>NC_136067.1:343164145-347964145 GCF_964261635.1 Lissotriton helveticus | reverse complement strand
ACCCTCCCGCCAGTGCAACGAACCCAAGCCAGGCGGCCACCAACCTCGCGAAGTGGATCAGCAATTGCGCAGACGACCTCGCCCCTTTGAAGACCCCACCTAGCAGACCCAGCAGCAAGAAAGCACCATGGTTCACCGACGAACTCAAGAGCTCCAAGAAGAACTGCCGAGCACTCGAGAAAGCCTGGCGCAGAGACCCAACACCGAACACCATGACTGCCCTCAAGCTCGCCACCCGAAAACACCACCAACTGATCCACGCCACCAAGAAAACTGCATTCAAGGAACAACTGGACAACAACGCACACAACAGCAAGGAACTCTTCAACATCGTCAAAGCGCTCTCCAACCCAAACGCCGGAAACAACGACACCACCCCTTTGCAAGACCTCTGCAACTCCCTCGCCTCCTACTTCCACAACAAGATCGCGGACATACACAACAGCTTCAACACTCAACCGACGCACGCCACGACTGAACCACCGCCCCCCACCACCACACTCCGCGCCTGGACCCCGATCAGCCTGGACCCCGATCAGCACCGAAGACACCATCCGCACAATGAACTCCATCCACTCCAGATCTCCGACCGACCCCTGTCCTCACCCCACCTTCAAGAAGGCCGACGCTGTCATCGCACCCCACCTGCGGGACATCATCAACGCCTCCTTCGACACCGCTACCTTCCCGGAGAGCTGGAAGCACGCCGAACTCAGCGCTCTACTTAAGAAGCCATCAGCAGACCCCACCGACCTCAAGAACTACCGCCCCATCTCGCTGCTCCCGTTTCCTGCAAAAGTCATCGAGAAGACCGTCAACAAGCAGCTGGCCACCTTCCTCGAGACGAACGGATCCCTCGACCTCTCGCAGTCTGGCTTCCGGGCCAACCACAGCACCGAGACCGCCCTCATCGCAGCCACCGATGACATCCGAGCCCTGCTCGACAATGGAGAAACAGCGGCCCTCATCCTCCTAGATCTCTCCGCCGCCTTCGACACTGTCTGCCACCGTACCCTAGTGCAGCGCCTCAGCAACGTCGGAATCCAGGAGAAGGCACTGGAATGGATCATCTCGTTCCTCGCCGGAAGGACACAGAGAGTCCGCCTCCCTCCGTTCAGATCAGAAGCCACCGAAGTCATCTGCGGCGTTCCTCAGGGCTCCTCGCTCAGCCCAACCCTCTTCAACGTCTACATGAGCCCCCTCGCAGCCATCGCATGCCAACACAACCTCAACATCATCTCCTACGCCGACGACACCCAGCTGATCCTCTCCCTCACCAACGACCCCGCCACCGCCAGAGCCAACCTACATGAAGGGATGACAGACGTAGCCAAGTGGATGACGAACAGCCGCCTAAAACTGAACTCGGACAAGACGGAAGTCCTCATCCTGGGATCTTCACCCTCCGCCTGGGACAACTCCTGGTGGCCCCCCGCCCTGGGAAGCGCACCCATACCAACAGACCATGCACGTAACCTGGGCTTCATCCTGGACTCCTCCCTCTCCATGACCAGACAAGTCAACGCCGTCTCCTCGTCATGCTTCAACATCCTGCGCATGCTACGTAAGATCTTCCGGTGGATCCCCACCGAGACCAGCAAGACGGTCACCCAGGCCCTCGTCACCAGCCGTCTGGACTACGGCAACTCGCTCTACGCCGGACTCCACCGCCAAACTCCGGAAGAGACTCCAGCGGATTCAGAACGCCTCAGCACGACTCATCCTGGACATCCCCCATCACAGCCACATCTCCGGACACCTGAGAGATCTGCACTGGCTCCCGGTTAACAAGAGAATCACCTTCCGTCTCCTCACCCACGCACACAAAGCCCTACACAACCAAGGCCCAGGATACCTCAACAGCCGCCTCAACTTCTACGCTCCCACACGCCAGCTTCGGTCGACCAGCCACGCCCTTGCCGCCGTCCCTCGCATCCAAAGAGCCACCACAGGAGGAAGGTCCTTCTCCTACCTGGCCGCCAAGACTTGGAACTCCCTTCCGACCCACCTCCGCCTGACCCAGGACCACCTTGCCTTCAGGAAGCAGCTCAAGACCTGGCTGTTCGAGCAGTAGCGGACCCCCCCCTACCCTAGCGCCTTGAGACCCCCCGGGTGAGTAGTGCGCTATATAAATGCTTTGATTGATTGATTGATTGAACACATGTTGTGAGGTTCCCCAGTGGCAATGAGATTGTTCTGCTTTCAGCCATACAAGCAGTTCATTCTTTAATTATGGTGTTAATGGAGGTAGTGGCTAAATTCTGTCTCCACGGAGGTAAGGAGTATGATTACCGTTTCAGGATGTCAAAGCTGTGCTGAAGGACGATTTAGTCATATCAAGGGTCATGCTCCTTTATAGGTTGAATAGATGTTCAGTATACTGCACTATATCGCAAGACAAAAATATTTCACCCACTGCATCAGCCTAACTGCTACAATGCAAGGTAAGTTTGGGTTTGTGGCTACTAAGCTAAAATTATTAATTATATACTTATCCTGATAATATAGTGGTGGGCAGTATAGTGGAAGCATTATCATCATAGGTCAATATCATCAACATTTTTGCTTGAATATGAATTTACTTTCAATAAACAAAGACAAGAGGCAGCTGGTTTAAATAAACACTGCTGCTGGGAGGACAGCATACAGAAACGGGTCTAAGGACTAACTCAAAATCAGAATGTCTTTGTTCTCGGGCACTTGAACCACTGTATGGAAGTGCAGAACACCCCCATTTACATCCTAGGCCCTGGCCCCAGAAACACCACAGGAGGGTGGAGACAGAATTGTAGAAGGCAGACACAGCCCTATTCAGGTGCAGGTGCAACTCCTCCCACCACTCTAAATGCAGACCAGGCCTATTCAGGTGCAATGGAAACTCCTTCCGCTACTCTAAATGCAACCAAGGTCTGTTCATCCTAGTGCTGAGTGCCCCAGGAAAGATTGGACACACCTCAACCCCACTTATGACTGTATAGAGTGAAGGAACATCCCCTCTCTCCTGTCAGTCAAAATCAGACAGCGAATGCACATCCAGGCAAGGCACAAAGAAATAAAAGCATACAGAAATGCCCACTTCTAAATGTGGCATTTCTAAAATAGTAATGACACATCTGCTTTCACTAATAAACAGGATTTATCACTACTATTCCAAACATACCAAACATGGCCACGCTAGCCCTCTCAGATCAGAAATTACCACAGAAGCACATGTCGAGGAATCCCAATGCAAACCTGTGAGTGGGTAGCCTTACAGCAGTGAGAAACCAAACAGGCTGTTGTCACAGCTAGGACATACCACACAGTTAAGGCACGTCCTACCTTTTACCTACACAGAACCCTGTCCATAGGGCTAGCTAGGGCCTACCTTAGGGGTGACTTAGATGTAGTAAAAGAGGGGAGTTGCAGACGTGGCAACAACTTTGCATAATACATCACGGTGGCAGTAAACTGCTCATGCATGCCCTGCAGCGGCAGAGGCCTGAGACAGGTTTGAAAGGCTCCTTTGGTGGGTAGCACAAGCAGCGCTGCAAGCCCACTAGTAGCATTTAATTTACAGGCCCTGGGTACAGGATGCCACTGTACAAGGGACTTACAGGTAAATTAAATATGCCAAACAGGTGTAGGCCAAGCTTACCAAGTTTAGAATAGCGAGCACATGCCCTGTAACCCTGATCAGCAGCAGTAAAGTAACCAGAGTCATACAATCAACAGAAACAGGTCAGAAAAAATGCAGGAAGACGGCAAAAAATTCTGGGAGGACCTTGCAAAAAGGGCCAAGTCCAACAACAACTTTGGGAATATTGAATTGTGTGTTCGTGTCCACCACTACTACTTTCATAAATGGCCCATATAATTGGGAGTAAAGCATAAGAATGGACACCAGCAAACTCCACTTAAGTGTACATCAGAGCCGGACTGGGAACCCAAGGCACAGCCCAGGCAATTTGGTCAGGCCTCCGGGGGGCAAGTGTGAAGCACTGCTGCTTTTGTTACTGAGGGCCGATATTGTAGCTGGCCCCCAGTAACAAAAAACGGGCCTCACCACTGCAAAACAGGACCCCACCCTTTCAGCCTCACAGCAACATGCCCATTGCCTGCTATGGCCAGTCCCGCGCTGGTTTACATGACCATCACTCTAGAGGCAGCATTTCGCTAAAATGCCAATAATTGCAAGTATTGCAAACTTTCACCTATATGAACACGTGTTAATTTAGTCACATTTTGACTTTATAATGTTGACTTTGCCTGCTTTACCTCTCCAAAGCATGTTCCAAGTTTGTGGCATATTCTGATTTGAATTAGGATTATAGCTCCATAAGTAAAACTACTCTTAGGGCATTCTCCCTGGTTGGAGGACATTTATCCAAATAAAACCTGGGGGACTCTAAATTGGTAACCCAAAGCAAAACGGGGAATTTCCTGCCCTAGTGGAATTTAGCCGGGTTCTGGTGGCTTAATGGACTACTGCGTCCACTGTTGGAGCTTCTGTTCGATCTCATGGTCACAGGTTCATATCCCGGAGGGTCCACTCAACCTTTCATCCTTCTGAGGTTGATAAAGTGAGTACCACTGAGTTGGATAACAATAAACATCTGTTATTCAGTGCCAAAGTACCATTGGGTGAACATGCACTTTACAAATACAGGTCATGTCATTTCCACTTTTCTAGAGGACGACAGGCTTCCAGTCGGAATTGCTAGATAATTAAACACACCCAAAATGCTAGTATTCCTTGTATAAGTAATTTCTGGTGTGGAATTGGAAATAGGAGATCTAGGCAAGGGCTTCCTGGCAGACACAGTAGCCATGCACGTTGCATGTGTATGTACAATTTTACAGTGTGCCCACACACAGAAGACCCTACATTACATATTTACAAATATCTTATTTCTTTGCAGTTACATTTCTAATTGATTTTCCCCTCTCAGGTCAAAACTTACCCTGCAGCCTATATCTGAAAATTATGAAATATTTAACTAATGTTTTTTTGGCCTGAAGCCATGAGCAAAAAGAATGTATCACTCTAAATGAGCCAGCACAGCCCCTATTCATCAAGTATAATTTTGATAATGAACATCACCATTTTGCATTTGAATACCTCCCAAAATGGCTCCAATTTATTAATGTCAAATCAAAGGGTTCAGTCCATTATTCCCTTTCATTAAAGAGGCAGCTAATGAGTGATGTCTGTGTATGGACAAGCTCCTAATTAGAGCGCCTCTGTATGTTGAACCTTTGGTGCTGGAAAACTGAAATTATGCCAGCACTACATCGCCTTTTTTTCTGCAGTGCTTGGCTATTTATATAACTTATTGTTAATGAGATGCTAATTGAGTCTGCCATACCCGAAATAAAGGAGACGGTTTTGTTTATTGCTGAATCTTCCAAATGTTGTTCAATTTAATAATCATCTCTGTTGGCATTATTTCCCCCCAGCGTTCTCGGCAGCATTGAAGTAAATAAGCTTGGCATTCACAGTAGATACTTTCAGCTGTTAATTGGTGAGTTTTATTAACTGTACATGTTCATGCAGAAATGAGGTTTAAAAAAGAGTTGATTTGTTGTTTTCTAAGTTAATTTGAGAACAGCTCCAGCACTTGGCAGATTTGTCGAGACACTGGTAGAAAACTTTCAATGCAATGGCAAAGGATTTTTTTTCAGATCCTGCAATATACTGCATTCATTGACCTGGGCCACATTTATCTACCTTGACTCAGCGCTGCGTTGTGCAGGGTTGTGTCAGCTAAATTTGAGCTATGTTGCAGCATTGCTCAGTACTAGGCACTGAAAGGTAGCCATGAGGAACCGAGGAGAACCTGGTGTCCAGGAGAATTCGGACTCACTAGAGGAGCTGGTGGCGTCCCTTATTCCAACGGAGGTGGTAGCTGTAGTCGGAGGACAGAACAGTGCCTTTATAGAGGACCAGCAAGACAAACAGGGTGAGTGACAGTAAGGGCCCATATCAATAAACGTTCCTGTAGTACAGCAAAACACCCTGCAGCGCTGTGCCGTGTGAAAGGGAAAAGGCAGAAATGCCCCACATGTAACCTCATCCTTCACATAATTGTCTTTTCCTTGGGCAATACCAATGTTTGCAGGCCAGTGCTAATGCAGGCTCCCTTGTATATTGACACACGAGTGCTTATGTTAAGGCTAGACAGCCAAAAATGTAATTTGATGTAATTTTATAGGTTGAACTTTTCACATAAGAGGGTATCCAAGAGCTGAGTAGGTGCATGCTCTGCAAGTCGGGTTAGTTGGAGAACCAGGTGTGTAGTTTCTTGTGCAAATCCATGCGTGATGCATCTGTCCTGATGTCCTGGAGGAGGTTGTTCTAGGTGTAGCCTGACATGCAAGAGAACACCCTACTTCCAGTCTTGGTGCTATCGATACGGGGGTAGTAAGTGAGCGCAAGTGATGCAGAGCGGAGGTTCATGATTGGTTGGTGGAAGTGTAGGTGGTGGCTGAGCTAGGTGGGACCCTGGTAGTGTAGTGCCCTGCAGGCACGGGGGAGCATTTTGAACTGGCAGTATGTCTGAATGGGCGACAGCATATTTTTCGGAGTTAAGGTGTGATGTGTTTGCACAAGGTAGGTTGAGTAATAGGTTGGCAGTAGTGTGTTGCATGGTTTGCATCTTTTGTAGCAATTGTGCAGAGATGCTGTAGAAAAGGGCATTGTTGTAGTACAGTCTGCATGTGATGATGGCCTAAGTGATGGTCTTACAGATGTCAGGAGGGAACCTTATTAATACATTTCTGAGCATGTAAAATATATAAAAGCAGGTAGAGAAATATATAAAAGCATGGGGAGGTCGGTGTCCAGCATGATGAACAGGAACAACGACATAACCACAGAGCATTGAAATGGGTGGTGTTAGAAAAGGTAATGGGCGATTAAAATAACTTGGAGAAGATACTAGCCAATAAGAATGCCCGATGGATATTCTCCGAGAAAGTGGACCAGATTGGCCTTATTGATCAAAATGAGTGGAATAAGATTACTAAGCAGTGATAAACATACATTTTAAGATCCATGTAAGGGAGCACTCCTGTGCTGCTAGTGATGGTGTGTCTGTTTTCAACACATGTTGATTCCACTATGTGACAAACTGACTAGGTGCCCGGTGTTTAATGGGGGGGACATATATATCCCTGTGGGACTGAAAAGCTGAATTCCAGTATATATATATATATATCAGCGGTCATACCCCATTTGGGGAATTTGAGGTACTTTGGAGGAGAAGATAACCTATAGTCATTTTGACACGGTGTTTGAACCTCTTGTACAATCGGCAAATGCTTTGGGGAATGTATGGTGCTGGGGTTGTACCTACATGGTGGGAGTATTTAAATATTGGCATACATGAAGTGCGAGGATGATTAGAGCATTAGCTTTCTCGCAATGGTCTGAGAAAGGACTACATTAGTGGTCATGTGGAAAAGTAAATTTTGCCATGTTCTGTGTCCCTACGCCTCATCCATCATATGTTATGTATGCATGACCAATATGCATATGTTATTCCCCATTTCTGATTAAAGACGCAATTACAGTTGTGTCCACCTCTGGTATGCTATTTTCCAGTCCTCGTGAATACTACGAATATCAGGCCTATGTAAGTAATGTTGCCACGTTTCTCAGTGTGCACGTTATTCAATTATAAAGTCCCCGTTTCTAGGCCTCAAAAGGGCCCGGACCACAGATTCAGCTCCTGTCTCCTGAAAGCCTCGCTGAGGAGCGATACAGCCCCCACCTGTATCCTCGACCCTTCACTTACTTCCTGCCTAGCAGTGCCCGGTGCAGCCCGGCTCTGCCTCTGAGTCTGCCAAAAGTATATTATAGTTCCTGCTATCAGTTCAGTCCTCCTCTTCTGCATTCCTAAGCTACTGAACTGCATCAATAGTTTCCGTCATTGTCTAGCCTTCTCGGCTCCACGTTAGAGAAATACTGTATTTAATGGTCATTTAATATTCTTCACGTACTACATGTAGAATAATGCATGGTCCAGTCTTAGAATCAGGTTAGCTTTTCCCCTCATGACTTCTAGTTTATATCAACATGTTCCCTAAACATTAGATACCAGATAGGATTAGGTACATGTCGCTCCGACCCTCCAGACTCTAGTCTCTGCTCCTAGCACAGAGTTCGTAGCCCCCAACTTCTCCTAGTAACACGTCATTGCCAGTTTTCGCGCACCATTAGGTTAGAGGTCCCGGCTCCTTAGGTAGCCCCCTCCTATGTTTCCGCCCATTCATGACATATTCTGTTACGTTTGCATCACATGTCTATGTAAACTCCCAGTTACACCCACTTTTACTGTTATCTCTCGCGACTGTTACACGTCACGCCTTCTATTCCACCCACTGTTACGCCTACTGCAATGTAATACTATGTGTTTGCGCTATGTATATATATATATCAATGTTATGTTATTGAATGTTAGCGCGCTCATCCCAGACCAAGCCCCAGCAGCTGCTGGGCATCTTTTTCCCCTACTGGGTCCCAGTTGTCCTGCTGGGCCCTGTCGTTCTGCTCATCCTATGCAGGTTGTCCTGATCCTGTCCTTATGCTGTAATAAACCTGCAGAAACTCCTACTACCTCGAATCTTGACTCTTATTTATTGAGCTATCTGTTATTTATTCATTCATGCACTCAAAAATAGGGTATTATTTATTTATTTACCACATAATGGCGCCCGAACAGGGACTTGCCCTTTCCCCACGCGTCGGTGAAGCCACGCCGACCCCCTGACCCCCTGCAGTCGTGACGGAACTCTTCTGGCCAAGTGCAGATATTTCTGCTTCAAGTATCCCTCAGGCCCACGGAGGAGACGGAGGAGGCGGTCCAGCATCCGAACGAGACGGTGGAGGAACGCGGCGAGTCCCGACCAGAGCCCAAGCCGAGAGTCCAAGGTCCGAGGTATCCGGAGGTCCACCCGTAACTGAAGTCCGAAGTCCGAAGTTCGTCGTCGTAGTCCAGTCCCGTCCGAGGCCTTCCGTTCCGTGCTGCCCGGTGAGTACCATTGCTGGGGTAGTGTCTAGACAGGGTCAGTCTAAATTGACTCTGGTCCGTGGGTTGGTGGTACCCAAGCCCGCAAACGAAGTGTCCACCTAGGTGGATACGGGTCTTGATGTGTTCCTTTAGGGGACCGGTATGTTCCGTACTGTTACAGCAGTGCATCCAGTAACTCTAGTCTGTTCCGTTCTCGAGAATTCTGTTCTGTTTCTGTTTTCAGTATTTTTCAGGTAGTATTCTGTTCGAACTGTTATTTATGATGTTGTTTTATGTATTTTCAATGTCGTGGTATGCCTGAATTGTTTTCCCAATTGTTATTGTTTTTCGTGTATTGTATTGTGTTCCGATTCAAGTTTAGAATGCCGCTCTTTTCCAAGTTACGTCAGTTAAAAACTAGAAAGGGTCTGCTGGAAGCAGCAGTTCCTGTTCCGCCAAGGGACAGTCCAGGTCACTTTATGTATCAGAAACATGGCATAAGCGCCATATTGTATTTAGATTTATGGGTAGAGTATACCAAACAGTTAGAAGAAAAGTATAGATGGCCCGTATCGGGTACATGGGATGCCGAATGTATCATGCGAGTAGAAGAAGCATTATGGAAAAAGAAAGCCAAACAGTCACAGAAAGATGCCATCGAGTTATGGCGTAAGGAAGCGCATAGAAGAACGGAAAAGGAAGTCAGAAAGTCAGAGTTAAGTAGAGAATCCCAAGAACGAGCCCAAGAAAGAGAATTAATCGAGATAGGTGAACAAGTCAAAGCCGAACAGTCAGACAGACAGAGGCATGCCCTTATTAAGGGTATGTATCCTCTTCTTGCCGAAGGTGTGCCAAAAGCGACCCCGGAGGCATCCAGTAATTTCCCGCCACCATTAGTTCCGACCAAGCTACGTCACAAACCGACCGCAGCTGATATTTTCATTTCGTCCTATTTGGATGACACCGTCCCAGAATATGCAAATCCAGTTCGCGCTCCACCTGTCCCTGTAAATCAGGCACTTCCCGCTCTTCCAGGCACCGGAGTACCTGTTACGGTACCCCCGGGTCAGCCCGCCATACAAGTTCAGCCCACGTTACAATTACCGACCCTGCAAGCACGAAGAATGTCAGTTGACGATTCTAGTCTAGGGGCCGCAGGAGGAGGTCCTCCTCAAACCCCGCCGCCACACAAGCGTTTATCTTCTGTCGCAGAAATCAGGCAAGCCCTTAACGAATGTAGTTATGATCCAGTTCCAGGCGAAAATACTATGGTTTTATATTCCTTGCGTGTAAGAAGAGTGACCGAGTATCTAGTCACCTTACCGAATATGAAAGAAGATCTAGACAGAATATATCGTTTCATCCGTACAGGGGATGATCCAGAAAGTATTGGCGAGATTATGTCCCAAAGGAAAGCCGAGATTCAGCTCATGATATTAAAGTTCCTGATCAATTGTCTAATAAGAGAACAAGATTACCCGACTAAAGATCCCGCCGACATGAGAATCCTAACAAGGTGGAGTGATAATATAGCCGAGGGTAAGCACAAGACCATTAGTGCCATGGAAAGTATGTACAAGAAAATTCGTAAAGAAATAATAAAGTTACACGAACAGCGTAAAGCAGCACAAGTAAGTGAGAAAGAAAGTGCCTCTGATCCTGAAGAGGAAGACGAGAATCCCGTCAGAATAGCGTATGTAGGAAAATCCAGATTTCCAGATCGCCATTTACGTCCAGAACCTAAGTCTATTTTTCATCATCCAGCACGAGAGCCTCGCTCTCTC
Source organism: Lissotriton helveticus (assembly GCF_964261635.1). NCBI lineage: Eukaryota > Metazoa > Chordata > Amphibia > Caudata > Salamandridae > Lissotriton > Lissotriton helveticus. The sequence goes on along the minus strand of NC_136067.1, from coordinate 347,953,368 downwards.
GAACAAGTATTTCAAGCTACCGATCACATTCTGAAATCACGAGTCGGTTATAGCGAATTAAGTACTATGCACGAACAAGAACTAGCCCGATCAGCAGTCCGATGGATTACTGATTCTACCACTTTTCCAGACGAAATAGTGGCACAAATGTTTCTGAAACTGCCCCCAGCCGAGCAACGACTGGTGGGTATGTATATGATCCAGCACCTCATTACCCTGTATGAGGGTCAACATTCTGATCCAGGTCCGTTACATGATATCCTGAACGAGTTACTCCAGTATAGATGGAGAGGTCTAGGTACCGATTTAATTAGTGTCATTCTAGAACAGCGCCACAAGTATAGAACGTTCCTGAACCCGCATTTTGTTCATGTCTCACCCCCAGAAAGTAAACCGTTTTACATAGACAGACAGAATCCGTTACGAGAAGTCCACCCAGTCCAAGGGGCGGGTGGCGACATGCAACGAGTGTTTGTATACACTCCGATATCAAAGATGGAACTCCTCGAGATGAAGAAATTAATTCCCTGTCATGACAAAGATCCAGCAGGGTTCCATCGAGAATTAAAAGACATGCTCCGTATGGGAGAATACACCTACCCAGATATCATTAAAATGTTAAAAGTTCTGCTACCCGCAGGGGTGTATGAAAAGCTAAAGGAAAAAGAATGGGAGGTGGGAGAGAAAAAGATCGATTGGACAGCTCTAGAAGCTGAAGACAAGGCACGAGTACCAGGTACCGGTCTTGGAGATAAATGTAAAGAATTACCAGAATTATTGATTCAAGTTTTACCCAGATTATTGACAACTAGGAAAGAAGACTGGGATGCAATCTCAGCCTGCAAACAGAAACAAGAAGAAGATATTAGTGATTTTTATTCTAGATTCGAGAAATGTTTCAGTATTAACAGTGGTCTCAAGACAAGTAGTGAGTCATACCCTCATCTTTTCGTTACCAAATTGGTCGAGAATTCAAGTCCACAGATTAAAAACCGAGTTTTGAAAGTCGAAAGCACCTGGCAAGCAAATAGTCCGTCCCAGATGCTCCAGATGCTCCAGTACCACCAGAATAGAATCAGAGAAGAGCAAGAACACGAGAGAAAACGTATGAAAGACACGAAAATGAAAGTGCTAGTTGCACAATCTATTCCCCAAGACAGTCAGAAGAGGGGTCCGAATCAAGCCAGTCATCCTGCAGCTCCCGTTAAAGGGAACTGCAATTATTGTAAACAGCCAGGTCATTTTATAAACGAGTGTGCAGTTCTGAAGCACAACATAGCTACTGGTAAGACTAAAGAAAGACCACGTCCGCCTAGACAAGAACAAGTTTCACAGGCTCCTCAGTCACAGAATGCACCGCAGACAGTTACAGTACCGCAGCCTATTGCTGCAACACAGCACGTTACATCGCAGATGTACCAGTATGCACAGTCTGAGTATCCAGAGTACCAGTCATATTCATGAAACAGCCTAGAGAGGGAGGTAGGCGTGCCTCTCATCGAGATACCTGTAGACCAAGAAGGTCCCTATGTTCATAGTCAAGTATTAGGGAAAGACAGAAAATTTCTGATCGATACAGGGGCAAGTAGGACCACAATTAGTCATGCCGAAGTTCCAGGGGCTCCGCTCTCAGGCTCAAGAAATGTTTCCCTTGGATTTTCAGGAAAACCCATAGTTAATGAAATATCTCAGCCAGTTACTCTAGAAGTAGGTCCATTGTCCCGTACTACTGATCTGTTACTTACTAAGTCATGTCCAGAAAATCTATTGGGTATTAAGACATTGAAAGAATTAGGTGCAATTATTTGTTGTTCCCCAGAGGGAATACGTCTGTTCCTACGTGACTTTAAGGGTCACTATGTATTACGAGATTTTGATTCAAGATTGTCTAATGTTCCGCAGCAGTTATGGGCGCAAGGTCCAACTGATGTAGGTTACATGCAAATCACACCCTATCGTGTGACTCTCAAACCAGGTGTAGTGTTACCCCGAATCAGACAGTACAGATTGCCACCTGAGGCTGTAGCAGCCTTATCCAAAATTATTGACGAGCTCATGGCTCAAGGGGTAGTTGTAGAAACTGACTCCAATGTATGCAATTCTCCGATCATTCCAGTCATGAAACGTACTGATCCGAATGCACCCCCAGTATATCGATTAGTGATTGATTTACGAGAGCTTAACAAATGTATTATTCCTCAGTACCCAGTTGTTCCAGACATTTCTTCTCTGTTAACTGCCATTGATTCCGAAGCCATGTTTTTCACTGTTATTGACCTCAAGAATGCATTTTTTAGTGTTCCAATTCATCCAGACAGCCAGTTTCTTTTCGGATTCTGTTTAAATGGAAGGAGCTATATGTTTACACGCGCTCCTCAAGGTTTCACAGAAAGCCCTAGTATTTACAGTCAAGCACTCAAGAGACAACTAGACAACATTCACATGCCAACTGACACTGCCCTGCTCCAGTATGTCGATGATCTACTGATCACAGCCCGTTCTGAACGTGCTTGCGAGCGAGCATCACTTACAGTTCTGTATTTTCTAGCCGAGATGGGGCACAAGGTGTCACCTTCGAAGCTTCAATTCTGTGTCCAGCAAGTGGTATACTTAGGACACTTGCTGTCCAAGAGGGGTAGGCAGTTGACACCCGACCGTATCCAGTTAATAGCGAGTCTTCCCCAGCCCAGAACCCAGAAGGAGGTACGTGCTTTTATCGGCCTTACTTCTTATTGTAGACAATGGATTCCCCAGTATGCATTTCTAGCCAAGCCATTGATACAGTTAACGACACAGGAGGCAGCCGTATCGACTGTCCTCCCTTGGACATCTGAACATACACTTAGTTTCAACGAGTTAAAGAAAGCCCTATGTCAAGCTCCAGTTCTAGCTACACCGAACTACAGTAAGCCTTTTACACTTTTCGTTACAGAACGCGAAGGTACAGCATTATCTGTTCTCACACAAGATCAAGCAGGTCAATACAAGCCCTGTGCTTATTTTTCGAGCACATTAGATCCAGTCGCCCAGGCGTTGCCTGCGTGCCTCAAGTCAGTTGCAGCCACAGCACTAGCTATCAGACAAAGTGATTCCATAGTTTTAGGACATTCCCTGACAGTACAGGTCCCACATTCAGTAGAAGTTCTTTTAAACCGAACACAGACTCAGCACTTGACAATTGCACGTTTAACAGGTTATGAATTGACACTGTTCCAGCCACACATAGAAATTAGACGCTGCAACGTCCTGAATCCTGCTACACTGTTACCATCAGTTAATTCAAATCCAGACCCACATGATTGTGTGGAAGTAGTTAACATTACGACTAAGCCAAGACAAGACCTGACAGACATTCCGTTACTAGATCCTGACCTGACACTTTATGTGGATGGTTCATGTATGAGAACTAGTACAGGAGAACTAGTCGCCGCGTATGCAGTGACTACTGACACTGAAGTTATTGAAACACACCGTATTGATACTCTGTCCGCTCAAGCAGCAGAGCTAGTTGCTCTGACACAAGCCTGTATACATGCCAAGAACCTGAAGGTTAATGTTTACACAGATTCACGTTACGCATTCGGAGTTGTACACGACTTCGGAGTGCTCTGGCAGGAGAGAGGTTTTATGACTTCTCATGGAACCAAGATTCAGCATGGTCTCCTTATTCAAGCCCTGTTAGATGCCATACATTTACCGACATCTATTGCTATCATGAAGTGCAAAGCACATACGAAAGTCACAGACATTATTTCCCAAGGTAATGATCTAGCAGACCGCACAGCCAAGCTTACAGCACAGACTCCAGACATTCCAGTTAATCGGACACATACTCCAGATCTGATTACATGCATGACAGTTAAGGACCCTACACAAGATGTCATAGATATCCAGTTACATGCTACTCCCGATGAAATCAAGAAATGGTCTGTACAAGGAGGGGTCCAGACAGATCAAGGATGGTTAACGAAGGGTAGAGCCACATGGTTTCTCCCCGATTCTATGGTTCAAGTCATTATCAATACCGCACATAGTCCAGCACATTTAGGAGAAAAAGCTATGTTAGACAGTATCCAGAACATTTGGTTCAACAAGCATTTACGAGCTGCAGCCAAGCAGAAAGTCCGTACCTGTATGATATGTTGTCAGTTTAATCCAGGTAAAAGTGTCCCGGTGGAACAAGGTGGTTTCCAGCCCCCTGACCACCCTTTTGAGGTCCTCCAGATGGATTATATTCAGATGGAGCGATGTCGAGGTTTCAAGTATGTCCTTGTAGTAGTATGCGCTTTGTCCAGGTGGACAGAAGCATATCCAGTCCCAGATTACACAGCCGCGACCACTGCCAAACAGTTGGTTCGTGAATTTTTCCCTAGATACGGACTCCCTAGAGTCGTATATTCTGATAACGGTCAGCCATTCTCATCCGAACTCATGAAGCACGTTTCCCTGTTGTTAGGGTACCAGTGGAAGTTCCATTGTGTACGCCATCCAGAAGCAGCTGGACTAGTAGAAAGACATAATCAGACTCTGAAAATCCGTATAGCAAAAGTCTGTAAAGACAAAGGTGTAGACTGGTTAGTAGCTTTGCCAGTCGCTCTGTTTTACATGCGTATGGTCGCACATTCCAGATCAGGTCTGTCCCCGTATGAGGTCGTTTTCGGCCGCCCCCCTAACATGTGGGGTACTCCTAGACCCCGAAGTATTACCGATGTTTCATGTAATATGCTGACAGATTACCTAGCTTCCTTGATGTCTGCCCTCAACTCATGTCGTTCACAGGTTGCCGCCACATTTCCAGACAATACCGAGGTGGCACCGCACGAGATCGTTCCAGGGTCGTTGGTGATGATCCGCAACTTTGACAGATCAAGTCCGCTGGAACCACGTTGGAAAGAGCCACGTCAAGTCCTCTTGACCACCCGAACTGCCGTCAAGTTAGAAGGCAGGAAGGGGTGGGTCCACCTTTCTCATGTAAAACTTTTTAAAGGACCAAAGCCAGTCGTCAAAGACATTGCCAAGAACATTTCCCAGGATTCGAAGGATTGCCAGAACATCGTTTTAAAGGACTGTCCCGCACCAGACTTTGTTACAACCCCTCCCTTGTTAGAAAAAACTCCGCAACAGGAGTATAAGTTAAAGCTCAGGTCTAATAAGTCAGCCAGTTTGATTGTATAAGTCCTCCCCTAGGTGAAACGGTTAGACTGTTTCTGACATGTATAAAATAGACCCCCCTAGTGAGAGAGTCAGTCGCAGTTCACTACAATGCATCGTTTTTCTGAGTTTCATATTATTTCTCAGCCTAATGATTTCCTGCACCAGCTACGCATTTTTTCTGTATTTACCAGTTCCTCATGTAAATATGTCTGCTAATGCTACAGTAGAGCACACGTTTAGTGATCTGCCTCCTCACGAATATTCATACCGCCTCGCCATGCGTAATAACACATTCATCCGTATGTTACATTATTCACACCAGACCAGCAATGCCACTAATTGTTGGGTGTGTGGTCGACTCCCCCCTTTCCAGACATCGAAGGGAGTTCTGCCACTCTTTCCTTATCCATTCTCACACAATGGTTCGTGTGGAGCATGGTCCACGTTAACGTCATCCTCAACAGATATGTCTTTTCTTAACAGTACATGTTTTCCAGACAAGCAAGGTTTTCCCCACAGAACAGGTTTAGATTTAGAAAATGAGGTATATAATTTAGGAAATTATTCGTCGAATTTCATGGTTCTGAATGTTCAGTCTGATACTACTCCAGACTTACCTGCTATTTCAGTACTACCAGTCAAAGGCGAATTATGTATCCGTAGTTATGGTTCTGTACATATAGGTCATAGTGAATGTACTACTGTTGTCAAGTATGGTGACAGTGGGAAATCTATTTTCAAAGCTTCACGTCATTCTTATTTTGTTTGTGGTCAAACTGCATATGTCCGTCTGCCCCTCGATTGGGAGGGAACCTGTTACATTGCCTTCCTACTGCCACCTGTTTTTCTAGCTCCACCTGATTATCATAGGAATTCTTTCTTAGTACACACTAGACCTAGAAGGGAGTCCCCAATTGTCGATCAAACTGAAACTGCTCTAGAACAGTATACAGATTTCAATAAAGGTTTCTTTTTCTTTATAGGACCTGTCCAGAATAGTAAACTAATCCGTAGGTTAACAAGAACCCTCGAAGCTGTAGTAAATGAGACTGCCTCTGCTCTAGGTAACTTAACCGAAGAGCAATCTGCTATGAGATTTGTCGTTTTACAGAATCGTCTCGTCCTTGACGTCATACTGGCCGATAGGGGCGGGGCCTGTAGAATTCTCGGATCCAGTTGTTGCATTTTTATTCCAAATAACGCGCCGTCTGTTTATTCAGCTATAACCAGACTTCATAAAATTGCCCATCTGTTACACCAAGATCCAGGCACCTGGACATGGTCCGGTTGGTTCTGGAATGTAATTTCCGCATGGGGATGGAAAGTCCTGTCCTTCCTAGGTATTGCAGTAGCGATCATATTTAGCTGCTGCCTCTGTATACAATGTGGCCCTGCGATTTGCAGCATGTGTGCTACCTCTTGTATTCCTAGTCCCAAGCCCCGTTCTAAATCCCGTTCCAAGACAATTCGAGACGAGCAAATGGTACTGTATGAAATGATAGACGGTATCATGAATATTGATGTTTCCTGATGTAAACGTAGTGACAAGGAGGGAATGTGGAAAAGTAAATTTTGCCATGTTCTGTGTCCCTACGCCTCATCCATCATATGTTATGTATGCATGACCAATATGCATATGTTATTCCCCATTTCTGATTAAAGACGCAATTACAGTTGTGTCCACCTCTGGTATGCTATTTTCCAGTCCTCGTGAATACTACGAATATCAGGCCTATGTAAGTAATGTTGCCACGTTTCTCAGTGTGCACGTTATTCAATTATAAAGTCCCCGTTTCTAGGCCTCAAAAGGGCCCGGACCACAGATTCAGCTCCTGTCTCCTGAAAGCCTCGCTGAGGAGCGATACAGCCCCCACCTGTATCCTCGACCCTTCACTTACTTCCTGCCTAGCAGTGCCCGGTGCAGCCCGGCTCTGCCTCTGAGTCTGCCAAAAGTATATTATAGTTCCTGCTATCAGTTCAGTCCTCCTCTTCTGCATTCCTAAGCTACTGAACTGCATCAATAGTTTCCGTCATTGTCTAGCCTTCTCGGCTCCACGTTAGAGAAATACTGTATTTAATGGTCATTTAATATTCTTCACGTACTACATGTAGAATAATGCATGGTCCAGTCTTAGAATCAGGTTAGCTTTTCCCCTCATGACTTCTAGTTTATATCAACATGTTCCCTAAACATTAGATACCAGATAGGATTAGGTACATGTCGCTCCGACCCTCCAGACTCTAGTCTCTGCTCCTAGCACAGAGTTCGTAGCCCCCAACTTCTCCTAGTAACACGTCATTGCCAGTTTTCGCGCACCATTAGGTTAGAGGTCCCGGCTCCTTAGGTAGCCCCCTCCTATGTTTCCGCCCATTCATGACATATTCTGTTACGTTTGCATCACATGTCTATGTAAACTCCCAGTTACACCCACTTTTACTGTTATCTCTCGCGACTGTTACACGTCACGCCTTCTATTCCACCCACTGTTACGCCTACTGCAATGTAATACTATGTGTTTGCGCTATGTATATATATATATCAATGTTATGTTATTGAATGTTAGCGCGCTCATCCCAGACCAAGCCCCAGCAGCTGCTGGGCATCTTTTTCCCCTACTGGGTCCCAGTTGTCCTGCTGGGCCCTGTCGTTCTGCTCATCCTATGCAGGTTGTCCTGATCCTGTCCTTATGCTGTAATAAACCTGCAGAAACTCCTACTACCTCGAATCTTGACTCTTATTTATTGAGCTATCTGTTATTTATTCATTCATGCACTCAAAAATAGGGTATTATTTATTTATTTACCACAGTCATCCCACCTATGCCATTTGAGAAATTGTGCACTTTTTTTTTTCCAATCCCGCGTTATATTCTATAGTCACATTATCACAGTTCCACTTTTATAAACTTTATATAAATGATTGATTATGATCGCCTGACATTCTAAGATGGCCGACCCTTTGCCAAAGTGTATGGAGCGTTGGACGGTGATCAGGTGACATACGCAATGTCCTGACGTTATTGGACGAGGATCGCGTGGGTGTTGTGTTAATTTAAAAATGGAGGGTGCTCATGGATGACTGAGACGCTGGGACGATTGACCGTGCAGATCCAGTCACAAAGCGGTAAGAGTATGCTGGATTCAAAGAGACTTGTTAGAGTGAGTCAGCATTTAAGAATGCATGAAATGAGAGATGCAGTTTCCTAAGCTCACTCATCTCTTTTCTCGCGGGCTGGGGACACCGAGAAGTGGCTGACTGATCTTTAAAGACAATGTTACCTGGCAAGAGTAAATGCACATAATCTTGTAAATCAAGTGAGATTGTGTGCATCGGTGTAATTTTTGCATAGGTAAGGGGATGCTAGAATGTTGGAGAGAGCATGCCAGCACTCCATACGGAATGAAAATACAGATGCAGGTTTTGAAGCATTTCGCACTCTGGTGCACGGTTTTTATTGAATTGGTTTGCGGATTATGAACATGTCGCTTGGCAAGAATTAGGTCATTAAATTTTAATCTATGCATAACTACGTGATGCGATGAAATAACTTCAATAACAATAGTGGTCCTTAAGAGGAACTATAGAGTAATATAGATAAAATATAGTCTTCAATGAGTCCTATATTCATTTAATCAGTTTAGAAAAATTCAGCAAATCATCGTAATGGGACAAACAAACATTGCAGTCGGACACAATCCTGCATCCAATTCATATAGAAAACATGAAGTACAAAGGGACACAATCCTGTATCCGATTCAAACAAAAATCACACAAGAGTAAACATGGAAAAATAATAGGTTAGACTTAAGGTTTTTCAGGCAACAAATGGCCGGTCGCTTCGGTCAGTTAAGATACATAAGTAAGCTATCCGCAATAGTTAACACACTAATAGGACACGTTGGTCGACTGTGTGAAACTATACATGTGGTCGACAGCGTTTCGATCCCTTACAGCATATATTGGGATCATCATCGGGACAATTGTATTCACATGCCTGAATTAGAATTCTGCCTGTTGAGACAACAAAGGATAGAAAGGGGAGAAATAAGTGTGAGAGCAGAGAGAGGGTGAAGCTTATCGAAACAAAATAACTGGTTTAGAGGACCATGCACTAATTACTCCAAGGCCATGCGAAAGTCCTTATCTCGCAGAGAGTTCATGGAAACCAGAGGATGTTTTGAGATGAAACAGGCCTGTGACATGGCGCGTTAATCTGAAGTGCGAAGTGACAGCGTTTGTGCAAGGAGTAAAAATTGAGGAGAGTAATTGTGATCGTATTGCAAGTGAAGTGCTGAAAAAAATAGGCAGTGATGAGAATGCCCGATTGCGGTTCATAAATGGAGCTTGAAGGTAGATTGCTGATGGTACAGGCAGCGTCGGTTGTGATATATAACTATGTGCTGATGACCGCAGTGTTTAAGGGGGATGGAGGTAAGAAGGATGGGAGTGAGATGGCGGTGCTCGTTGAGAAACGAGAGGCACTATTACCGGAAATCCTCCACGTTGTGATCCGCTTAGGAAGTGCGTGGGCATAATGATCGCCGGCAGACGCGGGTAGAGCGGCGGTGCTGTTTGTGATGGTAGCATGCTGGTATTACATCGCATTAATAGATTGGTCTGTGTTGTGAAATAACCAACGAAGTGCAAGCGAGCATACGTACACGGTAGAACAATGTGCTCAGGAAGCATGGGCCTGGAATACGCCAGACGGAGTACTCACAAGTTTTGTAGAATATCTTTTCAGTATTTAAGGACAGAGCCACACCCCCACGTTAGACCCAGCAGCGCGCCCACTTGCGGATGCAGCTTGCAGCCATTGTGCAGTCTCACTAGGTAAGAGGAGAATCCTGTGCCCCTTCAGCTCACCGAAGCATTGGTTGTATTGGGCTCTAATGCCTTTCTTTAAACCCCCCCAGGCATTGCCCTTCCACGAAAGGTTGCCATTTGGATTATCACTCCAGCAATCCGATAAACTGCCACATCCCGGAATAAATCAGCCCGTAACTTGGAAGTCTCCCCATCCACCAATTAAGATAACTACCGCCGCTGCGTTCCCCGTAACCACACCCAGCCCAGCATCCTCGGGCTACGTCCTTAACCAGTTGTTTTCCCCTCTTTAGGTGTCCACACTGTTCTCAACCACTTCGCATTGTGGATTCATCCATTCTACATAACTTGTGAGTACTCTGTCTGCCGTACTCCAGGCCCACGCATCCTGAGCACATTGTTCTACCGTATACGTATGCTCGCCTGCACTTCGTTGGTTATTTCACAACACTGCCCCTTCAGCTCACCGAAGCATTGGTTATATTGGGCTCTAATGCCTTTCTTAAACCTCCCCAGGCATTGCCCTTCCACGGATGGTTGCTATTTGGATTATCACTCCAGCAACCCGATAAACTGCCACATCCCGGAAAAATCAGCCCGTAACTTGGAAGTCTCCCCATCCACCAATTAAGGTAACTACCGCCGCTGCGTTCCCTATAACCTCACCCAGCCCAGCATCCTTGGGCTACGTCCTTAACCTGTTGTTTTCCCCTCTTTAGGTGTCCACACTGTTCTCAACCACTTCGCATTGTGGATTCATCCATTCTACATAACTTGTGAGTACTCCGTCTGCCGTACTCTAGTCCCACGCATCCTGAGCACATTGATCTACCGAGTACGTACGCTCGCCTGCACTTCGTTGGTTATTTCACAACACAGACCAACCTTTTAATGCACCGTAATACCAGCACGCTACCATCACAAACAGCACCGCCGCTCTACCCGCGCCTGCCGGCGATCATTCTGCCCACCCACTTCCTATGCGGATCACAACGTGGAGGTTTTCCGTTTATAGTGCCTCTCGTTTCTCAACGAGCACCGCCATCTCACTAGCTTCCTTCTTAACCTCCATCCCGCTTAAACACTGCGGTCGTCAGCATGTAGTTATATATCACAACCGACGCTGCCTGTACCATCGGCAATCTACCTTCATGCTCCATTTATGAACCACAATCGGGCATTCAAATCTCTGCCTATTTCTTTCAGCACTTCACTTGCAATAAGATCACAATTACTCTCCTCAATTTTTACTCCTTGCACAAACGCTGTCACTTCGCACTTCAGATTAACGCGTCGTGTCACGGACCTGTTTCATCTCAAAACAACCTCCGTTTTCCCTGAACTCTCTGCGAGATAAGGACTTTCGCATGGTCTTGAAGTAATTAGTGCATGGTCCTCTAAACCAGTTAATTTGTCTCGATAAGCTTCACCCTCTCTCTGCTCTCACACTTATTTCTGCCCTTTCTATCCTTTGTTGTCTCAACAGGCAGAATTCTAATTCAGGCATGTGAATAAAATCGTCCTGGTGATGATCCCAATATACACTGTAATGGATCGAAACGCCATGGACCACATGTATAGTTTCACACAGTCGACCAACGTGTCCTATTAGTGTGTTAACTATTGCGGATAGCTTACTTATGTATCTTAACTGACCGAAGCGACCACCCATTTGTTGCCTGAAAAACCTTTTGCCTAACATATTATTTTTCCATGTTTACTCTTGTGTGATTTTTGTTTGAATCAGATACAGGATTGTGTCCCTTTGTACTTCATGTTTTCTATATGAATTGGATGCAGGATTGTGTCCCACTGCTATGTTTGTTTGTCCCATTACGATGATTTGCTGAATTTTTCCAAACTGAGTAAATTGAGTCCGGCTGGACACCAACGAATATAGGACTCATTGAAGACTATATTTTATCTATATGCCTCTATAGTTCCTCTATAGTTCCTCTTAAGGACCACTGTTGTTATTGAAACTACTACCCACGGTCCTTAACTACCGGTAGGGTTCCCTTGTACCCCCTTAAACCGCGATGAAATAACTAGCATGTTAGGGGTTTGGAATAAATCTACAAACCTGGTTATGAAACACGACATGGACAAGGCTGTATTCCATCTCGAGTAACCTAATGTGATGTCTATTTCCACCGATCATCCTTTGAGCAAAAAAAGTGCTGACTGAAAGGGGGAGAAAAGTGTAAGTGGTATACACCTCTGCGACTAAATGTGAGCCGGTATGTGGGCCCATGGCTCTCATTAAGTAAGTATAATTATTTGCCTACAGAATGGGACGTGGGGCTATAACATAGTCCAGTCCATGCTTTTATGATTACCTGTACTGAGTTAAAGTCTGAGTTGGCTGGTGTTTCTCTAAAGAGTTTACCAGTCTGTCTGTCTCTTTTATATGTTTGTCAGTCACTCTTGATCTTACATTAGATGTCCAGAGAGTTGATTGCTGACCTCCACTGCCCTGACGGATTTGCAGCTACTTTTGAATTGGCAATGAAATATGATGGCCGTCCTTGAAGTGGTTCACAACATGCCGTGTTTTTAATATTGGGCGAACTCACATTTTGGATTAAAAGCTACGAGTATGTGTGTGAGTTTATCTCAATTTTTACTAGAGACTTCTGGTGTCTCATTTTTCACTGGGTATTTTCTTTACATTTAATCTTTACACCCTCCCTACACTGGGCATACACCTCTTTTCCTATGAGTAAGTTATCAATGATGAGAAGTATGTAGGCAAGCTGGTGAGAACCTGCCAGTAGCTCCTCCAGTGGTGCACACATGAGATACTTTCTCATTTCTCCACACCTTTTTCTTTGTGGTACACATACACTTAATTGTTTGAGTGCTGTTTACTGAGTGATCTGACTGACGACTGGTTTCTCCTTTCTAGTTGTTTTAAATTATTAATCAATTAGGCACAGGGGATTAGGTCACAGTGCATAAAAAAACATCTGAGTTTGGTAAAAGATAAGAATATCGTCCCATACCAATCCAATATACTTATAAAATTGATGAGAGGGCCCGATAGTGCTAGGTCTTTGCTGTTTGATTACGTGTTGATTGGAGGGTGACCTGGCACTTAAAATTCCCTCTTCAGCTCCTTGTTGAGAATATCCCCAAACAATACCCAACACTTACCTTACTGTTGCCCTAAAAGTAATATGCGTTGTAAAGGTAGTTTTTTAAAATGTGTTGTAATAGCATGCGTTGTAAAATCATGCAATGTAATGGTAGTTGCGATGCAAAGAATGCATTGTAAAAGCATGCATTGTAATTGCATGCATTGTAACAGCATATATTTGCCTAGCTGCATTTAATTGGGTGACAATAACTGAAAAGGCCCCAGTCAATATTGAGGATGTGCGGTCAATGTACAGGTGTTGGCGAGTGGATTATTGGTAGGGGCAAATGTAGGTCTGCCACTGGCAATAAGACCACTAACCCATGATAGGACTCAGCGTAGGTCTTAGAAAATTATCACTTTGCTCAACCCTTGGTAGCTTGGCTGCGAGCAGGCAGGCTTAACTTCAAAGACAGGTATGTAAACCATTTAAAAACACCAATTCAGTAAATATTTAACACACAACACATAATAAAAATTCAACACAAATTTATAAACATATGAAATATTTTTATCTTTAAAATGACAATAAAATTACAAAAATCCAATGTAGGGAACCGGAGATATGACATTTCAAAGATTTAGCATTATATAGCACTTAGAAACATATAGCACCTTATTGGGATATCTGGTCGCGATAGACCGGCTCAAAGTCAAAGTTTCAGTCCGACTGCAATGGAGCACTGAGCGGCTACCACTCGCGGTAGGTCCCGGTCACAGTTGTTGCCTTCGAACTTAGAAACTTTTCTGGAGCTTAACTTCCCGAGGTCCCTCGAAGCTCTCAGCCATTCTGGATTCACTGAGGTTTCGCCTGATTGCCTTGCGATGAGCTCCCAGTCAAACTTATAGAAGTTCGACCTCCGGAGCATTTCAGGGCAGCAAACTCAGGATCCAGGCCGACACGCGGTTGAAGGCAGGTGGCTTGGCTTTCGCTGTTGCTCCCGGTCACCTTTTCTTCGTTCAGACTTAGAAACTTTTACTGAGCTTTTTCTCGCAGGGTCCCTCAATGCTCTTCACTAGTCCAGATTCGGTAGTTTGGAGGGATAGGCTCCTGACCCTGAAGAGAGAGAATGCAGAATCATACCAGCAGATGAAGGCATGCTTAGTCAAGGGATTTGGTCTGACTCCCGAGCAGTACAGGGTGAAGTTTAGAGGCACCCAGAAATTGAGTTCAAAGTCTTGCGTAGTCTTTGTGGGCATTTCAGTGCAGCACTGGAAGGTTGGATTGTTGGTAACAAAGTTTAGACATATGAGGGATTGTATATTTGTTTTTGAAAGAACATATTTTGACTCATTGAGCAGAAGAAAAAGTTAGGCCAGTATCTAGTGGACTCTAAGCTGACAGACCCCAGAGAGCTGGGGGAAGCAGCTGATGAGTGGGTGAGAACCCGGGTTTCCATTCAGCCCCAGGGGAGTGACTAGAAGAAAGGGGGACAGCTTGTCGAGGGAAAGCTCAAGGGAATGAAGGTCAAAACCAGTGGAAGTCCTCCAAAGACGCACAAAAACATGCACAAGGAGGGGGGCCTGAGGGGGCCCGAGCCAACCCAAATTCAAAGGGAGAGGGTATGAGGGAAAGAATGGTAGGTTACTTGACCCCTCAAAAATGGGTAGGTGCGTTGACTGTAACCATCCAGGCCACAAACAGGGAGATGTTGGCTGTGCCAAGAAGTTACCCCCCCAGGGGCCATCCACAGGGATTGCCATTGTCAGTGTAGGGGTGGAGAGTGGTGCTCCAGAGAGGGGTAGTCAGGTGGTGGAAGCAACCTTAGTATCCCTAGATGGGGTGTATATTGCCACCCTTGCTGCCTTACCTCCAAACATGGACAAGTACAGGCAGAGGCCTAAAGTGAATGGGACTGAGGTTGAGGCTATCAGGGACACTGGGGCTAGTGCAACTATGGTCCTGGATTAGCTGGTGCCCTCAGAAAGGTTACTACCTGGTGAGTTTCACCAGGTGACTTATGCAAACAGCACTACCAAACTCCATCCTATGGCTGTGGTGGATTTGGAATTGGGAGGTGTGACAGGCCCTAAGAAGGCAGCTGTTTCTAAGGTGCTCCCAGTCCAGTGTTTACTGGGCAATGATCTTAAAGCCTCTGTGTGGTCAGAGGTGGAGAGAGGACTCCATGTGACAATATTAGAGCTCTCTAAGTGGGTATGTGCTGTGACTAGGTCACAGACTAGCCAGAAGGGAGGGGCTAGACACTTGGACTCTGGAACAAAGGGACAAGCATCCAAGGACCAGGGCACTTCGCCTGGTGAGCCAGCCCAGGGAACTCCAGAGGTGCAGGAAGAACCCAACTCTGAAGGGGAGGATCTGGCCTCTGAGGCAAGGACTCCATCCCTGCCAGAGCTGTCAGATTTGGCAGAGCTGACAGGAGCAGGTGAACCCTTCAGAGAGGAGTTCAGTAAGGGACAGCAAGACTGTCCCACCCTTGTGAGCTTGAGGCAGATTGCTTCTAAACAAGAGGAAGGGGATGACAGTGGGTTTCACAAACTCTACTGGGAAGATGTACTGCTTTATACTGAGGCCGGAAACCTCAAGGAGGGGGGTCACCATGAGGTTGGTGGTGCCCCAGGAGTACAGAGAGTTCATCCTGACTTTGGGTCATGATATCCCCTTGGCAGGACATTTGGGACAGACAAAGGCTTGGAACCGATTACTGATACTGGCCCCATATGTCTGAAAAGGTCGAATTTTGCAGCTTCTGTGTCACTTGTCCGGCCAGTGGCAACCATTTAAAAAAAATGGGGATTTACCCAGTTATGGTCCTGGACCTGGGTGTAATGTGATACAAAAGACAGTGGTCCTAGACCTTGTTTAGTTAAGCTATGAAACATTAAACCTTCAAAGTGTGATTTGGTAATGGGTATATGAGCTATGAAGAAAAATTAATTTATAGAGCTCACAATTCTTAGTTCATTATTCATACATCAAATGGACAAAATGCAACACACCAAAACCTGATTCACCGTATAATTAATTATACTTCCATTTAACTGGTGATATATCAATTTTAATTTCAATAATGTGGTATTCTCAGACAGAGAAGGTTGCTCCAAGGGGGAGCATGGGTAGGAGAATAGTGCTCAGTGTGAGTCGGTGAAAAGGGGAAAAGAAATAGGTGTCATAAAAAGAAAGGCACGTTACATGATTTTTACACAGTCGGACTGGTTGTAAATCACCGTCCTAATAGGCCTAGCCACATTTATAATACGTATGGTCTTTGTCTAGTTCATACAAATACAGAATTGAATTCCTTGTCACAATAGGGTCACAACAAAGAGGGGGTCTAGGCCTTTCCAAGGGTGTTGACGTTTCGACCCGGCTTAGGGTTCAGGGGTAGTTGTAAGCCTTGGCGTGCTGGTCTTCTTCAGGACAGGGGTGGGTTGTGGAATGGCAACCTTGCTCAGAGGGGCTAAGTCACCTAAGAAGTAAAGGATCGCGGTCAGGTTTGTTGCATAAAAACACAATTACACAAAAATGTCTCATGATATGGGCGAAGGCTTACCCTTCGCTTGATGCGTGATGAGGAGGCCTTGATTGGGCGTAGGTAAGGTACACACAAAGGGTGTGACTGTCGGGCAGTCCGAGCCGGTGATTGCACGAGGTAACTGAAAAGAATTTAACCAAAGAGGGGTGAGTATCCATAAGGTGAAAAGAGCACAATTGCACAGTTTCCACAAGTTGCCTCCTAGCTGGGCTGAATTGACAAGTCATACCTCTGTATGATTACATCACGTTTATGAGGAAGGATGCTGTCTTGTTCAAGCCTGACTTAATCAAAAACGGAAGGATCGGCAACTGAATTATAGTGAAAAAAGAGGAACACTCATCACTCTCTAACTTGGGCAGTGAAACGTTAAAAAGGAGACCTGCCACGGGTCTCAGATGTCAAATTACCTTCGGCGGTAGAAGTCAGCGTGCGCGTCCAGTCTCTGTTGGGGCGTACAACGAGAGTAGCTGAATCTGCCTCGTAGAGAAAGCCGGGTGCCGCGTGTACGTGAGCGGATATGCTAACCGGCACTCAGACTGACAAGGATTACAGACTAGTGGGACAATAACCGGGCTCAGGTGCCGGTAGGGATATGGTTTGAAAGAAAGATTCTACTACGGACAATAGTATCGTGATCAGTATATACAATGAATAAATTGCATTGCAGACATAAAGACAAAATGTACATTACATGGAATTGCTAATTAAAATTAAACAGACACATAATGCGATACCTAAGGTGTCGTGATCAATATATACAGTGAATACTTGCAAACTACATTACAGAATTAAGAACAGAATATACAGTGCATGGAAATGCCAATTAATAGACGCATGTTTGGGATATCTACAAAAACAACAGTTAGAATTATAAACAGAATACAATCAAAGCAATCAATTAAGTGTGCTACCCTTGGTGTTGCATTGAGGTATATGTACATACACTACTACAGTAGGGCTGTGATGTAATGCGGGGATTACATGAGCAATGGTGCAATACAGTGGGCCTATAAGGCATTACGGAACCCACATGAGCAAAGTGGATAGTCTATGAGTATACTAGAGCCCTAGTGTCAGGCCTCAATTGATGTCCGTGCGACCTAGACAGTAATGGGTGGGAAGGTGAAGTTAGCCATTGCTAAGGACAGATACCTATCTGCTGATTTCTCCAGATTAGTTAAACCCCCGTGCAATGGTATCCACCTACATTCACGTTTGCTCAATACACTGGAGAAATTGCCACCCCTTGGGTTGGGTCTAACCTTCTCTATCACCCACCATCTGAGGCTGTCAGTACTATGTTCACATGTGGAGAAATGGTCAACCAAAGGTGCACCCTGTACCTTGCATCTTATGCGACTGCAGTGCTGAAGGATGCGGCATTTGATTTTTTGTGTGGTCTTCCCTACGTACATAACCTACTGGTCCCGCCTACTGTATCAGGGAATAGGTATTTCTTAGTGGTAGTGGACCATTTCACTAGGTACTCTGAAGCAATCACTCTTAGAACCATTGATGCTCCTGCAGTGGCTAGAGCACTGCTTGGTATGTTCACCAGAGTAGGTTTTCCAAAAGAGGTGGTATCAGATAGTGGCACAAACTTCCTGTCCAGCTATCTGACTGCCTGCGCCAGAATACTATTTCAGTAATTGAGCGCGCTACAAAAGCCTTTAATAATAATAATAATTGTGGTGTCAACTACAAGTTCACCACCCACTATCAACAAAACCTTGAAGGGCATGATTAATGGGTTGTCAGAGAAACGCAGGAGGAGATGGGATGTTCTCCTCCCATGTTTACTGTTTGCCTACAGGGAGGTGCCACATAAAGGGGTTGGTTTCAACCTGCGGCTCCCAGGGCCTCCACAACAAGTGGAGTAGGTCCTATCCAAACTTGGAAAAGAAGGGTGAGGTTATCTATTTGGTTGACCTTGGCACCCCCAGGAACCAACATAGGGTCCAGCATGTGAATAGATTGACACCCCACCATGACAAGGTAGACATGACCATGTTATTGGTCACTGATGATGATGTGGAGGAAGAAACTGAGCCTGTGCCTGACCTCCTCTCCACTAATGTGCAAGATTGGTCAGTGGAGGGAGTTGTGCTCTCTCCCAAGTTGACAGACCAGCAGCACGGAAACTGTATGCAAGTGCAGGAGCAGTTTGTTGGCTTGTTCTCTTTGTCCCCAGGCATCCCTGAGTGGTGTGTGCACCACATTGACACTAGTGACAGCCTACCTGTCAAACATAAACTGTACAGGATGTCTGACCATGCCAGAGCCAGCATTAAATCTGAGGTTGCTAAGATGCTGGAACTGGGGGTAATTGAACCATCTGAGAGTCCATGGGCCAGTCCAGTGGTGCTGGTACCTAAACCTAATCCTCAGGGGGGACCCAATGATTTAAGGTTCTGTGTGGACTACAGAGGATTGATGGCAGTCATAAAGACTGACACACGCCCTATACCTAGAGCTGATGAGCTCATTAACAGGTTAGGGGCTGCTAAGTACCTGAATACTTTTGATTTGACTTCAGGTTACTTGCAGATTGCCCTCACTGATGGAGCAAAGAAGAGGTCAGTATTCTCCACACCAGAGGGACATTATCAGTTTAAGGTAATGCCCTTTGGATTAAAAATTGCACCTGCCACCTTCCAAAGGTTGGTGAACAGGGTCTTGTCTGGGTTGGAATAGTTCAGGGCAGCTTACCTGGATGATATAGTTGTATACAGCTATACCTGGGGGGATCACTTAAGCTACCTAAGGGAAGTACTTCAGGGCATGCAGCAGGGAGGCCTGACTATTGCGGCAAGCAAGTGCCAAATAGGGCAGAGTTCTGTAGTATACCTGGGCCACCTGGTAGGTGGGGTCCATGTGCAGCCTCTCCAAGCTAAAATCCAAACTATTTTGGATTAGACAGCGACTGTTACCCAGACTCAGGTCAAGGCATTCCTTCGACTGACAGGGTACTATAGAAGGTGTGTTCAAACTTATGGGACCATTGTGGGGCCCCTAACAGAACTCACTTCTAAAAAGAGACCCAAGAAGGTGGATTCGACCCCAGAGTGTCAGAAGTCTTTTGAAGCTGCTAGATGTTCAGCACCAGTGCTACTGGCCCCTGAGTACACAAAATAATTTGTGGGTCAGACAGATGCTTCAGAGCAAGGGATTGGGGCAGTGTTGTCACAGCTAAATGAAGAGGGCCTTGATCAACCAGTTGCCTTTATTAGCAGGAGGCTTCTTCCCAGAGAGCAGAGGGGGAGTGCCATTGAGAGAGAGGCTTTTGCTGTGGTTTGGTCCCTGAAAAGGTTGAGAACATAATTGTTTGGGGCTCACTTTCCTGTTCACACTGACCACTGGCCTCTCAGATGGCTCATGCAGATGAGAGGGGAGAATCCCAAGCTGTTAAGGTGGTCATTTACCTACAGGGAATGGACTTTACAGTGGAACACAGACCTGGGGTTGCCCATGCAAGTGCGGATGGACTTTCCAGGTTTTTCCACTTAGCTGATGAGGACTACCAGGATGTAGGTTAGTTACCCATCACCTTCTGTTTTGGGGGTGGGCAATGTTGCCAAGTCATCATGTGCCCTGGGCAACCCCCAGCGTTTTGATGAATGGTACTGCTGGTATCTGACTCTGACTGACCATGGGCTCTTCCTAACCAGGTCCAGGGCCAGTGCAATGCTGAAAGAAACACATTTAGAATACAGTGAAAACACCTATATACACTAGGTACACTAAGGGTCGGGGTACCCCTGTGTTGGCATGACCTCCCCTATCAAACCTTATTAGATATTACGGCAAGGGTATTATAACTACCTAGAAGTTCCTAGCCCACAATAGGGCATGGAAGTTTGGAGGCCAGCAGCTTTTCTGCAATTGCATGTGTGCACTGCAGAAGCCTGAGGTCCGTTTTAAAAGTAGCCTTGGGTGGCAGGACTGCTTTTAAAAAGTAAATTGTGCTCAAACTCGCCTTCGGGTTTGGGGCACTTGAAAATGGATACCTTACAATGTTTTGGCATATTAGGAACCCCCAGGGTCTCCCCTAGGTGTCGCAGGGGTGGGGGGTCTGGTACTTATAAGGTACACCCTTAAAAAATGATGTTTCACATGCCCTGGTTAAGTGAAATTTCACATTTCACTACCCACATTGTGATAAAGTGCTGCCAAAATTCAAATTTGATGCTAGGAGTCCTATGGAGGTAGGATCTGCAATATTTATACAGATTCAGAACCCTAAAGTCTCCCCTAGTTGTCACATGGGGTGGGGGTCCTGTAGATATAAGCCAAGTACTTATAAACCATTTTTTGTAAATCCTGGTGCTGATCAATCAGGACAGACCACTGGAAGGCTGACTTACAAACAAGAACGTCTTATAACTTGTATGTACACTTTAGGAGAAATTCAACCATATCATATTCTTGAGTTTATTAATACCACCCGGGGAAGTCTTTAAATGGTACTTCTAGCCCTCTCCTATCAAGAGTTATTAGTTAATAACTTCCTGCTATGTTAACCTATGTGGCAGGGGATTTGCAATAGGAAAAAGGCCTAGGGTAATTTTTCCAGCACCAGTATGGCCTTCTCTTCTCTTTGAAGACCATGGTTTATGACTCCTCCCCCTGCTCTGGCATTCCTGTGTAGCAGCACACTGCCCTCCCAGCAGAGCTGGTTAACCCCAGGGGCTCTTTATCACCTCTTCAAGGCTGCCTGGCTAATCCACTTAACTCTGACCAGCAAACCCTTGCCAGTGACTACCATACTGCCTTACTGGCATTCACAAATTTTAATGGGGACATGAGGAGTACATATGCAACTGAAGAGTGATGAGACAGAAATATTGCTATTTGGCAAAGCCTAGGATTCTTGGTCCCCTGACTGATGGCCTCTTGAACTTGGAATAGCCACCTCTCTTAAGCTGACCATGAAAACCTTAGGAGTCAAATTAGTTCGGTCACTGCCCATGAAAGATGACGTCTCTCCAATCTGCAGCACCTGCTTTTCTACCTTGGGCTACTGTGGAAAAGTTTCCCCTGGCTACCGTCCGTTGCAAGGAAAACCTTTTTTCAGACCCTGTTTATAAGCCAACTTGATTATGGTAATGCCTTGCTTTTGGCCACCATTGACACCTCATGGCCAAACTCCAAGTAGTGCGGAATACAGCCGCTTGTCTGGTCTGTAACATGCCAGCAGGTTCTCTGTAGGTGACTACTTTGAGATCTTTGCACTGGTTTCCTGTTAGAAATCCCATTATTATAAAGAGATGTTGCCTTACTCATACGGCTCTGATGGGGGATATCCGTTCCTGTCTCAAGAACAAATTGAGTTACTGCCAACCTGTAAATACACTTAGTTCAAGCAATAAGGCGCTCTTGACTATACCCCGCTTCCGCATCACCAGACTGGGTGGTAGAGATTTCTCCTATCAAACAAAAAAATCACCCCCACCCTCTTCAAAGCTTACCATAATAAAAATGTACAAAAAATATACTGCATAAAAACATCTTACTTTACTATAACTAACCTACACTATACATAAATCTTCACTAACTATAACTATGAACACATAATATACTAATGTAGAAACATTAAAGAGGATATTCAGAGGGAGCGTCCTGGTATTATATATGGGTCACAATGTTCTGGAGTGCCTCCTGACACTTCAACAACATCTGACTCTGTCTTTTCTGCTCCTTTTCCATCCTGGCAATGATCCGGTCCATGCGATGCAACTGTTCGACAAGCAAATAGTTCATTTTATTCCCTGCTGCACCTTCTTATTTCATTGTTTACCCTATAGCTTGCAGCTGCTGTCCATCTGAGGGTCAAGGGGTGGGCTGAGACCTTCTTTGATGTTGAGTGGCAACCGCAGGTGTCTTTTGTGCCTGTGACATTGGAGATCTTCCCCAAATGCAAGGTGACTTCTTCTCATATGTACAGCTCATTTTTCTGAAAGCATGTGCTACTTTACCGAATGCACTCATAATTTGTCTGTCTCAAAGCAAATGACATAACTCATGACACTTCAAATTACATCACTGATAACATCTCAAATTACATCACCGGTGACATCCACAGAACCAATTTAATTACAAAAAGGGGGTGGTGATGGACAGAGTATCTGAGTTAATCAGAACACTCCTACCCAGTCAACAGATCAGGGCTTGATCCATCACCGTTTTTTAGCTCACTGCACCATCCCAGTTCAGAACCTGGCTATATGCAAATTAGTCTGTCCCTGGCCCAGTGCATCATGGGAACAGGGCAGACCAAACTACCAAGCCAATTCTTCACTGGAAAGGAAACAAGCTTCCGGGGACCGGTTTCTGGCATTACAGCCGTCTTCGGCCCGGCTTGCTTGAATCCTGATGGTGCAATGCCAGAAACCGGTCCCCGGAAGTTTGTTTCCTTCCCAGTGTAAGAATTGGCTTTTGTAGTCTGGTCTGCCCTGTTCCCATGATGCACTGGGCCAGGGACAGACTAATTTGCATACAGCCAGGTTCTGAAACTGGGATGGTGCAATGAGCTAAAAAACGGTGTTGGATCTAGCTCTGATCTCTTGACTGGGTGAGAGTACTCTGCTTAATTCAGAGACTCTGTCCATCACCACCCCTTGTTGTAAATAATTTTGTCCACCCTAAGCGTGGAAGGGTATACTCAGATGTGAGTCCCTTGCTCATTGCACCATCAGGATTCAAGCAAGCCGGGCCGAAGACGGCTGTAATGCCAGAAACCGGTCCCCGGAAGCTTGTTTCCTTCCCAGTGTAAGAATTGGCTTTTGTAGTCTGGTCTGCCCTGTTCCCATGATGCACTGGGCCAGGGACAGACTAATTTGCATACAGCCAGGTTCTGAAACTGGGATGGTGCAATGAGCTAAAAAACGGTGTTGGATCTAGCCCTGATCTCTTGACTGGGTGAGAGTACTCTGCTTAATTCAGAGACTCTGTCCATCACCACCCCTTGTTGTAAATAATTTTGTCCACCCTAAGCGTGGAAGGGTATACTCAGATGTGAGTCCCTTGCTCATTGCACCATCAGGATTCAAGCAAGCCGGGCCGAAGACGGCTGTAATGCCAGAAACCGGTCCCCGGAAGCTTGTTTCCTTCCCAGTGTAAGAATTGGCTTTTGTAGTCTGGTCTGCCCTGTTCCCATGATGCACTGGGCCAGGGACAGACTAATTTGCATACAGCCAGGTTCTGAAACTGCGATGGTGCAATGAGCTAAAAAACGGTGTTGGATCTAGCCCTGATCTCTTGACTGGGTGAGAGTACTCTGCTTAATTCAGAGACTCTGTCCATCACCACCCCTTGTTGTAAATAATTTTGTCCACCCTAAGCGTGGAAGGGTATACTCAGATGTGAGTCCCTTGCTCATTGCACCATCAGGATTCAAGCAAGCCGGGCCGAAGACGGCTGTAATGCCAGAAACCGGTCCCCGGAAGCTTGTTTCCTTCCCAGTGTAAGAATTGGCTTTTGTAGTCTGGTCTGCCCTGTTCCCATGATGCACTGGGCCAGGGACAGACTAATTTGCATACAGCCAGGTTCTGAAACTGCGATGGTGCAATGAGCTAAAAAACGGTGTTGGATCTAGCCCTGATCTCTTGACTGGGTGAGAGTACTCTGCTTAATTCAGAGACTCTGTCCATCACCACCCCTTGTTGTAAATAATCCACAGAACCAGTCACTTACATCTCCATACAAGATCTCAAACACGCAAGCCCCCACAACTATTCATATACACATTTACAGACCCATACAAATACTTATAACCTACTCATTGATCCATAGAGGCAATCATACATCAACTCACCCATACAGCCACCAACCCAACCCCTAAGTCACATATATAATCACTGATGAACCAACTCACAGACATCCAGTTATGTACACATACAGACATAATTACACACCCTCTCATATATCCATACAGCCCCTCTCACACTGATCACCTTACTCATATATGTACTGACACACCTATACACTCAACCATACAATCACTCACACAGCTGCTCACTCATCCATGCAGTTACTCACACACCAACTCAGTTACTCATAGATATACTAACACATATACTCACTGACCTGTACAGTCAATGACACAAGTACATACTGTCTTATACAATCTCTCTCACACTCAATTATGAACGTATACATCCACTCACATAGCCATTCACTTACCATAGAGGCACACATATGGCCACACAGTCATCCACATATCCACTTATACACTGTTGGACTTGGCCCTTTTTGCAGGGTCATCCCTAAACTTTTTGCCTTCCTCGTAGCCTCTTTTTCGGACATGGTGTTGGTGGTCTTAGGACTCTGGGCACGTTAGCACGGTTTAGCAGTGCAAAGTGTGTTTGCTCTCCGCCCTTTATAGGCTGACATTGGGAACCCCCCCAATGGGATAACTCCTAAATGGAACAAAATAAGTATGTCATGTTTGGTATGTTTGGAATGGAAATAATACATTCTGCACAATGGTGTGCGCAGATTTATTTTCACTATTTTAGGAATGGCACTTTTAGAAGTTGGCAATTTCTATGTGCTATGTGCCATGTGCCTGCCTGCCTGATGTGTATTGCATGTCTGGTTCTAGAAGGGACCGGGGCTGGTGAGGTGTGGGTGGCTCCAGGGAGGGCAGGGTGAGTCAGCACTAGGCTAAATAGAAGATCTGCAATTGGAATAGTGGGAGGAGAATTCGCCTGTCCCCGAATAGATCTGTGCTTGCCCTGTACAATTCTGCCTCCGCCCCCCTGTGGTGTGTCTGATGACCGAGCACCAGCTCACAAAGGAGGAGGGAAGCCTGGTAAACAAAGTGATTGACACCCTTCCCAGAGCCAGTTGGGACTGGAACCTCCAAGATTCTTCCAGAGGTTTCTAGAAGGGGGGATAAAGAAGAAATCTAATATAAATAGAGGGGCTGTGACCCTATGTAGTGGTTGTGCTTATGCTTACTTGGAGGGGACACGCTACCTGGAGGAACTGCCACGGGACCCAGCTGCTGGCTCCTGGGGGTCCCTGTGTGCTGGCCTGCCTGTGCCGAGCTCTGCCCCTCTGCCTTCTACTGGACCAGGAAGAGACTTTTGCTGGAGTAAAGACTGCTGCGCCCGGAGGGTCACCTCCTTGCTGAGTTAAGACTGTTCCTAGGAACTGCTACCTGGTTTTGGCTGAGCTGCACTACTGCCTGCTGATCCTTGCTCAGCCTGAACCCTTGGACTGTGCTCCAGGAGAAGAGGAGCACTATCTTTTCATTCCTGGAGTTCTGCCAGCTTTCCAGCGCCTCGTGAGTGCTATATTTTACCCAGGACAAGAAGGGGAGCTGGTGGCCTGCAGCACTGTGCTGCCAACGTGGTGCAAGGGAATCTCGGTGTTTGGGAGAGCCCGCGGTGTCGATTAAGAGGAGCCCCGGTAGGAATCTGGTGAGCAGCCACAAGGTATTCCCAGGAGAGGGGGTGGTCGAGTCACATTATTGGTGCCTGCCCCCTCCTACGGAGGACGACCGGAGGAGACCCAGGACTGCTTGTTAGTGGGGCTGGCTCGTGGAGCAAGAGCGAGGCACATGTCCGGTGCCTGACTACCTGAGCGGCAATGCAGGACAGTGGGCTGCTCCAAAGGTGGGGGCAGAATCCGACTTTAGCAGCCCGGAGTAGGGCTGCCCTTACAGCACAGAGGGTGCTCTGACCTCCTGGCTACACAGCGGCGTCACAGTTGCAGGCCGCTGCAATGTTTTTGGGGGCAAAACTATTTTCAGATCCCCAGGGTGGGTCTCCAGAGCACTGCTGCTCACTTTTTACCACAGCTGCACTGCGGGAGAAAGAAGGCAGCTGCAATGTTTCGCACATTTGTAGTTGGACCCCAGTGGGGGGTCCAGTGGGCACAGAGGTGCCAGTGCCTCTTGTGTTTGTGCCTACAGCTGCATCGCAAAAGCGCGTGCAGCTCCAGTGAGGGGCCTGTTTGTTTTGAGTACCAGGTTGTGCCTCATTTCACCCCTTCCCCTGTCCTGAGGAAGATCCGCATGGCTGAGGGATTAATTCCCCTCTCCAGCTGATAGTCGGATCAAAACGTCAACGCTATCCCCTTCGCGCACCTGGACCATTGCTCCCACTACCTTTGTCCCTGTCAAGAACAATTTACTTTTGTTTGCAAAAAATATATAATTTAAAAATGACTGTTTTCTAACATGGCCAGGTTGCATTGAACAGTATATCTAGTATCAGTTTTGTAAATGTATGTAAATATATGCTCTCCATCTTCTGGTTGACAAACTTTGAGTCCTCTTGACTCCACCTTATTTTTGAGCACTTCTTTCCACTTCTTTCTATAATCCATTTCTCCTTTATGACTCTCAGAGGTTTGTTTAACCTCAGTCCCTAAATTGTTCAATAAATACTTGATAATAGTAATCATTATTGTGCTGCACTTCATGTTTCTGTTAAAGAATTTTACGATTTATATATGTTTATGAGCCGACACATAGTAAGCTCTGAATAGGCTCAATGATTATCACCTTGAATAGATAAACTTGTAATTGATTGGTCTAGGACCACTGTTTTTTGTAACTATCTATACCCAGTTCCGTGGACTAGTTTGGGTCACCTCATTGATTATAATGGCTATTTTAAAGATGGGCTGTCTCACTTTCAAATCCCATTGTGGTAAATGCCCTGCTTTTTTATCTTCTTGAATTAAATAATATGTCCCCAATTGTAATTTCAGGTCTATTCATAAGAAATTTCTTTCAATTCCCTCATTCAAGAAGAAGAGATTAGGTGGCTCCAAATTTCTGTTCTGGCTCCTCGTATCTGGAACTCCCTCCTGCTAGAAATCAGATCCACCTCTAATTTTATGCATTTCAGGAAACTCCTGTAGATCTGCCTCTGAAGACAACCTTATGATTAAGCCATTGCAAGCTGCACATTGTTCTCTGTTACTCAGTGCCAATAAACCTTCCCAGGGAAGGAGTCCTTTATAAAATCTAGTAACATAACATACCATTCTATTATCCATGATGTGGCAGCATACAAAAGGTGGTCATGGTTAAAAATAAAATGGAACAAGTCCATACTGATGTTGATCACGGATGCTGCAAAGCTGACAGAGCACGTATTTCCGATGTGCTATCTGATGACTGAGTAAGATACCTGGGCACATTTATATCCACTATTATCTACTTAGTGCAGAGGTGGACAAATGTTTCTCTCATTGTAGCCAGCCAGATCACTCTGATGAAAATGGTAGTGCTACCAAAACTGTTGTACCTCTTCCAGAAGATACCTATCCCCATCAGGAAAGCGTTCCTGCCCTAAGTGAGGTAACATATGATTACAATGGCCTGGGCTGGAAATCAACTGTGTCTTAGATGGTCCAGGTTGCTAAAACCTTATGACCAGGGCGTGTGTCGGAGCCTCAAACTTTGAGTTCTAATATTTGGTGGTGCATGCCTACTTTGCCAACCATTGGATACATAACAACTGAAAGGACCCACATTCTGACTTAGAGTATGGCCTTGCAGTGCCGGACCGCATTCAAGCCACACTGCCACGCCCGGACCGCGAAATTCACATAGTTTCATGCTCGAGATGGATGTTGGCACAGTTGGCAGATTTAGGGAGTGTTCAACCTACATATTTGGCCTGAGCTAAAATTGCACAATATTTATATGTCCATATAGACTGTGACGCTGCACTGTTTCTGTTACTACATCGCAAGAAGCTCCAGACTTAAAGATGGCCTGTTTCTGAATCAGAACTTTCTATCCCTTGATGACTTTCTAGGTATGACACAGTAGTCAGTTATAGGCACTTGAGGGTATTACAACCTCACACATATACTAAAACACTTGATCCATTTATTTCCATAGGCACCGGCAGCCTGGGAAGTATTAGCAAAACTTTTAGCAAATCTGATTCCCAAACACCTAATCATTTGCATGTATACTATTGCTCTACGGGTGACCTTGGAGCCGGAGGTGTGCCCTAGGGCCCTGTGCTCCTTGGTTCTGGGTATTGCGAGTTCAGGCAAGTAATGGGCCTTATGATGCTCTCAAGCCAAAGAGGTGTCTTCCAATGGGAGCTACAGACTCCGACATTACCAATATCTGCCACCGCTCATCGCCATTGACTCTGGGGAACTACATCACCTACAACCTCTTCTGGGTCCTTCACATGTTGGCAATTAACACAATTTAAGTGTCCTGCAGCCCATCTTCACCCATCATCATCCAAGGAGGCTGGGCTGGGCCCCCCTTTGTACATCTTTGACCCGGTAGGACCTCCCCTGTGGGCTCTTTATTTTAATTTGCGGTATTTAGCCTATTGATTCCTGATGTTTCTGTTTTCATGCCAATCTAAATTAATACACCCTAACTTGAGTCATGGGCAAACGTAAGTTATAAGGTTCCAAAGACTCTGCTATCAGGCCCGCCCACTGCCCCACCGTAGACTTTTTCTTGGCACAGGCAGTGGGCGTAATTTCAAGGGAAATTTACCTAGCGGAACTTTCTTTGGCAGCTGAGGAGGCTCCGAGCTCCCTAATAAGGACTCAAGCTAGACAAAATACACTTACAGAACCCCAAACTCAAATCTGTACAGAGTCTACCAATAGCTCTCCTAATCTTTCTTTAGGGATACAGGAATGACTAGATGAGAATGTGCCACCGTAAACTCCGGATACCAGCACATATCCAATTCCTTCCAATAGTAAGCACCAACCTAAGTGTCCTGCTTCTTCAAAGCGTAAATCTTATTTTCCCAAGACGCGTGACTCTCCAGGTATCTATGAGACTTTGGTAGCTGGCAATGCGGATGAGGACTATGTGTTTAATACACCTAAAGACACAATTATGGAGTGTGTTACACCTATATTGGAATGGTGTCTTCATTAGAGTCCGCTGTGTCTGAGCTGTCTAAGACCATTGGGTCTATTAATGTCCATTTAACCCTCTTCCTTGAGCTGAACCCAGTCTTGCAACCTCTAATAATTTACCTAGTAGCGTGCCTAAGTGTTCTTAGTATTTTTTTAGTACTGTAATATTGTCTAGATGATTAATTTGTATTGTATTTTTGTAAACTGTGATTTTATATGTTGTAAACTTTTATCTTTTCTGATTATGTTGTTTAATCAAATAAAGCTTATTATTACGCATTACATTACCTATAGATTTTAGTGCATGTTATGATGTTAAAGAGTTGCTACATAGTGGTATGAACAAATTCAATATAAACTGGAGATTTATACGCTGTAAAAGAGCAGTGAACATTTTGAGATTTTATGTACTGTTGAAGAATGTATAACTTACACATGATTTAACTCACTTTGTTTTTGTGAGCGTTGTTTTAACGGTGTAAATCATTCTGCTTATTTCAAGAATATAATTAGTGTATTTTTACAAATGGTTGTCCATACGGCCGAGCTGTACATGCCTTATTAGTGGCTAGTGAATTGATGTGAAGCCTGTGTCTTAAAATTCTATGTCAGAATTGATACTTGATAGGCAAACCTCATTAAGGTCAATAATTATCAAACTCCTTTTGGAAGGTATTCAAGGCTTAATAAGTTACTGATTGCATCATTGTATACAGAAGCATTTTGTTTCTAAGATACCTGAACATTGAATTCAACTCAGATTTGTAAAACGCAGGGCTCCTTCAACAGGGTTTCCAGAACTAACAGAATATGAACAGAATATCAGTAAAGAAGAGGATAAATGTGGGTGATTTGGAAGATATGCGTCATATGCTGCATGTTGCAAAAGGTTACACACGTAAGCACTAAAGAGGTATATAAAATTGGGAGCCGGTGTAGCTTACTTAAAACATTACAGTCATAATAAGCTGATAGCAGCCTGTCACATTCCTTTGAAAATGTCATCACCCTACGTGTTTCGCCTGGGAAACCGCCTTGATCACGTGGTACAAGAACCTGAAAACAGCTGGTCACAAACAGACATAAGATATTCTCCCACTTTGAACCAATGCAGAAGGCTTTTGAGGCCATGGCACCCTTAGTAGATTATGTCTTAATGGATGAAAGATAAACCTCAGTAGATAACTCGCCTAGTAAAGGATAACTAGAGCTGATGCAGACAACAGATTTTGAAGATGTTTTGAACTCACAGTAGATGAAAAGTGAGAACGTTGCAAAAGTGAGCAAGAGAAGAGAGCTGAATTTAAGAATCTCCAAAGCATAACAAAACACAAAAAGAGACGCAGTACAAGATGTGAACTCAAAGAATTGTTTACAAGGCATCACACTGACCTAAACGTTAGTCAGGCTGAAACAAGTGTACCAGACACAAGGATAGGTTAAAAAATCTGCTGAAATAACTTAAGAAAAGATGGAAACAATAAACTGCATGAGATTTTCTCAGGCAATCTGTCTATCTCTAGGTATCAACAAAACCCAGCAGATGGGCTACAATAATTTAAGATGGGCTTAAGGCCTTTGCACTTTCCCTTATCAAGAAAAGGCCCCTACAATCTCAAAGAAATTACATCCTTGACACCAGGGCAAATATGTCTCGGGCTGTGGTACATTATAATAATAATAATCCACATTTGTAAAGCGCACAATCACCCGTTAGGGTCTCTAGGCGCTGGGGGCCGTCGGGAAGATTAAGCAAGCTATTGCCCAGAGTCACATGGTGCTGGGCTAATCTGCCGCCGGCGCTGGGGATCGAACCGTGATCCCCAGATTCCAGCGTCAGTCGCCCTGGCCGCGGCGCCACACCTCATTCACCTAAGGGGTACTGCAACTTGTCCAGAATCAGAAATATTGCCTAAATAAGAGATCTGGGGAACTTTAAGCATGATTGTTTGAGGTACTATCAGAGTTAGGTAAATGAGCAGTATCATTCAAGAGACCAGAATGAAAATATGTCAACTGAGAAGGAGAGCAAGATTACATCATGAAGTTGACTAGACCAGATTGTGAAGACGAGAAATATTCAAATCTAGATATTAAGTTAAAGTGGTTGGTGCTGGTAAATCAAAGGGATACTGAATTATTTGTTGACTTAGTGTGTGTAAGAAGCAGCAGGCTTAAACTCCATTCGCCAGCGCAACTTAGCTTCTGCACACCATCCTGTGCATTTCTTTGTTTTACTACATGCTGACACCCATAGTGTATTCAAGAAGACCGGCCGTGTGCCCCTGCCAGCTGTGTGCTGAAGGCAAGACAGCCTGTGACCAGCAAGTGCCCGGCATTCTGCACCTGTTTACTCCAGTGGTCAATATTCCAGAGCCAAACTGCAATCACTCCAGCACAACAACAGAGGCGCTAGGCTGGGTACTCTAAGTAGTGAACTGTTGACATGCCTGATCAAAACCATGCACACCACACATCAATGGTAAGAGATTTGTCCTGTGATTTAAATGACCCTCTTAATTGTATGTTGTTAAAGAACCATTTAATCCCATGCAACGACCATCAGATTGCTTAAATTCTTAGGGGCAGATTTACGAGCCCCTCACGACACTTTTACGCCGCCGTTGCGTCACTTTTGTTACGCGGCAGCGGCGTAAACAATACGCCATGTTGTGACTTATTTACAACGTGACGCATCTAGGCAGATGCGTCACGTTGTAAAGCCCTACGCCACATGAAACCTGCGTCAGGTTTCATGTGGGCATTCTGTCGCAGGGTGGGCGTTCCCTCGTAGGAAAGCCCCGTAAAACTAACGCAGTGAAATCTACAAGATTTCACTGAGTCAGTTTTACGACGCTGCTGCGTCAAATCCTTACTCCTGCTTGAAGCAGGCGTAAGGAGTGATGCACCACGTTATGTATGGGTGGCCCCTGTGCATTGCAGGAGTTGCGTCGCGCTTGCAACGCGACTCCTGCAATGCGCCGCACATGCGCCACAAGATGCGGCACACATCTGCCCTTCCTTGCACCATGGTGCACCGCACTGTAAATGCGGCACATCTGTGGTGGCGCAAGGAGGGAATTGCATGACGCATCAGTTCTGGCGCATCCCTGCTGATTTCCAGAGATGCGCCAGAACTTGTAAATATGCCCCTTAGTTAATCTAGATATTTTGTATTATTTATGAGTCATGCCCTAGGGATTCATCTGGCCTCGACTTAGACATTGCAGTTCCTCAGGGGTATCATATTGGTTGACAGGATATGGGAAGCCAAGTTGAAAGAAGATTGGTAATTATTGACAGACCCTCCGTATATGACTCTCCTGCACAATCCTACTTTTAACCCATCTGAAGCAATTCTTTACCAGCTAACATTATCAATGACAACCACTGTTACAAGCCTTTTTATATAGCCATCTCCTGGCACTGTCAGTAATTTAAGGAAAAACGTACCCATATTAACTTCTTGGTTTCTAGACAATAGATAATAATTCCTTACTTGGATCGTATAACATATTAGGGCTTACTCAGTCATGTAGCATTTGTAGATAGAATTTCTTTTCAGTCCTTTGTTATATGATGTAATGATTTATTGTAAGGCCATTGGTTCCATTGTGTGTTCTTTCATGGAACCTTACATGTGATTATTTGAACAGTGGGTCAAGTTATGAAGCTCTTCTTAGCCCCTTATACACATACGTCAATAAATCACCCTGTGAATTACACAACTGGGTGGAATATTGCCTTCACCTTGCCCACACATAAATCACACATGCTACATTTTTATCTAATAAATTAATACTGATTGATGTTCCTGTTATATGTCTTTGAAACGACAACCTGATAGTGCCTTTTTTAATCAGTAAACTCATGCTTATCAGAACTGGCTCTACTAAAGGGTACCATAGAAGGTAGGTTAGAACATGGTCCAGAATCAACCTCACCCAATTTAGGGGCTGATTTCGATGTCAGTCGTACCTGAGTCTATCCGACATTGATCTGGAACTGGAACCGACTAACCTCCTGTCAGCAGTTCCAAACCAGCAATTAGGATGCAACTGAACACTGTTTGGTTGCAATCCTATTCTTTTCATTTGGAGAATGCCTTCCAACCGGAATGCATGCTCTCATTGTAAAGAGCAGAGGTGCAGTTTATCCCTGCACCCAGTGTATGCCACCGGTGGCAGGGACCAACAGGGGGGCACCAGAGGTGTCCCGTAGGCCACCATCCAGAGGCCTTGCACCCATGGAGGCCCTGCTGGGGGCCCCCAATGTCAGATTCCTACTGCCTTTCTGTGTTGGAAAGGCCAGCAAAGAAAGGCTGTATGAATATGCCATCATAATCCGTTGTATGGAAAGAGCCACCTTTAGGATTACAGGCCCCTTTCCGAATGGCAGACGGGCTCTCCAAGCCAGTCGTAAGCCATTTGGAAATCCTGTTTGGGTTAATTTGCAACTGAGTCCATCAAAATGGGTCAGTTGGAAATGAATCCAAACAGGAGATTACGATGCTGTAGGAACGGCTCGGAACAAGGGTCGGAAACATTTCCTATGGCATCATAAT
Organism: Lissotriton helveticus; assembly: GCF_964261635.1. NCBI lineage: Eukaryota > Metazoa > Chordata > Amphibia > Caudata > Salamandridae > Lissotriton > Lissotriton helveticus. The sequence continues at coordinate 347,919,316 of NC_136067.1, read as the reverse complement.
TGGCCCCTTAATAGGGTCTTATATAGCTCCTTACTCCCGGACATCTCTAATGCTGATATAAATATTAATGCTGAACTTTTAAAGAAATGGATTACTTCTGCCTTGGCTAAAATTGGCCACTGCATGTGAATATGCCTGCATTATGTTCCCCCTCCTCGCCATGGCATTCAGTAGTGAAGTATGCCGGAACCACGCAGGCATTTTTTCCACATGCCTTTACAATGTGGTCTGAACCATGAATGCGTCTTTACAACACGTTCCTTTACCACGTACGTTGTTACAGTGACTTGCCTTAGGGGATGCGTCAGAGTTGAAATAGTATAATTTACTATTCTAACTGCAGTCTGTGCAACAGTATGGAAAGTGTTGGACTTAAAGTCCAACATCACTCCAACAATGCTTCCCTTAAGGCAAGTCATTGAAATAACTTGTGTGGTAAAGGAATGCATTGTAAATAAGTGTCTATAGTTTGGACCTCGTTGCAAAGGCACAGCATGGTATGAGCATCAGAGTAAATGCTGTTTCCCATTCAGAAGACCTTGCAGCTGCCAACTGTCTCTATAAAGTTTTTGAAAGGCAATGGAGATCTGACTATATTCCACCTCAGGCTTACTTCAGGGAACAGGGGCATATTTATGTGAAAGTCATGCAGTGCAACAAGTCACCTTGCTGCACTGATTGACAGGGAAATGGCAATAATGTGCAGTATTTAACCCCTTCCATGCTCATGACGAGCTCAGCTCGTCATGCAGTACACTGCTCGTGTGCTCATGACGAGCTGAGCTCGTCATGAACCATGGAAATCTGAAAAGTTCAGCACCCAGGAAAAACTCCTGCAGCATTAAAGGTGTTAAAAGAATGCATCAGAATCCTGCCTTTGTCCCAGCGCTGGCACCAATTTGGCTGGCCAGAACCAACGTAGCCACCTGTGATGCGTGCAGGATTGTTTTTGTGCAGGAAGGGGGACAATCCTGAGAGGCATATTCCTCCTTCTGCTACAGCACACATAGACAGTGGAAGTAATGAGGAGAAATAACAATATTTCTCCTTGTTACGCCTCCCTTGAGAAGGCGTATCTTTTTGGTGCATTCCCAGATCTACCACTTTTGGTAAATCTGGGAATGCATCAAAAACCATCGAAAAGTAATGGAATGCAGGGATTTGTGCTGCGTTGCATCATTCCAGAATTATGAAACCCCTCAGAGTCATTTAAGGTGGCCTTGCATGGCTTAAAAAAAAATGTGGGCTTACATCATGCTCGCAATATGTTGCGAGGTGCAAGAGCAACGCAGCTCCGCTCATAAATATGCCCCTAACAGTGTATAAGATACTCTGTTGAAAGTCTAGAGTCACATATTTTCCATCAGCTGCCTAATGGTAACTCAATGAGGGCAGTCTTGAAGGCAGTGAATATCTCTTCTCTATCCATCAATCATTCGTTCAAATCCACCTACCCCAGAAGAAAATCCGGAATATGTATCATTCATTCAGCAATGGGGATACTACTAAGACAAAGACATCAGAAATGGTTTTCACCATGGCCCGCTCTATACATGCTCTCTTTGAAAATCAGCCAGTACATCCAGATCTCTTTAAATCACATGTTCATGTCAGGTTGACCCTTTCCTAGTGCACGTTTATAGAATGACATTTGAAATCAAAGTATTGCAGCTTCTCTTTCTCCCTCCTTCCATAATGCCACCCTTGAAACTGCTCTAGAGTTCCAGTTATCGAAAGAAGCTATGGTTGATCGTCTAATAAAAAAGCAGATGGCAGATCCACCTTTTCTGAATAATTACTTTTTCTCTTCTTCTTCTTCCCTCTAAGATCTAAGAAAGATAAGTCAATAGCCATCTCTCTACCATTATAGAGTGTGAGAACATTCTTTACAACTCACAAGTGGGCTCCAACACTTACATGCACCTTAGGTAGCTTTACGTTTGGGGAAATATTACAATCACTTGATCCTATCTAAAGGTGGGTTTTGGCATTCAAACAACACATAGAGGAAACCATTTCCTTTTCTCCTGTTATTCTGTTTCCCAAATTTAGTACAATAATTGCGCTTATTGAATATGGGGGCATATTACCAAGCAATAGCGATAATTATCGCTATTGCTTTGTTAGAGACAAAAATGTACCGCTGAGCTGAGGCGATTTTTATCGCAAAGAAACCTTGGTATTACCAAGGTTTTTCGCAAATGCGATAAAAATCGGCCGCAATGCATGAATATCGCTGAAAAGTCCGCGATATTCATGCATTACCGAGCTAATGCTCTTAGCTATGTTATCCACCTCCCATTGGATAACATGGCTAAGAACTGCTCAGGGCAGGTGTTAGCTTTTGGAGATATTCGCGCTTAGCGCGAATATCTCCATAAGTTGGTAATAGGAGATAGCGATGTTAGCGACTGTTTCCAGTCGCTAACATCTTGGCACGCCCACTTTGCATGTCATTAGTGATAAATATCACTGACATGCAAAGTGGGGCCCAAGATGGTTGCTATCTCCTATTAGCTGTCGCTAACTGGTGTTAGCAACAGCTAGGTAATAGGGAGATAATTTTATCTCCGCTTTCTTGGCTTTTAAAGCCAAAAAAGCGGAGATAAACCCCCTTGATAATATGCCCCACGGTGCCTTCCAAAAGGAGTTATTTACAACGAATATCTACAAAGCCAAATGTGTTCCTATCACTGCTTTTGACATCAATATTTGGAGCTCGGCCAACTACTCATCATTAAATGTTTTTGAGAACAAATTCCCAAGAAGACTTTTATGTCTCCCTCAAAGCTCCTCATCCTATATTATTTATGAGGAACTTGGATTAAGGTTTTTGACTGATATTCAGCAGAAGTGACCTATGTTACTTTTGCTATTTACATGGTTGAGACCTGAAAGGGGCCTTAATAGTCTAATACTGAAGGATTGTATGTCCCTTGGTTGAGCGTCTAGAATAGCTTGGCTAAACTATCTTAAAGTGTGCTTCAGCAAAATAGGACGGCTGTAAAGTTTTAACAATCCTGATTCTATAGTTACTGGTGATGTTGCATGGACCAAGGCAGGGTTTAATGAGCCCTAATCGAAATGGATACCTTTTCAGGTAGAGCCTATGTACAGTTACAAACCACTTTGGCACTCGAGCCTTACTTAACTTTTGAGATACCAAATCACCAGTAAATTATTTTGATTCATTTTAGACTTGAACTATTTTATCATCATCTGGTTATCTGTCGGCGCTGCGTTTGTGCTGGTTTGGTTCCACATATGTTCCTTATAGATGTGAATGTGTTTCCACCCAGGCCACCTTGCATTTTATTATGTTCTGTCCTTTTTACAAAAAACTTTGCAAGTCTTTTGTTTGCCCTCTGCTTGATGGCAAGTCCGACCTGCTTTTTTTATTTACTTTTACTGTCTGAAGTGCATACCTGTTTTTATCCAGCTTTTTTTTTTTAACAGGAGCCGTTTGACTAAGGACAATCGTACTATGCGATTGAAGTATTTTAGTTATTATTCTTTTCTTTTATGGTTTTATTCCATTAAAACCGAATGAAGATTATATGACGAAGATGATGATATATATATATATATAAACTTCTTTATTCGGTTTTTTTCACAGGTGAAAACCATAAAAGAAACAAATAAAAGAAACAAATAATAAAAGTACAAAGAATAAAAAATACAATTTACATTTTGTGAACGTAAGTAGCAATTCACACAAGTACATTAAAAAGTAAGTTTTTCAGTCCATTTCATTTCCTCAAGGCGTGATTAAACAATACTATTTGCACAATAATTACTATAGGCTTTTCCTGTGCTTCATAATACATTTTAGGAAATTAAGAACAAAGTAGCAGACAGACTCAGATTCGAGCATTTGAAGTCTAAGAAGTGCCGGCCTACATTGTCTAAGGTGCCAACTCCTCAATGTGGGCAGTAGCCATATTTTCCTGTGTGCATGGTGGAATTTGCAAAACAAAATAACATGTAGGTTAGATTGAATTGATTTCTCGTCACAGGGGCAAAAAGGAAAACTTGAAACCCATCCATTATTCGTAGGAAACGCAACCAATCTAAAGAATGTATCCAGTCTGAATCTGGTCAACAGCATTCTGTCATATGTCGTCATCGACAAAGTTAAATACGGCTGAATGCTGTGTGTTGTTTGAACCATATTCGCGTGAATGGTCGCGTGTTTCAGTGATTCCGAAGCCAGTCTCAGTGTCTCTAGATGACAGAGAGCTTGTTGTTTTAATACCTTCTTCGGAAGATTAACTATGGACTCTGGATGGGCATAATATTTCTCGAGACCGAGATCTTTAAAGAATTTTCTTATAAAGGAAAGCCATCTTACCTTGGAAGACTTGTCAAGGGCCATTGTATCAGTAATGATGGACTGGGACAGGGTGTTATTCACGGATGTCCAGATACGCCGCCACAACATCAGCGGTTGGATCTTGATCAAGTCCTCTAGGTAGGGAATTCCTAATTCTAAATGTGAGGCATAGAGTGAAGTGCCTCTAGGGGTAACTAAAAGAAATCTCAGAAAAGCGTTTTCCGCTACTTGAATGGAGCTGGTGTCCGTGTGTCCCCACACACCCGCTCCGTAAAGTGCAATCGCCTGGCATTTGGCACTATAGATCTTCAATAGCTCCACTGGAGCCCTTTTCCCCAATCTCCGAGAGAAACTCATCAGCGCCGCTATTGATCTTTTAAATAGGTGGCATCTTGACTCCACTGCTGGCTTCCATATCAATCGTCCGTCTATCATGATACCAAGGTACGGATACTGGGGAGTAACCTCTAGCTTTTGTTTATCGAGGTAGATCTCTTTTACTCCTTTTTTCTTAGTACCTGCTATCATGACAAACGTTTTCTTGACATTTACTTGTAAATCTAGGCCTCCCATGAATGTCGTATATCTCTTCAGCGAGCTCTGTAGCTCGTGCGGAGTACGTGCGAGGATGACGGCGTCGTCCGCGTAGAGCAGGGCGGGAATCAGGCGCTGTTTTATACGGGGAAGGTCCTGGGCCCCTCTCAACATCTCCCCCTCCAGACCATTGGTATAGAGTGAGAAGAGAAAGGGGGCCAGGACACAACCTTGCCTGACTCCACGCTCCACTCCGAACGGAGCCGTCAGCTCACCATTCTTCCCAAAACGAACTCTAGCCGAGGATCCTGAGTAAAGCTCCCTTACAAAGTCTAAAAGGGAAGGTTCCACGCCCATTTGACTTAGGACCATCCACAGCTTTCAATGCGACACGCAATCAAAGGCTGCGGATAGGTCTACGTAGACCATATAGATCATATTCTCCTTAGCCTGTGTGTATTTACCCACTATCAGGCTAAGGTTAAGGGCCTGCTCTACAGTTCCGAACCCCTCCTGAAAGCCGAATTGGATGTCAGAGATCATGCCTCTCTCCCCGGCCCATTGCTGAAGGCGTTCCAAGATTACCCTTCCTACTACCTTGCCAAGCGAGTCCAGCAATGAGATGGGGCGATAGCACTTCACATCTTGGCGGTCCCCTTTTTTAAAAATTGGGACCATGATGGACCTGGTCCAGGAATTCAAAACCCCCTCATTAGCAGCTGCTATACATACTCTTGTGAGGATGTGTGCCCAGAGGTCCAGATTATATTTTAAAAAGTCGACTGGGACCCCATCCGGGCCCGGGGCTTTACCCATTTTACTTGCTTCCAAGGCCAAAAGCAAGTTGGGAATATCAAAGAGGAGCGGGATAGGGTAATGTACTTTGAAATGGGTGCTCTCAGAGCTATCTGTAGTTGAGCCATTTTTGAAGATCCTGGAAAAATGAGCCACCCAAGTTTCTTCATCGATGGCTACTTCAATCTTGGGGATGTTGTTATCAGTGAGATACGGTGCCCTAACTGTGCGCCAGAAAGCCTCGCTATTTTTGGATACGGCACTCTTGTGCAGGTCTTCCCACAGTTTCTGCTTCAGTTCTTTAGTTCTTTGCTTTCGTTCCCTAATGTATTCACGTCTGAGAGATTGGATTTTCTCCATGTCTCTGGGTTTATTTTGTAGCGCAAGTTTTAATTTTGTGAGGGCTACAGTACAATTGTGGTTGAACCACCCTTTGTTGCCGGATTGCTTCGACGATAATTTAGACGAAAGGAGTCCCTTGATTTTATCCAAAATTTGCTTAAAGTTATCTAGGACTTCTTCGTGTTTTACCGAGAGATCCAAGCATTTGATGATATTAGGGTATGCCAGCTTGACCAACTTTTTAGTGATTTCACTCGGGTTGATTTTTTCCCATTTTATTGTATATCCGTTCTGTTTGCCTACTTCTAAAGTATTCTGGGCGAGAGTGTTTGCTATTTCTATATTTTGGTGCTTATTATTAGGTAATTGAAGATGCAGCCTCAGCGCAGAGTGGTCACTCAAAGAATTATCAATAACCTGAAAGTCATTGGCCATCTCTGACAGTCCAGAGGACAGAAAGATGTAATCTACTGTGGTTTGGTGACCTCTGCCCACGTAGGTCGGAACTAAACAGCGTGAATCCGAGCTTGGGTGATTTGCAATTTGTAGGTCCAGCTCGGAAAGCACGTTGTTTAAGGCGTTCCCCGCCTTACTATGTGTGAGATGTACTAATGGGAGGTCAAATTCGTCCACAATCCCACAGCAGTGTGAATTCGCCAGTGGGCACGGGTGAAGGTTGAAGTCCCCTCCCCATAGTACGTGGTTTGCCCCATGGATACCGTTCCAGAAATAGAGTTGGGTTAGTCTTTCGTGGACGTCGCTGAGAAGAGTCAAAAATTGATCTTCATCTAAATTATTGTAGAAATTAGTCAGAAGGATAGTCTCCTTATTCGCAAAAGTAAGTAGAAGAATTTGGCAATTAGAATCAGTGAGGATAGTGGTCACTTTTAAATGGTTCAAAGTGTTCGCAATGTACGCTGTTAGCCCCCCTTTGGGCCTGCCTATTGTGCTACGGACCGCTGAAACAAAAAATGTTTTAAAACCTTGCAGGTGAAGCTCGGAAGTGGACCATGTTTCCTGCAAACAAATTATATTATATGGTTCCAAAAAATTTTGAGCCGACCCGTCCTCGATCTTGGTGCGCAGGCCTGCTACATTCCAAAAGAGAATGGGTATAGATAATGTGTCAACTTTTAGTTCAATTTGTTCTATTAGTGCCGGGGAAGGGTTTATTGTCGAACTCTGATGAGGAGAGCTTAGGTTAGCAAGTTCTATATCAGTTGGTGGTCAATCGACCATCTCGAGCCCGCTAAATCTGTTGGTCGTCGGGATATTATACCATGGTTCCCAGCGGGGCGGTTCTCTATAAGTCATCCTTTGAATAGGGGGCCTCCATTTTCCCCATCCACCACCCTGCTGACGAGGTCCCACTAGTTGCCATGGGTAGTCTTGATCAAAGTGTCTGGGGGCCCTTGATATCCAGTGTTATGGAAATCAATATGTTGGGGAACAGGAGCTGACCATGAGGGATCATGGTCCTGAAAGAAGCCCTTCAGACGTCTTGAGGGGTAAAAGAAAGAAAGTGGCTTGACGCTGATGCCTCCATTTACATTCGTATCTTCCCAAGAACAGATATAATCTGCGATACGCAGGTCCTCAAAGGTAATCAGAATACAGTTCCCGGGGATAGATTTTCTCACTTTACCCACCCATGGGATCCTGCGGACTGACAGGATCCTTCCATTCCAAGTTGGAGGAAGGGGACGATTGTTCTGTAACCAGTGTTGTACCTTATTTTTGAGAGACCAACCCGGTTCCGCGTTGTAGTCCACAATTACTGGTACTCCGGTCATAACTGCTACATACGGCGAGGCCTCGGGTGGTAAATCGACTAGAGGTCTACCCTCCCCAGCACCTCTGGGAATATTTCTGTGCGCTTTGGGGATCGGGGGATCAAGAGCGGATGATTGAGAGGCCAATGTTTTTGCGGTTACCTTATTTATAGTATTATTTGTAGCCACTAAATTTGGAGCAGGTGAAACAAATGACTGGGAATTTTCTTGTGACAAGGAGGTAGAAGTGTTGATCACTATATTCGAAATACTCTTAGGGATCGGGCGGGAGGATGTATCAGCTTGGGTTACCTTGTTCTGATTTGATACGGGTTTCTGAGGAACGTTGGGAGGCTGTTTGGGGGGGTGGTTTATGTGGTTATTTCCCCATACATTTTGAGCCCCTACTGGATGTTTATGTTGTTGGGATTTCACAAGCTTGCCTATCTGCATCTCCAGCTGAGTTAATCTTTTTTCTATTGGTTGGAAAGATAATTTGAATAAATCAGCGATCTTCTTTAAGAGCTGGGTGTTTTCACCGTCTCCTAAACCCCTATTAGTTGGTTATGGAGCAGGGGATTCCAAGTCAATGAGGGTGGGAGTTTCATGCTCGTTGTGGTGTATTAAAGCAGTGACTACTAGATGTTCTACTCTGGGGGGTGGATTCTGGGGAGCGCTTAGAGTATTAGGTGACATATTCAAGCTAGAAATTGTTTGCTCGTCTTTATTCTTACTTATCACCCCCTCCCGCCTTCCCCTTTCATGAGATTTCTCTAGGGAGGTCATTTGAGTGGGGGTTTGTGGAAGTAGGTCAGGGGATCTCTCCAGGTCGGTACTTAGCTGCGAGACAGCGAGTAGAGACACGGATAAGTCCACGTTGTTTGGCAGACTTTGCCTCCCACAACTCTCCCTCTCCCCTTTCTTGTTTTTCCCTGCAGCAACTGGCGTTCTTGCATCGGCCAGGTTACCCAGAGAGGATCTCTTGGCAAATGCAAGATCTAGGGATACTCTCTCCTCTATTAGTGATATGCTTTGGTCTATGAATGTATTCGCCTTAGTTATAAACTCATCCATAGGACCAAGCAATTTACCCACGCTGGCCGAGGCCTTGGGTTTATTCCCTCTAGTCACTACCATCTTGCAAAAGTAACAATGAAGAAATACAAGAAATAATTTATAAATACAAATAAAAGGGGATTGGCCCAGACCAGACTCGATAGTCCTCGAACGGCCTCAAACGGCCCGCCCTTTGCCCAGGCTTAGCCCCGGGCTCAGTCCCGCGCGCGTCCCGCGTGCGCGCAATGGTACTCCCTTCAAATAGTTAGCTGAAAGTTAGTAATGGGAGGGGAAGCAGCGAAGGGGGGCGGAGCGAGAAGAGGACCTAGGTGCGGCCACTTAGATGGAACTTGGCCCCCTGGTCCTCGCAGTCCCGCTGGACGCCCGTGTGGATCTCGCCTGGTTATCCCTGTAAAAGCGGCAATTATCAGCACTCCTCGGCAAAGTCTGGGCAGAAAACAGCAGAGTCTGTAGCCTTCGAGCGGCTCCCGCGGAGCGGGGGCCGCGAGGCGGTGAAGTAGGCGGGGGGCGGAGCGAGAAGAGGACCCAGGCGCGGCCACTTAGATGGAACTTGGCCCCCTGGTCCTCGCAGTCCCGCAGGACGCCCGTGTGGATCTCGCCTGGTTATCCCTGTAAAAGCGGCAATTATCAGCACTCCTCGGCAAAGTCTGGGCAGAAAACAGCAGAGTCTGTAGCCTTCGAGCGGATGATGATGACTTACTAATTATAAACCATTCACAGTATAATTGCGAACACTAGAGTGGAAGCATCTGTTGTTTGGTGCTTTTTGCACTACTTATTTTGCACAAAATGCATCCCCTCATTTAAAGTAGATAAGAAGAAGCAATTCATGCTGAAATGTGGTTCCAAATACCAGTTTTGCATTTTTTGTAATGACTCTATTATTTTACATATTTTTTCAGGTAAAAGCAAATTACATTATTCCGTACACCACTAATAACGAACTTACAGCCAGATTCATGAAGCTGAAATCGGATCGCAAAGGGCCAGATTCTGAGAATCTGGCCCTTTGCGATCTTCATCATCCCAAATGCAAAAATCGCAACTTTAGAAATCGCTAAATTGCGAATAATTGCATTTAAGGAATCTCAATTTGAGATTCCTTAAATGCAATTCATGAACCATTTTAAAATTGCGAATTCGCAATATAGGGCCGCTATTTACCCCGAAGTCTAACTACGTGGTAAATAGCGAAAACGTAGAAAAATGCACTTCAGTGCATTTTTCTAAGTTGTATGTTAAACACACATGTCCTTTGGACATGTGTGTGCGCAACACCAGTGTACCTTACCATTTCAGGTGTGCTACAGGGTGTCCTTTGGACACCCTGGCACCCTTGAAATCGCTTCCTTATTTGCGATTCGCTAATTGCGAATCGCAAATAAGGAATGACTCCCCATTCATTCCTATGGGCCTTTAGGCCCATAGGAATGAATGGGAAAACCATTCCTTATTTGCGATTAGCAATTACCGAATCGCAAATAAGGAAGCAGTAGAAATCGCAAAAAATATTGCGATTTCTACATGCATCCCGTTTTGCAAGTCTTTAATAGCGATTCCTTAAAAATCGCTCTTAAGGACTCACAAAACGGGACTTTGATGAATCTGGGGGTTGCACACAAATGCATCCCCTCATTTAAAGTAGATAAGAAGAAGCAATTCATGCTGAAATGTGGTTTCAAATACCAGTTTTGCATTTTTTGTAATGACTATTATTTTACATATTTTTTCAGGTAAAAGCAAATTACATTATTCCGCACACCACTAATAACGAACTTACAGCCAGATTCATGAAGCCGAAATCGGCTCGCAAAGGGCCAGATTCTGAGAATCTGGCCTTTGCGAGCGCTATTTTTGCACTTGGGATTCATAATCCCAAATGCAAAAATCGCAACTTTAGAAATCCCTAAATTGCAAAAATTTGCATTTAAGGAATCTCAATTTGAGATTCCTTAAATGCAATTCATGAACCATTTTAAAATTGTGAATTCGCAATATGGGGCCGCTATTTACCCCGATGTCTAACTACGTGGTAAATAGCGAAAACTTAGAAAAATGCACTTCAGTGCATTTTTCTAAGTTGTATGTTAAACACACATGTCCTTTGGACATGTGTGTGCGCAACACCAGTGTACCTTACCATTTCAGGTGTGCTACAGGGTGTCCTTTGGACACCCTGGCACCCTTGAAATCGCTTCCTTATTTGCGATTCGCTAATTGCAAATAAGGAATGACTCCCCATTCATTCCTATGGGCCTTTAGGCCCATAGGAATGAATGGGAAAGCCATTCCTTATTTGCGATTAGCAATTACCGAATCGCAAATAAGGAAGCAGTAGAAATCGCAAAAAATATTGCGATTTCTACATGCATCCCGTTTTGCGAGTCTTTAATAGCGATTCCTTAAAAATCGCTATTAAGGACTCACAAAACGGGACTTTGATGAATATGGGGGTTGCCTCCTACTTGAATGGCTCAAGACTCTTGTATGAAGGTAGTATTCTATTTGAACTGTAGAGTGCAATGTAGCTCCAGTGTGTTGTAGGTGAGTAATTCATAGTGGAACTGCTGGACTGCTTTGGTGTTTGATTGTTGTGTCAATAATTATTCATTAAGCTTTTAATGGAGACTGTCATCATTGTGTTCAGAAGACGTCCCAAGATTTCAGGTGCAGTTTGAAAGAGTGCACTACCTTATGCAGGTTAACTGCTTTCTTTGGCCTGGATCTTGGTTTTGTTGGTTTGCCAAGCTAGTATAACTGGATGTGGGGCGTGTTGGGGTGCCAGGCTGCACTTTTGTGTGTGAGTGTGTGGTGGAGGGTGTTGTCCTTCAGGAGTTGTGTGTGTTGCTTGTAGAAGATGGAGAAAATGTAAGAGTGGTTTTGTCTGTCTCAGCTGCATAGTTTAATATTGTGAGGTGAATGTATGGAAGTGTAGTTGTGATGACTAGATTTGTATTGCAGGCTGGTCAAGGGAGTTTTAAGTTAAGGTGATATATTGTTACACTTGACTTAGGGATAACAGTGCCACCCTTTGTTGAAAGAAATCAGTGGGCTCTGTTCTGAGGCTCTTGTGTAGTGTGACTAACTGAACATCTGCGACTACATGTCCTGCATGCATGTTATATGGTGTCATGAGTGTGCATACTTGTGGTAAAGATGTCCTCCTGTCTGAGGAGGTTCTCAGACATGCGCGTTCTGGACTGTTGGACAATGGTAGTCACAACCTAGTTTTTGTCTCATTTCTGTTCTCAACGTCAGGTGTGGGGCCTCATGTCTTGACCCATTGCAGTGTTTCTATGACTGGTATTTGTTGTCTTTGTGTGTCTGCGTGGGTATTGGATAGTTTGTTGTTGGGTGAGCGTGTAAGTTAGACATTTTTGAAGATTGATGTTTGTGAAATGAACCAATTACCTCCTACTTGAATGGCACCAGACTCTTGCATGAAGACCCGCCATCCACCTTCAGCATGTCATCGAGCCCCTGTGATTGGGACAGGCATGCTGGCCTGCATTAAACAACAGACAGCCATCTCTGGGTTTACATTAGTCTATGCATGTGTGTTGGTCAATACTACTTCTTAGCATTGGTACTTTGTGGTATGTCTGCTCTATGTTCCCAATCGCCGTTGCCTAGTTTTAGTCATATGTAAATTGTATTTTTCAAACTTATGTGATTCATAATATGGCAATCTGCGTACTTGCTCCATTCAGTCCACTGTACCTTCAAACGCCTTTAAAAAAATGCGTGTGTTATCGATAAATGTGTGTCGTAGCTCAACTTAAGATGTCTTTGCCAGACGTAATACTGGCCAAACGGCTAAAAGGACGAAGCGATAAGATCTACTCTAAAATAAAATATTAACCTTAAACTGATGGATTACAATCCTCGGAAACAGCATCTGTGATAGAACACATTAGTCATCATGAAGGATGCTTTTTTTAACAGGTTTGTTGATATCCTTCGGCTGTGACCTCCCAACTTTCAGAGACATAAATCATGGACTAACAGTAGAAGTAACGTTAGTGCACGAAGGTCAACGGCGCGAAAAGGCAGTTGCGAAAAGCGGTCAAGCGTCAAAGTAGGCAGTGGGAGAGCACAAAAACAAAAAGTAAGCGAATGCCTCCACACAATCTTGGATCACTGTCATTGAAGTGAACACGCATTGCACAGTGCCTCTGAGGAAAGGCATGCGCCAACGCTTTTAAACATTTTAAAAATCGGTGATTTGAATGCACGTCATCAGTCATAGCCCTTCCGTCCTCCCCGCAGTCTCTCAGAGCACAGAAAACCAGCTTGTTTGCCTAAGGCAACCCGTTCATTGTGCTCTGCGTCACAAGACAGTTCCGTTTCACCCGGAAAGTGCTGCTCTGCAAGCCAGCTGCACGCACAGCGCAGCTTGAAGCCCAGATGAGCCTGGAAAACATCATTTGCAAAACGTGCTAAAATCTAGAGTTTTAGCGGGTCCTCGTCGAGAGCGTGGCCCTGGAGCACCTTCGCACACCATGTCGCAGGGCACAAAAATGCAACATTTGGAATTATTGCTCCTCGATCAAATTTAAACAGCATAAACTTCTGATGTTATGGAGGCATGATTCTTGTTTCCCTCGTGGTTCATGTAAGTGATGGAATGTAAAAACGAATTTATTTAAAAACGAAACGTGGCAAACATTTACACTCCTATTTGTGCAATGTTTATCACAGTACACACATTTAAAAATGTTGCCCCGGTGTCTGTATTTAGTTCATATTACAGCCGGTTTATTCTTTCTTAATAGTGGGAAAAACAATCCTGTGAATACATTAATGTACAACTGAACCAAAAACAGAGCGCACAACCAAAGTATTCCGGACCCCCAGGGGCCAGCAGTGGTCTCATAGAATTTTCCCACTAGTGGCAGTTGCGACACTAAGCAATAGTCATTAATGCAATGCTCATGCCATGCGACTTGCTGTGCTCAATTCTAAAACAACAATCCTCATCATCGCCCTTAGCTGTGCTTAGAACTAATGGGCCTGATTACAATTGAGTTCTGCATCATACGTTATGCGCACCGGCGGAGCGAGACATACTCCAAATTTACAAGTAGACATGTGTGGCCAAATGCACACGTTTTTGTAGGCCTGCTTCGGAATATACCTCCACCAAAACCGACTGTGCCACGTAGACATTCATATATGAAAGGTATGAAGTCCCACCTAAAATCCATCATTAAACTGACGCAGTAATATTTATGAGTTTCTTTTTTAAGTGACGCATCATCGGCAAGCAGCGTACTGAGCCACTCCTGAACGTCAGTAACCCAGGCATAGCAAATGATTGGCACTGGCATATAAACAGAACATATCCAAAGCAATTTGGCAAGATCAACTATCCCATGGTGGTGCTAATACTTCAACTAGGAGTAGCATGGGACCACAACCACCACCACCTCCCCCACCACAACGCAGTCAGCGGAGGAGAAGGGAGTGCATGTACCACCAGAGGACTACCCTCATTGACCTCAGAGAGGAGGAGGTCATGACCTACTACTGACTCAGGAGGGATTCCATCATACAGCTTCTGAACCAGATTGCACCAAGGCTGCAGGCAACATCTCAGAGGTCAACCAACATCCCTCCATAGGCCAAACTGATGGTAGTCCTCCACATGGTAGTATCTGGGTCATTCCAGACCACCGCAGCCATAATGGCAGGAATCTCCCAGCCATATTTTTCTGCCTTCCTATGCTCCATTCTAGATGCCATCATCAGCTTGACACCTCAGTACCTCATGTTCCCCAAGAGACAGCTACAACTGGAAACAAAGCAAGGCTTTTATGCCATGGCTGGCTTTCCAAATATATTGGAGACTATGAATTGTACAAATGTGCAACTGGGGCCTTCTACTGTCACACCACATCTGAACCGCAATAGGAAGCACACCTACTCTATCAATGTACAGGCAATTGTGAACCATTTGGGGATCTTCATCACTGTGCTGGCCAAATACCCAGGGAATGCTCAGGATGCCTACATCTTGAGGCACTCCATCATCAACGTGCGTTTCCAGAATGAGCGATATGGAAGTGGCCTACTGGTTGGTAAGTACATCTGAAGTACATAACTTCAGACAGAAGCCACGCCTCAATGCCAATGTGTCAAAAACAATGTGTTGTGCATTGGCATGCATTATGTGTTAATCATGCATTAACTATTTCTCTGCTAATGCTTCAAAAAAATGAGACATTTATAGAAAAGATGTAGCATCCACCCAGGAAATGAATCAATGGCTCTGCCATGCTGCGGACCAGGAAGTGTGCACTTACTTTCATTTTCACTTACAGTCTTTTTCTATGTGCTGGCTGGTAGAGGTGTATGTTGTGTACTCTGGTTATTGATTGCATAATTTGGTCTGGTCAGTGCCTGTGCTATCCTTGTTGTGTTTAAATATTGGTATTTGTGTATTGTATTTGTCTTTGGTATTGTTTTGTTTACTGTATTGTTGGGTGTAGCTCTATTTAGGGGTTTATAGCTTTAGGGGTAGTGGAAGGGTTAGTAATATGTTAGTTCCAGTTAAGGGTGGGTAGTTTAGCTAGGGAAATATCAGGGAAGGGCAGAGCAACTAATTTGTCTGAGAAGGAGTTTGGGGCCCTGCTTTGGCTGCTTCTCCACTATGTCCACAGCATGATACCAAGGGGGGGGGGGGGGGGGGGGGTAGGGAAAATTAAGAAATTAAGGTAACCCTACCAGACAGCGAAAGGAGCTGTGTGTGAAGGTCCCGTTCCACATGAGCCATGTTTTTGGAGTCGACCGCACGGCACACCAACTCAAGCACAGAAGGGCAGATGTGGTGAGCCAGGAGGCTGATCAATTTGATCATCTTGGATTGGAAGTTGGAGGCCCTATTTGTGAGTACCTATATTCCATAGGCTTATAGTTATATGTCTTTAGCAATAATCTGAAATTGATTTTTTGATTGGAAGGGTCAGCTATTTTTTGGATTAGTATGCCATATACTGGCTAACTCAATTAAAATCAAAAAGCATGCCCCAGGGGCCTGTTCACAGTGGCCTAACAATAACCCCAACAGATCATGCAATGCAGGGGAAGCCAAGAGGTGCTACGGGTGCCATGTGGCACTGCACAGGGAGTGTTTTTCCCTGGCCTATGAGGTAAATACTGACTCCAAAACTTGGGGACCAACACTCATGTATGTTGCAGGGAAGCACACTCACATTTCATCATGCAACAGGCTGGACAGGGTGTTTGGTTCACCCTAATTAGGTTAATAAACATGTATTTGGAAACATGCTCACAATTCACTAATGAGCCTGTACAGGGCGTGAATGGTTTATGTTCATTTACCCTGCACTCATAGCATGTAAGGAGCTAATTGTAGAAGAAAAACAAGCATGTTTACTGTCTGATGTGTGTAGCATTGTTCAGAACATCTATAGAGTTGAGAAGGCCCCAGCAAAATTAATTTCATGCAGAGTGTGGTCTGTCTAATTTGACTGTTCACATAGCCATACAAGCCATTCTCCCTTGCACCATGTAATTAGGAAGGATGGTTTTTTACATTGCCTGCACTCTGTGCACCAGAGACATGATTTGTTTGGTATTAATCTCAAACACTGCAACTCGGCATACATACGTTCATCATTAAGCCCTGTCAGTGTTGCCATATGCTAAACGTCCAACATGCAAACAACACCAGACAATTGTGAGGTCAATGTACTGTGCTTCATATGTAAAGTGTACATGTTCAATATTCACAGAACAATGTACCATATTTTTGTCTGGTAGGTGGACCTGCACCATACATAGATCCTGAGGTGGCCACCTACAGAAATGCTTATGCGACCAGTGTGTGCCTGCTATTTATTTCTCTGCTCTGTAAGAATTGTGTGTGATCTCGGATATTGGTAGCATTGAGATATGTAAGGTGTAACATCATTCACCTGTCAAAAAATGTCCTTACATGTAAAATCACAAATGAAGTAGGGCAAAGTGGCATGTGCAATAGATAAGGACAAATGTCAGTGTGCACGTATTGCCAATGTATGCAGGCCCACATGATTGATGGCTCATATTCTTCTGTGATAATGTTTGGCCAGCTACGGTGTGGATGCTTATGGCAAATGCACCATCACCAGACTAATGACCAACCAACAGATGGTCATAGGTTTAATTGTCTAACACCTATAACATGGACAGAAAGTAACCTATTTTCCACAAAATTATGTAAGTGAAACGTTGCTTGAGATAGGCCAAGGTTTTCAAGACACAGTATGTTGCCCAAGTCCAAATATGAGCATTAAACAGGTGGGTTGAGGTGTAACACATATCCCGGACAACATTACCAAAAGTCAACATGACATGTTTACGGGAAACAAAACACAGTGACCTTCTTTGCAAAATTAATAGTTTTACTATTGTGTGTTCACATCATACTATGCTCATACATGCAGAATACATTTCTCATCGCTACCACAATTGGTACATTGTGAAGAATTAAAGGCATGATCAGACATTCATGCCATTAAAAAAACAAAATGTTTAGGGATCCATATATCAGTCAGTAGCTGGACGTCTAGCCAAAGATTGGAATCCTATAAACTTGTGTGACCATGTGAGCAAGCTAGGCATCACAAAACAACATTGCCTCCTAGGATATATGCTGCACATGTAGTTGTGAGGTGGCAAAGTTAAAATGTATTATTTATTAGAGCAATACCACTGGCTAAATAGCATATCCCCATGTGTTGCTGTGAGTGTGTAAGTATATTGTGCATAGTAATCACTTACTTTGGTTCACCACTTAGCCCACATTTGTCATGATTTATGGCAATTGTAATCCAGTTTGATGGGTACCTGAGTATCACTCAGAGTACTGCATGTCATTGACATTTGAGATGTGGGCGCTAGAGGAGCATTTTAAAAAATGCCATTGTGGTTTCAAGGATGAAGGAGAGAAAGTCTATTTGAACATGGCTTTGAACATTTCCTCGTCAATCTGTCTGCCTGATGCACATTGCTAGTGTAGTTGTCCACATGGCAATGTATGGACATTTTGCCTGGCATGTCCTGACAGGATGTGCGGGTTCATACCTCAGTGCAAACAGAATAGGATTGGATAGTTGTGGCACATGTCACAAGTCCACAAATGGTAATGCAGTTAAATGCCTGATTCGTGCCTTCATACACCCAATGTCCTATATTGGACACATGATCATACCTTCATAGCAATTTTTGAAAAAAAGTCAACGTGTCAAGCACTACATGAATGTCTGCATTGTGTTGTCAGCACACAGTCTATTACACAGTCCACCTGCTGGTGGCGTTACCCCTACTGGCCAAATAAATCTGTCACCCTTGATTCATAGTTGAAGACAACCTGCAAGATACAGTACAATATACTTATACATATGAGATCTACAGCATGCATGCACACACTCATTACATGGATATGGTTTTAGGTGATGTGCATCAAGGTTAGATTCCTTGCTGAAGTGTGGACAGACATTAGGATATGCAAAGGTCCCTTTTGTGGAAAATGTGGTTCTGGTGCACTTTGCTAAAAATGTCTGTTCTTGTGAAAAATGTGGTTCTGGTGCACTTTGCTAAAGATGTCTGTTTTTGTGAAAAATGTGGTTCTGGTGCACTGTGAGTTAGGTGTCCCTAGCTCGGGAGGGTCGATCATCCCCCTAAGTGCAATGTGTTTTCTGGATTCACCAGAAGGGTGGGATCCAGTGGTGGCAGCGAAATTGTGTCCAATATGTGCAGTCCTTGTCCCTTCCCTAGAGTAATGGTACCTGTGCCACATGGGTCAGGTTGAGGAATCAGGGGCGGTAAAAACTGTCTTACCAGTCCAGGGGAGGGTGTAAGTTCTCTGAGAGGGGGAGCTTGCTGAATAATGGAGTGTAAGTTCTCTGAGAGGGGGAGCTTGCTGAATAATGGAGTGTAAGTTCTCTGGGATGGGGAGCTTGCTGAAGCAACGATAATTGTATCCTACCTACCCCACTGAATGTGTTTGATGCATCATGTGTTCCGTACACCGCTGAATGTGTTTTATGCGTCAGGTGTCCTACCTACCCCGCTGAATGTGTTTGATGCATCATGTGTTCCGTACACCGCTGAATGTGTTTTATGCGTCAGGTGTCCTACCTTCCCCGCTGAATGTGTTTGAAGCATCATGTGTTCCGTACACCGCTGAATGTGTTTTATGCGTCAGGTGTCCACCTTGCTGAATGAATGTTAAGTTGTATCCCGGACAAGGAAGACCTGCTGGCGCTGCCGCGGCTTGCCTTGGGGAGAGCTGGACACTGGGGCCTGCTGGCGCTGCCGCGGCTCACCTTGTTGAATGAATGTTAAGTTGTATCCCGGACAAGGAAGACCTGCTGGCGCTGCCGCGGCTTGCCTTGGGGAGAGCTGAACACTGGGGCCTGCAGGCGCTGTCGCGGCTCATCTTGTTGAATGAATGTTAAGTTGTATCCCGGACAAGGAAGACCTGCTGGCGCTGCCGCAGCTTGCCTTGGGGAGAGCTGAACACTGAGACCTGCTGGCGCTGCCGCGGCTCATCTTGTGGAATGTATGCTAAGTTGTATCCCGGACAAGGAAGACCTGCTGGCGCTGCCGCGGCTTGCCTTGGGGAGAGCTGAACACTGAGACCTGCTGGCGTTGCCGTGGCTCATCTTGCTGAATGAATGTTAGGTGCGGAACTGGACGGGGGTCAGAGGGAGTCTGACTCCTGGGCATCCGGTGAACTTAGTTCCCAGGTGGTAGACCAGTGGAGGGAGGAAGTTCTGAAACTGGTAGGAGATCGTGTTCTGAGGGTGCTTCTCCTGGGAGAGCGCGGAACTTCAGAAGTAGAGGTAGGGTGGGGCATTCTTGCCCGTGACCTCTGGCCAGCCTGAGGGTGCGGACCCTGGGTGGAAGAGAAAGTGGTAAAGTGGTACTACACGAAGAAAGGGAGTGGAGAATGGCTGTCGTGGGCCAGGGGTTACCACCCCCCACTCCGGGTTGGTATGGACCAGTGGTATCTGGGTGGCCTAGGGCCTGGTCCTAGCCGTGGTCAACTAAGGAGTACCAGTGGGGTAGCCTGGTTGGGCCTATGTTTTTTTATTTTCTTTTTTTAGTCTGTGTGTGTCGATGAGATCAACGTGGCGTAGAACTGGAGGGTGTCCCGGCAGTGCGGGCCCGCGTCCATGGTTTTTTTTCCGCCCAAAGCAGGGAAGTCCATCACGGTGGTGATTGGCCTACCCTGCGTTTTGGCTGGAAGGGGGCCGTGTTGGACTGGGCCCTTCTGGACGGTCCACCCCTGAAGATTTGCTTGTTAAATGTGAACTGGGGATGGTGATTCCCACTCTGAGTGCGTGTAGATGGGTGAGGACTGCCCTCCCATAGGAATGCATGGGGAATGTGTGTGTCCCTGATAGTTCCTGGTGCGTGAGGGGTACAGACTCGAGTCTGGTATGTATGGACTCGTGTGATTGAATGCTACAAGATGATGTATGCGGCATGTGTGTGTCTAGAAGGAAAGTGCCACTTCTAGACATCGGTGTGTGTGTGCAGTAAGTATGCTGGCGCGTGATTGGCTGAAGCCAGCTGGGGAGCCTGACTCCAGGAGTCTGTGTGGGTCTGCCCCGGTTGGGAATGGAGAGATTAACATGCTGATGTGAGGGAGGGGCTGTGCCTGGGTCCTGTATGGGTCTGGGCTTTCCCCCACAATGCTGGCTCCACCCACCTGGGGTGCGTCTGGTGTCCTAGCCTGGCCAGTAACAGGAAATTCCTTATAACCAGTTCTAGCTGGTTCTCATCCTGCCTGCCCCTTTTTAGACAAAGGGATCTCATGTATAAAAGAAGGGAGTGCCCTCTTCTCTCTCTCTTTTCCTGCTTGTCCTGACTGACTCCTGCCAGGGGCATGCTGCTGCTTGGGCTCAGGGGAAAGGCTTGCCTCCCTGAGCCCTGCCCCTGACCTACTGCTGTCCTGGACCCTACCAAGACTCTGCTGATTTCTGCTACCCTAGCGCCTGGAGGCGCTTTATTCCCAGTTTCTGGCTGTCCTAGCGCCGTGGGGCGCTTCATTCATGCTTCCCGCGCTTGGGAGCGCTTCCTTGCTGTCCTAGCGCCTTGAGGCGCTGCCTTTATGCTCCTAGCGCTGAGAGCACTCTACTCTTCCAGCCGGTGCCCACCCGGCATTTGCCCGTTCGTGTGAGGGGGCCCGAGCCCCCAGCGAGTGCCTACCTCGCTTGCCCCCGCCCTCGCTATCTTTATCGAGGGAGCCCACTCCTCGTTATTTCCCCCGTGTTCACCGCCGCAGCCCGGGACCCTCGTGAGGCCCTCCCCCGGGCCGCGCTCTGATTGGCTGCCGGCCCGGGCTGTACCGATGACGTCCCCCTGGGCCGCGCTCTGATTGGCCGGCGGCCCGGGGAGCTGTAGAGGAGAGAGACAGAGAGCCGAGAATGCAGGGAGCGGCGGGAGCCTACTCCGCGCCCCTGCGTCCCCCAAGACGACTGCCGCTTCCCCCCCGGGGCCCCCAGGAGTGAGAGGGAGCCCCGGAGAGCAAGGAGAGACTGGCGCGTCCAACAGTCGGTGAGTGATGCAGGACGGAGAGGCGGGGCGTCGGGGCACGTGGCCGGTGCCGCCCCTCCCCTCCAAAGATCCTTTGGTGGCGCTCCAAGGCCTGTGGGGCCCCCAGTGATGCCCGTGGGGCCCCCAGTGATGCCGGGTCCCCCGAGGGGGACCCCGCCTGCCCCCATTGTGACCTGAGCCCCGAGAGGCTCCACCTGTGGCCCCTTTGACCTGAGCCCGAGAGGCTCCATCCGTATTTTAACCCCTGAGCCCCGAGAGGCTCCATCTGTGTCTCCACCCCCGAGCCCGAGAGGCTCCACCGTTTGGCGCCTTTTTCCTCAGAGCCCCGAGAGTCTCCCACGTGGCCCTGTGTCCCGAGCCCCGAGAGGCTCCCACGTGGCCCTGTGTCCCGAGCCCCGAGAGCCTCCCACGTGGCCCTGTGTCCCGAGCCCCGAGAGGCTCCAACGTGTTCCTTTAACCCATGAGCCCCGAGAGGCTCCACTGTGTCCCCGCGTCCAGAGCCCCGAGGAGGCTCCACCGCATGTCCCTTGCCCCTTTCGAGCCTGCGAGGCTCCAACGTACTGCCCTCATCATCCACAGCTGCCCAGCACTTCGTGGGCAGCTGCCCCGTTTAGGTTTATTGTTGGCTACCGGCAGCCTGCCCTGAACATCGTGCCATTGCCTGTTGGAAGTATCGATTAATGTTAATGTGATTCTGAGAGTTATTATGTGTTGCCTTCTGATGATGCCTCTGTTGTGCTATGTACCTTGTCCTTCCTTCCCCCCTGAGTATCCGATGTCCCGTGTATGTAATCCTGGTTAGAGTGAGTTCTACCGCTAGTTCCATGAAGCTCCTGGGTGTAATGGGTTCTAGTGCTAGTTCTAGGAAGCTCCCAGTGGTTATGTGTTCTAATGCCAGTTCCATCATGTGCATATCCCTGGCAGTGGCCCCATGGCACTGCCCTGTATATAGTCCCTTGTAAACCCTGCCCGTGCCCCTGGCACCTTGTAAGTTGCGTTGTCCTGTCTAAGTGTGTTCTTCAATACAAAAGCTATTTTCATATATATCTTGTGTGGAGTCCTTTTGTGGGGGGCCCGGAAGGTTGTTGCTGGGGGTGCGTGCGCAAATGCTTTACACATGACCTCCGAGATAGGCCTGACTGCTCGTGCCAAGCTACCAAGGGGGTGAGCAGGGGTTGTCTTGGCGGGTGACTTCCCTACCCTAACTGGAAGTGGTGATGTCTGCCTGGCCTTGGCACAAGCCTCGGCCAACCAGGGATCCCATTTCTAACAGTCCCCATAGTATTGCTCGGATTTTATAACATGAGCTATGTAATAGGGTGCCTGGTATTTCCATGAGTCAATATTGGAGAAGTGTCAAACAGGTCTGTTTAGTTGGAGGTAGCTAGCCACCCTCCATCTATGTTTTAACTGCCTGGCACAGAGTCAGTCTATGCTGCAATGTGTGTGGCCTTGTATATTTGCCATATCATTTAACCAATACTGAGGCACTATACCTGTATTTGCTAGACATTACTAATTTTACAAAGGTTACTGACCATAGATTATATAATGTTGCAAGCTGCATTACCAACCACGGGGAGTCCCTAGGTAAACCATGTATACACCACATCATATTCCCTAATCAATTTCAGTATTCTTTTGGTTATACATTTATTTGTGTGGATACTGCCATTTCTTATACCTGCAATGCCAGCACCTGAGTATGTTTGTATTGTTGCATTAGGAGAGGTTTCTTCTGAGGAACGGTCTTTTTTTGTTCACTAAAAGTTGTTTGGATGGACATGCCACATGTGATGTTTTAAAAAAGTAAAGCCTATTATTGAATACAACATGCACAAGTTCAGCTTGGTCTGATACATTATTCCTTCCTCTCCACCAGACAACATGACAGCAGAAGAGGAAAGGCATGTATCAGCCTAGAGAAGAACTACCACATCAGGCATGTTGCACGGGGAAGGGAGACAACGGGGGCCTTGAAGTCTGGACCTAAACTCCAACAAGGACCGTCTAGGCGAAGCACCAGCCAGGATGTGGATGTGCACCATGGTGGCAGAGCAGTGGCAATTCCAGGCACCTCAACAGCTCAGCTGGCACAAGCATCACAGCCTGTGACCACGACCCCAGGACAGAGAACAGAATTTGCAACACAGACCATGAAAGTCCTTGCCGACCTTAAACAGAGGATGGCTGGAATGGAGTCCAAATGTGCTACAAAGTGGTAGATCGGGGAGACATTATAGCAGTGTGTGGACTGGATTAGATCACAAATTTAAACTTCTCTGTAGCCTATCCCCTGTTTTTCATATCTTGTTTTATAGTTTAGTATTTTAGCATAGGTTAGGATAGGTTGTAGCGTAAGGATAGGTTAGTTTAGTATTAGTAAGTTTAATGTTCATCAGCGAGTTCTTGTTAGATGGGATATGGGTGGGTAGGTTTTTAAGTGGGTGGGGGCTGATGTTTAGGATATGTTTGTTTAATAAAACAACAAAAAATACAATATACAAAACATATATATTTGTTTAGGTTTTACTGTTTAGCTAGTTTATGTATACATGCAGCTTATGTTTGTATTTTGTGAATACTTGCATTGAGGGGCTGAGAGGTTGATGTTGAACATGTCTGTTATGGTATATGTGTAGGGTAGTGTAAGATATGATTAGGTAGGTTAAGATAGAGTTAAGTTAAAGTAGTGCAGGTTAGTAAGCGTAGGTTAGTTTTGTCATAGTTTAGAGAGGGTAAGTTAGTGTAGTGTAGGTTGTTATATATTTATATATTTTATAATACTTATAATAAACGTTATTTTATACTTTCCCAACTGCTTAATGATTTACTGTGTAGGAGTCTTATATAGGCATAGGTGGATTTGAGCACATGTTGTAGTATTTCCACGCAGTGTTATTACATTTGTGTAACTTTGTGAGACACCTCTGGACACAAGTCTGTCAATTTTGCAATTGAGTCCCTTCAGAAATCTTTACAAATGTTTGGGCAGTGTAAGTGGCTCTCAGGTAGTCCTCTACTGTTGCACTGTGTGTGCACATTATGCTGCATATATTGTAGGGATGAATATGTCAACCCATAGTAACAAATAATTTGTTTTTTCCCACACTAAATACTAGTCAATAAACAACACTGATGTTACATTAAAATTGCGCAAGGGTGAGTGTTTAAGTGGCTGACTTAAACACTTTTAAAAAAAAAATGTTTTTATTAACCTTTCGTCAAAAAGCTCTCACAGTACATCTGAATGCAATTGGTGACGTTACAACGGTATAAACATGCCATCAGGATGTAAACAGTATTCATATGTTGTGCATATCGGAGGCATGGGTCCGTCAGAGTCTGGAGCATCGTGAGCTTAGGGGGGGACTGGGGGAGAGGAACGGGGGAACGTGTGTGGGAAGAATGAGACTGGTAACCATATCAGAGGAGATGCTGGGGGAAAAAGAATAAACCGGGGAGGAGGGGGGGAGGAGCGGAGACCAAGCCGGGGGAGCAGGATCAGATAGATTGTTCGGGACACATCTGCAAGAGGTTAGGGGGGGGAAGAGGGGAGACCGGAGTTGTGGGGGGTCGTGTCGTGTACACCCTAATGGGGCGTTGATGCTGTCGGGATTGTAGCGTCACATTGGGAGGTACTAGGGGTATCGCGCTTATGGGCTTGCATAAACTGGTAGGACAGCGTGGCCCATTCTAAGGATATGGGGTGTTTACGCTGCCCTTTCGCTTCCTCCTCCCGCAGGGTGTCCTCCTCTGCTGCCGCCCACTTTTGCATCGCACCCACCCATGTCTCAAACGAGGGACCGGTGATTGTTTCCCCACTGCATGGCTATGTTCCTTTTTGCTAGGAGCAGGGACAGAGCAGCGTATCGGACCTGTACTTTGTGTGTCTTTGGCCTGCGAAAGATTCCCAAAGCAACTGCTTCCCAGGAGTGTAGCTCTGTGAGACTCGTGCGAGTGCAGATGGAGTTGAGTATGGCTGACCAGTAGGTCTGAAGTGCCGGGCAGCTCCAAAACATGTGTTGGAAGTGGGCATCGGGGGAGCGACATCTGGGACATAAGAACAGTGTGTCGGGGTAGAACCGTTGGAGACGCGGCGGAGTCTGATATGCCCTGTGTAAGATATAGTACTGTATATTTTTGAACCTTGCGTTTCTAGACACTTACTTCAGAAATGCCAGCGCTCTGTCCCATTCCCGGTCGTGCAGTTGCCGGCCAAACTCGTCCTCCCATGTGGCTCTCAGGGTGAGCAGGGGCTTGTGGGGGGGTTCTCTAATTGACGTATACAGCCATGTGACAAGGTGTCGGCCAATGCCCATGTAAAGGATAGTGTGGACTACAGGGTGTGGTGCGGGCTCGCGAGTTCTAAGGTCGCTGTGTGGGCGAAAGCAGTCGATGAGTTGGCGATGTGTCAGAAACTGCCCCGGGGAGAGGTTGTGGTTCTCCATAAGTTGCTCATACGGGCGAAGCTGTCCCTCCGCAAACAGAGCTTCTTCCTCCATGACCTCAGATTCCGTCCACACGCGCATCATGGCGCTTGTAAAATAGGTGTCCCCTCGTGGCCACCCCACCAGCGGTAGCCGTGGGGAAAAGCATGGGGTCTTTGCTGCAATGAGATTAATTCGTTGCATGCATTGGCGAGCCACCGACACTTGCAAGGGGTAGGTCCGTCCGGGTTTGGTGCCCGGGAGTAGTAGGCGACAGAGCTTGGGTATGGGGACAGGGCCGTGCATTGTGCTCGTCTCCCCGGTGTGCCTGCCAGCCATCCAATACGATAGCCACTGAAGTTGCGCCGTGAGAAAGTACGACTCCAAGGCGGGGGCACCCAGACCCCCCTGTGTGGTGGGCAGCTGCAGTTTGGTAAGGGCTATTCGATGTCGGCCATTTCCCCACATGAGTGCGTGAAGGAGCATGTCCAATTCGCGGAAGAAACTTCCGGGTGGTACGACTGGTAGGTTGGTGAAGTAATACAATAGTCGGGGGACGATGACCATTTTTGCTAGGGCTACCCGACCGATTGGGGCTAGTGGGAGGTTTTTCCAGAAGCCCACCGAGGAACGAATGCTGGCGAGTACCTTGCAGTCATTGCCCTCGTAGATGTCGGTGAGAGAACGGTAAAGGCGGACACCTAGATAATGGGGAGCGCCCGTGTATCATGGTAGGCTCTGCGTGCCAATCCGTATCTCCTGAGGAGCGAGAGAATGATGCAGGGGGTACACTACGGATTTCTCCCAGTTCACCTGGAGGCCTGATGCCTCCGCAAATTCGGACGGTACTGTCCATATGGGGGTCAGGTCCTCGGTAATATCCCGGATGTACAGCAGGAGGTCATCCGCGTACATGGAGACGCAGTGGACAGTATTCGCTATAGGAATGCCCCAGGCGGTTCCCTCCTGTTACAAGCGGATCGCCAGTGGCTCTACCGCCAAGGCAAAGATCAGGGACGAATGGGGTGGCTGACTTAAACACTTACCCATTTTTATGTGACCTCAGTGTTGTTTGCTGACTAGTATTTATGGAAGTGGCTCCCACTTGCCTTAAAACTTCAATCACCATTCCCATTCACTATTTGATAATTATTACACTTCATGCTTGTCAATTCGAGAAACTACTTGCTAGTTTAGAGCCACAAAGCACTCACCTTACCTATTCCCCTTGGCATGTGTAGATGCTTCCATGGGTCTGTGACCTTGAGCCTAACATTTGATATGTATGAATGTGTTTATGATGTTGCCATGTGTGATTACACTCACACTAAATGCATGTCAGGGCTCTCAGGGGCAGATTAACACATTGACGCTAAGTATGCCAGTGCGCCTTACTACACCATTCATCATTTGACACAGAAAGATAATGACTTAGTGGTTGCAGTTCATGCTTACAGACATCGAAGGTGTAGCACTGAACTTCTACATCCATCAGTTGCAGAGATATGATGCCATGCAGATGGAGTCTGGCTATTCATACTGGCCTTTTTTTAGTGAATGCCTGATTATGGTAATCATATGAAAACTTCACTTTGAGCTTTGAGGCTGACATATCTGCATGATGAAATTGTAATGATATATGAACAGGGTATCTGTCGATATCTGAGCATGTGTTAGTGGGGCATATGTGTCACAGTCCCAATTAGTACAGTTCTGCTATAGTGTGATTAGTTGACCTAAGTCAGTGTGTGGCACACAAGGTAACAATGATTATTTGTCACACCATGATGTTCAATAGTTAAAAGGGATTTGCAACATATTGTCATGGCAGGGGAGGTGCATGATGTCTGCACTTGTCAGAGCTGAGCATGTGATAAGGACAGGAGTGCAATTGCCAAAAGAAATGTATTTTGTATATATACATGATATTTCATCCTATCTGTAACAGACATACAAGACACAGGTTCACGTTAGTGCTTTTATTTACAAGTGTTCCAAGCAGCAATGGGCAAGAGGCAGTCTGTGCAGCTACCACCCCAAAATTGTTTGAGAGCCATAGGATGTGCAGACATGGGGAATACATGTCATGTGACATGTTGAGGAGAGTGGTGTCCTAGGGAGGAGGTGATCCAAATTGCCATTAGTAAAGGTAGGCCACATCAACACTCTACAAATGGCTCATTGCAACATGTGGCTAAGCTAATAGAGGACAGTACCAGTTGACAAGTTCTCTGGCATGATCAGAATCACAGGTCTAATGAGAAACTGGCCAAGTGGCACGGACAAATGTTGCTGCGCAGTTCTTTGTGAAAAATATAGGAGTCCACATCTACATCCTCTGATGTGTTGGGTGTGTCCCCTGAGGTGGGTGTTGTTGGTGCATGTGAAAAATGAGCTAAACACACATCAGGGGCAGAATATGTGGGTTCCCTGGCCCCAGCAGCCTCTGTGCAAAAAAAGGAGGCAGCACAGAACAGGGAAGCGCCTGATGGCTTGCCAGCATGGAAACAATGTCACAGTGTAAGGCACCCATTGTTGCAATGTAGGAGTCTTGCTTCCACTCCATAGATTCAAGGATAGTGTGTATCACCCCAGTTGGTTGACAGCCTTGCAGGTGCTACTTTGGCAGAGCATTTATTCATGCCTCTGCCTCATGACTCCAGCGATGTCAGCCATGGGCTGATCCAATCTTTGGAGCAGAGGGTGGAGGCCTCTTTTTGCCTCAGATGTTTCCTTATTGGGACTGATTTTGAAACAACAAGGGGAACCAAGAAATGTCAGCCAGGGACCTCAGGATTCGATTATTTTACACTACAATGGTCCCTTTATAGCATACAGCGAAATCCTCTAGCCCACGCAGTCACTGCACCATATACCGTCCTCATTGACATGCCAGTAGGTTCTTTTTATTATCAAGTCGATGCGCCAATAGTTTTTTATCACCAAGTCACTGCGCCCCCATTTACCACTATGACCAAATTGAGAAATCCTGCATATGCAACTCTTTACATGTTTTACTCTAACGATGATCAGTACGCAATTATGGCAATTGTTAAATATTCTCATGACCACGCAGTCACTGCGCCGGATACCGTCTCAACTAAATTGTCAGTATACATGGTTCCTTTGACCACTGAGTCACTGAGCTGAATGTTTTTTATCTCCAAGTCACTGCGCAGTCTTCGTTTATCACTATGACCAATTTAATTTCGCACACGGTAGTATGTGTTATATACATTTGCATGGTGTACTGTAACTTGCTTGTCAATTTTAAGTGAGGTTGTGTAACCGTGTCGTACCTCCTCTTAACTCCTTAATTTTGTTTTCTTTCCCCTTTCTCCCTTCTCCATATATGATTGATTACAGTATCGTAAGGCACTAATACACAGGCATGATTATTTAAATGTCGTGATGATGATCCACGCATTGTTCGCATGGATTGAAACACCGTCGACACCATAAAACACCTTATACAACACCTGTAATGCTATCATTGACTATGTAAAGGCGTCCCTTTCGATTTGTTTACTGTATTGATAATTTTTTATATAACAAACCGTGAGCTTTGCCTGAGCCTCCCTTAAATGTTCCCTAAATGTTTGTTGATGTATTTGGTTCTGTAGTAGGATGCAGGCTTGAGTCCCACTTTCAGTATTTTTGTGTGTACATTTCTTAAATAATTTGGTAATATTAAATACCAGCTGTACCCTGACACGCGTTGCTGTGGCTCAGTCTGGTTAAATGGAAGAGAAAGAAAGAGTAAGCACACAATTCTAATATGTATAATTTCACAATGCTTGTGGGCACACAATATGTTTTTGTTACTATTGTCACGTTGTGTGTATATATAAACACGCGCTAATGTTGCAAAGTGAACCAGCTCCTCCCCGCTCCCTCCACCCACTTCCCGGTCTACCATCCTGACACCAACTATTCATCCTAATATATGTAGACTATTGTCTCTATGTGTCCTTTCGTAATGTTACAAAGTGAACCAACTCCTCCCCCTCCCTCCACCCACTTTCCGGTCTGCCATCCTGACACCAACTGTCCATCCTAATATATGTAGACTATTGTCTCTATTCATCCCTTGTAGTTGTTGAGCAGCAACAAAATCGCTAGGGTCTGTTCAGCCTTTTGATGAAAAACACGCGCGTATTGGACATGCGCGTATTCAAATCCAATGTTGTGTATATATAAACGCGCTAATGTTGCAAAGTGAACCAACTCCTCCCCCCTCCCTCCACCCACTTCCCGGTCTGCCATCCTGACACCAACTGTCCATCCTAATATATGTAGACTATTGTCTCTATGCGTCCTTTCTTAATGTTGCAAAGTTAACCAACTCCTCCCCCCTCCCTCCACCCACTTCCCGGTCTGACACCAAATGTCCATCCTAATATATGTAGACTATTGTCTCTATTCGTCCCTTGTAGTTTTTGCGCAGCAACCAAATCAATAGGGTCTGTTCGGGCTTTCGATTAAAAACACTTGCGTATTCGACGCGTGTGTATTGGAATCCAACGTTGTGCATAGGTCCTGATGAATGCCACGGACCCCTAGGGGCCAGCAGGCAGAAACATGCTGACCTTCTATATCACGGTGGGGGGACAATAGAATCCCCAACACATCGACCACTGATTTTAATCACCAAATAGATGCCAGTAACATTGAAATAAGTATGATATCTGTAATGGCTTTTTAGTCTCACTTTTTTGTAAGGGCCCCCACTTAGCTTTAGAAGTGCATCCCTGTCTCCAGGTGTATGCCCACCCTCTATCAAACCAACTTTTTAGAGAGCGAGGACTGGTCAATGATGAAGCATGACACCAGGTGGTGTGTGAGACCAGTCATTCATTTTTTGTGAGATGCCTATACTCACGAATTAGGCATACAACAAGGGGATGATTCAGTTAAGGAGGTCATCGGCTGGAATCTGTAACGCTATATTTCATAAACAACGATGCCTCTGACACCATGAATAACACTCTATCTTTTTACCACAAAAGTCCCTTTTATTGACTTTGGGCTTTTAAACAGATTATTTTTCCATTATTTATCTTTTTTTATATATTGGTATTCACCTTCATTTCAAAAGTTTTTCTATTCAACTCCCCTTATTTTGTATCATACATCACGTTTGGACTACATACATTTACATACAACATGTATATATATAAAACATTTGATAGACACCATATATACATTTCCAATTGAAACATAATTTCATTCCAAACAAGTTGGTAAAGGATTCCTAATGGATCATCATACACATGATTGATACTTGATTTTGTCAGAGAGGTGTTTTTCTCCTCTCTGTCCTACTTCTACTTTCGAAACTGTCTAGCTGGGGTCAATTCTCATTTTATCCCTCAGTTGTAATTATTGTTCGGGTCCTGTATAGGGTCGGGGGTCTATTTTTAAACAGTTATGCTCCACGGAGAAAATAATCCTTTCCACTGTTCGTGCCCATGAGGGGAATCTGAAGTGCATAAGGTCCTCCAAACCACTATTTATTGCCAACGCATTTCGACCTTCTTGTTGTCGGACCAGGTGATGTTTTAATATGTGGTCTTCATCAGGGCTGCATTCTTTCGGGGTAGGACATCATGGTACACCTATAGGATGTAATAGTGTATTTCAATAAGTGTGTTGTTGGTGTACTGAGGAACTTTAGTCAACTTAATACCTTTAACTCTATGTTATCACGTACCCTTTGTCTTTTATGTCTGTTGTGAGCAGTTTTGTCCTCTCGGTTCAGGGTCTGTCTGCTGATTTTATCTTGTTTTTTCTTAATTGCGGGAAGCAGTACCTGTTCCTGTGGGGGTGGTAGAGGAGGGTGTACGTTAGTGTGAGCACTCTCTGTTACTAGTTGTTCTCAGCAGTTCCCTTATTTTTCGTTCGTGAATGGTCTTTTTTGCGTGTGTTATGGGGCGGGGGTTATCTTCCCTATATGGGTGGTTATATTGTTGGGGGCCGTTAGTTCGCTACATGCTTGGTTCTTTTCAATTACGGCTTCTTAACAAGCCATGCCTAAATTCATCAACATTCCCCCCGTATCTACTGACACTCTGCGGGATGCCTTGTGCCCCTCTTACGTGTTGCCTCTACGTGGTATTCAAGCCCCTCGGGAGTTCTTTTCAGTTGTGGCTTCTTGCCGAACAGTGCCTTAATTCAACGCCGTTCACCCCTAGCTTCTGTCACTCTGCGGTTTGCCTTATTTTCCTTCTTTCATATTGTCTCTACGTAATGTACAAGCCCCTCGGGATTTCCATACCTGCTGTTTCTTCAGTGTTTCGCCATTCCTTCATTCCGCATTCTCTTCCGGGTGTCGGGCGTCTGTGAACGTGGCTCTCTTCCCGGTTACGTTGTCTGCGTTTGTAAGCCTCTTTTGATTGGATTACGGTTGCCCCTAGATACGGGGACGCGCTTGGGGCTTCGTCTCGTTTACTTAGAGACTTGCATGTTACGTGGATGAGTTCCTTGCCGTTGGTTGGTAGATCTTTGTTTCTACTCACAAATTAATCATATCACACCCCAGCACTTAGCATTTAGCGTTAAACAGTATATGTTGGAGGTTGCCTACTCCTAGCACCCCGTGCCTCTTGTTTCCTCCTTCAGGTATCCCCTGGGGTTTTTGTGGTTAAACACATCTGCAAGGTATCACACATTGTTTGACTCAGGCTCACTACCTTGTACATGTACATGATTGCTCTGGAAATCCTCATTTAGGCCCAGGAACTCATTTTACTGTCACCCACTGAGTTCATACATTAACTCTCAAGTGACTCCAACACCAACAATATGCATGAATATATCCAATTGACTGACATGGCTGTCTGCATTTCAAGGTCATGGGTCAAGCTATACCCCAAAATGCTAGTAGTACTGGAAATGGTGACATGTATCTACACAGGTTTGCCGCACTACTAGGCCCATACACTTGGCCCTCCAACCATCCCTGAATCCTGCCCTTTGTGGTGGCAATCTAATTAATCCTGCCACTTCAAAAATCCCTGTTTCACACCCTCCTACAGTGACATATATGGCATGGTAAGACTTTTCTTTTTTGGACACCCTCCTGCCTGTACTACAGCTTTACCCAGGTCAACATCACATGTAGGATCAAGTACACAGATGGTCTTTTCTTTGTCATCCCTTTCCATCTGCGACACAAGTGTGACACTGTCAGACACAGCAGTGCATGTGTATTGGCCTGGATACCTTGCAGTTCACCATCCCTTTTCTCCTCCTTGCTACACAGTGTCTCCCCATTCAGACACACTGACATTTCTATGTGCTCAGTCACATCTACAATGCACTGCACTACCAGGGGCCATCTGGCTCACATACCATATTTTATATCAACACACATGGTCCGTTGGTGTTTATCACCTACATTCACCTCCACCCGAGCATGAATAGGTACATAAAAGGATTTTGGGTGGTCCCTACCATGGCATGCAGCACCTGTGTGCTCTCACCCTGTACATCGGGACAGTGTGGGTAATGTAGTTTCATGCTACTGACTATACACATGGATCTTCACATGTTCCTATGTGTCTATGTGATGATACTTCACATGATCCACCCTTGAGCCCCCTCTCAGGTGAGGAGTTTAACCACTGACAAACCAATTCCATTCCATTGCTTTACAGTTCTGATTTGGTTGCATGGGCTCAAAGTAAGACACACAAGCATCATGGTGCAAGATGGCCTGCGTTGTCACTGTCAGTTTGGACAGGGTTCAAGTATCCATGTATGATGTGCTGTTCAGTCCATATTTTTTGCTTTGTATTGTGGGGCTTGTAGTTCTGCTTACTCACGTTATGCATTCCACTACAAGTCACAATATATCAAATTAAACCTGAGCTGGTGATGCACATCGCACATGGAATGGACAAACTTGATGGAGCCCGACTGGGCTGGACAACATTACTAGGCAAAATGACTCACAATTATGTGATGTTTAATTGTACATGAGAAACATTTCTACCCTTTCCCTTGCACACAGCATGGTGGAATGCAGGAACATAGCTTGGTGCTCTGCACTACATGGCCTATTTGCCCATATTGCCCCATTTTGCCACTTACCCTCTATGTGGTTCTGGTCCTCGTGGGCAGTACTGTCCTGTCCGGGAACTCCCGTCACCAACTTCCTTGAGATGACAACTGCCACCCCCTCCTCCAAGAGGTTCATCTCCTCCTGGTCCATAGGTCATCCTCTTCCAGACTACATGGCTGCCCTCAGGTTGTTGGCCAGTATCGCCTTCGTCATGCACTTATAATCATGCCAGTGCTTCTTCTGGTCAGTCACTGTCCTCTTAGCTAGTCCAACACTCTTGATCTTGGTCACTAGGGACTGCCAAATGGCATGTTTCTTCCCTCATGGCAATTTTGAGGTGATAAAGGGCTGATGCTTGTGCTTTGTCATCTCTGTGATCAAGATGTCATTCTCCTCACTGAAGTTACACTTCCTCTTCCCCTGGCTGGTGCTGAAGTTGTTGATGTTTTTGCCATGGCTGCTATTCTCAGCTCCATGTCTGCCTTCTGTGAGTTGTGTTTTTTTTCTTCAAAAGCGCCATATTTTATTGCTTAACATACTCAAAAGTGACGTAAAAGTGGTTAACATCACTTTACATGCAGCAAACAAGCCTTATGTCACTTTGCCTGCACATGGGTCAGTTTTCACTACGGCAGCCGTCCCACGGAAGCATCAATTTGTTTTGATGCGACATGTGACATATGCCTTGGTGCGCCATCTCGTAAACAAGATGCATCCATAACGTTTAAAAATTATGTACTGTAGCACAACCTTTTCTGACGCATCTCTCCCCGGATGCAGCAATGTGTCAGTTCTTGTTAATAAGGCCCTAAACTTATGGGCATATTTATGTGAAAGTCACGCAGCACAGCAAGTCACCTTGATGTGCTGCCCAACTGTGGTAAAGAAGGAATTCACTGTATTTATTACAATACAATGCCTTTCTGCCTTTGTCCCTGTGCTGGTCCCGTTTTGGCTGTGTAGACCTAATGCAGGCACCCTTACACCATGGTATAAGCATGCCTCTATTGCACCCAGGATTGTTTTTTGGGCAGGGTGAGGCATCTTCCTGCACAAACACAATCCTGAGAAGCGTATTCCTCTTTCTATGTGTGCTGCAGAATGGAGCACACATAGAAAGAGGAAGTTATAAGGAGAAATAAAGATATTTCTCCCTCTTCCACCTCTCCTGACAAAACATGTCTTTTTGGCACATTCCTAGGTCTACTACTTTTGGTAAATCTGGGAATGACTGAAAAACCATGCAAGTTCAGTGAGAACACCCAAGAAGTGCCCATGTCAGAATAATGCAACACAGTGATTTGTGAAGCGTTGCGTCAGTCAAGATTTATAAAGCACCGCAGGACCACTCAAGGTCGACTTGCATTGTTTCATAAATCACATTTTGGGCTTGTATTGTGCTTGCAACACGTTGTGTGGTGCAAAAGCGGCACAACTTACCTCATACATATGTACCTAAATTTGTATGCTGTCAGTCTGAAAGGGACTGGTCACTATTAGATCTATAATCTTCTGAGTGGTCTCATCCCCAACCTTTTGCCTCTCGTTTTTAGCTGATTCTTTCTGTTGGCCTTAGGACTCTGAGCACTTTACCACTGTTAACAATTGTAAAATTCATGTGCTTCTCCCGTAAACATGATGACATTGGTTTATATCTGATTGGCATAACTGTTGAACTGGTGAGTCCCTTGTAAAGTGGTATACCAAATACTCCGGGCCTGTGCTTCAAATACTACTAGTTGGCTGCAGCACTGATTGTGTCACAGACAGAATTAGCCTTTCAATGTATCTTAGGCTTGCCACTGCAGTGCCTTTGTGTAAACTTTACTGCCACTTCAACCTGACATTTAAAACTACTTGACAAGCCTTAAACTCTCCTTTATGACATATGTCATCCCCTAGGTGAAACCTAAGTAACTCTAAGGGTAGGGTGCCATGTACGTAAAAGGTAGGACGTGTATGTCTATATTTTGCTTGTCCTGGTCGTGACAAACAGCCTATTTCTTTTTTCAATGCTGTGAGGCCTACCCCACTCTTGGCCAGCATTGGGAATTCCATAATACACTTTTAATCTGTAAATTCTAATCAGAGAGGAATAGCTTTTTCATGCTTGATATGTTTGGTGTGACAATGATAAATCCTCCTTACTGGTGAAGTTTGATTCAACATAACTGTTTTAGAAATGCCACTTTTAGAAAGTGTACTGTATTTACTGCTCTTTGTGTCTGATAGCCTGTCTCCAATACACTTCTAGGTTCGGTGACAGCTACACTTTGTGCATTCCCTCTAGACAGTCACATAAACAGGAGGGGGAGGTGCATCTGCATTCTTAGCACTCATCTGTGTTCATCTGCTTTCTGATGGATCTTCCTGCACAGGGAGGAATGGAAGGGGCTGACACCTACACTTCATTAGGTAGAGTCCTGCCCACACACAAAGCACTGATTTACCCCCGTAGGTAGTCTGCCAGACAGGAATCAGTGGAGAGGCATCCTTGTGCACTTCAGAGAGCTTCTTTGAAGTCACCCCCTACATCAAAGGCACTTTTGGGTATACATAGTGGGCCCCTGACCCCTTTAAATCACACACTTCTGGATCTTGAACTGAACCTCTGTCAGAAGGATTGCTGTGCTGTTTAGATGATTCAATTGGACTGCTTTACTGGAAGGGCTGCTTTTCGGCTTGTTGCCTTGCTGCTTGCTTCCCTGACTAGGCTGGAAGGACTCTGCCTTCACTCAAAGTAATCTCCAAGGGC
Organism: Lissotriton helveticus; assembly: GCF_964261635.1. Classification (NCBI taxonomy): domain Eukaryota; kingdom Metazoa; phylum Chordata; class Amphibia; order Caudata; family Salamandridae; genus Lissotriton; species Lissotriton helveticus. The sequence goes on along the minus strand of NC_136067.1, from coordinate 347,882,640 downwards.
TTGCTGGCATGCCTCAATTTTTTTGAAGTCTCAGGGACACAAAAGACTTCCAACAAATCTGCTGGGGCTGCTGGACTCAGTATTCTGTGAGTGCTACCCGTGCCTGAGGTGCCACCTTCAAGCTTTGGTCCTCAGAAGTGGGTGCTGCAGTTGTTTTCATCAAAAACTGATGCATTGCATTGACTGTGTGGGAAATTCTGCTGCATCCCCCTTTGATGCTGACACAGGGGCTGCCAGATGAAGCTCTGCACAGCTCAAAGATGACCCATTACATTCATTTCAACACAGCTCAGCGACGATGCAGGACAACCTTTGTGTGGCACGATGACGACGCAGTAGACTTGACACCAACAAAAGGTACATCCAAGTTATTTCCTCAGCGGAACCTGTCTGGGTCTTGTAGCTGGCCTGCCGTTGATTGCTGTCGGTCTTAACATTGGGTTTACGCTGGTCCCTCGCGACCTCAAGTAACCTTTTAACTGCTAGTGAGTTTTAGGCACTATTTTTGAAATCATATCTTGACTTTCCACTAATTGGAGTTTTGTCCTTTTGGCCTCATTTTGCTCAGATAAATATTCTCTATTTTTCTAAACCTGTTTGGAGTCTTTTTTGTGGTGTATTCATTGTGCTACTGTGTGTCCACAAATATTTTACACATTGCCTTGTTAAATAATCCTGACTGCTCTGTGCCAAGCTACCAGTAGTGAGCACAGGCTATCTTTTAGTGTGTAGTTAGCTTACCCTGATTAGAGTGTTGGCTCCTGCCTGGCCTGGGTGCATACCTCAGCCAACCAGGAATCCAATTTCTAACAGTCATTAGAATGCTTGATGATAACATCTACTTCAAATATACAAAAAATGATGGGAGGAATGCTTGAAATAACTCTAGCCACTGGCAATTGCTCATGGTTGCATTCCAACCCATCATTCTTTTGCCCACCATGACAACTCATATTGCAAATCAGTTTTGACCCTGCTCCAATTGAAACAGTCCAGCACAAACTGCCAGGCTAGGTCCTGATTGAACTGGAACACAAGCAACCCAAGACTGGTTTCATGCTGATTAGGGTTCTTTAGTGAGGTGGAGCTTGGTTCCAGCAGCACTGTGAGCAAGGGACCAATTTCTGGGCATACACTAGGCCACTTAGGGTTGTACACAGTGGTGGTGCGTCCATTGAGGGCGTTGGGGCATTGCCCCACAAGCCGTCCATGCCCGCAGCTCCCTAAGCTTCTCTGAACTTAAGTAAACTCTCAGTTTACTTAAGTTCAGAGACGCGAGGGAGAACTGAGTCTGACAATCATGTCAGTCAGCATGACGCTGGACTGCCCACCCCCTTCAGACTCTGAAGGGGGTGGGTGGTCCAGCGTCATGTTGAGTGACATGATTGTCAAACCAGGGGTAGCATGCAGCAGCACAAGTGCGCATGAGGGGTTACAGAGGGCGAATTTTCCTCCGTGCCCACGCATGCGCACTAGTGTCTGCTCTGTCTTGCGCATGCCCATAGGAGAGAGAGGGTCGATCTCCTAATGGGCAGGCAGGCAGAGCGTAACCCTGCTCTAGGTCAATCCTGGCGCTGGAGCAGCGCCAGGATTGGCTGAGAGGGGTTGTGAGAGGAATTGCCACTTGCCAGTGATCCGGGAGTTGTGTAGGCGCCAACAAAGGGACCCAAGGCGGCCCGGACCTGCGTAGGTAGGAAAGATTTGTTGTTCCTATTTCTGTCGGCAGCATCACTCTGTCTGCTCGTAAGTCACTATTATTAGAAAATCAGTCCCATTCTCGTAAGAGTCATTCAACGAGCCGAGTCGACGGCAGAGGTCAAAGGTGAAGCATGGTTCACGAGCACTTACTTTGCCGTGTCATAGTGTTCATAGATGTATAGTACAATGGTTTCAGTTTTAGGCCACTAGTGTAAATAGCTTCAGCTGCCTGTTGGCCAGACCTATTTATTCTAAAATGTATAGAGTGGGCTTTGGATGAGGCCCTTATTCATGATTCGGATGACTTTGTTTTCTATTTCAGTTGTCTCCTCGTGATTTGATGGTTTACTTCCCTGTTGTTGTTATGTTTGTCCCATCGAGGAGCATTTACCTCTCAGTGCTCTAACTGGTTGACTTGGATCCTTCCACTGCTTACGTTGCGTGCATTGATAAAACTACTCTTCGATTTTCCTGTAAGCACTGCATATGTGCATTCATTTCTTGCGCTCTGTCCTATGTCCTGCCCATCCCTTCAATTGCGTCCTGCATGTTTACTCTCTGTGTTGCTTCCCCCGTCTCTCTCGGCTTTTCTTCATTCTCCGTGTTGCTTTTCCTGCCCCTACTCCAGCTCGTCCTTTGCTTCCTATGTCACATCCCTCTTTTTTAAAACATATCCAGCCCTCACTCGGCTCTTTCCTTGTTCCTATTATTTTATTTTAAAACACCCCCCTCGGCCCCCACCCCCGCGCGATTCCAGGGGTCGAACTAATCTGACTGGGCAGAGACTGGTGCAACTTCGTGACGGCGGAGGGCAGGGGATAGCAGTCTCACTCTCGATGTTTCACAACATCCTGTGAATCTGCGCAAATCACTTAATGCTGGAGCCTAACGGTCAAAAATGTGACCTTTCCTGTTTGTAAGGTACCTGGGGGCTGGGGCTCATGTAAAACGCTTCAATGCATTCAGCGCGAATTAGCGCTATTTAACACTGCAGAAACAGACATAGTGCCCACACTCCCAGCGCTCGCTCCACTTTACGCACCATACACTTACATACCAAGGAAACTCATGAGACATTTTTCTGGGAAAGCAGTGGTGCAGGTTTATTTTGCACAACAAGTAGCAATAAGGTGGGTCATCTTACAGGCGATCCAATGCGTCAGCCCCTCGCTGCCCCGCATGCCTCGTGAGCCATTCTTGCACGGCGAGTCGATGCTCTGACGGTGCAGTCCATTATCACTTCCTTACGTTCAACTCCCGCCCCCCCTGTCAGGGCGGAGCGATGAGGCACACCCCCGGTCGGTTCAGGCCCCCCGACCGCCCGAAGGACTAACGGGGCGCCGACGCTGTTTCCTGGAGCCCCCTCGGCTCCAGGTTCTTGGCTCAGGCACCCCTACTGTGCCGGGCAGAGGTATTGACTGTATCCTTCTGCCGCAGAGGTACCCCTACTGTCCATCCGCTTCCAGATCGCCCTGTACTCCGCCTGCAACACAAAATAGACCGTTAACAGTTCAAACCTGCCTGCCGCTCTGCCGCTGGGTCTGGGCCAGGGAGGGAACAGCGCAGAGCAGCCCGGGAACGCGACGGCAGAGAAAGGCCGAGCCTTGCTGCCGCGCTACCTTTAACCCCTAGGGGCCGCCCCTCCCACCCGGTGACCCACGCCCATTGGACGCGCCTGAAAAGGGGGGGGGCGGCCAAGACCTGACGCGCACCGTTCTACTCGCGCGGGATGTGGGACTAAGATGCTGTCTCGCTTAGCTCCCCTTCGTGTCGCGCGGCCAGCGGCATAGTGCCCACACTCCCAGCGCTCGCTCCACTTTACGCACCATACACTTACATACCAAGGAAACTCATGAGACATTTTTCTGGGAAAGCAGTGGTGCAGGTTTATTTTGCACAACAAGTAGCAATAAGGTGGGTCATCTTACAGGCGATCCAATGCGTCAGCCCCTCGCTGCCCCGCATGCCTCGTGAGCCATTCTTGCACGGCGAGTCGATGCTCTGACGGTGCAGTCCATTATCACTTCCTTACGTTCAACTCCCGCCCCCCCTGTCAGGGCGGAGCGATGAGGCACACCCCCGGTCGGTTCAGGCCCCCCGACCGCCCGAAGGACTAACGGGGCGCCAACGCTGTTTCCTGGAGCCCCCTCGGCTCCAGGTTTTTGGCTCAGGCACCCCTACTGTGCCGGGCAGAGGTATTGACTGTATCCTTCTGCCGCAGAGGTACCCCTACTGTCCATCCGCTTCCAGATCGCCCTGTACTCCGCCACAGCTCTGGAGGAGGCCCCCGTCGATGACAGAGCCCCCCACCCACCTAGCTACTTTCGCCGCTGTTCAGTGCACCCCTGTCATAGTATCCTCCACCACCCTTTTCGGACCTTTGTTGGGACCGTTCTTAGGACTCGCCCTTAGTTACATGGGCCGCACCTCACGGGTATTGCTTCGATACTGTTCTTAGGCCACGCCCTTAGGTACAAAAGCCGCGCCTCTAATGAGGACTGTGTAGATACGCCCTTAGCTACACAAGCCGCGCCTCTAATGGGGATTGCGTCGCTACTGTTCTTAGGCCAGGTCTCACTCTCACCGGACTAGTTACCACAACATTAATCTTGCCACTTTGGGACCTGAATAACCCTAATTCACTGCTCGGGGCGCCCTGCCCTCTTACTAGTGTACCTGGCCCCTGGCCCTCCGCCTCTTGTGGATCCTGCCGTTTTCTTCATTGGGCTGTTTACCTTCCAATATCTACAAGGGGAGCCGCGCATCCTTGCTTAGCCCTGCTTCTCTGTTGCATTGTGCATGTTATTCGTAATATTTTATGGATGCTACTGGAAAACCGGATATATTCGTCCCAGGAACCAGTAGATGGGTATGGCAGGTAACGTTAATGCATGCAGTGAAAAGCCCTCATGTATCATGCAGAGGACTGATCAGTAATTGTTGTAGCTTTTACTTGCAGCTCATACAACTAGACTCCTTCTAACGCCCCACCATGGCCTGTGAAGGATATGGGACTCCCGTACCTTGTGACCCTCGCCGTCCCATGAAACACCCTGTATACCGCTGTCATTGCCCACTTATGCAGCACACCAAACTGGGATCCTTTCTAATACAACACTGTGGACTCAGGGGGATATGGGACTCTTGTACCTGTACCCTCGCTGTCTCATGTGATACATGTGCATGCTGTTTCCTTCACCACTCCACAATGTATTGTCCCTGTATAACGCGCATGTTACCCAACCGTGCTCTGCCATCCTGCCTAGGGATGCGTGGTGCTTTTAAGCCTAAAATAGTGCTATTTAAATTGATATTTGGGTAAGTACCCGGACAGAAAAAGACGACTGGCATTCTTACGGTGCCTGCAATATTTAGATTGTCATTTGGGTAAGTACCGGGACCGCCAAAGACAATTGGCAGGGCCACCCTCGCCTATCTTACGTTTATTCTAGGCCTGAGTGTCAGCACATATCTCACCATCCATTGTATCCTGACGCTCTTGTAACCTGCACCCTTATTACTTGTCCCTTCTGTAATGCACTGTTTGCTACCTCATGTATTTTGTTTGCCTCACCATTTCACTTTACCTCATGTAACTTAAAGTCTGCTTTTTTACAATATTACCTGTCGTTTCTTGTACTTATCGGGAAGAGCTCATGCCTTCGGGTGACGTCCGTGCTATATAAAACGCATATCGAATAAATGAACAAAGTTGGCCATGCATTGCCTAATCTATTTTTATAGTTAGAGCCATGCAAGGGGCTGTGCCGCCTGCTAGAGCGCGAGGTCAGACTCTTACTAACATGCTCGACTATATGTTGTTAAAACAAATTCCTTCTCTGTAAGGGGCTGCCGATAGCTAGCCAGCCAGAAGGTGGCGACAGTGACTGTATAGTTGTACACCACGAAGCCTGTCGGGCATGTATCGCTTCCTTGATGGAAACAATTTCAGGTGCTGTCTCCACTGGCGCCCTTAAACGCAATTTTTAATATGGCCCAATTCCAGCCTTGTCTGAGCCTGTCTCTGCACTGCTCGTACAACCACATATCTTGACTAATCCCCTGTTAGAAACTTATGCAGTCACCGTGCGCTTCATGTCCTTCCCCGCACCCTCTGCCATGTATGTACCACCCGGGCACACCCCACTGTTCGCTGCCTTTATTGTAACTTCAAGTGCTCTGTGTTGTAAACAACCTCCTGCAATTTCAATGGTTTATTTTTGCACCAGCGCACAACACCTCAGTCCCACTAAACATCTGTTTGGGTGGTCTACATTTAGCTGGAGGTTTCAATACCCAATTGACCGCCTCCCGCTCCTTGCTTTCATGAGTAGGATGGGTATTTTTTACGCGCTTAATCAAAGGGGTTATGCTGTTATACAAAGGGCTTCCCTACCTATTTGACAGCCTCCTACTCATTCACTTCCTGAGCAGGGTGGAGCGTTGTTGTTAACAGGCTCGGCTTTAACTTTATAATATTAAGTGCCTGCTATTCATGAGCGGCCCAGGGACCCACCAATAGTTCCCCTTTCGTATCAATGGCCGGTAACAATGTGTGTTTGGGAGCACTAAACATCGTTTTGGTGTTGCGCGTGCTAGCAACTACCAAGTAAGAAGTGCCCTTCCCGCACGGGAGAGAGACCCCGGCCGAGCCCGGCACGCGAGCATCTAGCCGATATGGTCCCACCAACTGATGAAGTCCCGCACCTTGAACGAGGCCCTCAATTTAGATGGCCTGACAACCGTTGTAGCCCCCGGACTGCGAGTCCCAGACCCCACCCATGTAAGCAACGAGGAGTTGCAGGATCTTAGAAGCGCTTTTAGAGCACCGGAATGATCGCGTGTTCACCGTAACTGGACGCACCAACGACATAAAATCAGTACCCAACTGCAATATATTTACAGAATTAAAGACACTTTTTATGCCCCTAAGAAGTTTAAGCTGATGGACCCGTATGCGCGCAAAAGGGAGGATACAGGCGTCCTAGGTGCCACTGCACCCGCTGCTGCTACGCGAAGGAGTATACATGCGTCTTAGGCGCCACTGCACCTGCTGCCGCTATGCTCTTATTTATGCCTGTCTTGGTTGGGGAGTTTCTACATATAAGAAACCGGTGTGGGGTATATTCCCAACCTGTCCATCATCCAGCTGTAATATCATCAGACCAGTTTTATCACATGCTATGCTGGTGGCATACTCCCACACCATTGTGGGTAACTACCTGCAAAGCTGATCTATAGCTTGATAAGGGAGTACCAGGCTACATTAGAGTAGAGTTATAAGCCATGGTATAAAGCTGTAAGGAAACCCAATACATGTACGATATGACGACCCGTGTCACTACCACCTCCAGCATTTACAAGGGGCAAATCCGTCATTAAAGCTCTAATACTGGAACGGTTGGGCAGGTCGTACTTGGAACTCTTCGGCAACTCGTGCTAGAATCCCCAAAATTGAATTATCCGACGAAAGATGAGCAGAAAGCGGGCGGGGCATCATGCCCTTCTCGTGCCTGCATCATGCCTCGATGAGACAGCGCAAGTGCTGCCTGAGAGAGACCCGAGGCCTATATCCCCAGCATGTATAAAACAGCCTAAGTTTTGCTAATCACATAAAAGAAGTGTTTGGTACTCTGCGCAATCAAGTCTGTATTCGACCGTGCTAACACCACGATTAACAAAGTTTTTTGGTAGACACGCACCAAATGCAAGCAAACAATGCAGCTTTGAGTAACTCACTTGTTGCGTTCAGCACCGGATAGGGTAGGAGTAACTACGGGAAGCTCTTAATGTACAACCGGCCACATATCCACTATGGTTCCCTTCACTCAATAATTTGGTCACGTGATATATCCTATTTGGACCTCTGCAAGCACTTGACGTTGCCTGCTAGGGTATCCTTTTTTGGACTCTACTGGTCCTGCGAACTCTGGCACCAGGGGTTCCTCTGCCGGGGGCAGCAATACCCGGGGGGCAGTTAGCTCACATCACGGAATATTCCCTGGGCAGCCTTTGCAGCAAAACCTGGCCACCTTGAGTTCTTATTATCTAGGTTACATAAGACAATCAGGAAACCAGGTGTGGTAATGCATACATAGCTGTGGACAGTATATTTTCAACGTGTTTATGGAAAGCACACACTCCAGACTCCGAACATACTACAACGTTTTGGGATTGGCATTACTAATAATAGTGCATACCTAACCCAACCCCTTCTTGGAACATTAAGATAACTTGACTGGTGAAAACGTAATGCCCCAATCCTCTAACTTGCAGTTCGCAGGCAACTCTGTGATGACAGCTAATCGCCACCGTACTACATTAGAATTGTAACTTACAAACGAAGTAACAAAAGTATCTGTTACGAAGCGGAAACCCACTGTGCTTATCCGAATAGCCAGATAAGAATTTATTTCCAGTATTGAATGGCACGAGCGCAGACTCTTACGAAAGCGTAAACTCACTGTGCTTAACCAAAGCCAGATAGGAAATTATGTCCAGTATCTACTGGCACGAGCGCAGGCTCTTACGAAAGCGGAAACCCACTGTGCTTAACCGAATAGCCATTTAAGAAATTATTTCCAGTATTTAATGGCACGAGCGCAGACAACTCGGCGCAATCCTAGTTCCAGTTCGTATTACCTGGCGCGTAATTTCTGCACGGAAGAATGCATAACGTACAAATCACAGGCAGACGAGAGCATCGCCGAGGCTCAAAACCGGGACCCATAAATCCCCTCGCGGGCACAGTGTAGAAGCATCCCCGAGCTGTAACCGACCCGGGCCGCGACCCCCCCTCGCCCCGCAATGTTCAAACTGTAGCTCCCAAAGACGGGCAGCCGACCAGGGAAAAGCTGGCGAGGACACCATGCTGCAGAAGGCATTCTTTCTATCCATAAAATCACATTCTGACCTTGCGGAGCGTGCTGGCATTACTTGACTTCGCCGTACATTAAACTGCGCATGCTACACAGGCTGCTGGGCGCAAAATGGTGTACCTTTGAACGGACCAGTAAGCAGTGCTTAATGGTGGGCACTTGCACGAAAGGCAACAAAATGGGGGGGAAAACTGTGCATTGTATCCCCCTGAAACATACATTCAAAGAAATGCCCATCAAATTGTCCGGACTCACCCGCATGCGCAGGTATTGAAGAATTGTGCTCTCAAATTCCTTGCCAACCGGCGCCAAACACGTCATGCGCCGGACCAAAGACAAAAGGAACAGCCGCCCTTAGAAAATGGCCGCACTGGACGCCATTATCCTAAGCGCCGAACATCACCATGGTGTCCCCAAAATGGCCGCACCCGGCCACTATTCCACACGTGCACCAAAATAGTCGAACACAACTGCCAGGGACCAGCACCATCCTCACGCTTGCCCATTCATATATGCGTGCACTTAACTGCGTTATAGAAATCGCGCCGTTTGTAAATGTTGGGAGACTGGCCAAAGTGCGTCAGCGTAACAACCTACAACCGGCATGCCACGAAGGCCCAAGGATAACCGCCACCTAAAATGATAAATCTATTACCTTTCATGACCAGTGTGTATGCTGGGAATTAGCGCCGCGGTCAAGCGCGTATCAAAAGAAACCCCAGCAGGCACCGCCGCATTTCGGAGCCGATAGCCGGGGCTAAAGCAGTGTAATCCACGGGACGGAGGGCTTGCAAGCCATCTACAAACTGTGTTTACATGACTCTACCGTCTCATACTTAAATTCCATTCATAAACTCATGCGACAAGTACCTTAGCTTTATTTCTCTAGTCCTCATTACATATTATTAAATATTAATCTGCCATGCACAAGTATTGTAGGTGCATATTATCCCATATCGTGTATAAGAAAACTTCAACAGGTAGACAAAAGGAAACAAAATGCGTTGTAACTCATACACGATATCCCCGTGATGTTTTAACATCGTGACATGCCGCGATTCCTTTACTTCCAAAACCAAGGTACTCTGACCGGGAACTAATTCAAATTTTTGGGACGGAGGGCAGCATAGAACTGGCGACGCCCGCCCTGTACCATTGACCCCGCAGAGCTGCGCTCAGCACCTTACCACCACCACCCGAGTTCCAGCCGAACACCCGACAACTTGCCCCATCATCAAAAAGTGGCCGTAAACGTTTGAATTTTTCCCACCTTGGGATAATTCTACAGCATTGCCAGGATTCGAACCCTGGCCTGTGAGGGCTGTCCACACCAAAGGTACGAGACTTACCTTTGAGCTGTAGCTCCTTGGTAACCCATACGCGCAACCTTACTACCTTACATATTCTTAAATAAACAGTCTGCCATGCAAAAGTATTGTACGTGCATCTTATCCCCTATCGTGTATAAGAGAACTTCCACAGGGAGACAAAAGAAAAGAAAATGCATTGTAACCCATATACGACGCACTACCTTTAAAATTTACCCAAACTCCTCCACTTTAAAAAATGCTTCGCCTAAAACGGTGCCTGCTCCATTCCATTTGGATTACCCCGCTGCATTAAATCCTCCACTTTAAACATACTTCGCCTAAAACGGTGCCTGCTCCATTCCCTTCGGATTACCCGCTGCATTCAATCCTCCACTTTAAACATACTTCGCCTACGAGCCTGCTCCATTCCATTCGTATTACCAAGCTGCATTAAAACCTCCACTTTAAACATACTCCGCCTAAAAGAATGGCAAAACAGCCCGACGCACCCGCTGCCCTACCTAGGATGCGCTTAAATCAGCTGAGCCGCAACGGAGCACTGCCACCCGCAGCCAAGGCATCCACGCCCACGGGACGGGGCCCAGCTCATTCCTCCTGAAAATTACAGCCCCTGCAAGTGCCCCCTGCTGTCATCATCCACCCCGTTACTCGCGCGCACCGCACTCGCTGTAAATCTATCTCCCGTTCGCGCCACCCTTGCAAGCTTTAAAATTCGGGACCTATTGTTCTCCCAACACACAACGCAAGGCAAGCTCACCGAACCTGAGGAAGCCTACAGACACGACGCCAAACCAGCGCACCGCACTCGGTATAAATCTATCTCCCGCGCCCGGGTGCTGCTCCGTTCGCGCCGCCCTTGCAGGCTTTAAAATTCGGGACCTACTGTCCCCCCGACACACAACGCGAGGCAAGACTCACCGACCATGAAGAAGCCTACAGACACGACGCCAGACCATCGAGGTGCCCCCTTGGGACCTCAGACTGAAAGGGGATCTCCCGCAGCAACAGGCAATAGAGCAACAGCGCAGAGCAGCCCGGGAACGCGACGGCAGAGAAAGGCCGAGCCTTGCTGCCGCGCTACCTTTAACCCCTAGGGGCCGCCCCTCCCACCCGGTGACCCACGCCCATTGGACGCGCCTGAAAAGGGGGGGGGCGGCCAAGACCTGACGCGCACCGTTCTACTCGCGCGGGATGTGGGACTAAGATGCTGTCTCGCTTAGCTCCCCTTCGTGTCGCGCGGCCAGCGGCATTTTTCATATTTTGTTACTGTGCGCTGCATTGGAATTTTTCTTGTGTATTCCTTCATAAACTTGTTGTGCCTGTGATTGTGAAACCTATTGTTATGCGGGATAAGGGTTACTTATTGGCTGAAGTAACCACTCGTTTAGACTCATTGCACAGCACTCTGACCCCCAGGCTTAGTACTATTATTGTGAAAATGTGATTTACACGCGAGCGAGAGGGGCCACTGCAAGCTGTTTTATAGTTTTTCAGAGTGGACTTGAGCTTCCACGTCTGACTCGTCCTGAGCCCTGGCCTCAGCCCTGTCTGACGTCTTTATGGCCTGACAAATGGCTTGCATGCAGCCTACATAATAAACTCACTGGTTTGCTGACCTCAGGGGCAGACAAATGCAAGCAGTAAAATTCAAGCCATTTGCCAGGACATAAACTAACAACAAAAAAACACAGGGCCTGCCTGGTGACAAATTTGCTTGAAAATTAACCATTGCCCACTCTTTTTTCCGTCAAAGTTTCCCAGGGAAAACCCCCACCCTTTTCCTGGGTTCGCTCGCTACAGGGCGCTCTTCCCAAACGTTTCTGCGAACCACTTTAAAATGTCACCAGCCGCCACTGGTTGTACATCAAACACACAAACAAAGGTGATAGGTGGAATGCTTCCTATAAGTCTAACCACTGGCAATTGCTTGTGTAGCACTCCTTCGTGGTTGGCCTTAATATTTGACTTTTATGTGATATAGACCAGATGACTGCAAGTGGCTTTTTGTTCTTGTAGGTGCTATTTTCACCAGAAACTTTAAAATTGTGAATCCCCAGTTCTATTGATTCGATTTTTTGTCATTCTGGTATCATTTTATTTATTCAAATGTACTCTATTTTGCTAAATTGGTTTGGGATTTTTATTGGTTTGTGTTTTTTCTTTATTACTGTTTGTGTGCTGCAGAAATGCCTTGTACGTTACTTTTAAGTTAGGCCTGCTTTGTGACAAGCTACCAGAGGGTTAAGCACAGGTTAATTTAGTTACTTTTGTGTTTCACCCTGTCAAGGATTGTGGTTGTTGCCTTAGTAGGGCTTCCACCCATCTCACGTAAAAACCCACTTTCTTATGCTCGCGCTATAATTAATTGCGAAATCGGTAGGCGAGTCTTTTTCGCCACAAATTGCCCATTCCTCAGAACTACTCCAAAGGTACACTGTCTACTTTCCTCACTCATCTAGCTCGTAAAGTATTCTGCTATAATGAGTAAAACCATTACTCAGAATAGATGCAAACAAATAGCATGCAGCCACCTGGCCTACTTTTCCTGACCAGAAATTATGTATGAACAGTAACGAGACTGAAGGAGGCAAAGGGAGGAAGATAGAGCATGGTCACCAAGGAATAAACTCAAGATGGTCTAAGATGCTATTGAACCCGTTTTCAAGCAACATTTCCTAAAAGGTAATTTTTAGGTACTATTTGAAACTGACAGGGAAGTTGTCACGTTTTGTAATGTTATCTAACAGATTCTGATGACAACCATCCCCACTCTCCAGAATGTGTCTCGGACTGTACAGAGGGAGATGTGCCAGGCAAATCCAAGTATTGTAATGCAGGAATGGGATTGAGAAAGACTGAACAGTATACAGCAAGGCCAGGTCTTCTTTTTTAGCACAGCTTTCTCAGGTGTTGTCTCCTGTTACAGCTCAGGTATACACTGAGGGTCTCCAGTAACATAATTATTCTCTAATCAAAGAGAGCAAATAGGGTTTTAGTACTGGTAAAAAGTGAAAGACACTCATAATGATAGAATAACAAGAAAGTACACTCACCGGCCCCAGTAAACCTAAGCCAAGCAGGAAGGACACCAGTAAGTCTGAGAATCAGGTGTTGAATCAAAACTCTTCAGAGAAGAGAAGGGAATAGCAAAATGCAAAGCAATACAACAAAGCCAAAATGTAATCAAAAGAGCAAGGTTAGCATTACAGGTAATAGGGCAGGTAGCTGAGGGATAGCAGAAGGGAAAACTTACAAAGATGGAGAATGGGAAATGGTGAATGAACAAAATGGCAAGTAGAATACCAATGCAACATGAACATTTGCCAAGATGCTTCCTTAAGCTTTCATGTTGTTTAAATAGAACTACTGCCTTTCATTATGCAGAAATCCCACCTTTGACCCAGGCTGGCAGGCTACCCGTGGCAACGCATCTGTCAAAGGCCGGTCCACCACATTCTTAAAGGAACACACCTTACACGTCTTCTTGTAGCAGTCTTCAATTGCCACAACCTTTCTGACAAAGCTTTGGCCTGGTTTAGTTCCTTCTTGAAGGGGCGATCTTTCCAGGTCTTGGTGCCACCTTAATTGAGCCCCTTACTTTTTAACATTTATGTACAACCTCTTGCGTTGGTGGCTAAAAGTAGAGGGCTGTCACTGGTGTTGTATGCTGATGACACCCAATTGGTGATTGCCTTCTCTAAGAAATGTAGTCATATCCTGGAAAAGTTTAAGGAGGGCCTGATAGAGGTTGCGGATTGGATGGCTTTAAACTGCTTGCAGTTGAATGCCAGTAAGTCAGAGGTTTTGTTGTTCGGGAAGGACCGGGACTTGTGGTCCGAGCAGTGCTGGCCGGATCGTCTCAAACTGGCTCCCTTGTCCAAAGAGGCAGTAAAGAACCATGGTGTGTGGATTGACAGTGGTCTTACCTTCGGCACTCAATCGAAAGCTCTGGCAGGGATCTGTTTCAGGCTCCTGCGAGGTTTAAAGCCTCTCTTGGGTTTCTTCCCTCCTAAAGTGCGTCAAACTATTGTCCAGGCGACGATTTTATCTAGACTGGACTATGGTAATTCTCTCTATCTTGGTGCTAATAAGTCCAGTATTAGGGGCCAGCAGAGAATTCAGAATGCAGCAGCACGCCTTCTTGTGGCACTCCCAAAATTTTGTTCTGTGTATCATGTTTTTCCTAGATTACACTGACTGCCAGTCGAAACACGAATCCAGTTTAAAACACTCTGGGGCATATTATCAAAAATTAGCGATAAATATCGCTAAACGCATCAAGCGCATTTCTCAATATCGCCATATATCGCCAGATCACATCGTCATGTTAGCGGTGTATTTGCAAGTATTTGCTAACAGGCGATGTGAAATCCGGCGATACATGACGATTGACATCAATATCGCACAAAAAGCAGCGATGTTAGAACAGCGTTGAAGTAAATGTTGATAATAGGGAGAAGTGGATGTAACTTTACAATCCATCTCCCATTATGTACATGGATAAGTCAAGAATTTAGCAGATGTTACTATTAGGCGATATCCGCGGTTAGCGCAGATTTTTACATCACTACGCTGTTTCGAGGCCGGTTTGTAAATACCTTGTTGTGCGGTTAGCGATAATTATCCAATTATTTCCTAAAGGTACGCCTACTTTGCATCTCATTAGCGATGCAAAGTGAGGCATTTGAAAAACGGCTGCTAACATGCGCTAATGCATGTTAGCGCCGCGTTGTTAATAGGGCGATGTTAATTTCGCCGCTTTTTTGGCTTTTAAAGCAAAAAAAACGGTGAAATGGGCCTTGATAATATGCCCCTCTGTTTGTCCCACAGGATTCTGACTCAATAAGCACCTTGAGGGCTGGCTAATTTGCTAGCACTCTGTGCTCCACTGCGCACCTTAAGGTCTGCCGACCAAGCCCTGGTCTGTATTACTCGAGTCTCAAGAGCTAGAGCTGGAGGTCGCTCTTTTCGCAGTCTTGCGGCCAAACAATAGAATTCACTCCCTGTCTCTATCAGAGGGATCGAGAATCATTTTGCTTTTCGTAAAGCCATAAAGACCTGGCTTTTCCCGGCGTAACTTATTTTCCCTCCACGCTCACTCTCAACTGTCTTTGGTGGCGCTGGGACGCCCAGTCGCTGGGGCAGCCATGCTCATTACAAATCCGACTATTATTATTATTATGTAAAGCTAAGAACCATCTATTGAGAAAGATCCTGCAATATTCGTTGTCTAGAGACCTGTTTAATGCCAAGCCGGTAAGACTGCAGTCCCAAATTAAATCCTCTTAAATATGTTCTCATACTTATCTCGTTTAACAGTTCGAAGAGACAAGAATCTTACTCAGGTTTAACCTGGAAAGATATTGTATTCTTCTAGTCTTGAAACCACTTTTGTAAAGATGGACCCTTAAAAAGGGAAGGAGGGTTACCTTGCAAAAACATATATGACTTGCCTGTTTCCCCAATTATCAGAAGGTCACCTTAGTTCTAACGCCAGAAAGACTGACTGTATTGGGAATATGTCCCCAACCATGGGTCTGTGGTTCCTGTTTGGTCTGTCAAAGAAGGGCTGAGAGAGCCGAAGGAGTCTTGCTACTGAACTGCAGAATTGATATTGGAGTGACCATGAAGTTGAGTTTTTTCCATGCTTTGGTTCTTTTTTTAACGGCAGCTCTCTTTGCTGCAGTGAGAGCAAAGCACGATCTGCAGCTGATGCACAAGAGTGTTTTGCAAGCCATCAGTGTAATCTGATCTTCACAGTGTATATTGTAAGTAAATCCAGGCTAACTTGGATCTTTCCTGGCCCCGATATTATGTTTATCCTTTTGTGTCTGCAAGTATGAAGAGGCCACCACGTATTTTTGCACCTGCCTTACAATTCAGGTGTGCCTTGTCTTCCAACACTGCTGTAAATGTTGGATTTAATATTTAGTACAGAGACTTCACTCGCTATACAATGTGTAGAAGGTAAAGTTGGCCAAAACTCAGGAAAACAAGTAGGGGCATATTTACAAGCCCCTATCGACACAGGAGCGTCACTTTTTCAACATTCCCGTGGCGATAGGGGCGTCCTCTTATTTACAAGGCTGCGTTAAGACACATAACGTGGCTTCATGCTGCCTTGCAAATAAGGCCCCCTTTCACGCTATGCTGAGCATGAAAGAGAAGGGCAATGGGTGTTGCTGTGGGCATTCCACCGCAACACCCATTGATTCTGACGGTGCCCCCTATTTACAAGGGAGGCGTAAATAGGAGGCAGTGCCAGAATTACTACAAGGGTAAACCTGGGGGCATATGCACAAGTCCCTATCGCCACCACAACGTCACTTTTTCCGACGTTGTGGTAGTGATAGGGGCTTAGCCTTATTTACAAGGCAGTTTTAAGCCACTTAATGTGGCTTAACGCTGCCTTTTGAATAAGGACCCCTTTCACACTATGGTTATTGTAAAGGTCCCCCTTCCTGTACATAAACAATCTGTAAAAAATGCCATTTTGTGACTTTCATGTGTGCTGCATGAAGCAGCACACATAGAAGTGACAAAATGGCATTTTAGGATTGTGTATGTGCAGGAAGGGAAGGGACACCTTTTACACATAAACAATCCTCCCCTGCATGCAGACACCCTTACACTATGGTGCAAGGTTGCCTGCATTGGCGCTACACTGCTAAGTGTAGCACCAGCACGGGGGGAAACGCAAGGCTGCACCATATCCTTGTAAATATGGTGCAGCCTTGTGTTTCAGAAGTGGCTGAGTGAAGCATTAAGCATGATGGATAACGCCTCACTCCGCCACTTCTTCGTACGTATGGCCCCTGGTCGTACTGTTGTGCAACGAGGAAAAATGTTTCATTTCTCCTCATTTTTGCTGGTTTCAAGTGTGCTGCGTTGTGCAGCACTCATGCAACAGGAAAAGTCCAATGATTGTTTATATACAGGAAGGTCCCCCTTCCTGAACATAAACAATCATTAAAAAAATGGTGTTTGGCAACTTCTATGAGTTACAAAATGGCATTCAAAGATCGTTTATGTGCAGGGGGACCTTCCTGCACATGAACAATCTTCCCCTGCACACAGCCTGCGTTGGTTCTAGGCTTCTAATTGTAGTGCCAGTGCAGGGGGAAATGCAGTGCTGCACCATATTCTTGTAAATATGGCGCAGCCCTGCGTTCCTGAAGTAGCGGAGTGAGGCGTTAAGCCAGGAAGTCTAACGCCTCAGTCCGCCACTTTCCTTGTAAATATGCCCCGTAAGGTTTAGTCATTTTCAGGATTAAACACTTTTCCAGATACTCAGTTGTGAGTCCTTTCCACACAATGGATAATTCATAAACAAGGAATATCACATTTATAAAACAGATTTTTGCTTTCTAAAACATGTTACTTATAGCCTGGACTTGCAAGTATTGTGAATATTTTGCCTACATGTTAGGGGTGTTCTCCTTAACGTGGTTAGAAATCAAAATGAGAGAGTTTTGCTGCAGCGCACTGTGTTAGTTGCAAGGCAATCCTAATACTGTATTAGCTGCAGGCAATCCTAAATCCAGGGCATTTGCAGAACCTAGACGAGAGCTCACAAAACACACAATAATATTGAACTGGCAATATTCTTGAATAAACAGGAGCACTGTCTTGATTGTGAAGAAAGAGCAATTTAGCAAGATTATTAAAAAATAGAGAATAAGTAGAACAAGATTCTAAAAAGTCTTGCCACATCTGCCCGTCATCTGTTTTATGGATGGAAGTTCGACAGGGTGGCATGGGTAATGTCCTCCGTCACCTGGATGGACGGAGCACTGTCTGTCAAATTCTAAATAAGGCCCAAAGTCATCTAAAGTGAAAAGTAGATCCAGCATATAGAATCTGCCTCATGCATAGGATTAGACACCATTTGACTTAAATCTAGCAAACTGCTGGTGGCCTCCAACTGAGGATGATCAACACCCAAATTTAAGTAGCCCACCGCATTAAACTTAAATGCACTCACACCTGACTGAGAAAAGAAATCAGCAAATATAGTGACAGCCTATAGATCTAGTCCCAAAGTGGGGTAGACTGGCACTTCATTTATACTAACCATGGTGTTAACAGAGATGGTAAAGCATAGAAACACAGCGCTGAGTGCGGCCTTCCTAAGTAGATTGTCTAAGACGTGTCTATCGATGGACTTTCCGTCAACACAAATCATTTATTGTGATTTGCATGTTTGTGGGCATTCCCAAACTTCCAAGTTAAATCAGTCATGGGACTCACACTTCACACCCTTTAAATTTCATTTACATCCATATTTACCTTGTGAATAGGGCCCCGTATTTGAACCTATCCAGACGCAGCCTGTGTAGGTAAGAGCAGTGGTGGGGGGATTTTGACAGACGACTATGAGGTAAAATTATTTATTTATTTTTCCCATGTGGTCATCTGTTGAATCCCCCCCCAACCCGGCCCCACCGCTCCTACCTGCACTGGCTGCTCCTGAACCTATCTACAAAGGTGCTCGTAGCGTTTTTGTATTCATTAGCCATGATTGTTTTTCTACCTCTCTTCAAATTTCTATGGAGTTGAGGAAAGGATGTTCTCTATCAAGCACCACAGTAAGTAGACATTCATGTATCATTGCAGGTTCGAAGTTTGCCAGATGAAAAGTCCAACACATCGTTCAAAGGTGATGAGATGTGCGGCATGGTCAGCTTTGCAGTTAAAAATCCTTGATGCTGACAGAGCAAAATAAGACCATTTCTGTGTGATGACACATGGCACGTGGAGCATCTTTCCAATCGGAAACGTCTGGTTTCACTCGGCCATGTTCTGAAAGGAGTTATCAATAGGCACACTCAACGCACCAGCATATTCCTTGCCATCACTGGTGCTTGTCAACATTTGTTACATTGCCTCACAGACACATGATTGTTAACTGCAGGCTGGTGATATTGTAATGCAGGCTATAGCACATCAAGTGAGGCCCCTTCATCTTAATCTTCCATCCTGCAGCTCCACTGTCACAGGAACAGTGGCCTTGGTGTGGGTTGCTGGTACTTTCTGTTATTTTGTATACTGAACCACTAGGAAGGCGTCCATGCATGATGTGATCCATTGTGAAGTAATGTTCCAGATTCACACATTTGTGGCCCACGGTACTGCAAGCACAACATACTTCTTTCAGGTAAGTTATAAAAATTCTCCATAATTTTGGAGAACATTTTATGAGAGTGATATCTGAGAAGTCTGTATGACTTTTTGTGACTCACAGAAGTGATGTTCCTGTGTATGTTTGTCCTATGATATGATATGATATGATAAAAGGGATTTGTAAAGCGCTCGTTCACCAACGGTTTCTTGGCGCTGGACCAACGGTTTCTTGGCGCCTATGTACAAAATAACTTAGAACTATTCTGTTCTTTGATAATTTATTTGAGTTAGCATCTTGTTGAAATGCAAAGAATGCAGTCTCAGGTGTTGTGAGGAGGCAATGGGAGAATAAAAGCTCTCCAACGTCAGCTGAGATCACGATAGCCAAAGACATTTGATAGCTTGGGGATAAGACGTGCTCAAATCGCACAGAGGTGTATCTATATGCTGTGCTTCACTTTGAGCGTATGTAAAAACAACGTGTATGCATTCGGGAGATGAAAGAACGCCTTCATCCAGTGAGGTGACGCTGATGATGTCTACTTGAGGGGGCTTTGATTTCTGACGTGCACCGTATTTTTAAACACAGCACCCCTTCCCTCATTAAAACTGCACTTTTGGAGCGACAGACACAATGGTGCATTTGCAAATATATTTAACTGGGTGCCTATGGTTGCACTAAGTTATCGCGCAATAATTACCCTCCACGCTATTACTGGAAGCATAAAAGGCCATTTTATTAGGACAAGGTTGTAACAAATCACATTAACCAAAACATCAACAACTATAACATTTCCCATCATCAACCTCCTCTTTCACTCTATCCATCCTCAACCTACACACTGACCTCCTCCATCTCTCAATTCTTGTCTTCACTTTTCTTTCAACATCCTCTCTTGGATCTCCTTCCGTTGCCCGCTTGCATATCGCACCCCACCATCATTCACCTATTTCCCCCCGAGGGGTGGATGTGCCCATCTGTGACTCACCACCCCTATAAACTACTGCCAACCAGGGATCCCCATAGGATGGTTAGGTGCCCCCCTCTCTCCTGTGCACCTTTCGCTTCATGCCCTGTCTTCCCTGTGGCACCAGATGGATTTGTCCCACAACCTACTGATAACATCCCACATCTCCATCATTCTGTAGGCATTCCCAAGCTGCGAAAGGTGCACTCCATCGTCCCTGAACAACAATGGTTCTAATTTGAGCCCAACATGAGCAATCACCTTAATGCCTTTGGTTTGGCAGAAAACGCTCTTTGCCCTATTCAAAATGCTGCTGGCTTTTTCCACGGCTGCGTGTTTACCTGCCCCTTTCCACACTTTGCGTGGCACAAATTCGGTCCATACTAGGCATGTTCCTGCCAAATTACATTTTCTCTCAGATCCCTCTGCATGTACTGCAAAATTGCCAAACCAGATAACCGTATCAAGTCATTTTCGCCCAAGTATAGGACCAACATATCGGGACAGCCTCTGTGTGATACCATCTTCATCAGCAATGGCAATAAAGCCCCCCAACTGATCCCTCCTTTACCCCACCAATGAACTTCATGATGGCTGCTCTTCAGACCCAGGTTACAACCATAGAACTGCTGATCTGCGTATCTGGCTGTCCAATGTACGAAAGAATGTCCCACAATTCAGGTAACCGTCTTGGTTCCTGGGCCGCCCACACGACCTGCGATAAAAGAACATATTATAGTGCACAAATACTGCCCCCTTTTCTCCTACTTCTGGCCCCCATAAAGACCCCCCTTTCTACTTGTGCACATATTTTTGCAGCACCTAAACCTCCATCTCCCAATCTGGCGTATTCTGTCCCAGGACCAACCTAAACGTGCTTCCGACACGGCTGCACCGATGTGGAAAGAATGCAGGCCTTATCTGGCCGGATCCCTTCCCAAACACCTTAACACCATGCGCAACACCGCCAGCAACTGAAACACCATCAGCCTGCCCCCTGAAACGACAGAAAATTCCTTTTGACAGCCTTCCTACCCATGCTAGGAAATCTCGCCATTCCTGCACCGGGCACACACCACTGCAGACACTCTCATTCAGCCAAACCCATCTACCCCTCTCAGCCTGATCCATCTTGGAATGACCCAGCCAAACCCCGTGTCGACTTAATCCAATCTCACCTCATCATAAGTTCTTCCTGCCTGTTGAGCCATACCCAACAATTCCAAATCCCTGAAATCCCCCCAAAACATCCAGACCATGCATAAACGAAATACTGACACCTTGTAATCGTCATAACAACAACTAGGCACAACCCCCAGCAAACTTTGCAACAATATAAACGTTATTGCCATGCTTGAAGCTCATTCTCCACCACCCCCTTTCACGTCCCCAAACTTTCAACAGCCTACCTAGAATCTCATCCTTGGCAGGATCGACACCTAGGTACAGTTTTCTATAGAATGAGATCCCTGCCAGTTTCCTAGCTATTTTTGTTTGCACACACCCTTATCAGTACAACTTAAAACAAAATGCATAGCTCCCTGCTCAGTGTCCTGGCTTTCTCTTGTTCCATACATCTACGGATACCTTCAAATTCAGCCCAGCCTGTAACTCCGCCTTGAAGATTCCACCAGAGATTTTTCAGCCAGGCCTATCACTCTCATGGACCCCTAAACCCAGATGCCGTCCGGCTGTTCTGTCTTGCCTGGGTCCATGCGTCCGCTCCAGGTGCCAGTCATCGGTATTGCGCCACTGCGAACAGGACAAAGCATCCGCAATGTCATTACTTGCCCCTGGAACATGTTTTGCCCAAAATACCACATTAAGGGCCAGATGTAGGTCGGTCGGTAACGGCCGAAAATCGGTATTTTCGGCCATTACCGACCGGTATATGGGTGACAGGTATGTAGGGGGCATTATTTTAACGAATCGGTAAAATTACCGATTCGGTAATTTTACCGATTCGGTAAAATAAAAAATCGGTAAATTTACCGATTCTGAGGCACCAAGATGTAGGTGGGACTCTTCAGAGTCCCAGAGACCTTACAGAATCGGTATTTTACCATCAAATCCAATTTGATGGTAAAATACCGATTCCGGTGTGCATGCACATGTGTGCATGCACACCTATGCCATGTGACAGGCAGACCTGCCCTTAGGGCATGTATGCCTGCCACATGGCGCACATGCCTATTTTTGGGGTGCCAGAGGGTGTCAAAGTGACACCCCCTGCACCCTTGCTAAAATCGGTATTTACCGATTCTGTAATTACAGAATCGGTATTGCCCATTGATTCCTATGGGCTTCATAGCCCATAGGAATCAATAGGAAATACCGATTCGGTATTTCCAGATTCGGTAAATACCGAATCTTAAAGATTCGGTATTTACACATCTGGAAATACCTACATCTCCCCCTTCATATTTCCCACTTCTTAAATACCGAATCGGTAAAATTCGGTATTTAAGAAGTGGTAAATAAGAATTACCTAAATCGGGCCCTAAATCTCAAGCATTTCAACATGAAACTCCGCAACAGCCGCAAGACCCTCAAGTCTCTCGCTTTCTGCCTGTTCAAAAGCTTCACTATGGTCATGTTGTTCACATGGAACAACACTGTCCTATTCTGAAATTCCAGACCCCACAACGCCAGTGCCACACACAGTGGAAAAAACTCCAGGAAAGCTATGCTCCGTCCTTGCCTTAAGCAGTGTGCCGGCTATTGCTTGGCACACCATCGTCCATCTCAAAACAGTTCAAAGCCAGAGGCTCCTTTTGCATCTGAAAAAATGTGAACCTACCAGATTGTCCTGTCTTCCACAAAGTCCAAAGACACTCCATTAAAATCTATTAAAAAGACCTGCTAGACCCTCAAATCATCCCTGACCCCCATCGAAATCCTGACCCTGTGGTATGGTAGCACTGCCCCAGGCGTCGTCAGAATGTTCTCCCCGCTCTCACCACCCAGCAAGCAAAATTCAGGAAACACAGCAATTGTTGAACCGTTCTCAGATCAATATTCTTCTCCCCTACAACCCACAGCAGAAAAGGCTGTATGTCTGTCACTTTCTCACTCGGTAGCCCGGCCACCCACTGGTCTGAGTCCAATTTAATGCCCAGAATAATAAATCTACAGCTGGGCCCAGCTGTTTTTTTCAGCACTAAGGGGACCACAAAGTAAAGTGCCAGTTCCTGAAAGTGCTGCAGCGCCCTCTCACAATCTCCCAAATGTGTCTTCTGTATGAACAGAAAGTCATCCAGGCAATGGGACATTTCATGGTGACCGCTACTCTTTGTGATAACCCACTGTAAGAAAGTGCTGAACATCTCGGAAAGTGAACAAGAAATCTCACAGCCCATCAGCAGGACCTTGTCCACAAAACTGGCCCCTTCAAACTGCATCCCCAGCAACGAGAAATCCGCAGGGTGTATAGGCAGTAAGCAAAAGGCTGAGTTCACATCACATTTAGCCATTTCTGCTCCCTGCCCACACGACCTCACTAGGCTGATCGCATCGTCCACTGAAGCAAACAGAACCCTGGAGTCCTTCTCAGCAATTAAGTCATTGATCTCCCTCCGGGCCAAGATAAATGGTGGATAATCCTGTACTCCCCTGGTTCTTTCTTCGGTACCAACCCTAGAGGTGATATAATTAGGTCCTCGGCCAGCCAACCTTCAAATGGGCCTGCTATCCTTCCTTCTTCGACTTCCTTTCTTAATTTTGCTGCTGCTACTTCTGGCAACTCTCTGGCTGATTTCAAATTTTCTGTCCACCTTCGTTCTCTGGGACCTTGGTATCCCACCTGAAAACCTTCAATAAAACCCCGTTGAATCCTCAACGCAGCCTCTCTGTCAGGGTAAATCGAGAGCCACAGGCCAATGTCCTTGATCCTAACTGTGGTAGAAGCCCTTTGGCCCAGAATATCCCCTGCCCTTAGTAGACCTCCATTTCTCGGCTGGGGTGGACAGAGTAAAGCATTGCGTGAGCGGGTGTCGACCTTCGCACATGGAGCACTCGTGCTTAAACTTGTAAGGGTTTCTTGAACAGAGACCCTTGTTGAAATTCCAGTATGCCCCCATGGTGCCACCCCCTTGCTTTCGTGCCGAACCTGCACTGCCTGCGCTGAAATTAGCCCCCCTCCCCTGACTGGGCGGGACGTGCTGGAAAGGACCGATACATCACTAGTATGCCGCTA
Source organism: Lissotriton helveticus (assembly GCF_964261635.1). Classification (NCBI taxonomy): domain Eukaryota; kingdom Metazoa; phylum Chordata; class Amphibia; order Caudata; family Salamandridae; genus Lissotriton; species Lissotriton helveticus. The sequence continues at coordinate 347,858,447 of NC_136067.1, read as the reverse complement.
GCCGTATGGGTAGATGCTGATGACTATATGGATGACATCCATTGCATCCACAGTTCTTAGGCTACCTCCCCCAATGGCTTGTTAGGGTTAATGCTGATTTTGGCCCTAAACTCCTCATCATAACTCAACCATGCAAAGCCCCCAAAGTGCATCTGAGCCTTTCGTATGATGTCCATGTATTTCAATATTGCGTTTGCCCTGTCCACGTTTTTCTCGCAGTAAATACTGGTTTATATTAGGAAAGCTGAGGTCCAGTTCTCCATGTTGATGGGTACCCTGGACCTCCTCGTCAGTTCCCACTCCTCTTCTTTTGATTCCTCTTCCGCCTGGATCTCCCTATGGAGCAGCTTAAATACGTTAATGTATTCATGCTTCCATATCCTATTTCTCGTTTGGTCATATAGGTGTGACCCCAAAGGCATTGCCAGGCCCATGTAGGGCAGCTTGATGTGGTGTTTTTCTTCCCTTCATTCCCTCCTACCTTGTCCATCTGGACACTTTATTTATTTATTTTATTTATCTAAACTTGTATTGCGCGCAGCTACCCTCAATGGGTTTCCCGGCGCCAGGGATAGACAAGAGAAAGAAAGCAAGCAAAAGCCCAAACAGAACAGAACAGTGCAGAAGGAAGAGTTAAACAAAAGAGTCTTCAGTTTTTTTCGGAAAGAGAGGAGATCAGTCTCGGCTTTCGAAGCCGGCAGAAGAGCATTCCACATCTTTGGACCAAGATAGGAAAACGAGCGGCCGCCCATTTTGGCCAATTTAATTCTGGGGACCAAGAAATTGCCACTGGTGGAAGATCTTAAAGTACGACCAGGCTTATAGTCTTGAACCAGGTTCTGCAGGTATTTAGGGGCAGAACCCTGCCAAATTTTAAAAAGAAGGCATAAGGTTTTAAATTGTACACGGTTCGGGACCTTAAGCCAATGAAGGTCACGCAGAGCCTTAGCTGCGGAAGATCTCCGGGGTACATTGCACAGTGCCAACTAACTAACATAATTTGTACCAAAGCAGACAAGGGTGGCGCCTTGGTTGTCATGAACTCTACCATGTATCAGCAGAAACTCAGAGATCATATATCTGACGAATCTACTTATATGCGACTACCAGGAAACCCTACGACGCAATATACTACTATCCTGAAAGAAATTGTTGACACAGCATTGGCGTAATTAACCAGAAGACCAGGAATTTTTTAAACAAGACCAACCCGAGGAGCCCCACTATATACGCAGTTCCCAAGATCCATAAAAACCTCATGGATCCACCAATGCGACCGATAGTATCAACCTGTGGCAGCATTCACCAACCTATAGGCCAATATCTGGACCGCCATCTTCAACCTATAGTTCAATCTCTCGCTAGCTACATTCGAGACACTACCGATTTTCTGTGCAAGTTACAAGATATCAAGATAGAATCTAATGAACAATTATGGCTTTGTACAGCTGATGTAAGCTCTTTATATACCTCAATCCCACACCAGGAAGGTATTGAAGCCATGGAACAAGCCATTCACAAACTTGAAGTGGAAGAACCCATGAAAATATTCCTGATGGAACTAGTTATGTTTTCCCTTTATCATAGCTATTTTAAACATGAAGATGATTGGTTTTTGCAACTAGTGGGCACGAGCATGGGAAACAGAGCAGCTCCTGTATATGCTAACACCTTCATGGGAGAGTTTGAAAACACCAACATCTGGACCAATCCTGTTTGGAAAAATCACTTGAAAATGTATGCACGCTACATTGATGATTTATTCTTCCTTTGGAAGGATACAAGAGAGAATCTGGAACAAGCCCTGATTACCTTGAATTCAGCTAATCAACAAATTCAGTTTACTTGGACAATAAGACTCCAAAACCATCACATTCTTGGATGTTCTCATTACCTTGAAGGATAACCAAATCACAACTGACATCTTTCGTAAATCTACTGACCGTAACAATCTGTTACATTATACAAGTTTTCACCAGACATCCTTAAAAAACATTTACCCAAATCACAATTTCTCAGAGTGAAACGCATTACTTCTGACCCTAATGCAGCTAAAATCAGAACAGAAGAAATGGTCGACCGTTTCAGAGAAAGAGGTTACCCCGAACAGATATTAAACACAGCGAAAAACAAGGTGAATGAACTTCATCGTTTGGATTTGTTACAACAACCTAGAGTCAAAACTGAAAACGACCGGGTGGTCATCGTATCAAAATACTCCAATGTGAGTTTAATGTTTAAAAACATAATACTAAAACATTGGCCAATGTTACAATTGGAGTCAGACTTTAAGGATATGTTCAAACCCAGAACCTTATTTGCCTACACGAGAGGAAAGAATTTGGGGGAAATTTTAAAGCAACCTAAGGAACGTCATTCTATTTCACGAGGTACAAGACCATGTAACAATTGTAATAATTGTAACAATATATTTCCAGTAACAAAAGTGACACATCCCATGAAAGGATATGACATACCATTGAATGTAACGGCAACTTGTGATACCAACAATCTCATATACTTACTGAAATGCCCATGTGGCATGGTATATATTGGGAAGACCGAACGCAAACTCAAGACCCGTCTAAATGAACATAAATCCAATATCAGAACTAAGAATCTCAGATCATCTGTAGCAAGCCACTTCATTGAAATGAACCATAACATCTCACAACTTAAGTTTATGGTTTTAAAAATTGTTAACAAAGTAGAGGGAAGAGACAATAACAGGATGCTGCTGCAACGTGAAAACCACTGGATTTATAGACTAAATTCCATTAAACTACACGGACTCAATGAACGCATTGAGTTCGCATGTTACCTGTGATTTATTGATACTTTGACTCTAACCCATACTCATGGGCTTTTCTGAACTTCTCCTTGGCCATGAATTTTCTTTTGTAATTTTTAATTTTTAATGTTCATTTTATTCCTATTTATTTTTTCCCTTAGCCCGTTTATTAATTGTTGATGCTATTTTGTGATTCCCAGCTTATTGTTATCATTTGATTGTATCGTGCATTATTGTTGATACATTACTTTACACACTCGTCACTTTCCTCAGGCCTATTTCTATAAACACGTTATTTCACCCACGTGACCGAGACACTTCCCGGTTTCCCTTATGAAACCCGGCCAGTAACTCCCACACTTCAGCAAGTCTGAGGACCACGCCGACTGTGTTACTATCCCACAGGTCGAACCTTAAATAATCATGTAAGTAAACGTTTGCACACAGCATTTCCCGCGCCGTCATGGCAGCTCGCCTCATTTGTTTGACACGAGCCGCTTTAATTTCACCATTGACCGCTACTCTTCACCAAATCACTTAAACGTGTTGCCCGCAGTTTTTTATTTACCCTCTTTATATTATGTGGCTGCATTCAGACATTTGTCGAATCCTATCAGCATGAACCATCCACTTCCAGTCACTGACCCGAAACTCGGTAACTTCACCATCTTTATAAGTCACATCGTTTTTTCTGAATTTCACTATTGTCGGGTTAAGGTTGTTTTCTCACTATCTTTCACTTACTTGTTCTTTATCATTTTTTGTGATATCGGATATCATATACCATATATTAAGTACAATATATGTCGTTTTTGTTTAGATGCTCCCCGATGAAGGGCGGTTGCCCGAAATGCATTGGAGCTGGATTTAAATATGCATACTTATGAAGTGGGATTAAATATGTTTCTTGCAACAAAACTTTATTGTCAATGGACACAAATTGACTATAATTGACAAGAGGATAATAAATTCTTCAAAACTATCTATGTTTATTTCTTGAATAACAGAGGAGGATTACACCACTATCCAGTGTGCCCTAAGGGATGTCATCAGTTTCCAATTGATCACACTCTTTTTCATTTGATTCTACTCGCCCTTGGGTGGAGGGCGACACCTTAGGAGCACCTATTTAAACCTGAACAACTTCTCTCTAAACTTAGTTCAAATACAGGCTGTGCACGGGCCAATCAAATTCTATAGTGTTTTTCTTCCCTTCATTCCCTCTTACCTTGTCCATCTGGACACTTGTGCCAACTAACTGTTTTGCCCTGCTGTCCTTCACACCTGACGCTAGAGCCGCTGCTGCACCTGCGTGAACCCCTGTGCCTCTCACAGACCCTTCTCCCATACCAACCAACTGGCAGGCTTTTTTCCTCAATGCCTTCGGCCCCCCCATCCCAAGCAGCCCACCAGTCACCCTCACCTGATAGACCTGCTTGGGCCTCTTTGTCCTTTTCCTTGTTGCCGATCTTCTTCTGGCTTGCTGCCTTTGTCTTGCCCTTTGTCGCACTTGCCTCCTGCAAAACATCCACCTTTCTGGTTGCCTTCACCGGTGCCCCAGTAACACCCGCAGTCATATCATCATGGTTTTATGCCGGCTCCAGCGTGCTGCTGGGCCAGTTCCCGACTGTCCCAACCCTCACCCAGACTGTGCCTCGTGCCGGCCCCAGCGTGCTGCTGGGCTGGTTCATAGTGCTTCGGACCCGCCCCCCTGGCTCACCATGTCTATGCAGGGCGCATCCTCTGTCAGCTGCACGGGCAGGCTCTGACACCGGCCTCAGTGCTTCGGCTGTTGTTGCTTGGGCTGGTCCCAGCCCTTGCCACTTGCACTCTTCTTCGACGGTGGCAGCTTCTCCTAACACACTAACACCACTGCTGCGGTGCCTGCTGATGCCGACTATGGGTGTCAGACCATGCCGACCCACTCATGGTCCAGTACTGCAAGCCGCAGCAGGTCCTCGTGGCCCGCCTGGCCCAGCACTCTCAGTGCGGCCCGCACTGCTTCAAAATCAGGCCCTGCCATGCCTGCTCTACCCCATCAGGTAAGGGAAATTTAAGCCTACTCGCCTAATGGACCTGAAACAAAATGCCCAGCACAGCCCACAAGCTGGTCTAACTCCATCTACTACCTACACTGTCCCAACTGCTCTACTTACACCAAGTTTTCCTAGCCCTCACTAAGTTTACCTAACCCTCCCTGGTGGTGCCAAGTGCAAGAAGAGGAAGAGCACCCCCCTGCACATTTATACCAACCCTAATCCCTCCCATTCCCCAACCCCTTGACCCCCTCTCCAGCATGTCCTTACGCATTTGTGTGAAGAACCCAGGGGAATACTGGTCTGCGATCCTAATTCCCCCGGGGGCCAACATTCACAGGAAGAGGACTGCTACCAAATGTGGAGCAGGAAAAAGTAGAATACAGGGACACATATTTAGGACCCTTTATATAGGGAAATATACTAACTTCACAAAATCACAATGAAGACCTTACATTTTGAAAGTTCTACCTAAAAATGTATATTGTTTCATTGCTTGAAATAGGCTTGTGAAAATTCGACTACAGAAATGTCATGCTACCAAACTATTGTGACCAAACGTTGAGGACAAAAACATCTCTGTACCTTGCAAATACCTTTATTCTATTTACATATATATGTAGCGATAAGTAAACAAAATCTATGCTTACCTCTATGGAATTACCATTTTGATATTTTGGCCCTAAATATTTTGTACACGTTCTTCTTGAGTTGATATTAAGGGGGAATACCTCAAATACCACCTCTGGGCATTTATTAGAACATAAACAAAAATAGTGCAACAATGGAAGGAAGGAATATGTAAAAATTGTGGCATCCCGCATGTGCGACAACGAAAGAGACATTACATTACATTGCCTATAACAAATTAAAAACAAATACTGCAATAGTCGTAAATGAATAATCAACTGTACTGGATATATTATTTTAGGCTTAGTGCTTAATTTAAAGGAGGGCAACATTTCTGCCGAGATCAGTGGAAGCCCTGCCCACCCTTAGTGGATTCGACAAATATGTTTTTTTCTGATGTCCCTGCCTGTTTGAAGAAATCCCTCCACATGTTAGGGACATTATAAATTAATGCAAATTAAAAAAATAAATATGAATATGTTACCTGTTGTCTTCCTCACTTCTGGGTGAGCATGTGAGGGACTGATGGTACCTGGTGTAATTTCTGTGGTTGGAACTCTCCTGAGTAGGTTGCTGAGTGATCTGTAAAAATTCAGGAAGTGCCCTCGAAGCCACAATTTGGCCCCATAGGATCCAGTACCAGGCACTTTGCAAACAATGCAGAGAATGTGCTTACAATATCGAGGGCAGATCTGCAAGCTATGGGGTTTATTCACAAGGAAATGGCAGAGTGTAGCAGCAAATGTTGCAGCACTGCGTCATTTAAAAAAGGCAGGGATTTGCCATAGACACAAGAATACGCACACTCTAGTGTGTTTATTATTGAGCTGTTCTATAGCACCAACACAGACATCCTTGTGCCTTAGTGCAAGAATTCCTACATTGTAGGGAATGATTGTTTATGAGCAGGAAGGCATGGCTGTAGAATTCAGCACACATAGAAAGAGCAAAAACTAGAAGAAATAAAAGTATTTCTCCTCGTTGCACTAATGTGACATATACTTTTTCATGGCATTAGTTTTTGGCACTACCTTAGATTTACACATCTTTGTAAATCTGGGGCAGCTTCAAAGAGCAATGGGTATTGCAGTGGAATGCCCAGAGCAACACCCATTAAATTCCCCTTTCACGTAGATGATATCTGTGTGAAAGGGTACCACATTTACAAAGTGACGTTAAGTAACCCAAAGTGGCTTAACAACACTTTGTAATTATGGAGCAGTGCATTGTGCCACTGGAACATCGGTAAAAGTAATGTTACGGTGGTGCAATCCCCTGCTAAATAAGCCCCTATGATTCATGATGCAGTGTCCTCAGCTGTGTCTCAACCTGCAGCTAAAAGACAAAGGCTTCTTCCAGGCTACGAGGATGATTCTGATACTGGCCGTAAGGGTAGATATGTTCAAGGGGTTCAGCTGCAGAACATGCTGAAGCATGTCAGACACATATTTGGTTTGAAGGAAAACTGTTTCAGGAGGTATAATACCTTTTCAACTGATAATCTTCCCATTCATGAAATGGTAGAGAATATGTATCTCAAAACATGGAAGGATATCGACAAAGCAAATTTTTGTTGCTCCTTACCAAATGATATTGTTTGGTGTCCTTGCAGAATATTTTTTGACAGATGCCAAAGTCAATCCAATATTAACAAATATGACATCTCCTTCTTCTTTGACTTCGGAGGGAGCATCTTTGTCAGCTGTACTAGATAAGAAAGTTGAAACATCTCTAAAAAGACCCCAAGCACCATCTTAATTATTTTAATTGGGTGCAACAACATATGCAGCATACCTTACATACATTGCTGAAAGATTTACAGTTCTTGTACTGAGGCTCTGCATGGACAGAAATATGCTACAGAAATGCTAGTGAATATGGAACTATTGGCTCTGTTTCGCTCAGATGTTTCATTTGACTTTTTATGATCATCAGTGGTGGCCGCTGAGGTCACCATTGCAGCTCGTCATCAGCGATGTTTAAATATATGGAAGTTGGATCAAGCACAGAATTCATTAATTACCTGCTTCCATTCACATGGGACAAGTTGGTCTTACCACAGCTGTCCGAGTTAGTCAAAAAAGCAGCAAAAGTGAAGCAAGTATTGCAAAACCTCAGATCATGAATTGCCTTTATCTCAAAAGATATATGCTCATGCCTTAAAGAATAAACAGACCTTTTGAGGGCAGATTCGTGGTCTAGGAGCTGCAGCCAAAGGAAAATCCAGACTATAGTTGCAATGCCAAAATAAACAAAATTTAAACCAATGACAATCAATCACATATTGTGGTACGAAGAATAAGCCTCTTTTTCCACATGTGGCATTTGATTACTTTGATCAAATAGGTCACATTGTCGATCATGGATACCAAACCTTGTTCAACACTCCTCCCCAAGCTCCACATTTTATTCAGGTATATTGCCAACCGATCTGATAAAAATCCAAGTGATCCCACAAAGAGAAACTCTCCTTCAGAAAAATGCAATAATCATTGTACCAAAATACCGCCAGCATCGGCATAGGATTCTATTCATTGCATTTTTCAGTTCCCAAACTAGACAGGAGAATTAATCTATATTTGGATTTAAAGAACCTAAACAAATACGCCAAGCACACAACTTTCAGAATGGTAACTCTTCAACAGATAATTCCAGCAATAATCAAGGAGACTGAATGGTCACATTGGACTTGTAAGACACTTATTTTTACGTCCCAATTCATCATAGGTTTCAGAAATGTCTATTTTTCACAGTTGGAAAAGAGCATTTCCAGTTCAATGTTTTACCTGTCAGACTTTCCTTTAATGAGAATCTTTAGAAAGGTATTGGCTCCACTCGAGACCCATTTACAGATGATGGGAATACATATTTATTCAAGTTTAGATGACTGGTTAATTGCTTTGTCCTCTTTATCCAAGGTCGAAGAACAAGTTCAACAAACTATCCAATTTCTTACATATCTGGCATTGGACTTACAACAAGGAAAAATCGCATCTCATCCCATCTCACAAGAGGACATTCGTTAAAGCACTCTTCAACCGGAAATAAGTGTCCAGAGGGGAGAATGTTGAGGTTAAACCTTCATCTCCATCAATTTTTCCAACAGTCATGACTTCAGCCAGACAATGATTGACAGTACAGAATCTGTCGTCATCCTAAAGGGCAATAGTTCCTTGGCCTCGTCTTCATCTGTAATCACTAATTCATCATCGGCTATTGGTCACCTGTGTCAAATTTCTAGTGACTCAAGCCATAATTCAACAGTTACAATGGTGGTTTTCTCCCTACAATTTAAGGCAGGGAGTGCAGATGGTGGAGCCCTACATTTGGTGGTAACAACAAATGCTAGTCAGTTGGGGTTAGGTGCAACACTAGGTAAACATAAGTCCAGGGAAGTTGGATGGAGTCAGGGATGCATCACTCCTCAAACAGGAAGGATTTAATGGCAATAAGTAAAGCTTTGATGGCTTTTGCAACCTGTTTATTCCAGAAGCCAGTCCTAATCAGAACAGACAATCGGGTCACAAAAGATTATATAAACACGCAAGGGGATATAAAATGTAAAGATCGTGCAACCCCAGCACATGAAACTCTACTCTCAGCAGAGAACAATCATAAGTGTCTCCGAGCGACTTACATTCCATTCCATGGGGAGAGGAGTTGGCCTAACAGCTACGGCGGTCGACCTCGAATCTGGGGAACTGGGTTTGAGTCTCTGCAATGACGCTGAACATCCTGTGATTCTGGGCAAATCACTTAATCCCCTTATGCCTTACAAAAAAAATGAATGTGCCCTCATGTAATGCAACGTGCTATGTAAGGCACTCTAATACCCGATTCGCCTCAAGTTCACGCTATATAAAACTCTGTAAAAAACAAAAAATTTTCAGGCAAACAGTTTTAGTCACAAGGTTCCCTCATTGATCAGTCCTTAAGCTTTTGAGCTAGTTACGACTCACTTGGGGAATGCAGTTATAGATCTTTTTCAATCCCCAGCGAATACTCTGCTTCCAGTAGTCTGACCAAGGAAATATAAATGTCCTGAGGACTGGGGTTAAATGCATTGTCTCCCATTCCTCTCCTCCAGAAGATGCTTCTGAGGATTGTGGGGAAAAATCAGTAGAGATCCTCATAGCCCCTTGCTGGTTGTGCCGACACTGGCTCCCACTCTTATCTCAGATGACAATAGAACCCCTTCTAGATTTACCCATGTCTCAGAGTCCACTTCGTTTTCCTTTTCTCACATACTCACACACAGTCAAGTTCTCCATCTGAGGCTGATGACTTGCAAATTGAATAGTCTGTGTTAGAGCAGATGGGATGTTAGAATCAGCACAAGATATTCAATGTGCAAGCATACGTAAAATAATGGAAATGTTTTTCCTCTTAGTGTTCACTGATGAGATGGGCCCTGTTGTGGGCTATTAAAAAAATATTGGATTTCTTAAAGGATGATTTTGCAAAAGGTATATCTCCATTGATTCAAAAGCTTCACATTGAAAACAACTTTTACTTTCACTTCCAGTACCTTTTTGGGATCTTTCCATTTTTTTGGAAGGTTTGTAGAAAGAACCGTTTGAACCTTTAGAACCTGCGGACATTTCATGTTTGTCAGCTAAAGTTACATTTTTGCTCGCAATGTCTTCTGCAGGAAGCATTAGCAGATTATCTTCTTTAATGATCACCTCTCCATCTCTTACATTTGACCTTGATAAAGTGGTGTTAAAACCAGATCCTACATTCAAACCACATGTTCAATCTACTTTTCATACTAACCAAGAGATTGCTCTGCCTGTCTTTCATGATTCTGATGATCTACCATCTCTCTTGTATGTAAGAAGAGCTCCATTGCTCTATTTAGAGAAAACAAAAACATTTAGATTTTCAGAAGTTCTACTTCTTTACTATGGTTTAGCTCCTAAAGATAAGAAAGTCTGTATTGCCACCATCAATAGATGGGTATAGCTAGCCATTTCTCAAGCTAATGCTTCTGTGAGCTTAGAATTACCTGGCAATGCATTGATAAGATCAACTAGAGCCATGGCAGGCACATGGGTAGAAGCAGGAGTGGTTCTCTACAAAACATCAGTAGAGCAGCTACATGGGCTTCATCTCATACTTTTTTCTCCCACCAGAAATTGGATTTATTTTCTAATAATACTGACAAATGTGGGTGTTCTAGTTTGAAAGCAGCAAATAGATACATTGTTAAAATATACTTTGCAGCAATCCTATATTTCTGTAAGTGTCTTCCTTGCTTTACAATATCCTCACATGTGAGAGCTAGGACGAAGGGGACAGACGTAGGAGTAATGAACAAATGACTTACTGGCGATTGTTATTACTCTTAGGATAGTCCTCCTCATACTGACAACAACCTACCCTCCATCCCTTCAACACACACACAATTGCATGTGGTTTAAAAACCAAGAGTAAGCCCAAAGAAGGTGGGAAGGGCTAATATTTCATGGATCAATAAAAATAGGAGACAGGAGTGTTCTGTCTCGGAAAGTGGGTCAGCCCCATAGGTGAGAGCTAAAATGAGGAGGACTATGCTAAGAGTAACAAAGATTAGCAGTAAATAGTTTGTTCATTAATTGTTATGAAGACACATTTCCTCCATTACACTGGCATCCTACTTCATTCTTGCTGCATAGAAAGTGACAGTTGCAACACATGCCTTATTTACTGAGAATGCAATTAACTCTGCACCTTGGCATTCCCAGAACCCATATTCACCTACTGCTTTTATCTCAGCTACAAGCCTTCTGCACAGAAAGAAGCATTATCTGCAGGTGGCAGAAATACTGCTTTGCTGTGGAGGCCTTGTGCTCCCACTATTGAAATATGTAATCAATTGAGTATTGAAATATATTTCTACTGTTAATGTAGATGTAGACATGAAAATAATTTGATTTAAGGAAATTTGATTTACTTTACGTTCAGTAAATATCACTAAGCCATGTGTGATACAAGTATAGACGTGTGAGTCTGCTGAAATGAGCCACGTGGTTCATGGTTCATGAGAGCACATACATTAACGAAAGGAAGGCACGTGCTTAATAAAGATGGAGATAATGGCCAAACTCAGGGCCATAACTCCCATTGGGGGGGCGTGGCCACGGAGGCGACCAAGATGGCTGCCTTTGCCTGAAGCTCCGCCGGCCGGGCGTAATAATCCTTTAATTGCTCGATGTAGGAGTATACAAACGTCAGCAGACACCCACCTGTAACCCCCTGAGACCGTGGAGATCATCCTGATGCTGGACGCTAGCTGCTGAGGTGAACGGGGCTGGAGCGAGACGGGCCGCTGTGAGGACCTGGCACGGCCCTGCAGCCTTCCTCGGTGGCAGAGATGACATCTGAGGGGGCGGTGAGTCTTTGCCCTGGCGGGCGCCCGGCGCTCCCCTGTGCTCCCTCCACACTCCTCTCTGCGGGCTTTCCTCCCCCAGCTCCCCCTGCTGCGGCTTTTGCTGGGTCCCCCCGCTGGTGCGGCATTCTCGGGGCCTATCAGGCCTTGTGGGTGTGTCTCCGCCGGGGCCTAGCACACTGGTATCGGCGGGGAGAGAGGCGGGCTTGCGAGGAGGCCCCGGTATTCCGCTCTGGAGCTGTGGCGGCGCTGGTCCCCTTTGGGCGTGCTGGCTCCCCCCTCGGCCCCCCTGGTTGCGCAGCGGCCGGAGTGTGTAGCGGCCTACCATGGGGTGAACACGCACGGGCGTGTACGGGTCACAGAAGCCTTCTTGACCCCTGGTGCTGCAGACCTGGGTGCGTGAGCTGCCCTGAGCCCCCGACTACCTGCTGATGACCGGTGACCATTGGAGGCACCAACTTCTTCCAGGAGGCTAAAACTACCAGCGCCTCATTGGAACCCAGCTACGCACCTGTGCCCTGAGTCCTGTACATCTCACCTGGCATTGTGTGCCTGGTTGGCGCTTCGCAGCGGCCGGGTTCTGCGATTTCCCCGGCAATCTACCGTGCACATATCACGGATCCTGTGTGACCTCACCCTCATTCTCATGTGGGAGCCTACCTGCCCTCCATTTGCTGCCTGGCGTTGTAACAGCTGCTGTGCTGATTTGGCTGCCATGTATTGTCTCTGTTACCTGGCGCTTTGGCTGTGAGACACCCACGTGCTCGCTCTTCGCCTTGTTGCCCTCTGCACTCGCCGCGGCTATTGAACTTCTGGGCCACAGTCAAGCCCCTTTCTTCTCCCCTTGAGATGGGGAAGAAGGACCCTAAACAGCGTATGCTGCAGTTTGATAAGGCTGCTGGCCCCGCTTCGGATGTCCCTCCTGATTTGCCTGGTGGGGCTGCGGGCACAAACGACATCGGGGACCCTACCTCCCTTGCGAAGGCCATGCTAACCGAGATGAGAGCCGGCTTTAAGGCGTTGGATGGGTGATTTGACGTCCTGGATAAGAAATTGGCTGACATGGGAACTAAGATTGAGGTGCACGACCGAAGGCTGGATGTTGTGGATGCGAGGGTCTCGGACGTTGAGGACAGTGTGTCAGCCTCCCTAAAATGACTGGACAGAGTGGAAAAGATCCTCAAAGAAGTAGCTATCCAGAACGAAGATATAGAGGCTCTCAGACACCGAAATAATATCCGAATCATCGGTGTTCTGGAGACGACCGCCACTGGTCGTATGGACACCTTAGTAGAGCACGTGCTTGCAGAGCTGTTTGGCAGGGAAACCTTCACACAAGGCTTCGTAGTTGAACGCACTCATAGGTCGCTGGGGCTCCGACCTTGGCCGGGCCTTCCTCCGTGACCCATCATTGCCAGGCTCATGAACTTCAGGAATAGAGATGCTGCTCTCCACTCGGCCCGCGACATGGGAGACGTCCAGTGGCAGGGTAGGAAGTTGGCTTTTTCCCTGACTTTACCATCATGGTTCAGGAAGTGAAGCATAACTACAATGGTGTCAATGCTGCCTTGAAGAACTTGGGGTTCAAATACGGCATGCTGTATCCAGCGGGATTAAAGGTAGATGTGGATGGTAGGGCTCGCATATTTGACACCCTGACGGAAACACAGTAGTTCTGCCAGAACTATAAGAAAAAACATTCTGGGTCACCCTGCCTCTCCATCATAGGGGGGATCGCAGGACAGTGTAGAACATTTCTCCCATCCCGGGACTGGTTGACCGATTTTATGCATTTATCGTTTTGTTCTGCTCAGTTTAATTCATGCACACATTTCTCTTCTTGTCAGAAGCTGTTCTTACAACAGGCTAACCACACAGGAGCAGAATGACGCTAAGTCCCAATGCCCTTCTCAGAACCCCCCTGCTAGGTATGTTTAAATATTCCTTCGCAGGTAAGTACTAAGGGAGGAAAGGGGTTGGGATAGAGAAGAGACTGCTCCAAAACTCTGCCCGTTCTGCTTCGTCCGTTCTTCTCCTTCTTGCTCAGGCTGAAAACAGTTACTTATGTCAACTATTACTGTTCACATTAAACTTACTTTATTTTAGGCATATGAATCACTTATCGTACCAGAAAATGGTTTTGAACTTGCCTCTCTTCTTACTTCTCTCTAATTGTTGGTGTTTTGTCAGGAGAAGCCTTCACTCTAATCACTTGTTCTTTTTCTTACAGGTTTTTCAGCTTCAATCTCTGTTCTATTCAGTCATGAGAGAAAACAAGGTAAGTCAATAGTTATCTTTCTTTTTGTTTATTTTTTACTACTAATTTGGATTTTCTTCCCTGTCAAATACTCACTTAAACAAGTAGAAGTGAAGACTTTAATTGGGGGTCTGTAATGCTGTGCCAAGTCTTCCGTTTCTCTCCTCAAAAACTAGAATATCACCAGCCTCTATATTGATGATTTAATTAGAATGGAGGGCTCCAGTTATTGTAATTATAAGTTGAAAATTAAGGAGGGAACGGGGTTTGCAATCGTGCCTTAAAAGATTCCTGACAGATTGCCAGTGGCACCGAGTTTTCAGTGGCACTCGAGAGTATCTGCCTGGTCCTGAAGAGTTAAACGTGGTGCGAAGAAAAACAATGCACGCGTCAACTCTTCTCTTTAGGAATAGACAAACGCGGCTCTTGAAACAGGAGAACCCGCGTTTGTCTCTGGCCCGTAAATCTTTTACAGCCTGATTCATGTACGGGCCGTTTTGCGTGTCCCTAATAGCGATTAATAGCGACTCGCTATTGAGGAAACGCAAAACGGCATTCATGTACTTTTCGGGGAAAAAATAGCGACTCGCACGCGGGCGCTAAAGCCGTTAGCGACCGACAAAAAACGCAGAAAAATCGCTATTTCCGGCTACCTGCGATCGGGATAGCGACTCGCAATACCGATCGCACGGGATAGCGACTCGCAATCCTGATCGCACGGGATAGCGACTCGCAATCCCGTGCGATCGGGAATGCGAGTCGCTATCTCGCGGGATCTGGAAAATGGGAAGACGCATTACGAGCACCGTGATGACATCACAACCAGGAAGCAGCCAAATCCCACCCCCAAACAACACAGTGACGCTATCAGTCGAGTGTTCACGACCGAAAGCTGCCGCTAAACCGCCGTTAGCGACTCACAACCCCGCCGAAATAGCGAGCGCCATGTCGGACGAACCCCAGCCAGGCCCCAGCAACAGCGCTGGCCGCAAGCGCAAACTGAAATTCTCCGAACAGGAGCTGGAGAACCTCATAGAAGGGGTGGTGGCCAACCACGACCAGCTGTTTGGTGCCAACTCCCGGAGGGTCCCAGAGCAGGAGAAGAGGAGGATCTGGGTGGGGATTGCCTCCAGTGTCAACTCTGTGGGCGTTGCGGACAGGTCTCTGGAGGAGCTTAAAAAGCGGTGGTACGACCTCCGAGGGCGTGCCAAGGAGAGGGTGGCGGAGCGCCTTGGTGAGGCATCAGGCACCGGAGGTGGTGGACCGACTGTCCCACCCAACACCCCCCTGGAGGACCAGGTAGAGGACACCTTGGAGAGGGAGGCGTGTGTTGGCGTGACCCCTCTGGACTCCTCCCGCCCCACCCAAGACACCCAAGGTAAGTGGCATGCGACTGCGACCCTGTCCCCTATGACCGCCCCTGACCAAATAGGCTCACTCATTGGCCCTTAGTCATGCCTATGTTGTGCATCAGGAAATGCCCCGAAGCATTGTGGGAGACGTAGTATGTCCACAATGTAGTAGTACCACAATGCGGCCAGAAAGGTTCCAAAGTGCGCAAATACACAGCCACCCAGGGAATGACACCCAGCATGCATGTAACATCTGCACGTCTGACAGTCACATGCACCTAATGAGTATCCACTTACCCTCACAGGTGCGGGTGATAGCAGTGACAGTGAGAGGCTGCTGATCGATGAGGAGGCCCAGGAGGAGGAATCCCTACCTGATACCCAGCCACCAGACCCTGCAGCAGCGCCAACACCAGCAGCCAGGCCCCCCACCTTACCTGCTGCAACACCTGCAGGCCCACCGGCTGCCAAGGCCAGGCCCCCCGCCTCTGCTGCTGCAACATCTGCAGGCCCACCGGCTGCCAGAGCCAGGCACCCCACCAATGTGCCTCCAGTGGCTGCCGCACCTGCAACACCAGCTGCTACAACACCTGCAGCACGTCCAATAAGATCTGGGCCAGCCACATCCGCTACACAGCGGCCCAACAGCAGGCGGGGCAATGGGCATCTCCATGCCTGCTTGAGCGTGGAGCGGCGCATGCTCCGCATACACCAGTGCCAGTCCCAGCAGCAAGGAGCCATCCAGCTCCAGCTGCATAAGATAGGCCGCAATGTGGCTGGAGTCGGCGAGAGGATGGACCGCATGACGGCGGCCATGGACCGCATGACGGCGGCTATGGAAGACAACACTGCAGCGCTGGTGAAGCACCGCAGTGTTGCAAGCAGGCGCCACCACCAGCTGCTGAGCCGGCTGTCCACATATAGCCGCTCCAATTATGTCTCGGCAAATGCCACCACCCTGCTTGCGTGGCGCTCGTTGACCCAGCAGCACCAACTGGTCCAGTGCTGCGAGGATATTACCCGGGTGCTGGAGCACTTGACCACCGCCGTCACCGCACTGCACGCACCTGTGCTACCGGCAATTGTGGGGGGTGATGATGCTAGTGAGGGTGCCTCCAGTGTCAGCAGCCACTCTGCCACGCAGGCCCCCCCACCTAGGCGCAGCACCAGGGCTACGCCTGCTACAGCTGCCCAGGATGAGGAAGAGCCTCACAGGCGCCTGGGAATTGTGCGCCGGAGGCGCCAATGACATTGTGTCAGGGACACAGGCGCAGGCTGAAGTTAAGCCTGCCATGAAGCGTCTCATGCAGTATGCATGAATACTGCATTTTGTAAATAGTTGTTTCCATGACCCTTTTATTTTTTGTGATTCAAACAAATACATTTATTTTGCTGCACACATACGCCTTGTGTAATCATTACAGTTTGCATGCTATTGTGATATGTGGGGTGGGGGAAGGGGGTGGGCTAGAAATTGTTAGCTGTGATGTGGTTGCGACGTCTGTGGGCTTCAGCTGGGTTCTCCCCGCGTGCATGGTGCGCATGTGCTGGTGGCCGGTCGTCCCCCTCAGATTCACTGCCTGAGATGTCAACTGGTATCCGGCGCTTGGTTGCAATGTTATGAAGCATTGCACAGACAGCCACAATGCGGCAGCACGCTGCAGGACTGTAATACATGGCCCCACCTGTCTTGTGCAGTATACGGAACCTGCTCTTGAGCAGGCCAAATGTCCTTTCAATACAGTTCCTTGTCCGGATGTGCGCAACATTGTAGCGGCGTTGCTGAGGTGTGGCAGGGTTGAGGTAAGGGGTCAGGAGGTATTCCCGTAGGGCGTAGCCACTGTCACCTGAATGAGAGGAGCAGATGTTGATTGCCTGTGCAGCGCAGTTACTTCATAGCAATGTGACATTGTCGACAAAGTGTACTTACCAAGTAGGTGTCCTTCCCCAAACTCTCCCCTGATCAGTCGTGTGTGGAGTCCGCTGTGCCTGAAGATAAAGGAGTCATGGGTACTCCCTGGGTACTGGGCCACAATGTCAGTGATGATGGTCTTGGCATTGCAGACCATCTGTATGTTGAGGGAGTGGTACGACTTCCTGTTGCGGTACATATACTCCGTGCCAGCTGGTGGGCAGATGGCGACGTGGGTACAGTCTATGCAGCCAAGGACATGGGGAAAATGTGCAACATTATAAAATTGTAGTTTTGTGAGGTCCAAATCCTGTTGGCTCGTGGGAAATGTGATGTGCCGGTGGAGCTGGGTGAGCATGGCGTCAACAAAAGTGTGGAGGCAGCGTGACATGGTGGGCTGGGATATCCCCCCAGCAGCGGCTACTATGCCCTGGAAACTGCCGGATGCCAGGAGGTGCAGGCTGCACAATACCTGCACATGTGTGGGCACAGAATTGTTTCGCCTTGTTGGGTGCTGCATGATGGGGTCGAGTTCTTGTATCAGCCAGGTGATCATTTCCCCATTCAGCCTGTATTTAGCATAAATCTGTTCTCTGGTTTGCGCTGCCGGTAAATCCTTGCCTGCCTCATGCGTCTCCTCCGTGCTGCTCGCTGTAGCCTTCGCCGCCTCACCACCATGTACATCCCAGGCATTGTGGAACGCCTATTGCTGCTGCTGAATGTCCTTATGTGTGATTGGTCAGGCCTGGACCTGTTGGTGATTGGCTAACAGTTTTTCAAATTTTGGTTAATCATGGCTTTTATGGTTACCACCTGCTTTGAGTTGTCCTTAAATTGCGCCGCGCAAATGTGCGATTTAGCGCTTTTTCGCTAATGTATTTCTTTCATGAATGCCGATTGAGACAATATTGCGTTTCGCTATTCAATTCGCAGATTCCGTGGTTGGTCGCTATTTCAGTATCGCTAATGCTCGACTTCCCGGAGTCTGCGACTTTTACAGCGTAATCGCTATCCCGCTCGCTATTATTTTTTAGCGATTTCGCTATTTCGTACTTGAATGCCGATTCCGTGTTTTGCACCCGCAATTGCGTTTTCGCAGCCATTGCGGGCGCTATTTCGCTTCATGAATCAGGCCGATAGCCTTTTGCCTTAACGCATGGCACGTAGGAGAATGTGCGCGTGTGTATTATTTCATTTCCTAAAGCGGAAGCCCAATGCAGCACGGAAAGAGTTGTGCTCGCGTTAGGCTTTCTATTTATTATTTCTGCCCTAGAATACTTTGAAACATTTACTCAGACGCGGTGTGTAGAAAGGTCACGCCCACGTCTACTTAACTCGGGGCATATTAACAAGATATTATTTCATGACTAGAGGAAGTTCCTTCACGGTTTAAATAAAACCTATGACTCAACAGAAAACGACCTTTCTTGCCTTATTAAAGTTACATAAGCTGTCACTTGTATTAGGAATTTATCACCAGTTTCTAGTTGAACTTCAGAAAATACGTTTAGTTTGCAAAACTAACCTTGTTTAATGAGTCTTTGTATTACCGACAAAACTAAACCCGGATATTTTGCGACTAACTTCCACGACGATTGATTTTCAGGTGCTCTTCAAGTAGATTCCTCAGTGAAGTGTGCAGCAGAATGTGGGAGCACACCTCACCAGACTATAATTCCCTAAAAGACTACATTGCTAAACAGCAGTAGGCTGTTGCAGTGTCAGAATGTTGGCAGTCATGTTGGAGTTTCTGCGGTGCCAACTAGCGCTCCAGCTTAAAGGATTAATTACTCTATGAGTTTGGAATGAGAAGGTAGTAGCCACCGAGGAAGTATGAGGAGGAAACCTCCCGTGATTCCTGACACTTCTACATGATGATATCGTTTTTTCTATTGCCCGACCGGGGCGTTGCCACGCCCTATGGTGAATACCACAGTATCTTGCTATAATATGTTCTTTTTGCTATGTGCGCCTCTGACTTACACAATAATGGTATTGATTTCATTGCACAAGCATTTGGTTAGCAACAATGGGGTATGCCTCTTTGGGGTTAGTAGGAGGCTGGGTGGTGGGTGGGGGGTCATTTGCTCAGTTTCAATGGTTTTTGCTGTATTATTGATCAAGGTGCTAGTTTACGGCGTGTGAGAGACATGCATTGCGGTGCGATTGAGGTGCTAACTCTTCAATGGTTAAGCTAGGATGTCTGCCCGGTCCTTCCAGGCTTTCTTTGATGTCCTGGAATGTCAGAGGATTAAATAATACTAGGAAGTGTAGACAAATCCTCAACTATATCGTCAGACATCACATCGACATAGTGTTTCTGCAAGAGACGCACCTGTCTAACTCTGACCACACTCCAATAGTGACTGGTTGGGGTTCCCACAGATATTTTTCCAATTATAGTCGTTATGCCAGGGGGGTTGCAATTTTAGTACACAACGGAGGTTCTTTTTCACTGCACATAACCTTGATTGATGCTGAAGGTCGAACCCTGATTGTCACTGGTTCATTGATGGGGCACAAGATTTTACTAGTCGGGGTTTATGGCCCCAATGTCGACTCCCCATGCTTCTTCCACAAGCTGCATGTTCGGCTCCTATCACTGGACCCTGGGCTATTGATTCGTGGGGGTGATTTCAATTTATGATTAGACCCATCCAGAGACAGTACTTCAGTTTCCCCTGACACCAAGCCCCGGGCCCGACAAGCCCTCAAAGACATTTGTACTCACTTTTCTTTGATAGATGTCGAACACAGACTCAATTCACGCCTTCCGGACTTCACACACTTCTCGGTGTATCATAACACGTGGACCAGGATAGATTATTGGTTGGTATCCTGGGGGTGGCTGGCTGGCTGGATGGTATACTCACTCTTCCCCGCACACTCTCAGATCATTCTCCTGTCGTGCTTCGATTGAATGTCCCCAAGCCTGGAGGTTTTGAACGACAGTAACGATTTCCCGGAAACGCTCTATTGGATCAGGTTTTTAATGAGGAGGTTAGACAAGCAATTGAGCAGTATTTTGAACCTAACACCAGGACGGTTGACAACTGGGAGGTCCTTTGGGAAGGGTTTAAATCTTACATTAGAGGAGTCTGTATTGCCAAACATGCCGGGGTCCTACGAGATCTCCGCTCCACGCTGAATCACATTGAGAAAGACATTGCTGCCTTGGACCGAGAGCTATTGGTCTCGGCCTCTAGTACGGGAGAGGCAAAGTGCCTGGCCCCGCTGCTTGAATTTAGGGAAACGGCTGAGCGTGAGTTACTATTCCTTAATATACAACATGCCGTGCGTAGATATGGCGAGGGTGACTCTGCTTATATTACGGAAATTGCCAGTCCGCATGGCGACCTACTACACTCTACCCCGGAAATCTGCGATTATTTCCTTTCATATTAGAAAACGCTATATACTTCCAGACTTACCGGGAATCTGCGTGAACAGGGGAACTACTTGGCCGAAATTGCGTTGGTTTTCTTGGAACGATATATGCAGGACTTTTTCTCCGTTCCCATTTCTCAGGACAGCATAGTTGAAGCCATCGATGCACTGTGGGGCTCTTCTGCGCCTGGTCTCGACGGCTTTTCTGCCGATTTTTATAAGGCATACAAAGACATCTTAGTGCCGCGATTGGTGGAGGTTTATGCGGCGTTGCTTGAGGTAGGCACCCTTCCTCTGACGTTCGGAGTAGCGGTCATCATTCTACTTCCCAAACCTGGAAATGACCCCAAATTATGTAGCTCCTATAGGCCGTTATCATTATTAAACTTAGATTATAAAATACTGGCTAAGGTAATTGCAATTCGATTGTCTTTATTAATGGAATCCATCATCTCGCCGGCACAGTCTGGCTTTGGTCCACTTCCCTGAGTCTTCGGACCTTATTCACTGTTTTACATCGGGTTGACCCTGCCACGCCAGCTGCCGCCGTCCACTTGGATGCCAAAAAAGCATTTGACTCACTCGAGAGGCCCTTTTTTTTGTCTGTCAGGAGGCGTATGGGTATGCCAGAATGTTTAGTCTCTACGTTTGTTTTTTTTTTTTTTGTTTTTTTAATAAAAACAGGAGTGAAAACCCATCAACCTTGTTGGGATTGGGGTGGAAAGATATATGTAAGAGACAATATCCCAACTGGTATTATTCGTAGACAATTATACAGGATAT
This sequence comes from Lissotriton helveticus, assembly GCF_964261635.1. NCBI lineage: Eukaryota > Metazoa > Chordata > Amphibia > Caudata > Salamandridae > Lissotriton > Lissotriton helveticus. The sequence goes on along the minus strand of NC_136067.1, from coordinate 347,836,929 downwards.
CTATACAGTATTATCCAGAAAAGAGCAAGGGGACTCAGTTTGATTTGCGTATGTGCTCAAAACATCATTTATATCAGCATTTCAAAAAAATCATATAGAACAAATGTAATTACAGTTAGTATCAGCACTGCAATTAGTCAATAGCAAGTAGCATCCCAAAATTGTACAAGGTGCACGAGTGCAAAGGTGAGTGGCACTACGGCGACGCAAGTGACAGTGAGAGCAGCGTGGACGGAGCAAAGTGTGATGTGAATAGTTATATAGAGTGCGTAAAAACAGAGTGGTAATCGAGCAATTCAGTTTTCGTTTTTCATTTTCTGAGAACCACTGAGTGAAGGGCGCCTAGAATCTCGCTGGGGAGTCGACGGAGTTCCGATCCGTAATACTTAGGATCATCATCAGGACTGAGGGCCTGAAGGCAGTGCGTCTGGCAGTTGATGGAAGATAAGGAGGAGTACCACGGGTCAAGGATCTGTGTGAATATCTCGGGGGTACAGGGAAGTGGGCGGGGGGCTGTTCGGTCCGAGATTACATCTTCCGTTCCATGAATGCCGGCGTTTTTTTGGCAGAATGATCCAGAGCTGAGTGGTCCGTTCACGATGTGAGAGTAGATCTCTGCGTGATGGGTGGGGCAGAGTAAGTCAATCGGGGATAAATGATAAAACCGGAGCCAAGCGATGCTTGGCTCCGAGCTTGAGCGATGTGGGAGTAGATCTCCATGTAATAGGGCAGGCGAGGTGAGTCAATCTTTCCACGATGGATTTCCGAGCGAGTGAAACGCTGTACCGGGGTTGCTGAGCAACCCCGGTACAGCGTTTCACTCGCTCAGATTTCCGAGCCCCCAACCATGCCCCCAATTAGGATGCATCCGCCACAGTGGCGGGTGCATCCCGCATTTTTTACATTGCGGCGGACGGTGCTTGAAGCACCGGCCGCCGCAATGCAAAAAATGCACGTTGTACATTTCAATGCACAACATGACAGGCACCGCGCGGTGCCTGTCATGGTGTACATTTAAATGATGGGGGGTACCATAGGTACCCTCCATGTGCACCCTCCAAACCCCCCTTCACCCTGGGGGCCCGCAACGGGCCCCCAAAGCAAAGACCGTATGCCTTTCCATGGCGGCCGCCACGGAAAGGCATTCCTCACCGGCCATCCTAATATGGCTTGCGGTGTCTGATAGACACCGCCATCATATCAGGCCTTTTCCGCCGCGGTCGCAAGCCGACCGCGGCGGAAAAGCGGCAGCTGGTCTTCCCCTCCACCACGGCCCCTCCACCGTCGTAATATGGCGGGGGAAGAAAGGTGACGGACGGGCAGGGATGGCGGACGGATCGCCACCGCCTGCATGGCGGTGGCGATCCATCCGCCATCCATCCGCCATCCATCCGCCATCCATCCGCCATCCTAATGGACCTATTAGTGTTTGTTTATTTGAAAGAGACATTGAGACTCAAACTATAAAAGTACAAAGCAGAGTGTTTATTGTATTGTGAACTTTGATGCCCCTGGGGTCTTCTGCACATCTATTGTTGCTCTTGGCATTGTACCTATTGGAAACCCCTTCTTGAGAAAAAGGTATTATGTTTACTACTCTGTGCATCTTGTGTATGTCTCTGACTTATGTATACTAGTATGCTATGTTGTCATCAGAAAAACAGTGCTAATTAAAGTACTTTTGATTACAGGTCAAGGCATCCCTCAAATACAGTTAATTCAGATTTGGTGTCCTAGCATCCAGGGTCAAGGTCCCACATTATCCTGAGCCCAGTAGTCCTGACATAGAATATCCATACCATTGGAAGAGTTGGCATCTCACTTTCTCTTTTATCCAAACCCCCTTCGCCATGGTAATTCACGATGGTGCAGTGTGCATGATCATTGCTACCATGTTAGGTTCCACTAACGTCACCCCATCGGATACAGCCTGGAGTTTAGGTGAGTGGCTCACAACAGGTTGGCACTAGCTAGTGGGTGGGGATGCCTCCTGGACACCACCCAACCAATAGTGTAAAAGCTCCAAGTTCCTGGCCTACTTACTTTCACAGTAGTTCCTCTTTGCCTTATGGTATACTATGAGAAGTACCAATGTTCTCCAACATCTAACACTAAAATCCAATTTGAAGCAGACCCTCGGCCCATAATAAATATGAGACAGAAGTCTGGCAAGCAAATCAGGTTCCTTCAGTATCCAGGCAAGGGGTGCACAAGAATTGTTTGTTTTCAAGGGTGTAAATGTTAAACATGTCTTAGGTAGGTAGGTCAGACTGGATGTAACTCTGTTTTGCACATAGGAGGGGGCAACAGCCCCTTACCTGAATGTCCAGCTGAGCTCAGAGGAGTTATCCCTGCCCATTCAAGTTTACTTGCCATTCAAAGTGGTCTATTGTATAGCTTTTCCAAAGAATTTTAAGGAATTTCACACCTTATTAAAGGTTACGTACAGGCTGGACAGCTTGCTGGAGAGGTAAAATAAATTAGCCTCCAGGAGCTTCAGGCAGAAAAATTATACCTTTCTCAAAGTTACTGTTTCTAAATAGGTATTAAAAATCCAACTTCAACATTGAATTGGATTTTTATTAAATATTGAAAGTAGTTCTAGAATGACTCTTGTAGCCAGTTCCTGTCAAAAATTGCAGATTAAAACGTATAATCTAGATTTGATGTTTTCTACGTTTCTACGTTTCAGCTACCCTCTAGCAACTGAAAATATCTTTCAGAGCCTAATCCCTGAAGAAACATGCCAACTTTAATTACACACATGTTCTACTATTAAATATCAGGCATCCTACCTTGTGGGTGACTAAGGTGTGATTTATTAGGATTTAAAAACAGGCTTTCTGCATGTCAAAAATGATTATTCTGACAGGTTTGACAGCAAGTTTTTAAGATGCTGCAGTCAGGCTGTACATAGTACAGGGAGAGGATGTAGCTTTGGGGCTAGAGTGGTCAACCACAAAGCTGGGGAACCGGGTTCAAGTCTCGGCAACCACGCTCAACATCCTGCAATTCTGGGCAAATCACTTAATCTCCCCGTTGCTAACAAAAATGAATGTGTCCTTGTGTAAAGAAACTGATGCACATGTAAAGAGCTCTGATACCCGATATCTTTGGGTCTAGTTCGCACTATATAAAACTCAAAAAAAAAAAGTAGGCATGAAGCCATGTTCAGCCCAGTAAAAACAGGGTCCAGAAAAGATGATGAAAAATCAGCAGTGATGCTAAATGAAAACACCATGCATGTTGAAGAAAAATTGTATTTGTTTGTTTAGTGTAGTTGCCCGACCTCTGGGAGAGCGGTACGGTAACAGCTGCCTTCAGAGAAATCCACACATTGCATGGCCAATGGTCAAGTGACCAATGGAAATACAGGACTCGTGTAGGTGAGTCATCTCATGGCCACCGCATGTCTTGTAGAGGTCAGCTTCTGGTGCAGTGCAACACAACACATATTTCTTTTTAACACCAGAAACAATTGTGTTTAATAAAAAACAAATTATACTTGGAAATATACAAAAACTAAATAAAATAAGGAAAGTCAAGTGATCATATTTCAATCTTGACTTAGCAGAGGATATTAAAACAAATCAAGCAAACACATTCAATGGAAACCTTAACTAAGTTTAGGAGAATAATTGGGAACTCATATCCTAGGTGATAGAACGTGCTTGCTTGTTTAAATCTTCCCCAATTCCCCAATTCTGTTTAAAATCAATGTGGATTTCAGGGGCAAGTAAGTCTTGGTCTGATGTATGCTGAGGTGATGTTGTTTACTTAAAACCTTTGATGCTCTCAACTGACTTAACCAGATCAACTGAAGAATGGTTCGACCATTTTCATCCTTCTACAACCACATCAGAAACAGCACTAATTCTATTTACATTAACTCTAATTGTTTAACTTATCTTAGAATTTCGATCCTCACTAGATCACCAATTTGAAAATTCCTAAACTGCACACAATGTGTTGCACCGGGAGCATACAGTTGCTTTACTTTTACTCGGTCATAAGTGCCTTTTTTACATGAGTAAGAATCGAAATTAAGACTTGAACACTTTATCTACTGAGCTTCAACAAGTGTGTATGGATGTTATTGCATACTAATCTATTTACAGAGCACAAACAAGCACAAAGGACTATCCAGGAGTTGAAAGGCAACACAGCTCATCAGGTCTGAGGCAGAATTACTTTCATATGGGAAAGTTAAAACAACAGTGTTTTGAGCCTTTATGTTTTAATGTGAGCAAGGACTTGCATAACGGGAGGGAGGGGGGCAAGTAGCCTGCCACGCCTGACCTTATGAATCCTCCAGGGGGGTCATCACCCCATCTGAAGATCTATGATTTCATATAGGTAGGTAAAAGCTGAGCAAGGAACAGAGATAGTATGGTCCTGATTCATGTAGATCTCAGGTTGTGTGTGGTAGTACAGTTTGAAAATGCTGCATTTCCTAATCTGCAACCAATAAATGGTTTTAGTAGTAGGGTCGGAGATGATCTAGGTGACAGATGGCATACTAACCTGGCAGCTGTGTTTTGTACAAGTGTGACAACAATGTCTCATTAATGGCCACTAACAATGCATTAATTTAGTCTAATCAAGACATGTGTAATTATCTTATGGCAGTGATTTGGAGTCCTTTTAAGGATTTTCCATACCAAATGTAGAATTCCAAAACAGTAGCCACTTGATTTTTCTTGCTAAGCATGCCATTAATCTAAAGGCATAGGTTCTTGCCCACCTTTTTGGAACAGGAGGAGGTCCACCTTTTTGGGCCAGATGTCAGATGTCCCTGGCCTCACCAAAGGGAGTTATCTCTGTTTTCTCCCTGTTCAGTTGGAGACTTTTTTTGTTGCAACCAGATGGCTAAAACATACATGCAATGACATAAATTAAGTTGAGAAACTTCCTGATTGTCAGCAATTGATATAACAATTACCAAGTATCATCCACATGGCATAGAATTGTAATCCATATATCTTTACAATGTTTTAGATGTCTTACTACATAGATAATAAAGAGTAAGGCTTAGGGAATAGCCTGTGGCACTGTGTCAGTGTTCTGAGCTGCTCTAGATTTGAAGGGTGAAAGATAGAATGCCTGTGTTCATTGTGCAAAGAAATATGCAGCGAGGGAATGCCTATTTCATTGAGTCTTTTTATCAGAACCACATTTTTTTATTTTATTTTGAGAGTTTTATACAGCGCAAACAAGATCTTTGCAGATATCAGAGCGCTTTACAAGTAAAAAATACAAAGTAAAAATACAAAGTAAAGAAGCGAATATACAAAGTAATATATGAGGTAGTTAGGTACAAGGTGCTAGTTACATAGGTAGGTCAAAGGACATGAGGTAGGTCACAGGTGTGGTAGTGTAGGTACACTGAGTATAGACAAACAATTGTGTCAATAGCATAAAGTGCAATAGCAAGGAGCATATACTTGCTTAAGCGTGTTTAGAGTATTTAGAGTTTAAAGGTGGGCCTAGTTGAGGTGGGTGTGTGCAGGATGTATAGTCCCACAGGTGCGACAGTAGAAGGGAAGTAAGGATCGTTGAGGTGGAGAGGGTAAAGTGTGCAAAGTCAACCAGGTGCGTCAACAATATAACAATATACAAAATCAACCAGGTGCATCAAACATTATAACAAAATACAAAGAGTGAGCGTATACAATTACGTAATTCGATAATACAGGGTACAATAGGCCATGGAAGGGCAGGACTTACAGAGCAGATTCATGAGTGATACGTAGTAATAGGTCATGTGTATTTTGCCATGAGGATCGCTTTAACTTCATTCTTAAAGATAGTGTTGGAGGAGATGAGCCTTGTTTCAGGAGGGAGTGAGTTCCAGATCCTGGGTGCCATTCCTGAAAAGGAGCGTTTATACGTTTTTTCCTTCCGAAATCTTCAAGGTTTCAGCAAAAGATTGCTTGTGCTCCTAGTAGTTCGGGAGCCACCCGAAATTGTCAACTTTTGAGTGAGGTAGGCGGGTGAATTTAGATGCACAGCCTTGTGTGTCATGCATGCGATTTTCAGTTGGATTCTGGCTTCAAAAGGTAGCCAGTTCAGTGATTTAAAGTCCGGGGAGATATGCGAGTGTTTTTTTGAGCCTGTGACGAGTCTCGCTGCGGCGTTAAGGGACGCTCTTAGGGGTGCCGTAGTAGTTAGGGGGAGCCCGCAGAGGGCGGTGCTACCGTATTCTATGTGCGGGATGACTATAGATTGTACTGCAGTTTGGAAGTCTTTGGCAGGAAGGAAGGGTTTAAGTTTTCTCAGGGTATTGATTTGGAAGTTCGCTCCTTTGGTTGCCTTGCTGATGTGCTGCTGCATGTTGAGATTGGTGTCAAGTGTTATGCCTAAAGATTTTGCTGAGTCTACTACGATGGGCTGTACATTTAGAGCCGTTAATTGCTTAAGCCATGTTTGAGCCGTGGATATTTTAGCGGGAGGTGAGATCAGGAGGAACTCGGTCTTCAGAGCATTGAGTTTGAGGTGATTCTCTGCAAGCCAGGATTGGGTGTTTCTGATCGTGGTGTTCAGCAGCATGATGTCCTTGGGAGATTGTATTTTGAGATAAAGTTGGGTGTCGTCGGCATACATGTGAAAGTGCACATTAGAAGCCTGTAGCAACGTGGTGAGAGGTTCCATAACTAGGTTGAACAGTGTTGGGGAGAGGGAGGATCCTTGAGGGACGCCTAGCGATACCGGTACCGGAGAGGACAGCAGGTTGTTGCTTTTGATTCTTTGTGTCCGGTTGTGTAGAAATGAGGTGAACCACTTTAGCACAGTCCCAGATATGCCCATTCTTGTGTTTAACAGTTCGAGTAAGTTCTCATGTTTAACTGTATCGAATGCTGAGGAGAGATCCAGAAGGATGAGGAGACAGGTATCGTTTTGGTCTAGGATTTGGAGGGCATCGTCCACTATGTGAGTCATGGCAGTTTCGGTGCTGTGCCCTGCTCGGAAGCCTGACTGATGAGCGTTTAGGAGATCAAACTTATCTATGTGTTTAGTCAGTTGTAGTTGAACGCATTTTTCCAACAGTTTAGCGAGAGTGGGAATGTTTGTAATAGGGCGGTAATTGTTTAGATCAGTGGGGTCTGCTGTTGTTTTTTTTAGTAGCGGTGTGACTTGCCCTACTTTGAGGGCGTTGGGGATGGATCCTTGTTGAAGAGAGCTATTGATAATCTTAGACCAGAGTGGGAGAAGCCAAGGGGAAAAGTCTTTTACAGCGTTAGCAGGAAGGGGGTCAGAGAGGTGATTGGAAGGTTTCAAGGCGTTGAGCAGTCTGCCAATTTCTTCTACGGAGTAAGTGTCAAAGGATGACCAAGTAGCATTGTTCTTTGGTTGAGGTATTGCTGAGTGTCGGGGGTTGGAGTATAGGATAGCGTCATTGAGGAGATCGCTTCTTATTCTCTCAGTTTTTTGGATAAAGAAGGCAGAGAAGTCTTCGCAGGAAGGAGTAACGTCCATGGAGCTGATTGTCTGGGGATGCTCTTTGGATTGTGTTCTGACTAACTCAAACAGTTTTCTTGGACGGTTTTTAGCTTGGGCGAGCTGGAGGCTGAAGAAGTCTCTTTTTGAGCGTTTTATTTTCCTGAAGTAGGCGTTTCTCTGTTTCTTTAGACTTTTTAGGTGCGCTGCAGAAGGGGCTGACCTCCAGGTGCGCTCTGCCATTCGCATCGCCCGTCTATCCTCATTGAGGCTTCCGTCATACCATGGGTTGGAAGTCTTCTTGGACGAGACTCTTTTCAGTTGCATGGGCGCCACCTCATCGATTATTGTGGACATAGTATTGAGATAGTAGTCAGTCAGAAGTTGAACGTCTGTATCGCCGGGAGGGGGAAGTAGCCGATTGCAGCTGTTAGGTGGTAGGGAATTTGGGTTGAGTTTCTTCAAGTCTCTTTTCCACATTTTGTGCTTAGGGGGTTGAACTGAGTTAAGTCTGGTTTTTTCCTTGATGATGAAGGAGACAATATGGTGATCTGACCAGTCACAAGGTTGGATTGACTCCAGTTGAATAGCGCCCTCTTTGGAGATGATAAGGTCAAGGGTAGAACCTCTCTTATGGGTCGGGCTGTTGCATATTTGGTTGAGATCAAGTGCGTTGAGAAAGCTTTTGAGGCTGTTACCCACTGTGTCACTGTTGTCATTCCAGTGGAGATTGAAGTCGCCAAGGAAAATTTGGGTGTGCTGTCGTCCTGAGTTGGCTGTAATTGTATCCATGAGTTGTTGGACGAAGGAGAGATTGTCCCCAGGTGGGTGGTATATAATGTGTAGTTAACATACCGGTTTGCTTTCGCTGATGATATCAAGGCAGAGGTATTCACAGGAAGTAAGAGAGGAGACGGTCACTTTGGAGACTGAGAGGTTGCTTCTGTAGATGCAGGCAATTCCACCGCCTATCTTTTTGTCCCTGTCAAGTCTAATGATACAGTAATTGGGGGGGACTAGGATATCCAGTATAGGTGTGGAGGAATCAGACAGCCATGTTTCAGTCAGAATGGCTAGGTCCAGTTCCAGGGACATGATGAGGTCGGCGACCTCCGTGGAATGTCTTTGGGCCGATCTGCAGTTGAGAAGTATGCATTTAAGGCTAGGGGTGCAAAGGGTGGAGGATGATTCCAAAACGAGGGGTACATTAGTGAGGTTGTTGGGGACAGCGCCTCTGTTGTTATCCTTTTGGTGCCTGAAGTGGTTAGATATAATCGTTGGGATGGACATGTTGTTGGTAGCTAGTGGCTTTTGGGGAGCCGGGTCGTAAGAGTGGAGAAGGGTGTGTACGTCAAGGTCAGAGATCGTGTTGGTGGTGCGTCTGGGGCGATTGGTGGTATTGCAAGAGGGGGTAGAAGTCCAATGTGGGGAAAGATGTGTGATGAGGCGAGTAGGAGGTGTGGAGGAAGTGTTGTTAGGTGTAGAGGAAGGAGGAGTATTGCGCTTGGTAGTAATGAGATTGCAATTGTTATTGCGATTGTTGGTGTTGCGAGGGGGGATAGAAGTCCGGTGTGTGGAGAGTTGTGTGGTAGGGCGAGTAGGCGGTGAGGGGGACGTGGTGATAGGTGTGGTAAGGGTGGTGATGGGGGGGGTGTCTGATGGGGTGTGTGATGAGCAACTCTTTAAAGGAGTGAAATTCTTCTTTCAATTGGAGGAGGGTGGACATAATAATGTCCAAGGTGATGATGGGCGCGGTGTTGGGGGAGGGTACTGGCGCTGAACCAGCGAATACATTGACAGGGGGCAGTCCGGGTGGAGAGGCGGAGCTGATGTGGGTGTTGGGGGCGTTAGCGAGAGGATAGGTGTTATTGGGAAGCGCATCCGTGCTAGGGGGGAGGGGAATAAGGGGGCGATGTGAAGGCTGGCTGTTGTGGGGGAGGAGGTGGAATATTGAGGAGTGAGCGAGGGGGGTGGGAGGTTGAGGGAGGGATACAGGCTAGGCGTGGCGGGAGTGCTAAGTGTGGGGGGGGCGGAAGTCGGAGAGAGAGTCATGTTGTGTGGGGTGCCATTGGGGGAGGAGGGGTGCTCTGAGAAAAAATGTGCGGGGGAAGGTACGGGAGTGCAGAGTGTGGGGGGGGAGACAGGAGGATGAGCGGAGGTAGGGAGGTTAGTAGGGGGGCTGGGAAAGCGAGTGGTGTGTGGAGGGACCAGGTCTATGTCTGTGTATGAGGGGCGGGGAGGGGTAGCTGAGACGGGCAGGTGATTGATTGTGGAGCAGGGTGTGAAGGTGAGGTGCGTGTCTTCTTGCTGCTGAACTGGGTTAGGAGGGTTAAGGGTGGGAGCTGTGACGTTAGGAGAGGTAGGACAGGGGGTGATATGCGTGTAAGTCCGAGGATTGGAAAGGTGCTCTTTGAGAGAGGGGAACATGTTGTCAAGTAGTTCCAGGTTCCTGTCAGTCGCTTGAATTAAGACAATCCCGTTGTTGTATATAGTGACGGTGGTTCTGCCTGGGAGGAGTTGGGACGATGTGATGGAGAGTGTTAGGCCATGTGCGGATTTCCTGGAGGTGGAGACGGTGAATAGGGTGAGGAACACTTTTTTCCATTGCGCTCTGCGTGTGGTGTGGAAAATGATGTCGGTGTTCAAGGGTCCATTGACCGATGAGAAGTAGGTGTCGGCAAAGGGTGTTTCTGGGTGAGACCTAAGGAAGTCGTGTTTAAAGCGTTTAGTAGCTTTTTTGGTGAGCACGGGAGGGTAGTTTATTTTATATGTGTGTTTGCCGCTGAGCTCCATGTTGGTATGGTGGCAGTATAGCGGAGGGGTTGGTGAACCCTAGTGATATGCCGGAGCAAGATGCACATGCAAACACCGCCGGTTATCAGGATCAGGGATGGCACGGCACTAGCGGGCAGAAAATACACTAGTGAGACGACAGGCATATGTGCAGTCGATGCATTACATGAAGGATAGGTAAAGTGAATACAGGTGAGTACAGGTAATGCAGTGCGGTTGCAGAGTTGTGTAAAGTGGTAGTGCAGAGTACAATTGGAGGAATAGTTCCGGGACACTATAGACCACCAATGGGTGCAGGTTGCAGCATTGTGTAAAGTAGTGCATGGTATACTTGGAGGAGTAGTTTTGATAAAAATATAAACCTACACTATATGAGGTAGCAGAATGTGTAGAGTAGTGCAGAGTACAATTGGAGGAATAGTTCTGGTAAAATATAAATCTATAGATAAAATATACAAATATAAAAATAAACAGCAGAATACACATGCAAACAGTCGGTTACAAGACACAGATAGGTGTGCGTCAGAGTAAAGTAGTTGGGCTTAGTCTAAAGTGGTAAGTTCTTAGTGTCAGTTTATAAAGTGAAGTGAATCAGTTAATAGCCCAGCTATACTGACTAGTCCAAGATGGTGGCCCGAGAGGAAGAGATTCGTCAAAATGGCCGCCACATAGAGGGGGGAAGAAACATTAGTCCTCTGTTTATTGTGGTTGCTTTGAGAGCCGGGAGGGCAGTTTTACTTTCATGCTCGAGGGAGCCTTATCTTGAGGAGCCTCGTGTCCACAGGAGGTGATTTATTGCCTTAGCTTTTTGAAACTTGGACCCCCGCCATTTTAAACAATGGGTTTTTGAATAGGACTGTCGGCCTAAGCACATAAACGAAGTACCTTTTCTCTACTCCTGCAAGAGTTTATCAAATGCAGCAGTACAATCTAAAAGTATACGGGTAAGAGGCAGCCTTCAACCAAGCTGGTCCTAATAGCATCAGTTACAGCAAACTACAAAGTCCATGTGTTATTTGTAACCCAAAACCTTGATTGCCAGCGTTCATGAATACTGTTATCCTCCAAATAATTAGACAATAGCCTATTAATGATTTTTTTCTAGCAATTAGGCCTGGTAAGGTAGAAGAGACAAATTATGAATATTTTCAGAAGGCTTTTCAAGTATGGAATGCGCCTTGACCTGTTTCCAAGTTGCAGAAACCCAGCAATATTTAAGGAGAGAGTAAACCGGTCCATTAGGACAGCTGCGAACAAAGAAGGAAACGAAGAATGGGCCTGACAGAGATTGTCCAAAGAGCTACTGAATGAATGGAGGGAATAAGGCTGATGACCTCATGTATCAAGATTTCTGCAAACTTCCAAAGCCCTCCTAATATGGATATTGGAATGTCCAGAGGGCCAAGTGGATGGGACGTATGCGTGAAGTCAACATGGATTTTAATTACTTTGTTGTGAAGGAACGAAGAGAGGATCTCACATAGTTCGAGTGAGTGATGAATGGAGGATGCACAGGCCTCAAGGTGGTTGAACTCTTTCAGGATTGTGAGAAATCAGGACCTGTTTTTAGTGTCCCTCCCACACGTTTTGCCCCCATTTTGACTGCTAGGTGCTGGATTTCTGACTCTGATTGATCCCTTGGCTCTGCTAACTCTAACCATGGTCTGTGCTCTGATTAAATGTACATGGTTAGATATCAATACAATTGGCAACACAGAGCCCTATACGTCCCTAGTATATAATAAGGCAAGGGGTCATGTTCGGAGGAAAGTCCATGTAAGTCCCTAGTATATAACAAGGCACATGGGATTCAAACTACCTATAAGTCCCTAGTATATAATAAGGCAGGGGGTTTAAAGGTCCAGTTTATTTCCTGCACTAGAGTGTGCATTTTGTTTTTGCCCTCATTTGCCTTGCCCTCCTCTCTAGTAACCCTCAACCACCTGTCGTGTCCCACACCGATATGCTCGAGGTTTGTGTGGATCAACTCGATGACACGATTTATGAAGATTGGTAGGAGGTGGAAACATGAGAGATACAGGGAGCAGATAGGGTTGGGCCTGCACTTACTCCATCTTGGTGTTTGTTAACCTCTAGGACCGATAGAGTATCGAGGGACCCTGGTCCTTGGAGTACAATAGGCATAATCATAGGACCGGGAAAAAAAAAAAAAAAAAAACCCATATTTCCACTGGATCAACAGATCTCAAAAAGCCAAATTGCGTTTACTGCAGGTTCTAGCCAAGTCCACCTTAGATATTTCATACATGGATGTCAGCCAGCTTGAATGTGATGGGGCTGTATTTTCCACCCATACCTTGAAAATGTGTCTCCTGGCCAAAAGTACTGCATAGAACAGAAAAGATCTAGCTTGGCCAGTGATACCAGCATCCAGGCCAAAGATAATTAATGGTAGAGTGATATACAGAGAAGTATTTAAGATGGAATCCAAGGTACTTTTCACTTCCTCCCAGAACCGGGCGATATAGGGGCAATCCTTGAACATGTGAACATCCGAGGCCGCGATATAATTGCACTTGTTGCATTTCTTGTCTGGAAGGAATTTAGACAGTCTCAGGGGTGATAGATAGGCGCGGTGTACCGTAAACAAATGATTGTGCCTCAGCCATGTGGGTTTCACGACCTTATAGAGGAGGGTAAAAGATCTTAACCACATCTCTTCGCACTGAACACCTGCCTCTTCAGCCCCCAGCTCGTCGGGAAGAGTAAACTCCCCGTCCACCTCCTCCACTAGGCTCCAGTACCACTGGGCCACCACCTTACCACCCCCTTGTCGCTCCACCAGTTGTTCCATATTGCTTACCTTCCCCAATGAATTTTTCTTCTGACACAGTACCCTGGCCCAGCTATATAGTTGTATATATTTGAATCTAGAGAAATCAGGACCAAGCAGTGCCCGTAACTCCTCCCATGTCCTCAACGATCCTCCAGCCAACAGCTCCCCCTACTTTGTTATACCTCCTTCCTTCACCGGGATCGAGAGCCTATCCTTTAAAAAGACTGGGAGGCCCTGGGAATCCCACACTGGGGCAAAGTTCAAAAAATAAGGTAGACATAATCTTTTCCTAATCTGTACCCAGGCTTCCGCCAGGGATTGGAGAATCTTTAATTTGACTTTTTTTTTTAAATGTTGGTCCCCGAATTTAAACAGGTAACCCTCGCTTGGCAATGCTCCTCCGACCAGCATGGCTTTAAACATTGTCCCAGAAGATGTACTCGATGGGATTTTTCAGAGCATTCTAGAATGTGACAGCTGAAAAGCCCATGCATAGTACAACAGATCGGGCAAGGCCAGCCCCCCCTTCTCCCTTCTCCTCCTTAATTTCTTCCATGCCAATCTGGATGACTTATATTTCCAAATGAAAGAGTTTATCTCTCTCTGGCACTTATCTAGGGCTTTATGATCAAAGGCCAGAGGGATAGAGTTGAAAATGAATGTGAATTTGGGGAGAATAGACATTTTTATCAAACGCACCCTACCGAGTATATTAAGCGGAAGATTAGCCCAAGATTTTAATAGCTTCCTGCTTTCCTTATAAACTCTCTCTAAATTAACTTGGGCAATATCCCCAATTTCCTGAGTCACTCGTATTCCTAGATAGCGCATGGAGTTGGTCACCTCCAGATGTAAATTGGGGATGTTCCATGCCATGATGTCAGTTTTACGATCTCATATCCTGATACGCGACCAAATTCCTCCGCCCTCTTAATAACCACAGGGAATGCTGCCTCGGGATCAGATGTTAGGATAAGGATATCATCTGCGTATAGCGCTACCCGCCTCTCCCATTCCCCGAACATGAAAGATGGAATATTCTCGTCTCCCCGCAAAAGCTGGGCAAACGGCTCGATATACAGGTTAAAGAGAAGGGGAGAGAGCGGGCAGCCCTGCCTCGTACCCCTCATGATTTTAAACGAATCTGTCAAGGCCCCGTTTATTAACAGCCTTGCCTCTGGAGAGTCATACATAGGAGTAATTGCACAACAAAAATTCAAACCGAAATTAAATTTCTTCAAAACCGCATCTAAATAGGGCCAATTGACCTTATCAAAAGCTTTAGTCGAGTCTAAGGTGAGTGTAGCCAAAGGAAGAGAAAAATCTGAAGCTATATCTATTGCCCCCACCAGGTCGTATGTTAAATCGAATGACTGATGCCCCTTAATGAAACCCCTCTGATCTTGGTGTACGATTTCACCTATAACTGAGCCCAATCTTGCTGACATGATGGAAGCAAAGATCTTGTAATCACTATAAAAGTGAAATCGGTCTGTAAGACCCGCATTCAGTGGGGTCCTTCCCTTGCTTGGGGATCAAAACTATGGTCGCCTCTCCCCGAGATTTGGGGGGGGATTCCCCCTTCCTAAGAATACCATTAAAAAGGGCAATAAGTGTGGGGACAATAGCGGCACCCAGGGCTCGGTATAACTCAGCTGGCAGCTCATCAGGGCCTGCTGCCTTCCCATGCCTAAGTTGCCTGATAACTTTACTCACTTCAGCCTCTGAAATTTCCATTTCCAGGCAGTTTCTCTGTGTCATTGTTAGGGTTGGTAGTAGAACTTGATCCAACCATACGTCCCTAGCCAGTTGGTCATTGTGTGTATCTTCCCTACAAATCTCCTCAAAGAACTCCCTAAAGGCTGTGCCTATCTCCTGATTAGATGTCCTGACTACTCTCTCCCCATCAACCATAATTTCTCTAATATAATTTTGGGCTTGATCAGCCTTAACCTTCCATGCCAGTACCTTGCCCGCTGCTTCCCCGAACTCAAAATGGGAAATCTTGCTGGCCTCCCATCTCTTAATCACTCTTTCCTGTAAGATGCTCTCCAATTGTTTTTTCAATTCCCCCAATTTCTCTTGCTCATCTGGTGACCCTAACGAGGGACCAAGCCCATGCTCAATCGACTCCATTTCCTGCTCCAGGCTTTTTATCTTTTCCCGGTATATTTTAAACCGATGCGAGGCTCTATTTGTGATACAGCCCCTCAGGAAGGCTTTCAATGTTTCCCAGACCGTTACTAGAGCCGCAGTGTCAAGATTGATATCAAGGAATGAGATGGTCTCAGTTACCAGGAAATTAACTTCATCTTCATCCGATAATAGAGTGCGATCAAATGACCAGGATGGGTATTTAATCTGGGCTTCTAGTTTGAGAGTAAATAACAGAGCAGAGTGGTCGGACAGGTGGAACGGGAGATAATATATTCCTAATAGGGAATTCTCAAGGCAATGGCTACAAAACGCATAATTGATTCTTGATTTATGCTTGTATTTGAGGTTCCTGAAGGAAACCCCTAAAATATTGCCCACCCTTTCTCTCCATAGATCCGCCAACCCCAGCTGTGCCATAATTCCCACAAGGATTTGCCTTCATTTAGAAGACATGCAGGCTCTAGAACTGGTGGATGTATCTAGTTTGTGGTTAAGTACAATGTTGAAATCACCCATCCAAATAATAGGATCTTGGAAAGTAGTCAAATGATTCCTAATTGTCTCTAAATAGGACCGGTCATCGACATTCGGCCCATAGTAACCAACTAATATACACACCCACCCATTAATAGAGATTCTCACTAAGAGCCATCTCCCGCTGTGGTCTTCCTTGTGGTCCAAAATCTGAACTTTCGCAGATTTTTTGCAAAGTAAGAGGACCCCTCTTATATTGGCATTGTGGTCTGTAGATACAAACTTTCCCACCCATCTATGTCTTTTCAGGAGTGCAGTGGCCTCTGCTTTAGGAAGATGCGTCTCCTGGATGACAATGATCTGCGCGGGAGAGTCTCTTAAATATTGTAAAATGCGCTCTCTTCTACTCCTCACGCACAGACCATTGACATTCCAGGATAAAGATTGGACAGAGGTCATCCTTTATCGACCGTCCACCCCCACCCATCCAACCAACCGGCAAGCTCACTCACCCAAGGCGAGAAAAATTTATCGCTAGAACACAGGACCGATTTCTGAAGGCATGACTCATGAGGATTTTTTACTTTTCTTCCCCCCACCCACCCACCCTCCGCTGGAGAACCCACCCATACTTACTCCGGCCAGAAGAAAAAAATCCAGGTTTGCGTCTTCTGACAGCCCCCCTCTCTACACCACTAAGCGCCCCTTAACCTCTCCCGGAGCTAACATTTACATTGAGGTGCTATCTGGGAGCCCCCAGTAAAGATAAAAGATAAAAAGGAGAAAAAGAGAAAAAAAAGAACGTGTATATAGACCCCATAACCCCCTCCCTTTCTCTTTTTTTTTTCCTTTTCTCCCTTCCTACCCTTTTTTTTTCTTTTCCCCCTTTCAGCCCTATTCCATCCCAAGTGCTCACTACACACTACATACTAATAAAGATCAAAAAGGAATTTTCCTATATTTCCTCCATGCCCCTTGTATTCTTTACTACCTTTTCAATATTATACAAGCCCATAGGAGCCCATAGGAGCCACAAGAAAGTCACAAGGGGGCACCAGGGAGCCTAAAGATTAGTATTCAGAGCTGAAAAAGATAGAATGTCCTACTGAAGAAAGCAAGCGAAATGGGCGATACCGATACATAGACTTAGAAGTATCTCCTTGGATTCCACCCCGAGAGTGAGTGCCAATAGAATCCAACAGCTCGTCAGCCTCCGAGGGGGGTCTTATATTGTGCATTTTGTCATCATACATTATCCGCAAGAATGCGGGAAACCTCATCTGTACAGTAGTGCCAAACTACCTGAATTTCTCCATCCTTTGGCCCAACTCCCATTGCCTGTCTAAAGTGTCTTTAGAGAGGTCCGACCGTACCTCATAGGAGAAATCGGGGCCCTTTAAAGTTTTGGCTTTTAAGGAGAGATTCAGGATTTTTTCCTTCAGGGAATATGTGAGGAAATTCATCAAGATCTTCCTGGGATTTGTCCTGCCAGGGTTCAAACGGAATGGTTCCCGATGTATTCGTTGGATGTCCTTATCAAGCTCTTCTACAGACTCTTCAAGACTTAATGAGTCCTTCAGTATTTTAATTACGAAGGCCTTAACATCCCCCCCTTCCTTTCCCTCCGGAATCTTCAGGAGTCTGAGGTTGTTCCGCCGAGAGTAATTTTCCATCGACTCGACTCTTTCACTCATGGCATCTCCCTCTCTCTGTAGATTATGTATCTTAGACTCAGCAATCTCTAGACTGGACTTCAGTAGCCAGACAGAACCCTCAAGTTTCTCTGTCCTCTTGTTTAGCCCGTCTACTTTCTTCTCCAAGATGTCACATGAAGCTCTTATCTCACTCTGGTTGTTCTTAGATATTAGGAAATCATTCCTAATTTCCACCCTCATAGATGCTAATGATAATACCAGAGTCTCAAGTGTATTCGTGGCCCCGTTTGCCTCCTTACCCTCACCCTCCTCCCTACCCCCCTCTGCCCCCTCACCTAACCCCCCTTCAGGGAGGGGAGGTAGTCCAGCCATCTCAGAGGACAGTACGATAGTATTGGCAGCGGTTTTATTAGTAGCAGATTTTAGCGGTGAGGTTGTCGATGTGTCTAGGGAGGTTATGGGCAAGTGGTCAGAGGTATACGTAGCTGTATCAGGTATCAAATCCAACACCTGTGGCAGTACTTTGAAAAACGAACATAGAGAGGGGGTGATCTTACTGGTACCACTATTAGTGCATTTGTTTTTAACCCCCCTCTGAGAAGTGCACTTGGGTTTAGAATTTTTACCCACTTCCTTGCCGCCACTGATGCTAGCCTTCTGAGTAGCTTTATTGACCACAGAATCCACCGGGATAATTATTCCGCCCTCGTGCTTGTCACTTTCTTTAGCCGGGGATTCTGAGACTTGTTGTTTTCTCCGTACTTTCTGGTTCTTCTGAGATTTCCCCTTTTTCCTGGCTGCGGTTTTCAAGGCTTGCTTCTCGGTTGCTGATCCCCCACAGATCTCGGTCTCAGTCTCGGGAGCACTAGAGTGTGCATTGGTGCTTTGCCTGCTATCATTTGTATCGCTTTGTTCGCCCTAAGTGTGGCAGGGTATGCTCAGACGTGAGTCCATTGCTCACTTGGCCACTGGATTCAAGATAGCCTGGCTGATGAGGATTATGAATCCGAAACCGGTCCCAGGATGCTTGTTTCCGGTCCATGGAAGACATGGCTTGGCAGTTCGGGCTGGACTGTTCCCATGAGGCACAGGGTCAGACTGATTTACATATAGCCATGTCTGAAATGAGGTGGCTGAGTGGGCTAAAGAATGGTGATGGATTAAACCCAGATCAGTTGACTGGGGTGAGTGTTTGATTTGCTCAAACGCTCCGTCCATCATCCCCTTTTGTATCGCTTTGTTCGCCCTAAGTGTGGCAGGGTATGCTCAGACGTGAGTCCCTTGCTCACTTGGCCCCTGGATTCAAGATAGCCTGGCTGATGAGGATTATTAATCCGAAACCAGTCCCAGGATGCTTGTTTCCGGTCCATGGAAGACATGGTTTGGCAGTTCGGGCTGGACTGTTCCCATGAGGCACAGGGTCAGACTGATTTGCATATAGCCATGTCTGAAATGGGGTGGCTGAGTGGGCTAAAGAATGGTGATGGATTAAACCCATATCAGTTGACTGGGGGTGAGTGTTTGATTTGCTCAAACGCTCCATCCATCATCCCCTTTTGTATCGCTTTGTTCGCCCTAAGTGTGGCAGGGTATGCTCAGACATGAGTCCCTTGCTCACTTGACCACTGGATTCAAGATAGCCTGGCTGATGAGGATTATGAATCCGAAACCGGTCCCAGGATGCTTGTTTCCGGTCCATGGAAGATATGGCTTGGCAGTTCGGGCTGGACTGTTCCCATGAGGCACAGGGTCAGACTGATTTGCATATAGCCATGTCTGAAATGGGGTGGCTGAGTGGGCTAAAGAATGGTGATGGATTAAACCCAGATCAGTTGACTGGGGGTGAGTGTTTGATTTGCTCAAACGTTCCGTCCATCATCCCCTTTTGTATCACTTTGTTCGCCCTAAGTGTGGTAGGGTATGCTCAGACGTGAGTCCCTTGCTCACTTGGCCACTGGATTCAAGATAGCCTCGCTGATGAGGATTATGAATCCGAAACCGGTCCCAGGATGCTTGTTTCCGGTCCATGGAAGACATGGCTTGGCAGTTTGGGCTGGACTGTTCCCATGAGGCACAGGGTCAGACTGATTTGCATATAGCCATGTCTGAAATGGGGTGGCTGAGTGGGCTAAAGAATGGTGATGGATTAAACCCAGATCAGTTGACTGGGGGTGAGTGTTTGATTTGCTCAAACGCTCCGTCCATCATCCCCTTTTGTATCGCTTTGTTCGCTCTAAGTGTGGCAGGGTGTTCTCAGACGTGAGTCCCTTGCTCACTTGGCCACTGGATTCAAGATAGCCTGGCTGATGAGGATTATGAATCCGAAACCGGTCCCAGGATGCTTGTTTCCAGTCCATGGAAGACATGGCTTGGCAGCTCGGGCTGGACTGTTCCCATGAGGCACAGGGTCAGACTGTTTTGCATATAGCCATGTCTGAAATGGGGTGGCTGAGGGGGCTAAAGAATGGTGATGGATTAAACCCAGATCAGTTGACTGGGGGTGAGTGTTTGATTTGCTCAAACGCTCCGTCCATCATCCCCATTTGTATCGCTTTGTTCGCCCTAAGTGTGGCAGGGTATGCTCAGACGTGAGTCCCTTGCTCACTTGGCCACTGGATTCAAGATAGGCTGGCTGATGAGGATTATGAATCCGAAACCGGTCCCAGGATGCTTGTTTCCGGTCCATGGAAGACATGGCTTGGCATTTCGGGCTGGACTGTTCCCATGAGGCACAGGGTCAGACTAATTTGCATATAGCCATGTCTGAAATGGGGTGGCTGAGTGGGCTAAAGAATGGTGATGGATTAAACCCAGATCAGTTGACTGGGGGTGAGTGTTTGATTTGCTCAAACGCTCCGTCCATCATCCCCTATTGTATCATTTGAAAAGGCAGCCCTGCCTTGCAGGCTGCTTTTAAATTACAATTATATGCAAATTCAACGTTAGAATTAAAGGTATTTCCACAGTAGTAATCTACCTTAGTTTTACATACACGGCACCCCTAAGGACTCCCCTGGGTGCACACGGGGTAAGGAGTCACGTAAATATAAGGAGGCACATTATAAAATATTTTTTATAAGCCCTGGTGAAGAAAAAATGTCCAAATACTTGTTTGTACTTTGTAGAGAACTTACTCCATAGGCTAACATTGGAATACTTTATTTAAGTATAAGTATTGACAGGAGTGAGCAAAAATATAATTCAAGGACTTAAAGGGATAGTTATGATAAATCCAACAACTTGCAGCTGTTGGGTTTATATTAACCTTCACAGAAAAGGAGTTATTCAACTTCCTTTTCTGTAAGCCAAATTCCAGCCTTCCCCTCCAGCAGCCCTCACCTGATTGGTTAGCCTCTGCCAGACTGAGCTAAACTGCCTTAATGAGGTGTGAAGTGGCCTGCTAGAGACAAAAGTGTTTCCTAAGGGAGGAGAACTGAAACTGCACAGGCAGCAGGCAGGGTAGGGATGTAGTAGCCAAACTGGTATACAAAGGGAGAATGACAGTTTGGGACAGCACAGACTCACTCCCACATCCTGCAACCCCAGCCACCCAGGAGCCTCTGTAAGGAGATTATAGAAGGGGTGTGGTAGGGATTCTTAGCCACACCAGTGGGTTGGCTTAGCCTTATCTAACCTTCAAGGAAAGACGTTCTCCTCTTTGGACTTTGAAAGAATTGTGCTTTCTGGGGCAAGAATGTGCCACACTTTGGAAGTAGTGGACATACACCTGGGTTGCATCCTGCATCCCATTGTTCAAGGGTGCCACCCTGCTTGACACCCAAGAACACTGCATAAATATGGAAGAGTTGGCAAGCAACTCAAATCTGATTCCTGAAACTATATGAGAAGACAGACAGCCACGCTGGAAACCTGATCTTCACCCAAAGGTCTACACTCTGAAGGAGCCCACCTGCTGTACATTCTGGGACTACAGCCCTAAGGACTGTTCCTCGCTTCAAGAAGGATTAATGAGTGGACTCCCTGCAAGCTACAGGTTAACTGAGCCCACCTGCATCGTCTCCACCAAGAAGTCCCCGTTCTGGAGTGTGTCTAGTGAACTTTTAAGGATTTTGCCAGGTGCATTGTGGGAATTGTAGTCCCAACATCCCGAGGATCACCTCAGAGATTCTAGACCCCTGGATTGCTGTTGTGGACACTTTGAACTCTCTAGGAGACCTTTTGGAACCAGCTCCTGAGATTTGGGAAGCTTTTGGTAAAAAGTTCCATAAGGTGACTGACTCGAATTCGAGAGTCAAGCCGGCTACCTTCACCCAAAACCCAGCCTTGATTTCAGGTACATCTCAATGAAAGCTCCGAAGCTCCATACGTCCAGGATTTCACTGGGTCCTCGCAGAAAACTAAGCCAATGACTTCAACACAAATCCGGCCTGAAGATCAACCTCACTCGACATTGAGAATAAAAGCACCGGAAAAATGACTTAATGTGAAGGTAACATTTTGATGGGCGCCTCCGCTTAGTTATCCGACCAGGGCTTCATTGGGGTTTTCTTCAAACTTTGACTTTGTCCCTGTCAAGTGTGACCAGATGTTCCAATTTGGTGCTTTTGTTTTAAGCACTAGAAAGTGCTTATTAGTTAAAAATTCATGTTTCTGGTTCCCTACATTGCATTTTTGCCATTTTGGTGTTGATTTGTTCATACAAATAGAAGCTATTGTTAGAAATGAGTGTTTTTTTTATTGTGTGTTGAATCTTGCCTATGTAAAGTATTGGTGTTTTAAAATGCTTTACACACCTGTCTTACACACCTGTCTCCGAAGTTAAGCCTGCATCCTTGTTGAAAGCTACCAAGGGTTGAGCAAGGGAGTAATTTGTTGAGACCCTAACTGAAAGTTTTATTGTGTTTGTAACCTTATGACTAATGGTAAGTCACTACTTATTACTAGGGGTGGGCGGAATTTGCGTATTTGTGCTACGCAAAGCTCAGCGAAATGGTAAAAAATCTCCGTGAGCACGCAAAAGTTCCGCGAACATGCAGACATGCTTATTCCGCTCGTTTGCAATGCTTTTTTCCTGTTTGCGAACGCTGTTTGCGTGCTCGGGGAGAAATATCTCGTGAACACTCCTTTTGAAAGCGCGAACAAGCAAAAAATTCCGCGAAGCCACGGAACGCTAAATTTTTGGCAATTCCGCGTTCTCCGCGAAACGCGAAATTACCTAAATTACGCAAATTTTGCGAGCGGAACAGAATTTACTGCCCAGGCCTACTTACTACTACTAATGAACCACTTTCCAACATAGATTTTAAAGAGCTCTTTATTAGGCAAGGAATTATGCTCAATAATTTTTTAGAGCCTCTTTGAAAAACATAATATACAGCAGAGAATTAGATTGCCTGCAGGCATATTCTTGCCTCCTACATTTGCTCTTGAGCTGTCTTAATGCTCTGACTATCATTTCAGCTGCGGAATTTTACTTTGACTTTTGAGTGTTTTAAGGGGAACTAAGATGCCAAATGCCTCAGTTAGAGTCTTATTTATTATTATAACGCACCCCACTGTCTGCAATTTCAGACCCCTTAGTGATCTTAAAAAATATTAAGACCTCCCCCAGATGTTCCTCAGTAAGTTGCTTCAATGGACAAAATGTAAGGGAGTCTTAAGTCATGGGAGTTCCTACATTCTTCTCCAGACTGGCCTTGAAATCAATAGGGTAATGATCAGTCCAAGACAGGGGGGTCGGTGTGTTAATCTTGATTTGACTAAAGTTTAAGAACATATAATCTAACATGTGTCCCTTAAAGTGAGTGGAATTTGCCAAATGTTGTAATAGCTCTCATGTTTACAAGTTCTCATTTACCTGAGAGACATCCCTGACCTCTGTGTTTTCCCACTGATAATTGAAACCTCTGAGTAGAAGGAATTGCTTTAAAGTGACAGTATGTGGTGCTAACATCTCTAGCAGTTTTAAGCTGAAGTCCTTTGGTCTGGAGACAAGGGCACCTCTGCAACGTTTTGAGTCGGGAGATCCTTTTTCTAAATAAGCAATTCAAATTGGCCATTAAGGTGGTTTTCTGGAATGGCGCTAATGAGGGGTGCTGTGAAAAAGATACCAAGCCCACACCCTGGCCTACCCACCTACCCACCTACCCACGTGGCCTAGTTTGCTTATTTTATAGACAGAGGGGATGCCAATGTTTATCAGGAGAAAGTCATCAGCATGAAGCTATGTCTCTGTAAAAACAGATTTCATGGTCGCTGGAAAAAATTACAAGCCACACCTCCATGGGGTGTTTAGCCAGAAACATGACATTATGATAGAGACAGTTGGCTGTTCCAGAAGCAGTACTGGAATGTTCCTCCTTAATAGCAGATGGAAAAGTATCTTTGCAATGAGAGGCTTCCTCCCACATATGGCTATATATGCTATCCAAAAGGTAATCCAAGGAGCAGGCAAGTGTGACAAGAAAAGGGGCAAATGTCAGGGGAATGTTTCCAAAAGGGTGTAGGACTGGTTAAAGATTCTTTGAAAGACCAGAGCTCTGGTTTGAATATATGACATGCACCTCTAGTTCTGAGCCCATACCACCAAGCGTCTTGTCATCTGGCATAGTCCAGGTGCATAAAGCTTGCCTTTTGCGCACCCGCTCAGTAATCTGTTATATGCACCCACTGCACAGGTTGTTTTCTGGATGCGTCACTCCTTTCTTTATATCTATTTTTGCTTCTTGAAGCTAGACAACAGCAGGAGGTTGCAAGATGGTGTCTGTGTGCTGCACTGGGCTCCGAAATAACAGGGAACACCCAACTGACACAGCCAGAAGCGCAAAAAAGGAAGTCAGTATCCTATGTCAGATGAGAAAGTAGTTAGCAGAAACAGGAGCTCAATTAAAAAAAATGGGGGACTAGGAGAGTGTACAGAATAAAAAGAAGTCAATATTTAAATCGCCTATCACATTATTATTCACATTACAACAATGTGAGATGTGCGGATGAGCGAATCCTTTGCTCATTGCCTATCAAGCTGTTTAAAAGCCAGAGCAGATGTGCTGTGTCTTTCTTTATAGCTATCTTTGCTGCTTGATGCTAAACTGCAGCAGGGAGGTGGGATTATCCTCTATGTAAGATGGTGCCCATGGTGCTGCAAGGAGTATGGTCAACAGATATCACCCAAACGACCCAACCAGCAATGCGGACAAATAAGTGAGTACCCTACATCAGCGAAGAAAATAGTTGCTGGAAACAGGAGCTTAATTTATAAAAACGAGGCCTAGATTAGTGTACAGAATAAAAAGAAGTCACTATTAAATTCAATTAAAACATTTCTAGGAGCATAACTCGCAAATTACTAATCCCTTCACCTATTGCTTATCATGCCATGTATTGCTACCTGAGAGAGCACGAAAGTGCATAATCTCAGTAGCAGAGTGTCGAATAGCATGATAAACTGATAGCATGTCTTGAATATCAGTTTCAACATTAAATCCACTTGTAATTGCTAGCTTGAAAGTTTGACTCAGCAACCTATAGGCCATTTTAAAGCAAGTCCATTACCTTGAGGATGGTAAAGACTGACACAATTGTGTTGAATACCCGTTTCTGTAAGAAACTTCAACATAAAGGTCAGACCTGAATTGCACCCCATTGACTGTGACAGGTGTTTTGGGAATCCATTAACTGCGAGTAAATCTTTAAAAAAAATTAATCAAAAACGGCATTCATATTTGGAACTTTAACTCAATCCATTTTAGTCTACAGTTCACCAGTACAAGTGCGTATTTATTTCCAAAACTAGAGAAAGCACCAAAGAGATCCATAACTAGTTTTTCCGAGACATTCTCAGGAAGCTCTACCTACTGCAACAATAGGTGGTGTTCTAACACTCAAATGTTGATTGAAAAACCTAGATACATGAACTACAGAGAAATTGCAATCTAGTGAATTAGAGAAGAGACGGGTAAGTTTCACAGCGAGTTGTTCAGAGTTAGCATTGGGTTTGTTTCAAAGATACTTTAGTGGCATGGGATATATCCTGAGAAGAAAATGTGTCCCCCATATTAAACTCCTGAACGTTTGCACCACATGCAGACCAACATTTCTTTCTCGGTCACGGAGTATAACCTTCCTGAATCCCTGAGAACTCTGGAAGCAAAAGCAACAGTTTGAGCTATATGTTTGCACTTTTGAGTAAACATAGCCACTACTCTCTTTTCACTAGTATCAACAGTAATGCCGACTGGGAAACTTGGAATATATGGTTATAGAAGTGGTACGTGCAATACATCAGCTTTAATTTGTGAAAAGTCTTCTTGCTGTTGATCACTCCAAACAAATTCTACCCCTTTTTAGAAGTGCAGTGATGGGTGTAGCAATTGAAGCAAAATTAGGAAGAAAGTTTGTATAGAATTTACATAAACCAATAAATGGCATGACCTGTTCTCTGCAATTAGGTTAAGGATTGTCCCCAATGGCTTTGACCAAACCAGGTTTGGGACTTATTCCTTGTGAACTTACAATATGACTCAAATGCCTTAATAAGTGAACGATAAAACGTGAACGATAAAACGTTTTCTGGATGAGTTTACTGGGACACCTGACGACAAGCTGTTTGCTGATGAAATGATCAGTGAAGTTCTGAAATTCACATGAAAAAGCTAAAATTCTTATGGCTTTGACATACAATTCCTCAGATTTGTCAGGTGTTTATTCTCATGAAATTAAATTGAAAGCTTTGCTATTGCTTTTTTGTGTTCCAATACACTAACCTCTCACCTTCATTGGTGTGTAGACAGGCAAGTGACTGACATTCTCTGCCTAAACAGTGCTCTTAAATTAGTCTCTTCCGTTCTGCTCTGTACCATTGTGCATCAATAGTACATACATAGACATTAGAGGATCTGTACAAGTCCTTCCATTCTATAATAGGTTCACCAGGTCATTTAAAAAACAGAAAGTCGGTTGTAGATTTACAGGTTGCTTGATCGAATTCAAAGATAAGGAATAATATTGATAGGAAAAGAGTGACTGAGAAGTTGCAGAACAATGTGTGTAGTTGCAAAGGTGAAAAGCACAATATTCACAAATGTTTAAAATTCATTTCCTACTGTCAAAAATTGGGTTACTGTAGAGTGGCGTGTAAACCCTGGTCAAACAGTAACCACAATCCTAGTCAGGGTAAGGCACAAACTAACCTAAAATTAACCTGTGCTCAACCCCCTAGTAGCCTGGCAAAGAGCAGTCAGGATTAACTTAGAGGCAATGTGTAAAATATTTGTACATGTCCATCAGTAAAACAGTGAAAACACTACACAAAAAGGATTCCACAACTGGTTAGAAATAAAGAGTTGCATTTAGTAAATAAAAAAGAACAAAAAGACGATTAGTTGAACCAGAGTTAATGTTAACGTTTTCAGTGAAAATAGCACGAAAAAGCACAATATCTGGTCACAGTGGACCAGGATAATGTCACAAGGCTAGGACTACCGCGATTGAGCATGGGCCGGCTTGAGGGACCTAGTTAGACCCAGTGCAAAAAGTACCTTAAATCCTGGTTACGGAGCATTGTCTGGGTCTGCACTACGCAGCCAGAGCGATGCGTCGGTTCCGAATTGGGGTGAGGCTGAAGTGTGAGGTCCTGTTGCAATGTTGTTGAGGATCCCATCGATGGGACTTGAGATGTGAATACCGGTGCTGGAGAGGCAGCATGTGCAGGTGATGATACATGGGTTCTGAGGAGCTGTGAGGCTGGGTTGCAGAGGCCAGTGTCATTAATAACTGAGGTTGCAAGAGATGCTTGGAAGTGCTTGGAAGTGGGCTTTGGATACGCCACACCCTTGTGGCTATGCATCAGTTTTGCATACTGCAGGGGTGATGCTTGTCTTTGGAACAGGTCTAATCTATGTCCAATCCATAAGGAGATACATCCGTTTGAGCCCTTCCTGGGTTGAAGACCCGACTAACTGCCTGCATACTGCTCGAGGTAGGGATTCTCAAAGATCACTGCAGACGTGGCTGTGTGGCGGGCTAGTCCCTCCTTCCAGCACTAACCGGCCTGAGACTCTCTCCTGGTAGGCCTGCTGACTCCCACTGGGGCCTCCCAATGCCACAAGCCCCGGGAGGGCTGCCTGGACCCATCCATTACTGCAGCTGACAGGGAGCGGAGCTACAATCAAGAGTGTCAAGTGCTGATGTTGCCAGCTTCCAGAACCTGCTGGTAGCACGGTTAGGCTAGCACGTGATGGAGGTGCTCCTGGCCAATTATAGTCAGCTCCCCCAGCTGGGAGACAAACAGCACTGAGGCGGGGCATACAGACTGGGTTTCATCAGTGAATGATGCTGAGGCCCCCCTCCTCCTCTTCAACACCCAAATCTCAGACACTGGAGCCTGCTATGTTGCAGTGATAGAGGCACGGAGCGCTGCTGCCCAAAACTGCAGGAATTGCCAGTGGAGCCAAAGGAGCAGACTTACGGATTTGTTTTGTTGCCCTATTACCTTTTCCACTTTCAATTTCTTCACTTTCAAAATGGCCTGAGTAAGCCCCCAGGCACTCATAATGGAAAGAGAACCAACACTTCAGAAACTAGAAATAAAAATAGGACTGCCAGACCAGAGTAGTTATTGCGGGGAAAGAAGTGGCAATATTGAAACTACCACCCATATAGTGACTGAAAAGTATCGGAGAGTCTGTTGCATTAGCTTTAGCAATTTTTAGAAATTCTATTACCGTATTTTCCGGCGTATAAGACGACTTTTTAACCCCTTAAAATGTTCTGGAAAGTCGGGGGTCGTCTTATACGCCGGGTGCCAAAGTTGAAGGTATGTTTTCATGCCTTTTTACATAGCGCGGACTTCACCCGAAGGTGTCAGACCGCTTCTCATTTGGAAATGGTGCAGCTTAGGGAACTTTAATACACATACGGTAACTTAAATGAATCAGCATGAAATAGGTACCAGAGCCATGTATCTAGAACTGCACATAGTATCTCAGTAAGCACATTACTGGGGTAAGGGGTTGCAATTGCTCCTGCCAAAAGCAGACCGGGCTTACACTTACAGAGGAAATACTTACAAGGAGGCCTCGAGGGTCCCACTGAAGGGTTGTGGGGTCTCCTGCAGAGCCTCCCCGACAGGTGTTTCAACCACCACTATGCATTTCCATGGTACACTCTTTCCAGTACATGCACCTATTCTGAGTGAATTCGCGTTGGAAGTGGGGGTAGTCTTCTACGGCGAGTATAGCACGAAACCTACATTTTATCAAGAAAAGTAGGGGGTCGTCTTATACGCCGGGTCGTCTTATACGCCGGAAAATACGGTAATTTCTTGTAACATTTGTATTTAGACAACGTTTGGAGATTAAATGAAATTTGCAGATTGGAAAGGGAAGTGGAAATAAATATATATAAATCTGCAAAAGCACATTCTCCAATATGGCAGGAGCATGTTTTAAATCAGCAGGAAGTACCTCCTTCACTATAGTATACCCCCTAACAGCTCCGGGACTGCAACTAAAACCTATAAACACAATCTTCAGAAAAGATTCTCAGAGACACTGATCTCTGACCCATCCTTTAACATAAAAAAGGCATCATTGTAAATGACATAATATTCTTCACTAGAAAAATAAAAATTTGGAGCGCAACAATAAGAAAATAATTAAACACACAAGAAATAAGAACCTTTCCATATGGCACAATCACTCGCTCACAAAGACTAAGGGCAGATCTAAATGTAACAACCTACGCAAATGGCATTGTACTGATTCAAGCAGAAAACAAGGATCTAAAAATATTTAATGACAACTTTACCACCATAAAGGAGCAGGTGCATAACAATACTCATTCAAGACATCCAGAGTGCCCTAGCACACAAACAAATAAACCTCCAACAGTCTTCCCTCTAGAACAGACCCTACGTCTGCACAAGAACCCCAGCTAAGCAAACTCACATCAATGAAGTTCCAATCACAGATTAGCGCTCCCCTGCCGTCAGAAGACAATCCAGAAAGTATCACCAAAAGCTTATTAACACCAACCCTCAAAGAAAGATCCCTCCCCATACCCCCAAATTTTCATTCGGCCCAGTGCAGAGGGTAGCAACCATCAAAAAGCCAATAGCGTAATGATCAGTCCATCTTCTAAACATCACAGCAAATTAGCACCTTTAACCTCATAAACCATACAATTTCTGCATACTACATCCTCATCATCAGGTACCCATGACAGATGGAGTTCATCGCATAACTGCACCAAAGGTCCCTCAGTCACCTCTCCTAATAGATAAGGTCCGATGGTCACTAAATCTAGCCGTATCCACAAGTGCATCAAACTTTTTTAGCAAACCTAGCTCAGGACCCTGGGATTCCTCACATCCATCGCCATCAACACAAACGGATCTAGAATCACTGAAACTTCATCAAAAAGCTTTATTCGATTTTTTACAATCATAAAAGCTTATAAACAACAGTACATCAGAATTACACTTTAAAACAGATGACTGGCATAAATTCATATGGAACCCAATACAAAAGACAAGATTTAAGAACAATAAAACCAGAAGTTAAAAAGGCTAAAACATTGAATTTATCGACACTATATATGTAAAGTATAAAAATTGTTAAATCAAGTCAAGGACAATGTGCAATTTGATGTGCCCTCAATATCCATGTCCAGCCTAGGAATTTCACCATAGCCAGTGCAATAGGTAGCGATGTATCTGTGCACAAAGGGGCATATTACCAACCAATAGAGATAATTTTTGTCTCTAACTTGTTTAGAGACAAAAATTATCGCCGCAAATCGGCGATTTTTATCGCAGATGAACCTTGCTATTAGCAAGGTTTATCGCAAATGCGATAAAAAACGGCCGCAATGCATGAATATCGCTGAAAAGTCAGCGATATTCATGCATTATCGAGCAAATGCTCTTAGCCATGTTATCCACCTCCCATTGGATAACATGGCTAAGAACTGCTCCTGGGCAAGTGTTAGCTTTTGGAGATATTCGCGCTTAGCGCGAATATCTCCAAAAGTTGGTAATAGGAGATAGCGATGTTGGCGACTGTTTTCAGTCGCTAACATCTTGGCACGCCCACTTTGCATGTCATTAGTGATAAATATCACTGACATGCAAAGCGGGGCCCAAGATGGTCACTATCTCCTATTAGCTGTCGCTAACTGGTGTTAGCGACAGCTTGGTAATAGGGAGATAATTTTATCTCCGCTTTCTTGGCTTTTAAAGCCAAAAAAGCGGAGATAAAGCCCCTTGATAATATGCCCAAAAATTCGTTCAGCCTCCGCTGCTACTCTGGTGCCCAAAAGCTTACAGATAGTTAGCAGCCAGGCCCGACTTGGGGCAGCATAGGTATCACAAACCCAGAGGATATGTGCCGTTGTCTCATTATTGGCAGTACATCCTGGGCACACAGCGGAAACTTCAAACCAACAGCATATTTCAGAACATTACAAACACTACTATCAATTTACACCTCACGGAAATCTGTCGCTCAAACATCAAGTTCATTTAAAGTTCAGTACTACAAAGCAAGCCGTAACCTCCATCCATGCTGCTGTCAAATAGGCAATATTGCCCTCACAAACAATGTAAGTATTTATTGGATGATGAAAATCGAGCCTTAAAACTATCCTACGAGTCAAAACTCAAATCATCCAGTCTCCCCTATCAAAGGAGGCAACAACAAAATTGAAACGGTCACAATCAACGCAAATAGCACATCCATACCCAAAAATTGACATTAAACATGAATAACTTGAAGAAAGAATCTTAAACTACCCCTTTAATTGTGACACAAATCCTGGGAAGTCCCTGAAACCGCTCTTAGGCCTACTACTCAACTGCCGATCTATAGTGAAGCATGCCTCTGACATCGCCAAACTCATCTTGAGCCATGAAGTCAACCTGGTGATCTTAACTGAATCATGGCTCACCGAAGCATCTTTGCCATGCATGGATCTATTGGTTTCTCCAAACTAGAGCATCATAAGAATCAACAGACAATCAAATAAAAGGTAGAAATATCACTTCCATTCACTGCTCCAACCTCTCCGTTACTCACATTTACATGACTCATGCGAATATCTCTTCCTAGTCATTCAATTGAAATTAATCTTCTCATACAAGACCATGAGCTGGATATTCTGTTCTTAACAGAAACCTGGACCATGTCTAGTTCAGGGCCAGATATGGTGCAAGCACTCCCCCCTGGCTATCTAATATACCATCTAGATAGGCCTATAGGACGGGGAGGTGGTACTGCCATCATCTATAGGGACACATTTGTCTGCAGAGCACAGGATGGGGGGGTTCGCGATTGTGAGAGCTGCCACTTCTCACTGCGGATTTCATCTACGACATCCATATCAGACCTCCTAGTGTATCGCCCTCCGGGGTGTGTGGGCAATTTTGTCAATTCATTGATGGAAACAGTTACACTCTTGGCATCATCAACGGCCAATTTTGTGGCACTTGGAGACTTGAATCTCCATTTTGACGACTCTGCTGACACACTCGCTGTTGACCTGCAATGTGATTTGAAAGCTTTTGATATGAGGCTAATCAACTCAGGAGCCACGCATTGTAAGGGCCACTCACTTGACCCAGTTTTTTTGAATATGGTCGGTATTAAAGCCCTGACTCCCCTGGCTCTACCTTGGTCAGACCATTTTCTGGTTCTCTTCAATTGGCAGTATGATCTAACAGATGTAATCACTCCAAGGACCTACTCTGTTGACAGGGTTTGGTCCAGGTTACCGGTAGAGCGCTGGACTGCTAATTTGGATGCGACCTGTCCCCGTCCGGTGTTAGATCCACTAATGGCAGATGTGAACCAGGAAAATTGGCTGACCAGGTCCCTGGATGCCATTCTCCCTAAAAAGAGAATGCCGAAGAGGGAGAAGAGAGTAGGTTCAGCCCCTTGGTATACTCAGTCGTTAAGAATTCTTAGGAAAGGCTGCAAGAGGCTAGAGCGGATCTGGAGAAAGGATTGGGGAGACACAACCCGGAAAGAGTATCGTATGGCAATCAGAGGATATAAAGCCGCTCTCCGGGATGCCAAAGCTAAGTTCTTTGAGGAGAGAATTGGTAATTCGGTTATCTCCTCTAGAGAATCCTTCAAGGTCTTCAGAGACCTCTTAAAAACTCCTGACCCACCAGTGAACCATGAGAGTCCTCGAGAGAAATGTAAGGAACTGGCCAAATATTTTCATATGAAAGTAGAAAACATTGTAAGCTCCTTACCACGACCAGCCCAGGTATTAGATACAGGCAAGCAGCGGAGTTATGTCAAAATCGAGCTGGACGCTTTTGGACCAGTAACCACGGAAGAAGTCCTCAAGGTGTTGGGGGCTATCAAGAGTGGCTCGCCTAGTGATCCTGTCTCGATGAGATACCTCAAGCAGATAGCAACTACTATCGCCGCACCAGTAACAGATCTTATCAACTCATCCTTGGTGCAGGGGGTGGTTCCACCCAGTTGGAAAAAAGCGGTAGTAAAGGCCCTTCTGAAAAAGCCGGGTCTAGACCCATCTGACCTGGCTAACTTCAGACCGATTTCCTTGTTGCCCGGGCTCGGTAAGATCGCTGAGAGACTGGTGAACAGGCGACTGTCACAGTTTCTGGAGTCCAATGGCTTGTTGCGGAATTCCCAAACGAGATTCAGGCCGGGCCAAGGCACTGATACCGCCCTTCTGGCAGTCGTGGACGAAGCCAGGAGCATTTTGGATTCAGGAGGTTCGGTGGCAGTGATCCTCCTGGACCTCAGTGCGGCTTTTGACACCGTAAACCATCAGGTGCTGCTCCAGCGACTGTCAGAGGTAGGCGTGACGGGAATGGCCTTAAAGTGGCTCGCGTCTTTTTTAAACCAGCGAACCTACCAAGTCTTGGAAGGCAGTGCACAATCAGCCCCTATCCCCCTCCAATGTGGTGTGCCTCAGGGCTCCTCCCTAAGCCCCACATTGTTTAATGTCTATATGGCACCGTTGGAGGATGTGGTGGCTGATGATACCCAGTTGGTGGTGGCCCTTTCCCAATTGGTGAATCAACCGGACCTACTTCACTCCTGCCTGTCCAAGGTGCACACATGGATGTGCAATTCAGCATTAAAACTGAATGGCTCTAAAACAGAGATGATGCTGCTTGGACATTCGGGGCTTTCCCTTCCGCCAGGCAGCTGGCCGAGTTGACTTGGTGATCCTCCAATCCCTAAAAAAGAGATTAAAAGTCTGGGGGTGTGGCTGGAACACGACCTGTCTTTTAAGACCCATGCAAAAAAAATCGCTGGAGTCTGCTTTGGTCTGCTCCGGTCAGCCCGTAAGATCTTACCTCTTCTTCCTCCGGCCTCCAGGAAACTCCTTATCCAGGGATTAATTGTTTCGAGGCTGCATTACAGCAACGCGATTTTTTTGGGCGCTCCGGAAGCAACGCTCAATAAACTCCAACAAGTGCAGAATGCAGCAGCAAGGCTGCTGATGAATCTTCCAAAGAGACAGTCTGCAAAGCCGGCATTAAGAGCACTGCATTGGCTCCCGGTACGAGAGAGGATTACATTTAAATCTCTCTTTACGGCCCACAAAATCCTTCGGGGGAAGGGACCTCCCATCTTGGTTAATATGGTGCTCCCCTATAAGGCTACTAGAGCCCTGCGCTCTGACCATAAATTTCTGTTACAAGCGGTCAGAGTGAAAAGAGCCCGGATGGGCGGTAGAAGATTCTCTGTGAACGCATCCAATTTATGGAATGCGCTGTCTTTGAACTTACGGACTGAGACTTGTACTATTCGGTTCCGGAAGCTACTCAAGACCCACCTGTTCCCTGCTTAATGCTGTCCTCCTAGCTTTACACCCTTGAGCCATGAACCAGCGCTGGGATGCCCTAGGGTAACCGCGCGCTATACAAGACTCCAAATAATAATAATAATAATCTCACAATTTCCATAAGAAACAAAGCTAATTAACTGTGCAGAATACACACCTTATACCATCCTCCAGGTAAGAATGTCCCTTTCATAGACCACCTAATGGAAATCATTACTACAAACTCTTCCCCTCAATCCAGTGACATATTCCTTCTTTCTTAATCGGTATGATCTTAACAAAAATCAGGTTAAAATCTTTAAAGATTTCCTACCAGACCAAACAATTACTCAAGCCTGCAGTCTCCAAACTCACACAAAAGGACTACATTAGACTGAATCAACTCAAAGAAAAACACTGTCAATTTAATCTCGATTGCTCCATGCGATTGGTCAGACCACCATATTGTTACCTTCCAAATACCTGGCGTAATTGAAAAAAGAGCTGTGTAATCATTCAAACTGAAGCTATGGATTAGGGACACAAAAGGCTTAGACTATGAGAAACTGTCAGCCTGTTGTGAGAAGTATCTTTCCCACCCTCTAATGTAACAAACATCAGTGAACCTTTGGACCACTATAACTAATTATGGGCGAAATTTGCGAATTCGCGTTCCGCGAATTCGCGTGAAATCGAATTCGCAATCCACAAAATCCACAAATTCATGCGAATTTGCGGATTTTTGTTTTTTTGCGTGTTCGCGGGTTTTTTTGCGTGTTCGCAGGGCTTTTTGCGTGATCGCGGGCCGCTTGCATGGCGAAGTTACCCATGCGGTCGTGTATGGGCACAGCACCCTCTGGTTCACCACTGCCACCCTCTGGTTCTTCACTGCCACCCTCTGGTTCACCACTGCCACCCTCTGGTTCACCCCTGCCACCCTCTGGTTCACCCCTGCCTCCCTCTGGTTCAGCACTGTCACCCTCTGGTTCACCCCTGCCACCCTCTGGTTCAGCACTGTCACCCTCTGGTTCACCACTGCCACCCTCTGGTTTACGACTGCCACCCTCTGGTTCATCACAGCACCTCTGGTTCACCACTGCCACCCTCTGGTTAACCACTGTCACCCTCTGGTTCAGCACTGACACCCTCTGGTTCACCCCTACCACCCTCTGGTTCACCCCTGCCTCCCTCTGGTTCAGCACTGTCACCCTCTGGTTCACCCCTGCCACCCTCTGGTTCAGCATTGTCACCCTCTGGTTCACCACTGCCACCCTCTGGTTCACGACTGCCACCCTCTGGTTCATCACAGCACCTCTGGTTCACCACTGCCACCCTCTGGTTAACCACTGTCACCCTCTGGTTCAGCACTGCCACCCTCTGGTTCACCACTGCCACTCTCTGGTTCACCACTGCCACCCTCTGGTTCACCCATGCCACCCTCTTGTTCACCATTGCCACCATCTGGTTCACCCCTGCCACCATCTGGTTCATCACTGCCACCCTCTGGTTCACCACTGCCACCCTCTGGTTCACCCCTGCCACCCTCTGGTTCAGCACTGCCACCCTCTGGTTCAGCACTGTCACCCTCTGGTTCACACCTGCCACCCTCTGGTTCATCACTGTCACCCTCTGGTTCATCACTGCCACCCTCTGGTTCACCACTGCCACCCTCTACCGAGACCTTTTGTGACGCAGCAGCAGCACAAAAGATGCGCCATGGTGCTGGGTATTAACAACGTGACGCATCTGAGAGATGCGTCACGTAAAGCCCTGCGCCATCAGGAGGCGTTCCGGCGCAGGGGAGGGCGTTCCTGCGCAGGAACGCCTCCTAAAAGTGGCTGAGTGAAATCTACAAGATTTCACTCAGTCACTTTTGGGCCAATGCTGCGTCAAAACCCTGCGCCTGCTTGAAGCAGGCGCAAGGCTTGATGCAGCATTGGGGAGATAGGGCCCCCCAGAGCATTGCTGGAGCTCCCTCACAAGCGCGACGCAGCTCCAGCAATGCGCTGCTTTTATGGCACAGATGCGTAACGCATCTGTGCCGTTTTTGCTACATGATGCGCCGCATTGTAAATGCGGCGCACCATTGGTGGCAGAGCTGCGGCGCACAATAACTGGCGCATCCCTGGGGATGCGGCAGTTATTGTAAATCTGCCCCTATACATTTAGCCAACGAGGGATCACTGACTGATTAGACAGTAGAAAGTACTCCAGTTGAGTAGAGGTATTTCACAAAAAGGTGGCATCTTCGTGGACAAACACGCAGGGCGGGATTCATTCTGCCCCCTGTTAGACTTGTTTTTTGTGCCCTTCTGCCCTCTGTTAGAATCGTTTTTCCCTTGTTTTTGTGCCCTTCTGCCCTCTGTTAGGCTTGTTTTTCCCTTGTTTTTCTGCCCTTCTGCCCTCTGTTATTCCCTTGTTTGTGTGCCCTTCTGCCCTCTGTTAGACTTGTTTTTTGTGCCCTTGTGCCCTCTGTTAGACTAATTTTTCCCTTGTTTTTCTGCCCTTCTGCCCTCTGTTATTCCCTTGTTTGTGTGCCCTTCTGCCCTCTGTTAGACTTGTTTTTTGTGCCCTTCTGCCCTCTGTTAGACTCGTTTTTGTGCCTTTCTGCCCCGTTAGACTAGTTTTTTGTGCCCTTCTGCCCTCTGTTAGACTCGTTTTTCCCTTGTTTTTCTGCCCTTCTGTCCTCTGTTAGACTGGTTTTTTGTGCCCTTCTGCCCTCTGTTAGACTCGTTTGTCCCGTGTTTTTCTGCCCTTCTACCCTTTGTTAGACTGCTTTTTGTGCCTTTCTGCCCTCTGCATCACCACATCACCACTCAGCGCTACCCCAGCATCACTCAGCACCACCATATTATCACTCAGCACCACCACATTATCACTCAGCACCACCACAGCACCACTCAGCACCACCACAGAATCACTCAGCACCACCACAGCATCACTCAGCACCACCACAGCACCACTCAGCACCACCACAGCACCACTCAGTGCCACACAGCATCACTCAGCACCACCACAGCATCACTCAGCACAACCACATTATCACTCAGCACCACCATAGCACCACTCAGCACCACCACAGCATCACTCAGCACCACCACAGCATCACTCAGCACCACCACAGCACCACCACAGCATCACTCAGCACAACCACAGCACCACTCAGCACCACCACAGCACCACTCAGCGCCACCACAGCATCACTCAGCGCCACCACAGCATCACTCAGCGCCACCACATTATCACTCAGCACCACCACAGCACCACTCAGCACCACCCCAGCATCACTCAGCACCATCCCAGTATGACTCAGCACCACCACAGCACCACTCAGTGCTACCCCAGCATCAATCTGCGCAACCATTCAACAACAAATGGTTCAAATATGTTCTCTCAATGTTTCAAACTTTATTACAAATGTCACAAAAAGTTGTTAATATTTCACTTCTGTTCTTGGATTTTTGTCACAATAAAATACACTGAACATAATCTTCACAAAAGTTATTTACAAAATGTGATGTATTCCTATAGGTTCTGTATCGATTCCCCTATTCCCGGCCCTGTTCTGGTTAATACTTAACTAGCAGCCGACCCACGGTGCAAAACCGTTATCTGATTAAGCCACACCACGGCACAGAAACGTGTTATCTGATTAGGTAATAACGCATGCCATCTAATTAGACAAGCACTATTCCTCCAGCCCCTGATAAGGCATACGGAGTTCTCAAAACAAATCAAACCTATGACAACCTGGGAAAATCCCTGCGGCCATTGTTTTGATTTCACCGAGAACTTCAGCAAAAGAATGTGCGAACAAGCCCGTTCGTATGACATCCTTATTGACGTATCCATGTCCATCCTTACGTCAATCTCGACACCTTACAGGTATAAATATTACCGACATTGCCTTAAGCAAACACACGCGGTGGTGACGAGATCGGAGCAGCGAGACGCGCTGAGGAGCCCAGCAGAGAGCGAAGCCCACACGCGCTGCCCCGCCTTCCTGACGCGCTGAGAACGAGACGCTGCTTTTCTCCTGCCGAGAAATCCAGCTCCGGCGCTTCCAAGCAGCCCTCGCAGGCAGCTGGAATATCAAGACCAGAGACGAGAGATACCAGCCCTCAACCATTCTAGATCTCAGGTACAGAACTGAACAACCCCTTGCAGAGAATTCTTGAGTCAGTCACTTGGCAAAACAAACTTAACTTAAACTGCTACTTATCTACTCCCGCCCACGTATTAGGCTTAGGTCAGGTACACTGGGGTAGGCGTGGTTAGAAGCACCAGTTGAGTACGGTTAGTCAAATGTATATATGTATGTATCTATTTTATCAATTTTAACTATCATATGGCTTAGAAACCATATCAATGCTTCTGCAGTATTATTTTATACTTCTGCTTTTATTGTATGCACTTTACTTAACCATAAGTATCGCAATAATATCGATTCATTTCTCTTGTACGAGAAAAGAGACTGATCAATAAATAACATCCTTTATTGAACACGCCCATCTCTTCCTTTTTCTCTACAAACTGGTGAAACTAAGAATGCACGTACTGACTGAGTAAAATAAGTTGTCTTTTTTTTTTCACACAACTCTAGAGATACACTCTTGATTGGGGGAGAGCAAAGTTGTCATGTTCTATGGTTGTCAGAAACTAAATCCCTTCTTGTCTATCCAGGGAAGTTAAACTCCTCCTTGTCTATTCGAGAAAGTTTCTAGTGAACTCTGAGCTAGCTGGCAAAACCAAAAACTTTAAGTCTAATATCGTCAGTAGAAGACCTAGTTAACCTCTGCCCTAGATCTATACTATTGAAGATATTATTCCAATGCGCAGAGCCTATTGGGATAATAGGAACTACACTACATGGCGCCCAACGTTTGGATAGGCGATAAAACTAACGCAAGACATTAGAGTAACTCAGTCGTGCTTTTTCACACAGAACCCCTTTTTCCCATAATACTCCAAAGACGTCTGGAGAGGGTAAAAGGTCATATCCGCCAAACCTCGCAGGAGGAGACTCCTATGTATGGTTCTTGGTTTATTCAACGTTGAAGGATACACTGTTCCAAAATATTGTGCATCTAATCTTTGTTTCCATAGAAACCTGATCTGCGAACAAACAGAATAACCTTCCTGTCGGTAAAATGATAGACAGTGATGAAGAAAGGGAGACAGTTAGAATAGCAGCTGAACTCCTAGTAGCAGACAATACTCTGCTGCAAAATGACCCGGAGGCAAAACTCATCCCGGTCAACATAAGAAAATCTATAACGTTAAAACTTATAGAAAATGGACTGACATCGAGAGGTGGTACAGTCATATTCGTAATTGAGGCACACGAATGTCGGCAGACAGAGGTATTCTATTCATGGATAAACTTTCCAGCAGCAAACGCTGTAACAAAAGAGTTCCACTATTATAAAATAGAGGAACCACCGGATACCTACACACCTTTCGAGGAGGTGGAAGTACCACTCAAATTCCAAGAGCACCTGCTCTTGTTTAATGGCGCCCTAAAACATAATAATCACATCACCAGGCTCGGTCCACTAGGTAGACCAGGAGCAACGTGGCCGGTCCTAGCCGGATATACACCACATCCAGACATTGAAGAAATGTCTGCACCAGATCTTTTAGCACAGCTAAAACAACTAATCAAAATACATAGACAATTAGTACAATATGTAATGCGGACTTCAACAATCCAACCAGCAAATAAAATTCCACAGCTGACCCCTCATCAGGGTAACACAAATAAAATTACACCACAGAACATACAGTCCTGTCTGGGTAAAGTACCCGCAAAAGGGGAACAAATACCTTTCTGGCTAGCACAAAAAATCACTCAAATAGAGGCGGTGTTTCCAGACACCACCCCGGTAGAAAAACACAGGATTCTGACTATCTGTCTTCCAATGGGAATCGCACCACACGTGGAAGACTGTGACACTTGGGGTACAGTCTTTGCTTCCATATACACAAAAACACATGGTGTACCATCCATGTCAGTAATACCAGATGTGCTAAAACAAATTCAAGATGAATATGGTCCAGAACCCGCCTTAACTCTTGGTATGAAATTACTGAAAGATTTCAAGCAGGTCTCTGCAATATTATTAGCCAACATAAAGGGAAAAGCAGCAAACGTGGCGATCCGCCAAAGGTTAAAAGAGACAGATATAGCAGACCAACCAACTGAAATTGCAAGAATAATAGAGAAATCCTATGAAGAACTAGGAAGAGATAGTCTGGGTGAAATACCGGTAAAACCTCAACTGATTGAAAGTCCTGAAAAGATATTTATTAAAAATAATTTAAACACTCAAAAAAAGAGCTGGGATGGAAACAAACAATCCAATCCTAAAGAAAAAAGATTCCAGTCCAGAGGAAGGTCTCCTCGGCGGAGAGAAAGATCTCCGAACCAAGGACGCAGGTCTCCCCAAAGTGAGCCCTCTGGGAAAAAATACAACCTTAGAAATAGGGATAATATAAAGAAACCTGATAGATATCAAGATATTGATACACGTCCCTCTCAATCTTTTCAGACTTCCTCGCAGAAATCGGAAAGAAGAGGACGATCAGAACACAGGGAAGAGCACGT
The DNA here is from genome assembly GCF_964261635.1 of Lissotriton helveticus. Lineage (NCBI taxonomy): Eukaryota > Metazoa > Chordata > Amphibia > Caudata > Salamandridae > Lissotriton > Lissotriton helveticus. Next base: position 347,796,242 of record NC_136067.1, on the reverse strand, counting down.
CAAGTCCAAAAACAAGGAACCTGCTCATCCGAATAAAAAGTTACAATTTCCAAAAAAGAAGGTAGCCAGTATTAAAGTAATCAAAGATGCCGAGAATACTGAGGACACAGCTGAAAAACGGAGAATGGGCTCAGACAATGCTAGACAGCGCAGCAGAAGTGAGCATAGCTCGCTAAGCCCTTATGAATCATCTGGAGACAGTGGACACGAATGAATATATTCAAGTGGAAACTGCCGACACAAGAGTTAGCAAACCTCACAAAATATATGAAATTACATTGCGTATAGAGGGGGATAAGACTAGAAAAATAAGGGGACTATTTTGGGATAATCTCTCCCAGGGCTACGACATCCTTCTAGCTGAATAAGACTGGCCACCCAAGTTCGTCAGAGAGTGCCCTCATGGTGAAGAAATAATTATGCCTGCCTTCTCAAATCACATTCCAATTCATAAAAAATATACACTTGCTAGAAAGTGGGCAGTAGCTCAAGCTCCTGCCTTATATAAAAATCATGTAGGATGGGATGAGGACTCTCCTCCTCACAAAATCCAGTTAAAATCACAACCTACCGCACAGAGGCAGTACCCAATTAAGCAAGAAGCTAAAAAACAGGTAAAAGAGATCCTAGATCAACTTGAATACCAGGGGGTGATTGAAACTTGCACCTCACAAATGAACAATCCTTTGTTTCCTGTCTCCAAACCAGACAACTCATATCGTCTAGTTTTGGATTACAGACACCTTAATTCATGTTGCAAAACTTTTGCAGTGCAAAACTCACATAGTGCTGCACTAATGAATAACATAGTACGCAAAAAATACAAAACAACATTAGACATCTCTAATGGATTCTTTTGTCAAAATATAGCACCAGAAAGCAGATATTTGACTGCGTTCTCGGTAAATGGCTCACAAAAAAGTTTCTGCCGTTTACCCCAGGGGCACAAGAACAGCCCAGGATTATTCTCAAAGAGAGTAACAGAATTACTACAAACATACGATGACGAGGCATTATCATATGTCGACGACATTTACCTAACAGATGATGACTTGGATACTCACTTGAAGAGAGTGAACACCATAATACTTGGGTTCGCAGCAGAGGGTTACAAATTCAACTTTAAAAAATCAAGAATTGCCCATCTAACAGTCCTGTTTTTAGGATATGAATTATCAAGTGAAGGCAAAAGCCTGGCTGACAATTTCCTAGAGAAATGTGCAGTACTCCAAGCTCCTAGAACACTAAAAAACTTACAATCAATTCTAGGCTTCCTAAATTTCGGAAGAACATACATTGCAAATTACGCAGAAAGGATCAAACCCCTTTATGATCTAATAAAACCAGATTTTAAAAGAATCAATTGGACTCAAAAACACACAGAAATTTTGAGATCTTTACAAACAGACATGCTAATTAAAACAAAATTAGAAACACGTGATAACTCACGCAATCTTGTGATTCGAGTCATCCCAGGAAGATGCGGATTCACATACCTGACCTCTAATGAGGGAGAAAAGGTACCAATTGCATACAAATCACACTTGTATACAGAAGCTGAAAAGAAGTTCAGTATTAAAGACAACATTGTTCATGCAGTTCAAACGGCTATAGCAAGAGAAAAAGACAACGCCGACGGTAGACATATCACAGTCAGAACAGCGGAGTCAGCCTTTGAGGCATTAACAACCCCATGTAATTTACCAGAAACAGCGTTGAATCCAGAATGGATACAATGGGTGAATTCAATTGCAACGGACAAAGTAAAATACTACTTTGATCCAGAATTAAAGGAATTAAAATATCTAGAATATGAAATAAAATACCCTCTGCCAATCGACATTCTGCCTTTACGACAGTACGCCTGTGTAATACATACAGACGGGCATGCTCAACCCTCAGTTTGGGGAGAGCTGGCTTACAAGGCCACATGCGAAATTGTAAAAGAAGTGTGGCGCGGAGGTAAATTAAGACCTCTACTTACAAAAACACACTCAGTGGAAAATAATTCAGAACAACAAACTGAAATAATAGCGTTAAAAATGGCGCTAGATAATGCCGATCGCGAATTCCTGACACTTATTGTGTGCGATTCGTATTACTGCGTCAAATCATACAATAACGATTTACAGAAATGGATTCAAAACGGTTACAAAGATGACACAGGTGCAACAATAAAGCAAAAAGTGATTTGGGAACAAGTAGCTCTTTTACAGAAAGAACTACCAAAAACTCACGTGATACATTCAGTGAGTCATCAGCGTAATGGCGTTCACGTTGGAGGGAATTCATTGGCTGAGAAAGCCACAACGGCAGCAACTGAATCGGCTTCCATAGTCAAGAAAAAGCGTACAGTAAAACACATTGACGGTGAAACTATGCTGGCGGTGAAAACGTCATCAAAAGGCGACTGCCCAGCACTACCGATCAACTATCCACTCAATTATACATACATAATCGATGCAAACTCCGTTCCTTTTGCTCGAATCCCTGGAGTGGGGGACAGAGTGATTCCAAACATGGACAGGAGAGGTTTTTTAATAGCAGACGCACATATGGGTGAGGGTCTCAGACACCTCAAACTAAAGGATCCCCTGGAAGAATTACAATCAGTGTACTGGTGGCCAGGTATGAGCCTGCATCATCACATCTTTGTAAAGAACTGCCCAGACTGCACTAGAGATCGCAGTGGCGAGAGAAACGGTATATTACCATGGCGTTTCACTCCAGAATGGATCAACAATAAAAATTAATGCGTCCAATTAACATATAAAGACTATTTTCCACTTGTGATGTAGACCCCAGCACTCGGCTGACGTCTGGACTGTTATAAAAAGATTTGCGAGTCTATAATGGTTTATACGCTAGAAGCATGCTACATTTGGCTAAATGTTTTTTCCTCTTGCCCTAAAGCGTGTGGAAAAACATGGCCAAATGAGCATAGCATAGCGGGACTCTTCTCACTTCCTACCTGAGGGAACGGGATGGTGTAAAGAAAAAACCAAAGGCATAAAGTAATCTATAACAGCGAAGGTATTAGGTTCGGGAGCTGGGTGGGTCAAACATCTAATAAGTGTCCAACGTAGTCTAAATAACCTGCCAAGAAATTCTCTGAGGGGATTCAGTCCGTACGAACTATTGTTTGGAACTAGAATGATGGTCTTAGATCTTGACAGTCAGACTTCAGTGGTTAAAGAAAAAAGCTTTGATATCAAAGATCGTTTGGCTATTTTGCAGGACTTAAACGAAACAAGGAAAGACCTGAGCAACATAAAGTTGAAACAACAGCCAACAACCACTGAAGAAAAAACACCTGTCCCAGCAAGACCTGTCTGGATTCCAAAAGTCGGGGATCTATTCAGAGAAAAGATCGCGGTAAAGAAGGAATTTGGGCCTTCTTACAGAAAACCAGTTCCTGTCTTGTCTATCAACGGGACAAGATCAGTAGTACTACCGCCCCTTGCTGGTAAAAAGGAGAACCGAGTTGTATCCATCGACCTGGTTAAACCACAATCATGTGGCCGATAACAAACAGTAGGCCAAGTGGACTCCCGATAAGTAGTAGAACACCAAGGTTTGCTACAAACACAGAGGTTCAATCTAAGAGGCTACTCACGTTTGAAATGCCAAAAGAACAACAACAAGTTCTATGCAACAATGCTATGGAACTTGAACCTCTACAAACCCAAATAAAAACTTTTAGCAGAGACACACCAATCTACAATGAAGTAATAAATGACTATGCTGCTGCAACAAAACACACGGATAAAGCAATTATCAATCCTGAAACTATTGGAACAATAGACAGAACGGCATCCGGTTACTTCATCAACTTCAGCGATTCATCTGAAAACCTGAGTGAATCAAAGGAACAAACATCAACAAAAACCTTTAAAGACAAAGCTAAGGAACTTTTTCAACAACTGAAAGAAACCTATCTGATTTCTCCATGGATTGAATTCTGGGTGGCCTTAGGTGCACTTATCCTCATACTTTGGATCATCATGATACTATGTTTGGGACACTTCATTGAGGGAAAATATGCTAAAATGGACACAGCAAGCCAGAAAATCAACGTGGTCCTCAAACCACACACGTCTTCACACGTCGAGAAAAGAGAACTTTCTTCAGTCAACTTCACAGCCAATCCTATACCCGGTGGGGTAGCATGGGACAATGCTAATTATGAAATCTATGGTCCGGTTGAAATCCTGAAGTATCCACATCAAATCAAGATCTCATTGAGTGACTTTGTAAAACCAAGCTCAGTTGCAGATGATTGGGACGTTGAAAGCATTAATAATATGATGTCTGAACTAGTGATGTCTGCTAAATTTACAAAACATGATTATTTGCAGGGTTCATCTAATTATGATAAAATGTTCTGCTATAATCACTATAGTAATCATTATCTGCATAAATCTGCACAACCTAGAAATGTTCTAAATTATAATCAATGGGAACACTGTGCAACCCCTCCAAAAGGTAGCTCAAGAACCTTTTATGACAAATATTCATATTTTTCAGGGTTCAACACAAGTAATGCAGAAACGTTTTATTTCAAATTATCAAACAAGACAGGTACAAAAACCATGCTTACAAACACTAAATTGATATATTCAGACTCGTTTTTTGAACAAATGAGTACGTTTGGTTTTGATTACTGGGACAAAAATGTTGAAGTAAAAAGTGTTTGGGGTACAAAAGAATGGCAAGTACAAGGTATAGAATCATTGTTTAGAGCCTGCATGATCCCAGAACAAATGATATTTTTGAATGACACTATTCAACAAACTACCTGTCTTGGCCTAGCCAAAATCAAAGACTTAAACAAACCGTCTATTCCAAAGCCAACAATGAACAGTAATATATCTATAGATGAGGCGATAGACGTAAACCATATATTAAGCCAAAACAGAACACATCCTGATTGGAAACAGTGGTTGATCTGGCCCACAGATACTAATAACTGTCAAGACAGATTCCTGAACAAAATCCAGGGGTTCAAATTGACCAGGCCAGACCCTAGATATTCCCAAAGACAACACCCAGGGATAATTACCACGTACAGTGTGGGCAAGCTCTGCCTTCAATGGCTACAAACATCCACACTGGCAGAAATTAAGCAACACCTAACTTTACTTACTGATGGTGCTGACTTGCGTGATTTCATTATGGGACCACGCAAACAGCGTCAAAAACGCTTCATAGCAGCCTCTGTATATGCAGCTTATAATGAAGCCTGGAAAATAACTCAAATTGAAACATCAGAGAGAATACGGGAAATTGACCGTATTAATTTGGAAAAATCACTTTCTGTAGTGGACAATGGGTTAATGACTCTGTCCTCCAGAATATACTCTTTGGACAGCATTGTGTCTTGAGCAATCGACATAATATCGCAAGACTTACTGTTGTTACAACACGGTCAGTCCCAATTGCGCTCTATTGTACAACTTGGCTGGATGTTACAAAATCTGCGTTCAGGCTATGTGCCTTGGCGTTTAATCAACACGTCACTGTTCAATATCTTTAACCTTACTGATAAACAAATCAGTATGGGACAGAAGGGTGCTGATTATACAATCCTGAGCATTGAGAAACTCGAGAGATTACCATTGACAATGTCAGAACGACCCGTCAGTGAGTGGATAATACATGGAATAATTAATATTCCAATATCTACTTTCAGGTTTCAATACTGCCAAAAATATATACAGGCTGGCATGTACGAAAAATTGGGTAAAGGGTACATTAAGTCAACATGGAACTTGCCCTATTCACATGCTTGTGTCAGTAATAAAGGCTGGAAAGTGTTTCTTAGTGGCAATAATTGTGCCATGTCACTAAGCGGTACACTTCTGTGTAATGGTATTAGTTTACACGGAGCCTGTGAAGGGTCCTCAAATAACCTTTCACGTCACCAGCTAGGCACACCTGCGACACAAATAGAACCATTCTTTAGGAGACTATCGAACAGGAGTTACATTATAATCGTAGACCGCAGATGTTGTAGCTTGGTGCCCAGAGTAGCTTATCTCATAAGTACGACTGCGAAGGTCATGTGCTGTGAACAAGTATTGTTCCCCAGCGCAATGCCAGACAGGGAGGCAAGGTTATGGCCGAATTTGAAAATTTCTTCCATTAGAGTCGATACTTTAAGCAGAATGAAAACAGTGCTCCTTCAGACGCCGACCAGGCTCACGTCATCAAAAGAAACGTATGATCTCCAAGTTGCAAGGACAACGTCAGAGATTCATTCATTGTTATCAACTAATTCCCCCATACATTTCGCAGAAATCCTGAACGAAATCTTAAATATTTCTGATACCAGTGGGATCTCAAATGTATTTAAGACAGTGTTTTCAGGGGCTCTAACACCATTTAAAGCCATTCTGGGTATTTCTCCAGACTTTGTCCATTCCGTCTTTGGTGGACTTCCTCTCCTTTTGGGACTAGTGGCAGGAATCCTATTTTTGATCCTGTTATTTCGCTATGGCAAACCGTGTCACAGACAAAACACCTGCGACAAGGGAAGAAACAATCCTAGCCATTGGATACCGGGACCAGATATCTAAAATCCTTGGACTATCCCGGCTTAGAGACCTGAACATGACTTGGTTTCTTTCATTTAGACCAATGTGGCAAAGCTGTGTTTTACCTGTATTAAGGTGCTTGCTATGCGGAGAAGAATGCGTGTTGGACACCTGTCTGACGCTACAATCGGATGCGCCAATGGATGCAGAAACTTTGTTGGGTCCGGTCACGGCTCATGCATTGTGCTGTCCCCAGCGGCTACCAATCCTGATGACGGCATTCGTGGAGACTTCACCACTACGATTAAGGGGTATTGAGGTTCAAGATGAAAGCAGCATCGATCAGGTACGACCTTCTGTCAGCTATGCGGATCAAAACATCAATGGAGGCAATCATGCTCATGAATGCATGGTAACATCTTTTTCCGAGTTAGTGGAACTCTCACAGGAAGCTGTTGACAGCTTTTTCGACAGTCTAAATAATATGATGTTCTCACCAGAGCAGAAATAATGACTTTTGAGCAAGCTAGCACACGGCGTTCCCATCACCCTGAATTTGGCCTTCAACTTTAATGATAAAGTAACATGAACAATTTTTCTCTCCAGCATGGACAGCAGATTTTTTCATAATCCCCAAAATATTTTTTTACAATTTTTCGGGACACTTATCTTCTGCTTAAAGTAGAAACTATTCTTAGAGAACTGAATTTCTATTTTAGGAACTTTAGAGACATTAGCTGCCCTCTGACATGTTCATAAATATTTTATTTTGTGATGAAATGGTCTCGCATTTTTTTCTTCTGTCTTAAGAGCCATTTCATGTGTAATTTTCATATTTTATTAGTTATGATGTATGAATATGCGTGATATTTAGCATTAATATACTGCTTGAGTGCATATAATGTATATATATATCGTTTCGTATATTTCATGTTTCAAAATGCATATGGATGTATTTTGTGGTGGTATGGTATACACATGCTCTACTAGTGTATTTGCTATGCCTAGATCTTGTAAATATGGACATAGTCAGCGTGGAGTGGGTGTGATGTATTCCTATAGGTTCTGTATCGATTCCCCTATTCCCGGCCCTGTTCTGGTTAATACTTAACTAGCAGCCGACCCACGGTGCAAAACCGTTATCTGATTAAGCCACACCACGGCACAGAAACGTGTTATCTGATTAGGTAATAACGCATGCCATCTAATTAGACAAGCACTATTCCTCCAGCCCCTGATAAGGCATACGGAGTTCTCAAAACAAATCAAACCTATGACAACCTGGGAAAATCCCTGTGGCCATTGTTTTGATTTCACCGAGAACTTCAGCAAAAGAATGTGCGAACAAGCCCGTTCGTATGACATCCTTATTGACGTATCCATGTCCATCCTTACGTCAATCTCGACACCTTACAGGTATAAATATTACCGACATTGCCTTAAGCAAACACACGCGGTGGTGACGAGATCGGAGCAGCGAGACGCGCTGAGGTGCCCAGCAGAGAGCGAAGCCCACACGCGCTGCCCCGCCTTCCTGACGCGCTGAGAACGAGACGCTGCTTTTCTCCTGCCGAGAAATCCAGCTCCGGCGCTTCCAAGCAGCCCTCGCAGGCAGCTGGAATATCAAGACCAGAGACGAGAGATACCAGCCCTCAACCATTCTAGATCTCAGGTACAGAACTGAACAACCCCTTGCAGAGAATTCTTGAGTCAGTCACTTGGCAAAACAAACTTAACTTAAACTGCTACTTATCTACTCCCGCCCACGTATTAGGCTTAGGTCAGGTACACTGGGGTAGGCGGGGTTAGAAGCACCAGTTGAGTACGGTTAGTCAAATGTATATATGTATGTATCTATTTTATCAATTTTAACTATCATATGGCTTAGAAACCATTTCAATGCTTCTGCAGTATTATTTTATACTTCTGCTTTTATTGTATGCACTTTACTTAACCATAAGTATCGCAATAATATCGATTCATTTCTCTTGTACGAGAAAAGAGACTGATCAATAAATAACATCCTTTATTGAACACACCCGTCTCTTCCTTTTTCTCTACAAACTGGTGAAACTAAGAATGCACGTACTGACTGAGTAAAATAAGTTGTCTTTTGTTTTCACACGACTCTAGAGATACACTCTTGATTGGGGGAGAGCAAAGTTGTCATGTTCTATGGTTGTCAGAAACTAAATCCCTTCTTGTCTATCCAGGGAAGTTAAACTCCTCCTTGTCTATTCGAGAAAGATTCTAGTGAACTCTGAGCTAGCTGGCAAAACCAAAAACTTTAAGTCTAATATCGTCAGTAGAAGACCTAGTTAACCTCTGCCCTAGATCTATACTATTGAAGATATTATTCCAATGCGCAGAGCCTATTGGGATAATAGGAACTACACTACAAAAAGTTTAAGCTATTGCCATTATAAATTAAAATCACTTTTATTTAAGTATTAATTATTTTAAAAAAATTAAAAGCCATTGTAATTTGTAATATCAATACAGCTAAGTCACGTAAATACAAAACATGTTGCATTACAAATGCTATAGGTGTCACATTTGTGAAAGTTATAACTATTGGCATTGTAAATGACAAAGCAATTAATTTAGCTATTTTCAAAACCAACACATAAATAAAAAAAAATTGTCATTTACAAGACCAATAGCTCAAACTTTCCTAATGCGAGACCTATTGCATTGCAAATGCTTGTTTTTATATCTGTCAGTGCTTCCTGTTGAGGTCTAATTTTCGTGACAGGTGCCTCATTGCCTACTTGCAACTATTCTCTGACCCTGCTTCAAGGGTCAGAGCAGGGTCAGAGAATAGTTGCAAGTAGGCAACGAGGCGCCAGGAAGCACTTACAGGCTTACAGCAGCAGGTGCCCAAGTTGAAGTTAATTTCTTTGTAACCCTTTTGTAAAGGGTTACAAAAAATTAGCTTCAACTTTTGTACCTGCTGCTGTAACCCTGTAAGTGCTTGTCTGAAAATTTGTCCCCGCTGGTTTGCGGATTTTACCGCGATTTCGCGAGATTCGCGGATCGCGAAATCGCGGAAAATCCGCAAATTCCGCGAGCGGAACAAATTTTCAGCCCATGCTTAAATATAACGCAATACTGTCAGATATAATCAATTCATTAGCTCCTTTAAAACAAAAGAATCCCAGATAAGGATAAATACTTGGCTTAACGGATCCTAAAAGGAGGAAAGATGAAATCTGAGACTAACCGAATGGAAATGGAGAGAACACCCATCATTTCCCCAGTTAAAACTGCTAAGAAAAAATCAGAAACGGCTTACAAAAGCATTCTCTATTAAAAAAAATGAGTTGTTTAGAATGGAACTGGAGAATGCTAGCAATAGACCATGTAAACTCTTCAAAATGATAAAACAAACATTCAAATAAATTCACCAAATCCTCTAAAGAGGCAACAAATTCCCTGATAAGCTGTGAAGAATTCTCATCGTTCTTCACAGCCAAAGACAGCTCACTGGGAAAGGAGCTTAGAACAGCCGCTACCAACCTACCTATCCTGACCGCTTCACAAATCGATGATACACATACTTCTATCAGTGTCAAAAAATTAAGCTCAATGGACAACCTTCAATTCACATGACGAGATCAACATGTCCAAAATCCTTTCGTCAATAAAACCAAATACCCACTTCAATCACCCTCTCCCCTCAAAATATTTGACAACAGCCAACCAACTTGTCACCACCATCTGGACAGCAATAATCAACGCTTCTTTGTCTCAAGGTTCCATAGCAGACTGCCTAAAAATGGGTCAAACCATTTCCATCATAAAAAAACCGACAATGAACTCTGCTGACCCAAATAATTTCAGGCCAGTATCCAATATTCCCTTATTACCGAAAGAGCTAGGAAAATGTGTGCAACAACAACAAAGCCAACATGTTGTCAAATTAATCTGCTAGACAACTGCCAATTGGGTTTTAGGCTGGATCGTAGTAAGGATATTACTATACTTCATATAGAAGATGACACCTTACAAGCACTATACCAAGACACATTATGGGCCAGATGTGGGTAAATCCATTTTACCGAATCTAAAATACCGAATTTTACCAAATCGGTATTTTAGAATCGGAAAAAGGGATGTAGGTAAAAAATCGAAAAAAATACAGAATCTGTAAAATTCGGTATCGGACAATCGGAACTTACCGAATCGGTATTTACCGAATCGGTATTTACCGAATCGGTATTCCCCATTCATTCCTATGGGCCAAAAGGCCCATAGGAATGAATAGGGAATACCGAATCGGTATTTACCGAATCGGTAAATACCGATTCGGTAAATTCCGAATCGGAAAGCTAACAAAAGTGAAACTCAAGTAGGCAGCCAATCAGGTGCCACCACCCTCCCCCTCCCTACCAGGAAGTGGCTACACAGGCAGCTGCAACTAATTAGAAGCTTCTGGCAAGGCCGTTGGAGCTGAGCAGAGTGCAGGAGCAACAGAAAGGGGTTGGAGCACTTTTAAAAGTGAAAAATGACAAGCAGCCAAGAAAAAGAGCAGCCTGAGAGGAGGAGGAAACTGAAATTCAGCAGCATGGAGCTCCAGGTCCTTGTGGAGGAGGTGGTCAAGGTGCACCACAAATTGTTTGGCAGGCAGTCCCTCACTGTGGCTGAATCAGCCAAAAGAAAAATCTGGCTGGACATTATGGAGAAAGTAAATGCCGTGGGGGTGACCACCAGGGACATAGAGGACCTCAAAAAACGTTTTTATGACCTGAGGAGCCAAACCAAGAAGAAAATGGCAGAACAACACAAGTACGCATCAAAAACAGGCGGAGGCAAGAACCCAGCACCCCCCCTGACTGACCTGGAGGAGATGGTGGCTTCACTCCTAGAACCAGAGAGCGTCTGCGGACTGGGAGAAGTAGACAGCTCGGCCAGAGCTGCAAGTAAAAAAGCTAAGACAAATGCACTGCATTCTCCCCAATAGCAACACCCTTACCTGCACCCTTAGTGGGCAAGTGAACCCAAGTCCAGTACTGCTAGCAATATACAGGGCCAATGCATGATGTGATATGTAGACAGGAAATATAAGAACATGTCATACAGCACACCAACCAACTAGTTCATGTAATGACTGCATACAGTACATGGCCAATGTGATAAATATTTAATTGTAGTGACTGTGAGACAGTAGCGCTTAGCTAATGTACGCTTATATGTCCACAGGTGAAACGTCTCGCAGGCGCTTGCAGGAGGCTGAAGGGACACCACCTGAGAAGGAGGAGAGTCAGGATGCAGGACAAAGTACCCCCAACGTACCACAGGAGAAAGCTGCATCAAGTAGCCATCCACCTGACCAAGACACAGAAATGGCCCAAGAGTTGCTGGCGTCCCCTAGCAGATCTCATTCCCCTCTCCTGCTGTCATCACCAGATATGCCAGCATCACTGCATGATGTGATACCCCCATCACAACCAGGCAGGAGGCATGTCGTGGCTCCACTCCCCGATTTGGAGTCCGTAGCAGCTGACATGGAGGGTGACGGACAACAGAACTTGCCTGTAGCAGTGAGCCCTGTCACAACCCACTCCAGTGCAGGGATGAGCCATAGTACTGCAAGACGCCGCAGAGTGCAAGAAGGGCCAGCAGATGCACCAGTTGAGGGTCGAAGTGTGTTCCTTGGTCTGGAGGGGAGCATGGTGCGGATACAAAGGATGCAGGGAAGAGCCATCCAGGCATGTCAACGACAGCTGAGGTCCCTGAATAGTAACATTGGAGAGATAGGAAAGGGCATCAGTGAGATAGTACAGGTCAACAAGGAGATGGTACAGGTCAACAAGGAGATGGCAGCTGGGATGCGGGGAATCAACAACTCGGTGCAGCTACTATGCACCAAACTAGTCAATGATTTTGCTGCAAGGCAGAGGGATAGGCATCGTGCACATGTGCAAAGTACAGCCATCAACCGCCTGGCCACTGCCACATCCCTGTTATGCAGGAGAAGCTCCAACATGCAGGAGGCCATGACACAAAACACAAATGAGGTCACTAGGGGCATGGGCAGGATGACCAGTGCTCTTTAGGCGCTGTTGAATGCACAAACTGCACACACAGCTGCTCTGGATGTGCCTATGAGTGAGGAGAGCGCGAGCAGGAGCAGCATTGGGAGCACCCCTGTAACTGAAACTAGGAGGAGCAGGCGCCATGCTGAGGCCACAGGCCAGCAAGACAGTGAGCAGGTTGAACAACCTACTAGTGTTAATGGGAAGCGAGCTAGGAAATAACTTTCACAGTACATGGTGAACTTACCCAGAACTGAGAGCATTGCAGTTAAATGCTTTTTGTTGCACCTTTGTGCTTTAAAAAACCAACGTCATTACAAAATTAAACTAGTGTTGTAGCATACAACGCCTGTCTGTGTCTCCTTACTTACTTAAAAATAGTTGCGTGTGACCTCTTCCCGTCTGTGTCTGCCATCAGTTGATGTTGCTTCTCCAGATGTGTGTGGTTCAGGGACTGCTTCCTCGTCGTCATGGTCCTCATAATCTGAGATTTCCACTTCTGTGCCCTTCTTGACCGCCAGGTTGTGCAGAATTGCACAGGCTGCAATCATTTTGCAGCAGGTGAATAGTGTGTACTGGTGGGCCCCTCCACTTTTATGGAGGCAGCGAAACCTGCTCTTCCACATGCCAAAGGTGCGCTCCACAATGTTTATAGTTGTTTTGTGAGCCCTGTTGTATCTCCTCTGACTTGGTGTTGTTGGGTTTAGGTAGGGTGTGAGGATGAAGGACCGGAGGGCATATGCACTGTCCCCTATTAGTAATAAGAAATTGACATTAATCCCAGGCTCCCATGCTCACACACATCCACCTGTAATACGATTCAAGTGATTTCCACACAGTGTCTCACCTAGCAAGTATCCTTCGCCGAATTCCCCCGCAGTCAGGCGTGCGTACATCCCACTGTTTTCGAAGATATAGGAGTCGTGGGTACTCCCTGGGAATTTGGCTACTATGTCAGTGATCACGTATTTAGCATCACAGATCACCTGTACATTTATGGTGTGCGTGGATTTACGGTTCCGATAAATGTACTCTGTGGCAGCAGGTGGGCATATTGGTATGTGGGTACCATCAATGCAGCCAATGATGTTAGGGAACTGCGCCATCTGATAGAAGTCTGTCTTTGTCCTTAGCAGTTCTGAATGCGTAGCAGGAAAGCTAATGTAGTGCTGCATTCTCTGCAACATGGCATCAAGGAATTTATTTTAAAGAAACGGGACAGACAGCTCTGGGACACCCCACCTACTGCAGCAACCACACTCTGGTAGCTTCCAGATGCAAGCAGGTGTAGGCTGCACAGCACCTGCACATGGGGTGGGAGGGCATGCGCCCTTGGGGTAGGATGGTCCAAAAGTGGGTGTAGGTCCCTGATGAGGTCCAGGATTGTTTGCGAGGCCAGCCTGTACCTCTGTAGGATCTCAGGCTCAGTGAGCTGGAATACTGTGATCCTCTGCCTACACACCTGCTCCTCCCTCCTCCAGACCCTCTCTCCTCCTGCCTGGAGCCGTAGCCGCCTCGCAATGACATAGAATGCCACCATTCTGGTGTAAGTGGTGCATTTTGGCTCCTTTTTTATAGCCTGCACCTGGTTACCACCTGCTTTCAATCCATGGTAAATACCGACTCTTAAATACCGAATTTTATGCAAATTCGGTATTTAAAAGGGGACCTACATCTCTAAATTCATTTTTACCATTTCTTATTTACCGATTCGGTAAATTTTCCGATTCGGTAACTTTTCTGATTCGGAAACTTTACCGATTCTGTAAATATACTGAATCGGTAAAGTTTCCGATTCGGTAACTTAACCGATTCTGTAAATTTACCGAATCGGTAACGTTACCGATTCGGTAACTCCACCGATTCGGAGATTTTACCGAATCAGCTACTTTTTTGTCCCCTACATCCCGAATGCCCAATACCGGTCAGTAATGGCCGAAATTACCGAATTTCGGCCGTTACCGACCGGTATTGGGCCACCTACATCTGGCCCTTTGTCGCTTAATTCTTCTGGACCTATTGTCTGTGTTCGAGACAGTAAACTATGATAAATTGCTAGATTGACTAAAAAACAGGATGAGATTATCGGGAACTGTACCGGAATAGTTTAAATCTTTCTTGTAAAACAGAATGCAAAGATTCAAAGTAAATTAAAAACTATCATTGCCGTCCTCTATTACGATTGGAGTACTACAAGGCTCAACTCTTTCCCAGCTCTATTTAATCTCTATACAGAACCGCTAAATGAAAGACTTCGTCATGCCAACATCTCTTCCATACGTATGCAGATGACACACAGATTTATATTACAATGTTGTCACTGGAGGAGATTAAGACAATGAATGACCCACTAATGATGTCCATTCAATGATTAACAAATAATCAGCTTAAGCTACACATGCAAAAACCAGAATTCTTACTAATATCCCCCCCAAAAGTTCTTCTGACATTAAGGAATGGACTAGGTTGATCACCACGCTAAACTGCACCCCGATCATAGTGAATTCAACCAAATCACTAGGATTCACACTGGACAAGAACCTGAATATGCAAACCCACATCAACTCGGATAAAAATGCTCGGTTTCACCTGAGCTATCGTTGAAAACTGAAACCAATCTTAGAAACACTAGACTCAAAATGTCAGTGCAGGCATTAGTCATCTCAAGGATCAAATATGGATGTACAACTGTATCAGAACTGCTCAAGATCTCAACACTTCCTATAAAAGCCTGTCGCAAAGTAGCCCTAAGACTCATAACAGGTTCAAGAAAATTCAACCACATCTCTCTGCACATGAAGGCTCTGAATTGGCTACCAAACACAGCCAGAATCCAACTCAAACTGGCATATATCACACAAAAAGCATTAAACTCTAAAGTGCCTTGGCGCACTGCGGGATGGCTGGCTGAATTGGCAGCTCCGCCGGACGGGCTCGACATCACGTTATATTTCCCGTCAATGGCAACCGATTTCAGCGATGCAGACCACTACCTGAAAGAAGAATATGTGTAGCGTCTGATGGTTGTGGTTAGCGGCCGGAGAGGACAACGCAAGTGAAGCAATTCAGCCAGGGGGTCTGGAGCGTGAATCTGCCGACACCGGGTAAGATGGCGACCGCAACTAATCACTGCTCCGCACAGCCTGCACCACAGCGCCGGAGTGTCCCCATGTGAGGCAGCACCACAGACATCGGAACATGCGCTCCTAATGTGCTTCATAGATAACGCCTCTCCCCGCTGCACGGTGCCTAATTGCGAATTCGGAAGACTGCTTCGCGCGGACCCGGCTAGAATGACGGCTAACATGGCGACCCCCATCAAGGCCACCGTGTTGTGCCTCGATAGATCTGGCACTTGATGAGGCACGAGAGGCCACTTTCTGAACCTGACTACCCATCACCGAACATGCGAACTTAGCGGAGAGGCTGGAGATTGGGCTGCAATAGGCGATTCAGAGGGTTTGCACAAAAGACGCGAAAACGGCGCGAAAACGACGGACAAGATGGCGCACCCATATAAACACCTCGCAACTGCCGATATTTAGGAGGTCCTAGCATTTGGGAACTGTACACATCAGGAGTACTGGAGGGAATATTGGACCTACAGGGAAACACTATCAGACTCGAGGCCCCTCGCTGAAGTAATATAAAGGTCCAGTGCTCAACATAGAGGTCGCAGTGGCAGATACCCTGGTGACGAGGCTGACTGAGGTTGCGACCTTAACCCTTCTTCCCGCGCCTGCCTTCACTCCGAGCACAACAACGTTCCATGGGCCCCATCTTGTACCGGAACTACATCATGGCCCCCTGGGATACGGAGTAACGCGGCAAACACTCTCTATTGGCCCCTTTTTTGCCCTGAACCATAGCGTGGGACTGTGCGCGCTCAGCAACGAAACACTTGACGCTCTGAACTGCACTACAACTGCACACCTCCCCTGTACGCAATCAGATAATCCCCCTATGCCGGCTGTGGAGGTGACATAACTGCTGCTGAAAGATTTTGGGCTAAATAACGACCGTTTGGGAAGGGATCTCGTTATCTGCAACCTACTCTGGCCCACCCTCAGCACCAAGTCTCCTTACATGCTAACTGTCTGAGGATCCTGGTGGCGATTCTATTGAACACACGGAACGAGACCCACTATTGCAAGATAGTAGCCTCGCCACAAATCTACCTCCTAATACATTTGCCATGCTGTACCATCAGCTATCTGCCTGCTGCGCTCCGGCAAAATCTATCGTTCCAGCATGGGGAAACCGGACAGGCAACAACCAAAGCTCAACTTCGAGCAACGCAGAACGACGCGTGCGCCTACTTCCCATTCAGACACAGAGACTGACACTGCAGCCGATACAACGCGAGGGATGGAATCTATTTTGAAAGCTATTCAATCCAGTCTCCAAGACATAAACGGGAAATTGGACCATCTTACATGTCGGGTAGACAATATGGTGACAAAACTGGATAAACATGGCGAAAGGCTAGACGAGGCGGAAACTAGAATATCAGCGGTGGAGGACGAAGCGCATACGAGCGCATCTAAGTGTACAGGCTTCGAGAAGATACTAGAAGTCATATGTTCAAAGGCGGAGGATTTGGAAGCTAGATCAAGACGCAATAACGTGCGCATCGCAGGTGTGCCCGAATCCACAAACACAGGCTAGATGGAATCCTATGTTGAGGAACTCTGCCTGGCACTCTTTGGTAAGGAAGCGTTGTCACCGGTGTTCATTGTGGAGAGAGCTCATCGCACCCTGGAGCCGCGTCCTCCGCCGGGAACACCACCAAGGCCAATTGTGGCACGTATCTTAAACTACAGAGACCGAGATGCGATACTACGACTAGCACGTGAGCTCATTTTCCAAAATAACCGACTGGAGTTTTATCCTGACTACACGATGGCTGTACAACAGACCCGCAGAGAATTCAACACAGCTAAAGCAAAACTACGTGAACTGAAAGTAGACTACGCCATGCTGTACCCTGCATGACTGAAGGTGACCTGGCAAGGCAAATCGACGGTGCTGTCCACACCAAAGGCGGCGAACGACTACATCAAAACCATTGTGGCCTCCCGTCGGACCAGAGAAAGGCAGGAGCAAAATCATGACGAGGAGTGATGGGCTCCTGCGGCTTGAGCCCTGGTGACGATGCAGAGACTCGCGACTATCCCAGACCGCCATGGTAAGGCCTTCCTCGGAAAGGTGAGCCCTGCTCTACGCCACGATGAACTCCCCATGGTGGGTAAGTCCGCACTGTATGATCCTATGTACTTCTAGACGTCACTAATACACGTGATTTTAGACACACTTCAGGAAATGGTCTGTCCGGATATGCTAAGGTACCGCCAGACTTGACAGGAGTTTTAGTTTACGGATCTGACTGCTTGAGATGCACTGCCTACACCCTTCAGATACATAATTGTTGCTATTCCGAAGGTGCCTACATATGCTCTTTTTGGTGTGACAGAGGGGGCACTTTCCTCGATCACTATGATAACGTTCGTACTTCACAACACATGTTACGATGGCTGAAACTCCGTTAACTGCACAATCTTTGAACTTCCTCACCTGGAACATCAGAGGCTACACCAACCCCAAAAAAATGCGCCAGATATTCGCGTGCCTAGACAGGTGGCACATTGATATTGTTATGTTTCAGGAGACGCATGAAGCTCCGCACTCGACTGCTCAGTTGGGAAGGAGGTGGGCGGAATCCATTCACTGCTCAAAATATTCGTCGTACTCCAGAGGGGTTTCCATCCTAGTAAAGAAAGGCACGAATTTTAGGATTGACACAACAATCTTAGACGCATATGGCCGATATGTTATTCTCAAGGGTAGACTACGGGGGCGTCCGTTAACGCTGGTGAACACATACGGCCCAAACACTGACGCACCTGACTTCTATAATGAAATCTGGCAACAGCTACACTCAGCAGATGATCAAACGATACTTTGGGGAGGGGATCTTAACCTGGCCCTAGATGATAGGCTGGATAGATCAGGCAACACAACGGAACACCACACACAGGCTCGCACCAAATTGTTAGACATGATGGTAGACCTGCGAATCACAGACATATGGAGGGCCCGTCACCCGGGAGTCAAAGAAGCGACACACACGTCAGCGGCATATAGCAGCTGGTCGCGCATAGATTATTGGTTGGGCTCAGATGCACTACTGTTGTGGACTACAGTGATCAAACACATGCCAAAAACTCTCTCAGACCACAACCCCATTAAGCTTTCCCTATGTTTTCCTAATTATACACTGCCACCGTATAGTTGGAAGTTCAATGCTACAGCATTGACCGACCCGATTTATGCAGACACTATAGAAAAGGCGATCAGGGAATACTTTCAAATGAATGATAAATCCACTGATGATGCAGGCCTGTTGTGGGAGGCGTTCAAAGCCACAATTCGTGGTGTCTGTATAAGCACAACAGCTGGGATACTAAAAGATATACGAACACAATTGACCCGGTGCGAATCCAAGCTTAGTACGCTAGAACATCAATATGAAGTAACACCTCTGCCGGCTACACTTGCTGCAATACGCACCGCGTTAACCGAACACCAATCATTAGCGGAGGACAAGGTTAAATACCTGAGTAAGAGACATGTTGCCCGAGTTTATGGAGAAGGTGGGCGACCCGGGCGAGTACTAGCGTCTAAAATCTGTGCTGGCCGCGTAACCAATACTGTAACCCAGATCAGAGGTGGTGATAATCAATTACACACAGATCCCGCAACTATTTTAAAATGCTTTGTCCAGAATTATGGTGACTTGTATCAATCAAGACCAGTAGCAACACAACAAGATACACTCCAATATTTAGACGATGTCACCATTGCCTGGCTGTCTGACGCCCAGAGGCAGTACCTTTCACTGCCGATCACGGTAGAGGAGGTGATAGAAGTGATCCAATCCCTGCCCAATGGTAAGAGTCCTGGCCCGGATGGATTCACTTGTGAGTTTTATAAAACATACAAGGACCTCCTGGCACCTCGATTGGTTGCCATGTTTGGGGCCGCACATGATGCTCAGATACTACCATCCACACTGTGAGAGGCGTTAATAGTGGCACTTCTTAAACCGGATAAAGACCCAGACAGTTGTAACTCATATCACCCGCTTTCCCTACTTAATGTGGACTCAAAAATACTCGCAAAAATACTTGCTGTGCGACTGCAACCACTCATGACGAATTTGGTTCTTCCAGACCAATCGGGTTTTATACCCTCCCGCAACACAACACACAACACAAGAACACTCTTTGCGGTCTCGCACTATCTAGATCCGACGAGGAAAGCTGTAGCTGTGATGCTGGACGCCGCTAAGGCGTTTGATTCTATTGAATGGTCTTACTTAATCACAATACTGCATAGGATGGGTTTTCCCCTGATATACATTCAATGGATCCAACTGTTGGACACGAAACCCACTGCCAGAGTCAGGATTAATGGCTATGTCTCTGAGGCTTTTAACATAGGAAGAGGGAAAAGACAGGGCTGCCCATTGTCCCCCCTGCTATTTGCCCTTGCCCTAGAACCCCTGGCCTGCATAGTTCGGCAGAGGAGCCATCATCTTGCCCTGCAGTTTCCGAGTAGACCCCTGCATATCTCCCTATATGCGGATGATATGCTACTATATGTCCGCGACTCAACACGTAACCTAGATCCCATCTTGCGCACATACATCAAATTTGGTGGTTTTTCGGGACTGCAGATAAATGGGGGAAAATCCTCGATCATTCCACTCACTGACACCACTATGCCACATGCTATAGAATACCCATTAGAATGGCAAACAGACCCCATACGATACCTAGGCATATGGTTTCATAGGGAGCCGGAAATAGTCATCAGGACAAACTACGGTAGAGCAATTGATGCCCTAGAGGACAAACTTAAAAAAAAAACAAAAAAAACTCTAATGCGCCTTCTTATTTAGCTCAGAAAATTGTGATATCCAGAGGAGGCAGGTATTCCCAGAGCGCCAGGAAACTCGTTTTGAAACTGCTCTTCTTCCGGAAGAAGAAAACATACAACAGAGCTTTCTCAGGTGCCACACTTAGAATCTGGAATTCGCTACAGCCAAACATTAGAAGAATCCCAACAATGTCAAGATTCAAGAAGGAGGTTATGATTTTTCTAATGGGTAAATTCCTTCCATAACTCCCTTCAGAACAAACACCTACATTTGCTAAGTGATTATTAACCGTTCCCTACAAGTATATAATTCACTAGCCTCACAAGACTTCCAAAATGAAGCTCCTTGGGAACTTTCCAACCCTCCTTTCAGAGAGTCTTATCACCTAACTTACAGAGGCGTAGTTTAACTGTAAAATATGGCATCTTCTAAGGTGTTCAGTCGATTGTAAAAAATGTATAATATGACGTATTCCTTCAGGTTCAGGTATTATTGTAAGTGCATAGGTCTCTTACTGCTCCATGAATGTAATGTATTCACTTAAAAGTTGATATGATTGCTGGCTCCCGTCATAATGCGACCACTTTACCACTGTTAAGCGCTCTGATACCCTAACAGGTCATGTTTGTGCGATATAAAACACGAAATAAATAAAAGTACAACCATATCAAGTATATGTATACTGGATAAGTATATGTGACATGCCCTGATGTACTCAACAGAAAATATTGTTGCCTTTGGAAGTAAGAAAAACTTTGTCAGTATACAGTTATTTTAAAATGCAATAGTTGAATAACAATAACCAATCTGATTGATTCTGGTTCCTTGAAATTATTCAGTTTTGCTGTTAGGAACCTGTAAAATCTCATTATTCCACAATTTTCCAAAAGTATCATACCCGATGATGTTTCCTCTTGCACCAGAATCTATTTACAACTAGACTTCATTACATCCTCAGATAATATCTCCTGTGACATTTTTACAGAAGGTATTTTCAGATGTTTCCGTACTTAGGGCCTCATTAGGATGGCGATCTGACTTTCGTCCGACTGCCAACCTTTCGGAAACAAGACTGCCCGACTATCTGTCTGCAGTCCCGCCATTGGATTATGATGCAACTGCCTTCAAGGCGGTCGCAATATATATCCTTTGTATTGTGGCGTGTGCTGTATGCAGCAGAACATGACGCAGTACAAAAAATACACATTCTGCATATCCCTGCACTATGTGCCAGGCACCATGCGGTGTCTACCTCATGGTGCAGGGAATTTTATGGGGTACAATTGGTGCCCCCCGGGGCTCCTACCAGAGGCCCAGGATGGAAAGGGGGCCCGCTAGGGGCCCCCAAATTCACCTTCTGAAAACTTCTCATGGCAGGTTAACCGCCATGAAATGGCCAGTGGAAACCGACATTCTAATGCCTATGGTGTTGTAGGACCAGGCACTGCCACCATTGTAGGCATTACAGACAGTCCGATGGTTCAACCGGCTCAAGGAGCCCGTCGGATTACAGCTGGATGGTCTTTGCGCACCCGACCATCCGCCCTCCATCCTAATGTGGTAGGCGGTATTACATGGTGCGATGGCGGTGGGACCGCTACTGACGGGCTAACGTGGCGGTCTCACCGCCAGTGTAATAAGCCCCTAACTACTCAATTCTTAAGACTACTTTGTAAATCAACTACATCTTCCACTCTGTTAACTTGGAATTTCTTTTTCAAATCCACTTTGCCAAAGTGACCCACAGTAGCTGAAAACGTTCTTTTTCGCAGAGCAATACTTGAATGTTGCAGCATGATGACAAGATCCACAATGAAAACATTTACAAAAGGTATTAGCGGGATTGGCAAAATATTTAGGTTTGTTTTGATCAGGCATGGATTTGATGACTTTAATATTGATTGTAACATTGAAAACTGACTCCTAAGAGTTTTTTGTTAGGATTTTTAGTTCTGCTTGTGATGATTCAATGATAGTAGCAGCTCCAACTGCTTCACTAAGTTAAAGTTTAAGATCAGATAAAACTTTTTCTGGATGACTTTACTGGGACACTTGAGGACAAGCTGATCTCTGATTAAATGACCAGTAAAGTTCTGAAATTGACATGACACAGCTAAAATCCTTATGGCAGTGACATAAAATTCCACAGATTCCTCAGGTTTTTATTCTCATAAAATAAAATTGAAAGGTTTGGTACTGCTTGCGTTCCAATACATTGCTATAACCTCTGAACTTCTTGAAACTCATGAAATTCTTCACCTTCAGTAGGTGTCCAGACAGGCAGGAGTTCAAAAATACACTGACCTCTTCTGCCTAAACTGTGCCATAAAATGAATCTCTTCCTTTCTGCTCTGTATCGTTGTACATCAATAGTACCTACATAGACATTGAAGGCTCTCTACTAGTTCTTCCATTCTATAATAAATTCACCAGGTAAATTCGACAGTGGTGGAGCGGATGTACAGCTTGCGTGATGGAATACAAAGGCAATGGATAATGATGGGAAAAGAGTGACTGCAAAGTTGCAAAGGTGGAAAGCACAATTATCAAAAATGGTTAAAATTCATTGTCCAAATACAAATGTAAACAACTAATAAAGTTGGAGAACTGAATACTCTTGTAAACAGTGAATGTTAAAGTACAGAACAGTGTACACCAGAATGAACTGCAGCAGAGAAAAATATAATTTGAATTAAACAAAAAGCAGAACAGCAAAATGCTTAGAGGTTAAGTTCAGATGAATTGTGTGTGCATGCTACTAAAAATCTCTATGCTTATTGATTTATAATTAAAATAAATGTGCGCAAGGTGTGCCCATCACTGTCATCAGCCATAACAATCGTGAGGTAAGATTAAAGGGCTACATGAATAACATCTTCTGTATCTCTACTTGAATAACATCGTTTGTATTTCAAGAAAATCTATGTGCATCACTGATGCTTAAGTCCAAATAACATGCAGTACTGTGCAGAAAATTGTACAAAATAACTCACAGTTAATTGTGTGCACATAACCTGTATGCCTAGATCGTTGAAAAAAGTGCTGACACCTAAAGGGTGTGCATCACTGATATGTCTGAATTATGAACACATGTACAGAAAAGGGTGAAAATGTAAACGGTGTGCACATTAACAGTGCCTTGTGAAGTGTGCCCAGGAACGAAGCACACATTACCATCGACATTGTTTTGTCAAGGTCAACATTTCCAGGAAATCTAGCAAAGCCAATACCCTAACTGGGCGTGCATAGAATATGGTCAAGAACCGGGCGGACATACTGTGAGCAGAGAGAAATGACAAACATTGTAGCAACACTACAAGTGACCGTACACAGGTGTATTTCCTACAGATATGGGGGCAGATTTATGTTAACTGGCGCATCCCCAGGGATGCGCCAGTTAACGTGCGCCAAAGTGCGCCACAGCTCCGCCACCCATGATGCGCCGCATTTACAATGCAGCGCACCATGGGGCAAAAACGGCACAGATGCGTGACGCATCTGTGCCGTAAAGGCGGCGCATTGCTGGAGTTGCGTCGCAAGCGCGACGCAGCTCCAGCAAGGCTCGGGGTGCCCTATCTGACCAATGCTGCATCAAGACCTACGCCTGCTTCAAGCAGGCGCAGGCTTTTGACGCAGCATTGGCCTGAAAGTGACTGAGTGAAATCTTATAGATTTCACTCAGCCACTTTTGCGAGGCGCACCTGCCCCGGAACGCCCACCCTGCACCGGAACGCCCACAAGCGGCGCAGGGCTTTACAACGTGACGCATCTGCCTAGATGCGTCACGTTGTAAATCGTTCGTAGGGATGCACCACGTTTACGCCGCCTTGCGTGACGCAACAGCGGCGTAAACGTGGCGCAAGGGCCTCATAAATCTGCCCCAGGGTATATGTTAGCTAAAAACATTCTTATATTTACTGCATTTGCAGCTTCTCCAACCTGTAAGATTCTTTTGTTGTATAACAAGACAAGAAGAGACACAGCATTAGAAAATTATATTAATAGCAAATACAGGGGTATATTATCAAGTAAGGGCGTTACATTATCGCCGCTTTTATCGGCAGGAAACTGCCGATAAAGCGGCGACAATGGGCTTGATAATATGCTCTATGAATTCCAATCGAAGCCCATTTTAGATGTCTTCACATCTATCATGGGCTACGATTGGAATTCATAGAGCATATTATCAAGCCCATTATCGCCGCTTTATCGGCAGTTTCCTGCCGATAAAAGCGGCGATAATGTAACGCCGTTACTTGATATTATGCCCCACAGTTTGTGTCAGAAAACCCATTTCTTTTCACGGAACAGGAATTAGATTTATCAAAAAGTTCCCATGGGATTTGCCTCAATCACAAAAATAATTGATGTGATAGGGGCTCGTCAGTTCTTCCCAAATACTTGGAGATGGGTTTACGAGCCTCTACTTGCCTCTGAATATTTGTATTTTGTTTTTTTAAATTCTGAGGTGAGACGAAAGTGTTTTCAGAGCAATGTACATTTAAATAAAAAATCTTTAACGACTTGTGCTATTAAAGGTTCCTGCACATCATTATGGTAGTTTAGATAAAAGTGTCATATTTGCCACACCTTGAACCATAAACACGGTCAGAAAGCTACCAGTGTGCAAAGAACACAGTGCACATTCATCAATGTGAACATAAAAAATGACTATCATCAAATGCATAATTGATGTACACAGAGCAGCCTTGATGCTTATTCAACTGCAGTACGAACTATGGGGTAGATTTAAAAGAAATTGACACATCAGAGCAGAGATGTGTCAGTTTCCCTGCACCTGTGTGAGAAACCCTTGCACAACAATGGATTCGTTGTATTTACAATACTGCGCACCGTGTTGCAAAGATTGACAAATGCGTCAGAAATTCGGATGCATCTGTTGGCACTAAAGTCACGCATTGTTGGAGATCTGTCGCAAGCACGACACAACTCATGGGGAGGCCTATTCCTATTGTGCTGCATCACTCCTTTCTCCTGCTCCAAGCAGGCGTAAGGTTTTGACGCAGTGGCGTCTAGAAGTGGGCAGTGAAATCTTGTAGATTTCTCTGCGTCACTTCTACGAGGCTTTCCTGTGTGTGAATGCCCACCCTGCATACATTATGCCTGATGCGGGTCTAATGTGGCTCAGGGCTTCACAATGTGATGCTTCTCCCTAGATGCATCATGTTGTAAATGGGCCGTAATGTGGCACATTCTTTACGCCTCTGCTGCGTCACAAAAAGTGACACAACGGTGGTGGAAAAGTGATGCAAGGGGCTTGTAAATCTGCCCCTATGGGCCACTTTGCATAATGCTGTCTCGTAAATATTGTCTCCTTTAAGGTCGTTTTCTGCATTAAAGGGGCGTGCAATGGGTGTTGCTAGGGGTGTTCCCAGCAACATCCATGGCATTTTGACACTGCCCCAGATTTACGAGGAATCGTAAATCTAAGGCAGTGCCAAAAACTTACACCTCCCCAGGGGAGGCATAAGGGAGGCACAACAAGGAGAAATATATTTATTTCGCCTCGTTCTCCTCGTTTATCCATTCTGCAGCACACATAGAAAATGGAAAAAGCTTCTTGTGCAGGAAGGTTTCCCCTCAACGCAGGAACCCATGCACCATGGTGCAAAGGTGCTTGATGTCTTGGTGCACAGCAGTCCATTGTGCACAGGAGAAAAGGACAGGAATACACCATATCTCATATATACAGTGCATTCTTGCCCTTTTATTTTACCTTATGGCGGGGCAGCTGGGAGGCCTGTGACACTGCCCTACGGTAAAACCTCATAAATGAGGCCCTACATTTTTTTTATGTCTATAACATTTATATGTAGCGGAGTGTAATATGGGTTCTATACTGATCTAAAAGGTTGTTGTTCATTAAGTGCCAATTAAAGCTGATGAATGGAGATCAAAACCCTACATAATGGGGGTGTTTGGCTATCGCGCTGCGCAAGATGGCGGCTCCTGTCTGAGCTCCACTGCGACAAGGAGTCAGGAAGAGGATTTCGACTGCTGTGGTACCCTATTCAAGTAACTGAAGGTAGTGGACTTCACCCGCTTTATGGCTGCTACCATTTGGTCTACTTTTTAAACATGGGACACCTGTATTTGTATATCTTTGGCCACAAATCCTTTTTGCTTTGCGAACGACTGCCATTTTGTATGATCGGCGGCCGTGGTATTTGTATGCCACTCCAAGTAAAGTTTTGGGGACCCCCTCTAAAACAGTCAATTTTAGGCCAAGGAGCAGAGGGGAATAACAATCTGATACGTGAAAACAGCTCCCCCACGGCCTTTTACCTTTTTGGGATTTTCCTCCAATCAAATGGGCATAATCAAACAATAATAATACATCAATTTCACTTTCTCATTTCTTTTCATTGAAATATCATTTTTTTAAATTATTAAAAAGTTAATTTCTTTACACAAGACATTATAATCATTGAAACATCAGAATTCAAGAAAGATTTTCCATTATTCTCCAAAAAGAACACCTATAACCAGGTAGAGAACTATACTCACACTCCACACTTTGGAGAGGGAGGGATAGCTCTAGTGCACTACAGAGAGATACTTGCAGGTTGATGGCTATAGAAATAAACACTTAAATAGATAAATAAAGTAAAGGTATGTAATGGATCTTTTGCCTTAAGTAGGTGAAGGCAAATTGGAACAGTAAAGATGTATGGCCTTTTTTTGCATAATATGTAGGAATCAATGCTGTGTTTGGGTATAAGGTAGCACTTAAGGGTGTTTTGTTGGTAGAAGTGATGTATATAGTTTTTTGGTCCAAACAACGTCATTTTGAAGAAAAGTCATGGGCATATAAATAATTAAGTTTTTTTTATATATTTCTTTTCAGATACATACCAGGGTAGAGAGAATGTAGATTGGTAAATCTGGCGGGTCCTGATGAAGGTGGTTTCTATCGCTGTTATCTTCCACCAAAACGCGTTGACCAAAGTCCTTTGAAAATCCCACTGATTAGAGTGGATATATATTGGACAGCAGATATATCAACAATAGGAATGTTAACGTGCCCAGATGTATGAGATTGTGACTGTGTGTGAATGAGAGAAAGTGTGGAGTGTGAGTATAGTTCTCTACCTGGTTATAGGTGTTCTTTTTGTACCAATAATGGAAAATGTTTCTTGAATTATGATGTTTCAATGATTATAATGTCTTGTGTAAAGAAATGAATTTTTTAATAATTTTTAAAAAATGATATGAAATCAATTATCTTATAAAAAAAAAGAGAAAAAACTATTTCAATAAAAAGAAATGAGAAAGTGAAATTGATGTATGCCCATTTGATTGGAGGAAAATCCTGAAAAGGTAAAAGACCGTGAAGGAGCTGTTTTCCCATATCAGTTTGTATGCCACTCCTCATCTTCTTCAATACTCATGACGCTTGTTGAAGAAATAATGAGTCCTATGTTGAATGGACTTTATTAACTATTTGCTTGCATCTTTTAATACACAGAGCCTCTTTTCTCCACTGCTAACTATCAACTGCCTTTAGCTACATTTCTATTAGTCATGCTTGCTTGTGACCACCTTTATTATACGCGCTCTCATATATAGGTATGCTTACCTATTGCTATGCCGTACAAAGGTTATGTTGTCGATAACCTATTTGACGCAAAAAAAGCACTTGGTGATGTGATAACCTCTCTGGGCTGGTGTCATTAATCATTCTACAGGTTATCTTCACATTCACTACTTGCCTATGACTACTGTTGCATGACCTCATATTTCTCCCATCAGTGAATGTCTTCTGGAGGGGTGTGACTGGTTCATCACATTGCATATGAAATAGCTGGTTGCTCTCCAGAATTTTTGTGTCTCTCATATATTGGAAGGATCTCTACTTTTAAAAATCATCCTACTTCCCAATGTCAAGTTCACTTCGTTAAGAGGGCCAACTAATCCACTTCTTCTGCAAGGTCCTCTTCATCTGGCGCCAAAGCAAAAAGAGTCAAGAAGGACTCGCCATCACCTATTCAATCTTCTTCCAATCCAAGCTTAGGATCCATCTTGGAGGAAATGTGTGCCTTAATGCCCTTCATGACCGCCACTAACGACAAATTACAACTGATTGAAGATCAATGGATTAACATGGAAGGTAAAATGTCAGAAATAGAGAAGCGAATATGTAACCTTTAAGACGCGACTACTAAAATTCCTTTGTTAGAACGAGAAATTCATGAGCTCAAACTCCACACCTAGGATTGAGAAAATCACTATAGAAGGAACAACTTCGCTTGTATGGTTTACTGGAGAATGTTGAAAGACTGGATCTCCTTTCCTTTTTGAAGGAATTCTTGGCTGACCTCCTAGATCTTCAGTCTTCAGCTCCCCTCAACATCCAACGAGCTCCTCGTCTGGGTCGTCCAAAACCTCATTCTACCAAACCATGTGGTGTAATTATGCTGTTCCTTGAATTTACTGACTTGATGCATGTTCTCAGAACTGCAAGAGAGGAACATTGTCTTTTTGGTCAGGCCATAACATCTTCATTTCACAAAACCTCTCCAATGCTACCATCGCAAGGCGCAAAGAATTCCGGCCCTCCGGCCTCAAATGAGATTTATGGCATCCTGCATCCTTGTTTTTTTTTCAAAATCACACATGAAGGTGTCTCCCATACCTTTGAAGATCCTCTCCAACTAAAACAATTTCTACATTCCATTGCTCGACTTCCTATGGACACCTCTGCTCAATGTTCCTGAACTTTTTATGCTCCAATATTATTAAATTGTTCATTGCTAATGTTTTGCAATTGTTACTGTTACCTCTTGTCTAGCTCTAAATGTTCCTCATTTATTGAGGTCTTAAGCGGTCCAGATAAATAATTGCTTTCCTATTATTCTTCCTATACTATATTTTATATTATTTTTTCAATGATTTTCTTATCCTCTTCCTATCCACGTTTCAGTGTTGTCTGTCTTGCCCTTGAGTGCGGACATGCCCCGTTTCTATTTCTTATTCTGCTTCTTACAGATCTGGCTTTTTGTCTTTGATCTGTCATTTCTTTTTCTCTCTCCTAATTCTTTTTTCCTCCTTGTTTTGTCCTCCTTCCCTAATTTTTCCTATTTTTGTTTCTCTTCTCTTAGTTTTTCTTATATGCATATGAATACTTCTTTTTTTGTGTTTTTTTCTGTCATCGTCTTCATTCTCTGCGGTTCTTTATCATTTATTATTTTTTGCTATTTTATTTTGTATCATTTCCTATTGATAAATGATGCTTTTATGTCTTCATGGTTACTCCATTTATGTTTTTTTATGTTTCTTATTTATTACCTCATTATTGCTAAACAGTGTCTTTTTCCTCCCATTGTTGTCTCCGCAGTGTGTCATCATTGTTCCTGTACCCTTGTTTTTAAAGTGATTTATGCTTAATGTTGTGTCG
Source organism: Lissotriton helveticus (assembly GCF_964261635.1). NCBI lineage: Eukaryota > Metazoa > Chordata > Amphibia > Caudata > Salamandridae > Lissotriton > Lissotriton helveticus. Next base: position 347,766,308 of record NC_136067.1, on the reverse strand, counting down.
TGGAATGTTTGTGGTCTGGGTCACCCTGTCAAGCATCAGAAGGTACTCTCCCATTTATCAAAGTTAAACTGTCAAAATGTTTTTTTACAAGAAACCCACTGTAATGATCTTGAGTCTCTTAAACTTAAACGCCAATGGGTGGGCCTGGTTGTTTTTTAGTCTGCGGTCAACCGCAAGGGGGGGGGGGTTCAAATCTCTGCCATTAATCTTTACAAATTCACATTTTGTCTACTGAAAATGATACAAATGGACGATGGGCAATACTTCAGGCCAAGGTCTATAATATAGTGATCACATTCTTTAATATTTATGGACCGATTAAACCTGACCCTGATTTTTGGAACACGATGAAACTTAAATTATCTTCCATTTCGAATCCCAATAATATTGTTGCTGGGGACTTTAACAATTGGCTTGATCCTTTTTCCAATAGAAAATCAAAATGTAAATTTAAACCGGACACGTCTCATAAATCATTTCAATCTGCTTTTGCCTCTCATCCACTTTTTGATGTATGGAAAACCTGCAATCCTGATCTACATGAATTTACTTTTATCTCAAATATTCAGCATACAATGTCACGTATTGATTATATTTTGGATTTAAAATCCTTATTACCCTCTGTTCAATCCTAAGAAATTGGATCCATTTTTATTTCTGACCATGCCCCTGTTTCTTCGTCATTTGATCTATCCTTTACCAACTCCAAACATGCCCAGTGGAGGTTTAACAACTTTCTCCTATCTGACTAATCCTACATATCTGTGGCCACCTCTTTCATAAATTAATTCTTTCTGTTCACCAAAGCTAGTGATACTTCTATCCATGATAACTGGGACACCTTTAAGGCATCCTTTAGGGCTTTCACCATTGCATACACGGCCCAAAACAAAATGATTAAATTTTAAGTATCTCTCTAATCTCAAAACATTAAATCTCTAGAACACTCTTTCTTCATATCTAATTCTCCTTTACACCTCTGCAACCTCATTAAGGCGAAATCTGACCTAAATAAATTAGCTACAGTAGATGCGTGCAATATTTTACTTAAAATAAAATCCAAATATAACGGAGGTCAAAATAAAGCAGGTAAAATGTTGGCTAATTATTTAAAAATCAAACCGGAAAAGAAAACCATCAGCCCTATTTATAACACCACTACTAATGAATTGCTTCATTCTGATTCTGAGATGGTTAATGCTTTCCATTTCTACTATCATTCTCTATATATGGATGATACTTCTCCTTCTGCTAGTGATAACTCAATCTTTCTTTGATTATCTACCTTCTCCCCGTCTGTGCCTGATGAAATGTCTCTCCTTGAAAAAGATATATCTCTCCAAGAGATTCTTGATGCCATTAAATCTTTGAGGAGGGCCAGGGCTCCCAGCCCAGATGGTTTTTCCATTGAGCTAATCTCTACTTTCGCCTCTATTTTTGCTCCTCGTCTACTTGAACTTTTTAATTCCTTCATCTCTAAATCAAAACCTGAGGGTTCCTTTTTGGATGCCCTCATTGTAATCATCCCTAAACCTGATAAAGATCATACACTTTGCCAAAATTAACGCCCAATCTCATTAATTATTTATAATTGTAAAAAAAATTGTGAAAATTCTTGCTTCTAGATTGGATACCGTTATACCCCTACTAATCAAATCTGACCAGTCTGGTTTTTATTAGAGGTCGACTTAGCCCTGATAACGCTGGGATGCTTTCTAATGTACTTGAGATGGGGAAAAAGTATCCTGACCCTCTAGCTGCATTATCCCTTGATGCAGAGAAAGCCTTTGACTGTGTAAATTGGCCATTCATGTTCAAAACCCTTCACTGGTTTGGTTTTGGCCCTAAATACATTTAATTTATTATGTTGTTATATCTTAAACCACATGCATCTATTGCTGTTAATGGTCTTTTATCCCCCTATTTTAACTTATATAGAGTTACCAGGCAAGGTTGTCCACTTTCCCCTCATCTATTTGTTTTATGTCTTGAACCTTTCCTTGAACACACCCGACATAACCCCCTAATAACTGGTTTTAAACATAAATCTCACATAATCAATCTATCTGCTTATGCAGATGATATTTTGAATTTTGATCTATCTCTCTAATCCCTCTAACGCTTTACCCCCTTTCCTACAGGAAACTGATATATACTCTAAAGTTTCTGGCTACAAATTAGATTTCTCTAAAACTGAGGTATTAACTTTAAACTCCACCTATTATCAATACATGTTTTCCAACATAAATTTCAAATGGTGTTCCTCTAAAATTAAATATCTGGGTGTATGGTTCTCCTCTCATATCCCCATACTCATTTACACAATTTTAATGCACTAAAACTCATGATTTGAAATTCAATTAATTCGTGCTCCCCTCTTTTTCTTTCTTGGTGGGGTAGACTGGATGCTATTAAAATGATAATTGTTCCTCTCATTCTTTTCTTACTTTCCAAGTTACCATTCAAAATCCCCAATTATTATTTTAAACAACTTAACTGTCTCTGTATTAAATTGTTGTGGAATAATAAGCCTTCTCGTATTGCCTTATCTAAATTAATTAAACCAAAAATTGAAGGAGGTGTAAGATTTCATCATTTTAAATTATATCATACCGCTTTTTTACTTAACAATTCTATGCTCTAAATAGGCAGACTCACGCCTCAGCGATGCCCAGATGGATTGATTTTGAGTGCTCTTTGCTACATGATTTCTCCTTTTCTGATATTTGTTTATTTGACTAACTGTACCTTTGTTTCTGATTATACCATCTTAAAATACACCCAACATTTGATACATTCATTGTTCACAGAGGGTTCCGCCTTTCAACAAGAGTTCCTTACATCTTTCATTTGGTATAATAAATTCATTAAATTCCGACACAAATCATTCTACTTCAAACATTGGAAGAGAGGAGGGTATTTTTCATATTTATCAACTTGTATCTCATAACTCGGTCATACCCTTTACTGTATTACATCAACGTTATAACTTACATCTATCCTACTCTTCCCAATGGGAAACATCCTTTACAACGCAACTTTTACCACGTAGTGCCTTTACGATGCAAATTTTACAACGCAAACCATTACAACGCATTGCGCTGGGGGGCGCTCTAGGATAGGGAATAGATTTAATTTACTATCCAACACCTTCCCTACTATCCACAGGGACTGGAGTTGGAATAGTAAATTAAACTATTCACTATCCAGCACCCCTAAGCACTATTCGTTGTAAAGGCATGAGTTGTAAAAACCGCGTTGTAAAGGCATGCGTGGTAAAAGCATGAGTTGTAATGTCATACATTCCTTCCCAATACTCACAAATTTTCAATGCCTTTCAACCATTTTTGTCATCAAGTTTTTCTCCTGATGAAACCATTTCATCTAAACACTTGACCCCTTTGGCCACCATTACTCTTGACTTCACTCCCAAAGCTTCTATTATATACAAGCTGCTGTCCACTTTCACATCTGATAGGCCAAAATCCACTATTGAATTAGCTTGGGAACAAGACCTCCCTATATCCCTTTCCACTAACAGATGGAATAAACTATGGCATAACATTTTCACTGCCTCAAAAGCTGCTAACATTACTTAATCTTTATTTTTTCTCTGCAACAGAGCACTTTGCACTCCTGTTCACATTCATAAGATTAATCTCTCTTCCTCTTCCCTTTGTTGATCTTGCCTCTCCTCAGATGGCACATTGTTACATTTACTATTTTACTGTCCCAATGTTTTTACATTTTGGAAATCCATTTGGTATATATCTTCCAAGATATTTCATTGTAATATACCACTTTTCAAAATTTATTTCTTGGATCTATGTCTACTGATTTCTACGCCAAATTTGAAACTGTTTGACCTTTTCATTTCCCTTGCACTTAAAGTTATTTTAACTTGCTGGAAAGATAATTCCAAAGTATGTACGCTAACGTGGTGGAACCTTATTTGTAATGAACATAGATTTTATACTGTCTCATCATCAACGCTATCTCAGAAAATCAAATCTAATTTATTTTGGATTCCCTTTACTACTTATCCATCTTCTCACCCTTCTATACCTTAGTTCTTTATCTCATCTTTCCCCCCTTTCCTTTCCTCTTCTCTTTCTCTTCTTGTTTTTCTTTTTGCTTTCCCCTACTTTTCTCCTTTCTTATTCCATATCTTTAAAAACTTTTATTTTAGTATCACCTGTTCTTAATATGTACCCTTATTCTTCTTATTCATTTCTCAACCATAAGATGATCTCCTTTCCCTTCTCCTTATTATCTGAATTAGATTGCTCCTTATAATAATATGTTTGATGTTATACACTTTATTATTCTATTGTTCCAGCTTATGCTTCACTGTAACTTTGATACTTTTGTTATTACATCAATGAAATGTATTTAACAAAACAAAAGAAAACACTGCATAATGAAAACAAAAATACACAAGCTTTGTTCTGAGATCAGAAGAGGTACTGAGAAGTTCATCAGTGTACTGCCCTTTGTTTCACACTGAGAACATATTAAAGCACTCAGACCCCAAAAAATTGATGTTCACATAGGTGATAGAGGTGCCATATTGCTTATGTGAAAAATTATTCACATTCAGTGATGAGAGGACACTTTATGTTAGCATCTCTTTGACACACAATTCTTAGTCCTTACATTCCCGCCTTTAGTGTTTTCTGATATAGCCTTGTTTCACTTTCATTTTTACATTTGTTTTATTTTTTTCTGGTATTATGTGATTGAAACAGCACCAAATATTAATCGGATGAGTAAGTTGCTTACAGTGCAGGAGTAAGCTCTTCTGTAATAATTCTGTCTGTCTGCCCACCTACAAATCTGCCAGGCGGACTGGTAGTTTGGCGGCGTGGATACTCCATTGCTGAGAGGACCCTCTCTGTCACACCCTGAATCCACCTCCTATTTATTACTGCCTCTTTAAAAATATTGTTCCTTTCTTTGGTAATTGACATTCTCAATATCTCGTTTGTGCATGTGCCTTTTACATGTATCTCACAATGACTTTGGTTCAGGGCCGGAATGGTCGTAACGGGCACCGGGTGGTTCCCCGGTGAGTCGGAGCGGTGTGGGCTGGTTTTGTCACTGGGGGCCCGTTTTGCACTCCTGCAATTTCAGCCCCCAGGAACAAAAGCAGAAGCAGTGCTTTCTACTAGCACCCCCCACACCCAGGGCCCATCGAGCTGCAATCTGCCAGGGCTGGCTGCTGTTCCCAGTCCGGCCCTGCATTGGTTGGCTAATAAACCAGAGTGGCATTGGATAGAGCTCCCTGCTAGAGGTCAATGTTGACATTTCCAGCCCCATATGTCCAAGCTTGTGAAATTGTGTACAACTACCACTCTCACTGTAAGACTGCCAATTCTAGCAAATTTTTTGGTACTACATTAGAACTCTGGGCCCGATTCACAGAACTAACTTAAGACAAAATCCTAAACTTACTACCATTTTGGTATTCACAGAAGGCACTTACTCATTTTGGTATTCACAGAAAGCACTTACTCATTTCGCTATTCACAGAAGTTAGGAGTCCTAACTTTAGGACTCTTAAATGCCTTCTGTGAATACCGAAAGTCTTAAAGTTAGGATTTTTCTCAATTTAGTAGTAGTAAAGTTAGGACTCCTAACTTTAGGACTCCTAAATGCATTCTGTGAATACCGAAAGTCTTAAAATTAGGAATTTTCTCAATTTAATAGTAGTAAAGTTAGGACTCCTAACTTTTGGACTCCTAAATGCCTTCTGTGAATACCGAAAGTCTTAAAATAAGGGTTTGTCTCAGTTTAGTAGTAGTAAAGTTAGGACTCCTTACTTTAGAACTCCTAAATGCCCGTTGTGAATACCGAAAGTCTTAAAATTAGGATTTTTCTCAATTTAGTAGTAGTAAAGTTAGGACTCCTAACTTTCGGACTCCTAAATGCTTTCTGTGGATACTGAAAGTCTTAAATTAGGATTTTTCTCAACTTTACTAATACTAAACTGAGAAAAATCCTAATTTTAAGACTTTCGGTATTCACAGAAGGCATTTAGGAGTCCTAAAGTTAGGAGTCCTAACTTTACTACTACTAAATTGGGAAGAATCCTAATTTTAAGACTTTTGGTATTCAAAGAAGGCATTTAGGAGTCCTGAAGTTACGAGTCCTAACTTTACTACTCCTAAACTGAGAAAAATCCTAACTTTAGGACTTTCAGTATTCACAGAAGGCATTTAGGAGTCCTAAAGTTAGGAGTCCTAACTTCTGTGAATACCGAAATGAGTAAGTGTCTTCTGTGAATACCAAAATGAGTAAGTGCCTTCTGTGAATACGAAAATGGTAGTAAGTTTAGGATTTTGTCTTAAGTTAGTTCTGTGAATCGGGCCCTCAGTGTCCAACTACAAGTCAACACAAGCTCCTCTCTATGTTTGTTCCTAATACATTTCTGTCAGAATCGTGACAAACTCACCATTTCTTGAGCCTCTTTAGATTGATAAGCATGGTACCGTGCTCTCTCTGGTGCGGATTTATACACTTTTCCATCATAAGTACATAAAAGAGTTTGATTAATATTTGGAGGAAATAAATTAAACCTGTACAGTGAAGGTTTAACACTATTATGATTTCTGAATATTTTTCTACCTGGAAATTAGTCACCCATATCATTAATATATGCTGATGGCAAGGTGTATTCAAAAATCCTTGCAACTTGGTTAGAACAAGTTATACCACTGTTGGTATCTCGGCATCAGCATGGCTTTTTGCCTGACAGGAATACGGTTAATTACCTACACAGGGTTATTGCGCTACTAGACTATGCTGCTACACTGCAAAAGCATATAGGTATAATTTTTTTAGCTGCTGAAAAAGCATTCGACCGCATATCATGGTCGTTTTTGTGGGCTACAATGCGGAAGATGGGGTTTGGTCCCCAATTTTTGATAGCATTACAGACTATGTATAAACGCCCGCGGACTCAAATTTGTCATCTTTTGTATATATATAACTAGTGGCACCCAGCAGGGATACCCCTGTTCGCCTTTACCTTTTGCCATTTATATCGATCCATTGTTGCAAATATTGGAGACCACTAATGGTATACAGTCAGTGGAAGTAACGCAACATCAAGTGCGTGTTCTTGCTTACGCTGATGATATAGCGGTAGTAACATCTGACCCAGAGCAAGCATTAAGGGAGATCAAGAACCAGACTCAGCAGTTTGGGGAAGTTGCCGGGTATAAGTTAAACATTTCTAAAACCCAGGTTGTCTGTACCGAGGGACTCTGTCCTGGTGAAGTACGTGTTACACCAGAAGTTAGATATTTGGGAATAAATATTAGGATGTCCCTTCAAGAGATAGTTGAAGTGAATTGGGTAAATATACTAGCTTCAGCAAGCAGTCAATTGGAAAAGGTTGAGTGCCTCCACTTATCAATGGTAGGATGATGTAATGTTTAAAAAATGTGTATACTCCCCAGGGTAATGTACTATTTTAGGACGGTACCGCTAGAGCTGAAAAAGTACAATTAATGCAGCTTCAGTCAGTTGCAGACAGGTTTATATGGGGCTGGAAGAAAACTCGGCGTGCTTCAAAATATATGACGCTACAATTGGCACGTGGTGGGTGGGGGATTCCGAATTTTGCTTTTTATTCTCCAGCTTGTCTTTTGCAGAAAATGCAGTACTTGGTGAACGGGGTTGAAGCAAGGCCATTTGAAGCTCCTAATATATATCAGATGTTGTTTGGGACCCAGGCGAGCGAGGCTTTGCTCAAGTTCTATGAACCAATTTACTTTAAAAAAAGCAATTTAAAATTGCTTCTGCTGCATATAAGGCGTGGAAGCTGATACGCAAAATTGTAGCCATAAACCGGATTGGCTATTATACGCCTTTTAATTCCAGGGAAATATTTCCTTCGGTCTTTTGGGATAGAAAGATGGCTACTTGGAGGGACAAAGTGATACGACGTCTAGGGGACATCTATAGTGCTGGGATAATTGTTTCTTTTTCAGACTTAGTTGAACGATTCAAAATACCTAAGAATGATTTTTTTAAATATTTGCAAATTTATGACTTTATTAATAAACATTGTAGACACTCGCCCATAATAACCAATGATTTAGTAGAGGCTTTGATTAAAAGAGCCTAGATTGGGGCACTGTATGATATATTGTTGGCGACTCAGCGGGATGATATTGAGATGCACAAAGCAAAGTGGAGGGATAGATTTGGCAATACTGGCTCATATGTGCAACTATCAATAGATATGGCAAGTAAAGTCATACTGAAAGCTTTCCCGAGCAGATTCATCGCTCCGGTCGCCAAGGGTAGCAAATAAAAACAGGGTGTCCGAGTTGGACACATCAGTTGAAAATTGCCCCATGGTGATAATCAGTCCCTAAAAAGACATTCTGAAATAACACAGACAGGACTGAAGTTCAATTGATTCTGGTGTACCTCTGAAAAATGTTTTTTATAATTCAAGCATGAAACTGTGCATTTATGTGCTGTATGTGTTTCGCACAATATGATTTAATGTCTAGAATGTTAATTTAAGTTTTGATCGTGTTTAAACCTCATACAAGAAATGAAGTAATGACTCACATGAATCCAATGTAAAATTAGTGAAATAACACATGAGCTGTGTAAGTAAATTCAGGCTCTCACTTTGTTGATAATTAAAAGACAGCATCAAATTGAGACCAGGCACTTGTGTATTATTAGTATGATATGAAATGTGGCGTGCTAAGTTTTACAACGTCTTTATTCTTGAATTTAGTTTGTATCGCATAAAATCTTCGAGGAAGAAACAACTAGGGATTAAAATCTGGCAGCCTATGTTACAACATATGGAGATGACGATTTGAAATGTAGTTGTTTTTTTGATTGTCATTGTTCTTCTTTCTCATTGCTGTTTTAATGCTATCCATGCTTTGGTACTACTATATGTAACTGTGTAATATTCCTACATTAATGATTTAAATGATTGATTTATAAATACTATATACTATGAACTGAACAATAAAGATTTTTAAAAAAAAAAAGGAAATTAGTTACAAGGGCTCCAACTAATTTCACAAGGGGGACATAACAGCACTTACAAGTATTTATTAGGTATACCATTCTAATTACTGCATGTTTCCCCTGATATTTCACCTGGAGATTTTGCTTGCTTGCAGCAGGGGTTTATCTTCAAGTGGAAAAAACACACAGCTCTAGTACTCACAAAAAAGTGTAATATTGATGGGGGTTAGAATATCAGAAACAAACTGAAACAAATTGAACAAATATCACATAAATGCTTAGGACAAACAACAGGGACAGTTAGACTTCTAGCTTATACCATCCAAGTAATTTTCCTAATACCAATGCAGTTTCAAGCTCTTAAAAACTGTATTTAATTCATGTTTGAAAATGACTTTCTTGTTCAGATTTAGAACCACCACCTAGTGGGGCCCAGGAAGTAGTCAGATAGTGGCTGAACTATCTAAGATTTCTAGAATGGGAAAATCAATTTTTTAGCTCATTCCCAGTTCCAGGATAAGGACTTGAGTCTGAGTTTAACCATGGTGGGTGTTATATTGCATTTCAGTAATTACTGGATGAACTTAGACCTCACTCTTTGTTAAATGTCAGCAAGTCACTTGTACCTAAATATAACAGGGAGAAACAACACAGTATTTACACTACTATGCATAATTTGGCACATTAAGCACCAACATCTGTATGTTATTTCTGAAAAACTCAGAATAGGTGCTATTTATCACATTTGATAAATAACTTACGACAAGCTATCAGTATTTATCAAGTGTGCTTAATAGCAGTTTTAGTCTCAATCAGGGCCTAAACGTTGGATACAAGCAGATAAAGTTAGTTGAGCATAATTTAGTCAGTTCTCCATTACAGGATTATAGTCTGTGGAGAAGTCCACTTTGCACATAAACTGTTTAGAGATGCGTTTAGCCAACTTTTGCCATTCACAGTCTCACAAAATGCAAAGTGTAATAAACAACACTCCTGTTCAATGGACTATTCCTCAGTAGTACCCTACATCTATCAATTGGAAGCACCAGTACTAAACTTCAGGCCGTCATAGCAAAGTTTTTTGGGAAGTATTTTCTACAAGACAGAATTTTGGTTTCGTAGGGCAATCTGCTGGGGTTGACAATGTTGCAGCAGACTTGCATTTCCGGCATTAGTGGTATTCCTGTAGTGGGATTTATATCACAAACTATTTTATGTTTTTACCTAACATTGGGGATCTCATACTCTATTCTATCAGCATTATATGCCAGTTTCGGATATGCCCCTCTTATTCAGCTAGAGAGCTGGTCCAGTTCTAGACAGAAACACATTCTTATATAAATGATCATATAATATTCCATAAGTCCTTCCACCTTTTGCCCTAACATAATCTCTGCTCAGCCACCCTCTGAGATTCACTGCAACTATGACTTTACACATGTTTTACAAACTATTCTGTTTCACTTGTCAAACTGCTACTCAGAGACTTCAAAATTAGAATGAACAAAGCCAAGTTCTGCCAATTAACTAATAACAGAAACACCACCAGGGGTATCACCAGAGCCACTAGTAGACTACTTGTAGGCCGCCAGCCATAGTATGAGCAGATCCAGCCCCACAAGGACCACTAATGACTCAACCTGCTAATTACTGAGAAGGGGTGTAAGAAGATGCAGTAACAGGATTGTTATTAAGGATGATGAATTGGGAAACTGTCAGGAATAAGCAGGGTATGCAGAGACTGTTATTTGCGTTTGAAAAAATACACAATGAGACTATGCTAACGGGGGTGCAAGGACTAGCCTGGGAAGGTCAAGGGTTGAGGTTTTCAGGTAATTAATGCCATTTGTGATTTAGAAACAGTTCACTTCCCTTGGTAAGGTGCCTGCCAATTTTTCATGTTGTATAGGCTCTATTGCTGTCACTCTATTTTGTTCAACCATGTACCCCTGAACCCCACTGCTGGGAGTTCTGACCTGCCAAGTGGTGCCAATTTTAGTTCTGGGACCTTGGAGGTTGTTCCTGCTGTAAAGACTTGTTTGAAATCTTCAGAATCGCATCACCTTTCCAGGGGCTGTTTTTCCAATGCAGCACCACTGTTTGGAAGAAATGTCCATGCATCTCCACCGTGCGGCTGAAAACAACGACGCAGTGCCTGCCCACAGCAAAAGAAACTGTTGCAGCCTGACTTCAGCTCACCTTGTCTCTGAAGCCAGTGACCCCCGCACTGCTTCCAACACAGGCCCTGCTTTGCAGCTGACAAGATGACACATCGTGGAAATGATGCTGAAGAAACCACTGCAGTGCCTGTTTGCCACCACCAAATTGATCTCCAGCGCGTCCAGATTTCCACGCATCGCATCTGTGTGACAGGTTTCCCGACCCATCACCCACAGACCAGAACTGTCTTGCATTTTGAGTCATTCCTTCCACCACCAGTCCGGATTCGAAGCAACACTTCTCGTGCGTGTAGCAGAACTGACTCATCACCTCCCCAAGGGCTGAGGAACCGACACATCAATGTGTTTTCCATCGCTGGTGTTTTGTCTTATGGAATTTGACGCATTTGAGGTACTTTGTGTTAAATCACTATGGGCCCGATTCACAGTACTAACTTAAGACAAAATCCTAAACTTACTACTTTTGGTATTCACAGAAGGCATTTAGTAGTAGTAAAGTTAGGATTTTGTCTTAAGTTTGACTTAAGACAGACTTAAGACAGATTTAGGACAGACTTAAGACAGACTTAAGACAAAATCCTAACTTTACTACTACTAAATGCCTTCTGTGAATACCAAAAGTAGTAAGTTTAGGATTTTGTCTTAAGTTAGTTCTGTGAATCGAGCCCTATATCCAGAGTCCTATGGACAGACCAACGCATCTAACAGGCTCAAAGAGCTCATTGGGGCATCAGTTAGACAGTAATACCTACAAACGGGGCACAGTCATAGGGTTTACAATGCCCCTTTCTCACAGCTCTATGTACCTATGTGTACCTCTGTGTTGGTGTTTTTAAAGTCAGGTATTAATACATTGTACAATATTCTGAGATAACTCAAAATAGATTTTGATAATAAATGCTAATTTCTAAATCACTGCTTTCCCCACATTTAGTCAAGTTTGATGTAATGCAGCCCTGCAACTACAGTTCCTTTGCAGGCTTGTGTGAAGGTAAGAAAGCAGTTGTGCAAAGCATAGGCAAAAATATTTTCCTTTCTGCCCCATACATGGGCTTCTAAACGTTTACCTGAGTCCTGTCAATGTAGCTACTGTTCTAAAATCGCAGAATGGTGCCTTTTTTGGTGTATGGACAATTCTTATACATGAAGGAATATTTTGCTGCACAACATTTTATCTTTGATGTGTATTCATCTTTGTATGTGTGCTCTCAACAAATTTAAAATCCTGCTTGCACCTGTAATAAAAAAAATCTACTGACAATATCTCCTTATTAACAAAAGTGGTCAAGAGATAACTTTGTAACTCAGTAATAAGATCAAACGATATTTGGTGATTGATGTCTAGAGGGGCTTTCAAAAGGGATTTGGGCCCACCCATCACAATGTCCAATTAAAAAAAGTGCCTGTGCTCATGTTTTTCTCAAAAGCCCATGGCCGGTATTAGCGAATTTCTGTGTTGCTGAACACCAATGCTGTCTAATCGTGATTCCATCTAATGTCTCTTTCATGCACTCAAAAGCACTCCTTGCACCTATATCTCATGCTTGAAGGGTCTTTTTGATCCTTTCTTTATTCCTTTGTTACATTCTTCCCATCTAACTCTTCCTCCCTCTTTCCCACTTTTCTGCCATTTGCTTTCCTTTTCTGGGTCACAGCCAGATGGAGAAAAATAAGTCTAATGAGTGCCAGTGAACCCCACCTGCAACCACCAGATCAAATTAAGTACCTGTCCATCATTGTAATGATCAGTTAAATAGCCAGGTCCATGCCACTTAGAATTTGACAAGGCAGGTTGAACAATTGATTCGTGGCTTGGTCAAATTTAATAGATTGAGTATATATCATACATAATTACTGCTTTTAGTTGTCAGTTATAAGCAAAGTAGTAAATACTATTTACAGACAATCTAGAGCATGCCTAAGAAGTTAATTTGGATAATAACACTTTTATACATCACATTAATGCAGAGCACCTCCAAAATGTGGAACAGAGTGCGTGATTCTCCTAAAGTTCTATACGTCATCCAACATTTCCCACAAATCACATACTACATACTGTTGGGATTCCACCTACTCAGCCCATACACTGCAGGAACGAAGTGAAGTACACACCAATCCCCTCTCCCTGCCCATGTGCCAACCCACAGACAAACAACTATGGGTGTGCCAATGGACCCGGAAGGAGGGTGGTATTGAGGTGACACCAAGTCTTCCATCCTTTGGTAGGTAAAAGGACACTGCTCCCGTCTCCTCGCCTCTGCACCTATGCACACAGACAAAAGGAAGTACACATCACCAAATGTAGAACAGGCGAGATAATCCCAAATCCCAAATCAGTGAACATGCCCTGCCACCACAGTCACACAGCTTACCTATGCACAATGCAGGCTTTGCCTCGAAGAGTAAACTGGGCAGTAGATGATATCGAGTCTTAATCAATCCACAGGGACTCAAGCAAAGACGTTTTTGTAAATATGGTGTCACCTTTAAGAAGAAGACTGGATAATAGGGGACAAAAAAGGCAGGAAGTGCTCATAGATCTCCGGAGCACACCTAAAAAAAACCCTATCCCAATTGCCGTAACGAAGGCAATAAACTAAGCTAAGGCAAGCCAGGGAAAAGGGAAATTGATCGGCTTCCTCTGCACTCGCGGAATGACCCGAAAAACGGGTCACTTCCGCATAAAGACGTGGAGCGGCTACAAAACAAGGGGCGCGTCACGAAGACGAAGTCCCGCAATGAACCGCGTCTCCTCACCTTCACCGCATACAGGATGAACCACTGACATAAACGGAGGCAGATAGGAGCCCCTATCTATTTGACTAACCTCCGAAAACGAGTGCAAAGAAAGCGGAAAAAACTAAGGAGTAGGGGCAAAACTAACTAACTAGGAGGGGCCAAGTAACAAGGAGGGAAGGGAAGAACAACAGGTCAAAAGGGAAAAAAGGCAATGTACTCCAAGGGAGAGTAATAGTTCTAGACCTCACGAGCCCGTGAGGAATAACCAATGAAACCAAGGAGTCCTCCAAAGCCACCAACAACAACCAGGAACCGGGAACCTCACAGGAAGCAATAACTAGCAGGGAAATAAAGGTAGGACAGATTTTTATCCATTCCCTGATCGATCATGTGATGGCAGTCCATGAACACTAAAAAGGGACTAACCCTGCCCTCGCATCCTAACAGTACCCCCCCCAATGACCCTCCCTACAGGGCGGGGTTTAGCGGGATGTCTCCTGTGAAACATACGGACTAAGCGTGGTGCATGCACCCCCCCCGGCTGGCTCCCAGGTCCTGTCCTCCGGGGCATACCCCTTCCAATCAACCAGGTAATATAGGTGACCCCTCCTACGCCTCGAGTCTAGGATAGCCTGAACCTCAAAATCAACCTCCCCATCGATGACCAAAGGTGGGGGCGGGGGCAACACCTGAGCCGAGGGTACATATGGCTTCAGCAATGATGTATGAAACACGGGATGTATCTTATAATCCTGTGGTAACTGAAGCTTCATGGCTACTGAATTAACAACCTGTAGTTCCGGAAAAGGGCCCACAAATCTGGGTTGTAATTCACGGGAACCCTGCATCCTCAAATTACGGAAGGCCAACCAAACCATGTCACCCACCTTATACAATGGGGCAGAGGCCCGATGTCTATCCGCCTGCCTCTTCATCTCAGCCTTGGCTTCCAACAACCTCACTCGAGCCAAACCCCAGATATCACTCAGCTTCTTACACACATCATCGATGGCCGGCACATGCCCAGTGGGTTGAATTGCTATGGCCCTGGGATGGTACCCCAAGGACCAATAGAAGGGCGTCATACCCAATGCGGAGTGCAAGCTGTTATTGTATGCAAACTCCGCAATGGGCAAAGCAGTCAGCCAATCGCATGACAAAGATGAAACCAGACACCTCAAATACTGCTCCATGGTCTGATTGGTGCGCTCAGTCTGTCCATCCGACTGAGGATGATACGCTGAAGACAATCGTATCTCAGTCTTCAGCACCAAACAAAGCTCAGTCCAAAAATGAGACACAAACTGAGCCCCCCTATCTGAGATAATCGCCGACGGCAAGCCATGTATCCTCACAATCGCGGACATAAACACCAATGCCATCTCCTTAGCTGTAGGGATCTTGGGTAATGGAACAAAATGCGTCATTTTAGTGAATAGATCCACCACCACCAATATGGCGGTGAATCCATTCACTGATGGTAAATCGCTCACAAAATCCATGCTGATGGTATGCCAAGGAGAAGGAGGGACATCTAAGGGCTGCAGAAGGCCAGAGGGCTTGCAATGTGATGGTTTGTTAATGGCACAAATAGGACAAGCTGTCACATGGTTCTGGATATCCTTTGCCATTGACTCCCACCAAAACCATCTCATGCATAATTCCTTTGTTTTCCCTATCCCAGGATGTGCCACCAATGCAGAGGAATGACACCATTCCAACACCTCTTCCCTCAAGATGGGCGGGATAAACAACCTACCCTCATGATATAACAATCCGTCCTGTGTGACGACCTGGGGCAAGGACAACCATGGAACCATATCCATCTGACCCAATCGCTCCTTCACCAGATTAGGGAAATCGCCAGCTGTTACGTCCCCAATGATCCTTTGACCATCAATCATTGGCCTGACGTCACCCAAGGAACTCATATCCCCGGGACCAACATGAATCCGGGATAGGGCGTCAGACTTGATCTGCTGTGCTGCGGGTCTATAAGTAATGACAAAGTCATATTGATTAAAAAATAGAACCCACCGCATCTGACGAGGTGTTAAAGCCCTAGCAGATCTGAAGAACTCCAGATTTTTATGGTCTGTATAGATGGTAATAACATGTCGTGCACCCCATAAATAGTGACGCCACTCCTCAAACGCCAACTTCACGGCCAACAATTCCCTCTCCGCCACCGTATAATTACGTTCCGCTGGTAACAATGTTTTGGAAAAGAAGGCGATGGGGTGCATATGGCCAGTGTCTTCATCCCGTTGGGACAACACCCCACCCACCGCACACATGGAAGCGTCGGTTTCAACAAAGAATGGCAGGGCAGGATCAGGGTGCACCAACACAGGTGCCGTTGTAAAATGTTCGAGCAACAGTTGGAAAGCCTTCTGTGCCTCAGTAGACCATACAAAGGGAACCCCCTTCCGCAACAAACGGGTCATGGGAGCCACAACATCGGAAAAGTGGGATATAAACCGCCGATAAAAGTTGGCGAAACCCAAGAGCACCTGGATTTGCTTCACAGTAGACGGGATGGGCCAGGATACAATTGCCTGGATCTTTTTAGGGTCCATCCGAACTCCAGCCGCCGAGATAATAAACCCCAAGAACTCCACCTCAGGGGTGCTGAACTGACACTTCTCCAATTTTGCATACAGATGATGTTCCTGCAACTTCCTTAACACTTGTGTCACATGTTCTTGATGTTCAGCACCCTTTTCCGAATAGATGAGTATGTCATCCAGATAGACGATGACAGTTCTATCCAGATGTTCCCTAAGGACCTCATTAATAAAGAACTGGAATGCCGCCGGCGCATTGCATAAGCCAAACGGCATTACACAATATTCAAACAGTCCCTGTTTGGTCTTAAAAGCCGTCTTCCACTCATCCCCGGGTCGAAC
The DNA here is from genome assembly GCF_964261635.1 of Lissotriton helveticus. Lineage (NCBI taxonomy): Eukaryota > Metazoa > Chordata > Amphibia > Caudata > Salamandridae > Lissotriton > Lissotriton helveticus. The sequence goes on along the minus strand of NC_136067.1, from coordinate 347,749,471 downwards.
CCGTATCAGGTGGTAAGCGCCCCGCAAATCCAATTTGGTAAATACTGTGGCTTTGCGAAGCTGGTCCAATAACACAGGGATGAGTGGAAGAGGGTACTTGTTCTTCACTGTTGCTTTATTCAAGGCCCTATAATCTACACAGGCCCTCAAGGACCCCTCCTTCTTCGGAATAAAGAAGATCGCCGATGACACAGGCGAAGTGGAGGGACGGATGTAGCCCAAATGCAACATCTCCTCGATGTATTCCTTGAGATGCACCTCTTCCGGTTCCGACAAGGCATAAATACGGCTACAAGGTAACGGAACACCCGGCACCAGATCGATCTTACAATCAAATGACCGATGCGGGGGAAGACCCTGAGCACATCCTTTGTCAAAGACCTCCTTAAACTCTGAATACTGCAAAGGAACAGAGCTCACTTCAGTCACCGCACACGACAAAGGACAGATCCGCTCCCTGGCCTCAACATAACAATGCCTCAAGCAATGAGCGGAATCTAACGTCACCAACCGCTGCACCCAATCGATCTTTGGGTTGTGTTCCTGCAGCCAAGGAACCCCTAACACCAGACCAAAAGAAGGCGCATCTATCAAATCAAAGACCACTGCTTCCGAATGCCCATTCTCGCACAACAGCCGTTAAGGAACGGTTTGGCGGGTAATACATCCAGACGTCAATTCGGTCCCATCTATGGCTCTCACCGGTTCTGGCTGTTCCTTATGATGACATGAGATCCGTAGTTTCTCAGCCAACGATATATCAATAAAATTGCCGGTTGCACCTGAATCCAACAAAACTGACACAGGGACCCGGTCAGACACAGAAAGCAAAAGATGAGCATTAATAATGAAATGCCTTGGCGCCTGATCTACCGCTCCCAACACTTCATACTGTTTCATACGTTCCTCTTTTTGGCAATTGCGTCCCTCCACTTGAACAAACGCTACCTTCTTGCCATACCCCATACCCGACGGTTTCACAGGGCATTCCCTGGCAAAATGGCCTCCCTGTCCACAGTACAAACACAAATGTAACTCCCTTCTTCTTTTCTTCTCCTCCGGAGTCAAGGGCCCACGCATCCCCCCTATCTCCATAGGTTCAGGCGCCGTCTTGCTATCCCCTATTGGTTTTACTTCTGGCTTAACATAACCTCCCCGTGAGACCTGGAAATGACTATGTTCCCCACGTCTCTCAGCCAATCGATGGTTCAATTTGACCACCAGATCAATGAATGCTGCACAATCCCCAGGTGGATCCACCACCTGTGACACCACAACCTTAAGTTCCTCACAAAGACCTTGGTAAAACAGGGAAGTTCTTTTCTCTGCTGGCCAATGGGTTTCAGATACGAACCGATTGAACGAGGCTATATAAGACAACAGATCCTGCCTGCCCTGCCGTAACTTTAAGAGTTCTGCGTCACTCGCCTGCATAAATGCATGCTTCGCAAACAAGCCCCGCATCAACTCTTTGAATGCCACATAATCATTCAACACACGATCATCACTATCAATCAGGGGAATGGACCACTGAGCAGCAGTGCCAGACAAATATGAGATGGTAAAGGCAACCTTAGCCGAATCATCTGGAAAGGCACCAGGCTTGCACATAAAATGCAACTGACACTGGTTCATAAAAGTGGCATACTTCTCACTATCCCCGGAAAACCTTTCAGGGGGAGCCAAGGGCACCGCAACCGGGGTATTCACCGTAACAGCGAGAGGAACCCCTCCTCCCGCTCCACTTGAACCTGACCCACCACTGTACTGGAAAGTCGCTGGCTGAATGACTGTTCCCTGCCCCCTCTGTTGTATCTGTTCCCTGGCTCTCACTGCCACTAACTCTTGCTTCAGGCCCATGTTCTCTTGTCGTAAATCCTGCACCTGAGCCTGTAACGCTGTCAAAGCCCCCATAACATCCTGCATGGTGGGCACACCCGTACCACCACCCAAGGGATTCCCTGAATCCTCATTCATCTTCTTCCGGACAGTGCGTTAACACTTGGGCTAGTTATTCTGTTGGGATTCCACCTACTCAGCCCATACACTGCAGGAACGAAGTGAAGTACACACCAATCCCCTCTCCCTGCCCATGTGCCAACCCACAGACAAACAACTATGGGTGTGCCAATGGACCCGGAAAGAGGGTGGTATTGAGGTGACACCAAGTCTTCCACCCTTTGGTAGGTAAAAGGACACTGCTCCCGTCTCCTCGCCTCTGCACCTATGCACACAGACAAAAGGAAGTACACATCACCAAATGTAGAACAGGTGAGATAATCCCAAATCCCAAATCAGTGAACATGTCCTGCCACCACAGTCACACAGCTTACCTATGCACAATGTAGGCTTTGCCTCGAAGAGTAAACTGGGCAGTAGACGATATCGAGTCTTAATCAATCCACAGGGACTCAAGCAAAGACGTTTTTGTAAATATGGTGTCACCTTTAAAAAGAAGACTGGATAATAGGGGACAAAAAAGGCAGGAAATGCTCATAGATCTCAGGAGCACACCTAAAAAAACCCTATCCCAATTGCCGTAACGAAGGCAATAAACTAAGGCAAGCCAGGGAAAAGGGAAAACGATCGGCTTCCTCTGCACTCGCGGAATGACCCGAAAAACGGGTCACTTCCGCATAAAGACGTGGAGCGGCTACAAAACAAGGGGCGCGTCACGAAGCCGAAGCCCTGCAATGAACCGCGTCTCCTCACCTTCACCGCATACAGGATGAACCACTGACATAAACAGAGGCAGATAGGAGCCCCTATCTAGTTGACTAACCTCCGAAAACGAGTGCAAAGAAAGCGGAAAAAACTAAGGAGTAGGGGCAAAACTAACTAACTAGGAGGGGCCAAGTAACAAGGAGGGAAGGGAAGAACAACAGGTCAAAAGGGAAAAAAGGCAATGTACTCCAAAGGAGAGTAATAGGTCTAGACCTCACGAGCCCGTGAGGAATAACCAATGAAACCAAGGAGTCCTCCAAAGCCACCAACAACAACCAGGAACCGGGAACCTCACAGGAAGCAATAACTAGCAGGGAAATAAAGGTAGGACAGATTTTTATCCATTCCCTGATCGATCATGTGATGGCAGTCCATGAACACTAAAAAGGGACTAATCCTGCCCTCGCATCTTAACACATACCACATCCAACATCCTTCCAAACATCCACCCTGAAAAGCCACCCAAGAAACCAATGCCAATCAGAGCACTTAAAGGCATTGTTAGTTGATATGAAGCGCTATACAAATGCTACAAAAAAATAGCACAAATAATATTTTTTTATGTTTAGATTTACTTTTTGGATTCAGATTCTGCTAGAAAGTATTAAAAAGATAAGGGAAAAGGACTTTGTTCTGGAGCAGCTGATGGGTACTGTTGGACTTGGCCCCCTCAGCAGGGTCATCCCCAAACGTTTCGCTTTCACCCTCCTGTTTTCTGAACCTGCTTTTTTTTGGCCTTTAGGACTCAGCACACTTTACTACTGTTGACCAATGCTAAAGTGCTCTCGCCTCTAAACATGGTAGAACAGGCATACCCCCAACTGGTATAATCAATTTACTTGTTAGTCCTTAGTAAAGTGATGATACATGTACCAAGCACCTATATTGTAAATGCTATTAGTAATCCTGCAGCACTTTTTGTGCCACCCACTTAAGTACCCCCTTAAACCTGTCTCAGGCCTGCTATCCCACCTTGTGTGGGCAGTTTTAACCTGCTATTTTAACTGTAAAAAAAGTTACTTTTTGCAAGGCCAGCACCATACTTTTCAATACACATGTGGGTAAGTGTATTTAATAAGTAGGATGTGTATTTTTGAGTTTTACATGCCCTAGTAGTGAAAAACACTTTCATTAATTTTTCTCTACTGCAAGGCCTGCCTCTCCCATAGGATAACAGTGGAGTTACCATATTACATTTAATAAGCTGTAACTTCAAATTGAGAACAAGTATATAAGTCAAGTTTGGTGTCTAAAGATTTGTAATTAAAAGCCCTCTTTAATGGTAATGTCGGATTTTGTGTTACAATTCCTTCTCAAAATGGCATTTTCTTGTCTTAACTTTTTGATGCCTGCAGCCTGATCTAGTTGGCCTTTATGTATTACTCACAGACAGTGAACAAAGAGAAGATAGGTGTTGGCAGGATGAGCCACTCTGAGTTAACAAGGGGGAAAAGCAGTCACCTATCACACATGTACATTACAATGACTGTGCCTGCGGACTCTCACAAGGGGTTTGTCACTAGTTACAGAGAAAAATGGTGGGCCTGGCACCTCAGGATGGTAAAACACTCTAGTCACTTCCTCCAATTCAAAGTGGACACCAGGTCTAAATATTGGATCTCGGACCCCAACACTTCACTACACTTCTGGACCTGTGGACCCTGCCAGGAAGAAGGACTGTGTTGCTGAAAGTACTGCCACTTTTCTGGACTGCTACCCTGCTGTGCTAACCTGCTGCTTTGCCACCCTTCTGCCTGGAGGAGATGGACTGGACCTCCATCTGTTGAACCCAGGACCCCATAGGGAGAGCTATGAATATCTTAGCACCCCCGAAAAGGCACTATGTTGCCAGGAAAAGCCCATCGCCCCCTGGTACTCCGAGCGACTTAGAGGGTTGCGGCAGATCTGCAGACAAAAGGAGAGGGCCTGGATTGCAATGCCAATGCCTCGAAGAAAATACAACATACATTAGCGCTTAAGGAATACAAAAAAGCTATAATGGAAGAAAAAAGGAATCATTTTAATAAGATCACTGCTGGGATGAAATCATCCAGGGAGCTTTTTAAAATCATAAACTCCCTCTCTGTCCCTAAGGAAGCTAATCCTGTGACTGAGTCACAGATGCTGTGTAACAACATTGCTGACTTTTTTCTAACTAAAATAGCTGATATTCACTCTTCTCTGGAAACCCTTAATCAAAAACTGAATAGTGAAGCTGATTCCCTTTTTTATTTAATTTTTTTATTAAGAGATAAGGCAGTTATACATATCCAGAAATATATTAATACATCATTCATAATATGCAATAAATTAATTATCATTATTCATAGATAATACTATACATATTTAGAAATATAAATATAGAAATTCATAGTATGCAATAAAATCAATCAGAGCTGTACAAAAGTTAATAACATACGATCATGGTTTATAAAAATGTGTCATCCCAGCATGGCTCATGAATCTGAATTCCTCCAGTTCTTCACTGGTGGCCATATATTCCTACCAAACTCCTGCTTCTTTCTTCCCTTAAATTCATATAGGCAGGCTTCCAGACTATGAATACCCAACAACCTAGACAGCCACATCTGAAACGTGGGGGCATTAGGGTCTTTCCACCCAGCTGATATCAGCATTCGAAGTACTGCGACGGCAATAAATAACAATGCTTGTGTGTGTTTTCCAACCTTATGTTTGGCGTCCGACCCTAAAAGGACCAGGGTGGGGGATAGGTTGATATTATTGCCTAGCAGCCCCCTCAAAAACATTGTTATCTCACTACAAATTAGGGCCAGACTGGGACAACCATGAAACATATGCACCAAATCTGCTGGACCTGTGTTACATCTTGGGCACTTATCATCTTCCCTTAACCCCCACCCATACAGTTTCGCGGGTGTATAATAAAGGTTAAACACCGTCTTGTAATGTTGGGCCCTCAGATTTGAAGCTCGAAATATTTTATTACTTAAGAGTAGGGCAAGGTCTATATCTAGATCCGGGTCCCCCAACTTATGTGACCACGCCATCTCAGTTTTATCTAAATCATCTAGGAGCCCCGACACCAGAAAGTTATAGGCAGTACCGATCTTCCTTCCCCCTCTTTTAAAAATACTCAATCAGTTGACTATCTGGTGTCTGCACTAATTTTGGTCTTATTGCAGATATAGTTTGAGCGACTTGCCTATATAACAGCCAATGATTTCCAGGGATCCCAAACCTCCGCTGTAGTTCATTGAAGCTGATTATATCCTTGCCAGCATGATATCACCCAAACATCTTATCCCCTGTATCCTCCATATAGAACAATTCTCATTCTGGCCTAGGTGAGCGAATAAGCTTGATTTCCACAAGCTAGTGTTACCATTTATTTTAGGGATTCCCAAGATTTTACAAATGGTTTTCCACGTCCCCCAAACCCCTTCAATAATCTTATATCTTGTCCTACTATAGAATCTCCGTTCCACTTGTAAATGTAAATGTAAATGTAGTTGAGCTTATATAGCGCACAGCTACCCGCAGTGGGTTTCCCGGCGCTTGCTTAGGGAACCCTTCCTGGTATTCCCCTGTGAGATAGCAGGGTATCCACAAGGTGAAAGTCAGGCATCCCGCCGCGAGGGGCCGTTGTGGAGATTAAGCAAGCTATTGCCCAGAGTCGCAGAGTGTGAACCCGTGAGTCGAGGAGGCACCGGGGTGAGAATTATCGAGTCCGTGGAATTTTTAGCCCAAGACCCCGCCGAGGCGGGGAATTGAACCCTGGTCCAGGACCGATCTCAGCTTCCGGGTCTGCTGCCTCTAACCCCTGAGCCACACTTCTCCACACTTCGCACTGCAATAATCCAAATGCCTTTCTACCCAACAGTAGCTTGAAAATGGAAGGGGGGTCTTTATTCTCATTGGATCCTACCGCTGGCAGGGGTTCGGACTGGAAAAATATATTCATTTGTGTAAGAAGGCATGCCAGATGGTAAAATTTTAGGTTCGGCAGCGACAGACCGCCTCTATCCGCCGGTAGTGATAGATAGTTAATAGAGCGCCTAATTTTACCATACTGCCACACGAACCTAACAAATGTGGATTCTATTTTCTTGATCATTGTTTCCCCTAAAAATAGGGGAATAGCCCTGAAAAGATATAGTATTTTGGGGAACATGGTCATTTTTAGGGCATTCACCCTACCTATCAGGGATAAATGCAGCACATCTATTCTTCTTAGCTCTGTTTCGATTGAGCCCAGCAGTGGAAGATAGTTCTCTTCAACCATCTTCTCGACGGATGAATTAATTTTGACCCCGAGATATACGGCACACTCTACAAACCTTTGATCACTCTTCCTGATGTTTTTTGTACAAATGATCTGGGTTTTCCCCTCATTCAGCTTATACCCGGAGCAGCTGCCAAATTCATTAGCCAATTGTACTATCTGTGACATTGCTTGATGGGGGTCCACAGTTGTTATTGCCAGATCGTCTGCATAGGCTAACAGTTTAGTGGTGAATCCGTTAACCACCACCGGGCTTATTTGTCGTGAGGCCAGGATTCTTTGTATAAAGGGGTCAATGTACATAGAGAACAGAATCGGGGAGCAGGGGCACCCCTGGTGCGTCCCCCTCTTAATTGTTATTTTGTCAGATTGATGCCCCATAACTGAAACTTTAGCCACCGGATTAAGGTACATAGCTTTAATTGCCCTCAGAAAATGGCTACCAAACCCTCTGCCTACCAAAATGCCCCAAAGATAGTCCCAGACCACATGGTCAAAGGCTTTCTCCGCGTCGAGGAGGATCATAGCCATCTCCTCCCCCGCGGCACCCTGAGCATCGAACAATGCTGTTGCCCTTCTGATATGGTCCGTGGTGCCCCTCCCTGGCACGAACCCATGCTGCCACGGGGATACGACCTGGCCAATGATCCCCCCCAACCTAATCGCCCATATCTTTGAATATAGCTTTGTAACTGAATTAATGAGTGATATGGGACGGTACGATCCTGGTAGTTCCTTGGGTTTCCCCTTCTTATGGAAGATAATGATTTTCGTCTCTTTCCAAGATTCTGGTACACTCCCTGTGTGTAGAATCCCGTTAAATAGATCAAGCAAAATGGGGTCAATCTGTTTTTCTAAACACACATATACCTCAAGGGGTATCCCATCGGGGCCTGCAGCCTTACCCGCAGCTAACTCATGAAGGGCCTTTGTTACCTCTGTAATCTGCAGATCTTTTTCCAATTCTTTCTGATCCTGCACATTTAATCTAGGACCGCTGTCCGCATAACCCGAGCTTTGCTCGCCTGTCCGCTCCTCTTCGTCGTATAGTTTTTGATAGAAATCATGAAATACTCTCAATATTTCTTTAGGCTCTGTAAACTCGATACCCTCTTCCTGTATGCACGAGATTAGGTTTTTTGTCCTTTCCTGTCTTATCTGCAGGGCCAAAGCTCTTCCTGCCTGCTCCCCTGTCTAGTAACGTCTAGCCCTTGATACCTGATAGCTTCTAGCCTCCTTCTCCATAACTATTTTCTGGAGGTTAGCTTTGATGTTTGTGATTCTTGTAAGGCTTCCATGACCCTCCTGCCCTAGACTGATTTCCCTAGTATGCTGTTTTTCTGACATAGCAAGCCCATCCATCAACTTCTCAACCTCTCTCCTATCCTCCCTCCTAAGCCTAGCCGAGCAACTAATTGTTTCTCCCCTCAGCGAGGCCTTGAAGGCCTCCCACACCAAATTCCTACATGAGCTATACCGGTTGGCATCATAAAACTCCTCTGCCCATTTCCTGAGATGTTCTACAAATCTGGTATCTAACAATAACTTGCGCTCAAAAGACCAGCTGGTTTGTTTCCTCTCTATGCTGGGTATTTTACAGATCATAATCAGAGGATTGTGGTCTGAAATTACCTTATTTGTTTCCACAGCGGAGATTAAAAAGTAATCTAGCTTAGTGTATTTCGCATTAGGGAAAGAGAAATAGGTGTAGCCTGGGTCAAGAGGCTCCTTATACCCCCAGACGTCCGTAAGCCCATGGGAATTCCTAAGGGAGTCTAGGGCTCGGAACACCCTTGGTTTCCGCCCAGAGTAGCCCGCCGGATCGTTCCAATCCACCGATACATTTAAGTCCCCACAGACTATTATGGGTGTTGGCCAATTAGCTAGCTCTCTCTCCAGAAAATCAAAAACTTCTGGGTCGTCTTGGTTTGACCCATAGACCACACAAAGAGTGTATCCAAGGTTGAGTTCTACTATCGCCCATCTACCGGAGCTATCGGCTTTATGTCTTTTAGCCCGCCCAGATAAGGTTTAGCCAATATGGCGACCCCTCTTATGTTTGACGTTTGTGTGGAGCAAGATAGAATTTCATACCCCCTCATTTTCATCATATTTCGTTTAGCCCAAAGGAGATGGGTCTCCTGCATACAGAGGATATCAATGTTATTATACTTTACAAAATACTCCACATTATGTCGTTTTCTCAAATCATTCAGGCCGCCTACATTAACTGTGCAAATATTAATGCTTGCCATGCTTGCTATGTTTCCCATGCTTTTGATCTAGTTTTCCCTGTAGAGCCTGGGTTGTGATTATCTTCTGCGAAAAACTACTAGCTCTGATACTATCTTCTTCAAAACTCCTTATCTCCATTTTTTTTGCTTTCTCCCCTACCATCCCTCCCCCTCCCCCTACCCATTCCCCCCACCCCCTACCCCAACACACCCCCACCCTTACTCGTGAGGCGCTCAGACCTGGTCTGTGCGTGTGATGGATACAGTGAGAACAGTAAAGCCCTTCCAAAACAATCCTTTGCCAATCCTAACTCCCCTTATCACCCTCTACATTGCTATACCCTACCAACCGGTGACCCTTTGCTTATACTTATACTTATACTTCAGAACTACTACCATGACCAACCGGCATTCTTAGGACCCCGAGTCTGTTGCTTTACTTCCCTTGAGAGTCCAGAAACTCTTTAGCTTTAATTTCGGATGAGAAATAAATCTTTCTCCCCTCATTGATAATTTTAAATTGCGCCGGGTTTATCAGGTAGGCCTGCATCTTCTTCTCGATGAACGGTTTGATCAATTGTCTGAGTCACCAGCATCTCTCCACTGTGGCGTGGCAAAAGTCCGGACGAACAAAGAAACATACCCCGTCCACATTCCTCTTGGCGTTTGGTCTTGCCTTCTCCGAAATTGCCTGCCTAAGCAAAAAGTTACTCACAAAGATAAGAATTGCTCTGGGTTTATCATCCCCCTTTGCCCCCCTTTTGATTTTGAATGGGAGGCGGTGTGCTTGTTGAATTTCTGCGGCCCAATCCCAGCTTGAGAGCTCGGGGAATGCCTGCCCGAATAGTTTAATGACATAGGCCCTTGTATCGGACCCTTCCATTTCCTCGGGTATCCCAAGGATCCGGAGGTTGTTTCGCCTGAGCCGATTCTCCATGTCCTCCAGCTTCCACTGGATGTCTGTTATTTGGGAGCTTTGAGCTTCGACGTTATTGGTTGCTGCTGCGGCCTCCACCTCTGTCGAAACCACTCTGTCTTCAAGGTTAGTCACTCGATCCCCCAAGTTAATGCAGACCTTGGATAGCTTCCTTACTACACCCTGCATTTTCCTTACTGCCGCTCTAGACTTTCGACTGTCCTGCCGGGCTTCCTCTCTGTGAGCCAGGATCGCTTTATGGATAGTCTCCAGAAGCGACATCTGGGCCGCCGCTCCCCCCGGACTGCCCTGCAGGGGCATAGCCGACGAATGGTCCCAGCTTAGCTCGCCTTGAGAGTGCTCTCGAACTTTGTGTGATTTCACTGTCGTCACCGGTAAGTCCAACTCATGATCGCTTTCTGAGTCCAAATCTGATCACAGGTTGGAGCTGTCCTCCTCTTCTGACCATTCACCCCCCTCCGACACCGAGAAGAAGCATTCACTCGGGACTTTTTCGTTCTCTTTGCATTTTTTTCAGCTTCAGGGTGAGCTCCCGGATGCTCCTGGCATACTTTTGGCACCTCGGCAGACTCCTGCTCGGCCTGAGCATCTACTATGCGCTCAGCCTCGTTCTTATCAGCCCGATTCACCTGATTTACTTGACTTATATCACCTCCTTTGGGGTCTCCTGCATCTGGACTATCCTGGTCAATTGTGTGACTAAAGCACTGAGGTCCAGCGTTTATATCTGCTACCTCACCTTCAATCATTTCAATCGTTTTATTATTGTTCGTGGCATCACTCTCTGCGCTCTCAAAAACGTTAGACTTTAATGCCTTGGTACTTATGACTTCCCCCGGTTTCACTTGTTCTAGTCCGCCTTGGAGCACAGGGGCCACATCCTGATCGCTTGGTATTAGCGCGGCTACATTCTCAGCTATCGATATGTCATTCCCCCCTCCTTCCAATGCTGATGGGGTATTTTTAATCCCTTTTCCTTAACCACCTTTGAGAAAAAGTCAGCAATAGGGGCAGTGGGAGCTGCAGCCATGGCTTGTCTTGTTCTAGACGCAATTTTTCTTCTTTACCTGAGGGGACTGCATTTTCGGCTCTGCTTCTGCTGGTGTTGATGCTGTCTCGCCCCCTGTCTTCTTTTTCTTTTCTGTGGCAGTTTTGTTTGCTGTGTTCACTTTAGGAGCCATTGCTTTGGCTTTGCTGTCAGTCCCGCTGTACTTTTTAATATTCTCTGTTACTTCCCCGCTTGCGTTCTGCACCACTCCCGACTCCGCCGACTCTGCCGATTCTGAGTCAGTTCCTGAGCCAGCCTCTGACTTTGCTCTCACCGATCTGCTACGTGGGGTTTCACCCTTGCCCCGCCTCCTCCTCCTCCACCGCTGATGCCGGAAAACAGCGAGAACCGACCGCGTCAGTCCCAGAGATCTCCTTCCAGTCTGCCCCGGGTCAGCTTTCCCGACCCTCCGCCTCGTCTCCGACTCCGTACAGCTCCGCAAAAACTCGCCGGCAACCCGCTCACAGACACAGGCACAAACCGCGATTGGGGATCAGATCAGCTCGCGGATCAGCTGCCGTGCGGTGCTGCAGGTAAGCAGGAGGATCATCAGTTTCTCCCAGCCACTCAAGCCGTTCGAGCCATTGATTATATTTCACCCGCTGTCACCATTACTTTCTGCTTATTTTCTGTCTTCCACCGTCATAGCTACGCAATGCAGAGTTTTAGCAGGGTTCTTCAAGGGCTTCACTGTTCAGCTGCTTTTCGGCCTCAGCTAGCGGCTGCCATCTTGCCCCATCCAGGTGTGAAGCTGATTCCCATGCCCCTACAGTGCAGCTGGTTGACACAAAGTTAGCTGGGGGGTCTAGCCCTACTCCCCTCCTTCTGAAGTTTCCTGAGTTGTCCTGGGAGGAGTTAAATCGCATTTTAGATGCCACCAAATCCTGCTCCCCCTTGGACCCTTGTCCTTTGAAAATCTTAAAGGCCTGCAGAAGTATTTTATTACCATCTCTTCTTGAGATCTTAAACAGCGCTATCACGGAGGGAGTCTTCCCCCAAGTGTGGAAACTCGCCGTGGTGAAACCCCTTCTGAAGAAGGCTTCTCTGAACCCCGAGGTGCTGAAAAGTTTTTGGCCGATTGCGCTTTTACCAGCACCGGCGAAAATTCTTGAAGCACATTTAAATCGGCATCTGACAGCATTCTTTGGAAGGGAGAACCGTTTGGATTCCTCCCAACATGGATTTCGCGCGGCCCTCAGCACGGAGACTGCTCTTACGGTCGTCGTAAATAATATTAGATCTGAGGTGGACAATGGACAGACCACTTTGCTGGTTTTGCTGGACTTAACAGCAGCCTTTGATACCCTATCCCCCTCTATTCTTATTGATAGATTGAGGGGGATAGGGGTCGAAGGGAGTGCCCTGAGTCTCCTGTCCTCCTTTTTGCTTCATAGACAACAAAAAGTGAAACTTGGCGACTTTATGTCCCCCACTCAGGCGGTGCAATGTGGGGTCCCACAGGGCTCGGCGTTAAGCCCGGTTCTGTTTAATGTATATGTGACCCCCCTCGCCAAAATAATAAGAGCGTTTGGATATCAGGTGTTATCTTAAGCTGATGATACACAGATCATTGTCTCGACAACGCAGTCGGGGCAAGACTGTGCTGCAAAATGTAAGACCTGTATGGAACTAGTATCATCATGGATGATAAGGAACTTTCTCAAACTCAACGGTGAGAAGACTGAGGTCCTGGTATTTGGTGGGAATCAAGATCTGTGGAGTGAGGAATGGTGGCCTACCTCCTTGGGCGAATGCCCCCGCCCAGCCAAATACGCTAAGAACTTAGGTGTAATTATAGACCCTACCCTGTCATTTGATCCACAGGTTAATAAAACGGTTAGCACCTGCTGTTCTATTATTCGGACCCTAAAGAAGATAGCCCCTTTCTTGTACCCTGAGGCGCGTAAACAATCTACAGTCGCCCTGGTATTGTCCAGGATCGACTATTGTAACACCCTCTACGGTGGTATAAACAAGAAAGCGATCCAAAAACTACAGGTAACTCAGAACGCGGCCGCCAGGTTAGTTCTGAATCTGCCTAGGCGATCGTCAGCGATGGCGGCTAGAAGAGAACTGCACTGGTTGCCTATTCAGGTGAGAATATCATTTAAGATTCTCTGCCTTGCCCACAGTGTGTTTTTTGGATCAGGTCCAGAAGGTGTTAAATCCCTATTGACATCTTATATTCCCAGCAGATGCCTCCGATCTGCCTCAAAAAATCTGCTCACGGTTCCAAAGTTTAACGAGGTGAGATGGGGCGAAAGGGCGTTTTCCTTGTTGGCCCCTAAATTGTGGAATTCGCTCCCGCCGGAAATTGCTAGACAATCCTCTTTGATAACCTTCCGCAAACTTATAAAAACCTGGCTGTTCTCCTTAGCTTATTAATCTGACTCTATCAGCGCCTTCACTCTTTCCTTTTATGCTCTGCCTTAGGTTATGTTTTTGCTGTTTCCATCTTAGAGCGCCTTGATGCCCTTTCAGGGCTAAGTTCTTTTCGCGCGGTACAAATAAACACTCACCCATAGTGACTCTAAGAGCTAAGTGGCTGGTCTCCTTACTAGAGCCTCGGGACAGAAGGCTCCAACAACCTTCGACCCAGCACCTGGATTCTGCCAGCTATGAGTCCTACCCTGCGAAGTGGTGCCACCCCTGACCTAGACCACTTAGAAATAGGCCCTGAAGCTGTTCTACCAACTCATCTATGGACCCAGCAGAACCTACACATCTGCTCTGCTGCTCAGCATAACCCCGAGCAGACCCGACATATCGGCTCAGTTGCGTGGAGTTTTCCGGTGCAAGTAATTCACATTGGAGCCTGCAGCCTCATTGAAACAGCAGCTGTGCAATGCATCTCCTATCTGGAATTCACATTGCCTTCGCTGTGCGGCACTTCCTTGACGCGGTACTCTAGAACTCTTTGCACCCAGGATTTATATTTATGGTAGTCTTGTTCAGCAGGCCTAACTGCGTTTCAGTAGTTGACCCACGCTCCGTCGTAGGTCATCTTGAACTTGTGCCTTTGTCCCAACAAGATATCCACAGTTGCAGTTTTGTAAATTTTGGTGCTAACTCACAGAATTTTGCATATTTATGGTTCTACTAGTTATTAACATTAACTCTATCAGGCAGATTCATCATCCAAAATTGCAATAGCTAAGCTGCGAATTAGCTATTGCGATCGCAATTGAATGACCTGCAATTCATGATAGGAAAAATGAACAATCTGCGTAATCGCAAAATAGATTTTGCGAATACGCAAATAAAATCGCAGAATCAAGGTGGAACCCCCTTAGCGATTCGGAATTTGCGAGATTCCAATGAAACTGTGATTTCGCAAAAAAGTTGCAAACCAAATTCATAAAAAATCGCAAATTGCGAATAACCACAAAATCGCTTTTTGCGAGGCGCAAATTAGGGAGAACCCAAACCAGGTGGTAACCATCAAGTCCATAAAAAATAAATAAAAAAATTCAAAAACTAGCCACAGGTGTGGCCCTGACCAAACACACTTAAGGAGACACAGTAGGAGCATGAGGAAATTCACAATGCCAGGACTATACATGGTGGTTAGGCGGCGAAGGCTCCAGGCTGCAGCAAGGAACAGATGCAGGATCCAGGAGCGAATTTTCCGCCAGCGGATCACACTTCTGGGCCAAACTGAAGAGCAAATCTACTCAAAGTACCGGCTGAATGGGGTAATGATTACTAAGCTCATCCAGGACCTTGACCCCCTGATGTAGCACCCAACAAGGAGGACCAATGTCGTGCCCACCCATGTCCAGGTCTTGTGCAGCCTGCACCTCCTAGCCTCGGGAAGCTTCCAGGGGATACTTGCCGTTGCAGGGGGGATCTCCCAGTGCACCATGTCACGCTGCCTAAACAGTTTCCTGGAGGCCATGCTGACCCGGCTACACTATTACATCAAATTCCCAACCACCCAACAGGACTTGAATCAAACCAAGCTTGATTTTTACAACATTGCGCAATTCCCCCATGTCATTGGATGCATTGACTGTACCCACATCCACATCTGCCCACCAACACAAACAGAATACATGTACCGGAACCGCAAGTGCTACCACTCACTGAATATCCAGATGGTCTGCAACGCTAAGACAATCATCACGGACATAGTGGCACAATACCCGGGGAGCACACATGACTCCTTCATATTCCGGCACAGCGGCATGCACACACGACGGGCCAGGGGAGACTTCGGCGAAGGACACCTTCTAGGTTAGTACACATGCCAACAAACAGTACGCGCATAACAGGCACTCACCCTCTGCTCCTTTCATTCAGGTGACAGCGCCTACGGTTTCCGTGAGTACCTCCTCACCCCATACCTCAACCCTGCCACACCACAGCAATGGCGTTACAATGCTGCACACATCCGCACAAGAAATTGCATTGAGCGGACATTTGGGCTTTTGAAGAGCCGATTCCGCATACTACACAAGACTGGTGGGGCCCTCAAATACCAGCCTGAAGTCTGCTGCCACATCGTGGCCGTGTGTGGAATACTCCACAACATTGCTACCAAGCGGAGGATACCTGTAGAGATGTCTGGCAGTGAGTCAGACGGGGACAACTGCCCACCTGCACATGTGCATCATGCACGGGGGGAGAATCCTGCTGAAGGACACAGGCGCCACAACCAAATCACAATGAACTGTTTCTAGTGCACCCACTCCCATCACCCAACACTTCACTCATGCATGACAAATCAAATAATGACATGAGTCAGATTAACTTGTGCATATTAAACCTTATTGTTTTTTTCACAATAATGTAGTCATATTATTTTTACATTGCATGAGAGCTGTATTGACTCATACATCCCCATGTTTGTGATGAGGGCATGCTTGTATCATCAGCATTGCCCTGCAGGTACATTAGGATGAGTCAGTGGTGCCTCCGGACAGAGACGCTCCCAGTCGCCTTTCGACTTCCTCCACCTCAGCATTAGCCCGTGAGGCTTCAGTGGGCCTGGTGCTGCTGTGTGGTACCGTCACCAGCGGCAACGACAGGCTGCTGTGGCTGGAATTGCCCTCACTGGCATCATCCCCCCCATTAGCTGGTCCATGGCCAGTCGCCTGCAGTCCCTGTACTGCTGTGGTGACTTGCTCCAGTGCCCTTGTGACGTAGTGGCAGCACTGCACCATTTGGATTTGCATCGCTGGGAGTGACGCGATATTTGGGAGGTGGCATTCCCGATAATGTGATTGGAGCGTGTGTAAGCTGACAGGCCGGTCAGCAGCTGGCGGTGGCGGCGGCGGTTGACATCCTGTTGGGACAACAGGACCTGCGTGTTTTCTTGGACAGCAGCGGTCATGATTTGCATGCTGTCAGTGAGCTGTCCCACATTACGTGCAGTCTTGTGCAGCTGCAGGTGGA
Source organism: Lissotriton helveticus (assembly GCF_964261635.1). Classification (NCBI taxonomy): domain Eukaryota; kingdom Metazoa; phylum Chordata; class Amphibia; order Caudata; family Salamandridae; genus Lissotriton; species Lissotriton helveticus. Next base: position 347,732,867 of record NC_136067.1, on the reverse strand, counting down.
TGGCAGCCAAGTGGCGTGCCTGCTTCTGATGGAATAGGAGCATGCGACGTTCAATAGACAGGCCAGGATCCCGGATATTTCCCCCCTGCCAGCGCGTGTTGTTGTGTCGCGCTGCTCCCTCACAAGTCCACTGGACTGTGATCGCACAGTGGCAGTGCGCCTTGTCTGCCTCCGGGCTGCAACTGTTGTGGCCTGTGCCACTACCATGGGTGTTACACAGGCTGGTTGTGGCGCGCATGTGGCTGCAGGGGTGGCACTGTCCACAGGGGCAGGTGGTGGTACTACTGCTGCTGGTGCTGCCTGTGATGGTCCTGGTTGGTGTGAAGGACAGCCCTCTCCCTCGGTGTCCTCTGGGTTGTCGTCAATATGTAGGGCCTCACTGTCCGAGCTGGGTTGTTCTGTGCCACCTGTGATGTAAATGGGACCGTGATTAATGACATGTTTTTTGCACATGGGAGGTTGCTACATGCATGCAGGCTAGCATTCCCTGACTGGCTTTAGGAATGACTCTCACTTGACAGATCTGGCTGTATGGGGCTATCTGGAAATTGTGGTCACACTACAAGTCCCGCAATGCAATTGGGCATTTCTGGTGTGCATGGCCTGCATGACTGGGGTTTTCTAATGGTTAGCTCTGGAGTCATGGCCATTGTCAGGGGACAGGGTCGCAGTCGCATGGCACTTACCTTGGGATTGTTGGGTGGGTCGGGAGGAGTCCAGCCGGGTGACCCCCATGCATGCTTGGGGATTTCGGGTGTCCTCCACAATGTCCTCCAGTGGGGTGTTGGGTGGTACGGTGGGCTCTCCTCCTCTGGTTGCAGTTCGCTCCCCCAACCTCTCTGCATTTCTTTCTTTTGCACGCCCTCTGAGGTCATACCACCTCTTTTTGAGTTTGTCAATGGAGCGCTGGGTCACTCCCACTGCATTGACCTTAGCGCGGATGCGCAGCCAAATGCACCTTTTGTCCGCCTCAGGCACCCTCCTTGAATCCTTACCGAAGAGCCGGTCATGGTCCTTGGTGACTCCCTCAATTAAATATTCTAGTTCCTGCTCGGAAAATTTGATCTTCCTTTTTCTTCCAGGGGCACTGCTCCCTTCTGCTTCCTTGGACATTTTCTGGGGTTGATTGTGTCCTGGTTTGCTGCTGCAGGTGCTCTGTTGTGGAGCTCTGGCAAGTGCTGCTTCCACTTTCAGGCTCAGTGAGCAGAATGAGGCAGGAAAGTGGCTACTTCCTGGTTCTGATGTCATCATTGTGCTCGAAATGCGACTTCCCATTTTGGCGATCTCGCAATTAGCGAGATCACAATTAGCGATTTCGGTAATTGCGAGATCGCAATTTCAACACGGAAAAAGGGCGATTCTGCGATTTTTTTGCGATTTAGGTGAAATCGCAAACGGCAATTGCGGCCGTTTGCTAATCGCTTATTTTGATCGCTCTTCTACATGAATCCCATTCTGCGAATTCTAAATTGCGATTCAGTAATTTTCGCTATTTGGAATTCGCAGAATGTGGCTTTCATGAATCTGGGGGTTACGTTTCTAAATTGGTGTGAGTTTGTACTTGTGTTTTTTTTAACTTTATTACTGTTCGAAGTGCTGCATAAATACTTTAAACTTTTCCTCTAAGTTGAGCCTGACTGTTCTGCCTCAAGCAACCATAAGGTGGTGTACAGGTTAATTTGAGGTATGTTTGTGACTTCACCCTGACAGGTATTGTGGTTCCTGCTTGAGAGGGATTTCACCCCCTCAACCAGCAGCACAATTTCTTACAGGTGCGTACTAAAATATTATATTGATGCAGCACAAGCACCTCATTCAGTGTATGAATTGCCAGGCAAAAGCGTGACAACACATTTCATAAAAATAATTAAATTCAAGACTTCCACTATATTTGTAAAGCAAATGGGACAATAGGAAATAGGAAGGATAATTAATAAGTTAATATAACTGCAAATCTTGGTTCATAAATTACACATTTTCAAACAGATAACCTGCAAACTCATGGCAGCCAGGCGTATATAAAATCACAGAACTGTTTAAACTAATTTACTGGATCGTTAAATTAAAAAGCAATTAAATATGCTTTATCCCCATTGCTTCCTTCATATTCAATCATTCCTATTTAGCTTGAGTTACCACTGCTAGAAAGGCATTTATTAAGCAAATGTTTGTGAAAAGCAAGGAACTATTTTAAATCACATATTTGTATGAATTCACTGCTCACTGATATCAGGGCTGCTTTATCCCACAACATCTCTACATTCCTCTGGAAATAAACTTGGTAATAATTTCTTTATGTAATATCTCAAATTCATATTGCCACAATATATTGAATACACAAATTGAAGCTGCATTTTAACCATACAGCCTCACCACACTGATAAATGACTGCATATTCTATTCTATATCTAGAATGTGAGGGTGACTTTCATCCTGAAAGACTGATATCCTATATCAATCCCAACATTGGATGATAACTATTGCCTCAGATTGTAAATTTGTGTCAGGACTTACAGATCTTGAATGGCAGAGTCTGATGGCAATCCACCTTGCTTTCCAGGGTGTAGTTCTGCCTCTTGGACATGGCCCTTCCTAGGTGGACTTCCCTAAAATGTTTTGCTTTTTCCTCCTTGTTTTTGCTGACTCTCTTTTAATGGTATTAGGACTTTGGTCACTTCCCCACTGGAATGCAGTGTGACAGCACCCTCGCCCTTCCTACACACTAGGAAATGGTACTTACTTGATTGGTTTAGGTGTTGTACCTGGGAGTGCCCTGTAAAAAGGTACACCATATACCCCCTGCTGGTACTGCACTGGCTAGTAGGTGGATGCAGCACTGATTGTACCACCCACCATGCTTGTGCTCAGGTTGGCAGTTCTCACTCATAAGCCAACCATTAGTAGGCCTTCCAATACCACTAGAACACCCTGAGGGTAAGCCCTGAGGGGTGGAGCAGGTGGTAGGCAAAAGGCAGGGCAGGTGCACATGGCTGTTTTTTTCCTCCTGGAGCTTTGCTAATTCTTTTGTTGTGGCCATAGGGCTCAGTGCGCATGCCCACTTTAAATGAGGAATGAAATTGTGCACATCTTGTTTACATATGGTAGGCTGTGGTGCTTCCCTGAGGCCCCATTATGCATGCAGCTCATTTTCCTTCATTAGTGCTGGGTGCACCTTTTAAAAAATGAGTCCAGCATAATGAAGGAAAATGCACGGTATTATGATGAATGCGATACCCTCAGGGCAGCTGCGAACTTGGGGGCAGCACATTCATGTGAAAAGCAGAGCGCCTGCTTTGAAGTCACTTCGTGCTTTCACAGTACAAGTGGCACTCACCTGCACTTTTAAAAGACATTAGAGATCCCCTTGCAAGTGGATGCAGTCACTGACTGTACCCAGCAACAAGGGGATGTCTGGGGCCTTTCCCACCTCCAGAGGGCTTGTCTCAGAGGGTGCACTGACAGTGATCAGTACATAAGTCCTTATTAGGTTATGGTGACAACTCAATGATAACAGCCATATGGTTGATTGGTGGGCAGGGAAATGCTATGCCTTAGGTCTGATCTGTTTATTATAATGTTAAAATTACTTTATTGAATTTAGGATACATATCAAACAAATACAAGAACAATATTGATATGTAGTATTAGATATCTATAAGAAGACCCATAAAACGTATTTATACATTTTGAGAAGGGGAGAGGAAACAGAAAGAAGGGAGAGAGAGGAAGGGAGGACATAGGAAAGATCATAATCTAAGTCATCCATATTGATAGTAATGACTACGGTTGCCTCAAGAACAATTCATATAATTAACAATATGCATCATAACACATCCAATGAAATAACTAAGGTATAAAAGAAAGACAGAGATAGATTTTAATGGAGGACAAAAATTCTCAGAAGATACAGATAAACTATTTACTTTATCACAACCAATGTTCCTAGGATATATTCTTAGTGGTAACCATAATAATTGCTTGTTATGAACAGATGAGCTTTGTGTAGCATGCATAGTACCTAACTTATGATGAGAGATCACTGAGTCTCACCACATTTTGTATGATAGCTTATATGATGATTTCCAATTCAAACTGATCAGATTGAAGAAGGCAATCGCTAATAGAACATCTGATAAATTATTCTTAGGGACAATGGAGTAATAAATTGGATAGGGAACCCAAAAAAAGTATACAATATTAAAAGGGCAATCACAATTAAAAATTCTCTTAATCTGGGCCCAAACTTTGCACCAAAAACTACGGGTGTTGGGACAGTTAAAAAAGATATGTACCAAATCTGTAACAGAAAATTCACAGGACCAGCACTTGGCGGACCCTTCTGATGAAAACTTAGAACATTAGGAAGGAGTAAAAAAAATATAGCTGATGATGTACAAAAAATAGAGATGGTGTAATGCCAGCAGACCGTGACATTTTAAAAATACGCACCCATAAGAGGAAGGCCAAGAAACTACCAAATCTCTCTCCCTAACTCAGACTTGGATTTGGTTCTAGAGGGGATAGCCGAAGCCTTAGGGCCAATCTTCAAAAATTCTGTGACATGAGAAGGGACCAGGATTACATTAATTAGTAATAGAAAGTGGTTATAAAAGAATTTAGGGCAATGGTAGATAAAGGCAAAATTGGGGAAAAGAGATGGGGGAGTCATTGTGAAAGAGTTGAGATACCTGTTGTGTCCCAAGTGTTGACTTTAAACCACAGGACACAGTGGTAAGGTCACAGGCCTTTATTCGTGGGTACAACGAGCCACCGCTCCTCTCAGCAGAGAAGAGAGGCACCAATTGACTCTTCTTGGAACTGGCACCTCAGAGCACCATGACAACACATGAAGGTTCTGTATGGAACCTTAAACAAGCATAGGTAAGCACAACATATTACCTCTTTTTTTTACAGAATTACCAATTAGGATGTGACCGCCACCCTGGCGGTCACTTCCCGTATCTTTAACATTGCGGCTGGTGCTGCTTCAAGCAGCACCCGCCGCAAGGTTAAAAAGTGCATGGATTGCATTTGCATGCACAAAGCGGCAGGCACCGCGCGGTGCCTGCCGCATTGTGCATGCAAATGCAGGGGGGTACCATAGGTACCCCCCATGTGCACCCCCAGCCCCCTTCACCCTGGGGGCCCGCAAGGGGCCCCCAGAAGCAAAGGTCCACATGCTTTTCCACAGCGGAAAAGCCGCCGTGGAAAAGCATGTTTACACACACAGCCTAATTTGGCTGACGGTGTCTTGCAGACACCGCCACCAAATTGCGGTCAACACCCCGCGGATCAGCAGCAGATGGACCTGCCGTCCGCCCATGTTCCCACCGCCATCCTAATCTGGCGGTGGGTGTTTTCTCGGAATGCGGCGGTGAATCCGCATCCTCCGGGCCGGTGGTGACTTCCACCGGTCCAGAGGATGTGGATTCACCGCAATCATAATCGACCCCTTAGCGTAGTTTCCAAGGAAGACGTCTAGCATGAATAGACTTCCTTGGCAATTGGCATGTCCCTTTTGTTTTAGAAATAAATCCTGAGGATACAACCAGCTGGACCAATTGGAAAATTCCCTGCAAGCTCAACACTTCTGGAGCCATTACAATTATCCCCAGCAGATTGAACTTCCACAACTTTTGCTAGGTTCCACCAATGTCCGCCACGAACCATAACAGCACCCCCACAAACATTCTCTACACAGACTGGTTCACCGAAGGACCTACCACCTTTTTTAACAAAGCCGGTGCTTTTAATACGAACCATGTCCCCGGGAGACACGTTGACTGTCTTAACCGACTTCTTTTGATTGTACCTATCAGACATCTTCCTTTGTGCTGTTTTAACTCGAATTTCCAGTGCATCATTGTCAACCCAACATGACACTTTGGCACAAACAGTTCTTAACAGCCAAGCAGGATAAAGTGCAGAAGTGGGTACTCTACCTTTGAGTGATATGAAAGGTGCAACTTTAGTAAGTGAATGTAACGTAGTGCGGTAAAACTACAGCATGGATCTGACCGCACCTTCAACGGCATAACAATGACTCTTTGCCCACTTGATGCATTCTACTACAAATCTATTCATCCTCTGGACCAAACCGTTGGTTTGTGGGTGTCCAACAGAACTTCAAAGGTGTCCAACAGAACTTCTAAGATGCTTCACGCCAGATTCACTCAAGAACACACTCATTTCCTGATTGACAAACTGCACCCATTATCCGAGACAAGAGCCTCCGGAAATCCTTCCCTCATAAAAATTTCTTTGAGAAAAAGAATGACATTACTGGCTGTGGCAGAGGAGCAGAACTTGACTTCAGGCCACTTGCTATGGAAATCCATAAGAACAAATGCAAAGCGTAAGTTGTGAGGAAGAAAATTGAATGGGCCAACCATATCGATTCCCACCTTAAGCCATGGCTTTGTGGGGAAAGGGATGGGCTGAAGAGGAGGAGTTACAACTTTCATCCCCTTTTCTGTGCCACTACAAACAACATATTCCCTGACCCTCTCCTCTATATCCTTGTCCATGGAGGGCCACCAATAATGCAATCTGACTCGCCTTTTTGTCATGGATTCCCCCAGATGGCCATCATGTGCACAGTCAACCAACTTAGTACGGACATTCATGGGGGGAACACATCTACCATCTCTCATGACTACTCCATCTTCAATAGACAACTCTTCTGCCACTTTCCAAAAAGGCTGGATAGCCAGGGACACACATCTCTCCCTGGGCCAACCTTTCACAATATATTCTTTGATTTTAGCAAGACTGGAATCTTCACTCAATGCCTCCTTCCATTCAGTCTCACTGCAAGCTTTGTTTTCAACAGCATCCACAACAGCAATGAAACAATCCTCCTTGTCTTCCTCCACATCCATAGTGTCATCTCCACTTAAGGGAAGTCTTGACAACATGTCAGCCCTTACATTCTGCTTTCCTGGAATATGCTTTACCGTAAAATCATACTGCAGGAGTTTGGTGGTCAAACGTGCAATACGAGGCGTGGCATACTTGAGATGTTCTCCCCCCAGAATGTATAGCAGAGGTTTATGATCAGTTTGTATGACAAACTTCCTACCCCAAATGTATGTTCTGAACTTCTCACATGCCCAATAACATGCCAAAAGCTCCTTTTCGATCACTGAATAGTTCAACTCAGGATCTCTCAGAACTCTAGAGGCATAGCTAATGGTAACCTCATGAACTGGCACCTCAGAGCACCATGACAACACATGAAGGTTCTGTGTGGAACCTTAAACAAGCATAGGTAAGCACAACAATACCCACATTAATCTTTTATCTTTGAAAGAGCGCCAGAAAAAGGGTCTATTATTTATCTTAAGCAAGGAATTATACCAAATCTGCATTTTGAAAAATAAGGCCATGTCCAAAGTAAGGGGGAGAAAAGTCGATTTGAGGAGAGATATGTTATTCCGTAAAAGAGGAGAATGAAAAGATGTCGTTTTAGCAGACGAAGATTAAACTTCTTTGAAGCTAAATGGAAAAAGAGAGGCACGTTGACTATTAAGCCATAAGGGAGAGCAGAGCGAGGATGAATCCTGAGTCCAATAAATTGCTTGGCGCAAAGAAAAACGTCTGTGATAATCATAGAAATTAGCAGAATTGACCCCTCCTGCTAGCTTTGGTCTTTGTAAAGTAGCTAATGCTACCCTCGACCTTTTATTTCTCCAAAGGAATTTAACAAGTAGCCTACTGACCTTTTTGAAAAAATGTCAGTAATATGTACTGTCAGCATATAAAGAAGATATAACAATAGGGGGGAGTCTAAGTGACCTTACCAAGATAAAAACAAAGGGTTCCAAGAGGAGAGAAAAATTGATCCGAACTGTGTCTGGAATAGAATTTGTGAGCCAAACTCCCAAATATTACATTTTTGCAGGAGTAGACAATTTTAACCCATAAGAGAATAAGAGCTACTAAAGTGTATTTAGTCAGCAGGAGAATTTCGGTTTTATTCTTATTGATTTTATATCCGGTAGATGTTAGAAAAAAGTGAGATTTCGCTCAATAGATGAGGTAGTGAGTCATCAGGAGAAGAAATGAATAGAAGAATGTCATCTGCATAAGCAGAAATTTTGTAATCCTGATCCCTTTAAGGAAAGCCAGAAATGGAAGGATTAAGATGAATTAACAGAGGGGAGAGATGACATCCTTGCCAAACCCCTATTGAGAGAAATATATGATGAAGCTATACCATTAACCATTAGAGACGCACGGGGAGCAAAATATAAAAGGGAGATAAGAACTATGATCCTAGGTCCAAAGCCGTGCCATTTTAAAGAGTGAAATACAAAGTTCCAATTAACTCTATCGAAGGCCTTCTTCGCATCGATTGTTATAGCTGCAGGAGAAGACTTAAAAGTTGAGTCTTTACTGAGGACATTTAGGAACAATCTCGCATTATCCTAAATAAATCTTCCTTTCATAAACCCTGATTTCTCTTTTCCTATAGGGTGGGAGAGAGGGGAGCAGAGAGCATCGCAAACATTTTATAATCTACGTTCACTAAAGATATGGGCCTATAAGTTTTACATTCACGAGGGTCTTTGCCTACTTTATGAATAAGATACATATTGCTTCTTGAAAAGTACCAGAAGTAGAAGAGGATGCAATAAAGTGACTAAATAAACAATATAAATAAGGAAGTAGGATACTAGAAAAATGGAGATAAAAATCAACTGTAAATCCATCAGGACCAGGCGTTTTCCCTAACTAAAGCGCTTTTAAGGCTGCTGCAATTTCTTCAGAAGAGGGTTCAAGTTCAAAAGATTCAGAGGCTGAACCGGTCGAGGGGTGAAGGATAGATAGTTTGTGATAGTAGAAAAGGAAGGAGCTGATTCAGGTGCGTATAGATGATTTTAAAACTTGACAAATTCTTCTAAGATTTCCTAATATTTCGTGGTGGACCCCCCTGTTGAATCGGAGATAGAATCAAAAATGTGTTGTTCTTTCCTTCCTTTAAGAAAGTTTTCTAATAACTTACCAGCTTTTTTTCTCCCACAGTAATAGTGCACACTTTTCCGGAGAAGTACAGAGGAAGCTTCATTAGTAGAGCTAGAATTAAACTGCATTTTGGCTTTAAGCAGCGCCAAAAGGTCCGTGGACGGTATAGAGGAAAAATATTTCTTTTCTAAGGACTTAATGGATGTAAGTAGAGTAGTGTGTTCTTTCAACCGGGTCTTTTTTTGTTTAGAAACATAAATTCATGTAAAATCCTGAGCTGAGGCTTTGAATGTGTCCTAGAGTAGGAAAGGAGTTATGTCTGCATTATCATTAAAGGCAAAGAAGACGAATGTGATAAACTTAGAAGAAAATTGGGCATACTGCAATAAATTATTATTAAATTTCCATCGATGCAAAGGAGGGTGGGAGGGAACAAAATCCAAAACTGTAACAACCCATGCGTGATCAGAGCGCACAATTGGAGAAATATGCGATTGTTTGATAAATTGGGCAAGGGACTTAGGAAGAAATATATTGTCTAGTCTTGAAAGTGAGTCATGAGATGCAGAATAATAGGTATACTCCCGGGCAGTTGGATTGAACAATCTGCAAGAGTACACCAAAGCTCCTTTGTGAATAGTAGAGTGAAATAGATTATGCATTTTCTGGGCTGAAAAATGAACTGCGGATTGCCTATTTAAAAACGGGTCCATTATGTGATTGCAATGCCTTGCTAAGATAAAGTAAGCATCATACATTGTGTACCTTTCTGTGCAATGGTAGGCATACAGAAATACATACAGCATGATAAAGATAACTTATAACAACAAATAAATATCATAACAGAGAAAAAGCATTTACACAACTGTCACCGCTTACAACATCTGGCTCGAGCAATGACAGGAGGTCATTGGACCCAGAAAACGGATAAACAAAATATTATGAAAAGTTAAGTCAACATGAGGAAGGGCCCTCCATATCCATAGTGTTCAATGAGACTATATAAATCTCTTAAGGTATGCTGGGTCTTCGAAGGAAGAAGTCTTGTTTTGGCAAGTGACTTTGGAGATGCAAGAATGGAAGATAACATATCATGCTCCCATTGCTTTTAGAGAAGGTCGAAGATCTAGAATTTCCTTTCTTCTGGCTGTGGTGGCATTGTAAACATCTTAGTAAACATTTTGAGACAAAGATACCCTCTGAGCCATCTGCTGTTTAGCCTGTGCTGCAGTAAGAACTTGCATCAAATCCGTAAACTGCAAAAAAAGAATAATAACTCCTCTTGCTTTTGTAGTCGACATCGAAGAGGTGAGTCGAGGACCCAACCTATGGGGTCTCTGGATATTCACAGAAGTAGTTGATGACATAAACATAAACTATATGAAGATGATAACAGGATCATCCCCTTCAAGTGCCTCCGGTAGACCATAAATACATAGATTATTTCTCCTATTCCTGTTTTCCAAATCCTCCGCTTACTGTTTGAGTTGTCCAAACTCTTTCTTCAAACACTGGATTTTAGTTGCTCTTTCATGTAAATCCACAATCTGCTGTTCCACTGTAGCGACCCTGTTTTCCATTAGGGACCATTTGTCATTCAGATTTTGGAAACGTTTATTCGTTTCCTCTACAAAGGGTCTCAGCGTTCTAATCTCCTTCAAAAATAATTCTAGAGAAATTGGAGATGAAGATTTTTTCAGGTGAAGGAGGATCTTGTTTCAGTCTTTTGGTAGAAGAGGAAGGAGATTGAGATTTGTTCAGTGTAGACTGCTTGGAGGAAGTACGAGATGCTGAAGAAGTAGCCATTACTTCAGATGAAGATAACGTTGTCAACAATGAGCTGTCTATGTTAGTGGAGCTTGCTGAAGATGGAGACCATTTTTAGGCACAAATATGAATTAAGGTTATCTTAATTTGTGGGTCTCCTCTGCTCATTCAAAGATTTTCATTCATTTAATTTCATTTATTCTTTATTTTGGTCGCTAGGACCATAAAAGATGCATTCATAAAATCATTACATATCAATATTGCTTCTACATACTACGTTTCAAAAATATAGTCAACATGTGGTACAGGGGCAAAGATAGCTGGAAAATAAAAAAGCATTTTTTACTCTCAGCCTTTACTCACTCAAAATTTACTAGATCATAATACATTAAAATTTAGTTTAAAAAACGGATATAAATATTACAACATTAAAAAGATCATACACAAGGTGACCTCAGAGGGTTGATGGGGATGGCTAAAAAAAAAAAGAAAAAAAAAAGTATCACACAAAACGTTAAGAAAAAATAAAATAAAGATAGCCCTTACATTATTTCAGCTTTAGTTTAAAGTCTTCGGCTACATTCAACCCTAAAATGTCAACCCTATTCTTTTCCTAGTCAGGAATACATTAAATAGGAATCTACTTACAGAAAAGTCTATAGTTTGTGATGAATCAGTTTTCAATATGCGCTCAACAACACTGTAACACCTTATGCCTAGAAGCTTGCATAGGGGTCTAATCCAGCGATTTCTAGCAGTTGTGTATGCTGGGCAAAAAAATAATAAATAGGCTTCATTTTCAATTTCTAATGCTACACATTTAGAACATGTGTTATTTCTTGGGCCCACCCATTTCCTTTCCAACTAGCCGTGTTGGAGCCTATTTGCAAGATACCTTATCTAAACTGTAAGTATAAGGATTTAGCTAAGGGAGGTTCTATTTCATCCAAAAATGGCTCTCAGGAAGCTACATCTTTAAATGCAAGAAATTTCGCAGTTAGTGGCCCCGCAGATGGGTTGTGTATTAAGTTGTTATTTATGTGGGCCCAAAATATCATTTTTCGCTGTTTTTTACTTAATGATTGTAACTGTTGTGGGTCATCCCAGTAGTGTGATAGGTCTAGCTTTTGCATTCACGTCATAACGTGGTTTAACCATGGAATATCCTTGGTTCGATTGCCCTTTAAGATTTCAACCAAGCCAGTTTTATAATGGATCAGTTCGGGAGTGGTCCAGATCCTGACCCAAAACAAAAGTGGTCTTAGGGCCGCATGATGGTCCGTGCGTTTTATATTTAAATCCAAGGAAACTGGCAGCAAAGGGGTCCTGTTGGGAAGCTTTAATATTTGCCTGTAAAATGTATTTTCTTCCCGCTCAAAGCTCTTCCTACACTGGGGGCCCCAAATCTCAGCTCTGTAGAGCGCGGCAGATTGTGCTTTGAATTTGAATACCTCCAGTGCAGGTAAAACAGCCCTGCAAATGGTAGCCTCATGTTTTTTCAAAATTGGTATCGAGTTCTGGACCATCGTAATCCTGCTTTTTTCTATTTGACCTTTCCAGGTCATTTTGCTATCCAAGTTGATTCCTAGATAATTAAAACTGTCTACGTAATCCAGTGGCTGATTATTTAAAACACGTTTTTTAAAAAAAAGATTTATGGGGGTTTAGTGACATATATTTCGTTTTACTGGAATTTATTTCGAGTCCCTTTTGTAAACAATATCTATCGAAGGTGTCCACTAGTGACTGAAGTCCCTTTGGTGTTTGAGATATTAAAATTGTGTCATCTGCAAATAATAGAGCCGATACCACCTCTCCCCAGATGAGGAGAATCATGCGTACTTGCTGATAGAAAGTCGGGGATGTCGTTTACATATAGTGAGAAGAGGGTTGGTGCCAAGACGGACCCTTGCCTTACTCCTCTTCCCACCGGAATTGGTTTTGTTAATTCTCCCCCTGGCCCCCAACGCACTGTGGCATAGTTTCCAGTATGTAACTTTATTAGTTGCCTTAGTATTTCCAGAGGGACCCCGATTTTCCTTAGGGTCTCCCATAACTGAGAGCGAGGGACTAGGTCAAATGCGGCCCTTAAATCTATAAAAGCGACATAAAGGCTGCCCTTCCTAATTGTAATGTATTTCCAGTAAATACACATGAACCTAAACACTTGGTCAAGTGTGCTTGTTTTTGCTCTAAACCCCGCTTGAAACTTCGTTAAAATATCCACCTCATCCATCCATTCTGTTAGTCTGTTTAAAATATGCCTAGCATAGATTTTTTATAGTATGTCTAGTAAACTAATTGGGCGGTAGTTAGCTGGATCTTGGTGGTTGCCCTTTTTAAAAATCGTAATTATCTCAGCCCCTTTCCACGTATGTGGAATTGGTGTCCCAGCGGCTATCGAGTTGCACAAAAAATTTACATAAAGGCCCCAGACTTCTAAATCAAGTTTTAATAAGTCGCCTGGGATCCTATCCGGTCCTGGCGCCTTCCCTGTTTTCATAGCACCTATAGCTTTGTTAGTCTCCTCCTGGCTAAAGTGAAATACAGTGGCCAAACTGTTGTCATATAAACCATTTGTTATTGTACCTTCGTCCCCACTATAATCCTGGTAGAGGTTAGTGAAGTGATCAACCAAGGTTTTCTCATCTAGGTAGAGGTCTTTATTACTTTTCCCGGTTTTATTTCCCTTGGCAATAAGGCACCGGAAGGCAGCTTGGTCTTTGCTTCTAGCGGCAGCTATTAGGTCCGACCACAATTCATTGTCCCAGGCCTTCCTAGCTTCTAGTAGTGCCTTTTTATACTTTTGCCTATACATTCTAATTTCTAAATAGCTCTTGTTTTTAATGGCATGTGTAAGCTCTGTCTTTGCTACTCTACATTCCTTACTGTACCAGGGGTTGGCGATCTCATAGTGTTTGCTACATCCTTTATCTACCTTTTTGTACAATTTCGTCAGTAACGGGAGTAGAGCTTCTACTAAGGTGTAGTGTAAATGTAACACCTTATCATCTCCTTCTTTTAATTCTTGGAGTGGAGTAGCTATATCTGAGAATGTGTTATAAATATCTGCCATTTTATCATCTTTGGCTAGGATATAGGGCCATTTTGTGGCTCTTCTATTATTACTTATTTGAAGCTCTCCAGTAGTTAGTATACTCTCTTCCGCCCGATTGTTACTAGTTTTAAATAGATGAGGTTCTAGTAATAGTTCTAACGGATAATGGTCGCTCTCCTCCCTGGTAATAATCCTCAGATCTATTGTAGTGTACCATAGGTTTAAAGACAGCATTATGTAATCTATCTGGCTTAGGGAATTACCTCTATGGAATGTACAACCTCCAGGTCTATCTGAGGGTAGGCGACCATTACACGCCCGTAGTTCGTGCTCTACTGTTCATTTTAGGAGTTGTGTCGCTACTACTGTACATTTGGTCTCACTACTATGATCAAGAGGGGGCATGTTATAAGCCAGGTCTTGTTCTTCAAAAAGTTCACCTATACCTGTCAAGGGTTCATATTTGCAATTGAAATCCCCTCCGCAGATTACACCAGACTCAGCCTCTAATAACGCTAGACAGTGATCCAGTTGTTCAATAACTGGAGAATCATTGCTACTGCTGTGGGGTCTGTTGTAGACATTGAATAGATATATTAACCCGTTATCACGCATTACAACTTTTAACCCCAATATATCAGGGGAGTCAATACATAAAGGGATTATATCTACTTCTAAGGTGATACTGATCCAAATGACTAAACCTCCTGAAGGTCTGGCTCTACCACACTTGGTCGCATTTACACTATACGTTTTGTAACCTAGTCTCTGGGGGGATTCTTGTGACCACGTCTCTTGTAAGAATACTATATCATACTGATCCATGAACTCACACCAGGAGCCATCTACTAAATTCTTATTAAGACCAGCGATGTTCCAAGAGACTAACTTTGTTTTAGGGCTTATGGTTCCTCTCCTAGCTTCTGCTGTCGCTTCAGCAACTGAGGTTAGTGATGTATCATTAACGAACTTATACTTAGTTTGTGGGTGAAAATTTATATTACCGTCTGCTGTGATTACTCCAGGTTTTCATCAAGTTCAAAGGATGAGTAACAATATAAGGCTATTTCCACAAAATGGCAGTTGCTTCGGGGTAATGAATATAACAGACAGGCAAACAATATTCGCATTCACCAAACAATAAAAATAAAAATGATCATACTGTATTACAGAGGCCTTGCAACAGTCTCCATCATCACTCTGGTCAGGTTTGTCACTGGCAATTCTCCAATACGATGTTGAACAAAGACCATGAAATTCTGAGAAAGATCACCAGAGTCACAAAATGGAGGCCGCTATGTGAAGGAGAGCCGTTTCAGCTGTATATTTAAACTCAGAGAGCTTGTAGCTTGATAAAAGGGTCTCTATGATGGATAAATCTCCTGAACCACCTCCAGAAAAAAAGAAATCAGCCAAGCAGATACCTTTAATGTTCAATAAACATAATAAAAGGCGTAGCAAGGCAGCAGTCATCGGACCCTCAGAAGTGGAGTCCAGTGTATCTATTACCCTATCCTGTAATGCTACAACAATAGAGCCTAGTGTCATGCTGACTGTACACATTGAATGTCATAATAGATTTGATGTACTTGCAACCACAGAAAATGGGATGGGGGCAGTTGGTTGTGACCCCGAAGAGTCATGCTTAATTTCTGCTGGTGAAATTTGGTTATTAAAAAATCAAATTAAGTCACTGAAATACGAAGTAATTACTCTAGGAGAAAAGGTAGCCAGTTTGCTAGAGAGGGCAAACAGTGAGAAATTGGCCCTATCAGAAACCATGATACCAGCATACCTGCATCCATTCCCCATAGAGGAATGGATGCAAGTATCTTGGCCAATGCAATCCCAACCCAAGATCCCATACAAGCCAGACATACCCATTTACTGACACACACTACTGAACATGGTAATTCTAATGATACTCCCAGCCTAATTGCAAGGAATAGATTAGGATTTGATCAAGGCAGTGGGATTGATAGAGGAGAAGTTGTTCTGGATAAAATGATCCTGTACAAGCAAGACTATGTAAAGGAGCTAGATAAGGGGATAGTAAAGGATTGTGTCTATATGAGATCCCACGCAGGGAACAATTGGGTGGGTATTTATCTCACGGAAGCCCCAAAATTTCCTTTGGAAAGAAGTAAAGACCAAGACTTTCTCAGGAACAAGGTAATCTATTGGTTTAGGTCCACACAACACTGTTATTCAATCTTTAGAGACGATATACAATTGTAAAAAAGAGTCCTAATGCAGGAATCAGCTTGGGACATGATTGAGGTCAGATTTTCTGACAAGGGCATAATCTCTGGATTATTGTCAATTGACTCACGTGTTATCTCTCAAGCACCTACCCGTAACTCTATTAGATATAGACTCCAAGGAGCGACCCCATTCAGGCCTTCGCTGTCGTGCTGCCCTGGAACATCTATTAGGCCACTATAGAGTTCTTGTGGCTCAGCCCATTTTGATCAACTCATCTTCTACAGGGGTGATTGGAGAGGGCATAGTGGACCTTTTTTAGAGAAACAGATACAATTATTTAACATGGTTCGGTTAGCACGTGCCTTAACGACACCACCTCTTAGCCCCTCACTAACAAATACCCCTGTACCATCAGACCTGGCTATTGGCCCAGAGAAAAATTGTGAATCTGTCTCTGCGGATGAAAGTGGAGGTATGACTGCCCCAATTCCTGGGGATGTGGAAGGGGGAGTCTCTTTTAACTGCCCAATGAGGGTTTTTGTGTGGAATGTGGCTGGTATCTCGAAATTACTGGTAGATCCGGAATGATGCTTTTTTGTAGACTCTTTTGATGTAATTTTATATCAGGAAACCAGGAGCCTGCATTTCCCACATAGAAGTGTTTTGTTCTGCTTTTTCAATCAATGCCATGAGAAAAGAGATGGACAGACCCTCGGGAGGACTAGCGGAGTGGGTAAAAATAAATTAGGGGTCAAAGTTAAGCTTTTAAATGTTGACTCCCAATAAATTTTAGCGCTGGAGATTACATTATGTAGTGGACAGAAAATAAGGATATTTAATGTATGTAATAGAGTGTTGCTGGGCCAGGAGGAAACTAATACAGTGTGTACCCTTGATCATGCACTGTCTCACTATTTAGACAACATCCTTACCTTAGTTGCAGGCGATTTTAACCATACAATTGAAACCACTTGCCCCGATTCCTTCAGATTTGACTGATGAGTGGGATAGAGAGTGTCAAATACCACAATTAGACCTTCCCCCAGTTAGGTGGTCCAGGAGAGGTGCCCAGTTGTTGGCCCTTACTATGCAGCATGGTCTGAGTGCCACAAATGGGAGGACCAATTCCGATTTAAATGGGCACCCCACTTTTAAAAAAGCAGGCTACGAAAGTAGAATAGATTACTGCCTGGTATCCCCTAATCTCTGGCAATTAGTCCAAGACATGACATTGACCAAGAGGTTTTATAGCGACCACAACGCATTAGTACTTATACTCCCCAGATCCAAGGGGTTGTCCAGACCTAGGTGTCTTGTCAATCACAAATAACCAGAGAGCGATTTGATGGGATTGGGTGGAGGCACATCTGAGGGCATTAGACACAGTTAAGATCCAAGTATGTTTTTTAATGTAGGAGTTAGCAAATTATGCTATTAACAAGACTGTGGAGATATTGGGCCCTAGACATGAAGTACAATACACAGAGATAAGTGAACTGCTAACTAATCCATGTAAACCACTGAAAAAGAAAGGGAATTCCATACACCAGAAGCCACCTCGCCAAGGTACCTGGTATAACAAAGACTGTAGGGTTTCAAAGGAAGCGCTTATGCGGACCATAAAGCTGAAATCCCGCCCAAGGTTGTGGCCTGTAGAGCTAAGCACAGGTGGGCAATTGAGTCTGCTAAGAAGGATTGGAGGGCTATCTGTGGTCATCTCTACGGAATGCAATGATAGCATAACAAGAGCTTTTAGAGCAAACCAGCATACTGGCTTAACGGGAGTGAGAGGGCCCTAGATTTTACAGTGCAACCAGAGGAGTGGGTATATTATATGAATATAGGGATGAAATATTTAAGGAAGTTTGCCGTGGACACAGAGAGGAATGGAGAATGTGGTTAGCAGCAGAATCGGCCTGTGTGGATCGGTGAGAGGCGAAGGCTGCAGGCCCCCGTGTAGAGTAGGTGCAGATCCCCTATGCTTGATCCCCGGGGCGATGTTAAGGCTCATCTGGGGGAACCCACAGGTGGGATTTCACTTAGAGGCTCCAGGTCTGCTGTAACTTCATATCCTGCAGCAGAATAAGGACTACATGTAGTGGTGGTGGAATGGGGCCTAAGCACCTGAACACTGGGATCAGCTGGATTCTGGGGAATACCCCTTGCAGTTTGGCATGAGATGGGAGTGTCCTGTGGACTCTGAGGGAGTCTGAGGTTAATTGATTGGGGGCCTAGCCAACGGGTGGCCCCAGATTCATGTGTGGTGCAACTGGGGACGATACCCATATTTCAGCAGCTATTCTACTTTTCAACTAATAAAACAATGAACAAAGCAGGCAAATCACAGTCCAAGCTTCAATTCAAACTGAGGAAGATACTGGAAAATCATGAGGTGGGAAAAACCACACAAGAAAATGCATCTGACGAAATTGAAACAGTAGATGACACAGACTTAAACCAAATTCTGATGACAATGCATCAAAGCCTCACAAAGATTAACAGGAAAATAGATGCCTTAACATTCAGGATGGACCGAGTGTAGGAGCGCTTTGATAAGCACACAGAGAACAATGGTACCAGAGACTGAGGACGCACAAACTTCAATGTCCACCGATCAGAAGAAAGTAGATACACTTCTATCAGATTTGCAGTCTAAGATGAAGGACTAAGCGGCATGCTGGAAGTGGAACAGTTTACAAATAGTAGGAGTTGCAGAGACAACAGACATTTCCAAGGTGGAACACATTTGCGAGCATCTTTTTAGTTATTGGGAAGGGAAACTTCCTCTCATATTTCATAGTTGAACGTGCACACAGACCTTTGGATCTGTGACCTGTTCCTGGAGCACAGCTGCAGCCGATCATAGCTTGACTCCTACATTACAGAGACCGGGATGCAGCGCTGAGGGAGGCATGTGAATTATAGGTGCTCCGATATGAGGGCTCCAAATAGCGGTGTACCCGGACTTTGCTCAACAAGTGCATGAGACGTGTTGCCTCTTCACATAAGCCAAAAAAGAGATTTAGAGAACTCCAAATAGACTAGAACATATTATATTCAGCCAGACTGTGTGTGCTGTTAGATGATAAGACAAACATATTGAATGATCTGAAACAAGTACTTCAATTTCTCAAATGCAGGGGCACTGGGTGGGGGAGGCAATGGGGAGGCAGAGAATAAGCCAGGTACAGAAAGCGCATCATGAAGTGAATTATTCACAATGCTCCCTCACGAAGCGCTGTGGAAAAAGGAGGGGGTTGCATAAGTCATGAAGCTTGCTAGCTGCTAATCACTGAGGCATATCTTTTCCCACTGAACCTTTTATGTTCATGAAACTGGTTGGCGTTGAGGAATGATTAACTATGTATAACAAGTCTGTTTGCTGCAATGCTATACCGTGCAGGCTCAATGGGGATCAGGTCCAGTTTACTTGATTTGCTTATGGGCTTAGGAAGACAGGTTGTGGGCGGGTACATACAGTTGTTATACATATATATGCACATGCACAAACTATGATGAAGAGCGGCATTCAGGAGTGGCTAATACGTACTGGGTCAGACAACATCTTCTCTCTGGTGTGCACCATATGGTTCTGTTATAACAAAACGTTTGGGGAGGTTTGGAAGGATGGCAGGGGGACCTTTTTGTTGTGCTTTTTGGGGGTATACACAGTGTGGGTGGGGGACATTACTTAGATGTCTATGAGAAGCGCATACACACAGCTACAACAAGAACAGATGCCTGACAAAGGTGGGTAGGCTGAAGCGCATCACTGATCCTGGATGATTGACATCTGGCAGCATTGGGTCCTGCATTACCCCCGCTGCTGTGTTTAATAACTTGGAACGTCAGGGGCCTAAACGACCATAGGAAGATATGTCAAATTTTAGCCTATTTGGTTGAGGTCTATGGTCCAAAGTTTGATGAACTCTCATTTCTATAACTTGCTCAATGAACGTCTTCTCCTACTAAGGGACCTACACAGGATATGGGGGAAGATTTTATCCATATAATGAACCCAGAGATAGATAGATTTAGGAGCACAGCCAGATGTCCTGCAGCTGCGTCCCGGGCAATAGCAAAAATAATGCAGAGGAAAGGTCTTTTAGATATATGGCATCACAGGTCACCCACAGGTGGGGGATTCACACATTACTCCTCCGTGCATGACACTCATTCTCACATCGATTTCTGGTTGATACCGAGAGCATTGCTGTGCACCTATTCAGACCATTCATCACAATGTCCAAACACGTGGGGGTTCTCAAGTCACTAAATAATTGACTGTTCTACCTAGAGAAAGAGGTAGCAGCACTAGAGCAAAGACAGGTGGAGAAGCAGACTTGCACCTCCTGGGCGAGATTAAAACTAAATTAGATGAATATCATGAAACTGCGTTGGAGGATGTCACTCACTTTGGCAAATATGCAGTGGCTAGGGTTTATGGAGAAGGAGAGGGGCCTGGCCCCACGCTTGTCACTCTACTGTGGCCCAATTGGGCCGGGAACACAATTACTGACATACAAGATGCAGAAAGACAGAAGTTCAAAACTGTTCCACAGATACTTGCCTGCTTTGTTAGATACTACACTGAACTATACAGCTAGCGGATTGACCCCGAGAATGAGGCTGCTTCGCAGTATTTAACTCATATTGCCATGCAACAACTTACCATCAAACACAGAGAAAACCTCAGGGCATCGTTGCACCCTGGTGAATTCGAGCTGCACTAAAAACTATGCCCTTGGGAAGGCCCCCTGGTACAGAGAGCTTACAGTTGCCTTTTACAAAGCATGCCAAAAAATGCTGATACCCCACCTGATCACAATGGTTGAGGAGGTGGCTACAGATGGATGTATGCCTCCACAATGCGGTATGCCCTGCTGTTGATGATTCTGAAGCCTGGTAAATCCGTGGCTGACTGCTCATCCTATAGGCCATTATCCATTGCTCCCGGGTTTAGTCGGTGTGGAACAAGCTGGTTTCATCCCAGCGCATCCTTTCGCATCAAATACCCGCACATTGTTTGGTACAGTCCAGAGACGGGACCCGAGGTACGAGCAGCTGCCGTATTCCTAGACGCTGACAAAGCGTTTGATTCAGTGGAATGGAATGTTTAAAGTGCTACGGCACATAGGTATTGGAGACATATTTGCCAGACTAGTGTCAGTTCTGTACACTCTTCCAACAGTGCAGTTGAGAATCAATGATATGACTTCAAACCCCATTAAGATTGAAAGAGGCACTAGACAGGGATGCCCTATGTCTCCTCTGCTCTATGCTTTAGCTGCAGGTCTGTTGGCGTGTGCTTTCTGGGAGTAACATGCCCACAGAGGACTGAGATTCCGAAACCAGAGGCTTATAATCTCTGCATACGCAGATGATATGCTCTTGTACATAAGGAATCCAGAGCGTGACCTCGCAGCAGAATTAAATCAAGTGACTCAGTTTGAAGACCACTCCAGACTACTGGTCAATTGGAGAAAGTCCACTATTTTCCTGCCCGCTCCAGCTATGGAACCGGTGCTGCGGGAGTTTCCGCTCCAATGGTTGTCAGACCCTGTCCGATACTTAGGAATTCAGATGCACACAAGCACGGAAGTTGTGACAATGGAGTACCACAGCAAGGCCACGCAGAAACTGACAGAAGACATAGAATGTCAGATCAGATTACCACTGTTGTAATGACGATGCTGGTCTTGCCCTGTATTGTTTTTTTATGACCATACCTATACTCTTGCCTGGGTTGCTGTTTTAGCAACTCCAAACATTTCTGACACACTAGGCCTGGGCCGGTAAACAAACAAGAGCGAGTTGGTAAACAATCACTTTCCCATACTCCAGGGGAGGATTTCATGCTCCTGACCTAGAAACATACTACAGGCTGGCTCAATGTGCTAATGCCAACACCAGGATACATGGCCAAAGGATTTTCCACATTTGTGGCTGGCATGGGCTGCAGCGAGCTCATTGACCCTACCACAACTTTTGTTTGGAAATTCGTCCTGTTGACACAGAGTTATTGACTTAGTAAAAACGGTGCACAGACATAATATCGACTCCAAAATATCGTTTGGACAGAATATCGAGTTTTAAATATCGTTTGGAGAAAATATCGACAGGACAGAATATCGACAGCCAAAATATCGTTTTTAAGGTAAGTGAAGTAATATCGACTGTAAATAATATAGAAAGTGAAAATATCCAAGTATATAATCTAGATAGTAAAAAATATCGTTTTTTAAATAATATGTAATTATTTATAGTGTTTTTATGTTATATGTGTGAAAAGTGTCATTTTATGTTATAATTATTTTTAATTAATGATTTTTTTAAAATTATTGTGTCATTTTATTCTGTCGCGGGTTGTGGGTTTATAGGGGAATAGGGTGGGAAGTAATTTAATTATAATTAATTAAATATGTAAATTTATTAATTGGTAGTAATAATTAATTAATTGGTAATTAAATAATATATGTTAATTATTTAAAATGTAATTGGTAATTAATTTAATTTAATTTATTAATTGCTAATTATGTAAATTAAAATAATGTATTTCCTGTAGCGGGTTGTGGGTTTATAGGGGAATAGGGTGGGAAGTAATTTAATTATAATTATTAAATATGTAAATTTATTAATTGGTAGTAATAATTAGTTAATTGGTAATTAAATAATATATGTTAATTATTTAAAATTTAATTGGTAATTAATTTAATTTAATTTATTAATTGCTAATTATGTAAATTAAAATAATGTATTTCCTGTAGCGGGTTGTGGGTTTATAGGGGAATAGGGTGGGAAGTAATTTAATTATTATTTATTAAATATGTAAATGTATTAATTGGTAGTAATATTTAATTAATTGGTAATTAAATAATATTTGTTAATTAAATAAAATTTAATTGGTAATTAATTTAATTTAATTTATTAATTGCTAATCATGTAAATTAAAATAATGTATTTCCTGTAGCGGGTTGTGGGTTTATAGGGGAATAGGGTGGGAAGTAATTTAATTATTATTTATTAAATATGTAAATGTATTAATTGGTAGTAATATTTAATTAATTGGTAATTAAATAATATTTGTTAATTAATTAAAATGTAATTGGTAATTAATTTAATTTAATTGATTAATTGCTAATTATGTTAAATTAAAGGGGTATTTTTAGGGTTCAGGGTCAGTTTTTAGTTTTTGGGTAAAGGGGTATTTTTAGGGTTCAGGGTCAGTTTTTAGTTTTTGGGTAAAGGGGTATTTTTAGGGTTCAGGTTCAGTTTTTAGTTTTTGGGTAAAGGGGTATTTTTAGGGTTCAGGGTCAGTTTTTAGTTTTTGGGTAAAGGGGTATTTTTAGGGTTCAGGGTCAGTTTCTAGTTTTTGGGTAAAGGGGTATTTTTAGGGTTCAGGGTCAGTTTGGGGTTTTTGGGTAAAGGGGTATTTTTAGGGTTCAGGGTCAGTTTTTAGTTTTTGGGTAAAGGGGTATTTTTAGTGTTCAGGGTCAGTTTTTAGTTTTTGGGTAAAGGGGTATTTTTAGGGTTCAGGGTCAGTTTTGGGTTTTTGGGTAAAGGTTTTTTTTAGGGTTCAGGGTCAGTTTGGGGTTTTTGGGGTACAGGGGTACAGTGTAAAAATAAAGTAAAATTAAATTTACATTAATTTAATTTAATGAAATTAAATTAAATTAAATTATATTTAAATAATTGTAAATAATTTAAATTAAAAAAATTATTATATACTTACCAATACTTACGTTGTAATGGTAGTGCATTGTAAAAGTTGCGTTGTAACGTCATATATCCACTGTTGCACTCTTTGCAGTGGGAATAGTAATTTTTACTCTTTTGTATTTGTACGTTAATAATATTGGCTATTATTTAATTAAATTTTGTTACTATATATATATATGTTTTAAGAAATATGATTAAAAAAATATTATTTTTTTACTTTCATTAATTATTTAATTATTAAAAGTTATTTTAAGTATTGTTAATTATATTTTAGTAATTAGTTTTTTATATTAATGTAATTAAACATTGTTTTTATTAAAGTCGATATTTTTTACAACTATATATTTGTAAACGATATTTTGTACTCGATATTTTTGTACTTACCTGTTTGTACATACAAACTCGATATTTTGGTTGTAGATATTTTTTCCTCGATATTTTGGGTAGTCGATATTTTGGCAGTCGATATTATTTCAGTGATCCAGTAAAAACAACGGTTAACTCCTGACAGAGATTACTTGAAAAGCAGGCAGGATCCTTTTTATATTCATCAAACACCGCAACATGCTGGTGCACTTGGTTCCCCATCGGACAGGAAAGGGGCGGGCAGATGACTTTGGTCCCCCCGAGGATTAAAGTTATGGGGGATTTTTTCTTCGAGAATGGCACTATGCTAGATTGGGAGAAATGTAACTTGTACAGAGCCTGGGATCTGCTTCCGACCGGCTTTGGGAGGATATTCAAGAATCTCTGGAAATTCTGGCACTTAGGACCCTAATTCAAACTTCCTCCTCTAACCACTTAGTGACTAGACTCTACACTTAAGCGCATATAGCTTGTACGTATGCCCGAATTGCATAGCAAAACAATTTAGGGGTAACAATGAATGATAAGCAATGGCAATATTGCTGCTCTCTACCGAAAACACTATCTTTAAACAGCAGGCACAGACTCATACATTTTAAATACATCAACAGAGTATATTACACTCCTGCCTGACTATTTCGATATGGCCTGTGGGCCATGCTTAATTTTCAATGGTATGGTGCAGCGGAGGCTGACTTTGAGCATCTGGCCTGGTAATGCATGGGAGTTGGGGCTTTCTGTCACTCAGGTTCTGGAGGCCATCACCCGGTCATCACTATGGTTATCCCTGGTAGAGGCATTGTTGAGGTATGACAAAGAGTTGCAACGTGTTTGGCATCTAGTGGATATAATGCTGTTGGTAGCGAGATGAAGAGTCGCATTGCGATGGGGTCGAGGCCCACAACCGATACTCGAGGAGTGGCACAAAAACATGACCTATTGCAACACACAATCAGATACATACCGGGAGCTCCTCCTGCCGCAGAGTCGCCCTAAAGAAATATGAGGGCCATATAAAACTTATTTGGTGGACCACTGTGGGGAAGACTTGGAGGCGATACTTCACTAGATGCGAACAGAGGGGATGTGACAGGAAAGGTAGTAATTGTCAGCAGCGTTTGGTGCACGAAAGTGTGGTGGGCATGGTGGGGGTGCATGTCAACAGACGATGGAATAGGGAAAATTAAATAAATAAATAAATCATATTTGGTCATTTGTTGACACCCCCGTCCCTCCCCACAGCGCTTACCTGCACCTGCTGCTGCTCGTAATTGTGCGAGATGTCGTGCTATATTAGGATGAACGAAAGTATAATACAAGTGTAAAGAGCTCTACAATAAGGCATTTTTCGCTTAGCCAATTTACTGCTAGGCCAGGACTGTGAATCTCATATTAGACAGACCTGACTGAAAAGGGTACATTTGTGGAATCATCATGCAATTCAAAATGTGTAAAGTGCAGCTTGATCTGCGACCAATAGACATATTGGTATATGTGTTTGAAAATCATAAATAAAGAAATAAAAAAATATCAAACCTCCATATCAATACACATACATTATTAATGAAACATAAAGGGAGTTTAGGACCACTTTTCATTTTCTATCAGTGGTCTGTCTGAGTCTTATTTAGACGATGCTTCCATCCATGACAGTGAACTGCATGGGGTAATGGCTCAGTTTGCATACGTCATGACACTTTTGCCTTGTGAATGATGGCCTTTTCTGATCACGTGTGTACATCCATCTGAAAATGAGGGTGCTTCAGTATTAGGGCTGTTTGGCAAGTCCTTTGGTTTTGTGTGATCTCCTTTTATAGTCCCCTTGTCATTCCTTTGTTTCTCTTTTTATTTTAATGTTTCTTAAGCGGATATGGCAGCTCCTTAAGCATTGCTAACGGGTTGATTGCTTGCTTCTCATCATATTTGCGGTGTGCTGCATTCCACCTGTCCACTTCCTCTTAACCATGAGATCATTCTTGAATGCTGTTATCTATGGTGTAACATTGTTTTACCAATCCAAGATGGCCAATTTATTGGTTCTTAATGTGGCGGCCATTGTTTAACTTTTAAACTATGATAGGCTATTTACAATACCTTTGCAAGACACACATTTACTGCTAAGTTTATACTTGTTATTGCAGACATACGCCTGTCGTATTTAAAAGGCAGCATGTTTTTTTTTCCACTTGTACTCTTTTAATTTAGCTTGCATATGTTGTTGAGTATGTGTTTATTTTATTGTGGTTGTATCCGAGGGTAAATGGAAGAATGAGTCAATGATTTGATAAATAGATGCAAAGTTGAGTGACAGAGGGGATATACGAAGACTTAGGGGTCCAATAGGATGGCGGGCTTTGCCCGCCCGCCACCCTAGCGGCAAACGGGACCGCCCGCCATAAGGGCGGGGGTCCCGTGGGGGGTATTAGGATGTGCCCGCCACAGTGGCGGGCAAATCCTGTATTTTTAGTATTGTGGCCGGCGGTGCGCTCTGCACCGCCCGCCACAATACTAAAAATGATTTGCAGCATTTACATTAACAAAGCGGCAGGCAGCGCGCGGTGCCTGCCGCTTTATGTGGGGAGTACCACAGGTACCCCCCCGTGTGCATACCCCTACTCTGCTTCACTCTGGGGGCCCGCAGGGGGCCCCCAGAGTGAACACCGCCTGCCTGCCGCCACGAAAGGCATGACACACAGCCCATTGTAATATGGCTGGCGGTGTCTATTAGACACCGCCACCATATTAAACTTTTTCCGCCCCGGCCGCAAGGCGACCGGGGCGGAAAACAGGCGGGCGGTGTTTACTGCCGCTGCTGTCCCCTCCGCCATTGTAATGTGGCGGGGGGAATGCAGGGATGGATGTCGGGCGGATTGCCTCCGCCAGGGTGGCGGTGGCCACCGCCACCCTGGCGGAGGCAATCCGCCCGATATCCTAATGGGCCCCTAATTGTCTACTCCCCTCAGTGACACACAAGGCACTTTCATTCATACGCCAGACCAATTGCCATTGTCAATGCTTGTTTTTTGATGCTGCCACAAGATTCTGAAAAAACATGGGACGCACAGATCAAAATGCCATTCTTGAACTAGACCTTTTTACAGATTCTTAGAATGGAAACTACTCAAAAAAATATTGCAGATATTTTTGATCCCACCTGTTACTGTGATTCTTGGTAAAACAGCTCTGTAAATCTCGTCTGGGTAGCTCAACCATCCATTACTTTAAATTAAGGGCAAATATAGCGGCCCTGTTGTTTACAGGGCCTTGAGACTTGTAACTAATTTACTACATCTCATCATCTGCCTTGGAAATTTATATATTTGGAAACATGAATATCCTACTCCTTCAATTACACCTAACAAAGTTTTCGCCTTTTTATTATCGACATGGTTATTTAGTTAACGTGTTTTGTGAAACAGGGCCAGTGGGTCAGTAATCTGACACATGTAGATTTTTCTGAAATAGGTTTTGCAGGAAAGGTCTACATAACCTGATGAAATATTCCAACCTTGATAGAATGCATCTCTGAAAAAAAACACCCATGGATATGTTGTGATTGAAGCTCTCAGCAGCATCGAGATCAAGACTTGCAATTACCTCGCTGTAGTTACTGAAATCGCTCTTTGCAGGTGAAAGTATACTTTGTGCCTAATGCTAGTTCGCGATGAGTGACAAGAAAAACATCTGAAAGATGCTTTAACATCCTGCTGGGTTTGCCCTGAAGATGAAGCCTTCATCTCGCTATGTTCTGGGCAGCTTTTTTGTTGTTTTGCTAACTGTTCAGCAGTGCTTATAGTAAGAGTAATGACAGGTGTGCCGAGGTCTATCTGTCAAACCAGGCTCTAATGAAGTCTAAAAATCATAATGTCGACTGTCGGATTCTTTAACAAATCCATGAGTTGAGCTCTCAACCACTAATTTAGTTTGGTTGAAGAAAGTTTTGGATTTTAAAAAACACATAAAAAAGGCTTTCATTTAGTGCAGCTGTTAAACAAATGCAAGTTTCTTTCCCAATTGCACATTGACAGGTTTAGCTGTCAAGTCTTGCATTTTAGCCCATGCCATTCTGTCATTTGTTGCCTTTTTCTAATTTCTCATGTTTGTCTTTCCATAGGAGACCACCCTGCCATCTGTTCAAGTGTTTGGCTATCTCTGGCCTTCAGTTTGCCTATAATAGGGATTCTAGGCATGTGCAACTTAGTCAGACTCAAAGGGGCACATGCATCATTGGTTTTTGCGTTCGCAAACGGTGCGAATCGCAAAAATCGGCCGTTTGCGAATGCAAAAACCATTTTTGGGATGCATCATTTTTTTTTCATTTTTCTCAATTTAAGAAATCGCAAATTATGCGATTTCTTAAATGCTATGCATGATTTTTTTAAATTGCGAATTCGCAATTAGGAAGAGGAAAATTACCATGAAGTCAAGCTTCATGGTGATTTGCGAAAAGTTTTAAAAATGCACAAAAGTGCATTTTTGAAACTTCTATTTTACACACACACATGAACTTGGGACATGTGTGTGAGTAAAATGTACTTGCGTGACATTTCAGGGGTGCAGGGGGGGTCCTTTGGACACCCCCCTGCACCCTTGAAATTGCATTCTCATTTTGTGATTCCTTAATTGCGAATTCGCAAAACGAGAATGCCTTGCCATTGATTCCTATGGGCCTCTAGGCCCATAGGAATCAATGTAATGCGATTCCTTAATTGCGATTCGCAATTAAGGAATCGCAAATACAGAAAATTAAGGAATCGCTAAAACTTTTGAAATATATTGATGCATAGGATTTTGCAATTCCTAAATTGCGATTCCTTAATTTTCGCAATTTAGGAATCTCACATTTCTACAATGATGCATGTGCCCCTTACACTTTTTGTACCCTACAGCCATATACCGTGCAAGGCCTAACTGCTAACATTTTGTCCTGTAAATTAAAAAAAGTATCACAAATAGTGAAAGCAAGAACCCTATCACTGGTCCTGAAGAAAGCACCTTAGACCCGGTTGGGCATAACAGGGCTGAAACATGTTGACCTCACTTTTTGAACGGAACTTTATTTAGTGCCCTAGATCCAGTAACATGATCTAAATACGCACACCCACTATTTTTAATTTCTTTAACACCCATTTTTCAATAAATAATTGCGTGCAAATGAGGATGTTTAAAGAATTTTAACCCACTTCACTTCGAGCACTTGAATTTTCTATTCATTTTAGGTCATTTGGACACTGCTGTGAATTACTTTCACTGGCACAATGAAGGTGATTATTCACTTCAGAGGGGACACCCATAGCAGAATTGTTGACAAGAACAAACACAAAATACTGGGAAAATGTAAGCACTGGAATGTTGTATGTAATTTTTGGCATACTAGGGCACCTTTGACAAAATTTTGTCACTGGCGCACTGGGGGAGTTGTGGACATACTGCCTCCCCTGCCCATTTTGAAAAAACATGGGAGTAAACTCCTTGAGGAGCATAGTGTTTCATTGTCTTGGCACAACACGTAAGTACTGGATTGCATAATGAGTGCCCTTGTAAGCCTATGATTTTTCTGCATAATGAGGTGAACATTGTGCTTTAAAAGCATTATCTACCTCATTTGTAATTCGAAATACTACCATAAAATGTCAATCTCACCTATTGAACTTGCTCATTCAGAGCAAGTATTACACCCCACCACTTTCAAAGATTACCACCCATCACTACTCGGCACTTCAACTGGTCCTGCATTCCTACATTACAATTTGGAAGCACATAAACAGTGTTGAAATTCTATAGCAGCAAAGTACAAACGTGATGGGATTTTATTCATAAAAAGGTTTATAGAGATGGGTGAACATCCTCCCCTACATCAAACAATTTGTAGCCTTTTTATGATTTTATTTCTTCCTTCCTACTTCCTCTTCTTTGCTGCTCTTAAAAAAACACAAATGTTTTTTGAATGGTAGCACTACTTCATTTTCCTTTCTACTGATGGTGTTCTACCACAAGCTCAAGTTCAGAATGTTATCATGCATCTTAAGGGCAGAGTTTCGAATTCTGCTATATTGCTAAGGTAAGTTTATAGCGAATTATCAATTTACTAATCTTACCACTACATCTCTCTTCCTCGACAATATATGTATATCTTCAATGTAAGTAGATTTGGAGTTTAGAAAATACATATCTTCAAGGTACATAGTTGTGGAGTTAACAATAGGAAATCTACACTGACCTATATATACATATCTTGTTAACATAGTGGTATTAGATAGTTACCGAGCTATTCACAAAGGCAATTTACAAATGTAAGTTTACTATTACACTTTTGAGTAACTACACTTTTGTGACAAGTGAAAATGTACTCAAAAGTGTAGATTTACATGTGAGCCAAAGTTAATAGTTTAAGATACTACCGCTAAAAAAGAGCAATGGCAACTCTAGCACCATGCATGGCCAACCACTGATATCACAACATCTCCTCCATAGAAAATAATGAAGGCAGGATCTTAAACCATAACCCAAAGGAAATTAAATTTAATTTGATTCAACTTAATAAATATATATGTATATGAAATGAGTTTAATGTAAAATATGTACACATAATTTACAACAAAATATTATTTTATAATAAACTATTTAATAACCTTCTTAATTTAAATGGAAATGCAAGTTTTTTTTAAAAGACAATTATTTTAATATCATTCTATGCATAACGTTTTGTTATTTTTAATGCAGAGAAATATAAAATTCTTACTTCGAGTGAATTATTTTTCATGGATCTTACAAAATATTGCTAATTCGATTTTTTTTAATAAACTGTTTCATTGTTCCCTATGCTCTGCCATAGGTCACCGTGCCTAATTTGTAAGAAAATAAGTACCAGAGTCTTTGTCAAGTGGCCACTGCAGCTTGCAGCTTGCACCACACATTGCCCCTGCCCGCCCATCAAAAGATAGTACTAACACAAATACTAACTAATTCACTGAAGCAAGTGTGACAATTCAGACTATTCAAAGCCCCCAAAGCTATAAGAATGGCTTGGGCAGCAGTTCATTGTCAATTTCATTCTATTTTGTGCTCATTTCTAATTTAGATAGTCAGCGCCACCATGCCGCAGACTGTCACAAGTGCTGGTGTTGACAATTAAGCGCCAAGCACCGGAAACCACCAGCTCAAATTGTGCATTGCCATAGTGACATCTCTGACTAGGAAATAAAGGTGATGTATAGCATTAACTAATAGTAATTCAATTATATTTAATTAAAAATGAATGCAATATTTTAAGATAAAACACGTATTTTTATTTATATATTTTTTACAATAAACTAAAATTGTTTGTAATTTTAACTGGCTTAAATAACCTATTTTTTAACATTATTTCCATTGGAATTTTCTTTTATGTCTTTAATACCATTATTTTCTATGGAAGGGTGTTGCACTGCCCATGCATGCTGCTTGAACTACTCCAGTTCTGAGTGGGAGTACATTTACTATTATTTTGGGTTCTTTTTTGGCTGTGGAAAACTTAGCAGTGCTGTTTGTGAATAGCAATGCCTTTCTCTTTTGTGGGTGGGTCTATATATCTCCCTAAATCCCCCCCTCATTAGCGGTTGTGTTATGCAATTTCCTACCACTCACAGTTTAGCTCTTAAAATAGGAGTTTGTGCATCAAAATGGACTTATTTCAGTTGCTGAGCAGCAGCGTTCACTCACTGCCCCTCTTGCCCATTTGTGCTAGCCTACACCTTTTCCCAGCAACACAAAGCCTGCCAAAGATCTCACCTTCTTAATTGTATTAGCTTAATATTTGAATTATCAAGCTTTGCAACTTCACATACACCAAACCTCAGTCCTTCAAAAACTGAGATTTCTGATAATGACAAAGAACTCTACTCTTTTTACATCTCAGGATTTCTTTACTGTTTTGTTATCAATTTGGGAGAATCATAACTTTCATCTGCATTAAAAGAGCACAGAGATAAAAAGGACAATTACTCT
Organism: Lissotriton helveticus; assembly: GCF_964261635.1. Classification (NCBI taxonomy): domain Eukaryota; kingdom Metazoa; phylum Chordata; class Amphibia; order Caudata; family Salamandridae; genus Lissotriton; species Lissotriton helveticus. The sequence continues at coordinate 347,700,799 of NC_136067.1, read as the reverse complement.
ACCTTGAAAATGGATGGTTTGGCCAGAAAGGTCTGGAAGCTCCCAGTCTTCATCCAGTAGGTATTTCTGGAAGATCTATATTTGACCAAACATCAGACATCATAGTAAAGTCAGATGCCATCATGAGTGATGTAATATGTGACATCATCAGCAGTGGATTGCGGGCGCGCGAGTTATAGTTAGCTGAACTAACTATAACTGGAGCATTTCAATGGTTTTCTATGAGTGAAATGTCCAGCTGACTATAACTCCCCTGAAACCTATGTCACATAGAATCACCAATGTTATCCTATGGGAGGAAATTTAGCGACCGGCCGATTCAGGGCTAACTCATTGGGGGCACGGTCGGAGAGACGGTGGCGGCCATTTTGGATAGGGTTAGCCTCCCTGGTGGCGAGAGGCTACAGTATAAAATAAACGGCCATAGCTCCGCGCAGCGGACGCGTACAGCGTGCGTGCCACAGTCGCGCCGGAGTCAAGCCAGAGTCCTGCCCGTCTGCGCCCATCAGCGCTAAGGCAGGGCTAGGGCAGGACTCTCTGGACACTTTTTGCTATGCTGTCCGGTGACTTCGTAACTGGTCTCCGTCATGAGGTTAGCTCTTGCACTCATGGCGCACTTGACCCCCTCTGTGGACCTTTCCAATGTCCTACGTGTTCCTTTGCGCTCCCGCCGCCCCTCCCTATCGCCGATTCTCTACCTCCACAGACAGTCCTTAGTGGAGCAGACCCCCCTGATGTTACTCACCGTCAGACAACAATTAAATTACTCCATCTCAATGTCAGATCATTGGTCTGTCACCACTCAGATATTTTTACAATACTTACAGACGAAAAACCTGACATTTTCTTTTTAACGGAAACATGGCTTCACGATGCAGCCACAGCAGCCATGAATCTTGCACTACCTGATGAGTACGTCATGTACACTCTGAATCGTAACTCTAGAGGTGGCGGGATAGCGGCTGTGATCAAGGCATGCTACCCTTGTTCGTGGAAGGCCATTACTATAGCTGGTTGTGAAAGCGCCCATTTTGCTATCTCCATAAACCCTCATCTTACTATCTCCGGACTTCTCATTTACAGACCCCCTGGCCCTGACGCCGCCTTCTGGCTCGCCCTTCCTGAGGTTATCTCCTCGCTGGCCCTTAGATCGGCGAATTTTAGTATTGTAGGTGACCTCAATCTCCACATGGATGCTCCTCTTTCTTCTGCTATCAGTAGTTTCCTTGCAGATCTTGAGGCCTTACAGCTACAGCAGCTTATTAACCATCAGACTCATGTGGGCGGGCATATCCTGGATCCCTTTTTGACGAATCTCCACAATGTTATTATTCTTCCACCTAAACCCATGGCCTGGACAGATCATCATCTGATCGAAGCTCGGATTATGTCTAATAATTCCCCTTTTAAGAGCTCCACTCCGCCGATTTTTAAACGCCCCTGGAGGAAATTGAGACTGGTCGACTTCCATCAGCTTCTATCATTACACCCACCAAACCCTCCTAAGGACGTTTCACTGGGATATGACCATTTCTGTGAGTGGCTGACCCAAGCCCTGGACACCTTAATCCCTGCAGGATGGAGTAAAGTTCGATCTGGCCCCTCTAGCCCGTGGTATGATGATTCCCTCAGGCTTCTTAAGACAGCATGTAAAAGGGCTGAAAGAGCCTGGCATAAGACTTACGAGCCCGATCTTAAGCAGACCTACTTGGCCAGTATTAAATTATACCATCGAGCCATTTGTAAAGCCCGAGCCACTTTTTACTCCGCGGAGTTTAAGAACAGTCCCAACCCCATAAAACTCATTTCTAAGGTCTGCAAAGATCTTACCAGCAAGAAAACTGCGGCAATGGAAAAACGCTCCCTGACTCATTGTGAAGAGTTAGCGGCCTTCTTTGTGGAGAAAGTTGAGGCGATTTACCGTACATTTCCCCCGCAAACTGTGCCTATTAACAACTTAGGATGCATTCCTTCGACCTCTAGGTCTCTTTCATTAATATCTAAGCCATCCCAGGAAGAGTTTAAATCTCTTGCTATAAAGGTCAAATCGGGCTCGCCTGCCGATCCACTAAGACCTGCACAATTTAGAGAATCCGCTGAGGTCTGCTTTTCCTTGGTGCATGATCTTATTGGGTTATCCTTTGAGTCCGGGACTGTTCCCAGTAAATGGAAACAGGCTACGGTCATCCCAATTTTAAAGAAGCCCACCATGGATCCATCGAAACCTGAACATTATGGACCCATCTCTCTCCTCCCATGGGTATCCAAACTTGCGGAGGCACATGCCAATAAAATCCTGTCTCCAAAGCTCAGGCATTCTAGATCCATCTCAGAATGGTTTCCGTGCAGGTCACAGCACGGAGACGGCCTTGTTGGCGATGGTGGAGCACCTGCGGAGGATGATGGACTCAGGACAGACGGCGGCACTGATCCTTTTGGATCTCAGTGCCGCTTTCGATACTGTCTCCCACCCCATCCTTCTTCAACGGTTGCGAGAGGCCGGTGTGGAGAATATAGCATTTGAATGGTTTCGCTCCTTCCTATCAGGACGCACCTTTAAAGTATCCACCCCTCCATTTGAATCTGCCCCACGCAACATTTCCCAAGGGGTCCCGCAAGGTTCGGCACTCAGTCCGACCCTTTTTAACCTGTACGTGCAGCCGCTAGCTACTGTTGCTAAGAGATGGGGTCTAACTATGGTGTCGTACGCCGACGACACCCAGATAGCGGTTGCACTAAACGGGGACCCTGCGGTTGAGGCCCCCAAATTCCAGATGGCCCTCAAGGAGGTGGCTAGTTGGATGACGGAGAATTGCCTCCAACTCAATGCAGCGAAGACTGAGGTCTTAGTTCTGGGTAAACAGGTTCATCTCTGGGGAGACCGCTGGTGGCCACCGGAGCTAGGTCAAGCCCCCATTCTGTGACAGAAGCTAAGAACCTTGGGGTCTGGCTTGATTCCAACTTGACCTTTATCCCTCACACTAAAAAAGTTGCCGGCACCTGTTTTGGGGTCCTTCAGAGCCTTAGACCCATTTTTAAATTTTTTGATGCTCCTGCAAGGCAACTCATTGTCCAAGCCACAGTGCTCTCTCGATTGGATTACGCCAGCTCGCTTGTCTTAGGCGTTAACCAAGCTGAGCTCACACGCCTCCAGCGCGTGCAAAACACGGCTGCCAGAATGTTGGTAGGCCTGCCTAAATTCTGTTCTGCCAGACGTACCATCCATGACCTTCACTGGCTGCCCGTCGGACAGAGGATTAAGTTCAAGGCCCAGTGCCTGGTTTTTAAGATCTTAAAGGCTTCATCTCCCCCTATCCTTGCACAGGCAATCTCCTACTATATTCCATCCAGAGTTCTACGATCGACGGGTCAGTTTCTGGCATGTGTCCCTCACTTCAGGAAAACCAGAGTTGGTGGCCGCTCCTTTGGTGTCCTGGCAGCGAGTCTCTGGAACACTTTACCTGTTGACATTCGTGCCCTACCGGATCTGCTGTCTTTTAGAAGAGCTATCAAGACCTTTTTGTTTCCACTTCTTTAAATCTATTCCCTTGTTCTATCTGTTTTTTCCATCTGGTTGTGTTATTGCCCATTATAGCGCCGGGACGCCACTTTGCTGTGGCAGCTGAGCGCTTTACAAAATGTATAACATAACATAACATAACTTAGCAGGTAAGTAGTGTTAAAGTTACTTTTTCTTACTCAGTGGTGGCTCCTGGATCCAGCACGGGTGCATCACCTGTAAACAGTTGAAAGAATGCATTTAAGTCAAACAGGCGATTTTTTAAGAATATTTTTAGTTTGTGAAAATAGACACTTAGAAATTTTTCTGGTGAAAACCAGACAATAGATTTCTATGGAAGGAAATACAAGTTACTGGTAAGTACGGTTAGAATTACTTTTCAGGGTCAGTACTGGGCTCAAAGAAGCAGCACTGAGGTCACTCCTGATAACAGGTGAGTAAATTAGAATTCGCACTTCTGCTGATTTTATAGGAATTTTATAAAGTTCAAAAACTCCACACTTTGAAGAATTTCCAAGTGAAACCAGTCAATTTTAGCCTATGGAAGGAAATTCAAGTTACTGGTAAGTATGGTAAGACTTACTTTTCAGGATCAGTACTGGGCTCAAAGATGCAGCACTGGGGTCTCTCCTGATAACAGGTGAGTAAATTGGAATTCGTTGTACGGCTGATTTTAGGTGAATATTTTAAAGTTCCAAAACTCCACACTGAAGAATTTCCAAGTGAAACCAGTCTATGTTAGCCTATGGAAGGAAATTCAAGTTACTGGTAAGTATTGTTAGAAATACTTTTCATGATCAGTACTGGGCTCAAAGATGCAGCACGAAGGTCTCTACTGATAACAGGTGAGTAAATCGGGATTTGTTGTTCGGCTGATTTTAGGTGAATATTTTAAAGTTCTGAGACTCCACACTTAGAAGAATTTCCAAGTGAAACCACTCAATGTTACCCTATGGAAGGAAATTAACTTAGCAGGTAAGTAGTGTTATCGTTACTTTTTCTTATTCAGTGGTGGACCATGGATCCAGAGCTGGTGCATCTCCTGTAAACAGTTGAAAGAATGTGTTTAAGTCATACAGGCGATTTTTAAGGAATATTTCTAGTTTGTAAAAATAGACACTTAGAAACTTTTCTGCTGAAAACCACACAATGGATTCCTATGGAAGGAAAAACAAGTTACTGTAAGTAAGCTTAGAATTACTTTTCAGGGTCAGTGCTAGGCTACAAGAAGCCCCACTGGGTTCTCTCCTGATAACAGGTGAGTAAATCGGAATTCGTAGTTCGGCTGATTTTAGAGAAATATTTGTACAATGGTGAAGGAAGGGGGGGCCTGAGGTGACATGTGTGCAAACACGCCCTGTGGCACATTTTAAGTCGCGGGATTAAGTGCCCTTGAATCCTGAGGTCCCCTGGGTGCCAACTAGCCCACCAGGTACCTCTAGTATGCGCCAGGGGGCTGCGTGGCAGGGAGGTGTTCAGAGGCCATGCCCCTTTTTACAACACTCTGCAACGCAGCTCTGTGGTGCTTACTAGAGGTGCCAGGTTGGCTAGCTGGCATTAGGGACCCTCATTATTGACAAGGAATTAATTCCCCTACTTGAACCGTGCCACAGGGCGTGTTTGCACACATGTGAACTCAGGCCCGCCCCCTCCCTTCACCACTGTGCAAACGCACCCTGTGGCTCGTTTTAAGCTGGCGGATTAAGTCTCCTTGAATACTGAGGGTCCCTGGGGTGCAACTAGCCCACCAGCTACCTCCAGTAAGTGCCACAGAGCTGCGTTGCAGAGAGGTGTAAAAAGGGGCGTGGCCTCAGAACACCTTTCTGCAATGGAGCTCCCTGGGGCATACTGGAGGTACCTGGTGGGCTTGTTGGCCCCCAGGGACCCCTAGTATTCCAGGGGAATGTGTTCCCCCTCTGCAAACGTGCCAGGGGGTGCATTTGCAGAGTGGTGCAATGAGGGGGCGTGGCCTCCGTCTGCAGCCCCGTTCCTTTTTTTTAAGTAGGGGGTTAGGGGGCTGTGTAGCCCCCCCCCCCCTTCTTTTTCTAATTTTTTTAGCCCTGTGGACCCCATCCCCCAGGGCCTGCCCCCAATTTTTAATAAAAAAAATAATATAGGAAGGGGGCCGCGGGCCCCCCTCCCAAGGCCTTTGTCTGCCCCGGGGACCCCATCCCCCGGGGCATGGGCCTTTTTTTATTTTTTATTAGGAGGGGGGCTGCCTTGTCCCCCTCCTGTGGCCACTTTTGGCCCCGGGGACCCCATCCCCCGGTGTGTAAAAAGGTAGAGCCGATGTCGACCAAGAACCTTCAGTGTTTGCCCGGCGTTAGCCGCCTCTCATACCATCCGATATTACCAAACAAAGAGGCAGGCGCTGGAGACTGGAAGGCTAGAAACAGGAGTTTATTCCGACGGAGCAGAACACGTCAAATCAGACAACAGGGTATCTTCTCGAGGTGCTCTAACCGCATCTCTGAGGCCTGGCCTCTTATACACAAGTTTATGGCTTTATTACATTTATGACATCCGTGGTATTGCTTTGAAGTACGAAAAAGGCATCCTTGGAATCCCCGGTTCAGGCCCGTTCTCACACATATCTACAGTAGGGGTCCCCACCCAAATCTCAGCATGATGGGTATCGCGCAGCTGGACATTCCGCTGGGAACAGGAATGCGGGAGATCGGTCGGATCTAGGGGTGTGAAGGCCTTGATAAATCCCCGCTCCTTTGATGTGAGGCGAGGTCCTACCGTACGGGGCAATAAACTGCATCTGTTGGGCTAGGTGATGGCCTGGAATCAGGCCGGACAATCGGGCAGGGAGGAAGAGGTTATCAAAAGGGCCTGTTCTATGAATGAGATGAAAGAGTGAGGGGGTTCAGCACGGGATGTGTCTCGGGGACAGGGTCGCGCTGGAGGTGCGTTTATGGCCCAAGCAGGAGAGACCGGGGCCTGTTGGGGCGCGGGGGGGGGATGCTTGCGAGGCCGGGGAGTGAGGGGGGGAGACGCGCAGGCTATTGGCAGTGGGCAGAGAGGCCATGGCACACAAAATGGCTGCCACTTACGTGCACGTATGGATCTGAAAAGGACAAGATGGCGCCGATAATGTTTACGCCACAATCCAGATTTTAACAGTCCTCCCTTTTCAACATATCTAGCCAGCTTGTCAATTTATGTCTATCCCCATTATATTACGTATTTCGATATCATAGAGAGCTTTCATACGTTCAGCTTCGAAGTTCGGAGTCTTAGAGCAAATACAGTTAGCAAACAGTGAGCACAGAGGCGGCAAGCATTGAATACCCAGGCAGAGTCCACATATTACGACGATTGGTATCAGTACGATCATGAACAACCTCCATCCCCAGTCCTTTACAGCACTCCAGAACCAATTCCCAGGTGACCATCCGTCTTGTTCCTGATGAACTTCTGAGGAGAGTCTGTGGAGGTGTTCAATGGCTTTGTAGACTGAGGGCGAATTGTCTGGTATGTAGGTACAACAGCTGGACCTGATGATACGGCTTGCTCCTCCACGGTCCGCCAGAACCACATCTAGAACAAGGCGGTTTTGAAGAGCCACCAGACGGACCGCCTGAAGCTCAGCTGTATTGTTTGTGAGGATACCAGCTGTAATGTTCATCGTTGTTTCGACTGCCTGGGACAAATGCCGAATGGCACGACTGTTCGCCATCGGACCCCAAAGTGGAACAAGTCCCTTTATTGCATCCAAGAATTGTGCTCCAGTGGAGTCGGCCTGCTCAATGTCCTTTGCTCGTTTTTGTCGGTGATGGTTTGCCGGAGCCACATAGGTCGGAGGAAGGATGAAGGCAATGTAGCAGGTACCTCCCCAGCCCTTTGGGCGCCAGGTGTAGGCTTTTGTACCACAGACGAAGTACATGTTTGGAGAGGTGACAAAAGAGGGTGGGTCGGTTGATTCCAAAGTTCTGGTGATGCGGCAAGCGCTGTGGCCCACCAGTTGTGTCCCATGGCCTGTGATGCATACAAGGCCCGAGACATTGACGACAGATAGGGCCACAGTCAGGGTGGCAGCCGTTCGTTTCCGGAGGTAGGAGAAGGTGGGTCTGGCTGGATTGTTGAATACTTGCATCTCCACCCTTTCTTTGGCGGGGATGTCCATGTGAACAGAAGCATTGGAGGATAGAGGGCAGAAGGGAGCAGCAGTTCTTCCGGTTTTGTTCAGCCAGACCCCATGATAAAAGTGCGACATAGTTCCGCTGGAAGTGGCATTGTCTCTGTAGCTCTCTTGCAAGAGGATCAGCCAAGCAAGGCAGGAACCATGAACAGAGAAAGGTGAAGGGATGAAGGGGATGGAATGTCCGGTGGCATGTGGTATCAACCCACAGATCCAGCAATTCGTGGCATTGGCAGCAAGGTTGTGTTGGTGCAGCAACTGTACGAAGGAGTTGTTCCAGAACTCCTTACGCCTTTCTTGGATTTGAGGTGAAAGAGAGACCAGGTAGTGTTCTTTCATGGTGGTAGGCTGTGCAGTCGTCAGAAATGTCTTATGAGCCGGTGCGTTCTCTTCCACGATCCAGAAGGTAGTCATGAGGAGGAGGCAAAAGAGAAGAGCGATAAGAAGAGCAATAGTCTTTGAGCTGTGCAATCTGTCAGTTTTCGGGTTTCTGTAGTGGGTCTTCGGATGTCCGGTTGCTTCCATCATCTTCGTATCGGGCGCTTCCATCATCTTCAAGGTGCTCGGTAGTGGGCAGAACCACAAACTTCGTTGGGCTTCTCTCCTGGCAGCCTTAGTAGTGTTAGGCCACCAGTCTGAGAATTGTAACTTAGTCAGTGGTCTGCTTAGCCGAAGCTCCCTTCTTTCGTCGCAGGTTATACCCTTCTCTGGATGGCACAGTGGGGTCAGGGGTTTTCGCCAATTCGAGTGTCTCTGTCTCAGGGTAGCAGCTCAGGGATGGTCGGTCTTTGTTCAGGAGCTCTTCTTGGGTGGTCACGTCTTCGGTCGACGTCAGGGTCGGAGAGATTTTCTTGCAATGATGTGCATGCAGCCAATTTCGCTTCCCCTCCACTCGAAGAGCTGTTCGGGTGGTGATCAAGACTTGCCAGGGACCAGTCCAGCGGGGTTCCAGACTCTTCTCCCGCTGGAAGTTCCGAATTAGGACGAAATCTCCAGGCTGGATGGTATGTCCGGGGCCCCTGGAAGCATCGGGGATGGCCTGCAGCACCTGATGATGAATAACAGACAGTGTTTTAGTTAGGTTATACAGATAGTCAGACATTAGGACGTCCGGGACGTCGTGAATAGATGTCGGTTTGTCTGCAGACCAGATACTCATGGGCCGGACGAAAACGACCTCGTAGGGGGTCAAGTGGTGTTTGGTGGGGGTGGAACGCATTGACAGCAATGCCAGGGGAAGAGCGTCTGGCCATTTTAGTCCTGTGGTAGCCACTATTTTCGCCAGTTTTAGTTTTAATGTGGCATTGTGCCGCTCGACCAGTCCAGCAGATTGGGGGTGAAAAACTGCATGGAATTTCTGTCGTACCCCCAATCCTTTCAGGATAAGCTGGATAACCTCGGCTATGAAATGGGGGCCATTGTCACTCCATAAAATACGGCAAAGGCCGTAGCGAGGGAAGAACTCTTTCAGTAGTACTTTTGCAGTGGCAATGGGAGTGTTGTCACGCGTCGGGTAGGCTTCCACCCATTTGCTAAAAGTGCATACAACAACAAGTACATACTTCAGTCCTTGACATCTCTCTAACTGAATATAGTCCATCTGTAGGACTTCAAATGGGTGGTTGGGGACCCCAAATCCTCCTCGGGGTACGACAGTTCCTTTCCCAGGGTTGTGTTGCAGACAAACGAGGCATTGTTGGACAAGACGTTTGGCTGAGTCTGTAATTTTGTCGTTATGCCACACTCGGGAGACAAGTTCAGCCATAGGTGCTGCTCCTATGTGTGCAGGGGAGTGAGCCATGGTCATTATAGGGATCAAGTATGAATTGGGTAGCAACCATTTGTTCGTGTCTTTTGTCCGCCAGCAGCCTTCATCGTCCTTCAGTCCCACCCGTGCCCATTCAGTCAATTTGTGTGGTGCACTGGCTATCTGGATGTCCCTAATGGTCTCCCTAGCGTCCTTCCATTTTTCTGTTTGTAACCTGGTCACGTATATGCGTGTTGTCGTCCTATTCTCTGCTGTCGTCCGGGCGGTGATGTCCGCCAGTGCATTCCCCTGTCCGACGATATCTGTCACCCTTTTGTGTGCCTGACATTTGATCACAGCAAGTCGTTTGGGAAGGAGAACTGCTTCAGTCAGAGCGGAGACTAGATCTCCGTGCAGGATGGGGGTGCCGTGTGAGGTCAGGAATCCCCTTTCCTTCCACAGGAGCCCAAAATGATGCACCACCCCGAAGGCATACTGGCTGTCTGTGTAAATGTTTGCTGTCGTCCCTGCTGCTAGGATACAAGCTCGTGTGAGGGCAATCAGTTCTGCTGCCTGTGCAGATTTCTGTGTGATGCGGGCGGTCTCAACTACAGTTCGGGCTGTGGTGACTGCATACGCAGCTGAGGTGGTGCCATCGGTGAGTTTGATGCAAGAGCCATCCACCCATAGCTCTCCGTCAGGATCTGGGAAAGCTGTGTCTCGAAGGTCCACTCTTCTAGTCTGTTCGTCCATGAGGGTCACACAGTCATGTATAGGGGGCACATCAGGATCATTCTCAGGCAGAGGCAACAAGGTGGCTGGGTTCAGTGTGGTGCATCGTTTCAACGTGATGTGAGGTGCGAGCAGTGTCAGTTCGTACCCAGTCAGTCGTGCGCTGGTCAGGTGTTGTGTCTTGGTCTGGTTTAGGAGGGTGTCAACAGCATGGGGCACTAGTACAGTGAGGGAATTTGAGAGTACGATCCCCTCACTTTGTCGGATAGAGACAGCAGCAGCAGCTATTGCTCGAAGGCATGCAGGCAAAGCTCTCGCTACAGGGTCAAGAGTGGCAGAGAAATAAGCACATGGTCGTTGTTTGGGGCCGATGGTTTGGGTCAGGACAGACAAAGCGCATCCCTCCCTTTCGTGGGTATAGAGAGAGAAGGGTTTTGTATAATCAGGGGTTCCTAGGACTGGTGCTGAACAAAAGGCGTCTCGTAGTTCCTTGAAGGAGGATTGACATTCAGGGGTCCAAGGGAGCGGGCAGGGGACATCTTTAGCCAGTAGGGAAAGTAGTGGTTTCACAATGAGGCTGAAATTTGGCAACCATTGTCGACAGAAGGAGGTGAGGCCTACCAAAGAGCGGACTTGCTTCGGGGTTCTAGGGATAGGGGTCTCTAGAATAGCCTGAATTTGATCGGGTGTGAGTTTTCTCCCATCTTTGGACAAGAGGTGGCCTAGGTAAGTGACTTGAGATTGGCAGAATTGCAACTTCTTCTTGGAGACCTTGTGGCCGTTTTCCGCGAGGAAGTGCAGGAGTTGGATGGTGGCTGTGACTGCAAGTGGTGTGGTGTCGGCCGCCAAAAGGATATCATCGACGTACTGTATCAACACCACTCCATCCGGTAACTGGACTGCATCCAGCTGTCTCTTGAGGGCCTGGCTGTAGATGCTTGGACTTTCAGTGTAGCCCTGGGGTGCTCTACAAAATCTATATGAGCGGGATTTTAAAGTGAAGCCGAAAAGGTAGCGGCTGTCTGAGTGGATGGGGATGGAGAAAAATGCGTTCTTGAGATCGATTACCGTGAAGGTGGTGGCAGTGGAAGGAATCAGGGTAAGAATGGTGGTGATGTCTGAGACTACAGGGTACTGAGGTACGACTACTTTGTTGACTTCTCATAGGTCGATGATGAAGCGGTACGCTTTTTCATCTCCCTCACCCTGCTTCTTCACAATGGGTAGGATAGGGCTGTTGCAAACATTGCTAACTACTTCTTCTACCACTCCTGCGTCTACCAGGGACTGGATGATTTTTACCAATGCCTTCTCGCCTTCGGGCGATATCCGAGCACTGCGTCCTGTCGAACAGTTATGTGTACAGGATCTATCATCATGCGTCCTACGTCCGAGTCAGTCTTTGCCCATAGGTACAGAGGTAGGGTGTCGAGTAAGGACAAGTCAGCGTCAGTGATGGAAAACATGCGTTGTGTGTGACAAAATCTGAGCAGCGTTGGGTTGTCGTACAGAATGACTTGAACTCCGTCTTGTGAACACCTAATAGTAGCTCGAAAATGTTTCCACAAGTCAAGTCCCATAATAGCGTCAGGGGTGTTGGAGGAGAGCAAAAACGTCGTGTCAGTGGTGTTATTGTCCAAGTTAAAAGAGATCGGCGTGGACAAGGGATTAGTGGAGGGCGTTCCATCAAAACCTATTGATGTCACATGTGAGCCAAACAAGGGTGCCCTGGGAATCAATCGTTTAGACAACGCACTACGTGTTGCACCAGTATCTACCAGAAATGGAGACTTCGTACCTAGGACCTTAGCGGTGACATAAGGACCTTGCTGGTCAACATAGAGCTCGACTGGATCCCTTCCTTGCCCTTGGCAGTCCTATGCAAAGGCGTGGGCATTGTCGCAGTCAGACTGTTGGCACTGATTCTGTCAGGGACGGTCAAACATGTTCGGTCTGCCAGGTCTGTCATTGTTGGTGTCGTTTGTATGCCCTCGTCCCTGTCCTCTATTTCTCGGCCCGCCCGCTACGTCTCTCGTGTCTTTATTTCTGAGTGCTTCTTGCAGAGCTGGACATTGAGATTTCCAATGGCCAAATCCTTTGCAAAACGCACACTGGTTCTCATCGAGGTCTGTTCGTGGAGCACCGGGTGCGGGTGTGCGGTCTCTAGGGGGTGGATTTCTAGGAGCATTCGACTGGTAGTTCCCTCTATACTGTTCCCTTCCTATAATCACCCCTTGCAACTGAGCAATCATCACCCTCTCTTTCAAGTCCTTTTTCTTTTTCTCAGTCGCTCGATCGTTCTCGTTCTTTTGTCGCTCATAGTATTGAGCCATCTGAAGGATAGCTGCAGGCTTGAAGGCCGCCCAACTACTCTCGCTAGTCTGTAGTTTCTGCGAGAATTCTGGTGTCAGGCCTTTCACATAGTTCTGGACAAACAAGTGATGTCCGGTTGCAGTGGTCATGTCCTGACCGCTGTAATCGGAGAACACCGTTTCAAACCGGGAGAAGTATTCTGATACGTCTTCCTGGGGTTTCTGGCGACAGGCCGTTACTATCGACCAGTCCACCTTCCTTTCTGGGACTAAGGTTTTTAATTTCTGCACGATCTTATCTGGTAGGTCTAGAATGGCTTTCAAAGGTTTCTGTCCCGGCTCTCGCTGTTTGTCTACATCACCGAGTTGTATCCAGGTATGTCCGAACAGCTCAAGGTGGTCGACTTTCCGGATTTGCTTCCACACATCAGCTGGCAGATATAACCCGAAAAACAAATCGATATCCGCTAGGGTCATAATCGTCGAACCCAAAGCGGTGGCTAATTCTGTATAGAAGGCTGTGGGGTTCTTTTGCAGATCAGGCAAGGACTTTCGGAAAGTCAGGATGTCTTGCCGATCCCATGGTTGGTAAACCCAGTTGTAAACTACCCTCCCTCTCGCATCTTGGTGGTTAATATAGTCGTGTGTTCCCTGTCCTTGTGGGGGGACCCAATAGGGAGCGGCCTCCTTTATGGGCATCATAGTGTCAATTTTTTCTACTCTGGCTTCAGTCGCTGCAGGAGTCGTGGTGTTAGTCTCTGGTTTCAGTTCCGTGAGGTGGCGGAAAACTTCAAGCGTACGCGTGAAGAGGTTCGTCACATCACACTCGCCCCCATCTCCGACATCAACTTTCCTATACAGAGTCGTTAGGTTTTCAGGGCCTTTTCCTTGGTATCGGTCCTCGTAGGCATTAAGGGTGTGGTAACAAAGGCGTACGACAAAGTGTCATGTGTGGCTATTGGCATATGTATTGTACATATCCGTTACATAATCCTCACTTTCCTTTCGCACCACCAGTGTCTTTACAATCTTATCGATCCCAGCTCGTTCATCCTTACTTAATCTATTCGATCTCGCAGGGGCTTTCCTCCCAGCTTCGGGATCATCTGAAGTCGCTGCTCGCTCTGCACTGAGTGCGAGGGGTTCGGTCGGCGCAGAGGCCATGAGGACCGAGGCTCCGGCACTATACTCGCCTGTCGTTGGGGGTTGCGGGTGTTGCGCTAAGGGCTGGGAAGGGGCATATGGAGGGGGCATGTAGATGATCGGGGGACCTAGTAGTAAATCATCGTTCGTTTGCTGTTTCGAAGGTAGCTTGGGGTAAAGTGTAGAGGGTGTCCTGACGGGACACTGGCCTGATGATTCGGAATCTTGTTTTAGCTTTGTTTCCTCTCTTTCTTTTATTTCTTCCTTCAATTTGTTAGCGGCTAGGTGAGCTGCTTTGCGTAATTCCTTTTCTAACCTGGCCTCATTTCTCTTTTTCCGCTGTTCTGTTTCTTTGCGCCACATGCCGAAGCTATCGAGCATAGAGGGTGTTGCCTTATTGTTATAAAGGGCTGTTCCCAGCGCGTTTATTTTATCGTTATCAAAGGATCCTATCAGTGGCCACTGATTTTCCCGATCCTTTCTCGTGTATTTATGCCACAGCTTACTATAAGCCACGGCGACTAGTCCATATTTAGTAAAAATTTCCTTATTAGGGGTGCCCTCCAGTGGAGCCGGATGGTACACCTCTAATAAGCGGTCCGGGCTGAACCAACTACCAACAAACGGGGCGAAGATAGGCATGACGGGTTTCAAAGGGGACAAAAGTCTGCACTACCTATCCTTCACTATCCGCAAAGACTAAACAGAGTATTGCGACTCTGTGCTTATTTGCGAATAGAGAATAACCCAAAGAGAACCAATTCCGAACGATCAATGTTCGGATAAACAATCAATCAAATGAGGGATAAAAATAGGCACAACGGATTACAACGGGGGCAAAAGCCTGCGTTACCTATCCTTCACTATCTGCAGAGACTAAACAGAGTATTGCGACTCTGTGCTTGTTTGCAAATAGAGAATGATCCAAAGAGAACCAATTCCAAAACAGTAAATGCTTGGATAACAATCAATCAAATGGAGAGGGAAGCAGGTACGACGGATTACAATGGGGGCAAAGGCCTGCGTTACCTACCCTTCACTATCTACAAAGACTAAACAGAGTATTGCGACTCTGTGCTTGTTTGCAAATAGAGAATCTCTCGGAAACAATCAAATGAGTAATACTAGTATTTTCAAACAATCAAACAATCAATTCGCAATTCGTCGTGTTACACGACCTTACCCGGACCGCATGGACGGTTTCTCGTCTTCCGCTTCCAGCGCCCGATCGTCCTCTATTCTCCGTAATTGCTGTGGCACTCCTGATGGTTCCCAGTCAGGACCGTAGATCACTCGAGAGAGGTCTGCTCAGAACCGGTGAAGTTCGGATGATCGGCTGCCAGACGAGGGTCTATCGGGCAGGAGCTCTTCCCGATCGTTGCAGTCGTTCACTCTGTCGTTGGGACCTCTCCCACTGGATCCACGTGTCGCTGATGGGCCCCACGTTTGGGACGCCAATTGTAAAAAGGTAGAGCCGATGTCGACCAAGAACCTTCAGTGTTTGCCCGGCGTTAGCCACCTCTCATACCATCCGATATTACCAAACAAAGAGGCAGGGGCTGGAGACTGGAAGGCTAGAAACAGGAGTTTATTCCGACGGAGCAGAACACGTCAAATCAGACAACAGGGTATCTTCTCGAGGTACTCTAACCGCATCTCGGAGGCCTGGCCTCTTATACACAAGTTTATGGCTTTATTACATTTATGACATCCGTGGTATTGCTTTGAAGTACGAAAAAGGCATCCTTGGAATCCCCGGTTCAGGCCCGTTCTCACACATATCTACAGTAGGGGTCCCCACCCAAATCTCAGCATGATGGCTATCGCGCAGCTGCACATTCCGCTGGGAACAGGAATGCGGGCGATCGGTCGGATCTAGGGGTGTGAAGGCATTGATTAATCCCCGCTCCTTTGATGTGAGGCGAGGTCCTACCGTAGGGGGCAATAAACTGCATCTGTTGGGCTAGGTGATGGCCTGGGATCAGGCCGGACAATCGGGCAGGGAGGAAGAGGTTATAAAAAAAGGGCCTGTTCTATGAATGAGATGAAAGAGTGAGGGGGTTCAGCACGGGATGTGGCTCGGGGACAGGGTCGCGCTGGAGGTGCGTTTATAATTAAACAACAGGGGGTGATGATGGACAGAGTTTCTGAATTAAGCAGAATCTCTCACCCAGTCAAGAGATCAGGGCTAGATCCAACACCGTTTTTTAGCTCATTGCACCATCCCAGTTTCAGAACCTGGCTGTATGCAAATTAGTCTGTCCCTGGCCCAGTGCATCATGGGAACAGGGCAGACCAGACTACAAAAGCCAATTCTTTCACTGGGAAGGAAACAAGCTTCCGGGGACCGGTTTCTGGCATTACAGCCGTCTTCGGCCCGGCTTGCTTGAATCCTGATGGTGCAATGAGCAAGGGACTCACGTCTGAGTATACCCTTCCACGCTTATGGTGGACAAAATAATTAAACAACAGGGGGTGATGATGGACAGAGTTTCTGAATTAAGCAGAATCTCTCACCCAGTCAAGAGATCAGGGCTAGATCCAACACCGTTTTTTAGCTCATTGCACCATCCCAGTTTCAGAACCTGGCTGTATGCAAATTAGTCTGTCCCTGGCCCAGTGCATCATGGGAACAGGGCAGACCAGACTACAAAAGCCAATTCTTTCACTGGGAAGGAAACAAGCTTCCGGGGACCGGTTTCTGGCATTACAGCCGTCTTCGGCCCGGCTTGCTTGAATCCTGATGGTGCAATGAGCAAGGGACTCACGTCTGAGTATACCCTTCCACGCTTATGGTGGACAAAATAATTAAACAACAGGGGGTGATGATGGACAGAGTTTCTGAATTAAGCAGAATCTCTCACCCAGTCAAGAGATCAGGGCTAGATCCAACACCGTTTTTTAGCTCATTGCACCATCCCAGTTTCAGAACCTGGCTGTATGCAAATTAGTCTGTCCCTGGCCCAGTGCATCATGGGAACAGGGCAGACCAGACTACAAAAGCCAATTCTTTCACTGGGAAGGAAACAAGCTTCCGGGGACCGGTTTCTGGCATTACAGCCGTCTTCGGCCCGGCTTGCTTGAATCCTGATGGTGCAATGAGCAAGGGACTCACGTCTGAGTATACCCTTCCACGCTTATGGTGGACAAAATAATTAAACAACAGGGGGTGATGATGGACAGAGTTTCTGAATTAAGCAGAATCTCTCACCCAGTCAAGAGATCAGGGCTAGATCCAACACCGTTTTTTAGCTCATTGCACCATCCCAGTTTCAGAACCTGGCTGTATGCAAATTAGTCTGTCCCTGGCCCAGTGCATCATGGGAACAGGGCAGACCAGACTACAAAAGCCAATTCTTTCACTGGGAAGGAAACAAGCTTCCGGGGACCGGTTTCTGGCATTACAGCCGTCTTCGGCCCGGCTTGCTTGAATCCTGATGGTGCAATGAGCAAGGGACTCACGTCTGAGTATACCCTTCCACGCTTATGGTGGACAAAATAATTAAACAACAGGAGGTGATGATGGACAGAGTTTCTGAATTAAGCAGAATCTCTCACCCAGTCAAGAGATCAGGGCTAGATCCAACACCGTTTTTTAGCTCATTGCACCATCCCAGTTTCAGAACCTGGCTGTATGCAAATTAGTCTGTCCCTGGCCCAGTGCATCATGGGAACAGGGCAGACCAGACTACAAAAGCCAATTCTTTCACTGGGAAGGAAACAAGCTTCCGGGGACCGGTTTCTGGCATTACAGCCGTCTTCGGCCCGGCTTGCTTGAATCCTGATGGTGCAATGAGCAAGGGACTCACGTCTGAGTATACCCTTCCACGCTTATGGTGGACAAAATAATTAAACAACAGGGGGTGATGATGGACAGAGTTTCTGAATTAAGCAGAATCTCTCACCCAGTCAAGAGATCAGGGCTAGATCCAACACCGTTTTTTAGCTCATTGCACCATCCCAGTTTCAGAACCTGGCTGTATGCAAATTAGTCTGTCCCTGGCCCAGTGCATCATGGGAACAGGGCAGACCAGACTACAAAAGCCAATTCTTTCACTGGGAAGGAAACAAGCTTCCGGGGACCGGTTTCTGGCATTACAGCCGTCTTCGGCCCGGCTTGCTTGAATCCTGATGGTGCAATGAGCAAGGGACTCACGTCTGAGTATACCCTTCCACGCTTATGGTGGACAAAATAATTAAACAACAGGGGGTGATGATGGACAGAGTTTCTGAATTAAGCAGAATCTCTCACCCAGTCAAGAGATCAGGGCTAGATCCAACACCGTTTTTTAGCTCATTGCACCATCCCAGTTTCAGAACCTGGCTGTATGCAAATTAGTCTGTCCCTGGCCCAGTGCATCATGGGAACAGGGCAGACCAGACTACAAAAGCCAATTCTTTCACTGGGAAGGAAACAAGCTTCCGGGGACCGGTTTCTGGCATTACAGCCGTCTTCGGCCCGGCTTGCTTGAATCCTGATGGTGCAATGAGCAAGGGACTCACGTCTGAGTATACCCTTCCACGCTTATGGTGGACAAAATAATTAAACAACAGGGGGTGATGATGGACAGAGTTTCTGAATTAAGCAGAATCTCTCACCCAGTCAAGAGATCAGGGCTAGATCCAACACCGTTTTTTAGCTCATTGCACCATCCCAGTTTCAGAACCAGGCTGTATGCAAATTAGTCTGTCCCTGGCCCAGTGCATCATGGGAACAGGGCAGACCAGACTACAAAAGCCAATTCTTTCACTGGGAAGGAAACAAGCTTCCGGGGACCGGTTTCTGGCATTACAGCCGTCTTCGGCCCGGCTTGCTTGAATCCTGATGGTGCAATGAGCAAGGGACTCACGTCTGAGTATACCCTTCCACGCTTATGGTGGACAAAATAATTAAACAACAGGGGGTGATGATGGACAGAGTTTCTGAATTAAGCAGAATCTCTCACCCAGTCAAGAGATCAGGGCTAGATCCAACACCGTTTTTTAGCTCATTGCACCATCCCAGTTTCAGAACCTGGCTGTATGCAAATTAGTCTGTCCCTGGCCCAGTGCATCATGGGAACAGGGCAGACCAGACTACAAAAGCCAATTCTTTCACTGGGAAGGAAACAAGCTTCCGGGGACCGGTTTCTGGCATTACAGCCGTCTTCGGCCCGGCTTGCTTGAATCCTGATGGTGCAATGAGCAAGGGACTCACGTCTGAGTATACCCTTCCACGCTTATGGTGGACAAAATAATTAAACAACAGGGGGTGATGATGGACAGAGTTTCTGAATTAAGCAGAATCTCTCACCCAGTCAAGAGATCAGGGCTAGATCCAACACCGTTTTTTAGCTCATTGCACCATCCCAGTTTCAGAACCTGGCTGTATGCAAATTAGTCTGTCCCTGGCCCAGTGCATCATGGGAACAGGGCAGACCAGACTACAAAAGCCAATTCTTTCACTGGGAAGGAAACAAGCTTCCGGGGACCGGTTTCTGGCATTACAGCCGTCTTCGGCCCGGCTTGCTTGAATCCTGATGGTGCAATGAGCAAGGGACTCACGTCTGAGTATACCCTTCCACGCTTATGGTGGACAAAATAATTAAACAACAGGGGGTGATGATGGACAGAGTTTCTGAATTAAGCAGAATCTCTCACCCAGTCAAGAGATCAGGGCTAGATCCAACACCGTTTTTTAGCTCATTGCACCATCCCAGTTTCAGAACCTGGCTGTATGCAAATTAGTCTGTCCCTGGCCCAGTGCATCATGGGAACAGGGCAGACCAGACTACAAAAGCCAATTCTTTCACTGGGAAGGAAACAAGCTTCCGGGGACCGGTTTCTGGCATTACAGCCGTCTTCGGCCCGGCTTGCTTGAATCCTGATGGTGCAATGAGCAAGGGACTCACGTCTGAGTATACCCTTCCACGCTTATGGTGGACAAAATAATTAAACAACAGGGGGTGATGATGGACAGAGTTTCTGAATTAAGCAGAATCTCTCACCCAGTCAAGAGATCAGGGCTAGATCCAACACCGTTTTTTAGCTCATTGCACCATCCCAGTTTCAGAACCTGGCTGTATGCAAATTAGTCTGTCCCTGGCCCAGTGCATCATGGGAACAGGGCAGACCAGACTACAAAAGCCAATTCTTTCACTGGGAAGGAAACAAGCTTCCGGGGACCGGTTTCTGGCATTACAGCCGTCTTCGGCCCGGCTTGCTTGAATCCTGATGGTGCAATGAGCAAGGGACTCACGTCTGAGTATACCCTTCCACGCTTATGGTGGACAAAATAATTAAACAACAGGGGGTGATGATGGACAGAGTTTCTGAATTAAGCAGAATCTCTCACCCAGTCAAGAGATCAGGGCTAGATCCAACACCGTTTTTTAGCTCATTGCACCATCCCAGTTTCAGAACCTGGCTGTATGCAAATTAGTCTGTCCCTGGCCCAGTGCATCATGGGAACAGGGCAGACCAGACTACAAAAGCCAATTCTTTCACTGGGAAGGAAACAAGCTTCCGGGGACCGGTTTCTGGCATTACAGCCGTCTTCGGCCCGGCTTGCTTGAATCCTGATGGTGCAATGAGCAAGGGACTCACGTCTGAGTATACCCTTCCACGCTTATGGTGGACAAAATAATTAAACAACAGGGGGTGATGATGGACAGAGTTTCTGAATTAAGCAGAATCTCTCACCCAGTCAAGAGATCAGGGCTAGATCCAACACCGTTTTTTAGCTCATTGCACCATCCCAGTTTCAGAACCTGGCTGTATGCAAATTAGTCTGTCCCTGGCACAGTGCATCATGGGAACAGGGCAGACCAGACTACAAAAGCCAATTCTTTCACTGGGAAGGAAACAAGCTTCCGGGGACCGGTTTCTGGCATTACAGCCGTCTTCGGCCCGGCTTGCTTGAATCCTGATGGTGCAATGAGCAAGGGACTCACGTCTGAGTATACCCTTCCACGCTTATGGTGGACAAAATAATTAAACAACATGGATTTGGGCCCAGATCTTTTGACTGGGGGAGTGTGTGACATTGATCCACATTCAGTCCATCACTTGTTGTTTTTTGCAATTGCCGCCCTAAGTGCGCTGGGGATGCCCAGACGTGGGTCCCAGGCACTCCACACCACTTGGAGTCAAGCTAGCCGGGCTGAAGAGAGGTGTTACCTCGAAACCGGTCCGGTCCTCGGATGCTTGATTCCGGTCTGGGAAAGATATGGCTGTTGTAGTTCGGACTGGACTGTTCCCATGGGGCAACAGGGTCAGAGCTGATTTGCATAAAGCCATTATCTGACCCAGGGTGGTGTGGAGTGCAAAAAAACAATGGATTTGGGCCCAGATCTTTTGACTGGGGGAGTGTGTGACATTGATCCACATTCAGTCCATCACTTGTTGTTTTTTGCAATTGCCGCCCTAAGTGCGCTGGGGATGCCCAGACGTGGGTCCCAGGCACTCCACACCACTTGGAGTCAAGCTAGCCGGGCTGAAGAGAGGTGTTACCTCGAAACCGGTCCGGTCCTCGGATGCTTGATTCCGGTCTGGGAAAGATATGGCTGTTGTAGTTCGGACTGGACTGTTCCCATGGGGCAACAGGGTCAGAGCTGATTTGCATAAAGCCATTATCTGACCCAGGGTGGTGTGGAGTGCAAAAAAACGATGGATTTGGGCCCAGATCTTTTGACTGGGGGAGTGTGTGACATTGATCCACATTCAGTCCATCACTTGTTGTTTTTTGCAATTGCCGCCCTAAGTGCGCTGGGGATGCCCAGACGTGGGTCCCAGGCACTCCACACCACTTGGAGTCAAGCTAGCCGGGCTGAAGAGAGGTGTTACCTCGAAACCGGTCCGGTCTTCGGATGCTTGATTCCGGTCTGGGAAAGATATGGCTGTTGTAGTTCGGACTGGACTGTTCCCATGGGGCAACAGGGTCAGAGCTGATTTGCATAAAGCCATTATCTGACCCAGGGTGGTGTGGAGTGCAAAAAAACGATGGATTTGGGCCCAGATCTTTTGACTGGGGGAGTGTGTGACATTGATCCACATTCAGTCCATCACTTGTTGTTTTTTGCAATTGCCGCCCTAAGTGCGCTGGGGATGCCCAGACGTGGGTCCCAGGCACTCCACACCACTTGGAGTCAAGCTAGCCGGGCTGAAGAGAGGTGTTACCTCGAAACCGGTCCGGTCCTCGGATGCTTGATTCCGGTCTGGGAAAGATATGGCTGTTGTAGTTCGGACTGGACTGTTCCCATGGGGCAACAGGGTCAGAGCTGATTTGCATAAAGCCATTATCTGACCCAGGGTGGTGTGGAGTGCAAAAAAACGATGGATTTGGGCCCAGATCTTTTGACTGGGGGAGTGTGTGACATTGATCCACATTCAGTCCATCACTTGTTGTTTTTTGCAATTGCCGCCCTAAGTGCGCTGGGGATGCCCAGACGTGGGTCCCAGGCACTCCACACCACTTGGAGTCAAGCTAGCCGGGCTGAAGAGAGGTGTTACCTCGAAACCGGTCCGGTCCTCGGATGCTTGATTCCGGTCTGGGAAAGATATGGCTGTTGTAGTTCGGACTGGACTGTTCCCATGGGGCAACAGGGTCAGAGCTGATTTGCATAAAGCCATTATCTGACCCAGGGTGGTGTGGAGTGCAAAAAAACGATGGATTTGGGCCCAGATCTTTTGACTGGGGGAGTGTGTGACATTGATCCACATTCAGTCCATCACTTGTTGTTTTTTGCAATTGCCGCCCTAAGTGCGCTGGGGATGCCCAGACGTGGGTCCCAGGCACTCCACACCACTTGGAGTCAAGCTAGCCGGGCTGAAGAGAGGTGTTACCTCGAAACCGGTCCGGTCCTCGGATGCTTGATTCCGGTCTGGGAAAGATATGGCTGTTGTAGTTCGGACTGGACTATTCCCATGGGGCAACAGGGTCAGAGCTGATTTGCATAAAGCCATTATCTGACCCAGGGTGGTGTGGAGTGCAAAAAAACGATGGATTTGGGCCCAGATCTTTTGACTGGGGGAGTGTGTGACATTGATCCACATTCAGTCCATCACTTGTTGTTTTTTGCAATTGCCGCCCTAAGTGCGCTGGGGATGCCCAGACGTGGGTCCCAGGCACTCCACACCACTTGGAGTCAAGCTAGCCGGGCTGAAGAGAGGTGTTACCTCGAAACCGGTCCGGTCCTCGGATGCTTGATTCCGGTCTGGGAAAGATATGGCTGTTGTAGTTCGGACTGGACTGTTCCCATGGGGCAACAGGGTCAGAGCTGATTTGCATAAAGCCATTATCTGACCCAGGGTGGTGTGGAGTGCAAAAAAACGATGGATTTGGGCCCAGATCTTTTGACTGGGGGAGTGTGTGACATTGATCCACATTCAGTCCATCACTTGTTGTTTTTTGCAATTGCCGCCCTAAGTGCGCTGGGGATGCCCAGACGTGGGTCCCAGGCACTCCACACCACTTGGAGTCAAGCTAGCCGGGCTGAAGAGAGGTGTTACCTCGAAACCGGTCCGGTCCTCGGATGCTTGATTCCGGTCTGGGAAAGATATGGCTGTTGTAGTTCGGACTGGACTGTTCCCATGGGGCAACAGGGTCAGAGCTGATTTGCATAAAGCCATTATCTGACCCAGGGTGGTGTGGAGTGCAAAAAAACGATGGATTTGGGCCCAGATCTTTTGACTGGGGGAGTGTGTGACATTGATCCACATTCAGTCCATCACTTGTTGTTTTTTGCAATTGCCGCCCTAAGTGCGCTGGGGATGCCCAGACGTGGGTCCCAGGCACTCCACACCACTTGGAGTCAAGCTAGCCGGGCTGAAGAGAGGTGTTACCTCGAAACCGGTCCGGTCCTCGGATGCTTGATTCCGGTCTGGGAAAGATATGGCTGTTGTAGTTCGGACTGGACTGTTCCCATGGGGCAACAGGGTCAGAGCTGATTTGCATAAAGCCATTATCTGACCCAGGGTGGTGTGGAGTGCAAAAAAACGATGGATTTGGGCCCAGATCTTTTGACTGGGGGAGTGTGTGACATTGATCCACATTCAGTCCATCACTTGTTGTTTTTTGCAATTGCCGCCCTAAGTGCGCTGGGGATGCCCAGACGTGGGTCCCAGGCACTCCACACCACTTGGAGTCAAGCTAGCCGGGCTGAAGAGAGGTGTTACCTCGAAACCGGTCCGGTCCTCGGATGCTTGATTCCGGTCTGGGAAAGATATGGCTGTTGTAGTTCGGACTGGACTGTTCCCATGGGGCAACAGGGTCAGAGCTGATTTGCATAAAGCCATTATCTGACCCAGGGTGGTGTGGAGTGCAAAAAAACGATGGATTTGGGCCCAGATCTTTTGACTGGGGGAGTGTGTGACATTGATCCACATTCAGTCCATCACTTGTTGTTTTTTGCAATTGTCGCCCTAAGTGCGCTGGGGATGCCCAGACGTGGGTCCCAGGCACTCCACACCACTTGGAGTCAAGCTAGCCGGGCTGAAGAGAGGTGTTACCTCGAAACCGGTCCGGTCCTCGGATGCTTGATTCCGGTCTGGGAAAGATATGGCTGTTGTAGTTCGGACTGGACTGTTCCCATGGGGCAACAGGGTCAGAGCTGATTTGCATAAAGCCATTATCTGACCCAGGGTGGTGTGGAGTGCAAAAAAACGATGGATTTGGGCCCAGATCTTTTGACTGGGGGAGTGTGTGACATTGATCCACATTCAGTCCATCACTTGTTGTTTTTTGCAATTGCCGCCCTAAGTGCGCTGGGGATGCCCAGACGTGGGTCCCAGGCACTCCACACCACTTGGAGTCAAGCTAGCCGGGCTGAAGAGAGGTGTTACCTCGAAACCGGTCCGGTCCTCGGATGCTTGATTCCGGTCTGGGAAAGATATGGCTGTTGTAGTTCGGACTGGACTGTTCCCATGGGGCAACAGGGTCAGAGCTGATTTGCATAAAGCCATTATCTGACCCAGGGTGGTGTGGAGTGCAAAAAAACGATGGATTTGGGCCCAGATCTTTTGACTGGGGGAGTGTGTGACATTGATCCACATTCAGTCCATCACTTGTTGTTTTTTGCAATTGCCGCCCTAAGTGCGCTGGGGATGCCCAGACGTGGGTCCCAGGCACTCCACACCACTTGGAGTCAAGCTAGCCGGGCTGAAGAGAGGTGTTACCTCGAAACCGGTCCGGTCCTCGGATGCTTGATTCCGGTCTGGGAAAGATATGGCTGTTGTAGTTCGGACTGGACTGTTCCCATGGGGCAACAGGGTCAGAGCTGATTTGCATAAAGCCATTATCTGACCCAGGGTGGTGTGGAGTGCAAAAAAACGATGGATTTGGGCCCAGATCTTTTGACTGGGGGAGTGTGTGACATTGATCCACATTCAGTCCATCACTTGTTGTTTTTTGCAATTGCCGCCCTAAGTGCGCTGGGGATGCCCAGACGTGGGTCCCAGGCACTCCACACCACTTGGAGTCAAGCTAGCCGGGCTGAAGAGAGGTGTTACCTCGAAACCGGTCCGGTCCTCGGATGCTTGATTCCGGTCTGGGAAAGATATGGCTGTTGTAGTTCGGACTGGACTGTTCCCATGGGGCAACAGGGTCAGAGCTGATTTGCATAAAGCCATTATCTGACCCAGGGTGGTGTGGAGTGCAAAAAAACGATGGATTTGGGCCCAGATCTTTTGACTGGGGGAGTGTGTGACATTGATCCACATTCAGTCCATCACTTGTTGTTTTTTGCAATTGCCGCCCTAAGTGCGCTGGGGATGCCCAGACGTGGGTCCCAGGCACTCCACACCACTTGGAGTCAAGCTAGCCGGGCTGAAGAGAGGTGTTACCTCGAAACCGGTCCGGTCCTCGGATGCTTGATTCCGGTCTGGGAAAGATATGGCTGTTGTAGTTCGGACTGGACTGTTCCCATGGGGCAACAGGGTCAGAGCTGATTTGCATAAAGCCATTATCTGACCCAGGGTGGTGTGGAGTGCAAAAAAACGATGGATTTGGGCCCAGATCTTTTGACTGGGGGAGTGTGTGACATTGATCCACATTCAGTCCATCACTTGTTGTTTTTTGGAGGTGCGTTTATGGCACAAGCAGGAGAGACCGGGGGCTGTCGGGGTGCGGGGGGGGATGCTTGCGAGGCCGGGGAGTGAGGGGGAGAGACGCGCAGGCTATTGGCAGTGGGCAGAGAGGCCATGGCACACAAAATGGCTGCCACTTACGTGCACGTATGGATCTGAAAAGGACAAGATGGCGCCGATAATGTTTACGCCACAATCCAGATTTTAACAGGTGCTGGCCATTTATTTTTGTTAAAGTTTTTTGGGGAGGGAGGCCGTGTGGCCCCCCTCCCGGGCCACTTGTAGCCTCATCCCCCGGGGCTGGATCACTCCGTTGGGGACCGTGGGGGGGTCCCCAATCCCCCCATGGTCCCTGCCGGCTCCCCACGTCCTGCGGGAGCTGGCATTGCTTTTCTACATGGGGAGCAGCTAACATGCTGCTCCCGATGTAGAAAACCAAAGCAGTTTGCTATGGCTCCTGCCCTACCATAGCAAACGACAGTATCCCGGGTTGGGCATGCCGGGACACTGCAGGAGCCGGCCCTGGGGGGTGGCGGTCCCCAGGGCCACCACAAGGCTCCAGGAGGGGGGCCATGTGGCCCCCCTCCCAACATTTAAAAGCCCCGGGGGTGGTGGTCCCCGGGGCTGGGGGGTCCTACACGGACCCCCCAATTTAAAAATGTAGTGCCCCGGGGAGGTGGCGGTCCCCGGGGCGTGTGGGGGGGCTTGAGCCCCCACACAGGTTTTTTTATTTTATTTTTTTTAAAAGAAGCCCGGGGATGGCGGTCCCTGGGGCTGCGGGGGGCCATGAGCCCTCCACATATATAATGTTAAAGTCCCGGGGGTGGCGGTCCCCGCGGCCCCATTATAATTAACTACATTGCCCCCGGGGTTTATAAAGCAGGCTTAGTTTTTTTTCCGACGGGATACGTGTATCCCCCGTGCATCCCGCGATTTTTAAAAAAGGGTGTGTCTACCCTGCCCCCTTTGCGTCTTTTGCGCACTTCTTTTTCAGTTTTCTTGTGCCTCGATTCCATCGAGACACAAGATGGCTGCCAACACTTCCTGGTTTGAAGTGTTGACAGACAGTTGACAGCCAATTGGCATGCAGCTTGTGCTCGTAACGCTACGCGCATGATCCTCAGAGGATACGCATACCCTACTTCGTCCATAGATATATCTATGATTTTACTTTTGATTTTCTCAGGAACTACTGCACAGATTTACACCATTTAACAAAAAGTGTGATCTGTGAGCCAAACTCTACCTTTTTGCCAAATTTGGTGTAATTCCGTTAAGCAGTTCGGGCTGTAGCTGTGTCTAAAGGTCCACATGGAAAATTACATGGGGAAACACGTTTTGGGACCCCCTTTTTTCTCAGCCCCTGATTGACGAATCACCCCAAAACTTTCAGGATAGGAGCGGAGCGTAGCACCCCATCTTCTTGGAAACTAGGTCCTAACTATAACTACCTACTGGCGACCGCCAGTAGGTAATATATATATATATAAGTCATAGCGCCACCAAGGACTCCTCCTTTTTGAACCCTGTAACACCGAAGGGGGGTAAGAACAATTACCTATAAGGGTACCGATGCCGGCTCGGTGATAGATTACATTTTTTTGACCCCGGGTATTCTACATAGGGTTGTGTCCTATAAAGCATCTGTCTCGATATATAGTGATCACAACCCGGTGTTGCTTGAGGTGTATTAGGGTGATTTCATGGGCACAAAGTTTACACCCTGTGGACCAGGGAAGTAGGTTGAAATGGGCAAAGGTAGTCCCTGGACAATTCACCGAAAAATTACTCCCTAAGATTGAGGTCACTTTGGTGATATGTCAGGACCACAATGCCACAAACTCTGACATCATGGGGGCTTTCGAGTCTATTTGTGTACAAATCAATGACGCTCTGATGGTCAAATCAGCTCAGGGTGGAAATAATCACTACAGATGATTTGACTTCAAGTGTTCAAGAGCCCATAGGGCATTATTGTTAGCACTAAAAACCACCCCGAGAGATAAGGCAGATGTCGCCTTTTTAAGGAAGGAGTACAAGCATATAATAAATGAGAGGAAAAAGGAAATAAAAAATGAAGCATGGGAGAAACTACTCTCCACTGACGTCCTGCGTGATAGTACCCAGTTTTGGGCCACTATTAATCAGCCCTTTTTTTCAGAGTTAGATAACGCAGCCATGGACTGCGTCATCCCAGATGACAAATGGCTCAGCCACTTCGAAGAGGTGTATGGCAACACAAACGCCGGAGACCAAGGCTGCACTTGGGTGGCACCAGAGTCTGCTCCCCTACTCTTTGACCAAGTCGAGGTGGAGAGAGCAATCCTGGAGACCTCCAAGAAAAAGGCTCCGGGGCCGGATGGCGTCCCCGCTTATTTGTATAGGCACTCTCCAAAACTATGGGCCAAGGTCCTAACGCATGTTTTTTCTGCTGCAAATGGCAAAGTTTTTCCTACAACATGGTCTACTTCAATTATAGTGCCAATTTTCAAAAAGGGGCGGCGTGATGACCCGGGGTGTTATAGACCCATTTCTCTCCTAGACTCTGCGATTAAGATACTAGGCAGAGTCTTATTGTTCAAATTAAGGGACAACATCGAGAGTAGGGGAGGTCTTTCAAACATCCAGTTTGGATTCAGAGCGAAGAGAGGTACTTTGGACCAGTGTTCTAATCTGCATTTGTTAATCTCAAAGTATACGGTAGCCAAGAAGGGGTCCCTGTTCCTGGCCTTCATGGACCTCTGCTCGGCTTTCAACTTGGCAAACAGGGCAAAATTGTGGGGTATCTTACTGGAGTTCGGGATTGATAAGCCGCTGGGGAATTTCATGGCGTCCCTACACCAGGAGCTGTTCGCAACAGTAAGGTCAACAAGGAGGGAAGGTGCACGAGCCGCTTTAAATCGGAGCAAGGAGTGCGCCAGGGCTGCAACCTGGCCCCCCTCCTTTTTACCATCTATATTAATGGCCTGGAAAACCATCTAGAGACAGTGGAGGGGGACGTTCCGCGTGTAGGAGAGGCAAAGATACCGGCCCTCCTATACGCGGACGATGCAGTCCTGATAGCCCGTACTGGGGTGGGTCTCCAGCGGCTATTGGATCTATTCGGCGCCTTTATCGGCCGGTTAGATCTAAAAATTAACGCAAAAAAATCCCACACGATGGTCGTAGGCTCCCATAGAAATAAGTGTAAGTCTAAATCTTTTGTGTGTAAGGGCGAGGTGGTCTCCAGGGTTACAGCTTTTCCCTATTTGGGGGTTGTTTTTGATGATAAGGGTTCGTGGGGACCCCAAATTAAGGCCAAGAGTATATCGGTGGCTAGAGCCACGTCTGCCCTTATGGGGTTTTCAAAAATGCTGGGGGCTAGGCCCATGGAGGCTATTTTAAAGGTCTACAATACTAAATGCATTACAATTGCTATGTATGGTGCACCCCTATGGGGTTATGTGTCGCAAGATGCGATCCAAAGAGTAGAAAACAGGTTTCTGAGACTCCTCTTGTCCGTTCCCCAGTCCACCCCCACCTTCTCGATTCACTGTGAGGTGGGTCTGGACTATGTTACCGAAAAAGCTCAAAATGGCCCCTTTACTATTTTGGGTTAAGACATGGCTTAATCATGAATTAACCCTTAATCATGCTATTATGACTGATGTCATGTCACTGGACAATGCGAAGAATATACCCTGGCTGGAATATGTGAGATACACCTTAGCACAGCTAGGTCATCCGGAACTCTTCTTATTACCATCCAGTATCAGGAGGGAGGATGTCAACTGGATTAAAAAACATTTTATGGATAGAGCTAGACTGGCTCGGGAAGAGCAGGAATTGTTAAAATCTACTGTAAGATCGCATTATACACTACAAATTTCTCCCTCACTGGAGTCATACCTTAGGATTGTAACTAAGCCTTTTCATAGACTTTTATTAATCAAATTTAGATTTAACTTGATTCACTTTTCCTTAGGCAGCTACCAATCATGGGGCCTCATTTATGAGGCCTTGCGTGAGTTTTGCGCTTCCGATGCGTCACTTTCTGTGACGCATCGGCGGCGTAAAACATGCCTCCTCATGCGCACTATTTACAAAGTGACGCATCTAAGCAGATGCGTCACTTTGTAAACCCCTGCGCTACATTATACCTGCGTCAGGTATAATGTATGCAGAGGGGGCGTTCACCCGCAAAAAGCCTCGTAATAGTGACGCAGTGAAATCTATGAGATTTCGCTGCGTCACTTTTAGGATGCTGTTGCGTCAAAATCTTGCGCCTGCCTCACAGCAGGCGTAAGACTGACGCAAGCCCTTTCACATGGGGCTTTCCCCATGTGAAAGGAAGCATTGCTTGAGTTGCGTCACATTTGTGACACACTCCAGCAATGCGTCAATTTTGCGCCTACAGATACGTCAGAAATACTGACGTATCTGTAACTCCTTGCGACATGATGCGTCATATTATAAATATGACGCATCAATCATGTCGCAGGGAGAGCGCAGTGAAAAGTGACGCATCGCTGTTTTCACGCAGCGATGCGTCACTTTTCATAAATGAGACACATGGTGTACACCAGAAGGGGGTCCACGTTGTAACTGTGATAAATTCTCCTCACAGGACACCATGCATTTTATTATGTTTTGCGGGCTATATTCGGACATAAGGCAAAAATATTTGGTACCAATCTTGAGAGAGGCCGGCTTTGTTCAAGTCAGGCCTGCCTTAGCATATTTACAGTCCTTGAATAGCATCCGCATCATATTATGCGTGGCTAGTTTTTTAGTGGCAGCATGTAGAATAAAAACAAGAAATGTGCCATCTAGTGGATCTATATCCCCCAAGTAATTGTTTCACTTACACTGTATATAAATTGGCTATTTGTACTTGTATTGCCTCTTGCTTAGTTGCCCTTGCATGGAGCTTGTAACCTATGAAATATGTTTTTATTTTTGTATATAAATGTTTTATGCCTTTTATGATTTTTAACATTTCGAATAAAGTCTATTTGACTGACTGACTCCTCGTAGGCCTTGTTATTTTACTTTTTTCCCTCTAATGAATATAACATCCTCCTTTGCCTTGGAGTGTGTGGGAAGAGTTTGTTGGTGCCCGATCCTTTATGAACCCTGAGGGGCCCATTAGGATGGTGGGCGGATCACCCCCGCCAGGTAGGCGGCAGCCCCTGTCAGCCTGGCGGGGGCAATCTGCCCGCCATCCTTGCTTTAAAGACCCCCCACCATATTAACATGGCCGGGTGGTCCGCGGCAGATGGAAAGACTGTCCGCCGCTTTTCCGCCCCGGTCGCCTTGCGACCAGGGCGGAAAAGGGTTGTATATGGTGGCGGTGTCTATCAGACACCGCCAGCCATATTACAATGGGCATTTGACAATGCCTTTCCGTGGCGGCAATGCCGCCACGGAAAGGCATGCGGAGTCCACATGCGGGGGCCCCTTGCGGGCCCCCATGGACTCCGGGGGGATAGGGGGTGCACATTTTCAAAGCACAACATGACAGGCACCGCGCGGTGCCTGTCATGTTGTGCATTGAAAAGCACAACGTGCATTTTTAGCTTTGCGGTGGGCGGTGCTTTGAGCACCACCCGCCGCAATGTTAAAAATGTGAGATGCGCCCGCCATTGTGGCGAGCGCATCCTAATTCTCCCCACGGGACCCCTGCCCTTATGGCGGGCGGTCCTGTTGTCCGATAGGATGGCGGGCGGACAAAGTCCGCCCGTCATCCTAATGTCCCCCTAACACTTTGTATTGAAGAGGCTTGATCCTCACTTCCCGGGTTGCCTCAATAAATATGTGTGCAACATCACTAGTGGAAACTAGTGGTACTGGGAGGGTTTCCTTAGCCGCTCACAGTTTACCCAGGTATTGAGCTGGTGGGTGGGGCTTTAAGAGGATCCTTATTACCCTCAGTTCGTCCCTATCAATGCCCAGCTCTTTGAGGTAATTTCTTCTGCTGGTTCGAGGGAGGTAGCTCGGAGAAAGGGTGGAAGGGGAAGCCCTGCCACATAAATACCTGGTCCGACACCCCTACCACCCCACCAAATGAAATACTAACCAGAAAGAGGTGATTGGAAGGAGATGGACATGTATTGTTCCTAGTATTCTCTCCACCTCCAGCCCCCATTCCATGAGTCAGTTTCAGACAGCTCCGACATTTCTCAGTGATTGTTTTGTCCAAGAGATACATTAGGAAAGAAAAGAGCTGGCTGACTGTGCTACTGCAATGGATCAGACATTAACTGGATATTGCTTAGCCTAAGAAGAAATATGAATACTGTTTGTCCTTTATGTCTTTCTAGGACACAAACACACAGTTTTGCACCATTTGCCTGAAGTTCTGGAGTTTTCGGTCACAATAAAGTAAGAAATGTGATTTTTATTGCTCATACTTTGACACTTTTACAATAATAATACATGTTGGGATTCATGCAAGCCATCTGGATCCACTGTGTCTCTAGTTTCATAAATGTCTTAGCTTGGTAGGTTCTCTTCGGTTCCCTTAGGTGTTGGCCAACTCTGCGCCCAAATACTGAAATATTCCCCCCAAAAACATCACCTGGTGACTAGTATGTGTGTCCCTGCAGAAATTATTGGAAAACCAACTTATGTTTTATAATCCCTCATTAAGAAGACCTAGGGGTCTATTCACAAGAATGTGTGCTAAACATCACCAACAAATGCTAAAGCACCTTTACACATCGCAGCCGGTTGCAGGAAAATAACCCTGTGTTAACATGGAATTCACAACAAGGCAGTAGCATGCGATAGTCTGCCGAAACCGTGGCCAATGTCTGTGATACAACCACCTCAACGGCGATAAAAACACAAACCTCAACGCGAAAAAACATGTGATGGGCCAAAGCGTGATGAGGATATCAGCGATAAGCAGCGCCAGGCCTGCAACACACACATGGCAGGTGGAAAAAATCACTATAAAAGTAGAAAAAACACCCAAACACAAACTGATCAACACCCAAGCACCATGGAGGCAACCAAAGCAGGCGCAGAGGACCAGCGCAACCCCACAAGTGCCCCTGATGACCAGCCTGGGGCCTCTGCGACAGGGAAGGGCAAGGACAAGAAGAAGAGGAAGGCGAAGTTCAGTCCCCAGGAAAACAGGATCCTGATTACGGAGGTGATGGAACACCATCAACAACTGTTTGTCACCTCCAACATGTCATTGGGAACTAAAAATGGGATATGGCGGAACATCCTGGACAAGGTGAATGCCGTCGGAGTACACAGGAGGTTAAAGGACTAGGCCAAGAGACGATGGATTGACATCACGCGAAAGACAAAGGAGAAACTCGCAGCCAACCAGAAGGCAGCAATGCAGACTGGAGGTGGAAGCCCAGCGCCACAGCTTGTGCTGGATGACATGGAGGAGCTGATGTCGACAGTCATCAGTGTGGAGACCTTGGCCGGAGTCTGGGGACCAGACACTGCTCGACAGGACCCAACACAACCACAACAAGGTGAGTGACCACCAGGTACAGGGGGGATGGGTGGAGAGGGCCACACTGTCACACATGCACAATCAAGCAGTGCACACCCATAATGACTCTGGGTCATGGCCCGATCTACACATTGTCACAATGTACAATGCCATGCTGTCTGAATGTCAACATGTACCATGTGGCTACATACATGTGGACACATCATAATACACCATCTCCCCTTCACATTGCAGGGGCACCGTCAACACCTCCTGCAGAGCAGTTCTAGCCAACCTTCACTGATGACGAGGAGGACAACGCCAGCTTCAAGACCCAAGTCCTCCAACACATCATGGATATCATCCGCAATTCACCTCCAGAATCAGGGCAACCCAGCTGCATTGAGGAGACCCCACGACACTACCCAAAGCACCCAGCATGAGGCACCCACAACCCGGCACTCTCCCAAGACCCCAAGGACCAAACCATGGCCCTCCAACGCCGTGTGCTGGAGGGCCAGAGGGAGACGGCTGAGCAGGTGCGGGTGGGGTTTGGTCTCATGGCTACCAAACTGTGTGTCCTCATGTAACGTAACTGGTGCTATGTAAAGCGCTCTGATAACTGATTCGGTTCGGTTCTAGTTCACGCTATATAAAACGCTGCAAAAAACAAACAAAAAAAAAACTGGACGCCATCCATGGGTGTCTAGGTCCCATCTGGGACCAGCTCCAGTCCCTAACAGACCCCCACGGCCCGCCCCATGCTCTCCAACGAGCCCTGACTAACATCCCTGGAGTCATGAAGTGGAGAGAAGAACACCTGTCCGCTCAGACTGGCTTCAACAATTCCAGCCATGAGCTGGCACACATGCGAAGGTTCATGGAGGACATGGTGCGGATGGAGGCGGAAAGGATGGCAGTCACAACTGCTCATTAGCGAAATGTAGCTGGGATCTACCATGCCCTGTAGAGCCTCATCAGGGCATTGCTGCCACAAGGCGTGGCGCTCACGAATGTTGCTGTCCCCACACTGTCCACATCTCCACCCCCTGGTGTGTCAGTGCCTCAGAGAGCACCAGGTGTATCCACTCCGGCACCTGATGTGCCAATGCAGCTGACAATCCTCCTCCGGTACCTGATGAGTCAGTGGCACACAGTGCCACAGCCGGTACTGAAACACCCACAGGTGGGGCAGAGCACACATACGAGGACCAGGACGTGGATGGGATTGGTGTCAGAAGGAGACAGTAGCATTCATTGCCGCCACCTGGCCTGTTTCTGCTCAATGTCGCACATGGCCTCATGACCTCCCACTGACCGCTGATACACTCCCCTGCACTCACCTTGGACTGCAACATGACCTGCCATATCCTGTTTGATGACCAATGACAGGGCGACCAGACTGCGGACTGTAACCTTCCTCTTCCACAGTACCTGTCATCCCCGGATGGACTCTGGCTGGCCCTCGAAGGGCCCATATTGTGAGGTGTGCTTGGCATGGCCCTCCAGCTGCAAAACTCCACTGGATGTGCAATAAACAGCTAGTAACGCACTGCTGTGTCATGTCTTTCATCATTCCTGCATGAATGTGTGGATGGAAGTAGGGACAGGGATTTCTCTTACGTCAATGATGCTCATCATGTGGAATGCAAATTACTGTGTGCTACATTGCCTATTGTATCCTGGGTGCTGTGGACAATACAACAGGAACACACGCATTAGTCACTTCCTTGTCCGGACATGGACTGAACCACGCCCAGAGCCCCCGAGTCATTGTTGCAAGCCCTGCGCAGGTCCAGCGTACGCCAGGCCAGACCACTCCGCTGATGCTCTGAGGAGTGGCCCACATAGCTACCTGTTGCAGGCGTACTCGCTGGTTGTGTGCAGGTCACTGGTCTAGTTGTCAGCATGCACACCCTGATGGCAGGTCTACACACACACCACACCCATCCAGCACAGAGGTCACAGGCCATGTGACCCCGCAAATATAAGGGACCGACAGCATCACATTCCCCTCTGCCGGTGGTGACTGGTTGACTGACGCTCCACGGTACTCAATCATAAAGGGCCCATGATTTGCTGCACACAGGGTTGGTGGCACCCAAAGCCTTGCGCCCGACACGGGCCTACCACCACCTGGTGCTGACTGGCGTAGCAAAGGGTTAGTGGCACCCGAGGCCTGGTGGCACACGTAATTGCTGAGCAGGTGTGCAGCCTGCGATGATGACATGTGCACTGATGTGGTCTCTGCCATTGATGACTCAGGACTCAGCGTCACGTGTGGGAACTGCTAGCCCGCGGGGCGGGCCCGCATGATGTGGACCATACAATGGTGGTGTGACCGGGGCCTGGAGCTCAAACAGGCATGCGGTGTGCCTCTGATGGACACACAGGTGGCAGCAGGTGAGCAGTGGGGCCTGTGTGCGCAGGGGCGACGGTTTATCTCTCTTTCCCTTCATTCTTTTCTTTCTTTCTCTCTCACTCTCTCTCCCTTCCCTCTCTCTCTCTCCCTTCCCTCTCTCACTCTCTCTCCCTTCCCGCTCTCTCTCTCACTCTCTCTCCCTTCCTTTCCTTCCCTCTCTTTCGCTCTCTGGCTCACTTTCCTTCTCTCTTTCTCTGTGTCTCGTTCCTTTGATGTGAGCATGACACAAGTCCTGATTTTGTGCTTTCTTTTCCAGGCTGTGTTGTTGAGATTGACCCTGGCAGACCCAACAGGAGTCTTCTGTATTGCTGTTTTGTGTTGTGTTTCAATAAAGTTTTTGGTTGTAACTTCAGTGCAGTGTGAATGTTTCTCGTTCTTCTGGCCACACATGTGTGTATTTATTTTGGCACTGTGCGTCATCCTGCGTTTTTTGTGGCTCTTGTGTTGTGCACGGTATTTGTATGTTGGAGGCGAGGACTGGGTGGTTGCGGGGGGTGTTGTGGCCCTCATGGGTATCCGCGTTGCATGATCATTTTCTCCATGGCATCTGTGGGTCTTCAGATGGGGCTCTTGGCGGGGCTCCCTTTCATGCTGCAGGTAGTCGTCCTGCTTAACACCAGCCATGCGGGCGGTGGCGATCCGCCCCACATACTAATGGGCCCCAGAGTATCTCGTATAAAATTGAGCTAAACTCACGCATATGGTTATACCCTCTTTAATCCGAAGGGTGAGTTTGCTCAACATTAAAAACACAGCATGTTGTAAACCACTTCAAGGAAGGCCTTGTTTTCTCATGGGATCTTCATTTCCTTTTCTGTTTTGTATAGTGATATGTTGATCACACTGTATTCTTTTTTACACCTTTACTATTTTAAATACCTTAGTGCCAGCCAAATTTAGAGACCCAAGCTGGTCATTAATTCAATCAATGGATAATTTAGTGGAGATTTAGCTGAGTCGAAATAAGCCACCCACAACCTGGAAGGACACTGTCCTATGTGCCAGACTGAAGAGGACAAAATCTGCCGGGTCATTGACATAATATCGATGCATAAAATATCCAAACACAAACCTATGGGAAATTAAATATCGATAACAAAAATATTGACTCCCTATACTTAACTATAAAAACGGCAAATATCGAGAACAGAAATATCATTGTTAAAAATATCGATTTTTACATATATTGAAAACAAATATATCG
This sequence comes from Lissotriton helveticus, assembly GCF_964261635.1. Taxonomy (NCBI): domain Eukaryota; kingdom Metazoa; phylum Chordata; class Amphibia; order Caudata; family Salamandridae; genus Lissotriton; species Lissotriton helveticus. Next base: position 347,664,071 of record NC_136067.1, on the reverse strand, counting down.
GAAACAAAAATATTGTTATCTCTAAATGAACATTTACCATGTCAAAAATATTGATTCACACAATATTGACTACTATTTTATCGCCCAAATAAGTAAATAATCATTAATAGATTTAAAAACTATTTTGATATTTACCAATTACTTTAAATCAAACCAAGCCTGTTTTTCCATATATTTAAATTTTATAAAAATATATCACATCAACAAAATATTTACTATTCACCCCAAAAATTGTAGTGTAGTTCCTATATTCCCAATAGGCTCTGCGCATTGGAATAATATAAACAGCAGTGTAGACGTAGGATTGAGGTTGACTAGGTTTCTACTGACTATATTAGACTTAATTAGTTTTGCCAGCAAGCTCAGAGGTCACTAGAAACTTTCTCGAATAAACAAGGAGGAGTTTAACTTCCCTGGATAGACAAGAAGGGATTAGCTTCTGACAACCATAAACATGACAACTTTGCTCCCTCAGAATGAGAGTGTATTTCTAGAGTCGTGTGAAAACAATAGACAGCTATTTTACTCAGTCAATCGTGCATACTTAGTTTCACCAGAGTGCAGAGAATAGAGAGACGGGCGTTTTCAATAAAAGGTGATATTTATTGAGCAGTCTTCTTTCTCATGCAAGAGAAATGAATTGCCACAATTGCAATACTTAGTATAAAGTAAAGTGCGTACAGTAAAAGGAGTATTATAAAATATTACTGTAAAAGCATTGATATGGTTTCTTAGCCATATGATACTTTAAAATAGATAAAATATATACATACATAAATACATTGACTAACGTACTCAACTGGTGCTTCTAAATACGCCTACCCCGGTGTACCTTACCTAAGCCTAATACGTGGGAAGGAGTAAGTTAGTAGCAGTTTAAGTTAAGTTGGTTTTGCCAAGAATCTGAATCATGAATTCTCTTTAAGGGTTTAGTCAGCTCCGTACCTGGGTAATAGAAAGCAGGAGGTCTGGTATCTCTCTCTCAGGACTCGATATCCCAGCAACCCGCAAGGGCGGCTGAAAACACCGGAGCTGGATTTTCTCGGCTGGAGAAAAACACAGCGTCTTTCTCAGTGCGTCAAAAGGGAGGGGCGGCGTCCATGGGCTCTCGCATCAGCTGGGCTCTCGGGCAAGTAGATAGCCGCTCTGCTCCAAACCACCGTGTGTTTGCTTAAGGAAACGTTGGTATATTTATACCTGAAAGGTGCCGGGTTTGACGTAAGGTTGGACATAAGACGTCAATAAAGATGTCACTAAGAACTGGCCGTTCTTTCAGTGCTCACAGGAGTTCTTGGACACATCAAAACAAAAGCAATGGGAATTCCCAGGTTGCTGGAGGTTTGGTTTGTTTAAAGAACGTGTTGTACTTTCTAGGATTCTAGGGGAGTAGCCTTGCCATATTTGGACTGCATGGGCTATTACTAAATATGGATATGATTCTTATGCCTTAATAAGGATATTATTTATTATAGCCATACAAGGGCATAAATTAGGAATATTGATTAGGGTCCTAGATAGAAATACAACACCCACTCCACGATCTAATGTCCCTCATTACTAAAACTAAGCAATAGTAAACATATAATGGTGCATGTGTTTTCCAACCCACCCCAAAATACATATTTTGCATTTGAAATGGTATATGGTAAATACAAGAAAAATGAGTATGGGTACTGTACGCTTTTCAAGCAGTGGTATCATTCAGTTAACAAATGCATATATATATCAGCTGAATGAATTGCGAAAATTACACATGAAATGGCTCTGAATACAGAAAAAAAGGTCGAGACCATTCCATCACATATTTATACAAATGCTGTACATGTGCTAGAGGCTGAGATAAAATATTGTCTCTAGAGTTCCTAAAAATAGAAGCTCTGTTCTCTAAGAATAGTTCTACTTTAAGCAGAGTACTATGTGCCAGAAAAAGGTAAATATTTTGGAAGTGAGAAAAAATAATTTCGCTTTCAGGGGAAAAAACAGTTCCACATGTTTTCAGTAGCTTTTGTTTATAAAAGCTGAAGGCCGAATTCAGAGTTCAGGGAACGCTGTGTGCTTGTTGCTCAAAAAGGTATTCTTTCTGTTCAGGGGAGAACATCATTTCAGACAGACTCGCAAAAAAATGGTCTACGACATCAGATGAAAGTTCGACCAGGTTTGAAAATGCCGAAACAGTGCATGTGTGAGAATGATTGCTATCATCGATGTAAGGATCAGCAATGCTCACAGAAGGTTGTACCTGTGTGATGCTGCTCTCATCTTGTACTCCACTGCCACATACTCGTAGTGGTGAAGTCTCAACGAATGCCGTCATCAGAATAGGTAGCCGCTGGGGACAACACGATGCATGAGCCGTTACAGGACCTAGCAAGGTATCTGTATCCATTGGTACTGCTGATGGTAGTGTAAGACAGACGTCCAACACGCATTCTTCTCCGCATAGCATACATCGAAGCACAGGTAAGATGCAATTTTGCCAGATTGGTCTGAATGAAAGAAACCAGGTCATATTCAGATCTCTTAGCCGGGCTAATCCAAGGACTTTAGTTATGCGGTCCCAGTAGCACATTGCTAGGATCGTTTCTTCCATCGTTGCTGGAGTCTTGTCTGCGGCTTGGCTTGCCATATCGGAGCAGAAGAATCAAAAATAAAATTCCTGCTACGAGTCCCAAAAGTAGAGGTAGGCCGCCAAAGACAGAATGGACAAAATTGGGAAAAATGCCCAGAACTGTTTCGTAGGGTGTTAACAGTCCCGAAAAAATGTTCTTAAATACATGTGCGATGCCACTGGTATCTGACATGTTTAGGATTTGGCTTAGCATTTCTATGAAATGCGCGGGACAATTTGTTGATAAAAGGGAATGTATCTCTGCCGTTGTCCTTGCAAATTGCAGATCATATGTTTCCTTGGACGAGGCCCAAGGCACAGTTGTCTGTAAAAGAATAGACTTAATTCTGCTTAAAGTATCAATTCGAATAGAAGAGATATTCAAATAAGGCCAAATTGCCGCCTCCATGTCTGGAGTGCTGTTTGGATACAATACTTGCAAACAGCAAGTGACCATGGAACTCACGCTTACGAGATAGGCTTTCCCTGGCACCAAGCCACAACAGCTGTGGTCATTTATTAGAATATAGCTCCCATTAGAAAGCTGTCTAAAGAATGGCTCTATCTGTGTTGCAGGAGTGCCGTGCAGGTGACATGAAAGGTTATTCGAAGACCCTTCGCAGGCTCCATGCAGGTTAATGCCTTGACACAGGAGTGTACTGCTTAGTGATCTTTTACAATTTTTACCACTAAGAAATACATCCTTTTTCTTTTCACTGTAACATTTGTGTGTATAAGGTAATTTCCATGTTGACTTGATGTACCCTTTACCCAACCTTTCATACTGGCCTGCTGGTATATACTCTTGGCAATATTTAAATTGGAAAGTTGTTATCGGAATTGTAAATATTCCGTGTATTATCCATTCAATGACAGGTCTTTCTGCATTGTCAATGGTAATCTCTCAAGTTTTTCAATGCTCAGAATCGTATAGTCTGCTCCTTTTTGTGCCAAACTGATTTGTTTATCAGTAAGGTTAAAGATAGAGAATAATGACACTGGGCCCGATTCACAGAACTAACTTAAGACAAAATCCTAAACTTACTACCCTTTTCATATTCACAGAAGGCACTTACTCATTTTGGTATTCAGAGAAGACACTTACTCATTTCGGTATTCACAGAAGTTAGGAGTCCTAACTTTAGGACTCCTAAATGCCTTCTGTGAATACCGAAAGTCTTAAAATTAGGACTTTTCTCAATTTAGTAGTAGTAAAGTTAGGACTCCTAACTTTAGGACTCCTAAATGCCTTCTGTGAATACCGAAAGTCTTAAAATTAGGATTTTTCTCAGTTTACTATTAGTAACTTTGAGAAATATCCTAATTTTAAGACTTTCAGTATCCACAGAAGGCATTTAGGAGTCCGAAAGTTAGGAGTCCTAACTTTACTACTACTAAATTGAGAAAAATCCTAATTTTAAGACTTTCGGTATTCACAGCATGCATTTAGGAGTTCTAAAGTAAGGAGTCATAACTTTACTACTACTAAACTGAGAAAAACCATTATTTTAAGACTTTCGGTATTCACAGAAGGCATTTAGGAGTCCAAAATTTAAGAGTCCTAACTTTACTACTACTAAATTGAGAAAATTCCAAATTTTAAGACTTTCGGTATTCACAGAATGCATTTAGGAGTCCTAAGGTTAGGAGTCCTAACCTTACTACTGCTAAATTGAGAAAAATCCTAACTTTAAGACTTTCGGTTTTCACAGAAGGCATTTAAGAGTCCTAAAGCTAGGACTCCTAACTTCTGTGAATACCGAAATGAGTAAGTGCCTTCTGTGAATACCGAAATGAATAAGTGCCTTTTGTGAATACCAAAATGGTAGTAAACTTAGGATTGTGTCTTAAGTTAGTTCTGTGAATCAGGCCCGTTGTGTTGATTAAACGCCATGGTACGTAGCCTGAACGCAGATTTTGCAACGTCCAGCCAAGCTGTACAATAGAACGCAATTGGGACTGACCATGTTGTAACATTAGTAGGTCCTGCTCTATGATATCAATAGCAGATGATACGATACTGTCCAGTGAATATATTCTGGAGGACCAGAGTCGTTAACCCATTGTCCACAACCGAAAGGGATTTTTCCAAATTAATACGATCAATTTCTCGTATTTTTTCTGCTGTTTCAATTTGCATTACTTTCCAAGCTTCGTTGTATGCAGCGTATATACCGGCCGCTATGAAACGTTTTTGACGCTGTTTGCGTGGTCCCAGAATGAAATCACGCAAGTCAGCACCGTTTTTAAGTAAAGTCAAGTGTTGCTTAATTTCAGCCAGTGTGGATTTCTGAAGCCATTCGAGGCAGAGTTTCCCTACACTGCATGTTGTAACTATCCCTGGATGTTGTCTCTGGGAGTATCTTAGGTCTGGCCTGGTCATTTTGAACCCCTGTATTTTGTTCAGGAATCTATCTTGACAGTTATTTGTGTCTGTGGGCCAGATCAACCATTTTTTCCAATCAGGGTGTGTTCTGTTTTAGTATAAAATGTGGGATATGTCTATCTCCATATCAGTAGTGCTATTACTATCAGGTATGGGCTTTGGAATAGACGGTTTGTTTAAGTCTTTAATCTTGGCTAGGCCAAGACAGGTTGTCTGTTGAATGGTGTCATTGAAGAATATTATTTGTTCTGGGATCATGCAGGCTCTAAACAATGCTTCTAAACCTTGGACCTCCCATTCTTTTGTACCCCAGATGGTTTTTGTTTCAATGTTGTTTTTCCAGAATTCAAAACCAAATGTAATCATTTTTTCATAAAATGTTTCAGAATAGATCAATTTAGTATTTGTCAGCATTGTTTTCATTCCTGTCTTATTTAACATTTTAAAATAAAACGTTTCTGCATTACTTGTGTTAAACCCTGGGAAGTATGGTAACTTTTCATAAAATGTTTTTGAGCTGCTTTTCGGTGGTGTTGCACAATGTTCCCATTGATTATAATTAAAAACATTTCTAGGCTGTGCAGATTGATGCAAATAGTGATGACCAAAATGATTGTAGCAATACATTTCTTCATAATTTGATGAACCCTGTAAATAATCATGTTCTGTGAATTTTGCTGACATTACTAAATCTGACATCATATTATTTATATTTTCAAAGTCCCAATCATCAGAGAAAGTACTTGGTTTTACAAAGTCACTTAAGGAAACCTTAAACTGGTGTGGATATTTCAAGAGCTCAATCGGGCCAAAAATGTAAAATTCCGTTCTGTCCCATGCTACCCCACCGGGTATTGGATTGGCTGTGACGTTCACTGATGATAGTTCTCTTTTCTCGATGTGAGATGACTTGTGAGGCTTTAGGACCAAGTCGATGTTCTGACTTGCTGTGTCCATTGTACTGTATTTTCCTTCAATGAATTTTCCCAAACGAAGAACCATGATGAGCCAAAGCAGGAGGAAAAGTACACCTAACACAATCAATAATTCAATCCATGGAGAAATCAGATAGGTTTCTTTGAGTTAATGAAAGAGTTCAGTTACTTTATCTTTGAAAGTTTTTGTTGCTGCCGTTTCTTCATGTTCACTTGGATCATCAGAAAAGTCATCGAAATTCATGAAGTAGCCAGATGCAGTTCTGTCAATTGTTGGAATTGCTTCCGGATTTTCATTTGCTTTGGGATTTTTCTTTGTTTCATTATCATAGTCTGAGGCTACATCGTTGTAGACTGGTGTTTCTTGACGAACTGTTGCAATTTGGGTTTCAAGAGGCACAAGTTCCATGGATTTATTGCATAGTCCTTTTTTGTTCACTGCAGGTTTATCAAATATGATTAGTCTCTCAGTTTGAACCTCTTGTATTGTAGCAAATTTTGGTATTCTGCTATTTCTTGGGAGTACACTGGGCCTACTATTTATTATTGGCCACATGATTGTGGTTTTACCAGGTCGATGGATACAACTTGGTTCTCCTTTTTACCAGCAAGGGGCGGTAGTACAACTAATCTTGTTCCGCTGACAGCTAAGACAGGTACTGCTTTTCTGTAAGAAGGCCCAAATTCCTTCTTTACCGCGATCTTCTCTCTGACCAGATCCCCAATCTTTGGAATCCAGACAGGTCTTGCTGGGACAGGTGGGTTTTCTTCAGTGGCTGTTGGCTGTTGCTTTAACTTTATGTTGCTCAGGTTTCGTCTTGTTTCATTTAAGTCCTGTAAAACAGCCAAACGGTCTTTGATATCAAAGCATTTTTCTTCTACCACTGAAGTGTGACTATCAAGGTCCTGAATGTGCATTCTAGTACCGAACAATAGTTCGTACGGACTGAGACCTTTTAGAAAATTTCTTGGCAGATTATTAAGACTACGTTGGACACTTGTTAAATGTTGGACCCACCCATCACCCGAACCTAATACCCTCGCGGTTATAGATTGCTTTATGTCCCGGTTTTTTCTTTCCACTACCGTATTTGCCTCAGGATGGAATGGAGAAGAGTACCGCAATGCAATGGCCATGCTGGTCATGGCCTCCTTATAAGCTCGAGAGCTAAAAGCAGGACCCTGGTCAGAATGTAGCATGCCAATTGCGTATGTGCTGATAAAGACTCGCAAATCTTTTATAACAGTTCTGGCGTCAGCCGAGCGCTGGTGCCTGCATTTTAAGTGAATCTAGTCTTAAATGTTTATGGGGACAGCATCTGCAAAAGGTGCATTGAGTTGAGCATCATGCGTGAGCCAATTGTTTGACATGTGTCAGCACATTGACTGACACATATGACTTGTACTCTGTGTGTCCCATACATTCATGTGGGAATCGCTGATCTAGATCAGCATAGTTGTCTGAGGTATTTACTACACACCCATGCAGTAGGTAAGACCCATGCATCCGGGCATTACTCTTTCCAACAGATACTCAGTGCTCAGTCTACAGAAGGGGGCTGATGCAAAATTTGTTCCAGACCAGACAATGGATTCCCCTGAAGAGCTATGTAAGGGGCAGGTGGATGATTCAAGCGGTCTTAGGAGTTCTTCCTTATCTAATTCTCACTCCTTGGCAGACATTCGCCTAGCCCTTAAAGAAGAGATGGCAAGTAGATTTACGGTTTCAGAAGTAAACCAAGCGGAGTTGGGAAATAGATTTTCAGTTTCCGAGGCAAATCAGACGGTCATTCGTTCTTCATGTCAAATCCTTGCTAACAAATTAGAAGATGTCATCACAAAGACTGAGGTTATCGAAGATGAAATCCCCAAGATGTAGAATGTTATTGAGTCTACCTCCTTTCAGTTGGAGAAATTAGTAATTCAAAATAAGGAGCTTAAGGATGACATTGAAAGATTGGAGAATCATTCAAGAAAGAATAATCTGAAATTTTTAAACATTCCAGAAGCAATAGAGGGAGAAGATATAAAGGGGTTTCTGATCTCATTATTGAAGGGCATGGTTCTTAAGAATCTCCCTAATGTGGACCTAATACATGAAATTCAGAGCGTTCATAGAGACCCATTTAGAAGGAATCCGGGCAGACAAAAACCGTGGAAAATCCTTGTCAATTTTTATTAAATTCAATCAAAGAGCAGATTCTTTCCGCAGCCCTAAGAGAAGGGGTTATATCCTCTCCTTTTTCAGATGTATCTCCTTTTTTGTTCTCCATCAGATCTGATATCTCCCATATAATGGCGGAGAGGCAGTGGGAATTGGGTAAAAGACTGGCAGAATTAAACAGCTTAGGGGCAAAGGCCCAATTGAGGTTCCCCACCACGCTGCGAGTCATGTGGAACAACCATGTGCACATGGTCAGGACGACCAACGAAGCAGATACCCTCATAGCAAAAATTCAACTTGAGAAGCAGGGTTGGGGTTTAGGGGAAAGCAGTTGAGGTCATTCTAATAATCAAATATCCCAACGCCAAACACAACAGTTCTTTTTCCCTATGTAATTTTTATAGCCTTGAGGGGGAGGTGTCCAAATAGGCGTTTGCCTATTGGAAGGTAGGGTTCCTCAAGGGGGTTGGGGCACCAGGGGGCACAAAGAGTATGGGTTGGTGGGGCTAGGGATGGTGGGTGTGGGTGCACAGGGTAGGGGGGCACAGGGTGGGGAAAAAGCCATAAAATATTTCTCATCTCACAGGCTAAGTAAAATCTTATTATGGCCCCAACATAGACGATCTATCCTTCTTGGTTAAACTACAGGACAATTTAATTATGGCAAACCCACCTTTAGTTATCGGGGGGTATGATAACGTTAGATTGGATCCAGTAAAGGATAGATCCAATGCGAGTCACGTTAAGGGTTCCCCCGGTCCCGTAGGGTTATGACAAATTTATTATCTAACATCAATCTAGCAGATCTATGGAGTGCCAAGATGGGGAGTGTAGAAATTATCATTCCTCAAGGATAGATTATGTTTTGATAAATAGAGAGAACACAGATAATGCTCTCAGTATATCTGTACTCCTGAGCCATCTTTCGGACCACGCTCCCCTTGCTTTTCAATATTCTATGAATAATATTTTTCCACAATCAAGGTGTACTTTGAACAGGATAATGTTAAATGATACTGGAATCATTCAGGCAATTAAAAAGTGCTCTTTGGAATTCTTTTCTGTTAATTTAGGCTCTATCTCAACGGAAGTTGTGTGGGATGCCCTTTTTTGTATTGAATAGGCTTTACTACACACTGGCCAAAATAGCCACATTTGCACCTGTTCCTGCACCTGTATGTCCGAGATGTTCCTTTAGTAAGGCAGACGATATTCACATGTTCTTCGAATGTGTGGAATTAGTTCTTTGGGGGTTAAATGTGGGAGATTCATCCATGTTTCAAATGCAGTTAGAGATCAATCTTCATCTGGTGATTTTCGATATAAATAGCAACGTAAAAAGCTTGATGTCACAGCCCCATATGGGCCTGCTTCTTTATCTTGTGATCTTGGCAAGAAGGGAGATCTGCATCAAATGGAAAGATCTGGTTCCCCCCACTAGGGAAAGCTGGTTGAAAGCGGCATTGTGCATGGCTAGTCTAGACCACGAGGGTGTATCGGATCCTCAAGATAACATCTGGTCCTGTGATGTATTCCTATAGGTTCTGTATCGATCCCCCTATTCCTGACCCTGTTCTGGTTAACAAGTTAACTAGCAGCCATCCCATGATGCAGAAACCGTTATCTGATTAAGCCACACCACGGCACAGGAACGCGTTATCTGATTAGGTCATAACGCTTGCCATCTAATTAGACAAGCAATATTCCTCCAGCCCCTGATAAGGCATACGGAGTTCTCAAAACAAATCAAACCTATGACAACCTGGGAAAAACCCTGCGGCCATTGTTTTGATTTCACCGAGAACTTCAGCAAAAGAATGTGCTAACGACCAGTTCGTATGACATCCTTATTGACGTATCTATGTCCATCCTTACGTCAATCTCGGCACCTTACAGGTATAAATATTACCGATATTGCCTTAAGCAAACACACGCGGTGGTGACGAGATCGGAGCAGCAAGACTTGCCGAAGCCCAGCAGAGAGCGAAGCCCGCCGGCGCTGCCCCGCCTTCTTGACGCGCTGAGAACGAGACGCTGCCTTTCTCCTGCCGAGAAATCCAGCTCCGGCGCTTCCGAGCAGCCCTTGCAGGCAGCCTGGAATATCGAGACCAAAGATGAGAGATACCATCCCTCAACCATCCTAGATTCAAGGTACAGAACTGAATAACCCCTTGCAGAGAATTCTTGAATCAGTCACTTGGCAAAACAGACTTAACTTAAACTGCTACTTTCTATCCCCGCCCACGTATTAGGCTTAGGTCAGGTACACTGGGGTAGGCGTAGTTAGAAGCACCAGTTGAGTACGATTAGTCAAATGTTTATATGTATATATCTATTTTATCCATTTTAAACCACCATATGGCTTAGAAACCATATAAATGTTTTTACAGTATTATTTTATACTTCTGCTTTTATTGTATGCACTTTACTTAACCATAAGTATTGCAATAATATCGATTCATTTCTCTTGTACGAGAAAAGAGACTGATCAATAAATAACATCTTTTATTGAACACGCCCGTCTCTTCCTTTTCTCTACAAACTGGTGAAACTAAGAATGCACGTACTGACTGAGTAAAATAAGTTGTCTTTTGTTTTCACACGACTCTAGAGATACACTCTTGATTAGGGGAGAGCAAAGTTGTCATGTTCTATGGTTGTCAGAAACTAAATCCCTTCTTGTCTATCCAGGGAGGTTCAACTCCTCCTTGCCTATTCGAGAAAGTTTCTAGTGAACTCTGAGCTAGCTGGCAAACCCAAAACTTTAAGTCTAATATCGACAATAGAAGACCTAGTTAACGTCTGGTCTAGGCCTATACTATTGAAGGTATTATTCCAATGCGCAGAGCCTATTGGGATAATAGGAACTACACTACATGGCGCCCAACGTTTGGAAAGGCGATAAAACTAACGCAAGACATTAGAGTAACTCAGTCGTGCTCTTTCACTCAGACCCTTTTTTCCCATAATACTCCAAAGACGTCTGGAGTGGGTGAAAGGTAATATCCGCCAAACCTCGCAGGAGGAAACTCCTATGTATGGTTCTTGGTTTAGTCAACGTTGAAGGATACACTGTTCCAAAATATTGTGCATCTAATCTTTGTTTCCGTAAGAAACCTGATCTGCAAACAAACAGAAAAACCTTCCTGTCGGTAAAATGGTAGACAGTGATGATGAAAGAGAGAGAGTTAGATTAGCAGCTGAACTAATAGAAGCTGATAATACTATGCAAGAAGCGGACCCGGATATAAAACTCATCCCGGTCAACATAAGAAGATCTATAACGTTAAAACTTATAGACAATGGACTGACACCAAGAGGTGGTGCAGTCATATTCGTAATTGAGGCACACGAATATCGGCAGACAGAGGTATTCTATTCATGGATAAACTTTCCAGCAGCAAATGCTGTAACGAAGGAGTTCCACTATTATAAAATAGAGGAACCTCCTAATGAGTACACTCCTTTCGAGGAAGTAGAAGTACCACTTAAATTCCAAGAGCACCTGCTCTTGTTTAATGGCGCCCTAAAACATAATAATCACATCACCAGGCTCGGTCCACTAGGTAGACCAGGAGCAACGTGGCCGGTCCTAGCCGGATACACACCACATCCAGACATCGAAAGAATGTCTGCAGCAAATGTTTTAGTACAACTAAAACAATTAATTAAAATATATAGACAACTAGTCCAATATGTAATGCGGACTTGAACAATCCAACCAGCAATTAAAAATTCACAGCTGACCCCTCATCAGGGGAACACAAATAAAATTACACCACAGAACATACAGTCCTGCCTAGGTAAAGTACCAGCTAAACGGGAACAAATACCATTCTGGTTAGCACAAAAAATCACCCAAATAGAGGCGGTGTTTCCAGACACCACCCCTGTGGATAAACACAGGATTCTGACTATCTGTCTTCCAATGGGAATCGCACCACACGTGGAGGACTGTGACACTTGGGGTACAGTCTTTGCTTCCATTTACACAAAAACACATGGAGTTCCATCCATGTCAGTAATACCAGATGTGCTAAAACAAATTCAAGACGAATACGGTCCAGAACCCGCTTTAACTCTTGGTATGAAATTACTAAAAGACTTCAAGCAGGTCTCGGCAATATTACTAGCCAACATAAAAGGAGAAGCAGCAAATGTGGCGATCCGCCAGAGGTTAAAAGAGACAGATGTAGCAGACCAACCAGCTGAAATTGCCAGAATTATAGAAAAATCCTATGAAGAACTAGGTAGAGATAGTTTGGGTGGAATACTAGTGAAGCCCCAACTAATTGAAAGTCCTGAAAAAATATTTATTAAAAATAATCTAAACAGTCAAAAGAAGAACTGGGATGGAAACAAACAATCCAATTCAAAGGAAAAAAGATTCCAGTCCAGAGGAAGGTCTCCTCGGCGGAGAGAAAGATCTCCGGCCAAGGACCCAAGTCTCCCCAAAGGGAGCCCTCTGTGAAAAGATACAACCTTAGAAATAATGATAACATAAAGAAACCGGATAGATATCAAGATTTTGATACACGTCCCTCTCAATCTTTTCAGACTTCCTCGCAGAAATCGGAAAGAAGAGGACGATCGGAACCCAGGGAAGGGCACGTCAAGTCCAAAGACAAGGAACCTGCTCATCCAAATAAAAAATTACAGTTTCCCAAGAAGAAGGTAGCCAGCATTAAAGTATTCAACAATGCCGAGAATACTGAGGACACAGCTGAAAAACGGAGAGTGGGCTCAGACAATGCTAGACAGCGCAGCAGAAGTGAGCATAGCACGCAAAGTCCTTATGAATCATCTGGAGACAGTGGACACGAATGAATACATTCAAGTGGAAACTGCAGACACCAGAGTTAGCAAACCTCACAAAATATATGAAATAACTTTACGTATAGAAGGGGATAAGACTAGAAAAATAAGGGGCCTTTTTTGGGATAATCTCTCCAAGGGCTATGACATCCTTCTAGCTGAAAAAGATTGGCCACCAGAGTTTGTCAGGGAGTGCCCACATGGCGAAGAAATAATTATGCCTGCCTTCTCAAATCATATTCCAATTCATAAAAAATATACACTTGCAAGAAAGTGGGCAGTAGCTCAAGCTCCTGCTTTATATAAAAATCATGTGGGATGGGATGAGGAATCTCCTCCACACAAAATCCAGTTAAAATCACAACCTACTGCACAAAGGCAGTATCCAATGAAGCAAGAAGCTAAAAAACAGGTAAAAGAAATTCTAGATCAACTAGAATACCAGGGGGTGATTGAAACTTGCACCTCACAAATGAACAACCCTTTGTTTCCTGTCTCCAAACCAGACAACTCATATCGTCTAGCTTTGGATTACAGACACCTTAACTCATGTTGCAAAACTTTTGCAGTACAAAACTCGCATAGTGCTGCACTAATGAATAACATAGTGCGCAAAAAATATAAAACAACATTAGACATCTCCAATGGATTCTTTTGTCAAAATATAGCACCAGAGAGCAGATACTTATCAGCGTTCTCAATAAATGGCGCTCAAAAAGAATTCTGTCGGTTACCCCAGGGGTACAAGAACAGCCCAGGATTATTCTCAGCGAGGGTAACAGAATTACTACAAACCTATGATGACGAAGCATTATCTTATGTCGACGACATATACCTAACAGATGATGACTTGGATACTCACTTGAAGAGAGTGAACACCATAATACTTGGGTTCGCAGCAGAGGGTTACAAATTCAACTTTAAAAAATCTAGAATTGCCCATCTAACAGTCCTGTTCTTAGGATATGAATTATCAAGTGAAGGCAAAAGCCTGGCTGACAATTTCCTAGAGAAATGTGCCGTACTCCAAGCACCTAGAACACTAAAAAACCTACAGTCAATTCTAGGTTTCCTAAATTTCGGAAGAACATACATTGCAAATTACGCAGAAAGGGTCAAACCCCTTTATGATCTAATAAAACCAGATTTTAAAAAAACCAATTGGACTCAAATACACACAGAAATTCTGAGATCCTTACAAACAGATATGTTAATATTAAAACAAAATTAGAAACACGTGATAACACACGCAACCTTGTGATTCGAGTCATCCCAGGAAGATGCGGATTCACTTACCTGACCTCTAACGAGGGAGAAAAGGTACCAATTGCATTCAAATCACACTTGTACACTAAAGCTGAAATGAAATTTAGCCCAACGGAAAAAATTCTTACTGCAACACAGACAGCTATAGCAAAAGATCGACCCCTGTCACAAGGTAAACGAATAATAATCGTTACACCGATACCAGCCCTAGAGGCTGTAATGAAAGCAAGCATACCGAATGCTAAAGCGCTCCATCAGAGATGGATACAATGGGCTAATTCTCTTGCTGCAATAGACGTGGCATACGAATTTGATCCTAACTTAAAAACACAAGAGTTTCTCCAATATGAATTCGAATGTCCGCTGCCGACCGAAATTCTGCCTCTAGAACATTACGGCTGTATAATATATACAGACGGATCAGCACAACCCGCAGTAGGGGGTAAACAAGCTTACAGTGCTGCGTGTGCGATTGTAAAAGGTCGCTGGCATGATGGGAAATTCAAACCAGCGGTCACTAAAACACAATCTCTAGGAGATTGTACAGCTCAGCGAGCAGAACTACTGGCATTCAAGATGGCGCTTGAAAATACCGATCGGGAATTCCCCACACTCATAGTGTGTGATTCGTATTATTGCGTTCAGTCTTACAATGAATACTTACAGATCTGGCTTCAGAATGGTTTTAAGGATGCAAAAGGAGGCACAATAAAGCATAAAATGCTCTGGGAACAAGTAGTTCTTTTACAGAAAGAACTACCAAAGACTCACGTGATACATACACTGAGTCATCAACGTGATGGCATTCACGTTGCAGGGAATTCATTGGCTGATGAGGCCGCAAAGGCAGCTGTGCAAACGGCTTCCGTAGCTGCCATCACCCGGTCAAAAACAAAAATAGACAGCGATATATTACAGGCTGTCAGCGCTACAGTAAAAGATGCGATAGAAACACTCCCGAAAGGCTTTCCAGTAAAGTACTCATACATAACTGATGCGAATAATGTTCCATTTGCTCGAATCCCTGGAGTGGGGGATAGAGTAATTCCAAACATGGAACATAGGTCAGGACTCATCATAGCGGCACACGAAGGACTTGCTTCTGTACATGCTGGCGTCTCAGCCACAGTTTCGTTATTAAAACAGAGATACTGGTGGTCACAAATGAGAAGACAAACCAGGAACTATGTTCTAGAATGTGAAATATGTCAAAGAATGAAAGTATCAACAGTGAGACGACCAGCGCAGACGCCCCTTCTAATCTCGGATAAACCATTAGCCTGTGTTTACCTGGACCACTGTGGTCCCTTACAAAGGGATGGTAACTATAAATATATCTTGGTCGCAGTGGATTCATGCACGAGAT
The DNA here is from genome assembly GCF_964261635.1 of Lissotriton helveticus. Lineage (NCBI taxonomy): Eukaryota > Metazoa > Chordata > Amphibia > Caudata > Salamandridae > Lissotriton > Lissotriton helveticus. The sequence continues at coordinate 347,648,531 of NC_136067.1, read as the reverse complement.
TCATATGGATGTGGCCCCAGCGATCGGCTGACTCCAGAACTGTTATAAAAGATTTGCGAGTCTTTATCGGCACATACGCAATTGGCGTGCTGCATTCTGACCAGGGTCCTGCTTTTAGCTCTAGGGCTTATAAGGAGGCCATGACCAGCATGGGCATTGCATTGCGGTATTCTTGTCCATTTCATCCCGAGGGAAACGGAATTGTTGAAAGAAAAAACCGTGACATAAAGCAATCTATAACAGCTAAGGTATTAGGTTCGGGAGCTGGGTGGGTCAAACATCTAATAAGTGTCCAACGTAGTCTAAACAACTTGCCAAGAAATTCTCTGAAGGGATTCAGTCCGTACGAATTGTTGTTTGGAACTAGGATGTTAGTCTTAGATCTTGACAATCAGACTTCAGTGGTGAAAGAAAAAGGCTTTGATATCAAAGACCGTTTGACTATTTTGCAGGACTTAAACGAAACAAGAAAAGACCTGAGCAACATAAAGTTGAAACAGCAGCCAACAACCACTGAAGAACCACCACCTGTCCCAGCAAGACCTGTCTGGATTCCAAAAGTCGGGGATCTAGTCAGAGAAAAGATCGCGGTAAAGAAGGAATTTGGGCCTTCTTACAGAAAAGCAGTTCCTGTCTTGTCCATCAACGGGACAAGATCAGTTGTACTACCGCCGCTTGCTGGTAAAAAGGAGAACCGAGTTGTATCCATCGACCTGGTAAAACCACAATCATGTGGCCGATAACAAACAGTAGGCCAAGTGGACTCCCGATAAGTAGTAGAACACCAAGGTTTGCTACAAGTACAGAGGTGCTAACTAAAAGGCTAATCACATTCGAAATGCCTACAGAACAACAACAAGGACTATGCAACAATGCAATGGACCTCACACCTCTGAAAACCCAAATAAAAACATTTAGTAGAGACACACCAACCTACAATGAAGTAACAAATGAAAATGCTGAAGCTGCAAGAAATAGTAATCCTGAAGCAATTGGAACAATAGACAGAACGGCATCCGGCTACTTCATAAACTTCAATGATTCCTCTGAAGACCTCAGTGAATCAAAGACACAGCCATCAACAAAAACCCTTAAAGACAAAGCTAAGGAACTTTTGAAACAACTGAAAGAAACCTATCTGATTTCTCCATGGATTGAATTTTGGGTGTCCTTTGGTGTATTTATCCTCATACTTTGGCTCATCATGGTACTATGTTTGGGACGCTTCATTGAGGGAAAATATGCAAAAATGGACACAGCAAGCCAGAAAATCAACCTGATCCTCAAGCCACACACGTCTTCATACGTCGAGAAAAGAGAACTTTCTTCAGTCAACTTCACAGCCAATCCTATACCGGGTGGGGTAGCATGGGACAATACTGACTATGAAATTTATGGTCCGGTTGAAATCCTCAAATATCCACACCAAATCAAGATCTCGTTGAGTGACTTTGTAAAACCAAACTCATTTGCTGATGATTGGGACTTTGAAAGTATTAATGACATGATGTCTGACCTAGTGATGTCTGCTAAATTTACCAAACATGATTATTTGCAGGGTTCGTCTAATTATGATAGTATGTACTGCTACAACCACTATGGTAACCATTTTCTACATAAATCTGCACAACCTAGAAATGTTTTAAATTATAATCAATGGGAACATTGTGCAACCCCTCCAAAAGGAAGCTCAAGAACCGTTTATGACAAATATTCATATTTTTCAGGGTTCAATACAAGTAAAGCTGAAACATTTTATTTTAAATTGTCAAATAAGACAGGAACAAAAACCATGCTTACAAACACAAAATTGATATATTCGGACTCATTTTTTGAACAGATGAATACATTTGGTTTTGATTATTGGGACAAAAATGTGGAAGTAAAAAGTGTTTAGGGTACAAGAGAATGGCAAGTTCAGGGTATAGAATCATTGTTTAGAGCCTGCATGATCCCAGAACAAATTATATTCTTGAATGACACTATTCAACAAACTACCTGTCTTGGATTAGCCAAAATAAAAGACTTAAATAAACCGTCTATTCCAAAGCCAACTATGAACAGCAATAACTCTACAGATGAAGAGATAGACGTAAACTATGTATTAAACCAAAACAGAACAAATCCTGATTGGAAACAATGGTTAATCTGGCCCACAGATACTAATAACTGTCAAGACAGATTCCTGAACAAAACACAGGGATTCACATTGACCAGGCCAGACCCTAGATATTCCCAAAGACAACACCCAGGGATAATCACCACCTACAGTGTGGGAAAACTCTGCCTTCAATGGCTACAAACTTCCACACTGACAGAAATTAAGCAACACCTAACTTTACTTACTGATGGTGCTGACTTGCGTGATTTCATTATGGGACCGCGCAAACAGCGTCAAAAACGCTTCATAGCAGCCTCTATATATGCAGCTTACAACGAGGCCTGGAAGATAACTCAAATTGAGACAGCAGAAAGTATACGGGAAATTGACCGTATTAATTTGGAAAAATCGCTTTCTGTAGTGGACAATGGGTTAATGACTCTGTCCTCCAGAATTTTTTCATTGGACAGTATTGTGTCTTCAGCAATCGACATAATATCGCAAGACTTACTGTTGTTACAACACGGTCAGTCTCAATTGCGTTCTATTGTACAGCTTGGCTGGACGTTACAAAACCTGCGTTCAGGCTATGTGCCTTGGCGTTTAATCAACACAACGTCACTATTCAATATCTTTAACCTTACTGATAAAAAATCAGTATGGCACAGAAGGGTGCTGATTATACAATCCTGAGCATTGAGAAACTCGAGAGATTACCATTGACAAATGTCAGAACGACCTGTCATTGAATGGATAATACATGGGATAATTAATATTCCAATATCGACTTTCAGGTTTCAATACTGCCAAAAATATATACAGGCTGGCATGTACGAAAAATTGGGAAAAGGGTACATTAAGACAACATGGAACTTGCCCTATTCACATGCATGTGTCAGTAATAAAGGACAGAAAGTGTTTCTTAGTGGCAATAATTGTGCGATGTCACTAAGCGGTACACTTCTGTGTAATGGAATTAGTTTGCATGGAGCCTGTGAAGGGAACTCAAATAACCTTTCATGTCACCAGCTAGGCGCACCTGCAACAGAGATAGAACCATTCTTTAAAAGACTCTATAACGGGAGTTACGTTCTAATTGTGGATCGCAGATGTTGTAGTCTACTGCCCGGGGTTCCTTATCTCGTAAGTACGACTGCGAAGGTCATGTGCTGTGGACGCTTATTGTTCCCCAGCTCCTTTCCAGACAGGAAGGCAAGGGCATGGCCTAACTTGAAAATTACTTCTATTCGAGTTGATACTTTAAGCAGAATGAAAACAGTGCTTCTTTAGACGCCGACCAGGCTCACGTCATCAAAAGAAACGTATGATCTCCTAGTCGCAAGGACGACTGCAGAGATTCACTCATTGCTATCAACTAATTCCCCCATACATTTCGCAGAAATCCTGAATGAAATCTTAAATATTTCTGATACCAGTGGAGTCTCAAATGTATTTAAGACAGTATTTTCGATGGCATTAACACCATTCAAAGCCATACTGGGTATTTTTCCAGACTTCGTCCATTCGATTTTTGGCGGACTTCCCCTCATTTTGGGACTAATTGCAGGAATCCTATTCTTAGTCCTTATATTTCGTTATGGCAAACCATGTCACAGACAAAACACCTGCGACAAGGGAAAAAAACAATCCGAGCCATTGGATACCGGGACCGGATATCAAAAATCCTGGGACTAACCCGGCTTAGAGACCTGAACATGACTTGGTTTCTTTCATTTCGGCCGATATGGCAAAGATGTGTTTTACCTGTACTAAGGTGCATGCTGTGCGGAGAAGAATGCGTGTTGGACACCTGTCTGACGCTACAATCGGATGCGCCAATGGATGCAGAAACATTGTTGGGTCCGGTAACGGCTCATGCATTGTGCTGCCCTCAACGGCTGCCAATCCTGATGACGGCATTCGTGGAAACTTCACCACTACGATTGAGGGGTAGTGAAGATCAAGATGAAAGCAGCATCGATCTGGTACGACCTTCTGTCAGCAATACTAATCAAAACGTCAATGGAGACAATCATGCACACGAATGCATGGTTACATCTTTTTCCGAGTTAGTAGAACTCTCACAGGAAGCTGTTGACAGCTTTTTCAGCAGTCTCAATGATATGATGTTCTCACCAGAGCAGAAATAATGACTCTTGAACAGGCTAGCACACGGCGTTCCCGACACCTTGAATTTGGACTTCAACTTTAATAATAAAGTAAGCAAGATCAACATTTCCTCCAGTCCACGGACAGCAATTTTTTTAGCAGCCCCAAAATATTTTTTTTTTTACGATTTTTCGGGACACTTATCTTCTGCTTAAAGTAAGAACTATTCTTAAAGAACTAATTTCTGTTTTTAGAAACTTCATAGACATTAGCTGCCCGCTGGTATGTTCGTAAATGTTTTTTGAACTGTGATGAAGTGGTCTCGAACCTTTCTTCTGTATTAAGAGCCATTTCATGTGTAATTCTCATATACAAATTAGTAATAATGTATACATATGCGTGATTACTTTAGCATTATTCTACAGCTTGAGTGCATATAGTACATGTGACTAATTTTTTTCTCCCGTATATTACATAATTTCGAAATGCATTATGTGTATTTTGGGGTGGTAAGGTATACACGAAACTCTACAGTGTGTTTTACTATGCCTAGATTCGTAAATATGGCCATAGTTAGCGTGGAGTGCGTGTGATGTATTCCTATAGGTTCTGTATCGATCCCCCTATTCCTGACCCTGTTCTGGTTAACAAGTTAACTAGCAGCCATCCCATGATGCAGAAACCGTTATCTGATTAAGCCACACCACGGCACAGGAACGCGTTATCTGATTAGGTCATAACGCTTGCCATCTAATTAGACAAGCAATATTCCTCCAGCCCCTGATAAGGCATACGGAGTTCTCAAAACAAATCAAACCTATGACAACCTGGGAAAAACCCTGCGGCCATTGTTTTGATTTCACCGAGAACTTCAGCAAAAGAATGTGCTAATGACCAGTTCATATGACATCCTTATTGACGTATCTATGTCCATCCTTACGTTAATCTCGGCACCTTACAGGTATAAATATTACCGATATTGCCTTAAGCAAACACACGCGGTGGTGATGAGATCGGAGCAGCGAGACTTGCCGAAGCCCAGCAGAGAGCGAAGCCCGCCGGCGCTGCCCCGCCTTCCTGACGCGCTGAGAACGAGACGCTGCCTTTCTCCTGCCGAGAAATCCAGCTCCGGCGCTTCCGAGCAACCCTTGCAGGCAGCCTGGAATATCGAGACCAAAGATGAGAGATACCATCCCTCAACCATCCTAGATTCAAGGTACAGAACTGAATAACCCCTTGCAGAGAACTCTTGAATCAGTCACTTGGCAAAACAGACTTAACTTAAACTGCTACTTTCTATCCCCGCCCACGTATTAGGCTTAGGTCAGGTACACTGGGGTAGGCGTAGTTAGAAGCACCAGTTGAGTACGATTAGTCAAATGGTTATATGTATATATCTATTTTATCCATTTTAAACCACCATATGGCTTAGAAACCATATAAATGTTTTTACAGTATTATTTTATACTTCTGCTTTTATTGTATGCACTTTACTTAACCATAAGTATTGCAATAATATCGATTCATTTCTCTTGTACGAGAAAAGAGACTGATAAATAAATAACATCTTTTATTGAACACGCCCGTCTCTTCCTTTTCTCTACAAACTGGTGAAACTAAGAATGCACGTACTGACTGAGTAAACTAAGTTGTCTTTTGTTTTCACACGACTCTAGAGATACACTCTTGATTAGGGGAGAGCAAAGTTGTCATGTTCTATGGTTGTCAGAAACTAAATCCCTTCTTGTCTATCCAGGGAGGTTCAACTCCTCCTTGCCTATTCGAGAAAGTTTCTAGTGAACTCTGAGCTAGCTGGCAAACCCAAAACTTTAAGTCTAATATCGACAATAGAAGACCTAGTTAACGTCTGGTCTAGGCCTATACTATTGAAGGTATTATTCCAATGCGCAGAGCCTATTGGGATAATAGGAACTACACTACAGTTCCCTCTGTTAATTTGGGCCCGCCGCCTGCACTTAATAACTTGATAAGCCGTTAAAACATCCTTGTTTTATGGTCCGTCCTATGATTACACCAGTCCTCAGGTTCGAGAGGAAGGCCATGGTGGGCCCGACTAATGCAGTGAGTCGAGGGGCGTCCAGTTAAGCATAAGTCGACTTGTAAAAACTGCCAGGTGAGATGAGGACAAAAAAAAAAAGACCCACGTTGAGGCCATAGACAAATGAAATGTATGAGCGTAACAAATGTGTAGTCACCTGCCTATTGCTCCGGGTAATCCCATGTTTCACATGTACCAAGGACAGGTATGTCAGCTTCAGCAATCTGAGACACTGTGGCCTCCTAATCTTGGGTGTCAGCCAACAGTTTGCCCACTGTGAAATTAGTAATCATTTGTCTGACTCTGTCAGTGTGGACTGGCATAGCTTTTTGGATTGCAAATGTGACAAATGTGTTTGTTATGGATAGATATCTAATATGTGTAAATTGTCTTTGCACCCAGGACTAAACATATGTGTGTTAACCCTTGACTGTGCCTAATGGTTGATTCAACAGATATGTGTATGCAGCGTTACTTTGTTATTGGGAGCATGCAATATGTTCATGTATACATATTTGTTGAACCACAAACTCAAATGTCTCATGAGGTCAACGTGGATTATCAGATGTTTCGAAGTGTGTGTGCATGTGGTGGACATGTATACTTGACCACTACAGAGGTTGTTTTAACAGTGAATGAATGAGTTTGACACAGTGCTGGCTGTTAAGTTGGGATGCACTGCCCCTGTGACAGGAGTCAGTACAGACTGCCTGGCCAGACAGGCTTGTGGCATGGTGTACCACATGAAAATCTGGGGGATGCAGATTTGTCACTTGTCTGTTGTCCTGCATGCACACCATTCACCATTGACTTTCAAGACATGAGCCCATCATGGTGTCTGAGGATGGAAGTATCTTCATCATGTCAACAATGACTCTGGCCATCCCATTTGCTGTGCCAATTACAGAGTTACTTGCATGAGATGAGAAATGTGTGTAATGACACATGACACTATCATTACAGTTCAGAAAAGAGGCAAGGTGATGCAAGTTTGCCCATGTTATTAGTGAATTCATACATACATCTGTCATATGGGTCCATTGCCAGCATGTATACAAGAAGCATGGTTCACTGGCAGACTGACAAGTACCTGGTTCACATATGTGTCAGTCAAGTAAGCAGTGGCTTTTGAATTATGCAAGCGCTTGTGTCTAGTCAATACGGGTGGCTGATGTGATTCAGTTTCTCCTCCTGGTTTACCACATCATCTACGGCTACTGGAGGAGACAACTCTACGGACCGGGAGGAGGCGGAGAGCCAGACTGGGTCTGCTGTGGAGGAGGTGGAGGGACCCAGTGGCACTGAGTGTGAGGGGAGCCACACTGAGGGATGCTCAGCAACATCGACGTGAGCTGAGGAACATTCCAGCTCCAGTGACGACTCCCTAGTGGAGATGGGTATGACTAGACAGCAGACCACAACTAGCAAGTCTGTCCCCACCATCTCCACCCTCCCAGCTGCTCCCATCAGGATTGTCTGCGGAGCATCCTGTGTAAGGGAGCATGTCTCCTTTGGTCCAGGAACGGCACCCCCTGCATCTGTTTTCCCTGCCGTCCTGAGTGTGGAGTCTGTGGACTTGCTGAAGCAGATCCATGTGGGGCAGATATAGATGCTGAGTGTCCCCTATTCCCACACCAGTCTTTTAACGCAATCGGTGTCTTACACAGAGGGCATGTCATCACTCATGTCTGCCCTACAGCGGACCACTCAGTCCATGGCCTCCTCCTTGATGGCTGCAGTGTCCCTCCTCCAACACTCCCTCACCCCTCCTACCTCTACCCCATCCACACTCCCCACTACCCTACCTGCCCAACACACACTCACACAGGCACATGCACACACCACTACAGAAACAAGCAGCACACAGCAACATCAGTCAAAGCCAAAACTAACAAGCATGCACACTCAGAGAACTGATGGCACACACACAGAGATGAGGGCACAAAAGCACACACAGCCATCCACACGCACCCCATATTCCTCAGATACCTCTCCCTCCAAAACCCCTTCCCTTGACTCACCTGCAAACCCCTCACTTCCCAGAAACTCTTCCTCTGTGAACTTGGCCTATTACCACAGGCACTGCCACTCACACAACATTGCAGACTCAGTCAGTTCCTGCAACTGCAGTGGAGACCGGGTCCCCCCAATCCATCCTGCCTACTGCATTTGAGCCCTACCCACCCCTTCAGACATTGGCACTGCAGTGAAGATCCCACCCACTCAATCGGACATGGCCACTGCAGTGAAGAGCCCGCACACTCAGTCCAACAGGTCCAGTGTAGCTGCCACAGAGACTCCAGTTCCCACCACCCCTCCCCTGCCCCATACTGGTATCCCCTAATCTTGTCCCTGCAGTGCCAGGCCTGCCCCTATGGATGCCCCTCCAAGGGTACATGTCCCATAGTAATGTCAGTGCAGCCAAGCAATGTGTGACAACTTGTCAGGTGTCAACCATTAATGACTGTTGACATGGACTGGCCATTGGCATTTTGATTAATCAGGATCTCTCAATTTCTTTTTTGTCCGTCTGAATAAAGCTTATTTTTGTTATTTTGTAGATTTGCATTTAATGTACTTGATGTTGCTAATGAGTGTCCTGAAGTTGCTGTTGTAATATTGTTTGTTGACAATAAGTGGCATGGTGATGTGATGGACTGCATGTGGTCCATAGTATATGGGTTCCATTACAGTGTATATCCATGTCCTCATTGGCTCTAATTTGAGGTTGTCGTGATCCCAATCATTTGGCACAAGGAGTGTGACATCTTTTCATCTCCGCACATCTTTGGCGTACACTGTTGCACCAATGTTGTGCTAACATCTGTGCACGTTGTACATTTTTCTGACTGTAGGCCCATCTCTACTGAACATCCAGTTTAGCGCTTTGATGATGAACTAGTCATCTGTGTCATCAGTGCAACTTGCTAAACATGTGTTTTGGGTGTGTGCAGATGACATGAGAGACACTCCTGTACACAGGATGATGTGACCAGAAGTTTCTGTGTGTTGTGATTGTTGGTTCTATGTCGGAGTTTTATTCTGACATGACAGAGCCGTGCAAAGCCAACGACTGACACAGCTGATCTTCCACATAAGTGAATTCACCTCATGGTAGTGTGTTATTAATTGACAGTGCCTGAGCCCATGGTGTGGGCTCCGTGAGCATTACTGTGTGTTCCCATCCCTTTTTCTATACAGCATGTAGTCCCTGCAGATGTACCTGTTTGTGATGATTGCTGTGTTGTCCTGTGCTTTGTCAACATCTTTGAATTTGGATTTCTGGGATGTAGATGTATGGAACACTGCTAGTCATTAGAGTGTCATCCCTGGGTGTGGTTAATGTAAGGGAAGGCAGGCTTAAGGCAACAAGGTCCTAGGAAGCGTGTTTCCGGTCCAGGGAAGGCATGGCTTGGCAGTTCGGGCTGGACTGTTCCGATGAGGCACAGGGTCAGACTGATTTGCATATGGCCATGTCTGAACTGAGGTGGCAAAGTGGGCTAAAGAACAGTGATGGGTTAAACCCAGATCTGTTGACCGGGTGTGAGTGCTTGATTGGTCCAGATGCTCCGTCCATCACCACCCCCTCTTGTACCGCTCTGATTAATTTAAAAGGCATAGCTGCTGGGCTCCTTGTGAGTGTAAGAACGCATACCATTACCCGGTTGAATGTACTTATGTGTGTGTTAAGCTGTGAGGCATTTCACACTTGAATTTCTCCTTTTTCTCCATGCAGTGCTATGACATAAAAGGAGGTTCTTCTGAAGCCTAGACCAGACCTAGGAGGCAAGAATACCCGGCAGTGCTCTTTGTTATTTTGTCCCCTTCCCTTTTCTCCGGGGCGCTATTTCCCATAGTTGTGTCTTCTACACTGTGGGGATTGCACTCAGGAGAGTAGGGATGCTCCTTTACACGCCATTGTTCCCGCTGGCTGCTATAAATAGGTTAGTGGAATAATTTACCTTCCTTGTGCTACTGACAGCCTTACAGATTGTCAAGCCCAAATTAGATGCCCAGCCTGGACGATGGACACCAATTTGTTGTTGACCTCACTGTTGGAGAGCCTATTGACCCTGCAGCAGGAGGTACAAACCTCTCGCTTGGACAACCAAACTCTTCGAACAGAGATGGGCACTTTATGTAGGGAGGTAGCCGGCCTATCCCGAAAGGGCCTAAGGGGCCGGTTCATACATCAGAGAAGCAACACTACCCCCTCCAGTACGGAGAGTGCACCCTCCTGCCTCAGTTACCACACAGGGGGGTGGGTTCTTTTCAGCAACTCCTGTTCCCCTATCTACTACCAACTCCGCTCCTACCGTCCAAGTATTTCAAAACAGCGGAATACCTTTGGCGCCTCCAGTACGTTTCTATGGTGAACCGAAGAAATTTGAAACCTTCCTAAATCAGTGCCGGCTGCACTTCTTATGTAAATTTGTAGTCTTTTAGGATGGAGTGGCTAAAACAGCCTTCATGATGTCATACATGGGAGGAAACGCAGCTGGACCATACTGCTGATGGAAAGAAACGACTCAGCTTTGCATAGATTTCCGGACTTTTGTTTAGAAATGAGGAAATTATTTGATCGAAAATTGCATATGATGCCCCTGGATCGTGAACTACTCACCCTTCGACAAGGGTCTCAGGATTTACTGACGTACATCACTGCATTTAATCGTCTTGTTGTAGAAACTGAGTGGCCCCAGGAAAAGTGAACCACTCTGTTTTACCAGGGTTTACGGGATGAACTAAAGGATGTCCTGTCACAGGTGGTACAGTTACCCCAGACCTGTGCAGAAATGATCAATCTGACAGTGCAACTGGACCACCGTCTACAGGAAAGAAGAGGGGACAGAAGCAAAGGGGAAACACGTTTTCCATTCTCCAGACCGAAACGCCCAGCAGAAGACCACCCTAAACCCTCAGCAGGGCCCAAACCTATGCAGATGGGGGTATCCATGGTCCCCTCACCACAGAAGAGAGAGAAAAGAGATGGAAGATGAAGCTATGCCTGTACTTAGGAAAAGGGGGACAACTCCCCCGGGCACAACTCCACGACTAACCACCGTTCTGCGGGTGCAGGCAGCAATGGGGCCCAGAGAAACGTCGGAAAACTGAAGATCCCGAGTCCGAATGAGATCTCTGGTTCGGGTGAACAATGTACATTGATCTCGTCAGTAATCGCCAATACCCTACAACCAGCTGTGGCACATCTAAATGTTGGTATCTCTTTTTGGGTCACAAAGGATACGACACTTGAGGTGGCTGCCTTATTGGACTCCGGTACGACTGGAAACTACATCGACCAAAAGTACGCTCTGACCATCGGTATTCCCTAGGAAAAGAAGGAGACCCCAGACAATGTGAAGGCAGTGGACGGAACGGCACTAACTTCTGGACCTGTCAAGTACCATACCATTCCCGTTATGATGCAGTTTGGTACAGATCATTACGAATACATCCAGTTCGACCTCATTTATGCACCCCAGTTCCGTCTCATCCTAGGCATGCCTTGGCTGACTTTGCATGACCCTGTTGTTCGCTGGGCAGCCCGCACCGCTTCCTTGAGTTCTGACTATTGCAAAGAACATTGCACCAATTCGGCTGCCCAGTCAGAGAAGAACGGGGGCACACAGGCGTGTCTCTTGGCAACCGGATGTGCCAAAGACCAGTATTGCTATTTCACCACCTTGCCCGATGAATACCGGGAATACCAGCCTCTCTTTGATAAACAGAAGGCTATCCAACTACCACCCCGCCGAGTGTATGACTGCCACATCGAGCTGATGCCATGGGCCGAGATTCCTTCAAGCAGAGTGTATGCTCTTACTGAACCAGAGATACACTACCTGAAAACCTACCTCGACGAGAACCTAGTATCCGGATTCATCAGGCATTCCTCTTCACCCGCTTCGTCTCCTCTTTTTTTTATCCCTAAGAAAGACTGCAACAAGCTTTGCATGAGTGTTGATTATAGAGGAATCAACAGTGCGACCATAAATAATCGCTACCCATTACCACTGATCCCTGTGCTCCTGGACCAACTCAAAGGGGCTCGCTACTTTACAAAACTAGATCTAAGGGGCGCCTACCATTTGGTGTGGGTTAAAAGTGGAGACGAATGGAAGACCACATTCCGGACGACGTTTGGACTCTTTGAATACAGAGTCATGCCATTCGGGCTATGTAATGCCCCAGCGGCTTTTCAATACTTCATGGACGAGGTTCTACGGGTATTCTTGGACTCGTTCTGTGTGGTTTATATAGATCACATTCTCATCTATTCGTCTAGCCCCCAGGAACACGTGACTCATGTAAAAGCGGTTCTAAACAGGCTCTAAAAGCACTCCTTGTATGCCAAGCAGGAGAAATGCTTATTCCATGTCCAAGAGGTTGCTTTTCTGGGCTATATCATCAATGCACAAGGCTTCCAGATGGACACAGACAAGGTCAATGCAATCACTCAGTGGAAGACCCAACATCACGTAATATCAGTATAGAGCTTCTTGGGTTTTGCCAACTATTACCAGCGTTTTATAAAGGATTTCTCAGATATAATACATCTCATTTCCAGCTACTGGGAAAAAATACCCCTTTTGTGTGGGGAGAAGAAGCTGAATGATCCCTCCAGATCCTAAAAGAGAGGTTTACTCAAGGTCCCATACTGCGGCATCCGGACCCACAGCTACCTTTCTTTGTCGAAACAGACGCCTCACAGTTTGCGATAGGAGGTGTGCTATCTCAGCGACACCCCAAAACAGGACAGTTCCACCCTGTGGCCTACTTCTCAAAGAAACTTACCCCTAGTAAAGTGAATTATTCTGTTTCCGACAAGGAATTATTGGCCATCAAAAAAGCTTGCGAGGAATCTCTTGGGAGCACATCATATCATTGAGATCTATACAGACCATCAAAACGTGTTGTTTTTAAAACCGCCATAGCCCTTACACCATGTCAGCTGCAATGGACTCTTTTCTTTTCCGATTACGATTTCGTTATCAAATACCGACCAGGACCACAAAATGGAAAAGATGCCGTCTCCCGTATTGAAGATTCAGAGGAAGGTGTGCTATCAGAGAAGCTAGAACCTCCTTTAATACTTGCTGAGGTAGCTTACCGGAAACACTCCGTCGCACTAATCACATCACAGGATTTTCATGAGGACCTCAGGATATCCTTAGCCAACGTTGACGTTTGGGCCTGGCTCCAGGAGGACTCTGAACATCGAGCGGAGAACGAGAAACTGTTGTACCGCTATCACACATTATATGTTCCGAACCCTGACTTGCAGCTTCAGGTAGTGGCATGGGTTCATGACTCGCTGTTGGGAGGACACTTGGGAAGATACAAGACGATTGCCTGTATCAAACGCTCCTTTTGGTGGCCCTCTTTAAGGAAAGATACCAAGGAGTACCTTAAGAATTGTTCCGTGTGTGCGCAAGGAAAATCCTGTCACAATAAACCTACAAGTCCACGACAGCTGTTACCTATCCCTCCTCAACGCTGGTGCACCCTGTCAATGGTTTTTATCATGGAAATGCCCTGCTGTTAAGGGTACACCATCGTTTTGGTGGTAGTCGACCACTTAACCAAGATGGGACACTTCATTCCCTTGGAACATTTGCCCACACCATCCGAGCTAGCCCTTGTTTTTCTGCAACACGTGGTTAGAGCCCAGGGAACAGTGTTCTCATTACGGACCGGGGAACGCAGTTCACGTCTCGTTTCTGGAGGGCATTATGCAACACCATGAACATCGAAGCCAGGCTTTCCACCAGCTACCATCCGCAAACGGATGGAAAAACAGAACACCTGAACCAGACCTTGGAACAATATCTCCGCTTTTTCACCCTGCAAAACACCACAAACTGGTTCACACTGCTGTGGATGCGGAGTTCGCCTACAACAACGCGGACCACTTCACGCTTGGGTGTTCTCCCTTCTTTTGTCTATATGTCACCATCCAACCATGCTCCCTTTTGAATGGCCCATTGAATCCGGACTTCTAAGCATCCAAAAACATCACGCTCATCTCCGGGCCATGTTTATCTACACCAAACAGCATCTTGCTACAGCGCAACCTACACAAAAAAAACACTTCACTGACAAAAAAAGGACCAAAGAACCCGTTTATCAGGTGGGGGATAAGGTCTGGCTAGCTACAAAGAACCTGCATCTTAAGGGAGTAGACAAGCTAAAACCCAAATATGTAGGTCCCTACAGCATTGAGGAAATCATCAACCCTGTAGCAATGAGGTTGTCCTTGCCCCGTTCATGGCGCATCCACCCAGTTTTTCACGTATCCTTACACCAACCATGTCCTGTTTGCATGAGATTACCTGAACAGCCTCTCCCTGTGGAGGTCGATGGTCAGGACGAGTTCGAACTACACAAAGTCCTGAATTTCTGGCTGGTGAGGAAGCGAGTACAGTATCTGGTAGATTGGAAGTGTTTTTGGATTGAGGATAGAACCTGGGAGCCAGTACAGAATCTCCACTGCCCTGAACTAGTAGAACGCTTCCCTGCAGCTAATCCAGGAAAGCCTGGATGACCGCAGAGTCGCGATCATTGAGAGGGAGTTCTGTCATGATTACACATCGTGGGAAGGCAGGTCAGGCACACACGCGCCATAAATGCCTCCCTTTTGTGTATGGCCATCTGTGTGAATGGAACAGGAGCCCGATGCACTACAATTCCCAGAAGGCAGTCGGGTATAGCAGAGAAAAACAGAACCCCCTCTATATATAAGCACCTCCTCTTCAGGAAGAAGGTGCTTGACAATTTGGCCGGTATTTCTCAGTGAAAGCGGAAGTTGTTTCCCCGCTGGATGTTTGCTAAGAAGCCGCGTATTTGGGCCGTTGCAAGTTTCCCGAGGTTTCTGGAACACCGTGAAGCACTTGTGTGCTAATTACAGACTGCCTCTTCAGAGCTCATCTCCCGGCTCGGGAGCTAGCAGGTATCGTGTCAGAGTGAGAGAAGTGCTGGAGTGCTCCCCTCGCTAACGCTACTTGTATTTCCTAGTTTTTTGTTTTCTTTCGTTTGTGGAGCGTTTAGGCAGCGCGTCTTCCAGGCGTTCTCCCTCGGCTTAAGGAACCACATTTAGTGCCGGAATTGACTCTGCTGCTGTGGCATAACAGCGACTTGGGCCTTTTATGTTCTGTGCACACACGCTGTGATAATATGAACAGCGGAGTGGGTAACCTGTAGATCTTGGATTATAAACATTTACTCTGGATGGGATACCAGGAAGAACTGGATCGCTAAGGATCCTGGCTTTCCTGTGTTGGATCAAAAGAGGTCGCGGTGCCTTGAGGATTGTTGTACCCCGATTACTTTAAAGGGAATAGCTGCTGGGCCTCTTGTGAGTTTAAGAATGTATACCATTACCCTGTTGAATGTACTTATGTGTTTGTTAAGCTGTGAGGCATTTTACACTTTAATTTCTCCTGTTTCTCCATGCAGTGCTATGACATAAAAAGAGGTTCTTCTGAAGCCTAGACCAGACCTAGGCGGCAAGAATACCCGGCAGGAGCTCTTTGTTATTTTGTCTCCTTCCCTTTTCCCCTGGGCGCTATTTCCCATAGTTGTGTTTTCTACACTGTGGGGGATTGCGCTCAGAAGAGTAGGGAGGCGCCTCTACACGCCATCCTTCCTGCTGGCTGCTACAAAGAGGTTAGTGGCATATTTTACCTTCCTTGTGCTACTGACAGCCTTACAGACTGTCTCTTGATGTGTTGGTTGTTGTCTCGTCTAGCTTGTTTCACATATGTCTGTTGTGAACCTGCTCATCCAACAATTCCCAATTGGCCACCATCAGTAACCCAATTCAGGAGGCATTTCTGGATAGTCCTGAAAATGCATATGTCTCCGTGGAGTTCAGACCCTCATCATGTGTGTTGTTGTAGCCTGGAGACTCTTACACACTCACATGTTGTGTTTGTTCTGCAGTGTGTGGCTGACTGGTTGTGTTGGGTCATCTGAAAATATGTATTTATATTGGCTTTGAGGGGCATTGCGTAGATGTTGTTTAGAGGTTTTTTCTGCAGGACCTAGGCCTCCAACAGGTCAGTCTGCACATTCATCATGTTCACTATTTCCCATTGATGCCACAGTATGGAACATGATCTCCTAAATACTTTGGTCTCCGTGGGTTCCTTTGTATGTCTGTCTGTTTGTGAGCAAATGTGTGTTCATACATCATGATGGTCATTTCTTACATTGACAATGGAACATTGGAGGCATTGTTCACCCCCATGGGCAATGATTGTCTGCACATGGCTGAGGGTAATTTTTAAATGTAAATGTAAATATAAATGCCAGCATTTGTAAAGCGCACAGCTACCTCCAATGGAAGTGTCCCGGCGCTGTCTGTATACCGCTTAGGAACCCTTCCTGGCTTTTCCCTGTGAAATGTCCACTCCTGGGCACCCCCAAGGTGAAGCCAGGCATCCCAGCACTGTTGGGGCAATTGTGGAGATTAAGAAAGCTATTGCCCAGAGTTGCAGAGTGGGACACATGATTAGAATAGGCACCGAGGCGAGAATTCTCAGGTCCGAGGAAATTGAGCCCAAGACCCACCGAGGCGGAAATTGAACCCTGGTCCCGGACCAGCCCATGCTCAGTTTTTGGTCACTGCAGTGATGAGTAATTAGACCCCATTCCGCATTCTGCCTCACAATGGTGGTATTTTGAACCCCACACTCACCTTTTGGTCACTACAGTGAGGGGGTGGCTAGACCCCATTTCCCATTCTGCCTCACAAGGCTGGTATTTTGAACCCCCCACTAACCTTGTGGTCACTGCAGTGAGGGGAGTTAGACCCCATTTCCCCATTCTGCCTCACAATGCTGGTATTTTGAACCCCACACTCAAAGTTTGGCCACTGCAGTGGGGGGGTAGACCCTATTTCCCCGTTTTGCCTCCAAATGCTTGGGGTTAGCACCCCACACTCACCTTTTGGTCACAACTCTGATGGGGCTTTCAGTGCTTTTTCCCTTTGTGTGTCACTATTGCAAGCAGTGTGGACACATGACACAATCTTGGCATGATAGTGGAGGGGGGTGTTCACCCTCCACACTCAAGGGGGTGGAGAGGGCTGGGAATGATAGCCTTCCATGCCCCTATGGGAAAAGAGTGCTGGAAGTGATAGCCATCCATGCCCCTATTGGTAGAGAGCGCTGGGAGTGATATCCATTTGCCCCCTTTGGGTGGAGACTGCTGGGAGTGATAGCCATCCATCCCCCTGAGGGCTGGACACTGCTGGGAGTGGTAGCCATCCATACCCCTAAGGGTAGAGAGTGCTAGGAGTGATAGCCATCCATCCCACTGTGGGCTGAACAATGCTGGGAGTGATAGCCATCCATGCCCCTGTGGGCTGGACAATGCTGGGAGTGATAGCCATCCATCCCCCTGTGGGCTGGACAACGCTGGTAGTGATAGCCATCTATCCCCCTATGGGTGGAGACTGCTGGAAGGGATAACCATCCATCCCCCTGTGGGCAGGACAATGCTGGGAGTGATAGCCACCCATCCCCCATGGGTGGAGACTGCTGGGAGTGATGGCCATCCATGCCCCTTTGGGCTGGACAATGTTGGGAGTGATAGCCATCCATCCGTCTATGGGTGGAGACTGCTGGGAGTGATAGCTATTTATTGTTATTTTATTTATTTTTAAAATTTCTAAAGCGCGCAAATACCTTACGGTGTCTATCCCCCTGTGGGCTGGACACTGCCGGGAGTGGTAGCCATACATGCCCCTATGGGTAGAGACTGATGGGAGTGATAGCCATCCATCCCCCTGTGGGTGGAGACTGTTGAGAGTGATACCCATCCATCCCCCTGTGGGATGGACAATGCTGGGAGTGATAGCCATCCATCCCCCTATGGGTAGAGAGTGCTGGGAGTGATTGCCACCCATCCCCTTGTGTGCTGGATAATGCTGGGAGTGATAGTCATCCATGCCCCTGTGGGCTTGACAATGCTGGGAGTGATAGCTATCCATCTGTCTATGGGTGGAGACTGCTGGGAGTGTTAGCCATCCAACCCCCTGTGGGCTGGACAATGCTGGCAGTGATAGCCATCCATCCCCTTATGGGTAGAGAGTGCTGGGAGTGATAGCCATCCATCCCCTTGTGGGCTGGACAATGCTGGGAGTGATAGCCATCCATGCCCCTGTGGGCTGGACAATGCTGGGAGTGACAACCATCCATCCTCCTATGGGGATAGACTGCAGTGAGTGATAGCCACCCATCCCCCTGTGAGCTGGACAATGCTGGAAGTGATAGCCATCCATGCCCATGTGGGCTGGACAATGCTGGGAGTGACAACCATCCATCCTCCTATGGGGCTATGGGGAGAGAGTGCTGGGAGTGATAGCCATCCATCCCCTTGTGGGCTGGACAATGCTGGGAGTGATAGCCATCCATGCCCCTGTGGGCTGGACAATGCTGGGAGTGACAACCAGCCATCCTCCTATGGAGAGAGACTGCTGGGATTGATAGTCATCCATCTCCCTGTGGGCTGGACAATGCTGGGAGTGATAGCCATCCATGCACCTGTGGGCTGGACAATGCTGGGAGTGATATCCGTCCATCCGTCTAGGGGAGGAGACTGCTGGGAGTGATAGCCATCCATTCCCCTATGGGTATAGAGTGCTGGGAGTGATAGCCATCCATCCCCTTGTGGGCTGAACAATGGTGGGAGTGATAGCCATCCTTGCCCCTGTGGTCCGGACAATGCTGGGAGTGACAACCATCCATCCTCCTATGGGGGGAGACTGCAAGGAGTGATAGCCATCCATCCCCCTTTGAGCTGGACAATGCTGGGAGTGATAGCCATCCATGCCCCTGTGGGCTGGACAATGCTGGGAGTGACAACCATCTATCCTCCTATGGGGGGAGACTGCAAGGAGTGATAGCCATCCATCCCCTGTGAGCTGGACAATACTGGGAGCGATAGCCATCCATGCCCCTGTGGGCTGGACAATGCTGGGAGTGACAACCATCCATCCTCCTATAGGGCTATGGGGAGAGAGTGCTGGGAGTGATAGCCATCCATCCCCTTGTGGGCTGGGCAATGCTGGGAGTGATAGCCATCCATGCCCCTGTGGGCTGGACAATGCTGGGAGTGATAGCCATCCATCCCCCTTTGGCCTGGGCACTGCTGGGAGTGGTAGACATATATTCCCCTATGGGTAGAGACTGCTGGGAGTGGTATCCATCCATTTCCCTATGGGTATAGAGTGCTGGGAGTGATAGCCATCCACCCCCTGTGGGCTGGACAATGCTGGGAGTGATAGCCATCCATCCCCCTATGGGTAGAGAGTGCTGGGAGTGATAGCCATCCATCCCCTTGTGGGTTGGACAATGCTGGGAGTGATAGCCATCCATGCCCCTGTGGGCTGGACAATGCTGGGAGTGATAGCCATTCTTGCACCTGTGGGCTGGACAATGCTGGGAGTGATATCCGTCCATCCGTCTAGGGGAGGAGACTGCTGGGAGTGATAGCCATCCATTCCCCTATGGGTATAGAGTGCTGGGAGTGATAGCCATCCATCCCCTTGTGGGCTGAACAATGGTGGGAGTGATAGCCATCCATGCCTCTGTGGTCTGGACAATGCTGGGAGTGACAACCATCCATCCTCCTATGGGGAGAGACTGCAGGGAGTGAAAGCCATCCATCCCCCTGTGAGCTGGACAATGCTGGGAGTGATAGCCATCCATACCCCTGTGGGCTGGACAATGCTGGGAGTGACAACCATCTATCCTCCTATGGGGGGAGACTACAAGGAGTGATAGCCATCCATCCCCTGTGAGCTGGACAATGCTGGGAGCGATAGCCATCCATGCCCCTGTGGGCTGGACAATGCTGGGAGTGACAACCATCCATCCTCCTATGGGGCTATGGGGAGAGAGTGCTGGGAGTGATTGCCATCCATCCCCTTGTGGGCTCGGCAATGCTGGGAGTGATAGCCATCCATGCCCCTGTGGGCTGGACAATGCTGGGAGTGATAGACATATATCCCCCTTTGGCCTGGGCACTGCTGGGAGTGGTAGACATATATGCCCCTATGGGTAGAGACTGCTGGGAGTGATAGCCATCCATCCCCTTGTGGGTTGGACAATGCTCGGAGTGATAGCCATCCATGCCCCTGTGGGCTGGAAAATGATGGGAGTGACAACGATCCATCCTCCTATGGGGAGAGACTGCTGGGATTGATAGTCATCCATCCCCCTGTGGGCTGGACAATGCTGGGAGTGATAGCCATCCATGCCCCTGTGGGCTGGACAATGCGGGGAGTGATATCCGTCCATTTGTCTATGGGAGGAGACTGCTGGGAGTGATAGCCATCCATTCCCCTGTGGGCTGGGCACTGCTGGGAGTGGTAGACATACATGCCCCTATGGGTAGAGACTGCTGGGAGTGATAGCCATCCATTCTCCTATGGGTATAGAGTGCTGGGAGTGATAGACATCCATCCCCCTGTGGGCTTGACAATGTTGGGAGTGATAGCCAACCATCCACCTATGGGTAGAGAGTGCTGGGAGTGAAAGCCACCCATCCCCTTGTGGGCTGGACAATGCTGGGAGCGATAACCATCCATGCCCCTGTGGGCTGGAAAATGCTGGGAGTGACAGCCACCCATCCTCCTCTGAGGAGAGACTGCTGGGAGTGATAGCCATCCATCCCCCTGTGAGCTGGACAATGCTGGGAGTGATAGCCATCAATCCCCCTATGGGTGGAGACTGTTGGGAGTGATACCCATCCACCACTCTGTGGGCTGTACAATGCTGGGAGTGATAGCCATCCATGCCCCTGTGGGCTGGAAAATGCTGGGAGTGACAACCATCCATCCTCCTATGGGGAGAGACTGCTGGGAGTGATAGCCATCCATTCCCCTATTGGTATAGACTGCTGGGAGTGAGAGCCATCCATGCCCCTATGGGTAGAGAGTGCTGGGAGTGATAGCCATCCGTCCCCCTGTGGGCTGGACAATGCTGGGAGTGATAGCCATCCATGCCCTTGTGGGCTGGACAATGCTGGGAGTGACAGCCGTCCATCCCTATGGGAGGAGATTGCTGGGAGTGATAGCCATCCATCCCCCTGTGGTATGGACATTGCTGGGAGTGATTGCCATCCACCTCTTGTGTGCTGGACAATGCTGAGAGTATTAGCCATCCATGACCCTGTGGGCTGCACAATGCTGGGAGTGAGAGCCATCCATCCGTCAATGGGTGGAGACTGTGGGGAGTGATAGCCATCCATCCCCCTGTGGGCTGGACACTGCGGTGAGTGGTAGCCATCCATACCCCTATGGGTAGAGACTGCTGGGAGTGATAGCCATCCATGCCCCTATGGGTATAGAGTGTTCGGAGTGATAGCCATCCATCCCCCTGTGGGCTGGACAATGCTGGGAGTGATAGCCAGCCATCCCCCTATGGGTAGAGAGTGCTGGAAGTGATAGCCATCCATCCCCTTGTGGGCTGGACAATGCTGGGAGTGATAGCCATCCATGCCTCTGTGGGCTGGACAATGCTGGGAGTGACAGCCATCCATCCTCCTATGAGGAGAGACTGCTGGGAGGGATAGCCATCCATGCCCCTATTGGTTGAGACTGCTGGGAGTGGGAGCCATTCATGCCCCTATGGGTAGAGAGTGCTGGGAGCGATAGCCATCCGCCCCCCTGTGGGCTGGACAATGATGGGAGTGATAGCCATCCATGCCCTTGTGGGCTTGACAATGCTGGGAGTGACAGCCGTCCACCCCTATGGGAGGAGACTGCTGGGAGTGATAGCCATCCATCCCCCTGTGGGCTGGACAATGCTGGGAGTGATAGCCATCCACCCACTATGGGTGGAGACTGCTGGGAGTGATAGCCATCCATTCCCCTGTTGGCTGGACAATGCTGGGAGTGATTGCCATCCAATCCCCTATGGGTAGGGACTGCTGGGAGTGATAGCCATCCATCCCCTGTGGGCTGGACAATGCTATTGGAGATATCCACCCCTATGTGTGTGTCACTTTTCACACGTTTGTGAGGTATTTGTGTGTGGCAGGTGTCTGAGTTACCATCTGCGATGTACTCGTCGGTTCCGGTTGGTGATTCGGTCATAGAATAACAGTACAGAGATGACATGCACGATAGGATACATAGTTGGTTCGTCTCATAGGCGAGGATCATGTTGTGGCGCAATTCGGACCTGATGTACTGCTCTTCTGGATGCTGTGACATGCTGGAGTTGGCGACCTGAAGAGCGCATCGTACTTGGCCACCGGAAACTGCTGTGAAAATGCTTCCGGACGACTCCATTCAGCGTTTACGGTGCCATCTCGTACGTGAAATGTGGCTGGATTTGGAGCGTAAGTGTCATTTGGAATTTTGACACATTTGGACACATTTGCGCATCGTACTTCATCGTTCGGATGGACCGGCAATTTAGGGAAGGTGTTCAATACTAAAGAGGTGTCATTTATTACTCTCACTCCAATATAAACTAATTTGGGGAAAGATGTTGGACACTAAACGATGACATTTACTATTCCCACTCCTTTCTAAACCAATTTGGGGAAGATATTGGACACTAAAGCGGTGAAATGTACTAATACCACTCAAATCTAACGATACTGGGGGTAGGTGTTGGACACTAACGGGGTATCATTTAATAAATTCACTCCAATCAAAATCAATGTTTGGAAGGCCTTAAATACTTAAGCAGTGACAGATACTATTTCCACTCCAGTCTCACAATATTGGGGGAGATGGTGGACACTGAAAGGGTAACATTTACTATTCCCACTCCAATCTCAACCAATTTGGGGAAGGCGTTGGACACTGAATTGTTTGCATTTACTATTCCCACTCCGATCTAAACCAATTTGGGGAAGGCATTGGAGAGTCAAGGGTTGACATTTACTATTCCCACTCCAATATCACCTTATTGGTGGAAGATATTGGACACTAAAGGTTAACATTTACTATTCCCACACCAATCTAAACCAATTTGAGGAAGGTGTTACACACTAAAGGGGTGGCACTTACTATTTCAACTCCAATCTAAACCAATTTGAGAAAGTAATTTTACACTAAAGGGGTACATTTACTATTGCCACTTAATTTAAAGGGGACATCCTGAGTCCGTTCAGTTGAGTTGGCTGTAGGAGCAATGTCCGTCTGCTCACAGACGGACATTGCTCCTACAGCCAACTCAACGCAGATCGATGCGCCAGCAGAACGCCCTACCATCAGTGAAGCTCGGAATCCCTACCAGTTCACACCTACCCATCGTGGAGTGCGGAACAACCCTCCCCGAGAACATCCTCAAATGTTTTCACAGACGGGCGTCTGAAACCGACTCGCCCTCATCGACAAGGGCTACCTGGAATACCACACCCGACTCCAGCGTCCCAACTGAACGGACTCAGGATGTCCCCCTTAAATTAAGGGCCCCTCAATCACAACCCTTGGGCGGTTATCTAAGTGTTGTAAATGTAATCTGACAGGCAAATGCTTCTTAAATGTCAGTCCTGATATTGGTCCCATATAATTGAGCATAAGGGATCGAAACGTCGACGATGTATAGTGCCTTTACAACCTAACTATTATGTTGTATCTTGTTGTGTCTGGCACTTTTTTGGCATAACTTTAATTTGACACTGATTGAAAAGTGGCCATTCTTTTGCTCATTCTTTTTGCCTGCTCTCATTTTCTTGTAACTTTTCCTCAACCTTTTATTTGTTCTTCTCAATCTTGGTACAGGATTGTGCCTTGTTATAAATTCTAGTATTCAAAATTTGCATTGCTGAAAATAAATGTCCTGTCCGGCTGGGCAGTGACGCATATAGTGTTCTATCATGGCCTATATTGTATTTTTTCATGTGATCTTGTAAAGCTAAGGACCTCTGTCTTTAATAGTGGACACTAAATGGGTGACATTTACTATTCCCACTCCAATCTGACCATATTGGGGAAAGGTGTTGGACACTAAAGTGGAGATATTTACTACTCCCACGTCAGTGTAAACCAATTTTGTGAAGGTGTTGGACACTAAAGGGGTGAGAATTTCTATTCCCACTCCAATCTCACCATATTGGGGTAAGGTGTTGGACACTAAAGAAGTGACAGTTACTATTCTCAATCTAATTTAAACTTATTTAAAGATGGTGTTGGATGCTAAATTTAAAATAACCACTTTAAAATAAAACATTTTCCTTAATATATTGCAAGATAAAATGATTACATCCACAATCAAGACTTCATATTCGCACATATTGTATTTGATATAAAATTAACTAAAATATTATCTAAAACCACACTAATGTAATCTAGAAACCTTTATATACATATTTATATCTATCTATATATATAAACATATATATATATATATTCACTGAAAAAACCATAGGTTATAGACCATATATAGTTAGGAATTAGCATTTAGAAAACCTTATTTTACTCACACAAAACCATTGAAATTCCATATATAGTTAGTTGCACTAACTATATATCGCGCACCCGCAATCCACTGCTGATGATGTCACATATTACATCATTCATGACATGGTCAGTGACATCACTGATGACATCACTGATGACATCTCAAATGACATCACTGATGACATCATCTGGTGTCTGTGTGTTTTTGTAAAGTTTAAATACGTTTTACATATTGAAGAATGACTGGATGTATGGAAGACTGAGTGTGTGTGTGGCTGGCTGGGAGGTGTGTGACTCTGTGCATATCAATGTGTACTTGTATCAGTGATTGTATAAGAGAGTAAGTATGTGTTAGTATATGTGTGAAAAGTATGGTGTTCTGTGTTTAACTATAGATGAGGAAATCGAAGTGTGATTGATTCTTCACAGGACTGACTAGGTGTATGAGTGCATATGATAGTGTTCTAATAATAAGTGACTGTATGTATGAGTAATTGTATGGGTGAATGAGTGAATGTGTGTGTAGACGTACGAATCAGTGAGTGTGTATGTAGTAACTGGTATTGGTGTGTCATGATGTCATCAGTGATGTCATTTGAGATGTCATCAGTGATGTCATTTCAGATGTCATTAGTGATGTCATCAGTGATGTCACTGAAGTATGGTGTTCTGTGTTTAACTGTATAGATGAAGAAATGGAAGTGTGATTGATTCTTTACAGGACTGGCTTGGTGTGTGAGTAACTCCATGGATGAGTGGCAGTGTGTGACTGTCTGCATAGGTGTATGAGTGCATATGATAGTGTTGTAATAATAAGTGACTGTATGTATGAGTGATTGTATGGGTGAATGAGTGAATGTGTGTGTAGACGTAGGAATCAGTGAGTGCTTATGTAGTAACTGGTATTGGTGTGTCATGATGTCATCAGTGATGTCATTTGAGATGTCATCAGTGATGTCATCAGTGATGTCATTTGAGATGTCATCAGTGATGTCATCAGTGATGTCACTGACCATGTCATGAATGATGTAATATGTGACATCATCAGCAGTGGATTGCGGGTGCGCGATATATAGTTAGTGCAACTAACTATATATGGAATTTCAATGGTTTTGTGTGAGTAAAATAAGGTTTTCTAAATGCTAATTCCTAACTATATATGGTCTATAACCTATGGTTTTTTCAGTGAATTTTCAAGGTTTTGTAAATGCTAATTCCTAACTATATATGGTCTATAACCTATGGTTTTTTCTGTGAATTTCATTGGTTTTTTAACAGCTAATATCTGTAGCTGTAAAATGTATTCTTCTTTAAATCCAAAAATATATTTTATATGTTTATGAATAATTTTTTTTTTAAATATTTTTTTTTCTTCGTTCCCGCTTCGCGAATCGGGAAGCTTCCCGTTAGCTGACCTTGATGCCGCGAAATAGACCGCGAGCCGGTAAACGTTTCTTTACCGCAAGTGCCGCGTTAGAAAACAACATCGTGACGCCTCCCGTCCGCATGACGTTTCACGTTGTCGCGTGATACGTCATATGACATACAACGTTAGCGAACTGGTACGCGAAGCGAGTCGCAAAGCGCAGGTTTCTGGAAGCAAACCGGGAGGCCCTGCAAAGCGCTTAACGTAAACACAGCAAGTCATGTGACTTGGTAATAACACTTTTCATTGGTTCATTTCACTTTTGGTTTCCTAATGATGTAAGACTAGGTCATATAATCTAAAATGAACACTTTTGATTGGTTGAGAACTCTTGTTTTTCCCAAATGATGAAAATCCCTCCTTCTTTCCTCACTCTGACTTTCATCATTGTGAGAGAAAGACCCTTTGTGATCACTGAGCAATGGCTTCTTTAGTAGCTTCAGCTGGTGCTTCCCCACCACCTCCACCACATCCAAGGAAGAGTGGACCACCTGCTCAAGTTATAATTCAACAAGGAGAGGAAGAAGAGGAACAGGAGGACGAGCACGAAGAGAGGCAGTTTTTGCCTGAGCAGCCCAGGACGTCTCACCGGAAAGAAAACTTCATTTGGCAATTTTTTAAAATTCCCAAAGGTCAGAAAAAAGTAAATGCAAGATACGTAACTTGCCTTATATGTCAAGATAGACTGTCCAGAGGGACCGACAAAAAATACAGTTTCGGAAACTACACAATGCATCGCCATATGACTAGGTGGCATCCTAACAACTACAGTGCTGCACAGTTTCGGAACGACCTAGATAATCTCCCTATTATGGCCAGAAGATCTGTTGTACCGGAAGTAACGGGACCAGAGGGCAGGGAGATGGTGCCAAATATACAAATGAGATTTGGTGATGTAAAACACATCTGCGTATTTTGCGATGGATTCATTTCCTACGGAGAAAAAAGCATCACTCTGATCAACAGAGCTATTGACTATCATATGCAAGTTTGTACGAAACGCCCAAAATAATAAATACTTCTTTTTTTTGTTTTGTTGCTCCTGTTGAGCCCTTTACAATGAATCGTTTTCATTGCCCCCTCCAAGAAAAACCCAAAAAAATATAAAACTGTTCAGAAAAATTCAAAAAAAGTAAAAAAATGTTCTGAAAAATAAAAAAAAAAGTTCTTTTCAGAACTACCTCCCCGTTATTAAAAAATTGGTACAATATTTGGAACTGTGCCAACCTCTATTTCTCTTAGTTCGCTTCCCAGTTCGCTCCCCGGTACGCGAACCGGAAGCGAACCAAAAACAGTAAGTATAAGGGATGGAAACAGACACTTATGTTAAAAGAAAGACAGCTATAGGGGAGTAAACTAGAGATACTATTACCCGTAATCCACTGCTGATGATGTCACATATTACATCATTCATGACATGCTCAGTGACATCATCAGCAGAGGATTGCGGGTTTTTTGGCAACGTGCCTTATCCACGGTTTAATAATGCTGCCTTTTGCTTTATATAAGTTTTCAAATTGTATGAAATATATACCAATATGTCGTTATGAACCTTTAGGTAGTGCTTTTTTTCATGAGGTCTGGTCGCTTCCATACACATACAGATGTTTCAAAGATGATCAAGAAGTTTATCTGAATGGAGAGGAATGCACTGAGACGCCAGATCATTCACTAATGTGTAGGCACATACAGTTACACGGTTCATGCAACAAACACCGACCAAATATGGCTTGCGTGTTGCAAGGCACGCCAGTTCCTGCTATCATCCCCACGTTCAAGTTGTTGGAAAATGGTAGTTATTTGATGCTCAATAATGAAGATTGTTCTGAGTTAATTAAAAGTATTCCTTTTATCGTAACAGTAAGTGAACGGGTTATTTGCTGCAGAAATGTTCTATTTCCTCCCACACATGAACATAGGGAGTTTTCAATCTGGCCACAAATACCAACCTTGGGACAGATTTCAACGGCATGGCAAGAATAAGAGCTCTTTTGTCTCAGAGAGAGGTGGCCTTGAGTTCGGCCCGTGAAACTTTTGTGCTTCACATAGCGAACACCCGTACAGAGGTGCACACACTTTTCAATTCAGATTTGCCTTTCAAATTCAGCAAGATGGTTCCGACTATCTTTAACGCATCCTCCGCAAAGTCCCTGGCGCACTTTTTTAAAGTTGTTACCAGTGGTCTCGTGACTTCATTTGAGAAAATCTTTGGACTCATCCCTGCTTCCTTTCATTCTATTTTCTCCACTCTGGTTCGTGGATTGGCATTTTTACTTGCATTACCAGCGGACGCTCTTGTGCTTTTTTACATTTTTAAATATGGATGTCCCTCCTATGCAACCTCCCACCCTGCAGCTGCTGACACTGTTCCGCAATCGCATGCTAGAATATTATGGCACAATGCCGTTGGCGATATTAAGCACGGCATATGGATTATCTTTTCGATTCTCCTACTTCACCTGTGTCCAGCCTGTATTTCACTGCCTGACCTGTGATTTCGATTGGGCCATTGATTTGTGTCTCTGCGGACCGGTTTCTCCTGACGTCGACTTTAATCAGCTGATGACTCCTATCATTACTCACAAGTTGGTTTGTCCTGGCGAAAGGATTATGGCTGTGGCATTGATGCATGGACTACTTGGTCCCTGGAATTTACTGGCGGCAGCACAGTCTTTCTTGGAACAGAGCTTTCTTGAAAACCCACCGAGCTGTCCTCTGATGGTGATAGAGGATCCGGTGCTGGGAGAGCACGTATGTTCTTTTCCGCTTTTAAATTGGATGGCTGAACTGTTTTCGGATGAAGACGGTGACTTCCTATTGGAGGCTGTTGCAGCTTATTTTGCATACACAGTTATGTCATAGACCTTTTTCATGTTTGATATGCTGAGTACTAGCATTTCATTGACAATTCATTGACTTATTTGTCAAGTTTTTATTATTTACCTTGCCTATTGGCTTAAGACTCGATAAAGTACTTGGCTGTTTTATTTTTCTTTAGCATTAAATTTTCCTAGTTTTTAATGCTTTACCTTGCGGACCGTCCACATATAAACTTGCAATCTGCTCTCATGAGATGGCACTTCTATTATCTTATTCAGTTCGTTTCCGGATCATGGGGAGGTGTCATCTAGGTCCTGGATATCTTTACACCGTGTTAAGTTAGCATGGGCTCATTACCGGTTTAAACGCCATTTTTCCTTTTTTGCAACTTCTGCACACGACACTTAGTTGTTGCTTTAGCTTTCCACCTAGTAGTTCATCGTGGTTTACATGAGAATAATATGTTATTGGTCTACTATCTGCTTTACTTGTTAAACTATATCTGTACAGCGAGTGCTAAAGTTTCAAGAACAACACGATACAGAATTGTTATGAGGTCTGATCTCCACGACTTCATACTCATAACATAAGTGCAACTTCTGCCAATTCTGGGCATGAGGCGGGTTTTATATTGCTTTGCCGAACACACATACACAACAGTTGATGCGGCTCACATGAAGAGAGAGCTGGTGTATGCTGATGTGATTCCTTCAAATCTAAGACACTAAAGTATGGGCACGCCCTAAACCAACACAAAGAGACCTTCTTAGCAAATAATATAATATGTGTATTAGGGAGGGTGAGATATAAGCAGCCGCGGGCCGTGGAGGGAGTTACGGTGAGGCAGGGAGGCGGGGAGGGGGAGAAGCAGGGTGGAGCCCTCTCTACCTTGCCCCTCCCCCTCCCCGCCTCCCTGCCCCACCGTAACTCCCTCCACGGCCCGCGGCTGCTTATAAGTGTTGCTAACTCTTATTCATTTACAGCATGTTAACATACTATCACCATTCGCTTTTTATGTACTAGTAACTATGCTGGTAATTTTGCTACTGATAATATGTGTACTTGTATTATCTAAGATACTACGCCTGTGAAGACGGCATTAGTAAATAAACATTTCAAATACACATGTGTTCTTCTTAACTCCATGTTCTGGTTTCTAAGAAATATATAACGACCGACTGTTCATGAGTTCCACGTATCCTGAGGTACTATACGTTCATATTCTGGATTGTCTAAACATTGAGAGTTTGTTATATCCAATGTGACACTGTACCTAGCTTGCTAAGGAGTTTTTGATTACTAACGTGAGTTTTGGGACACCCTAATTCGCCGAGGTTCCAATCCTCTGTCCACAGTTCTGTGTGAGAACAGAAACCCTGCGACAGGGGCACCCCCGACCCTTGCTGGAGCTTCATCACACTTGCGATACAACTCCAGCAATGCGCCACCTTTACGGCACAGATACATCACGCATCTGTGCTGTTTTTGCCCCATGATGCGCCGCATTGTAAATGCAGCACACCATAGGTGACGGAACAGCGGCACAGAATGACTAACACATCCCTGGTGATGCGCCAGTCATCATAAATGTATCCCTATGCTTCTTATCTTGTTAGAGATGAACCGCCATATGTATCATCAAAGTTTTTTGCATTTCCTAAATAGCGAACTTTAAGGAATAAATAGCGATTCTTTACCATTCCTAGTTTGCGATGAGCTATTTGCTAATTACAAATTACCCATTCATTTCCTTCATTTCCATAGGGCGGTTGGACTCACTTTTAGCTCGAACGGCTGAATGGATTTCCACGAAACTTGGCAAAATTGTAGGGACTGGTAGCCCGATGTGCCTTTGCTATGCATTCAGCCGTTCGGGCTAAAAGTGAGGCCAACCGCCCTATGGAAATTAACATGGGAAAAACGCGTTTTGGGACCCCCCTTTTTTCTCGGCCCCCCCTTGACGAACCCCCCAAAATTTTCAGGGGCTGCTCAGAAACAAAATGTGCCATTTTCCTGAAAATTTCAGCCAATTCCGTCCACAAACGCCAAAGTTATTAGACATAGAATTTTCAAAAATCCCATAGAGAAAAAATCCTAACTATATATACCTACTGGTGAAGAGTTTTGTTTCTGAGCAGCCCCTGAAAATTTGGGGGGGGTTCGTCAAGGGGGGGCCGAGAAAAAAGGGGGGTCCCAAAACGTGTTTTTAACATTGAGTTTTCCACAGGGCGGTTGGCCTCACTTTTAGCCCGAACGGCTGAATGGATTTGCACGAAACTTGGCAAAATTGTAGGGACTGGTAGCCCGATGTGCCTTTGCTAGGTCTCAATATATGTGCTCCAGTGGATTTTGAGAAATTAACGTTCAAAAAAAGATATATATCTGTAACAGCGGACCAGGCAGCGCTCCGGTTCGCGGACTTTACGCATTACGGAGCTTTGTGAAGCGAAGCTGATTGGTTCTCCGGCGTCTGTAAACATTCCAAACAGTCCGTAGCGGCCGCCATCTTGTCTCTCGGTAGGATCGAGAGACAAGAGGAGGCCAAAGCGAAGGGGCAAATGACCATAAGGGGGCATAGTAGATCCTCCCTGACCCTCTAGGTTTGATGTGGAGGTTTTAAAAGGGCCCCGCAGGGCAAAAAAAATAAAAATAATAATAATCGAATGGCTGAATGGATTTGCACGAAACTTGGCAAAATTGTAGGGACTGGTAGCCCGATGTGCCTTTGCTAGGTCTCAATATATGTGCTCCAGTGGATTTTGAGAAATTAACGTTCAAAAAAAGATATATATCTGTAACAGCACTCCGCTTCGCGTACTTTTCGCGTAACGGAGCTTTGCGAAGCTGATTGGTTCTCCGGCGTCTGTAAACATTCCAAACAGTCCGTAGCGGCCGCCATCTTGTCTCTCGGTAGGATCGAGAGACAAGAGGAGGCCAAAGCGAAGGGGCAAATGACCATAAGGGGGCATAGTAGATCCTCTCTGACCCCCTAGGTTTGATGTGGAGGTTTTAAAAGGGCCCCGCGGGGCAAAAAAAATAATAATAATAATAATCGAACGGCTGAATGGATTTGCACGAAACTTGGCAAAATTGTAGGGACTGGTAGCTCGATGTGCCTTTGCTAGGTCTCAATATATGTGCTTCAGTGGATTTTGAGAAATTAACGTTCAAAAAAAGATATATATCTGTAACAGCGCTCCGCTTCGCGGAGATAAAATTATCTCTGTATTACCTAGCTGTTGCTAACACCAGTTAGCGACCGCTAGTAGGAGATAGCGACCATCTTGGGCCCCACTTTGCATGTCAGTGATATTTATCACTAATGACATGCAAAGTGGGCATGCCAAGATGTTAGCGACTTGAAACAGTCGCTAACATCGCTATCTCCTATTACCAACTTTTGGAGATATTCGCGCTAAGCGCGAATATCTCCAAAAGCTACCACCTGCCCTGAGCAGTTCTTAGCCATGTTATCCAATGGGAGGTGGATAACATGGCTAAGAGCATTAGCTCGGTAATGCATGAATATCGCTGAGTTTTCAGCGATATTAATGCATTGCGGTCGTTTTTTATGGCATTTGCGATAAACCTTGATAATAGCAAGGTTTATCTGCGATAATTTCTGACGATGCTTAGCGGTAAAAAATTCGTTGCTAAGCATTGTTAGGGATAAATATCGCTTAGCTTTGGTAATATGCCCCAACGTCTGTTAACGTTCGATTCAAAGGAAATCAGGAAGTGTTGAAAAACATTGTCTGCGCCATCTTGCCTTTTTTCAAATGCCACACTTTTGTCGTGCACGGCAGTCATTTTAGATGCCTTGACCAGACCCACTCTCTGCACGCTGTCGATCCTTAGCATGGCTCCCCACCCTCGCAAGCATCTCCCCCAGGCACTGGTCACCCCCGCTCTCTGTCCTATGCATGGGTAATAAACCTCCCCCCATCTGCGCTGCTCTTCCCTGAGAATCACACCCTGTGCCCGCCCGACACCTCCCTTTCGCCCTATTCACTACCGCACCCTCTGACACTCCTTTTCCTCTGTGTCCGATTGTTCAGGCCGGTCCTAGGCTATCAGCTAGCCCTGCAGATGTAGTTTATGGCCCCAGCTGTAAAGAATCACCCCTCTTCAAAGGAGTTATAGTAGATCAAGGCCCACACTCGATGAGATCCGTCACAGCACACGCGTTCCTACTATCTGAAAACCATCCTGTATTGTGATTGGGGAGGGGACCGAGCCTGAAGCGGAAGATTCCAGGGATGACTCTTTGTACATCAAAGTTTTTACAATTATGTGTCACATTAAAAATATATAGCACTCCAACAAAGTAGTAAGATTATAAAACTTTAATAACTTATAAATATATACAACAAAACAAAAACAGTAAAAACATATAAACATTTTTAGGGAAAAACAACGAAGTAGCGGTCGGCTGTGCGAATAGTCCCAACGCAGCACAACGTCCAGATTTCTGGACGGCACCCAGGTGATGTTGCCTGGGTGCCGCACTGATTTCGGCATCCGGCGTGGGGCGTCGCGGGGGGTGGGTCATCAGTAGCAAACTGTTGTGCGAATAGTTCCAAGGCAGCAGAACGATGGCACCAAGGTGATGTCCAGTAAGTTGCCGCACTGGTTTTGGTATCCTACAATGCTGCTCCGAATAACGGCGTGGGGCGCCCCGGGGGGGGGGGGAGGCGGCGTGAACGGGCCTCTCCAGGTGGAGTCTCGTCTGTTGTAGTGGGGCGCCCCTTTACCGTTTCAGTTGCCATTCCGTCCGCTTTTGGTCCACTGTGTCAAAAGCCGCAATTCAGCTGAGTTGCGCCCACTCTTGCGGTGCAGCGATAGGCGGCTGCCACAGGAGTCTCAAAATGGCGGCAGGCTCTTTTCTTTTTGGGCCTGGTCCACTGAAATGGCCCTGGGACACCTTGGAAATCGGACGACTGTCTGCTAGGTCTTGGACCCCATTCTCGAAAGCGTCCCCTCCGCCTTGAGGATTCAACAAAAGTTTTGGGGGCCCCCGACTCCTGCAGGCTTCTGGTGGGGAGCGGCTGCCATGATTGCTCGCGGAATGACCACGACGGAGCCACGAGATGGTGGTGCTTTCATGCTGACGCCAGCTTCAGTCTGAAACATCCAGAAACAAGGTGGGGCTTTCATCGTTTGGGAAAAAAAAAAGTTTTCATCCAATGAAAAGTGTTATTTTTAGGTCATATGATCAAGCCTTTCATCATTAGGAAACCAAAAGTAAAATGAACCAATTAAAAGTTTTATAAACAAGTCACATGACCTGTTATGCGGCATAGGGTATAAAATGCGGAGAAAATACGTTGGCACGTGAGGCGGCGTCAGTAGCGGACCGATGTGCGAATAGGCCGAAGGCAACACAACGCGCCAAGATCCGGATGGCACCGAGGTGGTGTCCAGCAAGTTGCAGCACTGGTGTGGCCATCCTACAATGCTGAAAGTCGGCGTGGGGCGCCCCGTTGGCCTGTGAGTTCGCGTCAGTAGCGGACCGATGTGCGAATAGGCCGAAGGCAGCACAACGCGCCAAGATCCGGATGGCACCGAGGTGGTGTCTAGTAAGTTGCCGCACTGGTGTGGCCATCCTACAATGTTGAAAGTCGGCGTGGGGCGCCCCGTTGGCCTGTGAGATGGCGTCAGTAGCGGACCGATGTGCGAATGGGGCCAAAGGCAGCGCAACAATATTTTCGGAATAGAAGACACCACAAGGCGCTGAGATGCCAAGATCCGGATGGCACCGAGGTGGTGTCTAGCAAGTTGCGGCACTGATGTGGCCATCCTACAATGGTAAAAGTCGGCGTGGGGCGCCCTGTTGGCCTGTGAGATGGTGTCAGTAGCGGACCGATGTGCGAATGGGGCCAAAGGCAGCGCAACAATATTTTCTGACTAGAAGACACCACAAGGCGCTGAGATGCCAAGATCCGGATGGCACCGAGGTGATGTCTAGCAAGTTGCTGTACTGGTGTGGCCATCCTACAATGCTGAAACTCGGCGTGGGGCGCCCCATTAGCCTGTGAGATGGCGTCAGTAGCGGACCGATGTGCGAATGGGGCCAAAGGCAGCGCAACAATATTTTCTGAATAGAAGACACCACAAGGCGCTGAGATGCCAAGATCCGGATGGCACCGAGGTGGTGTCTAGTAAGGTGCACTGGTGTGGCCATCCTACAATGCTGAAAGTCGGCGTGGGGCGCCCCGTTGGCCTGTGAGATGGCGGCAGTAGCGGACCGATGTGCGAATGGGGCCAAAGGCAGCGCAACAATATTTTTGGAATAGAAGACACCACAAGGTGCTGAGATTCGGTTAGCACCGAGGTGGTGTCTAGCAAGCTATGCAGCTGAGTTGCGTGCGCACTTGCGGCGAATAGGTCGAAGGCAGCACAACAATTTTTTCTGAATAGAAGACACCACAAGGCGCTGAGATTCGGTTAGCACCGAGGTGGTGTCTAGCAAGTTGCTGCACTGGTGTGGCCATCCTACAATACTGCTCCGAATAACGGCGTGGGGTGCCCGAAGGGGGGGGGGAGGCGGCGTGAACGGGCCTTCCTAGGTGGAGGCTCGTCTGCTGTAGTGGGGCGCCCCTTTACCATTTCAGTTGCCATTCAGCTGAGTTTTGGCCGCTCTTGATGCTACAGCGACAGGCGGCTGCAACAGGACTCTCAAAATGGCGGCCTGTTCTTTGGATTTGGGCCTGGTCCACTAAAATGGCCCTGGGACACCTTAGAACTCGGACGCTCGATTTTTTTTTCCTTTCCTCTACATGCAAAAAAAGGTAAATGCCCGGTACGTTATACGCTTCATCTGCCACGATGTACTCTCCAGAGGAACCGAAAAAAAATATAGTTATGGTAACTATACCATGCATCGTCATATGGAGAGGTGGCACCAATTAATTATAGTGCTGCATAAAAGAGAGATTTGGAGGAGAACCCCCGACCTGCCAGTACATTCATCAAAGAAGTGGCACTGACAGCATCAGAGGCAAGGGAAACGGTCCCAAATATTTAGAAGAACTTTGGAAAGATTAAAATGACATGTTTAGATTGTGGCAAATTAATTTCATGTGGACAGATGAGTGTTACGCTATAAATACAGCATATGAACATCATCATAGTTGATGGTTGATAGAGATATTTTGACTATATCCTGGACCTGCCCGTCCTCGCCCAAAATGGCGCCGGAATAAATGGGACTCGTAACTCCTTGTTGTGTACTGGTTGCAGAACCTTGAAATCACGAGATACGTATGCAGTTTTGAAGCACATGGCGGGCGGGGACGAGAATTGATTGAGTATTTCGACATCCCTATTGATATTAAGTTCTGATGTGTTATTGATTACTGTACTATTGAAAGTTCGAATTAACGTCACGCATGGTACTTGCCCGCAAATGTATATCTAGATAATTTTATTGTAACTGGCCCTGTCGTATTTTAATTATAAAATGTACGTCCACCGATTCCGCAACTGTTAGACACCTTAGTTCTTGCAACCTAATGGCCCGCCCGTTACGTTCCTCTACAGTGTAAATGTCTACTCATCATATACGATTACAGTTTGCTCCGTGGCCGGCCCACGTGGTTATAGGCTCGTATTTGTATAATGAAATTTTCACAATAAAGGTTTTTAAAAGAAAACATGGTAGTAGTATATACATTGGTAAAGTTTTTAATAATAGTCACTGTTTTAGAATCATTAAAAGGCAAGTGAAATAAAGCAGACCAATTACATGAAGGGTAAAAGGTATAATACGCAGGAACGCAGTAAAGATAAATGGTCAAGGGCTGTTGTGTTTTCTACTCCTGCAACATAAAGTGATCGATAAGAATCTCATATTCAGGCGCATCGGCGACTAAGACAGCAGGTCGACCCTCTTTTGCTCAACGGCTCCGTCATGGGACGAAGAAACGCCCTTTTTCTCGAAAAAAGAATATATTTTACTTGCAGGACAGTTGTAAATTTTCCGGGAAAGTACATTAGCCTGGAACATTATAACATATATTTAAAAAAAAATAATGTTCGGAAGTAATAAAAAGCGTAATTTTTAGGTCATATGACCAAGCCTTTCATCATTAGAATAAGAAAAGTAAAATGAACCAATGAAAAGTTTTATTAACAAGTCACATGACCTGTTATGCTTACGTTACGCGCTGCGCGTCGCGCCCCGGATGACTTCCGGATGCGCTAACGCGGCGCGTCATATGACGCATTACGCGACAACGCAGGTCCAGAATATAGTCAAAATGTCTCCACCAACCAGCGGTCGGAACACAACCCCTTTCAGCAGGCTAAATAGTTCTTTTAAATGACAACAGAAGCGACAGGCAACAAGAACCATGAGTCAAAGAGGGGAGGGCTAGTTCTTCTCTACCGGGTTACATTGGGGCGCTACCGGAACTGATCGAATTGGTAGTCTACAGTGTTTCTGGATGTTTCAGACTGAAGCTGGCGTTAGCATGAGAGCACCACCATTTCGTAGCTCCGTCGTGGCCATTCCGCGAGCAATCATGGCAGCCGCTCTTTATCGTTATTTTGGGCGGGGTGGGTGGCGGAGCCGAGCTGTATTGCAGCCATCATGGTGTGGAGTTCAGTTCATCTCACTAGTTTCGTATTTGTCATGAGGGGTTGTTCTTAATGTTTCTATTTTAGCGAGGTCAAAAAGAGATCCCATTAGTGGCCTACTGATTTTGCTCGATTCCTTTTGTTTTTTTACACGATTTTTCGTTATCTGCAAAGACTAAACAGAGTATTGCGACTCTGTGTTTGTTTGTAAATAGAGAATGAACCAAAGAGAACCAATTCTAAAACAGTAAATGCTTGGATAACAATCAATCAAATGGAGAGAGAAGCAGGCACGACGTATTACAACGGGGGCAAAGGCCTGCGTTAACTACCTTTCACTATCTGCAAAGAGAGAGTACTCCTAATAGAAATGAGGGGGGGGGGCAGCATTCAAAGCAGATCAGTGTGCATAAACACGAAAATGTTTTTACTTACCACGTACTTGACATTCGACAGCTTATGATATTTGCTATTAAAAAACCATTGAAATTCACTGAAAAAACCATAGGTTATAGACCATATATAGTTAGGAATTAGCATTTACAAAACCTTGAAAATTCACTGAAAAAACCATAGGTTATAGACCATATATAGTTAGGAATTAGCATTTACAAAACCTTGAAAATTCACTGAAAAAACTATAGGTTATAGACCATATATCGTTAGGAATTAGCATTTAAAAAACCTTATTTTACCCACACAAAACCATTGAAATTCCATATATAGTTAGTTGCACTAACTATATATCGCGCACCCGCAATCCACTGCTGATGATGTCACATATTACATCATTCATGACACGGTCAGTGACATCACTGATGACATCACTGATGACATCTCAAATGACATCACTGATGAATATATATATATATATATAAATATATATATATATATATATATATATATATATATACATATATATATATACATATATATATATATATATATTCACTGAAAAAACCATAGGTTATAGACCATATATAGTTAGGAATTAGCATTTACAAAACCTTATTTTACTCACACAAAACCATTGAAATTCCATATACAGTTAGTTGCACTAACTATATATCGCGCACCCGCAATCCACTGCTGATGATGTCACATATTACATCATTCATGACATGGTCAGTGACATCACTGATGACATCACTGATGACATCTCAAATGACATCACTGATGACATCTCAAATGACATCACTGATGACATCTCATTTGACATTACTGATCACATCACTGATGACATCATTCATGTGATAATACGATGAACCTCTTCAGACTCTAATATGACCTTAGATACCCTCAGTGTAAACAGACACTCACAGACTGTCACTCATCCATGAAGTTACACACACACCTAGTCAGTCATGCAAAGAATCAATCACACCTCCATTTTCTCAACTATACAGTTATACACACCTTACTTATTCAAACACATACTAACACATATTTACTCTCTTATACAATCCCGGATACAAGTTCACAATGATCCATACAGCCACTCACACATTCACTGGCTCTTATGCACAGTTATTTATATATGTCAACTCTCACATGTACTGTGTTTTACATATGTACTTACTTTGAAATGTAGCACTGAGATATCCATTCACTCACCAATACACTCATGCACACAGTCAACCGCCCATACAGCTGTTTCCACATGCACTTTTGAACCCATACATCTAGTGAATCAACTGCTCACACATCTATGCACAGAGTCATACACCTCCCAGACACCCACACACACACTCAGTCTCCCATACAAATACATGGGCAACCAATCAATAACCCATATAGTTACTCATATAGCTACTGATCAACACATGCAGCAGTTTACAGAACAACAGATATAATGATGCACAAATTAAGACAGTTTAGTCACTAACCCATGCACTCAGTGAGACACATTTAATCACTCACTCATACAGTCAGTCATGCATCTACTAAATCCTTCATCCAGACACTTATAAATCCACTCATTCTTCAATATGTAAGACATATTTTAACTTTACAGAAACATACAGTCACTGGATGTTGTCATCAGTGATGTCAACAGTGATGTCATTTGAGATGTCATCAGTGATGTCATCAGTGATGTCATTTGAGATGTCATCAGTGATGTCACTGACCATGTCATGAATGATGTAATATGTGACATCATCAGCAGTGGATTGCGGGTGCGCGATATATAGTTAGTGCAACTAACTATATATGGAATTTCAATGGTTTTGTGTGAGTAAAATAAGGTTTTGTAAATGCTAATTCCTAACTATATATGGTCTATAACCTATGGTTTTTTCAGTGAATTTTCAAGGTTTTGTAAATGCTAACTCCTAACTATATATGGTCTATAACCTATCGTTTTTTCAGTGAATTTCAATGGTTTTTTAATAGTAAATATCAAAAGCTTTAAAATGTATTCTTCTTTAAATCGAAAAATATATTTTATATGTTTTTAATACAATTTTTTAATGTATTTTTTTTTAATATTTTTTTTTGTTTCGCTCCCGGTCCGCGAACCGGGTAGCTTCCCGTTAGCTCAATTTGCTGCCGCGACCCGGTCCACGAACCGGTAAACGTTCCGTTTGCACAACTGCCGCGTTAGAAAACAACATGGTGACGCGTCGCGTAACAGCGACGTATCGCGTTGTCGCATAATGCGTCATATGACGCGTCGCGTTAGCGCACCCGGAAGTGCTCCGGTACGCGAAGCGCAGCTTCCAGGAAGCGATCCGGGACGCGGCGCGGAGCGCGTAACGTAAGCATAACAGGTCATGTGACTTGTTAATAACACTTTTCATTGGTTCATTTCACTTTTGGTTTCCTAATGATGTAAGGCTAGGTCATGAGACCTAAAAATAACACTTTTCATTGGTTCAGAAATATTTTTTTTCCCAAATGATGAAAACCCCTCCTTGTTTCCTCACTCTGACTTTCATCTTTGTGAGAGGAAGACCTTTTTTCATCACTTAGCAATGGTAAGTGTTGTAGCTTCAGCTGGTGCACCCCCACCACCACCACCACCTCCTAGGAAGAGAGGACCACCTCCTCAGGTAATCCTCAATCAAGAGGAGGAAGAAGAGGAAGAAGAGGAAGAGGAGCAAGAGAGGAGGCAGTTTTTGCAAGAAGAGCCTAGGACGTCCCGTGTCAAAGAGAGTTTCATTTGGCAATTTTTTAAATATCCCTGGGGCCAAAAAAAAGTGAATGCCCGGTATGTAACTTGCCTTATATGCAAGAAAGATCTGTCCAGAGGGACAAATAAAAAATACAGTTGTGGCAATTATACGATGCATCGCCATATGGAGAGGTGACACCCTATCAACTACAGTGCTGCGCAGCTACGTGACCTGCAGGACAACCCCCCTCCTGTGGCCCGAAGTTCAAATGTAGAGGAAGTGACGGGACCAGAGGAGAGGGACATGGTCCCAAATATACAGATGAGGTTCGGGACAATCAAACAAGTGTGCGTGCGTTGCGGTCAGTTGATTTGCTACAGAGAAAGTAGCATCAATTTAATCAACTTAGCAATTGATAATCATGATTGTCCGAAACGCCCCAGAGAATAAATTCTTTTTTTTGTTGCTCCTGTTGAGCCCTTTACAATGAATCGTTTTCGTTTCCCCCCCCAAAAAAACCCCCCAAAAATATAAAACCATTCAAAAAATACAAAAAAAGTAAAAAAATGTTCAGAAAAATAATAAAAATATATAAAACAACACAAATAATAAAAAAAAGTTCTTTTCAGAACTACCTCCCCTTTATAAAAAAATTGCTAAAATGTTTAGCACTCTGGCAACCTCTATTTCTTTTGGTTCGCTTCCCGGTTCGCTCGCCGGTTCGCGAACCGGAAGCGAAACAAGAGTAAGTATAAGGGAAGGAAACAGAGAGTAATGTTAAAAGAAAGATAGCTATAGGGAGTAACACAGAGATACTGTTTAATAGATCTATTTACCGAAGAAAAGATGGAAGAGGGTATAATTGTGAAAAACAAAATAGATAAGGAAGTGAAAGAAAAAAAGGAGAGTAGAAGAATAATAAACAGGAGTTTCTTAGAGAATGTGAGTGAATGTTCAAAATAAGATTAAAACATGTGGAATAACAGAGAGAAAAAACAGGAAGCAGAAAAGAAGAAGTAACAGAAAAGGAATGATTGAAACAGCAAAGAAATGTAAATAATATAGGGGCATATTATCAACATAGGTGATAAAATTGTCGCTGCTTTTATCGGCAGAAATCTGCCACT
Source organism: Lissotriton helveticus (assembly GCF_964261635.1). NCBI lineage: Eukaryota > Metazoa > Chordata > Amphibia > Caudata > Salamandridae > Lissotriton > Lissotriton helveticus. The sequence goes on along the minus strand of NC_136067.1, from coordinate 347,606,763 downwards.
AAAGCCGCTTTTGCGGCAGAAAACTGCCGCTAAAGCCGCTTTTGCGGCAGTTTTGTGCCGATAATCACTGCTTTTATCGGCAGAAATCTGCCGCTAAAGCCGCTTTTGCGGCAGAAAACTGCCGCTAAAGCCGCTTTTGCGGCAGTTTTCTGCCGATAAAAGCAGCGATAATTTTATTGCCTGTGTTGATAATATGCCCCTTAGTGTGCTTGAACTACAGGGAGAAAGCATAATGAACTATTAGTGAAAGAGTGATCAGTCAGAGACAGTGAGAGTAATAGAGACGGAGTGAGTGAACAGGAGTGAGGAACTATGAGAACAGAGGGACTGAGAAAAGGAGTGGAAGGAGTAGAGTAAGTAAGTAATAGAGAAAGGAATGAGAGAAGAAGCAAAGGCAGGAAACTGAGGGTTAACGAAATGAAGCAGTGGAACTAATAGAAGTTAAATGTGATAGAAATGTAATGAAAAGAGTACAAAACATTTACCTTATAATGGTCGTTAACTTAGTCACTTGTTATTTTGATACTTTCAATCTGTGAAAGAAAGAACAAAAATTTGAAAAATATTAAAACGTGTATTTAAAAATTAGAAAAGACAAGGGAAAAGATTGAAGGACAAACAGTTTTTCAACAACTTTGACACTTACAGAAGCCTCTGCTTCTCCATGTCCCCTACACAGTCCTAAATATATACATTTTAAACTAACAGTATCTTGTTGCAGATGAAGTGAGGCCTATCTTGCAACATGGTGCATCTTTTGCATCACTGCTGCATCACATAAGTGATGCAACAGCGGCACAAAAGAGGCGCACGGCCATCATAAATCTGCCCCAAACATTTTAAATGATTGATTCAGGATGCCGATAAGGTGTGGCCTCTCCAGGGGTTTGTTTGAGGTGAGGCCTACTCAGGGTTACAGATGAATTTTAGACTTGTTGAAGAGTACAGAGGAGATAATACATGTCCATGCCTACCAATGAAGTGAGTCATGTCCACTGCACTCTTTAACAAAGGCCAGACCTCCTCTGTCTCCCTGGACAGGCCTAAACCTGATCTGCACAATGTGATTCGTAATGTTAGGAAACACAGGTGATGTAATTGAAAAACGTGCAATTTATTTTGCTCATTTCACAATCACATCACTTGTGTTTCCTTTGCTTAGGTATCTCATTGTGCAGATGTAGTCCAGCATATGAAAGAGTACGCAGAAGTTCAGCACTGCATGCAACAACTTTGACACTTACTGAAGCCTCAGCTTCTCCATGCCCCCTACACAGTACTAATTATATACATTTTAAACTGACGGTATCTTGTTGGAGATGAAGTGAGGCCTATCTTGCAACATGGTGCATCGTTTACACTGCTGCTGCATCACAAAAGTGACGGAACAGCGGCGCAAAAGAGGCGCACGGCCATCATAAATCTGCCCTTAACATTTTAAATGATTGTTTCTAGATGCTGATAAGGTGTGGCCTATCCACAGATTTGTTTCAGGTGAGTCCTACTCAGGGTTGCAGATGAAATTTAGGCTTGTTGAAGAGTACAGAGGAGATAATACATGTGCAGGCCTACCAACGAAGTGAGTCATGTCCACTGCACTCTTGAACAAACGTCAGACCTCCTCTGTCTCCTGGAACAGGCCTAAACCTCATCTACACAATGTGATGCGTAATGTTAGGAAACACAGGTAATGTAATTGAGAAACGTGCAATTTGTTTTGCTCATTCCACAATCACATCACCTGTGTTTCCTTTGCTTAGGTATTTCATTGTGCAGATGTAGTCTATCATATGAAAGACTACGCAGAAGGTGAGCACTGTATGCAACAACTTTGACACTTACAGAAGCCTCAGCTTCTCCATGCCTCCTACACAGTTCTAAATGTATATCATAAATACAAAAAGTACAGAATTAATTATACATGTTAAATGGTTTATTTTTGCTGTTCTCAGAATATATCAAATTTCACTAAAAACAGTGACTTGAAGGTATTCATCATATAACAGCGGGGAAAAAAAAACACAATCAAAATGATTGTGTTTAAAAAACCCATATAACATAACCAATCAAAAATCAGAACTCCTTAAAATTAACTTACTTTCCATGACGTCGAAGGATATCCTATGAACAGCTTACACTCTGTTGTGCTGTTATTATTTTCAGCCCGCCACTTTCTGAAAGAAAAGCTCCATCGTTTTGACAAATATGTTACATACAATAAATGACTTCTCGCTCTCTACCACACTTTATCACAAGGCCAAATCGTGTAAGAGCCATTTATAACTCTTGGAATTCTTCTAAGCAAATCCCGTCATTTTCTTTTTCTGCAACTTTCAGAAAGAAAACGTTCAAGATCACTTTCACAATCCTGAACTAGTAATATCTCACCCTTCTTGCTCACTCATGTTCCACATTTCCTATGACACTGATACTGCTTACTATGAAGCAGACTTACACTACCTCTATGACTACTACAATTATTTAATTCTCTACATCACTTTTAATCACAAAGCAATTTAAAACAGTACATAAAGTTATATCAACCCCTAGAATCATTATAGGCCAGTTACCTACCCTAAATTCTTTCTTCTGAAAACAGAAAGTAAGAATATTTTTAATAAGATGTGTAATAAGTGGATGTTGTCAAAGGACCATCATGTCATATAATAGCCGCAGTTAGAAATTTTTTTCTAAAATCAACGAGTGTGTAGCCACAACATTTGAAATTAAAGTTGAAAACTTATTTTCATCAGGTTTATATAGTTGGAATTTTTAAATGACATTATAACCAAAAGTTTGTTCAAAATATGTTGACAGCATTGCAGACTTAAACCAAAGCACACAGCAGCTGACCAAGGTTTCGCACATCAACTTTGTCTGTTTCAAAAAGTATTTGGTGGTGTAGCTACTCTCGCCATCCGCTGCCGAGGATGTTTGTCAGAGCAATAGTACAAGAGAGTAGAGAGGCGCACTCAATAAAGTCAAAAGCACAAAAAGTTCATTAAATGTGTAAATCTTCTGTTCTTTTCTTAAATATAGTCTTTATTTTCCTTTTGCATACAACGGCACAGCCAACGCGTTTCATTCCCATTCGTGCCTAGGGAATTTCATCAGGGCATATACTGTATAGTCAGGTGGGTACGATAGTCCTAGATGAGGTTGCTCCTAGGAAGCTGATGTAAATGAATGATCACAATAGACCACAATGTATTCCTGAGTAAACTTGGCACTCAAATCCAATTGGAATGGTGATTGGAGTCCCCCGAATTAGCTGAGATGTAAGATTTGAGAAAGTCAAGATGTCTGTTGATCCTGGACCCCTTAAGGGAACTGCGAGGCGGAGGGGGGTCAGCGCGCTCGGGATGATAACCAGCGTGTAGAGTGGTTGTAGCAAAGTTTGTACAATACGGTACCTCTGATAGGGTCTCCGTACTCCACCGCTCCTCCCCATGGATTACAGCTAATTCGGGGGACTCAAACCACCATTCCAATTGGATTTGAGTGCCAAGTTTACTCAGGAGTACATTGTGGTCTATTGTGATCATTCATTTACATCAGCTTCCTAGGAGCAACCTCATCTAGGACTATCGTACCCACCTGACTATACAGTATATGCCCTGATGAAATTCCCTAGGCACGAATGGGAATGAAACGCGTTGGCTGTGCCGTTGTATGCAAAAGGAAAATAAAGAATATATTTAAGAAAAGAACAAAAGATTTACACATTTAATGAACTTGTTGTGCTTTTGACTTTATTGAGTGCGCCTCTCTACTCTCTTGTAGCATTGCAGACTTACATTACCTCTACTCCATGTTTTGATTGGCTGCTTGAATTAGCTTATTAAAAGAAACAGTTTTCTGAACTCATTCAAAGTGCAGTTATTTTTCCATGACGTCAAGTGTTATGGTAAGAACACCGTTTGCTTTGGGAAATACTCTGTTGTCCTTTAACTAATCCGTGCCCACCACTTTCTGCAGGAAAACCTTCTTTTTTTTCAGGAACTACTTAAAACTGAAAAATAACTTTTGACTCTGTACTACACTTATCCTCAAGGCGAAATAGTGTAGAGCCATTAGAACCTCTTGAAATTCCTCATGGCAAATCCCGAGATTCTTTCGCTAAAATTTTGGTTGTAAAAACACCAGGTAAGAATTTTTAAGGTCAAAAGGAAATTTTTTTGGGAAAGTTAAAACAGAATCATTGCAGAATGACCAGCCGTTTCTAGACTTCAAATAAGCTGTGTAATGTCCTGATGTTGTTGAAGGACTGTCATGATATATAATTGCTGCAGTTACAAAAGTCCTTCCTGATATTGACAACTGCGAAGCCACAAAATTTTTAATTAAAGTTGTCAATTTTGTTCCATCAGGCCTACATCGTTGGAACATTAAAATGACATACTGGCCATATGTTCGTATAAATAATGTGGACAACATTTCAGACTTACATTGGCTACACTCCATGTTGTGATCGGCTGCTTTTACTAGCTTATTAAAGGACACTGATTTACTGTCTGGCAAAGTTAAATATATACATTTTTCTGAGTCTACACTAGTAGTACTTGATACCCTACAGTTCTCGCAGTCATGCTGCCATTGATAAGAAAGGCCAAACAGGTGATCTACATCTACACCTTCATCTTGCAATACTTCAAGCATATACATTAAAAACTCCTGACAATCTTGCTGAATATTTTGAGAGAATTGCGTTTGACCTGAACATTTGTCTAACAGATTTCGAATTTCAGACACACTTTCTATTTTTGTTCTATCAGTGCTACATTTCTCTAACACAGAATTCAACAAACTGCAAAATCTTTGATCTGAATTGACCACAATCTCTTCTTTTAAATTTTCTAGAGAAAACAAAACATTAACCACTACATTACATAGCAGTTGACACCAGAACTGTTTTCAAATTGAAAACCAACAACATCTTCAACAAAATCCTTTTTCTTTCTGCTTATAATTTCTGGTTCATCGACTTTTCGTCTTTTTGCTACAACCTCTCTACTATTGGTCACATTTCTTCGTTTCCGGCCTACCACACGTTTCTCAAACAAAGGATATTGAGGCGAATATGGCGCATACTCTCTTCTTAACCTATTGTATTCCTTAACACAATCTAGATCCGCACAAATGTTTGTGACATCACACTCAATCAAGTACAATCCCGATAAAGTTCTGACTCGTGACAATGCCACATGTGCCATACCCTCCTTGAACACAGAACTGCCAATATTCACCAATGCACTGTCTACACTTAAACCTTGCGATTTATGGATTGTCACCGCATATGCCAAGCAAACAGGAAACTGCTTACGGCGAACATATAAGTCTTTTACAAGCAAAAACCTAGCAGAGCAATGACCAATTAGCTGTACTTCCTCAATGCCATCAAATTTAATTTTTCAAAATTCAATTCCATCTCTATTTCTGTATTTCTCAAAATCAACAACATTACCCATTGATCCATTTACCAGACCTCTTTCAAAATGTAAATTCCTTCTTAAAATTATACGGCAATTTAAGCACACATTCAGAGTCTTTTCAAAACCAGCAGTTTTAGATATAGTCTTCTCTAATGAATCCAATTTTGATTTCAAATTCTCAGACAAAATAATTGTTGCTCCCATATGCTCTACTCTGTCAATAGCTTCCAGTTTCACAATCTCTTGGTTTTCTAAATGCAACATTTTGTTGTTGAAGATGGCACATTCTGCAAGAGTTGGCATCAAACATATTCCAGATTTCTTCTCAGTAATTTTCTGAAAAATATTCTCAGGCACAACGTCTTCTTCTGGATACCAATTTGACAGTAATCGTGCATGTAAAGCTTCTTTCCCATGCTCGGTCACTTTTCCGATTCTAACATCTTGTAGAATATTCTTATAATCTTCATCCTTCGCTTGACGCATATTTTCACGCAGTTCAGCATAATTGAAGTTTAACCATATATTGACGTTGCCAATACTCCCTAGGCACTTCCTGGTATCTTCATGCATGAGCATTTTGAACACAGGTTGTCCTTTCACTGATGTCAGCTGCAGAAGATCACCGAAACAATGATGTGTTTGCCACCAAATAACACATCATACTCTGTTTTGAGAACTTCTTGCATTCTCAAATGCACAAAGGCAAGCATGACATTGGAAACCATGCTTACTTCGTCAATGTCATTTTCCTCAAGACTCTTGAAACTTCACAACAAGCATCTCCAGATAACTTGTGGTATTGTAATTTGTTATCATGCTCCACTGGCAGCATCAGTAGACGATGCAAAGTAATACCTTTAATGTTATGTGCTGCCAGTCCAGTTGGAACGGTGACAACACAAGACAGCGGTGACTCAGTCCTTTTCTGCAAATAACATGAAATTGCTTTAATGAGGAAACTTTTTCCAGTTCCCGCTTCTCCACTCACGTACAGTCGGACAGGCTTCAACGGCGTACATGAGCACTCTTTCTTCTCATGACTTAATCCATGATCTATTTGGTTGGTAACTTCGTCATATATTTTCCTCTGCTCAACGTTGAGTTGTCTTTCCAAGTCTTCTAAGTTAACCACATCCTCCTGAGCATGTGCCATGGCTCTTTCCACTTCAATCATGGCAGTGGCAGCTTCATTTTCGATAACTGGTCCTCCTAGTGGATCCTGACTCAATGAAACAGAACTCTGACTGTCCTGAGAACTGTCTCTAGCAATCTCTGCTGCAATCGTTGCTTCCTGCTCGATTTCCGCATTCAACATTTCTAGATATTTGGGAAAAACAGGACATTCTATGGTCTCCTTGGCGGCATTGAAAGAGTCTTCGTAACAGAGGAAATCTCCAAGCAGTTCCTCTTCTGCACGCCAAGGCTTGAAAAGTTGCAAAAGTGCTAAATAGAAAAACTCTTTTCTTTCAGGAGATTCGCCACTCAATTTTCGATGGTTTACCAAGTGGCATTTTCTTTGCTTGACCAGACATCCCTCACTTCCAATTACAGCATACACTCCTTTATCAATATCTTCTTTGATGTTCCTCTTGAATATGTAATTTTGTAGAGCCTCATACAGACAAACATTCTCGAGGTGACTGCTTCTATTTGGATAATATGTATCCAACATGTTGGTCTTCAAAATATCTGTACTGTTTGGCTCCTTTTCCGCCAAATACTCAATTTCCCGTACAGGTTTCAGAACTCGATTACGCATTGCAGCAAGACCAAGACTCGCCCAAATGATACTCCTGGATTTGGCATAGAGACTTGCTGAAGACAACCGGTCAGAACATTCGTAAGCTCCGATTTCTCGATGCGACAACATCTTCAGACTGAAACTGTACAACTTCTTACTGAGGCTCTTTTCATGGGAAATGTCCTCCCACATATCCTTCAATTCTGTCTTTTCTTTTTTGGTGATGTAAGATGTCACATACCGAGCCACAGCCATACAGTTATCAGCCACAAACTGTATATCCATGTTAGCATTCCACATGGACAAAATCACTGGGTTGTAGTCGTTGATGTACTTGGACTCTTCGTTCCTTTTCAAATTGTACGTATTTTTGGGTGATTTCTTCATCACATTATGTCGCAGTGAAGACATCAAACTGTTCACTCTTCCTTTAGAAATCACCGGTCGTGGAAAGGCGAAACGACATTTTGTGTAGAACTTGTCCTTGTTTCTGAATTTACGACGACAGTACTTTCCACAACGATGGCTTTGGAAGCGTAAAACTTGTTCTCTTAGGCTTTTGTGTTCCTTTGCCTTTGGAACAGCACATGTAGAATACTGTTCTATGAAACTCATCACTAAGTCATCCGGATCTGTTCCAAAATTGGGTGTATCTTTGATCCACAGCAGCATAAGTATATGAGGAGCACCTCTTGCTTGGTACTCCTTTCTCCAGAAGAAATCCAACACCTCTCCAAGAGGTGGATTTTTCTTGTTCATGATGAAAGACATCATAGCTTCAAATCTATGATTGAAGTACCTGCATACATTCACTGGATCCAAGGAGCACAGTTCTCCGGGTGTCTTGAATTCGATATTTTCAATGTTTCCATTTGCCTCTCGTAGAAATTCAAGTAAATCTTCCCAGCCATACTCAGCACAGCTGAGAGTGAGGAACCATGTGGGAGTTCCTAAGTTCCTCAGCATACATTTTAAATCACCATGACGACGGTACCAGTACTCATTAGTACCACGCTGACACGCCATGAGATTAATCAGGTGAGAATCCAAAATACTGTCTTGCACATTGACTTTATCCATAAAGTCACTTGCCGAGATATTTTGCATCTGTACACCACTTTTCAAGATGTGGTTCACTGCATATGACAGTCCAGACAGATCGCTTTCAAACAGTAGATGAAACAAATAGGGAATGCATTGACGAAACCTAGGATCTTCTGCATACAATCGTAAAGTCCGGTATTCAGAAGCAGGAATTTGATCAGGTCGCTCATCATATCTTCCTCCTTGACCTGTTGGAAATAGCTGTGAGAAACACAGAGCTTCCAAACTTTCCTCCCAAACACTAATGGGACTTCCTTTGGCTTGTTTCATTTGAAACAACTCAATAGCATTCCCCATGACTTCCTTGGAATGCAAAGGAGGAACACTATAATGTTCATATATTTCTTCATTTTTAGAGGCTTCTACTCTCTCAATTTGACCAGCACACAAATCGCTATCCTCTTCTTCACTTACTTCCTCTTCTGCAACATATACATTCTTGTAGTACCTATTGTTTTTCTTCAAATACAATGTTGCCTTTTTGTCTTTCCTAACATCCACTAAATCTTGCCAGATTTTCTTACTCTTTGTCGGAACCCCATTAACTAAGATAACCAGAGGTTCCTCTTCCACTTTCTCTACTCCAATTGTATTAATGTTTTTCTTCAAATCTAGAGGCAAATAAACAACTCTTCCCTTTAATCCTCTCTGTAAATCTGATGGAGGCAATTTCCCTGTCTTTGGCTCCATTCGTACAATAGCCTGAAAGGAATGGATACTTTGAATCAAAATAGATTCATAAGTATTTAAATCCTTCAATTCAGAAGGAATCTCAACCAATTCCAGATTATTATGAACCGCTCTAGCAGGCATCTGGTTTTGATTTAATTTGTTACAACAATAAGTACACACACGTTGATCCAATCCCAAATCAAAACAATTTTCTACCATCAAGTATGTTGCAAAATCCTTCCATTCACTATTATTTTCACTTTCACTTTTCGCATATAAATCCACTAACTTAGTCTGATTCTTATAATAAGTGCGTCGACAACACACACAAGTAAAATTAGGCCTCTCACTTGATTTCACCTGAAACGTGGCAATTTCTTTCTGAAAATTATCTGTACTGGAAACCTGTACACTATCTTCCACATTACCTTCTTCTTCTGGGGCAATTTCAACATTCTCCTCTTTACTTGCAAAGTAACAAAACTCAATTTCTTCACAAATATTCTTCACATCTACTTCAGAACCATGCAAAAGAGCAGTGCATAATTGTTTAAGCATAATTGCTGGACTCTTAGCATAATACAACATTCTAACTAATTTCCTCACTTTATTATGATGCACTGCTAGCATCCTGAAATGATGAAAAACACTCTGGCATACTCTCCTGGAAAGACAAGCCAGTGAATGACCATGCAAACCAGTCACTTCTCTCACTATGCAAGGATCTAATTCTTGCAACAACTTCATTTTCTGTTTTAAAGTTTTCTTATTAAATGTCCGTACAAAATCACAAAGCAAATTGATGGAATCCTGTCGCACACTGCAAATACTACTACACTTCCAGGTATACACTGGTCCCTTAGGACGTCTTCCTAAAACCTCATTACCTAACACCTCTTCTGCCTCTGTTGTCACAAGTTTTTCTTTTTCAACTGGACAACCATCTTTCACCTCATAAGCTCGACCACTGGTGTCAACTGCATGCACCAAATCATTATCCTGGAAATAACTCTCCTCATTAAAAAATGCCTCACAACTTGAACTATGCATCCATTCTCCTGAAAAAACTTCACAAAAATTACTACGATTAACTGTTCTCTTCCATCTACTATTTCTTTTGAAATCATAAATTGCCTTGTTTAGCTTCCTAATTCTATTGATTATCAAAATAAATAACTTTCGTTTAATTTCAAATGCCTGATCAATCATTTTCTCAACTTTTTTTTCTCTTATAAAAAACCACTTTCTGTTGACCTTTCTTAATATTTTTTAACAAATTGCCAATTATCCTGTTGCGGAACATTCGTCTACGAATGTCCCTAAACTGATTTTTCCTTCTACTACCATGCACAGAGTTATCTCCTGCTCTAGCAGTAACATTTTTGATTGGCCTTTCCTTTCCGTTTAAATTGGTTCTCTTTTTCTGGACTAAATTATTTTCTGTAGTACTACTTTTTTTTCTACAAATGTTTCTTAGGAATGATTTCGTTGTCTTACCCGGAGCTTTCTTGGTGACTTTACGAGTTTTTATTGTAGAGGACTGCTGCAAGCATTTAGTAATCTGCTGTCTTTGACGTTTTGTAGCCTTTCGGTTTCGTTCTTTAGATGGCATTATGTACTTTTGAAATGATCTGCAGTTGAATCTGTGGTAAAATATAATAAAAAATGTTATTAACCACTATTACCAAACAGTAAATCAATAACAGTCGTCAAAAATTTAACACACTACTTGTCAATTTTACATACAATAATTTTTAGTGCATTGGCAAATTTAGTAGTCACAAATAGTAGCAAAGAAATGGAATGCTTCTACATTTGACCTGTGCTCTTTTATATGTGAATCTGAACTAATTTTATGAGCATATTTGACTATTTTATTAAAGACACTACACACAAGCTGTTTTTTAAGTTGTGTTTAATTTTAAATGAAACGGTTTACATGTTTACTTTTCATTTCCAGTAACTTTTAAAAATAAATGTTTATAGTTCCATAGGCTCAAGCAGGTCAGCTTCCCACCCTATGTCATACAATTCTGACAAATCGGCATCCTCATCATGTTCTTCATCATCCTCAGGATTTAAATCATCCAAGGGATCTACTTCCACTGATGTTTCAATCACAATTTCAATGATAATATCGAGATCAACAGATTGCTCATTATCACTCATGCTTGATGTTGTCGTTATGTTGTCGTTATCTTTAAAGAAAGAGAACAACAATGAGATGTTGCAGAGTAAGAGACAAAGCTCAGAGACTATAATTGTTTAACAAGAGTAACATTTTGCAGATATTATTTAACCATGTCCAGCGATGCTGAGGAGGTGAGGCCTATGTCCAATTTTTCAGTGAACAGGACTCAGCTCTTCTTAACCTTGGATAAGCCTCACCAACACTGTGTCCCCTGCTAATACTTAAATTTAAAGGAGCAGATTTATGTTAACTGGCGCATCTCCAGGGATGCACTAGTTAACGTGCGCCACTGCTCAGCCACCCATGATGTGCCGCATTTACAATGCAGAGCACCGTTGAGCAAAAACAGCACAGATGCGTCACGCATCTGTTCCACAAAAACGGCGCATTGCACGAATCACGTCGTAAGCGCGACATGTCTACTGCAATGCACAGGGGCAAGCCACACATTGCATGGTTTCAAACAGGCGTAAGGATTTGATTCAGCAATGCCATAAATGTGACTCAGTGAAATCTTCTTAATTTCACTGTGTTAGTTTTACAGGGCTTTCATGCAAATGACTGGCCACCCTACAACAAAACGCTCACATGAAATCTGACGCAGGTTTCATGTGGCACAGGACTTTACAGCATGACACATCTGCCTAGATGCAAAAGAGGCACACGGCTATCATAAATCTGTCCCTAACATTTTAAATGATTGATTCAGGATGACGATAAGGTGTGGCCTATCCAGAGGTTTGTTTGAGGTGAGGCCTACTCAGGGTTGCAGATGACATTTAGGCTTGTTGAAGAGTACAGAGGAGATAATACATGTGCAGGCCTACCAATGAAGTGAGTCATGTCCACTTCACTCTTGAACAAAGGCCAGACCTCTTCTGTGTCCGTGGACAGGCCTAAACCTCATCTGCACAATGTGATTCGTAAAGTTAGTAAACACAGGTGATGTAATTGAAAAATGTGGAATTTCTTTTCCTCATTTCACAATCACATCACCTGTGTTTCCTTTGCTTAGGTATCTCATAGTACAGATGGAGTCTAGCATATCAAAGAGTACACAGAAGTTGAGCACTGTATACAACAATTTTGACATTTACAGAAGATTCAGCTTCTCCATGCCCCCTACACAGTCCTAAATGTTTACATTTTGAACTGACGGTATCTTGTTGGAGATGAAGTGAGGCCTGTCTTGCAACATGGTGCATCTTTTGCATCACTGCTGCATCGGTTTCATGTGGCACAGGACTTTACAGCATGACACATCTGCCTAGATGCATCAAGTTGTAAATATGTCGCAACATAGCAAATCTTTTGCACCGCCGCTGCGTCACAAAAGTGACGCACAGTGGTGCATAAGAGGCACACGGCTATCATAAATCTGTCCCTATCATTTTAAATGATTGATTCAGGATGACGATAAGGTGTGGCCTATCCAGAGGTTTGTTTGAGGTGAGGCCTACTCAGGGTTGCAGATGAAATTTAGGCTTGTTGAAGAGTACACAGGAGATAATACATGTGCAGGCCTACCAATGAAGTGAGTCATGTCCACTTCACTCTTGAACAAAGGCCAGACCTCTTCTGTGTCCGTGGACAGGCCTAAACCTCATCTGCACAATGTGATTCGTAAAGTTAGGAAACACAGGTGATGTAATTGAAAAATGTGGAATTTCTTTTCCTCATTTCACAATCACATCACCTGTGTTTCCTTTGCTTAGGTATCTCATTGTGCAGATGGAGTCTAGCATATCAAAGAGTACACAGAAGTTGAGCACTGTATACAACAATTTTGACATTTACAGAAGATTCAGCTTCTCCATGCCCCCTACACAGTCCTAAATGTTTACAGTTTAAACTGACGGTATCTTGTTGGAGATGAAGTGAGGCCTGTCTTGCAACATGGTGCATCTTTTGCATCACTGCTGCATCGGTTTCATGTGGCACAGGACTTTACAGCATGACACATCTGCCTAGATGCATCAAGTTGTAAATATGTCGCAACATAGCAAATCTTTTACACCGCTGCTGCGTCACAAAAGTGACGCACAGTGGCGCAAAAGAGTCACACGGCCATCATAAATCTGCCCCTAACATTTTAAATGATTGATTCAGGATGACGATAAGGTGTGGCTGATCCAGAGGTTTGTTTGAGGTGAGGCCTACTCAGGGTTGCAGATGAAATTTAGGCTTGTTGAAGAGTACAGAGGAGATAATACATGTGCAGGCCTACCAATGAAGTGAGTCATGTCCACTTCACTCTTGAACAAAGGCCAGACCTCTTCTGTGTCCGTGGACAGGCCTAAACCTCATCTGCACAATGTGATTCGTAAAGTTAGGAAACACAGGTGATGTAATTGAAAAATGTGGAATTTCTTTTCCTCATTTCAGAATCACATAACCTGTGTTTCCTCAGCTTAGTTATCTCATTGAGCAGATTTAGTCTAGCATATCCAAGAGTACGCAGAGGTATCCAACAGAGCAATGTACATTACTCACCTCCTTTAACACTTACAGAAGCCTCAGTTTAATATTTCTCAGTTCAATATTTATTTAAAGAAGCACACAAAATATGACCTTCTCATAAATGTGAAAAGCGTTTAAAAAAAAAAAAACGATTTTCTGGTCATAATTTGAAAACACAACACAGGTCCTATATAGAAGCACATCCTATCAGTACTTAAATTAGCCAAGCACACATGGGGGCGTATTTACAAGGACCTTACACCACAGGGAAATAACTTAAATAAAATGGGGAAAATAACATCAAAGGGACTCAAAGGCCTTTTAAATATGCCCCAAGCAGCCTATGAAACTCTAGCAGTACATATCAAGAAACTTAAATGACTTCAATAAACGTTTTTAAACACATCAAGTAAAGCAGTTATTCAACTACATTCATGGGGAAGTGACTTAAAATGCCCTAACACACATGAAAGCGTATTTTGAAGACCCTTAAACCATTTTTGCATCACTTTTAACATGGCTATGTAACTCAAAGAAACAAAATCTAAATTTGCCAAGCACACATGGGGGCGTATTTACAAGGACCTTGCACCACGGGGAAATGTCTTAAATTAAAATGGGAAAAATAAAATCAAAGGGACTCAAAGACCTTGTAAATATGCCCCAAGCAACCTATGAAACTCTAGCAGTACATATCAAGAAACTTAAATGACTTCAATAAACGTTTTTAAACACATCAAGTAAAGCAGTTATTCAACTACATTCATGGGGAAGTGACTTAAAATGCCCTAAGACACATGAAAGCGTATTTTGAAGGCCCTTAAACCATTTTTCCATCACTTTTAACATGGCTATGTAACTAAAAGAAACAAAATCTAAATTTGCCAAGCACACATGGGGGCGTATTTACAAGGACCTTGCACCACGGGGAAATGACTTAAATTAAAATGGGGAAAATAACATCAAAGGGACTCAAAGGCCTTGTAAATATGCCCCAAGCAGCCTATGAAACTTTAGCAGTACATATCAAGAAACTTAAATGACTTCAATAAACGTTTTTAAACACATCAACTAAAGCAGTTATTCAACTACATTCAAGGGAAGTGACTTAAAATGCCCTAACACACATGAAAGCGTATTTTGAAGGCCCTTGCACCATTTTTCCATCACTTTTAACATGGCTATGTAACTCAAAGAAACAAAATCTAAATTTGCCAAGCACACATGGGGGCGTATTTACAAGGACCTTGCACCACGGGGAAATGACTTAAATTAAAATGGGGAAAATAACATCAAAGGGACTCAAAGACCTTGTAAATATGCCCCAAGCAACCTATGAAACTCTAGCAGTACATATCAAGAAACTTAAATGACTTCAATAAACGTTTTTAAACACATCAAGTAAAGCAGTTATTCAACTACATTCATGGGGAAGTGACTTAAAATGCCCTAACACACATGAAAGCGTATTTTGAAGGCCCTTAAACCATTTTTCCATCACTTTTAACATGGCTATGTAACTAAAAGAAACAAAATCTAAATTTGCCAAGCACACATGGGGGCGTATTTACAAGGACCTTGCACCACGGGGAAATGACTTAAATTAAAATGGGGAAAATAACATCAAAGGGACTCAAAGGCCTTGTAAATATGCCCCAAGCAGCCTATGAAACTTTAGCAGTACATATCAAGAAACTTAAATGACTTCAATAAACGTTTTTAAACACATCAACTAAAGCAGTTATTCAACTACATTCAAGGGAAGTGACTTAAAATGCCCTAACACACATGAAAGCGTATTTTGAAGGCCCTTGCACCATTTTTCCATCACTTTTAACATGGCTATGTAACTCAAAGAAACAAAATCTAAATTTACCAAGCACACATGGGGGCGTATTTACAAGGACCTTGCACCACGGGGAAATGACTTAAATTAAAATGGGGAAAATAACATCAAAGGGACTCAAAGACCTTGTAAATATGCCCCAAGCAACCTATGAAACTCTAGCAACATTTTAAATACACAACTTTCTTCATAATTTTCTCCTTAAAGCATACTATTCTCTATCTAAATTAAATGAATTTTTTCTCACCTTAGCAAATACTTTTTGAGTTTCAAAACAGTCTCAGACACACACCAATGTGTCTTCAGCAGAGCAAAAGGTATGCACTCCAGAGGCTGCAACCAACAATGGCACAGAAATGCTGTAATTCATCACACATATCTCTCATGTCACCCAATCAAAACTCTTCCCTCACTTTTTTCAAATCAACACCCTTCCACCCTCTGCCCTTTCTGCCTTTTTTCCATAGCAACCACCTCCTGAAAGACCTCTCATGTTTGCAAGTTCACACAACAATGTTTCAATTGAACTCTGAACTCTCAGTACACCTGCGTATCCAGTGCAATCTTTCATAAAATGATTTTTTCTTGCCCATTCAAATTACATCTTTCAAAGAACTCATCCATGCACCCTAACTTTCTGTTTTCAGCAATCAAAATCCACCAATCACTGCTACTGATTAATTACCACAGAAACTCCACAGTTTTTTTCATTACATACTCCTACTGTTTCAACTGCCATTTCATTACCACACTTCATCTGACTGCAGCAGAACCTCCTCTCACCATGTTTTCTGTCTGGATTGTTGGACATTGTTATATCCACTGGGCTCAAAGGTATGCTGATAACAGAAATTTACACAACCTCAATTTACAAAATGTGGAAATCAACTGGATTGGCCACAGAGGATTAAGATGTCACCAATTGATACCATTGGTGAAAACCTTTTTGCATTTGCCAAAACCTGACCTGTTAATTGTGCACTGTGGAGGAAATGACTTGGGCACTTTGACTGGGGTAGGTCTGGAAATGCTTTTAAAGGACACCTTTGAGCAATTGATGGCACTATTTCCTCAAACTGCCTTGGTATATTCAAATATATGCCAAAGACAGAAATGGAGGTGGTCAAACCAATTTTGTCCACAAATTGAGAAATCGAGGAAGCATGTAAATAAATCTGTTTCAGCTTACATGAGAGACCATGGAATGGGCTCAATCTACAACAATAACTTGCGTTACTACATGCAAGATATCTACAGAGCAGATGGAGTTCACTTCTCAGATGAGGGGAACAACATTTTCATCCTCAATTTAAGACTGTGCATTGGTACCTACTTGTAGGTACCTACATCAGCCACAGGACCCAAAAGCTCTTTTCAGAGCTACCCTACATCTGATCACTCACAATTATTATTTTACTCTAACTTTTTTCACTAATTTTCACCAAAGTACGCTCACCGGAGCGCTACCCGGTACGCGCACCGGACGCTAACCGCCCGAAAATTTGAAAAAAAATGGTTTTTTTTCACACATATGGGCCTCCTCAGCCACCCTCAGAAAACCTAGGGGGTCAGGATACGTCTACCGTGCCCCCTTCTACCCATTCTCAACATTATTTGCCCTCCATCTTGTATCTCAAATCTACCAAAACACAAAATGGAGGACTCCCGTAACGCTGCCGGTTCGCGTACCGGGGCGCGCACCGGGATGCGCTCGCTCAAAAAAGGTGGGAAAGTAATATACAGAAAAACCACTGGAGACACTTTCACCAAATATAGATTAGCTCATACTACATACCAATCCCTACCATTTTCACAAATTTGGTTGGAATTCCATTTAGCCATTTAGCCTGTAGACCTCTCTAAATACCCTGAGGTAAATTACTTCACAAAACACATCTGAAGTGTTGGAATTGACAACCAATTAAAATGTTACTTTCATGTTCTACTTTTTTTACCTGACATTTGATTGGTTATGTACCTGAATATATATAAAGAAAGAGAGAGAAACACAGCCATTTTGACTACTACTTCCTGAACTACATTGCAAGATAATTTTCACTGACAATTTAAACTTGTTTTTAAAAGGTAAGATGTTATTTTATAAATTTGAAAACATTTTCAGATAGTTATATAGTATCCCTCTGTAAGAGTTAGACATTGAGAAAGGCTTGTTTATTATAATTATGGATTGATTTAGGTTTCTGTGGTATAATTATGAATTTACTTAGGCTTTTTCACAGGCACTTTTTAATAGTACTACTTCACGCCTGAAAAGTACCTGTCTGAACTTAAACCCAACAGTGCCCTATCTCTACTGATATATTCATTTTTTATGCAAATTTCAGCACAAAAATTGAAGGAGAACAGAACGATTCCTTTGAAATTGTCCTAGAGATGAACAATGAGGAAATCATTGAACCCATTGACTTGGAATTCATGGATGAATCACGAGACCATGAACTTCTGCAATGTGTAGAATCTGTGGATTTCTTACTTCAATATGAGGACGGTCAAATGTGGGAAGTTATGTTCAGTCAAAAAGAAGACATATCGGACAGTCAAATGTTAGACGTTCTATTAAATTTTGAAAAAGAATCAGAAAAATAAATTTATATTTAATAATCAAAAAATTGTTCGAGTCTTTAATCATTTTTATATCTAATTCATAAACTAGTACCAAATTGATTATAATGTAAAGTCAGACTTATAGTATACTGTGCAACTTTATATTATCTCCAATGTGTATTTAACATCTCTTTATCATCTCCTGCCTCCATATTGTTTCTGCTTTCCTGACACACTATGGTATGAATTCCATATTCCACAATAACTTCTGAAACAACATGCAAGATATCTACAAAGGAGACGGTGTATATTAATTTTTTGACTCTGCATTGGTACCTACATATTGCTACTTAAATAAAAAAACTAAAAAAAAAACAACAAAACGAACAATCAATAAACATACAATATTTAAAAAGTTTATAATTCTTTTTTCCTTATAATACGCTCCCCGGACCACTTTCCGGTGCGCGTACCGGGCGCTCCCCACGCAAAAAAAACAAAAAAAAATGTTTTTTTTCTTTTCCCCCGCGGCGCCCTTTTAAAGCCTCCACATCAAACCTAGGGGGTCAGGGAGGATCTGCCATGCCCCCTTATGGTCATTTACCCCTTTGTTTTGGCCTCCTCTTGTCTCTCGATCCTACCGAGAGATAAGATGGCGGCCGCTCCGGACTGTTTAGAATGTTGACAGACACCGGAGAGCCAATCAGCTTCGCTTTGCGAAGTTCCGTTACGCGTCAAGTACGCGAACCGGGGCGCTGCCCGGAGCGCGCTTACAGATATATATTTTTTTTTAACGTTAATTTCTCAAAATCCACTGGAACACATATATTGAGACCTAGCAAAGGCACATCGGGCTACCAGTCCCTACAATTTTGCCAAGTTTCGTGGAAATCCATTCAGCCATTCGAGCTAAAAGTGAGGCCAACCGCCCAATGGAAAATTGCATAAGAAAAACGCGTTTTGGGACCCCCCTTTTTTCTCGGCCCCCCCTTGACGAAACCCCCCAAATTTTCAGGGGCTGCTCAGAAACCAAATGTTCCATTTTCCTGAAAATTTCAGCCAATTCCGTCCATCAACGCCAAAGTTATCAGACATAGAATTTTCAAAAATCCCATAGAGAAAAAATCCTCACTATATATACCTACTGGCGACCGCCAGTAGGTAATATATACATATATATACATATATATGTATATATTACCTACTGGCGGTCGCCAGTAGGTATATATAGTTCGACATAGAATTTTCAAAAATCCCATAGAGAAAAAATCCTAACTATATATACCTACTGGCGACCGCCAGTAGGTAATATATACATATATATATATATATATGTATATATTACCTACTGGCGGTCGCCAGTAGGTATATATAGTTAGGATTTTTTCTCTATGGGATTTTTGAAAATTCTATGTCTAATAACTTTGGCGTTTGTGGACGGAATTGGCTGAAAGTTTCAGGAAAATGGCACATTTTGTTTCTGAGCAGCCCTTGAAAATTTGGGGGGGGTTCGTCAAGGGGGGGCCGAGAAAAAAGGGGGGTCCCAAAACGTGTTTTTAACATTGAGTTTTCCATAGGGCGGTTGGCCTCACTTTTAGCCCGAACGGCTGAATGGATTTGCACGAAACTTGGCAAAATTGTAGGGACTGGTAGCCCGATGTGCCTTTGCTAGGTCTCAATATATGTGCTCCAGTGGATTTTGAGAAATTAACGTTCAAAAAAAGATATATATCTGTAACAGCGGACCGGGCAGCGCTCCGGTTCGCGGACTTTTCGCGGTACGGAGCTTTGTGAAGTGAAGCTGATTGGTTCTCTGGCGTCTGTGAACATTCCAAACAGTCCGTAGCGGCCGCCATCTTGTCTCTCGGTAGGATCGAGAGACAAGAGGAGGCCAAAGCGAAGGGGCAAATGACCATAAGGGGGCATAGTAGATCCTCGCTGACCCCCTAGGTTTGATGTGGAGGTTTTAAAAGGGTCCCGCGGGGCAAAAAAAAAAAATTATAATAATAATCGAACGGCTGAATGGATTTGCACGAAACTTGGTAAAATATTAGGGACTGGTAGCCCGATGTGCCTTTGCTAGGTCTCAATATATGTGCTCCAGTGGATTTTGAGAAATTAACGTTCAAAAAAAGATATATATCTGTAACAGCGCTCCGCTTCGCGTAACGGAGGTTTGCAAAGCTGATTGGTTCTCCGGCGTCTGTAAACATTGCAAACAGTCCGTAGCGGCCGCCATCTTGTCTCTCGGTAGGATCGAGAGACAAGAGGAGGCCAAAGCGAAGGGGCAAATGACCATAAGGGGGCATAGTAGATCCTCCTTGACCTCTTAGGTTTGATGTGGAGGTTTTAAAAGGGCCCCGCGGGGCAAAAAAAAAAAATAATAATAATAATCGAACGGCTGAATGGATTTGCACGAAACTTGGCAAAATTGTAGGGACTGGTAGCTCGATGTGCCTTTGCTAGGTCTCAATATATGTGCTTCAGTGGATTTTGAGAAATTAACGTTCAAAAACAAGATATATATCTGTAACAGCGCTCCGCTTCGCGGAGATAAAATTATATCTGTATTACCTAGCTGTTGCTAACACCAGTTAGCGACGGCTAGTAGGAGATAGCGACCATCTTGGGCCCCACTTTGCATGTGAGTGATATTTATCACTAATGACATGCAAAGTGGGCATGCCAAGATGTTAGCGACTGGAAACAGTCGCTAACATCGCTATCTCCTATTATCAACTTTTGGAAATATTCGCGATAAGCGCGAATATCTCCAAAAGCTAGCACCTGCCCTGAGCAGTTCTTAGCCATGTTATCCAATGGGAGGTGGATAACATGGCTAAGAGCATTAGCTCGGTAATGCATGAATATCGCTGAGTTTTCAGCGATATTAATGCATTGCGGTCGTTTTTTATCGTATTTGCGATAAATCTTGATAATAGCAAGGTTTATCTGCGATAATTTCTGACGATGCTTAGCGGTAAAAAAATCGTTGCTAAGCATCGTTAGGGATAAATATCGCTTAACTTTGGTAATATGCCCCAACGTCTGTTAACGTTCGATTCGAAGGAAATCAGGAAGTGTTGAAAAACATTGTCTGCGCCATCTTGTCTTTTTTCAAATGCCACACTTCTGTCGTGCACGGCAGCCATTTTAGATGCCTTGACCAGACCCACTCTGTGCACGCTGTCGATCCTTAGCATGGCTCCCCACCCTCGCAAGCATCTTCCCCAGGCAGTGGTCACCCCCGCTCTCTGTCTTATGCATGGGTAATAAACCTCCCCCCATCTGCGCTGCTCTTCCCTGAGAATCACACCCTGTGCCCGCCCGACACCTCCCTTTCGCCCTATTCACTACCGCACCCTCTGACACTCCTTTTCCTCTGTGTCCGATTGTCCAGGCCGGTCCTAGGGTATCAGCTAGCCCTGCAGATGTAGTTTATGGCCCCAGCTGTAAAGAATCACCCCTCTTCAAAGGAGTTATAGTAGATCAAGGCCCACACTCGATGAGATCCGTCACAGCAGACGCGTTCCTATTATCTGAAAACCATCCTGTATTGTGATTGGGGAGGGGACCGAGCCTGAAGCGGAAGATTCCAGGGATGACTCTTTGTACATCAAAGTTTTTACAATTATGTGTCACATTAAAAATATATAGCACTCCGACAAAGTAGTAAGATTATAAAACTTTAATAACTTATAAATGTATACAAGAAAACAAAAACAGTAATAACATATAAACATTTTTAGGGAAAAACAACGAAGTAGCGGTCGGCTGTGCGAATAGTCCCAACGCAGCACAACGTCCAGATTTCCGGCGTGGGGCGTCGCGGGGGGTGGGTCATCAGTAGCAAACTGTTGTGCGAATAGTTCCAAGGCAGCAGAACGATGGCACCAAGGTGATGTCCAGTAAGTTGCCGCACTGGTTTTGGTATCCTACAATGCTGCTCCGAATAACGGCGTGGGGCGCCCCGGGGGAGGCGGCGTGAACGGGCCTCTCCAGGTGGAGTGTCATCTGTTGTAGTGGGGCGCCCCTTTACCGTTTCAGTTGCCATTCCGTCCGTTTTTGGTCCACTGTGTCAAAAGCCGCAATTCAGCTGAGTTGCGCCCACTCTTGCGGTGCAGCGATAGGCGGCTGTCACAGGACTCTCAAAATGGCGGCAGGCTGTTTCCTTTTTGGGCCTGGTCCACTGAAATGGCCCTGGGACACCTTGGAAATCGGACGCTTGTCTGCTAGGTCTTGGACCCCATTCTCGAAAGCGTCCCCTCCGCCTTGAGGATTCATCAAAGGTTTTGGGGGCCCCCGACTCCTGTAGGCTTCTGGTGGGGAGCGGTTGCCATGATTGCTCGCGGAATGACCACGACGGAGCTACGAGATGGTGGTGCTCTCATGCTGACGCCAGCTTCAGTCTGAAACATCCAGAAACAAGGTGGGGCTTTCATCGTTTGGGAAAAAAAAAAAGTTTTCATCCAATGAAAAGTGTTGTTTTTAGGTCATATGATCAAGCCTTCCATCATTAGGAAACCAAAAGTAAAATGAACCAATGAAAAGTTTTATAAACAAGTCACATGACCTGTTATGCGGCATAGGGTATAAAATGCGGAGAAAATACGTTGGCACGTGAGGCGGCGTCAGTAGCGGACCGATGTGCGAATAGGCCGAAGGCAATACAACGCGCCAAGATCCGGATGGCACCGAGGTGGTGTCCAGCAAGTTGCAGCACTGGTGTGGCCATCGTACAATGCTGAAAGTCGGCGTGGGGCGCCCCGTTGGCCTGTGAGTTTGCGTCAGTAGCGGACCGATGTGCGAATAGGCCGAAGGCAGCACAACGCGCCAAGATCCGGATGGCACCGAGGTGGTGTCTAGTAAGTTGCCGCACTGGTGTGGCCATCCTACAATGTTGAAAGTCGGCGTGGGGCGCCCCGTTGGCCTGTGAGATGGCGGCAGTAGCGGACTGATGTGCGAATGGGGCCAAAGGCAGCGCAACAATATTTTCGGAATAGAAGACACCACAAGGCGCTGAGATGCCAAGATCCGGATGGCACCGAGGTGGTGTCTAGCAAGTTGTGGCACTGGTGTGGCCATCCTACAATGGTAAAAGTCGGTGTGGGGCGCCCTGTTGGCCTGTGAGATGGTGTCAGTAGCGGACTGATGTGCGAATGGGGCCAAAGGCAGCGCAACAATATTTTCTGACTGACACCACAAGGCGCTGAGATGCCAAGATCCGGATGGCACCGAGGTGATGTCTAGCAAGTTGCTGTACTGGTGTGGCCATCCTACAATGGTAAAAGTCGGCGTGGGGCGCCCTGTTGGCCTGTGAGATGGTGTCAGTTGCGGACCGATGTGCGAATGGGGCCAAAGGCAGCGCAACAATATTTTCTGTATGGAAGATACCACTAGGCGTTGAGATGCCAAGATCCGGATGGCACCGAGGTGATGTCTAGCAAGTTGCTGTACTGGTGTGGTCATCCTACAATGCTGAAACTCGGCGTGGGGCGCCCTATTAGCCTGTGAGATGGCGTCAGTAGCGGACCGATGTGTGAATGGGGCAAAGGTAGCGCAAGAATATTTTCTGAATAGAAGACACCACAAGGCGCTGAGATGCCAAGATCCGGATGGCACCGAGGTGGTGTCTAGTAAGGTGCACTGGTGTGGTCATCCTACAATGCTGAAACTCGGCGTGGGGCGCCCCATTAGTCTGTGAGATGGCGTCAGTAGCGGTCCGATGTGCGAATAGGCCGAAGGCAGCACAACGCGCCAAGATCCGGATGTCACCGTGGTGGTTTCATAGTTGAGAGGCACTTCATCTGCAGTGGGGCGCCGAGATCCGGATGGCACCGAGGTGATGTCTAGCAAGTAGCTGTACTGGTGTGGTCATCCTACAATGCTGAAACTCGGCGTGGGGCGCCCCATTAGCCTGTGAGATGGCGTCAGTAGCGGACCGATGTGCGAATAGGCCGAAGGCAGCACAACGCGCCAAGATCCGGATGTCACCGTGGTGGTTTCATAGTTGAGAGGCACTTCATCTGCAGTGGGGCGCCGAGATCCGGATGGCACCGAGGTGATGTCTAGCAAGTTGCTGTACTGGTGTGGTCATCCTACAATGCTGAAACTCGGCGTGGGGCGCCCCATTAGCCTGTGAGATGGCGTCAGTAGCGGACCGATGTGCGAATAGGCCGAAGGCAGCACAACGCGCCAAGATCCGGATGTCACCGTGGTGGTTTCATAGTTGAGAGGCACTTCATCTGCAGTGGGGCGCCGAGATCCGGATGGCACCGAGGTGATGTCTAGCAAGTTGCTGTACTGGTGTGGTCATCCTACAATGCTGAAAGTCGGCGTGGGGCGCCCCATTAGCCTGTGAGATGGCGTCAGTAGCGGACCGATGTGCGAATGGGGCCAAAGGCAGCGCAACAATATTTTCTGAAGAGAAGACACCAAAAGGCGCTGAGATTCCAAGATCCGGATGGCACCGAGGTGGTGTCTAGCAAGCTATGCAGTTGAGTTGTGTGCGCACTTGCGGCGAATAGGTCGAAGGCAGCATAACAATGTTTTCTGAATAGAAGACACCACAAGGCGTTGAGATTCGGTTACCACCGAGGTGATGTCTATCAAGTTGCCGCACTGGTGTGGCCATCCTACAATACTGCTCCGAATAACGGCGTGGGGTGCCCGAAGGGGGGGGGGGAGGCGGCGTGAACGGGCCTTCCTAGGTGGAGGCTCGTCTGCTGTAGTGGGGCGCCCCTTTACCGTTTCAGTTGCCATTCAGCTGAGTTTCGGCTGCTCTTGATGCTACAGCGACAGGCGGCTGCAACAGGACTCTCAAAATGGCGGCCTGTTCTTTGGATTTGGGCCTGGTCCACTAAAATGGCCCTGGGACACCTTAGAACTCGGACGCTCGATTTTTTTTTCTTTTCCTGTACATGCAAAAAAAGGTAAATGCCCGGTACGTTACACGCTTCATCTGCCACGATGAACTCTCCAGAGGAACCGAAAAAAAATATAGTTATGGTAACTATACCATGCATCGTCATATGGAGAGGTGGCACCAATTAATTATAGTGCTGCATAAAAGAGAGATTTGGAGGAGAACCCCTGACCTGCTAGTACATTCATCAAAGAAGTGGCACTGACAGCATCAGAGGCAAGGGAAACGGTCCCAAATATTTAGAAGAACTTTGGAAAGATTAAAATGACATGTTTAGATTGTGGCAAATTAATTTCATGTGGACAGATGAGTGTTACTCTAATAAATACAGCATATGAACATCATCATAGTCGATGGTTGGTAGAGACATTTTGACTATATCCTGGACCTGCCCGTCCTCGCCCAAAATGGCGCCGGAATCGATGGGACTCGTAACTCCTTGTTGTGTACTGGTTGCAGAACCTTGAAATCACGAGATACGTATGCAGTTTTGAAGCACATGGCGGGCGGGGACGAGAATTGATTGAATATTTCGACATTCCTATTGATATTAAGTTCTGATGTGTTATTGATTACTGTACTATTGAAAGTTCGAATTAACGTCACCCATGGTACTTGCCCGCAAATGTATATCTAGATAATTTTATTGTAACTGGCCCTGTCGTATTTTAATTATAAAATGTACGTCCACCGATTCCGTAACTGTTAGACACCTTAGTTCTTGCAACCTAATTGCCCGCCCGTTACGTTCCTCTACAGTGTAAATGTCTACTCATCATATACGATTACAGTTTGCTCCGTGGCCGGCCCACGTGGTTATAGGCTCGTATTTGTATAATGAAATTTTCACAATAAAGGTTTTTAAAAGAAAACATGGTAGTAGTATATACATTGGTAAAGTTTTTAATAATAGTCACTGTTTTAGAATCATTAAAAGGCAAGTGAAATAAAGCAGACCAATTACATGAAGGGTAAAAGGTATAATACGAAGGAACGCAGTAAAGATAAATGGTCAAGGGCTGTTGTGTTTTCTATTCCTGCAACATAAAGTGATCGATAAGAATCTCATATTCAGGCGTATCGGCGACTAAGACAGCAGGTCGACCCTTTTTTGCTCAACGGCTCCGTCATGGGACGAAGAAACGCTCTTTTTCTCGAAAAAAGAATATATTTTACTTGCAGGACAGTTGTAAATTTTCCGGGAAAGTACATTAGCCTGGAACATTATAACATATATTTAAGAAAAATAATGTTCGGAAGTAATAAAAAGCGTAATTTTTAGGTCATATGACCAAGCCTTTCATCATTAGAATAAGAAAAGTAAAATGAACCAATGAAAAGTTTTATTAACAAGTCACATGACTTGTTATGCTTACGTTACGCGCTGCGCGCCCCGGATGACTTCCGGATGCGCTAACGCGGCGCGTCATATGACGCATTACGCGACAACGCAGGTCCAGAATATAGTCAAAATGTCTCCACCAACCAGCGGTCGGAACACAACCCCTTTCAGCAGGCTAAATAGTTCTGTTAAATGACAACAGAAGGGACAGGCAACAAGAACCATCAGTCAAAGAGGGGAGGGCTAGTTCTTCTCTACCGGGTTACATTGGGGCGCTACCGGAACTGATCGAATTGGTAGTCTACAGTGTTTCTGGATGTTTCAGACTGAAGCTGGGGTTAGCATGAGAGCAGTACCATTTCGTAGCTCCGTCGTGGCCATTCCGCAACCAATCATGGCAGCCGCTCTTTATCGTTATTTTGGGCGGGGTGGGTGGCGGAGCCGAGCTGTTTTGCAGCCATCATTGTGTGGAGTTCAGTTCATTTCACTAGTTTTGTATTTGTCATGAGGGGTTGTTCCTAATGTTTCTATTTTAGCGAGGTCAAAAAGAGATCCCATTAGTGGCCTACTGATTTTGCTCGATTCCTTTTCTTTTTTTTTTACACGATTTTTCGTTATCTGCAAAGACTAAACAGAGTATTGCGACTCTGTGTTTGTTTGTAAATAGAGAATGAACCAAAGAGAACCAATTCTAAAACAGTAAATACTTGGATAACAATCAATCAAATGGAGAGAGAAGCCGGCACGACGTATTACAACGGGGGCAAAGGCCTGCGTTAACTACCCTTCACTATGTGCAAAGAGAGAGTACTCCTAATAGAAATGAGGGGGGGGGCACCATTCAAAGCAGATCAGTGTGCATAAACACGAAAATGTTTTCACTTACCACGTACTTGACATTCGACAGCTTATGATATTTGCTATTAAAAAACCATTGAAATTCACAGAAAAAAACATAGGTTATAGACCATATATAGTTAGGAATTAGCATTTACAAAACCTTGAAAATTCATTGAAAAAACCATAGGTTATAGACCATCTATAGTTAGGAATTAGCATTTAAAAAACCTTATTTTACTCACACAAAACCATTGAAATTCCATATATAGTTAGTTGCACTAACTATATATCGCGCACCCGCAATCCACTGCTGATGATGTCACATATTACATCATTCATGACATGGTCAGTGACATCACTGATGACATCACTGATGACATCTCAAATGACATCACTGATGACATCACTGATGACATCTCATTTGACATCAATGACCACATCACTGATGATATCATTCATGTGACAATACAATGCATCTCCTCATATTTTAATATAACCTCTGTTTCACCCAGTGTTAAATACAGAGTATAATTTTTGAAACCATTGACACACCAATACTAGTTACTACATATGTACTCACTGATTCCTACGTCTACACACACATTCACTCATTCACCCATACAATCATTCATACATATAATCACTCATCTTTACAACACTATCATATGCACTCATACACCTATACAGACACTCACACTCTGCCACTCATCCATGGAGTTACTCACACACCTAGTCAGTCCTGTAAAGAATCAATCACACTTCCATTTTCTTGTCTATACAGTTAAACATAGAGCACCTTACATTTTCAAACATATACTAACACATACTTACCTTGTTATACAATCATTGATATAAGTACACATTGATCTGCACAGAGTCACACACCTCCCAGCCAGCCACACACACACTCAGTCTCCCATACAAATACTTGGACAATCAATCAATAACCCATATAGTTACTCATATAGCTACTGATCAACACATGCAGCAGTTTACAGAACAACAGACATAATGATGCACAAATTAAGACAGTTTAGTCACTAACCCATGCACTCAGTGAGACACATTTAATCACTCACTCATACGTTCAGTCATGCACCTACTAAATCCTTCGTCCAGACACTTATACATCCACTCATTCTTCAATATGTAAGACATATTTAAACTTTACAGAAACATAAAATCACTGGATGTTGTTATCAGTGATGTCATCAGTGATGTCATTTGAGATGTCATCAGTGATGTCATCAGTGATGTCACTGACCATGTCATGAATGATGTAATATGTGACATCATCAGCAGTGGATTGCGGGTGCGCGATATATAGTTAGTGCAACTAACTATATATGGAATTTCAATGATTTTGTGTGAGTAAAATAAGGTTTTTTAAATGCTAATTCCTAACTATATATGGTCTATAACCTATGGTTTTTTCAATGAATATATATATATATATATATATATATTACCTACTGGCGGTCGTCAGTAGGTATATATAGTAAGAACCTACTTTCCATAGGAAATCCGCAACATTCTATTTGGAATAACTTTGGCGCTGGTCGACGAATCTTCGCGAAATTCTCCAAGAAAATGGCCTGCTCCGCTCCTTCCCTGAAAGTTTGGGGGTGATTCGTGAAGCGGGGGCTGAGAAAAAAGGGGGTCCCAAAACGTGTTTTCCCCATGAAATTTTCCAAAGGACCTTTAGCCAGGGCTACAGCCCGAACGGCTGAACGGAATTACACCAAATTTGGCAAAAAGCTAGAGTTCGGTTCGCAGATCACGATTTCTGTTAAATGGTGTAAATCCGTTCAGTAGTTCCTGAGAAAATCATAAGTAAAATCATAGATATATCTATAGACGACATACCGTACGTTTACGGTAAGCGTACGGTGAAGCGTACCATTACGAACACAAGCTGCATGCTCATTGGCTGTCAACTGTCTGTCAACATCCAAACCAGGAAGTGTTGGCAGCCATCTTGTGCCTCGGTAGAACCGAGTCACAAGAAAACAGTAAAAGAAACGTGAAAAACACGCAAAGGAGGCAGGGTGCCCTGTAGGCCTGCTCAGGGGGTCCCACCAAGTCCCCCCATTTTTCTTATTTTTATTTTAAAAAAATCGCGGGTAACGCGTATGGTACACGTACGTGGTGAAAAGCGAAAAAAAAAATGAAGTCCGCTTTATTATTAATTAGCCCAGACCCGGGGGCAATTATTTTTACGTAATGGGGGGCCCGGAGGGGCCTCCCAGCCCCGGGGACTGCCACCCTGGGGCTTTTTTTTAAAGTATGCTGGGGTGGGCTCAAGGCCTCCCCGCAGACCCGGGGGACCGCCACCTCCCCCCCCCCCGGCTTCGGCTTTGCATGTAAGCTGCTGTCTCTGACGAAAAGCAATACCAGCTCCCGAAGGACACGGGGAGCTGGCATGGACCGTGGAGGCCTTGGGGCTCCCCCCACGGTCCCCAACGTTATGATTGAGCCCTGGGATATGGGGTCCCTGGGGATGATCCAAAATTTGTAATAGAGGCTTTTTTTTTTAACAATAGATTACCGTACGCGTACCATGAACGGACGTACAACGTACGGTGCAAAGTCTGTAAGTCGTCCTGTAAGCGTATCTAAGCAAGAAAAATTTAAATATTTTTAGATATTTATGAAGTGTATGTGTTTACATGTTGGTTGGCTCTAAAAAGAGCACTTGTGTTTATTGGGAGATTTTAGTACCTACAAGTAAGTACTGATGCAGAGTCTAAAGTTCAAGAGAAAGACTCTGTTCCCCTCATCTGTAAAATGTACACCATCTCTCCTATAGATGCCATGCATATTGAAGCGCAGATTGTTATGGTAAATGGACCCCATTCTATAGTCTCGGAGAAACGCAGAAACAGATTTATTCACATGTTTCCTAGCTTTCTCAATCTGTGGACAAAATTGATTGGACCAGTTCCATTTCAGAATCAGAATAGACAAATGTAGTTTGGGGGAAAGGTGACATCAGTTCTCTAAAGGTGTCCTTCATAAACATTTCCAGACCTACCCCAGTGCCTAGGCCATTGCCACCACAGTGCACAATTATGAGGTGAGGGTGTTGGAGATGCATAAAGGATTTCACCAATGGCGTCAATTGGTGCCACTTTAACCCTCTCTGTCCAATCCATTTAATGTCTACATTTGGTAAACCTAGGTCTTTGTGAATTTCGTTCTGTTCTGTGTACCTTTGGCTCCAGAAAATACAGCTGTGTCCAACAATCCACACTCTAAGCATCTTGAAGAGAGGTCTTGATGCACTCAGATGGTCTCTGTAAATGAAAGGGCAGTTTGATCTTTTTTTTTTTCTAAAATGGTGGATAAGTGGAGTTTTGAAAAAAAAGCAAAGAAGTGATTAGTTGTTTGAAATGTTATTAGCTATAAAACTAGGGTGACATTTTCTTTTTTTGAAAAGCCTGTTATTTATTGGTTAAGAAAAAGTGATAGAAAAGAACATTACTTAAGGTAAGCTGGTATATTGATAAGTCAAGCACACTTGTTTTTTTAATTTGCAACAATGTATGATGAACTTTTCACCTGTGTTGTCAGTTAGTTGTTCCCTGAAGTGTTTCTATGGTAACTGGCAGAATGTGGAATGGGGGAAGGGTTGAAAGTTTTGTCAGTTGGAAAGGGTTCAAAAGTTCAAGCAATTGAAAAGTGTTTCATTTTGATTTAATGTGGGAATAAATGTGATTTGTTATTTTTTTGTATATGTGTGTAGATTGACAGGAAATGTTTGCTGCTTGCTATAGGACTTCCTGACCCTCTAGTATTGCTTAGGGGGCTTTACAATGATCCCCAATGTCAAAATCTATTTTTTTTCTTGCTTAGGTACGCTTACGGGACGACTTACAGACTTTGCACTGTACGTCGTACATACGTGAATGGTACGTGCACAGTAAATCTATCGTAAAAAAAAATAGCCTCTATTACTAATTTTTTATAACCCCCGGGGGCTTTAACTATATGTTTGCGGGGGGGCTAATGGCCCCCCCGCAGCCCTGGGGACCGCCACCCCCGGGGCTTCTTTTAAAAAAAAAAAAAAAGATTAAAAAACACCTGTGTGGGGGTGCTGAAGCCCCCCTACATGCACCGGGGACCGCCACCACCCGGAGCTCTAATATTTAAAATAGGGGGGTCCGTGATGGACCCCCCAGTCCCGGGGACCACCACCCCCCAGAGCTTTTGAATGTTGGGAGGGGGGCCGTGCGGCCCCCCTCCTGGAGCCTTTGATGACCCTGGGGACTGCCACCCCCAGGGCCAGCTCCTGCAGTGTCCCGGGTGCCTACCCCCCGTGACACTGCTGTTTACTATGGTAGGGCGGGAGCCTCGCGGCTCCCGCCCTATCATAGCAAACTGCTTTCCTATTTGAAAGAGAGAGCAGGAAACCTGCTCTCTCTATTAAGTAGGAAAATAGATTGCTTTTCGTCAGAGAGAGCAGCATGTAAGCTGCTCTCTCTGACGAAAAGCAATGCCGGCTCCCGAAGGACGCGGGCAGCCGGCTGGGACCGTGGGGGCTTTGGGGCTCCCCCCACGGTCCCCAACATTATATTTTAGCCCCGGGGGATGGGGTTCCCGGGGATTATAAAAAATTAGTAATAGAGGCTATTTATTTTTTACTGGAGATTTACCGTACGCGTACCATGCACGTACACACGACGTATGGTGCAAAGTCTGTAAGTCGGCCCGGGACACTGCTGTTTGCTATGGTAGGGCGGGAGACCATACGACATACAGTGCAAAGTCTGTTAATCGGCCTGGTAAGCGTACCTAAGAAAGAAAAAAATCAATTAAAAAAACTAAATATTTCAGATATCTATCAAGTTTATGTGTTTATGTGTTGGTTGGTTCTAATGAGACCTTTTCTCTTTATTGGTACTTATAAGTAAGTTCTTATGCATAGTCTAATCTTGCTGAGGAGCAGTGTTGAACTTTTGACCTCTGTTGACAGTTGACTTTTGCATGATATGTTGGGGGTAGGGTGGAAATGTATGTAAGTTGGAAAGGTTTGAAATGTTGAACCAATAGAAATGTGTGTTTGGTTTTGAATTATTGTGTGAAGGAATTTGATTTGTTATTAATGTGTATATATGTGTAATTTGAGAGGGAAAATGTGCCATTTCTTGGTTCTGCTGCAAGCACTGAAGCAGAGAGATTCTGTATAAGACTATCTGCTGTGTGAGTGGCATTCTTCTTAATCTACCAATCAGTTTGAGAGGTGAGTTGATAACTTGTAAGGGAATGTATGTGGTGCATTTTATTTTTAGTAAGAGTAATGTGTTTATTCTTGTAAAGTTTGTAGAATCATTTTTTGAGTTTGTCTGCATTTGGATAACTATTGTGATGAAATCATTTGGTAAGTTAATGTGTTTAGTATGTCACCTTTGTGCAATAAACTACAGTACTAAAAAATGTAGAATGTGTGCAGTCACTTT
Source organism: Lissotriton helveticus (assembly GCF_964261635.1). NCBI lineage: Eukaryota > Metazoa > Chordata > Amphibia > Caudata > Salamandridae > Lissotriton > Lissotriton helveticus. The sequence goes on along the minus strand of NC_136067.1, from coordinate 347,574,183 downwards.
TTTAGTTGTAGAGTAGTTAATAGTGTTGCTTGCTTAGAATTAGGCTTGTGTTTTAAATCTACAATTTTGAGGTTGGTATACATACACTGCTGCATACACTCTTGGGCAGATTTGCAAGCCCCTTGCGCCTCTTTGTTGTTCTATTGTGTCACATATTTGGATGTAATGTTGGCAAAAAATAATGCAACAAATTGGAAATGTATTTGCAAAATGAGTCAGGGTTGTCCACTGAAATGTAGTAGTTATATACATGGAATGTGTTCAGTCATTTAAACTTTTCAGTGTAGTAAATGTGTTTTGGTAAAATGTATGGTTTTAAATTTTTTGTCTAGAATCACACTGAGCGTCTGTGTACATGAAGGAATTATATTTGCCCCTTTTTCAATAATCTCTCCTGTCTCTCCTCACAGTCTACCTCTCTCTGCTTATACTGTCCCCTCTCTTCTGATATTTCCCCTCTTTCCTTATTCTCACTTGTCTTTCTTCATCGTGCTGCTTGTTCTCATAGTCCCTCCTGTCCTCTTAGTCTCCCTCTGTCCTAATTGTATCCTCTGTCTCCTAATACTCCCCTTTCTTTTTATACTCCCTCCTCTGTCCTCTTACTCCTCCCTCTGTCATCATACCTCCCTCTTAACAATTCCCCAGTCAGTATACATACACTGCTGCATACACTCTTGGGCAGATTTACAAGCACTTTGGGCCTCTTTCTTGTTCTTTTGTGTCACATATTTGGATGTAATGTTGGCAAAAAATAATGCAGCAAATTGGCAATGTATTTGCAAATTGAGTCAGGGTTGTCCACTGAAATGTAGTAGATATATACATGGAATGTGTTCAGTCATTTAAACGTTTTATGTAGTGAATGTGTTTTAGTAAAATGTATGGTTTTAAATTTTTTGTCTAGAATAACACTGAGCGTCTGTGTACATTAAGGAATTATATTTGCCCCTTTTTCAATAATCTCTCTTGTATCTCCTCACAGTCTACCTCTGTCTCCTTATACTATCCCCTCTCTTCTGATATTCCCTCTCTTTCCTTATTCTTACTTGCCTTTTCTCATAGTGCTCCTTGTTCTCATAGTCCCTCCTGTCCTCTTAGTCCCCCTCTATCATCATTGTCTCCTCTGTCTCCTAATACTACTCCTTCTTTTTATACTCCCTCCTCTGTCCTTTTTAATCCTCCCTCTCTCCTCATACCTCTCTCTTAACAATTTCCCAGTCAGTATACATACACTGCTGCATACACTCTTGGGCAGATTTACAAGCTCCTTGGGCCTCTTTCTTGTTGTATTCTGTCACAATTTTGGATCTAATGTTGGTAAAAAATAATGTAGCAAATTGGAAATGTATTTGCAAAAGGAGTCAGGGTTGTCCACTGAAATGTCGTAGTTATATACATGGTATGTGTTCAGTCACTTAAAGGTTTGAGTGTAGTAAATGTGTTTTGGTAAAATGTATGGTTTTAAATTTTTTGTCTAGAATCACAATGAGCGTCTGTGTACATTAAGGAATTATACTTACCCCTTTTTCAATAATCTCTCCTGCATCTCCTCACAGTCTACCTCTCTCTGCTTATAATCTCCCCTCTTTTCTGATATTTACCCTCTTTCCTTATTCTCACTTGTCTTTCCTCATAGTGATGCTTGTTCTCATAGTTCCTTCTGTCCTCTTAGTCTTCCTCTGTCCTCATGGTCTCCTCTGTCTCCTAATACTCCCCTTTCTTTTTATACTCCTTCCTCTGTCCTCTTACTTCTCCCTCTGTCATCATACCTCCCTCTTAACAATTCCCCAGTCAGTATAAATAGACTGCTGCATACACTCTTGGACAGATATACAAGCCCCTTGGGCATCTTTCTTGTTCTAATGCATCACATATTTGGATGTAATGTTGGCAAAAAAGAATGCTGCAAATTGGAAATTTATTTGCAAAATGAGTCAGGGTTCTCCACTGAAATGTAGTAGTTATATACTTGGAATGTGTTCAGTCATTTAAACGTTTTAGTGTAGTAAATGTGTTTTGGTAAAACGTATGGTTTTACATTTTTTGTCTAGAATCACACTGAGCGTCTGTGTACATTAAGGAATTATACTTGCCCCTTTTTCAATAATCTCTCCTGTCTCTCCTCACAGTCTACCTCTCTCTGCTTATACTGTCCCCTCTCTTCTGATATTTCCTCTCTTTCCTTATTCTTACTTGCCTTTTCTCATAGTGCTCCTTGTTCTCATAGTCCCTCCTGTCCTCTTAGTCCCCCTCTGTCATCATTCTCTCCTCTGTCTCCTAATACTTCTCCTTCTTTTTATACTCCCTCCTCTGTCCTTTTTAATCCTCCCTCTCTCCTCATACCTCTCTCTTAACAATTTCCCAGTCAGTATACATACACTGATGCATACACTCTTGGGCAGATTTACAAGCTCCTTGGGCCTCTTTCTTGTTGTATTCTGTCACAATTTTGGATCTAATGTTGGTAAAAAATAATGTAGCAAATTGGAAATGTATTTGCAAAAGGAGTCAGGGTTGTCCACTGAAATGTCGTAGTTATATACATGGTATGTGTTCAGTCACTTAAAGGTTTTAGTGTAGTAAATGTGTTTTGGTAAAATGTATGGTTTTACATTTTTTGTCTAGAATCACAATGAGCGTCTGTGTACATTAAGGAATTATACTTACCCCTTTTTCAATAATCTCTCCTGTATCTCCTCACAGTCTACCTCTCTCTGCTTATAATCTCCCCTCTTTTCTGATATTTCCCCTCTTTCCTTATTCTCACTTGTCTTTCCTCATAGTGATGCTTGTTCTCATAGTCCCTTCTGTCCTCTTAGTCTTCCTCTGTCCTCATGGTCTCCTCTGTCTCCTAATACTCCCCTTTCTTTTTATACTCCTTCCTCTGTCCTCTTACTTCTCCCTCTGTCATCATACCTCCCTCTTAACAATTCCCCAGTCAGTATAAATAGACTGCTGCATACACTCTTGGACAGATATACAAGCCCCTTGGGCATCTTTCTTGTTCTAATGCATCACATATTTGGATGTAATGTTGGCAAAAAAGAATGCTGCAAATTGGAAATTTATTTGCAAAATGAGTCAGGGTTCTCCACTGAAATGTAGTAGTTATATACTTGGAATGTGTTCAGTCATTTAAACGTTTTAGTGTAGTAAATGTGTTTTGGTAAAACGTATGGTTTTACATTTTTTGTCTAGAATCACACTGAGCGTCTGTGTACATTAAGGAATTATACTTGCCCCTTTTTCAATAATCTCTCCTGTCTCTCCTCACAGTCTACCTCTCTCTGCTTATACTGTCCCCTCTCTTCTGATATTTCCCCTCTTTCCTTATTCTCACTTATCTTTCTTCATTGTGCTGCTTGTTCTCATAGTCCCTCCTGTCCTCTTAGTCTCCCTCTGTCCTCATTGTCTCCTCTGTCTCCTAATACTCCCCTTTCTTTTTATACTCCCTCCTCTGTCCTCTTACTCCTCCCTCTGTCATCATACCTCCCTCTTAACAATTCCTCAGTCAGTATACATACACTGCTGCATACACTCTTGGGCAGATTTACAAGCCCTTTGGGCCTCTTTCTTGTTCTATTGTGTCACATATTTGGATGTAATGTTGGCAAAAAATAATGCAACAAATTGGAAATGTATTTGCAAAATGAGTCAGGGTTGTCCACTGAAATGTAGTAGTTATATACATGGAATGTGTTCAGTCATTTAAACGTTTTAGTGTAGTAAATGTGTTTTGGTAAAACGTATGTTTTTAAATTTTATGTCTAGAATCACACTGAGCGTCTGTGTACATTAAGGAATTATACTTGCCCCTTTTTCAATAATCTCTCCTGTCTCTCCTCACAGTCTACCTGTCTGCTGATACTGTCCCGTCTCTTCTGATATTTCCCCTCTTTCCTTATTTTCACTTGTCTTTTCTCATAGTGCTGCTTGTTCTCATAGTCTCTCTTGTTCTCATAGTCCCTCCTGTCCACTTAGTTCCCCTCTGTCCTCATTGTCTCCTCTGTCTCGTAATACTCCCCCTTCTTTTTATACTCCCTCCTCTGTCCTTTTTAATCCTTCCTCTCTCCTCATACCTCCCTCTTAACAATTCCCCACTCAGTATACATACACTGCTGCATACACTCTTGCACAGATTTACAAGCCCCTTGGGCCTCTTTCTTGTTCTATTTTGTCACATTTTTGGATCTAATGTTGGTAAAAAATAATGTAGCTAACTGGAAATGTATTTGCAAAATGAGTCAGGGTTGTCCACTGAAATGTAGTAGCTATATACATGGTATGTGTTCAGTCACTTAAACGTTTTAGTGTAGTAGATGTGTTTTGGTAAAATGTATGGTTTTACATTTTTTGTCTAGAATCACACTGAGCATCTGTGTACATTAAGGAATCATACTTGCCTCTTTTTTAATAATCTCTGCTGTCTCTCCTCATAGTCTACCTCTCTCTGCTTATACTGTCCCCTCTCTTCTGATATTTCCCCTCTTTCCGCATTCTCACTTGTCTTTCCTCATAGTGCTGCTTGTTCTCATAGTCCCTCCTGTCCTCTTATTCTCCCTCTGTCCTGATTGTCTCCTCTGGCTCCTAATACTCCCCTTTCTTTGTATACTCCCTCCTCTGTCATCATACTCCTCCCCCTGTCATAACCTTCTGCATATACTCTTGGGAAGATTTACAAGCCCCTTGGGCCGCTTTCTTGTTCTATTGTATCACATATTTGGATGTAATGTTGGCAAAAAATAATGCAGCAAATTGGAAATGTATTTGCAAAATGAGTCAAGGTTCTGCACTGAAATGTAGTAGTTATATACATGGAATGTGTTCAGTCATTTAAACGTTTTAGTGTAGTAAATGTGTTTTGGTAAAATGTATGGTTTTAAATTTTTTGTCTAGAATCACACTGAGCGTCTGTGTACATTAAAGAATTATACTTGCCCCTTTTTCAATATTCTCTCCTGTCTATCCTCACAGTCTACCTCTCTCTGCTTATACTGTCCCCTCTCTTCTGATATTTCCCCTCTTTCCTTTTTCTCACTTGTCTTTCGTCATAGTGATGCTTGTTCTCATAGTCCCTTCAGTCCTCTTAGTCTTCCTCTGTCCTCATTGCCTCCTATGTCTCCTAATACTCCCAGTTCTTTTTATACTCCCTCCTCTGTCCTCTTAATCCTCCCTCTCTCCTCATACCTCCCTCTGAACAATTCCCCAGTCAGTATACATAGACTACTGCATACACTCTTGGGCATATTTACAAGCCCCTTGGGTCTCTTTCTTGTTCTATTGTGTCAGATTTTTGGATATAATGAAATGTATTTCCAAAATGAGTCAGGGCTGTCCACTGAAATCTAGTAGTTATATACATGGAATTTGTATAGTTACTTAAACTTTTTACAGTTGTAAATGTAAATGCATGGTGTCATATTTTTTTGTCTAATATCACACTGTATCTCTGTGTAGATTAAGGAATTATATTTGCCTCTTTTTTCATATTTTCTACACTCTTTTGTCATACTCCCTCTTCTATCCTCTTACTCCTTCCTTTCTGATTATACACCTCCCTTTTCCTATATTCTCTCTCCTTATACTTCTGTTTTCTCTTCATACTTGCCATTCTTTTTGTATAGTTCCCCTACTCTTCATAATCTCTCCTGTTTTTATATTCACCCCTGTTGTTGTAGTTTTTTCTGTCTCCTCATGGTACTCTCTCTCCGTATTCACTCAGTTTTCTCTTAAATTTCTCTTTTCTCCACATTTTTGTCTCTCTCTCTTTATATTTCTTCTTCTTTTCTCATACATACTCTTCTCTCCTTATATTCTCCCTTTCTTATTATTATCGCTCTTCTTTGTACATACTTCCTATTCTTTTCCCTTATTTTTCTTTCTCTTCTCTTACTCTCCTCTCTCTGCTCACACTTCTCCTCTCTTTTCTTATACTCTCGACTCTGTCCTAATATTCCTCTCTTTTCTTATTGTCATATTCCTCTCATCATTCTCCCCCCATCCTTATAGTCCCCCCTGTTTTCATATTCTCCTCTCTTTTCTCTTACTTCTGCCTGTCTTCTCATACTATTCCCTTTCTTTTATATTCCCTTTTGTCCTATACTTCTTCTCTTTGTGTTCGTCTTCTCCTGTCTCTCTTCATATTCTTTTTCTGTTTTCATTTTGTCTTGTCTTTCTTTATTCTTTCCGTTTCTGGTCATATTGCCTGTTCTCTTCTCTTACTCCTCCTTGACTCCCTGTGTATACTGTGCCGCACTTTCCTCATACTCCCTGTCTTTTCATACTGACCTCTCTCTTTATATTTATTTCTCTTGTCATACTCTTCCCTCTTTCATCATACTCTTTTTACACTTCATAATCTACCATCTGTTTATACTCCTTCCTTTCTCTTCATAGTGTATCCTCTGTTCTTGTACATCCCTTTTCTTCGTATACACCACTTTTCTTTACATTATCCCTGCTCTCTTCTGGTACTCTTCTTATACTGCTCCCCCTGTCTCCTCATACTCTGTCTCTTTCTTCTTATACTCTCCCTTCTCTCCTCATACTGCCACCTTTCTCCTCATACTCCTCCTTATCTCTTCATACTTTCTAGTCTTTTCATACTCTCTTTATCCCCTTATACTGCAGTGTCTGCTTATATTCTCTTTTCTATTTATATTTTCCGTTGTCTCATAGTCCTCTTTCTCTTGTTGTAACTCCTTCTAGTTTCATACTCCCATGTTTGTCGTCATAATCTCCCCTCTCTTCTTATAAGTAATATAATAATGTATTTCATATATTTATTTTTCTAAAGTGATACATATTTTTTTATAATAATTCTTTTGATCAACACTGAAAAAAAATCATCATGCCTTCAAAATCTGAAAAGAGGAAAGAACGAAAGACAGCAGTCTATTTAAAGAGAAGTCATCTACGAGATTTACCTGAAGAACAATGTGTTAACAAAAAGAAAAAAAGTCCTGGTAAGAAAACTAAGACTTTTCTGCGAAGATTGTTAAGCACTAAGAGCAGTGTGCACAAAGTAAAAAATAGTATTAGTGTATCTGCAACTAAGAGAAAAGAGAAGAACCATGGAAAATCATCTTCTGAAAAAAACGTGTTTAGTAAAAGGATGAAAAACCAATATAAGGAAATAAGGAAGAAGATGTTCTATAATAGAGTTCTGTCAAATTTGACTAAGTTAGTAACGAATTGTAAAAAAAAACAGCATTTTATAAGAAGAGGAAATGTATTGACAAAGTAGTTGACAAAGCTTTTGAATTGAAAAAAAAACCTGTTTGTTTTAGTAATCATTAGAATTCGATCACTAGCCAATCCATTTAATGAAAGCCAAAAGTAAGTGGAGAAGAGGAATTAACAGAAGTCAATTTTCTAAGGTTTTTTTGGGTGAATGGAAACATAGTTCAAGTTCTGAGCCTTTTTTTAATGAAGAGAGTTATCTTCAGAGTAATGGTTTGTTGCATGTAGTTGACACTACTGGTTGTGCTCGTGAGGTTAAAAATGGTTGTCCTATTGAGAAAGAGAAACTTGTTCCTAGAAATGTAGAAGAGGTGTTAGCTGATGAAGTTTTAGGGAGACGTCGTAAAGGTCCAGTGTACACTTGGAATTGCAGTAGTATTTGTAGTGTACGGCAGGAATTTATTGATTTTTTACGCAATTTCTTACATAACTATTCTAAGAAAAATGTTAAACAAAAGATTAGAATGTTGCAAGGACTAGACCCTTGCAGAGTGAGAGAAAATACTGGTTTGCAAGGTCATTCTCTGGATTGTCTTTCTAAAAAAGTATGTCAAAGTATTTTTCACCATTTCAGGATGTTAGCAGGACATCATACTGAAATGGGGAAATTAGTCAGAAGGTTGTATTATGCAAAAAGTCCAGCACTAATGTTAAAAAAGTTGAACAGTGCTCTTTTGCGTGGATATGTATCAGATGTAATGAACGTTTGTGGTTAGTTACTTTTGTCCTGAAGAAGACAGTGCAGAAATTGATACGTTAATAGAAGGAAATGTAGAAGAGAATGGACAACATTGTAGTCCAGAAAAATTTTAGCAAGAAATTTCAAAGTTCAAGGTGATTTCAGGTGAAACACCAAAATATTCTTGTATTTGATGTCGACGTACTCATTATAAAAATCAGACCAGGATTGTTGATCTGTATTTAAAATGTGAAAAGGAAAATGATAATGAGTGGATGGATTTTGCAACTTATTTGTTGGTAGAGAATTGTTTTGATTTGGGTTCTGATCAGCGTATTTGTAAATATTGTTATAAAAAATTAGACGGGAACAACATGCCTGCTAGAGCTGTACATAATAATCTTGAGTTGGTAAATATTCCTTCTGAACTGATAGATTTAAATACTTATGAGTCTATTCTTATTCAATGTGTGCATCCTTTTCAGGCTATTGTTCGTATGGAGCCTAAGACAGGGAAATTGCCTTCTTCAGATTTACAGAGAGGATTAAAGGGAAGAGTTGTATATTTGCCTCTAGATTTAAAGAAAAATATTGAAACAATTGGTGTAGAAAATGTATAAGATGAACCTTTAGTTATTCTTGTTAATGGCGTTCCTGCTAAGAGTAAGAAAATCTGTCAGGAATTAGTGGATGTTAGGAAAGTGAAAAAGGCAACGTTGTATCTGGTAAAAAATAATCAATATTATAAAAATGTGTTTATGAGAGAAGAAGAAATAACTGTAGAAGAAGATAGTGATTTGCCATCTGGACAAATTGAAAAAGTGGTTGTGTCCAGAACTGAAGAAATCTATGAACCTTACAGTGTTCATCCACTTCATTCTAAAGAAGTGATGGGGAATACTATAGAGTTATTCCAAAGGAAAGAAGCAAAGTGAAGTCCCATTAGTGTATGGGAAAAAAGATCGGAAGCTCGTTGTTTCCCTCAGTTGTTTCCCACAGGAAAAGGAGGACGATATGATGACCGACCTATGCAGATTCCTGAACCTGAATACCGGACATCAAGATTGTATGCAGAAGATCCAAGATTTCAACAATGTATTCTGTATTTGTTTCATCTTTTGTTTGAGAGTGATTTGTCTGGACTTTCTTATGCAGTAAATCATATATTGAAAACAGGTGTACATCTGCAAAATGTTTCGGCAAAGGAATTTATGGATAAAGTACACCAGAAAGATAATGTTTTGGAATCTCAGCGAATTAATCTCATGGCATGTCAGTGTGGTACTGATGAGTACTGGTACCGTTGTCATGGAGAACTTAAATGTATGCTAAGGAACTTAGGAACTCCTACATGGTTCCTCACTCTAAGCTGTGCTGAATATGCCTGGGATGATTTAATTCAATTTCTTCGAGAGGCAAATCCAAAAATACTAAATATTGAATACAAGACACCTGGAGAATTGTGCTCTATGGATCTAGTTAATGTATGCAGATATTTCAATCATAGATTTGAAGCTATGATGTCTTTTATCACCAATAAAAAAAAATCCTCCTCTTGGAGAGGTTCTGGACTTCTTTTGGAGAAAGAAGTATCAAGCAAGAGGTGCTCCTCAAATACAAATGCTAATATGGATCAAAGATGCTCCCAAATTTGGAACAGACTCAGATGATACTGTGTTGTCTTTTATTGAAGAATATGCTACTTGTGATGTACCCAACTGTACATAAGATAAGGACTTAAGACAACAAGTCTTACGATTCCAAAGCCATCGTTGTGGGAAATACTGTCGTCGAAAGTACAAATCTACGGACAAATTCTACACCAAATGCCGTTTTGCATTTCCACGACCTGTAATATCGAAAGGAAGAGTAAACTGATTTATGTCATCTTTGTGACATACTATCACAAGAAAGTCTCCAAAAAATAACTACAACTTAAGAAGAAATGAAGAGTCAAAATATATAAATGACTCTAAACCAGTCATTTTGCCCATGTGGAATGCTAATATGGATATTCAATATGTTGCGGACAATTCCATTGCTGTTGCTCGATATGTAACATCATACATAACAAAATCAGAAAAGACGGAATTGAAGGAAATGTGAGATTTCTCACGAGAAGAGTCTAATTACGATAATATATACTTACGGTTTGAAGATGTTATCTCATCGAGAAATTGGAGCATATGAATGCTCGGATCGCTTATCATCTGCAAGTCTATACTCCAAATCTAGAAGAATCATTTGGAGGAGTCTAGGTCTTGCTGCAACACGAAACCGAGTACTTAAATCTTTACAAGAAATTGAATATTTAGCTGAAAAAGAGCCAGAAAGTACAGATATTGTGAAACCAAATATGTTGGATACGTATTATCCAAATAGAAATCCTCATCTTAAGAACGTTTGTCTCTATGAAGTTCTGCAAAACTATATTTTTAAACGGAATATTACAGAAAACATCAATAATGGCATATATGCCGTGATTGGTTCTGAAGGATGTTTGGGGAAACAAAGAAAAGGACATTTGATCAATCACCGTAAACTGAGTTGCGAAACACCTGACAAAAGGGAATTCAACTATTTAGCTCTTTTGCAACTTTTCAAGCCATGGCGTTCAGAATTGGAATTACTTGGAGATTTCGAGAGCTAGGAAGATTCCTTCAACGCAAGTAGAGATACTATAGAATGTCCTGTTTTGGCTAATTATGTGAAAATGTTGAACGACGAAATTGAGCAAGAAGCTACAATTGCAGCTGAGATTGCTAGAGACAGTTCTCAAGACAGTCAAACTTCTGCTCCGTTGAGTCAAGATCCACTAGGAGAACCAATTGTTCAAAATGAAGCAGCAACTGCTATGGAAGAGGTGGAAACAGCAATGTATCAAGCTCAAGGAGATGTAACAAACTTAGGAAACTAAATGTTGAGCAGAAACAAATATATGAGCAAGTGAGAGATTACTTCATGAGAAGAAAGAGTGCTCTTGCTCATCATTTGAACCTGTCGGAATGTACGTGAGTGGACAAGCTGGAACAGGGAAGAGTCTTTTAATTAAAGTAATCACAACTTTTCTACAGAAAACAACTGAGTCGCATTCTTCTTTTGTTGTCACTGCTCCAACTGGATTAGCAGCCCACAATATTAAAGGAATTACTTTACATCGTTTATTAATGCTACCAGTAGAGCATGAAAACAAATTGTAGTACCACAAGCTATCTGGAGAAGCTTGTTGTGAAGTTTCAAGAGTCTTGTGGAAAATGAAACTTCTCTTTATTGATGAGGTAAGCATGGTCTCAAACGTAATGCTTGCCTTTGTGCATTTAAGAATACAACAAATTCTTAAAACAGAGTATGACGTATTATTTGGAGGAAAACACGTCATAGTTTTTGGAGATCTACTACAACTTACTCCTGTAAAAGGACAACCAGTGTTTAAAACACTGGCACATGAAGATACCAGATAGTCTTTGGGGAGTATTGGAAATGTTAACATTTGGTAATTTTTTCAATATATGGAACTTATTACAAATATGCGTCAGGTAAATGATGCAGATTATGGAAATATTCTTCAAGATATACGAATTGGAAAAGTGACAGAACATGGCAAACAAGCTTTACAGAGACGATTACTTCCCAATTTGTTACCAAATGAAAATATTGTTCCTGAGGAAATATATATGAGAATTGCAGAAAACAAATCTGTAATCTGCCTAATGCCAACACTGCGTGAATGTTCTATATTCAATGAGGGAATGTTAAAGTTGGAAAATGAAGAAATTATAAAATTGGAAGCTATTGAATAAATAGAACATGAAGGATTCACTATTATTTTGACTGAAAAGTTGAAGAGGAAATTGGATTCTTTAGAGAAATCGATAAGTAAAACTGCTGGTTTAGAAAAAAATTTGTATCTATGTGTAAACTGTAGGGTAATTTTAGGTCGTAATTTGAATGTGGAAAAAGGTTTAGTAAATGGAGCAATGGGTAAAATTGTTGAATTTATTAATTATGTAAATAGAGATGGGATTGAATTTTTGAAAATCAAATTTGATGAAATTGCTGAAGTACAACAATTTAGTCATTGTTCAACTCGGTTTTTGCTTGTAAAAGATTTGTATGTATGCAGAAAACAGTTTCCTATTTGTTTGGAATATGCGGTGACCATTCATAAATCTCAAGGTTTAAGTGTAGATAATGCTTTAGTGAATATTGGAAGTACCGTGTTTAAAGAGGGTATGGCATATGTTGCTTTGTCTTGAGTGAGAACTTTATCTGGATTGTACTTGATTGACTTTGATGAGACAAAGGTTAGTGCAGTTGCAAATTGTGTGAAAGAGTATAGTAGGTTAAGAAAAAAATATGCACCCTATTTAGGTCAATATCCAGTATTTGAAAAGTGTGTGGTAGGTAGAAAAAGATTTGAGAATATCTGTAGTGAAACTGTAGCGAAAGAAAAAAAACAAGATGAAGTTGTGCCTGCACGGAAAAAGAAAAAGGACAGTGTTGAAGAGAATGTTGATTATCGGTTTGAAAATAGTTGTCGTATCAACTGCTATGCTAATGTCGTTGTTAATGGGTTTTTTTTCTTGAAAGTTTACAACAGCAAATTGTTGAAAATCGGTACGTAAGATTCTGTTCATTGTTGTATTCTGTTTATGAGAAATGTAGGAGTGATAAAAGTAAAATACAAAGTGTTTCTGATATTCGAAATGTTTTGGACATATGTTCTGGTTCTACTCAATTTACGCAGAATATTCAGCAAGATTGTCTGGAATTTTTAATGTTTATGCTTGGTGTATTGGAAGATGAAGGTATAGATATTGAAAATCTTTTTGGCCTTTCTTATAAATGGCAACATGACTGTGAAAATTGTTTGTTAACATGTACCACTAACATAGACACTGAAAGATTCATACATTTTGACTTTACCCGACTGTGAATTAGTGTCTTTTACCAATCTAGTTAGAGGAGCAAGTCAAAACATGGAGTGTAGCCAATGTAAATCAGAAATGTCATTAACATTATTTATACAAAGGTATGGACAGTATGTAATTTTAAGGCTGCAACGTTGTAGAACTGATGGAAGAAAATTGGAAACTTTAATTAAAAATCGTGTAGCAACTCAACTATCAATATCAGGAAGAACTTTTGTAGCTGTTGCAATTATTTTTCATGATGGACCTTCTACAACATCTAGACATTACACTGTATATTTAAAATGTCTGAAAGGTTGGATTCATTGTAATGATAGTCAATTAGTTTTTAAGCAACGTTTGCCTAAAGAGTTCCCAAATTCGTACCTAATATTTTTAAAGCCAAAATTTTAACAATAACATTTGGCCTTTCAGGATTACTGCTGTTAAGGTAGATGAGTCTGGTATTGTGGAGTATTTTGTAAGTGAGGGTGAGGAGCTTGAAGGTGATCCTCTTGTTGATGTTGAGGCAGTGTAGGTGTATCAGGTCGTGGGTGATGTGGCTGGAGCAGGGGACAGTGAAGATCAGTCAGGTGGAGGTATTTTGGATTTGTTGTAGGTGTTTGGCTGGAATTCCTGTGTAGAGTGTGTTGCCACAGTGTAGTCTGCTGCTAATGAGGCATGTGTTACTGTTCTTCTTCTTTTGGTTAGGATCCACTTGTAAATGTTGCGGAGCATGTGGAGGGTGTTATAGCGGTATGAGGAAATGCTGTAGACTTGCTTACACATGTAGAGGGAGGAGTTGAGGATGAATCGTAGGTTGTGCACATGGTTAGTAGGTGTTGGTACTGTTCACAGTGTAGTTGGCCAGCAGGAGTCATCTGTAGCTGAGTGGGTGGGTCTGAGGATGAGTACCTTCATGTTGTGCGAGTTCAGGTTTAGAGAGCTGCTCCTTATTTAGTTGCTGACGTCCTTATTTGCGTCATAGAGGTTGTTTTTTGTGGTAAGTGGCTTCTTGGTGAGGAAGAGGATGAGCTGGGCGTCGTCGGCGTAGGAGATGATGTTGAGTTTGTGATGGCGGGCCACTTGTGTAAGGGTGGCCATGGAGATGTTGAATAGTGTCGGGCTGAGGGATGAGCACTGGGGGACGGTGCAAATGATGTCAGTGGTTTTGGATCAGAAGGCTGGGAGGCAGACGCTCAGGTTTACTATTGAACAAATTTCAAACTAACAATTTCACACATACTATTTGGCCATGGGGAAAAAAATGTGAAACCATTAAGGACTTTTTATTGTAAATTTTTGTCAGCATATATTTGTAAGTAACATTATTTACAATGGAAGAAAATTAATGATAGTGTTTTGTTATTTTAAATTTGCGTGACATACCTCATAGTTACGTAAGAAATTGGTCTTAGAAAAAAACATTTAACATGTTTTATTTTGATTTTTTAGATTGTTATTGAGATTGTTGAATGTTTTTTTTTAAGATAAACTTCAGGATTGCCTTTTTTTTGCCCGCTGTTTTGTCATGAGTACTATTGAACTCACTGTTTCTAGTGAAATTCAATATATTCTGAGAACAGCAAAAAAGGCAAATAAAATGCTTTACAAATTATTTTGTGTTGTAAAAGATAAATTGTAACTGTATTTTTTTGTCTTCTACAGATGCTAATTTTTATAATATATATTTTTTTTAATGTATTATTTTGAAGGTAAGTATAAGTAACTGTTAAAAATGATCGATGGGATGTACTTCTACAGAGCTGAAGTAACAGAACGTGGATGGTGTACATAAGTATGTAAAGATGGTTTGTATCTTTTAAACACATTCGAAGAAATTAAAAAATATATATACTGAGTGTACCTGTATTCTTTGCATTTTACTACAACACATCTACGACTTTGGAACTGGTAAGGTGAATAGATATATTGTACTTTTTTTAGTACTGCATTTTATTATAATAGCCTTAGTTTTTTCCTATAGTGATAAGGAGTGACTGGTTTGAAAATGTAAGAAAATGTTATAAGTAATTTTATTGATATAATCTTATAAAGTAGTTGAGAATGGTATTTGCATAATATTTTTTAAAGGGCAAAATAGTTGATAAAGCTAGTTTTGTATTAGGAAAAACAATAAAATTAAGTGTTTATGGTTTTCTACAAGGAACAATAACATAAAAAAAATCACTATGGAAGAAGTACAGAACAATATAAAATACAGTTTCGAAATTAGTAACACTCTCATAGAGGAGCTAAATATACCTTTCATGGGCAGCGAGAATGAAGATGAAAATATTGGTGCTGCAGATATCAGCTGTGATTTTTTAGATGAAACATTGGATGCTGATTTTGTGTAAGCATTAGAGGACATCGAGTTTCATCATATGACTTTTGAAATTGATAATCAAGAACATGAAATATCAGATGAAATTATGTTAGAAGCTCTATTAAATTATGAAATGTTACAAGAATAAATTTATGATTAAACAATAATAATGGTTTGATTTGAGAGACTCTTCTTGCAGAATTGTAATCATTCAGCTAGTATCCAAGTACTCGTGGTGCAAAGTGGGCCTTAGGGCATGGACTGCTTCAAACCCCTATAGATTATGTGTGCACTCTTCTATGCACCAGCAAACTTGTCTTTCATAGCTTTTATTTCCAGGTCTATATCCTTTTACTTCTAGCAAAGTCTCTGTGATTGCTGATTCTGTATTGTACTGAGCTATTCAGCAGAATGTCCTTATCTATGCACTGTGCTAAAAATGAACCTATTTTAAATTCAGTCAGGCACTCTCCTTGCAGAACTGTAATTATCCAGTCAGTATCCAAGTAATCATGGACGAAAGTAGGCCTTAGGCCATGGACTGCTTTAAACCTGTATAGACTATGCATGCAGTCTTCTATGTACCTGTAAACTAGTCCTTTATACATTGAATTCCCCAGTCTGTATCATTAGACTCTCAGCAATCACTCTCACTCTACTGTTTCAATATTGTAGTGTGCCATTCAGCAGTATTTCATTATGTATGTACTGTGGTAAAAATGAAGCTGTTATAAATTGAGTGAGGGATTTTCTTTGCAGAATTGTAATTACGACCTCGGACCTGGAGAACTGGGTTCGAGTCTCGGTAACGACGCCAAAACCTCCTGTGATTCTGGGCAAATCACTTAATTTCCCCGTGCCTAAAAATGAATGTGTGTCCTCATGTAACGTAACATGTAACGTAACTGGTGCCATGTAAAGTGCTCTGATACCCGATTCGGTTCGGGTCTAGTTCGCGCTATATAAAACTCTGCAAAAAAAAAAATAATAGGGCTTAGGTCATAAACTGCTTCAAACTCCTATAGACTTTATATGCAGTATTTTACGCACTGGTAATCTTGTCTTTTACACCTTCAATTTCACGGGCTGTATCCTTACACTTCCAGCAAACACTATCACACTACTGTTTCAGTATTATATTGAGCCATACAGCACTATGTGCTTATCTATAAATTATTCTAAAAGTGAAGCTGCTATACATTCAACCAGACAGTTTCCTTGTGGAATTCTAATCATCCAGCCAGTACCCAAGTACTCATGAGGTAAAGTGGGCCTTAGGGCATGGCTTGTTTCAGACCCCTTTTGACTATGCACACACTGTTCTATGTACCGGCAAACTTCTGTTTTATACCTTCAATTCCCCACTCTCTATCTTTACACTTCCAGCAAACACACTGTCATTGCTGATTTAGTATTAAGATGTCATGAGTGATGTCATGAATGATGTCACTGACCATGTCAAGAGTGATGTAATATGTGACGTCATCAGCAGTACATTGCGGGCGTGCGAGTTATAGTTAGCTGAACTAACTATAACGGGGGAATTTCAAAGGTTTTGTATGAGTGAAACGTCCAGCTTAACTATAACATATGTGAAACCAATGTTTTTTTTAATTAATTCGCAAGATTTTTTAAATGCTAATTCCTAACTATAACGTGTGTGAAACCTATGGTTTTTTCAGTGAATTTCATAGGTTTTGTAAAAGCTAATTCCTAACTATATATAGGGCCTTAAACCTATAGTTTTTTCAGTGAATTTCATAGCTTTTTTAATAGCTAATTTCTATAGCTATGAAATATAATATTTTTATAATAAATCCTATATTGTATATTTATGTAATACTATTTTTTTAATGTATATTTTTCCCTTTTTTTTTTGCCTTGGTGCGCTCCCGGTGCGCGTACGGGTGAACGCACCGGTAAGCGCAGTGTTATGGTGCGCCCCGGTGCGCGTACCGGTGAGCGTCCTGTTAGCGCCATTGCCGCGAACGAAAACAACATCGTGACGTATCGCGTAGCCGCGTGATGCGTCTTATGACGCACTGCGTAAGCGCACCCGGAAGCACCCCAGCGCATACGATCGCGCAATGTAAGCGCCGCCAGGCACGCCCCGGGGCGCGCCCCCGGGCACGCACCGGGGCGCGTAGCGTAAGTGCGTCGGGTCATGTGACCTAAAAATAACACTTTTTATTGGTTCAGATCAGTTTTGGTTTCCAAATGATGAAAGCCCGGATCATGTGACTTGAAAGTAACACTTTTCATTGGTTCAGAACAGTTTTGTTTTCCAAATGATGAAAGCCCCCACCTTTTTTCCTCATTTTCACTTTGTTCTTTGAGTGAGGAAGACCTGCTTTTTTCTTAGAGATATGGCTACAGTACTATCAGCAGCTGGAGCATCTGCCCCACCACCACCACCACCACCACCACAAGGACCACCAGAACATCACATTGGTGGTCAAGAAGAAGAGGAGGAGGAGGAGGAAGAGGAGGAAGAGAGAAGGCAGTTCCTGCCAGAAGACAATCCCCCATACAAACCTAGGGAGCACTTTATATGGGAGTTTTATAAAATCCCAAGGGGTTCCAAAAAAGTAAATGCTGCAAAGGTGACCTGTCTCATCTGTGGCGCTGTACTATCCAGGGGGAACCTTGCCAAAAAATATTCATTTTGCACTCACACAATGATTCGCCACATGCAACGATTGCATCCTAATAACTATTCTGCAGCAGAGGTGAGAGAACTGTGCAGAAACCTTCCCCAATCGTCTCGCCGAACCTCAACAACCAAAGAACCCACTCCATCGGGTCCAGAGGCAAGGGAGATGGTGCCAAACATACAAACCAAGTTTGGTGGGTACAAAATCGTTTGCAGTTTGTGGCAAAACAATTACCTATGGTGAGCAAAGTATTAATCTCATCAACCTTGCTGGTGACAACCACCAGTGCCGAAAGAAGCCTTAATTTTTTCCAGTTTTTTTTTGCTCCAGTTGAGCCGTTTACAATTCCCTGTTTTTTGTTTGTCCCCATAAAAAATACAAAAAAAACATAAAATTCTTAATAAAAGCCAAAAAAAGTTAAAAATGTTCAGAAAAACAATAAAAAAATATAAAACAACAAAAGGAATAAAAAAACAGTTCTTTTTAGAACTACCTCTAATTTTTAAAAAAATGCTAAATTTTTTGAAAACTCTGTCATTCTTTTTTCTCCAGGGTACGCGTACCGGTACGCTCCCCGTTGCGCGTACTGGGGCGCGCACCAAAAAAAATAAAAAAAAATAAAAGAGTGAGCATGAGGGAAGGACACAGAGAGAGTGATGCTAAGAGAAAGAGAGCTAGAGGGAGCAACACAGAGGGACTGTGTATTAGATAGTAAGACAGAGAGAAGGTGTAATAGGGTGTAAGTGAGAAAAGGAAAATGAATAAGGGAGCAAAACAAGGGAAGAGAGAGGAAGAAAACTAAAGCAGAGGTACTGGGAGAATGTGAGTGGGTATTGAAAGTAAAGGGAAGGACAGTAAAGGATGGGGAATGAGGGTTAGTGACGGAACCGGAGAAAAGGAACAACGGTGAGGAAGGGTTAGAAAAGAGCAGTGACTTTAAGTAAAGAAGGGTGAAAGAGGGTGGATAAAAGGAATAAGGGTAAGACATGGGGAGTGACAGAGAGAAAGGAAAGAGAGAGTAAAGGAAGGAGTGACTGAAAGGGAGTGAGTGAAGCAGCAAAGACAGGTAAGTGAGGGAGTGTGGGTGAGTTGTAGGGAGTGAGCATGACGAAAGAGTATTGACAGAGTAAGGGGACAGAGACAGCGACGGTAAGAGAGACAGAGTGAGGGAACGGAAGTGAGGAACTGTGAGGACAGACGGACTGAGAGAAGGAGTGAGAGGAGTGAAGTAAATGAGTAAGGGAAAGGGAATGAGTGAGGGAGCAAAGGAAGGGAACAGAGGGTAAGGGAAGTAAAGCAGGAGGACTGAAATAAGTTGAATGAGGGAGGGGAGTTAGGGAAAGGGGAGTAAACATGGAGGATAAGAATAAGTGAGGGAAGCAGAGTAAGGAAACAGGAGTGAGGTAGGATGAGAAAGTAGTAGTGAGGTTAAAGCAAAGGGTGATCACAAACTACATTTTTTTAGTCACACTTACCATATAATTAATGTAACTTTAATTACATTTTTTACTACACTTTGTATCTGTGAAGGAGAGAAGAAAAAATAAGTTATAATTAGTAAAATATATATTTTAAAATAAAAGATACAAATGAAGAGGTTAAAAATCATAACAGTGTATTAAGAAATAAAGTACGAGTGAGAGACACAGAAAGGGAAATAAAGTAATGTAGAAGGACAAAAAGAGGGTAAAAGAAATAGAAGGAGAGCAAATTACTAAGAGTAAGGCATATAGATTCACTGACAGAGAGGAAGAGAAGAAGAGAGAAATGAACTGAAGGTAAGAAAGATACTAAAAGAATGTGAGTTAGCAAAACTAAATCAGGAAACAGGAGTAAGTAAAAAGAGAATGACTGAGAGGGAAAGGAGTCTGATTGAGGATGCATTTAGAAGAATGAGGAATGGAAGATAACTGAGAGTAAGTGAAGGAGAGTCATATAGTGAAGGGATGAAGGGAGAGAGGATAATATAGAAGGATTGAGGGAAAAAGAGTGAGGAAGTTAGTAGACAGAGAGACTAAGGAAAGAACTGAGTGAAGTGGAGTACAATGAGTGAGGAAAGGAAAATGAGTAAGGGAGCAAAAGAAGAAAAGAGAGGAGAAGAGGACTAAAGCAGTGGTACTTAGAGAAAGTGATTCGGTGATGAAAGTAAAGAGAAGGACATTGAAAGATAGGAAATGAGGGGTAGTAATGGAACCAGACTAAAATAAATGGGGTGAAGAACGATGAGAGAGGAACAGTGAAGTTGTTGTAAGAGAAATGATAGAAGGTAGATAAACACAAGTGAACATAACACAAGGAGAGTGAGGGACTGAGGACATAGAGGTAGTGAACGAAAAATAGAGAGAAGAGGTCAAAAGAAAGGAGCAAACAAAGATAAGCGAGGGAGAGTGGGTGAGTTATAGTGACAGAGTGCGACAATACTGGTGAGTGAGTAAAGAGGAATTACTAAAAGAGCAAAGGAGGAAAAGACGGAAAAGGGAAGTAAAGCAGAGAGACTGAAAGCTGAAAAGTGGTGCAAGGGAGAGAGGGGATGCAGACAGTTGAAATGGAAATGAGGGGTTGTGAAAGAAGTGCAGTAAACAAATGGGTGTGAAACAGAGTGAGAGAAAGGCAGTGTGAGTGAGTAAAGAGAGCTGATAGAGAGAGGAAAAAGGAAAGTGAGTGTGAAACAATGGGAATACAATATAAATTACACAATACAAACTATAGAATAATTTGTACAACATGTTAGATAGTTTATTTTTGCTGTTCTCAGAACATATTGAATTTCACTAAAAACAGTGAGTTCAAACTATTCATCATATGACAGCGGGAAAAAAAAACACAATCAAAAAGATTGTGTTTAAAAAAAAACATATAAAGTTACAAATCAAATATGTACACTAATCTTTGATTCACTTACTTTTCCTTTAGGCCAAATAGAACATCATGAAGGTCCTTTTCGTTGGAAGGTACTCTGCTGTTCTCTAAAGATTTCATTTCATCGACTTTCTAGAAGAAAAGCTCCAAGAACATCTGAAATATGTTTCAATGTTTTCATATACTCCTTGTGTTCAGTCATGACTCTTTCCTCATTCCTTCACCTTTCCTTAAGGCCAAATAGTGTCAGATGTATCATTATATTTTCAAATTACTTAAAACAAACTCTTAAATTACCATTTTCCCAACGTTCTGAAAGAAAGGCTCAAACAACATTTTCACAATATTTAAATATTCATAATTCCATCTCTGGCTCTCTCATGTTGAACATTTCCTATAATACTGATATCACTTACTATGCGATCCACTTACCGTACCTTTATGAGAACTATAATTTTTATATTATCTTCATCACTTTTACTCACAATATAATTTTAAACAGCAGACTAACTTTTATTAACTGCTCCCGTCCTCATAGGCCAATTACCTTTACTTAAATTTTGGTTGTAAAAACACTAGGTATGAATTTTTTAAGTCAAAAGGCAAACGTTGTTTGAAAGTCAAATGAGTATCATTACAGTTAGTCCAACCTTTTCAACATTTTAAATAGCATGTGTAATGCCCTGATGTTGTTGAAGGACCATCATGATAAATAATAGCTACAGTTGCAAAAGTTCTTCCTGAAATTGATAACTGAGAACCCACAACATTTTTAATAGAAGTTGTCAATTTAGTTCCATCAGGTCTACATCGTTGGAACATTAAAATGACAAGAGACGCTATCGCTGGTAGCGCTTGGCTCGTATTTACAAGCTCATTTTTAAACTGTCCCGTTTTTTATTTAATTTAATATTTACTTTGCTGTTCCCCTGCTTTTAAGGTCCCCCTCACCTGCACTGTAATCGTGACTCCACCGCTGCTTGAGCGGGTCCGGTTCTCGGGGTGGGCTCCCTGTCCAGTCGCCATCTTGGAGTGGGGTAGTGCTGAGGTCCAGCTCCAGCGCGCGCCTGAGTGCGCAGAATCCGGGGTGAGTCGCCTATTTAAGGCGAGCTGCTCCCTGGTTTCACCCTGACAAGAGACGCTATCGCTGGTAGCGCTTGGCGCGTATTTACAAGCTCGTTTTTAAACTGTCCCGTTTTTTATTTAATTTAATATTTACTTTGCTGTTCCCCTGCTTTTAAGGTCCCCCTCACCTGCACTGTAATCGTGACTCCACCGCTGCTTGAGCGGGTCCGGTTCTCGGGGTGGGCTCCCTGTCCAGTCGCCATCTTGGAGTGGGGTAGTGCTGAGGTCCAGCTCCAGCGCGCGCCTGAGTGCGCAGAATCCGGGGTGAGTCGCCTATTTAAGGCAAGCTGCTCCCTGGTTTCACCCTGACAAGAGACGCTATCGCTGGTAGCGCTTGGCGCGTATTTACAAGCTCGTTTTTAAACTGTCCCGTTTTTTATTTAATTTAATATTTACTTTGCTGTTCCCCTGCTTTTAAGGTCCCCCTCACCTGCACTGTAATCGTGACTCCACCGCTGCTTGAGCGGGTCCGGTTCTCGGGGTGGGCTCCCTGTCCAGTCGCCATCTTGGAGTGGGGTAGTGCTGAGGTCCAGCTCCAGCGCGCGCCTGAGTGCGCAGAATCCAGGGTGAGTCGCCTATTTAAAGCTCCCTGCCAAGCGCAGCGGTACCGCGCAGCGGGCGCGCCCTCGCGTGGCCGGAGTCGTGCCAGAGTCCTGCCCGTCTGCGCCCGTCCACGCTAAGGACGTGCGGGGCACTGCGGGTAGCTGGGCTCTGGCAGGCTCCCTGGTGTGTCATCATGCTAACCTATTCGAGAGAGAGCCTATATATTATTGGCCAGACTGGTCATAAGTGTCCGCTGCCGCCTGTCCACCCGCTTTGTGGCCCGTATCGGAGCCGCTGTAATGGCTGGGCGCTGGATCTACCGGGGACAATCCTTCGGAAGGTTTCAGTGCCGGCTCATCGGCTTAAGGGCTTTTTGCCCTCTCTGCGGGTGTCCAACCTAAATGCTAGATCAGCTCTGAGCCACTACCAGAACATCCATGATTTAATTGAGGATGGTGGCCCTGATGTCCTAGCCATTACGGAAACCTGGCTTCAGGATACGGATGTAGCTATTCCAAATCTGGTTTGTCCTCCTGGCTACTCTATGTTTACTCTGAACAGACCGTCCAGAGGTGGCGGTATAGCGCTTATAGTCAGGTCCTCTTTTGCATGCGTGTGGAGTGGCCTTAACATCGCCGGCTGTGAAAGCGCCTCTTTTAAAATCACTGTCAGCCCTGAATTTACATTCTCTGGGATGGTGATGTACCGCCCGCCGGGTAGTGATGTGGTGTTTCGAAGTTCGTTTCCGGATGCCCTTGGCACACTGGTCACAGGGTGTGCCAATTATTCTATCTTGGGCGACCTGAACTTACATTTCGACACACCCTCCATCTTGGCGGTTCGCAGCATCGCCGCTGACTTAGAGGCCTTTCAGCTTGTTCAGCTGGTTTCGCAGCCTACCCACATAGGGGGTCATATTCTTGACCCCTTCTTTACCAACCTGCCGGGGACTAAAATTTCATCTATTTCTCCGTTAACATGGACCGACCATTTTCTGGTGACCATTCTGTGTCCCATTCCGACGGCCCCTTCCATCCCGTCGGTGAGATGTGTTCCAAGGAGATTGTGGAATAAACTTAGGCTAGAGGATTTTCACCACCTTCTAGTGGAAGATCCGTTGGGTCCACTGGAAGATGTGGAGGAGGGGTATGACCGCTTCTGCTCCTGGACTACCAGGGCCCTCGACACTCTGATTCCCATCATATCGAGTAAAATCAGTACTAGAGAGTCGAGCCCCTGGTACGACAGTGCCCTGCGTGCCTTGAAGGGAGCCTGTAGACGGGCAGAAAGAGCTTGGTGGAAGACATATGGAGCTGATTTAAAAGCTGCATATGCTGTATCCACCAAGATTTACCATCGGGCCATTTGTCGAGCTCGGGCAGCTTACTATGCTGCAGAATTTCGCTGTAGCCCAAACCCGTCGAAGACCATCTTTAAGGCCGTGAAGGATCTGGTAGCGAAGCGAACTTCCTCTGTAGTGGTGAGTTCCACCTCCCACTGTGAATCCCTGGCTGCGTATTTTCTGGGGAAAGTCCAAATAATCTATCGGGCATTCCCTAACACAGGGATCGACTTGGGAAGTTCTAATGCGACGCCACACTCCACCACCCATTCTTTCCTTTCCCCCTCTCCCCTTAGATGGGTTTGACAAACTCGCTTTGCGAATTAAATCTGGTTCTCCATCCGATCCAGTTAGACCTGCTCTGTTTAGAGAGCAGGCCTTTATGGGGCGCACCGTTGTGTGTTCCCTTGTCAACCTATCTTTGGAGGCAGGGGTGGTTCCAACTAAGTGGAAGCAGGCGGTGGTGTCTCCCATCCTCAAAAAGCCTTCCTTGGACCCATCTAAGCCCGAAAACTATCGTCCCATCTCGCTGCTGCCTTGGCCGGCGAAGATAACAGAGGCCCATGTCAACTTGGCCCTGTCTGAGTATCTCGCACGAACCAATGTCCTCGACCCCACACAAAACGGCTTCCGTGCTGGGCACAGCACGGAGACCGCCCTCCTTGTGATGGTGGAACATCTCCGTGCGGTGCTGGATGCTGGACAGACGGCGGCGCTGATATTGTTAGATCTCAGCGCCGCCTTCGACACAGTCTCTCACAGCATCCTCCTGCATCGGCTCGAGGAGATAGGTGTCGGCGGACAGGCTCTACAGTGGTTCCGCTCCTACCTTGGCAATCGTTCCTTCTGTGTTTCCATCTCTCCCTTCAAGTCCAACTTCCAACCACTGGCCATGGGGGTTCCGCAGGGATCCTCGCTGAGTCCCACGTTGTTTAATCTCTACGTGAGACCGCTAGCTGATGTCGCTAGGCAGTGGGGCCTAACTTTGGTCTCATATGCCGACGACACACAGCTGGCGGTTACTCTCAGCGGGGATGCGGAAGTAGATGCCCCCAGGTTTCAGGATGGATTGAAGGCGGTGGCTAGCTGGTTGACAGGAAACTGTCTCCAGCTGAATGCCACTAAAACAGAAGTCATGGTTGTCGGTAGGGGAGCGGAACTCTGGGATGATCAATGGTGGCCATCTGAGCTGGGACCATCCCCGGTGCCGGTTTTGGAGCTGAAAAATCTGGGAGTGTGGATAGACTCGGGTCTGACCTTCGTAGGACACACTAAAAGAACAGCGGCCTGTTGCTTTGGTCTGTTGAGAGGCTTAAGACCTGTTCTTAAGTACTTTGATGCCCCAACTAGACAGTTAGTAATCCAGGCCACTGTCATCTCTCGCCTGGATTACGCGAGTTCTCTTCTCGCCGGGGCCAATCAGGCTGAGCTTACCCGATTACAACGGGTACAAAATGCCGCAGCCAGGGCGATTGTCGGCCTCCCTAAATTCTGCTCGGTGGCGAATGTTCTTCGCTCCCTACATTGGCTCCCAATAAGGAAGCGTATTCTTTTCAAGGTACTCTGCCTGGCTTTTAAGATCTTGAGAGGCATTGGCCCTGAAATCTTGTCTGGCTCTCTTTCCCTCTATGTTCCTACTCGTACTCTTCGCTCCCAAGGCCAGGCCCTGGTTGTAGTCCCCAGATACAGGCTTTGCCGCATGGGCGGCCGCTCCTTTGGTGTAAAGGCGGCCTCAGCCTGGAACTCTCTCCCGGTGGAATTCCGCCTGTTAGAGGATCTTATGGCTTTTAGGAAAGCCTTGAAAACATTCCTGTTTTAGTTTTTCACCCCCAGTCTCTGTTATGTGCTTTAGAGTGGTCCCCCCTGGTCCTCTCTTTTTAGCTGTGTTATGTTTTTTGTCAAATGCGCCAGGACGCTCCTTAGCTGGAGTAGCTGTGCGCACAATAAAAACCTATAACATAACATAACATAACATAACATACTGACCATAGATTTGTATAAATAATGTGGACAGCATTGCAGACTTACATTGGGTACACACCATATTGTGATCAGCTGCTTTAACTAGATTATTAAAAGGCACTGATTTGCAGTCTGGTAAAGTCAAATATATAAATCTTTCGGTGTCTACTGTAGTACTACTTGATAAACTACAGTTATCGCAGTCATGCTGCCATTGATAAGAAAGGCTAAAAAGATTTTTTATATCTACACCTTCATCTTCCAATACATCAAATATATACATTAAAAATTCCTGACAATCCTGCTGAATATTCTGTGAAAATTGATTTTGACCAGAACATATATCTAAAAGATTTTGCATTTCTGAAACACTTTCTATTTTTGCTCTATCACTGCTACATTTCTCAAACACAGAATTCAATAAACAGCAGAATGTTTGATCCCGATTTTGAACAATCTGTTCTTGTAAATTTTGAAGAAAAAAACAACATTAACCACTACATTAGCATAGCAGTTGACACCAGAACTGTTTTCAAACTGAAATCCAACAACATCTTCAACAGAATCCTTTTTCTTTCCACTTACAATTACAGTTTCATCTACTTTTTGTCTTTTTGCTACTACCTCATTGCAATTATTCTCATTTCTTCTTTTTCGGCCTACAACACGTTTTTCAAACAGAGGATATTGAGGCAAATGTGGAGCATACGCTCTTCTTAACCTATTGTATTCTTTAACACAATCTAGATCTGCACAAATCTTTGTTTCATCACACTCAATCAAGTACAATCCTGATAAAGTTCTGACTCGTGATAATGCCACATATGCCATACCCTCTTTAGACACAGAACTTCCAATGTTCACCAAAGCACTATCTACACTTAAACCTTGAGATTTATGAATTGTCACCGCATATGCCAAACAAACAGGAAACTGTTTTCGGCGAACATATAAGTCTTTCACAAGCAAAAATCTAGCTGAACAACGAAAAATGTGTTCTATTTCGTCAATGCCATAAAATGTAATTTTTAAAATTTCAATTCAATCTCTATTTTTGTAATTCACAAAATCAACAACATGACCCATTGCTCCGTTTACCAGACCTCTGTCAACATTTAAATTCCATCTCAAAATTATACGACAATTTAAACACACATTCAGAGTCTTTTCAAAACCAGCAGTTTTAGATATACTCTTCTCTAATGAATCCAATTTTGATTTCAAATTTTCTGACAAAATAATTGTTGCTCCCATATGCTCTATTTTATCGATAGCTTCCAGTTTCACAATCTCTTCATTTTCTAACTTTAACATTTTGTTTTTGAAGATCGAACATTCTTGCAGAGTTGGCATCAAACGTATCCCAGATTTGTTCTCAGTAATTTTCTTAAAAATATTCTTTGGAAGATTGTTTTCATTTGGATACAAATTTGAAATTAATCGTGCATGTAATGCTTCTTTCCCATGCTCACTTACTTTTCCGATTCTTACATCTTGTAGAATATTTTTATAATCTTCATCCTTTGCCTGTCGCATATTTTGAAGCAGTTCTCAATATTTGAAATTTAACCATATATTAACGTTTCCAATGCTTCCTAGGCACTTCCTGGTATCTTCATGTGTGAGCATTTTAAACACTGGTTGTCCTTTCACTGGAGTCAACTGCAGTAGATCTCCAAAAACAATAATGTGTTTTCCTCCGAATAAGACATCATAGTCTGTTCTAAGAATTTCTTGCATTCTCAAATGCACAAAAGCAAGCATTAGATTTGAGACCATGCTTACTTCATCAATGATAAGAAGTTTCATTTTCTTCAGGACTCTGGAAACTTCAGAACAAGCATCTTCAGATAGCTTGTGGTATTGTAATTTGTTATCATGCTCCACTGGTAGCATCAGTAAACGATGTAAAGTAATCCCTTTAATGTTATGTGCTGCCAGCCCAGTTGGAGCGGTAACAACACAAGACAGCGGTGATTCAGTCCTTTTCTGCAGATAAGTTGCAATTGCTTTAATCAGAAAACTTTTTCCAGTTCCCGCTTCTCCACTCACGTACAGTCGGACAGGCTTAAATGATGTACATGAGCACTCTTTTTTCTCATGACTGAATCCATGTTCAACCTGTTCTGTGACTTCGTCATATATCTGTTTCTGCTCAAGGTTTAGTTGTTTCACCAAATCTTTTAAGTTAACTACATCATCTTGAGCTTGTTCCATAGCTCTTTCCACCTCATGCATGGCAGTGGCAGCTTCATTTTGGATAATTGGTCCTCCTAGTGGATCCTGACTCAATGAAGCAGAACTCTGACTGTCTTGAGAACTGTCTCTAGCAATCTCTACAGCAATTGTGGCTTCTTGCTCTATTTCTTCGTTCAACATTTGCAGATAATTTGGAAAATCAGGACATTCTATGGTATCCTTGGTTGCATTAAAAGAATCTTCATAACAGAGAAAATCTCCAAGTAGTTCCTCTTCTGTACGCCATGGCTTAAAGAGTTGCAAAAGAGCTAAATAGTAAAATTCCCTTTTCTCTGGATTTTCGCAACTCAATTTTCGATGATTAATCAAATGGCCTTTTCTCTGCTTCACTAGACATCCTTCATACCCAATGATAGCATATATTCCATTATTGATATCTTCTCTGATGGTCCTCTTATAAATATAGTTTTGCAGAACTTCATACAAACAACTGTTCTCAAGATGACTACTTCTATTTTGATAGTATGTATCCAACATGTTTGTCTTCAAAATATCTGTACTGTTTGGTTCTTTCTCCGCCAAATACTCAATTTCTTGTACAGATTTCAAAACTCGGTTTCGTGTTGCAGCAAGACCTAGACTCACCCAAATAATTGTTCTAGACTTGGCGTAGAGACTTGCTGATGATAACCGATCAGAACATTCATATGCTCCAATTTCTCGATGCAACAACATCTTCAAACTGAAACTGTATAATTTTTTACTAATACTCTTTTCATGTGAAATGTCCTCCCACATTTCCTTCAGTTCTGTCTTTTCTTTTTTTGTGATGTAAGACGTCACATATCGAGCCACAGCAATAGAGTTGTCAGCAATGAACTGAATATCCATGTTAGCATTCCACATGGACAAAATCACTGGGTTGTAGTCGTTGATGTACTTGGACTCTTCGTTTCTTTTTAAATTGTATGTATTTTTTGGTGATTTCCTCGTCACAGTATGTCGCAGAGAAGACATCAAATTATTTACTCTTCCTTTAGAAATTACTGGTCGTGGAAATCCGAAACGACATTTTGTGTAGAACTTGTCCTTGTTTCTGAATTTTCGACGACAGTACTTTCCACAACGATGGGATTGAAAGCGTAAAACTTGTTGCCTTAAACTGTTTTCTTCGGTAGTTTTCGGAACAGCACATGTTGAATACTCTTCAATGAAACTCATCACTGTGTCATCCGAATCTGTTCCAAATTTGGGTGCATCTTTAATCCATAACAACATATGTATGTGAGGAGCACCTCTCGCTTGATACTCCTTTCTCCAAAAGAAATCCAAAACCTCTCCAAGGGGAGGATTTTTTTTGTTGGTAATGAAATACATCATAGCTTCAAATCTATGATTGAAATATCGGCATAGATTCACTGGATCCAAAGAACACAGTTCTCCAGGTGTTTTGAATTCTATATTTTGTATGTTTGCATTTGCCTCTTGTAGAAATTGAAGTAAGTCGTCCCATGCATACTCGGCACAGCTAAGAGTGAGGAACCATGTAGGAGTTCCTAAGTTTCTTAGCATACATTTCAATTCCCCATGACAACAGTACCAATACTCGTTTGTACCACGCTGACATGCCATGAGATTGATTAGATGAGATTCCAAAATTTTGTCTTGCAGATTGACTTTCTCCATAAAGTCCTTCGCTGAAACATTTTGCAGATGTGCTCCACTTTTCAGTATATAGTTTACTGCATAAGAAAGCCCAGACAAGTCACTTTCATACAGTAGATGAAACAAATATGGGATGCATTGGCGAAACCTTGGATCTTCAGCATATAATCTTAAAGTCCAGTATTCAGATGCTGGAATTTGAAGTGGTCGATCGTCATATCGTCCACCTTGACCTGTTGGAAATAGCTGTGGAAAACAACGAGCTTCCAAACTTTCTTCCCATACACTAATGGGACTTCCTTTTGCTGCTTTCATTTGAAACAAGTCAATTGCATTCCCCATTACTTCTTTGGAATGCAAAGGATGAACAGTATAATGTTCATATATTTCTTCACTTCTAGACACATCAACTTTTTCAATTTGGCCGGCTGAACAATCAATGTCTTCTTCTGCAGCTGTTTCCTCTGCTCCAACACATACATCTTTGTAGTACTCATTGTTTTTGACCAAATACAACGTTGCCTTTTTGACTTTCTTAACATCCACTAAATCTTGCCAGATTTTCTTACTCTTTGTCGGAACCCCATTAACTAGAATAACCTGAGGTTCCTCTTCCACTTTCTCTACACCAATTGTATCAATATTTTTCTTTAAATCTAGAGGCAAATAAACAACTCTTCCCTTTAATCCTCTCTGTAAATCCGAAGGAGGCAATTTCCCTATCTTAGGCTCCATGCGAACAAAAGCCTGAAAAGGATGGACACATTGAATCAAAATAGATTCATATGTATTTAAATCCATCAATTCAGGAGGAATGTCTACCAACTCAAGATTATTATGAACAGCTCTAGCAGGCATTCTGTTTTCATTTAATTTATTATAACAATATTTACAAATACGCTGATCAGAACTCAAATCAAAAGAATTCTCCACCAACAAAAAAGTTGCAAAATTCTTCCATTCAGTATTATTTTCCATTTCACTTTCTGCATATAAATCAACTAACCTAGTATGAATCTTATAATGAATCCGTCGACATTACACACAAGTAAAATTAGGCCTTTCACTTGATTTTACCTTAAACTTGGTAATTTCCTGGTCAAACTTTTCTGTACTTAAAATCTGTACATTGTCTTCCACATTACCTTCTATTACTGTGTCAATTTTTACACTGTCCTCTTTTTCACCAAAGTAAGAAATCTCAATATCTTCACAAATCTTCTTCACATCTAATTCAGTTCCATGTAAAAGAGCACTGTTTAACTGTTTAAGCTTAAGTGCTGGACTTTTTGCATAATACAACATTCTCACTAATTTCCTCATTTTGTTATGATGCCCTGCTAACATCCTAAAATGATGAAAAACACTCTAACTTACTTTTCTAGAAAGACAAGCCAGTGAATGCCCTTGCAAACCTGTGTTTTCTCTCAATCTGCAAGGATCTAAGTCTTGCAACATCTTCATTTTCTGTTTTAGACTTTTCTTACTATATGTACGTAAGAAATTACGAAGCAAATCGATTGAATCCTGTTGCACACTACAAATACTACTACACTTCCATGTGTACACTGGACCCTTAGTACGTCTCCCTAAAACTTCATCAGTTAACACCTCTTCTGCATTTCTAGACACAAGTTTCTGTTTTTCAATCGGACAACCGTCTTTCACCTCATATGCTCGACCACTGGTGTCAACTGCATGCACCAAATCATTCTTCTGGAAGTAACTCTCCTCATTAAAAAATGGCTCACAACTTGAACTATGCATCCATTCTCCAGAAAAAACTTTACAAAAATTAGTCTGATTAATTACTCTTTTGCATCTACTCTTTGATTTGAAAACATCAATTGTCTTGTTAAGTGTCCTAATTCTATTGATTACTAAAATAAATAATTTTTTCTTAAGTTCAAAGGCCTGATCAACAATCTTCTCTACACTTTTCTTTTTCTTATAAAAAGCAGGTCTCTGTTTACCTTTTTTAATATTTTTTAACAAATTTAAAACCACCCTATTGCGAAACATTCGTTTACGAATGTCCCTAAATTGGTTTTGCCTTCTATTCCTATACATATTATTCTCTCCTGCTGCAGTAGTAACATTTTTGGGGGGCCTCTCCTTCCTCTTCAAATTTGCTCTCTCCTTCTGTTAATTCACATTCTCATCAACATTTTTTTTGATCTACATATGTTCCGAAAGAAAGACTTAGTTGTCTTACCAGGAGCTTTTCTCCTGTCTTTTGAAGTATTTGTTGTAGAGGAGTGCTTTAATTCCGTTGCTGTTTTTGATTTTTTCCGCTTGGCATCTTTTCTTCTCCTCTGCCTTGAGGGTATATTTCCTTACTATTCAAATATTGATTTCAATCTGTGTTAAAGAAAAAAGATAACACATTTTAGACCACTATTACCAAACAACAAAGCAATGACAATAAGCAAACGATATAAACACTACTTTACAACATATCTAAGTTTATATCACAGCAACTATGTAACTAGGAGTAAGACAGAGAAAAAGAGCTAGAGAAACTAACACAAAACGACAGAGAGAGTCAGACAAAGAAACAGGTAGAGGGAGTAAAACATAGAGAACTTCCCTGAACAAGAACCCTCCCACCAGCACTATGAACCCCAGCCAAGCAGCAACCAACCTCACGAAATGGATCAGCGACTGCGCAGACGACCTCGCCCTGCTGAAGACCCCGCCGAGTAGACCCGGAAGCAAGAAAGCCCCATGGTTTAACGACGAACTCAAGAGCTCCAAGAAGAACTGCAGAGCACTCGAGAAAACCTGGCGCAGAGACCCAACACCGGACAACAAGACTGCCCTCAAGCTCGCCACCCGAAAACACCACCAGCTGATCCACGCCACCAAGAAAACCGCATTCAAGGAACGACTGGACAACAACGCACACAACAGCAAGGAACTCTTCAACATCGTGAAAGAGCTCTCCAACCCCAACGCCGGAAACAACGACATCACCCCTTCGCAAGACCTCTGCAACTCCCTCGCCTCCTACTTCCACAACAAGATCGCGGACATACACAACAGCTTCAGCACTCAACAGACGCACGCCACGACCGAACCACCGCTCCCCACCACCACCCTCCGCGCCTGGACCCCGATCAGCACCGAAGACACCATCCGCACGATGAACTCCATCCACTCCGGATCCCCAACAGACCCCTGCCCTCACCACGTCTTCAACAAGGCCGACGCTGTCATCGCACCCCACCTGCGGGACATCATCAACACCTCCTTCGACACCGCTACCTTCCCGGAGAGCTGGAAGCATGCCGAACTCAGCGCTCTACTCAAGAAACCATCAGCCGACCCCACCGACCTCAAGAACTACCACCCCATCTCGCTGCTCCCGTTCCCGGCTAAAGTCATCGAGAAGACCGTCAACAAGCAACTGGCCGTCTTCCTCGAGACGAACGGCTCCCTCGACCTCTCGCAGTCTGGCTTCCGGGCCAACCACAGCACCGAGACCGCCTTGATCGCAGCTACAGATGACATCCGAGCCCTGCTTGACAACGGAGAAACAGCGGCCCTCATCCTCCTGGACCTCTCCGCGGCCTTCGACACTGTCTGCCACCGTACCCTAGTACAGTGCCTCAGCAACGTCGGAATCCAGGAGAAGGCACTGGAGTGGATCACCTCCTTCCTCGCCGGAAGGACACAGAGAGTCCGCCTCCCTCTGTTCAGATCGGAAGCCACCGAAGTCATCTGCGGCGTCCCTTAAGGCTCCTCGCTCAGTCCAACACTCTTCAACGTCTACATGAGCCCCCTCGCAGCCATCGCACGCCAGCACAACCTGAACATCCTCTCCTACGCCGACGACACCCAGCTGATCCTCTCCCTCACTAACGACCCCGCCACCGCCAGAGCCAACCTGCACGAAGGGATGACAGACGTAGCCAAATGGATGTCGAACAGCCGCCTGAAACTGAACTCAGACAAGACGGAAGTCCTCATCCTGGGATCCTCACCCTCCGCCTGGGACGACTCCTGGTGGCCCCCCGCCCTGGGCAGCGCACCCAAACCAACTGGCCACGCACGCAACCTGGGCTTCATCCTGGACTCCTCCCTCTCCATGACCAGACAAGTCAACGCCGTCTCCTCGTCGTGCTTCAACATCCTGCGCATGCTACGCAAGATCTTCCGATGGATCCCCACCAAGACCAGGAAGACGGTCACCCAGGCCCTCGTCACCAGCCGTCTGGACTACGGCAACTCCCTCTACGCCGGAACCACCGCCAAACTCCAGAAAAGACTCCAGCGGATCCAGAACACCTCAGCACGACTCATCCTGGACATCCCCCGCCGCAGCCACATCTCCGGACACCTGAGAGACCTGCACTGGCTCCCGGTCAACAGGAGAATCACCTTCCGGCTCCTCACCCACGCACACAAAGCCCTACACAACCAAGGACCAGGATACCTCAACAGCCGCCTCAACTTCTACGCTCCCAAACGCCAGCTTCGATCGACCAGCCACGCCCTCGCCGCCGTCCCCCGCATCCGAAGAGCCACCACTGGAGGAAGGTCCTTCTCCTACCTGGCCGCCAAGACTTGGAACTCCCTTCCGATCCACCTCCGCCTGACCCAGGACCACCTCGCCTTCAGGAAGCAGCTCAAGACCTAGTTGTTCAAGCAGTAGCGGATCCCCTCCCCCCCAGCGCCTTGAGACCCTCCGGGTGAGTAGTGCGCTATACAAATGATCTGATTGATTGATTGATTGATTGAGTAAGACAGAAAGAGTGTATAATATGTTGTAAGACAGAAAAAGGATGTAATAAGGAGAGGGAGTCAGTCAAAGAAAGGGACAAAGGGAATAAGTCAGAAAAAGGATATAACAGGGTGTAAGACAGAGAGAGGGTGTAAGAGGATATAAGACAGAGAGAGGGTGTTAGAAGGGGAGAGGATGTAAAAGAGACTAAAACAGAGAGAGGCTGTAAAAGGTAGAGAGAGAGACTAAGTTTGAGAGAGGGTGTAAGAGGAACTAAATCAGAGAGAGGATGTAACAAGGAGTAATGAGAGAGAGGGAATAAATCAAACACAGTGTGTAAGAGAAAATAAGTCAAAGAGAGAGTGTAAGAGAGTGTAACACAGAGTCAGGATGTAAAAAGGAATAAGTCAGAAAGAGGGTGTTAGAAGGGGACAGGTGGACAAATACAGTAAGTCAGAAAGAGAATATAAGAGAGACTTATACATTCTTGATAATACTTAGTAAAGAAATGTTGGTGCATAAAGGAATTGTATTTTGTAAATGAGCGAGGTTTCAGTATTGTAATGAAATGCTTATACATATGACCTTTTCTCTGTTTTTTAAATGTTATTCTGAAAAAAGATTTCGGGCACATGAAATAGTTTTACATTATTGACAAGGATTAGATAGTATCTACATTATTTAAAAAATATATTAGCACATTTCACAATCATGTCACCTGTGTTTTCTCAGATTAGTAAGTACATTGTGCACATGAGATGAGGTATGTCCAGGGGTGCAGAGGAGGTGAGGCCTGTGTCCAAGAGTGCAATGGACAGGACTCACCTCCTCTGACCCTTGTACAAGCCTCACCTCCTCGTGTGCCCTGGACAGGCCTCAATGTATTGGATATAATTGATGGTAACAGGATGCACATAAGGTGAGGCCTAACCAAGAGTGCAGATGAGGTGAGGCCTGTCCAGGGTAGCACAGGAGGTAAGGCTTGTGTCCAAGAGTGCAGTGGACAGGACTTCATAAAGCCTCTCCCCCACTGCACTCTTACACACAGGCCTCATCTCCTCAGCAAATTTCACAATCATGAAAGCCATTTCGACTTTCCTCATCTCCTCTGCACCTTTTGCAATCATGGCAGGTGTGTTTCCTCATATTAGGAATCACATTGTGTTTTTTTATTGTTGCTTTCTGTTATTTTTTTCTTAATGCTTCGTTAAAATTTTCTGCTGCATACAGGAATTGTATTTTGTAAAAAACTGAAGTTTCAGTAGTGAAATGGAATGCTTGTACATATAACCTGTACTCAGTTTTCTGAATGTTAATAAAAAAACGATTAAAGGGCAAATGAATGGCTTTTACATTTTTTAGAAGGAATAAATAGTGTCTGCACGATTAAATAAATATTTTTGAACCTTTCACAATTATGTCACCTTTAGGCCTCTTTAAAAAATGATTTAGGGTTGCAGATGAGTTAAGGATTGTCCAGAGGTACAGAGGAGGTGACACCTGTGTTCAAGACTGTAGTGGGAGAGAGGCCTCTCCTGGGGAGCATAGGTGGTGAGGCCTGTGTCTAAGAGTTCACTGGACTGGACTTCATGAAGCCTATCCCCCACTGCACTCTTAGACACAACCCTCACCTCCTTTGCACCCCTGGACAGACCTCTCTTGCACTACA
Source organism: Lissotriton helveticus (assembly GCF_964261635.1). Taxonomy (NCBI): domain Eukaryota; kingdom Metazoa; phylum Chordata; class Amphibia; order Caudata; family Salamandridae; genus Lissotriton; species Lissotriton helveticus. The sequence continues at coordinate 347,538,279 of NC_136067.1, read as the reverse complement.
CTCTTCAACACAGGCATCACCTCCTCTGCACCCCTGGACAATCCTCCCCTCATCTGCAACCCTGAATAGACCTCAACTCATCTCCACCCCTAGACAGGCCTCAGCTCATCTACACCCCTGGACACGCCTCATCTCATCTGCACCCTGTTACCACCAATTATACCCAATATATTGAGGCCTGTCTAAGGGGCACAGATGAGGTAAGGCTTGTCCAAGGGTCAGAGGAGGTAAGTCCTCTCCACTGCACTCATGGACACAGGCCTCAAATCCTTTGCACCCCTGGACATGCCTCACCTTATCTGCACAATCTACTTCCTAATCTGAGGAAACACAGGTGACATAATTGTAAAAGGTTCGAATGTATTTATTTAATCTTGCAGACACTATTTATTCCTTCTCAAAAATATAGAAGCCATTCATTAGCTGCAAAATCGTTTTTTAAATAACATTTACGAAACAGAGCGCAGGTCCTATGTACAAGCATTCCATTTCACTACTGAAACCTCACTATTTTTCAAAATACAATTCTTCTATCTAGGAAATGTTGATACCAAACATTATCATTAAACTTAACAAAATGCAGCAAGAAAAAAGCTCAATCTGCTCCCTAATCTAGAGTAACACAATTGACATGATTGCGAAATCTGCAAATATATTTATTTAATCATGCACACACTATTTATTCCTCATCAAAAATGTAAAAGCTATTCATTTGCCCAAAAATCGTTTTTCAAATAAGATTTTAGAAACAGAGCGCATGTCCTATGTACAAACATTCCATTTCACTACTGAAACCTCACTATTTTACAAAATACATTTCCTCTCTCTTGCAAACATTGCTACCAAGCATCATCGAAAACCATGACACAATTCAAAAAGAAAAAGGCTCAATCCGCTTCCTAATTTGGGATAACAGAGGTGACATCATTGTGAAAGGTTCAAGTATATTTCTTTAATCATGCAGACACTATTTATTCCTTTTCCAAAATGTAAAAACCATTGATTTGCCCCAAAATCATTTTTTAAATAACATTTTAGAAACAGAGCGCAGGTCCTATGTACAAGCATTCAATTTCACTACTGAAACCTCACTATTTTACAAAATACAAATCCTCTATCTTGCAAATGATCTTACCAAGCATTCCAACACCAAAGAAGCTCAATGTGCTTCCTAATCTGGGGTAACACAGGTGACATCATTGTAAAAGATTCAAATATATTTATTTAATCATACAGACACTATTTATTCCTTCTCAAAAATGTAAAAGCCATTCATTTGCCCCAAAATCGTTTTTTAAATAAGATTTAAGAAACAGAGCGCAGGTCCTATGTACAAGCATTCCAGGTCACTACTGAAACCTCACTATTTTACAAAATACAAATCCTCTATCTTGCAAATGTTGTTACCAAGCATTATCAAAAAACATGACACAAAACAACAGCAAAGAAGCTCAATGTGCTTCCTAATCTGAGGTACCACAAGTGACATCATTGTGAAAGGTTCAAATATATTTATTTAATCACCCAGACACTATGTATTCCTTCTCAAAAATGAAAAAGCCATTGATTTGCCCCAAAATCGTTTTTCCAATAACATTTTAGAAACAGAGCGCAGGTCCTATGTACAAGCATTCAATTTCACTACTGAAACCTCACTATTTCGCAAATGTTGATACCAAGCATTATCAAAAAAAATGACACAAACCAACAGCAAAGAAGCTCAATGTGCTTCCTAATCTGAGGTAACACAGGTGACATCATTGTGAAATGGTCAAATATATTTATTTAATCATGCCGAGACTGTTTATTCCTTCTCAAAAATGTAAAAGCCATTCATTTGCCCCAAAATCGTTTTTTAAAAAACATTTTAGAAACAAAGCGCAGGTCATATGTACAAGCATTCCAGGTCACTACTGAAACTTCACATTTTTACAAAATACAATTCCTCTTTCCAGCAACAACGTTTTATCAAGCATGTTCAAAAAACATGAAAAAGTCACCTTAAAAGACCACAATTTGCTTCCAAATCTTCCCCATAGAGTATACAAGTCTCTATCTATATTAAATGAATCATTACTCACCTTTACAAATGCTTTGGGAGATTGAGAACAGTGTCAGACACACACACCAATATTTCTTTAGCAGAGCAAAAGGTATGTACTCCAGGCACTGCAACCATGAATGGCACAGAAAACCTCTAATTCTACACACATATCCCTCATGTTAACCAATCAAAACTCTTCCCTCTCTATTTTCAAACCAACCCCCTTCTCCCCCTCAGACCTTTCTACCTGTTACCATAGCAACTCCCTCCTCACTGACCTCTCAGGTTTAAAAGTTTATTCTACAATGTTGCAAATGAACTCAGCAAGGATGTTTGACCTCTCAATACACCAGCTTATCCGGTGCAATGTTTCTTTAAATGACTTTTTCTTAACTATTCAAATTACTTCTTTCACAGAACAGATCCATGCACCCTACCTTTCAGTTTTCAACTATTTGAATCCACCAATCATTGCTTGTGATTCAAGAGCACTGAAACTCCACAGTTTTTTTTTTTTGCAAACTCCTACTGTTCCAACTGCCATTTCATTCCCACACTTCATCTGACTGCACCAGAACCTCCTCTCACCATGTATTCTGTCTGGATTATTGGACATAGCTACATCCACTGGGCTCATAGGTATGCAGCTATCAGAAATTTTCACAACCTTGATTTACCAAATGTAGACATCAAGTGGATTGGCCAAAGAGGATTGAGATGTCATCAATTGATACCATTGGTGAAAACCTTTTACCATCTGCCACACCCTGACCTCATAATTTTGCACTGTGGTGGAAATGACCTAGGCACTTTGACTGGGGTAGGTCTGGAAATGGTTTTAAAGGACACCTTTGGGCAATTGATAACACTTTTTCCACAAACTGCCTTGATATATTCCAATATATGCCAAAGACAGAAATGGAAGTGGTCCAACCAATTTTGTCCACAATTTAAGAAAGCACGGAAACATGTGAATAAATCTGTTTCTGCTTACATGAGAGACTATGGAATGGGTTCAATATACAACAATAACTTGCGTTACAACATGCAAGATATCTACAGAGGAGATGGTGTGCACTTCTCAGATGAGGGGAATAGAATATTCCTCCTCAATTTAAGACTGTGCATTGGAACCTACTTGTAGGTACCTAAATCAGCCACAGAACCCAAAAGCTCTTTTCAGGGCTACTCTACCTCTCATCGCTCAAAATGATTACTTTACTTTAACTTTTTTCACTGTTTTTCACCAAAGTACGCTCCCCGGTACGCTCCCCGGTACGCGTACCGGGCGCTCCCCCCGCGAAAAATTAAATTTTTTCCTGCCTATATGGGCCTCCTAAGCCCCCCTCAGAAAACCTAGGGGGACAAGGGGTGTCTACCGTGCCCCCTTTTACCCATTCCCAACGTTGTTTGTCCTCCATCTTGTGTCTCAAATCTACCGAAACACAAGATGGAGGACTCCCGTAGCGCTGCCGGTACGCGTACCGAGGCGCGCACCGGTAAGCGCTCCCCAAAAATGTTGAAAGTTAATTCACATGAAAACCACTGGAGAGACTTTCACCAAATATAGAATAGGCCCTACTACATACCAGTCCCTAAAATTTTCCCAAATTTGGTGGAATTCCATTGAGCCATTTGGGCTGTAGCCCTGTCTAAATATCCTGAGGTACATTACATGACAAAAACACATATGAAGTGTTAGAATTTACAACCAATTAAAATGTTACTTTCATTTTCTACTTTTATTTCCTGACATTTGATTGGTTATGTACATGAATATAAATGAAAATTGAGAGGGAAACACGGCCATTTTGAACACAACTACCTGAGGTACATCTTTAAAGGATTTTCTCATTTATCTTCATCACCTTTATATAAGGTAAGTTGTTAATTTGTAAGGGGCAATTTAAGTTAATTTGTAAAAACGTTTTCTGATAGTTATTTACTGTCCCTCTGTTATAGTTATAGATTAAGATAGGCTTCTCTGTTATACTTATAGATTAAGTTAGGCTTCTCTGGTATAATTATGAATTTACTTAGGCTTCCTCACATACACTTTTTTATATTTCTACTTCCTGCCTGATACCATACACTGCCCAAAGATAACTTCACTGTTAAAAACTCAGAAGTACCTCTCTGAACTTAAACCCAACAGTGCCCTAACTCTACTGATATAGTTATTTTTTATGCAATTTACGGCAAGAAAATGGAAGGAGAACAAGAAATCATCAATATTTCTTTCGAAATTACCAATGAGGAGATTATTCAAGAAGATTTTTTTGACGAGGACCAACAATTTATTGACTGTTTACAAGATATTGAATCATGCAATTTTGAGGAGATTCCAGATCATCTGATGCTGGAAGTTTTATTAAACTATGAAAATTCTAACCAATACATTTTTTATTAATAATTGAAAATTGTTTGAGACATTATTCATTTTTATATGTAATTCATGAAGTAGTACCAAAATGATTATAATATAAAGTGAGACTTACAGTATACTGTGCAATTTAAAAAGATCATAAGGGAGCAGGGTAGACTTCCCATGATCCCCTAGGCCTTCTCAGGGAGTCCTTAAAGGATCTGTTTCTGCTTTCCTGACAGACTATGGTATGGATTCCATATACCACAATAACTTCTGTAACAACATGCAAGATATCTACAGAAAAGAAGGTGTTCATTGAATTTAAGACTCTGCATTGGTACCTACATGTTGGTACTTAAATCACCCACACAACACAACAACTCTATTCAGAGCTACCCTACCTCTAAGCACTTTAAATTATTATTTTACTGTTTCACTTGGTTTTCCCCATGGTACGCTCCCCGGTACGCTCCCCGGTGCGCGTACCGGGCGCTCCCCCCGCAAAAATCGAATGTTTTTTTTAAATTTTTTTTGCCCCGCGGGACCCTTTTATGGCCCCCACATCAAACCTAGGGGATCAGGGGGGGGGTCTACCCTACCTCTTTTTAGTCATTTCCCCCTTTGTTTTTGCCAGCTCTTGTCTCTCAATCCTACCGTGACACAAGCTGGCGGTCGCTCCGGACTGTTTGGAATGTTGACAGACACCCGAGAACCAATCAGTTTTCCGCTCGCGAACTCATGTTACGCGCCGGCAGCGCTCCCCGGTGTGCGTACCGGGGCGTGCTTATAGATATATATTTTTTTTTAACCTAAATTACTCAAAATCCACTGGAACACATATCTTGAGACATAGCAAAGGCACATTGGGCTACCAGTCCCTACAATTTTGCCAAGTTTGGTGGAAATCCATTCAGCCGTTTGGGCTAAAAGTGAGTCCAACCGCCCTATGGAAATTAACATGGGGAAAACACGTTTTGGGACCCGCCAAATATCTCGGCCCCCGCTTGACGAATCCCCCCCCAAACTTTCAGGGAAGGAGCAGAGCGGAGAGGGCCATCTTCTTTGAGAAATTTGCGAAGATTCGTCCACCGGCGCCAAAGTTATTCCCAATAGAATGTTGCAGATTTCCTATGGAAAACAATCCAAACTATAACTACCTACTGGCGACTGGTGACCGCCAGTAGGTAATATATATATATATATATATAAATATATATTCTCCACAAAGTGCCAAAGCTTTGAGAGGCACACAACAGGTATCTTCCCTCCGGGCTATTCCGCTTGGCGTGCTTCGTCGCTTCACTTCATTAGAGTGCCCGACGCGTTTCGGGGGAACACCCCCTTCCTCATGGGCTGCAACGAGAGGCACACGATGTTTGCATCAATTTAGTTTGGGCCTTTTTATTGGGACACGCCCCTCAGTAGGTGTATGCTTAGTGCATCCTGCTGCCAATGTTTTCTGGGACTTGTGGTCCGTTGATGCAGTTCGTTTTTAAACCTTAAGGTAAGGTCGTGTGTCCTTTCAAAAAATAATGCATGTCTTTACTTCACCTATAGTAGGCTGTGTTGCGATCTTGTCACGCTGTATAAAAGCAGATTCCTGTGCTGCAAAGACACCGAAGGTTCAGGACTCAGTAGGTGTATGCTTTAAAGACATGCATTATTTTTTGAAAGGACACACGACCTTACCTTAAGGTTTAAAAAACGAACTGCATCAACGGACCACAAGTCCCAGAAAGCATTGGCAGCAGGATACACTAAGCATACACCTACTGAGGGGCGTGTCACCAATAAAAAGGCCCAAACTAAATTGATGCAAACATCGTGTGCCTCTCATTGCAGCCCATGAGGAAGGGGGTGTTCCCCCGAAACGCGTCGGGCACTCTAATGAAGTGAAGCGACGAAGCACGCCAAGCGGAATAGCCCGGAGGGAAGATACCTGTTGTGTGCCTCTCAAAGCTTTGGCACTTTGTGGAGAATACGTAACATGGCAGCCTGGCCGTGGAGAGAGCACCAGCGCCTGCCGTGTGAGAAATGGGCATGACGGCAAGGCGCGGCTTGAAGTCCTGAACCTTCGGTGTCTTTGCAGCACAGGAATCTGCTTTTATACAGCGTGACTAGATCGCAACACAGCCTACTATAGGTGAAGTAAAGACATGCATTATTTTTTGAAAGGACACACGACCTTACCTTAAGGTTTAAAAAACGAACTGCATCAACGGACCACAAGTCCCAGAAAACATTGGCAGCAGGATGCACTAAGCATACACCTACTGAGGGGCGTGTCACCAATAAAAAGGCCCAAACTAAATTGATGCAAACATCGTGTGCCTCTCATTGCTGCCCATGAGGAAGGGGGTGTTCCCCCGAAACGCGTCAGGCAGTCTAATGAAGTGAAGCGACGAAGCACGCCAAGCGGAATAGCCCGGAGGGAAGATACCTGTTGTGTGCCTCTCAAAGCTTTGGCACTTTGTGGAGAATACGTAACACGGCAGCCTGGCCGTGGAGAGAGCACCAGCGCCTGCCGTGTGAGAAGTGGTCATGACGGCAAGGCGCGGCTTGAAGACCTGAACCTTCGGTGTCTTTGCAGCTCAGGAATCTGCTTTTATACAGCGTGACAAGATCGCAACACAGCCTACTATAGGTGAAGTAAAGACATGCATTATTTTTTAAAGCACACACAACCTTACCTTAAGGTTTAAAAAACGAACTGCATCAACGGACCACAAGTCCCAGAAAACATTGGCAGCAGGATGCACTAAGCATACACCTACTGAGGGGCGTGTCACCAATAAAAAGGCCCAAACTAAATTGATGCAAACATCGTGTGCCTCTCATTGCAGCCCATGATGAAGGCGGTGTTCCCCCGAAATGCGTCGGACACTCTGATGAAGTGAAGCGACGAAGCACGCCAAGCGGAATAGCCCGGAGGGAAGATACCTGTTGTGTGCCTCTCAAAGCTTTGGCACTTTGTGGAGAATACGTAACACGGCAGCCTGGCCATGGAGAGAGCACCAGCACCTGCAGTGTGAGAAATGGTCATGACGGCAAGGCGCGGCTTGAAGTCCTGAACCTTCGGTGTCTTGGCAGCACAGGAATCTGCTTTTATACAGCGTGACAAGATCGCAACACAGCCTACTATAGGTGAAGTAAAGACATGCATTATTTTTTGAAAGGACACACGACCTTACCTTAAGGTTTAAAAAACGAACTGCATCAACGGACCACAAGTCCTAGAAAACATTGGCAGCAGGATGCACTAAGCATACACCTACTGAGGGGCGTGTCACCAATAAAAAGGCCCAAACTAAATTGATGCAAACATCGTGTGCCTCTCATTGCAGCCCATGAGGAAGGGGGTGTTCCCCCGAAACGCGTCGGGCACTCTAATGAAGTGAAGCGACGAAGCACGCCAAGCGGAATAGCCCGGAGGGAAGATACCTGTTGTGTGCCTCTCAAAGCTTTGGCACTTTGTGGAGAATACGTAACACGGCAGCCTGGCCGTGGAGAGAGCACCAGCGCCTGCCGTGTGAGAAATGGTCATGACGGCAAGGCGCGGCTTGAAATCCTGAACCTTCGGTGTCTTTGCAGCACAGGAATCTGCTTTTATACAGCGTGACAAGATCGCAACACAGCCTACTATAGGTGAAGTAAAGACATGCATTATTTTTTTAAAGGACACACGACCTTACCTTAAGGTTTAAAAAACGAACTGCATCAACGGACCACAAGTCCTAGAAAACATTGGCAGCAGGATGCACTAAGCATACACCTACTGAGGGGCGTGTCACCAATAAAAAGGCCCAAACTAAATTGATGCAAACATCGTGTGCCTCTCATTGCAGCCCATGAGGAAGGGGGTGTTCCCCCGAAACGCGTCGGGCACTCTAATGAAGTGAAGCGACGAAGCACGCCAAGCGGAATAGCCCGGAGGGAAGATACCTGTTGTGTGCCTCTCAAAGCTTTGGCACTTTGTGGAGAATACGTAACACGGCAGCCTGGCCGTGGAGAGAGCACCAGCGCCTGCCGTGTGAGAAATGGTCATGACGGCAAGGCGCGGCTTGAAGTCCTGAACCTTCGGTGTCTTTGCAGCACAGGAATCTGCTTTTATACAGCGTGACAAGATCGCAACACAGCCTACTATAGGTGAAGTAAAGACATGCATTATTTTTTGAAAGGACACACGACCTTACCTTAAGGTTTAAAAAACGAACTGCATCAACGGACCACAAGTCGCAGAAAACATTGGCAGCAGGATGCACTAAGCATACACCTACTGAGGGGCGTGTCACCAATAAAAAGGCCCAAACTAAATTGATGCAAACATCGTGTGCCTCTCATTGCAGCCCATGAGGAAGGGGGTGTTCCCCCGAAACGCGCCAGGCACTCTAATGAAGTGAAGCGACGAAGCACGCCAAGCGGAATAGCCCGGAGGGAAGATACCTGTTGTGTGCCTCTCAAAGCTTTGGCACTTTGTGGAGAATTCGTAACACGGCAGCCTGGCCGTGGAGAGAGCACCAGCGCCTGCCGTGTGAGAAGTGGTCATGACGGCAAGGCGCGGCTTGAAGACCTGAACCTTCGGTGTCTTTGCAGCTCAGGAATCTGCTTTTATATAGCGTGACAAGATCGCAACACAGCCTACTATAGGTGAAATAAAGACATGCATTATTTTTTGAAAGGACACACGACCTTACCTTAAGGTTTAAAAAACGAACTGCATCAACGGACCACAAGTCGCAGAAAACATTGGCAGCAGGATGCACTAAGCATACACCTACTGAGGGGCGTGTCACCAATAAAAAGGCCCAAACTAAATTGATGCAAACATCGTGTGCCTCTCATTGCAGCCCATGAGGAAGGGGGTGTTCCCCCGAAACGTGTTGGGCACTCTAATGAAGTGAAGCGACGAAGCACGCCAAGCGGAATAGCCCGGAGGGAAGATACCTGTTGTGTGCCTCTCAAAGCTTTGGCACTTTGTGGAAAATACGTAACACGGCAGCCTGGCCGTGGAGAGAGCACCAGCGCCTGCCGTGTGAGAAATGGTCATGACGGCAAGGCGCGGCTTGAAGTCCTGAACCTTCGGTGTCTTTGCAGCTCAGGAATCTGCTTTTATACAGCGTGACAAGATCGCAACACAGCCTACTATAGGTGAAGTAAAGACATGCATTATTTTTTTAAAGCACACACGACCTTACCTTAAGGTTTAAAAAACGAACTGCATCAACGGACCACAAGTCCCAGAAAACATTGGCAGCAGGATGCACTAAGCATACACCTACTGAGGGGCCTGTCACCAATAAAAAGGCCCAAACTAAATTGATGCAAACATCGTGTGCCTCTCATTGCAGCCCATGAGGAAGGGGGTGTTCCCCCGAAACGCGTCGGGCACTCTAATGAAGTGAAGCGACGAAGCACGCCAAGCGGAATAGCCCAGAGGGAAGATACCTGTTGTGTGCCTCTCAAAGCTTTGGCACTTTGTGGAGAATACGTAACACGACAGCCTGGCCGTGGAGAGAGCACCAGCGCCTGCCGTGTGAGAAATGGTCATGACGGCAAGGCGCGGCTTGAAGTCCTGAACCTTCGGTGTCTTTGCAGCACAGGAATCTGCTTTTATACAGCATGACAAGATCGCAACACAGCCTACTATAGGTGAAGTAAAGACATGCATTATTTTTTGAAAGGACACACGACCTTACACCTTAAGGTTTAAAAAACGAACTGCATCAACGGACCACAAGTCGCAGAAAACATTGGCAGCAGGATGCACTAAGCATACACCTACTGAGGGGCGTGTCACCAATAAAAAGGCCCAAACTAAATTGATGCAAACATCGTGTGCCTCTCATTGCAGCCCATGAGGAAGGGGGTGTTCCCCCGAAACGCGTTGGGCACTCTAATGAAGTGAAGCGACGAAGCAAGCCAAGCGGAATAGCCCGGAGGGAAGATACCTGTTGTGTGCCTCTCAAAGCTTTGGCACTTTGTGGAAAATATAAATATATATATATATACACACGTTTATTTATAAAATTATTATTAAAATTAATATATTGTTGGAAAATATTCCATTCATAAATCTTAAATAATAAAATAACAATTAAATAATATTGCTAAATTAACAATCATAAATTGTAAAATATATTTATATATTTTATGTTTAAAAAAATGCAACAATATATAACTAAAAAATCAATTTTTGAAACAAAAAATAAAAACGCATCCATTCTTAAAAAATGTTCAATGATTAAACATTTTAAATGTTAACATAAACATTTCTAATTATTCTACTTCATTAAACATGTTTTTTATTTTTCATATTTTATGATAAATGTTTTCTTATTTAAAAAACATTATTAATACCATTCATATATATCTTAAGTAACATCAAATTAAAATATATTACATTTGGGGGCGTGGCTTGGCGCCCAGTGAACATGGCGGCGTCGGGGTGAACCTCTGCTGTACGACCAGGTGATTCTGTGCTTCCTGGCTGTTTGTTGCAATGAAGTGAGGCGCAGAGGATGTCTGCCGGTCTACTGAGTGCATTGTGACAACCGCGAGTCCCAAATACAATGAGGAAATAAAGCCATTCTTGGTATGTGACCTCTTCTGTGAGACACGATATCGCGGTGATAGCCGCCATTTTGTGTTCTGCCTGACTAGCGGCGCTCTTTACATCAGAGGAATCTCTTGACTCAAAATAACCCAAGCCTCTCTTTTGCAAACATGCTTTGACTTATATTTCAATACTGCTCCTGTATACACGAGCGGTGTGGGATGCCTACAAATCCCCGCACTCGATATACTGTGAATAAAAAAACCTCTTCAGCGGCCATTTAATGATTTTTCTGGCATCCTTATGGTGCAAGCTGCATTATACCTCACTAAGATAAACTGAAGATTCTTTATCCTCCACTTTATCACTACTCCAATCAGCACTTAAGTATAAATGTCTTTCCCTTTCTCTTTTCAGGGATTTACTGCTTCGTACCGCTGTTTTAGCATGTTGCAGCTGTTTGTTCATGTTTTATGCCAGAATCTTTTACAGTTGTTTCCTCCTGGTCTCAATCATCCCCTTGTTGGAAACGCGAGGCAGTTTCGCAACCTATGGGCAGGTCGAAAGGTGCTTTATCCAGACAATCATACCCAAAACAAATCTTTGTCAAGAACTCTAGAATTTTTTCTGCATTTTCCAAGCTAGAGGACTCTCTGTTATCTGCATCTCAAACTTCTGTAACAGATATGGATCTTTCTACGGTGACCCCTGTCAAATCCGTCACTAAACGCCTAAAACAAAACCCAGCCCTCTCTCCTCCTAAACAACCTCACCTGTTTCTATTGAGTTACTGTTGGAAGAAATTAGGGCCCTTCAACCCTTTATGGAGGAAACCAATACTAAGTTACAGATCCTTACTGACAATTGATCTCAACTCAAGACAAGAGTCGCTGCAGTGGAACAGAGTGTCTCCTCCTTCCGAGATACAAAAGTGAACGTTTCTCAGCTTTAATCTCAGGTCTCTGTGCTCCAGCGACAGCTTGAGGACCTACAAAATCGCAATATAAGGAACAATCTCGGTATTTACGGCTTAGCGGAGGGGTCAGACCCCCTCACCTTTTTTAAGTCTTTCCTTCCCAAGTTGCTACAGATGGTACGGTACTTAACATACAAAGGGCTCACAGGCTGGGCAGACCCTCCTCAAGCACCTCTTCTCCGCAAAGACCTAGAGGAGTAATCCTATACTTTCTGATATATACAGACCTATTAAAGGTCTTGTCAGCAGTCAGATCCTCCCTGTGAATTACTTGGTCTGGCTCAACCTTATTGTTCGCACAAAATTACACTAAATTCACTGCCAACAGGCGCAAGGCTTTTCTTGATATGAGACCAGCTTTAAGATCAGTGGGTGCCTGCTACGGTCTTTTCCACACGTGCCTCTTCAAGGTTACTTTCACCAACAGAACAACATCTCACGAGGACCCGGTGCGACTACAGAGTTTCACGAACTCCTGCGGACCAAATGCTATGGATGCTACGGGACCCTCACCTTCGAACATTACTTTACTCTTCATTTTTGTTCATTTTTGTTGCAATTGCATAATGTACTAATCCTTGATAAATGACTGTCTGGATCCCCCCCGTTCTTTAGTATACATTGCATGCCTGTTTTTAGATGCATCATTTGCATGTTTTCAAGCTCCTGTTCCCTTTCCCTTTTCTTTCTTTTTTTTCTGCGAGTTGTATTCCCTAATAACTTAGATAATCTTGTTGTTTAATCTCTCACTCATTGCATGTTTGCTTGATTGGATATGTTCTCTTTGTTCCTCACATTCACTGTGCTTTTTTATGACCTGTCTTAATTTTTGTTGTCCTTCAACCTCACAGATTCCTTCCTTTCATGGCATGGTTTCCCCCCGGTCCTCCACTGACTGAACCTGGACGCCCCGTTTGTTCCATGTGGTTCCACCCTCCCCCCTGTTGTTTTACTGACTCTTCTATGTGTAGGTATGTTACTCTTATACATTTCTTTTTTACTTTCATCTCTTCCATTATGCCCCTTTTTTCCCTATTCAGATGTTCTTCCTATTTCATTCATAGGTGTTGTTTGGTGTAACAAGCTTTATTCTATTTTTGATTTAAAATCATAAAAGCATAACATCACATTTTTAAAAGTTTTAAAAATAGACAAAATACAATCCATACTTATACAGAATAGGCTTGATTGATATCTAAAAAAACACATCTTCAGTCATCTAGTAAAAATCATTAAAAACAAAGAAATTGCATTATTAATGCATTATCGAGCAGAGCCAGGATGGGATCTAATTACAGGGAACTTCTGACTTTTATGACAGCTTTTAAAAAACATGAGACAGCGTAAATGACATGTTCATCTCCTAGTTGTAGTAGTTTCACGAATGCTGATCTACATGTACGAATCCCCCAAGATTTAAGGATTGGTAACAAAAACAGTTTTCTAGGATTCATATCAAATTTACAAAATAATGCGAAGTGGATGTTTGATTGGGGTGAACTGCTGTCACAAGGGCAAATTAGTTTCGCAGCAGACCAATCGTTACAAGTTGGTAAAGTGACCATACGGAAAAAGGTACCCAATCCAAAGCGTGCCAACAATATGTGGGAGCAAGTGCTCTGGACCAGGACAAGGTAAAGTTGTAATCCCTCGCAAGGTGTAATTTCCTGAAATCTGAGCACAGTATTTTTAGATTTTTCATGATTCCATCTGATGGTATCAAGGTGAGTGGCCACCATCTTTTTCAGTGAGGATCTAGTAATCCCTTCTAAAGTGGTAGGCTTGTCAAAGAACTCTGGATGACCTAATTCAATGAAAATGTTTCTCACGTAAGATAACCATCTGATGTTAGCTACCCCGTCCAATGCCAGACAGTCGCTGATTAGGTCTCTATTCAGTGTGGTTTCTTTCGTAACCCACACCTTATGCCATAGCAGAATAGGGGACATCCTGAACTCCCAGATAACAAAACCTGTCCGCTGTTTCAATTCTTTGGTCTTCTAAGAATATGGAGCAGGGAACCCTCCTTAACTTTGATGCACAGGGCATGGTGTAAGTTTTTGAAATGTTCACCCTTAGCCCACTGTCCCTCATGAAGCTCGTAAATTTTTTCACCGCCCGCTGTAATCCGAGCCTCGTTCGTGACATTAATGCCGCATCATCGGCGTATAGTAGGATGGGCACCGGGGACCCGTTTACAGAGGGGTAGTCATATAGTGAGTCTGTTAAATGTTGCCCAATAGAATTGATATATAGGGTAAATAACAGCGGTGCTAATATACAACCTTGTCTAATCCCTCTCAATATGGAAAAAATTTCTGAGCATTCTCCTTGTTGGCCAAACCTCACTCTGGCACCTGCATCCTTATATAGTTCTTTTAGAAAGGTGATGATTTGATCATCGATGCCAATATCACAAAGTGTTATCCAGAGGAGCCCGTGGTCGACGCAGTCAAATGCGAAACTTAAATCAACAAAAGTGATGTAAAGTTTTCCGCATTTGGCCTGGGTATATTTGGAGATGAATAGAGACAGGTTTAGACGTTCAATCGTCCCTTTCCCTGTTCTAAACCCATACTGCAACTTAGAAATAACATGGTGATCCTCCTCCCAGGATTGAATCCTGTTCAGAATTATTCTGCCGGCCACTTTCATGAAGGCATCCAGAAGAGAGATTAGCCTGTAACAGGTGGGGTCATTTCTATTGCCTGTCTTGAAGACTGGGGCCACGATGGCATCAGGCCAAGTAGAAATGAACCCACACTGGTTGGCCTTATTTAAAACATTCGTAAGCAGGGGGGCCCACAAATCCAACTCTGCCTTATAAACATCAATCGGGATGCAATCAGGGCCTGGTGCACTTTCTTTGATACCTCATGACAGCTGAACGTTATATCCATGGGAAATGGATTGCAATAAATGGAATCACTGGAGGTGACAGTGGGTACACTTAATGTAGGTAAGTTCGCCCCAGCTATCGGTTTATTGTACAGTTGTCTGAAATGAGTGGCCCATATATCACCTGTTATTGCAACATCTATGGTATTTTCGCCCGTGTTTTGCAGATATGAGTACTTGATCACTTTCCAGAAAGCGGTATTGTCTCTTAGGCGTGAAGCCTCAATCAAGGACGCCCAGGCCTCTTTTTTCAGAGCAGATTTTCTCACCTTAATGGACAGTTTGTATGACCTTCTAGATTGGCGGATTGTGTCTGGGTTTTTAGGTATACCCTGCAGGGCCTTCTTAAGGTTTTTTTTAAAGCTTTTGTACAGTCACTATCAAACCATCCTTGCGATTTGTTAGTACCGCGTCTAGGTGCTCTGAACAGAAGGTTCTTTATCGCTAGTTGGATGTTCGAGAATGCGGTCATTACATCATCAGGGTCCTCATTATCTCCCAAGCACCGCAAGATGTCGCCATAAGAAGATGATATTACATTTTTCAGAAACCGGCAGGTTCAACCCTTTCCCATTTAATGACATAACCGTTTCTTGCCGTCAAATTGATCTTTGGATTATAGGAACAAGTGCCCGATTCTCTACTTGATGCCTCCCTGAGTTTTACAGTAAGTGTTATACGATAATGATCGCTAAGTAAAACTTTTCCTATTTCCCAGTTGTTTGCAAACCTTGCGGGCGTGGAAGTCATTAGGACACAATCTATAATAGAGTTACTGCCGCGACCATTAAAGGTTGGTTGAAAAGGGACAGGCGGTGAGCATAACTCATTTGCAAAAGGTAGATCAAAGTGAAAGGCGATATTATTCAAGAGATTACCTATCTTTGTGTGGGTAAAATGTGTGGGACTATCTTCCCCGTATTCTGCTAGACCGCACAAACCTATTGCATGGTGGGGACAGATGGTATAGTTGAAGTCACCAACCCATATTATCACCTTTTCCCCCGGTATTTCTTCTTCAAGCGAGATTAGGCTAGTCATGAGGGTACAGAGAGTGGGCTCTATCATGTTACTGGACACGTTATTATAAAAGTTAACTAAGATAATATTGTATGTAAGGCCCCATCTAAACACCACAATTTGATAGTGCAAAGTGGAAAGAAACTTGCTTACTTTAACATTCCCTGTCGTTGCTACGTATATGCAAAGGCCTCCTTTGTTTCGACCCTGGGTACTGAGAAGGGCGGGTGAATGAAATGTTTGGTATCCACTAATGTGCTGTTCCTCCATCAACCATGTTTCTTGTAAACATATTATGCTATGTTTCTTGACAACATCTAGCCAAGTTTGCAGGGAAACCTTATTGGCTAACCCCGCTACGTTCCAAGAAAGCAGGGTATGGAGTATCTCACTAGTGTTCTTTGGGAGCGGGTCTTCACTGGTTTTTATGTTTGTTCTTATTGGAAGAGTACAATTCTTATTGGTGTTGTTAATACCTTTCCTCTTCACGTCTCATGTCATTTCACTCTTTGTGTTTTACCGTTCTTCTTTTACTTACTGACTTGGCACTCCTATCATTGTATTGTTGTATTTAATCTTCATTCTTGGCCTTTACTGCTTGAATTGTATATCTTTCTATACCTCATCTTCGATCTAATTATCTATTTCCTTAATATCCTATTTCATTCTCTTTATTGTTACCATATTGATTCGGACTCTTGTTTCATATTCTCTGATCATTTTGTTTTTAATAACTTATGTCTTTAAAACTGATTACATGGAATGTTAAAGGGTTAAATTCTCCCATCAAAAGGCAAAGATTCCTGACTTACTTGGCCAAGCTAGAAGCTGATATCGTATTCTTGCAAGAAACTCACCTCTCGGATGCTGAATCATTAAAATTAAAAAAAGGATGGGTGGGTGTAATGTTCTATTCTCCAGGGGATGGTAAACGTAATGGAGTTAGGATACTTTGCTGTAAATCCCTTTCGTTCATACTCATATCTCAAGAATCAGATGATGATGGTAGATGGTGGAATGTTAAATTGTCATTGAAGGGTGTTCCAGTCTCGCTTATCAATGTTTATGCCCCTACATGTGGTGAACCCTCTTTTTGGCCCAAATTGGCTAAGCAAATTTCCCAATGCAAGGAAGACAACTTTATTCTAGCTGGTGACTGTAATCAGATTTTTGATCCATTTATTGACAGAAACTCCAAAGCCTTGTTTATTCCTAATAAGCCCCACACATTTTTTGTCCATACTGTCACTCAACATAAACTCCTTGATGCCTGGCGTCTCTGTAATCCGGCTTCTAGGGAGTACACTTTTTACTCAACACTTCACCATACCCAATCATGAATTAATTATATATTGGTTTCCCATATCATTTCGTAAACTCCTACACATGCAGAAATCAGTCCAATTTTATTATTGGACCGTGCCACAGTCTCAATTGGCCTGGACATCCTACCTAAAGTTACAGGTCTTAGAAGGTGGCGCTTTAATAACGCTCTCCTCTTGGATCCAAAATGTACTGCCTCCTTCATTACCCTTTTCGATGAGTTTTTTTTAGATAAATCCGACCCTATCCATCCCTTTCTCAACTTTATGGGATGTTTTTAAAAGCTCTGCAAGAGATTTTATAATTGGCATTGTTGCCAAGAAACGGAAAAATGCCTGTAAATTTACCAATGATCTCTTTCAGGAAATTAAGAGACTGGAGCACTTGATTTATTATTCACACTCGAAAGACTGTCTGACAGCTCTCATTAATGCCAAAATGCAATTTAATAAGAAATCAACAGAGGATGCCTCATTGTATTTGTTAAAATCTAGTGTGAAATTTCATGGGGGTTAAAAAACAGCAGGGAAAGTATTGGCCAATTATTTAAAAGTCAAACATAAACTAAAAATGTAATCAATATATGATGAATATTCAAATTTAAAATTCAAAGATGACAACATTTTGGATGAATTCTCCCTCTTTTACAAATAGATATACAATTCCGAAACACAACCCACTGTTCACTCCTTAACACAGTTTTTTTCTAACATCAAAAAATCTCAACATACTTTCTCAGACTTATCTCCTCTGGAGACAGATTTATCACATTAAGAACTATTAAAGGCCCTTCAACATCTTAAAAAAGATAAAGTACCGGGACCGGATGGTTTCACTGCCGAATTGTATCTCCACTTTTCACAACATCTAATGCCCAAAATATATTCCTAATACATTCCTTTAATTAATTAGGTAGCTCCTCTGGTCCGTTCTCAGAAGCACACATCTGTCTCATCCCCAAGGAAGGCAATGACTCTAAATACTGTAAAAATGATAGGCCTATATCCTTTGTAATATCGACTACAAAATCTTTTCTAAAGCTTTAGCCATACGGCTAGACTCCTACCTACCAAATATGTTGGGTAAAGAACAATCTGGCTTTGTCAAGGGTCGGTTTATAACTGATAATAG
Source organism: Lissotriton helveticus (assembly GCF_964261635.1). Taxonomy (NCBI): domain Eukaryota; kingdom Metazoa; phylum Chordata; class Amphibia; order Caudata; family Salamandridae; genus Lissotriton; species Lissotriton helveticus. The sequence continues at coordinate 347,519,966 of NC_136067.1, read as the reverse complement.
AGGACTTCTCTTTAATGTTTTGTCTAAATCCTCTCATCTAAAACAATCACTTGCGGCAATAGTGTTTGATGCAGAAAAAGCGTTCGACAGAGTCAAGTAGAGGTTTTTTTTTTTGCAGTTTTATATAGCGCGAACTAGACCCGAACCGAATTGGGTATCAGAGCGCTTTACATAGCACCAGTGACGTTACATGAGGACGGACACACATTCATTTCAGGCACGGGGAGATTAAGTGATTTGCCCAGAATCACAGGAGGTTTTGGCGTCGTTACCGAGACTCGAACCCAGATCCCCAGGTCCGAGGTCGAGCGCCCTAACCGTTAGGCCAACTCCTCTCCCCAAGCTATTTATTTTATACCCTCAAGTGGTTTAGTTTTGGTCCTAAATTTATTTCCTTGATCTCCCTTCTCTACTCGAATCCTCCTGTGCAGAGGAGTACGTCAAGGTTGCCCGCTTTTCTTTTTAATTTGGCTTTGGAACCCTTTATCTCTAAATTACGCCAAAATCCCAATTTATACGGTTTTCAGGAATCAAATTCACACATTAAACTTGCAGCTTATGCAGACGATATTTTGCTTTTTATGTAAAAAACAAATGACTCAATCACTGCCTTTTTAGCAGAAGTACAAGCGTCTTCTAATATCTCCAGTTACAAATTGAACAATGATAAGTGCGAGATCCTGCCCCTAACTAAGTTTACTTTTAAGCCTGACTTTAGTGCCTCCAACTTAACCACATCAAGTATCTAGGATTACATATTACCCCTTTAATTTCAGACACAGTAGCAATATGCATGAATAAATGCACTCAAAAGATCTCAGATTTATCCACTAAATGGCATCCCCTTTACTTATACTGGGGGGGTCGTTTGGACACTATTAAGATGATGCTGTCACCCATAATTCCTGCTAAATTGTTAAAGACAATTAATTCCATTCTTTCCTCCTTCCTAAGGAATAATAAGAAATCTTGAATGTTTTATACAAATTAACTGCCCCTAAAACAGAAGGTGGAGTTAATTTTCCCGACTTTCAGACATATAAAAAAATATTCCTTCTATGTCAAGCCTCTCTTTGGTTGCTAGATTCCACAGAGGATTGTCCTCTTTGGCCCACAATTGAGAGTCTCTTTTTCTCTCACTTTTCCTTTCATGAATACCTCTCCTTTTCACGTAAACCACAGACCTTATCTACGCCCATAATCAAACTTACCTCTAAACTCCTGGAATCTGTTTCTCTACCTTCCCATACTACTATAGATTCCTTCCTCAATTCAACAAGTTGGTATAACAAAAGCCTGCTTATCTGAAATAAACCATTTTACTGGAGGACTTGGAGACAAAAAGGATTAATTTGGATCCATCAGCTATTCTCAATCAGATTTCTTATCCTTTGCTTCACTTCGCCAATCATTTAATGTGCCTGCCTCATTTATCCTTAAATACAATTTACTTAAAAAATCTGTGATGGATACATATAATCAAATCTCTGCCACACCTGTTGTTTCCACTAACCCGAACTCCTCCTCACAAATACACACTTTATTAAAAACCATACCTAAAGTTTCCACAATATACAGTTATCTACAAGGCAATGGCATTGTAAGACAGAAATCCAAAACAGAAGAGACATGGGATCGAGATTTTATGGTATCCTGACCAGTGTCTTTATGGAATAATATATGGACCAAGATTCGTAAATCATCCAGAGCTGCTAGTATAACACAAACGTAATTTTTTGTTTACAATAGACTCTTATTGACACCAAATGCTCTACATAAATGACTTACAGACGTACCTGATGCCTGCTGGACATGCTCCTCCCCAAATGCTGATTTATTTCATATGATTTTCTCCTGTCCAATTGTGCATGATTATTGGATACAAGTGTGGTCCCAAATTAACCTGACTTTTGGAACTAAGTTTTCTTTTTCCTTCACCAATGATTTCTTAGGAAGTCTCTCATCTTGCTGAGAGAATGTTACGCTTAATGTTAAAATTATTGACCTGTTATTAGCGGTTGCATTTCAACAAATTACAGTAAATTGGAAAGCTTTTACTAAAATGTCTTTTTGGGCATGGTGGTATACAGTTTGCCACAATCACAGATTAGACACATATTTTGTGCATCCTTTACATATGGCAACAAAACGTCTCGATTTGTGGGCACCCGTTACAATTTACCTTGACACAAATGCCAAGCGATGTTCCCAGCTGCAACCTTCTTGACAAGAAGTTCTTAAACCCCCTTGAACCTCCTACATGTTCCTAGACTATTTGATATTCTACTGTTTTGCATGATATTTCTTGTATTGTTCTATTCTTTGTCTTTTATTTATGAGTCCAATTCCTATAACTGTATTACAACAAATACTATTGTAATTACATGAGTTTAATATTGTGAACTGTGTATTAACACCTTTATTTTCATTAAAAAAATTCTGAACTATAAAATATATTACATTTAATAAAATAAAATAAAAATCGAAATTATTATTTTGCATATCCTTAAAATGATCACCTTAAAATTTTAACTTAAAAACCCAATTTCCCACTACTAAGCTACTAAAAAAAATATTCAACAATTAATTATTTACATTAATATAACTAAAAATTAATATTTCAACAATTTCATAAGCAAACAATTATCTTACAAAAATCACAATAAAAAAAGTGCAAACACATTCATCTAAGTCTTTCTTCCCTTCGTATTGTGTACACCCCAACGTCGACTTCTTAAATAGCTTGGCATAGCTCTCTACGTGCATCTTCTCTAAACAGTGCAGGGTCCTTTTTCCTAATTGTGATCAAACCCTGTGCACTTTCACTTGCTTTCGAAATTGCGATATTGGCAGCAGTCTGACTTTGGCACTAACTTTTGTAGCGTTATTCTTTTACTCTACAGAGCACTTCTTTAAAAGGGTACATAATTAAAAACAAAGTTGGATTCTTTGTCCGTCCACTTGTGAAGGTATACGATTCAACAGTGGCCAACCAGGAGTCAGTACAGTGAGTAGAAACAATGTAGTTACTGTAAAGGGGAGTGACCTGCCCTTGCCTCGTTACCTTTCTGATCTGTAAATTATACTTTTTGTGACAAATTAGAATTTAGCTTGAGTTCCTGAGTTATGCAAGAATGAGGACTCACGTAATACTATAGCTAAGGAAAAAGAAATAATATTGCTGAAAAAAAAGGTCTTTCAACAGAAAACAATTTTAAGGTTTTTGCCTCAATATATATTGACAATTTGAAACTCACTAACTATAGCATATGCAAATTAATTACTAGCTATTAATTACATGCGGCTACGGATGAAGCTACTATAACTAAAAATGTTTTCATCTCCATGCAGTTGTTAATATTTTCTATAGAATTGTACACACCTTTGGTAGCAAAAGCACAAACATTGCAAATCCCAACCTTTAGAATGGAAACCCGCAACCCCAAAATACGAGCGAAATAAATTATGTTTTTCATTGATTACGTACTGACCCCAGCTACATTCTGAATATCAAATGTAAATATTGGCTTCGACTTCTCTAACCGCCATAACATGTTACTGGAGGATACCGCTGGTTCCTACTGCAGAACCACCGCTCGCTATACCGCTGTCATGCAAACACAAACTTTCCGTGACCGTTTTGCATATGCTCTTCCAGCAATTCTTTGGGCTCAGTGCATGTCCCAGTGTCGCCAGTATTGACTCTGAAATGTACTTTTCTCAGCGTCCAACTTGCCTGGGCCTGCCTGTCCTATTGGATTCCGGTGCCTGGCCCTAGCTTTAACAATCTGGATATCTAGCGCTGCCTGGCTTACCTTTAACTATCGGAGTATCTCGCGCCCCCTGGCTTACCTTTAACAATCAGGATACCCAGTGCCCCCTGACTTACATTTAACTATCAGGGTATCTAGCACCCCCTGGCTTAACTTTAACTATCAGGGTATCCAGCGCCCCTTGGCTTACATTTAACTATCAGGGTATCTAGCGCCCCCTGGCTTACCTTTAACTATCAGGTATCTAGCGCCCCCTGGCTTACCTTTAACTATCAGGGTATCTAGCGCCCCCTGGCTTACCTTTAACTATCAGGTATCTAGTGGCCCCTGGCTTACCTTTAACTATCAGGGTATCCAGCGCCCCCTGGCTTACCTTTAACGATCAGGGTATCTAGCGCCCTCTGGCATACATTTACCTATCAGGATATCTAGCACCATCTGGCTTACCTTTAACTATCAGGGTATCTCGCTCCCCCTGGCTCACCTTTAACGTTCAGGGTATCTCGCACCACCTCGCTTACCTTTAACTATCAGGGTATCTAGCGCCCCCTGGCCTACCTTTAACTATCAGGTATCTAGCACCCCCTGGCTTACCTTTAATTATCAGGGTATCTAGCACTCCCTGGCTTACCTTTAACTATCAGGTACCTAGTGGCCTCTGGCTTACCTTTAACTATCAGGGTATCCAGCGCCCCCTGGCTTACCTTTAACGATCAGGGTATCTAGCGCCCCCTGGCATACCTTTACCTATCAGGGTATCTAGCACCATCTGGCTTACCTTTAACTATCAGGGTATCTAGCGCCCCCTGGCTTACCTTTAACTATCAGGGTATCTAGAGCCCCCTGGCATACCTTTACCTATCAGGGTATCTAGCACCATCTGGCTTACCTTTAACTATCAGGGTATCTAGCGCCCCCTGGCTTACCTTTAACTATCAGGGTATCTAGCGCCCCCTGGCTTCTATTTCAATAGTGGTTAAAACTTCACAAGTTCTTTTCCTCCTGCTTGATCTGATGATGCCCAGTGGCGTTCAATGGCTGATATTGTCACTGGAGTGACAGCGATGGTACATCAGTGACTTAATGAGAACGAGGACACGGTGGTGTATAACAGTATTTCTGGCTGCAGAAGTGTGGGTCCCAACGCTGTCAGAGCAAGAGGCTTACCAGTCTGTGATGTAGCAGATTTCAAATGTAGAAACACATTTGAAATATCACCAGAGATAACTATTGGACCTAAACTGTTGCTATATGGTTGCCATTTTTTATCATAATTGCATGCACCACTGTGGTCTTCTGCATGCGTTTTTTTCAGTTTGTTTATATCTATCATTGTGTTAAATGGGAATTGTGTCCAGCAATATTTGCAGCAATAGCTCAAGGCAATCTATTTTTGTTGTTGCTCAGTTTATTTTTTTTTCTTGGATAAAATCATTGCAAGTGACACCACTTTCATGCTTACTATTGGCATTTTGGGGGGAATACAGTTGGTAACTGTCTATTTTAGTAAAATGGCAAACAAGATATTGTGAAGCAAAACATGTCCATGGTCACACTGCGAAAATATTAATCATCGTCGTCACAAGGGCGAACAGCTGTGACTGACTGCCCCAGGCCCACTTTTTTTAGGGTCCCTGCCACTCCTAAATGTATCTATTTATCACAAAATGATGTCCCGCCTGCTTTCCTGATACATTCAGTAAGAGACACATAGCTGCAGCCACCCCTAGGTTGCACAATATACTGGAGCTGGCATGAAATGTGTCATATGGCATTGTTTCTCTTTTGAACAAGATGCTGTGGCACCAGGGAGGGGCCATGCATGACATTAGTGACCCGTACCCCACAAAAAACCCTGGCAGGCCTGATACCCATTGCTCTAAACCTAGCTGAATCATGAGTAATACATTATTGATGGTTGCCAGATGCACTAAAACTCAGACCTTCCATATCATCACAGTATGATTCTCTCTTTTTACACTATTTTACAGTCCCATGAATTGTTACAGGTTTTATGCTGATATTACTGAGCTACTGCAACAGATCAATTTTACAAACACCCGAACTGACTATTATTTCAAATGATGACATCTTACAAATAATGAAGAAGGCCGCATCAGGACTGAACAGACAAAATAAGATCACACAAGATGAATGATAGAAGTAATATGCACTTGTTTGCTACATTAACATCCCCATGTGCCCAATGTTCTCTCACTGCCACGCTAGGATGAATTCCAATTTCTTCAAATACAGTATATCAAACTCTCGCTCTTATGTTTTAAGTTATTCAACCCCATCCTACTCTTGCATGTAACATTAGCATGTGAAGTAGGCTGTGAAGAAACATGCTTTTCTTGGATTGATTTTAACATACGCGAGTCAGAAAATTGCTCTTAAATATGTGTCCTTCCGCTCAATGATATCTGAATCCTGGCTATGATGAGCAATCTTTATCAATCAAACGACGGAGAAGGATGTGCCCTTTTTCAAATCTATATAACGATCATTTCCTTTTTTTCAAAATGCTGCAAGACTTTCAATCAACCTTCTGTGAATGGTACTTTTAAAAACAGGATTAAAGCTGTTGTCATATGAATTTAGTATACATTTCAGCTCTGAAACTCTTTGTCGAGATGTGCAATTGTGTTTCAAAGAGTCAAACTTGAGCTCTACTGCAAACTATTTCCTCTTGCGCATTTATAGGGATATATATATATATATTCACTGCAAAAACCATAGGTTAGAGACCATATATAGTTAGCTGGACATTTTATTGACATAAAACCAATGAAATTCCATATATAGTTAGTTGCACTAATCAATCAATCAATCAATCAATCAGGTCATTTGTAAAGCGCACTACTCACCCGTAGGGTCTCAAGGCGCTGGGAGGGGGGGGGGGTGCCGCTACTGCTCGAACAGCCAGGTCTTGAGCTTCTTCCTGAAGGAGAGGTGGTCTTGGGTCAGGCGCAGATTGGTCGGAAGTGAGTTCCAGGTCTTGGCGGCCAGGTAGGAGAAGGATCTTCCTCCTGTTGTCGCTCTTCGGATGCGGGGGACGGCGGCGAGGGCGTGGTTGGTTGATCTGAGGAGGCGCTTGGGAGTGTAGAAGTTGATCCGGTTGTTGAGGTAGCTCGGGCCTTGGTCGTGTAGGGCTTTGTGCGCGTGGGTGAGGAGCCGGAAGGTGATTCTCTTGTTGACCGGGAGCCAGTGTAGATCTCTCAGGTGTCCGGAGATGTGGCTGCGTCGGGGGATGTCGAGGATGAGTCTCGCCGAGGCGTTCTGGATCCGCTGGAGTCTCTTCTGGAGTTTGGCAGTGGTTCCGGCGTAGAGGGCGTTGCCGTAGTCCAGTCGGCTGGTGACGAGGGCTTGGGTGACCGTCTTCCTCGTCTCGGTGGGGATCCACCGGAAGATCTTACGTAGCATGCGCAGGATGTTGAAGCATGACGAGGAGACGGCGTTGACTTGTCTGGTCATGGAGAGGGAGGAGTCCAGGATGAATCCCAGGTTGCGTGCGTGGTCCGTCGGTGTGGGTGCGGTGCCCAGGGCGGGGGGCCACCAGGAGTCGTCCCAGGCGGAGGGCGTGGAGCCCAGGATGAGGACCTCCGTCTTGTCTGAGTTCAGTTTCAGGCGGCTGGTCGTCATCCATTCGGCTACGTCTCTCATCCCTTCGTGCAGGTTGGCTCTGGCGGTGGCGGGGTCGTTGGTCAGGGAGAGGATCAGCTGGGTGTCGTCGGCGTAGGAGATGATGTTCAGGTTGTGTTGGCGTGCGATGGCCGCGAGGGGGCTCATGTAGACGTTGAAGAGGGTTGGGCTCAGCGAGGATCCTTGGGGTACGCCGCAGATGACTTTGGTGGCCTCTGACTTGTACGGTGGTAGGCGGACTCTTTGTGTTCTTCCGTCGAGGAAGGAGGTGATCCATTCCAGTGCCTTCTCCTGGATTCCGATGAGGGGGGGGATTCCGATATATCGCGCACCCGCAATCCACTGCTGATGATGTCACATATTACATCATTCATGACATGGTCAGTGACATCACTGATGACATCACTGATGACATCTCAAATGACATCACTGATGACATCACTGATAACAACATCCAGTGATTTTTTGTTTCTATAAAGTTTAAATATGTCTTACATATTGAAGAATGAGTGGATGTGTAAGTGTCTGGATGAAGGATTTAGTAGGTGCATGACTGACTGTATGAGTGAGTGATTAAATGTGTCTCACTGAGTGCATGGGTTAGTGACTAAACTGTCTTAATTTGTGCATCATTATGTCTGTTGTTCTGTAAACTGCTGCATGTGTTGATCAGTAGCTATATGAGTAACTATATGGGTTATTGATTGATTGCCCAAGTATTTGTATGGGAGACTGAGTGTGTGTGTGGCTAGCTGGGAGGTGTGTGACTCTGTGCAGATCAATCTGTACTTGTATCAATGATTGTATAAGAAGGTAAGTATGTGTTAGTATATGTTTGAAAATGTAAGGTGCTCTATGTTTAACTGTATAGACAAGAAAATGGAAGTCTCATTGATTCTTTACAGGACTGACTAGGTGTGTGAGTAACTCCATGGATGAGTGGCAGACTGTGAGTGTCTGTATAGGTGTATGAGTGCATATGATAGTGTTGTAAAGATGAGTGATTGTATGTATGAATGATTGTATGGGTGAATGAGTGAAGGTGTGTGTAGACGTAGCAATCAGTGAGTGCGTATGTAGTAACTAGTATTGGTGTGTCAATGGTTTCAAAAATTATACTCTTTTTAACACTGGGTGAAACAGAGGTTATATTAAAATGTGAGGAGATGCATTGTATTGTCACATGAATGATATCATCAGTGATGTGGTCATTGATGTCAAATGAGATGTCATCAGTGATGTCATCAGTGATGTCATTTGAGATGTCATCAGTGATGTCATCAGTGATGTCACTGACCATGTCATGAATGATGTAATATGTGACATCATCAGCAGTGGATTGCGGGTGCGCGATATATAGTTAGTGCAACTAACTATATATGGAATTTCATTGGTTTTATGTCAATAAAATGTCCAGCTAACTATATATGGTCTCTAACCTATGGTTTTTGCAGTGAATTTTCAAGGTTTTGTAAATGCTAATTCCTAACTATATATGGTCTATAACCTATGGTTTTTTCAGTGAATTTTCAAGGTTTTGTAAATGCTAATTCCTAACTATATATGGTCTATAACCTATGGTTTTTTCAGTGAATTTCAATGGTTTTTTAATAGCAAATATCATAAGCTGTCGAATGTCAAGTACGTGGTAAGTAAAAACATTTTCGTGTTTATGCACACTGATCTGCTTTGAATGCTGCCCCCCACCCCTCATTTCTATTAGGAGTACTCTCTCTTTGCAGATAGTGAAGGGTAGTTAACGCAGCCCTTTGCCCCCTTTGTAATCCGTCGTGCCTGCTTCTCTCTCCATTTGATTGATTGTTCTCTTTGGTTCATTCTCTATTTACAAACAAGCACAGAGTCGCAATACTCTGTTTAGTCTTTGCAGATAGCGAAAAATCGTGTAAAAAAACAAAAGGAATCGAACAAAATCAGTAGGCCACTAATGGGATCTCTTTTTGACCTCGCTAAAATAGAAACATTAGGAACAACCTGTTGAAAATAGCAATGCGTATGTACATAAGCGGCGTTCATTTGTGTTCACAGTACCCCTTGTTGATTGTTTCAATCGAGCATTGAATTGTTCGAAGTTGGTTCTCTTAAGGATCTTCTCTGCCTGCAAACGAGGAAGAATAGGAATATTCTCTCTCCCTTTGCAGATAGTGAAGGGTAGGTAACGCAAGCCTTTAACACGTCGTACCTATTTCATTCCTCATTGATTGATTGATTGTCCGAACATTGACTGTTTGGGAATTAGTTCTTTTTGGAGGTATTCCCTGTTTGCAAATAAACGTAGGAAAATCTTTGCAAGTAGTGAAAGGGTACGTAATGCGGACCTTTCTCACCCGTTGTAATCTGTCATGCATATCTACTCCCCACTGATTGATGCACCTGTTTCACACGGACCATTTACTAGAGATACGTTATCTGGCCCCCCTAGTGAAAAGGACATATGCAATAATAACGAAGTGATCACTGTATCCTGTTAACAGAAACTTTAGCATGAAACAACCTGGAAAGAAAAGAATAGGAAAACGAAAATCAGTAGGCCACTGATGAACATGAACTTTTATTAAACAACGAACAAAGAAACGATAACATAACGTAATGATAAAACCTATTAATGTCCTAGAAACAAGAAAACGTTAAAATATGCCAGTGGTGAGAGACCAGAAAAACAGTAAGAGAAACCAAATCACCCCTCGCTGTCCCACCGCCTGCCACGCCAAAAAAATCGATAGACTAGGGAAAATGCAGGTCAGTAGAACATCCGCCCCCACTCTGGAAACTTCCAAGGTGGGGCAGGGTTGCGGCTACGCCCAGCCGGGAGCAGCCCATATAAGGCAGGTCCTGCTGCCACGCCTCGGCCAGGAGATCCTAACGTAGGGTGTAGCCGGAGGAGAGGCCGAGGCCAGCGGGACCCGGCCAGTGGATTGCCTTTACAACGCTGAACAGTTGCAGGGGGGGGGGAATGTCTCCTCGACCCTCCCGTCTCTCTCCCAGTCCGGCCGCGGTGGCCCTTGAGAGTTGCAGGTACTCCCGCCACATGCTCTTCCGGTCCGGCCACCAACGGTCGGGGGGCCGAGGACGACGGGATCCGGCTGCAGCCGATAAACCAAGAAACCCGTTCATGGGGCCAGAGCCAGGGGCGTCCGGCCGACATCTACCGGAAGCCCGGCCCGAAGACGGACGGGACACTTCTTCTTTCTTGAATAATGGCTGCGACAACACTGGGGGGGGATTTCTTGCACATGCCTCCGACCCCCCCCCCCTCGTCCTCATCGCCTGGTCCGGCCATAACAAATCTCAAGCGAGACGCCGTGGGGTGCACTGGAGGGAGAGACGGGCGAACGAGGCCTCTCCGCCTCCCAGGTGGGGGCTTCCCAGCTGCTCACCCTCAGCGCTCCAGGCGCACGAAAGGGTTCTTCCACTGTGCCACTGCTGCCCGGGGCGTGAGCCCGCGGCAGTGAGCCGCGCTCCAGAGCTCCCGATCTCCAGTGAACGCGACCTGAGCAAGAGCGCCGCGACTGGCAGCGGCCAGCCGCACCGCTTGTACTCCACCTCCAGAGCGACGAGTCCGGAGATCGACTCCGCATGCTGGCAGGACGAAACGCGTGAGTGACGCAAACTGTATCCGCAGACTCGACTCTGCCAGAACCTGCTGCCTCACTTGAAACTGACATCCTGCAGAACCTCAGTTCCGGTGAAAGCACGTTCTTGTTGCACCCCTCCCCTTTTTCACTGATAGTTCAAACCGATCCTTTCCTTTGCCCTTTTAACAGAACTTTGGACTGCCTCCCCCTCTTTTACATTTTCTAGAGAAAACAAAACATTAACCACTACATTAGCATAGCAGTTGACACCAGAACTGTTTTCAATTTAAAAACCAACAACATCTTCAACCAAAATCCTTTTTGTTTCTGCTGTGACCCTGCTACAGCACAGGCATTGTCCCCAGCAGTAATTCTGCGATGCCGGTAAGAATAGCTGTGGTGCCTACTGGACTCACTCACCCCCGCGGCGCCCCACGCCGTTATTTGCTGGGCGGCAACTTACTAGACATCACTTTCGTGCCATCTAGATTTCAGCGCGTTCTGCTGCCTTGTAACTATTCGCACAACAGACCGCTACTGACAAGAATATTTCATTATTAGTGCTGTCAATTTCAATAAATCTATTGGATAATTCAAAAGAAATTGCCACGGTCTCTTCGTTGTTTAAATGTTTTTACTGTTTTTGTTTTGTTGTATATATTTATATGTTATTAAAGTTTTATATTCCTACTACTTTGTTGGAGTGCTACATATTTTTAATGTGACACATAATTGTAAAAACTTTGATGTACCAAGAGTCATTCCTGGAATCTTCCGCTTCAGGCTCGGTCCCCTCCCCAATCACAATACAGGATGGTTTTCAGATAGTAGGAACGCGTGTGGTGTGACGGATCTCATCGGGTGTGGGCCTTGATCTACTATAACTCCTTTGAAGAGGGGTGATTCTTTACAGCTGGGGCCATAAACTACATCTGCAGGGCTAGCTGATAGCCTGGACAATCGGACACAGAGGAAGAGGAGTGTCAGAGGGTGCGGTAGTGAATAGGGCGAAAGGGAGGTGTCGGGCGGGCACAGAGTGTGATTTTCAGGGAAGAGCAGCGCAGATGGGGGGAGGTTTATTGCCCATGCATAAGACAGAGAGCGGGGGTGACCAGTGCCTGGGGAAGATGCTTGCGAGGGTGAGGAGCCATGCTACGAATCGACAGCGTGCAGAGAGTGGGTCTGGTCAAGACATCTAAAATGGCTGCCGTGCACCACAAAAGTGTGGCATTTCAAAAAAGGCAAGATGGCGCAAACAATGTTTTTCAACACTTCCTCATTTCCTTCGAATCGAACGTTAACAGACGTTGGGGCATATTACCAAAGTTAAGCGATATTTATCGCTAACGATGCTTACCAACGAATTTTTTACCGCTAAGCATCGTCAGAAATTATCGAAGATAAACCTTGCTATTATCAAGGTTTATCGCAAATGCGATAATACCAACGAATTTTTTACCGCTAAGCATCGTCAGAAATTATCGAAGATAAACCTTGCTATTATCAAGGTTTATCGCAAATGCGATAATAAACGGCCGCAATGCATCAATATCGCTAAAAACTCAGCGATATTCATGCATTACCGAGCTAATGCTCTTAGCCAAGTTATCCACCTCCCATTGGATAACATGGCTAAGAACTGCTCAGGGCAGGTGTTACTTTTTGGAGATATTCGCGCTTAGCGCGAATATCTCCAAAAGGAGATAGATATCTTGCATGTTGTAATGCAAGTTATTGTGGTATATGGAACTCATACCATAATCTCTCAGGAAAGCAGAAACTGATCCTTTTGGGACCGCCTAAAAAGGCCTAGGGGGTGAGGAGTACTCTACTTTGCCCCCTTTTCACGTTCCGAACTATTTTATTTTACTCTCTTCTGTAATTACACAAAATAGCAGCGATAAGATGCATCGGAGACACAGTGAGAGAAAGGAGGCCGGAGATGAAGAAGAGATGTCAAATACATATTGGAGATAATATAGTGGCAGAAGGGAAGTAAATATGAGTAAACTTACCATGTAACATAAAAATGTTGCACTCTATACTATAAGTCTCATTTTATACTACAATCACTTCGCTACAACCTCATAAATTAAAAATAAAAATGAATAATGTCTCAAACAATTTTTGATTTCTAAATATAAATTTATTCTTCAGAATTTTCTAAATTTGAAAGAACTAGTAACATGTCCTCATCAGCAATGTCCTCATGAAAAGTCTGCAATGATGATTCTTGTAACTCTATGGTCTCCAAACATTCGATAAATTCGCCATCAAGAGATTGATCAAAAAAATCATTCAAGTCATCTCCTCCTTGTGACAATATTTCATTATTGGTGCTGTCAATTTCAATCAATGTAGTGGAATCATTCAAGTCATCTCCTCGTGACAATATTTCATTATTGGTGCTCTCAATTTCAATCAATGTAGTGGAATCATTCAAGTCATCTCCTTGTGCCAATATTTCATTATTGGTGCTGTCCATTTCAATCAATCTAATGGAATCATACAAGTCATCTCCTCCTTGTGACAATATTTCATTATTGGTGCTCTCAATTTCAATCAATGTAGTGGACAATTCAAAAGAAATTGCCACGGTCTCTTCATTGTGAGCCATTTTATTTTGAAATTGCTTGCTGTAAATTGCAGAAAAAAATAATCACTTTCATTTATCGTTTTTAGTAATACATAATATAAAACTAACTTTATCAAGTATTTAGTATAACAGAAGGACTGCAAATAAATAACAGAAAACATTTTTCAAATTATCTTCAAGTGTACAACATAGTTCCCCTTACAAATTAACAACTCACCTTTTTAAAAGTAGGAGAAGTGTTAGTACTGTGTAAATCAAACACCAGAAATTCACCACCAAAAATTCCTCACAAATGTACCTCAGACAGTAGTATCACAAAATGGCTGTGGTTTCCTCTCATTTGAAATATATACATAACCAATTAACTTTCATCACACACAAATACAAAACCAAACTAACATTTTAATTGGTTCTAAATTTCAACACTTTCAAATGTGTTTTCCCCATGCAATTTTCCATAGGACATTTACATACGTCTACAGCCTGAATGGCTGAACGGAATTACACCAAACTTGGCAAAATGGTACATCAAACCTAAGAGGTCAGGAAGGATCTACTATGCCCCCTTATGGTCATTTCCCCCTTCGCTTTGGCCTCCTCTTGTCTCTCAATCCTACCGAGAGACAAGATGGCGGCCGCTACGGACTGTTTGGAATGTTGACAGACGCCGGAGAACCAATCAGCTTCGCAAAGCTCCGTAACGCGAAAAGTACGCGAAGCGGAGCGCTGTTACAGATATATATCTTTTTTTGAACGTTAATTTCTCAAAATCCACTGGAGCACATATATTGAGACCTAGCAAAGGCACATCGGGCTACCAGTCCCTAATATTTTGCCAAGTTTCGTGCAAATCCATTCAGCCGTTCGATTATTATCATTTTTTTTTTTTTGCCCCGCGGGGCCCTTTTAAAACCTCCACATCAAACGTAGGGGGTCAGCGAGGATCTACTATTCCCCCTTATGGTCATTTGCCCCTTCGCTTTGGCCTCCTCTTGTCTCTCGATCCTACCGAGAGACAAGATGGCGGCCGCTACGGACTGTTTGGAATGTTGACAGACGCCGGAGAACCAATCAGCTTCGCTTCACAAAGCTCCGTTGCGCGAAAAGTACGCGTCCTGGAGCGCTGCCCGGTCCGCTGTTACAGATATATATCTTTTTTTAAACGTTAATTTCTCAAAATCCACTGTAGCACATATATTGAGACCTACAAAAGGCACATCGGGCTACCAGTCCCTACAATTTTGCCAAGTTTCGTGCAAATCCATTCAGCCGTTCGGGCGAAAAGTGAGGCCAACCGCCCTATGGAAAACTCAATGTTAAAAACATGTTTTGGGACCCCCCTTTTTTCTCAGCCCCCCCTTGATGAACCCCCCCCAAATTTTCAAGGGCTGCTCAGAAACAAAATGTGCCATTTTCCTGAAAATTTCAGCCAATTCCATCCACAAACGCCAAAGTTATTAAACATAGAATTTTCAAAAAACCCATAGAGAAAAAATCCTAACTATATATACCTACTGGCGACCGCCAGTAGGTAATATATATATATATATATATATATATATATATATATATATATATATATATATATATATATATATATATATATATATTTTTTCTAATGAGTTTTATATAGCGTGAACTAGAAACGAGAATATCGGGTATTAGAACCCTTTACATGAGCACAAGTACAGATGGACACATTAATTTTTGTTAGGCACGGGGAGATTAAGCGATTTGCCCACAATCACAGGATGTTGAGCGTTGTTGCCGAGACTCGAACCTGATGACCCAGCTTCGAAGTCGAACGCTCTAGCGGTGAAGGTTACATTCTCCTCTATTTCCTTCTTGCTTGAGCCCAGAGAGCTCATTCTGTCAGTTTTGCAATTTTAAACCTTCTGCTTTTGGTGTAACTTTAATGGCCCCCTTGGCTGCCTGTATCCGACTTACAGAATGTCCTTGGACCATGGCAATGACCACGAAGAAGCGGGGCTCCCACTGCACTTGAGTGACTGTAATGGCCTGAGATAGAAACGGTCTGCATATTCAATAATTTTGAAGGATACTGTAATGTTATGTTATGTTAAAATTCATTTCTAAAGCTCGTGTTCACCAAACGGTTTCTTGGCGCTATGGGCAGACCGATAGCAGTACCAAATAGTGAGTGGATATCAATTGTAAGAGTGGGAGAAAAGCCAGGTTTTAAGTAGTTTCCTAAATTGAGTATAGGACTCCGCCATGCACAAATAGAAGGGGAGGCCATTCCAAATTTGGGGGGGCCAGGGTGGTGTATCTAAGGCCACTGTGTTTCTTCTGTTTAAACGAATGGGAGACCAGCAAGTTCTTATTAGAGGAACGTAGATCACGAGAGGGAACATACCGCTGAATGTTTAGAGCAATGGAGGCAGGACCACGTCCAGAAAGGGCTTTGTGGATGGTGCAGCCCAGTTTAAACAGACAACGTTGGAGTATGGGAAGCCAATGAAGGCTTTTCAACAGTGGTTTCACATGGGAGTGCATTGGCTGCCCAAGAATGAGTCTGGCTGACTGGTTCTGGACCCGTTGCAAGCGATGTAATTGGTACGCAGGTATACCCACGTAGAGGGAATTGACGTAGTCAATACGCACAATGACCAGGGTGGGAACCACTTGGGTCAGGGCTACGGTGGAGAGGAATCTGCTGATTTTTCGGATTCTTCGAGGATGGAAAGAGCATGCTGAGACCACTGAGCTGACATGGGCCTTCATGGTAAGATCATTGCTGATCATAATTCCCAGACTTTTTACTGACAGGGCCGGGACTTGGGGGCTCCCTAAAGATAGGGGGCAAAAGCTGGAATTCTATGGGTTAACCAAGCCACCAGTGAGAATCAACTCTGTTTTATCTGGGTTTAGTTTAAATTGATTAGCATTCATCCAATCACTAATGAAGTTCATTATGGATTGAAAGTTTGTGATAGATGAAGCTGATGGATCAGTGTTACAGATCAGCTGGAGGTCGTCAGCATAGTTGAACACAACAACCTTTCTCTTACGCAAGGCTAAAATCAGGGGTAAAATGTATAAGCTAAAAAATAGAGGGGAGAGGGAGGAACCCTGTGGGACCCCGCAGGTCAATTATTTTTACTGTCCATAATTAGACACAAACAGGAGGTCACACAATAGTGTAAAAAACACAGAATTTGAGTAAGAGCCTTCTCTAACCTCTAGAAGATGCACCAGATGGGATGGTTGGAAGGGAAGGTGTACAAGGTTGAACACTTATCCATTGCCAGCCACTGTAGCATTTTAATGAACACTGTAAAAGCTTCATATCAAAAACAATACATGAATGTAAGGATGTCTTTTCCATTGAGATCAGTATACAAGTGTATATATTGTAGTCTAATCATATACTGCCCATAATATCCTTTGCATCCACTCAGTATTATAAACAATAAGGTACGTAAGCACATTCTGTAAACTCGGAACAAAGTTGTTGGAGTGCATCTGGTAATCCATAATTTCTATGTATCAATATCCATTAAAAGAACCATCATCTACAACTGGAGAAGTTACAAAGATGTGTAATGGACCCCAACTATCTTTGGGTTTCAAGGTGGGGGATGTAATTTAGCATATATTTCATTTCTGGTATTGCTTATGGTAAGGTCCTTTAGCCTTTGTTGCTGGGCGTGAGTGAATCACTCCAGCACATTGCAATTCTCCTTATCGCTAAAAGGACAGAAATTGCTGCAACTTCGAACAACAAGCACTATCCCTTTAACATACCCCCCCAAAAAAACTTAGGTGTTGGCTCCATTCGACATTTCAAATGTTGTTTCAAAAACATCTCCACAAAATGTCTGGATATATCAGCATTCCCATGTCTGGTAGTAAAAGTCAGCGTGGTATTGATTACACTTGAGGTTGCCTGACACAATATTGATGCAAAGAATATTGGGGCAGATTTATGAAGGCCTTGCGCCGCCGGTGCGTCACTTTTTCCCATGTTAAAAATGACGCACCGGCGGCGCAAGGCCTTCATAAATCTGCCCCATTGTGTGGACCCAATATTGTGTACAAAATATCAAGGACCAAAATATCAAGTAGGTAAATGCAAATAGGCAAGTATAGAGTAACTATTCTTAACTCCACATCTAGATACTTTGAAAAAATACATATATATGGTCAAGGTACATACATGTGGAGTTAAGGGTAGTAAAACGTTGTTTTCTTATAAAAAATTACCTTCACAATCTCCTTGATATTCTTGATATGAGATTTTATCCACGTAAAATGTTTTGTTTGATATGTTGTCCAGATACCATAATAACTTATGTCAGTGGTACATAACACCAATTTGGTCTGTGTGCAGCTGTATTTCCATTGTTCTTTCAAGAATTCTACTCCTAGGTCCCTTTCCCTGCTAATCTGGTGTGGACTGTGTGTTGCATCTTGAGTGCAGCGCAGGTGATGTATTATTGAGAAACCCAAGGGTTAGTGTCAGGGCATCGAATGAGCTGGGTCAATGGGATGAAATCAATGGGCTCCTCTGAAAATCCAGATAAACGTCCTGGGACTGTGCCTCTTATTATAGCATAAATAAAGAGATCTAGAGGGGGCAGGGTGTGTCCCGAAGTAATGTCCTCAATTTATACAAAAGTCTCTACTCTGAACCACGCAGCATCCATAACGGCGATTCGGCTCACATTTGGGCTATTTTCCACTTATGTGCTCGCTATGGCTGCTTGCTTAAGATGGAGCAATGCACTACTGAATAGTGTTGAGAACCCATTACCAGTAGCATTGTGTGGGGAAATTCTTTCCACCCTGAAGGTAAAACATGTTCTCTTTAGGAATTACAAAAAAGCTGTAACCTTGTTTGATTTAGAGAATAGCGACATTGGCTCTCTTCCGAAAAAATTGGAGAAAATTCAAATTAAAAAAACAATTCATGAAGTCTCTTGTAGAAGAGATACTGCACTGTATGCAGCGCATTCCAATAATGACATCATGGTGGGGAGTAGTATTTATAAACAGACCCAAACATATGTTGTATGAAATCTCCCCCATGGAGTGCGCAGAACCATCTTGCTGCTATGGCTGAATTTACTTCCCTTGCGAATATTAACATGAGTTTGGAAGGGTCTTCCTAGGCAGGAGTCTTTGTCACCTATGTGGAACCTGGGTGCAGGATTTAAACCATGTTTTATTTGTCTGTCCCCTATTACAACCTTCATGACGGCGATTCTTGAGACCATTGTTCCTAGAGTATAACATTGCTACAGCTGAGGAGGCCGATAAATGTCTTTTGCCCCCCCTCTGAACCTGTTTGCTTTAAAATCTTCTGCTTTTTAAAACAATTTTAATATTTATTTTAGAGAAGGACTTTGTTGCTCCGCTTAGTTCTAGTTAGTTGCATAGGTTTCCTTCTGGGCCAAATCTAATTAATCTTTTAAAGTACTATCGGGTGGTTTTTATCAGATGGCAGAAATTTTTAGAGTATTTAATGGTATGATATGTATTGAATTGTCTGGTTATGGCACACTAAAAGGTTTATGCAATTGGTACTGTAGTTGCGCTCTTGCACT
Organism: Lissotriton helveticus; assembly: GCF_964261635.1. Lineage (NCBI taxonomy): Eukaryota > Metazoa > Chordata > Amphibia > Caudata > Salamandridae > Lissotriton > Lissotriton helveticus. The sequence continues at coordinate 347,500,789 of NC_136067.1, read as the reverse complement.
TTAATTTCCCCGTATGCTGCTATGAACACTGACACGTACAATGGAATACCTATTAGTCTGGAAAATTGTATCTGTTAGGCCTTTTGCATGTTATCCGAATAAGAATTAGAATTTTTTAAGGATTTTTTAATTTGTTATCATGCTCTAGCACTTGCACTTTTGTCATCTTTTATGCTGCTACTTACTGTGTACTCTATACCGCAATTTAGAACTGTTAAATCCCTTTATAATTTAATCATTAAATTAAATGCATTTTTATAAATACACTTTTGGATCCTTGTATTGTACAACTGAAGCCGCCAAGAATCTAATGGTATAACTCGTTTTTCCCTGCCCTAGTTAGTCTTTTATTTGAAAGGAGTCTAAAATAGATTTTGCGGTCACATTCCGCCTAATTGTAATTCACATGCAACTATGAATTTTGTACTATTTTATGAAAACTGTAATCTCTGATGCCTTATGTCTTTTATCAGCCTTTTTTTTAAGTGTCTGTTGATTTGGTAAATGAGAGTTGTTTGTATACATTTTTATGTGGCACTCCTTGGAGTTCCAAATCATAATACAAAAAATCTTCAAATGTCTCCTGATCAAACAAATCCCCAACCACCTGCATACCTCTTCCAATAGTGGGAGTAGCAGGTTTTGTGCTAATGGAAGTGCTGGTGTGTATAGAAGTGAGAATCATGCCCTCCTACTATGGGCCTTATTATGACTTGGGCAGTGGCGGCTGGTGACATTTGAACCTGGTAGGGCGGAAAATTATTTCCGCACTGTAGCTCGCGAGCGCGGCGCGCCTGTCCGAACACCCCCCGCCCAACCCCTCCGCCCCCCCGAGAAAAATGTGAAAATCGAGTGGGTAAATGGTGCATTTGCAAGCAATTTTGAGAAGGAAGGAAGGTTAATAAAGAAATTGTGAAAGTGCAGTTATGACCGTAATAAAGAGATGTCTTACAACATAGGTAGCTACCTTCTTATTCAATATGTGGCTTCATAACAGACTTTGGGATACAATGCATTTCTGACTACCTCACAGAGGCTCTTTATTTAAAAACAAGTAAACAGATCGCAAACTAGCAGAATTCACCATATAGTTACTTTTTGTAATTAAAATCAACACGTCTGTCCAAATCAAACATAAACTTACGCAAACATGTAAGTTTACCTTTGTGAATCAGGCCTATAGTGTTTTTGCCCCTCGGTAACTGAAGGTGGGGGTCCTCACATGAGGCATGGCGCTGGCACAGTGTGCTCGAAAGCAACTGATGGCGAATGATTCCTTGGCCCAAGGAAATGGAAGCACACTACGTTTGGTCTGGGTTTATCTACATATTTTATTTTTATTATCAACCCCCTCCCCCTCCTCTGCTTTCCACCGGATCCGGACAGGTAGAACATATACATTGTGTAAAGAGCGCAAAAATGGATTATGTGGCCATGCAGATACTAGTAATTTGCTGCGGCAGCAGCACTACAAAACATCAAACCTGCCATGATAGGAAGCGCTATATTTAAAAAAAAACTTACAGACCGAATGATGCCCAAACCCGCCATGGCACTCTCAGGGGTTCAGCTGTGGGGGATCATGGGTAATACTTAACGGGTCACGGGCGGGAGTTTAAAATACAATACAATTACAAAAGAGCGGTAATCACCAGCAGGAGCAGGATATTATGGCTCACCTCAGTAGTACTAGTTCTCGTTAGTAGTCCAGCTCCACGACGACGAGACAGGAAGAGTTACCTTCAGGACAGGAGCTGAGGAGCACGCACACCAGGTGTGATTGTGAAGTGGACAGCACTGTGTGTGGCAATGGCTGCGGGTGCGGGGTCACGGTGAGACTAAGGATTAGCTGACGTCATGTCAGGCGTCATCAGGCAGGTCGGACTGACTCTACAGGATTGGCTGGAGCAGCCAAACTCCCCGCCCCATTAGGAGACCGGGGGCTGCGGCATGAGGCAACCCCCGGTCTCCCAAGGGAGGGGCTAGTGCGCATGTCGGCGCCGGGCAGGAAAATGACCTGTCCGAAACAGGACACGGGCACTAGCACGTCTGCACAACCCCCCCCCTCCCGATGGTTTCTGGTCCGGCCCGGTCGGCCAGAAACTCGTTGTTGAATGGTGTGTGATTTAACACAGTGTCGGTCCCGGATGGCGGCAGTGCGCATTGGGAGGGCAACGCCCAAACGCTCCAATGGACACACCGCCGCTGGACTTGGGTGTGATGCATTAGGCTTCCATTCAGAGCCTGCTGCCTCGCCACCAAAGCATTATTGAGACAGCCATCCGGATTCCGACTGGTATCCAGGTTAGGCAGTCTTGTGGCAGCTGGGCCACGGCGGCGCAGTGCTAAGGCTCATATGTGAGCCTTAGCAAGGCACCAATGGGAATGCCATTGCACATTCCTGCAGGGCATGGACAATTAAGTCATGCCCTGCAGGAATTGGGGGTGCATGCGTACAAGGAGGCACACCATGTTCCCTCCTGCATGCATCCCCTGGCGCTGAGGCAACAGGTGGCCCTGTAGGGTCTCCTTTGTTTCCTCACCATCACACTTTTCATGGTGGCGCACAACCATGAAAACTGTGAGGAAACTGTTGCAGTGGCACCTCCAGAATATTAGGGGCCACAGACCACTGCAAGACCGCCTGTGATCATGGATCTCTGGCGGCAGCAGGGGTACCCATGGCGTTTCGACTGCCCGACTTGTAATAAGGCAGTCAGACCACCGGTGTGGCGGTAGCCGCACCTCCACAAATGGTTTGGCAGTCCATCGGACCACCAAACTCATAATAAGGCCCCCAGTCTCTTCCATGCCCAATATGCTGCAGCAATTGTTTTGATCTCTTACCGAATCTTTGGCTGTGCCAACCGGTAGTGAATCTGTGAGTGGTAGCCGCTTTGTCAGGTCCTGATCGGCCCTAAGGTATGGTAATCGGGGTCTGTATGGTACCAGTGCCTAGCAAAATGCCCCTGTGCAACAAATAGTATTACTCAAGAATTGGAACTTCAAATCCACTCTTTACATGAGACAGCGTGACTGTATCCCAACTGATCCTCTTCGGGCTAAGGAAAGAGCCATCCTAATCCATCCTTCTATTTGTGTTTGCAGTTTATCCATCACAGGTCCATAGTTCAGTTGGAGTACCATATTTATTTCTCTGTGACAAATATTTAACAGATTTATTTGTCCATCCTATGAGAAAATTAAGATCTGTTTTTACTGTACAGCCAGTAAGGGGAAATACCTTGGTTCTGGTCCATTTAATGGGCAATCCAGAGAAATGTCAACATTTTATGATTTAACTAATCAGGGCAGCAAGGTTCATTGCGGGGTCTTTAATGAATAAAACAATGTAATTGGCATATATGGACATCAGTAATCACTCTGTCTGGAAAGTGACTCTACTATGGATATACTGCTCATCCAGATTTTGCACCAATGGGTCCATGGTGAGAATAAATAACAGGGGCAGCATAGGAACCTCCTGGCCGATGCATCCTGAAATGGGGACAGGACCACTTTAAGCCCATTCACCCATGCCCCACCCCCACGAATTGCAATTCAGTCTCTCTGCCCCCCAGTTTTCTCACTGAGGGGGTATAAAGCCCATTAGAATCAAGAGATTTCTGAATGAAGAAAAATAAAAGGGGCTGGGAAAGACCTCCCTAGCAGTGGGCCATGGCCCCACCCTAGAAGGAGCATTGAGTATTTCTGTTTCTGGGAGGGAAAGATAGGGGAGTTTGTTCCAATTTGCCCAATCCTGTGAAATAAAATGCCCACAAGACACTAATGATTTCTTTTTTCGAGTAGGACCAGCCCCATAGGCATGGGCCTGTGCTCCCCTAATTTACCCAGGGCAATACATTCTTTCTGTCCTGAGGTGCTATATTGGGGTATTTTCTCCAATCTGGCCCCTGGGAGTAGAAAACCCACAAGACAGGAAGGTTTTTTTATTACAAAAAAGGCCTAGGTTCAGCCCACCCTGGAATTTGGTCGTACCCCACTCCAGTCCTTCTGTCTTCCAGGAGAGGCAGATTGGGGATAGGCAATGCGTCTGCTTATCTCTGTTAGAAATGGGAGTCTCTAGTTGGCAAGGGCTTGCACCTTTGTCCAAGTAGGGACCTTTCTTCCTAGTCAGGATAAGGGAGTTACACTCCTAAAATAACCCCTGCCAACCCCCTTGGTAGATAGGCACGAGCAGTCAGGCTTATCTTAGAGGCAGTGTGTAAAACATTTGCACATAACTAACAGTAATACAGTGTAAGCACTACAAAAGGACACCACACCAGTTTAGAAAAATATCCAATATTTTTATATACTTAGGACAAGTCCAAATACAATAAAAATCCACAATACAGTACTTTAAAAATAGGTAGTTCGCAAGATGTCTTTAAAATGCAAAACATAAGTTGAAAACACAGTTCGTATGAGTCTGTAGCTCGGTATGAGCCTACGGTGATGCTGAAAACACAGAGCCTCGCAGTTCCAGCTGACCGTGTCGGTACGGGTCAGAAACAGCGTGATTAGACTTGGTAACAGTACCTTTCTTAGTGCGGCTTACACAGAAGTGCGAGCCGGTGGTGGCATCCGTCGCGGTTGCGATGCAAAGTGGAATCAGTGCAGGGCGCGGTGTCCTCTCGATACGGTGCAGGCAGCGCTCGGTGACAATCGTCCAGACGGCGCCGGTGAGACCAAGGCTTGTGGTGCAGGGCGAGACAGTGCTTGATGCTGTGCTGGCACCCGACAGAGCCGGTTGGCGGGATTTGGCTTTGGCCGATCCAGACAGCTGTGAGTGATGAGGTGGTCACGGGTGTCGAGCCATCGGTGACCATGTCGGTGAGACCAGGCGAGGGAAGTGAAGCGAGGCGGTGCCGGCTGCAGTGTCCACAGGTTACAGTGCAAGCAGCGTCTCGCTGACGGCGGCGGAAGTCATCATCGTCAGTGAGACCAGGGTTGTGGTGCAAGATGCGGACGGTGTGGTCTGCGTTGCTTTTAGGACACAAAGTCAGTGACGGAGTCGGTGAATGAGTCGCTCGCGGTTCCCTTCTCTGTGGCAACTGATACAGCGGTTCCAGGAGCGGTCCAGGAGTACGTCTTGTGCATGTGCACGCACAAGACGTACAACTTAGGGGTTATCAGAGAAGAAGGACAGCGAGGACGAGGAAGGAGAGCAGCCATGGTGAGGAGGAGGCAGCAATGACAGGTAAGTGCCTTTTTTCCTACTTTATAATTATTTGGCAGGGGGATGGAAAGGAGCGGAGTTCCACTGAGTTTCTTTCTAACTCCATGGAACTCCACGTAGAGGCACTACACCTGCTCCACCTGGGGTTACAAATAACATGAATTATGCTGGCATAATTAAAATTTCACCCAGGCCAACATTATATTCGCTCATATCCTTGATCTGGTTAACTTCTTCTGTGCGAAGGATGGCTCCGTGCTGTCCTCCACACCAGTGCTCATGTGCCAAGGACAGCTTCAAGCCGTCCTTGCACACAAGGCAGGAAATCCCTCTGGTGTTCACACCAGAGAAATTTCAATTTTTTATTTCAGTTTTGGGATTTCCATGGCATTTTTTGTCAATGCAATGATGATCGAGGCGCATGCTTCACTGACATAATTTCATTGAAAGTGAAAATGAAATGAGCAGATAGTTTAATTTTCACTGCATCGTGCTCAGGGGCATATCTCAGCCCCACCAGCACTGATTCAGACTAGGGAGGTGTCAGTGGAAATGGTACCAATTCCTACTGGATCCTTGCTCTGCTTGTCACAGGAGCGCGATTTCCATGCATGAATACACCCACTAGACACCAGGGAGAGAAGAAGTGGCTTAAGCCTCACCCCTAAATCCTCAACTGTCTTTCTGCTCCCCTGCAGACTAAAGCATTCTATACCAATGGCAAGCAAGAGGGCATTTGATTCTTTTGGGTACTGTTTTTACAAATGGGCCAGAAGTGTTTGGCTAACTCCCAGTATCCTCCCACTGCAATGGTGAATGGCTGCACTTTTTGGGCTTCGGTAACCTGGAAAAACCTACCAGGCCCAGACATTTCTGAAATTAGACATCTTGCGGAGTCCACAGTGATGTGCTTTGCATGCATCCATCACAGTGTTCTTACCCTCAATGCCCTACAAACCTCAAACATTGACTAAAAAACACGTGTTCCACATTTCTATGAGGAAAACTTTTGGAATATGTGGGAAGCCACAAAATTCCTACCATACATCATTCCCCTGAGTATCTGGATAAAAATGGAACCTCACTTACATGGGCAGGCCAATAGACCTTCACACAAAAGACCCTGAATTCCTATGTGGAGATATCAGCAATATGGGTAGCAGTGGGATTTGGGGCCATGCTCATCTGCTACCCTTGGAAACATATCAACTACAGACGTTTTTTAATAGTAGAAAAGCATGGGATTCCAGGTTGTGTGCCTTGTGTGAATCCCATGAGTTTTACTTACCCACAATGCTGTGCAATTCCCAAACTTTCCCTGAAACCACACATTTTCCTTACAACTATGAGATGAAACTACAGGAATCTGCAAGAATCCAAAACATTCCTACCACCCAGCACTGCCCCACTTGTACCGATAAAATGGCTGCACCACTTGTGTGGTTGGACCTAGTGCCAACGGCAATAACGGATCTATCGAGGTCAATAGGAATCCCCATGCAAGGTTCCCATTGTCCTTGCTTTGATAATGGACTACCAATTAAAAAGCAAGATCACTGTTAACCCTGGGCGAAGCACTACGCTACGCTCGCGTAGTTTGTGAAGTTTGTGCAACTTCGCACTACGCGAGCTGCACGTAGCACAGTGCGAACACCCGTAGCGCAGAGTAGCGTAGTGCAGTGGTCATTTTTTGCTTGTTTGTGGTCCTCAACGTCATGTTCGCGACCGCGAGCAAGCAAAATGACATCCCGGCGAGACTCTCAAAGCGGAGAGGTCAGGTTTCTCATTGCGAGTGGTCGTGCATGCTCGCGACCGCTCGCGATAAGAAACTACCACGTTGAGAAAGCTGCCGCTCGAGTAAAAATCTACTCGAGTGGCAGAAAACTACAGATCGCACTGTGCAAGATGCCGTTTTCAATGATTGCACAGTGCCGGATGCTTTTTCGCACTGTGCAATCATTGAAAATGCATCTTGCACAGTGCGAACATGCTACTACGCAGCTCGCGTAGTGCTACGTGAAGTTCGCGTAGTGTGAAGTGCACTTCGCGTAGCTTCGCATAGCGCTACTTCGCGAACTGTGCCCACCCTTAATCACTGTTAGGTAGTGCATTTATTTACACTATAAATCTTTATTGTTTAAATGCACAAATTATTCTATTCAAACTTTGTATGAAACATAAGAAAATAGGAAGTTTATGCCATTCAAGAATAAAAATGCTGCTTAATAAATTAATACATTTTGTTCAACTGAAAGATTCTGCAGTCATGACAACATCTCTAAGCATGCATTCTAGGGTCTAGCTTCTAAAGCACATTGTGCACATCTCAGAAAAATTAAGTTCTCTTGTAGCTCGGAAAACACTTGCTTGATGGCCTTTTGAACCCCCCAAAAGACGCTACTTTCTACATCCATATACACTACACTACATAACACACACTCCACAAGACTACTCTAAAACACTACCCTACACTACACAACACTACACTACCCTGAACACTAAAACACTACCCCCTGCATGACCCACCTCCTTCTCCATGCCAGTCCTTAAACTCAAACACTACCTTTCACGACCCCCTAAAGCTACCCTGAACCCTAAAACACTACCAGACACTACTCAAACACTACAACACTAGCCTAAACCCTAAAACACTAACCCCAGCACGACCTTCCACCTACCCCCAGTCCGCTCTCTACACTGAAACACTATCCTATTCGACCCCCCAACACTACCTTAAACCTTAAAACACTTCCATACACTACACAAACGCTACAACACAACCCTAAACCCTTAAACACTAACCCCAGCACGACCCACCCCCTACCCCCAGTCCGCTCCCTACACTGAAACACTACCATAAACGACCACCCAATACTACCCTAAACCCTAAAACACTACCCTACACAAACACTACAACACTACCCTAAACTCTAAAACACTACCCCACGCACAACCCTGCGCCTACGCCCAGTCCGCTCCCTACATTGAAACCCTACCCTGCACGACCCCCAACACTTCCCTAAAACACTACCCTACACTACACAAACATTACAACACTACCCTAAACCTTAAAACTCTACCCCAAGCACGACCCTGCCCCTACGCCCAGTTCGCTCCCTACAATGAGACACTACCCTGCATGACCCCCGACACTACCCTAAACCCTAAAACACTACCCTACACAAACACTACACCACTACCCTAAACCACTTCCCCTCTTACCTCTCTCTCCTCTGTGCACATCCCTTGTCCTGGGCTGCAAATATTGTCAATCAAAAATGCCCCCATCCAGCACACAGGAGCCTGCAGATCCGCTCCGGGCACCAGCGCCTCTCCCCAACTTCCGTCATCACTGACTCCTCTCTGCCAGCTTTGCACCAGGCCATCACTTGCAGCAAAATTTCCCAAAAAAGCCCTTGGCACCAGCGCATCTCCCCTGCTTCCATGATCGTTGCGGCCTCTCTGCTAAGTTGGCGCTGGGTCCTCACTCGCAGCAGAATTGCACACATGCGGGCACCAGTGCCTCTGCCTTCTCTCTGCCATCTTGCCGGGTCCTCAGTCGCAGCCATACATGCAATACAGCGCATGCGTTGTAAGAGCGAATGCGAAGTATTAACATGCGTATTGAAGGCTACGCGTTGTTACAGCGCATGCGTAATGTATGTAATGGTATGCGAACAAACAGTCGAATACTAATGGCTGTTTACCCCTTTCCTAAGATTTTCTAGGACACTAAAGGGCGTATTTACAAGAAACTGATGAATAACTGCTTTAAAGCAGCGATGCGCTAGTTACCTTACGCCTGTGAAAGCAACTCTTGCGCTACAAAGGATGCGCTGTATTTACAATACGGCACACCATGGCGCAAGGATTGACAGATGTGTCAGAAAATCTGACGTACTGGTCAGGGCAAAACCCACTCATTGCTGGAGTTGTGTCATACGCCTGGCACAACTCCAGCAATGCATTAGGGAGGTATATTCTTATGGCACTGTATCACTCCTTACGCCTGCTCCAAGCAGGCATAAGGTTTTGATGCAGTGCCATCCTAGAAGTGGTGAAGTGAAATCTTGTAGATTTCACAGCGTCACTTCTACAAGGCATTCTAGCAGGGGAACGCCCACCCTGCATACATTATACCCGAGGCAGGTGTATTGTGGCACATAGAATAGCATAGCAGTCTGGAACTTCCATTCCGTATGTGTATTCCTGTACTAACCTAGAATAAACATTTGTTGAGTAATCCTCCCTAGAGTATGCAACAATAGAAGCTTTCAATTGCTCTTCATAATTCAGATATATGTCTGTTTTAGTAGTGGTTGTGTTTCAAAAATCTATCTCAGTGTTAGGTAAAATCCTACTAGCACTAGAGTAATCATTATGACATATTGCAAAGATTGAGCACATAATATATTAACACTTATTTCCTAGGGGCGCGGCCAACCAAGATGGCCGGATATACATCTCTGCTACAGCTCCCTCGGACGACAGAGTACTTATCTGAGATTAATCCTGGCTATATATCTAGAGAGATGTGACGCGGATATCATGACTCAACTTTAGACTCTGGTGCGGTGTGGGATAGACTCACAGATGCGAAGTCCTGGGCAGTGCGATAAAGCTGCTGGTTGTTGGCTCCGGAGCCGGCTGCAAGGCAGTGCAGACTGGAGACCCTCGAGGATCCAACTGAGACTTGGATGCCACTTGGAGGGTGCTGATCATAGGTTGCCCCCAGAAATTGATAGGAAAAGGCAGGACAGGGATACTTCCTTATAAGTTCTCACCATAGTGAAAGACAAGGGCACCAAGGCACAAACTAATAAAAAAGTAACTAAGCATTACCCCCTCCAGCAGGGGTTAGAACTATGAGGAGAGAATATGGGTGGTGTTGACAACAGAACATTATCGCCCCTCGCTTGTAGATGTGCTGCATGTTATACAGTCCACCGACGCAGGTATGGTACATAGGTGTTAATGTCCTCAGATGTGACCTGTGGAAAGTGGTGGATAGAGTCACCACCATAGAAGAAAATATAGAGTCACAGAAGTGCTGAACCTCAGGGACACGGTTGTGACGCTGCAGAAGAGAGTGGTTCAATTAGACCCCAGAGCAGAGGACTCAGAAGGGACCTTCGATTTGTGGGGTTCCCTGAACGAGTGGAGGGACCCTCCACAGAGCTCTTCCTTGGAGAATGGATCCTAAAGGATCTAGCCCCCAAGCATATGTCTAAGTTCTTTAACTTTTTAACATCAAGAGGGCACACAGATCGTTCACCGCTCCACCAAGCACTGCTGAGATCATTGCTCGGTTCTTTAACTATAGGGATAGGGATAGGGATGTGATCCTGCAGGCCGACGCTATTAGAAGTTTATCCCATATCAATATATCCTGATTACACACAGCAAGTCGAAATTGCGCTTCTAATAGAGGAATACACCCCAGACATATTGTTTTTAACAGAGACCTGGCTCTCCTCTGACAGTGACCCAGCGGTTACAGACTCTCTTCCACCAGGTTTCCAAATCTCTCGGCAAGACCGGCCTAAAGGGAGAGGAGGAGGCCTGGCGATTATTTATAAAGAACGACTTCACTGCCGAGTTGTCCCCGAAACCATCCCGGACTGTGAAAGCCTCACTTTTAACATTGAACTCTCACCTAACAGATGCTTCTCTGGCACTCTTATCTACCGCCCCCCCTGGCCCCCCGAAGCAGTTCCACGTCAGTCTACCCTTAAGCGTGGCTGAACGTCTCAATACTACATCCTACTTCACCCTGCTAGGCGATTTTAATTTTCATTTTGACTCATCCTCTGATCATACAGCCTCAACCTTAGCAGATGATCTAGCAGCTCTGCAACTTACCCAACATGTTATCACTCCCACTCACGTGAAGGGTCATTTGTTGGACCCGGTTTTCAGCAACTGCCCTGATCTTCTAACCAGTCCACCTATCCCCCTGCCTTGGACGGACCATTTCTTGGTCCCCTTTAGCTGGACTGCGCCTAAACCCCCTCCGCCCGCACCCATAACGAGACTCATGCAAACCTGGTCCCACCTAGAAGTTGACAACTGGACTAGCAAACTTGATGATGATCCACCCCTGATCTTTGATGACCCCGGCCTAGCCAACCAGGCATATGTTAACTGGATCACTCAATCTCTAGATGTCACACTCCTGAAAAAGAAAATTACGCTCAAGCGTTCCCACAAAACTGCCCCGTGGTACACGGAGGCTCTTAGGGACAAGAAACGCCTTTGCAGGCAATCGGAAAGACGATGGCGATCGGATTACTCTGCAGTCAATAAAATCCTTTACCGAGAAACCATCAGCGAACATAAAACTTTAGTAAAAGCGGCCCAGGCGACATACTTCTCCGAGAAAATTCCGCTTGCAAAGTCTAAACCCAAGGAAATTTTCCAAATCATAAAAAGCTAACAAAACCGCCCCCCAGCTTGCAGGTGGACAAGTCCATGATCCACTGCAACAATGTTGCCGAATTCTTCCATCAGAAAGTAAGCACTATTTACTCTGCCTTTCCCCCCAAAAGCCTTACCCCCTTAGTCCCTCCTTTGGATCCCATAGTCTCCCCCCCAGTCAACACCTACCCACGCTGACTCACTTCCCTCCTTTGGATCTCGTCACCCTTGAATCCTTAGCACGTAAGGTAAAAACCGGATCCCCTGATGACCCAGCCCCGCCAAACATAATAATGGCAGCCTCGCAAACCACCCTGCCCATAATAAGGGAGGTTCTAAACGCCTCCATCTCCTCGGCCACGGTCCCGACCGCATGGAAGCAGGCCATGGTCAGAGCTTTATTGAAAAAACCTAACTTGGATTCTACTGACCTAAGTAACTATCGTCCCATCTCCCTGCTCCCATGGGTGAGCAAGATCCTAGAGAAATATATAAATCAAAAACTGATAAACTTCTTGGAAGACCACCACCTGGATCCCACCCAGACGGGTTTTAGACCGAAACACGGGACCGAGACCGCCCTCCTCATGGTCACCGAGGAAGCCAGAAAAATCCTGGATCAAGGAGGATCAGTGGCAGTGATCCTCCTTGATCTCAGCGCGGCTTTCGATACGGTCAGTCACGACACCCTGCTGGACCGTATGTCCCAGGTCGGGATCAAGGACAAAGCCTGGTCATGGTTTAAATCCTTCTTAGAGGACAGAGCCTTCCGTGTGTTCGAGGGCGAGTCTGTGTCCACCAGCAAACCCCTGAAATGCGGAGTCCCCCAGGGCTCCTCTCTAAACCCTGCACTTTTCAACCTGTACATGAGGCCACTGGCTGATGTCGTCCGCCCATATGGGCTCAAGATCATCTCCTATGCGGACGACACGCAGCTGGTGGTCTCATTGACGCAGGAAGCCAATCTACCTGCACCAGGCGGGCTTAGAGAATGCCTGCTTAGAGGAGGTAAAGTCCTGGATGTCCCTATCCTCCCTAAAACTGAATGGGGACAAAACTGAGCTGATGCTCCTAGGCCCCCCAGACCTCAGCCTCCCCGCCTCCCTGTGGCCGCCTTGTCTGGGTACCCCTCCAACTCCAAAAAACAGTATTAAGAGTCTTGGAGTCTGGTTGGACAGAGCCCTGTCCTTCAACATACAAGCTACAAAACTCTCAGCCACCTGTTTTGGCATCATGAGGATGTTAAAAAAAATCCTCCCTCTCCTCCCCATGGAAGCCAAACAAGTGGCCATACAGGGTTTAATACAGTCACGCCTTGACTTCAATAATGTGCTTTACCTCGGCGCCCCGGAATTCACCCTGGGAAGGCTTCAGATAGTCCAGAACTGCGCTGCAATCATCTTGCTTGACCTCCCCCGCAGACAATCAGTGATGGCCGGACTGGTAACCCTCCACTGGCTGCCGGTGCGCCAGAGAGTTATGTTCAAAGCTATGTGCATAGCACACCAGGCCTTCTGGAACACTGGCCCTAGGATTACTCGTGACCTAATCACCCACTATACGCCCAACAGAAGCCTCCGTTCCAGTCAGACTTTCCTTGCAATGGCCCCCAGAATAAAAAGATCTAGATCCGGAGGCAGGACTTTTTCCTATAACGCCGCCAGGGCTTGGAACGCCCTTCCGATATATCTCAGAGCCAACCCCAATATCTCGGCTTTTCGTACACAGCCGAAAACCTTTTTATTTCATCCGGTCTAACTCACTCTTCCTTCCCTCCCTTCCTGGGCTATCTTGCGGGTTCATGGTACTCTTAGCGCTTGGACGCCTCCGGGCAGCAATTCGCGCTCTACAAATTCACATCCTATCCTATCCTATCCTATCCTAAGTCCAGAAGCAGAGGAAATCCTTCTTAAACATTAAGAGGCGCCTCCGTGAGCTAAACATGAAGTATAGCCTGGTGTTCCCTGCAAAGCTACGAGTAGAAAAAGATGGCAGTACTCTGTTTTTCCAAACAGCTGCTAAGACAAGCGACTGGCTAGATTCCAGTGGGAACCTAGGAGCATGCCTGGTCCCGCCCACTCGCTCCTCTAGACTATCGGCGATGGGGGAAAATGCCAAGGAATGACATAGGGGCCCAAGACAGAAAGACAGAAATCAAGGTTACGACGAGGGAATCCCAGCAGTATTTGAGTTTGCCGCGATGGTACGCTGCAGGCCTCAGATAATGATACTATACAAGAATCAGAGACTGCGATCTAGGACACTGAACTGAACTCGGAAGGGCTAGAGGAAGCAGCTGAATAGTTATACACAGCAAGACAGGAACGATGAGCACACCACGCACAGGGGAATGGTAGAAGTAATGTAAAGCTGAGAGTCATCAATGATACGTACCAGTCACAGATATAGCATACATATATGTTGAATAGAGATGTAGGATGTAGGATGGATAAGTAAGATGTCCTGGGGAGGGCTACCCCTATAGGGACCTCAAAGGGAGTTTTAGGTCTATACCTCGCACCCTCTTGGCGACGGGTCACCAGCACAGCACATAATAAGTTTACCGACAGGGTCTCTTATTAGAAGATTGTTCCTTGCCTAAGTCTAGGCACGATAAGTTAAGGTAAATTCTATAGTTGGGGCAGTGGGTGAAGTAGGGCATACCAGAAGGCCAATATCCTGCCCAACAGAGGGGGAATGGGACTCACGGGAATGCCCGGTGGGAGGGGGGACCCAGGGGGTTCTATTGATATATTTAAAGGGGGATGCATGTTTATCTTGAATCTAAAGTGCCTCATGCATGCGTTTGATAATCGATCCAAGAGATAGGGAGACGGCATCACCATTGCTGTGCCTGGAATTCCCAGGTGAGATTGCATACCAACATGGTGACACAAGAGCTGAAAATTTTAACATGGAATGTAAAGGGCATGGTGTATTTCCAGAAAAGAAGAAGGGTGTTGGAATATTTGAAACACTACAACATGGCAATTGCATGTTTGCAAGAAACGCATGTATGGGGCGATGCAGTCCCATGCATTTGGAAGCATTGGTGAGGCCAGATGTATACCACTTCCTACTCTGGGTTCGCATGGGGAACTCTTATATGGGTTGCTCCCTGGGTACCCTTCCAGCATAAACAGCATTTGACGGACCCGGATGGTCGCTACATGATATTATATAGGACGTGGGAGGAACCGGTGATATGTTTCATTAATGTTTACGCCCCTAATACAGATAGTCCTGATTTTTTCACAACTCTGATGGAGGTAGCTGCCAGATTTTTGGGAGTTGAGGTGATCTGGTTAGGAGACTTTAATTGTGTCTGAGACACACTGCTGGACAGGGACCTGCATGCACAACCAGGGCAATAGTAGATATCCTGACTGGCCTGCAACTCACAGCGGTATGGCGAATGTGTTCTCCTGCCACACCCCGCAACAAATATGTTCAGCTCTTTAGAATATTGCTGTATCTCTGTGGGATAGGCCCTGGGGTGAATAATATCTCCTACTTACCTAGGTACCTGTCAGATCATTCCCTGCTAATACTGAGTCTCTAAACTGGAGGAGGCTGACCGGCAATACCGCGGTGGTGCCTCCATGCAGAGGCACTATTGGATCCCCCATATGAGGCCACCCTCAGGAAGCACTCATTCTCAACCACAATGAAAATTGGGGGACCACATCCACCAGAGCAACAGAATGGGAGGCCATGAAGGTGGTGATCAGTGGGGTAGCCATTACGACTACCTATGTAGTTCGACACCAGCAGGAACAGGAATTTCGAGCGCAGGAACACAGACTGGGTAGCCTGGAGGCTGCCCTGCATAGCGAGCCGCAGACATTGGAAGATTAGAGGAGAGTGCGGGAAGAGCTTATGGTTTCTTGGGGTAGGCTATACAAACGTAAATAAATAGTGTATCGCCTGTGTCTACATATGTAAGGGGATACATCCTAAGCACTCTTAGTGAGACTGATAAAAGCTGAGTCTGCCCCACCCCTAACCTGCAAATACAGGACAGAAATGGAGAGATGGTCTGTACTCAGCGTGCAATTACAGATACTCTAGCTCACCACATAGCCACTGCCTATCGAACCAACTCAACTACGCCCCTAGAAAATATACAAGATTATCTCAACCATATTGAGCTTTCCAAGATAGATCCAGAGAAAGCAGAGACCCTAGCAGCCCCAATAACTAAAGAGGAGGAACTATCAGCTTTCAGATATCAAGATACTGAGCAGGATTCTGGCAACTAGGTGTCTGCCCCATATGCTGCATCTAAGACACCCAGATCAAGCAGGCTTTATACCTAGGAGAAGCACCACACATAACCGGAGAAGACTTGCACATATATGACATGCCCCGTTAATATAGCATGAGGATTGTGCCCTAGCAATGCTAGCTATTGAGCAAGCCTTTGACTCGGTAGAGTGGGCATACTTATGGGCTGTCCTCCGAAAGATGGGGATGTGACAGGGGTTACTCCGATGGGTCGAGCTGCTGTATATGAATCCAACAGCCCAGGTGCGACTATGAGGTGTGGCATCTGATTAGTGTGCCCTGTCCAGAGGAACAAGACAGGGATGTCCTCTTTCACCGTTGCTCTTTGAAGCGATTATTGAACCACTAGCGACCACACTTAGGGCAAATATGGAAGGATTTGGGATTCCCATGAGAGGTACCATGCATGTCATCTCCCTGTATGCAGGCGACATGCTGATGTGGCTGAGGCACCTGGCATGGGTTCCCTGGACTCTGCATCAACCCCGGGAAACCGCTAACAGTCCCTATTGGTAAAATGGCACAAGAAGCAAATGCCATGTACCCTGAGGTGGGATTGCTGTGGAAAAAAAGAGGGTATGAGATATTTGGGTATTCAGCTACTGCAAACACCTCTGATGTTCCTAGAGCATAATATTGGGAGGATTTTGAACAGTGTGCGAACTTCAGTGGGGTTCTAGAAGTCCTTGAATCTCTTGTTAATGGGCAAAGTGGCAATCATGAATAATGCTACCCCTTTGCCACTACATATTTTAACATTCTTTCTATGAAATCCCTAAAACCTATTGCTCGTCACTATACAGCATTTTGGTGGAATTGCTATGAGTAAATAAACGGAAATGTGTAAAACTGGACAATGGAAGTGGGTGGACGGAGGGGTGGAGATTCCCCGCCTGCACTTCTACTATCTGGCGGCCCAACTGCAGAATGCTGTCTACTGGTTGGATGAAAGCAGTAATTGGGAAAAGTCCCTGCTGGGAGGCACATTTGGTTGCAGCACTCTCACTAATGATGGGATCGGTGGTCCCAGAGACATACCATTACATGATAAGAGATGTGGCGAGAGTCTGGGAGGACACAGTTAAGAGGGTAAATCGGAGCGCGCCCTATTTCCCTGACATTCCACTGTGGGTCATAAAACCATTGAAAGAAATTCCAGAGGCCATGTCCATCCACAGATGCAAGATGGGGGATGCCTTAGGATGGTGGATCTATACAATATTGGTACATTCATGACCCGAGTGGAGGCAGCGACTACATTTGACCTAGGTATGGGACAATTTCTACAGTATGGCAAGATCACAGCAGTGGCTCAGGAATTATGGAATTTCTTCCAAGTGGAGCTCCCCTCTACAGCTATCCTCCCATCATAATCTCAATGCCGGGGGCGACGCTTAATCACCCATTTATATAGGGCTCCTCAAGATGATTTCCCGGTCATGGCCCTCCCGGACCAGACAAGATGGGTAGAGGTGAAAGAGGAACCCCTAACATTGCAAGAGTGGGCAAGTATACATGAAGGTGTCCGTGAAGGCAACTCCAATGCTCGTTTTAAGTTAATCCAATACAACATATTGCACCAACTCTATCTAACCCTCCACAAACTAAGCAAAATGTACCCGGATGCTCAAATGCCTGTACCAGGTGTGGGGAAGCAGCAGCACATTTTGTGCACATGGTATGGGAATGTAGGAGTTTACATACTTTCTGGGAAGGGGTATTGGAGTCTATACACAGTGCAACTGGATGGTCTATCCCCAGAACAATCCGTTCAGTCTTACTGAATCTAACTCCCACCTCGATGAAGAAAAAATGAGTGGGAGGTTTGTACCACTGGGGTTGGTGATGGCAAAGAGAAGGTTAGCAATGTCCTGGCTTAGCCCACTCTCACCACCCATAAGCAAGTGGCGCTATATAAAAGATGGGCAACCCCCGAACTGATACAGATGAAACATATTAGGAAAGATGGTAGGCTGGAAGAGGATGTACGAGCAAGGTCTGCGATGATCACAGACTTAAGAGACTCACAAGAGGGATAGGGAGAGAAGAGTGGAGCTACACAGAAGGCCCTAGAATTAGAACTGGGATAAAAGATTGCATGGTACTGCAACTGACTGATGGATGCAGATCCCCAGACAAGAACACAGATGTAGGGCACTGAGACACAGAAGGGTAGGTGGGAAGCGGGAGTTATGTTTATAGTAGAATGTGGTTGTTTTTTTGTAAGGGAGTTCAATCTGACATCAGTCCTGTAACAAAGGAGATGTATTCTAATTGATATGTGATGTGTGAACTATTACTGCAATATGCTGTAAAATGCCAATAAAGATTATTTTTTAAAAACCCCCACTTATTTTCAAGGCAACACATATTATCTTTGAAAGCATATTAAATAAAGTGCAGTTAAAGTTCAAGATGGAATTCTTTCTTTTCTTTTTCATTTGTTTTTAAAAAGCTTCTTTAAATGGATATCTTTGAGCAAAGTAAGGTTAAACAGTCTTTAACCCCACTCTGTGTTCGTCTTAAAATGTTATCCCTACTCTTCTACCGCAAACTCAGGCCTAGGTTGACTTTCTGTAAAATAATGAGATAAAATAAAAATAGTGACTCAATCAGTGTAAGTCTTTCTGCTTTTCACATTCTTTTCTTTTAACCTTTTGCAGTCCCTTTGTAAATGCACAGTTTGTTTTTGTCAGATCTCTTAGTCTGGCACAGCTTGTTTCGGGGGTATCACAGAGGTTCAAACAGTTCAGATCTCACATCACACAATTCATCAATTAAGATAATTAGTACTTCATTTAGATAGTAAGTCCACTCAGGTGCTGAATATTTCCCACAAAGTACTCTTATTCTTCTTGATCTTCTCAGCATTTTGTTGATTTTCTCCTGAATCACTTTTGTCACTTGTCTCTGTTTTTTCAGGTATTGTGACTGAAATTCGATCAACTGACAAACTTTTATTTAGCCTTCCTTGATTATGAGTCTTTGGCCATTCATCTTTTTGGGTGACTCTTCTCCATCCAGTGTTTGTGCCTTCACCTTGATCTTCTTGCTGTATTGTTTAGTCACTTTTCTAAATTGAAGATCAGTCTCTGCTTCTACTTCGTAATAGACTTCGGTGCTACTTGTTGCAACAGGTACTTGAATTAGTGCAATTTTTTGCAGTTCTTCACCCCTTTCTTCTACATGCTGCTCTTGGGATCCTGGTACCACTGCTCCACACGGTCTTACCGCTGTTGGTGGGGCAATCACCAATGTTCTTAGTTCTGCTTGAAAGAGTACAAATATTTCTTTGGGCTTTCTCACCTTCTATGTGTGTAACATATGCACCCAGTTTGGAATTTCTCCACACTTCACAGCAGTTGCTGGTCACTAGAGTGACCTGGAAGGGGCCTTTCCACTTTGGTTTCAGATAGTTCTTCCAAACGAGCTTCTTGGTCATGACCCAATCACCAGGATTGAGGTCTTGACACTGTTTTTGGTGTGGATATTTAGTGGCAACTGCAACCGGGTAAGAAACAGAACGCATCACATCAGCCAAGTCCTTGCATTAGTCTCATACAATGCCATCTGTGATGTTCAGATGTACATTTACAGGGACAGCAGGTAATCTCATTGTTTGCTCATCAATATTTTATGGGGCAAAAGACCAGTATTTCATCAGGAAGACTTTGAACACTCATCAAAACCAATGGCAAAGCATCTGACCTTTTTAGTGAGGTTGTAGCACAAACATTTGCTAAACAAGACTTGATAGTTCATCGTTCATCTGTGCAACTATACTATTGGCGTCAAGTCGATAACTGCTGCATAGTCTTTGCTCAATTTGTAATGTTGTGCAAATCATCTTCAGGACTTCATTGTTGAAATAGGTCCCCTATCTGATTCCAAAGGGAGCGGCATACAATACCTGGTATCAATTCCTGTAATATTAGTTTTGCTACTGTGAGACTATCATTTCTTCTGGTTTGGGTAAGCCTTCACCCATCGAGAGAAGACACATACTATTACTAAGACATATCTCAGCCAATTACAAAGAGGCATTTCGATAACATCCATACGCATCTTGTTGAAAGGACCGTCTGAGCTCCTTATATGACTCAGTGTAACAAGTGTTCTTTTTCCTGCATTTCGTTTCTTTATATGTCACACATCTGTGACTCACTTCTTCTGCTAACATCCTGAATCTGGGATTAAACCAGATCTAGCGGAACAATCGCGTCATTGCGTCCCTATCTAAGTGAGTATATCCATGCAATTATTGATTCACAGGAAACCACAAACTATCAGGTAACATTGGCCTCTCATCAACAGACATCCAAATATAAATTGCATTTTTCGCACAACCTGCTCTAATCCAACTCTGCAGTTCTGCTTCTGAAACATTTTCTTGTACTCTTTTCAACTCATCCCAGGTATCTGTCTTTCTCTGACTCACATGTTCTATTAAATGTGCAAGCCAACAAAGCAGAATACTATGCCACTAAATCAGCATACCTATTTCCCATGGCTATTTAGCTATTTCCACTTTGATGAGCTGCTCATTTAAGAACTGCCATTTTGGCTGTCAATTAGAGCGCATCTAATAAATCCCTCACCTGCCCACTGTTCCTTAGGGGCATCCCTTAGGAGGTCATAAAACCTCTCTGTAACCATAATTGCCCAAAATCATGGATAACGCCAAAACCATACTGTCTGTCTGTGTTATTATTATTATTATTATTTTTCTTCTTTACAGTAGCAGCTGTCGAGTTGATGGAGTGGTAGGCGGGGGGAGAGATAGAGAACGAGGGGGTGGGGAACAGGGACTGCGTAGAGACAAATAAAAAGTAATTTTTAAAAACACTTACCTGCTCACAGCATCGCACTCCTCACTTTTCAGGCACAGGCTCCCAGAGTGTACTGTGGTAATCCTGATGCTGCTTTCATGCTGCTGAAAGCAGAGTCAGGATTGGCCTGAGCACTAATGATTTGATCTCCCACACAGACTGGGAGCCTGTGCCTACTCTCTCCAACCCAGCAATGCAGCTGGGTTTGGAGACAGCTCCACTAAACATGTCGGTTTGGCCTGCCTGAGACGGCCAGCCAAACCCACAGGCGCACTGAAGCAGTGCCCAACACTCCCACTTGAGCCTAACACCAACCTGACCCCACCCCCATGGCCTGGCTCTGAGACAAAAATTAAATCATAATAAACAAGAGTTCATTATCGTTGTTTTAAATTTTCTTTTAACTGCTGCTGGCAGGTGGGGCAACGCTCCTCCGCCATAGCGGAGGAGCCGCTGGTGATTGTTTACGTTATTTGTAGAGAGCATTGTGACCAGACTGGTATCCTCATATAGGGAGTAGCAGCTACTTAAGGGGTATAATAGGAGGGATGGCAGTACATCATTACCGGCCTCTATTATTGTAGGAACAACCAGGTCTTTAAGGTCTTTCTAAATTTCAGTAGGTCTGTCAGGGCTCTTAGATCAGGCAGCAGCCTGTTCCAATACTGAGCAGCCTTAGCTGAAAAATCACATCCGCCTTGTTGGACATTTCAAAACTTTGGTTTCTGTACAAGATTAGCATTAGCTGACCGAAGAGCCCTCCTCAGAACATATTGCTCAGTTTCCATTGAAGCAGTACAGAGCCCTCCTTGTGAAGTGCTTTAAACATGATACACATTGATTTAAACAGGATCCTCTGCTCCACTCAGAGCCACTGAAGTTCCCTAAGGGTAGTGGATGATCTCTGTGATTTTTTTCAGTGTCAGTATTGCTGCAGAAACCTGGACTCTGTGCAGTCTCTTAATCAGGTAGTCTGAGGCCCATAAGAGGAGAGCATTTCAATAACCCAGTCTATTCAGTATAACAGTCCTTGTGATTATAGCCGTAGCACTTGTAGGTAGCAGAGGCAACAGCTGTCAGAGGCCCCAAAGAAGTACAAAACAAACCCCAGCTACTTTTCCGACTGGTTTCTCTGAAGTGAGGTGATCATCAAATATGACACCAAGATTGCGTACTGACTCCGAGGAGCATAGCTCAAACTCCTTCTGAAATGGCTAGAAGTTTGGGGGTAGTGGTATTGGCATTTAATTTACAGAGCAACAGAGAAATTTGGGTTTATCCCCATTTAGTTTAAGGGAATTTGTGCTCATCCATTGCACAATGTCTACTAGACAGGTTTGAAAAGTAAGTTTTAATGGGGTCCTGCTGTATATTAGTAAAAGATGCGTGTTTTCGTTCTTGTCAATAGAAGCTTCACAGAATGAGCCCACTAAAGTTACTGGATATCCGATCACTATGCTTTCACTATTTTCCAGACTAGTGCTCATTACAGCAATGGCTTTAAGACAGCCGGGCAGAACTGGGGTAACAGGATCAAGGGGTGTTGAGAAATATGCCACGGGTTTCCGAGCATCTCCATGCATTGTGTCACCGCTGAGAGAGCGCAGCTCACCCTCTAACTGCAGAATAGAAAAACCTCTTTACTGTAATCTGCCATTCCTAGTGCTGGGGCTTGGCAAATACTTTCTTTCAACTCTAGGAAGGCTTTAAAACATGTGTTGTCCCACGGACAGTTGTCAGACACATCCCTGTCAGTAAAGGCTTAGCCACTAAGGAAAAGTTGGGTATCCACTGCCTACAGTACCCAATAATTCCTAGAAACATTCTGACTTTGTCCAGTGTTCGAGGTGGGTTTATCTGAAGAATTACCTTCACTCTCCATGGTGACACCTTTCTAGCTCCTTTTTACATTATGTGTGCCAGATATTGAACTTATTTCCGACAGTACTTCCACTTCCATGGTGACACTTTATGTCCATTCTCAGCCAGGTGATGTAACAAAGCAATGGTATCTAACTTACAAGCTTCTCATGTCTCAGATGTCACAAGCAAGTCATGAATGTACTGAACTAGTATTGCTCTATAAGGCATGCGTAATGACTCCAGATTATTTTTGAAGATCTGGTTGAAAATCGATGGACTCTCTGTATAGCCTTGTGAGACTCAGCACCATTGCAAAACTCTCTGCTGAAACACAAACGAAAATAGTAACTGACCATTTTCATGCAATGGTATTGAGGATAATGCCTGGCAGAGATCAATTGTGCCACACTTGCCATGAAAAGGATTTTTTTTAATACAAGGGAGAGCTTTATTTACAGTCAACGGGCACTTCAATGGGCAGCACTTTCGCCCCAAGTGTAGCCGGACTGTATGTGTACGATTTTGAGTGCAAATACATTTTATCAGATCGGAATCCTTACACATCCTATGTATCCTTTTGAAAGAGGTACATAGATAACATGTTCATCATCTGGCAAGGAACTGAAAATGCCCTTTTGGAGTTCTCTAGGAGGATAAATACTTGCGATCCAAACCTGAAATTTACTACACTTACAAGGAGGATGTGAAGGTCTTCCTGGATGTTGTCATCATGAAAGCTGGGAACCGGCTACAGACCAAGACACACCACAAATCGACAGCCAAAAACAACTTGCTGCATTTTTTCAGCTTCCACCCACGACCGCTGCAGGAAAATCTTCCCTTCGGCCAATACCTTCGTCTCAGACGTAATTGCAGCGAACTGACGGATTTACAATCCCAGGCAGAGGATCTTACAATCAAACTCCCGAAGTGGGGGTATCCACACAGAATATTAAAGAAAAGCTGCAAGAGGGCCAGGAACCAGCACAGGGAAGCCCTTCTGGAAGAAAATCCCCAAAACCAGGGGAGATACCCCTCACATGTGTCACAACGTACATTGTGGCTTCCAATGCTATTAGCAAATCGATTAGGAAGCACTGGAGAATTTTGGAGAGCAACAACCACAAGTGGGAAAAACGCTTTTCTTCTTCAAATGAGCCGGGAGCATTAAGGATACCTTGCTACATACGAGTCCGAACAGACCAGACAGGGATCCAACCAGTCATTTCTTAATGCCTGGGGACTTCCTCCTGTGACGGTCCATTTTCAGTGTGGGGTTTGCAGCGTATGCCACTTGACCACCCCCACCAAGCACCTGGAACTAGAAAATGCAAAATTATAGTCACAAAGGGCCCACACCAACTGTAATTCCACTAATGTGGTCTACTAGATTACACGCCCTTGTTGTTCCAGGTACGTGGGTATGACCACGCGCAAGATCAAACAAAAAAATTCATTTGTTTGATCTTGCGCGTGGTCATGGAATGAGATACTGACTCCAGTAAATACATGCCTAATAGCTGACTGGCTCATACCTACTCCACCCAGCATACAACACCTGGTACCCCCAACTATTCCCAAAGATGAGATCATCCTTGATTACCCGTAACCTCTATCTTATCCCACTTGCCACATATTTTTATATTTGTCATGATGCCTTGTGGCTTAGCTTTAGAGGACAATCCCTTCCAACACCTTTAAGTATCAAATGATCTACTGCTACTGGTTCCTTATACATAATAGCGACCAAACACTCTAATTTGGCCAGTAACCAACTTGATTAAATCCCGCAGTAATTTCATAAACACATATGTAGAATAGAATAGAATAGAAGCCATTAATAAAGCGCCTGGTTACTCAGGAACAGAGTGTCCCCGCGCTGAAAACCGCAAAGAAGCTAAGAGGAATGAACACAGGAGAAACGGAAAAGGAAGGGGAATGGAAAAATCAGATGCGAGGAAAGAGGAGGGTTTTTAATTTTCCTCGAAATCTGTATGTATCAGTAGGGATCGGTCCAAAGAGAACAATAAAGTTTTCTCTAAACAATGACCTTCACGGTGTAGTGTTCATAGTTATATGCCCCAAACAAGCCACGTCATGCGGTAGACGCCCAGGTCACATGATCAGAACCGGCATTTCACTCACTTACCCTGAATCCATCTCCTTTCCATCCCGCACAGATTCCACCAGCAACTCTAACCCCCACCCGGACCCATGACGTGAAGTCAGTTGTCACTTCACGTAAGCTCTGACTTTTCCATGTTTCTCAATCTGCCATTTTTATTTTCTAATCGCTTACACATCATTTGTGCTTTTTAATGGGTCCGTCACTAGCACCTTAAGTTTGTTTCATAACTGAAAATGCATGTCACGCTGAATATTTAATGCGCTATAAGGTTACTGGTTGTTACCCGTAACAACGACCCCTCCCGAGACAAGTGCACATGGAGTGGCAGTATGTCTGACACAATTGCTTGACTTAGGGGTACACATGGTATTACCTCCAAATACGCATTGGTAATTCACAGCACAAGGTCACTAAACACATTAGACCTCCTGGATGCCTGGCAAGAAATACCACTGGACTCACTTATCGGTTGTACGTGTTTTAATATATGTTCTTTTCTTACAGAGTCCTTTGGCTTTTTGGAACTCCAGAAGGACGCATGGTAAAACCGTGAGTTTTAGCATTCATAATCCTCCACAGGTTAGGGTACGCCTTAGAGAGTGTACAGTGCCGTGTAGGCTTGGTCCTGACGAATGCTTAGCAAAACACACTTTACAAGCAGAAACATGTTGACCACCAATAATTTTAGACCAATTTGGATGGGCCTGGTCAATCTAGCCAGATACCTAGCATCCATCTCACCTGTTTTTAGTGATATCTGGTTTTCCACCAATAAAATTACTTCAGAAGTAAACCAGACATATTTTAACCTACACTACCATCACTGCTGCACTGGTACTATGTTGCTAATATCCGCTCCGCTGTAATTCAGGCATCATAGCACACCATGGAGGCACTCAGCCTCTCTGGTGGGACCCAATGATGATGCGTTTCCCCCCCAAATGATGAGGGTTCTTTTATATAAGATCTAAAACCGTGCCAAGCACACAATTTTCCTCCCCTCTCAGGCCCCGTCATAGAGAGGTGTCCGAGCCTGGGTTACTACTCTCAAAAACAGGAAATTGCTGAAAAGCATTGTGACCTACATTTGGGAAATGTTGAAGCACATTTTGGTTCATATTCTAAAAAAAAAATTGAGTTTGCCATAGACATCTTCCCATGTTTTGTGGTATCTTCTGAGCCTGTGAAACCGGTATCATCAGAACTTGTTTTTGCATTCGCACCTGTATTTGTTGTACTGACATATTTTGCATCTGAACTCCTCTCTGCTTTATCACATTTCCATTCACATTATCAGGATTAAATCTACATGTTGCTTCAATGCCTGAACAGATGTGAAAAGGAGTCATTTCCTTCAATGCTGAAACCTCTGTTCCATAACTTGGATCAATGGGTCCTCCTTTACCTCTTCACTGTATAACACAAATCATCCAGAATTCCCTGGAACCCAGTCTGTGGCACAACAACACCTTGCATACCTCCTGGAATTCCTGCAAAATTATTCTGAAAACCTTAATGAGTCAATTTTGTCTGTGCCAACATAGACTCTCTTTAATCTTTTTCTACTTCATTTCAAATTCATCGCTGCAATGTTTTGCATATCGCAGGATCTCATAAAGAGACTTATTCTGCATCCATCATCAGTATTGCGGCTTTAATCTGATTACCTGAAAAGTAATCAATTGCATTTATTAAAAAATAGGTATTGGTTGCAAATAATCCCCCTGACAAGAAGCCATTCTGATCTATGTGATCCACTTGTTGCCCAAATTTTCATAAAATTCTTATAATCTGTATTTAACAGACCAATCAGTCAATATGAATTAGGATTACAGGGGTCCTTATCTTTTTAAAGAAAAATAATCACTACCAACTCCTTGAATCCCTTGGGAATAGCTGGTCTCTCTTTTATTTGATTAAAAAGATTGGATAAACTGGAAGTAATTCATCTTGAAACCTCACATATACTTCTGCATTGGGCATATTTTTCAGTGCTTCCTCAACTTCTAATATTCGCTCGATACCTGTGGCAGCTCATAGAAACAAACTATGAGCTTCAAACATGCTCTGCTATCATCTGCGTTTCCATGTAAAAAAGAAATGCAAGAAAAACATATCCACAATCTTCTACAGGCATGTTTTTTAATGTAGTCATTTGCAGTAAATTTGGATCAAAGTTTTTATAACTATTTCTCATTGTGTGTCCACTGCAATTGACCATCATGTATGTTGGTTCTATTTGGTTCTTCCGGAGAGGTTAAATGCCTTACGAAATACCAGCAGTATTTTATATTGATATCAATAACTGTGGCAATATCTCTTATCTGACAGAATTGGCAAACAACTGAGCAAACAACGATGGGTCATTAGATTAGTAAAATGTGCAGGACATATTTATTTGAGGAAGCTTATGCAAGAGGTTTAGATCCACTCAAAGATTTGGGCAATATGGGCAAGCTTTCCTCTTCTTTTTTTAAAGTCATCATGTGAATACAGTAGGAATTGTATTGATTTTTATTTGCTCTATTGCACTCTCGACACCGTATGTCAAATGATGCTTGGGCCTATTTAGTAGTTTGCTGCTGTTTTCTATGGATCTTTTAAGATGTGCATGAATTTGTGCAAGATTATGTAGCAAATCGGGAGGTGGTTATCTATTGTTCTAATAAAATTATGTATTTTTATGATAAATTGAGCACCACTTCGTTATAATTGCACTTTTGCCCTGCTGCGTTTTAGATTTATGATGCTGTATAGGTCAATGAATGCAAAAGCTTTGAAATCTATGTAAGAACATCTAGTAAGTAGCTGTTATTCACTTATGCACTTTCTCAGTCTCTCTATCGTTGTACAATGCTGGGGCCATGCTGTGACATGTATTTGCCTTTTATGATATGCTTATTTTTACTTCTGTAACACTGCTCTTGTGACGCTTTAATGAAAAAAAAGAGAGACTTACTCTGCCAATAGATTCAACTTTGCGTCATATGGGAACCAATCTCTGGTCTCAATCCTAACACAAACTCTGACAAAAAAATCCCAATGTCCTTCTCTTCAGAGTAGTCTCTTCCACTGTGCTGTTGAAATACCTGCAAAAAAATTCATAATACTCATGAAATGTTTCTTTAGCTTCCTGTGTGGTTCGAGAAAGGCTTGATCCTGAGATTGGCAGTGTGGGAGCAGGGCAGCATTCCACTGCCCTGTTCCCACATCACCAAAGCTCACTGCTGGCCACCCACAAGATTACACGTTTTCTCATTGTCTGGTGGTTGGTCCTTTGGTGTTCCCATGGCAAAGCCTTTGAAAAAGGCTCTGCAATAGGAACACCAAAGCCCATGCCATTTTCAGCAGAATTGCTGCACGGCATGGACTCTGCAGCCAATGCCGTGCAGGAAAGGGGGTGCATGCACACGGGGGGGGCACATGCATCCCCATGGCCTGAGGCACCAGGGGGCCGTTCCCCCATCACAAGCCTTTTCAAGAAGGGCGCACTGCCATGAAAATACTGGCAGTGAGAAAACTCATACTATGCTTGGCAGTATTGCAACGGCACTGCCAGCATATTACTGCCTCACACCTCTACAATACTGCCGGAGAACCGTGGTTCACCTGCAGTTGCAGGGGGCGTGAGGCGGTCCGACTGCCAAACTCAAAATGGTGCAGTCGGATTGCTGGTGTGGTGGTAGCTGCTACACCTTACACAGGTTTGACAGTCCTATGGACCACCAAACTTGTAATCTTCCCCTAAGTCTTTTAGAGGTACTCTGCCTTTCAGGAAAGTAATCACTGCTTTATATTCCTCCATAACTATGGGAGATAGTGCCTTTGTGCATTTATCTCTTGGTGGCTCATCTCGTGGACATTGTACACTAGTCTTACACTCAGCCCACAAATCACTTGGCACCACAATCTCAAATAATGTATCCAAATCATTCCACAACACCTTCTAAATGTTCACAAATCGTTCAACGAGTGTGTACCACTGCCCTGGTTTGTCTCTAAATTTTGGGAAATTGTTCATAAATGCAGTAAGATCACCTCTGCTTCAAGGGACATGTCCATATACTCCTCCTGCTACTATCACTAAGTGGATAAGCTGAAGCTCCCTTCTCTTCTGGCTCTTTATGGTCCCTTCCTAATTCTCGTTGTTTCTTTTTCTTTCCATGTTTCTTGTGTTTATTTGTTTTCTACGTTTTCAAAAGCACTCCATTTATTAAGGCATCCAAATACTGTAACATATGTAACACAAATATTCAGTTTAATGCGTCTCAGAGTGTGAAGTATGGAAGAAGGAACCGACTTTGCTAGATTCAAACTTGTGACAGGCAGATAACACCAGATGTCACCAGTGAGTGTTCATCTCATTACACGAGATGCGCTCTGTGGAGGGGGTGGGGCAGTGAAGAATTTGCCAACCAGACCCTTTTGGGAACTTTTCTCGATGAAGCATGGACTTGGCACATGGACCGAATACCAAACCCAGCACCGTGTCTGAACTTCTGTCTTTGAGGGCTCCACCACAACTCACGTGACAGCCCCCTGGTGGGTAGAAATCACGCAGTCCAACTGACCGATCACTTGTTTAATAATATAATGTAATGTACTTCAGATGGCGTTTCAAATCCGCAGCTTTGACATCTAAACACTGTAACATGTAAAAAAAATATACCAGTGCACATCCCTATTCGTTGCTTTTATCCAATTGGCATTCAGTCACAATAATCCAATAATTCCAATGTTCTTAAAGTCCACAGAAATATTAAGTCAGTGCAATGTCCATTTGTATTCAATATTCTTTATTATTGATTTCTTTCTTGCCACATCGTCACAGCCGACGCGCGTTTCGCCCTCCGCGGGCTTTTTCAAGGCTGTAATTAATATACAAATTGTAGCAATAGATCAGTTTGATACATTGTGGGCCACCTTTACATTTACAGTAGTCTATACATCGTTATCATATGGTCTAATTAAAACATTCTAAGTGTACCATCATTATTTGTAAGCATACTGCCTATGTTCTAGTATCTATCCGATTGCTTTAATAAATACAAAGAAACGATATAAGTGTGTTCCAGAACCTATCAAACAGATAAACTGTATGTGATCACCCTGCTCCATTTTATGGCTTCCTATTGTCAAAAAAAGCTGGGGGACACCATTTGTATCCCCCCCTTTTCTTTAAAAACAAGTGAAAAGGTTTCCAAGATGACCACCAAATGTCCAGAAGTGTTATTATAGAAATCTTATTTTTTTTAATATATAGGAAAAGTGATGTGCCCATTACCACAGTAAATTGTTTTTTTGATTTTTTTTTATGTTTTAAATAGGAAAAAATATACTTAGCTACTAAGTGCCATAAAATTATGTGGTCACACTTACCAATAGAATGGTATGGTGAGTAGTGTAAGTTCACACGAGTCAATAATTAAAGCCGGGCCTTTGGCCATAAGTCCTGTGAAACAAAGATATGTACGTGGTCATGTCATTAATTCCCAGCGATATTACTAGACATTCGTTTAAGTCGCGTCAACTGATACACTTGTCATCACTCATATACCTACCTTTAAGCCTCTAGTATTGTAAATCAAAAGATTTGTCCATGTGATTTCTATGCAAATGATCCATTTAGGTGTCGGTTGAACACGTTACTAGGCGCTTTTTGGAGCCATGATATGTTCCATCTGCAATGAAATATATATACACATTTATAATGTAAATGATGGGCATATTTTTTAACACCTATTACGTCTCTATATCTAATGGTTGAGACCAAATTTTCAACTAAAAGTTTAAATATATTCATATTATGTCTAATCTTTTTTACGAATTTGTTGTTGTTAAAAAACAAATGCCAACAGCAGTATTCGCTGTGGAATCTATAACCCTAGTATAAAATACAGAGAATAAGTTATTCTCCTTTAAATATATAAAAACACATTTCTTAGTGTGACCAAGACATCTTGAAAGTCGCTACATTTAGGCTCGGTTTCTAGGGCATGGTATATTAACCACGCAAAAACCTGCCCGTCTCCAAAGTAAAAGAGCCTGACATACTTATATGCTGCCCGTAGGGAGTCAATATATTAAACCAATTTGACGTTCACACAAGCCCCGCGTCCATCATCAATATGATGATCTGATATTATGCTAGTAGATCTATGCTTACTTATTGGCGATAATTCGTACTGTTTATGAGACATTTTCGCGTCACTTAATCTGTTCAGAAACATCAAATTTATCTGAGAGATAAAAAATCCCAAAAAATAAAAAGAGACGAAAGGGACTACAAATGTGGAAGGGTATATACTTTCGCAAGAAAGTTTGATAACATTTAACCCTCAAACAATAGAAATGGCTCAGATATCACTTCTCAGACAGCTGGTAGTAGCAGCATGTCTGACATTGCAAGCATTAGTAGCTTGACTAGTAACGAATCCACAGGTACAGAAGGAGGCGCACAGGGCCCTGTGCCAGATGCCTTTTTTTTAGAGCTACAGCGCTTCAGACAGGGCAACAAAGAGACATTCAAGAAAGATACAAACACAAAAGGACAAGGAGGGGGATTAAGAGAACAGGAACAAAAGGGAAGAGCAGGTGTCGCAACAAGATCAGTGACCCGCAATCAAAAAATGTAAATGAGCAAATTGAAACCTGTAATGAAATTGATATTGTGAATCTTTCTGACCATGTGCTGACACAACCAGAAATAAACATACTGAGCAAAGGATTGGGTTTCTGTCCAAGTAATATACCGGATTTTACTTCTTTTCATATCAGTTGTTTCAAGTTTATCAGAAACATTAAATTGTTAACATTTTTTGCTGACAGACCAGAGAGACAATATGAGGTAGCAAATGTGCATATGAACATCTCAAATCCTTCGATCAGGGACATTAGGGATACACATCTCTTATTAAGTATAAATGATGAGGAGGGTATGGAAAGCATAGAATCCGTGGCAACCAATCTACAGCTTGATACATATACTGAAATAAACAGTGGTCTTAGAATGAAATCTCGATTCACACCACAACTACAGGGGAACAATAATCTAGACAGATTTCAACATAATGTGACACAGGACCTCTATTCATTAGAGGATAAATATCTAAGTACACATAGATATAGAACTCAGAATATCACTGAGAAAGAACGTAAGGCAGTGACAAATCTAAAAAAGAAGGACTCTCTTGTCATCCGTGAGGCGGACAAGGGAGGTCATATAGTCTTGATGAACCGTAGGGACTATATGGGAGAAATTGCTAAACAACTTGGTGATACCAGCACCTACACCAAGCTGAGAAGTAACCCCATAAAGGAGACAAAAGAAAAAATACTTGATCATATTAAAACCTGGAAAGAAGAGTTTCTGATCTCAGAAACAGAACTAAAATATCTTTACAACGATTCACCCACATATCCCTGCATATATTGCCTGCCCAAGGTACATAAGAAATCTGATTTCCCTCCGGGAAGGCCCATCATAGCAGGCATCGGATCTCCAACCGAAAAAATATCGGAATACATAGATCTATTTTTACAACCATTGGTCGTAAATCTGCCAACATATATCAAAGATACCGGGAATGTCCTAAACAAGAATGGGGATGTGGACTGGGTGGAGGGACATCTGCTGGTTACGTTGGACGTATGCTCGTTATAAACGAGCATACCTTGCGACAAAGGGTTACTAGCGGTACGTCATTTCCTAGACAGCAGACCCATTGAGACCTATGCCCACTCAAATATGTTGATTGCGATGATTCAATTGGTACTTGCCACAATGTGTTCTTGCATAATGGAGAATATTTTCGCCAGACCAAGGGGGTGGCAGTGGGGGCGAAATTTTCGCCCTCATTGGCCAACCTATATATGGGATATTTCGAACTGATCCACATATGGAGAAAATGTCCAAACAATTTGACAGAAAATATCCTATATCTAGGAAGATATATAGACGACCTGTTAATGTTCTGGGCAGGCAATAGGGAAGAACTGGACATGTTTTTTGAACATCTTAATGACAATCCTTTCAATTTAAAATTTACAAAAGAGCAAAGCATGTCCAAAATAAATTTTTGGGACATCACTATTATAGTAAAGAACAACAAATTGCAAATGATCCCTTACAGAAAGGATACTGCATGTAATTCCTTACTGCATGCCCAAAGTGCACATCCCAGTTCGCAAATAAAAGCAATCCCCAATGGGGAAATGCTAAGGATAAAAAGAAACTGTAGCGATCAAGAGAGGATAGACACAGAACTAAGATCAGTGGAAAGGAGATTTTTATCAAGGGGTTAGAATAAGGAAACAGTAACTAGTGCTAGAAACAGAATTGATAAAATCAATAGAGACTCACTGCTCAAGCACAAACAACGCAAATCTGACAAGTCAAAAAGAAATATAAGGTTCATCACTCCATATAGCACAGTGAGCACAGACCTGTATAAGATACTAAATAAACATTGGCACTTGCTATTGGAGGATAACAGTCTGCATAATAAAGTAGGACTGAAACCCTCTATTACTTTCAGTAGAGGAAGGACCTTAAGACAAGAACTATGTCCAAGTTACATTCCCCCACAAAGAGGACCAAATTGGATGCCTATATCTCCCAAAGGGTTTTATAGATGTGGCAACTGTTGTATATGCTGTTTTGCATTGAATAAGACTACCAATTTTAGATACAACAGTCAAAAATTGCACACGATACAACATTTAATCAACTGCAATACCACCCACACAGTGTATTGCATAAAATGTATATGTGATTGGATATATAAAGGCAGCACAATAAGGCCGTTAAAAGAAAGAATACAGGAGCACATTCGTGCTATATGTAACAACAATGCACAATATCCATTTGCGGCACACTTCAACACGTCGCATCAACCAAATGAGCTGCATAAAATCAGGTTTCATGAAATAGATGTGGTAATGGCAGGTAACAGGGGAGGTAATCGTGAGCATAAACTACGTAAATTAGAAAGTAAATTGATTATTTCTTTAAGAGCAGTGGAGAAAGGAGCAAACATGGACAAAGAGATGTGTGAGTTCCCTTAAACATGTATGTAAACATGTGGTCAAACTATGCTTGGTGCCAGGATAATGCATAATCAGATTTGATAATGTGCCCATAGAAACCAACAAATATGAATGCTGATAACATAATGGCATATCTATCTGAATAGGAAACCAAAATACTATGTGAGACAAAAACGGTGGAATATGTTGTGATTTGGTTTTTTAATATGCTTTGTAAATTATAATTAATTGTGTCTCAAAATGAATTTGGCGGATTGCTTTACAATTCGGGAATTATTGTCTTTGAATGTAGTTTATTGGCTTTTTTGAATGCAACTTTTAAACATTCCAGGATGGCCACTACGTTCTATGTAGTGACTAATGAATTTTACCGGATAGTCCTTCTTTGCTGTTTATATAAAC
This sequence comes from Lissotriton helveticus, assembly GCF_964261635.1. NCBI lineage: Eukaryota > Metazoa > Chordata > Amphibia > Caudata > Salamandridae > Lissotriton > Lissotriton helveticus. The sequence goes on along the minus strand of NC_136067.1, from coordinate 347,466,633 downwards.
GCCTAGGTAGGGAGACGAAGTGGTCTCCGGGAAGACAAACGCGGAGGAGAAACGCCCTACGAAGACGCATCAATTCAGCTCTGGCGGTAAGTTTAAAAACGGGTTCACGAACGACTGAGGTATGTAGTTGGGATGGCAAATGTGCAATGTATGGACGGTGGCCTGGCCAGACTGGGTAGAGTGGGGCACACCACTTGGGGGCTTAATTTGAGAATATTGCATTTGCAATGAACCAAAGCCGCCATATGCTCTCTATAGATATATGGGAAGCGCGAGTCTTAAAACGTTTCCGGGAAATGCAGACTTTATTCCGTAACAATTGAATAAACAGATTAAGTGACGCGAAAATGTCTGATAAACAGTACGAATTATCGCCAATAAGTAAGCATAGATCTACTAGCATAATATCAGATCATCATATTGATGATGGACGTGGGGCTTGTGTGAACGTCAAATTGGTTTAATATATTGACTCTCTACGGGCAGCATATAAGTATGTCAGGCTCTTTTACTTTGGAGACGGGCAGGTTTTTGCGTGGTTAATATACCATGCCCTAGAAACCGAGCCTAAATGTAGCGACTTTCAAGATGTCTTGGTCACACTAAGAAATGTGTTTTTATATATTTAAAGGAGAATAACTTATTCTCTGCATTTTATACTAGGGTTATAGATTCCACAGCGAATACTGCTGTTGGCATTTGTTTTTTAACAACAACAAATTCGTAAAAAAGATTAGACATAATATGAATATATTGAAACTTTTAGTTGAAAATTTGGTCTCAACCATTAGATATAGAGACGTAATAGGTGTTAAAAAATATGCCCATCATTTACATTATAAATGTGTATATATATTTCATTGCAGATGGAACGTATCATGGCTCCAAAAAGCGCCTAGTAACGTGTTCAACCAACACCTAAATGGATCATTTGCATAGAAATCACATGGACAAATCTTTTGATTTACAATACTAGAGGCTTAAAGGTAGGCCTATGAGTGATGACAAGTGTATCAGTTGACGCGACTTAAACGAATGTCTAGTAATATCGCTGGGAATTAATGACATGACCACGTACATATCTTTGTTTCACAGGACTTATGGCCAAAGGCCCGGCTTTAATTATTGACTCGTGTGAACTTACACTACTCACCATACCATTCTATTGGTAAGTGTGACCACATAATTTTATGGCACTTAGTAGCTAAGTATATTTTTTCCTATTTAAAACATAAAAAAATCAAAAAAACAATTTACTGTGGTAATGGGCACATCAGTTTTCCTATATATTAAAAAAAATAAGATTTCTATAATAACACTTCTGGACATTTAGTGGTCATCTTGGAAACCTTTTCACTTGTTTTTAAAGAAAAGGGGGGATACAAATTGTGTCCCCCAGCTTTTTTTGACAATAGGAAGCCATAAAATGGAGCAGGGTGATCACATACAGTTTATCTGTTTGATAGGTTCTGGAACACACTTATATCGTTTCTTTGTATTTATTAAAGCAATCGGATAGATACTAGAACATAGGCAGTATGCTTACAAATAATGAGGGTACACTTAGAATGTTTTAATTAGACCATATGATAACGGTGTATAGACTACTGTAAATGTAAAGGTGGCCCACAATGTATCAAACTGATCTATTGCTACAATTTGTATATAAATTACAGCCTTGAAAAAGCCCGCGGAGGGCGAAATGCGCGTCGGCTGTGACGATGTGGCAAGAAAGAAATCAATAATAAAGAATATTGAATACAAATGGACATTGCACTGACTTAATATTTCTGTGGACTTTAAGAACATTGGAATTATTGGATTATCGTGACTGAATGCCAATTGGATAAAAGCAACGAATAGGGATGTGCACTGGTATATTTTTTTTACATATGATTTATGATACTCTACCACACCCTGAGTGGGTAGAATATCGTGGATAAGTTGCTTATGGGTGAATAAGCATGATATCAGTTGAGCACTCCTAGAATGGTGATCTAATTCACACTGTACATATTCATAACAAAGGGAAATGTTTACTAATGATGTGCTGATCTTAGAAAGCAAATTCACCCTGTGTTCTTTGTTGTTATGATTAATTTAGCTGATTAAGCACTCAGTTCCCAGTATACATTGTATTTAATTGTGCTATTGCGGAATTCTATATAAACAAATTGTGCTGTGTGTTTGCAGATAGGTATTGAGAACCGAAAAGTAACGAAGATTGACAAATAGAGATGGCTACCTTCGATGATAATAGGGATGTCTTACTTGATGACCTATTCAATGAGAACCTCAGCAAAAACTCGCTACCTAAAACAGCTGCTAATGAGGGTATGAAACAAAAGTTCATGAGGTTAGAAAGGATAAAAAAACAGGAACTCTCACGGTGGTGGGATGCCACTGTCTTACGTAAATACATCGGTAAGGAACAGATTCCAAGAGGCCTGCGAGTGTTAATATTTCCCTCCTTTGAAGATTTGGATAGGGGACACCTAAAGGAATGGGAAAAACTTCTGTTACATTCCTCAATGGGTATGATGGACATCCTGATTAGGGATGCAGAATTGAAGAGAGAAAAACTGTTATTGGAGATTGCTAATCTAGAAAAGGAGATCAAAGATATGGGTTTACCTGAAGTGGTGGATAAAAACTGGGCCATATTAAAAGACCAACTCCAGAAACATCAAATTTATCTGAGAGATAAAAAAATCCCAAAAAATAAAAAGAGACGAAAGGGACTACAAATGTGGAAGGGTATATACTTTCGCGAGAAAGTTTGATAACATTAAACCCTCAAACAATAGAAATGGCTCAGATATCACTTCTCAGACAGCTGGTAGTAGCAGCATGTCTGACATTGCAAGCATTAGTAGCTTGACTAGTAACGAATCCACAGGTACAGAAGGAGGCGCACAGGGCCCTGTGCCAGATGCCTTTTTTTTAGAGCTACAGCGCTTCAGACAGGGCAACAAAGAGACATTCAAGAAAGATACAAACACAAAAGGACAAGGAGGGGGATTAAGAGAACAGGAACAAAAGGGAAGAGCAGGTGTCGCACCAAGATCAGTGACCCGCAATCAAAAAATGTAAATGAGCAAATTGAAACCTGTAATGAAATTGATATTGTGAATCTTTCTGACCATGTGCTGACACAACCAGAAATAAACATACTGAGCAAAGGATTGGGTTTCTGTCCAAGTAATATACCGGATTTTACTTCTTTTCATATCAGTTGTTTCAAGTTTATCAGAAACATTAAATTGTTAAAATGTTTTGCTGACAGACCGGAGAGACAATATGAGGTAGCAAATGTGCATATGAACAGCTCAAATCCTTCGATCAGGGACATTAGGGATACACATCTCTTATTAAGTATAAATGATGAGGAGGGTATGGAAAGCATAGAATCCGTGGCAACCAATCTACAGCTTGATACATATACTGAAATAAACAGTGGTCTTAGAATGAAATCTCGATTCACACCACAACTACAGGGGAACAATAATCTAGACAGATTTCAACATAATGTGACACAGGACCTCTATTCATTAGAGGATAAATATCTAAGTACACATAGATATAGAACTCAGAATATCACTGAGAAAGAACGTGATGCAGTGACAAATCTAAAAAAGGACTCTCTTGTCATCCGTGAGGCGGACAAGGAAGGTAATATAGTCTTGATGAACCGTAGGGACTATATGGGAGAAATTGATAAACACCTTGGTGATACCAGCACCTACAACAAGCTGAGAAGTAACCCCATAAAGGAGACAAAAGAAAAAATACTTGATCATATTAAAACCTGGAAAGAAGAGTGTCTGATCTCAGAAACAGAACTAAAATATCTTTACAACGATTCACCCACATATCCCTGCATATATTGCCTGCCCAAGGTACATAAGAAATCTGATTTCCCTCCGGGAAGGCCCATCATAGCAGGCATCGGATCTCCAACCGAAAAAATATCGGAATACATAGATCTGTTTTTACAACCATTGGTCGTAAATTTGCCAACATATACCAAAGATACCGGGGATGTCCTAAACAAGAATGGGGATGTGGACTGGGTGGAGGGACATCTGCTGGTTACGTTGGATGTATGCTCGTTATATACGAGCATACCTTGCGACAAAGGGTTACTAGCGGTACGTCATTTCCTAGACAGCAGACCCATTGAGACCTATGCCCACTCAAATATGTTGATTGCGATGATTCAATTGGTACTTGCCAACAATGTGTTCTTGCATAATGGAGAATGGTTTCGCCAGACCAAGGGGGTGGCAATGGGGGCGAAATTTTCACCCTCATTGGCCAACCTATATATGGGATATTTCGAACTGATCCACATATGGAGAAAATGTCCAAACAATTTGACAGAAAATATCCTATATCTAGGAAGATATATAGACGACCTGTTAATGTTCTGGGCAGGCAATAGGGAAGAACTGGACATGTTTTTGAACATCTTAATGACAATCCTTTCAATTTAAAATTTACAAAAGAGCAAAGCATGTCCAAAATAAATTTTTGGGACATCACTATTATAGTAAAGAACAACAAATTGCAAACGATCCCTTACAGAAAGGATACTGCATGTAATTCCTTACTGCATGCCCAAAGTGCACATCCCAGTTCGCAAATAAAAGCAATCCCCTATGGAGAAATGCTAAGGATAAAAAGAAACTGTAGCGATCAAGAGAGGATAGACACAGAACTAAGATCAGTGGAAAGGAGATTTTTATCAAGGGGTTACAATAAGGAAACAGTAACTAGTGCTAGAAACAGAATTGATAAAATCAATAGACACTCACTGCTCAAGCACAAACAGCGCACATCTGACAAGTCAAAAAGAAATATAAGGTTCATCACTCCATATAGCACAGTGAGCACAGACCTGTATAAGATACTAAATAAACATTGGCACTTGTTATTGGAGGATAACAGTCTGCATAATAAAGTAGGACTGAAACCCTCTATTACTTTCAGTAGAGGAAGAACCTTAAGACAAGAACTATGTCCAAGTTACATTCCCCCACAAAGAGGACCAAATTGGATGCCTATATCTCCTAAAGGGTTTTATAGATGTGGCAACTGTTGTATATGCTGTTTTGCATTGAATAAGACTACCAATTTTAGATACAACAGTCAAACATTGCACACGATACAACATTTCATCAACTGCAATACCACCCACACAGTGTATTGCATAAAATGTATATGTGATTGGATATATATAGGCAGCACAATAAGGCCGTTAAAAGAAAGAATACAGGAGCACATTCGTGCTATACGTAACAACAATGCACAATATCCATTTGCAGCACACTTCAACACGTCGCATCAACCAAATGAGCTGCATAAAATCAGGTTTCATGGAATAGATGTGGTAATGGCAGGTAACAGGGGTTAATCGTGAGCATAAACTACGTAAATTAGAAAGTAAATGGATTATTTCTTTAAGAGCAGTGGAGAAAGGAGCAAACATGGACAAAGAGATGTGTGAGTTCCTGTAAACATGTATGTAAACATGTGGTCAAACTATGCTTGGTGCCAGGATAATGCATAATCAGATTTGATAATGTGCCCATAGGAACCAACAAATATGAATGCTGATAACATAATGGCATATCTATCTGAATAGGAAACCAAAATACTATGTGAGACAAAAATGGTGGAATATGTTGTGATTTGGTTTTTTAATATGCTTTGTAAATTATAATGAATTGTGTCTCAAAATGAATTTGGCGGATTGCTTTACAATTCGGGAATTATTGTCTTTGAATGTAGTTTATTGGCTTTTTTGAATGCAACTTTTAAACATTCCAAGATGGCCACTACGTTCCATGTAGTGACTAATGAATTTTACCGGATAGTCCTTCTTTGCTGTTTATATAAACGCCTAGGTAGGGAGACGAAGTGGTCTCCGGGAAGACAAACGCGGAGGAGAAACGCCCTACGAAGACGCAACAATTCAGCTCTGGCGGTAAGTTTAAAAACAGGTTCACGAACGACTGAGTTATGTAGTTGGGATGGCAAATGTTCAATGTATGGACGGTGGCCTGGCCAGACTGGGTAGAGTGGGGCACACCACTTGGGGGCTTAATTTGAGAATATTGCATTTGCAATGAACCAAAGCCGCCATATGCTCTCCATAAATATATGAGAAGCGCGAGTCTTAAAACGTTTCCGGGAAATGCAGACTTGATTCCGTAACAATTGAATAAACAGATTAAGTGACGCGAAAATGTCTCATAAACAGTACGAATTATCGCCAATAAGTAAGCATAGATCTACTAGCATAATATCAGATCATCATATTGATGATGGACATGGGGCTTGTGCGAACGTCAAATTGGTTTAATATTTTGACTCCCTACGGGCAGCATATAAGTATGTCAGGCTCTTTTACTTTGGAGACGGGCAGGTTTTTGCGTGGTTAATATACCATGCCCTAGAAACCGAGCCTAAATGTAGCGACTTTCAAGATGTCTTGGTCACACTAAGAAATGTGTTTTTATATATTTAAAGGAGAATAACTTATTCTCTGCATTTTATACTAGGGTTATAGATTCCACAGCTAATACTGCTGTGGGCATTTGTTTTTTAACAACAACAAATTCGTAAAAAAGATTAGACATAATATGAATATATTGAAACTTTTAGTTGAAAATTTGGTCTCAACCATTAGATATAGAGACGTAATAGGTGTTAAAAAATATGCCCATCATTTACATTATAAATGTGTATATATATTTCATTGCAGATGGAACGTATCATGGCTCCAAAAAGCGCCTAGTAACGTGTTCAACCGACACCTAAATGGATCATTTGCATAGAAATCACATGGACAAATCTTTTGATTTACAATACTAGAGGCTTAAAGGTAGGCCTATGAGTGATGACAAGTGTATCAGTTGACGCGACTTAAACGAATGTCTAGTAATATCGCTGGGAATTAATGACATGACCACGTACATACCTGTGCGTGTTTATCTCATTACACGAGATGGCTCTGTGGTGAGGGAAGGGGAGGGGCAGTGAAGAACTTGCCAACCAGACTCTTTTAGGAACTTTTCTCGATGTGGCATGGACTTGGCACATGGACCGAAGACCAAATGCAGCAGCGTGTCTGAACTTCTGACTTTGAGGGCTCCACCATGATTCACGTGACAGCACCCTGGTGGGTAGAAATCATGCAGTCCAACTGACCGATCACTTGTTTAAAAATGTAATTTAATGTACTTCAGATGGCGTTTCAAATCCGCAGATTTGACATCTAAACACTCTAACATACGTAACACAAATATTCAGTTTAATGCGTCTCAGACTGTGCAGTATGGAAGAAGGAGCCGACTTTGCTAGATTCAAACTTGTCACATGCAGATAACACCAGATGTCATCAGTGCGTGTTTATCTCACTACACAAGATGCACTCTGTGATGGGGAGGGGGAGGGTCAGTGAAGCGAGGCACGCATGACAGCAACGAGACAAACGAGAAGGGAGTCGGAGAAGGAAGGGCAGGTCATTCACACGCGCGATCAAAGAAGCCAAATGCCAGCTGTGCACATTATGCACGCTCTTGTGCGCGTAATAGCAAGCTGGTGGCCACTTTGGTAGCACTTTTAAAAGCAGCTAGCAAATGTCTCTGCCAGACCAGCGCAAGCGCTGGATCAGGCCGAGACCTAAAAAATAAGGCAGCAGTAGCCACAACTTTCAAAGAAAAAGCGTAAAAACTTCCTAGGAACAAGCACTAATATAAAAGTCAAGAAAGCATGTCAAAAATATTGTGGTAGGCTTCTTCCTCCACTAACCAATCAGGAGACAGAGTTCTTTGCTATGCAGGTTCGGCTCCCTCATTCCCATGGAAATCTAAGCAGATTAAACTTTTTATCATATGTTAAGTTACAGACAGTCATGCGTGATGAGATGCTGGAAACCACTGGCATAGTTCTGATAGGCCTTAAACACAGATTGACCATCCACACATAACTTTGTTTCACTGCGAGAACAATGAACTATTAATTAGAAGGAAAAATCACTGTTAGGTAATGCATGTTTTTACACTAAGAATCAATCATTATTGTTCAAGTGCACTAATTATTCTAGTCAGACATTATATGAAATATAAAAAAATAGGAAGTTTATGAAATTCAAGAATAAAAATGTTGCTTAATAGAGCAATACATTTTGTTAAACCAAACGATTTTGCAGTTACGACAACATCTCTAAGCATGTCATTCTAGGGTTAAGCTTCTAAATCACGTTGTGCACATTTCAGCATTATCAAGGTCCTTTCTAGCTAGGAAAAAACTCACTTCATGGCCTTTCTATTGCCTAAATGAATGACAATGATTGCCTACAGCGAGTTGGCGCATTTCAAATGCATGTCAGTTTAACATCAAGTTTTACATTTTATGGCACATTTAGGTTACTGTTAGACTTGGCATCTTTTGGATTGTTTCCCCATGTCTCTTTGCTTTCTGACCTACCGGCTTTGACTCTGTTTTTGCTGGTTAAGTGTCTCTGCTCACTTTCACACTGCTGTTCAGTGTTAAGGTGCAAGTGCTCCTGTGGTAAATATTTTTTATGGATTGGTGATTCCATGATTGGTTATTTGATTTACTAGCCAGTCCCTAGTCCTAGCCAGTCCCTAGTACAGTGCACTGTGTGTGCCCAGGGCCTGTAAGTCAAATGCTGCTAGTGGGCCTACAGCACTGGTTTTGCCACCCACACAAGCAGCGCTTCAAAGGTAACTCAGATCTTTTTTTTTGTTGTTTTTTTTAAACAATTTTATTTGACAAGCAAGTCAAAGAGATTAACATATCCAAGTACAGAATCAGAAAAGTAAGATAAATCGAATTCAAATCGGTGCATGTTCATATTATACAAAACACAAACAAAATTTATGGAAGAAAAAAAAAAAGATAGATCCTAATCAGGACAAATCATTAATAATTAATAGACCATAAACAAGAAGAACAGTCATGATCCAAATCATTACTGGCATTGCAAAAAATCCCCCCATATCTTGGCAAACATTATTTTTGTTTTAATTCCTCTATTCCTAGCAATAGCATCTTCCATAGTGTAAATTTCGAGAACCAATGTCCACCATTCAGTTATATGAGGAGGATTCTGAGAGATCCAAGCCCTAGCAATCACGAGTCTGGCACAAGCCAGTGTAATATTTAGCAGTTCTTTATAGATAGGGCTAGCCGGGTATATGGACAATAGTACCGCGGCTGCGTTGAGTGAGAAGTTAATTAGTTGGTTTTGCGTTAAAATATTTTCTATGTCCGCCCAATATTTAGGTAAAGTTGGGCATGAGTATAACATATGTATGAGGTCTGCTGCCACCAGACCACATTTAGGACATTTAGTACGATCATTGTTAAAGTTATTTTGTGTCCATTTAGAGATTTTTAGTGGAGTGTAGTAAACTTGGCTGACCGTTCTATAGGATTGGACTTTCAGGCTGGAAGACTGGACAGCTTTAGTGATGTTGAATAAGGCAGCAGAAATATTCTGAATTGTCACATTATATCCTAGGCTAGCAGTCCATTTTAATGCCAGTCTAGGAGCTTCGTCAAAGCTATTCTGACTGAGACACTTATATCCCAAACTAATTAATGATTTTCTATGCACGGAATAAAAACAAGCCCATATATCTGAACTTGTCGTTTCTATCAAATTCATTTTCCGTACTAAGTAGTCCCTGATCTGAATGTATTTATATCTCATTTTTTCAGGCAGTTTATACAAAAGTTGCAATGTTTCAAATTGTAAAAGACCATCAATACCATACAGATCTCCTAAAGTCTGAATACCAAAGTTGGCCCATTCTCGACCAATTTTATCTCTAAAAATATCTGGAAGCCCGGGATTGTCCCATATTGGCAGCTCATTATGAAAAAAAGAAGTGTTACACTTGGTCAACATCTGTTTCCATATGAATACGGCGTCTCTCGCAGTCTTAAATTTTACGCGTTTAAAGTAATTTGGGTCTTGTACTTTTGCCAAGAATTGTTTTGAATAACCACCAAGCATAAATTGGTGAAAAAAATATTGATTATTAGGGGCAAATTGGCTACGCAGCCGGCCTAAAAAAGAAGCGAGAAAATAGGCTCTGAAATCTGGGAAGTTCAAACCTCCCTTTTCAGATGAGAGTTTTAATATTGTCATAGACCTTCTGGCCTTCTTATAGCCCCAAACGAAACTACTTAAAATGCCATCTAATTTCTTAAAGAATAAGTTATTAACGCGGCAAGGTATGGAGCGAAATAAATATAAGAACTTCGGCAAAATGTTAATCTTAATCAAATTCATACGGCCTATAAGGTTTAAAGGGATCTTATGCCATTTTTTCAAAAGATTTGTAACTTCTTTTAATAAAGGATCATAGTTTAGTGAATTTATATGATCAGTTTTAGATGATATCTTTACCCCTAGATATACTGCAGATTGACATAGTCCCTGCACAGGTAAATTGGCCTGATAATTCATGATAACCTGTGTTTTATTTATATTTAATTTATAACCTGAAATGATCCCGAATTTATTAGCTTCTATCGTTATCCCTATTAGTGCATCCGTTACATTGGTGGTATAAATCGCTATATCATCCGCATATGCAGTAATTTTTAGGGTTTTACCTTCATGCAGAATTGGCGCAATCTTAATTTGAGCTTCCAAAGCGTTAATGAATGGCTCCAAGGAGAGAGCAAAAAGTAGGGGTGATAGGGGACATCCCTGCCGCGTCCCCCGTCGAATTGGAAAAGTAGAGGAGAGTGCCCCAGCATAGCTGATTCTAGCGTTAGGATCCTTATATAATCCCTGAATACTTCTTAAAAAACGCCCTCTGAAGCCAAACTGTCTTAGAACTCCCCACAAATAGTCCCACCCCACTCGGTCGAACGCCTTCTCTGCGTCTAAAAGTATCACACCGAGTGGGGTGAGATTAATTGTAGCCACGTCAAAAGCGGTAATAGCCATGTTAACATGCATGGTGGTGTCCCTCCCAATAACAAAACCATGCTGCTCGTCATTTACCAACTGTGGCACAAGAGGGGCTAGTCGTATAGCTAAAAGTTTAGAATAAACTTTAGCATCAGAGTTTATCAGAGATATAGGTCTATAAGACCCACACTCCACAGGAGGTTTATTTTTTTTTAAGAAAAACATAATTTTAGCTGTCTTCCAAGAGTCTGGTGCCTTCCCAGTAGCACCAATTGCATTAATGACCAGACAGAACAGTGGTAGAATTTCATCAGCACAAATTTTGTATACCTCAATGGGAAGTGTATCCTCCCCAGCCGCCTTACTAGATGGAAGAAAGGTAACAGCAAAACGGAGCTCTGTTAATGTGACCTCTTGTTCTAATTGATCAATACATGTCTGTTCCAGGTATATTGCTTCAGGTAAGTTCTTCTCAATATAAGATTGTAACTGAGCATCAGTGCCTCTACTCTCGGGGGTATATAGATTTTCATAGTATGAAACAAATTGTCCCAAAATTTGTGCTGGTTGAGTATATAAAACATTGTGGGGACCCTTAATAGCTTTAACCAAGGTTGTTGCACGATCATCTGCAACTTTATAGGCCAAAAGCTTCCCGACTCTATCTCCACATTCATATTGAGATAATTTATATTTGATCATTTTCTGAGTGTTTTTCTCCCTGAAAGAGCTTTTAAGAGTTGAGCGCTGAATTACAAGTTTAGTTTCTAATTGAGTTATACTTTGCGCATCCGTCTCATCAGCTCTAAGTCTGTCTTCTAGTTGTTTCTCAAGTGATAACATATTAGCTAAGATAGCCTTAGTCTCTTTTTTGCGAATAGCGTTTTGTTTAAATACATATTGCTGCGCAACTCCCCTAATAAAAGCTTTACAAGCGTCCCAAACTGATAGGAGATTAGCAGTATTGATATTAATTTCAATGAATTCCTTAATATGTTCCTTTAACTTAGCTACAAATACTGAGTCTGTTAGCAAATATCTAGGGAATGTGAAGAGTCCAAGTTCGGGCATCATTTGACATATATTAAATATAAGAAGTATGGGACTATGATCGGATGAAATCCTTGGGAATATCTTCATGTGTCCTGTCTCAATGATTTCATCCGAAGCCCAAGCCAGATCTATTCGTGAGCACCGTTTATGAGGTGAGGAGTAATAAGTATATCCGGGTATTTCAGGAAACAAGTTTCTCCATACGCCTTTAACATTATGTATCCTTGCTAGTTCTAAGATTGCCGCCCTAGTTTTGCGCATACATCGAAAAATACCTCTTTTTGTAACATCCTGATCATAATCTAGCACACAATTAAAATCCCCCATCAAAATAAGTTCTCCCTCCCATGCGAGCAGTTCCATATTTAACCAATCAAAAATATATGGATCATCGGTATTGGGCCCATAAATGGCCCAAAAAACATATTTACGATTTTCCAACTTCAATTGAGTAATTGCCCAGCGACCCCCACTATCTGCCATCAATTTGATCACTTCTACACATAATTGTCGTTTTTTCAAAATAGCTACACCTCGTATAGGAGCATTTAATGTAGTACATATTAGCATCTCATATCACAAATGTCCCAATAGCTTCTTGTCCTTAAAACAAAGATGCGTTTCGGTTAACAGAACCATATGTGGATCATATATTTTCAGTTCTTCATATATCAAATTTCTTTTGTTTTTATTATTCAAGCCTGAAACGTTCCAGGCTAAACATCTAAAACGCAGCATACAGACAAATTGCTAAATCATAATAAACTGCACCTTTCCTTGAATTTAAACTCATTATTAGTCTATAAGATACTACGTCAATCACCCTTGAACTTGTCTTGTCCTTTTCTGTTTTTTCCTCCCACCCTTTCCCCCAGTGTCCTATCCCTTCCCCACAGTCACCCTCCACCCCTGACCCCCAACCCTGAAAGCACCCCCTCCCCGTGTCTACCGGAAGCTTACCCCTATCTTCTGCTGCCGCTCTGAGGGCAGCCAATCAGAAAGATCGCCCCGTGAGCCCCTTCTCTCCGTATTAAACTCATGCCAATAAGGCATCCAAAATCACAGGCAAAAAGAAAGTGTCCCAGTAAATTTACAATAAGCCTTGCTATCCTAAGTTTCTTTCCTTTCCATATTATAGCTGTTTCTAATCTCTCCCCCCTCTCTCTTATCCTCCTTTTCTTCCTTTTCTTAATCCGGCTATTTTTAAGCATTAGAATTAATTTTAGCAAGTAATTGCTCCGCCTCCTTTACGTCATTAAAAAAGTAAGTATGACCAGATTTCCTAACTTTGAGACAAGCAGGTTCTTGGAGGAAGACTGTGGCACCCTTGGATTTAAAAGAATCAATCAGTTTACGCAGCCCCCATCGTTTGTCCATAGTTATCTTACTAAGGTCGGATTTAACGAAAAAAGTTATATTGTCCAGTATCACAGGAGTATTAGGTCTAGCTTTTATTGAGACTGCTTGTCTTAGCAAATAGTTGCCGAAGTAGATCATAATTGGGCGAGGATATTTGCTTTCCTTGTTTTTTAGAGTTATAGGTAATCTATGCACCCGCTGCAGTTGAGAGTCCCAATCCCAGTCGGACAGGTCAGGAAATGCCCTTTCGAATAATTTAATCAAATAGGCCCTGACATCTGAGCCTTCTGATCCCTCAGGTATGCCAAAAAGTCTCAGATTCTGTCGCCTCTGTCTGTTTTCCAATTCTTCCACTTTATTCTTTAGGGACCCAATCAATTCATTGTGTTGATCTACTTGAACAGTAGTAGTAGCTAGGGTTTCCTCCACTTCGACAACCCTCTGTTGCAATCCATCGATCTCTTTCGTTACCCCGTTCAGTTTATTAGTGACTTCCTGCAAACTGAGTTGCATCTTGGTGTTATCTTCCCTTAATTGAAGAAAATGTTTTTGAGTCTCTTGATGGTGTATCGTTAAAGTTTTTAAGATTAGATCCAGGGAAGAAGATTCAGGAATTGTATTAGGAGGGTAAGAAGATGTTGCAGATTGCAAAGGGGGGACCTTGCCTCCAAGAGTAGTACTACCCGGTGATCTGTCCCTGATGTTGGATTGAGAATAATTAATAGATGGGCAAGTTTCGTCGGTAGTTGCCATTGAAGATACCTCGGATGACTCTAAATTTAAATCTTGATCATGATCTATCAAACTCCCTTTTTTTATAGGAGAATTTTGCTGATTTTTCAAGATGCCCCCTTCTATGGGAGTAGTTCCTGAAGAACACAAAACGGTATTCTTGATAGCCCCTCGTGGTTGCATCCACTTAAGCAGAGGTGTTTGGTCTCTGATAGATTTCTCTACTATAGATATTGGTACAGATGTCCAGGGTAACATTATAGATTTCAGTTTTCTCCCCCCTTTCTTTGCTCTGTTTTTTTTTCCTCCCCGCTTCTTAGAGCCCGAGGGGTTATTGTCTTTAACTTCGGGTATGGCATGTTCTCATTTTTCGAGCCCTCCTTCTTCTTCGAAAATCTCCTCATACTCGTTTTCATCGTTAGAGTCATTGTCCAACATAACTTCTGGCACCATGGCGCACTCTCCAACTGCTTTCGGTCTGCTAAGACTCTGATCTAACACCGTTGGATGTACTGGTACTGGTACTGGCTCTGATGCTGGTGCCGGCGAGAAAATGCTGTTGTTTTTAGTTATTGTCTCCCTTGGAGAGGGAACCGCTGCCCCTGCCCCTGCCCCCACAAAAATAAGTTGCTTAATTAACCCGGTGTCAGTGTCTTTTTCAAATTGATTAACATGAATGGGTACGTAGGACTGTGGAGATGAAAATGGAGGAGCAGCATTTATGTTGGATTCATCAAGCTCTTCACCTAGGTTTCCATCCTGTTCTACCAATATTCCATTTCCCCCCCCGGTCCCCTCCGATGTTTCCATCTGTACCAGAGCCACTTCAGCCTCTGCATCTACATCTGGGCTCCTGACCCCCATTACTTTACCCAATTCAGTCACTGCAGCATGCACAAGACAGCCATCAACATCTGAGCCGAAGGTGCCCATACCGCCCATAGTGTCCATCGAAGCTTTCCTGTTAGTTAAGTTTTTGCCGTTATCCTTTAACATTAGTGAAGAAGAACTGCCCCTAGAGGGTGTAAATAAAGGTGTAGATAAAGAGAGAGGGTGCGAGGAGGTGGATTGAGGCTTGCCAGCGTTATCAGCATTAGTCTCTGCATTGCCGGGACTTTCAAGAACATTAACAACCCGTTGCGGCGCCCTCGCCACTACTGCAGGTGAGATTGGCTTAATCATTTTGAATACCGGAACAAGCCCTTCTTCCGCGCTTTCTCCTGAGGGAGCACCTTTCCCTGCTCGATTCTGTCGCGCTGGATTTTTGCGCGTCATTAGCGCTGCCCTTTTTGTTTTTCTTTGTGAATCAAAAAAAAAAGGGGGGGGGGCATCCAGAAATAACCGCAAACCAAGTCTTTAAACCTCACCCCTTTCTCTCCTCTTTCCCCTACAGCAAATCCTTGTTTCACAGGGAAAAAAAAGGGTACAGCAACTCACCACAGCATTTAGTTTTGTTAGTTCGTTTGTTAGTTTGTTTGTTCCTTTGTCTCAACAGTGCCAAAAAAAAGGAGACCAAAATGCACAGGAGACAGGCGAACTTCGCTGAAATCAATAGAGCTAAGCAGCTGAAAGCTGAAAGTTATAAGCTCTGGAGTAGAAGAGCTCCCCCACTGCGTCTTTGTTGATTTCTATACAGTCTCAAGCTCTCACCCGCTTCCATGACGCTTCCATGACCCCAAATCGACGTGCTGGGATGATGTTGGAAAGGGCGAGAGAGCGCCGAATACAAAACACCTGTGCAGCTTCCACAGTTTCCACCGCAGTCGACGGAGGAGCGGAGCACTCAGACTGCAACAGCCCTGCAACAGCCCTGCTCAACCCTTCTCAGCCCGACCTGTCTCCACGTCCCAGCGAGCTGCAATGAACACAGCCACCCAGTGAATTGAGCTCCTGCGCAGCTTCCACCGCGTTAACAGAGCAGCGGTGCACTCAGACTTCAACAGCACAGCATAGCACAGCTCAGCCCGGTCTGTCAGCACAACTCCGTGAGGCGGCAATGAACACGAGCATCACTTCAGCAATCCCGGTAATGCAGGCACTTTCTCTATGCCTTCACGGCGCTTAGGTAATATATTTCATTTGGCGAAAAAGCGCCAGTTCCTCTCGGAGTGCGGAGCTCAATCGGGAGCGACCTCTCAGTGGCGTCTCCAATCCGCCATCTTGCTTCCATGTGCGCTTGCCAAGTCGACATGGCAGTACTAGACTGCACACAGACACTGCAGTGGAAGATCTGAGTTACCAAAGGTAAGGTACCAAAGTACTGCCATGTCGACTTGGCAAGCGCACACACTTGCCCTAACCTATCCTTTTCTTGCATATGTGTCACCCCTAAGGTAGGCCGAAGGTACCCCTGTGTGCAGGGTGCAGTGTATGTGAAAGGTAGGGCATGCCCCGATGTGTGGCATGTCCTGATAGTGAAGTACTGCCAATATCATTTTTCACTATTGAAAGGCTATCTGGCCCACAGGAAAGCATGGGAGTTAATTTATAACATTGTGTATATATATATATATATATATATATATATATATATATATATATATATATATATATATATATATATTCACTGAAAAAACCATAGGTTATAGACCATATATAGTTAGGAATTAGCATTTAAAAAACCTTATTTTACTCACACAAAACCATTGAAATTCCATATATAGTTAGTTGCACTAACTATATATTGCGCACCCGCAATCCACTGCTGATGATGTCACATATTACATCATTCATGACATGGTCAGTGACATCACTGATGACATCACTGATGACATCTCAAATGACATCACTGATGACATCACTGATGACAACATCCAGTGACTATGTTTCTGTAAAGTTAAAATATGTCTTACATATTGAAGAATGAGTGGATGTATAAGTGTCTGGACGAAGGATTTAGTAGGTGCATGACTGAATGTATGAGTGAGTGATTAAATGTGTCTCACTGAGTGCATGGGTTAGTGACTAAACTGTCTTAATTTGTGCATCATTATGTCTGTTGTTCTGTAAACTGCTGCATGTGTTGATCAGTAGCTATATGAGTAACTATATGGGTTATTGATTGATTGCCCAAGTATTTGCATGGGAGACTGAGTGTGTGTGTGGCTGGCTGGGAGGTGTGTGACTCTGTACAGATCAATGTGTACTTGTATCAATGATTGTATAAGAGAGTAAGTATGTGTTAGTATATGGTTGAAAACGTAAGGTGCTCTATGTTTAACTGTATAGAGTAGAAAATGGAAGTGTGATTGATTCTTTACAGGACTGACTAGGTGTGTGAGTAACTCCATGGATGAGTGGCAGAGTGTGAGTGTCTGTATAGGTGTATGAGTGCATATGATTGTGTTGTAAACATGAGTGATTGTATGTATGAATGATTGTATGGGTGAATGAGTGAATGTGTGTGTAGACGTAGGAATCAGTGAGTACGTATGTAGTAACTAGTATTGGTGTGTCAATGGTTTCAAAAATTATACTCTGTTTTTAACACTGGGTGAAACAGAGGTTATATTAAAATGTGAGGAGATGCATTGTATTGTCACATGAATGATATCATCAGTGATGTGGTCATTGATGTCAAATGAGATGTCATCAGTGATGTCATCAGTGATGTCATTTGAGATGTCATCAGTGATGTCATCAGTGATGTCACTGACCATGTCATGAATGATGTAATATGTGACATCATCAGCAGTGGATTGCGGGTGCGCAATATATAGTTAGTGCAACTAACTATATATGGAATTTCAATGGTTTTGTGTGAGTAAAATAAGGTTTTTTAAATGCTAATTCCTAACTATATATGGTCTATAACCTATGGTTTTTTCAGTGAATTTTCAAGGTTTTGTAAATGCTAATTCCTAACTATATATGGTCTATAACCTATGGTTTTTTCAGTGAATTTCAATGGTTTTTTAATAGCAAATATCATAAGCTGTCGAATGTCAAGTACGTGGTAAGATTTTTTTTTTTCGTGTTTATGCACACTGATCTGCTTTGATTGCTGCCCCCCACCCCTCATTTCTATTAGGAGTACTCTCTCTTTGCAGATAGTGAAGGGTAGTTAACGCAGCCCTTTCCCCCTTTGTAATCCGTCGTGCCTGCTTCTCTCTCCATTTGATTGATTGTTATCTTTGGTTCATTCTCTATTTACAAACAAGCACAGAGTCGCAATACTCTGTTTACTCTTTGCAGATAGCGAAAAATCGTGTAAAAAAACAAAAGGAATCGAGCAAAATCAGTAGGCCACTAATGGGATCTCTTTTGACCTCGCTAAAATAGAAACATTAGGAACAACCTGTTGAAAATAGCAATGCGTATGTATATAAGCGGCGTTCATTTGTGTTCACAGTACCCCTTGTTGATTGTTTCAATCGAGCATTGAATTGTTCGAAGTTAATTCTCTTAACGATCTTCTCTACCTGCAAACGAGGAAGAATAGGAATATTCTATCTCCCTTTGCAGATAGTGAAGGGTAGGTAACGCAAGCCTTTAACACGTCGTACCTATTTCATTCCTCATTGATTGATTGATTGTCCGAACATTGACTGTTTGGGAATTAGTTCTTTTTGGAGGTATTCCCTGTTTGCAAATAAACGTAGGAAAATCTTTGCAAGTAGTGAAAGGGTATGTAATGCGGACCTTTCTCCCCCGTTGTAATCTGTCATGCCTATCTACTCCCCACTGATTGATGCACCTTTTTCACCCGGACCATTTACTAGAGATACGTCATCTGGCCCGACCAGAGAGCACCCCTAGTGAAAAGGACATATGCAATAATAACGAAGTGATCACTGTATCCTGTTAACAGAAACTTTACCATGAAACAACCTGGAAAGAAAAAAATAGGAAAACGAAAATCAGTAGGCCACTGATGAACATGAACTTTTATTAAACAACGAACAAAGAAACGATAACATAACGTAATGATAAAACCTATTAATGTCCTAGAAACAAGAAAACGTTAAAATATGCCAGTGGTGAGAGACCAGAAAAACAGTAAGAGAAACCAAATCACCCCTCGCTGTCCCACCGCCTGCCACGCCAAAAAAATCGATAGACTAGGGAAAATGCAAGTCAGTAGAACATCCACCCCCACTCTGGAAACTTCCAAGGTGGGGCAGGGTTCCGGCTACGCCCAGCCGGGAGCAGCCCATATAAGGCAGGTCCTGCTGCCACGCCTCGGCCAGGAGATCCTAACGTAGGGTGTAGCCGGAGGAGAGGCCGAGACCAGCGGGACCCGGCCAGGGGATTGCCTTTACAACGCTGAACAGTTGCAGGGGGGGGGAATGTCTCCTCGACCCTCCCCTCTCTCTCCCAGTCCGGCCGCGGTGGCCCTTGAGAGTTGCAGGTAGTCCCGCCACATGCTCTTCCGGTCCGACCACCAACGGTCGGGGGGCCGAGGCCGACGGGATCCGGCTGCAGCCGATAAACCAAGAAACCCGTTCATGGGGCCAGAGCCAGGGGCGTCCGGCCGACATCCACCGGAAGCCCGGCCCGAAGACGGACGGGACACTTCTTTCTTTTATAATGGCTGCGACAACACTGGAGGGGGATGTCTTGCACATGCCTCCGACCCCCCCCTCGTCCTCATCGCCTGGTCCGGCCATAACAAATCTCAAGCGAGACGCCGTGGGGTGCACTGGGAGGGAGAGACGGTGCGAACAGGCCTCTCCCGCCTCCCCAGGTGGAGGCTTCCCAGCTGCACCCTCAGCGCTCCAGGCGGTGGCATCCTAACAACTACAGTGCTGCACAGTTTCGGAACGACCTAGATAACGGTTCTTCCACTGTGGCCATGCTGCAACGTCTCGCCCGGCAGGGTGGAGCCCGTCCGCTCATGTGACCCCGCGATCGCCGGTAGCTGCCGAACTCTCAAAATGGCGGTCGACCTGGCAAGAGCGGGCCCAACATAAAGAAATGGCCCGGTCACTGGTTGACTCCACCACCGTAGTCCTCCACGACCTTGAAGATTCTAGAGGAGCCGCGGGAGTCTCCGACCCCCGATGGGGAATGACTGCCATGATCGCCCGTGGAGTGACGAAACTGTATCCGCGGGACGTCGGCGCTCCCATGCTGGCGCCAGCCTCACTTTGAATTACTACAATCCTGCAGACCTCACTTCCGGTGAAAGCACAGTGTGACCCGGTAGGAAAAATTATTGCACCCCCTCCCCTTTTTGACTGATAGTTCAAACCACCGATCCTTTCCTTTGCCCTTTTAACGGAACTTTGGACTGCCTCCCCCTCTTTTACATTTTCTAGAGAAAACAAAACATTAACCACTACATTAGCATAGCAGTTGACACCAGAACTGTTTTCAAATTGAAAACCAACAACATCTTCAACAGAATCCTTTTTGTTTCTGCTGTGACCCTGCTACAGCACAGGCATTGTCCCCAGCAGTAATTCTGCAATGCCGGTAAGAATAGCTGTGGTGCCTACTGGACTCACTCACCCCCGCGGCGCCCCACGCCGTTATTTGCTGGGCGGCAACTTACTAGACATCACTTTCGTGCCATCTAGATTTCAGCGCGTTCTGCTGCCTTGGAACTATTCGCACAACAGACTGCTACTGACGACCCACCCCCAGGCAACATCTTCTGAATTTTCATAATTTGAAAGAACTAGTAACATGTCCTCATCAGGAATTCAAAAGAAATTGCCACGGTCTCTTCGTTGTTTAAATGTTTTTACTGTTTTTGTTTTGTTGTATATATTTATATGTTATTAAAGTTTTATATTCCTACTACTTTGTTGGAGTGCTATATATTTTTAATGTGACACATAATTGTAAAAACTTTGATGTACAAAGAGTCATTCCTAGAATCTTCCGCTTCAGGCTCGGTCCCCTCACCAATCACAATACAGGATGGTTTTCAGATAGTAGGAACACGTGTGGTGTGACGGATCTCATCGGGTGTGGGCCTTGATCTACTATAACTCCTTTGAAGAGGGGTGAATCTTTACAGCTGGAGCCATAAACTACATCTGCAGGGCTAGCTGATAGCCTGGACAATCGGACACAGAGGAAGAGGAGTGTCAGAGGGTGCGGTAGTGAATAGGGCGAAAGGGAGGTGTCGGGCGGGCACAGAGTGTGATTCTCAGGGAAGAGCAGCGCAGATGGGGGAAGGTTTATTGCCCATGCATAAGACAGAGAGCGGTGGTGACCAGTGCCTGGGGGAGATGCTTACGAGGGTGAGGAGCCATGCTACGAATCGACAGCGTGCAGAGAGTGGGTCTGGTCAAGACATCTAAAATGGCTGCCGTGCACGACAAAAGTGTGGCATTTCAAAAAAGGCAAGATGGCGCAGACAATGTTTTTCAACACTTCCTCATTTCCTTCGAATCGAACGTTAACAGACGTTGGGGCATATTACCAAAGTTAAGCGATATTTATCGCTAACGATGCTTACCAACCAATTTTTTACCACTAAGCATCGTCAGAAATTATCGAAGATAAACCTTACTATTATCAAGGTTCATCGCAAATGCGATAATAAACGGCCGCAATGCATGAATATCGCTAAAAACTCAGCGATATTCATGCATTACCGAGCTAATACTCTTAGCCATGTTATCCACCTCCCATTGGATAACATGGCTAAGAACTGCTCAGGGCAGGTGGTAGCTTTTTGGAGATATTCGCGCTTAGCGCGAATATCTCCAAAAGTTGGTAATAGGAGATAGATATCTTGCATGTTGTAATGCAAGTTATTGTGGTATATGGAACTCATACCATAATCTCTCAGGAAAGCAGAAACTGATCCTTTTGGGACCGCCTAAAAAGGCCTAGGGGGTGAGGAGTACTCTACTTTGCCCCCTTTTCACGTTCCGAACTATTTTATTTTACTCTCTTCTGTAATTACACAAAATAGCAGCGATAAGATGCATCGGAGACACACAGTGAGAGAAAGGAGGCCGGAGATGAAGAAGACATGTCAAATACACATTGGAGATAATATAGTGGCAGAAGGGAAGTAAATATGAGTAAACTTACCATGTAACATAAAAATGTTGCACTCTATACTATAAGTCTCATTTTATACTACAATCACTTCGCTACAACCTCATAAATTAAAAATAAAAATGAATAATGTCTCAAACAATTTTTGATTTCTAAATATAAATTTATTCTTCAGAATTTTCTAAATTTGAAAGAACTAGTAACATGTCCTCATCAGCAATGTCATCATTAAAAGTCTCCAATGATGATTCTTGTAACTCTATGGTCTCCAAACACTCGATAAATTCGCCATCAAGAGATTGATCAAAAAAATCATTCAAGTCATCTCCTCCTTCTGACAATATTTCATTATTGGTGCTGTCAATTTCAATCAATGTAGTGGAATCATTCAAGTCATCTCCTCGTGACAATATTTCATTATTGGTGCTCTCAATTTCAATCAATGTAGTGGAATCATTCAAGTCATCTCCTCCTTGTGACAATATTTCATTATTGGTGCTGTCCATTTCAATCAATCTAATGGAATCATACAAGCCATCTCCTCCTTGTGACAATATTTCATTATTGGTGCTCTCAATTTCAATCAATGTAGTGGAATCATTCAAGTCATCTCCTTGTGACAATATTTCATTCTTGGTGCTGTCCATTTCAATCAATCTAATGGAATCATACAAGTCATGTCCTCCTTGTGACAATATTTCATTATTGGTGCTCTCAATTTCAATCAATGTGTTGGACAATTCAAAAGAAATTGCCACGGTCTCTTCATAGTGAGCCATTTTATTTTGAAATTGCTTGCTGTAAATTGCAGAAAAAAATAATCACTTTCATTTATCGTCTTTAGTAATACATAATATAAAACTAACTTTATCAAGTATTTAGTATAACAGAAGGACTGCAAATAAATAACAGAAAACATTTTTCAAATTATCTTCAAGTGTACAACATAGTTCCCCATACAAATTAACAACTCACCTTTTTAAAAGTAGCAGAAGTGTTAGTACTGTGTAAATCAAACACCAGAAATTCACCACCAAAAATTCCTCACAAATGTACCTCAGACAGTAGTATCACAAAATGGCTGTGGTTTCCTCTCATTTGACATATATACATAACCAATTAACTTTCATCACACACAAATACAAAACCAAAGTAACATTTTAATTGGTTCTAAATTTCAACACTTTCAAATGTGTTTTCCCCATGCAATTTTCCATAGGACATTTACATACGTCTACAGCCTGAATGGCTGAACGGAATTACACCAAACTTGGCAAAATGGTACATCAAACCTAAGAGGTCAGGAAGGATCTACTATGCCCCCTTATGGTCATTTCCCCCTTCGCTTTGGCCTCCTCTTGTCTCTCAATCCTACCGAGGGACAAGATGGCGGCCGCTACGGACTGTTTGGAATGTTGACAGACGCCGGAGAACCAATCAGCTTCGCAAAGCTCCGTAACGCGAAAAGTACGCGAAGCGGAGCGCTGTTACAGATATATATCTTTTTTTCAACGTTAATTTCTCAAAATCCACTGGAGCACATATATTGAGACCTAGCAAAGGCACATCGGGCTACCAGTCCCTAATATTTTGCCAAGTTTCGTGCAAATCCATTCAGCCGTTCGATTATTATTATTTTGTTTTTTTTTTGCCCCGCGGGGCCCTTTTAAAACCTCCACATCAAACCTAGGGGGTCAGCGAGGATCTACTATGCCCCCTTATAGTTATTTCCCCCTTTGTTTTGACCTCCTCTTGTCTCTCGATCCTACCGAGAGACAAGATGGCGGCCGCTACGGACTGTTTGGAATGTTGACAGACGCCGGAGAACCAATCAGCTTCGCTTCACAAAGCTCCGTTGCGCGAAAAGTCCGCGAACCAGAGCGCTAACCGGTCCGCTGTTACAGATATATATCTTTTTTTAAACGTTAATTTCTCAAAATCCACTGGAGCACATATATTGAGACCTACAAAAGGCACATCGGGCTACCAGTCCCTACAATTTTGCCAAGTTTCGTGCAAATCCATTCAGCCGTTCGGGCTAAAAGTGAGGCCAACCGCCCTATGGAAAACTCAATGTTAAAAACACGTTTTGGGACCCCCCTTTTTTCTCGGCCCCCACTGGACGAACCCCCCCCAAATTTTCAAGGGCTGCTCAGAAACAAAATGTGCCATTTTCCTGAAAATTTCAGCCGATTCCGTCCACAAACGCCAAAGTTATTAGACATAGAATTTTCAAAAAACCCATAGAGAAAAAATCCTAACTATATATACCTACTGGCGACCGCCAGTAGGTAATATATATATATATATTCACTGAAAAAACCATAGGTTATAGACCATATATAGTTAGGAATTAGCATTTAAAAAACCTTATTTTACTCACACAAAACCATTGAAATTCCATATATAGTTAGTTGCACTAACTATATATCGCGCACCCGCAATCCACTGCTGATGATGTCACATATTACATCATTCATGACATGGTCAGTGACATCACTGATGACATCACTGATGACATCTCAAATGACATCACTGATGATATCTCATTTGACATCAATGGTCACATCAATGATGATATCATTAATGTGACAATACAATGCATCTCCTCACACTTTAATATAACCTCTGTTACACCCAGTGTTAAATACAGAGTATAATTTTTGAAACCATTGACACACCAATACTAGTTACTACATACGCACTCACTGATTCCTACGTCTACACACACATTCACTCATTCACCCATACAATCATTCATACATACAATCACTCATCTTTACAACACTATCATATGCACTCATACACCTATACAGACACTCACACTCTGCCACTCATCCATGGAGTTACTCACACACCTAGTCAGTCCTGTAAAGAATCAATCACAGTTCCATTTTCTAATCTATACAGTTAAACATAGAGTACCTTACATTTTAAAACATATACTAACACATACTTACTCTCTTATAGAATCACTGATACAAGTACACATTGATCTGCACAGAGTCACACACCTCCCAGCCAGCCATACACACACTCAGTCTCCCATACAAATACTTGTGCAACCAATCAATAACCCATATAGCTACTTATATAGCTACTGATCAACACATGCAGCAGCTTGCACAACAACAGACATGCTGATGCACACTTTCAGACAGTTTAGTCACTAACCCGTGCATTTAGTAAGACGCATTTAATCACTCACTCATACAGTCAATCACGCACCTACTAAAACCTTCATTCAGACACTTATACATCCACTCATTCTTCAATATGTAAAACATATTTAAACTTTACAGAAACACATAATCACTGGATGTTGTCATCAGTGATGTCATTTGAGATGTCATCAGTGATGTCATCAGTGATGTCATTTGAGATGTCATCAGTGATGTCATCAGTGATGTCACTGACCATGTCATGAATGATGTAATATGTGACATCATCAGCAGTGGATTGCGGGTGCGCGATATATAGTTAGTGCAACTAACTATATATGGAATTTCAATGGTTTTGTGTGAGTAAAATAAGGTTTTTTAAATGCTAATTCCTAACTATATATGGTCTATAACCTATGGTTTTTTCAGTGAATTTTCAAGGTTTTGTAAATGCTAATTCCTAACTATATATGGTCTATAACCTATGGTTTTTTCAGTGAATTTCATTGGTTTTTTAATAGCTAATATCAAAACCTTTACAATGTATTATTCTTTAAAAAGAAAAATATTTTTTACATGTTTTTTATACAATTTTTTTTGTATTTTTTTTGTTTCGCTCCCAGTACGCGTACCGGTTAGCTTCCCGTTAGCTCAATCTGGAGGCGCGACCCGGTACGCGAACTGGTAAACGTTCCTTTAGCGCACCTCTCGCGTTACAAAACAACATCGCAACGCTTCGCGTCAGCATGACGTTTCGCGTTCTCGCGTAATACGTCATATTACGTGCTACGTTCGCGTACCCGGAAGCGCAGCGGTACGCGAACCGGAAGCGATCCGCGGCGCGGCGCCGACCGCGTAATGTAAACATAGCAGGTCATGTGACTCGATAATAACACTTTTCATTGGTTCATTTCACTTTTGGTTTCCTAATGATGTAATACAAGGTCATGTGATCTAAAATGGACACTTTTCATTGGTTTAGAACTTTTGTTTTTCCCAAATGATGAAAACCCCTCCTTCTTTCATCACTCTGACTTTCATCTTGGTGAGAGAAAGACCCTTTATTGAGACTTTGTGATGGCTTCATTAGTAGCTTCAGCTGGTGCTAGCCCACCACCTCCACCAAATCCAAGAAAGAGAGGACCACCTGCAGAAGTAATTCTGCAAGAAGAGGAAGAACAGGAAGAGGAGGAAGAGGAGGAAGAGCATGAGTTTTTGCCAGAGGAGCCCAGGAGGTACAATCGACAGGAGAATTATATCTGGCAATTCTACAGAATTCCTAAGGGGCAAAAGAAAGTGAATGCTCGTTACGTGTTTTGCCGCATATGCGGTGACAGATTGTCAAGGGGCACTGATAAAAAATATAGTTATGGCAATCATACTATGCATCGGCATATGAGTAGGTGGCACCCAAATAATTATAGTGCTGCCCAGCTACGTGACCAACAACAAAATCCCCTCCAAATGGCAAGAAGATCGGTGGTTCCAGAGGTGTCGGGACCAGAGGCGAGGGAGGTGATTGCAAACATCCAAATGTTGTTTGGGCACGTAAAACAAGTGTGCGTGGAATGTGGCGCTTTCATCTGCTACAGAGAAAGTAGCATCACTTTGATTTTGCGAGCAATTCAAAATCATATTAATGTTTGCACAAGACGCACCAAAAAATAAATTCTTTTTTTTTTTTTGCTCCTGTTGAGCCCTTTATAATGGATCGTTTTTGTTTCCCCCCCCCCCAAAAAAACCAAAAAAATTTTAAAAACGTTCAGAAAATACAAAAAAAGTAAAAAAATGTTCAAAAAATACTAAAAAAAATATAAAACAACAAAAAATAAAAAAAAAAGTTCTTTTCAGAACTAACTCCCCATTATAAAAAAATTGGTAGAATATTTGGAACTCTGCCAACCTGTATTTCTCTTAGTTCGCTCCCGGAGCGCTACCCGGTACGCGTACCGGAAGCTAACCAAAAAAATATTTTTTAAAAAAGAACAGTAACTATAAAGGAAGGAAATACACAGTTATGTTAAAAGAAAGACAGCTCTAGGGAGTAAACTAAGGATACTGTTACCTACAATCCACTGTTGATGATGTCACATATTACATCATTCATGACATGGTCAGTAACATCAACAGCAGTGGATTGTAGGTAACAGTATCGTTAGTTTACTCCCTATAGCTGTCTTTCTTTTAACATAACTGTCTATTTCCTTCCCTTATAGTTACTGTTCTTTTTTAAAAAACATTTTTTTGATCAGTCATAAACAGTGACATTAATAGAAACAGAGAGAGTGAACAAGAGTGAAGAACTATGGTCCTCCTCAGCCACCCTCAGAAAACCAAGGGGGTCAAGATACATCTACCGTGCCCCCTTCTACCTATTCTGAACATTATTTGCCCTCCATCTTGTATCGTGATTCGAACGAAACACAAAATGGTGGACTGCCATAACGCTGCTGGTTTGCGAACCGGGCAACTTCCCAGGAAGCGGTCCCAAAAAAAAAAAAGTTGGGAAAGTAATTCACAGACACTAAGAGTAATAGAGATGGAGTGAGTGAACAAGACTGAGGAACTATGAGAACAGAGGGACTGAGAAAAAGAGTGGAAGGAGTTGAGTAAATAGGTAATAGAGAAAGGAATGAGGAAAGTAGCAAAGGCAGGAAACTGAGGATTAAAGAAGTGAAGCAGTGGATCTAATAGTAGGTGAATGTGATAGAAATGTAACGAAAAGAGTACAACTATTTACCTTGTAATTGCCGTTAAATTAATCACATTTTATTTCTATACTTTCAATCTGTGAAAGAGAGAACCAACATTTGAAAAAAAT
This sequence comes from Lissotriton helveticus, assembly GCF_964261635.1. NCBI lineage: Eukaryota > Metazoa > Chordata > Amphibia > Caudata > Salamandridae > Lissotriton > Lissotriton helveticus. The sequence goes on along the minus strand of NC_136067.1, from coordinate 347,438,582 downwards.
TAAAATATGTATTTAAAAATTACAAAAGACAAGGGAAAATATTGAAGGACAAATAGTTTTTCAACAACTTTGACACTGACAGAAGCTTCTGCTTCTCCAGGTCCTCTACACAATGCTAAAGATATACATTTTAAACTAACAGTATCTTGATGCAGATGAAGTGAGGCCTATCTTAAAACATGGTGCATCTTTTGCATTGCTCTTGTTTCAGAAAAGTGTCGCTTCAGTATGCCAATAACATGTCTCCTATCCAGAGATTTGTTTGAGGTGAGGCCTACTCAGAGTTCAAGATGAGATTTACACTTGTTGAAGTGTACAGAGGAGATAATATCTGTGAAAGTCTACTAATGAAGTGAGTCATGTCCACTGCACTCTTCAACAAAGTAGAAACCTCCTATGTTTCCCTGGACAGACCTAAACTTGATCTGCACAATGTGATTCGTAATGATAGGAAACTCAGGTGATGTAATTGAAATATGTGCAATTTATTTTGCTCATTTCACAATCACATCACTTGTGTTTCCTTTGCTTAGGTATCTCATTGTGCAGATGTAGTCCAGCATATGAAAGAATACGTAGAAGTGCAGCACTGCATACAATAAATTTAACACTTACAGAAAACTCACCTTCTCCATGCCTCCTACACAGTTCTACATATACATCATAAATGCAAACAGTACAGAATTAATTATACATGTTAAATGGTTTATTTTTGCTGTTCTCAGAATGTATCAAAATTCACTAAAAACAGTGACTTGAAGGTATTCATCATGTAACAGCGGGGAAAAAAAAACACAATCAAAATGATTGTGTTTAAAAAACCCATACAACATCAGAAAATAAAATTCAGAACTCCTTAAAGTTAACTTACTTTCCATGACGTCCAAGGATGTCCTATGAACAGCTTACACTCTTTTGTGCTGTTATTACTTTCAGCCCGCCACTTTCTGAAAGAAAACCTCCATCGTTTTTAAAAACACGTTACATCCAATAAATGACTTCTTGCTCTCTACCACTATTTTCCACAAGGCCAAATCTAGTCAGAGATATTTATAACTCTTGGATTTCTTGTAAGCCAATCCCATCATTTGGCATTTCCGCAACTTTCAGAATTAAAATGTTGAAGATCATTTTCACAATCCTGGAATAGTAATATCTTCCCCTTCTTGGTCAGTCATGTTCTACATTTCCTATGACACTGATACTGCTTAATATGAAGCAGACTTACACTACCTCTATGAGTACTACAATTATTTAATTCTCTACATCACTTTTAATCACAAAGCAATGTAAAACAGTAGACAGCATTGCAGACTTACATTCCCTCTACTCCATGTTTTGATTGGCTGCTTCAATTAGCTTATGAAAAGAAACAGTTTTTCTAAACTCATTTAAAGTGCACATACATCTCCATGATGTCCAATCCTTTGATTAGAAGTTATGTCTCTGAACTACACTTATCCTCAAGGCCAAATTGTGTAGGAGCCATTAGAACTTCTTGAAATTCCACAGATCATATCCCGAGATTATTTTCCTAAAATTTTGGTTTTAAAAACACCAGGTAAGAGTTTTTAAGGTCATACGGCAATTTTTTTTTGAAAATTAAAACAGAATCATTGCAGAATGACCAGCCATTTCTAGACTTTAAATAAGCTGTGTAATGTCCTGATGATATTGAAGGGCCGTCATGATATATAATTGCTGTAGTTACAAAAGTCCTTCCTGATATTGACAACTGCGAAGCTACAAAATTTTTTATTAAAGTTGTCAATTTTGTTCCATCAGGCCTACATCGTTGGAACATTAAAATGACGTACTGGCCATATGTTCGTATAAATAATGTGGACATCATTTCAGATTTACATTGGCTACACTCCATGCTGTGATTAGCAGCTTTTACTAGCTTATTAAAGGAGACTGATTTACTGTCTGGCAAAGTTAAATATATAAATCTTTCTGAGTCTACACTAGTAGTACTTGATACCATACAGTTCTCGCAGTCATGCTGCCATTGATAAGAAAGCCCAAACAGCTGATCTACATCTACACCTTCAGCATGTAATACATCAAGCATATACATTAAAAACTCCTGACAATCTTGCTGAATATTTTGAGAGAATTGTGTTTGCCCTGAACATCTGTCTAACAGATTTCGAATTTCAGACACACTTTCTATTTTTGTTCTATCTGTGCTACATTTCTCTAACACAGAATTCAACAAACTGCAAAATCTTTGATCAGAATTGACCACAATCTCTTCTTTTACATTTTTTAGAGAAAACAAAACATTAATTACTACATTAGCATAGCAGTTGACACCAGAACTGTTTTCAAACTGAAAACCAACAACATCTTCAACAGAATCCTCTTTGTTTCTGCTTGTAATTTTAGGTTCATTCACTTTTTGTCTTTTTGCTACAACCTCCCCAGTATTGTTCTCATTTCTTCGTTTCCGGCCTACCAGACGTTTCTCAAACAAAGGAAACTGAGGCAAATGTGGCGCATACTCTCTTCTTAACCTATTGTATTCCTTAACACAATCTAGATCTGCACAAATGTTTCTGACATCACACTCAATCAAGTACAATCCCGATAAAGTTCTAACTCGTGACAATGCCACATATGCCATACCCTCCTTGAACACAGAACTGCCAATATTCACCAATGCAGTGTCTACACTTAAACCTTGCGATTTATGAATTGTCACCGCATATGCCAAGCAAACAGGGAACTGCTTACGGCGAACATATAAGTCTTTTACAAGCAAAAATCTAGCAGAACAACGAGCAATTAGCTGTACTTCCTCAATGCCATCAAATTTAATTTTTAAAAATTCAATTCCATCTCTATTTCTGTATTTCACAAAATCAACAACATTACCCATTGATCCATTTACCAGACCTCTTTCAACATGTAAATTCCTTCTTAAAATTATACGGCAGTTCAAGCACACATTCAGAGTCTTTTCAAAACCTGCAGTTTTAGATATAGTCTTCTCTAATGAATCCAATTTTGATTTCAGATTCTCAGACAAAATAATTGTTGATCCCATATGCTCTACTATATCAATAGCTTCCACTTTCACAATCTCTTGCTTTTCTAAATGCAACATTTTGTTGTTAAATTTGGCACATTCTGCAAGAGTTGGCATCAAACATATTCCAGATTTCTTATCAGTAATTTTCTGAAAAATATTCTCAGGCACAACATCTTGTTCTGGATATAAATTTGACAGTAATCGTGCATGTAAAGCTTCTTTCCCATGCTCGGTCACTTTTCCAATTCTAACATCTTGTAGAATAGTCTTGTAAACTTCATCCTTTGCCTGACGCATATTTTCATGCAGTTCAGCATAATTGAAGTTTAACCATATATTGACGTTGCCAATGCTGCCTAGGCACTTCCTGGTATCTTCATGCGTGAGCATTTTGAACACAGGTTGCCCTTTCACTGGTGTCAGCTGCAGAAGATCTCCGAAAACAATGATGTGTTTGCCACCAAATAACACATCATACTCTGTTTTGAGAACTTCTTGCATCCTCAAATGCACAAAGGCAAGCATGACATTGGAAACCATGCTTACTTCGTCAATGATAAGAAGTTTCATTTTCCTCAAGATTCTTGAAACTTCAAAACAAGCATCTCCAGATAGCTTGTGATATTCTAATTTGTTGTCATGCTCCACTGGCAGCATCAGTAAACGATGTAAAGTAATCCCTTTAATATTATGTGCTGCCAGTCCAGTTGGAGCAGTGACAACACAAGACAGCGATGACTCTGTCCTTTCCTGCAAATAGCATGAAATTGCTTTAATGAGGAAACTTTTTCCAGTTCCCGCTTCTCCACTCACGTACAGTCGGACAGGCTTCAATGACGTACATGAGCACTCTTTCTTATCATGACTTAATCCATGATCAATTTGCATGGTAACTTCGTCATATATTTTCCTCTGCTCAACGTTGAGTTGCCTTTCCAACTCTTCTAAGTTAACCGCATCCTCTTGAGCATGTGCCATGGCTCTTTCCACCTCATTCATAGCAGTGGCAGCTTCATTTTCAATAAGAGGTCCTCCTAGTGGATCCTGACTCAATGAAGCAGAACTCTGACTGTCCTGAGAACTGTCTCTGGCAATCTCGGCTGCAATCGTTGCTTCCTGCTCAATTTCCGCATTCAACATTTCTACATATTTGGGAAAAGCAGGACATTCTATGGTCTCCTTGGCGGCATTGAAAGAGTCTTCATAACAGAGGAAATCTCCAAGCAGTTCCTCTTCTGCACGCCAAGGCTTGAAAAGTTGCAAAAGTGCTAAATAGAAAAACTCATTTTTTTCAGGAGATTCGCCACTCAATTTTCGATGGTTTATCAAGTGGCATTTTCTTTGCTTGACCAGACATCCCTCACTTCCTATTACAGCATACACTCCTTTCTCAGTATCTTCTTTGATGTTCCTCTTGAACATGTAATTTTGCAGAACCTCATACAGACAAACATTCTCTAGGTGACTGCTTCGATTTGGATAATATGTATCCAACATGTTTGTCTTCAAAATGTCGGTACTGTTTGGCTCCTTTTCCGCCAAATACTCAATTTCCCGCACAGGTTTGAGAACTCGATTACGCGTTGCAGCAAGACCAAGACTCGCCCAAACGATACTCCTGGACTTGGCATAGAGACTTGCTGAAGACAACCGGTCAGAACATTCGTACGCTCCGATTTCTCGATGCGACAACATCTTCAGACTGAAACTGTACAACTTCTTGCTGAGGCTCTTTTCATGGGAAATGTCCTCCCACATATCCTTCAATTCTGTCTTCTCTTTTTTGGTGATGTAAGACGTCACATACCGAGCCACAGCCATACAGTTATCAGCCACAAACTGTATATCCATGTTAGCATTCCACATGGACAAAATCACCGGGTTGTAGTCGTTGATGTACTTGGACTCTTCGTTCCTCTTCAAATTGTAAGTGTTTTTAGGTGATTTCTTCATCACATTATGTCGCAGCGAAGACATCAAACTGTTTACTCTTCCTTTAGAAATCACCGGTCGTGGAAAGCCGAAACGACATTTGGTGTAGAACTTGTCTTTCTTTCGGAATTTACGACGGCAGTACTTTCCACATCGATGGCTTTGGAAACGCAGAACTTTTTCTCTTAGGCTTTTCTTCTCCTTTGCGTTTGGAACAGCACACGTAGAATACTGTTGGATGAAACTCATCACTGAGTCTTCTGGATCCGTTCCAAATTTAGGTGCATCCTTGATCCACAGCAACATATGTATATGAGGAGCACCTCTTGCTTGGTACTCCTTTCTCCAGAAGAAATCCAACACCTCTCCAAGAGGTGGATTCTTCTTATTCATGATGAAAGACATCATAGCTTCAAATCTATGATTGAAGTACCTACATACATTGACTGGATCCAAAGAGCACAGTTCTCCGGGTGTCTTGAATTCGATGTTTTCTACGTTAGCATTTGCCTCTCGTAGAAATTCAAGTAAGTCTTCCCAGCCATACTCGGCACAGCTCAGAGTGAGGAACCATGTGGGAGTACCTAAGTTCCTCAGCATACATTTTAAATCACCATGACGACGGTACCAGTACTCATTAGTACCACGCTGACACGCCATGAGATTAATCAGGTGAGAATCCAAAATACTATCTTGGACATTCACTTTATCCATAAAATCACTTGCCGAAATGTTTTGCATGTGTATACCACTTTTCAAGATGTGGTTCACTGCATATGACAGTCCAGACAGATCGCTTTCAAACAGGAGATGAAACAAATAAGGAATGCATTGTCGAAACCTAGCATCTCCTGCATACAATCGCAAAGTCCGGTATTCAGAAGCAGGAATTTGATGAGGTCGCTCATCATATCTTCCTCCCTGACCTGTTGGAAAAAGCTGTGGGAAACACCGAGCTTCCAAACTTTCCTCCCAAACACTAATGGGACTCCCTTTGGCTTGTTTCATTTGAAACAACTCAATAGCATTCCCCATGACTTCCTTTGAATGCAAAGGATGAACACTATAATGTTCATATATTTCCTCACTAGTAGAGGGTTCTACTTTCTCAATTTGACCAGCACACAAATCGCTATCCTCTTCCTCACTTACTTCCTCTTCTGCAACATATACATTCTTATAGTATTTATTATTTTTTTTCAAATACAATGTTGCCTTTTTAACTTTCCTAACATCTACTAAATCTTGCCATATTTTCTTATTCTTTGTCGGAACCCCATTAACTAAGATAACCAGAGGTTCCTCTTCCACTTTTTCTACTCCAATTGTGTTAATGTTTTTCTTCAAATCTAGAGGCAAATAAACAACTCTTCCCTTTAATCCTCTCTGTAAATCTGATGGAGGCAATTTCCCTGTCTTTGGCTCCATTCTTACAATAGCCTGAAAGGGATGGATACTTTGAATCAAAATAGATTCATAAGTATTTAAATCCTTCAATTCAGAAGGAATCTCAACCAATTCCAGATTATTATGAACTGCTCTAGCAGGCATCTGGTTTTGTTTTAATTTGTTACAACAATAAGTACACACACGTTGATCCAATCCCAAATCAAAACAATTTTCTACCATCAAGTATGTTGCAAAATCCTTCCATTCACTATTATTTTCCCTTTCACTTTTTGCATATAAATCCACTAACTTAGTCTGATTCTTATAATAAGTGCGTCGACAACACACACAAGTGAAATTAGGCCTCTCACTTGATTTCATGTCAAACGTCGCAATTTCCCTCTGGAAATTATCTGTACTGGAAACATGTACAGTATCTTCCAAATGACCCTCTATTTCTTGCTCAATTTCAACATTCTCCTCTTTACTTCCAAAGTAACAAAACTCAATTTCTTCACATATATTCCTCACATCTATTTCAGAACCATGCAAAAGAGCAGCGCATAATTGTTTCAGCATAATTGCTGGACTCTTAGCATAATACAACAGTCTAACTAACTTCCTCACTTTGTTATGATGCACTGCTAGCATCCTGAAATGATGAAAAACACTCTGGCATACTCTCCTGGAAAGACAAGCCAGTGAATGACCATGCAAACCTGTCACTTCTCTCACTCTGCAAGGATCTAATTCTTGCAACAACCTCATTTTCTGCTTCAAACTTTTCTTGTTAAATGACCGTACAAAATCACAAAGCAAATTGATGGAATCCTGTCGCACACTGCAAATACTACTACACTTCCAGGTGTACACAGGACCCTTAGCACGTCTTCCTAAAACCTCATTACCTAACAACTCTTCTGCCTCTGTTGTCACAAGTTTTTCTTTTTCAACTGGACAACCATCTTTCACTTCATAAGCACGACCACTGATGTCAACTGCATGCACCAAATCATTATCCTGGAAATAACTCTCTTCATTAAAAAATGCCTCACAGCTTGAACTATGTATCCATTCTCCAGAAAAAACTTCACAAAAATTACTACGATTAACTATTCTCTTCCATCTACTATTTCTTTTGAAATCAAAAATTGCCTTGTTTAGCTTCCTAATTCTATTGATTATCAAAATAAATAACTTACGTTTAATTTCAAAAGCCTGATCAATAACTTTCTCAACTTTTTTTTTTCTCCTATAAAAAACTAATTTCTGTTGACCTTTCTTAATATTTTTTAACAAATTGCCAATTATCCTGTTACGGAACATTCGTTTACGAATCTCCGTAAACTGTTGTTTCCTTCTACTATCATGCACAGATTTATCTCTTGCTCTAGCAGTAACATTTTCATTTGTCCTTTTCTTTCCATTTGATTTACTTGTGTTGTTATGGATTGAAACATTTTCTGTACTAATATTTTTTTTATTGGAAATATTTCTTATGAAATATTTAGAGCTCTTACCCGGTGCTTTCTTCATCGCTTGAGAAATCTTTTTGTTAGAGGACTGCTGCATTTTTTTTTCTCCTGCTGTCTTTGACGTTTTGCAGCCTTCATCTCTCTTATTTTTGTAGGCATAGTTGAATCTGAGGAAAAATATAATAAAAATGTTATTAAACATTATTATCAAACAGTAAATCAGTAATAGTGATCAAAAACATAACACACTACTTGACATTTTAAATAGAAGATTTTTTAGTCCTTGCAAATTTACAATACAGAAATAGCAGAAAAGAAATGAGATTTATATTTATGTTACCTATGCTATTTTATATGTGAATCTGATCTAATTTTATGAGCATATTTTAATATTTTATTGAAGACACTACACATAACCTGTTTTTGAAGGTGTCTTTATTTTTAAATTAAACGGTTTACCTTTTTACTTTTTATTGATTATAAATTTTAAAAATAAATGTTTATAATTCCAAAGGCTCAAGCAGGTCAGCTTCCCATCCTATATCATATAATTCGGACAAATCTGCATCCTCATCACGCTCTTCTTCATCCTCAGGATTTAAATAATCCAATGGATCAACATCCACTGATGTTTCAATTACAAGTTCAATGATGAGGTCAAAATCAACTGATTGCAGATTGTCGCTCATGTTGAGGTTGTCTTTATCTTTAAAGAAAGACAACAACAATGAGATGTTGCAGAGTAAGAGACAAATCTCACAGATTATAATAGTAAAATTATTTAACAAGAGTAACATTTTGCAGCTATTATTTAGCCATGTCCAGCGATGCTGAGCAGGTGAAGCCTATGTCTAATTTTTCACTGAACAGGACTCATCTGTTCTTAACCTTGGATAAGCCTCAACGACTCTGTGTCCCCTGCACATACTCAAATGTTAAAGTGCAGATTTATATTAAATGGCACATCCCCAGGCATGCACCAGTTAATGTGCACCACTGCTTTACCACCCATGGTGTGCCGCATTTACAATCAGATAGGAGAAAGCTGCTTCAAAACCCTGCGCCTGCTTGAAGCTGGCATAGGTCTTGACGCAGCATTGTATAGATGGGGCACCCCTGATCCTTGCTGGAGCTGCATCGCACTTACGATACAACTCCAGCAATGCGCCACCTTTACAGCACAGATGCGTCACGCATCTGTGCCTTTTTTGCCCCATGCTGCGCCGCATTGTAAATGCAGCACACCATGGGTGGCGGAACAGTGGCGCAGGATAACTGTCACATCCCTGGGGATGCGCCACTCATCATAAATCTATCCCTAAGCTTCTTATCTTGTTACAGATGAACTGCCATATGTATCATCAAAATATTTTACATATTATAAATAGCAAATTTTAAGGAATAAATAGCGATTCTTTACTATTCCTAATTTGCAATGAGCAAATTGCTAATTGCAAATTACCCATTCATTTCCATAGGCTAGGAGGCTCATAGGAATTAATGTTGCAAGTTGTGATTAGCAATTAGCTCATCACAAAATAGGATTTTTTTCAAGCGTGCAGGGGTATCTCAAGAACACCCTGCTGCACCCCTGAAAAAGAAATTTGGGAGCACATGGCACACCTACATGCCCTAATGGCATGTATGGGCGTCATATGGGACCTTTTTTTTTTAAAAAAAAAAATGCTTTTTGAAAAGAATTCGCAAATTACCACAAACTACAAGTTGGTGGTAGTTTCCAAATCCTTAATATCATTTTTTACATATTTTTTTTTGATACATTGCATTTAAGGAATCACAAATTTTGAATTATTGACATTTTAAGTAATTTCCACATGTGCACTGTTTTCTAAATATAATTTGAAAATCGTTTTTGGGGAAAAGTAATGGTTTGCAAATTTATGACAAGGACATAATGGTGTATGCTTCTCTATAAGGCATTTCAGTATCTCTAATGTCATTTTTCCCATATTACATTATAAGACCTTTCCCCATGAAGCACATTCCTTGTAAATATGCTCCCACCAGTGCATTGCAAATTTAGATTTTGACTGTTTCAGACACATAGCCATGTTGAAAGTGACCCAAAAAAATTGCAAACGTTTTAAAAAAAAACATTCATGTGTCTTAATGACATTTTAAGTCATTTCCCCATGGACAATGTTTTCTAAGTGGCACAAAAGAGGTATACACCTATCATAAATCTGTCCCTAGAATTATAAATGATTAAATCAGGATGACAATAAGATGTGGCCTATCCAGAGGTTTGTTTAAGGTGAGGCCTACTCAGGATTGCAGATTAAAGTTATGCTTGATGAAGAATACAGAGGAGATAATTTATTGTAAAGGCCTACCAATGAAGTAAGTGATTTCTACTTCATTGCACCAGTCATCATAAATGTATCCATAAGCTTCTTATCTTGTTAGACATCAACCGCCATATGTATCATATAACTATTTTGCATTTCCAAAAAAGCGAATTTTAAGGAATAAATAGCGATTCTTTACCATTCCAAATTTGCGATGAGAAAATTGCTAATTGCAAATTACCCATTCATTTCCATGGGCTAGGAGGCTCATATAAATGAAGGTGCAATTTGCGATTAACAATTTGCTCATCACAAATTAGGAATTTATTCCAAAAGTGCAGGGGTGTCTCAAGAACACCCTGCTGCAACCCTGAAAAAGAAATTTGGGGGCATATGGCGAACATAAATTTTAACAACATTCCTTTACCTCAAAAACGATTTTCAAATCATAACTTCAAAACACTACACATGGGAAAATTACTTAAATTGTCCTTAAGACACATAAAAGCATATTTTGATTGGCTTTCCTGCATGGTAGGGTCACTTTTAACATGGCTATGTAACATAAACATTCAAAATCAAAATTTTCAATGTACAGGTGGGAGCATATTTACAAGCAATTTGCGCCACAAAGAAAGGTCTGACATTAAAATGGGAAAAATAACATCAGGGACAGTCAATTGCCTTATAAAGAACCATACACCATTATGTCCTTCTCATGAATTTAAAAACAATTCCTTTTTCCCAAAAACGATTTTCAGATCATAATTTCAAAAAACTGCACATGAGAAAATGACTTAAAATGTCATTGAAACACATGAAAGCGTTTTTTTATTGGCTTTCCTGCATGGTTGGTTCACTTTTATCATGGCTATGTAACACAAACATTGATAATTAAAATTTTCATGCACATGTAAGACCATATTTACAAGCAATTTGCGCCACAGAGAAAGGCCTTACACTAAAATGAGAAAAATAACATCAAGGACAGTCAATTGCCTTATAAATAACCATACACCATTATATCCTTGTCATGAATTTAAAAACAATTCCTTTTCCACAAAAACGATTTTCAAATCATAATTTCTAAACACTGCACATCAGAAAATGACTTAAAATGTCATTAAAACACATGAAAGCATTTTTTGATTGGCTTTCCAGCATGGTTGCGTCACTTTTAACATGGCTATATAACAAAAACATTCAAAATTAAAAATTTCCATGCACATGTGAGAGCATATTTACTAGCAAATTGCGCCACATAAATCATAATTTTCTCCTTAAAGCACACTATTCTCTATCGAAAGTAAAGAAATATTTTCTCACCTTAGCAAATACTTTGAGTTTCAAAACAGTCTAAGAAACACACCAATTTGTCTTCAGCAGAGCAAAAGGTATGCACTCCAGAGTCTGCAGCTATCAAAAGCACAGAAATGGTGTAATTCTTCACACATATTTCTCATGTCACCCAATCAAAACTCTTCCCTCACTTTTTTTCAAATGAAAACCCTTCCCCCTCTGCCCTTTCTGCCTATTTTCCATAGCAACCACCTCTTGGAGAAACTCTGGTGTTTGCAAATTCACACAACAATGTTGCAATTGAACTCTGAACTCTCAGTGCACCTGCATATCCAGTGCTTTCTTTCATTTAATGTTTTTTTATTGACCACTCAAAATACATCTTTCAAACAACACATCTGTACACCCTAACTTTCTGTTTTCATCAATTAAAATCCACCAATCACTGTTACTACTTCATGAACACAGAAACTCCACGGTTTTTTTCATTTCAAACTCACATTTTTTCAACTGCCATTTCATTGCCACACTTCATCTGACTGCAGGAGAACCTTCTCTCACCATGTTTTCTGTCTGGATTGTTGGTCATAGTTATATTCACTGGGCTCAAAGGTACGTTGAAAGCAGGAATTTACCTAACCTCAATTTACAAGATGTGGAAATTAAGTGGTTTGGCCACAGAGGATTAAAATGTCACCAATTGATACCATTGGTGAAAACCTTTATGCATTTGCCAAAACCTGACCTGTTAATTGTGCACTGTGGAGGTAATGACTTGGGCACTTTGACTGGTGTAGGTCTGGAAATGCTTTTAAAGGACACCTTTGAGCAATTGATGGCACTTTTTCCTCAGACTGCCTTGGTATATTCAAATATATGCCAAAGACAGAAATGGAGGTGGTCAAACCAATTTTGTCCACAAATTGAGAAGTCGAGGAAGCATGTAAACAAATCTGTTTCAGCTTACATGAGAGACCATGGAATGGGCTCCCTGTACAACAATAACTTGCGTTATTACATGCAAGATATCTACAGAGGAGATGGAGTTCACTTCTCAGATGAGGGCAACAGAGTTTTCACTCTGAATTTAAAAATGTGCATTGGTACCTACTTATAAGTACCAAAATGTACTATAAACCCAAAAGCTCTTCTCAGAGCTACCCTACATCTAATTACTCACAATTATTATTTTACTCTAACTTTTTTCACTAATTTTCAACAAAGTACACTCCCTGGTGCGCTACCCGGTACGCGTACCGGGAGCTAACCTCGCAAATTTTTTTTAAAAAATGTGTTTTTTTTCGCACATATGGGCCTCCTCAGCCACCCTCACAAAACCTAGGGGGTCAAGATAAGTCTACCGTGCCCCCTTCTACCCATTCTGAACATTATTTGCCCTCCATCTTGTATCATAATTCGACCGAAACACAAAATGGTGGACTCCCGTTACGCTTAAGGTTCGCGTACCAGGGCGCTCACCGGTTCGCGTACCGGGTCGCTTCCTGGGAAGCGCACCATCAAAAAAGGTGGGAAAGTAGTTCACAGAAAAGCCACTGGAGACAATTTCACCAAATATAGAATAGCTCATACTACATACCAATCCCTACCATTTTCACAAATTTGATTGGAATTCCATTTAGCCATTTAGCCTGTAGTCCTCTCTAAATACCGTGAGGTAAATTACTTCACAAAACACATCTGAAGTGTTGGAATTGACAACCAATTAAAATGTTACTTTCATTTTCTACTTTTTTTACCTGACATTTGATTGGTTATGTACCCGAATATATATAAAGGAAGAGAAGGAAACACAGCCATTTTGACTACTACTTCCTGGTGTACATTTCATTTGGATTTTCATTAATAACTTCAACTTCTTTTTAAAGGTAAGTTGTTATTTTTAAAACTGAAGTATATTGTGCACTTTAAGTTAATATGGCAAACTTTTTCTGTTAGTTATATACTATCCCTCTGTAGTACTTATAAATTTAGATACACTTTTTTATATTCCTACTTCCACTCTGATACTATACACTGCCCAAAGATAAATTCTCTGATAAAAACTGCCTATCTAAAATTAATCCCAACAGTGCCCTACCTCTACTAATATATATTTTTTTTATGCAAATTTCAGGAAAAATGGAAAGTGAACAAAACATTTCATTTGAAATTGTCCTTCCAGAGTCCAACACAGAAATCATTGATCCAAATGAGATTGAATTTATGGATGAAACATGGGACCAAGAACTACTGCAATGTGTGCAAGCAGTAGATAACCTCCTTGCAAATGAGGACATTTTACAACCTCAGAGACTACAATCTATATTCCATGATTATGAAATTTCTGACAATGAAATGTTAGAAAGTTTAATAAATTATGAAACACAATAAAAAAAGTTTAAAAAAAAAAAAAAAAATCAACAAAACCAACAATCAAATAACATACAGCATTTGAAAAGTCTATCATTCATTTTTTATTGTGATACGCTCCCCAGTACGCTTCCCGGTTCGCGTACCGGGCGCTAACCACGAAAAAAAAACAAAAAAAAATTATTTTTTTTTTGCCCCGCGGGGCCCCTTTAAAGCCTCCACATCAAACCTAGGGGGTCAGGGAGTATCTACTATGCCCCCTTAAGGTCATTTGCCCCTTCGCTTTTGACCTCCTCTTGTCTCTCGATCCTACCGAGAGACAAGATGGCGGCCGCTCCGGACTGTTTAGAATGTTGACAGACACCGGAGAGCCAATCAACTTCGCTACGCGAAGTTCCGTTACGCGTCAAGTACGCGTACCGGGGCGCTGCCTGGTCCGCGCTTACAGATATATATCTTTTTTTGAATGTTATTTTCTCAAAATCCACTGCAGCACATATATTGAGACCTACAAAAGGCACATCGGGCTACCAGTCCCTACAATTTTGCCAAGTTTCGTGCAAATCCATTCAGCCGTTCGGGCTAAAAGTGAGGCTAACCGCCCTATGGAAAACTCAATGTTAAAAACACGTTTTGGGACCCCCCTTTTTTCTCGGCCCCCCCTGGACGAACCCCCCCCAAATTTTCAGAGGCTGCTCAGAAACAAAATGTTCCATTTTCCAGAAAATTTCAGCCAATTCCGTCCACAAACGCCAAAGTTATTAGACATAGAATTTTCAAAAAACCCATAGGGAAAAAATCCTAACTATATATACCTACTGGCGACCGCCAGTAGGTAATATATATATATATATATATATATATATATATATATATATATATATATTCACTGAAAAAAACATAGGTTTCAGGCCTTATATAGTTAGGAATTAGCATTTAAAAAAACCTTTAAAATTCACTCAAAAAACTATAAGTTTTAGGGGTGTTAAAGTTAGCTGGAGATTTCACTCATACAAAACCATTGAAATTGCTCCTATATAGTTAGTTGTACTAACTATATTTGGTGCACCCGCAATCCACTGCTGATGATGTCACATATTACATCATTCATGACATGGTCAGTGACATCACTGATGACATCTCATCATCAGTTTTTTCAGTGAATTTCAAAGGTTTTTTAAATGCTAATTCCTAACTATATAAGGCCTGAAACCTATGGTTTTTTCAGTGAATTTGCAAGGTTTTTTAAATGCTAATTCCTAACTATATAATGCCTGAAACCTATGCTTTTTTCAGTGAATTTCAAAGGTTTTTTTAATGCTATTTCCTAACTATATAAGACCTGAAAGCCCACCAGGAATCTCCAGTATGCGCCAGGGGACTGCATTGCAGAGAGGTGTAATGAAGCCACGCCCCTTTTTACACCTCTCTGCAACGCAGCCCCCGTGCATGTTTCAAGAGGGGGAACTAATTCCCCTTGCATACTGGGGGCCCGTGGGGGCCAACTGGCCCACCTGGAACCTCCAGTATGCGCCAGGGGCTATACAACCTTTACCATGCATTTTTTACCACGCAATACCATTACAACGCTGGCATTACAACGCAAACCATTACAACGCATTGCGCTGGGGGGCGCTCTAGGATAGGGAATAAGTTTAATTTTCTATCCAACACCTTTCCTAGTGTCCACGGGGACTGGAGTTGGAGTAGAAAATTATACTTACCACTATCCAGCACCTCTAAGCGCTATGCGTTGTAAAGGTATGCGTGGCAAAAACCGCGTTGTAAAAGTATGCGTGGTAAAAGTATGCGTTGTAACGTCATACATCCGCGCCAGGGGGCTGCATTGCAGAGGTGTAATGAGGCTATGCCCCTTGTTACACCTCTCTGCAACGCAGCCCCCTGGCACGTTTGCAGAGGGGGAACTAATTCCCCTTGCATAATGGGGGTCCCTGGGGGCCAATTAGCACACCAGGAGCCTCCAGTATGTGCCAGGAGGCTGCATTGCAGAGAGGTGTAATGAGGCCACACCCTTTTTTACACCTCTCTGCAAAGCAGCCCACGTGCATGTTTGAAGAGGGGGAACTAATTCCCCTTGCATACTGGGGGTCCCTGGGGGCCAACTAGTCCCCCTGGAACCTCCAGTATGCGCCAGGGGGCTGCATTGCACAGAGGTGTAATGAAGCTATGCCCCTTTTTACACCTCTTTGCAACGCAGGCCACTGGCTCGTTTGCAGAGGGCGGACTAATTCCCCTTGCATACTGGGGGTGCCTGGGTCATATCTGCCCAAATGCCGATATTCCGAACGATTGAAAATGACTTTTCCTGAGAAACATTTGGATTTGGATTATCATGTCCTATACTTTGGAATTTTTGAAAGACTGACTTTGAGGATGCTATAAATTACTCAAATCTGCCCAAATTGTGTGAGTAAAATTGATACCTAGTCACTTTGAATAACAATGTACTTACGTCTCGTCTAACATTTGGAAGAAATATCTAGTTATATGGCAATATGATACCGACATAACTTGAAGGAAATAAGAACGCCCTGAAGAAGTTCTGTTGTACAGAACGAAACGCGTCGGCTGGCTGTGGTACATAAACTTAAGGAAAATAAAAGCATTTGAATATACACCAAGATTCAGTGCTTCAATAAGGACTCTAAGTGATATGATTTGATTGGACTTATTGTGCAAGTGGTGCTGTGCCAAACTTTGGAATATTCTCCACTACTCTCTACTACTTAGTCTCTACTACTCCACTACTCTGTAATACTCAATCTCTACTACTCATTCTCTACTACTCTACTACTCTCTACTACTCTCTCTCTACTACTCACTCCCTACTACTCACTATCTACTACTCTCTACTACTCACTCTCTACTACTCTCTACTCTCTACTACTCACTCTCTACTACTCTTTCTCTACTACTCACTCTTTACTACTCACGCTCTACTACTCTCTACTACTCACTCTCTACTTCTCACTCTCGACTACTCTCTACTACTCACTCTCTACTACTCTCTCTCTACTACTCACTCTACAACTCACTCTACTAATCACTCTCTACTACTCTCTACTACTCACTCTCTTCTACTCCCTCTCTCTACTACTCTCTACCACTCACTCTACTACTCACTCTCTACTACTCTCTACTATTATCTCTCTCTGCTACTCATTCTATACTACTCTCTACTACTCACTCTCTACTACTCTCTACTACTCACTCTTTACTACTCTCTACTACTCACTCTCTACTGCTCTCTACTACTCACTCTACTACTTACTCTCTACTACTCTCTACTACTCACTCTCTACTACTCACTCTCTACTACTCTCTACTACTCACTCTACTATTCACTCTACTACTCTCTACTACTCACTCTCTGCTACTCTCTCTACTGCGCTCTACTACTTATCTCTACTCTCTATTACTCACTCTCTACTCTCTACCCCTCTACCTCTCTCTACTTCTCCCTCTACTAGATCTCTACCTCTCTACCTCTACCTCTCTACCTCTACACCTCTACACCTCTACCTCTCTACCTCTCTCTACACCCACACATATACACATATATATGCATATATATGCATATGCATTTATATATATGTATGTGTATATATATATATATATATATATACACATACATATATAAACATATATAATCTGCATATCTATATAAATACAAATATAAATGCATGCATACATATACATATATGCATATGCATGTTATTTACATGAAAGTTACAAACAGAATGGCTTTAACTTAAACGAGGGCGAGATCTATTGCATTTTCAATGCTTGTTTACTTTGGTTCCATCAAGAAGGCATTCAGATGTGTCACACATTTTCCATGAATTCTGAATGTTAGCACTCTAGTTGCTCATTAGATCACTGTAGTAAAGCTACTGCTCACCAGGGAGGTCTACTGCTTGTATTCAAAGTGCATGTTTCAGTCTGTATGTCAGAATTTTTTTTATGAAATGGAAGAGGATTTGAGAAGTCACTCAAAATGTGCCCTAATTTTTCTTTCTGCAGCACTAATCATACTTTCTATGGCAAAATATACCCTCTCATTTTGTTCCTTTTTAAATTAAATGTTTTAAGAGTTACCACTTTATTCCAATCAAGATGGCTTCAGGTGTGCCATACCTTTGTAATAAGTAGGACTGTTAGCGCTCTAGTTGTTCTTTAGAACACTCTAGGAGGCTGCAGAGGAAGCCAAAGGAATCAACTGACAGTCTCTGTCCTTGTTGGATGTACATGTTTTACTGAGAATGTTAGACTTCATTCTCACATGACTGAGAAAGATAATGTGAATTTACAGAAAATATGCTTTCAGTTTAGCTTATAGATCCCCTTCCAAACCACTGTGGGAAAAGCATGAGATAATAGTTTTCTTTCAAACATGATTCATGATATCCCAGCAGAAGGCTTTTTCACATGGTAAAATCACCTTAGAACACACAACAATTCCTAAAATGAGTATGGTACCATCAAAAAATGATTTAGAATGTAACTAAAGCCCTAAAACCCTCTATTAACTACAGTGCTTTTTAATGAGGTGATATCATGTACACTGGTCCCAAGATGGCTGCCAACACTTCTTGGATGAGGTGCTGACAGCCAATCAGATCTCACGCGTACCCCGTGATGATTCTACCCTGCCCCCTTTTTGAGTTCTACACGTTTGTTTTTCTGCTTTCCTGTGCCTCAGTATACCGAGGTACAAGACGGCTGCTAACAATTTCGGTTTTGGGTCGCATGCGATTTTCCATTTCCTCCAGTTTCCACCTGACGTCTTTTAACTCAGCATCATGAGCATCTACTTGTTCCTTTACAGCAGTGGCTTCAGCCTCATTTACCACTATGCGGTCCTCCATGTCGGTCATTCTTGCATTTGATGCAGCCACTGATTTAGAGAGTTTGCGTACAACTCCCTGGACTTTATGAAGTGCTTGCTGAGCCCTGCGCCCATCTTTTGAAGTCTGTTCCCTATGGGAGGCAATTGCCTGAAGCACTGTGTCCATGACAGATGTCAGGGTGGCATTTTGCTGATCAAAAAAAGGGGAACTATCGCTATGGGGTCTGGAGGGAGGATCCTGCATGCTAGTATGAGGAGATTGGGCCCTAGGGTGACCACTAGAACCAGGGTGGCCTTTTTTCTTTTTTAGCACTGTGTGCCTCCTGTGTCTGCCCATAACTACGTCCGGATCACTATCTTGTGAGCTCGCATCCGTGTTTGTACAGATTT
Source organism: Lissotriton helveticus (assembly GCF_964261635.1). Classification (NCBI taxonomy): domain Eukaryota; kingdom Metazoa; phylum Chordata; class Amphibia; order Caudata; family Salamandridae; genus Lissotriton; species Lissotriton helveticus. Next base: position 347,419,511 of record NC_136067.1, on the reverse strand, counting down.
CTGAGTCAGATTGGGGATCAGAGAGAGAGTAGGAGTCTGAGTCAATGTCTTGGTCCTGAAGCAGTATAGACTCCTCCGCACCTTCAGAGATGGTAAAAAACTCTGATGGTTCCTTGTCTGTATCTGACGCTAAGCCTGACCCCAATTTGAAATCAGTTGCGCACTGCCCATCGTTTAGATGCTGCCGAGCGATGGTAATCGATGGAAAATCGCATGCGACGCAACAACCTCCGAGTACTTGGTGTCATTTGAGATGTCATCAGTGATGTCATCAGTGATGTCATTTGAGATGTCATCAGTGATGTCATCAGTGATGTCACTGACCATGTCATGAATGATGTAATATGTGACATGATCAGCAGTGGATTGCGGGTGCGCGATATATAGTTAGTACAACTAACTATATATGGAATTTCAATGGTTTTGTGTGAGTAAAATAAGGTTTTTTAAATGCTAATTCCTAACTATATATGGTCTATAACCTATGGTTTTGTCAGTGAATTTTCAAGGTTTTGTAAATGCTAATTCCTAACTATATATGGTCTATAACCTATGGTTTTTTCAGTGAATTTCATTGGTTTTTTAAAAGCTAATATCTGTAGCTGTAAAATGTATTCTTCTTTAAATCCAAAAATATATGTTATATGTTTATTAATAATTTTTTTTTTAATATTTTTTTTTCTTCGCTCTTGGTTCGCGAATCAGTGCTACATGTCAAAGTAAGTACATATGTAAAACACAGTACATTTGAGAGTTGACATTTATAAATAACTGTGCATAAGAGCCAGTGAATGTGTGAGTGGCTGTATGGATCATTGTGAACTTGTATCCGGGATTGTATAAGAGAGTAAATATGTGTTAGTATATGTTTGAATAAGTAATGTGTGTATAACTGTATAGTTGAGAAAATGGAGGTGTGATTGATTCTTTGCATGACTGACTAGGTGTGTGTGTAACTCCATGGATGAGTTACAGTCTGTGAGTGTCTGTTTACACTGAGTGTATCTAAGGTTATATTAGAGTCTGAAGAGGTTCATCGTATTATCACATGAATGATGTCATCAGTGATGTGATCAGTAATGTCAAATGAGATGTCATCAGTGATGTCATCAGTGATGTCATTTGAGATGTAATCAGTGATGTCATCAGTGATGTCAAATGAGATGTCATCAGTGATGTCATTTGAGATGTCATTTGAGATGTCATCAGTGATGTCATCAGTGATGTCATTAGTGATGTCATTTGAGATGACATCAGTGATGTCATCAGTGATGTCATCAGTGATGTCATTTGAGATGACATCAGTGATGTCATCAGTGATGTCATTTGAGATGTCATCAGTGATGTCATCAGTGATGTCATTTGAGATGTCATCAGTGATGTCATCAGTGATGTCACTGACCATGTCATGAATGATGTAATATGTGACATGATCAGCAGTGGATTGCGGGTGCGCGATATATAGTTAGTACAACTAACTATATATGGAATTTCAATGGTTTTGTGTGAGTAAAATAAGGTTTTTTAAATGCTAATTCCTAACTATATATGGTCTATAACCTATGTTTTTTTCAGTGAATTTTCAAGGTTTTGTAAATGCTAATTCCTAACTATATATGGTCTATAACCTATGGTTTTTTCAGTGAATTTCATTGGTTTTTTAAAAGCTAATATCTGTAGCTGTAAAATGTATTCTTCTTTAAATCCAAAAATATATGTTATATGTTTATTAATAATTTTTTTTTAAATATTTTTTTTTCTTTGCTCCCGGTTCGCGAACCGGGAAGCTTCCCGTTAGCTCAATTTGATGCCGCGACCCGGTCCGCGAACCGGTAAACGTTCCGTTTGCGCAACTGCCGCGTTAGAAATCAACATCGTGACGCGTCGCGGAAGCGCGACATATCACGTTGTCGCGTAATGCGTTTTATGACGCGCCGCGTTAGCGCACCCGGAAGTGCTCCGGTACGCGAACTGAGACGCGAAGCGCAGCTCCCCGGAAGCGATCAGGGGCGCATCGCGAAAGCGCGACGTATCGTGTTGCCGCGTAATGTGTCTTATGACGGGCCGCGTTAGCGCACCCGGAAGTGCTCAGGAGCGCGAACCGAGGCGCGAAGGGCAGCGACCCGGAAGCGATCCGGGGCGCGTTCCGCAGCGCGTAACATAAGCGTAACAGGTCATGTGACTTGTTAATAAAACTTTTCATTGGTTCATTTCACTTTTGGTTTCATAATGATGTAAGGCTAGGTCAGGTGACCTAAAAATAACACTTTTCATTGGTTTAGAACTATTGTTTTTCCCAAATGATGAAAACCCCTCCTTCTTTCCTCACTCTGACTTTCATCTTTGTGAGAGGAAGACCTTTTTTGATAGTTCAGCAATGGCTTCATTGGTAGCTTCAGCTGGTGGACCCCCACCACCACCACCACCTCCTCATGGGAAGAGAGGACCACCTCCCCAGTTCATCAGCAACACAGAGGAGGAAGAGGATGAGCAAGAGGAAGAGGAGACAGAAGGACCACAGTTTTTAGAAGAGCAGCCCCGGGTTTCTCATCGGAAAACCAGTTTTATTTGGCAGTTTTTTTCGATCCCTGAAGGGCAGAAGAAAGTAAATGCCAGATATGTCACCTGCCTCATATGTAAGGAGAAGTTATCTAGAGGCACCTTAAAAAAATACAGCTTCGGTAACTACACCATGCATCGTCATATGAGCAGGTGGCATCCATTAAACTACAGCCGGGCAGAGATGCGTGACCAGCAGGACAACCCAACAACTCCTGTGGCCAGGTCATCATCACAGATATCTTTGACAGCAGCAGAGGCACGGGAAACCGTGCCAAACATTCAGGACAACTTTGTCCATATGAAGTTTACCTGCTTGTATTGTGGTGCATTACTGTCTTGTGGCAATATGAGTATTACCTTAATCAACCGAGCTTATGAAAATCACAATTGCCCTAAACGCCGCAGACAGTAATTTTTTTTTTTGCTCCTGTTGAGCCCTTTCCAATGCCTGTTTTTTGTTGTTTCCCCTCCATCAAAAACCAAAAAAAACATAAAACTGTTCAAAAAATACAAAAAAAAACAAAAAATGTTCAGAAAAATAAAAGAAAAAATATAAAACAACAAAAACATAAAAAAAAGTTCTTTTCAGAACTACCTCCCCTTTCAAAAAAAATTGCTAGAATGTTTAGCACTCTGGCAAGCTCTATTTCTTTTGGTTCGCTTCCCCGTTCGCTTCCCGGTTCGCGAACCGGGAGCAAACCAAAAAAAAAAAAAAGAAGAGTTAGTATAAGGGAAGTAAACAGAGAGTAATGTTAAAAGAAAGACAGCTATAGGGAGTAAACCAGAGATACTGTTTAATAGATCTATTTACCAACGAAAAGATGGAAGAGGGTATAATTGTGAAAAACAAAATAAAAAAGGAAGTGAAAGAAAAAAAAGAGAGTAGAACAATAACAAAGAAGAGTTTCTTGGAGAATGTGAGTGAATGTTCAAAATAAGATTAAAACGTGTGGAATAACAGAGAGAAAAAACAGAAAACAGAAAAGAAAAAATAACAGAAAAAGATTCATTGAAACAGCAAAGAAATGTAAATAACATAGAGCCATATCATCAACATAGCCAATAAAAGTTTTGCAGCTTTTATCGGCAGAAATGTGTCGCTAAAGCCGCTTTTGCGGCAGAAAACTGCCGCTAAAACCACTTTTGCAGCAGTTTTCTGCCAATAAAAACAGCAATAATTTTATTGGCTGTGTTCATAATATGCCCCTTAGTGTGCTTCAACTACACAGAGAAAGCATTATGAACAAGTAGTGAAAGAGTGATCAGTCAAAGACACTAGGAGTAATAGAGACGGAGTGAGTGAACAAGAGTGAGTGTTGGAAATGGGATCCCCGGCTGGCCAGGGCTTTCGCCAAAGTCAGTCAGAGACCCCCACTCCCAAGTCAGGGCAAGGGAGTTACACGCCAAGATAACCCCTGCTCACCCTCTAGGTAACGTGGCGCGAGCAGCAAGGCTAAACTTGGAGGCGATGTAAGTTAAGTATTTGCGCACGCACCCCAGCAACAACAACCAAAGGCCCACCACAAAGGAAACTCCACACAAGGTTATATAAAAATAGCCTTTGTATTACACCAAAACACATTAGATAAAACACACTTTACAATGTGCCAGAGGCACGGGCAGAATTTACAAGGGATTATTTACAAGACAGGGCCACCTGGACCACTGTCAGGAATCAGCACTTTTAGAAGTAACAATACAATACTTGTAGGCCTAGAACTTAGAACATAGCCTATCAGACAGTACCTTCCTTCCTGGTTGCACTGGATAATGCGAGTGACCTCCTTAGTAAGCTTGAGCGGGCGACCCAGCAAAGCGGCGCGGCTCAGGGGAGAGCGGTGCTGCTCGAGGCTTGGACGGGCTGCCGGCACGGTACAAGCGTTTCTCTGGGGCGACCAATGTGTGTTGCTCAGAAGAGGAGGGGAGGGCAGGATGCGGGTGACCCAGCGAAGCGGCGCGGCTCAGGGGAGAGCGGCGCTGCTCGAGGCTTGGACGGGCTGCCGGCACGAGCTGCCGAGGGGAACGAGCGAGGCACACTTCAGCGAGGCCCCAGGGGCCAAGGGAGATCAGACAAGTCCCAGCAATTTGGCAGGGAAGGCACCATAGAGTCCACTGGTCCTGGGACTCTGGTCAGGGGGCAAGCTCAGTATCAAGCCCTTGGGATCACTTATAACAGAAGATCACTGTAACACAAAATAGGACATAAAGCACAAAACCAGTACCCACTGGTAACTGGTAAGTCCCCCCTACGCAATCCTAACCACCCTAGGAACAGGTCACGCAGGGAACCAGGACCTTACTAGCACCACCTGCACTAGCAAGAACAACCACCTCAGTATCACAATACAAGTAGGGGCATAGACCTGGGGACAAAACACATGATGCAGAACCTACATTCAGCGGTGTAAGGAACAGGGCACATAATGTATCAACAACACATTCAGAGGTGCAGAACACAGGGTGCGCAAAACATACTACACATTGTACATTTCCTAACACCCAAAAGCAATAGGACATAGATCATAACAGCATCTAAACCTTTAGCGCAGAACTCACAAAGTCCAGGTTGCGCCACTGCGCCAAGACCTAAACGTAGCAGCTGCCCACTACTTGCTGGGCAGCTGAGGGACAGGACAGGGGGGGCCTAAACGCTGCAGCTGGCACTAAGTGCTGCGCAGCTGGGGAAAGGCCAGGGATGAAGGAGTGCGTCTCACTCCTAAGTCCATAGAACACATGTCCCTAGGAAGGAAAACCTAAACGGTGCAGCTGCCCACTAATTACTGGGCAGCTGGAAACAGAACTGCGACAGGGGCCCTCACTGGCCCCTCAGGACAAGGACTGTGCCCAACTGAGCCCTCTGGCTCTAAAAATAAATATGCAAAAGGTGGAGCCTCTCAGGGCTCTAAAACATCAAGGGGCGCAGGGAGCCTCTCTCAGGCTTTAAACACGGGGATGGCCCCAGAGCCTCTCGGGGCCCAAAACACAACTGCGGCGCTTGGTGGAGTCCCCCTCCTGGGGCTCTAACATCAATGCTGCCCCTGGGGTCGCTGGAGCGGCCCTCTGCCATCTGGGGCCGCTCAGTGGGGGAAAGAGAAACTGCCCCCGGAGCCTTTCATTAGGCTCAAGAGCAGGTAAGGCCCCCACGAGCCTTTCACTTAGAGGGGAGGGGCGGGCAATGGGCCCTGAAGCCCCCCCTCCCTTCACGGGCACTCACCGGTCTCGCGGCAGCTGGGGGGAAGGAGAGCTCCCGCTCCTCGGGGCTCTCCTGTGCTGCGGGCTGGACTGCTTGGCCGGGGCTCCCTCCATTACATGGGAGCCCCGCAACACCGGCGCTGCACTTGGCTGGCTGCCCCGGGCTCTCCTCACCTCACGGGAGCCCCGGGCGGCCATCGCTCCGCCTCAATCCTCTTCCGGTCGGCGGCAGCCAATCCCAGCGCGGCGGCGGGCGGAACTTCCTCCGGCAAACCGGAAGTCCCGCCTACAGTCAGGCACGATGCCGCCTGACTTCCTGGTTTTGCCCGCGGCTGCGGCGGTGATTTCTCGGGGCCATAGCGAGGGGTGGGCACCCTCGAAATACACCGTAAATAGCGGGGTGGCACCCGCTAGGGCTCTGATATGCGGGGTGGCACCCGTGAATGCATATCATGAAAATCGGGCAAAAGTCAAAATAAAGCGCTCCGAGCGCTAGGGAACAACACAGCGCTTTCAAGCGCTATAAGGCAAATAAAGCGCTCGCCCAGCGCTAGGCACACAGAATAAAGCTCTCATGCACCAGGGGTCAAAGGAGAGCGCTCCCAAGCGCTAGGAAGGAAAATATAGCGCTCCCAGCGCTATGAAGGCACAAAAAGCCACAAAGTCCTTCAGGAGGTAGTCATCAGAAGTCCTGGGGCTGGGCAGGGCTCAGGGAGGCAAGCCATCCCTGAGCCCAAGCAGCAGCACGCCCCTGGCAAGATTCTAGTTGGGAACAAGAACATTTTCATGGGGTCACAGCCCCTCTTTTATACACCTTTTCCCTTTGTCTTTAGGTGCAGGGTGGGGGCAGAACCAGTCGCAGCTGGTTCTTGAGCACTCTTGATGGCCCAACCACCCATTCTATTCACTGGCAGGGCTTGGGTCATCAGTCACACCACAGGGGGGCGGAGCCAGCATTGTGTGGGGAAAACCCAGCCCATCCAGGACACAGGTACACTCCTCCCACACATCACTCATGCTAATCTCACACTCACCCCCGGGCAGATCCATCCAGACTTCCTGGAGCCTGGCATGCCAGCCAGCTCCAGCCAATCACGCTCCAGCACCCTCTCTGCACACACACATCAATGTCCCGAAGTAGCACTTCCCTTCTAGACACATACATGCCGCATACACCATCTCGCAGCATTCACTCCCCCGAGTTCACACATACCAAACTTGACCATGCACACCTCATGCATCAGGAACTACCAGGGACACAGACATTCCCCATGCATTCCTATGGGAGGGCAGGCCAATCTCACACACGCACTCAGGGAGAGCACGCACTTTACACTGCGCCACAGTGCTAAAGTGCGCAAAGACCAGAAATCACTATACTTTAAGGCAAAAAGTTTAGGGGTGAACCTGCCACAAGGCCCAAGTCCAACACAACCCCCTTCCAGCCAAAACGCAGGGTAGGCCAATCACCACTGTGATGGACTTTCCTGCTTGGGGCGATAGAACACGGACGCGGGCCCGCACTGCAGGGACACCCTCCGGTTCTACGCCACGTTGATCCATAAGACAAGCACATACTTAAAAAAACACAGGCCCAACTAGGCTACCCCACTGGTACTCCTTAGTTGTCCACGGCTAGGACCAGGCCCTAGGCCACCCAGATACCACTGGTCCAGGCCCATCCACAGAGTGGGGGGTAGTAACCCCTGGCCTGCACTAGCCATTCTCCACTCCCTCTCAGTGTAGTTCCAAACTACCACTGATCCTTCAACCTAGGGTCCGCACCCTCAGGCTGACCAGAGGTCACGGGCAAGAATGCCCCACCCTACCTCTACTTCTGAAGCACCCTCCAGAACACAACTCTCCCACCAGTTTAGGACCTGACTTCCTCAGCAGCAGGGACCACAGTCAGACCAGCACAAGAACGGTGTAGTAAGGCGTTGCACTTTGCGGGTTGCCAGATGCGGCGCAGGCGGCGGCTCGCGGACCGCGTCGAGACGGGGACGGCGAGCGGCATAGACTGCGCGGCTGAAGGCAGACGCGGCTCAGTGCGGTGCCTACAGGACACCAGGCTGGTCATGACAGAGTCACAGCTCCCTTAACTGGTCTACCACCTGGGATTCAAATTCACCGGATGCACAGGGGTCAGACTTCCTCTGACCCCCTTCCAGAGTTCTGCACCCTCCCACTGTAGAACAGGGTCCCTCCACTTAAGGTAGGCCCCACCTGCTCTCAGGGTAGTACTACAACACTCAGCCAAGAACCCTAAAGATCCCTGCTAGGCCTGTACCACCCCTTCTGGGAAACACAGGGTCTCTTCACTTAAGATGAGCCCCACCTGTGTTCACAGGGGTACCCCTAGAAGACAAACCGGCCAGGACACTGGCTACAGTCGCCCTGCCGTCCAGGACAGGCAACACCTGAACCTGGCTCCCTAACCTAGGGATGCTACCCTTTGGTTAGATGCCTGGCGCACCAGGACTTCTACAAGTTGAAAACAAAAATCTAAGACTTTCTCTCCTCCTTCAGCAGCAAGGCAACCACTGCAGGTCAATACCCCATACAGCTTACCCGGTTCCTTCTCTTCAGGCAGGAGTTCCCTCTTGTAACTTCAGGACACTACGCACAGTTGCCCTTACGTCCAGATCCGGAAACACCGGCTACTGGCTCCCCAACCAAGGGACGTACCTCTTTGGTCAGATGCCTGGCGCACCAGGACTTCCTTGAGGGTGACTCATAACTAATGTGTCGTGTACAAGTCTGCCTGACACTCAGGACAGAAGTGGCAAAACCATGGTCACTGCTTGGCAACACAACCCTTCTGGCTGGCCCCTGACCCACTGGTTCTTCCACTGGGGAACCTATCCCCCTCGCACCCCTCCATCTGGACTTCTGCACCCTCCCAACTGGAGCGGTACTGCCAGACACCAGAACTACTGGAACCCTGGTTACAGAGGTTCCACGTTCTCCAGACACTCTGGAAGATCCTCCTCAAATGACCTATTGGTACAGCCTAGGCCCCCGACCTGACGTTCCCTTCAAGAACAATCCAGGCCCTGAGACTGGGTTTCGGGCACCTGGAGACATGCAGTCCCACCCACTCCTTCTCCTCTTGAGACAGGACGTGAGCCCCTACACCGAGACCTAGCTGGGCTACACTGAACCTCTTCCACCACGCTGGGCTGGAAGACACCTCAGACACTCCTTTTGGAATCACTCCATCCCCTATGCCTCTCTCCTCCCAGAACATTACCAACTCCAAAATTCTGTCTCTCAACAGACCACAGAAATCAAAAAGCAGGCTCCACTGTCTGCAGACGTTCTTGGGAAAAGTTCAACACACAGGACTTAGGTATCTGAACAAAACTAGCATTCAGCAAGCTCCCCATCCAGAGAACTCACAAACACGTCCAGTGCCACACACCATTCATCCACACACACCCCTCCCCAGACTGGTAAGGCAGTTTCTACCACCCCTGACTGCTCAACCTGACCACACTTGACACAGGTACCATAATTCCAGGGCAGGGACGGGGGACACATGCACTGGACACACTTATGCTGCCACCACTGGATCCCACCCTTCTGGTGAATCCAGAAAACACACTGCACATAGGGGGATGATCTACCCTCCCGAGCTAGGGACACCTAACTCAAAGTGCACGAGAAACACATTTCCACAGAAATGACATTTTTAGCAAACTCCATACAATAATCCCCAAAATGTTTTTATCTAAAATGCAGAGCTTTGTGGTGCAGCCAGCTGCTACTAAGGTACAACGCAAACACAAATCCTTATCCCACCGCTGCCACCAATGTTGGAAATGGGATCCCCGGCTGGCCAGGGCTTTCGCCAAAGTCAGTCAGAGACCCCCACTCCCAAGTCAGGGCAAGGGAGTTACATGCCAAGATAACCCCTGCTCACCCTCTAGGTAACGTGGCGCGAGCAGCAAGGCTAAACTTGGAGGCGATGTAAGTTAAGTATTTGCGCACGCACCCCAGCAACAACAACCAAAGGCCCACCACAAAGGAAACTCCACACAAGGTTATATAAAAATAGCCTTTGTATTACACCAAAACACATTAGATAAAACACACTTTACAATGTGCCAGAGGCACGGGCAGAATTTACAAGGGATTATTTACAAGACAGGGCCACCTGGACCACTGTCAGGAATCAGCACTTTTAGAAGTAACAATACAATACTTGTAGGCCTAGAACTTAGAACATAGCCTATCAGACAGTACCTTCCTTCCTGGTTGCACGGGATAATGCGAGTGACCTCCTTAGTAAGCTTGAGCGGGCGACCCAGCGAAGCGGCGCGGCTCAGGGGAGAGCGGTGCTGCTCGAGGCTTGGACGGGCTGCCGGCACGGTACAAGCGTTTCTCTGGGGCGACCAATGTGTGCGGCTCAGAAGAGGAGGGGCGGGCAGGATGCGGGTGACCCAGCGAAGCGGCGCGGCTCAGGGGAGAGCGGCGCTGCTCGAGGCTTGGACGGGCTGCCGGCACGAGCTGCCGAGGGGAACGAGCGAGGCACACTTCAGCGAGGCCCCAGGGGCCAAGGGAGATCAGACAAGTCCCAGCAATTTGGGAGGGAAGGCACCATAGAGTCCACTGGTCCTGGGACTCTGGTCAGGGGGCAAGCTCAGTATCAAGCCCTTGGGATCACTTATAACAGAAGATCACTGTAACACAAAATAGGACATAAAGCACAAAACCAGTACCCACTGGTAACTGGTAAGTCCCCCCTACGCAATCCTAACCACCCTAGGAACAGGTCACGCAGGGAACCAGGACCTTACTAGCACCACCTGCACTAGCAAGAACAACCACCTCAGTATCACAATACAAGTAGGGGCATAGACCTGGGGACAAAACACATGATGCAGAACCTACATTCAGCGGTGTAAGGAACAGGGCACATAATGTATCAACAACACATTCAGAGGTGCAGAACACAGGGTGCGCAAAACATACTACACATTGTACATTTCCTAACACCCAAAAGCAATAGGACATAGATCATAACAGCATCTAAACCTTTAGCGCAGAACTCACAAAGTCCAGGTTGCGCCACTGCGCCAAGACCTAAACGTAGCAGCTGCCCACTACTTGCTGGGCAGCTGAGGGACAGGACAGGGGGGGCCTAAACGCTGCAGCTGGCACTAAGTGCTGCGCAGCTGGGGAAAGGCCAGGGATGAAGGAGTGCGTCTCACTCCTAAGTCCATAGAACACATGTCCCTAGGAAGGAAAACCTAAACGGTGCAGCTGCCCACTAATTACTGGGCAGCTGGAAACAGAACTGCGACAGGGGCCCTCACTGGCCCCTCAGGACAAGGACTGTGCCCAACTGAGCCCTCTGGCTCTAAAAACAAATATGCAAAAGGTGGAGCCTCTCAGGGCTCTAAAACATCAAGGGGCGCAGGGAGCCTCTCTCAGGCTTTAAACACGGGGATGGCCCCAGAGCCTCTCGGGGCCCAAAACACAACTGCGGCGCTTGGTGGAGTCCCCCTCCTGGGGCTCTAACATCAATGCTGCCCTTGGGGTCGCTGGAGCGGCCCTCTGCCATCTGGGGCCGCTCAGTGGGGGAAAGAGAAACTGCCCCCGGAGCCTTTCATTAGGCTCAAGAGCAGGTAAGGCCCCCACGAGCCTTTCACTTAGAGGGGAGGGGCGGGCAATGGGCCCCGAAGCCCCCCCTCCCTTCACGGGCACTCACCGGTCTCGCGGCGGCTGGGGGGAAGGAGAGCTCCCGCTCCTCGGGGCTCTCCTGTGCTGCGGGCTGGACTGCTTGGCCGGGGCTCCCTCCATTACATGGGAGCCCCGCAACACCGGCGCTGCACTTGGCTGGCTGCCCCGGGCTCTCCTCACCTCACGGGAGCCCCGGGCGGCCATCGCTCCGCCTCAATCCTCTTCCGGTCGGCGGCAGCCAATCCCAGCGCGGCGGCGGGCGGGACTTCCTCCGGCAAACCGGAAGTCCCGCCTACAGTCAGGCGCGATGCCGCCTGACTTCCTGGTTTTGCCCGCGGCTGCGGCGGTGATTTCTCGGGGCCATAGCGAGGGGTGGGCACCCTCGAAATACACCGTAAATAGCGGGGTGGCACCCGCTAGGGCTCTGATATGCGGGGTGGCACCCGTGAATGCATATCATGAAAATCGGGCAAAAGTCAAAATAAAGCGCTCCGAGCGCTAGGGAACAACACAGCGCTTTCAAGCGCTATAAGGCAAATAAAGTGCTCGCCCAGCGCTAGGCACACAGAAAAAAGCTCTCATGCACCAGGGGTCAAAGGAGAGCGCTCCCAAGCGCTAGGAAGGAAAATATAGCGCTCCCAGCGCTATGAAGGCACAAAAAGCCACAAAGTCCTTCAGGAGGTGGTCATCAGAAGTCCAGTGGCTGGGCAGGGCTCAGGGAGGCAAGCCATCCCTGAGCCCAAGCAGCAGCACGCCCCTGGCAAGATTCTAGTTGGGAACAAGAACATTTTCATGGGGTCACAGCCCCTCTTTTATACACCTTTTCCCTTTGTCTTTAGGTGCAGGGTGGGGGCAGAACCAGTCGCAGCTGATTCTTGAGCACTCTTGATGGCCCAACCACCCATTCTATTCACTGGCAGGGCTTGGGTCATCAGTCACACCACAGGGGGGCGGAGCCAGCATTGTGTGGGGAAAACCCAGCCCATCCAGGACACAGGTACACTCCTCCCACACATCACTCATGCTAATCTCACACTCACCACCGGGCAGACCCATCCAGACTTCCTGGAGCCTGGCATGCCAGCCAGCTCCAGCCAATCACGCTCCAGCACCCTCTCTGCACACACACATCAATGTCCCGAAGTAGCACTTCCCTTCTAGACACATACATGCCGCATACACCATCTTGCAGCATTCACTCCCCCCGAGTTCACACATACCAAACTTGACCATGCACACCTCACGCATCAGGAACTACCAGGGACACAGACATTCCCCATGCATTCCTATGGGAGGGCAGGCCAATCTCACACACGCACTCAGGGAGAGCACGCACTTTACACTGCGCCACAGTGCTAAAGTGCGCAAAGACCAGAAATCACTATACTTTAAGGCAAAAAGTTTAGGGGTGAACCTGCCACAAGGCCCAAGTCCAACAGTGAGGAACTATGAGAAGAGAGGGACTGAGAAAAAGAGTGGAAGGAGTTGAGTAAGTAGGTAATAGAGAAAGGAATGAGGAAAGTAGCAAAGGCAGGAAACTGAGGGTTAAAGAAATGAAGCTGTGGAACTAATAGTAGGTGAATGTGATAGAAAAGTAACGAAAAGAGTACAAAACATTTACCTTATAATTGTCGTTAACTTACTCACTTTTTATTTTTATACTTTCAATCTGTGAAAGAGAGAACAAACATTTGAAAAATATTAAAAGATGTATTTAAAAATTAGAAAAGACAAGGGAAAAGATTGAAGGACAAACAGTTTTTCAACAACTTTGACACTTACAGAAGCTTCTGCTTCTCCAGGCCCCCTACACAGTCCTAAAGATATACATTTTAAACTAACAGTATCTTGATGCAGATGAAGTGAGGCCTATCTTAAAACATGGTGCATCTTTTGCACTGCTGTTGTCTCACAAAAGTGTCGCAAGACACTAACATTTTAAATGATTGTTTCAGGATGCCAATAAGATGTGTCCTATCCAGAGGTTTGTTTGAGGTGAGGCCTACTCAGGGTTCCAAATGAAATTTTGAGTTGTTGAAGAGAACAGAGGACATAATACATGTGAAGGCCTACCAATGAAGTAAGTCATGTCCACTTCACTCTTGAACAAAGGCCAGACCTCTTCTGTGTCCGTGGACAGACCTAAAGTTCATCTGCACAATGTCATTCGTAAACTTAGGAAACACTGGTGATGTAATTGAAAAATGTGGAGTTTCTTTTCCTCATTTCACAATCACATCACCTGTGTTGCCTTTGGTTAGGTATCTCATAGTGCAGATGGAGTCTAGCATATCAAAGAGTACATAGAAGTTGAGCAGTATATACAACAATTTTGACATTTACAGAAGACTTAGCTTCTTATCTTGTTGGAGATGAAGTCAGGCCTGTCTTGCAACCTGGTGCCTCTTTTGCATCACTGCCGCATCGGTTTCATGTGGCACGGGTTTTTTACAGCATGACACATCTGCCTAGATGCATCAATTTGTAATTTTGTCGCCTCATAGCAAATCTTTTGCACCGCCGCTGCATCACAAAAGTGACGCACAGTGACGCAAAAGAGGCATACACCTATCATAAATCTGTCCCTAACATTTGAAATGATTGATTCAGGATGACGATAAGGTGTGGCCTCTCCAGAGGTTTGTTTAAGGTGAGGCCTACTCAGGATTGCATATCAAATTTATGCTTGTTGAAGAATACAGAGGAGATAATACATGTGAAGGCCTACCAATGAAGTAAGTCATGTCCACTTCACTCTTGAACAAAGGCCAGACCTCTTCTGTGTCCGTGGACAGACCTAAACTTCATCTGCACAATGTCATTCGTAAACTTAGGAAACACAGGTCATGTAATTGAAAAATGTGGAGTTTCTTTTCCTCATTTCACAATCACATCACCTGTGTTGCCTTTGCTTAGGTATCTCATAGTGCAGATGTAGTCCAGCATATGAAACAGTACCCAGAAGTGCAGCACTGCATGCAACAACTTTGACACTTACAAAAGCTTCAGCTTCTGCATGCCCCCTACACAGTGCTAATTATATACATTTTAAACTGATGGTATCTTGCTGGAGATGAACTGAAACCTATCTTGCAACATGGTGCATCTTTTACACAAAAGTGACCCACAGCGGAGCAAAAGAGGCGCACGGCCATCATAAATCTGACCCTAACATTTTAAATGATTGTTTCAAGATGCCGATAAGGTGTAACCTATCCACAGATTTGTTTCAGGTAAGTCCTACTCAGAGTTGCAGATGAAATTTAGGTTTGTTGAAGAATACAGAGGAGATAATACATGTGCAGGCCTACCAACGAAGTGAGTCATGTCCACTGCACTCTTGAACAAATGTCAGACCTCCTCTGTCTCCAGGAACAGGCCTAAACCTCATCTACACAATGTGATGTGTAATGTTAGAAAACACAGGTAATATAATTGAAAAACGTGCAATTTTTTTTGCTCATTCCACAATCATATCACCTGTGTTTCCTTTGCTTAGGTATCTCATTGTGTAAATGTAGTCTATCATATGAAAGACTACGTAGAATATGAGCACTGTATGCAACAACTTTGACACTTACAGAAGCCTCACCTTCTCCATGCCTCCTACACAGTTTTACATGTACATCATAAATGCAAACAGTACAGAATTAATTATACATGTTAAATGGTTTATTTTTGCTGTTCTCAGAATGTATCAAATTTCACTAAAAACAGTGACTTGAAGGTATTCATCATATAACAGTGGGGGGAAAAAAAACACAATCAAAATGATTGTGTTTAAAAAACCCATACAACATAAAAAATCAGAATTCAGAACTCCTTAAAGTTAACTTACTTTCCATGACGTCGAAGGATGTCCTATGAACAGCTTACACTCTGTTGTGCTGTTATTACTTTCAGCCCGCCACTTTCTGAAAGAAAACCTCCATCGTTTTGAAAAATATGTTACATACAATAAATGACTTCTCGCTCTCTACCACACGTTTCCACAAGGCCAAATCATGTCAGAGCCATTTATAACTCTTGGAATTCTTGTAAGCCAATCCCGTCATGTTGTATTTCCGCAACTTTCAGAATTAAAATGTTGAAGATCATTTTCACAATCCTGGACTACTAATATCTTACCCTTCTTGCTCACTCATGTTCTACATTTCCTATGACACTGATACTGCTTACTATGAAGCAGACTTACACTACCTCTATGACTACTACAATTATTTAATTCTCTACATCACTTTTAATCACAAAGCAATATAAAACAGTATACAGCATTGCAGACTTACATTCCCTCTACTCCATGTTTTGATTGGCTGCTTGAATTAGCTTATAGAAAGAAATAGTTTTTCTGAACTCATTCAAAGTGCACTTATTTTTCCATGACGTCCAGTGTTATGGTAAGAAGTTATGTCTCTGTACTACACTTATCCTCAAGGCCAAATCGTGTAGGAGCCATTAGAACTTCTTGAAATTCCTCAGAGCACATCCCGAGATTCTTTCCCTAAAATTTTGGTTTTAAAAACACCAGGTAAGAATTTTTAAGGTCATACGGCAATTTTTTTTTAAAAATTAAAACAGAATCGTTGCAGAATGACCAGCCATTTCTAGACTTTAAATAAGCTGTGTAATGTCCTGATGTTATTGAAGGACCATCATGATATATAATTGCTACAGTTACAAAAGTCCTTCCTGATATTGACAACTGTGAAGCCACAACATTTTTAATTAAAGTTGTCAATTTTGTTCCATCAGGCCTACATCGTTGGAACATTAAAATGACATACTGGCCATATGTTCGTATAAATAATGTTGAAATCATTTCAGATTTACATTGGCTACATTCCATGTTGTGATCAGCTGCTTTTACAAGCTTATTAAAGGAGACTGATTTACTGTCTGGCAAAGTTAAATATATAAATCTTTCTGAGACTACACTAGTAGTACTTGATACCCTACAGTTCTCGCAGTCATGCTGCCATTGATAAGAAAGCCCAAACAGGTGATCTACATCTACACCTTCAGCATGCAATACATCAAGCATATACATTAAAAACTCCTGACAATCTTGCTGAATATTTTGAGAGAATTGTGTTTGGCCTGAACATCTGTCTAACAGATTTCGAATTTCAGACACACTTTCTATTTTTGTTCTATCAGTGCTACATTTCTCTAACACAGAATTTAACAAACTGCATAATCTTTGATCAGAATTGACCACAATCTCTTCTTTTACATTTTCTAGAGAAAACAAAACATTAACCACTACATTAGCATAGCAGTTGACACCAGAAGTGTTTTCAAATTGAAAACCAACAACATCTTCAACAGAATCCTTTTTGTTTCTGCTTATAATTTCAGGTTCATCGACTTTTCGTCTTTTTGCTACAACCTCCCCAGTATTGGTCACATTTCTTCGTTTCCGGCCTACCACACGTTTCTCAAACAAAGGATATTGAGGCAAATGTGGCGCATACTCTCTTCTCAACCTATTGTATTCCTTAACACAATCTAGATCCGCACAAATGTTTGTGACATCACACTCAATCAAGTACAATCCCGATAAAGTTCTAACTCTTGACAATGCCACATATGCCATACCCTCCTGGAACACAGAACTGCCAATATTCACCAATGCACTGTCTACACTTAAACCTTGCGATTTATGGATTGTCACCGCATATGCCAAGCAAACAGGAAACTGCTTACGGCGAACATATAAGTCTTTTACAAGCAAAAATCTAGCAGAACAACGACCAATTAGCTGTACTTCCTCAATGCCATCAAATTTAATTTTTAAAAATTCAATTCCATCTCTATTTCTGTATTCCACAAAATCAACAACATTACCCATTGATCCATTTACCAGACCTCTTTCAACATGTAAATTCCTTCTTAAAATTATACGGCAGTTCAAGCACACATTCAGACTCTTTTCAAAACCTGCAGTTTTAGATATAGTCTTCTCTAATGAATCCAATTTTGATTTCAAATTCTCAGACAAAATAATTGCTGATCCCATATGCTCTACTCTGTCAATAGCTTCCAGTTTCACAATCTCTTGCTTTTCTAAATTCAACAATTTGTTGTTGAAGATGGCACATTCTGCAAGAGTTGGCATCAAACATATTCCAGATTTCTTCTCAGTAATTTTCTGAAAACCATTCTCAGGCACAACATCTTGTTCTGGATATAAATTTGACAGTAATCGTGCATGTAAAGCTTCTTTCCCATGCTCGGTCACTTTTCCTATTCTAACATCTTGTAGAATATTCTTGTAAACTTCATCCTTCGCCTGACGCATATTTTCATGCAGTTCAGCATAATTGAAGTTTAACCATATATTGACGTTGCCAATGCTCCCTAGGCACTTCCTGGTATCTTCATGCGTGAGCATTTTGAACACAGGTTGCCCTTTCACTGGTGTCAGCTGCAGACGATCTCCGAAAACAATGATGTGTTTGCCACCAAATAACACATCATACTCTGTTTTGAGAACTTCTTGCATTCTCAAATGCACAAAGGCAAGCATGACATTGGAAACCATGCTTACTTCGTCAATGATAAGAAGTTTCATTTTCCTCAAGATTCTTGAAACTTCACAACAAGCATCTCCAGATAGCTTGTGATATTGTAATTTGTTGTCATGCTCCACTGGCAGCATCAGTAAACGATGTAAAGTAATCCCTTTAATGTTATGTGCTGCCAGTCCAGTTGGAGCGGTGACAACACAAGACAGCGATGACTCAGTCCTTTCCTGCAAATAACATGAAATTGCTTTAATAAGGAAACTTTTTCCAGTTCTCGCTTCTCCACTCACGTAGAGTCGGACAGGCTTCAACAACGTACATGAGCACTCTTTCTTCTCATGACTTAATCCATGATCAATTTGCATAGTAACTTCGTCATATATTTTCCTCTGCTCAACGTTGAGTTGTCTTTCCAACTCTTCTAAGTTAACCGCATCCTCCTGAGCATGTGCCATGGCTCTTTCCACTTCATTCATAGCAGTGGCAGCTTCATTTTCGATAACAGGTCCTCCTAGTGGATCCTGACTCAATGAAGCAGAACTCTGACTGTCCTGGGAACTGTCTCTGGCAATCTCGGCTGCAATCGTTGCTTCCTGCTCGATTTCCACATTCAACATTTCTACATATTTGGGAAAAGCAGGACATTCTATGGTCTCCTTGGCGGCAGTGAAAGAGTCTTCGTAACAGAGGAAATCTCCAAGCAGTTCCTCTTCTGCACGCCAAGGCTTGAAAAGTTGCAAAAGTGCTAAATAGAAAAACTCCTTTTTTTCAGGAGATTCGCCACTCAATTTTCGATGGTTTACCAAATGGCATTTTCTTTGCTTGACCAGACATCCCTCACTTCCAATTACAGCATACACTCCTTTCTCAGTATCTTCTTTGATGTTCCTCTTGAATATGTAATTTTGAAGAACCTCATACAGACAAACATTCTCGAGGTGACTGCTTCGATTTGGATAATATGTATCCAACATGTTGCTCTTCAAAATGTCGGTACTGTTTGGCTCCTTTTCCGCCAAATACTCAATTTCCCGCACAGGTTTCAGAACTCGATTACGCGTTGCAGCAAGACCAAGACTCGCCCAAACGATACTCCTAGATTTGGCATAGAGACTTGCTGAAGACAACCGGTCAGAACATTCGTAAGCTCCGATTTCTCGATGCGACAACATCTTCAGACTGAAACTGTACAACGTCTTACTGAGGCTCTTTTCATGGGAAATGTCCTCCCACATATCCTTCAATTCTGTCTTCTCTTTTTTGGTGATGTAAGATGTCACATACCGAGCCACAGCCATACAGTTATCAGCCACAAACTGTATATCCATGTTAGCATTCCACATGGACAAAATCACCGGGTTGTAGTCGTTGATGTACTTGGACTCTTCGTTCCTCTTCAAATTGTATGTGTTTTTAGGTGATTTCTTCATCACATTATGTCGCAGCGAAGACATCAAACTGTTTACTCTTCCTTTAGAAATCACCGGTCGTGGAAAGCCGAAACGACATTTGGTGTAGAACTTGTCCTTGTTTCGGAATTTACGACGACAGTACTTTCCACAACGATGGCTTTGGAAACGTAGAACTTTTTCTCTTAGGCTTTTCTTCTCCTTTGCGTTTGGAACAGCACACGTAGAATACTGTTGTATGAAACTCATCACTGAGTCTTCTGGATCTGTTCCAAATTTAGGTGCATCCTTGATCCACAACAGCATATGTATGTGAGGAGCACCTCTTGCTTGGTACTCCTTTCTCCAGAAGAAATCCAACACCTCTCCAAGAGCTGGATTCTTCTTATTCATGATGAAAGACATCATAGCTTCAAATCTATGATTGAAGTACCGGCATACATTGACTGGATCCAAAGAGCACGGTTCTCCGGGTGTCTTGAATTCGATGTTTTCGATGTTTCCATTTGCCTCTCGTAGAAATTCAAGTAAGTCTTCCCAGCCATACTCGGCACAGCTCAGAGTGAGGAACCATGTGGGAGTTCCTAAGTTCCTCAGCATACATTTTAAATCACCATGACGACGGTACCAGTACTCATTAGTACCACGCTGACACGCCATGAGATTAATCAGGTGAGAATCCAAAATACTGTCTTGGACATTGACTTTATCCATAAAGTCACTTGCCGAGATGTTTTGCATGTGTATACCACTTTTCAAGATGTGGTTCACTGCATATGACAGTCCAGACAGATCGCTTTCAAACAGGAGATGAAACAAATAGGGAATACATTGTCGAAACCTTGCATCTCCTGCATACAATCGCAAAGTCCGGTATTCAGAAGCAGGAATTTGATGAGGTCGCTCATCATATCTTCCTCCCTGACCTGTTGGAAAAAGCTGTGGGAAACACCGAGCTTCCAAACTTTCCTCTCAAACACTAATGGGACTCCCTTTGGCTTGTTTCATTTGAAACAACTCAATAGCATTCCCCATGACTTCCTTGGAATGCAAAGGATGAACACTATAATGTTCATATATTTCTTCACTAGTAGAGGGTTCTACTTTCTCAATTTGACCAGCACACAAATCGCTATCCTCTTCCTCACTTACTTCCTCTTCTGCAACATATATATTCTTATAGTACTTATTATTTTTTTTCAAGTACAATGTTGCCTTTTTGACTTTCCTAACATTCACTAAATCTTGCCATATTTTCTTATTCTTTGTCGGAACCCCATTAACTAAGATAACCAGAGGGTCCTCTTCCACTTTTTCTACTCCAATTGTGTTAATGTTTTTCTTCAAATCTAGAGGCAAATAAACAACTCTTCCCTTTAATCCTCTCTGTAAATCTGATGGAGGCAATTTCCCTGTCTTTGGCTCCATTCTTACAATAGCCTGAAAGGGATGGATACTTTGAATCAAAATAGATTCATAAGTATTTAAATCCTTCAATTCAGAAGGGATCTCAACCAATTCCAGATTATTATGAACTGCTCTAGCAGGCATCTGGTTTTGATTTAATTTGCTACAACAATAAGTACACACACGTTGATCCGATCCCAAATCAAAACAATTTTCAACCATCAAATATGTTGTGAAATCCTTCCATTCACTATTATTTTCCCTTTCACTTTTTGCATATAAATCCACTAACTTAGTCTGATTCTTATAATAAGTGCGTCGACAACACACACAAGTGAAATTAGGCCTCTCACTTGATTTCACCTGAAACGTCGCAATTTCCCTCTGAAAATT
Organism: Lissotriton helveticus; assembly: GCF_964261635.1. Lineage (NCBI taxonomy): Eukaryota > Metazoa > Chordata > Amphibia > Caudata > Salamandridae > Lissotriton > Lissotriton helveticus. The sequence goes on along the minus strand of NC_136067.1, from coordinate 347,398,333 downwards.
ATCTGTACTGGAAACCTGTACACTATCTTCCACATTACCCTCTTCTTCTTGGTCAATTTCAACATTCTCCTCTTTACTTCCAAAGTAACAAAACTCAATTTCTGCACAAATATTCTTCACATCTATTTCAGAACCATGCAAAAGAGCAGCGCATAATTGTTTAAGCATAATTGCTGGACTCTTAGCATAATACAACATTCTAACTAATTTCCTCACTTTATTATGATGCACTGCTAGCATCCTGAAATGATGAAAAACACTCTGGCATACTCTCCTGGAAAGACAAGCCAGTGAATGACCATGCAAACCTGTCACTTCTCTCACTCTGCAAGGATCTAATTCTTGCAACAACTTCATTTTCTGCTTCAAACTTTTCTTATTAAATGTCCGTACAAAATCACAAAGCAAATTGATGGAATCCTGTCGCACACTGCAAATACTACTACACTTCCAGGTGTATACAGGACCCTTAGGACGTCTTCCTAAAACCTCATTACCTAACACCTCTTCTGTCTCTGTTGTCACAAGTTTTTCTTTTTCAACTGGACAACCATCTTTCACTTCTAAGCTCGACCACTGGTGTCAACTGCATGCACCAAATCATTATCCTGGAAATAACTCTCCTCATTAAAAAATGCCTCACAACTTGAACTATGCATCCATTCTCTGGAAAAAACTTCACAAAAATTACTACGATTAACTATTCTCTTCCATCTACTATTTCTTTTGAAATCATAAATTGCCTTGTTTAGCTTCCTAATTCTATTGATTATCAAAATAAATAACTTACATTTAATTTCAAATGCCTGATCAATAACTTTCTCAACTTTTTTTTTTCTCTTATAAAAAACCACCTTCTGTTGACCTTTCTTAATATTTTTTAACAAATTGCCAATTATCCTGTTGCGGAACATTCGTTTACGAATGTCCCTAAACTGTTGTTTCCTTCTACTATCATGCACAGAGTTATCTCTTGCTCTAGCAGTAACATTTTTGATTGGCCTTTCCTTTCCGTTTAAAATGCTTCTCTTTTTCTGGACTGAAACATTTTCTGTAGTAATATTTTTTTTACTACAAATATTTCTTATAAATGTTTTTGTGCTCTTACCCGGTGCTTTCTTGGTGACTTGACAAGTTTTTTTGTTAGAGGACTGCTGCATTATATCATGTACCTGCTGTCTTTGACGTTTTGCAGCCTTTCTAAGTCTTTCTTTAGTTGGCATGCTGAAATCTTGAAATGATCTGCAGTTGAATCTGTGGTAAAATATAATAAAAAATGTTATTAACCACTATTACCAAACAGTAAATCAATAACAGTCATCAAAAACTTAACACACTACTTGACATTTTTAGTGCTTGGCAAATTTAGAATACAGAAATAGCAGAAAAGAAATGGAATTCATATTCATTTTACCTGTGCTGTTTTATATGTGAATCTGATCTAATTTTATGAGCATATTTTAATATTTTATTGAAGACACTACACATAACCTGTTTTTGAAGGTGTCTTTATTTTTAAATGAAACGGTTTACATTTTTACTTTTCATTTATTATAAATTTTTAAAAATAAATGTTTATAGTTCCATAGGCTCAAGCACGTCAGCTTCCCACCCTATGTCATACAATTCTGACGAATCTGCATCCTCATCATGTTCTTCTTCATCCTCAGGATTTAAATCATCCAAGGGATCTACTTCCACTGATGTTTCAATTACGAGTTCAATTATGAGGTCGAGATCAACTGATTGCTGATTGTCGCTCATGTTGATGTTGTCGTTATCTTTAAAGAAAGAGAACAACAATGAGATGTTGCAGAGTAAGGCACAAATCTCAGAGACTATAATAGTAAAATTGTTTAACAAGAGTAACATTTTGCAGCTATTATTTAGCCATGACCAGCGATGCTGAGGAGGTAAGGCCTATGTCCAAGTTTTCAGTGAACAGGACTCATCTCTTCTTAACCTTGGATAAGCCTCACCAACTCTGTGTCCCCTGCTCATACTTAAATGTAAAGTGGCAGATTTATGTTAACTGACGCATTCCCAGGGATGCACCAGTTAATGTGCACCGCTGCTCTGCCACCCATGGTGTGCCGCATTTACAATGTGGAGCACCATTGAGTGAAAACAGCACAGATGCGTCACGCATCTGTGCCGCAAAAGCAGCACATTGCAGTAATCACGTCGTAAGCGCAACATGTCTACTGCAATGCACAGGAGCAAGCCACACATTGCAGGGTGCATCACTCCTTATGCCTGTTTTAAACAGGCGTAATGATTTGATTCAGCAATGCTATAAAGCTGAGTCAGTGAAATCTTCTAAATTTCACTGTGTTAGTTTTACAGGGCTTTCTTGCAAATTAATGCATACCTTGCAACAAAACACCTATATGAAAACTGACGCAGGTTTCATGTGGCACAGGACTTTACAGTATGACACATCTGCCTAGATGCATCAATTTTTAAATATGTCGCCACATAGCAAATCTTTTGCACCGCCGCTGCGTCACAAAAGTTACGCACAGCGGCACAAAAGAGGCACACGGCTATCATAAATCTGTCCCTAACATGTTAAATGATTGATTCAGGATGACGATAAGGTGTGGCCTATCCAGAGGTTTGTTTAAGGTGAGGCCTACTCAGGGTTGCAGATTAAATGGAGATGGGGCACCCCTGAGCCTTGCTGGAGCTGCATGGCACTTGCGATGCAGCTCCAGCAATGCGCCACCTTTACGGCACAGATGCGTCACGCATCTGTGCTGTTTTTGCCCCATGGTGCACCGCATTGTAAATGCAGCGCACCATGGGTGGCGGAACAGCGGCGCAGGATGACTGGCACATCCCTGGGGATGCACCAGTCATCATAAATCTATCCCTAAGCTTCTTATCTTGTTGGAGATGAAGTGAGGCCTGTCTTGCAACATGGTGCATCTTTTGCATCACTGCTGCATCGGTTTCATGTGGCACGTTTTTTTTACAGCATGACACATCTGCCTAGATGCATCAATTTGTAATTTTGTCGCCACATAGCAAATCTTTTGCACCGCCACTGCGTCACAAAAGTGACGCACAGTGGCGCAAAAGAGGCATACACCTATCATAAATCTGTCCCTAGCATTTTAAATGATTAATTCAGGATGACGATAAGGTGTGGCCTATCCAGAGGTTTGTTTAAGGTGAGGCCTACCTACATTCATGGGAAAATGAATTAAAATGTCCTTAAGACACATGAAAGCGTTTTTTTAAAGCCTTTGCAGCATTTTTGGGTCACTTTTAACATGGCTATGTAACTTAAACAATCAAAATCTAAATTTGCCAAGCACAGGTGGGAGCATATTTACAAGGAATTTGCACCACGGGGAAAGGTCTTACATTAAAATGGAAAAATGACATCAGAGACACTCAAATGCCTTATAAAGAAGCATACACCATTATGTCCTTGTCATAAATGTTAAAAGCATTCCTTTTCCTCAAAAACGATTTTCAAGTCTTAATTTGAAAACACTGCACATGGGGAAATTACTTAAAATGTCCTTAAGACACATGAAAGCGTTTTTTGATTGCCTTTGCAGCATTTTTGGGTCACTTTTAACATGGCTATGTAACTCAAACTATCAAAATGTAAATTTGCCAAGCACAGGTGGGAGCATATTTACAAGGAATTTGCACCACGGGGAAAGGTCTTACATTAAAATGGAAAAACAACATCAGAGACACTCAAATGCCTTATAAAGAAGCATACACCATTATGTCCTTGTCATAAATGTTAAAAGCATTCCTTTTCCTCAAAAACGATTTTCAAGTCTTAATTTGAAAACACTGCACATGGGGAAATGACTTAAAATGTCCTTAAGACACATGAAAGCGTTTTTTGATTGCCTTTGCAGCATTTATGGGTCACTTTTAACATGGCTATGTAACTCAAACTATCAAAATGTAAATTTGCCAAGCACAGGTGGGAGCATATTTACAAGGAATTTGCACCACGGGGAAAGGTCTTACATTAAAATGGGAAAAATAACATCAGAGACACTCAAATGCCTTATAAAGAAGCAGACATCATTATGTCCTTGTCATAAATGTTAAAAGCATTCCTTTACCTCAAAAACGATTTTCAAGTCATAATTTGAAAACACTGCACATGGGGAAATGACTTAAAATGTCCTTAAGACACATGGAAGCGTTTTTTGATTGCCTTTGCAGCATTTTAGGGTCACTTTTAACATGGCTATGTAACTCAAACATTCAAAATCTAAATTTGCCAAGCACAGGTGGGAGCATATTTACAAGGAATTTGCACCACGGGGAAAGGTCTTACATTAAAATGGGAAAAATATCATCAGAGACACTCCAATGCCTTATAAAGAAGCAGACACCATTATGTCCTTGTCATAAATGTTAAAAGCATTCCTTTACCTCAAAAACGATTTTCAAGTCATAATTTGAAAATACTGCACATGGGGAAATGACTGAAAATGTCCTTAAGACACATGGAAGCGTTTTTTGATTGCCTTTGCAGCATTTTAGGGTCACTTTTAACATGGCTATGTAACTCAAACATTCAAAATCTAAATTTGCCAAGCACAGGTGCGAGCATATTTACAAGGAATTTGCACCACGGGGAAAGGTCTTACATTAAAATGGGAAAAATAACATCAGAGACACTCAAATGCCTTATAAAGAAGCATACACCATTATGTCCTTGTCATAAATGTTAAAATCATTCCTTTTCCTCAAAAACGATTTTCAAGTCATAATTTGAAAACACTGCACAGCTCCTATGCACAAAACACCCTGTCAGTACTAATACTTCACATTTTCTCCAATTACAATTTCTCAAAGAAACAAAATCTATTTGTAAAACACTTGAGGCAAAGCAACATTTTAAAAACACAACTTTCTTCATAATTTTCTCCTTAAAGCACACTATTCTCTATCTAAATTAAATAAATCTTTTCTCACCTTAGCAAATATTTTATGAGTTTCAAAACAGTCTCAGAAACACACCACTTTGTCTTTAGCAGAGCAAAAGGTATGCACTCCAGAGTCTGCAGCTATCAAAAGCACAGAAATGCTGTAATTCTTCACACATATCTCTCATGTCACCCAATCAAAACTCTTCCCTCACTTTTTTCAAATCAAAACCCTTCCCCCCTCTGCCCTCACTGCCTTTTTTGCATAGCAACCACCTCCTGGAAGACCTCTGGTGTTTGCAAGTTCACACAACAATGTTTCAATTGAACTCTGAACTCTCAGTGCACCTGCATATCCAGTGCAATCTTTCATTTAATGATTTTTTATTGACCATTCAAAATACATCTTTCAAAGAACTCATCCATGCACCCTAACTTTCTGTTTTCAGCAATCAAAATCCACCAAGCACTGTTACTGCTTCATTAACACAGAAACTCCACAGTTTTTTTCATTTTAAACTCTTATTTTTTCAACTGCCATTTCATTGCCACACTTCATCTGACTGCAGCAGAACCTTCTCTCACCATGTTTTCTGTCTGGATTGTTGGACATAGTTACATCTATTGGGCTCAGAGGTATGCTGAGAACAGAAATTTACCTAACCTCAATTTACAAGATGTGGAAATTAAGTGGTTTGGCCACAGAGGATTAAAATGTCACCAATTGATACCATTGGTGAAAACCTTTATGCATTTGCCAAAACCTGACCTGTTAATTGTGCACAGTGGAGGTAATGATTTGGGCACTTTGACTGGGGTAGGTCTGGAAATGCTTTTAAAGGACACCTTTGAGCAATTAATGGCACTTTTTCCTCAAACTGCCTTGGTATATTCAAATATATGCCAAAGACAGAAATGGAGGTGGTCGAACCAATTTTGTCCACAAATTGAGAAGTCGAGGAAGCATGTAAACAAATCTGTTTCAGCTTACATGAGAGACCATGGAATGGGCTCCATGTACAACAATAACTTGTGTTACTACATGCAAGATATCTACAGAGGAGATGGAGTTCACTTCTCAGATGAGGGCAACAGAGTTTTCATTCTGAATTTAAGACTGTGCATTGGTACCTACTTATAAGTACCTAAATGTACCATAAACCCAAAAGCTCTTCTCAGAGCTACCCTACATCTGATCACTCACAATTATTATTTTACTCTAACTTTTTTCACTAATTTTCAACAAAGTACGCTCCCCGGGGCGCTACCCGGTACGCACATATGGGCCTCCTCAGCCACCCTCAGAAAACCTAGGGGGTCAAGATAAGTCTACCGTGCCCCCTTCTACCCATTCTGAACATTAGTTGCCCTCCATCTTGTATCTCAATTATACCGAAACACAAAATGGAGGACTCCCGTAACGCTTCAGGTTCGCGTACCGGGGCGCTCGCCAGTTCGCGTACCGGGGCGCTCCCCGGGAAGCGCTCCATCAAAAAAGGTGGGAAAGTAATTTACAGAAAAACGACTGGAGACACTTTCACCAAATATAGATTAGCTCATAATACATACCAATCCCTATCATTTTCACAAATTTGATTGAAATTCCATTTAGCCATTTAGCCTGTAGACCTCTCTAAATACCGTGAGGTAAATTACTTCACAAAACACATCTGAAGTGTTGGAATTGACAACCAATGAAAATGTTACTTTCATTTTCTACTTTTTTTACCTGACATTTGATTGGTTATATATCTGAATATATATAAAGGAAGAGAAGGAAACACAGCCATTTTGACTACTACTTCCTGGTGTACATTTCAATTGGATTTTCACTAATCACTTCAACTTCTTTGTAAAGGTAAGTTGTTATTTTAAAAACTGAAGTATATTGTGCACTATCAGTTAATATGGTAAACTTTTTCTGATAGTTATATACTATCCCTCTGTAGTAGTTATAGATTTAGATAGAATTCTCTGTTATAGTTATGGATGGAGTTAGGTTTCTCTTGTATAATTATGAATTTACTTACGTTAAATCACATACACTTTTTTATATTCCTACTTCCACTCTGATACTATACACTGCCCAAAGATAAATTCAGTGATAAAAACTGCCTATATAAAATTAATCCCAACAGTGCCCTATCTCTACTAATATATTTTTTTTTAATCCAAATTTCAGGCAACATGGAAGGCGAACAGAAAGTTTCATTTCAAATTGTCCTGCAAGAGAGCAGCCAAGAATTAATTGATCCAAATTATATAGAATTTATGGATGAAACTTGGGACCAAGAACTACTGCAATGTGTGCAAGCAGTAGATGACCTCCTTCAAAATGAGGACATTTTACACACTCAGAGATTACAAGCTATGTTCAATGAAAATGACGACATTTCAGACAGTGAAATGTTAGAAATGTTATTAAATTTTGAAACACAATCACAATAATAAATAATTGCTTAAAAAATAAAGAAATTAAAAAATAATCAACAAAACCAACAATCAATTAACATACAGTATTTTAAAAGTCTATCATTCTTTTTTCCTTATAGTACGCTCCCCAGAACGCTTCCCGGTTCGCGGACCGGGCGCTCCCCACGCAAAAAAACAAAAAAAATATTTTCTTTTTTTTTGCACTGCGGGGCCCTTTTAAGCCTCCACATCAAACCTAGGGGGTCAGGGAGGATCTACTATGCCCCCTTATGGTCATTTCCCCCTTTGTTTTGGCCTCCTCTTGTCTCTCGATCCTACCGAGAGACAAGATGGCGGCCGCTCCGGACTGTTTAGAATGTTGACAGACACCGGAGAGCCAATCAGCTTCGCTACGCGAAGTTCCGTTACGCGTCAGGTACGCGAACCGGAGCGCTGCCTGGAGCGCGCTTACAGATATATATCTTTTTTTGAACGTTAATTTCTCAAAATCCACTGGAGCACATATATTGAGACCTAGCAAAGGCACATCGGGCTAACAGTCCCTACAATTTTGCCAAGTTTCGTGCAAATCCATTCAGATGTTCAGCCTAAAAATGAGGCCAACCGCCCTATGGAAATTAACATGGGAAAAACATGTTTTGGGACCCCCCTTTTTTCTCGGCCACCCCTTGACGAACCCCCCCCCCCAAATTTCCAGGGGCTGCTCAGAAACAAAATGTTCCATTTTCCTGAAAATTTCAGCCAATTCCGTCCACAAACGCCAAAGTTATTAGACATAGAATTTTCAAAAATCCCATAGAGAAAAAATCCTAACTATATATACCTACTGGCGACCGCCAGTAGGTAATATATATATATATATATATATATATATATACATATATATATACATATATATATATATTACCTACTGGAGGTAATATATATATATATATATATATATATATATACATATATATATACATATATATATATATTACCTACTGGCGGTCGCCAGTAGGTATATATAGTTAGGATTTTTTCTCTATGGGTTTTTTGAAAATTCTATGTCTAATAACTTTGGCGTTTGTGGACGGAATTGGCTGAAATTTTCAGGAAAATGGCACATTTTGTTTCTGAGCAGCCCTTGAAAATTTGGGGGGGGTTCGTCCAGTGGGGGCCGAGAAAAAAGGGGGGTCCCAAAACGTGTTTTTAACATTGAGTTTTCCATAGGGCGGTTGGCCTCACTTTTAGCCCGAACGGCTGAATGGATTTGCACGAAACTTGGCAAAATTGTAGGGACTGGTAGCCCGATGTGCCTTTTGTAGGTCTCAATATATGTGCTCCAGTGGATTTTGAGAAATTAACGTTTAAAAAAAGATATATATCTGTAACAGCGGACCGGTTAGCGCTCTGGTTCGCGGACTTTTCGCGCAACGGAGCTTTGTGAAGCGAAGCTGATTGGTTCTCCGGCGTCTGTCAACATTCCAAACAGTCCGTAGCGGCCGCCATCTTGTCTCTCGGTAGGATCGAGAGACAAGAGGAGGTCAAAACAAAGGGGGAAATAACTATAAGGGGGCATAGTAGATCCTCGCTGACCCCCTAGGTTTGATGTGGAGGTTTTAAAAGGGCCCCGCGGGGCAAAAAAAAATAATAAAAATAATAATTGAACGGCTGAATGGATTTGCACGAAACTTGGCAAAATATTAGGGACTGGTAGCCCGATGTGCCTTTGCTAGGTCTCAATATATGTGCTCCAGTGGATTTTGAGAAATTAACGTTCAAAAAAAGATATATATCTGTAACAGCGCTCCGCTTCGCGTAACGGAGGTTTGCGAAGCTGATTGGTCATTCTGTCACTGGGCTATAGTTGGGCTACATCTGGCTGATATTTGGGCTACATTTGTTTTTTTGTGTGTCTGGCGGCCATCTTTGGGCTACATTGGGCTACATTGGGCTTCATTGGGCTACATTCGGCTAATTAGCAAATAGCTCATCGCAAACTAGGAATGGTAAAGAATCGCTATTTATTCCTTAAAGTTCGCTATTTAGGAAATGCAAATAACTTTGATGATACATATGGCGGTTCATCTCTAACAAGATAAGAAGCATAGGGATAGATTTATGATGACTGGCGCATCACCAGGGATGTGTTAGTCATTCTGTGCCGCTGTTCCGTCACCTATGGTGTGCTGCATTTACAATGCGGCGCATCATGGGGCAAAAACAGCACAGATGCGTGATGTATCTGTGCCGTAAAGGTGGCGCATTGCTGGAGTTGTATCGCAAGTGTGATGAAGGTCCAGCAAGGGTCGGGGGTGCCCCTGTCGCAGGGTTTCTGTTCTCACACAGAACTGTGGACAGAGGATTGGAACCTCGGCGAATTAGGGTGTCCCAAAACTCACGTTAGTAATCAAAAACTATTTAGCAAGCTAGGTACAGTGTCACATTGGATATAACAAACTCTCAATGTTTAGACAATCCAGAATATGAACTTATAGTACCTCAGGATACGTGGAACTCATGAACAGTCGGTCGTTATATATTTCTTAGAAACCAGAACATGGAGTTAAGAAGAACACATGTGTATTTGAAATGTTTATTTACTAATGCCGTCTTCTCAGGCGTAGTACCTTAGATAATAAAAGTACACATATTATCAGTAGCAAAATTACCAGCATAGTTACTAGTACATAAAAAGTGAATGGTGATAGTATGTTAACATGCTGTAAATGAATAAGAGTTAGCAACACTTATAAGCAGCCGCGGGCCGTGGAGGGAGTTACGGTGAGGCAGGGAGGCGGGGAGGGGGAGAAGCAGGGTGGAGAATACAAGTACACATATTATCAGTAGCAAAATTACCAGCATAGTTACTAGTACATAAAAAGCGAATGGTGACAGTATGTTAACATGCTGTAAATGAATAAGAGTTAGCAACACTTATAAGCAGCCGCGGGCCGTGGAGGGAGTTACGGTGGGGCAGGGAGGCGGGGAGGGGGAGGGGCAAGGTAGAGAGGGCTCCACCCTGCTTCTCCCCCTCCCCGCCTCCCTGCCTCACCGTAACTCCCTCCACGGCCCGCGGCTGCTTATATCTCACCCTCCCTAATACACATATTATATTATTTGCTAAGAAGGTCTCTTTGTGTTGGTTTAGGGCGTGCCCATACTTTAGTGTCTTAGATTTGAAGGAATCACATCAGCATACACCAGCTCTCTCTTCATGTGAACCGCATCAACTGTTGTGTATGTGTGTTCGGCAAAGCAATATAAAACCCGCCTCATGCCCAGAATTGGCAGAAGTTGCACTTATGTTATGAGTATGAAGTCGTGGAGATCAGACCTCATAACAATTCTGTATCGTGTTGTTCTTGAAACTTTAGCACTCGCTGTACAGATATAGTTTAACAAGTAAAGCAGATAGTAGACCAATAACATATTATTCTCATGTAAACCACGATGAACTACTAGGTGGAAAGCTAAAGCAACAACTAAGTGTCGTGTGCAGAAGTTGCAAAAAAGGAAAAATGGCGTTTAAACCGGTAATGAGCCCATGCTAACTTAACACGGTGTAAAGATATCCAGGACCTAGATGACACCTCCTCATGATCCGGAAACGAACTGAATAAGATAATAGAAGTGCCATCTCATGAGAGCAGATTGCAAGTTTATATGTGGACGGTCCGCAAGGTAAAGCATTAAAAACTAGGAAAATTCAATGCTAAAGAAAAATAAAACAGCCAAGTACTTTATCGAGTCTTAAGCCAATAGGCAAGGTAAATAATAAAAACTTGACAAATAAGTCAATGAATTGTCAATGAAATGCTAGTACTCAGCATATGAAACATGAAAAAGGTCTATGACATAACTGTGTATGCAAAATAAGCTGCAACAGCCTCCAATAGGAAGTCACCGTCTTCATCCGAAAACAGTTCAGCCATCCAATTTAAAAGCGGAAAAGAACATACGTGCTCTCCCAGCACCGGATCCTCTATCACCATCAGAGGACAGCTCGGTGGGTTTTCAAGAAAGCTGTGTTCCAAGAAAGACTGTGCTGCCGCCAGTAAATTCCAGGGACCAAGTAGTCCATGCATCAATGCCACAGCCATAATCCTTTCGCCAGGACAAATCAACTCGTGAGTAATGATAGGAGTCATCAGCTGATTAAAGTCGACGTCAGGAGAAACCGGTCCGCAGAGACACAAATCAATGGCCCAATCGAAATCACAGGTCAGGCAGTGAAATACAGGCTGGACACAGGTGAAGTAGGAGAACCGAAAAGATAATCCATATGCCGTGCTTAATATCGCCAACGGCATTGTGCCATAATATTCTAGCATGCGATTGCGGAACAGTGTCAGCAGCTGCAGGGTCGGAGGTTGCATAGGAGGGACATCCATATTTAAAAATGTAAAAAAGCACAAGAGCGTCCGCTGGTAATGCAAGTAAAAATGCAATCCACGAACCAGAGTGGAGAAAATGGAATGAAAGGGAGCAGGGATGACTCCAAAGATTTTCTCAAATGAAGTCACGAGACCACTGGTAACAACTTTAAAAAAGTGTGCCAGGGATTTTGTGGAGGATGCGTTAAAGATAGTCGGAAACATGTTGCTGAAATTGAAAGGCAAACCTGTGTACGGGTGTTCGCTATGTGAAGTACGAAAGTTTCACGGGCCGAACTCAAGGCCACCTCTCTCTGAGACAAAAGAGCTCTTATTCTTGTCATGCCGTTGAAACGTGTCCCAAGGTTGGTATTTGTGGCCAGATTGAAAACTCCCTATGTTCATGTGTGGGAGGAAATAGAACATTTCTGCAGCAAATAACCCGTTCACTTACTGTTACGATAAAAGGAATACTTTTAATTAACTCAGAACAATCTTCATTATTGAGCATCAAATAACTACCATTTTCCAACAACTTGAACGTGGGGATGATAGCAGGAACTGGCGTGCCTTGCAACACGCAAGCCATATTTGGTCGGTGTTTGTTGCATGAATCGTGTAACTGTATGTGCCTACACATTAGTGAATGATCTGGCGTCTCAGTGCATTCCTCTCCATTCAGATAAACTTCTTGATCATCTTTGAAACATCTGTATGTGTATGGAAGCGACCAGACCTCATGAACAAAAGCACTACCTAAAGGTTCATAAAGACCTATTGGTATATATTTCATACAATTTGAAAACTTATATAAAGCAAAAGGCAGCGTTATTAAACCGTGGATAAGGCATGTTGCCAAAAAACCCGCAATCCTCTGCTGATGATGTCACTGAGCATGTCATGAATGATGTAATATGTGACATCATCAGTAGTGGATTATGGGTAATAGTATCTCTAGTTTACTCCCCTATAGCTGTCTTTCTTTTAACATAAGTGTGTGTTTCCTTCCCTTATACTTACTGTTTTTGGTTCGCTTCCAGTTCGCGTACCAGCGAGCGAACTAGGAAGCGAACTAAGAGAAATAGAGGTTGGCACAGTTCCAAATATTGTACCAATTTTTTAATAACGAGGAGGTAGTTCTGAAAAGAACTTTTTATTTTATTTTTCTGAACATTTTTTTACTGTTTTTGAATTTTTCGGAACAGTTTTATATTTTTTTGGGTTTTTCTTGGAGGGGGCAATGAAAACGATTCATTGTAAAGGGCTCAACAGGAGCAACAAAACAAAAAAAAGAAGTATTTATTATTTTGGGCGTTTCGGACAAACTTGCATATGATAGTCAATAGCTCTGTTGATCAGAGTGATGCTTCTTTCTCCGTAGGAAATGAATCCATCGCAAAATACGCAGGTGTGTTTTACTTCACCAAATCTCATTTGTATATTTGGCACCATCTCCCTGCCCTCTGGTCCCGTTACTTCCGGTACAACAGATCTTCTGGCCATAATAGGGAGATTATCTAGGTCGTTCCGAAACTGTGCAGCACTGTAGTTGTTAGGATGCCACCTAGTCATATGGCGATGCATTGTGTAGTTTCCGAAACTGTATTTTTTGTCGGTCCCTCTGGACAGTCTATCTTGACATATAAGGCAAGTTACGTATCTTGCATTTACTTTTTTCTGACCTTTGGGAATTTAAAAAAATTGCCAAATGAAGTTTTCTTTCTGGTGAGACGTCTTGGGCTGCTCAGGCAAAAACTGCCTCTCTTCGTGCTCGTCCTCCTGTTCCTCTTCTTCTTCTTCTTGTTGAATTACAACTTGAGCAGGTGGTCCACTCTTCCTTGGATGTGGTGGAGGTGGTGGGGAAGCACCAGCTGAAGCTACTAAAGAAGCCATTGCTCAGTGATCACAAAGGGTCTTTCTCTCACAATGATGAAAGTCAGAGTGAGGAAAGAAGGAGGGATTTTCATCATTTGGGAAAAACAAGAGTTCTCAACCAATCAAAAGTGTTCATTTTAGATTATATGACCTAGTCTTACATCATTAGGAAACCAAAAGTGAAATGAACCAATGAAAAGTGTTATTACCAAGTCACATGACTTGCTGTGTTTACGTTAAGCGCTTTGCAGGGCCTCCCTGTTTGCTTCCAGAAACCTGCGCTTTGGCACTCGCTTCGCGTACCAGTTCGCTAACGTAGCACGTCATATGACGTATCAAGCGACAACGTGGAACGTCATGCGGACGGGAGGCGTCACGATGTTGTTTTCTAACGCGGCACTTGCGGTAAAGAAACGTTTACCGGCTCGCGGTCTATTTCGCGGCATCAAGGTCAGCTAACGGGAAGCTTCCTGATTCGCGAAGCGGGAACGAAGAAAAAAAAATATTTAAAAAAAAAAATATTCATAAACATATAAAATATATTTTTGGATTTAAAGAAGAATACATTTTACAGCTACAGATATTAGCTGTTAAAAAACCAATGAAATTCACAGAAAAAACCATAGGTTATAGACCATATATAGTTAGGAATTAGCATTTACAAAACCTTGAAAATTCACTGAAAAAACCATAGGTTATAGACCATATATAGTTAGGAAATAGCATTTAGAAAACCTTATTTTACTCACACAAAACCATTGAAATTCCATATATAGTTAGTTGCACTAACTATATATCGCGCACCTGCAATCCACTGCTGATGATGTCACATATTACATCATTCATGACATGGTCAGTGACATCACTGATGACATCACTGATGACATCTCAAATGACATCACTGATGACATCACTGATGACAACATCCAGTGACTGTATGCTTCTGTAAAGTTAAAATATGTCTTACATATTGAAGAATGAGTGGATGTATAAGTGTCTGGATGAAGGATTTAGTAGGTGCATGACTGACTGTATAAGTGAGTGATTAAATGTGTCTCACTGAGTGCATGGGTTAGTGACTAAACTGTTTTAAATTGTGCATCATTGTGTCTGTTGTTTTGTAATCTGATGCATGTGTTGATCATTAGCTATATGACTAACTATATGGGTTATTGATTAGTTGCCCAAGTATTTGTATGGGAGACTGAGTGTGTGTGTGGGTGTCTGGGAGGTGTATGACTCTGTGCATAGATGTGTGAGCAGTTGATTCACTAGATGTATGGGTTCAAAAGTGCATGTGGAAACATCTGTATGGGCGGTTGACTGTGTGCATGAGTGTATTGGTGAGTGAATGGATATCTCAGTGCTACATGTCAAAGTAAGTACATATGTAAAACACAGTACATGTGATAGTTGACATATATAAATAACTGTGCATAAGAGCCAGTGAATGTGTGAGTGGCTGTATGGATTATTGTGAACTTGTATCAGGGATTGTATAACAGAGTAAATATGTGTTATTATATGTTCCAATAAGTAAGGTGTGTATAACTATATAGTTGAGGAAATCGAGGTGTGATTGATTCTTTGCAAGACTGACTAGGTGTGTGAGTAACTCCATGGATGAGTGACAGTCTGTGAGTGTCTGTTTACACTGAGTGTATCTAAGGTTATATTAGAGTCTGAAGAGGTTCATTGTATCATCACATGAATGATGTCATCAGTGATGTGATCAGTAATGTCAAATGAGATGTCATCAGTGATGTCATCAGTGATGTCATTTGAGATGTCATCAGTGATGTCATCAGTGATGTCACTGACCATGTCATGAATGATGTAATATGTGACATCATCAGCAGTGGATTGCAGGTGCGCGATATATAGTTAGTGCAACTAACTATATATGGAATTTCAATGGTTTTGTGTGAGTAAAATAAGGTTTTCTAAATGCTATTTCCTAACTATATATGGTCTATAACCTATGGTTTTTTCAGTGAATTTTCAAGGTTTTGTAAATGCTAATTCCTAACTATATATGGTCTATAACCTATGTTTTTTTCTGTGAATATATATATATATATGTATATATAATATATATATATGTATATATATAACTACTGGCGGTCGCCAGTAGGTATTTATAGTTAGGACCTAGTTTTCATAGGAAGTCTGCAACATTTTATTTGGAATAACTTTGGTGCCGGTGGACGAATCTTCGTGGAATTCTCCAAGAAGATGGCCTGCTCTGCTCCGCTCCTTCCCTGAAAGTTTGGGTTTGATTTGTCAAGCGGGGGCCGAGAAAAAAATGGGAGGTCCCAAAACATGTTTTTCCCATGCAATTTTCCATAGGACCTTTAGCCAGGTTGAATGGAATTACACCAAATTTGGCAAAAAGGTAGAGTTCGGTTCGCAGATCACCCTTTTTGTTAAATAGTGTAAATCCGATCAGTAGTTCCTGAGAAAATCAAAAGTAAAATCATAGATATATCTATAGGCGCTTACCGTACGCGTACCTTCCCGAGCACGAGCTGTATGCTAATTGGCTGTCAACACTCCAAACCAGGAAGTGTTGGCAGCCATCTTGTGCCTCGGTCGAACCGAGGCACAAGAAACCAGAAAAACAAACGTGCAGAACGCAAAAAGGGGGCAGGGTAGAAACACCCTGAGCCCTTGGCCTGCTCAGGGGGTCCCACAAGGACGTCCATGGCCCCCAATTTTTTTTTTTAAATCACGGAGTACGCACAGGTACACGTACCTCGTGAAAAAAAAAACCCGGTCTGCTTTTTTCAAATTAGCCCCCGGGGGGACCAAATCCCGGGGGCATAATGCAAAAATGTGTGGGAGGGCCCAATTCCCCCCACACTGCCCCGGGGACGGCCACCCCCTAGGGGCAAAGTAATTATGATAGCGGGGGGCACACGGCCCCCCGCATTCCCGGGGACTGCCACCCCCCGGGGCTTTGATATTGATAATGGGGGGCCTTTACCGAGACCTGGGGACCGCCACCCCCCGGGGCTTTATTACTAAGTATGCAGGAGGGCTCACGGCCCCCCTGCAGCCCCGGGGACCGCCACCCCCCGGGGCTTCAAATAAAATAACAATTTTAAAAAACCTGTGTGGGAGGGCTCTAGCCCCCCCCACACGCCCCGGGACTGCCACCTCCCCGGGGCACTAATATTTTAAATCGGGGGGGCGTGATGGACCCCCTAGCCCCAGGGACCACCACCCCCCTGGGGCTTTACAATTGTTTGGAGGGGGGCCGCGCGGTCCCCCTCCTGGAGCCCTTGTTGGCCCTGGGGACCGCCACCCCTCAGGACCGGCTTCTGCAGTGTCCCGGGGTGCCTACCCCGGGACACTGCTGTTCGGTATGGTAGGGCGGGAGCATCGCGGCTCCTGTCCTACCATAGCAAACTTCTTTGTTTTTAGGAAGAGAGAGCAGGAAACCTGCTCTCTCTTCCAAAAACCAAAGACTATTGCTTTTTTGCATGGTGAGTAGCATGGTAGCTGCTCACCATGCAGAAAAGCAATGCCGGCTCTCGCAGGATGCGGGGAGCCGACATGGACCGTGGGGGTTTGGGGACCCCCCCCACGGCCCCCAACGAATATAAATAAAAGGCCAGCCCGGGGGATGGGGTCCCTGGGGCCAAAGGTGGCCACAGGAGGGGGGCAAAGCAGGCACCCTCCTAATAAAAAAAAAAAAAAAAAAGGCACATGCCCCGGGGGATGGGGTCGCCGGGGCGGAGTATGGCCCTGGGCGGGGGCCACGCGGCCCCTTCCCGATTTTGTCTTTTTTTTTTTTTTTTTGAAAGTATGTTTTTATTGCAGAATTACAGATAAACATCGAGAATGTCAACCATCAGCCCGTCCCCACACAAGAGACCACTTTGAAAAACAGTAGTACACAGCCCATCAGCCCACATCCCGGAGGCAGGGCGGCGTTAAGTCAGTGTGCAAGAGAGGTCTCCCCGCCTGGCACACAGGGACGGTAGGTCAACAACACAATCCTGGTTCCGCATTTTCTGTAACCTCAACAACAACTCCCCCCTTCCCAATCGCTCCCTAGAGGAGACGTACTCACCACTCTGACACCATCCCAGCGCAGTAGATCCACAGAGCCTAACCCGCCCCTATTGCAACAAGCCAATCCGCATGGTGGATACTCTGCCCCATCTGCTGCAATGCTCTAACAGGACAGACTACGTACTCCTCTATCCCTCCCCCCCTCTAACTGCTGCTAGTGCGGGTGGCGATGATGTGCGTTGGATATAACAGTGCGTCGTCAATACTGATCAAACGTTCGTGCTATCAGTTCCCTGGAACTCAGCCTCCGAGAGTCTTTCCTCTGTATCGACCGTTAAGTGGTCACTCAAAGCTTGCACAATCGTTTCCCAAGCCCTAGCCGCCTCCAAGCCCTTCTCTTTCCCCAGTTTCGTGGCCTGTCGCATTCTCACCACACTCTCGCACCTTGACCACTTCAACAACTCATTCGTCCAGCGTCCCACAGCCGGGCCTTCCTTGGCCGATTTTGTCTTTTTTTTAAATAAAAAATGGGGGCAGGCCCTGGGGGATGGGGTCCCCAGGGCCAAAAAAATAAGCCCTCCTTCTTAAAAGTATTTTTTTGTTAATAAAACGGGATCAGGAGGAGGCCACGCCCCTCCCTGCACCTCTCCGCAAACGCGCCCCCTGGCGCATTTGCAGAGGTGGAACTAATTCCACTTGCATACTGGTTGTCCCTGGGGGCCAACTAGTCCACCAGGAGCCACCAGTATGGGCCAGGGGGCTCACTTGCAGAGAGGTGTAATGAGGCCATGCCCCTTTTTACACCTCTCTGCAACGCAGCCCCCTGGAACATACTGGAGGTGCCTGGGGGGCTAGTTGACCCCATTGACCTCCAGTAGACAAGGGGACTTAATCCCCCAACTTAGAACGCGGTACGGGACGTGTTTGCACAGTGGTGACGGTAGGGGGCGGGGCTAGAGGTGATATAGTGTGGAAACATGCCCTGTGGCGTGTTTTAAGTTGGGGAATTAATTATTCTTCAATCCAGAGGTCACCTATGGGCCAACTAGTCCAACAGGTACCTCCAGTAAGCACCACGGCGCTGCGTTGCAGAGTGTTGTAAAAAGGGGGCGTGCCCTCTGAGCACCTGTCTGCAATGCAGCTCCCTAGCGCATACTGGAGGTACCTGGTGGGCTAGTTGGCTCACAGGGGACTTCAAGATTGAAGAGGAATTAATTCCCCAACCTAAAACGCGCCACAGGGCGTGTTTGCACACATGTTACCTCAGGCCCCGCCCCCTTCCTTCACTATTGAGCAAAATATTCCTGTAAAATCAGCCGAACTACGAATTCTCATTTACTCACCTGTTATCACAAGAGACGTCAGTGCTGCATCTTGGAGCGCACTATTGATCCTGAAAAGTAATTCTAACCATACTTACAGTAACTTGAATTTCCTTCCATAGGCTAACATTGACTGGTATCACTTGGAAATTTTTCTAAGGGTGGAGTTTTGGAAATTTAAAAAATTCCTCTAAAATCAGCCGAACTACGAATTCTGATTTACTCGCCTGTTATCAGGAGAGACATCAGTGCTGCATCTTTCAGCCCAATACTGATCCTGAAAAGTAATTGTAACCATACTTACAGTAACTTGAATTTCCTTCCATAGGCTAACATTGACTGGTTTCACTTGGAAATTTTTTGAAGTGTGGAATTTTGGAAGTTTAAAAAATTCCTCAAAAATCAGCCGAACTACGAATTCCGATTTACTCACCTGTTATCAGGAAAGACCTCAATGCTGCATCTTTCAGCCCACAACTGATCCTGAAAAGTAATTCTAATCATAGTTACAGTAACTTTAATTTCCTTCCATAGGCTAACATTGACTGGTTTCACTTGGAAATTTTTCAAAGTATGGAGTTTTGGAACTTTAAAAAATTCCTAAAAAAATCAGCTGAACTATGAATTGCGATTTACTCACCTGTTATCAGGAGAAACCTCAGTGCTGCATCTTTCAGCCCACTACTGATCCTGAAAAGTAATTCTAATCGTAGTTACAGTTGGGAAGCTGGGCCAGAGAGGACCAAGCTGGTTTGGACTTAGCAAAGACACTATGGGGTCCATTAGGATGGCGGGCGGACTTAGTCCGCCCGCCATCCTATCGGTCTTAGGGACCGCCCACCATAAGGGCCGGGGTCCCGTGGGGGGTATTAGGATGTGCCCACCACAGTGGCGGGCACATCCTGCATTTTTAGCATTGTGGCGGGCGGTGCTCTCAGCACCGCCCGCCACAATGCTAAAAATGCATGTATGCATTTGCATACAAAAAGCGGCAGGCACCGTGCGGTGCCTGCCGCATTGTGTATGCAAATGCTGGGGGGTACCACAGGTACCCCCCATGTGCACCCCCCCACCTCACCTTCACTTTGGGGGCCTGCAGGGGGCCCCCAAAGTGAAGACCGCATGCCTGATGCCGCCACTGAAAGGCATTTTTTAAGCCTGTCCTAATATGGCTGGCGGTGTCTGATAGACACCGCCACCATATAAACCCTTTTCCGCCCCGGCCGCAAGGCGACTGGGGCAGAAAAGCGGCGGACAGTGTTTCCGTCCGCCGCGGCCCCCACCGCCATAGTAATATGTCGGGGGGAAATGGGTGGCGGGCGGGCATGGATGGAAGGCGGATCGCCACCGCCATGGTGGCGGTGGCGATCCGCCCGACATCGTAATGAGCCCCTATGTGCCTGAGAGGACAAATGAATTTGGAGTATAACTGTTGGGGCACAGACCCCAGAACTTTAGATCTCTTTTGGAACCAAAAAGACTGCCAAGCAGAAGAGATGGGTAGGCTGTAAGGAGAGACTGCCACTTTGCTGTGTGTTTTGTTGTGTTGACCTGCAGTGGCTACTTCTGTCTTGGGCAGTCAAAGGACTGGACTGAATCTACTTTTTGTGAGTTTCTCCAAGGGCTTGAGGTAGAGCTTGCCTCTGATCAAGAAGTCTCAGGAACAGCAAAGACTTCAAGTTCTTCTGCCATCAGCACGGGGGACCCTGTGTTTTGTGTTGCAACAAAAGAGTAAGCAACCCAATTCCGTCTACGATGCCACTGCCGACTCTGTGTCCTGAACGCACAGCAGAGGGCACTGCCACATGCCGCACCGCAACCCTGCTCTCACTGGCGATGAACTCCCGAAGCCTCTACCGAGCCGCTGCTTGCACCGTGACCTGTTGGCATTGCACTTCGCATCGCCTCGCTTCACAACGTCACCTTGGTATCCCTTATGACACCACTCCATGCTGACATCAATGCCGCTGCTTCCACCGTAGTCCGAGGGCACCACTCGTTAGTTACATGGCGCACCATCCTCATCCCGCACCGCAGCCTTGGCCTACCAACACCAATGCCATCGACTCCAGTTCATCAGCCAACAACAGAGCTTCAGCAACGATGACGCCGCTGCTTGCACCATGACCTTGCAGAACAGTGATGAGCTCCGCATCACTTCGCACAGCAGTCCTAGTCTCACCCACGCAGCTAGACAACCGTCACCGAGCCGCTGCCTGCACCGTGACCGGAGGTCACTGCATGCTGTACCAATGCACTTTGCACCCCAGCCCCGATGCCTGCCGGAGCTCCCAACTTCAACCATGAGGAGTTCAATATGCAATGCATGTGACTTCCAGGGCCCAACGACTCCTGCACTGATCTCCGAAACCGACGCCTGTGGACGCCAGCTCTTCGGTGCTCATCAAGAGGTCACCGACGCACTGCTTTTCCAAAGGTACTGTTTTGCGGGTCATCCTGACACAGTAGCTGGCCTGTGATACCGCAGTCAGCCAGAACTGTTTGGATTTGTTGAGCACGACGCCGTGATAGCCCATACAAACGTATTGACTTAAAGGAACTGTATTTCAAGTCTTATTTTGATTATTAAACATTTCTGAGAACTGAATGGTGGATCTTTATCGTTTTTGGTCTTGTTTTGGCTATATAAAATATTGGATATTTTTCTAAACTGGTGTGGTGTTCTTTCATAGTGTCTTCACTGTACTACTGATGGTTACATGGACATGCTTTACACACTGCCTTTAAGATAAGCCTGACTGCTCGTGACAAGCTACCAATGGGGTACGATGCGGTTATTTTAGGAGTGTAACTCCCTTATCCTGACTAGAAGGAATGGTCCCTACTTGGACAAAGGTGCAAACCCTTGCCAACTAGAGACCCCCATTTCTAACACTTACTATGTTGATTAATTGTGTGCTTAAATTATTTGACTCGATTACTACAAATTGCAGACTTTGCTATTATCCAAACGTGTCACCTTGTCTGTATTATAGCATGTAAATACCTCTATAAACCACTGATTAGACGTCGAAGTCGGAGCACGGAGCAGATCACGCCATCTGAGCACCAATATGGACGGGAATCACCAAAACACGGCACCACAGGCAGCTGCTCTGATAGCCCAAGGTTTGTCTAAGGAATTAATAATGAGAACCATCACTCTTCGCTCAGAGGAGCACTGACACGATGAGTTAGACCAAAACCAATGTAGAACAAAGGAACCCCTTCTTAGATTATGCTCATGGAATATAAACGGCTTAGCATCAAAAATTGAGGATCCAGACTTCTGGCAATACATCACAAATTTTGATATCATTTTCCTACAGGAAACTTGGCTTTTGGTTCCCCAGCACATCGAGGGCTACATTTGCTTTGCGAGTCCAGCAAAAAGGATGGGCAGATTTGGCCACTGCTCAGGCGGGCTGGCAATTTATGTCTCCTCAACAAGTATCCCCTCATCTACTCTCATCGAATCAGTGTCAAATGTTATATTGGCAGTTACAATATCAATACTTACAGAGGTCGAAAAATTGGAAGTGTGTCTGATCAACTCATACGTCCACCCCAAACGGAAAGTTAAAGACTCTATTGAACTTGCAAATCAAGTGACAAAGCTCGCTGCAGTGATGGAAAATCTGCACTTCATTCTGATAGGGGACCTAAACCAGTACCTTTTAGGTTAATCTCAAGGTGAGGAAGTAGCTATACAAAATGGAATCTATAACATCACCGCACAAAGTTATCCACAGAAGAGAAAGAAGAAGCACTGCAACTGTTGCCTACTTGCAGAACTAGAACATCTAAATTTACGAGCTTTAAATGGCAGATTCGCGGATAATATACCACCAGTGGACTCTTACTACTCTCTCACAACAAGCTCCATACTGGACTATACCTTTGTAAGCCTTGCTCTCTTCCCATAAATACTTGGGTACAGAATGGGGGAGATAGCGACCACCGCCCACAAGAATTTCAAATACCAGCGACCGCAGCAAGTCCCATCAGCACATATGTAATTCTGGGGTGCATCTCCATGTCCAACCTAAGAAGGATAAAATGTACATCAAACAACACACACTCTGAGGCCGAAGCAGCAATTCAACTGTTTAATTCACCAATATTCAGCCAAGAAGACAAAATCGATCATTGGGAACAGTTCGCGGCCAAGCTTTTAGAGCATCATGCAGAAACAATAAACAACTCCCGGATAGTATGGGAGAAGAACAAAATCTCGAATGCCCAGAGACAGCAACTGAATCATGCCAAAAAATCTATAAACGCAACACTCCGCAGGCTGAGAAGATCTCCAGAGAACGCCACTGTACGAGCATCCTTGAACAAGCAAAGGGCAAAATTAAAAAGAGTGAAATGGAACATAAACAGCAACTTTGAGAACATCTTTTGGGCTAGACTGTGACACAACACAAATAGCAACAACAGTGCTCGCTTCTGGAAGACGGTGAATAGGATCACTCACCCACACCATACGGGTATTGGATCACATATTTCGGAAGCAAACTGGGTAACCTTCCTCACCATTCACTTCAATATTCAGACCGACAGAGCTGAAACTCTAACGGCGGAGAGCAGGACAGCAAGATGGAGCAAGTACAGCAGGGATGAGGGACCAGGAGCAGTTGCTCAAAGTAAATAGCCCTCTCATCTTGGACAATAGCTCTCAGCCCCTCGCAATCAAGAAGCTGATAGCCAAAGGGAGGAAGGAAGGGGCCCCAGGTCCGAACGGAATTCCTGCAGCCCTGTTTAAAGCTAAGAGCGAGGATTGGGCGGATATCCTGTATCCTTTATTCTCAGAAGTCAGGAGGTTAAATAGAATACCGGAATCATGGAAAGGTTCAACCAAAGTCCCAATCCACAAAAAAGGTGATAACGCTGAGGCCAATAACTATCGCCTAATAGCTCTAATAGACAACAAAGCCAAATACTTCTCTGGCACTGTATTAGAGGAGCTGACAAACTGGGCGGACACAAATTCAATAATACTGATGAGCCATACCGGCTTCCGCAAAATGGCAAGCACATCCATAAATATCCTCACAATCTCGCTAATAATCGATGCAGCCAAAACTTCAAAAATACCTCTTCATTTATGTTATATTGACTTTAGCGCTGCCTTTGATAACGTCGATAGGGGCAGACTGTGGGGACAATTGGCACAATGGGGCATACCTCAGCACATTTTAAACATGCTGAAACTTCTGCACACGGATACCTGGGTGCAGGTAAAATTAGGTGGTGGCACACACATTTCAGAAAAGGTGCCCACAACAAAGGGTTTGAAACAGGTCTGCGTGCTTGCCCCAACCCTGTTTAACCTGTTTATGGCTGACCTTCCAAAAGCACTCAAAGCCTGCAATTCCCACTCTTCAAGGATTGGAGGGCAAACACTGTCAAATCTCATGTATGCTGACGACGTAGTTCTGCTCAGTCATACGAACGTTGGTCTTCAGCGTCTACTGATGGCGATGCAGAACTATCCCTCAGTAAACAACCTAAAAATATGTCTTGAGCAAGACACGAACAATGTCAATAAACCATAAAAAGAACCTCCAAAAAAGCTGGTTCCTCTGTGGCACAAAACTTACTTCAGTTCATGATTATAAGTATCTCGGAGTGACATTCGACAAAGATGGGACATTCAGGCGTCAGAAAGAGGAAGCTAGAAGGAAAGGTCTGCTGATTGCTTTAACAATGAAAAATCTGGCAAGCAAACTGATGGGGCCTACCCTGACTCCGCTTTTGAAAGTTGTCCGGGCCAAATTACTCCCCTCAATTACCTACGGTATCGAGGCAATGCGGGGAAGAGATGCAAAATAATTGGAAAGCACACAGGTTAAGGCCTACAGAATCTTGTTCAGCCTTCCATCCTACACATCACCTGCCCAAATAAGGCTGGAGTTTGGTCTCTTACGGCAAGAACTAGCCAGGCATGGTGCATGCATTATCTGCATGCACAGGATTAGAAGTGCCACTACGAATACGCAAAATGATCTGATCTGGCAGGACATAAAAACAGAGAGCTTTCCCAAGCCAGAAGCTACTTACACCTAGCCCTAGAATACACCCAACTCACAGAACTTTGGAACGCACA
The DNA here is from genome assembly GCF_964261635.1 of Lissotriton helveticus. NCBI lineage: Eukaryota > Metazoa > Chordata > Amphibia > Caudata > Salamandridae > Lissotriton > Lissotriton helveticus. The sequence goes on along the minus strand of NC_136067.1, from coordinate 347,373,300 downwards.
AATCAGCTATTCTAATTTCAAGAAACTGGCCTGGAAATTCCTAAAACAAATTTCATTGGTGGAACACAAAGCAACATTCTCAAACAGATCGCATGCCTGGATGACCCTTAACTCCTATAAAACTCTGGCTTCACAACTGTATTTGAACCAGGGTTATTCGTAGTCAATAAAAATGAATTTTTTGAGGCATAGGATGGGAATCCTTCCATGCAGTCAGCACCTTCCACCATGGCAAAGGCCGCTAGTACATGAGTCGGGCAGGTTGTGCAACACCAAACGAGGGGACATACTACACCTAATCTGCCAATGCAAGGACCTGCGCCAAGCACGCAATCAGCTTTTCAAAGAACCCTGTAGACAGGAAGGCATCAGGACAAGGAGACAAGCGGTGTTAGCATGTTTTAATCCAGGCAATATACAACTAAATTGCAGACTGGTCAAATTCCTTATGCTGGCCGAACAAAGAACGCCAAAGCTAGCGGAAACTGAATAAAGCTTGGGCCGACAATGCTAAAAAGGACACTCCGATAATCAGACAAAAATATGAACACACTACTTGAAGCTAAGAGCCAATCCTCACAGCAAGCGAAGATAATTGGCCCAAAACAATTACGAGGATCTGCAAAGAATTCCATGCGGGACTAAAACATGCATCTGTACTTATAGCAGAAGACACCTAAAGCTCCACATAACTCCTACAAATAATTTGGACCTTATATCGGTAAAGAAGTTCCCAACAAGGGGTTTTTAAAATTTTTATTTTTACAGGACACAAACATTGATGGATTTTTTAAACTTATTTTAGGATTTTATGTAATGTATTGCAATGGTTTTTAATAACTATGCAGAAAATAAAGCATCTGAATTTGAATCAGTGGTCTATGTGCAGTCCTATGTATATGATATTTAATTTTGCTTTACCATTCAGAGCCATATTAAGAGATACAAAATTCTAATAAATATCTTACATTTCATCTAAGACTTAAAGCCTGATTTATATATTGGTCGGCAGACCATTTCTCTGCCTGGGCGACAAAGTAAATTTCTCTGCTATCCTGGTAGAGGTGCCTGCCAAAGTAAAAATGTTTGCTGGCTCACCATCATGGAGGTTGCTGTCAATGCTTTGAGAGTTTGACACACATCTCTGTCATGTTGGCAAACTTACAACTTTTTTGATTAAAAAAATAAAATAAATCGCACAGTGGGATTTTCTTTTTGAAATTTAAAAAAATAATGTTTCCCGTCCGTGAGATTTTCCTCCAATTTGGAGGGGGCATTGAACACCAGTGGCAGCTCCTCCGCTAGAGCAGAGGAGCATTGCCCCACTGGTAATCAGCAGTGAAGTAAGGGAAACATAAAATGAAATAACTCACATTATTATCATTTTATGTTTCCTTCTGCTGCAGCTTTGCATTTGGAGCGGGGATGCTCCGAAGAGAGAGGAGCAGTGAAGGAGTGGTTTGCCCACTCGTAAGTGCACATGACTGTTTGCCGGGCCTTCTTGGGCTGACCAAAACATTCATACGCACTTTGCATCTTCTCCATGTAGGCTACATTACAGCCTGCATGGAGAACACAGCGCTCAGACCAATCACAATGCTGCTTTACAGGGTTGTGATTGGCGATCGGAAGGATGGGACCCAGGTGTTTCATGCTGCTTCCTTCATCCAGCTCCGGGACCAGAGTCAGGAAGAAGAGGGCGGACAAGAGGCAGTGTCTGACCGGCTGTCACAGGCAAGTGTTTTAAACAAAAATAACAACTTCAGTCCCCCAACACCCACCTGTCCCTTCCCCGGCCCACCACCTGGGTCCGGTAGCAGCAACTACTATTGAACACTTTCCAATGCCCCTTACCACCAGGTTTTTCTTGGTAGTAAGGGGCATTGAAAATCGGCTGTATATCTACCCATCTCAATTAGGTGGGCAGACATGCAGCCAGATCTCTGATGGGCTTCACTTCAGAGGGGTTTGACCACAGCAGAGATGAAGTAGTCTCCACCATCGTCAAACCCTCATCCACCAAATCTAAATTGGATGGGCAGACCATAATATTGGCGGGATGGGAACTCCGTTGATGCTGTCACAAGTTCCCTCTCTGCCAACATTTAAATCAGGCCAATAATAAAATGACTGTGATGAGAGTTACAGGAAATTAATTTTGGACTTGAATTAGCAAATATTTATAAAATCTAAACATAAAATTTGCTTTTAAAAGTAGTCGATTTCTAAACTTTTGGCACTGTCAATCACCACATTCATCTGTTGTTGCATAGGAGAACACAGAAGTTTTGATAACTCAGTAAAATTGATTTAGGTAGGGGAAAGGGCATAGGCTCAATCAATCAATCAATCATTCGTAAAGTGCATTACATACCCGCGAGGGTCTCAATGCGCTGAGGGAGGAAGGGCGCTATTGATCGAACAGCCAGGTATTGAGTATCCTCCTGAAGGTCAGCAGGTCTTGGGTCTGTCGTAGGCTCAGTGGGAGGGTGTTCCATGTCTTGGCGGCGAGGTGGGAGAAGGATCTCCCACCTGTAGTTGTTCTTCGGATGCGCAGGACGGTGGCGAGTGAGAGGTTGGCGGAGCGTAGCTGGCAGTTGGGGATGTAGAAGGAGAGCCATGTGTTGAGGTAGGCTGGGACGGTATTGTGGAATGCCTTGTGTGCCTGGGTTAGGAGATTGAAGGATATTCTCTTGTTGACGGGGAGCCAGTGCAGGTTTCTCAGACAGGGGTGATGTGGCCATGGCATGGTACGTCGAGGATCAGTCGTGCCGAATTTGCGAATGATCGTTATATCCTCCATGTCCTCCAGCACTGTCAGGTGACATATGAGATTAGGCCTCCTCCTAGTTGAGATGTAAATGTTCAAATGTCAATGACAACCATCATGAGGTGGCCACTGCACATACCGTTAAGGATGTCATGCAAAAACAAAGACTGCCATGAGAGATGCGTGGCACACCACGTTACATGGGTGGACATTTGAGACACACAGAGGACACACCTCTCTATTTACAATACAGAAGTGCCGCAAACAACACATAGGTCAATGGGAATGCACACATACAGAACACCACATTTCACATATGCACACCTCGTACCGTACCATCCACAAAAGTGTGTCAAATTAACATGACTGGCTCATACCCATCTGCTGTACCTGTCACACCTCAATGCATCATGTGAACTTGGCACACATCAAGAGCCCTATGATCACAGTATCAGGAAAACTGTCACTTGTGTGCATGAGCTGATATGGTAGCACAAGTAAGTAACAACACCATACAGTGAGACAAGCCTTGCCTAGGTCAGCACTGACCCACAACACATTGATTTGTCACACATCATTGACATCAGCTTAACACTGTCAAGCTTCATCAAACATCAAATGCATAAGTGACATTGCAGGCACCACAGACCAATGTGTGTCACACATAAGGTGCGACCACATGTGCAATATATTGAATAATGGCATTGTGTGCACAATGATGTGCCCTTAACCATGTTGCTGCTGTGAGACATGGGTAGATGGTGGTGGCCATGCTCCGCCACCCAAATCGCTGTAGCAATCGCCTGGCCACGGCATTGTGACACCGTCATGGGGCATTGCCTATAGCCAATGGGAGCAATGCATATTTGAAAATCACGGAAGGCAAGCTCTGCCACCGCGGAGGCGGTCATTGGATGCTTTTGAATGAGGCAGACCTGGACAACCAATTGTTGCAGCTTTGCACCTCACAAACGACCCCAGGGGGCTAAATATCTGTGGGAGTGAGCCTCACATTTCCACTGTTCACAGAACCTGCTGCCTGGGACCCTCTCCTGCTTCGGCCTGAAGAGCCCGCTGCCTGGGACACTCTCCTGCTGCTGCCTGAAGAGCCTGCTGCCTGGGACCCTCTCCTGCTGCTGCCTGAAGAGCCTGCTGCCTGGGACCCTTTCCTGCTGCTGCCTGAAGAGCCTGCTGCCTGGGACTCTCTCCTGCTGTTGCCTGAAGAGCCTGCTGCCTGGGACCCTCTCCTGCTGCTGCCTGAAGAGCCTTCTGCCTGGGACCCTCTCCTGCTGCTGCCTGAAGAGCCTGCTGCCTGGGACCCTCTCCTGCTGCTGCCTGAAGAGCCTGCTGCCTGGGACCCTCTCCTGCTACTCCCTGAAGAGCCTGCTGCCTGGGACCCCTCACCACTCACATCAACCACAGGTGTTCCATGTCCACAGGGATGGCAAGGACAGAGAATATCCTTGCCAGTCCATTCACAAGCGAGTAGCTGGAGGTCCTAGTGGACGAGGTGCTGGCACAGTACCCAAGGCTGTATGGTGGACCCAATGTAGTGGTAAGTTATCATAAAGTGAGCTGTAGGGCAGGGGGGTGTCAGACATGCATGGGACTGGTGATGTCTGCGAGCCACTGAGGGGGTTCAGTGCAGTCATCCTGCATGTGTGTGTGAATATCAGGTACCCTTGTTATTCCTTGCTCCGCTGATGTACGAGCGGTCGCGGACGCGAAACCTACCTGAGCGCTTCGTGGCGCTCTGTTGACCTGACCTGATGCGCGCTGCATTAGCAATTTGGCGGCGTTCTTTTAAAAAATACCTTTTGTGATATTTGCTTTACTATTCATTTCTATATTCCCTGTTTTTAACTTATAGCGCCCTTACTTGCACTATAATTGTGTAGTCCACTGCGCTTTGCGGGTCCCGGTTCCTGTGGGCTGGTTGTAGGAGCCCAGTGCTTCTGTGGCGGCCATATTGGGTGAGGGGCGCGGGCTGCACGGTCTAGTGGCTCAGGCGACGGCCTCCTCATAAGGGAGGTAACCAGGGGGCTCGTTCTTGTTATTCCTTGCTCCGCTGATGTACGAGCGGTCGCGGACGCGAGACCTACCTGAGCGCTTCGTGGTGCTCTGTTGACCTGACCTGATGCGCGCTGCATTAGCAATTTGGCGGCGTTCTTTTAAAAAATACCTTTTGTGATATTTGCTTTACTATTCATTTCTATATTCCCTGTTTTTAACTTATAGCGCCCTTACTTGCACTATAATTGTGTAGTCCACCGCGCTTTGCGGGTCCCGGTTCCTGTGGGCTGGTTGTAGGAGCCCAGTGCTTCTGTGGCGGCCATATTGGGTGAGGGGCGCGGGCTGCACGGTCTAGTGGCTCAGGCGACGGCCTCCTCATAAGGGAGTCATGCATACGCGCAGCGGTCACGCGCAGCGGATACGCCGGATCACCGCCGGAGTCACGCCAGAGTCCAGCCCGTCTGCGCCCGTCAGCGTCCCGGAGGCGGGCGGAGCGGCGGGCTGGGCTCAGCCACTGGGCGTTTTAGCTCCAGGGCCCCCCCAGCTCCGATATACATCATGTGAGCTACGTTTACTACGCCCTTTCCATCCTCATTCGTGTGAGTGTTGCACTGTGTTCCCTGGTTGTTATAGGGGTAAGTGCTGCTGTCCTGGGTGCGGATGGCGCCCTAGCTGTGCCGTGTTTCAGCCCCCCAACAAAAAGATCGACCATGCTGGGTACCTCTGCATGTTGCTCAATACTAGATCTGTGGCTAGACATGCGCAGGATATTTACGATCTCCTAGACATGGAAAAGCCTCTTTGCCTCATGTTAACTGAGACATGGCTGGGGGAATTCTCTAACCCTGATGTGGCTGCCGCCATTCCTTCTGACTATAATGTCTTTAGGCAGGACAGACTCAAGGGTAGGGGTGGGGGTGTGGCTTTGGTGGTGAAGGAAAGTGTGGCCTGTTCCATTCTGCCTGTAGATGACATTCGCGGCTCTGAGTCCCTTGCTTTCTCCATCACCTTGGCACCCCACCAATCCTTTAAAGGTCTATTGGTTTACAGACCACCCGGTCCATCTGGTACCTTCTTTGAAGAGTTCGAGTCTGTCCTATCAGGGCTGGTTTTGAAAACGGAACAGTGTATTGTCGCTGGAGATTTCAACTTCCGCATGGATGACCTATTAGACCCGGACACCACCAAATTTTTGGAGGCCACTGCCCCCTTGGGCTTGATCCCGTATCTTTTGGGACCCACTCATGATAAGGGTCACACCCTGGACCAGGTTTTCTCGACATCCCCTTTGGAGGTTAAGGAGATTATTCCGGTGCTCTGGTCAGACCACAGGCTAGCGAAATTTTTGGTTAAAGGCATAATGAGACCTGCCAATTCCGTATCTCAGCAACAGTGTCGCGCCCTCCGGGCCTATCATTCTGTGACCCCGGCGATGCTCGCTCAGGCTGTGCTGGATCATCCGTGCCCCTTCTCAGGAGACCTGGAGAAGGACCTGGAGGCTCTGCAGGTCTGGTTGTTGGACAGGCTTAATGACCTTGCCCCAGTGATGGCCCCCCGCTCAACATCGAAACGGGTTTCGGCCCCTTGGTTCACTGTGGCATTGTCGACCGCCCGACAGTCTTGTAAGGTGGCGGAAAGAGCTTGGCGCTCTCAATATGATCCTAAGGCAAAACTGCTCTATAAGACAGCGGTTAAGGCATATCAGCGGGACATTCGCCTTGGAAAAAAGGTTTATCTTGCTGGGAGAATAGAGACTGCCTCTAACTCCTGTAAGGAAATCTTTTCCATAGTGAGAGAATTTACAGCTCCCCGCTCTAATGCCTCCCGAGACATGCCCCCGAAGTCCTGGGCTGCGGATCTTGCTAACTTTTTCACCAGCAAGATAAAGCTCATCCAGGACTCTTTTCATCTGGTGGCGCCTGTGGGGTCAACTTGCACCGAGGATGGCTCTCGTCTGGCGGTTTCATCTGGCCCGATGCTGGCAATCTTCCCCCCCATTTCAGCCTTTGCTTCCTTAGGGCTTATGGGCACGCTTAAAACTGGATCGCCTTTGGACCGCTGCGTTTCTGTCAAAAATGGCGGAAGCTTTAAATCCATTGGTCAATCCACTTTTGAACCTCTCGTTGAGCCAGGGTCTGGTACCGCAAGCATGGAAGCAGGCAATGGTCATCCCCCTGCTGAAGAAGCCTGGCCTCGACCCTGAGGCATTGGTCAATTATAGACCGATTTCTCTCTTGCCAGCCCTTATGAAAATTCTGGAGAAGCACATACACACGGTGCTCTCCAATTTTCTGCAATCGCACGAGATTCTGCATGCCACCCAATCGGGCTTTCGCCCAAACCACAGCACAGAACAGCGCTCCTGGAGGTGTCGGAAGACATTAAAGGGGTGCTGGACTCGGGTGGCAAGGCCATGCTGGTCATGTTGGACTTGTCGGCGGCCTTTGACACCGTTCCCCATGAGGGCCTTCTCTCTAGACTCTATGAGATTGGCCTAAGGGGGACGGTGCTCAGCTGGTTTTCATCATTTCTCGCTGACCGCCGACAAACGGTCTGGGCCTCCTCGGACTCTGCTGTGATGCTGCCATTGGGTGTCGGGGTCCCGCAGGGCTCTATTTTGAGCCCGACCCTCTTTAACATCTTTATGACCCCTTTGGCGGCATTGGCGGAGTCTTTCGGGGCCCGGATCGTGTCCTACGCTGACGACACACAGCTCCTCTTCTCTTGTAAGAGTGGAGGAGATTTTAATGGAGAGAGCATCCGGGATTGCCTTGAGGCTGTCTTTAGATGGTTTCATCTGAGTGGCCTCAAATGCAATTCTGAGAAGTCTGAAGTTCTCTTCTTCGGGTGTGCGTCGGATCCTGACTGGCAAGCTTGGTGGCCTACTAATATGTTTCCACCATCCCGTCCATCTTTAGTTGCTAAGAACTTGGGGGTTAAGATGGACAAGGGCCTGACGATGAGAGCCCAGATCTTGGGGGTGACGGGCACCTGCTTTGGCCTCCTCAAGGTGCTGAGGAAGTTTCTACCCCTTCTATCGGAAGAACATCGGAAACTGACCGTGCAGGCTTTGATCGGGTCCAGGTTGGATTATGCTAATGTCCTTTACCTGGGCCTGCCAGAGTATCTGCTGCAGCGTCTCCAGGTTGCGCAGAATGCTGCGGCGAGAGCCATCTATGGCTTAAATAGGTGAGCCAGTGTTGCGGGTCTCTTGCAGACCTTACATTGGCTGCCTATCCGCAAGCGGATCATCTTTAAAACGCTGACTCTGGCCTATAAAGCCCTCCATGCCGGGGGCGCGAAGTACCTCCAAAGGAGACTGGCCTTTTATCATCCGGCCCGCGCTCTCAGATCGGAGTCACAGTTCTTGGAGGTGGTGCCACGTGTGAAAAGAGCTCGCATTGGAGGTCACTCCTTTGGACTGTTGGCACCACAGCTGTGGAACTCTCTGCCGCTGACACTTCGGGGCGCCACCAGTCTACTTGCTTTTAGGAATGGTCTAAAGACCTGGTTGTTTACTTTATAGGCTTTGTTCCTTTTTTTTTTATTGAGCTCCCCTTTTTTTTGTTTTACTGCTGTGTTATGTTATCTCGTCGTAGGTCTTGCTGCTAAAGCGCCGGGATACTCTTTTAGAGTCGCCGCGCGCTATATAAAAAAATAAATAACATAACATAACCCTCTACGCCCTCATGTATGCATGCAATCACATCTGTTTGGCCCATGCAGAGTGCACTTGTGAGGTGTCCCCCAGTTTGGGATGGAGGGAGATTACAATAGGTCCTGAGTCTGTGTCTTGCCACTGTACTGATATATGTTGGAACATGACACTGTGTAACTGGTCATTTACCCTTCTTTTCTCCCATACCTGCAGCTCAAGGTAGGCCAGCATACGGCCATGTGGAGGACCATTGCAGCAAAGGTGTGAGCCCTGGGGGTATACAACCGACGGCGCACCCACTGCCACAAGAGGTGTGACGACATCAGCCGGCTGGCAAAGAACGTGGCTGAAATGACTTGGGGCTGCAACCGTGCACTGGGCGTTTGGCACGGCGCAACTTAACATCACTGATGGCCCTTATTTTGGCAGTAACTAATCCTGAGCTGGATGCACGTCTGAAAGAGCATCGCCAGCAAGGCAGGGGTGAGTATTTGGGGAGGGTGACTTTGGCTGGGAGCGGATGCATGTGTACAGGGCCTGTGGCAGCGGTGGCCCATGGGAAGTTCGTGTGGTGGTGCTGTGCTATGTCATGTGAGTGGCTGCAGGGATGTGTGCTAGTGTCAGGCATTGGGACAAACTAGCCTTACAAAGCTGATCCTCCCTGCTGTGCTTTCTCATAGCCAGATGTGTTAGTATCCGCATGGTCATTCAGCATTGGGATAATGTGGGGAATCTATTAGGGGTTGAACAGCAGGGTCCACTATCTGAGTGTGAATTCATGTATGCCTACTTTGTAAGCACCATGATTGGTGATGTGATGTGATGTGACATAACATTTCTATAGCGCACTTTCACTCCAAGGAGCATCTTGGCGCTTTGGCTCACCCAGATGAAATGGTGACCCGCAACTGTGCTGTCCAAAAAAGAGAAATGCGCAGAAATCATACTAATGTATTGCACACGGGTTCCGAGAGGCTGTATATCCAGGTCTTAAGAGATTTCCTAAACCATTTTTCTGATGTAATCTGACGCAGGTGGGGGGAAGTTTATTCCACGCCCTAGAGCCAATCACTGCCAGGGATTTGCCTCCCTTGGTGGTAAGCCTAAATTTAGGAACCGTGAGCAGGTTAGCTGTGGCAGACCTAAGATTTCGAGAAGGATGGTAACGGGTAAAGATTTTCCGGAGGTATGTCGGGCCCTGGGTGTGAAAGGCCCTAAAAGTAATAATCAGGACCTTAAACAAGATGCGTTTATGGATGGGGAGCTAATGAAGGGCATCTAGTGCAGCAGAGGCAGAAGACTTCCTGGGCCATCTAAGCACCAGGTGGGCGGCAGCGTGCTGGACCATCTGTAGCCTGTGAAGGGCCGCTTTATTTTACCCTGCATATAAGCTATTGCAGTAGTCCAGTCTTGATGTAATTAATGCCACCACCACCGTACGCCTGGCTGCAAGGGGGAGAAGATCGAAAAATGTCCTCAAACCCTTTATGATGTTGAAGCAGGTGCCTGCTACCGCCACTGCTTGTTGTTTGAAAGATAGGGTGTCATCAAACTTGATCCCTAAATTCCGTGCCGCCCTAATTGTGCTCGGAGGGACTTCCGCATCCTCTGGCCACCATTTCTGAGGAGAGAATAAATTATGAGCTCCAAATGGCAAAATTTCCGTTTTACCGGAGTTGCACTTCAGGTAATTATTTCTCATCCACGTGAACGTTGCTGATAGACAATTTTTAAGATTTTGTTCTGCATTCGCCATGTCCTTGTCTAGGACTGGGATCAGCTGTGTGTCATCAGCATATGCAATAGTGCTGATGTTAAAGGACGAGATTAGATGTATCAGGGAGCATATAAAGATTGAAAAGCGTTGGGCTCAAACTTGAGCCCTGTGGTACCCCTGTCGTCAGTACCTTTTCACCCGAGCAAAAATGCCCTAAGGTAGTTACTTGACGCCTGTGCGTTAGGAAGTTCTTGAGCCATTCAATACGGTTCCTGCTATACCTGCTGTTGTCAAACGATCTAAAAGGATGGCATGGGACACCGTATCGAAGGCTGCGGATAAATTTAAAAGGATCAGGTCAGCCTTCTTGCCCTGATCCATGGCAGCTCGTAACGTTTCAGTAGTAAACAAAAGAGCAGATTTAATGGAATGCTGGGCTCTAAAACCCGCTTGGTTGGTATGTAGTATATTGTTTCCTTCCAAGAATGCAGTAAGCTGCCTATTTACAAATGTTTCTGCCAGTTTGCAGAGCACCGGGAGGAGTGAAATGGGGCGCAAATAGGAGAGGGTCGTAGGATCTTGTAATTGCTTCTTCTGAAGTGGTTTTACAGCTGCAAGTTTCCATTGTGATGGAATCTCCGCTGAGAGGAGTGATGAATTGATAATGGTGTTTATGACGGGATTTGCCACATCTATCATGGCTTTCAACAAGACCGGGGGACACGGATCAAAAGGAGATCCTGACTTAATTTGGGATATGGCTTGACGGGTTTCCTCCAGACTAAAGGTCCTCATACTAGCCATATTTATGTCGGCCATGGTAGTTTCATCCAGTTCTGATGGCTCAAAGGGAGGAAAATCTTAAGTAAGGTCCTGTACTTTATGCTCAAAATAATTGGCTATAGAGTCGCATAGAGTCTGGGATGGTGGAATTTCCTGTGTTAGAATTTTGGGATTCCTGAAGATGTTAACAATTCCTTCTGCTTATTTTTTGTTGCTTCGATGGCAGCTGTGTAGAAATCGGCCTTCGCGCGTTTGATACGAGCATGATAGTGCCTCCTAGCCGACTTGAATGCGTCATGTTTCCAGCTGTCATAATTACGACGCCATCTGCGTTCGAGTGTTCTTACTTCACCTAGTGTATCTTTTAAGGTCCTGGTGAACCAGGGCGCAGATTTCCTCTTACGGCAGGGTCTGGTATCTGAGCCTAAGGGACTCATCCGATTCCCTATTTCACTGATCCATTCCCCGAAACGCTGTTTATCTGTTATTGTGTTCCCCGTCAAGGTAGGTTTACTCTCCTTGACCCATCTCAGAAAGTCAGGGTGCTCTATAATTTTATTCCAGCAAGTCTTATTCATTCCATTGCTTTGCGCATCTCTCTTTACTAAAACACTGTTGTCCACTAGGAAGTTGAACGGAATATATTTATGGTCTGACCAGGTTTGTGTCAGGGGGGGCTCTACTTTAATCAAATCTAAATTGGAACTGATACAGTCTAATATATGGCCAGCTTTGTGTGTGGGGTCTACAGTGAGAATGGTTAGCCCAAGGACATTCATAATGTCTCTAAAGCAGATTACGCTCAGTTCGGAGATGTCGTCCAAGTGGAGATTCAGGTCACCCAAAAGCGTGAAATTTGAGAACCTGAGTGTCAGGTTGCTCAACACTTCCCCAATGCTTTCCAAGAACTGAGTTTGCTGGCCCGGTGGGCGGTAAACTAATGCTCCAGCAAAGGTAAAGGAGTCATGGACCTGAAGGCAGAAACACATACTTTCTGCTCCTTTGATGTCCGTTAGCTCCATAATCGTGCATCTCAAAATATCTCGGAAAATGATCGCAAGACCTCCACCACGTTGTACAGGTCTATCCATCCTTTGGATTGAGTAGCCTGGGGGAGAGCGTGCACAATGTCAGGATTACACCATTCTCTTAGCCACGTCTCAGTAATGAACAGACAGCCAAATTCCCTCTCCACTATTAGATCGTAGACGTGGAGTGCATTTTTACACATCGATCTCGCGTTTATAAGTCCTCCAATTATGGTCTTAGGTGCCACTTTCCCCTTTGATTTATGGTAGGGCTCTAGTACCAGCTTACAACAATAGCAGCTAATAGGACCTGCCCAGGTATCTACATTGAGGGCCTGATGACAGGGAGTGGGCTGTTTGTTAAGTGACATTATAAGGTCTCCGGACATTTGATTATTAGAAGTTAAATGAGCAGTGTATCCGGCCCTCGGCCCGGTCCCGCCGCGGACGGGCGCAGACGGGCTAGACTTTGGCTTGACTGAGGCGCGACTGAGGTGCGCCCACTGACCGCGTCCGCTGCGCGGAGGCATGTCCTTGTGCCTTTATACTGGCGTCTAGAGCGCTGTCGATTAACTCCCCCTAAGAGTAGGTTTAAAATGCGTCGATTTAAAGCAAAATTACACAAAGTAATAAACAAGTATTTTAAAAAACAGCATACGGTACGTCTCCCGGCTTCCGCCTCAGGAGGACAGCAGAGTCTCGTGATGCCCCACAACTCCCTGCCTTTATACTGGCGCCTAGAGCGCTGTCGATTAACTCCCCCCAAGATGGCCGCTCTTCTAATTCAGCGCCTTAATCTCCGTCAGCCTCAGCGCCTAATTCGGCTGGGTGAAGGGTGTCTGCGGGGTGAGTAGGTTTAAAAATGCGATGATTTAAAGCAAAAATAACACAAAGTAATAAACAAGTAATTTTAAAAACAGCATACCGGGCTTCCATCTCAGGAGGACTGCAGAGTCCCACACATCCAACAACAAGGTGACCCAGAGTAACACATGGTGCTTGGTATGGCCTACTTGACATCGTGGACTGTCATGTCCTAATAGGTGTGTGTGTTGTCCCCTCTTGTTCCCTGACGGTCTGTCAGTGGCAATGAGTGTTGGGACATGATAGGTGTGGGCAGGGCAAGTTGTGTGTCTGTTACACTTCATCCACGGGCATGGTGTTGTGCTGTGTGGCCTCAACATGGCTCAGTCATGGCAGATATTCAGGGTTACATGCACTGTTGTGGTCTATGTAGTGTATTGCTGCAATGTGATTGCAGGGTGTGGTGGTCACCATGTTGATTTGGGCATCCCCTGTACTGCATTGATTACATTACTTTGTCCAAATGATGACACTAATACAACCCTGCATCTCCCTCTCATGCAGAATCGCCAGTGGACACGGAGGAACGGGAGCCGGAAACCAGTGGTGGCGAGAGTAGCACCACAGATGCACCAGAGGCCAGTGACACAGAGCCCACCAGCGCATCTGAAGGGGACCGTAGTATGCAGGAAGAATCCGTGGCTGAGACACAGAGTACTACATCATCTGATGCCAGCGGTGATGCATCCATGTTGGCAAGCACTGGGTATGGGGAGTCTGCAACATCATCTACCACACAGGGGACAGTGCCCAGCCTCCCATCCACTTCATCTGGTGCTGCCCGTGTCTGTGTCAGTAAGAGGGGACGAGTTGCATTCACACCTGGCACCGCTGATTCTGCACCTGTCCGCCCTTCTGCCCTCAGTGCTGAGTCTGTTGAGCTCCTGCGCCAGCTTTGTGTGGGCCAGACCGCCCTGCTCAATGCCTTCAGTGACCATGACAAGAAATTAGGCCAGGTGGTTGCCTACATGGAGGGCATACACTCTGACGTGGGTGGGCTACACCGTACAGTTCAAGCCTTGTCATATGCTGTGACATCTGCCCTTCAACAAGCACATGCTCCCATTCCTGCTCAGGTGCCTTTGTCCACCCCTCAGTCAGCGGCCACATCAGATGACAATAACAACGGTTTGCATGCGTCACAGCGTCACAGCCACGATACAGCACAAGGAGCACACAGCAGACACAACCCAAGCGGTCCCACCCACAAACACCATCCCCACAGAAGAGCAGAGCCACCCCAGATTGCAAGGACAAGAGCCCGTCAGGGAAGAGCAAGGCCGAAAAAGCAATGAGGCTGACATCAGGCTCACATGCCTCAGAGGCATCTCCATCAAAGAACTCTCCAGGCCCTAAAACCTCACGCAGAGCTAGGCGCGCAGTGTCTGTGACCACTGAGGAGGTGTTGTATAGCAAGGGTACACCTAGGAAGGGAACAGGGCCAAATCCCCCCACCACACCAACTCCAATTGCAAGCCCAGTGAAACAAGTCTAGGAAGGCACTGTGGGGGCCACCCCTGGTAAAGAGGCAAAGGAGGACACTGTAGGGGCCACCTCTGGCAAAGAGGCAAAGGAGGGCACTGTAGGTGGGACACCTGGCAAACAAGCAAAGGAGGGTACTGTAGGGGCCACCCCTGGCAAAGAGGCAAAGGAGGGCACTGTAGGTGGAACACCTGGCAAACAGGCGAAGGCGGTCCAGAGGCATTGCAAGACAAAGCGTTCCGCAGGAATCAGCACACCACCAGAGGCAGTGCCAGTGTCTGCACCTGATGCGGGACAGTTGGTGTGTGTGCCTGTTGTGTCATCATCAGTTCCCATTAACCCCAAGACAGGGAAGCCATTTCGTATTCCCAAAAAGTGGAAGGGCACCCCTCCAACCTCTCCCACCCCACCCACACTGTGTCACAGGTCTGCATGACTCCACTTCCACGTACCACTATACCACCTGGTCCAAACAGCCCTCTAGCTTCACAGACAACAGATAGCCCTACATCACCTATGCCTCTGTCTCCCCACTCAAGTGTTCCTGTTGTCCCCAAAACACAGCCAACTCCAAGTCCGCCTGACAGCCAAATGTTAGTGGCAGTCCCCCTCATACACCTGTCTCTCATACAGGTGTGCTAGTCCTGCCCATTGTTTGCCACCTGGGTGTGTTGCTGGTCATGGAAAGGTACAGTCAAACACACTCACTGTGCAGCTTCTCATGTCCTGATTCCGCATTTTTCCCTGGCCACTGATATTGACATTCACTGCTGTGTTGTACTCTCAGCTGTGCCATGGACACTGACCCTGTTGCTCTGCTTTGTTGGAGTCTTCCTTGTGCAGCCTCTCATGTACTTTCTGTGCCACCTGCCATGGACACTGGCTTGTTGCTCTGCTGTGTTGTACTCTCACCTGTGCCATGGGCACTGGCCCTGTTGCTCTGCTGTGTTGTATATCACCTGTGCCATGGACACTGGCCCTGTTGCTCTGCTGTGTTGGAGTCTCCCCTGTGCATCCTCTCATGTACTTGCTGTGCCACCTGCCATGGACACTGGCCCTGTTGCTCTGCTTTGTTGGAGTCTCCCCTGTGCAGCCTCTCATGCACTTGCTGTGCCACCTGCCATGGACATTGGCCCTGTTGCCCTGCCTTGTTGTACTCTCACCTGTGCCATGGACACTGGTCCTGTTGCTCTGCTGTGTTGTATCTCACCTGTGCCATGGACACTGGCCCTGTTGCTCTGCTGTGTTGGAGTCTCCTATGTGCAGCCTCTCATGTACTTGCTGTGCCACCTGCCAAGGACACTGGCCCTGTTGCTCTGCTGTGTTGTACTCTCACCTGTGCCATAGACACTGGCCCTGTTGCTCTACTGTTTTGTACTCTTACCTGTGCCATAGACACTGGCCCTGTTGCTCTGCTGTGTTGTACTCTCAGCTGTGCCATGGACACTGGCCCTGTTGCTCTGCTGTGTTGGAGTCTCCCCTGTGCAGCCTCTCATGTACTTGATGTGCCACCTGCCATGGACACTGGCCCTGTTGCCCTGCTGTGTTGTACTCTCACCTGTGACATGGACACTGGACCTGTTGCTCTACTGTGTTGTACTCTCCCCTGTGCCATGGACACTGGCCCTGTTGATCTGCTGTGTTGTACTCTCCCCCGTGCCATGCCCACTGGCCTTCCTGTTTGTAGTTTGCCTGTGCAGATTATCTTGCATATGGTTGGCATGTTGTGCCTTGCTCTTGTCCACTGTTGTTCTACTGTCACATCTGTGCAATATGTGAATAAAGACAGTTACTCCTGTTGTGTGTTTTGTCAGTGTCCTTGCTGATTAAAGGTATTTTGGTGTGTGCATTTGGTTGCCTGTGCCCCATGCTCTATGTGTCATTCCACATTGCCAAGCTCTTTGCTCGCATCACATTTTTAAACAGGGGTGACAGGGTCTTCAGTCCATTCAAACACTGATACTTGTATTATCTGTGTTGGCTCTTTTACCTGTCATGCAGTTCTCTTTTTAGTGGTTTGCTATTGTTGGCTACATTGTTGCCATGTCAGGTTGGGGTACACTGCCAGCACAGGGTGTAATGCTGTGCACAGGTTTGCATGCAGACTGGGCAATGTCATGATGTATGTGTGTTATTCCTGTATATATGCCCAGCTGTGTATGTGTATGTTCATTTTGTGTTGGCTCTTAGTCTTGGTCCCCTGGCCTACATGAGATGTGTGCTCTTGGATGGTGATAAAGTGTGCAGTGTGAAGGGTGTGACTTTGTAGTGGGTGTGGATGTGTGTGTGCCTCTGTATTGTGATAGACACACATGTGTCAGCCAGGAGTTGTGTGCCTGTAGTTTGGATTGTCCTGCCCTGTGTAAATGATTGTATGCACTTGTATGAGTTGTCTGTTGTGCACTGTGCAGTGTGTTGGTGTGTCCATGTATTTCTGGGTGACTCCTCTGTAGTCCTGTGCTCTTCACGAGCGGGACTTTCAAGATGGCACCCGTGACTAGACTGCCGGAACAAGCGGCAGGCGGTCTAGTCTTTTCTGAAGACAGCGCGCCGCACCAGAAAACAGCAGCCTTCAGAACCCCGACGCAGGAAGAAGACGCCAAGAAAACGGAGGATCCAAAGACCAAACCACGCAGTGGCAACAAGCATGAGTCCGGCCGACCCCAAGGAGAAGAGGAGGAAGGCGTCAAGACTCCGACAGCCACGACCCCGGAGGGCCGTGGCTGGAGGCAAGTACCTTTGTTCACTTACCTCACAGTGGGCTGGTGAAGGGCACAACTATAAATAGCCCCTTACTCTTTTTTCTCTCTTTTCTGATTCGCTGTTCCTCACTTTACCCTGTTGTGCCCATTCAGCCTCACTACTCAGCAACACCCCCTCCCCTTCCTGACCTGAAGACGCCTGAGGGTGTAGGTGACGGTGCGTTTATTAGCCCATATCTTTAAATGCTGACCCTGTTGTCCCCTTTTTCTCCTGAGGGTGCTGGCCGCCTGTAAACATCCCTCACCTGGAGGACTGGTCAACTGTCAACCACCATTTCCTGCCTGACTGGAAGACCACAGAAGCGTTCCACCCCGAGACTCAGAGACATAGAGACTGAAGCAGCGTTTAAAGAAATTTTCTTCTTTATTATTCTCATTATCAACCACTCGTCCCATTCCTGGACCTTTTCAATCCCCCCCGTCTATGACCATCCCTGACCAGTAAACCATAAGAATAAATAAAAAGAACCACCACTCGTACTAGCACCTCTACATTCAATACACTTGGAGGGGAGGTGGGGGAAGGAGGTAGATGTACATCCTCCTTGTTGTTTTTTGCACTTATGTGTGTGCAAAGTGTTTAACTTGCACATCAGTGTTGTGTTTGTTTAATCATCAATGTGTCTTGAGTGTGTTTGGTTAGACTGTGTGGCCCTGCTGCTCCACACTGGCATTGTGTTTGTGTTTCTCATGCATTGCAGGCACATGGTGCCTTTTCTCCTCCTGTATGGCATGGTGTGTGTGGTGTGATGCCATCCCCTATGTGTGCCACTTGTGCCTAGCCATTGTGGGTCTGCACTCCCTCTAGTTGTGTATGGTACACCCCTTACATATCGACTACTGACATGCAAGTCGGTTGACTTTGATGTCAGCTGTCCCCTTTGTTTACATGTGTATGTGCCTCTCCATCACTTCATTTGTGAGACTGTGCCTTGGGGTGCAGTTCTTGGGCCAAGAGTGATGTTGCACTCTGGACATTGCCCCAATGGTTTATGGGTGATGTTCTTGAGCAATTTATCAGTGAGGATTGCCCATGTGCACTTGGGCTGTGTGTGCTGCCCAGTGTTCTGGTGTATGTGGTTCTGCTCTTGTATCCCAGAGTGGTGTATCCTGTTGTTGTTGTGTTGGATGTCTGTGTGTTGGCTGTGGTATTGCTTTGCTTCCTGGGTGTGCTGTTGTTTTTGTGCTGTGCAGATTTGAGGTGTGTTTGTTGAGGTTGTGTCAATCATGTCTGTGTGTAGCTGTTGTGCTTGGTGTTCACACACTGCTTATTGTGAATACAGTGCTGTGTGTATGTAGGCTTGACATTGCCTGATGTGCATCCCATTGATGTCCTGTGGTGTTTGATGATTTGTGCTTCCATGGGCATCTGTGGTTGGTTTGATGTGGCAGTGTAGGTCTGTGCAGGTGCACTTCTTGTGTGATTTGTGGTATGCTGAGTATGTGTTTTGTTCTTGAGTGATGATGTTGTGCACTCATGTTGTGTTTGTGCTTCCATTGCCTTTCCACAGTTTGGTTGGCAGGGTATGTCTGTTTCTGTTGGGGTTCCGTGTGTGTTCCTGTAGTGTTTGTGTGTTGTTTTTGGGCAGGCATCTTTTCAGTCATCCGTGTGTGTGTGTTCTGTTTATAGCTACACCCAAGGTGTGCGTTTGTTTGTGTGTATATGTGTTGGGAAGTATTGGCAGCCTTCAGTGTGGGAGGCACTGGTGTTGTGTGTTCTTTGTCAGGCACTTCTGCAGTGGCTGTCTCCCTAGTTGTTTGTTGTGTGGTGTGGGGTGTGTATTGTGCTTGCTTGTTGCTATGTTTGTTGCTTGTTGGTGTGCATAGGGGTGCACAGGATGGGCACCTGGCCTGTGACTTGATGGGGTGTGTTGATGTGTGTTTGGGGGTGGTGTGTCCCTGTGGTCTTTGTGCCCTTCCCATGCCTTCTGCATTGTGCATTGTGCGCATGTGTTGACCGTGTCGGTGACGTGACCAAGAACAGGACGTTGCGCTGCTAGTTCACGGTCGATGTGTGTCCCGGATGCAGAAGGGTGACTTGTTGGCAGGTGGGTAATGTGTGGGTGCCCTTGTGGATGTGTTGTGACCCCCAGCAGGGTGTCTGTGGTGGAATTGGACCCTGTGTCAGTCCGTGTGTTGTGTGTTGTATTTGTGTATTTGCCTACCTGCGGTGGCGTCCGCGGCGGCCCATTTGATGGTAGTGCTGTAGCAGGTACATGATCAGATGCATATGTAGAGCTGGGTCTATGGCGTTCATGACCGGGTGGAGAGGACCGGGTCTCTGCTACGGCGCTCCGCTGTCAAGTTTCCACTGTGTCTGGTTGGGGGGTGTCTCAGCTGCGATGCTTCTGCCTGTTTGGGCCATCCTAATTTGTGGAGCGGGCGGACGTCATTCCGCACGGCGGTGAATCTCCATTGGCTCCCACCGCCGTGGTGGCGGGCGCACTTTGATGGCAGTGCGCATCGCTCCGCGGCGGTCGAGAAATGACCTATGTTTTGCTATACTAATATGGCGGACGTGAGTACCGCAGCTCGCGGGCGGAAAAGGGCTTCTTTCCACCCCGCCAACACTGCGGTGGTGCCACCGCCCGACATCCTAATGGACCCCATTGTGTGGACCACACAAACGTATTTTTGATCTTAAGCAGTTGCCTTAAGTGAAATGTCTTCTCCCCAAACATAAAATATACTTAGCGCAAAATCATGCCGTGCCAAGGAATGATCTCACATCTTCTTTGCTTGAGGGTGCAGGTGTATCAAATATAGCACTAACAATTGAAGCTTTTGGGTGTACTTCTTCAACATGAATCACACGCCCACGAGAAAAAACACTGTTCTCCGCAAAGTTACTCAGACAACTTCATAGATAAGTCTTTGGATTCAAGAATGTTCAAAAAATTCATCAGCCTCTCATCATGTTCGTCTCAGGTGCAACCAAACACCAAAATATCATTCTGAAAACCTTTCACGCCACTCTCCTTTCCAACTGCAGCCCCTAACACAAAGCCAAATGGTATGCTCTTAAACTGAAAACACCCAAAAGGGGTGATGAACAATGTCAATTTCCTGGAGTCTTTGACAATGGAGATCTGATGGTACGTAAAAACCACCTGACACCTCTAAAACACGTTGCCGTTTCATTTATTTTAGGAACCTGAAATTGGTCTAACAGTACGCTATTGTAGAGGTGGTGTAAATCAACAAACAACCACATATTCTCATTGCTACACCTGGCGATGACTGAGGGGGAAATCCCATCTTGTGCTTCAATTGGTTCTATGACCCCGCTAGGAAATAATTTATCAAGTTTTCTGGAAACTTCCTCGCTCACAGTGAAAAGAATGTTTCAAACTTTGTGAGTTTTAGGAATTGCATCGCCCTTTAACACAATACTTAGCTTAAATCCTTTCAATTTCCCTAATTTGCCTTAAAAAATGTTTAGAAGTTTCTTTGTCAAATATTTTTCCATTGGTGCACTTTCATGAATTTCTAATACTTGTTTCTGACTGTTAGGAACCAAAACTATGTGTAAATTACCCTGATCAAACCATCCTGGTGCTGGGGGTCCATTTTTAGCAACATATTAAGTTGCGTCTTGCATTTCGGTTATTGAATTTAAAAGTAAACCATCGAAACCCGATAATATCAATACGTTCTCCACTATATCCTTCAGGGTTGATGTCAGCTTCAAGACGTTTGGTACATACTTTTTCTAAAGATTCCTAAGATCTTCATCTATAATAGTGTAAGGGGATACAGAATCTGCATATATTTTTAAAAACACCCCACCAATTATCATTCCATCATTCAAGTTTTATCATTTATATTAAAAACTTAAATTATTATTTAGACTGCCAACTTTGTTTGAACTATGGTCACCTTCCTCTGAACTTTCATCTTCATCTTTACACAGTAATTCTTGCTATTAGCTAAATGCTCCTTACTCCCACATCTGTAATACCTATTGGGTTTCCTAGTTTTAGTGTCTTTGCTCATATATCTAGTCGTTTTATTTTTATGGAGAATTATGCTCAAAATGTCATCTTTCTTCACATCTTGTGTTAATACATCAGCACACCTACTAGATAACTGGGCTTTGCGAACAATAGCTAAATATCACTCAGCTTGGAGTCCCCATTAATTCATAAATGTTCTTGTATAGCAGAATTATATGCATGCAGAACTTGGGGGCATATTATCAAGGGGGTTTATCTCCACTTTTTTGGCTTTAAAAGCCAAGAAAGCGGAGATAAAATTATCTCCCTATTACCTAGCTGTCGCTAGCACCAGTTAGCGACAGCTAGTAGGAGATAGCGACCATCTTGGGCCCCACTTTGCATGTCAGTGATATTTATCACTAATGACATGCAAAGTGGGCGTGCCAAGATGTTAGCGACTGGAAACAGTCGCTAACATCGCTATCTCCTATTACCAACTTTTGGAGATATTCGCGCTAAGCGCGAATATCTCCAAAAGCTAACACCTGCCCTGAGCAGTTCTTAGCCATGTTATCCAATGGGAGGTGGATAACATGGCTAAGAGCATTAGCTCGGTAATGCATGAATATCGCTGAGTTTTCAGCGATATTCATGCATTGCGGCCGTTTTTTATCGCATTTGCGATAAACCTTGGTAATCCCAAGGTTTATCTTCGATAAAAATCGCCGCAGCTCAGCTGTACATTTTTGTCTCTAACCAAGCAATAGCGATAATTATCGCTATTGCTTGGTAATATGCCCCTTGATCCCTTAAAAGGTCATCATGTAGGACCCAAATTTACAATCTAAAGCCAGCTTTTTCAATTCAGCAACATAGTCTACCACCGTTTTTTTCTTTGCTTGTTTCCTTTGAAAACACTTGTACCTGGTAATTCCAATACACACTTTCAGCACATAATAATTGTCTAAATCAGACATGGTTGCATCAAAAACACTTACATCACCCACCACTACCTTTTCTGTAAATTGAGAATACACCTTTAGTCCTAAAGAGCCCAAGGAATGCAGCCAACTTCGTATTTTCTTTTCCGCTGACATGGTATTCTTTTCATCAATTTCTGCCACATAATTAAAAAAATAATTCCTTCAGTCCAATCATTTTAAAAGTGGCTCATTTCCAGATGACAAGAAAGTTGCTGGTGGGCTGATAGTGAAATTCTGGTTAGCAAGAAAGATTTTAGAAACAGTAGGTTCTGGTGTACTCATATTTGTGGTGGGGTAACTTCACATAATACAAAACAACAAAAGAATGATTAAATAATACACCAAGAATATTTAATGTGGTAAAATGAGAAGGAAATAGGAAAAACTATTTTTCCAAAGCACTAACATTTTCAGGAAGTGTTGAAATTATTTGTTCCCCTTTTTCTTTACTTAAAAAAAAATATTATTCACAGTACCTTCTGGGTGTGCATATCAACATGAACAAATTCTCTTTGTCAAAACCAACGATGAAAAGAAACTGTGCACGTCAGTGTTAACATACAACCGAACAAGTCCCTGTCTTTCACAGATTTGGAGAAAACTTCATAAAGCATCCACTAATTACTCAAGAACCCATTAATGCCACATTCACATATACGAACAAAATTTATATTAAAAATGTTTTTGAATACAAACAATTCAATTATACGAAAATTGTACAATTTATTCCATACATTACAATATTGTTCACAGAAAAAAAGTGCCATACAATAAAGTTAAAAATGTGTCAATCCACATAAAGCACAATAAAATACAAGTTGTCGACGCAGCGTTTCAGTATTTGAGTTTAACACCTTCATCAGCACAAAATTCTTATTAAAAACTGGAGTTATTGCAACCTCTATATTCAATTTGAGGTTATTGCCATTTTCTAACCATTTCTTCTTCTTAGGGTTAGATGCTTCTGCGGATTGTAGTTAATCTGGTAACCTTCTCTGGATCAGGTACCTTAGAGTTTCTTGATATGTAAATTCTCTTTGAGGACAAGGGGGCCACCAAGTCTATTGTCTTATAATTTGTGGCCACTAATAAGGGTTTATGGCCTTAGGAGATGCGCGCGACTGGATTTCCTGATAATCGCGCTAGGTTCCTGTTCCTGTTTCGTCTTCTATAGGTGGTATAGTTTAATTAACCAACTATCACAATGGGACCGGCCTCCCTGCTACGCTTGTCACTCGTTCGTTTGTATTGGAACGAATTATAAGACAATAGACTTCGGTGGCCCCCTGGTCCAGATTGTGCGCGTCAGCGTACAAGGAATGAACAACATAAATCCAGCAAAAATGCTTGCACAACGTGCGAAACGGCCCCAATCCAAAATGGCAGCGTCCGATGTGACATGTAATACCGCAATAAGCAAATGTAACTACAGTGTGACATGCACACTGATGTGTATAAACATGGATAGGTAACTTGTTTGCGCTCGCTCCTCGCTGGTAACATAAGCCTTGTCTTGCTTCTCAGACAAAGTGGCACGGGTTGCAACAGGAGCCTTACTGGGATTCAGCTTTAAGAGGGGAACCAAGGAGAGCTGGGCGTGAGCCGGTCTCACCCTGGGTTGTTTCGAGTGAGGGAGCTGGCCACCAGGTGCGGGGTGATTAGGTTCTTTAAAGAGGCAGAGGGCGTGCGGGGCGAGGGAAGTTATTATTAGGGGCCTGGCGGGGCGGGAAAGGTACTGTGTCTGTGGAAGGTAGGAGGCAGAAGGCTGCATTTTTGTCATCCGAAGAAGTGCGGGAAGCTATCCGGGTGCTGCAGCCTGGAGTCCTGGGTGAAGCTGGGTTGGGGCTCGTGCGCTCCTTTAGGATGGCTGCTCGGGAAGTGGCACAGGCGGTGGCTGCCTGCTTGTCACTGCAGGCAAAGGCAGAAGAGGAATGCTCCGCCGCCATGCCTGTCGGCGGGGAGCTAGGAGAGGCGGCGCTCGCCGTGGAGCCTCTTGAGCCCCCCCGATGTGGTCTCCGGTCCCACGGAGGTATGTGCAGCGTCTATGATGGTGAAGGGGAAGAGAGTGACAGCGGGAGGTAGGCGGGGGCGGTCCTTGGGTCGGGTGGCCAAGCTGCGGGGTGGAGCTCTGGGCCGGGCTGCTCTCCGTGACAAGTCTGGTATGCGAGGGAGGCGGGGGAGGAGCGCCGAGGTACCGGATTAACCCTTTAGGCAGGCAGCAGGAACTTACGTGTATCCAAGGTGTCCCGGAGGCATGTTTTTATTGGCCTGGGGGTGCCCAGTTGATTACCGTGCATGGGCAGCATTATTTACTGAGCCCGGCTCCAGTTTGTAATGTTTTTTTCCAACGCAGCTGTGCCCCTGGTGGTCCCTGTTGTGGGGTCTGTGGGTCGGTTGTCACTGGTGGGAGAGCAATTGTCCTCCTCTGTGGTTATGTCGGGACAGGACCCCTGTAGCGGAGGAGTGCTTTTGTGGGCTGGGGTAGGGGTACAAGGGGAAGCCTTGCAGCTGCCTATATGGCCTCAGACTGTGAGGGAGCCAAGGCCCACTGTGCACATGGATGGTGCAGCATGCCCGGTGGCACAGCAGCCAGGCAGTTCAGGTTTAGTGTCAGGTACTCCTGGAGTGACTTTGGTGCCACCACACAGACGATAGTGTAGGACCCCAGGGAGGCCAGTGGGTATGGGTGGGTTCGGTGTGGTGCATCGGTGGAGTGTGTTGATGGCACAGTGAGGGTTTCACAGGGGACGTCAGGAGCGGAGCAATCAGGTCTGAGCGGCTTGAAGGGCAAGGTTCCAGCCTTGTCAGGATGGAAGGCGGCTGGCAAAAGGAAGCTGCAGACTGAGCACGCTGCGGCTCATTCCGGGGGGGGGCAGTTAAGGGGGGGGAGATCTGGTGCGGATTTCCCTTCCACTCCAGGCAAAACACTGGGGCACACAGATATCCAATGGCAAATTTATGATGGTGGAGTTGATGATGGGGAAATGCCCGGGGGAAGTGGGGATTATGTTGGTTGTGGGGATGCATTGATATTTGATGCGGACAGCTATGCCCTCGAAGAGGTTGAAGTGAGAGATGGGGAATGTGGGGGTGATGGTAAAACTGTTTTGGATCCGGTGATAAGGGATAAGAAGGGTGTTTCGGGGACGACAAGTGTTTTTTAGTCTTTTGGAGACATCAAGTGCGGACCGAGCAAATGTGCGGGAATCCTCAACTATCAGTACACACCAGGATGGCCATCTGGCTTTTACCAGGAGAGCATCGCAGTTGCCAAAGGTAAGGCAGGATGGTGGTCTGTTTGGCAAAATGGGGTCCGTCGAGACACCAGGTCTATTGGTATTCGGGGCGAGATGGTTTTGGATTAAATTCATGATAGGACGATGCATACAGGCCATTCACAGGATTAGGTAAAGGTGGGTGGGGCCACAGGAAAAGTTGGGCAGGGACACAAAGAGGGGGAACCTGACAAAACAGAGGCAATGGAGGAGGATAAAAACCTTCATGGAAAAATTGCCTTACATAGGGATTGGTATGCCTTTCGGCTCTCATTTGTCGGGCAAGACCATGAGCAGACTTCTGGCGACATGAATTTGTAGATGTTGTTACCTTGCCGAAGAAAGGTCAAGGGAGGAGGAGTGGGAGTTAGCCAGGCGTCCTAGGGTCCCCTAAACGATTGTGAACTGGACATCTGCCTTTCTTATATGCGCTAGTATCTATCGTGAAAAACACCAGGACAGAGCGGTAGCCATGTTTAAGTATATGGATATTGTAGGGAAAGCTCAGAGTTATTTTGGGGGTTATGCTTGGCTCTCATATGATGAGGAATTCAGAACTTGCATGAGCATTTTTCCTGATAGACCATGTGGACTCGGAGTTATGGTTGCAATGACTGGCATCTCCAGCCGCCTGGTACTACTCATACAGTACGTGGGTTGCCAGTATCTTCCCGGCTCCTTTCAATATCGTTTGCCCAGCCTGGGGTGGGGTTTAGTGGCAGGGGTCAGACATCGGTTTTTTGGGACCTGTTGGAATTTCACCAGCATATTTTTTGCAGTTGGCAGTTTTGTGTAGGTACAAGCATGAGTGTTCTCAAGGTGGAGGCAGACATCCCCTCAGGCAATATTTCCCAGGCCAGAAATTTGGTGATCAGGGACGGCGGCAGAGGGGGAGAGAGGCCAGGCTCTTCCGTTTGTCCCATAGGGCTCATACACCCATTAGGTTGGAGGTTTTGGAGCAGTGGTTTGGAGCCATATCCAGAAACTGACGCTGCAAATAGATTGTTTTTGGGTTTCAAAGATGGATCTAGGATCGGTTACCAAGGTTCCCGCCAGAGTCGGTGGTCGGACAACTTGAAGTCCGCCACAGAATTCCCTCAGGTTGTTCAGCAGATGTTACGGGCTGTAGTCAAAGCAGGCAGAGTTGCTGGTACTTTAGTTCACTGTCCCATGCACGACTTGATTGTGTCTCCTCGGGGGTTGGTGCCTACAAAGAAAGCTGGGGAGTTTTTTATGGATTGTCCCATTCATCCTTCTGATTTTGGTTTTCTAGGTACGCTCTTCAAGGGAGCATTTTATGTGGATCCAGTTTTGCCCATGGGGTGTTCGGTATCCTGCGCGCTCTTTGAAACCTTCAGAACTTTCTTACAGTGGCATTTTACTTACATTACCGGTCAGAAGCTTATTTGTTACTATTTGGACACGTTTTTGTTAATTGGTGTTCAGGTTTCAGGGCATGGCTCAGGAGCGTGGTGTGCCGTTGGCACACAACAAAACTGAAGGCCCTAGTACAAGACTGACCTTTTTGGGGATAGAAATAGATACTTTGTAAATGGTAGCGGGATTGCCAATGGGAACAGTACTGGAAATTTCAGCCTTTTGTCCTCAGTTTTGGGGAGTGTAAACTGGAGCTCAGGAAGGTGCAAAAAATTGTTGGGATACCTGAATTTCACACGTAGGGTGGTTCGAGCTGGGAAAACATTCTGCAGGAGGCTTGGTATGTCTTTGTCTGGGGCTTCACTGCCACACCATTGAGTGCGCATTTCAGTAGCAATCAAGGCGGCTCTATACATATGGCTAAAATTTCTACAGGATTTCCATGGTGTATCTTTGTTTTTTGCGGACGAACATATGATTTGACAAGTGCAGGTTTACACTGATGTTTCTGGTGCTAAAGGATTTGGTATATTCTGGGAGAGGCGGTGGTGCGCAGGAGGTTGGCTATTGCATTGACAGCGGCAGGGTGGCAGCATCGCCTTCTTAGAGCTATTTTCTCTTTTGGTTGCCTTGTACGTCTGGGGCGAGGATTTACAGCATAGAACAGTGTTGTTCCATGTTGACATCTTGGCAGTAAGGGAATCGATCAACAAGCAAGAAGCCACGGATTTGGGAGTGTTGAGGTTGTTACGTGCTTTCATGCTCAAGTGTCTACAGCTGATCATTATTTTTTAGGCAAGACATATTCCAGGAGTCAATAATTGTACAGCGGGCGCTCTGTCTCTTTTTTCAGTGGCAGGAATTCCGCAGGCTGGCTCCTGGGGCAGAGCCTACTAAGACTTAGATTCCACAGTGCGTCTGGGCCTGGGGGGACTGAGAATTGTCGAGTTGGTAGAGAAATCAGTGGCAGATTTCCCATGAAGAAGCTATCAACAGGCCTGGAATGAGTTCTTGCATTATGGTAACAGGTTTATTACACATGGGTGGTTGGTTGATGAGGAACAGTTTTTGTTGAGTTTTGTTTTACACCTGATAGATTAAGGTCTTTACCACACTCCTATTTCTGGCAAATTGGCCGGCATTTCTTTTATGGGCAGCTAAGGTGGGGGTGGGATCCAGTGGGGAAGGAGGGTTCGTGAGAAAGGTTTTTAAGGGGCTGGGTAGGGAACGGGCTGTTGGCACATAATTGCGTAAGCCAGTGTCTTTTGATTTGCTGCAAAGGATGTTGTTGCAGTTGCCCTCTTGTTGCTATGATGCATTTGAGTGTAGGAAGTTTATGTTAATGTTTTTTGTGGTGTTGTTTGGGTCATTTAGGGCCTCGGAGTGACTTGGGTTACGGGATAGGGCGGGCATACACAGTGATGAAGTTTTGTTGAAGACCGCAGGTTGCGCATCCGGCTGAGGGCTTCTAAAACTGACCAATTGGGTAGGGGAAAATGGGTTTTTCTTGAGCCAAAGTGGTCTGGAAGTTTGTTGTCCTGTCACGGAATTGGAGGTTTTTCAAGCTTCTTCTTTTTGCGCACCTGGGGGTCATAATTTGTCATGCACAGGGGAGACAGATTTCAACTGCTCAGTTGTTGGCAGTGTTGAGGAAGGTGCTCCTTAGTTTAGGTGAGAATCCACTGCATTTTGGAACACACTCCTTCCGCATAGGAGCGGCAACGGAAGCTGCCAGATTGGGGTGGTCATGGTCAGACATATGTAGGATTGGGAGGTGGAAGTCCAGATGTTGTGAGAAGTATGTTACGAAATGCTTTCAGTTTTTCTTTTTCAATGGTTAATCTTTGTTTTTCTATTTAGATCCGATTCCACGGCTTGTACATTTTCAAAGGACAACTTGAATAGTAGGACACTCCTTCGTAAAGTGGGCTGCTGTTTATGATGAACAACCAATTTGTGGGAGATCGCTGGGGCTCACAAGTGTTAACCATGAGGTCATATGGAATGGGAATGGGGGAATGTGTTGGGGGGATTTGTTTCCAATGTTGTCTCTGATGTGTTATAAAGGTGGCTCTCCGGATTTGATTGGTCCTTCGCATAGCTGAGTACGATCTTGTAGACTTATCTGGCCTGACGCTGATCAAATTAATGAAATTGGTTCAGTCCGTCCTCAAAGACAAGTGGGTGTGCACCAGAGTGGTTTGGACAGAATTAATTCCGCGGCTGCATTGGAGAGGAGCAAGAAACCATGCAGGTTTGGAGAAGGCGAGAAATAAACCTAATAGAGCCATGTGACTATTCTGTGGGGAAATGGGTGTTAAAGTGTTATCTCATCCAAATATTGGGAGTATGGAGGGGCATCTTTTTCGTGCGGATGGGGTCCACCCATCTCAGATGGGGCAAACATTAATTTACTGGAATTACGGGATTTGATTGCTCAAATATGGAAGTAAAACATTTGGTATTCTAGCAGATGTTCTTGAAGGTTCTTCTTGGTGGGGCAGAAAAACTCTGTTCGTTTTTCCTGGTTGGCGGAATTTTCTGGGGGGAGGGGGCTGCCTGGAGCGAGTTGGTCCATCCTCAAAGGGGGGAGGTGGGGTGTACAGTGAAAGGAAATGAAGGGGATCTCAACAGGAGTCAGTTCCTTCAGGGTTGGGTTGGGTTAACTTTGGGGGGGTTTAGGTTTTGTAGGCATGATAAGTTAAGTTTGGGGATTTACTTTATCAGATAAATGAAAAGATGTTTTGGAGAAAATAATTACTTTGCACCTGTCTTAATAAAGTGGCCTTTCTTGCTAATAAATAAGTTGTGGACAGTGAGTTATTGTGCAAGGGGGGACCCAGGGGGAGCTGGGCACGAGCCAGTCTCCCCCTGGCTTGTTTCGCGCGAGGGAGCTGGCCACCAGGTGCGGGGTGATTAGGTTCTTTAAAGGGGAGGTGGGAGCGCGGGGCGAGGGAAGTTATTAATAGGGGCCTGGTGGGGCGGGAAAGGTACTGTGTCCATGGGAGGTGGGAGGCAGAAGGCTGCATTTTTGTCCCACCCACCCTTCCCTCTTTTTCATATTTCTTACGGGTCCCGGGAAGTTTAGGTTGACAGCCTTGGTTACTGCCAGAGTTGTCTGACACTATTTGCCACTATAACACAGGTCAACATTGATGTTAGAATTGGTAGGCGGAATTTTCTGGAGGGTGGGCAGCCTGAGCGGGTTTGTCCATCCTCAAAGGGGGGAGGTGGGGTGTACAGTGAAAGGAAATGAAGGGGATCTCAACAGGAGTCAGTTCCTTCTGGGTTGGGTTAACTTTGTGGGGGTTTAGGTTTTGTAGACATGATAATTTAACTTTAGGGATTTACTTTATCAGATAAATGGAAAGATGTTTTGGAGAAAAATATTACTTTGCACCTGTCTTAATAAAGTGGCCTTTCTTGCTAATAAATAAGTTGTGGACAGTGAGTTATTGTGCAAGGGGGGCCCAGGGGGAGCTGGGCACGAGCCGGTCTCCCCCTGGGTTGTTTCGCACGAGGGAGCTGGCCACCAGGTGCGGGGTGATTAGGTTCTTTAAAGAGGAGGTGGGAGCGCGGGGCGAGGGAAGTTATTAATAGGGGCCTGGTGGGGCGGGAAAGGTAATGTGTCCATGGGAGGTGGGAGGCAGAAGGCTGCATTTTTGTCCCACCCACCCTTCCCTCTTTTTTCATATTTCTTACGGGTCCCGGGTAGTTTAGGTTGACAGCCTTGGTTACTGCCAGAGTTGTCTGACACTATTTGCCACTATAAGACAGGTCAACATTGATGTTAGAATTGGTAGGCGGAATTTTCTGGAGGGTGGGCAGCCTGAGCGGGTTTGTCCATCCTCAAAGGGGGGAGGTGGGGTGTACAGTGAAAGGAAATGAAGGGGATCTCAGCAGGAGTCAGTTCCTTCTGGGTTGGGTTAACTTTGTGGTGGTTTAGGTTTTGTAGACATGATAGTTTAACTTTGGGAATTTACTTTATCAGATAAATGGAAAGATGTTTTGGAGAAAATAATTACTTTGCAACTGTCTTAATAAAGTGGCATTTCTTGCTAATAAATACGTTGTGGACAGTGAGTTATTGCGCAAATACAAACATTCAACGGATGGCAGTTCTGTTACCCAGGTTTAGAGAATCCTCCTGACTTCTCCAAATTGTGCAAATTAGGTACTGGAAATTGGACAATGAAAATGGTTCCTCATAAAAAAGAAATATATGCAACTGGATCTTCTTTATTTTCCATTTTGTAGAGTACCTTTGCCCTCAAAAAAGTCTTCATGGTCTAGTGGAAAGTAGCACGCAATCCATGGTGGGTTCATCTCCAAGCAACTCGTTGTCACTTGTACAAAGTACAAAAATCAGTGGCTCTCAAAGGGGCAGATTTACAAGCCCCTTGCGACACATTTACACCGCCGTTGCATCATTTTGTGACGCAGCAGCACGTAAACCATGCGCCATGTTGCGCCTTATTTACAACGTGATGCATCTAGGGAGATGCGTCATATTGTAAACCCCTGTGCCACATGAAACCTGCATCTGGTTTCATGTGGGCTTTCCGGCGCAGGGTGGTCGTTCCCTCGCAGGTACGCCTCGTAAAAGTGACACCGTGAAATCTACAAGATTTCACGGAGTCACTTTTACGGTCATGCTGCGTCAACACCCTGTGCCTGCTTGAAGCAGGCGTAAGGAGTGATGCAGCATGTTAAGCATGGGGCATCCCTGAGCCTTGCTGGAGCCGCGTCGGCTTGCGATGCGACTCCAGCAATGCACCGCCTTTCTGCCAGGGGATGCGACACGCATCTGCCCATCCGTGCCCCACGGCGTGCCGCATTGTAAATGTACCACTTTGCATTGTAAATGTGGCACATCAGTGGTTGCGCACGGGTGGTTTTGCGTGTCGCAAGTGTTCTGGCGCATCCTTGCTGATTTACAGAGATGCTCCAGACCTTGTAAATCTGCCCCATAGTATTTTATTCCAATCTTGCCTGGGATTACAGCAACACGTTAATCCTTTGCTCTCCAACTGTTACACCCGTTTTCTGCTCTGCACCATACGAGCCCCAGAACCTCCGATGTCCTCTGGTTGCCTACAACCTGGAACCTGATGACATTATGATTTCCCCCCAACACAGAGAGTGCTTGGATGTTTAAAATCATGTCTTTTTCTACTACGGCTTGTACTATGGTGCTTGTTTGGGCAGCTGCACAAGCCACAATACAGAAAGGCATGTTTCCGACTGCCTACACGGTTGTCATATCCAAATATGGCATGTGGGACCGCCAAATGCTTATCAGCTGGTCCCAATCCTGCTGCGATGAGCCCCTTTGTCTTGATGCTAAATTTTAACTGAAATATATGACACCTTGAGTGCCATTTTTAACCCAGTAGGTTACTACCTGGTTTAACAAGGATGCCTCCATTTTAAAAAGGAATTGATTGAAGCGGTCTAAAAGGGACCCCAGAGGCAATTTCTGTGGCATGCGCACACTATAAACGCACAATTGTATCCACCAAACAGAACTGGATAGATAGCAACTGGCTAGCATTAGTTGCTGCTTCAGAAGAAAATGACTTACAGACAGTCTGGGCGTAAAATCCGTTCCACTCGCGGAATTCGCGGATTTTTGGCAAATTCGCAATCCGCAAACTCACGCAAATTTGCCGAAAATTCGCAAATTCGCTCGAAGCGGATTTTTTTGCTTGGTCGCGCTTGACAAACACAATATTATACAATTTTGCGTCTCGCGTCGTTCACTTACCGTCATTCAGCGTTTGAGGAGTTGTTTTTCTCCATGTTTGCGTGTGCTGCGCCATTTTGGATCTTGCTGCGGGATCCCGCGGGAGTTTGTCGACCGCGATTACGTCATCGCGGCTTGCCACCTTGCACAGCGAGAGTTTGTCAACGCGAGTACGTCATAAAGGATCGGGATCACGCATCGCGGGAGTAAACACTTGCGAACACGTAGATGCGGCGGGCAGCGACAATCTCGCAATTGCGAGATTGCAAAATTTGCAATTTCTCACAAGAAATCCACCAGCAGGCAGGATAAACCTTGAAAATGATGATTTTTATCAGAATAACTCCTCAGGTTGACATTTGCCTGCCCTTTTTTTTGCAAGGAGTCCATTTTGGGGGGGGGTGTTAGGAAGGAAGTGCCCCACAGTCTCCAACTTCCTGTTCCTGTCCAGCAGGCTCCTCCCAGTGCTTTGTTCATGTCCTGGTCACTTTGATTTGGATCTTGACCTGGAAGGATTACTTTTTGTGGATGCTGCTGGATATTTGGATTTGAGGCCTTTTTGACTTTCTTTGGATCACTTTTGGATTAGAAATTTCACAAGTAAGTTGATGTTGTTTGTTTGGGGCATTAGAGTTGCTGCAACTACAATGTTCGAACTTTTTTTAGAACATTAAATAAAATATATTGTGGGTAGCCAGTAGGACCAGGGTTAGTTATGGGTGCATGTTGCAACTGTTTTGTTGAATTTCAACATCATTTAGGGCATGGATGGCATTGGATTGTGGTGATTTTTGTGTGTTTTTCGATTTTTTGGCTGTTGTGTTGATGGGGCATGGCCATGTGGGTGGGGGCCATTTTGAGGACTGGTACAGGCAGGGCCTGGCCATGTGGGTGGGGGTCTAGGGGCCATTTTGAAGCCAGGCAGTGTGCTTTGTTGTGCCATATGCCTGCACCCAGTCTGCCATGCTTTCATCCATTATGCCCAGGGGTACTCAGTGGTGCATGTACCGAGTCTTTCTGTGGGGTGTCTTGAATTTCAACATGATTGAGGGCATGGATGGCATTGGATTGTGGTGATTTTTGTGTGTTTTTCGATTTTTTGGCTGTTGTTGGGCCTTTTGCCCAGGGGTACTCAGTGGTGCATGGACTGAGTCTTTCTGTGGGGTCTCTTTAATGTAAACATCATGGAGGGCATGGCTGGCATTGGATTGTGGTAATTTTTGTGTGTTTTTTGATTTTTTTGTGTTGTTGATGGGGCATGGCCATGTGGGTGGGGGCCAGTTTGAGGACTGGTACAGGCAGGGCCTGGCCATGTGGTGGGGGTCAAGGGGCCATTTTGAATCCAGGCAGTGTGCTTTGTGCCATAGGCCTTCATCCAATGTGCCTTGCTTTCATCCATATGCCCAGGGGTACCCAGTGGTGCATGGGCCTAGTCTTTCTGTGGGGTGTCTTGAATGTAAACATCATGGAGGGTATGGATGGCATTGGATTGTGGTGATTTTTGTGGTGTTGATGGGGCATGGCCATGTGGGTGGGGGCCATTGAGGACTGGTACAGGCAGGGCCTGGCCATGTGGTGGGGGTCAAGGGGCCATTTTGAATCCAGGCAGTGTGCTTTGTGCCATAGGCCTGCATCCAATGTGCCTTGCTTTCATCCATTATGCCCAGGGTTACTCAGTGGTGCATGGGCCTAGTCTTTCTGTGGGGTGTCTTGAATGTAAACATTATTGAGGGCATGGATGGCATTGGATTGTGGTGATTTTTGTGTGTTTTTCGATTTTTTGGCTGTTGTTGGGGCCTTTTGCCCAGGGGTACTCAGTGGTGCATGGGTCTAGTCTTTCTGTGGGGTCTCTTGAATGTAAACATCATTGAGGGCATGGATGGCATTGGATTGTGGTGATTTTTGTGTGTTTTTCAATTTTTGGGCTGTTGTTGGGGCCTTTTGCCCAGGGGTACTCAGTGGTGCATGGGCCTAGTCTTTCTGTGGGGTCTCTTGAATGTAAACATCATTGAGGGCATGGATGGCATTGGATTGTGGTGATTTTTGTGTGTTTTTCAATTTTTGGGCTGTTGTTGGGGCCTTTTGCCCAGGGGTACTCAGTGGTGCATGGGCTGAGTCTTTCTGTGGGGTCTCTTTAATGTAAACATCATGGAGGGCATGGATGGCATTGGATTGTGGTGATTTGTGTGTGTTTTTCGATTTTTTGGGGTGTTGATGGGCTTTTGCCTAGGGGTACTCAGTGGTGCATGGACTGAGTCTTTCTGTGGGGTCTCTTTAATGTAAACGTCATGGAGGGCATGGATGGCATTGGATTGTGGTGATTTTTGTGTGTTTATCGATTTTTTGGGGTGTTGATGGGGCATGGCCATGTGGGTGGGGGCCATTTTGAGGACTGGTACAGGCAGGGTCTGGCCATGTGGGTGGGGGTCTAGGGGCAATTTTGATGCCAGGCAGTGTGCTTTGATGTGCCAGAGGCCTGCACCCAGTCTGCCACGCTTTCATCCATTATGCCCAGAGGTACTCAGTGGTGCATGGACCGAGTCTTTCTGTGGGGTGTCTTGAATTTCAACATGATTGAGGGCATGGATGGCATTGGATTGTGGTGATTTTTGTATGTTTTTCGATTTTTTGGGCTGGTGTTGGGCCTTTTGCCCAGGGGTACTCAGTCGTGCATGGACTGAGTCTTTCTGTGGGGTCTCTTTAATGTAAACATCATGGAGGGCATGGATGGCATTGGATTGTTGTGATTTTTGTGTGTTTTTCGATTTTTTGTGGTGTTGATGGGGCATGGCCATGTGGGTGGGGGCCATTTTGAGGACTGGTACAGGCAGGGCCTGGCCATGTGGTGGGAGTCAAGGGGCCATTTTGAATCCAGGCAGTATGCTTTGTTGTGCCATAGGCCTGCACCCAGTCTGACATGCTTTCATCCATTATGCCCAGGGGTACTCTGTCAGTGGTGCATTTTATTGGTCTTCCCATTTTGGGGGGGTGGGTATAATAAAAATGCTTACTTGCAAACTATTAATTGAAGCGCTACATATGCAACATTTATTTAACTGATGTTCCTCTGGCTTCGTTTGCTTTTAGGTGCAGAAAGACGAATCATCAGCCTCATCGTTCCTCATCAGTGCCAGGAAGAAGTCCTGTTGCGGTGTGTGCAGCACAACGTCACGTGTGGCCACAGACAACTCTGCAACTGGTGCAACTGCGGCCTGCTGTTCTGACATCTGAAGAAGATGGCCCCAAAAAAAGTTGCCCGTAGCTCCTCTAGCAAGAAAGTTGCCAGTAAGGAGCAGAAGATGCAAGTGGCGCCACTTACCAAGGGATGTATGACGTTACAATGCATACTTTTACCACGCATACCTTTACAACACGGTTTTTACCATGCATACCTTTACAACGCATAGCGCTTAGAAGTGCTGGATAGTGGTAAGTATAATTTTCTATTCCAACTCCAGTCCCCGTGGACACTAGGGAAGGTGTTGGATAGAAAATCAAACTTATTCCCTATCCTAGAGCGCCCCCCAGCTCATTGCGTTGTAATGGTTTGCGTTGTAATGCCAGCGTTGTAATGGTATTGTGTGGTAAAAAATGCTTGGTAAAGGTTGTATACCCTTACCAAGGAGACTGGTGTGCCGACCGCCGCATTTTTTGGGAAAAAAAAGTACACCTGCAGCAGCAGCGGGGTCTGCTGGGCACCAAGCTGGGTGCAGCACCTCCGCTCCATCGGGCTCAGTGCCGCCACCACCTCGCCAACTTAGGTCCAAGCCCTTGAGTGCTGCAGAGGCAGCCAGTATAGTTGTTCAATCACCATCGAGCAGTGATGTTGGCTCATCGCAAGAAAGTAGCTGCATCCCTCAATCAACACAGGTTGTTGTAACTCATCTGACGAGTGTTCAACAACCACAGCCACAACAACAACCACATGTGCAAGTACAAGCCCAAGTACATGTGGAAGGAGATGCGGCGCAAGGAGAGGCGCAAGCAGAGGTGCATGGAGCAGCACAAGTGCCCACAATAGTTGTTCCTCCCGAAGTAGGGGCACATCAGGAAAGCGACATTCAAGCCGAGGTATCATATGAGGAAGCCACTCCTCCTGATGATTCATTGTCTTCCAGATCCCCAGCAAGGAAAAGATCAAGGATGGTGTCTACATCTTCTTCAAGCCCCCTTCCTTCTGATGATATGGATGAAAATTGGGAACCACCAGTGCTGTCTGAGAGTGAGGCACACCATGATCTGACAAAGGTAGCTAAGCGTAAAAGGAAGGTCCCCGAAACTCTCAGAGTTATGGAGTGTGATGATGACGCTGAACAAGAAGTGGCGTATACTCCTGCTGAATGTGCTGATGAAGACTCTCACGACGACGACGCAGTCATCATAGATGTCACTCCAGCCTCAGCGGGTATGCAGCAAACAGACATTTTTACCCTATCCCGAAATGCTGCTGAGTGTGATGCTGGCGACGTGTGCATGGGACCACCACCGATGCAGTTAACTAGTACACCACCACCTACAGCTTCCATATTTTCTCGCCAGAAGGGACCTCCATCCACCTCGACCTCCATTTCCTTAATTAGTGGTGCTGGAAGTGCACAACGTACTAAATTTCGGCAACACACATCCTCCACTTCATATGGCATTAGCAGTATTCCCAGTATTGCCTCCTCCGCCCCCCACAGACATTTGAAGTCCGCAGTTTGGGACTTCTTTAGTGTTAGCCCAACAAGGGAAAACATAGCCATTTGTACCATTTGTAAGGTTCGAGTTAGTCGTGTTAAGCTTGGTACCAACTATGGTACCGGAGGCCAGAGAGGTCATCTTGAGGGACAGCACACTGTCAAATGGCATGCGCACCTAAGGGAGATCAAGGCAGCTCGAATTGCAAGTCAACAAATTGTATCCGTTGATGTTTCATCTGCTGATGACGAGGAGGAAGAAGCGTCAAACATTTCTTCAGTTACACCCAGTACCCCTGTCAGCAGCACACCCCCTGGAAGATATATGAGCCAAACTAAGAGTGTGGGAGAGAGTGAGACACCAATGCGAAAAAGTTCATCATCACTGAGCGTAACTGGGTCAAAGAAGTCATCATCATCCCGTAAAATGGTCCAGCCCACCATTAGAAGCATGTTGTTTTCAGATGCGCCATTTGAACACAACCACCCAACGGGGCGTCTGTATAACATTAAGCTGGCTAAAATGCTAGTGCTGGACCTTCTCCCTTTTTCTTTTGTGGAAGGGGTGGGTTTTCTTGAAATGGTGGCAACGCTCTGCCCTAAATGGAAGGTTCCTAGCCGGTTCTATTTTGCCAGAGTTGCGGTTCCAGCACTACATGAAGATGTACTGGAGGCGATTGGGGCAGCTTTGCAGAAGAGTGCTGTTCACACTATACATCTGACAACAGACATGTGGACCAGTTGCGCAGCCACTGATTACGTGTGCATCACTGCACACTTGGTCTCTTTTTCAGGGGTTAAAGCAAAGCTAAACGCAGGTGTTGACACGGACAAAGTTTATAAAGCTGCTCGGAAACATGCAACAATAGCCATGTTTGCCATGGAGAAAACTCATACAGGAAAAAACATTTTGCATGAGTTTAACACAAAGGTCTTTGAATGGCTGTCCCCAAGAAAACGCATGATTGGTTATGTTTCCACGGATAATGGCGCCAATGTAGTTAAGGCCATGGATAAGGGTAACTATTTCAGAGTGCCGTGTTTGGCGCACTGTATAAACCTGGTTGTTAAAAAATTCTTGAGTGAAGAAAGTCCAGTCTCCGAGTTACTGACCACCTGCCGAAGAATGTGCACACCTTTCAACCATTCTTTTAAGGCCCGGAAGCAGCTGAGGTGCCTGCAACATGAACATAAAGTGCCAGTGAAAGCACTCATCCAGGAGGTGGCAACATGTTGGAACTCAACCTTCTACATGCTTGAGCGTCTGTATGAGCAGTATGCGGTAGTCGATCAGTATTTCTTTAAACTGGGTACACCTATGATAGACATGAGTGTAGGAAGGTGGATATCTGAATATGGTTACCCACAAACTTTTTGCCTAGTGTTTAGCTGGTTTTTGACTTAGTTGGCCTGGGATCCTGCTATTCAGGGCCCCAGGCTAATTGCTCTCTCCTTAAAATGGACTCCATGTACCTTAGGTACATACCCAATTGGAACTGGTTCACCTTATTGGCCCCTGTAACAGTGTACCCTAGGTACCCAGGGCATAGGTGCTTCCAAGGCCTACCAGGGGCTGCAGCACGTATTGTGCCACCCCTGGCCTGGCCTCCATATTTGACACAACTGGCTGATCACTCAGCTGGGGTAAGTCGGTGTAATCACCCCCATGCCTCACCTAAAATGGACACATATGTTCCTATCAGCCACTCCTATGGAAGGCCTCATCAATCCTGGAGGCAGAGTGCTTGGAAATATGTTAGATGGTGCTCTGGCATGAGCTGAGCCTGTCTGCAGCTTTCAGTACCAAGTCCTTTAGCTGTTTCATGATACTGCCATACCATATACTCTTAAGTGCATTATGAACCTCGCGGTTAAATGCTATCTTTGGTTTGGCTTTATCAAAACATGTCGAGTAAGGTGTCATAGGAATTGGAATACTACCCCCTTGCCAGTTCTGGCGACGGGGGTAGCATTCCACCCTTCTAGAGGGATACGACATGTACCTAACCTGAACCTCGGTTAAAGTTAAACAGAGCCTCAGCATCACAAAATGGATGCTGCCACCACAGACACAAGTCTGACCTCCTGCTGCTGGGAGTCCATCCAGCGAGGGCAGCTTGGACAAAGGGTTTCCTGCCTTGGGAGGTGCTAGCACCACCCCAGACAGGATTTTGTGTATTGGATAGGACAGGGCTGAATAGAATCAGACATGCCTGGGGCACACAAGGTGTCCCTGTGCATAGGCCAGTTCAAACCGGTCCGGTCCTGCGGCTCTCCAGCCCCAGTCCTGGCGCGAAACTGGACAAAGGAAAGGGGGTGTAACCACCCCCCTTCCTGGTCCCACCCAGAGGAGGGACCTAGCAGGTAATCCGGCCCCTAGAATTCGAATAAGAGTAGGAGCTGTGTCCCAAGACTTCAGATCATCCTGAACTAGACTTGAAATAAGAAGAAGACTGGACTTCGACATTCTGCTGCGCAGAAGACTGAAGAGAATCTCCCTTGTGGCCAAGGAGTGACCACCCTGTGAATACAGGCACCAACCAGCAACTCGACGTCTGTTTTGCCGCCGCCTTCTGCCGGAGCCCGAGCCCAGAGCCTGACAAGACCCAGACTTCCAGACATCTCAGAGCTCGACCCAGAGTCCCTGAAAAGAAGAGACCCGTGGTGGCACCGAGAGACGTGGGACCGGACATCTTGGAAGACCCCCGAAGAGCTGACTGCGCAGCACCCGAGGCACCCTTGAAGCTGTGCTTAGGCGTTTGAGAAGCCCCGATACCGAGCAGCATTTGCACCGAAGATCAGCCCCCCAGCATCTCCACGATCTGCGTGGGGCCCTTTTGCACTTTGCCACTTGACGCGCCATCCCGGTCACTTGCCACGCGGCTAGTGGCCATCTTGGCGATGAAAACTACGATTTGCAATGCTGGTCTGGTTGCTCCAGACAGGCCCTTGCTCCCCTGAAAAGGAGCACCCGCTCTGACCTTGCTGGTCCGAGTGTTAAGCTTTTTCCACTTCCTGCGTGGCTTGCATTAGCCAAGGCCTGTTTGCTCCAATCAAGTTGCCGACACCGCCATCAGCTAGAGACTTCGTGCGACAGCTCGTGATCGACTCCTGGACGTCCTTGACCTCTTCGTGTCCACGTGGCTGCGGAGACAAGCTGCACCTCTTCACCTGTTTGCACCCGACATTGCCTGGTTCCATCCTGGTTCCACGGTAGTCACTGGCTAGTGACTTTGAACATTGTCCCCTCTGCTTTCAGGTCTTCACCTCTTCAGATCCACCGGAACTCTCCTCGACGACCCGCCTGCAGCATCTTCAGCTCCAAGCACCATCGACCTGCGTGACGAAACCCGACACTACTTCGCACCTGTGCACCCGCTTCCTGTGGGTGAGGTAACTCAGCAACGCCGGTGTTCCCACACTGGTGTACACCTCTAGTGCCTGTGCCTAAAGTTTTATCCTTGTAGGTCCATCGGAAGGTTCCTTAAACACTAACTTTGTAACTTTTACGCACCATTGACTTACCATTGGTGCATGAGTGCACTTTGAGCACTGCACCCGAGTCCCGCGGGCCTTTCCCGACTTCATCACTGCTAGTCTCGAACAGCTCCAGCGATTCCCCAGGCCCTAGGCCTCTTTCCTTTCCCCATAGTGGTTCTTACACCACTATTATAGTATATGGTTTAGGTGGCCCCTAGGGCTCATCCATATTGTGCAACTTTTGTATATTTAAACTGTGTTTTGTTTTAACGCATTTGCTTCTGTGCTCATAAAGACTATAGGGGATATTTGTAGAAATAAATCTATATATATATTCAATATATATCTGTGTGGTGTCCTTTAATTTGGTATTCAAGGGGATTGTGTATGGTAAAACAGCTTGCTTCACATGCCTTTACAGAGTTTAGCCTAAGACTGCTTTGTCCACGCTACTAGGATAGCTGGTCTATTAGGGTTGACTTACAACCAATCATCATAAGGGTTGCTTGGCATGGTACAAGGTGATCACTAGAACTAGTGAGCATCATATACCAGGGCAACTTCTCACATTGGTGAGCAGCGGTTGGGATTTGAGCTTGCTGTTGTTTTACCATTACAATCTTTGGAGAGTATCATTTGAAAGATCATACAGGTACCTGATAGGTACACTAAAACAAGACAGTATACTTAAGTTCTACTGAACTTAGTTGTTGTAGAGGATAGGGAGTAGCACACCCTGACTACAACTACTAGATAGGTTTGGTAGGCAAACACCCGTGTAGGTAGATTGCAACATATCCACCCACACTAGAGCAATGTCTGGAGCAGAGGGATCCACTGGACCTATCTCTGTTGAGAGTGACCCTCCAAGGGCACCATCCAAATTTGCTATCTTTACTTTTAAAGAACTGAGGCAGCTGTGTTCCTTAAGAGGAATCAAAACGGGTCCTACCCCTACAGCAGATCACCTCAGAGAGCTTTTAGACCAGTCTGAAGCTCTAAAGACCTCCAAACCAGGCCCCTCAGGGACTGGAGATGGAGGCTCTCCCACTGAAGATGACAACACTGCCCCTGTCATCCAGATAGATGAGGAAGACCAGGTCACTGGAGATACTCAGCCAGAGGATGAGGAAGAAGAGGAGGAGGAGGAGGAAAGTGGGTCTGATGATGAGATAAATAGTCAGGTGCTAGTCAGCAGGCTAACTTAAGCTTATTTGGGACTGAAAGTGGGTCCAACCCATTCAGACCCCCAAGTGGACTTAACCAGGAGCAAAGGAGGAGGAGGAATCACTCAGGTGAGTCCAATACCTCCCAAGCTTCTAGAGGTTCTCATGGTCACTCCAGAAGGGGGTTGACTAGCCCTCAGAGAAGGGAACATGAGGCCAAAATGAGAGAGGCTGAACTTAGGATCCAGAAGCAAGAATTAGAAGTTGCCCTGGCCAAAGAGAAACTTGCTAGAGCAAGGCAGCCTAGAGAGAGTGGATTAGGATCCACTGGTGGCAGCACTATCCCTAAGGATAAAGACAGGTCCTATGACAATAGAAACCTGAGTAAGATTGTGCCCCCCTACAAGACTGGGGATGACATCCACAAATGGATGACTGCACTTGAGAGAGCCTGCAGAGTACAGCAGATCCCTCAGGAGCAGTGGGCAGCAATCTTGTGGCTCTCCTTTGAAGGTAGAGGCCGAGACAGACTCCTCACAGTTAGTGATGGGGATTCTAGAAACTACCTGGTCCTGAAGAGTGCTCTGATTGATGGGTTAGGCTTAACCACTGAACAGTACAGGTTAATGTTCAGAGACACCCAGAAGACACAGACTCAGGACTGGTCTGAATTTGTTGAATGTGCCACTAAGGCTCTGGAGGGCTGGTTGCTGGGAAGTAAGGTTACAGACTATACAGGATTGTATAATTTAATTATGAGAGAGCAAATCTTAAGTAATTGTCAAAATCAGCTTCTACATCAGCACCTAGTGGACTCTGATCTGACCTCTCCACAAGAATTGGGTAAGAGGGCAGACAAATGGGTCAGAACCAGGATCAGGCCTAAGAACCAGGGTGGTGACCAAAAGAAAGAGACTACCAAGCCTCAAGAGAAGGGTGGGGATAAATCAAAAAAGAGGACTTCCCCAGGGCCCCAAAACTCCAAGGATGGGGGTGGGTCCCAAGACACTTCCTCTACAGAGAAAAAGCCTTATTGCCATAACTGTAAAAAGCCTGGCCATTGGAAAACTGATCCCAGTTGTCCTAGGGCCTGCAATAAGGAAAATATACCTCCAGGTAAAGCTCCAACACCTCCTGTCACTGTAAGCAGTGGTCCCCCAGGAGCACCCCCAAGAATTTGGGTGGATTTACTTTTGGAACATAGGTGGATTCTTGCCTAACCAGGTCCCCTACCTCAGATACTCTTGTCTATGAGACTGGCATGGGGTTTGCCAATTTCACTGATTGCCCAAATACTTTGAGCAAGTATAGACAAGAACTCCTCATCAATGGCTTGAAAGTTGAGGCCTTTAGAGACACAGGGGTTAGCATCACCATGGTGGCTGAATGTCTAGTCCCCTCAAGGCAACTTTTACCTGATGCCAAATATCAGGTGACAAACATTGATGGAGTTCAGAAAAATCATCCCATAGCAGTGGTAAATCTCAG
This sequence comes from Lissotriton helveticus, assembly GCF_964261635.1. NCBI lineage: Eukaryota > Metazoa > Chordata > Amphibia > Caudata > Salamandridae > Lissotriton > Lissotriton helveticus. The sequence continues at coordinate 347,330,091 of NC_136067.1, read as the reverse complement.
CTGGGGAGGAGTCACTGGCCCAAAGAGAGTGGCAGTGTCCCCAAACTTGCCTGTAGATTGTCTGCAGGGGAATGATTTGGAAATCTCAGCCTGGGCTGAGGTTGAACAACAAACTTATTCTAAAATGGTAAATCTCCATGGAAAGGTTAGTGGGGCTGTGCTGGCCACAGCCCCAATACAAGATGTCCTTCCTGAAAAGGTTGGTAGGGCTGAGCAAACCTCATCCCCATCTTCAGTAGAAATTCTTCCTGAGAAAAGTAGCAGAGCTGTTATGGTAACAGCCCATACCCAAACTGAGTCCCTTCCTGAAAAGGTTGGTGGGGCTGTGATGGCCACAGCCCAAACTCAAACTGATTCCTGTGTTGTGAAGCCTGAAACTATGGATCACTCCACACAAACAGAGAGCATTGAGGAGGAAGAGAAATCGCCCTCCCACCAGACATTAGGAAAGGATCAGCCTCCTCAGGGAACTGATCTTACCCCTTGTGAAGAAACTGCCCCAGAGGTAGTCAGGCCTAGCCTGGCAGAGCCCCTGATGTCAGTGGACCCTTCCAAAGTGGGACCCAGTCTGGAGCAGGTATCCTGCCCCTCTCTACCTTGCCTTAGTCAGCCCAGGGCTGCAGAGTACAAGAAGGACAGTGAGCCCCAAAAGGCCCCCTGTCAAATAAAGCACCCACATCAACAGATTAGGGGCACCGAAGCTAGCAGCCCTAGCCAGGTGAAAACTTTGAAAACTCCTGAGGGATCCCCCTTAAAATTAGTTAGGGACCTCCCACAGATGGATTCTGTTGGGCACAGCCAAACCTGGGACCAAAAGGTCCCAAACCTGAACTGTCCCTCCGGTAAGCCAACCAAGGGGACCCAGCCTCCAGCTTTAGGTAGCCAGAGGTTGACCCTGAGAGCACAGTGCAACTCAGTCAAAGAAAGAAAGGCCTACATGGTGGAAAATGATTGGAGGAAGCTGAGTCCTACAGAGGAATCTCACTTCAGTACTCCATCTCAACATCAGCCTTTAACTTTGCCAAGACACACCACGGGTAGAGATTCCCTATGGTGGAGACCCTCAGATACCCTTAGGGTGAGGGATTGCTTAGTTGACCATGAGACAGGGGGTAACCAAGCCAGAGCTGGTACTTCCTTATATGGCCACTTAGGCAATATAGGCTTACCTGGTCAAGGATAGCCTTATGTCCTTTCGTTGGGGGGGGTTGTGTAGGAAGGTGGATATCTGACTATGGTTACCCCCAAACTTTTTGCCTAGTGTGTAGCTGGTTTTTGACTTAGTTGGCCTGTGATCCTGCTATTCAGGGCCCCAGGCTAATTGCTCTCTCCTTAAAATGGACTCCATGTACCTTAGGTACATACCCAATTGGAACTGGTTCACCTTATTGGCCCCTGTAACAGTGTACCCTAGGTACCCAGGGCATAGGTGCTTCCAAGGCCTACCAGGGGCTGCAGCACGTATTATACCACCCCTGGCCTGGCCTACATATTTGACACAACTGGCTGATCACTCAGCTGGGGTAAGTCGGTGTAATCACCCCTTACTTAGGTGTAGTATGCCTATGCCTAACCTAAAATGGACACATATGTTCCTATCAGCCACTCCTATGGAAGGCCTCATCAATCCTGGAGGCAGAGTGCTTGGAAATATGTGAGATGGTGCTCTGGCATGAGCTGAGCCTGTCTGCAGCTTTCGGAACCAAGTCCTTTAGCTGTTTCATGATACTGCCATACCATATACTCTTAAGTGCATTATGAACCTCGCGGTTAAATGCTATCTTTGGTTTGGCTTTATCAAAACATGTCGAGTAAGGTGTCATACGAATTGGAATACTACCCCCTCGCCAGTTCTGGCGACGGGGGTAGCATTCCACCCTTCTAGAGGGATACAACATGTACCTAACCTGAACCCCGGTTAAGGTTAAACAGAGCCTCAGCATCACAAAATGGATGCTGCCACCACAGACACAAGTCTGACCTCCTGCTGCTGGGAGTCCTTCCAGCGAGGGCAGCTTGGACAAAGGGTTTCCTGCCTTAGGAGGTGCTAGCACCACCTCAGACAGGATTTTGTGTATTGGATAGGACAGGGCTGAATAGAATCAGACATGCCTGGGGCACACAAGGTGTCCCTGTGCATAGGCCAGTTCAAACCGGTCCTGGGGCTCTCCAGCCCCAGTCCTGGCGCGAAACTGGACAAAGGAAAGGGGGTGTAACCACCCCCCTTCCTGGTCCCACCCAGAGGAGGGACCTAGCAGGTAATCCGGCCCCTAGAATTCAAATAAGAGTAGGAGCTGTGTCCCAAGACTTCAGATCATCCTGAACTCGACTTGAAATAAGAAGAAGACTGGACTTCGACATTCTGCTGCACAGAAGACTGAAGAGAATCTCCCTTGTGGCCAAGGAGTGACCACCCTGTGAATACAGGCACCAACCAGCAACTCGACGTCTGCTTTGCCGCCGCCTCCCGCCGGAGCCCAAGCCCAGAGCCTGACAAGACCCAGACTCTCAGACATTTCAGAGCCCGATCCACAGTCCCTGAAAAGAAGAGACCCGTGGAGGCACCGAGAGACGTGGGACCGGACATCTTGGAAGACCCACGAAGAGCTGACTGCGCAGCACCCGAGGCACCCTCGATGCTGTGCTTTGGGGTTTGAGAAGCCCCGATACCGAGCAGCATTTGCACTGTAGATCAGCCCCCCAGCATCTCCACGATCTGCGTGGGGACCTTTTGCACTTTGCCACTCGATGCGCCATCCCGGTCACTTGCCACACGGCTAGTGGCCATCTTGGCGGGGAAAACTACGATTTGCAATGCTGGTCTGGTTGCTCCAGACTGGCCCTTGCTCCCCTGAAAAGGAGCACCCGCTCTGACCTTGCTGGTCCGAGTGTTAAGCTTTTTCCACTTCCTGCATGGCTTGCATTAGCCAAGGCCTGTTTGCTCCAATCAAGTTGCCGACACCGCCATCAGCTAGAGCTTTTGTGGGACAGCTCGTGATCGACTCCTGGATGTCCTTGGCCTCTTTGTGTCCACGTGGCTGCGGAGACAAGCTGCACCTCTTCACCTGTTTGCACCCGACATTGCCTGGTTCCATCCTGGTTCCACGGTAGTCACTGGCTAGTGACTTCGAACATTGTCCCCTCTGCTTTCAGGTCTTTACCTCTTCAGATCCACCCTTGGATCCACCGGAACTCTCCTCGACGACCCGCCTGCAGCATCTTCAGCTCCAAGCACCATCGACCTGCGTGACGAAACCCGACACTACTTCGCACCTGAGCACCCGCTTTCTGTGGGTGAGGTAACTCAGAAACGCCGGTGTTCCCACACTGGTGTACACCTCTAGTACCTGTGTCTAAAGTTTTATCCTTGTAGGTCCATCGGAAGGTTCCTTAACCACTTGGATGCTAAGCACCTTGATGAACTTCAATGCAATTTCCATTGAAATGAATGGGCACTCCATGACGAGCTGAGCTCGTCATGAGCGTCCAAGGGGTTAAACACTAACTTTGTAACTTTTACGCACCATTCACTTAACATTGGTGCATGCGTGCACTTGGAGCACTGCACCCGAGTCCCGCGGGCCTTTCCCGACTTCATCACTGCTAGTCTCGAACAGCTCCAGCGATTCCCCAGGCCCTAAGCCTCTTTCCTTTCCCCATAGTGGTTCTTATACCACTATTTTAGTATATGGTTTAGGTGGCCCCTAGGGCTCATCCATATTGTGCAACTTTTGTATATTTAAACTGTGTTTTGTTTTAACACATTTGCTTCTGTGCTCATAAAGAGTATAGGGGATATTTGTAGAAATAAATCTATATATATTTTCAATATATATCTGTGTGGTGTCCTTTCATTTGGTATTCAAGGGGATTGTGTATGGTAAAACAGCTTGCTTCACATGCCTTTACAGAGTTTAGCCTAAGACTGCTTTGTCCACGCTACTAGGATAGCTGGTCTATTAAAGTTGACTTACAACCAATCATCATAAGGGTTGCTTGGCATGGTACAAGGTGATCACTAGAACTAGTGAGCATCATATACCAGGCCAACTTCTCACATAGGATACAGGTGGAGCAATGGGAGCTAGTTAAAAGCCTGACAGACATGCTTCGTCCTTTTGAGGTCTTCACACGTGCAGTCAGCAGGGAGGACTGTAATTTGGGAAAAGCTATCCCATTGTTGTGCATGCTAGAGCACCAACTGAAGGCGGTGTCGTCAAGGTTGGAAAAAGATAGAAAGGAAGAAGCATTTGAGTTGGCGGAGAAGTTATTACAGCGCCTACTTCGCGATGAACGTCTTGAAAAGATCCAGACAGAACAGCATTACATTTCTGCTACTATTCTGGATCCACGGTACAAAAAGGCAGTGGCAGGCAGAGTATTCTTTCCTTTTGATGACTCAGATGTTACAAAGTACAAACATTGTCTAGCTGTGTCAGCCACTCGGTTTGAAAGGTAGTACATCAGCAGGCCACCCGCAGTCAAAAAAATCCACTTCTGCATCTGTGGCTGTGGCAGAAGTGAGTGATTTTCCCTCTCAGCCATTAACGACACCAGCAACCGTATCACCTGCACCAGACACAACAGTAATATTGTGTGAAGAAGAGGATTGGCTAACTGAGCTTGGGTTTGCTTCTCAAATGGTCCCAGAAAAAAGTAAGCAATGTGGAGGAACCCTGGAGAACCTTGAGTCGATGGTGCAGGCCTATCTGAATGACTCAACAGAGGTCCATCTTTCTCATGACCCATTGGCGTATTGGCATGGGAAAACAGATGTGTGGCCAGAGATCACCAACCTGGCTATAAATTACTTGTCTTGCCCACTCGCAAGTGTGTCAACTGAACGTGTTTTCAGTGCTGCTGGTGGCATTGTAACTTCCAAAAGGACCCGACTCTCGCCCAAAAATGTGGAGAGGTTAACAATGATCAAGATGAATCAGCACTTCATACCACCAGATTACAAAATACGAGAATGCACGCAGGAAGAAGACGAGGAGGACACCAACTTAGATGAGGGAAGTTCTTCCCTGTTAACTGACCTACTCCCGTCTGAATTAGCAGAGTTTGAGGACGAGCTCTTCTTCCCTGACACCGAGCCCTGAAAATGAGTCAATGAATCACTAACTTTCTTTTTCGTCCTTATTCACTTTTATTCCTGTGTGTCTGTTTTTCTTTGTTTAGCAAAATCTATATAAAAAAACTTTAATCACCTAATCACAAAAACAAGCCCATCAGCAGAATTGTCTTAACTTATTTGCTTATTGATTTGAAGGTGCCGCAGTCTGCATTCCTCGGGTTCACAAGTTCACAAGAACATGCTCCTCTATCCTCCTCCTCCAGACTCCTATTTCCCTCAATGCAGATGGCTGGATTACGCCCAATGAAGAAAGACTCTGCACTTGTGGGGGTGTTCTACTTCTTTGCGGGTGAGTTGACGGGTCTGGGGCATTGCTGTGAAGGTCTAATACCAGCTAAAAGTGGTTTGGAGAAAATCGGAGCAGAAAAAGTTTTTGCGCTTTTGATCACTTGCCTGTCTTTGGGGTGCTGTTTGGGGGGCTTTTAGGTTGTTGGGGGTGGGTGTTGGGGTCTGTGAGCACTGCTGGCACATTCTAATGTTGATTGCATTTGTTTTACAGGAAATCCATGGTGGAAAAGGGGAGTTAGGGCCTAGCTGCAGAGCTCATTTGGACTGCATTCCAGGTAGGCCCACAGTTTCCTAAGTGTGGCTTTTCCCGGTTTTGCTTTTTGGCTTTTTGGGGGGGGGGTGAAACTTGTTTTTGCCCGGGTTCACGGGTCTGGGGGCCTTGCTTGGAAGGTGTAATACGGTCTAAAAGTAGTTTGGAGAAAATCGGAGTAGAAAAAGTTTTTGCACTTTTGATCACTTGCCTGTCTTTGGTGTGCTGTTTGGGGGGCTTTTAGGTTGTTGGGGGTGGGTTTTGGGGTCTGTGAGCACTACTGGCACATTCTAATGTTGATTGCATTTGTTTTACAGGAAATCCATGGTGGAAAAGGGGAGTTAGGGCCTAGCTGCAGAGCGCATTTGGCCTGAATTCCAGGTAGGCCTAAAGTTTTCTATGTGTGGCTTTTCCCGGGTTTTGCCTTTTGGCTCGTTGGGGGTGTTAAATTTGTTTTCGCCCGGGTTGACAGTTCTGGGGCCATTGCTGGGAAGGTCTAATATCCGAAAGCAAGTGTTTTGGAGACAATCCCTGGGGAAAAAGTTTTTGCATTTTCTGAGATTTCGTTGACTCTACCGTTTTCGGGGGGCTGTTTGTGGGGGTTCCTGGTGTTTGTGGGGGGGGTTTGCGAGTCTTGGAGCAATGCTGGATATGGATACTTTTGCTTGCTTGCAAGTGGTTTGAATACAATCCATGGTGGGTAAGGGGGGATTTGGGCCTACTTTACTTTCAAAGTACGTTTGGTCACCATTTTCTACTAGGCCTCTGACAGGTAGCAGTATTGCACGTTTTTGAGATCTGATTGGGGGTCTTCTACATTTTTGTGACTGGGTTTAGTAAGGGTCTGGGAGCACTGCTGGGAAGGTCTAATTTTGTTCTAAAACACAGTTTACAGTACACCTAGCTTGAGGGGAAAGATCCGCTAAATTAATTCGCCCATACTTATTTATCCTTCAAAAGGAGACTTAGACAGAGTACGCACGTTCAAAAATATTGTACTGTCTATTAGGAAACTCAAAGTGTGACTTTTTGCACTACACAGCGTACATACCTTATATTTATTTGTCAGTGGTGTTCTAATATAACTTCCTGTTTTTCCATCAATAATTACAGGCCGGGTTTCAGCCTGTGCAATGGGAAAAAAAGGCTGAAGTCAGGCTTCACATTAGCGAGTCGCAATTCAAGTAAAAACATGTATGGCATTCCTGGTGTGAATGATCTTCTGCTCGCTAGCGCTGTGGGGGCTCGTGTATTAAGGGAGAATATCCTGAAGTTTGCACTGTGCTTGCTCTCCCCTCGGAGATGTGTATTTTGTTTCCTTGCTGTTTTTAACTGCGCCTATTTTTAAGAAATCACCCATTGTTTTTAACATACATTGCACAGCGGTGACTACGACCGCTCACTGTCTTACCTCTCCCTGGGTTGCCTCTGCCATGTCCCCGGTCCGCCACGGCTTGTGCCGGTTGAGCGGAGGGACAGGAAGCAGCAGAGCACCAGAGAACATCAGCATAGTGGCCCCGCCCCTCCTGCCTACTTATTTTCACCCCCAGCGCGGACGGGCGCAGCGGCGCGCCAAAGGCAAGCCCATCTGTGCCCGTCCGCGCCAGGACGCCGCCCGGACCCCTGGCCTAATCATGGCCCTTTACGGTGAGGGATTACTATAGTTGTAGATATGATTCGCTATTCTAGGCAAGAACTCATATCTCTCAATCCAATGAGTGCGCCCATCATTTATCCTCAACCCCTGCCTTACACTCCTGTGAATAACCCCGATACTACTGCCGCTTCACTAGCGTCTGGGCCCACCTTTGCGACCTCCATATCTGGTACAAATTCAGGAAAAATAATCAGACCCACCACCAATGCAGGCTCTAAATCTCTCTCTGCCCTTTACATAAATACTAGGTCCATCCCCAAGCACGCCTTGGAGCTATGGAGTCTACTTGACAATGAACGACCGGATATATGTTTCCTTACAGAAACATGGCTTCATAGTCAAGCATCGCCAGATGTTGCCATTGCATTTTCACCAGAATACCATGTAATCAGACAAGACAGAGAGGGGAGGAGAGGAGGCAGTGTTGTTGTGGCAGCAAAGACCCCGATTGATATCTCCCTGTTGGAATCCTTTTCAAACCCCCTGCTTGAAATTTTAATAGTTAATATTTTGCATCTTAAAACTATGATAGGAAGAGCTGGTCTTGTCTGTAGACGCCCTGGTGATAAATTCAAATTTGTCAATGCTCTCTTGGATATTATCGCCTCACATGTGTTAGCCACGGATCACTTCATTTTAATAGGAGATTTTAATTATCACATGGAACTTACTCTCGGCACTGACTCTTGTCATCTAAGGACCACTATGGAAACCTTGTCATTAACACAAAGGGTTCTAGGACCTACTCACCAGGCAGGGCACACTCTTGATCTAATTTTTACTAACATGCCCAGCTTCACCTGTGAACCCCCTCTGCCTATGACCTGGACGGACCATTTTGTAGTGAAATTTAGCTTCCCTGGTCCTAATTAGCCTAGGATCTCTAAGTGTTCTGACTCAATGCTCATACGGCCCTGGCATAAACTGACATTGGAGGCTTTCGAGACTCACTTTAACCCTCTCTGTTACACACCTAATAACATCGACCTTATGGCCAACCAGCTAGAAGAGTGCGTGAAGACTGCACTGGACAAGGTCATTCCTGAAATTAGAGTTAAAGCAAAATCTATTGCCTCTCCTTGGTTTACAGAGGAACTAAAAATAAAGAAAATTGCTAGTAGAGTAGCAGAAAGGTTGTGGAGAAAAACAAGAACCATTGAAGACCGTAAAAATTATAAACAGATTCATTCTATTTACTTGGGAAAAATAAAGAAAGCTAAATCCAGCTATCTCACCCAAAGAATTAATAAAGCCTCCCACTCCTCCAAAGAACTATTTAAAATATTAAATGAGTTCACCGCACCACAGGTGGAACTATCATCTTTCGTCCCCACCTTGGACTGGGTCAACACATTGGCTGCGCACTTTTATAACAAAATCAAGTCTATCTACTCTAAGTTCACAACCCCCCGACCCAATGACACCTTAATTGGTGAGGTTACTTCCTGTAACTCCTTGACTCCTCACCTTATTGAGGGTCCTCTGCTTATGGAATTTGAGTCCACCACGGCTGCCGAAGTGTTAGTTGCTTTGGGGAAAGTGAAATCGGGTGCTCCCACAGACTCGCTAACCCCCCGCAAGTGCAATGAAATATTCCCACGCCTGGCCTGCTCTCTCTCTAAAATCTATAACACCTCTTTTGAGCTTGCATCCATGCCTAGCAGCTGGAAGGTGGCCCAGGTAAAACATATCCTTAAAAAGCCCACCAGCGACCCCACCATTGCCGCTAATTACAGGCCTATATCGTTATTGCACTTCTTTGGAAAGGTACAGGAACACCTAGTTAACAAACGTATCTCTAGTTATGTGGAAACACATTCACTTTTAGACCCTTCGCAATTGGGCTTCCGTGCTGCCCATGGCACTGAAACGGCAGAAATGGAAGTGGTGGATAACATTCGTCTCACCCTGGAGCGAGGTGATTCCGCATTTTTTATCCTATTAGATCTTTCAGCAGCCTTTGACACCATCTCCCACAGCATTCTACATCAACGGCTGTGGGAGATTTGTGTCAGAGGCAAGGCTCTGACCTGGTTCAAGAGTTATCTCGCTGACCGGCATACTTACATCAGGATCAACACCTTGGAATCCAGCAGGACTCCTCTTTCTGTCGGGGTACCTCAAGGGTCTATTCTGAGCCCCATGTTATTTAACATTTATCTTACTCCTCTGGCCAGAATTATAAAATCTTACGGATTCACCACAGTGTCCTACGCGGACGATACGCAGGTTCTTATTACCTGTAGTCCAGACGTTCTTGACACCCGCACCAGATTTAAGAGATGTATGATCCAGATTAGCGAATGGATGAATGAAAATAAGCTCCAGCTCAATTTCAGCAAAACTGAAATTATGCTATTTGGAAAGGCAAAGACACAATGGTCACACGACTGGTGGCCTTCAGAATTAGGACCTTGCCCTGAGCCCAAAGAAGCGGTTTGTGACCTGGGAATAATGCTCGAATGTGCCCTTTCTATGAATGCTCAGGTTACCCAAGTATCTGGCATCTGTTATGGTATTCTACGAAAATTGTGGAAGATTTTCAGATGGCTACCCATTGAATCTAGAAAACCTTTGGTCCAAGGACTGGTTGTTAGCCGTCTGGATTATGGCAATGCAATGTATATCTCCATCAATGAGGGCCTGTTGACTAAACTACAAACCCTTCAAAACGCTGCCGCACGCTTGGTGCTAGGTTTGCCCCCCAGGTGCCCCTCATTGCCCTGTCTTAGACAATTGCACTGGCTCCCAGTACGACAAAGAAGCCAGTTTAAATCCTTAGTCTCACACACAAACTTCTACATGGGACTGGACCTTCGTATCTGGTTGAGAAAGTGGCCAGGTACAAACCCTCCAGAACCTTAAGGTCTAGCACTAAAGCCCTTCTGGTACAGCCTAGGGCGAGAACATCGAGAATGGGATGTAGAGCTTTTTCCTACTTAGCCCCCCAATTATGGAACAAACTACCTGCACATCTGCTGTCTCTTTCCAATCATCAGGCTTTTCGTAAGGGCTTAAAAACCTGGCTCTTTCCCAATTTATTTTTTCTCTTAATTTCCCCCCTCCACACTTGGTTGTCGTTTGTTGCTAAGCGCCTTGAGACTTTTGTGAAATGTACGCTATACAAGAAATTATGACTATAACGATGACTAAGATAAAGTTTAAAGTATATTTATATCCATAACATAAATAATCTCCCGCAAGACCCAACCCATCCCCCCTCCCGAACCCCAACGAATGTCCGTGAAAACTAAGTCCAAAAAAGTAGAAAACCCAACTCCCAATTCCCACCCCCGAGAAGTCTTTAAAAAAGGGGCAAGGGACAGTCTTCTCCTACTGCTGGCTGCTGTTGACTTTTCGGGACAGGTTGGCATGCTCCTTGCAGGGTTTTGGTGTTGAGCAGTTCCTGCTCGAGGTAGGACACCCTCAGTGAAAGGCGGTGCAACCTTTTTTTGGTACTGCTGTGGGGGGCAGCTGATTTTTTTGCTGCTCGGTGGTGGCGGGTGGCTGCGGTACCCCGGCTCCGTACCGCTGGAGACCTGCGCTGACTGGCTGACCCAGGGAGCGCGGAGGAGGATGCAGCTGTACCGGTCGATGTTGTGGTCGACTGCGTGTCCCCCTCCTCCTGGGCCACCAGCCGCCGATATTCGGCGACAGTCGTCTCCAGCCTCCGTTGCCGGGCCCTTTTAGCCAGCTCCTTCCGTGTTGGTTTGGAAGGAGCATCTATATGAAGAAAGAAAGACATAGTCTGTAACCAATTAAGATTAACACAAAATGATTCAGCAGAAAGTTGTGTCACAGTAGAACTAGCAACTTGCAAGCGCAGTACATAACTATTGTGGCCAGTATCAATCGAACCTCCCACTTCTTCATCCTTGCTCTAACATAGTGGGAGTTTAAGGAATCAATTCTACGAGCACTATGGACTCACTCCATTAGAGTCGACTATGACAGTACACCAGTCTTATTCTTATTCTTCTCTCTTGTCTAGCAAAATTGGTACGTTAACTTCTGCAAGCCGGCATAATGCCAGCGCAGTCAACTTGCACCCGAGAAAAACAGACGCCCGCCATGATGAGTGAAACAGACTTGCGTTACTGTACCGGTCCAGTACATGCAGGTGGTGATGCTCTTACTTTTCTATTACGGGTGGCACTGAGAATACTCTGTTACAAGGGCTACTGCTTAATTAATTTAACTTTCACCCTACAGTGCCAATGAATACTAGAAAAGGAACATGAAGAAGATAAATAATCTGATTATCTATCACTGCACATGGTATGTATTTGCTTACATATGGGATGACTTTAGGTGCTTTGCTTTTTATTGAGTGAACAGTGATACATCCACACATGAATGACCGAGTTCTACTAAACTTATTAACAGAGGTAGTGAGTGGCCATCGTAATAGCCGGATATATGCTGTGCTTGCAATACAAACTACTGCTACTATTCATGGTAGTATTCGGACAAAATTAAAACTTCTTTTCCTTGCCTTTCCTACACTGGAACGGACGTGCGGGTGCGGTGTTACATGCTCTTCAAAGTAACACTTAGTTCATCCAGTGACCGTCTACTCTCTCTAGATACACATATGCTATCTAAGAGTCAGATAGTACCATGATCCAGACATCCATCCATTCAAACTATATGTCAATCATTCTCCTTCATGTCTCTCATCTGGACAAACCTTATGTTTTCTCACGGGAAAACAACCTTTTCATTTTATTTGGGAAACTGCAAGCCATACATCCGTGCTTGACTTGCATTTGAATTTCAACCGAAGGATATATTGCGCACACATACAGTTTCTGTTTCACCCACCAAGGCTGTTCTCCTTCCACCCATCCTTGCTTCATCCTTCACCCAGCCATGCATCATATTCCTTCCCAGCCACCTCGGGCACCAATCAAACACGTATCATTCTTCTTTGTCACTCATCATTACTTTTAACTTGCTCGTCCTTCCACACTTACTTACACCCTTCTTTCGTTTTTCGTTCATCCCATCCATCAAGTTCATCTCAGATCTGATTTGGATTCTCAAAAAAAAATTCACCGCTGAGTTGAAGTACATTTAGAGGAGGCTCTACCTGGTTGATAAAAACTTTGTTCTAAATTTGAAAGTCTTCTTAACAGTATAGTAACTTAACTGTACAACATATATACTACTCCCGTGCAGAGAGCACACTCTGCAGTCTGCAATCTCAATAAGTAAGGAATATAAGAGCTTACCACTGCCCGCCACTACTGTGGCAACCCTCACAGCAGTTTCCTTCGGCACTTGCACCGCCTCCTCCCCAGAAGTGTCCTCCTCCACCTCCGCACTGGCCCCGGCACCAGATGTTCCACCTACAAAGTACATTTAAGAATGTTAGATGTCATAGACATACACCACTCACTAGTATTTTGTCTAGGAATGAAGAAATGTGAATACAGAAACCAATCTAATAATTTGTGACTGTCTACTCTAAAGTAAAAATGTCCCTTTTTCCAGGGAAGGGTGTTGTCTTGCTGCACTTTTTGGCACAACTGATGAATGCTTGCTTTTTAACATGCACCATTTTTCTCATAACAGACAGAAGCTTCACTTCTAAGAACAAGAGCAAGATCAGATCATCATCACTAGGACGGAGTGACCAACGATTCAGCACCAAAAAGAAAAATTAAAGTTCAAACCAGGTGAGGGCTCGGCTCGCCCACAATAAATGTGTGAAATAAATCACTAAGCACTTTTCCATTTTTAATCAACCGTTTATGTTTTATGACAAACTTGATTTTTAATAAATGTTTTTACTTTTAATAAAGCTTTAAAATTTAAATAGACTCTGTGGTTTTTGGTCAAGAGTGACTGAGCAAAAGGTTTTGCAATTTGCACGCATGAGTCCGTGCCTCTCACACTTCTGGACTCTGACTCCATACTCTTGTCCTGCGTTGGATAATCATCATTGGGGATCAATCATCGATGAATTCGGGAGCTAAATGACTCTGCCACACTATCTAGTCAGTAAGGAGATTGGGGGTTCTTCAAAGTCTGTTATCACTGAGGTATGTGGAAAGTCTGCCTGCGCCTATTTTAATTGATAAACAATGCACTAGTTAGTGTCCATAGTTCTGTTTGTGCAGATTTGTCCCTGCAACAGTAGTAGTATGGATTGTCCTCCTATCCAAACCAAAAGTAAAGTAGTATCTTATTCTTTCTTGGTGGTCATTCACATTTTATTGTTGGGAATTGGCAAATCATAAACATTTTGAAGACTTGAAAAGACATTATGAACAATCCCAGAGGACTGCACTCAGTTCATAGAGCTATTGATGACTAGAATGGGAGTTTCGTTTGACACCTTTTGCCAACTGTGCAATCTTAGTTAGCTACACAGACAGACTAATAATAATAATCTAGTAATACCACAGGGAGTCATAGTAGAGGCAGGATAAGAATTTAGATACAGTCTACAAGAAGATCAAAGACTATTTAGAAAAATTCGAATGAGGAACGCTAGGAAAAAATAGGTACTCTATATTAAAATGAAAACTTACTGGGCCCGAGTCACAGAATGAACTTAAGACTCAATCCTAAACTTACTACTATTTTGGTATTCACAGAATGCACCTACTACTTTTGGTATTCACAGACGTTAGGATTTTGTCTTAAGTCTGTCTTAAGACAAACTTAAGACAAAATCCTAACTTCTGTGAATACCAAAAGTAGTAAGTTCATTCTGTGAATACCAAAATAGTAGTAAGTTTAGGATTGAGTCTTAAATTCATTCTGTGACTCGGGCCTATGGGGCCAGCAAACGAGCCCTCGCCTGACCGATCCTGGCCTTCTACAACAGCAGCAGCAACCACCTCCTCCTCTGTCCTCTTGCCCCTGGGGGGAGCTGATGTACAACATGAAAGAAAGAAAGACCCGAAAACAAGGATGATTGTTGTCAACCAAATCAAAGATTTCAAAAGAACAATAACAAAATATTTTGGCGAAATAGCAAATAGACAACTATTCCACGGGATATATTGACCTATCTCATGTGGTCTACTACGATATTAGTATTGCTTGATTTGCGGACCGTCAACTTGGAAAGTTATGTAACTCACTAAACAAAGTACTAAAAAGGTTCGCCTAGGACTGCCAGGCAGCAGTCCGCAGCACGCGAAGTGACATACAAACTCCATCGTGATTGCAGATCAGTGACAACACTAAAAAGTTTCCTACTACTTTAACCAGTCATTAAAATACTCAAACTATCAATCCACCACCACTATTTCTTCTTATTGCCAGGTGTACAAAGGAAGGACTGGACTTGAGTCTGTAGGGGCAGATTTACAAGCCCCTTGTGGCTCTTTTGCTCCGTTGTTGCGTGACTTTTGTGATGCAGCGGCAGAACAAAAGAGGCGCCATGGTGCGGCGTATATTAACAACGTGACGCATATGGGAGATGCATCACGTTGTAAAGCCCTGCACCATCAGGGGGCGTTCCGGCGCAAGGGAGGGTGTTCCTGCGCAGGAACGCATCCTAAGAGTGGCTGAGGGAAATCTACAAGAATTCAATCAGTCACTTTTAGGACAATGATGCGTCACTCAAACCCTGCGCCTGCTTGAAGTAGACGTACGGCTTGACGCAGCATTGGGGAGATGGTGCAGCTCCAGCAATGCTCTGGGAAGCCCTATCGTTGCGACGCAACTCCAGCACTGCGCCTCCTTTACGGCACAGATGCGTAACGCTTCGGTGACGTTTTGGGCCCATGGTGCGCCGCATTGTAAATACGGCGCACCATGGGTGGTGGTGGCGTGGCGCACAATTACTGGTGCATCCCTGCTACTTTGCAGGGATGCGCCAATAATTGCAAATCTGCCCCTTAGTGTCTAGCATTACGCAGTTCTGTAAACTACACTCATACATAATTTCTCAGGCCAATGAAATGAACAAAAAATCGAAAACAAATAAGCATAGTAGCAACTCTACTGAGAAGGAGAGCAGTGCACCTGAAATGCACAGAAGATTTTGAAATATAATTTATCTACAATGTAATCAGCAGCATTATTGCTCTTGATAAAAAACAAAAATTTGTAATATAATAACACACAGAGCAGGAGAAAACAGAGTAGTGATGAAATAGCTACTACTACTCACCAAGCCCAGGGATCTCGACGAGCAAGTCGTGTTCCCGGTCCAGGAGATCCGTCCAACGGTGGGTGGCCTGGTTGTAGGTGCGCCGAACCCGAGAGTGTTCAAACATGGCCTGGCACACCTTCTCCCACCGCTTCCGGCGCTCCCGGAGCCCGTAGCCGCTTGCGATCTTGCCGCCTGCCGCAATGGTCCTGGGGAGGCGGTGCTGTACAAAGAACACTAGTGCGGCCACCTCCTCCGCGCTAAAGATCTCCCGTGGCATCACTAGCTCCCCCCTCAAACGCCCGCACAGGAGCCGGGCACGGGGTGCGGGACCCTTCCCCTTCTCGGGCTGCTTCCCGGCTCCCTTTACCATGGTCTGGGCAGAAAGGAAGGTAAATAATAAAGAAGAAATAGAATAGGGAAGAAGAAAAGAAAAGAGTTAAAAAAGTAGTTTAAAATTAACCAAAAGTAGCAGAAAACACAAAAATATAGAGCTAGAAAAATAGAGGGATAGATAATAAGTAAATAGATCAAAAAAAACTTCAAACAAGCAATGGATGGCAGAGATTGATAGAGGATACAGAAAGGATGCCCATAACCATAGCAATGAATGAAAAACAAGATGCCCGTTCACGACCGCGTGGGTAAGTTCGCGCGAGATTTCCCCCGCGATCACACGCGAAATTGTACTAGCGAGCCGCACACTTTGCGAGATTACACATAGCGCCCGGAAACGGAAATACGTCACGCAAACAAGATGGCCGCACACATGTGCGACCGCTAGGGTAACTTCGCAAAGTTGCGCTACAAGCGGCTTGCGAAAAGGCAAAAAATCACGCGAACTAACACGCCGCAAAAAAAACAAATCGTATATTCGCACGAATTTGCACCTTCCAAAATCGATCTCGCGCAAATTCGCGCCCCACGAATCGCGCGAAATTGCAGAAAAGCGATTTTTGCAAAACTGAAAGCACTCAGCAGGTGCAAAAGTTCAAGCTCATCATTAGTAACCATTCCCTGCAGTGCTTCCTGAGAGGCCCCTCCAGAGTTCAGTTGCCTACTTGCAACTATTCTATGACCCTGCTCTGACCCTCACAGCAGGCTCAGAGAATAGCTAAAAGTAGGCAACAAAGGTCCTGTTAAAAAAAATTACACAGGTGCCAGACTGGAAGTTCAAATTCAGTGACACATTAATCAGCCCCTAATTCATTCATGTCAGTTGAGGCAGGGCAGGTGTGCTAACGAATTTTACAAAACTGAAAGCACTTAGCAGGTGCAAAAGTTCAAGCTCATCATTAATGAGAAGGAAGCACTTACAGCTAAGGAAGCAGGTGCCAGCTCAAATTCAGTGACACATTCATCAGCCCCAAATTAATTCATGTCAGTTGAGGCAGGGCAGGTGTGCTTTTCCCCCCATAATCTACAGTGATGAACCAGAGGGTGGCATGGGTGAGCCAAAGGGTGGCAATGGTGAAACAGAGTGTGGCAGTGGTGAAACAGAGGGTGCTGTGATGAGCCAGACGTAGAGACAACAAGGTTGCAACGGTTGCTACCCGACAAGTAAGTTCGCGTTTGCGAACTGGTAAAAAACACTTGCGAAATGGCAGAAACACTTGCGAACACAAAAAAATCCACAAAATTCGCAAGAGTTCGTGAATTTTGCAGATTGCGAATCCATAAATACGCAATTTCGTGAATTGCGAATTCGCAAAATTCGCCCATACTTAGTCTGGCATATCTCTTCTCATTATTAGTGAAAGTTATTTTAGCTGTTTAGAGCTCTCAATCCAGTCACAGCAGTGAGTAGATAATTTTGCCAACATGTATGTCCAAACCAAAGGGGGCGTGGCCTGATGCTGATGGAGTGAGCAGCACAGCTCGTGAGCTCTGGTCGACCGGCTGCCATCCAGTTCCATCCGGAGGTATCTGACAAAGTAAAACCGTTGCGGAGAACTCCCGCAGATGAGCAGAGTAGAATGCAATTGCTGACAACAGTGATAACATTTCTCTTGGCAGGAATTGATGGTCGAGCAGCGGAACCAAAACCATGACCGCAAGGCTCCCAAAATGGCAGCGCCCACCGGAAAACAAGGAGAGCAACTTCGCAGTAGCACCTGAGCAAGCAAGTGAAACTGTGAGGCACTCTGTAGAAAAGAGATGCGCATGCTGCTGTGATTTATACATTCAACCCCCACTCCCTACTAGAGAGCGCCAGGGAGCGAAGTACTGCTACATCTGGAGCCGCAGGGGGTTTGCAAGACACCCCAGAGGACCCCTCCTGATGCAGAGAGTAAGATCATTCCAAAGGCGAGACGCGCCGCAGATGCCAAAGCCCTGCAAAGGGACAAAACAAAGGCCCAAAGCGGTGTGCCCCGGGATCCAGTACACTGAAAGGTGAAGCTTCCCTCTATGCAACAAACCCCCCTCCCTACTGGAGGGTGCTGAGGAGATAAGTAACGATGCAGCAGGAGCTGCCGGCGGGCCTACGAGTAGCCCTAGAAGGCTCCTCCTGAGGCAGGCAGCAATACTGCTGAAAAGGCGAGACGCGTCACAGCTGCTGAAGAACTGTGAAATAATACAAAGGAGGCCCAAGATGGGAGTCCCTGGGACTGACACAGAGAAAGGAGACAGGAGGAGGCCTCCTCAACTGCCCCAAAGCATCCCAGGAACACTGGAAAGGGCGAGGCGGGCCCCCTGATGGTCTGGCAGACAAGATGGTGAGGCACAGGCCAGGCGCAGCGACAGTGACTTTTAGGCTCCAGAAGTGCTGGCCGAAAAGAAGAACTTTTTCTCTGCAAAAATTGAGACTGCTTCAAGTTCCTGCAGGGAAATCTTCACTATTGTGAAGGAGTTTATAACCCCTAACGCTAATGCATCGCATCATGAGTTTTCTGAGCCATGGGTGATCTCGTTAGCTAGCTTTTTCACCACTAAAATTAAGCGGATTCAAGACTCTTTCTCTTTTTTGGGCCCTAATGTAGTTACCATCCGGAGGGACCAGCTGAATTCAACAGCTGGACCTGGACCCTTTCTGTCTGAGTTTCCATCTCTCTCTGATTCTATTTCTCAGGACCTCCTGTTCAAACTCAAGTCAGGCTCTCCTTCTGACCCCTGTCCTGCTAGTTTTCTGGCTAAGGCAGCGGAGGTTCTGAACCCGCTGATTAATCCCATTCTGAATTTGTCACTGACTAGTGGTGTAGTCCCTTTGGTTTCGAAACAGGCGATGGTCGTCCCACTCCTTAAAAAGTCTGGCCTCGACCCCGAGATCCATGCCAATTATAGGCCGATTTCCCTCCTGCCTGCTCTCGCAAAGATAGTGGAAAAGCATGTTCATACTGTGCTCTCTACTTTTCTTGCAACCCATAGCTTGCTGCACCCCACCCAGTCGGGCTTTCGATCCAATCTAAGTACCGAGACGGCACTTTTGGAGGTCAATGAGGCCATCAAGGAAGTGCTGGACGCAGGAGGAAGGGCCATGTTGATAATGCTAGACCTGTCGGCGGCTTTCGACACCGTCCCTCATGAGGGTCTCCGCAGCAGTCTCCATGAGATCGGTCTGAGAGGGACGGTGTTGAGTTGGTTTAGATCCTATTTAGCTGGTCGCCGGCAGGTGGTCTGGGCCCCCCCATACTCAGCCGAAGTGCCGCCTTTGGAGGTCAGAGTCCCGCAGGGGTCGGTGCTGAGCCCGACTCTCTTTAATATCTTTATGACCCCTTTGGCGGTGCTGGCGGAGTCCTTTGGGGCTCAGATCGTGTCATACGCCGATGACACCCAGCTCCTTTTCACTTGTGGTAAGGGGGCTGAGTTCGATGGAGAGAGCATCCGCGGGTGTCTTGGGACTGTTTTCGAATGGTTTCAGCGAAACAGCCTCAAGTGCAACCCCGATAAATCAGAGGTGCTTTTCTTCGGATGTCAGGCCGACCCGAGCTGGCGGGATTGGTGGCCTGTGAACATGTTCCCCCCTGCGTCCTCCTCATTGGCTGCTAAGAACTTGGGGGTCAAAATTGACAACAGCCTATCGCTTAAGTCCCAGATCCTTGGACTGACTGGCACTTGCTATGGTCTCCTCAAAATGTTACGCAAATTCCTTCCCCTGCTCTCGCTTGCGCATAGGAAGACTACGGTCCAGGCTCTAATCTGTTCCAGGCTGGACTACTCAAATGTTTTATACTTAGGTCTTCCGGACTATCTACTACAAAAACTTCAGGTGGTCCAAAACTCAGCGGCACGGGAGATTTTTGGCCTACCTCGTCGAGCGAGAGCTTCGGATCTCCTACACTCCCTACACTGACTCCCTATTCGGAAGCGGATTGTTTTTAAAACACTTACGCTGGCGCATAAGGCACTCTATGCGGTGGGAGCTGAATATATTCAGAAACGTCTTGCTTTCTACAAACCAACTAGATCCCTTAGATCGGAATCTCTTGGTCTTGCCATTATCCCTGCTGTTAGGAAAGCACGGGTAGGGGGACGCTCTTTTAAACGTCTGGCTCCCCAGCTTTGGAACACCCTCCCTCTGTCGCTCCGCTGTACTCCGAATTTGCTGGCCTTCAGAAAGGGTCTGAAGACGTGGCTCTATGGACAGTGATTCGCTTGCTTCTTCTCTATTTTTCTGCCTTGCCCTCTGTAGTCTGCTGTGGGTTAGAAAGCGCCGGGACACTCCTTGGAGTAGTCGAGCGCTATATAAGACACCCATAACATTAAAATTAGCAAGTGTGGAGAGTTGTCCTGGCCTATAACGGGGCAGTGGGGCTGGCAAAGGTGATCAGAACCCCCTCAAATTAAAGAGGCCAAATGTGAAGGGACAGCCACAGCAGGAACAGACTCAAGCAGTGTGCAGCCCTGCGGGAGACATAGAAGCAGACCTTGAGAGGGAGATGGAGAGGAGAAGGCGCAGCGCGCAGTAACTGAGAAGCTGAACCCCGCTACTCAAGGGTCCCCAAGGACATAGAGCTAGGCAGTGATAATCAACAAGTCTCACGAGGACCAGCAGTGTCACTCTGTTCCCTCCCAGAGAGCCCCTGTCCAGCCAGCCATCACCAAAAGGACTAGAAGGGGCAAGAAGTCCTGAGGAATACACAAGGGTTAGCCACCAATAGTGCGCAGGCCGCCACTGAGAACCGAGGGGACTGGATTGTGAGCCCTGACCGCAGCTGTGGGCCTCCATGCAGAGACCTGGTCCCGGAAGCACAAAGATAGCAAAGGCACGGACCCAACATGCTCCAAGATATATTACAGGCCATAACTTCCTCAAGTGAGCGACTGGAAGTCAAAATAGATTCTTTAGGTACAGACCGGGGCATCCTCAGAGGGGACCATAAGCGACTAATGGAGCGAGTATCAGCAAACAAATGCCAACTGTCGGAAACCTTGCTGGACATCGCTATAATCAAAATACAACTGGCAGCCCTTCAAACAAAAGTGCGCTCACTTGAATCCTGAGCAGAAGACGCTGAAAACAAATCGTACAGGAATAATCTTCACATAGTGGGCCTCCATGAAAAAAGAAGAGGCCCCCAGCATGGTGAACTAACTTGAAAAGTGGCTATGCAACAAAGTGGCGCAAGGGGCTATCAGGGTTCTAGGCACTAGAGAGAGCCCTCCGAGTACCAGCGAGACCGCCTATACCAGGAACTCCACCCCGGGTGGTAATATCAAAACTACTTCAGCATAAGGACAGAGAACATATCTTAACCCAAGGATGCCAAAAGGGAGACATAAAAGGGAACAATGCAACAGTGCGAATTTCCCCAGACTTCTCCAGAGAAGTACAAGGGCAGCGGAGCTCTTTCTAGAGCGCAAAGCAAAAACGAAACCAATTAACCTACAAATACACAATGCTCTTCCCAGCTCAGCTGCGGGTGACTATGCTGGATAAAACAGAATTCCTCTGAATCCCACTGGTGGCCTGGAAATGGCTAGAGAGACACGAGGGAGCAGGACTGCTTTGAGAAACTGGGCAAATGTGAAAGAGACATTCTCATAACCAACGAATCATAAGAGAGGCCTTGACCCCCACACAAGAGGAAACACAAATGGAACGAGGGAATGCGATGAAGGTAGTGGCGCTGATGAGCGGGAAAGAGAAGGACCATGTACCCCCTGAGGGCAGCAATGCAGCAGTAGAATTGGCTCTGAACATGGGTCTAGTGAGTTGGAAGTTGGAGTGTGGTGTTCCCAGGTGTAACACCACAGACGGCAAAGTGAATTATCTAGAACTTGCTGGCCTGCCATGACTTAAAATGTATCCAGAGAGACACAGTGAAGCAATTGACCCAACAACAAGGTATTGGGGTTCTCATAGGGGGACACTGCGGGGGCCTCCTGTGGTTCTGGAGCTGGGTGGCGCTGGGGGGATCAGAGGAGTGGCGGATCATCCACCTCTTTTTGACTGACTAAACTGCAAGCAGTCACTTGCAGACTTATTGTTCTAGTTTGGACGGGAGGCGTTTACCTACTTGTCCTGGGGAGTGGGAGTTGAGGGATTTGTTTATTGTTTTTAATGGGGGGACCTTGAGTTGCAATGTATGCAGAGGAAGCCACTAGATGCTAGGAAAAGCATGCCTGCCACAGAAATTAGGGCAAGGGAGGTACTGAGGACTCTAACATATAGCTGACACACATAAGTATAAATGCATGACCTGCAACATCAGGGGCATGCAGACAATGGCAAAGAGATATAAAGTGCTCTCCTACCTACGGTAGCAGGGGGGTCTAGATAGCCTTACTGCAGGAGACCAACCTCATGCAAAAGGAAGGAGTTGCATTACAGAGGCGCTAGAGAGGCCAAATCTACCACACCACGTAATCGGCCTACGCAAGGAGCGGGTTGATATGGATACAAGCTGGGTTCCATTTCTACTCATAGACTCGCTGGTAGGCCAGGAGGGCTGCTATGTAGTGGTTCAGAGACGATTAGAGTGTCACAAACTGAATAAAGTGAATGTTTACGCCCCCAACTCAGCGGGAAACTTTAATAGTGTAGACGATACACACGGACAGATCCCACTCTCCACTGCGAGGCTCTTAACTGCGCATGCCTCACAAACATGTAGTGTGTGGCGATCAAACTGGGGATTTCTGGATGCCTGGAGAACCGTATGTACCCAAGATAGGCACTGCTCCTATGTTTCTGTAGTGCGCGAAGTGCACGCAAGACTGGATACCTTCCTATGCATGGCAGATTTACAGAGTCGGGTCCTCACCACAAAATACCTCACACGCACAATGTTAGATCATAATCCAGCTATGCCAACTCTGAGGTGGGCGCGCCCCACACCAGCGATTCCCACTTGGAGGCTGCGCCCAGATGTCGTGAAAGATCAGGTGTTCCGTGAAGAGATCAGAGGTAAAATCACACAATATTTTACTGACAATGCAGGGAAAGCCTCCTTGCCGCACAAGGAGTAGGACGCCTTTAAGATGGCGCTACAAGGCCTGTGCATAGCACACGTCAAAGATGTCAGGCGTACCCTCCTAAAGGAGGTTGAAGAGGCGGATGAGATTCCCAGGGGACTAAAGCGCAGGCAACCAGACCACCTGGAGCTCCAACAGGCAGTACTTGAGGCTAAAGAGGAGGTGGTGAAACAGACCAAGAGACTCAGGTGTTTTGACTACAAGCAGTATCTTGAGCGCAGCCACGCAGAAAGGGACAAGTCGGGGTCCCTTCTAGCATGGCTGGCAAACCCAATAGGTAGAGGTAGAAATAGAAGATGAAGACGGCGCCAGACATTATGCATAGACAAAGATTAATGAGGTCTTTGCTAAATATTTTGCTGGGCTGTGTAAGAGATCAACATACTGTGATAGAACTGCGACCTGGGAATACCTGGAGGGCCTACAGGTGAGAAGCCTGGTCCAATAGAGGCGGATAGCCTCTGAGCTGATATTGAGCTACAGGAAGTGAGGCCTGCCATCAAACCGGTACATGACTATATTAAATCAGGGTCACCAAGTAAAATTTTTGCCCACAAAAGATCCTAAAGGCGGTATGTACCAGCTTTGGTACTGTCACTCCTTAACTAGTCCATCAATTTTGGGTTGATTCCCAGATCTTTCAAAAGAGAGAGTATTGTTCCTACACTAAAGAAAATGAGAGCAGATCCCACAGATATAAAAAAAAACTTTGCCCGGTTTCCCTCTAACCATACTTGTGAAAATTATGTGAGGCGCACGTAGCTCGCCATCTCTGCTGTTTCATTGAAGAATCAGAGTTCCTTAACCCAAGTCAGGTGGGATTTAGGACAGCACTCTCCACAGGCTGTGATCATGTCAGTTGTTGATGACATGCGTACGGAAGCTGCCAACAGTAATACTCAACCCTTGGTGTTACTGGACTGGTCTGCTGCTTTTGACACTGTCAACCATATCATTTTGGCTAACTGGGTCAGGGCTGCAGGGCTTCGGGATTCAGCTTTGAACTGTATTATTTCTTTTTTGAGTGAGAGATCCCAATCAGTTAGACTGCTCCCCTTTGACGAAAAAGTGAACTGCAGGGTGCCACAAGTTTCCTCTCTTTCTCCTAACCTTTTTATTATCTATATCTACCCCCTAAGTCATTTCCCTTAAGAACAAGGAAATAAACATCTTTACTATGCTGATGATATGTAATTACTATTCATGATCAGCGATAGCTGCATGTCTAGACAACAATTTTAGGACACTGTGCTGTTCATCCGGGATTGGATGAACAATAATCAGTTGATGTTGAATTCTGACAAAACTGAGATAGTTATTACAAAAAGTAAGGTGGACCTTTAGATCCCATCACTCATGCCCAGCGAGATGGGTCCCCCTCCCTCTCCTAAAAAGGCGGTAAAAAGCATCGGGTCATCCTTGATGAGGAGTTATCATTTAAGTAGCAGGTAGGAGCTGTTACATCGGCAAGCTTCTACCAACTGCGATGCATAAAAATAAGAGAAATTCCTTACTAGGGAGGCTCTAACCCAAGTAATAATAGCCCTAGTCATATCTAGAATGTCAATTCCCTTTCTGATCATGGATTACTAAATATTAAGTAAGATTTTAGCAACAGACTTTTGCCGCCCATGTCCACTCTGGTCCACAGGGACCAAGCTGGGTTTATCACACAGTGGAATCCTGCTATTAATATCCGGCGACCCCTGGCTGTGATGGATTTCAAAGACTACGACAAGCGAGAGGCAGCGGTGTTCACGGTGGAAATTGAGAAGGCCTTTGACAGTCTGGAGTGGCCCTTCCTGTATGAGGTGCCGTCCATGATGGGGATAGGGGGAGGATTCCTGGTGTGGGTAAAACTGCTCTACTCAAGCCCCACAGCCAGAGTGCATACCAGGGAAAACTATTTCACTTAGAAAGGTGGTGGAAGGAGGCTCAAGGCAGGGGTGCCTCCTCTCCCCACTGCTGTTCACCCTTGGCATGGAGCCACTGGCTTGTAAGGCGAAGAGCGGGCAAGACTACCGTGGATTATGGCTCAGGGAAATGAGTCATTACATTGCTCTGTAGGCGGATGATCTGCTGTTGTTTCTCTGCAATACATCCATGGAGCTGACAGGAGCATGGTCCATGTTGGCTCATTTTGGCAGGCTATCTGGTCTTAAGGTCAACTGGCAGAAATCAAAACTGTTCCCCATGATGCCCAACAGACCCTTGCTGCCGGACCTCAGGAACCTACAATGGGAGCCTAGCTGCCTGACGTACATGGGAGTAAAAATATACCATGGCCCTGCTGAGCTGTTAGAGAGCAACGTGAGTAGAGCTCAATTTATTCCTCTCTAGATTTCTGGAGGACATTACCGCTCTGGGTGGCTGGACAAATAACTGTCCTGAAGATGGCGGCACTTCCACCACTGCTGTACTTTTTCAGAACCCACCCGGTGTGGATACCGAGAGAGACATTTAGGGACCTTGACACACGATTGTCTCCTTCATTTGGTGGATGGGACGTAGGAGGATAGCGCTGGCCACGTTTCAGCGCTCACGACTGAGGGGGGTTTAGCAGTACCAGACTTCGAATGATACTACATAGCAGCTCAACTGCACTGGATCATCCAGTGGCTGGTGGCTGGAAGGAACCCGGATAGAGAGCGGTACCATTTTGCGCTGACTGCCCCAACACTGAGGGTACAGAGGAACTCGTCGGCTGACACAGCCAAAACCAACGATGGTGAAGCGTTGCTGGGCTCGGTACCTGAGGTGAGTGTGTGCTAGAATACCCAATTCTCCAGACCTACCCATAGCTCTGCTTCGCTGTCTCCCACAGAGGGAACACTGGGCCGGGCAGGAGGATTGGGAAGAGGCAGGTCTGAAAGAGATGGGGTATCTTTACTGGGACTCGGAATTCCTCCCTTTGCGAAGAGCTCTGAATGGAATACAACTTGCCCAGAGGCCAGTTCCTAAAGCATAGAGCTCTCATGTGGAGGATAAGGAAGCACTGGGGCATGGGCAGCGCAGAACCCCGAGCACTTGCAGGAGGCTGGTACGTGGCACTCTCAGCGGGACTGATCAAAACGGTTTCCTGCCTTGACAAGGCGATCAAACAGGACATATAAAAAATGTGCAGTGGGAGGAGGACCTGGGGAGACAGATACCGGAGAAAGACTGAGATACAATAGTGGAGAGAACCCCGAAGGCGTCCAGGAATGTGCGGTTCAAACTAATAAACTACTATGTGCTCCACAGAGTATATCTTACCCCATCCCAAATAAGGCTATATTTTGGAGTAGAATCAGCAGTATGCCCTAGGTGCGGGGAGAGAGGAGCCCACATTCTACACATGCTTTGGGACTGCCCTACCTTGCACACATTTTGGGAGGAGGTACGACGCACAATAGGCGATGCCATAGACAAGGAGCAGCCGCAAACCCCAGAGAATTACATGCTAGGGTGGTTCCCGCACATGGCCAAAAATAAAAGAATCGGGAAGTTCCAAGACCGTGCATATGTCCTGGCCAAACGAGAGATAGCTAGAAACTTGAAAACTCCAGGGGTACCCGGGGTTGGATCATGGAAAAAGAAATGAGATGGGGAGGAAGGTAGACTCTTACTTAGAGAAGCGAGGTGGGGTATGGCTAACACAGACCGAGCAAGAGCATTTAAGCGCCTAGTGGAAGAATTAACAGCTAACAAGCATGCATCCAGCAGAGTGGAATCCCCGCAGCCAGTAGCACCAGACCAAGAAGAGGGCGAAAGCGAACTGGCACACCTGGGACAGGTAGACTAGATAATGCCATCATAACGATATGTGCACTTTAACACCCAGAATTGAGACAAAGGCCCAGATGCATCAAAGGAAAATCTGGTCGTAAGGGGGCAGATTCTCAGAATCTGCCCCTTTGCGACCGGTATTTTTGCATTTGGGATGCATCAACCCAAATGCAAAAATCGCAAATTGAGAATTGGCTAAATTGCGCTTACTTGCATTTAAGGAATCTCAAATTGAGATTCCTTAAATGCAATGCATTAAACTTTAAAAAATAGCAAAGTCGCTAATAGGGCACGCAAATTACCACTTCATGGTAATTTGCAAAAACTTCGAAAAATGCACTAAAGTGCATTTTTTAAAGTTTCATGTGGCGCACACACATGCCCTAAGGGCATGTGTGTGTGCAACATATGTGCACAGATCAATTTCAGGGGTGCAACAGGGTGTCCTTTGGACACCCCTGCACCCTAGAAATCGCATTCTCATTTTGCGATTCGCTAATTGCGAGTCGCAAATTGAAAATTCTACCCATTCATTCCTATGGGCCTCTAGGCCCATAGGAATGAATGGGGAGGTATTCCTTAATTGCGACTCGCAATTTGCGAATCGCAATTAAGGAATTTTAAGAAATTGCTATTTTTCAAGTGATTTCTTCTTGCATACCATTTTGCTATTCCTTATTAGCAATTCCTTATTTTTCGCTAATAAGGAATCGCAAAATGGATGCTTGATGCATCTGGGGGAAAGTCCATACCACGTGCGCAATGACTGAAGAGACAATTATTTGGAACCAAATGCAACTCAAGGGAGGGAGGGGAGAGGAGGGGAGCTTATTAGTGTCAAGGTTCGAGTGCACCAGAGAGTGTATAACTAATTGTATAACGTTGATGGAAATTAAATTGTGCTATGACTATTTGAAAATCCAATAAAATCTGGTTTAAAAAAACATTTATGTCCAAACCATAGCAGAGGACGCAGCTTTCATAAATAAAATGCCCAGAAGCCAAGGAGCCATTACTACAAATGTCTCTACTCACTTCACCCTCTCTGAAACTCTTAGTGCTTTTCAGGCGAAGTCCCTGGTGACCTGTTTCGCTCTCAGCCTATAATATGGGGATCATATATTAATGCTCTGTCTAATGGAATACTTGCAGGTGGGAAGGTTCTCGAGTCCTGGCATGGTGCCCAGATCGTTACAGCATACAAAAAGGGTGAAAGGGGTGTCCCTAGTAATTATTGTCCCACTAGCCTCATTGATAACCTCCTGAAGATCTTTCGTTGCTAGGTCCTGGCTAGACTTCTGGAGTAAGTTGATGATTCCTCCATCCTGTCCCCATTACAGGTAGGTTTTTGAACCTAGGTGAGCACAATAGATCAAATTATCCTCTCTTACCTTATTGCCTCAAAATATCTTAGGCTCTACAAGGCCAATCTATATATGGCTTTTGTGGATCTCAGGGTAGCCTTTGATCTTGTGCCCAGATATCTTCTGATAGATCATGCACTCTTAGAAATCTCTATAAGATTGCACGAGTATACGTTTGCCAAAGTCAGATGGGGACTGGGTGGCAAACTTACTGACTGCATATCTGTAGAGCAAGGGGTGCATCCAGGTTGTTCACTTACACCAACACTATTCTTGTTGTACATAAATGATGTGGTGAAGCACCTATGTCACTGCTGTCATGATTCCCTAAGTTTAGGAAGTTGTTCCACTCCTGTGCTGCTTTTTGAAGATGACACCCTCCTGCTTTCACAAACCCCATCTTTGCTACAAAACCTGCAGAACAAATCGACGGAATACTGTGATGTTCATGGATTGGATTGGATGTGAATACCAACAAAACTAAGATAATGGCATTCAATCCCCATAGATCCCGCAGAGGTGGGCTCTCAATAAACTGATCCATTATGCAGGTTGTTAAAAAAAATTATTTTCTGTGGATTAGTAGTGACAAATCTAAGAAATGGAATTCACAATTGCAAAAAGTGTATGAACACTGCTACACACTGAGTCTGCAATCATCAAGAGGTTCAAGGCGACCATCCCCAAATCTGTCTTCCCAGCTATTGAAGTTTATAGTGCCAAAGCCCAGGCTGCTGCACTGTGTGGGGCAGACATTTGGGGTTTTATAAACTCCCAATGTATAACAAAGGAAAGCAGTGTCTTGAGATCCCTATTTAGTTTACCTGAAGGTACTCCAAAAACCTTCTATTTTTTAACACAGGCCTCAACAGGGTGGGTGACTTGGCGGTGTTCAAACCCCTCCTATATTGGGCCAGGCTGTTGTCTATCCCAGAACGTCTTCACAATAGGTTAGCACCAGAGGAAGTGTTGAAATGGAATAAGCGAAATCTCCGAGCTTGGTTCCAACACGCAAAACTCCATCTTTATGACCTAGGCCTGAGTGATTATTGGAACAAGACTTTATTAATCACCCCAGGCACTAAGGCTATTATAAAAGATGCCCACTGAATGAGTAATATCATTGGTCAACATTGTAACACTGTAAGGCCATATTTGGGGGCATGATGGTGTTTTTTTTAAAATCTTTTAAGGCCGCACCTGTAATGAAACTATACATGGACATGATTCGACCACCTTTGGCTCGCACATTGTTTACTAAATTTAGGCTGGGAACATTATTAGTAATCGAATTCACAAATGGACGGAAAACCTATTGTGCATTTTGTAACTATAGGATCGAGGATGTTGAACATGTACTATTTGTTTGTCCTGCATATCAAAGACACAGGCGGTCTTGGCTTAACCTACTCTGCATTTCTACTGGTGTCAGAAAATACAAGGAGGCCTATCATGTCCTACGGTCTGACACCAGCCAGTACATGGTATTCAACATTCGCCGATACTTATATGCAGTGTGGATACTCAGGAAGAGAGTGCGTATATTATTCTTAAAAAAATAGTTTCCAAACATCTTCGCTATGTTTTTCCCCCCCTTTTATAATTGCTCCCTATTCTCACCTGAATGTGTAAATATATGGGAGCATTGAGTACTGTAGCATCTACACCTATCCCAATCCACTCACCCATTTTCATGCTCCTAGTCTCCATTTTTTAAACTGTTTTCAGCAATTTTCATCACTTTGTTATCACTTTGGGAATGTTTAGTCTAGACTGTTGTTTGTGTGTAATATCTATGATAAAGTTATCTAATGATTTGTGAGATGTTTTTTAAAATTGTTTGTCTTATTCTATGGGCTAGTAATAAACAGTTTTGATGAAGATCATTTAACTATTCTTTTGAACCAGATCTCAGATAGTTATATTTCTTATCAAATCATTCAGGCATTGCTATTGATACACAGACAATAAGCAGCATGAACAAAAACTGCAGTTTTTTTTTTTAGTGCATGCGGCACTTCCGCAAAACGGGTGGGGCCGCGTCGGCCATTGGCCGACGGCAGCCCCAGCGAGGTGGCGTTGCCGCAATGGCCGACGGCAGCATGGAAGGGGTTAAATGAAGAGTCACTACTCTTTATTGTCTTTACTCAGGAAACAGAATAGCACAGCATAACACAACACAACATGACAAAGCACAACACATCATATTATAACTTAATGGCACAGCACAATATAACATACCTCAACACACCATAACATAAAACAACATAGCACTGCATGACACACATATACAGACTACATCATACTATACATAGGAGAGAATTTACACAAGATAAGACAGCCTTACATAGTACAGCATGATGCAGCAGATCATAACACACCATAACATAATATAGCATAGCACTGCATGGCACATCATAACAGAGCACAACTCCTTATAACACAACCTACCATTACACAGCATAGCAGAGCACAATACATCTAAAATAACACACATAACATAAAAGGAAGCATCACACCACAAAACTACAT
The DNA here is from genome assembly GCF_964261635.1 of Lissotriton helveticus. NCBI lineage: Eukaryota > Metazoa > Chordata > Amphibia > Caudata > Salamandridae > Lissotriton > Lissotriton helveticus. The sequence goes on along the minus strand of NC_136067.1, from coordinate 347,299,566 downwards.
AACAACAACAACAAAAACATAACACAACATAGGACAGCACAGAATATCTTAAAACCATCCTAGTATAGCAGCATAACGCACCACACAGTAACTTTAAACGGAAGAGCATCACATGATACAGCCCAAAACAACATTATGACTTAAAGTAACAAAAACATGACATAGCATAGAATAGTACAACACCAGAAATGACACATCCAAAGCTAACACTTCATAGCATAACATGATATAACATGACACACCATGAGAACTTAATTCCACATAGCACTGCAGCCCTCAACATAACACACCCGAAAGCCGTAGCTAGACTTCTGTTCAACATCTCTAGGAGATCAAGTGTCTGGCAGCATTTACGGGATTTGCACTGGCTACCTGTGGCCCACTGGGTGCAATTCAAATCCTTTACCTTATCTCACGGAGCCCTCCACGGCCTTATATCAGGAAGCGCTTTGCTTTGTACGTTCCCAGCCGATCCTTGCGATCAGCCACTCAACGCTGGATGGTAATCTCTCGGTTTCGCAGGACACGGTTGGGGGGGTCAGTCCCTCTCTGTCACAGCAGCAACTGCCTGGAATGCTCTCCCCGCGGATCTACAGCATATACAGGACTTTCGACTTTTTAAAAAACACCTAAAAACTCACCTTTTTATCAGCCTATCTAATACTCTTTGCCCTCTCTGCCACAGATCATTCACGCTCCAGGACACTCTTGAGTTTTAGAGCACGATACAAGTCTTTTAAAACATACCATAACATCTTAATAACAGAGTACAACATTCCATAACAACATAGCACAGCACAGTAGAACATAACACAGTCTAACATACCAGCATAGCATAGCAAGATAAAACATAATACCCACTAAAACAACATGTCATAGCTCAGTACAACCCAACACAGTACAAGCTAACTTTAAACAGAATATCACAACATGATGCAGCATAGCATACCCTAACACTATATATAAGAGCATGACATATTCTAACAAAATATGCAATAAAGTAACAGAATAGCAAAAACAGTATAACTCACCCTAACACTGCACAGTGTAGCACAGCATGATACAACATAACACAACTCTCTATAAGATAACATAGCAAAACTTTGCAAGCCACAGCATTACGCAACATAAATAGCATAACATAGCACAGTCCAGTATGGCACAGCACAGCCCAGTAAGACACAGCACAACACAGCAAACCTAACATAACACAGCTTAGCACAACCAAACAAAACAATCCATAACATAAGATTGCATTGCATAGTATGATACATACCATACCATATCATAATATAATACTGCACATCACTGCAAAACACAACATGAATCACCTCACCATAGCATTATATTGTCCAATACAGAATAACATATCGCAGCATAGCATAGCCTACCAGAGCAGTGCATAGTATCACATAATAGTGTACCATTGTTTAAGTGTAACAATAAAACTGCACAACACAGTACAGAAAGGTACACAATTAAAGTGTGCATGAAAACATTCCATTCAATGCAAAGATCTTGCATCAATGAAAGTCATGTTTATCTTTTTAGGACTGGCTATAGACAACTTTAACTACCTGTGGACCTCCTGTAATCAATTCTTCAAGAAAACACTATAAGAAGTAGTAAAGAGAAAGAGTAGCCTTTTAAATCAGCTCCTGTGACAACATGGGTTCTGACCTACAAATCAGAAGTCTGGTACCAGTTCCACTAGGTGTCCCTTTTGAAGTCTTGGAGGGAAACCACGCGTTCGGCAGTCTCTCTTAGTGGCAGAATAAGGCTCGGAGAAGAGGTATTCCAGACCATAACTTGTTTCTGCAACATGGAAAAATCCCCAAATGTTGTGCAGGTGGGTAGGCTAGCCTGTTGACTGCTCCCAGGGATGCCAGTTAGGGGGGGTGGGATGATGTGGCATCTTTCAATTGGGTAGGGATGCCTACCTTCAAAATCTCTACACCTTAACGTCTAAAATATGACTGTGAGAAATTGCAAAACAAAATCTACTGATAATCACCAAACTCCATAAATAATTAGTGAAATTATGCTTTTGTAGCAAAATGTGTTTTGCGGGTATCTCTCGTTATTTGTTTACCTGAATGCCAATTTTGTGTTGCTAGCAGCTTCATCTTGGCCAGCTGCAGTCTGAGCTTCCTCTCCACCTTCCTGTCCTTCCTGTCCTCCAGCTTACTTGGGGACAGGCCCTGGTAAAACACTCTGCTTCCTGCCCCATCCTGGGCATTCTCAGCTGCTCAGAACTCAGGTTTGAGTCCCCCTACTCCTCCTCCTCATCATTTTGCTCCCTTCTTCTCAGGGTCATCCTCTGGGGTGGACTGCCAACTCTGTACTTTCTCATAAGTTCTGGAGATCCACCATGGCAGCCCTCTTGCTTGCCTTCAGCCCCATGTATTTGCAGTGGCAGCCCTCTTGCTTGCCTTCAGCCCCCTGCATTTGCAGAGCCTCTGGAGCTTCACTCTGGTAAGGTTGTTGAAGTTGATCAGATCCATCGCCATGGTACAAGAAAAAAGAGAGTCAATGAACTAAAATGTAGAAACAAACAGCCAATGGAAAACTAGGAAGAATTTAAAAAGAGGTCCACTATGGTGTCACACTATTTATATTGGATTTTTGTCTTTAACAATCCACTGTATTGCACTGCACAAACACAAGAACCTGACCTCAACAGTGATCACCAATGGGAGAAAGTGTGTTGTTAGTTGAGTGGGGTGTTAACCCCGCTCAAACAACAAACAGAATCCCTGTCGGGGTTAACCACAAAAGTCACTAAAATAACCCATTCTTGTCCCTTGGGTAGCTTGACACAAAAGCAGGCAGGCGTAATTTAGAGGCTTAAATTCAAAGAGCAAGGGTTGAGGCAAAACAAAACAGCACCTACTTATGCCAGTGACTTTGAGAGTTAGGGTGATGGTGCTTATGACTCCAAGGAACACAACCCCGTCTGTTCCTTCAAGGGCAAGGCCCAAAAATCGCAATGAATAATAAGGAATTAGCACCCATCTAAGAAATGTTGATTGGCAGTCTTTGTTGTGCTCAATGTGTAAAAAAGTTCATGTTATTGTAATAAATAAGTCCGGACTGTTGTAGAATTTTCTGATTCAAAATCTTTATTTATGATAATCCAAGACAGGCAAAAAATCCAAAAGCATGTGTGGATTTCCCTTCTTAGCCAACGCGTTTCGTCTCAAACACTGAGACTTCTTCAGGGCTAAGGATAAAGAGTAAAGGTGATTACACACTATTCAACCTATACATGCATCTTTTTCTGTTGGTTGTTCTAGGAACACCAACCAGATAGAAATTGTTTTAAGACAATACAATTTAACATACATGAAATATAAACTAGGTATATCCAAATTGGCTAGCACTTAAATTAATGTTATTAATAAAACAGAAAACACGAAAAATGTTCATCAAAATAAATCTTGGTACAGTGCATAACAGTACCCTATATTTTCACAAAGAATAATTTGAACTTTTTATAGAGGGATCCAATGTTAAAAATTCATCCTAAGAAATGGATTCGTTTACAGAGAGTCATTATGAAAGGACCCCAAGGACAAGATGTAAGCATGGCGCATACCTCAAACATCAGTTTTAATTCAAAAATCAATACAGCCAACTGAGATTCCTAGAGAATGGCAGGTTAATGATTCCTGAAGAAACATACCAGATGACAAGTTTTCATTTTGGGACAAAAATTGTGTTGTTATTTAAACATTTAAAAATTAGCAAGTTTGTCTTTAATTTTTGGAGGGAGAACATGATGATAAGCATCTTTATTCTCTTACTGCATCATAGTGAAAGTTCTCTTTCAGAGATAAGTATCTCTTATTTGTAAAATGTAAATTGTTTTACAAAATTATAGCACATGTAAGCAATGGCTTTAAGTAAAGCCCATAATATGTGCTTGTTCTACTATATGCATGATCATAATTCTTGATTTCTAAACGTAGTTTTTAAATATAGAAAATGTGTTAGACCATCATCATAATGGCTTTTTGTTTGTTAAGCCGAAGGATTTCCATTTGATTCATTATTACCTCTAGTTCTTCAAATAATGCAATTTGGATAGCTTGCACAAGGAATAGCTGTATGGATCGTGCTTATTCTTGTTAAGATGTTAAACAAGACATAAAAAGTACATTTACGACATAAATTTGTTTCTTAATACACTAGTAAGTACACCTCTTAAAAAATAAATAGACTTGAATATCATATATAAGTAGGAAGGGCACCTGTATGTATCATGCTTTGTCTTGTTGAGCTACAAATGACATTCCCAGAAGAAAAAGGGTAATAAAGCAAGAACCATTTTTTGTTACTGATCCTTCATCATATATCAGTTGATAGTCATAACTTGTATACAATCTATTATTTTCAAAGGTTCCACTATTTACAGATGCTCTCATATGATATTCCAAATTGGCTTGTGCAGCCTCATTATAATAAATGTCAATCTATTAAAAAACATAGCAGGTGCCAACATGGTAAACCTATTGCATGTGGTCACATAAGTTAGTTACTAACATTGGACAAGGTACTTTGACTCGCCATATAAGATGTAAGTGCTATTTTAAATATCCCATTATGTGAGTAGTGCAGTACTAAGAGTAAAAGTAAAAAGGTTAATCCATCTTTTCAAATCTATGTAGTTTATTTGAAATTACTCAAGAGCTAAAAGGTGGTATAAAATAAAAAAAAATTCTTTTAAGGAAAATAAGAGAGTAAAATCTTCTTATTAAAAAAGTCTCTCTATAAGAGTAAGGCTTAACTTAATAATACCCTGAATAATTTAGAATAGAGCAAAATCTGTAGCCCAACTTACCAGGAATAGGCATGGTAGCCAGAGAAGAATCACGTCTCACGGGTCGACCAGTATCTAGATTATGACTGTCATACCTTCTCTTTATATACCCTTACAAATGATCTAATTAGATCCACCTGGATTCAATCTGTTGCCTGATGTATACAGCGCAAAACATTGACCGTGTTTATAATAGAAACTACGGCGGCCATCTTGTACTATAGAAAGGAACTAAATATGCTTTGAAAATGTAAGTCATCTTTGTATATAAGTTTCCCTATAGAAAAAGGAGGATTCCAAAATGCTAAATAATATAAAAGTTGTTGTAATGGCCATAATATATGCGTTTGCGCAAATTTTTGTATATGCCCAAACTAATATATTAGAAATGAAAAATCATAAACCTAAATATTAAAAAACCCAATCCAAGTGTTTAATATGCGTTGTAGTTAGACTGAAAACTAAATGTGAAGACTATTAGTATCGACGATAAAAGTATAGTTAAGCCCTACCACGCATGTGTGATTTCGGTCCCATTATGAGAGATCAAAATAGATGTCGCGTCTCGAAATACGAGGGCAGCAGCCATCTTAGGACGGGCAGTGTAAATTGCTTCAGAGTGATGGCACGCTTTAAAATAATAACGTGGCGGCCATCTTAGAATACGCAATTTGTTTTGCTATCGGCGACACTCGATCACTAAATGTGACTATGTATCTCACCAGATACACATAATATTGCGTAAATAGAGATCTGACCTATGTATTGAATACTGAAAACGGGATTGTAAGCTTAACAAGAAATTACGTTAAATATTAAGCAATATGTTGAAACTCGCGACGTGGTTAAAAAAAAAAAAAAATTACAAAAGAAGGGCAGAGTATGGGTCAAAGATTAAATCATTGATACTATAGACCAGCAAAATTTATCAGAACAGACGGATTGGGCATATATTAAAGCTGTATCACGCATGTGCACTACCGAGCCCATTGAGTGTACTAAGGGTGAATGGCACACCACTGACGAAAGCATGGCGGCCATCTTGAAAGATCCGATGTATATAAATGCTGGTAAGCAAGATTTGAATAAAACAAACTAGCTATCTTGTCAAAAAAATAATGTTTCGTATAGTAAAAAACTAGACCTGTCCATTAAATAACAAAGATCAAATTGTAAACTTGACGACCAGATTAAATCACATGGAAATATACATGCAAAGTAAAGACTTTCATCTATATCGAATTGGGAATTAATTTTAAGAGCATTGATCAGGAATGATACATTTTAACTGTGAACCCATAATGTGCTTAAGCATTTTAATTTGTGAACCCCCAAAGTGTTTCAAAATTAAGTTGCATCTAGCCAAAGAATGGGGTTTTACCTGATTGGCAGAGTAAAAGTATCATGTGCAAAGTAGTTTACAAAGATGAAATTCTTGTAATGAAAATACAATAATTGTTATTATTTCCAACAATTACCGGCAAACAGTCAGCTCAGACTTGCAGATCTATACTGGTTCATAAAAAGTGATGAAATTCAGAATTTTGATTTAGCCCATACTGTACACTCCTCAAACGGCAAATCCATCTTGATTCCAATTGTCTGAGGGAAAGCTCCCTATTGCCTCCTCTGATCCCTGATTTAAGATGATCAATTGCATGGAATTCGATATTTCTTTCATTAGAATGTTCTTTACAAATGTGGACTGCCATTGGATATTTAGCGTCTCCATTGTTGATAGCTCTAACATGTTCCTGCAAACGGGTTTTTAAACATCGAATACTACTACCGACATAGGTTTTGCCACATGTTCATATTAGTAGATATACTGTAAAGGTGGTGTTACAGTTGATGAACTCTTTAATTTCAAAGCGTCTAGAGCCAATGTATGAGAATTGGATTGTTTTGTTCTTCCCAAATTTACATACAGAACATCCGCCACATACATAGAAACCTTTAAGTTTTTCAGGAAATCAGATGGTCTTTTTTTGAATTGTTCTTACATAACTAGGACATAAAGTGTCAAGTAGTTCCTCTCGTGTAAACAATCTTAGGTTTCACAGAGACTATGTCATTCGGAATACTGTCTGACTTTAAGAGGTGCCAATTTTTATGCAGTATATTACATACATGACTGCTATATGAGTTGTATTTGGTAATAAAAGGCACTTGAGCCCAGTGAGTATCTCTGGTTTGCTTGTCTATAGCTTGAGTCAGCGTGCGTGCTCTGTCCAGAGTTCGTGCACGTGTTTCAGCTTTGTCTAGAGGCTCAGTGTAAACTATGCATGCAGCACACAATCACTAATGAAGTGAAAACACAACACAAGAAAAACTCTGCACCAATTTAGAAATATAAAAAAAAATTAATACATTATTTGACACCGAAATGGCAAAATCCAATCAGTAGAACTGGAGTTATGAATTGTCAAACTTGAAGTAAAACCACAAACATCTAGTCAGGCAAGAGGGGGCCAAGGTAAACAAAATGTGGCTGACGGTGATTGAGCTTGGGTCAGTTACAAAGACTGGATTGAACCCAGTCAGACTTGAAAAAAAATTAGAAGAAAATGTTCTGAGAAGGCACATTTTTGCGGGGCATGAAAGCAGGTGGTCTCCAAAGAGAGATGGTTGTCATCGAGAGGGGGTGGATGAAGTCTTTGTTCGGACGTAGTCATTTTTTTAAAAGTTGAAAATCTCCAGTGGGACGAGCTAGAGGATGTAGCCAACACATGTTGCACGAGGCCAGATACTCCTTTGGTGACAGACCGCTGAACAAAATTTGCTGTTGCTGAAATCAATGAACTTGAAGCTGCAGCAAAGTCAGGATGAGCGGCGATGGACCTTGGGCAGAATGACAAGCAGGGTGGTCCTGGTCTTCTCTCAGTCCTCAGAGCAGTTTTTAGCCAAAAACGTTTTAAATCCCAAGTTGGCTACCTGAGCACATTTATTACCACCACCAAGGCATTATGGTTGGAGGGGCACGATGTAGGGGGGTTAGGACTCACTCAAGGTGGTTCCAGGTGCAGGTTCAACATGGTTACAGCCTTTTCAGTCTCCAAGGCTCTGATTAGGAGGCCAGCCAACTAGGCCTTGGTGAAACTCTGGAAGTCCTGAGTTCAAGCAGTGGAAAAGTGCTAAAGCAGCAGGGCATGCCTCTGAGGGTTCACTACAGGTTCCAGTCAACAAAGCAGTCCTTCCAGGTGCAGTCTTGTGGATTACACAACAGGCCACCGCTACAGGCAAATCTTTGAGAGTGCTTTTGTAGGTCAAGGAAGTAATGTAAATGTAAATATAAATGTAGTTGAGCTTATATAGCGCACAGCTACCCGCAGTGGGTTTCCCGGCGCTTGCTTAGGGAACCCTTCCTGGTATTCCCCTGTGAGATAGCAGGGTATCCACAAGGTGAAAGTCAGGCATCCCGCCGCGAGGGGCCGTTGTGGAGATTAAGCAAGCTATTGCCCAGAGTCGCAGAGTGTGAACCCGTGAGTCGAGGAGGCACCGGGGCGAGAATTATCGAGTCCGTGGAATTTTTAGCCCAAGACCCCGCCGAGGCGGGGAATTGAACCCTGGTCCAGGACCGATCTCAGCTTCCGGGTCTGCTGCCTCTAACCCCTGAGCCACACTTCTCCAGAAGTGAACTGAAGTGTGGGTTTGAAGGTTCTATTTGTATACATGGTCCCTTCTTTGAAGTAGGAGAAGTTTCTAGGAGAATTACCTTTGAAGTTCTTGAAGTTTCTTCCTTCTTCTGCTCTGGCTCCTGGCTGGCTGCATGAACAATGCAGTGGTGATAAGTCCTTAGTGTAAAAGTAGGGCACAGCCTATTCAGATACAAGTGAGGCTGAGACCAGCTACGGCCCCCTCCTGCCACTAATGGCCCAACCAGGCACACCTAACCCCTGTATTGTGTGGCTGTCTAGGAAGAATAAACAAAGTGTAACTGCAATTACACACAGACATAGAACCCAGGAACGGCCTGATAGCAGTAATAGGGCAATAAAAAACAACAACTTTCTAACAGTGGAATTTTCAAAATTGTATCTTAACATCTGATTTTTAATTATTATTTCTCAAACACCAGACTTGTAATGTGTACCTGTTACTAATCAGAATGTTAGCACTTGTTAAATGTAATAAGGCAACCAAATGTTATCCTATGGGAGAGGTAGGCCTCACAGTAGTGAAAACAAAGGAAGGAGGTTTATTTTCACTACCGGGACATGTAAAACTTAAAAGTGCATGTCCAACTAGTTGATTGCACTGCACATTAACATATGGGTTATCTAGGGCCTACCTTAGGGGTGACTTATATATAATAAAAGGGGCTTTTAAGGTGTGGCGATAGTCTTATAGGTTAAAACTGCACTTTGGCTGACATGACCAGCCTGAGACATGCTTTAAGGGGATATTAAAGTTGGGTGGACAGTAAGTGCTTCAGGTCCACTAGTCACATTTAATTTATAGGCCCTGGGTATATGGAATGCCACTTTACTAGGGACTTAGAAATAAATGAAATATTTCAAGGAGTGTCACACAATTTTACCATGTTTGTGGGAATGAGCACAAGCACATTAGCAAAAGTTATTATAACATACAATGATCCGGCATTCCATTTAGTGATTAGAACATATAGCAATACATCAATTTTCAAAAGAACAGAAAGAGCAAGTCATGGTATGACTTCTCTATTAAAAACAATTCTTCTTTCCTATAAAACGTGCGAAGTAGCCGAACACGAGGTAGCCAACGCGTTTCGTCCTTACGGACTTCTTCAGGGCTACAAACAAATACATACAAACAATTTTTATTTTTTTGACATTATGTACACCACATCTTATATACAATATATACATTAAGACAAAACTATACATTTAAAATACAATATTTAGAAAAGTTTTTTCTTCTAAAAAGTAAAGAATTCGGCTCTACACAACCACATAAGAATTATACATTTCACTCATTTTATTTATGCACAAATTGATTTTCTTACTATAGAGCCTGTAGCAAAATTGGTATGAGCCACAAGAAGTCTGATCAGTGCCTATTTACAAAAAATATTTTTAATTGGACCTGCTAATTCTAGATAGTATACATCATGATTTTAATTGGAGTATGAAAAGAGAAGGGAAAAAGAAAAGAGGGTCAAAAAACAAGCAGTCAGAAATTGAAAAATAAAGGGGAGAATGAAAATGATAATGTTGTGTTTATAACACAATGTAATATCCACAGCCATCACATTTATGACATCTTATGAAGAAACTGGCACCTTTTAAGATCAGCTCAGTTGCCATTAGGTACCATCTCAGACAAACCTAAAGTGGTATACAAGAGAGGAAAAACATAAAAAAATATGCTCTGTCCCAGTTATGTGAAATATGAAAAACAAGTTGGAATGACATGACTACCAAAAAAACCTAACAGGTTTTTTGTGTGCGGGTCGTGCAGTATTTGTTGGTTTGGCAAGCATAAGATATCTGAATTCCAGTACAATATGGAAAGGCGGTTTAAAAGTAACACCTTTTTGAACTGCAACACGACATTTACCGTGTACGTCATTGGCTGTGAATGCACCAAAATGTATGTTGGTAGTAGCATTTGCAACCTAAAAATACGTATTCAGGAAAACGTAAGGGCAATAAAAAACAGAGACACCAGATATCCTGTCTCTAACCACATTCATGAAAACCATCCTGAAAAACAGGGTATATGGTTCCATGCAATTGATCACATAAGGGTCCCTGAAAGGGGCGGGGACAGAGCGAGACTGTTACGACAAACCGAAGCAAACTGGATCTGTCGCCTTAGAGCTATTAATTTTGTCTTGAACATTAATATTGAGATGTATCATTTCTTATGAGTGAAGAGCCAATTCACAAACCGCCTTTTGGTTTGCAGTATGGTACATTTAATGATCTAGTAAATGTGTTATTAAGAGAATTTCTATATGTGCTGTCTCGGCTGACCTCTGATGATCAATATGTTTTGACAGTAATTTAGCTTGTTTTGTTATAATAACACTTTTTATAAAAAGATATTCAGTCTGTTTTGTTACAATAACTTTATCATAATAAGATATCTACAATAATATCGTAGTACAATTTCCTACATGTGATTTATTCTCTGATAATTCCTATTGGCATTAGTTCTGCTCCTTACATATTGGGTGACTGATACCCTCTGATAAATTAAGGTTAGTGGATTCATATATTTTCTAAATATGCCATTATTTGTGTTCAATGCTCTTATTCTCCAACTTGGCGCACTTATGTTTGTATACGACTAAACAATGGTTAGGATTGCGTCTGGCTTTATATAGGGTGATTGACATCATTTGATGAAATGTGTTAGTGGGTTTATAAATGCCTTGATTAACTATAATTTTGGTTAATGCGGCATGATAATCACCCGCGTTTAATCTCAGCATTCGCAGTACACTTCACGTTTGTGTGCAGAGGAAGCGGGCTGTTTTTACTGTTTTATCATAATTTTCATGTATTATTATAATTTAGGGCATATATTCGATAACCTATTTAGGGCATTACATTCGATAACTTATATGGACTTCTGAATACATTTTCAATGAATAAGATATGGTCATATTATATAATATAAAAATCGCCAATATTACAAATGGTTAATCGTTTTTGTCGTGTGGTCTTTAATCTTGATATTTATTGCTAATGTACATTAGTTTTTTAGTATACTTCACATATTATGCTGAAGCATTGATAAAAAGTCAATAACTAAACCATCAATCTTGAGTTGGGGCTTGTATACGATCTGCCATACACCACAACATGGCCGCATAATTTGCTTATAAATCCTGGGCGTTTTTTTCATTATTTTAACATACTGTGACTTCGACATGTATGGTATAAATATACCTTTGGAAATTCGAAAAACACATGAGGCGTTGATAGGGACATCTTGTGTTGCGCATCTTTCTATAATAGTGGCCGAGTGAGAGCTTATTACCTTTTTTGAAATGCTCCACTATAAGATGGCACCCATTATAGGGGAGATTTACGGTGGACGCCAAACGTAATTGCTCACAGCTGTGAGCTCGGGCAGGTTATTTAAACGCAGTTTTTCTCACATGTCTCCAGCAAGTAAAATGCTGTTGTGACGTTGTACCGCTTCACTACAAGGTTGCTGGACTTGAAGTAAGTTTTGGGTGCCGGGGCAGGGCTCTGTTTTTGCATTTGTAAAATCGGTATTGGGGGAATACTAAAATACATGTATGTATTTCTCCTTTTTAACACAATAGTCTGCCTTTGGATTAAATGAGTCTAACTCTGGTGACCGTGATTTATTAAATTTCATGACATGGAGTTTTTAACCTGGTTATACAATGGGTTGCTATATACTGTGGGAATCACGGATTTTGAGTGGTCCCTACATGGTTATCTTGTAGGAGTCTTCTAAAAATAATAAAATCTTTAGTAAATCCACTCGTGCAAATTGCTTCATAATTTAATTTTAGCATAAAATCTGCTTTATATCGCGTGCCCTACATATCTTGGGTGCTGTGTGTTGCATCGGCATGTACCATTGGGCAATATAAATAAATGGTGGGAATAGTGATTTCTCTCTGCTCTCTCAACGTTTCCATGGGTTTGCATTTTGCCGTTACTTTCCACAGTCTCGTGAGTCTCCCTTGAGACTTACTAGTGAATTCGTTCTTATAAAGTTCTAAGCCCATCCATTCCCACACATCGTTCGTGTATCAAGGCTCTTGCCATTACTCCTAAATAAAATACTGTTTTAAATGAGGGACTATGTGCATGGGCTTCATAAAGATAAGTGTATTGAGCAAATTTATTTCGATATTTTTAGGGTTAATACACACAAATATATCACCGCGATTTCTTGATGAATGTAATTTCTGGACTGATCATTATTCTGTACAAGGCTTCCTAAATACTCTATTGAGTTATGTACATCTCTCCACGTTAGCCTTTTTATAAGGATGCTCTGCTGTTTAAAAACAAATGTTGACAAAATGTTATATGATTGACATTTGTCTTATAGGTTACTATTGGAAACGCATACATATTTACTATTTTCGTGTGGATTTTTCTATTGATAATGATTAAAAGGGACACACTAGAGGAACTAAATTCGGTAAGCTTCTTCTTGTAGTCCATCATATAGGATTATTTGTAGCTAGGCATTGAGGACTGGTGCCATGTGACATTTTTCCCCAGGGTACTATATGCTATAGCTGGCTGAATACTAGTATTTGGAACTGCTCTTACTAAAAAATGGTTTTACAATCAAGTCCTGTGAACCGGATATGAATGAAAGTTTATTAGTATTTGCTGTTGCTTGTTTTTTGACCCTCTTTTCTTTTTCCCTTCTCTTTTTATACTCCAATTCAAATCATGATGTAAACTATCTAGAATTAGCAGGTCCAATTAAAACATTTGTTTGTAAATAGGCACTGATCAGGCCTCTTGTGGCTCATAACAGGCTCTATAGTAAGAAAATTGATTTGTGCATAAATAAAATGAGTGAAATGTATAGTTCTTATGTGGTTGTGTAGAGCCGAATTCTTTACTTTTTAGAAGAAAAAACTTTTCTAAATATTGTAATTTAAATGTATAGTTTTGTCTTAATGTATATATCGTATATAAGATGTGGTGTACATAATGTAAAAAAAATAAAAATTGTTTGTATGTATTTGTTTGTAGCCCTGAAGAAGTCCGTAAGGACGAAACGCGGCTACCTCGTGTTTGGCTACTTCGCACGTTTTATAAGAAAGAAGAATTTTTTTTTAATAAAGAAGTCATACCATGACCTGTTCTTTCTGTTCTTTTGAAAATTGATGTATTGCTTTTTGTTCTAATCACTAAATGGAGTGCCAGATCATTGTATGTTAAATCAGTGTTTTGTGGAGTGTTCCATAGGAGACGGAAGAGTATTGCGTCTCAGGTCGTAGGCACCCAAACCAATCACCAGATCCAACTAAGGAGTGAGGTGCGGTCATTATTGCCCCATTCCCTGTGTGTATATGCTAAACATTAGCAATAGTTAGCAGTGGTAAAGTGCACAGATTCCTAATGCCAACAGAAATGAACTGAGCAAAAATAGGAGTGGTAAGACAAAAACGTTTGGGGGTGACCCTGCAGAGACCAGCAAGTCCAACAATATTCATTGTTGCAGTTAGGTAGTAACGTTTGTGATGGCAACATGCATTTTCTGTGGAGAATAAGTACTATTTTCTACTTCTTTCGACTTTTAGGATGGCTGTTCCAGTATACACATGTGTATCAAGAATCTTGCATATGCTTCAGAGTTCAATATTTCAGAAATATTTAATTTTACATTAGAGATATTTATCTATTCAAACATTTTTAGTACAACTTCTGAAACTTCTCTACTAGTTCGCTATTTTCAAAATAGTGAACATGCACTTTAGAAAATGATGAAGGCCTTCAGCATCCTTAAATCAATCTTCATAAGGTAATAATTCGCTTTGAAAAGAATGGTAGTATGGCACATTAAGTTGAATGAAAGGCAACAAGCTGCAACTAAGTACAAATTTCAAGCAGTGGAAGACACTTAATCATATTAGCTGTTATTCAGCCTGGACCATATCAGCTACTTTACTTTGTAGACTCTGAAAATACCTTTAAGTTCATCACAAAGAATCATATTCGAAACAAACTACAAAAATAATACCTACCAAAATAAAAAAAATTGCAATGGGTGTGTTGAGGAGAACAAGCAAAAAACAACAAACAATATTAAGCTGACCGCATTCTTCCCTAATGCATTTTCCATCAAAGGACTCAGGGTATTACCTTGGAAAGTAAAGAACTGTAATGAAATCCAAGTATATTGCTGTTGTTTTTTTTAGAACTTTTGAAAGAAGGCCTCTGATATAAAAGTATGTGGCAACTTTAATCAGTGATCACAATACCACAAACCTACATCAAACGTACCAATACAGTAATTAGATAACCAACGAGAAGCCCTCCATTTTAGGATGTGAGTCACTGATTGAACACAAGTCACTTTATTAGTAATATACATTTTGAGGGACAACCATGTTCAGACATTGAGACTCATTTATGAGGCCCGACCGGCACTTTTGCGCCCCCGGAACGTCACTTTTCAGAAGTTCCGGTGGCGCAACGTGCCACTGCATATTTATAACGCCACATAAAGCCACTTTACATGGTTTGTCATCGCCTTATAAATATGTTCCCCTTCCACGCAGAAAACTGCCTGAAAGGGGTGTTCCATGGGTGTTGCTGTGGGTGTTCCCGCGCAACACCCATGGTACCTGATGCATTCCCAAGTTTACGAGCAATCATAAACCTGGGAATGCATCAGAACCTAGCACCACTCCAGGTGTAGCGCTAAGGAGGCGCAACGAAGAGAAATGAAACCATTTCTTCTCGTGCTACCATTTTTTATTGTGTGCTTCATTTTGCAGCACACATAGAAAAAGGAAAGCGCCTGAATGGATTGATTTTGTGGGAGAAGGTGTGCTTCCTGCACAAAATCAATCAGCACCGCAAAGCAGGCACCCTGGAGTAGTGTGGCTCACTGGTTAGAGGCGGCAGACCCGGGAGCAGAAGTCGGCCCGGGACCAGGGTTCAATTCCCGACGCGGCAGGGTCATGAACTTGGGTCAGCGGACTCGATAATTCTCGCTTCAGTGCTTACTCTAATCAGGGGTTCCACTCGGCAACTCTGGGCATTAGCTTGCCTAATCTCCACAACGGCCCCATCAATTCCGGGGATGCCTGGCTCCACCTTGGGGACTCCCAGCAGGGACCATCCCACAGGGAAAGCCAGGACGGGTTCCCCAGAGTTATACAGCGCCAGGAAACCTACGGACGGGTAGCAGTGCGCTTTACAAGATCAAATACATTTACATTTACATTTACCCTTGCACCATGGTGAAAAGGTGCCTGCGTTGGCACATGACAGTCTATTGTGGGCCAGCGCAGGGGAAAAGGACAGGAATGTGCCGTAGCACATAGATACAGTGCATTCCTGCCCTTTCCTATTGCCGTAAGGCAGTGCGCGCTGCCCTACGGCAAAAGTCCTTAAATAAGGCCCTATATATTTAGTTTGGCAATATTTTTACAAATACCCCATGTACCACCATTACTGAGTAATATGGAAAAATGTAATTTCTATAGAATATGTAAAGAGAAAACATACATTTAAGACACAGAGAATAATTTTACCTTTCAAATATAGATCTCCAAATAAGGTGACTTTTCACCTGAGCATTGATCTCTCCTACATGTTCCGACCCAACAGCTTAATGTGCCCTGGGGCATGCAGAGGAATTGAAGATGAAACTCTAATTGCATAGTTTTTCACCACTCACAACAAACAACTCAGAAACTTGGGGCCTCATTTATGAGGCCGTGGGTCACTTTTACGCCGCCGGTGCGTCACTTTTGTGATACACTCCAGCAATGCGTCACTTTTGCGCTTACAGATACGCCAGAAATACTGACGTATCTGTAAGTCCTTGCGCAATGATGCGTCATATTGTAAATATGACGCATCATTGGGGTCGCAAGGAGGTCGCAATGAAAAGTGACGCATCGCTGTTTTCTCGCAGCGATGCATCACTTTTCATAAATGAGGCCCAATGGGGCTTATTTACAAGACCCTTGCGCCGCCTGTACGTCACTTTTAACATGGAAGAAAGTGACCCACTAGGGGCTCAAGGGGCTTGTATATCGCTAATAAAAGCTATGACATAATCACAATAATATGGTGTTCTCGTATATACCACTGTCTTACCAGTTGTGAAGAAAATTACAAGACTCAAACGCCATATATTTGTCTTTAAAAAAATGGTCCTTGCAAATACAAGGATTGCCTTCAAAGCTACAGTTTTTTCATCGTTGCCATTATCATGTGAATAGTGCTTTCCTGAAACTAGTAGCACTGGTATTTTCTTTGAGTAATGGGGGTGCATGCATAAGAGAGTGATAAGAGCATTGGTTGGTGTTTTCTATATTTAAATTGAAAGGCTTTGTTCTTTGGGTAATTACTGGAGAGGTGATCTGCTCATACAGACATGGCCATGTAGCAGAATAATCCACAAGCAGCCAAGGATTTGGCTCCTTGTTTTACTGATCCTTGAGCGTAGAATCCTGTTTGTTATTTTACTGCATTCTTCACTTCGCTGCACTGCACCGCACACCTGATTTTTCTTTCTCAAATCCAAAAATAACTTCCTTCTGCGCTGCCATAAAGAATACTGGGTAGCAGCCAAAAGCACACTTTAAATCTCTATTTGGTTCTTGGCAAAGGGCTATATACCCTGTGGCTTCATAGACACTCTTTTCACCTCATTTCGTTTCTCAGGAACAGCTCCACATCTTTTGGTTACTTCAGGAAAATATTCCCTCTGCCTGCAGTGAATCCTCTTTTTCTATCAAAGTGCATTAGCCTGCTTCATGCTTTAATATTCACGACAGGTACTATGGGGCATATTAGCAAGGAATAGCGATATTTATCGCAAAAAGCGCTAAGCGCATTTTTTTTATCGCTGCCTATCGCTGGATATGTTAGCGGAGAATAATATGTAGATAACAAGGACCCCTGATGAGGATAACTTTCCTGGGTCAGGGCAAATAATTTGTGGAAAGTAAAACACCCAGGCAACATACAAACACTGGCAAATTTCAAGTGACAAATTAAATAATAAATAATAAAGCACTCACTAAGTTAGCACAGAAAGTACAATTTAATAAATTTGATAAAAAGTGTCACGAAATAAATCATTGACATAATTACTGATTAAAAGAAAATATAAAAAATTTGTGTCAGTATATATTCAACAGCTGCACGTTATTTGTTTATACAGTTGTACAGTACAGTAGGGAGATGGTTTCTGTCTACGCGTTTCGACACGTTGAAAGTGTCTTCTTCAGGACACTACCATCTTGTTGCATATATTATATTTTAAAAAAACGGAAAAAAGGTTATTGATTTCAATCCGGTCAAGATCTAAACACAAGTCTTCTTTATCTGAGGTATAGCTAGTCCACGTTGTAGTTCCTTATACTGATAAAATCTGGGTCAAAATATCACGCGATGAGTCAATGAAGTATGAAAGCGTCATCTAGTTCAGAAGGAATCCTGAATCAGAAATAGCTGAAAAAGCCAATTGTCATCGTCATGCGCATATCCGATATAGAGGGTCGAGGGATGTACTACAGCCGGGTTGAAACTCTGCTTGTTGTGCTTCTGCTGCAGGTGCATATTGAACAGCCGTTTCAATTTAGTGGAGCAGAAATGGGTTAAAAATTCAAAGCTCTCCGTACTGGATAGGGAAGGGTTAAGTGACTCTCCGGTTGCAATAAAATACAGTCAGATTACCGGATATCTGTACTAAAAACCGCGTGGCTGACCAGAGTGGCGTGGCGTAACATCTAATACCTCTCGGAAACAAACAGGCCTGCAACCGGAGAGTCACAGATGCTACTTTGATTAGTCATTCCCGGTTCCGTGAAAGGGAGAAGCCTTTTTCGCGTGCGTTTTTAGAATACTGGTAACTTAACCCTTCCCTATCCAGTACGGAGAGTTTTGAATTTTTAACAAATAGTTACAATGATAGTGTAATAACAAATCAGTCGTGACCCAAATAGTATTGAAATTCATTATCTATATTCATGCCCCGTTCCACGGCCCTCAGTTTCATAAGCCACATTACCTCACGTCTCCTAAGCTGAAGTTGTCTGTTGCCCCCTCTAGGGTCTCGTCTGACGTGGTCTATGCCATGGAAACAGAACACATGTTTGTCTTTCTTCTCATAATTCTGAACAGCGTGCGATGCAATGGGGTAGCAAGTATTTCCATTCTTAAGAGCTCTAAAATGCTCCATCATTCTGTCCCACAATCTTCTAATAGTGCTCCCTACATATATCTTATTGCAAGAACACACTATAACATACACCACGTAGGTAGTCTCACAATTAATAAACATGTTAATAACAAAGTCACCTGAGTCATTATAATTAAAGGTGGTTACCTTATTCATAGCCCATCTACATGACCCACACCTGCCACATTTGTAAAAGCCCTTCAGTCCATTCTGCAAACATGACACATTCTCGGGTTTTCTCGGATAGCTTGGGCTAACTATATTGGCAAGTGTAAGACCCCTTTTGAATGATAAACCTGGTTGTCTAGTTAGAAACGGTAACAGATCATTGTCTGTCCGAAGCAAATACCAGTGCTTCCTCAAAATTGAGTACAATTTACTACTGTCCGCACTAAAGTTGGTGATCATACGTATTTTGTCTACCCCCTTAGTATCAACACACTGTGACTTTTTCTCAAGAGTAAGTGAACGTTCAAGATTCCTGGCTCTGGTTCCCGCCTTTTTGATTACATCCTGATCATATCCACGTTTGGTGAATCTGCGAGAAATGTCCTGTAAGTTATGTGTAAAATCAGTATCATTTGTACAATTTCGTCTCGCCCGTACCATTTCCCCATATGGTATGGCGTTGATTTGACTACTGGGGTGGCAGCTACTTGCATGGAGAACAGCATTGCAACTCGTAGGTTTTCTATACATCCTGCTGCCTAGCCTATTACCATCAACAAATAATTCAATATCAAGAAAAGTGATATGGTCAAAGTCATATTGTGTTGTAAACATCAAATTATAATCATTATCATTTAGGTAATCAAAAAAACCTTTAAGTTCATCCACTGATCCAGTCCATATTAATAGGCAATCGTCAATGAAGCGACCCCAGTAGTGTATATGTTGTATCCATCTTTGTCCCCTGTGGCCCCAGATCCGCTCCGCCTCGATACTGGACGTAGTGTCACTTTACACTACTATTGATCATCGGCTAGGAGTAATTGCATTGGATTATTTCTTGAGTCGTAGATCGGCTGAGTACTATGATCATACGCAGATGATTCTGAGGATGACAGAGATCGTATTGAAAAACAATGTATTTCTGTTTGATGAACACTGGTATAGACAACGCCTTGGGACCGCAATGGGTTCCAGATTCGCTCCATCTTTTGCCAACCACTTTACGGGTTGGTTCGAGGCGCAGCGGATCTGGGGCCACAGGGGACAAAGATGGATACAACATATAGTAAGATGCATACAGATTGTTTAGGGTATTTTGTTACACTTTAATTCTCTTAGTCAGGAATTCAATACTCTCACTCTACTTTCTTCCTTCTTCAAATTCTACTACTGTCTTGCATTTCATTTTTTATTTTAATTTTTTATCTTTACTTATGATTATTACTGAGACACTACCGTATAAAAATAATTTTTGTTTATGGTGATGATTGACCCGTGGCTTGTTATCGTCTTCCATAACTACCATGTATGTTATTATTTATTTGGCATTATGCATATGGCATACATACATTGTGTGTACTGGAATAGTGTCTGTGATTGAATACGTGTTATGGACATAACTTTCTTAACAGACTTCGGAGGCAATTTACCCATAACTACCCCAGTATGTTACGGCACAGAGCAGCGATGTATTATGATGGACTCGTTATAGTAGACATCGACATCTCTATTTTAGGCTTGTTTTGGGTTTTCGTTACAATGTGGACACTGTACGTTGCGTGATAATGAGTGCCTTAAGGCTCAAGCGTAGAACAGTTGCATCTGATAGGCTGTTAGCTGTCACGTGTCTGACGAAATTAGAATCGACACGGACAGTAATGTCATGTAATTTTCTTGACGAACTTGATAACTGTTAGGATCGCTGATAAATTCTCTGCGGTTGTCACAGCCTTCTGGTTATTATAATTTAATTTTAGTACGTTGGTGGCCACTACAAGATGGCGCTCATGGATCTGTACTATATATAGGAAGTCTAATATGGCGGCCGTGTAGAACGCCGGTTTTGACTATCAGGAGTGATAGGCTTTGCGGGTAAGTTCGGTTACTCGGGGACTGTTTTTAATTAGTGGAGTGATTTATGTAAGGTATATTTACACGTGCGTGGTCTGTCGGTGTCTGGGCTGCTCCCAGTGCGGTCGGCCACCAGGAGTCGTCCTAAGCAGAGTTCAGTTTCAGGCGGCGGCTCCTCATCCACTCGGCGATGGACTTCATTCCCTCGTGGAGGTTGGTTTTGGCGGTGTGCGGGTCCTTGGTGAGGGAGAGGATGAGCTGGGTGTCGTCGACGTAGGAGATGATGTTCAGGTTGAGCTGGCGGGCCACTTGTGCGAAGGGGGCCATGTAGACATTGAACAAGGTTGGGCTGAGGGATGAGCCCTGGGGTATGCCGCAGATGATGTCGGTGGCTTCGGATCGGAAGGGCGGGAGACGGAATCTCTGGGTTCTGCCAGAGAGGAAGGATGTGGTCCAGTCCAGGGCCTTCTTCTGGATTCCGGCTTCTTGGAGGCGTGTTCTTAGTGTGCGGTGGCAGACCGCGTCGAACGCGGCTGATAGGTCCAGGAGGATGAGGGCTGAGGTTTCGCCGTTGTCTAGCTGGCGCCTGATGTCGTCTGTGGCAGTGATAAGAGCAGTCTCGGTACTGTGATTGCGTCTGAATCCGGACTGGGATGGGTCTAGGATGTTGTTGTCCTCGAGGTGGTTGATCAGCTGCATGTTGGCGATTTTCTTGATGAGTTTAGAACTAAAGTGCAAGTTTAGATCTGACATCTAACTATAGACCTGAAGTCTAAGGGCATATTTACGAGGGCCTTGCATCATGCTTACACCAAGCAACATGGTACAAAAACAATGCCATGTTGTGTAGATTCCACTAATTAGTAGGAACTGCGCATTTGTGGATGACATAAACTTTGGGATGGTGCCAGATTGATTCCTTGCACCCGCAGGCTATGTTGCCCCACAGGCCAGCTAGCTCATAGTGCCAACCTAAGCCCCTCTAACCTAGACAGGGAGCGAAACGTTCCGGCAACCACTCAACATAATAACCCTGTTCCCTCAGGAACCGTGGTGAGAGACCTAGAACCTTTCACTTATTTGTGCTCTCTTTTGATCAGAGAAATATACAAAGAAAATGCAGAGGGACATTTTCAATATTTATTGAACCCAAGTGATTCTTTAATATAGAATATATTTGCTGCAATGATTAATAGACAGAAGTAGATGAATGTTATAAGTGTCAGGACAGTGAACAGAACAAACGTTTCACCATTATGCTGAAACAACGTATATATGCAACCATTTGAAATACTATAACAATCCGGCATACTCCTACTATGCAGGTCCTAATCCATGTGTCTAGGGTGTATGTGTATGTTTAGCCAACATGCACAATGCAAACCTCCAAGTCATATTTATGAAGCCATGCAAGCTATTTTCCATGGCTTTGAATGGCTTTATAAATATGGTGTAATGCAACACAGTGCAAATTGCTGGGTTGAAGTGCTTTGCACAAGGGAGTCTTTCCATGGGCATTGTGCTGGGTGTTCCCAAACAAATCACATTTTCAGACTTACCAAACCTGGTAAACCTGAAAATGCACTGTTAGAACTGGCTATTTCTGGTAGGCTAAGGATGACACCAAAGTCAGGCAGAAACCACCATTCTAGTCAGGGCAAGGAAGTCACATGCCAAGATAACCCCTGCTCACCCCCTTGGTAGCTTGGCATGAGCAGTAAGGCTAAACTCGGAGGCAATGTGTAAAGCATTTGCGCCAGCGCACAACAGCAACAACATCCTAGGCACACCACAAAAGGAACTCCACACAAGGTTATATTAAAATAACTTTTGTATTGTCAAAACAATCAGATAGAAATCACACATGTACATTGTGCCAACTGGCACGGGCAATATTCACAAGGGATTATTTACAAGACAGGGCCACATGGGCCACTGTCATAATCAGCACTTTTAGAAATAGAAATACTGTCAGAAATTAGAATAAAAGGATATAAAATCACTGTAGCACAAAATAACAGTTATAAATCACAACCAGTAACTACTGGTAAAGGTAGGTACACACTTTGCAATACTAATAACCATAGGCCTAGATCACGCATGGACACATAACCTCTCTAGTATAAACTATACTAGGCAAAACACAACCTCCTAAGAATAAAATACATTTAGGGGTAGAAGCAAAAACACATTACACATGATGCATCAAAAACACATTCAGCGGTGTAGGGAAAAAGGTAAACACATGATGCATAAAACATTCAGAGGTGTAAGGAAAGAAAACACATGATGCATAAAACATTCAGAGGTGTAAAATCAAGGAGGACACATGATGCATTAAAAACATTCAGAGGTGCCAGGAAAGAAAACACAACTCAATAGCGCAAAGACACATGATGCCTAAAACATTCAGAGGTGCAAGGGAAAACCACACAATTGTGCAAAACCTACATAAGCCACCACCTGTGGCAGTCCCTAGGCCAACTGGCCTTGTTGGGGCTAGGACGCCCTGTAGTCCAAACAGTCAGGGGCCTAAACGGTGCAGGTGCCCACTACTTGCTGGGCACCTGTGGACAATCCCAGGCACCTAAACGGTGCAGCTGCCCACTAATTGCTGGGCAGCTGGGACATCAGCAAAACTGTGGCAGGGCCCTCACTGGCCCTAGGTACAGCACTGCGCCAACATGTAGGAGCCACACAGGCTCTGGGAAATAATGGGGGAAAGGGAGCCATCTAGCCCCTTAAGACAAACATGTCCTTGAGCCTCTCAGGCTCCTTAAACAAATGTGGCCCCCTTAGAGCTTCGTGGCTCTGATGAAACAACTGTGACGCCTTCTTGAGCCTCTCTGGGCTCTTAGAAACAGATGTGCCCCGACGAGCCTCTCTGGGCTCAAAATTCCATGCCCGGAACGTTGGAGCCAGAGGGCTCTAAAGACAATGGCACCTCGAGCCTCACTGGGCTCATAAAACAATAATGTGGGCAGGGAGCCTTGGGGCTCTACAACAACGCATGCCCCCAGAGCCTCTCTCAGGCTCTCAGTAAAGGAAAAATGCCCCCGGAACCTCTCAGGGCTCCAATCACCAGGAAGCAGCCTTACTGGTGGTGGGGTCCCTCACGGGGGACCCAGGAACACGTGGGGCGCCTCGAGCCCCTCGGGGCTCTCTAACGGAGGCTGGTGCCTTCGGTGGAGCCCCCCCCTCTGGGGGACTCAAAACAACAAGTGCCTCCTCACTCCCTCTCCCCACCAGCCGTCTTTGACTCACCGGCTTCCACGGGGGGGTAGTCCTCTCGTTGCTCCGGTCCCGCTCTGGTGCTGCCTGTCCTCGCGCCGTGTTGTGGAGCCCCCCCTTCACAGGGGCTCCTCCTCCTGGGCGGCTGGGCAAGGCGGCTCGGCTCCTTCTTTCGGTGGCAGTGCGGGGCTCTCCCAGTCTCACGGGAGCCCCGCGCCATCTCCCTCGTACTTATTCTCTCTACCCGGGCTGCGGGGCAGGACTTCCGTCCGGTCGCGCCAGGATTGGCCGGCCAGCCAACCACTTCCGGGTCGCTGCGGGCAGCGCAGCGGCCCCGCTTAGGCAGGCAGGCGCGGAATCACTTCACCGAGGGGTGGGCTCCCTCGAGGTGAATTAAAAAGTTAAGACTAGCGGCATGGCCGCGGGGCAAATGCCGGGTGGGCACCGGCTCGGCAATAAAAGCGCTCCCAAGCGCAACCAGTAAAAGCAAAGCGCTCTCAGCGCTAGGGCAGGAATGAAGCACTCACAGGCGCTGGGAAGGAAAGTAAAGCGCTCCCTGGCACTTTAAGGACAGTACAGCGCTCCCAGGCGCTAGAATATCCATGCAGGTCCAGCAAAGAGGTCCCTTAGCAGTCCTGGCAGAATAAAGATGGACTAACACAGCTCCCAGCAGGGAAAGTCCATCAGGAGTCCAGGGGCTGGCCAGGGCTCAGGGAGGCAAGCCTTCCCCTGAGCCCAAGCAGCAGCACGCCCCTGGTTGATTCAAGCTGGAAACAAGAACCTTTTGGAAGGGGATACAGCCCCTTCTTATACAGAGAAAAGTCTTTGAAGTCTTTGTGCTGGCAGTGTGAGAACCAGCTGGAACTGATTATAGGGAAGTCCTTTCAGTATCAGGGACAGAGGTGACAGTCGCCCAGCGGGGAGGTGGAGCCAGCATTGTGGCAGGCAGGCACAGCCTCATTCACTCCCAGGTGCTATCTCCTCCCACTTCCCTGGCAGCAGATGCTGCCTTTCATCCACAGGCTGACTCAGACAACCTCCTGGGGCTCCCCAGCCCCTGTCATCCTCAAACCAGACAGTCAATCCACAAGCAGGCCCAGGCACTCCTGGGCCAGGCTCACCAGCCAATCACACGCCAGCCACAAATTACACAAATATGCCAACTTCTAAAAGTGGCACTTCTAGACTAGACACAACCATGCCGCATACACCATTACGCAGCATTCAATCTCACGAGTTCACACATATCTAACTACACCCTGCACTCCCCACACATCAGGAACTACCATGGGCATTCATATTCCCCATTCATTCCTATGGGAGGGCAGGTCACTCACCATACATACACAGAGAGCTCACACACTTTACACTGTACCACAGTGAAAAAGTGCGCAGAGGCCTACAATCACCAACACCAGGTTCCAGAAACAGGCTAGGAAAAAGCAAAAAGTTTCGGGGTGAACCTGACAAAAGGGCCAGGTCCAACATGCACCAAAAGGATATGCTTCCCCAGGTGAGACGTAACAGGGAGGAATATCTTTATTTCTCCTTGTTTTTCCTCTTGCTATGGTTTGCTTTAGTGCAGGAAGGTACACCTCCCTGCACAAAAACAATCCTGATTACAACAGAGGCACCCTTGCGCTATTGTGCAAGGTTGCCTGTGTTGGCGCTAGTCTGCCAACACGGCGCCAGCACAGGGGGAAAGGAGTGGAATGCACTGTATTGGATAAATGAAGTGCATTCCTTCCTTTTCCCTGTGATGTAGGGCAGCACAGCAAGGTGACTTGCTGCGCAGCCCTGCACCACAATTCCCATACATTTGGCCCTTAGTTTATACCTAAAGCCTAAAGTTTGGACCTAAGGTCTAACTTCAGAACTGAAGTCGAAGTTTAGACCTGAAGTCTAAGTTTACCTTTGTGAATCAGGCCCTTTTTGCTTAACTTGCCAGACCATGCCTTTATGGACAAACGTCCAGGGTCTTTTTCCTTTATCTCAAGAAGTGGAATGTCCATGGGTCAATAGACCTTTATTCCAACAAGGGATATGAGTGTGACAGCCTATTAGTCCAGTGGGGAGCAGTATCTACATGGATTCATAGTCTTCACTAGGCTTGTGAGAAGGATTCTTTGCAGGCACCCCTTAAAGTGGATAGACCTAGAGGTTTAGTATGCTACAAGGATCATGGTGAGAGGGCAGGATGATTTTCCCAAAGAGAGCCTCATCTAGAAAGATTAGTCTAAATTTGCTGTGGTGGATGCTGATCAGGCTTGATACCCCTTCATGCCACCAGATGATCTGTAGCTGTTGACAGATTCTATTTGCCACTGCAAGAGGAACTGGGCCCTCTTGAATAATGAGTGCCCGCAGTTGGACACTTTCAACTTTCTATTTGTGTTTGTGGACCACTTGTTGAACGAGTAGACTAACAACCGTTCTGCAGGGGATAATATAGGGGTCAGGTTACGAAGCCAATTAGCGCTTGTAAACCCTGCGATTTAATAAATCACAGGGTTTGCGACCACTAATTTGCTTTTTGAAGTGCACTAAACCCAATTTACAATTCGGCTACAGATTACCGTTTTATCTTGCAACCAACATTTTTACAACAGTGGACATGGCCTGGACCATGAAGATGAAGGCCTGCCTCATATCCTTAGCCATTCTGACTCTAATAAGGGAGAGTCGACAGAGCAGTGACAACCTAGAAGGATATTCTTTGCCATCCTGCCTCTACTGTTTACATATGGGAGGAAGTAGCAAATGCTCAGTGAGTGGAAGGCTATGAAGTTTCATCTGGGGCCTTAGGACACCATGCAACCTGCTGCAGAGTAGGGGTGGGCTGCAACCGGCTGTAGAGGAGGGGTGGGCTGAAGAGTCAACAGAGTTGTGACAGCCTAGAAGGCTGCTGCAAAAAACAACAAGTGATGGACTGAATGTGGATCAATGTCACACACTCGCCCAGTCAAAAGATCTGGGCCCAAATCCATCGTTTTTTTGCACTCCACACCACCCTGGGTCAGATAATGGCTTTATGCAAATCAGCTCTGACCCTGTTGCCCCATGGGAACAGTCCAGTCCGAACTACAACAGCCATATCTTTCCCAGACCGGAATCAAGCATCCGAGGACCGGACCGGTTTCGAGGTAACACCTCTCTTCAGCCCGGCTAGCTTGACTCCAAGTGGTGTGGAGTGCCTGGGACCCACGTCTGGGCATCCCCAGCGCACTTAGGGCGGCAATTGCAAAAAACAACAAGTGATGGACTGAATGTGGATCAATGTCACACACTCGCCCAGTCAAAAGATCTGGGCCCAAATCCATCGTTTTTTTGCACTTCACACCACCCTGGGTCAGATAATGGCTTTATGCAAATCAGCTCTGACCCTGTTGCCCCATGGGAACAGTCCAGTCCGAACTACAACAGCCATATCTTTCCCAGACCGGAATCAAGCATCCGAGGACCGGACCGGTTTCGAGGTAACACCTCTCTTCAGCCCGGCTAGCTTGACTCCAAGTGGTGTGGAGTGCCTGGGACCCACGTCTGGGCATCCCCAGCGCACTTAGGGCGGCAATTGCAAAAAACAACAAGTGATGGACTGAATGTGGATCAATGTCACACACTCGCCCAGTCAAAAGATCTGGGCCCAAATCCATCGTTTTTTTGCACTCCACACCACCCTGGGTCAGATAATGGCTTTATGCAAATCAGCTCTGACCCTGTTGCCCCATGGGAACAGTCCAGTCCGAAATACAACAGCCATATCTTTCCCAGACCGGAATCAAGCATCCGAGGACCGGACCGGTTTCGAGGTAACACCTCTCTTCAGCCCGGCTAGCTTGACTCCAAGTGGTGTGGAGTGCCTGGGACCCACGTCTGGGCATCCCCAGCGCACTTAGGGCGGCAATTGCAAAAAACAACAAGTGATGGACTGAATGTGGATCAATGTCACACACTCGCCCAGTCAAAAGATCTGGGCCCAAATCCATCGTTTTTTTGCACTCCACACCACCCTGGGTCAGATAATGGCTTTATGCAAATCAGCTCTGACCCTGTTGCCCCATGGGAACAGTCCAGTCCGAACTACAACAGCCATATCTTTCCCAGACCGGAATCAAGCATCCGAGGACCGGACCGGTTTCGAGGTAACACCTCTCTTCAGCCCGGCTAGCTTGACTCCAAGTGGTGTGGAGTGCCTGGGACCCACGTCTGGGCATCCCCAGCGCACTTAGGGCGGCAATTGCAAAAAACAACAAGTGATGGACTGAATGTGGATCAATGTCACACACTCGCCCAGTCAAAAGATCTGGGCCCAAATCCATCGTTTTTTTGCACTCCACACCACCCTGGGTCAGATAATGGCTTTATGCAAATCAGCTCTGACCCTGTTGCCCCATGGGAACAGTCCAGTCCGAACTACAACAGCCATATCTTTCCCAGACCGGAATCAAGCATCCGAGGACCGGACCGGTTTCGAGGTAACACCTCTCTTCAGCCCGGCTAGCTTGACTCCAAGTGGTGTGGAGTGCCTGGGACCCACGTCTGGGCATCCCCAGCGCACTTAGGGCGGCAATTGCAAAAAACAACAAGTGATGGACTGAATGTGGATCAATGTCACACACTCGCCCAGTCAAAAGATCTGGGCCCAAATCCATCGTTTTTTTGCACTTCACACCACCCTGGGTCAGATAATGGCTTTATGCAAATCAGCTCTGACCCTGTTGCCCCATGGGAACAGTCCAGTCCGAACTACAACAGCCATATCTTTCCCAGACCGGAATCAAGCATCCGAGGACCGGACCGGTTTCGAGGTAACACCTCTCTTCAGCCCGGCTAGCTTGACTCCAAGTGGTGTGGAGTGCCTGGGACCCACGTCTGGGCATCCCCAGCGCACTTAGGGCGGCAATTGCAAAAAACAACAAGTGATGGACTGAATGTGGATCAATGTCACACACTCGCCCAGTCAAAAGATCTGGGCCCAAATCCATCGTTTTTTTGCACTCCACACCACCCTGGGTCAGATAATGGCTTTATGCAAATCAGCTCTGACCCTGTTGCCCCATGGGAACAGTCCAGTCCGAACTACAACAGCCATATCTTTCCCAGACCGGAATCAAGCATCCGAGGACCGGACCGGTTTCGAGGTAACACCTCTCTTCAGCCCGGCTAGCTTGACTCCAAGTGGTGTGGAGTGCCTGGGACCCACGTCTGGGCATCCCCAGCGCACTTAGGGCGGCAATTGCAAAAAACAACAAGTGATGGACTGAATGTGGATCAATGTCACACACTCGCCCAGTCAAAAGATCTGGGCCCAAATCCATCGTTTTTTTGCACTCCACACCACCCTGGGTCAGATAATGGCTTTATGCAAATCAGCTCTGACCCTGTTGCCCCATGGGAACAGTCCAGTCCGAACTACAACAGCCATATCTTTCCCAGACCGGAATCAAGCATCCGAGGACCGGACCGGTTTCGAGGTAACACCTCTCTTCAGCCCGGCTAGCTTGACTCCAAGTGGTGTGGAGTGCCTGGGACCCACGTCTGGGCATCCCCAGCGCACTTAGGGCGGCAATTGCAAAAAACAACAAGTGATGGACTGAATGTGGATCAATGTCACACACTCGCCCAGTCAAAAGATCTGGGCCCAAATCCATCGTTTTTTTGCACTCCACACCACCCTGGGTCAGATAATGGCTTTATGCAAATCAGCTCTGACCCTGTTGCCCCATGGGAACAGTCCAGTCCGAACTACAACAGCCATATCTTTCCCAGACCGGAATCAAGCATCCGAGGACCGGACCGGTTTCGAGGTAACACCTCTCTTCAGCCCGGCTAGCTTGACTCCAAGTGGTGTGGAGTGCCTGGGACCCACGTCTGGGCATCCCCAGCGCACTTAGGGCGGCAATTGCAAAAAACAACAAGTGATGGACTGAATGTGGATCAATGTCACACACTCGCCCAGTCAAAAGATCTGGGCCCAAATCCATCGTTTTTTTGCACTCCACACCACCCTGGGTCAGATAATGGCTTTATGCAAATCAGCTCTGACCCTGTTGCCCCATGGGAACAGTCCAGTCCGAACTACAACAGCCATATCTTTCCCAGACCGGAATCAAGCATCCGAGGACCGGACCGGTTTCGAGGTAACACCTCTCTTCAGCCCGGCTAGCTTGACTCCAAGTGGTGTGGAGTGCCTGGGACCCACGTCTGGGCATCCCCAGCGCACTTAGGGCGGCAATTGCAAAAAACAACAAGTGATGGACTGAATGTGGATCAATGTCACACACTCGCCCAGTCAAAAGATCTGGGCCCAAATCCATCGTTTTTTTGCACTCCACACCACCCTGGGTCAGATAATGGCTTTATGCAAATCAGCTCTGACCCTGTTGCCCCATGGGAACAGTCCAGTCCGAACTACAACAGCCATATCTTTCCCAGACCGGAATCAAGCATCCGAGGACCGGACCGGTTTCGAGGTAACACCTCTCTTCAGCCCGGCTAGCTTGACTCCAAGTGGTGTGGAGTGCCTGGGACCCACGTCTGGGCATCCCCAGCGCACTTAGGGCGGCAATTGCAAAAAACAACAAGTGATGGACTGAATGTGGATCAATGTCACACACTCGCCCAGTCAAAAGATCTGGGCCCAAATCCATCGTTTTTTTGCACTCCACACCACCCTGGGTCAGATAATGGCTTTATGCAAATCAGCTCTGACCCTGTTGCCCCATGGGAACAGTCCAGTCCGAACTACAACAGCCATATCTTTCCCAGACCGGAATCAAGCATCCGAGGACCGGACCGGTTTCGAGGTAACACCTCTCTTCAGCCCGGCTAGCTTGACTCCAAGTGGTGTGGAGTGCCTGGGACCCACGTCTGGGCATCCCCAGCGCACTTAGGGCGGCAATTGCAAAAAACAACAAGTGATGGACTGAATGTGGATCAATGTCACACACTCGCCCAGTCAAAAGATCTGGGCCCAAATCCATCGTTTTTTTGCACTCCACACCACCCTGGGTCAGATAATGGCTTTATGCAAATCAGCTCTGACCCTGTTGCCCCATGGGAACAGTCCAGTCCGAACTACAACAGCCATATCTTTCCCAGACCGGAATCAAGCATCCGAGGACCGGACCGGTTTCGAGGTAACACCTCTCTTCAGCCCGGCTAGCTTGACTCCAAGTGGTGTGGAGTGCCTGGGACCCACGTCTGGGCATCCCCAGCGCACTTAGGGCGGCAATTGCAAAAAACAACAAGTGATGGACTGAATGTGGATCAATGTCACACACTCGCCCAGTCAAAAGATCTGGGCCCAAATCCATCGTTTTTTTGCACTCCACACCACCCTGGGTCAGATAATGGCTTTATGCAAATCAGCTCTGACCCTGTTGCCCCATGGGAACAGTCCAGTCCGAACTACAACAGCCATATCTTTCCCAGACCAGAATCAAGCATCCGAGGACCGGACCGGTTTCGAGGTAACACCTCTCTTCAGCCCGGCTAGCTTGACTCCAAGTGGTGTGGAGTGCCTGGGACCCACGTCTGGGCATCCCCAGCGCACTTAGGGCGGCAATTGCAAAAAACAACAAGTGATGGACTGAATGTGGATCAATGTCACACACTCGCCCAGTCAAAAGATCTGGGCCCAAATCCATCGTTTTTTTGCACTCCACACCACCCTGGGTCAGATAATGGCTTTATGCAAATCAGCTCTGACCCTGTTGCCCCATGGGAACAGTCCAGTCCGAACTACAACAGCCATATCTTTCCCAGACCGGAATCAAGCATCCGAGGACCGGACCGGTTTCGAGGTAACACCTCTCTTCAGCCCGGCTAGCTTGACTCCAAGTGGTGTGGAGTGCCTGGGACCCACGTCTGGGCATCCCCAGCGCACTTAGGGCGGCAATTGCAAAAAACAACAAGTGATGGACTGAATGTGGATCAATGTCACACACTCGCCCAGTCAAAAGATCTGGGCCCAAATCCATCGTTTTTTTGCACTCCACACCACCCTGGGTCAGATAATGGCTTTATGCAAATCAGCTCTGACCCTGTTGCCCCATGGGAACAGTCCAGTCCGAACTACAACAGCCATATCTTTCCCAGACCGGAATCAAGCATCCGAGGACCGGACCGGTTTCCAGGTAACACCTCTCTTCAGCCCGGCTAGCTTGACTCCAAGTGGTGTGGAGTGCCTGGGACCCACGTCTGGGCATCCCCAGCGCACTTAGGGCGGCAATTGCAAAAAACAACAAGTGATGGACTGAATGTGGATCAATGTCACACACTCGCCCAGTCAAAAGATCTGGGCCCAAATCCATCGTTTTTTTGCACTCCACACCACCCTGGGTCAGATAATGGCTTTATGCAAATCAGCTCTGACCCTGTTGCCCCATGGGAACAGTCCAGTCCGAACTACAACAGCCATATCTTTCCCAGACCGGAATCAAGCATCCGAGGACCGGACCGGTTTCGAGGTAACACCTCTCTTCAGCCCGGCTAGCTTGACTCCAAGTGGTGTGGAGTGCCTGGGACCCACGTCTGGGCATCCCCAGCGCACTTAGGGCGGCAATTGCAAAAAACAACAAGTGATGGACTGAATGTGGATCAATGTCACACACTCGCCCAGTCAAAAGATCTGGGCCCAAATCCATCGTTTTTTTGCACTCCACACCACCCTGGGTCAGATAATGGCTTTATGCAAATCAGCTCTGACCCTGTTGCCCCATGGGAACAGTCCAGTCCGAACTACAACAGCCATATCTTTCCCAGACCGGAATCAAGCATCCGAGGACCGGACCGGTTTCGAGGTAACACCTCTCTTCAGCCCGGCTAGCTTGACTCCAAGTGGTGTGGAGTGCCTGGGACCCACGTCTGGGCATCCCCAGCGCACTTAGGGCGGCAATTGCAAAAAACAACAAGTGATGGACTGAATGTGGATCAATGTCACACACTCGCCCAGTCAAAAGATCTGGGCCCAAATCCATCGTTTTTTTGCACTCCACACCACCCTGGGTCAGATAATGGCTTTATGCAAATCAGCTCTGACCCTGTTGCCCCATGGGAACAGTCCAGTCCGAACTACAACAGCCATATCTTTCCCAGACCAGAATCAAGCATCCGAGGACCGGACCGGTTTCGAGGTAACACCTCTCTTCAGCCCGGCTAGCTTGACTCCAAGTGGTGTGGAGTGCCTGGGACCCACGTCTGGGCATCCCCAGCGCACTTAGGGCGGCAATTGCAAAAAACAACAAGTGATGGACTGAATGTGGATCAATGTCACACACTCGCCCAGTCAAAAGATCTGGGCCCAAATCCATCGTTTTTTTGCACTCCACACCACCCTGGGTCAGATAATGGCTTTATGCAAATCAGCTCTGACCCTGTTGCCCCATGGGAACAGTCCAGTCCGAACTACAACAGCCATATCTTTCCCAGACCGGAATCAAGCATCCGAGGACCGGACCGGTTTCGAGGTAACACCTCTCTTCAGCCCGGCTAGCTTGACTCCAAGTGGTGTGGAGTGCCTGGGACCCACGTCTGGGCATCCCCAGCGCACTTAGGGCGGCAATTGCAAAAAACAACAAGTGATGGACTGAATGTGGATCAATGTCACACACTCGCCCAGTCAAAAGATCTGGGCCCAAATCCATCGTTTTTTTGCACTCCACACCACCCTGGGTCAGATAATGGCTTTATGCAAATCAGCTCTGACCCTGTTGCCCCATGGGAACAGTCCAGTCCGAACTACAACAGCCATATCTTTCCCAGACCGGAATCAAGCATCCGAGGACCGGACCGGTTTCGAGGTAACACCTCTCTTCAGCCCGGCTAGCTTGACTCCAAGTGGTGTGGAGTGCCTGGGACCCACGTCTGGGCATCCCCAGCGCACTTAGGGCGGCAATTGCAAAAAACAACAAGTGATGGACTGAATGTGGATCAATGTCACACACTCGCCCAGTCAAAAGATCTGGGCCCAAATCCATCGTTTTTTTGCACTCCACACCACCCTGGGTCAGATAATGGCTTTATGCAAATCAGCTCTGACCCTGTTGCCCCATGGGAACAGTCCAGTCCGAACTACAACAGCCATATCTTTCCCAGACCGGAATCAAGCATCCGAGGACCGGACCGGTTTCGAGGTAACACCTCTCTTCAGCCCGGCTAGCTTGACTCCAAGTGGTGTGGAGTGCCTGGGACCCACGTCTGGGCATCCCCAGCGCACTTAGGGCGGCAATTGCAAAAAACAACAAGTGATGGACTGAATGTGGATCAATGTCACACACTCGCCCAGTCAAAAGATCTGGGCCCAAATCCATCGTTTTTTTGCACTCCACACCACCCTGGGTCAGATAATGGCTTTATGCAAATCAGCTCTGACCCTGTTGCCCCATGGGAACAGTCCAGTCCGAACTACAACAGCCATATCTTTCCCAGACCGGAATCAAGCATCCGAGGACCGGACCGGTTTCGAGGTAACACCTCTCTTCAGCCCGGCTAGCTTGACTCCAAGTGGTGTGGAGTGCCTGGGACCCACGTCTGGGCATCCCCAGCGCACTTAGGGCGGCAATTGCAAAAAACAACAAGTGATGGACTGAATGTGGATCAATGTCACACACTCGCCTAGAAGGCTGCGGCAGGGCTGATCCTGGGCCTGTGCTGCGGCGGACCTCTAGCTGTGACAGCCAAGCTGAATACAGAGGGACAGACAAGCCATGCACCTGTGACCTGTCAGGGCCCGGTGTTGAACCGAGAAGAAGGCTTCAAAGAGGCCACTCTCCTGCAGCCCTTATGACTGCTGATGCTCCTCCCCCCTCAGGGTGAGGAAGCTGTGAGCTAAAGAGACCTGGGGTGTGGCTGGGGGCTCGAGGTCCAAAGGGCCCACAGCAGGCTGATCATAGGTCTGCGGTGTGGGCCCCATTACATAGGCCATCACAGGAACTGTGGAGGCCTGGGTGGGATGGACTTTTGCAGCACATCGGAGGCCGGCAACAGTAAGCCCAGTGCTAGTCATGGGTGCATGAAAGAACTGTTTTAGTGGTGTCTGTTGAATTAAAAAATCATTTAGGCAATGGATGACATTGGATTCAAATTCAAAATGTGTTTTTTGTTGTTGTGGTAATTCACGTTTTTTTCATGAGGGGTAATGCCTTTGGATGATGTGTGTGTAACTTGTAAACATTTTTAGACCTATTGATTTTCTTTTTTGGCATTGCTTAATTATTCAATGCTGTTTCTCTGTTTTACCATGTTACCTTTGTCTGGCCAGTGTGTGTGATATGTGTGTTTTATTGCCATAGGCCACCATTTGTCTTTGTTACTCATGCCCTGTTTGTATAGTCAGTGTACATAGCATAGGCCTGCATGTGTTCTTTGTTTTCCAGGCCTCATGCTTCTTGATGCAATGTGGCTGGCGGCCATTTTGCATAGCCAGTCAGAGTGGTTTTGCCATAGGCCTACATTTGTTCTTCTTATTCCAGGTCTCCCTTCTTGTGACCATGCATCCAGTGTACTTTTGCCATAATGTTCTTCGATCATTATGCTGTGGCCATGCCTCCTTGCTTGCTGGTTCACCATGTGGTTGGTGGCCATTTTGTTTTGGAAGCCAGTGTTTTTTTGCCATAGGCCTGTATGTCTTCCCTTTTTTCCCAATGACTTCTTGCTCAGTGTTGTTTCTGATGGCCATGTAGCACTGACTGGCAGCCATTTTGTTCACCCAGCCAGTGTGGCCCTTTGCCATATGTTTGCACGATTGGTTGAGCAATGAAATAGCAGTTTAATAAATTATATGCTTGAGTATAATTTCACGTATTTATTAATCTTTTTATTCTATTTTTTCAATGTACGTTTTTTAAATTTTTGTTGTTTTTTATTTTACGTTTTTTAGCGAATAAATAATTTTTGGAGAATTCTGTAGCTACTTTTAAAGCACACTCACTACACATACACCCTAATATTATCTTTTCGCTTCATGTCGGCTACCAGAGAAGATCTCTGGCACGGAGTCCCACTGTGGGGCCCCGTGGGCATTGCAGAGCCGGCCCAACAAGGAGCTGCCCAATGATGAAGCATGACACCCTACAGGGTGTGTGAGGACCCTTGCTCCTAATTTGAGCTATTCCTTCTTTACCACATCTTCCTCTTAGGAACACCTGGCTTCATGTAATAGATCCCACCCCTCCTTCAGTTTCCCTGCATTCCACTCAGGAACAGCAAACCCTTCTTTTTTCACTTTAGCCTGGGGCCTGTATTCTGGACCTACCACGCCCCCGTCCCTCCCTGTGTGATTAGAAATATAGTTAAGGCCATGGCTGATGGAGGCTATTTCAGGGTCATGTGTTTGCGCACTACATCAACATCATGGTTCAGAACTTTCTCAAAAACAAAACCAACTAAGCAACTTACTGTCCACCTGTAGAAGAATCTGTACTCATTTCAGTCTATCATTTAAAGCCCTGCAACAGCTGAGAGTCATTTAGCATGATAATAGAATGCCAGTTAAAGCACTCATACATGATGTGCCAACAGGTTGGAACACGGCTTATTACGTGCTTGAATGTCTGTTTGAGCAGTACATTAGGATCAGTGGAAACGTCATGCAAAGAGGGGATGCAACTGTGAAAGGCATGTTCATCAGTCAGAAAACTGACAACATCAAGAAGGAGCTTCTAAATGACCTAGTACTACACCCCAGACCGCTGGAGAACATCTCACTTCCACCCCCTTCAGAACCACACCAAATCACTTCAAAGCTTCACTTAAAAAACAATGCAGCCTGGTCATACTTCGATACATATTCGGAAGAAGCTTTAGGCAAAATTCTTACTACACTAAAGCCATCCAATCACTCCTCCGACCTTCTCCCGGCAAATTCTGTCAAAGACTTGACCCTATGGCTTTTGCCCCTCTGGACCAACATTTTTAACAGTTCTCTACAACAAGGCTGCATCCCAGATACCCTCAAAATTGGACAGGTTTCTCCCATACTAAAGAAACCCACAGCCGACCTAAACAACTATCGCCCTATCGCCAATATTCCTGCCCTGGCCAAACTATTGGAAAAATCGTTCATCACCAACTCACTAAACATATTGATCACTTCGACCTGCTTAACAAACACCAATAATGCTTCAGGGCAGATCATAGCGCCGAATCAGACATGACACACATTATTGATGATGCTCTTCAAATGCTGGATCAGAACGGAGCATGTCTTCTCATCCTGCTAGACCTATCCTCAGCCTTTGATACGGTTAAACATGAAAATCTGATAGATATTTTAAAACATAGAATGGGGCTATCTGGATCAGTACTAAACTGGTTCACCTCCTTCCTCCGTAACCGAACGCAAAAATACAAGGTAAACAGCATTCTCTCCAATCCAGTACTAGTCACGTTGGAAGTCCCACAAGGCTCCTCACTATCTCCGACATTGTTTAACCTCTTCCTGGAACCCCCCACTGAATTGCTTCATTCGTCTAACGTACAATTTCATATGTATGTGGACAACACACAACTCTATCTCAAGATTCATTCCTTAGAAGACATTAAAGTGCTCAACACATCACTCAGGAACACCCAGATTTGGTTGGCAGAAAACCATCTCAAACTGAACGCCCAAAAAAACTAATTCCTCCTTATAGCCCCAACCGCCAAAGTCCCCATGATGCAAGACCTGGTCAAACATATTACTGTATTCAACGTCCAACCTAACATTGTAGACTCAGCTAAATTCTTGGGAATAACTCTTGACAGCAACCTAACCATGCAGAAACACATTAGTAATGCAACAAAGGGAGCAAACTTCCAGATAAACACGCTAAGGAAGCTGAAACCATTTTTGCCAGCAAACAATTTCAAGTTGGCAGTTCAAGCGCTAGTTATCCCGAGAGTGGAGTACGGAAGTGTATCTTTGTGTGGCCTCCCTAAAGCGACAACAGCACCCCTAAGAGCCTCAATAAATGCAGCAGCGAGACTCATCACTAGTTCAAAGAGAAGTTCCCATATTTCCCCAGATTTAAAAGCCTTGAACTGGCCACCGTTTGAAGCCAGAATTCACCTAAAAATAGCATGCATGACTCATAAGGCCCTACACCACAAAGCACCCAGTTACCTCGCACAGAAGTTGACGATCTCGGGTGGGACAAGAGCTTCAAGAAACGCTGAAACCCTGCTACTGAAACCCCAAAGATTCAACAGGAAGAAAACATATAAACAAACCTTCTCTGGGATGGCATCCAGGATTTGGAACATACTTCCCTCAGAAACCAGACTAAATGCCTCTACCGTTTCATTCAAAAAGGAACTGAAAGAGTTCCTCATGGCAAAACTCACCTACCCATAGTCCAAGGCATTGCGGGGACCAAGCACCCCCTTACCATTAACACCTACTTTGATAAGGGGCCTCCAGACTTTCTAGGTATGCACGATGACTGCGAGCTAACTCAACAATCTTATGTTGTTCCTGTACCCTTATGCCTCACTTTGTACTATGTGTTTTGTGTTCTTGATGTGCCTACAGTTATTCGTTTGTATACCCAGCCTGATTGAATGTAAAGCGCTCTGATATCCGCAAGGATCTTGTTCGCACTATAGAAGACCTTCAAAATAAATAAATAAATACATAAAATTGAGTTGGACCAATAGGGCCTAGTCAAATGCCTGACAGAGATGCTTCATCTTTTTGAGGTGTTTACACAGGAAGTCAGCAAGGAGGACAGTAAAATGGGCCAAGCTATCCTGTTGTTGTACATGCTAGAGGAACAGTTAAAGGAGTTGTCTGTAATGTACAGAGGTGTGGAGAAAAATAAAGATGCATATGAGTTGGTGGAAAGCTTAGTCCTTTGCTCATATGTTTTGCAAGGGTGCACAGAGACATTGTGCCATCCAAACATTACATCTGTGCCGCAATTCTTCATCCAAGGTACAAACCTGTACTGTCCACTTTCATTTATTTTTCAGACGGGATGTTGCAAAATACAAAACTTGGATAGCTGATAGCTGAGCAAGCCAGTGAGCTAGAAAAAGAACAGCCGGGAATTAGAGGCGCACTGCTCCAGGGCTCAAGTTCTCAAAAAACAGCTCTACGACAGCTTTGACACCCAAGACCCGACCATCACCCCACCACAACATCACAAGACAATTGCGCCCCTCAAGAGACTCTGCTCAACTGGACCCAGCACACCACAGACGACATTCTCAAGACCATGAGGAGCATTCACTCAGGAGCCCCCTCAGACCTCTGCCCGCACCACATCTTTCACAGAGCCTCCACCACCTTCGCCCCCCGAACTATGCTGCACCATCAACTGCTCCATCAAGACGGTCACTGTTCCCTATGACTGGAAACACGCCAAGATCAACACCCTGCTGAAGAAATCTTCAGCTGACCCAACAGACTTTCAAGAACTTCAGACCCATCTCCCTGCTCCCCTTCCCAATCAAGGTCATTGAGAAGGCATCAACTCCGAACTCTCCAAGTTCATTGAAGCCAGCCATGTCCTGGAATCCTCTCAATCTGGCTTATGAAGCAACCACAGCACTGTTAACGCCCTCCTCTCCACCACTGATGACATCCACTCCCTCCTCTACAGGGGAGAATCAGCAGCCCTAGTCCTCCTTGACTCCCCAGCACTGGCATCCATGAAAAGGCCATTGGCTGGATCCGTTCCTTCCTCACCGGTAGCACACAGTGAGTCAGACTTCCCCTGCTCCTCTTGTAACCCACAGAGATCAGCTGCAGAGTGCCTCAGGACTCCTCCAAGAGCCCCACAGTTTTCAACATCTATGTGGCCCGCTTATAGCCATCGTCAGGAGCCACGGGCTCAACATAATTCCCTATGCCGATTGCATCCAGCTGATTCTCTCCCTCACCAACTATCCCACCACCACCAGAAACAACTTTCACAATGGGATGAAGGGTGTCGCCAGCTGGATGAGAGACAGCTGCCTCAAGCTCAACTCAGACATGTCCGATGTCCTAATTTTGGGGCCCAACACCTCCACTGGAGATGACTCCTGGTGGCCCCTGAGCTAAGAACCCTCACACCCACTGACTACGCATGAAAGCTCAGCATCATATTGGACTCTTGCTCTCCGTGAACCATCAGATGAACGTCGTCACCTCATCATGCTTCCACACTCTTCTCCCGCTTCTTAAACCTTCATATGGATCCCCACTGAGTCCAGGAAGACAGTCACCTACACACTCACCAGCAGCAGACTCGACTACAGAAATGTACTCGATGCAGACACCAACCAGAAACTCCTCCGAAAACTCCAGAACATGCAGAACCCTGCAGCCAGGCTGATCCTCAACCTCCACCACTGCAGCCACATCTCTGAACAGCTATAAGAAGTCCACTGGCTCCCAGTCAACAAAAGAGTCACCTTCAGGCTCCTCACACAAGCCTACAAAGCCCTCCACAATGCTGGACCAGCATGCCTGAACATCTGCCTCTCATTACATGCACCCACCAAACACCTCAGCTCTGCCAAAAAAGCCCTCACCACCGTCCCTCAGATCTACAAGACCAGGACTGGAGGAAGATCCTTTCCCTCCCTCCCTGCCAAATCCTTGAATGCCATGCCTCCCCACCACAGGCTCTCTCTGTCTCTGACACAATTCAGGATGGATAGCAAGACCTGCCTCTTCAAATGGACCACAGCGCCCAGTTGGACCTGCAATTCCCCACTCCCTCCTCCTCCCAGTGCCTTGAAACCATCATGGGTGAGTAGCAGCGCTGAACAAGTACTGGTTGATTGAATTATTGATTGATTGATTGTCCCAGGTACTGTGTTGAGTCAAAGCTGAACTTTGTCCACTTCGAAGTTCGACTCCACTTCATTACGTAACTTTTAATAGCTCACCATTGTTCTGAATAATTTGATTTAGCATTGCTTATTACATTTTCTTTATTATCTCTCTTCTTCTGTACTAGTAATCCAGTCTGCTGACTGTCTCAATTCTTTTTAAACCTTTCAAATAATAATATATAGCCATCATTAACTCAGTTTTTATTTCGATTTAGTTAGTTCCCTTTGGTGAATAGTACTTATCCTACAGTTTGAGTTCAGGAGGTGCTACCAAGACTATGGCACCTTGGGAAACCATGAAGCCATTGCTTCAACTATTCTGCTAAGAGAACTGTGTAGATCATTGTTGTACTGCAATATATAGAAAATAGAAAACCACCCCCCCACACTCCTTAAAGAGTCAATATAGTTGCAGACTGAAGAGACTACGGGGAGAGCAGTAAGACAAAGGAAGGCACAGGTGAGGGTACCACATAACAATTATTTTGATATACACTATCAGCAGATTTTAAAAATAGGCTGTGGCAAGGGCAGCAGTGCCAAGAAAACAGTAACACCACAAAAAAGATGTAAATCATAATGTAAAACTATTAAATATTTATTCCACTAACAATATAAACTGAACCAACAACTTGCCCACCCCTCTCCCTGTCCCCAACCAATGTCCCAAAAGAAAGTTGTGTCCGAAGTAACTGATGAAAGTCCCAAAATGAAACTGGCTAGGAGTTTCTTCATGTGCCTCTCCATCCGTTCCTCCCTGGCTTAAATGCGCCCCAGCCTCTGCATGATGCGGCACTGAAATGTGTGGAAATAGGGGAGGAAGCAGTGACAGAATAGTGGAAGGCAGATAGACAATTCCAGCCTCGGCCGCACACTCCACCTCCCTTAAATGAAGGCTCCTCGGCACTGACCAAGATTCAGGCGTGCAACAGGAACTAATTGCAATTGTACTGGTGTGACAGGTCCAAAATTCCAGAAGGGCCAGGAATAGCCCAGAAAGAGACAGCACCCATACCTTATATAAGGGATAAGGTAACGAATGAACCTGCCCACTGCATCTCATGACCACTTGAATACTCCTGAGAAGAAGCAGGACAGAGTGGACATTGCGCATCGAAGATCTCGTGTGGACCAGGTAGCACCCCACCAACTTGGGTATCATGCACTGCAGGTTACACAAATGCAATATATTTGGAGGCACTACATCAACTCCAACTTGAAGTTGCAAGATGTGGGCACTGTCTTGGGGTCTGGCTGGATTGTAAGTTGAATCTTAAAGCCCAGGCAGGTAAGGTAGCCGCAAATTGTTATGGCTTGCTCAAGATGATGCAGAAGATTCTTCCCCTTCTGCCATTTTTAAGCCAGGCGCTTAGTGGTTCAATCCCTGATTTTATCTCGGTTGGACTACGCAAATGTAGTCTACCTGGGTGCGCCACTGGGAACTATCGGGAAACTGCAGATAGCACAGAATTGTGCGGCTCGTCTCTTGATGGGTATCCCTAGGCGTAAATCAGCTAAGCTGGCGCTTAGACGACTGCATTGGCTTCCTGTTGCGGAGAGGGTCAGGTTCAAGGCAATGTGCATTGTCCATAAGTGCATCTCGGGTAAAGGTCCTGCCTTGCTGCGGCCCCTGCTGCATTTATACAACACCAAGAGGACTTTCAGATCTAGCAATAAACAACTGCTTTTAGTCCCGAAGGTCAAACGGTCCCGGACTGGAGGACGGCTGTTCTCCTATAACGCAGCCAGGCTTTGGAACAAGCTTCCAGAGTTGACCACCTCAGGTTTTGGAAATAGTTGAAGACTTTTCTTTTTTCTTGATCTCCGATGAATGACTGGTGTTACATTATGCGCTGGGATGCCCTTTTGGGTAGCCATGCGCTATATAAGTGTGTATTCATTCATTCACTGTATGATAGGCCTGAGAGGTCAGCGGTGTGCTCCCACATCCTGAGGTCTGTATGATAGGCGACTGCCCACCCACTGACGGACTCACCCCATAAGTGAATGGAGTTTACAATTGCGCAAACTTGCGCCAGATGTCTAACACTTGAACTAGCTTGCTTGGGGTCAGATATGTTCCGGGCATGGCAGTACTGATACCCTGTTGGCACCAGGGGTTGATCTATTCAATGACAAATACTTCTTGTTCTTGGAGTATAGGGTGTGTTCTTGCTCAGCTTGTTGGCCCTACCTAGCAGACCCTGACCCACATGCTACCAAAAGATTCACTCCCCGCACATATGACAGGGAACAATGACAAGATCCTGCTTGACCAGATTAATTTAATGTCCCAGACAAGATCAAGAGAGCTGCAGTTCTTCGGGCCACCAGGAGACTACAGTCTGACATCCTGTGTTTTCAAGAAACGGACTTGCTGGGGAACAAGGTTCCCTTTCTGGAGAGCTATGGTTACACTCAGTCCCTTCATTTAGGGTTTGTGAGAGGCTCCAGAAGTGTGATGATCCTGATCAAAGTTCATATTCCCTTTGTGATAAAGCAAACCTGGACTGATAAGTAGGGTGGGTATATAGCCGTCATGAGACACCTATATGGGAAACTACTGACATTGCTAAATATCTATGCCCACTAAATATTGCTTTCTTTGAGGTGATAATGAGACTCATTGGGGAACTCCTGGTGAGACCCTTAATACTGTGGGCAAATTAGATTGGGCTGACTAATGATAACCTCCATAGAATTTGAGGGAGGGCTGAGTCAGCGCAAAGCTGCTCCCTATTGAAACCATTAATGGAAGCAATGAGGTTGTCGGATGTCAGCTGTGGGTTCCACCAGGGGAAGAGGGGTTACACATTCTATCCTATCTTGATTATTTATATTTCCTCCTTCCTAGGAAAGAGATGGACAAGGTGATTGATGCATAGATCTTGCCTCGCAGGCTCTCA
Organism: Lissotriton helveticus; assembly: GCF_964261635.1. NCBI lineage: Eukaryota > Metazoa > Chordata > Amphibia > Caudata > Salamandridae > Lissotriton > Lissotriton helveticus. The sequence continues at coordinate 347,255,910 of NC_136067.1, read as the reverse complement.
GACTATTCTCCGATAATGATCTGCCTGAGCTCTGCTCGGGCCAGATCACCTCTCAGATGGTGACTAGCTGCCTGGTCATTACAAGACTTACTAAACACGTTACTCAAAATGTGGGAGAGACAATAGATACCTACTTTGTACATAACTAACACTCTGTGCAATCTACTCACATTCTGTGGGAAGCCCTCAATCTGATGCTCTAGGGAGAAATCATAAACTACTCTGTTGGGAACAAGTGTAGGAAATGTAAATCTGGCAAATGTCTTAAAAGATGCTTGGGCAACTATACATTTTAAAAGTTCACAATTTGATGACCAGAAATGACCCACATACTAAACTAAGTGTTGCATGTTTTTTGTATAAAAAATAGAGAAATAATGAATAAATATGTATAATTTTATCATACATGTTCAGTATAAACATATCCTAGCATTACTGATAGTAAATCAAAACCATTCAAACATCCTTATTCATCCTATCAAGAATTATTTATAGTATAGTATAACACAATTAACATGTTATTCCTTCATTGATCTATTGACATTGAACATTTCTCATCTTTACATGGAAGTCAATGACATTATATTTTCAATTAACTGGCTTTTTCATCATGTGTTTTTTGTAACGTTGTTGTTGCCATTTTTAAATAAAGCTCGGTCATTTTGCGAGGACTGTAAGAATGAATCTTTTGTCAAACATCATGGCCGTGTATTTTCGTCTCCTATACGCATTTCGGCTAAACAGCCTTCATCAGGAAGTCATGTACAATTGAAAAAGTATTATAAAAACACATATAACACATATTTGAGTCGATGTCTGGAGAAATGCCCTCTGAAATGTTTAAATAGCTATTATTATTTTGTCTATATGCCCAGTTCCAGAAGTGCCAGCGTATAACCCAAACTTGTGTAGTGAAAATTATAAGTGGATAAGATGCCATGCTCCCGGATAGCGTAAAAAGAGTCAGGAGCCAAGGACACAAATGTATTAGCATTGGTCTCCTAGGGCCTTAAGTAGGCTCATGTATAGGAAGTATAAGAAGTCAGTTTGTAGTTGGTTTAGATAGTCCTAGCGGATGTTGTATGGCCCTTTCAACAGTAGAAGTAGAAATGAAATCACCAAACCATTACCTAATGTGACATATGACTTGAATGAAATAAAACACCTAGGATTCACCTATTCTGTATGGATGGATCCATGAATAAACGTTCTCAGCAAAAGGTCCCAAAGAATGTAGGATACATTCTATAATCAGGGCACATAAAATATATTTCAGTTTAAGAAAAAGTGGGAGAATTACATAAGTGCACTCACTATCGATACACTTCACAGTGTTTCTTGACATTAGTAGTGTCACACTCACCGTTAAAAATATATCTAAACCAGAATACGATTTCAATGTAATTCTGTATGTTGCTCTCGGCAGTGCTACTAAAAGATTAAAGTAGAGCCCCCATTAATATAAGACGTTTCCGTTGTTACCGTCAATACCATGTTCCTCTTGTCTCCTAATCCACAATTTATCTTGCCTGAATAATAGAAATAGCGACGTTCCATAATGCTGCAATCCTCTATATCTGGTCGAGTGTCTGCAAGAGTTTATTCCATGTATCTCGACATTGGGATACTAAATCCCGTTATCATGCTGGAGGTGGACGTTGAGTGGAATCCTACGCCTAGTGAGGGACCACGATATGTAGCAGACACTTGGTAGATAAGCTAATATGTAACATAGCCGTTTTTTCATGGTCTGTAAAGGCGCAAATTTCAAATCACTGGCCGCGATCCACAGACTTTTGGTCAACCAATTGGTGACTAAGGAAGGCATGGGATGTAAAATTACTTCCGGTTCCCAACTCATATAGCTCGCAATGGGGACCATATTGGAATAGTCAATAATGTTATCTATTTCTTCATAAGGAGTAATGTACGGTGCATAGAGTTTATATATAATAGATATTAGCCCTGTTGTTCCGAATTGCGGCAATATTGGATCATGCAATAAGGACAATCCACACTTGATATTCATAGCAAAAAAGGTCACCATTTATTAACACAGTCGAAACAGATCATCCTATAAATACACTTATTCCTAAATAATTAAACATTGACTCATTTTTCCAAATATTTCCTTAATAGTTGTGTATAACCAAAAACATTCCCAACAATTTTGTAATAACCAATCCCCAAAAATTTACCAAAACCAGCATTGAATTTTGTTATCATTTAACCACCATATTCATCATTTTTCCTACCCTCCCCCCACCCCCAGAGGGAAAGGATAAGCCCGCTCTAGACTATCCCAGACCGCCCCACACAGCGCCACCCAGAAAAACCAAAGAGTTTTCCTGGCCCCACCCAAAATTAGACAAATGATAAATAAAACTATTTAACATTGCTATCACACCATAAATTCTCCCCCCAAAAACCCGTCAACAGATCCCTCAACTCCATTAGGTAGTAAGCTTGACCCATCTGTGATAAGTGCACCCCATTATCACGAAATAAATGTTGTGCAACACCTGCAATGTGTTCATGCGATAAGACCTTAATACCTATAGCCGGACAATACATTTTCATTGCTCTATTCAATTTGCGTCAAGCTTTTTCCACAGCAGAATGGCTTCGAGCTCCTCTCCAGTGATGACGAAAATTAAATTCCGTCCACACCACCGATGTACCTGACCAGTTATCTTTTAACACCTCTAAGTCCAGTTTCATTCGCTTGATAAGGGTTAAACCAGATAGTTCCACTAGATCATTCTCACCTAGAATGAATAATCAGTAAATCCGGGAAACCCCTCTCCCTGGACAACATAGAAAGCAACGGTAAATAACGCACCCCATTTCATCCCTCCCACACCTTTCCAAAATACTTCATGACCCCTCCCATGCAAACCTAACCCTCTGCCACAAAGCTGTTGTTCCGCAAACGTAGCCGACCACTTCCCAAATAAATGTCCTACAAGCCAAGTCCGCATTTTTCGTGGCAGAGGATTAACTCGTCCTGTGGCGACAAAAAGAGTGTATTAGACTTGTATACTTACCCTATGACAAGCGTTCATGTTCGAACATATCTAGAACAACAATCTGACTTCCATCTGCCTATTCGCTGTATCTCTTCCCAGCCCCAACCCAACCTTGAAGCTTCAGTGGCCGCCCCAATTCTGAAGGAGTGGGTCCCAAACAATAGAAGGTTTTGTCCGGCCAAGGTTAAAACCTTCCTCAAAACTGCCAGTAGCTGAAATGATGTGATACTGTTTCCATCCTGGTGACAAAAATGACTCCATGGTGAAAAAAAGTAGACTGCAAGAAGGAAAGCCATTCATTTAAAGGACAACAACCCACCTCCCCACTCCCATTCAAATGGATCCACACCCTTTTCCCATTTGATCTGTTTTTGACTGTCTCAACAATATTCTCAATGAACCATGCTGCACCTGTAAATCATTTGTTTGTATGCCCAACTTACCCCTCAGCCCCAACAATTCGGATACTCGAAATGCCCCAAAGAACAACCAAATCATACACAGCCTAAAGCGACAGACCTCCCACCCACTAAAACAGCATTTTGGCAAAAACAATAACAACTGTTGCAACAAAAAAAAGTAATAGGTTCCCGCAAAGGCAAAGAACGTGACCTCATTTTACTGAAACCTTTCAACATTCTACGTAACAAAATCCCGCCCCCAACTTCCTTCCCAAAAATTAACTCACCATAGAAGGAAATGCCAGAAAGTTTACTTGCAATAGTGGCGTGTGACAAACACTTATCCATCAAAGATAATACATACTGAAAATAAACTCTTCATTACCAACCGCCAAAGAGGTCTGATTCTGAGATTCAGCATAAGTTACAAACTCAGACCAGGCTTTCTGATAACAGCGTCTGGTGGACGGTGCAATAGATTGCTCTACCAACTCGCTGATCCGCACTCTCCCAGTGCCCAGACGTCTGAGGGTACTTCTGTTTTGCAGCTGTCCGCCCCTGGTGCCAACGAGCGAAAAGTCTGCCAATTAAAACGAGATAATGCGTCCACTATTATAGTATTCACACCTGGAATGTGCCGTGCCCTGAACACAATATTCAGCTTGAGACTCTGCAACATAAAATAACGCAACAGGTGTAACACACACACATCCTTTGCCCATTGTCTATTGACCAACTTCACTACAGACATGTTATCAAAGTGAAACATAACACACCTGTCTTTAAATTCCGCACCCCAAACTCGCAAAGCTACTAAGATCAGGAAAAACTCAAGGCCTTGTTGAACCCAATGCTCTGGCCATTTCTCAGCGCACCAACGTCCTTCCCAAAATATTCCAAATCCATGTGCCCCTGCCGCATCAGAAAATATCTGAATCTGCAATAAGGTGTTATCTTCTACAAAAAAGATCCATACACCATTAAAATTCTCCAAAAACTGTAGCCATTTCTTAAAATCTTCTGTGACAGCTTTTGTCAATCTTATCCTATGTTGCGGTAAGGAAGCACCCGACAAAGCCAAAACCCAGTCGTCTACAAAACGTTCTACCTGCTCTCACCACCAGACATGCAAAATTCAAATAACCCCAGCAAACGCTGGGCCTGTCTGAGTTCCATCTTTTGTCTACCCAAAACGTCTAACAATACAAAAAGGACTGTCAATGGTCTGTACAACTAATGGGGGCAAAGAAAAGAAAAATGTGACGGACTCTGTGTCTACCTGGAAGGTGTGTACAACAAAAAGGAAATGAATCCCATCAGCCCACCCATATGGCAGAGCTTCATCATCTGGGATAGAACCAAAGATGGTCCGGTTAAGGAGCCACACACCTGTTGGAATTATGTGCTTCTCCAAACCCAAGGAACCACCAGTGATGGATCATACCAAAAATCAAATCAGTTTGAGATGGTGTGGGATATTAAATTGCAGTGAGAAAAGAATCAAAAAGTGAGATGTAAAATTGGCTACCATGATTTAAGGAAAAGTTTATTAGGGAAAATCATGGTGTCAAGATTAAAATGAGTGTGAGAGAGTTTAATATTTCTTTTCTTTGCCCCCATTAGTTGTACAAACCATTGCCAGTCCTTTTTGTATTGTTATACTGTGAATAAGGGGTTTGTCTGTCCTTTGGTCATTAAACAATTTTCCCCTTAGACCCTCCACCAATCTTGTTTTTGACGATACCCAAAACGTCTAAGAAGAAAGATTTAATTTCAAGAACCTTATCAGCCGGTAAACGAGCCATCATCATGTCCGTGTCGTAGCAGCTCAAAATCTACTGGGTAAATAGGTAACAAACAAAACGCTAATTGTACATCGCATTTCGCTAACTCAGCACCAGTCCCAGCTAAACGTACCAATCGCAATGCATCCTCCACCGAAGTGTAAGACACATTGGCATCATCCGGTGATAATTGGATGCCTCCCTCCACATTGTGAGCATTCATGTTTGAACTTACAAAATTGCCTGATGCAGGCACCTCGGTTGTAATTCCAACATGCACCTGCTGCAGGCAATTGCGCACTCCCCAAAGCTCCCGCCCCAATGTGGGCGGGACGCTATAGAAAGGGCCGATACGATATAGGCAGACCGCTAGCGGTATGTATGGTTGTTTGTGACTGATTAGTAGACATCCATTGTAACCAGAGTTCAGGATCCACCTCCCCCCAAGGCTTGTCATGAAAGATACTAACTCTGGCCCGAAATTCTTCATCGTAATTGAGCCAGGCAAAACCACCCACCTGTAAATGCACCCTACGAATTATGTCCATATATTTAAACCTGGCCAATGCCCTATCTGGATACCTCTCACAATGCACGCATGCGTAAATGAGAAAGGCAGCCGTCCAATTCTCAATGGACTTAGGGACTCTGGGGCGACGTAATAGTTCCCATTCGTCTTCTTTAGAACCTTCTCTGGACTGAATATCCCTATGCAGCAAACGGAAAACATCAACAAATTCATGGTTCCAAATTTTTGCTTGGTTTTGTCAGATAAGTGTATACCAAGTGGCATAGCCAATCCCATATAAGGCAGCGTTGTACATACCCCGCTAACACCTGGAACTTAAACAGTCAAATCATTTGAAACAGCCGAAGAGCCGCCCTTACCTAAAACATGGGCCTGTGACCCAGGTCGTGACTTTGGTAAAACATTAGAAAAATACTCCAAAACTCTTTTAGGCTTAGAAATCACCACCTCAGTTGCATCTGTATCAGCAGAATAGCCACCCGCTAAAAGTCTGTTCCAAGCAGTCCACCATTTAGGCTTACCTGCCGTGAGCTGCGTAGCACGCTTCTGAAACTCCTGAGGATCCTCTCTATTGTGCTGACTACGATCTTGATCCGTCGAGAAATCCGCTCGAGACCTCTGTAAAATACTAGAAGAAATAAATGCACCCCGATCCCCCTCATCCAACTCCTTAGTGTAAACCAAAGGAATCGTTTTGTGTACCACATTTTCCACCATATTATCATCATATTCATTATCATTATCATAAACTGTACCAACATGTGGCTCAGAGCCAGAAACATTAAAAGCACTAGTGCTCGGCATCTGACCGTCACCAATACCTCCGTCTTAATCTCTCCAAGAGGTCACAGGCCTCGGCTGAGAGAACCCGGCCGCATTCACAAATTCCGCTCTGGATCCGCATTGATGGGAAACAGACTCGCCAAAACCGGCACTTTGCTTCGTATAAGGGACATAAGAAACACCAAAACCCGGCCCATGAGCGGGGTCCGCTATCAACTGCTTACCGCTCTTGTATGAAGTCGCTGTTGACTTACCTGAAGAAAGCTTCTTTGAAGACCCTGAAGCTGCAAGCGCCGATATATCTGCATGTTCTACCCAAACCCATTGCCCATTCTTTGGTCCAACTTCAGAGTCAAAACCCACCTGAGAAGGGCAAGGTGGAGGGCGAGAGTCTGGGAATAAGGAAACAATATCTGTACTAGGAACATTTTGAATTGTACAGTCTTAAACTTGGTCCCCCAATGGCCAAAATTCGAAATCATGGCCTAAAGCATCTTCGCCTTCAGCATAATTATCAGGAACCACCATTTCTGCATTAAAAACCATGTGTTGATAACCCAACGTAGCTTTGGACCCCGGGGGGCCTCTAGGCTTTGGCAACTGTGAATACTCCAGCCTCACCCTGCCCCCTGTAGCCCCCTGTTCATCATCCTGGCAATCCGCCGCAATAGTCTGTGGTAAATTACCTGCGTCCTCCAAAAGTCCCTCCTCATCCCCTTCACTATCCTCTGGATAATCTACCCGAATAGCACCGCGTCTGTTCTCCATGACAGGGGGGGCAATATCAATCCGTAAAGCAGCGCTCTGTACATTTAAACCAGTCTGGGGAAAATTATTTGTCACGCTCAATCCCTTTTGACCGTGGAAATCAGCTGCTGCGGCTACAAACTGTGCAGCCCCCAACTGGTGAGGCACTGCCATGCCCCCAACCCTAATTGCAGGAGCTGGCACACTGCTGGAGCCCCCAGAGCCTCTCTTATTGCCCCTATGAGCAGCCCTTCCAGAACGCTGTACATGAACACCACCCACATGCCCTTGTATGGCTGCAGTCAGCGACGCAGCTCTAGGCCTTGCTCTCCTATCACGAGCACTCCTCCCTGCTGGGCGCCCTTTTCGCTGCATAACAGGCTTGTCTGTGGCATTGTTCTCCATTAAATTAAAGCGGTTCGTGGCTGGCAAGCACGCCGCTACCGCATGACTCACCCCCAAGGCTGCCGAGCGTCGCAGGTGTTTGGAGCCCATGTTCATTATTGAAGCTGCTCCCGGCTTCAGAAGGTCGCCGCCTCCCTCCTCCAGGAGAGCTCTCACTGCGTCCTTGACGATGCTGTCTCTCTCCATGTGCACAGCAAAAAATGCCTCTTTCCTCAAGAAACGCCTCCGCTCACCGCTATAAAACGCGATCCTCACAAAAACCGACGCCGCATCCAACCGCCTCCCGATGACGACATTTCCGCCCTCCTCCCCTCCCTAAAAGTTACCCGGCTAGACTCGCCCCTTATCCCTCCGTTGACCAATCACGCAGGGGATTGCTCCCACCGCACGAATCCTCCCAGGGGGACACCAGCTCGCGCCACGGTCCCTCTGGGTCCCAATAGTCGAGAATGCTATCTATTACTTCACAAGGAGTAATGTACGATGCATGACGCTTATGTATATATTGGACAAGGGTCCTAAAAAGATGTGAATGATGTCAATCTGTACATGAACTAGAAACACAAATTCAAACTCAGGAATCATGCCACACCAGCAACCCTGAACCAGAGCCCAATAGGGAGATACTCCATGCCAAGTCACAGTTACAGCACATGCTACTTGATAAGGCAAAGAACATTTGTTTCACCTCTCAGTCATGCCTTTCATTGAGGAAACAAAGTGACTAGACTTCCACATTACCTCTGCACCAGCATTAGACAACAAGTCCCAATCATGGTTCTATTAGATGCAACTGAATCTAAGATAACTGGCAACAAAATCTGTCACGGACTACTTTGTGCACTACTGCACTGATCTACATGCCCTAATTGGTTCTCTCCCAGAACTGCATATAATCCACTTTGTATTCTATCTACCCCATAAGACCCTCTCCGGGACTGAGAGGGAAACATAAGATGAGGACCTCATGACTGACGTACTAATGGCAGCTATGTGTCGACTGTCATCGGGGAAAGTCCCAAGCCCAAATGGATTTACAAGTGAATTCTTCAAATTATTCTTGAGTACACTTAGTGGCCCCTCTCAATGCGGTCCTGAAAGAAGCAGTTAACTTTGGACATCTACCCCCTGACTTCCAAAGGACAGAGATTGTGGGCTTCCTAAGCTGGTGAAACCACTGGACCTGTGCTCTTCTTGCTGCCCCATTTTGCTCTTAAATAGAAAACTCAAGATCATAGCCAAGGCAGCGGCTGATCGTCTACTTAAGGTTGTTTCCTCGCTGATCCATCCAAATCAGATTGGCTTTATGCCCTGGCATAGTATCAGAAGACTCAACAATGTGATGGCTTTAGCAGATAGAATGTATGGCCCGATTGTGATACTGATGGCAGATATAGAAAAAACATTAAATTCGGTGGGCTGTAAATACCTATTTCCCCTCCTTCCGAGGCTTAACTTTGGACCCAAGTTCATCCCTTAAATAAGACTTTTATACACCAACTTATCAGCCGAAATCCAAGCAGGAACCGAGGTTCCTGACCCCTGCAATGTTCAGCGAGGCATTGGCAGGGATGCCCACTACTTTTTGCCATAGCTAGAGAGCCTTCGGTGGATTGGCGTAGCATTGATGCGCCAGTAAGTGGATCTAAACGGGTATCTCGAATAGGATAACCTTATATGCGGACTATGCACTGATCTTTTTGAATGAACCAGAAAACTCGGATCCACCAGTACTTTAGATACTTCAGATTGTTGGCGAGACATCAGGCCTCTCCATTGTATTTTTAACATCACCTACCTGACAGGATTAAATTTCTGTGGGCTTACACGCTCCTGCCCTGCAGCTGATTTAGCGCTGTCACGGGACCTTGCGCTTGCTCTGAGCGCCCCACCGACATCACCAGCGAGGCCGCCGGCCACGCTCCCTTTTGAGGCCACGCCCCCCCTAACCGCCCTTCGGCACATACATAAATGTGCAACTTTAGGAAGCGCAGCGGACGAGCACAGCGGGCGCGCCGTTTGCGCGCCGAAGACGCGCCTAAGGCATGCCCGTCTGCGCCCGTCCGCGATGGGCCGGGACTAGGGGCTACGACCCCTGGCTCTTCACTCAGTGGCCGACTTCATACATACTCTAGGGAGGCTCTTCTCAGCCTCAGGCCATTACAGCGGTCACATTGTGCCAATTTGAATCCCAACTGTGCTCCCCTAACCTGCCCGTCTTGCCTCCTCCTTCTCACATCCTTTCCTTCCCTAACCAACATAGCCTCATCTGATTTCCCTCCCTCTCGCACTAAACCCACAGCTTCCGACCTGCCCCAGACCCGGACACTAATCAGCCTAAACTGTAGATCATTAGTTAAACATAAGAGAGAGATATTTGACCTACTCGTCTCGGTGGAACCTGCAGCCTTATTCCTCACTGAGACATGGCTAAAAGACTACTCTGGCCCGGATATTGCTGCTGCTCTCCCTGACAACTATACCTATGTTGGTAAAAATAGACTAATGAAAGATGGTGGAGGGATAGCCATAATTTATAATAGACTGTACTCCTGCAAATGGGAAGACCTTGAATTACCCAACAGCGAAGCCGGTCTTTTCAAACTTTCCCTATCTCCCAACTTTACTTTCTCAGGGATGCTTGTCTATCACCCACCAGGCCCAGCGAGCTCCTGGGCCGCCTCTTTCCCTGAGTATGCAGCACCGTTAATTCAGAATTCAACAAACTTCTGTATTATCGGTGATCTGAACCTGCATTTGAATGATCTTTCGTGTCCCACCAGTAGCAACCTTTTGCAGGATTTGGCTGCTTTAAATATCATTCTACATAATTCTGGTCCCACCCACAAAGCAGGGAACCTTCTGGACCCTATTTTTTCTAACTTAGAAACCATCATATGTGAGGCTCCTTCACCTATTATATGGTCTGATCACTATATGGTGACTTCCTCTGTTACCATTGGTTGTCCATTTAACATCCTCTCTAATCCTACAGAATCTAGACCATCCAGAAACTGGAACAAACTGGATTTTAAGAAACTCAACTCCTGTCTGGAGAACTCTAGACCTCTCACGGAAGTCACCAGTATTGAAGCAGCTGATACTGTCAATGCCTGGCTTGCTCATGCTGCCGATACATGCTTACCACAGCGCATGCATAAGCACAATCCTCACCACCCGCCTGCGCCCTGGTTTACAGCCACTTTGAAAAATGAAAAATCCATCTGCAAAAACCTCGAGCGCAAATGGCGCACAAACTATGATCTGTGCTCCAAATTAATCTACAAAGATGCATTAACTAAATATCACTCTTTATGCAAAACTGCAAAAGTTGAGCATGTCAACCAAACTATTCTTGAGGCACAAAATCATCCCAAAGCTCTTTTTAAGGTAGTACAAAAGCTCTCGGGCGCACTATGTCAGTCCAAACCACCATGTCTAGATACTGCACAATGCAACTCTCTGGCTGAATTTTGTATCGCCAAAATTGATACCATTTATTCTGATTTTGAGAAATCTGCCCCTCCCCCTTCTTTGTCCCACCCACCACCCCTAATCCCATCCTCTGACCGAGGGACTTTAGAGGATAGGTCCCTTACTCCTGCACAACAGACCCCTTCCATACTCTCCAACCCTACGATCTCCTGTGACTCAGGGCCCCCACAGGATACCTGTCCCCCCGCTTCACAGCTGATCGACACATGGGATCCTCTTAACATCAATACTCTCTCTGATATTATCAGTAAAATTAAATCCGGTTCCCCTTTGGATCCTTTTCCCCCTCAAATATTAAAAATGTTGGACAATTCATCCCTTGAACTAATTTTGGATCTCCTTAACTCTTCCCTTAGAGAAGCCATAGTACCCTCTGCATGCGATGATTGTGCCTCTATTAAAAAAGGCCAATGCTGATCCCAGTATCCCATCTAACTTCCACCCAATTTCACTTCTTCCGGTCTTTTCAAAAATTTTGGAAAAGCACATCAATTCTAAACTCTCAACCCATGTCGAATCTAAGGGTATTTTACATCCTTCCCAATCTGGTTTCAGATCTGGTTTCTCGACGGAAACTACTTTGCTGGGGGTCTCTGAAAACATCCGAGGCCGAGTGGATAGGGGGGAACTGTGGCACTTATTTTACTTGATCTAAGTGCCGCATTTGACACTATTTCCCACCCCATTCTTATCAATGCCCTTAGATCATCTGGCATCACCGGCCTAGCCCTCAACTGGTTTGTCAATTTTCTATCGGATCGTACCTTCCAAGTTTTCTTTTCCTCATCACTCTCCCAAACACATACATCGGCGTACGGTGTTCCGCAAGGTTCCATCTTAAGCCCCTTGCTCTTCAATTCAATTTCAATTCAATTTCAATTTATTTTTATTATGTTTGGCTCTGGTTAAGGGCCACATAAAATTCAAAACAAATACAAACAGAAAAAATAAAATACATCACACATACAAAACTGATTACATCCATAGAATCGATGACATGAGGGCACAAAGTCAGACCTCTCTGTAGTACATAGAAGTAAGTTACCTTTCTAGTTTTCTGTAGAATATTAAATGCTTGTGTTCTGTGTTCTGTATTCTGTGCTTGTGGATTCTTCAGTGTGGCAGTTAACTGTTGCTACCGCACTTGAAGGTCTGCTCTTACTTTACTGCTTGTCCAGAATAAAGGATCTTTCATATAACGTCTACATCTCCGCCTCCTTTACTACAAATTTGGCGACGCATGGGATTTCGACGAACCCGTCATCAAATACAAAAACGGCAACTGAGAAAGAAATTTTTAAATAGAGCAGACCAAATCGGGATGAATCTAACGAAAACCACAACCTGAAGGAAGCAATACTGCGAAGGATACATCCACCGACAAGCCTTCGACATAACGGCAAGTGGAAAACTTTCCCTGAATGCTCATATCTTATGTTCCCCGCTTACCGTTATAAACTATTCGCACCCTGGCTACTCCGCACCCTGTCGCTCCCTTGTCTAAAATGATGACGCAGTAGAATATTAAAGGGAGTTAGCGATTGCTTTACTCACGTAACCAGTCCGTGCGCTCCATTGGCGAGAGAATCTTCACATCAGCGCTACGCACAACGCCTCAGAGTCAGACGTCCTCACGTCAAGGTGGCCATCTTAGATTGTCATGACAACCGATTCATCCTCGGAAAAGCAACGACGATGCGCACGTCTTATGCGCATTCAAAGCAAGTAAACGCTTATTTCTGAAAACTGTCAGCGCATATTTAGACATTGTTTATCAGCATTTATTACATATTGTAATCGACTGTGAGAAAGTTTAAAAGACATTTTTTTTTTCTTTTCTCTCTTGTGTTCGTTCAATTTCTCACTAACAATCTGAAACTCAACAATGTCAGAACAAATAGCTCCTCATAGCGGTGCTGTAGTGTTACCACCCAGCTTCCTTTCTAATCCAGGCCAACCCAGCGTATCATGGGAGGATTGGCTCCCCATGTTCGAGAATTATTTGGATGCCTTAGAAGCACAGGATTATTCTGCAAAGAGGAAAAAAGCTCTACTTTTAAGTTCACTTGGCAAAGAAGGCCAGCGTGTCTTTAGATTCCTACCACAAGCACTACAGGCTGGCGCACAGGCTCCAATTGACGAATATAAAGAAGCCATTGCTCGTCTTGAGATTAGATATGCAAAAGAGGAGAATCTGGTAATGAACAGATCTAAATTCTACACTAAGAACCAAAAAACAGGAGAAACTATAGATGATTTTGTTTCAAGACTACGAGAGATGTCTGTAAAGTGCAAATTTGGTAACATGACAGATGAATTGATAAGGGACCAATTAATGGTACAGTGTAATAACAAAAAAAATACAGGAACGTTTATGGGCGGCGAAAAACCCTAGTCTTCAAACAGCGATTGAACTAGCAAAGGTTGTAGAACAGTCTGAAGGCTGTATGAAAGAACTAGAAAAGAGATCTAATTCAGGAGATGTAAGTGAAGTGTCTTGCCTTTCTCATAATTATTCTCCACAGGAGGATGAAGAGCAGGATGATGTAGCGTTTGTCAAACAAAAAAAACTGATTAACAAAAAACCATGGAATGCTAAAACTCAAAGCAGTTTTAAACCATTCTCTTCAAAACAGTGCATGAGGTGTGGTAGTATGGGTCACACGTCAGACTCCAAATTTTGTTTTGCAGCCAAACAAGAATGCATGAAATGTGGGAAAATAGGGCACTATGCTCGAGTATGTAGAAGCAAGACTCGTACAACAGTATCTTGTGTAAATGACATTTGTAATAATAATACGGAGGAAATTGACAAAATCTTAGTTGTAGGTAATGTTGCGTATTCTGAACAAGAGGATCAAAAGAGGAAGAATAGACCGAAAGCATTATTCATAATTAACAAAAAAAAATGTACAGCTTATGGTAGACACTGGTTCGAGATACACCATTGTACCCAATTCTCTTTTTAAGGAAACGTGGGAATTATCATTACTTCCAAAAGATATATCTCCTGGTGGGTATCAGGGAGAACCTTTGAACATTTTAGGCTATTTTGAGGCGAACATAAAGTTTCTCACTAGACAAATTTTTGGGAAGGTTTATGTTTCTGAATCTGGCCCTGCTATACTAGGTTGGGTACACCAATATGACCTATACATAGTAGTTAACCCCAGGGCAAATCCCCAGGTCATGGTAGTAGAAGACATGGAGCTACTTCCTTTATTGTCTGATTTTGAGGAAGTATTTGGTGAAAATTTGGGTCGGCTCAAGGGCTATTCTCATAAAATTATACTCAAACCTGATTCTATTCCGGTCCAACACAAGGTACGACGCATTCCCATTGTCATTAGAGACGAAGTCAAGTCTCTTCTAGATGAAATGTTGGTATCTGGAGTTATTGAGCCTGTGGAGGCGTCTCCATGGGTTTCGCCTATTGTCGTCACCAAGAAATCTGATGGAAAGCTTCGGTTCTGTGTGGACCTAAGGTCTCTTAATCATTGTGTCATAGCTGACACATTTCCCTTGCCGAACATAGCTGAGTTAGTTACCACACTAAATGGTGCCAAGTACTTCTCTAAGCTGGACTTGAGAAGTGCTTATCACCAGATCGATCTGCATAAAGACTCCAAAAAGTTGACAGCGTTTATTACTCCTTGGGGTACTTTTCAATTTAATAGACTACCCTTTGGTTTAAAGTCAGCAGCCAGTGTTTTTCAACGACTAGTATCTAATCTTTTCGAGGGAGTACCTAAGGTCGTATATTTCCAGGACGACATATTGATTTATGGACTCACTGAAGATCAGCATAACTTCACTCTTAAAGTGGTCTTAGAGAAATTGTCTAAAGCTGGTCTCACTCTACGAAAAGACAAGTGTTTGTTTGGAGTGAGTGAAGTTGATTACTTAGGATACACCATTACTCCTACCGGCATAAAACCAAAAAAGGATTTATGTGAAGCCATTCGCTCTGCACCTGCCCCTTGTGACAAGGACCAGTTACGCTCGTTTATGGGCTTAGTAGAATACTATTCAAAATTTGTAAAAAATTTCTCTGACAAAACTGCATGCATTAGGTCATTGCTCAAACGTGGTATTAGTTTTGTCTGGGGAACTGAACAACAAGAATGTTTTGTTAACATAAAAAATGAAATTTGTGATGCTGACATGTTGTCTCCATTTGACGTACACAACAAATCAATACTCACGGTGGATGCCAGTGCACATGGGTTGGGAGCCATGTTGTCTCAGATGAAAGGTGTATCAGAAGTCACAGTAGCTTTTGCTTCCAGAACACTTACTGACACGGAGAAAAATTATGCTGTCATTGAAAGGGAAGCATTAGCGGCATCTTGGGCAGTAGAATATTTTCGCACATATTTGTGGGGCATGAAGTTCATATTGAGATCAGATCACAAGCCACTCATCAAGGTCCTTTCGCCTGGTGGAGCAGGAAAAGGCTCTGCTCGTCTGATGAGACTTGCAGCTAGATTACAAGAGTTTCAGTATACAATTGAGTACATCCCCGGTTGGAGGAATGTGCAGGCAGACTGCCTCTCAAGATTGTCTTTAGATTGGCATTCTTCTGGAAATATAGTGAAAACTGGAGCATTGGAGGATGTAGCTGTAGCGTCTGTAGAAGATGCTGTGTTTGTAGGTGAAGGTGCCTTTTCCTCTGATGATTGGTTTAGGGAAATGAATTTGGACGTTACTCTTCAGGAAGTTATGAAGATGGTCAAGTTGGGATCTAGACGTGAGAGTACTGTCTCAGTTTCTGTAAGACCCTATGTCAAAGTATTGAATGAACTTTCTGTGGATGGAGGTATTCTTTTCAAAGGGGAAAAATTCATTCCACCATTTGGTCTGAGAAGCAAACTACTAACATTAGCACATGAGGGACATATGGGCCAAACTTTGACTCAAAGACGTATTAAAGAACGTTTTTGGTGGCCAGGTGTGGATACACAGGTGGTTGATTGGATTGAAAATTGTTCCCTATGTATGGAAGGTGAAAAACGTTTGAAGACTGGTCCTAAAGTTGTTTCTGATGTACATATTACAAGTCCTAGTTTACCCTGGCACACAATCAGCCTTGATTTTATAGGCCCCATGGGTGAATTAAATGAATGTGACAGATTCGCAATTGTTGTGGTTGATATTTTCACTAGGTGGTTGGTGGTTCATTTTACAAATGATATCACTACTTCAAACACCATTAGATTTTTGGGGAATTTGTTCAAGGAAGAAGGTTTACCTTCTGTAATAATCACTGATAATGGTCCACAACTCACGTCCAGAGAAATGAAAAATTTCTTAAAAGAATGTGGAATTTCCCATAACCGCACGTCATTGTATAATCCTCAAGGCAATGCTGTCTGTGAGAGAGCGAATAAAGTTGTAAAAGGTATAATTCAAATGGCATTCAGTGGTGGACACATAGTCAGAAAAATGGTAAATGAAATGATATGAGCATATCGTACCACTCCATTAGCTGTTGGTGATTTATCTCCATTTCAATTAATGAGGGGACGTGACCCTGGAGTCAAGTTATTTCCCTCTTGGATGAAGCAAGTTGTTACTTTACAAGAAGAAACACAAGAAACCATTCCACAAGTTTGTGTCAAGAATCCTCTTTTCTATGTGGGGGATTTAGTCAAAATCAAGTTGGGTAGGATGCAGAAGGGTCTATCCGAGTTCAAGGGACCCTTCAAGGTAAAAAAGGTTCTCAACCATTGCGTTATACTCAACAATGGGGAGTGCTGGAACTTTAGGAGGGTTGCTCTCTATAGGAGAGAAAAAGTAACCTCTTCTCAAGTTGATAGTAATTCTTCTCCTTGCATCTCTGATACTCACACTGCAAATAGTGGTTATGTGTTGGCCAATGATATTGATTCAACTATTCAGATTAGAGCAGGAGTGTCTGGGGGGGGTGATGCTCCTTATGGTTTGCAGACTTTTACTCCTCTTCAAGAGGGTGCTTCTCATGCACGTCCACTAAGGACTAGGAAACCCCCGACCTATTTACAGGACTTTGTTTGCTGATTGTTTTTTTTTAAACAAAAAGAAAAGAAAGGGGGAAGATATGTAGTACATAGAAGTAAGTTACCTTTCTAGTTTTCTGTAGAATATTAAATGCTTGTGTTCTGTGTTCTGTATTCTGTGCTTGTGGATTCTTCAGTGTGGCAGTTAACTGTTGCTACCGCACTTGAAGGTCTGCTCTTACTTTACTGCTTGTCCAGAATAAAGGATCTTTCATATAACGTCTACATCTCCGCCTCCTTTACTACACTCTCCAAATTGCCTTAATAAATAGCTAAGAAACCTTTAAAAAAATTAAAAATATAGAAGCAAAACATTTCATTTGGGGGACAGTATAGAAATCGTAGAAAAGTATTAACATCGTAGATACCCATTTGGAGACATATCGATCTTAACCATTTAAAACGCAATGGTCGAAGTGCAGGGCAAATTAACATAACATGGATGCAATTCTGAGTACTCAAGCTACAGAAGTTACACATGGGAGAGGTTCCATGCCATTTAGAAAGAAGTGAATTTAAGGGTAGTAAATCGTATCGCAACAGAAACCATAATCGACGAATACCATGTGGTAAATTCCATGTGGCATAAGGTTGGGCCAACTTCATAGTATAGGAATTAAGGAGAAGGTTACTACCCCCTTTCCCTTGTATTGTATTCCTATCCATTTGATAGCAAAGATCCCACGATGCCTGTTTTAACACAAGTTTTAGCTGTGACGATGAATACAGGAATAACACACTTTCATCTAACTTTAAAAGTGACACAGCTCTTCTAAAATTCCTTACCAAACGTGAGAACTCGTTAAAGTTGCCCAACAGTTCCTTTTTAAAAAGGGCCCTCATCGTCCCTGATTCGGCTCTAGCCAAGCAGGCCACCCATCTTACCAGGGCACATAGTCCCTGAACCCAGCTGCTCCTAAGGCCGAAATCCAGCCTACGTGCTGCCAAAGAGCAGGAGGTATTAAAGTTGGATAAGGATCTTAGGAGTTTCCCCTCAATTTTATTACAAAACTCCCAATGCTTCAACTCTAAAAGTTCTATACCATACAGTATCGTAGAAGGAATCTTAGCCCTAAACACTTCCAAAAGACATACGAAGTGTCTCTTTCCAGTAGCGGCATAAAGGGAATTTAAGCCTTTGCCGTGGGCAAGTGCTTTACGTGAGCAGTGCTCAATGTGGGGCCTCTCACTCAAATTGGCCGCAATGATTTTACCCAAAAAAGTGTAGGTTTTAACAACCTCTAGTTTTTGGCCACCAATAAACCATCCAAAATTTACAGAACGGCATTTCTTTTTTCCAGCAATACACATGATCTTGCTTTTAGATATATTAATCTTCATACAGTGTGCATCCGCAAAAACGTGTAAGGCTTGTAGCCGATTAGCAAGACCTTTGGGGGTTAGATCTAAAACAAGAATATCGTCAGCGTACATGAGACAAGAAATCGGAGTCCCACCTACCACCGGAGCAATACCCACACACGCTGATAGATGAGCAGGAAGGTCTGCAGTGTATAGTGAGAACAAAAGTGGTGCCAGGAGACAGCCTTGTTTAAGGCCATTCTGGGAGGGAATCTTGTATGAGAGTCCCCTCTCACCCCCCTGGAGAACACTGCACCATGTTTCTGAATGAAGAGCTCGTAACAGCGCTAGTAGATATAATGGTAAACCAAGGGCAGCTAGTTTTCTCCACAGCGTTCGACGATCGACTTTATCGAACGCTGTGGAGAAATCAATAAACGCTGCGAACACCACTCCTCCTCTTACACGTGAATATTTATCAGTAATCACATGGAGGGTTGTGAGATTGTCCAATGTACCGTGTTCCTTACGGAAACCAGTCTGTTCACGTGGTAGAATGTTATTCTCCTCGACCCAATTCTCAAGCAAGCCCAAAATACATTTAGCAAAGACCTTTCCAACTGAGTCTAGGAGAGCGATCAAATGGTAGTTCATGGGACAATCCCTAGATCCCTTCTTGAAAATAGGGATCAATATACTTCCTTTCCAGGAGGCTGGGACAGTTTTAGTAACAAAGCAGGATTTAAACACTGGGTGAAGAATCTTACTCCAGAGTAAAGGTTCCTGCTTTAAAACCGTCATGGGGAGTTCGTCAGGTCCCATTGCGCCCGACAAATGCATATTCTTTATGGCCATTTCAATTGTTTTCACAGTTGGATAGTCGATCGGATCCTCAGATAGGAGTTCAGGTACACTATCTAAAGCCGTGTCTTCGTTCCCTGCATACAGCTTCCTAACATAAGAGGACCATACCTCTTCAGAGATGGGTATAGGAAGAGGACTGCTTCTGGTACCACAGCCCCTCCCGACTATGGACCAGAATTCTCTAATTTTGCCATGCACAACTGCCTCCCGCAAGTTTATCCATACTAAGTCTTCCTTCTCCTTTTTTAGACTCCTTCTTACTCTGGTTCTCCTTCTTTTTAACCTCGATATTTCCTTAGCTAGTTCCCCTGATCTTCCAATATATTGCATTCGCACTAATTTATTTATTTCCTTATTCAGGATGCGCAATGCACTGGGGACAAAAGGCTTTTTTCCAGAACCACTGACCTTTTTTACATCTAGAGTGATCTTTCTCACAAACTTTTCGAAATTAGCAATTTCTGAACCACACCAGCTATTTAATTCTAGTATAGTTTTGCATAAAATATCATGTACACCTCTTATTGAAGTGCTGTTCCAACAGCACCTACCCAAAGATCCCTGGAAGGTGACCTCATTGTTACCAAGCGACCAAGACACAGTGGGTGGAGGTTTAAAAGAAAGCATTATGGAAACTATGCTGTGATCACTGAAAGAGGTGGGGGCTATCATTAGGTCCTGAACATAGGGAAAAATGTCAAAGTCAGAGATCACATAGTCAAGGATAGAAGGGCTGAATGGAGACTTATGAGTAAATTTCGCGGGCACATCAGAGGGAAATCTCCCATTTAAGATAAGCCCCTCAACAGCAGATAGTTCCTCCAGGAGAATCTTCCCTCTTTTGTTTGTTATTATTTTATCGGGGAAAATCGATTGTGGGATGAAATAAGCCTCTTCTTTGGGTATATTTCTAAATAAGTTTAAGCTAATATTCGAGATTTTACAATTCAAATCTCCAACTAGAATAACATCAGGTGGAGAAGAAACATTCTTAATCTGTCCAATATACTGAAATACCTGCTTCAATAAAATATTATAACACTCTTCAGGGGGGATATACACATTAATAATTACAACGCCCGATTTATTTGGAAAATTTGGGAGATTCGAAATTCTTATGGCTTGGAAGAGATTACTAGGATCAATGTAATGCGAAAATCTCCAGCACAGTTTATTAGTTAACAAACAGACTATTCCCCCTTTAGCATGACCTTTCCTAGAAGGGGCGGCAGGTGCTTCCAACACATAGTATTCCTTCCCACCATAGATATTATCAGTGCACCATGTTTCTTGGATGCAGATCACACTTGCTCCTGGAGAGAATAAAAAATCAAGCTTCTCGGGGCTACTGTGTATCCCGGCTGCGTTCCAAGAGATTATTTTTAATTGATTATTAAAGATGATGGAATAATTTGGAATTATCTGTGCTCTTAGTTGCGAGAGCACCATGCAGCCAATTCCATCGATGAGTCTCATCTAATGGTGCGGAGTTCTGGATTGGTGGAAGAAGCAGTGCTTTAGAGACTGACCGTTTCCCCTTTGAGACCCAGATCTTTAAATCCTCAAACGGAGAGAGGATGCCCTATCTAACTTGACACTCTTTCGGGTCATCCCGTGGGGAGAAAAGGTCACATCAGAACTGAAAATAGGCAGAACATCAATACCTCTGCATTGGAAACTCTCCACTTGCTGTAATATCAGATTTACAATGAATTTAGAATAAAATTTGACTCTTATACTGGTTACACCAAGCCAATTCTTTACTGGAAAGGAAACAAGCTTCCGGGGACCGGTTTCTGGCATTGCAGCCGTCTTCGGCCCGGCTTGCTTGAATCCTGATGGTGCAGTGAGCAAGGGACTCATGTCTGAGCATACCCTTCCACTCCTATAGTGGCCAAAACGATTCAGAAAAGGGGGTGGTGATGGCCAGAAACCGGTCCCCGGAAGCTTGTTTCCTTTCCAGTAAAGAATTGGCTTGGTAGTTTGGTCTGCACTGTTCCCATGATGCACTGGGCCAGGGACAGACTAATTTGCATGTAGCCAGGTTCTGAACTGGGATGGTGCAGTGAGCTAAAAAACGGTGATGGATCAAGCCCTGATCTTTTGACTGGGTATGAGTGTTCTGCTTAATTCAGATGCTCTGTCCATCACCACCCCCTTTTCTGAATCGTTAATGTTCGCCAGCATTCCAAATGCAAAAAATAATAAACATATTTCCTTCAAGCCTCTGCTTTTTCACATGGGGAGGCCAGTGATCATCACTCCTGAGTACAGATGTGCACCCCAAAAACTATACATTTGCTGCCATTAATAAGAGATAGTGAGGATAAGGTCAAAGCTGGGTTAGCCACTGAGATTACAGGGGAGGGAGACCAATTTTTTTGCTTTCAATATACACCATAAGATGGACCCTGAGTAGAACCATTACCCAGTTTGAGGGGCCCTTCAGGTCATGGGCTCCGCAAATTGTCTAGTGATGGATGGGACGACTGAGAAGGTCGTCAGCGACTTCATCCTTACATATGCATTATTAGAACATTGGAATGTTGAGCGCACCATTGAAAACAATGGAGTGATCCGGGGTTCTAATGGTTAGTAGAAGCCCGGAGCATCAACATTCTGCTGTTTAACAGAGGACTCCCAGAGCCCGAGGGGTCTTTGGGGAATATTACCAACAACTAGCGATAATTATCGCTATGTTGGCTTAGTGGCAATAATTTTATCTCCGTGTTGCGGCGATTTTTATCGCTTAGGAGCCTTGCTATTATCAAGGTTTATCTCCTAAGCGATAAAAATCGGCCGAAATGCATGAATATCGCTGTAAAGTCAGCGATATTCATGCATTACCGAGCTAATACTCTTAGCCATGTTATCCACCTCCCATTGGATAACATGGCTAAGAACTGCTCAGGGCAGGTGTTAGCTTTTGGAGATATTCGCGCTTAGCGCGAATATTTCCAAAAGTTGGTATTAGGAGATAGCGATGTTAGTGACTGTTTCCAGTCGCTAACATCTTGGCACGCCCACTTTGCATGTCATTAGTGATAAATATCTCTGACATGCAAGGCGGGGCCCAAGATGGTCGCTATCTCCTACTAGCTGTCGCTAACTGGTGTTAGCGACAGCTAGGTAATAGGGAGATCATTTTATCTCCGCTTTCTTGGATTTTAAAGCCAAAAAAGCGGAGATAAATCCCTTGATAATATGCCCCTTTGTTTTACAAATAATACCCTGCCTTTATCATTGCATATATTGATAAAAAGAAGTGACACTTTGCTCCACCAAGGGTCCGTGGCGTCATGTAAATTGTATTTACATACATTTGCTTTATCAGCATCACGCGCATAACCATTTCCATTCGAAAATGCTGCGTTGTGAATATAATAACCCAGAACGATACGAGAATTGTGGGTTGCAGAGAGACTGCTTGAACACAGGAAACTGTGTCTAATTACATTGTACCCAACAGTAAAAGCACATACGCTACACCTGAATTTCAATAGCATTAATTATTGCCGAAGTGGACTGCGTGAACTGGCATGAATCACCCTGCTTCCGGAGTGGGACGTGAATGTTATCTACGCAGCGCCAGGCACGTGCGCCGCAAGGAAAGGCTTCGTAAGTGAAAAGGGGCAGCCAGCGACAGGACCCTTTTGAAAATGCTACACTTCTCTTTCCTTTCCACACACTAACGTATAGCAGGCTAATGTGTATTAAGGAAAAGATGATTACATATCATGGTTCTTCAAGCATGTTCTTCAGTCTGGTGATTGTTATTTCTAGGCCAATTAACCCGAATAGGAGGTAGCAGAGTGGCGCAAACATGTATTTTTTTGCCTCTCAGCTAACATCAAATGGAACGCTAGGAAGATGTGTCATTGAACTGTAAAAAGAGCATTTGGGAGGGAGGGCGAGGGGTGGGAGAAAAGTAGACCAAAAGTTGTATGTGTGTGTAAAAGGCCGCTTTATTAAGACACAGGTGCACATTACAAATACCAACCTTGGCAACGCCTTACAAAACTAAACCTCACTAAATAAATAAATAACTACAAACTCAGCCCCCCGAACCCTCCCCCACCCCTAAAACATTTGAGCCCTCCCGCTCCCAACAATACATCAATAATCAATATAACAGCATTATAACATTACGTCATCAATAAAACATTACATCATCAATAAAACATTTCGTCATTGAACAAACATACGTCATCGTTAAAACTTTATTCGTCAAACCACAATTGCAATAACAACGGTCAGGTCCTCCATAACCATAAACCCTGCCTGACCCTGCACTCCTGCAGATACCCCCCTCACAAAACTGAACGGTCAAACCATGACCAACATACCCCAGCACTTGTCAACGAAATACTCGAACTAATACTCAACCAGCAATCTGCCTAAAACCGTAATGATAACCAAAAACACCGCACAGCACCTGTGTCTAGCGACGAATACAAATACAAGATAAAAACCCCTGCACACCGGTGTCCCACAAAACAGCCTGTCACGTAAAAAAGAAAATTGGAGCAAAAAGCACCAAAAAATGGGAAAAAACTAGGCCGCGAGGGGAAAAAAGGGACATTAATGCAAAAAAGAGGGAGGGAGGGTGGGACAAAAAAGCTACAAGCCCACCTAGCCACCAGGTCACCAAACCTAAAATGGTGGCTGGTAGGCAGTGGGAGGGGGGTTTATAATTGGGCTATACTGGTCCTACTAGACCAGCCCAAATCTAGAAGCTTCTGTCTCCTTAAAGGGGAAACCCCTCGCAGCCCTCCCAAACCGCCCGGGGGAGGAGACCTCCCGGCGGTCGGCTCCCTCCCCCAAGCCCCCCTTGGGAGGGAGGGCGAGGGGTGGGAGAAAAGTAGACCAAAAGTTGTATGTGTGTGTAAAAGGCCGCTTTATTAAGACACAGGTGCACATTACAAATACCAACCTTGGCAACACCTTACAAAACTAAACCTCACTAAATAAATAAATAACTACAAACTCAGCCCCCCGAACCCTCCCCCACCCCTAAAACATTTGAGCCCTCCCGCTCCCAACAATACATCAATAATCAATATAACAGCATTATAACATTACGTCATCAATAAAACATTACATCATCAATAAAACATTTCGTCATTGAACAAACATACGTCATCGTTAAAACTTTATTCGTCAAACCACAATTGCAATAACAACGGTCAGGTCCTCCATAACCATAAACCCTGCCTGACCCTGCACTCCTGCAGATACCCCCCTCACAAAACTGAACGGTCAAACCATGACCAACATACCCCAGCACTTGTCAACGAAATACTCGAACTAATACTCAACCAGCAATCTGCCTAAAACCGTAATGATAACCAAAAACACCGCCACCCAGAAAGGTAGGCGGGGAATACACGCCTCCCTTTCTGCCCCCCCAACCGCGAAGCGAAAGAGAAAACCAGAAATCAGCGCTGCATGGCCAATGCCCGGGCTAAGACCTCACGAATCTCCAACAAGTAAAGTTCAATGCCCACACGGGACAAATGAACTCCATCATCCCTAAAGAACTCAACAGACTCAAACTTAATGTCCCTGTGTGAAATCCTGCTGAAACCAAGGCTCCTACAGCAACGAGACACCTCCGAATTCACTTTCTTCCTAGCCCGATCGACAGCCCTGGGATTCACCGCTCCTCTCCATATCCTGCGAGGGATTAACTCTGTCCAAAAAACATGACACCCAGCCCACCGTTCCTTAATGAGGCCTAAATCTCGTTTCATAGCTCGCAGCAAGACTACACCTTTCGTTGCACATAGGTCATTTTCTCCCAAATGAATGACTAAAATATCCGGGCAGACACCGCCCACCATGTTGCTGTTCAAACAAGTGATCAACTCCCTCCAGAGCATCCCGCCTTTACCCTTCCAAAGAACGTTAAACATTCGATCATTGAAACCAAGTAGATCTCCAAAGTAACTCCTCGCTGCCTGGACTCTGGCCCACTTGACAAAGGAATGCCCCACTATCCAGACCGTTACCACCGAGGAGCGAGGCCCAGCAACGGATCCTGAAAAAGAAAAGAGAGTTAGAATCATGTGAAGGAGGATGACGCATGCGCCTCCTCCGCCGAGCTCCTCACATAACGCTGGAAACAGTTAGAAGACCAGCGCCCCAATCGCTTAATATCCCTTTCAGACCAATTTCTGTGAAAAGCTTCAGTGGCTGCACCTATTCTGAAAGAGTGAGTACCATAAATATTGCCATCGAGACCTATGTGCTGTAGCGCTTTGCGCAAAACCATACGTAATTGATAAGGTGTTACAGGGGTGCCATTAACATGTTGGAAAACCAGGACTTCATCGCTACCACCACACAAGGAACGCCAGCGCCGCGCCAGCAGTAGAGGTCAAGTAATCTTCGGAGCACATGCCTGTAACCACACACCTTTCCCCTTACCCGTCTGATCAGTTTTAGAACTGGCCAACCATACATGAACTCCCTCATCATAACAAAAAACGTCCTTCCAAAACAAACCACACTTATATTTTGAACCCAACAACTCCGATACCCTGAAAGCACCAAAAAACATGAACGCCATCAGCATTGAGAAAAGACATGCCTCAAAATCATCCGAACAAATGAACGGCAAAATCGTAATTAGCCTGGCAAGAACTTGCCAAGATATAGGGGCTCTGGATCTACCAACGTGCCCTTGCTCCCTGGCCCAGCCCTCAAGCATTCTCCTACCAATTTCCCCCGCTGATGGAGGATAACCCCACAACAACTTCCCCATGAAAGCAATCCCCGCCAGTTTCCCAGCAATGGTTACTTTGGTCAAACCCTTATCCATGAGGTCCAGTATAAAGTTGACAACATCATCCGACCGACGCGACAGATCCTCCCTTCTGACAGCACCAGATTCCAGGAATTCCTTCCACGCAAGGGAATACGCAGAACGCGTGGACACAGACAGAGAACCTACCACCAACTGAACGACCCGACCTCGCCGACTTGCCACAGATGACTCGGCATCGGAGTCGGGGATCTGTCCGCATCCCTCGCCAGTCCACGGAATCTCCCCCACTGTGAACGAGACAGAGCATCCGCAATGTCATTGTCCACTCCAGGAATGTGTAAAGCACGAAAATGAATATCGTGTTTCAAACAACCAAGAACAAAAACTCTCATAAGTTTCAACACTTGTTCGTCCCTGGCCGATTGGCGATTCACAATCTCCACCACCGCCATGTTATCCACACGAAACAGCACTTTCTTGTGCGCCAATTCCTCCCCCCACAGTGTCAAGGCGACCAATAAAGGGAACAGTTCCAGGAAAGTGATGCTGCGACCTCCATTCAACCATTCATCGGGCCAACGTTCCGCACACCATTTGCCATTCCAAAAGAGCCCAAAACCATCACTGCCAGCAGCATCCGAAAACATTTGTACCTCCCACTGAAAGTCAACCTCTCTGACCAAGGGGACACCATTGAAGGAGTTCAGGAAAAACTTCCACATTCTCAAATCCTCCTTGACACCAGCAGACAGACAAACACGATGGTGGGGCAAATGATGACCTGCCAAAGCCCTGCCCAGTCTCCTACAAAAGGTCCTGCCCGCTCTCACCACTCTGCAGGCAAAATTCAAATGACCCAAAAGCACTTGAATCTCTTTCACCAACACTTTTCTCTTTGACAACATCACATCCAGCAATTCAATCATGTTGACCCTTTTGTCCTCAGGCAGTCGAGCAGACATACCCACAGAGTCTATTTCAATACCCAAAAAGGAGAGGACAGTGGCAGGGCCCATTGTTTTCTCGGGAGCCAAAGGAACTCCCAAATCCTCCATGAGCCCTTGGAATGTGTCCAGAGCCTTCTGGCACTCCGCGGAGCCCGGGGATCCGACAAAGAAAAAATCATCGAGATAGTGTGTTACCAGGGTATGACCGGACTGATGGGAAAAATACCATTGCAGAAAAGTACTAAAACACTCAAACAAGGCACATGATATGGAGCAGCCCATCGGCAGCGCCTTGTCCACGTACCATTTACCCTCGAACTGAATACCTAAAAGGCTCCAATCGTCCGGGTGGACAGGCAATAACCGAAAAGCAGACTTGATGTCACACTTAGCCATCTCAGCGGCTGCGCCCGCTGTCACCACAAGTGACATGGCCACGTCAACCGAAGAGTAAGAGACAGACACTGCCTCTGGGTCAATGAAATCATTAACAGACGACCCTTCAGGCCATGACAAATGTTGACTCAGGCGAAACTGTCCCGGTTCTTTCTTCGGGACAACTCCAACCGGTGAAACAATCAAGTTATGGATCGGCCAATCGTGAAACGGGCCAGCCATCCTCCCTTCATGTACCTCTTTATTAAGTTTGTCTTGTACCACTGTGGCATGTTCAGAAGCTGATTTTAAATTGGCAGACCACCTCCGTTCCCTAGCACCTAAGTAACCTAGTCGGAACCCAAACTGAAAACCTTCCAACAGTGTAACTTTTGCTGACTGATCTTCGAAACCATGGAGGGCAATGCGCAGCCTTTCTAAATTAACTGGCGTACGAGCCCTTGGACCCAGCACCCTTAGCACCTCTGTATCCCCTTCCTCCTGAAAACTGTGAAGTCGTATTTGATGTTCCTGAAACTGTTTGCTTTCCATGTGTACCCTCCGATGGCTGATTGTTCCAACACTTGGACAACGGGTGTTTCTTACCACAGCCTGAGCATTCATGTTTAAATTTACAATACTCCCTGGTACAGGAGCCCCTATTAAATTCCCAACAGAAACCAGACCCTGAGTACAAGGTTGCAGTGGCCCCCACCCCTCCCCGGGTGGGCTTCCCCTGAAAGGGCCGGTAAACTAACGGCAAACCACTGGCCGTAAAAATGGTTTTCCCCCCTGACGCTGACCCCATTGTGTGTTGCCACAAGTCATTATCCAGCTCCCCCCACTTAGCCTCCGGGTCCCAAGCCATCCTGGCCCTAAATTCCTCATCATATTGAGACCAAGCAAAACCACCCCCGGTGATCTGGGCCTTGCGAATGACGTCCATGTATTTAAAAAGGGACACGCTGCGCTCAGGGAACTTTTCGCAATATACACTGGCATAAATCAAAAATGCAGCTGTCCAGTTTTCAATAGTTAAAGGCACTCTGGGGCGTTTTGCCAGCTCAAACTCCTCCTCCTTAGACCCCTCTTTAGACCGGACTTCCCTGTGGAGTAGCTTCAGTAGTTCCACATACTCACCATTCCAAATTCGTTCCTTGGTACTTAACATGAGATGAGCACCTAACGGTTTCGTAACCCCCATGTAAGGCAGTTTCTTGATTTTTAACTCTTTACTGGCCACAGGCTCTTTAACCTTGCTGGAAGCACCAGCCATAACACCACCTACCACTTTGTTCGTAACGTCTACCACATCATCTGTACCAACTGCTGTGTCTTTTACATATCGACCTTTGACCAGACAGCCATCACCACTAATCACTTCGGTTTCACCACCTGTACCCACAGACACCATCTTAGGTTTGGCCTGTGTGGCTGATTGCTCACCTGGCAACAGAGAGACCACTCTCGATGGCTCCGCCCGTGTCTCCGAGGTCAATGCATCCGGTCTGCGAGGCGCCCTACTCGATGGGCCGTGCTCTCTTCTCCCTTGCACTTGACTTTGGACCACTGGAGCCTGTAACACACTAGAAGAAACATGAGAGGGCACCCCCCTTTCTGGATCCCGCACTTCACCTTCTTCAGGACTCTCTTCGTCGTAGTCCAACACCACTGAATCGACACTGGTATGCAACAAATCACCACGGGTCTTACCCAACCCGGTATCAACCACCGTACATTTAAATGATTTTGAAACTCCAGGAGGGGGAGCAGACTGTACGCGCCTGTACCTCCCTGTGCGTTGACTCTGTAGCTCCTTAGCCGCCGGCAAGGCCTGCCACCTATACCTGCTACTCGTTGGGGCCAGCGGGGTCACGCCAGACCCTCGTGTGCTGGCCGCGGCGGGATCCCTCGGTGGAACAGAGAGGGCCGCGCTAGGCACTCTCCTCACTTCCCCTTGGCGTGATGGGACTGGACCGCGCCCTGCCAAGTCTGGACCTCCGCACCTATTCCTATCCTGAAAAGAAAAAGTTTGGACTGGTGTGCTAGGGTCCCTGAATACAACACCTGAAATAGACCTTGGCCGCTGCATATTAGCATCACCCATCGTCCCCTGAAATCTCTCGAAAGAACGTCCCCTAATACAACTTCTCAAAGGCCCTCCCCTAATCGGAGAGTCGCCTATAATCTCTTCATCATCACTCACATCCAAATTATCGCCCGCTGCTGCTGAAGAAGAGGCCTGAAAAGGGGCCCCTGTACTCCCCACTTGACCCTCACTGTCCCTGTGAAAACCACGCTGCGCCAAACCTGCCGTGCCAAAATGCTCCCAACCAGGAGAACCGAACATGAAATAAGGACCTCTAGCATCCCCTTGTATGGGTGCCCCACTCACCTGCTTGGGAATCCCCTCATGCCCGAAAAACGTGCTCGAGACACCCACAGCCCCTGCGAACCGTACATCCGGATGAGAAAACCCTACAAAAGCATCACCATCAGCCCTATCCATTCCCCCCAACCCCGGGCCATGCACCGGACCTGACCCAGTGCCTTCACCACTAAAGACGCCAAGACCCCCTAGTGACACTCTGTTACCATCCCTCCGAAAAAGGTCACTCCCCTCTGGGACATCATGAAAAACAAAACCCCCAGCCCGTGAACCATCCCGGCCCAAATCAAGACCAGACATAGAACTACTTACACCCATCTGCGCCCACTCGCCCTCCCCCCTGGATCCCCCACCAACAGACAAAACAGCACCCACAGAGGAACCAGGGGTAGAGAATAACAACGGGCTGCCCACATTACTGTCCACCTCCCCATGTGTAGAAACAACATCCTGTGGAAGAAAAACTGGGCCAGCCTGCAGCCCCAAGCCAACCTGCCCTCCCAATCCACCTGCTACTGCCTGACTGGAAACCCTAACATCAGCCGCATTAATCCTAGGTACAGAAGGGGTTAATAACATGCGAGCGCCCGGGTCAAGAGTACACTGCGTCTCTGCCACAAAATGCTGGGCAACATTAATGCCCGCCATAGCTTGATGCTGAGCCACTCCATAACAACCTTCTAACTGCACCGAGCCCCTGCGCCCCCCTCGCGCAGACACAACGAGCTCTGGCACCACGCGGCGCTCCTCAACTGGGTCGGACGCGGAGCGCTTCTTGCTCCCTCTCCGGCCCCCCCTCCCCCGCTTGGCCGGTACATTGCCCATTGAAGCAAGCGCATCCGTAGCCAGGCCTGGGCCCACCCGTCCCTCCAAGGCAATGGAACCTGCGCTAGGCGCCGGACCCGGTTGCATGTGAGCCACATACGCCGCCGCCGGAGCACCTCCCGCCCCACCCTGCCGCTGAGGGAAAACCAAAGGGGCCGCTCGCGCATTCGAAGCCACCACCACGGGAGCGCCCAAGGCTATCGGCGCTCCCCCCTCCCCCGCCGCCGCACGCGCCTGCAATGAAGGGGCCGGTTTCCTCGTACGGGACCGGCCCCTTTCACTTACCTGGGCAGAGCGCCTCTTTTTAGGCGATGAACACGCTATTACCGCCGCGGACACGCCGGCAGAGGCCTGGCGCTGGGGGCGCGCCGGCCCTCCTCCCACCAACAAGTCCATGCGACCTGCTTCCGACAGCAGTCGCATGGCCTCCAAAACGCGGTAGTCCTCCATCTCTTAATTAAAGCGCTACAATAACCAAGACCAGTTTAACCAAAAGCACCTAAACACCTGACAATAATCTCTACAAATACTGAAATACAAAAAAGCTACAAGCCCACCTAGCCACCAGGTCACCAAACCTAAAATGGTGGCTGGTAGGCAGTGGGAGGGGGGTTTATAATTGGGCTATACTGGTCCTACTAGACCAGCCCAAATCTAGAAGCTTCTGTCTCCTTAAAGGGGAAACCCCTCGCAGCCCTCCCAAACCGCCCGGGGGAGGAGACCTCCCGGCGGTCGGCTCCCTCCCCCAAGCCCCCCTTTTATTATATCTTGAACTTAAATGGATGTATCATAAGTATCATTGAGCTTAAAGTCTGACGCATAGATAGTCAATATATTTTGATTGTTGAAACTATTAAAAAGACTTTCAATTTCATCCCAGCTGAAAGGTGGTGAGATTTTGACACTACTT
The DNA here is from genome assembly GCF_964261635.1 of Lissotriton helveticus. Lineage (NCBI taxonomy): Eukaryota > Metazoa > Chordata > Amphibia > Caudata > Salamandridae > Lissotriton > Lissotriton helveticus. The sequence continues at coordinate 347,224,318 of NC_136067.1, read as the reverse complement.
CCCAATTCAACACATTTTACATATTTATTTACTTTTTTACTTTTTTTCGCTATAACACAGATGGCCAACCACCCTCTGTGCACCGACCGAGTTCCCTAATTTTGTTATCTCAGCTGCATCATTTTTGCTGACTTGAGGTCAGCCAATCAAATCTTTGGTACTAAATTGTACCAAAGATTTGATTGGTACAACCGACGGTAGAAAAAGCCCAACAGTAGAAAAAGCTATCTCAAGACTCCCACGGGACTCCCTCCAGACTTTGGGCAATATTATCAAGAACAGCGATAACATTATTGCCGCTTTAGCGGTAAGAAGCTAGGGGCATATTATCAACAACTAGCGATATTTATTGCTAAATGAGCTTAGCGCTATTTTTTTTATCGCCGGATTGTATCGCAGAGATAACGTGCTATTAGCAACGTTTATCTCAAATGCGATAAAATATCCGGCGATAGTGGCTCAATGCGTGAATATCGCTGGAAATCCAGCGATATTCAGGCATTAACGCCAATAGGGTCTTAACCTGAATATCCAACTCCCATTGGATATACAGGTTAAGAAGTGGTCTAAGCAGGCGTTAATTTTTGGCGATATTCACGCTTAGCACAAATTTGTTTATCGCTATGCCTGCCTTGTTAATAGGCGATAGCGATGTTAGCGACTTCTTTCAGTCGCTAACAGGTTGGGTACGCCCACTTTGCACGTCATTAGCGATAAATATTGCTGACATGCTGAGCGGGCCCCAAACGGCTCGCTATCGCCTACAAACTGTCGCTAACTGTTGTTAGCAACAGCTTGCTAATAGGGCGATTAAATTATCGCCGCTTTAGCGGGAAAAGGTCCCGCTAAAGCAGCGATAAGGCCCTTGATATATGCCCCCTAGTTTCCTGGTGCTAAAGCGGCGATAATGTTATCGCCGTTCTTGATAATATGGCCCTAACTAGCCCATTATACCTCACACTTTAATCCCTCAATGACCAATTGAGCACCCTCCAAAATAAAATTTCTTTAAAACGTCTAAGCAGATTAACATCAAATAAAAAAAAAGTATGTACCATTTATGTAGCCCCTTTTATTAACATGGTACATTTTTGGACCACACTAGAGGGATCAGCCCAAATCTTTTTAGGGTGGAGCTGAGGTGGATTTGCATTTCTTTTATAAAGTTTCTTGAAGATTTGTCAAACTCTGCCAACGTTAGCAAAACAAAGAAACGCTCTTCCTATGGGAACTCCGACTTAAGTGGAACTGTACAGCGTTGACTGTAACGTTATAGTTTAGGTGTTGAAATGAATCAATAAAAAACGTTTAGTGTTAGAAATTGGGTTACTAGTTGACTGGGGTGCGAGCCCTGCTCAAGCAGCAGCCACAAAACCTAGACAGGGTAAGACAAGCAAACACCAAATTAAACTGTGCTCAAGCCCCTGTGCTCAATCCCCTGGTAGTTTGCCACAGATGAGTCAGACTTAATTTAAAGGCAGTGTGTAAAGTTGATGTGCAAAACTTAAAACATTGAATCAGTGAAAATACCACATAATCAGATTCCACACCAAAAAAATTAAGTAAACTTAAATAAATAAAATAAGACCAAAGCTACAAAAATCCAATAAATAGAACCGGAGATATTCAACTTTCAAGTTGTAGGTCAAAATAGCGCTAAAAAGCACAAAGCGGCAACCGGGGATATCTGATTGCACTGGTCCGGGACAAAGTCACAAGTTCAGGTCAACCACAATGAAGCATGGGCCGACTGCAGGGACCCAAAAAGCGAAACATAATGCCTTAAATCCTGGTTGCAGAGCATTTTGTTGATCTGCATGGAAGATGTGCTGTGCAGCAGAAGCAATATATCAGTTCTGGTAGGCTGTGAGGCTGCAATGTGGAGTACAGTGTAATCAAGGCTGTCGTCAATGAGAAGTGCTATGATCTGGGCTGTGGATACACAGTACTGTAGGAGCAATGCATTGGTTTTGACGTCAATGGGGGTGACATGGATCTTTGCGATGAGTCCTATCTATGCAGCAGCAGTGATTCATGTGTTTTGCTCAAGGATGCACTGCCTAACCAAGGAGATGCACCGGTTCTGTCAGGGATGTGCTACTCAGCAGAGAAGATGCATTGGTTCTGCTTGCCAACACTTCCTGGAGGTGAACAAGGTGGTCCTTCTAGCTGCCACTGAAGACCACAATGTCATCCAAGTAGGCAGCAATGATGGCCGCCATTCCAGTACATGGATCACCAACCTCTTGAAGGTGGTAGGGGCATTCTTAAGTCCAAAGGGCATCATCCTAAACTGGTAGGGGCCCTCTGGAGTGGAGAAAGCTGACTTTTCCTTTGCTCCTTCTGTTAGGGAAATCTGCAGGTACCTTGATGTAATATGAAAGGTATACAAGTACTGGGCAGGCCCTAACCTGCCGATAAGTTCACCAGCCCGAGGCATGGGATGAGCATCGGTCTTGGTGACCAAATTGAGCCCCCTGTAATCCACACATAACCTGGTTTCAAGTGTGGTGTCTGTTGGGGCAGCTCTTGGTAATTGTACCACAGGACTGGACCAGTGGCTACTGAAGGGTTCCATCACCCCCTATTCCAGCATTTAAAAAAACATCATCTTTAATGCTGGCCCTCATCTTGTCAGACAGCCTGTAAGAGGCTGTCTCTCGTGTGCAAATCATGGGCACTCACACATGGGTAGTCCTAGGGTTGTGGGAAAAAATGTGGTGTACTGCCCTGTTAGATTTGGGGGTCTCTGGTTGGCACAGGTGAATACATGCGACAAACAGGGACCCTCTCCTCTAGCCAGGGCAAGGGACTTACTCCTAAAAATAACCCCTGCTCACCCTCTAAGCAGTGTGGCGCGAGCAGACAAGGCTAAACTTCAGGGCGTTCGTTCGTAGATCACATACAGTAAGCCATGAATACACCACAAATGGACACCAGGCATGTTTATATATAAAAATAGGTATTTTATATGAATATTTTAAGCAGACTTATGACAAGACCATAATAACGTTTCAGAAATAAGCCACAAGGTTGTCTAGGCAAAGTGTTCTTTAAATAAATGCGTAGTTCTCTTAGTTGTGGGCGTGGTGCACTCTTGTCCGACCTCTCACACTGTACCAGCAAGATCAAACTGTACTACCTGGGCGCTGCGGACTTCTGGGTCTGTGGCATGCGCAGAGGGGGCATGAGCTGGGGCACAGTACCTTGAAAGGTGAGGAGTCTGGCTTGAAGAGGACGAACGGGACGTGCAGGTGGACCAGACCGATGCGGGCGGCTCCTTGATGAGGCGCACCCGGGCTGCTGTCGGCGTATCAGTGAGAGGCGTTGAGAGGGGGGGGCCTCGAGGAGCGAGGCGAAGGCTGTGATCTGGTTAAATCGTGTCATGGCATTCGGCAGTGCTCTAGCCGTACCTTCGGGTCGAGCGGCTGTCTTGAGCGGACGGCGCGGCACTGGCAGCCAGTACGTGACATACTGGGCGGCCCAGCAGGGCGGCGTGGCCTCCGGGGCAAAGGTGCGATGCGGTGTAGTGCACTCAGAGCGTACGTGTCGTACTTTTCCTGGGGACGATGCGTTTACAGTCCGGGGTGGCCAGAGGCAGGTGGCAGTGCGGCACAAGCAGGCGGGGGAAGCAGATCAGGTTGCGGTGCTGCCCAGCTTCGGTGCGTACCTTGGCTCAGGGATGAGCGGAGCCACACGGGCAAGGTGGCGGCAGCACGGGGAAAAGATCAGGGTGCGATGCGGCCCAGCTTCAATGCGTACCTCGGCTCGGATTTAAGCAGAGACGCATGGACAGGGCGGCAGCGGCACGGGCTTCCACGGCAGGGTTTGCGAGGTGCACTCAACGACGGCCCCAGCGGCCCACAGATCCAGGCAGTCCAGCGGCTCTCAGGGAAGGCAGGGGAAGAGCCCAATGTTCCTGGGGTTCAGTTCAGGGGGCAAGCTCGCTTCCAAGCCCTTGGAGATCGTTTTTAAAAAGCACAAGTAGATTCAAAAGTCTCTCTCAGTCTTTTCCTCTCCTTCTTGCAGCAAGGCACCCACCATAGGCCAGTCTCCCAGGTCAGAGACAGTAGTCCTCCATGCAGCTTTTCCAGGTCCTTCTCTTCGTGCAGTGGTTCTTCTAGGCGCAAACAGGATCCAATCACATATACACTTTTCATGGAGAGCACTTGCACTGTGGCACTGATTGGCAGTGTCAGAGTGCCCTGAGCAGCTAACACCAGCAAAACACATGAGGCACCGCAGCCAAAAGTGGAAGGGAGACTCACGCCAAGGTGCCAGGTGTAATATGCCCCAACAGTCCCTCTAATGTTCAGGGATCAGACTTGGGGAAAGGATCACTCCTTCCACTGCCCCATCTCTCTTCTTGGAGGCTAGGAGGTCAGGGAGATGCTCACTCTACTCTTCCTCCTCTCCATCTGTCACCAATAGCATGGAGAGATCAGACTTCTTAAAGTGGGTTATGAGATGGTTGATATGGAGCACCCTGTGGGGGTACCTGGGGTCTTGAGGTCCATCAGGTAGGTGACCTCACCATTCCTCTCAACAGTCTATTAGGGCCCAGTGCAGCAGTCCACGGGGGCCCTCGGCTCCACAGTTTCCATCATCCACACTTTCTGTCCAGGTCGTAATTCCACATGGGTAGAATTTTGATCATACCACTGCTTTATGTCTTCCTGACTGACTTCTAAATTGTCTGAAGCTTACTTCCACGACCTAGCCATTTGGATGCTGAAGGCCAGCATGTGGCTAACTACATCTTGGGAATCTTCCTGTGAGCTTGCTTCTCTTCTTCTTTCACCAAACTCAGAGCTTTTGATCTTGCCCTTTAGGGTCTTGTTGAACTTTTCAACAAGCCCATTAGTTTGTGGATGGTAGGGAGTGGAGAGCTTGTAAGTCATTTCACACGCCTTCCACATTGACTGCATGCAGGCAGACATGAATTTCGTGCCCCTGCCAGACACCACTTCCTTGGGGAAACCCACTCTGGTAAAAATCCCCACTGCAGGTGCGTCACACAACTCCTACAGAAAGAATCTGAGGAAGTCTTGATCCTACACCAATAAAAGTAGGGTGAAGTACCCAAAAAATAATATAAAAGGCTATTCCTACCAAGAGCCCCAATCCCATTTACCAAATAATCAGTCAGTTGGAAGTGAAGAAAGTTCAATCATTTATTAAGCAAACATACTCTATAGAGGAGCCTCTCCAACCCTCACCCATCAGGTGCACGGAGAAGACTGTTGGCTCACATTCAAACATGAGGTTATATACTTTTCAGTTCATCACATATAATCACTGTAAAAGGAAAAACACCAGTTGGCCCTCGAGCTCCAGGAAAAAAACCATATATGGCACACATGATTAGTTCAAAGCTTAACTATTTATTACTGGGAAGGTCAGGAGTGGTGACTCCCTTTCATCTTGGTGCCTGGGAGTGTAGGCACAGCACCTGCAGGAATGCGCTTATCGCACCCAAAGCCAGATGCGAACTTGAGTCTCAGGACAGTCGAGTAAACAGCCTGCGTTCAGCTGCTCCCAGTAATTCAGATGAACTGGGGCTTAACAACTGTCGGAGATTAACACGTGATCACAGCCCGTGTTCGAGCATAGGTTCTGAAAATGGCGTCTGTATGGTTCTCGGCCTACTCTGTTAGCAATAGATACCCATAGAGCGAATAAACGTTTTCCCCCTACAAGTGCATATAAAATATATACATACAGGGGCACATGCATCAAAGCCTTTTGCGATTGCAAATGGTGCAATTCGCAAACATTGGCCGTTTGCGATCGCAAAATTTGCTTTTGCGATGCATCAAGGGTCAAGGCCCTCGCAATTTCAGAATTCGCAATTAATTGCGAGTTCTCAAATTGCGATTGCATTAAGGAATCGCATTTTGCGATTCCTTAATTGCAATGCATGAAAGTTTAAAAGTCTGCGATTTCGCAAATAGGGGAAGCAAATTACCATGAAGTTCAACTTCATGGTAATTTGCAAAAACTTTGAAAAATGCACTTTTGTGCATTTTTCAAAGTTTCATGTTGCCATGTGTGTGCGCAACATATGTGCACAGATCAATTTCAGGGGTGCAACAGGGTGTCCTTTGGACACCCCGGAACCCTTAAAATTGCATACTCAATTTGCGATTCGCTAATTGCGAATCGCAAATTGAGAATGTCTTCCCGTTCATTCCTATGGGCCTCTAGGCCCATAGGAATGAATGGGGAGGTATTCCTTAATTGCGACTCGCAATTTGCGAGTCGCCATTAAGGAATATTTAGAAATCACAATTTTTTTAGCGATTTCTTCTTGCATAGCCTTTTGCTATTCCTTATAAGCGAATCCTTATTTTTCGCTAATAAGCAATCGCAACTGGCATTATTGATGCATGTGGGCCAGTTTTAGCAAAAGAGGGTACGTATAGATGCATCATGCTAACATAATATAGGTCCGATACTCCTTATGTATGGGAAATCTATTTTTTTATCCCTCAAGGGGACAAGCCTTGCAAAGATCCTGTCTTGGCCTGGGAGTCCTGCCAGGGTTATATCGTGAGCCAGCTTCAGTAAGATAGCCTAATAGCATTGCGGGAGCACCAGGGCCCTTGTTGTCTCATGCACAGGGGCCTTACGTTCTCTGTAAAGGAGGTTGTCCTCCCAGGAAATGTGATGACTTCAAGAGGCATCACCTGCTGCTTGGACTTCAGCCTGTTGCCCCATACCATCCAGGGTTGAACACTTCATCTGTGCCTTAAAGAACAGCTCCTTGGTAGGTGTCAGACTCACCACCATCCTTATCTTAAGCTCATGCTATGGGCCAACTCCATAGTCCCTACCCTCTTACTTGTGTGTATCAAACTTAGCATGGAAGAAAGCTGAGGTATGGGGAGGAGGTCCTGGGTTTTCAGTGTAGAGGTCCTTCAATGCGTACAGTTATTGAACCTTGAAATGAAGGAACAATCATCAATCATCAATCATTAAAAAAAATGGAAAGAATGTTTTGTGACCTCACCCTGAAATACAACTAAGTGTCTACCTGCCATTAACTGTGGCACTCACGAAGGCATGCCTGATTGTTGATTTATTGTGTGATGCAGTGTCTGATAAACTGATCCATAATAGGCCCAGGAAATGAAGATTCTAGATATACAACACAAATTCTCAATATTACCACAATGCACACATCAAGGTATACCAAATGGCCATGGGGAGAGAAACATATGAATAATAATCTGATATCACCACTGTTATATTGTCATAGAAACCTCTTCATTTACAATAAGGATACAGCGTTCAGCAGCTGTAGCGAATGTTATACTCACACTCTTAAGGAACACTGGCGTGCATTGCCAAATTTAGTCCATAGTCTGTGCATGTGACATTTAAGTTCAGAGCGGAATGATACCAGTTATAACATACTGGATCGAACTGCGCATTTTCGGGATAAGTGCACCTCTTGTGAATTGTGTTAGCATTTAGTGCTTACTTACAATAGTGAAGCTTGAATATGTTTTTGTTAATGGCACTTAATAGAGAACCTAAATTTCATGTGTAGTTCCCCTGCTCAAACAGTTCTGTGCACGATTTAAATTTGAGCTCCTATAAACGCCGCATAGCTCTTAATTTCTGGCAAAGATTTGAGCAAGACAGTACCTAATTATTGTACTTTAATACATTTATCTTTCTATCCTTTTTTTGGCAGAGAGTTGCATCACCAGATGCAGCGGCGAGTTGGAGTTCAATGCTTTGATGAAGCAGGTAAGTTCTAATTTCTTTGTTCTTCACGATGTAGGATGAGCTGCTGCCATGGGGAATACGCAAGACAAAGCGGGTATTGTAGCCAAGGACAGGTCTTAAATACCCAGTCTAAGTGCGCCACACCCAAGACGGCTTACGTGACTTGCTGAGATCTTGCAGGATCTCGGCAACTGTAATCCCGGCAACTGAAACTGTTTGTAGTGCACCACTTCCACTTGCCATCCAGCAAGCTCTGGCAGATCACGAAGCGAAGCAATGAACTCCAAAGTGGGCTCCCGGGTGGCCATCACAGGTTCTTCATCAACCTCAATTGACAGACATTCAGAAGCTGGTTTCCCACGCCTTCTGCCTTTCCCCTTCTTAGCAGCTGCATGGGCCATTTTTCCAGGCTTCATCCCATCTCGACTCCCATCCTGGGCAGCCATCGACCCGGTAGTTGCACAAATCGACTCAGACAACCCTAATAATTCCAGGTGTGCCTTGAGCTCCACTTCCTTCCAGGTAGTCCATTACCTAACAAACAGTCCACAAACATGGCAGGGTTCACTGCAACCCTTAGAAGACCTGGAACCCCCCCACTCAAATGGAACATGGGCTACTTGATAGAGACCCTCCCCATTGCCAGCCACCACAACCTGGTGGAATGCATTGAGTATCACCTACTCTGTGGACACCAGTTGATTCCTTACCATAGTCATACTGGCACCATTGTCCCTCAGAGAGAGCCTCAACACCTTGCCAATTGATGGTAACCCATTGCCTATACTGTGCAGTATCTGATGGCACATGGATTTTAGGAACCATATCACTGTCACCCAGGAACACTAGGGTAACCTCACTGAACTCCCTCCCACTTACTGGGACACACTCCTCCCCCAGCGCTACACTCACCACCCCTGGGACTTTTCCTCCAGTGGGAAATTGCCATACACTCACCTGGTCCCAACTGAGGAGACAACAGTGGAGTTCGGGCCCACACTAGATCATGGGATCGAACGCCTGAGATCACGCACAGCCCCTGTGGGTAATGAGGGGGGAATTGGTATAAAATAAGAAAAAAGAGACTTGCGGTACTGGATCTGCTCAGTAGCTAATGAAACACTGCATAACAGGAGTTGTCACTTCTGAGACCTCCTGTGTTTGCAAGGTAGATGTGCACTGGACCAGAACCTATGGTTTAGGGAAGATGCAATGCACTGCAAAAATAAAAAGAGAAGGCAGTTACTATCAATCACCTAACAGGGTTCAACATACCATGACCATACTTGGACATCAGTAACATACACTTACAGATAGCATCAGCAAACACAGCTTGAGAACAGAACAACCAAGATTGGAGTTTCTGGTACTCCCAGAAATCAACTTGAAATACAGATTGGAGTTACTGGCACTACTAGGGCTAAACTCGGAATACAGGTTGGAATTACTGGCACTCCACAGAATCAAAATTGGAACACAGATTGAAGTTAATAGAACTCCCACAAATTCAACTCGGAACACAGATTGGTACAAGGTTCATACAAATATCAAAAGCTTTCAAGTGCTTTCTCTAGGCACTACTGTTAATTAGAGAAACTAGGAGCTAAGGGTTTAGATCTTGCTCATAAAACAGTTCCAGCTCCAAGGTTGTAGGAGGGGTCCGAGCATGAAAATTCAATAGGCTCTGGAGGAAATCACAGAAAGGACATGGAGGAAAAGCCTATTGTCTTTGAAGATACTGGTGTTCGGTCCTGCTTACTACTATAGGAGGATTAGTGCACACTAACCTAATATCAAGTACTTAGCCTTGTTCTTCCACTTGTCTAAAGTTTGAAGAAGGTCTTGAGGCTTTGACTCAGGGAGTCGCAGGGAAACAGGAGTAGCTGTGCAGGAGGAACAGCTGAAAGAGCAGTTGAGAGAGCTGGAGCCACGAGAACCCCGGTTAAGCTTTGGGTTGAAGGAGACTAGAGCACTTCTTTATACCCGCTCAATTCTTCATGTGAGTGCAAAGGGTGAAGCTTGTTCCACAGGGAGCAAGACCAATGACTAAAAACTTAGGTCAGGCCAGACTAGCATGGGCCTGGAACAAAGTTAATATGGAGGAGTTGACTTTGAACTTAGAGTCATCGCAGCCATCCTTGAGAGGCAATTCCTTGGGAGGCAATTCCAACAGCGCTGCCGCCAGCTGCAACAAATGGATTAATCAAGTAATCAATTAGCTTGCTCAAGTTAAGTCAATTAAAAGCTTTAGAATGAGTCCTAGTGCACCCTGGTTCTCGCCCAAACTTAGGGAACCGAAAAGGAATTGCAGGAGGGAGCCTTGAGGAGTAATTACTCCACAATTAAGAAAGAGAAATACAAGCATTATAAAAATGAGGTCAAGAATGAACAAACTGAATCTCTTTAGAGAAATAATGAACAAAATGAAACATATGAGTTGAGAACTACTTAAAATGGTTCTGGTTCTTTCATGTCCACCCGCTAGTAGTTCGATAGCACCCGGCCAAAAATAACTTACAATGCAATACTATTACAAATGTTAGTTCCCCCTTTTTAGATAGTGAGTGGAAGTCTCTAGTCACTCAAAGCTCCTTGCATTCCCTTCTCTTTCCAGTGAGAGACACTGGATCGGGTTAAACAGACCAAATCAGGTGCGCCATCAGCTCCCTGCCCACCTAAAACATTTCACGAGATGGCTAGCACTGTGTCTTCCCCCCTCACCACCTTATTGAATCTTATCATTTACACTGGCATTTGTCCATCTGACTGGAAAAAAACCTAATTTTTACCACTGTTTAAAAGCCTATGTTTGATTGCAATGAGCAGAAAAACGATCTTTCCATGTCTCGTATTCCCTTTCCTGTAAAAAGTTCAGAAAGACATATGAACAGAGCATTATCTGAATCAGAATGAACAGAGCCCAATTTGGCTTCCCGAAAGGCTCACAGTACCATATTGGCACTGCTGGTAGCCACAGACTAAAATAAGGGATATTTTGGATAAAGGAGGCAAGGCTACCTATCTGCAGCCTTTGACATTGTGAGTCCCCTGATTCTGTTGCACAGACTAAATGAAATTGGAATTGGTGGCCTAGCCCACAATTTCTGGCACTCATTTCTCTTGGAAAGAGAGCCAATGATTAGTTTAGGAAACTTTGTCTCCAATCCTTTTTCCTTACCATGTGGCGTTACACAAGTATTGTCATGTTGTACTACATTATTTACTATTTATGTAGCAACTCTTGCAAGAACTATATGATCTTTTGGTATTTTTTGCCATCTTTTACGCCGATGACACGAAGATAATTGTGTCTATTACGAATAACATTGAGGAGGTGGCACCAAGATGTAAAAACTGTATGCGAGCCATGCTCAGCTGGATGAGCAAACATTGTCTCAGGTTGAATTTGGATACAACTGAAGTACTTCTTTTTGGGAGGGGGGTTTCTTTCTGGAGTGACAGATGGTGGGCACAGAATTTAGGTTCTCCTCCTACTCCAGTCTCCAAGGTGAGAAATATGGGTATAAAGTTTTACTCTAAACTTACCTTTTCTGAACAGAGAAACAAGCCCACCTCAAATTTCTTCTATCAGCTTACCTTTTGTCCCACCAGAACTGCAGAAAAGTGTTGTTATTTCTCTAATCTTATCTAGACTAGATTATTGCAATGCTCTGTACTTGGGCATTCAACAAAATGCAGAGCATGCAGAACGCAGCCATCAGGTTGATAAGGTGGAGAAGTGTGGCTCACTGGTTAGAGGAGGCAGACCCGGACGCTGAGATCAGACCCGGGACCAGGGTTCAATTCCCGACTCGGCAGGGTCTTGAGCCCAAAATGTCCACGGACTCGGTAATTCTCGCTTCGGTGCCTACTCGAATCACAGGTTCACACTCTGCAACTCTGGGCAATAGCTTGCTTAATCTCCACTACGGCCCCGCGCGGCGGGATGCCTGGCTTTCACCTTGGGGATACCCAGTAGGGGCTATCTCACAGGGAAAAACCAGGACGGGTTCCCAATGCAAAGCGCTTTGAGACCTGGCGGTGATATTGCGCTATATAAAAACCCATCCATCCATCCATCCATCCATTAAAAATATCAAAAATGTTGACTCTGTTTCTAAGGCCTTGATGGAGCTTCATTGGCTCCCTATAAAGGCACTCCATGGCTTTGGCCCAGGCTCCTTTAAGAATACATTCTCTTGGTAAGTCCCTTGAAGATGCCTACACTCCGCCACCTCCAGAACAGTTCAGGTTCAGAGAATTTACACCACTTCATGTGGTGGAAGAAGCTTTGTCCATTCGACTTGCCAGCTTTGGAAAGTGCCTTCTGAGCATTTGAGAAAATAAATAAATTTGCTGATCTTTCGAAAACAGCTCAAAACATAGCTCTTCCAATGTTCCATTTAGTTGCATTCCTCTCTTAACGATGGTGTCCTCCTCTGAGCAGGCACTAGCGCCAAGATGTCTCTGGGCAAATGCTGTGCTCTCTAAAATAAATAAATAAATACGCCACGACTCGGGATTGGGCAGGGTTTACATACCCTCTTGATAGCTCAGCAGATGTAGGTAGATCGCGTGCGGCACGTGGAGCACAAGGCTGTCTGGAAGGGTGTTGAACCATTGTAGGGAACACGTGTTAGTACACTCGTGTTGATCTTACATGAAGGGCAGTTGTAATTTGACGATTGGAACCAAAAAACAAGAAACAAATGTATCATTTTTGCTCTGACATGAATAATGGAACACAACCTCAAGACACCAGCAACTGCGAGTGCAAGTTACTCTGTTGGTTAATAGGATTTTGGTAGAAGCATGCAGAGACTCAATGGGAAACCACACAAAGGTCCTAGTAACAGTGGGTGCAAGGTACTCTATTGGTTCACAGGTTCTGGGGGATGCTTGCATGGGCTTCAAGCACAATGTAATCAAGGGCTCTGGGGGACATCAGTCATGGTATCATAGCGTGCCATTAAATGCCATACGGGTAATACAACATGAGCCCTGCGTGCTAGGGTTACTACACAGAGGGCACATGAGGGCGTTGTGACAGAGTCTGTGATCTGTTTGGGCACATGAGAAGCCCCTTGTAGTGTCCATACTGAGAACACGCATAGCACTTGGGAGTTTTTGGCTGCTGGCTGGTCAGGAATGCTCTTCTTCTGGTGGCGTGATTGGAAATTGGGCCCTTCCCCCTGCGAGTTGTTTTGGGGGCCTTTAGAGAACTCCTTCTTTTATTTCTCCCCTCTTTCTTCTGATGATGACCCTGATCATGCTTTTGGGAGTCTCCCCCAGATAAGCTCTTGGACACTTTGGTACTGACCCAGCTGTCCACCTCCCCAGCAAGCCTTCTGGGGCAATAAACCTGCTATCAACCATGTGTTGGTACAGCTCTGGAAAATAAATATCAAGCATGTCCTCCCTCAAAATAAAGTTGCACAGCCCTCAATAATCATCAACCTGGCTGCCCCTCACCCAGCCCTTCAATTAGGCCTGGGTGGTGAACTTCGCTATGTTCGCGGAGTTTGCAGAGTTTTCTGCACTTCGCACTCCGCAGAGTTCGCGGAGTGCAGAAAACTCTGCTTCGCGATGTGCAGCAGAGTTTTTTCCCTGCGCGTGATCGCGAACGGTAAGTTCACGATCCCGAAAGGTAAGTTTGTGAGCACGAGCTGCCGCTCGTATAGAATTTGTACCTGAGCAGCAGGAATACCAGCGCAAACTGCAGTTCACACTGCACTCCTCCACTCGCAGAACTTCACTGAGTTTTTTTGTACCTTTGCGGAGTTTAGCGTAGCAAAACTCCATAAACTACGCCCAGGCCTGCCTTTAATGCCTTGCTGGCATGATCTAAAAAATCCACCCATGTCTGTGATCACATCATGAAGCTGTGCAGTGTAGTGTATATGATCTCCCCACCTCCTGTGTAAAGGATATGTCCCTCCCCACTGTAGGCATGCACCTCCACAGGCTACCCCACCCGGACTCCTAAGGAAACTTGTGCACCCTTAGCGTCTCTTTATAGGTTGCAACCATTTGTCTATGTCCTCTTTCGCCACATAACTGGATACCAAGTCTTTTTGAATGCAAACCCTTACTTCACCAGCGTATACTGTAGTATTGCTGCTAAAATTACTGCTGAACTCTACTTGAAGTGCTTTGATGTCCAGCTCTCTGAGGCTTAGTTCATGGGCCCATTTCCTGTCCTCTAGAGCTAGCCTCCTCTCAGCCAGAGTCTACTCCTTCTCCAGCTTAGCAAGCTCCTACTTAAGTTTCCTCTACTCACTCCTATCCTCCAGTTGCACTTGGATCAGGTTCTTTGATGAGGCGCTGCTCCTGCTCTAGAGACAATCACTGCTCCTCACCGGAAGCAGGCTTGCCTCTTCTCAGACAGTCCAAGATCCAACTCAAAATACAGGATCAGGTCCTCATCCTTCTCAATCTCATGCTCTTCCTATTTTGGGGTCCCAGCCCCTGCAGTGTGAGCTTCTGCTGAGGACCTCAGTGCCTTTTTGCAGCCCCCCCTTCCTGGTGAAGCCTTTAGTGGACAGGTCAACCCCCTTACAAAAGTCTTCGAGCTGGACCACCCTGTAGGTCACCTGCTTGACCAGTTCAAATACATATATGCAGGTGCAGGTGCTGCGTCTACAGGAAGAGGCATGGTTTTGCAAACAAATGAAAAAGTCCAATTAAAAAGAATTGAAAAAGAATTGAAATGGTTTGAATTGGTCTTAGGGATGGAGTTGTGGTGTTTACTAAGTTACTGAATGGTACTGCACAAACACAAGTTTCAGCCTCACTGTTGATCACCAATGTTAGAAATTGGGTATCTAGTTGACAGAGGTATGAACCCCGTCCAAGTAGGGACCCTAGTCCTAGTCAGGGTAAGTCAGTCACACACCATAAAATATCCTGTGGCCACCCTGTGGTAGCTTGGCACTGAGCAGGAAAGCCTAACTAAGGAGGCAATGTGTTATCTATTTGTGCAACATAATACACAGTAATACAATGGAAACACTACAAAACAATTCCTCATCAAGTTACAGGGAAATAGATATGATTTTTATAAATAAAACAACTCCAAAGTGACAAAAATCCAATGAGTAGAAGTTGAGATATGAATTTTTAAAGAATACAAGTAAAAATAGCACTTTGAAGCAATAAGTTATCTAGTTGTGCTGGACCGGGGCAAAGTCAAGAGTTCAGGCTGACCAAGATGGAGCATTGGCCGAATGCAAGAGCCACACAGGCCCGCTAAACATAGCACCTTGATCCTGACTGCAACAGCGAGATGCAAGGTGAGGCAGAGCGATGTGTTGGTGTTGATCTTACAGTCGAGGTGATACGTTGATTTTCTTTACACAGTGGTGGTGATCCGTCGGTTATGAAGACAATGTGCTGGGCTGGGTGGTATTGGTTCTGTAGATGATGCACATGTGTCTCCACATAAGCGAGGGGATGCATTGATTTTCCCAGACTGCAGTGGCATTGATGTGTTGGTTCCACTGATTCTGCTCCCACAAAAGGGTTGATGCGCCAATTCTGCTACAAGCAGACTGGAGATGCATCAATTTCATTGGAGCGAGTACCTGGGTCCACTTCCAATGGAACAGGCACTGGAGCCGGTGATAAGATTTTCATATCCCTGAGTCTCAAGCAACAGGAGGCAAGCAAACAAGCCCTTGGATGTCACTCTGGGTTCAAGGCAGAGTCCAGCTCTCCCTTAGCAGGGTCAGAGAGCATCAGGCAGCAGGGCAGCACAGCAGAAAAGCAGTTCTTCCAGAGCAGCAGTCCAACAGAGTGACAGTCCTTGTAGCCACACAGCCCTTTATTCTGACAGAGGTTCTTTACAGGTCCCGAAGTGTCTGATTTGGTGTAGTCAGTTACCCAGTACTTATACCTAGTTGTGCCTTTGATGTGGGGTGAATTCAAAGAAGAGTCTTTAACATGCATAGAGGTCCTTACTTTCAAGCCCTGGCTCCAGACTTACTACAAGGGGCAATCAAGCCTTTGTGTTGGGACAGGACAGTGCCTATTCAGGCGTGATGTCAGCTCCTCCCCCGATACTCAGACACACCTAAATGCCATTTGTGTGCGGTGCCTAGAGGGACTGCACAAAGTCAAGCTGTCACCTACCCCAGACGTATATTGGAGACAGGTTGCAGGCACAAAGGGCTTTAAGAGCAGAGAAATCCCCACTTTCTAAAAGTATCTATTTGGACTGGGCAACCCAATATGCACCCATGAAACTGGGTACTGTAATCTACCGAACCAACTATGTTCCTGGAGGATTTATTTCCACCCAATTTAGGGTCCTATTATGATACGGTAAGAATGGCTCTGACCGTCGGTTGGAGCCATTCTTACCACTTTGTAAACTCCTGTTTGGATGGAGTCAAGTCAGAAATTATTCCAAATTGGAGTTCCTAATGGCTTACGACTGGGCTCGTAGAGCCCATCTGCCATTGGGAAGGTCTTCCGTAATCCCTCTGCTGACTACTTCCAGCCGAGGGATTACGATGGCAGTTTCCCACAGCCTTTTTGTGCCGGCCTTCCAGACACAGAAAGGCATTGGGAAATTATCTTTGGGGGCATCCAGCAGGGCACCCTTGAGTGACAGGCCACCAAATGATGGTCTAGGGGGCACCTATGGTGCCCCCCTGTTGATCCCTGCACCCGGTATCAGGCACCTTGAAGTGCCTGCCACCGGGTGCAGGGATGAACTGCATGTCTGCACTTTGCTATGAGAGCATGCATTCCATTCGGAATGCATGCTCCCGTAGCAAATTATACGATTGCGACCAAACAGGGTTTGGTTGCATCCAAGTAGCTGGGCTGGAACCGAAGACAGGAGATCATTCGGTTCTATTTGCAGAGTGATGTCTGATGGACTCCTGTCCGTCCGACTTCACAATTGGGCCCTTCGGTTTTTTTGCTGGTCAACAAATGTTCCAATAACATCAATGAATCATTATTGTAAATAAATGATGTAGGTCTGAAAACAATAAAACATAATTTCAGTAATCAGTAATCCCTAATCCCTACTTCACAATCGGGCCCTTAGTTTTTTTTGCTGGTCAGACAAATGTTCCAATATCATCAATGAAACATTCATGAATATAAATTACATAAGTCTGAAAACAATAAAACATAATTTCAGTAATCCCTCTGCTGGCTCTTTCCGGCCGAGGGATTACGATGGCAGTTTCCCACTGCCTTTTTGTGCCGGCCTTCCCGACACAGAAAGGCATTTGGAAATTATCTTTGGGGGTCTCCAGCATGGCCCCCCTGGGTGACAGGC
This sequence comes from Lissotriton helveticus, assembly GCF_964261635.1. Classification (NCBI taxonomy): domain Eukaryota; kingdom Metazoa; phylum Chordata; class Amphibia; order Caudata; family Salamandridae; genus Lissotriton; species Lissotriton helveticus. The sequence goes on along the minus strand of NC_136067.1, from coordinate 347,207,286 downwards.
CACCAAATGATGGCCTCCTGTTGATCTCTGCACCCGCAAGGTGCCTGCTACCGGGTGCAGGGATGAACTGCACATCTGCACTTTGCTATGAGAGCATGTATTCCATTCAGAATGCACGCTCCCGTAGCAAAGTATACGATTGCTAACAGGGTTAGGTCGCATCCAAATAGCTGGGCTGGAACTGAAGACAGGAGGTCATTCGGTTCCATTTCCTCCGGTCCGTCTGACTTCACAATCGTGCCCTTAGGTTTTTTTGCTGGTCAGACAAATGTTTCAAACTACATCGACGAAACATTCATGTATATAAATGATGTAAGTTGAAAACAATCAAACCTAATTTTTTATGAAAATGTCATCATTTAGTTTTTTGTAAAATTACATCACTATAGCATCATATCCATTATATATCAATCAATCAATCAAATGAAGCTTAAAAGCATCTAAAGTTAAAATCACATTCACATTTCATTGCAGTGTATATAATAAAAGACATTAAAGTTAAAAAAAATGTCAACCATACACGAGTATAAGTAGAAAACGCGATACCATAAAGACATAAAAACAATCCCAAGAGACACTTTATACATAAAATGTCATGTGCAAAATATACAATGTGAGAACAAAACTATGTGGCATATTATCAAGACAGGCGATAAAACTATCACCGCTTTAGCGGCAGAAAACTGCTGCTAAAACGGCGATAATGGGCTTGATAATATGCTCTATTGAATTCCAATTGAAGCCCATGTTAAATGTGAAGGACATCTAACATGGGCTTCAACTGGAATTCCATAGAGCATATTATCAAGCAGATTATCGCCGTTTTAGCGGCAGTTTTCTGCCGCTAAAGCGGCGATAATTTTAGCGGCTGTCTTGATAATATGCCCCTATGATCCTGAGCATCATTAGTCCATATGCATCCTATCTTCTTCATATATGAGGGTCTCAAGATGTGAATTATTTTTTCTTATTCTAATTGCCTTCTTAAGGTAGACCGCCACTACATTACAAACTCTGTTGTTAACTAAATTACAAATATCTTCGAAGGCAATTTTATATGTAAACAATCTGTTCTTTAAAAATAATGGACGAAAAATGCTCTTCCTAATGTCTCTATAGAAGTCACAAAATAAAATAAAGTGTAAAGTTGTCTGATCTGAATTTCCATCTCAGGGACACTTTGGGAGATTTTGTTCTCACTTGCCCATTGTTAAGAAAGCTATTAAAAAGTGCGCAGTCCCCATTCTTAACCATGTAAGGTAAAATCTTATTTTGTATTTGTGACCTGAATTAAATAAGAATGAATCCTGAGCCCATGGCCCTATCGCAGTACGCCTTGGTCAGTGGCTTAGAGTTAGCCTTAGCTTCCCTTCGCTATTCCCTTGATTTTAATAGACACATGTTTAGAACCTTTTTACTATAATCAAGTATTTGCAAGGGATTGTTAAAATCAATGTTTCAGCACATTCGTTTAAAAGTTTAGTAATATACAATAGCTAGGGGATTGTTTTGCCATGCTCAAGGGCTAGGCAGTCTGTAATAATTTCCTGGGTACATTTTGTACCCTGCTTACTCCATATCCCGTACCAGACAGTAAGACCTGCTACACTAATAGAATCATGAATATAAGATGCAGCCAACTCTTTGTGTACGCTGTATGTAGGGATAGATTTGAGGACAGCTGGCAATCTTCTTAAAAAAATGTTTCCTTGAGTCTGAAGAGTGATTAGCAGCTCCCCAGAGTGCAGCACCATAGCAAGTTCCAGTAAGGCACTTGCTCTTATACAGTGTCAGAATGTACCTAATGGGTCTGTTCCCTATTTTCTTTGAAAATCTAAAGATAGATTGCCTCAGTAATCCAAGTGAATTTTAATTTACAGTAATCAATGTGGGCTCCCCAATGTCCATTTGCTGTGAATACCAAACCTAGATATCTAAATGAATTTGTTTCTGCAATAAGAACTGTATTTAATTGGTGGGCCTTAGTCTTTACTTACAAACCATCGTAAATGTCTTTTTCAAATTGAGTACCAGGGCCTTTTCCTGCACATATTCTGTAAATTTCGCGATTAAACACTGGAGCCCATTAGCGGTTCTGGATAAAAGAACTGCATCGTCCGCATAAAGCAGAGTGGGGACAGCACTCCTATCTACTCTAGGGACATCAGCATTTAACTTTTGCAAACCTTCATCTCCTTCATTTATATATAGGGAAAACAAGAGTGGAGCAAGAACACATCCCTGCCTTATACCTCGTGGTACTATGAAACTAGTAGTGCATTCTCCTTCTGTCCCATAACGTACTCTTGCACTCAGTCAAAGTTTGCCATAGTTTCACATGGTTTAGAAGATCAAAGGCACTTGTAAGATCAACAAAACAAAGGTGTAGATGGCCCTTTTTTGTAATTGTATATTTACTGATTGTTAGATGCAGATTAAAACATTGTTCAATGGTCCCTATCTCCCTTCTGAATCCATACTGTGCTTCTGTAAGTATTGAGTTTTCAGCTGTCCATATTTCCAATCTCTCCAAAAGGATTCTACCCATCAATTTTGACATTGTGTCCAGAAGAGAAATAGGGTGGTAGCATTAAGCGTCACCTCTATCGCCCTTCTTAAAAATCGGACCTATAATACTTTACGTCCAAGTTCTCGACCCAAGGCCACCTGTTACAGCATTGAACGCTTACTGTAAAATTGGGGCACAAAGGTCCATGTCCATTTTAAAAATATCTACTGGAACCCCATTGGGGCCTGGTGCCTTTCCGTTAGCATATCTTTCTAGGGCCAGAATAATCTCATCCAAAGATATAAAGGCCACATTTGGGCAGTCAAAAGTAATAAAATCTTTATTATTTAATGGTGCTAAAATACCATTAAAAACACTATTATCTACTAGTGCGGGGGGGTTTGTTTATTGAGTTAAAAACCTGTCCAAAGTAACTCATCCATTCTAAGGGTTGGACCAAACTCTCAATTTGTACTACAGAATAATCTTTAAAATAAGGGAGAATAGTGGTTTTCCAGAATAAGGGGGCATCCTTTGTATCTGCGGCCTGAGTTAATTTCTCCCATGCTTGTTCTTGTATCTCCCTTTTCCTTCTAGTAAGGGTCTGTTAATATATCCACCTCTGCTTTTTAATACATTCACTATCTCTGGGTCTAAATTTAAAGGCTTTTTTTAAAAAAGTGGTTAGCCTTAGTGCATTGGCAATCAAACCAGCTAACATTTTTAAGGGCTTTCTTCTCATTCATGGTTTTCAGTCCCCCAGAGATTGCAGAGGTAACATTACAGGAGGCTCCAATGATATTATAGTCATAAGAGTCCACCTTATTACAGATTTCAATATTGTAATTACAGTCATGCATTTCCTCATGTGGTAATGCCATTCTCTCCTTGCATTGTTATAGACGGGGCTAAGCAAGCCCCCCCCCCTGTGGGATCTCGTCAAGTCTAACTGTTAAGAAAAACGGGCGGTGGTCACTAAAACAGCTTTAAATTACCTACATTTTCACAATATGTCCTATTCCAGATTCAGAAATTAAATGATCGATAATTGAGCTCTGTCTTTGACCTTCATAGGTTGGTAACTGCAGTTGTCCCTCTGCAATCGATTGGTCCATTAATACTAGGTTATATTTGTACATTGCCCCATTGATAGAATCACCACATAAGTTATGTGGGAATTGGGAATAATTTTCACCTGACTCATCCCCATATCCACAGTATTTCCCTTCTAAAATTGTACATTTCCTGGTGTTAAAATCCCCGGCCCAGATTAAAAAACAATTGCTTCTAATATATTTTATAAATAAGTCTAGCTCCTTTTCGAGTGCCAATATAACTTGATTTCTAGTATTAGCAAACACATTATTATGAAAATGTATTATTACAAAACACTGATTATCAATTGTGCTCATCGATTTTGTCTCACTAGAAGCAGTTGGCAGGACCAATTGCCTATTATTCTTAGTCTTAGTGTCAATAATGCTTTTTAGTACCAGAGATCTACAGATGTGTTGCTGGCATTCACTCTGGACTCCAGACTCTTGCTATTATGGTAACATATCGCTGCTGACCTGGGCGCTGCGGGGAGAGTGAAGGACCGGCGCTTCCTCACCGCGCCATTACCGCTGCTCTTCCCAGCCTCCCTGTACTCCAGACGTCTGCCACACCAGCCGCTGGACATCGCAGCACGGGGACTACATCTCCCGGCGGCCCCTTTACGACCGGAAGTCGTGCACGCCCTGTCCGGCCCCTGGCGGTGCTCTTAGGCCAGCGAGAGCCCCAGGGGAGCGGGGGACATATCGCTGCTGACCTGGGCGCTGCAGGGAGAGTGAAGGACCGGAGCTTCCTCACCGCACCATCACCGCTGCTCTTCCCAGCCTCCCTGTACTCCAGACGTCTGCCACACCAGCCGCTGGACATCGCGGCACGGGAACTACATCCCCCAGCGGCCCCTTTGCGACCGGAAATCGTGCACGCCCTGTCCCGCCCCCGGAGGTGCTCTTAGGCCAGCGAGAGACCCGGGTGAGCGGGGGACATATCGCTGCTGACCCGGGCACTGCGGGGAGAGTGAAGGACCGGCGCTTCCTCACCGCGCCATCACCGCTGCTCTTCCCAGCCTCCCTGTACTCCAGACGTCTGCCACACCAGCCGCTGGACATCACGGCACGGGGACTACATCCCCCAGCTGCCCCTTTGCGACCGGAATTCGCGCACGCCCTGTCCCGCCTCCGGAGGTGCTCTTAGGCCAGCGAGAGCCCCGGGTGAGCGGGGGACATATCGCTGCTGACCTGGGCGCTGCGGGGAGAGTGAAGGACCGGCGCTTCCTCACCGCGCCATCACCGCTGCTCTTCCCAGCCTCCCTGTACTCCAGACGTCTGCCACACCAGCCGCTGGACATCACGGCACGGGGACTACATCCCCCAGCGGCCCCTTTGTGACCGGAAGTCGCGCGCGCCCTGTCCCGCCCCCGGAGGTGCTCTTAGGCCAGCGAGAGCCCCCGCGTCGCGTCGCCGGGCTAAGCCCGGGCAAAGGGCGGGCCGGGGCTGTCCGGGGCCGAATGAGGCCGGGCTGGGCCACATCCCTAACACCCGTTTAAACTGACTATAACCATCAATACTACTGTAAGAGGAACTTTGTGGGGATTTGCTGGTATATTAGTTAAAGTCATCTATAGGCTCCATGGGGAAACGCAAAGCAATGAGGGGGGAAATGGATCTGGTAATCCCTCGAAGCTCCGTAAGGGGAAGAAAACATCAAAGAAGTCAAGTCAGTCAGTCGGAAATAGTGTAATGGACCGTATTGATGCTCTTGTGGATGAGTGCAGAGATATCCTTGTGACTGATCAAGGAGGTACTAGTGAGAATGCCACGAGTGATAAGGGAGGGGTTCCCTTAAAGCTAGTAAATGATCCCGTTGCACTCCCAACAACAATCCCAGATATGTTTAAGTCAAAAAGGAAACTTAAGGATAGCATGATTAATCTAACTGGGGACTGTTTAATTCCATTTAAAGAGTCTCTCAGTAAGGATGACCTGACTATCCACCTTGACCCCGAGAGTGAAAACCCGCTACCGCCACCTGTTTCCCAGGTACTTCTTGGTAACAGGTTTGCGGTTCTGGCTGAAATCCACAACGAGCTCCCTGCCCCCTTAACCCCTTCCGTGCGGCCGCGATTCCCCCCGTGTGCGGCCGCGGAACGAACAGGGCGGGACCGTGATGAACCCCAGCCGTCATCAGCACACGAGCACCATGGAGTGTGACGGCTGGGGTTCGTCACCAGCATGGAAGGGGTCAATTACCGATAACAGCAGGGACAAAACAATGCTTGTGGAAGTTGGTGCTTTGACTAACCTTGTTATTCTATTACGGGATGAAATAGAGTACCTGAGGGCATTGATCATTAACTTAACCTCTATGGTCAATGACAAATGTGAGGGGTTAATAAGAACCACATCTAATGTTATACCTGCAGCACGAAATTTCTTCCCCATAAAAACTCATGAAGCAAGTAAAGTACCCCTAGCTAAAACCTTGAATAAGTGCAGTGACCAGAGTACGGGGAAAGCCGCAGGTTATAGTCCTGGCCTTCCACCTCCGAAAGACAGGAAGGAAGGGTTCCCTACCCAAGCCCCGGGAAGAGAGGGAAGTAGACAAGAGTCAAGGCAAAAATCGATTGGTCTAGCTAGTCTGCAAGCAAAACCACCAGGGGTGGCTGTGGGTCCGATAATTGTAGAGGCCAATAACCTCCGGAACAAAGGGAACACCCTCTCTAATAAAGCTCACTATAAAAGGAACACAATATATATGACCAATGCTCCTAAACTAAGATCCTCGAAGTTTGGTACCAGCGAGCACCCAGATTCTCTAACCAACAAAGCCATTCATTGGCTACGCTATGTTAGAGGATGCCGCTCGGTAATTAGGGAGGATATCTTAGAGGCAAAAAGGTTAAGTTCCCCAAATTTCACATGTGACTCAATAGAGTTAACTTTGAAATCTGCATTCCTTGCTGACAACCTCTTTACCTTGGAGTTCAGATCCAGTGCTCCATCTCAATCACAGATCCAATTAAGGAAAACATGTCCCCATACTCTGTCGCCCATGTCAAACACCACAGGAAAAGTAAATGTGAGGAATTGTTCTGGGTTAGACAATAATGATTGACAAACAGCGGTACTACTGATGGCAGACAGTGGAAATTTGATCGTCCCGAAAGGTGGGGAATGTATGGAAGCCTCAGTAACAACAAAGGCAGCAAGGATTGCATTACAGGATGTTGTCCCACCACTGAGCCTCAATCTAGAGAGTGACACCAGTAGTAGGGTTGGTTTTGAAACCAATTCATATGAAGGGATGCTATGTGAATTGGATCAAGGTCAGTCTACAGATACCCCCGTAATTATTACATCAAAGCCGCCTGACTGTAACAAGGATGGTCTGGAGAAGTTAGTTTCATGGAACATTGCAGGGTTGCGTTCCAAACAAGATTCCCAGGATTGGCTAGGCTTTGTTAACAGTTTCGATATGTGCATGTTTCAGGAGACATGGCTATGTGAACCATCTTTTGCCCAGGGATACTTAAACTACTCTGTGCCTGCATCCAAAGGTACAAAGGGGAGACCTATGGGTGGCCTAACCATTTGGGTTCGCCAGAGTCTTCCGTTAACTGTCAAGGTCATAGATACCAGAAACAGAGACATTCAACTTATCAGAGTAAACTCAGGTATTCTAGGTCATCTTGATATCTACAATGTTTATGTTAGGGGTAGCAGGGGTGGGAGGTCAGAGGTTTTAGCGGCCTTGGGTTCCCTCCTTGAAACCCATTCCCAAGATAACAATATTGTGATTGCTGCTGACCTAAACCGAACCTTTGAACCCTTGGCAATCGACGATGACTTCCTTGGGGACGAAGAGGATAGGCAATGGGGAGTCCCTAAATTAGAGTTGAAATCAGTTTCCCGTTGGTCTGAGGATGTTATCTGTCTGAACGCCATATGCTATGAAAAGGGTCTGAGAGCACTAAATGGGAGGACTCTGAGCGATAAGGTTGGGACCAGTACATTTGACAATGGGCGGCATAGAAGTAGAATTGATTATGTTTTATGTAGTTTAAAGATATGGTCCCTGGTTTGCGACATGCAGGTTAAATGGTGGATCGAGAGCGACCACAACCCACTCTGCGTAGAGCACAAATGGTGGACTTCTACTAACGTGGTCACTAACACTGAAGGGGGCTTTCCGCCTCCGATCGTCCCTTCAAATGACATGCGCAGGTTAAGATGGGCACATGTTGTGACTAACCAACAGGCTATTGCTAGCATTAACACTGAAGCAGACAAAGCAATATTGGCCATAGAACAAATTAATTTGTCCAATCCTGGATCAAGCAGTGTGGCTGCAATCCATGATGCCCTCTTTTGTGCCATCAAGAATCATTTTTTGAAACCTGCGAAAAGCAAGGGAGAGGGACCCCGTAAGCAGGCAAAATGGTATAACACCCAATGTAGGAAGGCCCGTTTAGCTCTAGGAACTGCCAGCAAAGGGTGGCAACCTATGGCAATTCGATCTGCCAGAAAGAAATATAAGGATAGTGTAACAAAGGCAAAGAAAGCATGGGACGAGCTCCACTGGTTAGAACTAAAAGTAGCCAGCGATAGGAAAGATTCCAGGTATTTTTGGAACATCGTAAAGTGGGGCAGAGAGGGAGTACCCGAACCCCCTAATAACAATGTACCAGAGGAGGAGTGGGTCAAATATTTCAAGCCCTAGTATGCTGAGACTCAGCATGCCACTGCGGTGGTCGACTTAAGTCCCGTTTACTATAAAGATGACTCTTTTAGTATCAAAGAAATAATGACGGCCCTCAGCACAGTGTCCAGTGGCAGAGCACCAGGATTAGATGGTGTACCAGCTGACGTCTTTATCAACGATAAAGAGCGATGGTGCAAGTATATTTATCTTCTTACCAACGGAATCGCTCGGGGCACAACCATACCAACATCCTGGCAGGGTGCAGTAATAATACCTGTGTTTAAGAAAGGTGACCGATCCCAGCCGGGCAATTACAGGCCCATAAGACTTATTGATACCATTCAAAAGGTAGTTGGGCGTCTAGTTGTAAATAGGCTCCTTGACTGGGCCGATGAAAACAACGCCCTGTCCCCATTCCAAGCGCGATTTCGAAGGTCTACTAGCACGGTGGACCAGGTGTTCCGCTTCACCTTACTACAGTGGAGGACTGTGTTGCTGAGCGGGGGCAGCCTGTATGCGCCTTTTGTCGATTTGCGGGCTGCCTTCGACCTAGTACCTAGGTCCAAGCTGTGGCTGGTGTTGAGGACCCAGGGCCTACCAGAAGAGCTACTTACTATGATAAAGAGGCTCCACGAAGCAAACTTCGCTAAGATTCAGTGGGGGGGCCAGGGAATGGTGACTGCAGACTTCCCGGTGGAGCATGGCGTCCGGCAAGGGTGTTAGATGGCGCCCACTCTTTTTACACTATATATTAACGGGGTTGTTGTTCGCATGTTGTCGTCGAATGTGGATGCTCCCTCATTAGCAGGCACAAAAATTCCTATTTTAATGTTTGCAGACGACACGTTGATTTTATCTAGGACGCCGAGTGGACTACAGCGTGCTCTGTCTATTTTTGACCAATTTTGTGGGGAGCATGGCCTAGAAGTTAATGTGGCCAAAACAAAACTCATGATTTTTAACCCCCACCGTAGTTTTAAATCTAAGTTAACTATGAACGGTCGTTCTCTAGAGGTAGTGAATGCCTTTACATATCTGGGAATTCATGTATCTAACGATCCCAGATGGTCCCAGCATATAGACATCGCTACATTAAGCCATAGGCAATTGGCTGGGGCTCTTGGTTTAGAACACAGAACATTTTTGACTAAACCAATAAAGACAGCATTGCAGGTATATGAAGCAAAGGCTCTCGGCTCTGCACTTTATGGTGCAGAGCTGTAGGGATTCAAGAAGGTAGCGGCACTCCAAACCTCGGAAAACAAGTTCTTCCGGGCCATCACTGGTGTCCCCAAGACTACCCCACTGGTGCCTCTCAGGTACGATCTCGGCAGAAAAGCGGTTGCCAATTTGGTTAGGCTTCGTCCGATCTTGTATTGGCGAAGGCTCTGGACTACGCCTGAGCTTTCTCACTATGCTGAGGGGTTCCTAGATATCATCAGAACGGATGTGTTCCACAAAATCGGATGGCTCAAAACTCTTAGTCTAACCTTGAGTGAACTTGGTCTCCAGGCACTTTGGAAAGATCCAGCGGGAACCCCCTTTCCAACAAAAAGAATCATAAAAGAAATCTATTGGGAGAAGGTAGCCGCTCGGACCTGGAGTAGTTCTAGTGCAGCGTCTATGGCTGGAGGATTCCTAGAAGCCAAGCTATATCCTTACCGTACTGGGACACTATAACTAGACCAGGTGACAGAAAGCTCCTCTTCCAATTAAGAGCAGGTGCACTCCCACTTAGATCACTGACAGGAAGAGTGATAGCTGCCCTGCTTGTGGTGCCGCTAAAGAAACAGTTGGCCATTTTCTATTTTCCTGTAAGGCCTATTCAGACCCAAGACGTATTTGGCTAACACCAACGTGTAAAAATCTGGGTACCACTAGTAGTACTGTAACTCTACGTATCATATGCACAAGCACTTTAATGCCTTTAGCGATAGCTACAGCTAAGTATCTTGGATGGGCGTGGTCTATTAGTCAGAGACTGTTAGTCACTTGATTGTTTTTCTTTTTGTTAGTCGGTCTGCATTTTATACTGTCATTTTTATCTCAAAATATTTTATTCCTAAACTTTTTATCTTGTACGTTTACAAAATGTTATCCATAGAATTTTATTCTGTATTTGTATTTAAGTTTTAATCTACTATCAAGTCTTATTTTTAACTGAAAGTCTTATTCTTTAACAGTAATGATTGTTAATCTGGTTTTTAAATTGTTCTATGTACTTGCTTTGATGAGTGAACCTCAAATAAAGCATTTTTTGACTTGGCTTTTTAGTACGCCCTGTACTCTTAAACCTGGTAATGTAGCTTTTGACATAGCTAGTTGGTCGTAACCTGTAACTTTGCTACCAATTGTAGCATTCAAGTTGGTTGCGCTTGACAGCAGGGCCGGACTGGGAACCAAAACCAGCCCTGGCAAAGAGTTCGGCCGGCCCCCCTCACCCCACCGGGGGGGTTGGGGGTGCCGCCAAGCTCTTTGCCAGGGCTGGTTTTCGGCCGATTTTGTTAGAAGGACAATTTGACAGTTATGCTGCAAAAACGGCCCTGTAACAAAAACAGCCCCCAGGGGCTGCAAACCGGCCTCCCACCTGTGCGGCGCACTGGGGGATTGCCCGGTGCCCGCTATGGCCAGTCCGGCCCTGCTTGACAGTTTCTCAGGTAATATTGATTCTGTGATTCATTTTGCAATCTGGGCTACATCGTTCTTTATTTTTCAAATTTTTTATTTTATAGTTCTTTATTTTTATAATTTCAGATAATAAGTTCCTTTCAATTGTGTCGATTTTGCTATGTAATCTTTTAAAAACGAGTTCCAGGTTAAAGGTATGATTAGGGCTTGATGCGCTTCCTGTACTCAGTTTCCTAGGCAATAATTGTATCCGTTTATGAGGTTCTTTTGTTTTAACTTTCGACTTTTGTTTACTTTTATTTACAGGGGTTTATCAGGTCCTTACTCTCTGTTAAAAATGATATTTCTAGTGGTATGGTTGATACACAGGGTGCTTTAGTAATATTTTGCATTAAATCTGCTGTGCCCTTTTGCGGCGAAATTATGTTCAATTCTGTCTCCAGTGCTACTGCATCCGATCTAGTTTCTTCTGCAACTCCGGTTAGAGCTGTCCTTGTAGCTGCTAAGCATTCCTCTACATTAACAATCTCATTATTAATTAATCCCATTTCGGTGTTTCAGTTGTTCATTATGGGTGCGCTTAGTGTAGCATTTTTTTTGGCTGCCTAATGAAACAACTACAAGTTTGCATTTTCCATGATTGGAAATGGATGAAACCACTAAGGCAAAACAGAAGGTGTCTAATGCTATTAAATATCCTTTGTATTCAGCCTTACCGTGGCTCTGGAGTTCGTATTTAGCAGCTTAGAGGGGTGGCACAACCCAGCCTCTACTGCCCATGGAAGGGCGCAGATGGGAATACCCTTGGCCCGAGCTTCGCCCGGGCGTGCCCTCGTGCATCCCTTGCTGCAGGAGCCCCAAGCTGATTACAAGCACCTCATGGTGTGAAAACAGCGGCGTTCCCTGCTCTCCCTGCTGTGGTGGCTGCAACGGCTGTGACGGGCTCCCGCCTCAGCTGATTACAAGTGCCTCCTTGCACGAAAACAACAGCGATGAGGGCAGCAGCCACGATGTGCTGTGGGGATGGAGTCCCTGACTCTCCCTGCTGTGACTGTGACGGGTGCAACTGCTGCGACGGGCTCCTGCATTGCAGGAGCCACAAGCTGATTACAAGCACCTCTTGGGGACATTGGGGGCAGCGGGCGCCATGTGCTGTGGGGGATGGAATGCCCTGCTCTCCCTGCTGTGGCTGTGGTGGCTGCAACAGCTGTGACGGTTTATATTCAGTGCTTAATTTGTAAAGTATTAAGTCCAGGTGCTCAAATATTTATAGGAGGCCACACCCACATCCCCGGATCCACCCACTTCCTCTACTGGCTCCACCCATTTCCTCCACTGGCTCCACCCACCACTTAAAGACTGGCAGAGGAAGCAGTTGCACAATACACTCCCAGTTGGCAGCTCACCATTTACAAAACCACTCCCGACACTCATTTAACCCCTTCGCTGCTAGGCCTTCTGCAAGCCCATCTGCGTCCGTCCGCGACCGGCAGGGACCAGGGGCCACGCACCCTGCTCCCGCCCTCACTTATACCCCAGCTCAATTATTCTCCTTAAATCTAGCTCAGCCCATGGCCCCTTCCCTGTTTCAGCGCATTGTAGCTTTGGGCATCTCTGTCCCGTTGCTCTCTTCGTTGCTCTCTTCGTCTGAACCTACTTTGCTTACTCCCCGGTTACAGGCTCTTCCCCCCCTGTCCCTCTCCCTCCCCCCTCATCCATCACGGCCACCGCTTGCCTGCTTAATCCTAGATCGGCAGGCAAGCACCAGCTTGAGCTTTTTCATTTATTAGGCACCGATGCCCCTGATTTTCTGTTTCTCACAGAGACTTGGTTCTCGGGTGACTCCCTCCCTGATCTTCTGTCCGCCCTCCCCGACTCTTACTACGCCCTTCGGGCGGACCGACCAGCTGGTAAAGCCGGTGGGGGTGTGGCGATGATCACTCGCTCTAATTTTCAGTTTCAGCTTCTTCCCTACCCTCCCATACCTGGCGTCGACTTTTTAGTTGCCCGCTCCGTTAACCTTTTGGCCCCCCTTACAATAGTCCTTATGTATCGTCCCCGTCAGAACATGCCTTTCTTTGTGCCCACCTTGCAAGAACTACTGGCTACGCTTGTGGTCAATAATTCTTCTTTGCTCCTTTTGGGAGACTTTAACTATTGGCCAGGCGACCCCAGGGAGGACTTGCCCTCCAAGGACTTCTCAGCCACTCTTCAGTGTCTTAATTTTCTTCCTCACCTTCACTCCCCCACCCACATTCATGGCCATATTTTAGATCAAATATGGTCAGCTAGTTGTACTATTCTCCCCCCCCACAGTCCTTCCTTGCTCCTGGTCTGATCACTTTTTGATTTCATTTCCTATTGAGCTCGGAGCACAAGAGAAACTCCCCCTGCCCAAGAATGTTACAGCTCGTAATTGGAATCGGGTTGACCTCAACTCCCTCTGTGTCTCTCTCACTACCTCTTCCCCCGACCTATGTACTCTTTCCCTTGATTGTCAAGTAGACGCCGTGAATCACTGGCTGTCCACCTCTTGCGACCGGGTGGCCCCCCTTAGGAAAGTCAAGACCTGCCGCCCCCATGACGCCCAAAAATGGTTCACAGACGAGCTGAAAATTCTTAAATTGGATCTTAGGCGTTCCGAACGCCACTGGAGACGCAACTATTGTCCCTTCTTGCGAACCGAATACAAGCTTATTCTGGCTAATTATAAGAAGGCCATCCTGTTAGCCAAAACCACCTACTTCTCGGAGAGAATATCTTTGTCAGCCAATAAGCCCAAAGAGATTTTCTCCATAGTTCGCAACTTAGTTGCTTCGGATAGGGTCAACCCTAATCTCATCCCTTCCCACGCTCTCGGTCTGTCTCCAGTTAGTTTTTGATCTTTCTTCTCCTCTGCACTCCCTTCCTAAATTCCACTCCACTTTAGTTTTCATCTCAGAGTGGATGAATCGTAACCAACTCAAGCTTAATCTGGACAAGACTGAGTTGGTCCTGACTGGCCCTACCATCTCCCGGTGGTCGGCCGCTTTTTGGCCTTCCATCTTCGGCCCCCCACCCATACCGGCTGCCTCCGCAAAGACCTTGGGTATTAAAGTCAGTCGGGACCTCTCCGTGCATGCCCAGATTAGCTCAGTTGTTTCTTCCTGTTTCCTCTCTCTCCGGATTATCCGGAAAGTGTCCCCTTTCTTTTCCTCTGATGCCCTCAAACTTATTATTTTGGCAATGATTCTTTCCCGTCTTGATTACGGGAATAGCCTGTATGTGGGCATCCCGGCCTACGAACTACGTCGACTGCAGGCTATCCAGAATCAGGCCGCCCGTCTCATTTATCACCTTCCCAAGTCCTCTCACATCACTCCTGTTTTGAAATCCCTCCACTGGCTTCCCATCTGCCAGAGATCCCTCTTTAAGATGGGTTGCCTGGCCTTCATGGCTCGTACCTGCACTGCCCCGGCCTTCATCAACTTTCGTATTATACCCTACACTCCTAAACGTGCCCTTCGTTCCTCCAATCAATCTCTCCTCACTGTTCCACGGTTCCGTAGATCTAAAACTGGAGGCACTAGATTCTCTGTACTAGCTCCCCGTTTCTGGAACACCCTCCCTCTGTCGATCAGATCTATACCAGTCTACTCCCAATTCCGCAAAGCTCTCAAGACTCACTTGTTTCTTATAGCGTACTCTAGCTGATCCTTCGGCAATACCTACTCTTTAGCTCTTTACCTTTAGCGCCAGGAAGCCGCTTGGTCGCAGTGTGCTTTGTCAAGAACTTTCTTCATTTCTTCATTTCATTTCATTTAATTTCATAGGCCTTTTCCCCTCCTGTGCTAAGCCTTTTTTTGGCGATTTGGGGTAGTGTGCGCTTAGGCCCCTGTAACTTTTTGACCACATAAGGTATCCACGCCAAATTTGCGTCCTTTTCTTCCAACATCATTTGGATTCTAAAGGTGCCCAGGGTTTGTGGATTCCCTTGGAGGGGTCCCAGAAATTAAGCAAAATACAGTGAAATGTTCGTTTTTTTCAGAAAAATGGGAAAAACGGGCTGCAAATTAAAACCTCTGGGTTTTTCCCTGCAAATGTTATCAAACAAGGGTTTGTGGGGCTGAAATCTCCATTTTCTCAGCTTTTAGGGAATGACAGTCTTTTGTCAGAGAACCAACATTTTTCACCCAGTTTTGGCATTTTTCTGGGACCCTGGAAAGCTATACATTTTCAAAAAGTAGACAAAATTCTGAATTCACAAAGGGGCCATTTGTCTAAATCCATGAAGGTTTCTTTATAGAAACTAACATTTAAATATTGGAATAATTGAAAATTAGTTGAAAAAAACAGCCTTTTGTCTCAACGTTTTCACCTTGTAATTCTGACAGCTCTTTGTAAACAATATACCGTTACATCCGTGTGACCTTCCTGGTTGTGGGGATATATAGGACTTCTAGTTTCACCAAGAACCCGACGAACCCAGAGCCAAAAACTGATCAGCAACTTTCAATGGTATTTTATTATTTACTGGGTATAGAGCACTTATTCTTGGAAAATGTATACATGGAAAAATCGGTGTGAAAGACACCTATGTATTTCTGAATTGGGTACAAATTATAGAGTTTAGTAACAGTATATATTTGTACATTTTCATAATTGGGAATACTCATACTAGCATTTGAATTATTGGTCATTTTTCAAAAAGTTTTTTTTTTTACACAATGTCTTTCATTGGGAAGGGAAAAATGCATGAAAACTCAATAGGTAATAACAGTTGATTTACAAATCTGAATTACCCTAAGTCTCCCAAAAAAACGGTACCTCACTTGTGTGGGTCGGCCTTGTGCCTGCGACAGGAAAATGCAACGTGGCCACACCTCAATTTTGCAGTTAAAAATTGACCCTTTTGTGGCAAAGTGCCTAGCTGTAGTTTTTGCACCCTAGCTCTGCCGGCACTTAGGGAAACCTAGCAAACCTATACATTTCTGAAACGTAGACACCCAGGGTAATTCAGGATGGGGTGACTTGACTGCCTCACACCAGGTTCTGTTACCCAGAATCCCTTGTAAAGCTAATAAATTGACCAAAAAAACGCATTTTTCTGACACTGCTGTGGTGTAAAGTTCTGGAATCTGCGTGGATCAACAAATTTCCACCGACCCTGCGTTCCCCCAGGTCTCCCGAAAAAAATGGTACATCACTTGCCTGGGTCTGCCTAGTGCCTTCGACAGGAAACAGCGCAAAACGCAATGTGGTCGCACCTCAATTTCGCAGTCAATACTGGCCCTTTTTTGGCTAAGTGCCTACCTGTAGTTTTTGAACCCCAGCTCTGCCGGCAGCTAGGGAAACCTAGCAAACCTATACGTTTTTGAAAATTAGACACCCAGGGGAGTTTAGGATGGGGTGACTCAACTGCCTCCCACCTGGTTCTGTTACCCAGAATCCCTTGCAAAGCTAAATAATTGACAAAAAAAACGCATTTTCCTCACATTTCTGTGGTGTAAAGTTGTGGAATCTGCGTGGATCAACACATTTTCACCCACCCATCATTTTCCCAGGTCTCCTGAGAAAAATGGTACCTCACTTGCCTGGGTCTGCTTGTGGCTACAACAGGAAACAGTGCAAAACGCAACGTGTTCGCACCGCAATTTCGCAGTGAAAACGGGCCCTTTTTTGGCAAAGTGTCTACCTTTCATTTTTGAACCTTAGCTCGGCCGGACCCTAGGGAAACCTTGCAAACCTATACATTTTTGAAACCTAGACACCATGGGAAATTCAGGATGGGGTGACTCAACTGCCTCCCACCAGGTTCTGTTACCCAGAATCCCTTGCAAACCTAAAAAATGGACACATTTTCCTCACATTTCTGTGGTGGAAAGTTCTGGAATCTGCGTGAATCAACAAATTTCCACCCACCCCGTATTCCCCCAGATCTTCCGAAAAAAATGGTATCTCACTTGCCTGACTCTGCCTAGTGCCTGCGACAGGAAACAGCGTAAAACTCAATGGGTTCGCACCGCAATATCGCAGTGAAAACGGGCCCTTTTTTTTTTTAACCATAGCTCGGCCGGCCCCTAGGGAAACCTACCAAACCTATACATTTTTTAAAAATAGACACCCAGAGGAATTCAGGATGGGGTGACTCAGCCGCCTCCCACCAGGTTCTGTTATCCAGAATCCCTTGCAAACATAAAAATTGGACAAAAAAACGCATTTTCCTCACATTTCTGTGGTGGAAAGTTCTAAAATCTGCGTGAATCAACACATTTCCTCCCACCCTGTGTTCCCCCAGGTCTCCTGAAAAAAATGGTACCTCAGTTGCCTGGGTCTGCCTAGTGCCTGCGACAGGAAACAGCACAAAACGCAATGTGTTCGCACCGCAATTTTGCAGTGAAAGCGGGCCCTTTTTTGGCAAAGTGTCTACCTTTTGTTTTTTAACCGTAGCTCGGCCGGCCCCTAGGGAAACCCAGCAAACCTATACTTTTTTGAAAACTAGACACCCAGGGGAATTCAGGATGGGGTGACTCAACTGCCTCCCACCAGGTTCTGTTACCCAGAATCCCTTGCAAACCTCAAAAATTGACACAAGAAAATACATTTTCATCACATTTCTCTGGTGGAAAGTTCTGGAATCTGCGTGGATCAACAAATTTCCACCCACCCCACGTTTCCCCAGGTCTCCTGAAAAAAATGGTACCTCACTTGCATGGGTAGGCATAGTGGCTGCAACAGGAAAAGGCCCAAATCGTACGGTGGAGAATTTAAAATAACCTATAGCAAAATTACCTTCTTTTGGGGGGGCACCTGAGTTTTTGGCCCGGGGCTCGGCGGCAATCTTGTGAAACTACCAAACCCAAACAGTTCTGAAAACTAGACACCCGGGGGAGTCCAGGGAGGTATGGCATGCGTGGGTCCCCCACGCACACCACCAGCCAAGCACCAGACAACACACACCGCCAGTCAAGCACCAGACGACGCACTTCACCAGCCAAGTACCACTCCACACACACACCACCAGGAAAGCACCAGTCCACAGACACCGCCAGCCAAGTACCAGTCCAGGCACACCACCAGCCAAGCACCAATCCAAACACAACACCAGGCAAGCGCAAGAGCACGCACACCGCCAACCAAACACCAGGCCACACACACTACCAGGCAAGCACCAGTCCACACACACCGCCAGGACAGCACACCACCAGCCAAGCACCAATCCAAACACTCCAACAGGCAATCGCAAGACCATGCACACCACCAACCAAACACCAGACGACACACACCACCAGCCAAACACAAGTCCACACACACCACCAGGCAAGCGCCACTCCACACACACCGCCAGCCAAGCTCCAGCCCAGGCACACCACCAGCCAAGCACCAATCCCAACACACCACCAGGCAAGCACAAGACCACGCACACCGCCAACCAAACAGACCACGCACACCGCCAGCCAAGCACCAGTCCACAGACACCGCCAGACAAGCACCAGTCCACAGACACCGCTAGCCAAGCGCCAAACCATGCACATCGTCAGACAATGGACACTACACGCAAACCAACATCATACTTTAGTTTTTTTTCAAAACAAATGAAAAACAAAAACAAATTGCAAAATGATACAAATCTACTAACACAACAACTAAATCTAAAAACACTACACAAATGCCAACTTTGAAACTGAACAATAAGTTTTAAAGAATAAAGACCAACCAATTCACTTTACCACTCATGGATACTCCCAAAAATTATTTTGCGTGTGGTACAATCTAAAACAAGCAGGTACACACAGCCAAGGGTTTGAAGGGCAGTCGGGGCAGTACATACGAACCTCCTTCCGCAAACCTCTTCGCCAACAGACTCTACATCTCCGACTGGGAAAGTCTTTTGCGGTTGTAGGAGGAATTTGATCAGGAAAGTGGCGATCTTTCAATCTGGCAACATCCTCCACCACTCCAACTCTAGGAACACTTGCCTGTTCTACTAAAACAAGGCTGCCTATTACAGACTCCTGAAACTTTACAAAAGTCATCGTTGACTGGGGACAACATTTCTGGAACACAACAAAAGCATTAAAGGTTGCCAAGTGGAAAAGATGGATGGATAACCAACTTCTTGTACCAAATGTAAGCCTTACGAAGAGCAGCATACGGTTCCAACCTCTGATCTACTCTGTCAACACCACCCATGTGACTATTATAGTCCATTATGCACACAGGTTTGCGCGCTTCTGCAACCTGACCCCAAACAGTCACCGGTTCAGTGCTTTCATCATGTATGGAAGTCAACATGTAGACATCTCTCCTGTCTGAAAACTTCACAGCTAGAAGCTCCTCACAACGCAATGCACTGCACTGTCCCCGAGCAAGCTTTTGACAAACAAGTTCTTTTGGGAAACCTTTACGGTTTGAGCGGATTGTGCCCCAAGCAACAGTGTCCACTTTGGCCAATTCCCTGAACAACCGCACACCAGTGTAGAAGTTATCTACATATAAATGATGGCCTTTGTTATAAAATCCACGACCAAGTTCCCACACAATTTTCTCAGTCACTCCAAAAGTCGACGGACAACCAGGGGGGTTAATCCTGGATTCCTTACCGGTGTACACCCTGAAATTAGAGACATATCCAGTCTGACTGTCTCACACAGCATATAAAGCTTAATTCCATAGCGTGCCCTCTTACTAGGAATGTATTGCCGAAATACCAAGCGGACATTAAACAACAGCAAAGACTCATCCACTGCAATTTCTTTCCCAGGATAAAAGATCTCAGGGAATCGATCAACGAAATGATCAATGACAGGCCGAATCTTGAAAAGACGGTCACAATCAGGGTGATCTCGTGCCAAAGCAGAACTATTGTCAACAAAATGCATCATCCGAAGCAGAAGCAAATACCTATCATGACTGCCGGAAAAATAGCTGTTGCCATCAAGGGACTAGTAGACCAATATGAAGCCATTGATGGTTTCCTAAGCAAGCCCATCAAAAAAGTTAAACCCAAAAACGTTTTCATCTCCTCCAAATTTGTGGGAGTCCACCGGGTAGCTCTAGCGTGGGGCTTAAGGCTGGCACTGTTCACCCTCCCAAAATGTTCTGCATACAAATTAGTCTGCTCTACAATCTCAGCCAAAAACACATCATCCATAAACAACTTGAAAAAATCAATCGGCAACAAGTTTTCAGTGTTCACCCTACACCCTGGAACACCAGTAAATTCAGGCAATGCCGGCTGCACCATGCCTGGTGCAACCCAGAGGTCAGAACTTTCAACGTCAAGTCTTGCAGCCGCAGGCTGCCGACCAGCTGCCTCTTGTCTCACTACACCAACTGGAAGTCTAGCAGCCCCAGGCTGCAGCCCAGATGCCTCCTGCCGCACTATTGGCACAGCAATGTCCTCCGCAACCACAGGCACTTCATCCACACCAAAAGTATCTTCATCAGCACTCCGAGTATCTTCATCATCAGATGAAGCCATGTGTAGAGAAAACTCACTACCTGAATCTTCACCTCCCACCTCTGGCTCAGAATCAGAGTCAGTCTCTGGACCATGGTCAGAGGAAGAATCAAAAAGCATTCCAACAACTTGCTGAGCAGTAATCCGGCGGCTAGCCATTATCCTTACAAATAAAGGAGTCAGCACAAACAACTCAACAACCCGAACACTGGGCAAAGTAATTAAAAAAATGTAAGCCTTTATCACAAATATCTATATATTGAAAAAAATATACAATTCGCATACAAGAGACAGCTACACTCACCAGTACCTACTCTGCAAAGACACAGCAAATAGGCAACAATATCCCACTAGAAAGAAGAAAAAAAAACTTACATCTACAGAAGTACACATCAAGAACAAATGCAAAACATGTTTTACAATCACAAAAGAAACCAAACATACTCGTATTGTTACACACTTTGCAAAAAAACAATTACATTACAATTGAACAAAAAAAGGTCTCTTACCAAACACATGCAACTACAGAAACAGCAGAACAACAGAACCACCAGTAACGGAACCGCACACTGCAACAATCTAAAGAGAAAATAAAACAATACACATCAAAAGAAACAAAAACAACACACATTACAACAGGCTATGTCACAGGGTATGTCACAAATGGGGTATCTGTCCCCAAGGGGGGCAGAATATAAATCTTTATAAATGTGGGCCCCCCTGGAAGCAACCCTACGGAGGGCAGAGAGGCCAAATTAAGACACTAATGTGCCCCCAGAGGGGGCAGAACATATTTATGAAAACAAACGGGCCCAAGGATGCGACCTTTGGCCAAGGGGTCGCTTCCTATAAGAAAAAAAACAATCTCTGGTCTCTAATGGACTTTTCTACCCCACCTGGGTCCAGAAACGGTAAAAAAAACAGCCGATCTGCCCCCAGGGGTGGCAGAACAGTCTAAACTATTTATATTGCCCCCTGAAAGGTCTAAGAAAATATAGCCCCCTGGAAGCGACCCTTGCCCAAGGGGTCGCTTCCTTTATAAAAAAAAAATCCCTGGTGTCTAGTGGGCTTTTCTATCCCCCTGGGTCCAGATTCGGCCCAAAAACCGGCCGATCTGCCCCCAGGGGGGGCAGAAAAGTCTAAAAAATATGGAGGCCCCTAGGAAGCGACCCTTACCCAAGGGGTCGCTTCCTTTATAAATGAAATAAAATCCCTGGTGTCTAGTGGGCTTTTCTGCCCCCCCACCCCCTGGGTGCAGATCAGCCAAAAAAATGGCCGAAACACTGTTTCCTCCCCCCCCGATGCCTCAAGGCACCGAGAAATGGCTCCCCGCCCAACCGGAGACAAAAACACGAAACTTCTTGCTGGACGCGCTGGAAAGAAATGGATTCCAGCGCGTCCAGCGCTTCCTGATGACGTCGGTGCGCGCTGTGCGCGCTGACTTCACCAGGAAGCGTGGGGGGGCCAGGGGGTGGCAGCGGAAAGTCTTCCACTGCCACCCCTGCAGGAAGGTGAAACTCCAGTGATGGCTGCCCGTGAGTCTATGTAGCAGCATTATGGTACGGCTGGGTTGGTGGGCTGTTCTGAATAGCGGCCAATGAACCCATAATGTATGAAACCTTTAACCAGTACAAGGCTTTGAAGAACTAGCATGAAGAATAACTACATCCGTGGGCCCATGCTATAAAAAATAATTTAACATAATGAGCAATTTCTATGCTTTGCAGACACATATAATACTGAAAACTAGTACAGAGCTGATGGCAAAAAACACAAGAAAACCAAATCTACCTGAACGTGCCATTGTTCAGTGTTATATCTTTCTACAATGCATTCAAATGACTTAGTATGCTAAATAACATTTTATAGTATGTGGGGCTCACACTTGCAGTTCTTCCATCACTGCTTCCGGCCTTTAACTTGAAAAAAGGATGTATTTCGCTGCAAAAGTTAAAAGCCAGCAGCAGTGGAGGAAGAGCTGCAGCCGTGAGCACACCATACTATAACATGGTATTTAGAATAATCAGCCACTTGAATGCTTTGTAGACAAATATAACACTGAACACTGGCACACAGCTGATTAGAGAAAAACAAGACTACCTGAACGTGCCACTCAAGGCAATTTTTTGCCGCCAGTACTCAGGGCTCACGCCAACACCGATGCACACCAAGAAGACAGGACCTATGGCGACGAGAACCGCGCTTCAGAGCAGGGTCAAGAGCACTCGCCCAACATTAGGCACCAGCCTGGAAAAGGTAAGCTGTTCTCTCGGGTGCTGCTCCTGCAACTCAGGGGTAGAGTTATTCGTTAGAATGGGAGTGTCTCCTCCATTGCATCGTAGAGAGTGTGCTTGGCAGACTGAGACTTAGTGAGCAGAGCGGCTTCTCTAGATCAGCAACGAGGTGCTTGGTTGGGAGCCCAAGGGTTTTGAGAGGCCCTGCTAATCTCGGTAGTTGTAGAGTGCTTGGTTAGAAGTCCAGGGGTCACCTTTAGAGTGCTTGGTTAGATGTCCAGCCCTACTGCATTTTTATTATCATTTTTTTTAACTAATTAAATACTTCCTTTCTGTAAGGACTTTGAAAAACCTATGGGGGGAGCATCCAGATCAAGGATAGGGCAGAGGAGACACAGCACAAACATGGCAGGCATATTACAAACAGAGTGGGTCAGGGCAGGCACGACTGGTATAGCACGGCCTAAGCAGGCACAGCAGCAGCATTAACACCCGCAGAGAGCAGGCCGGACATTTGTAGCGTTAGTGATGCAAACTGTGTGAGCAGGCATAGTGCAGGTGTAGGGCAGATCGAGAGGGCAGGCAGGGCACACAGAGGCAATGTGCAAAATCTATTGTTGTGGATTTTTTTTCCACCGGTAGTGGTTTGAAAAACAGATACATTCAATCAGAACAGTGAAATAATCAGTCCATTAACTGGGAAAGACAAATCCAATGTCCAGAGTTTGCCCAAAAGGTGATAAATAATCTCCCCAAATTTTGCCCTGTAATTTAAAGTACTTGTGCTGGTGTTTCTAGGGTATGCAAAGTTACCGCTCTTTGAGGGTGGCTCGTATTTGTGGTGTTTGCGTTCTAGCCATTGCCGGCGTGCGTGTGACGTAACACGCGCCGGCAGAGAACGCGCGTACTGCGCATGTGCGAGCGGCGATTGGCGCCGTTCAGAGCCCGGCAGAGCGCGATCTTAGTAAGACGCCCAGCGCTCTTCCCCTAATTATCTTGCGATAATAAATAGCGTTTTCCCTACCTACCTGCGTCTGAGTGATCCTTTGGGAGGGTGCCTGGAGACTCCACAGTGGCGACGAGGAGTGGGATCTGTCCACTCAAAAAAAAAGAAAAAAAGGAGAAAAAAGCCCTTGTGTCAGGCAAGACCAAGAGAGGTGGAGAAACAGGGAGACCCAGGACACGACCAATGACACCATCCACCTGCAGAAGGAGGAAGAAGACGCGGAATCACCACAAGACCCACGGGAAGGGCGTGGCAGAGGCGCAGTGACACACACAAACACATTGAGTGCCCCCGAGCCAAGAAGCTCCGCAACCTGCACAGAAGCACGGTAGGAGCACACAAGCGCCCCCCACCAAGGCCCTGGCGGAAAAGAGTGACCACGAGGAAGGGGGAAGAAGCAAATCCAGCCCCAACACGTCGCAAGCAGGTAGCGCCAACACACCTGGCAGCCCCGGGAGTCGGGGAGGGAACAACAGCACGCCAGGCAGCCCCAGGAATCGGGTAGACGAGCCAGAGAGACAAGCCAGAATGAGCACCCAAGCATCCTCAATCACGGCACCTATCCCGTTTTTACCCAAACCAGGAGAGCCACAGATGAAGTGGGAGGACTGGAGGGCATACGTCAAGAATTACTTAGAAGCCCTGGAGGATGAATCCACTGACGAATTCACCCCGGCAAGAAGGAAACGAATATTACTGCACAACCTGGGACCGGAAGGCATAAGGGTGTTCACGAATATAGCGACGCCGCCACTACAAGCAGCCGATGCAGACGTCTTCAGACAAGCCCTAGAGGATCTAGACACCCACTACCGTCTGGCAGTTTGCGTTTCCATAGATAGGTTCAACTTTCAGCAAAGGAAACAAGGGGATGGAGAGTTAGTTGACGACTACGTAGCGGCCCTGAGAAGACTGGCAGTCACGTGCAACTACGGTGCACTGGAGTAAGACTTTATCAAAGACCAGATCGTAATGCCCACCACCAACAGGAATGTGCAAGATAAGCTGTGGGCTCATGGCGAGGCAACGCTAAAAGAAATATTCGCCATGGTAAAAAAAGCCGAGCTCTCCAAGCGATGTGAAGAAACCGCGAAAAAGGAGAGCGCACAAAGAATCATGGTCAACAAAGTTGATGACGCGGAACCATCCGGTAGACACAAGATGGCGCCGGGAGACAACCGTGGAGCCAGCAAATGGGTGGGAAGACCTGGACAAGCAGGGAAACAGCCCTCATTCACCAAATCCACGTGCTATAGATGCGGGAGCGCGAACCACGCAGCCCATGGCAAACGCTGCCCTGCTTTTCGTGCGAAGTGTATGTTCTGTGGCCTGGTAGGTCACTATGAGAAAGTGTGTCGGAGGAAAGAGAAGAAGTCAATGGTGAAATGCATAGAGCACCCACAACACGGAGGAGATGAAGATGAGGAGTCTGATGAAGATGACAGAGTGTTATGCATTGAGGAGGAAGTACTGGGCATCGACACTCAGCGCTCTGACAAACCGAGAGCGGACACGTTAATAGGGGGAGTCAAAATCAGAATCGCGATTGACTCGGGATCCCCATACACCATCGTGCAGAGATCGGTGTGGGAAGAGGAATTCAGACCAAGCCTGGGCTCACAATTGGACCCACCGGACATAAGGCCGGTGTTGTACACAAACAACCCGATCCAAATGGTTGGATACCGGAGCCTGAAGTTCGAATTTAGGGGGAGGACAGCCACATGCAAGCTGTACGTGGCAGAAAAAGGCCCCTCAGTCCTGGGATGGAGAGACCAGGGAGACTTGGGAATCAAGCTAGACCCAGGGGGCAAAGAACAAGTACTGCTGACAGACAGTGAGCGCTGGCCAGACCTGGAGAGGGTGAGAAGAGAGTTCCCCAATGTCTTCGGAGGCAAAGTGGGGAAATTGGAGAAGTTCATGCATAAAATCATACTCAGAGAAAACTCCAAGCCAGTATCGCACAAGGTCCGCAATGTGCCCATAGCAGTGAGGGAAGCAGTGCAACGTGAACTGTCTCGGCTGGAAGAGCAAGGGATCATCGAGCCAATCGACAGCTCAGAGTGGTTGGCTCCCTTAGTGGTTGCCCGGAAACCCAATGGCAAGGTGCGCCTGTGCGTGGACCTGCGCGAGCTGAACAAGTGCTTGGTAGTGGAGAAGTTCCCTCTCCCCAGGATCGAGGAGATGTTGGCAGAAACCAGGGGAGTGAAATGGTTCTCGGCGATAAACCTCACGTCAGCTTACCACCAGATTGACTTACACCCATCCAGCAGGAAACTGACGTCCTTCATCACCCCCTACGGGTGCTATCAGTTCCGCAGGATGCCCTTTGGGCTAGCGTCTGCCGCAGCGGTGTTCCAAAAACTCATGCACCGCTTGTTTGAAGACGTCGAGGGCATCCAGTATTTCCAGGATGACATCCTGATAATGGGTAAGGATCGTAAGGATCACGATGCCAAGCTGGGCAAGGTGCTAAGCGGGCTACAGGAGAAAGGGCTCACAGCGAAATGTGAGAAATGCAGATTCGGCATGACGTCCGTCACCTACCTGGGACACGAGATAAGCGAACAAGGGATCACTCCCAATAAGGACAATGTGAAAGTAATCTGCGAGGCCAGAGACCCAACCAACAAGGACGAAGTACGGTCATTCCTGGGAATGGCCGAGTACTACAGTAAATTTGTCCTGCACTTTGCCACAAAAACGCACAGACTACGGCAGCTCATTAGAGACAAGGCATCATTCCAGTGGGATGACGAAGCTCAGAGGGAGTTTGAGGAACTGAAAGGGAACATCAGCCAAGCTGTACCCTTGCATGGGCATGACCCAGCGGGAGTCACCATTCTCACGACTGACGCCAGCGAAAGAGGTCTGGGGGCAGTCCTTGCCCAACAGAGGGATGACAACATGGTTGACACTCTCAGCTTTGCGTCCAGAGCACTGTCGCACACTGAACAGAAGTTCAGCGTAATTGAAAAAAAAAAGCTGGCTGTTGTGTGGGCCATGGGCAAGTTCCGGCAGTTTCTGTGGGGCACGAGGTTTCACCTGCAAACTGACCACAAGCCGTTAGTCAAGGTGCTCACCTCAAGTGGGCATGCCACTGCCACCCCACGGATTGCGAAAATGACTCTCAAACTCCTAGAGTACACGTACGATGTGGACTACATCCCGGGGACACGCAACAAAGTAGCTGACTATCTCAGCAGGACCTCAGCTATGGAAGAAGCGCCCACGCCTGTAGAGGAAAACGAAGAAATGGTAGCAGTAATGGAAGACATGGAGAAAGCGATCAGCATACAAGAGTGGGCACAAGCATACGAAGAGAATGAGAACCTGGAAGAGATTAAGAGGTACCTTGTCAATGGGTGGCCGGAAAAGAATGTAGTGTAGTTCCTATTATCCCAATAGGCTCTGCGCATTGGAATAATACCTTCAATAGTATAGGCCTAGACCAGACGTTAACTAGGTCTTCTATTGTCGATATTAGACTTAAAGTTTTGGGTTTGCCAGCTAGCTCAGAGTTCACTAGAAACTTTCTCGAATAGGCAAGGAGGAGTTGAACCTCCCTGGATAGACAAGAAGGGATTTAGTTTCTGACAACCATAGAACATGACAACTTTGCTCTCCCCTAATCAAGAGTGTATCGCTAGAGTCGTGTGAAAACAAAAGACAACTTATTTTACTCAGTCAGTACGTGCATTCTTAGTCTCACCAGATTGTAGAGAAAAGGAAGAGACGGGCGTGTTCAATAAAAGATGTTATTTATTGATCAGTCTCTTTTCTCATACAAGAGAAATGGATCGATATTATCGCAATACTTATGGTTAAGTAAAGTGCATACAATAAAAGCAGAAGTATAAAATAATACTGTAAAAACATTTATATGGTTTCTAAGCCATAAGGTGGTTTAAAATGGATAAAATAGATACATACACATATACATTTGACTAATCGTACTCAACTGGTGTTTCTAACTACGCCTACCCCGGTGTACCTGACCTAAGCCTAATACGTGGGCGGGAATAGAAAGTAGCAGTTTAAGTTAAGTTTGTTTTGCCAAGTGACTGACTCAAGAATTCTCTGCAAGGGGTTATTCAGTTCTGTACCTTGAATCTAGGATGAATGAGGGATGGTATCTCTCGTCTCTGGTCTCGATATTTCAGGCTGCCTGCGAGGGCTACCCGGAAGCGCCGGAGCTGGATTTCTCGGCAGGAGAAAGCAGCGTCTCGTTCTCAGCGCGTCAGGAAGGCGGGGCTGCGCCAGCGGGGTCTGCTCTGCTCTGGGCTTCGGCAAGTCTGGCTGCTCCGATCTCGTCACCACCGCGTGTGTTTGCTTAAGGCAATACCGGTAATATTTATACCTGTAAGGTGCCGAGATTGACGTAAGGATGGACATAGATACGTCAATAAGGATGTCATACGACTTGGTCGTTAGCACATTCTTTTGCTGAAGTTCTCGATGAAATCAAAACAATGGCCGCAGGGTTTTTCCCAGGTTGTCATAGGTTTGATTTGTTTTGAGAACTCCGTATGCCTTATCAGGGGCTGGAGGAATATCGTTTGTCTAATTAGATGGCAAGCGTTATGACCTAATCAGATAACACGTTCCTGTGCCGTAGTGTGGCTTAATCAGATAACGGTTTCTGCATCATGGGATGGCTGCTAGTTAACTTGTTAACCAGAACAGGGTCAGGAATAGGGGGATCGATACAGAACCTATAAGAATACATCACACCCACTCCACGCTAACTATGGCCATGTTTACGAATCTAGGCATAGTAAAACATACTGTAGAGTATCGTGTATACCTTACCACCCCAAAATACATATAATGCATTTCGAATAATGTAATGTAATAATGTAATATACGGAAAAAAATATTCACATGTACTATATGCACTCAAGCTGTAGAATAATGCTAAAGTAATCACGCATATGTATACATTATTGCTAATTGGTATATGAGAATTTACACATGAAATGGCTCTTAATGCAGAAGAAAAAGGTTCGAGACCATTTCATCACAGAATAAAAATAATTATGAACATACCAGCGGGCAGCTAATGTCTATAAAGTTTCTAGAAATAGAAATTTTAGTTCTCTAAGAATAGTTCTTACTTTAAGCAGAAGGTAAGTGTCCCGAAAAATCCTAAAAATATTTTGGGGCTGCTGAAAAAATCGCTGTCCGTGAACTGGAGGGAAAATTGTTCATGTTATTTTGCTATTAAGTTGAAGGCCAAATTCAGGGTGTTGGGAATGCCGTGTGCTAGTTTGCTAAAAAGTCTCTATTTCTGCTCTGGTGAGAACATCATATCATTTAGACTGTCGAAAAAACTGTCAACAGCTTCCTGGGAGAGTTCCACTAACTCGGAAAAAGGTGTAACCATGCATTCGTGCGCATGATTGTCTCCATTGACGTTTTGGTTAGTATTGCTGACAGAAGGTCGTACCTGATCGATGCTGCTTTCATCTTGAACTCCACTACCCCTTAATCGTAGTGGTGAAGTTTCCACGAATGCCGTCATTAGGATTGGCAGCCGTTGAGGGCAGCACAAAGCATGAGCCTTTATCGGACCCAACAATGTTTCTGCATCCATAGGCGCATCCGATTGTAGCGTCAGACAGGTGTCCAACGCGCATTCTTCTCCGCACAGCAGGCACCTTAATACATGTAAAACACATCGATGCCACATTGGTCGAAATGAAAGAAACCAAGTCATGTTCAGGTCTCTAAGCCGGGATAGTCCCAGGATTTTTGATATCCGGTCCCGGTATCCAATGGCTCGGATTGTTTCTTCCCTTGTCGCAGGTGTTTTGTCTGTGACATGGTTTGCCATAACGAAATATTAGGACCAGGAATAGGATTCCTGCAATTAGTCCCAAAATGAGGGGAAGTCCGCCACAAATCGAATGGACGAAATCTGGAAAAATACCCAGTATGGCTTTGAATGGTGTTAATGCCATCGAAAATACTGTCTTAAATACCTTTGAGACTCCACTGGTATCAGAAATATTTAAGATTTCATTCAGGATTTCCGCGAAATGTATGGGGGAATTAGTTGATAACAATGAGTGAATCTCTGCAGTCGTCCTTGCGACTAGGAGATCATACGTTTCTTTTGATGACGTGAGTCTGGTCGGCGTCTGAAGAAGCACTGTTTTCATTCTGCTTAAAGTATCTATTCGAATAGAAGTAATTTTCAAGTTAGGCCATGCCCTTGCCTCCCTGTCTGGAAAGGAGCTGGGGAACAATGAGTGTCCACAGCACATGACCTTCGCAGTCGTAGTTACGAGATAAGGAGTCCCGGGCATAAGACTACAACATCTGCGATCCACAATTAGAATGTAACTCCCGTTATAGAGTCTTTTAAGGAATGGTTCTATCTCTGTTGCAGGTGCGCCTAGCTGGTGACATGAAAGGTTATTTGAGTTCCCTTCACAGGCTCCATGCAAACTAATTCCATTACACAGAAGTGTACCGCTTAGTGACATCGCACAATTATTGCCACTAAGAAACATTTTCTGTCCTTTATTACTGACACATGCATGTGAATAGGGCAAGTTCCATGTTGTCTTAATGTACCCTTTTCCCAATGTTTCGTACATGCCAGCCTGTATATATTTTTGGCAGTATTGAAACCTGAAGGTTGATATTGGAATATTAATTATCCCATGTATTATCCATTCACTGACAGGTCGTTCTGACATTGTCATTGGTAATCTCTCGAGTTTCTCAATGCTCAGGATTGTATAATCAGCACCCTTCTGTGCCATACTGATTTGTTTATCAGTAAGGTTAAAGATATTGAATAGTGACGTTGTGTTGATTAAACGCCAAGGCACATAGCCTGAACGTAGATTTTGTAACGTCCAGCCAAGCTGTACAATAGAACGCAATTGAGACTGACCGTGTTGTAACAACAGTAAGTCTTGCGATATTATGTCGATTGCTGAAGACACAATGCTGTCCAAAGAAAAAATTCTGGAGGACAGAGTCATTAACCCATTGTCCACTACAGAAAGTGATTTTTCCAAATTAATACGGTCAATTTCCCGTATATTTTCTGCTGTCTCAATTTGAGTTACCTTCCAGGCCTCATTGTAAGCTGCATATACAGAGGCTGCTATGAAGCGTTTTTGACGCTGTTTGCGCGGTCCCATAAAGAAATCACGCAAGTCAGCACCATCAGTAAGTAAAGTTAGGTGTTGCTTAATTTCTGTCAGTGTGGAAGTTTGTAGCCATTGAAGGCATAATTTGCCCACACTGTAGTTGGTTATTATCCCTGGGTGTTGTCTTTGGGAATATCTAGGGTCTGGCCTGGTCAATTTGAACCCCTGTTTTTTGTTCAGGAATCTGTCTTGACAGTTATTAGTATATTTGGGCCAGATCAACCACTGTTTCCAATCAGGATGTGTTCTGTTTTGGTTTAATATATAGTTTACGTCTATCTCTTCATCTGTAGAGCTATTGCTGTCCATTGTTGGCTTTGGAATAGACGGTTTATTTAAGTCTTTGATTTTGGCTAAGCCAAGACAGGTGGTTTGTTGAACAGTGTCATTTAAAAATATAATTTGTTCTGGGATCATGCAGGCTCTAAACAATGATTCTATACCTTGTACTTGCCATTCTTTTGTACCCCAAACACTTTTAACTTCAAAATTTTTGTCCCAATAATCAAAACCAAAAGTATTCATTTGTTCAAAAAATGAGTCTGAATATATCAATTTTGTGTTTGTTAGCATGGTCTTTGTCCCTGTCTTATTTGACAATTTGAAATAAAATGTTTCAGCATTACTTGTGTTGAACCCTGAAAAGTATGAATATTTGTCGTAAAAGGTTCTTGAGCTTCCTTTTGGAGGGGTTGCACAATGTTCCCATTGATTATAATTTAAAACATTTCTAGGTTGTACAGATTTATGTAGAAAAGGGTTACCATAGTGGTTGTAACAGTACATACTATCATAATTAGTCGAACCCTGCAAATAATCATGTTTGGTAAATTTAGCAGACATCACTAAGTCAGACATCATATTATTTATACTTTCAAAGTCCCAATCATCAGCAAATGAGCTTGGTTTTACAAAGTCACTCAACGAGATCTTAATTTGGTGTGGATATTTCAGGATCTCAACCGGACCATACATTTCGTAGTCAGTATTGTCCCATGCTACCCCACCCGTTATAGGATTGGCTGTGAAGTTGACTGAAGAAAGTTCTCTTTTCTCGACGTGTGAAGATGTGTGTGGCTTGAGGATCAAGTTGATTTTCTGACTTGCTGTGTCCATTTTAGCATATTTTCCCTCAATGAAGCGTCCCAAAGTTAGTACCATGATGAGCCAAAGTATGAGGATAAATGCACCAAATCCCACCCAAAATTCAATCCATGGAGAAATCAGATAGGTTTCTTTCAGTTGTTTCAAAAGTTCTTTAGCTTTATCTTTAAAGGTTTTTGTTGATGGCTGTGTTTTTGATTCACTTAGGTCTTCAGAGGAATCATCGAAGTTTATGAAGTAGCCGGATGCAGTTCTGTCAATTGTTCCAATTGCTTCAGGATTACTGTTTCTTGCATATTCGTTTGTTACTTCATTGTAGGTTGGTGTGTCTCTACTAAATGTTTTTATTTGGGTTTTCAGAGGTTTAAGTTCCAATGCATTGTTGCATAGTCCTTGTTGTTCTTCTGTAGGCGTTTCGAATGTGATTAGCCTCTTAGTTTGGACCTCTGTATTAGTAGCAAATCTTGGTGTTCTACTACTTATCGGGAGTCCACTTGGCCTACTGTTTGTTATCGGCCACATGATTGTGGTTTTACCAGGTCGATGGATACAACTCGGTTCTCCTTTTTACCAGCAAGCGGCGGTAGTACAACTGATCTTGTCCCGTTGATAGACAAGACAGGAACTGCTTTTCTGTAAGAAGGCCCAAATTCCTTCTTTACCGCGATCTTTTCTCTGACTAGATCCCCGACTTTTGGAATCCAGACAGGTCTTGCTGGGACAGGTGGTGGTTCTTCAGTGGTTGTTGGCTGCTGTTTCAACTTTATGTTGCTCAGGTCTTTTCTTGTTTTGTTTAAGTCCTGCAAAATAGCCAAACGATCTTTGATATCAAAGCTTTTTTCCTTTACCACTGAAGTCTGACTGTCAAGATCTAAGATTAACATCCTAGTTCCAAACAATAATTCGTACGGACTGAATCCCTTCAAAGAATTTCTTGGCAGGTTATTTAGACTACGTTGGACACTTATTAGATGTTTGACCCACCCAGCTCCCGAACCTAATATCCTTTCTGTTATAGATAGCTTTATGCCTTGGTTTTTTCTTTGCACCATCCCGTATCCCTCAGGAAGGAAGTGAGAAGAATCCCGCATCGCTATGCTCATTTGGCCGTGCTTCCCCACAAGCTTGAGGGCTAAAGTGAAAACATTGGTCAAACGTAGCATGCTCCTAGCGTATATGCCATTTAGACTCGCAAATCTTTGTATAACAGTCCAGACGTCAGCCGAGTGCTGGGGCCACATCCATATGAATCTCGTGCATGAATCCACTGCGACCAGGATATATTTATAGTTACCATCCCTTTGTAAGGGACCACAGTGGTCCAGATAGACGCAGGCTAATGGTTTATCTGAGATTAGAAGGGGCGTCTGCGCTGGTCGTCTCACCGTTGATACTTTCATTCTTTGACATATTTCACATTCTAAAACATAGTTCCTTGTTTGTCTTCTCATTTGTGGCCACCAGTATCTCTGTTTTAACAATGATACTGTGGCTGAGACGCCAGCATGTACAGAAGCGAGCCCTTCGTGTGCCGCTATTATTAGTCCTAACCTATGTTCCATGTTTGGAATTGCCCTATCCCCCACTCCAGGGATTCGAGCAAAAGGAACATTGTTTGCATCAGTTATGTATGAGTATTTTACTGAAAAGCCTTTCGGGAGTGTTTCTATCGAATCCTTTTCTGTAGCGCTGACAGCCTGTAATATTTCGCTGTCTATTTTTGTTTTTGACCGTGTGATGGCAGCTACGGAAGCCGTTTGCACAGCTGCCTTCGTGGCCTCATCAGCCAATGAGTTCCCTGCAACGTGAACGCCATCACGTTGATGACTCAGTGTATGTATCACGTGAGTCTTTGGTAGTTCTTTCTGTAAAAGAACTACTTGTTCCCAGAGCATTTTATGCTTGATTGTGCCTCCTTTTGCATCCTTAAAACCATTCTGAAGCCAGATCTGCAAGTATTCATTGTAAGACTGAACGCAATAATACGAATCACACACTATGAGTGTGGGGAATTCTCGATCGGTATTTTCAAGCGCCATCTTGAATGCTAGCAGTTCAGCTCGCTGAGCTGTAAGTCTCCCAGAGATTGTGTTTTGGTGATAGCTGGTTTAAATTTTCCTTCGTGCCAGCGACCTTTAACAATCGCGCACGCAGCACTGTAAGCTTGTTTACCCCCCACTGCGGGTTGTGCTGATCCGTCTGTATATATTATACAGCCGTAATGATCTAGAGGCAGAATTTCGGTCGGCGGAGGACATTCGAATTCGTATTGGAGAAATTCTTGTGTTTTTAAATTGGGATCAAATTCGTATACCACGTCTGTTGCAGCAAGAGAATTAGCCCACTGTATCCACCTTGCATGTAGTGCTTTAGCATTTGGAATGCTTGCCTTTGTTACCGCCTCCAAGGCTGGTATCGGTGTCACGATTATTATTCGTTTACCTTGTGCCAGGGCTCGTTCTTTTGCTATAGCTGTCTGTGTTGCAGTAAGAATTTTTTCCGTTGGGCTAAATTTCATTTCAGCTTTAGTGTATAAGTGTGATTTGAAAGCCATTGGTACCTTTTCTCCCTCGTTAGAGGTCAGGTATGTGAATCCGCATCTTCCTGGGATGACTCGAATCACAAGATTGCGTGTGTTATCACGTGTTTCTAATTTTGTTTTAATTAACATGTCTGTTTGTAAGGATCTCAAAATTTCTGTGTGTTTTTGAGTCCAATTTGTTCTTTTAAAATCTGGTTTTATTAGATCATAAAGGGGCTTGACCCTTTCTGCGTAATTTGCAATGTATGTTCTTCCGAAATTTAGGAAGCCTAGAATTGACTGTAAGTTTTTTAGTGTTCTAGGTGCTTGGAGTACGGCACATTTCTCTAGGAAATTGTCAGCCAGGCTTTTGCCTTCACTTGATAATTCATATCCTAAGAACAGGACTGTTAGATGGGCAATTCTAGATTTTTTAAAGTTGAATTTGTAACCCTCTGCTGCGAACCCAAGTATTATGGTGTTCACTCTCTTCAAGTGAGTATCCAAGTCATCATCTGTTAGGTATATGTCGTCGACATACGATAATGCTTCGTCATCATATGTTTGTAGTAACTCTGTTACTCTTGCTGAGAATAATCCTGGGCTGTTCTTGAACCCTTGGGGTAACCGACAGAATTGTTTTTGAGCGCCATTTATTGAGAACGCGGACACATATCTGCTCTCTGGTGCTATATTTTGACAAAAGAATCCATTAGAGATGTCTAATGTTGTTTTGTATTTTTTGCGCACTATGTTATTCATTAGCGCTGCATTATGCGAGTTTTGCACTGCAAAAGTTTTGCAACATGAGTTAAGGTGTCTGTAATCCAAAACTAGACGATATGAATTGTCTGGTTTGGAGACAGGAAACAAAGGGTTGTTCATTTGTGAGGTGCAAGTTTCAATCACCCCCTGGTATTCTAATTGGTCTAGTATTTCTTTTACCTGTTTTTTAGCTTCTTGCTTAATTGGGTACTGTCTTTGTGCAGTAGGTTGTGATTTTAACTGGATTTTGTGAGGAGGAGAGTCCTCATCCCATCCTACGTGATTTTTATATAAAGCAGGAGCTTGAGCTACTGCCCACTTTCTGGCAAGTGTGTATTTTTTATGAATTGGGATATGATTTGAGAAGGCAGGCATAATTATTTCTTCGCCATGAGGGCAGTCCCTGACAAACTCTGGTGGCCAGTCTTTTTCAGCTAGAAGGATGTCATAGCCCTTGGAGAGATTATCCCAAAATAGTCCCCTTATTTTTCTAGTCTTATCCCCTTCTATACGTAAAGTTATTTCATATATTTTGTGAGGTTTGCTAACTCTGGTGTCTGCAGTTTCCACTTGAAGATATTCATTCGTGTCCACTGTCTCCAGATGATTCATAAGGACTTTGCGAGCTATGCTCACTTCTGCTGCGCTGTCTAGCATTGTCTGAGCCCATTCTCCGTTTTTCAGTTGTGTCCTCAGTATTCTTGGCATTGTTAACTACTTTAATACTGGCTACCTTCTTTTTTGGAAATTGTAATTTCTTATTTGGATGAGCAGGTTCCTTGTCTTTGGACTTGACGTGCCCTTCCCTGGGTTCCGATCGTCCTCTTCTTTCCGATTTCTGCGAGGAAGTCTGAAAAGATTGAGAGGGACGTGTATCAAAATCTTGATATCTATCCGGTTTCTTTATATTATCCCTATTTCTAAGGTTGTATTTTTTCACAGAGGGCTCACTTTGGGGAGACTTGGGTCCTTGGTCCGGAGATCTTTCTCTCCGCCGAGGAGACCTTCCTCTGGACTGGAATCTCTTTTCTTTTGGATTGGATTGTTTGTTTCCATCCCAGTTCTTCTTTTGACTGTTTAGATGATTTTTAATAAATATTTTTTCAGGACTTTCAATCAGTTGGGGTTTTACTGGTATTCCACCTAAACTATCTCTACCTAGTTCCTCATAGGATTTTTCTATAATTCTGGCAATTTCAGCTGGTTGGTCTGCTATATCTGTTTCTTTTAACCTTTGGCGGATCGCCACGTTTGCTGCTTCTCCCTTTATATTGGCTAGTAATATAGCCGAGACCTGCTTGAAGTCTTTCAGTAATTTCATACCAAGATTTAAAGCGGGTTCTGGACCGTATTCGTCTTGAATTTGTTTTTGCACATCTGGTATTACCGAAATGGATGGAACACCATGCGTTTTTGTGTAGATGGAAGCAAAGACTGTACCCCAAGTGTCACAGTCCTCCACGTGTGGTGCGATTCCCATTGGAAGACAGATAGTCAGAATCCTGTGTTTATCCACAGGGGTGGTGTCTGGAAACACCGCCTCTATTTGGGTGATTTTTTGTGCTAACCAGAATGGTATTTGTTCCCTTTTAGCTGGTACTTTACCTAGGCAGGACTGTATGTTCTGTGGTGTAATTTTATTTGTGTTCCCCTGATGAGGGGTCAGCTGTGGAATTTTAATTGCTGGTTGGATTGTTGAAGTCCGCATTACATATTGGACTAATTGTCTATGTACTTTTATTAATTGTTTTAGTTGTATTAGAAGATCTGCTGCAGACATTCTTTCGATGTCTGGATGTGGTGTGTATCCGGCTAGGACCGGCCACGTTGCTCCTGGTCTACCTAATGGAGCGAGCCTGGTGATGTGATTGTTGTGTTTTAGGGCGCCATTAAACAAGCCATGTAGTGTAGTTCCTATTATCCCAATAGGCTCTGCGCATTGGAATAATACCTTCAATAGTATAGGCCTAGACCAGACGTTAACTAGGTCTTCTATTGTCGATATTAGACTTAAAGTTTTGGGTTTGCCATTAAACAAGAGCAGGTGCTCTTGAAATTTAAGTGGTACTTCCACCTCCTCGAAAGGAGTGTACTCTTCAGGAGGTTCCTCTGTTTTGTAATGGTGGAAGTGCTTTGTTACAGCGTTTGCTGCTGGAAAGTTTATCCATGAATAGAATACCTCTGTCTGCCGATATTCGTGTGCCTCTATTACGAATATGACTGTGCCACCTCTAGGTGTCAGTCCATTTTCTATAAGTTTTAAAGTTATAGATTTCCTTATGTTGACCGGGATGAGTATTAAATCCGGGTCTGCTTCTTGCATAGTATTATCAGCTGCTACGAGTTCAGCTGCTACTCTAGCTATCTCTCTTTCTTCTTCAGTGTCTGACATTCTACTGTCAGGAAGGTTATTTTGTTTGTTTGCCGATCAGGTTTCTTATGGGAACAAAGATTAGATGCACAATATTTTGGAACAGTGTATCCTTCAACGTTGACTATACCAAAAACCATACATAGGAGTTTCCTCCTGCGAGGTTTGGCGGATATGACCTTTCACCCACTCCAGACGTCTTTGGAGTATTATGGGAAAAAAGGGGTCTGAGTGAAAAAGCACGACTGAGTTACTCTAATGTCTTGCGTTAGTTTTATCGCCTTTCCAAACGTTGGGCGCCATGTAGTGTAGTTCCTATTATCCCAATAGGCTCTGCGCATTGGAATAATACCTTCAATAGTATAGGCCTAGACCAGACGTTAACTAGGTCTTCTATTGTCGATATTAGACTTAAAGTTTTGGGTTTGCCAGCTAGCTCAGAGTTCACTAGAAACTTTCTTGAATAGGCAAGGAGGAGTTGAACCTCCCTGGATAGACAAGAAGGGATTTAGTTTCTGACAACCATAGAACATGACAACTTTGCTCTCCCCTAATCAAGAGTGTATCTCTAGAGTCGTGTGAAAACAAAAGACAACTTATTTTACTCCGTCAGTACGTGCATTCTTAGTCTCACCAGATTGTAGAGAAAAGGAAGAGACGGGCGTGTTCAATAAAAGATGTTATTTATTGATCAGTCTCTTTTTTCATACAAGAGAAATGGATCGATATTATCGCAATACTTATGGTTAAGTAAAGTGCATACAATAAAAGCAGAAGTTTAAAATAATACTGTAAAAACATTTATATGGTTTCTAAGCCATAAGGTGGTTTAAAATGGATAAAATAGATACATACACATATACATTTGACTAATCGTACTCAACTGGTGTTTCTAACTACGCCTACCCCGGTGTACCTGACCTAAGCCTAATACGTGGGCGGGAATAGAAAGTAGCAGTTTAAGTTAAGTTTGTTTTGCCAAGTGACTGACTCAAGAATTCTCTGCAAGGGGTTATTCAGTTCTGTACCTTGAATCTATGATGAATGAGGGATGGTATCTCTCGTCTCTGGTCTCGATATTCCAGGCTGCCTGCGAGGGCTACCCGGAAGCGCCGGAGCTGGATTTCTCGGCAGGAGAAAGCAGCGTCTCGTTCTCAGCGTGTCAGGAAGGCGGGGCTGCGCCAGAGGGGTCTGCTCTGCTCTGGGCTTCGGCAAGTCTGGCTGCTCCGATCTCGTCACCACCGCGTGTGTTTGCTTAAGGCAATACCGGTAATATTTATACCTGTAAGGTGCCGAGATTGACGTAAGGATGGACATAGATACGTCAATAAGGATGTCATACGACTTGGTCGTTAGCACATTCTTTTGCTGAAGTTCTCGATGAAATCAAAACAATGGCCGCAGGGTTTTTCCCAGGTTGTCATAGGTTTGATTTGTTTTGAGAACTCCGTATGCCTTATCAGGGGCTGGAGGAATATCGCTTGTCTAATTAGATGGCAAGCGTTATGACCTAATCAGATAACACGTTCCTGTGCCGTAGTGTGGCTTAATCAGATAACGGTTTCTGCATCATGGGATGGCTGCTAGTTAACTTGTTAACCAGAACAGGGTCAGGAATAGGGGGATCGATACAGAACCTATAAGAATACATCACAAGAAAAGGCTGAGTGATGTGTCTAGGAAACTGTACGAAGTGCGTGAGGAGTTATCCATGAGTGACTCTGGAACGTTCCTGTATCGTGGTGACAAGGTGGTGCCGCCACAAAAACTAGTCTCAACCTTGCTGAACCAACTGCACGAAGGTCACCTCGGCATTGTAAAGACCAAGTCAAGGGTGAAGCAGATGTACTGGTGGCCAGGAATGGACATCCAGATCGAGAGACATGTCAGGAACTGCAACCAATGCCAGGAGTCGGACAAAGTACTCAAACCCTTGAGGCCGGCGTTGGGGAAGATTGAGCAACCCCGGGATCCATGGGAGGACCTTGCTGTTGACATCCTAGGACCAGTGTTGGATGGACAAGGAACGGCCAAGTACTTGTGTGTGCTGGTAGATAAATATTCCAAGTGGCCAGAAGTGCTGATACAGGAAGAAATGGACTCGGATGTCGTCATTAAATTCCTCACCTCAGTGTTCCTAAGGGAAGGCATCCCGAGGCTATATTGACGGACAATGGCCCGCAATTCACATCGGATAAGTGGCACCGATACACTGAGAGAAACGGAATCAAGTCCAAACACAACTCGGTGTATCATCCAGCCAGCAACGGGCAGGTGGAGAGATTTAATCGAGTTCTGATGGGGTCCATTCAAGCGGCCATCATGCAAGGAAAGGACTGGGAGGCAGAAATTCAAAGAATGTTGTGGGCGTACAGAATCACTCCCACCGCGACGGGGTACAGCCCGTTCCAGATCTTAAGGGGCAGGCATCCATTCACGAAAGACAATGTGGTATGGAGAGAAAAGACTGTCACCAGCAAGTGGTCGCCTGCTGTAGTCCAGCATAATTTGGAGAAGGCCCAGAGAGTGTACATCGAACACTACAACCGGAGAAGGAGAGTGAAGGACGCAACTTTGGAAAAAGGGGAGTGGGTGAGAGTTAAGCCAGCGGTACTGAGGAAGAAGGGAGAAAGCAAGTACAGTCCACCCCTACAGGTGGAGGAAGTGTACAGCAGAGCGGCACTCCTCAGCGATGGGAAGGTGTGGTCCCAGGATCGCATGGCGAAGATAAATAAAATCGTGCAGTGGCCGGAGGAGAAAGGAAGCAGCACTCCTGTCCAAAGTCAAGAAAGAGAAGCAGACGAAAGAGAGCCAGGCGGAGAAAGCCCGGGAGGGGGAGATGCATGTATAGAGAGTGAAGAACTAGTTGAGGCGAGTGTGAAGGAAACATCAGCAAAAGAAGAGGCGACACCCCGGAGATATGGGCATGGTCTGGGGATAGAAAAGGTGGGGAGCCCTGCAACCGTGGCTGCCCACGAAGCCTCCACTCCGGTAAGACGCACGTGCGCTGGGAGAGTGATAGTCAGGCCTGCACACCTCAGAGACTTTGAATGAGAGAACAGTGAACACTGAACTGTAAATGTCCGTTGTGTAAAAGGAGGAGATATGTGGTGTTAGCGTTCTAGCCATTGCCGGCGTGCGTGTGACGTAACATGCGCCAGCAGAGAACGTGCGTACTGCGCATGTGCGAGCGGCGATTGGCGCCGTTCAGAGCTCGGCAGAGCGCGATCTTAGTAAGGCGCCCGGCGCTCTTTCCCCTAATTATCTTGCAATAATAAATAGTGTTTTCCCTACCTACCTGCGTCTGACTGATCCTTTGGGAGGGTGCCTGGAGACTCCACAGTATTTACTAAGGTTTTGCACAGACAGTCACGGTGCGAAAAGCAATGCAATACGTGTCAATATACTTATCATTAAAAAGCATGAAAGAGCAGCGCAAAATTGTGCAGCGTTCACAAGTACCAGTGCTACCCATAGTAAAAATAAGACTTCCGAGCCCGTGTTTGTGCAAAATATGGCCAGTGGTCCTGATTATGTGGCTATAACAAAAACCACAAAATTACTGTGCCCGTGGAACCAAACGAACGCTAATTTGACAAATTAAGCACTGGGCATAGTGCAGGTGTAGGGCAGATCGAGAGGGCATGCAGGGCACACGGAGGCAGCGTGCAGCTAGGAGAGGAACATAGCAGACAGGACATATGCCCAGAGCATGCAGGGCAGGCGCAGCGCTGGCCCTAGAGGCACAGTTCAGACAGAGCAGGCACAACCTTGGCAGGACAAGTACAGTGAAGGCAGAACGATATGACACCACGGACAGAGCTGGCACAGCGCCTACACAGAAAGCGTAGTGCAGGATAGATAGGCACAGGCCGCACAGCACAGAAAGAGCAACCATGGCTCGGGCACCGCTTAATGAGGGCAGCACAGGCAGGAGAGGACAGTGACAGCACAGGCAGGAACAGCGCAGCGCTACTTTAAGGTGAGAGCAGTACAGGGCTCCCTGCAAACTCTGATTCTCCTCTTGCCCCGAGGCCTGCTGCGGCCTGCTGTTCCTCTTCCTCTCTGCAGAAACCGCTGACATCACGCGGGGCCACCGGACGGACTGCTTGCCCACGCCTATCTATCTACAAAGCATTAAACTTTACTTATTTTGCAAAATACCATTTTATCGTGTGGGGCCCACAGCCGCTGCTTTTCCTGCCACTGCAGCTTGCTTTAACTTAAAAAAAAAGATTTTGCTGCAAAAGTTAAAAGCCTGCAGCAGTGGAGGAAGAGCTGCAGCCACGGGTCCCACACTATAAAATGTTACTTAGCATAATGATACATTTCAAAGATAACATTGCAGACAAATATAAGGCTGGTGAAAGGCATTACTTACTGGCACTGTGGAACGGTCTTTTTCGTTTTATTAATCTGGGAGGGATGAAGCCTGCTGCAAGACACACTGATTGCCTCTTATATTGGATAATAATTAAAGCGGCAGCTGCGTAGTATGGTGGGCGGGCCGCGGGTGAAAACACTTATCATTGGTCCGATTCGGGGCACAAACATGATGATGCGACAAGGAGGGACCGGCCAGGCTACTAATATGTTTTGAAATCGTTTATTGGTAGTGCACTATGCTAGCACGAGTGGCGCTACCAATGAATGACTGCAAAATGGAAATGGGGTGTGATGGTGTTTGTTATCTACGCCGAGGCAGGGTCCCACGCAGCTTCAATTTCTGGCAGTAATGTCATGTGTGTGGCTCATATTTAGGTGGGCGGCGGAGCCCCTGCATCCAATTTGAAACGTTTTAGGCACCCGCTTTAATGTTAGATATCAGCTCTTCATGGGAGGGCGGGGGGAGGAGACTAGAACAGTCAGTGGCACCTACTCTGAGCAGCCTGCAGGCGCGCAGCCAATAACATTATTATTCATACTGCATGTGGACTCAACCAGTATGTAGACCCGGAGCTGATCTAAGCACACGAAAGCACCACCACAAATTAAGCACTATATATCATTATAGTCCAAATAACATTTCTGTACATAGCAGCAGTGCATAAAGAAATTCAAACTGACACCACCTTATGATCCTTATATACGCTTTCAGTTAGAATTTGAGGATCTAAGGAAGCTCAACAATGCTTCTGACTATAGCGGTCCAAGACACACCAGTCCATGAGATATAAATCATCACATTTCAATTTTGGATGAAGGACCCATCAGGGTATGGCTCCTTGTTTCAAGGACTTCATAAAATGGCTATTTTAACTTCTGCTAAATTGAAAGTTAGTTTGCCATTGATTTCCCTTGCACTCACAGTAGAGGTTGGATCAGTGTTTCCTTCTTTGGCAGAACATTCATAGACATAGGAAAGGTATGTTACCCATCTGTACTCATATTGAGGCAAACCCTAAAATAAAATGCATTCAATGTCTTCCAAAACAAAATGGCATAATTCCTGCTACTGGCATCTCTTAATTTCTCCCATGCTTCTTGCCTGATACAGTTTTTCCTCCTAGAAATTGCATCTTTATATGAAGCCTACATAGTCTAATTTCCTCGGGAACATGCAGGGTATTCTTGAGGGTGGCAATAAGCTGACAACACACTAGCTAGCAAACCCCATCAAATCATTCCTCCTTTTTGAGATACCCAGACCGGGAAGGGATCATCATAAGTATCTTAATTGTCTGATAAATAAATCTAACATAACTATGGAGCTCAACCTAATCTCCTTCTTACCCCAAACAGACTAAACGTTTTCTCAGATTCAGATACAGCAATGCATACAAAAACTGCAGATGGTCAACTATGGCCCATTTTTTCTAATATTCCCTTGTTCTTGTGGGCCTCAAGAAGTACTAGGGTCAGTTTGTTCAGGGTTGACACACTGATCGGTGCTTAAGAAAGTACCAATAGGCTTTGGTCACTCATGCCATCAGGCATTCTAAAAAAATGGAAAAACAGGAACCCACCCTCTTTTGAGACAATGATGTAGTCTATCATGCTACCCTTCCAACTACCTGTGAAAGTTACATGTGTGGCATGGGGCAATGACAATAAGTCAGGTGCAAAAATCAGATAGAGTTTATATACTTATAAACATGTGCACACAGATGATACTCAAAGTGCTGGAAATCTTCCTTGTCAAGGCTCTTAATGTAATGCCACATACAAGAGTGTTGGTAAGAGAAC
Organism: Lissotriton helveticus; assembly: GCF_964261635.1. Classification (NCBI taxonomy): domain Eukaryota; kingdom Metazoa; phylum Chordata; class Amphibia; order Caudata; family Salamandridae; genus Lissotriton; species Lissotriton helveticus. The sequence goes on along the minus strand of NC_136067.1, from coordinate 347,163,600 downwards.
ATGTTCTTGCATTAAAATCAATCACCCAAATAATAAAACAAATGCATTTTAAGTCCATAATAGAATTATCCAGTGATGATGCTACCATGTCTAAGTGGTGTTGGTGAAAATTGTTATGATAGAAATTAATCAAAAAAAGTATCAGTACCAAATATCAACACGTTTTAAAACCTTAACATATGAGGTAACAATAATCAAAGTGAGTAAACCGCCCTTTCTATGGCCGGCCCTAGAACTAACTGCCGGCACTGCATAAGACATAGAACTTTTCAAATGTATGGTAGCGAGAGCCCATGTTCCCCATTAACACATAATTAAAAAATGTCTTACAATGCTGATCCAGTCAGGATTAATGAATGAATAATATAAGGATAGACTGCACTAGCAAAAGTCAAATGACGAAATATCACACAGTGGTTGTTTGAAACTGTATCTGTAGTTTGCAGAGGTTTTGCACCCTGTCCAAGTAGGGAACAGAATCCTAGCCAGGGTAAGCTAGATACAGACTTTAAATGATCCTGTGCTCACCTTCCGGTAGCTTTGAAAAGAGAGCAGGAAAGCATAACATAAGAGGCAATCTGTAATGTATTTGTTGAATACACGCACACATTAACACAATGAATACACCACAAAAAGACTCCATGCAGGTTTAGAACCATAGAGAATATTTATCTGGGATATGATTTTTAAAGAATAAATGCAAAAACAGTGCTTTAAAGTCAGTTGCGCTAAAAGTTTACTTGAGGTCACGAGGGAACGGGTAAAATTTAAAGTTCAGGCCGACCACGATTGAGGGAAGGCCAGCTACAGGACCCATGCAGGGTCTGCTTAAAAAGTACCATTGGGTGGAGCAAAGTGTTGTTGTCACGAGTCTGATGCATTGGTTCCGATATTCTGCTATCTGGTCGATGCCTCAGATCGGCGCTGTGTTGGAGTCGAACCTAAGATCAGTGCTGGGTCATGGTTGACTAAAACAGGGATGTCTCTGGATCAGCACTGCATCTGGGCCGAAGGGCAGTGCATTCGTTCCAAGTGGTGCAGTGATGGCGATGCATCAGTTTTGTAGAAAATCAGCTGTAGACCCCACTTCTGAGGCACAGCACTGGAGGGGGCACCTCAGGCAATGGTAGAGCTCAAAGACGGCTGAGTCCAGAAGCACCAGGAGAATTGCAAGGAGTCTTTTCTGTCCCTGTGACTTCAGAAAACATGAGAGAAGCAAGCAAACAATTGGAGTCACTCAGGGTTCAAGTGAGATGGGCTCAGTCCGTGTCCTCAAGGTAAAGTTGCAATCCTAACAGCACAGCAGTATTTACTCCAGCAGAGTCCAGTAGTGTACTGATTTGTTAGGGTCAGAGCCCCAGTACTTATACCAACATGTGCCATTGAAGTGGGGGGTGACTTCAAAGCAGCCCCTTGAAGTGCACAGGTCCCCTTTCATCCCAGCCCTGTCTGTGGGGAATAGTCAGTCCTTTGTATAGGGCACAGCATTATCAGATGTACATGTGAGCTGCCTCTCCCCTTCCTGCCCAGGAAGGCTATCAGAATGCAGATGTGTCCTCTGTATTGTTGGCTGTCTAGAACAAATGCACAAATATAGCTATCGACCACCCCATACGTGTATTGGAGACTGGCTGCAGGCTCACAGAGGAAAGTTCAGAGTAGAGAAATGTCCACTTGTAAAAGTAGCATTAATCAGAAATTACAGCTTAAAAGTGTTTTACGAAATTCCCAATGCTATAAAGTAGGAGGAATAGACTTCACAGTAGTGAAAAACAAATGTAGCTGTTTGTCACTACCCAGACATGTAAAACTTAAAAGTATATGTTCAACCTTTTACTTATACAGCTCCCTGGCCTTAGGGCTACCTAAGGCCTACCTCAAGGGTGACCTATATGTATTAAAAGAGGAGTACGTTGAAGCGGCAGTAAGATGCACACACAGGTCCTGCAATGGCAGGCGTGAGACAGGTTTGAAAGGCTACTTGTGTCTGTGGCTCAATCAGTGCTGCAGGCGCATCCTCAGGTCTGGGTACTCCCTGGTTTGCATAGATCAGTCCTTGGTGTGGCGCTGTGGTGCAGAGCAGTAGAGCTGTCGAGCAGAGTCGAGTTGCAGAGTCGAGCTGTAGTTGACGGCTGAAGCAGCGGAAAAAAGCAGCTGCTGGAAACGGGCACCGGACATTGCAAGCCGCGAGTCAGGAATCGGGAAGCGGAGCAGAGCAAGTGGAAGAAGTGGCCCATAAGTCGTCGTCGGCGGCTGTGTGAGCTGGTAGGATTCCAACCATCCAAACCAGCAAAGAAAAACTACCTGGCATTTTGAGTCCCTCAGCAACCTGAAGCTCCCCGCAGCACACCGGGCAAGACTGCGCACACCGGGGACTGCGAGGAGAAAAACGGTGAGCCGGTGAGCCGGGTGCCGAGCGCTGAGCGTGGGCCATGGTGGGGCGGGGACAGGGACAGGCCGGAAGCATTGAGCATTGAAGCCCTAAAACCCCCGAGGCGCCCCTGAAGCTCTCCCAAAAATCCCACGAGCTTAAAACCCCCCCGAAGCACCGCGAGGCACCGAGGTAGCGCACTACACCTGTTAAAAAAAAAAAAAAAGGCAGAAGCGAGTCAGGTGCGGCCAGGTGCGAGGTGCGTGAGTGCGTAGTGGGTAGGCAGAATCAGAATAATCAAAGCGCCAGAAGCACACCAGAGGGCAAAGGAAGGTCCCCCGAAAGCCCCAAAAGCCTGAGGCACTAGTTCCACACTCTTCCGGCCGTAAAAAAGGCAAGAGGCAAGAGGCAATATCAGCAGTTTAAAGTACCTGGAAGTAGCATACGAATCAGAGCCAGGAGCCAGGAGCTAGGAGCAGAGCAGAAGAGAGGCCACGGTGACCAGCAAAGGAGCATCAAAGGAGCAGTAGATCACGGTGAGGAGAGTTTGAGCGGCTGTGGCGTAAAAGGTGGTGAGCATTGCTCCACCATACGCTGACTACACCAACACACAACAAATTACCACCCGAACTCCCAGCGCATAGGTTCCAAGGGGAATCAGTAAGTTTTGCATCAGCGTGGGAACCAATATTGTTGGTATAATGAGGTCAGGGAGGACACGGAAGAACCCCCCGCAGACTATAAAACGGAAATCTAAAACGAAAGGACTCCCCATTCCCCCTGTGGACACTGTAGTCAACATCCCCACCGCCCCACTAATACCTCCAATTTACTCAATCTTCGGCTCAATAAAGCCCAATGGAAAATTCACATTTTTGAAAGACCCTGTAGCAGCAGTCTACACTATGCCAGCAACCCCAAATGGATTACAAAAACCAATGACCTCAAGCAAGGCGATTACGCAGCCAATTGACCAACAACTATCATCGCCATGGGTAAACAGCACCCTAACAAGGGGCTTTGGAATAGAGGATCAAAGTGGGCACATACAAATAATTCAGGAAAACAACAAGCAAAAGTTCCAAATACAAGCTCAAGTACACACAGGACACACGGAAAATAGAAACCACTGTTCGGTCCAAGACTCGGCGCAAGAGCAAATAAATATCCAAATTTCGTCAAGTGTCACAGAGTGGTTTATGGATAGTCCCAGTGAAAAACCTCTGGAAGCGAGCTTACTAAATACACGACACCAAGGGACCACAGTGATACCAAAAATGTCAGCCCAAATAGAAAATGGAATAAATAAACCCCAACCAAGGGACAGCAGTTCACTGGTCATTGGAGATGATGAAAGTAGCCATAATGCTAGCACCACAGAGGGTGTGTATAAGGTACAACCAAACAACCACTCAACCCCAAGATGGGATTCCCGTTTAAATCAAACAAACCAAAACTCAGCAAAGAGAGCGAGAGGTGCGATTACTGGCCGGACTCCCAAATCTTATTTGACAAGAACCAAAGCATAACATCTCGAATTGTAAAGCAAGACAAGCAAACAGGTGAAACTAGTTCAGAGCAAACTAAATCACACAAAAAGCCAGTAGCTGTATTAATGGAGGTCCAAGGAAAAGCGTCTAGTAAATTGCACCAAGGCGACCCATCAACCGAGGAGTTAGATAAAAATAACATAATTGAGATTTCCAGTAGGTCAATTCAGGATGTAGAAAACAAAGGACGTCCAGCCTCGTCCAATGGCCCTGACACTGAGCATCGACAGGAACAAACAATAATAGAAATCTTGAGTCTGTCAGTCCCAAGCCCTCTACTACCTGCAAAAAGGTCAACACACAAAGGTCCCCCATACATACAACATGAGGAACATCACAAACCAGCGACTCATGATGAATATACACACAGTAGACTCACGACGAATATCGATGAACCAAATGCATCTAAGAAAGCAGGAATGGGTGGTTTAAACCAAAAACTAGAATCCATAATTGCATTACATAATGCACTTGGTAATATCTTGGAGACCACAATCAAAACATTGAATATGCAGTCAGATAAACTTGACATACAAATCCACTTAATGAGTACAATTGCGGAACACATATTCAGTATAAACAAGAAAATGGATACTTTGGGAAATCTGTTTGACGTTTCTCGAGAGCAGTCTCGCTCCCGGACCCAGGTCCCAAACTGCACTTGTAGCCCAATACTGGAAAAGTTAAAAGACTTGCCGTCAATACTTAGAGACATTCTATACGAATGCAAGTACGTAAACCTAGGAGCACACAGTATATTAAATGAAAGAGAACTTATCGCTCGGCACAAAGAAGCACGCAAAGAACAAACACTGAGCGGCGAAAAGAGAACAGTAGACCTGACAACATTAGCAACGCAACAGATAATAGATAAAGAACTGAAGCACAATCTGCTACCCAACAACAAACTTGATGATAAACAGAAAGAACTAAATATCTTGGGAAACAATCCAGGAGCCCAGATTAGCGCAAACCATGAAACGGCAGAAAAAGATCACCACGAACATGGGCACGAAAAAAAATCGCACATTAAACAACCCCTAACCAAAAGGCAGAAAAAACGTGCGAGGAAAAATAGAAATCAACCATCAAATCGCATGCCCGCAACTAATCAGGCTTTGACTAATTTTCCGATCTTTGACTGTCGGAAGCCAACAGCTAAAGTCATAGAGGAAAATGAGGAGGGATTATGTCAGTTGTCAATAACATCAAAACAAAAACCCCAATGCAGCCTGTGGAAAAACAATGCTATAGGGCAGCAATTAAACCCCAAAGATGAATGTTGCAACATCGTAGCACAAGTAAAAAGAACAAGAGTACCAACAAAATTTGAGGAAATCGTGTATGCAACAAACACAGACCCGGACGATTAAAATATTGATGAACAGGAGGACCTAGCTACACCTTTAAGTGGGGCGGACTGGAGTCTGGGAAGTACCAATTATGATCAGTCTCAATTGACTAAAATACTAGGAAGTCCTAAGGATGAATCAAACAAGAATTGGAATAATCAACGACAAAAAACTTGGGCTAAGCAACAATGTACCAACAGTTGCATAAGGAAGAATGAATGCCGTAGACATGAAACTATTAAGCAGAAGGGCCAAAGGGTAGCGATTAAAGGTCCAGACATTATGCATAAAGGTGCAGACAATACACACAAAGTCACTCAAAAACCAAAAACTGTCATGAGTATTAACGTAACCTCGAGCAGGGATAGAAACAAAGCTATGCCACTTACACCAATAGCTGTCCAGATTAAGCCAGATCAACCACAAGCAAAGATTATCATGGAGCAATATGACGCATGCCAGAACTTTGGGCCGGAAAGACCTACAAGGCGAGGTCCTAACTCTGCGAACACAGTTAACGACTGCACCCCTAATATAGATCTAGGCGGACACATAAGAACAATCATGAGAGTAAAAACTAAGGACAGCATACAATCAGAACCACCAGGGAATGATGATCATACTCAACATGTCAATAACACAAGGGATGATGCAAGATACAATGGAAGTAAAAAAATAAGGAGAGCAAGGCCGCATGACATAATCCATGGTACAAAACCAACAATAAATGGAAAGCTACTTTTTATACCTAATTATAAAATGCAAGGTATACAAGATTATCTCAACCGAGGAAATATCTTACATCTAACATCGGTCATCTCGAGCCTCAACCACATAACGTCTGCTGACCTCTTGGAAATTGAATTCATCACCCTTGGAAACAACATAGTCAACGAAGGCACCCTTACAACCTGGAGGAACATGGAAACTGTCAAGCAGTTACTTAATGAAACTAAGAAATTTGAGGAGTGGGGTAACTCGCTCAAGGAAGAGGTGACCACAGGCTATCCCTTGCCCCTATTAAGGAAGCGCGCTATATTAGGAGATTACGCTGGGGCTAGCCGAGATACATACTCAGTACTGCAAGGGGCAAGGGGCGCAGACATTTCCAAATTCAACCAACTGAGCAGACCAAGGCAAGATCATCTAACTGAAGACTGAATCCAAAGCAGGGACCGCAACATCCGATATAGCACAGTAAAAGTCCTTTCCTGGAACATCGCCGGTGCCAAAGAAATCCTGAATAACAATAGGAAAATGGACACATGGAATAGCTATGATATTATCGCCCTGCAGGAAACATGGCTAATAGAGCCAATTGATGTTCCGGGAAGAATCAGTTTTCACGTCAGTGCAATTCGCACTCAGCGCCATGGTCGAGCAAAGGGGGGGCCTGTCGGTGTATATAAGCACGGCATTAAACGTCAAAGCCTCCCAACTGGCAGCCTCCAAGGCAGATATGCAAATAATTAAATTTGAGAGGGTGTCCCCGGCTGGTATTGGCACCATTATATTAATCAACATATACGCCCATCCAAAAAAGAATGTAAAAAAATAATTATTTCACGCCATTAACAAAGTAATATCAGGTTTCCGCCTCGAACATCCAGAATGGGAGATAATTCTGACGGGCGATTTCAACTCCAACCTTATACAGCCCCCAGAAGACGAAGACAATATCATGGCTGCCAATGAATTCTGGGCAGTGGAAACACAGGAGATTCCCCCAGCTAAAAAATCTGACATAGTGGGAAAACAGTTGATGTGGGCCCTGGAAAATCAGGGGCTGCGCGTATTAAATGGAAGAATTAAACAGGACAAACCCCCCTTAACCACCTACATAGGCCCGAGTGCAAACACAATTTTGGACTATACCATCATCTCGCTCCCTCTACTGTGTTTAGTCAAAAGCTTCCAAATCCAATGTACAATGGATAGTGACCATTCAATGCAACACATTGAGATTAATTTGGCACCTTTTCAACATCTAAAAGCACAATCGACAGCTGGGGAAATAACAACGATCAACCTGAAGCGTATAAGGTGGACGACTAATTCACTACCACAAGTAGCCAAAGACGCCAAACACCTACTTCAAACCACAACCAAGGGAAGTGAACTGTGTGCAGAATCATGGACCTCTTTTGTAAACAAGCTACCAAAAACTAGAGTCAATTTGAGTAATAAATCCAACCTAAAGAAAGGGGGTCAGTTTAGTAAGACCATACTATCCTTAAGAAGGCGCCTGCGGAAGTGTATGAGGCAAACAAAGGGCCATAGTTCAAACTCTCACGTCTGGCAAACAGTACAATCAATCAGGAAACAATATAAAAAACTGCTTTGGATTGAAAAAAGAACTCAATACACAGAATTCTGGACTAAGTTATTATACAACGCAAAAAATCCGACTCAAGAGCATTTTGGGCACAGGTAAATTCATTAAATAGATCTGGACAAACAATAAGCCCGACCTGTGTCACGGAAAAAGCATGGATTCAACATTTACTGGACATCTTCTCAGTTAACCCATCGGTGCCACCCACAATAATATCCAATAACACACTAAAAACACTGGAACCGAGGTCTCAAGTAGCGACAAAATTCAAGACCCTGAATGTTAATCAATTGTGTGGAAATCAGACATCCAGTACAGATGCAGAATTTGAAATATTGAAAATAATTAAGAGAAGCAAGAAAGACTGTGCTCCAGGACCAAATGGTGTCCCCCAGGCAATCTACAAGGAGGACCCTGAATTTTGGGCAGGCAAGTTAAACACCTTATTTAGATCAATAAATAACACGAGTCGTCTCCCAGAAAGCTGGAGAGGGGCGATCATAAATCCGATCTATAAAGGAGGAGACCGTAAAAATCCATCTAATTATCGTCTTATAGCACTTATCGATGCCGAAGCTAAATACTATGCATCTTTGGTGCTAATTGACCTTCTAAAATGGTCTGAGGATAACAAGAAGATTCCGGTAAACCAGACTGGGTTTCATAGGGGTACAGGCACTATGGCTAATGCCATGGCATTGAGTTTAATTGCTGAAAAGAGTATACAAAACCACCAAGCATTGTACTCCTGTTTTGTTGATTTCAAGGCGCGTTCGACCGTGTCAGCCGTCAACTATTATGGTGCAAACTAAAGCAGCAGGGCCTGCCGGATGCAATTCTGAATCCCATAATGGACTTATATACCGATACCTGGATGCAGGTAAAGATAGCTAATGGGCACTGTCTAACACGGAAGATCAACACATTTGACGGACTAAAACAGGGTTGCGTCTTGGCCCCCCACCTTTTTAATCTGTTCATGGCAGACTTAACTACAAGGTTGGACGGGATTAACGCCCATCCGCCGAGGCTAGGAGCTTTACTCTTGACACATCTCTCCTATGCCGATGATGTGGTGCTTTTAAGTCAGACAAAAATAGGTCTGCAAGGCCTCCTGCATGGTCTGGCAGAATACACAAAATGCAATTGTCTCCAAATAAATAGTCAAAAAACAAAGATTATGATACTGACACGTCGGCGTAACACATTTCCATTTTTTTTATAGATGACAAGAAGCTAGAAATAGTGGACAATTATAAGTACTTGGGAATACAGCTGGACAGACGCCTTAACTTTTCTTTGCACTTTGATGTCATTGAAAAAAAGGGAACAGCCCTGTTATATGCGCTAAACAACATCTCCAAGCAGCTAAAAGGTCCCTATTTTAATCCACTTTTGACAGTCATCAAGGCCAAGCTGCTCCCTACAATAGGCTATGGCAGTGTGCTACATCATGGCAGAAGTGCACAGCTTCTTGACAAAATCCAAATTAGGGTTTATAAGCGGGTTTTCACATTACCGCCCAATGCCTCACCTGCGCAGGTCCGACTGGAGTTTGGCCTACAATCTCAAGACCTCCAAAAAAAGTACGAGACCATTATATGCTGGTATAATATATGGATGAACAGGGAAACAGAAATCAACCTTGCCACGTGGGAAGCAATGCAAAACAACCCAAATTCCCAGTATGCCAAGTATTTAAAACATTACTGAACTTGCATCGCTGTGGCAAATTAAGCTATCGGTACCATCATTTAAACTAGCTGTCAAAAAGGTCGCAAACAGGCATTCGCTGATTAATGACAAATCGATCTTCAGTCACCGAGCTCACGCATGGATGACAATTCAATCATACAAGGTCCTCAAACCTGCAGCCTATTTCGGGTTTTCTTTCTCTCCATATATCAAATCAAAATACCTCAGCTTAAGAATGGGAAATCTGCCGACAAACGCTGATATACCAGACTGGAGGAAACCTGACACTAAGGAGTGTGACCTATGTGGCAACTCAAAACAAGACCTCATCCACCTACTTTGCATCTGCCCCGCACTGGCTCAGGAACGACGGTACTGGTTAAAGGCAAAGTTCATCGAGTATGGAATACGTACCTGTCGCTCCGCCACTATACAAATCCTGAGTGCAGCGGATCCGCAATTCATCTGCAGATTCATTAAATTTGTCATGAAGTCGGAATGCAAAAGGGGTGTCACTGCACAAAATTGAAAACTAAGAATAGATCTTACTCCGTTGCATCTACCATTTTCCCCAGCCAGTCAACGGATACAGTGGATGAATTTGATTTTAACTTACCACACCACAACTAGTTAACGGACAATGTATAAATAAATTGACTTGGCACTGGACACTTTTGACTTAATTTTACTCTTAAATGTTGCAAAGTTCAATCAGGAATGTATATTGATTAGTTTTTAACCGATGTTTTTATCCTTTTGTAATGGTTTTTATTAACTATACAATAAAATCTAAATCCTAAATCCAGTGCTGCAGGCTCACTAGTTGCATTTAGAATACAGGTCCGGGTAAATGGTGTACCACTTTGCAAGGGGCTTACAGGTAAACTAAATATGCCAATGTTGCCACGAGTGGGAGAGAGGCACATGCACTTTAGCACTAGTTAGCAGTGGGAAGGTGCTTAGAGTCCCGAGGCCAACAAAAAGATACAACATAAACAAGGAGACAAGCAGGCAAACAGTTTTGGGAAGACCACCCTAAAGATGAAAGGTCTAACAGTGATGTTGTGTTATACTCTTTCTCTCCATAAATGTAAGTGTATAATAATGAAGTAATCTGATCAAAGATGCAGAAAGGGAATTCTCCAAACAGTTGTGAGGCATAAACTGACTAGAAAGATTTGTTTTTTAAAGGTAAATACAGGTAACAATATGTTCTCCACAGAGCAGGAACATATATTTTGCTTTGGCACCTTAATCCCAGATGGAAACATACTTTTAAAATGTAGCCATCATAAATCATCTCAGCACTGGGCTTTTTGCATTGACATCTTTTGCCTGCTGTTGGGTTTCAGGCTCCATTTTAGCCACTTTGTTGGGGCTTGAAATGCTGCAGCAGGACATAGCTGAATGCTGAAGCCTGGTGGGATACCTTCTCTTTAGTGTCCCACAGCAGCCTTTTCCTTTGTGTAAAAAACCTGTAATTTGAAGGTCAAAAATGGCTATGACCTAGCTTTTTATAGAATCTTTCTCCTAGTAAATGTAATGTAAATGTATGTATACTTGTAAAGCGCACTATCACCTTTCAGGCATCCTGGCGCTGTATACCGCTGTGGAACTCTTCCTGGCTTTCCCTGTGAGATGCCCCCTACTGGGCACCCCCAATGTGAAACCAGGCATCCTAGCGCTTTTGAGGCTGTTATGGAGATTAAGCAAGCTATTGCCCGGAGTTGCAGAGTGGGACCCATGACTCTGTAACTCTGAAACCTCCAAGAGTGCTAGCAACGGCTTCCAGGAGACCAGGCCACAGATGGCAGTGGAGACAAGACCAGCTACTCACTCCAGAAAGGACTACAGTACAGTCCTATGCAATTGCAACTAGTCAGCTCACTCTTCAAAACAGAACACAAGATGATCTTACTTATGAAAATAAATTAATTTTATTTACATGCAGACTTCCCCCATAGTTTACAGCTACCATAGCCTATACAGTGGAAAAGAGCATTTGTTTCCCTTCACTGCAGGGACATACAAACCTAAATGTTAGGCATGTACACTATGCACCCAAATCGCGTGGGCTTCAAGGTGCTGCAATTTCAAAGGTAGGATATTATACATGGCAAATGCTGTTTCATTTCACATGTGTAACTTTGCTTATATCAGTTGACTGTGGCAATTAGAATGAGTCAATCTTTCACCATATTTATGGGTCAGAGCACATTCGTTGGGAACTTTGTAGATGTTTCGCTATACACAGCCTAACTGGGCCAGCAAATCCTTTCTCATAAAAGCAAAAAACTGGGAGTGTCACACAAATTGGCTAATTCCATTTAACATGTTTCTTATGAATTTCTCCACATGTAATCTGTCACAGGTTGACTAATGGTCCACTCTCAGTTTTCAACCAGTAGGCAGCATCTACGTAGGGAAAGGTGAACAGGCTACACCTATACAGTGCAAGACCTCAGCTGCATGGTGGGCTGCAACTACCACGTAAATGGATACATGGGAGAGGGTATAGGATGAACAGGACACACAAGTTAATGCCCCCTACACACAGAAAATGGGATGTTCCTCAGCACATTGTGAGGAACCTCATCATGACCATGGTGGAAGAGGACAGTTGGGCAGCTCATTTTATTGCTAAGGAAAGAGTAATGATGTAGAGAAAAGGCACAGCTGTTTCTGGGGGTCATTTGTCTTCCCCTTACCATTAACAGTCTAAAGAAATATAGGCACTCATGAGTGACATTTGCATCTGATATAAACTGAGCTCTCATGCATTGATTGTATGCAAGCCCAACACATCGCCTACTCAAATACCATCATGTGTGCGTGAAGTCAGATTCTGGATAGACAACAGTAATTTTTAAGAACGTTTGATGACCAAAGAACTGACCTGAGTCAGCTTTCCAAGGTGGTGGACATGAGGCTAAATACTGTTCATGAGTGCCAATGTACCTAGCACATCATAATTAACCTATCTTTATATCATTGACTTCCCCCATGTCCACTTAGTAATTTTTCTGGAGGGTTTTTTCTCAACGCTGTGTGGTCCCTCCTAGCAGGCCGATTTCAATGCAACGTTGTCAACTAGATTTTCAGGCAGGCCCGGTCAAATCATGGTCCTCTGGAGCTCCAGATCTTTCAGCGGGATGAATCTGAAATCCAGGCCGGAGCGCAGTTGAAGGTAGGACTCTCATCGCTGTGTGGGAACAATTATGGAGCTTTTTCCAAAAGATGCTCCAAACTTATCCAAACATCTGGCTCTTCCTTCTGAAGTTTTTCTTAAGGGTCCAAAGTGTCCGAAACACAAGTCCAAGGGTCTAGAAGCTCTGAAATGTCCTTGGAAGTTTTCACTATAGTTCCACAATGCACCTGGTCAAATCCTTTTAAAGTCCTCTGGACATACTACAGGCTGGGAAATTCTTGGAAGAGATGGTGAAGGCAAGCTCTTTTAACTTGTTGCTTTCAGGGAGGCCACTCCTTAATAATTTTTAAAGCACAGCAAAGTCCTCAGGGCTGTAGTTCTAGGTGTGCAAACAGTAGCAGTCCTTCATGAGAAATCATGTGTGGTGCAGACCAGTGTTCCAGAAGGCAAGCCTATTTTTGTAGTTTGAGGCAGCAAATTCAAATTCAGAACTGAGTTGCACGGCAGCTCTCAGATTTTTATTCAATGATCTGTGGCGACAAGCAGGGGGGCACCCCAATCCAACAGGTTGGTTGCATGGTGCCACCGAAAAGCATGACCGCTTCCTCCAAACTGTGGCATAATCTTGCCCCACAAAGCACTGTACTTTTGAAACTCAAGATGGAGGAATCCTCTCCAACAGAATAAGACCTGGCCTAACCAACCCACTGGTGTGACTCATATCCAGCAGTACTCTTCTTGCCCTTCTGCCAATTCCTTTCATAGAAGGCTGGATTTTGACTTACATACAATAAAGTTCTATAACTTATTTTCTGTACTAGTTATGATAAATTCAACAGTGGCAAGTAGCTGAATTTATCATTAGAAATCTTTCAAGTCTTTGAATGACATTTTAAGCCTCTTGCCGGCAATAGTTACATTTAAAGAAAACATTCCAATGTTAGCCTATGGAGATACAAATCTACAATAGGCAAATTGGAATTAGCATATGTTTCCTCACCAGGGCTTATTAATCATCTTTTAAAAATACCTGCTTATAGTACCCCACCCCTGGGCCACCTAGGAGAGACCTTTGGGGTGACCAATATGTAAAAATAAGATAGATTACCGCTTTGAAAGCACCCGTAGCATCAAAATGGAATTTGCATGTAATTTATTTTTAAAGGTAGTCCGTAAAGCAATGCTGCCTTTAACAATAATTTTCAATGCAATAGGTCTCGCATTTGGGAGAGTGGGAGCTTTTGCTGTTGTAAATGTGAATGTGTTTTACCTATGTGTTTTCGTTTGGAATGGAGCAGGCCAGAGATGCATAAAGAGCGAGCGCAATGATTTACCAGCTCAGCAAGGCTTTACAGCGCTGCGTGCCTTCAGATGTGTAATTTGAGTTTTAATGAAGATTACACCCTCTACAATCCTTCTCAAATTAAAATTCACGGTAAACAATGGATTCCATATCCTCCAGTAGATTGTGCCCATCTCATGCAGTGAATTAAGAACATAAATGAATCACCGTTTACATGGCGTCCGACACTGGCTCCCCAAAGTTATTTGCTTTTGACACACACACTGTTGTTTTCTGCAGGGAGCGCCCTCCTCCACCAACAACAGCAGATCTCTGGGGCCCGAAACAATAACGAGGAAGAAACAGAGAGGAGCAGGCGGCACAGCACTGTCCTCAGGTTCTAGATGAGGGGGGGCACTGCACTATGCTAAAATTAGCCTCTTGGTGAGGTCTGTCAGCCTCACATATAGATCTTACATTTGACTACTTACACGCCTTACAGCTGCTGACCAATTTCAAAATAAAAAAAGTCAGGTCCCCTTTATTTTTTCTAGTGTTTTCTGAAATACAAAGCCTCAATTATTGGAAGTTTATGATTTTAATAAATATATTTTGGGGGGTTATGACATTTTTGATGTTGATAGTTTTATTTGATTGGTTAATTGTGAGATTTGATTAATATTCTCTGTGTCTGGAAGTGACAAGTGCCATAATCTTCTCCCTGGCAGACTCAGACTGTCTTTCCCTGAAAGGGCTCATGAGCTGCTAATGAACATTAAATTACATTTGATCACAAAGTTTCTGGCCAATTACTTTCTCAGTTCAGCACTCAGAAGCTCCCTGTTCACCAGGTATGTGCTGTTGAGCGCGTCGCTCCCTTACTCAAAAGTTCACCCCCACATAAAAAAAAAAGTGCCAAAACTAATATGAAACAAAGAAAACCCCTTAAAAGTACTGATTTAACAGTGAAAACAAACTACTGTTGTAACTAACCAATGTGCCTTCAGTTTGCTAGGTTTCCTAGTTAAAAATAAATAGAAAAAAGAGTGCATTAAAGGTGGGAGATTCTACCCTGTCTGCCAAATGTTGTGTATTGTTTATTTTTTTTGCACTTTCGTATAGCACAAACTGGAGCTCCAGTTGCATTTTACAAATGGACATAATCATTTTTAGGCACGGGGAAGATTAAGTGATTTTCCCCCAATCACATAATGTTTTGGAAGATGCCAAGACTCGAACCTGGTTTTCCCAGCTTGAAAGTCAGCTGTCCTAGTCTTAAGCCACACCCCTTGTGCTACAAGCTTCTACCCTACTTTCTACTAAAAAGAGGCAAGCCACGATAGAGTTAATCCCGAAGACAAAGAGTATGAAAATGAGGGGCCCTCGACCCCCCCGCCCGCATGGCGGCGCGGCGACCCCCCCTCACCCCTTGTCTCCCGGTGGTGGGGGCGTGACCTCCCGGCATCCAGTGATGACGCGGGGGGTGCGCGCCACACCACCGGCTGGCTGGCGCCCGACCCCTGACCCGGAAGGCATTGTGCAGGCTTCCGGGTCGGGGGGCGGGAGGAGGGGGCGTGCCGCCCCCTCCCCACGATCCTAGTTTAAAGGAGGGGGGAGCGCTCGGGCGGCCCCTTGTCGCCTGGACGCTCCCCCACACTGGTCGTGCCCCGCGCTCGGGGCCTCCTAATTTTCCTTTTCTTTGTTTTATAGGTCCGCTTCATCGCAATCGATGAGACTGGAGCTGCTGAGCCCGGGAGAACAGATGATTCCTCCCTTTCGCCGGGGGACGTGTGCCAGCCGGTTTCACGTTGTGGAGCCCTGGAGAACAGCAGCACTCGGGAGGAAGGGGCGAGTCTTAGTGCGCAAGAGCCTGGGGAACGCGGGAAGCGGCCTCTTTGTGCCCGCGCTCCCCGGGTTCGCTCCTCGCCCCACCGTGGGGCCTTTCATTTTATTTTGCTTATGTTGCAGGTTATAAGGAATCTGCGCGGCGTGGGAACACTAGGACGTCCGGCGGATCGGGGACTTTCCTGAAGTGCTTCGTGGTTGCACCGGACGAACATGGAGTATGCGGTGCCCCACGGAGCATCGAGAGCAGCTGGGCCTCGTGCAACCAATGCGGTGATGGACTGGTCAGCGAGAAGGCAATCGCCTCAGGGATCAGCTGCGGTGCGAGCGGCTGCCTCCACCCACCTCGTCCTATAATGATGGTGAGCGGGCGCCTGTTTGGTAGCGTGATTTGTGTCAGATTCGGGAGTAACATCACCAGGGCAAATGACTTACAGGTCATCTCCTGTTGACAATTGTGAGCACAATGCACATTGTGACTGAGTTACTGGCAGAAACCCATAGTCATAAGCTGCGGGTAGTCGGGTGTGAAGGATCACGGTTACTTCTTTAGACTTCGAGCTACCTTTTTAATAATACCAAACTGAAAACAAAGACACGTCATTCTCTTCCCACGTGGCGGGTTATTTTACTTATTAAGAGTACTTCACTAAACTGCTGGGGAGCATTGCTGTCCTGCCACGAAATCTCAAATCTGAAACATTGGGATCACTTCCGTTTCACTCATGAAATGCCTGAGAGCTGGCACTGGAGCACTGCGGATCTGGGTGCGAAGCTCGGTGTCAGCGCAACATCCTATGATTCTGGGCAATTCACTTAACCTCCCCGTGCCCATATAGAGAGTAGGGTGACCAACCGTCCGTAAATTTCACGGACAGTCCGTAATTTTGGCTGTCTGTCCGTTGTCCGTGAAGGATTCTTTAACGGACGCCATTTGTCCGTAATTTTAACCCGGCACAGCTTCCACCCACCTCCCTTCTTGACTATGAGGCTGTTCCAGAGCTTAGATACCCCGCAGCATTGGAGAGGCACAGCGGGATGGCAACCCTCACACCTTCAGCTCGTGATGAGCTGTTAGGAGGTGCTTGAAGGTGACTGAGAGGAGGGGCTGCAGCTTCAGGAGCAGCGACATCTATTCACATGCAAACAGACCTGAATGCGCCATGTCTCGGCAATTTAGAGGGGCCTGACACATTCCATTTCTACCCAGGGCCCCAAACATCGTAGAACCGCCCCGATTACACCAAGGCAGAGCTTAATTACTGTCACTAAATTGTAAGCAAACCTCGGTTCTTCAAACATGCAGTCTATAATGTAATAAAATAAAGAAATGGCACAATCGCACCCACACTGATTAACAAAATATGGAGGACAATCAGCTAAACCAGTTCTATAAGAGTATCTCCTGTAAGTACTGTACATCACAGTGGGGGATGGCATTTTGGACAGAGAGCCTGTCTTCGTTGTCTTGTGCAGGAGGGGGCGAGGAGCCAAAGATGATACTAGAATACTGCATGCCCACCCCTGTGCCCACCCTGGTGGACCCTGCCCCCCTCGCCCCCCGCCTGTGATGGCTCCTGTCCCCCCATGTTGTGGCTCCAGTCCACCCCCGCCTGTGATGGCTTTTGTCCCTCCCTGTGGTGGATCCTTTCTCTGCCCTGGGTGGCTTCTGTCCCAGTCCTGCAATGGCCCCTGCAGCGAGGGTGACGTTCTTGATGGGCCTCTTCTCAAAAGGGCTCAGCTCAAATTAATATGGAAAGGTGGGCGAGTAAGTGAATGGGATGGGTGGATGGCTGGATGAATTAGTGAAAGGGTTAATGGATGAATGAAAGATTGAATAAATGGATATTGAGAGAGGATGGATGGATTGATGAGTGAGGGGAAGGATGGAGAGAAAATGTAAATAGCTGGATGTATGGGTGGAAGGGTAGCTGGATGATGGATGAGGGGAAAGATGGATGAGGGGATGGATGGATGAGGGGAAGGATAGATGGATGGATGGAGGGGAAGGATGAGGGGAAGGATAAATGGATGGGTGAGGGGAAGGATGGATGATGGATGAAAGGAAGGATGGGTGAGGGGAAGGATGGATGGATGAGGGGAAGGAAGGATGGATGAGGGGAAGGAAGAAGGATGGATGGATGAGGGGAAGGATGGAAGGATGGATGGATGAGGGGAAGGATGGAAGGATGGATGGATGAGGGGAAGGATGGATGGATGAGGGGATGGATGGAGGGGAAGGATGGATGGATGGGTGAGGGGAAGGATGGATGATGGATGAAAGGAAGGATGGATGAGGGGAAGGATGGATGGATGAGGGGATGGATGGATGAGGGGAAGGATGGATGGATGAGGGGAAGGATGGATGAGGGGAAGGAAGGATGGATGAGGGGAAGGATGGATGGATGAGGGGAAGGAAAGATGGATGGATGAGGGGAAGCATGGATGGATGAGGGGAAGGAAAGATGGATGGATGAGGGGAAGGATGGATGGATGAGGGGATGGATGGAGGGGAAGGATGGATGGGTGGGTGAAAGGATGGATGGATGATGAGGGGGAGGATGGATGGATAATGAGGGGAAGGATGGGTGGATGGATGATGAGGGGTGGGTGAAAGGATGGATGATGATGAGGGGAAGGGTGGATGGATGGATGATGAGGGGGTGGGTGAAAGGATGGATGATGAGGGGAAGGATGGATGGATGCTGAGGGGATGGATGGATGCTGAGGGGATGGATGGATGATGAGGGGGTGGGTGAAAGGATGGATGGATGGATGATGAGGGGAAGGATGGATGGATGATGAGGGGAAGGATGGATGGATGGATGATGAGTGGGTGGGTAGAAGGATGGATGGATGATGAGGGGAAGGATGGATGGATGATGAGGGGAAGGATGGATGGATGATGAGGGGAAGGATGGATGGATGGATTATGAGTGGGTGGGTGAAAGGATGGATGAGTGGGTGGGTGGATGATGGGTGGGTGAAAGGATGGATGAGTGGATTGGATGGTGGGTGGGTGGGTGAAAAGATGGATGAGTGGGTGGGTGGATGGTGGGTGGGTGGATGAGTGAAATGATGGATGGATTGATAAGTGCAAGGGTGAATGAATGAACGTATGAGTGAAAGGGTGAATGTAAGGATGGATGTGTGAGTGAAAGGGAGGGTAGATGGACAAAAGGATGAATAGATGTGTGAAGGAGTGAAATAATAGATGGATGAGTCATAGGGTCAATGGATGGATTCATGAGTGAATGAGTAGATGGATGGGTGGATGGATAGATGGATGGAAGGAAGGATGGCTAAGTGAAAGGGTCGATGGAGAGAGAAAAGGAGGATGGATGATGACTAAAAAGAGTGGATGGGTGGAAGGATTAGTAAGTGAAAGGATGGCTGGATTGGTGAAAGGGTAAATGTCTGGATGGATGAGTGAATGGATGGATGGGATGAAGAGTGGATGGATAAGTGTACAGATGGATAGGGTGAAAGGGTGGATGGATGGATAATGGATGGATGAGTGAAAGAATGGATGAAGGGATGGATGAGTGAAATGATAGATGGAAGGATACATGATGGATAGGTTTGCAAATGGTTGAATATGTTTGGAAATGGCTGGGCTTAATTATATACTATTGCGTGACTTCTGATGTGTCTGTAAAACGTACCTATTGTCCTGAAGTTGTGTCCTGAATTTTGACCCTTTGTCCTGAATTTTTACCCTCACCGTCCTGAATTTGCACCAATGCCAGTTGGTCACCCTACGCACCACCCTAACGCCGGCACAGCTTGCACCCACGTTCCTTCTCGACTCCAATGCTGCATCAAAGTTCAGATAACCATCAGCATTGGAGAGGCACAGCGGGATGGCAACCCTCACACCTCCAGCCCTTGATGACCTGTTAAGAGGTGCTTCGAAGGTGACTGAGAGGGAGGGGCTGCAGGTTCAGGAGCAGGGGCATCTATTCACATGCAAACAGCCCTGAATGGTCACGTCTCTGCAATTTAGAGGGGGCCTCACACATTCCCTTCAGCCCAGCGCCCCAAACATCCTAGACTCTGCCAGATTACACCGGGGCAGCACACAGTTCTCTTCACAGAGCTTAATTACTGTCACTAAATTGTAAGCAAACCTCAGTTCTATAATGTAATAAAATAAAGAAAAGGCACAATCGCACCCACACTGATTAACAAAGTATGGAGGACAATCAGTTCAATCAGTTCTCTTAGAGTATCTCCGGTAAGTACTATACATCACAGTGGGGGATGGCATTTTGGACAGAGAGCCTGTCTTCCTTGTCTTGTGCAGGAGTGGACGAGGAGCCCAAGATGATACTAGAATACTGCATTCCCACCCCTGTGCTCACCCTGGTGGATCCTGTGCCCCTCCTGTGATGTCTCCTGTCCCCCCCTTCCCCCTCCTGTGATGGCTCCTGTCCCTCCCTCCCCCCGCCTGTGATGGCTCCTGTCCCCCCCTGTGGTGGTTCTTGTCCCCCTCTCCCTCCCACCTGTGATGGCTCCTGTCCCCCCCTGTGGTGGATCCTGTCTCCACCCCGGGTGGCTTCTGTCCCAGTCCTGGAACAGCTACTGCAGCGAGGGTGAAGTTCTTGATGGGCCTCTTCTCAAAAAGGCTCAGCTCAAAATTAATATGGAATTAATATGGAAAGGTGGGCAAGTAAGTGAGTGAAGGGATGGGCGAATGGCTGGATGAATTAGCGAAAGGGTGAATGGATGAATGAAAGAGTGAATAAATGGATAATGAGAGAGGATGGATGGATGGATTGATGAGTGAGGGGAAGGATGGATGAGAGAAATGTAAATAGCTGGATGTATGGGTGGAAGGGTAGCTGGATGATGGATGAGGGGAAAGATGGATGAGGGGAAGGATGGATGGATGAGGGGATGGATGGATGGAGGGAAGGATGGGTGGATGAGGGGAAGGATGGATGATGGAAGGATGAAAGGAAGGATGGATGATGGATGAAAGGATGGATGGATGAGGGAAAGGATGGATGGATGAGGGGTAGGATGGATGAGGGGATGGATGGAGGGGAAGGATGGATGGATGGAGGGGTGGGTGAAAGGATGGATGATGAGGGGAAGGATGGATGGATGGATGATGATGAGGGGAAGGATGGAGGGGTGGGTGAAAGGATGGATGGATGATGAGGGGAAGGATGGATGGATGGTGAAGGGAAGGATGGATGGATGGATGATGAGGGGAAGGATGGATGGATGGATGATGAGGGGATGGATGGATGATGAGTGGGTGGGTGGAAGGATGGATGGATGGATGGATGATGGGGTGGGTGAAAGGATGGATGAGTGGATGGGTGGGTGGATGGTGGGTGGGTGGGTGAAATGATTGATGGATGGGTGGATGGTGGGTGGGTGGATGGTTGGGTGGATGATGGGTGGGTGGATGGATGAGTGAAATGATGGATGGATTGATAAGTGCAAGGGTGAATGAATGGACGTATGAGTGAAAGGGTGGATGTAAGGATGGATGAGTCAGTGAAGGGAGGGTAGATGGACATAAGGATGAATAGATGTGTGAAGGAGTGAATTGATAGATGGATGAGTGATAGGGTCAATGGATGGATTCATGAGTGGATGAGTAGATGGATGGGTGGGTGGATGGATGATGGAAGGAAGGTTGGCTAAGTGAAAAGGTCGATGGAGAGAGAAAGGGAGGATGGATGACTAAAAGAGTGGACGGGTGGAAGGATTAGTAAGTGAAAGGATGGCTGGATTGGTGAAAGGGTAACTGACTGGATGAATGAATGGATGGATGAAGAGTGGATGGATAAGTGTACAGATTGATAGGGTGAAGGGGTGGATGGATGAATAATGGATGGATGAGTGAAAGGATGGATGAAGGGATGTATGAGTGAAATGATAGATGGAAGGATACACGATGGATAGGTTTGCAAATGGTTGAATATGTTTGGAAATGGCTGGGCTTACTTATATACTATTGCGCGACCTCTGATGTGTCTGTAAAACGTACCTATTGTCCTGAAGTTTTGTCCTGAATTTTGACCTCCTGTCCTGAATTTGTGTCCTGAATTTTGACCCTTTGTCCTGAATTTTTACACTCCCCGTCCTGAATTTGCACCAACACCAGTTGGTCACCCTAATAGAGAGAGAACCTAGAAGGGGGGCCCTCCCTGGATTCCCTGAGGGGTGACAAGAAGCGCTATAATAAATATACAGGCAAGGATTGTGTTATCTGGGTGAAAGCTGCCTGGTCCCTGGTTCTGTTAAAAACGGGGTTAAAAGTCACGACCTGCTGTATCAGCAGCTTTCCTGTCCTTCCTACCTGCCAGGAAAGGAGGGTTCACCCCCGCCGAGCTCGTTAGTTACAGCGCTGTGAGGGATAGGTTACATGGTTTTGGTAAGGGAGTGCCCCTACGGATCCTAAAGTTTTTTGTTTTATGATCTCCTGCGCAGGCTGGGGCGTACGAATTGTATGCAGCTAGGGAGGCATTATGCAGCTAGGGAGGCATTACAGCCCTGCTGCTGCATTAGGCAGGAATTAAAAAATTTGAATGGTGTCATGAAATAGGCTGTCTAGAATTTTTAAGTAGGAGTGAAGAAGCGACGCAGCTATGTCACACCCTCGTGAGGTAATGCTACACAATCAGCGGGTGTGTGTGTCATGAAATAGGTTTAAATTTGTCAATTTAGAGAGGCAAGCTGCTTATTGTCTGATGCAAAGAGAGACATGTCCCTTATTGCACTGGTTGGTCCAAATTCACTATCAGTCACGCAGTGCAGCACTCCGTCAAAGGTCTTAATTTGTTCATCAAAACCCTCGTTGTTTCATCCCAAGTATCAGCAGGCATTTTCTGAAAGAAGATGCGCCTGTGTAGTTGGTAACTATATCACATCTTTGCGCGTACCAGTGGCATCTACTCATTCATGATGGGATGAATCGGCATGCGAGGAAATATAAAAGAGAAACTAAACGGGTCTCCATCAGGCTCGGTTTTGAGCCCTGACAGGTGCTCTAACTTTCAAATTGTTTTCACTTTCATCGAAACGCAAAGATGAAATTTCAAATCACTATTTTGACAAATAATACTGGGGCATTTGATACTAGTTTTTCTGATTATCTTATATTTTTTCTGCATTAGTTTTTATTTTCTAGAAAAGGACAGCGAATTTTAACATTACAGTTGTGGCATTCCTCTTAGTATCCTAGTAAGCTTCCAGGTAAGCTTCCATATTACATATGTACATTCTATGTTCTGGTTCTGTATTACACATGTAAGTTCTAGTATTATTGGAATGTAAGCCAGTGGTAGTTGGTCTTCTTTATAGAAGGACCTATCCGTGTACCTGCATGTAATAAATAGGACCTATCCGTTTACCTGCATGTAATAAATACTACTTACTTCATTATAAGGATTCGCACCTTTATTACAAAATTGATGGATGTGTTTCCTCAAAGTTTGATGTAAAATAACACCTCCGCTTTCTCAGGGTGTTGGGGTGCGGCTTCTCTTTAGACCTCCTTTCTGGTGAACAGTAACATTTATTGTGTACAAGTGGGTTCTTAAAGTCAGCAATATTTGTTGTCCACACAAATAATATGTAGACAGAAAGAGTCGGGCACTTTACTTGCATGGGACAGCACCATCCAGCTCAAAGAAGCACCGTAGCGCTGCATGGAGAATATATCTACTGTGGCGAGGGTGTGGGGTGGTGTACTTAGTTCATCAAGGCACGCGAGGTCCTTATGGATTACTGAAACCAGGATTCAGTGTGGAGGGAGCGTGTGGTAACCTAGAGTTGCTAGCACCCTTTGTCACTTTTGCCATTTTCGCATTAAGCATATGATTAACCTGTGACACCAAGAGGTATGGAAATAATACCACACAAGCTCCCAGACTGGACCAGTGTTTTGGACTGAGTTTCTGCGTACAAAGGTCAGAAATTTAGCCATTGGACCACATTGAGCACCGCAGCTCCTACTGAACATGGGCCAAGCCAGTGAAAGGGGTCAGCGGTTGCTGACGTGATGGGGCAAAGGTCTTATGGGATGTGATGTGGACTCGAAGATGCCATAGCATTCCTTAAAGAGTTTTGTATATCCGTATTTTCCCGCTTTGTCAGTAAATCCTCATGCCTTCTTTTCCCAGTTGCAAAACAACAGTTGATGGACAGAATGCAGTACAGAGATCTGGGCCTAAATCCATAGTTTTATGGCCTTTATTAAATGGGAGGGTTGCAATTTGGCCACAAGAATCTCTCACGGTTGTTTCCGGGTTGAATGTTTTTTCCATAATTATAAGATTAAGTGTAAACACTGTTGAATGATTATCAATTGGATCAACTGAGTTGATAGTGGAAACAAACGTGGTAACTCCTCTCTGCAAATGCCCGCTTTCTGCGGTCCTCCGTGCGAGCAAACATGTATTTAAGTGTAGGGCTTGATAGGTTCAAGCCAGTGGCCCAGGTTGCGCGACAACGGTGCTAAGCATAGACGTCCACCACGTTCTGTTGCAACTCAGGGCAGAAAGCCGAACAAAAGGAATATTTCATTTTGAAGGCAAATAACACCATGGTGGGCCTACAAATTAATTCCGTTTGGGGAACTAGTAGTGTATAAAGGGACTCTTGTCTCGACAACATAGTGAGAATACCGCATTGGCTACTAAGATTATTAGATAGCAGTATGAAGCACGGCACTGCTGGCTATTATACGCCTATACGGGATGCCTACACCAGTGAATTACATTCCATACACCACCGCTAACAGGGTATAGATCAGACCTTCCTTTATAGAGCAGCAGGTCCTGCTGCTTGATTGATAATAAGGCGGCACTGTCTTTCTAAAGGGGTTAAATTGGGTGCCCCCCCCCCCCCTTGGGTTTGGGCAGAGCCATACCTTCTGAGGGCTCTAATGAGGGCAACACCTGGCAGGGGTGGTCCTTTAATTATGTTGTGTTGGCTTGGAGGGTATTGTTACCAAAAGCAAAAGCTTAATGTCTCAACAATTTTCTTAACATGGGGGAGGGGGGAGGCCAGGCCTACGTGGAATGGCCTCTGCGAGGGTTCACCGAGGTACACTCTCACAATGGACTGCGAAAGCCGCAGTTGCGGAGGTGCATCGGAATGCGGGGCATGTAACTAACACCAGAGGCACCAAAGGGTGGGACACGTAAGCTTTGTGGGGAAGGCCGTGTAGCACAGACACGCGCATACACGTTTGTGTGGACAGACTTCGGAGATTCAATAGCAGTGGCCTGGAAAGAAATGTGCTGGGCGGCAGCAGACCTGGTTAGTAACTTTGAAAACGCTATTTCACGGCATTTCACACTATGTACTGTCCGTAAGTAAGGATGGATGGGTTATTGCATTCACTGTTGATTACAGGTCTATTCTTTCATGTAGGTCATACTACCAGGCACCCTCAGGGTAGCACTAAGTTAAATGCTCTGCATGTGACTCAAAACTGCTGCTACGTTAGACACTTGCAGTTGCAGGTTTAATGGAAATGTACTTAAGTGCTGATCGTAGCTAAAGCTGGCATGTGATTGCAACAAATACGGGCATGTGTACTGGATCTTTTGTCAAGAAACACTAATCGTTTGTGTTTGTTTTCATTTATGTATGACCGGACCCATGGTGGATACCCGGGAAGTGCCCCACACCACAACTGCAAGAAGGGGACCAGTACACCTGGATCAGGAGCTGCAACCAAAGGCCTCGGCTGCCCAAAGGCTTCAACTGTGATGGGCGGTCAATTCAACGGCGCAAACGGTGCCAGCGGGAAAAGGTGCTGCCCATGCATTATGGTTGAATTTCTCAAACCTGTTACGCGGGGGAGGAACTTGCTGTGGGGCGTCAAGGTTATTTCAGCAGCTCAACACAAGCGACAGTAGGAGCAACGGACAGTGGTGACTTGGCCACTCTTATGTGAGGCGCACTGACGGTGTTTTTCTTTCAGGTGACAGGAAGTAAAGGGCTGAGCAAAAGGAGTTTTCAGTCTCTTTCGTTGGGAGGGGGGTTTATGTCTCAGTTAGTTCAGGTATTAGTTTCGGAAAATCCTATCCCAGCAGCCCCCCCCCCAGTCAGTGGTGATACTTCACCTGGGGGATAATGAGCTGGCCAATCTAGGTGGGCGCATCCTTATATCATCTGCAAGGCAGCGTGGGTGGCCATGCCGGGAGGCACGATAGTTTGGTCGCAACTTACACCTCTGTGGCAGTGGCGAGGGGGGGGACTCGGCCGAGGCGTTGAATCACTCGGTAAAGAGGATCGACGCGCAATTGGACAAATTACTGCGAGTCCCCCGGTTACAGACGATCCATCATGGGTGCATTTGGGGGTGAACATTCCTAGCTACGAGACTGGGTATACTTAACCGAGGCAGGGAACGTCCTGTGATCTAATAACATAGTGCCATGGTTAGAGGGATTTGCGAGGCGATCATGACCTTTCTAGGAGTAGGAAGGGGGAGGCCAGATCGTCGGTCAACAATTCTGGCCTGTGGCGGTAAGGTCATGTCCGGTGAGCAGCTATTTTAAGGTCTGAGGGGGCGGCATTATCCTTTGGAGGTGTCCGCCCAGGGGGAGGGGTCACTGGCCCCTCCCAGAACTTCAGGGGCAGGTATAACTGGTGCTACAAAGGGGCGCGGGTAGGAGAGTCACGCTGTCCTTATGGCTGGTAGCCACCCCGCGCGTACTCATGACGTCAGTGAATGGCGCGAGTAAGGGCCCTCCTTCAGTGGGTAAATGGAGTTCACGGTGTGGACCGAGTAATTAACGGGCTCGGCTGCGCATGCGCACCTGCGGTAAGGGCGTAGCTAGTAGGACCTGACACCGGTTAGGACCTCGCCATATGGCCAGTAATGTTAGTATGCAATAATTTCAGAGGAGGATGTTAGATTCGGTTAGGAAACAAGCTGTATTAGAATCTTGTTAAGGTTAGCATATCATACTTGTTGATATGGTTGTATCTAATGTCCTTGAATAATTTTGCATAAAACGGTATCATTTGTTTAATACATTTTATTATTTTGTATCTTAATAAATACGGCCGGGGGGTCTTGCGATCCCCCGCCTTCCAAAGACAGTCATGTTTCATGTCAAGTGTGTCCTGGGTTGATGTGGGTCCACAGGGAGGGGGGAGGTAGCCGTCGCTGACCATGTGAAAAGGGGGGGCCCTCGGCCCCCCCGCCCGCATGGCGGCGCGGCGACCCCCCTCACCCCTTGTCTCCCGGTGGTGAGGGGGTGACCTCCCGGCGTCCAGTGATGACGCGGGGGGTGCGCGCCACACCACCGGCTGGCTGGCGCCCGACCCCTGACCCGGAAGGCGTTGTGCAGGCTTCCGGGTCGGGGGGCGGGAGGAAGGGGCGTGCCGCCCCCTCCCCACGATCCTAGTTTAAAGGAGGGGGGAGTGCTCGGGCGGCCCCTTGTCGCCTGGACGCTCCCCCACACTGGTCGTGCCCCGCGCTCGGGGCCTCGTAATTTTCCCCACCCACCATCCCTGGAACATTGCAGTGTTTTGTGCATATGATATTCCTGTCTTATTGTGTGTATAGACGTGTATTAATGACTTATTTCCCGTTTAGGAAGTGGTATTGAAACATAAATGTTGATTGCAATGGTGTTTCATGTAGATTGTATACCTGTTTTAATGGCATGTATTGACGTGTATTAACTATTTATTTCCCAGTTATGATGTAGTGTTGACACTTAAAAGTCGGTTGCAATTTTGTTTAGGCCTTTTTTCCCTAGTAGCCTGACGATGGTCATGTCATGTTGATTTAGTTAGTGTAGTTGTCCTTTAGATCTTTTTCCACAGGTGGTCGTATTTATTAGGGTATGGACATGCGGTAAGGTCATGACCGGTGAGCAGCTATTTTAAGGTCTAAGGGGGCGGCATCATCCTTTGGAGGTGTCCGCCCAGGGGGAGGGGTCACTGGCCCCTCCCAGAACTTCAGGGGCAGGTATAACTGGTGCTACAAAGGGGCGCGGGTAGGAGAGTCACGCTGTCCTTATGGCTGGTAGCCAACCCGCGCGTACTCATGATGTCAGCGAATGGCGCGAGTAAGGGCCCTCCTTCAGTGGGTAAATGGAGTTCACGGCGTGGACCGAGTAATTAACGGGCTCGGCTGCGCATGCGCACCTGCGGTAAGGGCGCAGCTAGTAGGACCTGACACCGGTTAGGACCTCCCCATATGGCCAGTAATGTTAGTATGCAATAATTTCAGAGGAGGTTGTTAGATTCGGTTAGGAAACAAGCTGTATTAGAATCTTGTTAAGGTTAGCATATCATACTTGTTGATATGGTTGTGTCTAATGTCCTTGAATAATTTTGCATAAAACGGTATCTTTTGTTTAATAAATTTTATTATTTTGTATCTTAATAAATACGGCCGGGGGGTCTTGCGATCCCCCGCCTTCCAAAGACAGTCATGTTTCATGTCAAGTGTGTCCTGGGTTGATGTGGGTCCACAGGGAGGGGGGAGGTAGCCGTCGCTGACCATGTGCATTAAGCTCTAAACCTACCTCTCTTCCTAAATCTTCTTCGTAGCCCGGTGTGAAAAATAGAAACCAGAACAATTACACTGGTATTAGAAGGGATGGTCATGGTCCCAGATAAACCAGTGGAGAGCAGGGTCAATTTAAAACCTTACACTAAGAGTTAGTGTGTGGATAACACTCAGTTCACTTCCGCTGCCACTCAGGGAGACTTCGTGTGAATGTATTAGCAGGATGCCCTTCTCTCTTGTTTCTTGGAGAGCTTCCATGCTCCCAGGGCCTCCTCTCCTGATTGGGAACAGCCAAAACAACTAGGCTACAGGCGTTAAAGTCCTGTAGACACGTGGGGGAGGGGTTAAGGAATGCTCAGCTTCCCTTCACAGTCCCAGCCCCTCTGTCTAGTTTCTAAATTCTGGTGTTTGGTGATTCCGGTTTCGCCTGCACTTCTGAGCTCTTCTTATGCTGGTGGCTGCAGACCTTGCACCTGAGGTTTGAGGCCTCACTCCACAGCTTCTATGCAGCTGCTGGCTGTAACCACTTGTTATGATGGCCATCAGTGCACTTAACCAAGTGGCTCCGTGTCGTTATTAGAAAAACCTTACCTCTGTCCGCGAAGCCCTGATAACGGTGCTCACACCAGCAACATAACACTGGGGACGAGTGCGGGCGTGCTCCTGCCGTGTTTCCTGTGCTGGAGCGGCGCATGCGGATGCGTTTGATCCCGCAGTGCTTGTGCCCTGCATCGCTGTACTCACACGGACATCTGTGCTCCCGCTGCTGGTACCCGCCACAGGAGGCCGCTACCCTCCGGTTAGACGCGCTGTCCGACGTGTGCTTCTACTGCTCGGGCCTGTTCCACTCTGGGCCTGCTCCTCTCAGCTGATGTCAATGCGGCGCTCTGCGTCTGGAGGATTCGCAGATTGCGGGCATGCGTGTTGGACATGAGGTGTCTACAGAGGCCTGAAAGCTCACACTGCTGCTCCTGGGGGTCCCACAGTGCCTGGCAACACTGTGCTTTGGTGGCTGACACCTTCCTGTCCTGGAGGTGAGTGTTTTTCCACTTCACCACTCCACCCTGCAGGGGTCACACACACCCTACATCTCATACGAGGTCAAGTGCTCGTTCATCAGTTAGGACAAGTGGACTAGCAGCACCATCTCTGGCGCACTCGTGGTCTTGGTGGAAGCAAGGACAAGCACTGCCATTGTGTGCTAGCTGGGAGCTACATTGCGGAGACTCCTAATGTCTACCATCCCCCCTATTGAGCCATTTGTGGTGGAGGGATCTCCATCAGCCCAGGTGTCACGATGGAAGGAGTGGTTGAACCCATTCCATGCCCAACTCAAGCTCCTGGCATCAACATGTGGATTCATAGATGAGACAGAAGAGATCCACGGGCAAATTATTCAAGGGTGTGCTTTGGCGAAGCTTCGTGAGCAGATTCTGGAGGAGTCAGGCAAGCCGCTACAGGATATTCTAATTCTGGGGCAAACGAAAGAGCTGTCCAAGACCAGGGCAGCACACATGGAGGCGGCACTGCAGTCGCCCGTCAAAGCGGAACTGGTGAATGCAGTTGTGACTAAATCAACCGACCGTCGCACCAAGAGGCCCTTTGCTGGTGGCCCGCAAGGGACACAACGCTACTGTGGGTACTGTGGTGGCCCACCTCACAAAGCAGCTGACTGCCCAGGTAAGGTCAAGAAATGCACCGGCTGTGGATGCTTCAATCACTTCAAAAAAGTGTGCCGCTCCAAACAGTACAGATAACTCAAGCAAACAGTCAATGCGGTACCTGAGGGAGACAGTGAATCAAGTGACATGGATGACGATGAAGAAGTCTAAAAGGCAGTACACAAGGTACATATGATCGGAGCCGCGTTGAACAGAAACAGACGCCTCCCACAGTGCCGGATCCAGGTAGGCGCACAAGACATAACGGCTGTCATGGACACTGGGGCCACCATCAACATAATGGCTGCCAATCTGTACAACTCCATTCGACCCACACCAGCTTTAAAGCCCACCAGAATCACAGTATTCGCTTATTGACAGGACAAGCCAAAATGAAGGGGAAGTTCAAGACCACAGTGACGCATGACAGCAAGTCAATCACCACTATCGTCTATGTCACGAAGGATGGGCAAGGTATGCTCCTGGGATGTCGAGCGGCAGAAGATCTAGGGATTGTGTCCTTTGCGTTTGGGATCCACCAAGAATCAGTTCAGCACATACTTCAGGAGTTTGCATCATTCTTCGAAGGCATTGGAAGGTATTGTGGAAAAGAAATACATCTTCACAGTGACCACACTATGCAGCCTGTGGCCCTGCGACACCGACGAGTGGCTTTCCATCTACGCCCATTGGTGGAACAAGAGTTACTCAAGCTGGAGCAAGTAGGTATAATACAGAAGGCGTCCGGTCTCACGCCTTGGGTGTCCCCGATTGTCGTCGCCCCGAATTCAAAGCAACAAGGTGCAATCAGTATATGCGTCGACATGAGATTGCCGAATGCAGCCATCAAACGGGAGAGACACATCACTCTGACTATTGACATTTTAATCAGAGAGATGGCGGGGGCGTGCTGGTTCTCTAAACTCGACCTGCGGTCAGGTTACCACCAACTGGTACTCGTTCAAGAATCCAGAAATATAACGACTTTCTGTAAACAAGTTGGAATTTGCCGGTACACCCATTTGAGCTTCGGAATATCTAGTGCTGCAGAGGTGTTCCAAAACGTGATCCATAAACTAATTATGGACATTCCTGGAGTTATTGATGTGAGTGACGACATTATGGGACATGCTAAGAATATCACAGAACACCACTCTCGCCTGGTGCAAGTCCTCCAGTGAATCAAAGATTCCGCACTTACTCTCCACAGGGAGAAATGCGAATTTCTAAGGAACAAATTACAATTCTTTGGATACACATTCTTGGCTGATGGTGTCAACCATGACCCAGACAAGGTCAAGGACATTAAAAATGCGCCAGCCGCAATCAATATCACTGAAGTCCGCAGTTTCCTTGACATGGTGAATTACTGTGGGCACTTCATCAAGGATCTCATGACCCTCCCTCAACCCATGAGGGATCTCACAAAAGACTCCGTTCCATGGGTGTGGGGAGAACCTCAAGCCAAGGCGCTCCAGGACATTAAGGATGCTTTGTCCACTGGTACCATGCTGGCTTTTTTTGCCACTGGATTCAAGCAAGCCTGGCTGAAGACGGCTGAAATGCCAGAAACTGGTCCTAGGAAACTTGTTTCCGGTCCAGGGAAGGCATGGCTTGGCAGTTCGGGCAGGACTGTTCCCATGAGGCACAGGGTCAGACTGATTTGCATATGGCCATGTCTGAACTGGGGTGGCAGAGTGGGCTAAAGAACGGGAAAGGATTAAACCCAGATCTTTTGACTGGGTGTGAGTGTTTGATTGGTTCAGATGCTCCGTCCATCACCACCCTCTTTTGTACCGCTTTGTTTGCCATAAGTTGGCAGGGTATGCTCAGACGTGAGCCCCTTACTCACTTTGCCACTGGATTCAAGCAAGCCTGGCTGAAGACGGCCGAAATGCCAGAAACTGGTCCTAGGAAGCTTGTTTCCGGTCCAGGGAAGGCATGGCTTGGCAGTTCGGGCTGGACTGTTCCCATGAGGCACAGGGTCAGACTGATTTGCATATGGCCATGTCTGAACTGGGGTGGCAGAGTGGGCTAAAGAACGGTGATGGATTAAACCCAGATCTTTTGACTGGGTGTGAGTGTTTGATTGGTTCAGATGCTCCGTCCATCACCACCCCCTTTTGTACTGCTTTGTTCACCATAAGTTGGCAGGGTGTGCTCAGACGTGAGTCCCTTGCTCACTTTGCCACTGGATTCAAGCAAGCCTGGCTGAAGACGGCTGAAATGCCAGAAACTGGTCCTTGGAAGCTTGTTTCCGGTCCAGGGAAGGCATGGCTTGGCAGTTCGGGCTGGACTGTTCCCATGAGGCACAGGGTCAGACTGATTTGCATATGGCCATGTCTGAACTTGGGTGGCAGAGTGGGCTAAAGAACAGTGATGGATTAAACCCAGATCTTTTGACTGGGTGTGAGTGTTTGATTGGTTCAGATGCTCCGTCCATCACCACCCCCTTTTGTACGGCTTTTTTTGATCAGGAGAAGCTTACGCTGGTCGCCGTTGATGCAGGACCGAAGGGACTCGGTGCTGTGCTTATGCAACGAGGGCATCGACTGGTAGTTCCCTCCTAGTTAACTGCCAGGGTCATTCAACTCACCTATAGAGGTCATCAAGGGTTGGTGAAAACCAAATTGCGGCTGCGCACCAAAGTATGGTTCCCTTATATGGATGAACTAGTAGAGGCTGCCGTTCGAGAATTCCAGTGGTGCCAGGGGACTGGAGGAACCCCCAAACCTGCACCCGTGATCACCGAGCCAAGACCCCCTCGTCCGTGGATGAGTGTAAGTCTTCATTTTGGAAGTCTGCCGGACGGTAGACACATCTTTGTAGCCATTGACGACTATTCCAAATATCATGAGATTGATGTTGTGAACACCCTCAGTGCCGCAGAAATAATCCTCAAAATCGAAAAAGTAGTAGCTACGCATGGCATATTCCATGAACTCCAGACAGACAAGGGCCGCCTTTTCAGAGTCAAGAGTTGGCCACATATCTAACGTCCTTAGGTGTCAAGCACCGGTGAATCACCCCCTGCTGGCTGCAAGCAAACGGGGAGGAGGACCATTTTATGCGGACATTAAATAAGGCCATCCGCATAGAACACAAATGCTACCAATCCATGGAATTGACTCTGTTCACATTCCTGAGGAACTATCGACAGACTCCCCACACCACCACAGGCCTGGCCCCGGGACACTTGTCGATGGGTCAAGTACTCAGGGATTCCATACCACATCATCCCCGACGGTGCCCAGAGAATGCTGATGACTGCAAAATAGAACAGCAGAGGCGTAAAATACATGAGCGTGTCAGTCAGACTCGAGGAGCTCGACTGGTGGATCTTCAACAAGGGGATAAGGTGCTGCTCAAGAACCGCATGAACAAAGGAACATTCCATCTCCCATATGAAAGGCGTCCCTGGGCTGTCGTCGGAGTACGAGGTACCAGGGTAATGGTCCGAAGAGGCAGAAAAGTGGTAACTCAAAACAGTTCCCACTTTAAGAAGTAACAGTTCACGGAGAATCCCCTGATAGACTCAGGGGTAGTGAGGGGAAGGTCATCTGCTGTTGACACTCAGTTGCTCCCCGTGGCTGAGGCGGCAGTGGACATTGCCCCGTCACCGATGCCAGGAACAGATCCTAGCTTGCCCATGAGCGCTGACTCCGGAGTGGCAAAGCAGGACAACATTCCAATGAGCTCTAGAGAACATCGCGTGAGGACGGGAAAATTGAATAGAGATATTTGTTGGTGCTCCCCTGTCACGACCGGGCCATGTGATATGGACCGGGTCACATGATTTAAGTTTAATAAACACGGTCACTGCGCACATGACGTCAGTAGCAGCCTGTACGCGGTGGCCATCAGTACACTTGACCAGGTCGCTCCGTGTCGTTATTAGAAAGGCCTTACCTCTGTACGCGAAGCCCTGATAACGGTGCTCACACCAGCAACATAACACCATTCACGCACTTAGCCACCCGGTATTATTACCAGCAAAATCAGCAATAGTTTTTTTTTTTTAGTACCAGAAGATGGAAGGCAAACACTAACTACCCTGTCAGAATTTCAACTTGTGAACTTAAGATTCCACTTGGTTTTATGCAGCAAGCATTGCTGACAAGTTCATGTCGGAGTTGTTGTTTTATGGCCTTTGGGACGAGGTGATACTGGTGGCTGTGGGGGTTGTGGAGGAACTATGTTTGGCTGCAAATTCCTTCTAGCTGCCTAGGCTTGAATTAAAAATTGAGCCCAAATGTTAACTAACTCAAAACTGAAACCACCAACAAATAACATGCTGTGTTCCTAAGCAACAGCCCAAGACACACTGAAGTGTAATAGATGACGAGCACACCACATGTCCCCATTTCGCCCTCTTGGGACATTTTTGCACGACGGATCAGTGACCAGAGGACCATTGATTAGAAACAGCAGGCGATCCCTTCATTTATATTTCTCAGCAACTCCTATAGATTTATTTATTTCAACAATTTTATATAATATAGGGTTCATTCTGTTGATACCCTGTCATGGAAATGCACCCCCGGTGCATGTATTGTCAACAGAAGTGCATTTTACTGGAAGAAATTTGTCACAGAACATGCAAACAAGTCCAATTTTACTCTTTGGGTATGTTTTCATTTTGTAGTTGATATAAAAAAATCCCTTCCCTTTCAAGTAGAAAGTTGCAAATGACATAAAGAGAACTTCTGCAAAAGCTTGTATCACGAGATACAAATATGAAGTGTTCCTTGTACCTTCCAAGCCCATCTACAGATGACGCTGTTGTCAGAAGGATACAGAATATAATGGAAGGAACCTGCTCCGGAACCGAAGGAGTTAAACAATACTGCCAAGTCACTTGCCTTTTCGGGAAGCCTGGGGAATCCAGCTTCTGATTACAATCAGCAAGCAACTGCAGAGGCTGCCACGTTCGTTAATTTTCACATTAATGTTTATCGCACTTGTCCGGCGCTGCATAAGTACCTGCTAGCCCGCGGTACATGATGGAACACAACCTGTGAGAGGAGCAAACCCTAATGGTTTCATACTTTGCACAGGATGGGTGCAGTCCTTGAGCACATTAAGCAAAATGGGCCTTATTTACAAACCCTTTGCGCCACCCATAGGTCACTATTCCCATGTTAAAAATTACGCTAAAGTGGCACAAGTGGATTTTAAATAAGCCCCAATATATTTACTTATTTACAGCCATGCAGTTACTAATCCATAACCGTTAGCCAGTCCCATATCATAGACATGCACCGGTGCAAGAATTTGCATTGTTTGTTTTCAGGCAGTATAATACAAAACAGCGAGTAGCATTTGCACATGGACCAATCTGATTTCACACTATGTTTGCTGTTCCCATAATAAGAAGTAAACAAAATGTATTTTATCCACTTCCTACGCAAGTATGGGTCGATGTTCGGGGCATAATCACGTTGTTTCACGTTTTAATACACAGATAGCAAAAACAGATGTGATTTTTTTAAACAAGCGGTCACAAGTGAATGTAAACAAAGTACCTCCACCTGCCTCAAGTAGGACAAACTCAAAATATAGTGCTTACGGTGTAGGTACTGAAGTAAATGGGCCAGTAGCCATTCAGGGATAGAAACGACCACATGGCCATAAAAAGGAGGGACTAACAAGCCTAGTAACGAATCCAAAGGCAGCATTTACAAAGGGCAAACACACGAGCCAATGAAAAATAAGGGCAGGGCACTGGGCGAAGCTTCTCTCCATACTGAACTACCCCAGCTCTTCGCAGAGCAGCGCTTGCGCACTGACTCGGGCTTGACCAAAAAACGACACTTCTGTGCAGGAAATCTACTGGGCCTCTAAACTCCCTTGCCCTATTACATATTAGGAACTTACAATGTCTTTCATTTCCAATTGTAATTATACCTAATTACCATATACCTTTTTCATCAGAGCACTGGCCCTGAGCCTGTTTAGCAGAGCCCAGGGCTCAGTCAGAGTCTGTTACCATCAGTATCAGTCAAACAAAGGGAGTGAAAATGGCCAAAACGATGACTATCTCACACTACTCAAAGAAAAGTTTTGGTGAATTAGGCCTGGATATTATTGTGTAACTGACAATATAGACAAGGGTAACACACACATGATCCTGCTGTGTATAGAAATGTTGTCAGACAAATAATCTTCTCTCTCATTGGTCTGTGTTTTTCCAATTATCTCAAGGAATTTGTCAAGTAACTTCTTTCAGCACCAATCGTTTCAACATTTTATGTGCCTCCTTTAGACCCGCTCACATGACCACATCCAACTTGTTATTCAGCTTACTGATGGCTCATCAGGTTCTCGTAAGAGCTTTCACAACTCTCTTGTGGCAATAGTATTATGGATTTGTGATACATTTCTGAAACTTAATGTGGGCAAAACAGAGATTTTGGTGACTGGTAACTTTTACTCTGCATTATCCCTAGAATGATGTCTCTCTGGATTGAGCATGGCCTGATCTCCATGGCAGATATCGTAAATTAAGGAATCTAGGGCCATATGTAGGTAATCTACATTTACCGATTCTAAAATACCGAATTTTACCGATTCAGTATTTTAGAATTGGTAAATGCTATGTGGGAAAACATTCGGTAAATTTGACTGAATCAAAAAATTCAGTAATTACCAATTCGGTATTTACTGATTCGGTAATTCCCATTCATTCCTATGGGCCTGGAGGCCCATAAAGATGAATGAGAATTACTGATTCTGTAAATACCGAATTGGTAATAGGGGGAAGACTTACAAGGGTGGCAGGGTGTCACATTGACACCCTGTTGCACCCCTGAATAGTGCATGAGTGCACATGTGCCACATGGCACTGTTGGAAAAGCACAAATGTGCTTTCTCAAAGGTTTTCGATATTTACCACCAACTTGTAGTTGGTGATAAATACCGAATTCTTAAATGAAAAATGCACTCACTTGAGTGCTCCCTACATTAAGGATTCGGTAATTTACCGAATCGGTATTTAAGAATTCGGTAATTTACCGATTCCTTAAATTACCGTTCGGTAAATTACCGAATCCTTAAACATGCCTCCTACATCTCAAATGTTTCGGTACCGGCCGAAATTCGGTAATTTCGTCCGTTACCGACCGGTATTGGGCTACCTACATCTGGCCCCTAATGTGCATGTTCTTTCTGTATTGTATTCATAAACTTCGCCCAATGCAAAAGATCATACCTTTACTTCCTTGTTGCACATTAGTCTAGACAGTGATTCTGTCTGGCCAAGACATCTGCAATTTCCTTTATCTAGATCTTGCTGAATTTCTACTTCCCTTAGTTCAACGAACCAAGAATGCTGCTGAGCACCTCATATGCAAGTCCCGCAGCGATCTCTTGTCTCACAATTTCATGTCTCTTTACAACAGCTGCCCATATGTAAATGGATAATCTTTAGGGTTCAACACAATTGTACCTGTTTTCCTTGGGTTCAAACACCATTCATCAGCTTCTCGATCCCTCACTCAGATCTATTGTCACCAGGCTCCTGTCCACTCCTCGCTAGGGTCATGCAAGTTTTGATGGATGCTCAGTTTCCTGTTTGGCTGTTAAGCAATGCAAAGCAACCCCTTTGTCCCTATGTTTTATTTACTACCATCATTCATTCGACCAGGCCTTGAAAACATGTTTCTTTGAGGCTGTTACCTTGTCTGCCAGAAATCTCTAAGGTGCAGATTTACAAGCCCCTGCGCCACCAGTACATCACTTTTTGTGACGTACTGGTGGCACATGTTACTGCTCCATATTTACAAGGACAGGAAAAAACAACCTGCGTGGCTTTTCCTGTCCTTGTAAATATGGCCCCTTTACACACAGCACTTTGCATGAAAGGGGCGTTCCATGGGTCATGCTGTGGGTGTTCCCACGCAACAACCATGGAACAAGAAACATTTTCAGATTTACGAGGAATCGTAAATCTGGATATGCGTGTGAATGCTATGCCTCTCCAGGAGATGCGTAGTTTTCATTTCTCCGCATTTTTTCCCTCTTTCAATGCATGCTGAATTCTACAGCACACATTGAAAGAGGTGCCCCTTCCTGCACAAAAAAATCTCCCCACGACGCAGGCATCCTTGCACCATGGTGCAAGGGTGCCTGCGCCGGCGCATGGCTGCAGTTTGTGCGCCAGCGCAGGGAGAAGCACAGAGATGTGACATATTGTTGTAAATATGTCGCATGTCTGTGCTTTGAAAGTGACTCAGTGTGGCGCAGCCAAATGGCTTGCAGAATGTAATGAGTCACTTTCATTGTAAATCTGCCCCAGTGTTACAGTATACCCTTCTAGGTGTTGGTCCAGGCCAGCGGTGTATGCCAGTTTTCTCTCCCTCGTCGTCCTTTATTGCCTCCCCCCATTCGTCGTCGTGGTCTGTGGCACACTAAGGGATTGCCACGGACAGCAAAACCTCTAGCTACGCCACTGGTCCATGTTCAACAAATATTCATACTACACTAAAACAGACTAGGCTACTCCCTCAAAGAAAAAAGGTGTGGGTATCAGGCCCGTTTGTTTGTACGTTCTTAGGTCCTTTACTCAACGGAAAACAGACGTACATTGATGTTTCAGCGTGTAAAGCCTTTAGTCCTACACAGGTTTTAATGCTGCAGAAGCAACATACACACAACAGACTTGCATACGTTTCTAAGGCAGGAGGACCCTCGGTTGATGAACAAAAAGGGCTGAGAGTGCAGCATCTCTTCTTCGAGGTTTTATTCAAAGGGGCAGAATTGTGAAAGCCCGGGGCCTTCTAGAGTGCATGTCTAATTAGCCGCTCTCGAAATGGATTTCAAATATATTGTGATTCATTTGACATTGCCCGGACTTCAAAATTTAATTTTGCTGTGTGCATTAAAAGAAATTAACATACACTTATGTGGGAACTTGTTTATTCCACAGTATTTCTTCATCTCAATTAACTGGGTTTATCTGGTGTTCATTACATTATGCAAATTATAAAAAGCTACAGCTTCCTGTGATATCCTCGGGACATTCTTCGAAATTAAATCTTTCATTTCAGTGGGGACGTCTTGGCCTTAAAGAGAAAGACAGAAACAAATCGCTTTGCAATGGATGTTAGACACCTTAGTTATACGGTGGACCTAACGAGCACTGTGACAAGTTTTACTTAGCGTGGCCCTGCCTGCACATCCATTAAAAGCATGGCATGATGGTAATTTAATTCAAACAGCAATAAAAAAGTAATTACACATGGTACGTTTTGCAAATCTAAACTTACTTATTACAGTTTTAGACCTGAAATATTAAAGGACATTAGTTTATGAAAGTGATTAATGTCATGGTTTAAAAAAGGGTTTCAAAGACG
Organism: Lissotriton helveticus; assembly: GCF_964261635.1. Classification (NCBI taxonomy): domain Eukaryota; kingdom Metazoa; phylum Chordata; class Amphibia; order Caudata; family Salamandridae; genus Lissotriton; species Lissotriton helveticus. The sequence goes on along the minus strand of NC_136067.1, from coordinate 347,124,503 downwards.
GTAGACCAGGTCTCCTGAAGAAAAGTGACTTAATCAGTGAAGTGCATCAAACCAGGTACTTTCAGATAAATGTGGAATTCTTTCCCTTTCGAATAAAAGATTACGGAGCCGGATTACAACTACCACGGTGTGCAACAAAAAAGCAGGTGCTTAGTTTGCACCCGTTTATGATTTTTACTCCTGAGAAATTACGCACACATTGACATGATTTCACGAGGTCCGTGCTTCTGCAAACTTAATTTTGCTGGAGGCTTTACCTTGAACAAATCATGGGGGCAAAATTCTGCGTTGGCTGCGACGAAGACTGCACGGAAGTGATTCCGCAGAAAAAACAAACAGGTTGTTGATTGGCAGGTCACAGGGCTATATGCCTCAGGGTATGGGTGTGGCCTGGAGGGAAGGGATGGGTTTCAAGTTGCTTGGGAGTGTCTGGTGGGAGGAGCTATGCTCATGTAGTTAGGACTGGGACGGGGAGGGCTGACGAGGAGGTAATGTAGCGTTATCATGCTGCTTTATATACATGATTGCACCTCCGCCAGCCTTGCCAATAACTCTTGGAGTGCGCTTTCCAGTACGCTGGACTAGAGCGGGGCGCTGACCAGAGTGGTTAACACACTGCAACGGAGCCCACTGTTTTCTTTTCTCCCCACCCAACATGAATGGGAAGTGCAGTGGGCTCAACTATGCTGGGAACGCTACCAGCCCATCTGGTTGCGCCATACCTAAACCTGACATTATGGATTTACACCAGGCGTCAGCAAGCAGAAGGAAGTGCCTTGGGGTAGGGAGTCTAACAGAAAAAGGACTACTCTTTAGGAAAAGAATGGTGGTGGGAAGGCACTAGTAAGGGGGCAGAGCCTTATATCTTATGACTGGGATGAGAAGTGACGATGAGGTATTAATATGTCATATTAGCTCGTTATTCCATGTTCTGGTGTGCATAAAGCAGAAAATCAATCAATCAATTAATATGAACTTTGGGGCATATTATCAAGGGGGTTTATCTCCGCTTTTTTGGCTTTAAAAGCCAAGAAAGCGGAGATAAAATTATCTCCCTATTACCTAGCTGTCGCTAACACCAGTTAGCGACAGCTAGTAGGAGATAGCGACCATCTTGGGCCCCACTTTGCATGTCAGTGATATTTATCACTAATGACATGCAAAGTGGGCGTGCCAAGATGTTAGCGACTGGAAACAGTCCCTAACATCGCTATCTCCTATTACCAACTATTGGAGATATTCGCGCTAAGCGCGAATATCTCCAAAAGCTAACACCTGCCCTGAGCAGTTCTTAGCCATGTTAGCCAATGGGAGGTGGATAACATGGCTAAGAGCATTAGCTCGGTAATGCATGAATATCGCTGACTTTTCAGCGATATTCATGCATTGCGGACGTTTTTTATCACATTTGCGATAAACCTTGGTAATACCAATGTTTATCTGCGTTAAAAATCGCCGCAGCTCAGCGTTAAAATTTTCTCTCTAACCAAGCAATAGCGATAATTATCGCTATTGCTTGGTAATATGCCCCTTTATTCGGATAAAAAGAACATATCCATAAAAGTACAAAGTAGAAAAATAGTTAAAAACATTCAACAGGGATAAGGTAGGCCGCTATCAATACAGTACATAACTCACAATTGGACGATCGATAAAAACATTCAGCTTAAAAACATAGAATAAAATGCATGTGATTTAGCAGGGGTGCATGGAGTTATGGGTACGCACCGCCACTTTAAAAAAAGAACCAACCCGAAAAGGTTAGTTCATCATCATTTAGAGCTAGCACCATCCCATAAGCTACCTTATAGTCAATCGCATGTAAGACTTTAAAATAAGGAATCAAGAATCTTTTGGTGTGAAGTAAATATTAAGAACAAAAAAATAGAAAGTGAAGCATTGATTGTTTGTGTTGATTATTGCAGGGGAAGGGTAGGAGATCAAGGTTGTTAATAAAACCCACGGGAAATAATAACATATATTTCATAGTGTCAGTCCTTAGCCGAAAAAGTAAGCCGCTTTTCCAGCGGCTAATTCGTTTTAACAAATATCTAGAAACTGCGCGAGTGACATTCTCAACTTGCATATATCTGGCCACTGAAGTTTTTACATTCTCTATCTAATCTTGAATTTTTATACGATGCATAAAGCAGAAAAGGCAGACAGGTTGTCCACCCAATAAATTCCAGACTCAATGTCAATTACATTTTACAGGGTGCATGTTAGAAATGGGATTTCTGGTTGGCGAGGGCATGCGCCTAAGCCAGGCAGAAACCACCGCTCTAGTCAGGGCAAGGGACTTACACACCGAAGACAACCCCTGCTAACCCTCTTGGTAGCTTGGCGGAGCAGTCAGGCTTATCCCAGAGGCAATGCGTAAAGCGTTTGGGCTACCCACTCACACAGACTAGGGACACTACAAAAGAAACTCCACACAAGGTTATGTAAAAATAGCCTTTGTATTATCCCTATAACACATTAGAGCATAATCACATATATACACTCTGTCACCTGTCACTTTGGAATGACTTTACAGGGATTATATACACCACACGGCCAATCGGGCCACTGTCATAACATCACAACTCACAGTTAGTGAAGACAAGCATTAACTACTGGTAAGGGCAGACTTAGCATGAACACATTAGGCATAAACCATCACCAGCAGCAGTGTACCATATCACTATCCCTGCACACATGGGTACTCGCCCATGGCCGCCAGAGGAATCAAGCCGACGAAGCATCACTCCGTAGAGACAGGCCCGCCAGTTTCGCCAGCGAGGGAGATTTGGCCACCCTGAGTGAGCTACAGGAGGTGTGGGGTGAGTCAATGTTAGAAATTGGATCTCTGGTTGGCTAAGGCTTGTTCCAAAGCCGGGCAGAGACCACCACACTAGTCAGGGCAAGGGAGTTACACGCCAAAGATAACCCCTGATCACCTCCTTGGTAGCTTGGCAAGAGCAGTCAGGATTATCCCGGACGCCATGTGTAAAGCATTTGCGCACGCACACAGCAACAACATCCCCGGCACACTACAAAAGGAACTCCACACAAGGTTATATTAAAAATAGTCTTTGTATTCTCATAACACATTAGAATAGCAAACACATAATATACATGGTGCCACCTGGCACTGGGTCATATCTACAAGGGATTATTTACACCTGACAGGGCCCCCTCGACCACTGTCAGAACCATCACAGAGTGAATGTAGTAAAAGTAAAACATATCACAAACGTACAACCAGTAACCACTGGTAATCACTGTACTTAGCATCAGCCTGTAACATAAACTACATTGTGCACAGTATCACCTTATGTGCGAATTACATTCTGCGTCAACCTCACCAGCATAAACACATTATGCAATCATCTCATAAGTCTAAACAAATCAGACCCTAATCTCCTAAACTTAACTCACGTTAGGAAATATTCTCAGTAGCATAAACCATAATATGCCAAACAACCTCATAATCATATGGGCCACATTTGGAGGTATAACACAGGGTGCATAAAACATAGCACATACATTACATTTCCTAGCACCACATAATCACATTAGGGCTGGCACCCTACAATCCTAACATTCCCCCAGGCCAACTGGCCATCTCAAAAAGGGGCACAAACATCCTGTGTCCAGAATGTCAGTGCTGCTGCCTTTGCAGCAGAAGTCAGGGGTGCGCAATTGCGCAGACTTAAACGTTGCAGTCACCCACTACTTGCTGGGCAGCTGGGAATGTCAAGAGAGGGCCTAAACGGAGCAGCTGACACTAACTGCTGTGCAGCTGTGTGGTAAGGAAGGCCTGGCACTCACTGTGCCTCTCCAGTCCTACTAGGACTCTATCACCAACTGTGGCCAACAGGGCATGGGCTCCGCAGGGCCCTCAGGACCCCCACTGGGGCCCGAAGCAACTGTGCCCCTCGTTGGAGCCACACGGGCTCTGGAAACAACATAGCCCTCAACTGCGGCGCCGATGTGAAGCAAATGCAGAACTGGCACCACGGTGCCTGGGGACCCCCACTGGGGCCCTTTTAATAAAATTACCCCATCGGTGCAGCTGCCCTCTGCGAGCAGGGCAGCTGAAATCATCGCAATGTGGGGAAGCACAGGCCCCTCTGAGCCCTTAAACAATAAGAATGCCCCTCGTTGGAGTGGCCCTCTGGCAGGCGGGGCCACTCAGGATACTTAGGCACTGCCCTGGTGCCCGATGAGCACCTACAATAACAAAAAGAAACAAACGGCCCCAGCCCCACTCACCGGGGCTGGGATCGGGCACTCCTCTCCCTCGCCAGCTCTTCTCCTGAGTGCCCCTGCTCCTCTGGGACTCCCTCTCCATTTGATTACCGGGGCTCCCCACAGCTCACGGGAGCCCCGGGCAGCGGCAGAGCATCGCTCGGCCTGCTCCTCTTCACCCGGTCCCTCTCCTGGGGGCTTGGAGTTCTCCTCGGGATTCATGGAGGCGGGGTCAGCTCTCGTCCTCCTTCATGCAGGCAACCCAGCATCCCCTGGGTTCCGGCGGCTCTTGGGTGTTTGCCAGAGCGGGGTAGGCTTCCGCCTGGTTTCTTGGCATACACGGGGCTCCCTCCTCAACACGGGAGCCCCAACTCTTCCACAGCACCATCGCCTCACTTCCAATCCCACCCACATCCCAGGCAGCTTCGCCTGATATCCGGCTTGCCGCAACGCAACGGTGATCTCCTTCTCGAAATGCGGGGTTTACCTCGTGCTCCTTCTCTGGAACAAATTAGGAATATAGTGCTCGCAGGGTGCATGATGTCCCATCAAGTCCTCAGCAATCAAAAAGAATAAGTCCCAGCCAAAGATCTTTAGAGAGGAAAAGGGCAAAGCAGGGCCCAGGGAGGCCAGCCCTCATGGTAGCCCCCCTTGGCCCCAGCAGCAGCACGCCCTGGCAGGAACAGAACTGCAGAACTGAACATTTTCAAGGGGACACAGCCCCTAAATGTATACTGCATTTCCGTTTCTATCACAGCACAGGGCTTAGGGATACCAGTTAGGACTGGTTTAGGGGAGCTTTGGAGCACTTTGTTTTGCTCAGCTCCTCTCTCCTTTGTCAGGTGGGGGCTCAGTGATTAGATGCACCACAGGGTGCAGAGCCAGCATTGTGGAGGAAAGGCACAGCCCTATTCAGGCCCAGGTGCAAATTCTCCCTCCCATCTGCATGAAGATCTCTCTATTCACCACTGGGCAGACTCCCCCTGTCTCCTGTCGCCACCCACCCCTCTCAGCTCCTGTCAATCACAAGCCAGACATGCATTTCACATCAGGCAAGCAGACACACAGTACACAGAAATGCCAACTCCTAAAAGTGGCATTTCTCCACCAGTCACCATAAATCTGCGCACACCATTGCGCAGCATTTATTCTCACAAGTTCATACATACTAAACTCGCCCCTGCATTCCTCTCATACCAGGAATTACCAGGGACACACATATCCCCTATGCTTTCCTATGGGAGAGCAGGCCAATCTCACCACACATACACAGAGGGCACACGCTCTTTACACTAAGCCACAGTGCTAAAGTGCTCAGAGGCCTAAAATAACAAACACCAGGTTACAGAAAAAGGTTCGGAGAAAGCAATAAGTTTCAGGGTGAACCTGCCTAAAGGGCCAATTCCAACAGTCAAGAACCTCACGGGCCCCAAGGAGACTGGAGAGGCCCGAGGAGACTGGAGAGGCCCCGGTGAGTAGGACTTGTGAGAAACACTGTTTGCCTGGTTTTATCACAGCTGCGCCGCAGAGTTGCAGGCAGCTGCAACATCGGGGGCATTCTCCAGTAACGGAGATAGGGTGAGTTGCACTCCACATCCCTTGCATGGTGGTGTTAGGCTCCAGAAGTCAGTGACAGTAGGTATAAGGTCACTAAGGTGTAGCCCGGGCCAGTGGTTATTCTAGTGCCCGGTGGACTTTGGTTATACCGGGCTGTGTTAGTCCCGGGTGTAATTAGGCTGTGGAGATGACATCACCCATGAGGACTATCAAGAGGTGCATGGTACAAGTGTTTACTGTGGTTCCCTGCTAATACTGTGCTTGACTTCCTCTCTCTGGGGGAAGCTCCACCCACAGTCAGGCTTGTTTTGCCTGACTTCTGGATTTGCAGCACAGCTTTTCCCGCCGCAGGAAAAGTAGGCACCGTAAATGAAAGTAAAGGTGCCCACACACCATCCTGGTGAGCAAACACAGCATGGAAGGGCATAGTGCAGAGGAAGCATTCCACCCACTGCTCACCAAGCCAGACACGCTCTGTCAGCCCAAATCCAGAGCTCGCCCCACGCTGGGTTGCCACCACTTGGCTGGAAGTGCCCTCACTCATTTGGATTCGGGTGGAGGGTTGGCTGCGGGCTGTGAGGAGGGTACTTTAGAGCAGGCAAGCAGACCCAATTGTACTAAGATAGTGGAAAGATTACCTGCCTCGTGGAAAATAAAGGACTTACAAGAGAGAGATGGTGGTACCCTGTCTATGACCCAGCGCTCAGGTGAACATGAATGCTGTTCTAGCCCCCTTGCCTCATGTTGTACGGATTGTCCTTCATCCCCTAGTTGTGCAGCCATTTAGTTCCATGCCCACCCCTGCAGATCACCTTTGGAGGATCACCTCATGGAATACTGCAGGGTTGCGTTCCAAAATTCAGGCCTTGCAGTCCCTGGGTGCATCCAGTAACACCCAGCTTGACATGGGCACACAGTCTCAGGGTACGTCCAGCAACACAGAGTTTGACCTGGACAGTCCTTGCCACTTGTTAATGAATTGTCCATTGCTTGTCAAATATATATCATAAGAAGGGCCATCTATAAATCTCGAACTGGGAATAGATAACCAATCTCTGTCCCTCAAGCCCAGAATTGCTAGAATCAGTTCTTTAGCAACTTTAGAGTCAAAGTTAGTTTAATTTAACACATTTGCCTCTGCTGACTTGGATGCACAAGCAACGACTGATTGGGTGCTCCGTGAGGGTCCAGTCTCAGCGCCAAGTGGCGTTGAGAGAGTGCAAATCACCCAGAACACTCTGATAACTCACGGAAGCCTCTTTTGGAATATTGCGGGCTGCAGAATAAATTAGAGATAGCGGAATGGGTTAGCTTTATTGAAAAATATAACATAATTTGTTTTCAGGAGACTTGGATGCGTGACATTACACATTTAAATTGATTTTACTCCATCCATATACCAGCAAGAGTATCCCTAGGAGGACATAATAAAGAAGGGCTTCTAACCCTGATCTCAACCACCTTAAACAGGAAACTCGGAAAAATTTGCCTGGATTCCCTGCACTTTCAAATTATTCATATTTTATATTTAAAAAATCTGACTCTGGTTGTTGTACATTATTACCATACTAATTTTAATATGTTAGATACCTGCGTTTTCCAAGAATTGTAATCCACATTATCTAGGCATATTGAGGAGATAACTATAGATTTCGTTTTACTTTGGGGAGGTGCCTTCAACTGTAAGATATGCCCCTTTTCTAAATGCTCTGCATTCTATTTGTTTAAAGGAGACAGTGATGGTGGTCACCATTTTGACCATAACCCATGGGAATTTATTTACAGGCACATGCATCAAAGCATTTTGCGATCGCAAACGGTGCGAATCGCAAAAATCGGCCGTTTGCGATAGTAAAAATTGCTTTTGGAATGCATGAAACAAGTAGCCCCTCGCAATTTAAGAAATCGCATAATTTGTGATTTCTTAAATTGCGATTGCATTTAAGGAATCGCAATTTACGATTCCTTAAATGCAATGCAAGAAAGTAAAAAGAATTGCGATTTCGCAATTAAGAATCGCAATTTACCATCACATGTAAGGTGATGGTAAATTGCGATTTTAAAAAAAAAAGCATCAAAGTGCATTTTTTAAAGTCCTGTGTTAAGCACACACATGCCCCTGTGACATGTGTGTGCGTAACATGGGTGCACATATCAATTTCAGGGGTGCAACAAGGTGTCCTTTGGACACCCCTGCACCCTTGAATTCGCATTCTCCATTTGCGAATCGCTAATTGCGATTCGCAGAATGAAAATGTCTTCCCATTCATTCCTATGGGCCTCTAGGCCCATAGGAATGAATGGGGAGGGATTCCTTAATTGCGAGTCGCAATTTGCGAGCCGCAATTAAGGAATGTTTAGAAATCGCAAATTTTTCAGCGATTTCTACATGCATAGGCATTTGCGAATTCTTAATTGCGATTCCTTAAAAATCGCAATTAAGAAATCGCAAATGACTACAATGATGCATGTACCTGTTAATTCCCTTTTGTTGAAATATTCTCTCTTTATGACAATTGATCTCCTAGAAGACGTGGGCCCTGATTTGGCAACATATGTAGGACGAGGCCAGGGCACTCTGATTGATTTTATTGACTTATCTGATTATTTTAGCTTGAATTCCGTTATTTTTAATATACACAAAAATGGACTAAGTGATCATTATCCCCTTTTACTAGTTTTGGTAAACATACTTGATGATAACTATGATCCTGTTAGAATAACCCTTTGAATCTCGTTAGAAATAAGGAGTTACTTAGGAAATGGTCTGCTATAAATCCTGACCGTGTCCTTAAGCAGATCATAGAAGTCAATTTAAGAGAAATTTTAGACTGTCTAGCTGAGGATATAAATTTTTAGTCCATTGCAACATCATTTATGGTAATAACTGAGACAACGAATGTGATATTAAGTAGGAAGCAAGGTGCAAGACCACAGAATAATAAACGGTGGTTCAAAAGTAATTGCACCTTTCATCACAGTAAAATAATTAAAGCCTTAAAAGAAAAACCCAGAGATACTTGAAGATAAAAAACTTACGCCATCATTATAAACACGCATTGGAAAAATGCAAGACCAAGCTTCAGCAAGAAGCTTGGGGTCAGTTTCATGTGGCATGTCAAAATAGAGATTCCAGACTTTTTTGGCGTACCGTAAATTAAGATTATTTTAACGGTTCTACCAATGATAATATCGATGTAACAATTATGCCTGAGTATTGGGTAGACCATTTTTCTGGACTGTACCGGAGTTGTAATAATTCTGATGTGAGGCTTACTTATCAATCTGGGGGTATTTCTCTGGCACCGCCATCATTGGAAGAGGTGGATAGAGCCTTATCCCAGATAGTCAAGAATAAGACCTCTGGACCTGATGGCATTTAGTTCCATGCCCACCCCTGCAGATCACCTTTGGAGGATCACCTCATGGAAAACTGCAGGGTTTCCTTCCAAAATCCAGGCCTTACAGTCCCTGGGTGCATCCAGTAACACCCAGCTTGACATGGGCACACAGTCTCTGGGTACGTCCAGCGACACATAGTTTGACCTGGACAGTCCTTGCCACTTGTGAATGAATTGTCCATTGCTTGTTAAATATATATCATAAGAAGAGCCATCTATAAATCTTGAACAGGGAATAGAAAACCAATCTTTGTCCCTCAAGCCCAGAATTGCTAGAACCAGTTCTTTAGCAACTTTAGAGTCAAAGTTAGTTTAATTTGACACATCTGCCTCTGCTGAGTTAGATGCACAAGCAACGACTGTTTGGGTGCTCCGGGAGGGTCCAGTCTCAGCGCCAAGTGGCGTTGAGAGAGTGCAAATCACCCAGAACACACTGATAACTCACGGAAGCCTCTTTTGGAATATTGCGGCTGCGGAATAAATTAGAGATAGCGGAATGGGTTAGCTTTATTGAAAAATATAACATAATTTGTTTTCAGGAGACTTGTATTCGTGACATTACACATTTAAATGGATTTTACTCCATCCATACACCAGCAAGAGTATCCATAGGAGGACATAATAAAGAAGGGCTTCTAACCCTGATCTCAACCACCTTAAACAGGAAACTGGGAAAAATTTGCCTGGAGTCCCCGCACTTTCAAATTATTCATATTTTATATTTAAAAAATCTGACTCTGGTTGTTGTACATTTTTACCATAATAATTTTAATATGTTAGAAACCTGCGTTGTCCAAGAATTGTAATCCACATTATCTAGGCATATTGAGGAGATAACTATGGATTTCGTTTTTCTTTGGGGAGGTGCCTTCTACTGTAAGATATGCCCCTTTTCTAAATGCTCTGCTTGCCATTTGTTTAAAGGGGACAGGGATGGTAGTCACCATTTTGACCATAACCCATGTGGGAATTTATTTAATTCCCTTTTGTTGAAATATCTCCTCTTTATGACTTTTTATCTCCTAGAAGACGTGGGCCCTGATTTGGAAACATATGTAGGAAGAGGCCAGGGCACTCTGATTGATTTTATTGACTTATCTGATAATTTTAGCTTTCATTCCGTTATTTATAATATACACAAAAATGGACTAAGTGATCATTATCCCCTTTTACTAGTTTTGGTAAAAATACTTGATGATAACTATGATCCTGTTCGAATACCCCCTTTGAATCTTGTTAGAAATAAGGAGTTGCTTAGGAAATGGTCTGCTATAACTCCTGACCGTGTCCTTAAGCAGATCTTAGAAGTCAATTTAAGAGAAATTTTAGACTGACTAGCTGAGGATATAAATTTTGAGTCCATTGCAACATCATTTATGGCAATAACTGAGACCACAAATGTGATATTAACTAGGAAGCAAGGTGCAAGACCACAGAATAATAAACTGTGGTTCAACAGTAATTGCACCTTTCATCACAGTAAATTAATTAAAGTCTTAAAAGAAAAACCCAGAGATACTGTGAAGATAAAAAACTTACGCCATCATTATAAACATGTATTGGAAAAATGCAAGACCAAGCTTCAGCAAGAAGCTTGGGGTCAGCTTCACGTGGCATGTCAAAATAGAGATTCCAAACTTTTTTGGCGTACCGTAAATGAAGATTATTTTAACGGTTCTACCAATGATAATATCGATGTAATAATTATGCCTGAGGATTGGGTAGACCATTTTTCTGGACTGTACCAGAGTTGTATTAATTCTGATGTGAGGCTCACTTATCAATCTCGGTTTTTTTCTCTGGCACCACCGTCATTGGAAGAGGTGGAGGGAGCCTGATCCCAGACAGTCAAGAATAAGACCTCTGGACCTGATGACATGCCAGCAGATCTGTTTTTAGCCATTATTCCCCTTTAGTTGCCACTCCTGACCAATTTACTGATATGTTATGCAGCCCTAGTCCATCAAAAGCTCACTGCCCCAATAAAGATGGATTGCGAGGTCCGTCAGGGTTGAATCCTCTTCCCTTTTTTATTCTACCTCTACATCAATGACCTGGAGAGTAATTTGGCCAATGGGAATATGGCTGTACCCCAGATAGGTTGTAGACCCCTTCCTGCACTTCTATATGCCGATGATTGTGTTTTAATGTCCAGAACAGGTGTGTAGCTGCAGAATTGTTTAACTAATTTTAATGGTTTTATGATCGTGGACTGAAAACAAATGTTGCTCAATCCCATGTTATGTTGGAGGGCAAAACTCTCATGAACACAAAAACATGTTTTATTAATAATGAAAAATGACTTTGTGTACCCACCATTTCCTACTTGGGAATTCTTTTTAATCAAAACAACACATGATCCCAGTTAGTAGAGGCAAGAATTGGAGGTTTTAATCGTAATGTTGAGGCTATGTTTAGATTCACAAAAAAACTAGGCTCCCGGCATATAAAAGTCATCAAAGATATATATAAGGAACCGACGTGCGCCATCACTTTGTACAGAGCTGCTGTCTGGGTGTTTTGTAATACTGCTGGTCTACAGAGAGTTGAAAATATGTTTCTGAAACAGTTGTTAACAGTGCCTAAAAGTACTGCCGTTACTATTTGTCATAATGAATTAGGTGTAACCCCACTATGCTTTCGTCCCCAGTTATCACCACTTCTGTTATGGCGTAGCATTTGGGTGAAAGAAGAGACTGTCCTAAATCGTGCTATAATCACTGACTGTTTGAAACTGGTCTGTGTCAAGAAAATTCCCTGGATTATGTATATACATAAGTTACTAGGGATGCTGGGGCTCCCAGACTGTATTGACACTCCCGGTAATATAGTCAAAACTTCCAAGAGTCAAATTGAAAAGAATGTTTATGACATAAAGCTATGAAGCCAGAGATCGTTTAGAATGTAGCAAGAAAAGAGTTGTCGTACACTCATTGCTGGTTTGTTCTTTAGGTACTGAACCCTATCTCTCTTTCTATTTGAATTACCCTAAGATGTTTTATCTTATAAGATTCAGGATGGGTATTGGTATCCAATATATCACAAAGGAAGGGGCCCCCTGAGTAGGATATGAGGTAGATCAGCAGGGGAAATAATCAGAATAAACGAAAAGGACGATAGATTGTATTGTATTGTATTTTTATTTATATAGCGCGGTTGCTGCCCAGTGGGCGTCCAAGCGCTGAAGCATGAAGACAGAACTGGGAATAACGGAGAGATTAGGATTCAGTGGACCTAGCAAACAGGTAGGTTTGATCTGCCCCGTTTTCAATCAATAGTAGGCTCTTCAAGAGTCCAGTTCTTTTCAATAGTCACCCATTTAGTGCTCACCAAGGTATCAGTGCCACATTAGATTCAGACAAAAACACATTCAAGTTTATAAAAAAAATATATCATTTTTATTTTTATTTACTTCATGTTTTAAAGTGCATCTAGGCATATTCATTTATTCAAACATTTCAATATAACAAGATAAAAAACACCCCATCAACAACCAGTCTTTCTGCATTCAAACTCAAACACATTCATCAATCACTAACAAACATTCTCATACATAGTTCATTCATTCATCTCAGACAGGGATTAAGGAATAATGCTCTGAGAACATCCTGAACATGTCCTCTCAGCCGTAGGCCGGAGATCGGTGATTAAAGGTTCAGGGCAAGTTGTTTCAACGCCGACGCGCGTTTCGGTGCCAGGCCTGTGGACTGGCCGCACCTTCGTCAGGGCAAAAGAAAGGGGAGGAGAGGGGGTGGTAGGTAACAGTATCACAAATGCTTCTGATATCCAGGCACTCTGTAGAAAGAACACATATTTTAATATTGTGTTTCGCCCCCATTCCATAAACAATTTAAAGAGATAATCATTTACTATCCTCATATTTTTTCTCAAATGCTTATCCTGTAGACCTATATACATATGTACTGATCACATAGTAATTTATCACAATGATTTAATCACAAGTTGGGGGTCTTGGTGAGCTCGAAAAATGGGTGACACAATAAGCAAAAATTAAAAAACAAGTCATTAGCGTAAAAGGTACAATCACGACCCCTGCAGAGGACCCTCACATACATCCTGACTCTTTTGTTTCTGTACTTGTGTGCACTAAGCATTTATCCATTTTATATATATATATATGCATTTCACTTTTTATTTCATTTCATACGCCAAGGTGGCCTAGTTTCAAAATCTGTTTGGTTAAATAGCATCGCTATCGTGATTTATAATTGGTTGACCCCTCGTTTTTGAGGACCCAAACATTCAGGTTCCTAATGCAGTTTTAAGAAACATTCATGTTCCTAATGCAGTTTTAAGTGACAGCCATTTACAGACACTCAAAAGCCCCATCAAGATAGTTTGTTGGGAGGGCATTACCTTGTATTCAGGCCCGAATTCACTTAGGCAGTCCGCCCAAGGGGAGGTAATGGCAGGTCACCACCTTTAAATAACAAACAGGATTTCGGAACCTTCCTGGAATCCTGAACAATAGATAACAGTAGCGTTTCAGTAACCCAACTAAGATTTAATTTCACAATTCTCTCACAAATTCATAAGTGTCACGTCTTACCTAGGTACAAGGGAGCCCTAATATGCGAATAAAGCAGCGAGGTAGTGGGTTCGGGGCCGGAGACTGAATCGGCCTAGAAAAAAGGGAAAACAGGGTTTGAAACACCTCTTTTCACCACATGAATTAGAAGCACAGGCGTTTCACAGCATGGGATACCTACTTAATCGCGTGGCAAATAGCGCGTAGCAGTTTTCTTTGTTTCACAGAGTTAAGGGTCCAGGCGAGTATCAGCTTTCAGCACGCACCCGCAATCAATTAAATGAAGGGTCTCGTCTTGCGGTGCTTTCAGCAAAGAGTACCGTCGGGATCTGCCGGATAGAAGGTGCAAACAGACCCGGCATTAGCTCTATCGTTTAAAGCTTTCAAAATAGGCAGCGCGATAAACGTGTGTCCCAGCAGTAAGGTGTTAGACTTTACAGCAGTAAGTTTTTTAACAAAATTTACAGCGCGGAATCCGCTGTTGTAGACAGACGGCTTCATGCACTGTTTAGGTCTTCCGGGCTCACAAAAGTGTAAAGACCCGGCGTAGGCTCTGTGGCTGGTGCTTTTCTTTAACGTATAGAGATACGAATAGCAACCTAGGTACGAAATGCAAGTAAGCTTCTAAAGCTTAGATGATACGCATTTTCATGCAGCATACTCACACAGACGGTCCTTGTGGAAATTCCCCTTCACTCCGCTTCCGGCAGCCGGTGGGCGACAGCTCAACATGCCGCTTCACTATTTTTATAAAGCACTGCTAACACCTAATGAGTTTCAGGTGTGCTCAACAGCTACTGGCTCAAGGAAAAGGAAAGACCCGGACTGGATTCCGGGTTTTGACCAAAACACGAGATAGAGTAATCAACTTCGTGTTTTCCTTTAATATACATGGTACCATCATCTCAGAGTACAGAAAGTAGTCAATAAATGGCATTTTCCCATGGGCATGCCTCGTTTAGGCCAGTATTAGCCGCATCTAATAAAAAAATCCAGAAAACCTCCCTCTTTTTCCTGATGGAGGTAGTATTTTTGCCTGGAATTTCACGGATCTTTTCCAGGATGGACCATTTTACATCATGCTCAGTATGTTTCATATTCAGCCAGTGGGCAACGAGGGGTGCTCCCCGCCTTTCATTCCGAATATTTCCCTTGTGCTCGCCAACTCTTATTCTGCATTCACGGCCGGTTTCGCCCACATATGGCAATCCACAGGGGCAGATGATAACATATATAATGTTTGATGATCGGCAGTTACTCATGGTGTTAAGTTTTATCTGGCGATTTCCAATGGTAAGGGATTCACCAACAATGGCATTGGGACATGTGTGACAGTTGCCACACCGGTGGTTACCTTTTACAGGTGGAAGGCCCGAGAGGCCCGTTTGTTTAGGTCCAACTGGGCTCCGAACTACCCCTCGTACAAGATGGTTTCTCAAGTTCTTGTTTCGCCGAAAAGCAAAAATGGGTTTGGTTAGAGTTTCTTCTCCTTCATTGCCATTCAGGATGTGCCACTGCGAATTTATGGCTTGACGGATTTTGTCATTCACCGTAGAGTGATTAATGATGCAAACCAGTCTGTTTAATTCATCCTTTGTTTGGGTTTGGAACATGCTTTCACGGTTGAAATACCTGGCCCTCTTGAAGGACTCCTTGATTAAACGGTGGGGATACCCACGTTTCAAGAGTTTGACTTTCAGTAAGTCTGATTGTTCTAGGAAGTCGCTCATCCGAGAGCAGTTCCTTCTCAATCTCAGGAACTGGCTAAAGGGGATGGAGTCACGTTGGCAGCGAGGGTGGTAACTTCCATAGTCCAGGAGCGTGTTTTTTGCGGTGGGTTTAGTATATAACGACACATATAGGCACTCCCCATTGTGTCTTACCCATACATCCAGGAATTCCACTTGCACATTACTCGCCTTGGCAGTGAATTTGATGTGGTCATCCGCTAGATTTATCCATTTGATAAATTCATCCAGAGAGCCCTGGTCGCCACTCCAGACGAAAAAAATGTCATCTATGAAGCGCGACCAGGCTCTAACATTCTCAGAGAATGGGGCCATTTCGTTGTAGATGTTTTTATCTTCAAAATGGCCCATGTATAGACAAGCTATACTCGGTGCGCATGAGGCCCCCATGCTTACCCCCTTAACTTGGTGGTAGAGCTGTTGGTTGAATTCGAAATAATTTTCATTCATCACAATTTTCGAAAATTCAATGAGGAGCTGGGCATTGGGTAAGGCATCTTCTTTAAGTAACAGTTCTTCTAGGACCATAATAGCTCCTTCTTGTGGAATATTAGAATATAGCGATTCCACATCCATGGTAACCATAAGTTCTTTGTCTGGATCGAATAAGCAATTTTCCATTTTTCCAATAAAGTCACCCGTGTCCCTGATGTAAGATTTCAATTTGCATACTAGGGGTTTCAAGAACTTGTCAATATATTTGGACAGCGGTTCAGTAGCAGATCCAATGGTAGAAACAATTGGACGCATTGGAGGGTTCGTTTGACTTTTATGCACTTTGGGAAGGCCGTAAATAATTGGCATTCTTGTGTGTGTGGGGGTAAGGTACTCTGCTTCTTTTGTACAGATTATACCTTCGTCTGCCGCTTCTGTCACAATCGTTAAGATTTGTCTCTTTAAATTCTCCTCAGGACATCTCAAGATCCGCTTATAGTGGGCATCAGAAGATAGTAAACTGTCCATCTTTTCAATGTAATCGCTGCTTTTAAATACCGCGATTCCTCCACCTTTGTCACACGGCTTGATCGTTAGATCTTGGTTGTTCCTTAATTCCTTCAGGCCCATATTCTCCCAGATGGTTAAATTATGTTTGGGGGAAGGAGTAAATTTAAGGGCTTTCAAAAGTTTATGGATGACCGCCTTCTCAAAAACACCTACTTCAGGTCCCACAGTCTCAAGACTGGGAGTGTAATTAGAGGGTGGCTTAAGACCCGACACATTGTCTGTGTTCTCACAATCAGGTCTTGTTAGAAAGAATTTTTTTAGACGAATCTTTCTAAAAAACGCATGTAAGTCTCTGAATATTCCGAATCGATCCACCTGAGTGGAAGGGACAAATGATAAGCCATGAGTTAGTAATGATAATGATTCCTTAGAGATGTCATAGTCCGAGAAATTGAACACCGGGATCTCTTTTACCTCCTCCAATACTGTGTTTGTCGAGTTTGAATGTATCTCTGCGGAGGTCCCTGGCCTCGCAGGAATTGAGGTACTGGAGGGGTCCGATTTCTCGGACGGTTGTTGCCTCGGCGATTGGCTAAAAAATGGTCCTGTCCATTGGATCTATCAAACTGTTCAGGATATTGTTGAAATCCATAGTTGTAGTTTGGGTCATTGTTCATTACATTATCGCCATCAGAGTCGGTTGAATTAGAGAATGTTTGTACTCGTCTCTTAGTGTCTCTCTGGTTACCATATTGGTTGGTCCCTCCCTGATTGGTATAGAATTGGGGGTTCAAATACGGGTAAGTTTTTTCTTGCGAAAAAAGTCTAACGTCTTTTCTGAATTTTTCAACTTTTCTTTTTAAAAGATAGTCAGAAAAGGAATCCAATTCGATGTTTATTTCCTCAAGGATCTTTTTCCCAAGGTCAGATGGATTTTCCTTTTTTAATTTTTCTTCTAGTTCTTGGAATTCTTTATCTGGCATGGATAAAACCTCACGAGCGGTTTCAACAATGAGCATCATATAATCTCTGCTACATCTGTTAGAGATTAATGCCCATTTTTCCAAAAAATGGCGGAGTTCTACAAACAGTCCAGGAATATTCCTGATCCTTAGGCCTATGGGTATGGTGCCTGCCTTTAAGTAATCCAACATGTATTTAGCGTGGGCTTCTGTTCGTATAGATTTCTTTTTTAGATTGAGGAGTTTGTCCCACTCACCATCAATTCTTTTAGATGGAGCAAAAGTACTAGATGTTCCCTCTGCACCAATCATTTTAGCAAACTCTTCATCAGAGAAACTGAAGGACTTTATACTGTCCATTTTTTAGAAGATATATGGATGGCGCCCTACAAAAAAGGTTTGGTTTTTTGGATCCCCACTTTTTCCTTTTGGGAGATAGACAAGAAAGGAGTCCTATTAGTCTTAACTTTAAATTATACTCACATTCGCACAGCTAGTGCACACCTATACACCACTACACATGCAACAAGCACGAAGTGCTTCAAACAAATGAATGAGGGTCCCTGCACGCACAGTCACACTAAACCCCACAGCACAGGGCTGGGAAAAGGTATCCAATATATCACAAAGGAAGTGGCCCCCTGAGTAGGATATGAGGCAGATCAGCAGGGGAAATAATCAGAATAAACGAAAAGGACGATAGATCTGCCCCGTTTTCAATCAATAGTAGGCTCTTCAAGAGTCCAGTTCTTTTTAATAGTCAGCCATTTAGTGCTCACCAAGGTATCAGTGCCACATTAGATTCAGACAAAAACACATTCAAGTTTATAAAAAAAATATATCATTTTTATTTTTATTTACTTCATGTTTTAAAGTGCATCTAGGCATACTCATTTATTCAAACATTTCAATATAACAAGATAAAAAACACCCCATCAACAACCAGTCTTTCTGCATTCAAACTCAAACACATTCATCAATCACTAACAAACATTCTCATACATAGTTCATTCATTCATCTCAGACAGGGATTAAGGAATAATGCTCTGAGAACATCCTGAACATGTCCTCTCAGCCGTAGGCCGGAGATCGGTGATTAAAGGTTCAGGGCAAGTTGTTTCAACGCCGACGCGCGTTTCGGTGCCAGGCCCGTGGACTGGCCGCACGTTCGTCAGGGCAAAAGAAAGGGGAGGAGAGGGGGTGGTAGGTAACAGTATCACAAATGCTTCTGATATCCAGGCACTCTGTAGAAAGAACACATATTTTAATATTGTGTTTCGCCCCCATTCCATAAACAATTTAAAGAGATAATCATTTACTATCCTCATATTTTTTCTCAAATGCTTATCCTGTAGACCTATATACATATGTACTGATCACATAGTAATTTATCACAATGATTTAATCACAAGTTGGGGGTCTTGGTGAGCTCGAAAAATGGGTGACACAATAAGCAAAAATTAAAAAACAAGTCATTAGCGTAAAAGGTACAATCACGACCCCTGCAGAGGACCCTCACATACATCCTGACTCTTTTGTTTCTGTACTTGTGTGCACTAAGCATTTATTTATATATATATATATGCATTTCACTATTTATTTCATATCATACGCCAAGGTGGCCTAGTTTCAAATCTGTTTGGTTAAATAGCATCGCTATCGTGATTTATAATTGGTTGACCCCTCGTTTTTGAGGACCCAAACATTCAGGTTCCTAATGCAGTTTTAAGAAACATTCATGTTCCTAATGCAGTTTTAAGTGACAGCCATTTACAGACACTCAAAAGCCCCATCAAGATAGTTTGTTGGGAGGGCATTACCTTGTATTCAGGCCCGAATTTACTTAGGCAGTCCGCCCAAGGTAAGGTAATGGCAGGTCACCACCTTTAAATAACAAACAGGATTTCGGAACCTTCCTGGAATCCTGAACAATAGATAACAGTAGCGTTTCAGTAACCCAACTAAGATTTAATTTCACAATTCTCTCACAAATTCATAAGTGTCACGTCTTACCTAGGTACAAGGGAGTCCTAATATGCGAATAAAGCAGCGAGGTAGTGGGTTCGGGGTCGGAGACTGAATCGGCCTGGAAAAAGGGAAAACAGGGTTTGAAACACCTCTTTTCACCACATGAATTAGAAGCACAGGCGTTTCACAGCATGGGATACCTACTTAATCGCGTGGCAAATTGCGCGTAGCAGTTTTCTTTGTTTCACAGAGTTAAGGGTCCAGGCGAGTATCAGCTTTCAGCACGCACCCGCAATCAATTAAATGAAGGGTCTCGTCTTGCGGTGCTTTCAGCAAAGAGTACCGTCGGGATCTGCCGGATAGAAGGTGCAAACAAACCCGGCATTAGCTCTATCGTTTAAAGCTTTCAAAATAGGCAGTGCGATAAACGTGTGTCCCAGCAGTAAGGTGTTAGACTTTACAGCAGTAAGTTTTTAAACAAAATTTACAGCGCGGAATCCGCTGTTGTAGACAGACGGCTTCATGCACTGTTTAGGTCTTCCGGGCTCACAAAAGTGTAAAGACCCGGCGTAGGCTCTGTGGCTGGTGCTTTTCTTTAACGTATAGAGATACGAATAGCAACCTAGGTATGAAATGCAAGTAAGCTTCTAAAGCTTAGATGATACGCATTTTCATGCAGCGTACTCACACGGACGGTCCTTGTGGAAATTCCCCTTCACTCCGCATCCGGCAGCCGGTGGGCGACAGCTCAACACGCCGCTTCACTCTTTTTATAAAGCACTGCTAACACCTAATGAGTTTCAGGTGTGCTCAACAGCTACTGGCTCAAGGAAAAGGAAAGACCCGGACTGGATTCCGGGTTTTGACCAAAACACGAGATAGAGTAATCAACTTCGTGTTTTCCTTTAATATACATGGTACCATCATCTCAGAGTACAGAAAGTAGTCAATAAATGGCATTTTCCCATGGGCATGCCTCGTTTAGGCCAGTATTAGCCGCATCTAATAAAAAAATCCAGAAAACCTCCCTCTTTTTCCTGATGGAGGTAGTATTTTTGCCTGGAATTTCACGGATCTTTTCCAGGATGGACCATTTTACATCATGCTCAGTATGTTTCATATTCAGCCAGTGGGCAACGAGGGGAGCTCCCCGCCTTTCATTCCGAATATTTCCCTTGTGCTCGCCAACTCTGATTCTGCATTCACGGCCGGTTTCGCCCACATATGGCAATCCACAGGGGCAGATGATAACATATATAATGTTTGATGATCGGCAGTTACTCATGGTGTTAAGTTTTATCTGGCGATTTCCAATGGTAAGGGATTCGCCAACAATGACATTGGGACATGTGTGACAGTTGCCACACCGGTGGTTACCTTTTACAGGTGGAAGGCCCGAGAGGCCCGTTTGTTTAGGTCCAACTGGGCTCCGAACTACCCCTCGTACAAGATGGTTTCTCAAGTTCTTGTTTTGCCGAAAAGCAAAAATGGGTTTGGTTAAAGTTTCTTCTCCTTCATTGCCATTCAGGATGTGCCACTGCGAATTTATGGCTTGACGGATTTTGTCATTCACCGTAGAGTTATTGGTGATGCAAACCAGTCTGTTTAATTCATCCTTTGCTTGGGTTTGGAACATGCTTTCACGGTTGAAATACCTGGCCCTCTTGAAGGACTCCTTGATTAAACGGTGGGGATACCCACGTTTCAAGAGTTTGACTTTCAGTAAGTCTGATTGTTCTAGGAAGTCTCTCATCCGAGAGCAGTTCCTTCTCAATCTCAGGAACTGGCTAAAGGGGATGGAGTCACGTTGGCAGCGAGGGTGGTAACTTCCATAGTCCAGGAGCGTGTTTTTTGTGGTGGGTTTAGTATATAATGACACATATAGGCACTCCCCATTGTGTCTTACCCATACATCCAGGAATTCCACTTGCACATTACTCGCCTTGGCAGTGAATTTGATGTGGTCGTCCGCTAGATTTATCCATTTGATAAATTCATCCAGAGAGCCCTGGTCGCCACTCCAGATGAAAAAAATGTCATCTATGAAGCGCAACCAGGCTCTCACATTCTCAGAGAATGGGGCCATTTCGTTGTAGATGTTTTTATCTTCAAAATGGCCCATGTATAGACAAGCTATACTCGGTGCGCCTGAGGCCCCCATGCTTACCCCCTTAACTTGGTGGTAGAACTGTTGGTTGAATTCGAAATAATTTTCATTCATCACAATTTTCGAAAATTCAATGAGGAGCTGGGCATTGGGTAAGGCATCTTCTTTAAGTAACAGTTCTTCTAGGACCATAATAGCTCCTTCTTGTGGAATATTAGAATATAGCGATTCCACATCCATGGTAAACATAAGTTCTTTGTCTGGATCGAATAAGCAATTTTCCATTTTTCCAATAAAGTCACCCGTGTCCCTGATGTAAGATTTCAATTTGCATACTAGGGGTTTCAAGAACTTGTCAATATATTTGGACAGCGGTTCAGTAGCAGATCCAATGGTAGAAACAATTGGACGCATTGGAGGGTTCGTTTGACTTTTATGCACTTTGGGAAGGCCGTAAATAATTGGCATTCTTGTGTGTGTGGGGGTAAGGTACTCTGCTTCTTTTGTACAGATTATACTTTCGTCTGCCGCTTCTGTCACAATCGTTAAGATTTGTCTCTTTAAATTCTCCTCATGACATCTCAAGATCCGCTTATAGTGGGCATCAGAAGATAGTAAACTGTCCATCTTTTCAATGTAATCGCTGGTTTTAAATACCGCGATTCCTCCACCTTTGTCACACGGCTTGATCGTTAGATCTTGGTTGTTCCTTAATGCCTTCAGGCCCATATTCTCCCAGATGGTTAAATTATGTTTGGGGGAAGGAGTAAATTTAAGGGCTTTCAAAAGTTTATGGATGACCGCCTTCTCAAAAACACCTACTTCAGGTCCCACAGTCTCAAGACTGGGAGTGAAATTGGAGGGTGGCTTAAGACCCGACACATTGTCTGTGTTCTCACAATCAGGTCTTGTTAGAAAGAATTTTTTTTTGATTGAAAACGGGGCAGATCTATCGTCCTTTTCGTTTATTCAGGATGGGTATTGCCCAATTATTGGTTTCCTATCTGCGTGATGCACATTATGACGCAAAACTGAATTTGTGTCCATGTTTTTCTGTGGACTCTATACCACTCCTTGATGCGCTTTTTTTAAACCGCTGTTACGATTTTTGAATATATAAGAAAGTGCAGGGCTGCGTTACAATATTTGCTCCTCTTGAAAGAATAATGTATTTGTTTCATGATTTATAAATATATTTCTACAGCGGTGCGGCTTCGAAACATGGTTGGAAATGGATTTTATATTGCTTAAAACAATATTTTAACATACATTTGATTGTTTTAATTGTATAAAATGTTTTGATTATTTAATCTTTTATGGTTGATTTGCAGCTGAATAAAGATTTATTGATTACTAGCTGTACCCTTCCACGCGTTGCTGTGTCTCAGTCTAGTTAAATGGAAGAAAAAGAAAAGAGTAAGTGCACGTTTCTAATATGTTTAATTTCACAATGCTTGTTGGGTACACAATATGTTTTTGTGACTATTGTCATGTTGTGTATAAATAAACATGCGCTAATGTCGCAAAGTGAACCAACTCCTCCCCGCTCCCTCCACCCACTTCCCGGTCTGCCATCCTTACACCAACTGTTCATCCTAATATATGTAGACTATTGTCTCTATGCGTCCTTTCTTAATGTTACAAAGTGAACCAACTCCTCCCACCTCCCTCCACCCCCTTCCCGGTCTGCCATATTGACACTAACTGTCCATCCTAATATATGTAGACTATTGTCTCTATGCGTCCTTTCTTAATGTTACAAAGTGAACCAACTCCTCCCACCTCCCTCCACCCCCTTCCCGGTCTGCCATATTGACACTAACTGTCCATCCTAATATATGTAGACTATTGTCTCTAGGCGTCCCTTATAGTTGTTGCGCAGCAACCAAATCGATAGGGTCTGTTGAGCCTTTCGATTAAAAACACACGCGTATTTGACACGCGCGTATTCGAATTCAACGTTGTGTATATATAAACATGGGCTAATGTTATAAAGTGATCCAACTCCTCCCCCCTCCCTCCACCCACTTCCCGGTCTGCCATCCTGACACCAACTGTCCATCCTAATATATGTAGACTATTGTCTCTATGCATCCTTTCTAAATGTTGCAAAGTGAACCAACTCCTCCCCCCTCCCTCCACCCACTTCCCAGTCTGCCATCTGTACACCAACTGTCCATCCTAATGTATGTAGACTATTGTCTCTTTGCGTCCCTTGTAGTTTTTGCACAGCAACCAAATCAATTGGGTCTGTTCAGCCTTTCGATTAAAAATACGCGCGTGTTGCACGGTGTGTATATATAAACACGCGCTCAATCGAATCCAATGTTGTGTCAAAATTTCAAATCAATTGTTGAAGAACTTTCGGAGATTTAAGATTTTGAACAAAGGAACAGTGAAATTTTTATGTGTCTGTTCGGGCTTTCGAATAAAAACGTGGGTATTTGACATGTGCGTATTGGAATCGAATGTTGTGTATATAAAAACGCTCCCCTATTCGAATCCAACGTTGTGTCAAAATTTTAAAGCAATCGACGAAGCACTTTCGGAGATTTGCGATTTTGAACAAATGAACATTTACATTTTTATTTATATAGATGATGATGATACCCCAGACACACCACAGGGGGTCGGTGCCAGCATTCCAATGAGAGGGCAGCCTCACAGCAGTGAGAAACCAAATAGCTTGTGTATCACCATCAGGACATGCTACACAGTTAAGCCACATGTCCTACCTTTTACCTACACCGCACCCTGCCCATAGGGCTAGCTTGGCCTACCTTAGGTGTGACTGATATGTAGTAAAAGGGGAGTCATGGACATGGCAACCACTTTATCTGTCACATCACAGCGGTAGTAAACTGCGTTAGGTTTGAAAGGCTACTTTGGTGGGAGGCGCAAGCAGAGCTGTAAGCCCACCAGTAGCGTTTAATTTATTGGCCCTGGGTATATGAGATACCACTTTACAAGGGACTGTTAGGTAAATTAAATCCACCAAACATGTGTAGACCAATCTTACCAAGTTTACCATAGAGAGCACATGCACTCTAGCACTGAACAGCAGTGAAAAAGTGCCCAGAGTCTTAAAACTACTAACAACAGGTCAGAAAAAATCAGTGCCGTTAGACCTGACACACTTAGAGCAGCCTTCCCTCAAACCTTTGCCTGTTTAACTCCACTTGCAGTATTCTTTGTGTTGGCCTTGGGACTTGAGATCTTTACCACTGCTAGTCAGTGCTGAAGTGCATGTGCTTCTCACTTAAAAATGGTTTCATGACTTATCCACAATTGGTATATTTAATTTATCTGTATATCACTAGTAGAATTTACTACCTGTGCCCAGGGTTGGTAAATTAAATGCTATAAGAGGGCCTTCAAAGAGAACATATGATGGACAGAATGCAGAAAAATGTAATACATTCACCCCAGTACAGATATCTGGGCCTAAATCCATAATTTTTTTGCTCACCATGCCATTCCGGTTTGGTCCCAGCCGTATGCAAATCAGTCTTCACCGTGATCCCAATGGGAACAGTTCAGTCCAAATTGCCAGGCCAGGTCCTCCCTGGACTGGAAACAAGTATCCTAGCACCGGTTTCAGGGTTTCACCCCTCATCAGCCAGAATAGCTTGAGTCCAGTGGCATGGAGAGCACGGGACCCACGTCTGGGCATACCTCTCCCACTCGGAGTGACAAATGCAGAAAGAACATTTGATGGACAGAATGCAGAAGAATGTCATACATTCACCGCAGTACAGGGATCTGGGCCTAAATCCATTGTTTTTTTGCTCACCATGGCATTCCAGGTTGAACCCAGCCATATGTGAATCAGTCCTGAATCTGCGCCCAATGGGAGTAGTCCAGCCTGAACTGCCAGGCCAGGTCTTTCCTGGACTGGAAACAAGCATCCTAGGACCGGTGTCGGGGTTTCACTCCTGATCAGCCAAGATAGCTCGAGGCCAGTGGCATGGAGAGCACGGATTGTGCCTCCCACACAAGTTGCCCTTTAAACATATCTCAGGCCTGCCACTGCAAGCCTGTGAGTGCAGTTTACACTGCCATGTGGACTTGCATTTAAAATCTTTGCAACACCTTAACCTCCACTTTTATTACCTATAAGTCACCCCTAAGGTGGGCCCTAAGTAGCCCTTATGGCAGGGTGTTGTGTAAGCAAAAGGTAGGACATGTACTTTTACGTTTTACATGTCCTGGTAGTGAAAAACTCTTCAATTCTATTTTCACTATGGTGAGTCCCACCCCATCCCAGGTTAACATTGGGAAGTCCTTATTACACTCTTAAGCTGTAATTTCAGATTGAGACAGAGTAGCACTGCCATGTTTATTATCATTGGAATAGTAATGATAAATACTCTTTGCTGGCAAATTTGGATTTAACATTACTATTTTAGAAATGCCACTTTTAGAAATATGTATCTGTTGTGACGGGGACTTATCCTGTTAAGGTGGTAGGGAGCGAGATCGGTAATCATTCAATATACAAAGTAAGACCCCCTACACCATCGATATGTTAATTAAATATACAGGCTGCATGATTATTTTGTGCCTGCAACCTTACATAGCACACACATTAATCATCATGTACTAATAAGCATTGACTTGATTGACTTGACACACACTGACATTAAAAACAAGCAGTATTCTTTCCTGTGGACATGTGGTTTGTCCACAACATGTATTACCATTGATGTGCGTTACTGGGTGACACTGATAAAGCTTTTTGACTAACCAAATGACATAATTTTCCGTCATATACTTCTACATATTCACAGTGCTTTTGCATTTGTATCAACAAAAATAAGTGTCCAACATGCATATTCACATAGTGTTTTTTTTTACGAAATTAAGTGTTCAACATTCATGTGTAGTGTCTCATGAGAGAATACGTAAAGACCTGAGGAATACCATTAATAGCTATCTATCAGGTTCACAGAAAAGGTCAAAATGCTTTGCTGTAAAAAAATTGTGTTCTGAGGGCATACACACACCAATTCAAGGCCAATAATAAGCCAATGGACAAAAAAAACTACTACGAGTATTCATCCCTCCCAGATAACTGAATAAGGATGAAATAATGTGCATCAACATTTAGAGCCTCATGTTGCACTCATAAGCAGAGATTAGGTAGCTAATAACATATCCCCTGTAATGGAAAATATTTATGTTTTTCGACACTTATTTTTGTCAACTAAACACTATGTAAATATGCACGTTAGGCACTTATTTTTGTTGATACAAATATAAAAGCAATATGTGAAAATGCAAATGTATATTTCGGAAAGTCATGTAATTTGTTTAGTCAAAAAACATTATCAATATACCTATGTATTGTATATCAATGTTAATATATGTTGTGGACAAACCACATGTCCACAGGAACGAACACTTATTGTTTTCAATGTTTGTGTGTGCCAATGAAGGCAATGATTATTAGTACATATTGATTCATATGTACGCATGTAAGGTTGCAGGTACAGACATGTGAGGACACTTGTAAAAGACTGCTTAAACAATTCCTGCTTTTTGTTGGTAAGAGCAGGTGAAAAATAATCATGCACTCTGTATAATTATAGTTCTTAAAGTTATGTGTGCCTGCAGCTTGTTTCCAATACATACCTGTGGTGAGTGACAGCTGGACTTTGTGCATTCCCTCTACACAGCCATACACAAAGGAAGATTAGGTGTGACTGAATGGCCATTCCTGGCACTTACACCTGGATGGGCAGTGTCCTGTCCCCACACAAAGGGTTGCATACCCCATTGCAGTGAGTCTGGAGCCAGCACTAGGTAGGGAGCACCGCTGTGCATTTCAAATCCCCTCTCTAAAGTCACCTCCACTTCCAAGGCACAATTGGTTATGAGAACTGGGCTTCTGACCTACCAAATCAGACACTGCTGGGCCTGTAAAGAAACTCTGCAAGGAAGAAGGGCTGCTGTGCTGCTACAAGGACTGCACTCTGCTGAACTGCTGCTTTGGATGAAATGCTTTTCTGCTGGGCTACCCTGCTGCCCCCTGCCCTGCTGAGGAAGAAATGGACTCTTGCTTGAACCCAGAGCGATCTCCAAAGGCAAGGTAGGTTGCCTCCTGTTCTGAGACTCAGGGATATCAAAGTGTCACCTCATGCTCCTGTGTCTGATCAAGGAGCTTGCTCCAGTGGAACACAAGCATGCTCTGCTGCATGAAGCTGAATTGACACATTGTTGCTGCTGTGGGAACAGAACCTGAACATTGCACTCCGAACCAGCACATTGCCTCCAGGAACAACGCATCAAAACCAGTGCATCACCACTGCTGCAGTGAGAGACAATTGAGGCATCCCCTCGACGGCACCAAGAAAATTGGCATACCGGATTTATAACCAATGCCTCTCAGCTCTGGCACCTGGTCTATGGAACTGCTGTATCTCAATGGTTGTGTGCAGAAAATTGATGCATCACCTCAAGTGTGGGGTTGACACAGGCATCCCGAATCATGCTTTTGGTTCAGGATCAAGGTACTTTGTTCAACAGGCTTTGCATGGCTTCTGTGCCTGGTTCATGCTCTATCAAAGTCAGCTTAAACTCTTGTCTGTGCCACAGTCTACCACAACAAGATAAACCCCATAGGCACATATTGCCTCTAAGCATTATTGACACTTTTATTCTTTAAAAATTCATATCTCGACTTCTGCCGTTTGGAATTTTGTCGTTTTTGTCTTGTTTTATTTGTAAAATCATAGTCTATGTTTGTAAACGGGTATGGAGTCTTTTTGTGGTGCTTCACTGTGTTACTGTTTGAAGTGATGCACAAATATTTTATGCACGCCTCTTAAATTAAGCCTGCCTGCTCTGTGCCAAGCCACTAGAGGGTGAGCACTGGATTATCTATGGTGTGTATCTGACTATGATTGTGGTTCCTTCTTGGACAGGGTGCCTATCTCAGCCAACCAGGAACCGGGTTTCTAACAAAGGGCAATCTATGTCACAACACTTTACACCTCCAACACCATCCTTGGTGTTGGAGGTGTATTATACTTATCCACAAGCACTTGTACATATTCGTTTCCTCGTTAAACCTGGGACTTCATTTTTGAGTCACTCAGCAGTGCAGCTTATAAAGTAATTGCCCAATGTCTGATTGAATTAGATTATTTGCATCTATGTAACATGTGCAACAATGATTAAAACATTGTAAGCAGATGCATTATAGAGGTATAAAAGCATGAATGACTTGATTGCAGCTGAGGGGATGTAGTTGAAGGTCACCTCTATATAACACACTGTTCAAAACTCTGCCTGAAGCACGATTATCTTATTATATTCAAACTACAAAGAGAGGTTCCCATTCCTCTTGATTATTTTCCCATTATTACTATGTGTACCCAGCTTATACACGTATCTACAAAGCAGCAGGGAGCCTGAAACAAGATACTTTAATTTGCTTCACAAGCTATACCTACACATTAATGATTTTAGCAAATAGCAAACAGCAGGTCGCAGAAATATTGGAAGCTATCAGCGATTCCGTGTGGGCCAGGGAGCAGCATGTAAATGCATACACATCATTTTAAATCGCAATTTGCTTTCCATTGTAAAACACTCTCAGAAAGTTATGGAAATAGGGGTGTTAACTGAATATATGCATATCATTTTAGGCATTAATAGAATGTGAAGCTCATCCAGCATCAAGGTGGTCGCTACGCGCTGACGTCAAGAACCACAGAGAAAAGGGGTAAAGAAATTAAGGATATTTGCAGAAAATAAAAGTAGTTTTTTAAGGCATTGCTGAAAGCCTTGGGTCTGTAGTACCATCTGCGGAAGCAGATAGGCTTCTGAGTGGTATGCATTTCATTATGATCCTGAGCCTGAATATGCGCTACGCACATGTTTGGTGACGTTGCTTGCCTAAACTTTATTTAAACACAGCTGGGAACATATGTCAATGACTGAAGTGCACTCTTACATCTCGATGTAAGTTAAAGGTCACTATTTTAAATGGACAGTTCCAACTCAGTCTCGCATTACTCTGAAGTTGAAAAAAAAGAGTACCTTTATGCCACTCATTCTGATTTATATTATGGTACTATCTTTCCTGCCAAATTGAAATTGCAAGTTATGAGGAAATAAGGCACTTTTGGGAACCTTTGCCAACATAAATTCACTAGGTAAAACCTGCTTAAACGTGTGCAGGGAAAAAGGTCAGAAATGAAGGAAACCCCAGTGGGGACCTAGTGCAAAAACACAAGGCCTTATTTATGAGGACTTGCGACAGTTTTGCCCTTCCATTGCATCACTTTTTGTGATGCATCAGCAGCGTAAAACATGCCCCCTGGTGCACCCTATTTACAAAGTGACGTATCTAAGCAGATGCGTCACTTTGTATTTCCCTGCTCAACATTATACCTGCATCAGGTATAATGTATGCAGGGGGGATTCCCACATAAGTAAGCCTCATAGAAGTGACGCAGTGAAATCTACGAGATTTCACTGCGTCACTTCTAGGGTGCAAATGCGTCAGAAACGTATGCCTGCTTCACAGCAGGCGTAAGATTGATGCTGGCCTTTTCACATAGGGCTTGCCCCATGTGAAAGTACACATTGCTGGAGTTGCGTCACTTTTGTGACACACTCCTGCAACGCGTCACTTTTGCGCCTGCAGATACGTCAGAAATACTAACGTATCTGTAACTCCTTGCGTAATCCCTTCATGCACAAAAACAATAATTCCTACAATGCAAACACCCTTTCACCATGGTGCAGGGGTGCCTGTGCTGGCGCAAGGCAGCCAATCATGCTCTAGCGCAGTGGAAGACTTGTCTGTCTATCGATAGAATTATTCCAAATCCTCCACCACATACCCGGACTAGAAATAGATGGCCATGCTAACTAAAAATATTGAAACTAATGATTAAAATGAATTCCAGTCGTCAAGATAAAAATAACCATAAAAATATCTTACAGGTTAAGAACACTGGTCAAGTGGTTCGCGAAAAGTTAAAGTCCAAACATGTATCTCATTAGGAAGCATGGAAAACAACAATTGAATTTCAATCAATGGAAACTAGTTATGATTTATATAGGCAATTATTTATTTATTCAGCAGTTTTTTATAATGCATGGGCACAGAGATGAATAGATGTGCTTTGCATAGTAACAGTAAAACCTACAACAGTCTTACAATAAACTGGAAAATCCAAACAATAAAAAATAACAAGAATAACGGAGGGAAGGTTGAAATATTAGAGGACTAGAGTGGGCTGAGCGATAGAGAGATGTGGAAAAACAGAGAGCTTGATAAAGCAAGAGAGATCTAGAGGAAAAGAGGGAAGGAGCAACAGTAGGGAATTTAAGGAAGGAGAGAAGGACAAGGAAAGACAAGGGGCGAGGTAAGTAGGGGCTGAAAAGGACAAAAGGTTGGAGGAAGGAATGAAGAGACAGCATAAGGAAGGAAAAGAGATTGGGGTGAAGGAACTATGATAGGAGACCAAAACGGTGGGAGGGAAGAGGAGAAGTAGAAAGTGGAGTGAGGAGCTTGTGCAACACATGAGAGGTTCAGTAGGTAAGGATTTCTAGAAGAAGGTTGTCTTTGTCACTGAGGTTTTTTGAGCCATCAGATGTCTTGAATAGATTAACCAGGTAAGGTAGAGATCTAGAGTAGACTGCTTTGTTGGCTACAAACCCCAGTATAAAAGTAATCCTCCCTCATTCTGGCCCGCATGTTGAAAAGGATCAAAAGTGTTGTGCTTTTCAAATTGACTTGTGTGTCATCTGCATATTGATGAACATCCACACCTGTTCCCTTGCAAACATCAGAGAATTGTTACACATGCAAGGTAAAGCGTGTATGAGCTAGATAGAATGGAGCTTTGTGCAGCCCCGGAGATACTTGGTGCCAGATCAGAGATGTTTTTCCCCGCCTTAACAACTTGAGAATCATTTAAGAGAAAGGAGGAAAACACAGTGAAATCAGTATTGCTCAATCTAAAGCAGTGTTTAAGGATGAAAAGCATTCAACTGAGTTCAACTATATTGAACACTGCTGTAAGAATAATCAGGAGTTGAAGGCAAGAATCACTGGCATTCAGCATTCGGTGGACATTAGCAAGATTTTTTAATGAAGAAATTCTAAACCCATGACCCGCTTGGAACTGTCAGTAGGATATTGCTGTTGATGTATTCAATGGTGTGTAGGGACACTAACATTTCTATGATCTTGCCCAAACAAGGGAGGTTAGAAATTTTGCATTTAAATTGGGGTTATCTTGCGCACACTTTAGAGAGTCTGGCGAGTGTAACTGGTTATTTTGCAACACGTGTCAGCAAAGTAAATGTCCACCTTGATGAAAGATATGGTGAGAAATTGTTGAAGTACAAAGTTAACTTGAGGTTTTTGATGATAGTGTGGAAGTCATCCTGCGTGATTGGCATGAACAATTCCGCTTATTTGCAGACTTGGTAGTGATCTGGTTGGGAGGGGCTCTTGGACGCGGCAGAGGAATGCAAATATTTTTAGTGTAGAAATAGTGCAAGAATATATAGTGGTTATGAAAACTGTTGCAGCATTCGCTGCTGTAGCTTTCACTTGTTTAGAATAAACGTAGATTATTTGCTTAGCTGCGAGTCTCCGTTCCCTTTATGTGTGTGCTGGATTTCCTACAGTGGCAATAATTGGGGCATATACCTATATGTTTTTCCCTGGTGATGGAGAAAGATTTCACTCATAAAGAGACTTGCTTGTAATCAACCCTCTCGAAATAAACTGTAATACACTAATAAACATGTTTTGTTTTAATAACAACGCAAAACATGACATTTCTAGTAAGTTGGGGAAGCTTTACAATGGGCTTCTTACTAACCGTAACTCGAGTAACCCAAAATGGCCGCCGCAACGCCGGAACTTTTCTGCGCATGCGTCTGTCATACTCACGTGATATGACGTACTTTCTGCTTTGGTGGGAAAACGTTGCTTCTGCGCACTAGAATAAAGATGGCTGCTCTATGTTTTCATGTGCTAATGCTTGCATTCCTGTTTTACTAAATTGTTCATTCTGCCTAAACACTAATGCTGAAGTTAAAATAAAGAAATGGGAATAGAGTAAAGATAAGTGGTATACAGTGCATATATTTATTCTTTGTTCTAAAACTGTAAGCCATGGCATTGAACATGGGCGAACTCCTGACTTGCTAGAAGATGCTCATGGGAACCTTACCTTTTGACCCTTTGGAAGGAAGCTAAACAAATTGTTATATTACATTGTAATTCTTATTGATACATTCACTGCCGGGTGGAATAAAAGTGCATGGAAAAACAAAATCATGGGAGGGAACATTAATTTTAATATTTGAATGAAATGACCTCATACCTATGTTGGTGTGATGACCTCTCCTCGTCCTTTGACCAATCAAATTGAGGGAATACACACATTTGCAACATTGCGGGGTGGTACACTGCCCTGGAAAATGGTATAACTAAGGTAGGCTTAGCTAGTTAGTTTGTCCGACTTGTCCGAATAGCTGACCTGTCACTGACCCAATGCCCTCAATAGGCTATCGAGAACAGAGGTGCTGGCGGAGCCCTCTGTCAGAAGATTCAGGAGCAGGGGTGCTGGCAGAGCACTCTTTCAGAAGAATCGATAACCCAATCGGGGTTCTGGGAAGGAGTCCGATAACCCAATCAGGGTTCCTGAGGGAGAAGATTCGCTAACCCAATCGGGGTCCATCTGTTAGCCGCAGAGAGGGGTGTAATGCTGGCGTTGCACTTCGCTGAGGGTACATGGTTTCAACCTGAATCTATCCCAATTTGGTCTTCACTGGTCCTGATCTACACCTGTGCCATCTTACTAGCATCTGAACTACAAGAAGTTCTATCTTTTTTCCCAGCCCGCGGCCGAGGATTGGTCTTCACACCATTTTAGGTAAATATAAAGTACATGTGGGTATGTCATTGTGCTGTTTCCCTTTTATTACCCTTCCTATGTTTCAATGCTTAAAGAAAGTTCCAAACTGGATCCACGCGAGTCATACCAAGAGGGTGACAGAACCTGATGAAGTTGAAGCTGAAGGTTGTGCAGCTGAGGGGTCTCAAGAAGTTGATCCTGAAGTAGTTGATGAGGAACAACCGAGCACCAGTCAGGATGAATAGATTCCAGGAGTCAACATACCTGCAGATTTTGTGAGAACCAGAAGTCAAACCTACCTAGATAGACAGAGTGACAGTGAGGATGAGTCAGGAATAGAAGAATGTACACAGATTACAGAAATCCAAGTCAAAAGTAATTCTGAGGAGGACCAGATAAGGAAAGATCGGTGTACTCAGACATTTGAAACTCCAGCCAGAACTCTAGAGTCTGAGGCAGGAAAGCTCAGGCAGAAGACAATCAAGAAATCCAAAGACCTGAGCAGGACCAGATAGGGGTAGAAAAACGTGTTCAGGAAAAAAGGAGGCAAAAAAAGTCAAATTCAAAGTCAAAGTCAAATACAGCAAACTCCTTAACAGAGCCAGATTAGTATCCAGGCAAAAGATACAAAAATAAGACCTGGACCAAGTCAGATAGAGAGGAATTCAGAAGTTGACAGAGAACAAGTAGTGTCACAACTGAATGAAAATAAAAGAGCATCAGAAGAAAGTCAAAGCACAGTGCCAGCTAAAAGCCTCAGAAAAGGAGATAAGTGGCCTGGTTTTGTCAAGAGACTGAAATTTCGTCTTAAAACAATAAATGAAGAACCAGAACAAGTAAACGAGATATCAAGCCAAGCTGGACCATCCACAGAGCAACCCAGAAGGAGAAGTTAACGATTATAGAGACTGAATAACAAGTTCAGAGGACCTGAGTGGACCTACGTCATACTTGAAGATTTCGAAAATCTAGAATTGAGTGATGATGAACTGATTGATGATCAGACTGACGAAGAAGTGAGGCAAACTTGAGAAAAGAATCACAGGTTAAAAGTCTGTGGAAAAGTTACAAAGAGGGGATAAAATCTCCTTAGTCAGAAATGGCTGATTATAATGTTAAAGGAAGACTGAAAAGAAATTGTCTAAAGACATGTTGTAGAATATGCACATGTAGTAAATTATTAGTAGTTATAATATGGGTTGGATTGACATTAGCTATACCTTACCTAATGAGCAAAGAAATGCAAAACAAAACTAATATATCTGAGCAAGTAGATTCACGTAAGACAATAGATACACATACACATGAGAAAGCAGTTAGTCTTAAGCAAACTGGAGTAGGTTTAGAAGCACCAGATGAGGGAGATTTACATTAGAGAAGAGCAAGAAATAGAACTCATTTAAATGTATTTGCTAATTTGTTAGTACTGTATGTAGAAGCTATGGAAATCAGTGATTGCTATGTGTGAATGAAGTGGCCCACATCAGTAGCTGAAGGGGTCACTAATCATCACTTACCCCTCACATACGGTATTTCATGTAGCATTTTAGCTCGTCTGTTTTATAGAACTGGAAAATTGCAGTATTATTATTCTAACTTTGATGTAATCTTTTCTGAAGTTCCTTTACGTAGACATTTTAATGGTATTTCTAGTACTACTCTACTCACTTCATGGGTGATTATTTTCTAACAGTAGCATCAATAGATATAGCCAAGGCTCACAAAGAAAATCTAACATGTATATTACAAGAGAAAGAAAAGATGTTTTTAGATTTAGTGGAGAAAAGGAGACAGGATTTCCATAAGAATGCAACTGATCATAAACGAAAAATGCCTAAATGGGCTGAAAATAAAGAGTTTACCTCTAATGGCAAGACTCAAGCTGCTATGTTGCTGGATTTCGAAAAGAAAGGGAAAATGTGTCTCCATAGGGAGAAAACAGACTATTATAATAATATATTCATTGGTTCCAGTGAATGTGACCATAATTTCAAAGTCATTCGGGGTTGGGGTTTCAAAGATGGAACTGAACCAGTTTATCCTGAAATTTATTATATTTGTGGGAACAAAGCCTATTTTAAATTGCCTGATCATTGGTACGGGAGTTGCTATTTTGGAATAGTATTCCCAAAGGTGTACCATGTGGAGAAAATCACTGGAAGCAATGAAGAAACTAATGGGTTAACTCGTAGTAAAAGAGCATCATTTGCTGAAATTGTAGGTAACATATTTAGTGCAATAATACCTTCAGTGGGAGTGGTTCTGAACACTCAAAGAATTAGCAAATTGTCAACAGTGGTAGATCGCTTATCGACTGACACTGCTAGTGGATTTTTGATGATCAATACCGAATTAGTTGCGGTATGATCAATGGCTTTACAAAATCGACTTGCTCTTGACATATTATTGGCAAAAGAGGGCAGAGTCTGTAGAATGCTGAAGACGCAACATTGTTGCACTTACATTCCGGACGAAAGCATTGAAATTAAGAAGTACGTGAAAAATATTACCCATTTGAGAGAAGAATTTAAACCACTGGAGGTTGACAGTGCATGGAAGAGACTAATTAGTGGTCTCTCCTCAATAGGTAGTTGTTTCACTAACGTAGGAAAGAGTTTTGTAGGTAAAGTACTGATGCCAATGGTGGGAGTATCACTACTGATTTTAGGGATAATAACTTGTTGCAAATGTCGCAAACATAAAAAGACATATAAAGTAAATCAGAAAGGGAAGAAAAGAAACTTCAGTGAAATCGAGCTTGAATAATTAAATGGGGATTTGTATAAAAGGATGAAAAACTTCCACATGAATGATGGTGAAAAACCTAAAAGAGTGTTTGAAGAAATAGAAATGAGTAAATGTTGAAAAGTTGGCATCTGTTTCTGTAATATGTGATGATATAAAATATCATCAAAGAGGGGATTCATGGAGCAAGATTTCACTCGTAAAGAGACTTGCTTGTAATCAGCCCTCTCGAAATAAACTGTAATACACTAATAAACATGTTTTGTCTTATTAACAACGCAAAACACGACATTTCTAGTAAGTTGGGGAAGCTTTACAATGGTCTTCTTACTAACCGTAACTCGAGTAACCCAAAATGTCCGCTGCAACGCGTGAACTTTTCTGCGCATGCGTCTGTCATACTCATGTGACATGACATACTTTCTGCTTTGGTGGGAAAACTTTGCTTCTGCGCACTAGAACTAAAGATGGCTGCTCTATTTTTTCATGTGCTAACGCTTGCATTGCTGTTTTACTAAATTGTTCGTTCTGCCTATACCCTAATGCTGAAGTTAAAATAAAGTAATGGGAATAGAGTAGAGATAAGTGGTATACAGTGCATTCATTTATTCTTTGTTCTAAAACTGTTCTTCTTTGACTTTGCTATTGGATCGTGTTTGGACCAATCAAGTACAATGTTGCTCCATCTTGGGTCCCGCGACTGCGCATGCTCTATGTTCTCAAGAGTCCACAAGCCATGGCATTAAACACAGGCCAACTCCAGACTTGCTAGAAGATGCTCATGGGAACCTTACCTTTTGACCCTTTGGAAGGAAGCTGAACAAATTGTTATATTACATTGTAATTCTTATTGATACATTCACTGCCGGGTGGAATAAAAGTGCATGGGAAAATAAAATCATGGGAGGGAACAATAATTTTTATATTTGAATGAAATGACCTCATACCTAGTGTGGTGTGATGACCTCTCCTCGTCCTTTGGCCAACCAAATTGAGGGAATACACACATTTGCAACATTTGGGGGTGGTACACTGCCCTGGAAAATGGTATAACTAAGGTAGGCTTAGCTAGTTAGTTTGTTCGACTTGTCCGAATAGCTGACCTGTCACTGGCCCAACATACTCAATAGGCAATTGAGAACAGAGGTGCTGGCGGAGCACTCTGTCAGAATATTCGGGAGCAGAGGTACTGGCGGAGCACTCTGTCAGAAGAATCAATACCCCAATCAGGGTTCTGGGAAGGAGTCCGATAACCCAATCGGGGTTCCTGAGGGAGAAGATTCGCTAACCCAATTGGGGTCCAACTGTTAGCCGCATAGAGGGGTGTAACGCTGGCGTTGCACTTAGCTGTGGGGACCTGGTTCCAACCTGAATCTATCTGTAATGGATCGGGCACCTCCTCCCCGTTACAGAAGTCCAGAGCCTCAGACAAACCGGTAGAGTGGTGGACTTCACCTCCTGAGGGCACTGACCTTATTTAATTTCAGCCCGAGAGTTGGAGCCCGCGGTCCGATGCCGTGTGGTTTGAGGAGTCCCTGAACATGGGAACATTCTCCTTTAAGGAAATAGGTACGGAGGGAAGACACGCCAACTTGATGACATCACCGGCAACCCTCCAATCAGCAGGTGGACGATCCCGGAAAAGACGGAAGCAAGACCGGGAGAGGAGGCTCAGCTGGAGAACGCGAGAGGAAGACGGAGCGTGGAGTACGAGAACCAGGTAGAGAGGAGAACGGGGAGCGCCTGGGCTGTACGGGAAGAAGACGCGGGCCATACAGTGGAGGAGCAGCCAGGAGGCCAACAACCCCGTTCTTCCCCCGGCCACACTCCCAGAGGAGTGTGGCTTTCTCAGGTACGCAGTCGGGTGTTGGGTGGGTAGGGCGGAGGGGGAGAGAGGAAGTGTGAGTACGGGGTCTGGTAATCACTGTTGCGCCTCGTCACCTCTATCCCGAAAAAAAAAACCTCCTCCTCACGTGCCCCACCCCATTACCGATAGAGACAGTTGAAGCCTGTACAAACTGTGTCTCACCCCCTTCCCTGATTTCGAGTGCGCAGAAAGAGACAGAAGCCTGACCTTTTGCTTTTGTTTATTTTTTTTTTTGTGTGAAACCTTACACGGAGTGCCAGCCCCACCGAAGACCTGACAATGAGGAATCTTAACCCGAGTGGGGTTAGTGGACATCGCTCACCTTTACAAGTCGAAGCAGGACAGGACTAGGCCTCCCCCTCAAGTCGGAACTTAAGGAAGAGCAACCATAAGACTCGTTCCGAGACCTGTTAATTTACTTCATGTACCATCCTCAGTTGCTGTCTTACACTGGTGTCTGTAAAGCGCAGGGTATACAGGAAAATAAAACCTTCTTTATGACAATTTGGAGTGGACCTATTTAGTGACAAAGAGTCCCATTTACCCAACCCTTCACACCATCCTAATTTGGTCTTCACTGGTATGTATGTATGTATTTTAATGCTTATTAAGCGCAGCTGTCACCCAGCGGGTATCCTGGCGCTGATCCTGATCTACACCTGTGCCATCTTACTGGCATCTGAACTACAAGAAGTCCTGTCTTTTATCCCAGCCCGGGGGCGTGGGTTGGTCTTCACACCATTCTAGGTAAATATAAAGTACATGTGGGTATGTCATTGTGCTGTTTCCCTTTTCCTACCCTTCCGATGTTTCAATGCATAAAGAAAGTTTCATAATATTGTTGTGTCATCTTATCTTGATTATAATCTTTCTAATTGAATGCGCTTAATCGAATTGGTACGGACTTTACATAGATAAAGTGTTTAAATCTTTCCCGAGTCTGTGATTATTTATGAGTGCAAATGTTTATTTACTGCCTATTTTCTTGCTAACTCCGTTGATCCCTTAGCACTCTATGTACCGGTGACTAGGATTGGTAAGTCATGGTATTGGTCCTAAAAGGTTAAATAAAATCCTAATCTAGAGTAGGTTTACCTGTTAAAAGTGTGTATGTTTTATGGCCCGAGGTGAGTATGGTAAAATCTTGAGCAGGTAAGCCCACGCTCTATCACTGGTTTATGGCATTTCTCATTGGAATTCATCTTTTGGATATTAGTGAAGGAGCTTGTTCCTCATTGTTTAAGGTTCCGCCTCTCGTTTCATGGTACAGTATTATTGGCTGGAAGGCGATGCTACTCGCTTTCATTGGATCCTTCAAGTTTGCATTTCGAGCTGATTCGCAAATTGTGATGCATCTTCGCAGGAAGTTTCGGTGCTGTCATTGGCTGTTTCTTTCCGATACTTCAATTATGAAAGTCGTGTTATCGACTGGCGGTGTGACGCTCAGTTTACTTTTTGGACATTCTGGTTTTGTGATGTGCACACAATTACTTTGCACACCGCTTTGCTTCTGGTAAGGAGCAGTGTGGATTTGCTTCTATTGTGTCCAAGACATTCTGAGTGGAGCACAGTATTTTCCTACGAATGCTACATTAATGAGCACAAACTTGAGATCTGATGGTTATACGCACATCTTTTGAGTAAGATCTTCCTTGTGTGTTTCATGTATTCCTTATTCTGTGCCTATTGCTGCACGTGACAATGGTGACTACTTTTATTATTTTTCTCTACTGCAATTTCTAGTCAGGAACTCTTGCCTTATTGTAGCACTATGTCTTGTATTGTCCCACCTCCTTTGTTTCTCACTATTCCAAGGGATCCAAGCATGGATTGGGAAACATGGAAGGCATGAATTTTGGCTTATGTTGAAGTTTTACAGAGGGAGGAATGTGAACCTCAAGAGGAAATTGGCTCTTTTAAAACATTTCCTAGGGGGTATTGGTTTAAAGGAATTAAATAATTTCACTGGTTTTAGTGAAACCTGGTAATATCTAAGTCTGGACAGTGAACTTCACTCCGCTTGTGGAGTTTGCCGAGTTTTCCTCACTCGGCATTACGCGGAGCTCGTGGAGTTCCCAAAAACTCTGCTTCACATTGCAGAGAGGAGTTTCTTGCTCGCTTGCGTTCATCAGCGTTGAGTTGACGACCAAGGAAAATCCACCTTCCAGTGAGATTTTTCCTCATTCGCGATTGTCAACATCAAGTTGGCGAGCATGGAAAATCAACCTCCTGCCGAGATTTTTCAACGCGGACAGTCAGATTTCTCATTGCAAGTAGTTGCAAATGCTCGCAACCGCTCGCATTGAGAAAACATCCATTGGCGCAGAGAAAGGCTGCCTCTCGAGTGAAACTCTACTTGAGCGGCAGAAAGGAAGCAGAGCCCGCCTGTGCTGTGCATGGTGCCGTTCGCGATGATTGCACAGTGCGGACAAGCAGCTGGCACTGAAAATCACAGAGAACCACATTTATCTAATGCACTTTGCTGCTCTTGAAGCCCAGAGTAGGCTGGCAGAGATTTCTTTGCACTTTGCGGAGTTCCGCCTGGTGGAACTCCGCCAACTACTCCCAGGCTTAGTAATGTCAACCGACATCAATATGCTTCTTAACAATTATCATTACGGTGATGTGAAAAAGATCAATGTGTTTATGGATTGATTCATATTTTATTCTAGGAAACAGAGGTCGGATTAGTCCATTGAAAGTTAAGTGTCTACACTCAGATCACTAGCAGTGACTTGTGACTTTGAGCATATCAAATATGAGCAGGTTTCTAGCAATAAAATACTTATGAGAACCAATAATAAGATATAGGAAACACTATGGACTACATCTGACATGTCTCTTAATGCTTCTATGAGATAGCTAAGGCCATCAAGCATTCTGAAACATTAGTGCAAGAAATTATGGTCAATGAAAAAACTGAGATGCACCATGTAGCAAAAGATGGAGATAAGGTTAAGAAGAAAATGGTTTAGAGGAATGAGATTGTGCAGAGGCCAGATGTGAAAACGAAGTGGCAAAACCCCTGATCGCCAACCTGTTGTTTTCCCTGCTGGGATTTGGCATAAATTAGGTTGTGACATTATTGGACATTATTGGTCCATTCTCTGTCCTGCAGAGACAGGAGGCTTTTATAATTGTATTTATAGACTATTTATCTAGATGGCCTAAAATCAAGATGGTTAAGGATGTTACCTCTGAAGTGGTTATACAATTTGTGAATGAAATAGTTTGTAAAGAAGGTATTCCTCCAGGAACCTGTGACTGACAATAGGTATCAATTTGTCAGAAAACAAATGGAGTACTATTTGGAGAAGTGTGGTGTTCATAAAAGGATTGCAGTATTCCACCTGGAAGCAAATGAACACATTTAGAGATTTAACCATGTGGTTAAAGAGGCTATTCAATTGTCTGAACATGGAGGTCTGAGTTGAAAAAAATACTTTGCAGTCTATACTGTTAGCCTATAGAACTTCTCCCATTTCCAAAACATCGGACAAAGATGGAAGCTTACAAAGCTACAGTGAAAGAAGACTTACAGATGAGGAAAGGTGTAGTAGGAAGGCAAGTGATGCAAGGGGGTGATATGGTTTACCTAAAGAAAGATACCATGGTGAGCAAAGGGTTTTCAAACTGTTCTGATCTTGTATGGGTAATAGAAGCTTTCGGAAAT
Source organism: Lissotriton helveticus (assembly GCF_964261635.1). NCBI lineage: Eukaryota > Metazoa > Chordata > Amphibia > Caudata > Salamandridae > Lissotriton > Lissotriton helveticus. Next base: position 347,082,854 of record NC_136067.1, on the reverse strand, counting down.
GCTGTATGTGTGGATGGTGGAGGGGAATGGAATCTCAACAGAGTGTCATTGCCAGAACACCACCACTAGACTAATCTGCAATCATCCTTCTCGCAACCCCCCTAGTCTCTTTTGAAGCTTCGTTGGCTGCCAATCAGAAAACGGGTCATCTTTAAACTTTGCTGATGGACACATAACACACTTCACAAATCCCGCCCTACTTACTTGTCCATTCATTTAAAACCATATCGGCCCGCTAGATGCCTCAGGTCCCCGGATAAGGCTCTTCATACTATCCCTCACATTCAGACCTCCATTCAGGGGGGAAGATTGTTCTCCTACCACCACCTATCACTGAAACAAACTCCCTCTTAGTCTCCACTGCTGCTCAGCTCAGACTTTATCGCCTTTAAGAAGGGTTTTAAGACCGTGTTGTTTTAGGAAGTACCTCCTCTCCCAGCAGTGCAGCACCGAGATACCCCTTTGATATTGATTTATGTGCTATATTAAGGGCTTCATTACTATGTCAGTCGGAAATCCTCCTACTGACAGTTGGACTCCCCTAGACCGCATGGGAACCCTTCCGCCCAACTCGGTGGGAAACAATTCCGACCGACCGATTACGATGCTCGCGGTCGGAAGTTGAACTGTTCTGTGATGGCAAATCCGTCCCGACTGACATTCAGAGAATCCAAGTCGGTCGAAGCCGATTCTCTTACAGCTCAATGGACAGCGTTTCTGTCTGACCGATTATGATGTCGGATTCCAACAGCCTTTTTGACTTGGTCTGTCTGACACGATGAGGCTGTCAGAAACTGACTTTGGCTCCTAGCAGGCCCCCTTCACCCTGAGTCCTCCGGTTTGCGATCGAGGGGGTACCTAAGGGACCCCGTGGTAAAACCATGCACATGTTGGCAGGCACCATGGGGTGCCTGCGACATGGTGCATGGTTTTCCGCAGACACCAACTTCCCCATGGGAGCCTGTGTTTTCAGTCGGAACACAGGCTCCCATTGCAGTCAATGGGAGTCCTTACGAACAGTGTTCGTAAGCATTATAATCAATCAGGCAGAACCACCAACCGAGGGTCATTGGGAACTGAATCCGACAAGGAGTTGGGCAGTTTAGTTTCTGACCGACATTGTAATAAGGCACCAAGGGCCATATGTATCAAGGTACCCATTTGTGATTCTGAATTTGCAATTTTTTGCGAATCGCAGATTCAGAATCGCAAATTGGTATGTATGTAACAAATCGCAATTAAATAGCGATTCGGTAAAAATCGCTATTTAATTTTCGAGATTCCCAAATGCGATTCCTTAACCGTAAGAAATCGCAATTTTGCAATTTCTTAACGGAAAAAATCGCAATTTTGCAAATTTCGCAAATCAGCCAATCGGAAACTCCGGTGCAGCTTGATGACATCACAACCAGGAAGTGAATGACTACCCATGCTGCACCTGAGTTGCTGAGTCAGAGTCAGAGTGAAGGAGTGCTGGAGAGTGAACTGTGATTTTACATCAACATGGCTGAAACTGGAGACATACCCAGCCAGGAAACACAGCAGCAGCAGCAGGAGGGAGAATATGCAAGGAAGAGGAAACAGAAATTCTCTGAGGCTGAACTGGAGGCATTAATACAGGAAATTGTGCCAAATCATGAGTTACTGTTTGGCAAGAAATCTTTGAAGGTGCCAGAGACCCGCAAAAGGCGCATTTGGGCTGACATACAGCAGAAAGTGAATGCAGTGGGGGTGACACACCGGAGTGTTGATGAGCTACGAAAGTGCTGGTATCTACCTGCGCCAGCGCTCCAAAGAGAAGTTAGCTGCCAGGCTGGAGCAGTCCAGGAACACCGGTGGAGGGACCTCAACAGTGTCGGACTCAACACCTCTGGAGGAACTGGTGGAGGGGACCCTGCAACCAGAAAGCGTGATGGGCGTGGCTGATCTAAACAGCTCCGATCAACCAGCATCTGGAGCAGGTAAGAAGCATGCCATCACACCCCTAGCACCACCCAAACACCCCCCAGCAGTGACCTAGGGGGAGGAAAAAAGATTTGTAGGCCAGAGCAGGTACACAGGCAGACACAGCAATGCATTATGGGAGATGTAGTCACATGAAATTCAAAGTTGTGCATTTTCAGCAAGCCAGTCCCAAATAGCATGTGCAGGTCAGGAAAGGGAAATAATTAACAAATGTAATCCCAAACGGTGAAATGTATTATTTTCACAGTGCAAGTGAGTACAGTTAATAAATGTGTGCCATTCTGTCAACAGCACCCTCTACAACACAGCCTACAGGCAGTGGAAGATTGAATGATCGTCCAAACTTAGGAGACGCAGAGGAGCACACAGACGGGGAGGACAGCCCTGTCATCCCTCAAAAGAAACAAAGGAGACACATAGTAAGACCACTACCACCAATGGAGGACGAGGCAGAGGACAGCGATGAAAATGTGCACTCCGAAACCACACAGCCACAGCAAGAAGTCCGTGCACGAGACCACCAAGTCCTACAAGGCACAGCCAGGCGCAGACATTGCACAAACAGCAATAATGAAGATCGGGGTGAGGAATCAGTGTTTGCAGGCCTGGAAATGAATATGTTTCAGGTGCAGCGCCTGCAAGCAAAAAACATAAAATCTTTACAAAGAGAGGTGAGGGCAGGCTTCAGAGGAATAACGGGTGAACTGAGGGGTGCCATGCAGGCGCTTTGTGAAGAACTACACGTAGACCGTGCTGCTAGGCGCCGAGAGCTGCAGCGCCTGGATCGATATACTCGGGCCATTAACCGCTTGGCCTCTGCCACAAACATCCTGTCCAGGCTCAGCATACACATGCAGCGGGAGTTTGCACATGGTAGCCAGATATAGCTACTGCACTTGTGCAGGTAACATCTGCTGTTAACGAGCTGCGGGCAGTTTGTACTACAGGGCCTGGAGTACTAAATCCTAGTGAAGAGGACGCACAGTCAGGGTGGAGCAGCAACACCCCACCACCCATCATGGAGAGGCGCCATAGTGGCAGAAACAATAGGCCTACAATGTCCAATGAGGATAACGCTGTGCAACAACCAACTGGGGCCTCACTAGGGTGCGCCGCATATGAGGTGTTTACTTTGATACCACTGGGAGAGGGGAGCTACAGACTTGACTTTACACTCACTCCTGTTTTCTATATTGCACTGTAAGGAAAACATGTGCATGACAAATGGAGTGTGACTAGTTGGCATTAAGGATGTGTGACATTATTTCCCCTGCAATTAAGGAATAAGAACACAGTCACACACATAAGATATGGCATTGTGTCATTTTTTCTTACCTAGAAATAGTTGCGCGTAATCTCATCACGCCTCTGGCGCCCAGCTGCTGCACCAGCTACACGAGCTACAATACGTCCTGGTCCAGGCCCCTCCATGTCAGAGGATTCTGATTCACTCAGCTCCACTGGTTTGCCTTTCCTGGTGGCGATGTTGTGCAGCATGGCACATGCTACTACTATCTTGCAACATGTTTGTGGGCTGTATTGTAGGGGACCTCCACTTTTATGGAGGCAGCGGAATCTGCTCTTCAGTATCCCGAATGTGCGTTCAATGGTGCCTCTGGTTGCTATGTGTGCTCTGTTTTATCACCGCTCCCTAGCATTGGCAGGATTCAGGTAGGGCGTCAAAATGAAATCCCGGACTGCATATGCACTGTCACCTGTGGGTTGAAATGTTAATGGTTATTCACTGAACTGCACATGGTAGTCAGTACAAATGTGCCCTATGTTTAAATGCATTTACCTAGTAGATATCCCTCGCCAAACTCCCCTCTTGAGAGTCTACGTGATATCCCACTGTGACGGAAGATGAAAGCGTCATGTGTGCTGCCTGGATACTTTGCTACTATGTCAGTGATGATGTGTTTGGCATCACACACCACCTGTATGTTTAGTGAATGGTAGCATTTGCGGTTCCTGAACACGTACTCATTGTTTGGGGGGGATATTGCAACATGTGTCCCATCTATGCATTCTATCACGTGGGGGAATTGGGCAATTTGGTAAAAGTCCTGCTTGGTCTGGTCTAGTGCCTGTGGGGTGCTTGGGAAGTACCATGGCATCAAGGAACGCATGGAAAAAGTGCGAAAGCGCACTTTGTGACACCCCTCCTGCTGTGGCTATCACCCCCTGAAAACTACCTGAGGCCAACAGGTGTAGTGAACACAGGACCTGGATGTGAGTGGGGATGGCATATGTCCTTTGTGTGGGGTGTTCAAGGAAGGGTCTGAGTTCTTCAATTAAATCATGAATACTGTCTTCATCTAGTCTGTAGTGGGTGTAGATGTCCTCCTCAGTGCGCTGGTAGATGGTGATGCGCGCACAGATTATCCTCTCCTGGTGTCTCCTCCTCTGTGCAGCAGCTCTGAGTCGCATCCTCCTGGCTATCAAGTAAAGTACCACCATTGTGGAAAAAAGTCTGTTGCATTCTGGTACTCCTTAAATAGGTTGCACCCGGTTACCACCTGCTCCTACTTGGTGGTAATTGTGATTCTGTAAATTGCGAATTTCCGAAATTCGCAATTTGCGATTTTTTCATACATTCCATTGCGATTTCTTTTTTTGCAATTTTCCGTTTGCGAAATTCGCACACTGAGAAATCGTAAAAATCACAAAAAAAGGAAATCGTAGGAAATTCGCAGATTTTTCAATCTCGCAAATTAAGGAATCACATTTGATTTCTTGTTTTGAGAGACACTTTTGCTACATACATTCCGAATAGCGAATTTTCATTCGCAAACGCTTGTTTTTGCTTCATACATATGCCCTAAATGTCTATAGGATCACACTAATGTTTTTTTGGATGTTCCCATGGATGGTGTCATGTATTCCTATAGGTTCTGAATCGATCCCCCTATTCCTGACCCTATTCTAGTTAAACAAACCAACAAGTTAACTAGCAGTCAGCCCATGAGGCAGAAAACCCCCATGATGCAGATACCGTTATCTGACGCAGTCACACTACGGCACAGGAACGTGTTATCTGATTAGGTCATAACGCTTGCGATCTAATTAGACAAGCGATATTCCTCCAGCCCCTGATAAGGCATACGGAGTTCTCATAACAAATCAAACCTATGACAACCTGGGCAAAACCCTACGGCCATTGTTTTGATTTCACCGAGAACTTCAGTAAAAGAATGTGCTAACGAGCAAGTCGTATGACATCCTTATTGACGTATCTAAGTCCATCCTTACATCAATCTCGGCACCTTAAAGGTATAAATATTACCGATCTTGCCCTATGCAAACACACGCGTGGTGACGAGACGGAGCAGCCATACTTGCCGAAGCCAAGAGCAGAGCAGACCCCGCTGGCAGCAGCTCTGCCTTCCTGACGCGCTGAGAGAAGCTGCTTTCTCCTGCCGAGAATTCCAGCACCGGCGTTTCCGGGTAGCCCTCGCAGGCAGCCTGGAATATCGAGACCAGAGAGAGAGATACCATTCCTCATTCATCCTAACTTCCAGGTACAGAACTGAATAACCCCTCACAGAGAATTCTTTAGTTATTCACTTGGCAAAAACAAACTTAACTTAAACTGTAACTTTCTATTCCCGCCCACGTATTAGGCTTAGGTCAGGTACACGGGGTAGGCGTATCTAGAAACACCAGTTGAGCACGTTTAGTCAAATGTATATGTGTATGTAATATATTTTATTCATTTTAAAACATCTTATGGCTTAGAAACCATATCAATGTTTTTACAGTATTATTTTATACTATTGCTTTTAATGTATGCACTTTACTTAACTATAAGTATTGCAATAATATCGATCCATTTCTCTTGTATGAGAAAAGAGACTGATCAATAAATAACACCTTTTTATTGAACACGCCCGTCTCTTCCTTTTCTCTACATTCTGATGAGACTAAGAATGCACGTACTGACTGAGTAAAATAAATTGCCTTTTGTTCACACGACTCTCGAGATATACTCTTGATTAGGGGAGAGCAAAGTTGTCATGTTCTATGGTTGTCAGAAACTAAATCCCTTCTTGTCTAATCAGGGAAGTTAATTCCTCCTTGAACATTCGAGAAAGTTTCTAGTGAACTCTGAGCTAAGCTGGCAAACCCAAAACTTTAAGTCTAGTATCGACAGTAGTAGACCTAGTTAACGTCTGGCCTAGGCCTTTACTGCTGTAGGTATTATTCCAATGCACAGAGCCTATTGGGATGATAGGAACTACACTACATGGCGCCCAACGCGTTTGGAAAGGGCGATAAAACTAACGTAAGACATTTAGAGTAACTCAGTCGTGCTTTCTCACTCAGACCCCTTTTCCCAAATACTCCAAAGACGTCTGGAGTGGGTGAAAGGTTATATCCGCCAGACCTCGCAGGAGGGAACTCCTATGTATGGTTCTTGGTATAGTCAACGTTGAAGGATACACTGTTCCAAAATATTGTGCATCTAAGCTTTGTTTCCATAAGAAACCTGATCTGCAAACAAACAAAATAACCTTTTGGACAGTAAAATGTCAGAAAATGAGGATGAAAGAGAGGCAGTTAGATTAGCAACTGAACTCGCAGCAGCTGACGCTACCATGCAGGCAGCAGACGAGGATATAATACTCATCCCGGTCATCAAAAGGAGATCTATAACTTTAAAACTTATAGAAAATGGACTGACACCTAGAGGTGGCACAGTCATATTCGTAATTGAGGCACACGAATATCGGCAGACAGAGGTATACTATTCATGGATACATTTTCCAGCAGCAAATGCTGTAACAAAGTACTTCCACTATTACAAAATAGAGGAACCTCCTGAAACGTACACTCCTTTCGAGGAGGTGGAAGTACCACTCAAATTTCAAGAGCATTTGCTCTTATTTGATGGCGCCCTAAAACATAACAATCACATCACCAGGCTCGGTCCTTTAGGTAGACCAGGAGCAACGTGGCCGGTCCTAGCCGGATACATACCACATCCAGACATCAATGGGATGTCTGCAGCAGAGCTGTTAACACAGCTAAAACAATTAATAAAAATTCATAGACAATTAGTTCAGTATGTGATGCGGACATCAACAATTCAGCCAGCGATTAAACTTCCACAGCTGACCCCTCACCAGGGGAACACAAATAAAATTACACCACAGAACATCCAATCCTGCCTAGGTAAAGTACCGGCTAAACGGGAACAAATACCATTCTGGCTAGCGCAGAAAATCACCCAAATAGAGGCGGTGTTTCCTGACACCACCCCGCTAGAAAAGCACAGGATTCTGACTATCTGCCTTCCAATGGGAATCGCACCACACATTGAGGACTGTGACACTTGGGGTACAGTCTTTGCTTCCATCTACACAAAAACGCACGGTGTTCCATCCATTTCGGTAATACCAGATGTGCTAAAACAAATTCAAGATGAATATGGACCTGAACCCGCTTTAACTCTTGGTATGAAATTACTAAAAGACTTCAAGCAGGTCTCGGCTATATTATTAGCCAACATAAAGGGAGAAGCAGCAAACGTGGCGATCCGCCAGAGGTTAAAAGAGACAGATATAGCAGACCAACCAGCTGAAATTGCCAGAATCATAGAAAAATCCTATGAGGAACTAGGTAGAGATAGTTTAGGTGGAATACCAGTAAAACCACAACTGACTGAAAGTCCAGAAAAATTATTTTTTAATAACAATTCACCAAAAAAGAACTGGGATGGAAACAAACAATCCAATCCTAAAGAAAAGAAATTCCAGTCCAGAGGAAGGTCTCCTAGGCGAAGAGAGAAATCTCCGAACCAAAGACACAGGTCACCTCAGAGTGACCCCTCTGGGAAAAGATATAACCTTAGAAATAGGGATAATATTAAAAAACCTGATAGATATCAAGACATTGATACACGTCCCTCTCAATCTTTTCAGACTTCCTTGCAGAAATCGGAAAGAAGAGGACGATCAGAACAAAGAGAAGAGCACACCAAGTCCAAAGACAAGGAACCTGCTCAACTAAAAAAGAAATTACAATTTCCAAAAAAGAAGGTAGCCAGTATCAAGGTAGTTAACAATGCCGAGAATACTGAGGACACAACTGAAAAACGGAGAGTGGGCTCAGACAATGCTAGACAGCGCAGCAGAAGTGAGCATAGCTCGCAAAGTCCTTATGAATCATCTGGAGACAGTGGACACGAATGAATATCTTCAAGTGGAAACTGCTGACACCAGAGTTAGCAAACCTCACAAAATATACGAAATAACATTGCGTATAGAGGGAGATAAGACTAGGAAAATAAGGGGACTTTTTTGGGATAATCTCTCCAAGGGCTATGACATCCTTCTAGCTGAAAAAGACTGGCCACGAGAGTTTGTAAGGGAGTGCCCTCATGGCGAAGAAGTAATTATGCCTGCCTTCTCGAATCATATCCCGATTCATAAAAAATACACACTTGCCAGAAAATGGGCAGTGGCTTTAGCTCCTGCCTTATATAAAAATCCTGTAGGATGGGATGAGGACTCTCCTCCTCACAAAATCCAGTTAAAATCACAACCAACTGCACAAAGGCAGTACCCAATTAAGCAAGAAGCTAAAAAACAGCTAAATGAAATACTAGATCAGCTAGAATACCAGGGGGTGATTGAAACTTGCACCTCACAAATGAACAACCCTTTGTTTCCGGTCTCCAAACCAGACAATTCATATCGTCTAGTTTTGGATTACCGACACCTTAACACATGTTGCAAAACTTTTGCAGTGCAAAACTCACACAGTGCTGCACTAATGAATAACATAGTGCGCAAAAAATACAAAACAACATTAGACATCTCTAATGGATTCTTTTGTCAAAACATAGCACCAGAGAGCAGATATTTAACTGCATTCTCAATAAATGGCACTCAAAAACAATTCTGTCGGTTAGCCCAGGGGTACAAGAACAGCCCGGGGGTATTCTCAGCGAGAGTAACAGAATTACTACAACTATATGATGATGAAGCATTATCTTATGTCGATGACATTTACTTAACAGATGATGACTTGGAGACTCACTTGAAGAGAGTGAACACCATAATACTTGGGTTCGCAGCAGAGGGTTACAAATTCAACTTTAAAAAATCCAGAATTGCCCATCTGACAGTCCTATTCTTAGGATATGAGTTATCAAGTGAAGGCAAAAGCCTGGCTGACAATTTCCTAGAGAAATGTGCCGTAATCCAAGCACCTAGAACACTAAAAAACCTACAGTCGATTCTAGGCTTCCTAAATTTCGGAAGAACACACATTGCAAATTACGCAGAAAGGGTCAAACCCCTTTATGATCTGATAAAACCAGATTTTAAAAGATCCAATTGGACTCAAATACACACAGAAATTTTGAGATCCCTACAAACAGACATGCTAATTAAAACAAAATTAGAAACACGTGTTAACACACGCAATCTTGTGATTCGAGTCATCCCAGGAAGATGCGGATTCACATACCTGACCTCTAATGAGGGAGAAAAGGTACCAATTGCATTCAAATCACACTTGTACACAGAAGCTGAACAGAAATTCAGCAACAAAGAAAAAATTGTTCATGCAGTTCAAACCGCAATAGCTAGAGAAAATAATCAAGCTGACGGTAGACATATCACAGTCAGAACAGCAGAATCAGCCTTTGAGGCACTAACAACACCGTGTAATTTACCAACAACAACATTGAATCCAAAGTGGATACAATGGGTGAATTCAATCACAACGGACAAAGTATACTATTACCTTGATCCAGAACTAGAAGAATTAAAAAATCTAGAATATGAAGAAACATATCCTCTGCCAATCGACATTCTGCCTTTACGACATTACGCCTGTGTAATTTATACAGACGGACATGCTCAACCTCCCGTTTGGGGAGAACAAGCATACAACCCCACATGTGGGATTACAAAAGAAGTGTGGCGCGGAGGTAAACTAAAACCTCTATTAACAAAAACACACTCAGTAGAAACTAATTCTGAACAACAAACAGAAATAATAGCATTGAAAATGGCGCTAGATAATGCGGATCGCGAATTCCCGACACTTATAGTGTCAGATTCATATTACTGCGTCAAATCATATAACAAGGATTTGCAGACATGGATTCAAAACGGTTACAAAGATGACACAGATGCACCAATAAAGCAGAAACTGCTCTGGGAACAAATAGCTCTTTTACAAAAAGAACTACCAAAGACTCACGTGACACACTCACTGAGTCATCAGCGTGATGGCGTTCACGTTGCAGGGAATTCATTGGCTGAAACAGCCACAGCGGCAGCAACTAAAACGGCTCCCGTAGATCGAAAAAAGCGTACATTAAAATACATTGACGGTGAAACAGTGCTGGCAGTAAAAACGTCATCAAAAGGCGACTGCTCAGCGTTACCGATCAACTATCCACTCAATTATACATACATAATCGATGCAAACTCCGTCCCTTTTGCTCGAATCCCTGGAGTGGGGGATAGAGTGATTCCAAACATGGACAGGAGAAGCTTGTTAATCGCAGACGCACATATGGGCGAGGGTCTCAGACACCTCAAACTAAAAGATTCTCTGGAAGAATTACAATCGCGGTACTGGTGGCCAGGCATGAGCCTGCGTCACACCATGTTTGTAAAAAACTGCCCAAACTGCAACAGAGATCGCAGTGGGGAGAGAAACAGTTTAATACCTCGTCGGTTTACTCCAGGAAAAATCAGGAGTAAAAAGGAAGGGTTGCGATTAACTTATACAGGCTAGTTCCACTTATAATGTAGATCACCAGCACTCGGCTGACGTCCGGACTGTTATACAAAGATTTGCGAGTCTAAATGGCATATACGCTAAGAGCATGCTACGTTTGACCATTGTTTTCACTCTAGCCCTCCAGCCTGAGGGGAAACATGGCCAAATGAGCATAGCCCAGCGGGAATCTTCTCACTTCCTTCCTGAGGGTACGGGATGGTGTAAAGAAAAAACCAAGGCATAAAGCAATCTATAACGGAAAGGATATTAGGTACGGGAGCTGGGTGGGTCAAACATCTAATAAGTGTCCAACGTAGTCTCAATAACTTGCCAAGAAATTCTCTGAAGGGATTCAGTCCGTACGAATTATTATTCGGAACTAGGATGATTATCTCTGACCTTGACAGTCAGACTTCAGTGGTGAAAGAAAAAAGCTTTGATATCAAAGACCGTTTGGCTATTTTGCAGGACTTAAACAAAACAAGAAAAGACCTGAGCAACATAAAGTTGAAACAACAGCCAACAACCACTGAAGAACCACCACCTGTCCCACCAAGACCTGTCTGGATTCCTAAAGTCGGGGATCTAGTCAGGGAGAAGATCGCGGTAAAGAAGGAATTTGGGCCTTCTTACAGAAAAGCAGTTCCTGTCTTGTCTGTCAACGGGACAAGATCAGTTGTACTACCGCCACTTGCTGGTAAAAAGGAGAACCGAGTTGTATCCATCGACCTGGTAAAACCACAACATGTGGCCGATAACAAACAGTAGGCCAAGTGGACTCCCAATAAGTAGCAGAACACCAAGGTTTGCTACCAGTACAGAGGTCCTAACGAAGAGGCTCATCACATTCGAAACGCCTACAGAAGAACAACAAGGACTATGCAACAATGCAATAGAACTCAGACCTCTGAAAACCCAAATAAAAACATTTAGCAGAGACACACCAATCTATAATGAAGTACCAAGTGAAAATGCAAGAAACAGTAATCCTGAAGCAATTGGAACAATTGACAGAACAGCATCTGGATACTTCATAAACTTCGATGATTCCTCTGAAGGCTTCAGTGAATCAAAGAAACAGTCATCATCAAAAACCTTTAAAGATAAAGCTAAAGAACTTTTGAAACAACTGAAAGAAACATATCTGATTTCTCCATGGATTGAATTTTGGGTGGGTTTTGGTGCATTTATCCTCATACTTTGGCTCATCATGATACTAACATTGGGACGCTTTATTGAGGGAAAATATGCAAAAATGGACACAGCAAGTCAGAAAATCAACTTGATCCTCAAACCACACACATCTTCACACGTCGAGAAAAGAGAACTTTCTTCAGCCAACTTCACAGCCAATCCGATACCTGGTGGGGTAGCCTGGGACAACACTGACTATGACATTTATGGTCCGGTCGAGATCCTGAAATATCCACACCAAATTAAGATCTCCTTGAGTGACTTTGTAAAACCAAACTCATTTGCTGATGATTGGGACTTCGAAAGCATTAATAATATGATGTCTGATTTAGTAATGTCTGCTAAATTTACCAAACATGATTATTTGCAGGGTTCTTCAAATTATGATAGTATGTACTGTTATAACCACTATGGTAACCATTTTTTACATAGATCTGCACAACCTAGAAATTTTTTAAACTATAATCAATGGGAACATTGTGCAACACCTCCAAAAGGGAGCTCAAGAACCGTTTACGACAAATACTCATATTTTTCAGGTTTTAACACAAGTAATGCTGAAGCATTTTATTTTAAATTATCAAATAAGACAGGGACCAAGACCATGATAACCAACACAAAATTGTTATATTCAGACTCATTCTTTGGAAAAATGAATACCTTTGGATTTGATTATTGGGACAAAAATGTTGAATTGAAAAGTGTTTGGGGTACAAAAGATTGGCAAGTACAGGGTATAGAAGCTTTGTTTAGAGCCTGCATGATCCCAGAACAAATGATATTTTTAAATGACACTGTTCAACAGACCACCTGTCTTGGCTTAGCCAAAATCAAAGATTTAAATAAACCGTCTATTCCAAAGCCAACAATGTTTAGCAATAACTCTGACACAGATGAAGAGATAGACGTAAACCATATATTAAACCAAAACAGAACACATCCTGATTGGAAACAGTGGTTGATCTGGCCCACAGATACTAATAACTGTCAAGACAGATTCCTGAACAAAACGCAGGGGTTCAAAATGACCAGGCCAGACCCTAGATATACTCAAAGACATCACCCAGGGATAATAACCACCTACAGTGTGGGCAAATTATGCCTTCAATGGCTACAAACTTCCACACTGGCAGAAATTAAGCAACACCTAACTTTACTTACTGATGGTGCTGACTTGCGTGATTTCACTATGGGACCACGCAAACAGCGTCAAAAGCGTTTCATAGCAGCCTCTGTATATGCAGCATACAATGAGGCCTGGAAGGTTACTCAAATTGAAACAGCAGAGAGAATACGGGAAATTGACCGTATTAATTTGGAAAAATCACTTTCTGTAGTGGACAATGGGTTAATGACTCTGTCCTCCAGAATTTTTTCTTTGGACAGCATTGTGTCTTCAGCAATCGATATATTATCGCAAGACTTACTGTTATTACAACACGGTCAGTCACAATTGCGTTCTATTGTACAGCTTGGCTGGACGTTACAAAATCTGCGTTCAGGCTATGTGCCTTGGCGTCTAATCAACACAACGTCATTATTCCAAATCTTTAACCTTACTGATAGACAAATCAGTATGGCACAAAAGGGTGCTGATTATACAATCTTGAGCATTGAAAAACTCGAAAGATTACCAGTGACAATGTCAGAACGACCTGTCAGTGAATGGATAATACATGGGATAATAAATATTCCAATCTCAACCTTCAGGTTTCAATACTGCCAAAAATATATACAGGCTGGCATGTACGAGAAATTGGGAAAGGGGTACCTTAAAACAACATGGAACCTGCCCTATTCACATGCATGTGTCAGTAATAAAGGACAGAAAGTGTTTCTTAGTGGCAACAATTGTGCGATGTCACTAAGTGGCACACTTCTGTGTAACGGAATTAGTTTGCATGGAGCCTGTGAAGGGAATTCATACAACCTTTCATGTCACCAGCAAGGCGCACCTGCAACAGAAATAGAACCATTCTTTCAAAGACTCTATAATGGGAGTTACATTCTAATTGTAGACCGCGGATGTTGTAGTCTTATGCCCGGGACTCCTTATCTAGTAACTACTACTGCGAAGGTCAAGTGCTGTGGACGCTCGTTGTTCCCCAGCTCCTTCCCAGACAGGGAGGCAAGGGCATGGCCCGATTTGAAAATTACTTCTATTCGAATAGATACTTTAAGCAGAATGAAAACAGTGCTTCTTCAGACACCTACCAGGCTCTCGTCATCAAAAGAGACGTATGATCTACAAGTCGCAAGGACGACTGCAGAGATACATACATTATTATCAACTAATTCCCCCGTACATTTCGCGGAAATCCTGAATGAAATCTTAAATATTTCTGATACCAATGGGGTCTCAAAGGTATTTAAGACAGTATTTTCAATGGCATTAACACCATTCAAAGCCATACTGGGTATTTTTCCAGATTTCGTCCTTTCTTTTTTTGGCGGACTTCCCCTGATCCTGGGACTAATTGCAGGAATCCTATTCTTAGTCCTTATTTTTCGTTATGGCAACCCATGTCACAGACAAAACTCTGGCGACAAGAGAAGAAACAATCCTAGCCATTGGATACCGGGACCGGATATCAAAAATCCTGGGACTCTCCCGGCTTAGAGACCTGAACATGACTTGGTTTCTATCATTTCGACCAATGTGGCAAAGATGTGTTTTACCTGTATTAAGGTGTCTGCTATGCGGAGAAGAATGCGTGTTAGACACATGTCTGACGCTACAATCGGATGCGCCGATGGATGCAGAAACATTGTTGAGCCCGATCAAGGTTCATGCTTTGTGCTGCCCTCAAAGGCTACCAATCCTGATGACGGCATTCGTGGAAGCTTCACCACTGCGATTGATGGGTAGTGAAGTTCAAGATGAAAGCAGCATCGAACAGGTACGACCTTCTGTCAGCAATGCGAATCAGAATGTCAATGGAGACAATCATGCACAAGAATGCATGATTACACCTATTTCCGAGTTAGTGGAACTTTCCCAGGAAGCTGTTGACAGTTTTTTCGAAAGCCTAAATGATATGATGTTCTCACCCGAACAGAAATAGAGACTTTTGAGCAAGCTCGCACACGGCGTTCCCTGAATTCGGCCTTCAAATTTAAATAATAAAGTCACATGAACTATTTTTCACTCCAGTTCACGGACAGCAACTCTTTCAGAAGCCCCAATTCATTTTTTCGGTTTTTCGGGACACTTATCTTCTGCTTAAAGTAAGAAACTATTCCTAAAGAACTAAGATTTCTATTTTTAGATACTTTATAGACTTTAGCTGCCCGCTGGTATGTTCACAAATATTTTATTCTGTGATGGAATGGTCTCGAAACTTTTTTCTGTATTTAAGAAACCATTTCATGTGTAATTCTCATATACCAAATAAGCAATAATATATACAAATGCGTGATTACCTTAGCATTATTATACAGCTTGAATGCATACAATATATATGTCTGCAAATTTTCCGTATATTTGAAGAATTTCAAAATGCATTTATGTATTTTGGGGTGGGAAGGTATACACACTACTCTATAGTATGTTGTACTATGTTATACTATGCCTAGATTAGTAAATATGTCCATAGTTAGCGTGGAGTGGGTGTCATGTATTCCTATAGGTTCTGAATCGATCCCCCTATTCCTGACCCTATTCTAGTTAAACAAACCAACAAGTTAACTAGCAGTCAGCCCATGAGGCAGAAAACCCCCATGATGCAGATACCGTTATCTGACGCAGTCACACTACGGCACAGGAACGTGTTATCTGATTAGGTCATAACGCTTGCGATCTAATTAGACAAGCGATATTCCTCCAGCCCCTGATAAGGCATACGGAGTTCTCATAACAAATCAAACCTATGACAACCTGGGAAAAACCCTGCGGCCATTGTTTTGATTTCACCGAGAACTTCAGTAAAAGAATGTGCTAACGAGCAAGTCGTATGACATCCTTATTGACATATCTAAGTCCATCCTTACGTCAATCTCGGCACCTTAAAGGTATAAATATTACCGATCTTGCCCTATGCAAACACACGCGTGGTGACGAGACGGAGCAGCCATACTTGCCGAAGCCAAGAGCAGAGCAGACCCCGCTGGCAGCAGCCCCGCCTTCCTGACGCGCTGAGAGAAGCTGCTTTCTCCTGCCGAGAATTCCAGCACCGGCGTTTCCGGGTAGCCCTCGCAGGCAGCCTGGAATATCGAGACCAGAGAGAGAGATACCATTCCTCATCCATCCTAACTTCCAGGTACAGAACTGAATAACCCCTCACAGAGAATTCTTTAGTTATTCACTTGGCAAAAACAAACTTAACTTAAACTGTAACTTTCTATTCCCGCCCACGTATTAAGCTTAGGTCAGGTACACGGGGTAGGCGTATCTAGAAACACCAGTTGAGCACGTTTAGTCAAATGTATATGTGTATGTAATATATTTTATTCATTTTAAAACATCTTATGGCTTAGAAACCATATCAATGTTTTTACAGTATTATTTTATACTATTGCTTTTAATGTATGCACTTTACTTAACTATAAGTATTGCAATAATATCGATCCATTTCTCTTGTATGAGAAAAGAGACTGATCAATAAATAACACCTTTTTATTGAACACGCCCGTCTCTTCCTTTTCTCTACATTCTGATGAGACTAAGAATGCACGTACTGACTGAGTAAAATAAATTGCCTTTTGTTCACACGACTCTCGAGATATACTCTTGATTAGGGGAGAGCAAAGTTGTCATGTTCTATGGTTGTCAGAAACTAAATCCCTTCTTGTCTAATCAGGGAAGTTAAGTCCTCCTTGAACATTCGAGAAAGTTTCTAGTGAACTCTGAGCTAAGCTGGCAAACCCAAAACTTTAAGTCTAGTATCGACAGTAGTAGACCTAGTTAACGTCTGGCCTAGGCCTTTACTGCTGTAGGTATTATTCCAATGCGCAGAGCCTATTGGGATGATAGGAACTACACTACAATGGGAACACTTTTTTAGATGAATCTTTGCATACTAACAGTAGGGAGGTGATTAGCGATATCTCCAGAAATGTAAACACATAGCGATTATCGATGAGGTTCAATGATTTTACTTCTAATGTAAAACAAATATATATTGATGTGCCTGAGGTGTGGAATGGAGGCCCTGTTATTAAATGCTTGCAGGGGGCAATGAAGGTTTCTCAATGTATCAGGTGTTGCCTAGGTAGAAGATGTATGGCACAAAGGAACAGAGACTAGGATGTGGGTAAAACGCGCCTGACACTTGGGGTAGGTGGAGAGAAAGATGCTCAGGAGAACATTACAGAGAGAAAGGATGTGTCTTCAGCTAAGACTGAACACATGGCTCTACTCCTAAGGACAGTGTTATGGACAGTGGCAGAGAAAGCAGGGGACAGGAAAGATTGGGAGAGAACAATAGTTGGTAAAAGAAAGGTAGATCAGGGAGAAGAAATGGTTGTAAAGTGTAAATTAGATGAGTGAAGAGAGTGGGGTGTCAGCCTTAGACCTAAACAAATTGCAATGTCCCCTTATGGAAATCTTACCACAACACAGGGATCAAGCAAGACTCACCTGTGAGTGGAGAGATATTGTACCTTGTACAAATTAAATTAGTTTCAGACTGAGAAGCTTTTTGTGGATAAAACATCAACCCAACAGGTGAACTAGTATGCTGCATTAAGTAAAGTGGCATCAAAATCAGACACCTGACATTAAAAGGCTGTGAGCATACTTTAATGAAGTCTGTAGAAAAAACTGGTTATGAGGCCCTCATCTAAAGTAATGGTCACACCACAGGACATATATTTTTCTAATGAAGATGACAGAGGTTTTCCAGTCCAGATCAGAACTTTCTTTCACAGTGAATGGACCACCTTACTTTACAAACGTTTTCATCTTCCTTGCTGGAGGGTATGAACGCTGCCTCATTTATTGTATAATAATTCAGAGTCTTGGCCAGGATCATTGGATACAATCCGAGGTATTTCTTTCAGCTGAAAACCTGTTTACACATTTAAGGTCAGGCCTCCAACTTTATCTCTCTCATGTATATGGGTATGTTGAAGATGTAGATGGGAAGGTATCACTGCTATGTCCATTGTATATCTTTAATAGATACTCTCTTCGCACTGACATCTGATTAACCCTTACTCGCAGTTGGTTGGATAACATTGAAACCAAAACCTTGGTGTACATTTTATACAAATGCAATAACTAAAATCTCATTTCAGCTTTGGAGATTAGAAAATCTATAAACTTACACATGTCCTATTGGTAGTCAGTATCATTCAAAATTGCTAATTTAAGGGGAAAGTATAATTTATTAGAGGGGCTACAAGGGCCTGTCCAGTGGCCAAGTGGTACATAAATAACACATGGCAATGCCAAGAACTAGTCAGTATCTTACACCACATACCCTGGCTAAAAAGAGGCAGCCACGTAAACAAAATCTGATTTATAGTTTATTCAATATGTATATTTGTTAACACCAGCTGTCATGCCAAGATATTTACAGAGTTACAGGTCATTCCCATTAAACCAGGGCTGATCTGGAATGGAAGGGAGTAACATTTTAGTAAAGCATACAGTGACTGATGCTTCGTGAGTAGTCTTCATCCTGAGCAGAGGTATCAAATCTCTGGGAACTGCATGAGCAGGCAGTATTTCTCAAAATGGGGTAGATGCACCCAGCACAATATATACAAGAATAAGAGTTGAATATTGAGAGTATGTGTGATAACCTGAATATGCTTATGTGTGTTTTTCTATTCCTTATACTACTTAGTAACACAGGGATGGGGTAAGGAATAGACCTTACTTGGGTGCTTATGCCATTCCTGAGACAAAGAAATTGATTATTATTCTTTCTGCCACAATTACTATCTTCCATATTGCTCCAGTCAATATAAAGTGATACTTGGGAACAGAAATAAACAAAAACCCATGGGTCCCATATAGGAATAAACATTGAAGAAGAATCCAGGAAAACGAACCTCTTTGTTTTGTGGATTAGTCCTTGCCAGGAAAAGACACAGCAGCAATTAGCAGAAATAATGAAAAGAAGAACCAGAAAACTAAAGAGGAAGGAACAGAGGGACCAAACAGAAGTGCACTAGTGTTAGCTAGCAAAAAGCACTAGATCACCTGAAACACAAGTTAGGGCAGAAGCTATCTTTTCATAGTGTCACTGGTCTCAATAACCAGCCATCTTGAATTGGCATTATCACTATTGCATGTAGTAACAAGTAGAGTGTTATGAAAAGGCTACATAACCTTGTTTTCTTCTTCGACTAGAAAACTCTCTTAGTAGTCAATGACTAGAGTCTGCAGCTTCCTTGTTATTAGAAGGGCTATAGGGCATACATTTCGGAAGTGGAATATAAAAGCATAAGTGAGGCACGCTGCATGCCCTGGAGACACACAAGCACTTAGCAACATAATCAAGGTTCTTGTGATGTTGTACAAATCTCGAAATGTTTTCTAAATTTCAAATATTTATTACAGGAAGTTGGTAACCAAATTTAGGTGGCAGCATGTTTGTTTTCTTTTTATTTTCATGGCATATGCTTGAATTCATTTAAAAACAAAAAACCCAAAGCTAATCATTGCACCAGCTTGCAAAGGTCGGAATTTTGGGCATTGCCACTGCATTTTAATATTGTCACTAAGCTCAGCATATTATTGAATTAATGGATTTCTTGGCCCTCTTACATTGCTTGAAGACAAAGGCACTTGCCGTTATCCATACAATTCCAAAGTTGTGTACAATACAGTTTTAACATTTACTTTTGAGAAAACGGTCACACATTTTCAGTGCCAGCCAGCAGTGCCGGATTTGGGCCAGTGAGCCCAGTATCGCTGCACTAGGTGCTAAGGTGAAGGAAGGGGAGCCCTCTACATGAGAGGTTGAACTGAAATAAGAGCAGCCTTCATAGATCTTTGTGTGCACAGAATTTTTCTGGGGATATAACAGCAGTATAATAAGGTTGAGGAATAATGTACTTGAGTGAAAGACCTGTGATTTGTCTACTCACAGTTTTGACTCATGCTATAGTAGCAAAGCTAGTAACAGTTCCCGCTAATGCAATGCAGATTAGTATTTTATGCTAATAGCTCAATGGAATATTGCTTTATTCATATAGATGCTTTTGTTACTTGAAGTTCATAAGTAACAAAACCCTCTAAAATATCACATTAAGGTGCGATATGACAACAAAGTGCTGCATGCAAATTGAACAGCGTAGGTTTAGAACCTTATTGTTTTTCACCTAAATCGATCATTAATTTAAGGTCACTAAAACGGGTTTCTGTGGATAGTAATGCAACTTTATAAGTACGACACCCCAATCATTGTGTTACATTTCTTTTGGGGCTTACTTCCCAGCTAATATCCTAAATTGCATTTGACAGTAGCCCTAAAATAGCGCTATGCAGTACTTTACATCAAGGTGCCATATGATGGTTTCGCACATGGACGTACCCATAAACTCACCCATGGATTTTGATGTGAATCTCTATTTACTGTTTTTGGTAGGAAGGGATTGGCATAAAACTATGCCTCTTCAAGACACGGATAAAGTTGCAGAAAATATTTATTTTCTCCAAACCACATACAAAGTGATAATTTGTTGAACTTTGTCAAAGCATATAACTTTGTGCTGTAAGGCTGTCCTTCCAGTGTGGAACCTAAGTTTGACAAAATGTAAACACCCTTACAGTATGGTGCAAGGGTGTGTGCATTGGTTCGAGGCAGTCTAAGACATGCCAGCATTTGAGGAGAGAAAAAAACAGCACCATATCTTAATAGATATGGCGCTGTTGTACTCCCTCAGTTTTATGCATGACAGCAACTTTGGTTACTGCTCATTGTAAAAACTAAGTTAATCTGCCCCTTTGTTTCTCCAGACAAAGCACTCTTAGCATACAATGCCTGCCAGTATGGATGACATGTGACTCCTACACCCTGTTGTCCTTATTTTCTTGAGAAACATTTTCTTAATATTAATTTACACAATTGTATTACTCATTTTCTCTGTATAACATGGTAACATGGTGTGATGTACATTGCTCTGACAGTTTATGCTGGGATGGCACATTAAAATAAATAAATGGTAGAAGGGGCTACGATGAGATTGAGGGCACCATTGGAGGATGAATGTGGCGAATGTTGGTTCTGTTGGGTAATGATTCTTGGTTTACTGAATAATAACCAATCAAAGACAATACTCAAACCTTTCAGTCATAATCAATGAAAAGGAAAGAGAAGAAAAGACAAAGACCATGAATAAAAAAAACACACCAAAATGTAATCAATCAAAAGTCTGTATTTAAGGATACATCGATATCTTCTTTTACATTTTATGGTGTCGAGATGACATTAGAATGCTGCTAAAGTTCATAAACATACAATGTGTTCCAACAGCGCAAGCAATATGGTGAACAAACGTGCAAAAAAAGTGCTAAATGTGAACAAGAAAAATACAGTGCTGTACGAATTGTTGAAACTGGTCATTTAAAGGATATCCATTCATCGGTACATAAATCTCTGCCCAGCTTGGGATTTTGAATTTCCATTTCACGCAGGGCGGAGAGAGTAGGGTCAGGAATATCGCAAGCACATCGACATGCTTGCGATATCACTTGCGCCGTTGGAACAAATTGTATGTTCATGAACTTTAACTGCCTTCTAATGTCATCTCAACACCATAAAATATAAAAGAAGATATAGATTTATCCTTAAATACAGACTTTTGACTGATTTAATTTTAGTGTGTTTTTTTGATTCATGGTCTTTGTCTATTCTTCAATGATTATGACTGAATGGTTTGAGTATTGTCTTTGATTGGTTATTATTCAGTAAACCAAGAATCAATTCTGTACCCGACAGAACCAACATTCTCCACTTTCTTATACACCGACGTTCCAAGGGGCACTGGGTCACCCCTTTATACTAGATGACCAGTGAAGGGTGGCAGACAGTGAGTGAATCCATGAAGAAGGAGACCATTGGTGAGGACCCAACAAAGATTGTTACACTGGGCACCACCACCAATGCTATTGCTGGTCCTGCCTGCCAGCACTAATGCAGAAGTATTGGCAAGTTTGTGGCAAAAGTATGCAAATACACAGTTATCGAAAGATCTGACACTCAGGGCCTGATTTAGAGTTAGACAAATGGTATACTCTTTTGCAAATGTGACGGATATCTCATCCACATATTACAAATGCATTATTACCTATGGCACTTTAAATACAGCAGTTTGGTTATGCATTACATTTGTGATGTAGTAACCTATACGCTGAATTCTAAATCGGGCCCTCTGTGAGTGATGGGAAAGCCAATTCTGCTGATCTACGCTACCTTTGCATGTATAATAAAAAGGTTTTACTCACTTTACGCACCCCAAATAAATTACTAACAACTCTAAAACATACTCTGTATGACTCTATAAAATGATCAAAGTTATGATTTTTTAAAGTTTAAATATCAACATAGAGCCAACAATTGCACAGTCATTTGATTGCACTTGACCAGTACCTAGGTGCAAGTTAAGGCCAACTGTGATGGTGGTCGTGTCAGATACAGACACCAGATTTAATCTGGTCGGAAGATTTACTTTCTGAGTCTCTGAAATGGAAGCCACAAAGCCAGTGGGGCAAAGTTGCAGGCTCTGCCTAAACCGGGCTCCACGTCATTGTTGCTGGTGGATAAGGTCTAAGTGAAGCCATTGACCGTTGGCGAGATAGCTCAGAGTGAGAGAAATTTGTATTCCATGCCAAAGGAAGGTCTCAGAATGGCTGGATAGTTTTGGCGCCTTCGCCCTGTGGAGATTTCTACCTTCTGACTTAGTCACTCTGATTTTTCGAGCTGTAGCAGAAAAGGGCTTTACGAGTTCGGCATTGTTTTCTTCAACGAACTCTTATTTTTTTCAGTTTAAGAAAGAATTTTATTGATCAAAAGAAGGGTGTCAGTACAGAATACAAAGCAAAACAGGGCATAAGCAATAACAAACAAGCAAAGCAATGGAGCAACAACAATAATTAAAATGGGCTTTAAGACAAGGCAAATGAGACAATACAGGTATAAATGAGACAATACAAAATATTAATGAGACAGTTTAAAATATTAGAGAAATAGGGAACGTCAAGGGTAATTAAGGGGGTTGTGAGACTTCTTGTTGGGCAGGCTGTAAATGAAAAGAACGACTAGCACATACATCAAGGTATAACGTAATAGGAAGCCATAAATCCATACGTTTCTTTGCCATATGAATAGGAAAAACAAAAGCAGTGTCCAATCTATGATTATGACAAACATTGTACCACCATGCTCTAAAAGAAATATTCGTTTTTCCAATTAGCTCTGACCTGTTTGATCTGCTGGAATGCAACTGCTAATAATAAATCAATAATTTTAACATTAAGTGTGGTGTTCTCCCAGCATGAAGAGAGACTGGCCAGAAAAATATGAGTGAAAGAAAAAGAAATTTGAGTGTGGAAAATAGTATTTATTTGCGACCAAACTTGTTTCCAGAAATTGTGAACGGTCTGACATGAGAATAGCATATGAAATAGAGTAGCGTTTGTGGAGGAGCAAGTCCAACAGAGATCTGGATTTATGGAAAACTTCTTACTCAAGTTGTGTGATGTGCAGAGAAGTCTATTATAAATGAAGAAAAGGGATTGCATAATATTAGCTGCTCTGGATGATGTGCAAATGTTGATCCATATCTTATTCCATAAAGATATTGGCCAAGTCATGGCAAAATCTCATTACCATTCTACATTGTGAAGGTATTTGTAAATAGCGGAAGCTTTAGATGTGGTTCGCAAAAAGGAGTTTAGTTGTGAGGTGGAATTAAGAAGTATAGGAGAAGCACGAGAATTTAAGAGTCGAGTATGGGTAACCGTTACTGCCTCTTTAAGCAGAAGGTACTTGTGAGCAAAAGAAGCAGGTAAGTTGAAAGATTGGCTAAGTGTTGAAAAAGGTATGAGAGTAGAGTGTGAGAATAGTTGGGATATCCAAAGTAATCCTTTTTGCCTCCAGGTCTTCCAATAGAAGGGTTTATTGTTAATTAGCAGGTTCTTATTGTCTCAAATGGTGGAATTAAGAAAAGCAGTTACTGTATGAAGAGGATCAGGGGTGAAGGATAAAAGCAATTTGGCAGTGAACTTATGTATGGGAGTGGATAGTGTGTGTGGTTTGTGGGAGAAAGAAAGATATTCAGCAAAGGAGAAGGGGGAGAGTGAAAGGCGTTCAATCGTCGCCCATAAAGGACAAGTATCTACGGGCTCCTGTAACCAGAAGGAGGCTTTTCGTAAAAGGAATGTTTTTTGGTAAGCCGGGAAATCTGGAAAATTAACTCCACCTTCTGACGTATTAACCTGAGAATGGACATCCGAGGTTTTTTTCCATTCCAAAGAAAGGTAGAAAGGATTGAATTAATCTTCCTGAACATTTTTTGGGGGATAGGGACTGGAATATTAGAAATAGTATAAATGATTATGAGGGATAGCATCATTTTAATGGTATCAAGGCAACCCCACCATGACAGGTAAAGAGGGTGCCATCTGGTCGTCAAATCTGATATCTTCTGAATGCATTTGTTGAGACAAAGTGAAACTGTGTCTGAAATTGAGGAGGTAATGTGTAATCCTAGGTACTTGATGTGAGTAGGTTTCCAAGTGAAATTAGAAGCACTGAAATCAGGCTTAAAAGTAAATGTTGTTAAGGGTAAAATTTCGCACTTGTCATTGTTTAATTTGTATCCAGAAATTTTGGAGTATTCACGTACTTCATCTAAGAAGGCAGGTATAGAGTCAGCGGGAATAGATATAAAAAGTAAAATATCGTCGGCGTAAGCAAATGTCAAATGTAAATGTCATGGTACTTATAGAGCGCACTGTCACTAGACGGTCACCTTGCGGCGTCGCCTATTCGACTTCCTGGCGCTGATACTCATACCGCTGTGGAACACCTCCTGGCTTTCCCTGTGAAGTTTCCGCTCCTGGGCACCCCCAGGGTGAAGCCAGGCATCCTTAGCGCTGTTGGGGCCGGTGTGGAGGCTAAGCAAGCTATTGCCCAGAGTTGCGGCGTGGGGCCCGTGATTAGAATAGGCACCGAGGTGAGAATTAACAGGTCCGAGGAAATTGAGCCCGAGACCCCGCCAAGGCGGGAATCAAACCCTGGTCCCTGGCCAGAACTCTGCATCAGGGTCTGCTGCTCTAACCATTGAGCCAAACTCCGGCAAGTTTGATGTGGGAATGTGGCATTTGAAAATCGTGAATGTTAGGATTTTGGCGTAATTTAGAAAGGAAAGGTTCCAAAGCCAAATTAAAAAGAAAAGGGGAAAGGGGACATCCTTGACGAACGCCTCTGCCTAGGTAAAAAAAAGAAGATACTAAGCCATTAGCACAAACCGCCGCGCGTGGTTTGGAATAAAGAAGGGAAATCAGAGAAATAAATTTGGGGCAGAAACCAAACCAATTGAGGGCAAAAAATAGGTAGGTCCATTCAACCCTATCGAACGCTTTTTCAGCATCCAATGCAATCGCTGCAAGGGGATATTGTAAGCGAGAGGACTTGGAAAAAACATTGAACAAGAGTCTAGTGTTATCTATTATAAAACGTCCTTTAACAAATCTGGACTGCTCCACACCTAACAAGTCAGGCAGATAAAGATCTAATCTCGCTGCAAGTGATTTGGCGAAAATTTTATAGTCTTTGTTAACTAGAGAAATGGGTCTGTAATTGTTACAATATTTAGAATCCTTCCCTTCCTTAGGTATAAGACAGATGTGAGCGTCAGAGAAGGAGCCGGAGGAACTACCTAATGTAACAAATGAGTCTATGAGGGAGTGGAGCTTTGGTAATAAGAGGTTAGAAAAATGGAGATAAAATTCAACCGTAAAACCATCTGGTCTGGGGTTTTATCTTTTTTAAGGTGTTGAAGTGCAGTGAATAATTCTTGCTGGGATATGTCTGATTCCAAAGAAGTTAAATCCAAAGGAAAATGTTGGAGTTGATGTATGCCAGAGAATAAATGCGATAGGGGTTGGGTGGAGGGTTGAGTGTCAGAAGAGTAAAGAGTTTTGTAAAAGCGAGAGAATTCAGATAAAATGTCAACATCCTTATGTTTAAGATCAGAGTTATCATCATATATAGATTCAATATGCAACTTGTTATGCTTACCTTTCAAATAATTAGCCAGGATTTTCCCAGGTTTGTTTTTGCCCCCGTAAAATTTTGCACTAGACTTTAATAGGTATAAGGAAGCATCTTCTGTGGACTTTTTGTTAAATTGCATCTTAGCATCAACAAGAGCTGTCAAACATTCTTGAGAATGTGAAGTATAATAGGAGTGCTCCAATCTCTTAATCTTCTGAAGAAGCCCTCCAGTAAATTTGCGGGCAATTTTCCGCTTTTTTGTGACAAAATCGATTATAAAATCCCTTTGCTGCGGCTTTGAAGGCATCCCAAATGGTGTGCTTGGGTATAGAGTGAGTGTCATTAATCTAAAAAAACTCATCAAAAAAAGTAGTGAAAGAAGTGGTAAACTTCGGATTTAAAAGAAGGGCATTATTGAAACGCCATCTTCTTGGTCCCGCACTTTTAGGTAAAATATCAATATTGATCGAAACAGGAGCATGATCCGATAGCAAGATGGGATCAATTTCTGCGTTAGTGAGAGTTTGTGCAA
The DNA here is from genome assembly GCF_964261635.1 of Lissotriton helveticus. Lineage (NCBI taxonomy): Eukaryota > Metazoa > Chordata > Amphibia > Caudata > Salamandridae > Lissotriton > Lissotriton helveticus. The sequence continues at coordinate 347,056,244 of NC_136067.1, read as the reverse complement.
TATTGTGTGAAACAAAAATATAATCAATCCTTGACTGAGAATGATGGGAGGGAGAGTAAAAAGTAGACTCTTTAGTAGTTGGATTACAGAGGCGCCAAGCATCGATGAGCTTGTGTTGCGTAACTGCTTGAACAAAAAATTTGTGGGGTTTGTTGGGGATAAATGAAGCTTTAGAGTGTCTATCAATAAAGGGATTAAGAGGCTGATTAGTCTCACCCTATAATGAAATTATCATCCATAAATTTGGTGATGTGTGTAACCATCATGTGCCAAAAATTGGGGTCACCACGTGTGGGAGCATATACGTTGAGGAGAGAGATTGAACAACCCTGAGAGATAATTTAACATCCATCCATCTGCCATCTGTGTCTGATTCATGGGTTACTAAAGAATAAGTAAGGGATTTTCAGCATAAGATTACCACTCCATTACGTTTACCATCACCAGGAGAATAGAAAACCTCACCCACCCAGCCTCTCTTAAGTTTCAGAGATTCAACGTCTGAAAGATGAGTTTCTTGCAAGAATGCAAAATCAGCATTAAGTTTGGCTAGATGAGAGAGAATTCTCTGTCTCTTAATGGGGGAATTCAATCAATCAATCAATCAGGAGTTTGTTAAAGCGTGACTACTCACCCGTAAGGATCTCAAGGCGCTAGGGGTGGGGGGGGTGCAGGTTCCATTCCATCAAGGAGGGGGTCTGTCGAAGAGCAAGGTTTTGAGGTTTCTTGCGAAGATGGGGAGCGATGTTGTCTGTCTGAGGTGGAGCGGAAGGGCGTTCCATGCTTTGGTCACGAGGAAGGAGAAGGAGCGGCCTCACGATCTGGTCTTTCTGGTGCGGGGGACCACGGCGTAGGAGAGCTGGGCTGATCGTAGGGTCCTTTGGGGTGCGTGGAATTTGAGCCGGCTGTTCAGGTATGCTGGTCCGGAGCCGTGGAGGGCCTTGTGTGCGTGGGTGAGCATCTTAAAGGTGATTCTCTCCTCGACGGGGAGCCAGTGGAGTGTGCGCAGGTGCTGGGAGATGTGGCAGTGTTTTGGCAGGTTGAGGATCAGTCTTGCGGCAGCGTTCTGGATGTTCTGTAGCTTGCGGATGAGGTTTTTGTTTATTCCGGCTTAGAGTGCGTTGCCGTAGTCGAGTCTGCTGGTGACCAGGGCGTGAGTGACTGTCTTTCGGTGTTCGAGGGGGATCCATTTGAAGGTCTTACGAAGGAGGCGGAGGGTGTGGAAGCAGGAAGATGAGACAGAGTTGATCTGGCGGTCCATTTTGAGCTCGGAGTCCAGGATGATTCCCAGGTTGCGTGCGTGGTCTGTGGGGGTTGGTGGGTTTCCGAGGGCGGCAGGCCACCAGGTGTCGCTCCAGGCATCGGGGTTTGGGCCCATGATGAGTACTTCTGTTTTGTTGGTGTTTAGTTGTAGGCAGCTGTTTTTCATCCATTTGGCGACGGCTTCCATGCCTTCTCGGAAGTTGCGTCTGGCGGTGTTGGGCTTGTTGGATAGGGAGAGGATGAGCTGGGTGTCGTCTGCGTATGACACAATGTTGAGTCCGTAGGTTCTGACGATGGGGGCAAGTGGAGCCATGTAGACGTTGAAGAGCGTCGGGCTGAGGGAGGAGCCCTGGGGGACTCCGCAGGTGGTAGGTGTGGGGTCTGAGAGGAAAGGGGGGAGTCTGACTCGTTGCGTCCTGCCGGAGAGGAAGGAGCAGATCAAGTCGAGGGCCTTGTCCTGTATTCCTGCGTCGTAGAGTCTGCGTATTAGGGTGCGGTGGGAGACTGTGTCGAACGCCGCTGATAGGTCTAGGAGAATGAGGGCTACTGTTTCTCCTTTGTCCAGTAGGGTGCGGATGTCGTCTGTTGCGGCAAGGAGGGCGGTTTTCGTACTGTGGTTTTTTCTGAAGCCGGATTGGGAGGAGTGGAGGATGTTGTGTTCTTCAATGAATGTGGCGAGTTGGCTGTTGATGGCTTTCTCGATGACTTTCGCTGGGAAAGGGAGCAGGGAGATGGGTCTGTAGTTTTTGAGATCGGTGGGGTCCGCTGAGGGTTTCTTTAGGAGGGGTTGACCTTGGCGTGTTTCCAGTCGTCGGGGAACGAGGCGGTCGCCAGGGAGCGGTTGATGGTGTGGAGGAGCATGGGTGCGATGGTGTCGGCGGCTCTGTTGAAGATGTGGTGGGGGCAGGGGTCCGTGGGGACCCCTGAATGGATTGACTTCATTGTCTTCAGTGTATCTTCGGTGGTGAGGGCTGTCCAGTCATCAATCGCTGGTTTCTGGGTGTCGGGGGTGGTTGGTGAAGGTTCAGTGTGTTGGTTGTCTTCATCGAAGTTGTCGTAGATGCTCTTGATTCTGTGGTGGATAAAGGTGCTGAGTTTGTCGCAGAGGTCTTGTGAGGGAGGGATGTCGGTAGACTCGCTGGTGGGTTGGGCGAACTCCTTGATGATGCTGAAGAGTTCCTTGCTGTTGTGTGCTTGGGTGGAGATTCTGTCTTCAATCGCTTTTTTCCTCGTTTCTCTGATGAGTTGATGGTGGGTGTTGGTGGTGGCTCTGAAGTTGTTGTGGGCTTCTGTAGATTTGGTGTTTCTCCAGGCCTTTTCGAGGAGGCGGCATGTGCGCTTGGACTCTCGAAGTTCGATGGTAAACCATCTGGCTTTCTTGGCACGGGTATTGTTGTTTATCTTGAGGGGGGCTATGGTGTTGGTGCTGTCCGAGATCCATCTATGCAGGGTTCGGGCTGCGGTGTTGGGGTCATCGTTTTCCACGATGGTTGGGGTGGAGTTGTTGAGTGAGGAGGTGAGCTGGTCGTCGGTGATTTTGGTCCAGTTTCTTTGTGGAAGCAGGTGCTGGTGTCTGTGGATGGGGGGGTGTTCTGAAGGTGAAGTGGATGCAACGATGGTCGGTCCATGGGAGTTCGGTGGTGTGGCTGAAGGTGATGGAGTTTCCTGTAGTGAAGAGGGGGTCGAGGGTGTGTCCTGCTGAGTGCGTGGGCTCAGTCCGTGATCTGGCAGAGTCCAATGTTGCGGAGGTTGTCCAGGAGGCACGTGGTGTTGGGGTCCAGTTGATTGTCGAGGTGGAAGTTGAGGTCTCCCAGCAGGGTGTAGTTGGTGGATGCGAAGGCCTGTGGGGAGATAATGTCCGTGATGGAGTTGGCGAAGGGTCCGCGGGGTCCAGGGGGTCGGTAGATGAGGGTTCCTCGGAGGGCGGCGGTGGGGCTGGCCAGTATCTTGAAGTGAAGGTGTTCCATCAGTTCTGTGGACTCGTCAGGGAGTGTGCTCAGGCAGAGGCCGGATTTGTGGACGATGGCGATTCCTCCTCCTGGGTGGGTGGGTGGTCCTTCCTGGAGATCTTGTATCCTTGGGGGATGGCGATGGCGATGTCCGGTCCCGAAGTGGTGTTGGTCCAGGTTTCGGTGAAGAATGCAACATCCGGGGTGGTGCTGTCGAGGAGGTCCCAGATTTCTGTGGCGTGTTTGTGGATGGATCGGACGTTGAGGAGGATGCATTGCAGGGTCTTCGGTTCGGTTGTATTCTTGTGGGCGGGTTGTGCCGGATCCGTGTTCTTGGCGGTGCTGCAGGTGTGCCGGCAGCGATGACAGCTGAAGGGTCCATGGGTGTCGGCTGGTGATGCTAGCTTGCAGTTGTTGTTGCAGCCTGGGTTGAGTGCGTGGAGTGCTGCTGGGTTGTAGCGTTGGCGGGGCGGAGGTCCAGGGTTCCTGGTGCTGGTCGCGGACAGGTCGCAGACGGGCGCAGACGTGCTTGCCTTTGACGCGCCTTCGGTGCACCAGCGGCGCGCCCGCAGCCTGCGGCCGCCATTAAGTAGGGGTCGGGGAGGGCTGGACAGCTGGGAGGCGGGAGCGGGGACGAGAGCTGGATTGGGCCGATCGCGCTGGGGGGGAGGGGCCGCGGGGGCAGCAGCGGCGGGGAAAGGTAAAGGGAGGAAAGAAGGGATAAAGAAAAAAGGGAAAATAAGCAGAAATAAGGCACAAAAGAGCAGAGATGCAGAAAAGAGCAGAAAGGTGAAAGATAGAAAGGGTAGAAAAACGAGTGAAAACGAGTGAAGGAGCAGAGGGAGAGAAAGGGAAAATGGGCAGAAATAAGGCACAAAAGAGCAGAGGTGCAGAAAGGTGAAAGATAGAAAGGGTAGAAAAACGAGTGAAAACGTGTGAAGGAGCAGAGGGAGAGAAAGGGAAAATGGGCAGAAATAAGGCACAAAAGAGCAGAGATGCAGAAAGGTGCAGAAAGGTGAAAGATAGAAAGGGTAGAAAAACGAGTGAAGAAGCAGAGTGAGAGAAAGGAGACAGAGGTCCACTGGACCACCAGGGATGAGGCGCAGGGAAACCTGCGGGTGGAGGAGGGCCTCGATCACCAACACTCAAGAGTGCAGGGGCAGGGGCACCTCACCTAATGGTGGAGCTGCGAGGGTGGGAGAGCAATTTCACTGACAATGAGTCAGTGGTCTTGCTCGCCTGTCCCCGCAGTGGCCGCCATTAAGTAGGGGTTGGGGAGGGCTGGACAGCTGGGAGGCGGGAGCAGGGAGGGGAGCTGTATTGGGCCGGTCGCGCTGGGAGGGGAGGGGCCGCGGGGGCAGCAGCGGCGGGGAAAGGTAAAGGGAGGAAAGAAGGGATAAAGGAAAAAGGGAAAATAAGCAGAAATAAGGCACAAAAGAGCAGAGATGCAGAAAAGAGCACAGAGGTGAAAGATAGAAAGGGTGGAAAAACGAGTGAAAACGAGTGAAGGAGCAGAGGGAGAGAAAGGGAAAATGGGCAGAAATAAGGCACAAAAGAGCAGAGGTGCAGAAAGGTGAAAGATAGAAAGGGTAGAAAAACGAGTAAAAACGAGTGAAGGAGCAGAGGGAGATAAAGGGGAAATGGGCAGAAATAAGGCACAAAAGAGCTGAGATGCAGAAAGGTGCAGAAAGGTGAAAGATAGAAAGGGTAGAAAAACGAGTGGAGGAACAGAGTGAGAGAAAGGAGACAGAGGTCCACTGAACCACCAGGGATGAGGCGCAGGAAAACCTGCGGGTGGAGGAGGGCCTTGATCAACAACACTCAAAAGTGCAGAGGCAGGGGCACCTCACTTAATGGTGGAGCTGCGAGGGTGGGAGAGCAATTTCACTGACAATGAGTCAGTGGTCTTGCTCGCCTGTCCCCGCAGTGGCCGCCATTAAGTAGGGGTCGGGGAGGGCTGGACAGCTGGGAGGCAGGAGCGGGGAGGGGAGCTGGAATGGGCCGGTTGCGCTGGGGGGGGGGTGCGGGGGCAGCAGCGGCGGGGAAAGGTAAAAGGAGGAAAGAAGGGATAAAGAAAAAAGGGAAAATAAGCAGAAATAAGGCACAAAAGAGCAGAGATGCAGAAAAGAGCAGAAAGGTGAAAGATAGAAAGGGTAGAAAAACGAGTAAAAACGAGTGAAGGAGCAGAGGGAGAGAAAGGGAAAATGGGCAGAAATAAGGCACAAAAGAGCAGAGGTGCAGAAAGGTGAAAGATAGAAAGGGTAGAAAAACGAGTGAAAACGAGTGAAGGAGCAGAGGGAGAGAAATGGAAAATGGGCAGAAATAAGGCACAAAAGAGCAGAGATGCATAAAGGTGAAAGATAGAAAGGGTAGAAAAACGAGTGAAGGAGCAGAGTGAGAGAAAGGAGACAGAGGTCCACTGGACCACCAGGGATGAGGCGCAGGGAAACCTGCGGGTGGAGGAGGGCCTCGATCACCAACACTCAAGAGTGCAGGGGCACCTCACTTAATGGTGGAGCTGCGACGGTGGGAGAGCAATTTCACTGACAATGAGTCAGTGGTCTTGCTCGCCTGTCCCCGCAGTGGCCGCCATTAAGTAGGGGTCGGGGAGGGCTGGACAGCTGGGAGGCGGGAGCGGGGAGGGGAGCTGGATTGGGCCGGTTGTGCTGGGGGGGAGGGGCCGCGGGGGCAGCAGCGGCGGGGAAAGGTAAAGGGAGGAAAGAAGGGATAAAGAAAAAAGGGAAAATAAGCAGAAATAATGCACAAAAGAGCAGAGATGCAGAAAAGAGCAGAAAGGTGAAAGATAGAAAGGGTAGAAAAATGAGTGAAAACGAGTGAAGGAGCAGAGGGAGAGAAAGGGAAAATGGGCAGAAATAAGGCACAAAAGAGCAGAGGTGCAGAAAGGTGAAAGATAGAAAGGGTAGAAAAACGAGCAAAAACGAGTGAAGGAGCAGAGGGAGAGAAAGGCAAATGGGCAGAAATAAGGCACAAAAGAGCAGAGATGCAGAAAGGTGCAGAAAGGTGAAAGATAGAAAGGGTAGAAAAACGAGTGAAGGAGCAGAGTGAGAGAAATGAGACAGAGGTCCACTGGACCACCAGGGATGAGGCGCAGGGAAACCTGCAGGTGGAGGAGGGCCTCGATCACCAACACTCAAGAGTGCAGGGTCAGGGGCACCTCACTTAATGGTGGAGCTGCGAGGGTGGGAGAGCAATTTCACTGACAATGAGTCAGTGGTCTTGCTGAAACCTTTAACGTTCCAGGTGACAACTCTTAACGACATGCAATATGATAATCAAAATTGAACAAAATCACAATCACAAAGAGAACCTACAAGAAAAAGAAAGCCCAAAACAAATGAACAATTGTAGCAAAAAGAAAGTGAAAAGAGAAAGGGAAGTACAGTAAGACATAATATATGATGAAGCAGAATATAAAAATCAGAAGAAGCAGAGAGATATGAATTAAGAAATAGTAGAGAAATATGAAGAAATAAGAAACGTATCATCAACGAGAAAAAAAGTCGATAGGAAAAAGAAAGTAATGGCAAAGGTGAAAGAAGAGAGTGAGAAGTGACACCTACTAAGAAGGAGTAACGAGAAGAAGAAGAGGAAAGTAGGAAGATATGTAAGGAAACTAATATGTGAAATACATGGAAGAAAAACATACCTACAAAAAGGGGAAGGCGAGGGAACATAACCAGGAACAGAACCAGGAACAAAAGGAGGAGGGGGTGAAACCACATGGAGCAGGCGGAGCTTCCAGGATCACCGAAGCGCACAATCGGGAAGGAAACCACGAGACGAGGATACATTATCTGCGGAGACAAGAGGGTAACTGTGAAGAAAAATACCAGAAGAGGAACCAACAATACCAGAAACAACTGAAGGTATAAAGAGAAACATGAGAAACAGCAACTGTATTATACAAACTTCAAAAATATTCACAGAACGTGGAGAACATAGAAATTGAGAACAAGAAGTAAAGAACAGGCTAAAAAGGAGCAATAGTTTAAAGAGCCACATAAAGAAATCAAGAAACTCTGGTAGGAAAGGAAGAAGAGGGACCAGAAAGATCCATGTTGGACGTTCTGCAAGAGTTCAGGAAACTTTGAAGACGCACAGGATCCTCGTACGTTGTTGTTTTGTTATTGTAAGTGACTTTCAAGAGACACGGATGAAAAAGTCCATATCTAGCACCTATGGATCGAAGATCAGCTCTCTTGTCCAGAAAAACTTTGCATCGGTTCGCTGTAGCTTTGGCGTAGTCCTGCACGAAGAACAAAGAAGAGCCTGACCACATAATCCACGGAGAGGCTCTAGCCGCTGATAGGACCTTCAAGAGATCTGTGTATTATAAAAAATACAGAATAACTCCTCTCGGTCTTGACAAAGTTGAAGTTGAGGAAGGGACCCGGCCTAGTCTAGGAGCGCGTTGGATATTGAGCACAGTCTCCTCTGGTAAGTGTAGAAGCTTGGGGAGAAAAGATTTAAAGAAGGTGATGGGATCATTCCTCTCACAACCTTCCACCAGGCCATATACACACAGGTTATTGCGTCTGTTGCGATTTTCAAGCTCCTCCACCAGTCGCTGAAGGGAAGAGACCTGCCAGTGGAGGTGGGAGACTTTGGTGGATGTCTCTTGAAAAGATGAAACACTCTGTTCCACTGAGGTGACTCTCGTGTCCAGTTGCCACCAATTATCTGTTAACATTTGTAGTTTGGTGTTGGTTTCTTCCATAAAGGGACGAAGAGCCCATTTCCTCCAATAAAAGCTTTATGGAAACTGATGACATTGACTTGGGCGGAGAGGGAGGGTCCTTTTTCAGTCTCTAAGAGTTGGCTTTCCCTAAGGCTGTCGAAGACGATTCCGTCGCGTACTGTGTGTCCTGAGTAATAGATGATTGAGAGTCCTTAAACTTGATAAATTTCGGAGAACACCTTAGAATTTTATAAGAAAGCTGGGCTTCAAATTCGTGGTGAAAGAGTGCACTGATTTCCTGCCCATAAGGTACACCGCAAAAAAGCATACAATAAAGCAGGTTTGGAAAGAAGTACAGGAGAGCAAACGCTGGTATGAATGCATTGTATCAAATTCACGACTAGAACATTGTGAATCCACGTTGGCTGGGGGCGTAATACACACACAGCGAGAGACCAGGTAGTATGCAGAGAGTCAAAAAATTAGCTGCCAACAAGAGACAAGAAGCATCCAACGGTGCAGAGAAGAAGGTATAAGAAACCAAATCCAATTGGCGTAATGTACGGGCAGCAACTTGAAGAAAAGGAGAGAGGCTAAGGTGATGCACAAAATGGCTGGCTCATGCGAGGGGAGGTGATGCCTCAGAATGCAGTGAGGAAAAGCAGTAGTAAAAAATAAAAGTCCATGTCCCAAAAGAAATGCAGCAGGGAGAGAGGAAATATTGTGCAGGGCGATCGCATTTTGGCAAGCTGCAAGCTGAAGAGAGCCGAATACTCAGTGAAAGCGCATCGCGCTAAACATTTTTTTTTTAAATGGCGGCCGCGACCGGCATAGAGCCGCGGCCGAACTTACTCCGGTCGAAAAGGAGTCGTAGCGGCCTCGGCGGGTGTCGGAAATAGCATTAGAGCATGCCTGCAGCCTTCCGACATCAAAGTCTGTCCCCCAAGGAGCTGGAGAATGGCGTGAACTTCCGGTGTTCACCGATGCCGGCGGAGCGCTCGCCCCAGTTCCACCATACTCGTCGGGCGCCAAGCCACGCCCCCCCTCAACAAACTCTTACAATGTTTAAGTAGAGCTAAACATTCGAAGCTTTTGCTAAGGGCTCTTACCACTCCTCTCTGGTTTAGTCTTTTTTGCTAAACGCAAACAAAACTAACTGCATAGCCACAATGATTGAATAGCGGTTTGCTTACTTCTGATATATATATATATTACATTTATAAATATCCACAGTCCCTCGTTCAAATCATTGCATTTTGTTTGCTATATGAAATTAGTGGAGATGCTCCAGAGAGACATCACAGGTAATAAAGTAGCACCATCTGATCATATTTCATGCTTCATGCATTTTATGTGCGTTCTGCAGAGAAATGCTACTTAACAGAAATTGAAAATCTCTTCAGATTGAAAATCACGGTCTCCCCTATTTCTGCCAAAAATGAACAAATTAGATTTCAGACCGAATGCGCAGCTGAAAAATACTGCAGGTAATTTGAATTCTATAGGTCAGCAGTCGTTCGTCCAATTCGCAGCACTGTGGTGCTTAAGTGTGTAGTCAATGCACAGAGCAACAAAAGAACTGAGTATACCTGTGCTTGGCACCCGCCATGTTCATCCTCCGTTTCCTTGTCTTTCAATTAGCCCCAAAGAATGCACACATGCAAATTTAATTTTACTGCTGAACGGAAATGCCACCCTTCCAGTAAATTTACAGTGAACGCTCTTAAGAAGATATATCGCCTCTAAGTTGTAATTTGATGAGCAGAGTCTTGAAAAGATTGTCATGCAGTCTTCTACATTCTATCTTTAATTATTTTAAGGTTTAATGTAAGGATTAGGGTGTTATTCAATACTCTCACTGCCTCTCTGTGGTTCCTTAATGCACAATACAAGTAAACAAGGATATGCCCTACCTGCATTGCAGCCCTGAAGGCAATGAGTGAGTGTGTATAGGGTTACATTGTGTAGCTTAGTAATGTAATAATTTGCATATCAATCCACACACACGTTTTATGAGAGTAAATGCACTCCATTACCCACAACGCTGTAATGGTGAATCGGCTGACATAACAGACCCTTATCTCTGCATTGGCGTGGGTTAAGGGAGCACATGCTGGTAAAGCCCACACTGCAGCTAGGGTTCACTGCCACAGTGTGCGTCACTGCGCTTCTTTAACTGGGTTTGCCAGGCACAGACTGGGTTAAAATGCCCTATGACAATTAATGAGTTGTCCACAGCGCAGCTGCAAACTGTGTGGACCGGATATGTGCAGCACCTAAACAGACGGCAACCTGGGCTGCATTTGAAATTGGGGCCGAGATGCCCCTGCTCACACGTGCAATTACTTACTGCCCCCACATGCAATGTGATTTTTGGGGTCCCCGTCCTTGAAGCAGTAGCCATGGGGGGATGGGGGGGGGGCAGTGACTGTGCGCCACCTCTATGTGGCACCATGTCATTGTAACTCCTGATGAACTCTTTGCCTCTGCACTTGTCTATAAATCTGTAAAGAGGCAAAGTGATTGCTCATTTGCATGACGTCACAACCACATGCATATAAGAAAACCATACCTTGAGAGCACACCAATACTACTGGTGCGTGTAACAAAGTTAATTACACTTTTGATGATTACTACCTCCACTGCTTAGTCATGGTGAGCTCCACTATAGGAATGCACTGCTTGCAAAACTAGGCAGACACCCTTACTGAAGGCAAGTCCCCTCTATATACTAGGATCTGCTTGTAGAAGGAACGTGCTTACATGTGTGTTACGTGAAAGACTCCTTGCAGATGTGCAGCCGCCTGTTTGTGAATCTACTGAATGTGAGTGAAACTGCTCTCGCACTTCTGACACTTTTCACAATTTCAATATTTAACATGAAGTCATTGGTGACCACGCTTTCAAAACCCAGGAAAAAAGGCAAAATAACTGTTGAATCTAAAACATTCTCATTCATTCAGGCACCGAAACAGCATTATTGTCATTCAATGGACTTCTGGAGGAAGTAAAGCGATACTGGTTTATCTCCCAATTCCATGAGAGCAAATCCTCTTTTAGTTCTAGTCACAGCCAGTTTATGAGGATTGGGTGGGTTTGCGTCAAACCCTTCAATAGTGTCATGTGCAGGTTCCTCGGGGCTGTGCCATCTTTCCATTCCAGTAAATCTACATTTAGCAATGGTTTGAGATCTCACCCAGGAGCCTGGCATTGGTACTATAGGTATGCGATCATCTTTCAACTTTACAAAGGTACATAAGTAAGTAAGATTGGCATGTGGCCCTAAAGTAAAGTAAGATTGACATGTATGAAGTTTATTGAAACTGAATGGAGTAGGGGTAGTACATCTTACCCCTCAACAATCCAATATTTTCCTTACTGTTGCAGTGACTGGAGTGCAAAACCTGACGTCTACCTTTGCCAGAAGTCCTCATCACTTATTTTAAAATGTATTCTTGGTTATACCTTCCCCCTATCTGCATTCCTATTCTAAGAAATTAGGGTATTAGTTGAGGGAGGTGAGTACACACCTTAAGAAATAACCACAATGTCTGTAAGAGTGTACCACTAAAGTCACTAAATAAACCAGAGCTCAACCCCCTTGTGGCTATGGCACAGAGCAGACAGGCTTAATTTGGAGGCAATGTGTAAAACATTTATGCAGCAGGAGCACAGTAACAAAATACAACAAAACCAAAATTCCAAACCAATCTAGAGAAACAGAGAACATTTTAATAAATAAAATGATGCGAAAATGACAAACATCCAATTAGGGAAATCAGAGTTATGATTTTTTAAAGTTTTACCGCTATATGTATGAAGGGACCGATTAGCGAATCAGAAATTGCGAAAATTACCGAATCGCTAAATCTGTATCGCTAATCGGGATGTATCAACGCATTAGCAAATATTTAGCGATTCGGCCACAATCGCTAAATATTTGCACAATATGAATCAGCGATTCCCTAAACGGCCAAACTCGCAAAATAGCGCGACCCCGCCCCTAAATACGCAAAAATAGCGCGCCGCGTCGCTAAATTGTGCGACCGCGTCGCTAAATTGCGCGACCGCGTCGCTAAATAGCGCGACCGCGCCCCTAAATACGCTAATTAGCGCGACCGCGCCGTGAAATAGCGCGACCGCACCCCTAAATACGCTAATTAGCGCGACCGCGCCGTGAAATAGCGCGACCGCACCCCTAAATACGCTAATTAGCGCGACCGCGCCCAGCAAAGCGCTAAATTGAGAGGTACCCCCGTGAAAAATCGCTATTTAGCACAAACTGGAAACATCCAATTGCAATCCTGATGCTATATGATGACATCACAACCAGGAAGAGAGTGATTTCCCATGGGGCATCTGGAGTGAGACAGAGAGAGTGAGAGTGTTGTGTGCAACTCTTGAGCCATGTCAGAAAGTGGAAGCCAGGATGTCCCAGCAAGCCAGCAGGAGCAGCAAGCAGGGGAAGCAGCCAGGAAGAGGAAGCTCAAGTTTTCTGAGCCTGAACTAGAGACCCTAATCACTGAAATGGTGCAACACCATGACTCATTATTTGGGGCCACTTCCCACAAGGTGCCAGAAGCCAGCAAGAGAAGGATTTGGGAGGGCATCCAAGCCAAAGTGAATGCCCTAGGAGTCACCCACAGGACAGTTGATGTGCTGCGCAAGCGCTGGTACGACCTGCGCCAGCGCTCCAAGGAGAGGTTGGCTGCCAGGCTGGAGCAGTCCCAGCTCACCGGTGGGGGAACCTCCAACGTCCAAGACTCTACACCACTGGAGGAGCTGGTAGAGGGCACACTGCCTCATCAGAGTGTTGCGGGCGTGTCCGTGCTCGACAGCTCAGCACAACCATCAGCAAGACCAGGTAAGAAGCATGCCTCCCCACCCTAAACCACCCCCAGAACCCCCTGAGGCGACCTAGGGATTAGGGCAACCACATGTCAGGCTAGACCAAGTACACAGCAATGCATTATGGGAGATGTAGTCACAACAGTCAGCAATGTAGAAAGTAGCATGAGATTGTCAAATTGTACACATGTGCAGGTCAGGAGAGGTGAATGACACAAGTAAAGTCAGGGAACACTGTGAAAATTTATTAGTACATCACCTGTGATGATCAAATAAGTAATGTGTGCTGTTCTATCCACAGCACCTGCAAGTGGGAAAGCTACAGCCAGTGCAACAGAGACAGGAGCCAGAGGCTCAGGAGAAGGCAGGCATGGCCATGATACAGATGGGGAGGACAGTCCTATTATCCAAACACAGGGACACAGTAGGAGGAACGTGAGGCCATTCCGAATAATGGATGATGAGGAAGAGGAAAATGACAATGTCCAGTCTGAAGCACCAGTACCCCAGCAGCAGGAGTCCAGAACAGAGTCCAGAGGCAGGCGTAGACCCCGCACGGCCATCAGCACCAATGTGCAAGAAGAAGAATCAGTGTTCGCCGGTCTTGAAATGCACATGCTCCAGGTTCACCGCCTGCAAGCGAAACACATGAAGGCCATTCAGAGAGAGATCAGGGCAGGGACCAGAGGACTACGCGAGGAAATCAGGGGGGCTGTGCAGGAGCTGACTGCAGAGATGAGAGCTGAACGCGCAGCCAGGCGCAAAGAAATTGCCCGCATGGACCACTACACGCGTGCTGTTAATCGCCTCGCCTCCTCCAACAATATGCTGGCAAGGCGTGCCATAGAGACCCAGCGAGAGTTCTCGCATGGTATCCAGGACATAGCCACTGTGGTAGTGCAGTCAACTGCCACCCTGGATGAGCTGCGTGCGCTGCGTACTGCTGGACCCGGGGTGCTTACCCCCAGTGAGGAGGACTCACAGTCGGTGCGGAGCACTAATACACCACCACCCACTGTTGAGAGGCGCCGTAGTGGCCGGAGCAGCAGGCCTGCCCCACAACAATAGGGACTGCATCAAAATGACTACTCCGCACAGGGGGTATATGGGGCCAGCAACTGTGTAGCACTTGCTATACCAATGACTGTTTAGTTGCACTGTGATTTGAACATGTGCTTTTGTTAAGGAGAGTTCATCCTGCATTTTTTTGGAAGTCACATTGTTGGTTTTGGAAATTAAACACGTTTGCAGAGCAATAAGTTGTCATTGTATCATTTTTACTCACCTAGAAGTAGTTCCGCATGATCTCATCACGCCTCTGGCGCCCAGCTGCAGCAGCAGCTACGCCAGCTTCCATGTGTATGGGTCCGGGTCCCTCCACGTCCGAGGTATCTGAGTCACTCGACTCCATAGGTGTCCCTTTCCTGGTCGCAATGTTGTGGAGCATGGCACAAGCTACAACAATTTTGCAGCATGTCTCAGGGCTGTATTGAAGGGCACCTCCACTTTTGTGGATGCATCTGAATCTGCTCTTCAGAATCCCGAAAGTTCGCTCGATGGTGTTTCTTGTGGTAATGTGTGCCCGGTTGTAGCGGTGCTCCCCAGCAGTGGCAGGATTCAAGTAGGGTGTCAGGATGAAGTCCCTGACTGCATAGGCACTGTCCCCTGTGGGTGGAAGAGTTGAAAGGTCAGTCAATGTGATGCACATGCAGGTCATGAGTAATATGGGCTGACAATGTGTGCTGTTACCTAGTAGGTATCCCTCTCCAAATTCCCCTCTTGAGAGTCTACGGTATAGGCCACAGTGACGGAATATAAATGCATCATGTGTGCTACCTGGGTACTTTGCCACTATATCGGTGATAATGTTTTTGGCATCACACACCATCTGTATGTTCAGGGAATGGTAGCATTTCCTGTTCCGGAATACATACTCTATGTTTGTGGGGGGTGAAATGGCAATATGTGTTCCGTCTATACATCCTATGACGTGGGGGAAATGGGCTATGTTATAAAAATCCTGCTTAGTCTGTGCTAGTTCCTGTGGGGTGCTGGGGAAGTGGATGTGATGTTGCATCCTATGTGTCATGGCGTCGAGGAATGCATGGAAAAAGCGCGACAGGGCACTTTGAGACACCCCTCCTGCAGTGGCTATGACCCCCTGGAAACTACCTGAGGACAGCAGGTGTAGTGAACACAGGACCTGGATGTGTGTGGGTATGGCTTGGGTCCTGCGGGTGGGGTGTTCTAGGTAGGGCCTGAGTTCATCAATCAATTCAATTATGCTCTCTTCCTCCAGTCTGTAATGGGTGTGGATATCCTCATCAGTGCGTTGGAAGATGGTAATGCGCAACCGGAATATCCTCTCCTGCCGTCTCCTCCTCTGCGCCAGAGCTCTCACTCTTCGCCTCCTCACTATCATGTACAACCCGGACATTGTGGTAGGGAGTGTGTTGCATTCTGGGTTTCAATTTATAGTTTGCACCTGGTTACCACCTGCTCCCACTTGATGGTAATTGCGAGGCGCTATTTAGCGAATTTGCTTGATTCGCTAATGCAAATTGGTTGATACATTCCATAGCGATTTCAGAATTGCGATTTCCGCTTTAGCGAATCTCGCTAACGGATTTCTACGCTAAATAAGGATTCGCTTTTGTATTCGCTATGTTGCACTTTCGCAACGTTTGGAAATCGTTATTTACCGAATCCTTATTTCGCAAGCGTATTTTGCTTCATACATAGCGAATAGCGATTTTTTAGTCGCTAACGCTATTTATTGCGAATCGCAGCGTTTGCGATCGATTTTTGGCTTCATACATATAGCGGTAAATGTCAACATAGCGCCAAAAATTGTTAATTGCCAACCACCGTCATTTGATTGCTCTTGACCAGTACTTAGGTGCAAGTTAAGGCCAACTGCAATGGTGAGCGGGTCACATACAGAAACCAGGTTTAACCTGGTCAGAAGATTTACTTTCTAGGTCGCTGACAGAAATTCACAAATGTTTAGTGGGGCATAGTTGCAGGCTGTGACCAATGAGGGCTCCACGTCATCGTATAGCTGCTGGATAAGATAGGACTGAGATGTCTTAGCACGGGGAAACTCAGTTGAAGTAACCAAGCGCTCTATAAGCTTTAATCATTCATTCATACAAGGTCTCAGAGAAGCCATTAACGTCTGGCGATATAGCTCAGAGTGAGAGAAATCTGAATTTCATGCCAAAGGAAGGTCTCTCACAGGCTGGATAGTTTTAGTGCCTTTGCCCTGTGAAGGTGGAGGTTGTGAGTTTTGGGGTGTTATAGGGTGGAAAGTAACTAAAGTTAATGTATATAATAATTAATGTTTTTGTTATTAAATAATTTCTAAATAAAAATATGTATTTGTGGGGAGCACTAGAGGACACACGGCAAGATGGCCGCACCCTAGTGTTGCTCTGCATGGCTGAGCCACAAGCCAACCAATTTCCGCCTTCAATTGTAGCATCCGAGCCCCGGAATCGCACAATCCACTGTGTAACACTCCCCTGCCCACATCTACGGGGTTGTGGAGTACCGAAGACTGAGGAAACAACTGGAATCTTGATTTGTTTGCTCCCGGTTGTGATCGTGCAAGATGACGGCCGACCCGGGGTCCTGGTGACGGAGTGCACTCGCTGCTGCACTCGTCGTCGGAGAAGCGACCGATATACAGGGGCTGCGAGGTGAAAGGCACCCCGGCTGGGCATTTAGCAGTAAGGACACCGCCATTGCGGATGTGGGGCGCAGCGGGCTGGTAGTCCTTCTGTCCAGTTGGAATATCCCAACTTCCCACCGGATTGATTTGCGTCCATCTCAGGACAGCCACACGCTACATAGCACCACCAACTCTGCATGTTTGCTCCTGGTGGCCTACTTTACTCTATGAGCGTGGCACACTACTAGGCCATCCTGAGGCTGCAGGGACATGGGCGCACACAGATGAAGTGACCTGGGGACTGCACCGACTTTTGGGTGCGCCTAAGAATTGTTGCGTTTCTACTGCTGCAGTGCTGATTTTGGTTCATTGCCCTTGGTGCATTACGGGTCTGTGGGCCTTTCTGACTGTTTGGACACCTTCCTTCTGCGAGGTGGTGCTCATTACGACAGAATTGGAGGGGGTCCAGCTGCCTGTGACCTGTGATCCTGCGGAACAGTTAAATCACTTGGACCGGAGAAGGTGCCTCCCCCCCCTGGTGCCATGGGCGAGGTGTGTGTTGCGTGGAGACTTTCAGAGTGTGGGCCTGGAACTCTACTTGCACACTGGGTGGGATCGCCCAGACCTACATTGTGTGAACCCGGAGGAGTCCATCTTGCGTTTCTCACCTGCGTGCTAGGGCCTACATTGCCTGTGATAATCATGGGGAGAACAGACAAATCCCAACCTTGCCTCACGTTTGAAGCGTGCAAATCCACGAAAACACATCAGAAAGCAGTTTCGGGTTCAGAAGCTGACGCCCATGGTGTCGACCCCCCCCCACACTTGAATCAACGCTGTTCGCAATGCAACAAAGCCTCCAATCTATTGAGGGTACCATGGCAGTCGTAAATCACCATCGCAACTGCATGTCAGCACAACTTGAGGAGCAAAATACCTGCATGGGGAGGTCAAGCAATGGGTTTCTGCAGCTGAAGAAGGTCTGAGTGAGGTCGCAGGGAAAGCACTCCACATGGAAAAAATCCTGCCTCTCATTCAAGCCAAGAACGAGGACTTGGAGGCTCGGTCCCGGCGAAATAGTATTAGGATTACAGGACTGCCACTAATATGGGCAACATGGAGACTTTTGTAGAAAACCTGATTAAGGACATATTTGGCTCCGAACATCTGTCCTCCATGTTTATCATCGAGCGAGCCCCTCGCTCCTTGGCGGCGGCACCTGTCCCGGGGGCTCCCCACCATCTGTTCATTGCGAGACTGTTAAATTACAGGGAACGCGAAATCATCCTGGTTATGGGCTGGGATAAGGGCAATATTGAGCATCAAGGCAATTCCCTCTCATTTTTCCCTGACTTTACGGTCACTGGGCAGGCTGCACGCAGGGAGTTTGGAGATGTGAAAAGTTCTTGCAGTCAGAGGGGGGTCCCATATGCAATGTTAAACACCGCTCGCTTGCGGTTTGGCCCAGACGGGGTCTCCAAAATCTTCACCAACCCCAAGCCTGCCATGCAACATGCCAAACAATTGAAGTGATGACGGCGTGAGTCTCAGACTATTCCGGAAGATGAGGAGTAGTAGTGATGTGGAGCGATCTCCTGCTGGCTCATCCTCCCCCGCTCTTCTATGGAGATATTACCGACCCTGTACTATGCTATGTTTGTGTATCTGCTATCCTATAGTTAGGGCATTCTGTGCTCTCTCCAATGGGTAGGCTTATACTGTGATATGTGCCAGTGTGAATGTGTGTATATGTATAGGCACAGATACTAGACCCGCTCAGCCACCTCCTGCTTGACGGGAGGCTAGTAGCACTCTGACGCCCCCCCCAATGGAAAACTCTGTATGCATATTTCAGTTTTTTGTAATTGTTGGGGAAGGGTCAGACAGAGCTGGGATGGCTTTCGCGAGTTGGGGACGCTGAAGTGGGCAAGGGGCTGGAAGGTGGTACATGGGGGGCTATGGGCACTTTCTTTCTTCAGTGTGCTTGAATCCAATTGGTTTCATGCAATGGTGACCACATGTAGGTGGTTCTTTTTTGGCTTTTTTCTCATTGCCGAGCAGTCTGAATGAGTGGTAAAGTGAAGTTACTGACCTGGAATGTACGGGGTCTGAATACTCCCGAGAAAATTCACGCTGCTTTGGCATATTTGGACAGGATGGACGTTCAAATAGCCTTCCTACAAGAGACACACCTCACTACAGTCTCAGAAAGGAATGTGTGTGCGCGCTGGGCTTGGGTCCCAATAGCGTCCTCTTACTCTACTTACTCGTGGGGAGTGATGATCCTTGTTGAGAGGGGGATCCCATTTACTGTTATTCGGACTGAAATAGATGAGCAAGGCCGAGTGGCGAGGGTGCATGGCCATCTGGGCGGAGCGAGTGTCTTATTGGTTTATGTCTATGGGCCGAATGTTGACGATCCTTCCTTTTTTGTGGATGTGTGGCATCGCATCTAGGGATTTCCTATAGCGGAGACACACTAGGGCGACGACTTTAATATCTGTTTGGATGTGGATATGGAGCAGCTGGGAAGTGGAATAGTTTGACCAAAGCAGGCTTCTGAGGTCTTGCTGGGGCTATTGGATGAGGGTAGTCTGCGTGATGTATGGTGCTTGCAACATCCTGGTGCACATGAGATTACGTTTATATCCTCTGTGCATGGGACGTGGTCACGCTTGGATTTCTGGTTTGTAACTGAGGTAACCTGCATGTGGGCAGTTAAGGTCAGTCACATGGCTAGAATGCTTTTTGATTACTCAACAGTGGTCCGTGAGCTGCAGGTACCCACATGTGAGAGACCTCCTTTTACATGGCATTTGCAGCAGGCTTCCCTGACTAACCCAGTTTTTAAGCATACTATAGGGAAGGCAATCCGTAACTACTTCAGGGAGAATGAGGGCACCGTTGAGGGTGCTGGTGGTCTATGGGAGGCTTTCAAGGCTCTGATGCAGGCAGAGGATATACACTTCTATCTCGATGATGTTGCACTTTGGTGGCTGTCCCTCGGATAAAGGAAATATCCTATACAGCCAGTTGATGTTGAGGATGTGAAATTGTCCATAAGTTCACTCCCCACGTGCAAGGCCACAGGCTTCGATGGACTCCCCAACGAGTTCTACAAGGCATAAATTGACGACTTGGCCCGCTGGCTCCTGGCGGTCTATGAGGAGGCCTACGAGATGAGGTGCCTCCCACATTCATTGAAGGAGACCCTCCTGGTGACACTTCTGAAGGGAAATATCCTTAACAACGAAGTTTTTATAACGACTTACCTAAACAACGAATCCTAAACCACGACTTTGCTAAACCACGACTTTCCATGAGCACAACTTTCCTAAACCACGAGTCTCTCCCCTCCCCTGCTCTCCTTTGCCCACTTCATCCTGCCAGCTGTATCTGCAGCGGCATTTCCTGTGAATCATCCCATGAACTTTGAGTTTCGGGGTCATGTGGAGGCTATGTGTGGTCACAGACATCGGGGAATAAGCTGTGCCAGAATTGTATTTACACTTTCTTAAGATGTCAGCCATATGTATTGAGGTGAAGTAAATTTTCTGTGTTTACAGGAGGAAGGCGCAGTTCGTATGATGCACTAAATCAGTGATGATTGGTCTAAGGGGGGGCCAACAGATGGTCGTGCGTCAGTTTATTCTTTTGTTTGCATGAAGATTTCATCCCAGGCTCTTCGGCAGACCTACCCATTAACCAAATGCCTTTGGCAGAAGCTGCTTGATAGACATATTCCCTACACCCCTGGTCAGTGCCATAACACGAGTAATCAAGTAATTTCAAATTAATGCTTGGGCACACCATTTCCATACATATTCCATTAATAAAACTTTATCATCTTCAAATCAACCCTCATAACTTTTGTTTTTAATGTTTCTTCTCTTATTTATTTATTTTTTTAAAAAGATTGTAACATATATTATGACAAAATATGTTTCACAGAACAAATCACGTCATTAGGGCATTATTCCTATAGCTGTTTAAAAATGTCAAAACAGTTCTGAGAAAAGTGAAAAAATAAAAGAACTCTTAGCACAAAACACACCAAAGACTAGTATTTTGCATCACAGACAGAAGTATTGTTATTACAATAGTGCCATCTATTGACCAGTCACGAGGTGGTCTAATTCGTGGTTTAGGAACTCGTGGTAAAAAATGTAGTGATTTGGCGTTGCTTGTTGTTTAGCCTTCGTCGTTCAGGAATTCGTGGTAAAGGCAGTAGTTGTTTAATCACATATCCACTTCTGAAGCCATACAAGGATGCCATCCATTGCGATTCATATAGGGCGCTTTCGAATATTAATATTGAAGATGATTGCCACTAGGCTCCAGCCGCTTGTTCCCCTGCTGGTCTTCCCTGACCAGTTGGTTTTGTGCAGGCTAGGTCAACCACGCACAACTTGTGCACGGACTTCACTACATTGCATTATTTTGATCCTGACTTTCAGGCAGTGGCAGTGCTGCTCAACGCAGCAAAAGCGTTCGACTCCCTTCAGTGGGACTATATGTTCACTTAGTTGACGAGAATCGGTCTTCCCCAGTTCTTCCTCCAGTGGATTAAGGAACTGTACATGGAACCCGTCGCTCGTGTGCGCATCAATGGTTGGGTATCCTCGGCATTTCCCATTTGCAGAGGCACACGGCAGGGGTGCCCCTTGTCGCCGATGCTTTTTGAATTGGTGCTAGAGCCGCTGGCTTGTAAGTTGCGCCAGTGGCTTGCATCAGCTGCATTGTGGTTCCACCAGGGACCACTTATGGTCTCATTATACGCTGATGATATGCTCCTGTATGTTCGGGAGCCTGCTACTTACCTATCGGAATTGCTTTGTGAGTATGTTAAATTTGAGAGGTACTCGGGCCTGGGGATTAACTGGGCAAAGTCGACGGTGTTCCCGCTAACGGCAGGCACGTGGGAGGTTGAGCTGGGCTTTCCGCCGACTTGGACTCAGGACCCAGTGAAGTTCTTGGGGATATGGTTACATCAAGACCTAGATGAAGTTATCACTGAGAATTATGGCTGGGTTATTGTGTGGATTACTGACCAGGCGGAATGATGAACCTGGCTGCCCCTATTGCTTGCGAATCGGATCGCGGTGATAAAAATGTCGATTCTGCCCAAACTTCTCTATCTGTTTGGTAACATTCCTATTTGGCTAAGCGCCGCACTTTTTAAGATGCTCCAGTCAGCCTTGCTATCCTTTGTCTGGGGGTAAGAAGCCCAGATGCACTTGGGGTGTCCTTGTCCAACTATTTGACCGGGGGTGTTTGAAGCCCCTGACATGTGGCTTACTACCTATGTGTGCAGGTGCAGTTTGCGCTTTATTGTCTTTTTCCGCAGTGGTTTTTGCCCCACACTGCCATTGAGGCGGACTCTGTGCTCCCGATGCTGCTGGCAGTGGTGGCACTCTTCGGTGGTAGGGGACGTCCCGGAATGGAAATTAACCCTGTGCTGTGCACTGCATGGGCTTGGCAGGCCCTTGCCAGAAGGGCACAGGTGGATTACTTATATGCCCCTTTGCTGCCAATAGAGGCGCACCCGGACATCTCAGCACAGGAGCGGCACAGGAGCAACTTGCTCGGCGGGTGTTGGAGGCTGCCAGTATTACACAGATAGGGGACCTGTATAAGCAGGCTCAGTGCCGCTCACTACAGGATGTACAGGGGGGTTGGAATCACGGCCAGATGTTGGGATTTACCTATGTGAGAGTGCAGCAAGCAGTTCGAGCCATCTACCCTAACTATCCGAATGAACCGCAAACGTTGCTGGCACTGTGGGTGAAGCTGGCAGGTGGGAAGCAAAAGGGCCTGATAACTAAGCTGTATAATGTGTCCCTACAAGAGGGATTAATAGCGGAACACCCCTCATATCTCGAATGGACTACTGCGCTTGGGTCCACACTTTCGCTCAAGCAGTGGGAGTTCTGCTGTAAGTTAACGGGTCCCCTCACAGCGAATTGTAACCTCAGCCTAATTCATTTTCGGTGTTTACATCAGTTATACTGTACCCCAAAACAACTACAGAGGTTTGGCTTGCGTGAAACTGTGTGCTGTGTGAGGTGCAGGCAGGCTGATGATGACTTCTTGCATCTAGCGTGGCATTGTGCAGGCATATATGCTTTCTGGACCAGGGTGGTGAGCGTGCTAACAGATGTAGTGTTGGAACGTGTGCGATGTGCCCCGGAGGTTTGCCTGCTGGGCAGTGTGTAGAGTCTTAAGCCTTGCAATCGGCAACTTGTAGCTGTCTCGACTTTGTTGGCGAAAAGAGGCATAGCGCAATGTTGGGGGGCAAAAACCACTCCCACTGTAAAGAAATTGATTTGCGACTTGGTCTATTGTAGGGAGCATTTTGGGACTTCCCTGAGTTCTCGCGGGCTAAAGATTGTTGGGCCCCGCTCACTATGTATTTATTGAGCCACCCTGATTTGTAGTAATTTCTTTTCTGTTCTATTGGACTGTTGTGATGGCTCGTCAGGACCTGCTGGAATTGAGACTTTGTTTTTTATGAACTGCCACTTATATGTATCTCAGATACTTGGGAATCAACAACTAAATAATGTACTCTCACCTAAAGTGTCGGAAGGGGTTGGGGCGGGTGTTCGCTCTTTGCGTGATTGTTCTTGTTCTGTCTCTGTTTGTTGGATGGAATGATAGGAACCCAGCCAAATGAGAACAAATTTGTTGCTTGTATCATTATATGGTATGATGGTATTGCTTGTCCCAGCTTCGGGGCTCTGCGTATTATCTGCAAGCTACTTATTAGACAAATAAAAAAATAACAAATATCTATTTGTGAATGATAATAATTTTAGTATATAATAATATTTGTCACTATTTGTGATATGTGTTTACCTTTATCATATGTAGTTTTGTAATATTAAATATATATATATTTTTTCAACATAGTTACATATTTTTTTATTTACTTTGTTTTTAAAATATTTGTATTTTGTTGAAGATATTTAATTTCTTTTTAATGTTGAACTGACTGTAGTGGGAATAGTAAAATTCACACCACCGTCATCCAACACTTTTCCTACTGTTGCATTTATTGGATTGGGAATAGTCATATTATCCCTTCGCAATCCAACACTTTCCCTACTGTTGTACTGACTGGAGTGGGAATAGTACATTTTATCCCTCCACTATCCAACACTTTCTCTACTGTTGCACTCACTGTACTGGGAATAGTAATTTTCACTGTTCCGTAATACAAAATTTCCTTTACTGCTGTACTGACTGGAGTGAGAATAGTAAATGTTATCCCTCCGCTATCCAACACTTTCCCTACTGTTGAATTTACTGGGGCTGGGAATAGTATTTTCTACCCCTCAGCAGTCCAACATTTTCCCTACTGTTGTAGTGACTGGAGTGGGAATAGTAAATTGTACCCCTCCGCAATCCAACACTTTCCCTACTGTTGTACTGACTGGAGTGGGAATAGTACATTATATCCCTCCAGTCCAGCACTCTCCCTACTGTTGCACTAACTGTATGGGGAATAGTACATATTACCGCTCTGCAATCCAGTGTTTTTCCTACAATTGCACTGAATGGAGTGGGAATAGTACATTTTGCTGTGACTGGAGTGGGAATAGTACATTTTACCCCTTCGCAATCCACCGCTTTCCCTACTGTTGCACTGACTGGAGTGGACATTCTAAATTTTACCCCTCCACAATCCAACTTTTTCCCAACTATTGCAGTGACTGGAGTGGGAATTGCTTTTTTTTTATAATTATACATTTTATTGTTGTGTCAAGTGTAGTGGGAATAGTAAATTGTAGGATTTTGTAATGTTATATTTTATGTACTTTTATATTTATTGCAGTTAGAATAGTAAATCTTATTTTTGTGTGATGTAAGATATTTTGTTACTGTTGCATTGTGTTAGATGGGTGTAATTATTTGTATATTTATTTAAAGTATAACAATGTTCTCTTTTTATTGTGATGGAAATGTATATGTACTTATTTTGATTTTTAATAGTTTATTTTATGTTGTAATATATAATTATGTGTTTGATTTATTATAATAATCATATTATAATTTGCAATATTATTTGTTTGTAAATTATTTTTAATTAAATTGTAAAATATGTGTGCTTTTTCATTTTATTTTCAATTAAATCGATTCTCTTTTTTAATATTTTATGTGTTTGGTATATTAAAATATGTTTGCATATATTTTTGAGAATGTAGTACTTAAGATTTTCTTATGATATTATTAATTTAAATATTAGTTTATATATTTTATATATGTATAATTATATATGTGTTTGTGTTAAATGTATAAAAAGGAATTTATTGGTTGTATTTGTTAAAATATACATTTAATTATATTTTTTTATAAATTAAAGTTAATATTTAATTTCTGTTTATTTTAATATTTTAAATTATATATATTTTAAAATCGATATTTAATACAACAATACTATTGTAAACAATATTTTTTCAATATTTTGTACTTACCTTTTTAAGTAAAGGGAGTTGATATGTTTTGTATTCTATATTTTTCCCCTCAATAATTTTTACATCTATATTTTTGTGGTCGATATTCTGGCAATGATCCCCGAAAAGGGATTCACAAGGCCTTTTCTGTGAGGTCCCCTTAATTGGATTTGCTGGACTGGAAAAGCCCAGAGTGGGAATAACCTGAATATTTCGCTCAGTTGAAATGAAAATGATTCTTATAAAGCGCACATAGCTGCCCGGGGGCGTCCAAGCGCTGAGACTAAGGATGCTGTCTAGCGAGGCATGAGGGCCGGGGGCAGCTCTACTTATTGAACAGGAACGTTTTCAGTTGTTTTCGGAAAGGAGGTCAGTTCCGGATTGGACCTTAGATGGCAGGGGAGAGCATTTCACAACTTGGCCACATTGAAGGAGAAAGAACGACCTCCTGGTCTTGTTCTTCTGATCTTGGGCACTGTGGCCAAAAAGGCATTGGCTGAGCGCAGTTGTCTGCTGGGATGATATGGAGTGATTAGAGGAAGGTTGATTGCCGGACCAGTTTCCCAGAATGCCTGATGGGCAATACATAAGGACTTGAATCTAATTCTGTCCTTCACAGGAAGCCAGTGGAGGCTTTTCAGGCCGGGCTTAACAGACAGCCTGCGGGGGATTTTCAATAGAGTGCGGGCGGCACAATTTTGAACTACCTGCAGTTTCCGCACAGTAAAGTCAGGGGCTCCCAAATACAGAGCATTACCAAAGTCCAAACGAGATTGGATCAGGCTCTGTATCACCGTTTGTTTGGCCTCAAAAGGTAGCAGAGGAAGATTCTTCCTAAGGACTCTGAGGAGGCCGACACAGGTGGCAGACAGCCTAACAGCCTGACAGTCAAACGTCAGAGACCTGTCTAGCCAGATACCCAGACTCTTTATGGTGTTCTCAGGTGCAGGTGGCGGGCCTAGACAGGAGGGCCAGATTGAATTAATTGAGGCTGGAGCCGATCGGCCCAGCAACATAAGCTCTGTCTTGTCTCCATTAAACTTGAGACAAGACAGGGTCATCCAGCTTTTTATTTTCTCTAGACAACCTGCCAAGTCCACCTTGACTGAAGAGCTATCTTCCTGTGCCAAAGAGACCACCAGCTGAGTATCGTCCGCATAGGTAACGATCTTAATACCGTATGGACGGACGATCTCAGCCAGCGGTCTCATTTAGATGTTAAATAACGGCGGGCTCAGGGATGAACCCCGTGGGACTCCGCAGCCCAGGGGTTTACTGGAGGAAATAGTATTTCCTTCATATACCTGGAAAGTTCTGTCACTTAGAAAAGATTTGAGCCACTCTAGCGCTCTACTCGATATTCCAATATCACAGAGACGCTGCAATATGATTTTATGGTTTACCGTGTCAAAAGCAGCGCTTAGATCAAGGAGGATGACTGCCACTGATCCTCCCCGATCCAAGATTGCTCTGGTTTCCTCCATAACTGCCAACAAGGTGGTTTCCGTCCCATGTCCCAGTTTCAATGGACTAGCCTACAAGTTGGTCCTGGTCCTCTACATGTTCTTGAAGCCAGAAGATTTCTAAGTCACAGGTTTCAAGAGGTATAGGAGGAGTATACTTTGACACTAGCCAAGGGTCAAGGACCTCGAGAACAGCACTTGGGGTTCATAACTAACTCCAGCAGAGGACAGCAGCAGGGTCCAGGGGAGGTCCAGATGGAACTGGTCAGCTGGGCTGTTGCAAGAATGCCTATGTATCTCTGTAGCTTGAACAGGAGGTCAGCCTTATGATCCCTGGATTCCACCTCTTTATCCTGGGTACAAGAGAAGAGAAAGAGTAGGTCCAGTCTTCTAGTCTCTTCTCATATTACAAACAGCAAGTCCAGTAGTCTTCTGTTCTTCCCCATGTCCAGAGAGTGTTCTGAGAAGGGTGCAGGGAATGCCACATTTATTTCTGGTACCAGCGTGTGGATGCAGGACTTTTCTGGCCACTGCCTAACTTATGGAGTGAATGTTCACAGAGGTGATTCTTTCCAATGCAGTGTCTTCGCACAGTTTTTACTGCCAGGTTGACTTGGGCCCTACCCTTCCCTTTTATTACATGTAAGTCACTCCTAAAGTAGGCCCAAAGTACCCCTATGGGCAGGGAGCAGTGTATGTGAACGATAGGATATGCACTAATATGGGTGACATGTCCTGATAGTGAAATATCATTATTTCTTTTCACTATTGAAAGGCTATCTATCCCATAGGAGAGAATGGGAGTTCACTTTTAACACTTTTTGAGTATAATTACCCTTTGGGACAAGATGGTTTAGAGTTTAGTATGCCGGACTCAGAATATACAAATACTTCTTTTAGTAAAGATGATTTTTATGTTCTGTGTTTGAAAATACCACTTTTAGAAAGTAGGTATTTACTTGCTTAGCCATCCTGTGTGCATCTGCTGGGCTGTGGATTACATGTGTGGCTTTGGAGTGACAGGGTATGTGCATTCTCTTTCAGACAGCCACTGGGGGTTGAGGTGTATCCTGCCTTTCCTTGGTGAATCAGGGCTCAGCTGTAAAGACCTTGGATGCATTTAGAGCAGTGGGAGGAGATGTCCTGGCACCTGAATATGTCTGGTCTGCCTTGGACAATGTTGCGTCCACCTTCTGCCAGAAAAAGAAAGCGGGACAAGAGAGGACCAAACTGGTGTGGGCTGAGCACAGACAATCTCTACCCAAAAGAACAAAGAAAAAGTGAGTAAAAATATTGGGGCTCAAAACACAGAATTTCAGAACTCGCAGGGATCAAGGAACCTGCCAAAGAGAAGAGCCGCCAGGAGGTGTACTGCCCCTTTGCTGTGTTGTTGCTTTGCTGGGTTGGCCTGCAGCTGCTGCATCTGCCTTGGACAGTGAAAGGACTGGACTGAACTTTTATTCACTTGTTGTTGAGTATCCCCAAGGGCTTGAGATAGAGCGTGCCTCCTGTTCACAAAGTCTCTGGCACATCAAAGGCTTCACTCACCTCTGGGTACTGCCTCTGGGACCACAGAGGGAAACCGCAACCAGATGCCAACACGAAGACCGCCGGTAGTTCCGTGACCTAAAGGCACCGCAGAGGGCACTGGTGCACTTCGCACTGCAACCCTGGTCTCACCGACGACCGCCACCACCACTAAGCCACTGCTTGCACCGCAACATGTAGGCACCACACTCCACACAGCCTCACTTCACTCCACCACCCTGGTATCACCAACGATGTTGTGGCCAGCTGACATCGCACCATGGTCTGCAACGTGGTCTGGCGGCACAGCTCATAAGCTACACACAGCACCACGCCACACACCAATCATGCCTGCCCCATCGACCGCCAATCCTCAACGGACACCTAAGCTTCCACTGTGACCGTCAGCACCCTAAAGAGCACCACCCTGCTTTGCACCACAGCCCTGGTCTCCCTGGGGCCGCTGGAGGACCGCCACTGAACCACTTCCTGCACAGTGATCTGAGTGCTCGCACCCCACAGCTTTGCTCACACCGTAGCCTGGAAGACCGCCTCCGCCAGAATACACCATCATGGTCGGCCAGAACAACAAAAAGGTACTGTTTACACATCCTCGGACAATGACCCAGGTCCGCACTGATCGGTGGCCCAATACCGGTTGGATTTGGTTGTTAACAGCACTGCAGTAGCTCCAGATGGAGCCATCGATTTCAAGGAACTGCATTTTTAAGGTTTTTCTTGCAGAGTACAGATTTTCATTATTGTATGTTGTACTTTTTATCGTTTTGATCTTGTTTGCACTGATAAATATTGGTTATTTTTCTAAAACCAGTGTGGTGTCCTTTTGTAATGTTTTCAATGTGTTTTTGTTGGTTATGTGCAAATGCTTTTCCCTACTGCGTTTGAGATAAGCATGACTGCTCGTGCCAAGCTACCAAGGGGGTGAGCAGCGGTTACTTCAGTTGTGTATCCCCCTTATCCAGACTAGAAGAGTCTCTGTTTGGAGAAAGGTGCAAACTATTGCCTACTAGAGACCCCCATTCTTAACAAATGCCATGAGGTATTTTAGATTTAGTATGTTTCCAAATGAAAATAAAGCCAAAGAGCAAGTTTCTTAAGAAGTATGGGTGAAGAAAGTAAAGCCAGTCAAAAGATGGAAGAACCGAGGGGAGTGTCGAATTATATGAAATGCAATTGGTATTATTCTCAATGCTAACTGTCAAAACATTTGTATTTTAATTTTAGGATCGTTGGCAGTGCATTTATAGAGTTATAATTACATATTGAAATCGAAAATGGTGATCTACAATGTTTATCAGGCTTTAGATTGTAAACCTAACTTCCTTCTTACTTAGCATTCCATTTTTTTATAATATAGATTAGATTAGTTATGTAATTTTAGTGGGTTTGATTAGTATGTGATCTTCGTAGAAACAAAAAAGACCAATTAGCAAAGTATTTGTAATTAATATATATCCTATGATAAAGGAAAACAGTTTCAAGGACTAGTGCAAACAGCATTTGTCACTGATGTTAGCAGTCCGAAATGACAGTGACACCGCCAGGTTTCATAAATTGTATGAATTTCAAGCAAATATGTCACAACTAGCCACAGCGGGGAAGTTATGAAGCAGGAATGAATACTGAGAAGCCTTTAAATCGAAATGCCTAGATGAAACGCAAAGCGCTGTTCAAATGGCTGTGACACCATTATCATTATGAGCAAGTTCATAATCAATAGAACACCCCAGCTACAATTCATTTTTTTTAGCATGCAGCATTCCTGGCAGCACGATTAATGACACCAACAGAAAGAATACGAATGTAGGGCTGCTTTGAGAAAAAGACTATTATAATTGCGAAAAGCTGCATTAGAAGAAAGCTGCCTAAACAATCTGACCTTGCTCACCATCCAGAATATCCTTATTGCATAAGGTACAGTTTGCTTATCAGGAATACAGAAATACGTTGTAGAAATGTGCTCTGAACTTTTTCAAGCTTCACTTGTTCTGGCAACATTTCAAACCCTTGATAGTGTTATTTTTATTTTTACATTTCCAGTGGATAACGTTTTTTATTTATAGGGTGATATGCTTTGATCACTTTATTCTCCCAAAAGTATAAATGCAACACATATCATTATACCCCACTCCTGAGGCCCATAATAGCTATAAAAGTCCCTCTTTCCAAGTTATAGGTCCAGGACACAAGTTTTTAACAACTGGTTTAGCCTGAGACAGTAGGACGGTAATAGTATTAGAACTTTCCACCACTGCTCTAAAATAAACAGAGGGTAAGAGAAACAATAAAATTAGAATGAGAATGTTGGAGGGATGGTCTAAACCAACCTTAATTGGACCAGAACCACTTCAGTGTCGTCAAAGGAGCTTCCAGCATTCCAAAGTTCTAATTAAGCAATATTATCTGAAGGAGAGGGCTATCCCGGGTTAATGTTGAATGGGGTGTAACCAGAGGATCCCAAGGAAAAGTTGAAGGCCAATATCTACCCGGATAGCGCCTTCCCCATTGGATAATATTGGCATTCTAAATCAGACCATTGAAACCTGGGGTGAAAAATCACAAAATAGGTTGTTCGATTGTGTGCTGTTCATGGGGCTATTTAGGTGCAAGGTTAAAAGAGGCACATCTATTGGATGTTTTTGAGGCTTAACGTTTTTTGTTCTATTGAAATGACTTCTTTGAGGGTTACCAAAAGGTACATATAGAAACGACCATGCCAGAAATAATCACTATATAAATAAAGCATTGCACGGAGTGATATGCTAATTTTGAGAATTGTGGAGAGTTCTACTGCAATATCACCATGGGAAAACTGCTGACTTTTTACTGGGATTTGATGAACAATACTTGAGAGACAATAGTTTGACAACATGATTTCATATGAGAATGGTGGTAAATGTTCCAGGACCTGAAATGAGAAAATGTTCCACAACTTTTCAAATATCTTCCTCAGGCATGAGAGAAAAAACGTCAGATATGCTGTGTTAGACTTGTCAGCCCTAGGCATGTCTTACCCCCAACATTTTGCCTTCATCCTCCATTTTTCTGACCTCGTTTTTGCAGGCCTTAGGTCTTTGAGCACTTTACCACTGATAGCCAGTGCTAACGTGCATGTGCCCTCCCCTCTAAAAAGGGTTATATTGACTTATACCCAACTGCCATATTTAATTTACTTATAACCCCCTAGTAAAGTGCACAATATGTGTACAGGACCTGTAAATTAAATGCTACTAGTGGGCCTCCAGCACTTATTGTGCCACCCAGTTAAGTAGCCTTTCAAACATATCATAGACCTACCTTTGCAGAGCCTGTGTGTGCAGTTTAAACTGCCATTCAGACCTGACAAAATAAAATGTTTGACAGGCCCAAACCTCCCTTTTTAATGCATATAAGTCATCCCTAGTGTAGGCCGTGGACAGCCCATAGGGCAGGGTGCAATGTATTTAAACAGCAGGACATGTACTTATAAGTATTACATATCCTGGTAGTGAAAAACTCATAACTTAATTTTCCACTATTGCAATTGGGATTATCTTATTACATTTTATAAGAGTAATTTCAAAATCGAAAGATTTAACTGTATCAAGTTTGGTGTCTCTGGAATCCTAAATTAAATTCCTAACTTATGATGAAGCCTGATTTTATTATGCAATTCTGAAACTGTGTTAGCCATTTGGTGCCTTAGCCATTTGGTCTCTGATCACATGACAGTGTGTTGTTGATAGTTGAGCATTTTGTATTCCTCCTAGGCAGCCACACGCAGTGGGAGCTTCGTTCTGACTGAGTGGGCCATCACTGGCAGGATGGGAGTGAGCAGCAGAGCCCAGCTACACTTACACCTGAATAGGCTGTGTCATGTCCCCACACAAAGGGCTGCATACCCCCTGTATTTAGTCTGGAGCCAGGGCAGGGAAGGCAGGGTATCTCTGCACATCAAAAGCATATCTCTAGAAGCTTATCATCACTTTAAAGGCACAAGTGTGTATAAAGAAGGACCTCACAACCTGTCACTTCAGTACACTTCTGGACCAGTGGATACTCTGCCAGGAAGGACTGCTGTGCTGCTGAAGGACTCTCCCTCTGCTGGACTCCTACTTCCCTGTGCTGACCTGCTGTCTCTTGCCTGGGTGAGAATGACTGGACCTAAATACCTTGAACCCAGAACGAAGAGTGACTCCAAGGGCTTTTTGACTGGTTGATCTAAAGCCTTAGGGACATAACAAGCTTCCGACAAACCTTGTACATGGACCCTGCCATCTGTGAGTCAGCCCTGCGAAGTTGGTGCTAACCCAGTCCTGGAACCTTGAAAGTGGGCCTAAGGTGCTTGCCAGTGCAACCAATGCCTCTCCTCAGCGGAGAGATGCATGAGTTGAACCGATGCATGTCCATGGCTGAGATGTGCCTCCCTGAGCAGGACCGATGCATTGCTGCTGCTGCATGGATTGGACTCATCAGAAAGACCAGCATCTCCCACTCCAGTCCTCAGAACCAACACATCGCCCGACGGCATGGTGCATCCACTGTCCATGTCCTTGCATCTCTCATCAACGGCAGCCGCGACGGCAGACTCCGCATCTGCAAAATGGATCCACTTAATGTTTCCACAACCAGGATTTAGGGTAATCTGTTCAGTGGGCCTAATTGGGTCCCTGTAGCCAACCCACGATGCATAGCAGGTAGTCTGAAAGTGTGAATTTGTTCCTGTCCTGCGTGACATGATATCTGCAATTTGTGCTTTGTGCTTTTTGATGCTATTTTCACTACAAGCTGTAAAATGCAATATCTTCGGTTCTATTTATTGGATTTCAATTATGTTGGACTTACTCTATTCATCCAAACATACTCTATTTTTCAAAATCTGTTGTGAGCTATATTTGTTGTATGTCGTCACTGTTTTATTGTTGCACAACTTCTTTACACAGTGCCTCTAAGTTAATCCTTATTGCTCTGTGCCAAGCTACCAAAGGGGTGAGCACAGGTTAATTTGGGGTTTGCAGGTGCCTTACTCTGACAAGGGTTGTGGTTGCTGCTTGACCAGGGCTTACCCCCCAGTCATCAAACAACCCAATTTCTTACATGCGGAATAAAAGATGTGCTTTCCGAGGGAGCAGGAGACTATCAGTTCATTCAGAGGTGTTCTATTGCAGCTTCACCACAGAGTCCCAATGAAGAACTAAAGGGGTAACATTCTATATTCATGACAAAAGTATGACACACCTAAAGGTCATGTTGCTATAATGGGAAGCATACAATGTACATTATTTTCTAAAGAGAAGACTAGAGCACATGAACAAAATAATGGGTTTCATTTTGTCACAGAAATTAAAGTTTTTAAACTGCAATGCTTAAATAGTGATACATTTTCCATAAATTCTCAAATATTTTCTTTATCTATGCCAGAAATAAATCTGGCAGGCTGAGTGAAATGTACTTTCTACAGCAACAGCAGTATGTCATTTGATTATCCAGCCATCTACAGTAGCTTCACCACACATTGCTAATGAACAATTAGAGAGCTAACATTTTAAGTTTCCCTGTAACATGGACACCATGTTCTTGAATAGGGGATGTTCAATTTAAAGTCTTTCCTGTTGAACAGGCTGATGTAAATGAGCCTTGAGGTTTTAATAAAGACATAAAGCAAGCTGATTTAATGTATGTAAAATGAGATATAGATGGCATAATTATGTTTAAGCGGCTGAAATAGTTAATGAGAGAGATCAACCTAAGACACGCATCCCCTTTTCACATCTGCTTCCCCAGATTATCCAGCCTCTCTATCCCTTAAAACCTTCCTAATTTTAAAATAGTAATATTGTGGTAGACACTGAAGTTTTTTTTTAAACCTTCCATCTAGATGTCATGATATGTTATGTTAATATGTATTTATAAAGCACCAAATCACCAACGGTCTCTAAGCGCTAGGACAGATGTGTAACAGTTAGGATTTCCACTGGCTGGTTTTTCCTGGCATGGCCTGCCTTTTTAGCCCCAGGCCAGGAAACATACTATGAAAAGCCGGGGCATTTGCTATTTTTCCCTTCACTAACAAAAATCTAAAACATCAAACACATCAAGAAGTCTGTTAAAAAAATATGCAAGAGCTATTAGAGGGGCTGATTAGGATCTTGGCGTTCTTACCGCCATCCCACCACGGCCCCTAGTACTCCGCCGAGTCCACAGTCTTTCACCCGCAAGACTTAGATGCGTGCAGACTGCTTCACCATTCATGTAGACTGAGTGTTTCCTGTCGCTGTCGCTGAACACCCCTGCATATGTGGCAGTCTCCAATGCAGATGAATACTACTCCATCGCCATCAGGGAAGGGGGTTCCTACTGAGCAGATTTAGATCACACTGTTGTGCTGGCGGTCTTCTAGCAGCACTTCCCAGATGGAGTGAGTCTTTTGCGTTACGCGCTTCACAATGCACCATCATTTTAGCCTTTGCTACTGGATTCTAGCTAGCTTGTCTGATGAGGGGTGTTACCCTGAAACCGGTCCCAAGATGCTTGTTTCTTGTTCAGGGAAGACCTGGCTTTGAAGTGCGGGCTGGACATGAGGCACAGGATCAAGACTGATTTGCATATAGCTGGGTCTGAACTACAGTGGCGAAGTGAGCTAAAGAACGATGATTAATTCAACCTAGATCTGTGAATCGGGGTTATGGTGTGAAATGTTTCAGAGCTCCGTCTATCATTTCCTTGTGGTTGCTTTTTTCGCCCTAAGTTGGCTGGGAATGCCCAGATGTGGGTCCCCTGCTCACTTTGCCACTGGATTCAAAATTAGCCTGGCTGATGAGGGGTGTTACCCTGAAACCGGTCCCTGGATGCTCGTTTCTGGTCCAGGAAAGACCTGGCTTGGCAGTTCAGGCTGGGCTGTTCCCATAAGGCTCAGGGTCAAGACTGATTTGCATATAGCTGGGTCTGAACTGGGGTGGCGAAGTGAGCTAAAGAGTGAAGATTGATTCAACCCAGATCTGTGACTCGGGTGAGTTTCTGAAATGCTTCAGAGCTCGTCCATCATTTCATTGTGTTTGCTTTGTTTGCTCTAAGTTGACTGGGAATGCCTAGATGTGGGTCCCCTGCTCACTTTGCCAATAGATTCAAGTTAGCCTGGCTGACGAGGGGTGTTACCCAGAAACAGGTCCAAGGCTGCTTGTTTCCGGTCCAAGGAGGACCTGGCTTTGCAGTTCGGGCTGGACTGTTCGCATGAGGCACAGGGTCAAGACAGATTTGCATATAGCTGGGTATGAACTGGAGTGGCAAAGTGAGCTTCGGAATGATGATGGATTCAATCCACATCTGTGACTGCGGGTGAGCATCTGAAAAGTTTCAGTGCTTCCTCCATCATCTCCCTGTTTTTCCATTTGATGTATGCCATTAGAACACACCTGCTGGCCATTGGCCAAATGGAAACACCTGCATACCACATTAGAAAACAAACCTCATTTCAGACCAGGCTTCTTTGCCGTTCCACTGCTCCATCACACTCGACAGAAGAACAAAACACAGTGAATTAAAGATTTTGTGTTAAACTTTTCTTGTTTCTTTTCCCTTCACCTTTTTACTTTGTACACCTTGTATTCACGTTATTTAGTTTGGTATAATTTTGTTGCACAAAGCCAGGACACACGAATCATCCCTGTTTCACTTAAGGCAAGTTGTCAATCATTGTTGATGAAATCATAAGAGTAGAGCCACAATTGTTTGGAGCCCAAATGCAAAATCCTTCCTTGTCACAGAAAAGGTAAATGAGGGCCAGGATAGTCGATAGAGTGAAAGTAGTAGCTAACAGCCTATGCACACGGGAGGAAATTTGTAAGAGATGGAATGACCTGCGGGGAAGGGTGCGTTCTGGACCTCCAAGTGTCCCATGGAACCCTACAGGACTGGTGGTGGTTCTCCCAGGCCCTGCTTACAACTCATTTCCTGGGATGAGAAGGTCTTGCATATCCTATATACTGACGACTTGACAGGAATACCTGGGGAGTAGAGCTTGGTAAATTATATTTGAAATGTCTACAACTATCATTATGTCCAGTTTCTGTTTCTCAAAAGCATAATGCTATGTCAATCTCTCTTTCTAACAGATTTCAACATATTGTAAAGTGTCATGTACTGATCAACCCTATTCAATGCTCTCTTCTGAAAATGGTTTGTGTTGTTTTCTGAATTTTGTCCTGTTCTTCTCAAACAATAGCACTGATATCATGAGTTTCACAAACCAAACTGTGTAAACACAAAAACTGTCAGGAGTAGTATTGTTATGGAAATTAAAAGGTTAAAAAGAAGTAGTGTATGCAAAATTTTGTACTGCAATTTTCACATGTTGACTAATGCCAAACATCCATCCAAGTAGTATAAATGTCTGTTTTCGTGTCAGCTAGGCCTTGGAATTGTCAATCACACAGTTCACCTCTAAAACTACACCGTGTTGGCCTGAATGTTTGGGAGATGTTATCTATATTCCCTAACCATTTCATGGACAGTTCAGGACATCTCATTACCTGCAAATGGAATACTGCATTGTTTGAAATAGCCAAAAGGTAGGGTAATATGTGCAATACCACTTGAAGCCCTCATTCACAATAATCTCTTCTTATTTTGCCTTCCAGGTATTGGGATTGTCTGATTCAAAAAATCGGAATGTAAAATTTGCACATTTACTAATAAAACTTTTCTCCATTTCTCAATAGTTCCAACTGCTAGACCAAGTGGGTATGTTCCTGCCATTAAAGACTTCTCCTCTCCAGCCCAGGGTCAAGCCGGTAGTGAGGGCAGCACTCCTAGTGAAATGCAGGAGCTTGAGAAGCCTTGCATATCTGGTCAGGCTGGACAGACGGCTCCAATGACTCCAGTGACACCTCCAGCCCCAGCTGAAACAACTCTGCAAACCAAAGACTCCACTTCAGCTCACCCAGGAATCAATTGGATGAGGCACACTGGGGCAAGAGCACAGGGCAGTGACGTGTCATGGGAGAGCCCACTGGGGCAACTGACACCCAGACCACCATTGCACAAGTCTTGAGAGCCTACCATCAATTCTAAGACATGATGGGTCAGATAAGCAGCTGCAAAAAGAGCACAACCAGTAGATGAAGGCCCAAAACTCAAATATGGGCTCCCTTATTGGGGTGCTACAGGACATTTATACCAACATAAGCAGGACTTTTCCAGCATCATCTACTTCGTCCAGTGGTCCAGCAACATCTGAGCCATCTACATTGGCCACAGGAAGGGACAAACTGTCACCGGAAGAACCACCTGCAGCCCCCTTATACCCTGCAGATGTGGGCTCCAGCAAGAGAGAACGACCACGCGATATCAACAGGAGGTAAGGATGGCAGGACCACTTTTCCCAACATGCACCAATATTCAAACTGAGTGTCTCTTGAAGAGTCGGTGGCCCCAGTAAAGTGGAGAAATGGGTGTTATATATATATATATTTCCTTGACCCGCCACTGCAAAGTGGAAAAAAGTAAGGGACATTAAGTTGCGAACATTTTAATTGCAGTGTGTTTCCCCACCGCACTGCACCGAAGTACCAGCTTGCGGGATTATGGGACTGGTAGTTCCTCTGCGATGTATGCAAGCAGTGGTAATAAAGTGCAGGTGAGCCAACGACCACTGGGGAAGGAGGAGCCTGCTATAAAAGATCTACAATAGGGTGACACCCTGTTGGGACTGCAGCATTTGATAAAGGCATCTCGCCGAAACCGGTCATGCAAGCCTCCCAGTAAACAATTAATGAAGCCCTGCTGTGTCCTGTGCTTTCAAATCCGAAATGGAGGAAAAGCTGCTGTGATTTTACCGCGTTGCCCATGTCGCGCACACAGGACCCTTTCAGATTTGCGGTCAAGGAAACATGGGAACTGTGCTTGCTGTAACGGAGGTATCGGATATTTCCTTGACCCGCCACTGCAAAGTGGAAGAAAGTAAGGGACATTAAGTTGCGAACATTTGAATTGCAGCGTGTTTCCCCACCCCACTGCATGGAAGTACCAGCTTGCGGGATTATGGGACTGGTAGTTCCTCTGCGATGTATGCAAGCAGTGGTAACGAAGTGCAGGTGAGCCAATAACCACTGGGGATGGAGGAGCCTGCTATAAAAGATCTACATGTGGGTGACACGCTGTTGGGACTGCACCATTTGATAAAGGCATCTCGCCGAAACAGGTCATGCAAGCCTCCCAGTAAACAACTAATGAAGCCCTGCTGTGTCCTGTGCTTTCAAATCCGAAATGGAGGAGAAGTTGCTGTGATATATATAAATATAAATATTACCTACTGGCGGTCGCCAGTAGGTATATATAGTTAGGATTTTTTCCCTATGGGATTTTTGAAAATTCTATGTTGAATAACTTTGGCGTTTGTGGATGGAATTGGCTGAAGTTTTCTGGAAAATGGAACATTGTGTTTCTGAGCAGCCCCTGAAAATTTGGGGGGGGTTCGTCCAGGGGGGGCCGAGAAAAAAGGGGGGTCCCAAAACGTGTTTTTAACATTGAGTTTTCCATAGGGCGGTTGGCCTCACTTTTAGCCCGAACGGCTGAATGGATTTGCACGAAACTTGGCAAAATTGTAGGGACTGGTAGCCCGATGTGCCTTTTCTAGGTCTCAATATATGTGCTCCAGTGGATTTTGAGAAATTAACGTTTAAAAAAAGATATATATCTGTAAGCGCGCTCCGGGCAGCGCTCCGGTCCGCGGACCTTAAGCGTACCAAAACTTCGCGTAGCTAAGCTGATTGGCTCTCCGGTGTCTGTCAACATTCCAAACAGTCCGGAGCGGCCGCCATCTTGTCTCTCGGTAGGATTGAGAGACAAGAGGAGGCCAAAACAAAGGCGAAAATGACCATAAGGGGGCATACTAGAACCTCCCTGACCCCCTAGGTTTAATGTGGAGGTTTTAAAAGGGCTCCACGGGGCAAAAAAAACAAAAAAATTTTTTTTTTTTTTTTGCGTGGGGAGCGCCAGGTCCGCGAACCGGGAAGCGTTCTGGGCAGCGTACTGCAATGAAAAATGAATGATAGACTTTTCAAATGCTGTATGTTAATTGATTGTTGTTTTTGTTGATTATTTTTTATTTTCTTTATTTTTTAAGCATTTTTTTTAATGTGATTGTGTTTCATAATTTATTAAACTTTCTAACATTTCATTGTCAGAAATGTCATAATTATCATGGAATATACATTGTAGTCTCTGAGGGTGTAAAATGTCCTCATTTGCAAGGAGGTTATCTACTGCTTGTACACATTGCAGTAGTTCATTGTCCCAAGTTTCATCGAAAAATTCAATGTCAATTTGATCAATTGTATCAATCAATTCTTGGCTGCTGTCTTGCAGGTCCATTTCAAAAGAAACTTGGTTTTCGCCTTCCATTTTGCCTGAAATTTGAATTTAAAAAATATATATTAGTAGAGATAGGGCAATGTTGGGAATAATTTTAGATAGGCATTTTTTATCAGTGAATTTATCTTTGGGCAGTGTATAGTATCAGAGTGGAAGTAGGAATATAAAAATGTGTATGTGATTTAACGTAAGTAAATTCATAATTATACAAGAGAAGCCTAACTCCATCATTAACTATAACAGAGAAGTCTCTCTAAATCTATAACTACTACAGAGGGATAGTATATATCTATCAGAAAAAGTTTACCATATTAACTTATAGTGCACAATATACTTCAGTTTTAAAAATAAAAACTTACCTTTAGAAAGAAGTTGAAGGAATTAGTGAAAATACTATTGAAATGTACAGCAAGAAGTAGTAGTCAAAATGGCTGTGTTTTCTTCTCTTCCTTTATATATATTCAGGTATATAACCAATGAAATGTCAGGTAAAAAAAATAGAAAATGAAAGTAACATTTTCATTGGTTGTCAATTCCAACACTTCAGATGTGTTTTGTGAAGTAATTTACCTCAGGGTATTTAGAGAGGTCTACAGGCTAAATGACTAAATGGAATTCCAATCAAATTTGTGAAAATGGTAGGGATTGGTATGTAGTATGAGCTAATCTATATTTGGTGAAATTGTCTCCAGTGGCTTTTCTGTGAACTACTTTCCCACCTTTTTTGATGGTGCGCTTCCCAGGGAGCGACCCGGTACGCGAACCGTTGAGCGCCCCGGTTCGCGAACCTTAAGCGTTCCGGGAGTCCACCATTTTGTGTTTCGGTCGAATTTAGATACAAGATGTAGGGCAAATAATGTTCAGAATGGGTAGAAGGGGGCACGGTAGACTTATCTTGACCCCCTAGGTTTTGTGAGGGTGGCTGAGGAGGCCCATATGTGCGAAAAAAAAACATTTTTTTTAAAAATTTTGCGAGGTTAGCTTCCGGTTCGCGTACCGGGTAGCGCCCCGGGGAGCGTACTTTGTTGAAAATTAGTGAAAAATGTTAGAGTAAAATAATAATTGTGAGTGATTAGATGTAGGGTAGCTCTGAGAAGAGCTTTTGGGTTTATGGTACATTTAGGTACTTATAAGTAGGTACCAATGCACATTCTTAAATTCAGAGTGAAAACTCTGTTGCCCTCATCTGAGAAGTGAACTCCATCTCCTCTGTAGATATCTTGCATGTAGTAACGCAAGTTATTGTTGTACAGGGAGCCCATTCCATGGTCTCTCATGTAAGCTGAAACAGATTTGTTTACATGCTTCCTCGACTTCTCAATTTGTGGACAAAATTGGTTTGACCACCTCCATTTCTGTCTTTGGCATATATTTGAATATACCAAGGCAGTCTGAGGAAAAAGTGCCATTAATTGCTCAAAGGTGTCCTTTAAAAGCATTTCCAGACCTACACCAGTCAAAGTGCCCAAGTCATTACCTCCACAGTGCACAATTAACAGGTCAGGTTTGGGCAAATGCATAAAGGTTTTCACCAATGGTATCAATTGGTGACATTTTAATCCTCTGTGGCCAAACCACTTAATTTCCACATCTTGTAAATTGAGGTTAGGTAATTTCCTGTTTTCAACGTACCTTTGAGCCCAGTGAATATAACTATGTCCAACAATCCAGACAGAAAACATGGTGAGAGAAGGTTCTCCTGCAGTCAGATGAAGTGTGGCAATGAAATGGCAGTTGAAAAAATGAGAGTTTAAAATGAAAAAAACTGTGGAGTTTCTGTGTTCATGAAGCAGTAACAGTGATTGGTGGATTTTGATTGCTGAAAACAGAAAGTTAGGGTGCACGGATGTGTTCTTTGAAAGATGTATTTTGAATGGTCAATAAAAAATCATTAAATGAAAGAATGCACTGGATATGCAGGTGCACTGAGAGTTCAGAGTTCAATTGCAACAAAGTTGTGTGAACTTGCAAACACCAGAAGTCTTCCAAGAGGTGGTTGCCATGCAGAAAAGACAGAAAGGGCAGAGGGGGGAAGGGTTTTCATTTGAAAAAAAGTGAGGGAAGAGTTTTGATTGGGTGACATGAGAAATATGTGTGAAGAATTACAGCATTTCTGTGCTTTTGATAGCTGCAGACTCTGGAGTGCATACCTTTTGCTCTGCTGAAGACAAATTGGTGTGTTTCTGAGACTGTTTTCAAACTCAAAGTATTTGCTAAGGTGAGAAAATATTTCTTTAATTTAGATAGAGAATAGTGTGCTTTAAGGAGAAAATTATGAATTATGTGGCGCAAATTGATTGTAAATATGCTCCCACCTGTGCATGGAAAATTTAAATTTTGAATGTTTGTGTTACATAGCCATGTTAAAAGTGACCCAACCATGCAGGAAAGGCAATCAAAAAACGCTTTTATGTGTCTTAAGGACATTTTAAGTAATTTTCCCATGTGCAGTGTTTTGAAATTATGAATTGAAAATCGTTTTTGAGGTAAAGGAATTGTTTTTAAATTTATGACAAGGACATAATGGTGTATGCTTCTTTATAAGGCAATTGACTGTCCCTGATGTTATTTTTCCCATTTTAATGTAAGACTTTTCTCTGTGGCGCAAATTGCTTGTAAATATGCTCCCACCTGTGCATGGTAATTTTAAATTTTAAATGTTTGTGTTACATAGCCATGTTAAAAGTGACCCAACCATGCTGGAAAGGCAATCAAAAAACGCTTTCATGTGTCTTAATGACATTTTAAGTCATTTTCCCATGTGCAGTGTTTTGAAATTATGATTTGAAAATCGTTTTTGGGGTAAAGGAATTGTTTTTAAATTCATGACAAGGACATAATGGTGTATGCTTCTTTATAAGGCAATTGACTGTCCCTGATGTTATTTTTCTCATTTTAGTGTAAGACCTTTCTCTGTGGCGCAAATTGCTTGTAAACATGCTCACACATGTGCATGGAAAATTTAGATTTTGAATGTTTGTGTTACATAGCCATGTTAAAAGTGACCCAACCATGCAGGAAAGGCAATCAAAAAACGCTTTTATGTGTCTTAAGGACATTTTAAGTAATTTTCCCATGTGTAGTGTTTTGAAATTATGATTTGAAAATCGTTTTTGAGGTAAAGGAATGTTGTTAAAATTTATGTGCGCCATATGCCCCCAAATTTATTTTTCAGGGGTGCAGCAGGGTGTTATTGAGACACCCCTGCAGCTTTGGAAAAATTCCTAATTTGTGATGAGCACATTGTTAATCGCAAATTGCACCTTCATTTATATGAGCCTCCTAGCCCATGGAAATGAATGGGTAATTTGCAATTAGCAATTTTCTCATCGCAAATTTGGAATGGTAAAGAATCGCTATTTATTCCTTAAAATTCGCTTTTTTGGAAATGCAATATAGTTATATGATACATATGGCGGTTGATGTCTAACAAGATAAGAAGCTTAGGCATACATTTATGATGACTGACGCAATGAAGTAGAAATCACTTACTTCATTGGTAGAGCTTTACATGTATTATCTCCTCTTTATTCTTCATCAAGCGTAACTTTAATCTGCAATCCTGAGTAGGCCTCACTTTAAACAAACCTCTGGATAGGCCACATCTTATTGTTATCTTGATTTAATCATTTAAAATGCTAGGGACAGATTTATGATAGGTGTATGCCTCTTTTGCGCCACTTAGAAAACATTGTCCATGGGGAAATGACTTAAAATGTCCTTAAGACACATGAATGTGTTTTTTTAAAACGTTTGCAATTTTTTTGGGTCACTTTTAACATGGCTATGTGACTCAAACAGTCAAAATCTAAATTCGCCATGCACAGGTGGGAGCATATTTACAAGGAATGTGCTCCATGGGGAAAGGTCTTATAATGTAATATGGGAAAAATGACATCAGAGACACTGAAATGCCTTATAGAGAAGCATACACCATTATGTCCTTGTCATAAATTTGCAAACCATTACTTTTCCCCAAAAACGATTTTCAAATCATAATTTGAAAACACTGCACATGTGGAAATGACTTAAAATGTCCTTAATTCAAAATGTGCGATTCCTTAAATGCAATGTATCAAACAAAAAATATGTAAAAAATGATATTAAGGATTTGGAAACTACCACCAACTTCTAGTTTGTGGTAATTTGCGAATTCTTTTCAAAAAGCATTTTTTTCCAAAAAACAAAAGGTCCCATATGACGCCCATACATGCCCTTAGGGCATGTAGGTGTGCCATATGCCCCCAAATTTATTTTTCAGGGGTGCAGCAGGGTGTTCTTGAGATACCCCTGCACGCTTGAAAAAATTCCTATTTTGTGATGAGCTAATTGCTAATCGCAAATTGCAACCTTCATTCGTATGAGCCTCCTAGCCCATGGAAATGAATGGGTAATTTGCAATTAGCAATTTGCTCATTGCAAATTAGGATAGTAAAGAATTCCTATTTATTCCTTAAAATTTGCTATTTAGGAAATGCAAAATAGTTTGATGGTAGATATGGTGGTTGATCTGTAACAAGATAAGAAGCTTAGGGATACATTTATGATGACTGGCGCAATAAAGTGCACATTACTTACTTCATTGGTAGGCCTTTACATGTATTATCTCCTCTGTATTCTTCATCAAGCGTAACTTTAATCTGCAATCCTGAGTAGG
The DNA here is from genome assembly GCF_964261635.1 of Lissotriton helveticus. Taxonomy (NCBI): domain Eukaryota; kingdom Metazoa; phylum Chordata; class Amphibia; order Caudata; family Salamandridae; genus Lissotriton; species Lissotriton helveticus. The sequence goes on along the minus strand of NC_136067.1, from coordinate 347,012,339 downwards.
CCTCACCTTAAACAAACCTCTGGATAGGCCACACCTTATCGTCATCATGAATTAATCATTTAAAATGCTAGGGACAGATTTATGATAGGTGTATGCCTCTTTTGCGCCACTGTGCGTCACTTTTATGATGCAGCGGTGGTGCAAAAGATTTGCTATGAGGCGACAACATTACAAATTGATGCATTTAGGCAGATATGTCATGGTGTAAAAAAAACGTACCACATGAAACCGATGCAGCAGTGATGCAAAAGATGCACCATGTCGTAAGACAGGCCTCACTTGGGGCCATATGTATCAAGCTAATTAGCATTCGCAAAGATCAAAATTCTAAGAATTTTGGCCTTTGCGAATGTTAATTAGACAAATGGTATGTATCAAACAAGTTTGATGCAAAATAAGGAGTAGCAAAATTTGCTATTCCTTATTTTGCAATTGCACTGAAGGATTTGCAAATTTTGTGACTACTTAAATGCAATGTATCAAACAAAAAATATGTAAAAAATGACATTAAGGATTTGGAAACTATTGTGGTAAATTGGTGGTAATTTGTGAATTCTTTTCAAAAAGCTTTTTTTAAAAAAAACAAAAGGTCCCATATGACGCCAACACATGCCCTTAGGGCATGTATGTGTGCCATATGCCCCCAAATTTCTTTTTCAGGGGTGCAGCAGGGTGTTCTTGAGACACCCCTGCACCCTTGGAAAAATTCCTAATTTGTGATGAGCAAATTGCTAATCGCAAATTAAACCTTCATTCCTATGAGCCTCCTAGCCCATGGAAATGAATGGGTAACTTGCAATTAGCAATTTGCTCATCGCAAATTAGGAATGGTAAAGAATCGCTATTTATTCCTTAAAATTCGCTATTTAGGAAATGCAAAATATTTTGATGATACATATGGCAGTTCATATCTAACAAGATAAGAAGCTTAGGGATAGATTTATGATGACTGGTGCATCACCAGGGATGTGCCAGTCATCTTGCGCCGCTGTTCCGCCACCCATGGTGTGCTGCATTTACAATGCGGCGCAGCATGGGGCAAAAACGGCACAGATGCTTGACGCATCTGTGCCGTTAAGGTGGCGCATTGCTGGAGTTGTATCGCAAGTGCGATGCAGCTCCAGCAAGGCTCAGGGGTGCACCATCTCCACCATGTTGCGTCAAGACCTATGCCTGCTTCAAGCAGGTGCAGGGTTTTGACACAGGTTTCTCCTATCTGATTGTAAATGCGGCACACCATGGGTGGCAGAGCAGTGGTGCACGTTAACTGGTGCATGCCTGGGGATGTGCCATTTAACATAAATCTGCCCCTTTACATTTAAGTATGTGCAGGGGACACAGAGTCGGTGAGGCTTATCCAAGGTTAAGAACAGATGAGTCCTGTTCAGTGAAAAATTAGACATAGGCTTCACCTGCTCAGCATCGCTGGACATGGCTAAATAATAGCTGCAAAATGTTACTCTTGTTAAACAATTTTACTATTATAATCTGTGAGATTTGTCTCTTACTCTGCAACATCTCATTGTTGTTATCTTTCTTTAAAGATAAAGACAACCTCAACATGAGCGACAATCTGCAATCAGTTGATTTTGACCTCATAATTGAACTTGTAATTGAAACATCAGTGGATGTTGATCCATTGGATGATTTAAATCCTGAGGATGAAGAAGAGCGTGATGAGGATGCAGATTTGTCCGAATTATATGATATAGGATGGGAAGCTGACCTGCTTGAGCCTTTGGAAATATAAACATTTATTTTTAAAATTTATAATTAATAAAAAGTAAAAAGGAAACCGTTTAATTTAAAAATAAAGACACCTTCAAAAGCAGGTTATGTGTAGTGTCTTCAATAAAATATTAAAATATGCTCATAAAATTAGATCAGATTCACATATAAAATAGCATAGGTAACATAAATATAAATGTCATTTCTTTTCTGGTATTTCTGTATTGTAAATTTGCCAACGACTAAAAAATCTTCTAATTAAAATGTCAAGTAGTGTGTTAAGTTTTTTATCACTGTTACTGATTTACTGTTTGGTAATAATGGTTAATAACATTATTTATTATATTTTTCCACAGATTCAACTGCAGATCATTTCAAGATTTCACCATGCCTACAATAGAAAGACAGAGAAAGGCTGCAAAACGTCAAAGACAGCAGGTGAAAAATAATACGCAGCAGTCCTCTAACAAAAAGATTTGTCAAGTCACGAAGAAAGCACCGGGTAAGAGCACAAAACACTTTATAAGAAATATGTGTAATAAAAAAAATATTACTACAGAAAATGTTTCAGTCCATAAAACGAGAAGGAAATCAAATGGAAAAGAAAGGCCAATGAAAAATGTTACTGCTAGAGCAAGAGATAACTCTGTGCATGATAGTAGAAGGAAACAACAGTTTAGGGAGATTCGTAAACGAATGTTCCGGAACAGGATAATTGGCAATTTGTTAAAAAATATTAAGAAAGGTCAACATAAACTAGTTTTTTATAAGACAAAAAAAAAAGTTGAGAAAGTTATTGATCAGGCATTTGAAATTAAACGTAAGTTATTTATTTTGATAATCAATAGAATTAGGAAGCTAAACAAGGCAATTTTTGATTTCAAAAGAAATAGTAGATGGAAGAGAATAGTTAATCGTAGTAATTTTTGTGAAGTTTTTTCTGGAGAATGGATGCATAGTTCAAGCTGTGAGGCATTTTTTAATGAGGAGAGTTATTTCCAGGATAATGATTTGGTGCATGCAGTTGACACCAGTGGTCGTGCTTATGAAGTGAAAGATGGTTGTCCAGTTGAAAAAGAAAAACTTGTGACAACAGAGGCAGAAGAGGTGTTAGGTAATGAGGTTTTAGGAAGACGTGCTAAGGGTCCTGTGTACACCTGGAAGTGTAGTAGTATTTGCAGTGTGCAACAGGATTCCATCAATTTGCTTTGTGATTTTGTACGGTCATTTAATAAGAAAAGTTTGAAGCAGAAAATGATGTTGTTGCAAGAATTAGATCCTTGCAGAGTAAGAGAAGTGACAGGTTTGCATGGACATTCACTGGCTTGTCTTTCCAGGAGAGTATGCCAGAGTGTTTTTCATCATTTCAGGATGCTAGCAGTGCATCATAACAAAGTGAGGAAATTAGTTAGAATGTTGTATTATGCTAAAAGTCCAGCAATTATGCTTAAACAATTATGCGCTGCTCTTTTGCATGGTTCTGAAATAGATGTGAAGAATATATGTGAAGAAATTGAGTTTTGTTACTTTGGAAGTAAAGAGGAGAATGTTGAAATTGAGCAAGAAGAAGAGGGTCTTGTGGAAGATAGTGTACAGGTTTCCAGTACAGATAATTTCCAGAGGGAAATTGCGACGTTTGAGGTGAAATCAAGTGAGAGGCCGAATTTCACTTGTGTGTGTTGTCGACGCACTTATTATAAGAATCAGACTAAGTTAGTGGATTTATATGCAAAAAGTGAAAGGGAAAATAATAGTGAATGGAAGGATTTTGCAACATACTTGATGGTAGAAAATTGTTTTGATTTGGGATTGGATCAACGTGTGTGTACTTATTGTTCTTGCAAATTAAATCAAAACCAGATGCCTGCTAGAGCAGTTCATAATAATCTGGAATTGGTTGAGATTCCTTCTGAATTGAAGGATTTAAATACTTATGAATCTATTTTGATTCAAAGTATCCATCCCTTTCAGGCTATTGTAAGAATGGAGCCAAAGACAGGGAAATTGCCTCCATCAGATTTACAGAGAGGATTAAAGGGAAGAGTTGTTTATTTGCCTCTAGATTTGAAGAAAAACATTAACACAATTGGAGTAGAAAAAGTGGAAGAGGAACCTCTGGTTATCTTAGTTAATGGGGTTCCGACAAAGAATAAGAAAATATGGCAAGATTTAGTAGATGTTAGGAAAGTTAAAAAGGCAACATTGTATTTGAAAAAAAATAATAAATACTATAAGAATGTATATGTTGCAGAAGAGGAAGTAAGTGAGGAAGAGGATAGCGATTTGTGTGCTGGTCAAATTGAGAAAGTAGAACCCTCTACTAGTGAAGAAATATATGAACATTATAGTGTTCATCCTTTGCATTCCAAGGAAGTCATGGGGAATGCTATTGAGTTGTTTCAAATGAAACAAGCCAAAGGGAGTCCCATTAGTGTTTGGGAGGAAAGTTTGGAAGCTCGGTGTTTCCCACAGCTTTTTCCAACAGGTCAGGGAGGAAGATATGATGAGCGACCTCATCAAATTCCTGCTTCTGAATACCGGACTTTGCGATTGTATGCAGGAGATGCTAGGTTTCGACAATGCATTCCTTATTTGTTTCATCTCCTGTTTGAAAGCGATCTGTCGGGACTGTCATATGCAGTGAACCACATCTTGAAAAGTGGTATACACATGCAAAACATCTCGGCAAGTGACTTTATGGATAAAGTCAATGTCCAAGACAGTATTTTGGATTCTCACCTGATTAATCTCATGGCGTGTCAGCGTGGTACTAATGAGTACTGGTACCGTCGTCATGGTGATTTAAAATGTATGCTGAGGAACTTAGGTACTCCCACATGGTTCCTCACTCTGAGCTGTGCCGAGTATGGCTGGGAAGACTTACTTGAATTTCTACGAGAGGCAAATGCTAACGTAGATAACATCGAATTCAAGACACCCGGAGAACTGTGCTCTTTGGATCCAGTCAATGTATGTAGGTACTTCAATCATAGATTTGAAGCTATGATGTCTTTCATCATGAATAAGAAGAATCCACCTCTTGGAGAGGTGTTGGATTTCTTCTGGAGAAAAGAGTACCAAGCAAGAGGTGCTCCTCATATACATATGTTGCTGTGGATCAAGGATGCACCTAAATTTGGAACGGATCCAGAAGACTCAGTGATGAGTTTCATCCAACAGTATTCTACGTGTGCTGTTCCAAACGCAAAGGAGAAGAAAAGCCTAAGAGAAAAAGTTCTACGTTTCCAAAGCCATCGATGTGGAAAGTACTGCCGTCGTAAATTCCGAAACAAGGACAAGTTCTACACTAAATGTCGTTTCGGCTTTCCACGACCGGTGATTTATAAAGGAAGAGTAAACAGTTTGATGTCTTCGCTGCGACACAATGTCATGAAGAAATCACCTAAAAACACTTACAATTTGAAGAGGAACGAAGAGTCCAAGTACATCAACGACTACAACCCGGTGATTTTGTCCATGTGGAATGCTAACATGGATATACAGTTTGTGGCTGATAACTGTATGGCTGTGGCTCGGTATGTGACGTCCTACATCACCAAAAAAGAGAAGACAGAATTGAAGGATATGTGGGAGGACATTTCCCATGAAAAGAGCCTCAGCAAGAAGTTGTACAGTTTCAGTCTGAAGATGTTGTCGCATCGAGAAATCGGAGCGTACGAATGTTCTGACCGGTTGTCTTCAGCAAGTCTCTATGCCAAGTCCAGGAGTATCGTTTGGGCGAGTCTTGGTCTTGCTGCAACGCGTAATCGAGTTCTCAAACCTGTGCGGGAAATTGAGTATTTGGCGGAAAAGGAGCCAAACAGTACCGACATTTTGAAGACAAACATGTTGGATACATATTATCCAAATCGAAGCAGTCACCTCGAGAATGTTTGTCTGTATGAGGTTCTGCAAAATTACATATTCAAGAGGAACATCAAAGAAGATACTGAGAAAGGAGTGTATGCTGTAATAGGAAGTGAGGGATGTCTGGTCAAGCAAAGAAAATGCCACTTGGTAAACCATCGAAAATTGAGTGGCGAATCTCCTGAAAAAAAGGAGTTTTTCTATTTAGCACTTTTGCAACTTTTCAAGCCTTGGCGTGCAGAAGAGGAACTGCTTGGAGATTTCCTCTGTTACGAAGACTCTTTCAATGCCGCCAAGGAGACCATAGAATGTCCTGCTTTTCCCAAATATGTAGAAATGTTGAATGCGGAAATTGAGCAGGAAGCAACGATTGCAGCCGAGATTGCCAGAGACAGTTCTCAGGACAGTCAGAGTTCTGCTTCATTGAGTCAGGATCCACTAGGAGGACCTGTTATTGAAAATGAAGCTGCCACTGCTATGAATGAAGTGGAAAGAGCCATGGCACATGCTCAGGAGGATGCGGTTAACTTAGAAGAGTTGGAAAGACAACTTAACGTTGAGCAGAGGAAAATATATGACGAAGTTACCATGCAAATTGATCATGGATTAAGTCATGATAAGAAAGAGTGCTCATGTACGTCGTTGAAGCCTGTCCGACTGTACGTGAGTGGAGAAGCGGGAACTGGAAAAAGTTTCCTCATTAAAGCAATTTCATGCTATTTGCAGGAAAGGACAGAGTCATCGCTGTCTTGTGTTGTCACTGCTCCAACTGGACTGGCAGCACATAATATTAAAGGGATTACTTTACATCGTTTACTGATGCTGCCAGTGGAGCATGACAACAAATTACAATATCACAAGCTATCTGGAGATGCTTGTTTTGAAGTTTCAAGAATCTTGAGGAAAATGAAACTTCTTATCATTGACGAAGTAAGCATGGTTTCCAATGTCATGCTTGCTTTTGTGCATTTGAGGATGCAAGAAGTTCTCAAAACAGAGTATGATGTGTTATTTGGTGGCAAACACATCATTGTTTTCGGAGATCTTTTGCAGCTGACACCAGTGAAAGGGCAACCTGTGTTCAAAATGCTCACGCATGAAGATACCAGGAAGTGCCTAGGCAGCATTGGCAACGTCAATATATGGTTAAACTTCAATTATGCTGAACTGCATGAAAATATGCGTCAGGCGAAGGATGAAGTTTACAAGACTATTCTACAAGATGTTAGAATTGGAAAAGTGACCGAGCATGGGAAAGAAGCTTTACATGCACGATTACTGTCAAATTTATATCCAGAACAAGATGTTGTGCCTGAGAATATTTTTCAGAAAATTACTGAGAAGAAATCTGGAATATGTTTGATGCCAACTCTTGCAGAATGTGCCAAATTTAACAACAAAATGTTGCATTTAGAAAAGCAAGAGATTGTGAAACTGGAAGCTATTGATAGAGTAGAGCATATGGGATCAACAATTATTTTGTCTGAGAATCTGAAAACAAAATTGGATTCATTAGAGAAGAGTATATCTAAAACTGCAGGTTTTGAAAAGACTCTGAATGTGTGCTTGAACTGCCGTATAATTTTAAGAAGGAATTTACATGTTGAAAGAGGTCTGGTAAATGGATCAATGGGTAATGTTGTTGATTTTGTGAAATACAGAAATAGAGATGGAATTGAATTTTTAAAAATTAAATTTGATGGCATTGAGGAAGTACAGCTAATTGCTCGTTGTTCTGCTCGATTTTTGCTTGTAAAAGACTTATATGTTCGCCGTAAGCAGTTTCCTGTTTGCTTGGCATATGCGGTGACAATTCATAAATCGCAAGGTTTAAGCGTAGACAGTGCATTGGTGAATATTGGCAGTTCTGTGTTCAAGGAGGGTATGGCATATGTGGCATTGTCACGAGTTAGAACTTTATCGGGATTGTACTTGATTGAGTGTGATGTCACAAACATTTGTGCGGATCTAGATTGTGTTAAGGAATACAATAGGTTAAGAAGAGAGTATGCGCCACATTTGCCTCAGTATCCTTTGTTTGAGAAACGTGTGGTAGGCCGGAAACGAAGAAATGAGAACAATACTGGGGAGGTTGTAGCAAAAAGACAAAAAGTCAATGAACCTAAAATTACAAGCAGAAACAAAAAGGATTCTGTTGAAGATGTTGTTGGTTTTCAGTTTGAAAACAGTTCTGGTGTCAACTGCTATGCTAATGTAGTGGTTAATGTTTTATTTTCTCTAAAAAATGTAAAAGAAGAGATTGTGGTCAATTCTGATCAAAGATTTTGCAGTTTGTTAAATTCTGTGTTAGAGAAATGTACCACTGATAGAAGAAACATAGAAAGTGTGTCTGAAATTCGAAATCTGTTAGACAGATGTTCAGGCCAAACACAATTCTCTCAAAATATTCAGCAAGATTGTCAGGAGTTTTTAATGTATATGCTTGATGTATTACATGCTGAAGGTGTAGATGTAGATCAGCTGTTTGGGCTTTCTTATCAATGGCAGCATGACTGCGAGAACTGTATGGTATCAAGTACTACTAGTGTAGACTCAGAAAGATTTATATATTTAACTTTGCCAGACAGTAAATCAGTCTCCTTTAATAAGCTAGTAAAAGCAGCTGATCACAACATGGAGTGTAGCCAATGTAAATCTGAAATGATGTCCACATTATTTATACGAACATATGGCCAGTATGTCATTTTAATGTTCCAACGATGTAGGCCTGATGGAACAAAATTGACAACTTTAATTAAAAATTTTGTAGCTTCGCAGTTGTCAATATCAGGAAGGACTTTTGTAACTGCAGCAATTATATATCATGATGGCCCTTCAATAACATCAGGACATTACACAGCTTATTTAAAGTCTAGAAATGGCTGGTCATTCTGCAATGATTCTGTTTTAATTTTCAAAAAAAATTGCCGTATGAACTTAAAAACTCTTACCTGGTGTTTTTAAAACCAAAATTTTAGGGAAAGAATCTCGGGATGTGCTCTGTGGAATTTCAAGAAGTTCTAATGGCTCCTACACAATTTGGCCTTGAGGATAAGTGTAGTTCAGAGACATAACTTCTAACCATAGGACTGGACATTATGGAGAAATACGTGCACTTTGAATGAGTTCAGAAAAACTGTTTCTTTTTATAAACTAATTGAAGCAGCCAATCAAAACATGGAGTAGAGGGAATGTAAGTCTGCAATGCTGTCTACTGTTTTACATTGCTTTGTGATTAAAAGTGATGTAGAGAATTAAATAATTGTAGTAGTCATAGGGGTAGTGTAAGTCTGCTTGTATCAGTGTCATAGGAAAAGTAGAACATGACTGAGCAAGAAGGGGAAGATATTACTATTCCAGGATTGTGAAAATGATCTTCAACATTTTAATTCTGAAAGTTGCGGAAATGCCAAATGACGGGATTGGCTTACAAGAAATCCAAGAGTTATCAATGGCTCTGACAAGATTTGGCCTTGTGGAAAATTGTGGTAGAGAGCAAGAAGTCATTTATTGCATGTAACGTGTTTTTAAAAACGATGGAGATTTTCTTTCAGAAAGTGGCGGGCTGAAAGTAATAACAGCACAAAAGAGTGTAAGCTGTTCATAGGACATCCTTGGACGTCATGGAAAGTAAGTTAACTTTAAGGAGTTCTGAATTTTGATTTCTGATGTTGTATGGGTTTTTTAAACACAATCATTTTGATTGTGTTTTTTTTTCCCCGCTGTTACATGATGAATACCTTCAAGTCACTGTTTTTAGTGAATTTTGATACATTCTGAGAACAGCAAAAATAAACCATTTAACATGTATAATTAATTCTGTACTGTTTGCATTTATGATGTATATGTAGAACTGAGTAGGAGGCATGGAGAAGGTGAGGCTTCTGTAAGTGTCAAAGTTGTTGCATGCAGTGCTGCACTTCTGCGTATTCTTTCATATGCTAGACTACATCTGCACAATGAGATACCTAAGCAAAGGAAACGCAAGTGATGTGATTGAGAAATGAGCAAAATAAATTGCACGTATTTCAATTACATCACCTGTGTTTCCTATCATTACGAATCACATTGTGCAGATCAAGTTTAGGTCTGTCCAGGGAAACATAGGAGGTTTCTACTTTGTTGAAGAGTGCAGTGGACATGACTCGCTTCATTGGTAGACTTTCACAGATATTATCTCCTCTGTACACTTCAACAAGTGTAAATCTCATCTTGAACTCTGAGTAGGCCTCACCTCAAACAAACCTCTGGATAGGAGACATGTTATTGGCATCCTGAAGCGACACTTTTCTGAAACAAGAGCAATGCAAAAGATGCACCATGTTTTAAGATAGGCCTCACTTCATCTGTATCAAGATACTGTTAGTTTAAAATGTATATCTTTAGGACTGTGTAGGGGACCTGGAGAAGCAGAAGCTTCTGTCAGTGTCAAAGTTGTTGAAAAACTATTTGTCCTTCAATCTTTTCCCTTGTCTTTTGTAATTTTTAAATACATGTTTTAATATTTTTCAAATGTTGGTTCTCTCTTTCACAGATTGAAAGTATAAAAATAAAAAGTGAGTAATTTAACGGCAATTATAAGGTAAATAGTTGTACTCTTTTCGTTACATTTCTATCACATTCACCTACTATTAGATCCACTGCTTCACTTCTTTAATCCTCAGTTTCCTGCCTTTGCTACTTTCCTCATTCCTTTCTCTATTACCTACTTACTCAACTCCTTCCACTCTTTTTCTCAGTCCCTCTGTTCTCATAGTTCCTCAGTCTTGTTCACTCACTCCGTCTCTATTACTCTTAGTGTCTGTGAATTACTTTCCCACCTTTTTTTTTGGACCGCTTCCCGGGAAGTGGCCCGGTTCGCAAACCAGCAGCGTTACGGGAGTCCACCATTTTGTGTTTCGGTCGAATCAAGATACAAGATGGAGGGCAAATAATGTTCAGAATGGGTAGAAGGGGGCACGGTAGATGTATCTTGACCCCCTTGGTTTTCTGAGGGTGGCTGAGGAGGACCATAGTTCTTCACTCTTGTTCACTCTCTCTGTTTCTATTAATGTCACTGTTTCTGACTGATCAAAAATTTTTTTTAAAAAAAAGAACAGTAACTATAAGGGAAGGAAACAGACAGTTATGTTAAAAGAAAGACAGCTATAGGGAGTAAACTAAGGATACTGTTACCCGCAATCCACTGCTGATGATGTTACTGACCATGTCATGAATGATGTAATATGTGACATCATCAGCAGTGGATTGTAGGTAACAGTATCTCTTGTTTACTCCCTAGAGCTGTCTTTCTTTTCACATAACTGTCTGTTTGCTTACCTTATACTTACTGTTCTTTTTTTAAAAAAATATTTTTTTTGGTTAGCTTCCGGTACGCGTACCGGGTAGCGCTCCGGGGAGCGAACTAAGAGAAATAGAGGTTGGCAGAGTTCCAAATATTCTACCAATTTTTTTATAACGGGGAGGTAGTTCTGAAAAGAACTTTTTTTTTATGTTTTTGTTGTTTTATATTTTTTTTAGTATTTTTTGAACATTTTTTTACTTTTTTTGTATTTTCTGAACGTTTTTATATTTTTTTTGGTTTTTTTTGGGGGGTGGGGAAACAAAAACGATCCATTGTAAAGGGCTCAACAGGAGCAACAAAAAAAAAAAGAATTTATTTTTTGGGGCGTCTCGGACAAACATTAACATGATTCTGAATAGCTCTCATAATCAAAATGATGCTACTTTCCCTGTAGCAGATGAAATCGCCGCAGTGCACGCACACTTGCTTCACGTGCCCAAACAACATTTGAATGTTTGGGATCATCTCCCTCGCCTCTGGTCCCGACACCTCTGGAACAACCGATCTTCTTGCCATTGGGAGGGGATTTTGTTGCTCATCACGTAGCTGGGCAGCACTATAATTATTTGGGTGCCACCTACTCATATGCCGATGCATAGTGTGATTGCCGTAACTGTATTTTTTTTCAGTTCCCCTTGACAATCTATCACCGCATATACGGCAAAACACGTAGCGTGCATTCACTTTTTTTGCCCCTCAGGAAATCTATAGAATTGCCAAATGTAATTCTCTTTTCGATTGTACCTCCTGGGCTCCTCTGGCAAAAACCTTGGCTCTTCCTCCTCTTCCTCCTCTTCCTGTTCTTCCTCTTCTTGCAAAATTACTTCAGCAGGTGGTCCTCTCTTCTTTGGATTTGGTGGAGGTGGTGGGTTAGAACCAGCTGAAGCTACTAATGAAGCCATGTCAAAGTGTAAATAAAGGGTCTTTCTCTCACCAAGATGAAAGTCAGAGTGAGGAAAGAAGGAGGGGTTTTCATCATTTGGGAAAAGCAAAAGTTCTAAACCAATGAAAAGTGTTCATTTTAGATCACATGACCTAGTATTACATCATTAGGAAACCAAAAGTGAAATGAACCAATGAAAAGTGTTATTACCGAGTCACATGACCTGCTGTGTTTACGTTACGCGGTCGGCGCCGCGCCGCGGATCGCTTCCGGTTCGCGTATCGCTGCGCTTCCGGGTACGCTAACGTAGCACGTCATATGACGTATCACGCGAGAACGCGAAACGTCATGCTGACGCGACGCGTCACGATGTTGTTTTCTAACGCGAGAGGTGCGCAAACGGAACGTTTACAGGTTCGCGGACCGGGTCGCGGCTCCGAATTTAGCTAACGGGAATCTAACCGGTTCGCGTACCGGGAGCGAAACAATAAAAAAAATAAAAAAAAATTGTATTAAAAACATGTAAAAAATATTTTTCGATTTAAAGAAGAATACATTGTAAAGGTTTTGATATTTGCTATTAAAAAACCATTGAAATTCACTGAAAAAACCATAGGTTATAGACCATATATAGTTAGGAATTAGCATTTACAAAACCTTGAAAATTCACTGAAAAAACCATAGGTTATAGACCATATATAGTTAGGGATTAGCATTTACAAAACCTTATTTTACTCACACAAAACCATTGAAATTCCATATATAGTTAGTTGTACTAACTATATATCGCGCACCCGCAATCCACTGCTGATCATGTCACATATTACATCATTCATGACATCTCAATGACATGACTGATGACATCACTGATGACATCTCAAATGACATCACTGATGACATCACTGATGACATCTCATTTGACATTACTGATGACATCACTGATGACATCATTCATGTGATAATACGATGAACTTCTTCAGACTCTAAAATAACCTTAGATACACTCAGTGTAAACAGACACTCACAGACTGTCACTCATCCATGGAGTTACTCACACACCTACTCAGTCATGCAAAGAATCAATTACACCTCCATTTCCTCAACTATACAGTTATACATACCTTACTTATTCAAACATATACTAACACATATTTACTCTCTTTTACAATCCCTGATACAAGTTCACAATGATCAATACAGCCACTCACACATTCACGGACTCTTATGCACAGTTATTTATATATGTCAACTCTCACATGTACTGTGTTTTACATATGTTCTTACTTTGACATGTAGCACTCAGATATCCATTCACTCACCAATGCACTCAGTCAACCGCCCATACACCTGTTTCCACATGCACTTTTGAATCCATATATCTAGTGAATCAACTGCTTACACATCTATGCACAGAGTCATACACCTCCCAGCCACCCACACACACACTCAGTCTCCCATACAAATACTTGGGCAACCAATCAATAACCCATATACTTACTCATATAGCTACTGATCAACACATGCAGCAGTTTACAGAACAACAGACATAATGATGCACAAATTAAGACAGTTTACTGACTAACCCATGCACTCAGTGACACACATTTAATCACTCACTCATACAGTCAGTCACACACCTACTAAATCCTTCATCCAGACACTTATACATCCACTCATTCTTCAATATGTAAGACATTTGAGATGTCATCAGTGATGTCATTTGAGATGTCATCAGTGATGTCATCAGTCATGTCATTGAGATGTCATCAGTGATGTCATCAGTGATGTAATTTGAGATGTCATCAGTGATGTCATCAGTGATGTCACTGACCATGTCATGAATGATGTAATATGTGACATGATCAGCAGTGGATTGCGGGTGCGCGATATATAGTTAGTACAACTAACTATATATGGAATTTCAATGGTTTTGTGTGAGTAAAATAAGGTTTTGTAAATGCTAATCCCTAACTATATATGGTCTATAACCTATGGTTTTTTCAGTGAATATATATATATAGTCAAGTCAAGTCAAAAAGCTTTATTTCGATAAAATGTCATTATCATAAAAGCAAGTTAAAAAGAATTGGTAGTTAATAATAAAATTAGTAGCACATATCCAGTTAATAACAAGGAATATAACATTTCCTAGAATAAATATTGTTTAAGAAAAAATTAAACAGAGTATTTAAGCTTTCTGGCTCGAATAGCCCAAGCCCAAAAAAGAAATTTTGATAGGGCACAGGCATAGGGTACATAACTGTCCGAAACAAGTATCCTGATTGCCACATCATGGCTCCTAGTTCCCAGTTGTCGGCACAAGTTCTTCAGCCACGCCCTTCTTGGATTGGCATATTCCTTGCAGACAAATAGGAAGTGGGCTAATGTCTCTGTATGGGCTGAACATGATGGACACAAGTCAGTTTTATCTGTACAGGATTTCCATGTTTTGGTGAAAGTGTTCAATGGGAGAGTACCCGTTCTGAATTTAAAATACAAGGACCGGGCGAACGGTTTCCCAATTATGTCTAGATAGGGTTCTCGCCTGGGACAGTCTTTAAACATCAAAAAGTCCTCTGTAAGCCTGCCAATGGATGAGCTAGAATGCCTTTGGGAGCAAATCCAATCCCGATAAAGATTTTTAAGTACTTGTTTCGGAGGAGAGGTTCTGCTTGACCAGGAATCCAGTAGGCCCAAGTTCAACAATAAGGTTTTCATATCAGTTAACCACTTGACTCTGGCCCAGTGTGGTGACTCCATTATTTCTTCCAGACTTCTGGCGTAGGCACTGAGTTCCTCTACCCGCCAAATACGGGCCCATAATAGGAGAGGACGAAATTTCGCAATTTCGCCAATCTGGGTACAGCCAAGGTCCATAAATAAGGGCAGAAGTGGGGTACTTTGAGGAAGGGACATTATTTGTCTACAGAATTTATTCTCAGATATTTGTAGAGCTTGAGAAGATGCGAAGCCCCAAAGTTCAGCTCCATAAAGTGCAGAGCTGACACCCTTGGCAGCGTAAATCTCTAGGACTGTTCCAATTGGTTTGAGCGAACTGGAACGTTGCTCCCTTAGTAGGGCACCTGTGATCCTTTTGTGGTTCAGCAGCATCTTATCTAGATGGGGAGACCAATCCATTTTGTCTGAAATGCGTATCCCTAAATAATCAAATTCTTTTACCCTTTCCAGAGGCTCGATGTTTAAAATAGGGGGACGCACTTTCTGTTTAGGAGGATTAAGGACGAGGTATTTTGTTTTATTGGTGTTTATGACCAAGCCTCGGTCAGTACAAAAGGATTGGAAATTGTCCAAGAGTTTCTGTAGTCCCATTGGGGTTTTGGAGATTAGGAGCGTGTCGTCCGCGAAGAGGAGGGTCGGTATACGTACCCCCCCCAGGGATGGTTCGTCAGATGGAGATTTAAGTAAGTGCTCCACCACCCCATTAATGTACAAGGAGAAAAGGGTGGGAGCCAGAACACATCCCTGGCGGACCCCTCTCTCGACCGGAATACAGCCCGTTTTCTCCCCTCCAGAGCCCCACCTGATTTGGGCAAAGCTGTCCTGATGGTGCCTGACTAGTAGGGATAGTAGGTACTGTGGGAGCCCCATATTGGCCAGAACCTTCCATAGCAAGTCCCTAGGGACAAGGTCAAAGGCAGTCTTTAAATCGATGAATGCGAGATAAAGACTGCCCTTGCCTATCACTACCACCTTCCAGTAGATCATCATAAGCCTAAAGGCCTGCTCTATCGTTCCAGTGCCTACTCTGAAACCGGCCTGAAAATCGGTAAGTATTTTGTTTTCATCCACCCAGTTAAGTATCCTGAGTAGAATGACTTTGCCGACAACTTTTTGGCTTACATCTAATAAGCTAATCGGCCTATAATTGGACGGATCATCCCTAGGGCCTTTCTTGTGGATGGGAACCACCTCTGCCCCCTTCCAAGACACGGGAATGGGGGCACCCCTACAGATGGCAAGAAGGAGGGAGTGGATTATTTTACCCCAATTGACACCATCGTATTTTAGCAGGTCCCCGGGGATGCCATCTGGTCCTGCAGCTTTTTGTGGAATGATGGAGTTAATAGCATATTCTACTTCCTTCAGTGTGAAGTCAGGATCGCTAGGGAGAAGAATATAATCAGTGTAAGGAGAGGAATGGACTAACCCTCTTCCATTCATGTCGCTATGGCAGGAATACAGTTTGGAAAAATGAGCCTCCCATACCTTGCCCGGAATGTTGCAGGTTACGAGGTCGCTATCCGGTCTGTTTCGTGCCCTTATGGTGTCCCAGAAGGATTTAGAGTCTTTTTTCATGCTGGCTTCCTTAAGGGTTAGCCAGTAGTTATCCTCCCACTCCCTTTTAGCTACCAGTAAGGCCTTTTTATGGTCTCTTCTGGCAATTTGGATTAATGGGGGAGACTTCCCTTTGACTGCCTCTATTAGGCGTGATTTGGCCTTCCTGCATATTGCCGAATACCAATCGTGTTTGCCATTAGGTTTAGGTTTCTGTTTCCCTGATGGCAATTGTACCCAAAAGAGGTCTCCAATAGTTTTTGCGGCAACTTCAAAAACAGCGGTGACCTTGTCTGCTGCTATAGTTTGATCAATAGAGCCAATTTCGGCTTGCATGCCCTTAACCACCTCGTCTATTGCGGATAGTTTATCGGTGTTACACATAAACTTACTCCACTTTAGACGCCTGCCACAAGTGGCGACAGTAATCCCCTGTGGGCGACCAAGAGAGACTGGCAATACTTCAATGTGCCAAGGATTTTTTAAGGATAGGGAGAGTGGGTTATGGTCGCTCTCTATGGTATTGGTAATAACCATATCGTTAACATAGCTCCAGAGGCCCCTATCCAGCAGAATATAGTCAATCCGTGTGCATTGGCCAACTCTGTTGAATGTGGGAGCACCCAGGAGATCAGATCGAGTGCGACCATTAGCAGCTCTTAATCCAAACTCCAACGTGAGTGCATTTAGATGGATTGCACTGCGAGTCCAGCGCTTAATGGGTGGGATAGAGAGGGTAGGGATACCCCATCTGCTGTCCTCTTCTCCTAGATCTGAAATTCCTTCTAGAGGGAGTGGTTCATATGTACAATTAAAATCCCCTGCTACTAGGATGTGTCCAAGACCACTCTGCTCTCCCAACCGAGCCTCAAGCTCCATCATTGTGGGTGAAATACACCCATTTTTTGTTCCCCTGATATAGACATTGTAGAGGTCAACGGTTATGCTTCCCCGTAGACCCAGTAGGGAGACACCAAGAATATCCGGAGTTCCTGCCTTCTTAGTAATTATTCTGCAGTTAAGCAGGATACTTATCCAAATAATAAGCCCCCCCGATGGCCGTCCCTTCCCCGCCTTGGGTTTTACTGCTGGTATAAAAAAAGTGACAAACCCCACCCGGTGCAGTGGCTCAGTGGCCCATGTCTCTTGAAATATACAGATTTTGTGGGCATCAACCAAGGCATTCCACTCCGGGAGGCCTAATTTCCTTGAAATCCCAGCAAGGTTCCAGCTAAGGATTTTTAACTCGCCATGTGCTGGGTTTCCGTCAGGAATCACAGTACAGTGAGGATTAGATGTATCTGCACTGTCCCTAGTTAGTGTAGGTGGTGACACCTCTAAGTTTGTAGGGAGAAATGTACCCAGCGCTGTATCCTTTATATCGACATTTGCATGAGGGAGGTTAGAATCTAAACCTCCCTTAGGAGAGAGTCAATCAACCTCATCCAATACACAGTACCTATTAGGATGGGCAAACTGTGTATAGGAGGGGTTAAAAGACAGGGATGGAGACGGAACCTGCCATGGCTGTTGCCAATGGTGATTAGCCGTGAATGGTTGCTGAGGAAATTGCTGCCACGGCTGAGTAGAATGGAAAAAAGGTGGTAAGGAGGGGAGAGGTTGTTGCCACTGGGGGCCAACATGGTGCGGGACAAAAGGTGGGAAGTTAGACGGCTGTTGCCAGTGGTTAGGGGCATATTGAGGGGGACGTGCAGGCCCTTGATTACTTGGATTGGTTGGCCGGTGGAAATTGGGTCTTGTCAAGTTGGGAAGGAAGTAAGACAAGGGGAGTGGTTTGATCTGGGTGGCAGGACCGCTGTTAGGTGCATTACAGATAAAGGTCGCAGCCCCCACATCCCTAAGATTAACAGTAATTACATCCCCTGGTATTGTTTTCTTGCTCCTACCCACCCAATCGCCTCTCCGTACATTAAGAATATCCCCGCTCATACTACTAGGCAGTGGTTTGTGTATTTGGAGCCACTGGGCACATTTGTTTCTTAACTCTACGTAGGTCTCTTTAGCTCCTTCCTTCAGTGGAGGGACAGCAGTTAACACAACCACGAAAGGAGAAACTTCTGGTGGCAGGCTAATGGACTTAAAGCGGGGCTGCCTTAGCTTGGGAGCTTCAGAGTTATTAGTAGAGTCAGAGGCTAGAGTATTCGTAGGTTTCCCTTTGGGGTCCGTAGTTTGGGAGGTGTTAGATTTGGTACCAACGGCTAATTGCTGCAAGGATGAAGAATTGCTCACCGCTTTTGCATTGGGAATAGGTGGTGGTTGAGCAGGGTTATTCCCTGGATGGGGAGAGTGTGATGCAACTTGGTCCTTGGAAGATGGAAGGATTTTCGCTTTATCAGTTGTAGGCTTAATGACCTTATCTGACGGTTGAGGATTGGGTGGTGGTTCTCTATACCCTTGTTGCTGAACAGGCCCAAGCTCATTAATTTTGTTGAGCCATTTAGTATTAATGAGCGATGTTAGCCTATCAAGTTTAGAAATCAAGGGTTTAATTTGGGCCGCAATTGTAGCTTCAAGATCATGCTTAAGGTCCGTGACCATGTTATCGACCCAACATGGGATGCCAGGCGCTGTGTGTGGGATAGGTGTTACCAAATTGTGATTACTAACTTTGGCTTTGGTCTTCTCCTTAGGTTTAGACTCCTTAGTTGTGGGCTTAGTCACTACTTTTATGGGAATAGAATCAGCCTTTCCCCTGGAATCACTAGGCACATGAGGGGTCGACTTGACAGCTAACCCATCCATGCCCGACTCCGCCTCTCTAGGAGACTGACAGGCTTCTAGGTCTGGGGTCGCCTCCAGATCCACAAAGGACGGGTCCGACTCCAAACAGGAAACTGACAAGTCGACAGCACTCGGTACTGTAACAGTGCCTGTGGTGGTCAAGGGCAAGGAGCAATTATTCGAAGCTTGCTGAAGGGGTGAATTTGCATTTGCAAGGGAGCCCAGGGAAGAACGCTTGGCATTCATTAGGTCAAGGGAGACTCTTTTCTCTAGGAGTACAATGCTCTTATCAATTGTCTCATTTACCCGTGAGATGAAAAGGTCAATGGGACCAGTCACTTGCGCTACCTCCGTAGCTTTTTTGGTGCAGCTTCTTGTTTTGTGCCGCATGATTGGCGTTGAAGATGTGAATGCTATACCAGGTATTGGATGGCAGTGGCCTCAAGGAAGGTTAAATGACAACCGGCCTACCTGGATGGTGGTTTCAGGGCGATGAGACAGGGATTCAGGGCCTGGGCCGTCCTCTGCCGTCCTTGAACGGCCTTAAACGGCCCGCTCTTTGCCCGGTCTTCGCCCCGGCCGTTGCCCCGCGCGCGTCCCGCGTGCGCGTTGCTCTAAACGATGTTATAGGAAGAGCTGGTGGAGGGGGCGGGAAGAGGACCAGCTGCGGCCAATCAGCGCCGCGCTGCACGCTGGTCCTCGCAGTCCCGCCTCACGCCTTGGGGTCCAGCTGCAGCCTCACACAGGTCGCGTTGGTGCTCCTAGCACTTAGGGAAGTCCAGGGATAAAGGCAAGCAAAAGTCCTCAGCCTGCGAGCGGTACCCGCGGAGCGGGGACCGCGAGGCGTCAATTAACTTGCAGGAACGAGAGTACGCTAGGAGACAGCACTCTCTGCAGGACGCTTAACTGGAAGAACCCGGGCGGTTCACACACCGCGATGTTTTTGACGGGTGGAGGGGCGGGAAGAGGACCAGCTGCGGCCGATCAGCGCCGCGCTGCACGCTGGTCCTCGCAGTCCCGCCTCACGCCTTGGGGTCCAGCTGCAGCCTCACACAGGTCGCGTTGGTGCTCCTAGCACTTAGGGAAGTCCAGGGATAAAGGCAAGCAAAAGTCCTCAGCCTGCGAGCGGTACCCGCGGAGCGGGGACCGCGAGGCGTCAATTAACTTGCAGGAACGAGAGTACGCTAGGAGACAGCACTCTCTGCAGGACGCTTAACTGGAAGAACCCGGGCGGTTCACACACCGCGATGTTTTTGACGGGTGGAGGGGCGGGAAGAGGACCAGCTGCGGCCGATCAGCGCCGCGCTGCACGCTGGTCCTCGCAGTCCCGCCTCACGCCTTGGGGTCCAGCTGCAGCCTCACACAGGTCGCGTTGGTGCTCCTAGCACTTAGGGAAGACCAGGGATAAAGGCAAGCAAAAGTCCTCAGCCTGCGAGCGGTACCCGCGGAGCGGGGACCGCGAGGCGTCAATTAACTTGCAGGAACGAGAGTACGCTAGGAGACAGCACTCTCTGCAGGACGCTTAACTGCTTATATATATATGGCTAGACATTTTGCATCTGTCCATAATCAAAATCCAGACCTGCTGAGATTCACGGTGATTGATTGTGTAGACAGAAAAGAGAGAGGGGGCAACAGGTTGTTGGCTTTGCGCAAACTCGAGTCCCGTTACATCATTCGCTACAATACCACCCATCCTAATGGACATAATTTGGGGCAAGAACTAGCCGTCCACGTACAAACTTGAAATTATGTATAACTGCCTACTGTCTTTCAATATTTTCCATTCTGTAGAGTTTTAATTCACATTGATTCAAGGCCTTTTTAATTTGAGACTATTGCATGTGTTTTCCCCTTTTGTTACAGATGGAATCGTGTTCACGTGATTGTTGTGCTTAAAGACCCACTTGGGCAGCACTTTGTTATTTTCTAAGAACTGCATTCAAGAGACATCAACTATGGAACAACTTTGAATTTTCTGTTATTTCCAGCGAAATACGAGAAATAAGGAACTCTTTTCTTAAAGTTTTCACCCACTTGGGTTTGATGTATATATGCATTGCATTGTTTTCGCTGACATGGATTATCATATTATTTAAGTTGTTACATGTTTATTATCACGCTGAAAACGTAACTTTATTTTGTGGAGGATTGACCACATTGCAACATAGTATTTTCTCTATGTCCTTGTATCACGTGCACGTTATTTTGTAACCTTGTCACTTTAAATTGAATGGCTGTCTTTAACAAAGTTACCCGTGAGCAAGAAGCTTGGCTTCGAAACGCGTTGGGTTTGTTCGTGAGCCAATAAATACACAACATTAAGCACCATTGGGGCCTCGGCACTGGTTTTTTCTACGCAAAAGCGTGTTGTTATACCAGGGAAAGGTATCATATATATATATATATATATTCACTGAAAAAACCATAGGTTTCAGGAGTTATATAGTTAGGAATTACTTTTTAAAAAACCTTTGAAATTCACTCAAAAAACTATAAGTTTTAGTGGTGTTATAGTTAGCTGGACATTTTACTCATACAAAGCCAATGAAATTGCTCCTATATAGTTAGTTATACTAACGATATTTCGCGCACCCGCAATCCACCCCTGATGATGTCACATATTAGTTCATTCATGACATGGTCAGTGACATCACTGATGACAACACTGATGACATCATACACGTGACAATCACATACACCTTTTCATGCACTATTACAATTTTTCATCACTGTTTGTATCATATTTAAATCCATTGTCACAGCAATACAAGTATCTAAAAATCTGATTGGCTGTCAGCACTTCATCCAAGAAGTGTTGGCAGCCATCTTGGGATCAATATACATGATAGCACCTCATTAAAAAGCATTGTAGTTAATAGAGGGTTTTAGGACTTTAGTTACATTATAAATCATTTGTTGATGGTACCATACTCATTTTAGGAATTGTGGTGTGTTCTAAGGTGATTTTACCATGTGAAAAAGCCTTCTGCTGGGATATCATGAATCATGTTTGAAAGAAAACTATTATCTCATGCTTTTCCAACAGTGGTTTGGAAGGGGACCTATAAGATAAACTTAAAGCATATTTTCTGTAAATTCACATCATCTTTCTCAGTCATGTGAGCATGAAGTCTGACATTCTCAGTAAAACATGTACATCCAACAAGGACAGAGACTGTCAGTTGATTCCTTTGTGTTCTACTGCAGCCACCTTGAGTGTTCTAAAGAACAACTAGAGCGCTAACAGTCCTACTTATTACAAAGGTATGGCACACCTGAAGCCATCTTGATTGGAATAAAGTGGTAACTCTTAAAATATTTAATTTAAAAAGGAACAAAATTAGGGGGTATATTTTGCCATAGAAAGTATGATTAGTGCTGCAAAAGAAAAATTAGGGCACATTTTGAGTGACTTCCCAAATCCTCTTCTATTTCATTAAAAAATTCTGACATGCAGTCTCCGAAGATGGCCACCAGAGACAAAAGAGCCCAAATGTAGCCCATATCCCACCCAGATGTAGCCCAAGTATAGCCCAATGACAGAATGTTCCAGAGTGTTCTAAAGAACAACTAGAGCGCTAACAGTCTTACTTATGACAAAAGTATGGCACACCAGAAGCCATCTTGATTGGAATGAAGTGGTAAGTCTGAAAACATTTAATTTAAAAAGGAACAAAATGATGGGGTTCATTTTGCCATAGAAAGTATGATTAGCAGCAGGCTTCCCTGGTGAGCAGTAGCTTTACTACAGTGATCTAATGAGAAACTAGAGTGCTAACATTCAAAATTTATGGCAAATGTGTGACACATCTGAATGCCTTCTTGATGGAACCAAAGTAAACAAGCATTGAAAATGCAATAGATCTCGCCCTCGTTTAAGTTAAAGCCATTCTGTTTGTAATGAGGTGGCTTTTTAGCTTTGCTTTTATTAGTGTTTTTAAAACTTTCATGTAAATAACATGCATATGTATGCATATATGTATATGTATGCATGCATTTATATTTGTATTTATATAGATATGCAGATTATATATGTTTATATATGTATGTATGTAGGCCTTGTATAGTTAGGAATTCGCATTTAAAAAACCTTGCAAATTCACTGAAAAAAACATAGGTTTCAGGCCTTATATAGTTAGGAATTAGCATTTAAAAAACCTTTGAAATTCACTGAAAAAAACATAGGTTTCAGGAGTTATATAGTTAGGAATTAGCTTTTAAAAAACCTTTGAAATTATGTCATTTGAGATGTCATCAGTGATGTCACTGACCATGTCATGAATGATGTAATATGTGACATCATCAGCAGTGGATTGCGGGTGCGCGAAATATAGTTAGTACAACTAACTATATAGGAGCAATTTCAATGGTTTTGTATGAGTGAAATGTCCAGCTAACTATAACACCCCTAAAACCTATAGTTTTTTGAGTGAATTTTAAAGGTTTTTTAAATGCTAATTCCTAACTATATAAGGCCTTAAACCTATGCTTTTTTCAGTATATATATATATATATATATCATCATCACAAGGTTGCCCTATATCGAAGACGCTCTCACAAGGCCATTGAGCTCAGCAGAGTTCCTTTATTTAAAGCAGCATTTCACATCAAGAATTCTTCTGAGCCTTACACGTTTCAAAACGGCATGGTTCTTGATCATAGGCATCTGATGTGAGTCTTGTGGTACTGAAAATTTTGGACCTATATTATAAACATCGTCATATCATGATGATTTTGATATCAGCAGACCGAAAATGGCCAGTATACTATGCACAAGCATTTTCGTCATATTCAAGTGACGATTTCACCCTGAAAACGTAGTTTTCGTTCTGAACCCTTGGGTTCCATTTTGTGAATAGCAGCCATTTTGTGATTGCCCTCACATAGGCCGGTGACTAAGGCCAAAACATGATTCTGAAGGACACGTACACCTTTGCTGACTTCTCTGCGACCTGGGCAAGCTGCCTCCACTGCCCAATGCCGAACCTGTTTGGGCAGTTCCTCTCCCAGTGGCCGGTCGAGATAGTATCAAGGCACAACATGCCATAAACCTTTCATCGCACACAAACCCTTCCTAATCTTACAGACACCTGCCTCTGTTTCTTTCTTTATGACTTGCTTTACTAGGAGGAGGTGCCCCTTTTTATTGGGGTTTCGTCGATATCTGATGAAAATACTGGGCCTTGCCGGGTAATTGATTGTGGGCTGAACATTTTGAGTGACTTCCCAAATCCTCTTCTATTTCATTAAAAAATTCTGACATGCAGTCTCCCAAGATGGCCACCAGAGACAAAAGAGCCCAAATGTAGCCCAAATCTCACCCAGATGTAGCCCAAGTATAGCCCAATGACAGAATGTTCCAGAGTGTTCTAAAGAACAACTAGAGCGCTAACAGTCTTACTTATGACAAAAGTATGGCACACCAGAAGCCATCTTGATTGGAATGAAGTGGTAAGTCTGAAAACATTTAATTTAAAAAGGAACAAAATGATGGGGTTCATTTTGCCATAGAAAGTATGATTAGCAGCAGGCTTCCCTGGTGAGCAGTAGCTTTACTACAGTGATCTAATGAGAAACTAGAGTGCTAACATTCAGAATTTATGGCAAATGTGTGACACATCTGAATGCCTTCTTGATGGAACCAAAGTAAACAAGCATTGAAAATGCAATAGATCTCGCCCTCGTTTAAGTTAAAGCCATTCTGTTTGTAATGAGGTGGCTTTTTAGCTTTGCTTTTATTAGTGTTTTTAAAACTTTCATGTAAATAACATGCATATGTATGCATATATGTATATGTATGCATGCATTTATATTTGTATTTATATAGATATGCAGATTATATATGTTTATATATGTATGTATGTAGGCCTTGTATAGTTAGGAATTCGTATTTAAAAAACCTTGCAAATTCACTGAAAAAACCATAGGTTTCAGGCCTTATATAGTTAGGAATTAGCATTTAAAAAACCTTGCAAATTCACTGAAAAAACCATAGGTTTCAGGCCTTATATAGTTAGGAATTAGCATTTAAAAAACCTTTGAAATTCACTGAAAAAAACATAGGTTTCAGGAGTTATATAGTTAGGAATTAGCTTTTAAAAAACCTTTGAAATTATGTCATTTGAGATGTCATCAGTGATGTCACTGACCATGTCATGAATGATGTAATATGTGACATCATCAGCAGTGGATTGCGGGTGCGCGAAATATAGTTAGTACAACTAACTATATAGGAGCAATTTCAATGGTTTTGTATGAGTGAAATGTCCAGCTAACTATAACACCCCTAAAACCTATAGTTTTTTGAGTGAATTTTAAAGGTTTTTTAAATGCTAATTCCTAACTATATAAGGCCTTAAACCTATGCTTTTTTCAGTATATATATATATATATATCATCATCACAAGGTTGCCCTATATCGAAAACGCTCTCACAAGGCCATTGAGCTCAGCAGAGTTCCTTTATTTAAAGCAGCATTTCACATCAAGAATTCTTCTGAGCCTTACACGTTTCAAAACGGCATGGTTCTTGATCACAGGCATCTGATGTGAGTCTTGTGGTACTGAAAATTTTGGACCTATATTATAAACATCGTCATATCATGACGATTTTGATATCAGCAGACCGAAAATGGCCAGTATACTATGCACAAGCATTTTCGTCATATTCAAGTGACGATTTCACCCTGAAAACGTAGTTTTCGTTCTGAACCCTTGGGTTCCATTTTGTGAATAGCAGCCATTTTGTGATTGCCCTCACATAGGCCGGTGACTAAGGCCAAAACATGATTCTGAAGGACACGTACACCTTTGCTGACTTCTCTGCGACCTGGGCAAGCTGCCTCCACTGCCCAATGCCGAACCTGTTTGGGCAGTTCCTCTCCCAGTGGCCGGTCGAGATAGTATCAAGGCACAACATGCCATAAACCTTTCATCGCACACAAACCCTTCCTAATCTTACAGACACCTGCCTCTGTTTCTTTCTTTATGACTTGCTTTACTAGGAGGAGGTGCCCGTTTTTATTGGGGTTTCGTCGATATCTGATGAAAATACTGGGCCTTGCCGGGTAATTGATTGTGGGCTGAACAAACTGAAATGAGGGATTGTCAGCATAACTCTGCTTTTCCTTTGTAGTGAAAATATGTGAATGGTCAACTGTAAACTAAAGAATGTTAGCCTGAAGCATAATATTTTGTATAAAAAGAGAAGGCTGGCTTTGTAAGATGGAGCAGTCTCCTGAGAATATACACCGTGTTGTACTTCTAGGACGCCTGTTACTTGGTTGCAGCCAATAAACTCGATCTTTGACTTCACCTAGAAGACTCTGAGTTTCTGTAGTCTGAAACAGGAAGGACCCGAAGTCATAGGGTGTGTCCCTGGCACCGCTGGGTTACCGGTTCAGTACCGGTTCTGAAAAACCCAGTACTTCAGTTGGCGCCCAGCGTGGGGCGATATCAGCGGTACCGGTCCAAGCCAGAGGTTCGTGAGGAGCTTCGTGTGAAAATTCTGGAGGAAGGCCGCCACTTCATCGACCCCTGCATGTCGACGTGGTCCGAAAGTCTTTGCTGCGAGGTTCCCCGCTTCCCGACGGCTACGAAGGACTGCTGCCCTGACTATCGCCCTGTTTTGGACCCTTGATGATTGGTAGAGCGAAACGATAGACGAGTCTTCTGGTGATGTCATCGATACCTCAGTTAAGTATAAGTGGAGCGTCTCCCAGTCCTTAGTTTGGTTCTTAGTTTGGGTATCCCCTTGGGATCTTTGATTTGGAACTTGCAAGTACCAAAGCCGAGGGACTCGTGTATTCACGACACTATTGTAATCGATAATCCCTTGAAGTTTGAAGCTAGACTAGAGAGCGAAGATGCCTGGTCTTAGCAGACTTGGAAATTTGTTTTGTCTTGGTTGTAATAGGGATTCCCGATTGGAGGACTCGTGTCCGGTTCCTCCGATTGGAACTCCAACATATGAACTGTATGTGAAACATGGAGTAGGCCCCATCACATATAATGAAGTATGGATCAATTACACCAGAAAGGATGGTGTTTTAAAATGGCCCCAATATGGTAGTTTTGACACAGAGATATTAGATAATCTAGAAGTTAAACTTTTTAAGAAGAAAGCCCGGCCGGCGATGTTTGATTCTTTCCGCCTATGGCGAAAGGAAGCCAAACTGAAAGAAATTAAATTAGCTAAAAAGAATAAAAGAGAAAAGGGTATTTCTATAATGCAAGCTGCTATGCAATTTAAAGATGATGAGGAAGAACAAGCGAGTGAACAGTTGCACAGGCAACGTAAAATGGCGATCGATAAATGCTATCCAGTCTTGCCACCTCTTCAGCAAGATGCAGCAAAAGAACTTGAAAAAGATCCCCTAATGTCGCATTTATTGAGTTCGCCATCCCCCTATGCGCAGAGTGCTACTGAACCTCCGCAACCTTTAGTTGTGCAACCTCCGGTTGTTGTGCCCCAGGTTCTTCCACAACCGCCAGCTCCTCTTCAGTTGGCTCCTACTGCTACGGCTCAGCCTCCTCAAGGGCCGCTGACTTTGCTACCTGCTCCCCCTGTACTTCCTACGACTTTGCCTGCTGCATCGACTACCTCTTCTGATATTCCTACTGTTACTGCGTCTGCATCTGCATCTGCATTTACCTTGCCTCACTCTGCTTTTACTCCTGTTCTTTCGTCAACTTCTCCTTCTGTTCGGCAGAGAATGACTAACACTGTTACTAGTCTTCTGTATCCTCTTTTTGGGACAGCAAGCCTGACCCCTGTTTCAACGAGCAAACAGTTGCGTAGTCAACTGCCCGACTCTAGAGAGCGGGAAACATTGAATTATTTGGCACACAGATGGGTTACAGACCCTACGACATATGAGCTGGATTCTGTTATGGATGTCTTCCATCAATGGGAAGAGCCGAAACAGAGATACGTTTTCGAGAAAATGTGAACTTTTCTTTGTGAGGATTTAGAGAAAAATGATTTGGAGCACAATCCGCCTGAGTGATGTCATCTACGGTTCGAGTTTGCAAAAGGCACAATTGTGGGTTCAGATGTTAAGAAAGCAGTTGCGACATTATTGTCGTTTAGGAGTGAGGGTGTTTCCCGGTCATTATTTGAGCATGATTCTTCCGTTAAAAGGAAAGCGAGACAATACCCCATGAGAGAGGTTCCCCCAGTATGGAAGGAAGCAGTAGCGGCTGGTCTGAATAATGTTCCCCCAGCTGTTACAGCACACTTTCAGCGTGTTTGGGTACATGTTCCTTGGAAGCGAGCTGAAGTTTTAGCCCTTAAGCAGACTTTGGTGACCCCCGTAAAAATCCATCAGGGTATTACAAGGAATTGTCACAGACTGCAGGCTCTTGCATTATGAATTTAGCGGATATAGACATGTTGTTTGGAAATGTTGTTCCACAGCCTTTATGGGGAAAGATACGTCATGCTGATCATGATCAGGAGTTAGGTGATACATGGGTTAATATTGCTGCTGCTGATGGCAGACAAGTTGGTGGTGCTAAACCCGAACCTTTAGTAGCAGACCTCCCTGGTAGGATCATTACTTACTTGAAAACTTTAATGCCTGCGATGCGAGTGAATTGGGACAAGTTGTCTGCGTGTAAGCAGAAGAAAGATGAAACAGTGTCTGATTTCTTCACCAGGTTCGAAGAAACGTTTATCGACCACAGTGGTCAAGATATGAGTACAGAAGGTGGTCAACGGTTGTTCGTTGACAAGTTCGTGCATAATTTGCTTCCCGAGTTGTGTAAGAAGTTAAAAGATTCAGAAAGTTCGTGGGCCGTTTCCTCTTCAGCACAGATATTGGCTACTGCACAGTACTACGAAAATAGGGACAAACATGAAAAGGATAGGGCAGACAAGAAAACGAGAGAGTTCAAAACAAAGGTTCTTTTACAGCAGGCGTACCCGCCTCTTGGTGGTCAGAGTGACTATCAGCAGCCTCAGCAGTTTCGGGGAAACATGCAAAGGACCGAATATCCTCAACAACGCTTTCCCGTAGGTCCTAATCAGTGTGCATATTGTAAAGAGGAGGGCCATTTTAAAAGTAGTTGCCCTGCTCTGCTTCAGCGTATGAATGGTGTTTCTAGCGCAAGAGGTCGAGGTACTCCACAAGCGCCTAGAGGTAGAGGACGTGGAAATTTCCCCCAGAACGGGCGATCTTTTCCGCCTCAGAACTCAATGAATAGTTTTGATCAGCAGAATAACGCGCCTGGTAGGACGCCTCAGTACTATGCTGATGACTACTATGCAGAAGATGAGAATATGGAAGGTAATGATTGCTAGGACAGCCATAGACAAAGAGAGGGAGTTGTTTCAGTTCCAGTAGATCAGAGTGGATCTTACGTTGAGGTGATTACATCAGGCGTGGCAGAGCCTTTTCTGTTGGATACTGGTGCTACAAAGAGTTCCATTATGCACTCTAAACTCCCTGGCGCACCTTTGTCTGGCGAAATGAATGTTTCAGTAGGTTTTTCTGGCGCCCCAGTTAGGAACCCGATTTCTAGTCCCATGTCCCTTTCTGTTGGACCTTGTGAATTAGAAGCACCCGTTATTCTGACGACAAGTTGTGGTGAAAACTTGTTAGGACTGGATCTGTTGAAAAGATTGTATGCGACTTTGTATTGTTCTCCTTCAGGAGTGCAACTTACACTAGGTAAGAAAGTTGTCTCCCCAATGTATTTGTCAAAGGATAAACTTCCGACAGAATTGTCGCTTCTTCCTGATATTCTTTGGGCTACTGGTCCTAATGATGTGGGTCTTTTGGAAATACCGCCATATGTTGTGACATTGAAAGCAAATGTTAAAATGCCACATATTTCCAATACAAGATCGCTAGTGAAGGTGAAAAAGCGTTGCTAGCGTTCATTTATGATTTGATTGAAAAAGATGTAATTGAAGAGACAAGAGGCAATGTTTCCAATAGTCTTGTTCTGCCTGCTTTGAAACGCACCGATCCTTCTCAGCCACCTGTTTACAGATTCGTGATTGATCTTAGAGAGGTGAATAAAATAGTTGTGCCACAATTCCCAGTTGTTCCTGATATCACTGCCCTATTGACTATCATTCCAGCTTCCGCGACTTGGTTCTCGGTGTTTGACTTGAAGAATGCGTTCTTCAGCATCCCGATTGCCGAGGAGAGTAGGGATATTTTCGGCTTCAGTTTAGGAGGTCGAAGCTTCCGCTTCAAACGCGCTCCCCAGGGCTACTGTGAAAGTCCATCAATATATAGTCAAGATTTAAAAACACAGCTTGATATGATTGTTTTACCTGATGGCGCTACCCTTATTCAGTACGTTGATGATCTACTTGTTGCTGCAGATACTGAGAAAATCTGTAAAGAAGCCACGTTGTCATTGTTGCGTCATTTGTCTGATTTACATCACAAAGTGTCTCTTTCCAAATTGCAATATTGTCGACAAGAAGTGACCTACTTAGGTCATCTCTTATCGAAGGAGGGAAGGAAACTGACCCCAGAAAGAATTCAGGCAATAGCAAAATTGAGTGTGCCTAGGACACAGAGAGAAGTGCGTGCTTTCTTGGGTATTACATCATATTGCAGACAATGGATACCGAATTTTTCTTTGTTCACCAAACCTTTAGTGGCATTACCTTGTAAAGATACACCGCATCCCCTCCCATGGTCTGAAGAGTGTCAGAAAAGTTTTTCCGAATTGCGCGATGCATTATGTTCGGCTCCTGTGTTGGGTACCCCCGACTACAGTAAGCCCTTTACATTGTATGTCCATGAGAAAGAAGGTTGTGCATTGTCAGTGTTGACACAGTTGTTCAGAGGCAAACAGCGTACATGTGCATATTTTTCGTCAACTTTGGACCCGGTAGCTAAAGCATTGCCAAGCTGCTTGAGAGCCACAGCAGCAGCAGCTGTTTCTATTCGACAGTCTGCTGGTTTAGTCATGAATAATACATTGATTGTGATGGTTCCACATGCAGTGGACACGTTGTTAAACAGGACCAAGACACAGCACTTAACTAGTGCTCGGTTGTCAGGTTACGAGTTAACACTGTTAGCGAGTCATGTGCACATAAAAAGATCTAACACGTTGAATCCAGCCACGTTGTTACCGATTGAAACAGAGTTAGATACTTCTGAACAGCATGATTGTTTTCTCAGAACAGATGAAGAAACGAAAGGGAGAATAGATCTTAGTGACACTCCTCTTGCAAAGTGTGATGGTACCTTATGGGTGGATGGTTCATGCTTCAAGCTTCCGAATGGAGATACGACTGCGGCATATGCTGTTACGACTTTGCATACGATTGTTGAAGCTGCACGTATCCCACATAATTCAGCTCAAGCAGCAGAGTTGATTGCACTTACAAGAGCGTGTGTGTTGTCGAAAGGAATGAAAGTGACTATATATACTGACAGCCAGTATGCATTCGATGTGGCTCACAGATTTGGACAATTGTGGAAAGAAGGTGGGTTCCTGACTTCGCATGGAACTAAGATTCAGCATGGTCAATTGGTGAATGAGCTCCTTGAATCACTTACTCTGCCGTTGCAAGTCGCGATTGTAAAATGCAGTGCACACAAGAAGATGACTGATGATGTTGGTCATGGAAATGCATTTGCTGACGAAGTCGCAAAAGAAACAGCAAGGGATGTGATGAGTCGAATGTATGTTGCGGGCTCTGCAAGATGGATTGGTGACGTTGGAATGTGTGAAGACACGATAGAGAGTGTAAAGTCTATTCAAGCTGAAGCTACAGAGAAAGAGTTGAGTACATGGAGAGAGAGTAAGGGGAAATTGGATGTGAATGGTTGTTGGGTTGAATTGTCAGAACATCAGAGATGGTTGTTACCAGATGCGTATGTGCCTGCAGTTGTTACAATGGCTCATGGAATGGCTCACATCAGTGTGAAAGGGATTTGTAAGTTGTTGGCTCCAGTATGGCAAAATGCTGAAATTCCCAAGTGTGCAGAGAATGTGGTCAAGAATTGTATGGTGTGTCTGAGATACAATCCTGGTAGGGGAACCCCAACTCCAGCTGGTCATTTTGCGCCTCCAACGTATCCGTTCGAGGTTTTGCAGCTAGATTTCATCCACATGGAAAGGTGCAACAATCTGAAATACGTACTCGTTGTTGTTTGTGCCTTTTCAAGATGGGTAGAAGCGTATCCCTTAAAGGACAACACTGCCTTATCCACAGCTAAAGCCCTTGTCAAAGAATTTTTCCCTAGGTTTGGAATGCCGAGAATGGTCTGGAGTGACAATGGGAGTGAATTTGTGGGCCAAGTGATGAAGAAAGTATGTGAAGGGCTAGGCTTCCAACAAAAATTTCACGCTGCAAATCACCCCCAATCAGCTGGACTAGTAGAGTGCTACAATGGCACGTTAAAA
This sequence comes from Lissotriton helveticus, assembly GCF_964261635.1. Classification (NCBI taxonomy): domain Eukaryota; kingdom Metazoa; phylum Chordata; class Amphibia; order Caudata; family Salamandridae; genus Lissotriton; species Lissotriton helveticus. The sequence continues at coordinate 346,980,094 of NC_136067.1, read as the reverse complement.
CTGAAATTGGCCAAAATCCAAGCGAGCTCTGGCCTTAAATAGCCTGACGCTCTGCCTTTGGCACTCCTATCAACCAGAATGACTGCGCATTCGCGAGTGGGACTTAGTCCGTATGAAATAGTGTTCGGCCGTCCGGCCAACATATGGGGAGTGCCAAGGCCAACAAAATTCAGTGAGATCGAACACCCTGTACTGCTTCAATATTTGTACGAATTGACGGCTAAATTGCGTGTTTTACACCAACAGGTTCACAATACTCTGCCTCAGGTCTCTGAAGCTCCAGGACATCTGATCGATCCTGGATCCTGGGTGCTGGTCAAGAATTTCCAGCGAACGAAGAATGACCAGCCCCGGTGGACCGGCCCTCACCTAGTTCTTCTCTCAACAAGATCAGCCGTTCGAGTGGAAGGGAAGAAGAACTGGATCCACGGCATACACTGCAAGAGGGTCCCTTTGCCTCTGCCGTACGACCGGTGGGTCCAGGAGGGTTTTGCCTACTCTGAGACTGAAACTGTGCCTCGATTTCTGCTTTTCAGTGATGCACGCATAAAAGGAACAATTTCTGAACAAGAAAGTGACAATCTTTTGCAAAAAGCTGTGCCACCGGCAATTCGATTGGACATTACAGAGCCTGAACTCCTGTTTCAAGACCAGACAGCATCTGAGAAGCAGTGCTATAATCTGAGGCCGAGAACTATGAACAAATAACTTTTTCTTTTTCTTTGCTAAATTTTGAAAGTGCAGCTCTCTCATCTGAGAAACTTTTTTATTTTTGTTTTTCGAACCACCATCTGGATTCAGCTGTAGGGTCGTGGTTGCCCAAGTCTTTGGGGTGCAGCCGAAGACGTTATGTCGACGGTTCTGGTAGGTCTAAGGGAGTTGCCCTGGACTGACAGAAGCATCCCTTAGCATAGAACACCCTACCATCGCGAGCAGCATTTTAGAGAGGATGGAGTTTTTCGAGATGGAGAGACCTGCCAAACAAATGAACTTTAAGACTACAATTTGCAGAATGATGACCAAGAAACGTTTTTTGATACTATGCATTTTCATGTTGTTCAGTGTTCTGATGTTTTTAATAGGATATGTTTTATTCTCTTTTCGAGTGACATTTGCACCCACTACATCGCCCATACCTCCTCCTACTGTTTCCTCGCATTCTTTTCACCCTTTTCCTGAACATGAATCCGCTAGGAGATTAGAGTTTATTAATAACTCCTTCGTTCAGCTTTTGCACCAACACCAACTAGTAATGAACACAACTAACTGTTGGGTGTGTGGTCTTATGCCTCACACAACGGATAAAGGTATCTGTTGTGATTACTATCCCTTTAATGGAACTTTACTAGCTCAGCTTTGTTGACATCATTATTAGAATGTTATGTTTTGTCCTGAAGAGTCAGTTGCTGTTTCTCCTTGTTGATGGTTGTATTAATAAAGCTCCCTCTACAACTTTATCTGCTTCAGAGCTCTTATCACTGGATCCCACCCTCGTCGCCAGTGATAAAAGCTCTGAAGCAGATAAAGCACTCACAAGGCCATTGAGCTCTGCAGAGTTCCTTTATTTAAAGCAGCATTTCACATCAAGAATTCTTCTGCACCTTACGCGTTTCAAACCGACATGGTACTTGATCACAGGCATCTGATGTGAGTCTGGCAGCACAACAGCACTTTCAACTCCTCTGCATTTTCATTAGTTAAATGCCCTCTGGTGGGCGTCTCCAGTGCGAACTTATTCTCAATGAATCCTGGGCTTCGTAGTGCAAAATATATCAACCCTCTAGTGGGTTTGCGCCTGAAACAACAATTACAATTTTTAAAACCCTCCAGTGGTCCTCTCGGTGTTGAAAGCTGCTTGTATGTACATTTAATGGCCGTAGCGTGACAGAGCTCTAATTGGTTCAGAGCCTCCGGTCCCACATCTTACCTCGGTGAAGGTGCAATCTTCACGGCAGGACTGCCGTTAAATTTCATCATCACAAGGTTGCCCTATATCGAAGACGCACTCACAAGGCCATTGAGCTCAGCAGAGTTCCTTTATTTAAAGCAGCATTTCACATCAAGAATTCTTCTGCGCCTTACGCATTTCAAACCAACATGGTTCTTGATCACAGGCATCTGATGTGAGTCTGGCAGCACGACAGCACTTTCAACTCCTCTGCATTCTCATTAGTTAAATGCCCTCTGGTGGGCGTCTCCAGTGCAAACTTATTCTCAATGAATGCTGGGCTTCGTAGTGCAAAATATATCAACCCTCTAGTGGGTGTGCGCCTGAAACAACAATTACAGTTTTTTAAAACCCTCTAGTGGGCCTTTCGGTGTTGAAAGCTGCTTGTATGTACATTTAATGGCCGTACCGTGACAAAGCTCTAATTGGTTCAGAGCCTCCAGTCCCACATCTTCCCTCGGTGGGGGTGCAAACTTCAAGGCAGGACTGCCGTTAAATTTCATCATCACAAGGTTGCCCTATATCGAAGACGCACTCACAAGGCCACTGAGCTTAGCAGAGTTCCTTTATTTAAAGCAGCATTTCACATCAAGAATTCTTCTGCGCCTTACGGGTTTCAAACCAACATGGTTCTTGATCACAGGCATCTGATGTGAGTCTGACAGCACGACAGCACTTTCAACTCCTCTGCATTCTCATTAGTTAAATGCCCTCTGGTGGGCGTCTCCAGTGCGAACTTATTCCCAATGAATGCTGGGCTTCGTAGTGCAAAATATGTCAACCCTCTAGTGGGTGTGCGTCTGAAACAACAATTACAGTTTTTTAAAACCCTCCAGTGGGTCTCTCGGTGTTGAACGCTGCTTGTATGTACATTTAATGGCCGTACCATGTAAAGCTCTAATTGGTTCAGAGCCTCCGTTCCCACATCTTCCCTCGGTGGGGGTGCAATCTTCACGGCAGGACAGTCGTTAAATTTCATCATCACAAGGTTGCCCTATATCGAAGAAGCACTCACAAGGCCATTGAGCTAAGCAGAGTTCCTTTATTTAAAGCAACATTTCACATCAGGAATTCCTCTGCGCCTTACGCGTTTCAAACCAACATGGTTCTTGATCACAGGCATACACACATATATATATATATATATATATATATTCACTGAAAAAACCATAGGTTATAGACCATATATAGTTAGGAATTAGCATTTACAAAACCTTGAAAATTCACTGAAAATTCTGAAGAGGTTCATCGTATTATCACATGAATGATGTCATCAGTGATGTGATCAGTAATGTCAAATGAGATGTCATCAGTGATGTCATCAGTGATGTCATTTGAGATGTCATCAGTGATGTCATCAGTGATGTCATTTGAGATGTCATCAGTGATGTCATTTGAGATGTCATCAGTGATGTCACTGACCATGTCATGAATGATGTAATATGTGACATGATCAGCAGTGGATTGCGGGTGCGCGATATATAGTTAGTGCAACTAACTATATATACGAATTTCAATGGTTTTGTGTGAGTAAAATAAGGTTTTGTAAATGCTAATTCCTAACTATGTATGGTCTATAACCTATGGTTTTTTCAGTGAATTTTCAAGGTTTTGTAAATGCTAATTCTTAACTATATATGGTCTATAACCTATGTTTTTTTCAGTGAATTTCAATGGTTTTTTAATAGCAAATATCAAAAGCTGTAAAATGTATTCTTCTTTTAAAGGAAAAATATATTTTATATGTATTTAATATAATTTTTTTATGTATATACATTTTTTGAGGGAACGAATTTATCAACTATCATGCTGAAGAAGAGTGTGGGGAAAAAAAACAAAGAGGAGGACTAAGAGGAAAGAACAATCAGTTCAAAAATACAATTGCTTTAAAGCATGAAGTGCTTTTCCACACATTTACATTTAAATAACCCATATTAGAACATACAAAATATCTACAGAGGAGACGGTGTACATTGAATTTTAGACTCTTCATTGGTACCTACATGTTGGTACTTACATAACCCACACAACACAACAGCTCTATTCAGAGCTACCCTACCTCAAAGCACTCTAAAATATTATTTTACTATTTCCCTTGGTTTTCCCCTTGTTACGCTTTTCGGAACGCTACCCGGTGCGCGGACCGGGCGCTAACCGTGCGAAAATTTGAAAAAAAATGTTTTTTTTTTTACATATATGGGCCTCCTCAGCCACCCTCAGAAAACCTAGGGGGTCAGGATATGTCTCCCGTGCCCCCTTATACCCATTCCCAACATTGTTTATCCTCCATCTTGTAACTAAATTCGTCCGAAACACAAGATGGCGGACTCCCGTTACGCTACCGGTGAGCTACCCGGTTCGCGTACCGGGTAGCGCTTCCACCGCGAAAAATCGAAAAAAAATGTATTTTATTTTTTTGCCCCGCGGGGCCCTTTAATAGCCCCCACATCAATCCTAGGGGGTCAGGAGGGGTCTACCTTGCCCCTTTCATTCATTTAACCCTTCGTTTAATTCCACCTCTTGTCTCTCGATCCTACCGACCGCTCCGGACTGTTTAGAATGTTGAGAGTCACCGGAGAGCCAATCCGCTTCTCCTCGCGAAGTTCCGTTACGCGTCTGGTACGCGAACCGGGGCGCTAACCGGGACGCTGTCACAGATATATATATTTGTTTGAACGTTAATTTCTCAAAATCCACTGGGGCACATATCTTGAGACCTAGCAAAGGCACATCGGGTAAACAGTCTCTACAATTTTGCCAAGTTTCCTAGAAATCCAATCAGCCGTTCGGCCCCCGCTTGACGAAACCCCCCCAAACTTTCAGGGGACGCCCAGAAACACAATGTGCCATTTTCCTTAAAATTTCAGCCAATTCCGTCCATCAACGCCAAAGTTATTCAACATAGAATTTTCAGAAATCCCTATTCAAAAAAATCCTAACTATATATACCTGCTGGCGACCGCCAGTAGGTAATATATATATATATATTCACTGAAAAAACCATAGGTTATAGACCATATATAGTTAGGAATTAGCATTTAAAAAACCTTATTTTACTCACACAAAACCATTGAAATTCCATATATAGTTAGTTGCACTAACTATATATCGCGCACCCGCAATCCACTGCTGATCATGTCACATATTACATCATTCATGACATGGTCAGTGACATCACTGATGACATCACTGATGACATCTCAAATGACATCACTGATGACATCACTGATGACAACATCCAGTGACTGTATGTTTCTGTAAAGTTAAAATATGTCTTACATATTGAAGAATGAGTGGATGTATAAGTGTCTGGATGAAGGATTTAGTAGGTGCGTGACTGACTGTATGAGTGAGTGATTAAATGTGTCTCACTGAATGCATGGGTTAGTGACTAAACTGTCTTAATTTGTGCATCATTATGTCTGTTGTTCTGTAAACTGCTGCATGTGTTGATCATTAGCTATACGAGAGGCTATATGTGTTATTAATTGGTTGCCCAAGTATTTCTATGGGAGATTGAGTTTGTGTGGGGGTGGCTGGAAGGTGTGTGACTCTATGCATAGATGTGTGAGCAGTTTATTCACTAGGTGTATGAGTTCAAGAGTGCATGTGGAAACAGCTACATGGGCAGTTGACTGTGTGCATGAGTGTATTGATGAGTGAATGGATATCTCAATGCTACATGTCATAGTAAGTACATATGTAAAACACAGTACATGTGAGAGTTGGCATATATAAATAACTGTGCATGAGAGCCACTGAATGAGTGAGTGGTTGTATCGATCATTGTGAACTTGTATCAGGGATTGTATAAGAGAGTAAATATGTGTTAGTATATGTTTCAATAAGTAAGGTGTGTTTAACTGTATAGTTGAAGAAATGGAGGTGAGATTGTTTCTTTGCATGACTGACTGGGTGTGTGAGTAACTGCATGGATGAGTGGCAGTGTGTGAGTGTCTGTATACACTGAGTGTATCTAAGGTTATATTAGAGTCTGAAGAGGTTTATCGTATTAGCACAAGAATGATGTCAAATGAGATGTCATCAGTGATGTCATCAGTGATGTCATTTGAGATGTCATCAGTGATGTCATCAGTGATGTCACTGACCATGTCATGAATGATGTAATATGTGACATGATCAGCAGTGGATTGCGGGTGCGCGATATATAGTTAGTGCAACTAACTATATATGGAATTTCAATGGTTTTGTGTGAGTAAAATAAGGTTTTTTAAATGCTAATTCCTAACTATATATGGTCTATAACCTATGGTTTTTTCAGTGAATTTTCAAGGTTTTGTAAATGCTAATTTCTAACTATATATGGTCTATAACCTATGGTTTTTTCAGTGAATTTCAATGGTTTTTTAATAGCAAATATCATAAGCTGTCGAATGTCAAGTACGTGGTAAGTGAAAACATTTTCGTGTTTATGCACACTGATCTGCTTTGAATGGTGCCCCCCCCCCTCATTTCTATTAGGAGTACTCTCTCTTTGCAGATAGTGAAAGGTAGTTAACGCAGGCCTTTGCCCCCGTTGTAATCCGTCGTGCCTGCTTCTCTCTCCATTTCATTGATTGTTATCCAAGTATTTACTGTTTTAGAATTAGTTCTCTTTGGTTCATTCTCTATTTACAAACAAACACAGAGTCGCAATACTCTGTTTAGTCTTTGCAGATAACGAAAAATCGTGTAAAAAAAAAGAAAAGGAATCGAGCAAAATCAGTAGGCCACTAATGGGATCTCTTTTTGACCTCGCTAAAATAGAAACATTAGGAACAACCCCTCATGACAAATACAAAACTAGTGAGATGAACTGAACTCCACACAATGATGGCTGCAAAACAGCTCGGCTCCGCCACCCACCCCGCCCAAAATAACGATAAAGAACGGCTGCCATGATTGGTTGCGGAATGACCACGACGGAGCTACGAAATGGTGCTGCTCTCATGCTAACCCCAGCTTCAGTCTGAAACATCCAGAAACACTGTAGACTACCAATTCGATCAGTTCCGGTAGCGCCCCAATGTAACCCGGTAGAGAAGAACTAGCCCTCCCCTCTTTGACTGATGGTTCTTGTTGCCTGTCCCTTCTGTTGTCATTTAACAAAACTATTTAGCCTGCTGAAAGGGGTTGTGTTCCGACCGCTGGTTGGTGGAGACATTTTGACTATATTCTGTACCTGTGTTGTCGCGTAATGCGTCATATGACGCGCCGCGGTAGCGCATCCGGAAGTCATCCGGGGCGCGCAGCGCGTAACGTAAGCATAACAAGTCATGTGACTTGTTAATAAAAATTTTCATTGGTTCATTTTACTTTTCTTATTGTAATGATGAAAGGCTTGGTCATATGACCTAAAAATTACGCTTTTCATTACTTCCGAACATTATTTTTTCTTAAATATATGTTATAATGTTCCAGGCTAATGTACTTTCCCGGAAATTTTACAACTGTCCTGCAAGTAAAATATATTCTTTTTTCGAGAAAAAGAGCGTTTCTTCGTCCCATGACGGAGCCGTTGAGCAAAAGAGGGTCGACCTGCTGTCTTAGTCGCCGATACGCCTGAATATGAGATTCTTATCAATCACTTTATGTTGCAGGAATAGAAAACACAACAGCCCTTGACCATTTATCTTTACTGCGTTCCTTCGTATTATACCTTTTACCCTTCATGTAATTGGTCTGCTTTATTTCACTTGCCTTTTAATGATTCTAAAACAGTCACTATTATTAAAAACTTTACCAATGTATATACTACTACCATGTTTTCTTTTAAAAACCTTTATTGTGAAAATTTCATTATACAAATACGAGCCTATAACCACGTGGGCCTGCCACAGAGCAAACTGTAATCGTATATGATGAATAGACATTTACACTGTAGAGGAACGTAACGGGCGGGCCATTAGGTTGCAAGAACTAAGGTGTCTAACAGTTACGGAATCGGTGGACATACATTTTATAATTAAAATACGACAGGGCCAGTTACAATAAAATTATCTAGATATACATTTGCGGGCAAGTACCATGGGTGACGTTAATTCGAACTTTCAACAGTACAGTAATCAATAACACATCAGAACTTAATATCAATAGGGATGTCGAAATAGTCAATCAATTCTCGTCCCCGCCCGCCATGTGCTTCAAAACTGCATACGTATCTCGTGATTTCAAGGTTCTGCAACCAGTACACAACAAGGAGTTACGAGTCCCATTTATTCCGGCGCCATTTTGGGCGAGGACAGGCAGGTCCAGGATATAGTCAAAATGTCTCTACCAACCATCGACTATGATGATGTTCATATGCTGTATTTATTAGAGTAACACTCATCTGTCCACATGAAATTAATTTGCCACAATCTAAACATGTCATTTTAATCTTTCCAAAGTTCTTCTAAATATTTGGGACCGTTTCCCTTGCCTCTGAAGCTCTCAGTGCCACTTCTTTGATGAATGTACTAGCAGGTCAGGGGTTCTCCTCCAAATCTCTCTTTTATGCAGCACTATAATTAATTGGTGCCACCTCTCCATATGACGATGCATGGTATAGTTACCACAACTATATTTTTTTTCGGTTCCTCTGGAGAGTTCATCGTGGCAGATGAAGCGTGTAACGTACCGGGCATTTACCTTTTTTTGCATGTACAGGAAAGGAAAAAAAAATCGAGCGTCCGAGTTCTAAGGTGTCCCAGGGCCATTTTAGTGGACCAGGCCCAAATCCAAAGAACAGGCCGCCATTTTGAGAGTCCTCTTGCAGCCGCCTGTCGCTGTAGCATCAAGAGCAGCCGAAACTCAGCTGAATGGCAACTGAAACGGTAAAGGGGCGCCCCACTACAGCAGACGAGCCTCCACCTAGGAAGGCCCATTCACGCCGGCTCCCCCCCCCTTCGGGCACCCCACGCCGTTATTCGGAGCAGTATTGTAGGATGGCCACACCAGTGCGGCAACTTGCTAGACATCACCTCGGTGGTAACCGAATCTCAACGCCTTGTGGTGTCTTCTATTCAAAAAACATTGTTATGCTGCCTTCGACCTATTCGCCGCAAGTGCGCACACAACTCAACTGCATAGCTTGCTAGACACCACCTCGGTGCCATCCGGATCTTGGAATGTCAGCACCTTTTGGTGTCTTCTCTTCAGAAAATATTGTTGCGCTGCCTTTGGCCCCATTCGCACATCAGTCCGCTACTGACGCCATCTCACAGGCTAATGGGGCGCCCCACGCCGACTTTCAGCATTGTAGAATGACCACACCAGTACAGCAACTTGCTAGACATCACCTCGGTGCCATCCGGATCTCGGCGCCCCACTGCAGATGAAGTGCCTCTCAACTATGAAACCACTACGGTGACATCCGGATCTTGGCGCGTTGTGCTGCCTTCGGCCTATTCGCACATCGGTCCGCTACTGACGCCATCTCACAGGCTAATGGGGCGACCCACGCCGAGTTTCAGCATTGTAGGATGACCACACCAGTACAGCAACTTGCTAGACATCACCTCGGTGCCATCCGAATCTTGGCATCTTAACGCCTAGTGGTATCTTCCATACAAAAAATATTGTTACGCTGCCTTTGGCCCCATTCGCACATCAGTCCGCAACTTAGACATCACCTCGGTGCCATCCGGATCTTGGCATCTCAGCGCCTTGTGGTGTCAGTCAGAAAATATTGTTGCGCTGCCTTTGGCCCCATTCGCACATCGGTCCGCTACTGACGCCATCTCACAGGCCAACGGGGCGCCCCACGCCGACTTTCAACATTGTAGGATGGCCACAGAAGTGCGACAACTTACTAGACACCACCTCGGTGCCATCCGGATCTTGGCGCGTTGTGCTGCCTTCGGCCTATTCGCACATCGGTCCGCTACTGACGCCATCTCACAGGCCAACGGGGCGCCCCACGCCGACTTTCAGCATTGTTGGATGGCCACACCAGTGCGGCAACTTACTAGACACCACCTCGGTGCCATCCGGATCTTGGCGCGTTGTGCTGCCTTCGGCCTATTCGCACATCGGTCCGCTACTGACGCAAACTCACAGGCCAACGGGGTGCCCCACGCCGACTTTCAGCATTGTAGGATGGCCACACCAGTGCTGCAACTTGCTGAACACCACCTCGGTGCCATCCGGATCTTGGCGCGTTGTATTGCCTTCGGCCTATTCGCACATCGGTCCGCTACTGACGCCGCCTCACGTGCCAACGTATTTTCTCCGCATTTTATACCCTATGCCGCATAACAGGTCATGTGACTTGTTTATAAAACTTTTCATTGGTTCATTTTACTTTTGGTTTCCTAATGATGGAAGGCTTGATCATATGACCTAAAAACAACACTTTTCATTGGATGAAACCTTTTTTTTTTCCCAAACGATGAAAGCCCCACCTTGTTTCTGGATGTTTCAGACTAAACTGGCATCAGCATGAGAGCACCACCATCTCGTAGCTCCGTCGTGGTCATTCCGCGAGCAATCATGGCAGCCGCTCCCCACCAGAAGCCTGCAGGAGTCGGGGCCCCCAAAACTTTTGATGAATTCTCAAGGCGGAGGGGACGCTTTCGAGAATGGGGTCCAAGACCTAGCAGATAAGCGTCCGATTTCCAAGGTGTCCCAGGGCCATTTCAGTGGACCAGGCCCAAAAAGGAAAGAGCCTGCCGCCATTTTGAGAGTCCTGTGACAGCCGCCTATCGCTGCACCGCAAGAGTGGGCGCAACTCAGCTGAATTGCGGCTTTTGACACAGTGGACCAAAAACGGACGGAATGGCAACTGAAACGGTAAAGGGGCGCCCCACTACAACAGATGACACTCCACCTGGAGAGGCCCGTTCACGCCGCCTCCCCCGGGGCGCCCCACGCCGTTATTCGGAGCAGCATTGTAGGATACCAAAACCAGTGCGGCAACTTACTGGACATCACCTTGGTGCCATCGTTCTGCTGCCTTGGAACTATTCGCACAACAGTTTGCTACTGATGACCCACCCCCCGCGACGCCCCACGCCGTTATTTGCTGGGTGGCAACTTACTAGACATCACTTTCGTGTCATCTAGATTTCGGCGCGTTCTGCTGCCTTGGAACTATTCGCACAACAGTTTGCTACTGATGACCCACCCCCCGCGACGCCCCACGCCGGAAATCTGGACGTTGTGCTGCGTTGGGACTATTCGCACAGCCGACCGCTACTTCGTTGTTTTTCCCTAAAAATGTTTATATGTTATTACTATTTTTGTTTTCTTGTATATATTTATAAATTATTAAAGTTTTATAATCTTACTACTTTGTCGGAGTGCTATATATTTTTAATGTGACACATAATTGTAAAAACTTTGATGTACAAAGAGTCATCCCTGGAATCTTCCGCTTCACGCTCGGTCCCCTCCCCAATCACAATACAGGATGGTTTTCAGATAATAGCAACGCTTCTGCTGTGACGGATCTCATCGAGTGTGGGCCTTGATCTACCATAACTCCTTTGAAGAGGGGTGATTCTTTACAGCTGTGGCCATAAACTACATCTGTAGGGCTAGCTGATAGCCTAGGACCGGCCTGGACAATCGGACACAGAGGAAAAGGAGTGTCAGAGGGTGCGGTAGTGAATAGGGCGAAAGGGAGGTGTCGGGCGGGCACAGGGTGTGATTCTCAGGGAAGAGCAGCGCAGATGGGGGGAGGTTTATTACCCATGCATAAGACAGAGAGCGGGGGTGACCACTGCCTGGGTGAGATGCTTGCGAGGGTGGGGAGCCATGCTAAGGATCGACAGCGTGCACAGAGTGGGTCTGGTCAAGGCATCTAAAATGGCTGCCGTGCACGACAAAAGTGTGGCATTTGAAAAAAGACAAGATGGCGCAGACAATGTTTTTCAACACTTCCTGATTTCCTTCGAATCGAACGTTAACAGACGTTGGGGCATATTACCAAAGTTAAGCGATATTCATCCCTAACGATGCATTGCAAAGATTTTTTTACCGTCAGAAATTATCGCAGATAAACTTTGCTATTATCAAGGTTTATCGCAAATACGATAAAAAACGACCGCAATGCATTAATATCGCTGAAAACTCAGCGATATTCATACATTACCGAGCTAATGCTCTTAGCCATGTTATCCACCTCCCATTGGATAACATGGCTAAGAACAGCTCAGGGCAGCTGTTACTTTTTGGAGATATTCGCGCTTATCTCGAATATTTCCAAAAGTTGATAATAGGAGATAGCGATGTTAGCGACTGTTTCCAGTCGCTAACATCTTGGCATGCCCACTTTGCATGTCATTAGTGATAAATATCACTCACATGCAAAGTGGGGCCCAAGATGGTCGCTATCTCCTACTAGCCGTCGCTAACTGGTGTTAGCAACAGCTAGGTAATACAGATATAATTTTATCTCCGCGAAGCGGAGCGCTGTTACAGATATATATCTTGTTTTTGAACGTTAATTTCTCAAAATGCACTGAAGCACATATATTGAGACCTAGCAAAGGCACATCGGGCTACCAGTCCCTAATATTTTACCAAGTTTCGTGCAAATCCATTCAGCCGTTCGATTATTATTATTATTTTTTTTTTTTGTCCCGCGGGGCCCTTTTAAAACCTCCACATCAAACCTAGGGGGTCAGCGAGGATCTACTATGCCCCCTTATGGTCATTTGCCCCTTCGCTTTGGCCTCCTCTTGTCTCTCGATCCTACCGAGAGACAAGATGGCGGCCGCTACGTACTGTTTGGAATGTTTACAGACACCGGAGAGCCAATCAGCTTCGCTTCGCAAAGCTCCATAACGCGAAAAGTACGCGAAGCGGTGCGCTGTTACAGATATATATCTTTTTTTGAACGTTAATTTCTCAAAATCCACTGAAGCACATATATTGAGACCTAGCAAAGGCACATCGGGCTACCAGTCCCTACAATTTTGCCAAGTTTCGTGCAAATCCATTCAGCCGTTGGATTATTATTATTATATTTTTTTTTGCCCCGCGGGGCCCTTTTAAAACCTCCACATCAAACCTAGGGGGTCAGCGAGGATCTACTATTCCCCCTTATGGTCATTTGCCCCTTCGCTTTGGCCTCCTCTTGTCTCTCGATCCTACCGAGAGACAAGATGGCGGCCGCTACGGACTGTTTGGAATGTTGACAGACGCCGGAGAACCAATCAGCTTCGCAAAGCTCCGTAACGCGAAAAGTACGCGAAGCGGAGCGCTGTTACAGATATATATCTTTTTTTGAACGTTAATTTCTCAAAATCCAATGGAGCACATATATTGGGGTCCCAAAACGTGTTTTTAACATTGAGTTTTCCATAGGGCGGTTGGCCTCACTTTTAGCCCGAACGGCTGAATGGATTTGCACGAAACTTGGTAAAATATTAGGGACTGGTAGCCCGATGATCCTTCCTGACCTCTTAGGTTTGATGTACCATTTTGCCAAGTTTGGTGTAATTCCGTTCAGCCATTCAGGCTGTAGACGTATGTAAATGTCCTATGGAAAATTGCATGGGGAAAACACATTTGAAAGTGTTGAAATTTAGAACCAATTAAAATGTTACTTTGGTTTTGTATTTGTGTGTGATGAAAGTTAATTGGTTATGTATATATTTCAAATGAGAGGAAACCACAGCCATTTTGTGATACTACTGTCTGAGGTACATTTGTGAGGAATTTTTGGTGGTGAATTTCTGGTGTTTGATTTACACAGTACTAACACTTCTCCTACTTTTAAAAAGGTGAGTTGTTAATTTGTAAGGGGAACTATGTTGTACACTTGAAGATAATTTGAAAAATGTTTTCTGTTATTTATTTGCAGTCCTTCTGTTATACTAAATACTTGATAAAGTTAGTTTTATATTATGTATTACTAAAAACGATAAATGAAAGTGATTATTTTTTTCTGCAATTTACAGCAAGCAATTTCAAAATAAAATGGCTCACAATGAAGAGACCGTGGCAATTTCTTTTGAATTGTCCACTACATTGATTGAAATTGAGAGCACCAATAATGAAATATTGTCACAAGGAGGACATGACTTGTATGATTCCATTAGATTGATTGAAATGGACAGCACCAAGAATGAAATATTGTCACAAGGAGATGACTTGAATGATTCCACTACATTGATTGAAATTGAGAGCACCAATAATGAAATATTGTCACAAGGAGGAGATGACTTGTATGATTCCATTAGATTGATTGAAATGGACAGCACCAATAATGAAATATTGTCACAAGGAGGAGATGACTTGAATGATTCCACTACATTGATTGAAATTGAGAGCACCAATAATGAAATATTGTCACGAGGAGATGACTTGAATGATTCCACTACATTGATTGAAATTGACAGCACCAATAATGAAATATTGTCACAAGGAGGAGATGACTTGAATGATTTTTTTGATCAATCTCTTGATGGCGAATTTATCGAGTGTTTGGAGACCATAGAGTTACAAGAATCATCATTGGAGACTTTTCATGAGGACATTGCTGATGAGGACATGTTACTAGTTCTTTCAAATTTAGAAAATTCTGAAGAATAAATTTATATTTAGAAATCAAAAATTGTTTGAGACATTATTCATTTTTATTTTTAATTTATGAGGTTGTAGCGAAGTGATTGTAGTATAAAATGAGACTTATAGTATAGAGTGCAACATTTTTATGTTACATGGTAAGTTTACTCATATTTATTTCCCTTCTGCCACTATATTATCTCCAATGTGTATTTGACATCTCTTCTTCATCTCCAGCCTCCTTTCTCTCACTGTGTGTCTCCGATGCATCTTATCGCTGCTATTCCATATACCACAATAACTTGCATTACAACATGCAAGATATCTATCTCCTATTACCAACTTTTGGAGATATTCGCGCTAAGCGCGAATATCTCCAAAAAGTAACACCTGCCCTGAGCAGTTCTTAGCCATGTTATCCAATGGGAGGTGGATAACATGGCTAAGAGCATTAGCTCGGTAATGCATGAATATCGCTGAGTTTTTAGCGATATTCATGCATTGCGGCCGTTTATTATCGCATTTGCGATAAACCTTGATAATAGCAAGGTTTATCTTCGATAATTTCTGACGATGCTTAGTGGTAAAAAATTCGTTGGTAAGCATCGTTAGCGATAAATATCGCTTAACTTTGGTAATATGCCCCAACGTCTGTTAACGTTCGATTCGAAGGAAATGAGGAAGTGTTGAAAAACATTGTCTGCGCCATCTTGCCTTTTTTGAAATGCCACACTTTTGTCGTGCACGGCAGCCATTTTAGATGTCTTGACCAGACCCACTCTCTGCACGCTGTCGATTCGTAGCATGGCTCCTCACCCACGCAAGCATCTTCCCCAGGCACTGGTCACCACCGCTCTCTGTCTTATGCATGGGCAATAAACCTCCCCCATCTGCGCTGCTCTTCCCTGAGAATCACACTCTGTGCCCGCCCGACACCTCCCTTTCGCCCTATTCACTACCGCACCCTCTGACACTCCTCTTCCTCTGTGTCCGATTGTCCAGGCTATCAGCTAGCCCTGCAGATGTAGTTTATGGCCCCAGCTGTAAAGAATCACCCCTCTTCAAAGGAGTTATAGTAGATCAAGGCCCACACCCGATGAGATCCGTCACACCACACGTGTTCCTACTATCTGAAAACCATCCTGTATTGTGATTGGGGAGGGGACCGAGCCTGAAGCGGAAGATTCCAGGAATGACTCTTTGTACATCAAAGTTTTTACAATTATGTGTCACATTAAAAATATATAGCACTCCAACAAAGTAGTAGGAATATAAAACTTTAATAACATATAAATATATACAACAAAACAAAAACAGTAAAAACATTTAAACAACGAAGAGACCGTGGCAATTTCTTTTGAATTATCCAATAGATTTATTGAAATTGACAGCACCAATAATGAAATATTCTTGTCAGTAGCGGTCTGTTGTGCGAATAGTTCCAAGGTAGCAGAACGCGCTGAAATCTAGATGGCACGAAGGTGATGTCTAGTAAGTTGCCGCCCAGCAAATAACGGGGTGGGGCGCCGCGGGGGTGAGTGAGTCCAGTAGGCACCACAGCTATTCTTACCGGCATTGCAGAATTACTGCTGGGGACAATGCCTGTGCTGTAGCAGGGTCACAGCAGAAACAAAAAGGATTCTGTTGAAGATGTTGTTGGTTTTCAATTTGAAAACAGTTCTGGTGTCAACTGCTATGCTAATGTAGTGGTTAATGTTTTGTTTTCTCTAGAAAATGTAAAAGAGGGGGAGGCAGTCCAAAGTTCCGTTAAAAGGGCAAAGGAAAGGATCGGTGGTTTGAACTATCAGTCAAAAAGGGGAGGGGGTGCAATAATTTTTCCTACCGGGTCACACTGTGCTTTCACCGGAAGTGAGGTCTGCAGGATTCTAGTAATTCAAAGTGAGGCTGGCGCCAGCATGGGAGCGCCGACGTCCCGCGGATACAGTTTCGTCACTCCACGGGCGATCATGGCAGTCATTCCCCATCGGGGGTCGGAGACTCCCGCGGCTCCTCTAGAATCTTCAAGGTCGTGGAGGACTACGGTGGTGGAGTCAACCAGTGACCGGGCCATTTCTTTATGCTGGGCCCGCTCTTGCCAGGTCGACCGCCATTTTGAGAGTTCGGCAGCTACCGGCGATCGCGGGGTCACATGAGCGGACGGGCTCCACCCTGCCGGGCGAGACGTTGCAGCATGGCCACAGTGGAAGAACCCTTTTCCGGGCGCCTGGAGCGCTGAGGGTGCAGCTGGGAAGCCTCCACCTGGGGAGGCGGGAGAGGCCTGTTCGCACCGTCTCTCCCTCCCAGTGCACCCCACGGCGTCTCGCTTGAGATTTGTTATGGCCGGACCAGGCGATGAGGACGAGGGGGGGGGGGGGTCGGAGGCATGTGCAAGACATCCCCCCCCAGTGTTGTCGCAGCCATTATTCAAGAAAGAAGAAGTGTCCCGTCCGTCTTCGGGCCGGGCTTCCGGTAGATGTCGGCCGGACGCCCCTGGCTCTGGCCCCATGAACGGGTTTCTTGGTTTATCGGCTGCAGCCGGATCCCGTCGGCCTCGGCCCCCCGACCGTTGGTGGCCGGACCGGAAGAGCATGTGGCGGGACTACCTGCAACTCTCAAGGGCCACCGCGGCCGGACTGGGAGAGAGAGGGGAGGGTCGAGGAGACATTCCCCCCCCCCTGCAACTGTTCAGCGTTGTAAAGGCAATCCCCTGGCCGGGTCCCGCTGGCCTCGGCCTCTCCTCGGGCTACACCCTACGTTAGGATCTCCTGGCCGAGGCGTGGCAGCAGGACCTGCCTTATATGGGCTGCTCCCGGCTGGGCGTAGCCGGAACCCTGCCCCACCTTGGAAGTTTCCAGAGTGGGGGCGGATGTTCTACTGACTTGCATTTTCCCTAGTCTATCGATTTTTTTGGCGTGGCAGGCGGTGGGACAGCGAGGGGTGATTTGGTTTCTCTTACTGTTTTTCTGGTCTCTCACCACTGGCATATTTTAACGTTTTCTTGTTTCTAGGACATTAATAGGTTTTATCATTACGCTATGTTATCGTTTCTTTGTTCGTTGTTTAATAAAAGTTCATGTTCATCAGTGGCCTACTGATTTTCGTTTTCCTATTCTTTTCTTTCCAGGTTGTTTCATGCTAAAGTTTCTGTTAACAGGATACAGTGATCACTTCGTTATTATTGCATATGTCCTTTTCACTAGGGGTGCTCTCTGGTCGGGCCAGATGACGTATCTCTAGTAAATGGTCCGGGTGAAACAGGTGCATCAATCAGTGGGGAGTAGATAGGCATGACAGATTACAACGGGGGAGAAAGGTCCGCATTACGTACCCTTTCACTACTTGCAAAGATTTTCCTACGTTTATTTGCAAACAGGGAATACCTCCAAAAAGAACTAATTCCCAAACAGTCAATGTTCGGACAATCAATCAATCAATGAGGAATGAAATAGGTACGACGTGTTAAAGGCTTGCGTTACCTACCCTTCACTATCTGCAAAGGGAGAGAGAATATTCCTATTCTTCCTCGTTTGCAGGCAGAAAAGATCCTTAAGAGAATTAACTTCGAACAATTCAATGCTCGATTCAAACAATCAACAAGGGGTACTGTGAACACAAATGAACGCCGCTTATGTACATACGCATTGCTATTTTCAACAGGTTGTTCCTAATGTTTCTATTTTAGCGAGGTCAAAAAGAGATCCCATTAGTGGCCTACTGATTTTGCTCGATTCCTTTTGTTTTTTTACACGATTTTTCGCTATCTGCAAAGACTAAACAGAGTATTGCGACTCTGTGTTTGTTTGTAAATAGAGAATGAACCAAAGAGAACAATCAATCAAATGGAGAGAGAAGCAGGCACGACGGATTACAAAGGGGGCAAAGGGCTGCGTTAACTACCCTTCACTATCTGCAAAGAGAGAGTACTCCTAATAGAAATGAGGGGTGGGGGGCAGCATTCAAAGCAGATCAGTGTGCATAAACACGAAAATGTTTTTACTTACCACGTACTTGACATTCGACAGCTTATGATATTTGCTATTAAAAAACCATTGAAATTCACTGAAAAAACCATAGGTTATAGACCATATATAGTTAGGAATTAGCATTTACAAAACCTTGAAAATTCACTGAAAAAACCATAGGTTATAGACCATATATAGTTAGGAATTAGCATTTAAAAACCTTATTTTACTCACACAAAACCATTGAAATTCCATATATAGTTAGTTGCACTAACTATATATCGCGCACCCACAATCCACTGCTGATCATGTCACATATTACATCATTCATGACATGGTCAGTGACATCACTGATGACATCACTGATGACATCTCAAATGACATCACTGATGAGATCACTGATGACATCTCATTTGACATCAATGACCACATC
This sequence comes from Lissotriton helveticus, assembly GCF_964261635.1. NCBI lineage: Eukaryota > Metazoa > Chordata > Amphibia > Caudata > Salamandridae > Lissotriton > Lissotriton helveticus. The sequence goes on along the minus strand of NC_136067.1, from coordinate 346,961,256 downwards.
ACTGATGATATCATTCATGTGACAATACAATGCATCTCCTCACGTTTTAATATAACCTCTGTTTCACCCAGTGTTAAATACAGAGTATAATTTTTGAAACCATTGACACACCAATACTAGTTACTACATACGTACTCACTGATTCCTACGTCTACACACACATTCACTCATTCACCCATACAATCATTCATACATACAATCACTCATCTTTACAACACTATCATATGCACTCATACACCTATACAGACACTTACACTCTGCCACTCATCCATGGAGTTACTCACACACCTAGTCAGTCCTGTAAAGAATCAATCACACTTCCATTTTCTTGTCTATACAGTTAAACATAGAGCACCTTACATTTTCAAACATATACTAACACATACTTACTTTCTTATACAATCATTGATACAAGTACACATTGATCTGCACAGAGTCACACACCTCCCAGCCAGCCACACACACACTCAGTCTCCTATACAAATACTTGGACAATCAATCAATAACCCATATAGTTAATCATATAGCTACTGATCAACACATGCAGCAGTTTACAGAACAACAGACATACTGATGCACAAATTAAGACAGTTTAGTCACTAACCCATGCACTCAGTGAGACACATTTAATCACTCACTCATACATTCAGTCGTGCACCTACTAAATCCTTTGTCCAGACACTTATACATCTACTCATTCTTCAATATGTAAAACATATTTAAACTTTACAGAAACACACAGTCACTGGATGATGTCATCAGTGATCTCATCAGTGATGTCATTTGAGATGTCATCAGTGATGTCATCAGTGATGTCACTGACCATGTCATGAATGATGTAATATGTGACATGATCAGCAGTGGATTGCGGGTGCGCGATATATAGTTAGTGCAACTAACTATATATGGAATTTCAATGGTTTTGTGTGAGTAAAATAAGGTTTTTTAAATGCTAATTCCTAACTATATATGGTCTATAACCTATGGTTTTTTCAGTGAATATATATATATATATAAAACATTTCTATGGCAAAATGAAACCCCTCATTTTGTTCCTTTGCAAATTAAATGTTTTAAGTGTTAACACTTTATTCCAATCAAGATGACTTCAGGTGTGCCATACTTTTGTCATAAGTAAGACTGTTAGCGCTCTAGTTGTTGTTTAGACTCTGGGACATTCTGTCACTGGGCTATAGTTGGGCTACATCTGGCTGATATTTGGGCTACATTTGTTTTTTTTTGTCTCTGGTGGCCATCTTTGGGCTACATTGGGCTACATTGGGCTACATTGGGCTACATTTGGGCTCTAACATATATATAGCCCAATGTAGCCCAATATATATTTTTCAAAGTTAATTTTCGTAAAAACCACTGGAGCATATATCTTGAGACATAGCAAAGGCACATCGGGCTACCAGTCCCTACAATTTTGCCAAGTTTTGTGGAAATCCATTCAGCAGTTCGAGCTAAAAGTGAGTCCAACCACCCTATGGAAAACTCAATGTTAAAAACACGTTTTGGGACCCCCCTTTTTCTCGCCCCCCGCTTGACGAAACCCCCCCAAACTTTCAGGGGACGCTCGGAAACAAAACGTGCCATTTTCTGAAAATTTCAGCCAATTCCGTCCATCAACGCCAAAGTTATTCAACATAGAATTTTCAGAAATCCCTGTATATATAAATAGTGCAAGTGCAGAGGGCGACCATACTAAATAAATACAGTTCCTCCTAGATACACTAAAAATATATTCATTCATTAATCCCTGGACATACTTCATACAGATTTCATAAGAGGGAACCAGAAAATTATTATAAATTCCATAAAATTATAACCTGACAATAAACCGCGCATTAAAACAGTAATATTAGAATATGTTGAAATCAAGAATTAGGTCATTGAAACAGAGATAAAGTCACATCATCTATAGACCAATTAATTAAAGTGCCTGAAAGCCAATTTAACCCAATAAATAGCTACCCAGACCTCATCTCCACCAGATCAAAAACCAGTAAAAACTAGAAAAACTAGTAAAACCAATTTAAGAATACGATAAAAACAGGCATAAAAGAACATGAATAAAAATTCATCAGTACAAAATTAAACTAAAAATTCATCAATTATAGCATTAGGGGATATTACAAATGGGAAGATTATTCATCATGTATTGAAATATAGTTAAGGGATAATCCTACCCCAAGCTAAAAATGGTCACTCTAGATATAACAGAAGAATACATGCTCAAATATCTAATATTTATAAATACTTAAAAAATATTTATGAAAAGTTGAATAAATCATCCCCTGTATTAAGGCCATTCGGGATCTTGGTGTCCAGAAGTAGAATGTAGTGGCTCTCCAGCTGTCTAAGTTTTCTCTCTCCATCCCCACCCCTCTTTGAATGTGGGACTGCATCAATAACAAAATAACTCAAATCCTTGAGATTATTATGGTGCACTAGTTTAATTATAACGTCCCTGAAACCTATGTTTTTTTCAGTGAATTTCAAAGGTTTTTTAAATGCTAATTTCTAACTATAACGTCCCTGAAACCTATGTTTTTTTCAGTGTATATATATATATATTCACTGAAAAAACCATAGGTTATAGACCATATATAGTTAGGAATTAGCATTTACAAAACCTTGAAAATTCACTAAAAAACCATAGGTTATAGACAATATATAGTTAGGAATTAGCATTTACAAAACCTTGAAAATTCACTGAAAAAACCATAGGTTAGAGACCATATATAGTTAGCTGGACATTTTATTGACATAAAACCAATGAAATTCCATATATAGTTAGTTGCACTAACTATATATCGCGCACCTGCAATCCACTGCTGATGATGTCACATATTACATCATTCATGACATGGTCAGTGACATCACTGATGACATCACTGATGACATCTCAAATGACATCACTGATGACATCACTGATAACAACATCCAGTGATTTTTTGTTTCTGTAAAGTTTAAATATGTCTTACATATTGAAGAATGAGTGGATGTGTAAGTGTCTGGACGAAGGATTTAGTAGGTGCATGACTGACTGTATGAGTGAGTGATTAAATGTGTCTCACTGAGTGCATGGGTTAGTGACTAAACTGTCTTAATTTGTGCATCATTATGTCTGTTGTTCTGTAAACTGCTGCATGTGTTGATCAGTAGCTATATGAGTAACTATATGGGTTATTGATTGATTGCCCAAGTATTTGTATGGGAGACTGAGTGTGTGTGTGGCTAGCTGGGAGGTGTGTGACTCTGTGCAGATCAATGTGTACTTGTATCAATGATTGTATAAGAAGGTAAGTATGTGTTAGTATATGTTTGAAAATGTAAGGTGCTCTATGTTTAACTGTATAGACAAGAAAATGGAAGTGTCATTGATTCTTTACAGGACTGACTAGGTGTGTGAGTAACTCCATGGATGAGTGGCAGACTGTGAGTGTCTGTATAGGTGTATGAGTGCATATGATAGTGTTGTAAAGATGAGTGATTGTATGTATGAATGATTGTATGGGTGAATGAGTGAAGGTGTGTGTAGACGTAGCAATCAGTGAGTGCGTACGTAGTAACTAGTATTGGTGTGTCAATGGTTTCAAAAATTATACTCTGTATTTAACACTGGGTGAAACAGAGGTTATATTAAAATGTGAGGAGATTTATTGTATTGTCACATGAATGATATCATCAGTGATGTAGTCATTGATGTCAAATGAGATGTCATCAGTGATGTCATTTGAGATGTCATCAGTGATGTCATCAGTGATGTCACTGACCATGTCATGAATGATGTAATATGTGACATCATCAGCAGTGGATTGCGGGTGCGCGATATATAGTTAGTGCAACTAACTATATATGGAATTTCTTTGGTTTTATGTCAATAAAATGTCCAGCTAACTATATATGGTCTCTAACCTATGGTTTTTTCAGTGAATTTTCAAGGTTTTGTAAATGCTAATTCCTAACTATATATGGTCTATAACCTATGGTTTTTTCAGTGAATTTTCAAGGTTTTGTAAATGCTAATTCCTAACTATATATGGTCTAAAACCTATGGTTTTTTCAGTGAATTTCAATGTTTTTTTAATAGCAAATATCATAAGCTGTCGAATGTCAAGTACGTGGTAAGTAAAAACATTTTCGTGTTTATGCACACTGATCTGCTTTGAATGCTGCCCCCCACCCCTCATTTCTATTAGGAGTACTCTCTCTTTGCAGATAGTGAAGGGTAGTTAACGCAGGCCTTTGCCCCCGTTGTAATCCGTCGTGCCTGCTTCTCTCTCCATTTGATTGATTGTTCTCTTTGGTTCATTCTCTATTTACAAACAAGCACAGAGTCGCAATACTCTGTTTAGTCTTTGCAGATAGCGAAAAATCGTGTAAAAATACAAAAGGAATCGAGCAAAATCAGTAGGCCACTAATGGGATCTCTTTTTGACCTCGCTAAAATAGAAACATTAGGAACAACCTGTTGAAAATAGCAATGTGTATGTACATAAGCGGCGTTCATTTGTGTTCACAGTACCCCTTGTTGATTGTTTGAATCGAGCATTGAATTGTTCGAAGTTGGTTCTCTTAAGGATCTTCTCTGCCTGCAAACAAGGAAGAATAGGAATATTCTCTCTCCCTATGCAGATAGTGAAGGGTAGGTAACGCAAGCCTTTAACACGTCGTACCTATTTCATTCCTCATTGATTGATTGATTGTCCGAACATTGACTGTTTGGGAATTAGTTCTTTTTGGAGGTATTCCCTGTTTGCAAATAAACGTAGGAAAATCTTTGCAAGTAGTGAAAGGGTAGGTAATGCGGACCTTTCTCCCCCGTTGTAATCTGTCATGCCTATCTACTCCCCACTGATTGATGCACCTGTTTCACCCGGACCATTTACTAGAGATATCTGGCCCAACAAGAGAGCACCCCTAGTGAAAAGGACATATGCAATAATAACGAAGTGATCACTGTATCCTGTTAACAGAAACTTTAGCATGAAACAACCTGGAAAGAAAAGAATAGGAAAACGAAAATCAGTAGGCCACTGATGAACTTTTTATTAAATAACAAACAAAGAAACGATAACAATACGTAATGATAAAACCTATTATTGTCCTAGAAACAAGAAACGTTAGAAGTAAGCCCGTAATAAGAAACCTGAAAACATCGCCCCTCACTGCCCCAAAACGTGTCTGTCCCACCGCCTGCCACGGCCAAATAACGGCAAACTGGGAAAGATAGAAGTCAGCAGACATCCGCCCCATTCTAGAAACTTCCAAAGGGCAACAGGTTTTCGGCTACGCCCAGCCGGAAGCAACACATATAAGGCGGGTCCTGCTGCCACGCCTCGGAGATCATCACGTAGGGTGTAGCCGGAGGAGAGGCCGAGGCCGAGGCCAGCGGGACCCGGCCAGGGGGATTGACAACGCTGGAGAGTTGCAGGGGGGGGAATGTCCGTGTCCTCGACCCTCCCCTCTCTCTCCCAGTCCGGCCGCGGTGGCCCTTGACAGTTTCAGGAAGTCCCGCCACATTCTCTACCAGTCCGGCCACCAACGGCCGGGGCCGATGGGATCCGGCTGCAGCCGATAAACCAAGGAACCCGTTCATGGGGCCAGAGCAAGGGGCGTCCGGCCGACATCCACCGGAAGCCCGGCCCGAAGACGGACGGGACACTTCTTCTTTCTTGAATAATGGCTTTGACAACACTGGGGGGGATGTCTTGCACATGCCTCCGACCCCCCCCCTCGTCCTCATCGCCTGGTCCGGCCATAACAAATCTCAAGCGAGACGCCGTGGGGTGCACTGGGAGGGAGAGACGGTGCGAACAGGCCTCTCCCGCCTCCCCAGTGGAGGCTTCCCACCTGCACCCTCAGCGCTCCAGGCGCCCGGAAAAGGGTTCTTCCACTGTGGCGATGCTGCAACGTCTCGCCCGGCAGGGTGGAGCCCGTCCGCTCATTTGACCCCACGATCGCCAGTAGCTACCGAACTCTCAAAATGGCGATCGACGTGGCAAGAGCGGGCCCAGCATAAAGAAATGGCCCGGTCACTGGTTGACTCCACCACAGTAGTCCTCCACGACCTTGAAGATTCTAGAGGAGCCGCGGGAGTCTCCGACCCCCGCAGACACCCCCGATGGGGAATGACTGCCATGATCGCCCGTGGAGTGACGAAACTGTATCCGCGGGACGTCGGCGCTCCCATGCTGGCGCCAGCCTCACTTTGAATTACTAGAATCCTGCAAACCTCAGTACCGGTGAAAGCACACTGTGACCCGGTAGGAAAAATTGTTGCACCCCCACCCCTTTTTGACTGATAGTTCAAACCACCGATCCTTTCCTTTGCCCTTTTACCAGAACTTTGGACTGCCTCCCCCTCTTTTACATTTTCTAGAGAAAACAAAACATTAACCACTACATTAGCATAGCAGTTGACACCAGAACTGTTTTCAAATTGAAAACCAACAACATCTTCAACAGAATCCTTTTTGTTTCTGCTGTGACCCTGCTACAGCACAGGCATTGTCCCCAGCAGTAATTCTGCAATGCAGGTAAGAATACCTGTGGTGCCTACTGGACTCACTCACCCCCGCGGCGCCCCACGCCGTTATTTGCTGGGCGGCAACTTACTAGACATCACCTTTGTGCCATCTAGATTTCAGCGCGTTCTGCTGCCTTGGAACTATTCGCACAACAGACTGCTACTGACGACCCACCCCCAGGCAACATCTTCTGAATTTTCATAATTTGAAAGAACTAGTAACATGTCCTCATCTGGAATCTCCTCATTAAAAGTCTGCAATGATGATTCTTGTAACTCTATGGTCTCCAAACATTCGATAAATTCGCCATCAACAGATTGATCCAAAAAATCATTCAAGTCATCTCCTCCTTGTGACAATATTTCATTATTGGTGCTGTCAATTTCAATCAATGTAGTGGAATCATTCAAGTCATCTCCTCCTTGTGACAATATTTCATTATTGGTGCTGTCAATTTCAATCAATGTAGTGGACAATTCAAAAGAAATTACCACGGTCTCTTCATTGTGAGCCATTTTATTTTGAAATTGCTTGCTGTAAATTGCAGAAAAAAATAATCACTTTCATTTATCGTTTTTAGTAATACATAATATAAAACTAACTTTATCAAGTATTTAGTATAACAGAAGGACTGCAAATAAATAACAGAAAACATTTTTCAAATTATCTTCAAGTGTACAACATAGTTCCCCTTACAAATTAACAACTCACCTTTTTAAAAGTAGGAGAAGTGTTAGTACTGTGTAAATCAAACACCAGAAATTCACCACCAAAAATTCCTCACAAATGTACCTCAGACAGTAGTATCACAAAATGGCTGTGGTTTCCTCTCATTTGAGATATATACATAACCAATTAACTTTCATCACACACAAATACAAAACCAAAGTAACATTTTAATTGGTTCTAAATTTCAACACTTTCAAATGTGTTTTCCCCATGCAATTTTCCATAGGACATTTACATACGTCTACAGCCTGAATGGCTGAACGGAATTACACCAAACTTGGCAAAATGGTACATCAAACCTAAGAGGTCAGGAAGGATCTACTATGCCCCCTTATGGTCATTTGCCCCTTCGCTTTGGCCTCCTCTTGTCTCTCGATCCTACCGAGAGACAAGATGGCGGCCGCTACGGACTGTTTGGAATGTTTACAGACGCCGGAGAACCAATCAGCTTCGCAAAGCTCCGTAACGCGAAAAGTACGCGAAGCGGAGCGCTGTTACAGATATATATCTTTTTTTGAACGTTAATTTCTCAAAATCCACTGGAGCACATATATTGAGACCTAGCAAAGGCACATCGGGCTACCAGTCCCTAATATTTTGCCAAGTTTCGTGCAAATCCATTCAGCCGTTCGATTATTATTATTATTTTTTTTTTTGCCCCGCGGGGCCCTTTTAAATCCTCCACATCAAACCTAGGGGGTCAGCGAGGATCTACTATGCCCCCTTATGGTCATTTGCCCCTTCGCTTTGGCCTCCTCTTGTCTCTCGATCCTACCGAGAGACAAGATGGCGGCCGCTACGGACTGTTTGGAATGTTCACAAACGCGGGAGAACCAATCAGCTTCGCTTCACAAAGCTCCGTACCGCGAAAAGTCCGCGAACCGGAGCGCTGCCCGGTCCGCTGTTACAGATATATATCTTTTTTTGAACGTTAATTTCTCAAAATCCACTGAAGCACATATATTGAGACGTAGCAAAGGCACATCGGGCTACCAGTCCCTACAATTTTGCCAAGTTTCGTGCAAATCCATTCAGCCGTTCGGGCTAAAAGTGAGGCCAACCGCCCTAAGGGAAACTAAATGTTAAAAACACGTTTTGGGACCCCCCTTTTTTCTCGGCCCCCCCTTGACGAAACCCCCCCAAATTTTCAGGGGCTACTCAGAAACAAAATGTTCCATTTTCCTGAAAATGTCAGCCAATTCCGTCCACAAACGCCAAAGTTATTAGACATAGAATTTTCAAAAATCCCATAGAGAAAAAATCCTAACTATATATACCTACTGGCGACCGCCAGTAGGTAATATATATATATATATATATATATATATATGTATATATATATATATATATATTCACTGAAAAAACCATAGGTTATAGACCATATATAGTTAGGAATTAGCATTTACAAAACCTTGAAAATTCACTGAAAAAAACATAGGTTATAGACCATATATAGTTAGGAATTAGCATTTAAAAAACCTTATTTTACTCACACAAAACCATTGAAATTCCATATATAGTTAGTTGTACTAACTATATATCGCGCACCCGCAATCCACTGCTGATGATGTCACATATTACATCATTCATGACATGGTCAGTGACATCACTGATGACATCTCAAATGACATCACTGATGACATCACTGATGACATCTCAAATGACATCACTGATGACATCACTGATGACATCTCAAATGACATCACTGATGACATCACTGATGACATCTCATTTGACATTACTGATCACATCACTGATGACATCATTCATGTGATAATACGATGAACCTCTTCAGACTCTAATATAACCTTAGATACACTCAGTGTAAACAGACACTCATAGACTGTCACTCATCCATGGAGTTACTCAGACACTTAGTCAGTCATGCAAAGAATCAATCACACCTCCATTTCCTCAACTATACAGTTATACACACCTTACTTATTCAAACATATACTAAAACATATTTACTGACTTATACAATCCTGGATACAAGTTCACAATGATCCATACAGCCACTCACACATTCACTGGCTCTTATGCACAGTTATTTATATATGTCAACTCTCACATGTACTGTATTTTACATATGTACTTACTTTAACATGTAGCACTGAGATATCCATTCACTCACCAATACACTCATGCACACAGTCAACCGCCCATACAGCTGTTTCCACATGCACTTTTGAACCCATACATCTAGTCAATCAACTGCTCACACATCTATGCAAAGAGTCATACACCTCCCAGCCACCCACACACACACTCAGTCTCCCATACAAATGCTTGGGCAACCAATCAATAACCTATACAGTTAATCATATAGCTACTGATCAACACATGCAGCAGTTTACAGAACAACAGACATAATGATGCACAAATTAAGACAGTTTAGTCACTAACCCATGCACTCAGTGAGACACATTTAATCAGTCACTCATACAGTCAGTCATGCCCCTACTAAATCCTTCATCAAGACACTTATACATCCACTCATTCTTCAATATGTAAGACATATTTTAACTTTACAGAATTATACAGTCACTGAATGTAGTCATCAGTGATGTCATCAGTGATGTCATTTGAGATGTCATCAGTGATGTCATTTGAGATGTCATCAGTGATGTCACTGACCATGTCATGAATGATGTAATATGTGACATCATCAGCAGTGGATTGCGGGTGCGCGATATATAGTTAGTACAACTAACTATATATGGAATTTCAATGGTTTTATGTGAGTAAAATAAGGTTTTTTAAATGCTAATTCCTAACTATATATGGTCTATAACCTATGTTTTTTTCAGTGAATTTTCAAGGTTTTGTAAATGCTAATTCCTAACTATATATGGTCTATAACCTATGGTTTTTTCAGTGAATTTCATTGGTTTTTTAAAAGCTAATATCTGTAGCTGTAAAATGTATTCTTCTTTAAATCCCAAAATATATTTTATATGTTTATTAATAATTTTTTTTTTAATACTTTTTTTTGTTCGCTCCCGGTTCGCGAACCGGGAAGCTTCCCGTTAGCTCATCTTGATGCCGCGACCCAGTCCGCGAACCGGTAAACGTTCCGTTAGCGCAACTGCCGCGTTAGAAATCAACATCGTGACGCGTCGCGGAAGCGCGATGTATCACGTTGTCGCGTAATGCGTCTTATGACGCGCTGCGTTAGCGCACCCGGAAGTGCTCCGGTACGCGAACTGAGACGCGAAGCGCAGCTCCCCGGAAGCGATCCGCGTCGCGTCGCGAAAGCGCGACGTATCGCGTTGCCGCGTAATGCGTCTTATGACGCGCCGCGTTAGCGCACCCGGAAGCGCTCCGGAGCGCGAACCGAGGCGCGAAGCGCAGCGACCTGGAAGCGATCCGGGGCGCGTTCCGCAGCGCGTAACTAAAGCGTAAGAGGTCATGTGACTTGTTGATAAAACTTTTCATTGGTTCATTTCACTTTTGGTTTCATAATGATGTAAGGCTAGGTCAGGTGACCTAAAAATAACACTTTTCATTGGTTTAGAACTATTGTTTATCCCAAATGATGAAAACCCCTCCTTCTTTCCTCACTCTGACTTTCATCTTTGTGAGAGGAAGACCATTTTTGATAGTTGAGCAATGGCTTCAATAGTTGCTTCAGCTGGTGCACCCCCACCACCACCTCCACCTCCTCATGGGAAGAGAGGACCACCTCCCCAGTTTATCAGCCAGACAGAGGAGGAAGAGGATGAACTAGAGGAAGAGGAGACCGAAGGACTACAGTTCTTACAGGAGGTGCCCCGGGTTTCCCGTCGGAAAGCCAGCTTTATTTGGCAGTTTTTTTCACTCCCTCGAGGGCAAAAAAAAGTAAATGCTAGGTATGTCACCTGCCTGATTTGTAAAGACCGGTTATCTAGAGGCACTGATAAAAAATATAGCTACGGAAACTATACAATGCATCGTCACATGATCAGGTGGCATCCATTGAACTACAGCCAGGCGGAGATACGTGACATGCAAGATAACCCAACAACAACTCCTGTGGCCAGGTCAACATCGCTAATATCGTTGACAGGAGCAGAGGCACGGGAAACCGTGCCAAACATTCAGGAGAATTTTGCTCATATGAAATTTACTTGTATGTACTGCAGTGCATTGCTGTCTTGTGGTAACATGAGCATTACGTTAATCAACCTAGCTTATGTAAATCACAATTGCCCTAACCGCCCCAGACAGTAATTTTTTTTTTGCTCCTGTTGAGCCCTTTTCAATGCCTGTTTTTTGTTGTTTCCCCTCCATCAAAAACAAAAAGAAAACATAAAACTGTTCAAAAAATACAAAAAAAACAAAAAATGTTCAAAAAAAAATAAATATATAGAACAACAAAAACATTAAAAAAAAGTTCTTTTCAGAACTACCTCCCCTTTCAAAAAAAAATTGCTAGAATGTTTAGCACTCTGGCAAGCTCTATTTCTTTTAGTTCGCTTCCCCGTTCGCTTCCCGGTTCGCGAACCGGGAGCAAACCCAAAAAAATTTTTTTTTTTAAAAAAAGAAGAGTAGGTATAAGGGAAGTAAACAGAGAGTAATGTTAAAAGAAAGACAGCTATAGGGAGTAAACCAGAGATACTGTTTAATAGATCTATTTACCGAAGAAAAGATGGAAGAGGGTATAATTGTGAAAAACAAAATAGATAAGGAAGTGAAAGAAAAAAAAGAGAGTAGAACAATAACAAAGAAGAGTTTCTTGGAGAATGTGAGTGAATGTTCAAAATCAGAGTAAAACATGTGGAATAACAGAGAGAAAAAACAGAAAACAAAAAAGAAAAAATAACAGAAAAAGATTAATTGAAACAGCAAAGAAATGTAAATAACATAGAGCCATATCATCAACATAGGCAATAAAAGTTTTGCAGCTTTTATCGGCAGAAATGTGTCGCTAAAGCCGCTTTTGCGGCGGAAAACTGCTGCTAAAACCACTTTTGCAACACTTTTCTGCCAATAAAAACAGCAATAATTTTATTGGCTGTGTTCATAATATGCCCCTTAGTGTGCTTCAACTACACAGAAGAAGCATAATGAACAAGTAGTGAAAGAGTGATCAGTCAAAGACACTAAGAGTAATAGAGACGGAGTGAGTGAACAAGAGTGAGGAACTATGAGAAGAGAGGGACTGAGAAAAGGAGTGGAAGGAGTAGAGTAAGTAGGTAATAGAGAAAGGAATGAGGGAAGTAGCAAAGGCAGGAAACTGAGGGTTAAAGAAATGAAGCTGTCGAACTACTAGTAGGTGAATGTGATAGAAATGTAACGAAAAGAGTACAAAACATTTACCTTATAATTGTCATTAACTTACTCACTTTTTGTTTTTATACTTTCAATCTGTGAAAGAGAGAACAAACATTTGAAAAATATTAAAACATGTATTTAAAAATTAGAAAAGACAAGGGAAAAGATTGAAGGACAAACAGTTTTTCAACAACTTTGACACTTACAGAAGCTTCTGCTTCTCCAGGCCCCCTACACAGTCCTAAAGATATACATTTTAAACTAACAGTATCTTGATGCAGATGAAGTGAGGCCTATCTTAAAAAATGGTGCATCTTTTGCACTGCTGTTGTCTCACAAAAGTGTCACAAGACACTAACATTTTAAATGTTTGTTTCAGGATGCCAATAAGATGTGTCCTATCCAGAGGTTTGTTTGAGGTGAGGCCTACTCAGGGTTCCAAATGAAATTTCGAGTTGTTGAAGAGAACAGAGAACATAATACATGTGAAGGCCTACCAATGAAGTAAGTCATGTCCACTTCACTCTTGAACAAAGGCCAGACCTCTTCTGTGTCCGTGGACAGACCTAAACTTCATCTGCACAATGTCATTCGTAAACTTAGGAAACACAGGTGATGTAATTGAAAAATGTGGAGTTTCTTTTCCTCATTTCACAATCACATCACCTGTGTTGCCTTTGGTTAGGTATCTCATAGTGCAGATGGAGTCTAGCATATCAAAGAGTACATAGAAGTTGAGCAGTATATACATCAATTTTGACATTTACAGAAGACTTAGCTTCTTATCTTGTTGGAGATGAAGTCAGGCCTATCTTGCAACATGGTGCATCGTTTGCATCACTGCTGCATCGGTTTCATGTGGCACGGGTTTTTTACAGCATGACACATCTGCCTAGATGCATCAATTTGTAATTTTGTCGCCTCATAGCAAATCTTTTGCACCGCCGCTGCATCACAAAAGTGACGCACAGTGGCGCAAAAGAGGCATACACCTATCATAAATCTATCCCTAACATTTGAAATGATTGATTCAGGATGACGATAAGGTGTGGCCTCTCTAGAGGTTTGTTTAAGGTGAGGCCTACTCAGGATTGCATATCAAATTTATGCTTGTTGAAGAATACAGAGGAGATAATACATGTGAAGGCCTACCAATGAAGTAAGTCATGTCCACTTCACTCTTGAACAAAGGCCAGACCTCTTCTGTGTCCGTGGACAGACCTAAACTTCATCTGCACAATGTCATTCGTAAACTTAGGAAACACAGGTGATGTAATTGAAAAATGTGGAGTTTCTTTTCCTCATTTCACAATCACATCAACTGTGTTGCCTAGGCTTAGGTATCTCATAGTGCAGATGTAGTGCAGCATATTAAACAGTACCCAGAAGTGCAGCACTGCATGCAACAACTTTGACACTTACAAAAGCTTCAGCTTCTGCATGCCCCCTACACAGTGCTAATTATATACATTTTAAACTGATGGTATCTTGCTGGAGATGAACTGAAACCTATCTTGCAACATGGTGCATCTTTTACACAAAAGTGACCCACAATGGAGCAAAAGAGGCGCACGGCCACCATAAATCTGACCCTAACATTTTAAATGATTGTTTCAAGATGCCAATAAGGTGTAACCTATGCACAGATTTGTTTCAGGTAAGTCCTACTCAGGGTTGCAGATGGAATTTAGGTTTGTTGAAGAATACAGAGGAGATAATACATGTGGAGGCCTACCAAAGAAGTGAGTCATGTCCACTGCACTCTTGAACAAATGTCAGACCTCCTCTGTCTCCAGGAACAGGCCTAAACCTCATCTACACAATGTGATGTGAATTGTTAGGAAACACAGGTAATATAATTGAAAAACGTGCAATTTATTTTGCTCATTCCAAAATCATATCACCTGTGTTTCCTTTGCTTAGGTATCTCATTGTGGAAATGTAGTCTAACATATGAAAGACTACGTAGAATATGAGCACTGTATGCAACAACTTTGACACTTACAGAAGCCTCTCCTTCTCCATGCCTCCTACACAGTTCTAAATGTACATCATAAATGCAAACAGTACAGAATTAATTATACTTGTTAAATGGTTTATTTTTGCTGTTCTCAGAATGTATCAAATTTGACTAAAAACAGTGACTTGAAGGTATTCATCATATAACAGCGGGGAAAAAAAACCACAATCAAAATGATTGTGTTTAAAAAACCCATACAACATAACAAATCAGAATTCAGAACTCCTTAAAGTTAACTTACTTTCCATGACGTTGAAGGATGTCCTATGAACAGCTTAAACTCTGTTGTGCTGTTATTACTTTCAGACCGCCACTTTCTGAAAGAAAACCTCCATCGTTTTGAAAAACATGTTACATACAATAAATGACTTCTTGCTCTCTACCACACGTTTCCACAAGGCCAAATCATGTCTGAGCCATTTATAACTCTTAGAATTCTTGTAAGCCAATCCCGTCATGTTGTATTTCCGCAACTTTCACAATTAAAATATTGAAGATCATTTTCACAATCCTGGACTAGTAATATCTTCCCCTTCTTGCTCAGTCATGTTCTACATTTCCTATGACACTGATACTGCTTACTATGAAGCAGACTTACACTACCTCTATGACTACTACAATTATTTAATTCTCTACATCACTTTTAATCACAAAGCAATGTAAAACAGTAGACAGCATTGCAGACTTACATTCCCTCTACTCCATGTTTTGATTGGCTGCTTCAATTAGCTTATAAAAAGAAACAGTTTTTCTGAACTCATTCAAAGTGCACTTATTTCTCCATGACGTCCAGTGTTATGGTAAGAAGTTATGTCTCTGTACTACACTTATCCTCAAGGCCAAATCGTGTAGGAGCCATTAGAACTTCTTGAAATTCCTCAGAGCACATCCCGAGATTCTTTCCCTAAAATTTTGGTTTTAAAAACACCAGGTAAGAGTTTTTAAGGTCATACGGCAATTTGTTTTTGAAAATTAAAACAGAATCATTGCAGAATGACCAGCCATTTCTAGACTTTAAATAAGCTGTGTAATGTCCTGATGTTATTGAAGGACCGTCATGATATATAATTGCTGCAGTTACAAAAGTCCTTCCTGATATTGACAACTGTGAAGCCACAACATTTTTTAATTAAAGTTGTCAATTTTGTTCCATCAGGCCTACATCGTTGGAACATTAAAATAACATACTGGCCATATGTTCGTATAAATAATATGGACATCATTTCAGATTTACATTGGCTACACTCCATGTTGTGATCAGCTGCTTTTACTAGTTTATTAAAAGAGACTGATTTACTGTCTGGCAAAGTTAAATATATAAATCTTTCTGAGTCTACACTAGTAGTACTTGATACTCTACAGTTCTCGCAGTCATGCTGCCATTGATAAGAAAGCCCAAACAGGTGATCTACATCTACACCTTCAGCATGCAATACATCAAGCATATACATTAAAAACTCCTGACAATCTTGCTGAATATTTTGAGAGAATTGTGTTTGGCCTGAACATCTGTCTAACAGATTTCGAATTTCAGACACACTTTCTATTTTTGTTCTATCAGTGCTACATTTCTCTAACACAGAATTTAACAAACTGCAAAATCTTTGATCAGAATTGACCACAATCTCTTCTTTTACATTTTCTAGAGAAAACAAAACATTAACCACTACATTAGCATAGCAGTTGACACCAGAACTGTTTTCAAATTGAAAACCAACAACATCTTCAACAGAATCCTTTTTGTTTCTGCTTATAATTTCAGGTTCATCGACTTTTCGTCTTTTTGCTACAACCTCCCCAGTATTGGTCACATTTCTTCGT
The DNA here is from genome assembly GCF_964261635.1 of Lissotriton helveticus. Taxonomy (NCBI): domain Eukaryota; kingdom Metazoa; phylum Chordata; class Amphibia; order Caudata; family Salamandridae; genus Lissotriton; species Lissotriton helveticus. The sequence goes on along the minus strand of NC_136067.1, from coordinate 346,944,891 downwards.
TTCCGGCCTACCACACGTTTCTCAAACAAAGGATATTGAGGCAAATGTGGCGCATACTCTCTTCTTAACCTATTGTATTCCTTAACACAATCTAGATCCGCACAAATGTTTGTGACATCACACTCAATCAAGTACAATCCCGATAAAGTTCTAACTCGTGACAATGCCACATATGCCATACCCTCCTTGAACACAGAACTGCCAATATTCACCAATGCACTGTCTAAACTTAAACCTTGCGATTTATGGATTGTCACCGCATATGCCAAGCAAACAGGAAACTGCTTACGGCGAACATATAAGTCTTTTACAAGCAAAAATCTAGCAGAACAACGACCAATTAGCTGTACTTCCTCAATGCCATCAAATTTAATTTTTAAAAATTCAATTCCATCTCTATTTCTGTATTTTACAAAATCAACAACATTACCCATTGATCCATTTACCAGACCTCTTTCAACATGTAAATTCCTTCTTAAAATTATACGGCAGTTCAAGCACACATTCAGAGTCTTTTCAAAACCTGCAGTTTTAGATATAGTCTTCTCTAATGAATCCAATTTTGTTTTCAAGTTCTCAGACAAAATAATTGTTGATCCCATATGCTCTACTCTGTCAATAGCTTCCAGTTTCACAATCTCTTGCTTTTCTAAATGCAACATTTTGTTGTTGAATTTGGCACATTCTACAAGAGTTGGCATCAAACATATTCCAGATTTCTTCTCAGTAATTTTCTGAAAAATATTCTCAGGCACAACATCTTGTTCTGGATATAAATTTGACAGTAATCGTGCATGTAAAGCTTCTTTCCCATGCTCGGTCACTTTTCCAATTCTAACATCTTGTAGAATAGTCTTGTAAACTTCATCCTTCGCCAGACGCATATTTTCATGCAGTTCAGCATAATTGAAGTTTAACCATATATTGACGTTGCCAATGCTCCCTAGGCACTTCCTGGTATCTTCATGCGTGAGCATTTTGAACACAGGTTGCCCTTTCACTGGTGTCAGCTGCAGAAGATCTCCGAAAACAATGATGTGTTTGCCACCAAATAACACATCATACTCTGTTTTGAGAACTTCTTGCATTCTCAAATGCACAAAGGCAAGCATGACATTGGAAACCATGCTTACTTCGTCAATGATAAGAAGTTTCATTTTCCTCAAGATTCTTGAAACTTCACAACAAGCATCTCCAGATAGCTTGTGATATTGTAATTTGTTGTCATGCTCCACTGGCAGCATCAGTAAACGATGTAAAGTAATCCCTTTAATGTTATGTGCTGCCAGTCCAGTTGGAGCAGTGACAACACAAGACAGCGATGACTCTGTCCTTTCCTGCAAATAACATGAAATTGCTTTAATAAGGAAACTTTTTCCAGTTCTCCACTCACGTACAGTCGGACAGGCTTCAACGACGTACATGAGCACTCTTTCTTGTCATGACTTAATCCATGATCAATTTGCATGGTAACTTCGTCATATATTTTCCTCTGCTCAACGTTGAGTTGTCTTTCCAACTCTTCTAAGTTAACCGCATCCTCCTGAGCATGTGCCATGACTCTTTCCACTTCATTCATAGCAGTGGCAGCTTCATTTTCGATAACAGGTCCTCCTAGTGGATCCTGACTCAATGAAGCAGAACTCTGACTGTCCTGAGAACTGTCTCTGGCAATCTCGGCTGCAATCGTTGCTTCCTGCTCAATTTCCGCATTCAACATTTCTACATATTTGGGAAAAGCAGGACATTCTATGGTCTCCTTGGCAGCATTGAAAGAGTCTTCGTAACAGAGGAAATCTCCAAGCAGTTCCTCTTCTGAACGCCAAGGCTTGAAAAGTTGCAAAAGTGCTAAATAGAAAAACTCCTTTTTTTCAGGAGATTCGCCACTCAATTTTCGATGGTTTACCAAGTGGCATTTTCTTTGCTTGACCAGACATCCCTCACTTCCTATTACAGCATACACTCCTTTCTCAGTATCTTCTTTGATGTTCCTCTTGAATATGTAATTTTGAAGAACCTCATACAGACAAACATTCTCGAGGTGACTGCTTCGATTTGGATAATATGTATCCAACATGTTGGTCTTCAAAATGTCGGTACTGTTTGGCTCCTTTTCCGCCAAATACTCAATTTCCCGCACAGGTTTGAGAACTCGATTACGCATTGCAGCAAGACCAAGACTCGCCCAAACGATACTCCTGGACTTGGCATAGAGACTTGCTGAAGACAACCGGTCAGAACATTCGTAAGCTCCGATTTCTCGATGCGACAACATCTTCAGACTGAAACTGTACAACTTCTTGCTGAGGCTCTTTTCATGAGAAATGTCCTCCCACATATCCTTCAATTCTGTCTTCTCTTTTTTGGTGATGTAAGATGTCACATACCGAGCCACAGCCATACAGTTATCAGCCACAAACTGTATATCCATGTTAGCATTCCACATGGACAAAATCACCGGGTTGTAGTCGTTGATGTACTTAGACTCTTCGTTCCTCTTCAAATTGTATGTGTTTTTAGGTGATTTCTTCATCACATTATGTCGCAGCGAAGACATCAAACTGTTTACTCTTCCTTTAGAAATCACCGGTCGTGGAAAGCCGAAACGACATTTGGTGTAGAACTTGTCCTTGTTTCGGAATTTACGACGACAGTACTTTCCACATCGATGGCTTTGGAAACGTAGAACTTTTTCTCTTAGGCTTTTCTTCTCCTTTGCGTTTGGAACAGCACACGTAGAATACTGTTGTATGAAACTCATCACTGAGTCTTCTGGATCCGTTCCAAATTTAGGTGCATCCTTGATCCACAGCAACATATGTATATGAGGAGCACCTCTTGCTTGGTACTCCTTTCTGCAGAAGAAATCCAACACCTCTCCAAGAGGTGGATTCTTCTTATTCATGATGAAAGACATCATAGCTTCAAATCTATGATTGAAGTACCTACATACATTGACTGGATCCAAAGAGCACAGTTCTCCGGGTGTCTTGAATTCGATGTTTTTGATGTTTCCATTTGCCTCTCGTAGAAATTCAAGTAAGTCTTCCCAGCCATACTCGGCACAGCTCAGAGTGAGGAACCATGTGGGAGTTCCTAAGTTCCTCAGCATACATTTTAAATCACCATGACGACGGTACCAGTACTCATTAGTACCACGCTGACACGCCATGAGATTAATCAGGTGAGAATCCAAAATACTGTCTTGGACATTGACTTTATCCATAAAGTCACTTGCCGAGATGTTTTGCATGTGTATACCACTTTTCAAGATGTGGTTCACTGCATATGACAGTCCAGACAGATCGCTTTCAAACAGGAGATGAAACAAATAGGGAATGCATTGTCGAAACCTAGCATCTCCTGCATACAATCGCAAAGTCCGGTATTCAGAAGCAGGAATTTGATGAGGTCGCTCATCATATCTTCCTCCCTGACCTGTTGGAAAAAGCTGTGGGAAACACCGCGCTTCCAAACTTTCCTCCCAAACACTAATGGGACTCCCTTTGGCTTGTTTCATTTGAAACAACTCAATAGCATTCCCCATGACTTCCTTGGAATGCAAAGGATGAACACTATAATGTTCATATATTTCTTCACTAGTAGAGGGTTCTACTTTCTCAATTTGACCAGCACACAAATCGCTATCCTCTTCCTCACTTACTTCCTCTTCTGCATCATATACATTCTTATAGTATTTATTATTTTTTTTCAAATACAATGTTGCCTTTTTAACTTTCCTAACATCCACTAAATATTGCCATATTTTCTTATTCTTTGTCGGAACCCCATTAACTAAGATAACCAGAGGTTCCTCTTCCACTTTTTCTACTCCAATTGTGTTAATGTTTTTCTTCAAATCTAGAGGCACATAAACAACTCTTCCCTTTAATCCTCTCTGTAAATCTGATGGAGGCAATTTCCCTGTCTTTGGCTCCATTCTTACAATAGCCTGAAAGGGATGGATACTTTGAATCAAAATAGATTCATAAGTATTTAAATCCTTCAATTCAGAAGGAATCTCAACCAATTCCAGATTATTATGAACTGCTCTAGCAGGCATCTGGTTTTGATTTAATTTGTTACAACAATAAGTACACACACGTTGATCCAATCCCAAATCAAAACAATTTTCTACCATCAAGTATGTTGTGAAATCCTTCCATTCACTATTATTTTCCCTTTCACTTTTTGCATATAAATCCACTAACTTAGTCTGATTCTTATAATAAGTGCGTCGACAACACACACAAGTGAAATTTGGCCTCTCACTTGATTTCACCTGAAACGTCGCAATTTCCCTCTGGAAATTATCTGTACTGGAAACCTGTACACTATCTTCCACATTACCCGCTTCTTCTTGGTCAATTTCAACATTCTCCTCTTTACTTCCAAAGTAACAAAACTCAATTTCTTCACATATATTCTTCACATCTATTTCAGAACCATGCAAAAGAGCAGCGCATAATTGTTTAAGCATAATTGCTGGACTCTTAGCATAATACAACATTCTAACTAATTTCCTCACTTTATTATGATGCACTGCTAGCATCCTGAAATGATGAAAAACACTGTGGCATACTCTCCTGGAAAGACAAGCCAGTGAATGACCATGCAAACCTGTCACTTCTCTCACTCTGCAAGGATCTAATTCTTGCAACAACTTCATTTTCTGCTTCAAACTTTTCTTATTAAATGACCGTACAAAATCACAAAGCAAATTGATGGAATCCTGTCGCACACTGCAAATACTACTACACTTCCAGGTATACACAGGACCCTTAGGACGTCTTCCTAAAACCTCATTACCTAACACCTCTTCTGCCTCTGTTGTCACAAGTTTTTCTTTTTCAACTGGACAACCATCTTTCACTTCATAAGCTCGACCACTGGTGTCAACTGCATGCACCAAATCATTATCCTGGAAATAACTCTCCTCATTAAAAAATGCCTCACAGCTTGAACTATGCATCCATTCTCCAGAAAAAACTTCACAAAAATTACTACGATTAACTATTCTCTTCCATCTACTATTTCTTTTGAAATCATAAATTGCCTTGTTTAGCTTCCTAATTCTATTGATTATCAAAATAAATAACTTACGTTTAATTTCAAATGCCTGATCAATAACTTTCTCGACTATTTTTTTTCTCTTATAAAAAACCACTTTCTGTTGACCTTTCTTAATATTTTTTAACAAATTGCCAATTATCCTGTTGCGGAACATTCGTTTACGAATGTCCCTAAACTGTTGTTTCCTTCTACTATCATGCACAGAGTTATCTCTTGCTCTAGCAGTAACATTTTTCATTGGCCTTTCCTTTCCGTTTGAATTGCTTCTCTTTTTCTGGACTGAAACATTTTCTGTAGTAATATTTTTTTTACTACAGATATTTCTTATGAATGTTTTTGTACTCTTACCCGGTGCTTTCTTGGTGACTTGACAAATCTTTTTGTTAGAGGACTGCTGCTTTTTTTCATTGACCTGCTGTCTTTGACGTTTTGCAGCCTTTCTCAGTCTTTCTTTGGTTGGCATGCTGAAATCTTGAAATGATCTGCAGTTGAATCTGTGGTAAAATATATTAAAAAATGTTATTAACCACTATTACCCAACAGTAACAGTAATCAAAAACTTAAAACACTACTTGACATTTTTACATAGAAGATTTTTTAGTGCTTGGCAAATTTAGAATACAGAAATAGCAGAAAAGAAATGGAATTTATATTCATTTTACCTGTGCTGTTTTATATGTGAATCTGATCTAATTTTATGAGCATATTTTAATATTTTATTGAAGACACTACACATAACCTGTTTTTGAAGGTGTCTTTATTTTTAAATTAAACGGTTTACATTTTTACTTTTTATTTATTATAAATTTTTAAAATAAATGTTTATAGTTCCATAGGCTCAAGCACGTCAGCTTCCCATCCTATGTCATACAATTCTGACAAATCTGCATCCTCATCACGTTCTTCTTCATCCTCAGGATTTAAATCATCCAAGGGATCAACATCCACTGATGTTTCAATTACGAGTCCAATGATGAGGTCAAAATCAACTGATTGCTGATTGTCGCTCATGTTGATGTTGTCTTTATCTTTAAAGAAAGATAACAACAATGAGATGTTGCAGAGTAAGAGACAAATCTCAGAGATTATAATAGTAAAATTGTTTAACAAGAGTAACATTTTGCACCTATTATTTAGCCATGTCCAGCGATGCTGAGGAGGTGAAGCCTATGTCCAATTTTTCAGTGAACAGGACTCATCTCTTCTTAACCTTGGATAAGCCTCACCGACTCTGTGTCCCCTGCACATACTTAAATGTAAAGGGGCAGATTTATGTTAACTGGCACATCCCCAGGGATGCACCAGTTAACGTGCACCGCTGCTCTGCCACCCATGGTGTGCCGCATTTACAATCAGATAGGACAAAGCTGCGTCAAAACCCTGCGCCTGCTTGAAGCAGGCATAGGTCTTGACGCGGCATTGTGGAGATGGAGCACCCCTGAGCCTTGCTGGAGCTGCATCGCACTTGCAATACAACTCCAGCAATGCGCCACCTTTACGGCACAGATGCGTCACGCATCTGTGCCGTTTTTGCCCCATGGTGCGCCGCATTGTAAATGCAGCACACCATGGGTGGCGGAACAGCGGCGCAGGATGACTGGCACATCCCTGGTGATGCGCCAGTCATCATAAATCTATCCCTAAGCTTCTTATCTTGTTAGAGATGAACTGCCATATGTATCATCAAACTATTTTGCATTTCCTAAATAGCGAATTTTAAGGAATAAATAGCGATTCTTTACCATTCCTAATTTGCGATGAGCAAATTGCTAATTGCAAATTACCCATTCATTTCCATGGGCCAGGAGGCCCATAGGAATGAAGGTGCAATTTGCAATTAGCAATTAGCTCATCGCAAATTAGGAATTTTTCCAAGGGTGCAGGGGTGTCTCAAGAACACCCTGCTGCACCCCTGAAAAAGAAATTTGGGGGCATATGGCGCACATACATGCCCTAAGGGCATGTATGGGCGTCTTATGGCACCTTTTGTTTTTTGGAAAAAAAGCTTTTTGAAAAGAATTCGCAAATTACCACCAACTAGAAGTTGGTGGTAATTTGCAATTCCTTAATGGCATTTTTTGCATATTTTTTGTTTGATACATTGCATTTAAGAAATCGTAAAATTTGCAAATCATTCAGTGCAATCGCAAAATAAGGAATAGCAAATTTTGCTATTCCTTAATTTGCATCAAACTTGTTTGATACATACCATTTGTCTAATTAGCATTCGCAAAGGCCGAAATTCGCAGAATTTCGGCCTTTGCGAATGCTAATTAGCTTGATACATATGGCCCCAAGTGAGGCCTGTCTTGCAACATGGTGCATCTTTTGCATCACTGCTGCATCGGTTTCATGTGGCACGGTTTTTTTACACCATGACACATCTGCCTAAATGCATCAATTTGTAATTTTGTTGCCTCATAGCAAATCTTTTGCACCGCCGCTGCATCACAAAAGTGACGCACAGTGGCGCAAAAGAGGCATACACCTATCATAAATCTGTCCCTAGCATTTTAAATGATTAATTCAGGATGACGATAAGGTGTGGCCTATCCAGAGGTTTGTTTAAGGTGAGGCCTACTCAGGATTGCAGATCAAAGTTACGCTTGATGAAGAATACAGAGGAGATAATACATGTAAAGGCCTACCAATGAAGTAAGTGATGTCCACTTCATTGCGCCAGTCATCATAAATGTATCCCTAAGCTTCTTATCTTGTTAGAGATGAACCGCCATATGTATCATCAAACTATTTTGCATTTCCTAAATAGCGAATTTTAAGGAATAAATAGCGATTCTTTACCATTCCTAATTTGCGATGAGCAAATTGCTAATTGCAAATTACCCATTCATTTCCATGGGCCAGGAGGCCCATAGGAATGAAGGTGCAATTTGCGATTAGCAATTAGCTCATCGCAAATTAGGAATTTTTCGAAGGGTGCAGGGGTGTCTCAAGAACACCCTGCTGCACCCCTGAAAAAGAAATTTGGGGGCATATGGCGCACATAAATTTTAAAAACATTCCTTTACCTCAAAAACGATTTTCAAGTCATAATTTGAAAACACTGCCCACAGGGAAATGACTTAAAATGTCCTTAAGACACATGAAAGTGTTTTTTTAAAGCCTTTGCAACTTTTTTGGGTCACTTTTAACATGGCTATGTAACTCAAACAGTCAAAATCTAAATTTACCATGCACAGGTGGGAGCATATTTACAAGGAATTTGCTCCACGGGGAAAGGTCTTTTAATATAATATGGGAAAAATAACATCAGAGACACTGAAATGCCTTATAAAGAAGCATACACCATTATGTCTTTGTCATAAATTTTAAAACCATTCCTTTTCCCCAAAAACGATTTTCAAATCATAATTTGAAAACACTCCACATGGGGAAATGACTTAAAATGTCCTTAAGACACATGAAAGCGTTTTTTGATTGCCTTTGCAGCATGTTTGGGTCACTTTTAACATCGCTATGTAACGCAAACATTCAAAATCTAAATTTGCCATGCACAGGTGGGAGCATATTTACAAGCAATTTGCTCCACAGGGAAAGGTCTTACATTAAAATGGGAAAAATAACATCAGAGACACTCAATTGCCTTATAAAGAAGCATACACCATTATGTCCTTGTCATAAATTTTAAAACCATTCCTTTTCTGCAAAAACGATTTTCAAATCATAATTTGAAAACACTCCACATGGGGAAATGACTTAAAATGTCCTTAAGACACATGAAAGTGTTTTTTGATTGCCTTTGCAGCATGTTTGGGTCACTTTTAACATGGCTATGTAACGCAAACATTCAAAATCTAAATTTGCCATGCACAGGTGGGAGCATATTTACAAGCAATTTGCTCCACAGGGAAAGGTCTTACATTAAAATGGGAAAAATAACATCAGAGACACTCAATTGCCTTATAAAGAAGCATACACCATTATGTCGTTGTCATAAATTTTAAAACCATTCCTTTTCCCCAAAAACGATTTTCAAATCATAATTTGAAAACACTCCACATGGGGAAATGACTTAAAATGTCCTTAAGACACATGAAAGCGTTTTTTGATTGCCTTTGCAGCATGTTTGGGTCACTTTTAACATGGCTATGTAACGCAAACATTCAAAATCTAAATTTGCCATGCACAGGTGGGAGCATATTTACAAGCAATTTGCTCCACAGGGAAAGGTCTTATATTAAAATGGGAAAAATAACATCAGAGACACTCAATTGCCTTATAAAGAAGCATACACCATTATGTCCTTGTCATAAATTTTAAAACCATTCCTTTTCCTCAAAAACGATTTTCAAGTCATAATTTGAAAACACTCCACAGCTCCTATGCACATGAAAACCCTGTCAGTACTAATACTTCACATTTTCTCCAATTACAATTTCTGAAAGAAACAAAATCTATTTGTAAAACACTTGAGACTAAGCAACATTTGAAAAACACAACTTTCTTCATAATTTTCTCCTTAAAGCACACTATTCTCTATCTAAATTAAAGAAATCTTTTCTCACCTTAGCAAATACTTTGAGTTTCAAAACAGTCTCAGAAACACACCAATTTGTCTTCAGCAGAGCAAAAGGTATGCACTCCAGTCTGCAGCTATCAAAAGCACAGAAATGCTGTAATGCTTCACACATATCTCTCATGTCACCCAATCAAAACTCTTCCCTCACTTTTTTTCAAATCAAAACCCTTCCCCCCTCTGCCCTCTCTGCTTTTTTTGCATAGCAACCACCTCTTGGAAGACCTCTGGTGTTTGCAAGTTCACACAACAATGTTGCAATTGAACTCTGAACTCTCAGTGCACCTGCATATCCAGTGCATTCTTTCATTTAATGATTTTTTCTTGACCACTCAAAATACATCTTTCAAAGAACTCATCCACGCACCCTAACTTTCTGTTTTCAGCAATCAAAATCCACCAATCACTGTTACTGCTTCATTAACACAGAAACTCCACAGTTTTTTTCATTTTAAACTCTTATTTTTTCAACTGCCATTTCATTGCCACACTTCATCTGACTGCAGGAGAACCTTCTCTCACCATGTTTTCTGTCTGGATTGTTGGACATAGTTACATCTATTGGGCTCAGAGGTATGCTGAGAACAGAAATTTACCTAACCTCAATTTACAAAATGTGGAAATTAAGTGGTTTGGCCACAGAGGATTAAAATGTCACCAATTGATACCATTGGTGAAAACCTTTATGCATTTGCCAAAACCTGACCTGTTAATTGTGCACTGTGGAGGTAATGATTTGGGCACTTTGACTGGGGTAGGTCTGGAAATGCTTTTAAAGGACACCTTTGAGCAATTAATGGCACTTTTTCCTCAGACTGCCTTGGTATATTCAAATATATGCCAAAGACAGAAATGGAGGTGGTCAAACCAATGTTGTCCACAAATTGAGAAGTCGAGGAAGCATGTAAACAAATCTGTTTCAGCCTACATGAGAGACCATGGAATGGGCTCCGTGTACAACAATAACTTGCGTTACTACATGCAAGATATCTACAGAGGAGATGGAGTTCACTTCTCAGATGAGGGCAACAGAATTTTCATTCTGAATTTAAGACTGTGCATTGGTACCTACTTATAAGTACCTAAATGTACCATAAACCCAAAAGCTCTTCTCAGAGCTACCCTACATCTGATCACTCACAATTATTATTTTTCTCTAACTTTTTTCACTAATTTTCAACAAAGTACGCTCCCCGGGGCGCTACCCGGTACGCGAACCGGAAGCTAACCTCGCGAAATTTTTAAAAAAAATGTTTTTTTTCGCACATATAAGCCTCCTCAGCCACCCTCAGAAAACCTAGGGGGTCAAGATAAGTCTACCGTGCCCCCTTCTACCCATTCTGAACATTATTTGCCCTCCATCTTGTATCTTAAGTCGACCGAAACACAAAATGGTGGACTCCCGTAACGCCTAAGGTTCGCGTACCGGGGCGCTCGCCAGTTCGCGTACCGGGGCGCTCCCCGGGAAGCGCACCATCAAAAAAGGTGGGAAAGTAATTTACAGAAAAACGACTGGAGACACTCTCACAAAATATAGATTAGCTCATACTACATACCAATCCCTATCATTTTCACAAATTTGATTGAAATTCCATTTAGCCATTTAGCCTGTAGACCTCTCTAAATACCGTGAGGTAAATTACTTCTCAAAACACATCTGAAGTGTTGGAATTGACATCCAATGAAAATGTTACTTTCATTATCAACTTTTATTACCTGACATTTGATTGGTTATATACCTGAATATATATAAAGGAAGAGAAGGAAACACAGCCATTTTGACTACTACTTCTTGTTGTACATTTCAATTGGATTTTCACTAATCACTTCAACTTCTTTGTAAAGGTAAGTTGTTATTTTTAAAACTGAAGTAAATTGTGCACCAAAAGTTAATATGGTAAACTTTTTCTGATAGTTATATACTATCCTTCTGTAGTAGTTATAGATTTAGATAGACTTCTCTGTTATAGTTATGGATGGAGTTAGGTTTCTCTTGTATAATTATGAAATTACTTACGTTAAATCACACACACTTTTTTATATTCCTACTTCCACTCTGATACTATACACTGCCCAAAGATAAATTCACTGATAAAAACTGCCTATCTAAAATTAATCCCAACAGTGCCCTATCTCTACTAATATATATTTTTTTTTATCCAAATTTCAGGCAACATGGAAGGCGAACAGAAAGTTTCATTTCAAATTGTCCTGCAAGAGAGCAGCCAAGAATTAATTGATCCAAATGATATAGAATTTATGGATGAAACTTGGGACCAAGAACTACTGCAATGTGTGCAAGCAGTAGATGACCTCCTTCAAAATGAGGACATTTTACACCCTCAGAGATTACAAACTATGTTCATGGAAAATGACGACATTTCAGACAGTGAAATGTTAGAAATGTTATTAAATTTTGAAACACAATCACAATAATAAATAATTGCTTAAAAAATAAAGAAATTAAAAAATAATCAACAAAACCAACAATCAATTAACATACAGTATTTGAAAAGTCTATAATTCTTTTTTCCTTATAGTACGCTCCCCAGTACGCTTCCCGGTTCGCAAACCGGGCGCTACCCACGAAAAAAAAAACACATTTTTTTTTTTTTTGCCCTGCGGGTCCCTTTTAAAGCCTCCACATCAAACCTAGGGGGTCAGGGAGGATCTACTATGCCCCCTTATGGTCATTTCCCCCTTTGTTTTGGCCTCCTCTTGTCTCTCGATCCTACCGAGAGACAAGATGGCGGCCGCTCCGGACTGTTTAGAATGTTGACAGACACCGGAGAGCCAATCAGCTTCGCTTCGCGAAGTTCCGTTACGCGTAAAGTACGCGAACCGGAGCGCTGCCCAGAGCGCGCTTACAGATATATATCTTTTTTTAAACATTAATTTCTCAAAATCCACTGGAGCACATATATTGAGACCTAGCAAAGGCACATCGGGCTAACAGTCCCTACAATTTTGCCAAGTTTCGTGCAAATCCATTCAGCCATTCGGGCTAAAAGTGAGGCCAACCGCCCTATGGAAATTGACATTGGAAAAACACGTTTTGGGACCCCCCTTTTTTCTCAGCCCCCCCTTGACGAACCCCCCCCAAATTTTCAGGGGCTGCTCAGAAAGAAAATGTTCCATTTTCCTGAAAATTTCAGCCAATTCCGTCCACAAACGCCAAAGTTATTAGACATAGAATTTTCAAAAATCCCATAGGGAAAAAATCCTAACTATATATACCTACTGGCGACCGCCAGTAGGTAATATGCAGCTAATTTGTTCGCACCAAGTTATTGGTAGCTTCGGCCTGCCTCGAAGTATGGAACAAGGACAGGGCTGCTGCCAGGAGCAGCTCGTCACTGCACGAGGGATTGAGAACCATTGTATCTCAGCCCACAGCCCGCCTGCCATCTACATGAGGGGCTGGGACGTTTAACGGGGACTGGAGGAAGTCTGGGGACCGCAATTCAATCTACGGACATTCACCTGGAATTATCACACCCTCCCTGGTTTCCAATGCCAAATTGAATTGGACATACTTACAGCTTCCCCCCGCGGAATTATGCTTCCGTCAAGGTGAACTCTGGGAACTGTAGTGAACTACAACAACTACAGAGCCAGTATGTAAACGCGGGGGTGACCATCTGAACCAATGGGAGCACATCACTGTATGTAAAGGGCCGAAATGCATCATGCCTGTGGTTCCATTAAAGGCTTCTGAGAAACCCCCCGAGGTGGCCTCCTACTTCTTCTTTAAACGGAGTGGTTTTCTACAGATATATATATATATATATTCACTGAAAAAAACATAGGTTTCACACTCGTTATAGTTAGGAATTAGCATTTAAAAAACCTTTGAAATTCACTGAAAAAACCATAGGTTTCACACCAGTTATAGTTAGCTGAACATTTTACTCATACAAAACCATTGAAATTCCCACGTTATAGTTAGTTGGACTCACTATAACTCGCGCGCCCGCAATCCACTGCTGATGATGTCACATATTACATCATTCATGACATGGTCAGTGACATCACTGATGACATCTCAAATGACATCACTGATGACATCCCTGATGACATCATCCAGTGTCTGTGTGTTTCTGTAAAGTTAAAATATGTTTAACATATTGAAGAATGAGTGTATGTATGAGTGTCTGGATAAAGGATTTAGTAGGTGCGTGACTGACTGTATGAGTGGGTGATTAAATGTGTCTCACTGAATGCATGGGTTAGTGAGTAAACTGTTTGAATTTGTGCATCATTATGTCTGTTGTGGTGTAAACTTCTCCATGTATTGATTAGTAGTTATATGACTGGCTATATGGGTTATTCATTGGTTGCACAAGTATTTGTATGTGAGGGTGAGTGTGTGTGGGTGGCTGGAAGGTGTGTGACTCTGTGCATAGATGTTTGAGCAGTTGATTCACTTGGTGTATGGGTTCAAGAGTGCATGTGGAAACAGCTGTATGGGCGGTTGATTGTGTGCATGGGTGTGTTGGTGAGTGAATGAATATCTCAGTGCTACATGTCCAAGTAAGTACATATGTAAAACACAGTGCATGTGAGAGTTGGCATATATCAATGACTATACATGAGAGCCTGTGATTGCGTAAGTGACTGTATGGATCAATGTGTACTTGTATCAGTGATTGTAAAAGAGAGTAAGTATGTGTTAGTATATGTATGAATAAGTAAGGTTATGTGTGTATAACTGTATAGATGAGGAAATGGGAGTGTGATTGATTCTTTGCATGACTGACTAGGTTTGTGAGTAACTCCATGGATGAATGGCACTGTGTGAGTGTCTGTATAGGTGTATGAGTGCATATGATAGTGTTGTATTGATGAGTGACTGTATGTATGAGTGATTGTATGGGTGAATGAGTGGATGTGTGTGTAGACTTAGGAATCAGGGAGTGTGTATTTAGTAACTGGTATTGGTGTGTCAATGGTTTCAGGAATGGTAGTCTGTATTCAACACTGGATGTATCACAGGTTAGATTAGAGTGTGATGAGGTGCATTATATTATCACATGGATGATGTCATCAGTGATGTCATTTGAGATGTCATCAATGATGTCATCAGTGATGTCACTGACCATGTCATGAATGATTTAATATATGAATATATGACATCATCAGCAGTGGATTGCGGGCACGCGAGTTATAGTGAGTCCAACTAACTATAACGTGGGAATTTCAATGGTTTTGTATGAGTAAAATGTTCAGCTAACTATAACTGGTGTGAAACCTATGGTTTTTTCAGTGAATTTCAAAGGTTTTTTAAATGCTATTTCCTAACTATAACGAGTGTGAAACCTATGGTTTTTTCAGTGAATTTCAAAGGTTTTTTAAAAGCTAATTCCTTTGTATATCGACTTTGTAACCTACGATTTTTAAAGTGAATTATTATTTTTGTTAGTAGCTTTTTTTTATAACTATTAATTATTATTTTTTTTTTCAAAAATTAATTTTTCAATGTATTTTGCAGTTTTTTTTATCATTTTGTCTCGGAGCGCTCAGGGTGCGCGCACTGGTAAGCTCACCCGAGAGCGCAGCGACAGCGCTATTACCGCATGCGAGAAAAAAAAAGTTTAACTTTAAACGTATTTCCGAAAAGGTAGCAAAATGCCATTTAGACGCGCCGCGTAAGCGCCCCCGGAAGCGCCTACGTTCGTGCTGCGTAAGCGCCCCCGGAAGCGCTCCGGTGCGCGCAGCGGAAGCGCGTCAAGTCATGTGACTTTAAAATAACACTTTTCATTGGTTCTTTACAGTTTTTTTCACAACTAATGAAAACCCCACCCATTTCCTGCACTACCTCTTTCACTTTGGAGACAGCAAGACCTGTTCCCTTCTGTTCTTCAATTTAGTATAAAGAATGGCTGCCAGACCACCCAGCAGCAGTGAGGACTCTGATGAGTTCATCCAGGAGGAGCCTCCTCAGCCCAAGGTGAAGGAGCACTTTATATGGAATTTTTTTACCATACCAGGTGAAAAAAAGGTTAATGCTCCAAAGGTGGAGTGTAAAATTTGCCAAACAGTTCTTTCACGGGGTGACCCTAGAAGAAAGTACAGTTTTGGCAACTCCACAATGATTCGGCATGTTCAGAGGAGGCATCCCCAGAACTATGCCCGGGAGAGTGTCAGGGACATGGCACGTAATCCCCCAAGAGATGGCGCCTCAACATCCACTGGAGGAGCAACAACATCATCGGTGAGAGGAAGACCTGAGCAGCTGATCCCCAACATTCAGCCTGTTTTCAGTGATATCACTATCAAGTGTAAGCAGTGTGATGAACTGCTTTGCTACGGAGAGCAGAGTATCATGAACATTGTACGCAGAAGGGAAGACCACCGCTGCCCTCCCCAGCCCTAATTTTTCACCTTTTTTTGCTCCTGTTGAGCAGTTTGGCATTCCCTGTTTTTGTTTTTGTTCAGAAAAAAAACCTAAAAAAGAAGAAAAAAAACTGTTCTTTTTAGAACTACCTCCAATTCTCCCAAAAGAGCTGTATTCTTTACAAATTCAAAAGGAGTGAGTGAAGTGGAGTGCAGTCAGAGAGCAAAGGAAAATGAGTGAGGGAGCAAATAAAGGGACGAGAGGGGAAGGGAAGTGAACTAGGGGGACTGAAGGAAGGTGCGTGTGGGAGGTGAGTGAGGAGAAGGGGAGTGAACAAGGGGAATGAGGATAAGTGAAGAAAACGGAGTAAGGGAACGGGGGTGTGGAAGGGTAAGAGAAGAGCAGTGATGTTGAGGAAAGAGTGGTGATAGAGAGTGGATAAAGGCAAGTGAGCGTGAGACAAGGGGAGTAAGGGAGTGAGGAGACAGAGGAAGTGAAGGAATAAGTGACAGTAGAGGACTGAGTGAGTGAGGAAAGAAAGATAAGTGCGGGAGTGTGGCTGAGTTATAGGGAGTAAGCATAACAGAAGAGGAGTGACAGACTAAGAGGATGGAGAGAATAGGGGTAACAGAGAGAGAGTGAGGGAAGGGGAGTGAGTAAGTTAGAGGACAGAGGGATTGAGAGAAGGAGTTACTGAAGTGGAGTAAGGAGAGTAAGGGAAGGGAAAAGAGTGAAGGAGCGAAGGATGGGAAGAGAGAGGAAGGAAAGTAAAGGAGAAGGACTGAAAGAAGGTGAGTGTCGGCGTATGGCTGAGTTATAGGGAGTGAGCATGACAGAAGAGGAGTGAGAGACTAAGGGGACGGAGAGAATGAGGCTAACAGAGAGAGAATGAGGGAAGGGGAGTGTAGAAGTAAGAGGACAGAGGGAGTAAGAGAAGGAGTTAGTGAAGTGGAGTAAGGAGAGTAAGGGAAGGGAAAAGAGTGAAGGAGCGAAGGATGGGAAGAGAGAGGAAGGAAAGTAAAGGAGAAGGTGTGAAAGAAGGTGAATGTGGGAGTATGGCTGAGTTATATGGTGTGAGCGTGACAGAAGAGGAGTGAGAGACTAAGGTGACGGAGAGAATGAAGCTAACAGAGAGAGAATGAGGGAAGGGGAGTGTAGAACTAAGAGGATAGAGGGAGTAAGAGAAGGATTTAGTGAAGTGGAGTAAGGAGAATAAGGGAACAGAAAAGAGTAAAGGAGTGAAGAAAGGGAAGAGAGAGGAAGGAAAAGTAAAGGAGAAGGTCTGAAAGAAAGTGAGTGTGAGAGAGGAGTGAGGAAAAGGGGAGTAAACGTGGGGATTCAAAATAAGTGAGACAAGCACAATAAGGGAACAGGGGTGTGGGAGCATCAGAGAAGAGTAGTGAGGTTAAGGAAAAGAGTATAGGGAAAGTAATTTTTGTACGTCAAACTTACCTTATAAATAATGTATACTTAATTACATATTTTCTGTAAATTTAATATCTGTGTAAGAGAAAAAATAAATAAGGTAGAATATTTATAATATATATTTTACAATACAAGAGACAAAGTAGGAGATTAAAAGTCATAAAAGGTTAGTAAGAGATAAAATAGAAGTGAAGGACTCAGAAAGAAAAACAAAGGAATGGTGAAGGTCAGAGAGAGTTAAAAAGAAATAGAGAGAGAGCAAATTACTAAAAGGATAATGAATATGGATACATTCAGTGACAGTGAACAATAGCAGGAGTGAGAAATGAAGTGAAGGTGAGTAAGATACTAAAGGAATGTGCATTAGGAAAACTAAAGGAAGAAAGGGAAGTAAAGAAAGGGGAGTGAGTGACAGAGAAGCAGGAGTGAATAACGGTGGATTAATGACAATGAGGCATGGAAGGTGAGTGAGGGTGAATGTAGGGTCGTAAAACAGTGAGGAGACAATGGGAGTGAATGTAATAGAGAGGGAGTGAGGGAAAACATGTGAGAATATGTGAGAACAGAGGGAGTGAGAGAAAGAGTGAGTAAAGGGCAGTAAGGTGAGTAAGGGAAGGAGAATGACTGAGGGAGCAAAGGAAGGGAAGAAAGGGAAGAAAAGTGAAAAAAGGTACTGGGAAAAGGTGAGTGCGTGAGGAGACAAATAGGATGGGTAGTTAAGGATAATGAATGAGGATAACTGAGGGAACTGGAGTAAGGGAACAAGGGTGAGGGAAGGTGAGTTGATACAAACTGGTGGCGAAGAGCTGGAATGCCCTACCTCTTAACCTCCGCCTGGAGCCATCTGAACCGAGCTTCCGGAAAAAGCTAAAAACATACCTATTTTCACGATAACCGGGCTCACTCCACACTCCTGTTTCTGAGTTTTTCGGTTTCAGCGCGGGGACACGCCATCTGAGCGTAACCAGGCGCTCTATAAAACTCCCTTATTATTATTATTACAAAAGGGAAAATAAAGAGAGGATAAAAGCAAGTGAGCATGAGACAAGGGAAGTGAAGGAGTGAGAACACAGAGGTAGTGAAGGAAAGAGTGACAGAAAGGGACTAAGTGAGAGAGCAAAGAAAGGTAAGTAAGGGAGTGTGGGTGAGTTTTAGGCAGTAAGCGTGATGGAAGAGGAGTGAGAGAGTGAGAGGATCGAGAGAGTGAGGCTAAGAGAGAGGGAGTGAGGGAAGGGGACCGAGGATGTGAGAGGACAGAGGAAGTGAGAGAAGGAGTGAGTGAAGTGTAGTAAGGTGAGTGAGAGAAGGGGAATTATTAAGGGAACAAAGAAAGAAAAAAAGGGGAAGGGGAGTGAAGTAGAGTGACTGACAGCTGGTAAGTGGTGGATGGGAGAGAGGGAAAGGGGCATGAAGGAGTGGAGAATGAGGATAAGTGAGGAAAGTGGACTAAGGGAAGGGAGGTGAGGGAGAGTGAAAAAAGGCCAGTGAGGGTGAGTTAAGAGGAGTGATAGAGGGTGGAAATAGGTGAGTGAGCATAAGAGAAGGGGAGAATAATATATATTTCATAATAGAAAATACAAAATAATTTGTACAACATGTTATATGGTTTATTTTTGCTGTTCTCCGAATATATTGAATTTCACTTAAAACAGTGACTTCAATACTACTCATCATATAACAGCGGGCAAAAAAAAAACACAATCAAAATGATTGTGTTTAAAAAACCCATACAACTTTTTTTATAAATAATATAATTTTTGAAAAAACATATCTTAACTCACTTTTGATCCATCTACTTTTCCATGAGGCCAAATAGTATATGGAAAGTCCTTTTCTTTGGAAATTAGTCAAGAGTATTCTTAATCTCTCATTTACTCGAGTTTCTGAAAGAAAAGCTCCAACATCTTTTACATTATGAAACAATAGTTTTATTTCCACCTCTAGCTTACTTTTTTATTAATATTTTCTATAATACTCACAGCACACACTATGTGATACACATATACTACCTCTATGAGAACTTCATGTTTTTTATTATCTTCATCACTCTCACTCGGAAAGTAATTTTGAACTGCAAACTAAGTTTTATTAACTGCTGCAATCTTCATAGGCCAATTACCTTCCCTAAAATTACGGTTGTAAGAACACTAGGTAAGAATTTTGTAAGTCAGAAGGCAAACGTTGTTTGAAAGTCAATTGAGTATCATTACAGTGTTTCCATCCTTTATGACATTTTAAATAAGCTGTGTAATGTCCTGATGTTGTTGAAGGACCATCATGGTAAATAATTGCTGCAGTTGTAAAGGTTCTTCCTGAAATTGATAATTGAGAAGCCACAAAATTTTTAATTAATGTTGTCAATTTAGTTCCATCAGGTCTACATCGTTGGAACATTAAAATTACATACTGTCCATATGTTTGTATAAAAAATGTTGATAGCATTGCAGATTTACATTGAGTACAGACCATGCTTTGATTTGCTTGTCTAACTAGATTATTAAATGACACTGATTTGCAGTCTGGTAAAGTCAAATATATAAATCTTTCAGTGTCTATTGTAGTACTACTTGAAAAGGAGCAATTGTCGCAGTCATACTGCCATTTATAAGAAAGGCCAAAAAGATTGTCTACATCTACACCTTCATCTTGCAAAACAACAAGCATATACATTAAAAATTCCTGACAATCTTGCTGAATATTGTGTGAAAATTGATTTCGACCAGAACATATGTCTAAAACATTTCGAATTTCAGAAACACTTTGTATTTTTGTTCTAGCACTGCTACATTTCTCAAACACAGAATTTAATAAACAGCAAAATGTTTGATCACGATTTTCAGAAATCTGTTCTTGTACAGTTTGGAGAAAAAAAAACAACGTTAACCACTACATTAGCATAGCAGTTGACACCAGAACTGTTTTCAAACTGAAATCCAACAACATCTTTAACTGAATCCATTTAGTTTCTGCTTACAATTACTGGTTCATCTACTTTTTTTCATTTTGCTACAACTTCGATACAATTTTTCTCATTTCTTCTTTTTAGGCCTCCCACACGCTTTTCAAATAGAGGATATTGAGGAAAATTTGGAGCATACTCTCTTCTTAACCTATTATATTCTTTTACACAATTTAGATCTGCATTAATCTTTGCCTCATCAAAATCAATCAATTACAATCCTGATAAAGTTCTGACTCGAGATAAAGCAACATATGCCATACCCTCCTTGAACACAGAACTTCCAATATTCACCAAAGCACTATCTACACTTAAACCTTGAGATTTAAGAATAGTCACTGCATATGCCAAAGAAACAGGAAACTGTTTTTGGCGGACATATAAATCTTTCACAAGCAAAAATCGTGCAGAACAACGACTGATTTGTTGTTCTTCTTCAATACCATCAAATTTTATTTTTATAAATTCAATTCCATCTCTATTTTGGTAATTCACAAAATCAACAACATGACCCATTGCTCCATTTACTAAACCTCTTTCCACATGTAAATTCCGTCGTAAAATTATACGACAATTTAAAGATGCATACAGAGTCTTTTCCAAACCAGCAGTTTTAGATATTGTCTTCTCTAAAGAATTCAAGTTTGATTCAAACTTTTCAGACAAAATAATAGTTGCTCCTTCATGTTCTATTTTATCAATAGCTTCTCTTGATTTTCCAACTTTAACATTTTGTTGTTGAAGATTGAACATTCTTTCAGAGTTGGCATCAAGCATATAACATATTTGTTTTCAGGAATTTACATATAAATATTCTCTGGGAGAATATTTTCATTTGGGAACAAATTTGAAATTAATCGGCCATGTAAAGCTTCTTTGCCATGTTCAGTTAGTTTTCCAATTCTTACATCTTGTAGCATATTTTTATACTCTTCATCCGTTGCCTGTCGCATATTTTTGAAGCAGTTCTGCATATTTGAAATTTAAACATATGTTAACATTTCCAATGCTTCCTAGGCACTTCCTGGTATCTTCATGAGTAAGCATTTTAAACACTGGCTGTCCTTTCACTGGAGATAGTTGCAGTGGATCTCCAAAAGCGATGATGTGTTTGCCTCCAAATAACACATCATACTCTGTTTTAAGAATTTCTTGCATTCTTAAATGCACAAATGCAAGCATTACATTTGATACCATGCTTACTTCATCAATGATAAGATGTTTCATTTTCTTTAGGACTCTTGAAACTTCCCAACAAGCTTCTCCAGATAGCTTGTGGTATTGTAATTTATTATCATGCTCTAATGGCAGCATCAATAAGCGATGTAAAGTAATCCCTTTAATGTTGTGTGCTGCCAACCCAGTTGGAGCGGTACCAACACAAGACAGCGATGACTCCGTTTTTTCTGCAGATACGTTGCAATTGCTTTAATCAGAAAACTTTTTCCAGGTCCTGCTTCTCCACTCCCGTACAGTCGAACAGGTATAAATGATGTACATGACCACTCTTTTTTCTCATGAGATAAAACATGCTCAATGTGTTCTGTGACTTCGTCATACATTTGCCTCTGCTCAACGTTTAGTTCTTTTTCCAAATCTTCTAAGTTAACTACATCCTCCTGAACTTGTTCCATGGCTCTTTCCACTTCATCCATGGCAGTGGTAGCTTCATTTTGTATAATTGGTCCTCCTAGTGGATCCTGACTGAATGAAGCAGAACTCTGACTGTCTTGAGAACTGTCTCTAGCAATCTCTGCTGCAATTGTAGCTTTTTGCTGTATTTCCTCGTTCAACATTTGCAGATAATTTGAAAAAACAGGACATTCTATGGTATCCTTGGTTGCATTGAACGAATCTTCATAAGTAAGAAAAACTCCAAGTAGTTCCTCTTCTCTACGCCACGGCTTAAATAGTTGCAAAAGAGCGAAGTAATAAAATTCCCCTTTGTCTGGAGATTCACAACTCAATTTTCGATGATTAATCAAATGGCCTTTTTTTTGTTTCACTAGACAGCCTTCACTTCCAATTACAGCATATACACCTTTATTGACGTCTTCTGTGACGTTCCTCTTAAAAGTATGGGTTTGCAGAACTTCATAGAGACAAACGTTCTCAAGATGACTACTTCTATTTGGATAGTATGTATCCAACATGTTTGTCTTCAAAATATCTGTACTGTCTGGTTCTTTCTCCGCCAAATACTCAATTTCTTGTACAGATTTCAAAACTCGGTTTTGTGCTGCAGCAAGACCTAGACTCACCCAAATGATGGTTCTAGATTTGGCATATAGACTTGCTGATGATATCCGATCAGAACATTCGTATGCTCCAATTTCTCGATGCGACAACATCTTCAGACTGTAACTGTATAATTTCTTGCTTAGACTCTTTTCATGTGAAATTTCCTCCCACATTTCCTTCAGTTATGTCTTTTCTGATTTTGTGATGTAAGACGTCACATATCGAGCCACAGCAATAGAGTTATCACCAACATATTGAATATCCATGTTAGTATTCCACATGGACAAAATGACTGGGTTATAGTCATTTATGTATTTCGAATCTTCATTTCTTCTTAGGTTGTATGTATTTTTGGGTGATATTCTTGTCACAGTATGTCGCAGAGAAGACATAAAATTGTTCATTCTTCCTTTCGATGTTACTGGACGTGGAAATGCAAAACGACATTTTGTGTAGAACTTGTCCTTGGATTTGTATTTTCGACGACAGTATTTCCCACAACGATGGGTTTGAAAGCGTAAAACTTGATATCTTAAATTGTTTTCTTCTGTACTTTTCGGAACAGCACATGTAGAATACTGCTCAATGAAACTCATCACTTTCTCATCTGAATCTGTTCCAAATTTTGGTGCATCTTTAATCCATAGCAGCATATGTATGTGAGGAGCATCTCTTGCTTGATAATCCTTTCTCCAAAAGAAATCCAACACCTCTCCAAGCGGAGGATTTTTTTTGTTTGTAATAAAAGACATCATAGCTTCAAACCTATGATTGAAATACCGGCATACATTAACTGGATCCAAAGAGCACAGTTCTCCAGGTGTCTTGTATTCAATATTTTCAATGTTTTTATTTGCCTCTCGTAGAAATTCAAGTAAGTCTTCCCAAGAATACTCAGCAAAGCTAAGAGTGAGGAACCATGTAGGAGTTCCTAAGTTTCTTTGCATACATTTCAACTCCACATGACAACGGTACCAATACTCGTTAGTACCACGCTGGCATGCCATGAGATTAATTAGCTGAGATTCCAAAACACTGTCTTGCAGTTTCACTTTATCCATAAAGTCCCTTGCCGAAAAATTTTGTAGATGTGCTCCACTTTTCAGTATATGGTTTACTGCATAAGAAAGTCTGCACAAGTCACTCTCAAACAGTAGATGGAAAAAATATGGAATGCATTGACGAAACCTTGGATCTTCTGCATATAATCTTGAAGTCCGGTATTCAGATGCAGGAATTTGAACAGGTCGGTCGTCATATCGTCCACCTTCACCTGTTGGGAATAACTGTGGAAAACAACGAGCTTCCAAACTTTCTTCCCATACACTAATGGGACTTCTTTTGGCTTCTTTCATTTGAAACAAGTCAATATCATTCCCCATTACTTCTTTGGAATGCAATGGATGAACACTATAAAGTTCATAAATTTCTTCACTTCTAGAGACATCAACTTTTTCAATTTGCCCAGCTGAGAAATCAGTGTCGTCTTCTACAGTTGTTTCCTCTTCTCCCACATACACATTTATATAGTACTGATTATTTTTTACCAGGTACAACGTTGCCTTTTTGACTTTCCTAACATCCACTAATTCTTGCCAGATTTTCTTACTCTTTGTCGGAACACCATTAACTAGAATAACCAGAGGTTCCTCTTCTACTTTTTCGACACCAATTGTATCAATATTTTTCTTAAAATCTAGAGGCATAAAACAACTCATCCCTTTAATCCTCTCTGTAAATCTATAGGAGGCAATTTCCCTGTCTTAGGCTCCATGCGAACAATAGCCTGAAAAGGATGCACACATTGAATCAGAATAGACTTATAGATATTTAAATCCATCAATTCAGAAGGAATGTCTACCAACTCCAGATTATTATGAACAGCTCTAGCAGGCATTCTGTTTTCATTTAATTTATTATAACAATATTTACAAATACGTTGATCAGAACCCAAATCAAAACAATTTTCTACCAACAAATAAGTTGCAAAATCCTTCCACTCATTATTATTTATCTTTTCACTTTTTACATATAAATCAACTAATCTAGTCTGATGCTTATAATGAGTTCGTCGACAAAACACACAAGTAAAATTAGGCCTTTCACTTGAATTGACCTTACATTTGTAATTTCATGTTCAAATTTTTCTGTACTTGAAATCTCTACATTCTCTTCTACATTACCTTATATTACTGTATCAATTTCTGCACTGTCCTCTTTTTCACCAAAGTAACAAAACTCAATTTCTTCACAAATGTTGTTCACATCTAAATCAGTTCCAAGCAAAAGAGCACTGTTTAACTGTTTTAGTTTAAGTACTGGACTTTTTGCATAATACAACCTTCTCACTAATTTCCTCACTTTATTATGATGCACTGCTAACATCCTAAAATGGTGAAAACACTCTGACATACTTTTCTTGAAAGACAAGCCAGTGAATGCCCTTGCAAACCTGTTTTTTCTCTCACTCTACAAGGATCTAACTCTTGTAAAATTTCCATTTTTTGTTTTACACTTTTCTTAGTATATGTCCGCAAGAAACTGCAAAACAAATCAATTGAATCCTGTCGCACACTACAAATACTAATACAATTCCAAGTATACACTGAAGCCTTAGGACAACTCCCTAAAACTTCATCAGCTAACACCTCCTCTGTATTTCTAGGCACAATCTTTTCTTTTTCAACCGGACAACCGTCCTTCACCTCATATGCTGGACCACTGGTGTCAACTGCATGCACCAAATCATTATCCTGAAAGTAACTTTCTTCATTAAAAAATGGCTCACAACTTGAACTATGCTTCCATTCTCCAGAAAAAACATCACAAAAATTAGTCCGATTAATTACTCTCATCCACTTACATTTTGATTTGAACACATTGATTACCTTATCTAGTGTACGAATTCTATTCATTATTAAACTAAACAATTTATTTTTCACTTTAAATGCTTCATCCACAATCTTCACTATGTTTTTCTTTTTCTTGTAAAAAGCGGTCTTTTTTTGATACCTCTTTAAATTTTTTAATAAATTGGATATAATTCTGTTATAAAATATTCGTCTACGAATTTCAATAAATTGATTTCTCCTTCTATTGCTATAGACAATATCATCTCCTTCTACAGGTCTAAGACACACTTTCTTCTTTCTAATTAGAGGTGTCTTTTTCTTCTTTGAAATCACACGTTTTATTTTTTGACATTTCAATAAGTTCCTGAGAAAATTTTTAGTTTGCTTACCAGGAGCATTATTTTTTTTCACTGAAGATTTTGTTTTGACTGAGTCTTGTTTTTTTCTTTCCTTAGACCTTCAATCTTTTTTATATTGCTTTTGACATCTTTCTTTGGATGGCATATTGTTTTTTCTTTGTATAGATGATTATAATCTGTGGTAAAGAAAAAATAACATTTTATAGACCACTACAAACATATTTCATAGCAATTACAAAAAGTAAACAATATAAACACTAGTATACAACAAAAGGCTGATTTAAATTACATGTGATTTCCTTTTTGTCAAAAACGATTTACTATGTAAAAAGTTTTCTGGTAAAATGTCTGGCTTAAACATTTTTTTGACAAATATCACACTGAGTTTCTGTGTGAAATAAGGAATTACATTTTCACATGTTTCAATAATGTCACCTGTGCCTTCGAACAGTTTGTCTCTTTTAACTTAAAAGGTACTGTGTGTCTGTATCTCATTTCACTATGCATGTGCATAATCTCTCTTTTTATGTGTGTCATTTCTCTCTTTGTATGTCTGTCATGACATGTGTGTCATGTGCCTAAGATCACCATGTGAGTCAAGCTTGATTTTAAATGGATCTGGATGAATAATTTGCTTAGTACATGTACTAGTAGGAAATCTTAGGCAGCATGTCTGTTATGTCTCTTTCTTCTGAAATAGGCTCAACGCTCTGCAATCAAGATCCAGGGTGTGTTATATATGTTGATTTTAAATGGATCTGGGTGAATAATATGCTTAGTTGATTAGTGAAATAATATGTGCAGACACACACATACTGCTTGCAGAGACATATATGGTAGATTACATGTAACATCCTGGTCATGTGCCTAAGATCACACTGATGGGTGAATCAAGCTTCAGTCACAGTATGATCTTAGGCACATGACCAGGATGTTACATGTAATGAGAAATTAATGTAATGTCTTGCTTATATATAGGTGGCCTATTTTTTCTCTGTAGAGACAGTGAAATAATATGAGCAGAGACGCACATACTGCTTGCAGAGACACCCATGGTAGATTATATGTAACATCCTGGTCATGTGCCTAAGATCACACTGTGAGTGAAGCTTGATTCACCCATCAATGTGATCTTAGAAGAGACACACATACTGTTTGCAGAGACAGACATGGTAGATTATATGTAACATTCTGATCATGTGCCTAAGATCACACTGTGAGTGAAGCTTGATTCACCCATCAGTGTGATCTTAGGCAAAGACACACATACTGTTTGCAGAGACAGACATGGTAGATTATATGTAACATTCTGATCATGTGCCTAAGATCACACTGTGAGTGAAGCTTGATTCATCCATCAGTGTGATCTTATGCAGAGACACACATACTGTTTGCAGAGACAGACATGGTAGATTATATGTAACATTCTGATCATGTGCCTAAGATCACACTGTGAGTGAAACTTGATTCACCCATCAGTGTGATCTTAGGCAGAGACTGTCAGGATTACAGCCGTGGAGAGCCGCTGTCCGCATTTTGCGTATCAAAGGGTGACCTCATACGACAGACTACACCTCCCAGAATGCCGGAAGGCAACGTCACGTAGCGACGCCTGTTATGCAAAACCCAGGAAATAAGACCTTGCCGAACTCACCGGCAGTGCCGATAATTCTTGCCAATTCGTCATACTGGTTGGTATTCTGGAGTTGCGGTAAACTCTTGTTTGGAGACTTTCATACGTTTGTTTCTCTTCGCACCCTGTTCTGGGTCGGGTGCAGGACTCGTTGGGTCTTTACTGGTCTACACGCGGCTGCGTGTACAAACAAGGTCTCAAGAAGGTTCTCTCTGTTTGGAGCGAGCATTTTTCTCCCTGTTGGACGAGAAAGGCTTTCCGCTTTCTCATTGCAGGGAGAAACCTGATATCTATCCGACACAATCGGAACAGAACTTTAGGTCAGTAGATTTACTTTGTTATTTTCCTTTGTTTGAATAAGGATATCGGAGCGGTTTGGGCTCAAACTGTTCTTCGAGTTTGCTACATTATGCCTAGTCACTTGAGGTGTCTCAAGATTGTTGAACCCCTCAGAATTGAACGAATAATTCATGTCGGCAGGAACCGTTTAAGGGTGATGTAACCTTGCCTGCTGTTTTCTTCTATGATTTCTTTCCACAACCTTTCTCTACACTTTTTATCCTAACTCAGGAGAGACGATTCAGGGGTATTTGATCAGAGGGATTGGTCCAACCTTAGAATGAACACAATACTAGTGTGGTATGTAATGCGATTTATTGGTAACTAACATAGCCCTCACTTAGGACTAGAAGTTCATCGTTTTCTTTTATGTTTGTCATTACAGTTGGTTGCCATCCCTGGTATCACCCCGTATCTATTCTCCCAAATTCAAAGTCTGCTGTATTTTCCTTTTCAGGTAGGGGTTTAGATACATGTTGTTGAAGAGTAAGGAAGGATTGTAGGGGATACCATTGTGGGTTTTTTTCTAAATCTCTGTCCTTGTCGTTTCAGATCACCCTCCCCGCTGTCCCCTTCCTTTCCCGCCATCACGGGACTGTCTTGGTAGTCTGTGTTCATCACTTCAGACTCTAAGGGAGTTGTGTGGGGTAGGTTACAGGCTATTCAGCACAGCCCCGAAGAGAACAGAAGACAGAGCCTGACAGAATTATCGGCCCAAGATTGCTTTTCTCTTCTTGGCTGTGTTGAGGAAATAATGGCTACTTTAGATGACGTTATGGCAGCTCTAGCCTTGGTTCAAACGGAGCTAGCGGCCTCCAACAGAGAGGTGGCGGCTTCTAGATCTGAGAACGCACAGTGAAAGGCTAGAATAGACAGAATGCAAGGGAACCCCTTTGATGCTGGGTCAAGCCCTACTCCTTCCACCTCCTTAGTAGTAGAGATGCCCACACAGATACCCCTGGCACTCCCTGAGCGTCTCTACGGGGATAACAAGAAAGTCCAGGTGTTTATGACACAAGTGTTACTGCATTTTATGTGTAAGCCAAAGATGTTCTCCGCCAACCAGGCTAGGGTTGCTTTTCTAATTTCCTATCTCGGGGGGAAGCAGCGCAGTGGGCAGTCCCTGTAGTTCAACGAGACGACCCGCTACTCTACGATTGGGATGAGTCCAGATCGGAATTTGAGAAAATGTTTGATCGAAGGGCCGAAACATTTACCGCCGATAGGGAGCTGCTGGTCCTGAAACAAGGCAACACAGAACTGGTAACCTATTTAAACAGCTTTCGTCGTCTGGTGGCGGAGACCGATTGGCCAGAAGCCAAACAATCCGCTTTGTTCTATCAAGGCCTGAATGATGAGATGAAGGACGTGTTGGCCCACATTGATCCGCAACCTCGCACCTGCTCTGCTCTTATTGAGCTGACCCTATGTCTGGATCACAGGATGAAAGAGCGAAAAGGTGACAACAAGAAAAAAGAACAACCTGTCATGTCTTATGATCGAGGAGGACTGGGGGAGAAGTCAACTACAACACCGGAACCTATGGATATCAGAGCGGTGAGGGCTTCATTAACGTTAAGCGAAAAGGAGCACCGCAGAAAACAAGGCCTTTGCCTATATTGTGGTAAAAAAGGGCATTATTTACGGGACTGTCCAGTGAAGCCTAAAACTGGAAGGTTTAGGACGGGACAAACCGCAGCAGGAACCTCTAAGAAGAAGTCAGAAAACTCCAATGCTTGAAGGTGGATGAAGGGGAACCATCAAGCAGGAATATCATCCCTTCTATAACGCCTGGCTGCGACCAAGAAAATAATCATTTGTTTTTGGCTATAACTTTAATTGTTGATTTGGGAGAGAAAGACATTAACGTTATGGTGGATTCCGGTGCAACTGGATGTTTTATGGACTAGGCAGAAGCAGAAAGACTAGGAGTGCGTCTAATCCCAAAGGACCAGCCAGAAATGGTATACGCGGTGGATGGTAGTGAATTAATAGCAGGGCCTATTAAATATCACACACCCGAATACGAACTCACCCACAACGGAAACCATCATGAGAAGTTATCCTTCAATATAATCCAAGCACCCCAATACGGCATCATTCTAGGGCTTTCCTGGCTACAAAAACATGAACCCTATGTACACTGGACATCCAGGACGGTACGGTTTGTATTGATTATTGTAAAGAACAGTGTATGCCTGAATCGGAGTGCCCATCCCGGGCTTTGGCCTCGTTACACAGAATAGCCACTGCTGCTGAGAAAGACATAGTTCTCCCTTCTTGCTATAAAGCGTTTGAGGATGTGTTCAGCGACGCACAGGCAGAGGTGCTCCCACCACATAGAGCCTACGATTGCCGAAGAGACCTTATCCCAGGATCGGTGGTTCCAAACGTAAGACTCTATGCTCTCACAGTGCCCGAGAATGATTATTTACGTGCTTATTTGGATAAATATCTGGCTATAGGGTATATAAGACCATCAAGATCACCTGCGGCCTCGCCGTTGTTTTTTATACCAAAGGCCA
This sequence comes from Lissotriton helveticus, assembly GCF_964261635.1. Lineage (NCBI taxonomy): Eukaryota > Metazoa > Chordata > Amphibia > Caudata > Salamandridae > Lissotriton > Lissotriton helveticus. Next base: position 346,914,611 of record NC_136067.1, on the reverse strand, counting down.
ATGGAGACAAGAGATGCTGTATTGACTACAGAGCCCTGAACACTATCACAATCAAGAACCAATATCCTTTGCCACTGATTCCTGTGTTATTGAAACAAGTGAGATCAGCCAAAATATACACCAAGCTTGATTTGAGAGGTGCGTATCACCTTGTCCGTATACGGCAAGGTGACGACTGGAAGACGGCCTTCAAGACGCGGTATGGGCTCTTTGAATATTTGGTGATGCCCTTCGGGCTATGTAACGCCCCGGCCGCCTTCCTGTTTTTTTTGAGTGAGGTATTGAGGGAATATCTCGATCATTTCGTTGTCGTGTATATTGACGACATTTTGGTGTATTCAAACACATCCGAAGAACATGCGATACATGTGAGCCAAGTGTTACAGGCCTTACTACATCATCATCTGTACTGCAAGTTTCACGTGACCACAGTCGAATTCTTAGGTGTGATGCTCACACTGTCCAGTCAGGTCATAGCTGAGAGAAAAGTCAAGGCAGTGAAGTAGTGGCGTCGTCCGTGTAATGTTAAAGACATTCAGTGTCTACTAGGATTCGCCAATTTTTACGGGCGTTTCATACGTGGATTCTCAGCTTTGGTTACACCCTTGACCCGACTCACGAGGAAGAACGTTCCGTTTATATGGGATACGGAAGCACAGGGAGTATTTGATCGGTTGAAAGAACCCTTTTCCACGGCTCCCGTTTTAACTCACGCCAATCCTGACCTACCCTTCCTGGTGGAAGCCGACGCCTCAGAAGTCGCCTTAGGGGCTGTGTTATCTCAAAGGAATGAATCCACTGGAATGTTACACCCCATTGCATTCATGTCAAGGAAACTCAGTCCTGCTGAGACGAACTACACGATAGCGGAAAAGGAACTGCTGGCCATACGTGATGCCTTTTTGGAGTGGAGGCATTGGTTGTTAGGGGCTACTCATCAAGTTACGGTCTACACAGACCATCGGAACTTACAGTTTATACGAGCAGCTCATCATCTCACCCCTAGACAGCTACGCTGGATATTGTTCTTTGAAGAATACAGATTCATTGCCACATAAAGACTAGGCATTAATAACAAAAAAGCGGACGCCTTGACAAGGCAAGAAAACCCGGCTATGCACGCCATAACACCAAGCAAATCCATCATTGATCCCGCGAAAGTTGTGTGTGTGACCTAAACAGGGGATTTTCTACAAAGCGTGAGATCAGGTATACACACCTGTGTATGGAGAACCTGGCTTCGACATCATCCAGAGTGGAAGATGAGACATGGTGTGCCCATGAGGGGATCACAAGTACTCGCACCTACAAAACCCATGCAATAAACTGTATTTACCTGGTGTCATGATACACCATGTGATGGTCACATGGGTTTTGTGAAAACCCTTGAAAAGGCCTTACGACAGTTCTGGTGGCCATCAATATGACCCGATCTTTGTCAATGGGGGAAGGAGTGTATACAGTGCGCCCAAATGAAATCTGATCGACAACAACCTTAGGGATACTTACAACCCTTGCCCACACCCGAAACACCCTGGGAGAGGTTCTCGGTGGACTTCATTGTCGGACTCCCTAAAGACCAAGGAAAAACAGCTATCCTGGTGGTGGTGGATTACCTTACAAAAATGAGGCACTTTATAGCATGCAATCAGGTCCCTACAGCTGGTCACTTGGCGCACCTCCTTTTAGTGAATGTAGTCAGGTTACATGGTCTCCCGAGGGTGATAGTGTCAGATAGAGGGGCCGAATTCACTGCTCGCTTTTGGAAAACCTGGTGCTCTGCATTGCAAATATCCTCATCATTGTCCACTAGCTTCCACCCCCAGACCGATGGTCAGACAGAGAGGCTTAACCAGACCCTGAAGCAATATCTGCGTTGCTATGTTCTGGCCAATACAGACTCATGGGTGGATTGGCTGTGGGTGGCGGAAGTGGCCTATAACAGTACGCAACATTCCTCCACGCTTCATTCCCCTTTTTTCTGATCTTATGGTCAATATCCTAGAGTCAATCCCTTGTTGCTCCCGAGCGACAACGTAAGGCTGCCAGATGTCAGGGCCAGATTATAGCACATTCGCCAGATACTTCTGGCTACGCGTAAGAATCTCGTTCAAGCCAAGAGCATGTACAAAGCGCAGGCTGAAAAACACCGTAGGCCTTGCCCTGAATACAGGAAGGGAGACCTAGTGTGGTTGTCAACGAAACACATCAGGTTTAGGCGACACAGTGTGTTTAATCCCAGGTTTATAGGACCGTATAGGGTGGTGAAACATGTGAACCCCGTTGCTGTTAGGCTGCACTTGCCAGCACATTTCAGAATCCACCCTGTTTTTCATGTGTCCCTGTTAAAACCCTCTCTTTGTCCAGTTCGGCGTGCTCCTTTACCAGTATGGGTGCAGCACGACCGTGAATATGAGGTTCAGGGGATTCTTGACTCTAGATGAGTGAGGGGGCGCCTGCAATACCTGATTTCCTGGAAGGGCTATGGCCAGGAGGAGTATTCCTGGGAGCCTGCGAGGTCAGTGCACGCCCCCAGATTGGTGGCTAAGTACCATCGCTTATTTCCTGATAGGCCTGCTGCTGGACAGCGTCCCTTGTAAGGGGGGATGTACTGTCAGGATTACAGCCGTGGAGAGCCGCTGTCCGCATTTTGCGTATCAAAGGATGACCTCATACGACAGACTACACCTCCCAGAAGGCCGGGAGGCAACGTAACGTAGCGACGCCTGTTACACAAAACCCAGGAAATAAGATCTTGCCGAACTCACCGGCAGTGCCGATAATTCTTGCCAATTCGTCATACTGGTTGGTATTCTGGAGTTGTGGTAAGCTCTTGTTTGGAGACTTTCATACGTTTGTTTCTCTTCGCACCCCGTTCTGGGTCGGGTGCAGGACTCGTTGGGTCTTTACTTGTCTCCACGCGGCTGCGTGTACAAACGAGGTCTCAAAAAGTTTCTCTCTGTTTGGAGCGAGCGTTTTTCTCCCTGTTGGAGGAGAAAGGCTTTCCGCTTTCTCATTGCAGGGAGAAACCTGATATCTATCCGACACGATCGGAACAGAACTTTAGGTCAGAAGATTTACTTTGTTATTTTCCTTTGCTTGAATAAGGATATCGGAGCGGTTTGGGCTCAACTGTTCTTCGAGTTTGCTACATTGTGCCTAGTCACTTGAGGTGTCTCAAGATTGTTGAACCCCTCAGAATTGAACGAACAATTCATGTCGGCAGGAACCGTTTAAGGGTGATGTAACCTTGCCTGCTGTTTTTTTCTATGATTTCTTTCCACAACGTTTCTCTACACTTTTTATCCTAACTCAGGAGAGACGATTCAGGGGTATTTGATCAGAGGGATTGGTCCAACATTAGAATGAACACAATACTAGTGTGGTATGTAATACGATCTATTGGTAACTAACATAGCCCTCACTTAGGACTAGAAGTTCATCATTTTCTTTTATGTTTGTCATTACAGTTGGTTGCCATCCCTGGTATCACCCCGTATCTATTCTCCCAAATTCAAAGTCTGCTGTATTTTCCTTTTCAGGTAGGGGTTTAGATACATGTTGTTGAAGAGTAAGGACGGATTGTAGGGTATACCATTGTGGGGTTTCGTTTTTTTTTCTTCTAAATTTCTGTCCTTGTCGTTTCAGATCTCCCTCCCTGCTGTCCCCTTCCTTTTCCGCCCTCACAGGACTGTCTTGGTAGTCTGTGTTCATCACTTCAGACTCTAAGGGAGTTGTGTGGGGGAGGTTACAGGCTATTTAGCACAGCCCCGAAGAGAACAGAAGACAGAGCCTGACAGAGACACACATACTGTTTGCAGAGACAGACATGGTAGATTATATGTAACATTCTGATCATGTGCCTAAGATCACACTGTGAGTGAAGCTTGATTCACCCATCAGTGTGATCTTAGGCAGAGACACACATACTGTTTGCAGAGACAGAACGGTAGATTATATGTAACATTCTGATCATGTGCCTAAGATCACACTGTGAGTGAAGCTTGATTCATCCATCAGTGTGATCTTAGGCAGAGACACACATACTGTTTGCAGAGACAGACATGGTAGATTATATGTAACATTCTGATCATGTGCATAAAATCATATTGTAAGTGAAGCTTGATTCACCCATTAGTGTGATCTTAGGCAGAGACACACATACTGTTTGCAGAGACAAACATGGTAGATTATATATAACATTCTGATCATGTGCCTAAAATCACACCGTGAGTGAAGCTTGATTCACCCATCAGTGTGATTTTAGGCAGAGACACACATACTGTTTGCAGAGACTGACATGGTAGATTATATGTAACATTCTGATCATGTGCCTAAGATCACACTGTGAGTGAAACTTGATTCACCCATCAGTGTGATCTTAGGCAGAAACACACATACTGTTTGCAGAGACAGACATGGTAGATTATATGTAACATCCTGGTCATGTGCCTAAGATCACACTGTTAGTGAAGCTTAATTCACCCATCAGTGTGATCTTAGGCATATGACCAGGATGTTACATGTAATCTACCATGTCTTTAAAAAACATGTACTTTTTTAAAGACATCAACTAAGCATGTTATTTACCCAGATCCATTTAAAATCAAGCTTGACTCACAGAGTGATCTTAGGCACATAAGACACATGTCATGACACACACACAAGGACAGAAATGACACACAGAAAAAGAGAGACTATGGACGTGCAAAGTGACATGAGACACAGGCACAGAGTACCTTTTACCCTAAAAGAGACAAACTGTTAGAAGGCACAGGTGACATTATTGAAAAATGTGAACATTTAATTTCTTATTTCACACAGAAACTCAGTGTGATCATTGACAAAAATTTAAAAGCATACCTTTTTACCAGAAAACATTTTCTATAGTAAATTGTTTTTCACACAAAGCACAGCCCATTTCAATGACCACTACAAAGCAAAGCAGAAACCTAACTCATTTCCAAAATACATTTCCAATATGCACCATACAATTTTTAAACAGCATTACAAAAAAACATGACACATAATGTAAGAAAAAATAAGTACAATATGCTCCTTAATCTTCCCTATACTGCATACAGCAGTGTATCTTCATTAAATGAATCATATATCAGATAACACACAGCCACAGAGTAAAGTGAGACACAAGCAAAGAATACTCTTTAAGCTAATTGAGGCAAACTGTTACAAGGCACAGGTGACATTATTGAACAATGTGAAAATGTTTTGTCTTATTTCAAACAGAAACTCAGTGTGATCCTTCACCAACATTTAAAAAGCAGACTTTTTTCCAGAAAATATTTTCCATACTAAATCGTTTTTGACACAAAGCACAGCTCATTTAAATGACCACTACAAAAACAAAGCAGAAACCTAACTCATTTTCAAAATACATTTCCAATATGCACCATTCTATTTTTAAACAACATTACAGAAAAACATGACACAAAATGCAAGAATAAAGAAGCACAGTATGCTTCTTAATCTTCCCCATAGTGCATACAGCACTCTATCTTTATTAAAAGAATCATTACTCACCTTTAAACATGCTTTGAAAAATGTAGAACAGTGTCAGTCACACTCAACAGATTTTCTTAAGCAGAATCTCTGAATAATGCTTCTTTCACTGGAGCCTCAGAATAATGGCACATATTCTTTCTCATTTCAGACCCATATTCTTGTACATAACCAAGCAAAATTCTTCCCACACAAATTCAAAACCAAACTGAACATTGTAATTGGTTGTACATTTGAACACTTTGAAACTCACCTAATATTCGCCCATCCCCCCAGTGCTCATTCACCCTGTTACCATGGTGACTACCTCCTAACCCAGCACACAGTTGAGAAGTTCATCATACTATGTTGCAAAAGACTCCAGCAAGGGTGTTTGATCTCTCAATGTACTAGCTAATCAAGTGCAATGTTTCTTTAAATGACTTTTTCTCAACCATTGAAATGACTTCTTTAAAAAAAAAAAACATGCACCCTAATTTTCAGTGGTGAATTTTTAGAAAGCACCAATCATTTCTTGTTTTTTAAGTGCACTGAATCTCAACCACTTTTTTTCATAATAAAACTGCCATTTCATTTCCACAACTCATCTGAATACAAGCACATCTACCTTCAAGATGCCAAAAGTCTGGTTTGTGGGTCATAGCTATGTCTTCTGGAGTGACAAATTTGCAAGCAACAGAGGTATTTACAACCTTGATTTACCAAATGTGGACATTGTGTGGATTGGACAGAGAGGATTAAGAAGTCACCAATTGATACCATTGATAAAATCATTTATGCATCTTCCACACCCTGACATTATAATTGTGCACTGTGGTGGAAATGACCTGGGCACTTTGACTGGGGTAGGTCTGGAAATGCTTTTAAAGGACATCTTTGGGCAATTGATGTCACTTTTTCCAAAAACTGCCTTGGTATTTTCTAATATATGCCAAAGGCAAAAATGGAATTGGTCCAACCAATTTTGTCAACAGATTGAGAAAGCAAGGAAACATGTAAATAAAACTGTTTCTGCTTTCCTCAGAGATTATGGTACGGGTTCCATTTACCACAACAACTTGCGTTACAACATGCAAGGCATCTATAGGAGAGATGGTGTACACTTTACAGATGAGGGGAATAGAGTCTTCCTCTTGAATTTGAGACTCTGCATTGGTACCTACTTGTAGGTACAAAAAACACCCACATAACACAACAGCTATTTTCAGAACTACCCTACCTCTAAGCACTCTAAATTATTTTTTTACTCTATTTTTTACACTGTTTTTCCCCGTGGTGCGCTCAGGGTGCGCGTACCGGAGAGCGCACCTGAGAACGCACCCAGCGCTTACCCCGCGAATTAAAAAAAAAAAAAAAGTTTTTTTGCCCTTCAGGGTCCATCTAGGCCCCCCTTCAAAAAACCTAGGGGGTCAGGGGTGTCTACCCTGCCCCCTTTTAATCATTTCCCCCTTTTTCTTTCACCTCAGGTGTCTCGATTTTCCCGAGACACAAGATGGCGAACTGTCCGGACTGTTAAGAATGTTGACAGACACCCGACAGCCAATCAGCTTTCCGCTAGCTCACTCCCGTAGTGCGCGGAGTGCGCTCCCCGGTACGCGTACCGGTGAGCGCTCGGAGTGCGCCTATAAATATATATGTGTTTTTGAAGTTGCTTTTCATAAAAACCTCTGGAGCAATTTTAAACAAATATAGAAAAGGCCCTACTACATACCAGTGCCTATCATTTTGCCAACTTTCGTGTAATTCCTTTCAGCCGTTCAGGCTGTAGCCGTGTCTAAATGTCCTATGGAAAATTGCATGGGAAAAACAAATTTAAAGTATTGAAATTTAGAACCAATCAAAATATTACTTTCGTTTTGAATTTGTGTGTGATGAAGTATGATTGGTTATGTATATATCTTAAATGAGAGGAAAACACGGCCATTTTGTGATACTCCTGTCTGAGGTACTTTTGAGAGGAATTTTGGGTGCTCAATTTCTGGACTTTGAGTTACACAGTACTTACTCTTTTACTTACAAAAAGGTGAGTTGTTAATTTGTAAGGGGAACTATGTTGTACACTTTAAGATAATCCTTCTGTTATAATTATGGATTAAGATAGGCTTCATCACATGCAGTGCTTTATATTTCTAGTTCCTGCCTGATACTATACACTGCCCAATTAATTTTAAAGAACTAAATACTTGATTAAACTACTTTTATGTTATGTATTACTAAACACTATAATTGAAAGTGATTAGTTTTATCTGCAATTTACAGCAAGAAATTTGAAATTAAAATGAATCAGAATGAGGAGACCAAGGAAATTTCATTTGAAATTTCAACGATATTTATTGAAATTCAAAATGTCACGGATATCGACAGCACCATTTTATCACAAGGAGGAGATGACATAAATAACTTTTGGGATGAATCTCTTGACGAAGAATTAATCGAATGTTTGGATACAATAGAATCATCATGGCACACTTATAATGAGGACATTCCTGATCATATGATTGAAGAGGAAATTCCAGATGAGGACATGCTACAAGTTCCATTAAATTATGAAAACAATAAATTAATATTTACAAATTAAAAATTAGTTGACATATTATTCATATTTATTTCTAATTTATGAAGTAGTAGCGAAGTAATTGTATTGATTTGTGAATTTTAGACTCTGCATCGGTACCTACTTGTAGGTACTTAAATCATCCACATAACACAACAGCTCTTTTTAGAGCTACCCTACCTCTAAGCAATCCAAATTCGTATTTTACACTATTTTCTTTCAATGTTTTTCCCTGTGGTACGCTCTGGGTGCACGTACCAGTGAGCGTACATGGGAACGCACACATCGCTTACCCCGCGGAAAATGCTAAAAAAAAAATAAGTTGTTTTGCCCTTCAGGGTCCTTCTAGGCCCCTTCTAGGCCCCCCTCAGAAAACCTAGGGGCACAGGGGGTGTGTACCCTGCCCCCTTTTAATCATTCCCCCTTTTTTTGTCACCTCTTGTCACCTCTTGTGTCTCGATTCTACCGAGACACAAGATGGCAGACTCTCCGGACTGTTTAGAATGTCGACAGCCAATCAGCTTTCCGCTCGTGCACTCCCATAGCGCGCCGGGTGCGCTCCCCGGTACGCGTACCGGAGAGCGCTCGGAGCGCGCCTATAGATGTATATGTGTTTTTTAAGTTAATTTTCAAAAAAACCACTGGAGCAATTTTCACCAAATATAGCAAAGGCACATCTGCGTACCAGTCCCTACAATTTTGCAACGTTTGGCGTTATTCCGTTCAGCGGTTCGGGCTGTAGACGTGTCAGAACGTCCTATGGAAATTAACATGGGGAAAACATGTTTTAGGACCCCCCTTTTTTCTCAGCCCCCACTTCACGAATCCCCCCAAAACTTTCAGGGAAGGAGCGGAGCGGAGCTGGCCAAAATTTGGGAAAATTACACGCAAATTTCTCAACCGGCGCCAGACTTATTCCCAATAGAATGTTGCGGATTTCCTATGGTAGCTAGGTCCTAACTATAACTACCTACTGGTGACCGCCAGTAGGTGATATATATATATATATATATATACACATATATATTACCTACTGGCGGTTGCCAGTAGGTAGTTATAGTTAGGTTCTACTTTCCATAGGAAATCCGCAACATTCTATTTGGAATAACTTTGGCGCGGGTGGACAAATCTTGGCGAATTTCTCCAGGAAAATGGCCTGTTCTGCTCCGCTTCTTCCCGGAAAGTTTGGGGGTGATTCGTGAAGCAGGGGCCGAGAAAAAAGGGGGGTCCCAAAATGTGTTTTCCCCATGCAATTTTCCATAACACCTTTAGACAGGGCTACAGCCCGAACGGCTGAACGGAATTACACCAAATTTGGCAAAAAAGTAGAGTTCTGTTCACAGATCACACTTTTTGTTGAATGGTGTAAATCCGTTCAGTAGTTCCTGAGAAAATCATAAGTAAAATCATAAGTATATCTATAGGAGCTTACCGTACTCTGTACTGTACTCTGTACAGTACGTTTACCTTCCCGAGCACGAGCTGCATGCTGATTGGATGTCAACTGTCTGTCAACACTCAAAACCAGGAAGTGTTGGCAGCCATCTTGGGCCTCTGTAGAATCGAGGCACAAGAAAGCAGAAAACAAACGCGCAAAACACGCAAAGGGGGCAGGGTAGACACACCCTGACGCCCTAGGATTGCTCATGGGGTCCCACAAGGACACCCAAGGCCCCCCAATTATTATTTTATTTTATTCACGGGGTACGAAGTACAGTACTCTGTACAGTACTTTGTAGGGTACTCTGTACGGTCCTCTGTACTGTACTCTGTACTTTCCTGAGCTCATACTGGAGATTCCTGGTGGGCTAGTTGGCCCCCAGGGACCTCCAGTATGCAAGGGGAATTAGTTCCCCCTCTTCAAACGTCCCGGGGGGCTGCGTTGCAGAGAGGTGTAAAAAGGGCCGTAGCCTCATTACACCTCTCTGCAATGCAGCCCCCTGGCGCATACTGGAGGTTCCTGGTGGGCTAGTTGGCCCCCAGGGACCCCAGTATGCAAGGGGAATTACTTCCCCCTGTGCAAACGTTCCAGGGGGCTGCGTTGCAGAGAGGTGTAAAAAGGCGCATGGCCTCATTACTGTCACGCCTGCCAGTCCGCCAGAGAGCACACAGACAGGGCGGTTCCATTCCGAGATGATTTGGAGCAACAGCGCATGTGCGAGGGATCGGGCAGGACGTTTAAGCCTGACTTCCCCGCTACACTGCGCTTCGTGCTCTAGTGTTCCCATCTCGTTGTTGCAGACGCATCACTTCCGCCTCGCCTCACTTTACTCGCACCTCCGGTTGCTTCCTGATGTAGGCTTCGTTTCCTGAGCCTACTCATAGCCTTCTGCCTATGCTGTTTCTGAGAGGCGTCGACTCGATCTGCTAAGTCTGCAGGTCTTGTTCTTCTAGTTACGAGCTCATTTTCCCTTAGAGGCTGTTTCCCTCGGCCTTCCACCTTTTTCCCTTGAGCTGGAAATTCCGAGGCTCCCTGTATATTTTTTAGTCCTTTGTCGAAGCCGGCTGTCTTGTCTTCTGTTCCTCTGGGGGCTCCTGTTCCACTCACCTGCGGTTCCGTCTTTCGGCCGGATCAAGGTTCCGCCGAATGGCCGGACTTGTATGGAGTGGTTATTGGGGGTTCCTGTGGGTTTATGGGAGTTGCGGTCTGCTTGACAGGACCATTCCCCTTATCTTTTGAGTTATTATCCTTTGTGTTGCTGGACTTTCATGGACGCTGGCAGCTGTCACAGTGCAAGGGAGAAAAGACCGTGTAAAGTGCTTGTAGCGCACTGTTATAATTTAACATTTGGCTTCGTGTATTCTGAGGGTGTTAATTCATTTGACTATTGTTATTTGCAGATACCCTATATTGCTGTATTCATATTGTGCTGCACTCCTATCATGCAGTTCAGCCTATAGCTCTTAGGAGGTAAGCCTGATGCACATTCCTATACTTACTCATTTATGATATGTATACCTGGTTAAAAGAAGCGTTATATCCAACAGGCATTTTATGGTACCTAGCCGCATTGATGGTTCGGCAAATACTGTTCTAATAAGAATATTGGTCACATCTAGTCAGAACCAGGTACTACGACAATAGATAAAGAACGGTTTTACATGCTTGTTGATTGTTGTTATACTAACCAAACCATTCCTTTTAGTGCCAGCCTCCACCAGAGAGGGAGATCCGTCCAAGAAGTCCAGTGTTTCTTCCCCTTCTTTCCTTGTTTTGTTCCCTCCTTTCCCTCCATACCACCATTGTGTTCTAGTGTTTGATAGACACAATAGGTGTAGGGGGGACGGGTTGGGTCTGACCTCGGTTCCTGGCACTCCTGCGGAAACGGCGCCTGGCTCCGAAGCCCACGTTGTTTTTTTCTGCCTGAGTGCCATGACCCCAGTGACTATGGAAGATCTGGCCAATATGTTAGGGAATCTCCAGTTAGAAACCCAAGCCCTATCTCATAGGGTTGATGCTTTACAGAGAGAGAGACGAACAGATTCTGAGGGGGAGGAGCAGGTCCCAGCCCTGCGTCTCAGGTCATTCACATATCTACCCCCCAAAGTGTCCCTTTAGTTCCACCTGAACGTTTTTATGGTGACACCGCCAAGTTTGCTGCATTCATCAGTCAATGCCAGTTGCACTTCATGTGTAAGGCAGGCTGTTTTCCGACTGATCAATCGAAGGTAGCTTTTGTTATCTCATATTTGGAAGGTTCAGCAGCTAATTAAGCCATACCTTTAATAGAGAGGAATGATCCTCTGTTACAGGACTATTCAGCCTTTAGACAGGAGTTAAAGAAACTCTTTGATAAGCATACCTTTACGCACTCCGCCGACACTGAATTATTGTTCCTCAAACAAGGAACGAAGGACCTATCTGCCTATATTACATCTTTCCAAAGACTCGTGGCAGAGGCGAATTGGCCTGGTGAAAAGCGTAGCGCTCTGTTTTATAGGGGGCTACGGGAGGATCTTAAGGATGCTTTGTCTCAAGTAGTTGATCCACCTGACAATTGTCCTGATTTAATTAATTTAGTAGTCAAACTTGACCATAGAATACAGGAGAGAAGGAGGGAGAAAGGGCGTGCTGACACCAAGACATACGTGTATCAAAGAAAATCCGAGGTTGAAAAAGCATCGGATGAGATAGAACCGATGCAAATTGGGTCAGTTAAGGGACCTTTGAGTCAGGAAGAACGACAATGAAGGAGAGACAATAGGCTTTGCTTATATTGTGGCAAATCTGGACATTTCCTTAGAAATTGCCCGGTTAAAACTTCCCAAACCAAGAAGGCGGAAAACTAAGAAGCCCGACACCATCTGAGACTGGGGTTTCGGGTAGCTCTGGGTTAATAGTCTCATCCTTTGATACACTATTGGATAGGCCGAGCCATTTCTTTTTGCCTGCTCTTTTGTCTCTTGGGGGACGAGTGATTGAAGTCCTCATCATGCTGGATTCCGGGGCTACCGGGAATTTCATGGATACAGATTGGGCAAATCAACATTCCATCGAGTATACCCCCAAAGAAGTCAGGGAACGAGTAACCACTATTGATGGGAGTATGTTGAAGTCAGGACCTATTACTCATCGAACAAGACCCATACATTTGACATTAGTACAAGAACACCATGAACTCCTGACGTTTGATCTGATCAAGTCCCCTCAATTCCCGGTGTTGCTGGGCTTACCCTGGCTTCGCACACATAATCCACAAGTATATTGGGTTAAAGCTACTCTGGAGTTCCCTTCAGAAACCTGTAAAGAACACTTGGGAAATTGGAATACTGATAACATCCTGTCATCTTCCAGTACTTCTGTTCTGCCTCCAGAACATACTTACTTGCAAGACATTTTTGATGAGGCACAAGCAACATGTCTTCCCCCTCATAGGCAATACAATTGTCGCATAGACCTACAGGCAGGGGCTACGATACCTTGTAGCAGAGTGTATTCTCTCACTGAAAAGGAGAACATATATTTGCGGGAATATCTTGACAACATGCTCAAAATAAGTTTTATTCGACCTTCACGCTCCCCTGCATCTTCCTCTCTTTTTTTTATCCCAAAGAGGGAAGGTGGCTTGCGATGCTGTATAGATTATAGAGCATTAAATAGTATCACTATCAAGAATAGGTACCCTCTTCCTTTGATTTCCTCCCTCCTTGACAGAATAAAAGACGCCACCATCTTCACCAAGTTAGATCTTAGAGGTGCATACCATCTGGTGAGGGTCAAGGAGGGGGATGAATGGAAGACGGCCTTCTGTACCAAGTTTGGTCTCTATGAGTATCTGGTCATGCCTGTTGGGCTTTGTAACGCCCCTGCTGCATTCCAGTTTTTTATAAACGAGATCCTAGGAGACATGCTAGATGATTTTGTAACTGCCTACATCGACGATTTGCTCATTTTTTCGTCGTCTGTATCCGAGCATAAGAAGCAAGTCTGGAAGGTCCTAAACCGATTAAGAGACAATAACCTGTATTGTCAGCTTGAGAAGTGACTGTTCCACGTTCCTGGAGTAGCCTTTCTAGGTTTTATTGTATGTTCTACAGGATTACGTATGGACCCCCAGAAAATGGAGGCTATCCATCAATGGTCCATACCGCGTTGCGTTAAGGAAGTTGAAAGCCTTTTAGGCTTTGCTAACTTCTATCACCGTTTTATAAAGGGTTTCTCCAGATTGGTGGTACCTATTACATCTCTGTTAAAAAAGGGGGTTCCTTTCCAATGGTCCTCAGCAGCGGACGCAGCCTTTAAGGCACTGAAGGCGGCCTTCACGCAAGCCCCCATTTTACACCATCCCGATCCTGCTTACCCGTTTCTTGTAGAAGCAGATGCTTCTGACATGGCTGTGGGCGGTGTCCTTTCTCAAACGGACCCTGAAACAGGGATTTATCATCCTGTAGCTTACTTCTCGAGAAGACTGAATCCGGCTGAAGTAAATTACTGCACTGGTGATAAAGAATTATTGGCATCAAGAAGACCTTTGAGGAATGGAGGCATTACCTGTTGGGCGCTAACCACACAGTGACGTGGTTAACAGACCACCGTAATCTTCAATTCCTGAAGTCTGCTAGGGCGCTATCAATGCGGCAGCTAAGGTGGACCCAGTTCTTCAGTGAATTTGCTTTCATAATCATATATCGAGCAGGGCAGAAGAATGGCAAGGCCGACGCTTTATCCCGCTTAGGATATGATGTGATGGAGGAAAGTAACACACCTCCTCCCATCATCGCCCCAAATAGATTTGTGGGGGGGGTCAGTTCAGAACAGGAGTTCCTAGAAAAAGTAAAAAGAGAACAGGAATCTGACACCATGAAACTGATTACACAAACACATGAGGCTGTCAAGGTGGGGGAGTTCTACTATGTGGAGTGTGGATTAGTTCTCCCTTCTGAGGACTTACAAGTTCAGGCCCTAAAGTGGGGTCATTCCCATCCTTTAGCTGGTCATCCGGGTTACAAGAAGACCATAGCTAATTTGAAGAAGTAATTTTGGTGGCCAGGGATGGGTATGGACACAAAGAGGCATATACAAACCTGTTACGTCTGTGCCCAGAGTAAGATTTCCCGTCAGAACCCCATAGGACTGCTGCATCCTTTGCCTACACCCCCTGGTCCTTGGCATACAGTGTCATTAGACTCTATAGTGGAATTGCCACTCACAGTCAAGGGACATAACACACTGTTGGTTGTAGTTGATACCTTTTCTAAGTTAGCTCATTTCATACCTCTCACAGGACTCCCTACATCAAAGACTTTAGCTACAGTATTCTTGTCACAGGTGGTTAGATTGCATGGACTCCCTTCAGTTTTAATCTCTGATAGAGGCACCCAGTTCGTGTACCGATTTTGGCAGGGCCTATTTGCTCTTTTGTCAATAGATGTGAGACTTTCCTCTAGCCACCATCCCCAAACCGATGGCCAGACGGAGAGAGTCAATCAGTGTTTTGAGCAGTATATCAGATGCCAGGCGTTACAATCTTTGAAGGAATGGGATGAGATGGTTTGGTTGGCAGAGATGGCGTATAACAACAGTCAACATGCATCCACAGATTTCACGCCCTATTTCTGCACTTATGGTTATCATCCTCGGCTTCTCCCTGGTTCTGCTTCTCCACCCACTCTCTCCTCCTTGGGCTCCACCCCTGCAGCTAGTGAATTGGTGCAGGAAATTCAACTGAATCACACGCTCACACAAGAGAACTTAGACCAGGCTAAGATGAGGTACAAGAAGGGTGCAGACCTCCACAGACGTCAGGAACCTATATTTCAGGAAGGGGATGAGGTGTGGTTGTCGTCTAAGTACATCAACTTGAAAGGGGCATATAAGTTCAAGCCCCGGTATGTTGGTCCCTACAAGATTGTGAAGGTTATAAACCCTGTGGCCATGAAACTCGAACTCCCACTGTCCATGAAGATACACCCCGTATTCCATGTATCATTACTTAAATCTGTTGAACCTGGAACCCTTCTGCCTGCGACACCCCTTCCTGTTGAAGTAGACGATGAGTTGGAATTCAAGGTTGAGGCCATTGTTGACTCCCGGAGAGTCCGGAGGAAACTTCAGTATCTCAACCACTGGAAGGGGTATGAGGTAGAGGAGCGTACCTGGGAACCAGCCAGTCAGGTTCATGCACCTACATTAGTGAGACTGTTCCATAGGTGACATCCAACAAGCCTAAACCTGTGGGGGGTTCTGTAGGGGGATGTACTGTCACGCCTGCCAGTCCGCCAGAGAGCACACAGACAGGGCGGTTCCATTCCGAGATGATTTGGAGCAACAGCGCATGTGCGAGGGATCGGGCAGGACATGTAAGCCTGACTTCCCCGCTACACTGCGCTTCGCGCTCTAGTGTTCCCGTCTTGTTGTTTCAGACGCGTCACTTCCGCCTCGCCTCACTTTACTCGCACCTCCGGTTGCTTCCTGATGTAGGCTTTGTTTCCTGAGCCTACTCGTAGCTTTCTGCCTATGCGGTTTCTGAGAGACTTCGACTCGATCTGCTAAGTCTGCAGGTCTTGTTCTTCTAGTTACGAGCCTCATTTTCCCTTAGAGGCTGTTTCCCTCGGCCTTCCACCTTTTTCCCTTGAGCTGGAAATTCCGAGGCTCCCTGTATATTTTTTAGTGCTTTGTCGAAGCCGGCTGTCTTCTCTTCTGTTCCTCTGGGGGCTCCTGTTCCACTCACCTGCGGTTCCGTCTTTCGGCCGGATCAAGGTTCCGCCGAACGGCCGGACTTGTAGGGAGTGGTTATTGGGGGTTCCTGTGGGTTTATGGGAGTTGCGGTCTGCTTGACAGGACCATTCCCCTTATCTTTTGAGTTATTATCCTTTGTGTTGCTGGACTTTCATGGACGCTGGCAGCTGTCACAGTGCAAGGGAGAAAAGACCGTGTAAAGTGCTTGTAGCGCACTGTTATAATTTATCATTTGGCTTCGTGTATTCTGAGGGTGTTAATTCATTTGCCTATTGTTATTTGTAGATACCCTATATTGCTGTATTCATATTGTGCTGCACTCCTAGCACGCAGTTCAGCCTATAGCTCTTAGGGGGTAAGCCTGATGCACATTCCTATACTTACTCGTTTATGATTTGTATACCTGGTTAAAAGAAGCGTTATATCCAACAGGCATTTTATGGTACCTAGCCGCATTGATGGTTCGGCAAATACTGTTCTAATAAGAATATTGGTCACATCTAGTCAGAACCAGGTACTACGACAATACATAAAGAACGGTTTTACATGCTTGTTGATTGTTGTTATACTAACCAAACCATTCCTTTTAGTGCCAGCCTCCACCAGAGAGGGAGATCCGTCCAAGAAGTCCAGTGTTTCTTCCCCTTCTTTCCTAGTTTTGTTCCCTCCTTTCCCTCCATACCACCATTGTGTTCTAGTGTTTGATAGACACAATAGGTGTAGGGGGGACGGGTTGGGTGTGACCTCAGTTCCTGGCACTCCTGCGGAAACGGCGCCTGGCTCCTTACAATTACACCTCTCTGCAACGCAGCCCCCTGGGGCATACTGGAGGTTCCTGGTGGGCTAGTTGGCCCCCAGGGACCACCAGTATGGAAGGGGAGTTAGTTCCTCCTCTGCAAATGTGCCAGGGGGCTGCGTTGCAGAGAGGTGTAAAAAGGGGCATGGCCTCATTACACCTCTGCAACGCAGCCCATTGGCGCATACTGGAGGTTCCTGGTGGGCTAGTTGGCCCCCAGGGACCCCCAGTATGCAAGGGGAATTAGTTCCCCCTCTGCAAACACGCCAGGGGGCTGCGTTGCAGAGAGGTGTAATGAGGCTACGCCCCTTTTTACACCTCTCTGCAACGCAGCCTCCTGGCACATACTGAAGGTTCCTAATGGGCTAGTTGGCCCCCATGGACCCCCAGTATGCAAGGGGACTTAATCCCCAATTTAGAACACGCTACGGGGAGTGTTTGCACAGTGGTGAAGGTAGGGGGTGGGGTTTGAGGTGATATGTGTGCAAACATGCCCTGTGGCGCGTTTTAAGTTGAGGAATTAATTTCTCTTCAATCCAGAGGTCCCCTAGGGGCCAACTAGTCCAACAGGTACCTCCAGTAAGTGCCACGGAGCTGTGTTGCAGAGTGTTGTAAAAAGGAGACGTGCCCTTTGAACACCTCGCTGCAACGCAGCTGCCTGGCGCATACTGGAGGTACCTCAGTGCTGCATCTTTCAGCCTACTACTGATCCTGAAAAGTAACTCTAATCGTAGTTACAGTAACTTGAATTTCCTTCCATAGGCTAACATTGACTGGTTTCACTTGGAAATTCTTCTAAGTGTTGAGGTTTGGAACTTAAAAAAATTCCTACAAAATCAGCCAAACTACGAATTCCGATTTATTCACCTTTTCCTCAGGAGAGACCTCAGTGCTGCATCGTTCAACGCTCTACTGATCCTGAAAAGTAATTCTAATCGTAGTTACAGTAACTTGAATTTCCTTTCATAAGCTAACATTGACTGGTTTCACTTGGTTTCCTGAAAAGTAAATTTAACTGAACTAACAGTAACTTGAATTTCTTTCCATAGGATATCATTGCCTGCTATATCAAATATATATAAATTAAAAAAATATAAAATAAAAATAAAAATATTACAATTTCAATATTTTTAAAAATATTTTTTTTCAATTTATATTAAAAATATATATTATAATTTACAAAATAAAATATCTAAAAATAAATGCTATAAAACAATGTAGTAAATTAGTATAAAAAAAATAACAATTAATACATTTAAAAATGATCATTTACAAAACCCGTGAAATTCACTGAAAAAAACATAGGATTCAGCCACTTTATAGTTAGGAATTAGCATTTAAAAAACCTTAGAAATTCACTGAAAAAACCATATGTTTCACACATGTTATAGTTAGCTTTACATTTCACTCATACAAAAGCATTGAAATTCCCCCGTTATAGTTAGTTCAGCTAACTGTAACTTGTGCGCCCGCAATGCACTGCTGATGACGTCACATATTACATCACTCATGACATGGTCAGTGACATCACTCATGACATCACTTTGACATCTCAAATGACAGCACTGATGACATCATCCTTGTGAAAGAGTGGCAGACCTCCTATCAGCGTAATATAACCTTTGATACACACATTCAAAAATAGAAACTAAAAATATCAAAACAATGGAGATACCAATACCAGTTACAACAACCTATCAAACATCCATTTACGCACATATACAGCTATACACACACCACTACCTCACTACACTTACTTCCACAGAAACGTACACATACTTACTCTCTTAAACAATCACTTTTAGAAACACATACTTATTTATACAGGAACTCTTCCAATCTCTCACTCTCACATATACTCACTTATATACATCAATACTCACATATACTAGTTTAAAACATATGTACTTACTAATAAAGACACTATTGAGACAGTCATTCACTCATTAACACACCCATACACACACTCATCCACCCATACAGTCCTGCTCACATGCTGTCTTCAAAAAACATACAGTGAGTTACTCATTCATGCATCTATACGCTAAGTAATATCCCCCACCGAACCATACAGACACTCATATTGATACTCAAAAAACAAACTAATAACCCATATACACTCATGTAGCTATTCACAAACCCATGCAGCCACTTATACACAAAGTGAGACACTGATACAGATATTTAAATATTTAAACATTACTTGGTAATACAGGTATTCACTAAGATACAATTAATAAGTCAGTTATACAATCATTTTTACAAAAAAAACCATCTATTTAGACACTTATTTACCCATTTATTCTTCCATCGACCTTTAGATATACAGAGATAAAAAATATTTAGTTTTCAGAAAGACACACATTCACTGGATGATGTCATCAGTGTTGTCATCAGTGATGTCATTTGAGATGTCGTGAGTGATGTCACTGACCATGTCATGAGTGATGTAATATGTGACGTCATCAGCAGTGCATTGCGGGCGCGCGAGTTATAGTTAGCTGAACTAACTATAACGGGGGAATTTCAATAGTTTTGTATGAGTGAAATGTCCAGCTAACTATAACGTGTGAAACCTATGGTTTTTTCAGTGAATATACTTATACATATATATATTACCTACTGGCGGTCGCCAGTAGGTAGTTATAGTTAGGACCTAGTTTCCATAGGAAATCCACAGCATTCTATTTGGAATAACTTTTGCGCCGGTGGACGAATCTTCGAGAATTTCTCAAAGAAGATGGCCCGCTCCTTCCCTAAAGGTTTTGGGGGGATTTATCATGTGGGGGCTGAGAATAAAGGGGGGTCCCAAAACGTGTTTTCCCCATGTTATTTTCCATAGGACGATTAGACACGGCTACAGCCCGAACTGCTGAACGGAATTACAAGAAATTTGGCAAAATGTTAGAGTCTGATTCGCAGATCACGCTTTTGCTTAAATGGTGTAAATCCCTCCAGTAGTTCCTGAGAAAATCAAAAGAAAATAAGTATATATATCTAGCATTCCGAGCACGAGCTGCATGCTGATTGGCTGTCAACTGTCTGTCAACACTCCAAACCAGAAATTGTTGGCAGCCATCGTAGGACCAATATACATGATAGCACCTCATTAAAAAGCATTGCAGTTAATAGAAGGTTTTAATACTTTAGTTACATTATAAATCATTTATTGATAGTACCATACTAATTTTAGGAATTGTGGTGTGTTCTAAGGTGATTTTACCATGTGAAAAATCCTTCTGCTGGGATATCATGAATCATGTTTTAGAGAAAACTATTTTCTCATGCTTTTCCCACAGATGTTTGGAAGGTGATCTATAAGGTAAACTGAGAGCATATGTTCTGTAAATTCACATTATCTTTCTCAGTCATGTGAGAATGAAGTCTGACATTCTCAGTAAAACATGTACATCTAACAAGAGCAGAGACTGTCAGTTGATTCCTTTGTGTTCTAGTACAGCTTCCCAGAGTGTTCTAAAGAACAATTACAGCGCTAACAATCCTACTTTTGACACACGTATGGCACACCTGAAGCCATCTTGATTGGAATAAAGTGGTAACTCTTAAAACATTTAATTTAAAAAGGAACAACATGAGGGGGTTCATTTTGCCATAGAAAGTATGATTAGTGCTGCAGAAAGAACATTTATGGCACATT
Organism: Lissotriton helveticus; assembly: GCF_964261635.1. NCBI lineage: Eukaryota > Metazoa > Chordata > Amphibia > Caudata > Salamandridae > Lissotriton > Lissotriton helveticus. Next base: position 346,893,904 of record NC_136067.1, on the reverse strand, counting down.
TTGAGTGACTTCTCAAATCCTCTTCTATTTCATTAAGAAATTCTGACAAGCAGACTGAAACATGCACTTTCAATACCAGCAGCAGACTTCCCTGGTGAGCAGTAGCTTTACTACAGTGATCTAATAAGCAACTAAAGTGCTAAAATTCTGAATTCATGGCAAATTTGGGACACATCTGAATCCCTCCTTGATGGAATCAAAGTAAAAAAGTGAAAGTAGTTCCTACTGAGGAGACGGTAGTAAATGAGGAAATTAGGAAACTTCATAACAAATATGTCTCCCAAGATGGCCACCAGAGACAAAAGAGCCCAAATGTAGCACAAATATCACCCAGATGTAGCCCAAATATAGCCCAATGACAGAATGACCCAGAGTGTTCTAAATAACAACTAGAACGCTAACAGTCTTACTTATGGCAAAAGTATGGCACACCTGAAGCCATCTTGATTGGAATAAAGTGGTGACACTTAAAACATTTAATTTGCAAAGGAACAAAATGAGGGTGTTAATTTTGCCACAGAAATTATGATTAGTGCTGCAGAAAGAAAAATTAGGGCACATTTTGACTTCTCAAATCCTCTTCTATTTCATTAAAAAATTCTGACATGCAGACTGAAACATGAACTTTGACTACCAGCAGCTGACTTCCCTGGTGAGCAGTATCTTAACTACAGTGATCTAATGAGCAACTAGAGTGCTAACATTCCCAATTTATGGCAAATGTGTGACACATCTGAATGCCATCTTGATGGTACCAAAGTAAGCAAGCATTGAAAATGCAATAGGTTTCGCCCTCGTTTAAGTTAAAGCAATTTAGTTTGTAATTAGGTGGCTTTTTAGCTTTGCTTGTATTAGTGTTTTTCAAACTTTCATGTACATAACATGCATTTGTATGCGTATATGTATATGTATGCATGCATTTATATTTGTATTTATATAGATATGCATTATATCTATATGTTTATATATGTATGTATATATATATATTCACTGAAAAAACCATAGGTTATAGACCATATATAGTTAGGAATTAGCATTTACAAAACCTTGAAAATTCACTGAAAAAACCATAGGTTATAGACCATATATAGTTAGGAATTAGCATTTAAAAAACCTTATTTTACTCACACAAAACCATTGAAATTCCATATATAGTTAGTTGCACTAACTATATATTGCGCACCCGCAATCCACTGCTGATCATGTCACATATTACATCATTCATGACATGGTCAGTGACATCACTGATGACATCACTGATGACAACATCCAGTGATTATGTGTTTCTGTAAAGTTTAAATATGTTTTACATATTGAAGAATGAGTGGATGTATAAGTGTCTGAATGAAGGTTTTAGTAGGTGCGTGATTGACTGTATGAGTGAGTGATTAAATGCGTCTTACTGAATGCACGGGTTAGTGACTAAACTGTCTGAAAGTGTGCATCAGTATGTCTGTTGTTGTGCAAGCTGCTTCATGTGTTGATCAGTAGCTATATAAGTAGCTATATGGGTTATTGATTGGTTGCACAAGTATTTGTATGGGAGACTGAGTGTGTGTATGGCTGGCTGGGAGGTGTGTGACTCTGTGCAGATCAATGTGTACTTGTATCAGTGATTCTGTAAGAGAGTAAGTATGTGTTAGTATATGTTTAAAAAATGTAAGGTGTTCTGTGTTTAACTGTATAGATGAGAAAATGGAAGTGTGATTGATTCTTTTCAGGACTGACTAGGTGTGTGAGTAACTCCATGGATGAGTGGCAGAGTGTGAGTGTCTGTATAGGTGTATGAGTGCATATGATAGTGTTGTCAAGATGAGTGATTGTATGTATGAATGATTGTATGAGTGAATGTGTGTGTAGACATAGGAATCAGTGAGTGCGTATGTAGTAACTAGTATTGGTGTGTCAATGGTTTCAAAAATTATACTCTGTATTTAACACTGGGTGTAACGGAGGTTATATTAGAGTGTGAGGAGATGCATTGTATTATCACATGAATGATATCATCAGTGATGTGATCATTGATGTCAAGTGAGATGTCATCAGTGATGTCATTTGAGATGTCATCAGTGATGTCATCAGTGATGTCACTGACCATGTCATGAATGATGTAATATGTGACATGATCAGCAGTGGATTGCGGGTGCGCAATATATAGTTAGTGCAACTAACTATATATGGAATTTCAATGGTTTTGTGTGAGTAAAATAAGGTTTTTTAAATGCTAATTCCTAACTATATATGGTCTATAACCTATGGTTTTTTCAGTGAATTTTCAAGGTTTTGTAAATGCTAATTCCTAACTATATATGGTCTATAACCTATGGTTTTTTCAGTGAATTTCAATGGTTTTTTAATAGCAAATATCATAAGCTGTCGAATGTCAAGTACGTGGTAAGTGAAAACATTTTCGTGTTTATGCACACTGATCTGCTTTGAATGGTGCCCCCCCCCCTCATTTCTATTAGGAGTACTCTCTCTTTGCAGATAGTGAAAGGTAGTTAACGCAGGCCTTTGCCCCCGTTGTAATCCGTCGTGCCTGCTTCTCTCTCCATTTGATTGATTGTTATCCAAGTATTTACTGTTTTAGAATTAGTTCTCTTTGGTTCATTCTCTATTTACAAACAAACACAGAGTCGCAATACTCTGTTTAGTCTGTGCAGATAACGAAAAATCGTGTAAAAAAAAAGAAAAGTAATCGAGCAAAATCAGTAGGCCACTAATGGGATCTCTTTTTGACCTCGCTAAAATAGAAACATTAGGAACAACCCCTCATGACAAATACAAAACTAGTGAGATGAACTGAACTCCACACAATGATGGCTGCAAAACAGCTCGGCTCCGCCACCCACCCCGCCCAAAATAACGATAAAGAGCGGCTGCCATGATTGGTTGCGGAATGGCCACGACGGAGCTACGAAATGATGCTGCTCTCATGCTAACCCCAGCTTCAGTCTGAAACATCCAGAAACACTGTAGACTACCAATTCGATCAGTTCCGGTAGCGCCCCAATGTAACCCGGTAGAGAAGAACTAGCCCTCCCCTCTTTCACTGATGGTTCTTGTTGCCTGTCCCTTCTGTTCTCATTTAACAGAACTATTTAGCCTGCTGAAAGGGGTTGTGTTCCGACCGCTGGTTGGTGGAGACATTTTGACTATATTCTGGACCTGCGTTGTCGCGTAATGCGTCATATGACGCGCCGCGTTAGCGCATCCGGAAGTCATCCGGGGCGCGCAGCGCGTAACGTAAGCATAACAAGTCATGTGACTTGTTAATAAAACTTTTCATTGGTTCATTTTACTTTTCTTATTGTAATGATGAAAGGCTTGGTCATATGACCTAAAAATTACGCTTTTCATTACTTCCGAACATTATTTTTTCTTAAATATATGTTATAATGTTCCAGGCTAATGTACTTTCCCGGAAATTTTACAACTGTCCTGCAAGTAAAATATATTCTTTTTTCGAGAAAAAGAGCGTTTCTTCGTCCCATGATGGAGCCGTTGAGCAAAAGAGGGTCGACCTGCTGTCTTAGTCGCCGATACGCCTGAATATGAGATTCTTATCGATCACTTTATGTTGCAGGAATAGAAAACACAACAGCCCTTGACCATTTATCTTTACTGCGTTCCTTCGTATTATACCTTTTACCCTTCATGTAATTGGTCTGCTTTATTTCACTTGCCTTTTAATGATTCTAAAACAGTGACTATTATTACAAACTTTACCAATGTATATACTACTACCATGTTTTCTTTTAAAAACCTTTATTGTGAAAATTTCATTATACAAATACGAGCCTATAACCACGTGGGCCGGCCACGGAGCAAACTGTAATCGTATGTGATGAGTAGACATTTACACTGTAGAGGAACGTAACGGGCGGGCCATTAGGTTGCAAGAACTAAGGTGTCTAACAGTTACGGAATCGGTGGACGTACATTTTATAATTAAAATACGACAGGGCCAGTTACAATAAAATTATCTAGATATACATTTGCGGGCAAGTACCATGGGTGACGTTAATTCGAACTTTCAACAGTACAGTAATCAATAACACATCAGAACTTAATATCAATAGGGATGTCGAAATATTCAATCAATTCTCGTCCCCGCCCGCCATGTGCTTCAAAACTGCATACGTATCTCGTGATTTCAAGGTTCTGCAACCAGTACACAACAAGGAGTTACGAGTCCCATTTATTCCGGCGCCATTTTGGGCGAGGACGGGCAGGTCCAGGATATAGTCAAAATGTCTCTACCAACCATCGACTATGATGATGTTCATATGCTGTATTTATTAGAGTAACACTCATCTGTCCACATGAAATTAATTTGCCACAATCTAAACATGTCATTTTAATCTTTCCAAAGTTCTTCTAAATATTTGGGACCGTTTCCCTTGCCTCTGAAGCTCTCAGTGCCACTTCTTTGATGAATGTACTAGCAGGTCAGGGGTTCTCCTCCAAATCTCTCTTTTATGCAGCACTATAATTAATTGGTGCCACCTCTCCATATGACGATGCATGGTATAGTTACCACAACTATATTTTTTTTCGGTTCCTCTGGAGAGTTCATCGTGGCAGATGAAGCGTGTAACGTACCGGGCATTTACCTTTTTTTGCATGTACAGGAAAGGAAAAAAAAATCGAGCGTCCGAGTTCTAAGGTGTCCCAGGGCCATTTTAGTGGAGGACATGATACAGCGATAATGCCCTGGATAAGGACACTTCCTTCGGGCACCCCACGCCGTCTTTCGGCGCAGCATTGTAGGATGGCCACACCAGTGCGGCAACTTGCTAGACACCACCTCGGTGCCATCCGGATCTCGGCGCCCCACTGCAGATGAACTGCCTCCACATGGAGAAGCGGGAGAGGCTCGTTTGCGCCGCCTACCCCCCCCCCTTCGGGCACCCCACGCCGACTTTCGGCGCAGCATTGTAGGATGGCCACACCAGTGCGGCAACTTGCTGGACACCACCTCGGTGCCAACCGAATCTCAGCGCCTTGTGTTGTCTTCCATTCCGAAAATATTGTTGGCAGCATTTTGAAAGGAAAGACAAACAGCCGTTTGTGGCCCTCACTACACCGTTCTCCTAGTGAGTCTCACATTGTTACATTTAGGAAGAATGTTGAAGAGTAGTATGTTGAAAATCTGAAGCCATTGTTATACAAACTCTCAACCAGCCTTGGATGGAAAAATCCTGAAGAATGTACAAACTGAAAACCAGTTTTTCTCTGTATAGCATCAGCAGCAACGCTTGAGTCAGCTTTGTGTGAAGCCGCCATTTTGATTCAATCAATAGCGTCCCCCTGCACACATTCAGGGACCTGGTCGTGTCTTCAGGTCAAACGGATTGTGGGACAAGATGCACAAAGGAAAAGGAAAAAAGTTCCGCCGGACCCCGGGAGGTGGCCGCCTATGTCATGGGCGATCTTAGGCCACACCAGGGCAATAGTGAAGCTGCAGCAGGTGCAAATAAGCTTCAGACAGTGTTACAAGCGCTGCTCAGAACTCTCAACTATGACACCACCTCGGTGCCATCCGGATCTTGGCGCCTTGTGCTGGTTCCGGCCTATTCACACATCGGTCCGCTACTGACGCCACCTCACAGGCCAACGGGGCACCCCACGCCGACTTTCGGCGCAGCATTGTAGGATGGCCACACCAGTGCGGCAAATTGCTGGACACCACCTCGGTGCCATCCAGATCTCGGCGCGTTGTGCTGCCTTCGGCCTATTCGCCACAAGTGCGCACGCAACTCAGCTGCATAGCGAGTGAAACACCAAGGGGCGCCCCACTGCAGCCGAGGAACCTCCATCTTGGGGGCGACGCACAGCATCACATTGCTTTCCAATGCAGTCAGATCCTCAAACAGCCCCCACTGACTGACGCGAACTCACAGGCCAACGGGGCGCCCCACGCCGACTTTCGGCGCAGCATTGTAGGATGGCCACACCAGTGCGGCAAGTTGCTGGACACCACCTCGGTGCCATCCGGATCTTGGCGCGTTGTGCTGCCTTTGGCCCCATTCGCACATCAGTCCGCTACTGACGCCATCTCACAGGCTAATGGGGCGCCCCACGCCGACTTTCAGCATTGTAGGATGACCACACCAGTACAGCAACTTGCTAGACATCACCTCGGTGCATCCGGATCTCGGCGCCCCACTGCAGATGAAGTGCCTCTCAACTATGAAACCACCACTGTGACATCCGGATCTTGGCGCGTTGTGCTGCCTTCGGCCTATTCGCACATCGGTCCGCTACTGACGCCATCTCACAGGCTAATGGGGCGACCCACGCCGAGTTTCAGCATTGTAGGATGACCACACCAGTGCAGCAACTTGCTAGACATCACCTCGGTGCCATCCGAATCTTGGCATCTCAACGCCTAGTGGTATCTTCCATACAGAAAATATTGTTACGCTACCTTTGGCCCCATTCGCACATCAGTCCGCAACTTAGACATCACCTCGGTGCCATCCGGATCTTGGCATCTCAGCGCCTTGTGGTGTCAGTCAGAAAATATTGTTGCGCTGCCTTTGGCCCCATTCGCACATCAGTCCGCTACTGACACCATCTCACAGGCCAACAGGGCGCCCCACGCCGACTTTCAGCATTGTAGGATGGCCACACCAGTGCGGCAACTTACTAGACACCACCTCGGTGCCCCGGATCTTGGCGCGTTGTGCTGCCTTCGGCCTATTCGCACATCGGTCCGCTACTGACGCAAACTCACAGGCCAACGGGGCGCCCCACGCCGACTTTCAACATTGTAGGATGGCCACACCAGTGCTGCAACTTGCTGGACACCACCTCGGTGCCATCCGGATCTTGGCGCGCTGTGTTGCCTTCGGCCTATTCGCACATCGGTCCGCTACTGACGCCGCCTCACGTGCCAACGTATTTTCTCCGCATTTTATACCCTATGCCGCATAACAGGTCATGTGACTTGTTTATAAAACTTTTCATTGGTTCATTTTACTTTTGGTTTCCTAATGATGGAAGGCTTGATCATATGACCTAAAAACAACACTTTTCATTGGATGAAAACTTTTTTTTTTTCCAAACGATGAAAGCCCCACCTTGTTTCTGGATGTTTCAGACTGAAGCTGGCGTCAGCATGAGAGCACCACCATCTCGTAGCTCCGTCGTAGTCATTCCGCGAGCAATCATGGCAGCCGCTCCCCACCAGAAGCCTGCAGGAGTCGGGGCCCCCAAAACTTTTGATGAATTCTCAAGGCGGAGGGGACGCTTTCGAGAATGGGGTCCAAGACCTAGCAGACAAGCGTCCGATTTCCAAGGTGTCCCAGGGCCATTTCAGTGGACCAGGCCCAAAAAGGAAAGAGCCTGCCGCCATTTTGAGAGTCCTGTGACAGCCGCCTATCGCTGCACCGCAAGAGTGGGCGCAACTCAGCTGAATTGCGGCTTTTGACACAGTGGACCAAAAACGGACGGAATGGCAACTGAAACGGTAAAGGGGCGCCCCACTACAACAGATGACACTCCACCTGGAGAGGCCCGTTCACGCCGCCTCCCCCGGGGCGCCCCACGCCGTTATTCGGAGCAGCATTGTAGGATACCAAAACCAGTGCGGCAACTTACTGGACATCACCTTGGTGCCATCGTTCTGCTGCCTTGGAACTATTCGCACAACAGTTTGCTACTGTAGACCCACCCCCCGCGACGCCCCACGCCGTTATTTGCTGGGTGGCAACTTACTAGACATCACTTTCGTGTCATCTAGATTTCAGCGCGTTCTGCTGCCTTGGAACTATTCGCACAACAGTTTGCTACTGATGACCCGCCCCACGCCGGAAATCTGGACGTTGTGCTGCGTTGGGACTATTCGCACAGCCGACCGCTACTTCGTTGTTTTTCCCTAAAAATGTTTATATGTTATTACTATTTTTGTTTTCTTGTATATATTTATAAATTATTAAAGTTTTATAATCTTACTACTTTGTCGGAGTGCTATATATTTTTAATGTGACACATAATTGTAAAAACTTTGATGTACAAAGAGTCATCCCTGGAATCTTCCGCTTCACGCTCGGTCCCCTCCCCAATCACAATACAGGATGGTTTTCAGATAATAGCAACGCTTCTGCTGTGACGGATCTCATCGAGTGTGGGCCTTGATCTACTATAACTCCTTTGAAGAGGGGTGAATCTTTACAGCTGTGGCCATAAACTACATCTGCAGGGCTAGCTGATACCCTAGGACCAGCCTGGACAATCGGACACAGAGGAAAAGGAGTGTCAGAGGGTGCAGTAGTGAATAGGGCGAAAGGGAGGTGTCGGGCGGGCACAGGGTGTGATTCTCAGGAAAGAGCAGCGCAGATGGGGGGAGGTTTATTACCCATGCATAAGACAGAGAGCGGGGGTGACCACTGCCTGGGGGAGATGCTTGCGAGGGTGGGGAGCCATGCTAAGGATCGACAGCGTGCACAGAGTGGGTCTGGTCAAGGCATCTAAAATGGCTGCCGTGCACGACAAAAGTGTGGCATTTGAAAAAAGACAAGATGGCGCAGACAATGTTTTTCAACACTTCCTGATTTCCTTCGAATCGAACGTTAACAGACGTTGGGGCATATTACCAAAGTTAAGCGATATTTATCCCTAACGATGCATTGCAAAGATTTTTTTACCGTCAGAAATTATCGCAGATAAACCTTGCTATTATCAAAGTTTATCGCAAATACGATAAAAACCGACCGCAATGCATTAATATCGCTGAAAACTCAGCGATATTCATGCATTACCGAGCTAATCCTCTTAGCCATGTTATCCACCTCCCATAGGATAACATGGCTAAGAACTGCTCAGGGCAGCTGTTACTTTTTGGAGATATTCGCGCTTATCTCGAATATTTCCAAAAGTTGATAATAGGAGATAGCGATGTTAGCGACTGTTTCCAGTCGCTAACATCTTGGCATGCCCACTTTGCATGTCATTAGTGATAAATATCACTCACATGCAAAGTGGGGCCCAAGATGGTCGCTATCTCCTACTAGCTGTCGCTAACTGGTGTTAGCAACAGCTAGGTAATACACATATAATTTTATCTCCGCGAAGCGGAGCGCTGTTACAGATATATATCTTGTTTTTGAACGTTAATTTCTCAAAATGCACTGAAGCACATATATTGAGACCTAGCAAAGGCACATCGGGCTACCAGTCCCTAATATTTTACCAAGTTTCGTGCAAATCCATTCAGCCGTTCGATTATTATTATTATTTTTTTTTTTTGCCCCGCGGGGCCCTTTTAAAACCTCCACATCAAACCTAGGGGATCAGCGAGGATCTACTATGCCCCCTTATGGTCATTTGCCCCTTCGCTTTGGCCTCCTCTTGTCTCTCGATCCTACCGAGAGACAAGATGGCGGCCGCTACGGACTGTTTGGAATGTTTACAGACACCGGAGAGCCAATCAGCTTCGCTTCGCAAAGCTCCGTAACGCGAAAAGTACGCGAAGCGGTGCGCTGTTACAGATATATATCTTTTTTTGAACGTTAATTTCTCAAAATCCACTGAAGCACATATATTGAGACCTAGCAAAGGCACATCGGGCTACCAGTCCCTACAATTTTGCCAAGTTTCGTGCAAATCCATTCAGCCGTAAGATTATTATTATAATTTTTTTTTTTTGCCCCGCGGGGCCCTTTTAAAACCTCCACATCAAACCTAGGGGGTCAGCGAGGATCTACTATTCCCCCTTATGGTCATTTGCCCCTTCGCTTTGGCCTCCTCTTGTCTCTCGATCCTACCGAGAGACAAGATGGCGGCCACTACGGACTGTTTGCGGCCACTACGGACTGTTTGGAATGTTGACAGACGCCGGAGAACCAATCAGCTTCGCTTCACAAAGCTCCGTTGCGCGAAAAGTACGCGTCCTAGGCCGCTGCCCGGTCCGCGCTTACAGATATATATCTTTTTTTAAACGTTAATTTCTCAAAATCCACTGGAGCACATATATTGAGACCTACAAAAGGCACATCGGGCTACCAGTCCCTACAATTTTGCCAAGTTTCGTGCAAATCCATTCAGCCGTTCGGGCTAAAAGTGAGGCCAACCGCCCTATGGAAATTAACATGGGAAAAACGCGTTTTGGGACCCCCCTTTTTTCTCGGCCCCCCCTTGACGAACCCCCCCCAAATTTTCAAAGGCTGCTCAGAAACAAAATGTGCCATTTTCCTGAAAATTGCAACCAATTCCGTCCACAAACGGCAAAGTTATTAGACATAGAATTTTCAAAAATCCCATAGAGAAAAAATCCTAACTATATATACCTACTGGCGACCGCCAGTAGGTAATATATATATACACACATACATATATATAAATGCATATGCATATATATATGTGCATATGTGTGCGTGTAGAGAGAGGTAGAGAGAGGTAGAGAGGTAGAGGTAGAGGTAGAGAGGTAGAGGTGTAGAGGTAGAGGTAGAGAGGTAGAGGTAGAGAGTAGTAGAGAGAGAGGTAGAGAGTAGAGAGTGAGTATTAGAGAGTAGAGAGTGAGTAGTAGAGAGTAGTAGAGAGAGTAGTATAGAGTGAGTAGTAGAATAGTAGAGAGTGAGTATTAGAGTGAGTTGTAGAGAGTAGTAGAAGAGAGTAGTAGAGAGTGAATAGTAGAGAGTGAGTAGTAGAATGAGTAGTAGAGTGAGTAGTAGAGAGTGAGTAGTAGAGAGTAGTAGAGAGTAGTAGAGAGAGTGAGAGAGTAATAGAGAGTGAGTAGTAGAGAGTGAGTAGTAGAGAGAGTAGTAGAGAGTAGTAGAGTAGTAGAGAGTGAGTAGTAGAGAGTGAATAGTAGAGTGAGTAGTAAGGAGTAGTAGAGAGTGAGTAGTAGAGTGCGTAGTGGAGAGTAGTACAGAGCAAATACTAGAGTGTGTAGTAGAGAGTGAGTAGTAGAGAGTAGTAGAGAGAGAGTAGTAGAGTGAGTAGTAGAGAGTGAGAAGTAGAGAGAGTAGTAGAGAGTGAGTAGTAGAGAGTAGTAGAGAGCGAGTACTAGAGAGTGAGTAGTGGAGAGTGAGTAGTAGGGAGTAGTAGAGAGCGAGTAGTAGAGAGTGAATAGTAGAGAGTGAGTAGTAGAGAGAGAGTAGTAGAGAGTGAGTAGTAGAGAGTAGTAGAGTGAGTAGTAGAGAGAGAGTAGTAGAGAGTGAGTAGTAGAGTAGTAGAGAGTGAGTGGTAGAGAGTAGTAGAGATTAGTAGAGAGTGAGTAGTAGAGAGCTAGTAGTAGAGAGCAAGTAGTAGAGAGAGTAGTAGAGAGCAGTAGAGTAGTAGAGAGTGAGTAGAAGAGATCGAGTAGTAGAGATTGAGTGGTGGAGAGTGAGTAGTAGAGAGTAGTAGAGAGTGAGTAGTAGAGAGTGAATAGTAGAGAGTGAGTAGTAGAGTGGTAAAGAGAGTAGTAGAGATTGAGTAGTAGAGAGAGAGTAGTAGAGAGTGAGTAGTAGAGTAGTAGAGGGGGTGTGGTAGAGAGTAGTAGAGAGTAGTAGTAAGTAGTAGAGAGTAGTAGATAGTGAGTAGTAGAGAGTAGTAGTAGAGAGCAGTAGAGAGTAGTAGCGAGTGAGTAGTAGAGAGTAGTAAAGAGTGAGTAGTAGAGAGTGAATAGTAGAGAGTGAGTAGTAGAGAGTGAGTACTCGGATTACTCCCCTGCCTTCCGCGGGAGCCACCTCAGGAGACCTGAATTCTTTTTAAAATAAACAAAGTGCCTTGAAACAGCGCTCGCCTCGCGCTCTTCATTTTTAATTCCCCCTGAATTCTTTGACCCCCTCCTCACCTGATAACGCCCGCGCAGCCCAGGCAGACGCTGCAGAGGCCCCAGGATCACTCGCTCGCCGCCTTGAGCGAGCCACGCCCCAGCCACGCCCACTCTTCCTGGCCACGCCCACCCTGGTTCAAAAGAGGAGCTGACTACGAGCTCGCTACTCGGATTACTCCCCTGCCTTCCGCGGGAGCCACCTCAGGAGACCTGAATTCTTTTTAAAATAAACAAACTGCCCTGAAACAGCGCTCGCCTCGCGCTCTTCATTTTTAATTCCCCCTGCATTCTTTGACCCCCTCCTCACCTGATAACGCCTGCGCAGCCCAGGCAGACGCTGCAGAGGCCCCAGGATCACTCGCTCGCCGCCTTGAGCGAGCCACGGCCCCAGCCATGCCCACTCTTCCTGGCCACGCCCACCCTGGTTCAAAAGAGGAGCTGACTATGAGCTCGCTACTCGGATTACTCCCCTGCCTTCTGCGGGAGCCACCTCAGGAGACCTGAATTCTTTTCAAAATAAACAAACTGCCTTGAAACAGCGCTCGCGTCGCGCTCTTCATTTTTAATTCCCCCTGCATTCTTTGACCCCCTCCTCACCTGATAACGCCCGCGCAGCCCAGGCAGACGCTGCAGAGGCCCCAGGATCACTCGCTCGCCGCCTTGAGCGAGCCACGCCCCCCAGCCACGCCCGCTCTTCCTGGCCACGCCCACCCTGGTTCAAAAGAGGAGCTGACTACGAGCTCGCTACTCGGATTACTCCCCTGCCTTCCGCGGGAGCCACCTCAGGAGACCTGAATTCTTTTTAAAATAAACAAACTGCCCTGAAACAGCGCTCGCCTCGCGCTCTTCATTTTTAATTCCCCCTGCATTCTTTGACCCCCTCCTCACCTGATAACGCCCGCGCAGCCCAGGCAGACGCTGCAGAGGCCCCAGGATCACTCGCTCGCCGCCTTGAGCGAGCCACGCCCCCAGCCACGCCCACTCTTCCTGGCCACGCCCACCCTGGTTCAAAAGAGGAGCTGACTATGAGCTCGCTACTCGGATTACTCCCCTGCCTTCCGCGGGAGCCACCTCAGGAGACCTGAATTCTTTTTAAAATAAACAAACTGCCTTGAAACAGCGCTCGCCTCGCGCTCTTCATTTTTAATTCCCCCTGCATTCTTTGACCCCCTCCTCACCTGATAACGCCCGCGCAGCCCAGGCAGACGCTGCAGAGGCCCCAGGATCACTCGCTCGCCGCCTTGAGCGAGCCACGCCCCCAGCCACGCCCACTCTTCCTGGCCACGCCCACCCTGGTTCAAAAGAGGAGCTGACTACGAGCTCGCTACTCGGATTACTCCCCTGCCTTCCGCGGGAGCCACCTCAGGAGACCTGAATTCTTTTTAAAATAAACAAACTGCCCTGAAACAGCGCTCGCCTCGCGCTCTTCATTTTTAATTCCCCCCTGCATTCTTTGACCCCCTCCTCACCTGATAACGCCCGCGCAGCCCAGGCAGATGCTGCAGAGGCCCCAGGATCACTCGCTTGCCGCCTTGAGCGAGCCACGCCCCCAGACACGCCCACTCTTCCTGGCCACGCCCACCCTGGTTCAAAAGAGGAGCTGGCTACGAGCTCGCTACTCGGATTACTCCCCTGCCTTCCGCGGGAGCCACCTCAGGAGACCTGAATTCTTTTTAAAATAAACAAACTGCCTTGAAACAGCGCTCGCCTCGCGCTCTTCATTTTTAATTCCCCCTGCATTCTTTGACCCCCTCCTCACCTGATAACGCCCGCGCAGCCCAGGCAGACGCTGCAGAGGCCCCAGGATCACTCGCTCGCCGCCTTGAGCGAGCCACGCCCCCAGCCACGCCCACTCTTCCTGGCCACGCCCACCCTGGTTCAAAAGAGGAGCTGACTACGAGCTCGCTACTCGGATTACTCCCCTGCCTTCCGCGGGAGCCACCTCAGGAGACCTGAATTCTTTTTAAAATAAACAAACTGCCCTGAAACAGCGCTCGCCTCGCGCTCTTCATTTTTAATTCCCCCTGCATTCTTTCACCCCCTCCTCACCTGATAACGCCCGCGCAGCCCAGGCAGACGCTGCAGAGGCCCCAGGATCACTCGCTCGCCGCCTTGAGCGAGCCACGCCCCCAGCCACGCCCACTCTTCCTGGCCACGCCCCCAACGCCCCTATAAACCATGTGCTTTCCCCGTACGCGCAGCGGACGGGCGCAGCGGGCGCGCCGTTTGCGCGCCGAAGGCGCGCCTAAGGCAAGCCCGTCTGTGCCCGTTCGCGACCGGCCGGGACCAGGGGCCACAGACCCTGCCCAACTTGTGTCATACACCTCCGCACAATTATCTGCACTCATGGTTCCTATTCCCGCCCCTCCTTCGTTAGCCTCACGTCTTGATTCACTCGGTGTCTCTGCGCCTCCTTGTCTATCTCCACTCCCCTCTTCTTTCCCCCTACCTCCTCTCCTGCGGCTCATCAGGCAACCCCTTCTCTCACACCGTCACCCCCCGCTGCTTCCGCTCTTCTGCTAAACACCCGGTCAGCAGTTAAGCACCAAATTGAACTTTTCAACCTCCTTTCCTCAGACTGTCCCGACTATCTTTTCCTCACGGAGACCTGGTTTTCTACAGATTCACTTCCTGACCTTCTAGCTATTCTTCCTGACACACATTATGCCCTCCGCATGGACCGCCCGACCGGAAAAGCGGGTGGCAGCGTGGCAATGATTATCCGATCCACGCTGAAATTTCAGCTTCTCGATCACTCTCCAATATCCAAAGTGGATTTTATGGTCGCTCGGTCCACCAATCTTATCGACCCCCTCACTTTTGTCCTTGTTTATCGGCCCCCTCTGCCCATGCCTCAATTCGTTCCCCTATTACAAGACATCTTGGCCACTTTGGCAGTAAACAACTCGTCAGTTGTCCTACTAGGGGACTTTAATTATTGGCCCGACGATCCTAGAGAAAGTCTAGCTTCCAAAGACTTCTCTGCAACTCTCCAGTCACTAAACTTTATTCCTCATATTTTTTCCTCCACTCACGTTAAGGGTCACACCTTGGACCAAATTTGGTCTCTGCGCCGCCCCCTTTCCGTTCTTTCCACCCTTCTTTGTCTCTGGTCGGATCACTTTTTAATTTCTTTTAATATTCCCCTCCCTTCTTATGCAAAAACCCCTCTCTCCAAAAATCTGACAGCCCGCTGTTGGAATCAGACAGATCTCTCTCTTCTCTCTTCTTCTTTGGCCTCCACAGTACCCGACATGACGGATCTCCCTCTTGAAGCTCAAGCCGACGCCGTTCGTGCCTGGCTTTCTTCCTCCTGTGACCTCGTCGCCCCTCTTAAAAACATCAAATCTGTGCGGCCCCATGAGACCCACAGATGGTTCACTAGTGAACTCAAAGAGCTTAAACTTAACCTTAGGCGATCGGAGCGTCATTGGAGGCGCAATTACTGTCCCCTCCTTAGAACCAAATACAAATCACTGCTTAACAGTTATAAAAAAGCCATTATTTTGGCAAAAACAGATTACTTCTCTGAAAAGGTTGCCCGTTCTTCAAATAAATCTCGAGAGATCTTTTCACTTGTAAAACAACTTGCCACATCTGATCGCACCAATATTAATTTTGCCCCATCCCTACCGTTTTGTCTTTCACTCAACAATTACTTTATTGATAAGATCACTATCATTAAAGCTAACATTCCCGCAGTCTCTCTAACCCAGATCATCCCCCTTCTCCCCCCGCCGCCTTTTTTGTTAGATCACTTCCCCCCCATCTCTGTTGCACAATTTTCTGCTCTGCTTGTTAAGGTCAAGTCGGGCTCACCAGCTGACTGCGCTCCGGCTCGGATTCTTCAAACCCTCTTTGCCCACTGTCCTGGACCCCCGCTTACACTCCTCAATTCATCCTTGGCCCTCGGCTCTGTTCCCTCCTCCTTCAAAACTGCCACCGTTCTCCCCATAATAAAAAAACCTGGCTTGGACCCTTCCTCTCCCTGCAACTTCAGGCCCATCTCCCTCCTTCCCTATTTGGGGAAGATCGTGGAAAGCTATGTTACATCCTGCCTGTCCTCACACATTGAGGAGCATGGCCTCTTAGCCTCCCACCAGGCGGGTTTCCGCCCGGGCCACTCCACCGAGACTGTTGTCACCGCTGTCTTGGACGAGCTTAAGGGTAAGGCTGATTCCAATCTCCCCCAGGCGCTGGTGCTCCTCGACTTGTCGGCTGCGTTCGACACGGTTGACCATGCCATTCTTCTCAACCGTGTCAGTGCAGCTGGCATTAGGGGTGTAGCACTCTCCTGGCTGAAGTCCTTTCTTCAGGATAGGTCCCAGGCAGTCCAGCTCGCTGGTTTTTCCGCTCCCCCCCGCCCTCTTGTGTGTGGGGTTCCCCAAGGTTCCCCCCTTTCCCCTTTCCCCTCTTCTCTTTAATCTTTATATCTACCCTCTTATCTTTTCTCTCCGTGAGCTGGGGGTCTCCGTGTACAACTACGCTGACGACCTCCAGCTCATCTTTGATCTCTCTACTCCTGACTCCTCCTCCTTTTTCAGATCTACTTTAGTCTTTATCTCGGACTGGATGATCACGAACCACCTTAAGTTGAATCCTGACAAGACGGAGCTTGTCCTCACGGGTGGTCCCTCTAATCCCTGGTCCCCAACTCACTGGCCCCTTTCTCTTGGTACCCCCCTCTCCCAGGCCCTTCTGTTCGCACTCTAGGCATCAAGGTCAGCAATGACCTCTCCATGCATTCCCAAGTTAGCTCTGTAATTTCATCTTGTTTTCTATCCCTCCGCCTCATCCGTAAAATTTCCCGTTTCTTTTCCACCGACGCTCTCAAATCCATCATCACGGCCCTCATCACCTCCCGCCTTGATTACGGGAACGGCCTCTATGCCGGTATCCCTGCCTTTGAAATGCGCCGGCTTCAGGCCATTCGAAATCAGGCCGCCCGGCTCATTTTTCACCTCCCCAAATTCTCTCACATCACGCCTGTTCTCAAGTCCCTTCACTGGCTTCCTGTACGCTTTCGTTCTTCTTTCAAATTAGCATGCTTAGCTTTTCTAGCCTACACTCATTCTGCCCCTCTTTTTATTGTTTCCCTGAGCACTCCCTACATTCCAGCTCGCACTCTTTGTTCGTCTTCTCAACTCCTTCTTCAAGTCCCCCGTTACCGTAAAGCCCGAATCGGCGGCACCCGTTTCTCGGTTTTGCCCCCCCAGTTTTGGAATAGTCTTCCATTATCCATCCGATCGATCCCTACTTACTCTTCCTTCCGTAAAGCATTAAAAACTTTTCTTTTTCTCCAGGCTTTCCCCGGTTAGTTCCTCTGGTTGCAGTGTAGAATCCGATTCCCCCCCCCCCCAGCGCCAGGAAGCCGCTTGGCCACAGTGCGCTTAATCAAGTTTCTTTTCATTTCATTTCATTTCATTACTAGTGAGAGAGTAGTAGAGAGTAGTAGAGTAGTAGAGAGTGAGTAGTAGAGTATTAGAGAGTGAGTAGTAGAGAGAGAGTACTAGAGAGCTGTAGAGAGTGAGTAGTAGAGAGTGAATAGTAGAGAGTAATAGAGAGAGAGTAGTAGAGAGTGAGTAGTAGAGAGTGAGTAGTAGAGAGTGAGTAGTAGAAAGTAGTAAAGAGTGAGTATTAGAGAGTGAATAGTAGAGAGTAATAGAGAGAGAGTAGTAGAGAGTGAGTAGTAGAGAGTGAGTAGTAGAAAGTAGTAAAGAGTGAGTAGTAGAGAGTGAGTAGTAGAGATTAGTAGAGTAGTAGAGAGTGAGTAGTAGAGAGTGAGTAGTAAAGAGTGAGCAGTAGAGAGAGAGTAGTAGAGAGTAGTAGAGAGTGAGTAGTAGAGTAGTAGAGAGTAGTCAGTCAGTGTCAGTCAGTGTCAGTCAGTCAGTGTCAGTCAGTCAGTAAGTGTCAGTCAATCAGTGTTAGTCAGTGTCAGTCAATCAGTGTCAGTCAGTGTCATTCAGTCAGTGTCAGTCAGTCAGTGTCAGTCAGTCAGTGTCAGTCAGTCAGTGTCAGTCAGTCAGTGTCAGTCAATCGGTGTCAGTCAGTGTCAGTCAGTCAGTGTCAGTCAATCAGTGTCAGTCAGTGTCTGTCGGTGTCAGTGTCAGTCAATCAGTGTCAGTCAGTGTCAATCTGTCAGTGTCAGTCAGTCAGTCAGTCAGTGTCAGCTAGAGCAGCTCTGCTGACCTGGTTCTCTGGCTTTAAAGCAGCTCTGCTGACCTGGTTCTCTGGCTCTAAAGCAGCTCTGCTGACCTGGTTCTCTCCCTCTAAAGCAGCTCTACTGACCTGGTTTCTCTGGCTCTACAGCAGGTCTGCTGACCTGGTTCTCTGGCTCTAGAGCAGCTCAGCAGACCCAGTTCTAAGGCTATAGAGCAGCTCTGCTGATCTGGTTGTCTGGCTCTAAAGCAGCTCTGCTGACCCGGTTCTATGGCTCTAAAGCAGTTCTGCTGACATGGTTCTCTGGCTCTAGAGCAGCTCTGCAGACCTGGTTCTCTCCCTCTAGAGCAGCTCTGCTGACCTCGTTCTCTCCCTCTAAAGCAGCTATACTGACCTGGTTTCTCTGGCTCTACAGCAGCTCTGCTGACCTGGTTCTCTGGCTCTAGAGCAGCTCTGCTGACCTGGTTCTCTGGCTCTAAAGCAGCTCTGCTGACCTGGTTCTCTGGCTGTATATCAGCTCTGCTGACCTGGTTCTCTGGCTCTAAAGCAGCTCTGCTGACTTGGTTCTCTGGCTCTAGAGCAGCTCTGCTGACCTGGTTCTCTGGCTCTAAAACAGCTCTGCCGACCTGGTTCTCTGACTCTAAAGCAGTTCTGCTGACCTGGTTCTCTCCTTCTAAATCAGCTCTGCTGACCTGATTTCTCTGGTTCTACAGCAGCTCTGCTGACCTGAGTCTCTGGCTCTAGAGCAGCTCTGCTGACCTAGTTCTTAGTCTCTAGAGCAGCTCTGCTGACCTGGTTCTCTGGCTCTAAAGCAGCTCTGCTGACCTGGTTCTCTGGCTCTAAAGCAGTTCTGCTGAACTTGTTCTCTGGCTCTAGAGCAGCTCTGCTGACTTGGTCCCCTGGCTCTAAAGCAGCTCTGCTGACCTGGTTCTCTCCTCTAAAGCAGCTCTGCTGACCTGGTTCTCTCGCTCTAAAGCAGCTCTACTGACCTGGTTTCTCTGGATCTAGAGCAGCTCTGCTGACCTGGTTCTCTGGCTCTAAAGCAGTTCTGCTGACCTGGTTCTCTCCCTCTTAAGCAGCTCTGCTGACCTGGTTTCTCTGGCTCTACAGCAGCTCTGCTGACCTGGTTCTCGGCCTCTAGAGCAGCTGTGCTGACCTGGGTCTCTGGCTCAAGAGAAGCTCTGCTGACCTGGGTTTCTGACTCTAGAGCAGCTCTACTGACCTGCTTCTTAGGCTCTAGAGCAGCTCTGCTGACCTGGTTCTCTGGCTCTACAGCGGTTCTGCTGACCAGGTTTCTCTGGCTCTTCAGCAGCTCTGCTGACCTGGTTCTCTGCGCTTACGATGCACGCACACGACTTCTCAAAAATATATTTAAAAATAATATTTTATTTTAAGTACAAATATATTATTTTTATGAATATCTTAGATAATCTCTTGCCCTAATATGTATATTAAAGACACATACATATAATTTTGGAACATCATTTTTTTGGGGGGAGTACACATATATGACGTCACGCTGGAACTGCCCCCGTGCAAGCGTCTCGTACCGTAATGTGCATGCAAGGGAGCAGGAGTCGCGGCTGGTCGCATACCAATCGCGCACATCACGTAATAATAAATGTATATGATGTAACTGAAAAACACGCAGTCTTCGCACACCGTACGCGGATCCTTCAAGACTTTTCTAAAATGGCGTCTAGAATCCACGCACCCACCGTGATTTGTACGCTTTGAGTGTGCGACTCTTTTAAAAATAGAAAATATTATAAATATATTAAAATAAAAAATGAAAACAGAAAAAGTAATCAATATTTCAGTTTGAATTTTTGTCATTTTTTTGCAATTTTCAGAAAAATATATAATGTTATTTAATGAATAAGATATTTATAAATAAACAACAAAAAAACTGTAGAAAATCAGTACAAAAAAATAGGTATAACTACTATCACACTTAAAAAATTAGCATTTAAAAAACCTTAGAAAGTCACAGAAAAAAACATAGGTTTCATGGGTGTTATAGTTAGTTGGCCATTTCACTCGTACAAAACTATGGAAATTCCTCCGTTATAGTTAGTTCTGCTAACTATAACTTGTGCACCCGCAATGCACTGCTGATGATGTCACATATTGCATCATTCATGACATGGTCAGTGACAGTAGTGAAAGTACTGCCTTCGTCTACCCATGCAGATCTAGCTTCTGAGGTACTAACATGAATGTCAATCTGCCCTGCCTTGGGCCAGGAGCACCTCTTATGTGACCATTTAGTTCTAGATGCTAACCGATCATGTTATGTGTCAGGAAGTTCTGTCTTGAGGAAAACTGCCTCTCTTTCATCTGTGGCCCTTTGAAGTGGCTCCCCACTCGTTTGAAACCCCACTGTAGAAGATTCCAGATTTTTAAAATCCTGCTGCTGGTTGCTCTTAGGGGAGCTTGTCATGTGGCAGTTACAAAAAATACAAGTACAACAACTAGAGTAGCCACCTCGATCCTTGTTAGGAGGACCACGGTCCAGATTTACAACTTCTGGCGCTTACCTGCAAATCTTGGTCTGTCGGTACGAAGATCTTCACATGGCATAGAGGGCTGCAACAGTGGTCGGTCGCTCATTCATCACTCCTTGCGGTTATTGATGCCGCTTGTATATTCAGGACATACAAATGCGAATTTGGGATATTTAACTTTTTGCTACTTACAAGTAGTGGCGAGGAAATCATAAAGAGAATCAGTACTGTGGGTTGCCTACCCTTATACATTTGGCCCAATGTGAATCCTTTGCCTACTGGTCTCTTTTATTTTGAAATCGAATTACCTGTTTAGTTACGACTCAGGATTTAGGATATTTTTGCCAAGACTTTGGCCTATCATAATGCCACCAACGACCTACTGACTAATTCTTTCATCACCACGCGACAATATGCGTGTTGAAGAGAATAAGGCGCAATACGGACCATATTCTTTAGAAGCACCTTTTGGACCTACAAGGGACTAATAATACTGACGAAGTTCATACGAAGGAAACGCGATGGCTGAGGTTTTAAGAGATTGAAAAGAATAAAGAATTTTGGACAAATTTGAAGCTCTTTTGTAATTTGCTTTTTGGTGCACCGTCCTTTTCTACATGCGCCAGGAAAGATGCGTGACGCAAGTTTACCCTTGCGCCACCACAGATGCGCCGCATTTACAATGCAGCACATAATGGCGCATGGATAAACAGATGCTTGTCGCATCTGCCGGCCTAAGGTTGGCGCAGTGCTTGAGTTGTGTCGCGCAAGCGACACATCTCCAGCACTGTTCCAACCTGGCCTATCCACAACATGGAGCGGCACTCCTTACGCCTGCTTCAAGCAGGTGCATGGTTTTGACTCAACATGGCTGTAAAAGTGACTCGGTGAAATCTTGTAGATTTCACTGCATCACTTTTACGTGGAGTTCCGGCGACGGAACACCCACCCTCCGCCGGAACGCCCACATGAAACCTGACACAGGTTTCATGTGGTGCATGGCTTTACAACGTGACGCATCTCCCTAGATGTGGCCGGTGGGTCAGAGCAACAGCCGGACGACAGGGCATCAAAGCGGCAGAGGAAAGTCCCAGCTCGATATAGAGAGGGGCAACAGGACAAGTCATGCACTCAACCGGTGGCAGTGGCTACTGTGGGGGGTGAGTCTATCAGCCAGGACATGACGGCACGTAGCACAGATCATGCAGCACAGGGACCTGTGTTAAATATGACAGTGTGTGCGGTGGAGCAGAGCATCATGGCAAACTCCACAACAGCAGCATCTGTGGGGCCTCCACAAGAGGGGGGTGTGCCAGTAGTGTTGTAAGTGACAGGTAGCGCTGCGGCCCTGCAGCCTCCGGGGAATGTCGCAAGTTTAATGGTACTGATGGAGCAGATTTCATCTGCAGTCATGCATTGTTTTATTTTTTGTGCTTCAGACAGGCTGCATTTAAATTGCCACGCACATTTTGGTGCAAGTTAAAAACATGGCACATGAAAAACATGAAAGTGAGGCCTATTTAGTCTGTAATGCTTGTGCTGAATTAACATGTGTTTTACAGTGTAGAGAAAAGTGGCCTTTTTAGCTTTGAATTTTAATAGAATGTGTTTTTCTCTTCCCAGCTCATCCCTTGCAAATCTAAATTTATTATTCCTGTCTTAATAGACTTTGACTTGTTGCATATTTTGATAAACATTTTCAGTTAATAACACCTCTTTTTATAATGTGTGTGAATTAATAATGCACCAAACACGACACAAGGGACTAAATGCTTGTTTGCATGAAAAGCTATCTAAAACATTAAAGCATGTTGATGTGTGTGCTGTATTAACAGTGTGCGCTATATTAACTGTGTGTGCTTTTAAATGTTACACTAAAAGCATGAAAATGCTATTTTCACATTTATTTTGCATGTTGTCATAAATAATAGAAAAGCTGCTTTTCACTAATAGCTTGGCTAGGTAAACATTTATAAGGGGTATTAGTATGAGGGAGGGAAACATAATGGACTGATTTACATGAAATTAATATTATCTTTGTGTTTGTTTTATTTTTGGGGCCTACACAAAACATGGCTGCCTGTGAATCCATCAAGGCTATGACTTGCAATTTAATGAGAAGGGAGCATGCGCAGACTG
Organism: Lissotriton helveticus; assembly: GCF_964261635.1. NCBI lineage: Eukaryota > Metazoa > Chordata > Amphibia > Caudata > Salamandridae > Lissotriton > Lissotriton helveticus. Next base: position 346,871,332 of record NC_136067.1, on the reverse strand, counting down.
TGGCAGCTTTCCTCATGACAAGAACAGCGTGAACTGCACATTCTTGTCATTCTGCCAATGTACCAGTTAGTTAAAAGTGTCCATCTACTGCGCTGAGAAGGAAGGAAGGATGAATTAGATTGAAACATTTTTCCTAGTAAATGTTGCAAATGTTTATAAATGTAGTTATTCATGTATGCTTCTTTTGTTAAGACTAGTGAAGTCAGGTTTTTAGAATGAGTCAGGGAAGTGTGACCTCATGCATCATGACTGACCAATCACATAAAGGTTTTACTGAAAAATGTTACGTCTTTGTGTACTCTGCCAATAATTATGGTATAAATACTGTCCTCTCTGGATGGGGGCTGGCACTTCTATGGGTTAGGTACGAGAAACGTCCCGGGAGATTGCTGAAGGGCGGGCTTGCGTCCGAGGAGTGTCAGGGGGAGGTTTCTTGCTTCCACGTCATATCTTGGCACTTCATGCCACATTCCTTTGAGGCCTGTGAAGGGCGGGCTGCTTTCCTCTTTAGACACAGACAGACAGAGAGTGCAGTGGATCAGGATAGGATTAGATGCTAAACTTTAAGTTTATGTTTTGACTAATTAATTAGGTCTGAAAAGATTTATTTGATTTATGCATTTATTTCTCTTAATAGCATATTTTTGCAAACTATTTAATTACTGATTAGCTTTGCAAGACTATTTTTCTTAGAAACTCTTTAAGACTTTTGCGCCACATTTTTCATAACTACATGTAATGCTTATATGCAGACTGTAATGTGTTCTGTATTATTGATATTTTTCCTGTTTTCCAAATTCTGTAACCTGATTGATATTTTACTAATGAATAAAGGGTCAGAGAAAAATTAACTTTTTGACTAGAAAATAAAACCCTTTAAAATAATCAACAACTCTCTTTATTGGCTTACAATAATAATTGTATTTTGACTGTTCATCTTTATTTAAAGTCTCCTGAAGGTAATACATGGTGTGAAGGGCCCAACACCTTTTGAGCGGTAAATTAGAGGTAGCATGGAGGTTTTACATTGAGAAACTACCAGAAGAAATTACCGCTCTCCATCAGTTTTTGGTAAGCAGAGGATGGTCATTATTGATTAGTTTGGTGATTAGTAATTATTGCTTTCACCATCAACTACTCAACTAATGGATCATTGACCTTAAGAGGGAAATAAAATAATTGCCCAAGTTAGATAAATGTCCAAGTCCTGATTCCTGACTCCAATGCTCAGAACCTGAAGATTGGCAAAGCAGTACTGGCAGGTGATGCAAGAAGTGGTGTGAGTATCAATAGGGTTGTGAAATGTTGTTAATGTGCTAGCATGTATTTTTGAAGTGTTGAAAATAGTAATGATTTTTGCTGTTGGTGACATTTTGCTCATTTTGAATTGATGGTGTTATTGATTATATTGGTAATTTCATAGGACATATTTTTTTGGTTATTGATTACATGTTTTAACTCTTCATGTTAAGTTAGTGTCTTGTTCTATGTTGTCTGGAACACGCAGGTATGCACACCTGTGGAATCCCGGGAAGGAATAGCGGGTGGTAAATGGAAGCCACACTGCACTGAGGTTACTCGTCTGTTGGAATAACACTGAGAAGCTAAGGAGGGCTGGCAGTGTTAAATTAGGGACTATTTTCTGTGTGAGTGATTAATAGCAAAGAGTTCGCTGGTGAAACTTTGGTCTGATATCACCTAGAAAGGGACACACCAAAGGAGTAGCAGGTTCTTCTGAGCTTGATTGACAGCAAAAGGGTTCGCTGGTGAAACTTTGGACTAAGATATATCCTGAAGGATAAGTCCAAAGGAGTAGCAGGTTCTTCTGAGCTTGATTGACAGCAAAAGTGTTCGCTGGTGAAACTTTGGACTAAGATATATCCTGAAGGATAAGTCCAAAGGAGTAGCAGGTTCTTCTGAGCTTGAGTGAAAGGTAAGCGGAAGGGATTTACCTGTAGTGTTTGAAGAGTAAACGGAAAGTCTTACTTTGTGAAGGGTAAGCGGAATGTGTTACTCGCAGTGAATATAAATCTATCCTTTATTTAGCACAACAGACAGAGTAGCGAATGTATTTATGTTGTTACTAACAGAGTTATTGATTAAGAGAAATATTGCAGTAAGATTTTGTGGAGGGTCAGTGGTAGGAGTAAAACTGACTGAAATTGAAATTGACAGCTTTGGAAAAAAGAAATTGCATTGAACTATTGCAAAAATGAAAATGTTTGAAGGTTTAAAGAAGCTGTTAGGAGGTAAAATGAAAAATTCGTTTTTTATTGGTGATGCTCCTGAAGGAACACCTGTGCATTTTATGTCTACCAGTTTGGGACAAAACACATGTATGTGGGTTCACCAATGGTGCAAGATTACTGAAAAAGAAGGTGTTTTGAGGTTTCCAAAAGATGGTACTTTTGAATTGCAAATCATTGACAAATTAAGGGAAGTGTTATGTGAAATAAAGACACCATCTAAAGCTGCACAATTTGAGGCCTTAAGCCTGTGGGAGAAGACAGCAAGAGAGAAAGCAAGTGAGGATAAAAAGGTAAAGCACCAGATGCAGGAGAAGAACATTTGTGATGAAAAAGAGCTTCAAATAAATAATAATTCAGGGGATGAAATAGTGGATGAATTGTTAACTGAGTGTCCACCACTTTATGTGGTTCCCATGAAAAATACTGAAAATAGTGCACCAGTAAATACTACAGGGGTTACTGCTTCTGTTGAACAGAGAGAAATACAGACTGAGAAAACTGTGCAGACATTTTATATTGACCCATTACCTGTTGATTCAGTACTGACAGTGATACCTCCAGGTGTTACTGCTTCAAATGTGCCTGATTCAGTCCAAGAATTGCAAACTGCAGATGCACAGATAATGCCTAGAAAAATTATGACTGTCCCAATTAATATGGGCCCTACTGAAAAGGTGCACAGGGCTGCAGAAGGAGTGATTATGGCAGGGTTTATTTCAGAAACTCAGAATACACAGATTATTGAACAGAAAGTACACCAAGCACTGAAATGTGAGAGAAAAATGGTATTTACAACATCTGCAGCCCAGGATAAAATGAATGTAATTGAAAATGGGATTTTTCAAACCTGCTTAGAGGAAGCAGCAGTGATTAAAAAGATAGAGAGCATGGGAGACCATATTAACACAGGCCCTGAAAAAGAGAAACAGCCTAGTGTTTTAAATGGAACATGTGAACATGAAGAAATTAAAAGTCCTTGCTGTTTAAATAATGAAAATGTGAACCAGTGTCAGGAAAAAGAATTAATTTCCCTGAGTAAGGAAACAGCTGCATGTGCATTAACTACACATAATGGACTGACAGATTTGGCTCATAAATATGAAACTGATGTTTCAGGAAGTTTTCCATTTCAGAAAAGTTTTAGGGTACACATGGATGATGAAGCAAATGAGAAAATGTATTCTTCAGGAATGCATTTGCACATTGCAGAAGTAAAATATGGTTTTAAATGCAATGAGCTTGAAAAATTAGGAGACAAGTGGGCAAGAAAACATGAGAAGAAAAAGAAACCACCAGAAATAGCAAGGAAAATGGATAAGGAAAAGAAGCCACCAGATATAATTGAGAAAAATAATAAGCAGAATGAGGGAGAAGCTTTTGCTTACTCATTGGGAGAAAAGGTGGGAGAAATGTATGTTCATATGCCACAGAATAAAAGTGAACTTGCAGCATTTCTGAACACATTCCCACAATTGAGAGACAGAATTGTGCTGTGGTACCCACAAGTTGATGGATTTGATGACTTTTTAAAAGAGTTGTGCATTAATTTGGAAATGTTCTTTTATATTGCCATGCTGACTAAATTGTGGTTTGAATCTAAAGTTGTTGTTCAAGGGCCAGGTGAGGAGACAGTGAAAATGGTTTGCATGAATGCACCATCATTTTCTGTTGTTATGGAGGAAAATATAGCAGTGATTTATTTCCTAAAAGGCAGAGTGCCAGCAAAGGATGTTGATTGGGTACAGATTAAAAGAGCACAGGATGGAAGTAAAGGTATTTTGGTTAGTGCAAATTCAGGTATGGATGTTGTACTGCTGGAAAATGTGTCCTTTTGCCATCTTTATAACAGATTTGAGCATTGGAAGAAGAAATATAAATTTAAACATGATGCACAAAAACATGGAGAATTGCAGATGCAAAATATGCCAGTTAAGCAAATGCAAATGTCAGTTCAGAAACAGGTACCTATGGCAGGAATTTTTCAAGCACAGATGGTCCCACAAAATATGGAAAATGCTAACATTAATTTAAATAGGTTGTCCAGAGCCAATGTGAATTATTTCCAGAGACAAAATCAGAACACAGTTCAACAGGTTACTGTGTTTGCAAATGAGAGTTTTAACACTCACAATTTAGAATTTACCAAGTCCATTGTGAAGGCAGTGGAAAGTCCAGATTTAGTTGCAGGAGTTTTAAAGAAAGAAATTACAAACCCAGTTTTAGAAAAATGTGCACCAAAAATAGGCCCATTTGAGGAAAACTGCAAAACTGTTGTCTGTGACTCAGGCCTAGCAGGAAAACAATTATTTTGCAAATTAAGCAGCACAGATTACTGTACACCAGATAATGTTATTTTTCAGATTCCTGATGAGGATGTACATTTTAAAATGGCCCATCAAGAGACAGTTGTAGCATTGTTTTCAGAAAAGACAGTTGAAAAATTACCTTCTGCTTTGGAAAAAATAATAAACACAGAAATAAGAGAGTTCACAGAGAAGGATGCCAGATTAATAAAATGTGCAGAACATGTCTTATTAAAATTTGAAACAGATGACATGTATTCAGGAACAGAATCAGTTGCAGGAATTTTACCAATAAAAGGATTTTTGATGGAATTGATTAGAAGTTTATGTAACTTTCTGATCATAGGTTCACAGAAAATAAATGAAAAGAACAGAATAGGGCAGGAGATTAAAAGAATATTTTTTCCATGTTGTCCTGTGGTACCGAATCCAGCCAATATATTTTTTCACATTCCATGTGGTGAAGAATGGCTTACTTTTATTGATTTTTGCCAAGTTCATGTCACAGTGCCATTGCATGAGTATAGTCAGGAGTACTGTCAAAAAGAAGCTGAATGTCTGGGACACAAAATTGGAAAGGGAGGTAGAAAGGTGTCACCAGAGAAGGTGGAAATAATTTCCAAAATAAATCCACCTCAATTTCAGAAAGAAGTCAGGAAATTTTTGGGAATGGTTAGCTGCTGTAGAGAGTGGTTACTAAACCTTTCCCTAGTGGCTAAGCCTTTACTGAGGCTGACACACTCAGGTGTGTCTGATCCGCTTCCATTGGACAACAACTGCACAAAAGCATTCCTAGAGTTGAAAGAGAAAAAATGGCGCGCCCCAGCACTAGGAATGAAAGTTTATTTGAAAGAAAATACAGTAATTTGCAGTGAGAGGGAGGGCTGCGCTCTCTCATTGCTTATTCAAAAAGATGAATGTTTTCAAAGGTCTGTGATGTATTGCCCAATGGCCTTTGACCCTAACTTCACAGAAATGTCAGCAAATGAATTGGATTATGATGAAAATGAATATGAGTGTCTAAATATCATGAAAATATGCATAAAGCCAAATTCAGACTTGAAGGATGAACATCTGAGTCAGCCCAACAGTGTCCTTTTTGTAGATGGCCCAAGTTTGAAAGGTGACACATTAAAAGCAGCACATGCTGTGCTCCTTATACATGATGTTGTCAAAGCTTCATGGCTTTTAGTAATTACCCCAGCCCAAAATTCGAAATTGATTGCCCTAACCATAACATGCAGTATATCTGCTCAATTGGGAGTCACTGTAGTCATGGGAGAGAGAAATGCTAATTCAGTTGCACAAAATTGTGTTCTGTTAGCATATACATTCTATGGAATCTTCACAGTTGAATTAAAAGAGGCTCAAGAAAATGTTTTTGAAGCAGCACAACAGGGTTGTATCAGAACTGTTTTTGAGAAAAATGACAACTGCAAAGTGGCAAATGTGTTATTGCAAAGACTGATGCCCAGGTATAGATTGCCAGTTTCTCTGAAATCAGATCATAATGTGGTCTCAAAGATAATGAGTGCAGAACAACAGATTGGACAAGAAATGGATTGTAACCATCTGCCTGAAGTGTCACGCATAATAAAGCAACACAATGGCAGCACAGAGTTACCTTTTGCAAAAGACTGTGTTTCAGCAACACTAAAGTGGCTTGAAAATGCATATGCAAATGCACTTGTGGAAAACACTGAGGAGAACACTAGCCATTGCTGTGTAGGTCTGGTTGATGTACAGTGTGCAGTTTCTCACCAGATTGCAGCTGCTACACAAGATCTGCATAATGGATGGTGCAACGGTTTTGATCTGAGAGATGCTGTGCTGAAACATCTGAATCTGATCAAAGTGAAATTAAGAGTGAAAGGCCTTGGTTGAAAAAGTGCAAAGGATTGATGGTGCTCTGTCAGAGTTTCTCTGCACCTAAGTAGTCCAATTTGCAGGGAAAGTATGAGCCAATCTGATGGCAAGCTGATGACAATGAGCAAAGAAATGCTGAAACTGTCCTGTTGAATTCCTTTTTTATTATTTTAGTTACTTATTTTAAAGAAGACTAACTGTTCCAAGAAGCTACTTACAGATCTCTGCACTAAAACATTTGAGCTTGGCTATATATGATCTGATTACAGACCAGACTTGTGTTTGCCTTAGAAATAGAAGTAACATTCTTATATGCTCAGCTTTTGCAATTTAAAAAAAAAATAAAAAAAAAAAAAATTGTCACTTGTGAAATGAAATATGTGTGATTAATTATAAATCATTTTATTATGATTTGAATTATCAGAAGGGTGGATTAATGGAGCAGATTTCATCTGCAGTCATGCATTGTTTTATTTTTTGTGCTTCAGACAGGCTGCATTTAAATTGCCACGCACATTTTGGTGCAAGTTAAAAACATGGCACATGAAAAACATGAAAGTGAGGCCTATTTAGTCTGTAATGCTTGTGCTGAATTAACATGTGTTTTACAGTGTAGAGAAAAGTGGCCTTTTTAGCTTTGAATTTTAATAGAATGTGTTTTTCTCTTCCCAGCTCATCCCTTGCAAATCTAAATTTATTATTCCTGTCTTAATAGACTTTGACTTGTTGCATATTTTGATAAACATTTTCAGTTAATAACACCTCTTTTTATAATGTGTGTGAATTAATAATGCACCAAACACGACACAAGGGACTAAATGCTTGTTTGCATGAAAAGCTATCTAAAACATTAAAGCATGTTGTTGTGTGTGCTGTATTAACAGTGAGCGCTATATTAACTGTGTGTGCTTTTAAATGTTACACTAAAAGCATGAAAATGCTATTTTCACATTTATTTTGCATGTTGTCGTAAATAATAGAAAAGCTGCTTTTCACTAATAGCTTGGCTAGGTAAACATTTATAAGGGGTATTAGTATGAGGGAGGGAAACATAATGGACTGATTTACATGAAATTAATATTATCTTTGTGTTTGTTTTATTTTTGGGGCCTACACAAAACATGGCTGCCTGTGAATCCATCAAGGCTATGACTTGCAATTTAATGAGAAGGGAGCATGCGCAGACTATGGCAGCTTTCCTCATGACAAGAACAGCGTGAACTGCACATTCTTGTCATTCTGCCAATGTACCAGTTAGTTAAAAGTGTCCATCTACTGCGCTGAGAAGGAAGGAAGGATGAATTAGATTGAAACATTTTTCCTAGTAAATGTTGCAAATGTTTATAAATGTAGTTATTCATGTATGCTTCTTTTGTTAAGACTAGTGAAGTCAGGTTTTTAGAATGAGTCAGGGAAGTGTGACCTCATGCATCATGACTGACCAATCACGTAAAGGTTTTACTGAAAAATGTTACATCTTTGTGTACTCTGCCAATAATTATGGTATAAATACTGTCCTCTCTGGATGGGGGCTGGCACTTCTTCTTTTTCTCAGCTCAGCTGGCTTCTATGGGTTAGGTACGAGAAACGTCCCGGGAGATTGCTGAAGGGCGGGCTTGCGTCCGAGGAGTGTCAGGGGGAGGTTTCTTGCTTCCACGTCATATCTTGGCACTTCATGCCACATTCCTTTGAGGCCTGTGAAGGGCGGGCTGCTTTCCTCTTTAGACACAGACAGACAGAGAGTGCAGTGGATCAGGATAGGATTAGATGCTAAACTTTAAGTTTATGTTTTGACTAATTAATTAGGTCTGAAAAGATTTATTTGATTTATGCATTTATTTCTCTTAATAGCATATTTTTGCAAACTATTTAAGTACTGATTAGCTTTGCAAGACTATTTTTCTTAGAAACTCTTTAAGACTTTTGCGCCACATTTTTCATAACTACATGTAATGCTTATATGCAGACTGTAATGTGTTCTGTATTATTGATATTTTTCCTGTTTTCCAAATTCTGTAACCTGATTGATATTTTACTAATGAATAAAGGGTCAGAGAAAAATTAACTTTTTGACTAGAAAATAAAACCCTTTAAAATAATCAACAACTCTCATTATTGGCTTACAATAATAATTGTATTTTGACTGTTCATCTTTATTTAAAGTCTCCTGAAGGTAATACATGGTGTGAAGGGCCCAACACCTTTTGAGCGGTAAATTAGAGGTAGCATGGAGGTTTTACATTGAGAAACTACCAGAAGAAATTACCGCTCTCCATCAGTACCACCAACACATGTGTCAGGGGTGCCTTCCGGAACTTCAGGGGGGTGCAAGTGATTGGAACTTCTGTCGCCCAACAGCCCCCGGTGGCATTAGGGGTGCTAATTATATGACCACAGGGACCATTGTCAGCAGCAGGAACACAGGGGTGGTGGCAGCGCAAGTATGGGCACAGACAGGGTTACTCCAGTAACGGTGAGCCTGGGGGCAGGTCCGCCTGTTACCACACTGCCTGCGGTGGCAGCGAGTGTTGTCCAATCACCCCCAGTGGTGACTCCGTTAATATTTGGTTCTACATCCTTGGTGCTAGCCCCCTCTTCCGTGATTGCTTGGCATGTTCTGTTGGAGATGAGGGAAAAAATTCATAGTGGGTAGTTTGTGAAAGTTTTTGATTTGATCAACGCAGGGGTGGTTCCAAGTCGTCCAAAAACAACTAAAGAGAGCGAGTTCAAGTCACAAACGGTGTGGATGGAATGGTCATTGTGAAATTGGGTAACAGGGTTTTCTATCTATGCAGCGATATTAACTGAGAAGACACCAGCGTTAGCGCCGCAGTTCTTTGGATACATGTCCCTCATACACGGGGCAGCCTCTGAGTTCCAAGGGACGGCCTGGATGCAGTACGACACTAAGTTTAGGCAGATGAAAGCTGTCAGGCCAGAGATAGCATAGGATCAGAGGGAGATCAATATTTGGCATGCAGAGTTTAATATGGCTCACACACCCGGGAAATCGACTCAGTCCTTTCGATTCAACAGAAGTTTGGAAGACACAAAATTGGCCTGCTGGCAGTACAACAAGATGGAATGTAGCGAAGGGGCAGCATGTAAGTTTAAACACATTTGCTCATTCTGCTGGGGACAGGGACATCCCGAGTTCAAGTGTTTCAGAAAACAAGGCAAGCAGAGAGAGTGAACCCCCTTTAAAAGCATACTGCCCAAGCACTAATCCTGTGCGTCCTTGGCCAATCCACATGCATGTTCTCACGCACCTACTCAGTAAATACAATAATCAAGAAGATGCTTCCATGCTGTATTATGGTTTCAAAGATGGGTTCCGCTTTCCTTCCCCCGCACCCCCTTCATCGGTCCCGCCAAAGAATCAACAGTCAGTTCTCCAACAACGGGAGTTGGTCCGGGACAAGATAATGGGGGAGGTGTCCGCGGGTAGGGTCGCGGGTCCTTTTCATGCTCCTCCATGTGAATCTTTAGTGTGTTTGCCCCTGGGGTTGGTGCCAAAGAAAGTGCCGGGTAAATTCCGTTTGATTCACAATCTGTCTCACCCAATGGGCCAATCAGTAAATGATGGTTTGGATCAGGCCTTGTGCACAGTGCGTAACACCACTTTTGACAAGGCCATTGCAAAATTGCAGAGATTGGGCAATGGGGCGCTGATGGCCAAATCAGATATAGAGTCTGCATTCCGCCTTCTTCCCATTCATCCAGAAGATACGCGCTTGCTGGGTTTCGAGTTTGAGGGACAGTTCTTTGTGGACTTGTGTATGCCCATGTGTTGTTCCATAGCGTGCTCGGTATTCGAAACATTCAGCAGATTTCTGGAATGGGCAGTGAAAGACTTGGTGTCATCAGATGATGTGGTACATTACTTAGACAACTTCTTATTCATGGGTCCCCCGGGTGGTCAGGCATGTGGTAGGGCGCTGCACGGTTTCCAGCAGCTTGCCCAGGCATTGGGAGTTCCACTGGCTGAAGACAAGACTGAACGTCCTACCACCTGTTTATGTTTCCTGGGGATTGAGATAGACTCAGTGTCAGGAGAGTGTAGGTTGCCACAAGAGAAGGTGATGGCATTCAAAGAGGCAGTAAACGCCTGCATCACGGACAAGAAGGTTACCGTGCATCAGCTGCAGGCCCTGGTGGGCCAATTGAACTTTGCCTTAAGAGTGATTCCCATGGGAAAAGTCTTTTAAAAAAACATAGCAATAGCGATGTCCGGCCTACGGGCTAAACACCATCATGCAAGGTTGTCGGCAGAGGTCAGGGAGGACTAGGAGTCATGGCGAGGGTTCTTAGATAACTTCAATGAAACACTATTATGGCAGCAGCCAGCCTGCAACAACAGTGAGTTGTATACAGATGCAGTGGGCAGTATTGGTTTTGGAGCAGTGTTGGGCTCTAGGTGGTGCATGAGGCATTGGCCAGAGGTTGTTGAAGACTCTGATTCGCCTGTGTCTCTTGCATAATGTGCATTTTACTGCCAAACATGTACCTGGTGTGGATAATACAGTGGCTGATGCTTTATCTTGATTTTTGATGGCAGAGTTCAGGGCACGGTGGCCGAAAGCGGACAAATGGATGGCGGAGTTCCCGGAGGAGTTATGGAGGCTCGGTGTCCCATCGCCTCAGACCTAATCACATCAGCATTAGCACCACAGACAAAACGTATGTATGAGAGGGCTTGGGAGGTGTACAGCGTGACGTTCGGAGCAGGCTTGGAGCAAAATAGATTCACAACAGAAGGGGTGCTGAGTTTTCTTGTAGCCCAGAAGAATCAGGGAAAGTCGTTTTTGTTGGTGCAGAGGCAGTTGTCTGCCATTGCTTTCTTCGCCAGGTTGCATAGTGTTAGGGATCCCACCAAAGATTTTAGGGTGCAGAAATCCATCAAAGGGTGGGAGCGCTTGGTACCAGGAGTACAGGACACTAGGCGACCTATAAATATAGAAAGGTTGAGTAAGCTTGTGGGGGCCCTACAGTTAGTGTGCCGTGGTCAATATGAGGTAAAGCTATTCAGCCTGGCTTACTTGCTTGCCTTTTATGTTTCAGAGTTGGTGGTAACCTCTAAACAGGGTGAAGGTGGATTAGGATTGGCGGATGTCTTGTTAGGTGAGGGGGTGGTCCATATAAGAATCCGGCAGTCGAAAACAGACCCATGTGGGAGAGGCACATGGGTAAAGCTGTATGCAGCCCATCAGGTAGCATATTGCCCCGTAGAGTTGATGAAGGAATACCTTACAGTACGACCAGCAGTAGTCACAACAAGGCTTCTAGTACACAAGGAGGGGGTGCAGTTGACAAGATATCAGTTTACCCAGGTGTGTAGGAAGGCATTTACATATCTAGCGGAGGATTCCAGCCAGTTTAGCTCCCATTCCTTTCGCATTGGGGCAGCCACCACAGCAGAAGCAATGGGATTGCCGACTGAGGTAATCAAAAAAGTGGGTCGGTGGCAGTCTGAATGTTTTCAACGGTATGTCCGTTGAGTCTCGTGTAAGGGGAGGAATGATGCCCAGGGTAGCTATCAGTCAGGCTCTTAATACCGATTCTTTCTCTATTAGAGTTGTTTTCTGCAAACCAGTGCATAAATATTGGTGTGGGCATTCCTTGATTTGCAGTGCGGAGCAGCAGTTTTGCGGGTCCAGTTTGGAGGCAGCACAAGGGGCTGCCGGGTTTGCACATCACTGGTTTGGGGTGCGGGGGCTACGATTGCAAGATCTTTTCGACCGACTGCACTAAGCAATTGAATCCGAACAGGTGCCTCGCCAATCATTTAAGTTATACACGTGGGTGGGGATGACATGCTGCCGCTAAGCAGACTGGGGGTGCAGGAGGCTTTGTTTTCAGTCCTGGCTAGGATTAGGCAATATTTACCAACTACCTTGTTATTGTGGTCAGAGGTGATACCGAGGACGAAGTGGCTTGGTGGGTCATCAGCAAAGGTTATTAATAACTCCATGCGGAAACTGAACTCTTCAATACATAAACTCTCTTATATGGGTACAATTCAGCATAAGTTATTACATCTGGAGAGACTGGAGTTGTTCCAGCACAATGGAAAGCATATGTCGGCAAAAGGAATAGAGATATTGATCCAGACAGTGTTGAGGGCCATCCTAGAGCACAGTCATAGCTGGGGGGGGGAGGGGGAGTGCGCCAGGGCGCTTCTCACCCTGTGGCGGAGCACTGACAGTTAACAAAGAGGCATGCTCAACAAGGGAGGTTGAGCGACTGGATGGACCCCCAGGATGGGGTAGGATTGAAGTGTGCAGTGGAGTGGCTGGGAGAGGGACCGGCCTGCCGGTGGTCCTCAACTCTACTGCCTTAACACATCATTGAAGGACTGAGTTGATTTTGGGGAGGCTGCCTGTGTTCAGGTACCTCGGAGGGCCGGTGCTTTATGCGGGACCCTGGATTTCAAGTAAGATAACTGTTTGTTGTACCAGGTTGTGGCCTGCCGGCACAATGTGCACAGCAGAGGATTCTAGACTATGAACAACTTGATGCTGTGTCACCTGAGACTGCAATTCTAATTTCATTGTGCATTTGATATGTGCATGTCCGAAGGTTTAGCCATTGGTCAGGTACCTTTGAGGACTGAGGCGTTAGGCGGTGTCCTGGTTCAGGTAATGCAATTGTTACCGTTAGCGCGTTGTGGCCTGCCGGCATAATGTGCGCAGTTGAGTGTTCCAGAGGATGGTCAGCTTAATGATATGCTGAAATGTAATATATATTTTACCATATTAGTGCATTGACATATGAATATCACTAAAGTGTGAAGCATGTATATCTTCCGTTTACCAAGTAGTATACCTATATTCATGTAGTGGTTATGTGGAATTAACCGGTTTGATGTTAATAAAACCTACGCCCCGGACAATATAACCACATTATGAGATTTCATTGGCATGACAGGGAGGTGGGGTGAGAAAGATGTTGGCAGTGGTGGAGAGATGTGAGAGTCACATTGTGCGCACACTATGAGCCGGGGGGGAGGGCGAGTGGGCCAGGGAGCTTCTGACCCTGTGGCGGAGCACTGACAGTTAACAAAGAGGCATGCTCAACAAGGGAGGTTGAGCGACTGGATGAACCCCCAGGACGGGTTAGGATTGAAGTGTGCAGTGGAGTGGCGGGGAGAGGGAACGGCCTGCCGGTGGTCCTCAACTCTACTGCTTTAACACATCATTGAAGGACTGAGTTGATTTTGGGAGGCTGCCTGTGTTCAGGTACCTCGGAGGGCCGGTGCTTTAAGCGGTGCCCTGCATTTCAAGTAAGATAACTGTTTGTTGTACCACGTTGTGGCCTGCCGACACAATATGCACAGCAGAGGATTCTAGACTATGAACAACATGATGCTGTGTCACCTGAGACTGCAATTCTAATTCCATTGTGCATTTGATATGTGTATGCCCGAAGGTTTAGCCATTGGTCAGGTACCTCTGAGGGCTGAGGCGTTAGGCGGTGCCCTGGTTCAGGTAATGCAATTGTTACTGTTAGCGCACATAATGTGCGCAGTTGAGTGTTCCAGAGGATGGTCAGCCTAATGATATGCTGAAATGTAATATATATTTTACCATATTAGTGCTTTGACATATGAATATCACTAAAGTGTGAAGCATGTATATCTTCCGTTTACCAAGTAGTATACCTATATTCATGTAGTGGTTATGTGGAATTAACCGGTTTGATGTTAATAAAATCTACGCCCTGGACAATATAACCGCATTATGAGATTTCATGGGCATGACAGGGAGGTGGGGTGAGAAAGATGTTGGCAGTGGTGGTGGTGGAGAGATGTGAGTGTCACATTGTGCGCACACTGAAGGGTATTTATAGCAGCGCTACACTTGGGGCACTCGTTGGTTTTATTATAACAGGGCCGAGATGTTTATACACACTGCTGGACGAGAGGGCATTTCATTTAGTCCTTCTAAGGGTGGGGGCAATGAGATAGTCCAACTAATGCAATGGGGAGGAGGGCGGGGTTGACACCTAGGCTCATTACAAGGAGGGTGGGAGGCTTCTTGTAACCTGTGCAGCGCAAATAAAGCTTTCCTTATAACACGGGGGCTCATATCACCAAGGGTGCTTTGGACATACCGAGGAGGTCCTAGAATAGGGAGAGGAGCTATAAGCAAGGCACTCTATGAAGGAGTGTTGGTGTCTAACCTGTGGCTGTTATGGTTTTTAATGGCCTGCAGTAGTGAGAGCATGCGCTCTACATACACACCTGTTAAGTTATGCTATATGAAGTTGTAGAAATCTATGCAATGCGGTACGTTTTCTGGGCGGGTGTCACTTGATAAATGTTTATTAATACAATAAATTAAATACATTTGAAGAATCTTGGTCAGTAGGTTTATGACTGCAACCATGAGTTAAATATTTTCATTAAAATACAATTGCAGTGTAACTGTATTTGTATTGTGATGTCCCGAAGTGGTCTTCCCATGACGCAAATGAAATTGTTTTTTTATCTATTAAAATAATTATTTTCCTTCAGTAGATATATAATTACATGTTCTGGTTGACTAAATTTACTGTGCTTTCGGGAGTGCGAATTATACGTACGTATTTCACTCAACTAAAATTTAAAATGTTAAGCTCAAAAAATACATAGAACAAATGTTACCCTAAAACTAACTCACTTCTGGCTATGGCACCCTTTCAGCCAGCAACATAAAAAGTATGTTTTCACTAGATCATAAAGATAACACATGAACTATTTCTACTGTTTTCTACAATAATCGTATAAACCTTTTGCACAAAAAACACAGACTATTTACAGCAACTCAGATACGAGAACCACCAACACATAAACTCCTTCAGGAGAAAATTCATAAATCACTGGCTGCAATTCATTTCACTCTCCACTGAATATGATTCCAGCAATTAATCACATGCCTATGTTTTAAATGGAGAAGTAAGAAATCACAGTTGTTTCTTTATATGTTTAAACGCGTGAAGTGTTTTGGAGTAAAGTTTTGCAAACTTTTTTTTCAGCGAGTAGTAATTGCCCTGAATGGAGTTTGAGGATTTTTCCAGTTTTCCATTGTTTACGCACTAGCACAGTTTTCCCCTGTAAACAGGCAATATTTTTGGGGATGCATACATTTCCTTCTTCGCAACTCTCAAGCTGGATGAATATTGGTGATTGTTATTTTCTCGCCACAATTGTAAAGGGAACGATGGTCTATTTCTATTTTATTGTGAAATTCTAAAAAAAATCGCAGATTTAGGAAAGCAATCCCAGTTATAAGAATAGTTAGATGTTCAGGTAGTACATTTTATTCCTTTGTAAGATGTTTCAAATGGTTGTTTCTTCAAATCTTCACACAATGCATGAAGAGCATAAATGTGGACATTTCTAATAAAAATAAGGCTTAGGAAAAAATATTGCACAAAACTAGCGCTTACAGGAAACAAATACGTTAAATCAGGGAAATTAAAAATGTGCAAACACACTAATGTGTTTGGATATGATCTGTAAAATTAGAAATAATAATTGGTTGATTGCATGGTGGTGGTATTGCTTATCGCCAGTTCACAAGTTATCATGTTTCGATGATTTGTTCCATTTCTTTTTATGACAATCTGTGCCTTTTCTCAACAGAATGAAAATCGTTTACATTTTATCTATTTCAAACTGATAATTTCATCAAGTCTCGTTTTGTGGTAACAGAGGTTTGGGCAGAGCTTTCTTAAGAAGCAACTCAACAATATATTTCTGTAGTTGGATTTGCTACTGAAATGAGATCCAACTATGGCTTTTTTTAGGAACAAGCCCAGTAAATGCAGTGTTAATAGCTATACAGGTAATACCATACCTGCTTTCTTTAAAACGCAGGTCAATGTTTCCACAGGTCATTAGAGCACGCAACATACTGCTCCAAAAAGTTGTCAGACACAATGCTAATATTTCTATAAGATGTGAAGTATTTATTTTATTTATTTAGTTAAATTTGTAACGCGCAACAGCTACCCGCAGTGGGCTTCCCGGCGCCAGGGACAGACTCAAGAAGGAAAAAGGATAGGCATACTGAAGCTAGCTGATAGCAACATCTCATTGATTGAAGAGCAGAGTTTTGAGTCCTTTACGGAAACGAAACAAATTTGTTTCAGATTTTAAAACCGTGGGTAAGGCATTCCAAAATTTTGGGCCAAGGTAGGAAAAGGACCGACCACCCATCTTTACAAGTTTAAATCTTGGAATAGTGAAGTCACCATTCGTTGAAGATCTCAAAGCGCGGCTTGGCCTGTACGGTTGTACTAGGCTCTGTAGATATTTTGGGGCCGAGCCTTGTCTAATATTAAAAAGATGACACATGGCTTTAAATTTGACACGGTTTGGGATCCTGAGCCAATGCAAGTCACGCAGTGCATGTGAGGCCGATGTTCTCCGCGGAACGTTGCGGAGAAGTCGAGCAGCCGCGTTTTGTACAACTTGCAATTTGTTAATAGTTAAAGAATCAGCTCATAGATAAAGAACATTTCCATAGTCCAGGCGAGATACCACCAACGCCTGGACTACAGTTCTTTGAGTAGAAGGGGGCAGCATCCACAAAATTTTTGGGAGCCATCTCAGAGTGGCAAAACAGATGGAGGCCACCTTAGTGGCCTGCTGCCTCATTGCGAGCTTGTCATCAATGAGAAAGCCGAGGTTACAAACTACGGCTACAGGCTGGGGAGTAGGCCCCATGTCACTGGGCCAATGCTGGGGACCCCAAAGATCTTTATTCTTTCCCAGTATCACCACCTCGGTCTTGTCCCCATTGAGTTTAAGGAGATTGCTCTGCATCCACACGAGACAGGCCAAGCTTCAAAGCAGAAGTCTTATTACAGTCACTATTAGAGAGAGAGAAAACAATTTGAGTATCATCGGCGTAGGAAAATAGCGTCAGCCCAGAGTCCTCCACAATAGTGGCCAGGGGTCTAACATAGATGTTAAATAAAAGAGGACTAAGTATGGACCCCTGGGGGACGCCATACGCCGATGAACAAACTGCAGATGCAGCTTTCGCAGAAAAGACCTGGAATGTACGCCCGCTTAAAAAGGAAGCGATCCAGGCCAGCGCCGGACCATCCACACCCAGGGAGCTGAGAGTTGCCAAAAGAATAGAATGGGACACAGTATCGAACGCAGCACTCAGATCCAAAAGGATGAGTGCAGATGTTTTGCCGCGATCGATATCGTGCCGCAAACTCTCCGTCACTCCAAGGAGCGTGGGCTCGGTGAAATAGTGCGCTCGGAAACCTGACTGGGATGGATGGAGAAACCCTAAACTCTCAACAAAACGACTTAACTGGTTATTAACATGCCTTTCCAGGATTTTAGAAAACATAGGCAACAGGGAAATAGGTCTAAAATTAGACAGGTTGGAAACGTCTGCCCCAACCTTTTTTAGGAGGGGAACAACCATCGCATGTTTCCATTCCTGTGGGACATAAGACTCAACTAAAGATGCATTAAGTAGGCTCATGATTACACGACAAGAGCTCAGATCCAATAGCTTTAGGATTTTGGCCGGCAAAGGATCTCGGGTGAGCCAGATCTGACACTGTTTAAGCAAGAAAGAAAAGAAACATCATCAAACAGCTGCCAGTCCATAAGCTTCACCAACGAAGAAGAGCACAGTATTGATCCTAGCTGGGATGTGTTCGCCGTAGTCAAGTAGCTCAGGGAATTATGAATACGCTCCACCTTGGCAATGAAAAATTCCGATAAGGAATTACATTGGGCTTCATCCAAGGCAGGGGGAACCGGAGTCGTGTCAGCTCCTGTTAGTTTCTTAACCACAGAAAAGAGTATCCGGGGACAATTCTGTGCTTTCGTCACCGTATTGGCGGTATGGGCTGCTCGCGCTATTTTACATTTTTTGTGGTACACTTTAAGGGCTTCTTTATAGGCTGCTTTATGGGAGATGGAATAAGAGCATCTCCATTTCCTTTCAAGGACCTTACAATTAGCCCGTAAAAGCTTCAAGTCATCTGAGAACCATGGCGCAGGAGGGTGATGGGACAAAGAATGCTTAGGCGTCAGGGGAAGAAGAGTATCTGCGGCATTCCTTAACCAATGTGATACCACAGTGTTTAACTCAGATACAGACTTATCTGATTCCGGAAGAGTATTAAAGAGGTGTTGGTTAAACTTTGTAATATCAAGTTTACCCCACGGACGTACCAGCTCGTCCTTCCCCTTACCGCGCTTAGCCATAATCTTAGCATAAGGCAGGGAAAAATGGACGGCATAATGGTCGGACCATTCCAGCGGACGGGTACTCAAGGAACAATCAAATTGTAAATTAGAAAGAAGTGGGTCTAACAGGTGCCCAGCAGAGTGAGTAGGTCCTGAATTACACAGCAAGATGTTAAGGGCTTCCAGATATAAAGTGTTTACTAATAGTACAAAGAGGGTCTTCTAAATGAAGATTTAGATCACCAAGAATGGTGAAATTTGCAGCCCTCAAAGATAGTGAAGCTATTGCTTCAGCAAAAGAGGTCACCCAGGTGTGGGAATAACCAGGAGGACGATAGACCAAGAGACCAGATAAAATAAACTGAGGACTGATCGCTAATTTAAAGAGAGCAGCTTCACATTCAGGCAAAGGGAAGGCTTTGAGCTTACAGCTGTAGCTGGATTTCAAGATTATCACGATACCCCCCCCCTTTGCCGGTGTCTCTGTCCTTCCTTACCATGACATAGTCATTAGGAACAGCCATGGCAATATCTGGCCCAGAACTCTCGTGAAGCCAGGTTTCAGTAAGAAACAAGGCATCCGGCCTCTCGTCAACTATAAAATCATAGATGTTAAATTTATGTTTAGGAATGGACCGACAGTTAATACTCCAGAACTGGAGTGGGGGGCAAGTAAAAGATGCTTTAGTGCCCTTCGGTCTACCCCGCCTATGGGTGCGTTTTATGGCCTTGCATCTGGTCATTTTTCCGGTGGAAAAACCACAGCCAGAACAGTTGAAATAATGAAGTGGCAGAACACAAGATGCACAGTGCGTAAGTAAAGGGGGTCTCAGAGAGTACAAAACCTCACCAGTATAGGTAAGTACAGTGGCTTGATAGGTGGGAGAATCCGGAGTTGGCGAAAGAGTTATGGCCCCTGGGCCCGTCCAGGGGCGGACAGGCGCAGACGAGCAAGACTCAGGCTCGACTCCGGCGCGAGTACGGCGCGCTCGCTGCGCGTTACCGCTGCGCGTATACATGGCAGGTTTTTATAGGGAGCTGTCGATCACGCCCGAGCACTAGAGCGCTCACAGGATGGCGCCGCCACGCTTCCCTATCCACCCCCAAGATGGCTGCCCAAACGAGGAAAACCGGCTAAAGACCCGCTCAAACAGCGGTGGAAATGCCTATTAAAGTGCAGATATGCGCTGTTCCTAATTTAAAAACAGGGGCTAAGAAAATATTCACGCAAAATAAAAATGGACAAAACGAGGAATAATTAAAAAACTATTGCAGTCAGCAGAAACAATGTCTCAATGCGCAGGATGCAGAATGCACAGCGTAGCGTTAGTGTGGCATTAAAAATACCTTATCCAGGGCCGGGCAGACTGTAAGACCGTCTTTTATAGGGAGCTGTCGATCACGCCCGAGCACTAGAGCGCTCACAGGATGGCACCGCCATGCTTTCCTATCCACCCCCAAGATTGCTGCCCAAACGAGGAAAACCGGCTAAAGACCCGCTCAAACTGCGGTGGAAATGCCTATTAAAGTGCAGGTATGCGCTGTTCCTAATTTAAAAACAGGGGCTAAGAAAATAATCACGCGAAATAAAAATGGACAAAACTAGGATTAATTAAAAAACTATTGCAGTCAGCAGATACAATGTCTCAATGCGCAGGATGCAGAATGCACAGCGTAGCGTTAGTGTGGCATTAAAAATACCTTATCCAGGGCCGGACAGACTGTAAGACCGTCTTTTATAGGGAGCTGTCGATCACGCCCGAGCACTAGAGCGCTCACAGGATGGCGCCGCCACGCTTCCCTATCCACCCCCAAGATGGCTGCCCAAACGAGGAAAACCGGCTAAAGACCCGCTCAAACAGCGGTGGAAATGCCTATTAAAGTGCAGGTATGCGCAGTTCCTAATTTAAAAACAGGGGCTAAGAAAATAATCTCGCAAAATAAAAATGGACAAAACGAGGAACAATTAAAAAACTATTGCAGTCAGCAGATACAATGTCTCAATGCGCAGGATGCAGAATGCACAGTGTAGCGTTAGTGTGGCATTAAAAATACCTTATCCTTATTATTAAATGGTCATAGACAAGCCTAAGGTAAATGAGTAATAGGGAAGGAAGCTAAGTTGTAGATGGTTAATGTGCCACCAGCGATGGTGAGCGTGTCTGCAAGATGAATGGGTGGCTGGTCATGATGGCTTTGTAATTATTGCAGCTGGCTTTAAAGATGGTGTGGGCAAGCAAGGGAGCCAATGGATTTCCAGCAGGTTTAGGATAACATGATCATATTTCTTCAGGCCCTGCATGAGACGTGCTGCAGCTGTAGGATTCCCCAAGGGGAGCAAGTGTGAAAACATGAAGTAAGGCAATACCACCATCCAGATGTGAAAGCACAATGGCTTGACCAGGTGTTCTGAAGTTACTTTTTAGAAGATTTTTTTTCCTATGTTACTATTTTTTGATCCCAGTGATTGACTACTGATCAGTTGAGAAATTGCCTATTTATATGAAAAATTCTTTTGAATTTAATGTGATTAGGCTTATACTATTGTATTGCTGTTGCTGATAAATATAGCAATAGAAATGTGATTGCTCGACAGGATTTTGAATTTTGTATTATATCTTGGAGTGTTCCGAGATTACTTGAGGAAGTTTGGTAACCTTCCTCCCAGTCTTGTAGCAATCCTGAAAAATTACGTTTAAACTACAATTTTGCCATACTCACAGCTGAGCGCCCTTAGTCCTAGTTGCCTTTTTGTTGTTATTAAATCGTGGGTAGATTGTTTTTGTTCAGGAAGGGTTCTTTCCTGCACAAAAACAATCTGAAATGCCGTTTTTCAACTTATATGTGTGCTGCATTAGCATACATAGAAGTTGAAAAACAACATTATTTCAATGATTGTTTATGTGCAGGAAGGGTACCCTTCCTGAACAAAAACAATCATTAGAGGTGATTTCCTCTTTCAATGTGTGCTGCACAATGCAGCATGCATAGAAACAGGAAGCAAAAACAAGGAGAAATTAATAAATTTCTCCTTGTTGCGCCTCCCTATGCCTCCCCTGGGGAGGCATGGTATTCACACGCATTTCCAGATTTACAATTCCTCGCCCCGTTCCATGGGTGTTGCGTGGGAACATCCACAGCAACACCCATGGGACGCCCCTTTCTCGCAAAGTGCGGCGTGCTAAGGGGCCATATTTACGAGAACAAGAAAAGCCACGCAGGGTAGCTTTTCCTGTCCTTGTAAATATGGGGCAGTGTATTGCGCTGCCAGTGCATCACAAAAAGTGACGTACTGGCAGCGCAAGGACCTTGTTAATCTGCCGCCAGGTGTTTGTGATGCACTACTTTAGAAAAATGTCCAGCAACTCAAATAGTAGGCATTTTTAACAATGCAGTGTTTCCGACAAGTTTGAAACATCAACTTTCATTGAAGTTGTTTTATCAAATGCAAAACAACAGTTGCAAGATTGCATAAAGGTTTCTGTGTTGGTGGTATCTACATTTTTTCTTCCTAATAAAAATACCCGAAGTGTTTAAATTGCACATGTATTCTTCAATGAAATACTACTATGAACAACGCAGCTACGTTAACTAGTGCATTTTGGTAGATTATTGAAGATAATGCAATTAAGAGCAGCCAATTTCAAACCACCAACTGATTTTACATAAACTAATTCAAATACTATCAACAAAGATCTATTAAGGTTGTCTGGCTAATACTGCTGTCAGATTCAAATACCACCAATACACAACTTTGTACATGATCCAAAACTTGATATTTTATTTAATATAATCCTGTGAATGAATAACATACAAGGCCTCAACTCTAAATAGGATAGGTAAAGAGAAAATAAAAATGCAATTTCTAAGTCTTGCAGACAGCTTTATCTGCCATTATCGAAAACCTAAGGTGCACATACTATATGCTTGTTCATTACTGGAAATCTTTCTTGTTTTTCCTAATTACTTGTTTCTCATGTAATAATTTTCTTTTCATTCTTGTGTTCATATCACTTCTGGAGCATGTCTTCTTGAATTTTTTTCTTGGTTAATCACTTGTATAGTTTCATTGCTTACGTGAGAATACACTTTTTTGCATTTTCTTTTTTGGAAAATATTTTTATTGGGAGAGTTCAATAATCACATAATAAGCAATCACATGATAAAACGATTAATTATATCATTTCTAAGTTTAAAATAAATGATTGGTAAAGTAATAGGAATATTACATTTGTTGAACATACATACATAAGAAGAAAAGAAAAAAGAAACCCTGAGAGCTTGATAAAAAATAATCACTTACTTTACAATACACATGTTTGCCAAAAAACTCTTCAATTACACTTCATTTCATTGCATTACATAAATAAATAATGTATGTCCTAACCAAACGCCTCCCAGAATTTAAAACATTTCCTATACGATCCTGACCTTTACTCATATCTCTTTTCAGGATCCCTGATTCTTCATTTTATGGTCCATCAATGTTGGAATTTTTGAGTTCAAAAGGTTTTATTAAGTTTGTGCATGAATCAAATAAAAAATGGTTAAATTAATACAATAAGGATCAAAGCATACTGAAGGGTCTACATAAAAAAACGAGGAGCAGAGCGAGGCGGTCGATCACATGAAGAATTAAAAAACGACCGGAACAACTAGGCAAAGAAAAGCAAAACAGTTAAATCCACAAGACATCACTGCGACTCCCTGCTCCGCAATATTAATTTTGAAAATATAAGTATAATAACAAGAGACGTAGGTGAATGGGATAAAATACTCCACGCTGCGGTGAACAACCACTCCTTTGAAGGAAGAAAGTATAAAGGCACCATCGTCTTCTTTTGAGAAAGGTATATAAAATGTATTCGTGGAATATCGTCCCGAATACAAGATCCTAATAGAACTTCACACCGTGAAAGAAAACCTTTTACATTCTATAGAAATAATCAAAACAGTTCAGAGAAGTGACCCCGCAAGAAACACTGTCCTGAAGAAGGTGGTCCCACATCTAAGGGTCCAAACCATCGAAACGCGTTGACACCTATTTTTGACAAAGAATCCAAATAAAGCCTGGGAAGCCTCAGATATATGGGAACTCCTGTACTGAGTGCCCCACACAAAATATAGAGGGCTATTGGATCAGATTAAGGTTTAGGAAGAGCATTAGATTTGCTTAGTGAGGGGGTAACTAGAGTGACCAATGATTATGTGCTATGTATTGTTTTCTTTTAGAAGTATTTTTTATGATGACATGTAATGTATAAACTGTATTTAGAAATTTTTTTTAAACTTATTGTTTATGTGTATGTTTTCGGAAATATCGCCGAAATTTTAAATAAGCAGATAAAGAAGTTTTTTTTAATAACAAAAACACAGTAAGCGCTACATTTCAGTCTGAAAATATATTGGGGACAGAAGTTGGCTTTACAAGAGTGTGGTATGAAAGAATGAGAGGGTGATGTGAGAATAGATACAGTCGGTTTCCAGGGATTTCCCTTTCTGGCTTTCTACACAAACACATATACAGAGAACAAAGGTCCCTTCAAAGTAAAACAAAGGGGTAAAAGCAAAGAGAAGAATTATTGATCTAGCTATTAGAACGATAATATATAATTGCTTTTTTTGCCTCCGAGTACCCCATTGAAATCTCTTACTTTTCTCACTCTCATTTCCTGTCTCTACTGCTGAGTGAATTGTAATTAATTAATCAATTAAACAATAGTTTTTTCTTTGCAGCAGCCGGGCAGTGTTACTTGTGCTACCGGTTATTCGCTTTTGCCATTTATTCCTAAGCCAATGACTCAGATGTAGGTGGCCAAATAGCGAGCACTAACACCAAAATTTGCAGAATTTCAGCGTTTGCGATCGCTATTTGGCTGCGAGCAATGTAGGTGAGTGTAAACCTACTACCAAACTAAGGAATCGCAAAATTGTTATTCCCTATTTTGCTCTTACATTTAAGGAATCGCAAATTGTGATTCCTTAAATGCAATGTAAGTAGCACAATAGAAAGTGCACTTTAGCCTTAAGGAAACGCTAATATTTTCTATTAAAAAACACATTTTTGCTTTTTTTGAAGAAATGAATGGGTAGGTATTGCTTATTAGCGGATCTCAATTTGCAATTCGTTATTAAGGAATTTTAAGGATTTGCTAATATTATAGCGATTCCTACCTACATTAAATTTTGCGAGTCCTTAGTAGTGAATCGGTAAAATTCGCTATTAAGGATTTGCAAATTTTATTTTACCTACATCTGACCCTTATTTCTTAATTTACCATTCAAAATGACTATATGAACAGTTAAGCAAGAATTAAGCATAAAAATCATTCCAAAAGGATTGCCATGCATGACCATAGTGCACGCCAACAACCATCCTAGAAGGATTTGGTGTACTTCTATAAATACAGCAGTCTAAGACAGTGTGCTATTTTTCAAAGTATAAAAATAATAACTGTAAGATGGGCTTCCACTTGTGTTCCTATCTCGGACACAGAGGCCATCTTGGAATGAAAGTTTTACACTTTGAAAATACATTCTACCATATTAGCTGAAGGATTCATATGCATGCTCACACACAGTCAGCCATCTTGGACATAAACTGTGCCAAAATCAACAAGCATGGGCAAAGCATTTGCTCTGTGTCTGCAACTATAAAGCAAGACCTATCGGCTTTGCCAATGCTGCCTCTATAAGTCATATGTGAAGAATAGATGTTGATCTTTCACTCGAGTTGTCTTCTTTGAACACATTGCCCCTCTGATATATGAGAGCAAACCAACAAGTATATAAAAAGTATTACCAGCCATATGGATTTATTAATTTATTTGGTCTTGTCTGCTAATGCACAATTATTAAGTGATCATTGGAACCCCTAAAATATATTGTAGTCGCACACCTATACACTATCAAACATGCTGCATTTTGATTGGCTCTTAGCCAGTGGATATCTACCTGGGAGATTGCTAGATACTGCCTAAAGTAAGCCTCATTCTCATGACAACCGACATAGCACTACACCTTCTTTCATAAAAGCTGTTTTTTAAGATCACAGATTTTCTATAAAGAATTAGAATGTTCGCCTAGCTCACAAAGTGTGCCTCCACTGGGGACATAACTTGTTAGAAGACAGCTTTAGAATCATATACTTTTCTGTGCAGAACGCTGAATAATCATATGGAAATTATGATTTTCTCTGTTACTACAAGTTTTTGAAATATATGAGTCACTAAAAACTTTTCTTTCACTTTGAATGCATAATAGTTTTAAAGTGTTCCAAGTCTTGTGTAGTCCATGACAGGTTTTACTACATTGCTACATTCTAATTAAATACCTTTTAACGTAGTAGTTTATAAGGTATACAGTAGAGCATTTATGAAGGCAAATATGTATTTGTAAATGTGCTTTATCATTTCCTCATATTTAACTCACAGTGAAAATAGGTTTAAAGCCATTGCACACTCAAGTAGAGAGATGCAACTACTTACAAAAGGAAAAATAAATGGTATAAACAAAAATGAATTGTCCAAACATTAATTCATTTGAAGGGTCTCACTTCCCGATAGAACACAAATCTACTCATTTTAAATATGAACTCAGTCGGCAAAGATATTCCAGCACATATAAAGATCTAATACCTCTAGGGTTGCCATCTTTCACATTTTGCTGTTCTGGACAAGTCACAAGTTAGTAGCAGAAAGTGAATTGCAAGGACTCTGTTGCAACATAGCAATTTGCCCTTCGTTTGCTTTAATAATCATTCTGAAATGATTTAGGGCCTCATTACGATTGCAACTGCCGACTTGGAGGTCCGCCTGCCCTATTTCAGATGTTGGCGATTGCATAGATGAAAGACAGCCACAGTCCTGCCGCCACGCCAGGAAAGCTAGACCGCGTAAACAGTGGGATAGGCTAAACTGGTTATCAGAAGGAAGGCTGCTAGTTTCCCCAACGGTCCAATCAAAATGTGCCTTCTTGTGATGTGACTGTGGTGGTTGAACCTTCACACCTGAGTCAGCGGAATGAACAGATTTAAGGCACAAACTCAGCTGTACTTACCTTCACACTTCCTGTACCACCATGGATTCGATCCTAGAAGTCCTGCACTGCTGCTGCTCGTTGATTGCACAGAAAACCAACACCATCATGAATGCAACCATTGGTAAGCACCACTTTTTCCATTAACTTTGCACTTAACAAATGCACAGGACTTATGCTTTTAAAAATATCACTTTCAATAAGAACAAATCAATGTTCAAACAAAAAGGGAGGCAACAAGGACAAAGGGCGCTCAGCTATAAGTAAGGCTAAATTGTAATCACAAAATTATCCAACAGACTGCTGCAAGACTGGAAGGAAGGTTACCAAACTTCCTTAAGTAATCTTGGAGACTCCAAGATAGAAACTAAATATAGATTCCTGTCGAGCAATCAAAATTCTATTGCTGTTTATCTCAGCAACAGCAAAACAAATATAAAAATCAGTGGATCAAGAGTATGAAAAATTGTAAACACTTTCTCAACTCGTAAAGTGTTAAAGCACCAGGATCAATGTCCATACAGGGGCTTTCATGCACCAAATTCAAAGTACATCAATCCAAAGTCAAATAGAAAATGTCAATCCAAAGTTCTGTTCTGTCTCACGAGTTCTTTATTCACTCGAAGAATTCCAAAGTTCCACGTTAATAAATTTCAAAGCAAAATTTCAAGATTTCACAACTTCCAATGTGCATCAGCACCAGCCAACACATGTTTCGTTGGGCAATTATCAATGCCAACCAACTTCATCAGGGCTGCAAGCCAAAATAATACAGTATGATAATCAAGTATATGCTCCAGATTATAGGTTCAATTTAAGAGAAGTTAAGTCAGGTTACAAAAATTCACCACCTAGGTGAGAGCATAAACACAGCACCCTCTTAATAGTGACACATCTAATGTACATTAAGTGGATCCCAGTGAAAAAACATAACACACAGAAAAAACATTCTGTCCTTGTGCCAAATTCATTCCACCTAATTTAATTACCTTCATCCATTAATTTATGTCCTTAAATCTCTAGCAGTTTCGAGCTCTAATCTGGCTCTGCAAGCAACAATTCCTGGAATGAAATAGGGAGGCTCTAAACAATGTCACCACAATCATCAAGAACCATATTACTTAGGTCCATCTACATCTGTTAAGCCATGCACGACCATTAGAAATTAAAATGGTGAAACTAATCTCAATATTTCAAGTGAATATATTCACAACTTAAAAAACGATAAATATCAAAGTATACCTCTATCCGTTCTCACTCGCGTTAATATCTGATGCCACAAATTATCTCACGTTAGTCAGTCTGTCAGAATAAATCAGAACATGCCTCTGTTATTTATCTTGCTGTATGTAAGAGACAATAGCGGTAATATTAATTCGCCATACTCTCTCTTACCTAGTCTTGCACCCGTTAGACATCCCGCACTCTCGTTCCGAGATGAGTCCGGTATACAGGGTCTATCAAAGAAGAGCCATTAATTATGAATCTCCTGTCAGTAAATATACTTAGTATAGATAGCGGTACAGAGGATAACTCTTACCTATATCCCTCTGTCGTGATATATTTAGCAATGACTCCTCGTGTATCAACAACCGGCGTGTGTAGTAGCCGCCATCTTTCTAAAGTAGTACCAGGTAAGGTACTACCGGGCCAACTTAAATTGTCAAATGGCAGCCGCCATCTTTAAGCATGTTCGTTAAACACGTTAGTCTATTTTAATATAATTTATTTGCCCCATTGTATTTAGGCATAAAAATATATCAATATAACAAGCATTACGACATTATTGCTCCATATGTCGAATATCCCATTTGTTCAATGTCTATTATATTCGATCGCGGTAGCCAGTTTCTTACCGCCATCTTGTAACGGGTAGTATTTGCGAGAGGGAAGTATACGGTCGCTAGGCCACTGTTCTCCATCTACAAAATTCATATCAAACTACTTATTCAAAAGAATTGTTATTTGTGTGAATAAACTAAATAGTTATTTAATCCATATGCCGAATTTATCACAACGGTGTAACATGGATCGCGTAGGTCAGATTTCCGCCACCATCTTGGAATGGTTGGGATTATCACTAATCTATAGAACGAGATACCTATCACTAACTACTGTAATTCAATTAAGAAAGGGGTCACGATTCTATATATTTTGGAAGTATCAACAAATTCAGTTAATAGGTCATGAAGTCTACAAAGTGTAAAAATAACTAGTTTGGTTATGTGGTTACAGAGTGTTGAGCGTCCCGCGTCATTCCTATATTAAAACCTGATAGAATTCAAACATTATCAATCTTAAGGGGTCATGGCATAAACATTTGAAGTACCCGGGTTTCATTAGGTAATAAAATTTTCAGTTGTAACACTGTATTGATACCATACGTAAACAGACAAGAGCCAAATCAAGTACTATTACACAATAAACTTGATTAATCTCCTAAGAAATATTGCAGTTCTGTATCGATATTAAGTCCTTCTTCTACAGCCCGAAGGACCATAATCCAGCGTGCCTCTCTCCGTCTTAATTTCAGTGTTCTATCTCCTCCACGTTTATCAAGTACCACCTGTTCAATACCATGGAATGAGAATTTATGATTCTCCTTATCATTGCTGTTTTGTATAAAATGTGACGCTATCGGATATCTCGTATCTCCATTCTTGAGTGCCCGATAGTGCTCCACCATCCTATCCTTTAGCCTCCTTACAGTACTCCCTACGTAAATTTTTCCGCAGGCACAGGCAATGACATAGATAACAAAATTAGAATCACAGTTAATGAAGGTATCAATGTGATGAGTACCTGTATCGTTGTATTCGAATGTCAAAACTTTCCTCCGTGCCCACCAACATGAACTACAGTTGCCACAGTAATGGAAGCCTTTGGGACGAGCACGTAACCATTCACTGTATCCTGGGTGAACACTGGGTTTAGGGTAACTCGGGCTGACAATATTAGCAATCGTCATTCCTTTTCTAAAGGTAATACTTGGGTTATCTTTAAGGTAAGGTTTAAGATCTTTATCAGCATAGAGCATATGCCAGTATTTTTTCATGATACCAAAAATCTTATTACTCCCCACACCAAAATTAGTAATCATTCTGATAGTCTGGTTATCAGTAACCGTATCCCTCTTAATTTTAGGTTTAAGAGTCACTGATCGTTCAAGTTTATGTACCCTATTCACAGCCTGATTAATGACCCTATTCAAGTAACCTCTGTTCTTAAACCTCATCTTCATGTCCCTAATATTTTTGTCAAAATCAGTATCACTAGAGCAGTTTCGTCTAGCTCTAATCATTTCCCCATATGGGATTGAATTGATCTGGCTCTTAGGGTGGCAGCTGTCCGCTCGTAAAAGAGAGTTGCAACTAGTCTCTTTACGAAACATACGACTGTTAAGTTTCTTACCCTCCACAAATAATTCAATATCAAGGAAGGTTAGCTTCACTTTATCATAATGTGTGGTAAATGACATATTAAGGTCATTTGTATTTAAAAATTCCAGGAACATCTTCAATTCATCAGTAGTGCCTCTCCAAAATAATAAACAGTCGTCTATGAACCTTCCCCAGTAGTATATATGGTCTATCCATTGACTGCCCCTAGGGCCCCAAATCCACTCCGCCTCCAACCTCCCCATGAAGAGGTTCGCGAAGGACGGAGCAAATTTAGAACCCATCGCAGTCCCAGTCTTTTGCTTGTACCAGGAGGATTCAAAGAGAAAGTAGTTGTTTACCAAAACCATTCTGGTCATCTCTAATAACATAGAGGAGTGATCTAAATATTCGGCTGGTCTTTTGTTCAGGAAACTCTCAATTGCTAGGATACCCTGTTCGTGGTCAATATTTGAGTATAAAGATACCACATCCAGAGTTACTAGAATCATATCATCATCCCATACTACATCACTCATAATGTTCAGGACATGTTTCGTGTCTTCTATGTGTGATGGTAAATTATAAACAAAAGGTCTTAAATATGAATCAACAAATTGAGATAATCTCTCCGTGGGCCCCCCAATACCCGAAATTATCGGTCTGCCCGGTGGTTTCTGTCTGTCCTTATGTATTTTGGGTAAACAATACATACAAGGGGCCCTAGGGGATTGTATCTTAAGATACTGAAATTCATCGTTATCCAAAAGACCTTTATCATACCATTCTTTCAGTTTTGTATTGATTGTACCTTTAATCCTTTCCAATGGGTTAACAGCTACCTTCTCATAATATTTAACATTTCCAAGTTGGGACAAAACTTCATTGTTGTAGTCAATACGATTCATAACAACAATGTTGCCACCCTTATCAGCACTGCGTATTATTAATTCAGGGTGATCAGTAAGTTGACGTAGTGCCTCCCTTTCATCTGTTTTCAAATTGTCACGTTGAAATTTCTTATTTTGTTGTCCTTCTCTTTTAATTAAATTATCTATATCCAGAGTAACTGCTTTGTAAAAGGCATCGATAACATTACCGGAAGACAGTTGTGGCGTCCATTTTGATTTATCTTTAAACCCACTAGGAGATGTTAGACCAGGATTAATCTCAAGATCTCTAAAAAGAGAGTTCATAGTTACAGGGTCATCTTCTGATTCAGTCAAGGACAATAATAGTTTCGTGTCACACAGGTCTTGAATAGTAATCTCAGTCAATAATGGTTTATTTGGTGTTTTTGTCCTTACGTTATCTTTCAAAGAAAAAAACTTTTTTAGTTTCAGTAAACGTACAAACTTATACACATCAATTTTAGTTGAATACCAATCAACATTCTTGGTAGGACAATACCCCAAACCTTTCTTTAATACATTACTCATACTGTCAGACAATTCAACAGATGAAAGGTTAATCACTTCAATTTCTTTGGAACTGGTATCTATTTCCTCCATGACCTCAGTCTCTCCCTCATCCCCGGGACCGCTTCTCCTGCGTTTGCCACGGCTCCCTCTCCTTGTCTTCCTGCTTGTGCATTGCCAAATCTCCCTCCTGTATCTCGAATTCCTCTTTTGAACCTCTGAACCTCTACTAAAAAATTGTTAGTATTTGTGGTATCCCCACCCTGGGCCACAGGAGCTCCTACGCTACCTCCATCAGTGGATATACTGCTAGACGAAGTGTTAACAGCTGAGCTTAAGGGAGTCAAGTTTCTTTTATTATTATAATTTTTTTGGAAAAGATAATCAAATTTACGCGCAAAGGTAAACACCCTACCTGATGTATAATCTAATTCGTCCCTTTTTAGTTTACGCGCTTTTCTCCTTTTGATGTCTGCTTGCAGGTTAGTCAAAATCTCATCCAACATATTGTAGTTCTTGATAGTTGCCTCGGGTAAATTTAGTTGTTTAATTTCCTCTTCACATGTTTTAATCTCAATCAGAAGTTTCTCGATTTTACGTTCTGCATTATCTATAAGTATCCTTATTAAATTACTAGAACTGGAGGTGAGCTCCTGTTCCCATTTATCCAATAGGTCAGGTTCCAAGTCTTCATAAGTAGGAATGATGGTAGATCTGAGACCTCTAGGGATGCGGTTAAGGGAAATATATTGTTTTAGTGTGATGATTGTGGTGACATTGTTTAGAGCCTCCCTATTTCATTCCAGGAATTGTTGCTTGCAGAGCCAGATTAGAGCTCGAAACTGCTAGAGATTTAAGGACATAAATTAATGGATGAAGGTAATTAAATTAGGTGGAATGAATTTGGCACAAGGACAGAATGTTTTTTCTGTGTGTTATGTTTTTTCACTGGGATCCACTTAATGTACATTAGATGTGTCACTATTAAGAGGGTGCTGTGTTTATGCTCTCACCTAGGTGGTGAATTTTTGTAACCTGACTTAACTTCTCTTAAATTGAACCTATAATCTGGAGCATATACTTGATTATCATACTGTATTATTTTGGCTTGCAGCCCTGATGAAGTTGGTTGGCATTGATAATTGCCCAACGAAACACGTGTTGGCTGGTGCTGATGCACATTGGAAGTTGTGAAATCTTGAAATTTTGCTTTGAAATTTATTAACGTGGAACTTTGGAATTCTTCGAGTGAATAAAGAACTCGTGAGACAGAACAGAACTTTGGATTGACATTTTCTATTTGACTTTGGATTGATGTACTTTGAATTTGGTGCATGAAAGCCCCTGTATGGACATTGATCCTGGTGCTTTAACACTTTACGAGTTGAGAAAGTGTTTACAATTTTTCATACTCTTGATCCACTGATTTTTAAATCAATGTTCAATGTGTATGTGGATAATGTTGAAGTGTTAGAAATTCATATGAACACATCTGTAACATCACTCGATTCATACATAAATGTGGTGGAAGGAAAGTACCTAAAAATTGACACATGCACATAAAAAGGACATCAAAATATATGTCAAAATATTAGCCTCCAGTGTGCCTAAAGGAAAATCTAACTTGCACACATGAAAAAAAAATGCTTTGTATGGGTGGATTTGCGAGAGGTGGCTTGCAGTGTGGGAGTGGAGGAAAGCCATTTACTATAGGTGTTTGGAGGTTTGGGAGGGGTGAGGGCAAGGGAAAATCTTTAATCCTCTATGAGGAACTGCGTAGGTTGTTTGGGAGGTAGTGAGCTTTTGGGCAATAGAGGGAGTGCCAGTGTGTGATGGTACCTGTGTCTGTTGATGGTGCACTTGTCGGTGGATTTGGTGTATTGTTTGCAAGTATGGGTGTTTCATGTGTCATATGTGTTTGCAGTGTGATTGATTGTGTGTGTCTAAGTTTTTGGGTGTGTAGTGTAAGGTAGGTGTGTCTGTGGATGGGTTTGCTGTGGATGTGCTGGTTGTGGATGCTGTAGATGTTCATATAGTGGTAGCTGTTGGCGTGAGTGTATCTGTGGTGTGTGTGGATGTGAGGGTGATGGGGTGGCAACTGTTGGTGTGGTGGTGTCTGTGGTGTGTGTTAATGTGATGTGTGTAGGGGTGTTGATGGGGTGGTGGTGTCTGTCTTGTGTATGGTTGTGAAAATGGTGGGGGTGGTAACTGTGGGAGTGTTGGTGTCTGTGGTGTGTATGGATGTCATGGTGGTGAGGTTGAAAATGTGGGGGTAGTGATGCCTGTGTGTTTGGATTTATGCAAGTGTTTCTTGTGATGTATGTGCTTCTGTGTGGGTGTGCTGCTTGTGTCTGTGTCAGTGTGTGCTTGTAAATGTGTGTGTGTGCTTGGGACAGTCCTGGGAATTGGGAATTGAGAATTAGGATGGGGAAGGGATAGGAGTTGGGTCGCAGGGTTGGGGTGGATGGGAAGCTACAGTGAATGAGTAGGCCAGACTCTTAAAAGACCTCTGTAGGCCAGATATTGTACTGTGAATGCCTTGCAGGTAGGCTACCATTTCTTTCATATGACTGCCAAGCTCCTGGATGGCATTCAGTAGTGTTTCACCATTAGCATGAGCACATGCATGTATGCAACATAATGAGAAAACATTTTGGTCACAGTTATGTCATTCCCCCCGATAACTCCGATATCACGTATGTTCTTGTCTCAAGTCCATCATTATGTATCTCCTGGTTTGCACTTCTATATCTTTGGCCTTTGTAGTTCAGAATATTGATCTGATGTCACACAAAATGACATCTACCAAAAATACCTTTGTACACTGTCTTTGCAAGGCCCTAAATTCTGCATACTGTACATTTCCAAAAAGTATTTTATATGAATAAATGAGAGTCCATAAATACTTCACTGTTGTACCAATATTAGAATAAACTGAAATGATGTCACCTCTGTATGGGCATTTCACAATAATAACACTTACTACAAAACACTAAAATATGTCAACTGTCAACTGATTAATGAAAGCTGTACTGAAGTAGCATCCCAATGTATTACGTATGAAATAGATATCTAGGCTGTAGAAGACAGTCAGAAAAAATGTTTGGGGGACTGACAAATAACCTATACAGCATAAATAAATCATAGCCCTAACAAAACTCCTAATACACTACACTACTGAGCAAAAAGAATCTCACATTTCACTCCTAAAGGCTTATAATCAGTTGAAGTGTTTAGTATCTCATGGTAATTGTTCCACTAAATAGGTTGACTTTCACTGTAGTCCAAAATGTTATAGAACATAACAGTACATTTTACCGATACACTAACTTCAGACACTCACATAAAGCTCAGATTAGGTAACATATTACACCTAGATGCATCTCAACAGTTGGGTAATGAGTCATGAACTTGGCCTGATTTTGAGATACCTGCTTGAATACACCTACAAATATGTCATGGAACGTTCAAACTTGAGAAATTCCAGGAAGTATACCATTTCTCTCTATCATTGCGTCATCATCTGATCATGACAAAGGACATTGGGTAATGCTTAAGGGTATGTGTTTCTCTGTCACCAATGTATATACATTCCTATCTGTGTATGCCAATCACATATATTTGTGAACAGACAGACTGGCTACCACACCCATATTTTTGAGGAGTGAGTGATAATGCTAATAATCAAACTTTAAACAGGAATGAAACAGTATTTGTAAAGAAAAGTACCATTGGGGACATGTTTAGGATCTAAAATGAAGGCACTAATACTGATGTCACCAGTGATTCATGATCACATGCTCACTCCTGTTTGTACAGAATCCTAACTTGCCAATGTGAGTTTTGGTACATCCACTGCATCATATGTGCAAAATATGACAAGTCATATTTAATACAGCTACCAACGCATAGTACACATTACTTAAGGAGTATCACACCTGACACAATAAAGAATAGTAGCTGTTTGGTACAATTGTCCTTCATTACATCAAACTACATGAAATATATGTGGAGTTTCAGCAGCCATATGTCGCTCAGGACAGCACATTGTTTGTGGGCAGGAATCATGTGGGATCCTAATCAAAAGTAAATAAACACAGCACCTCATCATATGCCTGGTACAAAACTCAGTTTAGGACTTAACCCTTGGTGCTGCTGTTGGGCCCTTAACTGCCCATCAAGCTCTGCAAAGGCCACCACAAGAATGCAGGCCATTAAGGGGGTCAGGGAGTTGCATGTGCCCCTCACATATTGGGGAGACTTCCCCAGTTGGACTTCTGTGATCTTCTGGGTCCAGTGTCATCGGTCTTTGGTCCTCCCTCGTCTTGAAATAATGGACATTGTGCCACCAGTAGACCCCGGGATCTGCACCTTCCTGGCAATTGTCCACCATATATCCCACTTCTGATGGAAGTTGAGCTGTAGGGATACCAGAAAGGCAAGACAAAACAACAGGATTGTGATTTTTTATTTGTCTTCATTGCAGTTACTAAATATGTCTACAGCTATCAATAGCATAACTCATGAGTTGGTATACAACATGTGTATTGTCACATGTTGACCTACACATATTTACTCATATATTCTTCCCTAGTAACATGTTGCCCATCCTCAACCCGTCATGGTCTAAACACACTAAACCAGGTCTGTGACACCATCTAGCTCAGGGGCCCCTACATAATCTGTGATGTGACCCACTTCTGACCTGTCAAAGGGAATGTGAATTACTGAAGGCTAAACATTTATGACATTGTGAATAGTAACCAGTGTGAAGGAGGGACCTGCAGTTTGAACATGTCATTTTTTGACATTCTGCATTCCCATGTACTGAACGTTTGTGCCATCCTCATGTCTAGAAACCTGCTGCCAGCCAGAGGGGTAATTTCGGAGCTGCTTTGAGTACCAGACAATGATACCAGCAGCGGGATCGAGGAGTGCAGCACAGTTGTCAAACGTAGTCTTCTGATTTGTTTACAAGGTGACTATCTTGTTTCTCTGAAAAGGGACTGAACATGATGCATAACATACCTTTACCGAGATGACGGTTTGGTTGTAGGATGGTAACAAATATTTCCAATCCAGGGTGAGGCAGAGTCTTTTCCTTTGATGTTAGTTCCTATTAATACCATACATAAAGAGTGAGGGTGTGCAAAATTCTCAATTATGGTGATGTGGGTTTTTTAGTTATTTCCATTTATTTCTATCATATTTAAATTGGTCAGACATATGGTGGACATCACATAAGTCACATAGCTAAGATTTACAATGCAAGTTGAAGCCCATGTTAGATGTTCTTCACATCTAACATGGGCTTCAATTGGAATTCCATAGAGCATATTATCAAGCCCATTATCGCCATTTTAGTAGTAGTATTCTGCCGCTAAAACGGCGATAATTTTATCGCCTATCTTGATAATATGCTCCCACATTTGACACAATCCAAGATGTTCCAGGGGTCGAGTGAGACAGAGATCCTTACATTGCAAACATTCTTTACTTGTCACAAGGCATGTGACAACATTCTAAAATGTGCCTGTCACGAGGTCGAGTTCCCTGACTCTGACGAACTCCCTGACTCAGTCGGACGGGGTGTACCTGCTAACATTTCTTCCTTTCCACCCCGTCCGCAGGATTCTTTGGACGTTTCCTGGGTTTCGCCGGCTCTGCCTTCCTTGACCCCGCCATTCTATCAGCCTTCGGTGACGCTGGGGGTGTGTTCCCCGGCGTTCTCGACAATCAGCCAATCAGGTGAACGGACGTCATCTACAACGCTCCAATCAGATGAGCCGGGGGCGTTTAAGGAAGCCCCGTCCCTGCTTGACGGCGCGGAACCTCCAGGAAACCAGCTGGACCACGAGGAGCACGCCAAGGACGAGGAAGAAGGAAGTACCGAAGAACCGCTGCTAGGACCCCCGGAGCAGAGACTCGACAAGCCAGGAGGCCAACGTTACCACGAGCCGCCCTGCCACACTTCCAGGGGAGAAGTGTGGCTCCACAAGCCTGACTCTGGACCCACGACCACCCCTGGTGCTACGAGACGCGAGGACGTCGGAAGGCCGGAAGAGGAGAGAGTGCTGGAAACCTTGCGTTGTGTGTGACTCATCGGACATTGGGCTGTTCATACTGTTTAACGTACAAACTGAATAAACCAGTTGATCACAGGCTGCAACTCGTGGCGTCCCTCCTTATCCAACCCCAACCCCCCACAAGTGGTGCCGTGACTCGGATCCCTCAGGGAACCACGCCATCCGATACAGAATGGAAACCATATTGACCCAAATGGAAGCAGACCGGACTGCGTTTTCCCAAGCCATACAGAGTCAATCTGATAATATACTGAAGTTGGCAGAAGGACAGACACAATTAATGACCGTGATAAGCCAAGGAAGAACAACAGCCCCACCCCCAGGCACGGTAGTACCTCTACAAAAGTTTACTCCGGGAGAGGATCCCCTTGCGTTCTTTTTGAATTTCGAGAGAGCCGCGAGAGCTAGTTCCTGGCCTGGGGATAGGTGGCCTTTTTATTTGGCACCTTTATTAATTGGTGAAGCCCAGGCAGCATATCAGACGGTAAATCGAGATGGTACCACCGCTTATGCAGTGGTAAAAAAATACATCCTCGATAGGTTGGGGGTAGATGAAGAAACCTATCGACTAAGATTCCGCCAGGAAAAGGGGTCTCCCGGGGATCTACCAAAGACTTTGTTTTTCAAGTTGAAGGAATCTGCTGACCTATGGTTAAAACCCCAAGAAGGTAACATCGAGGCCATTATGAATAAAGTGTATCTTGAACAATTCATCGAAGCCCTTCCCTATGGCGCGCAGAGGTGGCTTAAACAACATGCGGGCCTAACGTTGGAGCATGCCATTGAAATGGCGACTTGTTACGCGCGGGCTCAGGGCAAGCCCTATATGAGAGAACCTGACAAACCTACCAAGACTATGTCACCACTCAAACCCAAAAAAAACCTCCAAAAGCCAGTGGTAGAACCCCCACGGCTGCGGTTCCAACGACCTGAGCTGCCAAACTCTGGACCCCAGTGCTATGACTGCGGAGAGTGGGGTCATATTGCACGATACTGTAGGAAAAAGAAAGAAAGAGAAGAGGAACCCATGGACGTGAGCTATGCCCCCAGATCCATCCTGTATGCTCAAGAAACAGGAACCACTTTCTATGTACGGGTTTCTCTGAACGGTACCAGTATAAGGGCATTGTTGGATTCCGGCTGTAAACACTCAGTTATCAGAGAGGAGTTAGTAGAACAGAACTCTCTCATTCCGGGGAAACAAGTCAGCATTCGTTGTGTCCATGGGGATGTTAAAGAGTATCCCGTAGCCAAAGTCACGTTACATACACCCTTAGGGAAAGGTATGGAAGTCACCGTAGGTGTTATGTCTGGACTACCAGAGCCCATAATCATAGGGACAGATAATCCTTCCTTTAATAACCTGTTGTTAGAGACTCTCCAGCACTTGTCACCTCCCCGTGATACCTTATTAGCAGCCGAACCCTGGGCCAGGGATACACACTTTAGGACTGCCCAATTGAATGATGCAAGTCTCACCAATGCATGGCAGGTCGCAAGGGCTGCACAAGACCCGTCCACCAGAACTTATCCTACTTTCATTGAGAAAAATGGTCTACTCTATCGGCTCGCTAAAGCTGATGCAGAGCCCCAGTTGCTGGTCCCAAATGACTTTCGTGACCAGATATTGTTTTTCGGTCATGCTCATTTGTTAACCGGCCACTCGGGGGTGGAGAAAACAGGACAGTCCATATTACGACAATTTTTTTGGCCAGGAATATATGCCCAAGTCCAGAAGTACTGTCAAGAGTGCAGAATATGCCAGAAACGGAACCCCTACACTCCTCCTCCTGTCCCTTTGGTCCCCATGCCTATTATCGGGGTTCCATTTGACCGCATAGTTACGGACTTAATCGGCCCTTTGCCGACATCATCCCGAGGACACAAGTACGCGCTTGTGTTGGTTGATTACGCCACACGATATCCTGAGGCTTTCCCCCTTAAGGCAGCTACTTCAGCAGCGATAGCCCAGAGGTTAGTGGAGGTGTTCTCTCGTATGGGTTTTCCAAGGGAGATAGTTACCGACCAGGGCACTCCGTTTGTTTCCCGTTTGATGCAACAGGTATGTGTGCAGTTGAACATCAAACATATTAAAACGTCTGTATATCACCCTCAGACAGACGGGCTAGTTGAACGATACAACGGCTCCCTTAAATTGACGTTAAAAAAACTCCTGTCCGGTGATGGAAAGAACTGGGACCAGTTACTACCTCTGGCCCTCTTTGTAGTCCGTAGCCAGAAGCAGTCTAGTCTAGGAACCTCTCCATTTGAGCTACTGTTTGGAAGACACCCTAGGACACTTCTTGAGATAACAAAAGACAGTTGAGAAGCTGAGGGAGCACAGGAGGCTGAGGCCCTATTGGATTATACCCGGCAACTGCAGACCAGGTTACATAAACTCAGAACGCTTGCCCACGATCATTTGGCCATAGCCCAAACCAAACAGAAAACCCTTTATGACCGGGGTACGAAGTATAGGGTGTTGAATGTCGACGATTGGGTTCTGATATTGTTACCCTCCTTCACCCATAAAATGAAGAAGGAGTGGCAAGGTCCCTACAAAATTTTGAGGAAAATAGGACGCACTACATACTTAGTACATCTAGGAAGAGGCAAAACCCAAATGTACCATATCAACATCCTGAAGAAATGGCTAGGAAAACCCCCTCAGACAGTCAATGTAGCGTCTCCTGTGTCCGAGACGACTCATACAGTCAGGGATGCCCCTATAAATCCTGATCTGTCTGCTGAACAACAGAAAGATGTTGTATCTTTACTTTTGTCCCATTCAGAAGTGTTCTCGGACCAACCAGGCCGTACACACTTGGCAGAACACTTCATACCTACTCTTCCCGATACGGTTGTAAAGCAAAAACCCTACCGAATCCCAGAGGCAAGACGCCTAGCATTCCAGGCCGAGGTTCAGAGCATGTTGGAATCCGGGATCATAGTCCCTTCCCACAGCAATTGGTGCTCACCAGTGGTATTGGTATCGAAACCTGACGGTAGCATCCGCTTTTGTATAGACTTTAGGGCCGTTAATAGGGTCTCTAAACAGGATGCTTACCCCTTACCTAGGGTAGACGAACTCCTGGAACGCCTTGGTGAGGCCCGTTATATCACCACCATAGACCTCACCAAGGGATATTGGCAAATACCCCTTGCACCTAAAGATAGGGAAAAAACGGCCTTCTCCACCCCTTCTGGTCATTACCACTTTACGGTACTTCCCTTTGGGTTGCATGGGGCACCAGCAACGTTTCAGAGAGTCATGGACACCCTACTGGCTCCTCACTTACAGTACGCGTCAGCTTATTTAGACGATATTGTAGTGTTTAGCAAAACCTGGGAAGACCACTTGCTACACCTTGGGAACATATTGTCCAGTCTGAAGGAAGCCAATTTGCACATCAATGCAAAGAAATCTCACATTGCTTTCCAACAAGTTAAATATCTAGGCTGCCTTCTAGGTGACGGTCAGATTAAACCTCAGACCGAGAAACTCGAGGCCATTAAGGCATTACCCTATCCTTCTACCAAAAAAGAGCTCAGAGCTTTCCTAGGGTTGGTGGGTTATTATCGCCGGTTCATTGCTCAGTTTGCTAATCTGGCCGGTCCGCTCACTGACCTCCTTGGTAACAAGGTCAAGTCCTCTAAACTTCCGGCACCCTCTGTCATTCACACTTCTGCTTTCCAGGCCTTAAAGGATGCTCTAACCTCTTCCCCTGTTCTCATTTCCCCTGATTTCCTCAAGCCGTTCATCCTCCAGACGGACGCTTCGGGGGTTGGCGTCGGTGCTGTTCTTTCCCAGGAGGATGATCAGGGGGTTGAGAGGCCTGTTCTCTTTATCAGCCGAAAATTGTTTCCTAGGGAGCAGGCGTATTCTACAATTGAAAAAGAGTGCCTGGCTGTCCGTTGGGGTGTGGAGAAACTGAGGTATTATCTCGAGGGTAGGCCGTTTGTGTTGTACACGGACCATGCTCCTTTGACCTGGCTCCAGCGTAACAGGGGGAACAATGACCGAATCCTGCGTTGGTTCTTGGCTTTGCAGCCCTTCCAGATTGAGGTCCGTCACCGGAAGGGTTCTCTGCAGGGAAATGTTGACTTCCTTTCTCGTTTTCCTCTTTCCCCCGATCGGGTCAATCCTGGGGGTGGGATGTGTCACGAGGTCGAGTTCCCTGACTCTGACGAACTCCCTGACTCAGACGGATGGGGTGTACCTGCTAACATTTCTTCCTTTCCACCACGTCCGCAGGATTCTTTGGACGTTTCCTGGGTTTCGCCGGCTCTGCCTTCCTTGACCCCGCCATTCTATCAGCCTTCCGTGACGCTGGGGGTGTGTTCCCCGGCGTTCTCGACAATCAGCCAATCAGGTGAACGGACGTCATCTACAAGGCTCCAATCAGATGAGCCGGGGGCGTTTAAGGAAGCCCCGTCCCTGCTTGACGGCGCGGAACCTCCAGGAAACCAGCTGGACCACGAGGAGTACGCCAAGGACGAGGAAGAAGGAAGTACCGAAGAACCGCTGCTAGGACCCCCGGAGCAGAGACTCGACAAGCCAGGAGGCCAACGTTACCACGAGCCGCCCTGCCACACTTCCAGGGGGGAAATGTGTGGCTCCACAAGCCTGACTCTAGACCCACGACCACCCCTGGTGCTACGAGACGCGAGGACGTCGGAAGGCCGGAAGAGGAGAGAGTGCTGGAAACCTTGCGTTGTGTGTGACTCATCGGACATTGGGCTGTTCATACTGTTTAACGTACAAACTGAATAAACCAGTTGATCACAGGCTGCAACTCGTGGCGTCCCTCCTTATCCAACCCCAACCCCCCACAGTGCCATAGAAGAGCAATGAGGATGGAATTACTCACGATGTACGTATCAGCTACAATATAATTTATTTTTACTGTTGCAAGAATTTTCATAGCGATTTTCAACAAAGAGATGAGCCTGTAGCTGACACAGTTTCAGGACCCTTGTCTGTTTTTAAGGATATTCCGAGTCTATTGAACTCTTAGGGCACTTCATCATTTGCAACTGCTTTTCTAAACATCTAGTGTATCAGAGCGACCAACTTTAGTGTATTCATTTTGTAGTACTCTACAGGGAAATAGTCTTCCCCAGGAGACTTAGAAGTAATGGCTTTGCCTATTTGCTCCTCAGAAATGTCACCCTCTAACACTCATCTTTGTTCGGCTTAAAGAACCAGCAGTTCTTTCTCTGACAAGAACGTGGTCATTTCCTCAGCAATTTCAGAATGTTCTGAATGGAAAAAATTGTGAAAAAAGGAGGAATTATGGTAGCAATATCAATTGTTTTAGTTAGTGCATGTCCATTTTCTTCATTAATTGCAGTATTATGTGACTCAAGTCCATTTCAACTACATCACAAATAATCTGCCTGCATTTTCCCCCTATTTCATATTGTTTCTGTTCAATATGGGTCAATGTATATTCTGCTTCACATGGAAGAGCCGTCCTAAGCACACATGAGTTGAACATGTAATCTCTTCCTCCTGGGTGAATACGCTCCATGGTTCAAATTCCTAACAGAAGGGTCTGTCTGTAGTGCATCTTATGTCTGCATAGCGGATTTGTAGAGTATTGGGTCTAAAAATAGTTTCTAGACCCCTCAAATCACTACATATGTCTTCCCAAAGGCATTCAGGGTGCTGAAAATATGTCAACTCCAACCCAAGAGTAATGGGAGAATAAACTGATGATGGAGCGGTAATTTCTTCTGGTAATTTCTCAATGCAAAACCCTCATGCTACCTCTAATTTACCGCTGAAAAGGTGTTTGGGCCCTTCACACCATGTATTACCTTCAGGAGATTTAAATAAACCTGAACAGTCAAAAATGCAATTATTATTTAAGCCAATAAAGAGAGCTGTTGTGTATTTTAAAGGGTTTTACTTTCTAGTCAAAAGTTAAATTTTTCTCTGACCCTTTATTCATTAGTAAAATAACAATCAGGTTACAGAATTTTGAAAACAGGAAAAATAGCATTAATAAGAACACATTACAGTGTGCATATTGTAGTGTAGTTCCTATCTTCCCAATAGGCTCTGCGCATTGGAATAATACCTACAGCAGTAAAGGCCTAGGCCAGACGTTAACTAGGTCTACTACTGTCGATACTAGACTTAAGTTTTGGGTTTGCCAGCGTAGCTCAGAGTTCGCTAGAAACTTTCTCGAATGTTCAAGGAGGAATTAACTTCCCTGATTAGACAAGAAGGGATTTAGTTTCTGACAACCATAGAACA
The DNA here is from genome assembly GCF_964261635.1 of Lissotriton helveticus. Classification (NCBI taxonomy): domain Eukaryota; kingdom Metazoa; phylum Chordata; class Amphibia; order Caudata; family Salamandridae; genus Lissotriton; species Lissotriton helveticus. The sequence goes on along the minus strand of NC_136067.1, from coordinate 346,827,523 downwards.
TGACAACTTTGCTCTCCCCTAATCAAGAGTCAATCTCGAGAGTCGTGTGAACAAAAGGCAAATTATTTTACTCAGTCAGTACGTGCATTCTTAGTCTCATCAGAATGTAGAGAAAAGGAAGAGACGGGCGTGTTCAATAAAAAGGTGTTATTTATTGATCAGTCTCTTTTCTCATACAAGAGAAATGGATCGATATTATTGCAATACTTATAGTTAAGTAAAGTGCATATATTAAAAGCAATAGTATAAAGTAATACTGTAAAAACATTGATATGGTTTCTAAGCCATATGATGTTTAAAATGAATAAAATATATTTACATACACATATACATTTGACTAAACGTACTCAACTGGTGTTTCTAAATACGCCTACCCCGTGTACCTGACCTAAGCCTAATACGTGGGCGGGAATAGAAAGTTACAGTTTAAGTTAAGTTTGTTTTTGCCAAGTGAATAACTAAAGAATTCTCTGTGAGGGGTTATTCAGTTTTGTACCTGGAAGTTAGGATGAATGAGGAATGGTATCTCTCTCTCTGGTCTCGATATTCCAGGCTGCCTGCGAGGGCTACCCGGAAACGCCGGTGCTGGATTCTCGGCAGGAGAAAGCAGCGCGTCTCTCAGCGCATCAGGAAGGCGGGGCTGTTGCCAGCGGGGTCTGCTCTGCTCTCGGCTTCGGCAAGTATGGCTGCTCCGTCTCGTCACCACGCGTGTGTTTGCATATGGCAAGATCGGTAATATTTATACCTTTAAGGTGCCGAGATTGACGTAAGGATGGACATAGATACGTCAATAAAGATGTCATACGATTTGCTCGTTAGCACATTCTTTTACTAAAGTTCTCGGTGAAATCAAAACAATGGCCGCAGGGTTTTGCCCAGGTTGTCATAGGTTTGATTTGTTATGAGAACTCCGTATGCCTTATCAGGGGCTGGAGGAATATCGCTTGTCTAATTAGATCGCAAGCGTTATGACCTAATCAGATAACACGTTCCTGTGCCGTAGTGTGACTGCGTCAGATAACGGTATCTGCATCATGGGGAATTTCTGCCTCATGGGCTGACTGCTAGTTAACTTGTTGGTTTGTTTAACTAAAATAGGGTCAGGAATAGGGGGATCGATTCAGAACCGATAGGAATACATGACACCCACTCCACGCTAACTATGGACATATTTACTAATCTAGGCATAGTATAACATAGTACAACATACTATAGAGTAGTGTGTATACCTTACCACCCCAAAATACATAAATGCATTTTGAAATTTTCAAATATACTGAAAAAAAATTTTGCAGACATATATATAGTATGCACTCAAGCTGTAGAAAAATGCCAAAGTAATTGCATTTGTATACATTATTGCTTATTTGGTATATGAGAATTACACATGAAATGGTTTCTGACAGAAAAATGTTTCGAGACCATTCCATCACAGAATAAAAGATCTTTATGAACATGCCAGCGGGCAGCTAATGTCTATAAGCTATCTAAAATTTAGAAACCTTAGTTCTCTAAGAATAATTCTTACTTTAAGCAGAAGATAGTGTCCCGAAAAATATGCAAAAATATTTGGGGCTGCTGAAAAAACTGCTGTCCGTGAACTGGAGCGAAAATGTTCATGTGACTTTATTTTTAAAGTTGAAGGCCGAATTCAGGGAACGCCGTGTGCGAGTTTGCTCAAAAGTTTCTATTTCTGTTCGGGTGAGAACATCATATCATTTAGGCTTTCGAAAAAACTGTCAACAGCTTCCTGGGAAAGTTCCACTAACTCGGAAATAGGTGTAATCATGCATTCTTGCGCATGATTGTCTCCATTGACATTCTGATTTGCATTACTGACAGAAGGTCGTACCTGTTCGATGCTGCTTTCATCTTGAACTTCACTACCCATCAATCGTAGTGGTGAAGCTTCCACGAATGCCGTCATCAGGATTGGTAGCCTTTGAGGGCAGCACAAAGCATGAACCTTAATCGGGCTCAACAATGTTTCTGCATCCATCGGCGCATCCGATTGTAGCGTCAGACAGGTGTCTAACACGCATTCTTCTCCGCATAGCAGACACCTCAATACAGGTAAAACACATCTTTGCCACATTGGTCGAAATGATAGAAACCAAGTCATATTCAGGTCTCTAAGCCGGGAGAGTCCCAGGATTTTTGATATCCGGTCCCGGTATCCAATGGCTAGGATTGTTTCTTCCCTTGTCGCAAGAGTTTTGTCTGTGACATGGGTTGCCATAACGAAAAATAAGGACTAAGAATAGGATTCCTGCAATTAGTCCCAGGATCAGGGGAAGTCCGCCAAAAATCGAATGGACGAAATCTGGAAAAATACCCAGTATGGCTTTGAATGGTGTTAATGCCATCGAAAATACTGTCTTAAATACCTTTGAGACCCCATTGGTATCAGAAATATTTAAGATTTCATTCAGGATTTCTGCGAAATGTACGGGGGAATTAGTTGATAATAATGTATGTATCTCTGCAGTCGTCCTTGCGACTTGTAGATCATACGTTTCTTTTGATGACGAGAGCCTGGTAGGCGTCTGAAGAAGGACTGTTTTCATTCTGCTTAAAGTATCTATTCGAATAGAAGTAATTTTCAAATCGGGCCATGCCCTTGCCTCCCTGTCTGGGAAGGAGCTGGGGAACAATGAGCGTCCACAGCACTTGACCTTCGCAGTCGTAGTAACTAGATAAGGAGTCCCGGGCATAAGACTACAACATCTGCGGTCTACAATAAGAATGTAACTCCCATTATAGAGTCTTTGAAAGAATGGTTCTATTTCTGTTGCAGGTGCGCCTTGCTGGTGACATGAAAGGTTGTATGAATTCCCTTCACAGGCTCCATGCAAACTAATTCCGTTACACAGAAGCGTGCCGCTTAGTGACATCGCACAATTGTTGCCACTAAGAAACACTTTCTGTCCTTTATTACTGACACATGCATGTGAATAGGGCAGGTTCCAAGTTGTTTTAAGGTACCCCTTTCCCAATTTCTCGTACATGCCTTACATGTAGGAAAGAAAATGTGGCACAAAATATCAGTTAAAACTCTAAAAGAGTTTCTAAGAAAAATAGTCTTGCAAAGCTAATCAATAATTAAATAGTTGGCAAAAATCTCCCATTAAGAGAAATAAATGCATAAGTCAAATACATCTTTTCAGACCTAATTAATTAGTCAAAGCATAAACTTAAAGTTTAGCATCTAATTCTATCCTAATCCACTGCACTCTCTGCTCCTGTCTGTGTCTAAAGAGCAAAACAGCCCGCCCTTCACAATACCTCAAATGGGCCTGCAGTGCCAAAATATGACGTGCAAGGACTTTGGAAAAAAATCACCAAGGAACCCCCCACCTGACTCTCCTTGGACGCCCAAAGCTACACCTGTGACGATCTCGTACCTAACCCATTAAATGTCTGGTCCAATCTGTTCCTTCTCTCAAGAGCTCACACCCCCCCCCCCCCTGAAGCTTAATGAGCCTAGTAGCCAACCACGCCTCCAAAAAGGTCATTATTTATACTCTAATTCTTGGCAGACTACACAAAAATGTTGCATCTTCAGAAAACCTTGTACGTGATTGGTCAGTCATGATGGCATGGGGTCTCACTATCCTGACTCATTCTAAAATCCTGACTATACCAGTTTTAACAAAAGAAGCACAAATGACTTAATAAATTTTATATGTTTGCAACATCTGCTAGGAAAAATGTTTCTATCTTTTCCTTCCTTCCTGTCACAGCGCAGCAGGACGCATGGTTTAACTTATACTGGTACATTGGCACAATCACAAGAATGTACAGTTCAAAATGGCCTTGACTCCTTCGTGGTTTGAGGAAAGCTGCCACAGTGTGCGCATGCACTCTTCTCTGAAAATGCAAGTCATAGCCTTGCTGGATTCACAGGCAGCCATTTAATTGTAGGCTCAAAAAAATAAAACAAACACAAAGAGAATATTAATTACATGTAAATCAGCCCCTTATGTTTCCCTCCCTTCTACTAATACCCCGAATAAATGTTTACCAAGCCAAGCTATTAGTTTAAAGCAGCTTTTCTGTTATTTATGACAACATGCTAAATAAATGTGCAATGTGCAACATAGCGATATTATGCATTTAGTATAAAATGTAAAAGCACACACAGTTAATACTGCGCACACAGTTAATACAGCGCACACAGTTAATACAGCGCACACAGCAACATGCTTTAGTGTTTTAGATAGCTTTTCATGCAAAAAAGCATTTAGCCCCATGTGTAGTGTTCGGTGCATTATTAATTCACACACATTATAAAAAGAGGTGTTATTAACTGAAAATGTTTATCAAAATATGCAACAAGCCAAAGGCTTTTAAGACAGGAATAGTGAATTTAGATTACAAGGATGAGCTGGGAAGAGATAAACACATTCTATTAATCTTCAAAGCTAAAAAGGCCACTTTTCTCTACACTGCAAAAACACATGTTAATTCACCACAAGCATTTCAGACTGACTTAGGCCTCACTTTCATATTTTTCATGTGCCATGTTTTGAACTTGCACCAAAATGTGTGTGGCAATTTAAATGCAGTCTGTCTGAATCACAAAAATAAAACAATGCCTGACTCCAGGTGAACTCTGCTCCATCAATCCACCCTTCTGATGATTCAAATCATAATAAAATGATTTATAATTCATCACATATATTTAATTTCACATGTGACATTTTTATTGCAAAAGCTGAGCATATAACAACTTTACTTCTATTTTCTAAGGCAAACACAAGTCTTTTCTGTAATCAGATCATATATAGCCAAGCTCAAATATTTTAGTGCAGAGATCTGTAAGTAGCTTCTCGCAGCTGTTAGTCTTCTTTAAAATAAGTAACTACAATAATAAAAGGAGAATTCAGCAAGACAGTTTTAGCATTTCTTTGCTCTTTGTCATCAGCTTGGGTATCAGTATGGCTCATACTTTCCATGCAAATTGGACTACTTAGGTGCAGACAAACTCTGACAGAGCACCATCAATCCTTTGCATTTTTTTTCAACCTAAGCCTTTCACTCTTATTTTCACTTTGATCAGATTCAGATGTTTCACCACAGCATCGCTCAGACCAAAGCTATTGCACCACCCATTATGCAGATCTTGTGTAGCAGCTGCAATCTGGTGAGAAACTGCAAACTGTACATCAACCAGACCTACATAGCAATGGCTAGTGTTCTCATCAGTGTTTTCCACAAGTGCATTTGCATGTGCATTTTCAAGCCACTTTGGTGATGCTAAAACACAGTCTTTTGCAAAAGGTACCTCTGTGCTGCCATTGTGTTGCTTTATTATGCGTGACACTTCAGGCAGATAGCTGCAATCCATTCCTTGTCCAATCTGTTGTTCTGCACTAATTATCTTTAGGACTTCATTATTATCTGATTTCAGAGAAACTGGCAATTTATACACGGGCATCAGTTTTTGCAATAACACATTTGCCACTTTGCAGTTGTCATTTTTCTCAAAAACAGTTCTGATACAACCCTGTTGTGCTGCTTCTGAAACATTTACTTGAGCCTCTATTAATTCAACTGTGAAGATTCCATTGAATGTATATGCTAACGGAACACAAATTTGTGCAACTGAATTAGCATTTCTCTCTCCCATGACAACATTGACTCTCATTTGAGCAGATATACTGCATGTTATGGTAAGGGCAATCAATTTTGAATTTTGGGCTGAGGTAACTACTGAGAGCCATGAAGCTTTGACAACATAATGTATAAGGAGCACAACATGTGCTGCTTTTAATGTGTCACCTTTCAAACATGGGCCATCTACAAAATGGACATTGTTGGGCTGGCTCAGACATTCATCCTTAAAGTCTGATTTTGGCTTTATGCATATTTTCATGATATTTAGACACTCATATTCAGTTTCTTCACAATCCAATTCATTTGCTGACATTTCTGTGTAGTTAGGGTCAAAGGTCATTGGGTAATACATCACAGACCTTTGAAAACATTCATCTTTTTGAATAGGCAATGAGAGAGCACAGCCCTCCCTCTCACTGCAAATTGGTGTATTTTCTTTCAAATAAACTTTCATTCCTAGTGCTGGGGCGCGACATTTGTTCTCTTACAACTCTAGGAATGCTTTTGTGCAATTGAAGCGGATCAGACACATCCTTGTTTGTCAGCCTCAGTAAAGGCTTAGCCATTAGGGAAAGGTTTAGTAACCACTCTCTACAGCAGCTAACCATTCCCAAACATTTCCTGACTTCATTCTGAATTTGCATAGTATTTTTCTTGTAAATCATTTCCACCCTCTCTGGTGACACCTTTCTACCTCCCTTTCCAATTTTGTGTCCCAGGTATTCATCTTCTTTTTGACAGTACTTCTGACTATTCTCATGCAATGGCACTGTGACATGAACTTGGCAAAAATCAATAAAAGTAAGCCATTCTTCAGCACATGGAATGCAAAACAATATATTGGCTGGATTCGGTACCAAAGGACAACATGGAAAAAATATGCTTTTAATCTCCTGCACTATTCTGTTCTTTTCATTTATTTTCTGTGAACCTGTGATCAGAAAATTACATACACTTCCAATCAATTCCATCGAAAATACTTTTATTGGTAAAATTCCTGCAAGTGATGGTGTTCCTGAATACATGTCATCTGGTTCTAATTTTAATAAGACATGTTCTGCACATTTTATTAATCTGACATCCTTCTCTGTGAACTCTCTTCTTTCTGTGTTTATTATTTTTTCCAATTTAGAGGTAATTTTTCAACTGTCTTTTCTGAAAATAATGCTACAGCTGTCTCTTGTTGGGCCATTTTAAAATGTACATCCTCATCAGGAATCTGAAGATTAACATTATCTGGTGTACAGTAATTTGTGCTGTTTGATTTGCAAAACAATTGTTTTTCTGCTAGGCCTGAGTCACAGACAACAGTTTTGCAATTTTCCTCAAATGGGCCTATTTTTGCTTCAAATTCTTCTAACACTGGGTTTGTAATTTCTTTGTTTAAAACACCTGCAACTAAATCTGGACTTTCCATTGCCTTCAGAATGGACTTGGTAAATACTGAAGTATGAGAGTTAAAACTCTCATTTTTAAACACAGTAACCTGTTGGACTGGGTTCTGATTTTGTCTCTGGAAATAATTCACATTTGCTCTGGGCCACTTATTTAAATTAATTTTAGCATTTTCCATATTTTGTGGGACCATCTGTTGCACAATTCCTGCCATTGGTACCTGTTTCTGAACTGACATTTGCATTTGCTTAGCTGGCATATTGTGCATCTGCATTGCTCCATGTTTTTGTGCATCATGTTTAAAGTTATTTTTCTTCTTCCAATGCTCAAATCTGTTATAAAGATGGCAAAAGGACACATTTTCCAGCAGTACAACATCCATACCTGCATTTTCACAAACCAAAACACCTTTACTTCCATCCCGTGTTCTTTTAATCTGTACCCAATCAACATCCTTTGCTGGCACTCCACCCTTCAGCAAAATATTCACTGCTATATTTTCCTCCATGACAACAGAAAATGATGGTGCATTCATGGAAACTCTTTTCACTGTCTCCTCACCTGGCCTTTGCACAACTTTAGATTCAAACCACAATTCAGTCTGCATGACAATGTAAAAGAACACTTCCAAATTAATGCACAACTCTTTTAGATTTTCAACAAATCCATCAACCTGTGGGTACCACAGAATATGTCTGTCCCCCAATTGTGGGAATATGTTCAAAAATGCTGCAAATTCACTTATATTCTGTGGCATATGCACATACATTTCCCCCACCTTTTCTCTCAATGAGTAAGCAAAAGCTTCTACCTCATTTTGCTTGTTATTTTTCTCAACTAAATCTGATGGCTTCTTTTCCTTATCTATTTTCCTTGCTAGGTCTGGTGGTTTCTTTTTCTTCTCATGTTTTCTTGCCCACTTGTCTCCTAATTGCTCAAAACCATTGCATTAAAAATATATATTTTATTTCTGCAATGTGGAAATGCATTCCTGAAGAACACATTTTCTAATTTGCTTCATCATCCATGTGTACCCTAAAACCTTTCTGAAATAGAAACCTTCCTGAAACGTCAGTTTCATAATTTTGAGCCAAATCTGTCAGTCCATTATGTGTAGTTAATACACATGCAGCTGTTTCCTTACTCAGGGAAATTAATTCTTTTTCATGACACTGGTTCACATTTTCATTATTTAAACAAAAGGGACTGTTATTTTCCTCATGTTCAAATGCTAAATGTAAAACATTAAGCTGTTTCTCTTTATAAGGGCCTGTGTTAATATGTTCTCTCATGTTGTCTATCTTTTTAAATACTGCTGCTTCCTAAAAGCAGGTTTGAAAAATCCCATTTTCAAATATATTTATTTTATCCGAGGCTGCAGAAGTTGTAAATACCATGTTTCCCTAATCTTTCAGTGCTTGGGGTAATTTATGTTCAATAATCTGTGTATTCTGGGTTTCTGAAATAAACCCCGGCAAAATCACTCTTTCTGCAGCTCTTTCAACCTTATTTTAAGTAGGGACCATATTAATTGGGACAGTCATAATTTTTCTAGGCATTATCTGTGCATCTGCAGTTTGTAATTCTTGAACTGAATCAGTCATATTTGAAGCAGTAACACCTGGAGGTATCACTGTCAGTGCTGAATCAACAGGTAATGGTTCAATCTGAAATGTCCGCACAGTTCTCTCAATCTATGTTTTTGTCTGTTCAACAGAAGCAGTAGCCACTGTACTAATTACTGGTACACTATTTTCAGTATTTTTCATGGTAACCACATAAAGTGGTGGACACTCAGTTAACAATGCATCCATTATTTTATCCCCATAATCATTATTTATTTGAAGCTCTTTATCATCACCAATTCCCTTCTCCTGAATTTGGTGCTTTACCTTTTTATCCTCATTTGCTTTCGCTCTTGCTGTCTTTTCCCACAGGATTAAGGCCTCAAATTGTGCAGCTTTAGATGGTGTCTTTATTTCACATAACACTTCTCTTAATTTGTCAATAATTTGCAAAGCAAAAGTACCATCTTTTGGAAACCTCAAAGCACCCTCTTTTTTAGTAATCTTCCACCGTTGGTGAACCCACATACATGTGTTTTGTCCCACATTGGTAGGCATAAAATGCACAGGTGTTCCTTCAGGAGCATCACCAATAAAAAACGAATTTTTCACTTTACCTCCTAACAGCTTCTTTAAACATTCAAACATGTTCATTTTTGCAATAGTTCAATGCAATTTCTTTTCTCCAAAGCTGTCAGGCTCAATTTTAGTCAGTTTTACTCCTAGCGCTGACCCTCCACAAATTCTTACTGCAATATTTCTGAATTTTTCTGAATCACAATTCTGTTAGTAACAACATAAAAACATTTGCTACTCTGTCTGTTGTACTAAATAAAGTATAGATTTATATTAACTGCAAGTAACACATTCCGCTTACTCTTCACAAAGTAAGAACTTACCACCCGCTATTCCTTCCCGGGATTCCACAGGTGTGCATACCTGTGTGTTTAGAAAACATAGAACAAGACACTTACTTAACATGAAGAGTTAAAACATGTAATCAATAACCCAAAAAGTATGTCCTATGAAATTACCAAATAATCAATAACACCATCAATTCAAAATGGGCAAAATTTCACCAACAGTAAAAAAAAAACCTTAATATTTTTAACACTTCAAAAATACATACTAGCATATTAACAACATTTCACAACCCTATTGATATTTACACCACTCCCGCAATCACCTTCTTGCATAACCTTCCAGTACTGCTTTGCCAGTCTTCAGGTTCTGAGCATTGGAGTCAGGAATCAAGACTTGGACATTTATCTAACTTGGGCAATTATTTTACTCCCCTCTTAAGGTCAATGATCCATTAGTTGAATAGTTGATGGTGAAATCAATAATCAATAATCACCAAACTAATCAATAATGACCATCCTCTGATTACCAAAAACTGATGGAGCAGTAATTTCTTCTGGTAATTTCTCAATGCAAAACCCTCATGCTACCTCTAATTTACTGCTGAAAAGGTGTTGGACCCTTCACACCATGTATTACCTTTAGGAGATTTAAATGAACCTGAACAATCAAAAATGCAAATATTATTTAAGCCAATAAAGAGAGTTGTTGAGTATTTTAAAGGGTTTTATTTTCTAGTCAAAAGTTAAGTTTTTCTCTGACCCTTTATTCATTATTAAAATATCAATCAGGTTACAGAATTTGGAAAACATGAAAAATAGCATTAATAAGAACACATTACATTCTGCATATAAGCATTACATGTAGGAAAGAAAATGTGGCGTAAAATATCAGTTAAAACTCTAAAAGAGTTTCTACGAAAAATAGTCTTGCAAAGCTAATCAATAATTAAATAGTTGGCAAAAATCTCCCATTAAGAGGAATAAATGCATAAGTCAAATACATCTTTTCAGACCTAATTAATTAGTCAAAGCATAAACTTAAAGTTTAGCATCTAATTCTATCCTACTCTACTGCACTCTCTGCTTCTATCTGTGTCTAAAGAGCAAAACAGCCCGCCCTTCACAAGACCTCAAAGGAATGTGGCCTGCAGTGCCAAAATATGACGTGCAAGGACTTTGGAAAAAATCACCAGGAAACCCCCCACCTGACTCTCCTCGGACGCCCAAAGCTGCACCCGTGACGATCTTGTACCTAACCCATAAAATGTCTGGTCTAATCTGTTCCTTCTCTCAAGAGCTCACACGCCCCCCTGAAGCCTAATGAGCCTAGTAGCCAACCTCACCTCCAAAGAGGTCATTATTTATACTCTAATTCTTGGCAGACTACACAAAAATGTTGCATCTTCAGAAAAACTTGTACGTGATTGGTCAGTCATGATGGCACAAGGTCACATGTACTGCTCTTGACCCCACTTTCCCTAAATTGATAGGGCAATTTTCCAGCGACTTAAATGCGGATGTATTCAAATTTAATGTGTGTCTCTCATCTTCGATTGATCTAATTGCCCCCATGCTACCACTTATCTCTTTAAGATCTAAACCTTCGGCACCATGGTTTTCATCGGAATTACGGGAGGAAAGAAGCAAGTGCAAAAAACTGGAACGCGTTTGGCGACGGTCATATAATCCGGCCGCCAAAGCCATCTATAGAAAGACCCTTAAGAACTTCCATAAACTTAAACGCAGTACTATGAAGGATCACTTTGTTGAGAAAATTAGGACGGCTGAAAACTCAACGAAGACTCTATTTAACATCATTAAAGAATGTTCTCATCCCTCAGCTTTGGCCTGCCCGATTGTCCCTAGTCAATCCCTTTGTGATGGTCTCTCGGATTTTTTCCACGAGAAAATTATGAACATCACTGCCACATTTAATCAGAACAGGGTTATGTCAATGCCTGACATTAAAATCTCCCATGATGAAAATCTTGTTTCATTTAAACCCCTAACCGCGAAATATGCATTGACGTTGCTTCATAGGTGCAAATCAGGGTCTCCTCTTGACCCGGCTCCCATACAGGTATTGAGTAATCTTACCCCGTTATTGATCAAGCCGCTTCTTGAGATTTGGAATTCTTCCTTACTCTCTGGCCTGTTCCCCTCTCTATGGAAACAGGCTATGTTGATTCCTATTCTTCAGAAGGCAGATGCTGACCCGTCATGCTTCAGTAACTTTCGGCCTATTTCACTCCTCCCTAAGCCAGCTAAAATCTTGGAGAAAGTTGTGCAGGAGCAACTGTCGGAATACCTGGAATCGCAACAACTGCTACATGATTCTCAGTCGGGCTTTAGGCCGGGTTTTAGCACTGAGGGGCAGATTTATTGAGGCCCTTGCGCCACATTTACGCCGCTGTTGCGTCACGCAAGGCGGCGTAAATGTGGCGCATCCCTACGAACGATTTACAACGTGACGCATCTAGGCAGATGCGTCACGTTGTAAAGCCATGCGCTGCTTGTGGGCGTTCCGGCGCAGGGTGGGCGTTCCGGGGCAGGTGCGCCTCGCAAAAGTGGCTGAGTGAAATCTATAAGATTTCACTCAGTCACTTTCAGGCCAATGCTGCGTCAAAAGCCTGCGCCTGCTTGAAGCAGGCGTAGGTCTTGATGCAGCATTGGTCAGATAGGGCACCCCCGAGCCTTGCTGGAGCTGCGTCGCGCTTGCGATGCAACTCCAGCAATGCGCCGCCTTTACGGCACAGATGCGTCACGCATCTGTGCCGTTTTTGCCCCATGGTGCGCCGCATTGTAAATGCGGCGCACCATGGGTGGCGGAGCTGTGGCGCACTGTGGCGCACATTAACTGGCGCATCCCTGGGGATGCGCCAGTTAACATAAATCTGCCCCTACGTCTGCACTGCTGGAGGTGTCAGAGTCAATTCGTGAGTGTGTGGATGTGGGCGAGGAGGCGATGTTGGTCCTCCTCGCAGCTTTCAATACTGTCTCGCATACCATTCTTTTGGACCGTCTTCGAAACATTGGCATTGGGGGGACACCATTGACATGGGTGAAATATTTTCTGAAGGATAGATCGCAGCAGGTCTTCCTTAGGCCGTATGTCTCGGCTGAGAAACCGCTGGTATGTGGGGTCCCGCAGGGCTCCACACTTAGCCCGATTTTTGTTAATGTCTACCTTGCTCCTCTGGCGGAAGTGGTGAATTCCTGGGGGGTCAGAGTGATCTCTTACGCTGATGATACCCAGCTTGTGTTTTCATTCAGAGATCACTCGGACGGTAACATGTCTGGTTTCCGACGGTGCCTTGTTAATATCTCCTCCTGGATGAACACCAATAATCTGAAACTTAATACGGATAAGACTGAGGTCTTATTCTTTAATCAAAAATCCCCCCTCTCTGCTAATGTGTGGTGGCCGCCGGAATTAAATCCTCCTCCTGTTCCAGTTCAAACGGCCCGCAATCTGGGTTTTCAATGTGATACCGCTCTGTCTTGTAAAACCCAAATTAATAGAGTCTCGGCAGCCTGTTTTGGTAAACTTCGCATGATTAAGAAAATTGTCCCCTTCCTTCCGCCTGATTCTCGGAGGACGGTGGTTCATGCCTTAATTACGTCCCATTTGGACTATGCGAATAGTCAGTATGTGGGAGCCCCTGCCTATTCGATTAAACAACTGCAGATTGTGCAGAATGCTGCGGCTAGGCTGATTTGTAACATCCCCTATCACCACTTCATCACTCCGTATTTAGCTAAGCTGCACTGGCTGCCGGTGCGCTGCCAAATACAATTTAAGGCTCTGGTCATCGCCTTTAGGGCCCTTAATGGTCTAGGTCCTGCCTATCTGAGACATAGACTCAAACCGGTCTATTCGGTTCGTGATCTCAGATTGAATCATCTCCGCCTACTGTATGCCCCTCGTTTTCGCCGGGCGAGAATGGGGGGCCGTGCCTTTGCTGTGGTCACTGCTAAGTTCTGGAATCGCCTACCTCTGGATCTCAGACTCATTAAATCAGAATCTTTGTTCCGGAGGAAACTCAAGACCTGGCTGTTTTCCATGATCTATATCACGCTGTATCCTTCTGGTGACGGTTGTCTGCAGCGCCGGGACATCCCCATTGGAGGTAGACGCGCGTTTTATAAGCTTCAAAATAATAATAATAATAATAATACTGGCATGAGGTCTCACTATCCTGACTCATTCTAAAATCCTGACTATACCGGTTTTAACAAAAGAAGCACAAATGATTTAATACATTTTATATATTTGCAACATTTGCTAGGAAAAATGTTTCTATATTTTCCTTCCTTCCTGTCACAGCGCAGCAGGACGGATACTTTAACCTATACTGGTACATTGGCACAATCACAAGAATGTACAGTTCAACATGGCCTTGACTCCTTCGTGGTTTGAGGAAAGCTGCCACAGTCTGCGCATGCACTCTTCCCTGAAAATGCAAGTCATAGCCTTGCTGGATTCACAGGCAGCCATTTAATTGTAGGCCCAAAAAAATAAAACAAACACAAAGAGAATATTAATTACATGTAAATCAGCCCATTATGTTTCCCTCCCTAATACCCCTTATAAATGTTTACCTAGCCAAGCTATTATTTTAAAGCTGCTTTAATGTTATTTATGACAACATGCAAAATAAATGTGCAACATAGCAATATTATGCATTTAGTATAACATTTAAAAGCACACATAGTTAATACCGCGCATACAGTTTGTTAGAACTGGCTATTTCTGGTAGGCTAAGGCTGACGCCAAAGCCAGGCAGAAACCACTATTCTAGTCAGGGCGAGGGAGTCACACGCCAAGATAACCCCTGCTCACCCCCTTAGTAGCTTGGCACGAGCAGTAAGGCTAAACTCGGAGGCAATGTGTAAAGCATTTGCGCAAGCACACAACAGCAACAACATACTAGGCACACCACAAAAGGAACTCCACACAAGGTTATATTAAAATAACTTTTGTATTGTCAAAAACACATCAGATAGAAAATCACACATGTACATTGTGCCAACTGGCACGGGCAATATTCATAAGGGATTAATTACAGGACAGGGCCACATGGGCCACTGTCAGAATCAACACTTTTAGAAATAGAAATACTGTCAGAAATTAGAATAAAAGATATAAAATCACTGTAGCACAAATTAGGAAGAATAGCACACAATAACAGTTATAAATCACATCCAGTAACTACTGGGAACAGGTAAGTACCACCTACGCAACCCTAAACACCTTAGGAGAAAATGTCACGCAGGGGACAAGCACCTCACTAGGACCACCTGTATTAGAAAGAACAACCACCTAAGAATAAAATACATTTTAGGGGTATAAACAAGAACACATTACCCATGATGCATGACACACATTCAGAGGAGTAGTAAAGGAAAACACATGATGCATAAACCTACACATTCAGCGGTGTTAAGAATAAAGCACATGATGCAATAAAATACATTCAGAGGTACAGCGCAAGAAGACACATGATGCCTAAAATATTCAGAGGTGCAGTGCAGGGAAAGAAAGACACATGATGCATAAAAACATTCAGAGGTGTAAAATCAAGGAAGACACATGATACATTAAAAACATTCAGAGGTGCCCCAACCCAACTCAATAGCGAAAAAACACACAGTAGACAATTACCATCCTAAACATAGCAGGTAACCACATTGCGCAAAACTTACATACCAGCCCCCATCCAATAAAGGGCCTACAGAGCCCTGTGTCCAGAATGTCAGGGCGCGCTGCCATGCAGCGCCAGTCAGGGGTGCGCCAACGGCGCAAAACCTAAACGTTGAAGGTGCCCACTACTTGCTGGGCACCTGGGAACCACACAAGACCTAAACGGTGCAGCTGCCCACTAATTGCTGGGCAGCTGTGAAACAAACTGCGCATGGGGCTGTCGCTAGTTCTAGCATAAATCTGCACCAACTGCTGAGCCACACAGGCTCCGAAGACACTCGTGTCCACGTTGGAGCCACACAGGCTCTGGCATAACACATGCCCCAAACGTTGGAGCCACACAGGCTCTGAAACTAAACAGGTCCCTTCTCACACTGGGGACAGGGCACAGGTCCTCCCTTGTCTATCTGTGCCAAAACGCGGGAGCGGCCCGCTGTCATCTGGGGCCGCTCCGGACACAACGCGGTGCCCTCTGAAGCAATGGGGCCCTAGGAGCACACTGGCTCCTCAACACTAGGCCTGCCGTTGGAGTCTCCCTGGGGGGACTCAAAGTCACTCACTGCCCCTGGAGCCCTTCGTGGACTCTTAAAACTGCCAGGCCCTTGGTGCTGCTGCGTCCCCCTGTTCAGCGGGGGAGGGAGAAGGGGGCCCATGTCACTGGGGCAGCACCGAAACCGTGCCCGACACACCCCCCAACCGCCTTACTCAGAGCCCCACTCACCGGTCTTTTGGGGGCTGACGTCAGCCCTCTCTCCTCACGCTGCTCCGCTTCCTTCTCCTCCCGGGGCTGCCTCAGCACACGGGAGCCCCGCAACAGGCAACGCTTCCTCCTCTCTTCCCGGGGCTCCCTCCAGATCACGGGAGCCCCGGGCGGCCATCACCACTCTCCGCCTCTTCTTCTCTTCAGCCGGCCTGGCCAATCAGAGCGCGGCAGCAGGCGGGACTTCCTCCGAGAACCGGAAGTCCCGCCCCACATCAGTCACTACGGTGACTTCCTGGTCGCGGCGCGAGGGCCGCGGCGGTGATTAAAAAGTGGCAAAATGAGGGGTGGGCACCCTCGGTTTTACAATAAAATATACCAGCGAGGTGGGCACTCGCAGAGGAGCATATAAACGGGAGAATACCCGTCCCTAAAAATAAAGTGCACACGAAGCACTCGGGGGGGGCACACCAAGGGCAGGAGCGCTTCCCACACGCGATAACCACAGCGCTCTGCCAGAAATCAGGATAAAAGTGCCCAAGCCCAAAAATAAGGCGCAGGAAGGCTGTAATGAAGCCTTGGCAAAACCAAAGCCATCCAAAAAGGTATCAGCAGTCCTGGAGATTAAAGGATGGAGCAACAGAGCTCCCAGCAAGGAAAATGCAGCTTCTCCATGTTGTAAAAGGTCCCAGAGATTCCCAGGGGGCAAAGCCAAGTCCCCCCATCAGCCCAAGCAAGGCAGAGGGGTCCCCCAAGAGTCCAGGAAAGTCTATCAGGTGTCCAGAGGCTGGGAAGGGCCCAGGGATTCCCCTGAGCCCAAGCAGCAGCACGCCCCTGGCAGATTCAAGTCCAAGAACAAGAACATTTTGGAAGGGGACACAGCCCCTTCTTATACACATAAAAGTCTTTGAAGTATTTGTGCAGGCAGTGTGAGAACCAGCTAGAACTGGTTATAGGGAAGTCCTGTCAGTATCAGGGACAGAGGTGACAGTTGCCCAGCGGGGAGGTGGAGCCAGCATTGTGGCAGGCAGGCACAGCCTCATTCACACTCAGGTGCTATCTCCTCCCACTTCCCTGGCAGCAGATGCTGCCTTTCATCCACGGGCTGACCCAGACAACCTCCTGGGGCTCTGCAGCCCCTGTCACCCTCAAACCAGACAGTCAATCCACAAGCAGGCCCAGGCACTCTGGGCCAGGCTCACCAGCCAATCACACGCCAGGCACAAATTACACAAATATGCCAACTTTTCAAAGTGGCACTTCTAGACTAGACACAACCATGCCGCATACACCATTACGCAGCATTCAATCTCACGAGTTCGCACATATCAAACTCGACCCTGCACTCCCCACACATCAGGAACTACAATGGGCATACATATTCCCCATTCATTCCTACGGGAGGGCAGGTCACTCACCACACATACACAGAGAGCTCAAGCACTTTACACTGTACCACAGTGAAAAAGTGCGCAGAGGCCTAGATTCACCAACACCAGGTCACAGAAACAGGCTAGGAAAAAGCAAAAAGGTTAGGGGTGAACCTGCCAAAAGGGCCAGGTCCAACACAACCCCCTTCCAGCCAAAACGCAGGTTAGACCAATCACTCCACTGATGGGTTTCCTTGCTTTGGGCGACAAAACACGGACACGGGCCCGCACGGCAGGGACACCCTCCAGTTTTTCGCCACTCTGAACCCACCTGGTTACCTCCAAACCAGAACTCTCTGATCCAACTAGGGTATCCCACTGGTACACACTAGTCATCCGCAGCCAGGACCAGGCCCTAGGCCATCCAAATATCACAGGTCCTAACCAATCCACAGAGCGGGGGGCAGTAACCCCTGGCACAATAGCCATTCTCCACTCTCTCAGTGTAGCTACAACTACCACTGATCCTTCAACCTAGGGACCACACACTCAGGCTGACCAGAGGTCACGGGCAAGCATGCCCCACCCTACCTCTACTTCTGGGGTTCCCGCACCCTCACAGGGAAGCACTCACCAGAACACAACTCTCCTACCAGATCAGGATCTCACTCCACCACTGGTCTACCACCTGGAAACTATTTCACTACTGAGGTACAAAGCACACAGCACAGTCCCTCTTCAAGCAGGTGGGGGGACACAGCACACAGCAAAGCCCCCTTTCCTCTACCTTAGTGGAAACAACAAACTGCAGGTGGGTCCCAGAACACACAGCAAGGGCAGCCCCCTCAATCTCTTCAGCTGATCCACTTTGGTAGAGATTCCTCTTGACCTGGAAGCTTCCTAATCTCCCAACCTAGGATCTAAACCCTCAGGTTGCACCGGGGTCAGAAGTAAGGACACCGTCCCTCTGCACCCCCTTCCAGAGTCCTGCACCCTCCACTTAGGAGCAGTGCTACCCAACACCAGGACCGCCGGAGTTCTGGTTACAGACACTCCCCGTCCTCTAGACACAGGAAGATCCTCCTCAAATGACCTGTAAGTACAGCCTAGGTCCCTGACCTGGCGCTCCCGGGGGAACCCTCCAGGCCCAGAGACAGGGTTTCCGGCCAACGTGGGACACACCGTCCCACACTCACTCCGCCTCCACTGAGACAGGGCGTGAGCCCCTACACCCCTACCATCCTAATGGGACCTAGCTGGGCTACACATGAACCTCTTCACCTGCACAAGATCATCAGATACACAAGCCACTACTTTTAGAATCACTTCCTAATGCCTCTGCAAGACATCTAGCACACCGCCAGAAATCTACCTTCTTATCCAGTGCCTCTGTAGGACCTCCTGCACACCACCAGAGGTACACCTCCTGTGCAAGCTCCTTTAAAAAAAACTCACACCAACTCCTCCAGTTCAACACAACCACTCAGCCACACACTCCCCCTCCAGACTGGTGAGACAGTTCCTCACTGCCCCTGACTCTCAACCTGTACCCCTCTTATTGAGCACCAGGCACCATACTCTGGGAACTGGGAATGGGACTTCACGCACTGGACACATTTAAGCTGCCACCACTGGATCCTACCATACTGGGGAATCCAGACACACACACTACACTCAGGGGATAACCACCCTCCCGAGCAAGCCATTTCTCCTCCACACTCCCTCTCTTCCATCTACCCACACAGGAACAGGAATAGGGATTGGACACTGGACCCAGCAAGGGATTCCTAATCTATGGGAATCTCCCCCTCTACTGGCGTCCCGCCCTGTCACTTTCTCTTATCTGCCACTAAACATAAAGCGCAGGAACACCATCTGAAAATGACTCTCTTGAGGAAAAACAAAATCAAAACAATAATCCCAAACATGTGACTATCTAAAAAATGCAGATTTTGTAATGTAGCCAGCTGTCGCTGTGGCACTGCGCAAACACAAGTCCAAATCCGCACCGCTGACCACCAATGTTAGAACTGGCTATTTCTGGTAGGCTAAGGCTGATGCCAAAGCCAGGCAGAAACCACCATTCTAGTAAGGGCGAGGGAGTCACACTCTAAGATAACCCCTGCTCACCCCCTTGGTAGCTTGGCACGAGCAGTAAGGCTAAACTCGGGGGCAATGTGTAAAGCATTTGCGCAAGCACACAACAGCAACAACATACTAGGCACACCACAAAAGGAACTCCACACAAGGTTATATTAAAATAACTTTTGTATTGTCAAAAACACATCAGATAGAAAATCACACATGTACATTGTGCCAACTGGCACGGGCAATATTCATAAGGGATTATTTACAGGACAGGGCCACATGGGCCACTGTCAGAATCAACACTTTTAGAAATAGAAATACTGTCAGAAATTAGAATAAAAGATATAAAATTACTGTAGCACAAATTAGCAAGAATAGCACACAATAACAGTTATAAATCACATCCAGTAACTACTGGGAACAGGTAAGTACCACCTACGCAACCCTAAACACCTTAGGAGAAAATGTCACGCAGGGGACCAGGACCTCACTAGGACCACCTGTATTAGAAAGAACAACCACCTAAGAATAAAATACATTTTAGGGGTATAAACAAGATCACATTACCCATGATGCATGACACACATTCAGAGGAGTGGTAAAGGAAAACACATGATGCATAAACCTACACATTCAGCGGTGTTAAGAACAAAGCACACGATGCAATAAAATACATTCAGAGGTACAGCGCAAGAAGACACATGATGCCTAAAACATTCAGAGGTGCAGCGCAGGGAAAGAAAGACACATGATGCATAAAAACATTCAGAGGTGTAAAATCAAGGAAGACACATGATGCATTAAAAACATTCAGAGGTGCCCCAACCCAACTCAATAGCGCAAAAACGCACAGTAGACAATTACCATCCTAAACATAGCAGGTAACCACATTGCGCAAAACTTACATACCAGCCCCCATCCAATAAAGGGCCTACAGAGCCCTGTGTCCAGAATGTCAGGGCGCGCTGCAATGCAGCGCCAGTCAGGGGTGCGCCAACGGCGCAAAACCTAAACGTTGCAGGTGCCCACTACTTGCAGGGCACCTGGGAACCACACAAGACCTAAACGGTGCAGCTGCCCACTAATTGCTGAGCAGCTGTGAAACAAACTGCGCCAGGGGCTGTCGCTAGCCCCTAGAATAAATCTGCACCAACTGCTGAGCCACACAGGCTCTGAAGACACTCGTGTCCACGTTGGAGCCACACAGGCTCTGGCATAACACATGCCCCAAACGTTGGAGCCACACAGGCTCTGAAACAAAACAGGTCCCTTCTCACACTGGGGACAGGGCACAGGTCCTCCCTTGTCTATCTTGCCAAAATGCGGGAGCGGCCCCCTGCCATCTGGGGCAGCTCCGGACAGAGCGCGGTGCCCTCTGAAGCAATGGGGCCCTAGGAGCACACTGGCTCCTCAACACTAGGCCTGCCATTGGAGTACCCCTGGGGGGACTCAAAGTCACTCACTGTGCCCGGAGCCCTTCGTGGACTCTTAAAACTGCCAGGCCCTTGGTGCTGCTGCGTACCCCTGTTCAGCAGGGGAGGGAGAAGGGGGCCCATGTCACGGGGGCGGCACCGAAAGCGTGCCCGACACACCCCCCAACCGCCTTACTCAGAGCCCCACTCACCGGTCTCTTGGGGGCTGACGTCGGCCCTCTCTCCTCACGCTGCTCCGCTTCCTTCTCCTCCCGGGGCTCCCTCAGCACACGGGAGCCCCGCAACAGGCAACGCTTCCACGTCTCTTCCCAGGGCTCCCTCCAGATCACGGGAGCCCCGGGCGGCCATCACCACTCTCCGCCTCTTCTTCTCTTCAGCCGGCCTTGCCAATCAGAGCGCGGCAGCAGGCGGGACTTCCTCCGAGAACCGGAAGTCCCGCCCCACATCAGGTACTACGGTGCCTGACTACCTGGTCGCGGTGCGAGGTCCCCGGCGGTGATTAAAAAGTGGCAAAATGAGGGCTGGGCACCCTCGGTTTTACAATAAAATATACCAGCGAGGTGGGCACTCGCAGAGGGGCATATAAACGGGAGAATACCCGTCCCTAAAAATAAAGTGCACACGAAGCACTCGGGGGGGGCACACCAAGGGCAGGAGCGCTTCCCACACAGGATAACCACAGCGCTCTGCCAGAAATCAGGATAAAAGCGCCCAAGCACAAAAATAAGGCGCAGGAAGGCTGTAATGAAGCCTTGGCAAAACCAAAGCCATCCAAAAAGGTATCAGCAGTCCTGGAGATTAAAGGATGGAGCAACAGAGCTCCCAGCAAGGAAAATGCAGCTTCTCCATGCGGAAAAAGGTCCCAGAGATTCACAGGGGGCAAAGCCAAGTCCCCCCCATCAGCCCAAGCAAGGCAGAGGGGTCCCCCAAGAGTCCAGGAAAGTCCATCAGGTGTCCAGGGGCTAGGCAGGGCCCAGGGATTCCCCTGAGCCCAAGCAGCAGCACGCCCCTGGCAGATTCAAGTCCAAGAACAAGAACATTTTGGAAGGAGACACAGCCCCTTCTTATACACACAAAAGTCTTTGAAGTCTTTGTGCAGGCAGTGTGAGAACCAGCTAGAACTGGTTATAGGGAAGTCCTGTCAGTATCAGGGACAGAGGTGACAGTCGCCCAGCGGGGAGGTGGAGCCAGCATTGTGGCAGGCAGGCACAGCCTCATTCACACTCAGGTGCTATCTCCTCCCACTTCCCTGGCAGCAGATGCTGCCTTTCATCCACGGGCTGACTCAGACAACCTCCTGGGGCTCTGTAGCCCCTGTCACCCTCAAACCAGACAGTCAATCCACAAGCAGGCCCAGGCACTCTGGGCCAGGCTCACCAGCCAATCACACGCCAGGCACAAATTACACAAATATGCCAACTTCTCAAAGTGGCACTTCTAGACTAGACACAACCATGCCGCATACACCATTACGCAGCATTCAATCTCACGAGTTCGCACATATCAAACTCGACCCTGCACTCCCCACACATCAGGAACTACCATGGGCATACATATTCCCCATTCATTCCTATGGGAGGGCAGGTCACTCACCACTCATACACAGAGAGCTCAAGCACTTTACACTGTACCACAGTGAAAAAGTGCGCAGAGGCCTAAATTCACCAACACCAGGTCACAGAAACAGGCTAGGAAAAATCAAAAAGTTTAGGGGTGAACCTGCCAAAAGAGCCAGGTCCAACACAGTTAATACAGCGCACACAGCAACATGCTTTAGTGTTTTAGATAGCTTTTCATGCAAAAAAGCATTTAGCCCCATGCGTAGTGTTTGGTGCATTATTAATTCACACACATTATAAAAAGAGGTGTTATTAACTGAAAATGTTTATCAAAATATGCAACAAGCCAAAGTCTTTTAAGACAGGAATAGTGAATTTAGATTACAAGGGTGAGCTGGGAAGAGAGAAACACATTCTATTAATCTTCAAAGCTAAAAAGGCCACTTTTCTCTACACTGCAAAAACACATGTTAATTCACCACTAGCATTTCAGACTGACTTAGGCCTCACTTTCATATTTTTCATGTGCCATGTTTTTAACTTGCACCAAAATATGCGTGGCAATTTACATGCAGTCTGTCTGAAGCACAAAAATAAAGCAATGCCTGACTCCAGGTGAAATCTGATTCATCACTGATACTACCACTAACTTAAGGTTCGTATTTTCCGTTTGGCAACATAAAATTTCCCATTAGAGCCTTTACATATTTTTGGGCTTTCATGGTGATGGATTGCAGGATATCACACCTACCTTTTTGATATACAGCATGTGGGGATTGAGTAGGAGAAAGTATCTGAACTTTTCTCAAGTTCACTTTCACCCCGGATTGTCATTTCAGTCTGTCCCGCTCTTTTGCGAGACAGGTGCATCTTCTGGAACAAGGCTATATCTGGGTGGCTGGACCCAAGAAGCTAGCACAGTTTTCTTTAAAAAAAATGTGTTAAACGGTTTACATTTATTCAGAATATTGATAGAGCCTTAGGGTAGTTAGTGTCATGTTAGAGTTTAGTCACAGTTCAAGAGCATGTGAAGGTGTATATTTTGACTTTGATTTGACACCCTACGGTATCTTTTCCAGAATAATGGGATTGTAAATGATCAGTTGCTACACGCAGTATGGTGAAGAGCCATTCACAATAGGCTAAGTCAGCTAAGTCAGGTCCAACCAAGGTGCATAATTGTGCCAAATGCAGAAAGTTTGGATCAATAGACGTCGTAAATACCTTATCTGGATGTCAAAGGGACAAGTTTAGAGCAGTCAGGATATATAGCCAGGATAGAATGTAGTAATAGATAAGCAGAGGTGGATTAAAATACATCCATACACAGAACTGGAACTCTAGTCAAACCAAGGGCCAAAATATGTCCCAAAATAGGTGTAAAACCAGGAATACTTTGGGAAGCTGATGGACAATTAATCCAGCAGTTTGATACATCACACACCATCAACAGATATGGTAAACATAACCAGAAGGAATTTGTATATGTTTGACACTCAAATGTACAGTTTGCGAACTAAAGAATAGTTGAGGAAATCACATTGTTCATTTTCCATAGACAATGAAGAACATGTATGAGTCCTCCCTTCAACTTTGTCATAATGTCATAGCAGGAATGAGGTAGGTGTCCTCCTTTGCAAATGTTAAGTTTACAAGGTCTAACAGAAGGAACCACTAAGAGAATACATGATTGAGAGCTGAGACATGCCATCTCTCAACCGCTACATCATCCCTCCCTTAAGCTTGTTAGGAACCAAAGTTCCTAATGAGGTATCACTGATCTTATAAAATGCAAACTCTGCTACTGCAATACAGTTGCCCTAACCTATAGCTATTGTTTGGCTAACAGACAGTCATTCCATTGCCATTTATCTCTGCTTCGTTCACTGGACGCCCAGTGATACATGAGCACATCCAATCTTTTGCTCTTGCCCACTACGGATAAGTTTGGAAAGCGTTTTTCAACTGTTCAAAGGCCTCTTAGGCAACTGTTATGGAAGGTCTCATCTCAGAGTTGTCCATGGTTGATTCATTCAGACCAAAGAGTTTCCAATGAGTCATAATATCAATCAATCTTTCAATCAATCTAGGAATTATAAAGCACGCTACTTACCCGTGAGGGTCTTAAGGTTTTTCCATTCATCACCTCTAACGCAACAGAAAGTTTAGTTCGCCCAGAAATGAAGTCTAACTTTTTCAGATGAGGTCTGAGAGCTAGAAATGTCTTTCTATTCCCCATAGTTTCATTTGAAAAGTCTTTGTATATTTTCAAACAAGGTAATTTTTAGGGCTGGACCTTTTTGCTGGCTCACCTTCAGATTTCTGACTTTTGTTATGGCTGAACCCGTATTTGTTGACAGTAGACCTCCGTGTATATTTTCCATGCAAACCAGTGCTAAAGTGCTTATGTTCTCTCCTTCAAACATCCTAAAATTGGATTAGACATAATTAGCACATTCAATTTACCTCTACATCCATAGTCAATGGTAGTGCCTATAGCCAGGGTCTGTAAATGAAATGCTGCTAAGGGGCCAAAAGGGGGTGGTGATGGACGGAGCATCTGAACCAATCAAACACTCACACCCTGTCAACAGATCTGGGTTTAATCCATCACCGTTCTTTAGCCCACTCTGCCACCCCAGTTCAGACATGGTCATATGCAAATCAGTCTGACCCTGTGCCTCATGGGAACAGTCCAGGCCGAACTGTCAAGCCATGCCTTCCCTGGACCGGAAACAAGCTATGAGGACCGGTTTCTGGCATTTCAGCCGTCTTCAGCCCGGCTTGCTTGAATCCAGTGGCAAAGTGAGCAAGGGACTCACGTCTGAGCATACCCTGCCAACTTATGGCGAACAAAGTGGTACAAAAGGGGGTGGTGATGGAGTGTTTGATTGGTTCAGATGCTCCATCCATCACCACCCCCTTTTGTACCACTTGTTTTCTAGACATCAAAAGTGGTACAAAAGGGGGTGGTGATGGAGTGTTTGATTGGTTCAGATGCTCCATCCATCACCACCCCCTTTTGTACCGCTTTTGATGTCTAGAAAACAAGCTGTTAGGGAACCAGTGATCCTAACTTCGCTACATGAGGAATTGATAAATTCCCAGAGTATCTTCTTTAATAGAGACTCCATTTTTTAGTAATAGATTTCAGATCTTTCCACATAAACCTAGTCCCAACCTTTAGAGCCAGTCCATTACTTTTCTAAACCATACCAGGTGCCCATATTGACTATGGCTCCTCTGTTTCCTCCTTAACGGGAATCTGTGTCCTGCTGGTCCAGAGTCTAGTCCAAAACATAAGCACCTTCAAAACAGCAGATTGGACAATAGACCTTAGACCGAGGTCTAAACGGAGGGGTATTAATGGAGTATTTCTTGGTCCAAAATATTTTTAGGACTGGAGAAATTGGACGGAAGGGGGAACTTTTGGCTTTCTTAATTATGGTGTTATCTATGTGTTGCAGAGAGAGAACGCTCTTTTGAATTTGGGGAATCCAAGAAAGTTTTCACTAACCCTAACTCCCAGATAGTCAAACATATTGACCTGAACTAATCTTTGAGTGTCTAATCTCAAATTATTTGTTGTTGACTTATACGGGTTAAAAACCATGTACTTAGTTTTTGAGCAGTTTATTTCTAAACCCCTTTCTTTACCGGCGGTTGCGAACTTGGTTAGTATTTTCTGAATCCCCATAGGGGTTTTGGAAATAAGCAAAGTATTGTTGGCAAATAAAAGGCAGGGGATTTGTTTGCCCACTAATTCTGGTGGATCCCCTCCGCAGTCATGGAGATCATTAATAAATTAAGTGAACAAGGTTGGCGCCAAGACACAGCCTTGGCTTACCCCTTTTAAAACTGGGATACTTTGTGTTAGGCTACCATCTGTGTTCCACCTGACTTTGGCATAGTTATCAATGTGCAATCAGATCAGGAGTTGGAGCAGCCCCCCTGGGAGACCAAGATCTCTTAAAGTGACCCATAACTTGGAGTGATCTATTGAATCAAACGCTGTTTTCAAATCAATGAACACAATGTACAAATGGCCTTTCAAAATAGTAACCTCCTTCCAGATTAATAGTAAAAACCGAAACCTGATCTAGGGTACTCGTAAAGGATCTAAAGCCAGCCTGCAGATGGAAAAGTATATAGCAGTACTCCATCCAAACTTGGAGGTGCATTAATATAATTTTGCTGAATATTTTTGGGATACATCTATGAGGCTGATGGGCCAATAGTTTCCCGGGTCTCCCTTGTTACCCTTTTTAAAAATGGGAAGAATTTCAGCACCCTTCCATGAGTCAGGGATATCTCCACCACGTGTGATAGCTGAATATACTGAATGTAGTAAAGGGCCCTAAATAATAACAGCTAGATTCATGAAGCCAAATTGCGATCGCAATAGCTGCGAATTAGCAATTGCGATCGCAATTTCAAAGAAAGGGATTCATGATAGTGAAAAAACAAAAATTGCAAATTCGCAAAATAAAATTTGCGAGTCCGCAAATAAAATCGCAGAATCCTGGAACAAGCGCATTTGCGTTTCTGAAATAGCGAGAAACCATGGATTCTGCTAAATCCTTTGCGAACTCGCAAAATATTCGCAATCGCCATTCATGAAAAATCGCTTATTGCGAAAAACCCGAAAATCGCTATTTGCGACGCGCAATTTAAGGAGAACCCAAACCAGGTAGTAACCAGTAAGAAAAAAAATAATAAATTCAAAAAAAGTTAGCAAACTACCAACAGGTGCAGGCCTGACCAAACACACTTAAGGACAGGCAGCTGGAGCCTGAGGACTCTCACAATGCCAGGACTCAGCGAGCAGCACAGAACAGACGTAGGATCCAGGAGCGGATATTCCGTGTGCGGGTCACCCTCTTGGGCCAAACCAGTGAGCAAATTTACGCGAAGTACCACCTAAATGGGGCAATGATCATCAAGCTGATCCAGGACCTAGACCACCTCATGCAGCACCCAACAAGGAGGACCAATGCCGTTCCCACCCATGTGCAGGTATTGTGCAGCCTGCACCTACTGGCCTCCGGAAGCTTCCAGGGGATAGTCGCTGTCGCAGGGGGGATTTCACAGCCCACCATGTCCCGCTGCCTAAGGAGTTTCCTGGAGGCCATGCTGACCCGGCTACACCACTACATCTCATTCCCCACCAGCCAACAGGACTTGAATGACACCAAGCTGCAATTTTACAATGTAGCACAATGTCCACATATAATGGGATGCATTGACTGTACCCACATCCACATCTGCTCACCAGCACAAACGTAATACATGTATCGCAACCGCAAGTCCTACCACTCCCTCAATATCCAGATGGTGTGCAATGCAAAGACAATCATCACGGACATAGTGGCACAGTACCCGGGGAGCACACATGACTCCTTCATATTCCGGCACAGTGGCATTCACACACGACTGGCCAGGGGAGACTTTGGTGAAGGACACCTACTGGGTAAGTACACATGCCCCACAATATTACACTGTGATAATGTAGCTGCGCAGGACAGGCACTCACCCTCTGCTCCTATCATTCAGGTGACAGCGGCTACGCTCTCCGTGAGTACCTCCTCACACCATACCTCAACCCTGCAACACCACAGCAACGGCGTTACAATGCAGCACACATACTCACAAGAAATTGCATTGAGAGGACATTTGGCCTTTTGAAGAGCAGATTCCGCATACTGCACAAGACTGGTGGGGCCATCAAATACGAGCCAGAGGTCTGCTGCCGCATCGTGGCCGTGTGTGCAATCCTCCACAACATTGCTACCAAGTGCAGGATACCTGTAGACATCTCTGGCAGTGAGTCGGAAGGGGACAACCGACCACCTGCACATGTGCATCACGCACGCGGTGAGAATCCTGCAGAAGGACACAGGCGCCGCAACCAAATCTGCATGAACTATTTCTAGTGCACCCACACCCAATACTTAACTCATGCATGACAACATTAATAATGACATGAGTCAGATTAAGTTAGTCAGAATATTTGTAATTGTTACAGCACAATAAACTGGGCATTCTGCAAACTGGTACATGAATGACATATTGCGTCATATGTCTGTTCTTCAGGAGGGCATGCTTGTAGCAGCAGCATGGCCCCTCATGTAAATGTTCTATTGTTCAATGCTGCCTCCGGGCAGATGCTCCCAACCTCCTTTCTACATCCTCCTCCTGATTAGGTCGTGAGGCAGCAGAGGGCCTGCTGCTGCGGCAGGGTGCTACCACTGGTGGAACGGACTGGCTGCTATGGCTGGATGTAGCCTCACTAGTGTCGTCAGCCCCCCCCCCCCTGGCCATGGTCGGTAGCCTGCATGCCCTGCACTGCTGTTGACACATGCTCCAGAGCTCTCGCGACGTCCTGGCAGCACTGGACCATTTGGACCTGCATGGCCAAGGAGCGTCGCGAGAGCTGGGAGGTTGCGTTCCCAATTATATAGTTGGACCGCGTGTATGGCGGGTCAGCAGCTGGGGGTGTCTGCGGCGGTTGAGATCCTGCTGGCTGTACATGGCCTGTGTGTTGGCCTCCATAGCAGCTGTCATCCTCTCCATGCGATCTGACATTTGTGCTACATTTCGGGCGGTCTTGTTCAGTTGGAGGTGGATAGCCGCAAGATGACGGGCCTGGGTTTGATGCACATGTAGCATACGGCGCTCAATGGAGAGCCCACCTGGTAGCACGTTTTGTCCTCTGCCCGCGCGGGAATTGTTAGTGCGCTGCTCCCTCCCCAGTCCGCTTGACTGGCTCCTCACAGCCGCAGGGCGGCGGGTTGGTTGGCGAACTGCTGCTGGTGTTGCAAGCCCCACTGGTGGTTGTGTGACGCGCAGTGGTACTGCAGCGCCTGGTGGCACAGGAAGTGATGTCTTCATTTGTGTCCTGATTTCCCAATACAACTAAGACCTCAGCTACCTCTTTATAAATTGTGGGTAGGAGCGTTTCATCAGAAATTATCTGTGGCCATTTTTTTCTCCTTTTGGTGTTACAAGTAATAATAGGAGCTGCAACTAGGCTTAATTGGTGTTGTGGTAGGATGATACATGATAGCTCCAAATACAATGCATTATGATCACTGTCTACTCTGTCCAGAACAGTATTAATGTGAATATTGGGCCCTAAATCAAGATCTACTATAATGAAATCATTTCTGCTCCTAATGCTGACCCTTTTAAACGCAGTTGTAGCCTCTGCATCTGAGGATATCCGCCCGTTACAGGCCCGAACCCAGCTGGGAAGTGTAAAAGACAATAATACTTGCTGACCAACTTTTGTGATTCTTTTCAATGCCGGTATGTGTAGCTTATTAATACCTCTGGCTTGTTCTTCCTCCTGAACCAGATCTTGAATATAGACTATGGGTTCATGGGGCGTGTTAAAATCGCCAGCTAAAATAAGATGATATCCTTTACATGAACTATCAAGAAATTCAGTTAGTTTTAATATAGTGTCCGAGTCCTTATAGGGACTACTGAACCGATTATAAAGATTTATTAATCTCAAGTGCTTATACACTTTTGCTGAAATAATATTGAGGCCTAGGATTTCCTGTGATTCTATGTTTAGCCGATTTATTTTACAACTCAGAGTTGTCTTAACCCAAATTAACAGACCCCCAGCAGGTCTGCCAGATATCAAATGTCGAGCTTGAATGCTAAAAGTGGTATACACCACCCTGTGATATTTCTCAGTTGCCCAAGTCTCTTGCAGAAGACAAACATGACTACTGTCCACAAGACTGCCCCATTCTGGATCTTTTAATTTTGATTTTAACCCAGCAATATTCCATAAGATAATATTAAAATACTGGCCCCCAAAAGCCCTTGCATGCATCTGTGGTCCTACGGTAAGTTTTTTCCTGTGACGCCGCAATGAAGTGTATACTGGTCCTTAAGTATAACTGGATCCCCATTCTCTCTAATACTTGGGTTACTTATGTTTAAATCCCTTCTTGGGCTTCCATTGATATCAGCTTCTTTGTGTGACAGCAGTAGTCTACAGCTTGGCTTTAGTCAGTCAGGATTATCTACCCAGGAGAGAGCCTGGTATCTATTTCTAATTTCAATGGGGAAGTGATCCCTAGATGTTAGCAGAAAAGAAAATACGTTCATATTTATACTACTGGCTTGCCATTTGGTTTAGGATGCCTGTAAAAGAAAGTCAAGGGCATAATGCCAATCCTTTGGGTATGTTTGCTCCCTGGTTTTCCTTTCCAACCTCTCATCAGTTTCCCAGCAAGGGCAGTAGACGTACAATTTATTACTACACAATCTCCACAGATAGTTACACAAAGGACCAAACCAACTCACTTTTCTAATGCGCAGGATATCACCACAGCTAGGGGACTATTAGGATGGCCGGCAGAGGCACCACTGCAGCGCTGGCGGTGCAGAAAAATGAATTTTTCTGCCCGCCAGTAGCGGACCTCACGTCCGCCATATGAG
This sequence comes from Lissotriton helveticus, assembly GCF_964261635.1. Lineage (NCBI taxonomy): Eukaryota > Metazoa > Chordata > Amphibia > Caudata > Salamandridae > Lissotriton > Lissotriton helveticus. Next base: position 346,796,767 of record NC_136067.1, on the reverse strand, counting down.
AATGGCCAAACATAGCCCATTTCCCGTCCGCCACGGTGCGATGCGAACCGCCATCAAAGTGAGCCTGCACCCACGGCGATGTGATCCAATGGAGACTCACCGTCATGCGGAATGATGTCCACTCCGCTCCACAAATTAGTATGCCCCAAGCAACCAGTTTCACTGCAGCGGAGAAACTGCCCAATCAGAGACGGCGGAAGCTCGACAGCGAAGTGCAAAACCAGAGTCCCGATCAGTCAATCAAGCAATCATTTGTAAAGTGCATTATATACCCGCGAGGGTCTCAAGGCGCTGGGGAATATCCTCCTGAAGGTCAACAGGTCTTGGGTCTGTCGTAGGCTCAGTGGGAGGGTGTTCCATGTCTTGGCAGTGAGGTGGGAGAAGGATCTCCCACCGGTGGTTGTTCTTCGGATGCGCGGGCTGGTGGCGAATGGGAGGTCGGCGGAGCGGAGCTGGTGGTTGGGGATGTAGAAGGAGAGCCGTCTGTTGAGGTAGGCTGGGACAGTCTTGTGGAGAGGCTTGTGTGCGTGGGTGAGGAGCTTGAAGGATATCCTCTTGTTGACGGGGAGCCAGTGCAGGTTTCTCAGGGGGGTGGTGATGTGGCATTGGCATGGTACGTTGAGGACCTGTCGTGCTGAGGCGTTTTGGATGCATTGTAGTCATTTGATGAGCTTGGGGCTCCCGCGTAGAAGGCGTTTCTGTAGTTAAGTCTGCTGCTGACGAGGGCCTGGGTGACTGTCTTTCTTGTATCTGTCGGGATCCATCTGTAGATCTGGCAGAGCATGCGGAGGGTGTTGAAGCAGAAGGAGGAGATGGCGTTGACTTGCTTGGTCACTGAGAGCGTTGAGTCAAGGATGATTCCCAGCTTTCGTGCGTGGCTGTGGGTTTCGGGGCTGCCCCCAGTGCCGTCGGCCACCAGGAGTCATCCCAGGCTGAAGGGTTGGAGCCGAGGATGAGGACCCGCACCATGTCCGAGTTCAGCTTCAAACGGCTGGTCTTCATCCAGTCAGCACCGGCCTTCATTCCTTTGTGGAGGTTGGCTTTGGCGGTGATGCGGTCCTTGGTGAGGGAGAGGATCAGCTAGGTGTCGTCGGCATAGGAGATTTTGTTGAGGTCGTGCTGTTGGGCTACGTGTGCGAGCGGGGCCATATAAATGTTGAACAGCATCGGGCTGAGGGAGGATCCGTGGGGTACGCCGCAGGTGATCTCGGAGGCTTTGGAACGGAATGGGGGAGGTGGACGCTCTGGGTTCTGCTGGAGAGGAAGGAGGTGGTCCAATCCAGAGTCTTGTCTCGGATCCCTGCGGTGTGGAGGCGTGCGCGTAGTGTGCGGTGGCAGACGGTGTCAATGGTGGCAGAGAGGTCTAGGAGGAGGAGTGCTGCGGTCTCGCCGTTGTCCAGCAGGGTCCTGATGTCGTCAGTGGCGGCGATGAGGGCAGTCTTGGAGCTATGGTTGCTGCAGAACCCTGACTGGGAAGGGTCCAGCATTCTGTTTTCTTCGAGGTATCGGGTTAGCTGTCTGTTGATGGTTTTCTCGATGATCTTGACCGGGAAGGGGAGCAGAGAGATGGGCCTGAAGTTTTTGAGGTCTCCTGGGTCTGCCTTAGGTTTTTTGAGTAGGGCGTTGATCTCGGCATGTTTCCAGCTCTCTGGGAAGATCGCGGTCTCTAGGGAGAGATTGATGACGTTGCACAGGTGGGGTGCAATGGAGCTGCTTGCTCTGTTGAAGACGTGGTGCGTGAATAGGTCTGACGGAGAGCCGGAGTGGATTGAGCCCATGGTCTTGATGGTGTCATCGATGCTCAAGATGGCCCAGGCTAACAGGGGGTCGTGGTCGATGGTGTACGGAGGATATGTTGTGTTGCTGTCTGTTTGGGCTGTCTGGGTGTTGACGCTCTCGTGGATGTCTTCTATCTTGCGTTGGAAGAAGGTGGCGAGGGAGCCGCATAGGGCTTGCGATGGCGGGATGTTGTTGGTATTGGAGCTGGGATTGGAGAGTTCCTTCAATATGTTGAGGATCTCCTTGCTATTGTGTGCATTGTTGTCGAGGCGGTCTTTGAAGGAGGTCCTCTTGGCCGACCTGATGAGTTGGTGGTGGTTGCGGATGTCGTCCTTGTGTGCTGCGTGGCTGTCCGTAGTTTGTTCACTGTGCCATTTCTTCTCTAGTTTCCGGCAGGCTTGCTTGGAGGCTAGGAGTTCTGGGGTGAAACAGCTGACCCTCTTGCTGGTGTCTCTGTGGGGGGGTTTCTTCAGCAGGGCGAGGGTGTTGGCGCAGTCCTCGATCCAGCGTCTGAGGTTGTGGACAGTGTCGTCGGTGTTAGAGGGTTCGGAGGGTGGGCTGAGAGTGAGGTTTGTGTGCAGTTGGTCTTCGATGATTTTGCTCCAGCAGTGGCTGGGGATCTATTGAGTGCGGTGGCGTGTGGTGGGTTTCTGGAAGGCAAAGTGGATGCAGCAGTGTTCGGTTCAGAGGAGTTCGGTGGTGTGGCTGATGGAGACATACAGGCTTGAGGAGAAGACGAGGTCGAGCGTGTGTCTGGCGAAGTGGCTGGGCGTTGTGACGAGTTGCTTCAGTCTGAGGTTGGCGAGGTTATTGATCATGGTTGTGGAGTTGTTGTCGTTGTTGTTCTCAAGGTGAAAGTTCAGGTCTCCGAGGAGGATGTAGTCGGTGGAGGTCAGAGCATGCGTGCTGATCAAGTCAGGAATGGAGTCGCTGAACAGGGGGCGGGGTCCGGGGGGTTGGTAGACGAGGGTGCCTCTGAGGGTGGAATTAGGGTCTGTGTGGGTCTGGAAATGCATGAGTTCTGCGGTGCCGAGCGCGTCGTCGGTGCTAGTCGAGATCCTGATGCTGTTCTTGTGGACGATGGCGATTTCTCCTCTGACTCCGTTGGTGCGGTCTCTGCGGGTGATCCCTTCCACCTGGTCACGACCGCAATGGACCCAGCCCTACATGTCTTTCCAGTGCTGTACCTGATACATCACCAGCAACTCATGGACTGTCGCGGACGCCGCCGCAGGTATGCAATAACACAACCCTGCACACAACCACAACACACAACTCTTGGGCTGATACAGAGTCCCTATCCACATCGACACCGTGGTGGGGACAGGAACACATCCACAAGTGTACCCACACCTGACCTATCTGCCAACAAGTCACCCATCCGCATCAAGGACACATATTTTCCACAATCTTGCAGCAATGTCCCGGTCACTTCACCGCAGCGGTGAAGACAAGGGAATACATACGTACAATGCAGAAGGCAGGTCCAGCGCCAGGCATGGACAGGGCACAAAGACTACAGGGCCACACCTTCACCCTCCATACACTAGCCCCCCTCAAGGGACATGCCATGTGCCCCTCCTGTGCACTCCCATGCACAACCACAAGCCAGGTGAATCAACACCCTGCACTATACACCAAAGAACTAGGGAGACAGCCACATCAGGAGTGGGTGCAAATGATCACACAGCACAGACGCACAGGGCCAGGGCAACACACACAACACAACAACACCACATTCATGGCAATTAAACGGAGTCCAAGCACTAAATGAACACACATACATACAAGGAACAAACATCCTACTGGACACACAGCCTGCCAAGTCACACAGACATACCCCAAACTGACACACAGACACATACACAGACCACATGCCACCAGCAATGGAGCACAACAAATTGGAAAGTGAGGTGCACCCAAATGAAAGGCCAATGAGACAACCACCAAGCATATGTACATCACATGCAGGACAAGGAACATAGAACAACACCCTCAGCCCATCAAAGAACACATGGCTAGCACAGTGAGTAAAGTCAAACCACAGTCAGCTCAGAGTAACAACCCAGGAAGCCAGCAAGGCAACCCATGTATAGGCACAAAGATGAAAGGAAGGCCCTCAACTCAAACTTTGAACAGCCACATATATGTATACAACTACTTCACAGGAGTACGCCAGCAGCACAACACACAGGGCCCAGCTGTTCCACGCTACCAAGTGAGCGCCTCGCGTGCGGGTAGGTTCGCAAGCCTTGGGCTGCACTTGCAAAAGGGTATTATACCTTTCTGTGCTACCCCACGGGAACAGACTGCGAGGCCCTTTAGGGACTCCTTTAGGGTCAACCCTGTAACGCAGAACTACTTGGCCGGCACCCTTACAGACCCAGAGAGGTTGTATTGATCCTTTTTATCTTTTATCTTCACTTTTGGTTTTTCACTGGGTAGTACTGTGTACTTGAGGTCCTGAGGAATTGCGATACTAAGCAAGAAACATGTCGACCTGATTAGAGGGTCGAGGTAGTTCCACTGTGCCCCTTATAGCCTCTATCTCCCCTCCCACCTTGTTAACCAAGGGAATCAGTCACACGAATAAAAACCCTTGTGAACTGGTTCACCTTTTTTAATATCACCTTCCCCACATGACTACACCCCTTACTCTCCCCCTCACACGCACACAACCGTTGGCTTGAACTAAAGATCTCCGACAAAGAGCGCCTTTTAGGCGCCCGTCAGGCATTGCAGCGCTAGTCTGACGAGGAGCAAGAGGCCAATGATGAAGCCTGACATCTAGCTCGCTGGGTGTGTGAGGCCTCTCAGTTCTAAAAAGGGAGCCTGCTGCTCCCTGACTCCACTCTCTTATCCTGTTTACACACTCCTTCCCTCTTTAGATGCTCCCGGGGAACTTTGTACCCTCTATGTTTCACACAGGGCCCATTGACACACTCCATGACTGTCAAACGCTAGTAGAAATCTACACACGTACCCCCCTCACACCTGCAGCAAACAACACCAGTGTCAAACACACAGAAACGTGTCAATAATTTCCCGTCAATACACAGACAAACAATCACACACCCTGGGGGTAGCCACAAACATCACACACACAGGGGTGCCAGAACGAATGTCTGCACAAAAACAACCGACAAACACATAACCCAACAGAAACACATACAGAACCACAACAAGAACAGACATGCCCTGTGCAGCAAAACTGTGGAAAGGCAATGGGAGCACAGACACATTAGGAGTGCACAACCTCACCAGTCAGGAACAATGCACAGACAACATATCACAACACAGACAAGAAGTGCACCATCACAGATAAACACAGCCACATCAAACAAACAACAGATGCACAGGCCATAAAATCACATAGCAAATACAGCAGGACATGAGTGGATGCACACCAATCAATGACAAGGCAACATACACCCACAACACTGCATGCACAACAAGCAGTGTGTGCACACCAAGCATACCAGCCCCACACAGATATGAGTGACACAACATGAACCCACACAACACTAATCAGCACAGCACAAAGACAACAACATACCCAGAAAGTGAAGCAGTATCACAGCAAATACACATACATTCAACAAAACACAAACAGATACACAAGTCTGGGACAGAAAGGTGGAAACAACTTGACCAGAGGACTGGGCCGCACACACAGTTTAAGTGCATATGAGCAACCATGACTGCCAAACAGCACATGCACATCACATATAACCAATTGGGGAAATGTCCTGAGTGGCACATTGCTCCTGGCCAAAGAACTGCACCACAAAGCACAGTGTCACAAATAAAGTGATGGGAGGCACACACACATGTAAACCAAGGGGACAGCTGATATCTAAGTGAAGTGTTTTGCACTTCAGTAGTGGACATGGCAGGAGTGTACCATACACAAACAGAAGGAGTGCAGACTCACAATGGGTAGGCATATGAATCACACATAGGGGATGGTATGACACCACACACAACATGCCATATTGGAGGCAAAAATGCACCATGTGACAGCAATGCATGAGTGAACAAAACCACAATGGCAGTGTGGATTAGCAGGTATGCACAGTCTGCACACATGGATGATCAACAAAACACAACACTGACATGCCAGTCACACACTCTGCATACTCATAAGTGATAAAACAACATGTAGGAGTCAGCCAGCACTGCATGGACACACCAACACACTGCACAGTGCACAACATACAACTCACATATGTGCATGCAACCCCATCCAAACAATAGGGACTCAACTCCTGGGTGAAACATGTGTGTAGTTGACAATGCAGGGGCACACACACATCAACACTCCCAACAAAGTCACTCCCTTCACATTGCACACTTCTTGACCACCCAAGAGCACACATTGAAAGTAAGTGGTTTTGTTCAACCACTAGCTCTGTTAGGGCTTCTGTTATACACTGGTCAGGGCTTTTGTTCACAGATGTTGCCAAAGGCGCGGAGATACTCCTTAGGGAGTCGAGTTCCTAGCGCGTTACAAGTCTGTAAATAAAATAAATAAATAAGCCATGGGACTAGGATAACTGGTCATCACAAGATGACCACACACATACACTACTGGGCACACATAAAGTAGGAACACACATGCATGATGACCCTGGCCAGCCAGCCTGCAATCCAGTGGATAGAATCCCACTCTGTGCTGGCAGTGGCCCCAACCTGACATGTGTATAATATAGAACAACAAAAAGAGAGGTAGGGAGAATAAGGAACCACTCTTAGTCCCCGGTCAAATTTGTGCAAACAAAAAAAGAGTGTTCAATGGTACATAGAGAACCACACTTGGAGCAACGGGAAATACCACTGGCCTTGCTTTGGTCAGTTAGGAAAGCCCTCACTCATCGACCTGGTCGATGACATGCTTCATCATCGGGCCCCACGGAAGAGGCCGAATGCCTCTTCAGTGTGCTGCAACGCCAGATCTACTGCGGAGCAGGTTTTTTTGTGAGTTCAGGCGTGATGTGAAAAATAGTTAGTGGTAGTGTGAATTAAAAAATGTCTTAGGTGTATCAAAAATGATTTATTATATGATCACTAGGACATTGATAAAATTTAATGTTGGAAGATAAACCCAAAATAATTGTCAGGTTAATTCCAATAAATATTTACATCAGTCAACATGTTTCTGCCTTTGAAACAGTGTAATTTTACCAGGCATTCGTCAGGACAACAAAATGGACTAAACCCTGGCGGTATGAGCACCCTAAGGCTCACCCTAACCACGGGACGTGAAAGTAAAAGGTGAAAAAAGAAAAAGTGCAAAAGGAAAGAGCTTGCTCCTTCCCGGTAACTCCTGGTTTAGGAGGCTTACCAACTTTAAGGATACTGCACCTGTGGAAAAAGTGACGTAGACAAACACACAAGACAGGACACACAGTTAATAGCCGGTCTGTTTGGAGTATGCTTGCACTGCTCCAATTGTGATAGGGCTGTGGGTGGCAGATAGACGCTATAGTTATCACCAACCTCTGCCCATGGGGAGGCTAACACTGGCTTAGAGGAGTGTTGTGTGTTTGTCTACGTCACTTTTTCCACAAGTTTGTTGTTCTCACGAATGCCTGGTAAAATTACACCGTTTCAAAGGCAGAAACATGTTGACTGATGTAAATATTTATTGGAATTAACCTGACAATTAATTTGGGTTCATCTTCCAACATTACATTTTATCAATGTCCTAGTGATCATATAATAAATAATTTTTGATACGCCTAAGACATTTTTTAATTCACACTACCACTAACAATTTTTCACATCACGCCTGAACTCACAAAAAACCCAGCTGCGCAGTAGATCTGGCATCGCAGCACACTGAAGAGGCATTCGGCCTCTTCAGTGGGGCCCGATGATGAAGCATGTCATGGACCAGGTCGATGAGTGAGGGCTTTCCTAACCAAGGCCAGTGGTATTTCCCGTTGCTCCAAGTGTGGTTCTCTATGTGTATAATATAGCCAACATGAACTAATTATGAAAATGACAACTGCATTCCAATTAAATTGACATCATTGCCCCCACAAGTATCAGGGTCAAGTCCCTGTCACCCCTGTACTAAATAGAGTAAGTGAGCCAAGACAATGGCAATGTTGAAGTGGAACATAAGCATGTGGCACAGTAAACCATATAAACACAGCAAAAGAACTGTATTCAGTAAGGACACTGACAAAACAGACAACAGGAGCAACTGTCTATATTCACATTTTGCACACAAAGGCACCAAGAGTAGAGAAGAGCAAAGCACAAAATGCAGAGCATCTCCATGGGAAGCTGCACAGGCAAGGGCAAAACAGCAAGGCCAGTGGCCAGTTTAATGTGCAGACTATGTACATGAGAAGCTGCACAGGGAATAGGTGAACACAGCAAAGAGCAACACGGCCAGTGGCCAAAACAAAGTGCAGAGCATGTCCATGAGAAGCTGGACAGGCATGGGGAAAACAGCAAGGCCAGTGGGCAGGACAAAGTGCAACGTGAGTACATGAGACGCTGCAAAGGCAAGGGCAAAACAGCATGGCCAGTGGCCACTCCAAGGTGCAGAGTATGTCCATGAGAAGCTGCACAGGCAAGGGCACAACAGCAAGGCCTGTGGCCAGTCCAAGGTGCAGAGTATGTCCATGAGAGGCTGTGCTGGCAAGGGGCACACAGCAGTGAATGGCAAGAACAGTGGGCAGGAAAAAGTGCAGAATATGTCCATGGGAAGCTGCACAGGCAAGGGCACAACAGCAAGGCCAGTGGCCAGTCCAAGGTGCAGAGTATGTCCATAAGAAGCTGCACAGGCAAGGGCACAACAGCAAGGCCAGTGGCCAGTCCAAGGTGCAGAGTATGTCCATGAGAAGATACACAGGCAAGGGGCACACAGCAGTGAATGACAAGGCCAGTGGGCAGGACAAAGTGCAGAGTATGTCCATGAGAAGCTGCACAGGCAAGGGGCACACAGCAGTGACTGACATGGCCAGTGGGCAGGACAAAGTGCAGAGTATGTCCATGAGAAGATGCACAGGCAAGGGGCACACAGCAGTGAATGACAAGGCCAGTGGGCAGGACGAAGTGCAGGGTATGTCCAAGAGAAGCTGCACAGGGTATGTATGCGACTGTGCCCTTCCATGGTCAGCAACACAGTCAGGGGGGTAACAATGGGCAGTACCGGCCCCTGTGTGAGAGATAGGTATGTGAGGGTGACTACCACTCAGACTTGGCTGTCAAGCGGACTGGGAGCTGGCTGTGTGTCAGGACAGTTGGAGCGATTGACAGGGGAGGGAGCGGCCCAGCTGAGGTAGAGCTATCAGTTGCTTGGCAAGCTGGAGGGCTGCTTGGACCCGGTGGTGTAGTGGCACATGGAGGAGGAGTCATGCTGACGTGAGACACAGTGTGACTGGAAGATTGTGGAGGGGTGCCTTTCCATTTCTTGGGGATTCTGAATGGCTTCCCTGACTTGGGATCAATTAGAAGTGGTGTGGACACAAAAGGCACGCTCACCACCAAACCCACATCAGGTGGAGATGCTGGAACTCCCTCTGGGTACATGCTGGATCCAGCGGAACGCTTCGCGTGGCATCAACTTTTCCCCTACAGTGCCCTCCTTCCCCTGCTTCACTGGCTTGGAATGGGAGTCGAGGAGGTGGGTGAATTTGCCTTGGAGCCCTTCTTAGGTGTACCCTTGGCATGCACCACCTTCTCAGTGTGCACAGACACTGTATGCTTCTCTTTGCGAGATGCTTTAGGGACAGGAGAGTCCTTGGCTGGGGATGCCTCTGAGGCATGTGAGCCTGAGGTCTGCTTCTTTGCTTTTTGGCCCCTGGCGTTGCCTGACGGGCTTTTGTCTTAGCGCTCTGGGGTGGCTTTAGTCTTCTGTGGGGATGGTGTCTGCGCACTGGACAGCTTGGGCTGCTGCTGTGTGCTTTGTGTGCTGTATTGTGACTTTGATGTCTGTGGAGCATGGTCCCTATCGTCAGACGTAGCCACTGCCAGGGGGAGGATAAAAGGACTGGATCTCGACTCTGAGTTTGTGCCAGTTGAAGGGCTGCTGTCACTGTGGAGGACAAAGACTGGACAGTCCGGTGCAGCCCACCCACGTCTGAATGCATGCCCTCCATAAAAGCAACCACTCGTGCCAATTTTTTGTTGTGGTCTATAAAGGCATTGAGGAGAACTGTCAGGCCTACACACAGCTGGCGCAAAAGGTCCACAGACTTAGCACTGTTGGCAGCAGGGGGGACAGGGGCAGGGGCAGCGGTGCCCAGGGTGAAGGACAGTCTTCCCCTCTTACTGGGGTTAACACGGGCAGCACCAGAGGAAGTGGCTGGGAGGGTGGGCACTGTTCCCCGTGTGGTGGGAGATGATGCAGAGTCTCTGTTCCCTGTGCCCGCCAACATTGATACATCACCGCTGGCATCAGATGATGTTGAACTTTGCGTCTCAGCTTGTGATTCTTCCAGCAGACTCCTGTCCCCCTCCGAGGCACTGGTCACATCTGTGTCACTGGACTCCTGTGCAGCTGTTGTGCTTGTTTCACCACCACTGGTGTCTGTCCCCTGTCCCTCCGTTGACCACAGGAGATGCTGCATGAGAGAGAGAGATGTAGGGTCAGTTCAGTGACTAAATTTACATCTTGCACACCACCCTGTGCAATGACATTGTGCTAACTCACTTTATTGACTTAAACAGCGTGTATAAACAGGAAATTCAGGCATAAGTAAGCCATGTGATGACCACACAGCACAACACCCTGCTAGTGGCTCTGTCCAATCAGACACACAAATAGCTCTGAGCACACCAAGGGCAATAATGAGGGCACACAACTTGTTGCCACTGATAGATCGGATGGAGCAGGATGGGACAACACAGACACAGACTCCAACATGACATTACACAATGGTCATGAGCTCATGCCACCCACCATGTTGTACTTTGGGGCCCAACGACTGGTTCACATTGGTGTCAGATGTCGAAGCCTCCCAAATCTGAGTTCAGGCAATGGACGCATTGATGAAAGCACACTTAGATTGGGCACACAGCCGTTCCCTTCACTGGGATTTCCCAGACTACCCTAATGCAGACGATAGCTGAAGACCACGACTCAGAATGCAATGGGAATGCACAGTACTCAGATTACCTTAGTATGTATAGGTAGGGCAAATGCATAACATCTGCACGCAGCCCAGCAGCCACTTACAAGCCACTGCATCACACTACCAACAGTACATAGGCCAGCGCTGGCACAGGCTCTGTATAAATGCAGCCACTTCCCAGAATACTCACCCCTAGCTTGCTGCTGATTCTCCTTCAAACGTGCATCCAACTCAGGCTGTGTCACGGGCAAGATGCGGCGCATGAGTGGTGCCAACCGCCCAGTGCGAGGAAGCAGCCCCAAGGTCATCTCCGCCATGTTCTTTGCCAGCCGGCTGATGTCGTCCCACCTCTTGTGGCAGTGGGTGCGCTGTTGGTTTGAGACACCCAGAGCCCTTACCTTGGCTGCAATGGCCCTCCACACAGCCTTACACTGGTGTACCTTGAGCTGCAGGCATGGAAGACAAGAAGGGGAAAAGATCAGTGACACAGTGTTATGTACCTACATCTGTCAGTACAGTAGCATGATACAAACTCATCCCAAATCCACAGATATGTCTAACATAGACAAGAATGCCTCGCACATAAAACATGTGCCTTGGAAAAGCTGATGAAAATGCATGCAGGTATGAGGGGGAACACAGTTCCTGCACATCTAACACACATGCAGGATGCCAGTACTGAATGCCCTGTGTTGCCTGCCCACATCTCCTGTCCATTTTTAGGTTGGGCAAGACATACATCACATATCAACATGTGTTTGGGGGTAGACTCACTGTGTCGAAGACTGCGCAGTTCTCAATGTCCTTGCCCTGTGAATAGAGAACTGTGTTATAGATGTCAAATTGAGGGACATGTAGATAATCCTTTTCACAAGGCGGGTCATGTGCAATCTACAGGGCTGAGATGGCTGATAGCTGGGGTGCAACGAGGAAAGACAGAGGTAATACTCTGTAAATTAAGTGGTGTATCCTTTTCTTCTTGGGCGGTGACTGTGCAGGCCAGATGGGTCACACTGAGATGGACAACAGGGGCATACCCAGCCATTCAGCCAAGCAATCACTGTCCTGACTCCTGCATTAACAACTTGCTGCGTCACTGTATGGCTGACAAGAAAACACAGGTCACTCAAATATTCATGCGCAGGCAGGGAAACATGTGGAGTGTGGTACACCCACCTTCCCCCTGGCGACAGCATGTTAGGCAGTGCATGACACAACCCCACACTCTCAGTGCACATACTGCATCAGTCCAACTACATGTGTGCAACCCCTGCACTCCCCTCCACTAGTGAAGACTTACTACGACTTTTCGGGCACAATATAGCCTTGGGTATTGTGTGAGAACCTCGTCCACGAGGACCTCCAGCTCCTCGCTTGTGAAGGGACTGGCACGGATCTTCTCAGTACGGATGTACCATGTTACTCCGCATACTTTTACTCCGCATACCGTTACAACGTGACTTTTACAACGCATACCATTACAACGCATAGCGCTTTGGGGTGCTGGATAGTGGTAAGTATAATTTACTATTCTAACTCCAGTCCCCGTGGACCCTAGGGAAGGTGTTGGATAGTAAATTATACTTATTCCCTATCCTAGAGCGCCCCCCAGCGCAATGCGTTGTAATGGTATGCGGAGTAAAAGTCGCGTTGTAATGGTAGTGCGGAGTAAAAGATGCGTTGTAACGGGTGTATACCCTCAGTACTTGCCATCACTGGGACATGAGACAGCAGTGGTGGAATTGGGTGGTGAGGGTCTCTGGCAGCAGTCCCTGGAGGCAGCAGCAGATGAGGGGTCTCTGGCAGCAGTCCCTGGAGGCAGCTGCAGATGAGGGGTCTCTGGCAGCAGGTTCTAGGAGCAAAGGAAATGTGAGGCTCCCTCCCACACATATATAGCCCCCTGGGGTTGTTTCAAAGGTGCTAAGCTGCTGTAATTGGTGTTCCAGGTCTGCCTTTTTCAAATGCATCCAATTACAGGCTCCGCGGTGGCAGAGTACGCCTACCACGATTTTCAAAATTGCATCACGCCGCCACGATTAAGGTTCCCATTGGCTGTTAGGGCATGCCCCATGGCGGTGACACACCACAGGGGCCAGGCGATAGCTACTGCAATTTGGGAGCCACACATTCACAGGAGGCACCACGATTTGGGTGGCGAAGCAAGCCAACCGCCATTTGGGCATGTCTCTATAGCTATCAATACTGCACTCGTGTATTGGGGATTGTTGGTGACACACCACCGGGGCCAGGCGGTAGCTACCGCGATTTGGGTGCCATACATTCACATGAGGCATCGCAGTTTGGGTGCCGCAGCAGGCCAACCACCATATGGGCATGTCTCCATGGCTATCACTACCACACTTGTGTATTGGGGATTGTTGGTGACAAACCACTGGGGCCAGGCGGCAGCTACCGCGATTTGGGTGGCGGAGCATGCCAACCACCATTTGGGCATTTGGGCATGTCTCTATTGCTATCACTACCGCACTTGTGTATTGGGGATTGTTTGTGACACACCGCTGGGGCATCGACTCTGGCACACGGAACCCCACTGCAGGGTCCGCACCGGCGGTCACTTTCGGGACGATTTCGTTCCCCGCCCCCCGCAAGCCCTTAACCACGGCTCTGCTGTAATTAAATCCAAACAGTATCAAGGTCTCCCCTGATACCGTGACGTATGATAAGGCATGTAATTTGAATGTCTTGATGATGATCCCACCATACCTTATGGGGATCGAAACGCCGTCGACACTTTCGCACTGGATGATTTGATTTCATGATTAGTTGAATCACAGCAGTGGTTTCTTGTGCAAATATTTGTCTGCAAAATTTGTAATGCAAGCAGACTGCCTTTCTTGCCTCATTTATGTCTATACGTGTCACAATTGTTTGTAATACAGTAGTAGGGCACAGGTTGTGTCCCACTTTTGATATTGTATCTAATTGACTTACGAATTCAATGATTTTGTTATTAAACTCTGTCCGGCTGGACAGTTTATATAGACTTTGATTTCATACATTCATATGAGGCACTGCAATTTGGGTGGCAGAGCATGCCAACTGCCATTTGGGCATGTCTCTATGGCTATCACTACCGCACTTGTATATTGGGTATTGTTGGTGACACTGCTGGGGCCAGGCGGTAGCTGCAGTGATTTGGGTGGCGGAGCATGCCAACCACTCTTTGGGCATGTCTATATGGCTATCACTACTGTGTTGTGTATTGGGGACTGTTGGTGACACACCGCTGGGGCAGGCGGCAACTACTGTGATTTGGGTGCCATACATTCACATGAGGCACCACGATTTGGGTGGTGGAGCATGCCAACCGCCATTTGGGCATGTCTCTATGGCTATCACTACCGCACTTGTATGTTGGGGATTGTTGGTGACACACCGCTGGGGCCAGGCAGTGGCTACTGGCATTTGGGTGCCATACAGTGACATAGGTGTGCGGGATTGTGAAGGCGGATTACTTTTACAGCACCAATGGACACATCATGCTCTGTCAATGGCCATCTGGCAAACATCAACAGTGCACTGTGACCACGTGGTTAATGGCACTTAATTGTGCACACAATGCCAATGTTCCATTTACTCCACTGGCGACTACACATGCCATGTTTGTGTATGTCATTTTGTAGATTGGCATGTACTCCCTCACATGTCACTTGTGATTTTGATGGGCCTGTACACAGGACAATGTTGCTATGGACTCTACTATGTGTACACATGTCAATGTGTTGAGCTGCAGTGGCAATCACAGCAATCTTTGTCTCAATGAATGATGTTCGGTTTTACCTGTCTTCTTATGTTTGATCATGCACACACTCGTCATTTATGCTCAGACTGTGGTCATTGTGTTCTTGTTGTGTGCCAGGTTCAAATGATGTCTGAAGGTGTGTCAGGTACAGCAGCTATGTATGAGACAGTGGGGTTGCTTTGTTACACATATGCTGGATGCTATACTCCCAGGCGTGCCCATGATAAACGTTGCCATATACCTATGTGTTTGAGGTACGTGCTGTGTGTAAGTTGATAAGTGTGCGATTAGTGTGGCTGAAGGTGTCCCTACATGGAAGCTGGTCTGTAACTCAATTTTTATGACAGTCATTGTTGGCATTGTGTCAGCCAGACGTGAGATGCTGTGCCCATCTCATGATGTATTGCATTGACATGTGTCCACTTTCATCTCAAATAGGAGGAGACCAAATCTGCATCGTCACTTGACAGTGCTGGCAGACATGAAGGATGAGGCGATCATCCGGAAATGCTGTCTGGATAGAGCCACCCTACAAACCATTTGTGATATGTTGGAACCCCACCTGCAGCCTCGCAGAACATATCCTACAGCTTTCCCCCAACGTATAAGGTAATGGCAGACCTGCATTTTTTTGCCACTGGATCATTCCAGCACACAGTGTCCAGCACAGGTTGGATGTCACAACCTATGTTCAGTGTGGTGTTGCGTGATGTTCTGTCCGCTTTGATGATCTACAAGGCCAGATATATTCATTTCCCCAGGGGGCCTGAAATGGCAGCTGTGAAGGAATATTTCTATCCCCTCGGACACATCCCCCATGTTGTTGGTGCCATGGATTGCACCCATGTTGGGCTTGTGCCACCACAGGCATGTGAGCATATCTACAGGAATCGTAAACATTACCAACTACATAAATGTGCAAGTGGTGTGCCAGGCAGATATGATCATCTCACTCGTGTGTGCCAAATTCCCAGGCTCGGCCCATGACTTATACATCCTGCGTGACAGCATTGTACCCCAGCTGATGGCTAATCTCCATCACGAGCGTGCATGGATTGTGGGTAAGTTTGCCTAGTCATATGGCATGCTGTGTGTGTGACCTGCTGTCCTCAGCCTCCGTGACATTGCAATGTTTATTTGGGTTTGTCACACCTTGGTGACTATGCAAATCCCAACCGTCCTGGGTTGCAGAGCCCACTGTGGAATCCCAGGGCACCAGCTGACGTCCGCTACAATGATGCCCATGGGAGGACACGTTGTGTGGTGGAGCGTACTTTTGGTCTGCTGAAGTCACGTTTCCGCTGCCTGGACAAGACCAGAGGTGCACTGATGTACTCGCCCAGGAAGGTGTGTCAGATTGTAGTGGCCTGCTGCATGCTCCACAACCTAGCCATTCGCAAGGAGATTCCCCTGATCCAGGATGATGATGAGCAGCCAAGGCCCCCGCCTGCAAACTAACCTGTGTCCAGTGATGAGGTGAGTGGAGAGGAGGAAGGTGTTGACCTACGTCAACAGCTCATCACCCGCTACTTCACTTGGTGGGTGACAATGTACCCATTGTCTGATGATGTTGCTGTTGTTGTGAAGGTGTATGTGCGATTTATGACAGCAGCCTGTTGTGGACACAGTGGTGGCTGACAATGTTTCTGGGACAGTTCATTTAGGAACATCTACAGGATGTGTATGTTGGCACTTGTTGCCCATTGTGATGTGTGCATGTGGGAATCTCTTGTTGTAAAGTGTTGTGTGATGTCTGTGATGCCACACTCAGACTAGTGAATGTTGTTCTGTTGTGTTTTCCTAGGTGCTTTCACCCTCTCCTTGCCTACATACACTCTTGTCTCCTGGTACATTGTAATCATGGTGAAGACTACACATCCTGGAATAAAGACGGGGCAGGTACAACATGTGTGTAAGGAGTTGTTTATTTACAATGGTAACATGCGAGGCGGTGAACATTTACATGGAGTTGATTAGTGAAGCAGTGAGTGACAGTTATGTTAAATGGGATAATCTAGTAGTCACCACATAGATGTGGTGACCCAGTCCAACAGACATATGCCATTCACAAGGCAGTGTGAGGAAGGACAGTCCACAAAGTCAATGCAGTGGTGAAGAGGGTTGCCATCATGGCCGACTTCATGACTGGCGCTTGGCAGGTGCTTTACCAACAGATACTCTCATGGTTTTCTTTGGACAGTCCTTTCTCCGCTTGGCAGGGGGGCCTCTGCTGTAGGGCCAGTGGGGTCCGAGGACTCACCCCTTTCTGTGGCCTGCGGACCACCAGTGGGAAGTGGAGGTGTCGGTTGTTGCGCAGGCCTGTCTTTCAGTACCGCCACTAGCTGGCCCAAGAGGTCCACAATTTGGCCCATGCAGGTGTCCATAGACCTCATCAGCAGAAGGAGCTCATGGGAATCTTGTTCTGACCGGCCGGTTTGTCCCTGCGCCTGTTCATATGCCCCAAGGACTATGTTTATGTGGTCCAGGGACTCAGTTCCAGGCTCTGGTCATCTGTGGGTGACCCTGCCCCTCCCACCTGCCTTGCTGCCACGGACCTGTTGCCGCTCCACTGTAGGCACCCACATCCTCTCCCTGCCCTCTTCAGTCGGTGGGGTGGGGGTGGTCATCCTGTGGGACAGGGAGAGTATTGCAGGCAGCTCCGGTGGTGGTGGTGGGGCTGGAGGACACACCGGCCATAACAGCAGGGGTTTGTAGAGATGTTGTTGTAGCAGCAGATGTGATGGAGGGACGATGGGGTCCTGGGACCTGTTGAGCCCTGGAACACCAGATGGACCATCTTTGGGCTCCTCGTCCAAAGAATCCAGGAAGATAACATCCAAGAGTCGATGTTCTGGGGGGAAAATTGCTCTGCAGGTTGCTGGTTTTGTCCTCTGCATTCAGTTCTTGGTCACCTGTGGGTCAGATGGTAAATGGTCATTGTAGTGCACCCCGAAAGCTTTGTGTTAGCTGTGTATCATTTACTGTTTGTACACTACACTGTTGACTAATCATCACATTGTTTTCTATGTGCACTACTGTGCCTCCTGACATGATGCTGTGGTACATGCATTACTTGTCCATGGTGTGAGGTGTCAATACATACCATGTGCCACGTGCATAATTTCTGATTACAGGGACATGTTTACATCAAAGGACTAGTGCAATATATAATTTCTGTGAGGACTCTTTGTTGATTTGTATGACCTGGCAGAAGTCACATCTGGGCATGGACTGGCTATTGTCATTTCCTACATACGTTTGTCTTGTCATGTGCATATCTGGTCTCGTACCACTAACCATGCTTTCTTAGTTTTCATATGGTCCTTGTATCTCTGGCCCCATGGCACTACACATGTCATTCAGTGATGTGCACAGACTTTCTTCTACATGTTTACTGGTGTGTCACACTTTGGTTGCTGTGACAGTTTCCTTTGCTTAGCTGTGTGCACACTGTGTGTGGCAAAGGGATCGGTGTGCATATTTGTGCAATGAGAGGGCTGGTGTTGTCATATGGCACCATTCTTTTTGTGACAAATGGCTAGGTGCACCTACTGGCTACTACCCTGTTATGTTTTACCATTTGGCTTTGTTTTGTGACACATCTGTATGTGCGTGGTGGAGGTTTACATCCTGCTCAGTGTTGGCACAAGACAGAATAATATGTCTACCTACCTGTTAGTTTGGTTGTAGTGATCCATTAGATGCCACATGCACCTGGGTGGTATAGAGAGCTCCATCGTGCTGAACTGTGGGAAAAGGGTGCATGGTGGGAGTAGTAGTGCATGCCTCCCACCCACAAACAGACCTCCCGGGGAAGGTGGCTACCTACATGTTCAGGTGAGGGTAAACCATACAATGGCTTCCAACTGCTCCTGAGTGGGAGAGTGCTCCATCCTGCTTAGGTGTGTGACAGGGGGCATGGTGGGAGTAGTAGTGCAGGCCTCCTACCCACAAACAGCCCTTCCAGGGAAGGTGGCTACCTACATGTTAGGTGAGGGTGAACCATACAATGGCTTCCAACTGTTTCTGGGTTGTTGTGGAGTGCTCCATCCTGCTGAGGTGTGGGACAGGGGGCATGGTGGGAGTGGTAGTGCAGGTCTCCCACCTACAAACAGCACTACCTTGGTAACTGGATACCTACCTGTGAGTTTGTTTGGTGTATTGCAATTGCTTCCAACTGCTTCTGGGTGGGGGAGTGCTCCATCCTGCTGAGGTGGGGGACAGGGTGCATGGTGGGAGTGGTAGTGCAGGCCTCCCACCCACAAACACTACAACCTTGGAAACTGCCTACCTACCTGTAAGTTTGTTTGGTGTACTGCAATGGCTTCCAACTGCTTCTGGGTGGGGGAGTGCTCCATCCTGCTGAGGTGTGGGACAGGGGGCATAGTGGGACTAGTAGTGCAGGCCTCCCACCCACATACAGCCCTCCCAGGGAAGGTGGCTACATACCTGTGAGTTTGTTTGTGGTGATACAATGGCTTCCAACTGCTTCTGGGTTTTTGTGGAGTGCTCCATCCTGCTGAGGTGTGGAACAGGGGCATGGTGGGAGTAGTAGTACAGGCCTCCCACCACCAAAGAACCCTCCATATCAAGATGGCTTCCTACCTGTTAGTTTGATGTGGGTAATGTAATGGCTGACACATGCTTCTGGGTGGGGGAGGGCTCCATCTTGCTGAGCTGGGGGACAAGGGTGCATGGTGGGAGTAGCAGTGCCGGCCTCCCACATCCAAACAGCCCTCCATGGCAAGATGGATACCTACCTGTTAGTTTGATGAGGGTAATGTAATGGCTGACACATGGTTCTGGGGAGGTAGGGAGGGCTCCATCTTGCTGAACTGGGGGACAAGGGTGTATGGTGGAAGTAGTAGTGCAGACCTCCCACCCCCAAACAGCCCTCCTAGGGAAGATGGCTACCTACCTGTTAGTTTGATTAGGGTAATGGAATGCCTGACACATGCTTCTGGCTGGGGTGGGGGGAGGGCTCCATCTTTCTAGGCTGTGGGACAAAGAGGCCTGGTGGGAGTTGTAGTGTTGGCTGCCTGTACACATGCCCCTATGGTAATGTTACTAACTACGTATGGGGTGAATGGGAGGTAGTGAATGTTGGATCTGTGAGACATGTTTTTGGGAGTGCGTGGTGCTGATGAATGGAATTTGTCTTAGGAGGTGTAGCTTTGTAGTTGTACAAGACAGTACATAGCAGTGTGGTGGTAGTCATTTGTTTGTACTTACCAGCCTCCACTCCCCCAGGTACTCCTATGAGACTCTCTGGATGCAGTATGGCAAGCACCAACTCCTCCCATGCAGTGAATGGTTATGGTGGAATGGGAGGGCCACCGCCAGTCCAGTCAGCCAACTCATGATTCTTGCTCCTCTTCAGTTTGACAACCCTCTTCAGTTTGACAAGCCACAGCTTCATTATTTCATTTTTTGAGCGCGTGGTGGTCCGTACTGCAGTGACCTTCTCGACTATCCTTGCCCACATTTGTTGTCTTGTGGCTAATGGTGTCTGTTGGACCAGGCTACCAAACAGTTGTGGTTCCACTCTGACTATCTCATCTACCATACCCTTCAACTCACTCTCTGTGAATTTGGGCATTTTATGTGTTGCCATGGTTTGTGGTGTGCAAAGGGGTTGTGGGTGCAGGGGTTTGAGTGGTGGGTGACGTAGTGATGTGTATGGTGTGCGATGTGCAGGGGGGTTAGGAGTGCAGGTGTGAAAGTGGTGGTGGTGATGTGTGTGGTATGAGTAGTGATGTTGTGCTGTTTACCTCTCCTTAGTGCTCTGGTGTTGGGCCTCTCAGTTGTGGAGTATTGCAAAGGATTGTGGTCAAGGAAGGGGCTGGTTTTATACTCAGCTATGTGGGTGGGGAGTGCTGTCAGGTGTGTTGTGTGGGTTGTCCTGGGATTTGTATTTTTATTTTTGCCATGTGGTTGTATCAATGGGGTGTGTTTTCTGTGTTTGGGTGGCATGCCTAGTTTGCTGTGTGCACTTTGTGGCCTTATTCTGGGTTTTTTCTATCGGCTGCCATATTTGTCACGGAGCGTCCGCAGCAGTGGCTATGATGCAGCTCTTTCACCGGCTCTCACATTCATCATTGTTAGCAACAGCGACGGTTGGAAACAGCAGACCATCCATGGGACCATCGGAGATATCATAATTTCCCGTGCGGTGTCTCCGCTATCCTTGCAGCGGGTTGATGCTTTCCCGCCGTGAATCCGACCGCCGCGGACATGTTTTGGCCATCTCCACCCACTACAGGTGGTTTTTCTTTGCCCTGTTCCGCCGCAGTCGGTGTTTTTTGGTGTTACATCCTAATTTGGCCGCCGGTTTTTCCCCTGTGCCGGCGGGTGGCTGTTTTCCGCTTCCATGGTGGTCGGAGTGATTTTCCGATGTTCATCCTAATAGACCTGCTAGTGTTAGTGAAATCGGAGTTAAAGGATAGCCAATGGCAGACCTTGTTTTTTAATTGGATCGCAGTTTCTTCTATGTTATTCTGTAATGGGGGGGACATTCATCAATATCGCAACACAGGGGCAGCATTCTGGTGGCTTGGGATGTACCCTTCATGACAACATTTGTATTTACCCTAGTAGTATTTACCGGAGTGGGTTGAGTAATTTTACAACAACGATCGGATACCAATTTAGGCTGTCTAACAGGTTCAGAGTATCCCTTCAATGCATGGTTGTCTGAACTTCTGGGCTTTGCTGATCTAGTCCCGCCCAACAGGTTATTTACATTTTATTCGATAACACCCACACTTTTCTCTAATTTTCCCATCCTCTCCAAAATAGGTGCAAGATTTTTTACAGGTAAATTATCAAAATGCATGATTACTGTCTCAATATCTTGCTCAGTCAGGGCTTTGGGTACTGCCAACAAAGGGTTGGGTTCTGGCATAATTTTATTTTGTATGTCCTTATTCCCATCATGCGGTAGACCCTGAGGGGCAGATTTATGAGGCTCTTGCGCCTCCTTGCGCCGCAATTGCGTCATGTAATGTGACGCAACGGCGGCGCAAACAATGCGCCCTATTTACAACGTGACGCATCTAGGAGATGCGTCACGTTGGAAACCCCTGCGCCATAAGGAGGCGTTCCTGCGCAGGGGGGGGCGTTCCTGCGCAGGAACGCCTCCTAAAAGTGGCTGAGTGAAATCTATGAGATTTCACTCAGTCACTTTCTACCTCAATTCCCTACGCCTGCTTGAAGCAGGCGTAAGGGTGACGCACCATACATTGAACAGGTGGCCCCTGTGCATTGCAGGAGTCATGTCGCACTTGCGACATGACTCCTGCAATGCGCCGCCCGTGCGCCGAGAGATGCGTCACGCATCTTCACTGCTTTGCACCATGGTGGCGCACCATGGGTGGCGGAGCAGTGGTGCACTGTGGCGCATGTTAACTGGCGCATCCCTGGGGATGCGCCAGTTAACATAAGTCTGCCCCTTAGTTTTGTTTTTTTGCTCTGGTGCTACTTCTTAACGGCGGTTTCTGATTGTATGTTTTCCTCGTCCTCTTTGCAGGCAGTTCTCTTATCTAGGCAAAGTTGAGATGAGTAATGATAGGTGGTCTCCAGGGATTACATATTCATCTTCTGAGATTGTGCTAGCCTGTATTTCCTGTTCTGTTTTCCCTGGCAATCTATTCAAGGTTCAATTTAAGTTTGGTGTAGCTAAAATACCACCCTCCATGGACAATCGACGTTCTACCCCTAGAATTTCTTTTTCCCGAGCTCTAGCAGCTAGCGTCAAAAACAGTCCAATGTGGAGATTTGAAGAGGCCTAGGTGTACCTTAGCGCCCATGTGATTCTGTTTCGCCATTTGGGAGTCAGGTCAACCCCCCGACAAAAACAAAAGGCAGCTACCAAATACAACAAAGGACCCCCAAAAACTTACCTGGCTAGAGTTCATTGACGAACTACGACATATCAGTAATGTGGACTGATCCACAAATGTTCTTACCAAATGAAGAAACCACGAGAATGGCCCCAGCCTGGCCTCCTTTATGCTCTGGCGGGCGGACACGGGCCCGCCCTTGTCCTTGCCTAGGCACTCCCACATGCGTCCCGTGTTGCCGGAGCCCGTGAACAGGAGAAAGACATTTGCTGCAGCGGCCTTGTGGAAGGCTGGGACTGGAAGTCCTTGTCCCCCTTGCCACTTAATGGCAGCTAGCGGCAGGCAACAGGCAACAGGATCAGGACGGGCTTCGCACACTGCAGGAGCCCGCAAACAAATTTATAGTGCCTCCGGGCGCATGAGAAAGACCTTGGCGGTAGCTGCCACGTGGGAGGCTGGGACTGGAAGTCCTTGTCCCCCTCTTCCCTTAATGGCACCTAGCGGCAGGCAACAGGATCAAGATGGGTAAGTACTTTCCAGAACCAGATGTGGAAATAGGATAGGTTATTCCCCCATACAGTGATAGACACCAAGTATACATATTGGACCACCAGAGGACTGGCATGCTGCTTCAATACTCCCTTGCTGTCTGAGAAGGAAGATTAGACCTGCCTACCGTTATCCTAGGCTAACCCAGGTTGAGTGCAAGGATCAGCTAGCTCTCCTCCTGTTCTGAGTTACAGGGACACAAGCTCCAGGTGCCACCCACACCTGCCCAGCTGACCTGCTGCAACTGAACCTGCAACTTGACCTGATTGAGCACTGCTGCCTCTGCTGGAATGAATCTCTGATCACCAAGGGGTACCTCCCCAGGTCCTTGACTCTTGGATGGCATCAGAGTGTACTTCCTCGGCAAGACAATGTGAAACTGAAGCATGAGAGAAATGCCAGCTTGCTCCTTGCACCACACTTCACCCTCACTTTCTTTTCTTTTTTTGTTTTGTTCGTTAAACAGGAGAAATTTGTGTTTTAAATATAGTAAGTCAATGCTTTTATAAAAATATTTCTTGAAATGCAAACTTATGTTCATATATTTTTCGTCATTAAGCAGTCAGTTAATGTGCTAGCCCCAAGAGCTCAGGTTGTTCTAGAGTTACTATGCAAAACTGAGGGGCATATTACCAACAACTAGCGATAATTATCGCTAGGTTGGCTTAGCAGCAATAATTTTACCGCCGTGTAGCGACGATTTTTATCGCTTAGGAGCCTTGATATGATCAAGGTTTATCTCCTAAGCGATAAAAATCGGCCGAAATGCATGATTATCGCTGAAAAGTCAGCGATATTCATGCATTACCGAGAAAATGCTCTTAGCCATGTTATCCACCTCCCATTGGATAACATGGCTACGAACGGCTCAGGGTTGGTGTTAGCTTTTGGATATATTTGCGGTTAGCACGAATATCTCCAAAAGTTCGTAATAGGAGATAGCGATGTTAGCGACTGTTTCCAGTCGCTAACATCTTGGCACGCCCACTTTGTATGTCATTAGTGATAAATTTCTCTGATATGCAAAGCGGGGCCCAAGATGGTGCTATCTCCTACTAGCTGTCGCTAACTGGTGTTAGCGACAGCTAGGTAATAGGGAGATAATTTTATCTCCACTTTCTTGGCTTTTAAAGCCAAAAAAGCAGAGATAAATCCCTTGATAATATGCCCCTAAACGTTTAATTAGTTCTGCTATTTTGAAATTAATTATTATAAATTGATGTCCATTTATGAATGCTTTGTTTAGAATCTGAAATATATTCCTTTGACTTGAACATGACAAAGATCAAGCACCAAGCCATCACTTTAATGAGTTTGTTCATTTAACTGCTTATCTCCTGAGGCTGTAGCCGGGAGAATTGTTTGTTTAACTAATTCTTTTAAAAATTTGATTGCATACTGCAACACGGTAAATATGGTAACTGTTGCAATATGAGCGCACAGCAGGTGCAGGAATGTCAGCGGTAGAAAAGTATGTGT
This sequence comes from Lissotriton helveticus, assembly GCF_964261635.1. Lineage (NCBI taxonomy): Eukaryota > Metazoa > Chordata > Amphibia > Caudata > Salamandridae > Lissotriton > Lissotriton helveticus. The sequence continues at coordinate 346,772,264 of NC_136067.1, read as the reverse complement.
GGTGCTCAGATGGAAAGAGGTCGGTTACCACGACCAATTCAGTTGCTAACAAGTTAGCTCAGACAATCCTAATATTTCTATCGAGCACTCAAAGTCCACAAAAATATATCAATATTATGATATCAGTTTTTTATTTCTTGAATTTATCCAATTTTCTTCTTCATTGGAGACATTCTTCAGAATTCAGTATTTTCTTCAGTTATACAACCACGCAGCCAACACGTGTTTCGTCTAGTCTTATGTGACCTTAGACTTCCTCAGGGCTGCAACCCAAAGTAAAATGTAACAATGCCATAATGTTATTAATTTTGTCACCTGTATGACAACAACATTAGAAATACTATATCTCAATAGTTGTGAGGGAAACATCCCAAAGCCATATGTGTGCTCAAAAGTATTGAAATTGAAAGTTACTCCAGGCTCACCACCAAGTAGAAGCTAGAGAAAACACTGGTGAAAATTTAGTTTATAGGTGGGTAATATCACCTCCATCTAGTATTTACTATTTGACTTCAATTTTTAGACATATCGTGCGTAAATATTAAGATCTAAATAAAGTGCGACCATATTGTTAGGCTTCAAACCTATGTTCCTCCACGATGCTCTATACACTGGTAAATGGATCAGTAAATATCGGGTAGTCACCTAAAAGAGTTAGTGTAATCAACATTATCAATTTATATTCGATATACTACTATGTCCAAAGTTTTTAATTACTTGTGATTCCATAGGATTTCTTACCTATTTTGTATATGTAGAACTCCTATATAGTGAAGTATTATAAAGTTGTCGTATTCTGTCACCTGTGAGGACGAAAAAACCGCATTAGCGGTAACCCTACCGAAAAGAGTTAATAAACTAAAACGAGAAACCACATTACAAGACAAACCAAAGACCAAAACTACAGAGACTGAAGTTAAAGTAAGATTAATTACACACTACAGTACAGAGAGCACCAGACTATACACAATTTTGAAAAGACATTGGCATCTTTTGATGTTAGATCAAGATATCACGCCATACATTACTCATAATCCCTCCATAACATTCAAGAAAGGTCTGACTCTAGCCAATATACTCAGTCCTAGCTACCCAAAGAAACCTGTTAATAAAGACTGGCTATCTAAATTCAAAGGTTTTCACAAATGTGGTAGATGCCCTTCTTGTAGATGGGCAAAGAAAAAAGTTGTTAGTTTCAATTACAACGGAACTGGTGAATATACTATAGAGAAATTTATAAACTGTGAGACAACCTTTGTAGTGTATGTAATTGCATGCAGCTGTGGAAAGATATACGTTGGAAGCACCAAAAGAAGGCTTCGAGATAGGATGTCTGAGCACTTTAGAGCGATCAAACAAGGGGATACCCGGTACCCAACCACAGCTCATCTTATTAGAAACTCCTTAGATGAAGCTAAACACATTTTCAGCTATCATGGTATTGATCATATTGAACCAGACCCTAGAGGAGGTAATAGAATACTTACATTGAGGAGGAAAGAAGTTACCTGGCTGATTAAACTTAAAGCAGTTGAAATGGGTCTTAATGTGGATGATGAATATGAATTTTTCCTGGGAAATGAATAACTGCCAATATATGTAATGACCATAATGACTGTAATGTTTATGTACCATTAAGATGAATGAAAATTGTATATCTTGAGATGAACTGATTATACTGAAAAACGTTTGAACTGTTAAGATATATGAAGTACTATCTTCCATGACATATTTTTCGCAATAGGTTGAAAGCCCGGCAATTATTACACTATGTATATGACTATATCTTTGCTACTCACTGTTAACAATCTGTAACGTAAGCTGTGGAAACGTATGAAAACTGTACCCGCAACCTCTACCTAAACCACCTATACTCTTGCCATTTATTCCTGTACATAATTTCTAGCGACCGGATGGTATGGCCAAATGCCAATGTGCCCCCACTCTGCACTTAATATTGATGAACTGATACTTTGATAGCGCAATGTAGCATTAATTACTTTTATCGAATGTAGTATCGCCACTCTGTACTCAGAATACAAATTCCAAAGTAAATGACCAATCCAAGATGGCGACGTGACTTATTACCTAAAAATTGTAGTAGAATAACTGAGATCGCTAGCACCAAGGCATTCACCTATTGGTAACGCATATAATATAACAAACCAATAAATAGATATATTGTAGTTTGTCCTATTGAGTGTAAACAACCTCGACCATAACATAACGGTTTCAACTATATATACCGCCAACCACCAACAAGATATTTATCTGTTGGTGACTTGCATAATATTGATAATGTTCATAATTAACTTTAATCTTCGTTATTACTAGTGTAGTTGACCGATAGTTTAAATATAAAATGCGAACAGCTCTCTAAGATATACACTTGGGTTTTACAAAGATGGCGCCTATAGACTTCGACCTGCATAAATAAGAATACTAAGATGGCGCTCAAACAGAACGCCGAAACTGAGATATGCGCTCCGAAGAACTGAATGCGATACGAGAGGTGAGACTACATCAAGAAATTACACGATTAGACTAAGATTGCTAGAATAATATAGTTCTTTATTAAGAAATCGCGCTAATATGGAACTTCATATTTTCAGATGACAGAATAGGACACTCGAAACCAATACTCATCATTAATAGAACGAGACGACAGTCAAATAATACGCCAGAACAGGGACCTGCACCACATAGTGCAAATACCCGGCACGAAAGGTGAGACTATGTCTAAACTATTACGGTTACTTTATAACCACTCGGATATTGCAGCAAAAAATATTTTCGGTAGGGTTACCGCTAATGCGGTTTTTTCGTCCTCACAGGTGACAGAATACGACAACTTTATAATACTTCACTATATAGGAGTTCTACATATACAAAATAGGTAAGAAATCCTATGGAATCACAAGTAATTAAAAACTTTGGACATAGTAGTATATTGAATATAAATTGATAATGTTGATTACACTAACTCTTTTAGGTGACTACCCGATATTTACTGATCCATTTACCAGTGTATAGAGCATCGTGGAGGAACATAGGTATGAAGCCTAACAATATGGTCGCACTTTATTTAGATCTTAATATTTACGCACGATATGTCTAAAAATTGAAGTCAAATAGTAAATACTAGATGGAGGTGATATTCCCCACCTATAAACTAAATTTTCACCAGTGTTTTCTCTAGCTTCTACTTGGTGGTGAGCCTGGAGTAACTTTCAATTTCAATACTTTTGAGCACACATATGGCTTTGGGATGTTTCCCTCACAACTATTGAGATATAGTATTTCTAATGTTGTTGTCATACAGGTGACAAAATTAATAACATTATGGCATTGTTACATTTTATTTTGGGTTGCAGCCCTGAGGAAGTCTAAGGTCACATAAGACTAGACGAAACACGTGTTGGCTGCGTGGTTGTATAATAACTGAAGAAATTACTGAATTCTGAAGAATGTCTCCAATGAAGAAGAAAATTGGATAAATTCAAGAAATAAAAAACTGATATCATAATATTGATATATTTTTGTGGACTTTGAGTGCTCAATAGAAATATTAGGATTGATTGCATACTGTGTTTTTAATGCTCACCTGCTGCTCTTTCATGTCCTGACGCCCAGCGGACTCTAGCGCTGACGCGGACCACAAAGCAGGTTTGCCGCCATTCGCCCGGCACTCCGAGGCCACGCCCACCACCCTTTGACCACGCCCCCTAACACTATAATCATGTGCACCTCTCGGCCGCGCAGCGGGCACGCCGTTTGCGCGCCAAAGGCAAGCCCGTCTGCGCCCGTCCGCGCCAGCTCCGTGCCGAGGGCCAGCCACGCTGCCAGTTTGCCACCTGCCCAGTTACTAACTTGGACCAGAACTCAGCTCCTGGACCTAGGCAAGACTTCCTGCTTGTCCCCTACGTCTTGCAACTTCCCTTTACCCAGCCCTTTCCTTCACAAATGCCCTAATTGCTCTTTCTCTCTACACCCTGCATGGACGCGTCCTCGCAATTCCGCCGATACTAAATCTCCTCCCACCAAAACCTACTCCATGGGGCTAGTAAACTACCGCTCACTACCCGGTCACTCCAATGACATCTGGCTTTTACTGTCCTCCACATCTTGGGACACTTTATTTTTAACTGAGACCTGGATCAAAGACTCCTCCAACCCGGACATCGCCCTAGCAATTCCCACTGGTTACAGCTTTTCCGGTCTTAACCGTGTTGGCTCCAAACCAGGTGGTGGAATCGCTGTGATTCTAAAAAATCACCTGAAAATTACTACCAGGAAAATTGCAAATATCAAGCCTATAGAAGCCCTATACTTCTCAATAACAGATTCCTCAACTGCCATCGCCTCTGGAATTTTGACCTACATCCCCCCTAACACCACTCAGCCTGCCATCCTAGAATTACTGGCAGTCACTGCAGATCTCTCCCTCAAACACCCCCATTTCATGGTACTAGGAGACTTCAACCATCATGTGGATGTTAGCAACTGCAACCGCGCCGCTCAACTCCTGGAATCTATGCAAAATCTAAATCTATCACAAAAGGTGACTGGCCCAACTCATACCGCGGGGCATACCCTTGACTTTATATTTTCAAACCACGAGAAACTCACAATCCTCCCCCTTCTACCTCTGACATGGTCAGACCACTACTTAATTCCTTTCGAGGTTTCCCTAACCCAAATTACCAAACAAGAGTCTGCCATCAGAACTCAAGGCAGAAAATGGCACACACTCTGTCTAACTGCCCTAGAGCAAACATACCTCAATAGCCTCAACCCGCTACCTGACGACCTGGACGCGGCGGTATGTACTCTTAACACGGACCTCACAACTGCAATAGAGAAAATTGCCCCACTACACACCCTCACCTCCCATAGACTAAAACCATCCGCCCCTTGGTTCACTCAAGAACTCAGGGCACACAGAAGCAAGTGCAAAAAATTGGAACGACACTGGAGACAGAACTACGACCCAGGAGTCAAGGCTCTCTACAAACAATGCCTTAAAGAGTTTCGTAAACTCAAACACCACTCCATGAGCACTTACTTCTCTGACACCATTGCCAAAGCAAAGAATTCCACCAAGACTCTCTTCAATATAGTGAAAGACTTCACCCAACCCAAGGCACTAACCGCACCAGTACCCATGTCTCAATCCTTGAGTGATAATCTATCAAACTTCTTTGAAGAGAAAATTATCAACATTGCAGCAACCATCCGCCAGAACGCCCCAACCAGCACTGAAGACCAGGACACGAACTACAAATATGCTTTTACAGCATTCCAACCACTCACTAAGGAACTCGCCATGAAACTATTTCTGGAATGCAAATCAGGCTCACCTCTGGATCCTGCCCCAGCCCTAATCCTGAATGAAATTGCCCCCTTAATCCTGAACCCCCTCCTTGAAATCTGGAACTCCTCCTTATCTTCCAGTGTTGTACCCGCTGACTGGAAACATGCATTGCTTATCCCAATTCAAAAAAAAGCTGGCATAGACCCCCTTTGTCTAAACAATTACCGTCCGATCTCACTTCTACCCAAACCCGCAAAAGTACTTGAGAAAGCTGTCCAAATACAACTATCTAGCTACCTTGAAACAAACTCCTTGTTCCACGATACCCAATCAGGCTTCAGGCCGGACTATAGTACCGAGTCGGCGCTACTCGAAGTATCCGAGTCAATCCGAGAATGCACGGATAAGGGAGAGGAGGCCATGCTGGTCCTCCTCGACCTATCTGCTGCATTCGATACCATCTCGCATGACAAACTTCTGACTCGTCTACAAGAGATAGGGATCGGCGGGCCCCCCCTCGCATGGGTAAAATCATTCCTCACAAACAGAACCCAACAAGTGATGCTGGGACCCTTTCTCTCTGCCAAAAAACCGCTGATCTGGGGAGTCCCACAGGGCTCCGCCGGTGCACAGACATAATATCGACTACACAATATCGAATGGATAAAATATCGAGTTAAAAATATCGATTATGATAAAATATCGATAACAAAAATATCGTTGTGAAAAATATCGAGTACAATAATAATAATAAAATATCGAGTACAAAAATATCGACTCAAAAATATCGACATGACAAAATATCGATTATTAGTCAAAGGAAAAAATATCGATATAATGTTGAAAAAAGGTAAAAAATATAAATAAAATGTTATAGTAATATAAATTGTAGTTAATGTTTAGGAGCGGGATGTTGGGTTAATAGGGGATAAGGGTGGGGAGTAATTTAAAATATATAAATAATTAATATATGTTTTTAAATATTTTTATAATTTAATTAATTGGGAAATAATTATTAATAATTAGTTAATTTATTTATATAAATTTCTATACATTTTTATTTACTAATTAATTGGTAATTAAATATTATTAATTAGTTAATTGGAAATAAAATAATTATAATTAGTTAATTAATTAATATAATTGGAAATAAATGTTTAAGTAGTAAATGATTGGAAATTAATTATAAATAATTAGTTAATTGGACATTGAATATTATTAAATAGTCAATTGATTCATAGAATTGGTAAATAAATTTTAAGTAGTCATTAATTGGTAATCAATTATTATTAAATAGTTAATTGGAAATTGAATATTATTAATTAGTTAATTAATTAATATAATTGGTAAAATAAATTTCTGTAGTCATTAATTGGTAATTAATTATTATTAATTAGTTAATTGGAAATTGAATAATATTATTTAGTTTTTTAATTAATATAATTGGTAATAAAATTTTAAGTAGTAAATAATTGGTAATTAATTAGTTAATTGGAAAATGAATATTATTAATTAGTTAATTAATTAATCTAATTTAGTTTAATTTGTGCATTACTAATTAATTGGTAAATAATATATATTAATTAGTTTATTACATTATTTAGAGTAATTGTTATATATATAAAATTGGTTATAGTTTGTTACATTATTGGGTAAAAAATCTTTCATAATTACATGACATTAATTACAGTTAATGTGCTAAGATATTTTCATCGTTGTTATTGGTATAAATTGTACTTAATGTTTAGGAGCGGGATGTTGGGTTAATAGGGGATAAGGGTGGGGAGTAATTTAAAATTATTAATTAATTATGATATGTTTCTTATAAATTTTAATTATAAATTAATTGGTAACTATTAAATATAATTTTGTTAATTAAATCATATATTTTGGTACATATTTCTCATTTGTAAATAATTTTTTTATAATTAATAATAATTATTTAATTCAATAATTAATTACAAAAAATGTTTATTTAATAATTTGTCATTATTAAATATTTGTTTGTGAATATTAATAAAAATAATTACATTCTATTAATTACAGTTACTTAGCTAATATATTAACTTATTATTTATAGTTAATAAATCATTAATAGTTAAATAAATAATATTATTTACATTTGGGTACAGGAGGAATTTTTATGTTCTGGGTCAGTGTTTTCTCTTTAGGTAAAGGGGTATTTTTATGTTTCAGGGTCAGTTTTCAGTTTGTGGGTAAAGGGCTATATTTAAGGTTCTGGGTCCGTTTTTAGTTTGTGGGTAAAAGGGTATTTTGTGGGTTCAGGGTCAGTTTTCAGTTTGTGGGTAAATGGGTATATGTAATGTTCAGGGTCAGTTTTCAGTTTTTGAGTAAAGGGGTATTTTTAGTGTTCAGGGTAAGTTTTTAGTTTGTGGTTAAAGGGGTATATTTGTAGGTTCAGGGTCAGTTTTCAGTTTGTGGGTAAAAGGGTATTTTTTGGGTTCAGGGTCAGTTTTCTGTTTGTGGGTAAAGGGGTATATGTAAGGTTCAGGGTCAGTTTTCAGTTTTTGGGTAAAGGGGTATTTTTAGTGTTCAGGGTAAGTTTTTAGTTTGTGTGTAAAGGGGTATATTTGTAGGTTCAGGGTCAGTTTTCAGTTTTTGGGTAAAGGGCTATATTTAATGGGTCAGGGTCAGTTTTTAGTTTTTGGGTAAAGGGGTATATTGTTGGGTTCAGGGTCAGTTTTCAGTTCTTGGGTAAAGGGGTATTTTTTGGGTTCAGGTTCAGTTTTTAATTTTTGGCTAAAGGGGAATTTTTAGGGTTCACGGTCAGTTTTCAGTTTTTGGGTAAAGGGGTATTTTTAGTGTTCAGGGTAAGTTTTTAGTTTGTGGGTAAAGGGGTATATTTGTAGGTTCAGGGTCAGTTTTCAGTTTTTGGGTAAAGGGCTATATTTAATGGGTCAGGGTCAGTTTTCAGTTTTTGGGTAAAGTGGTATATTTTTGGGTTCAGGGTCAGTTTTCAGTTCTTGGGTAAAGGGGTATTTTTTGGGTTCAGGGTCAGTTTTTAATTTTTGGCTAAAGGGGAATTTTTAGGGTTCAGGGTCAGTTTTGGGTTTTTGGATAAAGGGGTATTTGTTAGGGTTCTGGGTCAGTATTCAGTTTTTGGGTAAAGGAGATTTTTTTGGGTTCAGGGTTAGTTTACAGTTTTTGGGTAAAGGTGTATGTTTTTAGGGTTAAGGGTCAGTTTTCTGTTTTTGGCTAAAGGAGAATTTTTAGGGTTCAGGGTCAGTTTTTAGTTTTTGGGTAAAGGGGTATTTTTAGGGTTGAGGGTCAGTTTCCAGCTCTTGGGTAAAGGAGTATATTTTTGAGATCATGGACACTTTTTAGTTTTAGGGTAAAGGGGTATTTTTAGGGTTCAGGGTGTGTTTGGGTATATGAAGTGTGAGAATTTTTTTTATAAATATTACAAATATTTGAAATTTAGGAGTGACTAATAGTAGCTATTTTTTATGCTAATAATATTTTTTTGAAGTACTCAGCTAAAAATATAACCAAATAATATGTTTATAATATTTATACAATATATATAAATATTTGACAATTTTTACACAATAACATTATACTAAAGTAGCTATTCGAATTTATAAATGGTCAGTCTTCAACACCTTTCCAGATATTATTTTCACTTGAGTAGGAATAGTAAATAATAATTGGTCACTGTCCAGCAACTTCTCTGATAATACTTTGAGTGGAGTAGGAATAGCAATTATTAATTGGTCAGTGTCCAGCACATTTGCATATAAATTTATTTAGTGTGTTCTTATATTACAAGACAATGCAAAATGGATGTTTTCACAAATCTTTATTACATTTTTTTTTATTTTTCATGTGTAATACAATACAATCACTATCAAATATAACATAATCATTTTTGGAAATGTTGTATTTGCAGAATAATACATCATCATTTATGTACATGTTTTATTTTGTCAAACAATAATTTTTCACAACATGTTTTTATGTCAAAACTAAATCGTATTATCAATCACTTTCTGTTACAAGTATTTCTATTGAAATAAATAAAATACCAGTAATTTTTCTGTTTCTACCATTTATATTTAATAATGTTAATATTATATATTAATATTATTAAATATTTAATTTTAATATTTACATTTGTATACAGTAACATGACATTTATTATATTTGCTCAAGATATGGAAATACAAATTAACACATTTTTTTACACATATTTATGACAATGTTGTTTTTAAATTATACATATAAATATATTATGTTGTAAAATTATTAACTGTAAAGGGGAATAATATGTTTAATAATAATATCTGGTATTGGTAAAAGATTATTTATGCAATTATATACTTGTATAATACTTAGACATTATTATAAAATTTTTATAATTAATTAATAAAAATAATAACAAATATATTTATTATTATTATTATTAATTAATTAACTTAAACATTTATCTTTTATTTTAAGACATACATATATTCAGAGAAATAATAATACATTATTTAAGGCCATTATTTATATAGTAAATGGTTATTATTTTTATATTTATAATAATAAATAAGTAATATTATTTATTATTATTAATTATTAACAAAACAATAAATAATGTTTAGTTATAAAGAAACACAAATTTTTTCCTATAAATTTACACAAAATAATATTTTTGACATATATTATTTCTTGTGTTACATACTTATTTAATATTATTAATATATATTAAGTACTATATATTAATTAATATTAAATACATTTAATATTTTTAAATAGTTTAAATTATAATGAGTCTACTGTATTAATTTGTTACAATAACAATGTGTATGTATTATATTTTTAGACTATAACATTGTATTTTCTATGATACCTTCTCAAAATTGGTTTAAGGGGACTACTTTTTTACCGCGTAAGGTTATTGCGCTTCATTCAGGACTGGAGAAGCTCGCGGTTGGGTGTTGCTTCGTGTGGAGAGAGGTAAGGTAAATTTTATATATTATTTATGACTGAGTGGTAATGTTTGAGGGTATATTCCAACTGTGTAGTGTTTTTGAGTGTATGTATGAATTGTTTATGTAGCGTTTAGGTGTAATGTCGTCGTTAGAGATGCGTCGTGTATGTTTTAGTTCTAGTGTTATTTGAATTGTTAGGAAATGTTTTCTTACATGGTTAAAGTTAATTGTGAGTGTATTTACCAATTTTATGGCCTATTTGTGCGTGGGTTTCGTTATGTATGTTTTTTTACAGGTTCCGGTTCCTCGCATGAAAACTACATGGAAGGAAGCGTGTTTTTTTTCGGAGATACTAATGTATGACTTATTATGGTTATATTTTTACGTGTATCTCCTATTTTTCGTGTTTGCCAGGAGCGGATTTTAATAATTTTAACCTTTTTTCGGGATTTTTTAGGGTTTTGTATTGGATTGATACATTGGTATGCGTCACCGTTTTTTTTAAAGTTGTGTGTATATCACTTTAATTAATAAAGTGTCCACACTACTGTTTTCGGGATTTCCTGGAGCGTTTATTTTATTTTTACATTATTTCCGGGTTTTTGATGGTTTTCCATATTGGATTTCTCTCACTTTGTTATGGATTGTATGGATTGTATTTTGCTTCATTAGGTCTCTGTCATCTACAACAATTGTAAGTAATTTTATATTTCTATTTATTGGGTGGGAAATGTCGATCTTTATGTAATGTGTATGTGTTATGTAATTATAAATATTGCATATTTGTTCTGAAATAATTTCCAAATTTTTGTTAAGTTTGTAAAACAAATATGTATTATTTATAATTGTTTACAAATGTTTATGATTGTTATATGTACCATTATTGTAAGAACATATTAGTATATTTTGTTGACATTTTCATAGTAGGGTTTTAGCTATTATTGACAGATATTCTAATCCTCTAGTTGTAGGGTATAGTGTGACTTGACTTTGCAGTAGTCGGAACATTTGTTTAGTTTGTTTATTTAGTTTTGGACCAATTTGGGTCACTGATTGGTCCATTCTTAGTTCTTGATAGCTTTGTTCTTTTATCAAAGCTTGTAGTAGGTTATGGAATGTGGGTCTTGTTCTGCTTGTGGTAGCTTGGAAAGCATTATGCCACCCTTCTACACTGTTGTTGGTTTTTGCCTCTTGGTTTAAAGTACTAAGATAGACATTCCACCAAGGGATTTGGAATTTGGGTTGGCGTCGATGTCCAGATCTCTGCAACCTTCCCACCCAAGTATCTTCGAAATAATCCAGTAATGGGGTTAGTTTATCTTCATTTCTCTTGTAATATGTGCTGTCAATTAATAAATTATAGTGTTCCGCTACATCGGTAACAGGAACGTAGGCCAGTGCTATCAATTTTTTAATTTGATAGGCAAAGGTGCTATCTGTTGAATACAAAATACTTAAAGTTGATTTTTGGAGATGTCTCCATATGCTCTGATTGAAATGATAATAACAACCCTGGATTGCTGTGTGGGGAAATATTTTCAAAATGCTATTAATCATAGCTAATTCGAAATCAATAATTATTTTTTCTGGAAAATAATTATTGATTTCATTTTTTAGAACATTTAATATTTCTGTGTAAGTGTTTTGCTGTTTGTTTGGTAGCAAACAGTAAATGAAAGGGATGTTATAGTTATGGTATAACCCGTGGATGGAATAGAGTTGATAAAAAGGTTTTGGGCATGGTTTAAATGTTCCATCCATCATCCATTGGGGACACTGTTGGATTTTTCTTAAATTACTTGCAGTTGCAAACATTATGATTCTGTTTGTACTGCTTTCATTGTCAAAAAGGATAAATTTGTCTTTATTGTGTGTGATGGACATTTCTGGTGAAATAATAATTTCCTCAAAAGTAGTTGGGTTGGGTGGAGTTGTGGAAGTGCGTCTTTTAGTGTATGCAATTGTGCGTTTTAGGGAGTCAATAGAGGGTAGTTGACCTGAAGCATGGGCTGGGACTTTCAACAGTTCCTCTTTAAGGATTTGTGTTGTTGGTCTATCACTTTGTGTGCTAGCAGTCTTTATACTTTCTAAAGCATCTCTTATTTCAATTTCTGTGACATTGGGGGGATGATTGTGTTCCCTGGTAAATAGCACATTAGTTTCCTCTGTAGTAGCCCTTCCATAACATTTGTTTGAGTAATATTTTGTACATTTCCCAAAAACTTTTCTACCACTTTGTCTTTCCTGACTATAAACATAACCCATATAACATAACAGTAATTTATTTTTTTGTGACATTACAAATTCTGCACCTTCTGTCATTTTGTTTTACTTGTTCTAGGAAAGAGTAGAAAAAAACAAAATCAAATAACATATGTTTCACTTAGTGGTGCAAACATAATTAATGTTCTATTTATACTTACGTTTACTAAATGTAGTAATCACAAATGCAGAACTGTATTTTGAAGGACTTTCTTGTATGTATGTCTTTATTTACTGTTGGTATGAAAATATAGAAATGCTAAGTTAATGTTTATACATAACACACTCCTAGGAGAAAGCAGTTGTTCAATTTGCTTAGTACTACATTTGATGTCAACATTACATATACTTACTTGTTTAAATTGTTGAGTTATAGTATTTGGTGGAGTACATCAAGGTAGTCAAGTTTAGATCTGTAGAGAAGATAGAATAAATACATGTCACATATTATAAAATTTAGTTTTAACCGTTGGGTATTTGGAAATATTTAAAAGTATACTAACTTCTAAATATGTACTTTTCTTTGCTGTAGGTAGAATAGATGTATGATGTATTCACAATATCTGTAGAGGAAATATAAAATAAATAACATGGTGTTAGGAACATGATTCTTTTTTTTCTGAAGTTTTAGACAAATTGATGTATACTTACATTTTTTACAAGGGTAGTCTTGTCTTTTGGTATAGTTGATGTTGGATGTTTTTATTGGATCTGTAGGGAAGATGTAATATGCAAGATATGTTGTTTAGAAACTAGCATTTTAAATGTTGGTTGTTTACTAACAAAAACATATATACTTACATGTTTAATTAGTGTAGTTTTATACATTTGTAGTGTTGAAATCGGAAAATCCCTGAATATCTGTGAATAAAATGTTTTAAATAAAGTATGAATCTTGTGAAATAGTGTTTAAAAACAGCTGTTGTTGTAGAACAGAGCATTAATATATACTTACTATCTTATTTTGCAGGGGAAGAAATAGGAGCAGGTATTAGGATTTTGTTTGTAGTAGTTTCTATTCGAAAAGTAGGAGGAGATAAAAATTACATAAGTGTAAGAGTTAGGAGATATAAGTAAAATAGTAGACTACTAATTTAGATTTTTAAATAATGCAATGTAACTTACTTGAATTATTAGCTAGTGAGCTGGATCTTTAAAGATGTTTGTTCAGGAACAAAATCTACAGAGTGTTGGCATCTTCTTTCTATAGAGTTAGCAGCAGCAAATGGTAGAATGGATTTATCCCTTTTATAGTATGTGTATTTTGTGTGCTTGGATTTGATTGGTTGTAGGATGAAAGGAAGAATTGTATAGGCTAGTTTGAATTTTTTTTAAGTTAATTGGTGTGTTTGTTGATGTGAGAATGGTGGTATGTGGTGGTTTCCGCATTAAAGCAGGTTAGTTGTAAAATAAAATAGATGTGTAAGTATAAAAATATGATGATAATTTTAGTTACATGTAAATATTCTATTTTAAATGATATAACGAATTTAATATAATGTATAGGAAATGATTATAAATAGTAATGTTATAAAAGTAACAGGTATTATATGTAAAATGTTTTTTGTATAGAGCAATGACTTTTATAGACGATTAATATGGTATTTTAGACATGAAAGGGGACAAAAAATAACTCGATATTTGTTTTGAAACGATATTTTTGTACTCTATATTTTAGTAGTCGATATTTTGGTAGTGTTAGGTGTAATTTCATGAACAACGATATATTAGTAGTCGATATTTAATAAGACGATATTTATGTACTCGATATTCTAAGTACTCGATATTTTTTAGTCGATATTTTAGTATTTTATGTAAAAAGTATACAAAGTCGATATTTTTGTCGTCGATAATTATTCAACGATATTATTGCTAGTCGATAATGTGACCGTCGATAATATTTCAGTGATCCAGCTCCGCCCTTAGCCCTCTCCTCTTCAATGTGTACCTCAAGCCATTGGCAAAAGCTGTCGAATCCTGTGGCGTCAAAGTTACCTTCTACGCCGACGACACCCAACTGGTGTTCTCTTTCAAAGACCACACTGAAAAATCTTTCGACAACTTTTGCCGGTGCATGTTGAAGATCGCCTCATGGATGTCTGAGAACAATTTAAAGCTCAACACTGATAAGACTGAAGTCCTATTTTTTAATCAGAAAACACCTCTATCGCCCACCATCTGGTGGCCGACCGAACTCTACCCCCCCCAGAACCAGTCCATGCTGCCCGAAACCTAGGATTCCAATTCGACACTTCCCTCTCCTGTAGAACCCAAATCAGCAAAGTTACCTCTGCCTGCTTCGGGAAGCTAAGAATGTTAAAAAAAATCATTCCCTACTTACAGCTAGACTCCCGAAAAACAGTAGTCCATGCCCTGATAACCTCTCACCTTGACTACGCTAACAGCCTGTATGTAGGTGCCCCATCTTACCTCATTGACCAGCTACAGAGAGTTCAGAACGCTGCAGCCAGGATGATTAATAACATTCCTTATCGTCACTCCATCTCACCCCACCTTATCAAACTCCATTGGCTCCCAATAAAACTGCGGATCCAATTCAAAGCCTTAACCCTGGCTTTCAGAGCCCTTAATGACCGAGGCCCTTCTTACCTACGGCGCAGACTTAAGTTCTCACAATCACAGCGCAACCTCAGATCCAATCATCTCCGCCTCATGACCTGCCCCCAATTCCGTCTTGCTCGCACAGGAGGAAGAGCACTTGCAGTTGTCACCTCCAAACTCTGGAATCAGCTCCCCACAGAGTTAAGATTCACGACCTCAGAACCCCTGTTCCGGAAAAAATAAAAAACCTGGTTCTTCTCCCAGATCTAACTCACTTCATCCTTTCTCCCCGCCCCTTCTGAGATAATGTCTTCAGCGCCGGGACACCTCCGTCGGAGGTAGCTGCGCGCTCTACACATCACTAAATAATAAATAAATAAATAAAATAAACTCCTTACATGGATGCTGTTGAACTGAAACTAGAGGCAGAGAGCCCTATCATACAAAGTTAACACTGGATGTGAAAAATTACATGATGCTCTCCGCTAAATCTTTGGACTGACTTATGTCTTTAATTAAGGACGAGCTTGAGCTGCAGTATTTTACCACCTCAGATGGTTTAAAGTTGTTGTTTGCTAATGGAAATGACATGTACTGCCTTTGTCTAGAAATGTAGCAGCATTTTCTCTCATCTCTAGTGTAATTCCAGACCACAACAGTACCCAACAAAAACATACCATAATAAAAAGCAAAATGGAAACACAACAAAAACTGAAGCTGTCCCTGAACCTTTGCCTGCATCTTAGCCAGTGGTAGATGGCTGCTTGTTATATTAACTTTAAAGGCATGGGCTTCATTTGGTTGGAAAGGTAGAAACAATTGTGGTACATTGAGAGTAAACAACAAGAATATAGCACAATAACAAAGTGTGAGAAATTGGGTTGTTGGTTGACTGGGGTGTGAGCCCTGGTCAAGCAACAGCCACAATCCCCCATAGGGTGAACCACAAATTGTCATTAAATTAACCTGTGCTTAATTCAGTATTCATACACTGATAAAAATAAAAAATCCCAAACCAATTTAGAAAATAGAGAAGTTTTTAACAGATAAAATGACACCAAACAGTCAAAATTCAATCAGTAGAACCAGAGATATTATTTTTTTAAACTTTTAGGTGAAAATAGCACTAGGATGCACAAAGTAGGAATCGTAGGTATCCGGTTGTGCTAAACCGGGGGAAAGTAAGGGATAAGTTTAGGCCAATAGTAATAGAGCATGTGTCAGATACAGGAACCAGGTTAGTCTAGTCCTGCTTAATAGTTACCTTCTAAAATCCAGGGTGAAGAGTTCCATTCATGTTGGAGGGGGCTGTGAGGAGGAGACTTTTGGAGCAAAGAGCAGGTCGAGGATCGCAGATAGTTGTTCCTGTAGAATGAAGAGCTGATCATCGCTGGAGCTTCATGTTGGTCGATCGCAGCTAGTCATTGTTGGCGGAAGGTGCAGAGTTCTTGGGTTGCCTGTCGCCATAGATGGTCATTGTAGGCATGAAGATTTAGGTCCTGCTGGAACTTTGACTCAGTCAATTTTCATTGCATCAGAACCCTCTCCTCCCAGAATGGCTCTTTACTCCACTTGTAACTTCATCAAAGCAGCCTGGCTAATCCTCTTAATTGTGACAAATCAGGACAGATCACTGGAAGGCTGAATTTTGGTGTATAATTTTCTGTACATATCAGGATACATTCAACAACAGCATGTTGTTGGACTTATCAATACAATTCTTCTAAGTCCTTAAATTATATTTTTTCTGTAAAACCTAGCATTGGTTATTAAATAGTAACTGATTTCCATGTTAACCTATGTGGCAGTGGTTGTGCATTGGGAAAAATAGAAACAGTGTAATTTCACCAGCACCAGGGCTTATAAAATATCTTTTTTAGGCAACCCTGTCTATATCTACAGGTCCCCCACCCCTCCCACCGCTTGAACACCTTTGGGAGACTTTAGGGGTTCTGAATATGTACAAATATTGCAGATCCGACCTCCACAGTGCTCCTAGCACAAACATCGATTTTGGGAAGCCTTTTACTACGATGAAGGAAATGAAATGTGCAATTTCACTATCCCTAGGGCTCATACAAAATATTTTATAAGGGTCTTCTTCATAAGCACCTGACCCTTCACCCCTGGGACACCTAGGGGAGGCCTTTGGGGTATACCTGATATGCAGAATATAGTAGGTTATTAATTTGTAAGTGTCCCAAACAGCACAGTACTATTTGGCACAATTTACATTTTAAAAGTAGTCCTGCAATAAAGGGCTGCTACCTCAGGCAGCGCACACATGCAAGTGTAGAAAGGGCTGCTGGCCTCTAAACTGCATGCCCTTTTATATATTAG
Source organism: Lissotriton helveticus (assembly GCF_964261635.1). NCBI lineage: Eukaryota > Metazoa > Chordata > Amphibia > Caudata > Salamandridae > Lissotriton > Lissotriton helveticus. The sequence goes on along the minus strand of NC_136067.1, from coordinate 346,754,849 downwards.
GGGCTTAAAGGTAGAGAAGGGCGTGCAAACCATAGGTGCACCCTAACCCATAGTGTACCCTAGGGTATGTAGGTGGTTTCACTGTTTCTAAGTGTGTTTTTAGCATAGCACTGGCTCTGGGACTGGTTAGGCAGAGCCCATGGACAGTTAGAGTCAGAGTACCCCAGAACCAGTCAGCACAAAAGAGGGGTGCCCAGGGAATAGAATGACTTTGCAACAATAACGCAAACTAAAATATTGATTAAGTGGAAAGTTCATTCTATTTGTAGGGGTTCATCATACTCATGTGTAGAGCGCACACGCATATAATCACTTGTTGTATTAACATGAAGTGTTCGAATTTTGAAATATATTAACATGAACATGTGGTGTATTTTAGTCAATTGACAAGTAGCATGGAGAATCGAAGTAGAAAGTGAATGTAACTAGCAGGAAACATTGACATAAAGAACTTGTGTTGTGCAACTGACACTTATTTGTATATTAAATGTGCTTATTAAATATGTCATTTCCCGTATAGATAAATCTATCAGTGGAAATTTGCATTAATGTTATGTGAATTTGTAAAGCTTATATGATGTTTCTCCGTTGTTTGCTGAAATTCGTAGGTCTGAACTGAACCGCAAGTCCCTGAAAACTCTCACAACAGTTTTAATTTCATGTGTGGTGTAAAATCTGTTCTTTCTCATGTTTTGTGTTGAAGGTGAAGAGTTGCTCTCTTAGACAGAATAATGTCTTTGTTTTACTAGTCAGGCAAGATGAAAAGAAGTTACAACAATTGTGTGGCTTTATTCGATAAAGGAAGGCCGTTGTGCTTCACACAGGAGAAGGCCTGAGAACCAAGGACAAATTGTAGCAAGGAAAGTACACCTTCGACATTGTGGAAAATTCCTTCAGGCCTAGACCCAGGGTGGATGGCATGATCCGAAATGTCATGCAACAAAGAAATGGTACGCAGTTCCTTGGTGAAATAGTATTCACAAAAACGCCACCAAGATGGGGAACATCCTTTACAACGCACTACCATTACGACGCAACTTTTACAACGCAATTTATTACAACGCATTGCGCTGGGGGGCGCTCTAGGATAGGGAATAGTTTAATTACTATCCAACACCTTCCCTACTATCCACGGGGACTGGAGTTGGAATAGTAAATTAAACTATTCACTATCCAGCGCCCCCCAACGCAAGTCGTTGTAACGACTTGCGTTGTAAAACCTGCGTCGTAATGGCATGCGTTGTTAAAGCATGCGTTGAAACATCATACATCCACCAAGATAGTTCTATATGGTGGAGTATGTCAAACAGGGGTCTTAAAATAAAGGAGGAGGGGGAATTCCTCCTTTAGGAACTAGGGCTCTCACACACCCAGCAAGCTGGGTGTCATGCTTCATCATTTGAGCCTGTTCCTCGTTGGGCCGGCGCTGCAATGCCCAATGGGCACCCTTAAAGGGGCTCTTTGTCGGAGATCTTTTATTCTTTGCCGTAAGGGTGCAGTGGGGGTGAGAGGGCCTAGTTAGATGTAGATGTATGTGAAGTGATTTTAATAAAATAGGTTAAGGATTCCTCTGAAACATTTATTCTATTGGGTACCTATCCTAAGTAAAATATAATATAAAAGGAGGGGTAGTGTGTTCTATGAACTAGGTAACAGAAAACCTACTTTACTCCTTAGTGGTCGACATGTTTTGTGATTGTCTATAAAAGATCATTGGCGATTCTTCAGGACCGTGCAAAAACAATTCGTGAAAAATAGTGCTATCTACATGAAAGTGTTATAAGTATAATTTTCTACTTGCCACTGTTCATGGCCTAGGGGGGAACCTCGCAGGCGATGGAGACCACCTGAAATACAAAAATAAACAAAGAGACAAAATATATATACAAGTACAGCACTCCTGAGTTTGTGCTACACTACTCTTGGGATGTAGTGTAAGAGTGCTAATACATCGAAATACCAGTGTTTTTTTAGCAGGGGGACCTATCTATTGGTGCCCTTCTGGTGAACCACACGTATGTGTATAAAAAGAGGGGAGCAGATTCAACACCATGAGCTGAGAAAACAGCTAAAACCAAGTTAAACATCAGAAGATTGCACCACAAGCATATAAGTGGGATTCACCTCAAATACTGTATGTTTTAGGCCCCATCTGGTGCAGCGGTACGAGAGACACTCAGACAGTAATGCCCCTACAGTTGTGTGAAGAAAAAGGGTGGCGGGGGGGAGGAGGGGAGTTTGGCACGTTAGAGCTGGGAGGCACATTGGTCCGCATGCACAAGGTCTGAATAGACCAGGGGACCCGCATCACAATGGGCGAGGAAGCTGTGTCATGCATCAAAAGCGCCCGAGGGGTTAAGAAGTTAGATGCGGTGACATGTGGTCAAATGAACCCTCGTACTGCCTCACTCCGGGCCCACAACCGGGATAAGAAAGGAGCAATGGGAATCATAATCAGTCCAACGGCGGAACCAGAGATAGAGGTTCAGGCCCAAGACCAAAGACAAGCCCCTGTTTGCCTAGCAGGCTCGTGAGGGGCGTAATATTGACGCACAAAATGTACATACGGCGGGGGGGCAAATGCAATTAGCCAGTACAGCCCACCTCTGAAATCGAAAACCTTTCATGGCGAGATGACGCGGAGGCAGCAGTCATCAAGCCACGTGAAACACGCATCGCCGGCATTCAAAACAGTTTACACTCATACCGAAGTGCTTACATGGTCCAAGTAGGAACCAATTGTGCTAACTACCCCAGCCGCTGCTCCTTAAAGGTAAAGAGGGCTGCGGGGGGGAGGGTTTAAATATCCTTAATGCTCATAGGTAGAGCGGTAGTCAGGAGGTTGCCTTGATAATAGACAGTGAAGAGGGCTGCGTGACCTGTGTTGGTGGCTGGTGTAGCGGCGGCCATTTTGGAATGTAGTAAAGAGCCCTGGTATACAAAGGTGTAAAATTATGAGGAACTAACTATAAGGTATAGAAAGTGGAAACTGAATCCTAAAAAATATTAAAAACTTATATATTTAATAGTGGTGTCTTAATATGGACAACCGACGTTGGATAATTACTGGCCATATCGTGCTGAGGGTTGATAAAGGTTCCTAATGTGAACAAAGAGATGGGCAAAGCCCTTGCCAAAAAAGGGGGGGCGGGTTAAAAAAGTATGCAGCCTCATGGTAGTTATTAGCGTTTGTATGCTAATTAATTATATAATGAAAAAGACTGCGAACGTCATATTAGCTCAACATTGCTGAGGCAAGGTACAATGGTGGTACTCCTAATAAAGGCGGGAAACCAGGCTGTTAGTTGTTGGTGTACCGTGGTTGGTGGTACACATCTAAAGGACATAGCATTGATTAAGTAGGTGCATATATCAAGATGCATTTATGGTTCAGTAGTCTAATGAAACCCAAGGTATATCATCATTGAGCCCAATACGGGCAGAATTATGCCGGTGAACCCATCTCTGTTCTAGCCTGAACAGTGCTGTTTGTGTTCTTGTGGGGTTTGCCTCAAGGATCAGCCATTTAATGCTTTCTGGTGTATGTTTGTTCTCAAAATAGTGTGTATAGAGATTGGTTGTGGTACGCCCACATCTGATGTTGCTCTTGTGTTCAGTAATCCTCGTTTTGGCCGGTCTAATGGTCATACCAACGTAGAATTTTTCACACGGACATATCAACAGGTAGATGCAGTGGCTAGTGTTGCAGTTGGTATGCCTTGCCATGACCAATGTGAAGGTGTCTGTCAGTTTAATTTCTTTTGTGGGTCTAGTTTGGGGGCAGACTGTACAAGAACCACATGGGTAGTTACCAGTAACTGGAGGTGTGCTGTTTGTTTTGGGGTCAGGCCTGGTGTGTATTAAAAGATCCTTTAAGTTATTGGATCTCTTGAACGCAAATCGTGATTTAGGGAATGTCAGTTCCCCTGTTCCAAGAATGCCCCAGTGTTTGTTTATGGCTTTTTTGATTAAGTTGGACCTTGGTGAGAATGTCGTTACGCAGGTGATAGTGTTATCGGGATTCTTTTCTCTTGGTTCAAGGAGCCCCTTCCGGTTACTGTTTCGGGCTCGTTTCATGCAATTCCTTACTGTCTTTTCAGGGTATTGTCTCATCTTAATGTTGGTTAGCCAACTGATTGGCTTCTTTTTGTAGTCCTGTACCAAGGAGCAGTTTCTTCTCAGGCGGAGAAATTGGCTAAAATGTAGATTCTCCTGCAAGGTCTTGGGATGGTAGCTACTGTATAAAAGTAAGCTGTTAGTGTCAGTTTGTTTTTTTGAACAGAGTGGTGTCCAGTCTACCCTCATTAAGCCTAAAAGTCAAATCCAGAAACGGGATTTGAGTACTTGAGATGGTGTGGGTGAACTTAAGGTAGTTATTATTTGTATTGATCCATTCACAGAATTGTGTACAAGTGGGTAGGTCACCTTTCCAAAGACGAGTATGTCGTCTATTTACCTCTTTCATAGTCTCAGGTTGTTGCCAAATGGGTTGCTGGGGTGGAGTATAGTTTCTTGTTCAAAGTAAGCCATGTAGAGGCATGCCACACTGGGAGCAAATGTGCTCCTCATAGATGTACCCTGAGACTGATGGAAGAGGTGGTTGTTGAATTCAAAGAAATTTTCAGTCAAAGCTAAAGTAGCACATTGCATGACGAAGGAAATAGGTGTGAGGGAAGACCACTCGCTATCTCTCAAGGCTGCTTCTACAGCTAGTAGTGTGTCGCCTTGTGGGATGTTGGTATAAACCTGCTCAACATCTAGTGTTAACAGCAAGTCAATCTCAGTATTGGTATCCAAATTATCAATAATGCGTAGAACCTCAGTGGTGTCTTTTAAGTAGGCCGGGGTTTTAGCCACCAGCGGTTGTAAAAAGACATCCACGAACTTGGACAAGGGTTCCAGTAGGGACCCTATAGCAGATACTATAGGTCTGCCAGGGATATGTGGTGTACCCTTGTGTATTTTTGGCAGGGTATAGAAGTATGGGATCTTGGGCTGTTTGCTTATTAAAAAATCAGCTTCTTTTTTATTGATCCACCCATTACTTTCTGCTTCAAAAACCATAGTGGTAATTTCATTGGTTAAGCGTGCAGTGGGGTTGACTGTAATCAGAGTGTAGAATCTCCTCTTGTTGAGTTGACGGTGGCATTCCGTGTTGTAGTCTTTTGTGGACTGAATAACGGTGGCCCCACCCTTGTCTGCCTGTTTGATCGTAATTTCTTTATCCTCTGTTAGGGTTCGTATTGCGGAGCGTTCCTCTCTGGTGATGTTTTGGAAAGGGACCTTACTCCGAAATGTACCTTGGGAGTGCTACCTGTGGATAACTGGTTGTTGGAATTAGGGATAGCGCGCCACTTCTTCCTTGACTTCAGAGACAGAGCATCCTGGAACGAACTCTGTCTTCATGCTACCTGACCATTGGTCATGGAGGGACTTCTTAGGGAGACTGCCTGTGCTGACACCTTTTACCCTTCCTTCTGAAAAGGCTTAGTTAGGGATGTCACTCCAGCTTTAGAGTAGGGATAGATTTAATGTTTTCACTCATCAACCCTCGATGCAGGGGAATTTGGACTCATACTTCCTGATTTTCTGTATTCTACTTCTTGAATTAAGTGTGTTACATGTGCTGCACTATCTAAACTGGATACACAGATTTGGCTTCATGTTAATACCTTTGTATTTGTACACCCTTGTGCTGAGGTGTCTCTATGTTCAGTTATTTTTGGCTTTGTAATAAACAAACTAACCTTAAGTAGTTGCCTGTGTGTTGTTATGTATCCAAAAGAATTATTGGCTAATTAATTGTTTTCCTAGATGCTTTTCTCCCCTTTACACATTCATTCTGGAAAAAAGAACCACCAGAGTGTGACTTTAGAAGTGTCTAGAACTTATGGGCCCAGCCCTTTCAATATAAACACAGCAAAAACATAACACAGCACAATACAGCAAAACGGAACACAATATAGCAACTATAGTAAACAATAACACAATGCAATAAACATAACAAAAACACATCACAAAAATAGAACAGAATACACCTCCAAGACAAAACCCAGCACAGCGAATATGCATAGATATTCTTGTAATATATTACCTGCTCCACGAATCTGCTTTCATAATACATGGTAAAAGTTGTTTGCGTCAAATACACATCTAACCATGTACACTGGGCGGCATATATAAACAATGTTTTGTTATCTGGCTCAGAAGCTGTAGACACTCTGTGACCCCTTCCCGATACAGATTTTTCTCACAGGAGATAAAAGATTTAGGGACTGATTTAGAGTATGGTGGATGGGCTACTCCTTCAAAAGCATGACAGATATCCCATCTCCCATTTTTTAGATGCCCTAGGATATAATATACTTGTAATAGGGCAAACAGGATATTGGTCACCTTTGAGACAGTGTAAGCCATGTGTCAAGCTCGAAACGGCACAGACATCTACACACATGTATACACATGCACACCTGCAAGTATGGATGCACAAGCACACACACACCATGACACACACACATATATTGTACGAAGTAATCAAAAACGATATTACTTAATCTGACATATAATAAAGTTACTTTATTACCTCATACCTAAAGAATGTAGTTTATCTAATGGGTTGTAAAATGCATAGGACATTATTGGTCAAACTGGCACTATAAATTGAAAAGAATGCACTTAAATAATATATCTTTGAAGGAAGAGATTCTATTTTATTGCAATATTTTTATACCTTCAATGCTTGCCAGATTGATTATTTTCTTCTCTTCCAAAAACGTATCTGTTTATATGTTTATCTACTTCTTTTGGAGAACCATATGATAGATGTGTGTATTAATGTTTACAAACCATCTACTAGGCTTCTACAGTTCAAGAAAGGGAAATAAACCTCTCGAAAAACAGTATATTGGCCTAATTTTAGCAGAACATATCTACAAACGTTTCGGATGTAGTCATTAATGATGATAAAACGCAGATATTGCACTTGAAAGTATTTGTAGTTAATATAATTATCTTGGCTGTCGAATTCACCCAACAGCTACCCAATCAGACGGTTTATTTAATGCATTTTAACTAAGTGTAGTAAACTCAGCTGCGAATATCAATGAAAAATTGCATTATTTTGCCATCTGCTTGCAGCTCAACAATTTTTTCTCAACTGACAGAATTAGTCTTCCATTAAATATTCCCATGAGCTATAAAGTCTTGCAATACACTGTTTAATATTCTAAATGAAAGCTGTGATAGAATCACAAAACACTGACGACTTTAAGAAATGTTAAGAGTCTTGCAAGACACTGTTTAATATTCTAAATGTGAGGCAACAGAATAAGCAAACATCGACTTCTTTAAGAAATGGAAAGACTCAACGATTCTCCCAGGTACATTATCTAGCATATTGATTGTGAGCACAGAAACTTTCGTTCTAACAGAACAAAACACGTAACACGTAAGAGGTGCTTGCATTAGGCAGCATTTAACAGTTTAGAGGGCACATCTCCAAATATTATTCACTAGCACTATATCATAATCTTGTGCAAAGAATGTATGTATATGTACATTTTTACAAACATTTTGTGGCAGGTTTGCATTCATTTTTCAACTCAAACCAACACAAAGTGTTGTGGTTGAATTTGCAATCCATCACAAATCACTATTTGCATTGGCTTGTAATCCCGAGTAATGCAAAGCTGCGCAGTGAGTTAAAAGGGTGTTCCTTGAGTGGTCCATGATTGTTCCTTTATAAGTAAGTACCATGAGTTTTTTTCACAACTTCCTATCTACAAATAATTGAGATTGAGATTTGTGCCAAAATCGTGCACCTCGTCGAGTTAAGCATAAAGAGGAGCCATATTCTAATTTCTCTTTGTATTTTCCACTTTGCAAGTGTGCTGCAGTGTACAGCACACATACAACACTGGGGGTTACTTGACTTCTACCTAAATCTGAACCTTGTTGTGTAGCATTTATTGTGGTGGTGATGTTTTCTGCTGCTTTTTTGTGTTCCATTTTTGCAATGCGATTTGTTGTGTTTTTCTGTGATTGTTGTGGTTTTTTTTTAACTGTTTTGTTGAGATGTGCCTGTTAGTTTTTTGTGTTGTTATGTTACTTTCATATGCTAGACATTTATGTTATGCTGTTTGCATTAGATATGTCCACTAATGCTGTAATGTTTCCAGCCAAAAGCAGAATATTACTTTAAAGTTCCCATGGCAAACAACCATTTGTCACTTAACATTGGCAAAATAGTAGTGCTGGTCTTGTTCTTCAAATACATACGACAACAATCAGCCCAAAGCTGTGGCAGAGATTGAATGTAAACTTAGCTCTCATGGAACTCACTTTATGTAATATTGGGCCAGATGTAGGTGGCCAAATACCGAGCGGTATTTGGCTGAGAGCAATGTGGGTGAGTTTAAACCTACTTGCAAAATTAGGAATCACTAAAATTGCAATTCCTTATTTTGCTCTTGCATTTAGCCCCCACATGAATCATTGTGACATTTTGCACTTCTTAATTTGCGAAAAATAAGGAATCGCAAATTAAGAAGTGCAAAATGCTATGCATCATTATTTTCGGTATTCATTTGTGATTCGGTAAAAATCGCAATTTTTACCGAATCCCAAATAAATACCGAATTCGTAAGTTAATTTTCGCAATTCCCATTGATTCCTATGGGCCAAAAGGCCCATAGGAGTCAATGCAAATTGCGAGTGGCACTTAGAAAATTTCATGGGTGCAGGGGGGGGTCCAAAGGACCCCCCCATGCACCCCTGAAATGTATTTTTCGCATCATGTTTCACACACACATATCCTAAGGACATGTGTGTGTGAAACATGAATGTTGAAAAAAAAACATTTTCAGCTTTTTAAACACTTTTTCCAAATTTACCGAGTGGTTCAACCACTCGGTAAATTTGGCACCCTAATTGCGATTTTACAGTTTTAAATTTAATGATGCATTGCTTTTAAGAAATCGCACATCTGCGACTTCTTAAAAGCACCCGCAATTTTAGAACTCGCAAACATGTTACGAATTCTAAAATTGCTTCATGCATCCCAAAAAGCACTTTTGCATTCGCAAACGGCCGATTTTAAGGAATCGCACCGTTTGCGACTACAAAAATGCTTGATGCATGTGGGGGTTGGGAATCAAAAATACCGATTCCTTAAATGCAATGTAAGTAGCACTAAAAAAAGTGCACTTCAAGTTGGTGGTAAGTAGCGATTTCCTTTAAAAAAGCACTTTTTTGCTTTTTTAAAGGTGCCATGTGGCACACATCCATGCCCTTAGGGCATGGATGTGTGCCACATGTGCACACATGCACATTTCAGGGGTGCAAAAGGGTGTCCTTTGGACACCCTGGCACCCTTGAAATAGCTCCCGCTATTTTCGATTCTGTAATACCGAATCGCAAATAGTGAATATCTTCCCAATCATTCCTATGGGCCTCCTAGCCCATAGGAATGAATGGCTAGGTATTCCTTAATAACATATCTCAATTACCGATTCGTTATTAAGGAATGTTAAGGAATCGCTAATACTTTAGCGATTCCTACCTACATTCAATTCAGCGAGTCCTTAATAGCGATTCGGTATAAATCGCTATTAAGGACTTTACCTACATCTGGCCCATGGTCTCTAAATCTTTGGCTGACTTTCCTTCATTAGATGCTAAGTCCTAGCACTATTTTACTTATATGTAGGTTATATGACACTTCTGCCACTGGGTGTAGGCTGCACAGAGTGTAATTGCGCCCTCAGACATTTACATTTACATGCTGCATGTATGCAGAGAAAGTGCAAATGCCATAGTAAGAACAATAAAAAAGAAGAATTTAAGTTAAACAAGCATTTGGGAAAGAAAATAGGTTTCTTATAAAGTTTGTAGCAGCTAAAAGAAGGAGGCATGTGTGAAAAACTCCTTGGGATGGGAGACATATGTTCTACTGCCTAATTATTATTGTCCCATTCTACCAGGAGGCAATTTCCCAGAAGGGAAACATTTATTCAATACTGCCATCGATAGGAGCCTCCTTCAAATGGGTATTGAATAAGGAAAACGCTGAGTGTTCAACCTGTCTCTAGAGATTCCCAAATGAAAAATGCTATTGCAGACTGAGCAGAACAGCCACTGTAAAATGTCTCCCTCCTTTGGTATGCATATTGAAGCGATTAGTTTGCAAAAGCAGTCGGGATTGGAGGCAACCACTGTGAAGCCTCTCTATTGACACATATCTAGTCTCCTACTTACCTGCTTACTTCAGTGACATTGTCCATTTCACCGGTTCCGTATTCCTGCTCCTGCAATCCACAACTGTTTGGCTTTTTAGTTACATTTACTCGTGATTTTTCTTTTTAGTAGAGATCCACGTTCCTTTCCTCCGAGGTTTGCTCAAAGAAAATATTAACAGTGAAAGCGTGTAGTGCTTCACTGCTGCCTTAAAAGCACATAACCACACATCATATTTGTGTCTCATCTGATCCTCCTATTGCCAGATTGGAAACAGACTAAACCATTTTTTGATATAATTTTATTGTTTTTTCCACATTTATTACATCCATATAAACATCCGAGTAACAGACTAATCATATTTGAAGGAGCATGCATTATTTATGGTTGCAACGCAGGATGTTGATGTTTGGCACATGGGCCTCTTCTGGGTCATGTATTGGCTTATTGAGAGTTTGGCGGAACAATGTAGCAGCCATAAAACTTGCGCCACCCGTACGTCGCCTTACCCATGTTAAAAATTACGCAAAAGCGGCACAAGCGGCTTGTAAATAAGCCCCTACCAGTTTATCCACTCTGTTTAGAAATAAGGGGGCAGATTTACAAGCCCCCTGCGCCACCAATACGTCACTTTTTGTGACGTATTGGTGGCGTATTTCTCTGCCCCATATTTACAAGGACAAAAAAAGCCACCCTGTGTGGCTTTTCCTGTCCTTGTAAATATGGCCCCTTTACACGCAGCACTTTGCGTGAAAGGGGCGTTCCATGGGTGTTGCTGTGGGTGTTCTCACGCAACACCCATGGAACAAGAAACATTTCAAGATTTACGAGGAATTGTAAATCTGGAAACGCGTGTAAATTCTATGCCTCCCCAGGGGAGGCGTAGGGGGGCACAACGAGGAGGGAGAAATGTTTTAATTTCTCCTAGTTTTTCCTCTTTTAGTGTGTGCTGCATTCTACAGCACGCATTGAAAGAGGAAAATGCCTGTAGTGAATGTTTTTTTGCAGGAAGGTGCCCCTTCCTGCACAAAAACAGTCTCCTCATGACGCAGGCATCCTTGCACCATGGTGCAAGGGTGCCTGTGCTGACGCATGGCAGCTGTTTGTGCACTAGCGCAGGGGAAAGCACAGGAATGCGACATTTTGTTGTAAATATGTTGCATTCCGGTGCTTTGGAAGTGCTGCAGCCTGGCACAGCCAAAGGGGTTGCATTTCCGCACTGCAGCATTTCCTCATTAATCTGCCCAAGGAACTTATAGTTTCAATTGGCAGAGCCTCAGCTGGCTCCACTTTTGGATACATCTGATCTGATGACCGCCAGTTCCAAGTGATGGTCACTATGCCTTGCTTAGGGCTGGCACTCATCATGGTCTAAATGAGACCATATGGTTTACTGCTAAATTGTTGAGAATAGCCAGAGACAGCATAACATTTCCTCTTCCAGTATTCAGTATGTTCATTTAAATATATGGTATGCTTTAGCTGGTCAATCAGCAGATTTCTTCAAGGTTTATATGGATATTTGGACATGGGTCTCCCCTGGTCTGGTGTCTCTGCTCTTTGGATTGGCCTTTGTTTCTTGGGCTGATCTAAAAAGGAGAGGTACTGGGCCCTGGTATACCTGGTATACAAGGTCACCCTCATCAGTTGCCTGTATTTTTTGGATAAACTGTTTATTATTCATATCTCGTTTGCCAAGACCCCAGTGAACCTGCATTTGCTGCACTAAAGATAGCTATACCGTTTTCTCCCATTATTCCTGCATCATTCCCCGAATATCCCCAACCCATGCCTCTCTTACTTATATTCTGTTTCACTCTACTTTCCACCTTCCACTCTTCCCCACTCTCCTTTTATTTCTGCACTTTCTTGAACCCTCTCCATTTTTCAAATGTTTCACATTTCCACCTTATATCTCTCTCTTGCATCTCACATTCATTTGGATGTGGCCCCTTTGTGTCTGTATTTCTGCACTTGCCCCTTTTCTTTCATATGATCATGTATGCCTGCATCCTTACCTGTACATCGTCCCTCTCCTCACTTCTTGTGTATTTCACTATGCTCCAATATTAAAACTTCTAACAACCACGCAAGAAACTTGGAAATCATTTTAAACAACAAATTCAGAATCATCTTAAACAACAAGCTCAGCATGGCAGTCAGCTCCTCGTGCTTCCACATACTCCGCATGCTTTGAAGAATTTTCAGATAGATTCTCAGGAACACCAGGCACACGTCACTCAAGCACTCATCACGAGCAGCCCAGACTACTGAAACACAATCTATTCCATAATTTCCAAATACCTCCTTCACCAACTTCAGACCATCCAGAACGCCCCATCTGAACTCATCCTAGACAACCTTTGTTGCACCCAGGACACCCCACCCCTCAGAGAGCTTCACTGGCTACTTCCACCGCAACACACTTTGCTTTTTCACGCAGACCCCAATTTACAAGGGTGGTGTAAACATGAGGCAGCACCAAAATTAAGACCAAAATAAGCCTGGTGTTAACATGGCGAAATGAGGAGAAAATATTTTCTCCTCATTTTTGCTGTTTCTATGTGTGCTGCATTATGCAGCATATATAGACTGCAAATCACCATGAATGAATGTTTATGTGCAGGAAGAAATACCTTCCTGTGCATAAACAATCATAAAAAAATGACTATTTGCAACTTCTATGTGTGCTTCACAATACAGCACACATAGGAGTTACAAATCACTCTTAGGGCTTGTTTCTGTGCAGGAAGGGACACCTTCCTGCACTTATGCAATCATTCCCTCAATGCAGGCAACCTTGCAATATGGTGTAAGTGTGCCTGCATCGGTGTTAGGCAGCTGAATTTAGTGCCAGTGCTAGGGAAAACGCACAGGTGCACCGTATCATTGTAAATATGACACATCCCGACGCTTTCAGGATGGTGGAGCGCAGCGTTAGCAATTTTGCCTTATCGTCGCGCTTCGCCATACTATTGTAAATATGCCCCTTAGTTTCTTAGCAATGTATGTCAAGGTATTTTTTATGATGTTTTTTTAAGTGATGCAGTTGCTCTTGAAGAAGATGGACGTCACCTACCCAGTCGGTCTTTAGCCAGACTTCCTTTCATCTCTCCTGTCATCTCTTCCCGCATCCTCCCCCTATGTATGTCTCTCCTTCTCTCCTCTCTCAATGTTTTGAGACTGAACTATTTTGTCTGATGCCCGATGGAACTACCTGGTTTAGCTATAGGGAGATGGGTCGTGGACTCCCTCCTTAGTCGTCACCTACCCACTCGGCCTTTAGACAGACTTCTTTTTGTCTCTCCTTGTTGTCTCTTTCCCTATCCTCCCTTTTCTCACCCTCACCACTACGCTCCATTATTTTGCCCTCCATGTTTTTTTAATGTTTCCCTTGAGACCTAGCTATTTAGACAAAGCCTGGTGGAGCTACCCGATAGCTATAGAGGAGATGGGTTTTGGGACTTCCCCCTCGACCGTCACCCACACAGCCGGACTTTGGGCAGACCTTCCTTCGTCTTTCTGCTCTATCTCCCTCCCACCCCTTTACCCTTACCCCTTTCCCCTCTACACTCCACTTATCTCATTCTCTATGCTCTTGTAATTGTTTTTCTAGCAACTGTTGTAAATTGAAACTGATGTAATCTTGTAATTTTGTTGAACCTCATGTAAAGCGCTCTGATACCTCCGGGTCTAGCCAGCGCTATATAAAACTCTTTAAATAAATAAATAAGTGTGAAGATGGATCCAATTGTTGGGGAAAGCTGTTTCCTTCTAGTATTGGATAAGCCTTTGCATCCAAAACCTTGGGTGGTTCTATGGGGAATTTTCACGTAGGCCCTATATGATGCTTTTCTTCACACAAAGTAGTGCAAAGAACTATTCTGCTCAAATTTAAGGCTACTTTTAAGTGCAAATTCTCATTAGAACTGGATAGTAATCCCAATTTAAACCCTTGGGCCAGGTTGCATCACTTTTGTTGCGATGCACTGGTTCAAAGGCTTGATAAGTCTGGCCCCAGTTTTTAAGGTGCTGCCAATGTGAGCTTTAAAATAGAAAGAGGCGCCCAGAGTGATGCCTTGAAATATGTCACCTATAGGTGAGTACAGAGGAAAGTTATTAGAAAAAAGAGAGATTTAATGGCAGTGTAAGGACAAGGAAAAATAAGAATAGAAATGTATTTTTTGAGCAGTTAATTTTGGGAGTTTACCATATGAAGTCCTCAGTCCTGACAGATGCGTTTTTTAGGCAAAGATGCTACTTAACTCAGACTCTTTAAAGTAGAGATGGGTGTCATATGAATGATATACGAGTAATAAACCTTCTGCTTCCAATGGTTGTCTAGTGGTTCCATGTAGTTGTTGAAAGCTGCAGAGACACAATTGCACTTAAGGCAACACCAACATGAAGCACATCGTGCCAAAAAGGAAGACAACAGCCTACCTTTACAGATCTCAATAAATGACTTCTAAATATTAACTCATTGGTAAGTAACTGAAAACTGAAATCAAAGATTTCATATTGCAATTTTAATTGTACATGTTGCACATCAGAAGAAAATGATTTGGAGTGTAACCACTAACCTGTACAATTCAGGTAACGAGAATAAACTAAATAATAATTTCAGGTGACAAGAAAGGACTAAGCAATAATAGGGGGCCTTAGGAACCAACCGGAGTAAGTTTACCATATTTGGAATAATATAGTGAAAGAGAAATACAAAACAGTAGTTGTGAACTTGTATGTCTTAAGGGGATAAGGAGCTAGATATTAATTATTCTGAACTATGAACATAGATACACCTAATAAAAATGAAATAACTATGGAAGCAAACAATCAATCGTGTTTGTTAAGGGCTATTACTCACCCTTGAGGGTCTCAAGGAGATGGGGGATGGGGCTTCGCAGGTTCCAGTCCATCAAGGAGGGGGTCTGTTGAAGAACCAGGTTGTGAGGTTTCTTGTGAAGATGGGGAGAGATGAAGTTTGTCTGAGGTGGAGAGGTCGGGCGTTCCAGGATCTGGCTGCGAGAAAGGAGAAGGAGCAGCCAGCTGATCTGGTCTTTCTGGTGTGGGGGACCACGGCGTAGGAGATCCGAGCTGATCTTAGGGTCCTTTGGGGTGTGTGGAATTAGAGTTTGCTGTTCAGATATGCTGGTCCAGTGTCATGGAGGGCCTTGTGAGCATGGGTGAGCATCTTGAAGGTGAATCTTACGTCAATGGGGAGCCAGTGGAGTGTGCGCAGATGCTGCAACATGTTGCAGTGTCTTGGCAGGTTGAGGAACCAGCCTTGCGGAGGTGTTCTGTAGCTTGCGGGTGAGGCTTTTGTTAATTCCCGGCATAGAGTGCGTTGCCGTAGTCGAATCTGCTGGTGACCAGGGTGTGAATGACAGTCTTTCTGTGTTCGAGGGAGATCCATTTGAAGGTCTTGCGTAGGAGGCAGAGGGTGTGGAAGCAAGAGGATGAGAAGGCGTTGATCTGGCAGTCCATTTTGAGTTCGTAGTCCAGGATGATTCCCAGGTTGCATGCGTGGTCCGTGGGGGTGAGCGGACTTCCGAGGGCAGGGGGCCACCAGGTGTTTTTCAAGGCGTCAGGGTGTGGGTCCATGATGAGTACTTCTGTTTTGTCGGTGTTTAGTCGAAGGCACTTGTTTTTCATCCATTTGGCAATAGCTTCCATGCCTTCTCAAAAATTGTGTCTGGATGTGTTGGGTTTGTTGGATAGGGAGAGGATGAATTGTGTGTCATCTGCGTTTGACACAATGTTGAGTCCGTAGGTTCCGACGAAGGGGGCGAGCGGAAGCCATGTAGACGTTGAAGAGTGTAGTGCTGAGGGTTGACCCCTGGGGGACTCTGCAGCAGGTTGGTGTAGGATCCGAGAGGAAAGGGGAGAGTCTGACCTGCTGCGTTCGGCCAGAGAGGAAGGACCGGATCCAGTCGAGGGCCTTGTCTTTAATCTCTGTGTCTTGGAGTCTGTGCATTATGGTGTGGTGAGAGACTGTGTCGAACTCCTCTGAATTAAGACCCTCTCCAATGCATTTCTTCATTTTTGATAAAAACATTATCCAACTTGCTGTGGGAAGCTAGAAGTCTACCTTCACTAACACAGCTGCATATTCTAATATTCTAAGATGGTAGGATTCGGGTTGTGAAATATTAAGCACTGCTTTAAATATTTCATTCAGATGCAAATTTGGAGAATGATCACTGAAGTGAAAGCCACTATTTGAGTTACAGCTGTGTAACCCCTAATTGAGCACCTCCCTTTAGACTCCTTCCTTTTAGAAAGCTGCCTTTTATAGAATTGATATCCTCTCATGCTTGATGGTATGTTATGTTAAGCTCTATTTATAATGTGCATGGATACTTGGAAGTGTCCCTGCGCGAAAGCCAAATAGAGGAGACAGAGGGGCTGGGGCTAGGTGGTTACTTAAAAAGCAGAGTTTTTAGCTGCTTTTTGAACAGCCGGAGGTCGCCAATATTCCGATGCTCAAAGGGCAGGACATTCCAGGCCTTGGTTTCTCTGACAGAGAGGGAGCTACCGCCCGATCTGACATGACGGTACCTGGGTATAGCAGCGCGGCATTGTCCCCTGGAGCGGAGATGCCTAGGAGGTACATAAAAATCAAAACGGCTCCTGAGATACAAAGAACAGAACACGCTGATCTACCGGGAGCCAGTGCAAATCCCGTAGCATTTGCTTAGAGCTAGACCTACCAGGGATACCCAGTAGTGCTCTAGCAGTCGCATTCTGTACGATCTGTAGCTTTTTTATCCGGTATACAGTAAGACTGATATAAAGAGCATCGGCGTAGTCTAAACGTGAAAGAATGAGAGCGTGGGTCACCATTTGATGATAACTGGAAGTTATTACATGATCTGGAAGGAGCCCCACGGGGTTGACAAAGCGGGCTCCAAGGAAGATAAATAGAAAAGGATGAAGGCAAAAACACATAGAATAACACAGAAAAGAGGGAGGGTTCTAAAAACAGAGCATAAAACCAGAGCCGGAACCAGTAGGTCTCGAAAATGGAGAAACAAAATGGTGAATCTCACTGAATGTACTGTAGTTCTAACAGTTCATGATCAGTCTACAAGGTTTATGTTTAAGTTCTCCACCCCAAAGTTCATCAAGCTGAATCTCTTGTGGTCAAATTTGAATCAGTTTGAACACTCTTTTAAAATGAAGCTTCCATCAAATACAAATAAAAACATATTTAATATCAGTAAAAATGCCTCTATGAATATTCCTTGCCGACATAAAGAGCCTTTAATCAAATAACACGTCTCTCCTCACATTTCATGCATACCCGAATTTAGAGAGCTTTTTCCCGACTGTTTTCCATCAAACAAATCAAAACTATTGGATTTGCTGCATATGTTTCTCCTGCTAGAATCTTTAACGTCTGCTTAATTAGAAACGGTGGCGTTTTATGATAAAAGTGACCTATTCAAAGGTCTAATAGAATTTTGGTCCTATCGAGTACTGGGTATAAATGTCAGTAGGGAAGGTTTATTCAGTTAAAAAAGGTTTTGATGTATTTATTTTCTGTTGATTCTTATTGAACTTTCTTTAGGTTATCAATTTGTGTAACCTGAGATATATCCATTTAAACCGGAATATATCGGATCACTACATTTGAAAAATGTTAGTAATCCTTCCCTCCCACTTAAAACTAATTCAGTGAATATTCAAATCAGTTTAGAGGGCAAACAGATAAAAACTAAGGGCCTCATTTATGAAAAGTGACGCATCGCTGCATGAAAACAGCGATGCATCACTTTTCATTGCGCCCTCCTTGCGACACCAATGATGCGTCATATTTACAGTATGACACATCATTGCGCAAGGAGTTACAGATACGTCAGTGTTTCTGACGTATCTGTATGGCCCAAAAGTGACGCATTTCTGGAGAGTGTCACAAAAGTGACACAACTCCAGCAATGTGTCCTTTCACATGGGGCAAGCCCCATGTGAAAGGGCCTGCGTCAGTCTTACGCCTGCTGTGAGGCAGGCGTAAGAAATTGACGCATTTGCGTCCTAGAAGTAGCGCAGTGAAATCTTATAGATTTCACTGCGTCACTTCTATGACCTTTTCTTGCGTCAGAATGCCCCCCCTGCATACATTATACCTGGCACAGGTATTATGTAGCGCAGGGGTTTACAAAGTGACGCATCTACCGAGATGCGCCACAAAAAGTGACGCACCGGCGGCGTAAAAGTGACGCACGGCCTCATAAATGATGCCCTAAAGTTCTAACCCTCACTAGTGAAAATCACAATTCGGACCATTCAGGGTCATGGTTGGCAAGTACTTCAAATAGGAAGAACCCTGAAAAACAGAGGTGGTGGCCGCTTTAGAAGGAAAATTATTTTTTGTTCATGGAATATTGCAGGGCTTGGCAAAGGGAAAATGAGGTATTTGGTGAAGTTGAAAGCCACTGTTTTGGGCTTTCAGGGAAACATGGGCAACTAAGGATTTTACAAAAGATCCTTTTTATGTATTGTTTTGCCTGGCAATTTGCTCATCAGGCGGGCACACAAAGGGAGGCATTCCTATCCCGCCATCAACTGACTATGATTGGAGTGTTGATTATATTTCTCTTTCTAGAGATAGAGCACAGTTTTTAAATATACA
This sequence comes from Lissotriton helveticus, assembly GCF_964261635.1. NCBI lineage: Eukaryota > Metazoa > Chordata > Amphibia > Caudata > Salamandridae > Lissotriton > Lissotriton helveticus. The sequence goes on along the minus strand of NC_136067.1, from coordinate 346,735,981 downwards.
TTTTAAAAAAAATAAAGATGATCAGAGAATATGTTTCTACTTTTTAATATTTATATCCCGCCAGGAGAGAACTTTTAATTTTCTGTTACTTAAAATTATTGGTGATATAATTAAAAGGGAACGAGAGATAAAGGTATTTTAGCCTGAGTAGTCAATGCTAAAAACTTTAACTCAGTGTTGGAGGCCTTTTCAAGTTCTGATCTTGAGGAAAGTTGAGGTTTTGAAAAATATCAGAGCCAATAAGCGTGGAATCATTTTATTGAAGGAGATAACGTCTATAAGTTGAGTGATCCTAAATGGTAGAATTGACCCTGATATTCTGGCAAATATGTCTACATTTGTATCTTCTCGATCTTCCTCAATTGACTATGTCATCACAACATGTAGCAAGTTGGAACTTGTGTTAGAACTAAACATATATTATCCTTCATATAGTGTTCCTGAATTTCTGTGCACCACATTGGAAATAACCTCTACCAATGTGATTGATTGGTCTTTGAAAGTCGGTTCAGATTAATATAAGTTTCAATTAACTAAAACAAGCATAACCTGCAAACTGCAAAATAATGTTTTTGTTAATGAAATTGTGTCATCTTTTCACTCAGATCTCTTTTTATCTGCCAACCTAATTGGTGTGTTTGAGGTCTATGGTAAAGATACAGTACAGAACATGAAAGAAAAAGTTAACTATCGCACGTAGCCTTGGTGTAGGTAAAACAAATGGTTCATAAGTAGTCTTTGTGTGGGCAAAAAAACTGTCAAGTTTCTAAAAGGGAAGCAGCTTTTCCAGGTATCAAACATCAACAAAGGGTGAAAATAGAGTCAGAAGACCAGGGGAGGCATCAATCAATCAATCAATGTATTAGGGACTTTTAAAGCTTGCTACTCTCCCGTGAGGGTTTCAAGGCGCTGGGGGTGGGGGTGTGCATCTCCAGGTAAACCAAAAAGCCAGGGCTGGAGGTTCTTCCTGAAGGTGTGCAGGGTAATGGAGCATCTGATGGTGAATGGGAGCTCTGTCCAGGCTTTGACTGTAACGTAGGAGAAGGCTCATCCCCCAGCTCTGGTTCTATAGATGCGTTGGGTCGCTGCCAGAGCGAGGTCGGCAGAACTGAGGTTTCTTTTGGGTGCATGTAAAGAGATGCTTTCATTGAGGTATTTGAGTCCGATGTTATGGAGGGATTTGTAGGCATGGATGAGTAGCTTTAAAGTTACTCTCTTCTCGACGGAGAGCCAGTGGAGGTTTTACAGATGTTGGGTCATGTGCTCATGTCGTTGGGTGCCGAGGACGAGTCTGGCTGCAGTGTTCTGGATGGTCTGGAGTTTGTGTGGCAGGGATTTGTTGATTCCCGTGTAGAGGGTGTTTCCGTAGTCCAGTCTGCTAGTAATGAGTGCGAGGGTGATGGTATTTCTGGCTTCGGGGGGCTGTTTCATAGGAAAGCACTGGGATGAAATATTAAATTTAGTAATGTTATTTTAGGTTAGCCCTTCTGCTCCACTAGTTTTTTGTGCCCTTCTGCCTTCTGTTTCGTTTGTTTTTGGGCCTTTTTGCCCTCTGTGTCATTCGTTTTCCCTCGTTTTGTGCCTCTTTTGCCTTCTGTTCCACTCGGTTTTTTTGTGCCCTTCTGCCCTCTGTTCCACTTGTCTTTTCGTGCCCTCTGTGTCACTCATTTTCCCTCGTTTTTTGTGCCCTTCTGCCTTCTGTTCCACTCGTTTCTTGGGCCCTTCTGCCCTCAGTTCCACTTGTTTTTTTTTTTGTGCCCTTCTGCTCTGTGTGCCACTCGTGTTTCCCTCGTTTCTGTGCCCTTTTTTCCTTCGGTTACCTTCGTTGTCCCTCACCGCCCTCGCTGCTGTGTCCCCTGCGGCCCTGCTCCCCTGACTGCCAACTGCCCATTTGCTGCCCCGCCTCCCAGCTGCTCCTCTCTCCCACCTCCCCATATATGCCAAAGGCACACCTAAGGCAAGCCCGTCTGCGCCCGTCCGCGCCTGGACCGCGCCCAGCACCAGAACCTCTAGCCCCCGCACCCGCCACGACGACCGCCGCCACTACGACGCCAGCACTCTGCACGCTCTCAACTCCGGACGGAGCCATACCTACTTCAAGGCCACCCCGAAACGCACACACGGCCCCTTTACCTGCCGGAACTGCAGCTACACCAGCCTCCAGAGCCAATGAACCACCCACCAAGAAAGACCCCAACCACCTCCGATACAGACTACTGAACACCCGCTCCGCACGCAAGCATGCCGTCGAGCTCTGGGACCTGCTTGACACAACATCCCCGGATGTTGCCTTCCTGACAGAGACCTGGTTTAACAACTCCTCCACACCCGACATCGCCATAGCCATCCGAGACGGCTACAAGATCACCCACAGAGACCGCAACAATGGAGTCGGAGGAGGAATCGCCATCGTCCACAAGAACAGCATCAGGGTCTCGACTAGCACCGACGACGCGCTCAGCACTGCTGAACACATGCATTTCCAGATCCACACAGACCCTTACTCCACCCTCAGAGGCAACCTGGTCTACAGATCCCCCGGACCCTGTCCCCAGTTCAGCGACTCCATCGCCGACTTGACCAGCACGCAACCCCTGACCTCCACTGACTACATCCTCCTCGGAGACCTGAACTTTCACCTTGAGAACAACTCCACAACCCTGATCGATAACCTCGCCAACCTTGGACTGAAGCAACTCGTCAGAACGGCCGCAGACTCTGCTGGATACACGCTCGACCCTGTCTTCTCATCAAGCCTGCACGTCTCCGTCAGCCACACCCCCGAACTTCTCTGGACCGAGCACCCCTGCATTCACTTTGCCTTCCAGAAACCCACCACACCCCACACCACCCAACGTATCCCCCGCCACTGCTGAAGCAAAATCACCGAAGACCAACTACACACAAACCTCGCTCTCAGCCCACCCACTGAACCCTCCAACACCGACGACGATGCCCACAGCCTCAGACGCTGGATCGAGGACTGAGCCAACACCCTCGCCCCGCTGAAGAAACCCCCCCACAGAGGCACCAGCATGAGGGCCAGCTGGTTCACCCCAGAACTCCTAGCCTCCAAGCAAGCCTGCCTGACGAAGAAGAACTTGCTTTGTGTAGCAGCCTGACTCTGCTTTCTAGCGCTGTACTGCTAGCGCCTAGCGCTTTTAAACTTCCCTTTTTGGATATTTTATTTTATGTTTGTTTCTTAATCCCTGCTTTTAACTAGGATTGCTGGCCCTTACCTGCACCGTAAAGGAAATTGCACCGCTGTTTTTGGCGGGTCCGGGTCTGGGGGTGCATCTTGATACTTCGAGTGCGGGCGCCATTTTGGTAGGGGCTCTTGACGCTTTTTGGGCGCCATCTTGGGTGTCCTAGTGGTGGCGGCTCACGTGGGAGGGCCCTATTAAAGGCGGCGCATTTAGCTGCTCATCCCTGACGAAGAAGAACTTGCTTTGTGTAGCAGCCTGACTCTGCTTTCTAGCGCTGTACTGCTAGCGCCTAGCGCTTTTAAACTTCCCTTTTTGGATATTTTATTTTATGTTTGTTTCTTAATCCCTGCTTTTAACTAGGATTGCTGGCCCTTACCTGCACCGTAAAGGAAATTGCACCGCTGTTTTTGGCGGGTCCGGGTCTGGGGGTGCATCTTGATACTTCGAGTGCGGGCGCCATTTTGGTAGGGGCTCTTGACGCTTTTTGGGCGCCATCTTGGGTGTCCTAGTGGTGGCCGCTCACGTGGGAGGGCCCTATTTAAACCTTCTCTAACCGCGCAGCGGTACGCGCAGCCGGTGCGCCTGAGTCGTGCCAGAGTCCTGCCCGTCTGCGCTCGTCAGCGTCTCGGGGGCGCTCGGGGGGCGGGCTCTGGCTCTATTTCTGTTGATCAGGCAGGCTCCTTTTCTGCTGTTGGAATGCTCTCCTACTCCTCTGCCCAGCTTTTGGCTCTACGTAAGTATTCCTCGCTTTGCTATCATATTTTTCCGGGTGGGCGTGTTCTGAAGAGAGGCTGCGTAGGCTGTGGTTGGCGCCTTTCGGCCGATACTATCCACCAGCAAGTTGTTCCATCCTCTCTAAACGAATGCCTTCTTCTCAATACAAGGTCCCTAAGTAAACATTCTCTCGATATTTGGAACTTACTTTCGGAGTCTAAGCCACCCTGTCTGTTCCTTACAGAGACATGGCTCGGTGAATGGTCTGGTCCTGATCTGGCCAATGCTATTCCTCCCGATTATGTCATACTGAGGAGGGACAGGGAGACAGGCAGAGGAGGGGGGGTTGCGTTGGTTGTCAATAAACTTTTTACTTGCACCACCTTTGTGATTGACAATATTCCTAACTGTGAGGCCCTGGGGTTTACTCTTCTGCTGTCCCCCCATCAATCGATTGTTGGAATTTTACTCTATAGACCACCTGGTCCTTTGGGCTCCTTTTTGGATGACCTACAGGTTGCACTCTCTGTGCCCTGTCTTAAATCAGACCATTGTGTTCTGCTGGGTGACCTGAATATCCATATGGATAGTAACATCGATCCCGACGTTCTTAAGTTGTGGGATGTTACTTCATCGTTGGGGCTGATTCCCTATATTACATGGCCTACTCATGATAGGGGCCATACTTTAGATCAAGTTTTCTCTACAAAAATGATTACTGCATCTATGCCACTACCGGTTCTGTGGTCCGACCATTTTTTAATAAAATTCACAATACCTCTCATTTCTGTGACCCTCCCTAGAGCATCGAAAATTCAGAGAGGAAACACACGGGCTTTTCATCAGGTCTCTGCTGAGATGGTGTCTGATGCACTTCGTTGCCACTCTTCTATATCTTTGGGGAGTTTGGAGGAAAACCTTGAGTTAGTACATAAAAGACTGACTGCCATCTTCGAGGAGCTGGCCCCTGAGAAGTCGGTCAAGTCTACTGATAGGCGTGCCTCTGCCCCATGGTTTACTGCATCTTTGGGGGCGTTGCGACAAGACTGCAAGAAAGCCGAAAGGGCCTGGAGACGCCTGTATGACCCTCATCTCAAGACTGCCTATAGAGAGTCTATTAAGTTATATCATAAACACATTCAGGCAGGAAAAAAAGTTTATCTGGAGCGTAGAATTGATGATGCCCAGAACGCCAGTAAAGAGCTATTTAGGATAGCTAAGGAATTTGTTACTCCCTCCACTGGTGCGTCCCCCCATGAGCATACTGAAGTCTGGATTAATCAGTTAGCTGTCTTTTTTGTGGATAAAATTAAAGCCATCCATGATTCTTTCTCTGGTTCTTGCTCCGCGTCTGCTCTGGGCTCTATTCCCAGCCCGGAAACCTCCATACCGGGGGAAGGCCCATTTCTATCGGAATTTCCGGTAATGTCCTTTACGGTCTCCCTTGACCATTTGTCTCGGCTCAAGTCCGGCTCCCCGCTTGACCCCTGCCCGGCGAGATGCTTGGGGAAAGTCGCTCCGGCTTTAAAAGAGGTGTTTAATCCATTACTTAACGCCTCACTGAGCACGGGTGTTGTCCCTCGTGCGTGGAAGCATGCCTTGATCCTTCCATTGATCAAGAAAGCTACTCTGGACCCTTTTATCCACGCTAATTATCGGCCTATCTCTCTTCTCCCTGCTTTGGCTAAGGTGACCGAGAAGTTCGTGCATACCTCCATTACCAACTTTATTGAGAGTAATAACATTCTGCACGACTCTCAATCGGGCTTTCGCACGAATTTTAGCACAGAGACCGCCCTTCTTGAGGTCACCGATGCCATAAGGGAAGTTTTGGATACTGGAGGTAAGGCCATTTTGATTATGCTGGATCTGTCGGCGGCGTTTGACACCGTCCCCCATGAAGGTCTCCTTCTTCGACTCCAGGAGATCGGTTTCCGAGGGACGGTGTTGAACTGGTTCAAATCATTTCTGACCGGCCGCCGGCAAGTGGTCTGGGCACCGCCGTTTTCCGCTGAAATGCCACCGCTGGAGGTGGGGGTCCCGCAGGGCTCTATTTTAAGCCCTGCCCTTTTTAACATCTATATGGCCCCTCTGGCGGTGGTTGCGGAGTTTTACGGTGCCCAGATCATTACCTATGCTGACGACACCCAGCTGCTCTTTACATCTGAGAAGGGGAAGGACTTTGATGGCCTTCGGATTAGGGACTGTCTGGGAGCCGTTTTCACCTGGTTCCAGTGCCACAGCCTTAAATGTAACCCCGACAAGTCGGAGTTGCTTTTTTTTGGTTGTCCACCAGACCCTGGTTGGAAGGCCTGGTGGCCTTCGGACATGTCTCCGCCGGACATGGCCTCTTCCAAAGCCAAAAATCTGGGCTTTGTGATTGATGATGGCCTTACTTTTGGCCCTCAGATTTCCGGGCTGACCGGAAAATGCTTCGGTCTTTTGAAAATGTTACGGAAATTTCTTCCGTTGCTGTCACTGAAGCACAGAAAGATCATTGTGCAAGCCTTGATAGGCTCGCGTCTTGACTACGCGAACGTTCTCTATCTTGGCCTCCCGAAGTATCTTCTGACACGACTGCAGATTGTGCAGAATTCTGCGGCTAGAGCTATTTTTGGTCTTCAGCGCAGGGCCGGAGCCACAGAATTACGTACGAAACTGCACTGGCTTCCAGTCGCTAAGAGGATCGCTTTTAAGGCGCTTACTTTCGCCTTTAAAGCCCTGCACCGGATTGGCCCTAAATATCTCCAGAAGCGTCTGGCTTTCTACGTACCTCATAGAACCTTACGTTCTGCAACTCTTCTCAAAGCTTCGATTCCTTCCATCCGCCGGGTTAGAATTGGAGGACGTTCTTTTCGCCTTCTGGCGTCTCAAGGCTGGAATTACATGCCTGTCTCGCTCAGGAAAGCCGAGAATTTGTTTTCTTTCAGGAAAGATTTAAAAACTTGGCTTTTTACTCAGTAATATCTTTTGTGTGTTTCTTCTGTTTCAGTAGTGTTGTGTTTCTCTCAGAATGAGGGCTCTTTGTCAAAGCGCCGGGACACTCCTAGGAGTAGCCGTGCGCTATAAAAGAGCATTTTTAACATAACATAACATAACATAACATAACAGAAGAAATGGCACAGTGAACAAACTCCGGACAGCCACGCAGCACACAAGGACGCCATCCGCAACCACCAACACCTCATCAGGGTGGCCAAGAGGACCTCCTTCACAGACCGCCTCGACAACAACGCACAAAATAGCAAGTAGCTCTTTAACATCGTGAAGGTACTTTCCAACCCCAGCTCCAACACCAACGACATCCCGCCGTCACAAGCCCAGTGTGACTCCTTTGCCACCTTCTTCCACCGCAAGTTAGCCGACATCCACAACTGCTTCAACACCCAGACAGCCCAACAGACAGCAACACAACAGACCCTCCGCACACCATCGACCATGACCCCCTGCTAGCCTGGGCCAGCATGAGCATCGAGGACACCATCAAAACCATGTGCACAATCCACTCCGGCTCTCCGTCAGAACTATTCCCGCACCACGTCTTCAATAGAGCAAGCCTCTCCATCGCACCCCACCTGCGCAACGTCATCAATCTCTCTCTCGAGACCGCGACCTTCCCAGAAATCTGGAAACAAGCCGAGATCAGCACCCTACTCAAAATACCTAAGGCAGACTCAAGAGACAGCTAACCCGATACCTCAAAGAAAACAGAATCCTGGACCCTTCCCAGTCAGGGTTCAGCTGCAACCACAGCACCGAGACTGCCCTCATCGCCGTCACCGATGACATCAGGACCCCGCTAGACAACGGCGAGACCGCAGCACTCATCCTCCTAGACCTCTCTGCCGCCTTCAACACCATCTGCCACCGCACACTACGCGCACGTCTCCACACCACAGGGATCCGAGACAAGGCTCTGGATTGGATCACCTCCTTCCTCTCCGGCAGAACCCAGAGCGTCTGCCTCCCCCATTCCGTTCCAAAGCCTCAGAGATCATCTGCGGCATACCCCAGGGATCCTCCCTCAGCCCGACGCTGTTCAACATTTACATGGCCCTGCTCGCACACGTAGCCCAACAGCACGACCTCAACATAATCTCCTATGCCGACGACACTCAGCTGATCCTCTCCCTCACCAAGGACCCCATCACCACCAAAGCCAACCTCCACGAAGGAATGAAGGCCGTCGCCGTCTGGATGAAGACCAGCCGTCTCAAGCTGAACTCGGACAAGATGGAAGTCCTTATTCTCGGCTCCAACCCTTCCGCCTGGGACGACTCCCGGTGGCCGACGGCACTGGGAGCAGCCCCGACACCCACTGACCACGCCCGCAACCTGGGAATCATCCTCGACTCAAGGCTCTCAATGACCAAGCAAGTCAATGCGATCTCCTCCTCCTGCTTCAACACCTTCCGCATGTTCAGCAAGATCTACAAATGGATCCCGACAGATACAAGAAAGACAGTCACCCAGGCCCTCGTCAGCAGCAGACTCGACTACGGAAATGCCCTCTACGCGGGGCCCCGACCAAGCTCATCAAACGACTACAACGCATCCAAAACACCTCGACACGACTGATCCTCGACATATCTCACCACGGCTACATCACCCCCACCTGAGAAACCTGTACTGGCCCCCGTCAACAAGAGGATATCCTTCAAGCTCCTCACCCACGCACACAAGGCACTCCACAAGACCGGCCCAGCCTACCTCAACAGACTGCTCTCCATCTACATCCCCAACCACCAGCTACGCTCTGCCAACCTCTCACTCGCCACCGTCCCACGCATTCGAAGAACAACCACTGGTGGGAGATCCTTCCCCCACCTCGCCACTGTTGGACTTGGCCCTTTTGGTAGGTTCACCCCAAAACTTTTTGCATTTGCCTACCCTGTTTCTGTAACCTGGTGTTGGTGATTTTAGGCTTCTGCGCACTTTTTCACTGTGGTCCAGTGTAAAGTGCGTGCGCTCTCTGTGTATGTGTGGTGGGAGTGGCCTGCCCTCCCATGGGAATGCATGAAGAATATGTGTGACCATGGTAGTTCCTGATGTGTGGGGAGTGCAGGGTCGAGTTTGGTATGTGCGAACTCGTGTGATTAAATGCTGCGCGATGATGTGCGTGGATGTATTGTGTCTAGTGTGGAAGTGCCTCTTCTAGAAGTTGGCATGTCTGTGCAGTAAATGTGAATTGACTGTCTGGCTTCTGATTAGCTGGAGCTAGCTGGTGTGCCTGGCTCCAGGAGTCAGGATGGGTTTGCCCCGGTGGTGAATGGAGAGATCTGCATGTTGATATGAGGGAGGAGTGGACGTGGGACCTGAATAGGGCTGGGCCTTCCCTCCACAATGCTGGCTCCACCCCGTGTGGTGCGTCTGATGTCCCTAGCCTGGCCAGTGAAAGGGAGAGAGGGATTGAGCAAAACAAAGTGCTCAGGAGTTCCCCTGAACCAGCTATAGCTGGTTCTTCCATTGCTTGCACCTTGTTAACAAAGGTATTTTGTGTATAAAAAGGGGCTGTGACCCCCATTAAAAATGTTCTTGTCTTGCACTTGAAACTACCAGGGGGGTGCTGTTGCTGGGGTCCAGGGGAAGGCTTGCCTCCCTGGGCCTGCCCTGCCCCTGGATGCCTGGAGGACTGCTTGATCCCTGTTGTTCTCCACCTTTTTTGTTTCCTCTCCTTATGGACTTGAAGCTACCCTAGCGCCCTGGGAGTGCTTTATTTTCCCTACAGGACAGCGCTCTGATTGCCAGGAGTAGCGCTTTATTTGTACTTGTAATTTGCCCAGGCTTATTATAGCCTAAGCACCTTGGGCCTCATTTATGAGGCTGTGTGCCACTTTTACGCCGTAGATGCGTCACTTTGTAAAGCCCTGCGCCACATTATACCTGCGCCAGGTATAATGTATGCAGGGTGGGCGTATTCACGCAAGAAAGGGTCGTAGAAGTGACGCAGTGAAATCTATGAGATTTCACTGCGCCACTTCTAGGACACAAATGCGTCAATTTTTTACGCCTGCCTCACAGCAGGCGTAAGACTGACGCAGGCCCTTTCACATGGGGCTTTCCCCATGTGAAAGGACACATTGCTGGAGTTGCGTCACTTTTGTGACACGCTCCAGCAATGCGTCACTTTTGCGCCATACAGATACGTCAGAAATACTGACGTATCTGTAACTCCTTGCGCCATGATGCGTCATACTGTAAATATGACGCATCATTGGTGTCGCAAGGAGGGCGCAGTGAAAAGTGACGCAACGCTGTTTTCACGCAGCGATGCGTCACTTTTCATAAATGAGGCCCCTTGGGAGCACCATATTCTAAAGCCCCAAGAGTAATGCAGGGGCTTGGCAACGCAACGCTGACCGAGGAGAAAAGGGATTCCCCAGCGAGGGATTCCTCAGAGATCGCCGTTGTGTGTTGCAGGTGCCCACCCTGCATTTTGGCGGCTCGTGTCCTTCGATAATGTGCGGGTGCCCACCCCGCTACTTTGGACTCATTTTTATGTTGGGAGACTTAGAATTACGGGTGCCCACCCCGTTTATTGAAAGAAGAACGGGAGCCTACCCCGCATTGTGGCCCCCAAAAGAGGGAAGATTGCCGCCGCTGCTGCCCGCGGCCTGCCTGGTTGTGGGCGGGGCCACTGGACCGAAGCGGAAGTGCGACCGGAAGCAGGGAGAAAGCTGGAGCCTGCCCTGCAGGGCTCCCGTATGCCGGTGGGAACCCTGCGCAATGCCCGGTAGAAGTACTGATGGTGAGGCGCCCGCCCCTGTCTCCGAGGGTAGCCCCGTGTGTCCCGGGCATAGAGAGAGGCGGCGCACGCCGATGCCGCCTCTCGAGCTCAAGCAACAGGAGAGCCGCCGGGAGCCGCACGAGAGAGCGCAGCACAAAGTATCCTGCCCCCCCAGAGCAGGTGTTTGGCGCTTGGTAGGGCTCGGTGGTGTGGGGGCCTGTTCCAGGCACCGGGATGGTGATGGGCGGCCCCGCCTGACAAAGGGTCACCCCAGTGAGGATAACTGAGGGCCAGTGAGGGCCCCGTGGCAGTCAGAGTGCCCCCCTAGCAGCAGGCCGCTCCTACAGTTGTGGCATAGTCATTTACGGAGCCTGAGGGCTCCAACGTTCAGGCAGATTATTTTTACAGCCAGGTGGCTCTTTGGGGGACAACTATATTCAGAGCCCCGTGTGGCTCCAGCCTGCACATTTTTGTTTCAGAGCCGGCGTGGCCCCCACAGGCACAGTAATTGCGAGAGGACCCAGAGGGGTCCATGCTTTGATTGTCCAGAGGATCCCATGGTGGTTTAATGCGCGCTAGTGCGCTCCTCAGTGCTTGAGGGCAAGTTATTTTTCCCCAGTGTCGCAGAGTTGTTATGGGAGCCTGTGCGCTCCAGGAGACATGGTTAGTGGTTCCAACATGTGGCAAATTTTGCTTTAAGGGCTACTGAGAGCCCGTGCCCTAGTTTCTTATTTCCCAGCTGCCCAGCAAGTAGTGGGCAGCTGCATCGTTTAGGCGTCATTTGAGCAAGAGTCCCTGAGGGGGACAGAGGGCCAGGCCTTCCACAGCTGTGCAGCACTTAGTGCCAGCTGCAGCATTTAGGCCCTGTTCTTGTTCTCAGCTGCCCAGCAAGTAGTGGGCAGCTGCAACATTTAGGTTGGCGCAGATGGCGCACACCTGACTGGCGCTGCATTGGCAGCGTGCCCTGACATTCTGGACACAAGGCATTTGAGCCCCATCTTGAGATGACCAGTTGGCCAGGGGGGCTGGTATGTGGGTATGGCGCAAGGCCCTAATGTGATTGATGTGTTCTAAATGTGGTGCTAGGAAATGTATTGTTATAGTATGTTTTGCGCACCCTGTATCTGATCCCTCTAAAAACTGTAGTTTATGATTATGAGGTTGTTTTACCTATGTAGGTTTGTGTTAGTGAGATTGTACTTCACTCTGTGCTTTACGCCCCTAAATGTGAGTTATACTTAGGAGGTAGGGTCTAATGTGTTTAGACTAGTGAGAGATGGCATAATGTGTTTATGCTGGTGAGGTTGGCGCAGAATGTAATTTGCGCCTGAGGTGACTGGGCATAATGTAGTTCATGTTACAGGTTGAGGTGGAGTGCAGTGAGTACCAGTAGTTACTGGTTGTAGGTTTATGATCTATTTTACTTGTACCAATTTCTGCTAAGTGTTGATTCTGACAGTGGCCCATGTGGCCCTGTCCTTTGTAAATAATCCCTTGTGAATATTGCCCGTGCCAGTTGGCACAATGTATATTGTGTGATTACTATCTGATGTGTTTTGAGAATACAAAAGTTATTTTTATATAACCTTGTGTGGAGTTCCTTTTTTGGTGTGCCTGGGATGTTGTTGCTGTGTGCGTGCGCAAATGCTTTACACATTGCCTCCGGGATAAGCCTGTCTGTTCGTGCCAAGCTACCAAGGGGGTGAGCAGGGGTTATCTTAGGGCATGTAACTCCCTTGCCCTGACTAGAGTGATGGTTTCTGCCTGGCTTTGGCGCAAGCCTCAGCCAACCAGAAATCCCATTTCTAACAGCCACCAAGACATGGAACACCCTCCCACTGAGCCTACGACAGACCCAAGACCTGCTGACCTTCAGGAGGTGACTCAAGACCTGGCTGTTTGATCAGTAGCGCCCACCCCGTACAGCGCCTTAAGACCCGTGCAGGTATGTAGTGCGCTTTACAAATGATTGATTGATTGATTGATTAAAATATATATAGCAAGCCCAATTCACTAGTGAAGTTTCATTTGTAATAATGCTGGTCAAGTAATTCACAGGACTCATCCTCTATGTCACTTCACACTACACTATGTGACTGTGCTCCTCATCTTGTATTTCAGCTTTGTGGCCACAGTAAATACTCCTGCTGACACTGCTGAGTCTGATGTTTGGCGGTCACCACCCAACATCATAACCGGCCTGGCTTGCTTGTCTCCTAAGGGTCACAGTGGTTATGCTAGGCTCTATGCCAGCTAAGGGCTACCTCAAGTAATAATGAGTGCCCACTATGCACTATACATGCCAAGCAACCAGCAATCAGCAGAGACCAAACAAACAGAAGAGGCTTCAAAAGTGTACCTTGTCCTGTGCCTGCTCCTGCACAACACAGTAAAACCCGGCATGGAGGCCTGAATGCTGCAGGGGACGGGGGGGAAGCAAGGGAGCGCAGTGGAACAGAGTGGGCGCATAATTTGGATTATTCTATGCAGAGGGCATTCCTTGCAATTAGAAGTCAAAGTAAAATGCCAAAGGAAGACAAAACAAAGTCACAATAAAGTAACAGCAAAAGGAAAGCATCAATAAGAGAAAAATGAAGTAGTAAAAACACACTTCGGAAACTTCCTCTGAGAGCAATGCAGAGAGCGAAAGTCATTTCGAAGTTGTGATACCAAGTTAGATTGGGCTGCAGTGCCATCTCCTTCATATCTTCTCACAGTTGATACCAGTAGCCAAAAAGAAAAGAAAAGAAAAAGAAAAGGAAAGTGGGCTCTTGGAGAATGTCCTGTGTTATGTTTCCTGGTCAAAAACTCCTGAGAGGCCATGAGCCTTGGGAATAGAGAGTATAACATGATAAGGTCCCTAGGCTGGTCGGGCGAGGCAAACTGAGTTCCAGGTTTCTACACAAAAATTGCTGCACAAACGACCAGGTGACGATGTGCCCCAAGGAGGTTAGCTGCTGGTTATAGTGCTTTGTGTGGCTACATCTCCCGGATTAATCTCTTTGTTCACAGAATCAGAGAAGTTAGTACTGGGAGACCCTGAGACAAGGTAGTGGGTGTGGCTATGTTTGTGGTCGGCAAGGGCACTGGTGTAGGCAGCCCAGTGTGGCTGGCAGCGAGGTTTGTACTGATCCTTTTTAAGTTTGCCGCCTACCCTCCGGTGTGCCTACCGTTCCAACCATATTGAATCTGATGCAGGAAGTCAAGTCTGATGTCAAATGAGAGTGACTAATAGTTGTTACATACGGGTAACAGCCAACAGAACCCTACAACAGAAATGCACAGTAACTCTAAAAGCATCTTTTTCATCACCTTAACCATTCCAACATTTTCATATCCCCACCTATATTCAAACACACTCTGGATAGAGGAGCTAAGGACCTACAAATCTATTGCAACAATGAGAGCAACTAGGGTGAAATTATGAACTCAAGCCAAACAAGCAACTGCTGCAAGCAAGCTGGATGTCCCACTAGACCATGACATAGAACAATAGACAGCAAACAACTATGTTCTGCAATGTAATCAGCAAGTTTATACTTAAAATCTTACAAAGACGGGAAAGAAATACTGAAAGAGAAGAAAATGATAGAATTTAAGAAAATATCTCATGAGTATCAGACCGCAAAGACTCCTTTTAGGATGCAGCCCATTGAGTCCACGTGTGTTTAAACTGTTGTTTTGAAAGATGAACTGTTGTGTTATCAGTAGTCACAAGAGCCTGAGTGCACTTTTCACCGCTCCAGAATAGGGTTACCCTCCCTCAACATCGATGAACACAATCACAAACTACTATGTTAAAAGCGGCAATCCTAAAACTACTCATTGAGCCTAAAAAGGCCTGAGTGTTGAACCAGCCCTCAAGGTGACAGTAGTGTCACCAGAAGTGAAAATAACCCCAAGAATCGATCAAAGGAATTGCACTCACCAGACAACAGGTGATCATTGGAAATGAATATTCAGTTCTAGCACCCAATATATTGGAGTCAAATCTCCTACTCTGTTTACCTTGGCTAGCAATATCATTGGAATCACCGTAATGCACAACAAGCAAGAGCCCAAGGACCAAATTCTGCCTGCTGTCTTAATGAACAGTAGAACTCATTATGCACCTGTTGCATAAATGCTCAACTTTTCACCTGGAAGTGATCTCCTCCAAACTCCAGATGTAGCACAAATAAGAGGGATGAATATGAATTATTCGAATTGGACATAGCAGCCGCCTTTGATCATGTTAATAGGGACAAACTCTGGTCCCTGATGAGCAATTTGGGAATCGACCCTGGCCTGATTAATATTCTGAGAGAATTACATAGGGATACCACCGCCAGAGTACGCTATAACACGAATGGGGGGAACACCGATCCGTTCCCGTGTACTAGCGAGGTGAGGCAGGGTTGTATCCTGGCCCCTTTTTTATTCTCGCTCTATATTATTAACCTAGAGCAGACTCTGATTAACTTAAAGACAGATTGTCCGAGACCAGGAACGCGTCATATACCGGTACTCTTGTACGCAGATGACGCGGTCCTGCTAGCCCGTACCCCGAAGAGCTTACAGATTCTAATTGATGGATTTGCCAAATTTATGGAACCCTAGATCTCTCTGTGAACCTAAGTAAGTCATATGTTATGCTGGCAGGCAATAAACCTTGCACCAGCTTTTCTTATAGAATAGAAACTCACACTTTAGAAAGGGTGGACTCTTTCTCCTATATTGGCTTATTATTCGACGGTTCACTTAAATTTAACCCTTTGGTGGAGGGCAGTTGTTCTAAACTAGTATCTTCAAATGGGGCTATTGCAAATTATGGGCGTAGACTGGGTCGCTGGTCCCCTGAACAAGTCATGAGCCTATATAGTTCCATATGTTGCTCCAAAGTTGGCTCTGAAGTGTGGGGTTTTGTAAACATTGACCAATTGCAGCGGGAGGAAAATACATTTTTTCAAACTATATTAAAAATACCGCAGAGTTGCCAAGCTGTAATTGCTCATAGGGAATTAGGGAGGCCTTACATTGAGGATCTGGTTAAAGTTAGACCTATCTTAGCCTGGATAAAAATATGAAGGTTGAAGGTTTGAAGGTTTTTATTAAATTAGCACAGTTAATTAAAACCATTGCTATAGAGTATCAACATTAGCACAATTATCACGTTAGAAAGCAAACTAAGAAAACCATCAAGGTTTGAAATCCTATATATATAACTAAAAAGGAATCATGTAGTTGCCATTGGAATCACATACAGAATTCAAAAGACTAAAATAACATGAATTAATACGGGAATGCTTAGGCCAGGGGAAGAAGAAAGTCTGTGATGAGTTTTTGGGGGGAGGAACTGGAAGAGCAGGGGCCAAGGAGGGTAAAAAAAGATTGTCCAGGAGTCTCACGTATTTTCCAGTCCTTACAAGCACTTGAGTGTCTAAGGAAGTAAAGCACAGGGCCGATGCCTCCCAACATGACCTGATGCCCCATTTTAAATATAAAGGTTTTAAAAGAAGTCTTCTGGTTGCGTCAAGGGCGGGACAGCAGCAAAGAAGATGGAACCATGATTCGGACCTGTAGTTGCACAGTCTGCAAGCCCCATCCTCACTTGTTGGAGTCCATCGGTTGAAGGCAGTGGAGCGCAGACCTAGGAGACGCATCAACATTATATTCTTCCGAGCCACTGTGTTCAGATTTTCCAGGAGGTAAGATTAAGGTACCCCAGGGAGGTATGAGTTATTCAGGGGGAGCAGGACAGTGGATGTTTTTAAAGCCTGGGAGTCCATACGATGGGAAATTTGTCTAAACTGCTTATTGATAACCTTTTTCCAGACTGTGTATGGCATAGTGTCTGTGGTTAGTAATGAGTTGTTGATGTCTAGCGATCTTATGGCCTTTGTGATTTGACGATTCCATGGATTCCCAGGGCTGGCAAGAGTTTCTTTTAGCCGGGCTTTTAGGGTGTTGTCTGCTGCTTTTAGTGTCCTTATAAAGTATTTCAGGGTATCAGCCTCACAAGAAATAGATTGTCTTTGAAGGCCCAGCTCCAGTCGTAGTCTTGCCCTGTGGATGAAGTTCGGAAGATGAAAGATTTTTTTTATAAATGGAGACTTGGGCGTGGTCGAGACTGGCAGAGCATGCTCCAGGGAAGGCCTGGTGCCCATAATTTAAGGCGGGGAGAAGAGTGGCTTTAATCACCTTCAGAATAGGTTCTGCAGAAGGACTACTCAGGGACTAGTTAAGTCAGATCAGAGAGTATGTTATTGCTCCTGCTCTCTTTTTCAAGGCAGCTAGATGAGCTGATGGTCTAGAGGACTCACTAAACCAGACCCCTAGGTAATTATATTTTGATGTTGTTTTAATCTTTGCTGGCCCGATGTTCCACCTTAAATTTTTCTTGTTGTTGCAACAGCCGAATATCAGAACCTTTGTCTTTTCCTGGTTGATTTTTAAAGTATTAGCAGTATTATATTTGTGGAGCGTTGAAGGCCGGATTTTGCCTGGTCCATTATAACAATATCATCGGCATATTGCAAGATGGGCAGGTTTGTTTTTGCAAGGCCCAATTTTGGCGGAAGGAGATTGCTTTTCTCCAGGAATGTTCCCAGGTCAGCGGTGTAAAGGTTGAACAAGAGGGGGGCGAGAACGCAACCTTGCTTTAGGCCGTCTGAGGTTGGAATTTCTGCAGAGACTGTGTTTGGGCCAGTTCTAACTCGCACCCATGTGTTCCTATGCAAGGAGATTAGGGCTCCTAACAGACTCTGAGGGATCCCCCACTTGTCTAGTTTCCTCCATAAGGTGTCACGAGACACTTTATCAAAGGCAGCACTATAGTCTATAAAGCATCAGTAAAGTGGTAGATGATTTTTTGTGCTGCTTGTTGACTCAGGATAGCTAGAGTGGTGATGTTATCTATTGTAGAGGCCGAGGATCGAAACCCTGTTTGAAAATATGGTAGGATGTTGTTTTCTGCTACCCATTTTTCTAGCGACCTGAGAAGACACCGGGCGTATACCTTAGTCTCAAGATCTAATAGGGCGATGAGTCGATAATTAGCTGGAAGAAAGGGATCTCCTTTCTTAAATATTGGGCATAGGATCGAGCCTAACCATGAGTCTGGTAGCCGACAGGTGGTAAACACGTTGTTGTATAAGGGGACCAAAAGCTTGGCCCACTCTTCCAGAGCACTTTTGAATACCGCAGATGGAAGGCCATTGGGCCCGGGAGCGCCATCGTTTTTCATGGCTTTCAGGTACTTAGAGACCTCGGCTGGAGTAGTCAGCTCATGGATTTCTATCTGCGTGGTATCGACACACTCTCTATGTTCGGTCTCCGTTGGGTCCACGGTGTCACAGCAGTATTGTTGAATCACATGCTGGGCCCAATCTTCTTCACGAACCGCGTTCCCTCTGTTCTTGTTGGGGGAACGAAGCTTGTTCATGTTGTTCCAGAACTGGGACAGGTTTTTCCCCTGTAGCAAGGCAAATATTTTTAGCCACTCATTCTGTTCTTTTTGTCTCTTAGCATCCCATGATGATTTTTTAAAGGCTTTGCGCAGTGAGGCCATATTGTTAGCAGAGTGCGCAGTGCCTTTCGATTTGTGCAGGCGCACAGCCCTCCTTAGGGCTCTTCTTTGGCTGGCTAACACCGGGTCAGAAGTCTGCTTCGGGCGAGGCCCTTGGGGTCTGTGGTGAGCTTAAGGGCCTGTCAAGAGGTCTCGTAGTTTGAAAATGGCTTTGTCCCACCAGTGATGAAAGTCTGTGGGGGGATTGAGCGTGGAGTTTGGAGTTTCTCCCATAAGCCAGGAGCCCACCTTATCAGAACCCGAGGCGTCCCATTTAATTTGTCTGACTAGGGTGTGGAGTTCAACCTGCGTTGATTGCCCCACTTCAGTTATTTCGGCAGTGGCAGGCACTTGCAGGCCCATTGTTACGGTTAAAGGGTTATGGTCGCTCTCGGTACGAGTGGGGATTTCCATCATAATTAATTTATTCGCCAAAGATGGTGATAAAAAAATATAGTCAATAGTCGAAAGATTCTTAAATGTTGGCGACAGATGGGCACCAGGATTCTGTTCCAATGTGATTTGCTTTGCAGAACGTAAGTTGGAGTTGGTTAAAAAAGTAGTCATGGCTTCTTGCTCTTTAGTTTTGGTGAGTAAAAGGGCATTGGTAGCCAGGTTTCTGATGTTGAAATCCCCTAGTAACAGTACTTCTGCAGAGGCGAATTCCAATAAAAGTTCTTCCAGATGTTTGACCAATAAAACTGTTG
This sequence comes from Lissotriton helveticus, assembly GCF_964261635.1. Classification (NCBI taxonomy): domain Eukaryota; kingdom Metazoa; phylum Chordata; class Amphibia; order Caudata; family Salamandridae; genus Lissotriton; species Lissotriton helveticus. The sequence goes on along the minus strand of NC_136067.1, from coordinate 346,717,081 downwards.
CCATTGATTTTGAAGTTTTGGCTATGTTGTGGTAACAGTTAATTAAGAGCAAGGTAATGCCCATGCCTAAGGTTGAAAGACCGGTAATTAGTACCGTCTGCCCTGCCGTTAAGTTCCGATAGATGGGACCGCGATCTTGCACCTGTGTTTGATGAAAATGGAGAGGCCCCCAGAGGGTCTTCCATGGAAATTAGGCTGGGAAGCTGATTGAAAAAGTTCGTAATAGCCGTGGAGAGGCGATGGAGATAGAGACCAAGTCTCTTGAAAACAAAGGATATCACTTTTATTCAGAAATTTGACAGCTGATTTGGATGAGAAGGTTGACTTTAACCCAGCCACGTTCCAAGACGTAATGGTCAGTTTGGAGTCTGACCCTTTGGCTTCCCCGTTAGGAGGAGTGCTGCTGGAAGCATGCGGTTGAAGGCTCTCGATCGGTGTACCCATAGCGGCTGTCAATGGCGTGGGAGACAGGGCGGCTGGATTTACAGCTCACCAGACGTTGATTGTTGTTACATGAGATGTTTATGAGGTTATCCGCTTTCGAAGCATCTGGAAGCCAGACATGGTTGCACCCCGAGTCCCTTTCAGAACGCTGATGTACTGCCCCACTAAGTCACCCTGAAGAAGAACGTGGGGATATTTTTGTTGTGGAGGAACCCACAGTTCTATGCCCCAGTTTTCAAAGAGGCTGGCTTCCCCAAAGATTGCATCCCTTAGGGATTCTCGAGACCACGTTGTAACAGTTGCTTCTGGACCCCCTTTGCCTGGTATTGAGGCAAACTTGACCGATGTAAGATCTGAATAAGTCACCCCAGAAAGCGCCGGAACGTGATTAAATAAGCGGATAAGGTTGCTTCTGTTGAGGATGTCATGCGGGCACTTGTGTACATAGTGAGGAAAAAAGACAAGTTCTAAATTTTTTTCCGGACTTTGATATTTCTGTCTCCCTGCTGTTTCGGGTAGAGGTTCGGGGGCCTTAAAATGTTGGGGTCGAACTTCAGATGGATGATTGTTCCCCACCGGTTGGCTTTTCCCCCCGAGACGTATATCAATTGGGACTGAGAAGGCCTCCGCATTTTTATAGGGTGATCCCAAAGAGTTTTGGTTGGGTCACTTGACAAGTGACACAGAGAACGGCCCGTCAGTTCACCTTCTGTTGTAATTTGGAAGTCTACGTTGGTTTGTTTTGCATTTTCCGGGCCATTGTTTGGGCTGTTCCATGTGTTTGGTACTTCCCTTAGGGGCTGTGCTATGTTGTTTTGACTGCTCAGGCTTTGGTCTTGAGAAGCTGTTCCTTTAGTTGTTTTTGGCAGAGATCCATACGTTGCCATTGTAGAGTATAGTTCAGTAGTTCCGGGTGCCGGGGGCGTTCCCTTAGGTACTTCCTGTGTTAATGGCCCAAGATTGTCAGTGGCGTCTTTATTGTCCATGGGAATCTTTCTTGTCTCAGGGGTTTTCATTTTATGTTTTGAGGCCAGGTTAAAAATGGGAAAATAGGAGAGCCCCCTCACTTCCGAAACTGGCATGCTAGATGCCCCTGACCCGTCGAGCCCCGCTCTCCTTTTCGCAAGACGTTGTTTTTTAGATTGTTTTTTAAGTTTCTTTCTCTCCCTCCTGGACAGTGGAGGTTTCATGAGAAGATTAGATGGCATGTGAGTCGTGTTCAAATGGGCTATGTCAGTGAGGTCAGACAGCATAATCACTGATGAAATAAGCATTAGACTGCTGATGTTAATGCACTCCAATCCAGCTTTGAGATTGCTTGGGCTGGTCGCCAATGACAGGCAAGGCGAATTTTTGATGTCTGATTCCAAGGAAGGGGAGATAGCTCTTCTTGCTGATAATGGGCCACCCGATGTTGCAGTACACAAGGACTTTTCAGGGGAAAAAGAGGTTTGAGACTCTTGAGTGGATTTCGGTATCCCGTTTCTATTGGTGTTGAACTTCACGCTGTCCAAAAGCGCACCCAAAATTTCTGGAAGGGATAAAAGTTTGTTGATTAGTGGAAAGCAGGAACAAGAGTTCGAACTATCAGGAGGCCCTACCGATCTTTCGAGAGAGATTAGCCTGGAACCCAAGTCAGACAGTGCTAAAGCCAAAGTTTGAATTAAGTCAATCTGTAGGTCCATTTTCTGAGATTGCCATAACAAAGGTGTTGCAATTGCATCTTGCTTTACGTGAAGGAACGTCAACGAGACCGAGATAGGACTTATAGATCCTGAGGGGGTAAACATAGATGGATCCTTGTCTTCTTGCACCGTGCTGAAGGAGTTGTAGTAAGGGTTGAAGCCCGGTGTGTGGGCGAGGGAGTCCTCGATTTGGGCTTCTAGGGAAGCCAGGAATCGATTGGATAAGTTTTTAGATAACAGGGGGCTTTCATACTTTGGGCTCTTCCTTAGAGATGAGGAGTCGCCTGGCTCAATTTGATGTGCACCCGGACTGCATCGTAGTCCGGGCTTCGATACTGAATACGCTGCTGCCCGGTCTCTGCAGCTTTCTTGAAGGTTTAAAGGAGCGGGCAGAACGCTGCCATGAACTTGGGCTTGAACTTGTAATTTGGCTACAGTATTTTTATTACACTCGTTTTTGTAGAGTCTGAGACAGGATCTGACGGAGAAAGGTTTCCAGCGTCAGTGGGATGAACTCTTAATGGGTCAATAGAAGTGTCCTGGATCGTGATGACATCGTCCTGGGAAAGCCTATAATAATAATAATAATAATAATAATACAGAATTTTGTAAAGCGCAAACAGCTACCTCGCTAGGAGGTGTCCCGGCGCTAGGAGAACACAATTGACCTAGAAGCGAGAAGTAAGAAAGTTTAGCGCGGTTGAGTGAAGAGCCATGTCTTCAACATCTTCTTGAAGCATGGTTCAGAATGGGCCTGCTGGATTGCTTGTGGTAAAGTGTTCCATAGAGAGGTAACATTTGTCGAAAAAGTTCGACCACCTAGTCGAGCCTTTTTTGTTCGTGGGACAGCCAGTTGAACGCGGCAATTGGAGCGCAGTGCGCGGGTTTGGGAATATCTCGGAAGCCGGCTTTTCAAGTACTCTGGGCAGGAACCATACAGAGATCTGAAGGCTAGCGTGAGTGCTTTAAATTTTATTCTGCTGGCAACTGGAAGCCAATGCAATGAACGTAAATGCGGAGAGACTGACTGCTTGAGCGGAATTCGCAGTAGCAGTCTCGCAGCCGCATTTTGAACTCCCTGAAGTTTTTGCGTCAGGTATTTTGGTAGGCCCAGGTAGAGTCCATTGGCGTAATCCTGCCTAGATGTAACAGTGGCATGGATTACCGTTTTCCGACAGCTCTCCGGGAGGAGTCTCAGGATCTTACGGAGATTCCTCAGTTTACTCAAGCAGCAGCCGGCAACTTGTTGGATATGTGAGGTAAAGGACATGCTATCGTCCCCTCTCACTCCAAGGTTTTTTGCCGTACGGCTGGGTGAGGGGGCTTGGCCCATCTCCGTGGGCCACCAAAGTTCTGAGGCGGGGGTAGGGCCTTTGCCAAAGCTATACGGCTGATGATTCTCATGTGAAAGGTGAGCTTCGGGCGAGCATAAGCGAGGACTCTCAGAAAGTGATCTTTTAATATGAACAGGGCTGGGAGAAGAGAGCTTATCGTGGTCCTGGGTTTCCGCATCACACTGTGGTGATGAAGTAGGAGCAGAGCCATTTTGAAGAGCACGTTTAATGAAGAACTCACTGATCCGTGCTTGTGACAGTTGGCCACCTGGGTATGATACTTTATCTTGGGTTGACAGTGACTGTTGGAGAGCACCCCTGGGGGAGACAGCTCGAAGGGTAGTACCCTTTCTCCGGGGAAGTTTCCTAAGAGGCATACTGACTTGGCCCTCCATGAAGCACCCGCAGGATATTGCTTACAGGTTAGCGAGTTGGAGCTCGGAGCTTGCACACTCCCTATCAACGCCCCGGCAACCCTGGAGTGGTAGAGGGAGAAACTACAGGGACCACAATCCACCACAAGTGGGGCCCAGGACAGCCCAGAAGAGTTTATCGAGCTCGCTGACAGGAGTGCACTTTAATGTTTCGCGATGCCGCACTTCCTTGAGCGAGTGTCCCTGAAGACCGGACCGTCCCAGGTGACTTCGGGATGCCAGCAGAATACCGCCTTTGATTGCGGCTGATCGGTAGAGTTACCAGTTGCCAATCCTTTGTGCAGACCTAGGTTTGCGTCTCGGAATGCCACGGAACCTCGGCCGCGTCTATAGCAGCCTCTCCTCTCTTTTCTCCCAAGATTCTGAGATTTACTGATGGCTGTTGGAAGCCGCCCGAAAGGCTCACTGCAATCCTGGAACTCGGCACTCGTGGTGCTGACGGCCTTCACTGCCCCCGCTGCCCTTCACTACCCCCACTGATGGGGGGGGTCTGCAGCAAGCTGGAAGAGGCTGAAGGGAGCCTCCTAGATCCTAGCTTCCTCAGTATTAACGGTGTTAACATAGCGCTGCCAGAAACGCCCCACTGGGAACAGAAAACCAGGACTGGAATCTGCGGACTCACCATGCACATGCGCACAACAGAGCAGGGGGCTGGAGGTTGGGGGCTGGACGCGAGCGGAGCACTCAGGGGGTGCCACGAGCAAGAACGGACCTAGTCAGGTCTGCCTTGACAACCCCCCCGGGCTCTTACTTTGCGGCTGCCTCTATCGGCAGCCGCACTCGTGCCTTAGTCCCCCCCTCACTCAGAACTCACTCAAGACTCGGGGCTGGCGTTGGCCTCACCTCCTTGTGCACGAATGCTGCCGTTTGCTCTCTCGAAGCCGCTTGACCTGGAAAGTCACCCCCGCCGCCTATTGCTTGCCTGCCGCCTGCCTTCTTGGAGTTTTAGAGTTTTGGCAGGCTTGCGGCGGAGTCACAGCTTCGGCTTCGGTCGCGGCTGGTCGGAGGTTCGGCTGGCTCAGATAGCTCGGGTAGCCGCCGCGGCGGGCTGCAGCTGTGCGCCGTAACTCAGAGCACTCAGAGCACTCTGGACGCACTGACTCCACCGGCCACAGGAAATGGACTGTCCTCCATCAATATGGAAATATGGATAAACCGTGAAGCAGCCCTGAGAACACCGTTTGCACAGGTTCACAACAGCCAAACCCAGATGCAAGTGAAAACAAAATCAAGATATACCAGAAACTCTCACAGTGCAACTGATTTCTTCTTTCATGAGAAAATTATGCCGAACCCTACACATATTAGCTTGTGTTCTGACTTCTCAAACCTCAAAAACAGATGACCTAATCACCGTCATGCATGAAATATCTTCAAAGATTGAACTAATAAATAGGAGAATGTGAGCATGGAGGAAGCAGTAACATGTTCAGTAAAGAACAGAGCCATATCAAGAGATCTTTACAGTTGTTCAGCAATGTTGACTAAATTTGGTGATGTTTCTGAAGTAATTTACTCAATCTTTGTTAATTGTAAAAGAAGCTGAAAAAACAAGGGGTCCATCGCATCTGGCTGTTTGAGCAAAAGGGATGCCACTATCATAAGCTGCAAGTACGCTTTGATTGGGACCAGTCCAGTCTCTTCCACATCCAAGCAGTTCTCCCTCTTTAAATTGGTTATTCTCAATACAACTTGTATAACAGGTGGCAACAAACCAAATACACCTGCATTACATACAGAACAAACTCCTGTAAAGAAGCAAGGTATTAAGTAATGCATATATAAATATAAACACAAAACAAAAAAGATTGGCAATGACAGGTACCATAAGCATGCCAAGAAAATATCTGCTTGAAGGAAACACTGAATTAATTCAACAAAAATAAACTATGCTGATGAGCTCATCTACTGACCTTGCCAATCAATTAATTGCAAACACAAACCAGGGGTAGAAGTGTGGCTTATCATGGCAGAAGCACACTCATATGCACAGAATCTCAACATCAACTCTTTCTTCTCCTTTAGAGCAATATACTTCTTCAAAGATCATTCCAGTTTCCAGTAATCATTCTAAATAATCCCCACACCCAGATCAACCAGATGGACTAGGACTGCCTACCCAAAGTTAAACCAAGGAAACTACTAATGTAGCCATAGATTATGACTTTGACACACCAGCATATTTTCAAATTGCGATACACTCTAAGAATGCTTCAGAGCCTTATCAAGACAGAACCAACCATAATGCACCCTGAATCTCATTGATCATGTTGGAGAAACCTCTAATATAGTGACATGAAAGCGGGCACCGCAAGACAATGAAGTATCATATCCACTAACTGAAAATGTTGATGCTAACCCTAATCCTATAATTGCCCCTCTCTAAACTGAGTATTGGCCACAACTCAACCACTCAAATAAACATGGTTTGACATTTCTAGACAGTAATATCACTGCATCCCTGCTGCAACATCTAGCGACAAAAAAAAAACACTAATGTACAATTATGTAGGCTAGTTAACATTGACAGTGCCCTGAGGGATCATGGCCACAACTGGTAGCCGATCAATAATAACATTATTCTCTTCATACCAAACTGCCACTCCAGACGTCCAAGTCCTGAACAGAAGAAATCTACTAAAAGTAATACAATCTTCACCTGAATTAGATAAGGTTATATTTATCTTCTCACAAATTATAAAAGAGGCACTACTGTAACTTGATAATATCACTGAAAGAATCTTGTCCAAAAGAGGCTTGTTGACTAACTGGTGAATACTTGCATCAGAAGAAAGGCCCAAACTGTATACAAGCATCTTCTAATTACCTCTCAGGCTATAATCATTCCAAGAACCTAAACTCTGTTTAGATCAGCATTGGACCATACCAGAAGCCACCTTTGAAAACTGTAAGAATAAAAATCCATCTAATTGAGACCAGAAGCCACTTCTTTGTCGAACAAAATCACCCATAGGACGACACATGAAAACTACACCCCCTCCACAAACACTGTAAACAACTGGCTAAGGCTATCATCAACTCTACAGGGGCACCCTCAAAGGCACCTTAATTACCTCCCAAAGGAATCAAACCTCACTTACCAAGACAGTGAGTATGAACGTAAAATGAGTTAGAAAATTGCTGGTTTGAAATAAAAAAATGAGGACAAAGAATGTGTCTCCCTTATCAAACCATGTCACAACTCCTACGTCCAAGAGACTTGGTCACTTGTTGAGACTGGGTTGGATGGATTTACTTCACATATTATTGGAGCAAGAAAAGAAGGAAAAGGCAGACTGAAAGGAGGCCTAACCATTTGGGTCGCAATCAGACAATATTAATCTGTAAAGGAAAATATTAAAGTAAATAATAATATCCAACATCTATGGATCAGCTATGACTCGTTGGCCCTAGATATATTTAATATCTATTTAGCACCTGAAAATTCTAATGAATTTATAATTTTTCTAAATGTACTATAGAAATATAAACATTGCCTGAAACTAACTCCCCAGAGCATGTACTGGCTTTCAGGGAAAAGGTAGGCTCACAAATCATAGTTCTATGCATAGATTTTAAACCAAACCTGAAGTGTAGATGTCAGACTTAGAGATGCACAAGGATGAGGTGATGTGTATCTTTCATCTCCACATTAACATCCTTGGCAACACCAAATGAGGTGAAATATTAATTACTTTTTTGATGTCAAATAACGTATGTTGCACCCTATTGGACTCCTCTGCCCATTTTACATTTAGATTTGGTAACCGAGAGAGTATAATTGATTACATACTTATCAACTTGGAGTCATGGCATTTTGTCGCCGATATGGAATTCAAAATACAGAAAGGGACTAGGGCCCATTAATAGGAGACTTTAGATTTCCTTCCAGCTTTATGAAAGATCAAAAGGCTACTGGGGTCGTGTAAATTGGCAATGTACAAAATAACATTCCCAGCTAGCTATATTGCTCTGAGGGCTCACAATCGGAAATCCAGTGAAGAAGATCAGCCTTCTAAGTTAACTACCATGGTTCTCACCTTGGAAAAAAGCCAGAAAATGTTGCTTCAAGTTCACTTAAGGGGAAAACTGTGCAGTCAATCCCTGTTAAAAACAGAAGAAACCACCTGGGTCGGACAAAGTACCAACTAATGACTGTAGATATGGCTTGCCAACTTGGGTACCTGCCCTAACAACGGTATTTAATGCAGTCTGGAATTATAAGGCGGTTCCTACATCTTGGAAAACAGCAATCATTGTTTTCCTCCACACAAAAAGGCGCCTGCAATGACCCAGCGAGCTATTGTTCAATTTTCGTACTCAATGGTGTGGGCAAGATTTATGGCAAATTATTACTTTTAAAAAAAATTAAATTCTTTAATAACTTTTTCTTAATACAAAGAGACATCATATCCTTCGGTACATTAGTAGTATAGTACAATAATCAATCACAAATACCAGTTCCACAGCCGATCTGGGAGGCATATAATCCAATGTATCTACAGTCTATGCCGTCAATCCCATTTCACCACAATTTATTATCTTTAGGTCAATAATAATTCCATCCCTTTTCCCTCAACTCAGTATTGCATTCCACATTCCCAACGCGCCTCTACAGCCGTATTTAACATTCAGATAAGCTGGTGGCAAGGGCTCTATCCAGCAACATCGTACTGTAGTTATTACCCTAGCATTCACTGGCACACCACCACAGGTGCAGAAGTGTCTTCACCCTCAGTGTCTTTATGTTTAGTCAGGAGATATGTCTAGTATAGTGCCCATAAGTTTTTGGGACGGCTACGCGGGGGGAGAAGCGCGCTATAGTTCTCAGTCTGTGTGCTGCAATACATCTCGGGCCAGATGTAGGTAGCTTAATACCGGTTGGTAACGGCCGAATTTACTGATTTTCAGCCGTTACCGACCGGTATTGGGCATTCGGGATGTAGGGGACCCAAAAATATCCGAATCGGTAAAGTTTCCGAATCGGAAACCTTACCGAATCGGAAAATATACCGAATCGGTAAATGTACCGAATCGGTAAACTTTACGAATCGGAAACTTTACCGAATCGGAAAAATTACCGATTCGGTATATTTTCCGATTCGGAAAGTTTACCGAATCAGTAAATTTACCGATTCGGAAAATAACAAATGGTAAAAATGAATTTTGAGATGTAGGTAACCTTTTAAATACCGATTTTGCATGGAATTCGGTATTTAAGAGTCAGTATTTACCATGGATTGAAATCAGGTGGTAACCAGGTGCAGGCTATAAAAAAGTTTCACCAGAATGGCGGCATTCTATGTCATTGTGAGGTGGCTATGGCTACAGGCAGAAGGAGAGATGGTCCGGAGGAGGGAGGAGCAGGTGTACAGGGAGAGGATCACTCTATTCCAGCTAACTGAGCCAGAGATCCTACAAAGGTACAGATTGGCTCCCCAAACTATCCTGGAACTTATCAGGGACCTCCACCCACTGTTGGACCATCCAACCCCAAGGGCACACGCCATCCCACCCCATGTCCAGGTACTGTGCAGCCTACACCTGCTTGCATCTGGGAGTTACCAGAGTGTGGTTGCTGCGGTAGGTGGGGTGTCCCCGAGCTGTCTGTCCCATTTCTTAAAAAAATTCCTTGATGCCATGTTGCAGAAAATGCATCACTACATCAGCTTCCCTGCAACGCATGCTGAACTGCTCAGGACAAAGACAGACTTTTATCAGATGGCGCATTTCCCAAACATCATTGGCTGTATTGATGGTACCCACATACCAATATGCCCACCTGCTGCCACAGAGTACATTTATCGGAACCGGAAGTCCACCCACATCATACATGTACAGGTGATCTGTGATTCCAAGTACATGATCACTGACATAGTAGCCAAATTCCCCGGGAGTACCCACGACTCCTACATCTTCCAAAACAGTGGTATCTACGCACGCCTGACAGCGGGGGAATTCGGCGAAGGATACTTGCTAGGTAACACACTGTGTGAAACTCCCTTGATACGTATTGCAGGTGGATGTGTGTGTGTGCATGTGAGTAATGTTTTTTCTTCTTACAATTAGGGGACAGTGCTTATGCTCTCCGGTCCTTCATCCTCACACCCTACCTCAACCCTACAACACCAAGCCAGAGGAGATACAACAGGGCACATAAGACAACCCGAAACATTGTGGAGCGCACCTTTGGAATGTGGAAGAGCAGGTTTCGCTGCCTCCATAAGAGTGGAAGGGCCCCCCAGTACACACCAATCACCTGCTGCAAGATGATTGCAGCCTGTGCAATGCTGCACAACCTTGCGGTCAAGAAGGGCACCGAAGTGGATATCTCTGATTATGAGGACCATGACGACGAGGAAGCAGTGCCTGAACCACACACATCTGGAGTTGCAACACCAACTGATGGCAGACACAGACGAGAAAAGATCACACGCAACTTCTTTTAAGTAAGTAAAGAGACACAGACAAGTAGAGTATGCACCCAATGTAGTTTAATTGTGTAATGACGTAGGTTTCTAAATCACAAATGTGCAACAAACAGCATTTAACTTCAATGATGTCAGTCCTGGTTCACTTCACCATGAACTGTAATAGTCATTTTCGTCCTTGCTTCCCAGTGCCACTTGTATGCTGCTCACTGTGCTCACTTTCTTGCTGGCCTGTGGCCTCCGCTTGGCGCCTGCTGCTCCTCCTCGTCTCTGGGACAAGGGAGTTTGCAATGCTGCTCCTGCTTGTGCTCTCCTCACTCACAGGCACATCCAGAGCAGCTGTCTGTGCAGTTTGGGCATTTAACAGCGCCTCAAGAGTACTGGTCATCCTGCCCATGCCCCTAGTGACCTCATTGTTGTTTTGGGTCACAGCCTCCTGCATGTTACTGCTTCTCCTGCATAGCAGGGATGTGGCAGTGGCCAGGCGGTTGAGAGCTTTATTTTGGCCATGAGCACGCTGCCTTTCCTTGGGCCTTGACTCAAAATCAGTGTCTAGTTTGGTGCATAGCAGCTGCACCGATTGGCTCATTTCGCGCATCCCTGCTGCCATCTCTTTGTTCACTTCTACAAGCTCCCTGATGCCCATTCCTATGTCTCCTGTGTTATTGTTCAGGGACCTCATTTGGCGTTGGCATGACTGGATGGCTCTTCCCTGCATCCTCTGGATTCTCACCATGCTCCCCTCCAGGCCACGGAACACACTTGGACCCTCCACAGGTGCATCTGCTGGCCTTTCTAGGACTCTGCGGCGTCTTGCACCACTATGGCCCACCCCTGCACAGGAGTGCGTTGTGCCAGAGCTAACACCCACAGGCAAGTTGTGTGTTTCCTTCCCCTCCATGTCAGCTGCTGCTGACTCCATTTCTAGAAGTGGGGCCACAACATGCCTCCTGCTTGGTTGTGATGCAGGTGTTGTGTCATGCTGTGATGCTGGCATTTCTGGGGATGACAACAACAGAGGGGATTGAGATCTGCGAGGGGACACCTGCAACTCTGGAGCCATTTCTGAGTCTTGTGCAGGAGGATGGCTACTTGGTGCAGCACCTGTGTCCTCGGGTACGTTCTGGGTAGATGGACCTGGCTCCTGACTCTCCTCCCTCTCTGGTGGTGTGCCTTCAGTCTCCTGCGAACGCCTGCGAGATGTTTCACCTGTGGACATATGAGCATAAATTAGCTAAGCGCTACTGTCTCACAGTCACTACAATTAAATATTTATCACTTTAGCTTTATTCTCTCTGCAATCATTTCCCAAACTTGGTGGTTGCTGTGCTGTATGACATGTTCATACCTTTCCTGACTACATATACCATGATGCATTGCTCCTGTATAGTGCTAGTAGTACTGGACTGAGGTGCACCTGGCCTCAAAGGGTACAGGTAAGGATGATGGTATGGGGGGAATGCTGTGCATTTGTCTTACCTTTTTTGCTTGCAGCTCTGGCTGAGCTGTCTACTTCTCCCAGTCCGCAGACGCTGTCTGGTTCAATGGTTGAGGCCACCATCTCCTCCAGGTCCGTAAGGGGGGGTGCTGGGTTCTTGCCTCCGCCAGTTTTTGTTGCCTGCTTGTGGTGTTCAGCCAATTTCTTTTTGGATTGGCTCCTGAGGTCGTAGAATCGCTTTTCAGGTCCTCTGTGTCTCTGGTAGTCACCCCAACTGCATTAACTTTGTCCATTATGTCCAGCCAGAGTTTCCTTTTGGCAGATTCTGCTACAGTGAGGGACTGCCTGCCAAACAGTTTTTGGTGCACCTTCACCACCTCCTTAACAAGGACCTGCAGCTCCATGCTGCTGAATTTGAGTTTTCTCCTCCTCTCTGGCTGCTCTTTTTCTTTGCTGCTTGCCATTTTGCAGTTTTAAAAGTGCTCAAAACCCTTTCTGCTGCTCAGGGACTCAGCTCAGCTCCAACTGCCTTTCCAGAAGCTTCTAATTAGTTGCAGCTGCCTGTGTAGCCACTTCCTGGTAGGGAGGGGGAGGGTGGTAGCACCTGATTGGCTGCCTACTTAAGTTTCACTATTGTTTGCTTTCCGATTCGGATTTTACCGATTCGGTATTTACCGAATCAGTATTTACTGATTCGGTATTTCCTATTCATTCCTATGGGCCAACAGGTCCGTAGGAATGAATGGGGAATACCGAATCGGTAAATACAGATTCGGTAAATACCGAATCGGTAATTTCCGATTGTCCGATTCCGATTTTTACCGAATCGGTATTTTTTACCGATTTTTTTATCTACATACCATTTACCGATTCTAAAATACCGATTCGGTAAAATTCGGTATTTTAGAATCGGTAAAATCGGATTACCTACATCTGGCCCCATGTCCTTTGCCCAGCTAGTAGTCGTGGGCCCTTAGCCCAGTCTATCGGTACTCTGTGCCTGGCTATTTGCAGGCCCATGCCTATGGTATGGGCTTGGAATACCCTAAGAATGGCAATAGTGGGTCCGGTGTAAGCGTTGTGTCTCTAATCTCTCCTAGTTCCCTAAAGACCCCACACCAGAAGTTGGCAATTCCAGGGCATATCCAGGCCAAGTATAGAAAATCTGCAGTGCGTTCCCCGCATCGCTCGCACTCTGCTGTGTCTCGCAAACCCATATCTGCATAATCTCTCCTACGTATAGTACACCCTATTCAACAATTTAAAGTGTATCAATCTGCAATTTAGGGAGATACGTTTCATACTCTCACAGCAGTATTTCCTCATTGAATCCTCTAGCTCTCTTCCCTAGTCAGCTTGCCCAGCGAGGCGTGATTTCGTGTAGTGGTTTTTCTGGTACTCCAGGCACAGAGAAAATCTTAGACTCTATCTGCACTGGGGAGTCAGCTTTATTCACATATGTGAGGGGAGCAAGTTCTGGTGGTTCTGTTAGATCACTTCTCAGGATATCCATCAGAGCGTGCCTAGTTCTATGAAACTGGAATCTATGAAGGAGTGTGGCTTTCCCAGCTGTGGCCTCTACCTCTTCCCATTTCTTAGCTATTCCCTCTGAGAACAAGTCTCCTATCATCCGGACATTGAGAGTGTGGAGCACCTGGGTTACCCCCTGTTTCTTACATGGAAGAAGCCAGTGGCACCATTCTAATAGTCAGTGGGGAATACAAAATAGCCCCAGCTTGCAATTTCAACAAGTGCTGCCAAGCCTGTGTGGTCGTGTTTATGGAGTCCATAATCCCTGTTTGACAGTCAGCCGGCTTTAACAAAAGGGTCAGCAATGGGTACGGGGTCGCTACCACCCTTTCTATTTGCAGATGGGGTGTATCAGGTAAACCGTGCATCCAGTGATGGACATGAGCACATTGCGCTGCTCTGTAGTACAAATCAAGGTCTGCGGCGCCTAACCCCCCCATACTGTATGGGAGTGTGAGGATGTCCCATTTAACCCGAGCGTGTTTCCCTGACCTAGCAAGTTTGATCATTAATGAAGTAGCACTATTGGTATATTAGCAAAAATAAACAGGAATAGGGGGAGCATCACCATTTTCATTATCGCAACCCTGCCTGCCAATGACAACGGTAACCTAATCCATTTATCTATATCGTCCTCTAGTTTACTAATAGCTACCCCATAATTCTCTTTAAACACCAACTCTGAGTCGGTGTGCCCGTTGACACTGAGGTATCTTACAGGTTCTGTTATCCATTGGAGCAGGTTATCCAGTGTAAATGATATTGTATTCAGGGTGAGGGGAAAAATATGTGATTTTGTCAGGTTTACATTTAAACCTGATACCGTGCCAAACTTCACAACTTCCCACAGTGTTGTGGATAGGTCACTCTCAGGATCTCTCACGTAGAGTAGCGTATCATCTGCATATGTAGAGACTATAAGTTCGTAACCCGGAAAGTGTATTCCTCTGTGTTTATGGTATTCCTGGAGTATGCAAGCTAATGGCTCTGCCACCAGTGCATCCAGTATCGGGGATAGTGGACACCCCTGTCGTGTATCTCTAGTTATGCGTATTGGGGATGTAACCAAGTCGCAGGTATTAATTCTAGCCATGGGGGAGTTATAAAGGACACCTATCATTTGATGGAAAATTTTGCCTAGACCCATTCTGATCATGACCTGCTTCATGAACGTTTTTTCCATGTCCTGGAATACTGCCACTGCTTGTACATCTTGTCTAGTATGCTGCATCACACCGAATACAGTTCTTAAATTATAGGTTACATTTCTTCTGGGAACAAATCCCGCCTGTTCTGGGCCACTAGCATCGGGACCAACAGTGCTAGTCGGGTCGCCAGTATCTTGGCGTAGATCTTGGTATCTACGTTAAGCAGCGACAGTGGTCGGTAAGATGAACATTCGACCGGCGGCTTATCTAGCTTTAGGATTGCAACTATAACTGCCTCTCTCATTGATGTTGGCATGATCCCTTCCCCGTACATTTCTTCGAAAAGCGTCACAAGGTGTGGGACCAGTAGGTCGTTAAATTCTTTATAGAAGTGCATTGTCAGTCCGTCTACTCCTGGCGCACTGCTAGTTTTCATTCCTGCCAATGCAGATGTAATCTCATCCAACTCCAGTAGTCTCATGAGGTATTCCCGGTGCTCATTGGTGAGCCATGGCTGTTTGATATGTGTCAGGTAGTCTAGAATTTCCTCTTCTGTGCCCATACTCTGTGAGCTGTATAAGGCCGAGTAGTACTGCCTAAATTGCTCCGCTATTTCCATCTCCTCTGTTAGCGCCTCCCCTTCTGCACTATTAATCTTGGCGACAACTATTTCTTCTCTGCGCTTCTTCAGTAGCAAGGCCAAGACCGCTCCAGGGCATTCGCCCTCCCCGTGGGTGCGAGCCATCGCATATTTGCCAAGGTGCTTCTTTTTAGAATCCGCCACCTGATGGTACTCTTCAAGGAGTGTTTTGATCTCCTACATGACTCCCTCATCAGCTCCTGCCAGAAGCTATCGCTCCAATGATTTGAGAAATTTCTCTAAATCCGACAGCCGCTTACGAAGCTCTCTAAGGACCCCAGAGTGCTTAGACATGGCTATCCCCGGATATACACTTTAAATGCCTACCATATTACTGTAAACCTATCTAGGAATCCTATGTGGCATGTAGAGAAAGTGTCTATAGCCTCTGCCATTTCTGCTTTGAAGACTGGGTCCAGCAGCGAGTATGGTGGGAAGCGCCAGGTGAAAGGCGGAATATGTTTTTGTGGGGTATCTAGCACCAGCAGCACCAGGAAGTGATCTGAAAGGGTGCAAGGGAGCACAACACAGTAACGAATCCGGCCAAATGTATACTTGTCTGCCAGCCAGTAGTCTATCCGGGTATGCAAGTCATGGTAAGCCGAGAAGTGTGTGTACCCACCTTCAGTCGGGGGGCGTTGCCGCCAGACATCGTATAATTCAAGTTGGGTCATGGCGTCTGCAATAGTACAAGCTGACGCAGTGGTGCACCTTCCCGGGCCTCCCAATCTATCCAGCTGTGAGCTCAGTACACAGTTAAAGTCCCCACCCAAAGTTGGGTCCACCTTCATATCTTCTCAACTTTTCCAACAGCGAAGCGTAAAATTTCGGATTGTCCTAATTGGGGCCATATACATTCACTAGCATCAGGTCCATCCCTTTTCCCCTTCACCTAGATATCGCAAACCTTCCCTCCTGATTAGTGTGAAGAGGTTCAAGTCTTAGATTGGTTTTAGTGTTCACCCAAGTGATTACTCCTCGTGCATGTCTTGTGAAGCCAGCTAAGGGTACATTGCCCTGCAACCCTCTGCTTCAGAGCATGTTACTGGTTGTGGGCAAGTGCGACTCTTGTAGCGGCGATATATCAATGTTTTGTCTTGCTATATATGCCATGACCTTCCTCAACTTTCTGTGGTCATTACGGCCTCTAACATTCTACGTTTTCGCTCTGATCTTACTACATGTGGTTGTGTTTTTGGTGGTATGGTCTGTCATCATACGGGCTGTACGTACTGTTGCAGTCTGCGCTACGCCATGTGGTTACTATTATTATTACTCCGATCCTGCACCACAACTGTCTCAGAAAAAATCTCACAATTCTGTAGTCTCTGTACCTCCCTTCCCCCACCCACGCCAAGCATTCACCAACTCTGCAGTGGCAGATTCCCCCCATACAAACCCCATATTTCATAACAAAGATTTACATTCAACTGTGTTAATCCCTAAATACAGTAGGTAGTCCCCAGGATGTGGTTCACACACGTGAGGGATGTTGCCTGCCCCCTCTTTTATCTGAACCTTGGTGGGCTGTCAACACCCGTCCGTCAGCCATCTAGCATATCTAGTACATCTGGTATCATTACTATCGTACACTTTCTGCATAAATCCCCCCATTGATAATATATCCTTTTCAACATATTCACATTGACCTTAGTCATTACATACATTACTTTTTAGCTAATCCTAGTCCCCCACAGGCCCCTAGGCCACCCCTAATCTCTCCTGTAATTACAGTGTGAGGATTGCCCTGTCATCACATCATATCCCCTTGGGACCCAGCTCTCTTATCTGTGAGTGTGTCCCCATCAGGCATTAGTCCTGGTCATCCAGATCGCCTCTGGTTACTCCCTCTAGGTTGTGCTGCTCAGGGCTGCGCTGCTTCTCCTTGGACCACTCCTTTATAGCTTTCTGCAACTTTTTAGGGTCCGTGACGATCCTGGATTTGCCCTGCCTATTAACTCGTCGTCTCGCCAGATACAACATGGCGTTGTCCAGGCTCTGTTCCTGCAACTGGAGCTTAAGAGATGAAAACTGTCTGTGCGACTCCTGTACTCGCACTGTGAAGTCCAGGTAAAGTGCTGCCTTCAATGCTGCATCCCCGTCCCTGTGGTTTAACAACTTAGCTATTATAGGCCTCGGCGGCTCCAGGGTTAGGTTACGGACCCAATGAGCGGTGTGCTCTTTCTACTATAAACATAGTAGAGAATGTTTTGGTGCCCAGCAATGTGATTAAGAGCTTTTCCACAAATAGCTCCATATTTCCGATGTTATCTCCAAAAGGCCTGTAATCCTTATGTTGCTTCTACAGGACCGCGCTTCAAGGTCCTCCGCTTTGACTTGCAGGTTTTTTAGCACTCTCCCCATTTGCTTACGTTCAGTGTCCATTTCTGTTTGGGCTTCCTCCACCTCTGTGACTCTGCGCTCTGTCATATCCAATCTCTCGACCTGTTTAGCCATTCTTTCAGTCATTCGGTCCATGCGGTATGACAGATAATCCAGTTTAATATCGATAGCAGACAGGCTTTTTTGCATGGCAGCCAGTATGATACAGATATCTCCTCCCACCTGCTCTGGTGTCT
Source organism: Lissotriton helveticus (assembly GCF_964261635.1). NCBI lineage: Eukaryota > Metazoa > Chordata > Amphibia > Caudata > Salamandridae > Lissotriton > Lissotriton helveticus. The sequence continues at coordinate 346,699,418 of NC_136067.1, read as the reverse complement.
CCCCCGCTCACCGGAGCTTGTCTTGCGGGTGCTCTCTCTTGTCCTGTATTTGCAATGATCAAAGGTGAGCTTGGGCTGTGACTTGTCTCCTTTGCCCATGATGATGTAACAGACTTGGATTTCGTGGGAGCAACTTGGCTTTTTGAGTCCACTAGCTGTGACTTTGACTGACGTCAAGTGGCGATGTTGCTTGCTGTGGTTTTTTCCCCCTGCGGGTGCACTATTACTCATGGGTCACACTATGGGTACCATCGGGTAGAGCTCCCACCGTCTAAGGGCTTACAGAGGCAGAAGTAATTGATGGTGTGTCCAGACCTCGCTCGGACAGCCATCCAACAGCAGCACCCCTCACCCTCACAGATGAGTCAGGCCAGTAACTCTCCTCTGTCCCTCCAGTTCTTGGTCCCCACGCTCATGCGTTGCTTCCTGCAGTATGTTTGGTTAGACCAGTGCCGCACGCTTCAGTAAGTTTCAGCATCTTGGCATCGCAATCCCCAGCCTCAGGTGTCTCTTATAGGCAATGCAGGCAGGTCGCAGTGTTTCCCCACCCTGCTCAGCTTCAGTGGTATGGGGACTGCGTCTCTGGGCCTTTCTGACCCGTCTGATAGCTGCGCATTACTTGCACGCTCTGCGGCCTCGCTTCTTTTTGGAGTTCCTAATCCGCCTCAGCTAGCGTGCAGGTCTCTCACTCCTGGGGGGTGTATGCCTCCATATCACACCCCACTGGGCTCCAGCGCACAAGTAATCAGGTGACAATCTCAGCCTGACTCCACGTCGGTCTCTTCTGCCTGGCCGAGGCCGCCAGCTCCCCTCTCTTTCCTCCAGGCATTGCAAAACAATCAACGCTGCTCGGGGCCTCGTGTCAGAGTACTGAGCCTCAGCATCTGTGCTGATTTGCGTTGTCTGGGATCCACCTCAACTGTCACAGGTTTCACCGAAGCGTACAGCACCTCTTCCGATGCACGGGCACTTGTTGCGCAGGCAGCTAATTGCGTCCCAAAGCAGGATTCTTGATGGATATATGGATGGCTCTGCGGAGTTCACAGATTAGGCAGCCATCGTGAGCTCAGGCAAGCTCCGCCACCCTGGCAAATTATTACTTACTCATCTACAAGCCTGGGTCAAAGACATTGGGATCTTGTTGCCATTACAAGGTGGCTTTATAAAAGCCTAGTGCACAATTGAGCAGGCCATGAGGTTGTACAACATAAGCTTGAAATATGAATGTATTAACAACTCTATTTTGTTTTTGACCTTCATTGACCTAAAAACAGCCTTCAACTCGGTCAACAGACCAATTTTGTGGCAAAGTCTGCTTAATCTTGTGTCCACTTTGAACCAACTTCTACACCGAAAACGAGCCTCAGCAAGATATGGACCTAAAGTGGAATCTATGCCCAATTTAAAGCAGTATTTTTATCCATGCACTAGTAATATTTAACTGTTTCATTCATGATGCTGACAAAAGCCTTCTAGTCCTGAGCCTTTATGTTCCATCAAATATAGGGGATAAAACAAACACCCATTCATCCGTCCGAAGATGATTCGGTAATATTGGCCTAGACCAATCTATCAATGCATAAGTTACTCAGAAGATTTGAAGAACTTTACAAGCAATATTCAAAAAGCCATGTTTATGATCCTAAGTTCATTGTGTAACTTGAAGAAAACATTTAAAATTTATATTAGGGCCTTATGTAAAGTTAACTACTATTTTAACTGGGGATCAGATTTGATGAGAAACTGTCCTGGGTTAAGCAGATGATAAATAGTGAAGCCACCATGAGCCAGTACACTAACACTAATTACATTCCTCTTCCCAGCTGTTAAAGGGAAAGTTGTAAGAAATTGGATTATTGGTTGAGGGAGGGTTGGAAGCCACTGGTAGGAAACAACAACATTCCTTGTTAGTGCAAACCACAAGAAGTCCTAAATTTACCTGTACTTAACCCTCTGGTAGCTTGCCACAAGGCAGCTAGGCTTCAATTAGGCAATGTGTAAAGTATTTATGCAGCACACAAACAGTAGTAACTTGAAAACACAACCTTCCCAAATTCCAGAGCAAGGAGATATATTCAAAGTGGAGGAGACCCCGATTAGGATGGACAGCATCACGACTGGTCATCGCTGTAGCGCAAAGGGCTGGTTAGGTTGTGGGTGATCATGGCTGGAGTTTTGCATTGGTAGTCATCATTGGCTGTTGTTTGCTGTAGTGTGAAAAGCAGATCTTGTGTTGCCAATCTCACTGGAAGTCTCTGTAGTGCAATGACATGGGTTCATCGGAAGTTCTTGCTGGTGGTTATTGCGATCGGCAGAGTCTCGGCATGAATGGGCCCGTTCGCAGTCCCAAGAACCTCCAGATTTCACCTTCCTTCACAGGAAGAACTCAGATGACGCCAACCAAGGGTTCACAACCTGAGGATGCACCTCTTTCGGATCAGAAACTCACTCCAGCAAAGGCCAGCAGGGCCTAGGCAGGCCCAGTGCAGCAGGTCAGCTAGGTAGCTGCAGGGAGATCTCACAAGATTTTTGTGTCCCTGTAGCTCGGACATGAGGTCAGCCAGCGTACATTTGGAGTCACTCAGGATAGCATGGGATGAAGGGAGAAGGTACAGTCTTCCTGAACAGAGAGCAGGGTGGCCCTCTAATAGCAGCAGGGCATCCTCTGGGTGCAAGGCAGTCCTTTTTCTGTAATCTCCACAAGTCCACGAGTTTACAAAAGAGTGACTCTAGAGGTCCAATATTTATACCTGGCTCCAGCCTTTGAACTGGGCAGATTCCCTATTCTACCCCCACATTTAGTTCTGAAAATTTCCTGTCTTCCCCTGTAAAGGCTCCAAGAAGTCTGGGATGACAAAAGACAGGGCAGGTCTGAATTCTTTGTGAGTGTGATGCAAAGTCCTTTAAAGTGGAGTTGGGACTGGGTGCAGCCCCGCCCACTCATCCTGTAGAATGGCCTAATCCGTCCACACCTAAGCTCACTTTGAGTCACTGTTTAGAAGGAATTCACAACCCCCAACAGCACAGTCATGGCAGCAGGAAAAAGATAATACCAATTTTCTTAAATTGGTGTTTCTAAAATGATGAGTTAAAATCCGACTTTACAGTTAAAGATGATTTAAAATTACAATTCATGTGAGTGTAAACACCAGCACCCTATGTGCTCCTAAGAAAACATTAACATTTATTAAATGAAATAAGGTAACCCAGCGTTTGTCAATGGGAGAGATGGGCCTTACAACACAGAAAAGACACTTTAGGATTTATTCACTTGCAGGACATGTACAGCTTATGACCCTGCCTTGTGCGCCTTTAGGGCCTAACTTAGCTAAGTCAATTTTACCATGTTTTAGGGAGTGAGTACAAGCAGTTTACCACTGGCTAGAAGGGAAAAACTGCACAGAGTCCTAGTGCCAAGAAAAACGGGATCAGCAACAGAAGACATAAATCTTGTGGAGACCCTGAAAGGATCCAATAAAAGCATTGGTAGGAAGTTTGTGTAAGGGGTAAACTACTGTCACGATTGCAGGTTCTCAAATTCTCCAATCAGTTTGAGCAACATATGTAGCAGTATGGGATGGAAAAAATCATTGTACATAATGTTCAGGTTAGATGCAATACTTATAAAGACTTACAAGAATAACTGGGCTAACAAAACCTCCTGTTCAAGCGTGTGAGACTACAAGAAGGTAGGTGATGAAACCATCTTGCACTACAATATAAGACACTGCAAACACATTCTCCTTATGCCTCCAACCTGATTTCAAATCGTTTTTAATTATGGTGGCTTCATACATCTATACCGCCTCAAAAGCTATGAGACCCTGTTCCTAAGAAGCTCATCATCTTCACTCAAACCGTGGTTTGGGTATTTAAAACATTAAAAGTATTACTAAGAATGAGACAGGATAATTATATGCAGAAATGTGGCACCCAGTGTACCCTGCTCAGAACATGTTATTGGGCCTGTGGAAGAACAGAAGAGAACTGGAACTGTGGTCTATAACCTGAGGATAAAACTGCCCTCCCTCTTTTTCCCTGGACAAGGAAATGGACTCCAAGGGTCATATGGCTGACTGTAGTATGGCTTATAGGTCCATTGTCGACATTTGCTAATTTAGCATGAGCTTCGCTGCCATGAGGCTGCTTTGTACACAACACTGCATGCATATATTTTGCAAGACTCTGTTTGTGCCCATTTCACGTGAGAACTGCCTACCGTATACGTTCTCTGCTGTTCTCTGAGGTTTAGTCTGCACACGATGTTCAAGGTTAAACAACAATGCCCCTTGTTATTCCGTTCTGGTCAGTCCCTCACACCTAGACATAACATGCAACACACAGCTGCACTACTGGGAATCGTGTGCTTTAATATTGCAAGCGCAACATGTTTGACACACTTGGAGAGACACCTTTCCTTAGAGAAGAGCTGTGCTTGTCCTGTGATGTGAACATCGCATCTAGGCCTTGAGGGATGGCGGTCTGCTGACAAAGCCCACAGGTCTTCTTTTATATACTAAACTATCTCTTACCACAGGAAGGGTGGATAGGTCATTTAGTCCTTTTCCATTGATTTTTATAAAATTATATCTCCGTTTGTATTCTATGGTATTGTAACAATGCTGACTATATTGTGTTTATGCATTTTGCTGTTAGTATTGGCACGTGTCCTGCACCATAGAGCCCGTTAGTTGAAATAAACATTTTAAACTATACCACGCTTCAGATTACTCGCATTGTGGACAAGTACGAGTGAGTGAGCGAAAGAGTGTCTGGCTCCCGCGTTTTCCAAGATAGAGTGACGTGTTCTGGGTTGTCTAATCATTGGTAGCTTTGCTGTAGAATGAATGAGACATTATAGATAGTCGGTTTGGGATTTTGGGTACTAATGTGGTAGACTGGTACGCCCCTATTCACTGAGGGCCTGTTTTCCTGTGCATAGTTCTGTATATGTGCAGAATCCCTGCAACATGGCCCCGCCAACGTTTTGTCTGTTTTTTATATGCGAGACGGTTGAGTAGTGTTTGTGCTTGTCCACAAAACCCTCACTTCTGCCTCCGGAGGTGACTATGATGGTGCCACCTTCTATATTAAAATTTTTATAGGTTCTTTCAAGCTTGAAGTTTTCAAAAAAGGTTTTTCTCTCTCTTATTTGCCCTTGTTGTGCTGCCAACTTTTAAGTTGTTCGACATTCTTTTGTGATAGGGCATAATATTGCTATTCACAATCGCACTCCGCTCAGGGATTACTTGAGAACATATGCTGTCCCTGATGCTGGTGTGGATCTTCTTTTTGTAGTGCAAGCAGATCCTGCGTACCCGTTTTAGGTCTTTTACTCTTGGGTCACCTTTCCGGCGGCGAATGGAGACAAACAATCTTTTTCATGATTCGATTGCGTATCATCCCTATCAGACCCTTGAGGTTCCATTAACAGCTTGGCAACACCGAATGTGGTTTACTGGTGCCCTTCCTCACACCTTCACGCCAGTCTGCTTAGGCCCTTTATCAATTGAAGGGGCCACATGGCTGGTGTTGGCTGGGTATGCACCACACCCGCATGGATTAATGCCAGCAATGCTGCCTGAGCTACGTGTGTTGCATACTTTTCTGATTCAAGTACATAGAGCTGTTATTCAGTTTGTGTTGCGTTCTTTCCAGGTGGCCATCTGGAGTTGTTGCACAACCGTCGGGGACTGGTGGGGTGACTATCATTCCTGTTATCGTTAATTAGGTAATGGGCTAGCGTCCAGCAAATAAGGTTGAATTGCTTTATTGTCTGGCCGAAACATTTGGACAAGTTGAATCTGTTTTTCCTAACATCTCTCCGGTAGAAAAGCACCGAATTTTGACTAAAGACTTGATTCCTGAGTTAGCTGATTGCAACACCTGGGGCAAGGTGTTTGCAGCTGTGTATTCGAAGTGTTTCGCCACTCCCTTTATGACTGTCCTCCCCTCCGTGATTGAGCGTGTTGAAGATGAGCATGGTGCTGAAGCGCCTGTAGAACTGGGGATGCATCTGGTGGGAGTGTTCAACGTGGTGGCTGATATGATCCTTGCCAATGTCAAGGGTGATGCAGTAAACTTCCAAGTCGCTAAAGGCTTGGCAGCAGTCCCTGATGTGAGTAAACAACACGAATTACCACAAACCAAAAATTATTGCAAAGTCTTATAAAACCATTGGCCGCAATAGTTTGGGGGTTAAACCTTTTACAAAATGCAAACTCAGTCTCAATTGCAACTGAAAGTTCCAGCTGATGCAGATGGACACCCAGTCTTTTCTAAAAAGAACTGAAGGAATAAAAAAGGGGGCAGCAACAACAACAACTACAACAGAAGCAAGGGTCGCGTGCTGTTTTACCGACACATGATATTTCTGAGCGTACTTATGACTTAACCAACTGTGCGAAAATTAAGACTTCTGATAGATTTCAGGTCCCTCATCAATGTTCTCCTCGTTCTACACAGGACTCATCTGGCTCGCAAGTCAGTGGTGGGGAATGCGAGGATCGTGGTACAAGTCATCCTGTTCCACTAGGACGTGATCAGACTTGTCAGTTTGATGGCAAGGGGAAGCAGGAGGAAAAACTACGCTTCTGTGCCCCTTTTAAAAAGAAAAAAGTTGCTGCTTCGACATCGAGATATGCCTCAGATGGTGAGAACCCAACTGCTGGACTGGACTTGAGCAGTAACCATCATAGACAGCTCAGCGGAGTTACCATAGTGCAGGAGGCACTGCGTCTTGTCTCGAGGTGACAGCAACTGAAACTTTCATTATTGTGGAGACAGCCTACACCCGGGTTGCCCCCCGGATCGACTGTACAATGGGGTTTTTCGTATGAAGGGTGACATTGAGCGTGTAATCACAGTGATTTTTTGGGAAAATCTAACAGCTTCCTATTACATTTTCATAGCAGAGGCAGATTGGCCCCCACCTTTTGTTCTACCCGCGGCTCACGGGGAGGACGTGATACTTCCATGTTTTTCGAGTTACGTCCCCACAGGGCATGCAGAAGTTTTTGAAGCTGAGTGGGATTTGGCCCTGGCACTGGTGCTGTACCGTAATCAAGTTGGCTGGGATAAAGATTCACCGCCACATTATATTCCATTGCGGCCTATGCCTCAACCACAACCCCAATATCCCATACGGCGAGAAGGCAAAGGTCTCGTTGCTAAAATTCTCGCCCAGTTGGAGTATCAAGGAGTGATTGAAACATGTTTGTCACCAATGAATAATCCGCTTTTTACTGTATCTAAACCCGATGGGTCTTACCGCATAGTTTTTGATTACCGGCATTTGAATTCTCATTGTCGGACCTTTGCAGTACAGAATATCCATAGCTCTGCTTTAGTAGACAATATAGTTTGTAAAAAATATAAAACAACACTAGATATTTTTTACAGCCATAACCTGTCCCCTTAATGCAGTCAATGGACCGCATTCACAGCCAATGGAAAACAGAAAAAATACTGGTGTTTACCTATGGGGTATAAAAATAGCCCCGGGGTTTAAGCCGCACGTGTTGTCTCTCTGTTTTGCAGCATAGACCCAGATGCATATGTGTATGTGGAAGATATATATCTCACAGACGACGAATTATGGCCACATCTGTGCCATGTTGACCGCATAATTCTGGAATTTGATAATATTGTTTCCTCTGTTATTGACATTGTACAAGAAGATCTGTATCTGTTATATCATGGTCAGAATCCATTGCGTTCTGTAACGCAATTTGCATGGACTTTACAAACTCTGGAAACGCAAAAAGTACCATGGGATTATTTGGATGCAACTGCTTTGTTGTCTCCGTTTAATTTAATAGACACACAGCAATTCCTGTGCATGAAGGATGCTACCTACATGCTTCTACACATTGCAAAGAGTGACCCTTTACATTTTTCTGTAGCAGAATCTGAATCTTCTGTTTGGTTAATCCATGGGATAATATCTTTACCTTTCTCTCTGTTTCAATTTAGCTCCTGTATGAAATATTACCCTGTATGCTGCTTTGAACCCCTTAGAAGTGCTTTTCTACATGACCTTTGGTCCTTGCCTTTCACTTATCGATGTTTAAGTGAAGATACAGAAGTTTACCTTAGCGGGGAGGATTGTGATGCCACAGTAGGGCATTCCCTAGTATGCAAAAACATACAATTGCATGGAGCCTGTAATTTGTCTGCTCCAAACCTTGCATGTGCTTTAAAAGGTAAACCAGTGCCCGCAACCATTCCCACTTTCACTCTGCTTGTTAACGGTAGCTATCTTATTTTTAATAACCAGAAATGATGCAGCTTGCTGGCTGGCATACCATACATTGTAACAGTTTCCCAGCGCGTAATTTGTTGCAATAATATGCTTTTTCCAGCCCTGCGTGGGCCCCTGGATAGTTTAGTTTGGCCTTCAATACCAACGTTGAAAGCAGATTTAAACAAGCAGAGCAGATTAAAAGCACTTGTAACGCAACAAGAAGTTGAAATGATTTCCGCACGAGAAACCTTCACCCTCCAGGTGGCTAGCGCAGTCACTGAAATTCAAACACTTTTTAATACAAACTTCCCACTACATTTTGGGGAGTTAATACATTGCATTGTTCAATGCGTTGACTACTCAAGGCCTGGCACATTTTTTTTAAGCTGTGTGTTCTGGCCCTGTGTCTTACTTTTTGCCTTAGTTTGGTGTAATATCTGCATTCATTAATTCATTCTATCTTTTCAAGTGTCTTTGGCAGTTTTCCCTTAATATTGGCATTAGCAGCTGGAATTCTGCTTCTGCTGTGCCTGCTACGCAATGGCTGCTCCTCTTGTGGTGCTGGACAGACCGGGCCAGCTACAATGGCTTTGTGACCGGATGCATGAATGCTTCGGTACACTGCCACTTGCAACACTAAGCGTGTCTTATGCATTATCCTTCCATTTTGCCTATTTCACATGCGTGCAACCTTTTTTTTCAACACTCCACTGTCAATTTATTGGGCCTTGGATTTATGCATTTCCATACGTCATGTCCGGACCCAGATTTCGACCAGCTGATGAGCCCCTTAGTAGCTCATGAGCAGGACTATTCTGGGATTGGCTTAATGGCACGAGCTGCTGCACTTGGAATTTTGGCTCAATGGGATATCTGTGAAGCTACACAGAATCTCCTACTTCAGAGTTACAATGAATATCACACAAGTTATCTTGCAATGCTAATGGAGGCACCAGACTTGTTCATTCTGCTTGCTAAATTGGATGGCATCTCTTTTTTCCACAGACAAAAATGACAACCTTTTGGATGGTATTGCATTCTTTTGCACCTACAACTTGATTGATTATTCAGGTACATGGCCAGCCGGCATCATTTGGGTTTAGGATGCCTTTTTCCCACAACAATTTTTTTCTGCATCTTCCAGAACTTGTTTTTTTATATGGGCTTTCATCTTTGCTTTTTCCAAATGTATGGACACGCCTATTGATATCTGCTCACGCTTTTTGAATTCTGTTTTCTTCCTATGCCCACACATGATGGATTTACCATGGGGAGGTTGTAGTATGGCTTCTAGGTCCATTGTCGACATTTGATAATTTAGCCTGAGCTTCCCTGCCATGAGGCTGCTTTTGCGCACAACACTGCATGCATATATTTCGCAAGACCATGTGTGTGCCCCTTTCACATGAGAACTGTCTACCTTGTACGTTCTCTGAGGTTTAGTCTGCACACGATGTTCAAGGTTAAACAACAATGCCCCTTGTTATTCCATTCTGGTCAGTCCCTCGCACCTAGACATAAAATGCTACATACAGCTGCACTACTGGAAATTGTGTGCTTTAATATTGCAAACGCAACATGTTTGACACACTTGGAGAGACACCTTTCCGAAGAGAAGAGCTGTGCTTGTCCTGCGATGTGAACATCGCATCGAGGCCTTGAGGTATGAGGGTCGGCTGACAAAGCCAGAGGTCTTTGTTTTTGTAATAAACTATCTCTTACTATGGGGAGGGTGGATAGGTCATTTAGTCCTTTTCCACTGATTTTTATAAAATTATATCCCCGTTTGTATTCTATGGTATTGTAACAATGCTTACTATATTGTGTTTATGCACATTGCTGTTAGTATCTGCAGGTGTACTGCACCATAGAGCGCTTTCGTTGAAATAAACATTTTAAACTATATCATGTCTAAGATTACTCGCATTGTGGTCAAGTAAGAGTGAGTGAGCGAAAGAGTGTCTGGCTCTCGCGATTCCCAAGATAGAGTGACGTGTTCAGTGTTGCCTAATCATTGGTAGCTCGCTGTAGACAGAGAACAAATGGGACACAATAGCTAGTCGATTTGGCATTATGGGTACTAATGTGGTAGGTTGGTACACCCCTATTCACTGAGGTCCTGGTTTCCTGTGCATAGTTCTGTATATGCGCAGAATCAATATGTGTTTGAACCAAACTCTGCTACTCTTTCCACCTACCTGCTGCTGCTTATTTTCCTGGTGCCACAGACCCTCGGGACCAACGCAGCAACTCGCCGGACCCACTCCGCGGGTCCCGCGGTGCGGTCTTAACCGCAGGAGCTGCTGCAGAAAGAGTGGGGTTTATTGTTCTTTGCTGACAGCTAGGGGTGCCCAGTGGATCCCGGCAGGGCTGCGAGTTGAAGGCAGGGACTCCGTGGACCACGAGTCCCTGCGTGCCTGATCCTTTCCACCTGGGCTGCTCTCCCTGCCGGCCCCGCCCACCCGCCCACGGAGATAAACGGGAGCACTTGGACTGTGCCGGTGGGACCGTTTGAACCAAACTCTGCTACTCTTTCCACCTACCCGCTGCTGCTTATTTTCCTGGCACCATAGACCCTCGGGACCAACGCAGCAACTCGCCGGACCAGCGCGGTCTTAACCGCAGGAGCTGCTGCAGAAAGAGTGGGGTTTATTGTTCTTTGCTGACAGCTAGGGGTGCCCAGTGGATCCCGGCAGGGCTGCGAGTTGAAGGCAGGGACTCCGTGGACCAGGAGTCCCTGCGTGCCTGATCCTTTCCACCTGGGCTGCTCTCCCTGCCGGCCCCGCCCACCCGCCAATCACGCCTTTCCTCGGCTATTTTAGAAGGACGTGCACCCGCTGTGCGGGAGCGCCCGGGGCTAAGCCCAGGCAAAGGGCGGGCCCTCTGTGGCCCTCAGAGGCCTGCAGAGCCTGGCCTGGACAGGTCCCTTTGCCTTTCTTCTTCCCACGGACAGTTTTCCTGGTTGTTGCACTAAGCCACTTTTCCATTCTTATCTGTTTTATTTTTGCTGCTATCATATAGTGGTGGTTTTTATTCATCTTTTTAAATTGTTATTCTCGACATTAGATTGGTATTTACCTCTGATACCTCTGTTTTATTAGTCTATGAGTGCTTGTTTCTGTTTACTATGTCTACCCGCAAAACACGAAGTCAGAGAGCGGGCAATGTTAAAACTAAAAAAGTAATTGGCACTTTAGATCATTTTATTGCGCGCACTAATTCTTTGATTGACCAGGGAATCTCACTCATAGAAAGGAGGGTCTCGTTGGATCTTGCCCAAGCTAAAAGATCCTCGTTAGGCACTATTGCCCTAGTTCGCTCCCCAATAAAAAATGTTTTAAATAGTTTCGCTCCTCTTTCCAGCCAGCCCATTGAAGGACTGCCTCCCCCTTTGTGCTCCTCACCACCCCCCCAGATCCTCTCCCTATGAGTATACCTCCTACTGCCACCCCCTTGTCGAACAACACAGTATCATTAGTTGTTGAAATCCATCAAGAGAACAACTCTTTACAAGTGGGTAGTTCGGAAAGTGTTGCGTTAGACCCAAAAAACTTGATTCATATGATTGATAACCCCATTCCTATTGCACAAGAGGCTTTGGGACAAATTGATAGGGAGGTTGTTATGGGTCCTTTGGCGGTAGAGGAGAGGGACCCTTTGGTTATTAATGATCATTTGGAGAGTGATATTGCCGATCCCGCTCCTCACTTATTGTCATTGGGTGTCCCAGATGATATAACTCCTGATAGCAGTTTGGCCAGCATCCTGGACGTTAGTAGTAGTGATGAATCTTCATCCGATCAAGAGGGTAGTAATGCCTCTTTCATAAATTCTATGTCCAGCCTTATTAAATCACTACTCTTGCCTTTAGTGACTAGATTAGCGAATATCGAACAACAGCTTGAGTCTATTCTCTTAACGCAAGAACCAAAGTTGGTTAATCCCGTTCCTGTTACTCCTGTTGTAACACTTTCTGTTCATAATAGGGTGCCTATTCCTAAAACGCACCCTACAGGGGCTAACACTGTTCCCAAGACCCGCCCGCCCAACATACCAATACCTGTGAGCAATAAAACTAGTATTAACCAGCCTTCCACAACGGCTCATTCTCAAATTGAGAAGGGTACCACTCTTACTACTCCAGCTCCCAGTCTACCCCCTTCTTACTCTAAAAAGACCAGCATACGCCGGAGCATCAACTTACCACCTGATGCCTGCCCTTATGTGGTAGTCTTGACTGGCATTCCTGAACTGGCTCCTGCCAGTTCTGAACCTTTTTGGGCACTCAAAAATAAAATGTGTCACTGGCTAGACAGAAATTATCCCCCACCTCCTGGATTAAGTATTAAGATCCTTATGGTAGAGAGGGCCCCTTGGGTAGGTGGGAACAAGAAAAGTTTAAAGGGTGATTGCGTTGTTGTCACATTTGAGGACCCACGACTGGTAGAATTCATTTGTTCCTCTTCCCCCTGTGACAACAAGTCTGTGGTCGTAGCCAAACCCTAGTCATTTTTCTATATGCAAGAGAACCATCAAGATGCTAGGTGGAGCTGGCTGAGGTCATCTAACTCAGGGACAGGGAGAGGGAGAAACAGGAGGGAGAATCCTAATAACCAGATCCCCCAAAATTGGGGTGGGATTGAAGAGGAAGGTTGGAATCTAGTTGGTAGGAGGGCGGGGAGACCATGGGTGGGTGATTGTCAGCCGAATGGAGAAGGGTTGCGTCCTCAGCTCAACCATCCTTTATTCCCCTGCTATAACCGTTATAGTGGGTTAGAAGGGGTGGACTGACTACCACCACAGTCCCCCGAACTACCCGGGGAGAGTGGGGAACCTACTTTTCTGGGCCCTAGAGCCAACAACACGGGCAGGGAGGTACCACTTAACAAGGCCAGCATTAGTCCAGGTATAACAGAAAGGGAACTTGATATGCTGACCTTATCAAAAGAATTATCCACAGCTCACATTCCCATCAAGATCCTGTCTTGGAACATAGCAGGTCTTAAAAAAAATCTTGATAATCCTGCCTGGAATGATTTCACAAATGACTTCCATATATGTATGTTCCAAGACACCTGGTGTACCCGGCCACAATATAAAAACGGTTACTCAACCTTCTTTATTCCTGCGGTTTCCCTGGGAAAAGGACGCCCGTCTGGAGGTTTACTCATTTGGGTTAAGATAGATTTAAACTGTGTCATTACTACTCATAATACCTCTTCAAATGACATTTTGCATATCTCTGTAAAAAGTCCCTCCGGCAATAACAAACTAGAACTTTTTTGTGTATATGCTAGAGGTTCTCCGCGTGGTCAAATTTCATCTATATTAGATTTGTTAGAAAACAGGTTGTCCTCCCTCCCCACTAGATCTAAAATATTGGTGGGGGGTGATTTTAACTGTACTTTCGAGCCCCTGGATGAGGAAGATTTTATGGGTTCATATAATGAAGTCGGAAGTCAGTCCATACCTCCTCTAGCCCTTACTCCAATCAAGAAATGGACTGCGAGAGCAATCCAGTTAAATGCCCTGATACAGGAACATAATTTACGGGCACTCAATGGTCGCACCCTATCCGATCGTGAGGGAGCAATGACCTTTAATCGGATAAGCAGCCCATCACGGATCGATTATATCCTCCTGGATATCCAGTCATGGGTTAATCTAGTGGATATGAAGGTCATACAAAGGACAGACAGCGACCATAATCCTCTATGCATGGTAATTTATTGGGAGACAAGTTTAGTAAAAGCGGTCCCAAAGAGATGATCACTAAAGAGGTAGTTCCCTCCAACTGCAACCGCAGGCTCAAGTGGAATGCAGTTAGGTGCGATGAAGGGAAATTAGACAATATCAAGGAACTTGTCACGGCCACACTGTGTGACCTGGCACTGGTCACTCCAACAGTCCCCCATACTCCGGGGTCAAACTTAGCAGCCAAGTATAAGAATCTTATGGGGGAGATAGGTAGGTTCTTTATTAAAAAATCTAAAGGGCAGAAACAGGTTCAGTTTAATCTAAGTAAGGATAATCTCTGGTATACAGCTAACTGTAGGAAAAAAAGGAAAGCAATTTCCTTGGCTATAAAAAGCAAGTACCCAATAGCTGTAAGAACTGCTAGACAAGATTATCGCAAAAGCATTGCGACAGCCAAGAAGTTATGGGAAGAGGACCATTGGCAGGCACTCAAGGCTGCGGCATATGGGAAAAATCCCACTCTTTTCTGGAACCTAATTAATGTTCTTGATAGGCGAGGAGTAGAGCCTATCCCAAACCACATCACCGAGCTCCAATGGCACTCCCACTTTTTAAAATTATATTGTGAAGGTAGCGTGGAAGGTCCATCCACATCTCCCGCCCTGGGTATTGCTAGCATGGTCAACCCGGAGCATGGCAGTATTGATGGGTCGTTCACACCCCGTGAAGTTCAGGATGCCATTCATAAAATAATTCCAGGAAAGGCTCCTGGTCCCGATGGTGTTTCGGGGGATTTACTGTTGTATGATCCTATAGTTTGGGCAGATCTCATAGCTAGAATTATGAACCCTATTCAGTCTGGCCATCCAGTACCCGATTCCTGGAAGGGTGCAGAGGTCAGCACCATTTTTAAAAAAGGCGATAGAGAGGACCCTGCCAACTACAGACCAATCAGTTTAATTGACACCGTCCAAAAAGTAGTTGGCAGGGTCATTATAAACCGGACAGAGATGTGGCTAATGGAAAACAATATTCTGACTCACCTTCAGGCCGGTTTCAGATGTAATGTAGGTGCAATGGACCAGGTTTTTAGATTCTGTGCGGTCTTCTGGAAAACGGTGTTAATAGCTAGAGGGAGCCTGTACCTGGCCTTTATAGATTTAAAAACGGCTTTTGACGTAATCCCCCGCGCCAAACTTTGGGAGGTTCTTTTGGACATGGGATTCCCTTGTTATTTGTTGCAGTTCATAATTAAACTACACGAAGGCAACTTTGCTAGGATTAGGTGGGGGGTCCAGGGGCAACTCACCAAGAGGATTCCTGTCAACAGAGGGGTGCGGCAGGGATGTGTGATGGCTCCGACCTTGTTTTCTCTGTTCATAAATGGAGTGGTGGACCACTTGAGAGAGATACCGGCAGACGCCCCTGTCATGGCCGGGGAGAAAACACCAACACTCCTCTTTGCCGACGACACCCTCCTGTTGTCCAAAACACCCAAAGGCCTGCAAACACTCCTTGATCGTTTTAATGTGTTTTGTAAAGTGCGGGGGCTAACGATAAACACTTTAAAAACGAAATTAATGGTTATGACCGCAAAATGAAATCATAGGAAGATCCATCTCTCCTTGAACGGGTCACCCTTGGAGGTAGTGGATGAATTTGATTACCTCGGGGTCAGAATTGGCAACAAATTGAACTTGGAATCCCATCTGAGGAAAATGGTTTTAAATCTTAAAAGAGTATCTGGTGCTATTTTAAAGAACCAACGCCTTTCAGTGAGTAGACCAATAGCCCCTGCATTGACAGTCTATGAGGGAAAGGCGTTAGCCTCAGCGGTCTATGGATCTGAATTATGGGGTACTGAGAATACCCAAGCACTAGTGGTGGCTGAGAATAAGTTCATGAGAGACTTAGTCTCGCTTCCCGTTTCAACTCCTCTAAAACCCTTATTTGCTGACTTGGGTAAGAGATCCATTTGTGATATTGTCCAGCTCAGACCACTACTTTTCTGGGTGCGCCTCAGAAGGACCCCGGGAACTAGCAAATTACGCCCTAGTGTTAGACGAATTGATCGTCCTGAATGTTTCGAGCAAGATAAAGTGGTTAAACGATTTAAAGAAGCGCATGGTTACTTTAGGTTTAAGTGACGCCTGGGCATCCCAAACTCCCCCACCTAAACAAACAGTTAAAAAACTTTATTGGGATTGGATAGAGGCCAAGGTTCTGCTAAACCCAAATTGGGGTCAACTAACGGAGAAATTTTTATCTCACAAGCTTACTACTAAGCTAGAACCATTTCTGGATTTTATTCAGATTCCCCGTGACAGAACGCTATTCCTGAAACTGAGATATGGCACTCTCCCTCTCAAAAACTTTACGGTAGGGTGGAAAGGGAGGAGGGAAGAGGATAGGAAATGCCCGGGGTGTCCCTGCCAGGAAGAATCCCTAGGCCACTTTCTTTTAGCATGCAGAGCCTATAAACAGGCTAGAAGTAAATGGTTGAAGCCAGTTTTTAGAAATCTTGGAGTTAGGGATTACAAAACAGCCCTAAGAATCATTGTTTCCAATACCACCTGCATGGTTACTGTTTGTGGGGTTGCTAAGTTTTTATCAAGTGCTTGTACCATTAGGCTAAGGTTGATGTCCCAGTTGTCCACAGTTCATATCTCCACATGAATTTTAAATGTGTTATTTCTCTATCACTTTTAACCTTTTGTAATGATGTAGTGTTTTAAAGAGTGTATTTCCTGGAATTTATGTGTATGTATTTTATGTTTGTACTTTTATGATACATGTATCGAATAAAGTATAAAGAAAGGTATTGTGTGCACCTATTAAAGTTAACTTATTGTTTTAAACCTGTATTTTCAATTTAGGCTTGCTGGTCAGGTGTATGTGACTGCCAACACACATTCATGTAAAAAACAGCTGGTCGCTTCAGAATCAACAGCATCCAGCTTGACAATTTTAGGCAGTGCCCACCATATCTAAGTGTTTACCAAAAAACACAAAGAGGACAAATAAAAAGAAGGGATAAGCACCAATTTGAGGAGCAAGAACAAAGATTAGTTATCAGTATATCCTCAGTTGCATTGACACCACTGCATCTAGCAGTACTCAATAAAGGAACTTTGTTTGTACCTACGTACAACAATAGTTTATTAGAAACTGAAGTTGCATTTTTTAAGTTCATGAGAACTTTACAACTCCTGCACTTTTTTGAGAACCTGATACCACGGCAAGATGAAACAGAGGCAACTGAATATAAAGAATTCAAACCCAAGAGCACGTACATTATTCCAGTGTCCCATCAAATGTTGGAAACTTTTGTAGCATTGATAAATAAAGATTCTGCTCTTTTGAATTTTCAACCGAAAAGCCATTTTAACTTGTCAAAGACAGAGCATAGAATTTTGCAAACTTTGTTTCACAACACTGAAATAGTGTTTAAATCTGCAGATAAAGGTGCTGCTCTAGTAATTATGGATAAGACTCAGTATAAAACCAAAGCACAAGAACACGTGAAGGACAATTTAACATATATGCTTCTCAGTAAAGATCCTACTTCAGAGATATTGGCAAAACTCTAGAAAATTCTTGATAAAGCATTGGAAATAGAGTAGGTAACATCTACAACATGATCTTTTTTAACCACTAAACATCCACGACGACCTCGATAATATGCAAAACACACAAGATGATGGACGGAAGTTGCACATTGGCAAAACATTCACCCACAGTCACAGATCTGGGTTTAATCCATCATTATTTTGCTCATCATGCCACCCCAGTTCAGACATGGCCATATGCAAATCAGTCTTGACCATGTGCCTCATGGGAACATTCCAGCCCGAACTGCCTATGGTGTAGTGAGCCACTGGAGTCAAGCTATCCTGGCTGATGATGGCTGATAGCCAGAAACCGGTCCTAGGATGCTTGATTCCGGTCCAGGGAAGACATGGCTTGCCAGTTTGGGCTGGACTGTTCCCATGAGGCGAAGGTCAAGACTGTTTGCATATGGCCATGTCTGAACTGGGGTGGCATGGTGAGCATAATAACTATGGATTAAACCCAGATCTGTGACTGGGGGTGAATGTTTTGCCAATGTGCAACATTCTGTCCATCACCTTGTGTGTTTTGCTGAACTCGATAATATGTGCTTGCCAAAATACATAAAAGTATCAGGGATCCACCATTTCCACCTTTTGTTTCTGGGCGCAACTTTTTATTTGAACTACTCAGGAAGTATGTTGAATATTTCTTGCAGCCATTTGTTCAAACTTGGAAGTCATACAGTCAAGATACCACTGACTTTCTAAAGCAACTTGAGAATCTTGTGTATGAAGAAAGTAACCAATGGTTACTAAGCACAACCAATGTCACATCTCTCTATACCTCGTTCCTTTACAAGAAGGCTTAGAAGCAGTTAAATGGTCATTAGTTCAGCAATCAAATGTGCATGCAAACAAAATGTTTGTGCTTGAGATTTTTCAATTCGAATATGAACGGTTATGGTATGCTCAAGATTCACATTTACTTCAATTAGAATGGGCAGTTTTTTCCTCAATTAGGTGGCACATCGATGGGATTTGCAGCATATTTTCCATATGCTGGTTCATTAATGACATTTTTTAAATTTGGAATAACACCCAAAGTGAACTTGTGTACAACATCATTGATTTAAATTCCAAAAACAAAATAATCCAGTTCACTTATAACGCAAGTGACACAAGTTTAGTATTTTTAGTTGTAAGGGTGAAAAAATCAAACTTGAAAATCATCACGAGTGAACACAAAACAAGTAATGGACCGCAATAATTTGCTATCCTACTGGAGCTTTCATCACCTACACTGATCACTAATTTGCCTTATACTTAGATGCTGAGGATGAAAAGAATATCATCTAGAGAAGCTCTTTCAGCATCACTTTAAGAACAAAACCAGAAAATCATGGAAGGAGGATAACCAGTGAACATATTGGAGGACACAGAGAAGAGAATGGAGACAGTAGACAGTTAAAAGCTATTGATGAAAAATTCCTCATACACACAGGATCAGCTAGTTTTTGTCTCTAAATGCTCAACTAAATCTACTGCAATCAAGAACATCATCATTAAATGCTGGGAACACTTGCAGAATTATTGAACAACAAACCACTCTATGCTTATACAAGAACGAAAAATCCGAAAGAACTATTGACCACATCTAAACGTATCAATCGAAAACCACAAGAGGTAACCAAAACATTTCACAATTGCATACACTACGACAATGTGATTACTAGCAACATCATCACACACCCAGGTCAGAAGACCAAGCCAAACTAAGGCATTCAGCGGTTTGTAATATAACTAATGGAGTTTAACGCATTAAATGTCCATGTGGACTTTTGTACATTGACAAAACAGAACAATTGATCAAAACAAGGATAACGGTACACGAAACTATGATCCACAACAAAAACATCAATTCTATTTTAGTGGTACATTGGCTTGAACACAGACATAACATTTCTCAAATCAGGATCTTAATTTTAGAGACAGTATCAGTTAGCCCTGAAAAAGACAGTTAAAAAATATTATCACAGAGAGAAAGTTATTGGATTAAAGATTAAATACAATGACTCTGTCAGGTATGAATGACAAAATTGACATGATGGCAATGCAGACATTAAGCAAAATGTTATATATAGGTTCAGCTTATTGGTGTGTATAAAGGTGCAGCCAGTGCTTTCCCAGGGGTTGACTGACGCAATGAATCTTGAGCATACCATAACCGTTCATATTGTTTGTATTACATTTTGACTCATCGGGGTGATCCAAAAATGAATCATTATTGCTTCAAATATTTATTTTATCTAGTTGCAATATATACTCTTGTTGTAAAGGCATTTACAAGCAGCCTGCATGCAAGTAAAACAGAACATTCTGCCACTTCTAAAGTGTCATTTTTCAAAATCACCGACATAGTAGGCACTAGATGTGATACCATAAGATCCCGATCTCAGGTTAGATTTTTTACGCCTAAGGGTTGTTTCTTTAGATACACAGAAGTGTTTTGATAATACTACACACTATCAATATGGCGACTGCAACAACCAGTCAAAAGATGTTTGCTCTATATCTTTATCTAATTGGGAAGGCGTGTGGTGCACACTGGGTCTTAAACCAGGTTACACTCAGGTCAGATTACTAAATTGAAACTCTCTGTAGGGATTGGCAAAAAGTTATGTCATCTCTGCAGGGTGACAACTCTCTCTTCATTGAAATAGTTAGTACACAGAAGTAGGACTTCTAAAGCTTGAATGCTGAAAGACATAGAAATGGTCTTTTTGCAATTTCTTGACAACTTGCCTCATTTTAGGCAGCTGTAACCATCAGCCCTGAAACATGTTATATAAGCAGGTAGGTCCTTAGTGGTGCCATATTATTTGTGCAGGGAAAGTGGCAATCTTTTTTGTGGTTTTCACTACTGATAATTAATTGCAGAAATCACAGTGAAGACAGCTTGGATAGAACGTTCACATAAACAGATAGCGTTCACATAATTGTTGTGCATTATAAGTATGGTCGGGCATTTCTCTACTCATTTTTCAGCATGATCAACACTATTATTCATTGAGACTGTTGCACTTTGGTTTTTGTTGGAAACACAATATTTACAGTTTCTTTGTGTGTGTTTTTATTACTATCTGGCTTGCAGTTCTTTCTAACACATTTTGGAGTAATGACAACATGTGTGTTTACTTTTGATATTCTTTTTGAGATCCATTGCTATTCAGTCAAAAATTAATAAAATATTACAACCCCCCCCTTTCCTAAGCCTTTTCTTTGGCTTTTTGGGGTAGTTCGCGTTTAGGCCCCTTTAACTTTTTTACCACATACGTTATCGACGCCTAATTTGCGTCCTATCCTTCCAACATCATGGGGATTTTAATGGTACCCTGGGCTTGTTGATTCCCTTGGAGGGGACCCAAAAATTAGCCAAACTACAGCTAAATGTTGTTTTGTTTGGAAAAATGGGGAAAAAGTGCTACAGATGAAAGTGTCTGTTTTTTTGCCCGCAAATGATATCAACAAAGAGTTTTTGGTGCTGAAATCACCATCTTCTCAGCTTTCAGGGACTCACAGACTTTTGTCAGAAAACCACAATTGTTTACACAGTTTTGCCATTTTACAGGGACATAACCCATTTTTGCAATGTTTAGTGCTTTCAACCTCCTTCCAGTTAATGGTAAAAATAGTTATAAAAGCAATACTGGATCCTGGAAAGCTATACATTTCTGAAATTTAGACAAAAGTCTGAATTCAGCAAGGGGTCATTTGTGTAGATCCTTCAAGGGTTTCATATATATACACGAAGTGGTCGTGTGCACGAACCTCATTAGCCCTCCTATTCTTGCCTTACATTTTACATTTCTCTGTACATTACACACTCTCACTCAGATGTATACGGGCACTTGCCAATACAGAAGGAAGTGGTCGTTGGCTATATGCCTTGACACCGTTCCAAGTGTGGAGCATTGTGAACGTGGATACGTCTCAGGCACTTGCCATTACTAGGGGTTCGTTTCATTAGTACGTTCTTATTTTCAATTTGTGAGTTTCACTTTACACTTTTGTTAACTGTCCTAGTATACGGTTCAACACAATTATCTGGTGTTTTTTGACTTACCCTATGTGTCTCTTCCACTTGATACCATATTTAACTAGATACTCAGGAGACTTTAGTTTTTGTTAATATAACTTTATTGACAACAGAGACTGTAACAGTACACATAATCACTGGATGTTGTCATCAGTGATGTCATCAGTGATGTCACTGACCATGTCATGAATGATGTAATATGTGACATCATCAGCAGTGGATTGCGGGTGCGCGATATATAGTTAGTGCAACTAACTATATATGGAATTTCAATGGTTTTGTGTGAGTAAAATAAGGTTTTTTAAATGCTAATTCCTAACTATATATGGTCTATAACCTATGGTTTTTTCAGTGAATTTTCAAGGTTTTGTAAATGCTAATTCCTAACTATATATGGTCTATAACCTATGGTTTTTTCAGTGAATTTTCAAGGTTTTGTAAATGCTAATTCCTAACTATATATGGTCTATAACCTATGGTTTTTTCAGTGAATTTCAATGGTTTTTTAATAGCAAATATCATAAGCTGTCGAATGTCAAATACGTGGTAAGTAAAAACATTTTCGTGTTTATGCACACTGATCTGCTTTGAATGCTGCCCCCCCCTCATTTCTATTAGGAGTACTCTCTCTTTGCAGATAGTGAAAGGTAGTTAACGCAGGCCTTTGCCCCCGTTGTAATACGTCGTGCCTGCTTCTCTCTCCATTTGATTGATTGTTATCCAAGCATTTACTGTTTTAGAATTGGTTCTCTTTGGTTCATTCTCTATTTACAAAGAAACACAGAGTCGTAATACTCTGTTTAGTCTTTGCAGATAACGAAAAATCGTGTAAAAAAACATAAGGAATCGAGCAAAATCAGTAGGCCACTAATGGGATCTCTTTTTGACCTCGCTAAAATAGAAACATTAGGAACAACCCCTCATGACAAATACGAAACTAGTGAGATGAACTAAACTCCACACCATGATGGCTGCAATACAGCTCGACTCCGCCACCCACCCCGCCCAAAATAACGATAAAGAGCGGCTGCCATGATTGCTCGCGGAATGGCCACGACGGAGCTACGAAATGGTGGTGCTCTCATGCTAACCCCAGCTTCAGTCTGAAACATCCAGAAACACTGTAGACTACCAATTCGATCAGTTCCGGTAGCGCCCCAACGTAACCCGGTAGAGAAGAACTAGCCCTCCCCTCTTTGACTGATGGTTCTTCTTGCCTGTCCGTTCTGTTGTCATTTAACAGAACTATTTAGCCTGCTGAAAAGGGTTGTGTTCCGACCGCTGGTTGGTGGAGACATTTCGACTATATTCTGGACCTGCGTTGTCGCGTAATGCGTCATATGACGCGCCGCGTTAGCGCATCCGGTCGCGACGCGCAGCGCGTAACGTAAGCATAACAGGTCATGTGACTTGTTAATAAAACTTTTCATTGGTTCATTTTACTTTTCTTATTCTAATGATGAAAGGCTTGGTCATATGACCTAAAAATTACGCTTTTTATTACTTCCGAACATTATTTTTTCTTAAACATATATGTTATAATGTTCCAGGCTAATGTACTTTCCCGGAAAATTTACAACTGTCCTGCAAGTAAAATATATTCTTTTTTCGAGAAAAAGGGCGTTTCTTCGTCCCATGACGGAGCCGTTGAGCAAAAGAGGGTCGACCTGCTGTCTTAGTCGCCGATACGCTTGAATATGAGATTCTTATCGATCACTTTATGTTGCAGGAGTAGAAAACACAACAGCCCTTGACCATTTATCTTTACTGCGTTCCTGCGTATTATACCTTTTACCCTTCATGTAATTGGTCTGCTTTATTTCACTTGCCTTTTACTGATTCTAAAACAGTGACTATTATTAAAAACTTTACCAATGTAAATACTACTACCATGTTTTCTTTTAAAAACCTTTATTGTGAAAATGTCAGTATACAAATACGGGCCTATAACCACGTGCGCCGGCCACGGAGCAAACTGTAATCGTATATGATGAGGAGACATTTACACTGTAGAGAAACGTTACGGGCGGGCCATTAGGTTGCAAGAACTAAGGTGTCTAACAGTTGCGGAATCGGTGGACGTACATTTTATAATTAAAATACGACAGGGCCAGTTACAATAAAATTATCTAGATATACATTTGCGGGCAAGTACCATGGGTGACGTTAATTCGAACTTTCAATAGTACAGTAATCAATAACACATCACAACTTAATATCAATAGAGATGTCGAAATATTCAATCTATTCTCGTCCCCGCCCGCCATGTGCTTCAAAACTGCATACGTGTCTCGTGATATCAAAGTTTTACAACAAGTACACAACAAGGAGTTACGAGTCCCATTTATTCCGGCACCATTTTGGGCGAGGACGGGCAGGTCCAGGATATAGTCAAAATGTCTCTACCAACCATCGACTATGATGATGTTCATATGCTGTATTTATTAGAGTAACACTCATCTGTCCACATGAAATTAATTTGCCACAATCTAAACATGTCATTTTAATCTTTCCAAAGTTCTTCTAAATATTTGGGACCGTTTCCCTTGCCTCTGATGCTGTCAGTGCCACTTCTTTGATGAATGTACTGGCAGGTCGGGGGTTCTTCTCCAAATCTCTCTTTTATGCAGCACTATAATTAATCGGTGCCACCTCTCCATATGACGATGCATGGTATAGTTACCATAACTATATTTTTTTTCGGTTCCTCTGGAGAGTACATCGTGGCAGATGAAGCGTGTAACGTACCGGGCATTTACCTTTTTTTGCATGTAGAGGAAAGGAAAAAAAATTCAAGCGTCCGAGTTCTAAGGTGTCCCAGGGCCATTTTAGTGGACCAGGCCCAAATCCAAAGAACAGGCCGCCATTTTGAGAGTCCTGTTGCAGCCGCCTGTCGCTGTAGCATCAAGAGCGGCCGAAACTCAGCTGAATGGCAACTGAAACGGTAAAGGGGCGCCCCACTACAGCAGACGAGCCTCCACCTGGGAAGGCCCGTTCACGCCGCCTCCCCCCCCCCTTCGGGCACCCCACGCCGTTATTCGGAGCAGTATTGTAGGATGGCCACACCAGTGCAGCAACTTGCTAGACACCACCTCGGTGGTAACCGAATCTCAGCGCCTTGTGGTGTCTCCTATTCAGAAAACATTGTTGTGCTGCCTTCGACCTATTCGCCGCAAGTGCGCACGCAACTCAGCTGCATAGCTTGCTAGACACCACCTCGGTGCTAACCGAATCTCAGCGCCTTGTGGTGTCTTCTATTCACAAAATATTGTTGCGCTGCCTTTGGCCCCATTCGCACATCGGTCCGCTACTGACGCCACCTCACAGGCCAACGGGGCGCCCCACGCCGACTTTCAGCATTGTAGGATGGCCACACCAGTGCGGCAACTTGCTAGACACCACCTCGGTGCCATCCGGATCTTGGCATCTCAGCGCCTTGTGGTTTCTTCTATTCAGAAAATATTGTTGCGCTGCCTTTGGCCCCATTCGCACATCGGTCCGCTACTGACGCCATCTCACAGGCCAACGGGGCGCCCCACGTCGACTTTCAGCATTGTAGGATGGCCACACCAGTGCGGCAACTTGCTAGACACCACCTCGGTGCCATCCGGATCTTGGCATCTCAGCGCCTTGTGGTGTCTTCTATTCGGAAAATATTGTTGCGCTGCCTTTGACCCCATTCGCACATCGGTCCGCTACTGACACCATCTCACAGGCCAACGGGGCGCCCCACGCCGACTTTCAGCATTGTAGGATGGCCACACCAGTGCGGCAACCTAGACACTAACTCGGTGCCATCCGGATCTTGGCATCTCAGCGCCTAGTGGTGTCTTCTATTCGGAAAATATTGTTGCGCTGCCTTTGGCCCCATTCGCACATCGGTCCGCTACTGACGCCATCTCACAGGCCAACGGGGCGCCCCACGCCGACTTTTACCATTGTAGGATGGCCACACCAGTGCGGCAACTTACTAGACACCACCTCGGTGCCATCCGGATCTTCGCATCTCAGCTCCTTGTAGTGTCTTCTATTCAGAAAATATTGTTGCGCTGCCTTTGGCCCCATTCGCACATCGGTCCGCTACTGACGCCATCTCACAGGCCAACGGGGCGCCCCACGCCAACTTTCAGCATTGTAGGATGGCCACACCAGTGCGGCAACTTACTAGACACCACCTCGGTGCCATCCGGATCTTGGCGCGTTGTGCTGCCTTCGGCCTATTCGCACATTGTTCCGCTACTGACGCCGCCTCACGTGCCAACGTATTTTCTCCGCATTTTATACCCTATGCCGCATAACAGGTCATGTGACTTGTTTATAAAACTTTTCATTGGTTCATTTTACTTTTGGTTTCCTAATGATGGAAGGCTTGATCATATGACCTAAAAACAACACTTTTCATTGGATGAAAACTTTTTTTTTCCCCAAACGATGAAAGCCCCACCTTGTTTCTGGATATTTCAGACTGAAGCTGGCGTCAACATGAAAGCACCACCATCTCGTGGCTCCGTCGTGGTCATTCCGCGAGCAATCATGGCAGCCGCTCCCCACCAGAAGCCTGCAGGAGTCGGGGGCCCCCAAAACTTTTGTTGAATCCTCAAGGCGGAGGGGACTCTTTCGAGAATGGGGTCCAAGACCTAGCAGACAAGCGTGCGATTTCCAAGGTGTCCCAGGGCCATTTCAGTGGACCAGGCCCAAAAAGGAAAGAGCCTGCCGCCATTTTGAGAGTCCTGTGACAGCCGCCTATCGCTGCACCGCAAGAGTGGGCGCAACTCAGCTGAATTGCGGCTTTTGACACAGTGGACCAAAAGCGGACGGAATGGCAACTGAAACGGTAAAGGGGTGCCCCACTACAGCAGACGAAACTCCACCTGGAGAGGCCCGTTCACGCCGCCTTCCCCCCCCCCCCGGGGCGCCCCACGCCGTTATTCGGAGGGCGGCAACTTACTGGACATCACCTTGGTGCCATCGTTCTGCTGCCTTGGAACTATTCGCACAACAGACCGCTACTGATGACCCACCCCCCGCGACGCCCCACGCCGGATACCGAAATCAGTACGGCACCCAGGCAACATCACCTGGGTGCCGTCCAGAAATCTGGACGTTGTGCTACGTTGGGACTATTCGCACAGCCGACCGCTACTTCCTTCATTTTCCCTAAAAATGTTTAAATGTTTTTACTGTTTTTGTTTTGTTGTATATATTTATAAGTTATTAAAGTTTTATAATCTTACTACTTTGTTGGAGTGCTATATATTTTTAATGTGACACATAATTGTAAAAACTTTGATGTACAAAGAGTCATCCCTGGAATCTTCCGCTTCAGTCTCGGTCCCCTCCCCAATCACAATACAGGATGGTTTTCAGATAGTAGGAACGCGTGTGCTGTGACGGATCTCATCGGGTGTGGGCCTTGATCTACTATAACTCCTTTGAAGAGGGGTGATTCTTTACAGCTGGGGCCATAAACTACATCTGCAGGGCTAGCTGATAGCCTAGGACCGGCCTGGACAATTGGACACAGAGGAAAAGGAGTGTCAGAGGGTGCGGTAGTGAATAGGGCGAAAGGGAGGTGTCGGGCGGGCACAGGGTGTGATTCTCAGGGAAGAGCAGCGCAGATGGGGGGAGGTTTATTACCCATGCATAAGACAGAGAGCGGGGGTGACCAGTGCCTGGGGGAGATGCTTGCGAGGGTGGGGAGCCATGCTAAGGATCGACAGCGTACAGAGAGTGGGTCTGGTCAAGGCATCTAAAATGGCTGCCGTGCACGACAAAAGTGTGGCATTTGAAAAAAGGCAAGATGGCGCAGGCAATGTTTTTCAACACTTCCTGATTTCCTTCTAATCGAACGTTAACAGACGTTCGGGCATATTACCAAAGTTAAGCGATATTTATCCCTAACGATGCTTAGCAACGAATTTTTTACCGCTAAGCATCGTCAGAAATTATCGCAGATAAACCTTGCTATTATCAAGGTTTATCGCAAATGCGATGAAAAACGACCGCAATGCATTAATATCGCTGAAAAGTCAGCGATATTCATGCATTACCGAGCTAATGCTCTTAGCCATGTTATCCACCTCCCATTGGATAACATGGCTAAGAACTGCTCAGGGCAGGTGTTACTTTTTAGAGATATTCGCGCTTAGCGCGAATATCTCCAAAAGTTGGTAATAGAAGATAGCGATGTTAGCGACTGTTTCCAGTCGCTAACATCTTGACATGCCCACTTTGCATGTCATTAGTGATAAATATCACTGACATGCAAAGTGGAGCCCAAGATGGTCGCTATCTCCTACTAGCGGTCGCTAACTGGTGTTAGCAACAGCTAGGTAATAGGGAGATAATGTTATCTCCGCGAAGCGGAGCGCTGTTACAGATATATATCTTTTTTTGAACGTTAATTTCTCAAAATCCACTGGAGCACATATATTGAGACCTAGCAAAGGCACATCGGGCTACCAGTCCCTACAATTTTGCCAAGTTTCGTGCAAATCCATTCAGCCGTTCGATTATTATTATTTTATTTTTTTTTGCCCTGCGGGGGGCCCTTTTAAAACCTCCACATCAAACCTAACAGGTCAAGGAGGATCTACTATGCCCCCTTATGGTCATTTGCCCCTTCGCTTTGGCCTCCTCTTGACTCTCGATCCTACCGAGAGACAAGATGGCGGCCGCTACGGACTGTTTGGAATGTTTACAGACGCCGGAGAACCAATCAGCTTCGCAAAGCTCCGTAACGCGAAAAGTACGCGAAGCGGAGCGCTGTTACAGATATATATATTTTTTTGAACGTTAATTTCTCAAAATCCACTGGAGCACATATATTGAGACCTAGCAAAGGCACATCGGGCTACCAGTCCCTACAATTTTGCCAAGTTTCGTGCAAATCCATTCAGCCGTTCGATTATTATTATTATTATTTTTTTTGCCCCGAGGGGCCCTTTTAAAACCTCCACATCAAACCTAGGGGGTCAGGGAGGATCTACTATGCCCCCTTATGGTCATTTGCCCCTTCGCTTTGGCCTCCTCTCGTCTCTCGATCCTACCGAGAGACAAGATGGCGGCCTCTACGGACTGTTTGGAATGTTTACAGACGCCGGAGAACCAATCAGCTTCGCTTCACAAAGCTCCGTAACGCGAAAAGTACGCAAACTGGAGCGCTGCCCGGTCCGCTGTTACAGATATATATCTTTTTTTGAACGTTAATTTCTCAAAATCCACTGGAGCACATATATTGAGACCTAGCAAAGGCACATTGGGCTACCAGTCCCTACAATTTTGCCAAGTTTCGTGCAAATCCATTCAGCCGTTCGGGCTAAAAGTGAGGCCAACCGCCCTATGGAAAACTCAATGTTAAAAACACGTTTTGGGACCCCCTTTTTTCTCGGCCCCCCCTTGACGAACCCCCCCCAAATTTTTAGGGGCTGCTAAAAAACAAAATGTTCAATTTTCCTGAAAATTTCAGCCAATTCCGTCCACAAACGCCAAAGTTATTAGACATAGAATTTTCAAAAATCCCATAGAGAAAAAATCCTAACTATATATACCTACTGGCGACCGCCAGTAGGTAATATATATATATATTTATGAAAATAGGAAAAATTGTATACAGCCATTTGTTCAAACGTTTTCACATGCAACTTCTTCTAAGTACGACAGATTTTTGAAAGCAATATACTGCTAAATTTGCTGGACCCTTCTTATTGTGGGGATATATAGGACTTGTAGGTTCACTAAGAATCTGAGGAAAGCAGAGCTACTAACTGAGCAGCATCATGCACTGTTTTTTTCTTTTTTTCCGGGTATATCGCAATTCATTTGGGAAAATATAAATAGTGAAAAATTGGTATGAAAGACACCAGAATCCCTTACAAACCCCAAACTTTGTTAAAAACACATTTTTCTCACATTTCTGTGATGGAAAGTTCTGTTATCTGTGTGGATCCACAATATTACACCCACCCCGCATTATCCAAAAGTCTTCAGATAAAGATTGTACCTCACTTGTATGCAATCTCATAGATAGGTAGTGGTGGTCTGAGCAAGTCGCACATCCAGTTCTATCTAACAGTACAGTATTGTATGTGTTTTGATACAAGAGATATAGAGATTATGGTGCCAATCAAGGTAACAGATTCATCCCACTACCAAGGATGTCAGGTCAACAGGTACGGAGATACCTGATGTAAAGTATTTTATGGATAAGTTGTACCTCGGCTCTCTACTAATTTTCGTTATCACAAGTGGTGATTTTTTATCTTTTTAATAAAAATTCCATTCCAACTAAATGTGTCTAGATCATGTTAAAGAAAACAGCTCATACATGAAAGGACATCATAAATGCATATTCCAAAATCAAAGAGTGAGCATCCAGAAATTAAATGTTTTGTCTTGTTCTATTTATTATTGCTTCACTTGAAAATGTTTTGTGGTATGAAGTGCAGTAAAGCTCTTAGCATTTATATCAAAAAGTTTTCCAAAAAACAAAATGTACACAAGATTTCAATAGTACATGTAGTACATAGGAAGTCAGCAATGCATGTGATATTCGTAACCAATTAACATTTTTACTGAAGCTTTTTTTGGCACTACAAAAGAAAATACATGTTGACGGCCACGTTGGGGGTCCTGGTCCTAGGGCCCTCCAGATCGTGATGGTCACAGAAACAGCCGATGACAGCCGACACATGTTTTGTTACTTGTTATTTAACTTTCTCAAGGTTGTAAGGCAACAAGTGAAGAAATGTAGTACACATTACACACTCGTTCTATTGGCTACAGTGTATGGTGTTATTATACATGCAACAAATTGTATAACAAGGGGGCAGTTGTATAAATAGATGTTCTCTTATGGTGCAAAGGAAGGCAAAAGAATCCTGTGGGAAAAGATATTCCAAAGAAACTAAATACTTATGCGGTGATATTATAGTTGGAAGAGTGTTTAGAAAAGTCAAAGCGAATAGGTAGTACAGTATTGAAGTTAAGTAAGATGAACCTTAAACCCCAGATAAACATTTCACAAAAAAACACAAGCAGGAAAGCAGAGATATATAAAATGTTGTGAGAAAACAAGGTTGTCTACCTCACTCCTGATGTCTTGTAGTGGTAGGTATGTTTTCTTCCCTGTATGATGGCTCTATACGATAAATAGCTGAGGGACACAGAAGCAACATATTAAGAATCGGTTCTCGCCTATCATAATGTTCAAAGTTGGCCAAAAAGTGTTCTGTGGCTCTTACAGACAAATCATTAGGATACCTGATACTTAGTGGATCACTAGGACAGCCTCCTCAGAGTGTAAGGGATGCCACATAATGAGTGTGTAATAAAATAGACCCCGTCCGGTGATCTAAAAGTATAATATTGCAAAAGAGTTTGATTATCAGGTACCGGAAATGTTTTAGAAAAGAGAGCTACCCTACAAAGGACTAAGAAATCATTCGGAGTGATACCATAAGAGTTAAGGTTAATAGAGTCCTAAAGGAAGAGGAAAGTGTACCTGGTGCAAAGGTTATTCAGGTTCCGCCCTGCATTTGACTTCTGAGACACCTAGGTACAATGATTTCTGACAGGAAACTCTCTGTCAGTACAAAAAACATGATTATAAAAGCAAGGAGTTGTAGTTGTCGGAAATCTAAAAATGAGAAAAAAATAATAAATAGGCTCCACAGCTATTAACGAATCTTGAGCCTTTCAATATCAATATATAGATGTAGCACTATTTATGTTGTAGAACAA
Organism: Lissotriton helveticus; assembly: GCF_964261635.1. NCBI lineage: Eukaryota > Metazoa > Chordata > Amphibia > Caudata > Salamandridae > Lissotriton > Lissotriton helveticus. The sequence goes on along the minus strand of NC_136067.1, from coordinate 346,668,088 downwards.
AGTGGAGTTCTCCGTGATATTGTTTAAGGTAGTGGAACTTTTGAAAATATCTATTCACATTGTATTTAATGATCAAAGGTCTACATTTCATCGATTTGGTTTTGATAAATCAAAAAGTATTTCAAGTTAAACACAATCTGAGCTTTAATAAAAGGTAACCACAGTCCTACCCGTTCTCCTCAATTTAACAGTGGCGCCTGTGGGACAAGATAAAAAAATAGCAACATGGTACTTAAGTTTGCTCTCCAAGTCTAGTTGAGAAATGCTGTTTAAAAAATTAAGTTTAAAATAAAAATAGCAACTTACAGAGAGTGTCGGGTGAAGTTCAGCACACAAGGACTATGATAGGTCCCTACACCACGAATAGAAAAGTTCAAACATTAGGAGTTTGTCTCACACTAGTGAGACAGTCATTTTAAGCGCTCTTGATCTGGGATGTTGTCATGCTCTATCTCACTTACTTGGTGGTAAAAGGAACGTGTCAGGGGCAATCTTTCGATATGGGCGGCAGTGGCCATTTTGGCTCCTTTCTCACTTTTTACGTCGACCAGTTAGTAGAGAAAGAAAGAGGACTAGGCCAGTTTCTGTTATGGGCCCGGTCTCTAGGAGCAACAATGAAAACAGACTATGTCTGAAATTCCTACGTTCTATATTTAAAGAGTCAAAAACCCGAAAGGGGTGCAATGTATGTAAATGAAATCTGCCGCAGATTATTATGTATCGGAAGAAAGACAGTCGGGCGTCATGAAAGTATAGTTTTGCATGATTTACTTTGAGGAAAAGTCCACCTCCAAACTACTAGTTTTCTGTATAGTGGACAATTTTAAAGGTTTCTTCCTTGATGAGTTTTATGAGTAACTGGAAATAATGTAGAAATTAAACATTTTCATCATTCACGTAACATAACCATTCATTCGATCAAGTTTTGTTTGCATTCAAACAAACATTTTTGAAGCGGAGAAAAGAGGAAAACGGCAAAAGATAGCTACACTCACCAGCACATACCCTGCAGAGGCACAGCAAAAAGCAATGATATCCCACTTGAAAGAAAAAACAAAACCTGTCACTCACAAGACAACAAAATACACATCGAGCACTAATGCAAAAAGATTTTGACACTAAAAAAACAGAAGCCACAAATACTGCTATTATTACAGCATTTGCAAAAAACACATTCATGCAGGGAAATGAAACTCATTTGAGTAAATAGTACAAAATAATTCTCTTACCAAACACATGCAACTACACAAACTGCAGAACCACCAGTTTCAAAACTGCAACCTAGAACAGTCTAAAGAGAAAAAGCCTTCAACCACAATAAAAAGGAGAAATAAAAAATGACAATTGCAATTCACAAGAAATAAAACAATTAACATTATAACATGCTATGTCACTGCCCAAATGGTCAATCTGCAAGATGGCCCTTCAAATTAGGCTGAGAAAAATGGGTGGTGATATTGCCCAAGAGATTGGGTGGGGTTTTTTGCCAGGCCGATCTGTCCCCCAGGTGGGGCAGAAAACAGAAGACAGAAACTTGCCCCACTTGCAAAGGAAATAGATCCTTGGTACCTAGTAGGGTTTTCTGCCTCCCCACCCTCCCGCTTAGGTAAGAAAGGCCAAAAAAAGGGGCAGATCTGCCCCTGGAGTGGGGGCAGAAAAACATCCACTAAAAGTATCCCTGTTGGAAGTGGCCCTTGTCCAAGGGGTCACTTCTATACACTAAAAAACACAATCCCTTGTGCCTTGTGAGGTTTTATGCCCACCCCTAGGGGCAGAAAAGCCAAAAAAAGCTTGTCAATCTGCAGAAAAAAACATCCACAAATTATGACCCCTTTTGGAAGCGACCCTTGCCCAAGGGGTTGCTTCCACACACTAAAAAACACAATCCCTGGTGTCTAGTGGGGTTTTCTGTCCCCCCCGGGGGTAAAAAGCCCAATAAACTGGCCAATCTGCCCAAGGGAGGGAGGGGGGGGCAGAAAAAACATGCACAAAATATGACCCCCTTTAGAAGCAACCCTTGCCCAAGGGGTCGCTTCCATTTAAAAAAAATGTAATCCCTGGTTGGGGTTTTCTGCCCCCCGGGGGCAGAAAGGCCAAATAAATGAGGAAAAAAACATGCCTAACATATGAGCCCTTTTAGAAAGTGACCCTTGCCTAAGGGGTCGCTTGCATTAAAAAAATGAATCCCTGGTGCCTAGTGGGGGCATTTCTGCTGCAGGATTGTGATGCTGTGCGCAATTCTGGTTGGAAGCTGTTGGAAGTCCAAGTACCAGTCCTGCACTACTGTCACCTAGGGGCCCATTAGGATGGCGGGAGGATCACCCCCGCCAGGCTGGCGGTAGCCACCGCCGAGCTGGCGGGGGCGATCCGCCTGCCATCCTTGCTGCAAAGACCCCCCGCCATATTAACATGGCTGGGGTGTCAGCGGCGGACATAAAAACCGTCCGCCGCTTTTCTGCCCCGGTCACCTTGGGACCGGGGCGGAAAAGGGTTGTATATGGTGGCGGTGTCTATCAGACACCGCCAGCCCTATTACAATGAGCATTCAACATTGCCTTTCCGAAAGGCATGCGGAGTCTCCCTGCGGGGGCCCGTTGCGGGCCCCCAGGGACTCCGTGGGATGGGGGTGCACATGGGGGGTACCTATGGTACCCCCATTTCAAGGAACAACGTGGCAGGCACCGCGCGTGCCTGTCAGGTTGTGCTTTGAAATGCACAAGATGTATTCTTGGCATTGTGGCGGGCGGTCCTAATACCCCCCACGGGACCCTCGCCCTTATGGCGGGCGGTCCCTTCACACGATGGGATGGCATCCTAATGGACCCGCAAGTGTGCAACCTGGTGATCCCCACTCATTGTTAGGCCAACTAAGGACAACGTTTGAGATAGCCCTGCTCACCCACTTAGTAGCTTGGCACGAGCAGCCAGGCCTATCTCCAAGGCACGGGTGTTCTGTATGTGCAACCACCCCCACAGCAGCCCCCCTGGTGACACCACAAATGAACTCCACACGAGTTTGATAAAAATGAGTATAACTTTATACTAAAAGATATACGATCAGACCACACGATACATAAGCCAACATTGAATAAAAGGTAATATTCATTCTCGCTGGCTGGTAGGTTAAAATCACAACCACCGCTTTCAAAATGCTATGCTGGTTGTAAAGATAGAATCACACACGTCGCGATAGACAAACAATAGTGCACTGCGTATCGATACAATCCTGTGCTCGACAAAGGAGAAATAATGCAATGCATAGCGATACATCCCGGTACCTGCAATGGGAGAAATAATGCAATGCGTACCGCTACATTCATGTAGTGTGCAACGAAGGAATAATGCAATGCCTCACACCTCAATCATGTACTCTGCAATGAAGAAATAATGTAATGCGGGCCGCTACAATCATGTACTTTGCAATTAAGGAATAATGCAATGCTTAACTGAATCATGTACTTTGCAATGATGAAATAATAATGTCAGGCGTCCTGAGACAGTCCAGAAGTTCGTTAGCAGCAATATTGTCAATGTGTATTACAACAATTCAGCCTCTTCGATAACAGTTACCCCCCGACACGGTTCCATGATGACACAGAGTACAGCTTCTTACTCTGGTCCCTGTACTGCCACTCCTTTTGTCAGTATAGGCCCCACTGTGAGCCAAAGCAAAGGCTCACATCATCAGAAGTACTGAGAGGCCGAGAGAGTGTCGCTCCGAGCCCGCACCCCGCCAATGTGTATGAAAAAGGGAAAGTAAGACCTGTCAAGAGGTTACACTTGTCAGGACATCATGCTAACGTAGCATACTGCATGCAGGCCCTACACTGCAAGCCTGAGTTCCCTTCTCTGCGTGCCTTTGCATTACTAGCCCTGGCACACACAGTGCACATCACTAGTGACTTTACTAGTAAGGCAAACATACCAATCATGGCCAACTAATTACCATTACACTTTACATAGGGAACACTTGTACTTTGACACTGATCAGCAGTGGCAAAGTACCTAAAGCATCTAAATTGGCAACTCTATGTCAGGAAAATGGTCTAAGGGGAAAGCAAAAAGTGTAGGGAACTTTAGCCCTAAAGACCAAGTCCTACAGACACCTGGAAGCAAATGGCTTCCAGGACGTCCTGGGCTTCCTGATGACGTCGGCGCATGCTGTGAGTGGTGATGTCATGGGATTAACATGGGGGTGGCAGCAGAAACTCTTCCACTGCCATCCCTGTTTGTGGAGGCTAGATCGGCTGCTCAGCAATACCCCCATGGGTGGGTGCCATGATGGAGCGGTTTCATCATGAGCTCACGCCCACCGTGGCTCATGACGGAACCGCTCCATCATGAGCATAGAATGGGTTATTTTGCTATTTGAACATCGAAAAATCGATGAACTAGGAAAAAGTATTGATTGTAATGATCATGAGAAATTGGTGTGTTCATTCTAGTTAATTTATTAATACATTTTTCTGATAAATTGTGTTGCTGCGCAGCCATGTTACAAGTGATCAGTGACACTTGAGACATAGCTTTGACCTTCTTTTCATGCCACAGGGATACGACAAGCAAAACGAGGCCTTTTCTGCAGCTGCCTAGCTGCCCAGTTCCACTGAACTTGACCTGGACCTTGTTGCTGGCCTCTGCTGGAGTGAGTCTTGACCATCAATGTTGTCCCTAAGGTCCAGGACCGAATCACTGACAGAATATCGACGTCAAAAATATCAACGTCAAACATATCGGAGGTGGAATATCAACGTCAAAAATATTGAAGTCCTATCTACATTAAGGTAAGTGCAAAAATATCGAAAAGAAAATATTGTTGTAAAAATATCGTTTTTTTAAATGTTTAAAAATAATATAAAATTAAATAACTAATACATATAGTTAAAATAAACATACTTAAAAATATATTTTGCATTTTAAGTAATACATATAATATAAAATATAAATAAACACATATATAATATAATATATATACTTACCTAATACTATTTACAATTAATTAATCTAATAACTTATCAATTGTTAAAAAACATTTTATAATTTATAAATACATACATACGCAAACAACAATAATATAAATAAAAATATCAAAACTATATATAACAAAGTTTAAAAAATAATTTTAAATAAATTAGACACTACATTAACTAAAACAATAAAGATTGTATAGCGTAGGGGTGAAAATTACCATTCCAACTCCAGAGGGTGCAACAGTAGGGAATGTATTGAATAGCATAGGGGTTATAATTACAATTCCAACTCCAGAGGATGTAACGCTAGGGAAAGTGTTGGCTAGCGTAGAGTTTAAAATTAATATTCCAACTCCAGAGGGTGCAATAGTAGGGAAAGTATTGGATATAGTAGGGGTAAAAATTATTATTCCAACTCCAGAGGGTGCAAGAGTAGGGAAACTGTTGGATAGCGTAGGGGTAATAATTACTATTCCAACTCCAGAGGGTGCAACAGTAGGGAAAGTGTTGGATAGCGTAGGGTTTAAAATTATTATTCCAACTCCAGAGGGTGCAACAGTAGGGAAAGTGATGGATAGCTTAGGGGTTTAAATTACTATTCCAACTCCAGAGGGTGCAACAGTAGGGAAAGTGTTGGATATCATAGGGGTCAAAACAACTTACTAATAATTAAAATAATAATTTTTTTGTATTAATTTACAACAAATTAATTAGCAATACCAAGAAATAATTAACACAAATACCAATTAATAACTAATTAACAATTAAATATAATTAAATAATTAATAAAAATATCTTGACAAATAAAAAATAAAAAAAATCAATAGCAAAAAACAATAATTATTAAAAAACATTTAGCAATGAATAATTAATTAACAATAATGTATTGATTAACACAAATACATATAAAAAAACTACTTTAATTACCATCTAATAATTAATAACCAAATCATTAAAAAATAAAGTAATTACCAATTAAAAATTGATTAACAATAATGTAATTATCAATACTTAACACTAACTTTTTTTTACTTTATTACAATTAAATTACTTCCCACCCTATTACCCTATAACCTCACAACACACTTCATTAATACATTAATACACTTAATATAATTACCAATTATTCAATTAATAACAATTAATTACCAATTAATAAAAAAATAATTACCAATTTATAATTAATTAACCTAAAAATATTTATTAATACCAAGAAATAAAAATTACATATTTACTTAGTAAGTAAGTAAGCTTTATTCGATTTTTTAGATAAAATCATAAAAGCAGTTCAAGAACATTTATATATACACAACAATTAAAAAGTATCATAAACATGATTGATACAACGTAGGTGCTTACTTTATCATTTAGAAAAAGTTCATTGAGGGAGACAAAGAAATAAAAACACCCAATTTTTTACGGGCAATTCAATAACCACAAAAAGCGATGTGCCAACAAATAAATAAATTTTTAACACAGAGTTTTTCTATACCTTGTTACCGTTTTTAGGAAACATGACACGGCGTAAATGACATGCTCATCTTCTAGCTGTAACATTTTTACGTAAGCTGGTCTACAATTTCGTAGCCCCCATATTTACTTAATTACAATCAAATGAATTCCTACCCCATTCCCCTATAAACCCACAACCCGCTACAGAACGAAAACACAACATTTTATTACAAATATTTAATAACTCCGAAAAAATATTTTAATAATTTACTATAATTAGATTACTTCCCACCCTATTACCCTATAAACCCACAACCCGCTACGGTACTAAAACCCATACTTTACTAAAATAAATTATTACTAACTTCTAAAAATGTAATACATATATTTTAAAATTAGTACAATAATTAACAAAAATTATAAAACAAACATATAAAATAAAATACATAACACTAATTTTTATTATCGATATTAGTAATTTTTGCTATTGATATTACTAACTTCGGTAGTAACAAAAACAATATTTCTTACCTTCAGTTCAATATTCTGGTCGTCGATATTCTTCATGTCGATATTCTGTCCCTCCTAAATTATTGACTCGATATTTTTGCCTGTGGATATAAAAAAATGATATTTGGGCTGTTTACCCCTGGATCACTAGCTAATGTCACAGTGTACTCCTCCTAATGCTCCTGAAAAATGGACATTTTTTGATCTACAAAAATCTCTGGAGAACCTAGCCCAACCTGCAAAGTTGATCCGATAAAGATACATTACCTCTGTACCAAAGATTCAGGTTGTCCCCCCTCAGAAATGTTCTGCAACATTAAAACTGATTTAATGAGGCACCATGGAGAAGGTATCCAGCTTTGTTGAGCTCTCTTCGGCTACTGCCTTGCCCCTCTGGAAGTATCCAAGCTCCAAAAAGCGACGGAGTTGGAATATAGATATCTTCACTCTGCAAAAGCCCCAAAAGTACTTGGATGGTGAAGGAACATTCTTGGGAGTGAAATTCTAATTTGTCCTGCTATCCTATGTTATAAAGACCTCTTCAGCCACAGTTTTCCACTTTGTCCCACTGAGGTTTTTTTACTTTCATTTCAGAAACGAAGTCATATGGTAAAACTTCCGACTGGATCGAACCTGGTTACTGTAGCCAATCTGTGCTCTGTTGCGGCCATATTTAACTTGCGTCTCGGTATGGATCTAACAAATAAGACAAACATACAATAATATAATAAGGCGTACCAAAAATGAACTGTAATAACGTTTTCATTTTTATATATACAAGACTTAAGGAAAGAACTATCAAAACATATAGTCAGTCAACCAAATGCATGTTGAATGAGGGTCCAAAATAAGACATTGCAAACAGCACAACCGACCTACAGAAATCACAAAACAAATTGTAATACATTTATACTGGTGATTAATGAGGATCGGCATGTCCACTTAACACATGTGGTTATTACTTGAAGTGGGTACCCATTCCCCACAATACTACAATTTCCTATCAGGCTGACTTAGAGTTTTTTAGGTGTGCGGACAACTCTAAACATTAGCAGGAACCACTGTCATGCCGATTCCTGTCAATGTACTAAAAGGTTAACAGGCAGTACAGTGAAAATCACTGTACCGTCCATCAAACTTTTAACAAGCTTTTGTTTTTTTAATTCAAAGTCTCAAAGCCAGATTTTATTTTCAAAAAAATAAAACTGATGGCACCACACCATAGGAGTTTTGTCCCATAACTGGGGATATCACAATGTTTTTACTGTCCCTTAGCATCACACTTTTCCTAGCGATAAGGGAGAGTAAAAACTGGCCATTAGATTGCCCACTCTAAATTGAGCTGGTGTTCAAATGGCCAAACCTCTGATGGGTCTTACACCATCTGGCCGCTGTAGGAGTACGTCAGCAATGGAGATGGAGTAGTCTCTGTGGCTCACATACTTAAAGTTTGCCTGTATGTACAGTGGGCCGGCAAGCCTTTATTTGATGGAGAGCACTCTCTCCGCCCATTAAAGGACTATCTGCCTAACTCTAAATCATCCCCATTGCCTGGTATACTGTAAAGTGTTGAAAAACTCAGGAGAATAAGAAGACAGATATTGCCATTCTCTACCACTGGCTCAAGTGCTATGGCATGGAAATTATATTTGCATTGACAGAAAATGTTTCGAGGAAAAATATGTATGAGGTAGGTGGGAGGGCAAGTCCAAGATTATTACGTTTTCCCAACAAGAAAGTCATGCAGTTAGCCAAAGGTGCCCTAGATAATTATTCAGGAGTGGGCATTCTTGGCCAACTTTAAGGTCAGAATGACAATAACTCAGAGAGGCAAATCTTAGTGAATAGATGTTAATATTTATGTTACCAGGTCTTGTCTAGCCCACAGCTGCCCCATCAAAAGGGTGTACCGGCGCTTCCAGCATCAGTAAAGCGGGCCAAACACCATAACAGAACAACACAAAAAGAAGACCACAGAGACTTAGTTAATGGAAAGAGAAAGGTTTTGATGGCTTTCCTGAAGACCAGTAGACACTCCATACTGCGTATCTGCACAGGCAAGGAGTTCCATAACTTAGTTGCCAGGCAGCGAAAGGAATGGCCCCCGCGCGACAGTGCTTCACCCGGGGAACACTGACCAAGTGCTACCCCACGGAGCACAACCGGCGAGGGAGAACATAGGGGATAAGCAAATTACCAAACAGGCTAGGCTTAGCAAGCTTGAGAATCTTAAAAGAAAGACACAACGTCTTAAATTGGATGCGCTTCTCCATAGGAAGCCAGTGAAGTCTCGGAATGACGCCTGCAACAGGGCAGTAACGTGGGAGCCCCATCAAGGCTCTGGCAGCAGCGTTTTGAACAGGCTGCAGCCAAACTATTTCAGCCCTATTTGCCCCCAACAGGAGGGAACTGGCATAGTCCAGACGAGATAAGATAGTCGACTGAACAATCAACTGGCGGTTCAAAGAACTTCAAAAGGGGCTTAAGACCCCACAGAAGGCCGAAACACGTACCAGCAACTCTTCTGGTATGGACCTAAAAACTAAGAGAGGAGTACATCCATACTCCCAGATTTTTTACCACTTCCTTTGAATTAGGATTCTTACCCAGTGCATCAGCCACCAGCGCTCGCTCCACAAGCTCGCGTTCTTCCCGACCAACAAAACCTCAGTTTTGCTGGCATTCAGTTGCAAGCAGTTAGTAGCCATCCATTTAGCCACGGCCACCAGCCCATCTCTAAGCCTGGAGGCATTCGGAGAGGAGCCTTGAACCAAGGTCACCACAAGCTGCATGTCGTCCGCATACGAGACCATAGTAAGGTCCCACTGCCTAGCGACCGCTGCCAGAGGCTGAACGTACAGATTAAATAACGAGGGACTCAACGCCGAGCCCAGGGGCACCCCCTGATCGATGGAATGGGCCTGAGAAAGAAATGGGGGCATACACTCGGAAAGATCTTTCTATCAGAAAGGATCTGAACCATTCCAGAGCCAAACCAGTCACCCCTGCCTCCTCCAGCCGCTGTAGTAGAATACCATGCAAAACCGTGTCAAAGGCGGCACTAAGATCCAACAGGATCAGTGCCGCCGTCTGACCGGAATCGAGGATGGTCCACAGATATTCAGTCATGGCAAGGAGAGCTGTCTCAGTACTGTGGCCCGGGCACAAACCGTTTTGCGATCGATCCACGATGTTATTGGAGTTTAAAAACAGTGTAAGTGCATTATTGAAATGTGCCTCTGCTATCTTGGCCACCAAGGGGAGAAGAGATATAGGTCTGAAGTTTTCCAGCTTGGCCGTGTCAAGCGATGGTTTCTTGAAGATGGGAGATACCCATGCCTGATTCCACAGCGCCGGAACAGTTGCTGTGGAGAAAGAGGAGTTGACTATCTGGCATAGCGGGGCCAAGAAAAGAGAGAGTGACTCCCTAAACTGTGCCGGCTTCAAAGGATTAGATGGAGAGTCAGATTTAATTTTCCCACTCAGCCGAGTGAGCTCATCCTGTGAAATGCAAGTAATGGCTGCCAACGTCGGCCGTGGCCCGACTCCAAGGGACGTAGTGGTAAAAGACTTATAAATAGCACAGACTTTCTCCTCAAAACAGGTGGCTGGATCCTCACACTGCTCTGTGGATTAAATAACGGGCACAGTGGTTTTCCTAGTCCTAAGATCTTTAAGGATCTTAAAAATACATTTGGCTGGATTAGGACTAATCTTGATTTCATTAACATAGTAAGCTGCACGAACTTTGCAGATATTTCTATGATAATGTTTAATCTCGGCGAGGTAGCATACTTTTTTCTTGGGATCATAATCGTTCCTCCACTTGCGTTCTGCATTTTTACAAGCCTTCCTTAAGATGGTCAAAGAGTTGTTGTACCAAGGACTCGTGATAGAGGCTCGTCCCTTAAACCATTTAACTGGAATAAGGGAATCTAACCCTTGGGTAATCCAATCACAAAATAAGCCATAATCTGACTCAAAGTTATGCAGCGGTCCCAGAGGGTTGGTGGCGAGGAAAGCATGAAAATCCTCTAACATCAGTTTATGGCAAGGGCGTTTAAAGACAGGCCGTTGGATGGCTATGTTAAGAGGCTCTGTGATCAGGATGGATATTTCTACCAGCGTTTAGGCAGCTCCACACTTGTAGACTGAATGTTAGAAAATATGGGGTCCAGCAGATGCCCATCTACGTGTGTAGAGCCGGAGACCAGTTGGTTTAGCTGATATGCAGCCAAGTCTGCAAGCAAGTTACAAATCGCGCTGTCATGTGTTAGATCAAAGTGCAGGTTAAAATCACTGAAAATACTGAAGTTAGCAGTACCCATAGCAAGCGTGCCCACTGCCTTCAAAAGGGCATCTTTGAATTTAGCAGGCGGCCCTGGTGGCGGATACACTAGGAGCCCTGATAGGGTGATATGGGGACTCACAGAGATGCTAAAACGAGCGCACTCGCAACCTTCAATTTCTTCCTTAATGAAGAGACAGGAATATCAGGATTTAAAAAGCACTGCAATGCCACCCCCACTAGACTCTCTATTGATCGTGCATATAGAACAGCCAGAGGGCAGTGCTAAATTAGGTTAAGCCACCATGTCCTCATTCAGCCAAGTCTCACTCAGGAAAAACAAATCAGGGGCTTCCCCTATAATTTGGTCATCAATTTCTAAATATTGTTTAGCCAGCAACCTCACATTGAGCTGAAGAATTTTTAGCCGGCCCTAAGGTTAAATGATGGATAAGGGTAATGGGAGGGGGGAGTAGGGATAACATAGCTACAGCGAGAGCAACCAAATGGTCCTGCCCCAAGATTTAGTGGAGCTGCCTCACACGTTGTAGCTATAGAATTAATAGCCAATATTTCTTCCCGACAGTAGGGATATGATCCAGATAGGCTCCGACCAGGGGTCCTGGCGAGAGGCGCAGACGGGCTTGCCTTTGGGGCGCCTTTGGTGCGCCGCTGGTGCTCCCGTGCCATAATTCACTTAAATACTGGAGCTACAAGAAGCACCCAACATCTAGACCGCCAGCCAAGATGGCGTCTAGGAAGGTGAAACCAGAAGTGAGGCTGTCCAATTCAAGTCGCCCTCCACAACAATCAGCCCGAAAGGCTGCGTTGGACTGGGACACTTGGAGCTTATCAGGTAAATCCAACAAGATGCAGTGGCATATAGAGCTGGTAACAATATTTTAAAAACACTGGTAGCAATAATTACACACACCACAGAGCGGCAAAAGAAAGAAACTAGACAGAAATATATGTTTAAAAAGCAGCGCTGCTAGCGTAGTTCCAACCACACCTCAACTGAGCAAACAATTGAAGAAGCCCGCCCAACCCCAGTTAAATACCGGAGCTAGAGGGAGCACCCAACAACTAGACTGCAGGCCGAGATGGCTTCTAGGAAGGTGAAACCGGAAGTGAGGTTTTCCGGCAGTCCAATTCAAGTCACCCTCCATAACAATCAGCCCGAAAGTCTGCGGTGGACCGGGGCGCTTGGAGCTGATCAAAGTGTCAGGTGAATACAACAAGATGCAGTGGCATATAGAGCTGGTAACAATATTTTAAAAACACTGGTAGCAATAATTACACACACCACAGAGCGGCAAAAGAAATAAACTAGACCAAAATAGATATTTAAAAAGCAGCGTTGCTAGCCTAGTTCCAACCACACCTCAACTAAGCAAAACGATTGCAGAGGTTACAAAATATCTCAGCAAGGTTTTATATATGCTAAGGAGGTAAGCAATGCCAGTGAGCAATGTGGAGTTCATAATGAGTATTAGTGTTAGAGCTTATCAAAGGGGCGGGTGGAATGCTGCTAAAGAGGGAGAAATCCTCTTTAAGAATTTGTTTTCCAGAAACGAACATAGGGACATATTATCAACAACTAGCTATATTTATCGCTAAATGCGCCTAGCGACTTTTTTTTTTATCGCTGCCTATCGCTGGATATTTTAGCAGAGAAAACCTGCTATTAGCAACGTTTTTCTCCATAGCGCTAAAATATCCAGCGATAGCGGCGTAATGCGAGAATATCGCTGAGAATATAATGATATTCTCGCATTAGCGACGAAATGCTCTTAGCCATGTTATCCACCTCCCATTGGATAACATGGCTAAGAACTGGTCAGAGCAGGCGTTCGTTTTTGGCGATAGCGGGAATATTTCCATCGCAATGCCAGCCTTGTGAATAGGCGATAGCGACGTTATCGACTGCTTTCAGTCGCTAACGGGTTGGGTACGCCCACTTTGCATGTCATTAGCGATAAATATCGCTGACATGCAAAGCGGGCCCCATACCGCTCGCTATCGCCTTCAAGCTGTCGCTAACTGCTGTTAGCGACAGCTTGATAATAGGGCGATAGAATTTTCGCCGCTAAACCGGCGAAATGTGCCTATCGCCCCCCTTGATAACATGCCCCTCACTTAGTTACATTGAAGTACAAGTGAGGATTGGAAGGGGTAGCAACTAAGAAGTTTCCTCACTACTTAAAAATGTTTGCTGGGATTTTAATGGTATGAGTTGATTTGCAGGAAAGTGAATTCAGATTCAATGTTGTTTTCTTTACAGTAGCGTGTAGGAAATTGGCTCAGCGGGTGCAGCTCATAATCTCAGCCACTGCGTGTTCTGTGTAAATTGCATTTCTCCTGACTTTCTGTAAAGCCCCTGACTGCGCAAAAGGTTTGACATAGAATCAGGATGCAAGACTGAGAGGATTTATAGAATAATAGCGATCATTTGCCAAGTTAACTGTATTACTAAAGACCACTCTGTCTCGTTACGTGTCTCCCCATTGGTCTCGAAATAAGTCTGAAACTAAAAACCATGCTGCACATCTCTTCGGCTACAGCGACAGCTTACATTTGTGCCTATATGTTACTGTGAGCTTTTGAAACGACTCAAAGACAAAATCAGTGACTGTTTGGGTGAAACTGGACATTTAAATACATTGAATAATTAAATACACTTAAATTGAAGATAAAGGGATAACCTTATTTACCAAGCCTCTCTTTATCTCTGTCCGTTTTTGGTGTCTTTTGTTCACAAGGCGGTAAGGAGGGCAATTGAAGTGGATCATGCAAGTAACTCTGGAACACTTCTAACTGTAAATAAAGTTATGATGGTGAATAGGTAACCATCAGTGATGAACGAAAACAGTATTTTAAGAACCTTAGCTGCAGCTGCATGTCAAAAGAGATATTATCTTTAAAAAACAGTTTCCTAATTTTTGAATCTGTAATTACATTTTAATTTTGGGTAGATTTGATGTTATTAATTTCAATTAGATGACATTTTTGTAGACGATATTTAGGACGGAATATTTATATCTGGAGATATTCTAACAATGATATTCTGGTACCAAACACTAGAGGCATGATTGTCAGAAGAGAAAGAAGACTTTAGATGTTTGTGGCGACAATTTGGGGGCATATTATCAAGGGCCATTTCGCCGCTTTTTTGGCTTTAAAATCCCTCCACGGTCCCCGTACCAGCTTTGCCATTCTACCCAGGAACCCAGGAGCATCTTTCTCCGTCCTTTGTAAGTCTACCACCGGAACAAGACGGAATACTCCACCATCAGAACATGGAGGTAAACAGCTGCCCCACCCTGCGTCTTTGCATAGTACTAGAGACTTAGCTGGGTTCATCAGATCGACCCATCTAAAGACCCCCTCTTCTCATATACCTTCCAGGCCATTGCGTTCTCTTCCACCTTGCTGACCCCAGAATAGGAGTGATTTCCTGCCACAGTACGGGTGGTGAGTGCCTCATTCTTCCTGCTCCCTTGGTTACGCTCTTAAAATTACTACCGCGACAGGGCGCACAGACCCCTCTGCAACCCCTATGGTGGCTTTAATGCTCTTATTAGTCCAATGCCCCCACGTTCAGCTCCTTCACTTATTAGGCTCAATTATATAAGCAATTTTCACTGCGCCATCTGTATCTTGCTACTGAGGGGGGCTTCCCTTTGGATTACTGCACTCTCAATTCATTTCCTTTTTCGTCCTTCCTCATTTTGTCTGGATTTCATTTAATGTTGTACAGGTTGTATGTCTTTCAGGCACCTATTTATTTTTGTCCTGATGATGATCCCATTATCCTTTTGAAATGGATCGAAACGTCGTTGACTCCTTTGACACTGTGCACACAAATTTATTTTTATGTAACGTAATCACACTTGTTTAACCCTTCACATTTGAAAACAAGTCTTGTGCCCTGGCTGATTGTTTTGTTTTTTTCGTTATTATTTTTGTTCACTTCTATGTTTTGGATGCAGGACTGTGTCCCACTTCATTTGTATATCTCTTGATCCTTAAAATTGTCAATTATTAAACCTGACTGTCCGGCTGGACTGTAGCAATATAGTATTGATTTCATTCTCTTTACATTCTTTCCTTTACTTATCCTTCATCAAGGATCACAAGGGCATATTACCAACAACTAGCGATAATTATCGCTATGTTGGCTTAGCGGCAATAATTTTATCGCCGAGTTGCGGCGATTTTTATCGCTTAGGAGCCTTGCTATTATCAAGGTTTATCTCCTAAGCGATAAAAATCGTCCGAAATGCATGAATATCGCTGTAAAGTCAGCGATATTTATGCATTACCCAGCTAATGCTCTTAGCCATGTTATCTACCTCCCATTGGATTACATGGCTAAGAACTGCTCAGGGCAGGTGTTAGCTTTTGGAGATATTCGCGCTTAGTGCGAATATCTCCAAAAGTTGGTAATAGGAGATAGCGATGTTAGCGACTGTTTCCAGTCACTAACATCTTGGCACGCCCACTTTGCATGTCATTAGTGATAAATATCTCTGACATGCAAAGCGGGGCCCAAGATGGTTGCTATCTCCTAATAGCTGTCGCCAACTGGTGTTAGCGACAGCTAGGTAATAGGGAGATAATTTTATCTCCGCTGTCTTGGCTTTTAAAGCCAAAAAAGCAGAGATAAATCCCTTGATAATATGCCCCTCTGTTCTCTAAATTATCGCTACCCAAAGTCCTTGTATACCTTATTGGGTTCCCTTGTTTTGTTTAAAACCTGTGGTCTGACAGCACAGTAGGGAGATCACATCCAATAGCATTCAAAATGAATTATTGAGGTAATCTGTGACATGCATGTGATTGCTGCGCTAATAGGATGTGTCTAGACATGGGAAGAACTCTTCTAATATTCATGTGTTTGCTACATTGCTGTAAAATTGTTCATTGGCATGTCCGTACAGGGGTGATCCTTGGAATCTGCTGCGATGTTCTGCCAATAGTTTAGTCTTGCACTACATTGCAATTGCAATAAAAGGCATGTGAGGCAGCTTCCTGGCAGGCTCACGCCATGTGAAAAAAAGTACACACCCTGTCTCTGTTTGCCTCTGTTCTGCGTGCCACGTGCTGGCTAGCCTACATGCCTAGCACCACATTGGCAAAGAGGCCGGAGCTCAGCTCACGCCATCGCCGGTGCAGTGAGCCCATGTCTTCTGCAACAGTGTGGCCACCCGCTCTCTCCCTCATGGCTGTTATGACCATGCGGTACAAAAGGGGGTGGTGATGGACGGAGCATCTGAACCAATCAAACACTCACACCCAGTCAAAAGATCTGGGTTTGATCCATCACCGTTCTTTAGCCCACTCGGCCCCCCGTTCAGACATGGCTATATGCAAATCAGTCTGACCCTGTGCCTCATGGGAACAGTCCAGCCCCAACTGCCAAGCCATACCTTCCCTGGACCGGAAACAAGCTTCCGAGGACCGGTTTCTGGCATTTCAGCCGTCTTCAGCCCGGCTTGCTTGAATCCAGTGGCAAAGTCAGCAAGGGACTCACGTCTGAGCATACCCTGCCTGCCACCCGGTGCAAGGATGTTTAGGGTACCACCATAGCCCCCCAAGATCCCACTGCACAGGGCCAGGGAGAAAGGGGGCCCTGTTAGAGGCCCCAAATGTCACTTTCCAAGAGCCTTTCCATGTCAGAAAGGCAGACATGGAATCGCTGGCGGAATCTGCCATCATAATACTGACGGTGGAACCGCTGTCATTAAGGGATTATTCCCTCTTTACGAGCATTACGAGGGCGCGAAGGTAATGTTTTACATGGGTTCCTGATTTAGCTGTTTTAAAAAAATACTAAAATATCGAAATATTGAAATCTTTGTTTTAAATACTCACTGGCACAGTCTAGTTTCTTCCAGCCACTTCTACTGACCTTGCAGCCCTCGCCCGTTAGAGCGGGCCAAAATGTGTTTAGGTCAGCCTTCTAGTTGCTGACTTCAGAGGGGATAAAAGGAGTGCTGGCACGTCCGCTCAACTGGCCCGCCAAAGGCAAGCCCGTCAGCGCCCGTCGGCTCCTGGAGCGTGCCCAGCGCCAGACCCCTGGTCGTCCGGTGTCCCACCCCTTCAGTAGAGTTCTGATTTTGGCACTCAGGAGAGGTGAGTGCTGTATGCAAAAAATGTGTTTCATAGACGAGGGTTAGGAAAAGCTCACATGTACTCACTGTGGTTTTCGAGTATCTATAGACCCAGCTGACACTGTTGGAGGCAATACAGGGAGTAGAAGGTACCTTGAGAAGGCTAGGACTGACATAACCTCTCTAGATAATATTAATATCAATGTGACTGACAGCCGGAACAATCAAAGCTGCAACGGTGGGCTGCCGCAGGCTCTGCATTTAAAATGTCTGATGTTAAACATCAGATCCTTGAGAAAGCACAAATATTAGCTTGAATATCTGCTCCAGGTCTCTATGCCAGATTTAGTCTGCCTGACCAGGACATGGACCAACCAATCTTCTGACCCGGATTGGAATAGTGCCCTTCCGGCAGGGGAACTCTATGGCCGGTCAAGATAGGACGGGTAGGGTAGGAGGTCGGATAGCCATTGTCTATCATGATCAGTTGAAAGTGTATGTAGAGCCCATTATTCAGCTGCCAGCGGAGGCAATGCGTGTTACAGTGAAAATCAATAACCTCTCCTCCTTTCAGGGAATACTTCTTTACAGGCCGCCGGGCCCTAGAGTCCCTTTGTCGCAGGTGTTACAGACTCTGTTGGAATCACGCATAGATTCCAATTCATTTATTATTTTTGGGGAATTCAATTATCACCTGGAACTTAATAATAACTTAGAAACCAGCCGGCTTCTTGATAATCTATCCGGCTATGGTTTTCATCAGAAGGTGATGAGCTCTACACACTCAGCAGGCCATACTCTTGATGGCATTTTTGACACTAATTTGGATGTTACTCCTATTTACACGGTGCCCCTCCCATGGACGGACCACTTTGATTTATTGTAATATTCAATATTTACTATCACCGCAGCTTGACAAAAATAAACCAGCCAGTATTAAAATTTGATGCTGGAACAAAATCCAAGGGGCTGACTTAGAACAAGCCCTGAATAGTTGCCCGCCTACCCAGGATTTAGACAACAATGAGGCAGCCTGCCAGTTCAATAAATGGATAGCAGCAGCTGTAAACATAGTGGCCCATGAGAAAGGCATCAAACTCAGAAGAGTACAGGCGTCTTTGCCATGGTATTGTCCACAGTTGAAAGAGTTGAAAGTGTTATACAAAAAAGCCAAATGTGTGTGGAGGTCTGAATATAGTAGGGAGCATAAAATATCCTACAATAGAGCACTACAACGCTACAAAGTCTACCAACTCCACTAAGTAACCGTTCAAAAACATTCAAGTGTTATCACGACCACGTCAGAACACTCGTTTTATTCCTGACTCCGCTCTATGTACCAAAATGGCGAATTTTTTTCTAACCAAGATACAAACGAATTTTTTTCTTACAAAGATACAAACGATCTATGAGGACCTTCGGAGTATAGGACAGACAGATGACACAGAACATCCCAAATCTTGGTTGGGGGGCTAGTGTTTACATTGCAGGACTCCCGTGTTTACGGCTATATAATATGATTAACCACCAAGCGCGCCGCGCCGGCGTGCAGCGGACGCGCCGCTGGCGTGCCGGAGGTGCGCCAGAGGTAAGCCCGTTTGTGCCTGTTCGCGCGCCGGTCGTGACCGGCGCCACCTACGTTGGCCTTCCTGACTCTACCCGTTTAGCATACTCTAGGGAGGATCTCTTGCGCTATGATCAACGGTCCGTTTTGAATGGCAGGACCGATTCAGGCGGCAGGGGGACGCTGTCATGCGGTTTGATCAATGTTAGATCTCTGATAAAACACCACGTGGAAATATCGCTCCTCATAGAGACACATGAGTTAGATGTTCTCTTCATGACGGAGACGTGGACCAGGGCCGATAGCGAGGTGGAACTGGGGTTTGCCTGTCCACCGGGCTATAGCATCAGACACAACCCTCGAGTAGGAAGCCGAGGGGGTGGAGTTGGCCTTATTTTTAGAGACTCTTTAGATTTCTCTTTATTGGAGATCAAGACCGTGCCGGGCTTTGAACTTATAGGCTTTTCTCTGAAGGGCAAGGAGGTGTGTTGCATTCCGGGTTGCTGTGCTATAGACCCCCCGGAACTGCCCCGTCAGCTCTTCCCGAGCTGGTTGACCTCATTTACGATCTGTCTAATGCCCATGCGAGACTACTAATTATAGGGGACTTTAAACTTTGGCCTAATGGGCCTCTGGACCCAGCGTTCAGAGACCTTTCCCAGGCCTGTGACAATATACAGCTACAACAGATGGTGCTCTCTCAGACGCATCTGAAAGGTCACGTTCTCGATTTAGTGTTCGCGGCTAAGAATCAGGTTTTTATCAAAAATATTATTCCTCAATGTTGGACTGACCATGCCTTGGTCCTTTTTACTTTATCTCTCCCTGCTATCACACGCAAACGTGATAAGACGGGAACTTTCAATCTCACTAGGCAGTGGTCTCGTCTATTGAAGCAGTCCAGCCTTCCCACCTTACTATCTGGTGGATTTATCCTGGGAGACAGCATGGATATGAGTTATCTACGCCTCACCGAGCTAATCACAGACACCTTGGACAAAGTGATTCCTCTACGGAAATCCAAAGACAGGTCCAAACTTGCCATGCCGTGGTACTCTGAAGACCTTCTTCATCAGAAGCTGCGGTGTAAGCAGGCGGAGAGGGCTTGGTGAAAGCACTACTTAGAGCCTGATAAAGTTCGGTACAAACAGGCTCTGCAGTGCTATAAAGCACAGATCAAATGTGCCAAAGCCAAGTTCCTCGAGGAGACACTGTTGCAGGCCACAAACAAATCTCAAACTTTGTTTAAAATCGTCAAGGATCTATCCCATCCGGTCTGCGCGGCCAATTGCATCCCTGCCTCTCAGTCTCTGTGTGATTCCTTGGCAGTGGCCTTTGAGGATAAGATCGCCACCATTCTGAGTGGGCTTTCTGTTCCTGCCTCCTCCTGCCCCCAGCCTCAGATGGATACAGCTCTTTTATCTATCCCTGGGACTTCGGAGACTCTGAAGGAACAAGCTAGGATTAACAATTTTCCCCTCCCACTCTATGAGGAGTTTTGCCAACTAGCAAATGGCGTATCCTCTGGATCTCCTATGGACCCTCTACCCCATCGATTGTGGAAGACGTTTTGTGAGGAATTGTTTCCTCCTCTGTTTTCCATCTGTTGTCAATCTCTCAACGTGGCAACGGTCCCGGATAGTTGGAAACTTGCTGTGGTCTTCCCCCTTCTGAAGAAGGCAACACTGGATCCCTCCTGCTTGGGAAACTACCGTCCCATCTCGTTACTTCCGTTCCCCATCAAAATCTTGGAAAGGTGGGTCACTAAACATCTGTCCAGTTTTCTGGAAACTCATTCCTGGCTGGACATGGCCCAGTTTGGCTTCAGGCCTGCCCACGGCACTAAATCTGCGTTGGTGGTTTCCCCGGATGATCTTCGTTCGCGGGTCGACTCTAGTCATGCAGCTTTCTTAGTGCTGCTTGACATGTCGGCCGCGTTCGACACGGTCAGCCACGATATTCTTATCAGCAGATTAGAAGAGGCGGGGGTGACGTGCATGGCCAGAGACTGGCTAGTTTCCTACCTTAAGGACAGACATCAAGTAGTGACTCTTCCGCCTTTTAAATCTGGCATAAAAAGAGTGGGGCAGGTGGTACCGCAGGGGTCGGCCATCAGTCCTATTCTATTCAACCTTTACCTCCGTCCCCTAGTTAAGCTGATTAAATCTTTCGGTATCTCGGTCATTAATTACGCCGATGATACTCAGCTTATCTTTTCACTGGAAGGTAAAGAGGCAGTGTCTCAGGAGACGTTCCATTGCTGAATGACATCTACTGCGAACTGGCTGCGTACCGACTCCCTCCAGTTTAATAGTTCAAAAACGGAGGTGCTGTACTGCTCCCTGGACCGTATCTCTCGGCCTTGGCCGGTAGATTTTTGGCCTTCCACTTTCCAGGGCACTGCTGCGGCGGCAGACTCAGCCCGCAACTTGGGTGTGATGATTGGATCCAATTTGCAACTGAATGTTTTTGTAAATCAAACCATCACCACTTGTATGATGCTGCTTCGCAATTTGCGAAAAATTCTCCCCATGCTCCCGGCCCAAACTAGACCGGAAGTTGTGCACAGTATTATCCTCAGTAAGTTGGATTACTGCAACGCACTGCTTCTGGGTGCCCCTGGGACTCTGATTAGCAAACTACAGCGTATTCAGAATATGGCTGCTAAATTAGCCCTATCTCGTTTGCGCTCGTCCTCTTCCTCCCAGGCGCTTAAGGACCTTCATTGGTTACCGGTCTATCAGCGCATCTGCTTTAAATCGCTATGTTTAGTTTTTAAGGCCCTCCATGATCAGGGCCCTGTCCCGCTACAAGAGCTTTTCGCCTGGTACTCGACCTCTAGAACCCTCCGTTCTTCATCTGCCTATTTGGCCACAGTTCCTAAGATCCGGAGGACACGGATGGGAGGCCGTTCCTTTGGATACACTGCAGCCAAACTCTGGAACTCCTTGCCTTTGACTCTAAGGAGTATGGGGGATCTCCGCTTATTTAAAAAAGATCTAAAGTCCCATCTGTTCCCCAGAGCAGTGTAGTGAGGCGTCTGTTGTTGGTCTGAATAAGTTAAAGCGCCAGGATACCCTTTGGGTGACAGTTTATTGTGCTATACAAGTAGGCAATACATACATACAGAACAAACCTTTATAATGGAGGTCGAGTTGCAGCATTGTCCACTAAATACCTTCAGCACACTGTCTCCTTCTGAAGTATATAAACTCCTGCTATCCAGTAAGTCAGGATCCCCGAGGTATCCGTGTCAGCCTATGGTCATGCATATGGTGCCAGGGGCCGCTAGTAGCCACCTAACCCCCATCCTAAACCAAGTGATTCAATCAGGGCTCTATCCATTAGTCTGGAAACCAGCCTGTATTCGACCAATTCTCAAGAAACCCCAGCTTGATCCACTGGAACCCAAGAACTATCGACCTATTTCTTGTCTGCCGATTGCAGCCAAGATTCTTGAAAGGTCAATAAATCAGGAGCTTTCGACCTATTTAGACACCAATAACTTATTGAATGGAAGTCAGCACGGATTTCGATCAGTTCATTCGAAGGAGACTGCGCTAGTCGTAGCAACTGAGAACATTCAGAGACAGGTGGATGAGAGGGAGGGAGTGATCCTCATTCTTCTCGACCTATCCGCAGCATTTGACATCGTGAATCACACGGTGTTAGTGCAACGGCTGAAGGCGGTCGGGATTGGGGAGGCGGCTCTGTCCCTCCTATCATCTTTTCTAGAGGAGAGGGAACAGACTTTGTATTGGGAAAATCTACAGTCTGAAACATTCCGCCTGCCGTGTGGTGTCCTACAGGGATCGGCACTGTCTCCAACTCTATTCAACATCTATGTCACCCCTCTTGCCAATCTCATCAGACAACATGGGTTCTCGTTTGTATCTTACGCAGACAACACACAGATTATTATCTCTGTATCTCAGAAGGTGGCGTCTGCGGCTGAGAGTGTCCATGCATGTCTGACTCACATCATGAGCTGGATGAATAACACCTATCTGAAAATAAATACAGATAAGACGGAGGTGATGGAGTTTGGTGGCAGCCCATCCCTGTGGGACCCTACCTGGTGGCCAATAGAGGCTAGCATATGTTCTGTACCATCCTCTAAAGTTAGGAACTTGGGGATCATAGTCGATGAACAGCTGGGCTTTGAAGTCCAGATTAACTGCATTACCTCCACCTGCTTCTACATCCTGAAGTTACTCAGGAAGGTGTTTCCTTTTATTCCATTTGAATTAAGGAAAACCGTGATATTGGTGTTAATTTTATCCTGGCTAGACTACTGCAATGCCCTATTTTTGGGCATTGCCAAGGCACAGAAGTCAAAATTGCAGTCTATTCAAAATGCCGCGGCGTGGCTTTTGCTGCTCATCCCCAAAGGTCATCCTATGTCTGATGCCATTAAGTCTTTGCATTGACTCCCAATACAGCAACGCTCAGAATTTAAGCCCCTATCTTTTATGGCAGAGGGGTTGCAGACCTGTGTATAATCTTCCACTGGTACGCCCCCACAATAAATCTTAGATCAGCCAATTCTGGCCTCATTGCTGCCACGAAAGTTCGTAGAGCCAGATGGGGTGGTAAGAGCTTATCTCATGGTGTGGTTAGGCTGTGGAACCAACTACCTATCACAGCCAGACTCCAACCAAACATGACAGTGTTCAGGAAGCAAATAAAAACTTGGCTGTTTCCTAGGACCTAAGTGGTCTGTTCTGTGAACATTGGTTGTTCCTCTCCTTCTTTGCTCTCACCCCAGCGCCAAGATGCTTCGGCATTCGTGCGCTCTATAAATGTCAATCCAATCCAATCTTTCCAATGCACCGAAAGGCTCAAAGACCAACAGACTGCTTGAGCCCGTTGGAACTACATGGGAATCCCACCATAGGTTTAACTCTCACTGCTGTCATCCTAATAACGTGGTCGGATTGTAAACCTACGCTGGTCAGAGGCTTTCTGCCCAAAATCATAATGAGGCCTCCATGTCTAGTGAACGTGCAACTTAACAGGATGTGTATATTTTGAAATGGTGTGCCTTCCTGAGTCAGACATATATTCTGTAAATGATCTTCATAAAACAGCCCTATTTTTGTAAGTAGGGAGTTCTCCACCCCATTTGCAGAGTCTCTGCACTCGTAGAGGCAGATTTACGTTGCCTGACGCATCTCTGCAAATCGGCAGAGATGCGCCAGGAAAGATATGGCACGCAAGTTCATCCTTGCGCCACCCATGATGCGCCGCATTTACAATGCGGCGCACCATGGCGCAGGAATGAACAGATGCGTGTCGCATCTTGGGCGTAAAGTTGGCGCAGTGCTGAAGTTGTGTTGCGTGCGGCACGCAACTCCAGCACTTTTCCAACTTGCCCTATCTTTAACGTGGTGCGTCAAGCCTTACGCCTGCTTCAAGCAGGCGCAGGGTTTTGACGCATCAGCGTTGGGAAAGTGACTCAGTGAAATCTTGTAGATTTCACTGAGACACTTTTCAGGGGCGTTCCTGCGACGGAACGCCCCCCTGCACCGGAACACCTACATGAAACCTGACGCAGGTTTCATGTGGCGCAGGGCCTTACACCGTGACGCATCTCCATAGATGCGTCACGTTGTAAATGCCTCGTAGGAATGTGCCCCGTTTACGCCACCTTGCTTGACGCAACAGCGGCGTAAACGTGGCGCAAGGACTTGTAAATCTGCCCCGTAGTTTGTAAATACCCCAAAAATATTAAACTCACATAAAAGGGGCAGATTTATGTTAACTGGCGCATCCCCAGGGATGCGCCAGTTAATGTGCGCCACAGTGCGCCACAGCTCCGCCACCCATGGTGCGCCGCATTTATAATGCGGCGCCCCATGGGGCAAAAACGGCACAGATGCGTGACGCATCTGTGCCGTAAAGGCGGCGCATTGCTGGAGTTGTGTCGCAAGCGCGATGCAGCTCCAGCAAGGCTCGGGGGTGCCCTATCTGACCAATGCTGCATCAAGACCTACGCCTGCTTCAAGCAGGCGCAGGCTTTTGATGCAGCATTGGCCTGAAAGTGACTGAGTGAAATCTTATAGATTTCACTCAGCCACTTTTGCGAGGCGCACCTGCCCCGGAACGCCCACCCTGCGCCAGAACGCCCACAAGCGGCGCAGGGCTTTACAACGTGACGCATCTGCCTAGATGCGTCCCGTTGTAAATCGTTCGTAGGGATGCGCCACGTTTACGCCGCCTTGCGTGACGCAACAGCGGCATAAACGTGGCGCAAGGCCTTCATAAATCTGCCCCAAAGTGTATAATTACCTTTGTTAATTAGGTCCGGAGTGAGGAAATCTCTGTCGATGTAACAATTGCAGCTGTTATCTCCCCACCAGTATCTGGTTGATCAAAAACACAAGTTTTGTTAAATTCCAAAGACTGTTCCACTTTTAATTACCAACTACTGTGAGCAGGTGGTAAATGTTGGTGGCGGTTTATTTTGGGTTGGTGAGCAGGGGGCGAGGCTTTTGAAGAGTGTGTGCAGGCAGGCAGGACTAGCTCGGGAGCTGATGAGGGGACCTCTTGATACTCCCCAGTGATGCTGGTGGAGCTTGGGTAGGGGGCCAGACTGAACCTATGCTCTCTGGTTCTGATATCAGTGGCCAGTGATTTTACTTGTATTTTTGCACCTGGTGAAAATAGAGCCAAGTATAATGCACCTAGTAAACACAGGTGCTGGAATACTTGGCCACAGTACTGTTTGTGAAATTGCAGTAAGGTGAGGGAGCATGTTACAAATGAAATGTTAGGACAATCTGGTTGTGCCATTTTCTACTGCACCGATCAAAGTTGAATATTACCTACCTTTGACTTTACGGGCCCTTTCTTAATATACCCAGACCGGACTAGAAGTCCAGATTCAGGTTAGCCTTTTTCCTTTCCGTAGGAAAAGATGCACACAGGTTCAGAGTAGTCAACACCGTTAAAAAATACTACATCATTTATTGTATGTGTCCAATAAAATACAAATGTAAACTCAGAGTAAATAGGACTATTATATATTGGAGCATTCGTGAATCTGTAGTAATGTTATCTTCCGCCCTGAAGAATATCTGTAGAATTTCATATATGTAGTTAAAAAAACCACATGCAACAACGACGCTTGAAAGACTGTCGTAAGTAGACATGAAAAGTTTAAAAGTCACTAGTTTAATAGAGGCTTTGGATTCACAATAGCTTTTTCCATGATACATTGCTTTGACAAGGAATATGTACGATGCTCTAGTTTTGACTTATTGCTCCACTGTATTTAACCTAACGCTCCAAGTTGCTCACGGTAATTCATTATAACTTCCACAGCACAGCAAAGATAAATTGCAATTCTTTACTTTTGTGATTTATATTGCTTTTTTGCAGCAATAGCGAGCAGTTATTCAATTCAATGTGTTGTGTTATTAAGTAAAAAGTTATTTGAAAGACTGCAATGCTTCCATGCTTTAA
The DNA here is from genome assembly GCF_964261635.1 of Lissotriton helveticus. NCBI lineage: Eukaryota > Metazoa > Chordata > Amphibia > Caudata > Salamandridae > Lissotriton > Lissotriton helveticus. Next base: position 346,641,721 of record NC_136067.1, on the reverse strand, counting down.
TGTAGCTCAGCATGTGCTGTGCAGTGAAAATTGTCATTATTTGTAATGATGTTCAACAGCTAATTATACAAATCTATATACAGAGTCAATTATAGGTACTTTGTAGTTCTGGTGAAGTTTAATTCTTATTTTTCACTGAAAGGGTATCTTCGGTTTGCTTGTACATTTGGTACAGCTTGGTGAATTTGCACGAAATTTGCCAAATATTTAATGCATTGGTTTACACTTTGGGATGCCGAGTTTTGTGCAGATCCATCTAGGGAAGAAAAAGATAATGGGTCAGGAGGTAATATTAGATGAATTTCATACTTGAACTCGCATAGTGACGCATTCTCACTACTATAGGAAAAAACGCAGAAAAAAATACACAACATTTTAGCATTAAACTAGAACTTTAGGCAGATTCGGACATCTTTAGTGGTTTCATTTCAGTCTTTTCAAGATTTTTTCGAATATTTGCATTACAACAAAGTATTGGTCGACTTGTTAACTACACAAAGGCTTTGGTAAAGATTCCCTGTTAATTTGTTTAACTGTTTGCCCACCCAGGTTTACAACCTAGATTAAAAAAAACTAAACAAAATTTGGGCAGGCACATTTCACATTGGACTTTGGGACAACTTCTCTCATCCTCCAATCAAGGTTCTGGACCTCAGCTAGGAAGCCTTGTTTTAAGCATTCTAATTGACAACTTCAAAATAATTCTGAGCCCATTTCACAATGATTTTTGCTGTTTTGCCTATACTTATATGCGCCTTGTTCGCTACCCTGACTGTGAATTCTCCACTCATGTGGGTATAGCTTTCTGTTGTAAATGTGGGCGGGAAAAGGTGCAGACTTACTACTAAGGGGGATGGGATTGGGGAGAAGTAGTAAGGGTTTTGGTAACGTCAGGAAGGGTGTTAGGGAGAATCATCACCCACCCACAGAAGAGTAAGCCAATTGCACTATTCTGGGAGTTGGGAAATGTAGCTTGCACTTTTGACATAAATGTACACTCAGGGCCTCATTTATGAAAAGTGATGCATCACTGCGAGAAAACAGCGATGCCTCACTTTTCATTGCGCCCTCTTTGCAACACCAATGATGCGTCACATTTACAGTATGACACATCATGTCGCAAGGAGGTACAGATACTTCAGTATTTCTGACGTATCTGTAGATGCAAAAATGACGCATTGCTGGAGTGTGTCACAAAAGTGATGCAACTTCAGCAATGGGTCATTACACATAGGCAAGTCCCATGTGAAATGTGCCTGCGTCAGTCTTACGCCTGCCATGAGGCAGGCGTAAGATATTGACGCATTTGCGACCTGGAAGTGGCGCAGTGAAATCTTATAAATTTCACTGCGTCACTTCTACAAGGCTTACTCGCATGGGAATGCCCCTCTGGTGCAGGTATAATGTGGCGCAGGGGCTTACAAAGTGGCACATCTACCTAGATGGGTCACTTTGTAAATATGGTGCAACAAGGCATATTATTTTACGCTGCTGGTGCGTAACAAAAAGTGACACACCGGCCGCACAAAAGTGACGCAAGTGTTCATAAATAAGCCCCTCAATGTTTGTGAATACCAAAAGTAATAATCTTACTGCAAAGTGTTAACTTACTCAGAAGTATTATTTAGCTTTGTGAATCAGGGCCTCTGTTTCGGCTGGCACATTGGGATACATGGCATGACCCATCAAATTCTGAAAATATTTGTATAAGTTGTAGGGGGATATCTAACTTAGTCAAAATGAAAAAGTTATAATTTTTATCTTTAAGTCAGCAGAGTCATGGAGGTGTTTGAACAAAATATTGAATTAGAAAAATTAGAACACAGAAGTTTTGGGACACAGAATATTGGAAGTCAAAAATATAATGGTATAGAAGATCGCTGTCAAGATTATAGTTTTTGATAAATAATATCATTTTCAAGAATATCAGCATCTTTCATATCAGGTTTAGTAATATAGTTGTAAAAAGTATAATCTTGTTGCTATTAATATGTTTTAGTTAATATATTATTTTATGTGCTTTAATTGTCGGTATAATTGTTATTAATTCTTTAATATACAATATTTAATTTTAAGTGATTTAGGGTCCAAATAAGAGTTTGGCAGTCTTACCGCCATGCTACCACAGCGACGGTTCCAAGAAGATTGCTGAGCCAGCGGCCTTCAGTCCACCTATTATGATGCATGCAGCCTGATTCCCCGACCACGTTGACAGAGTGTGTGCCATCTTGGCCACAGTGGACTGCAATTTTGGTGATGCAGACCATGGGTTCCAGCCAAACCGATTAAAAAGACACACATGCACTGTCGAGCCCCTTGTGGCGTTTTTTTGACAACGGTAGCCCACTGTGGTAAGAAGAATACCATAACAGTGGCCATTGGATGGATAGGACTATAACACACCTGATGTCCATTGGCCAACTGAATACACCTGCAAATCACACTATAAAACACACCCTATTTCAGACCATGATCCTTTGCAATTTCACTGCAGCACAGCAAGTCAGACCCCAATTTCTGGTGAGGCAAGGCAGCCCTTTCTTACCACATCCCTTTTAACACTCCCCACATACTTTTGTTGCACATTTTCTCTCATCCCCTGGGGAGTGTGGTCTTGTTTTCATTGTCTGTTACTTTAATTTGTAGTTATGTCACACCAAATAAATCAATTTTTTTCAGAGGCTGAGATGTCAATCATGGTGGATGAAATCATAACAGTAGAGCTACAATTGTTAGGAGCCCAAGTCCAACATACTGCTCTCAGTAAGAAAAGGGAACTGTGGTCTAGGAAAGTCGACAGAGTGAAAGCTGTTGGTACCACCCTGTGAACACAAGAGGCAATTAGGAAGACATGGAACGACCTGAGTGTGAAGGTGTGTTCCGTGGCCTCCAAGGAACACCCGGAGGGCCAGAAGACTGGAGGTGGTCCTCCCAGAACACCATTACAAGTCTTTCCCTGGGTGGAGAAGGTCTTGGCAATCATACATTCGGAGGGCTTAAAGGGAATACCTGGGGGAGAGGAGTCTGGTAATTTACCTCACTAAATGCCACAATACCTCAATGTCCTGTTTGCTCCCAAATCAGCTTTTTCCATTGGGTTGTGTACCTTGTTTCCTATCATGCAATTCTCAAAGTATCAGAGATGTAGGTTTGTCTGTGTTAATGTGTATTGTTGCATATAAGATCACCTGTATCATTCTCTATTACATGCCACATATTGAAATGCTATCTGTAAGTGTATTACTACAAAAATATAATTCAAGATTTCATCATACTAACCATTTTGTAAGTGTTGGCAAGTGGAGATTGAAATGACTAGAACTACCTCAAGGCTCTGTTTCTGAGACTCAACACATGATGAAATTGTGATTTTATGCATTATCACTTGGCTGACAGGTTTATAGTCCTCCGTAAGAAAATCGTTGGACCTAAATTGATTTCAATTTTTGATTTTCATTTTTGGATCATTAGAGAAGTAATTTAGCATGGTTAGACACTGATAATCTGGGCAAAATTTTTATGGATGACATTTTTAAAAATGGCGAATGTGTTGCATTGATGATGTAATATTTCCAGAACCATGACACCTATATATTTCATTTTGGTGTCAAACATAGGTTTATAGAGACAGAAAATACCTATTCAGAGCGACCTTTTCGCCCTTTTCAAAATGCTGTCTCTATAATGATCTGTACTAGCCATCATATTGGTAATTTATTTTAATATTGTTTTTTTTTCAAAACTCTTTTTATTGAAAGATCACAATATAAACGCAGCCCTCCGAGCCCCGGAGCCACTGCAAGCAGGTCATTCCAACAGCAATTACGATCCGTAAGCTATATAGATATATGCCCCGACCCTTAACAGCCCACCTCTCAAGAACCCCCCCCCCCCCACAACTCCCATCCCGTCCCCAACCCCTGGCCATGCCCAGTGTTTTGCCATGTCTCCTTGCAAAACAGCAATGAGAAGAAAACAAATGCATTGTGTACTATATCACCCCCTGGCCACATCTCGCCGACCCTTCATCATCTCTAGACAGTGGCGGCGGCTCCAGCCACATCCCCCGATAGTCTGCCCACCTTTTCCAAATTTTGTAATGTTTCTTAGGGAACCCGCTGGCCTCATAGACAGGGCGTTCCAATCCCATACAAAAGTCAAGGCCCTGTTTCCATACTGTCAATCTAGGCGCTCAAGGGTCTTTCCAGGCTTGTGCTATGCCCCGTTTCGCAAGAGTGAGGCCCAGCAACAGCAAATGTCTCTTGTAGATATTACCCCCCACTCCCTCAAGGACATGAAGGAGCCCTAGTTTGGGGGTGCGACGGAGCTCCCAGCCCAGCACCTCCGACAGGCAGTCCCATACATTGCTCCACCACTGCGCCAACCCATTACAGCTCCACACCGTGTGTAAGAACGTGCCAACCGTCCGTCTGCAACTCAGACAATCGGGGGACGCAATCAATCCTGCTTTCCACAGTTGTTCCCTGGTGTAATAGGCCCTGTGTAAATATTTAAATTGAATAAAGCGCAGGCGCACAGCAATAGCCTCTCCCCTGGGGGCCTCAAGCGCCTCCCGCCAATCCTCCTCCTCCAAATCACCCACGTCCCCCGCCCAGACCTCCCGCAGATGTTGTAGGGACGATGAACAGTGTACCACAAGGGTCTGATAAAAACGGGAGATCTTCTTGTCGTCCAGTTCCCCCATGAACACTTTAGCTTCTATAGGGCTGAATTCGAGCAAAGAGTCGAGGCCCTCCAAAGCGGGCATAATAGCATGGCGAAACTGCAAATATCTGAAAAACTGTGTCTCAGGCATGTCATATTCACGACTGAGGTCCTGAAACGATTTAAGGGTTGTGCCCCGCATAACATGGCCCAGGTTCGAGATTCCAATGGAATCTCACCCCCTGAAACCTTGTAAGGACGCCAACGCTGGGAGACGGCCATTGCCCCATAGTGGAGTTTCCTCAGTAAGTTTGCCCCACCACCCCATTCTGTGGAGAGCCTGGCGCCAGACCTGAAAGACCACTTGCGTGGCATTGGGCAATTCTCTCTTCAGCAGCGCCGAGTACAGTAGAGTGTGGATCGTGTGCGGCTCCATCAAATAACGCTCCAGGGCATAGGCCGGGTCGCCTCTGTCCCCGTACCACCATTCATTGAGGACGAGGAGGTGGGACGCCTGCTAATATGATAGAATATCCGACGTGGCCAATCCCCCACAGTAGGTAGAAAAAAAGCAGGTACGAAGAGCCACGCGAACAGCCCCCCTGCCCACAATAACTGGCCCAAAGCCGAGTTCACTTGCCGGAACCAATGCAGCGAAATCAGGAATGGGTGATTCTGTAACTGATATAGGAGTCTCGGGAGGGCAACCATTTTAAAGATCGCCGACCTGCCGTACAGATTAAGGGGCATACGGGCCCAGGACTTCATTTCGGACTGTACCCGGTCCCACACCGGCTCCATGTTGCGTTCCCAGGAAACAGCGGGCGAAGCCGTCAGAAACACCCCTAGATATTTGAGGCCTCCAACAGCTATCTGCAGCGGCGACGCCCATTGGCCCAATTGTAGCCGATCTCCCAGAGTCCAGATAGTGGATTTCCGCTGGTTTAAAAACAGTCCTGATACTTCCCCGAAGATTCTCATGAGTTCTAGGACTCTAGGCCCCGACCTGTTCCCATCTGTGAGGAAGAACAGGACGTCGTCCGCATAGAGGGCGATTCTATCTGATGGCCCCGCCTCCCACTCTATGCCACATATTTGAGCGTCCATTCTGACCCACGCCACCATCGGCTCCATAGCAAGCGTGAAGAGATAAGGCAAGAGTGGGCACCCCTGCGGAGTGCCCCTCCCAATGGGGAAGGCCACTGACGCGGCAGCAGCTAACCTCACCGAGGCCGTCAAGTACAGGAGCTTCACATATGACAGGAAGCGTGGTCCAAGGTTGAGCCGCGAGACTAGGGCAAACAGGTAGGTCCAGCTGAGGGAGTCGAAAGCTCTATCCACGTCCGCCAAGAGCAGTGCAGCCTGGGTTCCGGCGCCACCGACCGCCGCCACCGCCACCGCTACATGTGCCCGCCTAATGTTGTGACGTGTTGCCCTATGGGACATAAACCCGGCCTGATCTGGGTGCACTAGCTCTGTGATGTATGGGAGGAGCCGGTTTGCTAGGGCCTTGGCCAGTATCTTGGCCTCGGTGTTCAATAAAGAGATCGGACATTAAGAGTCATGTCTGTCCGGTCCTCGAGGGCTCATCTATAATGTGGTCCCAATTGAAGGTGGAATTTCTTAAAGAACTAGCTCAGGAACCCATTCGGTCCCGGGGCTTTCCCTGTATTGAGGTCTCCCAGGGCTGTGCCCAGCTCCTCCGGTGATAGCGGCAAGTCTAATTGGTCCCTCGCATCGTCCGACAATGCCCATGGTGGGAGATCCGCAAGGAATTTGTCAATGTCTGAAGGGGGAAGATGCTCCCTCGGGGCTTATAGGGTCGTGTAGTATCTGGCAAAGCTGTCGGCCAGAGATTTGGGGGCCAAAATCGGCTCCCCATAGTTGTCCCTGAGGCCCGGCAGTTCCTGCGGGCGATACGCTTACTGGCAGAGTCTGTGCAGCATCGTACCAGATTTGTCTCCCCACTGATAGATCCTGCTCCTAGTCGCCAACCATACCTGGCGCGCCTCCTCCAGCAATAGAGAAGCATAGGACTGCTGTGCTAGCAGCAGCCTTGCACTCCCCCGGTATCACTTGCCGCACCGCTGCAAGACTCTAGCTCCTCTACCGTCGCTGCTGCCCGCACCAACCCCTCCCTACGTTTCCTGTGGGCCGCCGTACACCAGGCTATGTCCACTCCCCACAGCGTGGGCTTAAGGACCTCCCAAGCTATTCGCAGATCAGCTACCGAGTCCAAATTTTCATCCCAATAGTGGGCTATGGCGACTCCCATGTGCTCCTGGTACTCCTCCTGCTGCAGGGACCACGCAGAAAGACACCATCAAAACGGCCGTCTCTCCTGCCCCAAGATTAAGGTCACCGCCACTGGCGAATGATCGGATAGGCCCCGGGGTAAGATGGAGGCGGATGCAACCCTCCCCACCACTGCTGTCAGAACAAACACATAGTCCAGCCTAGAGAAGGATTTATGCTCAGCGGAAACAAAAGTGTACTCTCAACCGTGTGTGTGGAGGTAGCGCCATGCATCCACCCAACCCATTCCTCGCGTCACTTTGCTCAATTTGGTGGGTGCGTCGACCAAGGGACCTCCCCCAGGCCTACATCTATCTATTCAGCTCTGCATAACATCATTCCAATCGCCACCTATCACCGCCAGGCACTCTGGGATTTCAGACCATACCGTATAGAGCTTCTCTATCAGGGCCCATTGCAGCGGGGGGGAGCATACACACTACCAATCACCCAATGCTCAGCACCAATGGTGCCTTTGATGAATAAGTATCTGCCCTGTGGATCAATCCACTGTGATTCATGAACATAGGACAGGCATCAATGCACCAGGATGGCTACCCCCCGGGAACCTCGCACAAACCCAGCTTGGATGACCTGGTCATACCCATACCGTCTCAAGCTAAGCACTTTGGTGCCCATCAGGTGGGTCTCTTGCAACAACAGAATGTCCGCTCCCTCCCGTTTCCCTAAGCGCAGCACCGCCCCTCTCTTGATTTTGTCCAGCATGCCATGTACATTCCAACTCACCACACGCATGCAGGCCATAGGCATCCTAGATTCCGAATCCTCAACCGACATCCAGCCGCAAACACATATTGTGGCCGAGGGATGCGCTCAGCAGGTAAGCACACACTTGGGTAGACAATGGCATCAACACTGTGCATAACAATTGCCCCCCCCAACTCTCAGACCCAACCCCCAACTTCCCAAATCCACCCCCCTCCCCGTACCTCTCCAACATGGAAGCACCTGTCGTGGCCGGACCTCGGTCTGATCCCCAACGGGAGACCAGAGGCACGTCCTCCAATGATAACCCTCGTGGCAACCCATAAGAACCAGGCTGTCACCCCCCCACCCCTTCCAATTAGGGCAAGGTCCCAGCCCAGCATATCAGGGCACCTGAGCATCTATATAAAATGTCCGCAGGGTGTTACAATCCGTGTCACAGCTCCATCAAGGGGCATCCATATATTGTTCCTGAGTGGTGCCCTCTTGTCGGGCAGCTGAGCTGGCACGCGAGCCCCTATTCGAGCACGACCCCCTGCGACGGCGGCTCCGGCTCTGGAGGCCTCCGCGTGCAACGCCACCGGTGGAGGAGTCCGATTCCCCCTCTCTTGCAGTGTTCAAGCGGATCTTCACTGTTTCGTCTGTCCACTGGAAAACTGTTCAGGGGTGTCGAAGAACAGGGTGCAGGACTGAAAGACAACTCGCAGTCGTGCCGGGTAGAGCAGGGCATATTGGAGCTTGAGGCCCCGGAGTCGGGCCTTGGCCGCCTGAAACGACTGCCTCTGTTGTTGCACCATCTATGTGTAGTCCGGGAAGATAAGGATGGTTAAATTCTCATAGGAGAGTGTTCCCTGGAGCCGTGCTTGCCTCAGGATAACGTCTCGGTCAGAGTAATTTAAGAATTTTGCTATGATTGGCCTCGGGTGCTACCCTACCGGAGGTTTCGGCACTAGCGCCCGATGGGCCCTCTCAACTACAAAACAGCGAGACAGTGCATCCACCGGAATCCAGTCTTCGAGCTACTTGGCGAGGAAAGTTTCAGCCTTGTCCCCCTCGCAACCCTCCGGAAATCCCACAAAGCGCAGGTTATTCCTTCGAGCGCGTCCTTCCGCATCCTCCACTCTCAATGCCAGTCACTTCTGGATTTTTTCGAGGGCTGCAACCTTCTTTTTAAGGACCGTGACATCATCCTCCACCTCCGAAATTCGGTTCTCCGCCCCATTGATCCGCTCAACAGCGTTACGCAAGTATTGCCTCAGCAGGGTAACATCTGCTCCCACCGCGCCTATTTTAGCGTCTAACATGTCCCGTGACTGTGTGATTGCAGAGAGCAGTGCCGCGTTGTCAGGCACCGGAGACTTGGAGCCCCCAGGGCCGGTCGACCCCGTGAATTTGTCCATGGGCCCCTGCTTGCCTTGGGCCCCTCCAGCTCCGCCTCGCATCATGGCCCCTCGAAGCACCTCTCAGATGAAGGACCCCACCGTCCGATATATGTCCGGCCTCTCAAGTTGGGCTTAGTGGATAGGCCGCCAGCCAGAGCGAGGCAAGGGAGCGCCAAATATCTCCAATGGTAGGGGCCACACACCCAGCCGCCCGTGCTCCCTCCACGTCGTATCAATGCTGCAAATCGACAGGCCCCAACACTCCACTCGTGGGTACTGTGATTAACCGCGTCACTCCAGTCTCCCCATCTGCGTCCGCAAGCACCCCCAACTCGGGGGCTACACCGGGGCCCGGTGTAGCCCCCGAGTTAGCTCCTCACTGTACAGCAGTCACGCAGCTCACCACACTGCCCTCCAGGGCCTGTCTGTCCCAGCAATGGGGATGTCATGCAGTACACGAAGGCCTGGTCCCTCTGTTCTGGGTCTGTAGGGCGAAACAGCAGCCCTCACCACACCTGCGTCACGTCTCCAGCCACCACGGCCCTCGTCCGGCCCATCAGACGCATCCACGTGGGTTCGGAGACTCAAAGTTGCGGCCGTTTCCGACCTCCGCCTCCTCCGGCACCCCACACAGGGCCCCCGACCGACCACAGCCGCGGCAGGTCAGGGTGCGAGCGCCTCGCGGGGCGGGGGGTGACAGTCACCCGGGCCCGTCAGCCGAAAGCTGGCGCCAAAGCGCCGACCGGGGCACCCAGGCCGGGCAGCACCAAAATCCAGGCCCCGGTGGTGAAGGCCCCGCCGGAGCCTCCGGGAGCAGCCTCACCGCCTCAGGATTTCGCCCGCATCCAGGCCGCCTCGCTCTCTCCTGCTCCAGAGATCGTTGCTCGGCCCCAGCAGGGGCACCGCACCTCGCATGCCAGCCACGCAGCGTGAATGGTCTAGTCGGGCACTTTCAAAATCTAGGTCCCAGCTGCAGTAGGCCCCGCCAGAGCCCGTGAGACCCGCCGCGCTGCCTGGCTTGAACACCGCCCCCCGGACGTCCACAGAATCGAGACTGCTACCGATCGTAGCACAATGTCTCCGCTGCCGGTCGCTGCCGCTGGAGACCGCCGCTGATGCCCAGGGCCAGGATAATCGATGAGGATTTCGTCAGGCTGTCCGGAGCGCAAGCTCTACACGGCCACCATGTTCGCTGGCTTAGCCACGCCCCTTTAATATTGTTTTTGTTTCAGGTTTTCCATTGATTCTAATTTATAAACATGAGGGTAGCAGGTGGCAGCAGAGAATCTTTGCCTTCTGAAAAAGTATTGCTAACTACATAACTTGCCAAACCTATCGAAAGCAAAACTAACATCGAATGTAACTGGACAGAAGAGAGATTGAGATGCTGCAGAAATACAGCAAGACGAAGGTCATAAAATATTGAAATTGATGGGTGAAGAGGATCAAATATGTTATCATTGTAACAAGTGCTACACGTCCTATACAATGGAACAAAGCCTGGAAAAAATATGTCAAATAATAGTAGAAACCAGTGAATCAAACCAAGAATCTGAGTCTTCTGAGAAAGTGACTACAGCCAAAGCCAGTGTCCATCCACTTAGAAGATCGATGGCTACTCTTCAGCCACCTCCAGCAATTTATCAGAAAGCAGAGAATCTTTAGTGTGTTAGCTGTGGTTTAGCCAGAACAAGGGCCAAAGGGATTGACAAAAGAACAAAGTACAGAGTATTTGAGTCTACAAAGACAAACATGTTTTTCTCTTCAGCTAGTTTCTTCCAAGATAAAGTTTTTGGCCGAGCAGCTGATCTAAACAGTGAGGTGAATGTATTTGCAGAAAATGTGTTTGCCCACCCGAACTGCATGTGTGAATACATTCAGAAATATGAATGTAGAAGGGGCTCCCAGCAGCAACGTAACCACCAGCCTTCAGTTATGTTTGCAAAAATAAAAGTAAACAACGTTTTAAAGCCATTCTTGAGTGCTGGCTATGGGTTCACACTCAGTGTGGTCAGAGAAATAATGGTCAACATTGATGACACTGTATTGATCTATAATAATTAAATTAAGGTTTTTCTAGTGAGAATGTACAATGACAGAATTGGTTTTTGTCAATCTAACAAAACGAATAAGCCACCTATGGTGTTCTCAGCTCAACATAGGATGCAGTAAAATCAGCAGGAACCATTTTAAGAAACATCCTAAAGTATTTAGGGGCATATTACCAACAACTAGCGATAATTATCGCTATGTTGGCTTAGCGGCAATAATTTAATCGCCGTGTAGCGACGATTTTTATCGCTTAGGAGCCTTAATATTATCAAGGATTATCTCCTAAGCAAAAAACATTGGCCGAAATGCATGAATATCGCTGAAAAGTCAGCGATATTCATGCATTACCGAGCAAATGCTCTTAGCCATGTTATCCACCTCCCATTGGATAACATGGCTAGGAACTGCTCAGGGCAGGTGTTAGCTTTTGGAGATATTCGCGCTTAGCGCGAATATCTCCAAAAGTTGGTAATAGGAGATAGCGATGTTAGCGACTGTTTCCAGTCGCTAACATCTTGGCACGCCCACTTTGCATGTCATTTGTGATAAATTTCTCTGACATGCAAAGCGGGGCCCAAGATAGTCGCTATCTCCTACTAGCTGTCGCTAACTGGTGTTAGCGACAGCTAGGTAATAGGGAGATAATTGTATCTCCGCTTTCTTGGCTTTTAAAGCCAAAAAAGCGGAGATAAATCCCTTGATAATATGCCCCAGAGATTTTGGAATTAATGAAAAATGTTGTGATGCCCCAGAGCTCCACAAATCATGGGAGTCAACAAGAATGCCTGATGTTGTGTTACAAATTCTTACATCATTGTTTAATATCAGCAAAGTAAAACTGTTACAAAGTAAAGTTCTTGAGTTCGGAACTGAAGTCAACCATGTTGATGATGGCTTTGAAGATATAAGCGAAGAGGTGGATGACAATACCGTAAAATGACAGGCTATGCTGTGCAATTGTACTGCTTTTTTGTTTTATGAATTACATGACAGATAAAAGATAAAACTCTGATACACATTATGACTACCCAAGCAATATATGACAAGATCAAAAGCCGACAGCTAATCACTTCAATGAATAGGATTGGTGTATCAACAAGTTATAATGACATAGTACGGAGCAGGAACGGGCTAGCAGCTCATGCTGTAAAATATTGTGAATCTGACAGCACACCACTTCCAAATCGCTTTACCAGGAAAGGGTTTAAAATTACTGCTTCTGATAATTTTCATATTAAAGACATCTATTCTTTGTCTTGAGCATCCAGCTCACATGATACTGCCTATGGTCCTTTTCCAAGACTGTACCAATGAATTAGCTGCTGGAGAACCTGCGGTGCCAGCTGTAAGCATAAAGAAATGAAGTGATACGATCACCAGTCACAAACTATGCAACAATATACACAGATCTAAAACAGTTCCAAAATGTGTGTGCTATACACAAATTGTGTTACAATGCTTTCTGAAAGAAAAAATGACAAATTATGTTCTCATCTCAGAGGTGAACAAGACACAGGGTACATTTCAATCAAAAGATATTTTGATGGACACTAGCGCAGCAAGTCTTCCTATAGCGCTGCCTTGCGTCAGAATCAAAGGGCAGGAATGTGCAATAAATACAAGATATTGTGCATTCCTGTCCTACTCCCCTGCACCGCCAAACAAACAGCAGCTGTGTGCCAACTCAGACACCCCTGCACAATAGTGCAAGGGTGCCTGCATTGAGGGATGAATGCTGTTGGGCAGGAAGGGACACCTGCCAGCACAAAAACAATCATTAATGGTGTTTTGCTTCTTCTATGTGTGCTGCAGAATGCAAGCATTTCTCCATGTTTTGCCACTCCTACGCATCCTTTGGGAAGGCATAGGATTCTGATGCATTCACAGTTTATGACACTTTGAAAATCCTGGAATGTGTCAGGATCCATGTATGCTGTGGGGGAACCCCAACAGCAACACCCATAGAAAACCTCTGTCACGCAGAGTAATGCGTAAAAGGGGCATATATTTACAAGGTCATGAAAAGTCACGCAGGATGACTTTACGTGGTCTTGTAAATATGGGCAGGCACACTGGCAGCTGGTGCGTCTAAAAAGTGATGCACTGGCTCAGCAATAGGCTTGTAAATGAGGCTACACGTTTGTAGAGTTTGTCAAAGAATGTGAAAAAAAATCTGAACTTTGCAAGTACTGGGGAAATGTTTTACACATGATAGCTCAAGAGAAAAAATTGGCACATGCTGATCGGGAAGGTGATTGGGAACTGCATGTGAAGATTGTGGAGTTACTGATTACTGTGCTTCATGAATTCAATTGCATAAACCTCCTGGGATATGGGTCATTGTATTGGGAAAGTGTCAAGAAGTATTTGCAAGAGACCAGGGTCAGAGCTTTATGCGGTCCAGCACCAGACGTCACTACTTATTATGCCTATTAAATTATCACTAAGCCTCGGTGCAGCGGGTCTGGGATGTGACCCACTCCCAAGTTGGTGGTTAAAAACCACCGTTATCCAAAACTACGAAATTAAACCTGCACCTGAGAAATATGTGTTCTATTTATATAGCTGTCCTAGTACAACCTATTCAAATAACTAAAAAAGTATATGACAAAAAGAATAACTTCCCAGACGAAATGATCAAACAGTCGTATATCCTGATTGTAGTTATAGTAAATCTTTTATTATGAATCACTTGTCCTTTTTTTAAAATCACCACACAATTGCTTGCCAACGCGTTTCATCCCTCTTGGGACTTCTTCAGGGCTAAAGCAATTACGAAACACTATTTACAATATATACACATTAAAAACCTTCAATAAGTAACAAATATACAATTCAGTTCAATTCTGTGTTGGACTCACATCCTATAACTACTGGTTAGCCATCTTTTAGTAGACATGGCTCTTATCTTATTACGTAGTTCAAACCCTGGGAAGCTATTCTACAGCGCACATATTGTTCACATTTCAATTCTTATAAGCATGGGAGAAAGCACAGCTAATCAGTACATCGTCCATTGGTATAAAACCCGCATTGTGTTTAAAATTGGCATCATCATCCTATACATTGCATATATTGTTGAGTCGTATTACCATGGTCTGATTTAATCACCCTCAGTTGCTAATCCATAATTCAAATCAAAAGTACATACATTGTCTATAAAGATATGGCTTATTAACAATCTCTTCCATACCTTGTTCAAGTGCTGTTTCTGATGTTGATGGTAAGTGTGGCTCCAAGCCAACCTTAACAGCAACGTTGGTGAAACTGTGTATCTATAAGTTGACATAATATATATATATATATATATATCACTATTAATACATGTTTAAGTATTACTTTACTTTAAACCTGCTAATCTTATATAATTAGGCTACTGTTATAGCACTACTCATCATAGACATCTTGCTTTTTATAAAATAACCATAGTTGGTTAAATAAACCATTTATTTAACCATGACAGTGGGCACTAGCATTATTGATACAGAATTTCAATATTATCAGGTCACAAACCGAATCATTGATAGTACATATCTTTACAAGTAGGTCACCGATACAATTGAACAGCTGTGTACATGGGTACAAGGTCCCTCCTATGATTTATTCTAAAACTGGAAAAGCAGGTACCAATATCGCTATTAATTTCTAGATGGGTACATTTTTGCATTATGATGTATTTGTGAATTCCTAATTTATCCTACTACCGATTATATAAGCAGTAATATATATGCACTTTACTTACTAGTATTGGTCTTAACGTTATCGATATTATATTGTTATTTCTCTCTAGACACCAGAAGGTCGATCTTATATTATGGTGATTTTGGAAATGATCATTACTTCAAATTGCGAGAACACTGTAAAATATAAGAAACAAAAGGAGAGTTGTAAAACCATCTATTATATATATATATGGCGATTTTACATTATAAGAGTAAATCACAAACGTTAAATACCTTCTCATTTTGTTTCAATGGTCCAGGGTAAATGACCAACGGTATGACCACCCAGGAGACTGGGAGGATGGATTGTATAATGCCTCCTGTAAAATGATGGATTTCTTGATCCGAAACTCTGAACGTAAAGTTAAAAAGATTAGAGATTACATCGTACAGCTAGAGAGAGAAATCAGTGATTCTAATATGACTTATGTCATACAGAAAAACTATGTAATCCTAAAAAAGGAATTAGCTAATTACCAAATCTATCTCAAGGACAAAAAACTCCAAAAGATACAACGGGATCAGGGGGATTATGAACGAGAGCGGATATTTACTTTCGCTAGAAAGTATGATGGTATTTCCAATAAACCGACCCAAGCCCCCAATCTTGTGACTAAGGACCCGAGTGTCTCTTCTAGTTCTACTTCCCTCTCTTCTATAGAGAGCGACTTCAGTGAGGGACCCAGCACCAGTATGACTAATATAGAGCAACCTTCTGTTTTTTATGAGCAGTCCAACAATTCAGTCTGGGAAACAAATAGCAAAATCAGGCAGACAAACAAGGCGGGGTGGCAAAAAATACACAGGCCGGAACAAAAGCAAGAATAGCAAATGGACAGAACAAATTAATGAGGAGATTGTGAACCACAGTATGGCAGTGATGATGTAGAAACCAACACTAATGCACTAAATGTCATTAATCTGTCCCCAAGAATTTTGAGCGAGGGAGAAGTGGCTGTTTTGTGCAAAGGATTGAACTATTGTCTCACTGAGAAGCCATGTTTACAGAATGTGCACCTGGATTTGTATAAATCTGTTCGCAGATTGCGATTAAAACAGTTTTTTGCAGAACATCCAACTGTACATAATGTTTCAGTGAATAGTGCATGCAGGTCTGAGTTTACTATTACAGATATAAATGTGTCACATGTTAAAGCAAAGCTACATGATGAAGGGGACACAAATGATTTGGAAGAATTTGCACTCAGTTTAAAGGTTATGGAATATACAACAAATAGATAGTGGTTTATGCAATACCTCCAAATTCACACCCCCTAGTCACACTAATTTGGGAATAGATGAACTGTCATTGAGGGTTACACATGATCTATATTGTCTGGAAGAAACACACAATACCCAGAGTAAATACAGACATTCATATAATCTAACCAAAGATGAAAAAATGTGTTTGAATTCATTGAGAGATGACACCAATATAGTGATCCGCGGAGCGGATAAGGGAGGTAAAATAGTCCTGATAGACTAAATAGGCTATGTTGCTGAAATAGATTGTCAACTAAATCAGGTGTGCTGCTATAAGAAACTCCAGTTGAACCTAACTGCACAAATTAAAAGAAACATCAATGCCAAATTATCTGATTGGCAAGAGTCTGGTCTAATTACTGACCAGGAATACAAATACATCCTTGCTCAGAATTCTAGACACCCATGTACCTACATACTCCCCAAAATACACAAGGGGGTATTTTCCCTCCGGGTCACCCAATAATATCAGGGAATGGTGGACCTACGGAACACCTGGCAGAGTATGTAGATAGATACTTTCCTCCAACCTTTTGTTAAGAATCTCCCTTCCTACATAAGAGACAACAAATAATTGGTTTGTTATTTGGAGGATCTTCAATGGGAAACTGATGGCTTCACATTCGTTATAATGGATGTGGAGAGTCTGTATACATGCATTGAGAAGAACCAATGCCTAAAAGCATTGACCCATTTCCTGTATAAAAGGAATGCAAGCCACCTGGAGCATACTCAGATGCTGCTGGAGATGGCGGATCTGATATTGACCCAAAATGCATTCATGCATGGAGAGAAGTGTTTTTTACAACAACAAGGTACTGCCATGGGCTCCAGGTTTGCTCCATCATATGCTAATGTATTCATGGGGGTCTATGATATGGAGCATGCCTGGCCCAGAAGCCTATGACTGGATAGAGAATATTTTGTTTCATGTCCGATATATTGACGATGTTCAATTAATTTAGAAGAGCAGCGATGAAGATCTAAAAAAGTACTTTCTATACTTCAATAATACCATTTTTAAAGTTAGATTAACAATAAACAGTTCCAAAACAGAGATTATGTATTTGGATTTGAGATTATATATATATATCAGGTGATAATATCCAAAGTGTTATATTTAAGAAAGCAACCGCGTGTAATAGCGTTCTACACGCAGATAGCTGTCATCTGAGCTCGACCATCACGGCAATTCCATATGGCGAGATCGTACGAGCACGTCGTAATTGTAGCCAGGAAACTGATTTCGACAGAACATTACAAGGCATTCAGGTAGATTTTAAGAAAAGAGGATACAGCAACACCTGCCTGCAGAAAGCTGCAGAAAAAGCAAAACGATTAAATAGAAAGGATACACTTGGGATAGGATTTCTAAGTTTGATAAGATGTATCAAGACCAGGTCTCATTTGTTACAGAATATAACATGAATAGTGCACATATTTTTAATATATTAGGCAAGGACTGGCATCTTTTGCAATCTAACTCTTTGCCAGAAAATACCGTTTCGATTAAACCGCGGGTTATTTATCATAAGGGTAAAACATTGAGGAATATGCTCTGCCCAAGTCATGTCAAAGAACCCAGAGTGACATCTCGATCATGGCCGTCGGAGAAACCTAATGGTTTCCACATATGTGGCAGTTTTTTGCATTTGTAAATTTGGACAGAATACATGTGTCAGTTTCCAGTACAACAACTCTAAAGAATATAGGATAGTTTCCTTTATAAATTGTAACACTACACATACAGTGCATGTGTTGAGATGTGCATGTGACCGTAGTTATGTGGGCAGCAGCAGTAGGTGCCTAAAGATTCGTATACAAGAACATGTTAGAGATATAAAAAATAAAAATGAGTTTTCCCCTGTAGCCCAACACGACACACATCCTGATAGACCACAGATTACATTCCATGCCGTAGATCAAGTAAAGAATAATGTTAGAGTGGGGGACAGGTTGACCTCATTAAGACAAACAGAAGCATTATGGATTTGTCGTTTAGGAGCAGTTACATGGGTCTTAATTTCAATTATGAATTTCAACACTTCTTATTATTATATATTCCTCTATAGGGGCAAAGGGAGGCTTTCCTACACAGTTACCTCTAGTGTTTTGAATAAATCCCACTTGGGTATCATCCAACCTTGCTAAAATTCTATCTTCTGATAAACCTTGTTCAAAAATAGCGGCAGCCACTATTTTCGAAACTTTTGGTTTTCTCCCTTTCTGTGTGTTTTCTATCCTTTTTCTTTTTGTGGTACCTCTAGTAATCACTCGAGTTTGGGCTTGTCTGCTAACCGATTTGGAGGCAAGAGTATCCTCAATTAGGTGGTTCTCCTGCATCCTTCTTAGGTCAGTAGTACCTAACTGGCTGGGTCCCTCACTAATAAATGGCACTGATGATCTCACTAGTGCATTTTGGGAATCAGCCTGGAATAAATGCCCAATGAGGAGATGTCTAAAGAAAAAGAGGACTCTACACTTAAATCTTCAGCCTGCAAATTTGGTGTTTGCGAGAGTCTGCCATCAAAGGGGTGTATCTTGAGTAGATGAGATGGTGAAGTTATTCTCTACCCTAGGGATTTCTACATATGAGTCCAAAAGTATAAATCAGAAGTATTTGCCTGTGTCAAAGTAACATTAGTTTGTAATAAATGCAAACACATATTTGGAGAGAGCGAAAGGCGTCTCTCCGTGCTCTCAATAGCCGTGATGACCACTCCAATTGTCTTCTGTAACATCCTGTCTATCGCCGTCAGACTTGCCAATGGTGCAGTAGTACTATTTTTGAGTCTGGAACTAGACCGTGGTTTTTTTTTTTTTTTTTTAGGAACTAGACCGTGTTTTGACCCATAATTCAAGCGACAATAAATATCAAAACAGAAAGAGTACATTTATGTTGCAATAATAGTTTTAGACAGATCAGTTTGGCACAGCCAAGGGCGGTGGCCCAGCCCAGCCTTGGCCAGCCCCGGAACGCTCCCGCGCGCTCCCGCGCAGCGGAAGCTGAGACTGATAATATATCCCGGGAGGGGCTTGGCTTGAATCGCAACACGGGACCAGGTGGTGGTGGTGAAGCACGGGCTCCTGGGCGATGGAGTCCCTGCAGGCGATCCCAGCACGTCCTCCCTCGGCGATTGCATTCAGCCCCAGGTCACAGGCACCAGTTGGTTCGCAGATAGGTGTGCAGTCACGGGAAAAAGGGTGCAGGTGCGGCAAGCTGTAAACAAAGTTTCACCCCAAAGCAGCGGCCAGTGAACTCGTGTAACTCCACTTGCAGAAGGCTTAATTTTATCAGTATGTGACCTTATGTACTCAATATTTTAGGTACTACTCTTGTGCAGTGTACTGAACAATTCTGTGGAGATACAATCTTTATACTTGTGTTAGACATGGTCATCACACCATTCTCTGATATATATTAATATTCTTTGTAGTTTTTTCATAATAGGGAGTACACAAGATACCGCTTGTCATTACCCTGGACCATTGAAACGAAATGAGAAGGTATTTAATGTTTGTGACTTACTCTTATAATGTAAGATTGCCATATATATATATAATAGATGGTTTTACAACTCTCCTTTTGTTTCTTATATTTTACAGTGATCTCACAATTTAAAGTAATGATCATTCCCGAAATCACTATAATATAAGATTGACCTTCTGGTGTCGAGAGAGAAATAACAATATAATATTGGTAACGTTAAGACCAATACCAGTAAGTCAAGTGCATATATATTACCGCTCATATAATAGGTAGTAGGACAAAGTAGAAATGCATAAATACACCATAATGCAAAAATTTACCCATCTAGAAATCAATAGCGATATTGGTACCTGCTTTTCCACTTTTAGAATAAAGCATAGGAGGGACCTTGTACCCATGTACACTGCTGTTCAATGGCAGCGGAGACCTACTTGTAAAGATATGTACTATCAACGATTCTGTTTGTGACTTGATAATATTGAAATTCTGTATCAATAATGCTAGTGCCCACTGTGATGGTTAAACAAATGGTGTATTTAACCAACTATGGGTATTGTATAAATAACAAGATGTCTATGATGAGTAGTTCTATAACAATAGCGTAATTATATAAGATTAGCAGGTTTAAAGTAAAGTAATACTTAAACGACGAGGACGCGATCAGCGCCAACATCTCTGCTCAAATTTGCTCGCTGCCCCCTCGCTATACTCGAGAAACCCTGATCAACCTGCGAGAATACGCTCATGAAGGTAAGCTCACCTTTGATGACACGGCTTCTCCACTGCTTGACTTCACACAAAAGGATCTGTTCCTGGGAGGCCTTCTGAACGTCAGATCACTGCCTAAGCATGCTAACGAAATTCATCTCCTTATAGAATCCCACCACCTGGGCGTCCTCTTCCTAACGGAAACATGGACTCACGCAAATTGCGACATTGAATTAGCATGGGCGTGCCCTCAAGACTTCAAAATACTGCACCTTCCCAGACCTAAAGGCCGTGGTGGCGGAGTAGGCATTATATACAGAGCCTCCTGGCACATCAGCGCCATAGGCATGGACACGGTTGTGGGGACTGAGCTCCTTGGTCTTTCCATAAACTGCCACTCCGGAGGTATCTTCACTGCAATTATCTGCTACCGACCTCCAGGGTCTTTCTCCCCCTCACAGCAGCAAGCGCTACTCACCACCTTTACGAATATGGCAACCTCCCACAATAAATTAATCATTTTAGGGGATTTCAACCTCTGGCCTAACGGGAGTTTAGACACTGGTCTAGAAAACCTCCTGCTCTCCTGCGAAAGCGTGGGACTCTACCAGCTGGTTAAGCAACCTACCCACTCAGGAGGCCACCGACTTGACCTCATCTTCTCCAGTCACGGTTTAATACATGTGGATGACATTCTGCCCATGAGCTGGACAGATCACGCTCTTATCAAATTCCACATTACCAGCAAAAAAACTTCAAAGCAGAATAATAGCGCCCCATCAGAATTTTACTATAGAGACTGGAAAGCTCTGGAAAAACTGAGCTCCACTACTTCCGTCTTCAACGTAGAAGATAGCTTCTCCCCATTCAACCCGGTTGAAGACAACTATAGAGCCTTCTGTAAGAGGATAGTATCCTCTACGGACTCTATTGCTCCACTAAAAAGATGTAAGCCTAAAGGTAGAGCACCAGCCCCATGGTACAACGACTCCCTGAAAACTCTCAAACTAGTCTGCAAACAGGCCGAGAAGAAGTGGAGACAAGGTTACCATGACTCTAACAAAATTATCTGGAAACACAAGCTCCTAGAATACAAATCTGCCATCACGGAGAGCAAATCCACCTATTACTGCTCCACCATAGTCAACGCTGCAAACAGTTCCAAAAGCATCTTCCAGATCCTTGACAACCTTATCCACCCTGACTGTGCCAAGAAAATCATCCCCCCATCACAGACCCTTTGCAACAATCTCGCACAGTTCTTCACGAACAAAATTGAGACAATCATTCAGAACCTTTCAACCCCTCCATTACAAGATAGTTCAAATTCCCCCGGAGTCGCTACTAACAACCTGGATCCACTAAGCCCAGGACACCTACCAAGGGAATGTTTACATGCTATCCCCCCTATCCCCGAAGTAGACTTCGAGAGACTGGCACACAGAATCACTTCTGGGTCCCCCCTTGACCCACTGCCCCCTAAAACCTGGAAAGCGTGCGGAATTGAACTATTCCACACCCTCCGTAGGATCTGTAATCAATCTCTGTGCTGTGAATTTGTCCCCACCCCCTGGAAGCAAGCACTTATCACCCCGCTGCTGAAAAAACCCTCCTTGAACCCCGAGTGCCTTTCCAACTTTCGACCTATATCGCTTCTACCCTTTCCAGTGAAAGTGGTGGAACGCTGGGTTAGCTCCTGTCTCTCGACACATCTTGAGCAGAATCAGATCCTGGATGCCTTCCAATTTGGTTTTCGCCCAGCCCATGGTACCGAAACGGTTGTGCTTACAGCCATGGAAGAACTTCGGATGCGTGCAGACAGGGGCCATGCAGTGGCATTGATCTTACTGGACCTGTCTGCCGCATTCGATACTGTTAACCATGGGATTCTGCTGAAAAGGCTCAGAGAGGCAGGGGTCGACGGCACCGCCCTGCTTTGGTTCCATTCATACCTGAGGGATAGGAAACAGGCTGTGTCCCTCCCCCCTTTTCAATCCACCTTCTCTCCAGTGCTTCACGGTGTACCCCAGGGCTCGTCCATCAGCCCGATCCTTTTTAACGTTTACCTAAAACCACTGGTCACCTTAATCAAATCCCACAAATTGAAAACTGTAAACTACGCGGATGACACCCAGCTCATCCTATCCTGGGAGGGGGAAGACTCAATCCCTATGGAATCGTCCCATGACTGTTTAAGAGACACAGCCGGCTGGCTGCACTTGAATTCTTTGCAATTCAATTCCTCCAAAACCGAGGTTCTATTCTGCTCTGGGAGCCGGATTCCTCGTCTGTTTCCTACTGAATTCTGGCCCCCGGAAAATCTAGAAAATCCACAGCCGGTCACTAATGTCCGCAACCTGGGGGTCCTGCTAAACAACAACCTTAGCATGCAAACGCAGGTAACCAAAACAGTCTCTACCTGCTCGGCCCTATTGCGTTCTCTACGTAAAATCATGCCACTACTCCCCACCCAGGCCCGAGCACTAATAGTCAGGTGTACTATCCTCAGTCGCCTTGACTATTGTAATGCTCTTTTACTCGAGTCTCCAGCCATTCTTCTGGACAGACTCCAAAGAGTCCAGTCGGCCGCTGCCAAACTGGCCCTTGGTTGGACCAGGAGATCTTCGGCCACAGCAGCCCTAGCCGAACTACATTGGCTACCTCTGAAGCAGCGAATAGCTTTTAAAGCACTCTGCCTTGTATTCAAGGCACTATACGGAACGGGTCCCAGATCCCTACAAAAAATGTTCTCTTGGTACACTCCCACTAGAACTCTCCGATCCACCTCAGCATGCCTTGTGTTGGTACCCAGATTTAACAAGGTTAGGACCGGGGGAAGATCCTTAGAGTGGCCGCCGCCAAACTATGGAACAGTCTGCCGGTCGACATTCGCCAAACTCCACAACTTCTGCCATTCAGAAAACGAATTAAAACTTGGCTCTTCCCCAAGTCCGCTCACTTCTAATTCCTTTTTAGCCTCCCGTCTCTATCTACCTTAGGAGTAAGCTCATCAGCGCCAGGATACCTGTTAGGTGACAGCTGCGCATTACAAGTGTTTTAAATAATAAATAAATAATAAATAACATGTATTAATAGTGACACATTTATATTTATATATTATGTCCACATTTCACCAATGTTGCTGTTAAGGTTGGCTTGGAGCCACACTTACCATCAACATCAGAAACAGCACTTGAACAGGGTATGGACGAGATTGTTAATAAGTCATATCATTATACACAATGTATGTACTTTTGTTTTGAATTATGGATTAGCAACTGAGGATGATTAAATCAGACCATGGTAAGTCGGCTCAACCATATATGCAATGTATAGGAAGATGATGCCAATTTTAAACACAATGCAGGTGTTATACCAATGGACGATGTACTGTTTAGCTGTGCTTTCTCCCATGCTTATAAGAATTGAAATGTGAACATTATACGTGCCCTGTAGAATAGCTTCCAAGTGTTTGCACTGCGTAATAAGATAAGAGCCACGTCTAATAAAAGATGGCTAACCAGTAGTTATAGGATGTGAGTCCACCAAAGAATTGGACTGAATTGTATATTTGTTACTTATTGAATGTTTTTAATATGTATTTATTGTAAATAGTGTTTTGTAATTGCTTCTAGCCCTGAAGAAGTCCCAAGAGGGATGAAACATGTTGGCAAGCAATTGTGTGGTGATTTTAAAAAAAGGACAAGTGATTCACAGTAAAAGATTTACTATAACTACAATCAAAATATACGACTGTTTGATATTTTCGTCTGGGAAGTTATTCTGTTTGTGATATATTTTTTAATTTATTTGAATAAGTTGTACTAGGATAGCTATGTAAATAGAACACATGTTTCTAAAGTGTGAAGAAGCTTGTGGTGGAAAAACCATACCCCTAAAGAAAATGCATCCACAGACATTTTGCGGTGGAAGACAAAGAGGGAAGCTTCAATGCTTTAGCTCCAGATATGAAACTGCAGCAATTGCTCCAGAGATCACAGAAACGTTCTAAGGGAATTGTTGATCAGACACGTAAAAGTGAATATGTTGCTTAATGGCAGCTAATTTACCATGAAGTCCTTTCTATTTGCAATGTTTTCAGAGAGAACAAGTTCATAATTAATGGACAATCATGAAACTGTACCTCACCATAAACTTGTGTGAAAGATAGGGGAACGTTTTAATAAACATGTTGGCAGCCTTCTTCATTTCATGCAGCAGCAAGGAAACACTATGAAATGACAGAGCCTGTGCGACTACACAACTTTGTGACCAAACAAGGTCTGGATAGCGATATAAAGACACGTCTATTAGATGTTTTGGAACATGGATTGAAAATCTATGCAGTACTGAAGCAGGAGAGATTTGTATTGAAAGAGAAAAAGCTGGTTGACATAATCCCTAAAGCTAAACTTCCTTGCTTTAATTGCTGTTAAAATCGGATTCGATTTTTTATAGTTGTATCACACCCCCTACTTCGTAATGGAATCACTGAGTTTTAAATTTTACTTTCAGTTGGAGGGAGAATCAGTTTTATCTAGTATGGGATCGGGAGATTAGTGTGTTGTTTTAAGAACTCTAGAATTGTATATATAATTTAAATTAGTGTCTTTTTATACTTGTGATATTTCATATTTTAATGATTTTTATGTAACTGAATTGTTGTATTATGCCCGAATTCCCATTGAACGCAACAACCTTTTATCCTTAACCCACCCTGGATCTGAAATTGTTGGAATTGAATGTGCTTTTATGGTTATAAATAACCGCAATAAAGTTTTTGGGATTGGATTAATTGCCATAGTAAGAGGTTTGCCCAACCAGCCACTACAAAACATGTTACAAAAAATCAACTTTCGCAAGTACCTAGAGAGATGGATGTAGCAAAAGAAAAGAGTGAATTATCAAGGACATTATGTCGCATGATCATCTTCAAACAAATGCATTATTTATAGGAGATGTTGCAACCAAACCAGTGAAGCACAAACTCATACAAGAGCTTGCAAAAAACTTTCACCTAAAGAATTTCAATTCAAAAAGGTGTCTGTATTGAAATCTGCTTTTCTTGCGAACTAAATGTCACAATTGCAAATGGTCAAGATTTTATCCATGCAAAACCTCGGAGAGGTAGTTCAGACTATACCACAGATATCAAAGTCAGTGTGCACCTTGCAAGAACTGCACATTGTCTTTGACAGTTATCTTGACCTATCTGTCAAAGAATGTGAGAGAAACAGTCGAATATCTACAAGTGAAACTTTTGACCTTGCCTGCATCAAGAAATGGCACCTATACCTGTGCAACTTGATCAATTCTGGCCATCAACATCTAACAAGATGAACTTGGAGATGTTAACTAGCCAAAATATTGCTGATGCTTCAGTGAACACTGAATTTTCAATTTTTGCACATGAAAGGATTGTCAATGAGGAGTTGGTGCTTGCAGAGATATATTCAAAAGGTACAGGCCATATTGTTCAATAACTTAACTGCAACTTGGAGGAAGCTGACCTTTGTGTTGTGCCACAAGTTGAATGGGCTGTTCAAAATGATTCCAATCAACTCATAATAATGTCAAATGACATAGATGTTATTATTGTGCTACTTAGATTTGCTGCAATATTCATAAGTCAAAGATTGTCAGAATTATGGCTACATTATGGAACAGGTGAGAAAATTCACTTAATCCTGCGTCATATTCTGTACAAGACACTTTACCCAGAGATACAGACTGTTCTAATCAAACGCAAAAAGAACAATTGATGGACAGTATGCTGCACAAAGTCAAACAGTCACCCAAATACAGAGTTCTGGGCATAAATCCATTGTTTTTTTGCTCCCCATGCCTTTCCAATTCAGACAAAGCCATGTCCAAATCAGTCTTGACTTTGTTCGCCATGGGAACAGTTCAGCGAGAAC
This sequence comes from Lissotriton helveticus, assembly GCF_964261635.1. Taxonomy (NCBI): domain Eukaryota; kingdom Metazoa; phylum Chordata; class Amphibia; order Caudata; family Salamandridae; genus Lissotriton; species Lissotriton helveticus. Next base: position 346,615,500 of record NC_136067.1, on the reverse strand, counting down.
TGCCAGGCAGGTCCTCCCTTGACTGGAAACAAGCATCCTGGGACTGGTTTCGGGGCATCACCACTCATCAGCCAGGCTATTTTGACTCCAGTGGCATGGAGAGCACACGACCCACGTCTGGGCGTACACGTCCCACTCAGATGGGTATGCCCAGAGCAAAACATTCATGGGCATATAAAAATGCCTGAGAGGCCTTAACCTGTACACCTGCCTGATGTTTGCGGAAAAACTATGAATTGTGCATGAAGGGAAAGTGCACTTCTTCCTCAATGGCTAGCGAGGTCAGTGACTGGGTGGATACACTGGATGGAGTTCCATCCCGGAGTTAGAACAAAATCTGTAGTGGCCTCTCTGGCTGTACAAAGACACTTGGCCCACCTGCAGAGAAGGTCTAGGAGAGGTAGACAGTTGGATGCCATTGATCTGCTGTTGCAGGGATTCTGCACAAAAACAGAAATATGCATAGGATTATGGGACCTTAGTGCATAGGGACTGAGTCAGCCTACAAACTTAGTACCCATGAGCCCAGGACCGTCTAGTCATAGTGTCTTACTTGCCCTCCTACTCACTCACAGAGAAACAAGTGATTAGATGCCCCAGAGCACAACCCTCCCGAATCTCTAAGGAATTGCAGTTGCAAGACACACCCTTTCGATTGCATGCTTGTACTTGTCCACAATAAGATCTGACAGAGACACAAACAAGTTTAAAATAATTATATTAACTGACTAGCAGCCCGCCCTGACGTTGTCCGGGGGCAATCAGGCTTCGTGCAGGCAGTCCACCAAACTTTACCGCTCCTCCCCGCGCTCCAAACGGCCTGCTCCAGTCCGCCAAAGTTTACCGCTCCTCCCCGCGCTTCTAAGTTAACTGCTCCACCCCTTGCTTGACCTACCTCAGCCCGCTCCAGTCCGCCAAAGCTCCCCACGCTCCTGTCCTCCGCTCCTGTCCGCCGCTCCTGATGATGTCAGCACGCACGTCGTTAGCGCACATGGCCGGCGCTACTTCCAAGGGACAACTTTTTTTTGGAACGTATATTTTTTAAGGAACGTATTTTTTTTGTGGTATATAGCCTATGTCACTCTACAGACCGTGACAATTCCAATGATGTATTGGGTGTTTGGATTGGTGCTGTGGTTCCCGAGTTTACCCGCCTCAAAGGTTCACAGTTCTTGCTTTATAATAGTAGTATAGATGTGCTCTAGTATGCTTTGTACGTGCCACAACAAGCAGAAAAATGCATAATACAAATATGGTCAGCACAGTGATTAATACATAAATCATGAAAGGTGAAGTCATTATGAAAGAGCAATATAGCCTAACCTCCCTCCCCTTGCATAGAAGCTCTATTATTATATATGAGAAGATCCGTCTGCAAACACCATACCTTAGCCTATAGATGGTAGATATACATCAAAGATGCTGTCTCACTCTTCTCCCTGGATAGGTCCCCCTCCAAGTGTGTGCTACCTATTCGTGTCTTACAGTAAGACCAAAGTACGTTGTCCCAAACAACAGCTTCATCTGTATGTTCTGTCTGGGTTCTAAGGCCTGGCCAGAACAAAATAACAAGGGGCATTGCTATTCAACCTTGCTCACAATGCTCAGACTAAATCCCATGTACCTGCAGAGAGTGAACACAGTGATGGGTTCTCATGTGAAAATAGACAGTTGCAAAACAATAAAGTCTTGTAGTAACGTGTGCAAAGCAGCGGGCAATCGGCAGCATGCTCATGCTAACTTAGAGAAAACGACAATGTCCCCATGGGCCACGTGGCACTGTCTGGTAGCACAGTGGTGTGCTTGGGTGGCACTCTCACGGACACAGATGTGGTGCCTGACTCGCAAGACTCCTTCCAGAACCGGCAAAGTAACCCTAAGTCTGGCACAGACTGCACGGATAGGGCTCAGCCTGAGATCAGAGTGATGCACTGTGAGTACTGAGATATCATCATCAGAAGTAAGAGACTTTCTGCCACTGTGGCACCTGTTGACCAGCGGCAGCTGACAGACTTTCTAGGACTGCTAGTGAGGATACTTTAACATGGGAGAATAAAATATTTTGCTTGATTTATTTCCTGATGGGTTAGCGTCTACCACTGTTCTAAATGCTGATTTTCTTACAGGGGGCAAGAAGGGGGGGTACAGTTGGATACCTGATTGTTGACATGCGATATGTGATATTTTGGGCTGGCAGGAGAAGAAGGGACCAAGGGTTCAGATAGGCTGGCCTGGGGCACTGCCTTGTGGCCACTGTAGTGGGCTGATTGTAGCACTTAGTTGTTTGATATTTGTATTCTTTGTTTGATTAAGTGTACACGATACTGGGAATGGCGTGGGACACACTGCCTAGTAATGGACAAGCCGAGCTTGTGTTACTGCCCATGGGGTGGGGGGAGTTAAGGAGGTTGAAGTCTTGTTCCTATCAATGTTTAGGGGAAACAACAGCTGCTTGTATGGATGGAGCCTTTGGCGTGTGATGTGAATTGTACTTGATAACCTGATGTGACTTGTAATGCCAGGGGCTTGGCACCATTGGAAAAACGGCACAGAGTACAAACGATATTGTGTCTCCACTGCATTTCTACAAGAGACTCATGTACGGGAGTATTGTATCCCAAGTCTCCAAAACAGATGGCAGGGACCCAGCTTGCGATCAATGGAGTATTTCTCACCCACCTCTGTGGAGCATATGCGGAGTGCGGTGTTGGACCGGATGACCATGGAGTGGCTTTCCTGGCAGGGATAGACCTCCCACGATTGAGCGGCACTGCGTTGGCAGAAACACGCAAAAAAACACTGGTTGGCCTTAGACTCCTGGGCACATTTTAAAACTTATATGCTGATGTGGTTGTTAATAAACTTCTCGAAGTCTACCAGGATCCAAGTGGGTGAGGCAACTCAAACTGTGTCCCTTTGATGATGCACTACTGTACATGCGAAAGCCAGAGGAGCCAGAGGAAACTGTTCCTGTGCTTCTTCATGTTCTGAGGATCTTTGGAGAGGTGTTGTGTCTCATAGTGAACACCTATAAATCTCAACTGCTGCCAATAGGTGGCCTAACTGCAATGAGCTTTGAGGAACTTCCAGTGGTGGGGCTTTCTTGAGGAATGAAAGGTATACATTATCTGGGCATCAAGATTGCCTACATGAAACAGAAATTCTTGGACTTAAATAAGGGCAGAGTGCTGGAAGGCCTAAAAGCGTTAGTTCGGTTTTGGAGAGACTGTCCATTGTTGCTGATGGGCAGAGCATCACTTGTTAAGATGGTGGTTTTTCCACAGTGTTTATATGCCCTGCTGGGCACTTTTTTATGAGATCCCCAGAAAGAACTTTCTTGAATTAGATTGATTAAACACCTTCTCTGGGCAGCTAAGTGAAAACGAGTGGGACACTGTATGTTAAAACAGACGGGTGAGGGATTGAGCTCCCTAATGTTGAGCTCTCATCTTGCAGCTCACCTTCAACACACATTACACTAGCTGGATGAAGGGGGTAACTGGAAGAAGAGACTTTTGTAGGGGTTCTATGGAGACCATAAGCTTTCTGGGCTGCTCATGTGTGGAGCTTGGGTGCCACTGGAAATGCCGGTACTGATACAGCATGTAGGCCATGTTGGGAACAGACAGTCAAGAGCGTTCTCCTATGCTCACCTTATACGCTTGATATGCCAATCTGGGCGCTAAAGCCATTTGCGACTATTGTGGAGGTGATGTCCTTGCAAAAGTGGGTGGAAGGGGGTTGTAAGATCCTGGGAGATCTTTATCTGGGCAGCCAATTTATTACATGTGGCAATGGCCCGTGAGATATGGCATTGTTTTCCAGAAGAGCCCGTACCATTGTGGATGCTGGCAATGCTACTGCACTGTCTGGAGGTCACAGACTGATATCACATTTATACTGTGTACTGTGAGAGCACCTGCCGAGGAGCGTGCCTAGGGAACATGGGAAATGGAGAAGTGCTGGGTGAGACCCTCCCCACGTGTGACTGGGAAAAGTTTAATATGGGTGTGCACACTATGAGCTCCAGCGCACGCTTGAAACTAATACAATACAATTACGTTTATCAGACATATCTCTCGCCTAGGATGTTACAAAACATATACGCCACACGATCTGACCAGTGTAGTACGTGCAGAACCTCTGAAGTGTGCTTTGTGCATGTGGTGTGGAGTTGCCCCTTGTTGTCACCTTGCTGGAGAAAAGTGGTGCAAAGTTTAAATGGGGCAACTGGCTGACAAGTTCTAAATGGCCCAAGGGAGATATGACTGCGACTGACTGGGACTCTAATTCTGCCTACCTGCCGGGACACTGAGCTTCGGTCCTTTGTTGCTGTTGCTGCTTGTGTGCTCTCCCTAAAGCGCTGCATCTCGCCAGACCCGCTTCGCGGGTCCCGCTTCGTTGTGCGCGCTCATTGTGGATTTGGACTTAAGGAAGGGTCGGGTCCTTGGAGACTGCTGTGGGGTGTGCAGTGTAGCGGCAGGGCTGCGAGCGGTGGGATCAGGGACTCCATCTCCCAGGAGTCCCTGCTAGCCTGACCCGAGGCACCTGGGCCGCTCTCCCTGCTTGCCCCGCCCCCACCAACGCTGTTAAAAACCTTTGACTCCTGAACCTGCTTGGGACTCTAATTCTGCCTACCTGCCGGGACGCTGAGCTTCGGTCCTTTGTTGCTGTTGCTGCTTGTGTGCTCTCCTTGAAGCGCTGAATCTCGCCGGACCCACTTCGCGGGTCCCGCTTCGTTGTGCGCGCTCATTGTGGATTTGGACTAAAGGAAGGGTCGGGTCCTTGGAGACTGCTGTGGGGTGTGCAGTGTAGCAGCAGGGCTGCGAGCGGTGGGATCAGGGATTCCATCTCCCAGGAGTCCATGCTAGCCTGACCCGAGACACCTGGGCCGCTCTCCCTGCTTGCCCTGCCCCCACCAACGCTGTTAAAAAACTTTTGACTTCTGAACCTGCTTGGGACTCTAATTCTGCCTACCTGCCGGGACTCTGAGCTTCAGGCCTTTGTTGATGTTGCTGTTGCTGCTTGTGTGCTCTCCCTGAAGTGCTGCATCTCGCCGGACCCGCTTCGCGGATCCCGCTTCGTTGTGCGCGCTCATTGTGGATTTGGACTAAAGGAAGGGTCGGGTTGTTGGAGACTGCTGTGGGGTGTGCAGTGTAGCAGCAGGGCTGCGAGCGGTGGGATCAGGGAATCCATCTCCCAGGAGTCCCTGCTAGCCTGACCCGAGACACCTGGGCCGCTCTCCCTGTTTGCCCCGCCCCCACCAACAAATTCCCCTATATTAACAAGCCATCCTCCCCGCTGCGCGGGAGCGTCCCGGGAGAAGCCCGGTACAAGGGTGGGGCCGTCTGCGGGCATCGCGGTCAGGCGACGTTGGGTTGGGCCACCTCCCCTGGTTCCTTCCCCTTATAAAGTGAGTTACTGTGGATTTACTAAGCACCTGTTCCCCTTTTTGCTACTAACTGTTGTCATCATGCCTTTGCACTCCGGGAAGGAACGTTCTGTTCAATTACAGACTACTAAGGGGGTGGTTACTGGCCCCTTGGATGCCTTTATTATTAAGGCGACTGGAATTTTGGAGAAGGAGATAGCTTTTCCTGAAAAAAGGCTTTCACTTGATCTGATTAGTGGAAACGGTCTTCGTTAGGCCCCCTAGCCATGGCGCCTAGTCCTAAAGATTCGGCATCAGGCACTATTCCATCTCTGGTTCCCGTATTGGCGGATATACACTGTGAGGCGGAGGGTTTGTCTTTGATGTGAGTCATCTAGGAGTATGGTGGGGGGGAGTGTACACCTGGTAAGTCAATCCCAATTAGACTCTTCGTCAATCGGGGACTCGCCCATGAATTTACCCTGCAAAAGAAAACGAAGAAAACGAAGTAAGGATTGCCAGAGGGGAGGTATGTCAAAAATATCTAAAATAATTAGCTCCCCCCAGCCATCAACTATTCCTGAAGCCTATACCCGTTCACAGTCTCCACTGCTTGTTAGGGATCCCCTACCCTCCTCGCAAGTACAATCTGGTTCTCCGGATTCCTATCCCGTGAGTTGTAGTGGTGATGAGGGCCTACTTGGTAAAATGGAAGTACTATTTAAAACACTTATGCTGCCACTATTGGAAAGAACTAGACTCATGCACTCGAAATTGGACACCCTTGAGAACCTTGTTAATACTAACACTGGCTTGGTAAAAAAGTTAGCTAATGACCAAGTGGTTTTGTCTAATTCTATTAGCTCTATTAAGTCCAAAACTCAGGGAGTAGCTGTTATCAGTAAGCAGCCCGTCTTAGCTTCCGATAAGTCAGCCACCACCCGGCCAGCTACAAATAATTCTGCTTGTATGGGCTATGGGGATAGCAACCCTTATAATGTTATTACTCCCGCACCGGCACCATGTCTACCGGTTTCAAAATCTAAGAAGGTCAGCTCTAAACCCAATCCCCCGGCCCCGCAAAGTCACTCTATGCCTACACTTATAACTCGTTCCCAGGACCATGTGAGGGGTGGCTCCATACCTTCTACGCATTCTAAAATAAGTTCAAGAGCAGTGGGGATTATAACTACTAATTCTGTCTTTCCACCATTGAAGGCTAATAAACGGGGACCCCCTCGCACAGACGTACCCATTGTAGCAACCCCTTATACGATTGTGATTATACGAACATCACCAGACGTCGCCTTCCTCACGGAAACCTGGATGAACGCCTCCTCAGCGCCCGACATCGCCATCGCCATCCCAGACGGGTACAAGATCGTCCGTAGGGACCGTGGTAACCAGACCGGAGGAGGCATCGCCATCATCCACAGGAACACCATCTGCATCACGAGAAACTCCGACGACACCCTCACAACCGCCGAACACCTGCACTTCCAGATCCACACCGACCCCAGGACCACCCTCAGAGGCACCCTCATCTACAGACCCCCGGGACCACGCACCCAATTCAGCGAAGACATCGCCGACTTCATCAGCCCGCACGCCCTCCCCTCCGCTGACTACATCCTCCTCGGGGACCTCAACTTCCACTTGGAGAACAACAACGACCGCAACACCGCCACCCTGCTGGACAACCTCGCCACCCTCGGTCTCAAGCAACTGGTGACCACCCCCACCCACTACGCCGGACACACACTCGACCCCGTCTTCTCCTCCAGCAAGGACATCCCCTTCAGCCAAGCCACCGGACTCCACTGGACGGACCACAGCTGCGTCCACTTCAGCTACAGAAAGAACACGATCCACCACCACCAGCAACAGGTTGCACGCAGAAGATGGAACAAGATCACAGCCGACCAGCTCACCGCTTCCTTGAGCCGGGACCCCCCCCGCCAGCTCAGCGAACCCCAGCCAGGCCGCCAACAACCTCACAAAGTGGATCAGCAACTGCGCAGACGACCTCGCCCCACTGAGGACTCCGCCCAGCAGACCCGGCAGCAAGAAAGCACCATGGTTCACCGACGAACTCAAGAGCTCCAAGAGGAACTGCCGAACCCTCGAAAGAGCCTGGCACAGAGACCCACCACCAGACAATATGACCACCCTCAAGTTCACCACTCGAAAACACCACCAACTGATCCGCACCACCAAGAAAACCTCATTCAAGGAACGACTGGACAACAACACCCACAACAGCAAGGAACTCTTCAACATCGTCAAAGAGCTCTCCAACCACAGCGCCGGAAACAACGACATCACCCCATCACAAGACCTCTGCAACTCCCTCGCCTCCTACTTCCACAACAAGATCGCGGACATACACAACAGCTTCAGCACACAGCCAGCACACCCCACGACAGCACCTGCACCCCCCACCACCACCCTCCGTGCCTGGACCCCGATCAACACCGAGGAAACCCTACGCACGATGAACTCCATCCACTCCGGATCTCCAACCGACCCCTGCCCTCACCACGTCTTCAACAAGGCCGACTCCGTCATCGCGCCCCACCTTTGGGACATCATCAAATACCTCCCACGACACCACAACCTTCCCGGAGAGCTGGAAGCATGCCGAACTCAGCGCTCTACTAAAGAAACCATCAGCGGACCCCACCGAACTCAAAAACTACCGCCCCATCTCGCTCCTCCCGTTTCCGGCCAAAGTCATCGAGAAGACAGTCAACAAGCAGCTGGCCGCCTTCCTCGAGACGAATGGATCCCTCGACTTCTCGCAGTCCGGCTTCCAGGCCAACCACATCACCGAGACCGCCCTCATCGCAGCCACTGACGACATCTGAGCCCTGCTCGACAACGGGGAAACAGCGGCCCTCATCCTCCTGGACCTCTCCGCGGCATTCAACACTGTCTGCCACCGCACCCTAGAGCAGCGCCTCAGCAACGTCGGAATCCAAGAGAAGGCACTAGAATGGATCGTCTCCTTCCTCGCTGGAAGGACACAGAGAGTCCGCCTCCCCCCGTTCAGATCAGAAGCCACCGAAGTCATCTGCGGCGTTCCTCAAGGCTCCTCGCTCAGCCCCACCCTCTTCAATGTCTACATGAGCCCCCTTGCGGCCATCGCACGCCAACACAACCTCAAAATCATCTCTTATGCCGACGACACCCAGCTGATCCTCTCCCTCACCAACGACACCGCCAGAGCCAACCTACGCAAGGGGATGAAAGACGTAGCCGAATGGATGAAGAACAGCCGCCTGAAACTGAACTCAGACAAGACGGAAGTCCTCATCCTAGGATTTTCGCCCTCCGCCTGGGACGACTCCTGGTGGCCCCCTGCCCTGGGCAGCGCACCCAAACCAACAGACCATGCACGCAACCTGGGCTTCATCCTGGACTCCTCCCTCTCCATGACCAGACAAGTCAACGCCGTCTGCTCATCATGCTTCAACATCCTGCGCATGCTACGTACGATCTTCCGGTGGATCCCCACCGAGACCAGGAAGACGGTCACCCAGGCCCTCGTCACCAGCAAACTGGACTACGGCAACGCCCTCTACACCGGAACCACTGTCAGACTCCAGAAGAGACTCCAGCGAATCCAGAACGCCTCACTGCACTGCACTGGCTCCCGGTCAACAAGAGAATCACGTTCCGACTCCTCACCCACGCTCACAAAGCCCTACACAACCAAGGACCAAGATACCTCAACAACCGCCTCAACTTCTACACTCCCACACGCCAGCTTCGATCAACCAACCACGCCCTTGCCACCGTCCCCCGCATCCGAAGAGCCACCACAGGAGGAAGATCCTTCTCCTACCTCGCCGCCAAGACGTGGAACTCCCTCCCAACCCACCTCCGCCTGACCCAAGACCACCTCGCCTTCAGGAAGCAGCTCAAGACCTGGCTGTTCGAGCAGTAGCGGACCGCCCCCAAGCACCTTGAGACCCTCCGGGTGAGTAGCGCGCTATATAAATGCTGTGATTGATTGATTGATTGATTGTCCTAACAGGTGTCTCACCCTGTAGGGAGGGCCAAAATTAAGCTTATGGGGATCTTAAAAACAAGGTTGTTTTTTGGTTAAATAAAAATCGTCCCCTTCCACCGTCCTCTGTTACAGATATATTGAATGTGAGAAGAGTTGACTGGGTGGGACATTGTGCAAAGGATTTAGAAGGGGATTATATTATTATACATTTTAGGGACCCTTGGGTGGTGGACTACATTCGCAGAGAAGCAAGGTTTGGGAGGGTGGGTGATGTGCAGTCTCTGGGTCTTGGTTATTTTTACCCCAAAAGATACAGTGTGCCCGTTGCCAACTCTCTGATGCCAAACAGTTTAGTTGGGAGATCCCAATTGGCTGGGTTCCCACATTCCCCTTTCTACCCCCACTTGTTTAATCGTTTTGAACCTCTATCTGGCCTGGAGGGTATTGATTGCTCTATTCCGTACGTGATAGAGGGAGTGAATGCAACAGCTATCTTAGATGGGGTGATGGAGTAGGCAAGGGGGCTGTGAGTATGGAGGGAGAAAACCTTGAGAAGGGGTTGGTTATAGCCTTGGCAAGTCATGCAGATGGTATCCGGTCGGCTGTTTGTCCTTTGAGCATCGATAGGAATTTAAGTCCGGAACAGTGTGTTCCGGATTATGTTGTACCCGCCAGTCAGGTTGTGCCGCTTAAAATGGCCTCATGGAACATCGCAGGGCTAAAGGGGCGTGTAGGCTCAGAGGATTGGATAGATTTTATTGACACCTTTGATATTCTAATCTTTCAAGAGAGTTGGGCTCCTGATCCAATATATCGGGTAGGGTTTTTAAATTGTTATAAACCAGTGATTCAGGGTGCCAAAGGTAGAGCTTCAGGGGGCCTAGTGATCTGGGTTAGGCAGTCTATTGGTTATAATCCAACAGAAATTGTAGTGGACAATCTAGATCTTCTGGGAATTAAATTACGAAAGAAAAATCATCAGGACATAGTAGTTATCAATATCTATGCCCGAGGCCGCCCCGGTGGGCGTTGTCCAGTTATTGTCAATGAACTGGACTCCTACCTTGATTTAATTGGGAGAGACAAATTAATTCTCGTAGCAGGGGACCTAAACTGTACCTTTGAACCCCTGCTTAGCGAGGGGGAGGACTTGGGGTCCGAGGAAGATGCAGTGTGGAATATCCCGAAGTTGACCTTGAATAATATCAAGAAGGGGACCGAGGCCGCTCTTCACTGGACAGGGTTGTGTTTGGAGTGGGGTCTGAGAGCGGTTAACGGGCGTTAAACCTCCGACAAGGCTGGCTATCCTACCTTTGATAATGGGGTTAGTAAAAGTAGACTAGATTATATCCTGATTAAAATGGAATACTGGTCACTTCTGGTTGACATGGAAGTTGTGGGTCGCCCAGAAAGCGGCCACAACCCACTGGGCTTAAGCCTGAAGCTCCCATGTAATCTGGATAGGCCCCAATTAGCTCCATGCATAACGGCCGAGGCCGTCCTGACCAATGATAGAAGAAGGGTCAAATGGTGTAGGGCCGCGGAAGATGCTACTCTGTTTGATGGCATATCAAAGGAACTCTCGACGACTTTGAATGCAATGTTGAAGTTATCATCCATTTTGGATGGTGTTTCTCAGATCAGTGATCTCCATGAACAGTGTTTCATGAAACTTTAGGCCCTCCTGACTCTTCCGCTTAAACAAGGGAAAGAGATGGCAATGGGTTGCCGTAAAAAATGGTATAATAAGAATTGTAGGGCAGGACATAGCAACCTAATCAAAGCTATTAAATCTAGGGTCACTAGCGATATTAAAACGGCACGCAAAATGTATAAAAAAGTCCAGTGGGAGGCGAAGAGAGAGTGGGACGAGTGTCATTGGTCCAATCTCTTTGAGGCCTGCTTATCCACGAACCAGGCAAAATTCTGAGAAATCGTGAAATGGGGCAGGAACCCCGATTCTCAAAACCCAGTAAATCATGTGCCTGCGGAAGATTGGGTGGACTTTTATTCTCGACAGTTTAAGGATCTTAATTTACAACCTTTTGATGGGCAAAGGATGCAGACACCAATACACCTTATCCATAGCCACTCGTTGGTCTTTACGACTCTTGATACTGAGTCTGCTCTCAGCTTGGTCCAATCGGGGAAAGCCCCAGGGATTGATTCTATTCCGGCGGACTTATTTAAAACAAATCTCCAACTCTGGGTTCCCTACATAACCATGATTGCCAATGCAATTGCTAAAGGGACAAGGATCCCAGCATCCTGGAAAGGGGCGGAAATTCTTCCATTTTCAAAAAAGGGGACCGTTCGGTACCAGGGAATTACCGCCCCATCAGTTTAATCGACTCACTACAAAAAATCTTTGCCAGGATGGTCCTTGTGAGAGTCCAGGGGTGGATGGAGATGGAAAGCATTCTCTCCCATTACAGGCGGGCTTCAGATCAGGCACCAGCACCATCGACCAGGTATTCAGATTTAATCTGATATACTGGAAAGTGGTGCTGTTGGGCGGTGGATACATCTATGCCGCCTTCATAGATCTGAGGTCGGCCTTTGATCTTGTGCCAAGGGCTAAATTGTGGGTGGTCCTGAGAAACCTGGGATTACCGCCAGACCTCCTAGATCTTGTGGTTAGATTACACAAGGGCAATTTTGCCAGGGTAAGGTGGGGAGGCCAAGGGCAGGTGACATACAGCTTTCCTGTAACAGGAGGTGTCCGTCAGGGGTGTGTCCTGGCACCCACCCTCTTCCTATTGTTTATTGATCAGGTAGTGAAGTTTTTTGCTGATATCCCCACGGGTGCACCATGTTTAGGTGGGTCGAAATTCCCAAAGCTCATCTTTGCAGATGATACTTTACTCCTCTCAAAGACACGCAGAGGGTTGCAAACCGCATTAAATAGGTTTGAGGAGTTCTGCAAATTAAATGATCTGCAAATAAATGTGAGCAAGACCAAATTCATGGTCCTAACCAAAAACCGTCCCATTAAAACCTCTGTTACGTTGAATGGTGCCAGTCTTGAACAAGTGGAGGCTATGACATACCTTGGAGTGACTATAGATTATCGCCTCCGCTGGAAACCCCAGATCGATGTGCTTCATTTAAAATACGCACGCCTTACGGGCTGTTTAATTCAGGAACAAAAAATGTCACTAACTAAACGGGTTAAACCAGCACTTAGGATTTATGAAGCCAAGATTAGTTCTGCCATTTTGTACGGGGCTGACCTCTGGGGTTACAAGGACCTATCGCCATTGGTAAAAGTAAAAAATAAATTCATGCGAAATTTGGTAGGTCTCCCCCAATCTACACCAATCAAACCGCTCTTGCTGGACATGGGCTGCAAACCGATTAACGTGATGGCGCGTTATCGCTAGTGGCATTGTGGAGACGGATCTGGACGTCACCGGATTTAAGTCTCTTTGCCAGCGAACTGGCAGATGTGAGATCAGCACTGGGTTCTAGTAACATTCCTTGGCTACGTGAGGTGAAATTTATTTTGGAGGACATGGGTCTTAACGATCTGTGGGCCTCTCCGGGGTCTACTATATTCCCGTCGAAGCAAGCCTTCAAAGCACTTTACTGGGCATCTGTTAAACTTCCATCCATTGTGCAATCTGATGCTACCAGCTTGTCAGGCAGATTTCTGGCACATAAATTAGACCCTCTTTTGGAGAACTATTGGGACGTTATTACAAAAACTCTAGATAAAAAACTATACCATCAGTTTCGAGTCGGGTCCCTACCAGTAAGGTCTTTTACCAAAAACTGGTCTGCTCATTCCAATGATCTTTGCCCCTGGTGTGTTGATCAAAGGGAGAGTGTGGGTCATTTAATTTTTGCATGTCCAGCTTATCATGACCCTTGAACTAAATGGATTAGGCCTATCTGTTGTCAAATGAAAATCAAAGGGAGCACTGATGCTTTGTGGGCGCTACGTACCAATACCTCAGAGATGGTGGTAATAGGTGTGGCTAAGTACTTGGGGTGGGCGTGGATCATCCGAGCCAGACACCTGCAGCCAGTTGATTGATAAATTTTAGCTGGGTATTTCATACATTGGGTCTTTAATATACTGTTTAATTCCTTTTAATGATGAAATGTCTTAAGCACATATGGTGTTTTTTATTCATTTTATGTATCCTATCTTTTTTATTGTACAAATTGTCTTTTATGATGTAAAAATCGAAATAAAGACGTATGAAACCTGAAACCTGACTGTGACTGATCCCCATGCTATTGAAAAACACATTTAGTCCTAAATTCCTCATGCTGGGATTGCTTCTTGCAAAGTGACAACTGTCTATAAAGTTGATGGGATCCCAGCCCCAAAGCTACGCTAATTGTTTGCATGGTATGGCTGAATGGGTGGTAGTGAAAGAAGAGAGAATTAAACTGTGAGATATGATGAGAGCTTAGAAGATGTCTTAGCAGCATGGGCACAAATGTCCGACCTGCGAGACATTGTGACTGCAGAAGCTCACTCAGAGGACTAGCTTAGGGAAGACTGCTGTATGGGCGTGATGGGTATTCTGGGACTCGATAACCTGGAAATGTGCATTTGAATTGGATGTAGGCTCATAAAAGGAAGCCAGGGGTTGAAACAGTAATCCTACAGTCTACTGAGGCGGAAGTTCGTGACTACACCAATTCCTTCCAAATAAGATATCTGTTTGTATTAGTTGTGTTTCTATATAAGAGGATGAGGAGCTAAGGGGGTGGAGGGAGATCAGAACAATGCACTTTTCGCAAGTATTGTTGTTGTGATAATGTTATACCAATATTACCACAATGTTGTCTTGATGTAATGTGCTAACCCTCTGAAAATCAATAAAGACAATATATTTTTAAAAAAACATAAAACATTGGCATCTGCTTCTACTGGATAAAACACGTAAAAAATACATAAGAGATTGTCCTGAGATTACTTTGAAAAGATGGAGATCATAAAAGGATTTCTTATATTCGAATGAAACTATTGGATTTTATAAGAATGAACATAGACAGGAAACCATTGTCAATTTGGTTGGATTCCTTAAATGTAGGAATTGCAATTGTTGTGAATTCATCCGTGGTAAACAAATGTGTTTTTATGACTATGAAAAATGAATAGTTATTCCTTCACATATTTTCAGAACAGTAATACCAAAGTGTGTAGCTATACGATTACATGTGCATGTCATAAAAGCTATGTCCGCTCAACAATTTGCCCTGGGAATGAGAGATATCAAGAATACTTAAGGGCCTTCAGAATTCCGAATGCAAAATATCCCGTGTCTTTACAACGTAGAGACTCAGGGGGTAGGAGACAATTGTGTGAGGTATGCTTTCTAGCAATTGAAATCGTTAAACCAGACAGAAGGGAAGGAGATCGCACCCAGAAACTGAGTGAAAGTGAGAGCTACTGGATACACAAGCTAAAGGCTTTTGAATTGAGTTTCAATATGGAAAGGAATTACATTTCCTATTGTAATATCCTTTAGCTGACTTTTTTGTATGCCGAACATAAAGGACTGTTATAGAACTCCTATATAGTTGAAGGCATTCAAGACATAGCATCTATTTGGAAGTAGCACCTAGGCAAAATGACTATTATTTACAAAACAAATTACGGTCAGATGGGAAGATAATTTCCATATTCTATTTGTTTCACAGATTGGATGTCAACTTTGCCTTAATGCGCCTTTGGGTGTGTTGATGTTAGATCAAAATACGAAATAAGGTCAGTAGTGATGTTTGCCATCATAACCGTTAGTGTGTGCATTGAATACAAACTATGAAACAGGATTAAGGAGGCCTCTTTGGCTACTTAGTAATACACATAGGGGCATATTAAAAAGGGCTTTATCTCCGCTTTTTTGACTTTAAAAGCCAAAGAAGCGGAGGTAAAAATATCGCGCCATCAACAACAGGGTGCTAACATGCAAAATCGCATGTTAGCACCCTTTTTCACTACGCTTCTCTTTTCATCTCTAATGAGATGCAAAGTGGGCATTCCAGAGCAAAATAATAGGAGAAATGTCGCTAAGCGACATTTCTCCTATTATCAAGTTTCACGCTAACCCTGTTAGGGACAAAAAAAGCAGCGCTAACCGCGGTTAACGCTGATTTTTTATGTCTGCTAATTTTCAGACTTAGCCATGTAATTCAATGGGAGGTGGATTACATGGCTAAGTCCAGCATGGGCTATCAACAAGGATAGCCCTATCCTTATAGTTTTATCACTGCATTACCAGCGATAAACTCCCAAAATGCCGCTATCGCTGGATTTTTTATCGCCATTGGGGGTTAGCGTTGGTAATAACACGATAACCAAGCGATATTATCCAGCGATAGCGGGCGTTAAAAAAATTAACGTTAAGCGCCCTTAGCGTTAATTTTCCCTGTACCTTGTTGAATGCCCCATAGTGCATGAGGCTATAAGTATGTGTTTAAAGAAATGCTCATTGGAGCAAGCCTGGGAATCAAAGTCATCTCGCCAAAGCTTGGGAGCATCGCTGACTCATGGAAAGTTACCTTCAAGGATGTGGTCTGACTGGATGGCGTGATTTTGCAAAGGACTATGGGATACCACCTGTGGTATGGATGTATCATAACTAGTGAAGCTGTCCATTATACGTCTGCCTTATTTTAAGAGAGATAGTATCTTAGAACAGGCTCTGTAGCTTTATGCTACAAGACCCATCTATTGTGAAGAGATTTCTTAGGAAGGTTTAACACACTGACATCTTAATGGACCTTGCCTTAATAGATCTAGCCTTAATGGACCTAGCAGCAGTATAGGGACAGGCTAATCCTTTAGATTGGGAGTCTCTGATTCGTAGGATTTATGGTAAATTGGAACTAAAATGATTGAGTGGCTAAAGATCTTTTCTCCCTTTCATGCTGACAAATAGAACCATCGACCTGAGGCTCTGGAGCAGACCTAGAACTTGAAACCTGGCTCCTTTAGTATGTAGCAGAGTAGGATGGTTGTCTCATGAAGCAGGGAGAGGTTCCAGAAAAATCGAGAAAGACCTAGAGCCCCAAAATAGAGCCCAATGATCAAGAGCGTATGAACTCCGGACTTTGGCGGAGACCAACGGAGTCTGATGGTGTGGTGAGACTAGTGGTGTACTGAGGATTTACTATCAATAGAGATGCGTCATGTGTTAGAATGTGGTAGTGTGTTTGTGTGATGTCTGGCGGTGTTATGAGCCCCAACGTACCGCAGTATAGGCCTAAGTAGCTGCACGACCTTTTACCCTCATTTGTTCTACCTTGCTCTACATAACAGCTCTGTCTCTGAGCTTTGCTTATTATGTGCCAAATAAATGTCATGTGGCTTTATTCGCAAAGTTACCTCATTTATTATGCATGAGGATTCTTTGTGCCACCCAGCAGGATTAATATCTTCTGTATGATAACTCTGTACAAAAGTAACCGCTATCATCATCTTTGGGAAACAGGCCCACAGTACTATTACACATCTAGGTTGGTTCCCTTAGGGTACCTTTTTGAGTATATAAACACCACCTCTCCACTGGGGAACCAGAGTAGAAGCTTCCATGCTGACATGAGACGCTGGAGTTCCTACACAGAAACTCCAGCACACAGTGGTCTGACATCCAGTGCGTGGTGTCCAACTTGAGACCAAGATGGGGTCCTTCGTTCTTTACCATCAGGTAATGGGGTTGGCTCTTTCCTAGGGGGATTCTTGCCTTCACAACTACATACATGCTAGGTACACTTAGCTGGGGTTTGCATCTTATGAGTATGCTTGATTATTGCTATGTATCTATATGCCTGTGTATATTCACTGTTTTAGCACTATGAATAGAATTCTACCTTTTATTTACTCTATTGGTGCTTGTAATCATTTCTGTTTCTGTCTAATGGTTGTCGCAGCACACACATTTTATACTAGAATGATGCTGGCTCAATAAATGCTTATTGAAAACATCACCATTGTTTATTCTGTATATCTCTCTGAGAAGATGTGAGCACGAGTGACGGAATAAAAAGTTCTGTACTGTTTCCCCGATCCCTGAAGGATCAAGGGTTGTCATGTTTGATAGTTGCCAGAAACTATTTGCTCTTTGGTAAGATTAAGTGCCTTTTACTGTGAGCTAGCTGGTCTGAAGGCTAACATATCCTTTGGGAAGTCTGGAATCAGTCTTGACACAAATCCCTTAGTTTATGTTGTCTAAAAGCACAGATCCTATGTATTATTAGCAACTACATGACATGGCACCGCCAATGTTGGTTTATTTAACAGTCAAATCTGAGTAGTTCATTCATGCTTTCTCAGAAACCCCTACTCACATTTACCCAGAGATGTCAGGAGTGAGGAGGAAAAATTTGCCACAGCTGCGTAGGTATACCCTATGTATTGGCTGTAGGTTTATTCAAGCTTGAAGGATTATAATTCCCCACATTATGCAAAACCCTATCTCTTTCTCTATGAACTTCCACTCATAATGTCTTAAAGCGCGGATGCTGGTCCTAGTGGTACTAGTGGTGCTAGTTGCGAGGAAGTTGAGCAGGAAGGTGTTATGAACATATCAGAAAATTGCAGAAATGCTCTTGCTATAAAATTGGAAAGTCTTGGTCTCTCAGCATTAGGTGGGACAGTTACCTTCATGATTGTGGCACACAAGGCATTCAGAACAGAGGTTTTCAATTCTTGTGTCAAATTCCCTCCTGCAGATGCAAGTGCACACATGTTTTATTCTTATACTCCAGATAAAATACCAGATGAACAGTGTACATAGAAGTCCTGTTAACTTATCAAGAACATATAAATTGGTTCAAAGACAGCCTCCCCATACCACAGATAAATTGAGACTCAGTCCGCACAGCAGAGATGGAGCAACTTGACAACACATACAGAGATTGATAGATAGCCAGCAGCAGACTTACATCCACTTCACAAAGAAATAATAAAACATTACAGAAATTTTACACAGTTCGCAATGCTAACACTCATACTTCAACCTACAAGGGTCACTCAGGCTGGTCAAGTACAAGGGATCGCAACAAAAATCATCCCACAAACGCTGAATGCAATTATGAGAAGAATGCCCACTAAACATGAGCAAATGCAGTTTTTCCACACACTGGCCTGCAAGAAAAACCCAGAATACTGACAATTTGCCTGCCCATGGGGATAGCTCCAACAATAGAGGATTGTATGACTTAGGGTATAGTTTTTGCTACCATTTATACCAGAACCCATGGTATCCCCTCAATATTAGTCATACTAGAAGTATTGAAACAAATGCAGAAGTAGTACAAGGCAGACCCTTCCCTAGACGTAGGGATGAAATTGATAGGCAATTTTGCCCAGGTATCAACAGTTATGTTGCCTAACATAAAAGGGGAGGCAGCAGTGGTGGCTATACACCAACGCCTGAGGGCAAGCACTCCTGCACAACAGGAGCGGGAATGACCAAAAATTATCGAAGATATCAATACTTCACTGGGTGTAGATAATTTGGGAGCTAGACCAGTGAAATCACAATTGATGGATAATCCTGAAAAAGGTAACCCAAAGCAAGAACCTGATTCTTCTAAAAAGAAACGGGACCATAAACAATCAAAAAACAAGCAAAATGCATCACAATCACAGGGTTGGTCTTCTCAACAGGAGCCTTCTGACAAAAAAATATAACCTTAGAGACTGTGACAATAGTAAAAAACCTGACAGGTATCAGGATACTGATATATGTTCCTCTCATTCCTTTCAGGTTTATCAAAAACTCCAAGAGGAAATGATTTTTTAATTTATTTATTGCATATTTATATAGCGCGAACTTGAACCGAAGGTATTGGAGCACTTTACATGAGCACCGTATTTACATTACACATTCAAGCACAGGGAGATTAAGTGATTTGCCCAGAATCACAGGATGTGGACGCGACCCTGAGGCTAGAACCCTGGTTTCCAGCACCAAAGCCTGGCTTGCAGTAGAGGGAGGCAAGCCAAGAGACACACATCGCACTTCAGACTCTATTATCAAAAAAGAAGATAAACCCAAAGGTAAACCTCAATTTAAAAAGAAGGTAGCTGGCCTTAAAATAAGACATACCCAGGCTACTGAGGACTCATCTATTGAACGGGGAATGGAGCAAAAGTAAAAATAGCTTGCCAGAGCCTGATGGAATTTCTGGTGACAGCAGCAACGAATGAACATATCACGGTGGAAACACCTGATACAAGGGTAAGTGTCCCACATCAATTATACGAAATAATGCTCCAAATGGAGGGGGACATATCCAGAAAAGTGAACAGTCTCTTTTGGGAGAAACAGACTTTTGGATATGATATCCTTTTGGCTGAAAAAGATTGGCCACCTGAGTTCATCATGGATTGCCCAAAGGGGGAAGAGGTAATTTTACCGGCTTTCTCCGAACTGGTTTCAGAATCACTAAAACACACATACGCGCAGGAGGGGCAGTAGCGCTATCTCCTGCATTACATTGCATTCATGTAGGGTGGAATGCTGAGTCACCTCACCAAGAAATCGCAGTAAACTACTCCTACACCACAGAGGCAGTACCCAATAAACCATGAGGCAAAAAAACAAGTCAGGGAGATCCTAGATTAACTTGAATACCAAGGTGTAATTAAGAATTGCTCCTTCTCCATGAATAATCCTTTGTTTCCTGTAATGAAACACAACAATCCATAATGTCTAGTTTTAGACTACAGGCATTTGAAAACATGCATAAAAAAATTTGCCGTCCAAAATACACACAGTACCGCAGTAATGAATAACAGTGTGAAGAAGAAATACAAAACAAAACTAGATATCGCAAATGGATCTTTTGCCAAAATGTAGCACCTGAAAGCAGATAATTGACAGCATTTTCAGCACTCGGCTCTCAGCGCCAATTATGTAGACTGCCCAAAGGTATAATAATAGACCCAGGTTCTTCTCAGCAAGAGTAACAGACCTACATAAAAAATCATGATGAGGAGGCATTGTCCTATGTAGATAGTATTTATCTGACGGACGATTAATTATTGATTCATTTGCACAGGGTGAACAACATAATTCTGCGGTTCAACACTGTGGGCTACAAATTTTACTTTAAAAAATCAAAAATTGCCCATCTAAGGGGCATATTACCAACGATTACCGATATTTATCGCTAACTAGGCTTAGCAAAAAAAAAATGTATCGCTAAGCATCGCCGGAAATTATCGTTGAAATAACTTGCTATTAGCAAGATTTATCTCCAAAGCGATAATTTTTCCGGCAATAGCGTGAATATCGCTGAGAATACAGCGATATTCACACATTTGCGACAACATTTTCTTAGACATTTTATCCACCTCCCATTGGATAACATGGCTAAGAACTGGTCCGAGCAGGCGTTAGTTTTTGGAGATATTCGCGCTTAGCGCGAATATTTCCAACGCTACGCCTGCCTTGTTAATAGGCGATAGCAACGTTATCGACTGCTTTCAGTCGCTAACGGGTTGGGTACGCCCACTTTGCATGTCATTAGCGATAAACATCGCTGACATGCAAAGCGGGCCCCAAACCGCTCGCTATTGCCTATAAGCTGTTGCTAACATCAGTTAGCGACAGCTTGCTAATGGGGCGATAGAAATATCGCCGCTTAGCGGCCGAAAACGGCCGCTAAATCGGCGATAATTGTCTATCGCCTCCCTTGGTAATATGCCCCTAAATGTCTTATTTTTAGGATATCAACTCTCAAGGGAAGGGAAAAGCCCAGCAGCTAATGTTTTTGAAAAATGTGCACAGCTCCAACATCCAAAGACTCAAAAAAACTTACAATCCATTTTAGGATACCTGAATTTTGGCCTAACATAAATTTATGGTTTACACAGAAAAAGTAAAACCTTTTTACCAATTAATCAGACCTGATTTTTCAGTTCGACATTGGACACAAGAACACACATAAACTCTACGTTCCTTACAAGCTAACATGATAGCTTCCAAACACTTACATACATGTGTAAATACAAAAGATTTGGTGAACCGTGTAGTTGCCGGTCAATCGCGGTACACCTACCTCATCTACAAAGAACGCAAAATAGTACCCATTGCATACAAATCTCATTTTTACACAAACTCTCAGATGCATTTTACATCCACAGAAAAAATACTGACAGCAGTACAGACTGCAGTAGTGCTCTCCATGCCACTGTAATCAAGCTATCCTGGCTGATGAGGGCACACAGCCCGAAACCGGTCTTAGGATGCTTGTTTCCAGTCCAGGGAGGACCTGGCTTGGCAGTTCGGGCTGGACTGTTCCCATAGGGCACAGGGTCAAGACTGATTTGCATATGGCTGGGTTCAAACTGGAATGGCATGGTGAGCAAAAAAACATTGGATTTCGTCCCAGATCTCTGTACTGGGGAGAATGTATGACATTGTTCTGCATTCTGTCCATCAACTGTAGTTTTGCATTTGTCACCCCGAGTGGGACGGGTATGCTTAGATGTGAGTCCAGTGCTCTCCATGCCACTGTAATCAAGCTATCCTGGCTGAGGACGGCTGAAAGCCCGAAACGGGTCCTAGGATGCTTGTTTCCAGTCCAGGGAGGACCTGGCTTGGCAGTTCGGGCTGGATTGTTCCCATGGGGCCCAGGGTCAAGACTTGTTTGCATATGGCACGGTTCAAACTGGAATGGCATTGTGAGCAAAACAACGATGGATTTAGTCCCAGATCTCTGTACTGGGGTGAATGTATGACATTGTTCTGCATTCTGTCAATCAACTGTTGTTTTTGCATTTGTCATCCCGAGTGGGATGGGTATGCTCAGACGTAAGTCCTGTGCTCTCCATGCCACTGGAATCAAGCATTCCTGGCTGATGCGGGATGATAGCCCGAAACCGGTCCTAGGATGCTTGTTTCCAGTCCAGGGAGGACCTGGCTTGGCAGTTCGGGCTGGACTGTTCCCATGGGGCACAGGGTCAACACTGATTTGCATATGGCTGGGATCAAACTGGAATGGCATGGTGAGCAAAAAAACGATGGATTTCGGCCCAGATCTCTGTACTGCGGTGAATGTAAGACATTGTTCTGCATTCTGTCCATCAACTGTTGTTTTGCATTTGTCACCCCGAGTGGGACGGGTATGCTCAGGCGTGAGTCCAGTGCTCTCCATGCCACTGGAATCAAGCTATCCTGGCTGATGATGGCTGAAAGCCCGAAACTGGTCCTAGGATGCTTGTTTTCAGTCCAGGGAGGACCTGGCTTGGCAGTTCGGGCTGGACTGTTCCCATGGGGCACAGGGTCAAGACTTGTTTGCATATGGCTCGGTTCAAACTGGAAGGGCATGGTGAGCAAAACAATGATGGATTTAGGTCCAGATCTCTGTACTGGGGTGAATGTATGACATTTTTCTGCTTTATGTCAATCAGCTGTTGAATTTACATTTGTCATCCCGAGTGGGACGGGTATGCTCAGACGTAAGTCCTGTGCTCTCTATGCCACTGGAACCAAACTATCCTGGCTAATGAGGGCTGATAGCCCGAAACCGGTCCTAGGATGCTTGTTTCCAGTCCAGGGAGGACCTCTATTGGCAGTTCAGGTTGGACTGTTCCGATGGGGCACAGGGTCAAGGCTCATTTGCATATGGCTGGGTTCAAACTGGAATGGCAAGGTGAGCAAAAGAACGATGGATTTAGGCCCAGATCTCTGTACTGGGGTGAATGTATGACATTGTTTTGCATTCTGTCCATCAACTGTTGTCTTTGCATGTGTCACCCCGAGTGGGACGGGTATGCTCAGACATGAGTCCTGTGCTCTCCATGCCACTGGAATCAAGCTATCCTGGCTGATGAGGGATGAAAGCCAGAAACCGGTCCTAGGATGCTTGTTTCCAGTCCAGGGAGGCCCTGGCTTGGCAGTTCGAGCTGGACTGTTCCCATGAGGCACAGGGTCAAGACTGATTTGCATTTGGCTGGGTTTAAAATGGAATGGCATGGTGAGCACAAAAAGATGGATTTAGGTCAGATCTCTGTACTGGGGTGAATGTATGACATTGTTTTGCATTCTGTCCATCAACTGTTGTTTTTGCATTTGTCACTCAGAGTGGGACGTGTATGCTCAGACGTGAGTCCCATGCTCTCCATGCCACTGGAATTGAGCTATCCTGGCTGATGAGGGCTGAAAGCCCCAAACCGGTCCTAGGATGCTTGTTTCCAGTGCAGGGAGGACCTGGCTTGGCAGTTCGGGCTGGACTGTTACCATGGGGCACAGGGTCAAGACTGATTTGCATATGCCTGGGTTCAAACTGGAATGACATGGTGAGCAAAAAAACGATGGATTTAGGCCTCGACCTCTGTACTGGGGTGAATGTATGACATTGTTCTGCATTCTGTCCATCAACAGTTGTTTTTGCCGTAGTGAGAGAAAGAGCCCTAACTCAGGGGAAACTAATAATTGTTGTGACTCCAGTACAAACCCCTAGAGGCTATTACCTAACCAAGCGTTCCAAACACAAAAGCATTGCATCCAAGGTGGATACGGTGGGCTAATTCTCTCACTGCAACAGATTCAGACTGCAAGTCTGATTCTACAATAAAAACACAAGCATTCCTGCAATCGAACAAGAATATCCTTTCCTGAATGAAATAATGCCTCTAGATCAGTATGAATACATCATTTGCACTGATAGATCTACCCAGCCTGCTGTAGGAAGTAAACAGCAATGCAGCACAGCATGTGGAATGGTAAGTTCCATGCTACCAATACAAGGACGTAGTGTCTAGGAGATTGTACAGCACAGCTGGCAGAACTAAAAGCCCTGATATTGGCACTGAAACATACGGATCAGGAATTCTCAACACTTATCGTGTGCGATTTGTATTACTATGTCCAGTCATGCAATGAATATCTTCAATATTGGGGCCAGAATG
Organism: Lissotriton helveticus; assembly: GCF_964261635.1. Classification (NCBI taxonomy): domain Eukaryota; kingdom Metazoa; phylum Chordata; class Amphibia; order Caudata; family Salamandridae; genus Lissotriton; species Lissotriton helveticus. The sequence goes on along the minus strand of NC_136067.1, from coordinate 346,591,227 downwards.
GGTTTAGAGATTCCAATGGTTGCATTATAAAGCACAAGTTCCTTTGGGAACAAGTGGCAAAGTTGAAAAAGGTTTGCAGCGGGCTCATGTGATTCATACATTGAGTCATCAGCGTGTTGGCGTGCACGTTGAAGGGAATTCACTGGCTGATGAACCTGGCAAGGTGAGAGTGAGAACTGCTGCAGTTGTTGCAATCACTCATTCTAGCACGAGGATAGACAGACAGATCATGATAGCTGTGAACGCTATGCATGACAACAGCTTAGCCTAGCCAATAGATTTCCACAGTACTCCCACAAGTTAGATGCACAAAATATTCCTCATGCTCAAATTCCAGGAGTGAGGTATTAAGTAATACCTAACATGGATCGCATATTGGGTTTAATTCTAGCTGCACACGAGGGTCTGGGTTTAGCACGCGCTGGTATTACTCCAACCATTTCACTACTGAAACAACGTTATCGGTGGCCAGGTCTTACCAAACAGACCAAAGGCTTTGTTCTTAAGAGCGACATCAGTCAGCTGATGGAGGGTTCCACCGAAGCACGTCCACCTCAAACACTACTACTGATATCAGACAGGGATCACTGACATAATATCGAATACACAAATATAGAATTACCAAAATATCAAGGACATAATATAGAATGCAAAAATATCGAATTCCTATCTCCAAACAGGTAAGTACAAAAATATCAAATCAAATATATCATTTTAAAAAACTTTGGGGGCCGATTAGGATGGCGGACAGATTGCCCCCGCCGGCCCGGCGGGGGCAATACGTCCACCATCCTGACATAAATGACCCCCCGCCACATTAGGATGGCGGGGGAGTCCGCGGCGGACGGCAAGACTGTCCACCGCTTTTCCGCCAGAAAAAAGTGCCTACATATGGTGGCGGTGTCTGCGAGACACTGCCAACCATATTACGATGCCGGCAGTCTTATGCCTTTCCACAGCGGCATTGCCGCCGCGGAAAGGCATACGGTCTTTGCTTTGGGGGCCCGTTGTGGGACCCCAGGGTGAAGGGGAGTTGGGGGGTGCACATGTGGGGTACCTATGGTACCCCCCTGCGTTTCAAAGCACAACATGGCAGACACGGCGCGGTGCCTGTCATCTTGCGCTTTGAAACGCACAACATGCATTTTTAGCATTGCGGCGGACGGTGCTTTCCGCACCGCCCGCCGCAATTTCAAAAATGCGGGATGCACCTGCCACTGTGGCGGGTTCATCCTCATTCGCCACACGGGACCTCTGCCCCTGTGGCGGACGGTCCCTTCTTACGACGCCATCCTAATCGGCCTCATAGTTAGTCAAAATATCGAATTTTTTAAAATGTCTGAAAAGTAATTTAAAATTAATGAAATAATAAATATAATTGACTAAAACATACTTAAAAATACTTAAACAACCTTAAAATGATTAAATAATTAAAGTTATAAAAAAACATACATTTTTATTTTATAATACAAATATATATATATTTATAACAAAATATACAATAATTTTACCGTAGGATAAAGGGAGGGTAACATTCACTATTCCCACTCCAGTGAGTGCAACAGTAGGGAAAACGTTGGATAGCGTAGGGGTAAAAATTACTATTCCCACTCCAGTGAGTGCAACAGTAGGGAAAGCGTTGGATAGCGAAGGGGTAAAAATTACTATTCCCACTCCAGAGAGTGGAACAGTAGGGAAAGCGTTGGATAGCGGGAGCGTAAAAATTACTATTCCCACTCCAGTCAGTGCAACAGTAGGGAAAGCGTTGGATAGTGAGAAGGTAAAAATTACTATTCCCACTACAGTGAGTGCAACAGTAGGGAAAGCGTTGGATAGCGGGAGGGTAAAAATTACTATTCTCACTCCAGAGAGTGCAACAGTAGGAAAAGCGTTGGATAGCGGGAGGGTAAAAATTACTATTCCCACTCCAGAGAGTGCAACAGTAGGGAAAGCGTTTGATAGCGTAGGGGTAAAAATTACTATTCCCACTCCAGAGAGTGCAACAGTAGGGAAAGCGTTGGATAGTGGGAGGGTAAAAATTACTATTCCCACTCCAGAGAGTGCAACAGTAGGGAAAGCATTGGATAGCGGGATGGTAAAAATTACTATTCCCACTCCAGAGAGTGCAACAGTAGGGAAAGCATTGGATAGCATAGGGGTAAAAATTACTATTCCCACTCCAGTGAAATTAACAGTAGGGAAAGTCATGATTTAATATATTGATAACAATAATTTAAATATCAATACCAATCGGACAATAATTAAAATTAATTGCCAATTTAATATTATGTAATAATTAATCAATTATAAATACAAATAAATATTAGTTTTTAAAATTAACAACTAATTAATTGTCAATAACAAAAACTAATTAATAATAAAAATGAATACCAAGTAATAATTAATTAACAGTAAATGAATTATCAATACAAATAAATTATTTCTAAGATGTAATTAATTACAATTAAATTACTTCCCACCCTATTCCCCTATAAACCCACAATCCCCTACAGAAAATAAATTAATACAATTATCGTAATTATCAATTAATAAATTAATACAAATGAATTACCAATTAATAAAAAGTAATTATCAATTACCAATTAAATAACAATAACTAAAAAATCAATACCAATAAATAAATACAAATTATTTACTTAATTACAATTAAATTACTTCACACCCTATTACCCTATAAACCCACAACCCGCTACAGAAAATCAATTTATAAAATTAACATAATTATCAATTAATCAATTAATAAAAATTAATTACCAATTAAAAATTAATTACCAATTAATTCAAAATGAATACCAATAAATAAATAAAAATATTTAATTAATTACAATTAAATTACTTTTCACCCTATTCTCCTATAAACCCACAACCCGCCACAGAACTAAAACGCAAAATTAAATTAAACATAATTAGTAATTTCTAAAAATTAATAATTAATCTAATATATGAATTACTTCCCACCCTATTCCCCTATAAACCCACAACCCGCTACAGAATTAAATTACGCAAAAATGAAATAACATAAAATTCATTACTTAAAATACATTACAAAAATAATATACACTTTTCACACATATACTAACATACAAAACACTTTAAAAAAATGTATATTATTAAAAATTCGATATATTTGAATACCTATATTATATACTTATTTTGACTTTTTATATTTAAAAAAATATTATATTACTTACCTTCAATTCGATATTTTTGACCACTATATTCTGTCCATTCGATATTATGGTAATTCTATATTTTGACTTCGATATTTTGTCTTGTTACCATCAGACAGACCTCTTGCATGTGTCTATTTGGGCCACTGTGGCTCCTTCCAATTTGACTGGGCTTACAGGTACATCCTGGTGGCAGCAGATTTATGCTCTAGATTCCTGTGGGTTTGGCTAAAGCGCTTGGCTGACGCTCGAACTGTTATAAAGGATTTGCGAGTCTTTATAGGGACATATACAATTGGCTCATTATATTCTGACCTTAGCCCTGCGATTAGCTCTTGGGCCTACAAAAAAGCTTTGTGAAGTTTGGCTGTGGTCTTGTGGTACTCCTCTCCATTTCATCCCGAGGGAAATTTGATTGTGGAGAGGGAAAACTTGGACTTGAAGCAATCCTTAACAGCAAGGGTATTAGGGTCGGGTGGAAGTTGGGTCAATCAGTTATATGGGTTCCAGAGGGCACTTAATAGCATGAGAAGAAGTTCCATGGGGGGCCGTACTCCATATGAAGTTCTATTTGGGAGTAGAATGTGGGTACCCAACCTAAATCGTGGCAGCGCAGAGGCAGATGAAAAACCATTGATGATCATTTGGCTGTTTTACAGGCACTCAATGAATTCCGGGCATTACAAGGCAAAATCCAACTAAAACGCACCACCACCGGGGAAGTGAAAGCTGTTCCGGCAAGACCTTACTAGGTCCCAAAAATTGGGGACCTGATCAGAGAAAAAATCATGGCCACAAAATAATTTGGGTCTGTAACTGGCCTGGCTGTTGAAGGAACAAGAACAGTACATCTTCCGACCTTTGCTGGCAAGAAAGAAGAGAGATTTGTCTCCATTGATCTGATCAAACCACAGTATGCGGCAGATACTGAATGGTAGGCCACATGGGCTCCTGGGTAGTCATCGATCTCCTCTCGCTACAATACAGGAAGTTCAGAGAGAAGATCTTATTCTCCATGTGATGGGACCTATTCGGCCTTTTTCCAAAACAAGCTAAATTGGAATTTGGAAACATCATTTTGTTTTATTTTTCTCTCCTTGTTCTCACAGAGCTCCATGGATTTCGATGTCCTCAGGTAGTCTAAACAGTATGTTGACTATTTAGAGGGCTTATAGAGTTTTTTATTGATTTTGCATCGCTTGTACATTTACCATATTTTTTAGATTTTTTTACATTCTTTTTTTAATATTGTTTTCATGGTTCCTAGACAGGCATATTTTATGATTAGTTTATCTTATCGTCCTTCAAATGAGGATGGGTGTTATAAACCCCAATGTACCCCATTATGGGGCTAGGTTGCTGCACGACCTTTCACCTACATTAGTCCTACCTTGCTCTACATAACAAACAGCTCTGTCACTGACCTATTGCCTAGTTATGTGCAGAATAAATGTTGTGTGATTTTCTTCTAAAAGTAGCCTCATTTATTATGCATGAGGATTCTTAGTATCACACAGCAGGAATACCATCCTATTTATAATAACTCTGTACAAATGTTACTGCCATCGTAATCCTTGGACAAAAGGCCTACAGAACCATTACACCTGTAGGGAGACCCCCTGAGGGTACCTTTTGGGTAAATAAGCACCACATCTTTGCTGGGAAAATCAGAGGAGGAGCTTACATGCTGACACGAGACACTGGAGTCCCTGTATGCAGAAGCTCCAGCATGAAGTGGTCTGACATCCCTTGGGGAGTATCCAATTTGAGACCAAAATGGGGTCCTTTGTTCTTTCCCATTAGGTAAAGGGGTTGCCTCTTTCCTAGGGGGATTCTTTGATTTATACCTACATACATGCTAGGTACACTTAGGTACAATTAGCTAGGGTTTGTATCTTATGAGTACGCTTGATTATTGTTATGTATCTATACGCCTGCTTATATTACTGTTTTAGCACCATGGTAGAATTCGACCTATTATTTACTCTATCGGTGCTTATTGAAAAAGTCCCCATCGTTTATTCTGTAAACCTCTCTGACAAGAAGTGAACACGAGTTACTGAACAAAAAGTAGTGAACTGTTTATATGATCTCTGAAGGATCAAGGGTTGTCATGTTCGATATTTGCCAGAACCTATTCGCTCCTTGGTAAGGTTAGGGGGCTTATAGTGACACTGTGAGCTAGCTGGTCGAACGTCAAACATATCCTTTGGGGGTGTCTGGAATCTGGAATCAGTCTCAATACCAATCCCTTAGTTTATGTTGTATAAAGGAACTACACAACAGCAGAGTTGTGTGAAAGTCGAGTGAATATGGTTTTGGGTCGCACCTGGTCTAAGGATTGAGATTTGAGTTTCAGGTCCCGAAGTAGTCTAAGATCCTGGGGTATATTAAATGGTGTAGCAGACACAGAGTTTTTGTGATTGTCTGACCGCAGATTTGAGGAGTTGTCGTGAGACATCATCAGCAGTTCCACCTTCGAAAGAGAACTTTGTGTGAATGGGACGTGTGGGAATTGCATAGTAAACCTTGTATACAGGGGTGGACTATACTGATTCAAGTGACCAGTGCAGTTCGAGCATTGCTGTGTATGAATGTTATGGACAATTACTGAGTTGCAATTACTGAGTTGTAATTGTGTGAGTGAACGAGGTCAGAGAAATTGCAATGGAGGGTGAAGCGCCGCAAGGAGGAAAGAAGTGACATGGGAGTGTTCTGCGCTGCCATAGGTCAGTTGGTGTAACGCTGCGCTGGGATTGGTTGGTAGGCATCAGGAAATTGGGATTGAGAAAATTCTCTATTGAAGAAAAATTGTATCTAATCATGCAATGTTTCAGGGTGTTACAAGATCTGTTCAGGGGAGTTTAGGGAGTTGTCACTCGAGTGGGTGAGGAAGAACCACCAGAGGTTACTCCAGCACACTATATGGCAACAAATGTAGGACTGCATACTATAGTTTGGCTTCAAGATTGGCACAAAAGAACTGAAAAAGTGGGGTATTTGCCATTTCCACATAATGGCTCTTTTAGATTGGAAGGTGTTGTATCAGTTGAGAGGAGTGATGTCTTTGCTATGACCTCTGCCCAGACCAACACAGTTTGAGGCATTAGATGAGTGATGTGAGTGGCACATGCAAAGAACAGGTAGAGATTCCATGAAAAGACAAAAAAGGCAATAAAAGCATATCAGGATACACAATCATATGCACGACTTAAAACATGGAGCATAGATACCATCGATGAGGATAGGTTTTACCCAATGCTGGTGAGAGAGGTAAATACTCGGGATAGGAATGGGAAGAAAACAGAAATAATGGGAGTAATAAGGAAGACAGCTAGTTAGATCCACATTCAGAGGAAGAAAGGCGAGAACTGATAAATGCATCAAATACGGAAAGAGTGGTAACATCGCAGACAGGCCATAGTGAAGGGGTGGTGGGTAGGATTTTAATGGGATTAGAAAAACAGGGATGCTTGTTTTAAGAGGTGCAGAGTCAAGTGAAGTTAATGCTGCGTGGGGGTGTGGCCAGCGAGCATGGAGGACGTGAGCTAGGCTTGCTCCGTCGCCAAACCCCATAAATCCTGTCCAATATCCTGCAAAAGCGAGTTTAGCACTAATACCCTGCACTGGTTTCCCATAGACCTGAAGTAGCCTGAGTCTGGTGGTGCTTGCGGAACCCGGAGGCTCTCCGCTGCGTCCTGGGCACTAGCACGTCGCCACAACGGGAAGAGGCCTAGCCGCACGGAGACAGCCGCGGCCCACAGTGTGCCGGGAGGCGGACCGGAAGTGCTGCCGCTGCGGAGTCCGGGGCGCGACTGGAGTCGCCTCCCTCTCCTTGGAGTGCGACGCCGGAATTGAGTGGCGGCCTGCGGGCAGACACCGCGCAGCGGGTGAAGCGCCTGAACCGACGGTCAGTGGCTTGCCTGGCGTGCACGAAACGGGACTTCGGCGGCTGTGCGGAGGGAGAGCGCCGAGATCGCAGATACCATCTGCCTACCACAGCGGGGCTCCGAGACATAACACGACCGGCTGGTTGCTCAGGCGCGGGGGGCAGACCCGCTCTCGTACTGGGACTCTGGGGGCAGCACAGCTGGCGAGATAGAAGCCGATCACTGGACACCCGATTGCACCCTGAGGTGAGGCCTACCACGCATTTTGAATCCCCGGCCCACGGTGACGGGGATATCGGCCTGAGGAGTGTGGCAGTGATCAAGAGGTGGGGTGCATGGTTTGACGTGCCCTGCGTCACCGGTGTGCGGTACTTGCCTGGGGACACACGTGGAGGACGACCAGATAGCCGATTCCGGTCTGGACACGGGTGCGGTTCTGTGCACTGCCGCAATCCACGTAAAAGAGCTGTGGACATCCTCATCTACCAGGATTGGGAAAAGGACAGCTCAGGGGCGCGGCAGACCATCAACGTCCTAGCGGGGGCCGGCCGCACCCGAGGGCCTCGTGCTGCCGGGGGGTTGGAGGATCCCGGCCTGGCGGGGTGTACGTGATTTTGTGATACGGGCCAGAAGATCGCAAGGCCCAGTATATCGTCCTACACCAATCCAACATCTTCTGCGGCTGCGGACTGACCCTAAGGTTGCCGCACACTGTACACTGCTGGCCCAGAGGGCACGCCGACTAACGTTGACGATGGGGAGGAATAGAATTCCCCGACAGGGAGCACATACGTCGGGTTCAGAGGATCCGCTGACCTCCTCCAATGAGGACCTGGTCCCCCCAACAGGAGTCGCAGTGCAGGACGCCAAACTGGACCTAATCTTGACGGAGATCAGGGCCTCTAGGGAAGCCCTTGAGACACGGATGGACTCTATGGCGACGGGGCTATCCCTACTGAAGGACGATCACAAGAAATTAGCGGAAAAGGTCTCTGAACACAAGTTAGCCATCGCAGACCTCATACCCCAGCAGACAGAGCACTATACCTCCAGGCAACACTCACAAGCAGATAGACCAGGCACGCTGTTGGCACGCCTAACGCGTAACGACCCAACAAGCACTCCTATAATGGAAGTGAGAGATGATGCAGGGATGTTAACACAAGACCAGATAGGGATTAACGCAGCGTTTCAACACTATTACACTGGACTGTATGGCCCACACGCACCGCTTTCGGACCAGGACTTAGAGTCCTTTTTCTCTGACATATGCATTCCCCAACTGAGTGAGCCGCAAAGAGCAGAGCTTTCAAAGCCCATCTCCTTAATGGAAGTGAGGCAGGCAATTAAAGCGCTACCCAAGAACAAGGCACCCGGAACGGGTGACTTACCGGCAGAATTCTACCTAACGTACATAGATCTGCTGGACCCCGATTACACACACTCTACAGGGAGGCACTAGAGGGGTATTCGCTACCGGATACAACCTCACAAGCCTTGATAGTATCTCTCCTCAAACCCGGGAGGGACGCCCTACGACTGGAGAACTATAGACCCCTGTCGTTGCTTAATATAGATTTTAAAATCCTTAGTAAACTACTGGCCACGAGACTTTCCCAGTACATTCCTGACATGATACACCCTGATCAGTGTGGCTTCGTGCCGTGCAGAAGCACCTCCCTGAATCTGAGGAGGCTGAGCCAACTCATGGTGCCTAGGGCCGAGGGTAGGGACACAGAGGGATGCATATCCCTGGACCTTAGACAGGCCTTCGATTCCCTCAGATGGGACTATATGTTTGCGGCGATGGCCAGGTTTGGGATCCACCGGAATTTATAGCTTGGGTGTCCCTACTGTATCGGGAACCTACAGCACGGGTTCACACCAATAAATGTATCTCGGGCCCTTTCAAGATAGAAAAGGGGATGAGACAGGGTTGCCCACTATCGCCCTTACTATTTATACTTGCGCTGGAACCCTTAATGATAAAAGTGCGGGCCTCTGCAGCCACTACTGGTATCGCCAGGCTCGCAAACCATCATGTCATCTCAGCATATGCGGATGACATATTGCTGTTCTTGAATGATATCACCGGTCCAATGCACCCATTATCGGAGATCTTTTCTGCTTTCCACGAGCTCTCGGGCCTTATGATCAATGACACCAAATCGTATGGGTTTAGATTTCACAAAACACTAGACGAGACACATATCCCGTTTGGTCGCTACCGCTTTCAATTAGCACCAGTGACCTTCAAATACTTAGGCGTGCAGATATTTTGCCAACCACAGGATATGCTGGAGGGCAATTTGGAAAAGGCTCTACGAGATTTTAAGTCCCAGGTGCGCTTCTGGACCTCCCTACCTTTGTCTTTGGCGGGCAGAGTCGCCATCTCCAAAATGGTGGTACTGCCACGACTACTCTACTTCTTCACTAACTTGCCTGTCCTTGTGCCTGCCCCCTTTTTCAAGTCACTAAACATGATGCTGACGGAACTGGTGTGGGGTACAGGCAGACGGCGCATAAGCTTGGCAAAATTACAACTTCCCACGGGTAGGGGCGGCTTGGGGGTGCCAGACCTGATGGCATACAGATATGCATGTCAACTACAATGGCTGACCTACTGGCTGGTGGGCCGGAACCTCCAAGAACTAGATATGACGGAATCCGACAGACAACGGGGGTGCATACACCAAACTTCCAAATGCCAGGATACCCGACTCAGCGCCACCACTACTTAGGCTGGCGATATCACAATGGAAAAAGGCAGTACGATACACGAACAGAAATACATCATATGCACCCTCAATTCCATTACTGGGCATACCGTTGGGAACGGGTTTACTGACGGAACGGAAACTAAGTTCTTGGACTGATGCTGGAGTCACACAGGTCGAGGACTTCTTCTCGGACGGTAGACTCATGACACATGCAGATTTCCTCAGACTGCACCAGATGCCCACGGCACTGTTTATAACACATGCGCAAGTCACACATTATATAACCACGCACTGGGCAGGTGGCGGTCTGGAACCGGATACTAACACACTGACCGTTATGATGTATCTGATGGGAACAGGTAGCCACTTAACGAAATGGCTGACTCATGGCATCAGAACCGGCAGAACTAATCCACTACAACTACAACTATAGCGCGGAGATACTCCGTATGGAGTCTATTCCTGCGCTATATAAGAAATTAAAATACATAAAATAAACCCCTCAGAATGCGCTGGGAGCAGGATGTGGGGAGGGCTCTGCATGACAAGGAGTGGGAGAGGGCGCTCCAATTGCCAAAGAAAATATACTGCAACCCTAAATTCAAGTTTATACAGCTCATGATAGTCCATAGGTCATACCTGACTCCGCACAGGCTGCGGGCGATGTTCCCTGATGCAACCGGAACAAGCCCCAGATGTCAACACGACGATGCGGGACTATTACATATGTTTTGGACCTGCCCCAAACTGTACAATTACTGGGGCACGATTCAACACATTCTGAGTGACGTAGCGCCGGGCAGGCCCTACACGTCCGCATTATTTGGCCTTCTGGGAATAGGCCACAAAGAGAAGAAAAGGAGTGTGACTACTCGGTTTGTGGAGCTAGCGTTGTTACCGGCGAAAAGGACGATTGCCATGAATTGGAAGTCAGCCAGGCCACCAGATGTGGAACACTGGGGCAGGGAAGTGATACGATGGGGGAAAGCAGAGGGGCAGGAACTACATAGAGAAGAGCGTAGGGGACTCTGTAAACATCCCATTTCACTAGATTGAAACCAGTTGTTGATGGAATTCGAGCAGGGTCTTCAGGAACTCGATGAGTAGGGGTACGTCTACAAGTAACAACAGAAGATGGACGTGAATTGCGTGGGGATGACTTGTCTGTTGGAGGCCATACACATGTTCACTGTATATTAATAGCCTCTAGCCCTGTATGAGGAGCAGACCTTGCTGGACTCACATGCTGTCCTATAATGTTTTGCTCATGCATAATAGGAGAACATAGAAAAACCCTTGTCCAGGTTAACATGTCTATTTTAACCGAACCATTGCCTACACTGGTATTATTAGCTGGATTTTTCAGTGCAGGGGGGAGGAGGGAGGGTGCAATTCGGGTATGCAGTGTTTTCCCAAAAATGAAAAATGTGAATAACGAATGTATACTGTAGTGCTCACCGTTACAGTGGAAATGTTTTGATGATAAGAGATATTACATCATGTCCGTTATGGTGAATTGATGTGACTAATAAAGAATAAAAAAAAAAAAGTTAATGCTGCTTAATGGTACCAGAAGCCCTTACGGTAACTGTCACAATTGAACCTGAAGTCTCTGGGTACGACCCGAGTTTAGCATAGCAAGAAACTCTAGTCAGCAACAGTAGGGGTTGGAAGAGAGGATCGGGTCAGGAGGGAGTGAGACCGTGAATGGAAACAGTTCATCTCTGCATCTCTGGTGCCTGTAGAATCTAGTACACCTTTGCCAGTGACTGCAGATCCTTCAAGAGTACGCGTTGGGTCTAGTACCATACGATCTATGTCTCTAGTGAACTGGAATTCAGATTTGAGAATGTGGGAAGCTCCAGTCAGAGGACTCATGGGAAGAATATCGGAAGCTAATGCAGGTCAGGGAACTTCTGGAAATCAGCATGTCTTAGAGACCATAGATTTAGAGAATTGGCTAAGAAATCGGACCAGTGATAGAGAAGGACAGAATAGCACATTGAGTCAGGGCACAATCAAGGCTGAGATAAAGTCAAAGTTGCTGGATGTGGTGAGGCTGAGGTAGATGAAATAATGAGTGGGAACTTGCCTTTAGAAAGGATAGAGACTTATGAGCGGGATGAGCTGTTCTTTCTGGTAAAAGATGTCACCTATAGGACGAGGGGAACACATGAGAAATTAACGAATGTGGCTGAAAAATATGATGTAGACCTGTCTAAAATGAAAATGCTACAGGGAAACCATAGGTTGAACTACAGTGATCAGGAACCTGAAGAGAAACGAGTCATAGGCTTGAAAACACACATTTGAGAGCTTGTTATAGGGATACTCGCATGGAGTATGCTTGACTAGTGGGAGGTAAGGTGGTCAATGAAAAAGAGCATTAGAAAGGTGATGGGATTACTCCGACTCCAGGAGGGGGAACACCAGGAGTTGGGGCTTATCCATTGCGAGAAGTGCCTACTGGAGGGTATGTGCATGTTCCTTTGAGCAGGGGTAATTTAGCTGTGTTCACAAATGATTTTCCTCGGCAGAGGTAGAAGCCTGCTGAATGATACAAGCAAGCTGATAGATTTGTTACAATCTCAAAGGTGTTGTGGATTGATCTGAACACGTTGTTGACATAGTGGTTCCCAGTGATTTATGGTCTGCTTGTGAAATTGCTATTGATTGGCCTTCTGCTGAACCAGGCAGGGATCCTATAACTTATGGTTCTTCACCTTTGGTTATGAAAAAGTTTGCAAAGGAGATTACATGGGTGCAGTCTAAAATAGCTTGACAGGGTATCAATTGGGTTTAATTAGATCAAACAACACAGGAACCTAAAGAATCAGTACATGCTTGCTATGAGTGGCTCTTGCACGCCTTCAAGCAATAAAGTGGGTTAGATACTCTTGATCCGAAAGACATGAGACAGTTTGTTTCCAAATTTGTGATGGGGTTGAGACCGGAGATTAGCAACATTTATTCTGCTGGCAACAAGTCAGTGGACAAAATCCTACAGTACGCAGGGGATTGCAGTGATGAGGTGGATTCCAAACACAGGAGAATTACGGACAAGTTGATGCTGGTCCAAACGAGGAATGCGCAAAGAGTAGACCAGGTGCAGACAAATGGGGGAACAATAGGTGGGAAGCAGGGAAATAACCAAGGAGGGGTTCAGAATGCTCTGAACAACACTGCACAGGGAAAAGGGAGAGGTGTTCCTGTAGACCCTAAAGCAGGTATAGACATTGTCATGCAAAAGAACCCCACTGCTTGTCATTATTGTCACAAAATCGGGCATTGGAAGCACGAGTGCCGATTAAATCTGGCAAATCAGATGCAAAAGGGAGAGTGTAAGTGTCCCATGTGATAAACACTGTGACAAGGCCTAGATCTTACAATGGGGTAAGTCAGAATCAGTTAGTTCAAGTGCCACAGAGAGTTCCATAGAGCATGCCGCCAAATGCCCTTTATGGAAAATTTAGACGGGTTCGACCAAGATCTGTCAAAATGACTGTGCCTTAGGGGGAGGAAGACTGCACCCTTGGAGCAGACTTAGAGGTAGACCAGAGTGGACGGTATGTGGAGGCAGATGTGGGCGGTCATCCTATTACACTCTTGATCGATATTGGTGCTACATGTTCTACGGTGAGATCCGAAGTAGTCCCAAACCTACCCCTCTCGGGACAATCAATCCAAGTTGAAGGAGCAGCCAATAAGAGAATGACAAACCCATTGACAGAAGAAATATAATATAACCTTTCAGGATTGATACCAATTTGTGGCGTGATTTGAGTCCAGTATGTTTGTTAGGGCATAATCTCTTATGTAAACTGAACTGTACCATATATTGTACTCCAAAGGAAGTAGAGCTACAGACCAATGATGATGACATTGCATTCAAAATGGCGAACCAGAACCCCTTGCGTAGACATGTTTTCAGTACTAACAGTGGATGACATGCCATGGGATTTGAGAGATATCGTCTCTCCAGTGGTGAGGGACTACACAGTAGAAGAGATAGGACTGATTCGAGGAATTGAGTCAGCCCATAAACAAATTAAGCCAAATGAAGAACTTCTAAGAACTCCCCAATACAACCTGACACCGGAAACGGTGGCATGGATTACACCTGTGATTGATTACATGATTTCACAGGGCCTATTGTAGCAGATAATAGGAAGTCCATGCAATTCACCTATCATGGGGTTACAGAAGCCGAGCGACAAATATAGCGTAGTTCAGGATTTGAAGAAGTTTAATGCAATTGTGATTCCATGTTGTCCCGTGGTAACAAATCCATCTGTGATTCTATTTCAGACCTCTTGCAAAGCTGTTTGGTTTACTGTGATTGATCTGTGCCAAGCATTTTTTTCCATCCAATTGCATGAGGAAAGTAAATTTTTATTTGCTTTCCGGCTAGAGAAACGTGTTTTAAAATGGTGTCAAATCCCACAAGGGTATACTGAAAGTCCATCCTTCTTTAAACAAATTCTGAAAAAGAACCTTTATAGATTGGTGCTGCCCCAGATTTAAGTGTTTGTGCAATACATTGGTGATCTCCTTAGCGCATCGGAGACAGAAGAGGATTGTAGAAATAATACCATTGCCTTACTTAACTACTTATCTGAAAATGGACACAAGGTTTCACCGAAAAAGCTTCAGTACTGCTTGACAGAGGTTCAGTACTTGCATTGAGAAAGGCAAGAGAAAGGTGTCACCTGTCCGCATTGAGGTGTTCATGAAAATGAACATGCCTACTACTCAAATAAAAGCAAGGATGTTTTTGATACTGGTTGGCTACTGTTGACAATGGATCCTGAATTTCTCTTTAAAGGTGATGCCCTTACAGAGGCTGTCACACAAAGATGTGACCAATTGGGTTAACCATGGGAAAACGATTGCTTGGTTGCTTTCTTGGAGCTGAAAAAGTGCCTTTGTGTTGCTCTAGCTTTGGGAATGCCTGATTGTAACAAAGCATTTTCACTGTTATGCTGCAAGAGGGAGGGCTGTTCTCAAACTGTACTCACCCAGACACATGGGGTTGTCCGTAGACCAGTGGCCTACTTCTCAGGCACATTAGATCCTGTAGCTTCAGAGTTGCCAAGATGTCTCAGATCCGTTGCTGCAAAAGCATTGAAAGATGTGAAAGTATCATGATGGGTCATCCTCCTACTGTATATGTTCCACCCTCAGTTGAGCTTCTGATGACGAGAGCCAAAACACAACATTTGATGAACAATAGGCCGACAAGGTACGAGCAGAGTTAACTGGCCGCCGAGAATGCGACCCTGAAGCGGTGTTCTGTATTAAATCCTGCTATCTTGTTGCCTTTTTCATATGTTGAGGGAGAGGATTGTGAGGACCATGACTGTCTGGATGTGACTGAACTTTGCACCAAACCGAGACCTGACATTGTTGATGAACCAATGCCTGACTCTTAACAAATGCTTTGTGTTGATGCTTCATGCTTAAGAGAGAATGAGGGTTACCAGAGATCAGCTTTTGCTGTCTATGACATTTCTGGAGTCGTGGAAGCTGCTTGTTTACAGGTAGTATACTCAGCATGCCTTGCTTCCGATCAGATCCAAATCACCATCTATACCGATAGCCAGTACGGTTTCAGTGTTGTTCATAACTTCGGACAGCTATGGTCACAGAGAAGGTTCTTAATGTCATCATGATCTCCCATTAGGAACAGGGAGTATGTGAGACAGCTGTTGGAAGCTTTGCAGTGCCCAAAGGAAGTGGCGATCTAGAAGTGTGCTGCACATGGGAAAGGGGAAGACTTTGTGACTACGGGCAATCGATACATGAACGAAGTCGCCCGCTTTTGTGCAACTCATGTATTTTTAAAGGGGAATATTCTGGTGAAACCATAGAGAGACCCGAGCTCAGCATGATGCTAGTCATTGTAAATACCTGGGATGAGGTCAGGCATTTGCAGGGAGGAGCGTCAAATTGGGAACAGGCTTGTTGGATCAGAGCAGGATATGAAAAGAGAGAAGATGATATTTGGGCCTCAACTGATGGTAGAGCAGTGTTGCCGGACTGTTCGCTGGGTCTCATGTTGAGACAGAGTCATGGAGCAGTTCATATTGGAAGAGATGCAATGGTGTGAGTGTTCAGGCAAACGTGTTTCAACCCGAGATTTAGTGTGGTTGCTGATGCAGTGTGCCATCAATGTGTCATGTGTCAACAGATGAATGCTGGAAAGAAAACTGTGGTTGCATTGAGTCACATTGAAAAGGTTGGGAGGTCCTTTCAAGCAAATACAGCGGGGTTGAGATACATTTTAGTTGTGGTAAGTGTTAGATCTGGGGGCTCTAGTTGGCAATGGTTATCACCTTTGTCCAAATAGGGACCCTTACTTCTAAGTCAGGATAAGGGGATTACACTCCTTAATAACCCCTACTCACCCCCTTGGTAGCTTGGCACGAGCAGACAGGCTTATCTCTGAGGCAGTGTGTTAAGCATTTGTGAATATACACAGTAATAAAGTGATAACACTACAGATGGACACAACACATTTTTTATAAAAATAAGTGTTCTTTATATAGACTTAAACACAAGACCACAAACGACAAAAATCCACAATACTACACTTAAGATTACTTAAAACATGATTAAAGTCGCTTAGTTCAAGTTGATGGTAGATGCGACAAAGTTCTCAACAAAGTACCTGGATGCATAACACAAAGTAAGCAAAAGGACTCACAGACAGGGAGATGTGTCGGTTCCGTGACCCGGGGGAACGATTGCGTCCTTCCTCAATGCTTGCGCAGAGTAGGGGACTCGTCGTGAGCGTTAACGGTGCGGAGGTGATGCGTAGATTCTCGGCATGTTGGGATGCGTAAGATGGCGCCTTGATGCGATGACGATGTGATGATACAGTTGCGATGCGAGAAGATGGCGCCCTTGATGCGGCGATGCAATGACAATGCGTTGATGCTCTGGCAGCCTTGCGGTGACTCGGTACTTTGGAGTCGCAACAGACCCTGCGACGCGCTTCTCCGCCGATGCGATGGCGACTCTCTCCATGGCGTCACGCTTCTCCGGTGATGCAACAGCAGGCAGCTTCTCTGGCGTTGCGACGATTTCAGCTGCGGCGGAGACACGCTTCTTCGCGATGCGTCACACTTCCAGCTCCCAGCGGCACACAAGTGACTGGACTCAGAATTCCCAGCAAGGAAATTCAGGAGGGAGCTGGAGGTGAAGTCTTTTGGCCCTGAGACTTCAGCAGGAGGCAAACACAGTTAAAGCCCTTGGAGAATATTCTGTAGTTGAAAGTCCTTACAAAGTTTCTTCTCCTTTCCCTTGGCAATGAAGCAACCACTGCAGGCCAACTCAGCAAACAGCACACTGGCGGAGGGGCAGTCCAACTCTGCAGCTTCCTTGGTTCTTCTCCTTGGCAGAAAGGTTTCTATAAGTGATCTAAAGTCTGTGGGACTGGGTCCCAATATTTATACCCCAAAATCCTTTGTTCTCAGAAGGCAGAGAGGCCTCTGCCTAGTTCAAACCAGTTCCTGAGCACTTTGTTGACATGACTCTCCTCTTCCTTTCACTGTGCAGGGCAGATACATCAGCCGCCCCACAGGAGGTGGAGCCAGCACAGGGGAGGGAAGATACAGCTCTGGAGCACTCCGTTGACAGGATTCCTCTTCTCCTTTCACTGTGCAGGGCAGAGACATCAGACAAGCCACAGGGGTGGAGCCAGCATTGTAGAGGGAAGGCCCAGCCCTATTCAGGTCCCTGGTGCACTCCCCCCTCCCATCTGGATGTAAATCCCCCTATTCACCACTGGGCTGTCCCAGACTGTCTCCTGGAATTTCCCCAGCCCTGTCACACACTAACCCAGACAAGGAATACACAACACAGCAGAGGCAGTCTCAAATGGTTAGGCAAGCAAATACCTACTTTCTAAAAGAGGTATTTGCAAACACAGAATATTAAAATAAACTTTACTAAAAGGTGTATTTTATTATTCTGAGTTCAGGCATACTAAATTCGAATGTCTACCATGTTCCCTGAGTCAGTTAGGATTATAAGAATGTAATAATCTTCACTGTCCATTCTGGCCTATGAGAACAGGTAGCCCTTAATAGTGAAACACGAAAATGGCTGTAATTCACTATTAGAACATGCTACACACATCAGAGCATGTCCTACCTTATACTTACAATGCACCCTGCCCTTGGGCCTACCATAGGGGTGTCTAATATGAAGCAAATGAAAGGTTTAGGGACTGGCAAGTGGGTGCACTTGGCCAAGTCGACATGGCAGTGGCAGACTGCACACAGGCCTTGCAATGGCAGGCCTGAGACATACTTTACAAGCTGATTCTGTGGGTGGCACAACCAGTGCTGCAAGCCCACCAGCAGCATTTGATCTACAAGCCCTGGGCACACAGGGTGCACTGTACTAGGGGCTGACAGTAACTCAATCAACCCAATTGTGAAATAACCAATCAGTACATCAATTTAACATCGGGAGCACTTGCACTGTGGCACTGATTAGCAGTTTCACAGTGGCCAAAGCATAAATCCAGCAAAAACATATCAAAACAGAGGAGGCAATCCTTTAAAAATGGAAGGGAGACTCACGCCAATGATGTCAGGTCTAACAGTGTGCATTTTTTCATGGTGGGTGGAAGCTTATCCGACTAGAAGGTGTGATAGCCTTACAGTAGTAAAATTACTGCTAAGGAAATTATCCCACGATTCAAGTTTACAACTACATTGGAGTCGGAAAGAGGAACTCACCTCCATAGTGAGATCATTAAGCTTCTGTGCATTGCCTTTAATGTTGATTAGAGACTGCACTGTATCTACAGGCCAGAAGCACCAGGAATGGTGGAACAGATGAATGGGACTTTAAAGATAAGACTAGCAAAGGTGTGCTCTTCCAAGTCTCTGAACTAGCCGGATGCGTTGCCTTTGGTTTTAATGAGTTTGCACAACATTCCAGACTGGAGGACTGGGTTAATCCCTCATGAGATCCTCATGGGGAGGGCGATGTGCTTACCCACATTAATTCCCCTCACTGATGATTTGTTTCTTGACTACTGCAAAAGATTGGCTGATGTAGTATGTTCTGTGTCTCACCAGGTTGAAGCTGCAACTACACCAACCTCGATGGACCTCTGCCATGCTAAGGGCCCGAGGGATTGGGTCCTGGTTCAAAAACATGTGAGAAAGAGCTACCTTGATGCACATTGTTGAGGTCCATACCCGGTGATCTTGGTGACGAACGCTGCTGTGAAGTGTGGAGGTCTGCAGAACTGGATACATGCCTCACACACTCAAAGAGTTTCAGGACCCTCTGAAGAAACAGCCCCTTTCCCTGAAGTGACTTTAGCCATGGTTGCAAGACCACAGAGAGGGCAAGCCAAGCTGTGGGGCTTCCTGAAGAGGCTGGATACCCACCAAGTCTAGTTGAGTGGGGTTGTGCTACACAAGGCCCAGGTAAAGACTCGGAGGGAGGCGGTAAAGCTGCGAGTGGTATTGAGTCTGACTCAGCTGGTGTGGAAAGTGGGCGTGTGCTGCAAAAGAAAGCTGAGGTTGCAAGAGAATTGTGGCTGGTGAGACCGAAAATACAAAATCAGAGACTTGCATCCAAGAGAAATCTTGCTCCCATAACCGAATCATCGGAATCTGATCAGAATCAGTCAGAACAAGCACAGGGGAGCTTGAGGAGGTTGACGACAGCAAGAGTACCGAGCCAGAGATACGCCTCTTTGGAGAGGACTTACCTTGCTACAAATACTAGGGAGATTGAGATCTGAGAAATTGGTGCTGATAATTGAGATTGAACTGATAGTTCCTAATGGGATTCTGACATTGACTGTACCATATCCAGCGAGACTGAGTGGCTTGCGGAGTTTGATTTTGGAAGATCTCACATTTCCAACCTTTGGAAATCAGCCATCAGCTCAAGAGATTGCAGTATTTCGCATTGAACTTTTTCATTGTGCCATTGAGGAATTTGGCTCCGATTTCATAAGGGACATGAATTGAGCTTTGACCTATAAATAAAAATCCTTTTGCTCAAAGAAAATAACCTAGGCCCGAGTGGAAGAAGAATAAAAATAGGGACTTTTCCCTAGCAGGAGAAGGAGGGCTAGGGAAGTCTTTCGAGTTATGTAAATAGTGTGCCAAATTCTGATAACTCTTTCCGCACTTTCAAGAAACTGCTCATGAACTTTATTGAGCAACAGTGAGATGTAGAGAAAGAGACTTTGCATTAATCTTCTAACAGCTACAATCTGATTCAGTTGAAAATGGAGTCTGGAAATCCAAATTGTAGACATAAATGTATAATAGGGACACTTGTTGTAGGCATAATTACAGTAATAGCTGTAGTCATCATTATGTCCACTATAAGCTCCAAAAAGCTGAAGTTAAGGAAGTGGGAGTACATGGGACATCCACGCCCACCACTTCTAGCACAAAAGAGGGTACATTGAGAGCTGACAATGCTTTGATAGAGCAAACTAGTTGCTTATTGCATGTAGATTTGTCCAAAGGTGATTATGCGCTGAATGCCTATGAAAAATTGCTGTATGAATATGTGAATACCATGGATGTGAGAGATTGTTATGTGTGCTTGAAATTGCCAGCCGCAGATGAGGAGGGCATCAGATACTATCACATGCCTTTGAAGTATGGCATTATGTAGTAAAGAGGGACCACGCTGGAGATATCAAGTCAACGTATGTTTATTCAGGTAGCAGGTAGGTAGGTAAACAGGTAGAACAAATCCAGGTATAATGCCACAGCAGCCCCACCGGGAGCAGCCTGCTAGCTGCTCAGCCCCATCCATCAACTGTCATCCCTCATTCAGTTACCCAAGCATTCCACTCATAGCCCACACACCAAACATTCCATTCAGAACACTCACACAGGCTGAGCAGCCAGGCACAGGGAAACATGGGAGAGGAAATCCATAACGTCAGGATACTACATACCTCTTCCCTAATGAACAGAAAAATTATGTAACGTAAACAAAGAATAAAAGATAAATACTGCATTTAACTATAAACATAAAATAACAGCAACAGTAAATAGGGAAAAACAACATTGCAAGGGGAATATTACTAATCAAGATGAATCTAGAGCCTGAGCCCAGGGATGGCAGGAAACACGGATCACTAGAGGGAAAAGGAACAGAAGACTATTGAGAAAGTCAGATAAACAATAACACCCATCCCCCTCCACTTATGAAGAAACACAAAAATGAGAAAACTTACAAATGTAACATCTCCATGTAAGTAGTAAAATCAATGTGGACAGAAGGGGCTAGTACCCAACGTCCTGCCCTTACCCTAAGCAAAGGACAACGTGTACATGAATGAGGACAAGAGGGACTAATACCCAATATCCTGCCTCTGCCAACTAAGGGACAAAACCCTGTGCAGTGCAAGGCGTCTTATGCATGCAGGGACCCAACCCTGCATCAAAAACCTGTGCAGCGCAAGGCATCTTATCCACGCAGAGACCCACCCCTGCAACAAAAACTTGTGCAGCACAAGGCATCTTATGCAAGCAGGGACCCACCCTTGCACAAAACTCCGTGCCAAACTAAGGCTTGCATGACCAGTGACATTAACGTAAAGAACGGACATGGGACTGAGACCCACTCCCATCCCAAAGACAGGTATAAAACACCTGTAAATAAAACATGTAAGAAACATCAAAGTACTGCATTCGTGAGGGTGAGTACACCCAACAATACAAATCAGCATAGCAATGTGCACATAACATGCCATGTCTTAAAAAAACACAAACACTTTTTTTTATGAGCATATTAAGAGACAACCATTGCGTATGGATTGTAAACCTATAAATATGCACTGTAAGCTTAATACAGCAACAAATGTCACTGGTATGCCTGTCACCGCGATGATGAGTGACAGGCATTCCTAGAAATAAAAGAGCACTTCAAAAGAAAGTAGTGGCACACAGAGCTTGAGTAATGATGGTAGAATACTGTAGAGAAGAAGCCCAGTGAAGACTGAAAAGCAGGGCTTGTTACGAGAAAGGAACCCACCACAGGATCTACCAGCATAGTTCAATGTCCAGGATCCTCTTAAACTAGAATAGCGTGGTTGGCAAGTACACTGCTGTCCAATGCATTATGCGACAACATTATAAACCTTGTACGCATAACAGTCTTTAATCTGCGAGGAGGGAGCGGACTTCATCATGCAAATAACTTTATTCCTGCAAACAAAACATGGTTGGCAACTTACCACAGGTAATGCACACTACAGTATATAACATCACGCATAGAGTGGCTGGAGACTCCAGCCACAAGATGGAGGCACGGACAGGAGGCGCACGCCGAGTGGCTCACTGCACGCTCCTGCTGCAAAACGTCCATAGGCCGCATTGATGACCAGCAAAGATCAAGACGTCATGAAAGGCTCTGGAACGGCTCCACGCGACACCATGGACAAGGTAAGGTGCGCGAGCCCTTTTTGAAATTTAAAACACATCGTAACTGGTTGTTTTTTTACCGGCCTCACTGCATGGAAGGCAATGTTCACATACAAACAAATTGAAAACAGCAAAATTCTCGCCCAGATGGCCTCCCATCGTGACAGGCATGGATAAGTGCCCCAAAACGTACCTAAGAGCTTGTCGAAGCGCACTGTAGGTTGTGGTCTGTTGACACCACAGCTGTTTAGCCCCAAACACGTCTTGTCCCCTGACATCATTCTTCCAGCCACTGCCACTGATGAGACGAAAAAATCGGAGTGGTTCTGACAGCGCAGCTTCAAACATGTCTCTTGGCACGTGCTGGTGCAAGAGTCAGTGAGCAGGATCTCAGTTCCAAAGCAGGCAATGAACAGGCACACACTCTGGGCAACGTCATTGTGGTGAAGGTCTGTTCCAGCACAAGCAGTTATCTCAGGCACACACTCTGCGCAGTATCAATGTAGTGAAGATATAGGCTTACTGTACTCAAAAGCTCACTCTGCACAGCGTCCCCGAAACATCCAGTTGAAGTTGCCTCTTGAGACAGGGTACAGCATGCTTGTATGGCATTATGTAGTAAAGAGGGACCACACTGGAGATATTAAGTCAACGTAGGTTTATTCAGGTAGCAGGTAGGTAGGTAAAGAGGAAGAACAAATCCAGGTATAATGCCACAGCAGCCCCACTGGGAGCAGCCTGCTAGCTGCTCAGCCCCATCCATCAACTGACATCCCTCATTCAGTCACCAAAGCATTCCACTCATAGCACACACACCAAACATTCCATTCAGAACACTCACACAGGCTGAGCAGCCAGGGACAGGGAAACATGGGAGAGGCAATCCATAACATCAGGATACTACACATTAGTTGCAGTCTGCTTCTTAGTATGTTTGATGGGAAAGGTCATTACGAGTATTATTTCTCGAATTATGATTTGGTGCTTTCGGAAATTCCGTTCTATAAGCATCTTAACAAATATGACTATTACAAGCAAGAAGAGAGAATGGGAAAGTATTTTGCACCTGCTGTTATAATAGATTCAGCTTTTGCTCACATACACGATTTGACCTGTACACCAACTGAGATAGAGAAGTAATTTGTAGATGAAGTAGAAGATAGACATAGGGGATTTAACAGTTAAATTTGATAGTAGGCAGGAAGTTTTCAAATGGACCAAAGAAGAATTAGCTCCAAAGGATAAGGGAAATTATGGTCAAATAGCTTTAGATTGGGAACAGCGAGGTAAGCTTTGCATTCACCAATACAGACCCGCTATGACACCATATTTGTGGGACAGAGTGCATGCAAACACATATTTCTGATTGATGCTTCATCAAAGAGGTTTTTGCAGGATGCAGTACAAGTGGTGCGAAATGCATACTTTGTGATTTGGAGTAATGCATATATCCGACTGCTGAACAATTGATATTGTACTTGTTATGTGGATGTTGTATTTCTTAAGATATACCACATGGATGATTTGAAGTGTCTGGAAGGGAAGTCATGACATACAGATATACGTGGTACCAGTGCAGGATAAATCGTAGGAGATGCAGTTAGAGCCGTGATACCTTGGTGCTGCGTAACCGTCTTGCGTTAGATGTGCTATTAGCAAAAGAGGTCAGAGTCTGTAAAATGCTAAGGGTTCAACAGTGCTGTACTTAAATCCCAGCCCATAATAAGGATCTGAGGAAATATATAAGTAACATTACCGAGATACACCAGGAGATGCATGACTTGGCAACTAAGGGAATTTGGGATAAGGTTGGGAAGGGGTGTGGAAAGGTCAGAAGTTGGTTTGCGAATCTGGGGAAATGAATTCTTGGATATATATTGAAAACGATAGTAGTAGTTGTGATTTATGTCATCTTGTTGTTGGAAATAGTGAGGACCTACAAGTGGCATCAGTCTAGACGAGCTGAAAATTCCCTAAGGGAGAGATAAAGTAGAATATTCCTTTGTTGTACTAATGAGTGACATTAGAACGTGAACTGTAAATAATGTGAAAGATTTAATAGTTGAATTTCATGTACATGTTGGATTTGTTCTTTCTCACATTCTGTTGCAGGTGGAAGATTCTTTCTTGTTAGTTAGAATAATGTCTTTGTTTTAGGAGATAGGCTTAGGGAGAAGAGGAAACATTAAGCGCTGATACTTATAATGAAGAACTGTTGTACTTTCTCATATGAGCAAGTCTAGGAATCCAGGTCAAATTGCCAAAGATTGGGAGCATTGCTGCCTCATGGAAAGTTACCTACAAGGATGTGGTGTAACTGGATGGCATGATTTTGCAAAGGACTATGGGATACTACCTGTGGCATTGATGTATCGTAACTGGGGATAGAAGCAGAGAGAAGGCATCTTAGAACGAGCTCTGTAGCTTTATGCTACAAGACCCATCTATTGTTTTCGATCAAGATGGCCACCTGGTAGGAGCTCAGCCTTGGAGTGTAGTGTAGTTCCTATATTCCCAATAGGCTCTGCGCATTGGAATAACATAAATGATAGTTTAGACGTAGGACTGAGGTAGACTAGGTCTCTATTGAATATGTTAGACTTAATTATGAATGCCAGCTAGCTCAGAGGTCACTAGAAACTTTCTCGAGTAAACAAGAAGGTGTTAACTTTCCTTAATAGACAAGAAGGGATTAGTTTCTGACAACCGCATAAACATGACAACTTTGCTCCCTCCAGAATAAGGAGTATATCTCCAGAGTCACAGAAACAATAGATAACTATTTCACTCAGTCAATCGTGCATGCTTAGTTTCACCAGAAGCGCTGAGAAATAGAGAGACGGGCGTTTTCAATAAAAGTGGTTATTTATTGAACAGTCTTCTTTCTCATGCAAGAGAAGTGAGTTGCCACAATTGCAATACTTGTCATAAAGTAAAGTGCGTACAGTAAAAGGAGTATTATGAAGTAATACTGTAAAAGCATGGTACAGTTTATAAGCCATACCGGGTTTAAAATAGATAAAATATATACAGACATAAAATCATTGACTAAACGTACTCAACTGGTGCTTCTAGAACGCCTACCCCTGTGTACCTAAACTAAGCCTAGTACGTGGGAAGGAGTAAGTGAGCTGCAGTTTAAGTTGAGATAGTTTTTGCCAAGAATCTGAATCAAGAATTCTCTAAGGGTCTAATCAGCTCCAGACCTTGTATCTCGTTCTCAGGACTCGATCTCCCAGTCACCCGCAAGGTTACTGGAAGCACTGGAGCTGGATTTCTCGGCAGGAGAAAAGACAGCGCCTTTCTCAGTGCGTCAATGGGAGGGACACCTTCCTTCGGCACTTGCCACAGCAGGGCGTCGGGCAAGTAGATAGTCGATCTGCTCCAAACCACTGTGTGTTTGCTAGGGCAGCTGTTGGTATATTTATACCTGGAAGGTGCCGAGTTTGACGTAAGGTTGGACTTAAGACGTCACTAAGAACTTACAGTTCTTTCAGGACTCCAGGAGTTCTTGGACAAATCAAAACAGAAGCAGGGGGAATTCCCGGGCTGCTGGAGGCTTGGTTTGTTTAAAGAACGCGTTGTACTTTCTAGGAGTCTATGGGAGTAGCCTTGCCGAATTTGGACTGCATTGGCTATGACTAAATATGGATATGATTCTTATGCCTTTATAAGGATATGATTTGTTATAACCACATAAGGGCATAAATCGGGAATATTTAAATAGGGTCCTAGATACGTTCACAACACCCACTCCACGTATAATGTCCATCATTACTAAATACTAAGCAATATTAAACATATACCTACGCATGTGTTTTCCAGCCCACCCCAAAATACATAAAATGCATTTGAAATGGTATGTACACGAAAAATTAGTAGTATACTGTACGCTTTTCAAGCTATGATATCATTCAGATTATGCATATATTGCACATTGGAATGATGACTGAATGAATCATCGAAATTACATTTATGAAATGGCTCTTAATACAGAAGAGAAGGTCGAGACCATTTCATCACATATTTACACAATACTGTACATGTGCTAGAGGCTAAATCAAAATATTGTCTCTAGAGTTTAAAAAAATAGAAATCTTGTTCTCTAAGAATAGTTCTACTTTAAGCAGAGTATCATGTGCCAAAAAAGTAAATATTTTGGGAACGGGAAAAGAATTTCGCTTTCAGGGCAAAAATAGTTCCGATAGTTTTTGAGGAGTTCTGTTTATCAAAACTGAAGGCCGAATTCAGAGTTCAGGGAACGCTGTGTGCTCATGCTTTCAAAAATTATTTAAAAAATTATTCTCGTTGCTAGGAGAGAACATTAACTCAGATAGGCTGGCAAAGAATTTGTCTACAACAGTAGGTGAAAGTTGGACCAAGTCCGAAAAAGTAGAAATAGTGCAAATATGAGAAGCATTGCCATCATCGGTGTCTTGATCAGCAATGGTCACAGAAGGTTGTACCTGTGTGCCGCTTTCATCTCGTACCTCACCGTCACCTAATCGTAATGGTGAAGTCTCAACGAATGCCGTCATCAGAATAGGTAGACGCTGGGGACAACACGTTGCATGAGCTGTTACCGAACCAAGCAAAGTATCGATCTCCATAGTTACTGCTGAAGGTAGTGTGAGACAGACGCCCAACACGCATTATTCTCCGCATAGCAGGCATCGTAGAACAGGTAGGATGCAATCTTGCCAGATTGGTGTGAATGAAAGAAACCATGTGGTATTCATATCTCTTAGCCGAGCTAAGCCGAGTACTTTAGTTATTCGTTCTCGGTATCTCATCGCTAGGATCGTTTCTTCCATGGTTGCCTGAGTTTTGTTTGTGGCTGGATTTGCCATATCGGAGCAGAAGGGACACAAATAAAATTCCTGCTACGAGTCCCAAGATGAGAGGCAGGCCGCCAAACACAGAGTGCAAGAAATTCAGGAAGATGCTCAGGACTGCTTCAAAGGGTGCTAACAGTCCCGAAAAATTGTCTTAAATACATGTGCGATGTTACTGGTATCAGACATGTTTAAAATTTGACCTAACATTTCTACGAAATGTACGGGGCAATTGGTTGATAATAATGTATGTATCTCTGCCGCTGTCCTTGCAACTTGCAGATCATACGTCTCTTTGGACGAGGTTAATAGCACAGTTGTTTGTAAAAGAATAGACTTCATTCTGCTTAAAGTATCAATTCGAATAGAAGAGATATTCAGAGAAGGCCACATTGCTGTCTCCTTGTCTGGTTTGCTGTTTGGATACAATACTTGCATAGAGCAAATGACCCTGGAAGTATCGCTCACGAGATAGGCTATTCCTGGCACCATGCCACAACAGCTGTGGTCACTTATTATAACGTAGCTGCCGTTGGAAAGCTGTCTGAAAAAAGGCTCTATCTGTTTTGCAGGGGTGCCGTGCAGATGACATGAAAGGTTATTTGATGAACCTTCGCAGGCTTCATGCAAGTTAATACCTTGACACAGAAGTGTACCGCTTAGTGAATTTTTACAGTTGTTACCACTAAGAAAGGCCTCTTTTTTTCCCTTCACTATAACATCTATGTGTATAAGGTAAATTCCAGGTTGACTTGATGTATCCTTTACCCAACCTTTCATACAGGCCTGCTGGTATATACTTTTGGCAATATTGAAACTGAAAAGTCGTTATCGGAATTGTAATTGTACCATGTATTATCCATTCAATGACAGGTCGTTCTGACATTGTTAATGGTAAATTTTCTATTTTTTCAATGCTCAGCACCGTATATTCTGCTCCTTTTTGTGCCAAAGAGATTTGTTTATCTTCAAGGTTAAAGATAGAAAATAATGACGTTGTGTTGATTAGACGCCATGGCACGTAGCCTGAACGCAGATTTTGTAACGTCCAGCCTAGCTGTACAATAGAACGTAATTGGGACTGGCCATGTTGTAACATTAGCATCTCCTGTTCTATTATATCAATAGCAGATGATACAATGCTGTCCAGTGAATAAATTCTGGAGGACAGAGTTGTTAACCCATTGTCTACTACAGACAGTGATTTTTCCAAATTAATACGATCAATTTCTTGTATTTTTTCAGCAGTTTTAATTTGCATTACTTTTGTAAGCAGTGTATATACCGGCGTATATGAAACGTTTTTGACGCTGTTTGCGAGGTCCCAATATGAAATCTCGCAAGTCAGCACCTTCTTTAAGTAAAGTCAAGTGTTGCTTAATTTCAGGCACTGTGGATTTCTGTAGCCATTCGCGGCATAGCTTTCCTACACTGTATGTTGTAACTATCCCTGGATGTTGTCTCTGGGAATATCTTGGGTCTGGCCTGTTCTGTTTGAACCCCGGTCTTTTATTCAGGAATCTATCTTGACAGTTATTAGTGTCTGTGGGCCAGATCAACCATTTTCTCCAATAAGGATTTGTTCTGTTTTGTTGTAAAATATGGGATAAGTCTATCTCCACATATGTAGTGCTATTACTATCAGGTATGGGCTTTGGAATAGACGGTTTGTTTAAGTCCTTTATCTTGGCTAGGCCAAGACAGGTCGTTTGTTGAATGGTGTCATTCAGGAACATTATCTGTTCTGGGATCATGCAGGCTCTAAATAATGATTCTATATGTTGTACCTGCCAATCTTTTGTACCCCAAATGGTTTTTGTCTCAATGTTGTTTTTCCAATATTCAAAACCAAATGTAGACATTTTTTCATAAAATTTTGTAGAATACTTCAGTTTAGTATTTGTCAACATGTTTTTCTTTCCTGTCTTATTTAACATTTTAAAATAAAACGTTACTGGATCTGTGTTGTTAAACCCTGAGAAGTATGGGAATTTCTCATAAATTGTTTTCGAGCTGCTTTTTGGTGGTGTTGGACAATGTTCCCAATGATTATAAGTAAAAAAATTCTAGGATTAGCAGATTTATGCAAATAGTGATGACCATAATGATTATAGCAATACATTTCTTCATAATTTGATGGGCCTTCTAAATAATCATGCTATGTGAATTTTGCTGACATTTCTAAATCTGACATCATATTATTAATATTTTCAAAGTCCCAATCATCAGAGAAAGTACTAGGTGATACAAAGTCACTTAATGAAACCTTGAACTGATGTGGATATTTCAAGAGTTCAACCGGGCCATAGATTTCGTAATCAGTTGTGTCCCATGCTACACCACCAGGTATAGGGATGGCTGTGATGTTCACTGATGATAGTTCTCTTTTTTCAATGTGAGAAGATCTGTGAGGATTTAGGACCAAGTTGATGTTCTGACTTGCTGTGTCCATTGTACTATATTTTCCATCAATGAATGTTCCCAAGCTTAAAACCAAAATGAGCCAGAGTAGGAGGAAAAGTACAACTTACACAATCCATAATTCAATCCATGGTGAAATCAGATATGTTTCTTTGAGTTGATGAAAGAGTTCTGTAATTTTTTCTTTGAAAGTTTTAGTTGCTGGCGTTTCTTCATGTTCACTTGGATCATCAGAAAAGTCATCAAAATTGATGAAGTAGCCAGATGCAGTTCTGTCAATTGTTGGAATTGCTTCCTGATTTTCATTAATCTTTGCACTTGTGTAGTCAGAGGCTACATCATTGTAGATTGGTGTTTCTTGACGAACTGTTGTAATGTGGGTTTCAGGAGGCACAAGTTTCATGGCTTTGTTGCATAGTCCTTTTTTATTCACTGTAGGTTTATCAAATGTTATTAGTCTCTCAGTTTGAACCTCTTGAAATGTAGCAATGTTTGGTCTTCTGCTACTTTTTGGGAGTACACTGGGCCTACTACTTAATATTGACCACATGATTGTGGTTTTACCAGGTCGATTGATACAACTCTGTTCTCCTTTTTACCAGCAAGGGGCGGTAGTACTACTGATCTTGTTCCGCTGACAGCTAAGACAGGTACTGCTTTTCTGTAAGAAGGCCCAAATTCCTTCTTCACCGCGATCTTTTCTCTGACCAGATCCCCAATCTTTGGAATCCAGACAGGTCTTGCTGGGACAGGTGGTTTTTCTTCAGTGGCCGTTGGCTTTAGCTTTATGTTACTTAGACTTCTACTTGTTTCATTTAAGTCCTGTAAAACAGCCAAACGATCTTTGCTATCAAAGGTTTTTTGTTCCACCACTGAAATCTGGCAATCAAGGTCACTGATGATC
Organism: Lissotriton helveticus; assembly: GCF_964261635.1. Lineage (NCBI taxonomy): Eukaryota > Metazoa > Chordata > Amphibia > Caudata > Salamandridae > Lissotriton > Lissotriton helveticus. Next base: position 346,560,841 of record NC_136067.1, on the reverse strand, counting down.
ATCCTAGTACCAAACAAAAGTTCATACGGAGTGATTCCCCCCCCGAGAATTTCTTGGCAGATTATTAAGACTACGTTGGACACTTGTTAGATGTTTGACCCACCCGTCACCCGAACCTAATACCCTCACTGTTATAGATTGCTTTACGTCACGTTTTTTTCTCTACACTACCGCATTTCCCTCGGGATTGATTGGACTAGAGTACCGCAATGCAATGCCCAAGCTGGCCATAGCCTCCTTGTAAGCTCGAGAGCTAAACGCAGGACCCTGGTCAGAATATAGCATATCTCATAACAAACAGGGAGGGGAGGGTCACAGGGACATACCAATATTTAGAGACCACTCCTGGTTCAAGTCCCCAACTCAATATACAATACACCGAAGGAACACAAGGGGTCTGAAGCAACACGACGTGTGGCTAGCTATCCTACACTCAAATATAATTTGTAAGGGGGTACCCTAGTTACCCTGGATAGCTGAAAAAATGCAAAATTATGATGGGTCAGTGTGCATGAAAACACATACATACAGTACCACAGTAACCAATCCCAATTGCTCAAAAGTGGATAACCATCAAAAATGAACTTAGTGATTAGTCCTATCATTTGGTTCTCACGTAACACGTGGTCGGTCCCTTGACCATCGAGACCATTTAACCACAAATGTGCTAATGGAGCAAGATCGAGTCCATAGGCACTTATGGACGACCATGCGACAGCCGATCAATGATGGTTGCAAAAAATATTAAAGGTGCAGTGCAAAGCAAATTAGTGGTGATAGTAAACTAGAGTGGAATGTCCTGGAAAAATGTTATTCAACAAAGGACACACCCCCTAATTAAAAACAGAACAGTGCAGGCGACAGTGGAAACAAATATCTGTGGTAAAACAAGGCCAACATGTTTCTGCCTAACGGGGCATAAGGTCCCCCCCGGCTTTCATCAGGGCCTCTGCTTTAGATATATTGCTACTGCTGAAATGTGATGCTAATAATAATATAACACAAATCTAAAGGTTGGAACAAATACAACCTGTAAGAAGCTAATCCTCCGAGCCAATGAATGCTGATGTGCATCTAAAAAGAGATGCAGAGAAACAATAACAAACAATAAACATTCATGTAATGAATCTTCTATATATAAATGCAATCATGCACCATTCCCATACCACATTAATAAAAAGTAAAATTCATTTTCCTCACCCAGCTTGACCGGGGACTGGACCTCACCTCACCTGGTCCGTGCTCAGGTCTCCCGAGGCCCCGCTCTAAACATCAAGAGAAAATAACCAGAGAGAAACAGTGATGTTCATGCTCCTGAATTCATCAAAGCCCCTCGTGGTTAAACACATTAGTCCCTTGACCGCAATCGAGTCCGCCCACATGGCGTCCCTCTCTCAACTCCAACACAAATCCCTTTAACACTTCATATTTTAGAATATGCCAGCAAGTTTAGTAATCTTCTTAAACACAAGGTAAAGAGAAAGAAAAATCTGGCACACCCTGTCTTGCTCCTGGGTTACTAACACAGGCATGTTTAGAAATCCTGTATAATGTAATATACGCTCAGCATCATTTAGATTGTATATCCCTGAAATGCTTCTATCTCTATTCTGCTACACATGGGATATCCTTATGCGCTTTCTTACTGTTCAATTCATACCCTGTCTTACCTGTCCGTCGGTGCCTCAAAGCTCAAGCCTGAGTCTTTTGGGGGAGGCACCGACGTAAGGGGACGGGCTTATTTAAGGAATCGTGTAAGGGGCACTACTTTGTTCACTGACGCGTGATTCGCGCTCGAATTATCTTATTTAAATTCTGAACATAACTAGCCTAACCCGAATCGATGTCAATTCGGTCAACTAGCTCGTCAAAGATATCTTTTTTATCACGCACCTCAATGTAGTTCAAGTACTCCCCAAGTGTCAGTACGCCGATACACTTCCTGGAGTCAACTCGCATGTGGAACTACAGAATGACGCCATAGCGACGTTACGAGTAGTTCCAGCGGGATTCACTCGCTGCTCTGAGCGTAAATTTGGTTGACACACGCTTAGAACTACAAAATGGCGTCACAGCGTCACATTTAGTAGTTCAAATGGAATTCAATAGTTTTAATAGGCTCATTTACAGAGAAAATAGTTCTAGTCATACAGTGATCTTAAACGTGATTTATATAGTCCCGCAGTCATGTTAATTCCGGTCTATCAATCACTGTCGTAATTAGGTAATGAGTGCCTCATAGCGCCTGCTCTGCGCATCAATATCTTAATACACCCATATTATACCTTGTAATTCTTATGATATAGCTAATACCAGTGAGCTATATAATAGCAATATCCTGCATTCGTAACACGTGCGGAGTCAATGCGTCTGATGTTTATTATTTTGAATCAACACGTTTAGAGCAGGTACTATCTGCTCATGTCTCACTGGTTGCATGTATACACACTCAAAGTCAGAAAATAATGATATACATTCTAAGCCCACTCAAATCATACACACGTTAAAAATGTGTGGGCATTACAAGGCCGCTGTACACCTCCAGATCCGATTGCTGCTCAATTGTCTTTATATGCATGCTCACAGGATAGAAATTTTCTGATGGTATTTGTAGGCTATGCAAATATCAATTAAGGATTAAAGATTCACAGTGAAACCCACGGTATTTCATCGTTGAGTCCGTCTATGTTCGTTCGGAGCTTGTAGATCCATTTCTGTTCTTTCTTAAATAAATATTTAGAAACATCGCTAATATGAGATGGGATCAGAGGTTTCTCGAGGACTGTCCAATAGAATTCATCTTCTCTGTGCTGTTTCTCCAGATAATGTTTAGTCAGACTAGTTATCGATTTTTTACAGCGAAACAAACTCTTATGCTCCACCATCCGTTCTCTCACTTTACGCGTGGTCATGCCAACGTATCGAGTGGAGCACAGGCATGTCAGGAGATAGATGAGATTGTCGCTGTTACAGTTTGGGAAATGAGTCTGTACCCAAGGCCGGTTAGTGCCTATGTCTATTTGATTACAATATTTTGTTTGAGGGCAAACAGAACAAATTCCACAGGGGTGATGCCCCATAACTGGTGGTAGATCCCATAGAGTCCCTACTGTCCTTCTCGGGGATTCCCTTGGGCGAGTATGCACCAGACGATCCCGAATGCTGCTTGATTTTCTGAAGGCAAATAATGATTGGGCAATCTTCTCTTTAGTGTGATTCAGGATCCGCCAGTTGTAGCGAACAATCTTCTGGATCTGGTTACTTCTGGTATTGAATGTGCTCACCAGTGTCAATCTATCCGAGGGAGACTTATCTACGGGGGGTTCCAGAAGCAAATCTTGGTTACTGTTACTCGCCCTTTTCCGTGAGCGTTTGACCAATGTACGTGGATAGTGTCTTTCGAGCAGTTGTGTAGTTAGGTTGCTGGCATGGGTCTCAAAATCCCCCCTACTAGAGCAATTTCTCCGTATTCTAAGAAATTGCCCGTAAGGCAAATTGTCTCGGAGGGCCTTGGGATGATGGCTGTCATACAGGAGTAAAGAGTTCCTTGCAATTGTCTTTCTGTAAAGTTCACTCTGCAAGCCTGCAGAGGTGGCATATATCGAGAGGTCCAAGAAGGACAATCTTTCTTTGTCGCACTCGAATGTGAACTTCAAAAATTCATTTCTGCCATTGAGCCATTCATGAAAAGCTACAATAGAGTTCTTATCACCTCTCCACACCACTAATACATTGTCGATGTATCTTTTCCACCATCTAATAGATGAGTGGAATGGATTGTCCGGGGTGAGCACATGTTGCTGTTCAAATTGGTGGACATATAAACAAGCCAAGCTGGGTGCGAAAACGCTGCCTATGCTTGTGCCAGATGTTTGCAGGTAGATCGTCTCCTCATAGCGAAAAAAGTTCTCCTTCATGGCCAATCTGGCCAAAGCCATGATAAAGGGTACTGGTGTTATTGTGTCTAAATTGCACTCTTCTAGAATAGAGGTAACCACTTCCAGAGTCTCATCCTGGGGGATAGAAGTGTAGAGAGACTCTACGTCGAATGAGACCAAATGGTCTCTTTCCGAATCAAAATCAATTTCTGGCAGAGCTCTGAGAACGTCCTTAGTGTCTTGAAGGTATGTAGGGATCTTTTGGACAATCGGCCTAAAAAAATAGTCCACAAAAGTAGATAGTGGTTCCAGGATCGATCCAATAGCTGAAATTATTGGTCTTCCAGTGGTGGCCTCTGTTGTTTGTGAACTTTTGGGAGTATATAAAAGTATGGCATAACTGGATTTTCAGTGGTAAGAAATTGAGCTTCCGCCAGTCCCTCTTCCACTAAACTGTGGATCTGGTTTCTAAGATCATCAGTTGGATCTTGCTTCAGTGGCCTGTATGCTTGTCTGTTGTTAAGTTGACGCAGACACTCTGAGTTATAGTCGCAGCTGTTCAAAATGACTACTGAGCCCCCCATATCTGCTGGCTTAATGATAATGGAGGGATCATCGGAAAGGGTGTTCAGAGCTGTATGTTCCTCTCTTGAGAGGTTCTTAAATGATTTTTTCTTGACTGTCCATATCCTCGAGACATCATCCTGGACGGCTCTTTCAAAAGCCAGAACCTGAGGAGGAGTTGCGTGTACAGGGGGCTAGAATTTGGATTTCAATCTCAATCCCGTGTTTTCTCCTGAGACATCCAGCAGTTCATTATCTTTGTCCTTAAAGAAGTAGTGAAGGCGTAATTTGCGAAAAAATTGACTGAGCTCACATTGGGACTGAAAAGGATCACCATCATTAGTCATTACAAACCCTAAACCTTTGTTGAGTACCCGTTCTTCAATCTCCATTACGGTTCTGGTGGAAAGGTTGACTACGAGGGTTGATTCCCTGATGGGCCCACCTTCTGTTGATTCTTGCTCGTCTGGCTGCGAGTCCCTGCGTAAGGGCCTGTCTGGTCTTCCCAATGGACCCCTGGTTGTTGTCCTGAGCGATTTCTGCCCCGCGATCTGCGGGGGCCATGCCCTAAAAAAGGCTAATTATGAAATTCATTGGGGAACCCCTGAAATGGCCCTGGAGGTGGTGGTTAGGCCAATTGATGTTGAGGGTAACCCCAGAATGTAGCAGGCCAATTGCGTATGTGCCAATAAAGACTCGCAAATATTTTATAACAGTTTTGGCGTCAGCCGAGCGCTGGGATCACATCTAAATGAATCTCGTCCTAATAATTATGGGATCGTCTTGTTTCATTTAAGTCCTGTAAAACTGCCAAACGGTCTTTGATATCAAAGGCTTTTTCTTTTACCACTGAAGTGTGACAATCTAAGTCCTGGATGTGCATTCTAGTGCCGAACAATAGTTCGTAAGGAGTGATACCTTTTAGAGAATTTCTTGGCAGATTGTTAAGACTACGTTGGACACTTGTTAGATGTTTGACCCACCCATCACCCGAACCTAATACCCTCGCCGTTATAGATTGCTTTATGTCACAGTTTTTTCTTTCCACTACCGCATTTCCCTCAGGATGGAAGGGAGAAGAGTACCACAATGCAATGCCCATGCTGGCCAACGCAGGACCCTGGTCAGAATGTAGCATGCCAATTGCGTATGTGCCGATAAAGACTCGCAAATCTTTTATAACAGTTTTGGCGTCAGCCGAGAGCTGGGGTCACATCTAAATGAGTCTCGTCTTAATAATTATGGGATCGCATTTTTCCTTCTGGATGTCTGCGTATAGATAGCCTAATGCTGTCTAATAGAGGTGTCTGGGCTGGTGTCTGGTCCGGTTCACAACTGCGATCTTTGTTGCAGTCCTGACAATTCATTGCAAAGTTGTAAATTTGCACGCTCATCCCCGGCCACTAGTATTGTGATTGTAATTTTATTAGCGATTTCAAGATCTCTTGGTGCCTCAGACCCATTCCCATGTGTGCTTCTTGAATCAAGTAAGCTCTCCGGTTCGTGTTTGGAATTACTCTGCCCCCCACTTGAGGGATTCGAGCAAACGGAACGGAGTTTGCATCAATTATGTATATATTTCCGAGTGGATAATTTTGAGGTAACGACGCATGGTTGCCCTCCATTGAGGCTTTTACTGCTAGTAGCGTTTCTCCATCTATTTGTTTTTTAGAACGCTTTTTTGTAGCTATGGAAGCCGGTTTGACAGCTGCCGTTGTGGCTCTGTTAGCCAAAGAATTCCCCGCAACATGAACGCCATCACTTTGATGACTCAGTGTATGTATCACGTGAGTCTTTTGCAGTTCTTTCTGCAAAAGAACTACTTGTTCCCAAAGTTTGTAACCGTTTTTGATCCAGGTCTGCATTTCATTATTGTAAGACTGGACGCAGTAATGCGAATCGCACACTATTAGTGTGGGGAATTCGCGATCGGCATTTTCAAGCGCCATCTTTAAAGATCTTATTTCAGCTCGCTGAGCTGTACAGTTTCTGAGTGATTCAGTATTGGTGACCATCGGTCTGAATTTACCTAAGCGCCAGCGACCTTTAACAATCACGCATGCTGCATTGTAAACTTGTTTTTCCACAACGTAGTGTTGTGCAAATCTGTCCGTGTATATTACACACGAGTACTGTTCGAGAGGCAGAATTTCGATTGACAAAGGACATTCATGTTCGTATTCCAGATCTTCTAGTTTTTCATTTTTGGATCAAATGCATGTTTAACGTCTGTATCCATTTTGGATCTAATGCCATAGCATTTGGAATGCTTGGTCTTGTTACTGCCTAAAGGGCTGATACTGCTGTTAAAACAGATATGCTCTTCCCTTGGGCTAGGGCTCTTTCTTTTGCTACAGCAGTTTGAACCGCAGTCAGAATTTTTTCAATAGAACTGAATTTCATTGCAGCTTGTGTGTACAAGTGTGATTTATAAGCTATTGGTACCGTTTCTCCCTCATTAGAGGTCAGGTATGTGAATCCGCATCTTCCTGGGATTACAAGGTTGCGTTCGTTTGCGCGTGTTTGCAGTTTTGTTTTAGTTAAAATGTCTGTTTGTATTGATCTTAAAATTTTTGTGTGATTTTGTGTCCAATTAATTGGTTTGAAATCAGGTTTTATTAATTCGTAGAGTGGTTTAACCCTCTCTGCGTAGTTTAGAATGTATGTTCTTCCGAAATTCAGGAAACCTAGAATTGATTGTAAGTTTTTCAGCGTTTTTGGAGCCTGGAGTACTGCACACTTCTCTAAGAAGTTGTCTGCTAGGCTTTTGCCTTCAGCTGATAACTCATATCCCAAAAATAGGACATTGAGGTGGGCAATTCGTGACTTTTTAAAGTTGAATTTATACCCTTCAGCTGCGAACCCAAGTATAATGGTATTCACTCTTTTCAAGTGGGTCTCCAGGTCATCGTCTGTAAGATAGATGTCATCGACGTAAGATAATGCCTCATCATCATACATTTGTAGTCATTTTGTTACCCTGGCTGAAAATAATCCTGGGCTGTTCTTGAATCCCTGAGGGAGACGACAAAATTGCTTTTAGGCCCCCATACAGGAGAAAGCGGTCAAATACCTGCTTCCTGGTGCAATGTTTTGACAGAAGAAACCATTTGAAAAATCTAATGTCGTTTTATATTTTTTGCGCACAATGTTATTCATTAGTGCTGCACTGTGTGAGTTTTGTACTGCAAATGTTTTGCAACAAGAGTTTGAGGGCCCGATTCACTAAACTAACTTAAGTCAAAAATCCTAAACTTACTACTTTTGTTATTCACAGAAATTAGGATTTTGTCTTAAGTTTGTCTTAAGACAGACTTAGGACAGACTTAAGACAGACTTAAGTTAGGATTTTGTCTTAAGTCTGTCTTAAGACAAACTCCTAACTTCTGTGATTACCAAAAGTAGTAAGTTTAGGATTTTGTCTTAAGTTAGTTCTGTGAATCGGGCCCATAGTGTCTAGTCCAAAACTAGGTGATATGAATCGTCTGGCTTGGAGACAGGAAACAAAGGATTGTTCATTTGTGAGGTGCATGTTTCAATCACCCCCTGGTATTCAAGTTGATCTAAGATCTCCCTGACTTGTTTTTTAGCTTCTAGCTTAACAGGTTAATGCCTCTGTGCAGTAGGTTGATTTTTTAACTGAATTTTATGGTGAGGAGAATCCTCATCCCATCCTACATGATTTTTATATAATGCAGGAGCTTGGGCTACTGCCCATTTTCTAGCAAATGTGTATTTTTTATGAATTGAGATGTGATTTGAGAAGGCAGGCATAAAAATTTCTTAGCCATGTGGGCACTCCCTGACAAACTCTGGTGGCCAGTCTTTCTCTGCTAGCAGGATATCATAGCCTTTAGATAGGTTCTCCCAAAAGAGACCTCTTATTTTCCTAGTTTTGTCCCCATCTATACGTAATGTTATTTCGTATAATTTATGGGGTACACTAACTCTGGTGTCGGCAGTTTCCACCTGAATATATTCATTCGTGTCCACTGTCTCCAGAAGATTCATCAGGATCTTGCGAGCTATGGTCACTTCTGCTGCGCTGTCTAGCATTGTCTGGGCCCATTCTCCGTTCTTGAGTTGTGTCCTCAGAATCCTCGGCATGTTTATTTAATACTAGCTACCTTCTTTTTTGGAAATTGTAATTTTTTACTTTGATGAGCAGGTTCCTTGTCTTTGGACTTGACGTGCTCTTGTTTGTGTTCTGACCGTCCTCTTCTTTCCGATTTCTGTGAGGATGTCTGAAAAGACCGAGAGGGACGTGTATCAATATCTTGATATCTGTCAGGTTTTCTTAATTTATCCCTATCTCTAAGGTTGTATCTTTTCTCAGAGGGCTCCCGTTGTGGAGACCTGCCCCCCCCGTTCTGGAGATCTATTTCTCCGATTGGGTGACTTTCCTCTGGACTGGAACTGTTTTTCTCTGGGAGTGGTTTGTTTCTTACCCTCCCACTTCTTTTTTGGAGTAATGAGATTATTTTTAATAAATGTTTTTCAGGATTTTCAGTAGGTTGGGGTTTTAGTGGTTTCCCACCCAAACTATCTCCACCTAATTCTTCATAGGATTGTTCAATTATTCTGGCAAGTTCAAAAGGTTATTCTGCTATATCTGTTTCTTTCAATTTTTGGCGGATCGCCACAGATGCTGCTTCTGCTTTTATGTTGGCTAATAGTATAGCCGAGACTTGTTTAAAGTCTTTCAGTAATTTCATACCTAGATTTAAAGCAGGCTCGGGCCATATTCATTTTGAATCTGTCTTAGTATGTCTGGTATAACCGCCATGGATGGAACACCATGTGTTTTTGTGTATATTGAAGCAAAAACTGTGCCCCAAGTGTCACAGTCCTCCACATGCGGTGCGATCCCCATTGGTAGGCAGATTGTCAGAATTCTGTGTTTCTCATTAGCTGTAGTATCAGGCAATACTGCCTCTATCTGAGTGATGAATTTCTTCCCGTTTTGCGGGTAATTTGCCAATGACTGATTCTATAGTCTGTGGTGTATAGCTGGCTAGAACCGGCCATGTGGCTACTGGTCTATCGAGAGGACCGAGCCTGGTGAAGTGATTTGGAAGTTTTAGGGCACCATTAAACCAGAGCTGGTGCTCTTGGTATGTTAGTGGAATTTCAACGTCCTCGAAAGGAACGTATTCCGTTGGAAATTCCCCTACTTTGTAGTAGTGAAAATCGCTTGTCACAGCATGTGCTGCTGGAAAATGTATCCAGGAATAGAATACCTCTGTCTGCCGATATTCATGGGCCTCTACCACAAATATGACTGTACCACCTCTTGATGATACTCCATTTTCTAGAAGTTTGTTCCACTCTTCCTTACATTGACTGGTATTAGTATAGCCTCCGGGTCATCTTCCCGTAGACTTGTGTCTTCCGCTAAAAGGTGAGCTGCTAATTTAGCTCTCTCCCTTTCCTCATCACTTTCTGACATGTTTTCTGACAGAAAGTTTTTGCAGAGCAAGTATCAAGGAAACAAAGATTAGGTGCACAATATTATGGAACACTGTATCCTTCAACGTTGCCTAAACCAAGAACTAACATATAGGATTCTCATCCTACTAAGTTTTGGCGGATATTAACATTTCACCCACTCCTGACGTCTATGGAGTATTTATGGGAAAAAGGGGTCTGTGTGAAAAGCACGACTGAGTTACTCTAGTATCTAGCGTTAAATTATCGCCTTACCAAACGTTGGGCGCCATGTAATGTAGTTCCTATATTCCCAATAGACTCTGCGCATTGGAATAACATAAACGATAGTTTAGACGTAGGACTGAGGTCGACTAGGTCTCTATTGAATATGTTAGACTTAATTATGAATGCCAGGTAGCTCAGAGGTCACTAGAAACTTTCTCGAGTAAACAAGAAGGTGTTAACTTTCCTGAATAGACAAAAAGGGATTAGTTTCTGACAACCGCATAAACATGACAACTTTGCTCCCTCCAGAATAAGGAGTATATCTCCAGAGTCGCAGAAACAATAGATAACTATTTCACTCAGTCAATCATGCATGCTTAGTTTCACCAGAAGCGCTGAGAAATAGAGAGACGGGCGTTTTCAATAAAAGTGGTTATTTATTGAACAGTCTTCTTTCTCATGCAAGAGAAGTGAGTTGCCACAATTGCAATACTTGTCATAAAGTAAAGTGCGTACAGTAAAAGGAGTATTATGAAGTAGTACTGTAAAAGCATGGTACAGTTTCTAAGCCATACCGGGTTTAAAATAGATAAAATATATACATACATAAAATCATTGACTAAACGTACTCAACTGGTGCTTCTAGAATACGCCTACCCCGGTGTACCTAACCTAAGCCTAGTACGTAGGACGGAGTAAGTGAGCTGCAGTTTAAGTTGAGATAGTTTTTGCCAAGAATCTGAATCAAGAATTCTCTAAGGGCCTAATCAGCTCTGTACCTTGTTTAGAGAATGAAGGAGGTCTTGTATCTCGTTCTCAGGACTCGATCTCCCAGTGACCCGCCAGGGTGACTGGATACACAGGAGCTGGATTTCTCGGCAGGAGAAAAGACAGCGTCTTTCTCAGTGCGTCAATGGGAGGGTCGGCTTCCTTCGGCACTTGCCACAGCAGGGCATCGGGCAAGTAGATAGTCGATCTGCTCCAAACCACTGTGTGTTTGCTAGGGCAGCTGTTGGTATATTTATACCTGGAAGGTGCCGAGTGTGACGTAAGGTTGGACATAAGACGTCACTAAGAACTTACAGTTCTTTCAGGACTCCAGAAGTTCTTGGACAAATCAAAACAGAAGCAGGGGGAATTCCCGGGCTGCTGGAGGCTTGGTTTTTTTAAAGAGCGCTTTGTACTTTCTAGGAGTCTATGGGAGTAGCCTTGCCGTATTTGGACTGCATTGGCTATGACTAAATATGGATATGATTCTTATGCCTTTATAAGGATATGATTTGTTATAACCACATAAGGGCATAAATCGGGAATATTTAAATAGGGTCCTAGATATGTTCACAATCGGAGCCCCCGGGTTAGGAGTCACCGTAGGGTAAATATCCCTCGCTAGCCCAGCCATCCACCCCGCATTGACTTTAATCTGTGCCGCAAACTACTCCTGGACCACGAATCTCCAATTTGGAGTCACCTATCTGCACTTGAAGGCTGGATGTCCCAGACTCCACACGCCAGTGTCTCTGCCTCTGCGCTCACTGTGCCCACCATCCTCGTAGCCATCAAATTATCTGGAGCGCCCGATGCACTCTCTGTGGGCTGTGGCCCACACTCCCTGTTCCTGGGTCCGCTGCTGAGCCTGCAGTAACGGTTATGAAAGGGGGGATAGGCCCGACAGACGGGAACCAGGTAGGGCCTTCGTATATAGTATAAACAATGATTTACCTGGTATCCTTGTCATTTACACTTGTCTTTCTTAGAACAAACCACACTATATTCCTTTCGTGATTGGGTTATTTAATCACCCTGTTTTTTCATGATTTCATCATTTTTTTTATAGGGAAGGAATCTGGCCTTCACATAGCTACACAACCAGTTTAAAGACATATACAACATACATATATATATAACACAATTTACATTTATATATACAAGAAAAACAAATTATATCAATGAAAAAAGACTGTTATAATACTTTTCACAATACAACCACATAAACAACAACACCAATGTGGAACAATGATTAAATTATTTTTGGTGCACAACAATTGAGCAAGAGTTCTTTTTTTGATTTGAACGCTGTTGTGTATTTGTCAGGTATCAATCCTATTCCTTTATTTTGATCCTTTATTTAAACCAGCGAAAACAATCGCTGAACCGACGCGTTTCAAGCCTCACTGTTGTCTCTTTGGGCTCTCATCAGGGCATCTTATTTTTCACATTGGACTCATCTATAAACACAAAAATTGGAACACCTATCACTATTTTGCATTATTCTTTGCACTCTTTGCTATTACCTTTGGGGAATTAAACACATACCTGCTAATATGGTAAAGCTTTTTTTTCCGTGTTAAAGCTCCTTTGGTGCTCAAGTACAACCTGTTTTAGATGGACCTTTATATGAGCCACCACTTGAGCACCGGCTTATTCAGGATACAGGCGATTGAGGTTCACCAACTCGGGTGAACCCAATCGTGGCTCTGGACCTGTTTTCTGACCGTCTCTCCGCTGTGCCCACAGCACCCACCCTCCTCGAAGTTCATATTTTCTCTGACCACCGATGCATTCCTGGGGGCAGCCCTCGTTTCCATCTCCTGTGTCCGTCTGCTGAGCCTGCAGTTCCTGCGCCGGCTACTTTGGGGGAATGGCAATTGAGGTGTCTCCACTCTGGTGAACCCATTCGGGGCTCCTGACCAGCTCACCGATTGTGGGGGGAGCTCTGACACCTATGCTGTCCTGCACCGGTGGACCTTCATCGCCTGCTCGTGGCCAGCCCTGAACCCTGCAGCCTGGAGTCGACCTCAACCAGAAGCTCCTCTCGTCTGCCTGCTGAGAAGGTACATCCTGCATTCCTCCTCATCCTGACACCAGACGCCTGCCACCAGTGCTTGGCTCCCGCCTGGCTCATAGTAACCCCTGGGGTCGGCTGACTTTCCGACACCGGAGGTCCGCTGCCTACCACCTGGCTTGACTTCGAACCCCTGGGGTTGCCCGCCATCCAGTCATTGGACTCCTTTCAGCCCATCACCAGGCCTTCTTTGACCTTCCTGGAGGGAGCGTGTCCCTCTCACCGCTCTCTCTGTGTCCCCATCTACCGGCCGGCTTTGTCCCCTGGCATTGGCCGCAATTCTGTGACTCTCTGGGCCGCCATCTTATGGGGATGAGTGTCCGATTTTTCAAAAGCTATCTTGATGCAGGTGGAGGTAAAAGATTATACGAGAGCTTATAAAGACCCCGTCATGTATTAGACTCTATCTACTTAAAAATTATTCCATCTAATGAAACAATTGCCTAAAATCAAGGTTTGCTCATTCCCTCCCACTGTGCATCTAGACATGTGAGATTATAGCCACTCTTACATTGAAATAGAATCTCTGTATCTCATCTCATTTCTCAAGCAAGCAAGAAGACTACAAAGTGAAGTTAGTAGTACAATAAAATTACAGTTCTGTCAGGGCCCATTTACACCCAACCCAAGTGTTTACTGCCTCTACAGTTAAAATGTTCTTCACTGTAGGGCACAGACACCATGCGCTATAGGTTATAAGTGGAAAAAATAGTCTATCTGGGCTTCCTTTGTCACACTGCATTTACTCCTAATCAGGTTTTCAAGTGAATGAGGGAAGTTTGAGGAGGCATTGAGTTTGTTCCCGAGCGAGTTGATTTTGGTTGTAAAGAAGGAGGAGAACTCATCACAGGTTATTGGGGGTTTAGTAGTTTCTTTTGATGATTTCGCTAGTTTGTTTGATTGAAGTTTGACTATTTTGAAAAGTTTGCGTGGTCTGTTCTTGGCATTTTCCAGCTCTGATTTGAAGAACTCTTCTTTGAACAAAAGGATATTCTTGTTGTATGTATTTCTTGCCTGACTGAGGAGTTTAAGATGGGAGGCTGAGGGGTGTTGACTCCAGTTCCTTTCTATCAGACAGAGAGCTCTCCTTTCGTCATTGAGGGGTCTGCTGAACAAGGGTTTTTGTCTTTGATTTGGGACCTTTTGAGCTTAAGAGGGTCAGATCATCCAAAATGTTAGTCATAGTCGAGTTGTAGTGATCTGTGAAGTCGTTGACCTTAGATAGATTCGGGCAGGGAAGAAGCTCATTCTCTCAGCGGGCTGTTGGCTTCCTAAGGTCATGCTCTTCGAGTCTCTGAGCCAGCGTTTTAGTTTCACCAGTTGCCCAAGGCTTTTCAGGCAGTGGTCAGGTATAGTGAAGGTGATGATGTGGTGGTCTGACCAGTCACATGGCTCTATTGAATTCAGCCTGACCCCCAAGCCTTAGCGATAATCCAGTCCAAAGTAGTGCCTTTTGTGTGGGTAGGCAGGGTGCAAGCTTGGGTGTGTGATTGATCGGCAAGGGAAAATTTTACAGCGTTGGCCTGGGAGTTATTTGGGTCATTTCAGTGCATATTAAAGTCGGTAAGGAAAATTTCATTGGAGTGGGGCGAGAACTTAGCAGTGATGATTTCCATGAGGAGGTCCAAGAAAGTGATGTTCGTGCCTGGGGGGATGGTAGAAGATGTGCAATTTGCATAGCTGAGAAGTGTTACTACTAATAGACAGGGCAAGATATTCACAAGAGTCCGTAGGTTCAGCGTGGAGTTCTGTGACGAGGAGGTCGGAGCGGAAGATGCAAGCAATGCCTCCCCCTTCTTAATTTGTCTGTCGATTCTGGCAATGTTATAGTTGAGCGGGACCAATAGGTCAAGTTAAGGAGATGAGGATTCATTGAGCCACAACTCGGTTAGGATAGCTACATTGGTGTTATTGTTAAGGACAACGGCGGCAATGTCCGAGGTGTGTCTCGCAGCTGACCGGCAGGTAAGAAGGAGGCCGGAGAGTGGGGCATCAGAACAAATTTTGTAGGAAGGGGAAGTTAAGGGTACTTTGGTTAAGTTGGTACTGTTTACCCCTCTGTTACGGAGGGATGATAACCTGGTTGTGTTGATTGCGATAGTATTTATCAGGCAATTCACTTCCTTGTCAGGAGGACAGGGGGCGTCAGGGGGCTCATATAGGGTGAAAGGAACCACCAAGAAGAAATCCCTGAAGGAACGACTGGACAACAACGCCCACGACAGCAAAGAGCTCTTCACTATCGTCAAGCAGTTCTCCAACCCCAGCACCGGCACCAACGACATCACTCCGTCACAAGACCTCTGCGACTCCCTCGCCTCGTTCTTCCACCGCAAGATCGCCGACATCCACAACAGCTTCGGCGCCCCACCCACGCACCCAACCGTCGAACCAATGCCCCCCACCACCACCCTTCGCACCTGGACCACGGTGACCACCGAAGACACAGCCCGCACGATGAACACCATCCACTCCGGATCACCGACCGACCCCTGCCCACACCACGTCTTCAACAAGGCCGACTCCACCATCGCACCCCAACTCCGGAACATCATCAACGCCTCCTTCAACACCGCCACCTTCCCGGAGAGCTGGAAGCACGCCGAGATCAGCGCCCTCCTGAAGAAACCTACAGCGGACCCCACCGATCTCAAAAACTTCCACCCCATCTCGCTCCTCCCTTTTCCTGCTAAAGTCATCGAGAAGATCGTCAACAGACAGCTGACCGCCTTCCTCGAGACGAACGGATCCCTCGACCCCTCACAGTCCGGCTTCAGAGCCAACCACAGCACCGAGACCGCCCTCATCGCAGCCACCGACGACATCCGGACCCTGCTCGACAAGGGGGAAACAGTGGCCCTCATCCTCCTGGACCTCTCCGCTGCGTTCGACACGGTCTGCCACCGCACCCTAGTCCAGCGCCTCAGCAACATCGGTATCCAAGAGAAGGCACTGGAGTGGATCATCTCGTTCCTCGCCGGAAGAACACAAAGAGTCCGCCTCCCCCCGTTTCTCTCCGAGGCCACCAAAGTCATCTGCGGCGTCCCGCAAGGACCTTCACTCAGCCCCACCCTCTTTAACATCTACATGAAACCTCTCGCAGCCATCGCACGCCAGCACAACCTCAACATCATCTCTTACGCTGACGACACCCAGCTGATCCTCTCCCTCACCAGAGACCCCGACACCGCCAGAACCTGCCTACACGAAGGGATGAAAGACGTCGCCGAGTGGATGAAGGACAGCCGCCTGAAACTGAACTCGGACAAGACGGAAGTCCTCATCCTGGGATCTTCGCCCTCCGCCTGGGACAACTCCTGGTGGCCCCCAGCCCTGGGCACCGCACCCAAGCCAACCGACCACGCACGCAACCTGGGCTTCATCCTGGACCCCTCCCTCTCGATGACCAGACAAGTCAACGCCGTCTCCTCATCGTGCTTCAACACCCTGCGTATGCTTCGCAAGATCTTCTGCTGGATCCCGACCGAGACCAGGAAGACTGTCACCCAGGCACTCGTCACCAGCCGACTGGACTACGGAAACGCCCTCTACGCCGGAACCACAGCCAAGCTACAGAAAAGACTCCAGCGCATCCAGAACGCCTCCGCCCGACTCATCCTGGATGTCCCCCGACGCAGCCACATCCCCAGCCACCTGAGGAACCTGCACTGGCTCCCCGTCGACAAGAGGATCACGTTCCGGCTCCTCACCCACGCACACAAGTCTCTCCACGACCTGGGCCCCAAGTACCTCAACGACCGCCTGACCTTCTACACGCCCACCCGCCAGCTACGGTCCACCAGTCTCGCCCTCGCAGCCGTACCACGCATCCGAAGAGCCACCGCCGGAGGAAGATCCTTCTCTTACCTGGCTGCCAAGACTTGGAACTCCCTCCCCATCCACCTTCGGCTGACCCAGCACCATCTCGCCTTCAGGAAACAACTCAAGACCTGGCTGTTCGAGCAGTAGCATACCCCTCCCCCCAAGCGCCTTGAGACCCTCCCGGGTGAGTAGTGCGCTATACAAATGGCATGATTGATTGATTGATTGAAAGGAGGGTTAGGGTCTCCTCCTCCGAGAGGTGGTTAGGAAATTTGTGAGGGTGAAGGTGTCGGTTGTCCAACGGCATGTGCTGGAGAGTGGGTATGGAGAGCAGGGGGGGGACAGAGTTAAGAGAGGGCTTGGAGGTGGCGATAGAGTGTTCAGTGAGGAGAAGGATGTTCTTCAGATCAGATAGGGATTTCTGGATTCTCTGAACTATGATGGATGCTCTGGTGTTCAGGGTTTCAAAGTCCAAGCGTATGGTTTGAGCTTGCAGACAGGGACCCGGGGGTCAGGACAGGGTTTATTGGCATGTGCGGGAGGCACGGAAAGGGAGCTCGACACCCCTATGGTTAGGTTACCAAGAGGCAGGGAGAGAGGAGGGCTTGGCAATCTCCGAGAGGTGGGGGATCCGGGAATGCTGTGGGGAAAGGACGGTGAGCTGAGGGTGAAGTGATTGTTAGTTACTGAGTGAGAGGGAAAGGAGCGAAGTTGGCTAGTGAGGGTGGAGGCAAAAACCTAGTGGCTGATGCTAGAGGTGGGGGGGAGGAGGGAGGATCTCTGAACACACACGGGGAGAGACTGTCTCTATATTTGGACTGTGGAGTGCGATGGGAGGGTTTGTGCTGATCCGATCAGAGGGAGGGAGAGAGGGTGTGGAAGATGGAGAAGCAGCAGCATTAGTAGGTATAGGTGGCAGGCCCTTCCTCTTGGGATTGGAGTTGAGTGGACCGGCGCTGCAAAGGGAGTCAAGAGGTGGCAGCAGACCGAGGGGGTGAGTAGAGGAGTTAAGAACTAGTTTCTTAAGGGTGGCGAAAAAGTCAGCTAATTTATCAAGATCAGCGTCTGATGCTTGGATCATGATGATGCATGTTTATAGGTGTAATGGTGAAGGTTGGCTTTAAGGGTATGGTATGGCACGATAAGGAGTTTGGAACCATGGGGGATGTTCCTAGCATTGTGTACGTTAAGCACGTTAAATGTGGTAGTGCGCCATAGTGCAATTTTCCTAGTTTAGAAGATGAGGTCGTTGGTGACTTGGCCAACATCTTCCACATGTATGCCGATGATACTCAGATCTACATTAAAATCTCCTCTCTTGAGGAGATCACCTATCTAAATGAGGTCCTGAAACTGACTGTGTATTGGCTCACCAACAACCATCTCAAACTGAATGCCCTAAAAAATTGAGTTTTCTTCTCATCTCCCCCCCAAAAAATCTAATGACATCATGGAATGGACTAACTCCATCACAGCACTCAACTGAACCCCTACCATAGTGGATTCTGCCAAATCTCTCAGGATTACTTTGGACTGCAACCTGAATATGACTGAACATATCAACGCAACGGCCAAAACCGCCAGATTCCATCTGAGCTACTTGAGAAAACTAAAACCCTACAACCGCTGTGCAGGCGTTAGTTATCTCCAGAATTGAATACAGCTGCTCCACACTATCTGGCCTACCTAAGACTTCGACAGCCCCCTAAAAGCTTGCCTCAACGCAGCAGCTAGACTCGTATCTGGCTCAAGAAAATGTGACCATATCTCACCACACCTGAAGGCCTTGAACCGGCTTCCCCTTGAAGGCAGAATTCAACTCAAGCTGGCCTGCATCACTCACAAAGCCATATACACCAACTCCCCGGCATATCTCGCCCAGAAAATTGTGTTATCTGGGAGATCAAGAAACTCACTATCCTCCAGAGACTGTGTGCTCCAGCCACCCACCTCCGCAAGGTAAAAACATACAATCGAGCATTCTCCGGGGCTGCACCAAGAATCTGGAACTTGCTTCCTTCCTCCATCAGAAGATTACATTCTCTGGCGCTCTTCAAAAAAGAAGCTAAAACATTCTTAATGAGCAATTTCCTCCAATATCGCTCCCTTGGTTCACATACTGCCTTTTCGTGATTTGTTTCTGTGCTTAATCCCCTTTTTTAATTGACTTTCTACGTGTTACAACCCTCACTCCTTCTAATGCTCTCTATACCATTTATTGTACTTATCTATTCTTTGTCCTATCATAATTAAGTCGCCCGCTGATTTTGGAACTTTATTGACTCGTGTATATATCCCTGACTTTGTCCCACTATTGACATTTCCCTAACCCCCATCCCTGTATTTTACTTGTGCCATCCTGTAGGTAACGTATCTTTCCTTGTAAAGTGCTCCGATACCATAACCGGTCATGTTTGCGCTATATAAAAATTCAAATATAATAAAATAAAAATAAATACATTTGAAGAGGCTTCCTAGGAAGGCTTCACACGCTGACAGCTTAAAGGATTTTACCTTGGGAAATGCTATGTAGGGATGTCACGCTAGCAGCAGTGTAGGGACAGGCTAATGCTTTATACCTACTAACTTCCAATGATGTGGAATCGGGATGTCTGCTCAGTCATCTTTTGCATCCTGATTCTCGACCTGATTATCCTGTGCATTTTGCACCGCCTAACCTTCATCCGTAGATTTGGCTTTGTATTAGTTCCCATGTATTTCTGCAGCCTCACCTTGATGTGCCTGTATGTCCAGTTGTTCTTGGCTTTGTAATAAAATAACTAAAGCTAATTGTGAGTCTGTGATTCTTAGGACTCATGGTAAATTGGAACTGAAAAGATTGATTGGCTAACAATTTCCCTCTCCTCCACACTTTCATGCTGAGAAAAAGAACCATCGACCTGAGGTTCCAGAGAAGCCCTAGAACATGAAACGTGGCTCCTTCACACCTCCTTGATAATATTAAAACATGTATCAAAAAGGTCCTTTTATTTTCAGAAGCAGTTATTATTTGATATCATTTAAGGCATGATTGGGGGTTTCTTTTACATGTGGATCTTTTGCATTATTGTTTACATTTGCTCACACATTGAATCTTAAACTGACTTAAACAGGATAAAAAAACGGCAGCCGTAGTGTGACCGATCTTATTTAACTGAGCGCACTAGCGCTCTCAATAACAAACAGTACATGCGCAAGTGGTCACAGTAATCAAATCATAAGTACGACAATAAAGATGCCGGTATCTAATATAACCGCCCGAAAGAACATTGCTTCATATTTGAAACAGTTTTCTAGCTGGTAAAACTATTTTTTAAGATTTGTCACTAGGATTCTGCCTGCCCTTTGGTAGCATGTCAGTGACTTAATTTAATCACACAAGATTTTTGATCACATTAAAATGTGCATAAGGACAGCAGGTGGTTTTGAATTACAGTTGAACCTATTAGTTAAGACAAGGTCACAATATGCTCATGGGTGATAAACCTTTAAGTAATGCATTAGATTGTGTACCTACTAATCAAGGATTGGGTGCTATTTTTTTATGGGTATGATACCTTTTATTGTGAATTTTTTATATTAATAATTTTAGAATATGAGCTATAATATTCCATATGATTAAATTACTTGAACCATTTGAGATTATCACATTTAATGTCGTGTTTAATCCTGACCAACGTGTAAATTGCGTTCTCACTTTCTATTGTAGCTTGTGAAAAGTGAGAAGAGAGACCGTTTCAATGAGTATTACATCCATTCCAGAGCAGTTTATGAAATAGAGTATGATGCTTTGTAAGTATTTAGCTCAAAGTGTAACTTTAACCCAAGGTGGCATCTCTAACATTGTTTTCTTTATAACTATTCACTTCCTATTACACATTTGTTTTTACAACCATGTTAATATATATGCATGTGAGAATTAGCAGAGAAAAGGAGTATCAATATCTTTTTGGGGGGGAACTGTATGCTAAAAGGGTATTGTACTTATTTCTTGTAATTGTGTTATGATAATGCTTCTTTGCACTTTGAGACATTATTGGTGATCCTCAAATGTCACAATAGTTTTTATGTGCTTCTGCCGATGCTTCCCATGTCGTTCTTTTAGTTTGAGAGCACTAGCGATGCATGAATATTTTCTAATTGAGAGCACAATTTTGGACTATTGGGTATTTCCTTTTGTCTTTCTTACATGGTTACCTCTAAACTTTGAATATTGATCCAGGCACTGACCTGCTTACTAAATATTACACTTAGTTACCTCTACATGTGTTGTCTTGGTGATTGATCGAAGTAACAACTTCAATATTGTGGGGCAGGATTCTTCTTATGGATATGCATGGGTTTTTATGCAGCATATTTCTGCCAATAGTGACACTTACTTTGGTGCACGTGTAAATTTCAAGTAGAATCTCCCTTGAGTCAGTACAATGTGATTCTGATCATTATTAATATTTCTGTTGTGGTTTCAATTCACTAACCATTTCTTTCTCAATTTTGGTTATGCGCTCTGTCTGTTATGAACTAAAATGTTTATTTATCTATTAAAAACACTGTTTATATTTATAAAAACATTTTGTTCACTTTGTTAAATTAATGTATTGGCCCTGAAGAAGTAACTCTGATGTGGTGAAACACGTGTTGGCTAGTTGCAATTGAAAATAATAATAAAAGACTTGTCTAAAAACGTCTTTGTCCATGATCACTTCGTCTTGAGAGCTCAAAAACAAGTCTGCTTTGCATTTAGTGGTATAGAGTGGAGTGACATACAGTCAAATAACATACAGTGGAGTGCAGTAGAGAGGAGTGGGGTAGAGTGGAGTGGGGGCTAAGTAGAGAGGGGCAGAGTAGAGTGGCGTATATTGGAACAGTGTACAGTGGAGTGGCATAGAAGGTACTGGCATAGAGTAGATTGGTATATAGAGGAATCGCATACAGTTTATTAAAATACACTGAAATAGCGTACAGTGGTGTGGCATGGATTAGAACAGCATTCAGTGGAGTGGTATACAGTGGAGAGCTATAGAGTTGAGCAGCATACATTGCAATAGCATACAGTGAAGTGAAGCAGAGTGGATTGTGATATAGCGGAGTTGAGTACAGTGGACTAGCATACTATGGGAGTGGCGTACAGTGAAGTGGGGTAGACTGAAGTGGCGTAGAGGGGAGTGACGTACAGTGGAGTGGTGTAGAGACAGATGGGCAATGGGAGCACACTGCTTCACCTCCCAGCCAGTTCACCCCTTAGCATTCTGAAAAATGCAGTTCCATTTGAATGCTTACTTGATTTTTGTGGAAGTGTTTCCCCAAAGTTGGTGCAGGTTAGTGCTGTAAATCTCTAGATACATGTTTCTGGATATATTGGAGATGCACCTGTGCACTAGGGAGAGGTACTGACACCTTAGAGGTTTGTGGCACCTTTCTCAGCAACCCCAGAAGAACTTCATTTTTTATCTCTACTGATGAAGGATAACATCTAGTAACACATGTGTCTAGAGATTCACAGCACTAACCTTGGTGAAACACTTCAGTAAAAAATAAAGTAAGCATTCAAAGTGAACTGCATTTACCATTATGCTAAGTGGTGAACTGGCTGGGTGGTAAAGCAGTGTGTTCCCATCCCCCTTCTGTTTGAAAAGGCTCCCTTGAGCCATTGAGCTGACAAGCTTTTGGAGATGCACCTGTGCGCCAGAAAGAGGTACTTATACCTAAGATGTTTGTAGCAGCTTTCTCAGCCACTCCAGGTGGATTTCATTTTTTATCTCTACTGATGAAGGAAAATATCCTGAAACACATGTGTCTAGAGATTCACAGCACTAACCTGCACCAACCTTGGTGAGACACTTCAGCAAAAAATTAAGTAAGCATTCAAAGTGAATTGCATTAACGATAATGCTAAGGGGCGAACTGGCTGGGAGGTGAAGCAGTTTGCTCCCATCCCCCTTCACGGTGGTGTAGAATGCAATAACGTACAGGGGAGTTGTGTACTCTGTATTGACATAGAGTGAAGAGCAGTAGAGTAGAAGAGCATATAGTGGAGTGGCATAGAGTGTAGTGGTGTAAAAGTGTAATAGCATACAGCCGAATAGTGTAGAGTGGGGTGGCATGGAATGAAATAATGCATAGTGGAGTGGTGTGCAGAGGAGTAGTGTAGAGTATGGTGGCGTAGAGTGTAATAGCGCACAGTGGAGTTGAGTAGAGTAGAATGGCATACCGTGGAGTGGCAAGAGTGGAATAGCGCACAGTCGAGTGGCATTCCATGAAGTTGTTTTCAGTGTAATACCAAACAGTGGAGTAGCATGCTGTGGAATTAGATCAGAGAGCAGTGGCAAAGTCTGGAGTGACATATATTAGAGTTGCGTAGATTGAAATAGCATATAATGGAGTGGAGTGGAGTGGAGTAGAGTATAGTGACGTAGAGTGGCATAGTGTATATTGGAGTGGTGTGGACTGGAGTGGCTTAGAGTGAAATAGCATAGAGTGCAGTGGCATAGACTGGAGAGGCATAGTGTGAAGTCGCATAGGGAGGAGAGGTATGGAGTGGAGTGGCGTAGAGTTGGGTGACTTAGAGTTGAATGGCATGTAGTGGAGAAGCGTACAGTTGAGAGACAGGGAGCTTAGCGGAGTACAGCAGAATAGCGTATAGTGGAGTGGTGTACAGTAGAGTGGCATACAGTAGAGTAGGGTGAAGTGGAATAGCATAGAGGGTAGTGATGAGAGTGGAGTAGCATACAGCAGAATAGTGTAGAGTACAACAGTATAAAGTGTATCAGCATAGAATTCAGTGACGTAGACTAGAGTAGCAAATAGTGGTGTGCCATAGAGATGAGTGACATAAAGGGAAATAGTCTTTAGTGGATGGGTGTACAGTGGAGTGGCATACAGTGTAGAGGAGTACAGAGGAATAGTGTATATTGGAGTGGCATACAGTGGAGTGGATAGAGTGGACTGCCATAGAATGCAGTGGAGGAAGTGGAGATGCATACAGTGTAAAGTGAAGCACTTTATAGTGGAATACCGTCGAGTGCAGTGGCATAGATTTGAGTGGCATAGAGTGGAGTGGCATAGAGTTAAGTGGCATAGAGTGGAGCGGGGAAAAGTATAGTGGCGTAGAGTGGAATGGCGTACAGTGGAGTGGCATAGAGATGAATGGCATAGAGTGGAAAAGCATTTCATCTTAGTGATATCTGTTGTTGCTGTATTTCAATAAAATGTCCTGGTATTTCACTTAAGTACAGCTGTAAATAGCAATGTCAAGGGGTTATTTGATTGGCTAATGACTGCTTTAAAGGCATTAATGTTTTGTTAGGTACAATTTGGCTGAGTTCTGCAATTTGCCTTAGATATAGGTAGGCTATCTGGTTTTAGGTTTAAACCTATAATAACTGATAAAACCCCACCGAAAGGAAAACAGCCGTCACCAGTGTAAACATATAAACACTGAAAAAACACCTTTGTAACCAAAACTAAGAGCCATTCAAAGAAATGAAAAGATGAGTGAAAGAGACATTTTTATTTCTTCCTGAAGGGGCCAATACAATGTAACTTTGTTATACAAGGTAGCATCAAGAAATATTGGGCTAACATTATTCTGCTTGAGTTTTGTTGTTTAGAGATGTCACTAAAACATTGTCTCTTCTTCCTTCTACTTTTTTCAGGTTTGTGGTCTTTGGTCTAAAGAGGAAGTGTTTAGAAGCATGTTTAAGTCTTATTTAGTTATTTTATAAACTGTAGACGATCAGGAAATGTCAAAATCATATTTGATATTTTGGCTATATTTGATTTCACTGATAGCTAAAATGACTGGTTTCATAAGAATCCTTCCTAATATGTAGCCTCACATTTATCCACAGACAGAGAATGGGGGAAATCCTTTGATACATCAGCCCCCTTTTCTAGTGAATCAGTATTGATTGTAAGTGAATTGCCAAAGTCCCCAAGCTTTAAACTTTCAATATAAGAAGTAGTGACAGGTATATGTGAAAAGATTGTTGTCACCAAGCATCTGAGATAGTGGTGAAAACATGACACCAGACGTTTGGTAAACATGGAACGCAGTGTCACTTGAAATGCTGCTGAAAAAAAGTTCCTACCAAGTTCAATAAAGATTGGAGTGATATTGTTTGTATTTGCAGTAATTCAGCTACGTATATGAAAAAGTTGTATGATGGTCTGTCAAAATCGATACCTGAGCTGAGGATGCCTGCTTCGTGAGGAGATTGTTTTTGTGCAGGAAGGGACGCCTTCATGCACAAAACCAATCACTACAGGCATTTTCCTCTCTCAATGCATGCTGTAGAATGCGGCGCGCATTGAAAGAGGAAGAAAAGAGGAGAAAAGAAAACATTTCTCCTCATTACGCCTCTCTACCCCTCCCCTGGGGAGGAGTAGCATTTACACGCATTTCCATATTTACGATTACTCGTAAATCTGGAAATGTGTCTCATTCCATGGGTGTTGAATGGGAACACCCACAGCAACACCCATGGAACGCCCCTTTCAAGCAAAGTGCTGCGTGTAAATGGGCCGTATTTATAAGGACAGGAAAAGCCACACAGGGTGGCTATTCCTGTCCTTGTTAATATGGAGCAGTAAGATACGCCACCAGTACATCACAAAAAGTGATGTACTGGTGGTGCAGGGGCCGTGTAAATCTGCCCCTCAGTGTATTAGGCCTGGGTGGGTGGCTTGCCAGCGACCAAAATTCTACATGAGGGGCATATTTGGTGTCCCTGTGCAAAGTCCAGTTCAAACCAGTATTTGGAGCCGTTGGCTCCTGCTCTGGCGTGAAACCGGACAAAGGACATAGGAGTAACCTCCCCACTGGGAGAGTCCCCTGAATCTGTCCAACCCTCTCCTGTGGGTACAAAAGGGCTTACCTGACTGTAGAACCCTAGATTCGATGTGGACAAGATCGTGAACCAGAAACCACTGAACTCCGACCATCTGGACACTCTAGACTTTGCTGTAATTTGTTTTGGCCCACCTTTGTCTCCCTCTCAGTCTGAAGCATCGTCTGTGCCCATGCACCGTACAGGCTCTGAGCTGCCAATATTTTAAGAAGCAATAAACAATTCAGAAGTTCTTTTTATGTTCTTCTTTAATCTTGAAAGGTTGCCCAGTCAACAGGTGTTTCATCTGGGAAATGGACCCAAGACTTCACCAGGGCTTGAGGCAAATTGAAGACTGAAAAGTGATGCTCTCAGCCGGAGGTGAATAAGTCTCGGCTGGCCTGGAGGTGCATGAGTCATTCAGCAGTATTGAAGCTGAAAAAATAAATTGCTGGGAAGTTTATAAATAAGTCTCTGCTGGACCAGAGGTGCAAGCGTCTTTCAGCAATATTGAAGATGAAAAGTAATGCTCTCAGCCGTATACGAATAAGTCTCGGCTGGGCAAAAGTTTTTGCACAGTGTTTAAGAAATCTCTGAACCGGTTCTAATTCGGTCCCGGCTACCCTGTAGTTAAGTGAATGTCCTTCCGCAAAATTAGATAAACATGAATTGTCACAGAACACTGTGAACGTTCCAACCCGGTTCTCGGTGAGTACAAACCGGCATTGCGGCCACGATAAAGTCTGTGTGACAAGCCAGAAAAATAGTACCAGAGGAGTACCTCGGCTGCGCAGTGAGTAAGCTGCGTCTTCGGAAAACTGACACCACGTCTGGTGGACCGGAAGCCAGAGGGAATAAGAACGGGTTCAGAGATTTCTTAAACACTGTGGAAAACCTTTAAGCGCTGACCAAATCATACTTGGAGAAATGTACCAAGTGACCAATGCTAACAATTTCAGGACTTATAATTACTTGGCAGATGTTAATTTCAGCTGGAGAGGGGTAACTGGCCCTAGGAAAGTTCTGGTTAGTTCAGACCTTCCAGTAGAGTGTTTATTGGGCAATGATTTGGAAACTTCAGCTTGGGCTAAGGTGGAGTTAAGGACTCATGCAGCAATGCTGGGCATCACTGCAGATGTGTTTGCTATGACCAGCTCACAGGCCAAATTGGCTAACATTGAACAGTCATGGATCCTGGAACAATGGAACAAGGGCCTTCCAAGAGAAGGAGCAGGGTGTTAAGGCTGTGCCTTCCCCCCAGACTCAATATGTGAGGCTCAATCTCCTGAGGGAGGTGATATCAGTCCCTGTGTAGGAACTGTCTCAGATTAACTGGAACCTGATCAGGTCGAGTTCTTGCAGGCAGGGGGCCCTTCCAGGGCAGACTTGAGTTTGGAGCAGCAACCCTGCCCCTCTCTTGAGCCCATCAAACAGCAAGCTGCTACTGAGGCCGCTGGGAGTATCAGTGGATCTCATAAGATCTATTGGGATGAGGGACTCCTATAGTCTGAAGGTAGAGACCCCAAGCCTGGTGCACCAGGAGGTTGGTGATACCTATGAAGTTTAGGGGCTTCCTATTCACCCTAGCACATGACACCCCCTTAGCAGGACACCTAGGTCAAAGTAAGACTTGGGACAGGCTGGTCCTTCACTTTTACTGGGCTCACATGCCAGAAAACACAAAGGAGTTTGGTCGCTCCTGTACCACCTGTCAAGCGAGTGGTAAGTCAGGTGGTACCAAAAAGCCCCCCTCATAACACTGCCTGTGGTAGGGGTTCTCCTACCCCTGCGGCCAAGATGGCCGCAGGGGTAGGAGCTCCGAAACCGAGCTTCAGGCACTGACGATCAATACTCTAGCAGTGTCCCCCCCTCGACGCCCCCCACCCAGCCCCTGTCCCCTCACCGGACTTGCCGAACTAGGGATGCAGCCTGACTTGCGAACGGCAGACAGGGAATTTCCTGCCGGATCACACCCACAGGTGATCGTGCTCCCCTGCCTTCTTGTGACCCCAGGACACCTCCTTACTAGAGCCGTTGGAGTGACAGTCTTTCCCCCAACCTCAGCTGCCTTGGGACACTCTCCAGTCATCGCCTGCGGAGGAAGTTGCCTGCCGCCCAGATTCCAGCAGTAAACCGAACTTCTCGAGTCTCAGACGCAATTCACCGCCTCCGCGCCTGCTCCTAAAATGGCGGACCTCCAGGACCCTCCGGTTCGGGGACACCAGCCGCAACAATCCTCAGGACTCCTTTGCCACATATTTAGGTGAGTCCTGTCGACCCGACTCCTGCCTCCTCTTGCCACCAAGAGGCCCCCACACAGAAGCAAAGCCTCATTTTCTCCTGCCTGACCTACAAATAGCGGCGAACAGGTTCGGCCCATCCAGATAATTTCACGGGCTACATCCTCTCCAGGGGGCATCTCTAAACAGCCATGGTGAGTTGTGCCCCTCCCTTGAGCCCTGGTGACTGCTCACTCCTTAGGCACTCGCCTCGAGCCTCCTACTCCTGGCCACTGAGCCCAGCTTGACTTTAAAATGGTGGCCCGCCTAACACTTCCTGCCCGGTAGCTACCGGCCACACACTCTCTGGGGTCCAGGCACAGCAGAATCACGCCTCCTCCTGCCCGTGAGACCTCCTCCTGCCCCTGATCCATCCCCCAGCTGCTCATGCTCCAAACTGGTGCAAATACCTCCACTCCTGCTACCCGCCTGACCCAAAAAAAAATGGCGGCCTAAAATAGATGTCCTCAACCCAAGGTCTACCAGCCACATCTTCCCTAGAAGCTTTGTTTTCAATGCGAAGGCTCTTTGCGCCGGACCACTCCTTGAGACTGGCTAATGGTCCCGGCCAGCCCGCCTCAGGTACTCTCTCACTATCCTGAATCCTTCATCTGCCCTCTCCTTTCCGCCCGACTTCACCAGGGCAGCACACCCAGGACTGCTCATCTCAGACTCCCTACCTTTGACCGCCTTGAGAGCTCCCCACAGCTCCCCAGTCGAGCCTCGCATCACTAGAGTCCACCTCTTGCCCCTGACCTATCGCCCAGCTGCCTGCTCCTGAAGCCGGAGCCTCTAACTTTTTCTCGCCTCCTCGTCCCGGACTCATTTGTGGACTGCACATCCAGCCTCACACATCTCAGCACTCTGCCTCCTCCTCAGGGGCACCCCGAAGCCAGCTCTAGAAAACCGCACTACTTCAGTAGCCGCCATTCCTTTTCCCCCTCATCCCCCACCGACCTCTCCACCTTTATCCCCTCTCTTAGTCCTGGACTGAGCTCCCTCCCCCTCTCTTACCGCTGGACTGAGCGCCCTCCCTCTCTTACCTCCGACCTGTTCCCGAACCTCCGCTAACAACTCCACT
Source organism: Lissotriton helveticus (assembly GCF_964261635.1). NCBI lineage: Eukaryota > Metazoa > Chordata > Amphibia > Caudata > Salamandridae > Lissotriton > Lissotriton helveticus. The sequence continues at coordinate 346,531,889 of NC_136067.1, read as the reverse complement.
CTGCTCCAGCTTACATGCAGCGCTCCTCTGGTTACAATTTAGCCTCCTCAATTAGACTCCATCCTTACCAATCCCCCACCTCTTCCACCCAGCAAGAATGCCTTCCACCTGATCACCCTCCCTAACCCTCTCTCCTCTCCCTACATAAAACAGCACGCCCACAACTCCTTCTTGATCACCCTCCCACCCATCCTCTTTCTGAAAGCAAAAAAATCCCTCAAACACAAACTAATCAGACAATTCCCTGAATCCCTCTTTGCCGACCTATACCACTCCTCCGTCCTAGGCCAATTAAAAATGGACCTTATTTTCCACACAACTAGACCCACCTACTGGATAGCGGTCCTGAGAGACAGATGCCAAATTACCAAAACGACCAAGACGACCCACAGCTGCAAACTTTCCTTGTACGCCCCCTCCACCTTACCACTATGTGGGATCACCTCGATGACCATCTACTCTAACGGCACAGGCCTGATCCAAGCCAACAATGCCAAACTGGACGCCTTTGACCTCCTCTTCCCCTCTCTACTAACAACCAGCACCCCCACTTTTCCCCCGTCCCACCGCTCCACCTCCTCCTGGAAAGTCAATCCCCTTTAAGGAACCCCCACCACACTCCGCCTCCTGCTACCCCTTTCACCGTAGCACACCCTCTAACCATCGGAACTCGCCTTCCCCCAATGTCACGGGCCCCCTCCCCGCTCCACCCCTTCGCCCTGAACAACCCCCGCGTGGAACGCCCAACAGCCTGTGCTGGGCACCCACATCCCTCACCGCAAGGTGCCCCCCGTCCGCCCTTCCCTAACAACAAGAAAAATAGCCCTACTCCCCCTGATCCCTCACCCCCATAACCCAACCCTTCACATCCACTAACAATAAAAGTAATCCTAACTCTGCCAGCCCTCCCCCTTGCCAAAGAGATCTCCCCCAGCTGCAACCCACACCCCATCAAGAAGAGACGGATTGCCGCCTCGCCAGTATTGAATGCCTACTCTTCACCTTACTACAGGGCATGAATCTCATCCTAACCAATATCTCGTCACTCTCCCTCCACACCTCCTCCAGCCTATCCTCCCCCTTCACATCCCCCTTTGGCCTCCGAATCCCCAGTCCCCGAAGCAGTCAGTTCCGCCCTATATCCCCAGGCCCCTAGACCGAGGAGGACTTTGGAAGCCATGTCCCCGAAGGAAGCGATCCAGCTGGCCTCCTCCTATTCCCCCCAACCTCGTCTTGCACTCTGCAATCCAGATAATCACTGGGACCAGAACAGAACTTCCTGTCCTGGAACCCCTTAGACACCCTTCCTCCCTCATCACCATCCTCACGGAACCCATGAAAGAGACCCTCCGCACAAACCGAATGCTCATAAACTGCAGGTCTGCAACGAAACACGCTACAAAACTAGCCGAAACCATTCTTCCCCATGACATTGACATTGCCTTCATCACGGAGACCTGGCTCAACGACTCCTCCGTTACGATCCTGGATATGCTTGTTCCCCCGGGTTTCTCTATCATCAAGAAAGATAGAATAGACCAAAAAGGCGGAGGCGTGGCAATCATCCACAACGATAACCTATTGGTGTTATGTTATGTTATGTTATGCACTTTTGTATTGCGCACAGCTGCCCCAGCTAAGGGGCGTCCTGGCGCATGGCAGGCAATGTGCAACAGTTAGCAGAGACACAACACGGATAAAAGAGTTTATTTAAAAAGGAAAGTTTTCAGTGCTTTTCGAAAGGCCAAGAGGTCCTCCAATAGCCGCAAGTCCACTGGGAGGGAATTCCAAAGTTCAGCCGCCCTAACCCGGAAAGAGCGACCACCAGCCCGACACAACCTGTATCGGGGGACCACCACGAGCGCTTGACTACCTGATCTCAGAGCGCGGGAAGGAACATACCATGACAGGAGATCAGCAAGAATTGGCGGACCTGCTCCCCTCAAGATCTTAAACGCCACGCACAACACCTTAAACTGGATGCGTGATTTGATGGGGAGCCAATGCAAAGATCTCAAGACTCCCGAGACAGAGCTCCTTCGAGGTAAGCCCACAATGGCTCTCGCCGCGGCATTCTGCACGCGTTGGAGGCGGGTGGTCTCCGCCACGTTGGTCCCTGCCAGAAGCGAGCTGGCATAGTCCAGGCGAGATAATACCGTGGCCTGGACTAACAACTGCCTGGTACCACGGTCAAAGAACTTAAGAATGGGCCTCAGCGACCGCAAGATGCCAAAACAGCAGGCCGCGATTTTGTTCGAGTGTCCCTCGTAACTAAGAGCAGGATCCATCCAAACTCCCAGATTCCTAAGTTCTGTGACCGGGAGGGGGACCGGCCCCAGTTCAACGGGCCACCACTTGTCCCCCCACAGTTCCGCCCTCCTGCCGACGATCATGATCTCGGTTTTCTTCGCGTTGAGCTGGAGACAGTTGTTCTTCATCCAGCTTGCCACCGCCCTAAGTCCACTCTGAAACCTGGGGGCATCCCGGTCCGCATCCCCGCTGATAGTAACCGCTAGCTGAGTGTCGTCAGCATACGAGACCATAGTCATGTCCCATTGCTTGACGATCTCAGCCAGCGGTCTCACGTACAGATTGAACAGCGTGGGACTCAGCGAGGAGCCTTGCGGGACCCCCTGTCTCAGAGGAAGGAATTGGGACTGGAACGGTGGCAGCGCAACGCTAAAGAAACGATCGTTCAGGAAGGAGCGAAACCACTGGAGGGCAGAGCCACCCAGCCCGATCTCCTCCAGGCGATGCAACAGGATAGGATGGGACACGGTGTCGAACGCGGCGCTCAGATCTAATAAAACGAGCGCCGCTGTCTGCCCCGCATCCATCACTGTGCGCAGGTGTTCAGCCATGGAGAGAAGGGCGGTCTCCGTGCTGTGACCAGCACGGAAGCCATTTTGGGTGGGATCCAAGATGTTAACCTGGGTAAGGTGGGCCGAGAGAACTTTGTTGACATGAGCCTCCATTACTTTGGTAGGCCAGGGAAGCAAAGAGATAGGCCGATAGTTTTCAGGCTTGTCTGGGTCCAATGAGGGTTTCTTGAGAATGGGAGAAACCACCGCCCGCTTCCAGCTAAGGGGGACCGTGCCCGACTCCAACAAACTGTTGATCAAGGAGTGTACCACGGTCCGACCCGAGAACGACTCATCTCTAAAGAGAGCCGAACTAAGAGGGTCAGCGGGGGACCCAGATTTAACCTGCTTTGCCAAGATGTCAAACCCTTCAGATGTCAACAGGGGCAACGCGTGCAGGGCCGTGTCTCCACAGATGGAAATCGGAGACTCAACTGGGGGTCCTGTAGATGGAAAGGTCTTGTAGATGTTTTGGACCTTTTCCTGAAAGAACACCGCAAGGGCCTCACAATGTGCAGTGGAGCCAGTCGTCGGAGCATCAGGGCGCTTAGCTAGAAGGTCCTTCATCAATTTGAAAATAGTTTTCGAGGGATTAGAGCTGTTGCCAACTTCGGCAGTATAGTACATTGCCCGAGCACGGCACACAGCCCGATGGTACACTTTGACGGAGGCGAGATAGATAGCTTTTTCCCCGAATCGTACGCCTTCCGCCAAGCCCTCTCTGCACGCCTACAGCTACCCTTGAGCGCACGTAGGGCGCCATCGTACCACGGGCTAGATTCTCTAGCACTGGTCTTACAGGCGGTGAGTGGAATAAGCGCATCTAGCGCCTTGGAGATCCACGCGCAGAACCCATCGTAGCCTGAATCAACAGTTACAAACGGGTCTAATGGCTCTGCAGTGAGGACACGGTGCAGATCTTCCAACCGTAATTTGCCCCAATGCCGCCTTACGACCAGCTTGGCAGGAGGAATGACAGTCCTACCTGGTAAAGGGGTACTAATGGCGACCAAAGAGTGGTCCGTCCAACCCAGGGGCGAGACGGCAGTGACAGAAGCATCTGCCAAATTAGTGAAGAAGGGATCTAACGTGTGGCCACCGGTGTGGGTGGACTGCTGAACAAGTTGCGACAGCTGTAAGGCCTCCAAGTCCGCGAGAATGCCACTGACCGCGGGTAGGTTAGGTCTGTCGAAATGGAGATTGAGGTCCCCCAAAATCGAAAAATTGGGACACCCTACCACCAAGGAGCTGACCACATCCGGGAAAGCAGCGCGAAATGCCGCCTCGCTCCCTGGGGGACGATAGACCACCATCCCCGAGAGTGAAAAGTGAGGAGTAACCAGAATCTTAAACATCGCACTTTCACATCCCGCAATGGTCAGTGCAGTCCAGGAGCAAGTAAAACTAGAACGAATAGCCAGGGCAATTCCCCCTCCCCTTGAAGATCGATTAAGGGTACGGACTGTGTAGTCAGGGGGGAATGCCAGATTAATAATGGCTGCGTCCTCGTCTTTCAGCCATGTCTCGGTGATAGCCACGATGTCTGGGCTTTCATCCTGCAATAGGTCGAATACTGCCTGATAGTGCGACACCAAAGACCTAGCATTAAAACTAAAAATGCGGAGAACATGCTCCGGGCGGTTATTGCAAACGGCTGCCACCGAATGCGTGGGGGCGATGGAAGTAGCTCGCTCCAAAAACCACTGACAGCCAGCACAATGATAAGGACCGACTAACGGGTGTAAGAGAGGTGAACTACACCCAGCAGTCCGGCGTCCTAAGTCTCGCAGGGTGTCACAGGAGTATGTCAACATGGCTGGAAAAACCACCCGCACACCGTACCAGCAGGGCCTAGCCCGAGTCCCGCACGTCCTTAGCGCGGACGGGCGCAGACGGGCAGGACTCAGGCACGACTCCGGCTAAGCGACGGCGTCCTGGCTGCGCGGAGAGGACGACTTTAAATAGGCGTCCCCTGGACTGAAGCGAGCGTCAGGACGCTCTAAGATGGCGCCCGCAAAAAGCGCCAACAGCCCCAATCCAAAATGGTGGCTAAAGTTAAACAAATAAGCGGTGCGCTAATATTTTAAGTGCAGGTAAGTGGAGACCCTTTCCCCCAGGCAAAGCAAAAGACCAGAAGAAAAATAAACGCATAGAAATGCGCAATAAGGTTAAAATACAGCGCTGAGGAGGGGTGTCCGAAACCAATAACTTAATGTACAATTCATTCGAATGCCTAACCGCCAACATCAAAACCTCCAACAATAACCTAGTGGTCTGTCACCTCCTATACCATCCCCCAGGCAACTTCGTCATGTTCTCAGAACACCTGTCTGACCTAATCGCACATTGCTCTCTCCGAGATACCAACAACGTCATTCTAGGCGACCTTAACCTCCACTGGAATGACAAAAACAGTGCTCTTGTACAAAGCCTAAATGACCTTCTCCTTTCCAACAACCTCACCCAACACTGTTCTCAAGAAACCCACAACAAAGGAGCTATCCTGTATGCCATCATCGCCAATCATGACGAGCTCACCATAGATTACATCCTGCGGGTCGACTGGTCAGACCATCACCTTATCCTATTCCACCTCCCTCATCTAACCCTGCCTCTGTCCTCCATCTCTAAACCCCCATCATGGTCAAGAAACCTATTGCAGATCAACACAGAGGAGTTAGAAGAGAAAATATCTTCCCGCCTGCCCATCTCCCCAGAAGGCCTCTCCACCTGTTAGGGTCTGTGTCCCCTTTCCCTGAAATAATTGTCTATACTTTTGAGCTAATGTAAACTCAGTATTGCATGTGATAAATGCAAGCTTTCAGGTATTGTCGTGTTAGTTACATTATTATTGCCAAAATGCTGGGTTGCCAAAGCTTCTTGTTCATTTGTTGCCACGTGTTGTTTATTGCCGCTGTAGCCCTCTCGTACACGAGCTTGCATATTAATGAAGCGCTGCACGTCTTCCATGATTACACGTGCAGTGCTTGTGAACCGCACCCATCGCTGCCTATAAAAGGCAGCCCCGAACGTTAACAGTTGCTTGTGCTCGTCCTTCCTTCCCGCTTACCTGAAGATCCTGCTCCACGTCTCCTCCGGTCCTGGATTCCTCTGTTCAGGCCCTACTCCTCCTCGGACCAGCATCTCTCCCTCGGAGCTGGATTCGGCTCCCATTTCCTTTGGCTGTTTCCGGCGATTCTTGGTTCCGGCCCCCAGCCAAAAGCGGAACAACCTCAAACAAAAAGGACAAAGACAAGGTTAGCAAGCAAAATTTACCAACGATTGCCAAGTAAGTTATTTATCATTCTTTTCTCAAAGACTCATCCTGAAGACAGTTCAAGGATACCGGCACATACATTTTTGGTAACATCTTTGTTGGGACATTATTGCTAAGACTTTAATTGGAACTAAGATAAGACGCAAATCCAGAACAGAAAACTGCTTTTCCTCCCTGATTGTTGGAAAGACTTACACTCAGGGTGCTGGAATCAAAGGTTTCAGGGTGGGTACGAACTGTCTTCAAAATCCAACAGAACTATCTGGATATTCAGGTGAGCCAGAGTTTGACACCACCGAAGAACTCACAACCCACTACAACGTTGCCATGTCCTCGATTCTTGACGAACTAGCCCCCTTGAAACTGAAAAAAGCCAGTATTGAATGCCTCTAGATCCTGGTTCAATATGGACATTAATGAGGAAAGAAGACAACTTAGAGCCTCTGAACGTCTCTGGAAAAAGGACCCATCCTCCAACCGTCTCGAGGAACTCAGAGCAGCAAGAAGAAAGTACAAACAACATATCAATAACAAAAAATCCAACTTTTTCTGCTCCGTGCTGGACAAGGCCAAAAACAGACCAAGAGAACTCTTTGACATCATTAGAAAACAAACGTCCAAGCCAACGACAAGCCTCGTCCAGCCCTCAAAAACCTTATGCGACAATTTCGCCAACTTCTTTAATGAAAAAAATCAACTTGATCGAACTCTCTCTGGACCTTAAAGATTGCTCTCCAACAAGCGAAATCACCTCGAAAAGGAGCAAGCAACAACCTGGTCTTCCTTTGACCCCATCTCAGAAGCAGAGATCCTCAAGTTTATCTCCTCCTCCAAGCCATCGTCTCACAACCTCGACCCCATTCCCTCTCAAATAGTCAAAGAACAGAAACTCTCCCTGGCTCCTCTTTGGTGTGAAATCATAAACAGCTCGCTAAAAACTGGCACCATTCCTGACTGCCTTAAAGTTGGTCAAGTCACCCCTCTTCTAAAAAACCAGGCTTAGACACAACCGACCTGAACAATTTCAGACCTATCTCCAATCTCCCTTCTCTTGCCAATGCCTTTGAAAAATGTGTCCTCCGTCAACTGAACAAACATATTGACAGCATAAATCTGCTTGACCACCACCAATCAGGCTTCAGAAAAGGCTACAACACAGAAACTGCAATCCTCAACATCATGAATGACATCTTCAACTCCCTCGCCGCAGGCCAAAGCTGGCTCCTCATCCTCCTAGAATTGTCAGCGGCTTTTGACACTGTAGACCAAAGCCTTCTCATCACAGCTCTCAAACAATGGGTTGGCGCAAACGAAGTGGTCCTCCAGTGGTTCTCCTCCTTCTTCCACACCCGCGTCCAAAGAGTCAAAACCAAATCCTTTGCCTCCGAACTCGTCCCTGTAAACAGAGGCGTCCCTCAAGGCTCCGTTCTCTCCCCTCAACTGTTCAACATATACGTGGAACCTCTCACCTCCGTTCTAAAAAAAGCAAATATCCCCTTTCATCTCTATGCAGACAATACACAGATCTACCTTCAAACCTCCTCCCTTAATGACATTCAAAGACTCAACAATACCCTCAAAGAAGTCCAAGAATGGCTATCAATGAACCACCTCAAACTCAATCAGGGTAAAACTGAGATCCTCCACGCCTCCAACAAAGAAGAAAACCCGCAAATTGTTGAATAGTTGAAAGCCATTGACTCGCTCAACGGAAATCTCACCCTGGCAACCTTGGTCAAATCACTGGGAATCACCCTTGACCACAACCTATCCATGTCAAATCACATCAAGAACTCCGCCAATAGCGCCTTCCTCAATCTGAAGCTCCTCAACAGAATCATATCCCACATCCCTCCCGTCGACCTCAAGCAAGCCACCCAATCACTGGTGTTGTTCAGATTGGACTATGGGAACGCAGTTCCTTCCAGTACAGCTCTTTCTCACCTAGCCCCGCTCAAAACCACCCTCAATGCTGCAGCCAGAATGGTCACCGGAATCAAGAAATTTGACCACATTACTCCTGCACTCAGAGATCTTAAATGGCTCACTGTTGAAATGCGGGCCAGCTTCTGAACTGCCTGCCTCACACACAAAGCCCTACACACAGGGAAACCGGAATACTTAGCCTCCAAACTCAAGAAAGCCGGACAAGCAAGAAGCCTCAGGAGTTCCAACTCCTTCCTACTCATTCCCCAAAAAACGTGTAAACAAAAGACTGCTGCCCGCTCTTTTGCAGGAAACGCTCCGAAAATACGGAACGCCATCGCAGTCAACATCAGAACCACCCCTTCCTTTCCAAAATTCAAAAGCCTCCTAAAAACCGTCTACCTCAACCATGCCTTCCCGAATGCAATTACGTGACACTCTCACCGCCCAGGCTGTCACCGGACAGCGCGCCCTCAATGGGCAGCCTTTCAGCCATCGAATTCAACCACTTCCCACCTCCTACCCTCTCTCTGAACTCTCATACTCTCATCCCCTGGATCGGCACTGCGAAGCGATCTTTTCCTGCATAAGTCTTGCCTTTCCCTGGGATTTGAGACTACCTTCTGACCCCTTGTCCTCATTGCCACACCTCGACCTCCTCAACCTCTCTACCTTAACGGGGCACCTTGGGCACTCAGCAGAACTGTAATGCTTCCTTTTGAACTTTTTCTTCCTCAATGGCACTCCTCCGACACCCAGCAGAACTGTTAAGCTTCCTTTTTGAACTTTTCTCCCTACCACGCCTTTGTCCTGTATTTTGTTATAAATGTTTCTTTGTTATAAATGTTTTTATGCTGTAAAGCGCTCTGATACCCTCGGGTCTGGCTAGCGCTATAGAAAACCTCTAAATAAATAAATAAATATCATTGGTCCCATGAACCCTCCTACTGCATATGGGCACAGTTATATACGAGTGGTGGTGGACCATGCCACTAGGTATCCAGAGGCAATACCATTTAAAACCACCACAGCACCTTTGGTGGCCAGGGCCCTCCTGGGAATTTTTTTCAGAGTGGGTTTCCCTAAGGTCTTAACTGACAGAAGTACAAACTTCATGTCAAGTTACATCACTGCAATGTAGAAGGAGTGTGGAGTGAACTACAAGTTCACCACACCCTATCACCCACAATGCAATGGGTTAGTTGAAAGGTTCAACAAAATCCTCAAGGGCATGATAATGGGCATCCCAGAAAAGCTTAGGAAAAAATGGGTTGTCCTGTTGCCCTGCCTTCTCTTTGCCTACAGGGAGGTCCCACAGACAGGGGTTGGCTACAGCCCTTTTGAACTTCTATTTGGGCATCCAGTTAGCGATCCCTTGTGTTTGGTTAAGGAAGGATGGGAGTTACCTCTCAAACCTCCTAAACAAGACATAGTGGACTATGTACTTGGCCTTCGCTCCAAAGATGGCTGAGTGCACGTAGAATGCCAGTAAAAACCTTGAGGCAAGTCAAGAATTACAAAAAGCTGGCATGACCAAAAGGCTGTTCTGGCTGTTTATCAGCCAGGGCAGAAGGTGTGGGTGTTGGAGCCTGTGGCCCCAGCAGCTCTCCAAGATAAATGGAGTGGACCCCATACCATTCTTGAGCAGAAGGGAGAGGTCACTTACTTGGCCGACCTTGGTACTCCCAGTCCAACAGGGTGCTCCATGTAAACTGGCTCAAGCCATACATTGGGCTGACATGGGCTTGGTCATAGGAGCTGATGAGGGACAGGACCACCCACTCCCAGACTTCCTCTCAAAGAACCCAGATGATGGATCAGTGGATGGTGTAGTCTTTGCAGACAGCCTCACTGGTCAACAGCAGATTGATTGTAGGAGTGTCCTCAATCAAGACCAGCATTTGTTTTCACTGACACCCAGTCACACTACCTGGTGTACCCATGAAGTGGACACAGGTGAGAGTCTACCTGCCAAGAATACAATCTACAGGCAGTCTGACCATGTCAGAGATTGCATCAGGACAGAGGTCCAAAATATGCTGGAACTGGGTGTGATTGGGCCCTTAGATAGCCCTTGGGCTATACCAGTAGTCCTGGTACCTAAACCTCACACCCAGGGTGGTAAGAGAGAGATGAGGTTTTGTGTGGCCTACAGAGGACTCAATGCAGTCACTAGGACTGATGCTCACTCTATTCCTAGGGCAGATGAACGTATTGATACTCTGGCCTCAGCCAAGTATCTAAGTACATTTGACCTCACTGCTGGCTGTTGGCAAATCAGACTAGCTGAGGATGCTAAACCAAAAACACCATTTTCAACCTTTGGTGGGCATTATCAATTTGTTTTAATGCCCTTTGGTTTGAAAATGCACCTGCCACATTCCAAAGGCTAGTTAACAAACTCCTTACAGGTCTGGAAGCATATAGTGCAGCATATCTTGAAGATATAGCTGTCTTTACCTCCATCTGGGAGGATCACCTGGTCCACCTGAAGAATGTTTTGGAGGCTCTGCCAAGAGCAGGCCTCACTATCAAAGCTACTAAGTTCAAATTGGGCAGAACAAGGTTGTGTACCTGGGCCACCTTGTGGGTGGAGGCCATGTTCAACCATTACAGAGCAAAATCCAGACCATCATGGACTGGGTTGCTCCAACTACCCAGACTCAGGTTATAGCTTTGTTGGGCCTGACTAGGTATTACAGGCGATCTGTTAAAGGATATAGGTCTATAGTGACTCCCTTGAATGATCTCACATCAAAGAGAATGCCCAAGAAGGTTCATTAGACAGTTAGCTGTCAAAAGGCGTTTGATGATTTCAAGCAGGCCATGTGCACTGCTCCCATTAAGCAGAGTCCAGACTACTCCAAGCAATTTATTGTCCAACCTGATGCATGCTGTGTTGTCACAATTTAATGGAGAGGGTCAGGATCACTCAGTTGCTTCTATCAGCAGGTTGACCCGCAGAGAGAAATGTTGGTCAGCTATAGAGAGGGAGGCCTTTGCTGTGGTATGGGCCCTATAGAAGCTGAGGGCATACTAATTTGGCACTCACTTCATTGTTCAGACAGATCATCAGCCCCTCTTCTGTTTAAAACAGATGAAGGGTGAAAACCTTAAACCTTTGAGGTGGTCCATCTCCCTACAGAGAATGGACTATACAGTGGTACATAGACCTGGGAGTAACATGCCAATGCAGTTGGACCCTCCAGATATTTCCACTTAGAAAATGAAGACTCAACTGACCAGGGTTAGCCTTATCTCCTTACGTGGGGGAAGGGGGTTGTGTAGAAAATTAGGATCTGCTTCTTATGGTTACCCCCACTTTTTGCTTCATGTGATACTGTTTTTGAACAGTCTGACTGGGATCCTGCAAATCTGGACCCAGTCTATCTGTTTTCTCCCTAGACTATTAACCATGTACTTAGGTACAGTAGAGATTGGATGCTGAGGTCCCTTGTCAGTCCCTAGTATATGGTACACATGTACCCAGGGCATAGGTACCCCAGAGGCCTCCCATGGGCCTCTGGGGTGGCATGTATTATGCCACCCATGAGAGGTCATGCAAAATGGAACTACAGGCCTGCCATTGTAGCCTGTGTAAGATGGTGCATACACCTCTTACTTTAGAAATAGGTTTCCTATATCTAAGGGTCACTGCTTTTAAAACCTATAAGTCCCCTATAGCAGGCCTCAACAATCCTGAAGGCAGGGAGCTTGGTTCTAAGTGAGAGGGTGCCCTTGCATGAACAGGACACTCCTGCAGCCTTCAGAGTTCATCCTCCCGGGTTTTCAGTGTATCAGCCATTTACGACATATAGAGTGCATTATGCGACCGCGTAATGACCAACTCTAAAATGGCTCAAAGTAACCCTACCGTGTTTGGTATCAAACATTGTGTAATCATACCCCCACACTAGTAACCGGTGTGGGAGGTATGATTCTACCCCTCAGAAATGAGCTTTGGGAGGTCCCTGGTGTTCCCGATGAATATAGCACGTTGCATTGCATGCTTTTACAACGCATGCGATTACAATGCGGTCATTACAACAAGCACGTTGTTACATCACAGCACCATTACAACACAAATCATTACAATGAATTACTCCAGGGAGGGCGCTGGACTTAGGAATAGTATAATTTACTATTCCAACTCCAGTGTGTGCAACAGTAGGGAAGGTGTTGGAATAGTAAATTATACTATTCCTTAGTTTGAAGCGCCCCCTAGCGCAAGTCATTGTAATGACTTGCGTTGTTATGGTACTGCGGTGTAACAACCCAGTCGTTGAAACAAACGTGTTGTAATCGCATGCGTTGATACGCATGCGATGTGAAGGCGATTCCCATTCCCAGTACCAGCCTTCTAGTCTTGGGCAGCCCAAAATGATTTCCTCCGACCAGACACATTTCTGCCCTCCTGCTGCTGAGCCAAGCTTGAGCAGGGGAAGGCAGAACAGTAGGCATCCTGTCACAGGGAAGTGTGGCCACCTCCCAGACAGGATTTAGTGTATTAGGCCTGGGTGGGTACGTTTGCCAGTGACCGAATGTTTGCATGATGAGCACATTTGGCTCCTGCTCTGGCGTGAAACTGGACAAAGGGCAAGGGAGTAACCTCCCCACTGTCCTGACCCCCCCGGGAGGGCCTCCTTAATCTGTCCAACCCTCTCCAGTGGGTAAAAAAGGGCTTACCTGACTGTAGGACCCTAGATTCGACCTGGACAAGATTCTGAACCAGAAACCACTGAACTTTGACTGTCTGCACACTCTGGACTTCGCTGGACTTCGTTTTGGCCCGACTTTGTCTCCCTCTCAGTCTAAAGCATTGTCTGTACCTGTGCACCATACAGGCTCTGTGCAGGACCTGTGGAGCATCAAGGACCACTGAAGATCTCTCCCTTGGAGTGAAGGAGTCACTCCCTTGCAACCGCAGGCACCACATTGTAATTAACAGGTCGGCTGCTCCTGAGCTCCTACGGGCTCCGAAGGCTCCAGCAACACAGGACTCGAGTTTCCAAGTGCCTTGAGGTCTAAGCTGCCCTCTTGCCAAGTTTGTGGGGGCTGCAATACCCGTACCCCCATGTACTGTGTACTTTTGCAAGTGCATATGCTTGTTGGCATTTCCAAAACAAGTGCCCTGTGCTCCGAGTAACCCCGAGTAATAGCTTGTATCCAGCTCCTGGTCATCTTCAACTTCTCCTGGTCCCTGTGGCTGCAAAATCGAGAACCCCCTCTTCGCACCTGAAGCACCCGACATCGGTGGGCATTCATCTACCGATCCCCTGGTGACTCCTGAGTGACCCAGATTCGGTCCCCTATTCTTTTAGGTACTCTTTATCAAGAATCCACCTTTGGATTCCAACTGACACTTTTCTTCTTCCCAGCAGTGGCTCTTCCTCAAAGTCCTCCATAGGGATCAATGTGGTTTCCAACACCAATTCTGACCCAAACACCCAGCTTCCCTGGGATAGGTAACTCTGGTACTACGGTATCCACGGGTGGGGTGGCTCTCCACCCTCCTAACTTCTACAGGGCTTCTTCGAAGTCCACTTAGAAGGGTCCTTAAACTTTAAACCTGCATCGGCGACTCTGCCATAGAACTGTACGGCGCACGCGGTCGTGTTCCCACACTGCACCCGTCCTCTGTGGGGTCACTACTCACTCACCTTGGGTGGTTCCTTGGGGTATCAGCGATTCTACGTCCTCTAGACAGTGTCTTGACTTGAGTCGTGGTTCCTATTAACACTATTTTAGCATATGGTTTGGTCTCCCCCTGGAGCCCACTGTGTGGACATTTAAGGATTTGTCCAGGTGCATTGTGGGTCTTGTAGTCCCCACTTCCCAAAGAACTACTCAGATTCTGTAACCTTGGATTGGTGTTGTGAACCCTCCAAGACCCAAAAGAAACATCTGGAGAAGAAGGCCGCTGCTCGCCCCCTGGACTGCACAAGAGAGGACTGCACTCATCAGGACTGCACCTGCTGCATCCAGAAGGCTTCACAACAAAAAGACTTTGCCTGTCTTGAAGGATAGGAAGTGGACAGCCTGATCACAAACAAGTAGAAAAGTGCTGGAAGGGCTACTTGCAGCAACAACACTACCTGGACAACTCCAGCTGACAAGGTTCACCTGGATTTTACTTAAATTGACCAAGTGCATTGTTGGAGTCGTGGTCCCAGACCCCAAGAGGCAAACACTATGGTATCTCATCATTACCAAATACATTATTCAGCTAAATCAGTGTTACCATGCAAAGTGTTAGATACACGTCTCATACATATAAAGTCTCTGAAATCAAAGTCTCTTTATGTGCTCGGAATGTGCCAAATTGCTATGTCAATTGGTCGTCCTTATACGTTGAAGTTTGTTACAAAATATGCTTAAAAACAGTGTTTAAAAATTAGCCAGCCATTGCAGTTCTTGATGCATAATCTTGGTAATTTACTTTAAAGGTAGTACCCTAACCTTATATATGGTACATAACCATATTCTTGGCTTTTGCAAATGCTCAGTGTCAAGCAGTGGAAGAATCACCACATGGTAACGTGTCATCACAGAAGCTACAGGTAAGTGATAGTTCTGGATGTTGCTCAAAGCATTGGTCTAAGTTCTTGAGGCTGACCAGAGGATACCCAGGTGAACTGGAACATGAGAGGTCAGTTCTTTATACATGGATAGTTAGGCCAAGCACTACCGCGTGGTATGGGCACAGTTTAAATACCATTCCCAAATCCAAGATGGCTGACAACATGTACGCTCTGAATTGTCATGAGATTTCCGGCAGTGCGCGGCAGGAAACAGATGCCTTGGGGAAACGTGTTTAATCTTATCAACATGGTTTTTGTGCAATAAGCATCACAGGAATCGTACCAGGGGATACCCTAAGACTTATACAGTGTTGAGGGTCATACCAAGAGGTTCAGATGGCCTGCCAGGCCGGGAGATATTTAATGTAAAACCTGTCAGCAGGGCCGGCGCTAGGCATGGGCAGTGTGGGCGGCTGCACAGGGCCTCGCACTCAGGCCAAGAGCATGGGGCCAAGCACTGGTGATGTGTCCTGTTGTTTCCCTGGCGAGCTATTTAAAAAAAAGGTGTCGCCTTGCAATTAAGGTCCATCGGAGGGGCCCCCTCCCCGGGCCTCTCAGGGATGGTGTCTGTCTGAAGGCATAGGGGAGGGAGACGCTCCCTCAATTGCAAGGAGACCATTCACAGACACTGTGTGGGGCCCATTGTCCAGAATTTTGGCTCCCCCACAGTTTTAACTTTTAGACCACAATCAATTCTCACACCTATCAACTGAAGGTGTGAGAAATGCTTGTGGAGTAAAAGTTAAAACTGTGGGGGCACAAAAATGCTGGACAATGGGCCCCCACAGTGTCTCTGAATGGTCTCCTTGCAAGGGGCCACTTATCTAAATTAGAGGGGGCCTCGCACGTTCCCTTTTAGCCCAGGGCCTCGCAAATCCTAGGACCCGCCCTGCCTGTCAGCAGTGCTCTGCACCTGGTCGCGTGTGCGGCAGGGGCGGAGCTGCACCACAATAATGCCCTTTAGAGGCTACGTGCATCTCTTCCACCCAGTTCTCACTCACCTTTGCTTCCGGGTCACATTGTCAGTGCATCCGCTGTCCTCGGCGGGCGGTCAGTGGCTTCTTTCCTGCTCCTGGTCCTGCTAATTTGCTAATCCTGATTTTGCCTACCACAAAGAAAATAAATAACAAAGATACTTTAAGCTTCACCACTTTCTTAGGTGGTAACGCACTTTGCACTGCTTGTAAAGTCTGATTGCTTATACTTATCTGTAAATGGTTCTCAGCAGTAATTTTTGTGCTCTAGTTTTTGTTGGTTCACTAATATGAATACACTTGTTTCCAATATTACTGTTATGGAGACTGTTATGTTGTTGGGCTTAATTATTCCAATGACACAAAATGCTTTAGATAGGTTGGGTGTTTATTCATTCATTTCCTATTAGAGTAATTTTATTATTCACATGGTCAAAATGCCTTTGTCTTCTCTGTTTTTTATTTCCATAGATTGTATACAAACCCTGAGTATGCAGACATTCTTTTAATTTCAGAAAAGGGGATTTGTACAGGTAGTTAATGTGTAAAAGAGCATAGATATATAGTAGAGTATACTAGTCTTGCCTACATGTAGGAAGGTTCACAACTCCTGATATAATTTCTCTCTTCTTTATACACAGGCACCTTACTTACATCTCTAAGTTGGCTCTGTGTTTTCTTTTCCCCTTTCTCCTCTACCCTCTTTCACCATGAAATGCTTTGACATTGTTGGGTGTTCTTGATGCTGCAGGGAAGTTGGGATCTCGCATCTTGTTTTTCATATCACGCCTGTGGAAACTCCGGTGACAAAAAGCAAAACCCACGTATATTTTCCCCCTGAGCGATATACAAAAATATCAGATAACCCATGCGAGTTTAGCCTATATGATAGGAAATTTACAGAAAGAGACTCAAGGCATTACACATAGGGTGGATACGTTATAGTACAGTACTATTCCTAGTACTGCTACAGGTTTTAATACAGGGGCTGCAGAGACACAACTCCTCCAGCTATATCCGTAGTCCCCCTCAAACATTTTACAGGGGATACCATAAACAAAATGCCACGTTCATTAATCAATGTCAGCTGCATTTAATGTATAAATCTGTATGTTTCCCTACAGAACAGGCTAAAGTAATATTTGTTCCATCCTTTTTAGGTGGCATGGCTTCCACACGGTCACTCCCTTTGGCAGAACGCAATGACCCGCTGCTGTATGATTGCACAGCGTTCAAGGGCGAATTGAGTAGGTTATTTGACAGGCATTCTTTCATGCATTCAGCTGATGCAGAACTACTGAACCTCTAACAAGGAACTAAAGACTTAGGGGCCCATTAGGATCACGGGCGGATCCGCCCGTGATCCGACCCCACCCGCCACCCATTCCCCCCACCATATTACTATGGCGGGGTGGACCGCGGTGAACGGAAAGACCGTCCGCCGCTTTTCTGCCCATTCAACAAGTTGACTGGGCGGAAAAGGGTTTAATATGGTGGCGGTGTCTGTTAGGCACTGCCAGCCATATTACCATGGGTGCGGTAACATGCCTGTCCGTCACGGAAAGGCATGCAGGAATAGTCTGTGGTGGCCCGTTGCGGGCCCCCAGGGACTCTGGGGGGTGGGGGATGCACATGGGGGTTACCTATGGTACCCCCCTGCAGCTCCATGCACGACATGGCAGGCACAGCGCGGTGCCTGCCATGTTGTGCATGGAAGTGCACAACATGCCTTCCTGGCATTGTGGCGGGCGGTGCTGAGTGCACCGCCCGCCACAATGACAGGAATGCAGGATGCGCCCGCCACTGTGGTGGGTGCATCCTAATTACCCCCACAGGACAAAGTCCGCCCGCCATCCTAATGACCCCCTTAATGACATATGTATCTAATTTCAATAGACTAGTTGGAAAAGGAAAATGGCCTGAGGAAAAATGCAGTGCACTTTTTTTATAGAGGACTTAGGGAGGAATTAAAGGATATGATAGCTCAAGTGGTAGATCCTCCTGAGTCGTGTTGTGCCCTGATTGACTTAATAGTCAAATTAGATCATTGGTTAAGTGAAAGACTGCCGGAAAGAAGATGCTGAGATAACAGAATTCTGTTATATAAAGAGAAGAAAGTTGATCTTGGGAAACCTTCTGACGAACCAGAAACTATGCTAATTGGCAGCAAAAAGGGGCCTTTAAGCGAAGAAGAGCAACACAGAGACAGGGATGAAAAGCTGTGTCTATACCGGGGAAGCAGGGGATTTTTATGTGTGATTGTTCTGTTATACCCAAGAGACGAAAGGAGTTGGGAAACTACTAAGTTCGAAGCCTGTTGAGGACAAGTGCTTCAGGTAATTCAGGTTTAATAGTGTCACAAATAGTGGCACAGGTGAGTTTTCCCACTACCACTTTTTCGTGGCCACTCACCTCATGTGGGGAGAGTTGTCAATTGATATCCTGGTTATGATAGACTCAGGGCCTACAGGGAATTTTATGGGCATTCAATGAGCCAAGCAAATGAAAATTCCTGTTTTTTACCAAAAACTATGCAAATGAAGTGAAAACTATAGATTGTAGTAATATTAAATCAGGTCCAAAAGCACATGCCACTGGAAACATGACCCTTGTCATACATGAGCTGGACTTAGAAACGGTGAGTTTTTATTGAATTCAATCAACCCAATTTCAAGAAATATTGGGTATTCCCTGTCTGGTAAAACACAATTCTGCTATTGATTTGAGTAGCCATTCTCTTTCTTTCCGTTCTGTATTTTGTAACACTTACATTAAGAGAAAAGAACATCAGAAAGAAATAGCTGTAATCACTGAATCTGAGGTAAATGTACTGCCTTTTTGCTATCAGGATTTGGCGGAAGTCTTTGATTAAAAAAAGGCATCTTCTCTTCCGTACCATAGACCATATGATTGCCGCATTGATTTGACCACTGCAGCACACATTCCTTGCAGCAGAATTTACGCCCTAACAGAGAAGGAAAATATTTATTTATGTGACTACCTGGATGAAATGTTGTGAACAGAGTTTATTAGACATTCTCCCTCCCCCACTTCCTCTTCTCTTTCTTTTTAATTCCTGAATGAGAGGGTGAGCTCAGGTGCTCCATAGACTACAGATCACTCAATGATATCACCATAAAAACCAATGACCTCTACAATTAATTCAATCATTTCTTGACCAGGTCAGAGATGCTAAGGTCTTCACTATGCTTAATATTAGAGGAGCACATCATTTGGTTAGGGTACAAGAAGATGGCTTATACGAATATCTGGTTTTGCCCTATACGCTTTGTAACACTCCTACTTCCTTTCAATTTTTATAAATGAGGTCTTCAGAGAACTACTGGACATCAGCACTATTGCCTATCTATATAGAGGGTATTTTGCTTTATTCACCCTCAATAAGGGAACATATCATACATATAAGGGCAGTCCTATAGAAACTGAGAGACAAAAACTTGTATGTGAAATTAGACAAATGTGAGTTCCACACATCAAGGGTTACGTTTTTGGTATTTGTGTTATCCTCAGAAGGGGTGAACATGAATCCACAGAAAGTATCAGCCATAGTTCGCTGGCAGTCCCCTCAGTCTGTAAATGAAGTGCAAAGCTTCTTAGGTTTTGCTAACTTTTATAGGCACTTCATTCACAACTTTTCAAACTTTGTGTCTCCAATCACTAGGTTACTATGAAAAGGGGTTACATTTCAGTGGACCCCTGCGGCAGAAGAATCCTTTCCAATGCTAAAACAGGGATTTACCAGGCACTCATATTGAAACATCCTGACCCGTCCCAACACTTCATATTTGAAGCCGATGCCTCTCAAGTGGCAACTGGGGGGGGTACTGACGCAAAGAGACAAAGCATCAAAGTTTTTACATCCTGTTGCTATTTATTCACATAAGCTCAGTCCCACAGAGCAGAATTATTCTGTAGGTGATAAAGAGCTTCTTTCGATAAAGAGGGCATTTAGAGAATGGCACCAGTATTTGTTGTGAGATTTACACATTGTCACGGTCCTTGCCGATCATAGGAACTTGCAGCTTTTAAAGGCAACATGAGCATTGTCCATGAGACAACTGGATTGGACGCAGTATTTCCGTGTCTTTGATTTTGTTATTCAATTTCAAGCAGGACGGAATCATGGGAAAGCTGATGTCTTATTACACTTAGGTTATTAGATATAAGAAACACCTAGCAACCATACCCCTATTATAGCAAGGAAACGCATTCTGGTGGCCATATTTTCTGAAGAACTCTTCACAAATGTGATAATAAAAGCTCAGCAATTTAAAGAAGTAGAGACCCTAAAAAACAAGCAGTATTTTGCCGGGTGCTTCTCTTTTGCTCTGTACTCACCTTTGCTTCCGAGTCATGTGGTCACGTCCGCCTTCATTGTCGGGCTGTCGATGGATTCTTTCCCACTCCTGGGCCACCTAATTCACTCATACTGAATTTTCCTGTAACAAAGAAAATAAATAACTTTAAGCTTCACCACTTTATCAGGCAGTAACGTTATTTGCACTGCTTGTGAAGTCTAATTGATTATACTTATCTGTAAATGGTTCTCAGTATGCTGGACGTTCCATTGATTGTGCCAGCCTTTCTCTTGACCTGAATATGAAAGAAACATAATTACTGCAGAAATTCTTCTGATATTTCTTTGTCTTCTGTTTTTTAGCCCTGCACTAATTTTTTTGCTCTAGATTTTGTTGGTTCACTTATTGGAATACACTTGTTTCCTATATTCCGGTTATGGAGATTGTTATGTTTTTGGCTTACTTATATGCAACGCACATAATGTTTATAGGTAGGTTGAGTGTTTGTTCATTCATTTTCTATGAGAGTTATTTTAATACCAATTTGTCCCAAATGCCCTTTTTTTCTTCCATAGATTGTAATCAAACCGTGTGTATGCAGCCATTCCTTTAATTTCAGAAGAGGGGATTTATACAGGTAGTTAATGCATGAAAGAACAAAGATATTTAGTACAGTATACTAGTCTTGCCTACATGTATGAAGGTTCACACCTACTGATATATTTCTCTCTTCTTTATACACTGGGAATACTTAGAAATACCTGGGACCATTTTCACCTCACTGAATTGGCTCAGTGGGACTGGTCTTTCACTATGACATGCTTTGACATCGTTTGGTGGTCTTGGTGTTACAGGGAAGTTGTGATCTCTCATATTTTTTTCCATATCGTTGTTGTGGAAACTAAGGTAACTACACAGTCTGCCGGCCTCTGGAGATCTTACCATATATATCACAGGGTCCTTCAAAGTCAATAAGGATATCAGCCATCAGAAGCCACAGGGGCATGAGGACATGTGTTTTAGCCAGGAAACCCAGAGCGCAGAGCACACAGGGTGGGCAACTAGAGCCATGAGAACCCAGGCCATGACACTTATGATCTCAAATATTACATCACTCATTACATGTTCTATGACATCATTTACATCATTTATGACTTTACTGATGACATCTCAAATGGACCCCATTTCTTCACCCTGAGGGCCGATGAACATTAAAAAGGGGAGGGGGCCATGTAGCCCCCCTTCTCTGGTCATTCTTAATCCCCAGAGACCTCATCCCCAATGGCTGCCTTACAAAATAAAGTTGAGAGGGGTTACATGGCATGCCCACCCTGAGCCTTCTCACCCCCAAATACCCCAGTCCACAAAGCTGTGCATGTTTTTAAAAGGGTGAGTGGGGCCCTCTACCGAAAGCTTATTTGGCCCTGGGGACCCAATCACCCGGTATGTGCATTGCAAATGGGTAAGTGCCCCGAAGCAAACATGAGACACCCACACACGGTTGGGGGCCAGAGGGGGAGCCCCAGGGCCCCGCAACCCCTAATTACTCCCCCCCCATCGTTCAACAGCCCTCATTGCTCCTTCCCTGAAGGAGCAGCAATATGTGCTCTGTTTTACTGGCCACATCAATGTCCCGCCCACTGGAAGCATAATTAGGGCCTGGTTACGAGTTTGGCAGACAAGGTTACTCATAAGAAACGTGATGATATCCTGTCTGCGGTATTACAATTCCATTATATCCTAGGGTATCCCATCCACCAAATTCGTAGTCAGGCCCTCAGTGTTTGCTCTCATATGGTGGGAGATTTAAAAATGCTCCTGCCAGACTGGACCAAATATGTTTCCCTGCCCGCTGTAATGCTGAAAGGGAAACTACTGTGTCCCAAGAGTGAGCTCCTCGAGACACAATAAGTGAGCCAGCCCCAGGGGATGGGGTCCCAGGGCCCGTAAAAAGGTTCATGGAGGGGAGCAGCATGGCCCCTCTATCTCTTTTTTAAAGTGACATGGGATGGGGTCCCCAAGGGCTATTTAAGGAAGGCTAGGGGAGCGGGCACCTCCCTTAATAAATACTTTAACCCCTGGGGATGAGGTCCCCAGGGCAGAAAATTACTCAGGGAGGAGGCATGCACCCCCTCCCTTTAATAAATAGGTTGGGGCCCGGGCGATGGGATCTCTAGAGGCAAATAAGTCTTAGGGAGGGGGCCGCACGCTCCCACCCTTAACAAATAGATTGAGCCTCATGGATGGGATCTCTGGGGCTGAAAACACATCGGGGAGGGTGACCAAGCATCCCCTTCCCCTAAATATACCCAACCTGGAGGATGAGGTTCCAGGGCCCCAATGGATTGGGAAGAGAGGCCCCACTGACGCCTCCATATATATACATATATTATATGATGGCAGACAAAAAATGTTATTTTGCTATCCTGCAATCGGGATCGTGGCAACATTTGCCGATTTCCATTTTTTTATTTTGGCCCCAGTTAGTTCCCTCTGTGTCCATGTGGCCTAGGGGAGCTAAATATCCCTACCATCCCCCCATGAATCATTTTTTTGTCCACTTCAGGACAGGGGACTAAGTCCTGAAGTCCTGTAATGGCTGCCAGCAATATATTTCTCGTTACTGGCATCAAATCATTGCGCTTGCTTCCACAGGAGCCTGATTCTTGTAGGAGTGAGATGGCCCAAGGGAAAATAAGCTCACTGGGCCATTGAGAACTATCAGGCACATGCATCAAAGCCTTTTGCGATTGCAAATGGTGCGATTCACAAAAATCAGCAGTTTGCGATCGCAAAATTAGCTTTTGCGATGCATCAAGGGTCAAGGCCCTCGCAATTTGAGAAATCGCAATTAATTGCGAGTTCTCAAATTGCGATTGCATTTAAGGAATCGCATTTTGTGATTCCTTAAATGCAATGCATGAAAGTAAAAAAATCAGCGATATCTCTATTTGGGGGAGCAAATTACCATGAAGTTGAACTTCATGGTAATTTGCAAAAACTTTGAAAAGTGTGAAAAATTTACTTTTGTGCATTTTTCAAAGTTTCATGTTGCACACACACATGCCGTTAGGGCATGTGTGTGCGCAACATATGTGCATGGATCAATTTCAGGGGTGCAACAGGGGGTCTTTTTGACACCCTGGCACCCTTGAAATTGCATTCTCAATTTGCTATTCTCTAATTGAGATTCGCAAATTGAGAATGTCTTCCCATTCATTCCTGTGGGCCTCTAGGCCCATAGGAATGAATGGGGAGGTATTCCTTAATTGCGACTCACAAATTGCGAGTCGCAATTAAGGAATGTTTAGAAATCGCTATTTGTTAAGCGATTTCTACATGCATATGGTTTTGCGATTCCTTAATTGCGATTCCTTAAAAATTGCAATTAAGGAATTGCAAAAGCCAACAATGATGCATGTGCCTGTTTGTGTTTTTAAATTGCTGCTCCCGCAAAACTCTTGAGAGACTTTCTCGGACCCAACTGTCCAGAAATAAAAATATATTTACACCTTTATTTCTCAAAAACTGCTCAACCGATTTACACCAAATCCCAACAAGCATTTGCAATTCAATTAGTCTTGCCTTTGGGACCTTATATGTATTTAGCTGTGCAGCACATTAGCCTGAGTGCTGAAACATCTACTGTTCTTTAACATGGAGGGAAAGTAAGCACCAAACTGTGTGACACACACGTATGGGAACACATGGAGAGAAATATTCCCTTTCAGCGGGAAATGATATAGTCCAAAGCTCTGTTTTTAATATAAAATCAGGGCCTTCAGTGGTCTATCACTGAAAATACAAGGGGCCAGATGTACGACAAGCAATTTTGTGACTCGTGCGAGTCGCAAAACTGAATGTACAACAGTGTGTTTAACACTGTTTGCGATTCCCAATGGGGCAGCAAATTGTGAGGCTCATGAATTATTTATGAGCCTTTTGTAATTTGCAAGCCCATGTGGAATGGCAGGCTCTCCCAGGTATGGTGGCCTGCTGGGCTCAGCAGACAACCATGTCTGGGACAGCTTTTAAAGAAAGCAGTTTTTTTATGCAGCCTGCTTTCCTTAAAGGAAAACGGGGTGCATTCAATAAAAAAAAGAAACTTTTTTCTTAAATTTTTTGCCTGCCCTTTAAAAAATATTTTTAGAGCGTGTGACAAAGGGGAAGGGATCCCCGGGGGACCCCTTCCCGTTTGCGACTCAACAACCACCCTCTTGAAGAGGGTGGTAATTTGCAAGTGTTTTGCGCCCCTTCCAAATAGCGAGTCTCTAAACACTTTTTTGCGAGTCTCAATTAATTGGCAACTCGCAAAATTATGTTAGTACATGGCCAGTACAATTTTAGCATGCGTAAATGGGGGGCTAACCTATTTGCGCATGCTAAAATTGTTTGTAAATCTGGCCCAAGATTTGAAAAAAATATTATTGTCTAAAGATGCTCGTGGAAAACAATTTCTATGGACTGTAATCTAGAGAATGCTAAAGTGATTCTGGGATTTTACAGACCTATGCTGGTCGTTTTCTATCAAGAAATTTAAATAGAGGCCGTTACCTGAAAAATTAAAAAAAGAAAGTCCCTCAGCAGAAATCAATTCTGGTATTTGACTGACCTCTGCTGGTCGTCTTCTATCAAGACAGTTAAATAGAGGCAGTTGAACGGAATAAAAGTCCCTAAGCGCAAGCAGACAAGTCCTAGAGCTGATCTCCAGAGCCTACAAAGTACCTACACATATAAGTATATAATTAGTATACACTAAATTATATACAAGAGGTCTCCAATGCTCGACCTAAAAAGCACAATCTGTGGACCAATATCTCGCTTCCTGCCAAATTTGGTGTCATTCCGTTCAGCAGGTTTTACATTGGTGCTTCTTAAATAAATCTATGGAAAATGTGAGGGATAAATTTGATACTCTACTTTTATCGCAATCTTTTGTGTTAGCATGATGCATCTATATTCGTATGTATCTATATTCATACTATCATAGTTTAGATTAATTAGTTATGTCGATACAGGAACTACTTTCCTGCTCTTGCATTATGTTTCTTAGCACACAGACTGAGAACCAAATAGACTCCATTTTGTTGTATACGTATTAGACTCGGACGGTGGTCACGTGCCACCCTCCAGCAGTCCAGTAAGCCCTGTTAGTTGAGTTATACAGACAGCTGAATTCATACTATTCTTTCTTGTTCTGAGACCCAAGGTCCCATCTGGTTTCAGAGGTGATAAGCGCATTCCGGGAGGCGCCGTACCCGTTCTCCCAGGCACAGAGACGGAAGAGAGTCCCCCATCCTGACCCTCCCCAATAATTATTTGCAACAAGGGGTGGTGATGGACAGAGTCTCTGAATTAAGCAGAGTACTCTCACCCAGTCAAGAGATCAGGGCTAGATCCAACACCGTTTTTTAGCTCATTGCACCATCCCAGTTTCAGAACCTGGCTGTATGCAAATTAGTCTGTCCCTGGCCCAGTGCATCATGAGAACAGGGCAGACCAGACTACAAAAGCCAATTCTTACACTGGGAAGGAAACAAGCTTCCGGGGACCGGTTTCTGCCATTTCAGGCGTCTTCAGCCCGGCTTGCTTGAATCCTGATGGTGCAATGAGCAAGGGACTCACACCTGAGTATACCCTTCCACGCTTAGGGTGGACAAAATTATTTACAACAAGGGGTGGTGATGGACAGAGTCTCTGAATTAAGCAGAGTACTCTCACCCAGTCAAGAGATCAGGGCTAGATCCAACACCGTTTTTTAGCTCATTGCACCATCCCAGTTTCAGAACCTGGCTGTATGCAAATTAGTCTGTCCCTGGCCCAGTGCATCATGGGAACAGGGCAGACCAGACTACAAAAGCCAATTCTTACACTGGGAAGGAAACAAGCTTCCGGGGACCGGTTTCTGCCATTTCAGGCATCTTCGGCCCGGCTTGCTTGAATCCTGATGGTGCAATGAGCAAGGGACTCACATCTGAGTATACACTTCCACGCTTAGGGTGGACAAAATTATTTACAACAAGGGGTGGTGATGGACAGAGTCTCTGAATTAAGCAGAGTACTCTCACCCAGTCAAGAGATCAGGGCTAGATCCAACACCGTTTTTTAGCTCATTGCACCATCCCAGTTTCAGAACCTGGCTGTATGCAAATTAGTCTGTCCCTGGCCCAGTGCATCATGGGAACAGGGCAGACCAGACTACAAAAGCCAATTCTTACACTGGGAAGGAAACAAGCTTCCGGGGACCGGTTTCTGCCATTTCAGGCGTCTTCGGCCCGGCTTGCTTGAATCCTGATGGTGCAATGAGCAAGGGACTCACATCTGAGTATACCCTTCCACGCTTAGGGTGGACAAAATTATTTACAACAAGGGGTGGTGATGGACAGAGTCTCTGAATTAAGCAGAGTACTCTCACCCAGTCAAGAGATCAGGGCTAGATCCAACACCGTTTTTTAGCTCATTGCACCATCCCAGTTTCAGAACCTGGCTGTATGCAAATTAGTCTGTCCCTGGCCCAGTGCATCATGGGAACAGGGCAGACCAGACTACAAAAGCCAATTCTTACACTGGGAAGGAAACAAGCTTCCGGGGACCGGTTTCTGCCATTTCAGGCGTCTTCGGCCCGGCTTGCTTGAATCCTGATGGTGCAATGAGCAAGGGACTCACATCTGAGTATACCCTTCCACGCTTAGGGTGGACAAAATTATTTACAACAAGGGGTGGTGATGGACAGAGTCTCTGAAACTGGGATGGTGCAGTGAGCTAAAAAACGGTGTTGGATCTAGCCCTGATCTCTTGACTGGGTGAGAGTATTCTGCTTAATTCAGAGACTCTGTCCCTCACCACCCCTTGTTGTAAATATTTTTGTCCACCCTAAGCGTGGAAGGGTATACTCAGACATGAGTCCCTTGCTCATTGCACCATCAGGATTCAAGCAAGCCGGGCCGAAGACGGCTGTAATGCCAGACACCGGTCCCCGGAAGCTTGTTTCCTTCCCAGTGTTAGAATTGGCTTTTGTAGTTTGGTTTGCCCTGTTCCCATCATGCACTGGGACAGGAACAGACTAATTTGCATACAGCCAGGTTCTGAAACTGGGATGGTGCAGTGAGCTAAAAAACGGTGTTGGATCTAGCCCTGATCTCTTGACTGGGTGAGAGTATTCTGCTTAATTCAGAGACTCTGTCCCTCACCACCCCTTGTTGTAAATATTTTTGTCCACCCTAAGCGTGGAAGGGTATACTCAGACATGAGTCCCTTGCTCATTGCACCATCAGGATTCAAGCAAGCCGGGCCGAAGACGGCTGTAATGCCAGAAACCGGTCCCCGGAAGCTTGTTTCCTTCCCAGTGTAAAAATTGGCTTTTGTAGTTTGGTTTGCCCTGTTCCCATCATGCACTGGGACAGGAACATACTAATTTGCATACAGCCAGGTTCTGAAACTGGGATGGTGCAGTGAGCTAAAAAACGGTGTTGCATCTAGCCCTGATCTCTTGACTGGGTGAGAGTATTCTGCTTAATTCAGAGACTCTGTCCCTCACCACCCCTTGTTGTAAATATTTTTGTCCACCCTAAGCGTGGAAGGGTATACTCAGACATGAGTCCCTGCTCATTGCACCATCAGGATTCAAGCAAGCCGGGCCGAAGACGGCTGTAATGCCAGAAACCGGTCCCCGGAAGCTTGTTTCCTTCCCAGTGTAAGAATTGGCTTTTGTAGTTTGGTTTGC
This sequence comes from Lissotriton helveticus, assembly GCF_964261635.1. NCBI lineage: Eukaryota > Metazoa > Chordata > Amphibia > Caudata > Salamandridae > Lissotriton > Lissotriton helveticus. The sequence continues at coordinate 346,504,228 of NC_136067.1, read as the reverse complement.
CCTGTTCCCATCATGCACTGGGACAGGAACAGACTAATTTGCATACAGCCAGGTTCTGAAACTGGGATGGTGCAGTGAGCTAAAAAACGGTGTTGGATCTAGCCCTGATCTCTTGACTGGGTGAGAGTATTCTGCTTAATTCAGAGACTCTGTCCCTCACCACCCCTTGTTGTAAATATTTTTGTCCACCCTAAGCGTGGAAGGGTATACTCAGACATGAGTCCCTTGCTCATTGCACCATCAGGATTCATGCAAGCCGGGCCGAAGACGGCTGTAATGCCAGAAACCGGTCCCCGGAAGCTTGTTTCCTTCCCAGTGTAAGAATTGGCTTTTGTAGTTTGGTTTGCCCTGTTCCCATCATGCACTGGGACAGGAACAGACTAATTTGCATACAGCCAGGTTCTGAAACTGGGATGGTGCAGTGAGCTAAAAAACGGTGTTGGATCTAGCCCTGATCTCTTGACTGGGTGAGAGTATTCTGCTTAATTCAGAGACTCTGTCCCTCACCACCCCTTGTTGTAAATATTTTTGTCCACCCTAAGCGTGGAAGGGTATACTCAGACATGAGTCCCTTGCTCATTGCAACATCAGGATTCAAGCAAGCCGGGCCGAAGACGGCTGTAATGCCAGAAACCGGTCCCCGGAAGCTTGTTTCCTTCCCAGTGTAAGAATTGGCTTTTGTAGTTTGGTTTGCCCTGTTCCCATCATGCACTGGGACAGGAACAGACTAATTTGCACACAGCCAGGTTCTGAAACTGGGATGGTGCAGTGAGCTAAAAAACGGTGTTGGATCTAGCCCTGATCTCTTGACTGGGTGAGAGTATTCTGCTTAATTCAGAGACTCTGTCCCTCACCACCCCTTGTTGTAAATATTTTTGTCCTCCCCAATAATAGCAGAAGCAGACTTCTAAATGAGCTTTGTGTGCCATATATGGTCTTTCCTTTAAGCTACTGTGCCTACCAGCACTTTTCCATGTACGGTGATCTCATGTAACGCAATGAAAGTATATATGCCATGTATTGAGTGTGAATCGTCCGTCTTCTCCACGCACTGGCTGGGTGACGTCCGAGGGACTTCTCTATAGAGTATTGGTTGTCTAATAAACGATTGACTTTTCTTCACTGCCAACTGCTTGATTATTTGGTAAGACGATAATTGGGGGCTATTGGTAGGTATAGCTCCATAGATTATTTTTGTAATACGACAGTTGGTAACTCTGGTGGGACTCCGCGTTTGGGGTCGTCCTCCCGTAACAAGGGGTGAGAAAGGACAAATGAAGGGGTACTCTGGTCGAGGGGGTGGACTGACGAACAATTCTGGTTGAACTCCGCTCTCACGATCAGAGAGCCCCAGCTGCTAGTGACCCCTTGCCGGAGTCCTACGGGCATAATCCAGGAGCTGACTGTGTTGGTCTTCAGGAGTGGGCAGCGGAGAACACACAATCATACCTGTTTGCACCAGGTGAGTGTATTGATTTGGTGTCTTTGGATTACGCTGTTGAGCGGCGTCTTGGAAACAGATAACTGTAATTGGCTGGTGGTCGGCGTACCACGGTGAACTTTGGAGGTCTGACGGGGTGGCATTGAGGCTGCAAGTGCAGATGCTTCACAGACTTGTTTGGTGAATAATAGAGGTTTTCGATCAGACGCCTTTGTGTTGCACGTGTGGTGCGCACCCGGCTGGACTGTTCTTGGAAAGGCCTGTGGTTGCAACTGGGTAGCCTTTTGGACACATCTGAAGCGTCGCTAAAGCAGAGGACTCAGTCAGAATAGTCCTGAAGGTGAACCAGGGAGATCGCGGGATGGTCTGTAGGCCGGTCTGTGGTTAGTTCCTGTCTGATGGCCTCTTGCTAGTCTCGGAACTGCCTGTTTCTGGTATCTGTTGGTCTGGTGGTTGAAATCTACGAGTTCTCCACAAACGAGAGTCGACAGGCTCCGTTCTTTGGTTGTTTGGCTTTGGAAAAAGACATGTCAATGTAAAATATTGTATGTTTTGATCGTCCTTTTTTATGTGTCAGACCCTGTCTGAGGAGAGATTGAGCATGAGTGCACATGGCTATGTCTGAGAGCTTGTGAGCGGGTGTATTGTGGATAAACAAAATGCTGTGTTTTAGTAAAATATGTTTTGGATGTTGTTGCCGCCGTAAGAGCGGACGATTGGATGAAAGCCAGCCTGTTCCACCAGAGTTATTTACAACAAGGGGTGGTGATGGACAGAGTCTCTGAATTAAGCAGAGTACTCTCACCCAGTCAAGAGATCAGGGCTAGATCCAACACCGTTTTTTAGCTCATTGCACCATCCCAGTTTCAGAACCTGGCTGTATGCAAATTAGTCTGTCCCTGGCCCAGTGCATCATGGGAACAGGGCAGACCAGACTACAAAAGCCAATTCTTACACTGGGAAGGAAACAAGCTTCCGGGGACCGGTTTCTGGCATTTCAGCCGTCTTCGGCCCGGCTTGCTTGAATCCTGATGGTGCAATGAGCAAGGGACTCACATCTGAGTATACCCTTCCACGCTTAGGGTGGACAAAATTATTTACAACAAGGGGTGGTGATGGACAGAGTCTCTGCATTAAGCAGAGTACTCTCACCCAGTCAAGAGATCAGGGCTAGATCCAACACCGTTTTTTAGCTCATTGCACCATCCCAGTTTCAGAACCTGGCTGTATGCAAATTAGTCTGTCCCTGGCCCAGTGCATCATGGGAACAGGGCAGACCAGACTACAAAAGCCAATTCTTACACTGGGAAGGAAACAAGCTTCCGGGGACCGGTTTCTGGCATTTCAGCCGTCTTCGGCCCGGCTTGCTTGAATCCTGATGGTGCAATGAGCAAGGGACTCACATCTGAGTATACCCTTCCACGCTTAGGGTGGACAAAATTATTTACAACAAGGGGTGGTGATGGACAGAGTCTCTGAATTAAGCAGAGTACTCTCACCCAGTCAAGAGATCAGGGCTAGATCCAACATCGTTTTTTAGCTCATTGCACCATCCCAGTTTCAGAACCTGGCTGTATGCAAATTAGTCTGTCCCTGGCCCAGTGCATCATGGGAACAGGGCAGACCAGACTACAAAAGCCAATTCTTACACTGGGAAGGAAACAAGCTTCCGGGGACCGGTTTCTGGCATTTCAGCCGTCTTCGGCCCGGCTTGCTTGAATCCTGATGGTGCAATGAGCAAGGGACTCACATGTGAGTATACCCTTCCACGCTTAGGGTGGACAAAATTATTTACAACAAGGGGTGGTGATGGACAGAGTCTCTGAATTAAGCAGAGTACTCTCACCCAGTCAAGAGATCAGGGCTAGATCCAACACCGTTTTTTAGCTCATTGCACCATCCCAGTTTCAGAACCTGGCTGTATGCAAATTAGTCTGTCCCTGGCCCAGTGCATCATGGGAACAGGGCAGACCAGACTACAAAAGCCAATTCTTACACTGGGAAGGAAACAAGCTTCCGGGGACCGGTTTCTGGCATTTCAGCCGTCTTCGGCCCGGCTTGCTTGAATCCTGATGGTGCAATGAGCAAGGGACTCACATCTGAGTATACCCTTCCACGCTTAGGGTGGACAAAATTATTTACAACAAGGGGTGGTGATGGACAGAGTCTCTGAATTAAGCAGAGTACTCTCACCCAGTCAAGAGATCAGGGCTAGATCCAACACCGTTTTTTAGCTCATTGCACCATCCCAGTTTCAGAACCTGGCTGTATGCAAATTAGTCTGTCCCTGGCCCAGTGCATCATGGGAACAGGGCAGACCAGACTACAAAAGCCAATTCTTACACTGGGAAGGAAACAAGCTTCCGGGGACCGGTTTCTGGCATTTCAGCCGTCTTCGGCCCGGCTTGCTTGAATCCTGATGGTGCAATGAGCAAGGGACTCACATCTGAGTATACCCTTCCACGCTTAGGGTGGACAAAATTATTTACAACAAGGGGTGGTGATGGACAGAGTCTCTGAATTAAGCAGAGTACTCTCACCCAGTCAAGAGATCAGGGCTAGATCCAACACCGTTTTTTAGCTCATTGCACCATCCCAGTTTCAGAACCTGGCTGTATGCAAATTAGTCTGTCCCTGGCCCAGTGCATCATGGGAACAGGGCAGACCAGACTACAAACGCCAATTCTTACACTGGGAAGGAAACAAGCTTCCGGGGACCGGTTTCTGGCATTTCAGCCGTCTTCGGCCCGGCTTGCTTGAATCCTGATGGTGCAATGAGCAAGGGACTCACATCTGAGTATACCCTTCCACGCTTAGGGTGGACAAAATTATTTACAACAAGGGGTGGTGATGGACAGAGTCTCTGAATTAAGCAGAGTACTCTCACCCAGTCAAGAGATCAGGGCTAGATCCAACACCGTTTTTTAGCTCATTGCACCATCCCAGTTTCAGAACCTGGCTGTATGCAAATTAGTCTGTCCCTGGCCCAGTGCATCATGGGAACAGGGCAGACCAGACTACAAAAGCCAATTCTTACACTGGGAAGGAAACAAGCTTCCGGGGACCGGTTTCTGGCATTTCAGCCGTCTTCGGCCCGGCTTGCTTGAATCCTGATGGTGCAATGAGCAAGGGACTCACATCTGAGTATACCCTTCCACGCTTAGGGTGGACAAAATTATTTACAACAAGGGGTGGTGATGGACAGAGTCTCTGAATTAAGCAGAGTACTCTCACCCAGTCAAGAGATCAGGGCTAGATCCAACACCGTTTTTTAGCTCATTGCACCATCCCAGTTTCAGAACCTGGCTGTATGCAAATTAGTCTGTCCCTGGCCCAGTGCATCATGGGAACAGGGCAGACCAGACTACAAAAGCCAATTCTTACACTGGGAAGGAAACAAGCTTCCGGGGACCGGTTTCTGGCATTTCAGCCGTCTTCGGCCCGGCTTGCTTGAATCCTGATGGTGCAATGAGCAAGGGACTCACATCTGAGTATACCCTTCCACGCTTAGGGTGGACAAAATTATTTACAACAAGGGGTGGTGATGGACAGAGTCTCTGAATTAAGCAGAGTACTCTCACCCAGTCAAGAGATCAGGGCTAGATCCAACACCGTTTTTTAGCTCATTGCACCATCCCAGTTTCAGAACCTGGCTGTATGCAAATTAGTCTGTCCCTGGCCCAGTGCATCATGGGAACAGGGCAGACCAGACTACAAAAGCCAATTCTTACACTGGGAAGGAAACAAGCTTCCGGGGACCGGTTTCTGGCATTTCAGCCGTCTTCAGCCCGGCTTGCTTGAATCCTGATGGTGCAATGAGCAAGGGACTCACATCTGAGTATACCCTTCCACGCTTAGGGTGGACAAAGTAACGGTGATGGATCAAGCCCTGATCTTTGGACTGGGTAAGAGTGGTCTGCTTAATTCAGACACTCTGTTCATCACCACCCCCTTTTCTGTATCGTGTTCCACCAGAGGGCAGCCCAAATTTTGATATGTATGTAAAACATGGCCTTACGCCTATATTGTTTAATAATTTATAGCACAGATACACAAAGGATAAAGTGGAATTACAATGACCCTTAACTGGATCATTTGATGAGAAAAAGATACAGTATTTACAGGATTGATTGTTCGCCAAAAGAAGCCGGCAGGCAATGTTCAATTCTTTAAAGCTGTGGCAGAAAGAGGCGAAACGCCATCGTATAAGGGAAGAGAAGTTGACCAAGTGAAAAATGGTCAGACCATAACCCAGAAGGCTGTAGCATATAATAGGGAACAAACTGAGAAAAACGTTGAATGTATAGATAGGCAGTTTAGGTTACAGGCGGATAAAAGTTACACAGCTCGAACTGAGCTGGAAGATGAAATTGGGGACCTATTGGATGTGCGTTCCCCGCCTCCTTATGCCCCACAACGATTATACCCCACGATACCACTTGTAATGGCCCCCGCCTCGTCCGCGCCACAAGCCACAGCCCGGCCGTTACTGCAGCCTCTACGCCTATGAGACCAACTTTCACTCCCGCTTCCCCAGTACCAGCCATGGCTACATTATTGACCAATGGCCCGTCTCCACCCATTATGTCCTTTGTAACATTAGCTTCACCGGTCTCGGCCTGGCCTTCCCTGTCGGCCGCGTCGACTCCCGCAATGATTGATTCGACCCCCTCCCATGCCTCCGGGACTCTGGGCGCCCGGCGGCTGTATACCTGCAATACAGTGGGCTCGAGTAAGAAACAGATGGTAATAGATCAAGCATCCCAATGGGTGCGGAACGCCATCTACACGATTACAGACATATGGGGGACCATGAAGGATTATGAACCAGTTATGCAGCAATATGCTTTAGAAACGATCGCCAATAGTTTAATTTCCCTATGGGAGCAATGTTTCACAGATGGAAGAGCCCCACAGGTCCTATATGACATTGTGGACCGGGCACACAAATTTGAATTGGGATTAGAAGATGTATATGAGAATCTGGTGACCATAATGAAGTATCGGGAAAGGTTGTTCACTAAATGTCCGAGTTGGAACACTCAACATCCCATGCGGGAAGTGCATCCGATCTATCACCCCAAAATCCCTGAGGTCAGGGACAATGGTAATCAGATCATTCAAGCTCACGTTGAAACCCGATTCCAAGAGCAATGGGTTCATACCCCTTGGAAAAGAAGCGAGGTTCTTTCCCTGAAGTCCCTGTTGCCTGACCCTGTAAGGAACTCACTGAGGCCGCTTCATCGGCTGTGATGACCTTAGCTGATATAGAATTATTTTTCGGGTTACTGGTCCCTGTCGGCGTATGGTGACAGGTGTATGATCATCCTCACATTAACGAGTTGGGAGGAACTTGGGATCAAATTAAGGACTGGGACAAGGATCGGATTATCACATATATGCATTCTTTAATTCCACCCCGGAAGGCGGATTGGGATAAACTAACCGCTTGCAAATAGAAGAAGGATGAGAGTGTGTCTGATTTCTTTACTTGATTTGAGGGGGTATTCATTGATTTTAGTGGGCAAGATTTGTCAGAGGAAGGTGGGATAAGATTATTCGTTAATCATTTTGTGACTAATCAGTTACCCGAAATATCTGCCCGGCTCCAGGCAGCTGAAAGCACTTGGACCACCTCTGCTCCTTCTGTTATTTTGAGTATGGCCCAATATTATGAACATAGGGAAAACGAGAGCAAAGATAAGTCCGACAAAAAGACGAAGGATCTTAAGACTCGAGTGTTATTACAGCAAGTAGCTAGGGGACTGGGTAGAGATGGAGTTGGAAGAGGGTACGTTCCAAGAGGGGTGGGAACAGGACGAGGAGGAGGTCCAGCTGTTACTTTGGGAGCAAACCAATGTGCTTATTGTAAACAGGAAGGGCATTGGCGAGCTCAGTGTCCTTTCCTCTTAGCACAAAATGGAGCTGCGAGAGGCAGAGGGAGAGGACGAGGAGGAGTTGATCAAAGTGACATGAGAAGAGAAGAAGTGACACGAGGTGAGGCAGGGGCAAATTGTTTTGATAAATCATAGGGGAGGCAGTACTATAATGAAGATTATGGAACTGACAGGCCAGATAGGTGTTGCTATGCGTAGGACAGCCACGGACAGAGTAGGGACAATTAATGGGGACTGTTGAGGATTTTCTGGTAGACACGGGTGCAATGAATAGTTTGATTGCTCGTTCACTGGTCCCAGGGGCTGCTCTGTCCGGGCAAAATAATATTTCAGTCGGGTTTTCTGGAATCCCGGTAGTAAGCCCCATTTCTAAGCCTCTCCCGCTTACCATAGGTCCAGTCATGGTGGATTCCCCATTTTTGCTGACGTCACATTGTGGGGAAAATTTATTGGGATTGGATCTGCTGAAGAAGTTGCATGCAAAGATTTATTGTTCTCCCGATGGAGTGTATTTAACTATTCAATCGCCTGGTCAGCACACTCGGCAGAGTTTTGCAAAAAATGAACCCCTTCCTCCTGAGTTGGCTGTCATTCCATCTACATTGTGGGTGACTGGTGATACCGATGTTGGCCTTTTAAATATTCCGGCAGTCTCTATCACTTCAAAACCAAATGCTCGTCTGCCCAGTATTCCGCAGTACAAGATCTCATGGCTGGTGAGAAGGCATTGTTGAAAATCATACAGGATTTAATCGGCAAAGGCTTAGTGGAAGAAACGGTTTCTAATACTTGTAATAGCCCTATATTGCCAATTTAAAAAAAAGCCCCTACAGGAAGTGGCCCTGATTATGCTGATACTTATCCTTTTGTAATTACTTGCCCAAAATTCATAAAGTAGTAGTACCTCAATATCCTGTGGTTTCAGATATCACAACAATTCTTACTATAATCCCCCAACAGCTAAGTTTTTCTCCGTTATAGACCTGAGAAATGCTTTCTTTAGCATTCCATTACCCCCTGATAGCCGCCATATTTTCGGCTTCTCGTTATCTGGGCGCAGCTTTAGATTTTGTCGCGCCCTTCAGGGCTATACGGAGAGTCCTAGAATTTATAGTCAAGCTTTGAAAGTACTTTTAGAAAAATTGACTTTGCCCCCAGGGAACATCCTCCTCCAATATGTGGACGATTTATTAGTGGCATCAGAGACTGAGGAAGGTTGTAAGGAAGCCATGGTTAAATTATTGTTGCATTTAGCAGCCAACGATAATAAAGTGTCTCTTTCTAAGTTTCAATATTTTCGACAGGAGGTGACCTATCTCGGTCATCTACTGTCGAAAGATGGGAGGAAACTAACTCCTGAACATGTGTCTACTATTTTTAATGTGCCTGTTCCTCATACTCAACGTAATGTTTGTGCATTTCTGGGCATAACCTCTTACTATCACCAGCGGATTCCTAACTTTTCCCTTCTTACTAAACCTCTTTTGTACTTAACCACTAAGGGTGTGCATGATCCATTACCTTGGACTGATGAGTGTCAGAAGGCTTTCGATTCTTTGAAAACTGCTCTTTGTTCGGCTCCTATCTTAGGAACTCCTGACTGCCGAAAGCCTTTTGTGCTTTATGTACACGAGGTGGACGGTTGTTCGTTTTCTGTGTTAACACAATGATTTGGTGGTAAGCGAAGGCCTTGTGCTTATTTTTCGGCAGTATTGGATTATGTTGCCAGAGCACTTCCTAGCTGTTTGAGGGCTACTGCCGCGGTGGCGGTGGCCATACGACAATCGGAAGGACTTGTTTTAAATTCCGACCTCACAGTGATAGTACCGCATGCTGTGGATACACTCTTGAATAAAACCAAGACTCAGCACCTTACGAGTGCTCGTCTTACTGGATATGAATTGACTTTATTCGCTCCCCATATCACTATCAAAAGGTGTGCCACTCTGAATCCAGCCACGTTACTACCCCTCCCTTCGGATGAGCCAAACAATGACATACATGATTGTATATTTGGGACTGAGAAAGAAATGAAGGGACGGGTTGACCTCACAGACACACCCCTATCTGACCCCCAAGGGGAGTTGTATGTGGATGGCTCCTGTTTCCAGTTACCAGATGGCACAACGACAGCTGCTTATGCAATCACCACTCTTCACACTGTAACTGAGGCTTCTCGAGTTCCCTATCATTCTCCGCAAGCAGCTGAGTTAATAGCACTGTTGCGAGCCTGTGAGTTAAGTGAGTGATTGAAGGTAAACATTTATACTGATTGCCAGTACGCCTTTGGCGTGGCTCATAGTTTCGGAAAATTGTGGGCGGAAAGGGGGTTCCTCACTTCACACGGCCAACTAATACAACATGGCCCGTTGAACCTAAGGCTGTTAACTGCTTTGACTTTGCCTCGGAGTGTGGCCATTGTAAAATGTAGCGCACATAAGGCCATAGTGGACACTGTGGGAAAAGGGAATGCGTTTTCTGATCAAATAGCGAAGTAGACAGCTAGATCTTAAGTGTCTCCCATGTATGTAAGTTCGGCTAGATGGGTTGAGGAGTCTGATATGTTTGATAACACTATGGAAAGTGTCCGAGAAATACAGAAAGAAGCTACCCCTGCTGAATTATCCCATTGGGAAAATGAGGTGGGGAGGTTGAACGATAATAAATGTTGGATTGACTTAACTGAAAAACAAAGGTGGATGCTTGGCAATGCATTTGTTAATGCTGTAGTAATTATGGCTCATGGAACAGCGCATGTTGGAGCAAAAGGCATCTGTGCTTTGTTAGATCCAGTCTGGAATAACCCTAATATTGCCAAAACTGCAACTCATTTAGTTCAGCATTGCATGGTTTGTTTACGACATAATCCAGGAGGGCGTGAATCTGTTTTTGGTGGAAACTTTGCACCCCCGTCCTTAACTTAATCAGATGGATTATATTCAGTTCGAAAGAGCGAATAATTTGAAATACGTTCTGGTGGTGGTTTGTGCTTTCAGTAAATGGGTAGAAGCCTACCCCACCAAGGAAAACACTGCCCTGGCGACAGCCAAAGCTTTGATTATGGAGTTTTTCCCTAGATACGGATTACCTAGAGTGATTTGGTCAGATAACGGGGGGCACTTTAATGCAGATCTTATCAAGCATATCTGTAATGGATTACACATCAAACAGAAATTTCATGCTGCTCGGCATCCCCAGTTTGCAGGGTTGGTCGAAAAATACAATGGAAATTTGATATTGAAAATGGCAAAAATTCAGGAAAGCACCGGTTTAAAGTGGCCTGATGCTTTGTCTTTAGCTCTAATGTCCTTGCGGGTTACCCCCCATTCCAGATCAGGACTGTCACCCTTCGAGGTCATTTTTGGGCAGCCAGCTAATGTTTGGGGCGTTCCATTACCAAGGAACTTTCGAGAAATTGATTACCCAATGATGACAGACTACTTGTATACTTTGACTAAAGATCTTCGTTCTATCCATCAACAGGTGTCAGACACGCTGCAGCCCCTGCCGGAGGGTCCCGGACATCGTTTGGAACCCAGCCAGTGGGTAATGGTGAGGAACTATCAACGGAAATCTAGCCTGGAACCCAGGTGGACCGAGCCAGTTCAGATCCTGCCGGCTACTCGGACAGCGGTGAAAGTGAACGGTCAGAAACACTGGATACACGTTTCCCACCTGAAGAAAGTACCTCTCCCACTTCCTTTTGATCAACAGAACCCAGAAGGAGTTTTGACTCAGGAGAGCGAAAGAGCTCCTTGTGTTGTTCCTTTTTCTGATGCCGAGGGAATCGCAAGGCAAGAGGAAGGAGCATCGGGCACGGAAGGGGTCTCATATTTGACAGTGGGATTGGCCCCGGAATCTGTTGCCCCTATTGTTGCACAAGGAGTTCATGACCAATCAAGCATCACAAAGGCCACTTTATCTGCTTTGTTTACTGACCAGGAGTCACCTGGTCATGTTCGCTACAACCTGCGGCCCAGAAAACAACACGGTACCCCCGGTGAACATAGCAGGAGATAGGGAGAGATTTGAGTACTAGGGTATTCCTAGATCAGTTCGGAGGTGCTGAGTGAGACACTGGACTGAACACATTGAGAGCTGGACTATCATATTGCTCTGTTCAGAAACAAACACTAAGAAGTCCAAGAGGGGCCCAGGTTGCAACTGCATATAAAATCATTGCAAGGATCTGTTTTCTCTTTGATGAACGATAGGAGCCTGCCTGTGAGGCTCTAGACGGTCACAGGAAAGAATTACCCTCTGGCAGGTTGGACTGCGTCCCTTAGTATAGTTTGGACTTTTAGTTAGAATGCATCCCTTTGGTCTTTTTTTTCCTGAGGAGGAACGCCCCATCGCTCCTCGATATATGCTTACTTATGTACCTATGTTTTCTTCTTGGACAACACGCGTGAAAGTTGCTTTTGTAATCACCATTGCAGCATTTTTTATCATAATAATGAGTGTATTTTTATATTTAGAATTTCATCATCCTATTCATACTGTATTAGGATCTTCTACTCCACCGACTGAGCATTATTCTCTTACTTTGGCCCCTCATAAGGAAAGGCATCGCCAGACTTATGTTAAAATGTATTTGCAGAGATGTTGCATCAAACGCATAGTGCTACCAATACGACCAATAGTTGGGTTTGTGGTCTGCTACCCTCAGTGATGCATAGACACAATATTTTTATTTCATTGCCTTTATCTTATTTGGGAAGTTGTGAGGCCGGGTTTAAATTGCTGTCAATGATGAACCTGCATTATACGGTAGATTAATCTCGATACCCTGAGCGTGATTATGAAATGATCCTGGCCTATATAGGGGTACACCAGAGTTTTGATGCACAGGGGAATGATGGGGAAGGATCACTTGACCCAAATGCCTGCATGAATTTATATACAGAATATGATAATGTTACATGGTTGAAGAGTGAAATCCTTGACTTTGCAGAATTTAATTTTACTCAGTACTTTCAGCAATTTCAGGATCGGAATGTTACTGATGACAAAGCTATCCCGGTGCCTATATTGAATCTCACCTCCACATTCTGTGTACAGGGACCTGGGCACATTTCAGTAGGAGACAGCCGTTATAATTATACTTATCAACTACGTACCTTTATTAGCCCTCCGTTGTTAACCCCTCCAAATGTTTATTTCGTGTGTGGCGAGAATGCCTACACATGGCTTCCCCGGGGATGGACAGGTCGTTGTTATTTATTTGTTATTTGTGTGCCATATATGGTCTTTCCTTTTGTAGTGTAGTTCCTATATTCCCAATAGGCTCTGGCATTGGAATAGTGTATCCTGTAGTTTAGACGTAGGACTGAAGTCAACTAGGTCTCTACCGAATATACTTAACTTAATTGTGTGTGTGCCAACTAGCTCAGAGGTATCTAGAAACTTTCTTGAATAAACAAGAAGGGATTAGATTCTGACAACCGCTTAAAACATGACAACTTTGTTCCCCAAGAATAAGAAATATATCTCTAGAGTCGCGGAAACAATCAATAGTTATTTCACCCAGTCAATCGTGCATGCTTCGTTTCACCAGAGGCGCAGAGAAATAGAGAGACGGGCGTTTTCAATAAAAGGGTATTTATTGAACAGTCTTCTTTCTCAAGCATAAGAAATGAACTGCTGCAATCGTAATACTTGTGGTAAAGTACAAAGCGTACAGTACAAAGAGTATTATAAAATAATATTGTAACAGCATGATATGGTTTCTAAGCCATAAAATACCTAAAATGCATAAAATACATACAGTGATAAATAATGACTAAATGTACTCAACTGGTGCTTCTAAAATACACCTACCCCGGTGTACCTAAACTAGGTCTAGTACAAGGGAAGAGGTAAGTAGGGTGTAGCCTAGTTTTAGTATTATTTGCTAAGAATCTATTCCAGGAATTCTCTTAGGGTCTAATCAGCTCCGTCCCTTGGTTTTAGAATGTAGGAGGTCTTGTATCTCTCTCTCAGGACTCGATTTCCCAGCAACCCGCAAGAGTAGCCTTGAAGCACTGGAGCTGGGTTTCTCAGCAGGAGAAAGTACAGCGTCTCTCAGAGCGTCAGCTGGAGGGTCGGCTTCCTTCGGCACTTGCTGCAGCAGGGCGCATCGGGCAAGTAGATAGTCGAACTGCTCCAAACCACCATGTGTTTGTTTCTCCAAGTGTGGGCATATTTATACCTTGAAGGTGCCGAGTTTGACGTAAAATTGGACGTAATAACGTCATCAGAGACTTAATTCTCTGAAAACTCCATGATTTCTTGGATAACTTAATATTCATGCAGGGGAAAGTCCCTGACTGCTGAAGGCGGGTTTTTCCAAGAAATCATTGTAGTTTTTCTGAACTAGTGGAAGTAGATAACCCGTATCAGGACTAATTGAACTATGTCTTAATATGGTTATGATTTCTATGCCTATATAAGTATTCGTTATTGTATACCTATATAAGGGCATGAATCGGGAAAATTACACTAGGGTCCTAAAACGCTATACAACACTTTAAGCTACCTAGCCTACCAGTACCTTTCCACGTACGGTGATCTCCTGTAACACAATGAAAGTATATATGCCATGTATTGAGTGTGAATCGTCAGTCTTCTCCACGCACTGGCTGGGTGACGTCGGAGGGGCACCTCTATAGAGTATTGGTTGTCTAATAAACGATTGACTTTTCTTCACTGCCAACTGATTGATTATTTGGTAAGACGATAATTGGGGGTAATTGGTAGGTATAGCTCCATAGATTATTTTTGTAATATGACAAATGAATGAGGATTTTGTGTTTTGGGACCCTTTTTTTTCTTGGCCCCTGCTTGACGGATCACCCCAAACGTTGTCATGCACAAACTAGGCAAGATAATGCACTTTTATTGAATGTTTTGTGAAGATTCTTCAGGTGGTGCAAAAGTTATTACAAACACAAAAAACACATTTCCTATGGAAACAAATCCTAAATATAACTACCCAGAGGTGATATATAGTCTTTGAAAAAATCAAATCTTAAAGTGACATTACATTATAGCTGGGCAAAAATGTTAATTTAAACATAAAACCTAAAATAAAAATTTGAAATATAACAGTTATAGTTATCTTAAGTAACTATAAATTGCTGCCCCGCCATGCACAGTGCTGTCTTTAATGATGTTGGTTCAGTTGTCATCAGTAAAATTATCAACAATATGTGGGAGGCAAGATGGCGTCCGACTAGCACAGCCGCTGTGAGGCTCCGCTGAGCATCCCCCTGAAAGTTGCCTAAATCATGGTCTAAAAGATGAAAACCTTTGGAAATCCAAACTAGAAGATATTTGCACTTTGCAGAATACTTCGATTTTAAAGGAATGCTGCAGGAAAGCCTTTCCAGAGATTTTCACGTAACTCTTACCTACACCTTGAGACCTGAGCTCACGCATCTCCCCTGCCTCGAGGACGTCCACCCTGCTCGGGCTGCCCAGATTCATGTTGGCCTGAGGGAGCTCCCATCGGCTAGGCTGAATCCTAGAAGCACAGCTAGGAGCAGTCACGCGCTCCTTTTCCAGAGGAAGAACCAACAGATTTTACTGCGCTGCGGCCGCTACGGAGATCTGTGGCAAACCGGCATATCCACAGTCTAACAGTGTATCAACAGCTTCGCTAAACAAGTAAGAATGACTGGCAAAGGGGTGCGAGCTGGAAAAGTAAAGAATGCAACTCTCTCTTCTCAGGCCAGCACTGCATTAGCAGCTACCTGGCAGAAAAGGCTGGATACCTTGGGATCAAAAAGTAAAGGCGAGGGAGAGAAAGGGGAGAAAGGGGAGAGTATTGACAAGAATGTAGTAGAAAACAACCCAGCAAGCACAGTAATTACAAAAAAAGGTCCTGCACGTCTTCAGAAAGAAATCGGATGTTCTCAGCCTTTGATCACTAGCAGCTTTAGCGCTGCGAAATGGGTGGAAAATGACTCCAGCAGAAATTCCTGTAGGGATAACTGAGAAGACAGGACAGATTGAAGGAGGATTGATTGCTCAGACTCTGCCGGTAGTATCAAGTGAATTACAGTTCCCAACCAATGTAATACCTTCAACTCAGATGGAAAGAAGCACGATGTACTGCACTGATAGTCCCAGCAATAACAGTAGTACTTTAAGTGGCAGCACGAGTACCCCGGAAGAATCTTCAAACACTCTACTTACTTCACAAGCCACTAACTATGCACAGCAAGAATATATGCTGAAAACACCTGATAATCAGGATACGTTTTTCTCCCTCACAGAGGAATCAGAGCTATCAGATGTCATAATTTCTTCGGCAAGCGGGGAGGATGGAAGCAAGTGGTATAGCAGCTCTAATACCGATCCTCAGAAGCATAAACATGCCTTAAAAAAACTACAGAAAAACTGCCTTAAAAAGAATTGTGACATCTCCGACAAAGAAGACACCACAGATCTGAAATTGGATTATGATGACACCCCACTCACAGTGTTTTCCAACTCCACGACAACCTCCTGTGGTAATCAAACAATCATGGGTAGCGTCAAAGTGAGAGAGCACAGCAAGTCGAGAAGAGAACCAGCTCTGACAGATATTCTTCAGTCTATTAAGAGCTTCCAGGCAGAAGCCAAAGCTGACAGTCACAGATCTCGCCTGGCTGCAAAGAAACTGCAAGAGGCAGTCAGGAAGGTGGGCAGAACCTGTGCCGAAATTGTTAATTGAATGGCTTCGGTGGAAGTAAGAACGGAGCAACTAGAAAAGGATGTTACCACACTTAAAAGACAGGATGATGAACACAAGGGTATTGTTAAAGACCTTATGTAGAAGATGGAGGAGCAGGAAAACCAGCAGAGGCGCAACAATCTCTGCTTTCTGGGGATTCCAGAAGGTGTCAAAAAGGACCATCCAAGGAAATTAATGATTGCGCTTCTTAAAGGAGCGTTCCCAGAACTACAAGCCTGGGATTGGGACAAAGACATCCAGAGAGCTCATAGGTTCCCTCTATCTCCCGGTAAACGCCCTGGCACCACAACAACTCCCTCGTGCCATGCTTTTGTTCTTTTGCAACTTTCTACTCCGGCAAGCTCTCTACGATCTGGCTAGACCTACAAATGAGTGGTTGTTCAATGGAATAACTTTTTTTACCAGACCTGACTTTGCGCACGCTACAGTTGAGCACAGGTGGAGACTCAGGCAGCTCTTTGACCCTTTTCAGAAACTTGGAGCAATGGTGTACCTTCAAAAATCCGGTCAGACTAAAAATTGTTTATTAAGGGGCTACACGGAGCTTCATATCAGAAATACAGGCTAAAAGTATTTGGAGGAAGTTTCGGGACAGAAGTAGTAGAAATGTAATGTCTATTGTATTAGAAATTCCTCTGCTCAGGCCTCTCAAATTGAGCAAGGTTGTGGCATTGACTCAAGGAATAGATGTTAAAATAATCTTACGGGAGGGAAGAGTTTCCTGCGTTTTCCAATTTTTTTTGTTTTTTTAATAGTTTGGCTGGGGGGCTTTCCTTCCATTTTTTATTTGCTTTTGTAGAAGGTTATCTCGTAGGGGGGAGTCTCAGCGGGCTCGCGGGGCTCTGATTGATAGATATCCAATTCCTGGCCCGGCGGCGGCCAGGTAACCTCCAAAAGTGGTGTGGGGTGGCGGGGCGGGAGAGGTTGAGGATGGGGGGGAGTGTGGGGGGTCAGTCAGGTTGGTAAAAAGACTAAGAGAAAACTCAATAGATTAAACTGGTAGGTAGGTAATATCCAAACGCAGAGTAGCAAATAGGCTTTGCTAAACTTAGAGCAAATATCCGATTCACACATCTTAATAAGATGGGGGTGCTGAGAGTTTTATACTTAAATATCTGTGGTTTAAATGATATTAAAAAAAGGCAAATAGTAGCAGTTTAGGCATGAATATTGGTTGTTTACAAGAGACACAAATAGAGGGTTCACAAATGCTTATTCTAAACACATTATGGTATAGGCTGGTTTGTGCTACGTCACAGGGGGCATGGGTGCGGGGGTCGCTATTTTAGCCAAGGGCAGCGGGTATGTTTTTAACCACTCCAAAATTGATAAAATTGGCCGCTAGGCAATTACAGAATGCCAATATGGAAAGGGGCAGAAGCTAACACTGTGCGCTATATATGGAAGCATTAGTGACGATCCATCATTCTTTGACGAGATCTCCAATGAGCTCACACATTGGCCTCTACCTTTGATGATTTGCGGGGACTTTAATATTACCCTTCCCCATGATTGGTCTATGAAGGATGGCAATATATCGGCCGTAAACCTAAAGTGTTTAAGGCGTTGAAGCATATGTGTTATACGCATGCGTTTGTGGATGGCTGGTAGAGTTCTAAACATAACGATCCAGGGTACACTTTTTTTTCTAACCCGCATCTTACCCATATAAGAATAGATTATGTGTTGATGTCAAATTCACTAAAATCTAAGTGTCAAACGGAGAAGCTGCCTCGAATCCTACCAGACCATAATCCTCTAATTTGTACCTTAGATATTGCACTTGAAAACACAGAACCTATATCCTGGACTTTTGAGAAGTCCCTGCTTTTAGGCAACAAATATGGTGCCCACATGAGAGAGTGGATCACCAACTTTGTAGGTGATAATATCAGGAGTGCTTCAATTGAAATAGAGTGGGACGCCCTTAAGGTAGGGATCCGTGAAGAAACAATGCAATATTCATTTAAGGTCAACAAACTGGACAGGGAATCTATGAGGGTACTGCAGGAAAGTCTTAGGCTGGCTGAAGAAGAGCTGATAAGGGTGAAAAGAGGGAACAAAGGGGCAGAAGAAGTAACAAAAACACAAAGTCAGGTAGCAATCGCCAAGGCCACAATTACAAATATCTTTATGGATAAAGCAGTTAAGAAAGCAATATCACAAAAAGAAATGCTGTATGAGGTGAACAAGCAAGTTGTCCATCAGCTTGCCGTACGAATGAGGCAACAGCTCTCATCAAATTTGATACGCGAAATATATGACCCTTTAGAAGGTCAATTATCTGAACCTGAACATATTTGAGAGGCCTTTTGGCGACTTTATCGCGATCTGTATACAGAGGAAGGGGGGGACCTAGCAGATATTGAAAGATATTTAGATAGGGGAGTTAACGATATGTTTGATGATGTAGATCAGTCTACTTTAGAGGATGCCCCTAACATAGAGGAAATTCGAACCACAATTAAAAATCTGCCGAAAGGGAAAGCTACCGGATTGGATAGTATCACTTCCGAATTTTACCTAGTCTTTCTAGATGAAATCAAAAGTATTTTATTAGATTTATTTACACACATATTTAAAGGCGGTCAGCCTCCAAATTCCTGGTCCCGGGCAAAAATAGTTTTTTTACCCAAGATTAACAAACCTCCTGAGCAGCTAGGCTCATACCGCCCTATAACTCTCATTAATGCGTATTCAAAAATATATTTGAAGGTTCTGGCAAATAGAATTGCCCCTATTATCCATAAAGTAATTGCTAAGTGCCAGCATGGTTTTGTACCAGAGAGATCGACTATTAATCATATCCAGAGAGTGGTCACACTATTTGACAGTACGAAGGTTACAGGAGACCCTATGGCGTTGGTCCTTCTCAACGCTGAGAAAGCTTTTGATAGGGTCTCCTGGCAATTTCCGTGGGCTTCTATGTCTAGGGTTGGAATTAAAAGAGGCTTTATTCAGGCAGTGCAAAAACTGTACGTCAACCCCAAGTCTGTGGTAATGGTGAATTGCAACCTAACGAAAGAATAATAATATCCAGAGGAATACGACAGGGCTGCCTTTGCTCACCATTGCTTTTTGCGACCTATATCGACCCCTTTATCCGCAGATTAGAAGGAAGCAGAGAAATAGCACCAATTGCGTCACAAGGGTATCCGACCAAATCCTTAGCATACGCCGACGATATAGCTTTGTAACAGCTGATCCTAACCCAGCCATTTATTTTTATTATTTATTTATTTAACGATTTGTAGAGCGCCTGGTGACCCGGAGGCATCCCCGCGCTGTAAGGACTTGTGATGACCAAGGGGGGAGAGGAGGTCCTATTTGGGAAACAAGAGAGTTTTCAATTTTTTGCGGAAGAGAAGGTGGCAGGGTTCCAACCGCAAGCAGCGTGGGAGCGAGTTCTAGCCTGAGGATGCTTTCACTGTGAAGCGTCGACCGCCAGTGCAAACCTTCCTGAATCTTGGGACGTTGGCCAGGCGCTCATTGTCCGAGCGCAGGAGTCTGGGTGCCTTGTAAGGAGTGACCATGTCTCTCAAGATCGAAGGGCCTAGGCCGTTGAGGAGTTTGTGGGCGATACACATAGCCTTAAATTCTATCCTCTGTCGCACTGGGAGCCAGTGTAGGGCCTTGAGCGCTGGTCTGGCAGAGGTTCTGTTGGGAAGGCTCATTAGTAGCCGAGCAGCCGGATTTTGAGTGCGCTGAAGTTTTGCCAGGGTAGATTCGGGGGCTCCTAGATAGACGGCGTTACTGTAGTCCAGACGCGCAAGGATCAAGCCTTGGACCAGGAGTTTCCTCGATGGGGGAGGGAGTAACGGAAGGATCTTCCGGATGGAACGCATGAGTCCGAAGCAGGTTCCTGCTGTTTTAGCTGCCTGGGTCTTCATGGATAGTTCAGGTTCGAGCCAGACTCCTAAAGTCTTAATTTCCTTCTTCGGGGTGGGTACCTCGCCAAAAACATCAGGCCAGACCGAAGGAGGAATAGTCGCCCATTTCTTGCCCATAAGCATGACTTCGGTTTTAGATCCGTTGAGCTTAAGTGATGAATCACTCATCCAGTGGTGGATTTCCTAGAGGCAGTTCAACAGATTGTCTGGGTGGTGGTCAAGATGTGAGAGTGAGACGACCAATTGCGTGTCGTCCGCATAGCTCACTATCTTGATCCCGAATGGGGCAACTACATCCTCCAGCGGGGCCATATAGGCGTTAAACAAAGTGGGGCTTAGCGAAGACCCTTGGGGGACTCCGCTAGAAAGAGGGAGTGAGGCTGAGCGGGAATTGCCGTCCCAGACCTGGAACGAGCGGCCTGATAGGAAAGATTCTATCCAGGCAAGCGCGGTGCCCCCGAGTCCTGCCCTGGTCAGCCGGTGGATCAAAACACGGTGATTCACCGTGTCAAAGGCTGCACTAAGGTCCAGGAGGATCACTGCCACTGACCCTCCTGAATCTAAGATGCACCTTGCCTCCTCGATGACTGCGAGGAGGGCGGTGCCCGTGCCGTGGCCAGGACGAAACCCAGTCTGGGACCGACGCAGAAGGTTGTTGGATTCAAGGAACTGGGACAGTTGGACATTGACCAGTTTTTCAGCCATTTTGCTAATGCCCGGGAGGAGCGAGATCGGCCTGTAGTTTGCCAAATCGGAGGGGTCCAGTTGAGGTTTTTTAAGAAGAGCTTTGACTACTGCACCCTTCCAGCTCGGGGGGACAGAGCCTTGGGACAGCGAGATGTTAATCAGCTCCGTGATAGGGGACACTATAGCAGGGGCCACTGTTTTCAGAAATCTCATGGGGGCGGGGTCGCCGGGGGAGCCGCTTTTCATCTTGGCCAGAGTCTTTCCCACTTCGTCCAGAGATACTGTTCTAAACGCGGTCAGCTGTGGATGTGGGATGTTTCCTGTGTGGGTAGCGGACACATCAATGTTGCTGTGGTTTGACTGGCTGGGGGGAGGGAGTGAGGCCAAGATACCAGAGATTTTAGAGTCGAAGTAGGTTGCCAGTTCATCGCTTCTGCCTGAAGAGGACCTGTTGGCGGAAGGGGGAGCTGGTATTTTCAGAAGCTCTTTGGCTATGAGATAAGACTCTCTTGCCGAATTAGTGGCCTTTTTTATTCTAGCATCGTAGTATGAGGCTTTAGTGAGTTTAAGGGTGGCTTTATAGGTTCTCACCGAACTACGGTAGGCGTCCTTACTGGAGTGGAGCCAGTCCTTTCTCCACAGTCGTTCCGCTTTTTTGCAATCTTTGCGGAGAGTTCTGAGTTCCGGGCTGAGCCAGGGGGCTGATCCTATCTTTCCGTTTTTATCCTCACGAGTTTTTATAGGGAGGATAGAATCAAGGGAGGTGGTAATTCACTCCCTGAAGTTTCTGTCCGCTATGACAGGGTCCTCTGAGGGGGTAGGGGTCGTAGAGTTCAAGGCTCTGATCCAGTCCTCTGTGGAGAGTCTGGACCATGCCCTGTCCCTGGTGTAAGTGGCGGGCTTGTGGGGCTTCCTGAAGACTCCTGGTAAGAAGAATGGGACCAAAAAATGGTCTGTCCAAGGGAGGGGAAGGGGCACTTTGGTTTGGAGGGAGTGGACATTGGTAAAGACTGGGTCAAGTAGGTGGCCCTTGATATGGGTGGCTCCAGAGTTGGTCAGTTGGAGACCGTAGGCCGCCAGGTCTAGAATCAAATCGACGGCCCCTATATCTAGGGGGTCGTCAAAATGAATGTTGAGGTCTCCTAGTATAGTAAAGTTGGAAGTAGAATGGGCCAGTGAAGATATTGATTCTAGGAGAGAACTAGCAAAGGGGCCAAAATGGCCGGGGGGGCGATATACTAGGAGGCCTGACAACGAGCTTGTCGGTGCTAGCTGGATGGAAAAATGGCAGCTTTCAGAGTCCGAGATGTGGGCATCATTAATTCTGCAGGAGAAGTGATCCCGGTGGAGGATAGCTAGTCCGCCTCCTCTGCCGGAGGAACGTGGTTGGGACTGGATAAGGAAGCCTGGGGGTAGGGCTAAGACCACGTCCGAGTCCGAGTGAGCAGTGAGCCACGTTTCCGTAAGGAATAGAATGTCGAGGTCGTGGTCAACAAGTAAGTGATTGATGAGCAGAGCATGCTTGGGGAGCGATCTACAATTCAATACGGCTAGTTTAAGGCCAGGGAGTGCGGTGGGTGGATCAGTAAGATGTAGCTGGACTGGGTGGCAGAGTACACAGCTAATGAAGGGTCCGTCTACGTCATGAACATAGTGGCACCTAGTATTGTTGGTGGGTCTGAGGCTTAGGAGGGCCCGGCGAGAGTAGCTTACCATGACTGTTATCGAAAGGGATGGTAACAACTTCGGATTAGTATCCGGATATGCACTCAACCAAGGGAAGACGCAGATTGTGTTGAACAATAAAAGTAGGATGAGTGATCCCCGGGTGGTAGAAAAGGCTATATTATTTAGGAGTGTGTATTTCTTCTAAACTTGAGAATATGGTGAAACTAAATCTAAACCCAATGATGGGTTAAATGCAGAAAGATCTCCGTTACTTAGATAATATGCATCTCTCTATTATTGGAAGAGTGAAAATGGTCTTCTTCTCTAAAATTCTATATCTTTTCAGAGCAATATGTCTAGAATTTTCAAGTTAGTGGTTCAAGTCAATAGAGTGTACGTGCGGAAGGGCTCGGGAGTGACACGCCATCTATTTTCCAATTAATTCTTGGTAGTAAAAGCAGAGGATACTTATGGCGACATTTGCACGGTAACTTCTATAAAAATGTTACATTTAAAACACTCCACAGTGGCTTTAAGGTATGGAAGGCTGTGAGAAGACTGCTGGGCTTAGGGCAAATATCATATTATGCCCCCCTAGTGGACAACCCAATTCCTCCGGAAATCTTTAGAGATAACTGTGTACACAAATGGAACAAGGCGGGAATAGTTCAGTTAGGCTGCCTTTTCACCCCTACGGCGATTTAATCCTTTGAAGCACTTAAAAAAGATTACCAATTGGACTGGCGGGACTTTTTTAAATATCTTCAAATTAGGGACATTTTGAAGCAAAAGGTGGGGGGGAAGGTATTGGGTGAAAAAATAACTATAGTGGAAACAATTACTCACATCAAAAAAGTACCATTGGGGGAATATACTCCCTTATAAACGCACTGTTTGTGGATGATATGGAGAAAACCTTCCAAAAATGGCAGGGAGAAATCGGAATATCTATTGTTGAATTGAATTATGCTTATTCATTGTCACAAACTATTCTCATGTCCACAAATTACAAGCTCAGTTTTACAAAACTTGTTTTTTCTCATATTATACGCCAGATAAAATTGCCAAATGGGGGAGTGGCAAGGGGACATGTTGTTCAAGATGTATGGTATTTAATGCTGATAGTGTACTCATCTTTTCCACATGTGATGGACTAATATCTTTAAAACAAGATATAGAGAAAGTCTTGTCTGCAGTATTGCGAAGGGATTTAGTTCTGTCTAGTGATGTCATCTTATTAGGGGGAGTCTATCCTAGTAACCCTAGTATAGGACATGAGCTCATTTTTATTGCTGTGGCAGTCTTAAAATTGTGTATAGCCTCTGCATGGCTAGATTCTATAGCAACGTCCTTCCAACAATGGCTAGCCAGACTATTAGCAATCTCTAATTTGGAGGCTGCCATTTATAAACGGAAAGGCAGGAAACGGCATAAAAGGGGGTTGAGGATCTGGACTGCTCTTGTAGAATGATGTCAAGCCCAAAGTCAACTGTAGTGGTTTATTATGAGGCATAATCAAATGTATGTGGAAATAGAATGTTGCTGCAGACTATAATGTATTGTGAATAATGAAGCTATATGTATACTTGCCTGACCCAGGAGGTTGGGGCTCGGGGGGAGGGGGGGCGATAATTGTTGGAAAAAAATAAATAAAGATATTTTTTTTAAAGTAAAATTATCAACAATTTCACAGATCAATCCATCCACAAGTGTTGTAATATGTGGTGTACTAAAATGGCTGCTACAACATTTCTCTTCATGTTGTGGTCAGCCATTCGAGGCGCAAGTTCCTGGGGAAGTTCACAGGAGCCTTTCACTCCTGTTGGGGTGAGTCAGCTGTTGGGAAAAAAAGGCCCCTCGGCCAGTCAGATCACTCTATTGTTTGAAAGAGTATGATGGGTGAACGATCACAAGCCACCTGTGAACCCAACCGTCCAAATATACAAAGTTTCTAAACCTTAATTCCTCAAAACTACTGAACCGTTTTACACCAAATAACAAAAAGCACAATCTGTGGGCAAGGATGTGGCTTCCTGCCAAATTTGCTGTAATTCCGTTCAGCAATTTTTATGGTAGTGCTTTGTAAAGAAGTTCACAGAAAATGCATAGGGATTTTCGTTTTGGGACCCCTCTTTTTTACTTGGCTCCCGCTTTAAGGTTCACCTCTAACTTTGCCATGACAAACTGGGCAAGAAAAAGCACTTTTCTGGAAAGTTTAGTGAAGATTTGTGAGATGGTGCCAAAGCTCTCATCTAGAAAAAAAACCACAGTTCCTATGGAAACAAATCCTAAATATAACTACCCAGTGGTGATATAGTCATTGAAAAAAAGCAAAGTTTAAAGTAATGTTATAGTTGGGCAAACATGTTAGTTTAAACATGACAGGCCTGATTCACAAAGGTAAACTAACAATTTTGTGTAAAAATACTTTTGTTTGGAATTCACAAAATTGCATTTTGATTGTAACTTTATGAGTGTGAAGGCTCCGCAGTCAGATTGGAGAACTCAGCACCTACAAAGAATGGCATGTTGTATCTTGCAGTTCTGTGAATTCCAAGCAAATAATAACTTCCACAAAAGTGTACGTTTACCTTTGTGACTCAGGCTCCACATCCTAAAATAAACAAAACTTTCAAAAATAATAGTTATAGGTATTTCAAGTAATTACAAATTGCTGCCCCACCATGCACAGTGCTGTTGTTAATGATGTCAGCTCAGTTGTCATCAATAATGTTATCAACAATGTCACAGAATATGCCATAAGTGGTGAAATATGTTGTGCCCTGAAATGGCTGCTGCACCATTTCTCTTCTTGTTGTGGTCCGCCATTCAGAGCGAAAGCTCCTGTGGGAGTAAACAGAAGCCTTTTACTCCTGTGGGGGGTGAGGCAGTGGAAGGGAAAAACAGGCTCCTCGATAAGTCATATCACTCTATTATTTGAAGGTGCATGATGGGTGGCCTCTTACAAGCCTCCTGTGAACCCACTACGGAAAGTTGCATGGGGAAATTACGATTTGGATCACCCCTTTTTTCAAGCCTCATTTAGGCCATGGGAATGCCATCACTGAGTACATTAGGGGGCATATCACCGAGGGCCATTATTGCCGCTTTAGCGGGACTTTTTCCCGCTGAAGCGGCAATAATTTTATCACCCTATTACCAAGCTGTCGCTAACACCAGTTAGCGACAGCTTGTAGGCGATAGCGGGCATTTTAGGGCCCACTTTGCATGTCAGCGATAATTATCGCTAATGACATGCAAAGTGGGCATGCCAAAATGTCAGCGACTGAAAACAGTCGCTGCAATCGCTATCGCCTATGATCAACACAGGCGTAGTTTTGGAAATATTCACGCTAAGCGCGAATATCTCCAAAAGCTAACGCCTGCCCTGACCAGCTCTTAGCCATGTTATCCAATTAGAGGTGGATTACATGGCTAAGAGCATTGTGAGGTAATGCCTGAATATCGCTGTATTGACAGTGATATTCACCCATTTCGCCATTTTTTTATCGCTCCTGAGATAAACCTTGCTAATAGCAAGGTATCTCAGCGATAAAAACAGGTGAAGGGCGGCGATAGTAATATTCCCACTATGCCAACACAGCGATAATTATCGCTAGTTGTTGGTAATATGCCCCGCAGTTTTATGGGGAGGAGGCATGCAGCACTCCTCCCTTAACTTCATAGAGGCCCTTGGGACCGCTCCCATAGGCATAGATTTGCCTTGGAAAACCAATTACCTGATGTACAGTACATAAATGAGCATCAAAAACTGCTAATTTATTAATCACTGCTCCTGCATCTTTTTTTATTACATATATTTTTTCTAGGGGTGGGATGAAGGGAGCACAACCTAAAAAATCACAGTTAGTCTCCTTGTTCATTGAATTCATGACTCGAGAAGAGCTTATCTTAATTTTTAATGCAGTACAAACTAGAGCGGAATCTGTATGCTATTCAACTGCAGTGCAGGGACCTCTTGTGGCTTAATCTATGTCTTCACTCTGTGGATTAAAAAGATGTTAAAATAGGACTCAAGGACATGTTTATTATTTTCAATGTGTTATTAGGAATAATTTGCGACAATCACTATTATTACACAATGTGAAGTATGAATATATGAAATAGTCATTTGATTATAGTTATTGATTGCTTTTTGACAAAGCCAAGAGGTCTGCTTTATCTGAGTTGATATGCTGACCCCTTGAAAAAGTCGATAGGCCCAGCCACTTTTTTATTGTATTTTATTTTAAGCCAGTAGGTCTACCTTACTTAAAAGGACCTAGTACATGTTATTACATGGCATGATTAGACATGTACAGTGTTGGGGGTTGGTCACCAGGTACCTCCCAGGGCGATAGATGTCTTATATTACATTAAAAAAATGGAAATTCACTGGAAAAAAACATTTTAAAAAGACATTAAAGTTAGGTGACAATGTCAGTTAAAACAGTCAATTTTAAATTTCCGCAACCACTAAAATTCACCATTTATAGTCATCTCAAGTGACTATAACATGTGCCCTAAAGTAACTATATCTTGCGCCTCCACGATGCACTTCTTCCGTCCTCACATAATACATCATTGATGACATGCTCAATGACTGCATTGATAACATTCTGAATTACATCTTAACTTACATTATTGATAGAAAACACTGCATGAAGTGGCACAAGTTATAGTTATTTTAAGGCATGAGTTATGTTAATTGTAAAACAAATGTTAAAGTGGCATTATAGTCATGTGGTATATCACTCATCACATCTACTATGATAACATATCATCCAATCATATGACAGTGACTCATAGGGTTTGTGGACCTGAAGCAATTTGGTGTGCTACACCTGTGGCCAAATTTCCAATCACCTTAATAGGATTAACCTCGTAAAAACTTCACATGACTCACAATTTTAAGGAAAGACACTGATAAGTATGCATTTGCTACTAAAAAGTCTCCTTGTACCAGGCCCCATGAGCAATGCGCTATAGTTTTATATAACACAGTACACACGTTCCTGAGAAGGTCACAGAGGCATGCAATTGTAGAGCTATGGTTACAATGCCAATTGTGAGATAAAACATCTCTAAATGGTACACCACCGATTTTACATTATTCAGTAATCTACAATGTCACAAAATCGTTTGGGAAGTTCTAGAAATAAACATGCACAACTGAAATAATGTGTCTATGGCACAGTAATAGTGCTACATAACATTGGCAAGTGCCCAGATAAAAACTGGTGGATAATCTATTGTCAACAGAAACTTCGGCAGATTTGTTGAAACAGGATTTGGTTTTACGACACAACCTACTCTGAAATATAGTTTTGCATCCCACATCAGATGTGCTCAGCCTTTACCTCGTTTACCATGGAGTAATATCTGCATCCAAACAGTAATTTATAAATGGTGCACATATATATTTTAACATGTGCAATCACACTTGCCTTCAGGGCATGTGATATTTCCATGGTAAGGACCCAAATGAGTACACTCAGTAACTCTCTGTTGTATATTACTATGGTGTTATCAGTGAGGTTAGAAATGATGTCATCATTGAAGTCATTTAAGATGTCATTATAGGAAGTGTCTGGTGGTAGTGCAATTTATAGTTGGTGAACTTTAGTGGATTTTGTTAATTTAGAGTTTATTTTTTTCTTATTTTGACACCTACCTAGAAAATTACTTACTTTGTTCTTTGTCCATTAAGTGGTCCTCCAAAGTGAGTTCACCACAAGTGTATGATGGTAATTGTAGTCATGCAAAGCACATTTTTCCCAAGTGGGTTTGCTATAGCCACACATCAGTTAAAAAATAATATCACCCACAAGTTGGCAAATCCAGTGTACCATTACAGGGTCTACGGGACTTAAAAGCCCAACCTGTCCTCCCATTTAGGACTCAATTCTGAAGGCCTGAAGCGTTTTGGACTCCGCAGAACTTTCTCACAGGCAAAATGCATTGCGGTTCAGCTAAAACATTGCAGGCACTTGATAATAATTATGCCCTCAATTGGGCCTCCAAGGTGAGTTCAGCACTAGTGCATGATGGTAATTATAGTCCTGCAAAGCACGTTTTTCCCAAGAGGTTTTCCAATAGTCACACATCAGTTTAAAAACGACATTACCCATGAGTGGGCAAATCCAGTTTACCATTAACGGGTCTGCTGGAAATTACATGAAATGAGTTAGGCCTTTTGGAAATAAATTCAATGTAAGGGGATTTCAAGCCCCTGGAAGACCCCACGGACCAACCTCCTGTGGCTCTTTAGAGTCCCGTGGAGCACCAACTCCCCGGGTCATAAGTTCTGAAATTAAAGGGAAGCCCAGCCCTGTGGACCCCCTGGGTCCCCGTGACCATTACCTGCCTGGGGTCCAAAATTAAAAGAAATGTCAGAGGGGGCTGCGCGGCCATATAAGCCACGGAGACTACCAACACCCCTTGGCCGGCCCGTGGAAAGTAAAGTCAGGGCTGTGCAACAACACTCCTGGAGGCAATAACTGCCCTGGTAACCAGCACCGCGCAGGGCTGGCTCCTGCTATCTCCTGAGGTGATAACAGTTTGCTCTGGCTTGGCGGGATCTTTCACAGCTCCGACCAAGCAAGAGCAAACAGTAAGTCTGCTCCCAGCTGGTGGGAGCAGGTAACTGCTCCTGCTTACTGGGAGTGGACTTTTACTCTGTTTAGGCAGGAAAACAGATGAAAGAATTTCTCCTGGACACAAGAAGCAGCATTTGTGGCTGCTCCCTACATGCAGGAGCAATGCCCACTCCACCTGGAGGTGGGAACCGGCAGGGACCACATGGGGAATTCAGGCTATCCGGTCAGTCTACAACATAGCTCACCAGAAACATTGAGTGGGCTCCAGGCCACACAGCATGAAGAGCCTTGACCTTCGGTGATGGGGTCCCTGGCGTTGAAATTGGTCCATGGAGGGTGACTGAGTTGGCCCCTCCTCCATTAACTTTTGGCCGGGCCCCATGGGATTGGGTCCCCCAGAGCTAAAATTGGCCGGGCGAGGGGGGCCATGTGGTCCCTTCCTGATTCAGTAATAAGCAGACCCCGGCGTTTATAAAATGGACTTGAAATGCCTTGTGGAAGTGAATGCATAGTTGATTTATCGGAGCACAATCTGTAGTGACACTGTCGAGTATGTTCTTTCTTGGCCTGTCCTGGTGAGAGAAGAGTCCATGGTTCTTCCTTTAAATTCCAAATATGAAAAAGTGCAAATCACCTGGAAGCCTTGCCGGTTTGGCCCTGCCCCATCCACCTTAGTAGTATGCAAAGGTCTTCCTGCCTTTTGCTAGGATGATGAACATCTTACTAAAAGGTCACCTACGTATTTGCCACAAATTTTGCTGATGCCATCTTGGTGCCAAAGTATATGGGGACATCTCCACCAAAGAAAAAAGCACTTAGTTCCTATAGTTAAGAGGATATACCCATGTTTGTTAGTCTCGCTGTCAGCTCTATAGGAAGATTCATGTTATCAAAGATTTCACAATAAAGACGCACCAGGAACAATCACATTGCCAACTGGAGACATTTGCTCATGGTCATTACACAGATGTAGTGTAGAATATGCACTGGACATTTACCCAGCGAGGTAGCACTTACAAGTTAATCAGTAGAAAGTTCTCCAGCTGGGTAGATATTTTGTGCAAAACTGTAGACTCTTGTTCGATAAAGGGGCAGGTGAGGTTCCAGTCTAGCTGAGTCATTCACAGAGCCCTGAGACACCCACACAGATACTTAGACACCTACTCATACACTCATTCTGCCATTCTCACATCCACTCACAGACCCGCACAGTTACTCACACACTAACCCACAAACCCACTCACACACCTACACACTCACCCATACAGCTACTCACAGATGCACTCACTCACCTATACAGATACACCCACATGCATTTACTCATCCATACATGCACTCATGTACCCTGTCACTCCCTCATACAACCACTTACATACTTACATACTTACTACCCCATACAGCCACTCACTTACCCTTGCAACTACTCATGCTCCTACTCACTCATTCATACAGACACTCACATAGCCACTCACTCACCCAAAGAGCTACTCACACACCCACTGAACCACCCATACAGCCACTCACACACACACTCACTCACGCGTTCACTCATAGAGCCACTTGCACACCCATTTACGCACCCATATAGTCACTCACGTACTTCTCACTAACCATTAAAGCCTCTCATGCACCCTATCACTCACTCATATAAACACTCACATACCCTGTCACTCACCATTAACCACTTACACACTCACCAATACAACCACTCATATACCCACTCACTGACTCATACAGGTACTCATGTACCCAGTCAGTCACTCATACAACAACTCACACATCCACTCACTCACTCGTACAGACACTCACAGACCCACTCACTTACCCATACAGCCACTTATAGACCCAATCACTCATTTATACAGCCACTCACACAGCCACTCACTCAACCATAGATCTACTCACACACCCACTCACTAACCCATACAACTACTAAGAGATGCACTCACTCACCCATATAGCCATTCACACACCCACTCACCCATGCAGTCATTCATATATCCTATCAGTTCCTCATACAGCCACTTAGACACCCACTCATACACGTACTCACACACCCATTCACTACAACATATAGCTACTATTGTACCTTCTCACTCACCCATATAGCCACTCACATACCCTCTCACTCACTCATATAACAACTCATATACCTACTCACTCATACAGCCAATCACATACCTACTCCCTTACCCATACAGCACTCACACATCCACTAACTCACCCATATACCCACTCACACATCTATTCATACAGGTACTCACACACCCATTCACTAGTCCATACAGCCACTAATGCGCCTTCTCGTTCACCCATGTAGCCACTCACATACCCTGTCACTCACTCATCAAACCACTCACAAACCCACTCACTTATACAGCCACTCACACACCTACTCACTCACCCATACACCACTCACACACCCACTCACAGGCCCACACAGCCAATCTCAAAGGTTACAGGTTACAGTTAGGAATTAAAATTTGTTTAAACCATAGGAATTCACTAAAACAACCAACGATTACAAGGATGGTATAGTTAGGAAATAACATAAAAAACCATAGAATTTCACTTCATAGTTAGAAATAGAAATCCTAAAAATTCACTGAAAAGCTGAAGCTTACAGGGAGGTTACAGTTTGGAAATAGAGGTAAAGAAGCCTTAGAATGTTATTGAAAAAACAAAGGTTACATGGATGTTATAGTTAGGCAATATTTCCCCCATAAAAATTAAACAGTTATAGTTACCTGAGCTAACATGACTTATGCTCCTGCAATGCATTGCTTATGACCTTGAATATCACTTCACTCGAGGCATATTCAGTGACATCACTAATGACATCTCAAATGACATCTCTGATGACATCATCCAGCGAGCAAAAGTGTTTCATAAACATTTCAGAGACTTAAAGATAAATAGAAGGGGAACATGCCTGTTTTTTTCTGGAAGAGCCAGGTCTTGAGCTTCTTTCATAAGTCTGTGAGGGATATGTAGTATTGAGGTTGAGCAGGAGATCGTTCCAGAATTTGGCTGCAATGTGTGAGAAGGATTGTCCCCCGCTTCAGGTCTTCTTGATGCAAGGAGTGCAATGCAGTAGCCTGAGAGACCGAATGAAGATGTCTCGTGAGTTGGTAGAAATTGAAGTGGTGGAGATATGCTGGTCTGTTATTGCTGAGGGCTTTGCAGGCATGTATGAGCAGATTGAAACTGCATCCTTCCTGGAATGGGAGCCATTTGGGTATTAATGGTATGTCCAAGATTAGTCTGGAGGCAGCATTCTAGATGACTTTGAGTCAGCATAGGATGTGGGCTGGGATTCCGGCATAGAGGACGTTTCCATAGTCGAGTCTGCTTGTGATTAGAGCCTGGGTGATACTGTTCTGATGTTCATAGGGCTCTATTTGAAAATCTTGCATGGCATTCACAGGCTGTGGAAGCATGATGAGGAGATGGCGTGGACCTGTTTATTCATGCTGAGGTTGGTATCTAGGGTGATCCCGAGGTTCTTGGCATGATCAGTGGGGGTGGGGGTGGGGCCCAGTTTGGAGTGCCACCAAGAGGCATCCCTGGGGATTGGTTATTGCTGAACATCAGGACTTTGGTTTTGTTTGAGTTGAGCTGGAGGCAGGTGTTGCTAATCCATGATAAAATGTTGCTCATGCAGTTGGAAAAATTGGTTTAGGTGGTGTGGGATCTGTTCATAAGGGAGAGAATGAGCTGTGTGTCATTGGCATATAAGATGATGCTAATGCCGATGCCGTGAGATCTAATGATGTTGGCAAGGGGTGCCATGTATACATTGAAGAGCACTGGGCTGAGGGACGAGCCTTGAGGGACCCCAGAGGTGAGATTGATGGTTTCTAAGAAGAAGGGTGATAGTATTACATGCTCTTCCTGTTAGGAAGGAGGATATCCACTAAAGGGCTGGCCCACGGATGGTCATGAGGTGAAGCCTTGTGATGTGTGTATTGTGGGAGATGGTGTTGAAGGCTGTGAAGAGGTCAAGGAGGATGAGGGTAGCTGCTTCTCCTCATTGAGGATCCTTCTGATGTCATTGGTGGCCACGAGAAGGGTTGTTTCAGTGCTATGGTTGGGGTGAAAGCCTGATTGAGATCTGTCGAGGAGTTGGTGCCACTCAAAGTGGTCAGAGAGTTGCATGTTGATGACTTTTTCCATTACTTTGGCTGGGAAAGGTAGGCAAGAAATGGGTCTGCCATTGCTGAGGGCATTAGGGTCTGCTGACATCTTCTTTAACAGGGCGGTGACTTCTGTGTTTTTCCAGTTAGCTGGAAATGTGGCAGTAGTTAAGGAGGTGTTGAGGATAGTTTTGAGAGCCTGGGAGATAATGGTGCATCCTAGGTTGTAGATAAAGTGGGGGAGGGGTCAGAGGGGGCTCCTGAGTGGATGGTTTTCATCAGTGCAGAGGTGTCTGTGTTCGAGTGGGGTTTCTAATTGATGATCTTCTGTTTGGCAGTGGTGGCGGACTCCAGCAGGTTGAGGAGGTACAGGTCGGTGGGCAGAGGATTGAATTTGTTGTAAATCATGGCGATCTTCTGGTCAAAAAAGGTAGAGAGGGCATCACAGAGAGTTTGGGAAAAGGTGATGTCACTGTTCGCTGCTGCGGGGTTGGAAAAAATCTTGATTATGGTGAAGAGTTATTTGTATTTGTTGGCATTGACTTTGATTCTGAGGATTATGACTCCTTTCTTTGCGTCTTGTAGTTGTTTGTGGTAGAGTTGAGGGTGCCTTGGTGCGTGAGTCATGCAATAGTTGTTTTATTAAATCTCCAGTTTCTTTCAAGTTGTTTCCAGTGCCGCTTGGAGTTCCTGAGGTCATCTGTGTACAAGTGTGGATGTTTGCTAATGTTCTTTTTGGTGTTGATATGGAGGTGCGATGTGGTTAGCATCTTTGTCAGTACTTCCTACACTTCCTGGTAAAATCAATCCTGTGAAGCATAATTTCCTAATTTTCCACAATGGCCCCAGAAAACCTTAACAGGAAGTATGTCACACTTCTTTCTGAATCTCACTTGTGTATATCCAGTTCAGCAATCTCCAGATTATAGAGACAAACAGATCACCAAGCTGTTATCCATCCCATGTACCGAGGTGCCTGGATGTCCATGGCAATCTCCTCCATCAAAGAAATGTACTGCATTTGATCCGGTTTCTTACACAAAGTGTAGGACAAGAAGCTAGACAATTAATTGTGTGGCTGACCAGAGAAAAATATCTATCTTCCATTTCATAATGCTTGTTAGCATATGGCAGGCCTAACCTGTAAGCCCCTTTGTGTCCCAGTTGGTTGACCTACTGACATATTTGCCATGAAAGGGTTAAATAGGACAGGTACGTCAATATGGAAAGTGTATCTGCCATGTGCTAGGCAGCCTTTACAGCCCCCATTTAAACAGCATCCTCATTCAGTATCTGGGATTAATGCATATGTGTTTGACCGTGCCCGATCGTTTGTGGGAACCCGGCAAACTCCCAATGAGGCCACTCATTGCTGACTTCCTGGCTCTATCTTTGATATGTATTTGAAGTGACGAGTGAGATGACACACATATTGGATGGGTCTGGAAAGGATTTCATGGCCACTTCTAGGTCCTTCTGAGGATCAAGCTAATGGAGAAACTAGGGACTGCCTGAAGGCAGCAGATTGACCTCCACCTCCTTCTTAGCCTTGCACATAGTTTCCACTTTTTGTTGTTGATAGGGTGCAGGGAGGTGGGAGATAAGACAGAAGGAGCAGCCTAGCTCCTTCCATACTCTTTGACACCATTTATACCACAACAGCAGTGGAAATTAACCAGCAAGTGGGGTTTGGAAGAGGATGGCCTAGGATTGTGTCTAGTCCCTCAACGTTCATGCCCAACTTCTTGATTGCAACAAAGAGCCCAGGCACAATTTGGATTTTTTTCTAGCTTAAGAAAAAAGCTAAGCACAGCCAGGTTCATTGGAACAACAAAGACACACAGTTAGACAATTAGACAGTTCGCCATGGTGAAGGAGTTCTCCAACCCCACTGTTGCCGAGCACAACATTACCTCCTCCCAAGAACTGTGTCGCCCTGGCAAACATCTATGAAAACTTCAAACCCCGAACCCCCACCACAGACAGCATCAACTTGCTCACACCCATGAACACTAACTCCAGATACCTGCTCACCCTTTGGGACCCTCTCACAACTCAAGGCACAATCTCCATTAAGAACTCTGTGCACTCAGGAGTACCCACAGACCTCTGTCCCTATCATGTCTTCAACCATGGGAACATGATAATTGGCAATGAGCTCAAGAAGGTCCTGAACACCTCCATCACCTCGGCCTCCTTCCCTAAGGACTGGAAACATGCAGAAGTGAGGCCTCTCCTGAAGAAACCATCTGATGACCCAGCAAAACCGAAGGACTACCAGACCATCTCCATGCTGCCCTTTCCAGCAAAGGTTCTCGAGAAGTCAATCAACCAGCACATCACTGCATATCTGGAACACAATAACCTCCTGGACTACTCCCAATCCAGATTTTGAGCCAACCACAGCAGGGAGACAGCCCTGATAGCAACCACCGATGACATTAGGGCCCTCCTGGACCATGACAAAACAGCAGCCCTTATCCTTCTTGACCCATCAGCTGCCTTCGACATTGTCTCCCATCACATCTTGAACAACAGACTCCACCATATTGGAATTCAGGGAGATGTCCTCAAATGGATTGCCTCATATCTCACCAGAAGAACCCAGAGAATCCGAGTCCCACTGTTCACCTCAGAACCCAAGAAGATCATCAGTGGCATTCCCCAAGGATCATACCTCATTCCCACCCTCTTCAAAACATATATGACCCTGCTGGCCAACACCGCCAGATCGCATGGACTCAACATCTTCTCCTATGCTGATGACACCAAGCTCATCCTCTTGCTGCCAGAAGACCCCTCCACCACCAGAACAAACTTCCACAGCTGTATAATGAATGTCACCAACTGGATGAAGGACAACTGTCTCAAGCTGAACTGAAACAAGACAGACGTCCTCATCTTTGAAAACAATACCTTGCTATGGAATGAGGCATGGTGAACTCAGCCCATCCTGTGCCCCAACAGACAACACCCGCAACCCCAGCATTATCTTGGACAGTAAGCTATCTATGAAGAAACAGGTAAGCACAGTTTCATCCGCTGTATTCCTCACCATGTGCATGCTCCGCAAGATTTGCAGGTGGCTGCCAGTCAACACCAGAAGGACCGCCATGCAGGCCCTCATCACTAGACCACTGGGCTACGGGAACACACTCTTTGTAGGAATCACCGCACGTCTCCTTAAGAGACTACAGACAATAAAAAACTCAGCTGCAAGACTCCTCCTTGACCTCCCCAGATGACTCACATCACAGCCCACCCCACCTCAAGAACCTACACTGGCTCCCGATCCAGAAGAGGTGATTGTTCAAGATGTTGACCCATGCATACAAAGCCCTGCACAGCTAGGTACCAGCATACATCAACAAATGCATGACTTGCCACCAACTGACCAGATACCTAAAATCCGCCTCCCTATTCCTTCCAGACACCCCCCGAATCTGACAAAACAATAGCAGTGGACGCACCTTCACACACATAGTGGCCAAAGTTAAGAACGACCTCCCCCTGCACCTCAAGAATGTCTCACCGCTCCTGCAATTCAGGAAAGGACCCAAGACCTGGGCGTTCAAATGAACAGATGACCATGAAGCAGTTAGCAACCCCAACGCCTTGAGCCTTTATGGATGATTTGCTACATTTTATAAATTCTTGATTGATTGACTAATTGATGCACGGTCCTGTTTGAATTTTTTTCTCAGCCTATGATAAAAATCAAGCAACACCTGGCTCTTTGCTGGGGTGCAGAGACCCACCTCTGCTCCTGTGTAAGAAATTTATTGGGGTGGATGGGAGTCATCCGCAAGGAAAAATGCTGCACACTTGTTAAGATAAGGCACAGTTCATCAGTTTAAACTTGGGCTGGACCCCATAGTTGCTATGTCACAGAGCAGACCAGCTTAACTTTGGAAAATGTGTAAAGTATTTAGTTATAACAAAACAGTTAGAATGTCAAAATGTTTCATGGACTAAGGGCCTGATCTGGAGTGTAGAGCATTCGTACACCACATTTAGTGATGTTTGCCAGCCCTCTGAACATCTGAACATCGCTAGTTCCTATTAATTTGTTAAAATTTTATCGGATGGCCCTGTTAAACATGACAGCCACCTGTCAAACTTTTAACAACTTTTTACTTTTTTTTTAAAAATCCCAACGCAAGATTTAGTTTAAAACAGCTAATGATCCCCACGCCTTAGAAGTTATCTCCTTTTAAAGAGCTCAATGAGGTTGTACGTCACCACCCTACATGAGGAGGACAGTTTTATACGAGAACCTCTGATGGCATCGGAGGAGTATGTCAGCAACCTGAAAACCACGCAGGTGGACCAAAAGTTTGGCAGAGGGTTTTCTTCGCCAAACTCCAAGTCAAGCACTAAGTCAGAAGGTAACATCATTGACTGGGACAACCTGCTTGGTAACAGTTAACTTTCCCTGCCGTAGGTGTATTTCCTGTATAACATACTACTGTTTTACTGGGAAACTAAATATACTAATAAGGAGATAGCCAATTTTTCACCATGCTTTAGGGGTCAGAGCTCATACACTGAAGTCTGGACAGCATTACTCAGTAGCACAGTTAAACAATGAGCAACATGAGTCCACAAATAAGAGATTCCTACTTAAAAAGAAGCACTTTCTCAAACTCAGCAAGAAGGCCGTATGTTCTTTTATTTTTTCCTTTGGCTGAGAAAAATCCAAGCAGTGCACAGGGGCACAGAAACAGACCTCTGCACCACAGAGATGCTGCAGATGTTTTTTTGGATTGTGTATAAGGCTACTAATAAGGTAAGCAATGTTCAGCTCCACACGTCATGGGTTGTTGTTACGCATCTAGGGAAATCTATCAAATCCAAAAGTCACTGAATACTAGCCAATTGGAGGAGTCCTGGTTAGTGTGGCTTGTTGGGATGCTTCCACTTTTTTATACCCAGAAATCCCTGCTAAGGTAAAGCAATGGATAAAAACAGAGGGGGATATTACCAACAAGAGGCAAAAATTATCGCTAAACTCATTTAGCGTGATTTTTTTTTATTGACGAGCCTCGCCTGTATTTATCGCCGCTGCAGCGACGTAGCTAGCCGGCGATATTTCCCAAGAAATGCGATAAAAGTAGGGGATACATTTAGCGTGAAGTCGCTAACGCAACGCACGCTAACGTGAAAAAAAGGACGTTGGGCCAATCAGCGATAAATATCGCAAACCAATAGGTCCAGGCTTACATAAAACGCGTTAGCAACCCGAAACACGCCTGCTAAGCCCAAAAATGTACCAAGCAAAATGCCTAACATTGTAGATGATGGTGAGCAAGCAGGGACAAGTGCAGAGGGCAGCAACAACAACCAGGAAGGCCAGGCAGAGACACAAAGAAAGGCCAAGAGGAAGAGGAACCCCAAGTTCAGTCCAATGGAGAACCAGGTACTGGTTGAAGAGGTGATGCAACACCAGCAGGAACTCTTTGTGGGTTCTACCGTCACCATGGCAAGGAAGAAAGAGATATGGCAGGACATCATTACCAAATTCAATGCCATGGGGGAGAGAAGGAGGACAGTGGACGAGTGCAAGAAGCGGTGGCACGATACTAAGAGCAAGACAAGGAAGAAACTGGGAGCCAACCTTAGGCAACAAGGGAGACCGGAGGCAGCGTTCCAGCTCCACAGGAGGAGCTGGATGAGTTGGAGGAGCAGGTGTCCCATGTCATCAGCGAGGAGACTGTAGTTGGAGTCGCAGGCCAGGAATGCCCACAACAACACCAGGGTGAGCGGCAACCAGTGTCGGGGAGCAGGGGCTGGATGGGCACAGTGGCACACATGTACTATGAAAGTCATTGTATTGCATACCCTCATGAACTGTACAATATGTCCTGGATACCCCTGTGCATGTTAGCATAGGGACATATCACCAATCGCAAACAGCAACTCACACAACACACAGGGGCATATTATCAAGCCCCTCATTGCTGCGTCATTGGCACTTTTCCACTGATAACGTGGAAATATGTGCATGCCACTATTACCAAGGCAGCGTCAAGTCAATTAACTGTGCTCAAAGCCATGTAATTTGTTTTACGCTGCCATTGTAAAAGGGCCACGATCACAAGAAACTCATCCTGAAAGGGGCTGTGCAGTAGGTGTTGTGGTGTGCGTTCCACTGCAACACCCATTCACTTTGACGCTGCCAACTATTATCAAGCTTAACTATTATCAAGCTTGGTGACAACAGGTGGCAAGTCCTATCCTGAAAGTGATGAATCGAGGGGAAATGTGTCATATCTCCTAGTTTTTGTTTCTACCATGTGTGCTGCCTCGTGCAGCACACATGGAAAAACCAAAATGCCACGGCCTGTTCATGTCCTGGAAGGTGTCTCTTTATGTACATAAACAAACAACATCAAAAAATTGCACATTTGTTACTTACATGTGTGCTGTATAAAGCATCACACATGTAAGTTACAAAATGGCATTTACTCTTTTTTTATGTGCATGAAGGAACACCTGCCTGAACATAAACAAACCTCCCTGCTCACAGACACCCTTGCACTCTGGTGCAAGGCTGCCTGTGCTGGCGATAAGTAGCAAAAACTACCACCATGGCAGGGTGAATCGCTAGGCTGCACCATATCCTTGGTAATATGCTGCAGGCTATCGTTTCTGAATTTGCAAAGAGAGCCTACAAGCCAAGATGGCTACCCCCTCTCTTCCCCACTTTGTTGATAATATGCCCCATAGGGCCACAGTAACAGGAATGACGACAGTGTATTCAATGCATTAGCGGAAGTAACAGCTCACAAAGCACTGAGGAGGGGCATGCCAATATGATTAATTGAATGAAAATAGTAGGCCAGGTGCACACCAGAATCCTCTTTTGCTATTTGAATACTATAGTGCATATCAGCAAGCACTGTTGTGTTATAGAAGCAGCATCTCCCTCATGAAAAAGCCAATATAATGTTGGTGAACACATGTCATATCATGGACCATTGTGCAAGCCAGACATAACCCCGAATGTGCACCGAAAATCTAGGCAAACATAGTCAAATCACAATGCCAGAGCACCCCAATCAATCAATCAATCAGACTACTTGTAAAGCGCACTACTTACCCGTGAGGGTCTCAAGGTGCTGAGGGGAGGGGGTGCCACTACTGACAAAGAACAGAACAAAGTGGCTGGACAGGATTATTCGCAAAACAATTCCCCAGACACACAGTCAATCTGTACCATGTGACCACTGGATTTGATTTTCCAAACGAATTTATTTTTCTTTTTTATACATTTATCAGCAACATTTTTTGAAAAACAGGCACAAACAGAACCACTGTCAGATCAAAAGGTTCATATATACAGTATCTACAAATGTACACATTTACAAATTAGCAAAAATGAATCAAACAAAAGTGGTTAGACACACCAAAAAAAAACCAATAACATATATAATAATCCACATGAATGGCAATTATATACAGTGCAAAGATTAGTCCATAAACAAAAAACAGGCACCAGTCCTAGGGATTGAAAAACCAAGTGACAGGCGGTATTGAGATCGAAAACAAGCCTGCCTGTCAGCGAGAGCCTGTGGTATAATGTTTAATAGGGTTGCGGGGCTAGGGTACAGAATGGTGAGATGATTTACATCCTAGCGGCACCCTTTGTTGTAGCCACAGGGTGGTATCGTCGACGCGTTTCGAACCTCAGTATTCAAGGTTCTCTTCAGGACGGGGACTGGGAAACAGATTCTGCAAAAAAGTACAGAATTGGTGTCAGAAAAGTACATTAGCATACTATAAAGTGCCTACTCAGACTCCAGAAAGAGTAAAGAATATTTACCTGCACGAGGGCACAAAGATTGCCGTAGTGTAGGTATATCAGGTATATCGTGATTCGTATTCACACCTAAAAGACATATGCAAAGGTGCTCAGTGCAAGGAGAATCAAGGGGTTCCACTAAGATTGGCAAAGGGTGTAGCTTATATATGAATCATACCTGCACTTAACGCAGAGCAAGACTTCGGGCGTGGTGTCAGGCTTCAGGAGCGTTCGGGGATCAGGGCAGCTCACATTATTTTTGCGCGTGTTGGTCTGGATAGGTGATAAAAAATCATATATGGAGTGTGTATATTAGCGTGGATCCACAGAGTATCACACACCCCACTCGCCAAGGTCAAATGGCGCGAGGTTCCTACCTGGCGTTGTAGACCACAGAGGGGAAAACGACCGGTCAATGACCTCAATTGAGGACGGCAGGCAAAGTTGGCCCGCTAGAAAAAGAAAACAACCTTTTATGAGCGCTAGGGTCAAAAGGCAGCAGCGGAACTGGTTACAGAACGCTACGCAGGAAATGCTTACTTCTATGGGGGAATTAATCCAGCCTCAGAAAGATCGATGTTGCTCACTCTCTCCCAGTAACAAGCAGTCTGTAGGTGGAGCGCTGGGACACCATTAGGTATTTTAATTCTGGTTCAAAGTAACGGGGGGTGTGGTCAGAAAACGGAGTAAAGCCCCTATGGAATGCTGGTATCTGTAGTTAGTAGGGAACCTGAAGTCAAGCATGTCAGCTGATTTCATGCTTAAAAGCCTGCCAGGAGCATTGCAATCTGGCAATTATACAACTTTCTCAACAGATTACGTGACATTCCTCCCCGCGCATGCACATATTTACAAGGCCAATACAATGAATACATTTATCCTCAGTTTAAATGAGCAACATTAACACGATAGTACTGCATGTCATCATACCCATTGTTTTCACTACAATAGTACATGTCATTATACTCATCAAAACATGAAAATTCTGAATTCATTGTACACTGTAATATTCGGAATGACAATTATTGCACTTGAAGTTCGTTATAGCCATAGACGACACCATAGCTCAATGTCCAAGGTGACTAAATACTAGACCTATAGGACCCAGCAGATAGTGTTAAAAGGGTGAATGAGAAATAGTGGGTAGGGGCACAGTGAGAGTTATGATAATGCAGCACAGCCAAACTCGACAACATCGGTCAAGAGCGAGTTCATAGATTAACAGTTTCAGACATCTCGTTCAAACCAGAATTGGATGTATCAAACTTCAGGATAAGATACGCCTCTTTTTCAGAAAGGCGAAGGTCAGGGTCTCCACTGCCACCCCTGATAACCGCCAGAACAGTCCATCTTTTATCCTGACTAGAATGTTTTTGTTGTAGGAAATGGGAGACAAGAGGAGCAGTCAAGTTCTTGTTATTGATCCGTGAGCGGTGTTGAATAATTCTTTGGCGAACCTCCTGCGTGGTTTTGCCAATGTACAGTTTTTTGCACGGACATTGGATAGCATACACAGTGTATTTTGTCTTACAGTTCGTATGTTCATTGTGGCGCCCCATACCAACCAGCTTCAAAAAATTATTAGAA
This sequence comes from Lissotriton helveticus, assembly GCF_964261635.1. Taxonomy (NCBI): domain Eukaryota; kingdom Metazoa; phylum Chordata; class Amphibia; order Caudata; family Salamandridae; genus Lissotriton; species Lissotriton helveticus. Next base: position 346,461,800 of record NC_136067.1, on the reverse strand, counting down.
AAAGTTGGCATTTGGTGCAGGAAATATTGCCTGAGATAGGCACACCACTTTTTGCCTTAAAAAAGAACAGAAGCATTGGCCAAATGATTACATCTACACGCCCGCCTCCAAAAAAGGATTCACAAGGTACGATCTTTGGAGCCAATCCAGCTATGGGGCATCGGAAGTGCGGGACATGCTCGGTCTGTGACCTAACAATAGAAGGATCCCTGTTTACAGATGGCAATAAGTTCTGGCGCCACAATGAACATACGAACTGTAAGACAAAATACACTGTGTATGCTATCCAATGTCCGTGCAAAAAACTGTACATTGGCAAAACCACGCAGGAGGTTCGCCAAAGAATTATTCAACACCGCTCACGGATCAACAACAAGAACTTGACTGCTCCTCTTGTCTCCCATTTCCTACAACAAAAACATTCTAGTCAGGATATAAGATGGACTGTTCTGGCGGTTATCAGGGGTGGCAGTGGAGACCCTGACCTTCGCCTTTCTCAAAAAGAGGCGTATCTTATCCTGAAGTTTGATACATCCAATTCTGGTTTGAACGAGATGTCTGAAACTGTTAATCTATGAACTCGCTCTTGACCGATGTTGTCGAGTTTGGCTGTGCTGCATTATCATAACTCTCACTGTGCCCCTACCCACTATTTCTCATTCACCCTTTTAACACTATCTGCTGGGTCCTATAGGTCTAGTATTTAGTCACCTTGGACATTGAGCTATGGTGTCGTCTATGGCTATAACGAACTTCAAGTGCAATAATTGTCATTCCGAATATTACAGTGTACAATGAATTCAGAATTTTCATGTTTTGATGAGTATAATGACATGTACTATTGTAGTGAAAACAATGGGTATGATGACATGCAGTACTATCGTGTAAATGTTGCTCATTTAAACTGAGGATAAATGTATTCATTGTATTGGCCTTGTAAATATGTGCATGCGCGGGGAGGAATGTCACATAATCTGTTGAGAAAGTTGTATAATTGCCAGATTGCAATGCTCCTGGCAGGCTTTTAAGCATGAAATCAGCTGACATGCTTGACTTCAGGTTCCCTACTAACTACAGATACCAGCATTCCATAGGGGCTTTACTCCGTTTTCTGACCACACCCCCCGTTACTTTGAACCGGAATTAAAATACCTAATGGTGTCCCGGCGCTCCACCTACAGACTGCTTGTTACTGGGAGAGAGTGAGCAACATCGATCTTTCTGAGGCTGGATTAATTCCCCCATAGAAGTAAGCATTTCCTGCGTAGCGTTCTGTAACCAGTTCCGCTGCTGCCTTTTGACCCTAGCGCTCATAAAAGGTTGTTTTCTTTTTCTAGCGGGCCAACTTTGCCTGCCGGCCTGAATTGAGGTCATTGACCGGTCGTTTTCCCCTCTGTGGTCTACAACGCCAGGTAGGAACCTCGCGCCATTTGACCTTGGCGAGTGGGGTGTGTGATACTCTGTGGATCCACGCTAATATACACACTCCATATATGATTTTTTATCACCTATCCAGACCAACACGCGCAAAAATAATGTGAGCTGCCCTGATCCCCGAACGCTCCTGAAGCCTGACACCACGCCCGAAGTCTTGCTCTGCGTTAAGTGCAGGTATGATTCATATATAAGCTACACCCTTTGCCAATCTTAGTGGAACCCCTTGATTCTCCTTGCACTGAGCACCTTTGCATATGTCTTTTAGGTGTGAATACGAATCACGATATACCTGATATACCTACACTACGGCAATCTTTGTGCCCTCGTGCAGGTAAATATTCTTTACTCTTTCTGGAGTCTGAGTAGGCACTTTATAGTATGCTAATGTACTTTTCTGACACCAATTCTGTACTTTTTTGCAGAATCTGTTTCCCAGTCCCCGTCCTGAAGAGAACCTTGAATACTGAGGTTCGAAACGCGTCGACGATACCACCCTGTGGCTACAACAAAGGGTGCCGCTAGGATGTAAATCATCTCACCATTCTGTACCCTAGCCCCGCAACCCTATTAAACATTATACCACAGGCTCTCGCTGACAGGCAGGCTTGTTTTCGATCTCAATCCCGCCTGTCACTTGGTTTTTCAATCCCTAGGACTGGTGCCTGTTTTTTGTTTATGGACTAATCTTTGCACTGTATATAATTGCCATTCATGTGGATTATTATATATGTTATTGGTTTTTTTTGGTGTGTCTAACCACTTTTGTTTGATTCATTTTTGCTAATTTGTAAATGTGTACATTTGTAGATACTTTATATATGAACCTTTTGATCTGACAGTGGTTCTGTTTGTGCCTGTTTTTCCAAAAATTTTGCTGATAAATGTATAAAAAAGAAAAATAAATTCGTTTGGAAAATCAAATCCAGTGGTCACATGGTACAGATTGACTGTGTGTCTGGGGAATTGTTTTGCGAATAATCCTGTCCAGCCACTTTGTTCTGTTTTTTCTATTGTTGAGATCCGGGTTGGTCAGATGTAGGATCCGATACCTTTACTGTTTCACTACTGACAAAGAGCCAGGCCTTGAGGAGTCTCCTGAAGGCAAGTAGGTCTAGGGTCTGCCATAGGTGTGTAGGGAGGGTGTTCCAGGTCATGGCGGCGAGGTAGGAGAAGGATCTGCTCCCAGAGGTTGTCATTTGGATGCGGGAGACAGCGGTGAGGGGGAGGCTGGTGGAGCGGAGCTTGGGGGTGAGGGTGTAGAAGCTGATTTGGCTTTTCAGGTAGGCAGGTCCGGCGTTGTGGAGTGCTTTGTGTGTGTGGGTGAGGAGCCCCATGGTGATCCTCCTGTCGACAGGGAGCCAGTGTAGGTCTCTCAGGTGGGGGTGATGTGGCAGTGGTGGGGGACATGGACGATCAGTTGGGTGGAGGCGTTTTGGATGCATTGTAGATGCCGTAGGTGTATGTCTGGGATTCCTGTGTAGAGGGCGTTGCCGTAGTCCAGTCTGCTGCTGACGAGGGGAGGGCCTGTGTCACCGTTCTACTTGTTTAGCTTGGGATACACTTGTACATCCTGCGGAGCATGCGGAGGGTGTTGTAGCATGAGGAGAAGATGGCGTTGACCTTTGTAGACATGGAGAGGGAGGAGTTGAGGATGAATCCTAGGTTGTGTGCATGGTTGGTGGATGTCGGTGCTGTTCCCAGTGTGGTCGGACCCCAGGAGTAGTCCCAGGCTGATGGGGTGGCTCTGAGGATGAGTACCTCCGTCTTGTCAGAGTTCAGCTAAAGACGGCTGTTCCTCATCCAGTCGACGACGGCCTACATTCTCTCGTGGAGGCCGGTTTTGTCGGGGTGCGGGTCCTTGGTGAGAGAGAGGATGAGCTGTGTGTCATCAGCGTAGGGGATGAATTTGAGGTTGTGTTGGCGGGCCACTTGTGCGAGTGGGGCCATGTAGACATTGAACAGCGTCAGGCTGAGGGATGAGCCCTGGGGGATGCTGCAGATGATATAGGTGACCTTGGATTGGAAGGGCAGGCGGTGGATGCTCTGGGTCCTGCCGGAGAGGAAGGACGTGGTCCAGTCAAGGGCCTTCTCTTGGATTCTGGCTCATAGGAGGCATGTGTTTAGAGTGTGATGGCAGACCATCTTAATGGCGACTGACAGGTCCAGGACGATGAGGGGTGATGTTTCGCCGTTGTCCAGTTGGTGCCTGATGTCATCTGTGGCAGCGATGAGGGCTGTTTCAGTGCTGTGGTCTCCTTGGAACTTGGACTGGGATGTGTCCAGGATGTTGTTGTCTCCCATGTGGTGGCCCAGTTGCATGTTGATGTTGTACTAGGTGAGCTTCACTGGGAACGTGAGCTGGGAGATGGGCTGGAATTTCTTGAGGTCCTTGGGGTCCGCTTTGGGCAACTTGAGGAGGGCGTCGATTTTGGGGTGTTTCCAGCTTACTGGAAATGTTGCTGTTCAGTATTTGGGGTGTGATGGCAGCATCTGCTTTGTATAATACATGTTGTGGGCACAGGTCTGACGGAGAGCCTGAGTGGATGGAGTACAAGACCTTGTGGTTCTTGTCGTTGTTGACGTTGGACCAGGAGGTCAGGGGGTTTGCTCTGGTGTTGATCACAGGGGAGGTGGAATCTGGCATATTTGGGGCGTGTCTTGTGTTGAAGCTGTCATGGATGCCAGCAATCTTGCGTTGGAAGAAGATGGCTAGTGAGTTGCACAGTTCTTGTGAGGGAGGTATGTTGTTGGCGTTGGTACTGGTTTTGGAGAGTTCCTTCACGATGCTGAACAGCTCCTTCCTCTCATGTGCGTTGTCATCCAGCTGCTCTTTGAAGGAGGATCCCTTGGCTAATCTGATGAGGTGGTGATATTTGCAGATGGCGTACTTGTGGGCTGCGTGGTTGTCCGGAGTGCATTCGTGGTGCAATATCTTCTCCAGTTTCCGGCATGCATGTTTTGAGCTCTGGAGCTCATTGGTGAACCAGGTGACTCTCTTACTGGTGTGGTTTTTGGAGGTTTTCTGCTGTGGGGCAAGGGTGTTGGCGCAGTCGTAGATCCACTGTCTGAGGTGGCAGGCTGCAGTGTCTGGGTTGGTGTAGTCGGTGTGTGGGTTTGGGGTGAGTGTGGTGATCAGCTGCTCTTCGGTGAATTAGCTTCAGCAGTGGCGAGGTAGCTGTTGGGTGCGGTGCTGCGTGGTTTGTTCCTTGAAGGGGAAATGGATGCAGTGGTGGTGAGTCCAGTGGAATTAGGTGGTGTGGTGTAAGGTGACATGGGTCCTCCTGGACCTCTCCGCGGCATTCGACACCGTGTGCCACCGCACCCTAGTGCAGCGCATTAGCAACGCCGGAATCCAGGAGAAGGCACTGGAATGGATCGTCTCCTTCCTCGCTGGAAGGACTCAGAGAGTCCGCCTACCACCGTTCAGTTCAGAGGCCACGGAAGTCATCTGCGGCGTTCCTCAGGGCTCCTCGCTCAGCCCCACCCTCTTCAATGTCTACATGAGCCCCCTGGCGGCCATCGCACGCCAACACAACCTCAACATCATCTCCTACGCCGACGACACACAGCTGATCCTCTCCCTGACCAACGACCCCGCCACCGCCAGAGCCGACCTACACGAAGGGATGAAACACATAGCCGAATGGATGATGACCAGCCGCCTGAAACTGAACTCAGAGAAGACGGAAGTTCTCATCCTGGGCCCTTCGCCTGGGACGACTCCTGGTGGCCACCCGCCCTGGGCACCGCACCCAAACCAACAGACCACGCACGCAACCTGGGCGTCATCCTGGACTCCTCCCTCTCCATGACCAGACAAGTCAACGCCGTCTCCTCGTCCTGTTTCAACATCCTGCGCATGCTACGCAAGATCTTCCGGTGGATCCCCACCGAGACCAGGAAGACGGTCACCCAGGCCCTCGTCACCAGCCGCCTGGACTACGGCAACGCCCTCTACGCCGGAACCACCGCCAAGCTCCAGAAGAGACTCCAGCGGATCCAGAACGCCTCAGCCAGACTCATCCTCGACCTCCCCCGACGCAGCCACATCTCCGGACATCTGAGAGACCTGCACTGGCTCCCCATCAACAAGAGAATCACCTTCCGTCTCCTCACCCACGCACACAAAGCCCTACACGACCAAGGCCCGAGCTACCTCAACAGCCGCCTTAACTTCTACGCTCCCACACGCCACCTCCGATCGACCAACCAGGCGCTTGCCACCGTCCCCCGCATCCGAAGAGCCACAACAGGAGGAAGATCCTTCTCCCACCTGGCCGCCAAGACTTGGAACTCCCTCCCGACCCACCTCCGCCTGACCCAAGACCACCTCGCCTTCAGGAAGCAGCTCAAGACCTGGCTGTTCGAGCAGTAGCGGACCCCCCCTCCCGAAGCGCCTTGAGACCCTCCGGATGAGTAGTGCGCGATATAAATGCAATGATTGATTGATTGATTGATTGATTGTGGAGAAGATGGGGTTCAGCGTGTGACCAGCGTTGTGTTTGGGTGGGGTGACGAGTAGTCTGAGGCCGAGATTTCAGGTCCCCGAGGAGGATGTAGTCCATGGAGGTGAGTGTGTGTGTGCTGGTGAGGTTGGCAATGGAGTTGCTGAATTGATTTTTGGCTCTGGGGGGTCTGTAGAAGAGTGTACCTCTGAGGGTGGTGTTGGGGTTGTTGTGGATCCGGAAGTGCAGGTGTTTGACGGTGTTGAGGATGTTGTCTGCATGGGTGGCAAGCTTGAGGGTGGACTTGTGACCGATGGCTATTCATCCTCCGGTTCAGTCGGTGTGATACCTGTAGGTGATCTTGTAGACATCCGTGATGGCTATGGCGATGTCGGGCACAGAGGAGTTGTTCCCCCATGTCACGGTCAGGAGGGCCACGTCTAGGGTGGAGGTGTCGAGCAGATCCCAGAGATATACGGCGTGTTTGCGTGTTGTGTGGGTGTTGAGGAGTATGCAGCGGAGGTTTTTGGGTCCAGTCCTAGGAGGTTTGATGGTACTGTTGCAGGTGAAGCTGCAGGTGTGGCAGGAGAAAGGTCTGTGAGTCCGTTTTTTGGTGGTTTGGAAGCTGTGCTGCTCTTGATGTGGTTGAGTGTGTGGAGGGTGCTGGCGTCGTATCGGACTCTAGTTTTGTGACATTAGTGCTGTCCAGGGGTCTGGCGCTGGGCGCGGTCCAGGCGCAGAAGGGCTTGCTTTTGTTGCGCCTTCCGCACACCAGCATCCCACCCGCTGTGTGGCCTACATAAGAGGGGGATAGGGATAGGGAGTAGCAGCTGGGAGGTGGGGTGTCCAATGGGGAGCAGGGTGCGGAGGCGCAGGGACGCAGTGGCGTGAAGGAGCAGAAAACGGCAGACACACATGCGTGCGGGAGGGAGCAGGCCCCAGGCAGCTGGCAGCCATGTGGTGGCGGGGGGAGCAACCTGCCTGCAAGCAGGGTCAGAGTGCATCTGCAAAACACACAGTGGCACAACAACGTTACATGTAGAACATTTACAAAATGGACCCCTTGCAACATCACCATGCACATACAAATAGAATGCACAACTACACAAATCACTCAGATGCCACATTGTGTATGTGCAGGAAATGTCAATGCCCCTGCGCACAATTAGGCTTACCTTCACCAATGTCTGCACACCTGCAGCATTGAACACATGTGTCTGAATGGTGTCCTAGCTTGTGCCACCATTGCCAGCCTGACACATACACACTTGCCTGCAGAGTACTCAAGCACTTGTACCCAATGTCACTTGTGTGCCAATGTCCAAGGCACCATGCCTAATAGTGCACATGAACATCAACATACACAGTGCATCCACAATGTTCTGTCACAGTTGCATGTGTTTGTGTGCACACAAATCAAATGTGTGTGGTGATTAAAATAATAGAAGATTAAGACAACACCAGCAATCTCATGCAATGTGCGTTCTATGAGATGTGTGGCCACATTACCCAGATTGGTGACAAAATCATCCCTGCCTTGCAGTACAAAAATGCAAATAAAGTGTTGGCAAGAGGCGTGATGAATTCCCCTATAGAATTGCATCCATGATTCAGTGTATGCTGTGAGCCTAGCCTCATTTGTGTGCCTATCAACAACAAATTGCAGACAGTCATGTACAAAGGCCTATCTTACCTTAGTAGTCTGTTTAACCTCATTCCACTGAAGACCTCATTCCACTGTCCTGCAACGTCCACAAACACTCACCTGGGACACATGCATGGATTTGCAGAAAATATACTATTCATCGACTATCGCACACCAAACTAATCCACTTCCCCTGGCTTTGACAATCACAATGCCATGTTCCTATGTACAATTTCTAATGTGCAACATTGTGGTGTGCAACTCTGCGCATCACACTTCATATGTTATGCTTCAAAAATTAAATGTCAACAGACTAGGCCATTTCAAATCCTACCTAATCTGTCAACCATGCAACTCAACAGATCCCACAGCTAAGGTTTACTTAACACTATACATGCATCAGAGTAACAGGTCGCATCCATAGTCACACATACAGGGATTACTCCACAGATGGCATGAGTAGCATACAATGTATCAAGACCCACACTCTGCATCCTACCTGACATCATTGCAAGGAGTAATAAATTCAACAGTATTTATTCTTACAAAAAGAATTTATCAAAAACTACACTAATCACTACAACTAACACTATATCTAAAATACCTAAACACATATTAAACTAAACTACACATGTAATACTAACTATCCACTACTACACATACTAAAAAAGGACATCAACCCCCCCCCACTTAAAGATAAAAGAAACTTAGCCCCAACACTTTCTTAACCTATCCTATAAATATGTTCCACTACAAAACTAACTATACCTAATCTAAAACTAATCTATATCTAATTACAAAAATCACTAATTACACATCTAATAAAAATGAACATTGAGGGAAGGCAGAAGAGGGGTGTGGGGGATATCAAATGAATGTTCAGGAAAGAGCCAGCTTTTCACGGATCTCATGGATCTGCCTGTTTAGGGTTACCAACTCGTTCTTAACATCGAAGAGCAAGTTATTGTCACGCTGCTGTCCCTTGCTCACTGCTCCATCAGGATTCAAGCAAGCCGGGCCGATGAGGCTGAAATGCCAGAAACCGGTCCCCGGTAGCTTGTCTCCTTTCTGGTGAAGAATTAGCTTGGTAGTTTGGTCTGCCCTGTTCCCATGATGCACTGGGCCAGGGACAGACTAATTTGCATATAGCCAGGTTCTGAGCTGGGATGGGGCAGTGAGCTAAATAACGGTGATGGATCAAGCCCTGATCTTTGGACTGGGTAAGAGCGGTCTGCTTAATTCAGACACTCTGTTCATCACCACCCCCTTTTCTGAATCGTTCCTTCAACAGCAACATCAGTGTCTCTGTCATATGAGGCAGAGTGGTGGGTGGGCCAAGATCCTGGCTGGTTTGGGGTTGGCCTGTCCCCTGGCTTGTTGCAACTGGCACCGACACCTGGCTGCTTGCTGCTGGAACCGGCCACTGGCTGCTTGTTCCTGGAACCGGCGCCGGACTGCTTGTCGTTTGAACTGACCCCTGGCTGGTTGGCATTTGAACTGGCCTTAGGACGGGTGTCACCTTTGCCTCCACAAAAGTAATTGGTCCAGCCCTGGCACCAGCGCTGGAGGTGGTGCGTTTGTCCTGCACTACAACAGCCTCTGGCATAGAGGCCCACCTCCCTGTCTTTCTGTCAGACAGGTGCTTCCGGGCCATATCCCTGTACCCTTTCTTGACACGTTGTACATAGTGCCACCTTTCCTTTGCCACCTGGTACGCATGCACCTCTTCAGGAGTCATGTTGTCTGAAAAATATGTTAAATGTTAATTCCCACCCAAGGACACTGGGTCAATTGCCAATTATTAATTAATTGCACAAATCCCTTACAACATGGAAGGCAACACACAAGTGATGTTCTGTAAAGTCTCTAAGTGACTTGACCACATAAATGTAAAGCCATTTGTTGCTCAATACAGGCAATGGATAGTGAAATGACAGTGCATGTCAGGTGTGATGTACTGACAAATCAAAAAAAAATGAGACTGTCATAACATGTCACCATTGTGCATCCTGAGTGTGCGCAACTAGTCCAATTCACATTAGTATGGCGGCATTACCCCTCCATGGCCAGCACCACCCTCATCTGATCCTGTGACACACTGCTGCTATATCTGTACAATGCACTTGTGCAGACATGTGTGTTTACCTGCAAATGGGTACAGTTCATGGTATCAGTGGCACTCTTTTACAAGGGTGCTAGTGTGGCTGTGTGCAGGTGTCAATGGCAACCGATTGTAAGCTCAGCCTACATGCACAGGAACAAGACTGGGACACCCCTACTAACAACTGGGGGCTATAATATCACGAAAGGGCAACACATTATTGCCACTTTCATCCGCAGGAAACTGCCGCTAAACCGGCAATAAAGGACTTGATAACATGCCCTTGAGAATTCCCATAGCTGGCCAGGTTCTGTTGTTAACCTGGGCTTCTATGGGAATTTTCAAGGGCATATTATCAAGCCCTTTATCGCCGCTTCATTTGCAGTTTCCTGCAGATAAAGCGGGGATCAATCTTGCACCTGTTCTTGATAATATGCCCCCAAGTGTGAAAATCAAGGATCATTGACTAGTTAGCTAGAACCTGTGCTGTATGGCATGCACAGGACATCAAAGCTGTATCATTGTCCCTTGATGGGCAAAGTCACAACTGAAAATGATGTGCGTCTTCCCACATCCAAATACCTATTTTCAGACAAATCAGAATCAACAATAACATCTGCACATTGTGGCAGAGTGACATGTGGCACACACCCAATGGCCAAACAACCATGTTTAACCATTTGGTAATGACATTCATGACACAACAACATGGCAATTTCAAATACAAATACTCACCAGTGTCGTTTGGGTCCTTGAATCGATCAATGTCACCCTGTGTGATGGGTTGTCGACCATCTGTTAGTGAACAAATATAAATATGTGTCATTACATGTCATCCAGAAACGTTACATAAACATGAGGAACAACATTTCAGCTAGAGGAAAAACAACACCACTGTGTAGGTGAATGACAATTTGTACGCATGACCCTGTTCACTTTGACTGCCATGCACACATGGCCTGCGAATGCAGTGGTGGCCCACACATAACATCAGTGCTGTAAGACATGCACATAAGAGTTGTGTCACGCAATTTCAATGCACCATGTCCACACAGGCATCATGTCTAAGTTGTACTGCATATGAGGGTAACTATGCAGTTTGTAAGAGGCTGATACGCAGTCCTTTGGGATGTAAGACACTCTGGAGCAGTAAAACTCCTGTAGTGCATTTTCACCTGACAAGGACATTTCTGCACATGACCCATGTACAGGGGCCGTGTAGGTACAGTCCTGCTACTCATGGAATTAAGCATTTGTCACACTGTGTTCTGTTCGGCACATAGGTCACACACACAATGGCTCTGCTCCTATCTGTACAGTTACCCATACTGGACACACACACGGCATCCTGCACACAGTCTCTGCCAACATCTCTTCGACTGACTACACCCGTGATGGACTGATACATGCAAATCCCCTCTGTGCCTTGCCACCCTTACTGCCATGTGGGCACTCACCATTACAGAGTAATGCTTTGGCAAGTGACACACAGGAGACCTCAGTCCCATATGTAGTCTTCACAGCGCAAATATGTGTTCACACCTCAATTACAACGTGACTACTCACTCCAACTGGCACTTCATGGTGCTATACAAATAGGGCTATTTGGATTGACTACTCACACACCTACTCTACTGTTGCACACAATGTGTTTGGAAGAGGTAGTTCTTCCAATCCTAAATGATGTGAATCATGCGCAAATCTTTTAGGCTAATGACATTGTCAGTAACACGTTGTCACAGTATCACAGTTGTGAGACAGCATGTAGATGTCACATACACATGTCACACACGTTACTCACTTACATACCTATGTTTAGTGAAGTAAAATAATGGGTTTAGTACTTACCACCCTGTAGGCCAGTCATCCCTCCGGTGTAGTCGAGCAGGTCGGCCTCACGCGCAAGCATGTCTTGCCAGCGGTGCTTCTGCTGGCGCACATTCCGGGAAATGTTAAAATATCACTCCATCTGGATCCTCACCCGCTCCCAGTGCACCTTCCGACAGACAAAGTATAGCCCTGCAGGATCCGTTCCCCAGCCTCCAACATCAATGGCAGGTAAAATTCTACCAGCCACAGAAACCCCCCCAATGCCCCCTCACTCATCTTTCCTGACCTTCCCACAGCTGGCATCTCCCTGTTCCCCATAACCCACTTACTACTAAGAAATAATAACCCACTTAACTAACTATATATTAATAACTAACTAACCCCAACCAAAACACAACAAAACTGAGGACAGTAGACACACAAACACTTGAAAATTATACAAATACACCAAACAGACACTTCAGACAGGACACAGCACACAGCACCACTCTCAAAATCCAAATCCAGCACCAGCAACCACCATACACCTCCTCCTCTAAGCACATACACAAGCAATGTGCTGAAAAGAGAAAGTGAAAGTAAAAAACACACCCCTGTGACAAGAAGCAGTAATACATCACTTCCTGTGTGTTAGCGGAAAAATATAGCTATAGCGACGAAAATATGAACGCAAACAGGCCGCAAAGGTTTACATAGTGAAAGTGATATGTGAAAGCGGCCCGTTTTTTTAAATGTGACAAAAATGTTACCGCTGCAAAGGGCCCAATGGTGAAACTGCCTGCTACAGTGGTGTTTATTCATGGTGATGTGTAAAAGTATGCCTGGGGTGTTATTGAAATAAGCATTTAAATTTAGGTTGCTGTTTATATATTTTCAATGTCTTGTACTTTTAATGCATTGTGTATAACGTGAAACTGCATCATGCAGTTGTTATAAGGAAGCACACATTAGGGGAGATCTGAGTGCCACAAAACATACATCATGGGGCAGATTTACAAGTCCCTTGCGCCTCTTAAAGTCTGCATTTGCTTCCCTTTTTGTGAGGCAGCTGTGGCGCAAAGGATGCCCAATGCAGCGGGCTGTCCTCAAGGTCATGCCTCATTGAGATATGTAAAGTCACAAAGGACTGGCACCGGGGCAGGCAGTCATGCACAGGAAGTGGTGTTCCGGTGGTGGAACGCCTCATTCTATTGGCTGATTTCAATCTACTAGATTCCAGCCACTCACTTTTGGTCCCATGCTGCGTCACATCCCTGCACTTGCTTGGAGCAGGCGTGAGGCTTGATGCAGCATTGAAAGGAAAGGGTACCCAAGATCAAGGGCTGCGTTAAGCCGCGTGCAGCAGTGGGAGTACCTTCAGAGCGGAGACGGGGGAGGGGGAGGGGTAAGCTGGGGGGGTAGTAATGTATGGATTACGGAGCTACATAGGTATGAAAACATATAAATGAATAAGACAAATTCTTTGTGAGTGCACTGCATCCACAAATGCGATGCAGTGCGCTCTACAAAATTCGTATTTCCTTTTTAAAATGTTCACTAATCTGCACGACTCCTTAATCCATACATTACTACCCCCACACCTGCCCACCTCACCGCCCTGCAGGTACTCCCACTGGCGGCTGCGGCTGGCTGCGTTGCACTTGCAAACCCACTCCAGCAATGCTACACATTTACGGCATAGATGGCTCATACATCGTTTTCATTTTTAGCCCATGTTGCGCCTCATTGTATATGCATCACATCCATGCTGGCTGCGGCGTTGTGCACAATAACTGTGGCATCCCTGCAGACATGCAGGGAGGCACCAGTTATCTAAATTCTGCCCCTTAATGTCGGACTCTGTGGGACTTAGGAGACATGTCGGACGCCATTACGTAATGCACGCAACCATATCATAGGCATTGCAACTAGCTGGACGCATAGCAACTACCCTAGTGGAATACTGAAGTCAGAATGGGGTTGATAGGCTGGCAGAAAGGCCCCATGACACCAGGACACGTATCAGCCTTCCATTATTCTGTCCCCACTAAGGATGTGGCTTGTGCGTTGAGATAGCTGTCTGTAATCCATTTGCTCAACAGCATGAATCTAAAGCGGAACTAAGAAGAGCCAACCACTAAGGGGGAGGGGAGGTTAGGAACAGTATTGTGGGGACGGATGAGCATATGCGACGATGGCTCACAAAGGCCGCCCGATTGCCAGTGTCAATTAACATCACAGGGCATATCATCAAGCAAGGTGTTAACAGAATATCCACTCAAGTGCCCGTCTCCTTGTGCTAAAGCAAAGCCATGTAGTTATGTCCTCATGCAAGTAAGGCACTGTGAGACCACCATGTCCCAAAAAAACTTCAAATAGGCAAAACTTTCTATTTCATCACCATTTTTAGGAATAAATGTCCTCCACTCCAAATCAGTAGGGTCTAACATTGTCCTGCTGTCTGAAACTTTAATGAACTACTGCACGATTGTTGATGACAAACACTCATGTCATTTCTCTCCCATATCACCTTTCAGAGGGCGAGACAGCACCTTCAGAACAGCATCCTGGCCTAGAACCCGCTGATGACATGGACGCCTATGCGAACATCAACAACGACACCCTGCAACTCCTGCTCGACGACCTTACCTCGCCAGCCTCCGGTGCAGGGCAACCGAGCAGCCCTCGGCAGACCCCACCCCCTGCTCACACCAACAAGCAGCAGGCACCTACCACCCCAGCTAGTTCCCAGGAGCCAGATTCCACCACCCGCGCATTCCAACTGCGGATCATCGAGCTCCAGGAACGGTTGGGAGAAAGGGTGCAGGTGGGGTTTCAGCAAGTGGCAGACCAAATTGCGGGCCTATGTGGGTGTCTCAGTCCGATTAGGGACTGCATGCAGACCCTCACAGACACCCACAGCCCCTTCAATGCTCTCCAGCGGTCCATGGCTGACATTGCTGGAGTCATGTTCCTGAGGCAACAGTCATTGTCTGCTCAGGGTGGTTCTAGCAGTGTCAGCAGGGATCTGGACAACATCCGCAAGATCATGGAGAGCATGAAGCGGATGCAGGCCCAAAATTTGGCTGCCAGGGCTGAACACATGCGCCAGGTTGCTGGGATCTACAATGCCCTGCTCCTGCTTGTTGCCTCCTTGCTGCCACAGGGTTTCGTGCAGATGGATGCTGCAGTGGCCTCCACAACCTCAGCTCCAACACCTGGTGTGTCAGTGCCTCACAGGGCTGCAGCCACAACACCAACTGACTGTGCATTGCTGCTGAGGAGGAAGCGGTAGTATCCCTCTGTGCCAAAGCCCCAGTTTCTTGTGTCTTGCTGTGCTCAGAATCATGCCACACCTGCACTTCTTGCACTTACTTCCACTGTCCCCTGGAACATCCTTGGACCCCCCCCCCCCATGGACTGCCATATCACCCATTCCTTGCCACTTCAACCAGCCTGCAGACTGAACTATGCCTCTTCCCTTGGACCTGATCACATCAATTGTCTCTGTCTGGCCCTCCAACAGGCACCCTCTGCACTTGCCCTATAGGCTCACCACATTTGTAAATATTGTAAATAAATAATACTTAAATCACACATATGTGCTTTGGTCAAATGTCATAAAGGTAAAAACTTGGCAAATAGGGTCAGAATACTGATACATCCAGAAGGTACACCAATGTAAATACGAGCAGTGTACATGTTGAAAAAGATCCAGAGATGGTGAAAAATAGGTTGATATGTGTAAACATGTGGTGCCACCATTGCACCAATGCAATGCTATAACAATGTCACAATTTCAAGAGCCCATCAGGCAAGGTTATCTATTGGGACATGCCATTGAGCGAGGATAAGCAAAATGTGATAGGAGAACACCCCCTGTTCCATGTTTGGATGCAGCGAGGCAAGTACTACTGGCCTTGTGTCTAGTACGTCATGCACTGCTACATACCAGGGTTTGATTTATATATTGATGTCCACGAATTGAAAGGGTACCCCCAGTCTGACCCATATTTGTTTCGCTCCTGCCTACACTGAGTATCCTGTAGCATCCCACTGTCACAGACAACGACGATGTAGATGTTGCATTTCTGCTTTTAGACAAATGATTTCCCTGTAGCTGCGCTGGCTCTCTATGGTGTTGGTTGAGATAGGAGTAAAATTACTAGCCACATGATGGAGTGTTTATGCCCCGGACATTCCATGTGCCCCTTTTTGAGGGAGGTCATAATAGGTGAAGAGTGTGTTCAATTTGAGAGCACATGTGCATGTATACGTTAAAACAATTAAATGTGGTCACAGTGTTGCCTACCATGGAACAGAAAGTTTGCAAGTTGAACTTGTACTGATGTTTGATGGCAATGCAAACATTTCCAAACGCATAAGTGAACACAAGCTGGCAAATGTGCTACAGTCAATCCACAAAACCTTGCCCAAAGGCAAGATTCACACAATGACAGAGGTGTGTGTGCAACGTACCGCATTATGGACCAAGGATATGCAAGTGTCTTGACTGGTTCTTGTGAAGTTCACAGCTGACAGACAGTTGCATATGGGCATGCGCCACACGGTGATTCATCCTAGCCTGAAGATACATACCGACATATGTGAAATGTGTGGGAGCACAGCTTGGGAGTGAGAGGGCACTCTGGCTCATCATGGAGTTAGTGATTGCGACACAGTCAAAAAACAGGTATGTGTGAGTTCACATGGATTGTGACAATAGACAGTTGAGGATATGCATGCCATGACTGCTGGTCCATGTAGTTCCCAAGGGTGTGTCACCCAAGTGGCGCACAAGTACTGCTTTGTAGGCGATGTAGCTGCACCTTTGTGGAGTGACATTGGGCAGATAGTGAGAGTATAGAGGTGCTTGTGGCTCTTTGGAGGAATGAATGTGGCTGATCTTGTCCTGTGGGCTCATTATAGAGCCAGGTGGTCCAATTGAGATCCTGTGATGTCCGCTATGGCCTTGAGTACCTTGCAACATTAAATCTGCGCTTGGATCAATGCTGGTCAGGCAGATTGTAAAGTGTGACATTGGCTCTGTGTTTGACCAGCATTGGTTGTGTGGGAGGATGAATTGTGCAAATGCTGTTGCGGATAAGTGGGCACAGTCTCAGTGTTTGCAGAGGCGTATGAGTCCATCCAATATTCAGCCTGTCATGGATTTTTAAACAAAGTGAGTATTTCCCTTTGCTACTACACGTAGACATGCTGGGAACAGGATAGGGTCCAGAAGCTTGTCTTGCCTAACACAATCCTTGCCTGACAGGAGTATGAATCTGTTTTTAGTGACCGGTGATGTGTAGTCCAGGAAGAACATTTAGAATGCTTGAGAACCTGGATGTCTTTTAGTTGTGAACTTAATTGCATTATGGCATTCCTGTCCCTGTAGTTGAGGATGTTGATCTAGAATGTAGGTGGCTTAATACATGTTGGCAATGGTCTGGTGGGCACCCTGTTTCCCCGTTCCACTATGACGCATGATGAGAGAGTGGCTTTCGGTAGCATGTATTTTGGTAAAGTCGCAGTATAGACATCCGGATCTTCACCCTCCTGCCCTTCTTCTCAGCCCCCCATGCATACATTGTAGCAATGTGTCCGCCCTACGACATCGTCGACTCTGTCTTCCAGCACTCAACATGGTTGAGTATGTTTCGTATATGTCGGTCTGCAGATGCAACATGCATGGCAATTTCAGCAATGTCAGCTTCTGTGTGAATAGTGCAATCTACTAGTTGGTGATGATCTGCACGTAGATGTGTGAGGTCTATAGCCACATTTATTTTATTTCATTTTATTTATTTTAAGGTTTTATAGAGCGCGAACTTGACCTGTGAGGGTATTAGAGCGCTTTACATATTCATGGGGTAATACAGAGGAGGGTCATCGTAGGAGAAGAAGAATATCAGGGAGGGTCGCGGGGACATAAGGAAGGCAAGATATCACACAAGTATAGTACATTAAGGATAGGTGAAAGCTGTACATCAGGGCAATATGATGAGACAGAGTCATACAAATAGGCAGGATATCAACAAGAGTCCTGTACAGTGTCGCAGAAATAGTCTCTCTGCTGACTGTGGAGCGGGATTATCCCAGGAATTTACCCATGAGAAAGGATTTCGCCTCTTTTTTAAAGCGTGCCAGGGTAGGGATTCTTCTGATATCAGGAGGGAGGGAGTTCCATATTCTTGGTGCAGTACCGGTGAAGGCTCGTTTGTGGGTTTTTGTTTTCCTGAAGCGTGCAGGCCGGAGGAGGAGGGCATTGATCGACCGTAGGTTTCTGCTTCCTCCGGATATCACAAGCTTCTGTGCAAGGTACGCAGGGGAGTTAGTGTGAAGGGCCTTGTGCATGATGCATGCCAGCTTGAGGTGGATCCTAGCCTCGAAGGGAAGCCATTTCAAAGCTTTCAGGTGAGGAGTGATATGATCAAATTTCCTGGAGCCTGTAAGTAGTCTAGCGGCTGCATTGAGGCATGCTTTTAAGGGGGCTAGCGAGGTCTTGGGTAAGCCCGAGAGGGTTGCACAGCCATATTCTAGTCTAGAGATAACTAGTGATTGGACTGCTAGTTTTAGGTCAGGAGCGTCAAGGAAGGGTTTCAGTTTCCATAGATAGCTCAGGTAAAATCTGGCAGATTTGGCCATTGCGTTGATGTGGTCTTGCATCTTCAGGTTGTAGTCCAGGGTAATTCCCAGAAGGTACAGTTTAAGGCTGTGATGGCCTTAATCCAAGAATGGATCTCAGGGTTGCTCTTGGGTGGGGATATTAGAAGGAACTCGGTTTTCTTAGCATTGAGTTTGAGTTGGTTGGAGGAGAGCCATCTGACGGTCACTTTCAGGACTTCATTCAAGGTGAGGATCTCCTCCAGAGAGGAGATTTTTATATAGATCTATATAGATCTGGGTGTCATCAGCGTACATGTGGAAGGAAATGTTTGCAGAGCGAAGGACTTCGGTAAGGGGTTCTAAGTAGAGATTGAGGAGGGTAGGGGACAACGTTGATCCTTGAGGGACTCCCACCGCGACCACGGAGGGAGCGGAAAAATCGCCATTGATAAGGAATCTCTGAGAACGGTTTTGAAGGTAGGAACTGAACCAGTCGAGGACTGTGCCATCTAATCCCATCTAATCCCATCCTTTGTTTGGGGCGTTCGAGTAGCATCCCATGGTTCACCGTGTCGAAGGCCGAGGATAGATCGAGGAGGATTAGGAGACAGGTTTTGTCTTGGTCAAGGGCTTGAAAAGCATCATCGACAATGTGGAGCATGCTGGTTTCGGTGCTGTGTCCTGGTCGGAAGCCGGATTGGCCGTCGTCAAGTAGATGGAAGTTGTTGATGTGGTGAGTTAGCTGTAAATGTTCACACTTTTCCAACACTTTGGCCAAGAGAGGAATGTTGGAAATTGGTCTAAAGTTGTCTGGTGAGGCAGGGTCCAATGATGGTTTTTTCAGAATGGGGAGGACTTGGCCAGCTTTCAGTGAGGTCGGAATAGATCCCTGCCGGAGAGAGGCGTTGATTATCGTAGTCCAGCTAGGAATGATGGATTGTGCAACGGCCGCGAGACAGTTTGAGGGGAGCGGGTCGTTGAAATGATTATTAGGGTTCAGGGTGGAAAGGATTTTTGCGACAGCATCTTCATCGAAGGGTGTGAATTCGGACCAGTGTGCTAGATTCTTTGGTGAGGACCATGCCGGCAAGGTGAGAGGAGTAGGAAGGTCCAGGGATGGAGGGGGTATTGAGGCCGCCTTGAGTTCGATATCTAAAGTTTTGATTTTGATTGCGAAATACGATGAGAAGTCCTTGGAGGAGATGGGAGACTTAGCTTTTCTTTCGCTGTTTTGGATAGTTTGTTCGATTGGAGAGTTTGCGTGGTCTGTTCTGGGCATTTCCTAATTCCGCTCTGAAAAACTCTTTTTTTGGAGTTGACAATATTTTTGTTGTAAGTATTTCTGGCCTGGCGATGAAGTTTTAAGTGGTAAGCCGAGGGGTGCTGTCTCCAGATTCTTTCAGTTTGTCGGAGGGATCTCCTCTCGTCGTTGAGGGAACCAGTGAACCATGGGTTTCTATCTTTGACTTGAGTTCTTTTTAGTTTAAGAGTCCAGGATATTTGACATAGTAACAGAGTAGTGATCGTTAAGGTCACTGACTGAGGTGATGTGGTGGGGAGGGGGGAGGTCGGATTTGCAGCGAGTCTCGAGTTCATTGAGGTCAAGGTTTTGGTATCTCTGGCCCAGCGTTTAGGGAGCACCGGTTGTGGTGTCCTTGACCTGCGTGTGCCAGGTAGCAGGAAGGTGATAGCATGGTGGTCTCACCAGTCGCAGGGGTCAATCGATATGAGCTTGATGGTTATCTCCTTGGAGATGTTCCAGTCTAGAGTGGCCCCTTTCGAGTGTGTTGGGTGAGGGCAAGCTTGGGTCAGGGCAAGATCTGTCATGAGGTCTTTAATGGCGTTGACATGGGGGTCCTTAAGGTTGTTCCAGTGCAGGTTGAAGTCACTGAGGAACATGTCTTTGGTGTTGGGGGAGTTCTTAGCTGTGATAACTTCCATGATGTAGTCCGTGAAGGATTTGTTATTGCCTGGGGGGTGGTAAAATATGTGTAGGTTACAGAGGAGGGTGGTGCTACTGCAGATTGAGAGGGCTAGATAAGCGCAGGCATCAGTGGGATCCTTTAAAAGTTCTGTGACAAGGAGGTTAGAGCGATGGATGCAGGCGATTCCGCCACCTTGTTTGTTATGTGGTCTGTCTAGCCTGGTGATATTGAAGTTGGGGGGGATTAAGAGGTCGAGGCATGGGGATGATGTGTCGTTAAGCCATGATTCTGTTAGAATGGCTAAGTCTGTGTTGTTGTTTAGGATAAGAGCAGAGATATCGGCCGCATGCTTTACTGCGGAGCGGCAGTTGATTAAGAGCCCCTTCAAAGCAGGGAGAGGGGTGGTAGCGGGGGTCGGGACCAGCAGGGGTACGGGTGCAAGGTGGCTAACGACCATCCTTCTATTGCTGCGGGGGGCTGATCTGTATGGGTTAATAGCGACTGTGCAGATGGGGTTTGCAGCACTCGCGTCTGGCATACATGGTGGAGAGGTGGTGGCTGCGTTATGGTCTTTGAGAAAAAACAGGATTTCATTATCAGTGAAGTCTTGAGAATTTTTTGAGAGGAGGGAAAGGTTGTAGGAGAGGGCGAGGTCAAGGGTTTCCTCTTCTGATAGGTAGATGGAGTGCTTGCGGGGGCGAAGATGTCTCAAAGATGTCGGTAGGGGGCGTGAGGGGAGCTCTGGGACTGGAGCGAGTGACAGTTGAGGTAAGAGGTTTGTGCAGGAGAGTTCGGCGAGGTGGAGGAGGTGTTAGATCGAGGATGGAGGCGTGGAGGCTCTGAATTATTTTGGAGGCTCTGGAGTGTAGAGAGTGGATAGCTGCGGAGGGGGGGTTGGTGGGTTGGTGGGAAAGGGTGTGCTGTGCTAGACGTTATGGAAGGGGTGGCTGGCGTGTTAGCAGGGCTGGCATGACCTGCAATAGCAGGAGTCGCTGGGGGGAGGGGGGAGGAGGGCAAGGGAGGGCTATGTTAGGAGTCTTGGGAGGGGTGGCTTGAGTGTTGGCGGGGCTGGCATGACCTGCTACAGGAGGAGTCGCTGAGGAGGGGGGGTTGGTGGGCAAGAGCGGGCTTGATCTGCCACAGCGAGGGATGCTGATGATGTAATTGTCATAGAGACCGAGTGGGGATCGTGGAGGGAGGAGACCAAGGGTTCAGGTTTTTTTTCGCTCGGGGTGGTTGAAGGAGGCCTGGTGGGGTTAAGGTGAGCTGTGAAGGGATCCGAGGATTTCGGGAGGGGGGCCTGGAGGGGTGGAATCACAGGTCTCTGGTCCAAGGAGTCAGGGAGGTTGGTGGGAGTGGTTAGGGTTTAAGGTGTTCTAGATTAGGCAGGGGGTTGGAGTAGGGTCAGGCCTGGTGTTGGTCGGCGTGCCAGTGCCATGCATGTGGTTTCGGAGAGTGGTAAAAAGGTCTGAGAATTTGTCCAGGTTTTTAGTTGAGGCTTGGATCAGTACAATGCCGCTTTTGTAGAGGGTGATGGTGAGGACAGCTTGAAGGGTTGATGATGGCGCTGTAGTGAGCTTAGTGCCATATGGAATGTTCCTGGATGAACGTACATTGAGAAATGTTAAGAAGGTATTACGCCAAGCGGGGATTCTTCTGGAGTAGAAAACAAGGTCATTAGTGATCAGTGTCTTGGGATGGTTTTTCAGGGTGCAGTGTTTGAAAGGTTTTGTAGCGGTTTTAGAGAGGTTCGGAGGTAGGCCAGGGTGTAAGCGGTTGACACAGAGGCAGTTAGACCGGGGCTCACCA
The DNA here is from genome assembly GCF_964261635.1 of Lissotriton helveticus. Lineage (NCBI taxonomy): Eukaryota > Metazoa > Chordata > Amphibia > Caudata > Salamandridae > Lissotriton > Lissotriton helveticus. Next base: position 346,440,020 of record NC_136067.1, on the reverse strand, counting down.
TGTTGGCTTGGGGTGGTTGCACTCGTGAAGAACTGGAACAGTGAGCGGCAGTCAAAGGTGGCTTAATTGTTAGGATAGTAGAGCTTGAGGGGTGGATAGCGGCTTGTCTTGGTTTTTGTAGGTTGATGCCGACAGTTAGTGACACTTCAAGTTGGCTGCCAGGGTTAGAGAGGTGAGCAGTCCTCTTTCTGTTCCAGTAGATAGGGGTTTTTGCAGGCCTCTTTCTGTAACTGCAGACTGGGTTAGTGCCGTCCACTCTCTGTTATAACTGTTTGAGGACAGGCCAATGTGGACATAGATGTTAGGATAGTGGTGCATGAGGGAGGGTAGTGGCTTGTCGTAGTTTTTGAAGGTTCATGTCGACAGTTAGTGTCACTTCAAGATGGCCGCCAAGGTTGTAAAAGTGAAGCAGTCCTCTTTCTGTTTCAGTGGATAGGGGTTTTACAGGCCTCTTTCGATTACTGCAGACTGGATTGGTGCAGTCCTCTCTCTATTATAACTGATTGAGGGCAGGATGTGGTACGGCTAGGAACCTTGATTGTTTCAAGGAGCAGTCCTCTTTCTATGGGCGCTCTCCCAAGGCTGCCATTTTGAGTCTGGATTGGTGAATTAAAATCGGCAGTCAGTGGGGGTTAGGTTTATTGTATTTTAAATCCATATGCATTTGATCGTTATGTTTTTTTTTTTCTCTTTTTCTCGGTGAGTCCAAGCGCACTAAGTTAGTGAGGCTGTCGTATGCGCTAGTATGCAAATGCGTTAATAGAGGTAGTGCTCGTAAGTCGAAGTCGGCAGCCGATCTCTATGTATGGCTTGAAGCTGCTCAGCCCACGAGTTGTGAAGGGTATGAGTAATAGCTGGAAGTGCCGAGAGAAATTGTTCCTCGGGAACCCAGTGTAAACTGTGCGGTTGGCGGCTGCAGCGGGGAAGAGATTCTGTAGGGCGGCGGGGAGAGCACTCAGTAGTGGGCAGTGGTGCCACAGGAGCGCGGGTGAAAAACGAGCAGAGAGGTGGGTGTCGGGCGGGTCACTGGAGTTCCGTCGAGTCGGGAGGCGCAGACTTAGCAATAGCAGTACGGGGGGTAGGGGGCCACCCTTACCTTGTTTCTCAAGGCTGTCGGCGTGAAGCCCCCTTCTCCGTCAGGTGCAGGATGTTAGCTACGGGGCCACACTCGGAGGGGTAGACGTAGGCTCAGGCGTCTCTTGTAGTGATGAGCCGTGCCGAGCCAAGTCCATGCAGGGTCAACACCGCGTCAGGGGAGCAGTAGCTTTCTGTTGAGGAGTTCTTGCGGGCCGGCTGAGGGGCAGCTGGTCCTGCGGCAGAGCAGGATCGAGTCCGAAGCGAAGCGACGGCTGTTGAGGAGGGCAGCAGGTGACCATCGAGGAGCCCGGTGCTCAGGTGTGCCAGCAGCTACGCCGTGGGGGTCCGTAGGTTCCGGATCGAAGGTAAGGGATAATCCATAGGTAGCACAGATTTTTCCGATTGATCGAAGGGCTCGATGGGTGAGGTTTGCCAGGGATTTACACAGATTGTGATCCCTTACCTCAGGAGCACTCCGAAAAAACTCCTTCTCCGTCGGCCATCTTATTTCATCAATTAAATTAACAATTTATTACATTGATGAAGAGCATATTCGCCGTATTGACTCACCCAGCTATTCAAATGGTACTGAAGCAGTTTCTTGCTTGCCTGAGCCATGATCCATTGTGGTTTGTATTGGCATTGAAGTTGCTTTGCACATGCAGGACAGAGGAGAGGTCAGTGCACCTCCGTCCCCCCCTGCACGAGTGGCGTGTGACATGTGGCAGGGGTCTCAGCCACCTGGTGTGGACTGGGTGGGGCTTTGTGATGGCCACCGGTTGCAGGTGTATCAGCCACATAAGGGCAGCAGCATTCAGCATGGAGCGCAGGCTGAAGTGTAGGGCAACTGTAGAGCTACATTGCAGGTGTGACCACATTTTTTGGGTTGGTGGACAGTGTCCAGCTGGAGAGTGGGATGTTGTTTGCTAAGGCACAGCTGTGCATGGTGCAATTGTGCAGGTTGTCCTATCCGCCTGCCTCTGTATCACAGGGGTGTAGGCCTTACATGCACTACTAAGTCATGATGCACATGCAAGAGCTCCCGTCTGTGTGCACAACAGTGTGCTGCACATCTGCAGTGTGAGTAGGGTTGGCTGGCAAAGTGTCAAGTAAAAGTAACTTGTTGTGTATTTTAAGTATGTCACAGGTACTGAGCGCCTGTAGACACACCTATCAATGTTTCTCACGCACCAAGTATTCACCCTCACACTTTTGCACCCACTCCAAAGGCACAGCAGATGGTGAGTGCAGGGACATGGACGCAGTCATAGCTAGTCCACACAGCATAGGGGAGCAGAGTAGGTGGAAGTAGGGCTATGCAGAGACTATGTAATGCGGCTGGGCCAGCAGAGGCACAACCGCACCATCCCAGCATGCAGGATCAAAACGGACCTTCAGTTGTCTCCTTGAGCTGACCACTAGATCCAGAGTGGCCAGGATCCGACAGTGTAAGCTCAGGAGAGGTCAGGGGTGTGTGGGGTTCTGGGAAGGCCATCAGGGATGTCCAGATGCACTGTGAGTCATTGTGACGCACCACAAGTTTATCCTATGTTTGCGTCCCCACTTTCACCAAGCAACAGTTTGGCTGCAGGACTCTTTGAGTACGCCGTGGTCCATCTAGCTCTCTCTTTGACAAATCTGTGAGCGTAGTGTTCTGTCACAGGATGTAGTGTGTGACCATCTGGGTCATCCTTCCGTGATTATGCGTCATTGTGCAGGACCATGCAGGCACACCGAGGTTTGGCGTCAGGGTCCAAGTAGCTACAATGTTTCAGTCCTGTGGATCAGATGTCCATGGCAAACTTTGCAATCCCCTGTGCATTGTGTCCCTAGTCCTCCTCCCAGTGGCATGGTACTGGTAACTGCACCATTTGCCACAGCCTGGGGGGCAGAGCTAATCCGTGCCCTCACATGGCCTGCGCCTCACATCTGTTATGAGTGTAGTCTGTGGTTCATGAGTCCGTGGCTCGGAGGTGCAATGAGCATGCTTTTAATTGCCATTGAATTGGGCTAGGGGCTGCAGCAGGTGTGTAGTTGTGCCACCACTCACCAACATGGGCAGCAGCTCAGCATACTACGAAAATATGTGCACGTAGGAAGGTAGCTCCCGGCAGCGCCTTAGGCCAAGTACGTCTGCACTATTTGGAAGCTTAGCCACCACACATGTCACGTCATGTTGGCATTGCTCACAAGTGGGCCATCAAAGATGATTTCTTCTTCTTACATGTGCTACTCACCCATTGGGGACACTTGACATAGGGCCATCACTTTCTGTACACTTCCAGGTGTGTGTACCTGTATGTGTATTGTCAGATGTTGATGTTATGTAGTGATTCATATGCAATGGCAGATGTGTCTCACTGGTAGCTATGAATGAGCCAGGAGTCAGTGTGTATCCTCATATACTTGTCTGTCCAGCTGTAGGAGGTGTCTTCACCCATGCATGGTGTCCTTTTTTAGATGTTGCTGTTTTGCGTGTCTTTGTGGTGGTGGTGGTTCCATGTTTTTGGCAAGTAGCTGGTCAGCATAGTTATGGTTGCCCTTATTGAACTGTATGTGGTACTTGTTTCCTGGCTGATGTCTTCTGACAGACAGATAAATGTTATAACTCCATTAGACGCCACATCTCCGTGCTACTCTAATTTGTCACCTATATTTCTTAATGGTCAACATTTCACGCCCCATTTCCATCTTTGCACCCCAACTTGATGCCCCAATTTCATATGGTGATTCAGAAAAGGGGGTGGTGATGAACAGAGTGCCTGAATTAAGCAGACCACTCTTACCCAGTGCAAAGATCAGGGCTTGATCCATCACCGTTTTTTAGCTCACTGCACCATCCCAGCTCAGAACTTGGCTATATGCAAATTAGTCTGTTCCTGTCCCAGTGCATGATGGGAACAGGGCAAACCAAACTACCAAGCCAATTCTTGTACTGGGAAGGAAAAAAGCTTCCGGGGACCGGTTTCTGCCATTTCAGGCGTCGTCGGCCCGGCTTGCTTGAATCCTGATGGTGCAATGAGCAAGGGACTCACATCTGAGTATACCCTTCCACGCTTATGGTGGACAAAATGATTCAGAAAAGGGGGTGGTGATGAACAGAGTGCCTGAATTAAGCAGACCACTCTTACCCAGTCCAAAGATCAGGGCTTGATCCATCACCGTTTTTTAGCTCACTGCTCCATCCCAGCTCAGAACTTGGCTATATGCAAATTAGTCTGTTCCTGTCCCAGTGCATGATGGGAACAGGGCAAACCAAACTACCAAGCCAATTCTTGTACTGGGAAGGAAAAAAGCTTCCGGGGACCGGTTTCTGCCATTTCAGGCGTCGTCGGCCCGGCTTGCTTGAATCCTGATGGTGCAATGAGCAAGGGACTCACATCTGAGTATACCCTTCCACGCTTATGGTGGACAAAATGATTCAGAAAAGGGGGTGGTGATGAACAGAGGGCCTGAATTAAGCAGACCACTCTTACCCAGTCCAAAGATCAGGGCTTGATCCATCACCGTTTTTTAGCTCACTGCACCATCCCAGCTCAGAACTTGGCTATATGCAAATTAGTCTGTTCCTGTCCCAGTGCATGATGGGAACAGGGCAAACCAAACTGCCAAGCCAAATCTTGTACTGGGAAGGAAACAAGCTTCCGGGGACCGGTATCTGCCATTTCAGGCGTCGTCGGCCCGGCTTGCTTGAATCCTGATGGTGCAATGAGCAAGGGACTCACATCTGAGTATACCCTTCCACGCTTATGGCGGACAAAATGATTCAGAAAAGGGGGTGGTGATGAACAGAGTGCCTGAATTAAGCAGACCACTCTTACCCAGTCCAAAGATCAGGGCTTGATCCATCACCGTTTTTTAGCTCACTGCACCATCCCAGCTCAGAACTTGGCTATATGCAAATTAGTCTGTTCCTGTCCCAGTGCATGATGGGAACAGGGCAAACCAAACTACCAAGCCAATTCTTGTACTGGGAAGGAAACAAGCTTCCGGGGACCGGTTTCTGCCATTTCAGGCGTCGTCGGCCCGGCTTGCTTGAATCCTGATGGTGCAATGAGCAAGGGACTCACATCTGAGTATACCCTTCCGCGCTTATGGTGGACAAAATGATTCAGAAAAGGGGGTGGTGATGAACAGAGTGCCTGAATTAAGCAGACCACTCTTACCCAGTCCAAAGATCAGGGCTTGATCCATCACCGTTTTTTAGCTCACTGCACCATCCCAATTTCATATGGTGCCACATTTCACGCCCCATTTCCATCTTTGCACCCCAATTTGACACCCCAATTTCATGTGGAGCCACATTTCATGCTCCATTTCCATATTTCCAGACATTACATGCCCTCTTTGCAGCTCTTACCTGATTACACACATGCATCTTCGAGGCATATGTTCAGCAACCTCATTGACAGTATGGCCATCTGTGCAGATATCATTTGGCAATTATACAGCAACTATGTGCTTCTAATATGCAGGATATATTTCATATATGGTCCCAGGTTCAATATCCTGCACATCTTGTGTGGGCTTCTATAGGAATTGTAATGGGCAGATTAGCAAGCCCATTTTGACATCGTTGGGGACAGTTTCCTGCCGCAAAGACAGACATGTTTTTGACAAGTGTCTGGATGATATGCACCATTGTATATTGGGAGGTTGCATGCACTATTGCCATCCTTTACACCATTTCACACACTCCTAATTTAGAAGAATCACACAACGTACACACTCCAATATACCTGGATTGGGGCAATGAGATTGATTAAAAATCTCATACTCATCACAAACAACACCCTAGTTTGCTTGTATTGAAATCATGTGACACAACCTTTTGACATAGTGTAGCCTACGTAGCACCATGAAGAGTATGGTGTCATACATTTTACACACTGCAGGGCATTTCTGTACTGTGGAAACATTGCCAACGTCCATGGAGTAGTGTTTTCTATAAACACTTGTTGAGCCACGTAACTGTTTAATGAGTACAGTGCCCATGGCAAAGAAGTGACACGTAGACATGGTATGGTTTTGTAACATTTTATTTGACTGACACCATGTATGTGGTCATTTGGCTCTGACATGCATCAGAGGGTGAGCGTCACACTGTGACTGACTCAGTCAAAGAAATTGTTAATGATACGGTTCCTCCGTGCATGTCCTGCAGCATTAGGTGTGGGGTGTACAGCAACAGCCTCTTCTTCATCCTCATCTTCATCAGGTGGTTCTGGCACTTGGATCCATGGAGCTTTAGTACGGACACATATTGAGGTACTGGGTTTTTCAGAACCGGTACTTAACCGGTAACCCAGCGGTGTCAGGGAATACACACCCAAATACCTTGAGTCCTTTTCCTGATTCAGACCACAGAAACTCAGAGTCTTCTAGGTGAAGTCAAAGATTAGTTTATTGGCTGCAACCAAGGTAACAAGTGTCCTAGAAGTACAACACGGGGAAGTATATTCTCAGGAGACTGCTCAAATTTACAAAGTCAGGCTTCTCTTCTTATACACAATTTTAGGCTTCAGGCAAAACATTCTTGGTTGTAAAGTAAATCGTTAACATATTTCTAATACAAAGAAAAGGCAGAGTCATGATGACATGTCCATATTTCACTTCGTGCTGCCTACAACAAATCATCCGGCATGGGCCAACATTTCATCAGATATCGCTGGACCCTCAATAAAAATGGGCACCTCCCCATCATAAAGTAAGTGAAGCAAAAGAGTAAAGACAGATGTGAGCAAGATACGGCAGGTGTGTGTGCAATGAGGAGGTTTATGGCCGGCTGAGCCCTGATGCTATCTTGCTTGGCCACTGGAGGGGAACTGACCTAACGAGTTCGGCCTGGGGCAATGGTTCCAACTTGCACAGGTCATGGAAAAGTCGATTAAGGAGTATGTGTCCTTGTGGAATTGAATTCAGCTGGATTAAGGCCTATGTAAAGGGCAACTCACAAAATGGCTGCCATACACAAAATGGAAGCCGAGGGTTCTGAACGAGAGTGACGATTAAAAGGTAAAATCGTCACTCGAATATGCTGAAAATGTATGTACATGATGTACTCGTCATTCTCGGTCTTTTGATACCAAATTCGTCAATTTACGAGGAAGTTTTATTCTCGAGTGCAGATACCTTACACGAGTCCAGAATTTTCAGCACTACAATCCCTCCTTTTGCCCTTACATAGGCAATTAATCTATCCTCATGTTAGTCTGAGTCCAGATCTATATCTCTAAAGTCATTGAGATGTTGCTGTAACATCATTCTAGTACTTAGTTCATCTCTTGACACAGGTTTCTTTACACATGATGTAACACAGAGGCCACATATTGCAGGAGCACACTGTATGCATAGACAGAACAGGAAAAGAATAGCTAAGACCATCCCAATGACCATTAGAATTTTCCATCCCCAGGCGGATATCAGTTCCCAGAACCATCCCATCAATGACCAATCTCCTTTATCCACATGAATAGATTTGGAAATCTTATGTAGTTTGGAGATGGCCTGGTACACTGTTGGAGCATTATCAGGGATGAAGATACAGCAACTAGATTTGATCAATCTGCATACTCTACCTCGGTCTGCAAGGATGACATCTAAGGCGACCCTGTTCTGAAGGGTCATAAGACGATCCGACTGGAGCTCAGCAGTCAAGTTACTAAGGGCACCAGCAGTTTCAGTCACGGTGGACTCAACTACCCTTGTCAATTGTCTTATGTTCCTGCTGTTAGCCATGGATCCCCAGAATGGCAGAAAACCCTTTGCAAAGTCACCAAATTCTTGACCTGCAGTGTCCTCTTCACTCAAGACACCTCTAACTATCCTTGTCCTGTGGTAGTCTGCCGCTGCTGTGTAGGTGGGAGGCAACAGGAAGGAAACAAAACAGGAGCCCGAAAAGTCGGGGTGGCAACCATGTATAGGCTCTATCATGGCAGATGAAATAAGTACCCTTAGCTGCTAAAAACGCTGGGGAACTCTGAGATCCAAAGACATATGTTTCTGTACAGACACTCTTCCCTAACTGAGCTCTGGGATTCCTGCCAATACCTTGCAGACACAGGTGACCCTGATGGGGTACGATCCATATTGGGGATGATCCTTTCGCCTGCTGTTTTTCACTTAAAGTAGCTCCATATCCGGTCACGTTCCAATTTACATATGCAAGTATCTCATCATCAGGAGTATCTTCATAAGAAATTACTTCCTTAATCATGTCAACTATGCCTTTTACTAGAGCGCTAGTCTTGAGGTTGTCTTTTACAGAACGTAGGGGTTGGATTTCACGTGCATATATGAACATCGTTCTGTATGCCCATACAGAGCCATTACGACTGAAAGGCAAAACTAGATAAGGGATACCTTTATCCGTAGTGTGAGGCATAAGGCCACAAACCCAACAGTCAGTCGTGTTCATCACTAGCTGGTGCTGGTGCAATAGCTGAATGAAGGAGTTATTAATGAACTCTAACCTTCTATTGTATTCATGGCCAGGAAGGGGGTGGAAAGAATGAGAGGAAACAGTAGTAGGAGGTATGGGTGATGTAGTGGGCGCAAATGGTACATGGAAAGAGAATAAAACATAACTTATCAAGAAGATCATTACGCTGAATAGCATAAAAATACACAATATTATAAAACTTTTCTTTGTCATCGTGTTACACAGTCTCTGCTTAAAGTTCATTTGTTTGGCAGGTCTCTCCACATCGGGAAACTCCATCCTCTCTAAAGTGCTGCCCGCGGTGGGAGGTTGCCTCTGCTAAGGGATGCTTCCGTCAGTCTAGGGCAACTCCCTTGGACCAACCAGAACTACCGACCTAACGTCGTCAGCTGCACCCCAAAGACTTTAATCAACCGCGGCCCTAGCAGCGGAACCCGGATGGCGGTTCGAAAAACAAAAATAAGCAAGTTTCTTAGATGGGAGAGATGCACTTTCAAAAATAGTACTTGGGGGAAAAGATAGATTTATTTGTCCATAGGTCTTGGTCTCAAATCATAAAAAGGAATCACTTTTATTACTTCGTTTTTCTCGGTCTCAAATTGTATCTTCTTTTTCCCGGTGCTGTTTGATCCATAAACAAAAGTTCAGGCTCTGCAGTGTTCAATCGTTTCGATGGAGGCACAGCCTCTCGCAGAATGTTCTCGCTTTCACATTCAGAGTTAGTTAATTTCACTCGTGCATCGCTGAAAGGCAGAAAACGAGGCACGGCATCCGTCTCTGAGTCGCCGACACCCTCCTGGACCCACTGGTCATAGGGCAGAGGTAAGGGTACCCTTTTACAGTGGACCCTGTGGATCCAGGCCTTCTTCCCTTCCGCTCGAACTGCCGATCTGGTAGAGAGAAGGACGAGGTATGGTCCCGTCCACCTGGGCTGGTCGTTTTTGGTCCTCTGGAAGTTCCGCACCAGCACCCAGATTCCAGGGTCAATGCTGTGTCCCGGAGTCTCAGAGACCGGAGGCAGGGTGTCATGTACCTGTTGATGCAAAACACGCAATTTAGCCGTCAATTCATACAGATAGTCAAGCAAAACAGGGTTTTCTAGCTCGCTGAACTTGGTGGGTCTAGGCACTCCCCATATGTTGGCTGGCCGGCCAAAGACAATCTCATAGGGACTGAGTTTCACTCGCGAATGCACAGTCATTGTGGTGGATAGGAGTGCTAAGGGTAGAGCGTCAGGCCATTCAGGACCTGTGCTCGCCTGGATTTTGGCCAATTTAAGTTTAAGCGTGCCATTGTAACATTCTACTAATCCAGCTGATTGGGGGTGATTTGCAGCGTGGAACTTCTGCCTAATACCTAGCCCTTCACACACTCTCTTCATCACACGACCCACAAATTCACTCCCGTTATCAGACCAGACCATTCTAGGCATTCCAAACCTGGGGAAGTACTCTTTCACAAGGGCTTTTGTTGTGGACAAGGCAGTATTGTCTTTCAGGGGATATGCTTCTACCCATCTTGAGAAAGCACAAACAACAACGAGCACGTATTTTAAGTTGTTGCACCTCTCCATGTGTATGAAATCTAGCTGCAAAACCTCGAACGGATACGTAAGAGGTGCAAAATGACCAGCTGGAGTTGGGGTTCCCCTACCAGGATTGTGCTTCAGACATACCATGCAATTCTTGACAACATTCTCCGCACACTTGGGAATCCCTGAATTCTTCCACACTGGGGCCAACAACTCGCAAATCCCTTTCACGCTGATATGAGCCATTCCATGAGCCATTGTAACCACTGCAAGCACATATGCATCGGGTAACAACCATCTCTGATGCTCTGTCAATTCAATCCAACAACCATTTGCATCCATTCTACCTGTACTCTCTCTCCACGTGCTCAACTCTTTCTCTGTGGCCTCAGCTTGGATGGACTTCACACTCTCTATCGTGTCCTCACATATTCCAACATCACCAGTCCATCTTTCAGGGCTTGCAACATACATTCGACTCGTCACATTCCTTGCGGTTTCTTTCGCAGTTTCATCAGCAAATGCGTTTCCATGACCAACGTCATCAGTCACCTTTTTGTGAGCACTACATTTTACAATCGCCACTTGTAAAGGCAAAGTCAGTGATTCTAGAAGCTCATTTACCAACTGACCATGCTTAATTTTAGCTCCATGCGAAGTCAGGAACCCACGTTCTCTCCACAATCGTCCAAAACTGTGAGCCACACCAAACGCGTACTGGCTGTCGGTGTAGACAGTCACTTTCATTCCTTTCGACAACACACATGCTCTCGTGAGTGCAATTAGCTCCGCTGCCTGAGCTGAATTATGTGGGATGCGTGTAGCTTCAACAATCGTGTGCAAAGTCGTGACAGCATATGCTGCAGTCGTATCGCCATTCGGAAGCTTGAAACATGAACCATCCACCCACAATGTACCATCACATTCAGCAAGAGGAGTGTCGAAGAGGTCTACTCTTCCTTTCGTCTCTTCCTCTGTTCTATAAAGACAATCATGCTGTTCTGAAGCATCTGATTCTTCTATGAATGGTAACAATGTGGCTGGGTTAAGGGTGTTGCACTTTTGAATGTGCACATGACTTGCTAGCAAAGTCAGTTCGTACCCTGACAATCGAGCACTGTTTAAGTGCTGTGTCTTGGTTCTATTTAACAATGTGTCTACTGCATGTGGGACCATCACGATTAGTGTATTATTCATTACTAGACCAACAGACTGTCGAATAGAAACAGCTGCTGCTGCTGTGGCTCTTAAACAACTTGGCAATGCTCTAGCTACCGGGTCCAAAGTTGACGAGAAATAGGCGCATGGGCGCTGCCTACCTCCAAATAACTGAGTCAACACAGACAATGCACAGCCCTCCTTCTCGTGGACATACAATGTGAAAGGCTTACTGTAGTTGGGGGTACCTAACACAGGAGCCGAAAATAATGCTGTGCGTAATTCAGAAAAACTGTTCTGACACTCATCAGACCAAGGAACAGGATTGTGTGTATTTTTACACATTAATGCCACCAAGGGTTTGGCCAATAACGAAAAATTTGGAATCCACTGTCTACAGTACGATGTAATGCCCAAGAAAGCACGCACTTCTCTCTGTGTTCTTGGCACATTCAATTTCGCTATTGCCTGAATTCTTTCTGGGGTCAGTTTCCTTCCCTCCTTCGATAAGAGATGACCTAAGTAGGTCACCTCTTGTCGGCAGTATTGAAGCTTGGAAAGTGACACCTTGTGATGGAAATCGCACAGATGGCGTAACAATGATATTGTTGCTTTCTTGCAAATTTCCTCAGTATCCGCAGCTATAAGCAAATCGTCAACATACTGTACAAGAGTAGCACCTTTTGGCAAAACAATCGTATCAAGCTGTGTTTTTAGAGCTTGGCTGTATATTGACGGACTTTCACAGTAGCCCTGAGGAGCGCGTTTAAAACGGAAACTTCGACCTCCTAAACTGAAAGAAAAAATATCCCTGCTCTCCTCGGCGATCGGGATGCTGAAGAAAGCATTCTTCAGGTCAATCACCGAAAACCAAGAGGCAGAGGCTGGAATCATAGTCAATAATGTAGTAATGTCTGGGACAACTGGAAATTGTGGCACCACGATCTTATTCACCTCTCTGAGATCGATCACAAATCTGTACACCGGTGGCTGAGATGGGTCAGTACGTTTTAAAACAGGTAGAATAGGACTATTGCACACGTTGCCTCTTGTCTCTTCAATCACATTTTTTTCAATCAACTCGTGAACGATCGCAAGCAAAGCTTTCTCGCCTTCACTAGAAATTCTATATTGGGGAATTCGTGGCATTTGAACATTGGTTTTCAATGTTACAACATATGGTGGAATTTCTAAAAGACCGACATCGTTAAGACCAGTAGCCCAAAGAATGTCCGGAAGAAACGACAACTCTGTTGGAAGTTTGTCTCTCGACAAATACATGGCAGAAACCACTTTCTTACCTAAAGTGAGTTGTACTCCCGAGGGAGAACAGTACAAAGTCGCATACAATCTTTTTAACAGATCCAATCCCAACAAATTCTCACCACAACCTGTTGTCAGAATAAGGGGTGCTTCTAATTCATGGGGACCAACAGAAAGAGTCAAAGGGTCAGAAATCGGATTTCTAACCGGGGCGCCAGAAAAACCTACTGATACATTCGTTTCGCCAGACAAAGGTGCGCCAGGGAGTTTTGAGTGCTTAATGGAACTCTTCGTAGCACCAGTATCCAACAGAAAAGGTTCTGACACGCCTGATGTAATCACCTCAACGTATGGTCCACTCTGATCTACTGGAACTGAAACAATTCCCTCTCTTTGTCTTTGGCAGTCCTAGCAATCATTATTCTCCAAATACTCACTTTCTGTATAGTAATCATTTGTATAGTACTGAGCTGTCCTACCAGATGTGTTATTCTGCTGATCAAACTTGTTCATGGAATTTTGAGGTGGAAGGGGACGTTCGTTCCGGGGGGCATTCCCGTGTCCTCTTCCTCTAGGCGCTTGCTGAGCACCTCGAGCTCTTACACCAGAAGCGCCATTCGCGCGCTGAAATAGGATAGGGCAACTATATTTAAAATGACCTTCCTCCTTGCAATACGAACATTGGTTGGGACCTACAGAAACACGTGGTTGACAATACTCGATCCTTTGCGAGTTCCTCTGATATTGTTGAGGCTGCTGCAAATTACTCTGGTAGTGATTCTGGCTGCCATTGTTCTGATTACCACCACCACGTGGCGGATAGGCTTGTTGTAGCAAAACCTTCGTTTTCAGTTCTTTCGTTTTCTTTTCTACTTTATCTTTCTCGTCTTTGTCTCGATTTTTGTAATACTGTGCTGTAGCTAATATCTGTGCCGTAGACGAGACTGCCCAAGAACTTTCCGAATCCTTTAACTTTTTGCACAACTCAGGAAGCAAATTGTGCACAAATTTATCGACGAACAGTCTCTGACTACCTTCTGTGCTCATATCTTGACCACTGTGGTTGACAAAAGTTTCTTCAAATCTGGTGAAGAAATCAGACACCGTTTCATCTTTCTTCTGTTTACATGCAGACAGTTTATCCCAATTCACGTGTATTTCAGGCATTATCGTTTTCATATAATCAATTATTTTACCAGGCAGTTCTGCTATCAAAGGTTCAGGCTTAGCGCCACCTACTTGTAGGGCATCTGTCGCAGTAATGTTAGCCCATGAGTCACCTAATTCCTGATCATGATCCGTGTGACGAATCTTTCCCCATAAAGGCTGTGGAACAACGTTCCCAAATAACATATCGATATCGGCTAAATTCATTACACATGACCCAGCAGTCTGTGACAACTCTTTGTAATATCCTGCAGGGTTTTTACGCGGATCAGGTAATGTCTGTTTAAGTGCTAAAACTTCAGATCGCTTCCATGGGACATGTACCCACACATGCTGAAAGTGTGGCAGAATAGGTGGATTAGCCGTTCCGTCACCCTCTCTCCATTGAGGGGGAACTTCTCTCATGGGATACTGTCGCGCCTTTTTCCTAGGTGTATCGCGCCCAGACTGTGAACCAGAAGTGTTCCCTTTACTCCGATAAGACAACACCATCTCAACCGCTTTTTGGACATCGGGACCTACGATCATTCCTTCCCCAAACTTGAACCGTACACGACACAACTCCTGCGGGTTGCGTTCTAAATCATTGTCTTCCAAATTCTCACGGAGGAAAGCACACATTTGTTCAAAAACATATCTCTGTGTCGGTGCTTCCCACTGAAGGAAAACTTTCATGACAGATTCAACGTCATATTTTACAGTATCCGTAATCCATGTATGAGCTAAACGATTCAATACATCTCTCTCTTGGTAGTCAGGCAGTTGACTTCGCAACTGTCTTCGTTCCGTGTTAGGGGTCGTAGTAGGCGACCCGAAAAGAGGTGAGAAAATATTAGTTACAGTGCTGGCCATTCTCTGTCGAACGGAAGGAGAAACTGAAGGGAGAACAGGTGGAAAAACAGGGTGAGATAAGGCGGAAGTAGAGGCAATAGCAGAGGGAGCATTATGAGAAATCGAAGGTGCACTAGGCAAAGTTGTAGAAGGCATAAGCGAAGTAGATGTAGTCGGTGTGCCTTGAGGAGGCTGCACCTGAGGAGGAGCGGAAGCCAGCTGAAGAGCAGCTGGTGGGTGCTGTAGAGGAGCAGGCATAACAACCATGGGCGGCGCAACTAAGGGTTACGGAGGCGCCGTGGCTGTTTGTGTATAGGGGGGTGGTGAACTTAACAAATGGCCCATTAACGGGTCTTCCTTAAGGTCTTTTGCTGCATCCTTCTTGGGACGCGGCAAAACTGGATAGCATTTATCTATCGCCATTTTACGCTGCCTGTGCAACTGCTCACTCATCTGTTCTTCTTCATTGTCTTTAAACTGCATAGCAGCTTTCATTACTGAAATATTCCCTTCTCTCTTATTTTTCTTCTCTAATTTCATTTTTTTTTGTCTGGCCTCCTTACGCCATAGGCGAAAAGAGTCAAACATCGCCGGCCGGGCTTTCTTTTTGAAAAGTTTAACTTCGAGGTTATCTAGGATTTCCGTGTTGAAGCTACCATGTTGGGGCCATTTTAAAACACCATCTCTCCTGGTGTATTTAATCCACACTTCGTTGTATGTGATGGGGCCTACCCCATGTTTCACATATAACTCGTAGGTTGAAGTTCCAACCGGAGGAACCGGACATGAGTCCTCCAATCGGGAATCCCTATTATTACTGCCAAGACAAAACAAATTTCCAAGTCTAAGACCAGGCATCTTCGCTCTCTAGTCTAGTTCCAAACTTCAAAGGATTATCGATTACGATATTTCTCGTGAATACACGAGTCCTTCGGTTTTGGTGCTTGCAAGTACCAACACAAAACTTTTTATCCCAAGGATATCAAAACTAAGACCAACTAAGGACTGGGAGACGCTCCACTTATACTTAACTGAGATATTGATGACGTCACCAGAAGACTCGTCTCAGTGTTTCGCTCTACCAAACTTCAAGGGTCCAAATCAGGGCGATAGCCAGGGCAGCAGACCTTCGTAGCCGTCGGGAAGCGGGGAACCTCGGAGCAAAGACTTTCGGACCACGTCGACATGCAGGGGTCGATGAAGTGGCGGCCTTCCTACAGAATTTTCACACAAAGCTCCTCACGATCCTCTGGCTGACTGGTACCACTGGAATCGCCCCAAACGTTGGGCGCCAACTGAGGTACTGGGTTTTTCAGAACCGGTACGTAACCGGTAACCCAGCGGTGTCAGGGAATACACACCCAAAGACCTCAAGTCCTTTTCCTGATTCAGACCACAGAAACTCAGAGTCTTCTAGGTGAAGTCAAAGATTAGTGCTGCCTACAACAAATCATCCGGCAAGGGCCAACATTTCATCAGATATCGCTGGACCCCCAATAAAAACGGGCACCTCCCCATCATAAAGTAAGTGAAGCAAAAGAGTAAAGACAGATGTGAGCAAGATACGGCAGGTGTGTGTGCAATGAGGAGGTTTATGGCCGGCTGAGCCCTGATGCTATCTTGCTTGGCCACTGGAGGGGAACTGACCTAACGAGTTCGGCCTGGGGCAATGGTTCCAACATGCACAGGTCATGGAAAAGTCGATTAAGGAGTATGTGTCCTTGTGGAATTGAATTCAGCTGGATTAAGGCCTATGTAAAGGGCAACTCACAAAATGGCTGCCATACACAAAATGGAAGCCGAGGGTCCAGAACGAGAGTGACGATTAAAAGGTGAAATCGTCACTCGAATATGCTGAAAATGTATGTACATGATGTACTCGTCATTCTCGGTCTTTTGATACCAAATTCGTCAATTTACGATGAAGTTTTATTCTCGAGTGCAGATACCTTACACGAGTCCAGAATTTTCAGTACTACAATATGTTGTGCAACACACAACATGCCAGGATGATTTTATTCACCATTTCGGGCCTGTACAGCAGGCTGCCACCTGAGATATCCAAACACCGAAATCTTGACTTTAATACACCAAATGTCCGCTCCACAATGGACCTTGTGCGTCTGTGTGCAGCATTGTACTGCCTCTGGCCTTGGGTGGTGGGGTTTCGTACTGGTGTCATCATCCATGGTCCAAGTGCATATCATTGGTCCCCTGTGACACATAAGGGAAAGTGGAATTAGTCATTGGTTGTGCTGGATGTGTTGTTGATGTACATGGATTTGTGTGTTGGCATTTATCTAAAGTTGTTTATCAAGTTGGCCATGTGTTGCTGCGGAATGCTTTAGTGCATGTTAGCAGATGATATTGGCTCTCTGCTGTGACTCCATCCAACATCATTTTGGTGTGCAGCTCAGTTGCATGAGTGGCTCTTCTCCCATCTGCCACTGATCCACCTAATGCACTGCCATTATCATTAGCTATGTAGGAGGAATGATAACACACAACACACCCTTGACTTTCTGTGCTGCTGCATTCGGCAAGCCAGCAGCAACGCACAACACATGCTGTTTCCTGTCATGAGCTGAGCCAAAACCACAGTTAGCTACTTCTTACAAGCATGGACCATTGTGGCCTTGTTAGCTTCACCAACAACATCAACTTCTGCAGATGCAACACCATGCACTACTTGTACTATGTGCTCCTTCCTGTCTTGGACTCTAACTCACATGCCATGAGTGCTCAACATACATTGTCCATGTTGACATATGACATGTCTGACATTCGGCTGACCACGGTTGTCACCACACTGATCCACAATGCAGGGCACACCTTAGACTTGTCATTATGCACAGCTAGGGCCATCACGTTGGCACCTGTCTGCACCCAGCCCGGACCAGGTCCAAAAATCATGCAAGTCATACACACCATATGTGCATTGGGTACACAGTCAATGAACTGCAGAGCAGGGCTGCTACATTTGTAAATGTATGTCTGCAAATGTTCAAGGTAGACATGAATACTTTCAATGGTGTACACTGCAACAATGAGATCACACACTTCATTACGGTCACACAGCTGGGTTGAGACTTGTCCTTCCGCAAGCTGAATATTCAAACCATTAGCTTTCATGAATCTAGACCACACCATACTCAAGGGACAAAAGCCGAAGTGAGATGCTCATTGCCAAGACGTTGCTTGTTGATTATTCCACCCCTGACATCCTTGATGCTGTACCGGGAGGCTATGGGATCACAAGTTAGGATCATGTGTGACAAGGAGGGATTGTCTAGCAATGAGTTAGAGACTTTCTTTCACATGCCGAATGGGAGAGGCAGACATGTCCAAATGTGAAGGATGTGTATCCACACTCAACATCAATGACGATAACAACACAGCATGCTTCCCGATTTTCCACACCACTGGCGCAGGATCTCACATTTGTTCATTCGCTGTAGGTATTCATAGAGCTAAATTGAGCGACCCATCACAAATTATTCATCGTCTTAGGGTATCGGTACATACACTTTGAAGATTGTGTGAAAACAGAGGTACCACTAGTCTGTGATGGGCTCATGGTGCACCACCTGACACAAATTAGACATTGCTCCCACACACCAAGCAATCCACTTTCTGGTTGCATTCTTCACTGAAATGACTAACATGGAATTGGTAATGCTCGTGGCCATTTCCAGAGTCCTACCAACATAGTATCCCTTTGCACATGTCATGTCAAGTTGTAACAACATGCAAACCCAATCAAACAGTGACCCACAGGCAGTGCCTCCCCCCAGACTCAGAGTAGTCTCGAGGTACCGTTGAAGAGGTAGGCGAGAAGTTACAGCATGATGGGAACTGGCAATCTGTATGAGTGTACTGCCATGAGTCTATGAAGTTGTAGACTTAGACTAATTATGAATATTGAGGCTGTGATCTGAGGGTTGTTTATTTTGCTTATAAACAGCGCACGACATCTGGCATGTATATAATTGCATAAAGCACAAGCCAGGGGTAGCTTAGAGCTAAAGTCTACCTTATCTTAAACAGAAGTGAGATGCTAAGTTAATATATTATGCTCTGCTTGTAAATACTCATTAGATAGAAAGGTCCTTTTTTACATTGGGTGCTACATGATAGACCAGGGGCTATCTCGGATACATTTCCTTCTGTACAGTTAGAGTTAAGGAATGGAGGTGCGAGTTAATAGCTTTATGAAGAGACTAATTAACACATGGCTCCACATTTTCCACATCTTGTAGTTCTCCATTCTGTCTTACTGTTTACAGTATCCATACTGTTTACAGTATCCATATCCTGAGCATGGTCCAGGTGAGGTGAGGTCCAGTCCCCAGTCAAGCTGGGTGAGCATATTTAAGTTCTAACTTTTATTTGCATTTTACTAAAGGGAACTCAACATAGAATTAGAGACTCATAATTGTTAATTTGATTTATTGTAGATGCCAATTGCATTCCTTGATGTGGAGGATCAGGTTTATATTTATTCACGTCATTACATTGATGTATCACAGCAAGTATTCTGCATGATAATTTTTTAATTTTCACCAAGACTTCACCGAAAGATGCAGTAGCAATTTTGTAGAGAGCAGAGGCCCTGAAGAAAGCCTAGGGACAGTAAGCCCGCTTGGCTGAAACATGTTGGCCCGTTTTTGCAGTTATTTGTTTATACTGCCGTTTGCACGGTTCTGTTTTTAGTTAGGGCGTTGTGTCCACACTTCGAATAAAGCTTGTTAATCTTGGGCACACCACCCTATTTTAATTCACCACTCAGAGTTTTTTGTTTTGCACTGCTTCAATTTATCTCAGCGATCTAGTAGAGTATGGTTCACTGTACTTTTTCAGAGTGTATTTGGGCGGGATCCAGCCGATTACATACTGGCATGGTGTTCTCGATGATCAAGAGGTACACCAGCCCTTAAGCTGGATGACCAAATGATAAAACTGATCACTACGAAGAGTTGATGGTTATTCAGATTACGCTATAGGTGGATCCCCCCCATATATCATGTGTAGACTCTGGTTCTTTTCTTTTGAGTCCCTTAGTTATGTGTATTTTCTAGATGATTAAGACAACACACTACTGGAGAGAGTGTGTGATTGACCTGCCTGAATTGAGGCATTTCAGACCCCCGGTTCTTTGTGTTGTTCAGATTTCAATAATTGGGGATGTAAACCTGGGCTGGTCTTACAAATTTCCCTACGACCCTTCCTCCCCCTGTTTTGTTATGATAGTGTGATGATTTATGACAAGCACATTTGCTCTGGGTTTACATGATTGTGAAAGCATATTAGTTCAGGACATTGACATTGCCTACAGACAAATAGAAACCTGCTTCACAAAGGCACTCAATGAGTGAGCACCATGGTTCACTGACAATGCCAGGACAGCTATGACGTCTATACCCAAATCAACAGGAACTCACACTAGGGACTGACAATGGTGCAAACAGATGACATGCCAATGGCCTAATAACTATTGTATCAATCACAAACGTACGAACTGATCAAGACATCCCACACAAGTTGTATGACATGTAAATTAATATGTTGGAATGCTCATCTGTAAACATGTTTAGCTTACTGAAAGTCTTACAATGTGATGTGAGATTGACTCAGCCCCTTCATACATCTGAGGGGACCTGTAATGGATTATTCAATTTATTGACTGATGAGGTTACTGTAAAGTTTCATCTGGAGGATCACCAGGGCATGGGCAGCATAACCACAGTGGATATAGCAGTCAAAGGAGTAACCGTACACAAGTTTTGAGCTCTCGCAACAGATGTGATTATGAAGCTAGCAACTGTTGGTATTACAGGCTAAATGCAGGAACCATCACACACAGTAATTCAGATGCAGGTAGGTCACTGCATCATGCCATTGAGGTCATTCCTATCCTCCCACTCATTCTAATTATGTACAGTCCCCTTTGAATGTCAACAAAACATGGTCTGTACATTGAGATGTTACCTCACAGGGACCATGAGCTGCATCTTTGTTTGTGGGCATTTTGACACTACTTTTCCTGTGGGATAGTTGATGAAAACTGAATTAATCTACAACTCAGCAACCATTGCTCTTAAAAGGCCCTGCTACACATGTCGCAATCTTTTTTCCAAACTACACACTCCACTGAAACTGCATTGCTCTTGCCTAGTGTAACTCTGAGACAAGAAGCAGCTGTGGGTCAGACTGATGCATGGATCCTATAGCATTTCAGTGCAGCATTTGCCACCATCTCTCATGGGCTAATTCTCCTGTGACTGGAGTCATGTGGAGTGAAGGCCTTAGCCCTTAGATGGATGAGTTATTTCATTACATCAAGGGGCGTTCATGTGGTACATGCAAGATTTTCTTCTTGAAGTACTCCACTCCTACATGGTAACCCTCATGGCTGGCTATTGGACGCCAGACAGTTTGATCTTTATTTGCTACCACTTTCCTGCATGGTTGTAGGTGCACGGGGTCGCAATTGTATCATACGCTGATGATACTCTGCTTATCTTCACACTGTTCCAATAGCCAGACCTCATCGCATGACAATTTGCTTCATGTATGGAGGCAGTTGCTACATGGAGGGCTAATCACTGCCTGTAAATTAATGGCAGTTCAAAGGAGGTGCTGCTCGTAGAAGGAGTGTCATTCCTATTGACATCTGCTTGGTGGCCTCATACACTTTGTTGACTCACAAATCATAAAATAGACTGGATTTACTTTATCATATGGCTTGATTCCACATTCCATATGTGAGCAGAATGAGTGAAGAAGCAGGCACATGTTTATGAACACTGCAAGTCTAGACTCGGATCCATATTTGAGGCTGAATCTCCATATACCTACAGGTGTACCCGGTGGTCTGCATCTGCCTCGCATGCCTCTGCATCCTCCATGCAGCCTTCACAAGTTTCCATACATTGTTGTGTGCTACTGGGTTGCTGACGGTAAGTGACATGAAGCTGGACTACATTTACACACTATATGGCAACGTGTCAAACTCTGCTGTGGTATTCATCCTGCCTGTCCAGCGCAAGACATGCACAGTGGGACTTGTGTTGCAAGTTTCTTTGTGAGTGATGTTTCTCCATCACACATACATGTTTCACACATCTCGCAACATTTGCTGGGGGGGCAGGGGTGTACGACTTACAGTGAGTTTGGTCAATGTATCTAGCTGCAGTTCCCACAGTTCATGGTGTTAATGTGTCTGGTGTGGGGTGATGTTGTTTGACATCTTGTATGCAATATTGTGACATGCAGATTAGCACATTTCTGTTTTGCATGTGTGTAATGCTGATGCAAGTGGTATGTTGGATTGCTACTTACCAACCTAGGATTGCATTCCCATATGTCCCATCCTGGAAGCGCTGGTTAATGACTGACTGCTGGTAGATGTACGAATCATGCACACTCCCTGGAAACTTGGCAAAGACATTTGTGAACAGTCCACGGTGGTCCACTATCGCATGCACATTCATTGAGTGAGTGTGCTTTCGGTTTCGATATATGTGTGCACTGTCCACAGGTGACACTAATTGGACATGTGTGCTGTCTATAGCACCCAGAACTTGTGGGAATCCAGCTATGGCATGGAAATTCTGCTTGACCAGAAGCTGTTCCCGCACAGTTTTGGGGAAGTAGAGTTGCTGGGGTATCAGGCTGATTATTCCATCCAACACAATAGGTAGAAATCTTGAAAAGACTGCCCGTGAGACTCCTCCGAGTCTGGATGTTGTGGGTTGAAATGTCCCTGAGGCCAGGAACTGCAGCACAGCAAGCAGCTTTGTTTGCGGGAGGATATTAGTTATCCGCTGGGTTGGTGGTGTCAGCCTGTGGGCTATGTGGTTCAGGATGTAGTCAATTGATGTCCGTTTGAGCCTGCATTGGGCTATTACATCCTGTGGTTGTAGGTCTCCAAGGATGATTCGTCTGCGCATTGGCCGCCGTCGTCTTGGGCGCTGCCTTGGTGGTGGTCCAGGAGGCGGTGGTGGTGGCGGTGGTGGTTGTTGCCTTTGTGGGACTCCGAGCTGAATAATTACTGTCTCCATGGCATCTGCAGGTCCTCAGCTTTGTGGCGTGACTGGGCTGGTCTCCCTTTATATGGTCTCATTTTAATCTCCAGTTTTTCTTTTTTAGAACTGGTTTTAGCAGTTCTTATTTATCTCCAGATAAGGGGCCTTAGAGCAATTTCTTTTGTCGCTAAGCAAGTCCAGGCGATCGTTGCTAATACTGCGATCGTGTGTTAGCGACTTTTTTCGTGAGATATTGCGAGGGTACGCCTACCTCGCACATCATTAGCGATATTTATTGCTTCCATGCATGGCAATAGTTTTTTTGCTCGCTATCGCCGGAAAACTGTCGCTAACAGTAGTTAGCGACAGCTTGGTGTAGAAGTGTGGCTCACTGGTTAGAGGCGGCAGACCCGTAAGCAGAGAACGGCCCGGGACCAGGGTTCGATTCCCAATGCGGCAGGGTCGTGGACCAGGGTCAGCGGACTCGATAATTCTCGCCTCGGTGCCTACTCTAGTCAGAAACCACACTCGGCAACTCTGGGCATCAGCTTGCCTCATCTTCACAACGGCCCCCCCAGACCGCCGGGGATGCTTGGTTGCACCTTAGAGATACCCATCAGGGACCATCTCTCAGGGTGAGCCAGGACGGGTTCCCCAGCGGTCGAAGCGTGGAGATACTCCTCCGGGAGTCGATTCCTAGCGCTATATAAACCCACAATTAAATTTTTTTTTGCCAACAGGGCGATCGTTTTTTTTGCCGCTTTATCTGGATTTTTTCCTGCTAAAGCGGCGATAGTGCCCTTGATAATATGCCGCTCAATTTCCTTATATTGCCTCATTTTCTGTGGCAGGACCTTCCGAAATGTGTGGGGAACCATGACACTTCTACCATACAATATTCCTACACTTCTACCAATAAAAACTGTATTTCACATGAGTGTGTGGAGGGGTGCATCATAACTGAGAAACCGGGCAAATGTGAGAGAGTATAAAAACACTATAGTGTCAATGTGACCTACTCCCATCCATGCAATTGGTCATGAACAGTCACACATATGGGATACTGTTTTTATTGAGAGATTTATGGAACTATTGGATTGTGGGACTATTGCCGTTTATCTGGAGGTCTATAGTATTTTCTCACATAAAAAGAAAGAACTTGTGCTTTGATATGTGCAGTTGATTCTGGGTGGTAACAATGTATCTGGTTCAAGCAAGCCATCACCATGGATTCCACTGTGTCTTTAGTTTTTAGAAATGTGTGGGGTTGGTTGGCTTCTCTGGTTGTCGGCAGACCTTGGGCCCAAACTCTCTAGACATCCCATATAGACTCTCCCTCATCAAACACAGTTCCAAGTGTTTAATATGTGGATCTCTTCTAAAACCTATAGAAAAGGTACGCTTGTTAGATAACCTCACACTCAGAAGACCATTAGGAAAGCATAATTGTGTCAAGCCTGGGGGAGGGGGTATGTTCCTGCAGAAAGAAGACTAAAGGAAACACTCATATTTTGGCAAAAAATGTGAAAATCTGACAAATGCCTTTTTGAGTGCATTGTAGTGACTAGCCAATCAGATTGAGCCAGTCTGGCACCTAGCAATATGTACTTTAAGATGTGTAGATGTTGGAAATATATGGTTGATTTATCTTTCCATATACAGCTCAGGTGTTATATTTGTGACCAAAAGGCAGGTGCCATAATGTGGTATTGCACTTGCAAATGCTTCCCAAATTTCCAAAACGTGCTACACGCAGTTCATTGGCAATGTGCACCCTGAAAACATAGAATACCCATACATTTCTGGTACTACGAAGCTTAGGAGAGCTACAGGTAATAAATTGGGGGTAAAGTTTTGGAAGGCATATGCTAGGGAAACTGGAGGAAATTGTCATGATTTTGGGAACAAATTTAAAGATCCGACAAGTATCATGTACAGTGCAGTCTTGAGGACAGACAATCTGGAAGGTGCCTCTTCCTGCACAAAAACAATTCACCTTACAATGCAGGCACCCTTGTACCATGGTGCAAGCGTGCCTGCGTTGCTGTTAGACAGAGAAAAAGTTGCCAACGTAGGGGAAAAGGAGTATCTTTTAAAAACGGTGCATTCCTGTCCTATCGCTGTAAGGTAACTTGCTGCGCCGCACAGAGTGACAAACTAATAAATATGCCCCGAGGTGTGTGCCTGTTTCCTCCGATTCTACTGGTATGGTCTTCGAGAGTGCCTGGAGGAAAGGGGGGGTCCTTTGGTTAATCCTCTGTACCCACCGAACCTGCTGTGTGTAGCCTTTTAAACAGAAGTGCTATCAGGCTGGCACATTCAATGTTGTGACTGGGCCTCTGCAAAATTGTTATTATGCCTATGAAATTAGCAAAAATCATGAACTTCACATTTCATGAAATACGACAAATGTCATGAATTTTGCTCCTGCGAAAGATTACACAAAGTAACACAAATTCACATCAGTGGGAGACTTCCAAGCAAAAAATGTCTTCTCAAAGGAGTCCCCTTACTTTTATCTTGTGTGACTTTTGAACAAAAGAAATGTCCTGGCTTTTTCCTTTGACCCTAAACATTGCAAAATGAATGTCACGAAATTTCAGATGACTTCCCAGAGCAAAAATTAGCAATTTCGCACATTTATAAGCACTCTAAGGCAGAATGCACCCAATCGACAGAGCATAACCACAAGTTTTGTATCTGATTATTCACAGCCGTGGCATGCAAATGAAGTATATTAGACAGTAGAGATATATTTTTTAAAGGATTTTCACTAATGCTAGAAAATATATAATAGAAAAGATTCAGAAAATCCTCACTATTAACTGGTTCGCAATATGTATCTTCCCAGCGAGTGGCAACTGTTATGTGCATCTCAAGAAAACTTTAAAGCAACTGCCAGAAAAGTCATAACATACAGGACTGATTATCACGAAGGTTTTAAATAGTATTGGCTAAATGATGAAACACTCAATGCCATATGTTTCCTGAAAACAGATATGCAATTATAATGTTCTTTAAATTACTTCCTCTTGCAATTTAAATTATTTTGATTAAAAATAAAGAAGTGCGCTATGTAAAAGGAAAAACCAGGGTAGTAGCGCGTGATCCATCACTAAAGTGTTTTTAAGAACGGGAATTATGACGAATTTGGTTAATTAACCCTCTTTCAATACAATATGCAATGCGTCGTTTGATTCGGCATGTGCCTGTAGTTAATCAGAGTATGCATTTTGGGAATGTAGTGATGTGTTTGCCTCGTGGCTAGCATTATGGCCTAGATTAATTACTTTATCTTGCTCTAGAGATAGAAAACTAACAAGTATGACTTGCATGAGTGCGCGCCCTTTTCCAGTAATTTAAAATCTGTCAAAATAGGGAAATAAGGGGCATGATGGCTGAATAGTTTGTCACAGTTGAAGACTTTGGTAATAATGGTGGGAAAAAGGGTCTAGGGTTGTAGTAGAACGTGCACGCCTTTGCTTGTGGCAAGATCATCAGAAAAAGTCTGTATTCAGTGTCATTTTCAGCTTTCACATTGAAGAGCTGTAATAGGGTCTGCACATGTTCGACAGTGAAAAGAACAGAGAGCAGGAGCCCGGATAGAAGCAAGCTTTGCAAGATGCTGGACTGTTTAAAACTCCCATGCCTGAATCTCGAGTTCAGTAAAGGACCCTTCCTTCGCAGGGACATTTTAAGGATTTTGGGGGCCATTGGCCAAATGTATTTGGGGGCCCCTGTTCGGAACAGCTTTGATTCTAAGATCCAAATTCAACAGTTTCACAAACTCCTTGGAAAGGTCACTGACAGTGCACAGGCGCACTCTTCCAAATTATATTTGTGGTTACATCTAATATTCGGGGATAATGATGTGTGGTTTCAATACTTATAACACAGCAGCAGCTCACTAATATTACTTCAGATTATTTCTGTGGCACTCTCCCATTTCTCATATGTGAGGTTCTGTTTCATTTCTCATATGTGAGGTTCTCTTTTGAACTAAAGAAACTTTTTTATGAATGTTACATGAAACATGAACAACATTTCTCAGCAAAAAAGTCTGTAAAAGGCTCTCACATATCACTCACATTAAAACTAAATACAATTTTGCTTTAATTTATAATAGTCTGTCAAAGATATATTCAATGTCACTAATCAGGGCAAGACTCTGTAGAACAGACCATGTGCTATCTTGCCCACCTTGCCCATAGCTCAAAACTTCTCTGCTCCTTCGGTCAAACTCCTGCCTCTCAGTTTGTGTTTGCTCAATTTATAGTCGTATGGGGAGACTGGTTGTCGAGCTCAATTATTTATGGCAGAATGCCAGTATTCACATCACCCTTAGCACCCCCATACATGTAACATAGCTGGATCAGAACTAGAGTCTCTTGATGTCCACTTAAAGAATGTGGCGTAGAAATGACAGAGGGCACTTCTAGGTCAAAATCCTGGTTTGCCCACGTGTCTTTCTCCACGTCTCCTGAGTAGTCAGTGGGACATCCCCTGTATCCTGTCACATGTAGGAGAGTAGGATCTGCTTACTATGGTTACCCCAACTTTTTGCTGGTGTTTCACTGTTTTTCGACTTTAGTCTGGCTGGGGCCCTGCTATCCAAGACCCCAGCCTAGCTGCTTCCTCTCTAAATGGATTGCATGTACATTAGGTACATTCCAGATAGGTTACTGGGTTATCCTTGTGAGCCTCTAGTATATGGTACACCAGGTACTCAGGGCATAGGTACCCCAGAGGCCTACCAGGGGCTGAAGCATGTATTATGCCACCCCTGGGAAGCCTTCCAAAATGGCACCACCTGCAGTCTGGGAAAGTGGTGCATGCACCCCTTACTAAGATATAGGTTACCTATATCTACCTGTAATCACTGACATATATAAATCTATCAGTCACTGCTATGGCAGGCTTTGTTAATCCTGAAGGCAGAGTGCTTAGTTTTGTGTGAGAAGGTGCCCATGTTTGAGCTGGGCCCCTCTGCAGCTTTCGGAGCCTATTCTCTGAGGCGGTTCTGTGATGCAGCCAGACCATTATAACCTCGCTGTAAATGCTGAATTTGGAATGGCTGCATGGAAACATGTTGTGTTTGGTGTCAAACACTTTGGAATCCTATCCCTCCCCGCCAGTCCAGGCGATGGGGGTAAAAGACTTTAGATTACACCTGGACACAACTCTGACACAGTATCCTTTAACTTTGACGCTCTACTAAAAGACTAGAGGAGGGAAGAATCTCCCTTGGCGGTCAAGGAGTGACTCTCATTTTCAAACAGGCACCAATGAAGCATCTTGCTGGTCTGCATTTCCGAAGCTCCTGACGGACTCCGAAGTATCTGCGACACAGGATGAGCATTTCCAGACTTCTCATAAACCGACACGAGTCCCCAACAAAGCTAAGACCCGCAGCCCTCACAAGTGACACTGGATACCCTGCACATTTGCTATTGCATCAACTTCCCGAGCTTTCCCAAAATTGTGCATTGGGTTACTTGTAGCCCAAACCCAGAGCACTATCTGCACTGAAGATTGTGGGCCTGCACTCCATGAGTGTTTGGTGAGCCCGCTTCTTGCATTTCTGCTTGAGGCCCCTTCACGATCCCTGGTCTGACAACTTGTGGGTCCCCACAAAGGTAACTCTACTTTTCCTTAGGCTTCCCTGGTTGCTCCAGACGTGCCCTGACTCCCTACCAAGTGATGAGTCCCTCAGACCTTGCTGGTCTGCACAAAGCCAATCTCTGCTTTCTGCATGGGTTGCTGTTGCCTTGGCTTGTTGGGTCAAATCTTGAAACCAACACTGCAGCACTCGACATCCTTTGTGGGACAGCTCATATCCAGAACCTGGTTGTCAACGATGCCTCCTGGTCCTCGTGGCCGAAGAGTCAAGCTTCACATTCTTCACCTGAAAGCACCAGACGTCGGTGGGCATGTGCCTATCATCTTCCTGGTCACTGGCAAGTGACCCAGACTCTGTCCCCTCTGCTTTCAGGTTCTTCTCATCTTCTATCCAGGCTTGGATCACACCGGACACTTTCCACTTGGATGCCAGCAGCACTTTGCAGCAGATCACCATTGAAAACGATGACGAAACCTGACACCAAAAGACACCTTTGCACCCCGCTTCCCCGGGTGAGGTAACTCGAGTACTCTGGTGCTCCCGTGGGTGTTGACTCTAGAACCTCCTAGTTCTAAAGGGGTTTGCTCCAAATCCTATTCTAAGTGTCCTTTACCTTTAAAATTCCAACAGCAACTTTCCCCATAGAAGATAATGATGATTTGCGGCTGTGTTTAGACACTGCACGCGTCCCCCATGGGTACCCTGTGTCACTACCTTGGGTGGTTCCAGTTGGCCCCAGCGGTTCTACAGCCTCTAGGCCTTGCCTCTATGCCAGTTGTGGTTCTTTTACCACTTTCTTATTATATGGTTTGGTACGCCCCAAGGGCTCAACATATATTGTGTGAATTTACTGTGTGATATTAAGTTTACTGAATGTACTTTTGCCTCTAGCCTCGTAAAGGGACCAGAGGGATGTGTTTAGAATGAATACATATATTTTATAAATATACCTGGTGTGGTTCTCCTTTCATTTGATCATTCACAAGATTATAAACTGGTAAAACAAGCTGCTTTACATTCCTCCAAGACTTAGCCTGAGGGCTGCTCTCCACAGCTACCACTAGGATAGCTTTCTATGAAGGTTGGCTTTAACCTACCATCAATAAGGGGTTGTTTGGACTGGTGCAAGGTACCCACTAGAATAGTGGACAGCATATGCCAGGCCAACGTCTCACACCACACAGTAGTACCTCCTAAGGGTCAAGGAGTAGAAGGATGGTTTCTGTACCCCCAAGGAAACATGGGCAATAACTTAGATTAGGTTTTGCTCAGCGTGTGGGTCTCCCCTAAACATTGGAGACCAGTCACGTTTATTATCCAGGTATTCAGTATCCCACAATGCTTCAAATTTAATTTTTTCCAGTAACCAGGGAAATTATGGGTTCCAATGTCATAGCTGTAAGCCCTAAGTTGGTTACATTTTGAGTTTCATATTGTCCAAATATATTGTTCTGCTGAAAAGATTAAATAAAGCCTTATAAGCTGTTGCAAAGGGGTATACTGATTCTTAAAGACCCTGAACCCGAGTTATAGCCCCGAGCAGCTTTCAAAAGCCTATTACCAGGGAGACAGCCTTTAACAGCCTGTATAGCCTGAGGCAGAAGGGGTATAAGGCTATTGATAACGCTCTGTCCACTAAGGATAGAATGTTTTAAATTAAAAAGGTAGAAATAGAAAGACAAACATTCCAATGTTGCAGGAGATGGCTTATACCAACCAGTATGAGCCCTGGGCTTCTTCATTGTCTTCAATGAAACTCCTTCCATTCCAATGCTCTAATTCTTCTATGATGTTCTAACATATGGGTGAGTGTGACCTTCTTGTAACAAGTTTAGACCTTGACTGGAAATTTCAATTTAGATCTTTCAGAGACTAATATATTGAGTCCCAGTTAGCAGTGTTGAGACACAATTACAGCACTAACAAACAGCACCATTGTAGATATTTTTTTATAATTATAGCACATGGGAGCCTGCAAACTCTGTATAAAAGTCTGTCTCTAATTTTCTTACTATACTCGAGTTGTAAAGTTTCTAGTCAGCTGTAGTAAAGAAATGACGTAGGTGTTCAGCTGTATTAAGTTATTACAGTAAAGTTCTGATGTCACAGTGCTTGCAGCCAAAAACAGCAGCCAGGGTGAAAGGCAGGTTAGAGAGTGCAATTACAGTTGCACTTTAAATAGGAAAACATAACTGGCAAGGAAAAAGTGATAAGCAGAAAGGAAAAATGTATGGCAACCTGTTTATTTTTTCTATGCTATATGTAGTTATAGCAAAAATAGAACCTCTGAATGTTTCTACACTCATTAAACCCTTCCCTGCTCAGGATGGCCAGGAGCGCAGGACGGCTCCCGGACGTCCTCGCACATGGCAATTGAAATCCCTCTGGTGCGGGCACCAGAGGGATTTCTTTTTCCCCCCAACAACCTCAGGAGCTCACCCAGCTCCCGAGGCTGTATAGATGGTTTCACTGGAATGACGTTGTTGTAATCTTTCTTTCCTTCCCTCTCTCCCCGTCCACCCCTCTTCTCCCCGGCCTCTTGGTATGAACCACCCCACATCCTGGAGTGTGGGTTAGAATGTTGAGATTAGCTGATGCCGCCAAGCTGGAAGCACCTGTTACTTATGACAGAATAAAGTTGTACTTGAAACCCTTAAATGTAGTGGTTCTTTACTACATTTCTTGGCGACGAGGACGAGGAGCTGAGCCAGGGTCGGCTGGGTGCTTTCCTCCCTGGAAAAGTTGATGCTTGTGCGGAATTTTGAATATAGATGAAGTACTCACCGGTTGATTTGCGGATCACAGGACAACGGACAAACCGGTAACCCAGGCTGTGTCATCGAGGTGTTCCCGTGGGGGGACGTGAAATTTCTCGACTAAGTAAGGAAAAGGAAGTCGGGTGTGAAGCCTCGGTGAAGGTGAGAGGGTACCGTGTGGAGCAAACCGGTAACCCAGGCTGTGTCATCGAGGTGTTCCCGTGGGGGGACGTGAAATTTCTCGACTAAGTAAGGAAAAGGAAGTCGGGTGTGAAGCCTCGGTGAAGGTGAGAGGGTACCGTGTGGAGCAAACCGGTAACCCAGGCTGTGTCATCGAGGTGTTCCCGTGGGGGGACGTGAAATTTCTCGACTAAGTAAAGAAAAGGAAGTCGGGTGTGAAGCCTCGGTGAATGTGAGAGGGTACCGTGTGGAGCAGAGGAACGTTCCTTCCTCAATTGAGGTCTGACATACGTCTGTGGATCTGGTAACCAGAGCTCCCTGGGAGCGTT
Source organism: Lissotriton helveticus (assembly GCF_964261635.1). NCBI lineage: Eukaryota > Metazoa > Chordata > Amphibia > Caudata > Salamandridae > Lissotriton > Lissotriton helveticus. The sequence goes on along the minus strand of NC_136067.1, from coordinate 346,408,640 downwards.
CCGTGGAGGATTAAGCAGCATAGCGGGAACCAGCGCAAGAAGAGTCGGGACAGCTGGTTGTGAAGTGACGGTGAAGGAATGGTCAGGCAGCGAAACACGGATTTCCCACAACAGTGAAAGCTGACTCTGGAGGGGAGCAAGTGAGGAGGCTCGTTTGCTGTTGGTTGGGAGCGTGACTGCTGGTGGCAGCGCTGTGCAGGCATACCTTGCCTGCGATGTCTGAGGGGTCGAAAACGGAATTCGACTGAAGCAGCGCCCTCTTACCTAGCCGTCCCGGTGATTAAAGGGAGCAGGCTCTACCCAGACCGGATCGTCCGGGAGCCGAGGCTGAGCAGAGAATCTTTTTATGCTCAAGAAGAAAAAACTGTCAGCAGAATAAATCTCCTTTGTATAAGTTTAAATACGGCATTGAGTGGTGCTTGCCTTTCACGGAGGGAGGGGCGGTATACAATCGAGAGAGAATGGAACAGTGCTCTGGCGTTAAGGAACCGCAAGGTTGACTACAGGAAGTTCCTGTTCTGCAAGCGAGAAATAGACGAAGGACTCCGCCGCCCAGAGGTGAAGGCGCAGGGAATCAAGACCGGTCTGCACCTGAGGGATTCGTACCAGGCCAAGAGGTGAGCCGTGGAAGCTGTGGGAGCAGAAAGGGTGCAGAGCAAGGAAATAGTCGCATTGCTATTTCTGTGAAGCGGATTTATCTGAGGCGGAGCGTGCGACGCACGAGAGAAGGGTGAGTGTCAGCAGTGGAAACACTGGGAGGAGTGTACAGCGGAATCCAGCGTGAAGTGATTAGTGAAAGGAGTTGGTGACAGCGTGTGATAGGTGTGAGGACACACCCGAGGTATTGGGGTTTAGCGAACCTTAATTCCTGTGAGAGAAATTTAACAGCGGCAACCGATTGAGCCGTTTGAAATATTTGAGAGGATCAGAGAGGGTGTGTAACACCTCTGGCCCAGCGGAAAATAGAACTGAAAAGGTGTATTGAAGCAGTGTGAGGAGATCCAAGAGGAACAGAGTGAGATCCAAGTGGAACAGAGTGAACAGAGGGTGCAGTGAACACTAGTTCCCGTGAGTCTAAACTAACTGAGGCAGCATATTGAGTCATTGGTGATATCGGTGAGGCAACGCATTGAAACTGTGTGAGGATATCTCGGTGGAGCAGGGAGTGCTAGGTGATATATTAAGTGACCACCCATCAGTGGTAGCACCCCATTAGAGTTCAGACGCAGGATCCCTGTCTCTATATCCAAGTGCATATGCAGCAGGGAAAACCTGTCAAGGAGTAGGAATTGAATTTCGGGGGTCGTGCAGGGCACCCAGCTTCCGACCAGTCCTCAGTTGTTAAAGGTGCATTGGTTCCATTCTAAGGTGGGTGTGTTATTCAAAGTCGAATGCCTGACGGGGCAGTTTGGAGCGAAGGGGGAGAGTGTAAAGACTACGACAATGTGTGGAGGCGATCGCCATAAGGACAGGCGGTTGATTTATTAAGGCACCAGGATTCAGATTGTGCAACGATAATTTAGGAAAATCCTCTAAGGAACGTGGGGTCTGCAGGGGGTAAGCGTGAGAAGTACCCAGCACCCTGTGAGTATCTCATAGCGCTGCAGTGAGAAAATTCAGTCACGTCCTTTTTCATTCCTCAAGCCCTTGTTCAATAAGCACACAGTCAAAACAGTCTAGTATTTGCCATCAATATTCACCCTTTGGTGTTTAGCAGCACGTAACCAGACCTTCCTATTTCGGAATCCAGTCAGAGTTTATCCGTTCCGTGCCATTTGGGCACTGTAGTGCAGTATTTGTGGTGAGGCGGCACATTCCGGGGAAGAGAAGAGGTATTGCAGCACACTCAACATGGAGTGGGGTCGAAAGTACAATCTCTCTCCACCTGAGCCGTTCATGGAGGAGGTAGATAAAAACATTGCAGAGTGGAGGGAGTGGAAAGTGTATTTTGAAAACTATGTGTCCGTTTTGGAAGAAGAAGTAGCATCCTTGTCACCGGAAGCTAAAGCGGAAATTCTACTCCACAGCTTAGGTAAGGGTGGAAGGAAAATGTTTCACAACATGGAGAAAGTTTTCATGTCAGGCACTGACAGAAACATGTATGAAAATATTCTGAACGTGTGGGATGAATATTATATACTAGCCACCAGTGGTATAGCACATATGGATGAAAGTTTCAAGGAAAGAAAGGAGGGCAAAGAGGATATCAGTGCCAGCATGGTAGCTCTGAGATGCACTGTTTTAATAGAAGAAGTTGAGACGGAAATGATTACTGACACTGGTTCGAGATATAGTATGGTGAGCAAAAAAGATTGGGACAGAAAATTTGCGAAAAGATATGGCAGTGAACTTAAAGAGACCAACACAGTCCTGAAAACATATGCAGGGGAGGAAATGCAGATTATAGGTTATAAAGTCATGGATGTAGTTTATAAAGAAAACAATACGAGGAGTACTATATACATAACGAGAGGTAGTATCAACACACTAGGGTGGAGAGATCAACAGATGTTGAGGATTTCATGGGAAAGAAGAATAAAAGGACACAAAAATGAGATGGCAGAGTATCAAAGCAAACAAAATACCAGAGGAGAAACTGTTGACGTTCGCATGCAACCACCTAATATCACGGCAGTATTTGAAAAAACGGCAAAGGAAAAGAAGTGGGAGAGTGAAGCTAGTAGGGATGAACACAACAAGAAAAAAAACACATATCAAAGCCAGGTGGAGGAAAGAGAAATACGTAAGAAACCAGACAGAATGGACAGTAGTAAACAAAAAGTGAGGATGGCTGGAAATTTGGGAAGACTGGTGGTGAGTGTAGATACCACAACCAATGAACGGAGATGGCAGATGAATAAAACCGACCAGTCCGTTTGCAAAGTGATGCAGCACAGAATGAAGCTGGATGAGTTCCAACCCAAGTGGTCAGAGGAGCTTAAGAACAATAGTGAGCTAGAAAGAGTGAGAGATGCGAGATACATCAAGCCTAAAGGAGAAATAAAAAATGAATACATACAAGGGATCGAGTATGGAGTGATGGAAAGGAAGTGCAACATAAAGCCGATAGACCTAGAAGGATCCCCACTAGAAGTTAAGGAAGGGAAGAGGGGTCCAGTATATGGTATGTGGAAGAAGCCGAAGAGCAAGGGCTCAGAAGACACGTTTGATTTCATGTATGGCAAACCCAAGAGGGAACAGCAGGACACACTCAAGCCTGAGGAGACTCATGCAAATGATCGGGGGTCGTCTAAAACGAAACGCGACAAAGATGGCAATTATAGTCATGACCAAGGAAGTGGGAGCAGAAGGAGGCCCAGTCCCGGTATCGATAAGTACATGGAAAAGGAAGTTGGTTTCATCAGTGGTAGCCTCAGGGGTGCGTCCTGGCACAATCTACTGCCCAGAGAAAAGGATTGTACAGCCATGCTAAATCTTCGGGCAAGGGAGGGGAATTCCAGCAGTAGGAGTTCGGAATCCCAGAGAGAAATAGACGGAGTAGTAAGCTTGGACATGGGAGAGCTAAATGGAAAAGGTTATGATGCCTTGATTTCACCAACATGGGAAGGCCCGTAGTGTTACATAATGCACACATGGATTAGCTTCTTCCATTGTCATGAGTGACACTCCCTGTTGGTTCCAGACTGTTCCGGTTGCCTAATGTTTGACAAAGTAACCGCATAGCCTTCTTACTCCTGTCCTGAGTTTTTAAAGGCACCAGACTTATTACAGTTGTTTAATGTGGGTAATGCAACCCCGTAACTATTTCAAATTCATATTACAGTCACAGTTGATTAACATAGGAAATGCAATCTGTTAACGCTTCCCTTCCCTTGAGCAATGTTTTATAGAGTTTTACCATATCTCTGCAAACGTATATTAGAGCAGGGACCCCCACCTCATTGATACAGCATGTGCCTTGGGAACACACCTATATTTTCTCTCCATCCCAGCCTTCCCTCTGTACCCTCCCCTCGCCCATCCTCTCTCTATCTTTTCTATAGGAGGGAGGTGTGTTGTAATCTTTCTTTCCTTCCCTCTCTCCCCGTCCACCCCTCTTCTCCCCGGCCTCTTGGTATGAACCACCCCACATCCTGGAGTGTGGGTTAGAATGTTGAGATTAGCTGCTGCCGCCAAGCTGGGAGCACCTGTTACTTATGACAGAATAAAGTTGTACTTGAAACCCTTAAATGTAGTGGTTCTTTACTACAGACGTCCAGTGCGCACTTTGTGCTGATGTCATCTCAGTGAAACCGAAACAGAATGGAGCCGAAAGGCTCTTTGCAGTTTCATTTTCTACGTGCTCAGGAGGCTATCTCAGCCCACTGAGCACGTAGAAAGGCAGGAGAGATATAGTTGAAATGGGGAGAATCTCCCCTTTCCAATGGTACTCTGCCCTTGCGGATCGCCAAGCAGGGATCCTCCCACTAGGCACTTGGGCAAGGGCCTTTGCTCCCCCATTGCAAAAAGCATTACCAGTCTTTCAGCCCCCCCGGGGACACATGGGGGCTTTAGCCCCCAATCTGCTCCCCCCCGGGGGGGGGGCGGGCAGAAAGCCCACTAGATAGCAGGGATTGTTTTTTTAAAAAATTGTAATTAGGCCAATGCCCCCACCCCCTGCAAAATGACAGTCTTTCTACCAGGGATTTATTTTCATTGCAAATAGGGATGGGGGCTGCCCAAGATGGGCATGCCAATGCCCCCACAGCCCTGCAAACTTCCAGTCTTTCTACCTTCCCGGAGGCGGATAGGGCAATAGCCACTGATCTGTCCCCCAAGAGGGGTGGGCATAAAGCCCTCTAGGCACCATGGATTGTTTTTGTTTATGCATAGGGGTGGGGCTGCCCTAAAATGGGCAAACCAATGCCCCCAACCCCCACAAAAAATTCCACAGCCTTTCTGCCTCCCGGGAAGGTAGAGGGGACAATAGCCACTAATTTGCCCCCCCCTGGGGGCAGAGAGCACTCTAGACACCAGAGATTTTTTTATGTATCTTGGGTTGGGTGGTGGCCAAAATATGCAAGCTAATGCCCCAACCCAAAATCCCACAGTCTTTCTGCCGCCCCCAGAGGAAGATGGGGCAATAGCCCCTGATTTTCCCTTCAGGGGGGCAGAAAGCCCACTAGGAACCAGGGATTTTGTTGTTTTATTTATACATAGGGGTGGGGGATGAGGAGAATGGTTATGCTAATGCCCTCACCACCAAAACAATACTTTTTCCCTCCCGGAAGGCAGATCCGGACAATATCCCCTTATCTGCCTCAGCGGGGGCAGAAAGCCCACTAAGCTCCAGGTATATGTTTATGGGCATACCATTGAGAAGCCCCATAGGCAAGGGTCGCTCCCATTTTGTTAGGCACACATTTTGACTGTTTTTGTGATATTTTTATTCTCTTCTACACCCAAGTGGGGGCAGAAAACCACAATAAACCGGGGTGAGTATGGCATTTTACTGTTGGTGTGGGTACCTGCACTGGGCTAATGTTGTGGGTGGAATCATGCTTGATTACTGTGTATATAGATAGGCGCATGCCTGGTGGTGTGCGTGAACTGGTGCTTTAACAAAAAGGAAGGGGATGAGGGGGAGCTTTTTTTTATAGAGGTCCAGACTCCCTGCCCACCTGAGTCATGTCCTGTTCAAAAAGAAAGATTGGAGTAGTTCCTATATGTTTGATGTCACCTACCACTTAGTTAGTGGTGGTGAGAAGGGAGAAGGGTCAAGGAGGTACAGGGATGGGGGATCCCGCATGGGCAGAACTAGGGTCCCCACACACCCAGCAAGCTAGGTGTCATGCTTCATCATATGGACCTGCTCCTCATTGAGCCGGCGCTGCAATGCTCAACGGGCACCCGCAAAGGGGCTCTTTGTCGGAGATCTTTTGTTCCTTAGCCGCATGATGAAGTGCGGGTTTGTGGCCCTTGTGTGAGTAAATAATAGGGTGGTGCAGTGAGTGCGTTGTTAAAAAAAGGTTGGATATTCCAAATAAATGCGTTTATTCTGGTTGGTAATCCACCTCGAATAAAAATTAATATATAATAGAGTGGCAACAGCCCTGTTAAGTCTTGAGCTCTACTCTATGGGTCGACATGTTTCTTGCCCTGTTGGTCAATTAGTACCATGGCAATTCTTCAGGACCTATATGTGCAATGTGTTTGTGAAGCGTGGTGTTTGGTATCTACACTAAATGGTGCCTCTAAATAGTTGCTACCAATAATGGTTGACTACATGTCCAAGCTTATGTAGTCATGATTTGCAGGACCTCACTCAATGGTGCGAGGTGCTTCAACATGCTGCGGGATTGGCGGCGAGGGTAGGTTCCCAACGAGGACTTAACAGGCACAAGCCTCCTACTAACGAGGCGCCCCGGCGATCTGCCAGCCCATGGGGGCTGGTTTTGTAGCAGTGGTGCAATATCGGGCCCCAGTAACAAAAGTGGGAGCGGTGCATTTTTACTAGCACGCCCCCCCCTAGGTAGAGCAGCAATCTGCCAGGGCTTGTTGCTGTTCCCAGTCCGCAATGATTGGCTGGTGGTGAGCGGGGATTATGCTTAGCTGGGAGAGTGCGAGTATTGTGCTTGGCTGGCGGTGTGCTTGGACATTGCTTGGCGGTGTGCATTGATAGCATTTGGCTGGAGGTGTAAAGGGACGGGGCTTGGCTGGTGGTGTGTGTGAATGGCAGTGTGCGTGTCCTGACTCTTGGTGGCGGTGTGCCTTGCATGGATCCCCCAGCGTTTTCTTGCCCAGAATCCGCCGCAAACCTCAAATTTACTTTCAAAGTCACATTTTCCTCACATTTCTGTGAAGGTAAGTGGTAGGATCCTGTACAGGCATACATTTCCTACTACACAGCATTCCCCTTGGTGTCCCGAGAAAAATGATACCTCTGTTGTGTGGATGCCCAAAGTAGCGTCAGCTTAAAAACGTATTAACAAACTGCCCATTTAGACCCGCTTTGGCCCCCCCTCAATTTCTACATGTTTTTGGCCTTTCCATGTCATTACCACTCCCAGCCACAAAAGTAAGGTATCACCCACAAATTTGAGGTTTGCAGGGGATTCTGGGTAGGAAGACGGGGTATCCACGCAAGCCATACCTCCATAGACTCCCCGGGTTTCTAGCTTTCAGAAATGTGTGGGTTTGGTATGTTTCTCTAGATGGCCGCTGAGCCTGCGGCCAAAAACGCAGGTGCCCCCTACAAAACAAGGTCATTTTGTGATAGGTAATTTGATGTCTCCTCAATAAGTTTTGAGCCCTTACCTGTTGCATGTACTTGGCCCACCCACGCAAGTGAGGTACCATTTTTATCGGGAGACCTGGGGAGATGCTGTGTTATTGGAAAATTGTGTCAGCCCAGTGATCCTACAACTTTCCTACAAAGAAATTTGAGAAAAATTGGATTTTTCATCTAAATTTGAGGCTTATAGGGGATTTTGGGAAGGAAAACGTTGGAGGGTCTGCACAAGCCATAACTCGCTGGACTCCCCAGAGTGTCTAGTTTTCAGAAATGTGTAGGGTGGGAAGTTTTTCCAGATTGCTGATGAGCCCGGGGCCAAAAACCCAGGTGACCCCCCCCATGCAAAATCAGGTCATTTTGTGATAGGTAAGTTTGATGTCTCCACAATACACTTTGGTCCCTTTTCTGCTGTAGACACTTGGCCCACCCAAAAGAGTGAGGTACCATTTTTATCAGAAGACTTTGGGGAGTGCGTGGTGGGTGGAATTTCATAGATTCACACAGATTGCCAAACTTTCCATCACAGAAATGTGAGGAAAATGTGTCTTTTGACAAAGTTAGAGGTTTGCAAGGAATTCTGTGAAACAGAACCTGGTGGAAGCCACACAAGTCACAGCGTCCTGGATTTCCCTGGGTGTCTAGTTTTAAAAAATGTATAGGTTTGCAAGGTTTCCCTAGGTGCCGGCAGAGCTAGGGTATCAAATCTACAGCTAGGCAATTTGCAAAAAGAAGGTGAGTTTCACTGTAAACATATGGTGTGTCCACGTTGCATGTTGGGCTGTTTTTTGTCGCAGGCACTAGGCCTACCCACACAAGTAAGGTACCATTTTTATTGGAAGATATTGGGGAATGTGGGGTGGGTGGAATTTTGTGGATCCACACAGATTCCAGAACTTTCCATCAAAGAAAAGTCAGGAAAATGTGTTTTTTACACAGTTTGCAAGGGATTCTGGGTACCAGAACCTGGTGAGAGTCACACAAGTCACCCCATACTGGATTCCCCTTGGTGTATAGTTTTTCTAGGTTTCCCTATGTGCCGGCAGAGCTAGGGTTTAAAATTTACAGCTTGGCACTTTGCAAAAAAAGGATCAGTTTTCACTGTAAAAATGTGGTGTGTTCACCTTTGTTTTAGGCCGTTTCCTGTCCCGGGCACTAGGCCTACCCCCCAAGTGAGGTACCATTTTTATCGGAAGACTTAGGAAATGCAGTGTGCATGGAATTTTGTGGATCCATGCAGATTCCAGACCTTTCCAACACAGAAATCTGAGGAAAATGTGTTTATTTTTTACAAAGTTTGCGGTCTGCAAGGGATTCTGGGTAATAGAACCTGGAGAGAGCCACACAAATAACCCCCTCCTGTATTACCCTGGTTGTCTAGTTTTCAAAAATGTATAGGTGTGCTAGGTTTTCCTAGGTGCCAGTAGAGCTACGGTTCAAAATCTGCAGCTAGGCACTTTGCAAAAAAAAGGTCTGTGGCTTGTCCATGTTGCATTTTGGGCCGTTTCCTGTCACGGACCCTAGGCCTTCCCACACAAGTGAGGTACCATTTATATCTGGAACATTAAGGGAATTCAGAATTGTGAGTAACTGTTGGTACCTATTGCCTTTCTATGCTTTTCTGCGTTCAAATGAAAGACCATGTTTAAAAAAGAAGTCACTTTGAAAAATGTCCTATTATTCACATGCTAGTATGGGTACCCACAGTTTCAGAGATGTGCAAATAGCTACTGTTTCTAAACTCTATACTTTGTTCCCATTTTGGAAAAACATATGTGTCTTTGATACCTATTTTGCACTCTTTATATTTTACCAAATGAATTGCTGTATATTCCGTAAATAATGAAAAACCATTGCAAGATGCTGCTTAGTTATTGGCTCTGGCTTCCTGGGGTTCATGGTGAACCTACAAGTCATATATATCCCTACAGCCGGAAGGGACCAGCGGACGTAACGGTATATTGTTATAAAAAATATGTCATACTTAGAAGAAGTAACAGGTGAAATCATCGTAACAAATGGCTGTTTTTTTCAACTCATTTTCAATTTTTCTTATTTTCAACTGTTTACCTTGAAGGATCTACACAAATGACCACTTGCTGAATTCAGAATATTTGTCTACTTTTCAGAAATGTATAGCTTTCTGGGATCCATTATTGCTTTCACACCAATTTCTACCACTAAGTGGAAGGAGGTTGAAAGCACAAAAAGTAGCAAAAATAGGCTATGTCCCAGTAAAAAGTCAAAACTGTGCAACTTTGTTTGTTTTCTGACAATAGTCTGCTTGTCCCTGAAACCTGGTAAGATGATGATTTCCGAACCACAACCCCTTTGTTGATGTAAGTTGCAGGGAAAAGAACCATATGCTTTCCTCTGCAGCACTTTTTCCCCATTGTCCCCCCAAAAGACAAAATGTAGCTGTATTTTGGCTAATTTCCAGGTCACCTCCAGGGTAATCCACAGACCCTGGGTATCTTTAAAATCCCCATGACGTTGGAAGAAAGGGCACAAATTGGGCATAGATACCTTATGTGGACAAAATGTTACAGAGACCTAAGAGCAAACTACCCCAAATAGCCAAAAAAAAGGCTTAGCATTGAGAGGGAGGACTACCACTTATCATTCCTGCCTTAGTGCAACAATGGGCATGCCCCTAATCTGCTATTCTTCTCCCTTCAGATTGTTGTCCTTAACTTTCCATCTTCTCCTAGAATCCTGATAATGTTACTTGTATATAGTTACTTGTGCATAGCCTGGGCTCGATTTCCCGTCCTGCCCGCCCCGGTCCGACTCGGCAACCAGTGCCGTTGAGCGGAGGGCGGGTCAGGCAGAGCCAGGTCACTTCCGCACTTCCGCATTGACAGAGCGGTCAGCGCTCTAGTTGCTGTACCTGAGGGTATTTAGCCCCCTCGTCACAGTAAGCGCGCAGCGGTCGCGCGCAGCGAAGTGCCTGAGACGCGCCAGAGAGAAGCCCGTCTGCGCCCGTCCGCGACAGGACGTGGCTAGGGGCTATGGACGTTCCATACAAGTCTACTAAGGTACATAGACGGTCTTACTCCTCGCAGGCCTTACTGCGCCTACGCCCTACTGTGTTAACTCCAGACTGTAAGCTACCATTTTTCTGTTTTCCCGAAGGACCTTTCTCATGCAGATCGTGCTATACACAATTTCAGACAGTTAAACATTCCTTCGAACAGCGTCCCTGTAATACTCCTAAAGTATCGACACAGGAGGGAAGGATTCTGTTGTGTAATGTTAGATCCTTGGTTAAACACTCCTTTGAGGTTTGGGACCTAATCTCTTCCCAACAAGCAGATCTCTGCTTTTTAACAGAAACATGGCTGAAGCCCCATACCACCCCCGCTATTACCCTTGGAATACCCGAGGGTTACAAGATTATCAGATTAGATCGACCCAAAAAAATCGGTGGGGGAATAGCAATTGTCTTCAAAAATGAGATTTCTGTTTCGGTCATTGATCAGTGTTGTAATTCAGACTTAGAAATGATGATTTTTAGGATTGGCTCCTCCACTAAACATAGTAGGAAAGGAGCCTTGGTTTATCGCCCACCGGGCCCTTTAAAAAATGTGTCCAAACAGCTAATGGAAGCACTAGCCCCCCATGTGTGTCAAGATAAAGATTTCCTGTTGCTCGGGGACTTTAATATTCATAGTGAAGAAGAGGCCAACAGTGATGCACAATCTTTTCTAACTGACATGTCTCTTCTAGGATTAAAGCAATGTAACCATGGACCTACACATCTGGCAGGACACACCCTGGACCTGATAATATCCAACTTCCCGGGTATTAAATGTTGTGCACCCAAACAATATCCTTGGACAGACCACTTTGTACTTGAGTTCTCTATGCCGATAAATGACTACCGATCTATCTCCCACATACAAATTCCTCCTAAACGCAGACAGTGGCACAAAATAACCAACACTGATTTTGCGCAGAAATATCTCTCTCCCCCTATTCTCTGTACAGATGACATTAATACTGCCCTCTCTACTTGGGATTCTGCAGTCACTGCCGTGGTACAACAAATTGCCCCGATGAAGACTTTTAAAATTAGTCTAGCCAGGAAGCAAGAGGTCTGGTACTCAGAGGAACTGCGTAATCTCAAACGCTTAGTTAGAAAGGCGGAGAAAACTTGGAGAAAAACCTCCTTGGAGGAAGACAAAATCAAATACAAAACAAATCTTAGTACTTATCATAAAGCCATAAGATCTGCACGGAAAAACCATGTCACTGCCCAGTTAGAAGCAGCCGGCAATGACTCAAAAACTCTTTATCAGATTGTTACAACATTTCTGAAACCCAAAGCGTGTGAAAGTGCAGACATGGCCTCACAACAGCTTTGTGACAGCATCTCCTGCTTCTTCACTGACAAAATCGATGCCATCTACAATAAAATAGAGGCATACAGTTCTGGCATAAGTAGCCAGGATAACCCTACTCTGGTACAGACTGTATTTACTAACATCTATTCTTTCAATGATTTCCCTGAGATATCGTTAGCAGAGGTTGAGAGACTGTTTACGGACATCAAAAGTGGAAGTCCCGCGGACTTGCTTCCAGCCAGACTTATGGGCCCACTAGGGAGTACACTAGGCCCTGATGTTCAGAAACTGGTGAACCTCTCACTTACATCTGGAGTTGTCCCACAGTGCTGGAAAAAAGCCCTAGTTAGACCTATTAGGAAGAATTCATCTGTTCCTTGGACCAACATGTCTAACCTGAGGCCTATCTCCCTCCTACCATTCTTAGGGAAAATTATTGAAAAACACACCAACAAGCACCTATCCACCTACTTGGAACAGTCTGGTAGCCTCGACCGATCACAGTCAGGCTTTAGGCCAAAATTCAGCACAGAAACGGCCTTGCTGTCGGTAACGGACGATCTGCGGCTGTACCAGGACAGGGGCTACTCTGTTGTCCTGGTGCTGCTAGACTTATCGGCAGCGTTCGATACGATTTCCCACACCATTCTGATCGAACGACTGTCCAGGAGTGGAATCGGCGGCAGGGCACTGGACTGGATCAAGAGCTTCCTCTCCAACCGCACCCAATCTGTCAGCATGGGTGAGTTTAGGTCGGAAGTGGTTAACATCACCAAGGGAGTACCACAGGGCTCTTGCTTGAGCCCGACTTTATTTAATACCTATGTGGCTCCCCTGGCAGATGTTACTAGAGCGTTTGGGTTCTATCCAGTGTCCTACGCTGACGACACGCAGCTGCTCTTCCCTTTTAAACATCTCTCCCCGGAAATAATACAATCTTTTTCCGATGGGATGAAGGCAGTTGCTAGGTGGATGTCCTCCAACCTCCTTCAATGTAACGTTGGAAAGACGGAGGTGATGCTCTTCGGGGAAGCTAGGATTCAATGGTCCCCCGACTGGTGGCCTTCAGACTTGGGCCCAGTTCCTGAGCCCAAAACAGTAATCAAGAATTTGGGAGTCACATTGGAGCCGGAGCTGACCATGAAGCATAATGTTAACATCACTGTGGGATCCTGTTTCCATGCGATTGGTCTGCTCCGCAGGATTTTTCCTTTTCTACCGGACTCCCATAGGAAAACCTTAGTTCAAGCTCTGGTCATAAGCAGACTTGATTATTGTAACGGTCTTCTGGCAGGTGCAAATGAGGAGGTTCTAGACCGTCTACAGGTGGTGCAAAATACCGCAGCTAGGCTGGTGTTAAATGTACCTACTAGATCCCCCTCCAAACCATTACTTCAAAAACTACACTGGCTACCAATACGCCAACGTGTGAAGTTCAAGACCTGCTGCGTTATCCATAAGGGACTTAATCAATTAGGACCAGAGTATCTAGCCAGCAAGTTTGTTCCTTATGCCCCTATTCGATCCCTCAGATCCAGTGACCAGCTGTTACTAAATGTTCCTAGGATAACCAAATCCAGACTAGGTGGTAGGGCCTTGTCTGTAGTAGGTCCTAATCTTTGGAACTCCCTCCCACTTTCACTAAGACAGTGTCATAACCACCTCCAATTCAGAAAATGTCTGAAAACCTTTCTGTTTGGCTCAGTTTAGTTGTTTATTTGCTGGACTCGGAACCTCACAGTACTCTCTTTTTAATTAAAATGCTCTTTTGTCAGTTGCGTTACTGGTTGCCAACAGCGCGGAGATACTCCTTCGGGAGTCTATTCATAGCGCTATAAAAACTCGCAAATAAATAAATAAATAAATGTACTGGTCAGTTGTCTTAGACTGTATCCCACCTCCCTCCAAACACTTAACAAACTCCATTCAGAACTCTGAAAAACTGACTGCAGCTAAACTGTTCTCACACTAGTACCCGATCATCCAACTTCTGTATACAACATAACCACATCTCTTCTTTTCAATCCTTCTCAATCTGTCAGCAACATGTGACTCAGTCCAAAACCTGCTATTTTCCTATCACTCTCATGTTTTTCAATCCTGACAGTGTTCGCTGAAACATCTACTGATGCAGAAATAAAGCGCTGTTCCCCAAAGGCTTGTATAATCGTTTTAGCCTTTCATACATCTACCTCTATGAGATCATATGCCTTTAGGTTTCTGTTACCACTTCTCTGTTGATAATACACACATTTTCTTTTCCTCCCCATCCTTCAACCCACTTTTAAACCAAAATCTCAGTCTGCCTCACAACCAACATGAACTGGATGGGTGGATGCTGACTCATCTTTATCTCTTCCAGGTCAGAACTAGTTTCTTTTCTGAAAGGTTAACTCCCCCTCACCTGTACACATCTCTCTCCTTAAAATGACATAAAATGCAACCTCCTTATGAGGTAATTCAAGGCAGGCATGTATTGTCTATGCATACACTGTTGCCTGTTCTGTATGCTTAAATTTTGGATAATGCACCCACACCTTCTAAAATGTTACTGGAGGATCTCAAAAGTGATTTCCTCATGGGTACAATTTTGACACTCGCAGCAAACACCTCTGGAAGAACTTTTGCAAGTCCTGCATGAGGTGACATGCAGTGGCCCAATACACAGTTCTTTTTTAGTTTTGTAAAGCATAAAGGGGCAGATTTATGATGGGAATGCGCCACGTTTGCGTCACGCAACTGCGGCGTAAACGTGGCGCATCCCTACGACCCATTTACAACGTGACGCATCTAGGCAGATGCGTCATGTTGTAAAGCCCTGCGCCACTTGTGGGCGTTCCGGCGCAGGGTGGGCGTTCCGGGGCAGGTGCGCCTCACAAAAGTGGCTGAGTGAAATCTACTAGATTTCACTCAGTCACTTTCAGGCCAATGCTGCGTCAAAACCCTGCGCCTGCTTGAAGCAGGCGTAGGTCTTGACGCAGCATTGTAAAGATGGGGCACCCCCGAGCCTTGCTGGAGCTGTGTCGCGCTTGCCACGCAACTCCAGCAAAGCGCCACCTTTACGGCACAGATGCGTCACGCATCTGTGCCGTTTTTGCCCCATGGTGCGCTGCATTGTAAATGCGGCGCACCATGGGTGGCGGAACAGCGGCGCAAAATAACTGGCGCATCCCTGGGGATGCGCCAGTTATCATAAATCTGCCCTAAAAAGTTTTAGAGTGAAAAGAATGTACAAAGCAAAATACTGACATTTTAATGTTTGAAATCGTGATTGCAAAATCACACTTTCTGTCAATTATATTAACATTTATGAGTAACATATTGCCCTACTAGAACCCTGAGGAATGCACTCTGAAGAACTGCACCTGCTGCACAATCTTGTTCTACATCCCTAAGGACTTTGCCTGGCTTCACAAGGATTACGGAGTGGACTCCCTGCAAGCTTTAGGTTAACTGGGCCCACCTGCATCATCTCCACCAAGAAGTCCCCATCCTGGAGTGCGCCCATTGGACTTTAAGAATGTGACCAGTTGCATTATGGGAATGTTTGTCCCAACATCCCAAGGACCATATCAGAGCTTCTAGACCCTTAGGTTGGTGTTTTGGACACTTTGAACCCCAAGAGGAACTTCAGGAAGCAGTTCCAGAAGTTTGGAACAACTTTTGCAAAAAGCTCCATAAGTTGATTAGGTGTATTGTGGGAGTTTGTAGTCCCAAACTCCAAGAGGCAAACCAGAGCATCTTAACCCATGGTTGGTGCTGTGGACAACTTTCCTGCATCAATAAACACTTCTGGAAGTAAGTGTAAAGCACTCTTGACTTTGTCCCGGTCCAGCACAACTTTTTGTAACTCTTTTAATGTTATTTACTTCTAAGCGATAGTTTTACTGGCATTTTTATAAATTCATATCTCTGGTTCCCTACATTAGATTTTTGTCATTTTAGCATATATTTGCTCACAAAATGTAACCTATATTTATACATTTGCATTGAATTTTTATTGTGTGTGTCTTAATTATTTCATGTATTTGTGTATTGAAAATGCTTTACACACCTGTCTGCTAAGCTAAGCCTGCATGCTCATTTCCAACTTTCAAGGGTTGAGCAAGGGAATAATTTATTGAGACCTTAACTGAACCTTTCATTGTGAATGTGGCCTTATTACTAGTGGTATGTTCCTAGGTATCCCCACTAATAATCCACTTTCCAACACCAAGGTTAATTTGCTGCCAGAGAATATGTTTTAATTTGCTCCAGTTTGAGGGAAGTTCTTGAGTGATCTTCTCACGAAAATGCTTATATTTATGTGTTTGCATGAAATGTATTGTGGGAAGTATGTCCCTGGTCCTGCAAGAGTGTGCAGTAGATTGTGACTGTTGGTGGTTTGAGTCTCAGGTACTGCAAGGGAATGCAGAATAGGGCGAATGGATAGTGTTTGTCCCTGGTCATGTGAGAGTATGCAGAAGTGATGAATGTGTAATATTAGTCCCTCGTCCTGCAAGGGTATGTAGTAGAGGGTGGACGTGTAGTATTTGTCCCTTTTTGTGCAAGAGTATGCAATAGAGGGTAGGTGTAGTTTGTCTCTGGTCCTGCAAGAGTATGAAGTGGAGGATGGACGTGTAGTATTTGTCCCTGGTCCTGTTAAGAGTATGCAGTAGAGGGTGAGTGTAGGGGATGTGTGGTGTATATGTGTTTACTTTACTTCCCTTGTCCTGTGACTAACTGGCTGGTAGTAGAGGCAGGTGTAGAACACGCACCTGGACATTCATGTGAGTGCTATAGAAGGTATGTGAATTACATGTGTGTCACTGGGGGTTACAATACTGTTCCCCTGGTATGATGCATGCTAGTGGTTTGTTTGGATGAGGACTGTGTGACCTGTATGTGAGTATGCTTTAGGTTTCGTATGGATGGGGTTGTACACAGTCATTTGGTGAATAATATTTAGGGCTTATGTAAGCCAGAGTCTTTTATGGTTCTGTTTGTATTTTCATAAGTACTGTTGTATCTTTAATATTTTCTAAGGGAAGGAGATATGCTGTATTCTGCTGTTAGTTGTAATACATTTTTGCCATAGATTCTCTTTTCCCTGCTGCACAGCTAGTGTGTTATGTATTGGAATGTTGGTGAGTGCCTGTAGCAGTGTCAGTTGCAGAGAGTGGGCTGAGCAGAGAGGATGCTGCTCCTGGTGAGGTATTCAGTATGTAGCCTGTAACCTCTGATCTAACCTATAACCTCTTCAATAAACCTACAACCTGCTATCCCATGTGAGTCGCTGTTTTTAAATTTTTTTTTTATTTATTTGAGGCATCAAACTTGGAACTGTCCTTGCTTAATCAGTAGTAGTCAAGCAGCTACAGGGTTAGCAGTATGCATGCTACCCCAGTGATCATAGAAAGAAAAATGGAAGGCAATGATCTGAGAGTTGGGGATTTACCCCATCCAATAGCATGATGTTGGTCTTTACGTCACACAAGCAAAGCACTTTCTTAGAGATCCCAGTGCTGTTCCTGCTTAAGGAAAGCAGATGCTGGGTTCCTATGTCCTGTCTTCTGGTATTGGTTAGAATGAAACAATGCATACTCGTGGTACATGTGGATTTTAATGATGTCTGCTAGCAGAGGAGGTAGCTGTTAAAGATGTTCTGCGAAAGAGGAGCTGTTTAAGGGGCTTGTGATGCTATGATTAAGATTTAGGACAATAAGGCACCAATTTGACTGGTGTGTCCAGATTCATATCCTGTCGTGGGAGGCGGGGTTCTCAGGAGAAAATGCCTTTCACTCTGAGCCTGCAGTACAACATCCTGGACACTTTCAGATTTGGTAGTCAGGGTGGAAGAGCACCTCACCACCTGCACAGAAGGGCCCTAAGAAGACTGACCCAGAGATTAGCGTTCAGTTATCCTTGAGGGGAGCAATGGGTGATCTCCAGTGATGGAAGCCAAGGAGCAAGCTAATAACGGCTCATGCTAAAGAGCCTCAAGCCTAAGAATTCGGTGGCCACTTCTGATCTGCAAGTGCTGCCTCTGCTGCCTGCAAGAGAGGAAACATGGGGGCATATTACCAAGCTATAGAGATAATTATCACTAAGCTTGGTTAGCGGGTATAAAAATATCGCCGCGCTTCGACGATTTTTACCGCTGAGATACCTTGATATTATCAAGGTTTATCTCAAAAGCAGTAAAAATCGTAGGAAATGCATGAATATCGCTGTAAAATCAGCGATATTCATGCATTATCGTGACAATGCTCTTAGCCATGTTATCCACCTTCCATTGGATAACATGGCTAAGAACTGCTCTGGGCAGGCGTTAGCTTTTGGAGATAATCGCGCTTAGCGCGATTATTTCCAAAAGTTGGTAATAGGTGATAGCGATGTTAGCGACTGTTTCCAGTCGCTAACATATTGGCACGCCCACTATGCATGTCATTAGCGATAATTATCGCTGACATGCATAGTGGGCCCCTAAATGCCCGCTATCGCCTATTAGCTGTCGCTAACTGGTGTCCCGCTTTAGCGGGAAAAATTCCCGCTAAAGCGGCGATAAGGCCCTTGGTAATATGCCCCATGGTACCTTCAGGTGTTAGACCCTGCCTAGGGCATGTCCCATTGAGGGCTTGTGCAGCATGTCAGCTTGGTAAGCCCTGCACTACCAGGCAAGGCTTATTTCTCTAGGATTGCTCACAAACAGCAGTGTACATTTTGGGCCTCACATTGTTTGGGTTTGTGGGAGCTCTCCGTTTCATAACCAGACAATCCTACCCCTACACACTTCTGTAACACGCTAGCTAATAACTGCCCGTCTCTTGGAGAACTTTGCTTTAATATGAGCAATCCCTGAAGTGTGCCTCTTTCTAACCAGAGCTCAGACATGGGCCAATGGTAGTGCAAACGTGCTCACCGCAGCACACTGATTTGTCTTTGTAAAGACAAAGACGGATGTAAATCACTGGCTTTTCTGCTTTTCTGGAGACTACCCTTGGGAAATGTTTCAACACAAACTGTGGCCAAAAAGTCATATTTCTCTCTTCAGCTACATACGCTTGTCATGGGGACATTTTTTCTTAAAGCAAAGTCCCTTTCTTTCACCATGACATTTTTCTGTATCCTGTGGCGTGGATCACAACGTTTCAGCTAATGAGCTCTTTTGGACATTCAAACGCGTAGCTTAGTGGAGCGTTGATGGCTTTTACAATAAGAAATCTTCTTCTTGCACTAAAACACGCATAAAAAGTTAAACCTTTCATGAATTTTTCTTTCCTGCTATTCTGATACGCCCATTTCCTGGACATGTGTTCTTCTGATCATACTCCAGAGTTTGTTTTAGCTGTCAGTCAAACATTTTGTGCCCCCTGTCAAAGCATAATGTACCTGGTCCCTCATCAATGCTTTGCGCAACATTTGGAAGAATTTAAAACTTAAAGGCCTACTTTATCAAGCTTGTTGAATCGTCGCTTTTGACGCAGTGTGCATAACATTCGTACACGGACACATCCTTTAGAGATATACAATCATCACAAAATAACAGTTCTGCAGGAACTACACTTCAGAGAACAGTAAAAAAATTCCCGAAAGAGACCTTTTAGATGAAGACTATATTACATTTTGCATCTAATTTGCTTTTGGCACCAATTAAACGATTTAAAGTCAAAATAGATGCAGTAAAAAGCAATAAAAAAACTAAAGGGTATATTCACAAGAACGTGTGATAACTACCGCAAGAGTAGCATAATGCATCTTTCAACATCGCAGCCTATCGCGGGAAAATAACCCTGTGTCAATGAGGAATTCACAACGCAGCGATAGCATGTGATAGACACCATCTAACTCAGCAAATGTTTGCGTGAAAATCATCGCCACGCCGCAAAAATGCGATACGCAAACGCTAAAAAACATGCAATGAGGCCAAACGCGGTACAAAAAGCTGCGAAAATCAGCCACAGGCCTGCAAATCCCATGCATCTGGCGGGACAATGCACCATAAAAAACCACAGAATGAATAGACCAGAAACAAGACAAAGCACATAGCAACATGGATGCACCCTGTCCCAGGACAGAGGTCAACTCGAACCCCACATCCCCCACACACCACCAGCAAGGAACAACAGGGTCGGGGAAGACCAAGGAGAAGAGGGAGTGGAAGACGGGGTACTGACCACAGGAAAACAAGACCAGCATCAACGAGGTGACAGAACACTATCAGCAACTGACACACAAGCAGACCACCTGGATTGCAGTCGGAGTGCCCAGGAGGCCAATAGGCGATGGCATGATGTGACTACCTAAACCTGGTCCCAATCCGCTGCCAACAGGAAGGCAGAAATGGCGACAGGAGGTGACAGTCCAGCACCACCGGAGGAGCAGGAGAAAACACAGGCCACAGTCATCAGTGTGGAGACGGTGCAAGGAGTAGGGAGCACGGACACAGCTCGAGAGGACCTGACACAAAATTAACAGGGAGTGCAACAAACAGAGACTGGGGGGACGGGAGGAGATGGGCACAAAGGCATACACAACGAGGCGTAGCACACTGCACACCCAAAAACACCCTGGACCATGTCCCAGATCCCCTTGGCACGCTGCATTACACACACATAGCAAGAACAGCACACTCATATTGACGACAACGCACATAGCCGACACTGCAGAACAGAGGACACAACTAGTTCTGCACATGCACAGAAACATGCCCACCACTTCCGACAGAGCCGGAAACAGTGAAATAGAAATATATGCATTCAACCTCACATCCGTCATGTAGTCCAGATGTACACTGTCCCAAAGGAGAATCCAGCACCCCCCCAAACAGTCACAATGTACATTGCCAAAGAGCCTGCATGCATACCAGCACAATGCGCCAACATATATGTCAACACAAACTCAACATGCATCTCCCCTTCACATCGCAGAGGGGCACACAACACCTTCAGCAGAGCACAGAGCACAACACATCAGTGATGCCTGAGAGGACCACAACACCGTTGACACCGACGCCCTACAACAGCCCATGGATATCCCACGCAACCCCCCACCAGGACCCGGCCAGCCAAGCTACTCACCGGAGAACACTGAGCCTGCAACAAACCACACAGTAGGAAGCACCCTCAAGCACAGCTGGCTCACGACACTTCACCCACCCACACATGGCACCCCAACGCCATGAGTCAGCACGCCTAAAGGAGGTGGCCCAACAGGTGTGGGTGGGAGCCGAACCCATGGTATGCGAACAAGGACACATACGTAGGGGTCTAGCACTCTGTAGGTCCCACCCACACCCCACTAACGAGATCCACACTGCCATAGAGACACATGCAGATGCACATGCAGAGCTCAGAACCACGCCCAGGGGTGCTCAAATAGCAGTCACCCACCCATGTTGGCAGTGCGTACGATGGCGCTGGCCACTCCCCTTACCAATTGAGTGGGTGACGACAAAGCTACATGTCCAAGCTCAAAACCACTGCCTGTGGTAATATGTCTGCATCCGATGTACACAGCACAATGTAATGTCGTAGGGCCCAGGGACCACATGCATACCACAAGACCACAGGGCACATGCAGATATCATGTTGAACTGGCTACGGGCACATGCGTCCGGCCCCTTTATTGGCAGAGCCACATGTACAGTGACGCCTGTGCTGGATGTGTGTCGGGTGAGTGTAAGCCCTTCTGCACAGATTGTCTGGTGCTGGCAACCACTGTAACATTGGACACCAATGCAACAGAAACAGAAAACACATGCAATACAGAGTCAACTGCTGAACAACATGGAGTGAGCCGGAGAATGTCCAGAGGACAACTAACATGCAAACAGTTGTGTCCGTGAGTTACAGTACAGTGGGGCTTGGAGGGTGCTCATGTGAAGAAAAAGTCTTGGATTGTGTCCCTTTGATATATTCCTGATGCAGATGCAGGGGGTGTGTTAGACCTGCATCATCTTCCCCATCAGCGTCTCAGGGCCCACACACTGTCTGAGGTGACATACCCGCGCAACCGCTCCACAGCACAAAGGACAATCAGCAAGGGACAATGACCTGTGGTGCACTGAGTCACTGGCACCTGGAGTGCTGAGCAGGGCATCGGGCCGATGATGGCATCCATGATAGGCTTGAGCAATTCCGTAAGTCTGTCATGACCACCGTTAAAACTCTGGCAGATGGCGGTTGGAGGTGGTCCTTGCGGTGGTGGCATGTGCCTCCTGCGCTGATGCATCGTGCGGGCTGGTCTGGACTCGCTTTGGTATGTGAGCCATGGTGGGATGCATTCTGGCCGGAGTCTGCATACAGCACAAGGCCACAGAGACATGCCGTTGATGACCCCAAGGCCTACACTTCAGGGCCCATCCAAAGTCTCCAGAGAAGGGGTCCCAGACTCGACCAGCACAGAGTTAGATGCCCCCGATGCTCTGCGGTCGGCACAGGCACCCATCCATGGGACGGTGACTTGCGGTGCAGTCAGATGGGCCATGCGAGTCACCATCAAAGGCCGAGGTGCATGTTGCAGAGGGTTTCGGGGGACAGTGGAAGGTGTCCTCCAGTGCAAGACACCGAAAGGTTTGATTTTATCCGGAAGCAGCAAATGGAGGTGTGGAATGGGACAGCCTCATTGCCACCACCAATTCGGTATCAGCTACATGAGGATGAAAACTGCCCCCTAGTCCATAGACTCAGATGCCACCAAAGTTCGACCAGAGAGTGTCCATGAATGTCGGGGAACAGACTTAGTGGCACCGTGGTCTGAGTGGGGATGCAGTCTGCGATGATATACCGGTACACTGATATCAACTTCGCCATTGCTGAATTATGACTCTTTGACCTACTGGACCACAGTGTAGGCCAGAGGTAGCGGTCAGCAGGGGCCACTCACCAAGTGTCACCGGCAGAGTTTGGTGGCCCCAACGGCCTGCGTAGTACAGGTTCAGTGGCACCACGTATTCGGTCACCTACCACCTGGACTGGGCCACATCTTCCTCTTACTCCTCTCTGTGCGACCACTTGTGTGGACACTGCCATTGCGTGAATCGTGACTAGGTGCTGGATGTGAGACCTACTTGTCCGGAGGGTAGTCCTGGTCCCTCATCCACGTGTCGCTGGATGGCGTTGAGCAGGGTTTGTGGCAGCACGTGTCGCCGGATGGCGTTGATTTGGGTTAGTGCCACCACGTGGAGCAAGATGCCCATATGGAACAAACCCCCAGATGCTTCAACAACCCAATTTGCGATTCCTTAATAGCGAAAAATACCGATTAGGTATTAAGGAATAGCAAAATGGAATGCATCAAGAAATCACTTAAAAAATAGCGATTTCTTAGAATTCCTTAATTGCGACTCGCAAATTGCAAGTCGCAATTAAGGAATACCTCCCCATTCATTCCTATGGGCCTAGAGGCCCATTGGAATGAATGGGAAGACAATCTCACTTTGCGAATTGCGATTTGCGATTCGCAAATTGAGATTGTGATTTCAAGGGTGCAGGGGTGTCCAAAGGACACCCTGTTGCACCCCTGAAATTGAGATGTGCACATATGTTGCGCACACACATGCCCTTAGGGCATGTGTGTGCGCAACATGAAACTTTGAAAAATGCACTTTAGTGCATTTTTCAAACTTTTTGCAAATTACCATGAAGTTGTACTTCATGGTAATTTGCGTGCCCTATTAGCGAATTCACTATTTTAAAAACTTTCATGCATTGCATTTAAGGAATCTCAATTTGAGATTCCTTAAATGCAAATAATCGCAATTTAGCGATTTCTAAAATTGCGATTTTTGCATTTGGGATGATGCATCCCAAATGCAAAAATACTGCTTGCAAATGGGCAGATTCTGAGAATCTGCCCCTTTGCGAGTGGATTTTTGTTTGATGAATCTGGCCCCATGTCTCACGGATCGAAGGGAGTCTGGTGCTGTGGCCGTTGTCCCGGATTTGGGGTCACTGCCGTTCTGGGGCCAGGTCACAGTATCACATATGGGACTCACTGGGCCGCAGAGGACACCTGTAGGATATGTCAACGACGAAGGAGTAATGTGGGCCAGTGTCGGGGGCCAGTGGTGGTCAGAAAGGCTAGCTGGGTCGCAGACCTCAGGCTTGGCACTTGCACAGGCACGTGGTTGACCCTCCATGACACACGCTGGTGTTGGATGCAGATCAGTGTGACCTGGATGTGCAGGGTCGGCCCTGACGGATTTCTGCTCCAGCGGGGGGTACAGCAGGCACACATGATCTCAGGCAACTCTGCCAACGAGGACGGCGTCGGGCTCGTGGCGAGGTGGGAGGTGCCGCCCTGGAAGAGACGTTGTGCTTTCCGGAAGAGGACCACGCCCAGGGCTACGTGCTTTTTATTCACACCCCTACGCTGGCCTGGCATACGCCGGCCCATCCCACTCTGCTCACGCTACGGGGGCGTAACAGGCAACATTTCCACAAGGACACCCACTGGCTGAGGGACATGGTTGCGTCCACTATCCACTACATTCCATACACCAGAGATGTATGTCGCCATGGATATGGGTGATAACCAAGATGGGGTAACCAGTTTAGAAATACAGGCGCATAGCAAAACAGGGAAAGTTACAAGAAAATAGTTCAACAGTGGTGCTCCGAGAAGATAGGGAGTTGGTTACTACAACCCCAAATTGGTCTCCACACTGGTGGCGACACACTTGAAACACAGGATTTCTTCTGAGCACTCAAAATTAACAACACATTAATAATGAAAACAGTCTTAATCCAGTCGTAGGTTCAGTCGGCACAATTTCCAGGATGGATTTATTAACTCCAATGTTCCCAATTCAAGGCAATCAGTTCCAATTTCAAGAGAAATATAGTTCCAATTTCAAAAGAAATATGCGTAGCCAATTCCAATTTATAAGAAATACGCGCAGCCAACACGTGTTTCGTCTTGCCAGTATATGGCAATTGACTTCTTCATGGATGCAACCCAAATAACAATACATGAGATAATTGCAACGTTTAGCTCTATTAACAACATATTCCAAGTAATATTCAGTACTGTAAAGTGATAACTTAAAGGTGAAAATTAATACAATATCACAAAAATCGATATGCACTAAAAAGTCATGAATTAAGGGTTAGAGTAATCATACACCCACAAACCAACCAGTGTGAACAGAAAGGAGGGATTGTGCCAAGTTTCCCAACAAGGTATCACCCTAATAGTGTATCAAAATAATTAATATCTAGTATATCTCCTAACCAAGAGGCTACTACCAACCTTATTAATTTCAAGTGATGAGTGTTTGTATTTATTTTCTCTCAGTGACCTTTGTTTTGATGTAAGGAAATCGCTTACCGTTTTGAATATGAGAGAATAATCAATGTGAGAGAACATTGTATTACCGGAAATTAATAAGGTTGGTAGTAGCCTCTTGGTTAGGAGATATAGTAGATATTACTTATTTTGATACACTATTAGGGTTATATCTTGTTGGGAAACTTGGCACTATCCCTCCTTTCTGTTCACACTGGTTGGTTTGTGGGTGTGTGATTACTCTGACCCTTAATTCATGACTTTTTAGTGCGTATCGATTTTTGTGATATTGTATCAATTTTGACCTTTAATTTATGACTTTATAGTGCTGAATATTACTTGGGATATGTTGTTAATAGAGATAAACGTTGGAATTATCTCATATATTGTTATTTGGGTTGCAGCCCTGAAGAAGTCAATTGCTATATACTGGTAAGACGAAACACGTGTTGGCTGCGTGTATTTCTTATGAATTGGAATTGGCCACGCATATTTCTTTTGAAATTGGAACTATATTTCACTTGAAATTGGAACTGATTGACTTGAATTGGGAACATTGGAGTTAATAAATCCATCCTGGAAATTGAGCCGACTGAACCTACGACTGGATTAAGACTGTTTTCATTATTAATGTGTTGTTAATTTTGAGTGCTCAGAAGAAATCCTGTGTTATGGATATGAGTGTGTTCTGCATACTGTGATCTGTCCAGCACTTCGCTGCCACTCTTGGCATTGTGTACATTCCCAATCATAGTTTTACTGCATCCTTCAAACATACCTGCTTGCCTCCTCTCCCCACATTTGTCTATTGTGTGGCTGAGGTGCCATGGCATTGATTGGTCATGTTCTCGGCTTGCCCAGGTTACCATTGAAAGTTGTTCAATCGTGTCTGGTTGGTGGGAGAGTTGTGGTGCATGTTGGTTGTGAACTTGTGACGTGTTCATTGCCAGATTTGTGGATTGCATGGTTGTGGAGTTGAGGTGAGTGGGGTGTTAACTGGGGACTTGCCAAGGAGCTGTGCATTTCCCTGGGTGCCATCCTGGGAAGGCTGGTTGCTGATGGAATGTCGGAGGCTGAAGTGATCATGCACACTGGCTGTGTATTTGGATGCGCATTGGTGAAGGTCCCACGGTGTTCTGATGTTGCCTGCACATAGATGTGTGGGGAATGCTTCCTATTGCACTGATTGTGTGCTGTGTCACCAGGGGGCACAGGTAGGACATGTGTGCAATGGATTGCCCCCAACACGTGCGTGCATTCTGCTATGGCGTATGGTCTTTGCTTTGTTTCCAGCAGTTCATGTGCATTGTACTGGCCGTACGGTGCCTGGGGTGCCAGGGTGATGTCTATAACAGTTGTGGGGACTTGGATGTGGCTGTCTGTTAGACTCCGCCGACTCTGGCGGGTGTTGGTTGTGGTGTGCCAGGGGCCAACAGGTGCAGCACGGCCAGCAGCTCGGTGTGGGGTGGGATGTCGGTTGACCGCTGTGTTGGTGCCGTTGTCATCTTGGGCGATGACCACCAGGATGCATAGGATGGCTGTCCCTTTCAGCCTGTAGTGGACAGTGACATTGTCAGAAGTTGTGCCTGTGAGGCAGGTGCGTTTCCTGGTTAGACGCTGTCTTTGTCTGAGCTGCCTCTGTGGTGGTCCGGGGGGGAGGGGTGCCGGGTGGGAGTTGTGGCCTTCTTTGGTGTCCGAGCTGCATGGTCAGTAGCTCCATGGTATCTGTTTGTCTTCAGGCGTGGCTCTGGGCTGGGCTCCCTATTGTGGTGCAGGCTGTCGTCCAACTTTGCACCAGGTCATAGCAGGTGTTAATTTCCTGCTGCTAACGTGCCTTACAGCCAGTGTTGGGTTCTTATAGCCGATCATGCTGGTCATTGTGAATGTTGAGGTGTGGTGTTCTCGTGGCTTTTGTCACAGGAACGCCTACTCTGCATCTCATTCGCGATCGTTGCGGAGGTCCTCTGTGGCGATGTTTTTTGCGGCTCCTATCATGGGAAAACTGGTGCCGTGGGCTGTTAGCATCAGCTTGTGAGTGGTGGGGTAAATTTATCACGACTTTGGCTGCGATAAAGTGCTTTTAATTCGGCGATAGCTCCTTGTGAATATGCCCCATAATCACATTTTTGAATAGGTAAAAAAACTGTACATCAGCATTAAATGTAACCTGTCAGTTACTTTCCAAGCTGAGATTGCAATGTATTTAATGTGGCTAATTTGTTCTTCACTTGAAACACACAAGCCTCTTCCTTTATATAAGTGCCTCCCTTTCTGAAAGTTATCTCGCTATCGGCCTAAAACATGAACTCCTGCTTCATTTGGATGGCCTCCTTCACACCTTGCTCTAGTCCTTCCTCTGTTGTAAGGTGGAGTGGGCAGGCTAACACAAAGTGCAACAGTTGTTCCTTCTTTCCCCACAACGAGTCCTCATATACTACACAATGACGCAGCACGACGCCTCAAGCCATTTTGCTGCACCGAGCTCCATCTTTTTAAAAGTACATTGATGAGTTGTATTAACAACAATACGATACATCCGTGTGCTTTCCCCTGCGCTGGCGCACAATTAGCGGCATGTGCTAGTGCGGTCATTCTCGTGTCATGATGTAAGGGTGCTTGTGTGGCATGCATGATTTTTTTGTGCAGAAAGGCACTAAACTTTGAATTTTCAGCATTGATGTTTTTCACCAATATTAGGATTTCTCTTCCACTTAAGCTATTTGAGCATTTACCTCATGAATCTATCTTATTGAATTCATGCTTCCGAGATGAGGTTTTCAGGGTATTTTGGTTAGCTCCGTGGTGGGCTTTTGAGTCATCAACCATTCGCCCATCTTCCTGCAGAAATCCATATACATGAGGATAAACAGTTTGATATCTGCGGACCTATTAATTAGCTCACAAAAAGGAATCTAAGTGTTTGCCTGCCATGTGTGTTAATCCCTTGCAGGATTGAGTTGTCAAGCAAAGGAATGTTGAACATTTGAAGGTGCTATGCAGTCCTCCCTTGTTTACAATTCTCGACTTGGCAAGCAATGTGGAGTCCACTTCTTTAACTTTTTCTTGTTTTTCTGTTGCACATTTCATGAAATTCACAGAGCCCTCAATCTCCTATAGGGATGGAACTTATGTTTCTTGAAGAGCCAATTACATACTTCATCAGGTCTCCTTTCAAATCCTGGTCAGCCTACTTTTGAAGTATTCAAGCTATGTTCGATGATAAGACAAACTTTTTTTTCTCATTGCTGCTCCCTCCTTTTCCGATGGCTCCTATGAGTCAATCGGTTCCTCCTCTGACACTTGTAAATGTGTTGTCATGAGGAAAGTGATCTGTTGCCATGAGTCTCTCCTCTACGATATTTACTAGTATTCCACCTCGGTGCCCTGGTATACCAGTGGTTCAGGATGTGTGGGTGTATAATTTTTTAGGCAGACCCTGTCATGTGATTATTGCCTAATGAAAACTTTACATTTTAAAACTGTTGTATAAACTTTCTTACAAACTGGTGCACTGTGTTTTCCTATGTCCCATTCACCTGCAAATACATTACCAGGTAATTATATATACCTTGTTATGCCATGGACCCAATAAACCATCAGGCATTTTTGGCCCATATTTCTAAATATTTTCACATAGTGCAGCTCAGCAAGCTCCCTTGCTGCACTGTGCTACGTGAAAGGGCAGGCATTTGCTGTATTTAACATTACACTGAGTATTCCTGTCCTTTTTTGAACTGGCACCCTTTTGTCTGCCTAGCGCCAGCACAGGCACCCTTGTCTCATGATGCAAGGGTGCCTGCATTGTAGGCAGGATTGTTTTTATGCAGAAAGGGACACCTTTCTGCACAAAACTCATCCTGAGTGCCATTTTCAAGGAGAAATAAAGATATTTCTCCTTGTTATGCCCCACCTGGGAAGGCATAGAATTTTGATGGGAACTACCACTAATGGTAAATCTGGGAATGCACCAAAATCCATGGCTGGATGCATGGGAACACCCACACTTCATTCATGGAATGCCTCCGTGGGGCACAGTAACGCAAGGCAGAGATTTGCGCTGCCTTGTGTTACTCTATATGTATCAAGCCATGCAGGGCCACGCAAGGTGAACTTGCGTTGCTTGATAAATCTCACTTAGGTTTTCCTTCGCCCATGGGCCCCCTTTGCATGGCACAACGCTGTTGGAAAACCTTCATATAGCTAGCCCTTTTGAATTTAGCTTCTTGTTCTAGTTAAATGTTTGTGAGCTTCTACAGTGGGGATTGCAGTTTGTGAAGTTGTGTTTTTCGTGACTTTAATTATTGTGCACATTATTGCTATTTCATAGGAAATAGCATTATAAACGAAGTGAACATTTAATAAACATTCTCTAAAAGGACCCCACGTATGTATTTTCAAGCCAAAGCTGACATTCTGCTGAAGATCTGAGAACACAATGCTGTTGTCAATAACAGGTGTCCCTTTTGTTAAATATGTTTTTACCAGCTAGCACTAGACAATATGCATTTGAAAAGCTTTTGAGCTGTCACTAAACTTAATACTCCTCCATGATCATTTAAACTGCAATTAAACAAAACACATCCACTCTACTTTGTGCAGTTCTCCCACTGACTTTATATGCAGCTGTCACAAAATGATTACAATAGACATGATTACTTAACAACCCTGGAAAGCTAAAAACAGAATAACCGAACAGAAAGGGGCAGATGAACCGTGGGTTCTTTTGTGTAGATGTTTGCTAAATGGGATCTCCATCCAATTACATGAAAAGCAACTTTATCCAGCTGTACGTGTTAAATGCCAGTGTTTTAGCAGATATTTCTTAGGTTGAGGAAGGGAAATTCAGCCCCTGCTTTGTAACATTCCATTCAGTTTTGCGAGAGCACCTACGCACAAACAGTCAGATGCAGTGCCAACAAGCAGGTGTGTGTCTATGTCATGGCAGAAAACAGCGTGGGTTCCAAGACAACTGATAATCACATGAAGAGCCACAAATTTAGTTCTGATAGAATCACTAGTATGGAGCCTTCATACATCTCAGTTATAGTTACTGCCAAAGCAGTCCAGCAGCTTCCTCCATCATGACCTCCTGGCAAAGGCAGTGCACTGTATAAGGCACACGTCAATGTAAAAATCAAGGAGAAAAGGTCTATTGTAGACATGTTGTATAGATACATTAGTATTTGGAAAGGAAGTGTGTTTGTGCTAAGGCAAATAAGCTTTAGCATTTAATGAATACAGGGTTTTGTTGTCTGTAAAGCACTAGTGCATGCTGGTACTTACAATACTGATGATGACGGGTTTTCTTATTTTTCTCATTTTTAACAAATGTACCGCATTGCATGTAGACATTCTTCCTACGTATGTTTTTGGTCTTTACCACTCTTTAGAGGATCTCGTGATTTCAGGATGTTTCAGGAACCTTGACTACTTCACACTTTAGCCTCTTCATTGCGACGCAAATTCCACCGCAGTGCTGGATATTGCAATCGCGGGCGTGGTCACGACGACTCCCGGCCGTCATGAGCACACACCCACCGTTACTCATGACGGCCTTGAGCCGTCATGAGCATGGAAGAGGTTATGGAATGAACACGAGTCGGGACCAACTGCAGGGGCGGGCTGCTGTTGACTCTCCACCCTCTGATACACCGCAAGCTGCAGATGCAGAGAATGGTGAGACTATGGCGGCCATATTGGAGGTGAGGAGACCGTTGCTGCAGGCCTCTGTGATTCAGCCTCTCCCAGCCTGTGACACTAAACTGCCCCTCGGTGAAGAGGTCAGACTGCTAAGCCTCCCTGATTCATGGTGCAGTGCTGGGGGACAACCACGAACGTTGCTCCGCCTGGGGCACGTTGATACAGCCTGGCTTGTTCCTTCCTATGTAGCGTGACCATGGGGACAGTACTAGCACCTGGGGCGCTTGGGGTCTGTTTGGACGTATTTTCGAACTAAACAACCAGTCATGATCATAATCCTATGCTATAAAATAACATTTTGTTATGTCTATATTATTTGCACTCACTTCCCACCAATACTCTTTGTGCTCACTTCCCGCCAATACTGACAGATTATCTCTACACTGTTAGTTTAAATAGCACAACTTTTGTACACACCATTATAACATTTTCTTTTTGTGTTCAGACTCATGTATCTGTTTCATATCTTATATGTAATTCATGCACACTGAAGTCCTTATGTAATGTAACTGGTTCTATTGTAAAACACTCTGACACCTTCAGGTAAAGTACAGGCTATATAAAAAAAAACACAAATAAGTAAATAATAGTAAAATATATGTATTCTGATGGAAATATGCGATTCGCCAGGAGCAGACCACTCAGGCCATGAAAACCAACAAGAAAATATTTGAAAATGAGGTGTGATTCCCTGGTCCTACTGAGGTAGGGATGTATATTCTTTTAGTTGAAGGTGTATGTTATAATTCATTCATCAATTACCAATTGTTGAGAACAATACATGGCGAGTCAGGATCAGATGCCACACTGCCTTTGTATCAAGGACATCACAGGAAGTGACATCATAGGAAGAGAGTAAAATGGATTGTGGGGTTCTATTAAATGAAATGCATATTCAAGAGTAATAATAATGATAACAATAAAAATATAACATTAAAACATGACATACGCTGAGCACTTCATGGTCTTGACATGGGTAAACTTCTTTGCCTTGTCATAGGTAAAGTTCTTGAGCAGAAAATAAATAAGCAGCTATGAAACGCTCTGGAATCAAATCACTTCCTACATGTCTACCAATCAAGGTTTGCTGCTGGATACAGCATCAGGACTGCCCTACTTGAAGTTTTGGAATACATTAAAGCTAACCTTGATTTAAATACTCTGGTCATGGTGATGCTTTTGGATCTCTCCATGGCATTCGACACAGCTTCTCATGATTTTTGCTAGAGAAACTTGACAGGATCAGTTAGAGAGGTCTAGCCCGATGCTAGCTTAAATCCATCATTAGCAGGCAACCTCAGGCTGTCTTCCTTCCCCCTGTTACCTCTGAGGCTTACCCCTTAGTTTGTGGGGATCCACAGGGTTTGGCTCTCAGCCTAAAACTTTTTTATGTTTATTTGGAGCCCCTGGCAAAGTTAGTTGAATCCCAGGGAGTGAGAGTTACATCCTACGCACATAATACTCAACTCTTCCTGGTTTTCCAATAAAACATGCCCTCCACCGCTGACTCCTTCAAACTTTGCCTCACATCTGTGGTGGACTGGATTAGCACAAGCTGCCTGAGACTAAACTCAGACAAGACTGAGGTTACCTTTTTCGGTATTAAATCCACCCCTTTACCTGTTCTTAAATGGCCATCGGAGCTGGGTGTTACCTCCAGTTCTTTGTTTGTGTTTAGAAACCTTGGGGTGTAATTTGACTCAGACCAGAACTTCGAGCCCCAGATTCCGGCTTTATTCTCCACCTTGTTTTTTCACCTTCAGATCTCTGAGAATGATGCTGCATTTCATCCAAGTAGAGCATCCCAAGACGATCGTCCACGCCTTAATAATCTCAAGGTTGAACAATTTTACCTGTCTGTACTTGGGCCTCCTGGCCTTTTTGATTCAGCACCTTCAAACTATTCAGAGTGCTGCCGCCTAGTCAGATTCTGAAGATTCCACTTTGAATCTCAGTGTTTGGTCATGTACATGCCCTCCACTGGCTTCCTGTCAGCAACTGAATCCAGTTTAAAGCTGTGATCCTGGCCTTTAGGGCCTACAACCACAGGGGAACTTTTTTTCTTAGGAGCCACTTTAAACCATATTCACAGGAGAGATCTTTGAGATCCAGAAATCTCAAAAATGTCCAAATTCCTCATATTCACAGAGCCATAAGAGGAGGCACATCCTTCACCTCCTTGGTAAGTAAGCTGTGGAATGGACATCCTCTTTTTTGAGTCTTGTTTAGCCATCTGTTAGCCTCTTTTCTGCTCTCTTCTCTGGGTGATTTTTTCCGTTAACACCGTGACACCTCCTTGTCCTTGGAGGTGGCTGTACACTCTATAAATGGGATTGTATTTTGTTGTATGTAAATGGCATTGTGTAAAGTGCTACAAAATGCTATGATCTACATATTGGTTGGTCACTGCAGTGTTTGCAGCCAAGCAGTGCCTGAAGCTTAAATGCAGGGGTTGAAATATTTGGCAAGGAGTGTGATATAACATATTGCCTGTAAGATGTAAATAGGTCGTACTCTGCAAATGGTCTCTTTATGGCACATGATAATTGGAGGTTGATTAATTCCACTTGTAAATCTTGTTTCAGATCATCTCCATCCCTTCAAATTGATCTTCTGTGCACCCTGAATTCTGAAGTTGCTGTTTGAGTTTATCCAGCATGCTGCAAATTAATGCGGCCTACATGTTGCAGTTTCCGAAGCTAGCATCCAGTAGTCAGCCAATCAGTGCAGAATACTTAACGTGTTCAACAGTCTCAGCATCCAGCAGTCGGCCAGTCAGTGCAAAATACTGAAGGGGATTCACAGCCTCGGCACACCTTTCTGATATCTATGTGATATGCTTCACTTTCCTTTCATCTGCCAGTTTCTGAATCAATTCTAGTATAAGAGTAAATGATTAGATACACACACAGTTTGTTTACAAATTGCTCCATTCTTTATTGTCTGAAGTTCAAGTCTTAATGATACTTGTTGATGTAAATTAAGAATTCTTTAACATTTATCCACCCATCATTATCCAGTAAGCTTACATCTTTTCCTTTGCCTGGCACACAGGAAGTAGCAGCTGCTAAATGAGCCTATGAAGCACTTGATTGAATTTGGTGTGGTAGCTATTCCTGCATTGCTAAATCTGACTTTTATATCTGCTTTTGAAACTTATTTAAAAAAACACCTTGATTGGTTCTCATTTTTCTCTTTATTTTAAACCTCTTTCAGTTACGTATCTCACACAATTCCATCTTGCTCCCTAAGTGACTCACTTCCAGTTTTATTGAAACAGTTAATAGCATTAATTCATTAATTCTTTTTCTGAGAGACAGCACACCCACTCTGACTGGTAAACATAATTCTATACTAGTTGTCAATTATTGTAATGACTCTTCTTTTCAGAGTAAAGATCAAGGGCCATACATCTCTCTATGAAAGATGGTTCTATGTTTGATCTCTGTTCAGTTTAGTTTGCCTGTTATATTGGATATACTAGTCCTTCCAATAAGAGATTTGTGCAATTAGTCTCTTCAAGAAGCTGTATACCTTTGGCCTTGAGACAGACTTTGGCTAAAAAAACACAACTCAATACACACTAAGCCTACACAAGTAATGTTTGACCCATCCCTTTATTTCCTTGAGGTCACAGTCATTGAAAAGGAAGCCAAGAATTAGGTATCAATGTTCATTGTTGAAAATATTAGGGCCTATTCACAAAGATAAATCCACACATCAGTAGGTAAATCTGCCTTTAATATACATAAAACTGCACATGTACATTTTCTTATACACTTTGAAGTAAATGTACTACTTTTGCCTACTCACCTTTTCCAAGTATAAATCTTCTACAGAGTGAAGACTTACATATCTCCACTTCCTAAATAGGGCATGCAAGAGAGTGAAGCCTTATTTACCAGTGCATAGTTACTACTAGTAACTTTTCACAGGTTGGTGGAGTATAGGAAACTGGTCAAACACCAGTCCAACAAACTTTCCAAAACATCGAAAGAAAACCCCAAGTCTCTAATTTAATCCGAGGAATTCTCATCAAATCAAAACCTTAGGCGATGAACTGAGTTCCGCCTCATACTCTCTACCGCCCCCTGACCTGCCTCCTCCACCTGCGCTGCCTCAGCACACCTCACCTAAGAATCAAGCACACTGGACCAACTTCACTCTCTACGACGAAGACTCTGTTGCCAAAATCCTTTCCACCTTAAACCCGAACAACCATTTCAACAACCTGATCCCCTCTAACTGTCTAGCTGCCGATGCCCAATCCATTATTCCTAGCTGGACTGCAATAATTAACGCCTCTCTCTGGCAGGGATCAATCCGTGACTCTCTGGAGAAATGTGTGCAACCGCAGCTAAGTCATCACATCAACAACTTCCACCTACTCGATGACTGCCAATCTGGATTCCGACCTGGACACAGCACTGAAACCACCATGCTCCACATCGTTGATGATGTCCTCCAAGCCCTTGACCAAGGCAAAACCTGTCTCCAAATCCTCCTAGATCTATCCTCGGCCTTCGACACGGTCAACCATAGGAAGCCATGGGAAGCTACTCGAACAACTCAAATTTAGGATGGGATTAGATGGCCCTGTCCTTAAATGGTTTAGATTCTTCCTCCAAAACCGATCTCAGAGATTCCTAATTAACGGCAACCTGTCCGCTCCCTCTTCTGCCATGGTTGGAGCCATGGTTGGAGTCCCTCAAGAATCAACTCTGTTCCCCACCCTCTTCAACCTTTATTTAGAACCCCTTGCCGAAGTCCTTCGCACCGCAAATATCTCCTACCATATGTACGCCTACGACACTCAGATGTACATCAAGATCTCATCTCTCGAGGAGATTCTATCTCTGAATGAGGCCCTGAAGCTGACCGTCCAATGGTTCTCCTCCAACCAACTCAAAGTAAACGCAAAGAAAACAGAATTTCTTCTAATTTCCCCTTCTAAAACCGACCCTGAGATCCAGACATGGATTAAAGCCATCACAGCCTTAAATTGTCCACCGACCATTGTGGACTCGGCCAAATCTCTGGGAATAACCTTGGTTTGCAACTTGAACATACGAGACCACATCAACTCAATGGCCAAATCTGCCAGATTCCACCTGAGCTACCTATGGAACCTGAAACCCTTCCTTGACGCTCTCGACACAAGCACTGGTCATTTCTAGACTGGAATACGGCTGTTACACCCTCTCTGGTTTACACAAGATCTCCCTAGCACCTTTAAAAGCCTGCCTCAATGCAGCCGCCAGACTTCTTACCGGCACAAGGAAATTTGATCACATTTCACCTCATCTGAAAGCGCTGAACTGGCTTCCTCTCGAGGCCAGAATACAACTTAAGCTGGCATGCTTCACACACAAGGCCCTACACTCAAACTCCCCTGCATACCTTGCACAGAAACTTTTGGTATCCGGAGGAATCAGAAACTCACGGTCTTCTAGTGACCTACTCCAGCCTGCACGCTTTTGGAAGAAAAAAACCTATAATCGGGCGTTCGCTGGGGCTGCATCAAGAATGTGGAACTCCTTCCCACCCGCCATCAGAAGAATCCCCTCTTGCACTTTTCAAAAAGGAGGCGAAATCCTTCCTCATGGGTAAATTCCTCGGCTAAACCCCGTTTCCTCAACCACCAAAGAGACTATTGCCTCCACTGTGCCTTGCCAGGCCGGGTCGCCCCCACACTCCTCCTGCTCCTGTGTGCTGGTTTCCTGCTGTTTGCCGCCACTCGCCTTTTCCCGCCGCTGCCCCCCTGCAGCCCCGCCCCCGCCAGCCGATTGGCCCCCCCGCTCCCGCCACCCAGAGGACCCTCCCTCCCGGATCCCTTCTTATGCCGCCTCCACGCACGCGCAGCGTTGACGCGCAGCGGGCGTGCCGATTGTGCGCCGAAGGCGCGCCAAAGGCAAGCCCGTCTGCACCCGTCCGCGCCTGGACCGCGCCCAGCGCCAGGACCCCTGGCCCCCGACGGACCTACGACGCCGCCACTCTCATCGCACCCTTCACATGTCAAGCCTGCAAATTCACCTGCCTCCGGACCTGCACCGCAGCCACCAAGCCGAGCACCAACAACAGCCACCTCAAGTGCATCCTGCTCAACACCCGCTCCATCCACAGACACGCCATCGAACTCTGGAACCTGCTCGATACAACCTCACCAGACGTCGCCTTCCTCACGGAAACCTGGATGAACGCCTCCTCACCGCCCGACATCGCCATCGCCATCCCGGACGGATACAAGATCATCCGGAGAGACCGCGTCAACCAGACTGGAGGAGGCATCGCCATCGTACACAAGAACACCATCCGCATCACGACCGACTCCAACGACACCTTCACTGCCGCCGAGTATCTCCACTTCCAGATACACACCGACCCAAAGACGACCCTCAGAGGCACCCTCATCTACAGGCCCCCTGGACCACGTACACAATTCAGCGACGACATCACGGACTTCGTCAGCCCGCATGCCCTCCGCTCCGCTGACTACATCCTCCTAGGTGACCTCAACTTCCACCTGGAGAACAACAAGGACCGAAACACCGCCGCCCTGCTGGACAACCTCGCCAACCTCGGACTCAAGCAACTGGTGAACACCCCCACCCACTACGCCGGCCACACGCTTGACCCCGTCTTCTCATCCAGCAAGCACATCACCTTCAGCCACTCCACCGGACTTCACTGGACTGACCACAGCTGCGTCCACTTCAGCTTCAGAAGAACCACGACCCACCGCCACCCGCAACAGGTTCCTCACAGGAGCTGGAGCAAGATCACCGCCGACCAGCTCACCACCTGCCTCCGCCAGAACCCACCCGCCAGCGCAACGGACCCTAACGAAGCAGCCCGCAACTACACGCAGTGGCTGACCGCCTGCGCCAACGACCTCGCACCACTGAAGAACCCTCCTGGCAGACCCAGAAGCAAGAAGGCCTCCTGGTTCACCGAAGGACTCAAGGACTCCAAGAAGAACTGCCGCACCCTCGAGAAAGCCTGGCTCCTCGACCAGACCACAGACAACATGACCGCCCTCAAAGACGCTACCCGCAAGCACCACCAGCTCATCCGCACCACCAAGAAGAAGTCACTGAAAGAACGACTGGACAACAACGCCCACGACAGCAAGGAGCTCTTCAGCATCGTCAAGGAGTTCTCCAACCCCAGCACCGGCAACAACGACATCACTCCTTCACAAGATCTCTGCGACTCTCTCGCTTCGTTCTTCCACCGCAAGATCGCCGACATCCACAACAGCTTTGACGCACCACCCACGCCCCCAACCGCTGAACCAACGCCCCCCCACCGCCACCCTCCGCACCTGGACTACAGTGACCACCGAAGACACAGCCCGCACGATGAACACCATCCACTCCGGATCTCCGACCGACCCCTGCCCCCACCACATCTTCAACAAGGCCGACTCCATCATCGCACCCCAACTCCGGGACATCATCAACACCTCCTTCAACACCGCCACCTTCCCGGAGAGCTGGAAGCATGCCGAGCTCAACGCCCTACTGAAGAAACCAACAGAGGACCCCACCGACCTCAAGAACTTCCGCCCCATCTCGCTCCTCCCTTTTCCTGCCAAAGTCATCGAGAAGACCGTCAACAGACAACTAGCAGCCTTCCTCGAGAGGAACGGATCCCTCGACCCCTCGCAGTCCGGTTTCCGAGCCAACCACAGCACCGAGACCGTCCTCATCGCTGCCACCGACGACATCAGAACCCTGCTCGACAACGGGGAAACAGCGGCCCTCATCCTCCTGGACCTCTCTGCAGCATTCGACACCGTCTGCCACCGCACTCTAGTCCAATGCCTCAGCAACATCGGGATCCAAGAGAAGGCTCTGGAGTGGATCAGCTCGTTCCTCGCCGGAAGAACGCAGAGAGTCCGCCTCCCCCCGTTCCGATCCGAGGCCACCGAAGTCATCTGCGGCGTACCACAAGGATCATCACTCAGCCCCACCCTCTTCAACGTCTACATGAGACCTCTTGCAACCATCGCACGCCAGCACAACCTCAACATCATCTCCTACGCCGAAGACACCCAAGTGATCCTCTCCCTCACCAGAGACCCCCACCACCGCCAGAACGAGCCTGCACGAAGGGATGAAAAGCGTCGCCGAATGGATGAAGAACAGCCGCCTGAAACTGAACTCAGACAAGACGGAAGTCCTCATCCTGGGACCATCGCCCTCCGCCTGGGACGACTCCTGGTGGCCCCCCGCCCTGGGCACCGCTCCCAAGCCAACCGACCACGCACGCAACCTGGGCTTCATCCTGGACTCTTCCCTTTCGATGACCAGACAAGTCAACGCCGTCTCCTCATCGTGCTTCAACACCCTGCGTATGCTCCGGAAGATCTTCCGATGGATCCCGACCGAAACCAGGAAGACGGTCACCCAGGCCCTCGTCACCAGCCGACTGGACTACGGGAACACCCTCTACGCGGGAACCACAGCCAAACTACAGAAAAGACTCCAGTGCATACGGAACGCCTCTGCCCGACTCATCCTGGACATCCCCCGACGCAGCCACATCTCCGGCCACCTGAGGGACCTGCACTGGCTCCCCTTCAGCAAAAGGATCACGTTCAGGCTCCTTACCCACGCACACAAATCTCACCACGACCTGGGCCCCAAGTACCTCAACGACCGCCTGACCTTCTACACGCCCACCCGTCAGCTACGTTCTACAAGCCTCGCCCTCGCCGCCGTTCCACGCATCCGAAGAGCCACCGCCGGAGGAAGATCCTTCTCCTACCTGGCAGCCAAGACATGGAACTCCCTCCCCATCCACCTCCGGCTGACACAGGACCATCTCGCCTTCAGGAAACAACTCAAGACCTGGCTGTTCGAGCAGTAGCGGACCCCTCCCCTAAGCGCCTTGAGACCCTTCCGGGTGAGTAGCGTGCTATACAAATGGTATGATTGATTGATTGATTGATTGCCTCCCTCCGTCGACCTTTTGCCCGAGCAAGAATCCTGGGGCCTGTAATCAGCAACTGTAATATTAACTGTACTTTGTATACTTCCATCCCCTTGTACTCAGCACCCCCCCACCCTCCCTAATTTATGGTATAGTCTTGTGATCCCATGCCTCTTGTACAACTCTATGTGACTCTGTAAAGCGCTCTGATACCCTTATGGGTCAAGTTCGCTCTCTATAAAACACAAAAATAAATAAATAAATAAATAAGAAAAAAGTAAGAATATTTTTATGTTAAATAATAATGTAAATGTATTTGATATATTTATTGTAGATGTAGAAATGCTACTACACTATTAGCTTAATTTTGAATTAACTATACAATCAATTTAAAACAAGTGAGTTAAATAACAGTTTTTTTGAAGATTTCTTTTAAAAAATCCACACATTTATTAAAATGTTTGAATTTATTTATCATGTGTTTAAAGTTACTAACGGTGTGTATAGACAATGTAACTTAGGGACCCATTAGGATGGCGGGCGGATCGCTCCCGCCGGGCCGGCGGTAGCCACCACTGGTCCAGTGGGGGCGATCTGCCTGCCATCCATACCAGTAAGACCCCCCGCCATATAAGCATGGCTAGAGGGTCCGCGGCAGATGGAAAGACCATCTGCCACTTTTCCGCGGGTCGACTCGTTGATCGAGCGCATAACGGGCATAACATGGTGGCGTTGTCTGCAAGACACCCGCATCCATATTATGATGATGGTGGAGATCAGCCTTTCCATGCAGTTTTTGCTCTTGGGGGCCCGCTGCAGGTCCCCCGAGCGTTGGGGGTACACATGGGGGGTACCTATAGTACCCCCCTGCATTTGCATGCACACGGTGGCAGGCAACACACGTTGCCTGTCACATTGTGCATGCAACATGCATTTTTTACATTGCGGCAGGTGCTACTTACAACACCGCCTACCGCAATGTAAAAAATGCAGGATGCACCCGCCAGTGTGGTGGGCGCATCCTAATTCGAATGGCAGGACCGCCACACCTATGGTGAGTGGCCCTTTTTGCTGTTGCTGGGGAGGGCAGACAAATAGACCCCATAGTTTATTAATTAAAAAGTACATTTATTTTAAAATTTTAGAAGGCTATTAAACTATTGTAAATTAAAATAATATTTTTTGTGAATTCTATTTGGTAACATTAATTTCATTTTTTGCAAAGTAACATAAATTACATTATTTCTACATTATCTTCTACAGGAATCTATTTTAAGTCCCTGCCTCCATTACTTTCTATGGGAGTATGTTGCAGTAACTATTTTAGGCCATGTCTTTTGCTGGACTTATGCCAGGTTTGAGTGAGCAGGATTACATTTATGACTGTGTGGGAATGTTAGCTGTAGTAGTTTAAGGAGTGCAATTTGTTATGGGAATGAGGTTATTACATTATGGGTGAATACCTCTCAAAACGCCTTCCTTGAGCTGCCCTAAATCCCTTTCTTTTTATAGTAAGTTTGCGTTATTTTCCAGCCACTCCCCGATCCCTACCACATGTACTAGTACTTGTATACCTAAGTATGAGGAGATCTCCACACAGAAAAGAAGGAAAGGTGGATGTCTCCTCGTGTAGTTTTGGGTCTAGCATTTTTAGTACATTAGTAGTAAAACTGTAGTACTAATAAAAGTACTACAAAAGCTGTTTGTGAATACGGCCAGTTAATCTTTACCTTACCCAAACATTCTTTACATCATTGCACGATGTGCAGTTCACAGTGCTTTGTATAATGTGATCAGTTGACTGGGGGTGAGTGCTTGCAGGGTTCAACACTCCGTCCATAATCCCCTTTGGTTTTGCTTTTCTCACCGTAAATTGGCAGGGTATGCCCAGACGTGGGTCCCTTGCTCACTTTGCCACTGGATTCAATCTAGCCTGGCTGATAACGGCTGATTAGCCAGAAACCGGTCCCAGAATGCTTGTTTCCGGTCCAGGGAAGACATGGCTTGGCAGTTCGGGCTGGACTGTTCCCATGAGGTACAGGTTCAGACTGATTTGCATATGGCCATGTCTGAACTGGGGTGGCAGAGTGAGCTAAAGAATGATGATGGAGTAAGATCTGTTGACTGGGGGTGAGTGCTTGCAATTTTCAACACTCCGTCCATCATTCCCTTTGGTTTTGCTGTGTTTGCCCTAAGTTGGCAAAGTATGCCCAGACGTGGGTCCCTTGCTCACTTTGCCACTGGTTTCAAGCTAGCCTGACTGATGACGGCTGATTAGCCAGAAACCGGTCCCAGGAGGCTTGTTTCTGGTCCAGGGAAGACATGGCTTGGCAGTTTGGGCTGGACTGTTCCCATGAGGCACAGGGTCAGACTGATTTGCACGTGGCCATGTCTGAACTGGGGTGGCGGAGTGAGCTAAAGAATGTCGATGGATTAAACCCAGATCAGTTGACCGGGGGTGAGTGCTTGCAATGTTCAACACTCCGTCCATCATCCCCTTTGGTTTTGCTTTGTTTGCCCTAAGTTGGCAGGGTATGCCCACACGTGGGTCCCTTGCTCACTTTGACACTGGATTCAAGCTAGCCTGACTGATGACGGATAATTAGCCAGAAACCGGTCCCAGGATGCTTGTTTACAGTCCAGGGAAGACATGGCTTAGCAGTTCAGGCTGGACTGTTTCCATGAGGCACAGGGTCAGACTGATTTGCATATGGCCATGTCTGAACTGGGGTGGCGGAGTGAGCTAAAGAATGATGATGGATTAAATCCAGGTCAGTTGACTGGGGGTGAGTGCTTGCAATGTTCAACACTCCATCCATCATCCCCTGTGGTTTTGTTTTGTATCATGTAAAAGCTTATGGTAAAGCAAAAAACTTTGATTGAAGATTTTAAAGAAAAAGGGATGCACTAACACCCCGAACTCTCTATGGGCATCAATACAGTGTTACATTCAACATTTCTGGATGCCTCTAAGACAAGTCTACCAAATGACATAGGGTTCAGCCTATAATCAGTCTGACTAGGCCCTAATAATCAATTAAACAACACAAATGCCAAGAGTGATGTCATTTAATACATCACTCACTCCTAGGATTACACACACCTGTTATGATCACCAG
This sequence comes from Lissotriton helveticus, assembly GCF_964261635.1. NCBI lineage: Eukaryota > Metazoa > Chordata > Amphibia > Caudata > Salamandridae > Lissotriton > Lissotriton helveticus. The sequence goes on along the minus strand of NC_136067.1, from coordinate 346,366,038 downwards.
CAATTTTTTTTCTGTTTGCTTTTTCTTTTGATCTGCACTTTTTTTCCAAAATATGTTTCAAAACATCAATTTATCACAACTCTTTTCAACATATTCAACATTACACACAAAGGAGGACATCAATTACATATAGAAATATAAAATACACAAAACAAAATACAATTGTACAGAAAAAATTATACTTAAAAAAATATTAGCATGGCCTAGGTTCTGTTTTTTAGAAAAACAATTCATACATGCCCACAACATGTCTTTAATATTATAAAGCATACATATTTCTAAGTGGACAAACATCAAACAGTGCCAATATTGGACTCAGAGTAAAATCACACGTCCTTCAAAGAATATAATTTGTTTGGAGCAACATATTAGAATATGGAAAGACTTGCGTGGATGAAAAATGTCAACGCATTTCGGACCCTTCATATTGATTGCTGGGGTTCTCCTCAGGACTCAGAACGCTGGAACACTGAAAGAAAAAACACATATAAGAAAAACTTTTAATAAACTTAACATTCTACTATCAACAGGCCATACAGTATCATCCACTCATCCCCTCTAAATTACCTTTGCTATCCGCGTTATCTTAGCTTGACTGAAAATTAGTTCCCCACTAATTTGAAAAACGCCATGCACCTACATTGATCAGATTAGATAGTCACGCTACAGTGTATAAGCATGAGGTCTGTGTAAAAATGAATAGAAGAAAGCACTCACATTTGTCTGTAGAGAAGTATTCCCATCCTAGGGCCCCATCATTCCTATTCGTTGTCGTGTAGTTCCTGTAAATAATAGGCAGGAGCTGCGTGTTTAGACAACATACACTGTAGGATTTATATCAGAGGGACTCTGATCACCCCGACATGGTATTTTGGCCCTTTTTGTACCAACTAGTTCACAATGCCGCTATACTCTCCTCTAGCCAAGAAGGGAATAGTTCTTGGCGACCAATCGAACATGACAACCCTGATCCCTAACGACCGTTGTAAAAATATACAACCTTTCGCTCAGTCACTCGTGCTTAATTAGTCTGTCTCAGAGTGATACAACGAATACAACAAGCTGGGCGTTTTCAATAATCATTTATTGAACAGGTGTTATTCTGGTGTTGAATAGATGTGCTGTTACAACAGTTCGACAGTATAAGATATAAATCATTAACAGTACTATAAAGTTAAAAGGATGGTATAGTTTTACCATCTTACTAAAATCATGTGTATAAAACACATGATAAAATATGAGTACACCTATGATTCCTCCCTATCTAGATGTACTGAAGTGTACTTAGCATGGGTGTAGGTGTTTAATCAAGAATTCCTCTAGGATTGAGTCAACCTCATTACCTGAAGTGAGACAATGGGACCCCATCCTGGTCTCGAGCTGGACACATGGCGATGGATGTATTCAATCACGCTGGAGCGACCAAGCAGCGGGCGTGCCACCGGCTCGCCGAAGGCGCCCCAAAGACAAGCCTGTCGGCGCCCAGAGCAATACCCGTGCCAGAACCCCTGGTCGAATCTTGTCCCAGACAGACTGCTCGACTTGGGAAGAGGTACATGCAGACCACCCAACATATCTTTGCAAAATGTACGCAGGATAGAGGCCCTTTGCTCTAAATGTTCCTTTCGGATTAATCCTGACATTGATATGGCTTCTAGGTCTACCACTAGGATAGGGAAAGGGCTCGACACTATAAAGCCTGTAGATTATAGTGACAGAGTAAAGGGTTGTAGGGACAATGACACAAATGGGATTTTTAGAGATTCCAAGGCAATCCAAAAGGCATATGTGGATGGTCTTCTGATAAACGTCCGCTCTGTGGTAACACAAATACCAGCTGGAAGATCTAATTTGACTCTCCACCCCAGATATAGTCTTTGTAACTAAAACCTTGACAGACAGTACAATCATGCCCTGATTGGAATATTGCTATACCAACAGGCTACGCTCTCCATTCGCAAGACAGGGAGAAAGTCAAAGGGTGGGGGGTGTAGCTATTATTTATCGAGACTACTTAAGTGTGCGCACTGAAGTTATTACTGATCTACCAGCAGAAGCAATGCATTTCTAAGTAAAATTAAACAACCTCTTGACTGTTCAGGGGATAGTACTTTACCGCCCCCGGACCCAAAACAGTTTTCTCCCAAGCACTTCTGACGCTCCTGGAGTCATATACTGTTCCTCACCCTCTTACAATTCTAGGTGATATTAACTATCACTTAGAACTAGGAAATAAATCAGATAAAATTAAACTGTTAGACAATCTTAAGGCTTTTAACTTAAAACAACTCATAACTGAATCTACCCATCAGGCGGGTCATACGTTTGATGGTATTTTTACTAGCAACTCTGATATTAAGCTGACTAATATATTAGCCCTGCCGTGGACTAATCATAAGGCTATTCATTTCAACATTAAAGTTACACAGCTACATCCTTGCGCACAGATTAGGTCATCTACAGTACAAATTAAGCGCTGGAACAAAGTTAAAGGCAGCGACCTATAGTCGGCCCTTGGCTACTTTTTCTGCCAAGCTAGAAAGGAACAATAATGAAGCTGCCTTGCAGTTCAATGGCTGGCTACTGGCAGCAGCCCAGTGCGTTGCACCTAAACAATTGGTGACGGTAAAGAAAGCTAAGATATTGTCACCTTGGTACACACCTGAGCTTAAATACTTAAAAGTTAATTGCAGGAGAGCTTAGCGCCCATGGAGACAAGGCTATAGTAATCGAATTAAGTCAATTTATAACCTAGATATTCAACAATTTAAGGACACAATTTTTGCCGCAAAAAAGTCTTTTTTCACAATGAAAATAAAGGAGGCTGGAAACTCCACCAAGGAACTATTTAAATCAGTCAATCTGCTGGCTAAACTGCAACAGGACAATGTTTTTAAGCCTGACCAAGCTACATGAAAAACACTTTCTGTCTACTTTCAAGACAAAGTGCAAGGAATGTAGAATGGCCTTCTGAGCTCTCCGGGGTTTCAGGGTAATAAAAAACAACCTATGCCTTTAACTCATTGTAGACTATTGTGTTTCCAGACAGTCTCAAACAATGAAGTACAAAAACTTCTTCTCTCCATAAAAACTGGCTCACCCACAGACCCCTTCCCCCCTACCATTATGCATATGGCCGCCCAGAAGATCGGTAATATTCTTGCACCCCTTATTAATCAAGTCCTGGAAACAGGTCACTATCCACGACTTTTGGAAAAAAATCATCTATTAGACCACTATTAAAGAAACCAAACCTGGACCCAACCGAACCAAAAAACTATTGCCCTATTGCTGGCCTACCAATAGTGGCTAAGATTCTGGAAAAATCATTGAACACAGCGCTGACTAACTATTTAGATGCCAACTAACTACCTACTGGACACCTCACAACATAGTTTTCGTACTTGTCACTCCACTGAATCAGCCCTTATCATTGCAACCGAAGGGATCCGCAGGGTGGTGGATGGGGGGAGGGTGGTCTTCGTGCTCCTGGATCTGTTGGCCTTGTTCGACACCATCAACCACACAGTGTTGGTGTAGCGGTTGAGGGATGTGGGGGTGGAGGCTACTGCCCTGGCCCTCCTATCCTCCTTTTTGGAGGCAAGAGAGCAGGGGCTGTTCTGGGATGGACTGCAATCAGAGAGCTTCCAACTCCCATGTTGGGTCCCACAGGGATCTGCCCTTTCCCCAACACTGTTTAACATCTATGTCACCCCGTTGGTCAAACTTGTCAGGAAGCATGGTTTTGCCCTGGTTTCCTACGCTGATGATTCTCAATTTGTCATCTCTATTGCCAACCAGTCTGAGAACACAGCTTCCAGGTTTCATGTCTTTCTCACTGAGGATCTGACCTGGATGAACCATAGCTTCCTGAAAATTAACCCAGAAAAAACGGAGGTGATGGAGTTTGGCCAGGCCTTATGAAATAAGTCCTGGTGGCCAATGGAGGCTGGAGAATGTCCATACCGGGTTAACAGGGTTAAGAACCTTGGGGTCATCTTTGATGACCAATTGAACTTTGCTGCGCAGGTAAAAAGTCTCACCTCCTCCTGCTTTTTCTGCTAAAAACCTTGAGAAAATGTTTTCCATTCATCTCACAAGAGTTACAAAAGACGGTCATGGTTGCACTCTTCCTGTCTAAGTTAGACTACTGCAATGCCCTATTTTTGCGAATCGACAAGGCCCAAATCAGAAAGTTGCAATCCTTACAGAATGCAGCAGCGAGGCTACTTCTGGGTATACCCAGAGGACAGCCAACTTCAGCAGGAATTAAATCACTACACTGGCTTCCTGTTAAACAGTGTGTGGAATTTAAGGCCCTATGCCTTGTGCATAAGGCAATATACGGTGACGTTGCCGAGGACATTCTAAGAGCGTTCTTGGATCTGCTAATCTAGGTCTTATTAGGATCATAAAGACCAAACGGGCAGGATTGGGTGGAAGGTCGATATCACAATGTGCGGCAAAGTTTTGGAATAAAAAGCCTCTGGCCATGAAACTTCAACCCAATTTGCAGCTTTTCAGGAAGGGTCTGAAAACATGGTTATTCACTTCCGCATAGGCTCCCGGTTAATACAGCGCGTTGTTTCTGCTCACACACCACATCGCCAAGACGCCACGGCAATCGAGTGCTATACAAACATCTTTTTCATCTTTTTTCCATTATTTAACATTTTGTTTAACATTTCTTAAATTGTTTAATTAACACATTTTCAACGTCATTTTAGCATAACATTTCTCAGTACATATTTAATAATTATATCAGTCAAATATCTTTATTCGGTTAATTAAAACCATAAAAGCGATACACAATTCATTTTTAAAGATAAAAACTATACAAATAGATTAAAATTGGCAATTAAACAAACTATACACATGTTGCAGTTCCTAAAATGATTCATTAAAAGAGGTTTTTTTGTTATTATTTTTTAAAAGTTTGAATACAAAACAGGTTCACTATAAGAAAAAGTCCAGAAAAAGACAAGCGCCTCCATGTCCCAATGATCCTTATGCGGTGCCCCAGAATAAAGTTGACGAAATGTCAACCAGGATGTGTATTTGTCTGGGTGAGTCTTGTTTTATTTAATCGGGCAGCCGCCACCAAAAAACTGGCTACACCATATGTGACCTGCACAGAGTTCAACATTTGCAGGTGTAAAAGTGCAGGCCTTACTTGGACAAAATTAAGTTCCTTCAGAATGGGATATAAAAACTTTTTCCGGGGCTCCAGATAGTGTTCGCAAAACATCACAAAGTGGACTGTATCCTGATTTGAGAAGCTATCACAAGTGCAAGGTGGGGTATTTTCAAGGGTCCCCCACTTTATGTTGGAACCCAGCACTAGATGGATAAGATTGAACCTAAATCTCAATAAAAGAAAACGGTGGTATGGTTTGGTCACAAATTTTAGATAAGGTTCCATGGCTGAGGAGGTAGAAAGTTGATATATTGTTCTCACCATGGGTTTGTTGAGTTCAACCTCTTCCCTATCTAACTCCAGCAGTTTCCGGAGATGCAACTTAACCCACCCTACATCTTCTTTCTTGAGGCCCTGTGGAGAAGAGTACATATCCGGGCGCCCTAGCTTCACGCATGCCGCTCTAACATACGCTAGCCAGGGAATACTGCCCGCCTTGTCCAAGGCCAAACAGTCTTTGAGTATGAGATGGTTCAACGTGATCTCCTCGTTTGTCCAGGTTTTCACCCAGCATAGCAGGGGGGCCATTTTTAGAAGGTCAGTAATGTGGCCCAGGCCGACTTCACTATGAATGGAGTATGTAGGCGATGACTTTGGGAGTGACAACAAAGTTCGTATAAAATTATTTTCTACAATTTGAATGCCTTGAGAGGGAGCATAGCCCCAGATGTCAGCCCCATAGGATGCGATAGCCAGGCACTTGGATTTGTAGATACGGATCATGGCCTCCATGGGCCTAGAACCTAATTTTTTAGAAAAGCTCATAAGTCCTGTAGTAGATCTTGCAACTACGTTGGCCTTCAATTTTAGTTGAGGTCCCCAGGATCCTTTTTCGTCAAAAGTGACGCCTAGATAGCAAAAAAAAGGTACCCTAGAGATTTGTGATTCGTTGCAACTAAAAGTTTTAATCTTCAGGCTTTTCCTACGTGTGCCCGTGACCATGACATGGGATTTTAGTGTGTTGATCTTTAAATCTAAAGATTCCATGAATGATCCGAAATGGTCTAACAATCTTTGCAGGCCCATGCCTGTGCGGGCTATTAGGACGGCGTCATCCGCGTACAGGAGGACCGGGATAGGGGACCCTCCCATACGCGGGACGTCTAAGGTGGCTAAATGGAGTGATTTACCCAGGGAGTTAATGTAGAGTACATATTTAATAATTATATATTTTTTATACTATTATTTAACTTATGAAGAATAAAAGGGAACATAAAGTTTGGCCCAGACTTTAGGCCTTTTTTCCTGCCTCATCCTGTAGGAGGAACTTGCTTACCTACAGTCTGTTGCCTCCTTAACTTTCTCTACATGGTACTACCTACGGACGCCATTCTGTCAGCATCCTTTGGAGAACCTGGCAAGCAGCTATTTTACCTCTGTATTGGAGACAAGCAGAAATAATTTTCTTTGTGCTCCTCCTGTCCTGATGATATGCTGTTAAAGGTGGTAGGTCAAAACACTGTCGACATTTCTATTGCTGAAAAAGGGATACTTATTGTGCAATTATAGTCTATTGAAATGTTGGATTTTATCAATGTTCAAACACAACATTGAATTATTTTCTTCTTTTTACCATTTCTTTGTTTTTTTGTGCTTCACTTTGCATCATTCACTTGGATTTCATGAGGACTTTGTGTTCACTTTGCCCATCAAGCACCTTTTTGAACTACATTTGATGTTTTTTTTTTCTTTCTGAGTTTTATTTAGCGCAAAATTGACCCGAAGGTATCAGACCGCATAACATAAGGACACATTAATTTTTATTTAGCACAGGAAGATTACATTATTTGCCCAGAACCACAGAAAGTTGTGCGTCGGTGCCGAGACTAGAACCCGGTCCCCCAGATTTGAGGTCGACCTGCCTAGCCATTAGGCCACACCCACTTCCATGTTGCTTTCAACTATGTACAAGATCAACTGACTTTATCTGATTCTAGAGACTGTTTGACTCTATCTTGTTCTTTCTTTCTTCTCCTGTGATTTAATTCAGTTGTACATACAGATAGTTTACTCTTTATCGATTGGTTTAGCAAACCATTTACAATTTAAAACATAGTTAAATCGAACAATAAAATGACAATAATAAATCTAAAAAAATATGGATTTAAAATTATTAAAAATTTGGTTGAGCATTATGGGCTAGTAATGTTCTGCTGGAAGACATCGCTCTGGCTTTCTGATGTTCTGGACTCCAATTTGATTATTGTCTTGAGTCTGTTCACTCAACAGCCATACTAAGATGAGGAGGGTTTCGCTGTGGATATGGCTTCCAGTAGTTTTGACACTTTGTGGATGAATTTCGTTAGCCCAATGTTTAGCTTGGTGTTGTCAGGGTTAAGAGCGGTCATTATTGCTTGGCGCCACGATCGAACTCCCAACTTCATAAATTGTCCTCGCAGCAATGACCGTCTGGCCATGAGCAATGCGGGGCATGCACAGACGATATGTACATACAGTTCATGCTGTGCAGTATTGCAAAAATAACCATACATGCAAAAACGGGGCTCCATGCTCAATAAACGATAAACACTCATGCCAGTAAGGCTATTAGTGAGGATGTCAAAAGGAGTAGAATCTCACAATGGTAGAGTATTGGCCTATCCTCTGAGATAAGATATGGTCCACAACTGGCAGTTGCAGAAATGGGCAGCAGACCATACAGTTGATGGAGCAGGTGTTTGCACCTTGACAACTGTATGACTACAGGGCGCGCCCCCTGCCTTACCATGGACCTACACTGATTAAGGACCTGACTTGAAGTTGCGGGTCTCCTTTTTCCTCTTTCTTTTTTCTATATTTTTTATCCCACCACAGAGTGTGTTTATATGTTTAGTTGTTTAACATGGTGTGAGTACCTAGCAAGCAGCGAATTCAATGGCTGGGGTCGTGCCGAATGCTGAACACCTTTATTAGGGCAGAATAGTGGCAGAAACATGTTGACCTGTTAGGAACTGTGGGGCATATCATCAAGGCTCGCGATAAAAAGATCGCCGCTTTAGCGTCCATTTTCGGGTGAAAAGCGGCAATATTTTTATCGCACTATCAGCGATGACATGCTAGCGCGTGTTCCTACGCCTCTGCCCTTGTTTCCTCAACTCCCAGCTTTGGAACGTTAATGATATGTAAAGTGGGCGTAACTGACTAAAATTATGTGGGAAATGTCGCTAACAGACATTTCTCCAATCATCAAGCTGCACGCTAACCTGCAGAGCAATGATAAAAGTAGCACTAACCGCGACTATTGCAGGTTTCATTACGCCTGCTTTCAAACTGACTAAACCATAATAGCCTATGGGTGGTGGATTATAAGGCTGAGACCCCCAGCCCTATCAACAAGGTTTTGCCTATCGCTGTGCGATTATCGCTGGATTTCCAGCAATAATCGCACATTTTGCCGCTATTGCTTGAATTTATATCACACTGGAGATAAGCGTTGTTGATATCGCACTATCTCTGCGATATAAACTAGCAATAGCTGACAATAATTATGCTTGCGCTAAGTGCGCTTAGTGATTATTATCGCTGGCTGTTGCTGATATGCCCCTCGGTTCATTATCAACATTCAGTTTCCCACACTATTTTAATATCCCAACTCAGATGTCTCCTAATTAAAGTTTAAGCTCTTGACTGATGTCAGGATTTTTATTCCACACTCACTTCTTATATTGACTCCCCTAGAAATGGATTTTGCACTATGTACTTTTTTCACTAAAAAAGCTCTCAGCTTTATGCTGATGAGCCCACTCTCCCCTTATAACAATGATCTGGCGAGTGTAGCTTTATCAATGATGAAGGATGACACCTGTGTGGATGTGTTGAGCCATACCTTCAAATCATTGTTTTTGTGCTTATCTCATATTAGAGGACAGGCTGACACACCACTATTGTGAGATTCTCCACATTTTGAGATCCTCGCTAATAGCTTTACTGGCGTGAGTGTTTGTCATTTGTCGAGCGTGGCAACCTCTTTTTGTGCTGCTATATGGAGACCGGCGTTGGGCTTGAATAGTCTGTCCTTCCAGCCTGTCCATGTCATAGGCATTGTAAAAATAAGTAGATTAGGGACATTGTTGCTAAATACAAATATCACCTAGGTCTCCATGAGGCTTGTCAGGAACTTCTCTTCTGGTGTCTATACAATCTATAATTAAGAACATTTGACAAATATTTATTTAGAAGAGCAGAAACATACTAAATCTTGGAAAAGGTTTAGTTAAATATTGTATTGAATGTTTAAACAGCAAGTTACAAATTTCACGATGGTCTATTTTATCTGTAATATCTATTCTGAATATGTATTCTTCATAACAACGAGAATGATCTTCTCATGAGAAGAAATAAAATCCCAAGAAGTTAATCGAGGGTTGAAGACAGATCGTAGTGTGTGTGACCAAATACAATAAAAAATCAAATATCCCTTACCCATCATATAAATGATATTGGCATGCAACCCAGAGACTAAAACATTGCAAAGAAATTCGGCATTCAAGGTTTCTCCTCTGTATTGTAATTAGATGTATGCATAGTATAGAGGGACTTTATGCCAAGCAGGTTTCATGGTGTAGAGACACATGGAAATAGGAATACGTTTAAAAAAACTGACCTAAACAAAAATATAAATAACAAAAAGCATTTAGAAATAGTGTTAAATAATGTTTTAAAGGAGAGATGGATCTCATAAATTTTAAGTGAGAGATACAAAGACAGTTAAACTAAATTATTTGCACGACCACCTACCAGAATAGACATTTCTGAACTTCATCATATGATTAAGGGCCTAATTATGAGTTTGGCGGTCCATAGGACCACCAAGCTCACAGTGGAGCTGCAGTGGCAGTCAGGGACCACCGCACCAGTGGTCCGACCTCCATATTACAACTACGGCAGTCAGATCTCCATAGGACCTCCCCTACTGCCAGGGGTTCAGGATCCCTGTCGGTGGTGCGGTGGTCTGAGAGACACAATATGCTGGCGGTGCCGCTGCTGCACCGCCATGCATATTATGAGTTTACTCACCACTACAGATTTCATGGCAGTGAGCCCACCATGAAACCTGTGGTGGTGAGGAAACAAAGGGGGCCGACATGGCCACCTGTTCTCTCATGGCCAGAGGATGCATGAGGGGGAGGCACATGGTGTGCCCCCCTGTCTCCGTGTACCCCCTTTACTGCATGGCATCAACTGTGTAGTCAATGCTGTGGAGGAATGTGCTTTGGCATTCCCATTGGGGTGTCTTTTTAATAGACACCGCTGTGGGAACCCTAAAGGACCACCCGCCGGACTGCGAGAAAACTTGTAGTCTGGTGGGTGGCAGTTGGTGAGGTTTGGCGGTGTGGGAGCAGGACGGTGATGTGCCACACCGCTCCCACACTGCCAAACTCATAATCAGGCTGTAATCTCCAGAGGCCCACCATCATCTGACTTACACGGTCCTCAGGCCTAAGGAGCAGCATGTAGCTAGCCCAGAATGTACTTCTCTGTCCAGTCATAATATTGCAAAATCCTTCTCTTGTTGTGCGGTGCTCCCTAGCCTACCCTAAAAGTGTGGCAACATGGCGGCTACATGCCCACAGGGAAAACCATTTTGAAAGCACCTCTCTTGTGTGCCCGCCATTTGCCTTTCAAAGGTAATTCTCAGATGGAGCTCTCAATCAGCTCCGGCATCCTTGGTGCTGCAACTCACTTCTACAACAGCCTGTACATTTTACTTTTGACTGGCACTATGTCCCCAGTGTCAATATCATGGGTACACCAAGGGTTAGTGAGAACAGTGAAACAAACTGCTTCAACAAGTTATAACAGTCCCTCTGTTGCTCTAGGGTCGGAGCACAGTAGAGGACAACTTTTTCCACTGACACTTCTTGCTTGTTGGCAGACAGGAGGTTGGGGAGAGGCTTACTTTCATCCTACACACCATCATCTGTCACCAGGAGAATAGATACTTTGTACCTCTCAAAGTAGGGTTTGAGGTGGTTTACATGCAGGATTCTTAAAGGGTTCTTGGATATCTGGGTTCCACCAAGTAGGTGGCCTCCCCCGGCTTGACATAATAGGGCCCGGACCACCAGTCTTTTAATGCCCGGGGCTCCACATGCTCCCTTACCCACACCTTTTGGATTGGTTGGTACTCCCCCAGAGTGGCCTTCTCGTTGTACCAGAGCTTCATCACTGTAGCTCACTGCATTACGTTGGAGATTCTTGGGAGCTCAAAAGGGAAGAATCTCACTTCCTTTTGAGGTATCTCCCTGTATGAAAAAGAAGACATGGCAAAAGGACAATGCACATATGTGCATGGCTTCTTGTGGGCTAATAACCATGCCCTTCAAAGTCTTGTTGAGCCTTTCAACAAGCCCATTTGTCAGGGGTGGTATGATGTGGAGAAATTGTAGCTTATCCCAAACTCATCCCACATGGACTTTATGTAAGCATACATGAAGTTGGAACCATGGTCTGAGAAAATATCTTGGGGAAACCTACTTGGGAAAAAAATCCCCATCCATGCCCCAGGCACAGTCATCATCCTCAGAGGAATGGCCTCCAACCAAGATCAGGATGAACCTGTTTCATAGGGCAAACTTAGGGCCCAGGGCCCAACAATATCAGTACCCGCCCTCTCAAAGGGTGTTCACACTACGGTGAGGTGAAACAAAGGGGCAATTTGCTTTGACCATGACTTCCCACTGGCCTGGCAGGTGTGGCAAGACCTGCAGAATGCATTTGAAGTAATTCTCCTCTGGGGCCATTCAAAAGTGGATAACCAAACTTGCAAAGATTTCAGCCTACCCCAGTTGTGATGGCAGGGATATGACATGGACAAACCACAGTAGGAAGGCCCTATAGTACTAGGGGACCAGTACCACATGGGTTGCTCTAGGCTCAAGGTCCTTCTGAATTCCCTCTTGAGCTGCCATGGACTGTGTGGTCAGACACACCCACTCAGGCAGCCATAACATCTCCAAATACAACCAGAGCTCCAACTCTTTGCAGATGGTGTGCTCGTTTTCATTACTGAGAAGGCAGTCCAGAGGCATGGCTGAACTCACAACAACCTTTATGAATCCTGAAACCCCCTCACCACAAAACTAAAGGGAACAAGAGCCATGGACTAGTGACTCTTGTGGTTGTCAGCTGTTATAACCTGGTGAAACTCATTGGGGATTACCTCCATTGAGGGCACCAGATGACACCTAACAGTAGGCATACTGGCTCCTGTGCCTCTCAGAGCCTTCACCCTCTTCCCATTGATGGTGAACCACACCCCCCACCTTTTCGAAATGTTAGGCATTTGAGCATTTGGTAGGAAAGGTTCGGTGTAGCGACCAGAGCAAGGGGCTCGCGGTTCAATCCCCGGCCGGTGGCAGGTCAGCATCATAATACTCTGGGCAATAAGAGGAGATATGTTTCCACTTTACAAATATAAATTATTATTAATATTATTATTTGGTGCTATCTCTCTCTCACCCTGGGACACTAACATAACGTATGCCCTCCATCTCCCTCACTAATTGGGACCACTTCCTTTCCAAGCAATATACTTAACTTCCTTGGGGGTTGCCCACCAGTTGTCGGCTATTGCCTTTTTAGGCACATGGGATCCCCCTTAGAAAGCCCATACCTGTAGCATTCGTAGAACTTAGGTGTAAAGGGACTTGATCTCTTCTTCCCATAGAAACCACCTTTTTCTGTTCAGGAGGGGACTGGGAATCTGTTCCTGGAAACCCTTTTTTGGTGCCTTGGGAGAACTCACGGGTTGTATCTCTGTCTCCACAATCTCTCTTCTGATAGGGAGCCTGTCTGTTCATTTAGTGATCCCCATGTACCGTCTTAGATCCTTTTGGATACTCTGGGAATCCACCTCCTTTGCAGAGGGGTTAGATAGATATTAAATAAGAGGGGGCCCAAAGTGGAGCCCTGCAGAACACCCGTAGTCAGGTTCCTAACCGAGGAAGAACAGGCGGCCATACAGACCTGCTGCGTGCAGTGGCCCAAAAAGGACATGACCCACTCCCAGGCAAGGTCAGACATACCAATGGCAGACAGCCGAGCCAAAAGTCGCTGGTGGGACACCGTATCGAAGGCGGCAGAGAGGTCAAGTAAAATCAGGGCCGCCCTACCGCACCCGTCAAGACACTCACTGATCGCCTCCAACATCTCCACCAGGGCAGTCTCCGTACTATTGGCCGATCTGAACCCCGACTGAGCTGGGTGCAAGGCCCCTGAGGATTCCACGAAGGTCTCAAGCTGCCAAAAAAACACTTTTTCACAGACCTTGGCCAGGGCTGGCATTGGTGGTGGGTGTCAGTCCTAGCTCTGCTGAATGACAGATGGAGTCCCACGGTGATATGCTCCTCTCCAAGATCACAATTTTAGTCTTGTCAGTGTCAGTGTCAGTGTTCAGCTTCAGCCAGTTGGTCTTCACTCAGTGGGCAATTTCAGTCATGCCGAGATAGAACTTGATCCTGATAATGGGTGTCTTCTCTGTGAGGGCAGAATAAGTTGTGACTTGTAGGCATAGGAGAGGATGTGGATGTTGTGAGAGTGGATGATGCTGGCTAGAGGTACCATGTATGTTTTGAAGAATTTCGGGCTCAGGGAGGTTCCTTGTTGAACTCCGCAGATGAGGTTAGAGGCAACTGAGAAGTATGGTGCCAGGCTCACTGAGTGGTTCCTTTCAGTCAGAAAGGTGCAGATACATTGAAGTGAATGTCCTTGGGTTCCAATAATGTTTAGATGTTGGATGAAGATACGGTGGGAGACTGTGTCAAATGCTGCAGAGAGGTCCAGGAGGATAAGGGCCTTCATGTCTCCTCTGTCCAAGGTCATGTGGCTGTCATCTATGCCAGTGATTAGGGTAGTTCCTATGCAGTGGTTGGGCCTGAAACCAGATTGATTGGTGTCAAGGTGTTGGTGGTCATTGTGGTATTCAGCAAGGTGTCTGTTGATGATTTTGTCTTAACACCTTGGCCAGAAATGGCAGCAGGGAGATTGTTCTGTTGTTGATGAGTGTGGAAGGGTCCGCAGGAGGTTTTTTCAGAAATGGGAGGCCAGTGTGTTTCCAAGCATCTGGAAAAGTCATGGAAGAGCTAGAGACATTCCAAACAGCCGTGAACATGGTGCTGATAGGTTGCAGTCCTCTGAAGAAGGAATCACAGGGTCAGGTGTCCTTTCGGGTCCCTGACTGGATTAATCTCATGGTGGCAGGACACGTTGTTAGTATTGCTTCTTTGGATAAGATCAGGAGACGTTTGTGGAGGTCTGGTGGGTGGGTTGCAGGCTGAAGTTGCTGTAAATGGTGGTTATTTTGTTGATGAATAAGTGAGCGAGATAGTTGCAGGGGTCCTATGAGGGAGTGATCAAGTTGCAGGGGGCCAATGTTGAGGTGAAATCTTTCACAATTGCAAAGATTTCTTTTTTTCTGTTGGAGCTGGAATTAATGCGGTTTGCCACAGTGGCCAGATAGTTTGATGATAGTGTCTTAGGGCAGAGTTGAACGTGTGCCTGTCTGCATTGTCCTGGCTCATTCTGCATTTGCAATCCAGTTGTTTGCAGTAATTTGTCATCATCCTGTGTTCCCTTTGTATTCCAACCAGCCTGAGGTCTGTATCTTTCTGTATTGTTATGTTTAAGACTCAGAAGTTGTGGAAGTTGGTCAACATGTGGTCCAGGAGGTGTTGAGTGACTTGGGTAGGTCCCTTTACTCATTAGGTAACGTCCAGGCTTCCAAGGTCTTCAGTCAGTATTCTTGAGTTGGGGCCTTCACGGTGGAAGTTTAGGTCTCTCAGTAGGATGTAACTGCTAGCATCAATGGAAGTGGTGTAAAGACATGGTCCAGGCATGGACAGGCACAGATGTATATTCTTTACATGACCAACCTGTGGCAGTCATTAAGTAGGCCCTGGGAGGGGAGAGGAATGATGTGACTTCCTATGCAGATGGATAATGGGAAATGAAGTGATGTCACTTTCTGTGCAGATGGAGGTTTGGAAATCGAGTGATGCCACTTGGACTCTTGGAGTCACTCAAGGAAGCCTGGGATCATAGAAGGCAGGTCAAATTTTCCTTCTTCAAACATCAGGTAGTCCATCAGGCAGCGGGGCAATCCTTTTTCTAAATCTTTCACACTTCCAGGAATATTCTGATGAATGGTTTTGAAGGTCCTAGATGTATGCCTGATTGCAGCCTTTGTATGTAAGAGTACCCTGACTTACCCCGCTTGCTCTGATGAGTTCTTCCATTTGCCCTCATCTTGGTTCCTGTCTAGGGTGACAAAGGCAAGGGCAGGCCTGGTGGCAGGTTCCTTTGTTTATGATGCAGGCAGGACTCTTTGAAATGTAATAAGCGCAGTGGACAGCTCCTCTCAAGCCAGCCTGTCAGGAAGACCCACTTCCCTCACAACGAGGCCTTCTTTGTTTCCATGTACAGAACCGAAACATAGATCCCAACAGCACAGCCATTCACAGTCATGTAACTCAAGACACTGGATGGAAGGCACAATTGGTTTGGACAATAAAATGCCAACGTTGTAAAAGTAACAATTAACAGCTGGAGAAAACCCAATATACCCAGTTGAGACCTGGGTGAGTATAGTTGCATATAACAATGTCTCAACAAGAATTAATACAAGAAATTATTTGCACAAAGTAAAGTATTTATATAGAAAAAGAGAAACACCTAGAATTGGTTACCACAGTCTGTATCCACAGTAGGAACAAAAATTACTTGTGAGAGCAATAATGTTACTGTATGGATGTGTAATAGATATGAAGCGGATGCGTTGTGCTTATGAACAAAAAATGTGAATGGCGCATGTAAGGCATGTGAGAGAGTGAAAATAACAGCTAAAGGACATTCATTTAAAAGGGTACAAGACTGTAGGAGACAATTTTACAAAAGCATGTTAAGTGCCAAAAGCTGTAAATCTGCTGGTTTTTGTCAATCATGTTTTGACCTGTATTTTGTCAGGTCATCATCAGGACAGAGATTGCACTAATTAAATTCATATGCTGGACGCCTTCTTGTAGCAGGAGTGTAGGTTTGGCACTGTGAACCATGGCTCGGGAGTAGAAAGGTGACCTCAAAATGAAGCAAGAGGTCTGACTGTGGAGCTAATCCCAAAGGTCAAGGGACCAGGAAGTGTACCAATCGGTTACACTAATGTTCACAACCACTCTAATCAGCATGTGGCAGAGGGGAGAGGCACGGGAGGTTATGCAGGAATACCGTGCTGTGGTAAAGCATGCTGTGATCATCTGGCCTGGCAGGCCTAATGACGGGCTTAAGAGGGCCGCAGGAAAATTGCCAGTTGGTCTGCGAAGCCTCCATGGTAGTAAGTACTCCAAAAGTGTCCTTTTCAAGATTGTACCTTAAAATACAATTCAAAATTACAATTAATTGTAGTGGAAAGAGTATATTTCTATTGGCTCCTGTTTGACCTGTCAGCCTTAGCTTTATTAGCTCGGGACTCTGTGTACTTTACCACTGCCAACCAGTCCTAAAGTGTGCTCACTCCCCTAAAACATGGTTCGATGGACTTACACCCGATTGGCATATTTAATTTATGTAGAAGCCCCTTATAGAGAGGTGTACCATATACCTGGGGCCTGCAAATTAAATGTCACCCCTAAGGTGGGCCCCAGGTAGCCCATAGGGCAGGATGCATTGTAATTAAAAGGTTAGACATGGACATTTCAGCTTTGCATGTCCTGGTATTAAAAAACTCCTACATTTGTTTTCCAATACTGTGAGGCCTACCTGTCCCATATTATACCATTGGTGTGCCTTGTTACATTTAATTGTGAGACATGACAACTTCCCAAAGTGAATATATTAAAATGTACAGACACATAACAAACATTTTTTATATTGAACCAGTCAACTATTCATGTAATGTTTGAGTTCTGTGTTAGTCTCTGTCCCTTGAACTGAAACTCTAAATAAAGACTAATGATGGGGGTTGCTTTGCAAACTCAACCAGAAGGACTCTGCACTTGGTTTTCTCTTTTTCTTCAACTCCACAGAGTGGGTTGGTCAGGTCAATGCATTTCAAGCCTCCTATATTACTTGATTCTCCTCATGTGCTTGACTGGTTGTGTCTGAAGAATTCAGCAAGAGCACAATGCTGTTTGCTTTTATCTTTGATCTTTTTACCTTAATGCCATAGTAATGAATTTTAAAGCATATTACCTCCCCATCTCTGTCTTGTATTGTCGAATGCTCTTGAGTGCTTGGCACTGTTGCTTATTTGCCAAGTCATGTTCTCATTTTACGTTATCTATTTCAGAAAAATTATTTAAAACAATTTTTTATGGTTCAAAAGGGGGTTTCCAATGACTAATTTTATGCTAATTATATTGCTTCATCCTTTGAACATATATTACGTTATACTCACAATTTCATTAGCAGCCCTCTTTAACAAAATTTCACTTTTACCTTCAGATGGAAGCCTTAATCTGAAAAAGCAATAAGGCATTCCTTAAAACAAATGTGGGCTTTTCTCAAATGCTTTCTTTTCCAGATTTAATTTCATGCATTTGCCTGGTGCCCTTCTGAATCTTGGTGCCAAAAGTTGGCATTTTCATGCCATTAGCCCTTTAGTGCCTGCTGCCTGTCATGGATCACGTGACTGGGTGTAACTGAGAGACTTTGTGAATTACTTCCAGTCATTCAGACAATGAAGGAATTAGGTGTGCCTGAATAGACCATCAGCTGTCAGAATGGTGGGGTGGAGCTAAGCACGGACTAACTTGCAACTGAATAGGCTGTACTCTGCCTTTACACAAAGTACCAATCACCTCAATATTGTCAGTGCAGCCAGGTTGGCGCCAGGGCAGGGGTGTCAGGAAATTCCATGCATTTCATCATTAGAGGCCAGCCCTGCTGTTGAGCCCTGCATCTTCACCTGAACCTAAGACTACCAGAGTGACTTCAAGAACTAGTTTGCTGGCCTCCAATTCAGAACTTCTGTTCTGAGCCACAGGGATAGTAAATGCCCCCACCATCTTGAATCCACACCTGGACCCTGCCTGAGTGTGTTCTAAACCCCCAAGTGGTTTCCCAACAGTCATGGACACTTGGGGGCCTATTACGATGGCGGATTTCCCGCATCCATCGGCCCGGAGGATGCGGGAAATCCGCCGCAGAGGCTTGAAAGACCCACCGCCAAATTAGGATGGCTGGTGGGTCTTACAATCTGTCCTCTGCTTTTCTGCCGCGGTCGCCTTCCGACCGCGGCGGAAAAGCATTAACATGGCTGGCGGTGTCTATCAGACACCGCCATCCATATTAGGATGGAGTACAAAGTATGCTTTTCCACAGCGGCTTTTCTGCCGTGGAAAAGCATTCGGAGCTTCACTTCGGGGGCCCGTTGCGGGCCCCCTGGGTGAAGGGGCGGTGGGGTGTGCACATGGGGTGTACCTATTTGCGTGGACGAAGCGGCAGGCACCGCGTCATGCCTGCTGCTTTGTGCACGCAAATGCCGTGCATGCATTTTTAATATTGCGGCGGGTGCAGCTTGAAGCTGCACCCGCCGCAATGTTAAAGATTGAGGATGTGACCGCCACCCTGGCGGTCACATCCTAATCTGCATGGAGGGACCGCCGCTGCCCCTGCGGACGGTCCCTCCTACTCTATGGTGGCGGACGGACTCAGGTCTGTCCGCCATCATAATCGGCCCTTTGGTTGGGTTCTCATACTCCTCCTTTGCAAAGTGGTTGATTTGATGTAGTGCCAAAGGTGCCCAGATGGGCAAAACCTACTGGGGAGAGGATGTAGCCTGATGGCTAGAGTGGTTGACCTCAAAGCTGGGGAACCAGGTTTAAGTCTCAGCAGGGACACTCATCATCCTGTTATTCTGGGCAAATTACTTAATCTCCTCGCACTTAACAAAAATGAAGGTGTCCATCTGTAACGTAAATGGTGATCATGTAAAGGGCTCTGATACCTGATATCTTCAGGTTGAGTTTGCGCTATATAAAACGCAAAAAAAAAAATTGAGCACTTAGAATTTTCTGGGCTAAACACTACTCTGTGAACGGAGGGGAGATCAAGACCTGCCAGCTTGCTTAACCGCCCATGGTTAGATTGACATTGCAGCTTCTCCTGCTATGCTCGTCTTGGCAACAGCAAATCTTGTGCAGTGGTTCTTCACCAAAGAGGTATCTGAACCATTGGAATTGTCTTCGGCTACAGCCACCTGCCTCATCTTGCTGGAGATTTTTGGCTTCACTAAAAACCACAAATTCCAAACATTAAAATCTTCATCGCAGCTTCGACCAAGGCTCCCGAAAATGACATTTCCTCCACAGGCACCGCGTGCAGCCTTACCTCGCTGATCATTACCTGCTCAAAACATTTTTCTCAAAATTTCTTCTAAGTCTGAAGGTAAGTACCAACCGGGCCCAGTTCTCTTCCTATATATGAACTACTCTCCATTGCGTTCAGCCGTGATTGGAGCTTTGATTGTTTAGGTACTAGTTTTTACAAAAAATACAATTTAATTCATAACTGCGGTTCTACTGATTGGAGTTTTCTTATTTTCATTTCAGATGATGTATTACAATTTACTCTATTCTCCCAAATTGGTTTGGGATTTTTCGTCTCTTGCATTTTCGTTTTATTGTTTGTGAGCTGCACAAGTACTTTACACATTAAATCTGCATTCTGTGGAAAGCCACCCAGATTTAAGCACAGTTTAATATAAAGACTTTTCGTGGTACACCTGTTAAGGAATTGGGGGGCATATTATCAAGGACAGGCGATACATTATCGCCGCTTTTATCGGCAGTAAACTGCCGATAAAGCTGCGATAATGGCCTTGATAATATGCTCTATGAATTCCATTTGAAGCCCATGTTAGATGTGATCTAACATGGGCTTCGAATGGAATTCATAGAGCATATTATCAAGGCCATTATCGACGCTTTATCGGCAGTTTCCTGCCGATAAAAGCGGCGATAATGTATCACCTGTCCTTGATAATATGCCCCTGTGGCTGTTGCTTGAATAAGGCTCTCACCCCAGGCAACCAATCACACAATTCCTCACAGCTCCCAATCTGCAATTAGCACTTATTAAGTGTAATCAGGAAACCCAGTCTTAATCTATGGGAAAGGACATTGAAAAATACTTTTTGGAGTTTTTCACTGTCAGGACATGTGAAACTTAAAATATATGCCTTACTGTTTAATACCAAGAACCCTGCCATTCAAGTGGCTAGCCCTACCTCAGGGATGATTTATAGGTATTACAAAAGGAAGGTTTAGGCCTGGCTGAAGGTTTTATTTCACTAGGTCAAAATAGCAGTTTAAAACTGCACTACAGGCTGTAGTGGCAGCCCTCGGAAAGGTTTTACAGTGCAACCTTAGTGGGGGAAAGAATGAGTGCTGCTGTCCACAAATAGCATTTAATTTACAGGCCCTGGGTACAGAAAGTGACATTTAGCTGGCGGTGTCTATCAGACACCGCCATCCATATTAGGATGGAGTACAAAGTATGCTTTTCCACAGTGCTTTTCTGCCGTGGAAAAGCATTCGGAGCTTCACTTCGGGGGCCCGTTGCGGGCCCCCTGGGTGAAGGGGCGGTGGGGTGTGCACATGGGGTGTACCTATTTGCGTGGACGAAGCGGCAGGCACCGCGTCATGCCTGCTGCTTTGTGCACGCAAATGCCGTGCATGCATTTTTAATATTGCGGCGGGTGCAGCTTGAAGCTGCACCCGCTGCAATGTTAAAGATTGAGGATGTGACCGCCACCCTGGCGGTCACATCCTAATCTGCACGGAGGGACCGCCGCTGCCCCTGCGGACGGTCCCTCCTACTCTATGGTGGCGGACGGACTCAGGTCCGTCCGCCATCATAATCGGCCCTTTGGTTGGGTTCTCATACTCCTCCTTTGCAAAGTGGTTGATTTGATGTAGTGCCAAAGGTGCCCAGATGGGCAAAACCTACTGGGGAGAGGATGTAGCCTTATGGCTAGAGTGGTTGACCTCAAAGCTGGGGAACCAGGTTTAAGTCTCAGCAGGGACACTCATCATCCTGTTATTCTGGGCAAATTACTTAATCTCCTCGCACTTAACAAAAATGAAGGTGTCCATCTGTAACGTAAATGGTGATCATGTAAAGGGCTCTGATACCTGATATCTTCAGGTTGAGTTTGCGCTATATAAAACGCCCAAAAAAAAATTGAGCACTTAGAATTTTCTGGGCTAAACACTACTCTGTGAACGGAGGGGAGATCAAGACCTGCCAGCTTGCTTAACCGCCCATGGTTAGATTGACATTGCAGCTTCTCCTGCTATGCTCGTCTTGGCAACAGCAAATCTTGTGCAGTGGTTCTTCACCAAAGAGGTATCTGAACCATTGGAATTGTCTTCGGCTACAGCCACCTGCCTCATCTTGCTGGAGATTTTTGGCTTCACTAAAAACCACAAATTCCAAACATTAAAATCTTCATCGCAGCTTCGACCAAGGCTCCCGAAAATGACATTTCCTCCACAGGCACCGCGTGCAGCCTTACCTCGCTGATCATTACCTGCTCAAAACATTTTTCTCAAAATTTCTTCTAAGTCTGAAGGTAAGTACCAACCGGGCCCAGTTCTCTTCCTATATATGAACTACTCTCCATTGCGTTCAGCCGTGATTGGAGCTTTGATTGTTTAGGTACTAGTTTTTACAAAAAATACAATTTAATTCATAACTGCGGTTCTACTGATTGGAGTTTTCTTATTTTCATTTCAGATGATTTATTACAATTTACTCTATTCTCCCAAATTGGTTTGGGATTTTTCGTCTCTTGCATTTTCGTTTTATTGTTTGTGAGCTGCACAAGTACTTTACACATTAAATCTGCATTCTGTGGAAAGCCACCCAGATTTAAGCACAGTTTAATATAAAGACTTTTCGTGGTACACCTGTTAAGGAATTGGGGGGCATATTATCAAGGACAGGCGATACATTATCGCCGCTTTTATCGGCAGTAAACTGCCGATAAAGCTGCGATAATGGCCTTGATAATATGCTCTATGAATTCCATTCGAAGCCCATGTTAGATGTGATCTAACATGGGCTTCGAATGGAATTCATAGAGCATATTATCAAGGCCATTATCGACGCTTTATCGGCAGTTTCCTGCCGATAAAAGCGGCGATAATGTATCGCCTGTCCTTGATAATATGCCCCTGTGGCTGTTGCTTGAATAAGGCTCTCACCCCAGGCAACCAATCACACAATTCCTCACAGCTCCCAATCTGCAATTAGCACTTATTAAGTGTAATCAGGAAACCCAGTCTTAATCTATGGGAAAGGACATTGAAAAATACTTTTTGGAGTTTTTCACTGTCAGGACATGTGAAACTTAAAATATATGCCTTACTGTTTAATACCAAGAACCCTGCCATTCAAGTGGCTAGCCCTACCTCAGGGATGATTTATAGGTATTACAAAAGGAAGGTTTAGGCCTGGCTGAAGGTTTTATTTCACTAGGTCAAAATAGCAGTTTAAAACTGCACTACAGGCTGTAGTGGCAGCCCTCGGAAAGGTTTTACAGTGCAACCTTAGTGGGGGAAAGAATGAGTGCTGCTGTCCACAAATAGCATTTAATTTACAGGCCCTGGGTACAGAAAGTGACATTTACTAGGGATTTAAAAGTTAACAAAATGTGCTAATTAGGTATAGGCCATTGTTTAAGGAGAAAGCACAAGCACTTTAGTACTGAAGGTGAAGGTCTGTGAGCCCGATTTAAATATGGGCAGACCTTCAGTTTAGACACCTCAATGTCGACTTCGTCACCAACATAAACAAACCTCTCTAATGGCCTAATGGAGTAAGGACCTTCAGAGAAATGGGTATATGTCTGCCTGCCCAATCAGGATGCAGCAATTTATTTAACTGTCACTTCCAGGCAAACCCTGGCAGTGAGAGACAGAAAGGACCTTTGTCATCATTAGGCTCTTCTCTGTGATGGCATGGTTGTCAACATCTGCCCCGGGCCATGCCTGGCAACAAGTATGTGTTAAATGCCCTTGAAGTAATGCTGGACAGAAGAGTCAAGGAGAATTCAATCAATCTCCCTATAATGCAAGTAGCTTCCCAGTGGCCCTTTTTCCACTTTCCAATGCCTAACCCTGGAATTAAGAGTGAAACACAGCTCCTCTTTCAGATTTAATGTCGCCAGGCAACAACTTGGGCTATATTGAGGATTACATTCATCTTGTAAGTGACCAATCAACACAAAAACAAAAAGATGATCTTTTTACAAGATTTTAATCTTTCTTGGGGAACACAAAAGATTCTGCAGTCAAAGAGCTCCCACATTTCTATTTGTAAATGAGCGGATTTAACACAATCTCAAACCAACGGACATGAAAGTCTCTATTCTTTTTCTAATAATCTCCAAAGAGACCTCCTCTTAGTCAATGCACCCATTCCAATGGACTGGTCGACCACTTTCTCATTCCTTTCTCTTTGCAAATATCTCACTCCGTGGCCAAAGGCCACTCTAAGACTTCCAGGTTTTGTGAGGTCAAGGGCAGTGTCATCTGCACACTCAGCAAATCTGCAATGAAGAGTAGTAACCACCATTAGTCCTGCAACAGATGTCTATCTCTCAACTGCCTGCTGCCTCACGAGTCTTTCTATTTTGCTTGATGAGGTAGCCCCACACCAAAGCAAAAACAAAGGACCAACACCAAATGCTCCCTTGTTTAATAAGGCCCTATATGAGGAAAGAAAAACTTTGAGATTTCTGTACAAGTAATGGAAGCAGGCTCCTTCCACTACTTATCTGCCATTCATCCGTATTGCAAGATCACTATACCAAAGGCATATATTTTGTGAGAAATCAAATCACTTTAGATCTCTCCACAGCACATAGCCCTTCCAGGCCCACTTCGATCAAATTTGATGGCCCCTCTAAGACTACAGAAGGCTTTGTACAATTTTTTGATTCCAAAGTGCAATTGCTCTTTTGCCAAGATGAACGACCCACCCCCCACCAAGGTTTGACAACCCAAGATCAAGAAGTCCCAGAGGGTTCTATACATTTTCCTACCTTGTTCAACCTCTATATCAAGGATAACATTTTGGTATACGTGGCTCATTATTCACACCCCGAAAGTCTACCACTTAAGGTCAAGTGCTAATAGTGATCCGTAGTTAATGATTATGGTGCTTTCAGGGTATCCCACACCTGCTACCAATGAGGTGTATGTTGATCATGAACCATAAGGTTAACAATCCCACCATTCAGAACAAATTATCCCTGACATATAGTTCAGTATATCAAACAGTTGTACAGATTCAGTTCATAATTTACAGAAGCTATATTCCAAAATAGAGCTTGGTCTATTTTGCAATCTCACTTGATTGCAAACTTACATAAAACAAAACGCAGCTGATACGTGTTTCGGCACAAGGCAACTTTTTCATGGCTGCAATAATTTCAAACAAGATGCAAAACACATCGTAGAACCCATTAGTAGACATATGTCCAAAGGAAAAGATAAACCAAAATATGGGCGTGGTTGTATCAGAAAAGATCCACAATACTGTTAGACAAAGTGATGAACAGACCACAAATGCCATGTGTGGAACAGGCAAGACATTTACAGTGTTAGATTATAGATGTCCAGGTTAACATGCACAAAGTGATCAAATAGAGAGAAGTTTGCCAAGTGATATACTAACGCAAATGTTCCATATAGCCGGGTTTTGAGAAACTTTAGTGTGCATGAGTGTTTGGGTGGCCTGAGACGGCCGGCCAAACACACATGTGCCCTTAGAAGCACACAGAGCACTCATCCTCACCCCTCCCGTGCTCCATCCCCATCCCTCCCTGCACAAGCTGGCTCAGAGCCGGCAACTGAAAAATATATTGATTATGGTATATCGTTTTATTTTTCACTTGCTGGCTCTGAGCAAGTGGGTCAATGCTCCTCTGCCATTGCGGAGGAATTGCCCCTGCAAATTAGGCAGTGTATCATCTTAGAAAGATTCGATATGAACTAACCTGTGCATTGGTCTCCACCTGAGAGTCAGTACACTCTACCATGTTGTTTCTCAGAACAGTGAAGTAGCTTGGTGAGCAGAAATAAAAAAAGGTACTGAAAGTGCTAGTACATGACCCGCTTGCTGCCATCTTGAAGTGGGGTATATTAAGCATCCTGAGATCACATCCATATAATGTTTTTCCATAATGGCAACATAGAGACTAAGAAAATCTACATAACCTGACTGAAAAATTGTGTGTAGGTTTAGAAGCCAATACACTCATAAACTGAAATTACCTAACTATATGATGCATGTAAGAGAATCACAGGTAACTTTTTCCTTAGTACAAAATGGTATTGTTAGCCGCCATCTTGATAGAGGTAGAGGAGACAGAATATAGGAAATAGGAATTGTGTTTGACAGTGTGCTGAGGTATTACTCAATCACACTGTAATCACTATTGATCCCAGAGTAGTAAAACAGGTTAGTGATAGAGCAGTTGTTTAAAGAAAGGACACTAGAGCATCTGTATATTTTACTCAATTGATTATTTTTTATATTGCTTGTTGCATAAAAAGCTAAGAAAGACTTATGGTAGTAAACTCTTGGAAAATAGCACTTTCTGCAGGGATAGTCCCAGCCGTTTGGCCTTCTTCCTTCCCTTTTTGCTGAATTTGTTTTTTTTGGCTTCCAAATTCTGAGCACTTTATCACTGCTAACCTGTGCCAAAGTGCATGTGCCCTCTCCTCTAAAAATGGTAATGTTAATATTGTCTCATACCCAATTGTCAAATTTAATGTACCTATAAGTCCCTAACAAAGTGCAATATGTGTGCTCAGGGCCTGTAAATGAAATGCTACTAGTAAGCCTGCAGCACTGATTGTGCTACCCACTTAGGTAGACTTTTAACCATATCCCAGGCCTGCCACTGCAGAGCCTGAGTGCGCAATTTACACTGCCATATCAACCTGGCAAAATAAACTATTTGACAGTCCCAAACCTTCCTTTTTAAAATATATATAGCCCCTAGGGTAGCCCAGGGACAGTCCAGAGAGTTGAATGCAATGTATTTAAAAAGCAGTGCATGTACTTTAAGGTTTTAAGTGTCCTGGCAGTAGAAAACTCTTGACTTGTTTTCACTACTGCAAGGCCTAGGTATAATTAATACAGGATTGAAATCTATTCTTGCAGTGCACATCATTTATTTGAGTACAATGAAAAGTTTATGTGAAAGAAATACAATTACCAGTCTTGGTCAAATCCTTTTCTACAGCTTCATTCCTGATAATCCAACACGTTTCCAATCAGTTTAAGGCTAAGATTCTAATACCAAAAAACACGGAAGATACAGTAGGTCTAGTACACTATCATAATAGGTAATCCTTATTATGGAAATTCAGAGTAGTAGATACCAAGTGGTTATCTATATAAACACAGGAGAGCAATCAGAACAATCTCAATTCGTGAATGAGGAAACCCATCAGCACACCAATTGGTGGAACCTCATCATCTGGGTTTTGTAACTGCGAATGGTGCCCATATACCAACACCTCAATTAATTCAATGAGGGTTGTAAAGTGTGGGTCATCAAACGCACAAGACACAAACCATCACACAGAAGATGGGTGTTATGAAAAGCTGATAGGAAAAAATTGCAGTGCCCAAAAGAATAATGTGAAAAAGTTAAAAATACCTGTCGTGATGACTAAAGAGCAATTTTATTAGGGGTGACCATCAGGACGGTATGATTAAAAGCAGAGTGGGTATAGTATTTTGAAAAAATATTACTAACCATCAAGGATGTAAAGTGGTCAACATGTTTCAGCCCTTACGGGCTTTCGTCAGGACTTATGGAGTTTACTACTGCAATATATGAAAAAAAGAGAGAGGACCTACCAATGGTATGGTCGTTTCAATCCAAGAGCTCTCCCATAGATGAAGGGAGGAAGGGCCTCACCTCTCCTGGCACTCGCTCAGGAAGAAAGAGGCCACGCTCTGTCCGTCGTTGCCTCGGTCGTTTGAGTCAAAGGTCCTGACGAATGCCCGTAAGGGCTGAAACATGTTGACCACTTTACATCCTTGATGGTTAGTAATATTTGTTCAAAATACTATACCCACTCTGCTTTTAATCATACCGTCCTGATGGTCACCCCTAATAAAATTGCTCTTTAGTCATCACGACAGGTATTTTTAACTTTTTCACATTATTTTTTTGGGCACTGCAATTTTTTCCTATCAGCTTTTCATAACACCCATCTTCTGTGTGATGGTTTGTGTCTTGTGCGTTTGATGACCCACACTTTACAACCCTCATTGAATTAATTGAGGTGTTGGTATATGGGCACCATTCGCAGTTACAAAACCCAGATGATGAGGTTCCACCAATTGGTGTGCTGATGGGTTTCCTCATTCACGAATTGAGATTGTTCTGATTGCTCTCCTGTGTTTATATAGATAACCACTTGGTATCTACTACTCTGAATTTCCATAATAAGGATTACCTATTATGATAGTGTACTAGACCTACTGTATCTTCCGTGTTTTTTGATAATTGAGTTGGGGGACAAGATACCAATAGGTCTTTAAAATTTATTCCCCTAGGACCCCCCTCACTTTTCTGTTTGTATAAGATTCTAATACCACTTCTTGGATTAGGTTTCAACGATGCAATAGCATGAAATCTCAGAGACATATTTATCATATTATCATGCATCACAGTGCAGCAAGTCACCTTGATGTGCTGCGTGATAGTGAAAAAGCAGGAATGTGAAGTTTTTGACAATATATGGTGCTTTCCTCTCTTTTACCTGTGCTGAAACAGAGGGGCCGATTCCGATTCGGTAAAATCCCATACGAATTGCCATACGATCATGGGGTGTACGAACCGTACCCCTACGATCATGGGGTGTATGAACCGTACCCCTATGATCATGGGGTGTACGAACCGTACCCCTACGATCATGGGGTGTATGAACCATACCCCTACAACCATGGGATGTATGAACCGTACCCCTACGATCATGGGGTGTATAAACCATACCCCTACGATCATGGGGTATATGAACCGTACACCTCCAATCATGGGGTGTACGAACCGTACCCCCCATGATGGTAGGGGTACGGTGCATATGTGATTGTGTGGCTATCTGTACGAATTGCTCATATGCGATGTTTACCGTACGAATTGCGTACTCATTCCCCGGTCCGGATTGTACTTGGCGGGTCGTACAGCATGTTTGGAATTCATACGGTTCATTGTGACGGTCCATGTCGTATGGATTTACCCTTGCTTTTCTAACGGTTCGCAAAAATTCGGACGTATTTTTTTCGTACGGATTGTACTACGCGATTCGGACAGATTTGTACGATTCGTACGGAAAGGGCTATGAATTCGAATCGTCGTACGGATTAGTTTCCCGAATCGGAATCGACCCCAGAATGTGCTGCCTATCGCCAACGCAGGCATGTGTTGAATGCAGTATTGTTTATTTGCAGGAAGGGACAACTTAGTAAAGAAAAACAAACGTTGAGGCATTATCCTCATTCTATGTGTGCCACAGAATGCAGCACAAATAGAAAGAGGAAGTAACGAGGAGAAATGAAGACATTTCTGCTTGCTATGCCTCCCCTGGGAAGGCATAGCATTCTGATTCTTTCCGAGGTCTATCAGTATTGGTAAACCTGGAAATGCTTCAGAATCCATGGGTGGTTGTGTGGGAATACCCACACTTCACCCATGGAATGCCTTCTCAGGACAGAGTAACGCAATGCAGCGATTTGCACTTTGTTGCGTTCCTCTGGATTTATCAATCCACTTAGGGCAAAGCAAGTTGATAAATCCAATTAAGGTTTGCCGTGCTTTTGCACCCTGTTGTGTGGTGTAAAAGTGGTGCAACCCTATGATTAATGTGCCTCTCAGTTTGAACGTCTCGGTCAGAGGATTTGAAGTGTTACAATGAACCACCTAATGTGTTCTTGAATCCTATATTTTAATGGTCGCATGGTGCTACCTAGACATATCTGATGATATTCACAAAATATGCATTACACTGCAAATTTTGTGTTAAAATGTATGAATTGTTCCAACTTATATTCTCTATTCATTTTGTATTGAAAACTAGTTGTTTTATTCTGTGCGAATTGACATATATTGCATCCCCTTGAGACGCCCCTTGCAGCCACATTTAACTAGTGAGGCTTGGCTGGGGATTCATGGAACTGTGGCACACAATGTTATGTAGTGTCTTACCTCTACAATGTTTCACCACGGGTTTTTGAGGTTTCTTATTTGAAAGAGAACTGTCCACCTTAAGAAGATGCCAATGTGTATATAAAATCCTATAAACAGATTGGCTAAGTCAGCTATAAAGTGTAATAAATGTAATTCTACTAGAATTGGTTTGCTTCTTCTATTAAGTAGAAGCGTGTGGGGTTCTGCCCTCATTATCTTTTGTCTGGTCATTAGCTATTATCTCATTAGTATAACCTCTTTCCAAAAATGATTCCTCCAGTGGCTGTACTTCTGTAAGGAAAATGTGATCTTCACTACAGTTACATCTAAGACGTGCCATTTCGCCAAAGGGTATGGCTTTTATAGGAGATCTGGGATGTGCACTTGTTTCATGTAGAATGGAATTAAATTTTGTGGGTTTTCTGAATATTTTGGATGCAATGTTATTGCAGTCTACATATAAAACTACACACAGATACTCCATGTGTTATTTACTATAGTGATGAGTTATATGTATTCATGTTGAGATAATGTATAAATCTCAATAGGTGTGCAGACAGAATATCGAGTTGTAAATGTCAAACTACAGAAATATCGAGTCCTAAATATCATGAGTCAGAAATATCGACAGCAAGAACATCGTGGTGAAGAATATCGATTTTAAGGTAAGAGAAATCATTTTAAAAATATAGAAGTCAATAATATAGTTTGCAAACATTTAGGGGCAGATTCAGATTTCGGCTGGAAGGGCTCCGAACCATGTTCGGAGTCCTTCCGACCGTATCGGTCAGTGCCGGACAGATTTCTTTCCAACCAAGCCATTCTGATGGGCTCGGTCGCAAAGGAATCGTACTCGGATTTCCGGATTGTGGACGACAGGCTTGTAGAGCCTGTCCGCAGTCCGGAAATCCCTCAGTACTCCCCCGGTCGCCTCTTTCCGACCGAGGGAGTACGATGGCAACTTTTCACTGCCTTTTCGTGCCGGTCGGTCGGCACGAAAAGGCAGTCGGAAGCTGTCTCTGGGGGCACCCAGCAGGGCTCCCATCGTTGTGAGGCTGCCGGAGGGCGGCCTGGGGGCACCTATGGTGCCCCTCCGTTGATCCCTGCACCCGATGGCAGGCACCTTGGCGTGTCGGCCACGGGGGGCAGGGATGAACTGCACCCCTACTTTCAGCAAAGCAGGCGTGCATTCAGAAAGCATGCCTGTACTGTAAAATATACGAATGCGACCGAACCCTGTTTGGTCGCATCGTACTGGCAGGGCTGTAGCCGACGACAGCAGGTCGGTCGGTTACAGCTCCTGGCCGATAACGGACGGACTCAGGTCAGTCCGACATCGGAATAGGCCACTTAGTTGTTTAAAATATCGATTTTTAGTTAGTGTTATGTATTTTCAAATATATTTTAAATGTATGTGATGTATTTTTTGTATAAGAATTGTTTATGTTTTTTAATATATGTGTTATATTTTTAGCAGTTATCAATTTTATTTTAATTAAATGTTGTGTTTTTTGTTAGTTCCTTAGCGGGTTGTGGGTTTACAGGGTTATAGGGTGGGGAGTAATTTAATTATAATAAATTAATGATTATTTTCCATGTATTATTATTTATTTAATTGAGGTTTTATAGTGTTAATTGTGGAAAGTAATGTATTATTCATAATTTATTTATAGGTTGTTAATTATTATTAATTAATTGCTAATTAATTATGGTGTTTGTGTCATTTTTTTAGGCGCTGGTTGTGTGGTTTATAGGGGATAAGAGTGGGAAGTAATTTATTTTTAATGAATTAATAATAATTTGTTAATTTGTATTAATTAATTGGAAATTAAATAGGGAAATTATGCAATAAATTTTAGGTGTGGGTTGGGGCGTTTATAGTGGTAATAGGTGGCAAGTAATTTATTTTATATTAATTAATAATTAGTTGTTAGTTGATATTAATTAATTGATTGAAAATTAATAATGGAAGTGGTGTAATTCATTTGAGGTGCAGGTTGCGGGGTTTATAGGGGTAAAGTGTGGGAAGTAATGCATGTTTAATTCATAATTCGTTGTTTATCAATATTAATTAATTCATTGAAAAATAAATATGGAAATTGTGTAATTAATTTTAAATGCGGGTTGTGAAGTTTATAGGGGTAAATGTTGGGAAGTCATTTATGTTTAACTAATTAATAATTAGTTGAATATTGATATTAATTAATTAATTAATATTTAATTAGGGTCATTGTTTATTTTATTGTGTGTGGGTTTTAATTTTATAGGGGTAAATATATAATTCGTTGTTAAATACTATTACTTTTTAAAAATGAAAATAAGGTTTAATTGTGTAATACATTTTTTTAGAGTTTAATTTTAGTTGTGGGTTGTGGGGATTATAGGAGTAAAGTGTAGGAAGGTAATTCATTTGTATGAGTTTTAATTTGTTTTTTGATTAATAATATTTCTTTAATTTGTAATTATGTTAATTATGGAAGTATATGTATTTTTTAATTTAGATGTGGGATGTGAATTGTATGCTGTTATAGGGTAGGACATAAAAAAACTAAATGTATGTATAATTCATGATTTTGCTTCTAAATATTTTCTAATTAAAAATATATATTTGTTTGAAAATTATTTTTAATTTTATTTCATATAATATTTGAAGGTATTTGTCATATATATTTAACATTATATTATGTTTTTGTTTCTAATTTTTAATACTAAATATATTTGTATTTGATTTTTAACACATTTATATATTTTTTGTTTTGTTTTTTTGAATATTTGGTAGTTGTTGTTATGTTATGTTATGTTACGGGTTTGTTGAGCGCGACAGCTGCCCCAGCAACGGGGCGTCCCGGCGCTGAGAAACCATAGCATATCCTACTGGGAGGGGGTGGGGAGGGGTGAGGCTTACAGTAGTGGGAACAGGTGAGTTTTTATTGCTTTGCGAAAAGTGGCCAAGTTGTCAAGGCGGCGGATATTCAGGGGAAGGGAGTTCCAGAGTTTTGCTCCCAATAGTCTAAAAGAGCGACCCCCGACACGGCAGAGTTTCGTGCGGGGGACCACTACTAAGTGTTGACCCAAGGAGCGAAGATTGCGCTGGGGGGTGTAGGGTGTTAGAAGCGGACGGAGGAGTTCAGGGCCATCAGTTTTGAGGATTTTAAAGGTGATGGTAAGGGCCTTAAATTGAATACGGGCTTCCACTGGAAGCCAGTGGAGTCTATGTATGGTGGCTCTAGCAGAGCATCTTCTAGGAAGGCCAACTATTGCCCTAGCCGCAGAATTCTGAATTCGTTGAAACCTGGTTGTCTCGGCTTTGTTAGCGCCTAACAGTAGGACGCTAGCATAGTCTAACCGGGAGAGGATGGTGGATTGGACTATGAGCTGCCGTGTTTTAGGGTCGAAGAACCCTAGAATGGAGTTAAGGCTTCTCAGCAGCCAGATGCACGTAGCTGCTACTCTTTTGGTGTGAGTTTGGTAGCTCAGCGAGGAGTCCAACCATACTCCCAGGTTTTTAACCAGAGATTTAGAAGGAGGGATGAGGCCCAGCAGGGGGGGCCACCAATGGTCACTCCAACAACTGTTGTGTTTGTTTTTCATTTTGATGTGTCTGGAGTGGGAATATTAATTGTTACCCCTCTGCAATCCAACACTTACCCTACTATTGCACTGATTTGAGTTGGACTAGTACATTTTATCCCTGCACTATTCAACACTTTCCCTACTGTTGCACTCACTTGAGTGGGAATAGTCATGTTTACCCCTCAGCTATCCAACACTTTCCGTACTGTTGCACTCATTGGAGTTGGAGTAGTAATTTTTACACCTCCGCTATCCAATACGTTCCCTACAGTTACACTTATTGGAGTGGGATTAGTAATTTTTACCCCTCCGCTATCCAACACTTTCCCTATTTTTGCACTCACTGGAGTGGGAATAGGGAAGACGCCGACTTTCAGTATTTGCTTTTGATCACGTTGTTGTTCTTTACGGTTACCGGATGGCTTCTTGACATACAAGAGAAGCTGAATAGACCACATTTCTTGGCTTAAGGATCAGGATACTGAAAAGCTTTTGGATTCATGATATATATATATATATATATTACCTACTGGCGGTCGCCAGTAGGTAGTTATAGTTAGGATCGTTTTCCATAGGAAATCTGCAACATTCTATTGGGAATAACTTTGGCGCCGAATGAGGGATCTGCCTGTAATTTTCCTTAACTTTGCCTCGCTGCGCTCCGCTCCTTCCCTGAAAGTTTCGGGGAGATCTGTCAAGCGGGGGCCGAGATAAAAGGGGGGTTTTCCCCATGTTAATTTCCATAGGGCGGTTAGACTCACTTTTAGCCCGAACGGCTGAATGGATTTCCACCAAACTTGGCAAAATTGTAGGGACTGGTACCCCGATGTGCCTTTGCTATGTCTCAAGATCTATATGCTCCAGTGGTTTTTTACGAAAATTAACTTTGAAAAAATATATATTGGGCTACATTGGGCTATATATATGTTAGAGCCCAAATGTATCCCAATGTAGCCCAATGTAGCCCAATGTAGCCCAAAGATGGCCACCAGAGACAAAAAAAACAAATGTAGCCCAAATATCAGCCAGATGTAGCCCAACTATAGCCCAATGACAGAATATCCCAGAGTGTTCTAAAGAACAACTAGAGCGCTAACAGTCTTACTTATGACAAAAGTATGGCACACCTGAAGTCATCTTGATTGGAATAAAGTGTTAACACTTAAAACATTTAATTTGAAAAGGAACAAAATGAGGGGTTTCATTTTGCCATAGAAATTTTATATATATATATATATATTCACTGAAAAAACCATAGGTTTCACACCAGTTATAGTTAGGAATTAGCATTTAAAAAACCTATTAAATTCACTGGAAAAACCATAGGTTTCACACCAGTTATAGTTAGCTGGAAATTTTACTCGCATAAAACCATTGAAATTCCCACGTTATAGTTAGTTGGACTCACTATAACTTGCGCGCCTGCAATGCACCGCTGATGACATCACATATTACATCACTCATGACATGGTCAGTGACATCACTCATGACATCACTGATAACACCATCCAGTGAATGTGTGTCTTTCTGAACAATAAATATTAGTGAGTAATGTTTAAATATTTAAATATATGTATTAATGTTTCACTTTGTGTATAAGTGGCTGCATGGGTTGGTGAGTAGCTACATGTGTAGGTATATGGGTTATTAGATGTTTTTCTTAGTATCAGTATGAGTGTCTGTATGGTTTGGTGGGGGTATTACTTAGCACATAGATGCATGAATGACTGACTCTCTCTTTGTATGTGTTTTGAAGACAGCATATGTGCAGGACTGTATAGGTGGATGAGTGTATATATGTGTGTGTTAGTGACTGAATGACTGTCTCACTAGTGTCTTTATCAGTAACTACATATGTTTTAATCTAATATATGTGAATATTGATGTATATAAGTGAGTATATGTGAGAGTAAGGGATTTTAAGAGTTCCTGTTTAAATTAGTATGTGCTTCTATAAGTGATTGTTTGAGAGAGTAAGTACGTGTTAGTTTCCTTAGAAGTAAAGTGGTAGTGTGTGTATAGCTGTATATGCAAATAAATGGATGTTCAATAGTTTATTTGCATGTGTGAGTATGTGTCAGAGTATCTTTTAGATGACTGTCAGTGTGTATCAGGATGTATAGGTGTATATGTATAGGTGTATCACTACATATGATGAGTGAGTATATGTATGAGTGACTATATAGAACTGTTGGTGAATAAGTGGATGTGTATATAGATGGTGGAATTATTGAATTGGTTGTTGTTACTGGTATGGGTATCTCCATCTTTTTGAAAATGTTAGTTTCTATTATTGAATATGTGCTTCAAGGGTTACATTACAGTGAAAGGAGGTCTGTCACTCTGTCACAAGGATGGTGTCATCAGTGATGTCGTGAGTGATGTCACTGACCATGTCATGAGTGATGTAATATGTGATGTCATCAGCAGTGCATTGCAGGCGCGCAAGTTATAGTGAGTCCAACTAACTATAACGTGGGAATTTCAATGGTTTTATGCGAGTAAAATTTCCAGCTAACTATAACTGGTGTGAAACCTATGGTTTTTTCAGTGAATTTAATAGGTATATATATATATATTCACTGAAAAAACCATAGGTTATAGACCATATATAGTTAGGAATTAGCATTTACAAAACCTTGAAAATTCACTGAAAAAACCATAGGTTATAGACCATATATAGTTAGGAATTAGCATTTAGAAAACCTTATTTTACTCACACAAAACCATTGAAATTCCATATATAGTTAGTTGCACTAACTATATATCGCGCACCCGCAATCCACTGCTGATGATGTCACATATTACATCATTCATGACATGGTCAGTGACATCACTGATGACATCACTGATGACATCTCAAATGACATCACTGATGACATCATCTAGTGTCTGTGTGTTTTTGTAAAGTTTAAATACGTTTTACATATTGAAGAATGACTGGATGTATGGAAGACTGAGTGTGTGTGTGGCTGGCTGGGAGGTGTGTGACTCTGTGCATATCAATGTGTACTTGTATCAGTGATTGTATAAGAGAGTAAGTATGTGTTAGTATATGTGTGAAAAGTATGGTGTTCTGTGTTTAACTATAGATGAGGAAATCGAAGTGTGATTGATTCTTCACAGGACTGACTAGGTGTATGAGTGCATATGATAGTGTTCTAATAATAACTGACTGTATGTATGAGTAATTGTATGGGTGAATGAGTGAATGTGTGTGTAGACGTACGAATCAGTGAGTGCGTATGTAGTAACTGGTATTGGTGTGTCATGATGTCATCAGTGATGTCATTTGAGATGTCATCAGTGATGTCATTTCAGATGTCATTAGTGATGTCATCAGTGATGTCACTGAAGTATGGTGTTCTGTGTTTAACTGTATAGATGAAGAAATGGAAGTGTGATTGATTCTTTACAGGACTGACTTGGTGTGTGAGTAACTCCATGGATGAGTGGCAGTGTGTGACTGTCTGCATAGGTGTATGAGTGCATATGATAGTGTTGTAATAATAAGTGACTGTATGTATGAGTTATTGTATGGGTGAATGAGTGAATGTGTGTGTAGACGTAGGAATCAGTGAGTGCTAATGTAGTAACTGGTATTGGTGTGTCATGATGTCATCAGTGATGTCATTTGAGATGTCATCAGTGATGTCATCAGTGATGTCATTTGAGATGTCATCAGTGATGTCATCAGTGATGTCACTGACCATGTCATGAATGATGTAATATGTGACATCATCAGCAGTGGATTGCGGGTGCGCGATATATAGTTAGTGCAACTAACTATATATGGAATTTCAATGGTTTTGTGTAAGTAAAATAAGGTTTTCTAAATGCTAATTCCTAACTATATATGGTCTATAACCTATGGTTTTTTCAGTGAATTTTCAAGGTTTTGTAAATGCTAATTCCTAACTATATATGGTCTATAACCTATGGTTTTTTCAGTGAATTTCATTGGTTTTTTAACAGCTAATATCTGTAGCTGTAAAATGTATTCTTTAAATCCAAAAATATATTTTATATGTTTATGAATAATTTTTTTTTTAAATATTTTTTTTTCTTCGTTCCCGCTTCGCGAATCGGGAAGCTTCCCGTTAGCTGACCTTGATGCCGCGAAATAGACCGCGAGCCGGTAAACGTTTCTTTACCGCAAGTGCCGCGTTAGAAAACAACATCGTGACGCCTCCCGTCCGCATGACGTTTCACGTTGTCGCGTGATACGTCATATGACGTGCTACGTTAGCGAACTGGTACGCGAAGCGAGTCGCAAAGCGCAGGTTTCTGGAAGCAAACCGGGAGGCCCTGCAAAGCGCTTAACGTAAACACAGCAAGTCATGTGACTTGGTAATAACACTTTTCATTGGTTCATTTCACTTTTGGTTTCCTAATGATGTAAGACTAGGTCATATAATCTAAAATGAACACTTTTGATTGGTTGAGAACTCTTGTTTTTCCCAAATGATGAAAATCCCTCCTTCTTTCCTCACTCTGACTTTCATCATTGTGAGAGAAAGACCCTTTGTGATCACTGAGCAATGGCTTCTTTAGTAGCTTCAGCTAGTGCTTCCCCACCACCTCCACCACATCCAAGGAAGAGTGGACCACCTGCTCAAGTTATAATTCAGCAAGAAGAGGAAGAAGAGGAAGACGAGGAAGAGCAGGAAGAGAGGCAGTTTTTGCCTGAGGAACCCAGGACGTCTCACCGGAAAGAAAACTTCATTTGGCAATTTTTTAAAATTCCCAAAGGTCAGAAAAAAGTAAATGCAAGATACGTAACTTGCCTTATATGTCAAGATAGACTGTCCAGAGGAACCGAGAAAA
Source organism: Lissotriton helveticus (assembly GCF_964261635.1). Classification (NCBI taxonomy): domain Eukaryota; kingdom Metazoa; phylum Chordata; class Amphibia; order Caudata; family Salamandridae; genus Lissotriton; species Lissotriton helveticus. The sequence goes on along the minus strand of NC_136067.1, from coordinate 346,328,230 downwards.
AATACAGTTTCGGAAACTACACAATGCATCGCCATATGACTAGGTGGCATCCTAACAACTACAGTGCTGCACAGTTTCGGAACGACCTAGATAATCTCCCTATTATGGCCAGAAGATCTGTTGTACCGGAAGTAACGGGACCAGAGGGCAGGGAGATGGTGCCAAATATACAAATGAGATTTGGTGAAGTAAAACACATCTGCGTATTTTGCGATGGATTCATTTGCTACGGAGAAAGAAGCATCACTCTGATCAACAGAGCTATTGACTATTATATGCAAGTTTGTACGAAACGCCCAAAATAATAAATACTTTTTTTTGTTTTGTTGCTCCTGTTGAGCCCTTTACAATGAATCGTTTTCATTGCCCCCTCCAAGAAAAACCCCAAAAAATATAAAACTGTTCAGAAAAATTCAAAAAAAGTAAAAAAATGTTCTGAAAAATAATAAAAAAAATATAAAACAACAAAAACAATAAAAAAAAAGTTCTTTTCAGAACTACCTCCCCGTTATTGAACAATTGGTACAATATTTGGAACTGTGCCAACCTCTATTTCTCTTAGTTCGCTTCCCAGTTCGCTCGCCGGTACGCGAACCGGAAGCGAACCAAAAACAGTAAGTATAAGGGAAGGAAACAGACACTTATGTTAAAAGAAAGACAGCTATAGGGGAGTAAACTAGAGATACTATTACCCGTAATCCACTGCTGATGATGTCACATATCACATCATTCATGACATGCTCAGTGACATCATCAGCAGAGGATTGCGGGTTTTTTGGCAACGTGCCTTATCCACGGTTTAATAACGCTGCCTTTTGCTTTATATAAGTTTTCAAATTGTATGAAATATATACCAATAGGTCGTTATGAACCTTTAGGTAGTGCTTTTCTTCATGAGGTCTGGTCGCTTCCATACACATACAGATGTTTCAAAGATGATCAAGAAGTTTATCTGAATGGAGAGGAATGCACTGAGACGCCAGATCATTCACTAATGTGTAGGCACATACAGTTACACGGTTCATGCAACAAACACCGACCAAATATGGCTTGCGTGTTTCAAGGCACGCCAGTTCCTGCTATCATCCCCACGTTCAAGTTGTTGGAAAATGGTAGTTATTTGATGCTCAATAATGAAGATTGTTCTGAGTTAATTAAAAATATTCCTTTTATCGTAACAGTAAGTGAACGGGTTATTTGCTGCAGAAATGTTCTATTTTCTCCCACACATAAACATAGGGAGTTTTCAATCTGGCCACAAATACCAACCTTGGGAGAGATTTCAACGGCATGGCAAGAATAAGAGCTCTTTTGTCTCAGAGAGAGGTGGCCTTGAGTTCGGCCCGTGAAACTTTCGTGCTTCACATAGCGAACACCCGTACAGAGGTGCAGACCCTTTTCAATTCAGATTTGCCTTTCAATTTCAGCAAGATGGTTCGGACTATCTTTAACGCATCCTCCACAAAGGCCCTGGCGCACTTTTTTAAAGTTGTTACCAGTGGTCTCGTGACTTCATTTGAGAAAATCTTTGGAGTCATCCCTGCTTTCTTTCATTCTATTTTCTCCACTCTGCTTCGTGGATTGGCATTTTTACTTGCATTACCAGCGGACGCTCTTGTGCTTTTTTACATTTTTAAATATGGATGTCCCTCCTATGCAACCTCCCACCCTGCAGCTGCTGACACTGTTCCGCAATCGCATGCTAGAATATTATGGCACAATGCCGTTGGCGATATTAAGCACGGCATATGGATTATCTTTTCGATTCTCCTACTTCACCTGTGTCCAGCCTGTATTTCACTGCCTGACCTGTGATTTCGATTGGGCCATTGATTTGTGTCTCTGCGGACCGGTTTCTCCTGACGTCGACTTTAATCAGCTGATGACTCCTATCATTACTCACGAGTTGGTTTGTCCTGGCAAAAGGATTATGGCTGTGGCATTGATGCATGGACTAATTGGTCCCTGGAATTTATTGGCGGCAGCACAGTCTTTCTTGGAACAGAGCTTTCTTGAAAACCCACCGAGCTGTCCTCTGATGGTGATAGAGGATCCGGTGCTGGGAGAGCACGTATGTTCTTTTCCGCTTTTAAATTGGATGGCTGAACTGTTTTCGGATGAAGACGGTGACTTCCTATTGGAGGCTGTTGCAGCTTATTTTGCATACACAGTTATGTCATAGACCTTTTTCATGTTTGATATGCTGAGTACTAGCATTTCATTGACAATTCATTGACTTATTTGTCAAGTTTTTATTATTTACCTTGCCTATTGGCTTAAGACTCGATAAAGTACTTGGCTGTTTTATTTTTCTTTAGCATTAAATTTTCCTAGTTTTTAATGCTTTACCTTGCGGACCGTCCACATATAAACTTGCAATCTGCTCTCATGAGATGGCACTTCTATTATCTTATTCAGTTCGTTTCCGGATCATGGGGAGGTGTCATCTAGGTCCTGGATATCTTTACACCGTGTTAAGTTAGCATGGGCTCATTACCGGTTTAAACGCCATTTTTCCTTTTTTGCAACTTCTGCACACGACACTTAGTTGTTGCTTTAGCTTTCCACCTAGTAGTTCATCGTGGTTTACATGAGAATAATATGTTATTGCTCTACTATCTGCTTTGCTTGTTAAACTATATCTGTACAGCGAGTGCTAAAGTTTCAAGAACAACACGATACAGAATTGTTATGAGGTCTGATCTCCACGACTTCATACTCATAACATAAGTGCAACTTCTGCCAATTCTGGGCATGAGGCGGGTTTTATATTGCTTTGCCGAACACACATACACAACAGTTGATGCGGTTCACATGAAGAGAGAGCTGGTGTATGCTGATGTGATTCCTTCAAATCTAAGACACTAAAGTATGGGCACGCCCTAAACCAACACAAAGAGACCTTCTTAGCAAATAATATAATATGTGTATTAGGGAGGGTGAGATATAAGCAGCCGCGGGCAGTGGAGGGAGTTACGGTGAGGCAGGGAGGCGGGGAGGGGGAGAAGCAGGGTGGAGCCCTCTCTACCCTGCCCCTCCCCCTCCCCGCCTCCCTGCCCCACCGTAACTCCCTCCACGGCCCGCGGCTGCTTATAAGTGTTGCTAACTCTTATTCATTTACAGCATGTTAACATACTGTCACCATTCGCTTTTTATGTACTAGTAACTATGCTGGTAATTTTGCTACTGATAATATGTGTACTTGTATTCTCCACCCTGCTTCTCCCCCTCCCCGCCTCCCTGCCTCACCGTAACTCCCTCCACGGCCCGCGGCTGCTTATAAGTGTTGCTAACTCTTATTCATTTACAGCATGGTAACATACTATCACCATTCGCTTTTTATGTACTAGTAACTATGCTGGTAATTTTGCTACTGATAATATGTGTACTTGTATTATCTAAGATACTACGCCTGAGAAGACGGCATTAGTAAATAAACATTTCAAATACACATGTGTTCTTCTTAACTCCATGTTCTGGTTTCTAAGAAATATATAACGACCGACTGTTCATGAGTTCCACGTATCCTGAGGTACTATAAGTTCATATTCTGGATTGTCTAAACATTGAGAGTTTGTTATATCCAATGTGACACTGTACCTAGCTTGCTAAGGAGTTTTTGATTACTAATGTGAGTTTTGGGACACCCTAATTCGCCGAGGTTCCAATCCTCTGTCCACAGTTCTGTGTGAGAACAGAAACCCTGCGACAGGGGCACCCCCGACCCTTGCTGGAGCTTCATCACACTTGCGATACAACTCCAGCAATGCGCCACCTTTACGGCACAGATACATCACGCATCTGTGCTGTTTTTGCCCCATGATGCGCCGCATTGTAAATGCAGCACACCATAGGTGACGGAACAGCGGCACAGAATGACTAACACATCCCTGGTGATGCGCCAGTCATCATAAATGTATCCCTATGCTTCTTATCTTGTTAGAGATGAACCGCCATATGTATCATCAAAGTTTTTTGCATTTCCTAAATAGCGAACTTTAAGGAATAAATAGCGATTCTTTACCATTCCTAGTTTGCGATTAGCTATTTGCTAATTACAAATTACCCATTCATTTCCTTCATTTCCATAGGGCGGTTGGACTCACTTTTAGCTCGAACGGCTGAATGGATTTCCACGAAACTTGGCAAAATTGTAGGGACTGGTAGCCCGATGTGCCTTTTCTATGTCTCAAGATATATGCTCCAGTGGTTTTTACGAAAATTAACTTTGAAAAATATATATTGGGCTACATTGGCCTATATATATGTTGGAGCCCAAATGTAGCCCAATGTAGCCCAATGAAGCCCAATGTAGCCCAATGTAGCCCAAAGATGGCCGCCAGACACACAAAAAAACAAATGTAGCCCAAATATCAGCCAGATGTAGCCCAACTATAGCCCAGTGACAGAATGACCAATCAGCTTCGCAAACCTCCGTTACGCGAAGCGGAGCGCTGTTACAGATATATATCTTTTTTTGAACGTTAATTTCTCAAAATCCACTGGAGCACATATATTGAGACCTAGCAAAGGCACATCGGGCTACCAGTCCCTAATATTTTGCCAAGTTTCGTGCAAATCCATTCAGCCGTTCGATTATTATTATTATTATTTTTTTTGCCCCGCGGGGCCCTTTTAAAACCTCCACATCAAACCTAGGGGGTCAGCGAGGATCTACTATGCCCCTTATGGTTATTTCCCCCTTTGTTTTGGCCTCCTCTTGTCTCTCGATCCTACCGAGAGACAAGATGGCGGCCGCTACGGACTTTTTGGAATGTTGACAGACGCCAGAGAACCAATCAGCTTCGCTTCACAAAGCTCCGTTGCGCGAAAAGTACGCGTCCTGGGACGCTGCCGGTCCGCTGTTACAGATATATATCTTTTTTTAAACGTTAATTTCTCAAAATCCACTGGAGCACATATATTGAGACCTACAAAAGGCACATCGGGCTACCAGTCCCTACAATTTTGCCAAGTTTCGTGCAAATCCATTCAGCCGTTCGGGCTAAAAGTGAGGCCAACCGCCCTGTGGAAAACTCAATGTTAAAAACACGTTTTGGGACCCCCCTTTTTTCTCGGCCCCCCCTTGACGAACCCCCCCAAATTTTCAAGGGCTGCTCAGAAACAAAATGTGCCATTTTCCTGAAAATTTCAGCCAATTCCGTCCACAAACGCCAAAGTTATTAGACATAGAATTTTCAAAAATCCCATAGAGAAAAAATCCTAACTATATATACCTACTGGCGACCGCCAGTAGGTAATATATATATATATATAAAAATCCAACTTGTCCTCAGCGTGCTTGGAACACAGACAGGTACGCAGACTGCAAAGTATCGCCGAAGTCAGACTTCAATTTCAAAATGCTTTATTTATTCCATTCAAGTTAAGTGGTGCAAGCCTTCAGACGCGTTTCGGACGCTATGTCCTTGCTCACTGATGGCGAACAGAAGGGCTACCACTGTGATTTAAAACGAACTCACAAGTTGCGCGCCAAAATCTCAATCAATAGTAAACAGAGGTAAAGGACTTCAATAGTTTAAGACCTCAGTAATGCAATACAACGTGGGCGCCATTTTGTAACAGTCTACCTACTTATCAGTAAGCTACCATTTGCGTAGCTATATGCCTGTAATCTTATAAACAGCAATATATACTGTGCCAAGAGAATGTAAGTTTAAAGTGCATAATGCATCAAAATTGATATGATGGCCTAATCACAGTGTACATAAAGAATAGATATCGTTTTGCATTGATTGTACCGGTAGTGCTAATACACATGGTTTTGACATGAATTTATGCATTACATATCAACAGATGCGTTCTGCATTTATCATGCTATTCAGCAATTATTTCGGAAAGAATGGCAAAGTTAAAGTGCATAATGCTTATGTAAACTTATATCTGTGCAAATACTGCCATGTGCAAACTATTCCATGCGAGATATAAAACCATCTGCTAATAGAGTTTCTTTATCTCATACAAATACCTGAGTCATAAGACACACTTGCCGATTAGTGCTAGCACTGCTAGTGCCATCTTTATATTCCCAAAATTCAAAAAATGTCCATATGATAACCATGAATAACCTATGTACACAGGTTGGCCTAAACAATATACAGTTCTATTCTGGCTAAATTAATCACATTGTCATTAAATTCATTACGGCATAAAAAAACATTATCACTTGTGCAAATACTGAGCGTCAAGATATCAATAATCGGATTGAAGTGAACCTCCAATTGTTCTGGGTGGCGCCTACTGTGAAAAGTTCGATACAACTAACGTGGTGGTCATAACTAAATGTTTGTTAGAGGATGTGAACTGTGGTGATGTGTTTGATGTAAGTGTGAAACATAAATGGATACTAGTTTATTCCAGACAACTCTTACATGTCGATGATAGGTCAGGGTATTGGTATACTGTTATTAGTAAATCAGATGGGTAAAGGATCACAGATAGTCAATCTTCTACATGTAAAGGTGGAGAATAGATGTACAGTGTGCCCTCTCTTCAGGTTCCGGTGGCGGACCTATCTGAATTCAGATTGTAGATTGGCACCAGCCTGACGCATAAATCATAGACAATTATGTAGGTCTTCCCCCATATTAAGGCCCCCAGGTGATTTGCTGTTAAGTAACACTATATATTTCGATTCCAGCTGTCTAAGGCGTCTTTCGTAATCCCCACCTTTCTTATTGGGAATGATCGCATCTTTTACAAAATATTTGAGGTGTGTCAGATTCTTCCCATGGACATTTTGAAAATGCCGAGCCACAGGATAGCTCTGGTCGGCATTCACTATTGCCCTCAAATGTTGTAAAATACGCAAGTGGACAGACAACTTGGTGCTGCCTACGTACACTAGATTGCAGCTACATTTCAGCACATCAACTGCCAATTCTGTACGGCATGTGTAATGTGCTTTTAATGTGATGGGCATGAGATCAAACGGGGTAACAAAGGTGGCAGTGTTAATCCCAAATTTACATGCCCTACACGAGCTGCAGCGAAAGAATCCCTTTCGGGGGGACAGCCAATCTTCCATTTTACATGTTTCTGGGCTGCTGGATACCAACTCATTGCGCATAGTGTATGCGCGTCTAAAAGTGATAGTGGGTTAAGATGATTGGCCACTGTTGCTTAACATATATATATATATATATATATATATATATATATATATATATATATATATATATATATATATATATATATATATATATATATATATATATATATATATATATATATATATATATATATATATATGTATATATATATATATATATTACCTACTGGCGGTCGCCAGTAGGTATATATAGCTAGGATTTTTTCCCTATGGGATTTTTGAAAATTCTATGTCTAATAACTTTGGCGTTTGTGGACGGAATTGGCTGAAATTTTCTGGAAAATGGAACATTTTGTTTCTGAGCAGCCCTTGGAAATTTGGGGGGGTTTCGTCAAGGGGGGGCCGAGAAAAAAGGGGGGTCCCAAAACGTGTTTTTAACATTGAGTTTTCCATAGGGCGGTTGGCCTCACTTTTAGCCCGAACGGCTGAATGGATTTCCATGAAACTTGGCAAAATTGTAGGGACTGGTAGCCCGATGTGCCTTTTCTAGGTCTCAATATATGTGCTCCAGTGGATTTTGAGAAATTAACGTTTAAAAAAAGATATATATCTGTAAGCGCGCTCCGGGCAGCGCTCCGGTCCGCGGACCTTAAGCGTACCGGAACTTCGCGTAGCTAAGCTGATTGGCTCTCCGGTGTCTGTCAACATTCTAAACAGTCCGGAGCGGCCGCCATCTTGTATCTCGGTAGGATTGAGAGACAAGAGGAGGCCAAAACAAAGGCGAAAATGACCATAAGGGGGCATACTAGATCCTCCCTGACCCCCTAGGTTTAATGTGGAGGTTTTAAAAGGGCCCCGCGGGGCAAAAAAAACAAAAAAAAAATATTGTTTTTTTTGCGTGGGGAGCGCCCGGTCCGCGAACCGGGAAGCGTTCTGGGCAGCGTACTGCAATGAAAAATGAATGATAGACTTTTTAAATGCTGTATGTTAATTGATTGTTGTTTTTGTTGATTATTTTTTATTTTCTTTATTTTTTAAGCATTTTTTTTAATGTGATTGTGTTTCATAATTTATTAAACTTTCTAACATTTCATTGTCAGAAATTTCATAATTATCATGGAATATACATTGTAGTCTCTGAGGGTGTAAAATGTCCTCATTTGCAAGGAGGTTATCTACTGCTTGTACACATTGCAGTAGTTCATTGTCCCAAGTTTCATCGAAAAATTCAATGTCAATTTGATCAATTGTATCAATCAATTCTTGGCTGCTCTCTTGCAGGTCCATTTCAAAAGAAACTTGGTTTTCGCCTTCCATTTTGCCTGAAATTTGGATTAAAAAAATATATATTAGTAGAGATAGGGCAATGTTGGGAATAATTTTAGATAGGCATTTTTTATCAGTGAATTTATCTTTGGGCAGTGTATAGTATCAGAGTGGAAGTAGGAATATAAAAAAGTGTATGTGATTTAACGTAAGTAAATTCATAATTATACAAGAGAAGCCTAACTACATCCATAACTATAACAGAGAAGTCTCTCTAAATCTATAACTACTACAGAGGGATAGTATATATCTATCAGAAAAAGTTTACCATATTAACTTATAGTGCACAATATACTTCAGTTTTAAAAATAAAAACTTACCTTTAGAAAGAAGTTGAAGGAATTAGTGAAAATACTATTGAAATGTACAGCAAGAAGTAGTAGTCAAAATGGCTGTGTTTTCTTCTCTTCCTTTATATATATTCAGGTATATAACCAATGAAATGTCAGGTAAAAAAAATAGAAAATGAAAGTAACATTTTCATTGGTTGTCAATTCCAACACTTCAGATGTGTTTTGTGAAGTAATTTACCTCAGGGTATTTAGAGAGGTCTACAGGCTAAATGACTAAATGGAATTCCAATCAAATTTGTGAAAATGGTAGGGATTGGTATGTAGTATGAGCTAATCTATATTTGGTGAAATTGTCTCCAGTGGCTTTTCTGTTAACTACTTTCCCACCTTTTTTGATGGTGCGCTTCCCAGAGAGCGACCCGGTACGCGAACCGTTGAGCGCCCCGGTTCGCGAACCTTAAGCGTTCCGGGAGTCCACCATTTTGTGTTTCGGTCGAATTAAGATACAAGATGGAGGGCAAATAATGTTCAGAATGGGTAGAAGGGGGCACGGTAGAGTTATCTTGACCCCCTAGGTTTTCTGAGGGTGGCTGAGGAGGCTTATATGTGCGAAAAAAAAACATTTTTAAAAAAAAATTCGCGAGGTTAGCTCCCGGTTCGCGTACCGGGTAGCGCCCCAGGGAGCGTACTTTGTTGGAAATTAGTGAAAAATGTTAGAGTAAAATAATAATTGTGAGTGATCAGATGTAGGGTAGCTCTGAGAAGAGCTTTTGGGTTTATGGTACATTTAGGTACTTATAAGTAGGTACCAATGCACATTCTTAAATTCAGAGTGAAAACTCTGTTGCCCTCATCTGAGAAGTGAACTCCATCTCCTCTGTAGATATCTTGCATGTAGTAACGCAAGTTATTGTTGTACAGGGAGCCCATTCCATGGTCTCTCATGTAAGCTGAAACAGATTTGTTTACATGCTTCCTCGACTTCTCAATTTGTGGACAAAATTGGTTTGACCACCTCCATTTCTGTCTTTGGCATATATTTGAATATACCAAGGCAGTCAGAGGAAAAAGTGCCATTAATTGCTCAAAGGTGTCCTTTAAAAGCATTTCCAGACCTACACCAGTCAAAGTGCCCAAGTCATTACCTCCACAGTGCACAATTAACAGGTCAGGTTTGGGCAAATGCATAAAGGTTTTCACCAATGGTATCAATTGGTGACATTTTAATCCTTTGTGGCCAAACCACTTAATTTCCACATCTTGTAAATTGAGGTTAGGTAATTTCCTGTTTTCAACGTACCTTTGAGCCCAGTGAATATAACTATGTCCAACAATCCAGACAGAAAACATGGTGAGAGAAGGTTCTCCTGCAGTCAGATGAAGTGTGGCAATGAAATGGCAGTTGAAAAAATGAGAGTTTAAAATGAAAAAAAACTGTGGAGTTTCTGTGTTCATGAAGCAGTAACAGTGATTGGTGGATTTTGATTGCTGAAAACAGAAAGTTAGGGTGCACGGATGTGTTCTTTGAAAGATGTATTTTGAATGGTCAATAAAAAATCATTAAATGAAAGAATGCACTGGATATGCAGGTGCACTGAGAGTTCAGAGTTCAATTGCAACATAGTTGTGTGAACTTGCAAACACCAGAAGTCTTCCAAGAGGTGGTTGCCATGCAGAAAAGACAGAAAGGGCAGAGGGGGGAAGGGTTTTCATTTGAAAAAAAGTGAGGGAAGAGTTTTGATTGGGTGACATGAGAAATATGTGTGAAGAATTACAGCATTTCTGTGCATTTGATAGCTGCAGACTCTGGAGTGCATACCTTTTGCTCTGCTGAAGACAAATTGGTGTGTTTCTGAGACTGTTTTCAAACTCAAAGTATTTGCTAAGGTGAGAAAATAGTTCTTTAATTTAGAGAATAGTGTGCTTTAAGGAGAAAATTATGAATTATGTGGCGCAAATTGCTTGTAAATATGCTCCCACCTGTGCATGGAAAATTTAGATTTTGAATGTTTGTGTTACATAGCCATGTTAAAAGTGACCCAACCATGCAGGAAAGGCAATCAAAAAACGCTTTTATGTGTCTTAAGGACATTTTAAGTAATTTTCCCATGTGCAGTGTTTTGAAATTATGATTTGAAAATCGTTTTTGAGGTAAAGGAATTGTTTTTAAATTTATGACAAGGACATAATGGTGTATGCTTCTTTATAAGGCAATTGACTGTCCCTGACTTTTCTCTGTGGCGCAAATTGCTTGTAAATATGCTCCCACCTGTGCATGGTAAATTTAGATTTTAAATGTTTGTGTTACATAGCCATGTTAAAAGTGACCCAACCATGCTGGAAAGGCAATCAAAAAACGCTTTCATGTGTCTTAAGGACATTTTAAGTCATTTTCCCATGTGCAGTGTTTTGAAATTATGATTTGAAAATCGTTTTTGGGGAAAAGGAATTGTTTTTAAATTTATGACAAGGACATAATGGTGTATGCTTTTTATAAGGCAATTGACTGTCCCTGATGTTATTTTTCCCATTTTAGTGTAAGACCTTTGTCTGTGGCGCAAATTGCTTGTAAATATGCTCCCACCTGTGCATGGCAAATTTAGATTTTGAATGTTTGTGTTACATAGCCATGTTAAAAGTGATACAAACATGCTGCAAAGGCAATCAAAAAACGCTTTTGTGTGTCTTAAGGACATTTTAAGTAATTTTCCCATGTGCAGTGTTTTGAAATTATGATTTGAAAATCGTTTTTGAGGTAAAGGAATGTTGTTAAAATTTATGTGCGCCATATGCCCCCAAATTTGTTTTTCAGGGGTGCAGCAGGGTGTTATTGAGACACCCCTGCAGCTTTGGAAAAATTCCTAATTTGCGATGAGCAAATTGTTAATCGCAAATTGCACCTTCATTTATGAGCCTCCTAGCCCATGGAAATGAATGGGTAATTTGCAATTAGCAATTTGCTCATCGCAAATTTGGAATGGTAAAGAATCGCTATTTATTCCTTAAAATTCGCTATTTTGGAAATGCAAAATAGTTATATGATACATATGGCGGTTGATGTCTAAGAAGATAAGAAGCTTAGGGATACATTTATGATGACTGGCGCAATGAAGTTGACATCACTTACTTCATTGGTAGAGCTTTACATGTATTATGTCCTCTGTATTCTTCATCAAGCGTAACTTTAATCTGCAATCCTGAGTAGGCCTCACCTTAAACAAACCTCTGGATAGGCCACATCTTATTGTCATCCTGAATTAATCATTTAAAATGCTAGGGACAGATTTATGATAGGTGTATGCCTCTTTTGCGCCACTTAGAAAACACTGTCCATGGGGAAATTACTTAAAATGTCCTTAAGACACATGAATGTGTTTTTTTAAAACGTTTGCAATTTTTTTTGGGTCACTTTTAACATGGTTATGTGACTCAAACAGTCAAAATCTAAATTCGCCATGCTCAGGTGGGAGCATATTTACAAGGAATGTGCTCCATGGGGAAAGGTCTTATAATGTAATATGGGAAAAATGACATCAGAGACACTGAAATGCCTTATAGAGAAGCATACACCATTATGTCCTTGTCATAAATTTGCAAACCATTACTTTTCCCCAAAAACGATTTTCAAATCATAATTTCAAAACACTGCAGATATGGAAATGACTTAAAATGTCCTTAATTCAAAATTTGCTATTCCTTATTTTGCGATTGCACTGAAGGATTTGCAAATTTTACGATTCCTTAAATGCAATGTATCAAACAAAAAATATGTAAAAAATTATATTAAGGATTTGGAAACTACCACCAACTTCTAGTTTGTGGTAATTTGCGAATTCTTTTCAAAAAGCTTTTTTTAAAAAAAACAAAAGGTCCCATATGACGCCAACACATGCCCTTAGGGCATGTAGGTGTGCCATATGCCCCCAAATTTATTTTTCAGGGGCGCAGCAGGGTGTTCTTGAGATACCCCTGCACGCTTGAAAAAATTCCTAATTTGTGATGAGCAAATTGCTAATCGCAAATTAAACCTTCATTCCTATGAGCCTCCTAGCCCATGGAAATGAATGGGTAACTTGCAATTAGCAATTTGCTCATCGCAAATTAGGAATGGTAAAGAATCGCTATTTATTCCTTAAAATTCGCTATTTAGGAAATGCAAAATATTTTGATGATACATATGGCAGTTCATCTCTAACAAGATAAGAAGCTTAGGGATAGATTTATGATGACTGGCGCATCACCAGGGATGTGCCAGTCATCTTGCGCCGCTGTTCCGCCACCCATGGTGTGCTGCATTTACAATGCGGCGCAGCATGGGGCAAAAACGGCACAGATGCTTGACGCATCTGTGCCGTTAAGGTGGCGCATTGCTGGAGTTGTATCGCAAGTGCGATGCAGCTCCAGCAAGGCTCAGGGGTGCACCATCTCCACAATGTTGCGTCAAGACCTATGCCTGCTTCAAGCAGGCGCAGGGTTTTGACGCAGGTTTCTCCTATCTGATTGTAAATGCGGCACACCATGGGTGGCAGAGCAGTGGTGCACGTTAACTGGTGCATGCCTGGGGATGTGCCATTTAACATAAATCTGCCCCTTTACACAGAGTCGGTGAGGCTTATCCAAGGTTAAGAAGAGATGAGTCCTGTTCAGTGAAAAATTAGACATAGGCTTCACCTGCTCAGCATCGCTGGACATGGCTAAATAATAGCTGCAAAATGTTACTCTTGTTAAACAATTTTACTATTATAATCTGTGAGATTTGTCTCTTACTCTGCAACATCTCATTGTTGTTATCTTTCTTTAAAGATAAAGACAACCTCAACATGAGCGACAATCTGCAATCAGTTGATTTTGACCTCATCATTGAACTTGTAATTGAAACATCAGTGGATGTTGATCCCTTGGATGATTTAAATCCTGAGGATGAAGAAGAGCGTGATGAGGATGCAGATTTGTCCGAATTATATGATATAGGATGGGAAGCTGACCTGCTTGAGCCTTTGGAAATATAAACATTTATTTTTAAAATGTATAATTAATAAAAAGTAAAAAGGTAAACCGTTTAATTTAAAAATAAAGACACCTTCAAAAGCAGGTTATGTGTAGTGTCTTCAATAAAATATTAAAATATGCTCATAAAATTAGATCAGATTCACATATAAAATAGCATAGGTAACATAAATATAAATGTCATTTCTTTTCTGGTATTTCTGTATTGTAAATTTGCCAACGACTAAAAAATCTTCTAATTAAAATGTCAAGTAGTGTGTTAAGTTTTTGATCACTGTTACTGATTTACTGTTTGGTAATAATGGTTAATAACATTATTTATTATATTTTTCCACAGATTCAACTGCAGATCATTTCAAGATTTCACCATGCCTACAATAGAAAGACAGAGAAAGGCTGCAAAACGTCAAAGACAGCAGGTGAAAAAAAATACGCAGCAGTCCTCTAACAAAAAGATTTGTCAAGTCACGAAGAAAGCACCGGGTAAGAGCACAAAACAATTTATAAGAAATATGTGTAGTAAAAAAAATATTACTACAGAAAATGTTTCAGTCCATAAAACGAGAAGGAAATCAAATGGAAAGGAAAGGCCAATGAAAAATGTTACTGCTAGAGCAAGAGATAACTCTGTGCATGATAGTAGAAGGAAACAACAGTTTAGGGAGATTCGTAAACGAATGTTCCGGAACAGGATAATTGGCAATTTGTTAAAAAATATTAAGAAAGGTCAACAGAAACTGGTTTTTTATAAGACAAAAAAAAAGTTGAGAAAGTTATTGATCAGGCATTTGAAATTAAACGTAAGTTATTTATTTTGATAATCAATAGAATTAGGAAGCTAAACAAGGCAATTTTTGATTTCAAAAGAAATAGTAGATGGAAGAGAATAGTTAATCGTAGTAATTTTTGTGAAGTTTTTTCTGGAGAATGGATGCATAGTTCAAGCTGTGAGGCATTTTTTAATGAGGAGAGTTATTTCCAGGATAATGATTTGGTGCATGCAGTTGACACCAGTGGTCGTGCTTATGAAGTGAAAGATGGTTGTCCAGTTGAAAAAGAAAAACTTGTGACAATAGAGGCAGAAGAGGTGTTAGGTAATGAGGTTTTAGGAAGACGTGCTAAGGGTCTTGTGTACACCTGGAAGTGTAGTAGTATTTGCAGTGTGCGACAGGATTCCATCAATTTGCTTTGTGATTTTGTACGGTCATTTAATAAGAAAAGTTTGAAGCAGAAAATGATGTTGTTGCAAGAATTAGATCCTTGCAGAGTAAGAGAAGTGACAGGTTTGCATGGACATTCACTGGCTTGTCTTTCCAGGAGAGTATGCCAGAGTGTTTTTCATCATTTCAGGATGCTAGCAGTGCATCATAACAAAGTGAGGAAATTAGTTAGAATGTTGTATTATGCTAAGAGTCCAGCAATTATGCTTAAACAATTATGCGCTGCTCTTTTGCATGGTTCTGAAATAGATGTGAAGAATATATGTGAAGAAATTGAGTTTTGTTACTTTGGAAGTAAAGCGGAGAATGTTGAAATTGAGCAAGAAGAAGAGGGTCATGTGGAAGATAGTGTACAGGTTTCCAGTACAGATAATTTCCAGAGGGAAATTGCGACGTTTGAGGTGAAATCAAGTGAGAGGCCTAATTTCACTTGTGTGTGTTGTCGACGCACTTATTATAAGAATCAGACTAAGTTAGTGGATTTATATGCAAAAAGTGAAAGGGAAAATAATAGTGAATGGAAGGATTTTGCAACATACTTGATGGTAGAAAATTGTTTTGATTTGGGATTGGATCAACGTGTGTGTACTTATTGTTCTTGCAAATTAAATCAAAACCAGATGCCTGCTAGAGCAGTTCATAATAATCTGGAATTGGTTGAGATTCCTTCTGAATTGAAGGATTTAAATACTTATGAATCTATTTTGATTCAAAGTATCCATCCCTTTCAGGCTATTGTAAGAATGGAGCCAAAGACAGGGACATTGCCTCCATCAGATTTACAGAGAGGATTAAAGGGAAGAGTTGTTTATTTGCCTCTAGATTTGAAGAAAAACATTAACACAATTGGAGTAGAAAAAGTGGAAGAGGAACCTCTGGTTATCTTAGTTAATGGGGTTCCGACAAAGAATAAGAAAATATGGCAAGATTTAGTAGATGTTAGGAAAGTTAAAAAGGCAACATTGTATTTGAAAAAAAATAATAAATACTATAAGAATGTATATGTTGCAGAAGAGGAAGTAAGTGAGGAAGAGGATAGCGATTTGTGTGCTGGTCAAATTGAGAAAGTAGAACCCTCTACTAGTGAAGAAATATATGAACATTATAGTGTTCATCCTTTGCATTCCAAGGAAGTCATGGGGAATGCTATTGAGTTGTTTCAAATGAAACAAGCCAAAGGGAGTCCCATTAGTGTTTGGGAGGAAACTTTGGAAGCTCGGTGTTTCCCACAGCTTTTTCCAACAGGTCAGGGAGGAAGATATGATGAGCGACCTCATCAAATTCCTGCTTCTGAATACCGGACTTTGCGATTGTATGCAGGAGATGCTAGGTTTCGACAATGCATTCCTTATTTGTTTCATCTCCTGTTTGAAAGCGATCTGTCTGGACTGTCATATGCAGTGAACCACATCTTGAAAAGTGGTATACACATGCAAAACATCTCGGCAAGTGACTTTATGGATAAAGTCAATGTCCAAGATAGTATTTTGGATTCTCACCTGATTAATCTCATGGCGTGTCAGCGTGGTACTAATGAGTACTGGTACCGTCGTCATGGTGATTTAAAATGTATGCTGAGGAACTTAGGTACTCCCACATGGTTCCTCACTCTGAGCTGTGCCGAGTATGGCTGGGAAGACTTACTTGAATTTCTACGAGAGGCAAATGCTAACGTAGATAACATCGAATTCAAGACACCCGGAGAACTGTGCTCTTTGGATCCAGTCAATGTATGTAGGTACTTCAATCATAGATTTGAAGTTATGATGTCTTTCATCATGAATAAGAAGAATCCACCTCTTGGAGAGGTGTTGGATTTCTTCTGGAGAAAAGAGTACCAAGCAAGAGGTGCTCCTCATATACATATGTTGCTGTGGATCAAGGATGCACCTAAATTTGGAACGGATCCAGAAGACTCAGTGATGAGTTTCATCCAACAGTATTCTACGTGTGCTGTTCCAAACGCAAAGGAGAAGAAAAGCCTAAGAGAAAAAGTTCTGCGTTTCCAAAGCCATCGATGTGGAAAGTACTGCCGTCGTAAATTCCGAAACAAAGACAAGTTCTACACTAAATGTCGTTTCGGCTTTCCACGACCGGTGATTTCTAAAGGAAGAGTAAACAGTTTGATGTCTTCGCTGCGACACAATGTCATGAAGAAATCACCTAAAAACACTTACAATTTGAAGAGGAACGAAGAGTCCAAGTATATCAACGACTACAACCCGGTGATTTTGTCCATGTGGAATGCTAACATGGATATACAGTTTGTGGCTGATAACTGTATGGCTGTGGCTCGGTATGTGACGTCTTACATCACCAAAAAAGAGAAGACAGAATTGAAGGATATGTGGGAGGACATTTCCCATGAAAAGAGCCTCAGCAAGAAGTTGTACAGTTTCAGTCTGAAGATGTTGTCGCATCGAGAAATCGGAGCGTACGAATGTTCTGACCGGTTGTCTTCAGCAAGTCTCTATGCCAAGTCCAGGAGTATCGTTTGGGCGAGTCTTGGTCTTGCTGCAACGCGTAATCGAGTTCTCAAACCTGTGCGGGAAATTGAGTATTTGGCGGAAAAGGAGCCAAACAGTACCGACATTTTGTAGACAAACATGTTGGATACATATTATCCAAATCGAAGCAGTCACCTCGAGAATGTTTGTCTGTATGAGGTTCTGCAAAATTACATATTCAAGAGGAACATCAAAGAAGATACTGAGAAAGGAGTGTATGCTGTAATAGGAAGTGAGGGATGTCTGGTCAAGCAAAGAAAATGCCACTTGGTAAACCATCGAAAATTGAGTGGCGAATCTCCTGAAAAAAAGGAGTTTTTCTATTTAGCACTTTTGCAACTTTTCAAGCCTTGGCATGCAGAAGAGGAACTGCTTGGAGATTTCCTCTGTTACGAAGACTCTTTCAATGCCGCCAAGGAGACCATAGAATGTCCTGCTTTTCCCAAATATGTAGAAATGTTGAATGCGGAAATTGAGCAGGAAGCAACGATTGCAGCCGAGATTGCCAGAGACAGTTCTCAGGACAGTCAGAGTTCTGCTTCATTGAGTCAGGATCCACTAGGAGGACCTGTTATCGAAAATGAAGCTGCCACTGCTATGAATGAAGTGGAAAGAGCCATGGCACATGCTCAGGAGGATGCGGTTAAGTTAGAAGAGTTGGAAAGACAACTCAACGTTGAGCAGAGGAAAATATATGACGAAGTTACCATGCAAATTGATCATGGATTAAGTCATGATAAGAAAGAGTGCTCATGTACGTCGTTGAAGCCTGTCCGACTGTACGTGAGTGGAGAAGCGGGAACTGGAAAAAGTTTCCTCATTAAAGCAATATCATGCTATTTGCAGGAAAGGACAGAGTCATCGCTGTCTTGTGTTGTCACTGCTCCAACTGGACTGGCAGCACATAATATTAAAGGGATTACTTTACATCGTTTACTGATGCTGCCAGTGGAGCATGACAACAAATTACAATATCACAAGCTATCTGGAGATGCTTGTTTTGAAGTTTCAAGAATCTTGAGGAAAATGAAACTTCTTATCATTGACGAAGTAAGCATGGTTTCCAATGTCATGCTTGCCTTTGTGCATTTGAGGATGCAAGAAGTTCTCAAAACAGAGTATGATGTGTTATTTGGTGGCAAACACATCATTGTTTTCGGAGATCTTTTGCAGCTGACACCAGTGAAAGGGCAACCTGTGTTCAAAATGCTCACGCATGAAGATACCAGGAAGTGCCTAGGCAGCATTGGCAACGTCAATATATGGTTAAACTTCAATTATGCTGAACTGCATGAAATTATGCGTCAGGCGAAGGATGAAGTTTACAAGACTATTCTACAAGATGTTAGAATTGGAAAAGTGACCGAGCATGGGAAAGAAGCTTTACATGCACGATTACTGTCAAATTTATATCCAGAACAAGATGTTGTGCCTGAGAATATTTTTCAGAAAATTACTGAGAAGAAATCTGGAATATGTTTGATGCCAACTCTTGCAGAATGTGCCAAATTTAACAACAAAATGTTGCATTTAGAAAAGCAAGAGATTGTGAAACTGGAAGCTATTGATAGAGTAGAGCATATGGGATCAACAATTATTTTGTCTGAGAATCTGAAAACAAAATTGGATTCATTAGAGAAGAGTATATCTAAAACTGCAGGTTTTGAAAAGACTCTGAATGTGTGCTTGAACTGCCGTATAATTTTAAGAAGGAATTTACATGTTGAAAGAGGTCTGGTAAATGGATCAATGGGTAATGTTGTTGATTTTGTGAAATACAGAAATAGAGATGGAATTGAATTTTTAAAAATTAAATTTGATGGCATTGAGGAAGTACAGCTAATTGGTCGTTGTTCTGCTAGATTTTTGCTTGTAAAAGACTTATATGTTCGCCGTAAGCAGTTTCCTGTTTGCTTGGCATATGCGGTGACAATCCATAAATCGCAAGGTTTAAGTGTAGACAGTGCATTGGTGAATATTGGCAGTTCTGTGTTCAAGGAGGGTATGGCATATGTGGCATTGTCACGAGTTAGAACTTTATCGGGATTGTACTTGATTGAGTGTGATGTCACAAACATTGTGCGGATCTAGATTGTGTTAAGGAATACAATAGGTTAAGAAGAGAGTATGCGCCACATTTGCCTCAGTATCCTTTGTTTGAGAAACGTGTGGTAGGCCGGAAACGAAGAAATGAGAACAATACTGGGGAGGTTGTAGCAAAAAGACAAAAAGTCAATGAACCTAAAATTACAAGCAGAAACAAAAAGGATTCTGTTGAAGATGTTGTTGGTTTTCAGTTTGAAAACAGTTCTGGTGTCAACTGCTATGCTAATGTAGTGGTTAATGTTTTGTTTTCTCTAGAAAATGTAAAAGAAGAGATTGTGGTCAATTCTGATCAAAGATTTTGCAGTTTGTTAAATTCTGTGTTAGAGAAATATAGCACTGATAGAAGAAACATAGAAAGTGTGTCTGAAATTCGAAATCTTTTACACAGATGTTCAGGCCAAACACAATTCTCTCAAAATATTCAGCAAGATTGTCAGGAGTTTTTAATGTACATGCTTGATGTATTACATGCTGAAGGTGTAGATGTAGATCAGCTGTTTGGGCTTTCTTATCAATGGCAGCATGACTGCGAGAACTGTATGGTATCAAGTACTACTAGTGTAGACTCAGAAAGATTTATATATTTAACTTTGCCAGACAGTAAATCAGTCTCCTTTAATAAGCTAGTAAAAGCAGCTGATCACAACATGGAGTGTAGCCAATGTAAATCTGAAATGATGTCCACATTATTTATACGAACATATGGCCAGTATGTCATTTTAATGTTCCAACGATGTAGGCCTGATGGAACAAAATTGACAACTTTAATTAAAAAATTTGTAGCTTCGCAGTTGTCAATATCAGGAAGGACTTTTGTAACTGCAGCAATTATATATCATGATGGCCCTTCAATAACATCAGGACATTACACAGCTTATTTAAAGTCTAGAAATGGCTGGTCATTCTGCAATGATTCTGTTTTAATTTTCAAAAAAAAATTGCCGTATGACCTTAAAAACTCTTACCTGGTGTTTTTAAAACCAAAATTTTAGGGAAATAATCTCGGGATGTGCTCTGTGGAATTTCAAGAAGTTCTAATGGCTCCTACACAATTTGGCCTTGAGGATAAGTGTATTTCAGAGACATAACTTCTAACCATAGGACTGGACATCATGGAGAAATATGTGCACTTTGAATGAGTTCAGAAAAACTGTTTCTTTTTATAAGCTAATTGAAGCAGCCAATCAAAACATGGAGTAGAGGGAATGTAAGTCTGCAATGCTGTCTACTGTTTTACATTGCTTTGTGATTAAAAGTGATGTAGAGAATTAAATAATTGTAGTAGTCATAGAGGTAGT
Source organism: Lissotriton helveticus (assembly GCF_964261635.1). Lineage (NCBI taxonomy): Eukaryota > Metazoa > Chordata > Amphibia > Caudata > Salamandridae > Lissotriton > Lissotriton helveticus. Next base: position 346,307,401 of record NC_136067.1, on the reverse strand, counting down.
GTAAGTCTGCTTCATAGTAAGCAGTATCAGTGTCATAGGAAATGTAGAACATGACTGAGCAAGAAGGGGAAGATATTACTATTCCAGGATTGTGTAAATGATCTTCAACATTTTAATTCTGAAAGTTGCGGAAATTCCAAATGACGGGATTGGCTTACAAGAAATCCAAGAGTTATAAATGGCTCTGACCAGATTTGGCCTTGAGGAAACTTGTGGTAGAGAGCAAGAAGTCATTTATTCGATGTAACGTGTTTTTAAAAACGATGGAGATTTTCTTTCAGAAAGTGGCGGGCTGAAAGTAATAACAGCACAAAAGAGTGTAAGCTGTTCATAGGACATCCTTGGACGTCATGGAAAGTAAGTTAACTTTAAGGAGTTCTGAATTTTGATTTCTGATGTTGTATGGGTTTTTTAAACACAATCATTTTGATTGTGTTTTTTTTCCCCGCTGTTACATGATGAATACCTTCAAGTCACTGTTTTTAGTGAAATTTGATACATTCTGAGAACAGCAAAAATAAACCATTTAACATGTATAATTAATTCTGTACTGTTTGCATTTATGATGTACATGTAGAACTGTGTAGGAGGCATGGAGAAGGTGAGGCTTCTGTAAGTGTCAAAGGTGTTGCATACAGTGCTGCACTTCTGCGTATTCTTTCATATGCTAGACTACATCTGCACAATGAGATACCTAAGCAAAGGAAACGCAAGTGATGTGATTGAGAAATGAGCAAAATGAATTGCACGTATTTCAATTACATCACCTGTGTTTCATTACGAATCACATTGTGCAGATCAAGTTTAGGTCTGTCCAGGGAAACATAGGAGGTTTGTACTTTGTTGAAGAGTGCAGTGGACATGACTCACTTCATTGGTAGACTTTCACAGATATTATCTCCTCTGTACACTTCAACAAGTGTAAATCTCATCTTGAACTCTGAGTAGGCCTCACCTCAAACAAACCTCTGGATAGGAGACATGTTATTGGCATCCTGAAGCGACACTTTTCTGAAACAAGAGCAATGCAAAAGATGCACCATGTTTTAAGATAGGCCTCACTTCATCTGCATCAAGATACTGTTAGTTTAAAATGTATATCTTTAGGACTGTGTAGGGGGCCTGGAGAAGCAGAAGCTTCTGTCAGTGTCAAAGTTGTTGAAAAACTATTTGTCCTTCAATCTTTTCCCTTGTCTTTTGTAATTTTTAAATACATGTTTTAATATTTTTCAAATGTTTGTTCTCTCTTTCACAGCTTGAAAGTATAAAAACAAAAAGTGAGTAATTTAACGGCAATTATAAGGTAAATATTTTGTACTCTTTTCGTTACATTTCTATCACATTCACCTACTATTAGTTCCACTGCTTCACTTCTTTAACCCTCAGTTTCCTGCCTTTGCTACTTTCCTCATTCCTTTCTCTATTACCTACTTACTCAACTCCTTCCACTCTTTTTCTCAGTCCCTCTCTTCTCATAGTTCCTCAGTCTTGTTCACTCACTCCGTCTCTATTACTCTTAGTGTCTGTGAATTACTTTCCCACCTTTTTTTTGGACCGCTTCCCGGGAAGTGGCCCGGTTCGCAAACCAGCAGCGTTACGGGAGTCCACCATTTTGTGTTTCGGTCGAATCAAGATACAAGATGGAGGGCAAATAATGTTCAGAATGGGTAGAAGGGGGCACGGTAGATGTATCTTGACCCCCTTGGTTTTCTGAGGGTGGCTGAGGAGGACCATAGTTCTTCACTCTTGTTCACTCTCTCTGTTTCTATTAATGTCACTGTTTCTGACTGATCAAAAAAAATTTTTAAAAAAAAGAACAGTAACTATAAGGGAAGGAAACAGACAGTTATGTTAAAAGAAAGACAGCTATAGGGAGTAAACTAAGGATACTGTTACCCGCAATCCACTGCTGATGATGTTACTGACCATGTCATGAATGATGTAATATGTGACATCATCAGCAGTGGATTGTGATAATACGATGAACCTCTTCAGACTCTATTATAACCTTAGATACACTCAGTGTAAACAGACACTCACAGACTGTCACTCATCCATGGAGTTACTTACACACCTAGTCAGTCATGCAAAGAATCAATCACACCTCCATTTTCACAACTATACAGTTATACACACCTTACTTATTCAAACATATACTAAAACATATTTACTCACTTATACAATCCTGGATACAAGTTCACAATGATCCATACAGCCACTCACACATTCACTGGCTCTTATGCACAGTTATTTATATATGTCAACTCTCACATATACTGTATTTTACATATGTACTTACTTTGACATGTAGCACTGAGATACCCATTCACTCACCAATACACTCATGCACACAGTCAACCACCCATCCAGCTGTTTCCACATGCACTTTTGAACCCATACATCTATGCACAGAGTCATACACCTCCCAGCCACCCACACACACACTCAGTCTCCCATACAAATGCTTGGGCAACCAATCAATAACCCATATAGTTACTCATATAGCTACTGATCAACACATGCAGCAGTTTACAGAAGAACAGACATATTGATGCACAAATTAAGACAGTTTAGTCACTAACCCATGCACTCAGTGAGACACATTTAACCACTCACTCATACAGTCAGTCATGCACCTACTAAATCCTTCATCCAGACACTTATACATCCACTCATTCTTAAATATGTAAGACATATTTTAACTTTACAGAAAAATACAGTCACTGGATGTTGTCATCAGTGATGTCATCAGTGATGTCATTTGAGATGTCATCAGTGATGTCATCAGTGATGTCATTTGAGATGTCATCAGTGATGTCATCAGTGATGTCACTGACCATGTCATGAATGATGTAATATGTGACATGATCAGCAGTGGATTGCGGGTGCGCGATATATAGTTAGTACAACTAACTATATATGGAATTTCATTGGTTTTGTGTGAGTAAAATAAGGTTTTTTAAATGCTAATTCCTAACTATATATGGTGTATAACCTATGGTTTTTTCAGTGAATTTTCAAGGTTTTGTAAATGCTAATTCCTAACTATATATGGTCTATAACCTATGGTTTTTTCAGTGAATATATATATATATATATATATATATATTCACAGAAAAAACCATAGGTTATAGACCATATATAGTTAGGAATTAGCATTTACAAAACCTTGAAAATTCACTGAAAAAACCATAGGTTATAGACCATATATAGTTAGGAAATAGCATTTAGAAAACCTTATTTTACTCACACAAAACCATTGAAATTCCATATATAGTTAGTTGCACTAACTATATATCGCGCACCTGCAATCCACTGCTGATGATGTCACATATTACATCATTCATGACATGGTCAGTGACATCACTGATGACATCACTGATGACATCTCAAATGACATCACTGATGACATCACTGATGACATCTCATTTGACATTACTGATCACATCACTGATGACATCATTCATGTGATGATACAATGAACCTCTTCAGACTCTAATATAACCTTAGATACACTCAGTGTAAACAGACACTCACAGACTGTCACTCATCCATGGAGTTACTCACACACCTAGTCAGTCTTGCAAAGAATCAATCACACCTCGATTTCCTCAACTATATAGTTATACACACCTTACTTATTGGAACATATAATAACACATATTTACTCTGTTATACAATCCCTGATACAAGTTCACAATAATCCATACAGCCACTCACACATTCACTGGCTCTTATGCACAGTTATTTATATATGTCAACTATCACATGTACTGTGTTTTACATATGTACTTACTTTGACATGTAGCACTGAGATATCCATTCACTCACCAATACACTCATGCACACAGTCAACCGCCCATACAGATGTTTCCACATGCACTTTTGAACCCATACATCTAGTGAATCAACTGCTCACACATCTATGCACAGAGTCATACACCTCCCAGACACCCACACACACACTCAGTCTCCCATACAAATACTTGGGCAACTAATCAATAACCCATATAGTTAGTCATATAGCTAATGATCAACACATGCATCAGATTACAAAACAACAGACACAATGATGCACAATTTAAAACAGTTTAGTCACTAACCCATGCACTCAGTGAGACACATTTAATCACTCACTTATACAGTCAGTCATGCACCTACTAAATCCTTCATCCAGACACTTATACATCCACTCATTCTTCAATATGTAAGACATATTTTAACTTTACAGAAGCATACAGTCACTGGATGTTGTCATCAGTGATGTCATCAGTGATGTCATTTGAGATGTCATCAGTGATGTCATCAGTGATGTCACTGACCATGTCATGAATGATGTAATATGTGACATCATCAGCAGTGGATTGCAGGTGCGCGATATATAGTTAGTGCAACTAACTATATATGGAATTTCAATGGTTTTGTGTGAGTAAAATAAGGTTTTCTAAATGCTATTTCCTAACTATATATGGTCTATAACCTATGGTTTTTTCAGTGAATTTTCAAGGTTTTGTAAATGCTAATTCCTAACTATATATGGTCTATAACCTATGGTTTTTTCTGTGAATTTCATTGGTTTTTTAACAGCTAATATCTGTAGCTGTAAAATGTATTCTTCTTTAAATCCAAAAATATATTTTATATGTTTATGAATAATTTTTTTTTTAAATATTTTTTTTTCTTCGTTCCCGCTTCGCGAATCGGGAAGCTTCCCGTTAGCTGACCTTGATGCCGCGAAATAGACCGCGAGCCGGTAAACGTTTCTTTACCGCAAGTGCCGCGTTAGAAAACAACATCGTGACGCCTCCCGTCCGCATGACGTTTCACGTTGTCGCGTGATACGTCATATGACGTGCTACGTTAGCGAACTGGTACGCGAAGCGAGTCGCAAAGCGCAGGTTTCTGGAAGCAAACCGGGAGGCCCTGCAAAGCGCTTAACGTAAACACAGCAAGTCATGTGACTTGGTAATAACACTTTTCATTGGTTCATTTCACTTTTGGTTTCCTAATGATGTAAGACTAGGTCATATAATCTAAAATGAACACTTTTGATTGGTTGAGAACTCTTGTTTTTCCCAAATGATGAAAATCCCTCCTTCTTTCCTCACTCTGACTTTCATCATTGTGAGAGAAAGACCCTTTGTGATCACTGAGCAATGGCTTCTTTAGTAGCTTCAGCTGGTGCTTCCCCACCACCTCCACCACATCCAAGGAAGAGTGGACCACCTGCTCAAGTTGTAATTCAACAAGAAGAAGAAGAAGAGGAACAGGAGGACGAGCACGAAGAGAGGCAGTTTTTGCCTGAGCAGCCCAAGACGTCTCACCGGAAAGAAAACTTCATTTGGCAATTTTTTAAAATTTCCAAAGGTCAGAAAAAAGTAAATGCAAGATACGTAACTTGCCTTATATGTCAAGATAGACTGTCCAGAGGGACCGACAAAAAATACAGTTTCGGAAACTACACAATGCATCGCCATATGACTAGGTGGCATCCTAACAACTACAGTGCTGCACAGTTTCGGAACGACCTAGATAATCTCCCTATTATGGCCAGAAGATCTGTTGTACCGGAAGTAACGGGACCAGAGGGCAGGGAGATGGTGCCAAATATACAAATGAGATTTGGTGAAGTAAAACACACCTGCGTATTTTGCGATGGATTCATTTCCTACGGAGAAAGAAGCATCACTCTGATCAACAGAGCTATTGACTATCATATGCAAGTTTGTCCGAAACGCCCAAAATAATAAATACTTCTTTTTTTTGTTTTGTTGCTCCTGTTGAGCCCTTTACAATGAATCGTTTTCATTGCCCCCTCCAAGAAAAACCCAAAAAAATATAAAACTGTTCCGAAAAATTCAAAAACAGTAAAAAAATGTTCAGAAAAATAAAAAAAAAAGTTCTTTTCAGAACTACCTCCCCGTTATTAAAAAATTGGTACAATATTTGGAACTGTGCCAACCTCTATTTCTCTTAGTTCGCTTCCTAGTTCGCTCGCTGGTACGCGAACTGGAAGCGAACCAAAAACAGTAAGTATAAGGGAAGGAAACACACACTTATGTTAAAAGAAAGACAGCTATAGGGGAGTAAACTAGAGATACTATTACCCATAATCCACTACTGATGATGTCACATATTACATCATTCATGACATGCTCAGTGACATCATCAGCAGAGGATTGCGGGTTTTTTGGCAACATGCCTTATCCACGGTTTAATAACGCTGCCTTTTGCTTTATATAAGTTTTCAAATTGTATGAAATATATACCAATAGGTCTTTATGAACCTTTAGGTAGTGCTTTTGTTCATGAGGTCTGGTCGCTTCCATACACATACAGATGTTTCAAAGATGATCAAGAAGTTTATCTGAATGGAGAGGAATGCACTGAGACGCCAGATCATTCACTAATGTGTAGGCACATACAGTTACACGATTCATGCAACAAACACCGACCAAATATGGCTTGCGTGTTGCAAGGCACGCCAGTTCCTGCTATCATCCCCACGTTCAAGTTGTTGGAAAATGGTAGTTATTTGATGCTCAATAATGAAGATTGTTCTGAGTTAATTAAAAAGTATTCCTTTTATCGTAACAGTAAGTGAACGGGTTATTTGCTGCAGAAATGTTCTATTTCCTCCCACACATGAACATAGGGAGTTTTCAATCTGGCCACAAATACCAACCTTGGGACACGTTTCAACGGCATGACAAGAATAAGAGCTCTTTTGTTTCAGAGAGAGGTGGCCTTGAGTTCGGCCCGTGAAACTTTCGTACTTCACATAGCGAACACCCGTACACAGGTTTGCCTTTCAATTTCAGCAACATGTTTCCGACTATCTTTAACGCATCCTCCACAAAATCCCTGGCACACTTTTTTAAAGTTGTTACCAGTGGTCTCGTGACTTCATTTGAAAAAATCTTTGGAGTCATCCCTGCTCCCTTTCATTCCATTTTCTCCACTCTGCTTCGTGGATTGCATTTTTACTTGCATTACCAGCGGACGCTCTTGTGCTTTTTTACATTTTTAAATATGGATGTCCCTCCTATGCAACCTCCGACCCTGCAGCTGCTGACACTGTTCCGCAATCGCATGCTAGAATATTATGGCACAATGCCGTTGGCGATATTAAGCACGGCATATGGATTATCTTTTCGGTTCTCCTACTTCACCTGTGTCCAGCCTGTATTTCACTGCCTGACCTGTGATTTCGATTGGGCCATTGATTTGTGTCTCTGCGGACCGGTTTCTCCTGACGTCGACTTTAATCAGCTGATGACTCCTATCATTACTCACGAGTTGATTTGTCCTGGCGAAAGGATTATGGCTGTGGCATTGATGCATGGACTACTTGGTCCCTGGAATTTACTGGCGGCAGCACAGTCTTTCTTGGAACACAGCTTTCTTGAAAACCCACCGAGCTGTCCTCTGATGGTGATAGAGGATCCGGTGCTGGGAGAGCACGTATGTTCTTTTCCGCTTTTAAATTGGATGGCTGAACTGTTTTCGGATGAAGACGGTGACTTCCTATTGGAGGCTGTTGCAGCTTATTTTGCATACACAGTTATGTCATAGACCTTTTTCATGTTTCATATGCTGAGTACTAGCATTTCATTGACAATTCATTGACTTATTTCTCAAGTTTTTATTATTTACCTTGCCTATTGGCTTAAGACTCGATAAAGTACTTGGCTGTTTTATTTTTCTTTAGCATTGAATTTTCCTAGTTTTTAATGCTTTACCTTGCGGACCGTCCACATATAAACTTGCAATCTGCTCTCATGAGATGGCACTTCTATTATCTTATTCAGTTCGTTTCCGGATCATGAGGAGGTGTCATCTAGGTCCTGGATATCTTTACACCGTGTTAAGTTAGCATGGGCTCATTACCGGTTTAAACGCCATTTTTCCTTTTTTGCAACTTCTGCACACGACACTTAGTTGTTGCTTTAGCTTTCCACCTAGTAGTTCATCGTGGTTTACATGAGAATAATATGTTATTGGTCTACTATCTGCTTTACTTGTTAAACTATATCTGTACAGCGAGTGCTAAAGTTTCAAGAACAACACGATACAGAATTGTTATGAGGTCTGATCTCCACGACTTCATACTCAAAACATAAGTGCAACTTCTGCCAATTCTGGGCATGAGGCGGGTTTTATATTGCTTTGCCGAACACACATACACAACAGTTGATGCGGTTCACATGAAGAGAGAGCTGGTGTATGCTGATGTGATTCCTTCAAATGTAAGACACTAAAGTATGGACACGCCCTAAACCAACACAAAGAGACCTTCTTAGCAAATAATATAATATGTGTATTAGGGAGGGTGAGATATAAGCAGCCGCGGGCCGTGGAGGGAGTTACGATGGGGCAGGGAGGCGGGGAGGGGGAGAAGCAGGGTGGAGCCCTCTCTACCTTGCCCCTCCCCCTCCCCGCCTCCCTGCCCCACCGTAACTCCCTCCACGGCCCGCGGCTGCTTATAAGTGTTGCTAACTCTTATTCATTTACAGCATGTTAACATACTGTCACCATTCGCTTTTTATGTACTAGTAACTATGCTGGTAATTTTGCTACTGATAATATGTGTACTTGTATTCTCCACCCTGCTTCTCCCCCTCCCCGCCTCCCTGCCTCACCGTAACTCCCTCCACGGCCCGCGGCTGCTTATAAGTGTTGCTAACTCTTATTCATTTACAGCATGTTAACATACTATCACCATTCACTTTTTATGTACTAGTAACTATGCTGGTAATTTTGCTACTGATAATATGTGTACTTTTATTATCTAAGGTACTACGCCTGAGAAGACGGCATTAGTAAATAAACATTTCAAATACACATGTGTTCTTCTTAACTCCATGTTCTGGTTTCTAAGAAATATATAACGACCGACTGTTCATGAGTTCCACGTATCCTGAGGTACTATAAGTTCATATTCTGGATTGTCTAAACATTGAGAGTTTGTTATATCCAATGTGACACTGTACCTAGCTTGCTAAATAGTTTTTGATTACTAACGTGAGTTTTGGGACACCCTAATTCGCCGAGGTTCCAATCCTCTGTCCACAGTTCTGTGTGAGAACAGAAACCCTGCGACAAGGGCACCCCCGACCCTTGCTGGAGCTTCATCACACTTGCGATACAACTCCAGCAATGCGCCACCTTTACGGCACAGATACATCACGCATCTGTGCTGTTTTTGCCCCATGATGCGCCGCATTGTAAATGCAGCACACCATAGGTGACGGAACAGCGGCACAGAATGACTAACACATCCCTGGTGATGCGCCAGTCATCATAAATCTATCCCTATGCTTCTTATCTTGTTAGAGATGAACCGCCATATGTATCATAAAAGTTATTTGCATTTCCTAAATAGCGAACTTTAAGGAATAAATAGCGATTCTTTACCATTCCTAGTTTGCGATGAGCTATTTGCTAATTAGCCGAATGTAGCCCAATGAAGCCCAATGTAGCCCAATGTAGCCCAAAGATGGCCGCCAGACACACAAAAAAACAAATGTAGCCCAAATATCAGCCAGATGTAGCCCAACTATAGCCCAGTGACAGAATGACCAATCAGCTTCGCAAACCTCCGTTACGCGAAGCGGAGCGCTGTTACAGATATATATCTTTTTTTGAACGTTAATTTCTCAAAATCCACTGGAGCACATATATTGAGACCTAGCAAAGGCACATCGGGCTACCAGTCCCTAATATTTTGCCAAGTTTCGTGCAAATCCATTCAGCCGTTCAATTATTATTTTTATTATTTTTTTTTGCCCCGCGGGGCCCTTTTAAAACCTCCACATCAAACCTAAGGGGTCAGCGAGGATCTACTATGCCCCCTTATAGTTATTTCCCCCTTTGTTTTGACCTCCTCTTGTCTCTCGATCCTACCGAGAGACAAGATGGCGGCCGCTACGGACTGTTTGGAATGTTGACAGACGCCGGAGAACCAATCAGCTTCGCTTCACAAAGCTCCGTTGCGCGAAAAGTCCGCGAACCAGAGCGCTAACCGGTCCGCTGTTACAGATATATATCTTTTTTTAAACGTTAATTTCTCAAAATCCACTGGAGCACATATATTGAGACCTACAAAAGGCACATCGGGCTACCAGTCCCTACAATTTTGCCAAGTTTCGTGCAAATCCATTCAGCCGTTCGGGCTAAAAGTGAGGCCAACCGCCCTATGGAAAACTCAATGTTAAAAACACGTTTTGGGACCCCCCTTTTTTCTCGGCCCCCACTGGACGAACCCCCCCCAAATTTTCAAGGGCTGCTCAGAAACAAAATGTGCCATTTTCCAGAAAATTTCAGCCGATTCCGTCCACAAACGCCAAAGTTATTAGACATAGAATTTTCAAAAAACCCATAGAGAAAAAATCCTAACTATATATACCTACTGGCGACCGCCAGTAGGTAATATATATATATATATTCAAAGGATAATCCAGCAACAACAAAGCAGACTTCACTTGTCTTGAATACACGGACACGGACCCAAATTCAGTGCAAGTTGATTTATTAGAAGTTGGTGCTCCCAGCCATCATGACGCGTTTCGCGCTACACAGAGCGCTTGATCACATGACACAGATAAGATTTCGGCATTGGTTTATATATCCTGATGACATTACGAAACTTGGCCTACAAAGTGCATAGACATAGAAGAAATCTTCTTGTGCAAACTACAATACAGTATGTTTTTTCCTTTCAATTCATTGTGCTTTTGGCATGATTTATACAATGAATAAAATGTCGGCCAATAAATAAATTCCTGTACATCAGTGAAAAAATATATACATTGCCTAAATTTGTGTTTCTAGGTGGAACGGTATGGAGCCCCATACATTTGTAATGTCCCCTGAATGTTAGAGTCCCCAGGGGGCGGAGATACAGTGCAAAGAAGGCAAGAACAACAGTCTCAGTTAGAGGCTGCTACGAAGGGGTGTCACGACGATACCAGTAAGATACCTTAATCTGGTAATCAGGCCACTATTCAATGTGCAAAACAACGCATGTCACTAAAATAGATTTCAGATTTCTTAAGTAAAGTTAAATCTCTATCTGTAACTTGCCAACCATCATCAGCAGTAAATAGGTGAATAAATATACAAACCTTCATTTAACAAATCAATTTATCATTACGCCAATAATTAAAACCTTAAAATGGTATATAAAGGCTAAAATTGATTTGTGAGTTTAGTATATAAAAAAAACCATGACAATAAATATTGCTAAAAGATGGATAAATGAGACAGAATAAGAAAACCAATATAAAAAATGTAAGTCTAAAATCCATAAAACATGCTAATTCATATTGCACATAAAATAGACCATGTGTTAAATGTCAGTGTATATCTCAAGTGGACACATCACAAGCATGTATAGAGATCTTCCGTGATATTGAGACCTGACGGGTACTTAGTGTTCAGCGCAATTAAATTATGAGTTTCAAGGCGGCGTAGTTTGTCCTCTCTATTGCCGCCTTGTCTGCTCGCTGGTACGCAGTCTATTACATAGTACCTGAGTTTACTGCTCTTGGAGTCGTGCTTTGCTTTAAAATGTCTTGCGACAGGGTAGGTATATATATATATATATATTTATATATGTACAACAACTTGATATACCGTCAGTTACAAGGAGTCGCTATGGGGGCCAGTTTCTCCCCAAGCTACGCATGTTTACACATGGGAGCTTGGGAGGAACTGGCCCTCAAAACACAATACAGCGAAGAGATGAAAACTAACATCATTGCCTGGTATTGTTATATAGAGGATTTGTTTGTAGTGTGGCGGGGGACAGAGAGTCAGCTGAGAAGTTTGTCAGGGCCATCAATGTCAACGAGCTCAACCTTAAATTCACAGTCACCATGAGCCAAAAGAGTGTCACCTTTTTGGACAAGGAAGTGTATATAGATAATGGTAGGATAGAAACTAAGCTATTCAGAAAGGAAACGGCCGGAAACACAATTTTGCATGCGGCCAGTGCCCACCCACACCATCTGATTGCTAGTATTCCTTTTGGTGAGATGTCGCGCTTACGAAGAGTGTGTAGTACTGAGGTAGAATCAGGAGAAGCGCAAGCATCTAGTAAGAACAGATTTTTGCATCATGGCCACTAACCTGGGCCTAGCTTTTGATGAAGCGGAGGTACAGTCAATCCTAGCAGACAACCCGAGTATGTTAGAATTGATACCAGCCGACAAATCAATAGCAATGATGAATGGGCAAAAGTTTTGATACTCAAAAAGAACCAACAAAGAGTCTGTGTACATGGTATATGTATGGCAGAATATTTACGGGAGAACTGTGCCCCGAGCGGTTTGATAGTCACAAACGCCCCACGCCTGTTCCTTGATGACAAGGATTTCCTAAGGGATTGGTACTTAATAGCCTGGAAATGCACCCGTGATTGGTTGGTGTTGATCATCAAGACCGCCAAAAAAACGGCTGATAAGATCTTAGTGGAGATCCAGACCCTAGAAGGCCAAATCAGAACAACTATTTCTGGCAAAGCCTTCACTAAAAGCCAGGACGAGGGAAATAAAGCGAGTAGGGAATTTAGAGACTCCATCCTCTATAAAAAACTCGAGAAATTTAAGAAAGATCTTGCAAAATTCTCGACAGAAAAAGTGTATCCTTACACGAGTGACACTTACACACCTACACCATTTAACAGAAATGGCCACAAAGGGGGATCATCATACGGCACATCCAGTTCCGACGAAGGGGCTAGTGATTCAGACTCCTCGGGCCATACCAACACACCTAACAACAACAGAGGTAGAGGTAACCGTAGGGGTAATTGGAGAGGTCAAAATCACTACGGTGGTTATCCTCAATTTCCACCGTGGTGGCAACCTGCCCCATGGGGTCCACCGATGTATCCACCCACTAATGGACCGTTTGGCCAACAGCCCTTTCAGGAGTACAACCAGCAGCCTTTTTTAGGGCAGGGCCCAGGCAGGTCGAGGGGACGACGGAGAGCACAGCAACAAGGGCAAGTGCGCTGGAACCTGCCACCTCAGACAATGGATCTGAGGAACGGGAAAAAGATACCTCAGGAACAGCAAGGGACATCAGGAGCTCAAACATAGTAATCAACCTGAGTTCATATACCCTCACTGATATGGAAGAACATGTCCTGAACAAAGGATTGGGCTTCGTACCTACCAATAGAGTGGACCCTTTCCTTGCCCAGATTGAAATGGGGAAATTCTTTCGAAAGATAAGACTGCACTACCTTTTTGCAAATAAATCTGAACAAAACATGACAAACCCACTCTTTGATGGGAATACAGGTTTGAAAAAACCATCTACATTTAATCCCACAACAGTAGGTCTTCCACCTAAGGTCGCCACTTTCGAGGAAGCAGTGGACCATGACCTGAGGGAAGTGTATAGCCATCAGCAAAGTCCTTTCATCAACATGTCTAAGAGAGAAAGAGAGGCAGTTAGATCATTGGCCAACAATAGAGCAGTGACTGTTAAGCCACCCGATAAAGGCGGGGCAATAGTCCTGCTTGACTCATGTACCTATCGCGAAGAGTGTTTACGCCAGCTTAATAACACCAGAGCATACCACAAACTCACTAGTGACCCCACTGATAGACTGAAAACAGTAATTGGGCACATAGTAGAGGAAGCACTTGCAGAAGGGTGGGTCACCCAGAAGGAAGCCCAATATCTATGCAATCTGAATCCCAAGATGCCTTACTTTTATATTCTACCAAAGGTGCATAGGGCACAAAGACCCCCTCCGGGTCGCCCCATTATATCGGGCATAGGTTCACTTTTAGAACCGTTATCAACCTTTGTTGATGTCTTTTTGCAACCCTTAGTTAGGGAAATGCCTACTTTTCTGAAGGACACTAAAGATGTCCTTAGGATTATACCTAACATTGAGTACAATGAAGACCTTGACATTTTGGTGTCTTTCGACGTTGAAAGTCTATATACATCCATCCCCCAGACTGAGACGCTTGAGGTGATTGAAGAACTTCTAACAGAGAGAGATCTGAATTCTATCACACCTCTTAGACTGATTATGACCTTGGCCACGGTGGCCATGACTGAAAACTTTTTTCAGTTTGAGGACTCCATCTACCTGCAGGTTAGCGGGACCAGTATGGGCAGCGTTTTTGCCCCGAGTCTCGCTAACCTTAATGTGCACAAATTTGAGGTAGACCACATTCTCGCAGACACCAATCCATACCTAGGTAGTCTGCGAGTCTGGAAAAGGTATATAGACGACGTCCTAGTGGTGTGGCGTGGGACGACAGAGGACCTACAGCTATTTTACACCTGGCTAAATGAGAGAAATAGGTTTCTCAAGTTCACTATGGAATTTGATAAATCTAAGTTGGCTTTTTTAGACCTACTCATTACATCTACCCCCTCAGGTCTCCAGTCTGAACTATATCGCAAACCCATGGCAAAAAATTCCTTACTGGATTATAGAAGTTGTCACCCCAAGGCTTTGAGGGACAACTTGCCCTATGGGCAATTTCTTCGAATTCAAAGGAATTGCTCTACCAAGTCTGCTTTTGAGGACCATTCTAAGACACTGGCAGTGAATTTAGCTGAGAAACATTATCCTAGACACCTCATTCGGGCTTCCAAGAAAAGGGCGTCTAATAACAACAGAGAGAGCCTATTGGAGATTATGCCCCCTAAGCCTAAACAGGAACGGATCACGTGTGTTAATACCTTTTGCACACAATCAAATCAAATTCAGAAGATTGTGAAGAAACATTGGAGGATTCTTAGTACTGGTAACGACACACTTCCACCTCCTTTGTTTGCGTTCAAAAGAGGACAGAGCCTGAGGGACCAATTAATACACACCAGACCCAAAAACACCATCTCCCGGTCTGTAGGGACACTCTGGGACATGCCAGCAGTCACAGGTCACTACCCATGTGGCAGCTGTGCAGCCTGCCCCGAAACTACAAAGACCTTAAACATCGATATAGGTACTGACCGTCCCTGGCAGCTAAGAAGGTTCACCAACTGCAACAGCATGAACCTAATCTATTTGATTACTTGCCCCTGCAATAAGAAATATGTAGGGATGACTACCAGAAAAGTGAAGGTAAGAATCTCGGAACATAAGAGTTCTGTTAGGTGTTCTAAACAGGCTACCAGACTGACTAATCACTTTCTGGTGGCCGGACACCAACCGACTGATCTTCACTGGACAGTACTAGATCAACCACTAATTCCAGCTGGGGCGGATGCCTCTACCTTCCTGTTCAGGTGTGAACAAAAATGGGTGTTTAGGTTAAGAACAGACAAATTAAGGCTGAATGAAGACATCCCTTGGATGTCCCTCTAAAAACATGCTGGCATAACCTTAGTATGTGCTATCGACATTTCCCTGAATAACAAGGTGGTCTATGGGTTCAATTTAGCACTCTCCTTAAACCATAGGGGTCAGCTTGTGACGATCTGTCAAGGAGAGGGTTTATTCTGAAGGATTCATAACGTAGACACAGCGTAATTTTCACTAAAACTCATGATACTACAAACCAACGCCGGTGGAACTACATTACCCGGCATTCCTAAAAACATGCTGGCATAACCTTAGTATGTGCTATCGACATTTCCCCGAATAATAAGGTGGTCTATGGGTTCAATTTAACACTCTCCTTAAACCATAGGGGTCAGTTTGCGACCATCTGCCAAGGAGAGGGTTTATTTTGAAGGATTTATAACGTAGACACAGCGTAATTTTCACTAATTTTCACTAAAACTCATGATACTGCAAACCAACGCCGGTGGAACTACATTGCCCGGCATTCCTAGCTC
Organism: Lissotriton helveticus; assembly: GCF_964261635.1. Lineage (NCBI taxonomy): Eukaryota > Metazoa > Chordata > Amphibia > Caudata > Salamandridae > Lissotriton > Lissotriton helveticus. The sequence continues at coordinate 346,291,582 of NC_136067.1, read as the reverse complement.
GGCTAGCGAAGATGACGTCATACGTCATTGCGACGCCGCGTTCTGAATTAACATAACCGATGATCCCTCGATGCGCCGGTACCTCCCCAGAGACAGCCCAGAGGGACGCCCGGGGTACCGACGGAGAGGTTAGTACGCAGAGCGCAAGGTAGTGTGTTGACTAGGAGGCTAACAAGCAGCGCGCATTGTAGTTTGGTGATATTACTTGCCCGATGGGTAGAATGACGACTTCATGCTGACCGATAAGTTCAGCAGATTGGCGCGCATGACTGAATGCTAAAACGTATCACATGACCTAAAACTGAGAGAAAGGGGAGTCGTTACATCCAGAACCCCGTGATAGATATCAGCTCCATAGCATGGAAAGTGTCACTATCTACATTCACTAGTGACAAGCAAATAAATGATTCGGTCAATGTGAAACAGTAAGGAAGAAAATCGGTTATGACTGGTGGTGTGTGCTAGACGGAGTAACATTACAGTTTATAGGGTTAGCACTGCCGTGGTGTAAAAGTACCTTTTTATTCCCTCCGCCAGAGCGGTGCTCCATGTACCTGAGCTGAAGCCAGGTGAGGTGGGGCCTTTCCTTCCTGCCAATAAGGTGAGTGAGGGGAAACACGCTTATACAAGTTGTCACTGTGTACAGCGGTTGGCAGCATATCTAGCCAACGAATGAATTGATATTAAATATACAATTCGGGCAGACATTAATGGTGCCTCGTCTTTTCTTGTCATTTCTTTTGCATGTATCTGGTTTGTCACCTCTGACGAATGTACCATGAAGCCAGGAAGATGGTATCAGATCACGTCTAAGGTGATATTTTTCTTGTATTTTAGCAGTAGCATATAATGGTCCTGAGGAAGCAGCAGGAGACCACCTGGCTCCGGTAGTCTGCAGAAACATGTCGACCTAAGATACTAGTAGTTATAATGTTATACTACTTTTGCACTGGTTTTTAGACTTTGGGATTGAAGGGGTACTGAATAAATTTGCTTTCCCCTGTCTTTACCCAATCTTAATTGCTTATTTTTCTTTACCACTTATTGATTCACTTTCACTATTTTTACCTGCACTGCTACCCAGTCATTCACAGACACGCTTTCTCTCCTATACTTGAGACATAGATTAGGCTTACAACATCTGCCAATCTATTGTGGAGACTTGCTTGTCCAATACGTGACGGTCCCAAATGATGAAGGGCGGTCTCGTGAGTTGACTGATGGGAACTCACATACTTGGATGATGTCCCACAGGGTAGATCTTCTCTCACTCCCTGTCTTTTTTTCAAATCCAGATACACACTCAAGTTATTGACAGATTGTCTTGACTCACTGCTATCTTATGTTGGTGTACTGACGTTATTAGGGGTCATAGCAGGCGTGGGTCGGTAAACTTCCCCTAGGACCCTCCACCCCCAGTGTTTTTTGTTGAATAAATATACAAACCTTCATTTAACAAATCAATTTATCATTACGCCAATAATTAAAACCTTAAAATGGTATATAAAGGCTAAAATTGATTTGTGAGTTTAGTATATAAAAAAAACCATGACAATAAATATTGCTAAAAGATGGATAAATGAGACAGAATAAGAAAACCAATATAAAAAATGTAAGTCTAAAATCCATAAAACATGCTAATTCATATTGCACATAAAATAGACCATGTGTTAAATGTCAGTGTATATCTCAAGTGGACACATCACAAGCATGTATAGAGATCTTCTGTGATATTGAGACCTGACGGGTACTTAGTGTTCAGCGCAATTATGTAATGAGTTTCAAGGCGGCGTAGTTTGTCCTCTCTATTGCCGCCTTGTCTGCTCGCTGGTACGCAGTCTATTACATAGTACCTGAGTTTACTGCTCTTGGAGTCGTGCTTTGCTTTAAAATGTCTTGCGACAGGGTAGGTATATATATATATATATATATTTATATATGTACAACAACTTGATATACCGTCAGTTACAAGGAGTCGCTATGGGGGCCAGTTTCTCCCCAAGCTACGCATGTTTACACATGGGAGCTTGGGAGGAACTGGCCCTCAAAACACAATACAGCGAAGAGATGAAAACTAACATCATTGCCTGGTATTGTTATATAGAGGATCTGTTTGTAGTGTGGCGGGAGACAGAGAGTCAGCTGAGAAGTTTGTCAGGGCCATCAATGTCAACGAGCTCAACCTTAAATTCACAGTCACCATGAGCCAAAAGAGTGTCACCTTTTTGGACAAGGAAGTGTATATAGATAATGGTAGGATAGAAACTAAGCTATTCAGAAAGGAAACGGCCGGAAACACAATTTTGCATGTGGCCAGTGCCCACCCACACCATCTGATTGCTAGTATTCCTTTTGGTGAGATGTTGCGCTTACGAAGAGTGTGTAGTACTGAGGTAGAATCAGGAGAAGCGCAAGCATCTAGTAAGAACAGATTTTTGCAGCGTGGGTATTCTGAAGCAGTGATCGATAAAGCCATTACAAAGTCACGAATGAGGAAGAGACAGGATCTATTGGACAAATATGACCATTAAATCACCAGTAATCTGGTGTCTGATGAAGTCCCTGAATTACAAAATGAGTTCAGAATTATCACAGTGTTTAATAAACAACATTGTGATTTATATCGAATTTTCAATCGCAATTGGCCTACTCTAAAAAGTGATCCAAATATAGGCCCAACACTGCCACTCAGGGCTACCCTTACCTTCAATCGAGCACCTTCAATGAGGGACTGTCTTGTCAATACGAACCCCGAAATCATGGAGAAGACGACCTGGTTGCAAACTAATGGCGGATTTTTCAAATGCAAAGTATGTAAATCTTGCACACACTGGGTTAATACTAAAACCTACAAAGATGGTTTCAGTGATAGAAAGCACAAAATAGATAAGGTTTTAACATGCAAAACAGAATATGCCATTTATGTGCTTCAGTGTTCTTGCGCACTAAGGTATGTGGGTAGCACCAAGTTGGAGGTGCATAAATGCATCCTGCAACACCTGAGGGCAATTTCAAACTAGGACAATACTTACCCGGTGGCGCGCCACTTTAAGGAGGTACATCAGAGCAATAACAGAGAACTAACATTCTTTGTTATTGACACTGTACCAGCAACTAGGCGTGGAGGCAACAGGGAGGTTGCGCTTCGCAGATTAGAAACAAATTATATACTCTGCCTAGATTCCAAGGCCCAGGGGGGCTTAATGTCACTGAGGATCTACATACCATTTTAGGATACGTTTCCGATTGAATGTTCGCATTTATATCACAATTCTTGTTGGATATCAGATGGACACTGTAAATTCCTATACATATATGAATTTGGTTTTTTTCAATGATTTTTAAATAGTTTTTATCATTTTGAAGTCATGGTTTTAATCATCCTATGTTCTATTTATTATCTTACTGTGTTTTTAGCAATATTATCAAGTTTTATAACTGTGGATTGCTATGTTTTGCACTTTACGATACGTAACTGAGATGTGACCCAGAAAATCTTGCTATTATCTGAACCTAGGCACGGTTGCTCTTTAATTACTTTGCACTTCAATATGCTGTATTCTAAAATAGATGCCTCACCTGTATACTCCATGAGCATAATGAAAAGTAAGGCAGTACTTATTTTCGTTGCCAACAAACGATTAAGGGTTTACGATTTAGGTGTTTGGGGCGTGACTGGGCCCAGTCCGCCCACTCAATACAGGTTTGAATTGAGAACTGCTGCTTCCCAGTTTTTAAACATTTATCACATTTAGTGGTGTTACACTATTTAGGCACTTTGCACTTTTTTCGGCATTTTTTGCACTCCCTTTTGTTTGCACAGCTGCAGGGACTTGCAGCAGATATTTGGTACTGTACAAATAGGACAGGACTATTGGGGATTTATCCCGTTATTTTCAAATTGAGCAGTTCTATGCATACATGTTTTCTGCAGGTTAAACACATATGTTATACCCAAGATTGATTACAGAGTACAGAGAATAATCTATGCCTGTTATACATGAAGAGGCGTTATTTGCACCTTTATGTGAGAGATTTCAATATACACATTCAGTCACATGAGATATATCTGGATATTCAACCAAATATAGTGATTCCAGATTAATACCAAGCCAGAATACTTGATACTGCATCTATTGTAAATCATTACCAGTGCATATGGATATGTTTGGTCTTATGTAGTCTGTTTACCTTGTCTATGCTAACACCAGTATCACGTGCAAGGGGTTGTGTGACCTACAAAAGGGTGTGTGTAATGTTTTCACGTTGTCATGTGAACAAGGCTCAGGGTTGAGCTGAAACGTTATGGTGACTAGCACGCAAATCAACAAATAAAGAATTGCACTGGAACTGAGGTCCGTGTCTGTGCTTTTTGGGGCAGGTGCTAGCAGTGGGCAGCTCGACGGAGAAACAGAAACTGTGGAGATATATATATATATATATATATATATATATATATATATGCATCCGTTTTTTGCTCACACGCAAATTAATCCAGCGCACTCCTGGTTCCTTTTTCACCACAAACGACCATTACTTCAAGTTGTTACTTTTGTTTATTATTATTCTATAGCAGCACTCCCAGCATCACTGCTCGACGCATTTCGCGGCACACGTCGCTTTATCACACGACTACATTTACAAATCTGTTTGTTTAAAGTGTTTAAATAAAGTGAAAAAAGTGAAAAAATGTTCGTGTAGCAGGAGGTGACATAATGTCTGGCAGCTCCTGCCTCATATCTGAGGAAAATTGAATTTTGCCTTGTTATATGTGCCTACGTGTTCCCCATCCTATGTTATATGTGCATGATCGATATGCATATATCCCCCTATGATCGATTTAAGACGCAATTATAGTTGTGTCCAACTCTAGTATGCCAGTATCCAGTTCTCGTGAAAGCAACGAGTATTAGGCCTATGTTGCCAACGTTTTACATTATGTACGTTAATTCATTGAATTGTCCCCGTTTCTAGGCCTCCAAAGGGCCCGGACACCAGATTCAAGCTCCAGTCTCCTGAACCCACTCCGAGGAGCGATGCAGCCCCCACCTGCATCCCTGACCCTTCACTTACTTCCTGCCAAGCAGCGCGGTGCCCGGCCTGGCTCTGCCTGCTTGTCTGCCAAGAATATGTTATGCTTCTAGTTATCAGTCCAGTTTTCCTTCTCCGCATTCCTAAGCTACTGAACCGCATCAGAGGTTCAGCTATAGTCTAGTCTTTCTGTCTCCATGTAAGAGAAATACTGTATTAATATTCATAGAAGATTCATGGCACACGCAATACATGTAGAATATATGCATGCACCAGCCTTAGTGTCAAGTAGCCTTTGCCCTGATAACTTTTAGATTCTTTCAACATGTACTCCAAACACCAGATACCAGATATGATATAGGTACATGTCGTCCTGACACCGCAGACTTTAGTCTCCTCTTCTAGTGCAGAAGTCATAGCCCCCAGTTCTCCCCGGTAACACGTCATTGCCCGTTTGCGCGCACCACTAGGTTAAAGGTCCCAGCTGCTCAGGTAGCCCCCTCCATGTTTCCGCCCATTCATGACACTTCTGTGACGTTCTCATCACATGTCTACGTGCACGCCCTGTGCACGCCTTCTTTTCACGCCCATGTCTTCTTATCTTACGCTTGTCACTAGTTACGCCTACTGTATGTAATGTAATAGAAATGTCTTTCTATATATATGTTGAATTGTGATGAAACGGGTGCAGCTGCCTTCCTTCCTATTTTATTTCAGGCTGTCCCGTTCCAGTCCCTTCCCTTTTGCCTGAATAAAGCCTGTTCAACTCGGATACATCGGATCCTGCCTCTTATTTATTGAGCTATCTGTTATTGTTAATATATTCAAAAATAGTACCGGTAATTAATTATTTATTTACCACATATCGCTAAGCTTTCTGGTATTGGTAGTGTGATCCGTGTACATTTTCCTAAGTATAGATCTAGCATTCTTATTTAATCCCTCCAGTGGGGCTATTATGTATTAGTGCAATCAGGTCACTCTCTAAGTAAATTTATGTTTTGATCATTATACGCTCTTTGAATGATTTTTTGGTATATTCGCTAAATTCTTCCCTCTGGTGGGTGTTAATGATCTATATGTGCCTCCAGCAATTATAAGAACTTGCTATTCCTTCTGGTGGGTACTTGTGTCATGCAGTTATTGAACCCTCTGGTGGGTATTAGTGACCTGTGTTTGCCCCCTATGGTTCTATCCACTTGCTACACTGGGGTTCATTTGATTATCCCTCTGGTGGGTGTTTGTCATGTGTGTGTCCACTTGAATTGTTTTTTTCAAAACTCCCCTTGTTATCCGGGACCAGGATGTAATAAGGTGGCTATGTATTAGCGATATGTAATAAAACATGTGTAGGTGATAGTGAAGTGAATTAAAACTATTGCATTCGAAAGGAAGTCAAAGTCAATAAAGTTCAAAGTTCCAATGGTCTTCGTGTAGGTCAGGTTTTTTTTAAAGGTGATAATGCAGTTCTTCATCCTGGTTCAGACCATGAGGTGTGAGGGTTCTGAAGTTTAGAATATGTTTTGTCTCTTTCTGTCGTAGAGTCCGTTCTCGGTCCCCACCGCGAGGATGAGGTGCCACAGTTTCAATTGCGTAGAATTTTAATTACTTCCAATTGCTGGCATGTTCTCTTTACATGTGTCTGGCGACAGCATTACTTCGGTCACAATTGATTGTTGCCCTGACATGTTCCAGGATGCGTTTCTTCAGTTTGTTTTTTGTGCTCCCTACGTATTTCAATGCACATGGGCATTCTATGATATAAATTGCAAACTGGCTTTTGCAGTTTATAAGTTGTTGGATCTTTCATGTTCTTTTGTTGGTCATTTGAATTTCTTTTTTCTGGAGAGCAATTTTGCAAACCTTCGATCCTGTGCATTTAAAAAAAACTTTTGGTTTCTACCAACTTTCTGGTTTTTTTGGAAGTTGGAAATGGCTGTGAACCAGTCTGTCCCGAAGGTTCTTTAATCTCTTGTAGGTGACATTTGGATGATCACCTACAATTTTTGCTACTGTGCTGTCCATTTGTAAGATATGCCTGTTTTTTCCAAGAATATGCATAGCTTGTTTGTTTCCAGTAGAGAAGGTAGTTATTAGTCTGATGGCATTCTCTTCCTCGGTCTTCTTTGTTTTTTCTTTTAGTAGGTCAATTCTGTTTTTTTGTTCAGTTCTCCTCAGAGCCGTGTCAATTGCTCATTGATTGTACTTTTTCTTTTTGAATCTTGATGCGGCATGTTTCTGATGTTTCTTCCATTTTTCGTTGTCGGAGCAAATTATTTTAGTCCTAAGGAATTCTCCGTACGGGATATTGTTAATGAGGCTGGCTTGATGGAAACTTTGAGCATGTAATACCGAATTGGTAGCCATTGTTTTGCGATGCAAGGTTGATTGTATTTCAATGTTGGCTATATAGATTTCCGTATCCAGAAATACTACTGTTGTTTCGCTGATGTCATATGTAAACCTCAAGTTGTAATCCGAGCTGTTTAGAATTTTGAAGTATTCGCCAAATTCTTCCTTACTGCCATCCCAGACCAATAGCAGATCATCGATGTAACGCAGCCACGTTACAGTTTTGTTTTGAAATCTTTCATTGTCAATGTTCCACGCCCAGTCTTATTCCCAAAGACCCATGGTTAAGCAGGCATACGATGGACTGAATGAAAATCCCATCGCTGTCCCTTTTGTTTGCTTATAGATAAGGTCATCAAACATAAAGGCATTTTGTTCTAGGCACATTTTTATAATTTCCAGAAGCATTCTGTTGTGATTAGTGTATTGTATATTCCGTTCAGCTAGGAAATGTCCACATGCCCTTAGGCCGATATCATTTTGTATGTTTGAATACAGTGATACCACATCCATGGTGATCAGCTTGTATGTTGACTGCCGGGGAGTCCCTTGCAGATGCCTTAACAAGTCGCCTGTGTCTTGAAGGTACGACGTGAGTCCTTTAACATATGGCAGCAGGAATACATCTAGATAGTTGGCCATGGGTTCAAACAATGACTCTTTGGTGGAAATTATTGGCCTCCCTGGTGGTTTCATGGGATTTTTGTGTATCTTAGGAAGAAAGTATATGGTGGCCATTTTTGGATAGTCTGTTTTTAGATATTTGATCTCATCTTCTTTCAGCAAATTTTGTTTCAGCCAATCATCGAGTTTTGCATCCAATTCCTCCTTCCATTTCGATGTTGGATTGCTTTGTAGTTTGGCATAATATTCTTTGTTTTTAAGTTGTGAATATGCCTCCCGCATGTATGCATCTTTTGCCGGGATGACGACATTGCCGCCCTTATCCGCCATTTTTATTTCTATGGTCTTATCGTTTTGTATATTAATTAAAGCTTGATGCTTTTTGAGTGATCTGCCCATTGTCCTGGTCTGCTCGATATTACCTGATACTTCTTTCTTCTTGAGTTTATCCCTAGCGCCGGGAAACCCACTGCGGGCAGCTGTTGCGCGTTACAAGTTAAATAAATAAATAAATTAAATGAAAGGTTGTCCTTTACTTTATAGTTAGATAGTTTGTAAAGATCTTTTATCACACACTCGTGAAAAGTGTCAATTTTGTTCCCTGGGGGCAGTTGTGGGTAGAACTTGGATGTAGGTCTCATCTTACTACATCCCGCTTCTAGTTGTATCGTGTGTGTTTCAATAGATCCCATCGCTTACGTCACCCGCTGCCTCAGTGCTTTTATCGAGGAAACTCATTTCCTGGATGATCGGCAGGCAGGTTTTAGACCTGCTCACTCCACCGAGGCAGTGGTGGTGGCAGTTATGGATACGTTGAGACAGGGGGCTGATAAGAACTTGGCCCAGGCCCTTGTACTTTTAGATCTTTCGGCCGCATTTGACACGGTCGACCATGGAATCTTGGTCGACCGTGTCAGAAACGCTGGCATTTCTGGTCTGGCCCTGTCGTGGGTGGTATCTTTCCTCCAATCCCGCTCTCAATCGGTTCAGCTATCCTCCTTTTCTGCTCCTTTAATCTCACTTTCCTGTGGTGTCCCCCAGGGTTCTGCTTTGTCCCCGCTTTTGTTTAATCTTTACATGCAGCCCCTCCTTGCCTCTCTCTGCCATTTTTCTGTTACTGCCTTCAATTATGCAGATGATCTGCAGCTTATTTTCCCTATCGACCCCTCTCCCCTCTCCTGTTCTAATTTCCAAAACACTATGCTTTTTATTTATGAGTGGATGAATTTCAGCCAGCTAAAACTCAATCCTAGCAAAACAGAGCTAGTTCTGACTGGCGGCCTTCAAACTCCCTGGTCCTCCAACTTTTGGCCCACCGCCCTTGGCTCCTCCCCTTGTCCAGTTAATACTGTGAAGAGCCTAGGTGTTACCATCTCCAGCGATCTCTCGATGCGGCCGCACATTAACACCGTTACCTCGGCCTGCTTTTATCATCTCCGCAGAATCGGGAAGATTCGCAGGTTTCTATCCCAAGAGGCCCTCACCCTTGTTATTCTGGCCCTAATTACCTCACGTCTAGACTATGCCAACTGTCTATACGTGGGGGTCCCTGCCTGTCATCTCTCCCGACTTCAACTGGTACAAAACCAGGCAGCCAGATTAATTTTTCAGCAGCCTAAACACCAGCATGTCACTCCGCTGCTGAAGACTTTACACTGGCTTCCAGTTGCGCAACGGTGCCTTTTTAAATTGGGCTGCACCATCTTCAAATCCCTGTTCGTCTGCGCTCCTGTTTTCATTTCCTTGTGTTTGCACGCCTATGTCCCCTCCCGACACCTTAGATCTTCTGCTCACAATCTCTTGATTACTCCTAGGTTTAATCGTAAAAAACACGGGGGTGCTTGTTTCTCATTTCTTGCACCATCCACCTGGAATTCCCTTCCTCTTTCTATTCGTTTGGCTGCTGATTACCTTACTTTTCGTAACCTTCTGAAAACTCATCTCTTCCGTCTTGCTCATGGCTAACTGTTTTCTGCCTCTCTGTTCTCCAACCCACTGGTCTTGAGCGCCAAGAAACCAATTGGTGTATGTGCGCGGTATTAAATATCTTTTAACATAACATAACATAACATCGCTGTTTGAGGGACTCTGTCCAGCTCCATCAGAGTGACAAAGCTTTCCGCATACCTTGCTGGGAGTGTCATAATGGGTTGAGGAGTTGCTCTTTGATATGTAGCCATTCTTGAGTTTTCAGCAAACAACTTTGCTAGTTTCATTTTTCTTATATATTTATATAGGTCAATTTGTGTTTCTGCGATGTCTATCCGATTGGTTGGACAGAAACTTAAACCTCGTTTTAAGATGTTGATTTCCAATTCCGTGAGTGTTTTTTGGGAGAGATTCATTATTTGAAGTTCCTGACTCGTATCTCCATTTTTGGTTTCAGGATGTTGGTATTTATCTGATGTTAATTCCATTTTTGCCGCATGCTTCGGGTCATTGTTCCCACTCGACCTGTGCCAGAAGTCTTGCTTGCCCCTTCGTTTCCCTCTCCTTGTTGGCTTCTTTGGGCATTTCCTCGGCCTCTTCCTCTGCCTCTCGAAGTGCTTGGTGCTGGTCCCATCTCTTCCCAGTTCTTTTGTTGTAGGGCTAGTTTCATTTAGTCTAAAAAAGAGACCTTGGCCCTTTGCGCCCTTTGTTCCCCTTCATCTCCACTTAGGCTGGCGTCCGTGGATGTTAAAGATGACAAGCTGCCGGTTTCTGCCTCCCAAGAGAGGCCATCAGCATTTTTAAATCTGTCGAATTTGCGTGCGTATGTGAAGATGCGACCCTCCAGGTAGTGTTCTTTATCACGTTGGAATTTGTTTTGCTTTCGCGTTTTCACTGTCAACTCATGTTTGCTAATATATTGCTCAAGTTCCTCCTTGAATTTTTTCAAATCCGTATACATATCAATAGTGGCCAGTTCTTTCTCCAAATCTACACGTAGATCATCAGAACTTTGTACTTTATTGACTTTGACTTCCCTTCGAATGCAATAGTTTTAATTCACTTCACTATCACCTACACATGTTTTATTACATATCGCTAATACATAGCCACCTTATTACATCCTGGTCCCGCCGGATAACAAGGGAAATTATGAAAAAAACGATTCAAGTGGCCACACACATGACAAACACCCACCAGAGGGATAATCAAATGAACATGCATGGGGGTGCACGGGATGGACTTGTTGGGGTGTGTTGATGTGTGGTTGGGGGTGGGGTGTCCCTATGGTGTTTGTACCCTGCCCATGCCTTGGAGTGGCCCTGCCTTCTTCATAGTGCGCATGTGTTGACCGCGGCGGTGACGTGACCGGGACCGGGACTTTGCTGCTGGTTGGCGGGCGATGTGTGTTCCGGATGCAGAGGGGTGCCTTGTTGTCAGGTGGGTCATGTGTGGGTGCCCTTGTGGATGTGTTGTGACCCCCAGCAGGTTGTCTGTGTGGCATGTGTGTTGTGTGTTGCATTTGGGTAGTTGCGTACCTGCAGCGTCGTCCGCTACGGTCCATCTGACGATAGTGTTGCAGCAGGTACATCACCGGATGCATATGGAGGGCTGGGTCCATGGCCTTCATGACCGGGTCTCGGTGATCGCGCTCCGCTGTCGACTTTCCACCTGCTCAGGCTGGGCGGTGTCTCCGCTGCGGTGCGTCTCCTTGTTTGGGCCATGCTAATTTTTGAGCGGGGCGGACGCCATTCGGCACGGCGGTGGGACTCGATTGGCTCCCGCCGCCGCGGTGGCGGGCGCACTTTGATGGGGGTGCACGTCGCTCCGCGGCGGATGGCAAATTACCTATGTTTTGCTATCCTAATGTGGTGGACGTGAGTACCGCTGCTCGCGGGCAGAAAAAGCTGTTTTTCTGCCCCGCCACCACCGCCCGACATACTAATAGACCCCTTAGACTTTCCGTTCACAGTAGAAGACATAGGGGCATATTATCAAGACAGGCAATAAAATTATCGCACAGTTTTAGCGACAGAAAACCGCAGCTAAAACGGCAATATTGGGCTTGATAATATGCCCTATGGAATTCCAGTTCAAGCCCATGTTAAATGTCCTTCACATCTAACATGGGCTTCAATTGGAATTCTATAAAGCATATTATCAAGCTCATTGTCGCAGTTTCATCGGCATTTTTCTGCTGCTAAACCAGCGATAATTTTATCGCCTGTCTTGATAATATGCCCCATAGGTCAAATAATCCAGAGCATGCCTGGGGATAAGGCCCCGGGCTCGGATGGTCTCACAACCTCCTTTTACAAAGCATAAAAACCGCTGTTGGCACGCACCAGCTCAAAGTATATGAGGAGGCTTCACAACCTGGCACTCTTCCCCAATCCCTGGGCTTGGCCTTAATTATCACAATCCCCAAACAGGGAAAACCGGCCAACATATGCGACTTATATCGCCCGCTGTCACTGATTAATGGGGACAATAAAATATATGCTAAAATGCTGGCCTCACGACTGCAACCACTCCAGCCTGCAAATGTGCGCCATACCAGGTAGATCCACTTCGCAAAACATTTGTACCATCTGCGCGCTCCTACATTATTTGCACCCATACGTGTCTGCTATTGCTGCTTTATTGGACACTACTTAGAATGGCCTCTTTTGCTTGCACTCCTGGCCCGTATGGGTTTTAACGCAAAATTCATAAGACAGATACAGTTACTTTACACTAACCTGTCAGCGCGTATTAGAGTGAATGGGGTTGTGACCACTTGTCGCTAGGCTGCGGCAGCACCACAGGCAGAGGGTGCTTGGATTTACGTCAAGAGGTCTTATGGTGTCCCTATATGCTGATGACATGACACTGTATATACAGAGCCCACAGGACAATCTTAATCTCATGTTGCGCGAGCTACTAACATTTGGGCGCCATTAGAGGATCCAGGTGAACTGGTCCAAATCCAGAATACTGCTGCTCTCTGAAGGCACACAATTATTTACTCCTGATTACCCACTATAACGGTTGGATGGTGCGGGCAAGTATCAAAGGGTGTTGTTAAGCGAGATTTAGAAGAGGTTTGGGACACAAAATATGGCTAGCCATAGCATGGGGAGAGGAGAAAATACCAATCTGGACCGGGCTGCCTATCTCCTTGGCAGGGCGAGTTGAAATAATGAAAATGATAATCATGCCCAAGCTGCTTTATTTATTTGTCAATTTGCCCATACCGCTCACTGAAACCTTCTTCAAGAGACTAAGGCCCGCTATGATCGACTTGATCTGGGTGGGTAAGCAGCCCAGAATCTGACCTTGCCCCTCAACCAAGGGGGGATGGGTGCACTGAATTTTAAACTTTATACATATTGCGTGCATGCCCAATTTCTATACTATTGGCTATATCCTGTCCCGTTTCAACCACATGTGGCCATTGAAGCAGAAATTGTTGACCCTCTTCTGCTCCGCACTGCCCTATACCAAAACTATAGATCCTATATAAGACTCCTACCAAACTGCACAAAATGGGCATAAGACCAGATATCCAATGCTTGAGGTCTAGAGCGTCAGACACTACGTTTATTCATCTCGCCTGGAGCTGTCCATTAGTGTTGAAATACTAGCACAAGGTGTTCACGGACCATGTACTCCATCATAGAGGCGGATATTTGCTGAACACCTCTGTTGGGTCTACTGGGTTATGTATTGGAGCTCCCTTCGGGTGTGTGCAACCTAACAGCAATGATGCTGTTACTAGCCAAACGTGAAATAGCAATACACTGGGGTGGAGGCACGAGTCCCACCATGAGCTCTTGGATTAAGAGCGAATGGAGGGCATGCCTCCGAACCGGCTGTAAACCATGCTATACCACCAATTGAGGGCTATCTGCAGGACATGACATAGTACCTTCCAGGCCCAACCGCCTACACTTGCCTCGTTAGAACATATACTAACCAATGCATCCTCGCGCAACCTCATCTCCCGGCACTACACCTCCATGCAGCGCAAACACCCAGTCATTACTCCAGGAGCAAAAGGCTTATGGTACTCAGAGATGGGGACCCAGCTAAATGAGGCGCAGTGGCAATACTGCTGTGGCCAACTGGAATCTCTGACTCCGACCTACAAGCTATGACTGCTGCACTTTAAGTTCCTACACCAGCTATATAGGACTCCTACCCAACTACACAAAATGGGCGTAAGACCAGATAGCTAATGCTGGAAGTGTAGAGCATCAAACACTACGTTTATTCATTTCACCTGGAGCTGTCCATGACTGTTGGAATACTGGGACAAGGTGTTCATGGACCATACACTCCATCATAGAGGAGGATATTTGCTGCATGCCTCTGTTGGGCCTACTGCGTTATGTAAAGGAGATCCCTTTGGGTGTGTGCCGCCTAACAGCAAAGCTGCTGTTACTAGCCAAATGTGAAATAGCCGTACACTGGGGTGGAGGCGCGAGCCCCACCATGAGCTCTTGGATTAAGAGTGCCATATATTGCCAGGAACAGCTATCCACTTATTGGGAACTTATGCCCCTGGTTTCTAGACCCAAAGATATCTGGGCTCCTTTCATGGAGTGGTAGCGGAGGGAGGGGACACCCATTCAAGATCCCTTGTGACACATCACATGCCACACTGCCCAGCTGCCCACAGCATGTGCAAAGTAGCATTAGATGTACCTGTGAGCTGTTCCTTTGTCAGATGCTCTCTATGGGGTTGCTAATGTGAGACAGGTCGCACCATATATGTATGTTTTGTGATCTATCTCTGGGACTCAGATTATGAAAGGAAAGAGGTATCAACAAAAAAAACACTTGAACATGACTCCTACCTGTTGTTTATGGTGTTGTTTTGATAAGCAAAATGATGTATTACTTCAGGACATTGTAACATCTACTTGCAAACTAATAAACCTATAAATAACAATAAAAACTTCTCATCCACAAATACAAAGCCCTGCACAACAGAGAATACCCGAGCAGCTGCATACGCATGCACCAAACCACCAGACACTTATGCTCTACCTCATTCTCACTCGAACGCATTCCCACATCTGCAAAAGCTGAACTGCAGATGGCTCATTATCTTACATGGCACTCAAGACATGGAATTACCTCTATCTTGCACAAGCACCTGAATACCCTATTGGGGGGTAACATAACAAGATAGAGCCCAATTGTGATGTTGGGCAGAAAGCCTTCACCGGCGGTCGGAGGCTTTCCGCCCAACATGGAAGGTTTAAAGTCTGACTGGCGCACTAGGATGACGATGTTCAGAGTTTAAACTGGTGGGGGAATCCGACGCAGTTCCGATGGGCTAAAGGAGCCCATCAGTCAGTCGGAAAGGCAACATAATCCCTTAAGGACAAGGGGGCAGATTTACAAGCCCTGTATGCCACATTTGCGCCGCTGTTTTGTCACTTTTGTGACTCAGCGGCAGCGCGAAGCCAGCACCATGCTGGGGGGTATTCACAATGTGACACATCTGGGAGATGCATCACGTTGTAAAGCCCTGCGCCACATGTGGGCGTTACAGCGCAGGGGGGGCATTCCTGTGCATGAACGCCTCCTAAAAGTGGCTGAGTGAAATCTGCAAGATTTCACTCAGTCACTTTTAAGGTCATGCTGCTTCAAAACCCTGGGCCTACTTGAAGCAGGCATAAGGATTGACGCAGCATGTTAGGCATAGGGGCACCCCGAGCATTGCTGGAGCTGCGTCACGCTTGCGAAGTGACTCCAGCAATGCATCACCTTTACAGCAGCAGATGCGTCATGCATCTGTCTACTTTTGCCCCATGTTGCGCCGCATTGTAAATGCGGTGCATCCATGGTGGCGCAAGAGGTGTGTGCTGTGATGCACAATAACTGGCGTATCCCTGCTGATATGCAGGGATGTGCCAGTTATTGTAAATCTGCCCCAAAGTTTCTGCTGTCACGATTATGATGTTGGTGTCTGAAAGTAAATCCATTTCAGCCTTTCTGTCATGGATTGGTTGTTAAAAACTGACTTTGGGGTCCCCTTGCAGAGCCACGTTCCCACTCTGCATTTGGGCCTGGGACATTCCACCACCATAAGGTGCCTGCTACTAGGTGCAGGGATATTTACAAACTTCAATTTTACAAAGGGAGTTTGTGCTACGGGTGTTTTCAGCCCGTCGCACAGTCTCCCATTGAATATTGGAAGTTTCCAACCACACTTAGGGCCTCATTACGATGTTGGTCAGAAAGCCTCTGACCAATAGTCTGAATTTCCTAAACCACGTCGGAACACTACCGACCGACTCAGTCGGAAACAATTTCGACCGATCGATTATGATGCTCGCGGTTGGAAGGTGAACCATTTGGTCTTTCCGAAGCGGTTCCGACTGGCATTCAGAGAATCCGAGTCGGTTGGAGCCGATTCGTACAGCCTACTGACAGCGTTTACTCCCAACTTATCATAATGTCGCATTCAGACAGCATTTTCGAATTGGTCTGTCTAACACGAAAAGGCTGTCGGAAATTGACTTTGGGGTCTCCTACCAGACCCCCCTTCATCCTGAGGTCTCCAGTTGGGGTCTGTGGGATTACCCAGGGGACCCCCTTGTAAATCCATTCACAGAGTGGCTGGCGCCATCGACTGCCCACGACATGGTGCAAGGTTTTCCATAGACACTCATTTTCCCCATATGAGCCTGTGTAGTCGGTCAAAACACGGGCTCCTATTGTAGTCAATGGAAGTCCTTCCAAACGGTGTTCGGTAGCATCATAATTGTTCTGGCAGGACCGCTGACTGTGAGTCGATCAAAACCGAATCCGACAAGGAGTCAGGCAGTTTAGGTTCCGACTGACATTGCAATGAGGCCCTAAGTGTAGTCGCATCCTTATTGGGAATATGGAACCGCCAACCCATGGTTTGGTGGTTCCTCTTCTGCAACAGTGTTGGTCGCAATGAAGTCTGCCAGATATCATAATTAGGGCCAAAGTTTGATCAATTTTATATGTTAAATATTTTTTTATTTGTGTGTTTAGTTAGATAATTCATTATTTATGCCATTTCTGAAAATGTATGTTTTTAGTTGCATTATTGTGTAAAAATAATGTATAGATATTTTTTTTTGTCACAGGATGTTGGTTTTTTAGGGAATATGGATGGAGAGATTTAAAAAAAGTTATTTTTAAAATTTAATTTTGGGTTATTTATTTTATTGATATGACAAATAATACTGTTAAATGTATACATTTTTTGTTACATGAATTATGTTTCTAAATAACAATCTAGTATTATTTGGAATAAATGTGGAAATTATATTAAGGGGTCGATTCTGATTTGGTAAAATGCCCTCCGAATAGCCGTACGGAGCTTTTTTCCCATACGAATCGTATGTAGAACCGTTCCCATACGTACCATGTAGTACGATGTGTACCCAAATTAGTGCTCCGTACGAATCGTATCAAAGACCGTACAACTCACAAATCCATGCGAATCACATTCGGAACGCGCAGTACGCGATGTCCGTACGGATCGAAGCTGCATTTTCCGACCCAGCAAGTACGAATCGTATCGACAACACTCCGTACGACTCTTTTTCTACGGGACCTTAAAACATCCGTAAAAGCAGATTTTGCCTCAAAATGCGTGCGAAACGGACCCCCCGGGTACGGTGCGTACACCCCATGATTGCAGCGGTACGGTGCATCGGGGTATGGTGCGTACACCCCTGGATTTCAGGGGTATGGTGCGTATGTCCCCGTGCGTACACCCCATGATCGTAGTTGTACGGACCGTAGGGGTACAGTTCGTACATGCCAAGGTCATATGTGTACGGTGCGTACACCCCTTGATTTTAGGGGTACGTGCATATGTGATAGTGTTGTCCTCTGTACGAATTGCTCATATGCGACATTTACTGTACAAATCGCGTACTCATTCCCCAGGTCATACGGCATTTTTACGAATCGTACGGTTCACTGTGCGGGTCGATGTCGTACGGATTTACACTTCATTTTCGTTCAGTTCGCAATGATTCGGACGTGTTTTCTCGCAACGGATCGTACTACGCGATTCGGACGGATCCGTACGATTCGTACGGAAACGGCTACGAATACGAATCGTCGTACGGATTTGTTTCCCGAATCGGAATCGACCCCTAAATGTAAAACAATTATTAATTGTTTTGTAAATAGTAAAACAATTATTTAAATTATAAAAATATGGTAAAATTGTATATTTATATATTAACAATCAATGTAATAATGTTACATATTTGCAAATGAATTTTTATAACAAATGTATATTTAATAGTTATCTAAATTCTTTTTTTACATTATTTTATATATTTTTTAAATGTTTAAAATTATGTCATTCTAAAGAAATTGCTTGAAGGATTTATAATTTTTATATTTACATTTATTTTAAACGTTGTTGTGATGTTGTCGAATTAACTTATGAATTTAGAATACATTTGAATTATTTATGATGTGAAAAATTATAACTTGTATATTTATATGTTATAGATATAGTTTTGCAACTTATTAAATAACATTCTACTACTAAAATATGAATATGTTTATTATTGGAATAGGTTCTGGTGGGAATCCATTTTCTAATAATTGTTAATTTTAGCATACAAAATATTTTGAAATCTTACTTTGAATAGTAGTTTCATACGATTTTAAAAAAACGTTTATGTTTTGCATTCTTGGGGTATAAATTATTTTGTGTTATGTTTCAAAGTTTAGGAATGTTGGTAAATGTTCATACAGATATATATTAAATATTTATATTGATTATAGCGCTAAACATTTTTTTTATATGTTAATGTTTAATTATAAATATATAGGTTTTTAGTTTGAGTTATTGTCTTTTTTAATTAATTTTCATTTTAATTCATTTTATAGACCAAAAATTATGTATGAGTATGGAGTATTGCCTGTGGATATACCGTTTTTAATGTCCACCACCTTCCATAAAATGTAGCGGAAATGGTAAATGGTAGCATTCCAGGACAGACTGGGAGTCTGTGCCTGCTCTCTCCAAACCTATGAATGCAGCTGGGGTTGGAGAGAGGTTCACTGCTCATGATGGTTTGGCTGTCCTGAGACAGAGGGCATACACATGGCGTGAGGTACCAGGGGGCCCCCGTAAGGCCCCCTTTGTTTCCTCATCGCCACAGTTTTCATGGCGGTGGAACAGCAATGAAAACCATAGATGGTAGGAAACTAGTAATATGCTTGGTTGAACCGGGGTGGCCCTGCCAAGCACATTTCTGCCTAAACACCATGGCAACCCTGCCGGGGAATGGCGGTTCCCTGGCAATGGCGGCAGGGCAATGGCAGTCCAACTTCCCTTTTTGTAATAGCCACCAAAACAAAACTGATGGTATTATCCCAAAGCAAAAAACTTAGGAAGATCAACATTACCCTAAATGGCTCACCCCTAGAGGAAGTGAATGCATTTGATTACCTGGGAGTAAGGGTAAACCACAAGATGAAATGGGACTCACATATAGCCAAAATGCTCTTGAATCCTAAAAGAGTGTCTGGAGCAATCTCAAGAGACCATCGTGCAACCTCTAGTAGACCCATTGCCGCTGCTCTAGCCGTCTATGATGGAAAGGCACTGGCTGCTGCAACCTATGGGTCTGAACTGTGGGGCTTTGATAGTGTCCCTGAGCTAGTCAAAACTGAGAACAAGTTTTTGAGAGAGCTAGTGGGTTTCCCGGTATCTACCCCCTTAAAAACATTACTCCATGATATGGGTCGCCGCTCCCTTAAAGATATAGTTGGCTTGCGCCCATTACTCTATTGGGTGCGCCTCAGAAGGACTCCGGAGCTGGCACACTATGCTGCAGTCCTAGATGAAATCATTACCTGGAACAGCCCAAAGAAGATTGTTTGGTTGAATAAGCTAAGGGTACTGATGATTAACTTGGGCTTAAGTGAAGAATGGTTGTCACAGTCACCCCCCCCCCAAGAGAAACTATTAAGAAAATCTATTGGGAGTGGATCCAAGCCAGGGACCTTGAAAGCTCAAAATGGGGTGTTTTAACTGATCAGTTTCTGGTCCATAAACCAGTGAGGAAGTTAGAACCTTTCCTTGATTTTATTAGATCACCGAGAGACAGAACTTTGTTCTTAAAATTAAGGTACGGGATTCTCCCCTGAATGTTTTTACCAGACGCTGGAGAGATTCCACCATGCCACCTGCCCGGGGTGTGCAAATCCCACTGAGTCCCTAACCCACTTCTTGTTTGCCTGCAGGGCCTATAGTGGGCCCAGGAGAAGATGGCTAAAACCAGTCTGTAGAGCTTTGGGAACAAGGCACCACTCAGCGGCTCTCCGCATCCTGACAACGAACACTACATCTATGATGGTTATCTGTGGCATAGCGAAATATCTGGGGAAAGCATGGCAGATACGCACAAAGCTTGAACAACCTAGCGTGGGGGTAGGGAATTGAGACGCACAATTTTTATCACTTTTGCAACTGTTACTTAAATCTTTTTAGAGCAAAACAGATTAGATCTGATTTTTAATGCGATTGTGTATTCTAATTTTTATTCTGTGCCTTGCTTTTTGTATTTTGAATTCTGTTTTTTAACAAAAAATTTACCTTATACAATGATGAAATGTACTTACTTTTATGATACTTTGCTATCGAATAAAGTATTACAACGGCAACGGTAATAGGGTGTTCGGGACACCAGCACGCCACACCTCCACGACCCTGGCAGTCTAGACTCATATTTAAGCCCTCAGTGTCCAACACCTTCCCCAAATTGGTTTAGATTGGAGTGAGACTAGTAAATGTCTCTTCTTGAGTGTTCACCACCTTTCCAAAATTGGTTTGGATTGAGTGGAAATGGTAAATGTCACACTTTAGTGCCCATCACTTTCTTCAAAATTGTTTAGATTGAAGTGGGAATACTAAATGACACCCCTTGAGTGCCCAATACCTTCCCCAAATTTGTTTAGATTGGAATGGGAAGAGTTTATGTCACTCTTTTAGTGCCCAACACCTTCTTCTTCAAAATTGATTAATTTGAAGTGGGAATAGTAAATAACATTAATATTTACATCTTAACAAAAAATAAAGACATGAGTGACTGGATACCCTCGCAGGAGACAAGCACAGCTCACCTACATTCAGTCAATTTGTAAAATTGTATTTGATGCATATTTTTACATTTTTAAAAATGTATTTCTAGCTAAGAAACATTGATATATTTATGAGTAAAACAATTGTTAGTACATTTTGTTAATTAACAATTGTTAATACATTTTGTTTTATTAAATGGACAATGTAAATTGAATTGAATAGCATTGCATACTGTACATTTTCCATTTTTTGTTCAATTGTTTAGCATTTATTTAACCTTTCTTCAATGTATTATCACTTAACATCGCTTTTTTAGTATTCATTAAATAAATGTATATTTTTATGCTAATATTTAATAGACACTACAATTTTTTATTTATTTTACATGTTTTGACATGCTTTACATGTTTAATAATGTTTCTCATTTTTAATACATTTAAGAAAAGAAGTTTTACTTATTCTCCCATTTATTTCTATGGGGAGATAGTCTTTATTTTAGGCCATTTTTGTTTACTGCTCCCTTCTATTTTGTACTCTATTTGTATCCTTTTTATTCTATTTTCTAGGGGCCAGGTTGGGGTAATGTGCTGCTTTTGATCAGACAGGTAAATCCTTTTTAAAGGTTTGTTTAGGGTTCTGAGGGTAAGAAGATGTAGTGAATAGTTCTAGAGGTTAGTTATAGTGTTGTTTGTGGGTGTTTTGAGCATTTAGGCCCTAATCACGATAGCGGTCGGACAGCAACCAACGGCTCGTCGGTTTTTGACTGACTGCCATTGCCTGCAGTGGTCCAACTGACACATTAAGATGCTTGCAGTAGGAGACAATAGTTGGAGGGACCGCCCAATGCTTTCCTGAACCCATCGTTTGGTCGGAAACTCACTATAATCCCTTAAGGACGGCATGTCTGAGGTCGGGAAAATGATGTCGGTTTCCCACAGCCCTTCCATGTTGGGCTTTCGGACATGGAAAAGCCATTGAAAAGCTACATTGGGGGCCCCTAGCAGGGCCCCATTCCACACTTCTTGGGGGGTTTCATGGTTCCTAAGTACTTTGGATTGCTTCGCAGGATCTCCATTGGATTGATTTTATTTTTACTTTTAAAGGAGGCTCTTTAAAAAAAATGTTTTCCCCATTTTTGGTGGATTATACTTTTTTGACTACGTGGATACAGAGGATGATCTGCAGCTACAGAACAGTAAGTCCTATTTAATGTATTTGTTTTGGGTGTAAAATGCTATATTTTATACTTGCGTAAATGTCATTGTATTATGAAATATATATTTTTAGATAATGGATTAAGTATGATCTTTGAGCTCTTTCGTTGGTGAGGTTAAGATTTTTAATAGGAATAATTTATATATTACTTTATTTATTTTTGTTTTGATAATGTAATAAAATATTATTTATATAAAAATGGTTTGTCTAAATGATTTGTCATGTTGGTTAGCATTATGTTATAGTTTTGGACAGATTTGTAGGTTAGTATTTATTTTATGATATGCTTTTTGCTATTATTATGATTTTAGCAGTCATGGACAGGCCCGCTATGCCAGCGCACTAGTTCTCCTGCCCGCCATATTACGAGTAATCTCATGGTCTGGTGGGTGGCTCTTTGGCATTCCCCCGGCTGTACCTATTAAAAAGGCACTGCAACGCCAAAGCCCGTTCCTTCTCAGCATGAACTGTAAAGTCCATGCAGTGCAGGAAAGGGGTCACTGCACACAGGGGGGCACAACAAGTCCTCCCATTCAGGCACACAATAGCCCTGATGGAACAGAGGGCCCTGTAGGGCCCCCTTTGTTGCCTCACTGCCACAGTTTTCATGCCGGCCTCACTGCCATTAAAACTGTGGCGGTGAGGAAACTCCTAATATGCTTGACTGTGCTGTAGCAGCACTGTCAGGTTATTAGAGCTTCTGACCACCATGCTACCACCGCGGGATCGATGATCCAAGGTATTCATAATACAGAGAGTAGATCAACTCATGATCGGCCACTTAGTAATTTACTCACTTGTTGTTTATCAAGAATTTGATGTTAGATTGTGACATGTTGTACATTCTTTTGATTTGTTTGCTAAGTTTATGTGCAATTTGGGTTACAGATTGGTACATTTGTAGCTGCTGGTAGCTTTGCTCTTTCTGTAATGCTTCTTAAAGGTATAGCGTGTATGTGGGGTTCTGACTTGTGTGGATTTTAAGGCATCGTCCCATCCTTCACTTTTGTTGTTTGTTTTGGCTTACTTTGCCAAGGCGCAGTCATAGACATTTTACCATTGCATTTGGAATTCAGGTTGGCGTCTGTGTCAGGAGTGATGTAATATGTCAACCCAAGTATCTTTGAAATAATCCATTAGGAGATGTAGGCTCTGATTAGGATGTCGGTTTAAAAACAAAACACCTAACTCCTTGTCAGATTTGGTTCTGACCGACGTGTGGTCGGTGGTCTCTCCTGACCAATTATGATGCTTCCTAACACCGTTCGGTAGGACTTCCATTGACTTCAATGTGAGCCTGTGTTCCCCCCGACAGCACTAGCTCCTATGGGTAAAATGGGTGTCTCCGGAAAACCTTGCACCTTCTGGCAGGGAAGCCATGGTGCCTGTCACACTGTGCATGATTTTACAAGGGGTCCCTTGGGTACCCCCTAGACCCCAAACCGTAAGACTCGGGATGAAGGGAGGCCTGTTAGTGTCCCCCAAAGTCAGTTTCTGACAGCTTTTTCGTACTGGACAGATCGAGTCAGAAAGGCTGTTGGAATCCGACATCGTAATCATTCGGTCAGAAACACTGTCCATTGAGCTGTGTGACTTGGCTCCAACCGAAGCGGATTCTCCAACTACTGGTCAGGACCCATTCGGAATGACCGACCAGTTCCCTTTCTGACCGCAAGCATTGTAATCGGTTGGTCGGAAATATTTTCGACCGAGTCAGGAGGATGGTTTCTGACATGGTCTAGGAGAATCCAACTGTTGGTCTGAGGTTTTCTGACCAACATCGTAATCAGGCCGAAGGTTTGTGTTCATTTTGTTGGTAGCAAAGGCTTTCTGTTAGTAAAAATCATGGTTCGCTACCTCAGGGACATGGGCTAGTGCTTGCATTGCTTTTAAACTAATTGGAAATTGACTGTTTGCAGCATAGTCTACACTTAGGTGCTCATTGCAATGTTGGGCGGAAAGCTTCCGCCCAAGGCCATTTTAGAATCAGGACCAACCGACTTGCGGTCCGCTGTTCTGACCGACGGATTACAATGCAACCGGACACTGTTCAGTCAGATTCCCATTGTTTCCTATGGGATCCGGTGTTACGCCTAAGAACCGACCGTAACACAGGCTCCTATGGGAGTGGGGTATAGGGACGATCCTTGGGGGATGCTGCAGGTAATCTTCTTGGGTTCTGAGGTGAATGGTGGGAGATGGATTCTCTGTCTTTTTTTCGGGTGAGGTATGAGGCGACCCATTTGAGGGCAAACACCTGGATTCATATATGGTGGGGTCTGTTAAATAAACATAACATAACATGTGCATTTGTAAAGAACAAGTATCACCCAAGGGTATCAAGCCACTGAATAGTCGATGTTTATTGTTACCTAACTCAATGCTACTCATTGATCTAGATGTGATGGGAGACGGTTTAGAAGGTGACTGACAGACCCAGGAGGATGAGGCCTGCCATTTTGTCGCAGGACAGGAGGGCCCTGATGTCATCAGTGGGTGCGATCAGGACAGTCTTGGTGCTGTGGCTAGCTCAGAATCCGATTGAGAGGCGTCTAGAAGGATGCTATGTTCATGGTGTTTGGTGAGTTGCTAGTTGATTGCCATCTCGAGAACCTTCGCTGGAAAGGCAAGCGGGGAGATGGGATGGTAGTTCTCTAGTTCTGTTGGGTCAGTGGATGGTTTCTTAGGGAAGGTCCTCCCTTCAGTGTATTTCAGGTCCTCAGGGAAAGAGTCCATGGTGATGGAGGTGTTCAGGACTTACTTGAGGTTGTGATCGATTGTCTTGCTACCAAAGTTGAAGATGTGGTGGGGACAGGCATCCGTAGGTGCTTCGGAGTTCATGGAGTTCATGATAGAGATTGTGGCTTGAGAGTTGAGAGAGGGCTCCAATGGGTGAGCGGGTGTTCAGGTTTGTGTTCATGAGTTTGAGCAGGCTGATGCTGTTGATGGCGGGGTGCTGGGGTTTGAAGTTTTTGCAGATGACTGAGATCTTGTCTTAAAAGAAGTCTGCCAGGGTGTAACAGTTCCTGGAAGGGGTGATGTCATTCTCGGTGGCTGCAGAGTCAGAGAACTCCTTCAAGATGATGAGGAGCTCCTTGCTGTGCTTTGTGCATCCTTTCAGGAGGCGATGGTATTGGTTGTGTGCTGTCTTGAAAGTGGTATGGTTTACTGTCTTATTGCAGGTGCGCCACTTCCTTTCCAGTTGCTGTCATTCGCATGTGTTGGATTTTAGCACTGCGGTGAACAAGATAGCTATTCTGGCAGGTCCTTTGACTTTGGCTAGCTTGGCGGGGGTGATTGTGTTTGCTCATTTTGTGATCCACTGAGTCCTTGTTCTGCAGCCTCCTCTTGTGCCACCTGCCATAGTTGAACTTCTCCTTGATCTCTTCGAGTCACTGGGACAGTCACTCATGCTCAGCTGGGGCTCAGTATTCAGTGGAAAGCAGCAGGTAGGCCTTCCAGTTGGCCGAGTTGAAGCCCCACTGGCAGTTGAAGTTCTACTGGGTTTTGTGTAAGTGTGCTACAAAGTGCTGCAGTGGGAAGACTATCCAGCAGTCCAGGCACTGCACACACGTGGCCCCTGGGGCCCAGTACAGGTTGGTACAGATCAGAAACAAGCAGCCCATGCACATGCACTCATGATACACCACGCGGCAATGCAACCGAGCAATGCATTCTTCCTGATTTGAAAAATGCATCTTTAGATAATATTCTCAGAACACCTTTTCTAGATCTGCCAGACCTTTTAACCTTGGGTCTCCGAGCCTTCTCACATATCTTACGAGCAAAATATAGTAAATCTTCAATAACACTCAAACTTTTGACTTTGCCCTTGTGGGCCCTTTATCATGGAAGAGCCCTCTCATGGCTCCAAGTGGTTCATATGCATCCTGCTTCACTCCACTGACCACCAACCTCTAGTCAAAACTGAAGCACCCATTGCTCCCCAACGACCTAAGTTCACATTTGTCTTTTTTATCACATCCAGATTATCCACAAAAATTGCTTGTCCTTCACGCCTCCATTTCTGAGCACTCCATCAGCTGTATCCTGCCTGCAACAACTGCTTTGGCTTAGAACAGTGAGAGTATTTGGCCGAGCACATACCTACGTCAGCCGTAATGCGGCATTAGGTTGTGCCTTACCTTTTCTCTCTTAGTCCTCCATATGACGATGCTCCGCCAAGTGGGTGGGCTGATGGAGACTTCTCTCTAACCAAGCATTGGGCGGGTCGAATGCATCTAGTGGACAGTTGGCTTGGAGCCTATCAGATCAACCTGTCATAACAAAAGACTGACTTTCTCTTGTTTTTGGTTACGAGTGGAATAAATGGTCTGTGTGAACCGATAATCAGTGAGTAGTAAATCAGCTGCCTAAAATTCATTGAACAATATGGGATAAAGGATGGTCGAAGATAGCATCAGTGTCTGGGACTCGTCCTCCTTACTTGATGTTATAGGACTCCAGCTTCTGCAGTCACTATAGGTGGCAAATATAGTACCAGATGTACCAAACATTTTAAAGGTTGCAAATGCTCCAATTAGCGTTTGAAACTGCTAAAATTACTTTTCCTATTTACTAATCTTATTTTAGGAATCCTAAAAGTTTGACTCTCTCCTAAAGAGAGATGTTGTTTGGATACTAAATTGGTATCTTGGAGGGGTGTGTTATAGGCGTACCTTCCAAATACCGAACTGATAAGTGATGTATCAATGTTTTGCTCCCGAAATCTGGTCGCAAAACATTGCTTTTTTTAAATCAATACCTTTAAGGGGGTAACACATTTGCAAAAGGAAAGGCGTATCATTGTGAATGTAATAAAAAAAAAGAAGTTTGTTTAAGAAGTAGTAGTTTGGGGAGCTTATGCCTGTGATGGACTTCTATCATAGTGAGTCGGAATTTCTGACGTACCTCATTTTTTTTTGCATGAGGACAGATTCAAACCTACTATAACCTGGAATTTTTAAAACCAACTTATAACTACATAGGTTGGTTCTTAAAGGTCAGTACTGATTGCAAAAATACTGTTTGCAAATTAGGACCAGTATTTTGCCACCAATAAATAGTACGTAAACTGTATTTGACCCAGCTCATTATGCCCCGGGTCGGTGTTCCATAAGACACAACTACAACCTCACTAAGGGGCCTATTAGGATGGCAGACGGACCTGCTTCCGTCCGCCAACCCCGAGGTGGAGGGACCGTCCGCAGGGGCAGCGGCGGTCCCTCAGGTGCAATTAGGATGTGAGCGCCACCCTGGCGGTCACATCCCATATCTTTAACCTTGCGGCGGGTGCTGCTTGAAGCAGCACCCGCCACAAGGTTAAAAATGCATGTTTTACATTTACATGCACAAAGCGGCAGGCACAGCGCAGTGCCTGCCGCCTTGCGCATGTAAATGCTGGGGGGTACCTATAGTACCCCCCATGTGCACCCCCGACACCCTGGGGGCCCGCAACAGGCCCCCAAACACCAAAGACCACATGCTTTTCCATGGCGGAAAAACCGCCATGGAAAAGCATGTGTCAATGCACATCGTAGTTTGGCTGACGGTGTCTTGCAGACACCTCCACCAAATAGCCCTCCACACCCCGCGGATCAGCGGCGGACGGACCTGCCGTCCGTCGCTGACTGGTCCCACCGCAATCCCACCGCCATCCTAATCTGGCGGTGGGTGATGTCTGTGGCCGCGGCGGTGAATCCGCATCCTCCAGGCCGGCGGTGGCTTCCGCCGGCCCTTTGGATGCGGATTCACCGCCATCCTAATTGGCCACTAACTTGGACTGCAGTAATGCAGTGTACCAGAGGATGCTTGGGTGCCTTAGTAGTAGACATAGCTCACTTCCATTCTTTGTGATCAGTTGCTCAGTAGAGGCATAAACATGGCAAGAGTGCAACAAAATTGTCCAAGCTCCACTGGATCTCCCTGAAGATACATGACGCAATACAAGGCACATTAGGGAATGTTTAAAAGGGGTTTGCACCACCGGAACATCACTTTTTTGACCTTCCAGTGGCGCAATGCCCTGCACCATATTTACAAAGTGGTGTTAAGCCACTTTGCATGGCCTAACGCCGCTTTAAAAATATGGTACCCTTTCATCTGCGTGAAAGGGGCTTGCAGTGGGTGTTTGCTTTGGGCATTCCACCTGAACACCCATTCCTTTTTTTACGCTGCCCCAGAGTTACAAGAACCTGTAAATCTGAGGCAGTGCCAAAAACAAACTCCATGCAAAAGCAGACATTAGGTTGGTGCAACGAGGAGAAATACTTTTATTTCTCCTCAAATATGATCTTTCTATGTGTTCTGTATTCTGGAGCACGTATAGAAAGAGCAAATCACCTTTAGAGGTTGTTTATATGCAGGAAGGCATCCCTTCCTGCACAAAAACAATCATTCCCTGCAACAGGGGCACCCTGGTCCAAGGTTGCCTGCGTTGCAGAAAATCATCCCTGCAATGCAGGCATCCTTACACTACAGTGCAACGGTGTCTTTGTTGGCAGTAGGCAGCTATTTTTAGCACTATCACAAGGGAAAACATAGGGGTGCTCCGTATTCTTGTGGATGTGGAGCATACCTGTGTTTTTTAAATGATGCAGCTCAGAGCTGCAAAATTTGCTGCCATGCTGCCTCGTTTTTTTGTGGATGTACCCCATTGTGCTTTGCACCTCAAAGGTCAACCATTTCTTCTGGAAGAAGAGCAGGATTGTGCTACTGGCAGAACACATCTTTCTGGCTTCCGGAAATGTATTAAGGTCCTTCCTTTAGAACAATATTATTAAGTGAATACTGAATGAGTGACCTCTCTTTAGGCTCCATTTCTCCAGGACTCTCTGTATTTGGGATTGATTGCTAACCATGTGACTTTTAGAAAGGCCAATCAACGTGATAAACTTTGAAAGATCAGCCAGTGTCCACTCAACTCATGTTCGGGTTTAATATTTTCATTGCTTGGTTGAAGTCAAACATTACCATTTAAAAATAGTATAAAACAAGGGAGACAGGAGAAGAGTTCAAATCAATTGTGACAAAAACTTCTTGAAAAAATTATTCAACAACCAGTACCACAGACAATCCACCAAATAAGTATAGACCATTAGTGTTGATGCCTGTTGTACAAAATCAAAACCATTGTTGCTTTACACCATTTGGTGAGATTTGTTTACTGGGATTATAGAGATAGTTGCGCTTGCACAAATTGCTTCATGTTCTGTTCCTTCATTGAGCTGCTTCTCATATTACTGAATTAAAAAATATTAAATTGCCATTTTTGTAGCCCTTTGTAGTGTAATTGTTCCATTTCTAGGCGCTATGAATAAAATATATTTTTACTGCCCAATACAAAGATAATTAGTTGTGGCAGACTGGATTTACGAAATTGATGGAAATTAGGGGCCTCTTTTACGAGGCCCTAGTGGGATTTTTGTGCCACCGGAGCGTCACTTTTTTGAAGCTCTGTTGGCGCAATGTGCCTCAGCATATTTACAATGCCACATAAAGCCACTTCACGTGCCTTTTAATGGCCTTTTAAATATGTGCCCCTTTCATGCAGAACACAATCAGCCGCGTTCCCAGATTTACGAGTATCATAAACAGGGGAATGCGTCAGAATCCTAGATTGGAGCAACGAGGAGAAATACTTTTATTTTTCCTTGTTTTTTCCTCTTTCTTTGTATGATGCACTCTCCAGCGCGCATAATAAGAGGAAAATGCCACCAAGTATTGTTTTTGTGCAAGAAGGTATCCATTCCTGCACAAAAACAATTCTACACATAACGATCACCCCTACAACGAAGACACCATTGCACCATGGTGCAAGAGGGCCTGGGTTGGCTGCACGGCAGACTATTGTGCACCAGCGCAGGGGTAAAGGACAGGAATGAGCAGTATCTTGTAGATTCTTTTGACGCAGGGCAGCACAGCAGGAAGGCTTACTGCGCTGGCGTGCCTCAAAAGTATATAAATGAGGACCTACCTGTGCAAGTTTCATGTTACTGAAACAGTCACATAGACAAATCAAGTTGAGGATGTGCTTAATGGGTGCCACCTAGAAAGCTGAGCGCATTTACTACACGACTTGGCATCCTTTGGGAGGATGTCCGTCTTGAAAGCCTAAAAAGCCCCCAAAGGCACTGCTGCCAACTAGGGGTTAGTGATATATGTAACGGGATTTCAGAACATGCAAAATGAGTTCATTTTTCTGACCCCTGCAGAGCGAATATGCGTTGCTCAGTGCTCAGCTGCTACGCCCACGGAGCCCAGTGGAGTTGCTTTTCAGAGCACAGTGAGAGGTCGGGCAAGGTATTTACCTTATTGATAAGTGTATTGTTAGCCTTCTGATAATGCTCTTGCCAGACTCCTGATAGTGCTCTTTGAAAACATTTCCTGCTACAGGCAAGCCTGTGTCAGCACCTGCCCACAGGGTTCTTCTGTCGCTCTAGTAGGCAGGTGCCACATAAAAGCTTCCCTACCAGGGACCTTGCTTTCATGCACCGACCGTGGTTGGAGAGTGTAATTAACTTAACCTTTAAGGTAATTACATGGTCTGGCCCTTGACACTGCTTGAGGCCTAACAATCTCTTGTTCCTTGCACTCCTCGCTGCTCTGGGCTAGGCGTTCCTGTGCTGCAGGACAGAGTGCTTGCAGTCTACATTGTTTTTATTTGACAGGTGAATGTGAAACCAGCAGGAATGCATTAGGTACTTTTTGGAAAACATAACTTTTCAAAAGGTGTTGTGCAGGCTTAGAAATTAAATGCTTACAGATATCTTGAAAGTTGAAAATGTATTTTTTGAATTGCCTACACCTTTAGCTCTCTTTGAATCTGTACAAACATTGGCATATATTTACTATGTTTAGCTTACTGCTGGCGTTTTGCAGATTGCGTAGACCCATCAAAGGGGCACTGTTTAAAGGTAAGGCCCAAAAAGTGTTACTTTATTAAAAACTGTAAAGTAATTTTCGCAATTCACATGAAATTTGGGCAAACCTTTAGAGCCTTCTGTTTTTTATTGGCATGTGAAAATCTATGATGATCCATGGAAGGCAGGAGTAAACTAGGGTAACTTATTTACTCTTCTTTTATTTTTTTAAGTTCAAGAAAAAGTGTGGAGGTGTCTATAAAGAGTACATAAGAATAATATGATATGATTACAGTGAAAATCTACAATATATCAAGGGTAGACGAATCAGACTACTGAACCACAACATATTAATTACAAAAAGACATGAATAAGCAAAACCTAGAGCACATTGAATTCAAAAAGTCATTAGGAACGTTTAGGAAGTCAAAGGGGTTTAAGAGCCTCTTGTTGTGCTGGATTTGCTTGAGAAAAGCGTTTGCCACTTGTATCCAAATATCTTGTAACAGGTGACCACAAATGCAGACGTTTCCTTGACAAATGTATAGGGTAGATGAAAGCAGTGTCTAACCTATGATTGTGGCAAACGGAGTACCACCAAGCCCTGTAAGAAATTTTTGTAGAGTTTTTCCAGTTTGTGGTAATTTTCTAGAAGGCAACTGCTAGTAGCAAATCTATAATTTTGACATTAAACATCATATTATCCCATATAGATGAAAAGCTACCTGATGAAACCATTGGTGAAGGAAAAGGGAAATTTAGTTCCAAAAAGTTGATGTGAGACCGAACTTGTTTCCAAAAGTTACAAACAGAAGTACAAGAGAATAACATATAAAAAGTCCGATTGTGAAAATAACTGATGGACCCAAGATAATCTTTTTTGCCTCCAGATTTTCAAATAGAAGGGTTTGTTATGAATGAGTAAGTTTGTATTATGCCAAATGGTTGAATTGAGGAAGGAATCAATAGTAATATGGGTATGAAATTGAGACATCTGAAGGAGTTTAGAGGTCAATTTGATAATGGGGGTGGAAAGTGTCTGTGGCTTAAGTGTGAAGGAAAGATATTCTTGGAAGGAAAAGGAAGATAAGAAAAGATGCTCAATTGAGGTCAACAAAGGGAAATCATCTGTGGAATCAGATAGCCACATAGAGGCGTGAGGTGAGAGGAATGCCTTCTGATAAGTCTGAAAATCGGGAAAGTTAACTCAACCTTCTGTTTTAGGTTGAGTAAACTTTAACAGGGACTTTCTGGATTTCTTGTTATTCCATATGAAGGAAGAAAGGTTGGAATTGATCTTCTTGAACAATTTGACTGGAATTGGACCTGGTATGTTGGAAATAGTGTATAGAACTATGGGCGACAGCATCATCTTTATAGTGTCTAGGCGACCCCACCAGGATAGAGAAAGGGGATACCACTACAGTTAGATACGAGATAACATATTTACTCTTCTAATACATTTGACATTGTTTAAGCAATTTGCTTGAAATTTGACAAGCTATTGTCAAGTGAAGCCCAGTCCAAGACTCTCAGATCTAATGGCAATCTTACAAGGATGATTAAATTAAAGGTGTGGGATCAGAAAATCTTAGGTTTGCTAATAACTTCGAGCAGTTTCATGGATCCATAAATAATTTCACAGTATGTTTTGCTTACCATATCATGTTTCATACAACTCCATCGGAGGGTAGAACTTAAATGGGGAGGGAGGGCTCAAAAAGTGTTTTGTTGCCCATGTATTTTGTGCTGTTGAATGCAATTGGCAAGCTGCTAGCAAGTAATGAACAGGGCAGTGATCTGATATTTTAATGAGATCAGAAAGGCGAGATATAAAGGTAATGAGGGTGTTAGTAATTTGATTGTTGGTTGACTGGTGTGTGAGGCCTAGTCAAGCAACAGCCACAATCCCTTGCTTGGTGAACCACAAAAAGTCACTAAATTAACCTGTGCTTAAACCTGGATAGCTTGCACAAAAAGCAGTAAGGCTTAACTAAGAGGCAATGTGTAAAGTACTTATGCAGCACACAAACAGTAATACAGTGAACACACAACAAAAGCAAAATCCCAAATCAAAATAGTAAAGAAACAATGCAAGCGCTCCTGCGCGTGTCTCTAAAACACAAGGTAGTGGCTACACGCTCCTGTCCAAGCCGATAGTAAAGAAACAATGCAAGCACTCCTGGGCATGTCTCGAAAACACAAGGTAGTGCTGGCGCGCTCCCGATGTCTCGAAAACACAAGGTAGTGCTGGCGCGCTCCTGTGTGTGCCAATAGTAAAGAAACAATGCAAGTGCTCCTGCACGTCACAGTGCATGAATACCTGATCGAGGGCTGGATGTGCTGAAGAAGCACGGAATTCCGACGGGCAGCTGGCAAGGCTCGAACTCTAATCCAAAGCACTGCCGAGGCGAGCACCGTGGTCTGTTATGCGGTCTCACCCGTAAGTGCAACACCGGCTGTTCTGGCGATCACTTCTGGCATAGCGGAGCTAGACCGCCAACCGGTATACTAACTACCTGATGCAGCAGAGTGGCTAACGGACACAAACAGTGGACGCGCACCACACAGAATCCGCAAAGCAGGCCCACAGGACCGGAACCATGACAATTTAATACCCACCCTTTACCCCTTTAAAAGTTAAAACTACACACAAAAAATAAACAATTACCCAAAATAAATATAAAATAATAAACAATAATTAACAACTATTTATTAATTAATTAAATACAAATTACTTCCCACCCTTTACGCCTATAAAAACCACAACACACACCTAAAATTAATTACACAATTACCATCATTAATTACCAATTAATTAAAATTAACATCCAATTATTAATTCATCAATTAAAAATAAATCACTTCCCACCTTTACACCTATAAACACCACAACACACACCTGCAATTAATTACACACATATCATAATTAATTGCCAATTAATTAATTTGTAAATTGAAAATAAATTACTTCCCACCCTTTACACCTATGAACACCAAAATACACACTTGAAACAAATTACACAATTACCATAATTAATTACAAATAATTAGTTAAAATTAATTAACAACCAATTATCAATTAACTAATAATAAATTAATTTACACATTAAACACTATAAATTCTTGATTAAACAAATATTAATGAATAAACAATGATCAATGAATGTAATATCATTAAATTACTTCCCACCCTATCCCCTATACACCCACAAATCACTACAAAAATAAAAACTCAAAATTCCTACTAAAAATTTAACACATATATTAAAAATAAACAAACAATTCTTATACAAAAAAATACATCACATACATATAACGTCTATGCTAAAATACATAACATTATTAAAAAAAAGATCTTTTTAAGAACTATATTCCTGCAAACGATATTAAAGATTTAAATATTTTCAAAATCAATATTACTTACCTTAAGTCGATATTCTTTACCACGTTATCCTTGCTTTCGTATTTCTGAACCACAATATTAATGACTCGATATTTGTGCACTCAATATTTTTTACTCAATATTCTGTCTCCGCACCATTTTTGTTGTGGTATTGTTTTCTTCATGAAAATATAAGCAATTTCCTAAACTGGTGTGTAGGATTTTTGTGGTGTTTTCACTGTGTACTTTACACACTGCCACTTAAGTTGAGCCTGCCTGATCTGTGCCAAGCTGCCAGAGCGTGAGCACAGGTTAATTTATGGTGCGTATCTGACTTTCTCCGACTAGGATTGTGAGTCCTGCCTGGACAAAGTGCATATCCCTGTGAACAAGAAACCCAGTTTCTAACATTGGTGATCAGTGGAGAGGATATGACTTGTCTTTGTGCAGTGCCATACAGTGACTTGGTGTACACTACTACTTCATATCTAGAACATTTCGAGTAAATTCTCCCTGATTGGCATTTTTTTTACTTTTTTCAAATTCTTCCTATTCCCATTTTTACTGTTGTGTTTGTGGTCTCACCTGCCAAGATGGTGTTTGAGTTCGCCAACTAAGAGAGCTACACTGTGGCCCTGCTCAAGGGACTTTGTCAGGACAAGATGCTGTTTACCAAAGGCAAGCCGGGCCGACGACGCCTGAAATGGCAGAAACCGGTCCCCGGAAGCTTGTTTCCTTCCCAGTACAAGAATTGGCTTGGTAGTTTGGTTTGCCCTGTTCCCATCATGCACTGGGACAGGAACAGACTAATTTGCATATAGCCAAGTTCTGAGCTGGGATGGTGCAGTGAGCTAAAAAACGGTGATGGATCAAGCCCTGATCTTTGGACTGGGTAAGAGTGGTCTGCTTAATTCAGGCACTTTGTTCATCACCACCCCCTTTTCTGAATCATTTTGTCCACCATAAGCGTGGAAGGGTATACTCAGATGTGAGTCCCTTGCTCATTGCACCATCAGGATTCAAGCAAGCCGGGCCGACGACGCCTGAAATGGCAGAAACCGGTCCCCGGAAGCTTGTTTCCTTCCCAGTACAAGAATTGGCTTGGTAGTTTGGTTTGCCCTGTTCCCATCATGCACTGGGACAGGAACAGACTAATTTGCATATAGCCAAGTTCTGAGCTGGGATGGTGCAGTGAGCTAAAAAACGGTGATGGATCAAGCCCTGATCTTTGGACTGGGTAAGAGTGGTCTGCTTAATTCAGGCACTCTGTTCATCACCACCCCCTTTTCTGAATCGTTTACCAAAGGCAGCATTAAGGAAGTAGATTTCTAGACAGCTTTGAGAACATGAGCAGAGGCCCACTAGACTCACACAGACAATGAGGAGGAAGGGTCAGAATTTTACGAGGAATTGTAACATGACCTGCCCGAGCGTCTTGACATGCGACCTGTCACAAGCCCCTCCTGTGTCATCGGTGTAGTGGGTCTAACATGCAGGGCTCATGTTGTATTACCCTTGTGGTGTTTAATGGCTTGCTATGATACCATGACAGATATTTCCCAGGGCCCTTGGTTTCACTGAACTTAACTTCCTGGCAAGTTTTACCCTAGAACACATTGTAGTGTAGTTCCTATATTTCCAATAGGCTCTGCGCATTGGAATAGTGTATCCTGTAGTTAAGACATAGGACTGAAGTCGACTAGGTCTTTACCGAATATACTAAACATGCAGCCAGATTCATCAACGGAAATTCGGCTCGCAAATGGCCAGATTCTGAGAATCTGTCCCTTTGCGAGCGCAATTTTTGCATTTGGGATTCATCATCCCAAATGCAAAAATCGCAAATTGCGAAATCGCTAAATTGCGAGGAATTGCTTTTAAGGAATCTCTATTTGAGATTGCTTAAATGCAATTCATGAACAATTAAAAAATTGCGAAATTGCAATTTGTGGCCGCTATTTACCGCGAAGACTGACTTCGAGGTAAATAGCGAAAACTTAGAAAAATGCACTTTAGTGCATTTTTCTAAGTTGTATGTTACACACACACATGTCCTTTGGACATGTGTGTGTGCAACACCAGTGTAAATCACCATTTCAGGGGTGCTACAGGGTGTCCTTTGGACACCCCTGGCACCCTTGTAATCGCATCCTTATTTACGATTAGCAATTTGCTAATCGCAAATAAGGAAGCTGTAGAAATCGCAATTATTTTTGCGAT
The DNA here is from genome assembly GCF_964261635.1 of Lissotriton helveticus. Classification (NCBI taxonomy): domain Eukaryota; kingdom Metazoa; phylum Chordata; class Amphibia; order Caudata; family Salamandridae; genus Lissotriton; species Lissotriton helveticus. The sequence goes on along the minus strand of NC_136067.1, from coordinate 346,254,876 downwards.
TTCTACATGAATCCCGTTTTGCGAGTCTTTAATAGCGATTCCTTAATAATCGCTATTAAGGACTCGCAAAACGGGACATTGATGAATCTGGCCATTAATTGTGTGTGTGCAAGCTAGCTCAGAGGTCACTAGAAACGTTCTCGAATGAACAAGAGGGGATTAGTTTCTGACAACCAGTTAAAACATGACAACTTTGTTTCCCAAGAATAAGAAATAACGGCCAGATTCATAACGTAAAATCGGCTTGCAAAGGGCCATATTCTGAGAATCTGGCCCTTTGCGAGCGCAATTTTTGCATTTGGGATTCATCATCCCAAATGCAAAAATCGCTATTATAGAATTTGCAAATTTGCGAGGAATTGCATTTAAGGAATCTCCATTTGAGATTCCATAAATGCAATTCATGAAACATTTAAAAATTGCGAATTCGCAATTTTGGGCCGCTATTTACCGCGAAGTCAAACCTCGTGGTAAATAGCGGAAACTTAGAAAAATGCACTTAAGTGCATTTTTCTAAGTTGTATGTTACACACTCACATGTCCTTGGGACATTTGTGTGCGTAACACCAGCGTCGGATGTATGACATTACAACGCATGTTTTTACATCGCATGCCTTTACAACGCAAGTATTACAACGCAGTCCATTACAACGCATAGTGCTTTGGGGTGCTGGATAGTGAATAGTTTAATTTACTATTCCAACTCCAGTCCCCGTGGACACTAGGGAAGGTTATTGGATAGTAAATTAACCTATTCCCTATCCTAGAGCGCCCCCCAGAGCAATGCGTTGTAATAGTTTGCGTTGTAATGGTTGTGTTGTAAAGGCTCTGCGATGTAAAAGTTGCGTTGTAAAGGTTGTTTACCCCAGCGTCCAATATCATTTCAGGGGTGCAACAGGGTGTCCTTTGGACACCCCTGCACCCTTGAAAATGCAAACTCAAAATGCGAATTGCTATTAGCGATTCGCACATTGATATGTCTTCCCATTCATTCCTATAGGCCTTTAGGCCCATAGGAATGAATGGGGAGTTATTCCTTATTTGCAATTAGCAATTAGCTAATCGCAAATAAGGAAGTTGTAGGAATCGCAAAATAAATTGCGATTTGGACATGAATCCCGTTTTGCGAGTCTGTAATAGCGATTCCTTAATAATCGCTATTACAGACTCGAAAAACGGGACTTTGATGAATCTAGGTGCAAATCTCTAGAGTAGCGGAAACAATAGATAGTTATTTCACTCAGTCAATCGTGCATGCTTCCTTTCACCAGAGGTGCAGAGAAATACAGAGACGGGCGTTTTCAATAAAAGGTATTTATTGAACAGTCTTATTTATCAAGCAAAAGAAATGAACTGCTGCAATCGTAATACTTGCTGTAAAGTACAAAGTGTACAATACGAAGAGTATTATAAAATAATACTTTAAAAGCATGATATGGTTTCTAAGCCATAAAATACCTACAATGCATAAAATACATACAGTGATAAATAATGACTAAAAGGTACTCAACTGGTGCTTCTAAAATACGCCTACCCCGGTGTACCTAACCTAGATCTAGTACAAGGGAAGAAGTAAGTAAGTTGTAGCCTAGTTTTAGTATTCTTTGCCAAGAATCTAATCCAAGAATTCTCTTAGGGTCTAATCAGCTCCGTACTTTGGTTTTAGAATGTAGGAGGTCTGGTATCTCTCTCTCAGGACTCGATTTCCCAGCAACCCGCAAGGGTAGCCTGGAAACACTGGAGCTGGATTTCTCGGCAGGACAAATTACAGCGTCTCTCAGTGCATCAGCTGGAGGGTCGGCTTCCTTCGGCACTTGCTGCAGCAGGGTGCGTCGGGCAAGTAGATAGTCGAACTGCTCCAAACCACCGTGTGTTTGTTTGGACAAGGGTGTGCATATTTATACCTTGAAGGTGCCGAGTTTGACGTAAGATTGGACATAATAACGTCATTAGAGACTTAATTCTCTGAAAACTCCATGAGTTCTTGGATAAATTAATATTCATGCAGGGGAAAGTCCCTGACTGCTGAAGGCGGGTTTTTCCAAGAAATCATTGTAGATTTTCGGAACTAGTGGAAGTAGCCAAGCCGTATTAGGACTACTTGAGCTATTTCTTAATATGGTTATGATTTCGTTGCCTATATAAGGATACAATATTTATACCTATATAAGGGTGTGAATCAGGAAAATTACACTAGGGTCCTAAAATGCTTTACAACACCCACTCCACGTATTATGTCCAATATTACTCATTCTATAAGCATAAAAAACATAACTAAGGCATGTGTTCATACACATACATGAGTATTTGTTTTGCACGCATTTTACACGCAATAGATGTCAATAAAAAATGCTATCTAAATGAAACATGAAATGACAGTTATGAAATGGCTCTAAATTTACAGAAGAAAAAAAGGTCGAGACCATTCCATAGCATAATATATAAACTGTTATCGTTTTCCTGAGAAAATTCCAAATATTTATCTATAGGAAGTATCAAATGAATTTTTTGTTCTCTAAGAATAGTTGAACTTTAAGCAGATTACTTTGTGCCAAGGAAAAAGTTCTTTTCTGAAAAGGGAAGAGAAAAAAAAATTCAAATGTAGATTGCCGAAACATACAGTTCCCAAGTTAGAGGGTTTGTTTTGAAAAACCGAAGGCCGAATTTCAGAGTAGATGGAACGCTGTGTGCACTTTCAAAAGTTATTCTCGGTGTTGGGAGAAAACATCAAATCATCTAAGCTGGCAAAGAAACCGTCTACCACAGTTGGTGAAAGTGGAACTACTTCATCAAGTAGTTCAAATGTGCAAAGATGTCAAGCATCGCCGTCAGCGCCATTCGCATTAGCAATGTTCGATGTAGATGGTACCTGTGTGCCTGTTGTTCCACGTACCTCACCAATAGCTGGATTTGCTGGTGAGATCACGATGAATGCCGTCATCAGGATTGGCAGGTGTTGGGGGCAACACGATGTATGAGTCGTTACAGGACCCAGCAAAGTGTCAACATCCATTGGCAGTGCTGATGGAAGTGTAAGACAGATGTCTAACACGCATTCTTCTCCGCAAAGCAGACATCGTAGAACAGGTAAGATGCAATTTTGCCAGATTGGTCTGAACGAAAGGAACCGAGTGGTATTCAGATCTCTTAAACGAGCCAAACCAAGAATCTGTGTAATTCTGTCATAATACCGCATGGCCAGGAGAGCCTGTTCCATTGTAGTCTGGGTATCGCTGTTGACTAGACTTGCCATATGGGAGCAGGAGAAACAAAAATAAAATCCCTGGTACGAGTCCCAAAATGAGAGGCAGACAGCCGAACACAGAGTGCACGAAATTTGGAAAAATGCCGAGGTCTGCTTCGAATGGTGTTAACAGTCCCGAAAAGATTGTCTTAAATACATGTGCGATGCCACTGGTATCAGACATGTTTAAGATTTGACCTAACATTTCTGAGAAATGTACTGGGCAGTTTGTTGATAATAATGCATGTATCTATGCGGAAGTCCTTGCAACTTGCAGATCATATGTTTCTCTAGACGAGGTCAGTGGCACAGTTTTTTGTAAAAGAATGGCTTTCATTCTGCTTAAAGTATTAATTTGTATAGAAGAGATATTCAGTGAAGGCCATAACGCCGTCTCCCTGTCTGTATTACTCTTTGGATACAATACTTGCGTACAACAAGTGACCCTGGCCGACAAACTAACCAGATAGGCTTTTCCTGGAAACATGCCATAATAGCAGTGATCGTTGAGCATAACGTAGCTCCCATTGAAAAGCTGCCTGGAAATCGGGTCTATCACGGCCACTGGAGTACCATGCATGTGGCAAGAAAGGTTATTTAAAGAACCTTCGCAGGCTCTATGTAAATTAATACCCTCACATAAAAGTGTACCGCTTAGTGAGTTTTTACAATTCTTTGTACTAAGAAATACCTCTTTTTCCTCACTCCAACAATTGTGTGTGTATGGTAAATTCCAGGTTGACTTAATGTATCTTTTACCCAACCTTTCATACAGGCCTGCTGGTATATGCCGTAGACAGTACTGAAATTGGAAAATCGTCACTGGTATCATGATGGTGCCATGTATTATCCATTCAACGACAGGTTTCTCAGAAACTGTTAAAGGTAATCTTTCCAGTTTTTCAATGCTCAGCACCGTATAGTTTGCTCCTCTTTGTGCCAGAGAGATTTGTTTATCTGTGAGGTTAAAGACAGTAAACAATGACATGGTATTGATTAGACACCATGGCACATAGCCTGAACGGAGATTTTGCAATGTCCAGCCCAGTAGCATTACAGGACGCAATTGAGACTGGCCATGTTGTAACATTAGCACATCCTGTTCTATTATGTCAATGGCAGATGATACAATGCTGTTCTGGAGGACAGAGTCGTTAACCCATTGTCCACTACAGAGAGTGCTTTCTCTTAATGAATACAATCAATTTCTCGTATTTTCTCTGCAGTTTCCATTTGCGTTATTTTCCAAGCTTCATTGTAAGCAGAGTATATACCGGCGTATATGAAACGTTTTTGATGTTGTTTACAAGGCTCAAGTAAGAAGTCTCGTAAGCCAATGCCTTCTTTAAGTAAAGTCAAGTGTTGTTTAATTTCTGGAAGTGTGGATTTCTGTAGCCAATCATGGCATAGTTTTCCTACAATGTATGTGGTGACTATCCCCGGATGTTGTCTCTGGGAGTATCTTGGAACTGGTCTATTCATTTTGAACCCTTCTGTTTTGTTCATGAATCTATCTTGACAGTTATTTGTGTCAATGGGCCAGATTAACCATTTTTTCCAATCATGATAGTTCTGTTGTGTTGTAAAATCTGTTTCACGTCTACCTCCTCATCTCCAGTGTCATTACTGATAGGTATGTGTTTAGGTATGGACGGTTTATTTAAATCCTTTATCTTAGCTAAGCCAAGACATGATGTTTGTTGAACCGTGTCATTTAAAAATAGGATTAGTTCTGTTATAATGCAGGCACTGAACAAGACTTCTAAACCCTGCACCTGCCATTCTTTTGTGCCCCAGACAGTTTTTGTCTCTATATTGTCTTTCCAAAAGTTGTACCCTAATGTAGACAGCTGAGCATAAAAGTTCGCAGAATAAATTTGTTTATAATTGGTCAACATGTTTTTCATTCCTGTCTTATTTACATTTTTAAAATAAAACGTTTCTGTATTTGTCATAATAAAACCTGAGAAGTATGGAAATTTCTCCAAAAATGTTTTAGAGCTGCCTTTTGGCGGCGTAGGACAATGTTCCCATTGATTATAAAAAAAAACATTCCTAGGGTATGCAGATTTGTGCAAATAATGGTGACCATAATGATTATAACAATATAGTTCTTCATAACTTGTTGAACCTTCTAGGTGTTCATGTTTTTGAAATTTTGATGACATTTCTAAGTCTGACATCATATTAATCACAGTTTCAAAGTCCCAATCATCAGAAAAAGTGCTTGATGAAACAAAATCACTTAAAGAAACCTTAAACTGGTGTAGAATTTCCAACAGTTCCGCCGGTCCATAAATGTCATAATCAGTTGTGTCCAATGCTATAGCACCAGGTATAGGAATGGCTGTGATGTTCACTGATGACAGGTATCTTCGCTCATGATGATATGACTTGTAAGGTTGCAGGATCAAGTTGATGTTCTTACTTGTTGTGTCCATTGTACTGTATTTTCCATCTATCATCTGTCCCAAACTTGAAACAAGAATGAGCCATAGCAGCAGAAAAAGTACACCTAGTCCTATCCAAAATTCAACCCATGGCGCAACCAGATATGTTTTCTCAAGTTGATGAAAGAGTTCTGTTATTTTTTCTTTAAAATCTTTATTTGCTGGCATTATTTCTGGTTCACTGGGATCCTCAGAAAAGTTATCGAAGTTGATAAAATAGCCAGAGACAGTTCTGTCAATTGTTGGGATTGCATCCGGGTTCTTTGAGATCACTGGAGTTGCTTCCTCCTTTGACATGTTGGTATAGTCAGATGCTACATCATTGTAGACAGGAGTTTCTTGACAAACTGTTATTTGGGTTTCAAGAGGTATATGTTCCATGGCTTCGTTGCATAGTCCTTCTTTTCTTACTGCAGGTTTATCAAAGGTAATATGTCTTTCAGTTTGAACCTCTTGGATTGTAGCAAGATTTGGTCGTCTGCTACATCTTGGGAGTCCACTGGGCCTACTACTCATTATCGGCCACATGATGTGGTTTTACCAGGTCAATTGATACGGTTCTGTTCTCCCTTTTTCCAGCAAGTGGCGGTAGTAACACTGATCTTGTTCCAAAAATTGCTAAGACTGGTACTGCTTTTCTATAAGAAGGCCCAAATTCCTTCTTTACCTCAATCTTTTCCCTGACTAGATCCCCAATCTTTGGAATCCAGACAGGTCTTGCTGGGTCAGGTGGTTTCTCTTCAGTGGATGTTGGCTTTAACTTTGTGTTACTAAGACTTCTTCTTGTTTCATTTAAGTCCTGTAAAACAGCCAAACGGTCTTTGATATCAAAGGATTTCTGTTCCACCACTGAAGTTTGACAATCAAGATCCTGGATAAGCATTCGAGTACCAAATATTAATTCATATGGAGTGATTCCTCCCAGATAATTTATTGGCAGATTGTTAAGACTACGTTGGACACTTTTTAGATAATTGACCCACCCGTCACCCGAACCTAATACCCTAGCTGTTATAGATTGCTTTATGTCCCGTTTTTTTCTTTCCACTACCGCATTTCCCACAGGATGGAAGGGACTCGAAAACCGCAATGCAACACCCAAGCTGGCCATGGCCTCCTTGTAAGCTCGAGAGCTAAACGCAGGACCCTGGTCAGAATGTGGCGTGCCAATTGCGTATGTGCCGATAAAGACTTGCAAATCTTTTATAACAGTTCTGGCGTCAGCCGAGCGCTGGGGCCACATCCAAATGAATCTTGTCTTAGTATTTGTGGGACCATATTCGTCTATAATGACGTCTGCGTGTAGATAGTCTAATGCTGTCTAAGAATGGTGTCTGTACTGGGCTGGCTACTCTGTAGTCAGGAATCTGGTTGTTTTCAAAGCTATGGTCCTCGTGACAGGTATCGCAGTTAATTCCAAATTCGTAGACTTGGACGCTCATTCCTGGCCACCAGTACCTCTTTTATAATTCTATTAGAGACATTAATATCCCTTGATGTATCAGACCCTCTCCCATATGCGCTTCGTGAACCAAAGCACCTCTCTTGTTCCTGTTTGGAATTACTCTATCCCCCACTCCAGGGATTCGAGCAAAAGGAACTGAGTTTGCATCAATTATGTATGTATTATCGAGTGGATAGTTTAATGGTAATGCTGCATAGTTGCCTTTCATTAAGGCATTTACTGCTAGCATTGTTTCACCGTCTTTTTTAGTTTTTGAACGAGTGATTGCAGCAACGGAAGCCGTTTGCTTAGCTGCCTTCGCGGCCTCATCAGCAAATGAACTCCCTGCAACTTGAACGCCATCACGCTGATAACTCAGTGTATGAATCATGTGAGTCTTCTGCAGTTCTTTTTATAAAAGAACTACTTGTTCCCAAATCAATTTATGCTTAATTGTGCCACCTTTAGCGTCTTTAAAGCAGTTCTGAACCCAGTTCTGCAAATATTCATTGTATGATTGGGCGCAGTACTACGAATCGCACACTATCAGTGTGGGGAATTCGCGATCGGTATTTTCAAGCGCCATCTTGAAAGCCTGTAGTTCAGCTCGCTGAGCTGTACAGTCTCCGAGAGATTGAGTTTTTGTGACCATAGGTCTAAATTTACCTTCGCGCCAGCAACCTTTAACAATCGCGCAGGCAGCACTGTAAGCTTGTTTACCCCCAATTGAGGGTTGTGCTGATCCGTCTGTATATATTATACAGCCAAAATGTTCAAGTGGCAGAATTTGAGTCGGCAGAGGACATTCTAATTCGTATTGTAGGATTTCTTGTGTTTTTAAATATGGGTCAAAAATGTATTCAGCATCTGTTGCAGCAAGAGAATTAACCCATGGTATCCATCTCGGATGTAAAGCTTTAGCATTTGGAATGCTTGCTTTTGTCACTGCCTCTAAGGCAGGTACGGGTGTAACGATTTTAATGTGTTTACCCTGTGCGAGGGCTCTTTCTTTTGCTACAGCAGTCTGAACCGCTGTCAGTATCTTTTCTGTTGAAGTGAATTTCATATCAGCTTGTGTGTACAAGTGTGACTTGTATGCTATTGGTACCGTCTCATCTTCGTTAAAGGTTAGGTATGTGAATCCGCATCTCCCTGGGATGATTTGGATCACTAGGTTGCGCACGTTGCCGCGTGTTTGTAACTGTGTTTTTTGCTAACATGTCTGTTTGCACTGAACGCAAAATTTCTGTGTGTTTTTGTGTCCAATTAGTAGGTTTGAAATCAGGTTTGATTAGTTCGTAGAGAGGTTTAACCCTTTCTGCGTAATTTAGAACATACGTTCTTCCAAAACTTAAAATTGACTGTAAGTTTTCAGCGTTTTTGGAGGTTGGAGCAGTGCACATTTCTCTAAGAAGTTTGCTGCCAGGCTTTTGCCTTCACTTGATAACTCATATCCCAAAAATAGGACGTTGAGGTGGGCAATTCCTGATTTCTTAAAATAGGGGAGACCTAAGCACACCGTGAAACCGGGGCACAAACTGCTAGGCCCTTATCTGCAGAGAGACCATTACTGCTTGCCGGGGGTTCTGTGGGAGCCGCCACGAGACGGTAAACTACATTGCCCAGTGTCCCTTGCGGTGTGCACCACGCTACCGGGTCTGAGACGCGCCAGGACGCCACAGGAGGCCCACAAAAGGAAGCAAGAGCCCCATCAGGAGTGGGAGACCTACGCACACAGCGAAACCGGAGCACGAACTGCTAAGCCCTTACCTGCAGAGAGACCGTTACTGCTTGCTGGGGGTTGTGTGGGAGCCGCCACCGCCACGAGTCAATAAACTACATTGCCCAACGTCCCTTGCGGCGCGCACACGCTACCGCATCTGAGACGTGCCAGGACGCCACAGGAGGCCCACAAAAGGAAGCGAGAGCCCCAGCAGGAGCGGGAGAACTACGCACACTGCGTAACCGGGGCACAAACTGCTAAGCCCCTACCTGCAGAGAGACCGTTACTGCTTGCCGGGCGTTCTGTGGGAGCCGCCACCACGAGTCAGTAAACTACATTGCCCCACGTCCCTTGCAGCGCACACCACAATACCGCATCTGAGATCTGCCAGGACGTCACAGGAGGCTCACAAAAGGAAGCGAGAGCCCCAGCAGAAGCGGGAGACCTACGCACACAGCAAAACCGGGGCACGAACTGCTAAGCCCTTACCTGCAGAGAGACCATTACTGCCTGCCGGGTGGTCTGTGGGAGCCGCCACCGCCACGAGTCAGTAAACTACATTGCCCAGCGTCCCTTGCGGGGCGCACCACGCTACCGCATCTGAGAAACGTCAGGACGTCACAGGAGGCCCACAAAAGGAAGCGAGAGCCCCGCATCGCGGGACACGCTTGGGAGAAGTCCTGGACAAAGGCGGGACCGGCTTAGGCCGTCAGAGGCCAGAGGTGGCCGGGCTGGGCCATCCCCCTAACGTCTACAAGAAACCAGATCTGGTAGTATAGAACATTTCAAAGGTATTGATTCTGTTTTTATGTGGAAAGCCTCATATATACAAAGCATTAGGTGTGCACGCCTGAAGTTCCCCTTGTAAACGCGGATTGAGTGCTGCTTATTTCCCAAAATGGCTAGGAGACGGGCAAATAAACCTCTGATGGATAAGGCCAAGGAAGATAAGAGATATTCTACCCGGAGGGGTACAGCAACCACAAATGAAAATCAAGTCTCAGATATCGTTCTAAGTCCAATACCTTTAGAAGATATATTTGATAAATTAATTGTGTTACTTAGGCCACTCCCCGACAGGGTAGATAGTATAGCCAAGGAAGTTCACAAATTAAATGGAAACCTTGAGAAAATCTATGCAAGGATTGAACAGGGCCACTTAAGGTCAGATGCAAATAGTGAGGCAAACAGGGAGAGTACTGCCCTGGTTACCAATAGTGGCAGCGACTTACAAGCATGTAAAAAACCTAATTATCCTACAGAGAGAACACATACAAGAAATTTAGATCCCAGTGAATTTTCAAAGGAAAACACCATGCAGACTAGAGAAAAGTCAGCTGCTGCTACTACTTATGGCAAGGCCCAAAGGGAAAAACCTACCCCAGGGGTTAGCAAACCCTCTGTAATAGATACCACTAGAGTAGGTAATCCAGATCTTATGCCCCCGAAAACAAATGAAGCACCATTATCTATCGGCTTGCCTCCTGAATGTGGGCCTTACGTGTCAGTTCTAGTGAATGTGTCTAAACTAAGGGAAGACAAGTGGGAAAATCATGCTACACTTAAGAACAAAACCCTACATTGGTTGTCTAACAACTGCGGTTTCCCGATGATGGGGGAAAATCAGGTATTGCTAGCGCAACGGGTGGGGTGGATTGGCCCTCTTAAGAAAAAATTTGAGGGAGATTGTATTATCATCAACTTTAAGTCCCCGGATTGGGCACGGAATACTCTCGCGAACGCCCCACATCCGTCACATTGGGAGTATAACACGACTCTCCTGCCATTAGTATATTTTTATAGACACCTGATGGCGACTAGTATTCATGATAGCCCAAACTACAATTCCAATTCCACCAATCAGGCACCACTACTAGCACCACCACCCTGTATAACTGTCCCTCTATATAATACATTTCAGGCATTAAATTCTTTAGAAGCCAACGACTGACTTGTGATTGAACATGGAACAGAGCAGAAATTTAATTTAATAGGGAGCCCGAGAACCAAGGCCCAAATAGTTGCACCTGAGGTGGGGTTGCCATTCTCTCCACCCACTTTACAACAAGACTGTAGCAAATCCAATTCAGAATCGGTTGCAATTACAGTAAGAAATCAGCAAGATACAATTTTAGGGGGGCAAACAGAAATTCAGATAGTTGCAAGTGAGGTAATGTTAGATCCTATAACCAATGAGAGTTTAAATACCTTGCATACAACCCACAAACCTGCTAAAGTTAATGTAAACGAAGGCTACAATATTATAATGTGGAATATAGCAGGTCTCAACAGGAAATTGGATATGCCATTTTGGAGAAATCGTGTCACTTCAGACTATGACATAATTTGTCTGCAGGAGACCTGGTGTAGAGACTCAATTTTTGTAGAGGGATATATTTCACATTGGATTAAGGCTACAGATTCTATTTTAGGAAGGGCCAAGGGTGGCCTCCTGATTCTTGTCTCTAATAAATTAAATAAATGCAAAATCAAAAGCTGTATAACAATAGATTCACTCTGTCAAGTAATGAGGTTGCAATTTCTCAAGGGAAAAGATCTGGTATTAGTTAACTATTATAATAACATCTTTAATAACAGCAGGGGGAATGTAATTTATAGCTTGGAAAAGGAAATTGAGAGGACAATGTCGCAGTTAAATGAGCAAGCTGTCATCCTTTGGGAGGGCGATTTTAATATACAAGCATGTCCGCTGGCCCAAACTAAGACATGTGGCTTTACGAAGGGTCATAACGCAGACGACAATTTCGATTACATGCACTTTCCCCACTGCGAATATGGTACAGCATTAAATACTCTAATAGCAAAGTTCGACCTTGAACTATTGAGCTGCACCACTACCAGGGACAATAATAAATGCCCAACCTTCAACGGCAGGAATGCCGCTACTACCATCGACCACGTCTTGATTTCATGCAATAGTGATTATGCCAACTTATGGATCCCAGAACAGGTTGTCAGTGATCACAATAGCATGTCGATATCGCTGTTATGTTGGGGGAATAGACAACCTAACAACACTAGCTGTATCACCAACATCACCCCCATAAGACCAAATGGCATGAGGGTAAAATGGGCTGGTGTTGATCCACAAAAATTTCAAAGGGATGTGATAACTAAATGTAGTTGGGAAATAGACTATTGTCTTAGCGAGGAGGCTGATTCGAAGATTTTGATTTCTAGCTTTCTCAAGATAAATAACACATTAGATGGACTTTTAACTAAGAACAACAGTGCAAAAAAACAAGCTTACTCAGGATGGTTCGATAGGAATTGCACTGAAGCCTTACATAACCTGAAATTAGCTTTAGGCACTAAGGGCCAGATGTAGGAAGGCAAATACCGGTCGGTAACGGCCGATTTGGGCTGTTACCGACCGGTATTTGGAGTTTGGGATGTAGGGGCATGTTAAAATACAGATTCAGTAATTTTACCGAATCGGTAAAATACTGAATCGGTAAAAATACCAAATCTGTATTTTGACATGTAGGTAGCACTGTAATAAGTGCTACAGGGGTTTAAGAATTCGTTATTTACCACCAACTAGAAGTTGGTGGTAAATAATGAAAACCCTTTAAAAAACATTTCTTTTGCTTTTTAAACAGTGCCATGTTGCAGACATACATACCCTAAGTGCATGTATGTCTGCAACATGTGCACCCATGCACAATTGAGGGGTGCAACAGGGTGTCAAAGTGACACCCTGCCACCCTTCAATGTTTCCCCCAATTACCGATTCGGTAATTGACATTCATTCCTATGGGCCTCCAGGTCCATAGGAATGAATGTCAATTACCGAATCGGTAAATACCGATTCGGTAATTACCGAATCATACAGATTCGGTAATTAAATCGGTAAAATTACCTACATCCCAATTGCCAGTTCTTAAATACCGAATCGGTATGATTCGGTATTTAAGAATCGGTAATCTGGGATTACCTACATCTGGCCCTAAGCCACGAAACAAAGTGCACATTCAAGATTTACGTTTTAACTATAAGCAAATTATTAAGGCCTGCAAAAGAGAGTTACAAGGTAAAGCATGGGATAAACTTAGCCTAGCAGCAGCCACAAACAATAGCAAATTGTTCTGGGAGACAATAAATTGCCCATTTTTAAAGGATGACTGTGTACCAGAATTAATTTTGCATGTAAATTGTAATGCTTGGGTTGAACACTTTACAAATATTTTTAACACAGATAGGAAAGTTACTGAATTTTTAATGCCGTCTGTCTCTATTTGGCCCATTTTACCCCTACTGATAAATATTGAAGAAGTATATGAAGGGTTAGCCAATAGTAAGGGGGGTAAACCACTGGGGCCCGACGGGGTGCCTATTGACCTGTACAAGAGCAAAATGAAGTTATGGGCCCTGATTTTAGTTAGGATTTTTAATGTCGCCGCAGAAGACAAATTTCCGCCGTCTTGGTGCCAGTCACTAATTATTCCCCTTTTTAAAAAAGGTTCCAAATCAGAAGCCTGTAATTATCGACCCATATCCCTGTTGGATTTGTCCATCAAGGTAATGAGTAGGATCTTGCTAAAAAGACTTGAAACTTGGGCCGAAGATAACAAAATCCTCTCACAGGCGCAATATGGGTTTAGGAAGGCACCTTGGAGCAGTGTGTTAACCTTGATCTTCTTATCAGCAAATATACACTAGCAAAAGGGGGTCATCTGTTTTTATGTTTCGCAGACCTGAGCAGCGCTTTTGATCTCGTGGACCACTCTATATTGTGGCGAATACTACTTGACTCTGGTGCCCCAAAAGAAATTGTATGCTTTCTGGCCAGAGTCTACGAGAAATTATCCAGTACAGTGCGCTATGGGCCTGCAGGTGAATGTACCTCCCCGTTTTATGTCAAAAGGGGCATCCGTCAGGGTTGCGTCCTGGCGCCACTTTTATTCTCACTGTTTATTAACCAAGTTGACGCAATATTAAGACAGATACCTGCGGATGCCCCCTCTATAGACGGTCAGGCTGTCCCAATTTTATTATATGCAGATGATGCAGTTTTATTATCACGTCCCCCAATTGGCCTTCAACGTCTTATCAATAATTTTATACTGTTTATTAATGACAGAAAACTTTTAATTAATAAATCAAAGACATTTGTTATGACATATGGGAAAAAAAAACCTAAACCAAATAAAGCTTTTTATTTAGAGAATACAAAAATGCAATCAGTAAAATCATTTTGCTACCTTGGTGTAACATTTGCTGGAAATGGGAAATGGTCATGTGAATAGGATAATGTAGGGTATAAAATGGGTAGGAACATTAATAGTATTTTTAGATTTTCAACAAAAGTGGGGGCCCGAAGAGTTAAGGATATGGTGGCCATTTATAATGCCAGGTGCATATCCTCTGCACTTTACGGTGCAGGAATCTGGGGCCACCATTATGAAAGTCACTGCAGCAAGATAAAAACACTTTTCTTAAACGTTTGCTGTGCGTGCCACAATCGGCCTCTACAGATTTGATACACCAGGAAGTGGGACTTAATTATATCTCAGATTTAGCTGCTTTGCGCCCCCTCCTATTATGGCGTACTCTTTGGTCGAAAGAGGAAACACTATTCACACAACTAATTATTAAAGACTGTTTGAAGATGGACCATTGTTCCCGTAACCCCTGGTTAAGTTTTATTCACCACTGGTATAGCCTTTTGTTTAATTGTAATATTTATGCAGAACCATAGTATGCAACTTCGATTGCAAAAAAACAAATCTTTTTAGCCCATGAAGGGGAGGCCAGAGGGAGACTAATTGGGCAACAACCTACCCTAGTATTTTATCAACAATTGAATCTTAAAGCTGGTCTTCAGGCATATTTGATCGATCTAACAAAATCCTCACATCGTTTTGTCCTGACACGCCTAAGGCTAGGGATTGTTCATCATCTTGTGGCCTTCCCGATCATGAAAAAAGCACCAGTTCTGTATGCCCATGTGACAATATATCTAAACAAAGCTGTTGCCATTTTTTAATGTTTTGTAAATTTTACTCCTCTTCAAGAATGTTTTATCTGAAACCCTTGTTTTTAAAATATAATGTTCGAACAACTAAAAATGCTATGAGGCTAATGTTCATCCTTGAAAGTCTGGATGTATGTTTTTCTGTGGCAACTTATATTTTGAAAAGTATTGCTTCTAGGAAATCTATTGTCTTCTAAAACTATACATTGATATGACATGATGTAATCGATCTAGTACCAAAGGCACCTTTGCACTTTATGCATAATTTGCACAATGGGGTATATAGCTGGCATGCGACACTTTATTGCAAATTTGCACACATTGCAAAATGTTAGCACTTGTCACTTTGATAAAATTGGTATGCTCTGAATGTAAACTTTACGGGGTATCTTACCGTGTTATCCACACGTTAACCAAGGTATAAAGTATTCGGTTGATTGTTGTCTGAAATGTATATAGCAAACACTTGCCACTTTATTGCGAAATTTGCACACTTTTTAAGAAATCCTTTTTTGCTAGAACAAGTCACTTTTCAGAAATAGAAGCTGTGTATTTATATATGGAATCTTATGCAATTTGATAGT
This sequence comes from Lissotriton helveticus, assembly GCF_964261635.1. Lineage (NCBI taxonomy): Eukaryota > Metazoa > Chordata > Amphibia > Caudata > Salamandridae > Lissotriton > Lissotriton helveticus. The sequence continues at coordinate 346,239,433 of NC_136067.1, read as the reverse complement.
GAATTTGCATGTTTATATACTGCTTATATTTGTTTACAAAATATTTTGAGAATGTAATGCGGGCCATTTTAACAGCTTTGTATCTTTTTGTTTGATTGCTTATATGGTTGTTATTACAAACCGAATAAAAGCTTTTGTACTGAACTGAATTTATACCCTTCAGAAGCGAACCCCAGTATGATGGTGTTCACTCTTTTCAAGTGTACATCCAAATCATCATCTGTAAGATAGATGTCATCGACATAGGACAATGCCTCATCATCGTACATTTGTAGTAACTCTGTTACTCTGGCTGAGAATAACCCTGGACTAGTCTTAAATCCCTGGGGGAGACGTCAAAATTGTCGCTATGTCCCCATTATTGAGAGAGCGGTCAAATATCTGCTTTCAGGTGCAATGTTTTGACAAAAGAAACCATTTGAGATATCTAATGTAGTTTTATATTTTTTGCGCACGATGTTATTCATCAGTGCTGCACTATGTGCATTTTGTACTGCAAAAGTTTTTCAACAAGAGTTTAGATGTCTGTAATTCAAAACTAGATGATATGAATTGTCTGGTTTGGAGACAGGAAACAAAGGATTGTTCATTGATGAGGTGCATGTTTCAATCACCCCCTGGTATTCAAGTTGATTTGCAATCTCCCTGGCCTGTTTTTTTAGCTTCCTGTTTTACAGGATATTGCCTTTGCATTGTTGGTTGAGTTTTCAACTGGATTTTATGGTGAGGGGAATCCTCATCATATCCTACATGATTTTTGTATAATGCTGGGGCCTGGGCTACAGCCCATTTCCTGGCATATGTGTATTTTTTGTGAATTGGAATGTGATTTGAGAAAACTGGCATAATTATATCTTTGCCATGTGGGCATTCCTTGACAAATTCAGGTGGCCAGTCTTGTTCAGCTAGAAGGATGTCATAACCCTTAGAGAGCTTTTCCAAAAAGAGTGATCTAATTTTTCTTGGTTTGTCCCTCTCCACCCGTAGTGTTACCTCATATAACTTATGTGGTACACTAACCCTGGTATCTGCAGTTTCAACTTGGATGCTTTCATTCCAGTCCACTGTCTCCAGATGATCCTTCAGGATCTTGCGAGCTATGGTTACCTCTGCTGCGCTGTCTAGCATTGTTTGGGCCCACTCCCCGTTCTTGAGTTGTGTCCTCAAGATCCTCGGCATGTCTGATCTTTAGACTTGCTACCTTCTTTTTGGTAAATTGAGTTTTCTTATTTTTTGGAACGTGTTGTTTATCTTTGGACTTCGCTCGTTCTTCTTTATATTCTGATCGTCCTCTTCTTTTGGATTTCTGCGAGGAAGTCTGAAAGGTACGAGAGGAACGTGTATCATTATCTTGATATCTATCAGGTTTTCTCAAATTATCCCTATTTCTGAGGTCATACCTTTTTTCAGAGGGCTCTTGTTGAGGAGACTTTCCTCTGGACTGAGTACGCTTCTCTCTAGGAAGTGTCTGTTTGCTATTTTCCCACTTCTTTTTAGTAACGGTGAGATTATTTTTAATAAAAACTTTTTTCAGGATTTTCAGTTAGTTGGGGCTTTACCAGTTTCCCACCCAAACTATCTCTACCTAGTTCTTCATATGATTTTTCAATAATTCTGGCAAGTTGAAAAGGTTGCTCTGTTATATCTATTTCTTTTAGTTTTTGGCGGATTGCCACTGATGCTGCTTCACCTTTTATGTTGGCTAATAGTATAGCCGAGACCTGTTTGAAATCTTTCAGTAATTTCATACCCAGATTTAAGGCCGGTTCTGGACCGTATTCATTTTGAATCTGTCTTAGAACATCTGGTTATGTTATGTTATGTTATGTTATTTATTCTTTTGTATAGCGCAACGGTTACTCAAAAAGAGTGTCCCGGCGCTTTAGGTAAGGAGAACTACTTCACAATAACACAACACAGTAAAAGAAGAGAATACAAAATAGACAGATAAAAAGGGACTGCTGAGAGGCTTACTGGGTGAACAACCAGGTTTTAAGACCTCTCCTAAAGTCAAGAAGACTAGTGGCCCCCCGAAGTGGAAGTGGAAGCGAGTTCCACATCTGTGGAGCCAGCAGGCCGAAAGAGCGGCCACCCAGGCGCGCTCTCTTCACTCGTGGGACAACCGCCAAGAGTAAAGATTCTGACCTCAAAGAGCGAGCCGGATGGTAAAACGCCAGTCTCTTTTGGAGGTACTTTGCTCCCACCGCGTGGAGAGCCTTATAGGCCAAGGTCATGGCCTTAAAGGCGATCCGTTTGCGGATGGGAAGCCAGTGCAGCGTCAGTAAAAGACCCGAGGCGCTGGCGCGTCTATTTAGACCATAGATGGCCCTGGCCGCCGCGTTCTGTGCGACTTGGAGCCGCTGCAACAAGTACTCTGGTAGGCCCAGGTAAAGAATGTTGGCGTAATCTAACCTGGAGCCTATCAGAGCCTGCACAGTCAACTTCCTGTGTTCCTCCGGCAACAGAGGTAGGAACCTCCGCAGCATCTTTAGCAGACCGAAACAAGTGCCGGTCACCCCAAGGATCTGGGCTTTCATCGTCAGCCCCTTGTCCATCTTGACCCCCAAGTTCTTAGCCAAAGGGGAAGAGCAGGACGGGGGGAACATATCGATGGGCCACCATGCCTGCCAGCTGGGCTCCGTGTCGCACCCGAAGAAGAGTACCTCGGACTTATCGGAATTGCACTTGAGGCTGTTCAGTTGGAACCATGTGAAAACAGCCCCAAGGCAATCCCGGATACTCTCCCCGTCAAAGTCTGCCCCTCTCTTGCAAGAAAAGAGGAGCTGGGTGTCGTCGGCATAGGATACGATCCGGGCACCAAACGACTCCGCCACCGCCGCCGCCATAGACGGGACACCATGTGTTTTTGTGTAGATTGAAGCAAAGACTGTACCCCATGTGCCGCAGTCCTCTACGTGTGGTGCAATCCCCATTGGTAAACAGATTGTTAGAATCCTGTGTTTCTCATGAGGTGTACTATCAGGAAATACTGCCTCTATTTGAGTAATTTTTTGAGCGAACCAGAATGGAATTTGTTCTCGTTTTGCAGGTAATTTACCAATGACTGACTGTATAGTCTATGGTGTAATTTTGTTTGTGTTCCCTTGATGAGGGATGTGCTGTGAAATTCTTGCAGCTGGTTGAACTGTTAAAGTCCTCATGACATATTGAATCAGCTGCCTGTGTATTTTAATCAGATGTTTTATCTGAGCTAACAGCTCAGGAGCTGTCATTCTTTCAATGTCAGGATGTGCTGTATAGCTGACAAATACCGGCCATGTGGCTCCTGGTCTACCTCGTGGACCGAGCCTGGTAATGTGATTTTGATGTTGTAGGGCGCTATTAAACCAGAGCTGATGCTCTTGGTAAATTAGTGGAATTTCAACGTCCTCAAAAGGAACGTATTCCGCTGGAGGTTCCTCTACTTTGTAATAGTGGAACTCGTTTGTTACTGCATTTGCTGCAGGAAACAGAATCCATTATTAGAATACCTCTGTCTGCCGATATTCATGTGCCTCTATAACAAATATTACTTTACCTGCTCTTGATGATACTCCATTTTCTATAAGTTTTATAGTAATGGTTTTCCTTATATTTACCGGGATGAGTATAGCATCCAGGTCATTTTGTTGGAGACTTGTGTCGTCTAAAACTGCCTGAGCTGCTAGTGCAGCTATATCCCTCTCGTCTTCACTCTCCATCATTTTGTTGACCGAAGGTTTGCAGAGCAAGTTTCAAGGAAAAAAAGATTAGGTGCACAATATTTTTGGAACACTGTATCCTTCAACGTTGAACAAACTAAAAACTAATATATAGGATGTTTTCGTCCTACTCAGTTTAAAGCGGATATTTTATCCTTTAACCCACTCCAGACATCTATTGGAGTATTTTACGGGAAAAAGGCATCTGTGTGAAAAGCACAACTGAGTTACTCTAGTATCTAGCGTTAAATTATCGCCTTACCAAACGTTGGGCGCCATGTAGTGTAGTTTCTATATTCCCAATAGGCTCTGCGCATTGGAATAGTGTATCCTGTAGTTAAGACGTAGGACTGAAGTCGACTAGGTCTCTACCGAATATACTAAACTTAATTGTGTGTGTGCCAGCTAGTTCAGAGGTCACTAGAAACGTTCTCGAATGAACAAGAAGGGATTAGTTTCTGACAACTGCTTAAAATATGACAACGTTGTTTCCCAAGAATAAGATATATATCTCTAGAGTCGCGGAAACAATTGATAGTTATTTCACTCAGTCAATCGTGCATGCTTCGTTTCACCAGAGGTGCAGAGAAATAGAGAGACGGGCATGTTCAATTAAGGGTATTTATTGAAAAGTCTTCTTTCTCAAGCATAAGAAATGAACTGCTGCAATCGTAATACTTGCTGTAAAGTACAAAGCGTACAATACGAAGAGTATTATAAAATAATACTGTAAAAGCATGATATGGTTTATAAGCCATAAAATACCATCAATACATAAAATACATACAGTGATAAATAATGACTAAAAAGTACTCAACTGGTGCTTGTAAAATACGCCTACCTCGGTGTACCTAACCTAGGTCTGGTACAAGGGAAGAATTAAGTAAGTTGTAGCCTAGTTTTAGTATTTTTTGCCAAGAATCTAATCCAAGAATTCTCTTAGGGTCTAATCAGCTCCGTACCTTGGTTTTAGAATGTAGGAGGTCTGGTATCTCTCTCTCAGGACTCGATTTCCCAGCAACCGGCAAGCGTAGCCTGGAAACACTGGAGCTGGAATTCTCGGCAGGAGAAAGTACAGCGTCTCTCAGTGCGTCAGCTGGAGGGTCGGCTTCCTTCGGCACTTGCTGCAGCAGGGCGCGTCGGGCAAGTAGATAGTCGAACTGCTCCAAACCACCGTGTGTTTGTTTGGACAAGTGTGGGCATTTTTATACCTTGAAGGTGCCAAGTTTGACGTAAGATTGGACATAATAACGTCATTGGAGACTTAATTCTCTGAAAACTCCATGAGTTCTTGGATACATTAACTGACTGCTGAAGGCGGGTTTTGCAAGAAATCGTTGTAGATTTTCGGAACTAGTGGAAGTAGCCAAGCCGTATTAGGACTACTTGAGCTATGTCTTAATATGGTTATGATTTCTATGCCTATATAAGTATACGATATTTTATACCTATATAAGGGCATGAATCGGGAAAATTACAGTAGGGTCCTAAAACGCTATACAACAACATGAACCAATTGAATACCAAGTACCTGCTATTTCTAGGGCCTTAGTGTGGCTTTCCATTGGGCACATTTGAGTGAAAGGGAAATACTTGTTTCCTGGTTAATTAGTTACAACCTTCGAAATAAACCTTCCCTTCCTTAAAAGTCTTAACCATTGTACTAACACATGTTACTTTCAGGGGTTGTTAATAACCTCCCAGTTTGGCATGTGCTCCATGTGAGCCTACTACATCCTTTGGATTTCAGGCACAGTATATAAACATTGCCCAAACCTGAGGTGTTGCTTGGCCTCACTTTTTGCTTGAACAAACTTCTCCCGTCCCACTCACCTGCAGAATCAGAAAGAATCGAGCAGAGCTCTAGTGTTCTGCAGTCCAAGTTGAACCTGTGGTTCCTATGGTCCCACCTTCATTGACATCTATATCATCTCTGCTTTCTTCATGGTGAAATCCTGTTTCACTTGTGTTATGGTCTTGAGATCTTCTTCAAACTTCTTACAACGTGGCAGACAAGACTAAGTAACTAATATCAGGTTAGTTTGCACTAACAGTGAACAACACCCTCAAGATAATAGACATTTCCTCCAGGGCATCTCTGTGTGTTTTCTGTTGTTTTATTGCTCTGTACACTTTTGTGAACTTGGGGGCATATGTACAAGGACATTGCACCACCAGAACGCCACTTTTTCAATGTTCCAGTGGTGTAATGCCTGGTGTAATGCCTTGCTCCATATTTACAAAGCAACATCAAGCCACTTTGTAAATATCAAACCCTTTTAGCAGGTATCTGCATGGAAGGGGCGTGCAATGGGTGTTGCTTTGGGCCTTCTGCCACAACATCAATTGCTTTTGAGGGTGCCCCAGATTTACAAGGATCTGCAAATCTGAGGCAGGGCCAAAAACTAACACCACTGAATAGCAGGTGCAAGATAGGCGCAACAAGGAGAAATATTTTTATCGCCTTTAAATGTTGTTTATGTGCTGGAAGGTGTCCTGTCCTGCACATAAACAATCATCCCTGCAACCCAGACACCCTTGCTCTGTGGTGCAAGGGTCTCTGTGTTGCAGTGATGATTCCCTGAAATGCAATCACCCTTGCACCATGCTGTAAGGGTGCATGCATTGCAGAGAATCATCCCTTCAATGCAGACACCATTGCACTATGGCACAACGGTGTCTGTGTTGGCTCTCTGCAGCTTTTTTTTAGCGCAAGCGCTAAGCAAAACACATTAGTGAGTCATATTCGTGTAAATGCAGCACATCCCTGCTTGTTTGAAATGAAACAGTGCGACAATGCTTAATTGCTCGCAGCGCCATTCCATTTCCTAGTAAATATACACCTTGGTGCTTCGAACTGTATAATCGAAAGAACTGAAAGCATTACATGAGTGTGTCTCTGATGAACAGTTATAAGAGAAAATAAATCTGAGCACTTGATATATGTAAGTAGTTTACAGAGATCTGTATTTCAAGTTGATCCTTGGGAGTGAGAAAGACTCCAATCTGTAGTTCGAGTTGATTCTTGAGAGTGCCAAAAATTCCAATCTGTGTTTTAAAGTTTATTCTTGGGAGTGCCAAAAACTCCAATCTGTCATTATGATTATTCTTGCTCTGATGCCGTGTTTCGGGTGAAGGGTATGTTACTGCAGTCAGTGTATGGTCTTTGTATATTGAAGTATGTTAGATCACTGATAGTAACTTCCTCTTCTTGTTCTTTCCAGTGTGCTGCCTCTTCACAAATCCTGAGGATCCTGGTCCAGTGAAAACCCTCCTCAGAAACACAGAAGGTCCCGGGAATGACAAATCTTGTTATGCAGGTTGCAAGGCCACTTAGCAGATCCTGTACAAGTCTCTCTTTTCTTATTTTTTTCCCAAGGACGCCCCCCTTCCTCACTCGAGCAGTGAATGACTTAAGGTTTTGATGCCTTGATCTAGCGTGGTCCCAGGAGGGATAGGATGTCCAGCATTGGCTTTATTATCATCCCTGCGGTGGAACCAGGTGAGTGTATGACACAACCTGCTGAGGGGTGAGGAACATCCTCCCAGGACTGGAAGTCAATCCACCTGTAGGAAGCAGTGTGTCATCTAGGCCCCAGTCCTCAGTGGAGCTGCAGGACAGGAGGGAGGAGGGAAAGTTAAAGTTAGAGTTTGCAACATTGCAGAAGGAGTAGGCTCTAGAGGAGAGGAGACTGACATGAAGGAGAGCAGAATGGCACATGAGCTCAGTCTCAGAGAGCTGGATCTCAGATGTAAGCAGATGGATTCCAGCAGCAATGTTGCAGCATATCTTCAGTGTCCACTGTAAGGAAGGGTCCGCATCCCAAATGATTTGGTGCCCAATTATATGGTGGGGGATGACCTAGACAAATGTTTTTCAGCCTATGAAGCGACCATAAGGGTGTACAAGGTTCCTGAGGAGTCCTGGGGTGGTCTATGCCAACAGTGGGGAGGGACAAACTCTTAATACTAGAAGTAGAAGACCAGATACACTACACTACAATTAAAACCACACTTGTCAACAAATGCAGGCTAACCCCTGAAAAGAATAGACAGAGGTTCAGGGGTAGCCACAAGATCTCATCACAGACATGGGTGTATTTCATTGATTACGCCAGTAAGACACTGAAGGGCTGGGTGAGGGCGGCAAGATTGATGATTATTCTGTGCTGTAGAACTTGATTTTGAAGAGGCACATGCTAGATATTTGTTTTTCAGAACTGCACACAAACCTGATGAATAGCAAGCTGACTTACTGCAGAAAGCTTGCCAATGAGGCGGGTATCTGGGCCATTACGAGCGTGTCCAAAAAGGCATCTGGGGGACATTCTCTCAAGGCCCCAAAAACAAGGTTCGAAGGGGAAAGAGTCCCAATCTGGCCTCCAGAAAAAGAGCTTCCTTGACAAGAGCACCCTAAGTGCTATGAGTGCTATAGGTATTAAAAGGGGATCCCAAGTGTGCAAAGAGGACACAGCCTCCCACTGGAGGAAAGACACCAGGAGTGGGGAGTGTAGTAATTTGGAAGAAGTTTGTCCTGGTTAATGGAGGGGGACTCAATGTAGGTAGTGGGTTACATACAATGGGCAAGGTTTTGAGACTCTTAGGGACACAAGTGCCACATGACTGCTGGTGGTCCCAGAGCAGATTTTACCCAATATATTCCACCAGGTTGTGGTAGCAGGCAACCATGACGTTCACTATCCAGTGGCCCTTTTTCTATTTAAGTGGGGGGTCTCAGTTCTTCTGAAAGTAGCTTTGAGCCCCACCATAACTATGGATTATTTCCTAGGGAAGGTCCTTGAATACACTACCTGGAAGAAAGGGGAGTTATATAACACATAGAAAAGTGTCATCATAAAAAAACAGTTTATTTCAGTTTACCAATCCATAAAACACATACATCATATCCAACAATTTGATAAATACAACAATCCCACAATATAAATAAAGCCAGAAAACAAATAAAAAGTCTTCCAAAAATTTATCAGCAGACAGCAGGTCTATCCCGTCCTTTCTAAAATTCAGAAAACGCCTAAAAGACCTCTTCCTCAACTGTCCCTTTCTAAACAGCTAACCAGTGCTGAAGGGCACATACCTGCAGTCTGCAGCACCATGACACTTTGTCACAAAAACCTACCTCCTCCCAGTACCCCTTCACCCCTCCACACTCCCCTTTCCCTGAAAAAGGTCTGCACAAGACAACGTGGACTCTGCGAGGCTCTCAGGACTGCCTGCCTCAATATTGCACTACACGCCAGGACTTCCGAACCAATATTGTATACCTATGCCTATTCTGGGATTCCTGTATTTTAACTGTTGTAGGGCGCTCTAATACCCTCGGGTCTGGCAAGCGCTATATAAAACTGATTAATAATAAAATAAAAAATTGTATAATAATTCCTGCCTAATATGAATGTGGATCGCAATTTCAATTAACAGATAAACATCTAAAATAATATGGGTACAAAGGTTTTTTGACAGCTTGTCCTACATGGTTGCGAATTAACCATGCCTCATGTAAGAATTTCCCCATATTAATCACAACTTCCCTTATGTCAGATTTAGGTATCCTTAAAGCTAACTGGAGGGACTTAAGGCCCGGAAGTTGACACACAGGGAGAATCCATTTCTTACAAAGGGATCTAACGCTAGGGCACCAAAAGATAAAGGGCCATATGAATCAAATCCGGAATTTGCAATTCTCAAAATGCAATTATCTGTTAACCGCATTTTGAGAATTGGAAAACCCAAGGTTTGCTAATATTTAGCGATTCCCGAAAATTTGCAGAAAATAAATCGCAAATAATGAATTGCAAATCTGCTAATCGGAAATTCAGGTGCAGCTTGATGGCATCACAACCAGGAAGTGTGACTGTCCATGCTTCACCTGATTGCCAGAAGCAGAGTGAGAGGCTGGGAGGAGAGCTGAGACACTTGTGCACTGCTACTGAGTGAGGAGACATAGACACACAGGACAAGCAAAAGGTGGAGAATTCCATGAAAAGAAAACTGTTTTCTGAAAGGGAGTAGGAGGTGCTCTTTCAAGAAATGGTGGTGAGCTATGAGCTCCTATTTGGCAAACAATCACTGCGTGTGCCAAAGGCACACAAAAGGAAAATCTGGGCAGACATCCAGGAGAAGGTGAACTCCATCGGCGTGACCCACCGCACCGTAGAAGACCTCAGGAAACGGTGGTATGATATGCGCCAGAGATCCAAAGAAAAGGTGGCTGCAAAGCTGGCTGAGGCAAGAAAGACCGGTAGTGGGACGTCCACTGCTACTGACTTCACGTCTTTTGATGAGTTAGTTGAGGGTGCCCTGCTGCCGGACAGTGTGAGTGGCGTGGCTGACCTGGACAGCTCCGAACCCCAAAACACCTGACAAGCTAAGAAGCATGCTATCACTCCCCTGATGAATCACCACATCACCCACACACCTAGGGAAGACCCAGGCACCAAACATGAATGCAACTCAAGCGCATGCACCCAAGCACACAGAGCAATGCATTATGGGAGATGTAGTCACATGCACCAAACAGTGGAGCAGTGACACCCAACAAGGTACAATCCAATCAGAATGTGTGTATCATGAAAGGCAAACTACAGACAGATAGGACCCATGTAACTCCAATATTTAACATTTATTGCATAAGTAATGCGAGGCAGGACAGCAAATTAATGTATGCATTTACATTCACAGCACCAACAGAGACACAGGAACCTGTGGCAGGAGGGGCGGAAGCATCACACATCGAAGAACAGTCAGGGCAAGAGGAGCAAGAGGTAGGCAGCCCAGTAATCCTGGTGACATGCAAACGGCACCTCGTAGTACCACCACTGCCACCACTGGAGGTAGATCCACTGGACATAAGTGTGGAGGATCCACAAGGCCAGGGCCAGCCTGCCCCACTACACAGAGCACAGTCCCCTGCACATCCCACTCCAAGAATGTCATCCAGGTGCAGGGCACGTCCGTCCAACGGCACAGAAGCGGTAGGCGAAGGCACGGTCTATGCAGGGCTTGAAGGCAACATGCTAGAGGTACAGCACCTGCAGGCAAAGGCAATGAAATCAATACAGCACCAAATGAGGGTGGGCTTCATGGGCATGATGGGTACCCTGGAGGCACTGTGCAAAGAGATGCGGAGAAACCTTGCAGCCGGGTGCAGGGAGAGACTGTGCCTTAACACTCGCCTGGACATGTGCACAAGGGCTGTAAACTGGCTGTCAACTGCAACATCAGTGCTGGCATGTTGCTGTGTCAGAATGCAGCATGAGATGGTACACTTCAGCCAGAATGTAGCCTGGCGCCTGGTGCAAGTCACATGTGCAGTGGACCAGCTGCGTGCAGCAGCCATTGGTGGCATAGGACCCCTCAGCTCACTGGAGGATGATGGACAATCAAGCAGGGGCAGCGTTACTCCACCCATCCCACAGGACAGACGTCGCAGTGAGCGTCAGGGGAGAGCAACCGATGCCTCAGGGGAGGGCAGTGGGCACCCTGAGTGAGGGGCAATGAGCCGTGCATGCAGACAGTGAAGAGCCATTATGGGCACATGGCAATGGGTGAGGTAACCCATTGCACACTGACTAATGCTTGTGAAAAAGACTTGCATTGTGTGTTTAACATGTGCAATACATATCAAATAGTGTGCATGTAAGGCTGTGTGAGGGAAACTTTCCTGCACTGAAGGAAATAAAAATACAGCTTTGCACCAATCTGTAGCAATGTGTCATCATTACTCACCTAGAAATAGTTCTGTGTGATCTCATCTTGCCCCTGGGGGCCGGCAGCCGCACCAACACCACTGGCTGGCCTGCATCTTGGAGCTGGCCCCTTCTCATCTGATGAGTCTGAATCTGTGAGCTCCACTGGGGTGCCTTTCCTGGTGGCGATGTTGTGTAGCATGGCACACGCGACCACGATTTTGGAACATGCCTCTGGACTGTACTGTAGTGATCCTCTACTCTTATGTAGGCAGCTGAAATGGCTCTTGGTATTCCAAATGTCCTCTCAATGGAACAGCGGGTGGCTGTGTGTGCACTGTTGTACCTCTGCTCCCTAGCGGTAGCTGGATTCATGATCAGAGTCAGTATGAAGTCACGGACAGCATATGCACTGTAACCTGCAGGGTGAGAAGAATCAGGTTAAACACTGTCCTCCCACTGCTGTTCTTTACTGGTGTGTCCTTGTGACAAATGCATTTACCTTGTAGGTAGCCCTCGCCAAACTCACCATTTGTGAGTCATCGGTGAATACCGCTGTGGCAGAAGATGAATGAGTCGTGGGTGCTGCCTGGGTATTTCTCAACTATGTCAGTGATTAAATGTTTGGCATTGCAGACTACCTGTATGTTCAGGGAATGGTAGGACTTGCGATTTCTGAACACATACACATTCTGTAGGGGGGGGAATTGCGACATGGTTCCCATCTATGCAGCCAATTACATGAGGGAATTGGGCTATCTGGTAGAACTCCTGCTTGGTCTGGTCTAGTGCCTGTTGTGTGCTGGGGAATTGGATGTGGTGATGCAGCCTCTGTACCATTGCATCAATGAGGGCAAGGAAGAAGCGCAACAGTGCACTCTGAGAGACCCCTCCTACTGTGGCTATCACCCCCTGAAAACTCCCTGATGCCAGTAAGTGCAGTGAGCACAAGACCTGTGCATGGGTGGGAATGGTGTGTGTCCTGCATGTGGGGTGTTCTAGTATGGATTTGAGCTACGCTATTAGGTCCAGGATGCTGTCTTCTTCCAGCCTGTAATTCACATGTTTCTCCTCCACAGTCCCCTGGAACAGGGTACTGCGCGCTCTCAAGTTCCTTTCCTGGCATCTCCTTCTCTGTGCAGCAGCTCTGATTCACAGCCTCCTGGCTATCACATATAGCCCGGGCATTGTGGAAAAGCCCTGTGGCATTGTGGACGTCTTTAAATAGGTTGCACCTGGTTACCACCTGTTCAGACTTGGTGGTAATTGCAATTAGCAAAATTGCGAATTTCATGAAATTGCAAATTGCAATTTTTTTCATGAATCTCATTTTGTGAATTTGCAATTTGAGAAGTCCTTAATTGCGATTTTCGCACTTGGTATGTGGCAGATTGCGAGTTTGCACAAATATTCGCAGAGTTTATGCCTCGCAAAATTGCTAATCGCTAAATTTGCGATTAGCAACTTTGCTCTCAGGATGGCTCTCATACATGGGGATTCTCTGTTTTGCGATCACAAACACCTTTTTTTGTGATTCGCAGTGTTGGCGATCGCAAAAAAGCTATATATATATGGCTAAAAATTTAGTGTAGTGTCAAGGCCAAAGCTGCACGTTGGGTGAGAATGACTAGAGTTGCTAGGATTCCCCCATCTCACTGTGAACTTTGCCAGTGGAAGTGTTTAATAATGAAACTTAAGGTAGAACTTTCTAGGAAAGGAACCTTGTATGGAATCTAGAGACGCTTCATAATTGGGAGTGATCTAGGAAAAAATCTGTTACATTTCCTGAAGTACATTTTCTGATCTGCTCACCCCAGAGGTAATCCATACACAGACTTTTAATTCGCTGCCCAAACACCTGAGTGGCTTTCCCAGGATTTTTCCACAAGGCTTCCAGGCCAAGAGCTTTAAACTTTCTCTTTAGATAAGACAGCCAAGGGATTCTCAACTGTCCTGGTGAATTAAGGAGTTCTCAAAGAGGGGATCTATAGGACTCCAATTCAGGCGTTGATCAGAGCCTTTACCAACCCACAGCCCAATGGATAAGACATTGCCTCCCTTAGTGACCAGCCTGAACTTTCTAGATGGTAATTAGAAGGAGGACTCACTAAGGAGGACCTATGTAAGGCACAGAAGCAGTGACCAGCCTTGGAGGGCATGAGGCAACTGGCTGATTCCCAGGCAGCAAGCGATGCCTCTGGTAGTCACTGGATTTACTGGGAAGACAACCTCCTGTATAGTGAGCCTAAGGCACCTGTGCTTGGGTCAACAAGGGTCCTAGTTGTCCTCCATTTCTACAGGGCATTCCTACTGGAGTTAGCTCACGAGACACCCCGGGCAGGACATATAAGCCAGGAGAAGACCTTTGCCTGCCAGACCTGTCTCCCATTTTACCAACCCCGGATGAAGGTTTCCTCAGATACCTCAGGTAGGAACTGCTTGACCAGCCAGGCCTGAGGGAAGACAGGGCGGAACCTGAAAGCTCTCCTAAATCCCTTGCCTGTAGTTGTCACCCCTTTGAAAGGGTAGACATCGTCATTGCTTCTGGCAACAGGTTAATCCTGGTACTTGTGCACCATGCCACAGTATACCCAGAGGCCATTGCTCTGTGAACTGAAACTGTACCTGCAGTGGCTAAGGCCCTTATGAGAACTTCCGCGATGGAAGTTGTGTCTGAAAGTGTTTTGCAGTAATCATGCTAGTAGAGAGTGAATAAAGTTGTTTAATTAAAGGCTACATCATAAGTGGAGGCAGAGAGGACTGACTTCATCATCAGCTTCAATTCCTCTGAACACCATTCTAACAGTTGCTATGTGACATAATACATTCTAGAATAAAGTCACACTGAAGCATTAAAGGTACACAGTACAGAAAAGATTACAGCATACAACATATCGTCCCTTCTTTTAAAAAAAACAAAAGAAGAAAAAGGAAAAAAAACACTACACACTAAAGCCTATATCAGGTAGATTCAAGAAGTAACCTGCATCTCCATCTAACATCAACTTGGTAAACAAAAGAAGGGATGGTGGCCCCACCTAAAGGAACAGGGGGCATATTATCAAGAACTGCGATAAAATTATAGCCGCTTTAGCAGCAGGAAATTGACGGTAAAACGGCGATAATGGGCTTGATAATATGCCCTTGTGAATTCCCATAGCAGCCCAGGTTAACACCAGAACCTGGGCTGCTATGGGAATTTACAAGGATATATTATCAAGCCCATTATCGCTGTTTTAGCAAGGGAGGCCTGGACAATAGGTTTCCTGTCACAGGGAGGTGTAACCACCTCCTAGACAGGCTTTAGTGTATTGGGGCTGGGTGGGAGCACTCACAGAGCGCTTTTCAGACAGTGCCGGCGGCACACTTGGTGTCCCTGTGCATACCCCAGTTCAAACCGGTTGCAGGGGTGCTCAGCCCCTGCTCTGGTGCAAAACTCGACAAAGGAAATGGGTGTAAACACCCCTCTTTCCTGATGCTCCCATAGGTGGGTCCCTAGAGTATGTCCAACCCCTTTTCTTAGTATAAGTACGGGACCCCTGGCAACAGGACTTTAGATTATACCTCGACGAAACTCTGAAGCTGAATCCTGGAACTTCGACACACTACTAACGACTAGAGGACTGAAGAATCTCCCTTGGGGTCAAGGAGTGACTCCCCTCTTCAAACAGGCACCAAAGAAGCATCTTGCTGGTCTGCATTTCTGAAGTTCCCGCCAAACTCCGAAGTATTTGTGACACACAACATGGACTTCCAGACTTCGCAGAGGCCAACACGAGATCCCAGCAAATCTGAGACCCGCAGCCTCCGCGAGTGAAATGGGACCGGAACTCATGGATACCGTGCACATTTGCTAGTGCATCAACTTCCCGAGATTTCTCAAAGTTGTGCATTGGGCTACTTGTAGTCCAAGCCCCGAGCACCATCTGCACTGAAGATTGTGGGCCTACACTTCACAACTGTTCCGTGAGCCCACTTCTAGCATTTTTGCTTGAGGTCCCTTTGCGATCCCTGGTCCGTTAACTGGCGGGTCCCCTCGAAGGTAACTCTACTTTTCCTAGGACTTCCCTGGTTTCTCCAGATGTGCCCTGACTCCCTACCAAGTGGTGAGTCACCCAGACCTTGCTGGTCTGCACCAAAGCCTATCTCTGCTTTCTGCATGGGTTGCTGTTGCCAAGGCTTGTTGGGTCCAATCCGGGCACCGACACCTCAGCACTTGACATCCTTTGTGGGACAGCTTGAATCCAGCTCCTGGTCATCGTCAACAACTCCTGGATCTCGTGGCTGAAGATTTAAGCTTCACCTTCTTCACCTGAAATAACCTGACATCGGTGGGCCTCTGCCTATCGTCCTCCTGGTCACTGGCTAGTGACCCAGACTCTGTCCCCTGCTTTCAGGTTCTTCACATCTCTGATCCAGGCTTGGATCCCTCCGGACACTTTGCTCTTGGACGCCAGCAGCATTTTGCAGCAGATCGCCATTGAAACCCGACACAAAAAGACCACTATGCAACCGGCTTCCCTGGGTGAGGTAACTCGAGCACTCCGGTTCTCACTTGGGTGTTGACCCTAGAACCTCCTAGTTCTAAAGGGTTTTGCTCCAAGCCCTCTTCTAAGTGTCCTTTATCTTTGAATTTCCAACCGCAACTTTCCCCATAGAAGTTAATGGTGATTTGCGGCTGTGTTTAGACACTGCACGCGTCCCCCGTGGTTCCCCTGTGTCACTACCTTGGGTGGTTCCTGGTGGTCTAAAGGCTCTAGGCCTTGTATCTATTCAAGTCATGGTTCTTATACCACTTTATTGATATATGGTTTGGGACGCCCCTAGGGCTCAACGTATATTGTGCTAATTTACTGTGTGCTATTAAGTTTACTGAATGTACTTTTGCTTCTAGCCTCATAAAGAGACTAGAGGGATGTGTTTAGAATAAATACATGTATTTTATATATAAACCTGGTGTGGTTCTCCATTCATTTGGTCATTCACAAGATTATAGACTGGTAAAACAAGCTGCTTTTCATTACTTCAAGACTTAGCCTGAAGGCTGCTCTTCATTGCTACCACTAGGATAGCTTTCTATAACGTTGTCTTTAACCTAGCATCAATAAGGCGTTGTTTGGACTGGTTCAAGGTGCCCACTAGAATAGTGGACAGCATATGCCAGGTTAATGTCTCACACATACACCTTCCTTTGATTCTCTTCCCTTTAAACCTCAATTCTTCCTCAAAGAAACCCAATAAGTCAATTTTCCCCCCTCATATGACACAGGTGACCGATCGGTGGAGATAAAGTTTGCGAACCTTTCCAGGTTTCTTCAAAGAGCTTCTGTGTAATCATGGTAATTTTAGCTCCTGAATTCACCAACAGTTTAATGGTGTGACAACTTACATCAATGCCTACGATAGGTTCAATACAGGGTGAAGGGTCACATTCACCACCCCTTGAGCACCATGAATTTTATCATCCTCATTATTCGTGACAATAGATATTACTGCAGACTCGTCATCAGACTCAATCACACAAAGAGTAGGTTTCTTGAAACCTCTCTTTTTTAGGCAAACCTTAGCAAAGTGGCCCATATTTTTGCAATAATTGCACATTACATTAATGGCAAAACACCTAGATCCCTTGAGATGTGGAGGATTACCACATCTCAGACACATGCTGCCACCTTTCACCTTATTGGAACCAAATATTTCAGGTTTAGACTTTGAGGGACATTAGTAGAACTAAAATTGGACTTAGCGTGTTGTTTAGCACAGTTATTAACATTAACAACACTAACAACATCAAATCTTTAGGAAAAAGAGAGCTTGGCAGCAAGCCTTCTCTGGCGCCACCCCAAATATATGGAACTCTCGTCCACCAGAAATTCACAGAATCTCCTCAACTATTGCTTTCAAACTGTCAAAAGATTCCTAATGAACAACTTCCTACCTTAATTGGGCTAGGTTCACCTGGGCCCGATTCACAGAACTAACTTAAGACAAAATCCTAAACTTACTACTTTTGGTATTCACACAAGTTAGGATTTTGTCTTAAGTTTGTCTTAAGACAGACTTAAGACAGACTTAAGACAAAATCCTCACTTAAGTCTGTCTTAAGTCTGTCTTAAGTCTGTCTTAAGACAAAATCCTAACTTCTGTGAATACCAAAAGTAGTAAGTTTAGGATTTTGTCTTAAGTTAGTTCTGTGAATCGGGCCCATTGATCCTAGAACCATTGGACCATCATTGGATGCTGCTCTTGTTCATCTCAAAGTGTGCCCCCCGTTTAGTCCGCTATGTACCTGCTTATTGTATTACTCTCCTTTGACCCATGCATCTTGTAATTATGTCATTGTTCTTGCTTTTATTCCTACTTAATGTCGATATTGTATGTGTTACCCTCCTTCCATCCTTTTTGTAAACCGCCCTGATATCCTTTGAGATCTTGTTTGCGCTGTATAAAACTTTATAAATACATAAATAAATTGAGTTTTTCGTCTAATTCCTTCAATTATTCATCGATATTTCTAAAATTTTAGCCACTGTGATAGTTTCATCCAAGGATCGCCCATACTCAACAACTTTTGCCTGATGTTTTTATCTTTGCATTGTGCGTTATGACGGGTTATGAAACCATCTAGCCATGCACTGTTCACTCGGTGTGTTGCACCTTATAAGTCTTGAAAAACTATTATGCAATTCAATATACCAGAAAACATTTATTTCTTTATTATTATTTCTGCATATGATTCTCCTAATACTTTTCATTATCTAACTTTACATATACAATATGCTTTACTTTGTCATTTCACAACACAGTTTCTTATTCATGTATTAGGAGAATCATATGCTGACAATATGAAATCATTTGCACTGAAGTAAGAGTGTATGATCAACCATACAAATGAGAATTAAGTGTTAAAATAAAGAAATGTTTTCTGGTATATTAATTTGCATAATAGTTTTTCAAGACTTATAAGGTGCAACACACCGAGTGAACAGTGCACGGCTAGATGGGTTCATAACCCGTCATAACGCACATTTTTTAACTAGGATTGACTATCCTAATTAGCCGCAGCACCAATAGATTCAAGTGATAAAGATTGATCAGCGGAGTGCTCCACGCATACCCCATTAACTTTTAACTTTGCATTGGCAGACAAGCTGGTCTCTGATCAGTTGATCTATGAAATTTTCAAATTTTCATTCAGCAGCAAGTCTAGGTAACACAGAGATATAAGAGTCTACATCCTCTGATTCAGCTTGTTTGGTTTTGAAGAATTTATGTCTAAGAACCATAATGCTTGGCTGTTTGTCGAATCTGTGTTTAAGTTTTAATACAGTCTCACGATATTCGTCAATGCCTTGGGCAAATGTTTTAAAATAGGCCTCTCTTCAAACCGTAACAAGTGTAGTAGTAGATACTTCTTCTTTTCATATACAAATCGCGAAGCACCAATAACAACCAAATATGTCTTAAAGGCATCATGCCAAATTTCCCTCCTGACAGCAGGCTCTCCAGGAGAATCTAAGAATGCAGGAAGAGGAATAACAGCTTGCACAGTGCACATCTATGTTGTAAAAAAAATAGATGACAAATCTAATAAGAAATACGTCAAGGTTTGCTTGTATGCAACAGGTGCACAGAACATGATTAATGTAATAATCAGAAAACAACTTTTAAATTGAGAAAATAAGTTTGTGCATCACTGTTGTCCTGAGAGTTTGCACAAAGGAAACTACACAAAACTGTGCTAAAGTGTGAAAGGTGTGTGCATCACCATAGATGCAGGTGTAGAAATGCACAGCTTTAATGACAAAATGGTGTGTGCATCACCGTAGCTGAAACAGCATGCACAATGATAAATAGGCCAATGTGGTGTTTGCATCACCATATTTAAGTATGTGCACAAACAATGTTCCTCGTGGAGTGAGTAACATAGTGGCTGAGAACGCTGTTGTCCAAAGAAGCTTAATGGGAAAAGTGCACAATGTGGACAAAACCATTCCTTGAAAAGAGGGAAAAAAAGTGCTGTTGAGAATAATGCTTCCCACTGTATTGAAGATTATCAGGAAAATAAAGAACCCAGAAATACGTTGCAGCGGCAAATGCGCTGTTTGAAGACCGTGGAGTCTAATGATGTGGGAGAAATATTGCCCAACCATCCAAGATGGCAGCGAACATCATCGTACATTGACGTAATGGGCATGCTAAAAGTGAAAGTGAGAAAACGAGAGTAGGAGCTTGGCGAGGAATGCTGCAATGAATATTCCTGTGTGGAAGATTCTTGCCGAAGGTATGTGGCTCGAGGGTGGCTCATGGGTAGGACAATGGCGCGACAGGCAAGTGCGTGGAAACCAGGAGCCATTAGCCAGCGCTTGAAAGTAGTTTGGATCAGCAGTCCAGGAAAGTGCGGTAAATAGAGGAAAAAAAATTCCTACCTCACAGGCAGCAATTTCTGCACGTGTTTAACCTTGAGAAGAATTGCTCACTTGAATGAGGCAGCTCACCAAATCCCATAGATGAAATGGCAGGAAATAAAGTGACTGAGAAACTACACACGCGTTGGGTTCGATCACCATGTAGTCTTAAAAATTGTCACCAATAATTTTTTAGTGATTTAAGTTGTTTAATGAAAGGCTACATGGTGATCGGAGGAGGAAAGGAGCGACTCCAAAAACAGCTCCAACTTCTCTGAACACCAATTCTAACAGTTCCTAGGTGACATAATACATTCTAGAATAAAGTCACACTGAAGCATTAAAGGTACACAGTACAGGAAAGATAACAGGATATAACAAGTACCGACTTCATGTCTGTTTATATGCAGAAAAAGTGGAGAGAGTGTTGAGTTACTTACACGTTCTCCACCCCTACCATCCACAAATCAACTGGCTTGTTGAGAGGTTCAACAAGTCCCTCAAAGAATGGAGGCTGCAGAGAACCACACCTCTGTGTAGTCTCCCGTGACCTGGAACCTGGACTCCACCCTCGTAATGGCGATGGCGGGACGCTAGCTGCTCTGGACCGGAGCTCCCTGGAGGCTAATTAGAGTAATTAGAGTTATTTTTCGGCGGAAAAGGCATCGGACATCGGACATCGGTTGAAAAGAAACGCCGAGAAGGCTGCTGCTGCAGTTTTTGTCACCACGTTTGTCTGGATGGATTGTGGAGTGGAGTGTGTGTTCTACAGGAGGTGCCTCGCAATACCAGGCGCGCTGTTGGCGGTCAGTTCGAGCGTATTTCTTTTACCTCCTGCCTTCAAAAGTGAGCGGCTGTTTGGGCTGTTTGGGGTGGCAGCTACTTGCGGACTGCAGACTGTGGATTGTGGATTGTTGATGGACATTAGCCGCCCCCTGAGCCTGCTATAGCAACAGATTTCAGGACCAGGACCAGGGTGCATCCCCCGGAACTTACCAAAACCCAGAGCGGATTTTTTTTTTGCCAAAAGCTGAAATAACTTTGAAATAACCTTGGAATTTGGGGGTGAAGGAGAGAAGGGGGAGAAAGAGAAAAAAAATAGGGAGAGGCCACGATGGGTGAGCCCATGAAGGAGGGAGAAGACACAGTAAAATTAAGCAAAGTTGAAATGGCTGCTCGTTCAAAGGCAAGGACTCGACTTGCTCAAGTCAGAAAAGCAGCACACAAGGCAGCCAAAGAAGAGAAAAGCAAAGACAGGATTAGAGAGGAGAACTCAGCTGAAGACACTATGCCGGCATCCTCGGAGGATGAATTATCCCCCCCTCTCCCTCCCTGCAAGACGAAGGGCACAGGAAAGTAGCCATAGAGGGGTGTAAAAGTTTGGATACTGTGGATCAACCCGTGGCAGGGGCTCAAGCGCAGAATCCGACTCCTACCCCTACCCAGGTCTTGGTCTTAGCTCCATCCCAGGCAGCAGAGGAAAAGAGGAAGAGTGGTGGTGGAGGAAAGAAACTGAGGGATTTCCCTCTATTTGCTAAAAAAAAACACCCCGAAATCTCTCCCGTCACCTCCTTCACAGTCTTCTATTGTCTCTATTGACATTGTTGACCTCAGAGACTCTGCTCTAATGGAGGGTGATGATCAAAGATCTGAGGCTTTATTGATATCTGCACCGCAAACCCCCCACATAGCAACAAAGGAGATAACTATGGAAGGGGAGACTCGACAAAACGAAGTAACTGGAGTGGAAGAGACAGAAGACTCTAGTCTACCCAGTTCGGAAGCAAGATATCAGTTAGATATTCGCGAGATGTTAAACCTGATCCTGGACGAAATCCGGGAAATAAAGAACAACCAACAAATCGAGATAGCTGCTCTCCATGCCAGGATGGATAAATTGGAAGAGTTAAATGTAAATGTAAATGTAAATGTAAATGTAGTATACTTGTAAAGCGCACAGCTGCCCCAGCAATGGGGCGTCCCGGCGCTGTATAACTCTGGGGAACCCGTCCTGGCTTTCCCTGTGGGATGGTCCCTTGCTGGGAGTCCCCAAGGTGGAGCCAGGCATCCCCGGAATTGGTGGGGCCGTTGTGGAGATTAGGCAAGCTAATGCCCAGAGTTGCCGAGTGCAACCCCTGATTAGAGTTAGCACCGAAGCGAGAATTATCGAGTCCGCTGACCAAGGTCCACGACCCTGCCGCGTCGGGAATTGAACCCTGGTCCCAGGCTGACTTCTGCTCTCAGGCCTGCCGCCTCTAACCAGTGAGCCACACTACTCCACTAGTTATCCACGGTGCTCCCGATCAGAGTTCAAGAGGCAGAGGGGAGGATCTCTGTCCTCGAGGATCATATGAATCTAGCTATGGGGGAGGCTAAGGAGGCAGCAAAGAAGAGGATCTTTATGGAGAACAAGCTGGAGGAGCTCGAAAACCACTCACGAAGATAGAACTTAAGGATTGTGGGGGTTCCGGAAGGAACAGAAGGCTCTGATACTGTCCAGTGGGTTAATTCCTTCATCCAGAAAGCAGTTTTACCTGAGTTTGAGGGAGACCTGACTATAACTAGGGCCCATCGAGTCCTGGCACAGCGGTTCGCAAATTCAACATTCCCGAGAACTATTTTACTGAACTTTGCGGACTACAGGATCAAGGAGCGGATTCTTTCAAAAGCCTATCAACAACGCCAATTTGCTGTGACTAAAACTATAAAATGTAGGATCTTTTCCGATATGACAGCGGCAGCAGCAAAAAGAAGGAAAGAATTTGTAAAACTTCTGCAGTTATTCAAAGCAAACGGTGCCCAAGCTTCGATTGCTCAGCAGTCGAAGCTGAAAGTTCTGGTCAAGGGAAAGTTTTTTTTATTTTCGGATCTAGATGAGGCGCAATCTCTTTTGAAGGAGATTTCCTCAGGGGGTAGGGAGTGAAAAGGTGGTGAAGGAATTTTTTTTTTGTTTTGTGTTTTTGCCATTTTTCCCCTTCTTTGTGCAATGTTTTTATGTCTTCTCATGGTATCTTGCGGAAAAAAAAGTGAGCAAAGGCGCAGGGTGAACTAGCGCTTTATAAGAAATATTGTGAAAAACGGGGTGGGTCCAGTTAGACGGGTCACTAAGGGTGTAGGAAGAAGACACCCAGTTGAGAAGGAAGGGAGGGAGGAATGTGGTCAGCGTGGAAGTGCAGGGGGTTTCCACATTCCTGAGCTGAGTGGGCCAAGGGGGGGGGGGGAATGCAGTAAAAAGGAACATAGGCAATGGATGTAACAATTGTTTTTTTTAGCATTAGGTACTTAACAAGGACAAGAAATTTCTCTCAAGATGAGTTTTGATGTATGTAAGATCCTGTCAATTAATGCTAACGGTATGTTGAACAGACAAAAGTATGGGGCCCTCTTGAAGTGGGTAATCTCATTGAATCCTCAGGTGGTCTACATTCAAGAGACACACCTGAAAACGAATGACCCTAAATTGTCTAGATATTTTAGTCAAGGTGTTTTTTCATCTGCAGGGGTTGCCCAGAGAGGGGTCGCAATTTATTTCTCTAGGAATCTACCCTGGGAGTTTATCCAGATCAAAAGGGACTCCAAAGGGAGGTGGCTTTGGGTTTCAGTTAAACTTCATGGGAAAGCTCTAAATTTTGTGAACTATTACGGCCCTATTCTTGATGATGTTTCTGCTCTGAAAGAAATTCATGAGGCTTTAAGAGGTGTCCCAGGACAGATTATTTGTGGAGGGGATTTTAATTTTATCCAAGATCTGAAAAGGGACACTTCAAATAAAAATAAAAAACAGCTGAAGCCCAGAACTAAAGGCTCTCTCGAAGCATTCGTATGTGAATACCAACTACAGGATCCTTGGCGCTCCAGGAATGTAGAGAGGGAGCTGTTTACATGTTATTCTCATTGATTCCGGACTGCATCCAGAATAGATTTTTTCTTGATATCGAGATCTCTGCAGATCTCAAAAAATCAGATTGGATGCAATCCTTTTTCCGATCATGGCAGAATCGAATTAGATCTTGTTATGGGAGGGGTCGATAGGGAGCGCCCAAGATGGCAGCTGGATCGTACTTTGCTTCAAGACCAAACCTGGGTATCAGGATTTAGATCATGGATTGTGGAATATTTTGAAATAAATGAAGATTCAGCTGAACCCTTCTCAGTCTGGGGCGGGTTTAAAGCAGCAGCACGGGGTAAGATAATTGCTTTCACAAGTGCCTGTGATGTATTCCTATAGGTTCTGTATCGATCCCCCTATTCCTGACCCTATTCTGGTTAACAAGTTAACTAGCAGCCATCCCATGAGGCAGAAAACCCCCATGATGCAGGAACCGTTATCTGATAAAGCCACACTACGGCACAGGAACGTGTTATCTGATTAGGTCATAACGCTTGCCATCTAATTAGACAAGCGATATTCCTCCAGCCCCTGATAAGGCATACGGAGTTCTCAAAACAAATCAAACCTATGACAGACCTGGGAAAAACCCTGCGGCCATTGTTTTGATTTCACCGAGAACTTCAGCAAAAGAATGTGCTAACGACCAGGTCGTATGACATCCTTATTGACGTATCTATGTCCATCCTTACGTCAATCTCGGCACCTTAAAGGTATAAATATTACCGATATTGCCCTATGCAAACACACGCGGTGGTGACGAGATCGGAGCAGCCAGACTTGCCGAAGCCCAGAGCAGAGCAGACCCCGCTGGCGCAGCCCCGCCTTCCTCACACGCTGAGAACGAGACGCTGCCTTTCTCCTGCCGAGAAATCCAGCTCCGGCGCTTCCGGGTAGCCCTCGCAGGCAGCCTGGGATATCGAGACCAGAGACGAGAGATACCATCCCTCATTCATCCTAGATTCCAGGTACAGAACTGAATAACCCCTTGCAGAGAATTCTTTAGTCAGTCACTTGGCAAAACAAACTTAACTTAAACTGTAACTTTCTACTCCCGCCCACGTATTAGGCTTAGGTCAGGTACATCTGGGGTAGGCGTAGTTAGAAACACCAGTTGAGTACGATTAGTCAAATGTATATGTGTATGTATCTATTTTATCCATTTTAAACCTTCATATGGCTTAGAAACCATATCAATGTTTTTACAGTATTATTTTATACTTCTGCTTTTATTGTATGCACTTTACTTAACCATAAGTATTGCAATAATATCGATCCATTTCTCTTGTATGAGAAAAGAGACTGATCAATAAATAACATCTTTTATTGAACACGCCCGTCTCTTCCTTTTCTCTACAATCTGGTGAGACTAAGAATGCACGTACTGACTGAGTAAAATAAGTCGTCTTTTGTTTTCACACGACTCTAGAGATACACTCTTGATTAGGGGAGAGCAAAGTTGTCATGTTCTATGGTTGTCAGAAACTAAATCCCTTCTTGTCTATCCAGGGAGGTTCAACTCCTCCTTGCCTATTCGAGAAAGTTTCTAGTGAACTCTGAGCTAGCTGGCAAACCCAAAACTTTAAGTCTAATATCGACAGTAGTAGACCTAGTTAACGTCTGGTCTAGGCCTATACTATTGAAGGTATTATTCCAATGCGCAGAGCCTATTGGGATAAAAGAAACTACACTACATGGCGCCCAACACGTTTGGAAGGGCGATAAAACTAACGTAAGACATTTAGAGTAACTCAGTCGTGCTTTTTCACTCAGACCCCTTTTTTCCCATAATACTCCAAAGACGTCTGAAGTGGGTAAAAGGTAATATCCGCCAGACCTCGCAGGAGGAAACTCCTATGTATGGTTCTTGGTTTAGTCAACGTTGAAGGATACACTGTTCCAAAATATTGTGCATCTAATCTTTGTTTCCATAAGAAACCTGATCTGCAAACAAACTAAATAACCTTCCTGTCGGTAAAATGGTAGACAGTGATGAAGAAAGAGAGACAGTTAGGATAGCAACTGAACTCGCAGCAGCTGATAATGCACTGCAAGACACAGACCCGGATATAATACTCATCCCGGTCATCAAGAGGAAATCTATAACTTTAAAACTTATAGAAAATGGACTGACACCTAGAGGTGGCACAGTCATATTCGTAATTGAGGCACACGAATATCGGCAGACAGAGGTATACTATTCATGGATACATTTTCCAGCAGCAAATGCTGTAACAAAGTACTTCCACTATTACAAAACAGAGGAACCTCCTAATGAGTACACTCCTTTCGAGGAGGTGGAAGTACCACTTAAATTTCAAGAGCACCTGCTCTTATTTAATGGCGCTCTAAAACATAATAATCACATCACCAGGCTCGGTCCCTTAGGTAGACCAGGAGCAACGTGGCCGGTCCTAGCCGGATACACACCACATCCAGACATCGAAAGAATGCCTGCACCAGAGCTTTTAATACAGCTAAAACAATTAATAAAAGTACATAGACAATTAGTCCAATATGTGATGCGGACTTCAACAATTCAACCAGCAATTAAAATTCCACAGCTGACCCCTCATCAGGGGAACACAAATAAAATGACACCACAGAACATACAATCCTGCCTAGGTAAAGTACCAGCTAAACGGGAACAAATACCATTCTGGTTAGCACAAAAAATCACCCAAATAGAGGCGGTGTTTCCAGACACCACCCCGTTAGAAAAACACAGGATTCTGACTATCTGTCTTCCAATGGGAATCGCACCACACGTGGAGGACTGTGACACTTGGGGTACAGTCTTTGCTTCCATCTACACAAAAACGCACGGTGTTCCATCCATTTCGGTAATACCAGATGTGCTAAAACAAATTCAAGACGAATACGGTCCAGAACCCGCTTTAACTCTTGGTATGAAATTACTAAAAGACTTCAAGCAGGTCTCGGCTATATTATTAGCCAACATAAAGGGAGAAGCAGCAAACGTGGCGATCCGCCAGAGGTTAAAGGAGACAGATATAGCAGACCAACCAGCTGAAATTGCCAGAATTATAGAAAAATCCTATGAGGAACTAGGTAGAGATAGTTTAGGTGGAATACCAGTAAAACCACAACTGATTGAAAGTCCCGAAAAAATATTTTTTAATAATAATTCAACATCACAAAAAAAGAGCTGGGATGGAAACAAACAATCCAATCCTAAAGAAAATAAATTCCAGTCCAGAGGAAGGTCTCCTCGGCGGAGAGAAAAATCTCCGAACCAGAGACACAGGTCACCCCAAAGTGACCCCTCTGGGAAAAGATATAACCTTAGAAATAGGGATAATATAAAGAAGCCTGATAGATATCAAGACATTGATACACGTCCCTCTCAATCTTTTCAGACTTCCTCGCAGAAATCGGAAAGAAGAGGACGATCAGAACAAAGAGAAGAGCACGCCAAGTCCAAAGACAAGGAATCTGCTCATCTAAAAAAGAAACTACAATTTCCAAAAAAGAAGGTAGCCAGTATCAAGGTAGTTAACAATGCCGAGAATACTGAGGACACAACTGAAAAACGGAGAATGGGCTCAGACAATGCTAGACAGCGCAGCAGAAGTGAGCATAGCTCGCAAAGTCCTTATGAATCTTCTGGAGACAGTGGACACGAATGAATATCTTCAAGTGGAAACTGCAGACACCAGAGTTAGCAAACCTCACAAAATATATGAAATAACTTTACGTATAGAAGGGGATAAGACTAGAAAAATAAGGGGACTATTTTGGGATAATCTCTCCAAGGGCTATGACATCCTTCTAGCTGAAAAAGACTGGCCACCAGAGTTTGTCAGGGAGTGCCCTCATGGTGAAGAAATAATTATGCCTGCCTTCTCAAATCATATCCCAATTCATAAAAAATATACACTTGCCAGAAAGTGGGCAGTAGCTCTAGCTCCTGCTTTATATAAAAATAATGTAGGATGGGATGAGGACTCTCCTCCTCACAAAATCCAGTTAAAATCACAACCTACTGCACAAAGACAGTACCCAATTAAGCAAGAAGCTAAAAAACAGGTAAAAGAAATCCTAGATCAACTAGAATACCAGGGGGTGATTGAAACTTGCACCTCACAAATGAACAACCCTTTGTTTCCGGTCTCCAAACCAGACAATTCATATCGTCTAGTTTTGGATTACCGACACCTTAACTCATGTTGCAAAACTTTTGCAGTGCAAAACTCGCATAGTGCTGCACTAATGAATAACATAGTGCGAAAAAAAATACAAAACAACATTAGACATCTCTAATGGATTCTTTTGTCAAAACATAGCACCAGAGAGCAGATATTTGTCTGCATTCTCAATAAATGGCACTCAAAAACAATTCTGTCGGTTAGCCCAGGGGTACAAGAATAGCCCAGGGGTATTCTCAGTGAGAGTAACAGAATTACTACAAACATATGATGACGAAGCATTATCTTATGTCGACGACATATACTTAACAGATGATGACTTGGATACTCACTTGAAGAGAGTGAACACCATAATACTTGGGTTCGCAGCAGAGGGTTACAAATTCAACTTTAAAAAATCCAGAATTGCCCATCTAACAGTCCTGTTCTTAGGATACGAATTATCAAGTGAAGGCAAAAGCCTGGCTGACAATTTCCTAGAGAAATGTGCCGTACTCCAAGCACCTAGAACACTAAAAAACCTACAGTCAATTCTAGGCTTCCTAAATTTCGGAAGAACATACATTGCAAATTACGCAGAAAGGGTCAAACCCCTTTATGATCTAATAAAACCAGATTTTAAAAGAACCAATTGGACTCAAATACACACAGAAATTTTGAGATCCTTACAAACAGACATGTTAATTAAAACAAAATTAGAAACACGTGATAACACACGCAATCTTGTGATTCGAGTCATCCCAGGAAGATGCGGATTCACATACCTGACCTCTAATGAGGGAGAAAAGGTACCGATTGCATTCAAATCACACTTGTACACTAAGGCTGAAATGAAATTTAGCCCAACGGAAAAAATTCTTACTGCAACACAGACAGCTATAGCAAAAGAACGAGCCCTGGCACAAGGTAAACGAATAATAATCGTGACACCAATACCAGCCCTAGATGCTGTAACAAAAGCAAGCATTCCAAATGCTAAAGCGCTCCATCCGAGATGGATACAATGGGCTAATTCTCTTGCTGCAACAGACGTGGCATACGAATTTGATCCTAACTTAAAAACACAAGAATTTCTCCAATATGAATTTGAATGTCCTCCGCCGACCGAAATTCTGCCTCTTGAACATTACGGCTGTATAATATATACAGACGGATCAGCACAACCCGCAGTAGGGGGTAAACAAGCTTACAGTGCTGCGTGCGCGATTGTTAAAGGTCGCTGGCACGAAGGAAAATTCAAACCAGCTATCACTAAGACACAATCTCTAGGAGATTGTACAGCTCAGCGAGCTGAACTACTGGCGTTTAAGATGGCGCTTGAAAATACCGATCGAGAATTCCCCACACTCATAGTGTGCGATTCGTATTACTGCGTTCAGTCTTACAATGAATACTTGCAGATCTGGCTTCAGAATGGCTTTAAGGATGCAAAAGGAGGCACAATCAAGCATAAGATGCTCTGGGAACAAGTAGTTCTATTACAAAAAGAACTACCAAAGACTCACGTGATACATACGCTGAGTCATCAACGTGATGGCCTTCACGTTGCAGGGAATTCATTGGCTGATGAGGCCGCGAAGGCAGCTGTGCAAACGGCTTCCGTAGCTGCCATCACACGGTCAAAAACAAAAATAGACAGCGAAATATTACAGGCTGTCAGCGCTACAGAAAAGGATTCGATAGAAACACTCCCAAAAGGCTTTCCAGTAAAATACTCATACATAACTGATGAAAACAATGTTCCTTTAGCTCGAATCCCTGGAGTGGGGGATAGGGCAATTCCAAACATGGAACATAGGTTAGGACTGATAATAGCGGCACACGAAGGGCTTGCTTCTATACATGCTGGCGTCTCAGCCACAGTATCATTATTAAAACAGAGATACTGGTGGCCACAAATGAGAAGACAAACAAGGAACTATGTTTTAGAATGTGAAATATGTCAAAGAATGAAAGTATCAACGGTGAGACGTCCAGCGCAGACGCCCCTTCTAATCTCGGATAAACCATTAGCCTGTGTTTACCTAGACCACTGTGGTCCCTTACAAAGGGATGGTAACTATAAATACATCTTGGTTGCAGTGGACTCATGCACGAGATTCATATGGATGTGGCCCCAGCGAACGGCTGACGCCAGAACTGTTATAAAAGATTTGCGAGTCTTTATCGGCACATACGCAATTGGCATGCTGCATTCGGACCATGGTCCTGCTTTTAGCTCTAGAGCTTATAAGGAGGCCATGGTCAGCATGGGCATTACATTGCGGTACTCTTGTCCATTTCACCCTGAGGGGAACGGAATTGTTGAAAGAAAAAACCGTGACATAAAGCAATCTATAACGGCAAAGGTATTAGGTTCGGGAGCTGGATGGGTCAAACATCTAATAAGTGTCCAACGTAGTCTAAATAACTTGCCAAGAAATTCTCTGAAGGGATTCAGTCCGTACGAATTATTGTTTGGAACTAGGATGTTAGTCTTAGACCTCGACAGTCAGACTTCAGTGGTGAAGGAAAAAAGCTTTGATATCAAAGATCGTTTGGCTGTTTTGCAGGACTTAAACGAAACAAGAAAAGACCTGAGCAACATAAAGTTGAAACAGCAGCCAACAACCACTGAAGAACCACCACCTGTCCCAGCAAGACCTGTCTGGATTCCAAAAGTCGGGGATCTAGTCAGAGAAAAGATCGCGGTAAAGAAGGAATTTGGGCCTTCTTACAGAAAAGCAGTTCCTGTCTTGTCTGTCAACGGGACAAGATCAGTTGTACTACCGCCGCTTCCTGGTAAAAGGGAGAACCGAGTTGTATCTATCGACCTGGTAAAACCACAACATGTGGCCGATAACAAATAGTAGGCCAAGTGGACTCCCGAAAAGTAGTAGAACACCAAGATTTGCTACAAACACAGAGGTACAATCTAAGAGGCTAATCACATTCGAAACGCCTACAGAACTACAACAAGGACTATGCAACAATGCAATGGAACTTAGACCTCTGAAAACCCAAATAAAAACATTTAGCAGAGACACACCAATCTATAATGAAGTAACAAACAACTATGCAAGAAACAGCAATCCTGAAGCAATTGGAACGGATGTATGACGTTATAACGCATACTATTACTCCGCATACCATTACAACGTGACTTTTACTCCGCATACCGTTACAACGCATAGCGCCTTGGGGCGCTGGATAGTGGTAAGTATAATTTTCTATTCCAACACCAGTCCCCGTGGACACTAGGGAAGGTGTTGGATAGAAAATTAAACTTATTCCCTATCCTACAGCGCCCCCCAGCGCAATGCGTTGTAATGGTATGCGGAGTAAAAGTCGCGTTGTAATGGTAGTGCGGAGTAAAAAATGCGTTGTAACAGGTGTATACCAATTGGAACTATTGACAGAACTGCATCCGGCTACTTCATAAACTTCGATGATTCCTCTGAAGGCTTCACTGAATCAAAAACACAGCCATCAACAAAAACCTTTAAAGATAAAGTTAAAGTACTTTTGAAACAACTGAAAGAAACATATCTAATTTCTCCATGGATTGAATTTTGGGTGGGTTTTGGTGCATTTATCCTCATACTTTGGCTCATCATGGTACTAACTTTGGGACGCTTCATTGAGGGAAAATATGCTAAAATGGACACAGCAAGTCAGAAAATCAACTTGATCCTTAAACCACACACATCTTCACACGTCGAGAAAAGAGAACTTTCTTCAGTCAACTTCACAGCCAATCCTATACCGGGTGGGGTAGCATGGGACAAAACTGACTACGAAATTTATGGTCCGGTTGAAATCCTGAAATATCCACACCAAATTAAGATCTCGTTGAGTGACTTTGTAAAACCAAGCTCATTTGCTGATGATTGGGACTTTGAAAGTATAAATAATATGATGTCTGACTTAGTAATGTCTGCTAAATTTACCAAACATGATTATTTGCAGGGTTCGACAAATTATGATAGTATGTACTGTTATAACCACTATGGTAACCATTTTCTACATATATCTGCACAACCTAGAAATGTTTTAAATTATAATCAATGGGAACATTGTGCAACCCCTCCAAAAGGAAGCTCAAGAACCGTTTATGACAAATATTCATACTTTTCAGGTTTTAACACAAGTAATGCCGAAACATTTTATTTCAAATTGTCAAATAAGACAGGGACAAAGACCATGATAACAAACACGAAATTGATATATTCAGACTCATTCTTTGAACAAATGAATACTTTTGGTTTTGATTATTGGGACAAAAATGTTGAAGTAAAAAGTGTTTGGGGTACAAAAGAATGGCAAGTACAGGGTATAGAATCTTTGTTTAGAGCCTGCATGATCCCAGAACAAATTATATTTTTAAATGACACTGTTCAACAAACTACCTGTCTTGGCTTAGCCAAAATCAAAGACTTAAATAAACCGTCTATTCCAAAACCAACAATGAACAGCAATAGCTCTACAGATGAAGAGATAGACGTAAATTATGTATTAAACCAAAACAGAACACATCCTGATTGGAAACAGTGGTTGATCTGGCCCACAGATACTAATAACTGTCAAAACAGATTCCTGAACAAAACACAGGGTTTCAAAATGACCAGGCCAGACCCTAGATATTCCCAAAGACAACACCCAGGAATAATAACCACCTACAGTGTGGGCAAATTATGCCTTCAGTGGCTACAGACTTCCACACTGGCAGAAATTAAGCAACACCTAACTTTACTTACTGATGGTGCTGACTTGCGTGATTTCATTATGGGACCGCGCAAACAGCGTCAGAAACGTTTCATAGCAGCCTCTGTATATGCAGCATACAACGAGGCCTGGAAGGTGACTCAAATTGAGACAGCAGAAAGAATACGGGAAATTGACCGTATTAATTTGGAAAAATCACTTTCTGTAGTGGACAATGGGTTAATGACTTTGTCCTCCAGAATTTTTTCTCTGGACAGCATTGTGTCTTCAGCAATCGACATAATATCGCAAGACTTGCTGTTGTTACAACACGGTCAGTCTCAATTGCGTTCTATTGTACAGCTTGGCTGGACGTTACAAAATCTGCGTTCAGGCTATGTGCCTTGGCGTTTAATCAACACAACGTCACTATTCAATATCTTTAACCTTACTGATAAACAAATCAGTATGGCACAAAAGGGTGCTGATTATACAATCCTGAGCATTAAGAAACTCGAGAGATTACCAGTGACAATGTCAGAACGACCTGTCAGTGAATGGATAATACATGGGATAATTAATATTCCAATATCAACCTTCAGGTTTCAATACTGCCAAAAATATATACAGGCTGGCATGTACGAAAAATTGGGAAAGGGATACATTAAAACAACATGGAACCTGCCCTATTCACATGCATGTGTCAGTAATAAAGGACAGAAAGTGTTTCTTAGTGGCAATAATTGTGCAATGTCACTGAGCGGTACACTTCTGTGTAATGGAATTAGTTTGCATGGAGCCTGTGAAGGGAACTCAAATAACCTTTCATGTCACCAGCTAGGCGCACCTGCAACAGAGATAGAACCATTCTTTCAGAGACTCTATAATGGGAGTTACATTCTAATTGTAGATCGCAGATGCTGTAGCCTTATGCCCGGGACTCCTTATCTCGTAACTACGACTGCGAAGGTCAAGTGCTGTGGACGCTTATTGTTCCCCAGCTCCCTTCTAGACAGGGAGGCAAGGGCATGGCCCAACTTGAAAATTACTTCTATTCGAATAGATACTTTAAGCAGAATGAAAACAGTGCTTCTTCAGACGCCGACCAGACTCACGTCATCAAAAGAAACGTATGATCTCCTAGTCGCAAGGACGACGGCAGAGATTCACTCCTTATTATCAACTAAATCCCCCATACATTTCGCAGAAATCCTGAATGAAATCTTAAATATTTCTGATACCAGTGGAGTCTCAAAAGTATTTAAGACAGTATTTTCGATGGCATTAACACCATTCAAAGCCATACTGGGTATTTTTCCAGATTTCGTCCATTCGATTTTTGGCGGACTTCCCCTCATTTTGGGACTAATTGCAGGAATCCTATTCTTAGTCCTTATATTTCGTTATGGTAAACCATGTCACAGACAAAACACCTGCAACAAGGGAAGAAACAATCCTAGCCATTGGATACCGGGACCGGATATCAAAAATCCTGGTACTATCCCGGCTTAGAGACCTGAACATGACTTGGTTTCTTTCATTTCGACCAATGTGGCATCGATGTGTTTTACCTGTATTAAGGTGCTTGCTATGCGGAGAAGAATGCGTGTTAGACACCTGTCTGACTCTACAATCAGATGCCCAATGGATGCAGAAACATTGTTGAGTCCAATAAAGGCTCATGCTTTGTGCTGCCCTCAACGGCTACCAATCCTGATGACGGCATTCGTGGAAGCTTCACCACTACGATTAAGGGGTAGTGAAGTTCAAGATGAAAGCAGCATTGATCAGGTACGACCTTCTGTCAGCAATACTAATCAATACGTCAATGGAGACAATCATGCGCACAAATGCACGGTTACATCTTTTTCTGAGTTAGTGGAACTCTCCCAGGAAGCTGTTGACAGCTTTTTCGACAGTCTAAATGATATGATGTTCTCACCAGAGCAGAAATAGAGACTTTTGAGCAAGCTCGCACACGGCGTTCCCTGAATTTGGCCTTCAACTAGAATAGCAAAATACCATGAACAATTTTCCCTCCAGTTCACGGACAGCAATTTTTTTTTTCAGCAGCCCCAAAATATTTTTACGAAATTTTCGGGACACTTATTTTCTGCTTAAAGTAAGAACTATTCTTAGAGAACTAAAATTTCTATTTTTAGATACTTTATAGACATTAGCTGCCCGCTGGTATGTTCATAATTATTTTATTCTGTGATGGAATGGTCTCGAAACTTTTTTCTGTATTAAGAGCCATTTCATGTGTAAATTCTCATATACAAATTAGTGATAATGTATAGATATGCGTGATTACTTTAGCATTATTCTACAGCTTGAGTGCATATATTACATGTGACTGTTTTTTCCGTATATTTGATAATTTCAAAATGCATTTATGTATTTTGGGGTGGTAAGGTATACACGATTCTCTACAGTATGTTTTACTATGCATAGATTTGTAAATATGTCCATAGTTAGCGTGGAGTGGGTGTGATGTATTCCTATAGGTTCTGTATCGATCCCCCTATTCCTGACCCTATTCTGGTTAACAAGTTAACTAGCAGCCATCCCATGAGGCAGAAAACCCCCATGATGCAGGAACCGTTATCTGATAAAGCCACACTACGGCACAGGAACGTGTTATCTGATTAGGTCATAACGCTTGCCATCTAATTAGACAAGCGATATTCCTCCAGCCCCTGATAAGGCATACGGAGTTCTCAAAACAAATCAAACCTATGACAGACCTGGGAAAAACCCTGCGGCCATTGTTTTGATTTCACCGAGAACTTCAGCAAAAGAATGTGCTAACGACCAGGTCGTATGACATCCTTATTGACGTATCTATGTCCATCCTTACGTCAATCTCGGCACCTTAAAGGTATAAATATTACCAATATTGCCCTATGCAAACACACGCGGTGGTGACGAGATCGGAGCAGCCAGACTTGCCGAAGCCCAGAGCAGAGCAGACCCCGCTGGCGCAGCCCCGCCTTCCTGATGCGCTGAGAACGAGACGCTGCCTTTCTCCTGCCGAGAAATCCAGCTCCGGCGCTTCCGGGTAGCCCTCGCAGGCAGCCTGGGATATCGAGACCAGAGACGAGAGATACCATCCCTCATTCATCCTAGATTCCAGGTACAGAACTGAATAACCCCTTGCAGAGAATTCTTTAGTCAGTCACTTGGCAAAACAAACTTAACTTAAACTGTAACTTTCTACTCCCGCCCACGTATTAGGCTTAGGTCAGGTACATCTGGGGTAGGCGTAGTTAGAAACACCAGTTGAGTATGATTAGTCAAATGTATATGTGTATGTATCTATTTTATCCATTTTAAACCTTCATATGGCTTAGAAACCATATCAATGTTTTTACAGTATTATTTTATACTTCTGCTTTTATTGTATGCACTTTACTTAACCATAAGTATTGCAATAATATCGATCCATTTCTCTTGTATGAGAAAAGAGACTGATCAATAAATAACATCTTTTATTGAACACGCCCGTCTCTTCCTTTTCTCTACAATCTGGTGAGACTAAGAATGCACGTACTGACTGAGTAAAATAAGTCGTCTTTTGTTTTCACACGACTCTAGAGATACACTCTTGATTAGGGGAGAGCAAAGTTGTCATGTTCTATGGTTGTCAGAAACTAAATCCCTTCTTATCCAGGGAGGTTCAACTCCTCCTTGCCTATTCGAGAAAGTTTCTAGTGAACTCTGAGCTAGCTGGCAAACCCAAAACTTTAAGTCTAATATCGACAGTAGTAGACCTAGTTAACGTCTGGTCTAGGCCTATACTATTGAAGGTATTATTCCAATGCGCAGAGCCTATTGGGATAATAGGAACTACACTACATGCCCAGGCGAAGGAGAGGAAGCTAAAAATAGCTACATTTAAATTACAATCTGCTGTCGAGGAGCAGTATGTATTACAGCTCCAGCTTCAGCCAAATCAATTGGAACAAGCGAAAGCATTTCTAAGGGACTTTTTTATTCTCGAAGAAATAAATAGTTCAAAAGCCTTCCAGCAGAAAATGTACGAAGACAGTCAGTTGGTTGGGAAATTACTAGCCAACTCTGCAAGAAAAAAACAGGAATCTTCACATATAGTGAAAATTCAGGACCCTCTGAGTGGGATTGAAGAGGTAGAAAGTGAAAAGATCTCCGGGATTTTCCTGGACCACTTTAAGAGAATTTATTCCACAAACTATCAGGTAGAGGAAGAAAGGATTCACGAGTATTTCGCGAATACAGAGGGTCCTAAAATCTCAGAACTTCGGAAGACTCAAATAGGTAGTGAATTAACTGTTTCGGAAATTCGTAAAAGTGTCAAGGCAACTGCTGGGGCCAAGGCCTGTGGCCAGGACGGGTACCCTATTGAATTTTATAAGGTATTTCTCGCTGCACTAGAACAACCCCTAAAAAAATTATTTAACCATATCAAGTTAGGTGGTCACGTTCCTGGGGTTTTTAAGGAATCCACAATTATATGCTTTGTAAAAAAAGATAAAAATAAGGATGATGTAAATTCATACAGGCCAATCAGCCTTTTGAACTCAGACTACAAAATTTTCATGAAGATATGGGCAGAAAGATTTATTCTGGCAGCCCAGGAAGTAATCCATCATGATCAGACTGGGTTTATTGCAGGACGCTATATGGCCACAAATACGGAATATCTAATTCAGGCATTGGACTATCTGAATGCCAATTTGGTGCCAGCTTGCATTTTAATGGTCGATGCCGAAAAGGCATTCAACTTTGTGAATTGGGAAGCCCTATTTTATTCTCTCAGCCAATTTGGATTCCCGGCGCAAATAGTTAAGATGCTACATAATATATATGCTGAAGCATCTGCTCAGGTAATAATTAATGCGAAACAGGCCGGGAGGATTAATGTAACAAGGGGCACTAGGCAGGGCTGTCCCTTATCCCCCTTGCTTTTTACCTTATTTTATTGAGCCCTTGGTGGCAAGGATTAGGGATAATGCGGCTATTTTGCCCCCTATCATCGGCATGTCTAAACTAAAACTATTTGCCGACGACATTATCCTTTATCTAGCTCCTGAAAAGAAGGCAGTTGAGAACTTATTGAAAGAGTTTAAAGCTTATGAAAAGATCGGGGGATATAAGATAAATGCTAAAAAGAACTGAAGTCCTTGCTTTAAATACAGATATAGGGTTTCTCCCTAGTTTCTTGCAGGTCCAAGCTGCAAGAAAGGACCCAATTAGATATCTGGGTATTTTTTTAACTGCAGAGTATGATAGGCTTTTTGGCCTGAATTACATCAGAATGAAAAATAAAATTAAGCACCTGTTAGATAAATGGCTTTTGCTTCCATTGTCAGTGATTGGCAGGGTGTCAATGGTTAAAATGTCAGTCCTGCCTTTACTTATATTTTTGTTTACTAATGTACCGCTAAAAATTAATTTGTTTTTTTTTAAAGAGTTAGAAACAATGTTAAGAGGATTTATATGAGGCAATAAAATTCCGAGAATTAAGCTCCCGGCGGTACAACTCTCAATAGATCAGGGAGGGTTATCGTTACCCCATCTAAAGACATATTATGAAGCTGCTTTTTTTGACATAGTGGCAGGTCTTTTGAGGGTTTATCAGACAAGAGATAATTTTTTCGTGGAGAAAATGGTACAAGAAGCAGGTTCCCAAATCCCAATTTTTTTAAAGACCGCAAAGCTTCCTAAAAAATCGAGGTATAAGACGTTGAAAGAGTATACAACGTGTTTGCTGCTGCTTTTTAAAAAACATGGTTCTGATGGTTCCCAGTATCTAAGTTTGTCTGAATGTAGCAAAATAGGCCTTCCATTAAGTTTGTCTAAGATTAAAAAATGGGAAGTGTGTGGGTTTCGGGAGTTGAGAGACTTGCTAGTCCAAAATAGGGTTATTAGCTGGCAAGAGGTGGTAACTAGAACGAACAATCTAAGGCGACCGTCTTTTTTTGAATATCTACAGGTTATTTATTTTATCAAAAAGGATGTAAGTGGCCTGTTGAATGCCCCTAATAACTTACTAAATACCCTTTACGGAAGGAAGAGCAGCGGGATAGGGCAGTGGTATAAATTGCTCCACTGCTCGGGTCAATCCCCATTGATTGATAAACATTTGAATAAAGTAAGTCTCTCAACCCAGTGCATTTTCTCTTTGAAAGATTGGGAGGCTCTCTGTTTACTGGGAAAAAAATCTTTGCGCGCTGCTAACTATAAGAGGATTGCCTTTTTGTCCCGTTGGCTAGCTTATTATACGCCTGAGGCTATGGAAAGAATGTTTCCTGGAACAGAAAATAAGTGTTTTAGATGCTTAGCACATGGTCAGGGAGGATGGTATCACATCTTTTTTACCTGCCTGATGCTGGAGTCTTTCTGGAAAGAGATATTTGCGGAAATTGAATTGGCCATTGGAAAATCATTTTCGCCTTTGGTAGAAGCGGCCTTGTTTGGTATAAGCAAGGATAGGAGCAGGTTTAACAAATCTGAAGAGGTATTTATATTTATATCATGTGCGGTCGCTCGCTCTTTAATACTACAAAATTGGAAATCAAGGGAAATTCCATCACTGATAAAATGGTTCAATAAGATGAGGAGAGCCTGTCTTTTTGAAAAAGCATACGCGGGCAGAGTAGGTTCTATTAGGAGGTTTGAAAGGAATTGGAAGTAGTTTGGGGATTTGGAACAATTAAAGGAGGGATGAGTTGAAAAAGAAGGATGGAGATAAGGAAAGGGTTTTTACATTCGACTGCACTAGCACTTTCTAGATTTCACTTTATTATAGCTTTTTGCACTTGCAGTAGCACTTTATTGCAGGTTTTTGCACTTATTTGCAGTGCCACTTTATAGATTGCGGATTTTGCACAGACCCTTCTTGATAAAATTGTTGATTGTATTCCCTTTCTGTGTTTGATGAATTTTTTCGCCTCCTCCTAATTTTTGTGTCTCATGTCTGATATATATATATAAAATATTTTTTTTAAGCCTTTTAAATTATTGAAATGATTATTGAAAATGAAAAATGAAAAGATTTTCTGTACCATTGATTATCCATTGCTATGTTCAATAAAACATTTAAAAAAAAAAAAGTCCCTCAAAGGAAAGATCAAGGGCCAGGCTGAGGCCCTGAAGCTTAAGTAGACAGACTCTTGCCATGCCTACTCTTTGCTTATAGAGCAGTACACCAGACAGTGGTTAATTTGACCCCTTTGAGCTTCTGTATGGTCATCCTGTAAGGGGTCCTCGCAGTCTAATGAAGAAGTGGTGGGAACAAGCTTCTAGGAAATCTCCCCAGGATGTAGTTAGCTATATGCTAGCCTTTCGGAGCCAGATGGCCACGTTGTGGAAGTAAGCTTCTGACAACATAGAGGCCAGGTAGAAGGTAATGAAACAGTGGTATGGCCAAACAACTGCCCTGCAGCCTGGAACTACAGCCTGGGCAGAAAGTGGGATAAAACCCATGGAGCCCAGAGCCCTCCAAGACTGTTGGGCTGAACCACATGAGATTGTTGAGAGGAAGGGGAAGTTCGCCTACCTGGTGTAACTCAAGACCCCCAGGGATCCCCAGAGGGTACTCCATATCAACCACCGCAAACTACACTTTCAGAGGACTGAGGTCAACATGTTGTTGTTGACAGATTGAGGGGAGGAAGGGGAGAGTGAACCTCTCCCTGACCTCTCAGCCTCCAAAGAGACGGATGGAGCAGTGGAAGGTGTGAAACATTCCCCTACCCTGAACTCAGAACAGCAAAGGTATTGTCACTAGTTACTGGGACAATTCACCTCTCTGTTTTCCCTCACTCCTGGGACTACCCATCTGTGTACCTATGATGTGGACACAGGAGACAGCCTCCCTGTCAAGAATAAAATAAATAGGCTGTCTAAGTGAGAGCCAGCATCAAAGATGAGGTTTCCGAGATGCTGAAGGGGGTTGAACCCTCCAGTAGCCCCTGGTCCAGCCCTCTAGTGCTGGAACCAAAAGCTGTCCCATTGGGCACTACACCCAATGTTCTGTATAGATCAAAGTGGGGTCAATTCAGTTAGCAAGATTGGTGCGCATCTCATCCCCTAGGCTGATGAGCAGATTTATAGGTTAGGGGCTGCCCAGTTCCTGAGTTCCTTTGATCCTACTGCAGGTCACAGGCAGATTACCCTAACCAAAAGAACCAAGGAGATGTCAGCCTTTTCACTCTACTGGACCAATACGAATTTAGGTTGATGCTCTTTTGATTACAGAGGCTGGTGAACCAGGTTTTCACTTGGATGGAGGTCTTCCGTGCTGCTTTACTTGGATGGCATAGCTGTCATCAGTAGCAGCTGGGAGGACCACTTTAATTACCTTAAGGAAGTCCTCCAGGCCCTGCAAAAGGCAGGCCTGAC
This sequence comes from Lissotriton helveticus, assembly GCF_964261635.1. NCBI lineage: Eukaryota > Metazoa > Chordata > Amphibia > Caudata > Salamandridae > Lissotriton > Lissotriton helveticus. Next base: position 346,198,492 of record NC_136067.1, on the reverse strand, counting down.
TATCAAGTCCAGGAGATGCCAGATAGGGCAGGAGTCTGTGGTGTACTTAGGACCACTGTTCCCACTAACCAGCGCGCCTGTGCGGCCGCGCATCTGTTAAATCTGAGCACGCAGTCACCTCTTTGAAGCGCGCACACCGCCAGAGGCAATTTTTCGTGTTAATCGCAGCGCCCTGTAGAAGCATGATGGGCGCTGCGATTAACACGAATACGTGAAGAAAGGCAGGCAATCTGCCCCCCTCTGCGCTCCATCAGGAAAAGGCAGACAGCAAGCTTAAAAGCGCAACATGTGCTTTCCCAATCATTAACATACATTAGTGATTGTGAAAGCACACGTGGTGAAGTTGTGCGTGCTGCCTGCCTTTTCTTAACAGAACTCTGCAGTTTGTGTGCCTAGAGTTTATCCATTTGTATCTCTTCCTTGAGTGACTTTATAACTTGTACATTTGCATTTTTTTTTCCTGTTTGTATCTTTTATGTAACTCATGTAATGCTAAATTCTTATGTATCGCAACTGGTTCTTTTGTAAAGCGCTCAGACACCTTCGGGTAATGTTCGCGCTATAGAAAATCGCATTAAAGAAAAAAAAAAAACAATCTGTGCAAAATAGGATATTGTTCTAACAGCCTTCGTGCCGCAATGTGTGTGACTGAGAAGCTAAAAAAAAAAACGTCTGCCCTCATATGTCTCAATATTGCATGCCTGTCAGGCCGGCAAATGACTGCTAAAAGTCCCTACTGCGGCACCTACAGCCACTGGCAGCGCAGCCTGTGACACGCCACCGTTGGTGAATCTCTGCTGGCGTGGTATGCTTGCCATCAGCTGGTTTAACACAAGCAGATAACTCAGCAGGTCACTGCACCTGTTGTCGAATATCGGAACAGGGAGGCAATCTACTTAAAGATATAGCTCGGTTGACTAATGCCCCTGCAGTGGAGACCGCGTGTGTCATCGATGGAGACCACCCGATCACAATTTCCAACTCTGGGCTTATTAATATATATTATTATAATATATGGCTTTGAAAGTAATCCCGGGTCTCAAATTAAGAATACATCGTGCAGTGGGCAAGAAAGTTGCTTCGGAGATTAGCCTGCATGTTGCATATTCCAGCCCCAGGAAGATATCTCAGTGGGTCATGCGGATGTGGCAGAGATGTCCGTAAAACTGCAGGGCGCATGTTTGAATCACGGTTGGGTTGAAAACTGTGCTCAGCACCTACAGAGGAGAGTCTGTGTGTGACTGGTGAGTCACGGGTTTGAATCCCAGCAGGCCTTTTATCCGGCCGAGGCCAGAAGTAGTGTTATTTCTGTTCCCCTCTGCGCTCATCCGGGCACCCCGGGGCTGTGCGGGCACTGCCCTCTGGTACAGGTGTGAAGGACTCCAGGCACGCACAGAGGCCTGCCCTTCACATCCCAACTCTCCCCGAGTCCGCCGGCTCTTCCCGCTGTACCCCCAGATGCTGGTAATATAGTTCCGCAGGATAAAGCACCTGCTCGGGCTGAGATTGTGTAACATTCCGCAGTTCTCAGGTTTGTTCACGGAGGGAGACAGTGAGATAGAGGGAGGAAGACAGGGAGAGAGAGGGAAACAGAGAGAAGGAGACAGAGACAGGGAGGGAGACAGAGGGACGGATACAGAGGGATTGAGACAGAGGGAAGGATACAGAGAGAAGGATACAGAGGGAGACAGAGAGGGAGACAGACAGCGGGAGGGTGACAGAGGGAGGGAGACAGACAGAGGGAGACAGAGAGAGGGACAGAGAGAGGGAGACAAGAGAGTGAGGGAGACAGAGAGGGGGAGACAGAGAGAGGGAGACAGAGAGGGGGAGACAGAGAGGGGGAGACAGAGCGAGGGAGACAGAGAGAGGGAGAGAGAGGGGGAGATAGAGAGAGGGAGACATAGAGAGGGAGACAGACGGGTGGGAGACAGAGGGTGGGAGACAGAGGGTGGGAGACAGAGGGTGGGAGACAGAGGGTGGGAGACAGAGGGTGGCAGACAGAGGGTGGCAAACAGAGGGTGGCAGATAGAGGGAGGGAGACAGAGAGCGACATACAGACAGAGGGAGGGAGACCGAGGAAGCGAGACAGACAGAGGGAGGGGGTAGACGGACAGAGGGAGACAGACAGACAGAGACAGACAGAGGGAGACAGACAGACAGCGACAGACCGAGGGAGACAGACAGACAGAGACAGACAGAGGGAGACAGACAGAGAGAGACAGAGGGAGACAGACAGAGGGAGACAGAGGGAGAGAGAGGGAGGGAGACAGAGGGCAACAGACAGAGGGATGGGAACAGAGGAAGCGAGACAGACAGAGGGAGGGAGACAGAGGAAGCGAGACAGACAGAGACAGAGGGAGGTCGACAGACCGAGGGAGACCGACAGACAGAGACAGGCAGAGGGAGACCGATAGACAGAGACAGACATAGGGAGACAGACAGAGACAGGCAGAGGGAGACAGATAGACAGAGAAAGACAGACAGAGGGAGAGAGAGGGAGGATGACAGAGGGAGAGAGAAGGGGAGGGAGACAGAGGAAGAGAGAGGGAGGGGGACATAGGGAGAGAGAGGGAGGGAGACAGAGGGAGAGAGAAGGAGGAAGACAGTTACAGAGAGAGGGAGAAAGAGAGGGAGGGAGACAGAGTGAGTGAGAATCCCCCTCACCCCCGCCAGAACCACCCTTAGGTAGTTTGGGCTCACAATGCTACGTTCGCTCGCTACACTGCCTTACATGTGTCCCAAAATGATGCATCTCCAAAAAGTGTGTCCAGACCATAAAAAGTTTGGAAAGCTGTGGCTTAACTATTCTAGATAGACATTATAGTGAAGATCCGCTTGCCCTGAAGAAGTCCTTCTGATAAGGACGAAACACGTCGGCTGTCTCTCAATCATCCTGAATATGTTTTAAAGACTCCATTGAATAAAGGAAGTCATTTTTGAAGAATATTTTGCGGACATGTATTTTATTTAATCCGTTGTCCAATTTGTTATGTGGCGCACCTGTGATGATGAGCAAAAATTGCTAAACTCCTGTATGGGAATTACAGTGTGACAGTGGGTGTTTTTCAGTGTGCACACTTATTTTCTGGGTAATTCCACACCACTTATATATTGATTAGGGATAGTGGGTTAGGTGCAGAGGCCCATGTTTAGTATATTTCTATTCTTCCAGTGCATGCATATCTCCTAACCGGGGACTGCAGGAAGTGAAAAGCTGCCCCTCTTAAGTAAGTGTAAAGAGCTAACAAGGTTTGAGCCTTTGTTTCCCCTCCGCTTAATTTACATCACGTGTGAGGCTCCTGACTGCTCTCAGCCAAGAGACTCGAACAAAAGGAGGCCTGATGACCCCTCAAATTCCGCCTTTGTTTTGGGTCCAGCAGGAGTCTGAATAAGAAAACCCCGTCCCGCCTGAACATTGTTACTTGTTGGAGATGGAAAGCAGACAATATGCAGGTGCTACTGAAAGTGTCCCAGTGTTTGAAATTACACCAGGACGAGTTCAGAACATTATTTAGTAGGGCCCAAATTCTTGGCAGGGTGGACAGCATTCACCCTGTGAAAAAAGTGGGTGGACACCATCCACCCACATGTACCCCTGACTCGTGCCCAGAGTGCAATTATGAGTGACATTTCAACAGCTTTGAGTGGCACTTTCTTGAGAGCAAATTCAGCCTTATTCATCCAAGTAAACTAGAACCCCATTCCCAATATGAACAAACATTCCCCACACAGTGCATTCAAACACCACACAGCCATTAGAGCTAACTCCATTCATATCCACCAGAACCAACCTGCTCCTTCGCAGTCTATCTTAACCACATTCACATCTGCAGTGTTCAGTTCACCTGTGCCAAGCAAGATTCAGGCCAGGTTGAGATGGTGTTGCATTGCTGATTTTTGCAGGAGAGAGGCCGGGCCTGGTCTTTCAGGACTGGCCTCAGATTGTATGGTGCTTCGTTATGGGTATTTAACAAAAGTGGTAGCAAGGGATACATTATTACATTAAAAGACTTTTTAATGGAGAATATGCTTTTGAATACTGTATCCTTTTTATGTTTGATGTAAGTTGCAAACCTGCCTTAAGACACTTCATGTGGTGCTGTATGTGTAGAAATACACTGTCTTTTCACTTTATTAAGCAAATGTTTGAGTGATATTTGCACTGATATTTGTCGCTGCACCCACATATGCGGTTGGGTTCTTGGCACACATAGCCTTGGCTGCAGTGCACAGAGACCTTATCCTGCGCCACACAGAAGAAAAATATTAGAGGGAACATTGCTTAGGACACCTGATGAGCAGATGTAAGGTGCAACCTTTCAGACCAGGATAGAGACTATAATGGCCTTAGAGCCCTCAAAAAATCCAAACCTGGTGTGAGAGACTTCTTAGGCTTCAAAGGGTGATACAGGAAATTTTTCAATGGATATGGCACCTTTTTGGCCCCTTGTCAGAGCTGACTTTGAAGAAGCAGCCCAGAAATGTGATTTGGACAGAGGCATACCAGAAAGCATTAGACTCCCTAAAGGAAGACGTGCATAGCCCTTATGCTCAAGGCCCCTGTCTTTTACAAGGAATTCATTGTGCAAACTGATGCCTCAGAGCATAGCATTGGGGCAGCTCTTTCACGGTTGAATGAGGAGGGCCTAGACCAACCTGTATCTTGCAACTCCAGGAGGTTACTTCCCAGGGGACAGAGATAAAGTGCTATTGAAAGGGAAGCCTTTGCTGTGGTAAGGACACTGAAGAAGTAGGGAAAATACCTGTTTGGGACTCATTTCTGGCTTCAGATAGCCCAGAGGCCCCTCAGGTGGCTAAAGCAAATGAAGGGTGAGAATCCGAAATTGTTGAGGTAGCGCATCTCCCTATGGGGAATGTACTGCACAGTGGAACACCGACCTCGGTAGATCACACCAATGCTGATGTTCTCTCCAGGTTCTTCCGCCTTGGTGATGAGAACGCTCAAGAGTTTGGGTAGCATTCCCTACTTTCAGGTGGGGAAGACACGTTACACCTGACAACCTTTGGGTGGTCTTCAATTTCTAACACTAATGTACACATTTTAATGGGAATCACTTTACTTATTGTTTGTTGAGATGGGAATCATCCTTCTTCAGAGAGTCAGGTGGATGCTCCAATAATGCCTCTAGGGTAGTGGGAAAGGGGTGTTTGTGATCACTGCATCACATTTTTCAAAATTTCATTGTCTACGTTTGGGAGTATGTACAATGTATAAAATCAATGTTCAGTTGATAAACATATCAATAAAAAAATGATTAAGAAACACAAATAAAGATAACTTTAATTTCAATTTTATTTGGTATATAAAGTTGAAATTTCCCTTTGCCATATAATGTTAGTCCACCCAAAAACATCTCAAAAACCCACTGCATCATTTATACAATCATTACAACCAGCTCCCGTGCTCATCTTACATACACGCACACAGTCTCTAATGGCTCATGGCACACCTGCAGTCAGGACCCATCAGACTGGAAACTAAAACATGTAAAAAGAAAAAAAGGAGCAGACCATATCTATTTTTGCACAGAGGATCAGGAATAACATATGTGTATCCATTAGGAATGCAATACCACTGCCTAAATTTAGCAAATTGATGGAAAAGCACCTCTTTAAATAACATTGCATTACTCTTCAGTACCAATACAGCTCCCTCTCGTATCACCCTTTGACTGTAAACCTGCCTTCGACATAATACAGCATTCAGCTGACCTCTAGCTAGGTTCCAAATAAGCAAATGTTATTCGTACAAAATATTGTAAAATAAATATTGTGTAGCATAAATATCATGTTAAGAATATAGTGGCACACGGGGCGTGGCTAGCGAGCCATGATGGCGGATGGAGTCTGCTAGAGCTCCGGAGCCGCCGGGGGGTTGAAATCCTGTTGAGTGCTTCTGGCAGGCCCAGCACCAGCTGTAACGAGCGGTTCCCGAGCCGCTAGGTCCTCCGGAGGCTCCGGGACGTTTTTGATTCCTCGGCGGGCAGCGACTGTCAGCGGACGGGCCCGATGCTGATGCGTCCTTCCCCCCCGATGGCAGCCGGGGACTAAAGTTAGGAGCGTGTCCGGGAGGCCCCGGGCGCCTGGCGCCGGAAACGCCGGAGCCTGACTTCGGAGCGCCGTCGGAGAAACCTCGATTCCTAGAGTGCCTTCTGTGGTTAGAGAGACGACGGAAATACGCTGCAGACTGGCCGGCCCACACGCAGTGGGAGCCCAGGAGAAACTAGCCCAATAGCCGGCGAGAGACACGGCCGAAAGGCCCGGGGGGGTGCAGAGGTCCGGTGCCCCTACACGCTGGAGCGCGGATCCCTTGAGGCAGGCCAGAAGGTAGGGGGCAAGGCTGGGGACACCTGGGGGGGCTATTCAGTGGCCTGATCCCTCACCTTCCCCCCCCCTCCTTCCTCCTCTGCCTGGAAGGCCGAAACCGATGAGGAGCACCGATACCAGCTGCCACCACTGCCATTGGATGGCTACATAGCGGGGCCCCGAGACACTACCAAGACACCGCTGACGCCCTGAAACGAATTGGGGCCCCCAGGCACTCCTGTACGTCACACCCGGAAGAGACACGCCCGGCTAGCCTGACGCCCTGAATGATAATCCTTCCTGGCCACGGATGATGACCCGGAGATGCCAGTAGGTGAGAGGGTGTGATTGGCGCCGCGACGTACAGGACGCAGCCAACAAGGACCGCCCTGGGCCACAGGACATTTTCTAGACAGTGCTTCCTCACAGAGTGCTGGGCACACCCGGTTTGCGACAGCCATGGTCCGGAAAGGGGCCAAACCACTAGATGGCTGGGATAGCCCCGCTGCTACGGTGTCCGCACAAGAGAATGCACCAGAGGAGACCCTACCAGGGACGACTGAACTGAATCCTACTGGGGGCCAACACATGGACAAATTGGACCTGATCTTAAAAGAAATTAGAGAGTCCAGATCGGCAACGGAATCACAGTTGGGGGCCCTCACTATCAACCTCTCCTTACTAAAAGCAGACCATAATAAACTGGCTGACAAAGTTAAAGACCAGGGCGATTTGATAGCGGATTTGACCCCGACGGTGACAGATCATACCACCTCCGTCCAACAACTACAGCAGCAGGTGGCATCTCTGATGGACCACGTGGAGGATGCGGAAGGCCGCAACTGGCGCAATAACATCTGCGTTATTGGCCTTCCGGAGCGCAGTGAGGGGACCCACGCGACGGACTTCATGGAACAGTGGTTCCGAGACCATGTGACCACAGAGGGCCTGTCACCACTCTTTTGTGTGGAAAGGGCACACCGCATCCCCACTGGATGGCCTAGACGTGGCCAACCACCGCGCCCATTGATCGTCCGGATACTTAACTACCGTGAAAGAGATATCACAAAAGGCCTGGGAAAAATCCCTCATAGAATACGAGAATCGGCGCATCTCTCTGTACCCGGACTACACCAATGTGGTACAAAAACAACAATTCTCTTATTTTGAGGTCAAGAAGAGACTCCAGAAGGCCAAGCAACGTTACGATTTACTATTCCCAGCCCGCCTCAAGATAGTGTACGACAAAAAAACACACTTCTTTGAAAGCCCTACTGACGTGGAGGAATGGCTAGAGGTGATGGACATCGAAGGTAGCCAAGTAACGACCCAAGGTGCATCGGCCAGTAGTTCCCGGAGAGGCTTGGAACGTACTGATGGAACTTCTCTCACCTCGGCGACAGGGCCGGGTCGGCGAAGACCCTCCCGGGAACAACAGAAGGATGATCAGCTAGGAGCCGTCGCCTTGGTGGGCAACTTCAGAGAGGATCCGGAAACGATCAATACGGACACGGATGACAGCACGATACACTCGGACTCGGAACACAGCATGGTCTTATTCCCGACTGTAACGCCCAGAGCAGCAGATGAAATACTGGACAATGGACAGGAGTAACCTTCCAATTGGATGTGAACTGCATATCCTAAGGACCACTGATATCCTTTTTCTGTTACTTGATTGCTGCTAGTACCTACACAGTATGGGAGGGCAATATGGTGGCCGGGGGGCTATCTTTACACTGTAATGTATGTGATGGGCCCAGAAACAGACTACACGTACTTCCCTAAAGAGTAATTACGGAGGGTAGACCTAATATGAATACAGGATCCCGATGGATTCTGACATCCCTCGATTGGGATTCCCCAGAAGCTACATGGAATTAATCTCCTGATAATGACATCCCTGGCGGCACCGTTGAGCCGGCAGTGCAGAAACGAATGGTTAAGTTGACTAGAACAGTGCTTGGCCACCCCCCCATTAGCGCATGCACCAGTACTTGGTTTGTTATGTTTAAGGTCTTCTTGTTCGGCACAGCAATGTTCTCAAGCTGTGCCAAAATAGTTTTGTTTTTGGGTGGAAAGAAGTACGTCTGCTGGCTGTTATTGACACTATATGCTGCCAAGAGCATGGCACTATTTTGTTGCTCCACCTGGGTCCGATTATGGCTGACAATATAGGGAAGTATAGGCTGGCTACCTGGAATGTGCGGCGGCTTGGGGCTATACAGAAGAGGCACAGGATCCACGCATTCTTACCACGCCATCATGCCCAAATAACGTTCATACCGGAATCCCACTTAACAGTGTCCGAAGTAACGCTTTGCGGAAGAGATGGAGGGGAACCATATTCTCTACTTCTTATTCGGCCTTCTCCAGAGGGGCTACCATTTGGGTGCGGCATGGCACTCCCTTTGTAGAACTGGAGAAGAGGCGGATGACCAGGGGAGATATGTCCTGGTGAAAGGCACACTAGATGGTACACTGCTTGTTCTTGGTAGTATTTATGCCCCGAATTTTGAACAAGAGGCATTCCTTGCCAAAGTAGGACGGGACTTGGCTGACTGGGTAGATATCCCCTGGATCCTGGGAGGGGACTGGAATATGGTATTAAATGTAGACCTAGATAGGTCGCACCCTCCCCTCAAGGGGACCGGAGTGCATAGACTGGCAGAATCGTTCCAGACCTGGCTTGCGGGATGGGGGCTGATGGACGTATGGCGTGCTTTAAACCCGACCCACAAAGAATACTCTTATTACTCCCCGGTACACAACCAACATACACGACTTGACAGGTTTTTGTGCACTAGTTCTCTATTGTCCAAGTGTAATTATCTGAATACTTAGCTAAAACTTTCTCCGTCCATAGGCCACTGATACTCGACCTGCAGTGGGGTAGGGTGCCGTCCCCGGTGCCCACTTGGAGACTTAACCCATTGCTACTAGAGGATGGTCCCTTTCGCACGTCCCTCTCGGATGCCCTAGACAACTACTTTCGGGAGAATTGGGACACGGCAACGTCCAATTTGGTGGTGTGGGACGCCATGAAGGTTGTAATACGGGTGGCTGCCATAGAACAGTTAGTGGGGGTCCGGCAGGAAATTCACAAGAAGCTTTGCGAGGTCAAGGACCGTCTGAAAATCTTGGAGAGGGAGGCAAGCGCGGACCCCGGGCGGAAGGGGGAGCTGCAGACCGGTAATATAGAACACGCGGAGCTGTTGGAAACACTACGGGTCATAGACCATAAAGAGTATTTGTGATGTCAGCAAGCCGAAACAGACAGGTCGGGAGCCCTACTGGCCCGCCTAGTACGGGATAGCCCTGAATCCCCGATAATTACATGGATCCGAGATGGGTCCGGAAGAATCGTGCATACGCAGTCTGAAATTAACAGTGCATTCCGAGATCACCTGAGAACATTATACGCCCCTTTTCCCATGGACGATACGAGCGGGATACTAGACTTCTTACAGGACTTACCTTTCCCAGTCCTGACTCGAGACGAGCAGGCTGGGATGGACCGGCCCATCAAGCAGCAGGAAATTTGGATGGCTATCCGATCCCTTAACCACGGTAAGACGCCAGGCATGGACGGGCTACCAGTGGAGTTTTACCAGACCTACTCTGTAACCCTGGTGCCTATTTTAGAGAAAATCTACAAGACATCATATGAGTTGGGTCATTTACCTGTCTCGATGATGCAGGCCCTAGTTATATCTATACCCAAACCTGGCAGGGATACCCTTGAGCTGACTAACTATAGACCCCTCTCGATCCTATCCACCGAGTACAAGATACTCAGCAAGGCCATTGCTCTGAGGATACAGACCCAGCTCCCTGCCCTGATACACCCGGATCAATGCGGATTCCTCCCGGGTAGCAGTACTTCCCAAAACACGCGGAGACTCCATGCCCTCATGTCTGCCACACCGCAGGACCTCCCCCGGGCAAGCTGTATCGCGCTGGACCTCCGGCAGGCGTTCGACTCCCTGTCAGGGACGTTTATGTTCGAAGTGTTGCAGCATTTTGGCTTCCCAGAGTCACTGCTAAAATGGGTACGGCTATTATACACGGACCCTTCGGCCAGGGCACGTACTGGCAGATATATCTCGGACAATTACTCAGTTTACAGTGGTACCCAACAGGGTTGTCCGCTGTCGCCCCTCTTATTTGTCCTGAACCCTTAGCTATAGCCCTCCGAGCTTGTGCGGATAGGTTAGGTATCTCCATTAGGGGGACACATAACCTGATATCGATATATGCTGACGATATCTTATTGTACTTCCGGGACCTGGACGGAGATCACTCGCCCACAGTGAACATCTTTGATCGTTTTGAAGCCGTGTCTGGCCTGGCCGTTAACCCTGCAAAATCTATAGGCTTTTATTTTAGAGAAATACAACACCCTCCCCACATTCAATTTGGCGGATACCAGATTCCAATAGCGCGGTCCACATTCAAGTACCTAGGCATTAATGTTTATAGACTGCCTGAGGACCAGATCGAGGGCAATGTACGCAGGGCCATTAATAGTCTCCGTAGCAGTGTGGGATTTTGGAGGTCCTTGCCCCTGTCCGTCATGGGTAGAATTGCCGTCTCCAAGATGGTCATGCTCCCTCGCATGTTATACTATTTTGTAAATCTACCGGTTCTCCTCCCACAACAAATCTTTAATACACTAAATACGATCCTGATTACTCTCATTTGGGGCTCTGGACGGAGGAGAATTAGTCTCCAAAAATTACAACTAAGCACCAGACTGGGAGGCCTTGGAGTACCGGACCTATGTGGTTACTATTATGCCAGTCAGCTCCAGTGGCTAGCGCGATGGGCGGCGGGCAGAGATCTCCATGAGATTGACTTCACAACAGATCGATTGGCACGCGGTGCACTACATTCCCTACTATTACCTAAGACCAAGATCCCTCGGGATTGCCACCCTCTTTTATACACTGCCCTGATGTGCTGGCGGAAAGCGCTGGCGTACACGTCTGAGATCAAGCCTTACGCAGACAATATCCCTCTGTTATGTATCCCAACACCGCAGGGACAACTGACACAACGTAGATTGCAGCCCTGGATGGAAGTGGGGGTGGACACAGTGGGAGGCTTTTTTGGAGACGACACACTGTTAGATCATGACTCCTTTTTGCAACTTACTGGGGCTCCTCCGCGATTATACATTCTACACGCCACAATATCACACTACGTACGACACACATGGGCCCCACAACGGATTAAACCCACACAGCACGAATTAGTACATCTACTCCATTACATGGTAACCGGAGGACACTGAGTGCGATGGCTCTACACTTGAGTCAGGGAACATGCCACCATATCTCTTAACACACTCAGAGACACCTGGACACTGGACACGGGAGAGGCTCTGACAGACGGTGCCTGGAAGATTATCCTCGAACATCCCAGGAAGGTGTCCCGGAATGTTAAGTTCAAATTTATACAGGCTATGGTATTACATAGGGCGTACCTCACCCCTCAAAGGCTACATAGAATGTTCCCAGACTCTCCCCATTCCTGTCCCCGTTGCAAGGCAGACGAGGCCGGCCTCCTTCACATGATATGAGCATGCTCACGATTACGCAGATACTGGGGGGATGTTTGTCATATATTACGTACAATCACAGCCCTGCAGGTACCGGAGGAGGCGTGCTATTGCCTGTTATCGCACCGGAAACGCCCCAAGCACCATAAAACCCAGTTGAAACTCCTCGATTTATCATTGCTGTTGGCAATCAGAGCTTTAACAATGCGGTGGAAGTCCGCTAGACCTCCAGACCTAGAGGTGTGGCGATCCGATCTGTTGAGGTGGGGCAGAGCGGAGGGTGCTGTTTTGCGTAGGGAAGAAGAGAAAGGGAAACTAAAATACCCAATTGTGCAGGATTGGGAGCGGATGCTGCTTGCCCTGGAGGAAATGGAGCTGATGCCACCACAGGCAGACAACCCATAGCTATGAACATATGGAGGAGGGTTGTGGGGATGTCATGTAAGGAATAGACTCCGGGAGAGCACAGGTTAGTCAGTCGAGTACGAGCTCACTACCCCAGGTGAGATTGTTTTCCGGGCCAGGAAAGGTTGCCCTGTCGACGGAGGGAGCAGGAGACGTACGAGATGGGGTGGGGAGAGTTGGGAGGGACGGGAAAATGTTAAGACTTAAGTTTTCCAAGATCAATGCTATACAACTTGGGTGTAATATACGGCAGTACATGGAAAGTTCACCTCATAGATAATTATTGCACCTCTTTTATACTGATTATGACAGAAGTAGTATTGTGAAGCCGTTATCATCTAAGTCTGTTGAAGTTTGTTGTGGGTGAAAAGAGAAAAGACTGCACACTGTTGGAAATGCCTAATTGTTTAATGTGATAAGTCATGCAGTCGCAAATAAAGAGTTAAAAAAAAAAAAGAATATAGTGGCACACAAATATTGTTGTATGTAAAAATAACATTGTCAAATATATCCATTTTAGGTGTGTTTAACCCATTCCATCCTCATGACGGAATGGTTCCATCATGAGCACAAGTTCAAGTGAGCTCATGACAGAACCATTCCGTTATGAGCACATGCTCAGAAAATCTCTCTGCTGCAGACAGCAGAGGGATTTCCCTTTTTTATTGCCTGTGGAGGTGCGGAAGAGCTTTCCCAACCTCCCCAGGCCTATTTTTGAATTTTGTTGCAATGACTTCATTCCAATGAAAATACAACTAAAACTTAGCTTCAGTTTCTCAGTTTCGATGCTTGTGGGGCTATCTCAGCCCGAGCACTGAAACAGATAGGAGAGGTATTGTTGAAAAGGGAAGAATCTCCCCTTTCCAACTGTATCCTTCCCTATTGGATCCCTGCTTGGGGATCACCCCAGGAGGGCGATCCCCGAGCAGGAATCCACCCACTAGCACAAGGGAGGGGGGAGCGGCCCCTTGGGCAAGGGCCTTTGCTCCCCCCATATTTTTTGGGGCATAGCCCCCAATATTCCCCCCTCAGGGGGGCAGAAAGCCCACTGGAAACCAGGGATTTTTTTATTATTGTTGGGGTGGGGCTTCCCAAAAAGGGCATGGCAATGCCCCCACCCACCTCAGGGAAATGTCAGTCTTTTTTCCCCCCCAGGGGCAGACCGGGGCAGTAGCCCCCAATCTGCCAACCGGGGGGGCAGAAACCCACTAGAAAGGGCATGGCAATGCCCCCACCCTCCCAGAGAAATGCCAGTCTGTCTGCCCTCCGGGAAAGAGAAAGCCCGCTAGAAACCAGGGATTATATTTTTTATTGATGTTGGGGTTGCCCAAAATGGGCATGGCAATGCCCCCACCCCCTGTGAAATTCCAGTCTTTCTGCTCCCAAGGGGCCTGATTGGACAGTAGCCCCCAGTCTGCCCCCCGGGGGCAGAAAACCCATCAGAAAATTAGAAACCATTTTTTATTGATGTAGGGTTGGGGCTGCCCAAGAGGGGCATGATAATGCCCCACCCCAAAAACAATTACCACAGTCTTTCTGCCCCTCCCTGGAGGCATATTGGGGCAATAGCCCCTTATCTCCCCCCGGGGGGCAGAAAGCCCACTACTCCTCAGAAAATATATTTGTTTTTAATTCAGTGGTGAGGCCAATGCCCACACCTCCCCAAAAATGCCGCAGTGTTTCTGCCGCCCCAGGGGCAGATGGGGGTAGTAGCCCCTGATCTGCCCACGGGGGGAGGCAGAAAGCACACTAGACGCCAGCGATTATGCTGGCTTTTTTATGCGTGGGGAAGGGGGCTGCCCAGAATGGGGATACCAGTGCCCCCACCCTCCCAAAAAATAGCCGCAGTCTTTTTGCCCCTCCCCCATTCACCTTCCCAGGGCGGCAGAAAGCTAACTAGGCACTGACTTGTTTTTAGAAATATGCCTACCTGTGGATTTTGGGCAGCCGGCATATAGGGAAACCTAGCAAACCTGTAAATTATTTAAAACTAGACACCAAGGGGAATCCAGGATGGGGTGACTTGTGTGCCTCTCACCAGGTTCTGTTACCCAGAATCCCTTGCAAACTTCAAGCTTAGTTTAAAAAGAAGACATTTTTCTCACATTTTTGTGATGGAAACTTCTGAGATCTTTGTGGATCCACAAAATTCCATCCACCCTGCATTCCCCAAAGTCTTCCGCGAAAAATGGTACCTCACTTGTGTGGGTAGGCTGCGTGTCCACGACCGGAAATGGCCCAAAACGTAACTTGGACACACCACATTTTCACAGTGAAAACGGATGCTTTTTTGCAAAGTGCCTAGCTGTAGATTTTGAACCCTAACTCTGCCAGCACTTAGGGAAACCTAGCAAACCTATACATTTTTCAAAACTAGACACTCCGGGAAATCCAGGATGGGGCGACTTGACTGGCTCTCAACAGTTTCTGTTAACCAGAATCCCTTGCAAACGTCAAAATTAGTAAAAAAAAACATTTTCCTCACATTTCTGTGGTGAAAAGTTATGGAATCTGCATGGATCCACAAAATTTTAACCACCCCGCATTCCCCAACGTCGTCTGAGAAAAATTGTACCTCACTTGTGTGAGTAGATTTTGAACCCTAGCTCTGCCGGCATCTCGGGGGACCTAGCAAACCTATCCATTTTTGAAACCTAGACACCAAGGGGAATCCAGGATGGGGTGACTTGTGTGCTTCTCACCAGGTTCTGTTACCCAAAATCCTTTGCAAACCTCAAACTTAGTTTAAAATGAAGACATTTTTCTCACATTTTTGTGATGGAAAGTTCTGAGATCTGGGTGGATCCACAAAATTCCACCCAACCCGCATTCCCCAAAGTCTTCCGAGAAAAATGGTCCCTCACTTGTGTGAGTAGGCCTAGCGCTCGCGACAGGAAACGGCCCAAAACGCAACGTGGACACACCACATTTTCACCATGAAAACGGACCATTTTCTGCAAAGTGGCTAGCTGTAGATTTTGAACCCTACTCTGCCGGCACCTCAGTAAACCTAGCAAAGCTATGCATTTTTGAAAAAGAGACACCCAGTGGAATACAGGACAGGGTGACTTCTTGTTTGGCTCTCACCGGGTTCAATTACCCAGAATCCCTTGTAAACCTAAAAATTTGTCAAAAAACACATTTTCCACACATTTCTGCATCGATCCACAAAATTCCACCCACATGCATTTCCCAACGTTTTCTGAGAAAAATTGTACCTCACTTGTGTGAGTAGACCGACTGCCCATGACAGGAAATGGCCCAAGACGCAACGTGGACACACCACACATTCAAAGTAAAAACAAACTCTTTTTTTGCAAAGTTCCTAGCTGTAGATTTTGAACCCTAGCTCTGCCGGCACCTCACTTGTGTGGGTGGGTCAAGTACTCGAGACAGGCAAAGGCCCAAAACCTATTGAGGCAACATCAAAATTACCTATCACAAAACAACCTGGTTTTTCAAGGGGGATCCCATGAGTTTTTAGCCCTGGGCTCGGCGGCCATCTAGGGAAACCTACCAAACCCACACATTTCTGGACACTAGAAACCTGGGGGAGTTCATCGAGGTATGGCTTGCATGGGTCCCCTAACATTTCCCTGCCCAGAATCCCCTGCAAGCCTCAAATTTTGTTGAAAAATAATTTTTTTCTCACATTTCTGTGTGGGAACGTTTTAGGATCACTGGGCTGACACACATTTCCTACCAACCAGCATTTCCTCAGGTCTCCCAATAAAAATGGTACCTCACTTGTGTGGGTAGACATTGTGGCTGCAACAAGAAATGGCCGAAATAGTACAGTGGAAACTTCAAAATTACCTGTAACAAACCAACCTGGTTTTGCAAGGTCACCTGGGGTTTTGGCCCCGGGGTCGCCGTCTTCTAGGGAAACGTACCAAACCCACACATTTCAGAAAACTAGACTCCCTGGGGAGTCCAATGAAGTATGGCCTGCATGGATCCCCCAACGTATCCCTACCCAGAATCACCTGCAAACCTCAAATTTAGCTAAAACAAAACACATTTTCCACATATTTTTGTGTGGAATCACTATGGCGGCACAAATGTCCTACCCCACAGCATTCTCCTTGGTGTCCCAAGTAAAATGATACCTCACTTGTGTGGGTGTCCAATGCAGAATTGGCTAAGAACTTTTTTTTAATGTAGCGCTTAGAATTCTTGGATTATGGTACAGAAAAACACACCTGCAGATCGCCGCACACAGGGTTATAACCCTCAGGGTGAAGATCCTGCGTGCAGGAGGAACCTGAAGACAGGGATCCTCCACAACAGACTCCGCCAGGAAGAAGAAAGGAGTGAGGGCACACCCCAAAACCGTCATCAGCGTCACCTTGAAACAGTGGGTTGGACCGCCGCAGTCTGCTCTTGGACCAGGCAACTCGTAATATGCATAGTGGTGCAGCTCCCCCGTAACCCTACCTTTTCCTGACCAAGAGCCCAGCAGCCGGTGGTCTGCTGGCAGTCTAGGTGGTCTAGCGGCAGTCTTCCCCAAGCCAATTCACCCAAATTGTAATACGGTGGTTGGACTGCCGAGCTCTCCACACTCGGACTGTCACCATCGATACAATGGTACAGGGGCCCGGCAAACTTGTAAGCATGCCCTAAATGTTTTACATCACGTGTCTACTGACTTCCCTGAATTAAGTGATATTGGACTGGGAGTGTAACTATTACCTGTTTTATTGTGAAAAACCTTCACGGACATATAATTTATTGTAGTGTGAATGGTTAAGGTAAGTTATTTAGGGCCTTAATATAACTTTGGCGGTCCTCCAGTAAACAGTGCAATGTGCTGTCTGCAGTAGGACCGCCAAAGCTGTGGTGTGACCGCCAGCCAGACTTGAAGTCAAATCCTGCTCTGCCAGGTGGTCCTGCAGCAGTCTGACAGTGGCTGTCCATGAGGCTCATAGAGAGCCTCACATGTAGACTGCAGCTGCCAGAGCGCAGACTTCACCTTACCTGCATGGTGATGCATGCTTGCCACACGGTAAAAGAAATGGAGGCTTAAATTCAGGGGGCAGTACATGTGGGTCCTCAAATGTATCCCTATGTCCAAATCCAGCATGGGGCCCTATTATGGGCTGCCTTTGTTGCCATACTTCCACCCTTTTCATTTCGTGTTCACCGCGTTGAAAAGGGTGCTGAAATGGCAACTCGGAATATGATCGGCGGTGCCAGCAGCAGCAGTGCCAGCATATTCCTGCAGGTAGAAGGCTGCTAGCCCAGAGGGATCCTTGATCCCAGAGGTGATGGAAGTCTCATGGTGGTCCAACCACTGCAGTCATAATACTGTGGGTGGTCCTGCAGTGTAGCGATGGACTGCCAAACTCGTAATAAGGCCCTAAGTGTCCCTGAGGTAAGTGAAATTGGAGTGGGAATAGTAAATGTTATCCTTTTAGTGTCCAGCAACCTCCCTGAGTTAATTTAGTCTGTAGTATGAGTAATATATGTTGCCCTTTTAGTGTCCAACACCTTCCCTGACTTATTTTGGGAATAGTAAGTTTAACTAATTTAAGGGGGTCATTACAAAGTCTATTGTTACGTGGTTTGGGACCGGCTGCCTATTTGCAGTGGTCCCTCAAGTGCAATTACAATGCGATCACCACTGTGGCTGTCGCATTGTGCATGTTTACCATTGCTGCGGGTGCTGCTGGCTGCAGCACCCAATGCAATGGTAAAAATGCAAGTTTTGCATTTCCCTGCACTACGTAGCAGGCACCACACAGTGCCTGCCACATGGTGCAGGAAAATGTGCCCCCGGAGTGCAAAACAAAAACGCCTCTGGTTAACAGGAGCCTGCAACGGGCCCCCAAAGTACATCCACGCCAACCTGTGAATGGCGTTTGCAATGGGGCTGATGCATCCTAATCTAGCGGAGGGTGCAAGCTAGGCACCACTAAGATTTTTTAGATGCGTGGTTGATCCGACAGGCAATCGTAATCATTGCCTGTGTCAGACCTGTGGCGGACGGACTTCACGTCCGCCAGCAATCCGCCCGCCATCCTTATCTGGCGGGCGAAGAATGGCCGCACAATGGTGGTGAATCCACCATTGAATGCTGCCGTGGCGGATTCACCGCTATCGTAAAGGCCCCCTTAGTGTTTAAAACCTTCCCCGTTGGGCGGCCTGCTCATTTGGATAAGGACTTCCCTGGGCCTTCAGATTAGGAACAGAGACACTAAGTCTCCAGATTTGCAAAGATTATCAGCCAGGGGGCCCCTTAGAGGGCGGTCCTTAGAGATCTTTAATATTTACGTTAGAGGACCCGGAGCAAGCCTGGCTTCTCCTACCCTGATTCGGCTTGGTGAAGAACTAACCCAGTGTAGCCCGGATATGTATATTATGCTCACGGGTGACTTTAATTGCACCTTTGAGCCCCTAGCAGCAGATGACATCCTTGGTACCTTGGAAGAGGATTCAAGGAGGGGTATTCCCCCCTTGTCTATAACTCCTATTAAGAAATGGTCTCAACGGGCTTTGCAGCTTAATGCCCTAACATTGGAATTTGGCTTGAGGGCGGTGAATGAAAGAAGTCTCTCGGATCCTGGTGGAGCCCACACCTTCAACCGAGTAGACCATTCTTCCAGAATTGATTACATTATGCTGGACTTTAAGCTTTGGGCCCAATTGCGGGATGTGGTAGTACTCCCCTCGACGGACAGTGATCATAATCCACTTTCTCTCGCCCTGTTCCCAATGTGGTTGGAGCCCAGAGGCTCTCAGGAAAAAAACGTGCTCCGGACAACTGGCGAAGTATGCCCTTCGAACTGTGGCAGGCGCCTTAAGTGGCATAAGGTTGCTCTGAATGAGGGGAAGGTCCTCGAAATTAGATCAATCATGTCAAACGCTTTGGGCAGGCTGGAAACCATTGGCTCAGATTGTGTGGAGGTTTCCTCTCTTTTTAGTAATACTACCAAAGCCCTTGGCTAGTTATTTTTAACGCATAGCAGGGGTTTTCCCGACAGTGATCGACGGCAATTTAAGGGCAATCCGGGGTTGTTCTCAGCGAACTGTCGGAGGGCGAAAAGGTTCCTTATTGAAGCGGTTAAAAGCAAGGGAGTCGACCAGATTTGTGCTGCCCGGAAGGAGTATAGACAAGGCATTAGCGTAGCCAAAAAGGAATGGGATAACCAGTTTTGGTGCAATTTGAAAGAGGCTAGCGCCAGGAGGGATGCCAAGGGCTTCTGGGACCTAGTTAGGACCAGGAATAGGCCAGATGAGACGCTGATAACTTTTAACATCCCAGAGGTGTCATGGTTTAATCACTTCTCTCTTCTTTATACTTCCATCGAGGAGGATAGGATGGGGCTGCCAGACTTTTCATCTGTAGGCCCCTCTGGGTTGAGTGAGGACCTATCCTTTTTTGCTAAGGAAGTAAAGAATGTGATTAGAGCCCTGGTCCCCAACAAAGCAGCAGGACCTGATGGGCTCCCAGGGGACCTGTTACGCCTCAACTTAACTGAATGGGGCAAACTTATTTCTTCTCTCCTTAACGCTTCCTTTCTTGGTGCCACCCTCCCTCATTCTTGGATGGGAGCTGAAGTCGTCCCGATTTTTAAAAAGGGGGCTAGGGACGACCCAGCAAACTACCATCCTATAAGTTTAATAGATTCATCAAAGAAGGTGGCTGGCAAGGTGGTTCTTGGGAGAGTGCTTCAGTGGGCAGAGGATAACAAAATACTCTCTGACCTTCAGGCTGGTTTTAGGATAGGAACTGGGACCATTGAGCAGACTTTTAGACTCCTGCTCCTTTATTGGAAAGTGGTTGTAATAGGCAAGGGTAGTTTGTACCTTGCCTTTATTGATTTACGTACTGCTTTCGATCAGGTGCCCCGGTGTTGCTTGTGGAAGGTACTGTCCGACCTGGGCATGCCCGCTTATCTTCTTTTCCTCCTGACGAAACTCCACTGAGAGAACTTTGCGCAGGTGAGGTGGGGAAAGCAGGGCCAAAAGACTGACAACATTTTAGTGAACAGGGGTGTCCGCCAGGGATGTGTCCTTGCCCCCACTCTGTTCTCATTGTATGTGAACGGAGTGGTGGAGCATCTTTTGAAACATCCTGCAGACGCACCATCCCTGGCGGGCAGGAGAATACCAACTTTACTATTTGCCGACGACACCCTCCTGATTTCAAAATCGCCGAAGGGTTTACAGAAGCTCCTTAATAATTTCCATTCCTTCTGTGAGACTAGGGGGTTAAAAATTAAAACAGATAAGACCAAATATTTGGTCTTGAACCCTCCAAAAAAGCTCGGCCGGGCCCCTGTACTAAACTCGGTGCCCCTGGAAAGGGTTAAGGAGTTTGACTACTTAGGCATTCGTCTTAGTGACACCATGCGGTGGGATTCCCATATCCAAAAGATGTTACTGAGTCATAAAAGGGTGGTGTGGGCTCTTCTTAAGGAACAGAGGTCATCGTCTTTTAGGCCTATTGCCCCTGTGTTAGATATATATACGGCTAGAGCCGTTAGTGCGGCTCTCTAACGGGAGGAGATCTGGGGTTCCTCGAACACTGACTTGTTATCCTCCTCAGAGAATAAATTCTTGAAAGACTTGATGGCCCTTCCAAAGAGTACACCCTCGCTACCCTTGCTTCTGGATATGGGCTGCCGCTCAATTAAAGATCAGGCCAAGTTACGACCCCTTTTACTCTGGTCCCGACTATGGAGAGTTCCTGAGCTTTCCAGTTATGCGGAGGGGTTGAAGGAGGTCCTACTGATGCCCGGCTGGACAAGAATAAGAAGGCTGAGGGATGTCAAATCCTTGCTTGGGGAGCTGGGCCTTGGGGAGGCTTGGCAGTCTAGAACTGCCACCCCTAAATCCGTTTTGAAGAGAGTTTATTGGAATTGGGTAGCGGGCAAGAGATTTTCTGATTCCAACCTATGTAGATCCTCCAGCGAGTTCATCTTGGTAAAGGAAGCCCCCCTCCGAGAACCCTATCTTGATCTAATCTCGAAACCAAAAGATAGGGCGCTGTACTTCAAATTTAAGATAGGAGTACTTCCAGTGGGGGAACTCACCGCGCGTTGGACAATCCCGGCCCAAACCACTCCCTTTTGTCCGTTTTGCACACTCAGAACTGAGTCGGTGGCGCACTTCTTATTCGAGTGACCTGCCTAGAAAGCTCCTCGATCTAGGTGGTTGAAACCCCTGTGTAAGGAGTTGGGAACTAGAAATTTTACTGAGGCTTTGCGGATTTTGAAGTCCGATACCCGTCCTCTGTATGCATGTGGTATGGCAAAGTTTTTAAATTGGGCATGGGTGATTAGGTCAAAAAGGCTTACTGAAATTGTTTAATTGAGGTCATTATGTTTGACTGTCTTAGGTAATTTATTGTGCCATTTTATTTGTATTCTTTCTGTCTGTTTACATATGGTTGGCTTTCTATCCATTTTATCTTGTTCTATGTATTGCTTTTAAAGATATGCATTTTATCGAAATAAAGCCTATTTGACTGACTGACTGAATACTTACCACCATCAGACAAGCTTTAAAGTGTGAAGATACAATTTTGATTAGGATGGACCTGGTCCTTGTACTCGACCCGTATTCCATCACGATCAGCCCTAAAACGTATCCTAGTCCTGGGCCTTTGCAACCAGATGACTATGGTTGGGGCTTAACTCCTTTTGGTGCTATTACTGACTTCGTATTTTAAAAAGTTCTAACTTCGGTTCTACTAATTAGATTTATGTCGTTATGATGTCATTTTATTTATAAAATATTCTCTATTGTTCTAAATGGTTTGGAATTTATCTTATGTTGTGTTTTAACTTAATTGCTGTTTGAGTGTTGCATAATTACATTATACATTGCATTTAAGAAAAGCCTGATTGCTCTGTGCCATATCTTGTGCCAAATCTACCATGGGGTTGAGCCCAGGTATATTTACTGACTTTAGTGGTTCAACCAGAAAAAGATTGGGATTATTTCTTGAGTTGTATTTGTACCCCTCTCAACTAATACCCAATATCTTACAAAGGGTAAGAATGTGATTAGCTGTGCAGTGATGTGTGTTCTCCACAAACAGCAGAACCCCACTATTATTACTATAAATGCGAAACATATACTGGGAGATGAGACTTTAATTGTGATAAAATATAATCGAAACATTATAATTTGAATGGCTCAATGTATTTAGAACAATCCAACTTGCTCCAACATATATCATGTTATGTTGATTTGTATAGCTCAATAATCTCCAGAGAGTGTATCCAGAAGCTTGGGCAAGGTGTGTAGGTGGGTTCCATGTTTAAATATCGATAACAAAAATATAGTTTACAAAAATATAGATGTAAAAATATCGATTACAAAAATATCGACTCCCTATACTTAAACAGGTAAGTACAATAATATCGACTCAAAAATATAGATGTAAAAAATATAGATGTAAAAAATATCGACTTTAAAAAATATTATAACTTAAATTAAATAATTAAATAATATTAATATTATTAACAAAATAAATTACATTACATTTATATTTTAACTATTTATAACAAATAAACTTAATTTAATCAATATAAACTTAATAAATGTGTACATATACATATTATTATCTTTATTTAATTGAAAAACTTTAATAATTATATTAAAATAAAATAAAAACATATATAAAACATTTAGAATAAAATAACATAGCGTAGGGGTAAAAATTACTATTCCCACTCCAAAGGGTGCAATAGTAGGGAAAGCGCTGGATAGCGTTGGGGTAAAAATTACTATTCCCACACCAGAGGGTGCAACAGTAGGGAAACCGTTCGATAGCGTAGGGGTAAAAATTACTATTCCCATTCCAGAGTGTGCAACAGTAGGGAAAGCATTGGATAGCGTAGGGGTAAAAATTACTATTCCAACTCCAGTGAGTGCAACAGTAGGGAAAGCATTGGATAGTGTAGGGTTAAAAATTACTATTCCCACTCCAAAGGGCGCAACAGTAGGGAAAGCGTTGGATAGCGTAGGGGTAAAAATTACTATTCCCACTCCAGAGTGTGCAACAGTATGGAAAGCGTTGGATAGCGTAGGGGTAAAAATTACTATTCCAACTCCAGTGAGTGCAACAGTAGGGAAAGCGTTGGATAGCGTAGGGGTAAAAATTACTATTCCCACTCCAAAGGGTGCAACAGTAGGGAAAGCGCTGGATAGCGTAGGGGTAAAAATTACTATTCCCACTCCAGAGAGTGCAACAGTAGGGAAAGCGTTGGATAGCGTAGGGGTAAAAATTACTATTCCCACTCCAAAGGGTGCAACAGTAGGGAAAGCGTTGAATAGCGTAGGGGTAAAAATTACTATTCCCACTCCAGAGGGTGCAACAGTAGGGAAAGCATTGGATAGCGTAGGGGTAAAAATTACTATTCCCACTCCAAAGGGTGAAACAGTAGGGAAAGCGTTGGATAGCGTAGGGGTAAAAATTACTATTCCCACTCCAGTGAGTGCAACAGTAGGGAAAGCGTTGGATAGCGTAGGGGTAAAAATTACTATTCCCACTCCAGAGAGTGCAACAGTAGGGAAAGCGTTGGATAGCGTAGGGGTGAAAATGACTATTCCCACTCCACAGGGTACAACAGTAGGGAAAGTGCTGGAATCCAAAACAATAAAAAAACAAACTA
The DNA here is from genome assembly GCF_964261635.1 of Lissotriton helveticus. Lineage (NCBI taxonomy): Eukaryota > Metazoa > Chordata > Amphibia > Caudata > Salamandridae > Lissotriton > Lissotriton helveticus. The sequence continues at coordinate 346,174,570 of NC_136067.1, read as the reverse complement.
TCAAATTTTTTATTACATTTATTTTCCAATATAAACATAAATAATATATACATTTAAATATAGTATTATTAACAAAGATAATAACAACATATTTAATTACACATTATTTAACACTATAATATCCACCACACACACCTAAAATTAATTACACATTTACATTTAATATTTACTAATTCATTAATGAAAATTAAAGTATTTTTTTAATTAATTAATTAATTATTTAATTGACAGCTTTCACACCATATACACTTATAAACACCACAACACAAACCTAAAATTAATTACACATTTACAATTACTAATTACTAATTAATTAATGGTAATTAATTTATAAATGATTTAATAATTAATCTATAACAATTTAATTACTTCACACCATTTACACATATAAACTCCACTACACACACCTAAAATTAATGAAACAATTAACATAATTAATTAACATCATTAATTAATAATTGACTAATTGAAATTAATTAACACATAATTATTAAACACTTATTAATAAATTAACACATTAATTAATCAATTAATTTTATATATTTAAATTACTTCCCACCCTATTCCCCTATAAACTCACAACCCGCTACGGAACTATTAACACAAAATTCAACATAATATACATTAATAACTAATCAAATTCTACAACATATAATAAAATGACAAACAATTCTCATTAAAAACACTAAAATACATAACATTATTAAAAAATCGATATTTTTGTAAACTATATTTTTGTAAACGATATTTATTACAACTATATTATTGTTATCGATATTACTTACCTGTCAGTCGATATTCTGGTCAAACTATATTTTTGTTATCGATATTTCTTCAATTCGATTTTTCTGCGGGGATATTTATGTCAGACGATATTTCTCCGTCGATATTCCTGCTCTGCACCGTGTAGGTGTGTGGTCCCAAGGTGATTATATGAAGATCCAGGTCTTCAGCTTCTTGAGGTACTTCTAAGTGAAGGGGAGTCTCTGATATGTATGGGAGGTTGTTCAAGGCCTTGGGTGTGATGTAGGAGAACTGACAGTTTGCTTTTGTGGATGTGGGGAGTATGTGCGAGTGAGAGTGAGGTAGAGCATATGTGTCCAGTGGGTTGGTGTATGGAGTATGCAGCTGCTCAGGTATTCTGGTCCTGTGTTTTGTAGGGCTTTGTATGTGTGTAAGAGAAGTTTAATTTGACTACACGTGTGAATGGGGAGCCAGTGAAGCTACTTGAGGCATGGTTTGATGTGGGTGTGGTGTGAGAGGTTGAGTATGAGCCTTGTGTCTGTGTTATAGATGGTCTGGAGTCTGACTAGTGCTTTTTTCTTGTCTCTAATTTGCTGGTGATAATGTGTGACTGCAACCTTGTAGGTAGTTCAGTCAGAGGTGTCACAACTGGTTCTCCATTTTCTTTCTAGCTGTTTACAGTGTGTTTGGTGTCTCTGAGGTCTTCTCTGTATCAACCGGCCTGCTTGTCTGATGTACTGTGCTTGTTGGGTTTGATGGGTGTGGAGGAGTCTGTGCAGTTCTTGTTTCAGTTGTGGAAGTTATTGATTGTTGAGGTTGTCTGTGGGGCTAGGCTGATCAGTGGTGAGCATGCTATGCCAGTCTGCTTCTTTCATTTTACCCCAGCTGCAGTCTGGAGTACTGAACGTGGTAGTGTTATTGACATGGGGTGTGGTGATTTGTAAGTGGATTATGGAGTGGTCGGTCAATCTGAGCTGTGTGGTGGAGTTGTATTTGATGCTCTTACTTGTCATGAAGATGGCATCCAATGTGTGTCCTACAGTGTGTTTTGCTTCTGTGGTGAGCTAGGTGCGTCTTATGTTGCTCAAGCTTTTGAGGAGTGCTGTGGAGCAAGGGTTGATTTGGAATTCCAGGTTAAATTTGAGGTCACTGAGTAAAATATAGGCTCTTGGTTTGATGGTGAGCGGAGCAACAAAGTCAGTGATGAGGTTGGTGAAGTTGGCTTGTGGTCCAGTTGGTTGGTATGCAAGGGTTCCATTTAGGGTAAATTTCAGCTTGAAGTGCAGGTCTTTCATAATTAGAGTGATGTTGTCTGTGGATGTTGTGCATTTGATGTTTACCTTGTATATGATTGAGAGTCTTCCTCCTGGCTTGTAAAGCAGTGCTGTGAAGCTATCTTCTGGCCCTGCTGGGATTGCTGAAGCGATGTCGAAAGCTGAAAAGGGGTTGAGTCAGGTCTCTGTAATGAAGAGGATGTGGGGTGCATTGCTGCTCCGAATAGTTTTTTGAGTGTTTGCCATGTGATTGTGAGTTGAGAAGCATGCATGCGAGTGGGTGTTGACGTGTGGGTTTGCTCAGGTGTAAGGTGTAAGGTGGGAGTGTAGGTGTTGTTGGTGCTTGTGTGGTGTGTGTTGGGGGAGTATTCAGGGCATTTTTAGTATTTCTGTGGGGGTGTAGGTAGTTGGCTGCTGGAGAACTGGCAGTGGGTACAGTGGTGAGAGGTGCAGCGCTGCAGCAGTTGGGGGAACATCGTCTGGGATCTAGTGACATAAGGAGTGCTGCAGAGTATCACTGGATGGTGATCGGGTCAGGGTTCATGGTGCTGGGTGCAATCCAGGTACAGATGGACTTGCAGGTACATATGTGCCTTTGGCGTACCAGCCCCATGCCCACTGCATGCATCCACTGCATGTCTGTGTTGCAGCTGTCAATAAAAAGGTCCAGGTAGGGGGCGGGAGCCCAGGGTGCCATGATGTAATTCCTGTGCTGATGGGTGGGTGAGTGATAGCCAAGGGTTGAATGACGATATATCTTGGACGAGCCTTGAATACTGATGAATTGTCTTGTCCCTGTTTTGCTTTTTAGACTTCCCCTTTAGTATGATGTGATAAAGTGTGTTTCTTATAGGATACATGAGGATAGATTAACTTGTGCCTCGTGGATACAACAGACCTGGTGAATGTCCACCTATTTCTAAACATGCAAGCACTGACTACAGTCCTTGCAAATAACTCATGAGTACTACATAAAAGGATCACTCCCCTGTTGGCACTATGAGAGCAAGGGTACTCCTTTAGGACACAGTTTTTCCCCCCCAAAATAAACCTTTTTAGACCTCGATGATATGGTCATCCACCACATCCTCATGCCCCTAAAGGTTTCCATTAGGTAGACAGACATGTAGTTTCGAACGAGAATGCTACCCGTTTCTGGTCCCAGAACACTGCTCGGATGATACTGTTCCTGCCAGGAACCGCTCTGGTTATGTAAGGGCAACAATGGCATAACTACTTATTTGTGCGCTAGTCTGTGTTTCGCACACTTAACATTTTAACATTTGTTTACCAAATAGGGACTCCTCCCCCGTTTAACTACATTTCCCACGAATCCGTGGATGCTACACGCACCACTTGTCACGTACACGCCTGTGACATACCCTACATGCGAAGGCATGTCCCTTATACCACTTTGATAATGGCGGCCAGGACCCGCATGTCTCACCCTTGCCGTGACTCCGGGAATGACTGAGGCACCCAGTGACTGGAAGGACTCGCTGCTTTATAGCGCAACACCCTCCCTTTGTTCCACCCACTTGCGGGGGACACCAGAGGCTCATTGCTCTACTTCGTTAGAGCAACCCTACAGTAGACGTCTTTATCACGAGGGGCTCAGTTGTACTTTATAGAACTAGCACAATAACAACTTGTTTTTCCACCAGCTAACAGGGGATATCACAGCCTCCTTGTTCCACCTCGGGAGAGCTAGTTTATACTGGATGTTCCAAATCCAGGGGGGCCTTTCATGCAACCTTTTTTGTCCCCCAACCAGAAACCCAACTCCCTTATTAAGAGACACGCTGAGTGCTTGTCTCTGCATGTTTATGTTTATCCGGGACATAAGCAAGTTTTGAAATTGTGTATTAACAGGATTCAGCCATGCCTCCTATTTCACGTTACTTCTGCAGATATGTAGGATAACTTGACTGTCTTTAAATGTCTATGCCATAATGAGAGTCCACCCGGCGCTACACAGATATTTTGGTATCTGTTATTTTGCTTGTTGATGATATTATGTCATTTCACTGTTGCAGTATCACAATAATGGACTGACAAGCATAACGTTTTCTCTCCTCAAAGCTAGGGCCATAGAGTCTTGTTTGTTAGACATGAGTTGGAGCACCTGATCACAATGCTGATAGTGACTAGGTGGTTCACAGACTGGCTATGTCATATTTATGCCGTCAATACCATGAATGACCAAACAAAGAACCAGCCAGGTGCTCCTGGATGTACCTAGTGGCCTGAGGGTGGATACAACTGACTCCACGAGGAGGTAAGGTATCCATCACATAGTATAGGAAATGCCTGCGAGGATGAATCAGTGCTTTTTGAATAAGATGAATGTTGGAATACACATCTTGTAGTCTTGGACAAACAGAACTGACAAGAGTTGAAATCACTATATATATATATATATATATAATTGTGCACCCTTTCTAAATTGAACACGTGTGTGAGAAAGAAATGTTTATTTGTTGTTTCTCTCCTTTTTATCTCTATTTTCCAAGAATGACAGAGGACCCTCCCACACATTTGGGCCACCGACCTGGCTCCTCGGATCTATGACGGGCCATTATAAGGAATAATACTTTTTTGTGCTTTGGCTTAATAAGGGCACATTTAACAGAGTGACTTAACCATTGAAGGTCCTGATGAACGCATAGAACCCCTTCTGGGGTCCACTGATGGGTAAAACATGTTGACCACCAAGAGGGGAATATGTGTTAGAAAACCCCAGTCCTCTTTTTAATCCTACTCCTTTGGACCTACTGAATAAAAAAAGAATTTGGTCCTCTGGAAGTAGTTTTAACCTACACCACATGTTATGATTTGTGAATTCACTCTGACCCTCAATGACTCTATTTGCATCGCTCATCTAAAACACCTCGGCTCCTCTCACTTTGGGAGTTGTAGCCCACACCATGGACCTTGCAGTCCTGGTGTGAGGAGGGGACCCAATGATGAAGCATGTCCCCCTTGGGTGAGTGAGGGTTCTCGTCCTTAAAAAGGACTCCTCCCAGAGAAACAACTTCACCACTCCACACACCAACTCACAAGTTTTGAAAGGGCATATTTCCAGGCAGGACACTAGCCTCTTGCCCCACGAACCTCATCACACTCGATGTACTTGAGTGCAAATGTATTTAATGGTGGAATCAGTACGTAACCAGTTAGGAGGATCAGTTCTCCCATTGTAAATACTGATCGGAAATGAAGCCCTCTTGCTTGGCTTCTTCATTTAAAGATAATGTTGACAGAAAAACCAGTAATGTCACATAATGTCCAAATGAGTGACAGGAAATTCAGTGATGTCACTTTCTGTGTAGGTGGATCATGGAAGATTCAGCGATGTCACTTCCAGTGCTGATGGGTGGTGGAAATCATAGGTATACTTATATTATAGTGTCCTACACATGCATGTATTTTTTATTAATTATCTAATATAATCATATAACTTAACAACGAACATAATAGTTACTCCAACAAGTCTTCTGAACGATCAACATTTAATTTTGAAAGGAACAGTTAAATGTATTATTCTTAGGCAACACATGTGTTGCTGCCTCCATGCAGCTTTTTCAAAGCTGGTTATAGCACAAACATCAACACGAAGAGAAAATTCAAAAAACAGTATATGTTAATGATGTAGCAAGTTGTACATTTGCATATATCCATAGTTTATGCCACTTTTAAAATAAGTAATTGATATTCAACAGAATGTTCCAGCGAATGGCAGCCATAAAGTTAGTTGGAGCAAAATAAGGATGACCCTTCTGCGCCAACGGTACAGAATAAGCACAATAACTCGACATCTGCAAAAATGTCAGCAGTAATAAATGTGCTATGCAAACTAAGCAAAAATATAAAAAAAATACAAAAGAAATATAGAATGTATTTTTCTCAAGTAAGAAATTAGTAAATATCACACTTAAGGACAAAATGTCTAAAACATACAGAAGCTTACATTTAAAACCCACGCAACTTTTGATATTTCAACTGATTCTCTTTACTCATCGATTTAAAGTTGAATAGGTCACCAATCCTTATTTCATTCCAATAATGTGAGAGAGGAAATGCGTCTACACTATACGTCAGAGTGTTTCCGTGGTTGACTGTAATAAAAACAACCTTTTTCAGGATACACAGTTCTTCCACAAAACAATTCAAATTGGCTAATATTATAGACCCATCATATTACCATTAAAACGAATACGAAAAACAAACATAGAACTCAACTAATACGATCAATATGACATATGTTTGAACACAATTACACATAAAATGTATCAACATTTTGCACAGCTTCTAAAACATTCATTTTTCTGCTTATTAATATTAGTTTTATAGTAAAACAACATTTGGTTATTAAGAACTTAAACATAGAAGCATATGGCGATCCTATTATGGATACACGTTCAACGGCACTACACGATTATGCCCCTAATATCACGTTTAGTAATCTGCCCTTAAAATGAGATGGTTGCACAACATCCGTATTATTGATCTTATCTATTTCGATTTAGCGGATTACTAACTATTATACAAAAGGAATATTGGATATAGTACATCATAAAAACCAACCCCTTTTTAAAATGGTGGGTCCCTTGCAACATTTGTTCATTTTATATCACTAGTTATAAAAATATTACCTTTCATGTAAAGTTCTGAAAGGGACTCGCTGTTATTGTATGCCCAATGGGGCCAGAGTCATACTTAAGGAACTTCAACCTAAAAATTGGAGATGTTGGTATGATATCCGTCAGTTTGGAAAACACATGTCCCTTCTAACTCCAAAAGGTGGGATTACGCATGAGGCAGACCCAGTAAGAGGTGTGCGTAGGAGGGAGCTGAGGGACACCCGGGAAACAGGATCCGGAGCAGGCAGCCACTCCATGAGGGTCCCCGACTCAGCAGTGTCGGGTGACAGGCTCTGTCAGGAATCAATATCCCTCTGCGCACAGCACACAAGGTTGCTCCGGCCATGCACCGTGCAAGAGAGGTGATGCAGGTAACTGCAAAGGGACAGCCCAAGCCCCCAGTACACTTCAAAGAGACAAGAGGGATGCTGTGATCCAAAATGACTAGCTGGGACCTGGGGACCCTTTGTGGCATTGCACAAAAGGATGTGATCATGCCTGAGACGATTGCACCTATAAAGGTTTGCAGCAGTACCAGCATTAGGAACGGAGCCATTGTATATCATTGGGCCTATTTACCATAGTACATTTGCCAGTTGCCCCCTTTTGCTTTGCAATGCACCAGAGGCCTATGGATCACCCCTTTCAGATCCCGTGGTACCACACATACACAGCTGATAGTTCACTCTACAGCAGAGCTTTCCAAACTGTGCGTCCCGACACAGTACTGTGTCGCCTGTAAATGGTGGGTGTGTCGCGGGATGACACCAGTATTAAGGGCACTTAGCACATAGGTACTGCTAATTAAGAGGCATTCCTTTGAAAGAGTGTCTCGGAGTCCGGCGCAGCAGTGCAGACTCTGAGAGACTCTGCTCTATGGGGGCCGGGCGATTCACAACAAAGCCTCATTAACAAGTAAATTGTCTTTTAAAAACCTGCAAAGTACTCAGGTGCGGTTATGTACTCGGGTGCAGCTGTGTGTGTGCCCAGGAAGCTGGGGTGAGGTGCCAGAGGATGACAGGCAGAGGGAGGGAGACAGAGGGAGATAGAGGGAGAGGGAGACAGAGAGGGAGGGAGACAGAGGGACAGACACAGAGGGAGACAGAGAGGGAGACAGAGGGAGACAGAGGGAAGGAGACAGAGAGAGGGAGACAGAGAGAGAGGGAGACAGGGGAGGGAGACAGAGGGAGAGGGAGATAGGGGGAGAGGGAGCTAGACGGAGACAGACAGAGCAAGACAGAGAGAGAGAGAGGGAGACATAGGGACGGAGACAGAGGGACAGAGACAGTGGGACAGAGACAGACAGAGGGAGACAGAGGGCTAACGACAGAGGGCAACAGATCGAGGGCGACAGACCGAAGGAGACAGACAGAGGGAGACAGACAGAGGGAGGAGGGCGACAGAACGATGGAGACAGAGGAAGGAAAAAGGAGGGAGGGAGACAAATAGAGGGAGACAGATAGAGGGAGACAGAGGGAGGGAGACAGACAAGAGGGAGACAGACAGAGGGAGGGAGACAGAGGGAGAGAGGGGGAGGGAGACAGAGGGAGAGAGAGGGGGAGGAAGCCAGAGAGAGGTAGACAGAGAGAGAGAGAGAGGGAAACAGACAGAGTGAGTGAGACAGAGGGAGACAGCCAGAGAGAGAGTGGGAAAGAGTTGGAGAGCAGGAGGGAGACAGAGAGGGAGGGAGACAGAGAGAAAGAATGAGGGAGACAAAGAGGGAGAGACAGATAGAGGGATGGAGACAGAGAGACAGAGACAGGGACAGACAGAGACAAATAGAGGCAGAGACAGGGACAGGGGCAGACAGACAGAAGCAGAGACGGACAGAGATGGAGAGGGAGACAGAGGGAGGGAGACAGGGACAGACAGAGACAGGGACAGACAGACAGATAGAGGCAGAGACAGGAACAGGGACAGACAGAGGCAGAAACTGAGACAGACAGAGAGGCAGAGAGGGAGGCAGAAAGGGAGTCAGAGAGGGAGAAGGAGACAGAGGGAGAGAGAGAGAGGGAGACAGAGGGTCACAAAAGGAATGCAGTACGCCATACATTTTTAAATGCTTTGTGCACACCCTCTTTCCCCCATCATGTGATAGTTGACATAGAGGAAACACTAGTAATTCCAATTTGCTCAAAGCACCATCTGTTGTTTCACATTGATGTATAAGGTTAAAAAATGTCCCGTAAAATGTCTGAATGGGTTGTAAAATATCATAAACATCCTTGATATCACATTGAGTGCATTTGTTTGAATAAATACATTAAAAAGTTGCTGAAAACAATACTGTAATTCTGCAATTAGTTTTTATATATCTCTTTTTTTAATGTAATGAGCTGCTTTTAGTTGTAGTCTGTAAATAATTATTTTTTTAATCTTTCATGGATTGTTACTTTTAATGTATTTTTATCCTTGTGATATGTTCTTATGTGACTTTTATGGTCTTTTACGGCCAAAATAAAGTTTATAAATGGAAATGGAAAACATAAAAAATGAGTTAAATATTCATAAATATGCATAGATAGGTAAAATATACACATCATCACACAAATAAATATATATACACACATACAGAAATATTTATGCACAAATGCCTTTCTATATTTTCCATATTGTGTCTATGATCACTGTGGCATCTCATAACTGCTTAAATGCTATTATTTCCAACTCATAATTAAAAAAATGTGATAACCTTATTCATGTGATCCACACTATTGTAAGTTGCTAGAAATGTATGTTCTTCATTACTGCAGAGCATCTATTTTTGTATTATTCCTTCTTTAAAGTGCTTCCTATGTTCAGCAACCTATAAGATTTGTGCAAAATAGTACTCAATTAAGGTAAAGTGCCAAGTGCTGTGTTTGTTAGGCAATTAACATCATTTTTATACACATCTTGAAGTGTCAGTTCACCGTATAAGGTGAGTCATGTTATTGATTGCCATTAGGGGTTGCAGAATTCTGACATGCATCTGCAGCGTTGTACTTCCCCCATATCTAAGGCTGCTGGTGCATGTCAGAACGTACTCTGTTCTGCAGTTGTTGCTACCCTTTATGGCAATCTCATCCTGGCAAAATGAAGTAGTATAACATGTCATGTTTGTTCCAAATTTGCACCATCGACATGATGAACATCTTAAAATACCCTGCCTGGGTTTTAGCCATGTACACATAGTGCTTAATTACTGAAAAAAACAAAGGTCAGGGATGTTATAGTTAGGAATTAGCATTTAAAAACATTTGCGATTCACTGATAAAACAAAGGTAACATGGACATTATAGTTTGGAAATGGAAGAAAAAAAACTTGGAAATTCATTGAAAAAACCAAAGGTTACAGGGACGTTATATGTAGGCTCAGGTTTCATTTGTGCAAAACAAGGGAAATTCAACATCTAACTATAACTCTCGCCCCCCACAATGTACTGCTTATGACTTCACATATCTCATGACATGGTCAGTGACATCACTGATGACACCACTTATGACTAAGGGGCATATGTAGGTAATCTCCATTTTGCGATTCTGAAATAGCCATTTTTAAGGAATCACTATTTGAGAATCGCAAAATGGAATGTAGGTAATAATTCGCAAATTTTTAGCGATTACCTAAAATTCCTTAATTGCGATTAGCAAATTGCGAATCGCAAATAAAGAATCAGTGTCCCATTCATTCCTATGGGCCAAGATGCCCATAGGAATGAAGGGGGATACATTCTCAAGTTGCGATTTTCTATGAGAAAATCGCAATTTGAGAATCGCAATTCCAAGGGTGCCAGGGTGTCCAAAGGACACCTGTTGCACCCCTGGAATGTTCCTGTAAGTACATGTGGCGCACAGACATGCCCTAAGGGCATGTCTGTGCGCCACATGGCACTTTCAATAAAAAAAAAAGCATTTTTAAAGGAAATCGCAAAATACCATCTACTTGGAGTAGGTGGTATTTTGCGATTCCTTAAGCCTGAATCGTATTTTTTAATTGACTCCTACATAGCATTTAAGGAATCGCAAAATTGCGATTCCTTAAATGCTTGAGCAAAATAAGGAATCGCAATTTTTGCGATTCCTTATTTTGCTAATATGCACCTACATTGCAAAACGCTGTTTGCGATTCGCAAACGCCAAAATTCCCCGAATTTCAGTGTTTGCGAATCGCAAAGGGGTACCTACATATGCCCCATAATCCAGTGACTATGAGTGTTTTTTCAAACATTTATAAATGTTAAATATATATACCAAGATGTATTGTTGAATCCGTGGGTGTATGAGAGCCTTCATGGATGATTCAGTGGGTGCATGACTGACTGCATAAGTGAGTGATTCGGTGTCTCAGAGAATGCATGGATGAGTGACTTGTTATGTGTATGTCTGTACCATTCTTTCAGTTTGTATCTAAGTAGCTGTATGCGTGTGTGAGTGGGTACATGAGTGGCTGTATTGGTGGATGACTGGTTGTCTGAGTAACTGTATGGTTGTCTGAGTGTCTGTGTGGGTGGGTGAGGGGGTGTGTGACTGCCTGTATTGATAAGTGAGTAGGTGAGTCAGTGGCTGTATGGGTTAGTGAGTATGTGTGTGAGGGGCTGTATAGGTGAGTACGTGTGTGTATGGCTGTGTGGGTGAGAAAGTGGATGTATCAGTGTTATATGGGTGAGTAACTGGGTATGTGAAAAGGCAGTATATGTGAGTTATGGGTTATATGAGTGACTGTGTGGGTAACTGAGTGAATGTGACAGTGACAATATGAGTGAGTCTGTGCTTGTGTCAGTGACAGCATGGCACGCGGTCCAAAAACGTTCAGGAGGTGCAGCACTGTGGAAGAATGTGCTGCGGCCCTTTCTCAGGGCTGCATCATACCCCAACTGTGGTTCCAATGCGTTTTTGACCACCATCCCAGTTGTCATATCGGAATGCAGAGGTCAGACCACCCACATGCTTGTCGGCGGTTTCCTAACTGCCCCAATTGTGTCTGGCAGTCCGACAAACCACCATTGTAATGAGAACCTATGCTAAGATACTGAGATTTGCAACAATGTTTCAGGCATTCCAAGATGGTGCCATAGATATGTATATGATACACCTCCGTATCTATTCTGATAATCATCATGATGAAAAAATAAGGCGTCCCCATGGTAAGATATGCGCAACTGGCCCATAGTGAACTTTAGATAAAGATAATTGTTATACACATATTTTGATTGTGGATTGGATGTCCCCTGCATTACTCACCCATGGATAGCCATTTTAAGATGGCAATGATGAAATTACACAGCACCATTGTTCTTGCAGTTTCCCAGCAGGCTGCACATGCTGCAATAACCAGTAGCGGAACCTGCTTGCTTTTTCTTGGAACCTTGCCATCCTGGAAACACCGTTGAGAAATTTAGAGAGGACCTTGAGTGTTATCTAAGGTGAGCAAGAGGGCATGTAGCGCTTTTTCCTATAGACACAAGTCCATACAGTCTTGGAGTTTGAATTTACATGTGTTTGTTCATGTTACAGATTACTTCACTCAGATGCCTTTTTAGTGTGTCTCAGTTCAGATTTATTGACCCAAGGTAAGACATTGGAGGGGATACAATAGATCCCCAATGTTGTCTCTTGACCTCAAAGCTTATCAATTTGATTCAGTTCACCTCTTCTCCTCCTCAATTTTAGACTAAATCAGTTGAAAACAGCTGAGGGCAAACACAGCTAGAAGAGCAATTCCATACTATAGACCCCCCACATTTAGGGTGTATGAAAGATGTTTGGGCTTTAAAATTGGCTCATACACAATTCATCATTCATTATACTTGATCATAGAATGCGGCTAATCCACATTTGTGAAACAATCACGCATGGAGCATGTTTTCGGTGTGGCACAAGGCGGTGACAAGGTGAAAAGTTTATTACGGTGACCATTTGCAAGAAACACTATGGTCTGATCATCAGAGTTGTTAGCTGATGAACTTAACTACTGTGTTTTCATGTGTGGTGTAATGGTTTGAACACTTAGAAGACGTTGGGTGGCCTGAAAGATTTGAGATGTAAAGAATTGTGAGATAGCTATGAACATGAGGAATAGCATAATATTTGTTATGCTTTGTTTTACATGAATGTGCAACCTTTTTTAACATTTTTGTATTGATTTTTAAGAAAGGACATTTCCCTATGCTGCCACGCAGGGCAAAATAACACCTCTGAGAACAAAAACACAATACAACAGCTGTGATTGAATTTTTCGCATGGTTACAGATCGAATTTGAAATACCACTTACAAGTGTACGGCAATAAATAAAACATACACATTTCAGAGTTGTACCAGTTAGTTATTTGTAGTGAGATCACCATGACTCTTCGCTAGCATATCTTGTCGCAATGGCTCCCAGATGTCTTTGGGTATAGAGGAGATCGGCAGTTCTTCAACATACTGCTCAAGTGTCTCTTTACATGACACAATGTCCGTTATCCAGTGATCCACCTTAGGGGCCAACTTGCTTAGCCAAGTCAGCGGCACCCTTCAATTTGCTAATTACAAGGCAATTCACAGAAACTTGCCCAGTGTGCCCTTAGCTTGTGGTACAAAACATAGTAGACAGATCACTGGTGCACATTGAAGGGTCTGATTAGACATGTTCTCCAAACAATTGACTTCTTCTGTCCAGTATTGTGCAACGAGATTACAGCTCCATGCTAAATGCCAGAAATCTGTGTCCGGTTTACCACATCTTTTGCAGTTGCTTGTGTCTCGGAGACCTAGTTTGTGCAGCCCATCCGGAGTATGATATATCTGTTGAATATATTTAAAATAGATTATTCGGAGATTAACATTAGAGGTCAACTTGCCAGTGAGTGTGCATATGTGTTCCAATCCCGAGGGGATAGTGGAGGATCTAATGTGGTATATCACCTCGCTAGGCTGCAGTCTTCCCCTTTCACTCTTTCAGCTCGCACGCTCTTTATAGCTTTGTTACCAATTTACGCTTTGAAGGCGCCCCCAGCAGGAGCTGCAATGACTGCAATGCAGGAGGCTTCTCTGGAAAGGAATCATAATGTGTTTTGAGCGCCAGTTTTAGGCGGTGCATAGTGAATTGAAACAGTGGTGTCTGGTTAGTAATGTACGACAGCCTGTAGGGAGCGAATCGGCCCTGTTTCTTGCGTGATGGACAAAAAGGCATGGTGCGCAATCGGCAGGGCTGGAGCATAGATCAGGACTTTGGCTGCCAGTTTACGTATAGTTTGCCAGGCACCTATTGTGGTGTCTATCGTATTAATTTCTGTCCTTGACGTACCCCTACATGTATGCATGATTATACCGGATAGCGGGGAGGGGTGTGCATCCCCATCTTCCACAGCCATGTGTGGTGTGAAGGCATGCGGTTTGAACCAAAAATAGGCATATTGCGCTTGCGCACACAGGTAATATAAATAGAAATTGGGTGCACAGAATCCACCCTGAGCGTAATCCAGCGTGAGTGAATGCCAACCTATTCTTGCTTGTTTGCCATTCCAGATGAGGCAGAGTAGATGAGTGCGAAGTGTGCAAAAAAATTGTGTCGATAATCTGAAGGGGATGTTGTTGAATAGATTCAGGAACCGCGGTAGCACAATCATTTTTATCAGAGCGATACGATCGGCCAAGGAAAGCGGCAGTGAGGTCGATCTGTTAACTTGAAGTTCTAAATCTGCACACGTCCTGCCATAATTTTCCCTCACAACTATCTCCGGATCGTGGTGCACCCATATACCCAGGTATTTTACAGAGTCTGCGGACCATATGAACGGGTAATCCATTTGCGGGGGTACCGTAATCGGCATCACAGGGATCACCACCGATTTGTCCCAATTTATCAGCAGCCCAGAGAAGAAGCCAAATCTGATATATTCCCTAAGGACCAGTGACAAGTATGTGTGAGGTTCACGAATGAAGAGCATCATATCATCCGCGTATAAAGAGATGGCGACGGGACGGTGATGAGTCGGTGTATAGAAGCTGCACCCATTTTATAAATATGTTAGGGAAGCCCATGTGCCTTAGAATGTAAAACATATACCGCCATTCGATGGAGTCAAATACTTTAGCCGCGTCTAACATAATCACAGCAGCCAGGAGATCAGGGGATAAAATATGAAACATGGTGAAAATAGTCCTCAAATTGTGAGATGTAGACCTCTCCGGTATAAAGCTGAATTGATCAGGCAGTATCAGACAAGACATCAGCAGTTGGAGCTTAGTGGCAAGTATTTTAGCCAATATTTTGGCATATAAGTTAATTAGCGACAAAGGCCAATAGGAATCGCAGTGTGAGGGGGATTTTTCTTTTTTAAGCAGTGTTATAATTAGAGCCTGTCTTGATGACGACTGTAATGTGCAAGCGTCATGGGCCTCCGCGTACACCTCCAATAAGTAGGGAGTTAACAGATCTGCATATTCCTTATAAAACTCTGCTGTGATGTCATCTGGGCCCGGGGCTTTACTATTGGGCAAAGAGCTAATCGCTGCCTTAATATCGGTCTCGTCAATCAGTTGGCTGAGGTATTCCAGATGCCCATCGGATAACCAGGCGCAGGCTATATCAGAAATGTAGTCCCCCAGAGCGGCTTCATCCAAGCTCCCTCGCGACGTGTACATCTCCGAATAGCAGGACCTACATTTTTCCACTATCCCCTGGGGTGTCACATGCTCCCCCCCTTGCTAGTCAACTATTTTTGTGATATGATGTTGTTCTGCTCTAAATCTTAGCTTGTTAGCCAGTTGCCTGCCCGGCCGACCTCCCTCGCGGTATGTACGCGCAACATGGCGACGCGATATGTAACGTGTTTCAGTGTCCGCCATTTTATTGTATTCCAGCAGCTGCTCCTGGATGTGTGCTAAAATGGTGACTTCTGGCTTCACAGGGTATTCCAGCTCAAAGTCTGCTGACATGGCATCTATTTTAGAGAGCTGGCCCTGTGTGTCCCGCAATAGGCCCACAGTTGTGCTTATGCAAACTCCTGTATGGTAACTTTAAATACATCCCAGAGAGTGGCGGCACTGTCACTGTCCACTGTGCCAATTTTTTTTTTTTTTAAATATCGTGCTATCACTTGCCATGTAGTGTCATTGTAGATGGGGTCTAATAATACTTCAGCTCTGAATCTCCAGGTGAACGGTCGAAGTATAGTGGTGGGAATACCGAGACGTAGTTACACTGGGTTGTGATCGTACAGGGTGTGCTGGAGAAAACTTATATCCATAACCCAGTCATTGGCCTCTTCATTCACTAACCAGTAGTCCAGACGGGACCAGCTACCATGTGCGGGAGTAATATGCGTGCCACGCCTGATGTGGGTATTGTGCACCCTCCAAACATCTATACGTCCCATCTCCATCATGGCCTCGCAAATACGTTGTGCAAGCTTTGGGGTGCGCGCTACCTGTGGGTTGGACTTATCCAGACTAAGATCTAGATGGGTGTTGAAATTCCACCCCACAGAATAGCAGCCTTCGGCCAGGTGTGCAGAATGCTCAACATTTGAAGAAAAACCTCTGGTTCATCTTCGATTGGGCAGTATATATTAATAACTGTGAGCATGGACAACCCCAGTTTCCCATGGACCATAGCGCCAGGCCCTTCCTCATCTACGTATGTTTTGAGTAGTGTGAACTGTAGACCTTTTTTAAAATGGATTAAAACTCCTCTGGCCTATGAAGAGTACCTAGACGCCACCTTGTACCCAGCCCATTTGACAGCTATTCGAGCTTCAGAAGATTTGGTGAGATGTGTCTCCTGTAGGAGGGCTATCTGTACTGTGTGCCTCTCTAGGTATGCTAACACCTGATGAATTTTCTTGGGCGTGTTGAGCCTGCGTACATTCCATGTCAGACAAGTATATGTATCACACATTAACGAGGATGATGAAATGAAGCTGAGGCGAGTATAGAGTCAGGCCGTTGATATCTACAGTGTGTGAAATGGCATGCGTGTAAACACAATCACAGATAAACATTTCCCAAAAAAAACAGAGATACCCCCCACTTCAGCAATCCCAATTTCCTAAAGCTAGAATCCCCAAGTACAACAACCCCCAACATAAGAAAAACAAATATCGCGTTGGTATGGGGTATACTCAGTAGGGGACACTGAGGTGCGATAACTCCCAGATGTACCAGAAAGGTGGCCGCCTTCTATACCCTAAGCCCTGAGTCAACTGTCTCTCCATAATATGATCCCGCCCCATAGTCAGCAATGACTGAGCACCTCTTATGATGTATTAGCAATCTCTCCGTACCAATGGAGCATAGCAGATTAGCGGTAGATGAGACTAACAGAGGCGACCCAACAGGTGCAAAACCCCGGAACAACTGGCACCCAAACAAAATCACAGACTTAAGGACTATAGAATACAGTCTCAGAGCAACTATTGGTTAAAAGAAGTGACAAGGCTCAGCCTCAGTCCTCGTTGTCCGATTCAAAAGGAGGCCCACGCTTCTTACGACAGAGTGATTTGGCAAACTCCATGGCCTGCTTTGGGGTGTTAAAGATCCGGGCCTTGTCATCCACAGCTATACGCAGGTGAGCTGTGTACAGCATAGCTTATGGGATGTGTTAATTTATCAACAGTTTCTTCACCGTTTGGAATTCTTTCTGCACTGCCTGACCAGTAGCTGTGAAGTCTGGCTAGAAGGATAACATAGTTCCCTGATATGAGATTGCACCCTTTTGATGAGAGATACGTAGCACAGTATCCCGGTCCCTGTAGTTCATCAAGCGGGTGATGATCAGCTAGGGCGGAGTGCCCGGGGGTGGACGAGAAGCCAAAGAGTGGTGCGCCCTCTCTACGATGAACATGTTGGACAGGTTGTCGGCGCCACAGATTTCACAAAGCATTTGCTCTACATAGGTTTCCATCTTGCCCACGTTTGTAGATTCAGGGAGCCCTAGAATGCGCACATTATTGCGCCACGATTGCGCTTTAAGGCATTCGATTTTCACCTGGATGACTGCCGGAACCTTTTCCATGTCAGAGACCTTTGCTGTGACTTGTTGCGAACCATGTTTGGCGTTAGAGATGCGTTGTTCTGCCTCCCCGATGCGAACGGTGTGTCTGTACTATTTGACGGATATGGTGTCCAGCCGACCATTTAGGGCCTCAATATTGCCGTCGATAGATTGTAAACCGGCTTGAATTGCTGCTGTTTTCTCTAAGGCAGTTTGCGGCACAGTTGCAGGGTCCAACTCTGAGTCCGAAGCTGCAGTTTGTCCCTGCTTGCCAGAATTCCTCAGTTCAAAATTAAGCCTCGGCTAGTCTTATCCAGTTTACCCATCAGGAGGTTCGCCCAAAAACCGAAGTTCAAGAGTAATATTGCAAAGATCCACCACACATGGAAGTTGGGGGCAAATGTAGGATAGCAAACCGCAAAAAAATCAGAGCGGGTCCTGAGCAAGTGCAGGTGAACACCCTGCGCCGATGGGGTACTCCTCATCAAAGACAACCAGAGCCTTGGGCATGCATCTAATGTAGGAGCTGAACAGTTCTTCCAGTTCTCCCAGAAAGTACAGCCACTAGCAAGCCACGCAGCGCCAGCAATGCAGGCCACACTCTAGTCCAGGCACCATTCCCGTTCTCTCAGCTCACCAGTAAGGCCTTCCACAGGGGCAAGTCCCCATGCGGCGTTTAGCGATGGGTCCACCTGACTAAACAGACGTTCGTTCAGCACTCTCTGTGGCGGACGCACACACAGGGCACAGCAAGTCGCGGCCGAGATTGTGCAGGGTACTAGGGGGCAGATTTATGAAGGCCTTGCGCCGCCGGTGCGTCACTTTATTTGACGCAACGGCGGCGCAAATAATGCGCCCTATTTACAACGTGACGCATCTAGGAGATGCGTCACGTTGTAAAGCCCTGCGCCATAAGGAGGCGTTCCTGCGCAGGGGGGGCGTTCCTGCGCAGGAACGCCTCCTAAAAGTGGCTGAGTGAAATCTATGAGATTTCACTCAGTCACTTTCAGGACAATGCTGCGTCAAAACCCTGCGCCTGCTTGAAGCAGGCGTAGGTCTTGACACAGCATTGTGGAGATGGGGCACCCCCGAGCCTTGCTGGAGCTGCGTCGCGCTTGCGATGCAGCTCCAGCAATGCGCCACCTTTACGCCACAGATGCGTCACGCATCTGTGCCGTTTTTGCCCCATGGTGCGCCGCATTGTAAATGCGGCGCACCATGGGTGGCGGAGCAGCGGCGCAGGATGACTGGCGCATCCCTGGGGATGCGCCAGTCATCATAAATCTGCCCCTTGAAGTGTTGGTGTCAAGATTCCATCGACCGCACATCCATCCTCGGAGAGCGTGCCCGTCATGCTCGATGCACCCAGTTCACGGCGGGAGGCCCCGCCGGCAACAGAAAAGTCGTCTCGACCACGCAGAGCATCCAACGCGGCAGCAGGCACCCATTACAACAGGCCACTCTAGGAGGCGCAGTATGTCACGGAGCGCGCCGAGAGCGGATGTCTCGTGCTCGGCCTCCCCTGCCTGAGCAGGCCGTCAGCAGGGTTGGGCGGCATCTCTTTGTCCGGCGCACTCTGCAGCTCCTGCCGTCTGCAGCAACAATCCAGTGGCCACAGTCAGCTGTTCAGGCTCGCCTCCGTAATTACACCAGGCCGGGTGCAGTAGATGCGATGAGCTGGCAACCTCAGATCCGCGGCACAGTCTCCCTCAGACACAATGCTGTGATGATGCTGCCATGTTGGAAGAAGGCCTGTGCCACGGAGTCGGCCAGATGGGCAGCAACCAGGGTCAGATTGGGATTGAAAATCGGCCCGGGCACACACAAAAAATCGGCCCTCATTTGCATAATCACTGCTTCAGCGTAATTGCATTAAAAAGAAGGAGGGGGGGGGCTTAAAAAAATGCACACATTAGTTTACACTAGTGAAACACACCTGAAAACAAGTGAGGCCACTTCTACTGAGGCCCCCGGCCCCGCTCAATATGTGCACACAGTAATGTGCCGGCCAGCGCGACAAAGGGAGTGATCCCTCTGCCTGCTGCTAAACCGGGGGGTGGGGGATCGGCGGTGTTGGTGGCAGGGAGGGTGGTAATGAGCGCCCATCTGCGTGCAGAAAGGCCACTCAGCCACCCACTGGGCCGCTGGCTGTATTCCGAAAATAGAGACACCGCCCAAATCGGCCCCATTTTGCTAAAAAAAGCAGCCCACAGCAGGCACTCAGACACCGGCCCCTCGGGCATTGCCCGAATGCCCGCGTTGCCAATCCGAGGCTGGCAGCAACAACACACAGAGAGCAGTCAAACAGGTAACCAGCGCTGCACAGGAGTATTAAATGCGTTGTCCTGGCATGTGAGTCTTGGAGGATCACCTGGGCACAGGATAGATGTAGGATAATGAAGGCAGCCGGTGGAGCTGCACTACAGTGCGGCCATCTTGCCGTGTCCCCTCTAGCGCCCCGTGTATGTGCAACCTTGTCTCCCCTTGTGAAAACATCCGAAACGCGTTGATCTGCACATTGTTAACCTTTGCTAATAATAAACTGTGAACGGATTGATTTTTAGCACAAGGAGTAAGTAATGGAAGGGGGGTTTTGTTCCCACTACTTGCCTTAATTGACAAACTCCGATTATATTATAAACCAAATAAGTATGAAAACACCCATATTTCGAAAAATTATTGAGGGACAAGAATAAAATAACTTCCTGGATTAAAACAATTTTCATGTATTTATTATGTATATGTGTGTGCTGATCTATATGTATATGATCCATGTCAATTGTTCAGGAAAGCATTATGTACCTAAATGGTGGGCTTACAAATATTTGAGATTTGACTAGTCTGAAACCCTGATTCATTAGGTAGACAATGATAAATGATGTCAAAGAATACCCAGGTGTTAATTAATCCCGATAATCTCCTTTTTTATATTTCTCATAAATTACGCCAGACTTTATGGAGGTATTTGAGCAGACTCCTTTGTTATGTACAGTAATTAAGACAAGAAGACTGGCAATTGGGTAAAAAATGTACCGACTAGGTAGACAGAGCTCATACAAACAACATGCTTGTCATGGCATCCAGAAAGGATTGGAAAACAAAAACCTGCAGGTCTTTCTGATTAACTTTTTAACTGAACTCATGGGTTGGAGTTTTCACCGCATCTTGATATACAACAAGCCCATGGAATCAGATGCTGGCATGTGGATAAGTCCTTGCCCAACCAATGCTTGCTTCATCCTACACAAATAAACCAGGCTGGTTGTCCAAGCTGTCTTGTAGCACTGTCCATACACCTTCAATGAGCATAAAATATACACCTCTGCACACTTTTCTGTTGATACTGATCGGAAGAGGAAGAAATTGTTAGTGCTACGATCACTAGTGTGCTAAAGATATTTAAAGTATGGCCTATTGTACCCAGCTATTATGATTGTCACAGTAACTACGCAGAAATGGTAGTGCACCAATTCACCACCTCCACAGCAATGAAAGTCTGACAAAAGAATTCACCTTCTGCTCATTAACGCCCTAGACTTTGTCAGACAATGTTCCAACCCTCCAATAAAGTATCTTCCAGAGGGTGGTAGATGCACTCATTGGAGACAGCGATAAACCTAAATCCCTGCTGAAGACTACTGCAGCAGAAGAATGGTCACAGCAATTGACAGAAAGTCAGATAGATCAAAGACTGCAGAAAATATGATAGTCATCAAGTATTATGTATACTAATATACCAAATAGTCTAGTATTGATGTGATCATTGAAAGGAGAGTATATCTCTGCTTATGAATTCTGGCGTGGCCATTAGCTCTCCCATAACCCCTTATTCAAGGCATCCCTTGCCCGCATAGATACATCCTTATCTACAAATCCTAATCGATTTATTATAAGAATTCATTGTACATTTATCTCCCTTAAGTTGAGCGTTTCATGAATGCAGTTTAGCTGATACTCTTAGAATCAATTTGATGATATGGATAGACCTGGTGCCGGGCATGATGTAGAAGTAATGTTAATATCCATGGTTGGGTAGTTACCTTTGAACTTATACCGCCAGGCCTGTGGACTCAGATTAAAAAAAGTTAATTCTACTGTAGAAGTCCATACAGAGTCTCTGTAAGTCCATTTCAGACAACAGAGCCAAAAGCTTTGGTTCGGCTTTGAGATCCAACTGCGACGCCACCCATAAACTGGCTGTCCATGGGTCCCAAAGGGAACTTCTACTTTTCAAAATCTTATAATGACCCAAAAGCTATACCTGCTCTTTCTTATCATCATCACACTTAACATGAATGCTTTTCACATTACATTAAAAGGGAAAAGGTTTTGTGATATATGTTCATGAAAAAGATGGACATTGCACCTAGGATTAAAGGTGTGCAGAAGATGTAAAAAGCGAGTGTTAAAATGAAAGGATTGTTTTTAGTTTGCATGTTTAATAAGAAGGTCTGCTTAATCTAGCGGGTCAGACCTACTAGTTGATGCCCGGTCGCTTCTGACCTGTTAACCTGCCTCTTAGAGAAAGTGGACGTTAACAACTCTAACAGCAGCCATGGTCTGTATTCTTTAACAGTGAAAATCCTAAAAATCATATATAGAGCATAAGATGACGTTGACACATTAGCTGAATCTGGGATCTGTCGGCGAACTGTAAATGATACTCACGGTTGGTTTCCCCTTACACAGTACATAACTTACCGACATTGTTCTTCATAGGGGCGGATCTTATGTTTTCACTGATCCATAATCATCATCTTAAGGTTTCGTTTATAGTAACGGTGACCATACATTCAGTTCATATAGTAAGCACAACAACATATTTTACAGGTCACGTCACCTAGTAGCCGTGATGATCAAAATCGCCCCTCTCTGATCTCCCTCCTTCCCCCTTATCTTCGCTGATAACTTGCAGAAGTAGTGCATGCTCTTACCATTATATACTTGCTCCAATATTAGTATGGTGTTGCCTATGGAAATTACCAATGAAAGTGAATATTTGGTACTTCGCTACAAATACGACGGAAGTCTAAGCCAAAACCAAAAAAAGAGGCAGATTTACAAGAACGGACTCATCTCTGCATATTAGCCGAGATGCGCCAGTTAATTTGCTTCACAAACAAAAAACATTTCGCCACCATGGATGCGACACATTTACAATGCGGAGCACCATGGCACTAGGATCGACAGATGTGTGGCGCATCTATTGGCGTAAAGGCAATGCATTGCTGAAGTCGTGTCACAAACACAATGCAACTCCAGCAATACTTCGGACTGTCTATTTCCATTAAGCTTCGTCATTTCATACGCCTGCTTCAAACAGGCGTAAGGTTTTGACGCAGTGGTGTCGTAAAAGTGACGCAGTGAAATCTACAAGATTTCACTGCATCACTTTTACAAGTATCTCTGGCATTGTAACGCCCACTATGCATGCATTATACCCCACGCAGGTATAATGTGACGTAGGGCTTTACAATGTGACACATCTCCATAGATGCGTTACGTTGTAAATGTATCGCAACGTGGCACATTGTTCACGACGCCGCTGCGTCACAAAAGTGATGCAGCGGCAGCGTAAAAGTGTAGCAAGGGGCTTGTAAATCTGCCCCAAAGTGTTTTCAAAAAAAGATCTGTCTTTGCAGTTTCTCAAAAGGCAGCTCTAAGCAGTATGGATTATGAATTCATATTTCGGTATCAACCTCGTTAATGCTATGGGAGATAGGCGCGCAGCTTTCCTTACCAACTACGTTCTAGACATGGTGGGGCAGATTTATGTTGGGGATGCGCCAGTTAATAAGCGCCACAGCTCCGCCACCCATGGTGCGCCGCATTTATGATGCGGCGCACCATGGGGCAAAAACGGCACAGATGCGTGACGCATCTGTGCCGTAAAGGTGACGCATTGCTGGAGTTGCGTCGCAAGCGCGACGCAGCTCCAGCAAGGCTCGGGGGTGCCCCATCTCCACAATGCTGCGTCAAGACCTACGCCTGCTTCAAGCAGGCGCAGGCTTTTGACGCAGCATTGGCCTGAAAATGACTGAGTGAAATCTTATAGATTTCACTCAGCCACTTTTGCGAGGCGCACCTGCCCCGGAACGCCCACCCTGCGCCGGAACGCCCACAAGCGGCGCAGGGCTTTACAACGTGACGCATCTGCCTGGATGCGTCACGTTGTAAATCGTTCGTAGGGATGCGCCACGTTTACGCCGCCTTGCGTGACGCAACAGCGGCGTAAACGTGGCGCAAGTGCCTCATAAATCTGCCCCGGTATTTCTGCAAAGAGTGTATAGGCTGTACCTTGAAAGTCTGTAAGCACGCGCACATTACTCATATCCCAGTTTTATTTACAGTGACGATTTTGACATACCGGATTTTTTCTGCTTGACCAAGGTCAGCCAGTGCGGCACTTGCTTCAATTTCACCTCGTGCTACTGTGATATATATTTTTTTCAAATTGAATGTTTAGGGTCGTACAGTGCAGCATGCTATTGATTTTCACAAGAAGAAAACAGTTTATTGGTTCACATGCTGTGTTAGTAACTTTGCTCTGTTTTCAGAATTTCCCATATAAATTACAGAAACGTATTGCAATTGTACAGAGTAAGCATGCAATTAACGTCCCATGTTGTTTGTACTTGCTACTAGCGTGCGAGTAATGGATACAGAGGATTCAATGGCGAGGCTCTGGTGCAGATTAAGCAAAACATCAAACATTGCAATCTAAGTTGAGAAAAATATAACAGTTGTGAACTACACATGTGCCTTTGTGAAAGATGTATGCACTGCACCTAATACGCATCAGCAGGACATTTATAGTGTTATCATTGCTGCAAAGTTATAGTATTATTATTCCCGCGTTTGTATGAACAATGTTTATGTCTTTTATCTTCGATTACATAAATTAAAACATATAATTTTCCTATATTTGCACCCATATTAAATGTAACCCGCATGGTAACGGCATGTGTTATGTATGACACGATGTTGAGCAAGGAGTGAGATGGAGCACAGAGGGGAACCGATCTGGTATGCAAAGCAAGTAACAAAAAAGAACCACTCTCTAAAGTTTTTTAACTCAGTGATAGATTCACCCACGAGGATTAAAGATGTGCAGAAGATATAAAACAACTAGTGTTAAAATAAATGGATCGTAATTAGTTTGCATAATGTGTCATAAGATGGGCTACTTCATCTAGCGGGTCAGACCTACTGGTTGACGCCCAGTTGCTATTGACCTTGTGACCTGGATCTTGCCTGAACGACTCCCTTCATCCTACCTCAGGTTCCTTTCTACTGGTCATGTCATTTTAAGATGG
This sequence comes from Lissotriton helveticus, assembly GCF_964261635.1. Taxonomy (NCBI): domain Eukaryota; kingdom Metazoa; phylum Chordata; class Amphibia; order Caudata; family Salamandridae; genus Lissotriton; species Lissotriton helveticus. The sequence continues at coordinate 346,149,635 of NC_136067.1, read as the reverse complement.
GTCTTAGAAGGAGACAATGCTGGAGAAAGCAAGGGTAAAATCAGACTGCTATTAAATGTTTTTCAACTCACATTATGGATTCGCCAACGGGAATGAAATGTCTTTAGTAAGTATGGGCGGAAAATTTGTTCCGCTCGCGGAATTTGCAGATTTTTGGCAATTTCGCGATCCGCGAATCACGTGAAATTGCCCAAAAATCCGCAATTCGCGAGTTGGCGGATTATTTTTTCTTGTTCGCGCTTCAAAAATACAAATTTGCACGCGCGGCATTGACTTACCACGATTCTGTGTTCGCTGATGAGTTTTCATCCCTGTTGGCGTGCGCTGCGAGATTTTGGTAGCTAGCCGAGCGACGCCGCGATTGTGAACACGTCATTACGACCTGAAACAGGAAATTGTGAACGCAAACACGTCATTGCGACCCGAAACAGGAAATTGCGAATGCAAACACGTCATTGCGACCCGAAACAGGAAAAAGGCATTGCGAGCAGGCTGGTTAAGTGGAAACAACATGTTCGCGACCGGTTTTTGCGAATCGCGATTACAAATTCACGCGAATTCGCGTATCGCGAATTCGCAAAATCCGCCCATGCTTAGTCTTTTGCAGATGTAAATTCCTCCAGTCTTAAATGGCATGGGTTGTATTAGAAAGTTACCCTTGTGGTCTTTTCACCCCATTTTTTGGTGCTGAATGGAACTGGTGGTAGCTGACTCTGACTGTGTCCTGGGCCCTGCTAGTCTAGCCCAGGGGCCGTGCTATGCTAGACACAAACATACTTTGGATACACTTAAAAATTAGCATGACCTACCCTCTAAGTCCCTAGTAGATAATAGGGCCAGGTGATAAAAACTACCTATAAGTCCCTAGTATATAATAGGGTCTGACCGTTTAGAGGCCAGCACCCTCTGTTGCACTTGAATATGTGCACTGCTGAGAGCCTGAGGTCATTTTAAAAGCAACCCTGTGTTGCAGCACTGCTTTTCAAATTAAAATTAATTACAAACTCAGCTTCGGTGATATGGGCACTTTAAAAGTGTTAATCTACCATATTTTTACATTATGGGTTCTCCCCTAGGTTTTCCAGGGGTGGGGGGTGTCATGTAACTATATGCAGGGTCCCTATAATAGAGGTTTTATAAACCCTGGTGAGTGAAAGCTGCCCATTTTATTTTCCCCAGTATAGAACTTTCACTACAAATTCGACTTTTGAAGCTGTGGGCACTGGGAAATAATAACCAAAATCAATTTTGAATATTAGGAACCCCCCCAGGTCCCCTCTAGGTGTTCCAGGGGCAGGGACCTGTAATTATGAGCGGGGGCTTTATAAAGGCGGTTTTATAAACCCTGGTGAGGAAGAAATTGCACATTTAATTTTTTCCCTTTGAAGATAGTTGGCCTCATAGGCTAGCATGGCAATATGTTATGGATTCAAAACTATTGCTAGGAGAGTGTAGAAATGTCATTCAAAGACTGAACATAATTATATTGATTAATCCAGCAACTTGGCATTGTTGAATTTATTATAACTTGTAGAGAAAAAACGTTATAAGACTTTCTTTTCTGTGAGCCAAAATCCAGTCTCTATCACTCTTCCCTGAATGCCTTGATTAGGTGATAAGTGACGTGGCCAGGCAAAGACTATCTGATGGAGAGAGCTATGTGGGGCACTGGAATGCCAGAGCAGGAGTTTGGGCCATAAAGCATCAGCTTCGAAGAAACAACAGGTCAAGCAAGCCTGTCAGCCAGACCTACCCCCTCTCCCTGCCAGATGGGAGACTTAAGGAATGAATTCACAGATGTGAGGGGGATGTTTATGGAAATAAGCCATACTGTGAGTTTGATTTAGTTAGCTCTTGCTGCTCTGATGATTTTGAGAGAATAGTGCATTCTGGGACAAGACTATGCCACACTTTGGAGGAATTTGTCATGCTTTGGGGTGTTGCCCTGCACCTCATTGGACCGTGGTGCTCCACTGCTTATTCCCAGAGAACACTGGACACATATGTGGGAGGTGCAGAGCATCTCGGTTATGCTGCCTGACACTACAAGAAGAAGGAGGATTGTACTGCTGGATTCCTGATCTGCACCCAAGGGCCTCCCTGGTGAAGACTATGCCTGCTGCACTATCTGGGACTACAGCTCCGAGACTTTACCTTGCTTCAAGAAGGAGTAAGGAGTGGACTCCCTGCACCTACAGGTTAACAGACCGTAACTGACCCTTCTCCAACCAGAGTCCATCTCCTGGACTGAGACCAGTAGAGTTGTAAGGGGTTGACCAACTCCCTTGTAGGAAGTGAAGTCCAGGCCTGAAAAGGACCATCTAGGAGAGCTCAGATCCTTGGATTTGTGTTCTGGACACTTGGATTCCACTAGGAGACCTTCTGAAAGGACCTCCAGAAGTTTGGGAATCTTTGGGAAAGTTTTTGGAAAAAGCTCCAGGTGGTGATCAACCCGACCGCAAGAGCCAAGCTGGCCACCTTCAACCATGACCCGGCCCAGATTCCAAGTTCATCATGCAAAAGAGCTCCTGAGGTCGGACTTCCAAAGGTTCACCGGGAGCTCCCTGAAAGTCAAGTCGGTGAACCCTCACCGAATCCAGAACGGTGGAGAGTTGCTAGGACCTTTGGAAGAAAATGCTTCACAAACGTTTCTAAGTCTGAAGATAACATTTTAACCAAGGACTACTGTGTGGGGTATCCGAGCAGGGCTCCATAGTGATCAGCCTCAAACTTTGACTTTGTCCCGGTCAAGTGTGACCAGATGTCTAGAAGTGGCACTATATGTTCCTAAGCACTAGAACGTGTATATTGTTTAAAATGTCATATCTCCGGTTTCCTACATTGGAGGTTTATGGTTTTGGTGTCATTTTAAAGATAAAAATATGGCTTATTTTTATAAGTTTGCGTGATATTTTTATTGTGTGTTGTGTTTTAATAATTCACTGTATTGGTGTTTGTAAATGCTTTACATGCCTGTCTCCTTAGTTAAGCCTTATTGCTCGGTGTCAGCTACCAAGGGTTGAGCAGGGGACTCATTTATAGAGACCCTATTTAGGACCCAGTACCCTGTTGGTGGCCTTGTTGCTGGTGTTAGGTGCCTAGGTCTCCCTCCCTATAACTCACATTCCAACAGATTGAGCTTAGAATGCATTGTGTGGCCTCGGGAGGCTTGCACAACATGTACAACCCCACCAAGTGGTTGTTTCATAAATTAAACTATTTCATGGAAAATAAGGGTAACTTGGCTATCTGTGGCCACCCTGCTATGGAGTTCAGTCATTTTGAAGCCAACTACCGCCTTATAGCACTTATCGACGCGGAAGCGAAATATTACGCATCCCTGGTATTAGCTGATCTTGCTCAATGGTCCAAAGACAATAATAAAATTCCGATAAATCATACAGGGTTTCGCCGTGGCATGGGCACCGCAGCTAATACAATGGCGCTAAGCTTAATAGCTGAAAAAAGCCTTCAAAATCATCAGGCACTCTACACCTGCTTCATAGACTTTAAGGCGGCGTTCGACCAGGTTAGTAGGCAACTACTCTGGTCCAAACTGAAGCAGCAGGGTCTGCCGGATTCAATCCTAACCCCAATAATGGACCTGTACACTAACACCTGGATGCAGGTAAAGATTGACAACGGAAAGCGGCTAACTCGGAAGATCAGCACTTATGATGGTCTCAAACAAGGCTGCGTTCTGGCCCCACATCTTTTTAACTTATTCATGGCTGACATGTCATCAAGCCTAGACAAGATCAATGCTCACCCTCCGCGGCTAGGAAACCTACCTTTAACACACTTATCCTATGCAGACGATGTGGTCCTACTCAGCCAGACAAAAATAGGTCTACTGCGTCTCCTACATGAACTGACCGGTTACACAAAACAGAACCTGTTAGAAATAAATAACAAGAAAACAAAGATCATGGTAATAACAAGATGCCGCAAGCCCCCACCTATCCTGGATAACAACAAATTAGAAGTAGTGGAAAGCTATAAGTACTTGGGGATCCCACTGGACAAGCGCCTCAATTTCTCCACACATCTCAATGCCATCGAAAAGAAGGGCACCGCCCTGTTGCACGCCTTTAGTACCCTAGCCATCAAACTTAAAGGCCCTCTATTTAACCCTCTATTAACCGCAATGAAAGCCAAGCTACTTCCAACTACAGCGTACGGAAGCGTGTTACACCACGGAAAGAGCGCACAGCTAATAGACAATATTCAAATAAAGGTCTACAAGTGCGTATTTGGTCTACCACACAACGCATCACCTGCGCAAGTGCGACTCGAATTCGGCCTTCAGTCTCAAGTACTGCTGAAAAAATATGAGACTGTTAAATTCTGGTATGGCATCTGGATGAACCAAGACAATGAGGTCTACCGTGCAATGTGGGAAGCAATTCATAAGAGCCCGAATTCCTAGTATGCTAAATACCTACGACAATCCCTTGAAACCACTGAACTAGTAGCACTCTGGGAAAGCAAGCTTCCTGTACCAACTTTCAAACAGGCAGTAAAGAAGACAGCCAACAGGCACTCATTGCTTAATGACAAATTAGCCCTGAGCCATCGCTCACATGCCTGGATGACCATACAATCTTATAAAAAGTCCATGCCGGCAGCCTACCTGGAACTCGCATTCTCATCACATATTAAACATAAATACCTTTGCCTAAGGTTGGGGAACCTGCCGACCAATGCCGATCAACCAAACTGGAGAACCCCAGTGATCAAGGAGTGCGACCTATGTGGTGCAGCAAAACAAGATTTCATTCACTTGATCTGCATTTGTCCCGCACTGGACCAGGAACGCAGGAACAGGCTAAAAGCGAAGTTTGTACAATATGGTATTCGCACTTGTCGTTCCACGATCATACAAGTCCTGTGCTCCGGGGACCCACAGTTGATCTGCAGAGCAGTTAAATTCATCACCATCTTTGAGGAAAAGAGAGGAACTTTGGCAAAGATCCAATCCATACCCTGAACTTATAATACCTGTGTAACTATTCTCTGTGTAACTGTCTCTTGAACTTCAAACGCCATCCTTTTTATTTGATTTTAACTTCTAATTCTGTATGTACCTCCAGTTTAGTTTTAATATTCTTTGTTCTTAATATTACGGCATTTTATCTTTTGTAATGGTTTTTATTAACTACACAAAATTCATTCATTCATTCATAAAAAAAGTCATTTTGAAGTTTGTGTTCCTGTGTCTTGGTGACCATGGCTGGAAGTTATGGAGTTTTTGGTTTCTCATGGTCAAATGTTTTCCTTTCAAACATCTAAATGGGGAAAGGCAGGAAGTAGCGCGCTAGCTCTTCACAATGTTCCTTAGATGCACAGCAGTTTTAGGATGAAGGTTCAAACTCAAAAGCTCCTAGTAGGACATATTGGAAGAATATAGCCATGGAAGTTGTGATGGTTGACAAAAGCCCCTGTTGTTCTTGTTTTCCATAAAATGTTTATGTCCCAACTTTTACAAAAAGTTTTTTCACTTTTATCCTTTTGCTCCAACAGCCTCAAAATATTGAGAAAGTATTCTCGGACAGCAGGCCACAGCTCAGCACCAGTCCAAGATAGGTCAATAAAAAACGTCAAGCTAGAATTAGTTCTTTCAATTCCTCTGCAGAAATTTCTACTCTGTGGGTTCAAAAGGTCTTCCTCGTGCCTGTAGAAAGGGGGGTCATGTTTACATGGTCAGTATTGGCTAGCTGTTTTTGGTCTAATGGATCTCATCCCAGGAGGGGCATCTTCCTCTGTTTCCAGGATTGCCTCCACTCTTAGATTGTAGGAGAGAAGTTCCCATAGAAAGCCAGTTTTCTAGCCAGAAATTCATCCATTTGTCCTTGGGGTCAGTAAGTGAGTTGTGGCAATAGACATGGAAGTTAAGGCACCAAAGGTTCACGTCAAAACGTAAATATAATCATGACTAATACTGAAACATTCAGGTAGGATTTCTTAAGAGAATTCTGTTTCTCAGCTCTACAAGGATGATATCTGCTGAGAGTGGCTCGGACAGTTGTTTGTAAATGGGAGCACATTTGTGACTTGTGACAAACATTGAGCAAATTATACTTAATCAAACTAGAATGCTTGCACTTTCTTCCTCAAACATTTTGAACAAAGTGACATAGGGCCATATGTATTGTTTTTGTTCTTGCAAATTAGCATCAATCGAGAGTAGGTGGTAATCAGGTGCACAGTATAAAAAGGGGGGAAACCTTTATTTTTTTCAAAAAGTGTGCTCTGTCTGCTATGGCTAGAAGTATGAATCTGTTTGTTCCACACTAATACACAAGAAGACAGGAACACCTTGTTAAAGTGAGGTCAACTTTGTTTCAGCAGACTGAAGAAGAGATATAGAGCAGCAGCATAGTTTTAGATTTAATAGCTGATTTAAAACCCTGGGGGGATATTCACAAGGAAGTGGCAGAGAGACGTATCGGAGGCAAGATGGCGATCGTGGCGTGGGCTGTGTGAACAGCTCTAACCTCCTCCTCCGCTGAAGTCCGGACAAGCGGTCTCCGTGTGTGCTTTTATCGTTCTAACTTTAGGGGAAGATATAAGCGGCAGCGGCGATGCTGGAAAATGAACGTTAGCCGATTTGATTTCAATTCGAGTCCACTAGCTGAGTAAGAAAGCGGGAGTTAACAAAAACGTAGAATTCTGCCGGCATCGGAAAACACCTGAGCCGACTTCGTCAGAGTCACCGTCTCGCTGAGAAGCCGCCGGCAACGCTTAGCACATTCAAAGCCTCACGGAACAACGGAGAATTCTGTTTTGAAAGTCCCGCGTTCTACGGTGGACACCCCAGCCGGGGGGAAACGAGGAATAACGCGGCTTGAGAACCTTTGCACATCGGAAAATTGGGCTATCCTGCAAAAACGCTGTAAACATCACAAAGACCGCTTTGGAAACCCGGGAGGAACCTGCGGTTAACATTGCAGGGTTGGAAAATCCTAAAGCAGGTCGGCTGTTTGTTTGCTCGTAGGCGGTTTCTTTTCTGGCGCTTTCCTTCATTATTCTGGGGGACCCAGCACCGCACAGTGGATTGTAGTGGCGGTACTGCAACGTGGGATAAAATGCCACCTAAACCGGCGAAAATGCAAACTACTGTCCAAACCCACAGCGCAAACAATGGAAATCAGCGTAATACAGGACAGGAGTCTGGAAAATCTATTGAGGCTGGCGCTGCTGCCGAGATTACTGATACGGGACTCGTCATGTCTGACAGCGCCGGAGGTGTGTGTGAGATTGCTCAGGTATGTTCTTCTAAGACTTTACAGAAAAGTATTGCTGGGTCTAAGAACAATCTCCCTGCGCGTATACCATCACAAAATTTGGTTGCAATGTTTGAGCGACAGACTGTCAAGAATGCAGCGCTGCATGTCCTTACAGAAGGAATACTCCCTATGGGCCCACTAAATACGAACATTATTTCTGTTGCTGTTGCTGGGACCACAGATTCTACGTGTTCAGCTAACACTGCTACAACTATATCTGAGCAACCCAATGTAGTTGACACTTTGGAAGAATTGCAGATAAATGACAGTGAGCTGAACACCGCACCTATTATTAAAATCACTGTTTTAAATTCTGCACAGAACGAGGTTCTGGGAGATGTAGTTGATGTAGTTGTGTTGGAATCAACACCTATCTCAGGAGCTGCTCAATTGTTCCCTCGGACTCAGGCACAGGAAACTTGTAACGATAATAGGGTGGTAGAGCCTGATTTAGCAAACAGCATGCCTGAAACAGCCATTCAGCTAATGAGTAAAAGTGCTGAACTTGGAGAAAAGTTCTACTCTATGTCGGATCATTCATCAGATGATAGTCTACACATCAATAAAGATTGTGCTGATTCGTGCGAGGGAAGCTCTTCACCTGAGGATTCGAGACCAAGCTTGACCTCCCTGAACATAAGTAGTGTAACTGTTAAGAAGCGTGCGAAGAGACCCCACCAGCCCCATGGTGGTAAAGGAGGTGACTCTGTTGTTAAATCTAAAGATAAAGGTATGGTTAGGGCTGCAGATCCTCAGGACACCAATATGGATAGAAACGTCCCACAAGAAATAACATTAGCAACCATATATGAAACTATGATGAAACATAGGTAAGAAAGTAAGGCTGAGAACTTACGTACACAGGCTACTTGCTGTAAAGTAAAAAATGCCGTTAGGAAGGTAATTAAGAGCTGTGCAGAGACGGCGGATAGGGTAACGGAAACGGAGACTAGAATCTCCATGTTGGAAGACGAGCTGGGTGCCCAGAAAGCGGAATTGGACTTAGTCAAGGGTCACAGGGACGATCTCAGTAATAAACTCATGGATTTGGAAAATCATAGCCGCCGGAACAACCTGCGATTTCTGGGGGTTCCTGAAGAGAAAGAGGGCTTGGACACACGGAAATTTGTGGCTGAACTCTTACAGGAGGCATTTCCTGAGTTAAAAACATGGGATTGGGCAAAAGAAATCCAAAGGGCCCACCGTTTCCCGTTTGTTAAGAAACAAGCCCGACAGTCTGGACAGTCAGGAGAAATTCTTCCACGTGCCATTTTAGTCTGCTTTAATTATTTTTTGGCGAGGGAAGATATTTATGCACGCGCTCGCCCAGATAAGAAAGCTACGGCTAAAGGCTGTAGTTTTTTTGTAAGACCCGATTTCTGCGCAGCAACTGTGTCTAAACGCTGGCATCTCCGACAACTTATGCCTGAATTCCAGAGCAAAGGGGCTGCGGTATATTTGCAGAACCCGGCCAAACTTAAAGTATTGTATAAAGGGCAAACAATTTTTTTTTTCGGAGGTCAAGGCTAAAGAATATCTGGAAACCATTCGCAGTGGGTCATGAAAGGAATGATTAACGAGCGACACTTCAGAGTGATATTCTAGAAGAATTAAGTGTCCTATAGGCTACTCCTGCTTTCTATTTCTTTTTTCTCTTTTTTGGTGTATTTACCTTATAGTTCTTTCTGTAAGAGTTATTCTGTTAGAAATGGATTAGGCTTTCCGGACCGATTCGGACGGAGGGGGGCACGGTACTCCATATTATGCAGGGACCACTGTTCCCTGGGCCTCATGTGTGGGGGGGGTCAAGGGTGGGGGGTTTGGGGTGCTGGGAGGGAGTTGGTGGGAATGGGGGGGACGGGCTCCGGTGATGGGAGGGTGAAAAGTCAGCACTAGAATACAAGCAGTTTGTGGAGATCCAGACGAGTAAGACTCGTAATTATTTTGTAAATGTTGTAAATTTTCAAGTTCTGAGATTGGATGAGGTATTATTTATCATTTTGAATTCGGAGGTGAATTGTCATTTCTATGATGGATAAAAAGATTAAAATCTGCACGTTGAACATATCCGGCTTGAACAATGCTAAAAAGCAACAAATGTTGGCAAAAATTGTACAAATAATGCAAATTGATATATTATGTCTCCAAGAGACACACCTACCATGGCTAAAGAGGGATATTTTGAAGAACTTGAGCATGCAACTGGTTGTTTGTTCTAGGCAAACTGGGATAAAAAGAGGGGTTGCCATACTGATGAAACGTGGATTAGGTATATGTAGTGATTTCGCTGCAGACAAATGGGGGCGCTGGGTAATAGGTACGATAAAGGTTGATCTTAGTATCTTTACTTTGTGTAATATTTATGGGCCAAATCTGGACGATGCGGAATTGTTCGATTTTATTAATGTTGAATTGGCTCAAAGGCCTCAACCTGTGATATTATGTGGCGATCTGAATATAAATATTCCAGCAGACCTAAATATTAGATCAAACCACAGGTATACTGGAAGAAAGATATTAATGTATGGTGCCCTGCGGGGGTTAATGGTAGAACAAGGTCTTTATGATGCTTGGCACGTTCTATATCCTGAGAGTCCTGGATATATGTTCTTCTCCGCCCCACATATTAAGTTCATTCGTTTGGATTATTTTCTCATTTCAGCTGGTCTGTTGACTAAGGTTAATTTGGTTATCCATCCGAAAGTGGTCTCAGACCACAACCCTGTGATTTTAGAATTAACTTTGGAATCGGTTCAGAGGGCTTCTCCAAGGATCTGGACTTTTGATAGAAAGTTATTGAGTGATGAAGATTACTGTCAATTAATGGGTAAATGTATACGTGAATTTTTTTATATAAACAAAGGCACGGCCTCCCAAGAGTTAGTTTGGGATACTTTTAAATCTGTTGTCCGTGGGGAAACGCTTGGCTACTCTAAATTCAAATATAAGCAAAGGATGGCCAAATATCAACAGGATTTTGCTGAGGTTGTTATGAAAGAACACAAATTAGCTGACGTAATATCCCAGGGTGGAGATGCAGAACTAATCCAAAAAGCACAACAAGACCTCACAGTTACGAGGACTGCGGCCTATGCTAATATTGCACAACAAATAGCGGAGAAATACACACAACATAAGGAAGAGGCATATGAGTACAGTGAAAATACTGGGAGATTTTTGGCAAAGATGTTGAGGGAGAAGGCCGTATATAACGATATAGTTAAAATTATAGATATGAATGGTAGGCTACAAGAGGCCAAACCAGGGATACTTCATGCATTTTATGAATTTTATCAATCGATATATAATGAGCCGCAAGCCGGTAGGACAGGGGAGGAGGAGTTAGAATATCTCTCTCCTCTAGTCACTAATATTCTGCCAGAACATCATCGGGTAATTTTATCTATACCCCCGGATTGGGATGATGTTGAGACCGCGCTCTTGGGTTTAGCACAGGGGAAAGCGATGGGCCCGGACTCCATCCCCTTAGAATTTTACAGGATGTTCCGGAACGTAATTCAGAAGGAACTGTTTGAAGTCTGTCAACAGGCTTTTTTTGGAAGGGCGCCTGATTCTTGGTCAGAGGCCACTATAGTTATTTTTAAAAAGAAAGGGAAAAATGCAACAGAAATGGGCCCATATCGGCCCATTTCATTATTGAATGCAGATAATAAGATATATTCAAAAATTCTTGCCAATAGGCTAAATGATTTGATATCCGGATTGGTCTCACCCCGTCAACATGGGGTCAATTCATCCGTTGGAGTGGCCCTGTTGGATGCCGAAAAGGCATTCGACAGGGTCACCTGGCGGTTTTTATGGGCAGTTTTGGATTGGAGAGGGTTTCCTGCTGAGTTTATAAAGGCAATACAAACGTTATATAACCGCCCGACAGCGACAATCCGGGTAGGGGGTTAGGTTTCCAAGAAGGTTGTGATAGCAAGGGGGACGAGACAAGGGTGTCCCTGCTCTCCGCTTTTGTTTGCGTTATATATCGATCCTTTTATTACTATAATGGAGGCAGACAATCTCATTAAACCGGTTCAGATTAGAACATTATGTTATAAAGTCTACACATACGCGGACGATATTGCCGTGGTTATTGCGAACATTACAGAGGCCCTTCCCCGAATTACTCAAGCGGCTGACATTTTCGGGCGCTGTTCTGGGTACAAATTAAACGCCGCGAAAACCCAGGTAATCCACTCACTGGCAGGCCGACCTACGAATGCTGCTTTTTGTTCAGAGGCTACGTATTTAGGTATAAAAATTACAGCAAACGTTGATGATATAGTTGTTATAAATCTCGACCCGATTATTTCCTCCTCCAATAAAACATTGCAAAGAATTAATAATCTTCATCTCTCTTTGTTTGGCCACAGCAATGTTATTAAAATGCTTATTTTCCCGAAATTTTTATATATTTTCCGAGCTATTCCCTTTTTAATACCTTCTGTTTTTTTTCTCGTATAGAGAGAATGCCGCTGGCCGCGCGACGCGAAGGGGAGCTAAGCGAGACAGCATCTTAGTCCCACATTCCGCGCGAGTAAAACGGTGCACATCACCTCCTGGCCGCCCCCTTTCATGCGCGTCCAATGGGCGCGGGTCAACTGGTGGGAGGGGCGGCCCCATGGGGTTTAAAATCAGCGCGGCAGCGAGGCTCGGCCTTTCCTACCGTCGCGTTCCTGGCTTCTCTGCGCTGTTAAGCTCTGTTTAGGCTTCCCGCGACTTTGTTGTTCCTGTTCGGCCTTAGCTGTCTCGTGGGTAATGCGTCGAATTTTCATCGTCGGAATAGCGGTGAGTTTTGTGTTGGGGGTCCGCGTGCGGGGGTTCTGTGTCGGAGGGGCTCAGAGCGGGAGAAGACGAGGAGCGGACGGTTTTTGGACGTTGTTGTCCTCGATGCCGAGCAGCGGTTTGTGTGGCCTGGGGGGAGGGGGAGCGTGCGGGGCAATGCCCTAATGGAGGGAGTGGACCTGGTATGGCCTTAATTTAATTGCGGGCGGCCTCATTATTAGCAATGCTGCTGAAGGGGAACTGCTTTTAAATTGTGTAGGTTCGAGGGAGTGGACCTGGTATGGCCTTAATTTAATTGCGGGCGGCCTCATTATTAGCAATGCGGCGAAGGGGAACTGCTTTAAGAAATTGGGCAGGTTCGGCGATGGTGGGGCTCTGAGCGGGAAGAGGCGATGAGCGGAGGTTTTTTGGGACGTGTTGTCCCTGATGCTGAGCAGCGGTTTGTGAGGTCTGGGGGCCGAGGGAGAGCGTGCGCCATCTCCGGACGGTCCCCGTGATAGAATGTTTAGCGCTCTTTGATGTTTGGTGAGTTTGTTCCTGTTGCCGAGAGCGGTCTTTGCCTCCCGCCCCTGAGCGGGAAGGGTTAGAATGGATGCCACTGGGCCCCTGAGGAGATGAAGTGTGCGTGGTGGACGGATTGTGATGCGGTGTGGCTGTGCCTCGGAAATCAGAGGTGGGGTGCCGTGGAGACAAAGGGGCAGAGGTTGTGAGATATGGTGGTGGCCGTTTGAAGGTTTCGTCAGAGTTCGTGTTTTGGTGCATCGATTGACGCCAAATTTGTAGCTTCTCCACCCAATCAAATGCTTTATGGCTTTAAAGTAAACACCAGCATTTTGTCGAAGCTGGCTTCCACTACATTAACAATGTGAAGATCTCCGGGTACATTAGAAATACATAAGGAAAGTGACACCGATTTCCTTGTAAAAAGCGCAGTATGAAGTGTTTTAAGTTTCGGCACGGCGATCTCACAAATAGTTTCCGTCCACAAACTAGTTTGCGTTTTTAGAGACTAATGGGTCTGACGTCATGTAATCGTAATTGTCCATTGAATTGTGTTTTCTGTCCCTGATTGTACAATATTGTTACTCCGGTCGCTCTTGTTTATTACTTCTGTCGCTCTTTTTATTGTTGTTTGTGAATTTTGCTATAATGTTTGTGGAAATAAGCAGTGACCAGCCGCATGTTTACCGTGTGTTGCATGTTTACCGTGTGTCCAAAGATTACGATAACTAAGCAACGACAAAATTCGGGATATAACATTCAGGGTTTTGCATTTTCAGATGCATGCATGTTACTATTTCACGAAGTTAGTTTCGTACACCTCCCGTGCGGTAATGATTTTAATTTCCAATTTTCACTCTGTAGATTCGAGGCCATGCTTTCTGGTTCTTTCCTGCGGTAATGGGTTCGTTAGGTTTTAGTTACGAATTTCTCCCATAACACAGTAATAACCTTCTTACAATGTAAGCCCCGATGCACAGCGCCAGGGGGCATTAACCCGCGCCTCGTGTGCTCAGGCGTTTTTTCATAATCAATGGCGTGCTCCCGCCTAGCTCAGGCTCATGGCAACAGACCCCCTTTCAGTTCCTGAATTAGCTCTTGGCACAATTTTAGAAATGAGCAGTGACTAACCGCATGTTTACCGTGCGTTCAAAGAATGCTGGGGTGACAACTGCTGGCCGGCGTTGTATGCGCGTGGGCGTGCTTCTGAGATACCGCGTGGTCGTAAAATATTCCGTTTGGAAGAAATAAAAAGGCCCTAGAGCGGTGCATTAATTTCTTCCATTATGCAAATGAGGTGCCAATGCTCCTACCACTCACTCTGTTCTGGAAGCGCATTGTACAGACTAACATGTTTCCAAAATGTTACTGGCCATTGTTTAAACTTTAAATATAAAGACATCCCCGGGCTCGTAAAGTGCTCTTTCAGTCAAAAGAGGAGACAGTCGAGGGTGATTACGTGGCTTTTCTCGAAGGGAGCCACAAAACTTCTTCGGAGCGCTCGGCAGGCTCTGCGACTCGTGCGTTCCTTAAGCGATACGTTCGTCCATGACCCGAGGGGGGTTGAGCGCGTTGAAAGAACGATTGCAATGAATAAGGATTAAGGTTGGGATTTTAATTATGTAAAGCAATTTTAGTACAGCAGGTACGGAAGGATACATGAGAATGGGGCTAAGAAGAAAGCGAACAAATTGTAGAAGTGGCATCTGTGCTCGGTGACACGCGCGGGTCATAGTGCGTTGTGTGCCAGGCCTTCCTTGAGCGTAGGCTGTCTCTCCTTAGCGGGTTGTGTTGAGAGACATGTTTTTCCTGCGCTGAGGGGTCTCTGTCCTGCAGGAGCCGCCCTCAAGTCCCAGCTGCACAGACCCCGTGTTTTGTGGCCGTTTTCTCTCCCGGCTATTATGTTGTCCTGCACCCAATTTTGCTAACACAGGAGAACCTGCACATTGATTCCAGTTGGACAGGCCGCATGGTGGTTGGGTCTACTGTAGGAACAGCTATGCCAGGGCCCTGTCCTGCGCTTTCAGACTCCTAGGCGCGGTATACAGTTTTTTGAAGTGAAGCCTTACGAACTTCACAGCAATATTGTTTCCCTTAATTTTGATACATGTACAAAGACGAGGCCTTGCCACTGGTCAGATCACCATTAATTATATGTCCGCAAATTAGGGACCAAAATGGTTGAGTCGAGGTTCTCCAGGGGGTAGTCTACACGTGTCGCTGTCTATAGCCGGCATGACTACAGGCTCTTTGCTGATTTTCCTATTTATTGATGTGGAGCTCATTTTAACTTAACAAATGCTCCACATGTCCTACGAGCAGTAAATAAAATGTGCGGGGCTGCGCCTTTGTTCGGATGTAGGTGATGGTGAATTTTTCCTGCTGTTTTTATAAGACTCGTGTTCTGAGGACAAGTTGCATATGTGCACCTACTACATTTTATTTAGCCTGGTTGCATACGCACTCGGTGGAGTCGGATGTTATGTTTTAGCAAGAATAGGATACATTAAGAATTGTGCTAAAAAATAAGGAATTCGGCAGGGTGCTAGTCTGTTGAATTCATTCACTTGGGGGAATAGACAACAAGTATTCGGAATATTAACACCATGGGATAAAGTCCACCTATTTGTCAGTCTGCATAGAACTAGTACAGTCAAAGCGTAAGGTAGTGGTACGGTTATTGGGCAATGAATACATGCACGTTTGTACATGGTACAGGCAGCTAATTCATGCCAAATTATAGAACGTGGCGATTTCGCTATAGCGTAAAACGGACACTGCCGCGTAATTTTAAATGTATCATTGAGTGAGGGGACCGGGCTTTCATTCGGCGGAATTGTCTGCGAATGCATGCCATTGTTGCCTAGGCAGTTCGCCCTGGGCTGCCTTTGGCAAGCCTCTGTTCGGGAAGGGCTAGCGGTCCCTTGGTAGAGTACTACTTGCGTAAGCGCTTCAATGGCTGGCCAAGAAACATAAGCGCTAGGTAAATGCAAAAAATGGGCCACAAGCGGCGGTCTCTCTCTTGATGCATGGCAGACCTCCGCATTGGCATCTTTACCGCACCGTTCCGGTTGTCGTGGTAATGTTTTAGCGATCAAGCTAAAAAACAATTTCTCATGCTAAACGCATCTTTCATAACTCAGCTGAACATGGAAACGACGGCACAATTGCTGAAAGATTAGCTAGCCATAATTAAATTGCAAGATCGTAGTCATAGAATAACGCCATATTCTTTTCCTGCGGATAAAACTCTTTTATAATATAATAGATAGCTCATTAAAGAGGCTGTCTGAGGGACACCCAGTTTAGAAAGTTTCCTCCCTACTTTACAGGTGGACTGCATAAAGTGATGTAAGATGCTACCTTTATAATAAATGGACATAAGATGCTACCTTTAAACTTATTGAGGCGCTTTAGCACGCAACATGGCAGAACGAGGTGCTATACTGAGGCCATTGGACAGATGTGCTATCATCTTCAAATCCACTTGCATTGAATTCTTCAAAGCCCAAAGCCCCGCTGTTGTACAGTAGCATGAGGTGTTGACAAGTGGAAGCAGTCACAACCGCGGAGCCTACATTGGCTAAGGTTCATTTACAAACATATCCAAATCGCGCGATAGGGACCTAACTGGCACTGTGCAAGTATCAAAGGCAAACAACAGGTGAGAAGCAGCAAACAGTGGGTTAAAAGAGAAAAGTGGCATGGGCAGGTCACAAAGGAGTACGAAACGCAGGTACAAAGATAATACTGCAATAAATGGCAAACACGCCACAGGGACTTAAGAAGGCATGCCTTTGACTTTGTTCACTACATATAGGCGCGGGCACTGTAAGATTGCCGGAGGCCGTTGCCTGTCACGTACTTACCCAATTAACAATTTGATTAGTACTAGGGTTATTCTTACTGCACCACTCTTCCCAAGCAGAAGATAGAGTGCCTTTAAGTACTATGCATTTATACATGGACAATGCAGGCGTAAGTGAGCAATTAGCAATTAAAGCAGTATACGTGATGGGTTACAGTGACGGGGAAGGTTACAAGGTATAGGAGTCCCATAGCCTTCATAGTCCACAGGGCTATATTAGAAGGATTCCAGTTTGTGAGCGGCAAGTAACAAGCTACAACTAATACTAATCAGCCATCGGCACAGTATTGAAGCGCTTTCACGGGAAGCAATAACGTCATGCCAGCGATATCTCCAACATTGTGTGATGCCTAGCGTGCTAGCACAAGGCATGTAAGATAGCCATCGTCATCGGGTCAATCAGCTCGACTGGCGTCCACATGAAAGGTGGGAACAATGGCATGTTGGTCTATTACGACTGTAGAAACTGTGGGTGTATGTGATGAAGAATAAGGGGACGGGTTGAGCGGTGACACTAAATAGGGCTCGACAAACTACAATTGCCATTGGCGAGATGCGGCATGTTAATAAGTGTCCTAGTCCAAATGCGGCAATACTGCATCTGGCTCCAAACAGGCTTTACCAGGGTAGCGAGTGGGGCATTGTTATCCCTGTTTCATTGCAGAGAACAGGATTGGCATACAAAAGGGGGCTGGGCTGCTAATGAATGCTTTCTGTCCCCAGGCAGGAACCGCACTGGGAAACGACCCTACCCACACGGTTCCAAGTATCGCCCGAGATAGCAGTCGGTAAGTGACGACCTCAGATGGCCGTAGGAGGTAGACTCAGTCAGGTTACGGTGTGACGAACATCCAATACACCTTATTGTAAGCCGTCCAGGATATAATGCATTGGTAATAGGGCAAATGCATGTGTGTCAGATGTGGGAAGGGGCAAATCATTCGAAACTCAGGCTCTTAGTGTAAGGCGCCAGTGACATGTGGAACACTGCCAGTGGAGGGGTATACAAACAACCCAGTGGGCCATAGCACGGTCGTTACCCGAGGGCGTGAGCTCTTCTCGATAAGTACAGGAAACAACAAGTAATAGGGCACAAAAGCAGACGCTAAGTTACATGAGGTAAAGTGATGGTGAGGCAAACAAATACATGAGGTAGCAAACAGTGCATTACAGAAGGGACAAGTGATAAGTGTGCAGGTTACAAGAGCGTCAGGATACAGGTACAAGAGTCCCATATCCTTCTGAGTCCACAGTGCTATATTAGAAAGGATTCCAGTTGGTGTGCTGCATAAGTGGGCAATGACAGCGGTATACATGGTGTTTCCAGGGGACGGCAAGGGTCACAAGGTACAGGAGTCCCATATCCTTCACAGTCCGCGGTGGGGCGTTAGAAGGATTCTAGTTTTATGAGCTGCAAGTAAAAAGCTACAACAATTACTGATCAGTCTGTTTCCAGGGGACGGCGAGGGTCACAAGGTACAGGAATCCCATATCCTTCACAGTCCAGGGTGGGGCGTTAGAAGGATTCTAGTTTTATGAGCTGCAAGTAAAAAGCTACAACAATTACTGATCAGTCTTCTGCATGATACATGAGGGCTTTTCGCTGCAGGCATTAACGTTAACCTGCCATACCCATCCCTTTGGTTCCTGGGACCAATATCACCGGTGTTCCATTAGCCCCATAGAATATTGCAAATAACAGGCTGAATGCAACAGAGAAGAAGGGCTAAGTAAGGATATGCGGCGCCCCTTGTAGATATTGGCAGGTAAACAGCCTATGAAAAAAACGGCAGGATTCACAAGAGGTGGAGGGCCAAGTACACTAGTCAGAGGGCAGGGCGCCCCGAGCAGTGAATTATGGGTTAATCATGCCCCAAGGTGGAAGATCAATGTTGAGGCAACCAGTCCTGTGAGAGTAAGACCTGGCCTCAGAACGGTACCTTCGCAATACCCATTAGAGGTGCGGCTTGTGTAACTAAGGGCGTGTCTACGCAGTCCTCATTAGAGGTGCGGCTCATGTAACTAAGGGCGTGGCCTAAGAACGGTATCTAAGCAATCCCCATCGAGGTGCGGCCTATGTAATCAAGGGCGAGTCCTAAGAACGGTCCCAACAAATCTCCAAAGGGCGTGGTGGAGGATACCATGATAGGGGTGCACTAAACAGCGGCTGTAAGTAGCTAGGTGGGTGGGGGGCTCTGTCATCGACGGGGGCCTCCTCCAGAGCTGTGGCGGAGTACAGGGCGATCTGGAAGCAGATGGACAGGATGGGTACCTCTGCGGCGGAAGGATACAGTCAATACCTCTGCCTGGCACAGTAGGGGTGCCTGAGCCAAGAACCTGGAGCCGAGGGGGTTCCAGGAAACAGCGTCGGCGCCCCGTTAGTCCTTCGGGCGGTCGGGGGGCCTGAACCGACCGGGGGTGTGCCTCATCGCTCCGCCCTGACAGGGGGGGCGGGAGTTGAACGAAAGGAAGTGATAATGGACTGCACCGTCAGAGCATCGACTCGCCGTGCAAGAAGGGCTCATTAGGCATGCGGGTCAGCGAGGGGCTGCTGCATTGGATCGCCCGTAAGATGACCCACCTTATTGCTACTTGTTGTGCAAAATAAACCTGCACCACTGTTTTCCCACAAACCTGTCTCATGAGTTTCCTTGGTATGTAAGTGTTATGGTGCGCAAAGTGGAGTGAGCGCTGGGAGTGTGGGCACTATGCCGCTGGCCGCGCGACGCGAAGGGGAGCTAAGCGAGACAGCATCTTAGTCCCACATTCCGCGCGAGTAAAACGGTGCACATCACCTCCTGGCCGCCCCCTTTCATGCGCGTCCAATGGGCGCGGGTCAACTGGTGGGAGGGGCGGCCCCATGGGGTTTAAAATCAGCGCGGCAGCGAGGCTCGGCCTTTCCTACCGTCGCGTTCCTGGCTGCTCTGCGCTGTTCCCTCCCTGACCCAGACCCAGCGGCAGAGCGGCAGGCATGTTTGGAACTGTTAACGGTCTGTTTTATGTTGCAGGCGGAGTCACAGGGCGATCTGGAAGCAGATGGACAGGATGGGTACCTCTGCGGCAGAAGGATACAGTCAATACCTCTGCCTGGCACAGTAGGGGTGCCTGAGCCAAGAACCTGGAGCCGAGGGGGTTCCAGGAAACAGCGTCGGCGCCCCGTTAGTCCTTCGGGCGGTCGGGGGGCCTGAACCGACCGGGGGTGTGCCTCATCGCTCCGCCCTGACAGGGGGGGCGGGAGTTGAACGAAAGGAAGTGATAATGGACTGCACCGTCAGAGCATCGACTCGCCGTGCAAGAAGGGCTCATTAGGCATGCGGGTCAGCGAGGGGCTGCTGCATTGGATCGCCCGTAAGATGACCCACCTTATTGCTACTTGTTGTGCAAAATAAACCTGCACCACTGTTTTCCCACAAACCTGTCTCATGAGTTTCCTTGGTATGTAAGTGTTATGGTGCGCAAAGTGGAGTGAGCGCTGGGAGTGTGGGCACTATGTGTTCAAGGTTTCTCTGGAGTTATCATCGTGCCCGGCGTGCCATGAATAGATGTAGTTTGCCTCGTGAAAGAGGAGGTTGGGGGATACCAGTTTTCCAATTATATCATTGGATTTCAATTCTACAAAATATGGGGGTGTTACTGTTACCTATAGATCCAACTCCTGACTACGCTGCACCCTCAATCTATGAGATGCTGCTGGGACAAGAATCTAAGCAGTGTATAAACCGCATTATCGAGCCTAGCTACTTTAAAAAAACTAGGTTTAAGCCGGTACTAGCCGCATATGTAATCTGGAGGAAAACGAAAAAGAGGTTGGGTATTGGCCCGAATTTGAATACCTATACTCCACTTCAGGAGTGTACTATTTTACCTGTAATTTTCACTGATTCTGTGATGAAAAGATGGTCTAATTTAGGAATTTGTTTTCTTGGGGATTTATTCTCAGGATCACAATTTGTTTCCTTTGAAAATTTGCAAAGTAAATATAAGGTACCTCGAGGGGACTTTTTTAAATATCTACAGCTGCGTAGCTATTGTGAGCGGAAAAAAAATCAAAAAGCGATCACTCTACAAAAAATGGAGATTGTTGAGTTACTTAAATCTAGATGTAAAATGTCTCCCCTTTATCATTTATTTATAAATATGCTCAAAGATGATTTAGAATTTCAGGAGACAAAATGGGCCAACAAATCAGGGATCGGAGGGGGTTATTTGACTAGAAGTATAGAAATTTCAACTAAGGTACTGTTTAATGGCCCTTTGAAGAGCCAGCACTATATGGCAATTTTTGAACTTTATTATACTCCAGGGAAACTTGCAAAATGGAATACCGGCAGGGGCAATAGTTGTAATCGATGTGGTCAGTACGCTGCTGATGCTATCCATATGTTTTTTAACTGCCCTAAACTAACCAACTTTGTCAGTGATATACAGACTTTCATTTCGGGTAGTCTGGGTATCCCAGTACAACTTTCCCCTACACTTGTCATTTTTGGATGGCAAGGAAATGCATTGACGGCTGTAGAGGAGGGTCTGATATTTATATGTATGGCTCTGTTTCGTCTGTGTATTACATCACAGTGGCTCGATGCCAATCCTCCATCCTTTGTTAATTGGCAAACTAGGCTACTCTCAATATATCGTTTGGAGATGGCGCTTTATAGAACTAAGGGCAGCCGGAAAAAGAGACAAGGAAGCCAGTTATGGCAACCAATTGCTACATGGCTGGGATCTTAGTAGTCGATCGACTGTAATAACTTGAATGATTTAGGATCCCATATCATTATTTCCACTTGTTTCAGCTGTCTCGGTGTGTTCCAGCATGTTTATTCGCCTTTATATGTATTATAGTTGATGTATCTAAACTGTACTTTGTGTGCTCTATGTGCTGACAAAAAAATCTTAATAAAATATTCAAAAAAAAAAAAAAGGAAGTGGCAGAGAGAGGCGTTATAGGATATGGTGCAGCCTTGTGTTTCCCCCTGTGATGGCACTAAGTTTAACAACTTAGACCCAATACAGGCACCCTTGCACCAGGGAGCAAAGGTGTCTGTGCAAGGGATGTTTGTGTATGTGTAGGAAGGTGTCCCTTCCTGCACATAAACAATCCTATATGCAATTCTCTCACTTTCATGTGTGCTGCTTTTTGCAGCACACATGAAAGTGACAGAATGGCTTTTTTAAAAAAGGTTTGTTTATGTACAGGAAGGGACACCTTCCTGTAAATACACAAACCATGGTAATTTGCTTTTTCCATGTGTGTTCCTCGTTTCACATGTTTAAGACCATGATGTTCCTGGTCTTAATTTTGGTGTTGCCTCCTATTTACACTGCCCTTGTGAATAGGGGGCAGCGTCAAAATCAATGGATGTTGCGGTGGAATGCCTACTGCAACACCCATTAACCTCCCTTTTCACAATAAATACAGCGTGAAAGCGTGCCTTATTTACAAGGCAGCATTAAGCCACATTAAGGGCCAGATGTAGGTAATTCTATTTTACAGATTCATAAATACCGATTCGGTATTTATGAATCGGTAAAATAGAATGGGGGAGATTTAGGTAAATTCGGTAATTGAATTACCGAATCTGTAAAAATCGGTATTTACCAAATCGGTAAATACCGATTCGGTAATGCCCATTGATTCCTATGGGCCTTGAAGCCCATTGGAATAAATGGGCATCACCGAATCAGTATTTACCGATTCGGTAAATACCGATTTTTGCAAGGGTGCAGGGGGTGTCACTTTGACACCCTCTAGCACCCCGAATACAGGCATGTGTGCCATGTGGCACACAGACATGCCCTAAGGGCATGTCTGTCTGTCACATGGCATAGGTGTGCATGCACACATGTGCATGCACACCTCGATTCGGTATTTTACCACCCAATTGAATTGGGTGGTAAAATACCGAATCGGTAAGGCCTTTGGGACTCAGAAGAGTCCCACCTACATTTGGATTTACCGAATCGGTAAAATTACCGATGCGGTATTTTACAGAATCGGTAAATTTACTGATTCGGTAAATTTACCGATTCTGTAAAATAATAGCACCTACATGCCAATTCTTAAATACCGGTCAGTCACGGGCGAAATCGGCCGTTACCGAACGGTATTAAGCCTCCTACATCTGGCCCTAAGTGGCTTAACACTGCCTTGTGAATAAGACAAAGCCTGTATTGCCATCACACAGTCACTGAAAGTGGCATTGTGGTGGCAACAGGGTTTGTGAATATGCCCCTGTGTTATGAAGGGACTCACATGGAATGCTCGTATGCCAACCCACATTCAGCTATTTTGCTGCCCTTGCCTTTACCCGTGGGAACTTATTAGGGGGTGGTTGCAACAACAGGAGGTGTTTGCCAAAGTGCTCTTTCACATTACTTTTACAGTTTTTGAGATGCTTTGCTGCTAAACATTTATAGGTATATTTTTTATTTGACACATTCTCCACAGGTTATACGCTATGTTGATAGACATGTCCTAATTTACCCTCCTAGTGCTACAAAATGTTTGTATAGGAATCAGAAGAGCCAGCACTCCTTAAACATTAAAATAATTTGAAATCCTGGTTTTTTAATTACTTATTGCAAAATTATCAGGTTCAACCCATGACTCCTTTATCTTTCTCCTCCTACGTGTGCTATATAACCAACTTGCAAGAGGATACTTTGGGGATGAGTATCTTTTAGGTATTTCTACATTTCACATTTAAAAACAATAATTACATACTATATAGCAGTGTTTTTAATTACATTTTTCATTGTGTTAGGTGGCTGTATTGGTGCACTGCGCAATTGGATTTTGAACCGATACTTCAGTGCAAGTACAAGAAGGGAACAGTGTTATATTGTCCACAAGCAGCGCAGTTATAGAACTTGCTTTTGGAATGATTACGGTGAGGTTTTGCTACCTTCATGAGAGTGGAGCTCCTCAGTATTCACCTCCAGTGTAATGCAATATAGTTACACTTAAGGGGCTTCCAATCTTCCATTGGGGTCTGACTATGACTCCTCTAATGAAGAGGAAGACCCCATGCCAAACTCATCTCAAGATGACAGCAAAGCAGCAAAAGACACAGTTGCATCACCAACAATTATTTCCAAGGTAAGTACATACAAATTAAACCATGCAATGAATTAAGTCAAAGTGAAAATGGTGAAAAATATTTTTTATTTCCATGTTTACTCACAGGAAAGATGAAGAGTCACAACCGGGCCTGCGTAATTTTTTCACCATAACTATTTGAAATGTATATTATTGTTACACATTTTGTTTGTTTTGTATTTTACAAAATATACATTCAATGCCTCTATGTTTGTTAGGTCAATTGCCAACATATCATTCTAAATTAGCAGCCTGACTGTGTGCACACATAGATCTTATGACATTAGACATAAATATACTACTGTAGCTAAAAGCCTTCTCACTCTCTCGAGCAGGGGTAGTCGGACCACTAAAACGTGTCTGCTTAGTTTGTGGAAATTCAAGATATGATATAATCACTCCTAAATGTTTTGCTAAGTCTTGGGAACAGAGTGACATTTGTTTATGAATACATGGAAAGTACATTTCTCAATACAATAAATACAAAAGTAGGGAAAATGTTGGATTGCGAAATGATTAAATTTACTATTTCAACTCCAGTGAGTGCAAGAGTAGGGGGGAAAGTGTTGGATAGCGGAGGGGTAACAATTACTGTTCCCACTCCAATGAGTGCAACAGTAGGGTAAGTGTTGGAAAGTAGAGTGGTACAATGTACTATTCCCACTCCAGTGAGTGCTAAGGTAGCGTAAATATTGGAAAGCCGAAGAATAAAATGTACTATTCCAACTCCAGTGGGTGCAACAGTAGGGAAAATGTTGGATAGCGGAGGGGTACAAATACTATTCCCACTCCAGTGAGTGCAACAGTAGGGAAAATTCTGGATAGTGGAGGGGTAAAAATTACTAACGCCACTCCAGTGAGTGCAACTGTAGGGAATGTTTTGGATAGCAGATGGGTAGAAATTCCTATTCCTATTCCAGAGAATGCAACTGTAGGGAAAGTGCTGGATAGTGGAGGGGTAAAAATTACTATTACCACTCTAGTGAGTGCAACAACAGGGTAAGTCCTGGATAGGGGAGGGGGAAAATTATGATTCCTACTCCAGTGAGTGCAACAGTAGGGAAAGTGTTGGATAGCAGATGGGTAAAAATTACTATTTCCAACCCAGTGAGTGCAACAGTATGGAAAGTGTTGGATAGGAGAGATATAAAAATTACTAATAAAATGTAAACAATTGAAAAAAAAATCATAAAGATAAATAAACAATATTTTCGAAATATAAGATTAAATATATTAGACATATAAAAAGAAAACATATTATATTATTAAATACATATAACAAAAAGGTACAATCATTATAAAAGAGAAAAGGGAAAGCGCTGGATAGCGGAGGGGTAAAAAATACTATTACCACTCTAGTGAGTGCAACAGTAGGGAAAGTCCTGGATAGGGGAGGGGTAAAAATTATGATTCCTACTCCAGTGAGTGCAACAGTAGGGAAAGTGCTGGATAGCAGATGGGTAAAAATAACTATTCCCACTCCAATGAGTGCAACAGAAGGGAAAGTGCTAGATAGCGGAGGGATATAAATTACTATTCCCACTCCAGTGAGTGCTACAGTAGGCAAAATGCTGGATAGCGGAGGGGTAAAAATTACTATTCCCAACCCAGTGAGTGCAACAGTATGGAAAGTGTTGGATAGGAGAGATATAAAACTTACTAATAAAATGTAAACAATTAAAAAAAATTAAATAATCATAAAGATAAATAAACAATATTTTCAAAATATACGATTAAATATATTAGACATATGAAAAGAAAACATATTATATTATTAAATACATATAACAAAAAGGAACAATCATTATAAAAAATAAATTAATACATATATTTATAAACAATATTTATTTAAAAGGAGCAAATATTAACAAACTGTCCCAGGCCTGAACGTATCATCAGGATTAAACCGATGCTCATAGGGGTCCACCTCTCAACAGCCCCAATCTGGATATAAATTCACAAAGACTAAAGGGTGGTTAAGCGGGGGAAGGGAAGGATGGGGACAGCAGGGAGGGAGACCTGTAAAAACACAAAATAATAAATTACTACCTCAACCTTTACAACCTCCTCTACTCCTTAATCCTCCATTGTACCCATACTTCCACTAACCTGTAAAGAAAGGAAAGATTGCCGGCTAATAGGGGTGCTGAGCTTGTAACCTCTAGTCTCCACACCATTTGCTGGAAAACATAAAAGGATTCATAAGACTAAAGACTATTCTTCCGTTGTAATATACTATTGTCCAGTAACCATATGTATCTACCTGGTATTCAAAGGCAAAGGCAGTAGCTCTATCTATGACACCCCTGTGGGGGACAAAAGTAAAAGAGCTTTCAAATGATGATGAGCTGTAATAGTCACACATAAACAAGACCAGTATTCACAGCAATATAAACAGGAATGAAAGTTAGGGTGGCACTTATTTCCGTCTAGTAAACGATATCCAGGAAATGCCGGGATAAATAACCAAAAAGGAAGAGTTAAGTCACTCTCCACAGAAGCAAGATCCTCTTGCCAAATGCATAGCAATACGGAATCACCATAACGTAATTGCTAATGAATACTACTATTTCCCTCACATGAACTCTGTGGGCAAGGTACAGGGAAGAGTTCGCCAACATAGTGAAAAATTACATATAGTACACCCAATTAATCCACATCCATTGGTAGAAATTAACAACGACACTAAATCACATTCTCCCTCACAAGAGCTCTAGGATATGACCAGGAAGAGCTACCTAATGTAGGGAAGAAATAGGCAATGAGCACTCACGCCCTGAGTGGCCCCAAGGCAATAATCAGGCGTTCAGGTATCTCCAAAAGGAACAAGGAACCAGCGGTGCCAAAGGCACCCTTACCCAACCAGGAACAAAGCAGGAAACTTGCCAGCGTCAATCCTCTGACAATACGAATAATCGTCAGCAAACACACAGCCTCTCTTATCTCCAGGCTTCCGCATCACGTGGGATGCGGCGTCTGACGTCAGACGTTCAACCGAGGCTGCCGGGAATTGCAGTCTTCCCGAGCCTCATTACGAGACTGTGCGAGCGGAGCCTCCGTGTCCTCTGACACAAACAAACATATTATTTAAACATAAATGTATTTATTATATTTCCTACCATATAGCACCAATAAAAATGACGGCAACCATTTTTATTAAAATGTATTTCCATAATTAACATAAATATTAATTAAGTTAAAAAATTATTATTAATAAAAAAAGATAATAAACCTTCATTAAGCACACATTCTCTAACACTATATTATCCACAACACACACCTAAAATTAATTACACAATTACCATAATTAATTACTAATTAGTTAATTTAAATTAATTAACAACTAATTATTAATTCACCAATAAAAAATACATAACTTCCCACCCTTCCCACCATTTCCACCTATACACACCACAAAACACGCCTAAACTTAATGACACTATTACCATAATTAATTACTAAGTAATTAATTTAAATTAGTTAACTAATTAGTAATTCATCTATAAAAAATAAATTACGTTCCACCCTTCCAACCATTTACACCTATAAACACCAAAACACACATCTAAGATGAATTACGCAATTAACATAAGTAATTAATAATTAATTCATTTAAATTATTTAACAACTAATTAGTAATTCATAAATAAAAAATAAATTACCTCCCACCCTTCCCACCATTTACACCTATAAACACAACACACACCTAAAATTAATTACACAATTACCATCATTAATAACTAATTAATTCATTTAA
Organism: Lissotriton helveticus; assembly: GCF_964261635.1. Classification (NCBI taxonomy): domain Eukaryota; kingdom Metazoa; phylum Chordata; class Amphibia; order Caudata; family Salamandridae; genus Lissotriton; species Lissotriton helveticus. Next base: position 346,122,324 of record NC_136067.1, on the reverse strand, counting down.
ATTAATTAACAACTAATTAACAATAAATTAATGTACACATTTAACACTATAACATCACAATTAAACACATATAAATAAAAAAAAATGTTTCAATACATTTTAAATAATTAAATTACTTCCCACCCTATTACCCCTTAAACCCACAACCCACTACGGAACTAAAAACGCAAATATTAAATATTTATTTTATTTTATAACTACTAAAAATAATCAATACTTTTTATATAATTAAATTACTTCCCAACCTGTAAAGCCTTGACCACTGCTTCAAGGTCAGCACTCTGTCCAGCAGCCTTGCCTACACGCTGCGCTTCTGTCTGCCTTCCAGCTCCTAGGTTCAAGCGAGCAGTCTGCCAGCAGTCCGCCCGGCGGTACTGCTCCTGCCTCCTGCTCTCGCCGTAATTTCTCACCTCCTCTCCTGTGCCCCATATTGTGTGTGCATTGTGTTTTCATTTCTTTTGTACTTTATTCTTGTATTGTGCCCCTTCCTCCAGGCACCTTCAGTGTTGCCTACGCTTTCCCGCCACTGCTGCCACTGCGGCCCCGCCCACCAATTCAAATCACACCCGCCCCCTCCCTGCTCCCGCCCCTCCCCTTTTTATGGCGACCGCTGTGCGGGGGTTATGTCGTGAGGGCCAGAACCCCTGGCCCCCACGAACACCACCACGACGCCCAACTCCACTACAATGCCAGAACCCTCCACGCACTCAAAACCGGTCAAACTCACTCCTGCTTCCAGGTAGCCCCAAAGCGCACCTAAGGACCCTTCGCCTGCCGGAACTGCAGCTTCACCAGCAAGAGACCCACCAATCCACCCACCAGGACAGGGCGCAACCACCTCAGATGCATACTCCTGAACACCCGCTCCGCACACAAACATGTCATCGAACTCTGGGACCTGCTCGACACATCCTCCACGGACATCGCTTTTCCTGACCGAGACCAGGATGAACAAGTCCTTGGCTCCCGACATCGCCATAGCCATCCCGGACGGCTACAAGATCACCCGCAGAGACAGCACCAACTGAGTAGGAGGTGGAATCGCCATTGTCCACAAGTCCACCCACAAGCTCTCAACCAACTCCAACGACACCCTCAGCACCGCCGAACACCTGCACTTCCAGATCCACACTGATCCCAACACCACCCTCAGAGGAACTCTGATATACAGGCCCCCTGGACCCTGGGCATAGTTCAGCGATTCCATTGCAGATTTCATCACACGCACGCTCTTACGTCCATGGACTACATCCTTCTTGGGGACCTGAACTTCCACCTCGAGAAAAACAACTACACCAACTCCTCCACCCTGCTCGACAACCTCGCCAACCTCGGACTCAAACAGCTCGTCACGACTCCCACCCATTCTGCCAGACACACGCTTGATCCCATTTTTTCCGCAAGCCCCCACGTCTCCTTCAGCCACAGAACTCCACTTTACTGATCACCCCTGCATCTACTTCTCCTTCAAGAAGCCTACCATGCACCACCGCACCCAACAGATCCCCCACCGCTGCTGGAGCAAAATCACCGAAGACCAGCTACACACCGTCCTCACCCGGAACCCACCCACAGACCCCACCAACCCGCCGCATCTGCCAACAGCCTCAGACGCTGAATCGAAGACTGCACCAACACCCTCACCCCGATCAAGAATCCCTCCAACAGCCACAAGAACAGGACTGCTGGCTGATTCACCGTGGACCTCCAGACCTCAAAACAAAACTTCCGAAAGCTGGAAAGGAAATGGCGCCACTAACAAACACCAGAGAACCAAACAGCCCACAAGAATGCCATACACCAGCATTATCACCTCATCAGATCCACCCAAAAAACCTCCTTCAAGGACTGCCTCGACAACAACGCACACAAGAGCAAAGAGCTCTTCAACATTGTGAGGAAACTCTCCAACCCCAATGCCAGCACCAACGACATCCCACCCTCACAAGGCCTGTGCGACCCCCTGGCCTCCTTCTTCCACTGCAAAATCACAAACATCCACTACAGCTTCGACACCCAAGCATCCTCCACAGTCAGCAATACCCCAGACCCCTCGTCCACCAACCACGGTGACCCCCTCATCAGCTGGACCAACATCAACGACGACAACACCATCAAAACCATGAGCACCATCCACTCCGGCTCCCCGTCAGACCCGTGCCCCCACCACATCTTCAACAAAGCCCTGGACTGGACCACCTCCTTCCTCTCCGGCAGAACACAGAGCATCCACCTCCCGCCCTTTTGATCCAAAGCCACCAAGAACATCTGCGGCGTACCCCAAGGATCCTCCCTCAGCCTGACGCTGTTCAATATTAACATGGCCCCACTCGCCCACGTCGCCAGACTGCACAACCTCAACATCATATCCTACGCTGATGACACACAACTGATCCTCTCACTCACCAAGGACCCTGTCACTGCCAAAACCAACCTCGACGAAGGTATGAAAGCCATCACCAAAAGGATTAAGAGCAGCCGTCTGAAGCTAAACTCGGACAAAACGGAGGTCCTCATCCTCGGCTCCTCACCTTCAGCCTGAGACGACTCCTGGTGGCCGACCGCCCTTGGAGCTGCTCCAGCACCCACCAAACACGCACGCAACCTGGGATTCATCCTCGACTCCACACTCTGCATGACCAAGCAAGTCAACGCCATCTCATTCTCCTCCTTCAACACCCTCCGCCGAGTCCTGGAACACCCTCTCCATCCTCCTACTGCAGACCGAAGACCTTCTAACCTTCAGGAGGCAGCTTAAAACCTGACTGTTCGAGCAGTAGGAGCACCCCCTCTCCCCCCCAGCGCCTTGAGACCCTCACGGATGAGTAGCGCGCTTTACAAATGTCGAGATAGATGGATACAACCTATAAACCCACATCCCGCTACAGAACTAAAAAGGCAAATACACATTTTTAAAAATTAATAACTACTAAAATTTTAACACAGATAATAAAAATAGAAACACTTCTTATAGAAAAAACAAACATCACACACATATAAAATATGTACTAAAATACATAACATTAATAAAAAAATCGATCTTTTGAACAATTATATTTTTGCAAAAGATATTAAACACTTCGATATTTTTTAAATCGATATTACGCACCTAAAATTGATATTCTTGACCACGAGAATATGTCTGTCGATATTCCTGACCCACGATATTTTTGCCAATATATTTGTGCAATTCGACATTTTTTTCTCCATATTCTGTCCCTGCACTTTCAAAAACAACATGTCAATGTCTTTTATTTGTTTTGGTGCTGTATCTCCACAAAAATAGAATTATGTAATGACCTTATTGGTTCATTTAATTTGTCACTACTATTAGTCATAGCACATGTCTTCATCCAGGTTTCTGGCATGCATGTTAATGGCTTAAAATTGTTTGTCATGAAATTCTAGCATAAATGTTTCTTTTTGCACAAGCTCTGGGTGGTTTGGCACCTGTATCAGCAGGTGGCTAGGACGCCGTCATTATGATGGTAAGAATTTTTGACTCCTGAGTCTCTGGATATGAAAATGTGTTATGTCCTGTAGTTGCCTGTACAATTCTAGTATATATTAGGTGTGTGTCTTCCTTTAGGCAAAGTTGTTTGAGAAAATATTGGTGTTGGTGTGACGTCCATTGCTTGAATCATATTATTGGTGTTAAAATCCTGATCCACTAAATGTTCCCCAGTGTGACCATCATGTTCCTCTGTAATGTTGTCTTCTATCTTTGTACATACAATGGAATAAAAGTTTAAATACAATTTTTTTTATATTATGTCAAATATTAGCTTATGTTGAAGTGCAAGCCTCTTAAGTCTTTTATGATTCAATTTTGTTTTCTTTCCAGGATCTTTTTACTAAACATAGAAGTTAATCTATTTATCTTCTTCTTCTTCTTCTTTATTTTTTTTTTCGGTTCATGTACCTTATAAGAACATACACAAATGAATACAAACCATACAAAAATGATTAAAAAAAATTAAAGGTCATGATAAAAACAGGTTTGAGGTAAAAAAAAAAGCGTGAAGGGTAAAACAGTAAAAAAATCAGTCACTTAAAATTCAATGTTTCATATTTAAGAAAGTTCATCCGTTCCCACCACATAGAGCGTAAAAACGGGATACAGCATAAACTATTTGGAGTTCAGTATTGTATTTTAGGAGCCTGAATACTTCTTTGCAGTGGTGGGTACCGAGGTTTCTACACAGTTGAATCAACCATCTGTGTCTGAGTTTGTGATATCCCGGGTAAAAGAAGAATACATGGAGTCCAGTTTCCTCTCCCGATCTACAAGCTGGACACCCCAGAATGGCGCTGTTCATCCATTTCTTAGTGAATGTGCGCAGGGGTAGAGTGCCATGCCAAAACTGCACGTACGATTTTCTGGCTAGTGCTGGGCGTATTTCATCTAAGCGAGTCTCTATGGAGTACATGTCCTTGCCTGCCAGGAAATTTACAGTGAGGGATCCAGTGGTGGAATTCTCGTGAAGTTTAGCAAGTTTGCCCGCCCTGTAACTTCTGACTAACTGTGTGCGCGTGATCTCTGCACAAGCTGCCTCCGGGTTGTATCATAGATTGTCTCTGCCCATGGTACTGAGAACTTCTCTGATTTGTGCAAAATAGGCCAGCTTGCCTATGCCAGGGAGTTTCAAAAGTTCCAGGAGCTCACACCTGCACTCCGCCAATTCAGGTTTCACCCATAGGCATCGCCAAAATAACAGATGTCTGCACCCAATTTCCTCTGCGATGGGTCACGCCCTTAGATCCAAACACATTGGTACTAATGGGGAGCTCCCCAGGACACCGAATAGCTGCCTGAGGAAGCTGTTCTCTGTTTTCCGAGTGCGGAAGTAAAGTTAGTAGTCTTAAATCTATTCTGTGAATACCGAAAGTAGTAAGTTCATTCTGTGAATCCCAAAAGTAGTAAGTTCACTCTGTGAATCCCGAAAGTAGTAAGTGCATTCTGTGAATACCAAATAGTAGTACGTTTAAGATTTAATCTTAAGTTCATTCTGTGAATCGGGCCCTTTGGTCTGCATTCTGTCCATCAACTGTTGTTTTTACAGTAAGATTCTGAGGCTTGGTGCCTCGTGCACAGAGACTCACCCAGCACTTTTCTTTCATAAGATCTGCTGGTTGACTCTGTGAAGGACACTCTTCTTTGCCTTTTTGTAAGATCTTTTTCCCTCACAGAGACATCACTTTCCAAGATTCACTTTTAATGAATGATAGTTTGTCTATTTTTCTTCTATTTGCACCATCACATTTTCTTCATAGTGTTTGTTGTACAGAATATGCCTTATCTGTATATTTGTGTCTTTTCAGGCATACCCAGTTCATGTCCAGTGGCCTTATCCAGAGCCATTCCACCCTGTTCCAGTCCTCAGCTTCTGTCTTGTCCTTCCAGACATTCCGGTGCTGCTTGTGCATACCAAACTCATCTTATACCTGTAGAGGGTAAATGTAAGATATTGGGTTATTGTTGGTTGCGGAGGGTGGAACCTCCACTCAGGCAACAACCACAATGATTGTCAGGATAAACCACAAATTGTCCCTAAATTAACTTGTGCTTAACTGTCTGGTAGCTTGGCATGAAAGCAGTCATGCTTAATTTAGAGATACCATGATAAGTATTTATGCAGCACACAAACAGTAATAAAGTGAAAACACAACACAAGAAAAGTCCCAAACCAATCAAAAACAAAGAGAACACTTTAATAAATAAAATGACACCAAAATAACACAAATCTAATCAGTAAAACCAGAGATGTGCAATTTCCAAGTTTAAGGAAAATGTGGTTCCTAAAAGGGCAAAGAGCAAATCGCAGTCATCTGATCATGCTAGACCGGGAGAAAGTCACAAGTTCAAACCGACCATGATGGAGTGTGGAACAGATACAGGGACGCGGTCAGTCCTGCTAAAAAAGTTACCTTCTCAAAGTCAGAAAAAACTGTTCAAAATGTCAGGATTTATGGGATGAGCTCAACTGATGCCGGCTAAGGGTCCAGGACCTGGGGAAGCACGTCTTGTGGATCAGGAATTCACTCCAGCAAAGGCCAACAAGGCTCAGGCAGGTCAAGACAGAATCAGTTGCAGCAGGTCAGTTGGGCAGTTGCAGAAAGGCCTCTGGAACTTGTTGTGTCACTGTAGTTGAAAACAGGAGGTCGGCCAACTAAGCCTTGAATTCGCTTAGGTGAGCCTGGGATTAAAGGATCAGGTCTAGTCTTCCTTTTCACAAAGCAGGGAATGCCTCAAGCAACAGAGTAGCCTCTGAGGAACAAGACAGGCCTGAAGCAGCAGGTTAGTCATCTGGAGGAACAAGGCATGCCTCAAGCTACAGGACAGTCCTCTAGTAGCAAAAAGAACAATTGATGGACGGAATGGTGAGAAATGTCAAACATTCACCCTGTACAGACACCCGGACCTACATCCATCATTCTGTTTTTGCACACCATGCCCTTCCAGTTTAGCCCCAGCCATATGCAAATCAGCCTTGACCATGCTTCCCAATGAGACAGTCCAGCCTGAACTGCCAGACCAGGCCCTCTTAACCCGGAAACAATCATCATGGGATCAGTTTCAGGGCATCATCCCTCATCAGCCAGGCTAGCTTAACTCCAGTGCCATGGTGAGCATGGGACCCACGCCTGGGCATACCCTACCCACTTAGGGTGACAAATGCAAAAAGAACAATTGATGGACAAATGTCAAACATCCAACCCCAGTACAGAGATCTGGGCCTAAATCCATTGTTTTTTTTGCACACGTTGTCATTCCAGTTTAGACCCAGCCATATACAAATCAGTCTTGATACTGCTCCACATAGGAACAGTCTAGCCTGAATTGCCAGGCCAGGTCCTTCCTGAACCTGAAACAAGCATCTGGTAGCAGCAGGACACTCCTCCATGGAACAAGGCAGGCCTCAAGTGGCAGTAAAGTCCTCCGGGGAACAAGGCAGACCTTCACCTGTAATGTCCACAGGCTCAGGAGTTTACTGAAGAGGTGTTCTAAGGGTACAATGTTTATACCTGTTGCCTGCCTTTGAACGGGGGGAAACTTTGTGGCTATTTCGTAGCCAGGGTCCTTTGTGTGTGTGCTGGAGGCAAACTTTTGAAGTGCAAGTGTGTTAGGAAACAGCTCTGCCCCAGCCATCCCGCCCTCTCCCAGCTACACCCAGATCCTTTTGTTTACTGTCTGTCCCAAATATGCATTCCTGACGGGGGAGCAATTAACAGGCCAAGGCAACTGGACATTCGTAGATGCCAGGAGAAAGTTTAGGGTGGGAAAATGCCAACTTTCTAAAAGTGGCAGTTTTGATATTGTGATCTAAAACCCAGCTTTACCATTAAAGAGGACTTTATATTACAAATCACTTGAGTTCAAACATAGCCTTTTTACCTGTTCCCAGTAATAAATGCAATAAGGTAACCCAATCTTACCTAGGTGAGAGGTACAGTAGTGGAAAACAAAGGTAGGAGTTAATCACTACAAGGACATGTAAAACTTAAAAACCACGTCATATTTTTCACATACATTGCATCCTGCCCTGTGGGCTGTTAAGAGACAACCTTAGGGTTGACCTATATGTAATAAAAAGTAAGGTTTAGACCTGGCAAAAGGTTTATTTTGCCAAGTTGAATTGGCAGTTTAAAAATGCACTACATGCTGCAATTGCAGGCATTAGACATGTTTTAAAGGACTCCTGTAGTGGATGGCACAATGAGAGCTGCAGGCCCACCATAGTCTTTTATGGCATAAACTTTTCATCTAGTTCCATGCAGAGGGTGGGTTTCCCCAATCGATATTGCTAAGACGTCATCCTTAGCACATATGAATAAATTATGAGTAAACTCTCCAGGATGTTTACTTCACCTTTCCACACTAGGTTTAGTCCCCAACGTCATATTCATACTGAACAATGGGTAACACATGCACATAGACTGGAGAAATACAGCACCTTTTGCTATCAGTACTAAAAAGGGAACCGAGACTTCAAGATTGACACACTGACCAGATACGCTGCGGCTCCGACATGCCATCGCTCCAGCTGACAGTGGTCTGACTATCCCTTGCGGGAAGTCCAACTCAACTCGCTATCACTATTCAGGTAAATGGGTTCGACTAGATCCTAGTGAGATTCTTGGCTCTTAGACTCTTAGACTCTTAGGCTTAGGCTCTTTTCGCACCTACTCACATGCTGAGTACATTTAGGTACATCTAGACAGGCTCTTAGGAGTACGCACTTTATTTTATAATTGCATTTTATATTCATGTATATGTTCATGACTATTGCAAAATGGTAGAACAATACTATTCCTTTTTATTCACTGTACTGCTGATTTTATATCTCTGCTACTGTGTAACAGTTGTAGCATCACATTTGTTTTACATGAGAAGAACAATTGATGGGATATTCTGATGGGATATAAATTCGATAAATACATGTTATTGGCCTAGTATATACAATATAACCTTATAACCGCACGTTAGCATTGCATCATTCACATTGTATTATTGTAGTTAAGAACGATTCACTTTCTGTCTGCTCAAACCTATTGGTATAACCGGAGCCATTTTGTTTCGTTTCTCTGTTTCCAGTACAGTTTCCCTGAAATCACGTGATTACGTTTTTTACACGAAACCACGATGGCCGAATTAGCTGTCTGCCTCACTCGCTAGTTTGTAGCTCAGGGAAACCCAAGGTCACACCTGCCCTTCTTGTGGGATGCGCACATTCCAGCAGATCCCGTTCCCGCACTCCTCGAGCTACAAATGGAAAGGGAGGCACCTTACTGACCTGCCCCCGGAATAGCGTAAGCCTAGCTACTAGCAATCAATTTTGCCATAAATGGGTCTTCCTGCTGCCACACTGACAAGTTGTATCTTTCCTAGTAAGGTGACATTGTGGTGTGTGTGTAACATATATATACTTTGTACCTTTTGCATGTTGTCAGTCTCCTCTGCGCACTTCCGAGGGTCGTGTAGACTGAGGCTCCCCTGTCAGGGCTTGTATTTGCAGAATAAACAATTGAACCTTCTCCATTGCCGACTGACTTATTATACATAAATAAGGTATATGGGCTATTGGTGAGTATAGTCCATTAGTGTAATATTTTGGTTCCTTCAGTTGGCGACTCCGCCGGGACTCCGTGATAGGGTCGTCCCCTCCTGTAAACAGGAGTAGAAGGGACAGGGAGGAGTTCTGGCCGAATGGGTGGACAGAAAGTGAATCCTGATTTGAAACACCCACTTGTGGTATGAAAAACAAGAAATCCCACTCTCGAGCACAGCATCCCTCCCAGCTGCTGAAGACCGTACGCTGGAGTCCTACGGGCTTAACCCGAGACAAAAACAGACTGTGCCGGTCTGTCTAGGAGTTGGCAGTGGAGAATTCGCAATTGACCTGAGTGCACCAGGTGAGTGAATTTTGAAGGCATTGGATGAGAAACACTTGGAAGAAGTGTCTCTTTGGTAGCGGTTAACTGCTTTTGGTGGTGGCCGGGGAATCCGGACGACGAGAAAATCTGGGGGTCTGCCGTTACGGCGAAGTGGCTGTGCGGGCGGATACCTCACGGACTTGTTCGGTGAAAACTTGAGACAACACCTGGTGCCTTAGCGGTGTACGGAGTTACTCGCTCGGCCGAATCCTCTTCGGGAAAGCCCTGGGAGCAACTGGGTATGCTAGGGTTCTGGAGCTGCGTGCCCAGAAGCCCGGCCCAACCAGAACAGGACCATGGGATGGCCTGTAAGAGGGTTCGTGGTTTGCCTACCAGGTGATCTCAGAACAGTCTAGAGACTGTTTCATTTGTTGTTGAATTTTGTTAGTCTGGAATTCTGTTGAATCGATTTCCCAAACAGGAGTCGACGGGCTCTGTTAGTTTTTGAAGACGTCATTTGCATAGAATAAGTAACCAGTACTGAAATGTTATTGCCTTACGACGCTTTACAGCACTTTATTGCGAGAAAATAGAAGAATATGAGAGTGTGAGTGGTGAGAAGGACGCGTCCGAATGTGAATGGTTTCGGGCATATATGAGTAGAGTTGTGTGAATATTATAATAATGCCTTGTTTTAGTAAAATGTGTTTTGGGTGCTGCTGTCGGCAAAGTAAACGGCTGGAAGAAAGACAGCCGGCCCCTCGCGTGGGCAGCCCCAGTTTTGATATGTATGTGAAACACGGTCTTACAACGATTTTGTTTAATTCAATTTGGAACTAATACACCAAAGATAATTCCGATTTGCAATGGCCTCTAACGGGGTTGTTTGACGAGAAAAAGATTAATTACATCCAAAACAAATTGTTTATGAAGAAAAGCCGCCAGTCGATGTTTGACTCCTTGAATCTATGGTTGAAGGAGGCAAAACGACGACGGATACGGGAAGAGAAATTGGGAAAGCTTAAATCAGGACAGACAGTCACCCAGAAAGCTATAGCTTATGATAAAGGGAAGGTTGAAGAGAATATTGTGTAAATGGATAGGCAGTTCCGTTTAGAGACGGACAAAAGTTATGTGGCTCGACCCGATGCTGGAGATGAAATAGAGGAGTTATTAGAAGCTCGACCTCCCCCTCCTTGTGCTCCGCAAGGGTTATACCCAGCCGTGCCTTTGGTACGAACTGACCACATTGGAGCATCATCGGCTGCTGGAGCACCAGTAGTAACGGTTGCCACGGCCCCTGCTGATGGATCACTACGAAGTGCGTTACTTCCCCCTCTCACTCTCCGACCGACTACCTCACCTTTGATATCCTTACAGCTGGACGCGGCTGTCCCTTCCCCTTCGCACCCTGTATTTCTCTCCCCTCCAACTCAGACCGCCATAGATCCCCGATATACGGCTTGCCTAGATACCACGCCCAAACGCCTTAGACCTGACTTGAGTGATCAGCGAGTCTATACTCGGTCGCTGTTGGGTACGGAAGAAAGGAAGGCCATCGTAGTTCAGGCTTCCCAGTGGATGCAGAACGTCATCTACACCTTGGAAGACATTTGGAGCACCATGAAAGATTTTGAACCAGTTGCGCAGCAACTGGCTTTAGAGAATATGGCGATCCGATTAATTTCACTGTGGGAGCAGTGTTTTGAAGAGGGAATACCTCCTCAAATACTGCGTGATATAAGAGATCGAGCTTTTAAATTTCAATTACAGGCTGATGATGTGTATCAGAATGTAGCTACTCTTGTACATTACCATGAACGAATGCATCGAAAGTGTGCCGATTGGGGAGCACAGGACCCCATGAGAGAAGTGCACCCCCTCTTTTATCCAGAACTACCTGAATTAAGGAAAGCCAATAATCAAAAACTTAGGGATCGCGTGGATGCTAGGCTCCAGGAACAATGGCTTTATACCCCTTGGAAACGAAGCAAAGTCCTCACTCTAAAAGCTCAGCTCCCCGACCCCCGTAAAAATCCCATTGCCTATTATAAGGAATTAACTGAGGCCGCCAATTCTGCTATCATGACGATACCCGATATTGAACTATTCTTTGGTCTCTTGATCCCAGTAGACATTTGGAGACAAATACATGACACGGACCATGTTCCCGAATTAGGAGGGACGTGGGACCAACTAAAACATGGGACAAGGAACGAAAGCCTGGAGAGAAACCTAGAGACGAAGTACTAGCAGTACCAGCTAAGATTGTCACTTATACGCAGACTCTCCTCCCTCCTAGAAAAGTTGATTGGGACAAATTAACAGCCTGTAGACAGAAGAAGGATGAAAGCGTGTTGGATTTCTTTACTAAGTTTGAGAAAGTCTTTATAGATTTTAGTGGGCAGGACCTCTCCACTGAAGGTGGGGTACGGTTGTTCGTGAATAGGTGTGTTACAAATTTGCTCCCCGAAGTTATGTCCCATCTCCAAGCAGCCGAGAGCACGTGGACTACGGCTGCCCCGTCAGTAATTCTCAGTATGGCTCAATATTATGAACATCGAGAGAATGAAAGTAAAGAGAAGTCAGAAAAGAAGACAAAGGACTTGAAGACTAGAGTTCTGTTGCATCAAGTTAGTAGAGGACAGAACGCAGGACGGGGAGGGCGTGGCTCATTTGAGAGGGGTGTAATGGTGGGAAGAGGTAGAGGGGGTCCCCCGAACATTGGTATAAATCAATGTTCCTATTGCAAACAGGAAGGGCACTGGAGGGCAGATTGCCCTCTGTTGCTGGCAAGGAATGGTCCAAATAGAGGACGAGGAAGGGGTCGAGGGAATATAGAGAGAAATAGCATGAGACGAGAAGAGATGCAACATGAGGATTCCCGAAAAAATTACTTTGACAATCCCCAAACCAGACAGTACTACAACGAGAATTATAGGGACGATGGGTATGACGGACAGGATTATGCATGAGACAGCCAAGGACCGAGCGGGGGCCACTTTACAGTACCAGTTGACCAGGAAGGACCTTATGTACAAGGGGAACTGTTGGGAACATTGGGAAATTTTCTAGTGGATAGTGGGGCAATGAATAGCTCAGTTGCTCATACACTGGTCCCAGGGGTTGCTCTGTCTGGCCAAAATAACGTATCAGTGGTATTCTCTGGAATACCTGTGGTTAGCCCCGTTTCTAAACCTCTGCCTCTCACTATTGGCCCCATTTCTATACATTCACCTTTTCTTTTAACTTCGAATTGTGGAAAAATCTTTTGGGTCTGGATATTTTGAAAAAGTTAAATGCACGGATTTATTGTTCCCCCGATGGTGTCTACTTAACAATGCAGAAACCACCCTCAAATGCATCTCAATATTTTGATAAGAACAAAAGCCTTCCCCTTGAGTATTCTACCATTCCTTGGACACTGTGGGCTACAGGAGACACCGATGTAGGTTTGTTAAGAAAAGCCACTGTGTCGATAACTTTGAAACCTAATGTGCAGCTGCCTCGCATTCCTCAGTATAAATTTTCACCAGAAGGTGAACAGGCCTTGTTGCACAATATTCGTGACCTCATTCGGAGGGGAGTAGTAGAGGCGACAGCTGCTAATGTTTGTAACAGCCCGATTTTACCGATTTTGAAGAAAACACCAATTGATGGTGCCCCGGATTATAAAAATACATATCGTTTTGTAATTGACCTCCAAGAGGTCAACAAAATTGTGGTCCCACAATACTCAGTGGTACCTGATATTACTGCAATTCTGTCAATGATTCCCCCTACGGCTCAGTATTTTTCAGTAATCAACCTAAAAAATGCTTTCTTTAGCATCCCAATTCACCCTGATAGCAGACATATCTTCGGATTTTCATTAGCTGGCCGAAACTTTAGATTTACATGTGAACCTCAAGGCTATACAGAGAGTCCTAGCATTTACAGCCAAGCCTTGAAAGCAGTCCTCGATGAATTAATTTTGCCTGCGGGGAATACGATCATCCAGTATGTGGATGACATCTTGGTGGCCTCCGATACAGAGGAAGGCTGTAAGGAGGCCACGGTTAAATTGCTAAAACATTTGGCTGAAAAGGGTAATAAAGTGTCCCTTTCTAAATTCCAATATTGTCGACAGGAAGTGACCTATCTTGGCAACTTACTGTCGAAAGCAAGGAGACGATTGACTCCAGAGCGAATATCTGTGATAACTAACATGTCTGTACCTCGTACTCAACGTGATGTTCGTGCTTTTCTTGGCATAACTTCTTACTGTCGCCAGTGGATTCCTAACTATTCACTCCTCTCTAAACCCTTGTTGCATTTGACAACCAAAGATGTGCATGAACCCCTACCCTGGACGGATGAATGTCAAGAAGCCTTTGATTATTTAAAGTCTGCTCTTTGTTCTGCACCTGTCTTGGGTACTCCAGATTACAAAAAGCCTTTTTCACTTTATGTGCATGAGGTGGACGGTTGTTCGCTTTCAGTGTTAACACAGGGTTTTGGCGGAAAGCAAAGACCCTGTGCATTCTTTTCATCAGTCATGGATACTGTTGAACGAGCCCTCCCGAGTTGCCTCAGGGCCACTGCTGCAGTAGCGGTGGCCATCCGGCAATCAGAAGGAATAGTTCTGAATACAGATCTCACAGTCATGGTACCGCATACTGTGGATATCCTTTTGAATAGAACCAAGACCCAGCACCTTACGAGTGCTCGATTGACAGGGTATGAGCTAACTTTGTTTGCACCCCATATCACAATTAAAAGATGTGCCACTCTTAACCCAACCACATTACTGCCCCTCCCTTCAGATGATGAAAAGGATGATGTCCATGACTGTATATTTAGAACAGAAGAGGAAACGAAGGGGCGCGTAGAGCTTACTGACACACCTCTTCCTGAACCCCAAGGGGAGTTGTATGTAGATGGCTCTTGTTTTAAGTTACCAGATGGTACTGCGACAGCTGCATATGCTGTCACGACATTAAAGACTGTGGTGGAGACCGCAAGGATTTCTCATCACTCAGCCCAGGCAGCTGAACTAATAGCCCTGTTAAGAGCATGCGAATTGAGTGAAGGGCTGAGGGTGAAAATTTTTACGGACAGCCAGTACGCCTTTGGCGTGGTCGATAGCTTTGGGAGGCTGTGGAGCGAGAGGGGTTTCTTTACCACACATGGCCAGAAAATTCAACATGGCCCTTTAATTGACCGATTTTTATTTGCTTTGACATTACCAGAGAAAGTGGCCATTATCAAGTGTAGCGCCCACAAGAAAGTCTTTGATTCTACTGGAAAGGGAAACGCTTTTGCTGATTCAGTAGCGAAAGAGACAGCCCAGACCAGAATGAACACCATGTTCCCTAGCACATCGTCCCGGTGGGTAGCAGAAACATCCCTTTTTGACAACACCATCGAAAGTGTGAGAGAACTACAGAAGAAAGCAACAATAGATGAAGTACAGAGATGGGAACAGGAAGTAGGAAAACTAGATAAGAATGATTGTTAGATAGATCTATCTGAGAAGCAGCGATGGTTACTACCTAATGCATTAGTATATGCTGTAGTGACCATGGCCCATGGTCCGGCCCACATAGGCGCGAAAGGTATTTGTGCTGTGTTAGACCCAGTATGGAACAACCCAAACATTTCCAAAACTGCAACACATATAGTGAAATATTGCCAGGTGTGTTTACGTCATAATCCTGAAGGTAGAGAATCTGTTTTGAGTGGAAATTTTGCCCCACCGTCTTTGCCTTTTGAGGTAATACAAGTTGATTATATCCAGATGGAAAGAGTGAAGAATCTGAAGTATGTATTAGTGGTGGTATGCGCTTTTAGTAAATGGGTTGAAGCCTACCCCACTAAAGAAGCCACTGCAGTTGCAACTGCCAAAGCCCTGGTTAAAGAGTACTTACCCCGATATTGCTTGCCCCGGGTCATCTGGTCCGACAACGGGCCTCATTTTAATGCCCAGCTAGTACAAAGTGTTTGTGAAGGGCTGCAGATAAAACAAAAGTTCCATGCCGCCAGACATCCCCAGTCGGCTGGTCTGGTTGAAAAGTATAACGGCACTTTGAAATTAAAAATGGCTAAAATCTGTGAGAGTACTGGACTAAAATGGCCCAACGCACTCCCATTGGCACTGCTGTCCCTAAGGACAACCCCTCACACTAGGACTGGATTGTCCCCATATGAAGTGATCTTTGGCTGCCCCGCCAATGTGTGGGGACCCCAGACCCCGATCTTTTAGGGATATTGATTACCCTTTGATGACAGACTACCTGTACGCTTTGACTAAAGATATGCGTTCTATTCATCAACAGGCATCGGACACATTGCAGCCACTACCGGAGGGTCCTGGACATCGATTGGAACCTGGTCAGTGGGTACTGCTGAAGAATTATCAACGGAAATCGAGTTTGGAGCCGAGGTGGTCAGATCCCTACCAGATCCTCTTGGCAACAAGGACGGCGGTGAAAGTGCATGGAAGAAAGCACTGGATCCATGTCACTCATCTAAAACGCCTGCCGTTGCCTCTGTCATTTGATCTACGGAACCAAGAAGGAGTTTCGAGCCAGGAAGGAGAGTTGATTCAAAGTTTTGTGCCCTTTTCAGACGCCCAGGAGATAGGGCAACCGAGTGAGGTGTTGCCCGCAGTTGAAAGTGCGACAGCTCAATCAGCGGAAGCTGTTATTCCCAGGGCACCGCAGGTCTTGAATGCCTCTGATGCCCATGCAGCAGAATTGTTTTCTGACCAGGAGCAACCTGGCCGTTGTAAATATGACCTGCGGCCCGAAAACAGCGCGGTACCCCAGCTTCCAATGGTAGGAGTTAGACAGAGACTTGAGTTGAGAAACATCGGATAGAACTACTGGGGTACTGAGCGAGACACTGGACTGAACTCGTTGAGAGCCTGGAACAATGTGTTAAATAGCTCTGTTCAGAAAGAAAGACTGAGTTAAGGGCCGCGGTCGTACTACTGAGATATAAAAGTTGGTTCTTTTGATGGATGATAGGAGTCTGCCTGTGAGACTCTAACGGACACAGGGAGAAGATCCCTTAGTGGAAGGAGAACCCTCTGGTGGTGTGCGTGCTTTGTGGATACAAAGATTAGATTTGGACTTTTAGAGAGGAACCGAGTTAGACTTTGGACTTATACAGCCTGATTCATCAATCCGAATTGCGCTCGCAAAGGGCCAGATTCTGAGAATCTGGCCCTTTGCGAGCGCAATTTTTGCATTTGGGATTCATCATCCCAAATGCAAAAATCGGTAATTGCTAATTCGCTAAATTGCGAGGAATTACATTTAAGGAATCTCTATTTGAGATTCCTTAAATGCAATTCATGAAGCATTTTAAAATTGCGAAAATGCAATTTTGGGCCGCTATTTACCGAGAGGTCAGACCTCTCGGTAAATAGCAAAAACTTAGAAAAATGCTTTTAAAAGCATTTTTCTAAGTTGCATGTTGCACACACACATGTCCTTTGGACATGTGTGTGCACAACACCTGTTTCAATTTGCATTTAAGGGGTGCTACAGGGTGTCCTTTGGACACCCCTGGCACCCTTTAAATCGCTATCTTATTTGCGATTAGCTAATTGCTAATCGCAAATAAGGAATACTCCCCATTCATTCCTATGGGCCTTTTGGCCCATAGGAATGAATGGGGAGTTATTCCTTATTTGCGATTAGCAATTTGCTACTCGCAAATAAGGAATGTGTAGGAATCTCTATTTATTTAGCAATTCCTACATGAATACCGTTTTGCGAGTCCTTAATAGCGATTCGCTATGAATCGCTATTAGGGGCTCGCAAAACGGCCCGTTGATGAATAAGGCTGATAGAGAGCATGTTTCCTTTTGCCCGATTTGCTATGGAGGATGAACGACCACTTGCCCCTCGACGGTATATTGATAATATGCAATCATTTTCCGGATGGCCCACCAGAGTGAAGGTGGCATTCGTTGCTTTTATTGTTATAATCACAGTAATTTTGATGTGTGTATTTGTGTATTTAGAATTCCAGCACCCTGTACAGAAACTGCTAGGAACTACCCCTGCCCCGGAGGAACACCTCTTTTATTCCTCACCTCCACATAAGGCTAGACACAGAGAAACTTATGCGAAAGATGTTTTTATCGAAATGTTACATCAGACCCATAGCACAACCAACAAGACGAATTGTTGGGTCTGTGGGTTACTCCCGTCAGTAATGCATCAGCATGAACTATTCATTTCCCGACCCTTGTCCCACTTAGCTATCTGTGAAGCCTGATTCCAATTATTGTCACTGATGTATTCTCACTATGTAGCTGAACCTAAGATATATACCGAAAAAGACTATGAGGCCATTCTGAAGTATATGTGAAGGAAATGTAGGAGAGGGACCCTTGGACCCAAATGCTTGTATTAATGTATACACTGAATATAGAAATGCTACCTGGTTACAAGAGGAAATACAGGATTTTGAACTTTTCAACTCCACCATGTATTTTCAGCACTTTAAAGAACAAATTGTAACTAATGACAAAGCTTTGCCCATTCCCATTATAAATTGTACTTCCCCCTTTTGCATACAGGGACGAGGTCACATTAAGGTAGGAAGCAGTAGATGTAATTACACTTACACCTTGCAGACATACAACACACCTCCCGTGATTACTCACCCTAATGTATATTTCGTGTGCGGTGAAGACGCATATACGTGTCTTCCTTGGGGATAGGCCGGGCGGTGTTACCTTTCATTCCTCTACCCCCCAGTTTATATTACCCCATATGATTATCGTAAGACACATCAACTAGTTAGAAGAGAGATAGAATCTAACCGGAGTACAAGGAGTTTCGATACTGATAGTACTGATCAGACTGACACCTCCTTGCAACAGTTTGAAGACTTTGCTAAAGGCCTCACCCCTTTTTGGGGACGATTTTCAATAGCCGGAGTATAAGACGCCTGTCAAGAATAGTAGAAAATGTGGTTCAGACCACTACTGGGATGCTGACCAATATTACTGTTGAGCTTCAGGCTACGAGGCTTCTTTCGCTTCAGAACCGAATGGTTCTTGACGTCATCCTCCCAGATAGGGGTGGAGGCTGCCGCGTGATCGGCAGCTCTTGTTGTGTTTTCATCCCTGATTCGGCCCCAACCATACACCTTGCAATTCAGAAGTTACACCGGTTAGCCAGTGAAGCACATGTCGACAATGGTACTTGGTCCCTTAGTGGATGGTTCTGGGGTCTTTTATCTACCTGGGGTCGGAAAATATTTATGATTCTTGCTGGAGCCTTTGGAGTCATATTTACTCCATTGTGGCCCGGCTTGCTGTTCTTTCTGTGCGGCTAGAATAACGTCTGCCTTGAACATCTCCCGTCAGGCCAAAATCGAAAGACAAATGATTCAGAAAGAGGTTTCAGATCTTATGCAGATCGATGAGGGAGTGTTTGTAGAATAAATCTAGTTATATTGGCTATAGTAGGCCAAAAGGGCCGTCTGATGGGATATAAATTCGATAAATACATGTTATTGGCCTAGTATATACAATAGAACCTTATAACCGCACGTTAGCATTGCATCATTCACATTGTATTATTGTAGTTAGGAACGATTCACTTTCTATCTGCTCAAACCTATTGGTATAACCGCAGCCATTTTGTTTCGTTTCTCTGTTTCCAGTGCCGTTTCCCTGAAATCACGTGATTACGTTTTTTACACGAAACCACGATGGCCGACTTAGCTGTCTGCCTCACTCGCTAGTTTGTAGCTCAGAGAAACCCAAGGTCCCACCTGCCCTTCTTGTGGGATGCGCACATTCTGGCAAATCCGGTTCCCGCACTCCTCGAGCTACAAATGGAAAGGGAGGCACCTTACTGACCTGCCCCCGGAATAGCTTAGGCCTAGCTACTAGCAATCAATTGTGCATTATATGGGTCTTCCTGCTGGCACACTGACAAGTTGTATCTTTCCTAGTAAGGTGACATTGTGGTGTGTGTGTAACGTATATATACTTTGTACCTTTTGCATGTTGTCAGTCTCCTCTGCGCACCTCCGAGGGTCGTGTAGACTGAGGCTCCCCTGTCAGGGCTTGTATTTGCAGAATAAACGATTGAACCTTCTCCATTGCCGACTGACTTATTTTACATAAATAGGTATATGGGCTATTGGTGAATATAGTCCATTAGTGTAATATTTTGGTTCCTTCACAATGGTACAATAAATTCTTATTGTAAACACGCCAGACTGTGTCTTCTGTGTATCTCTCTTAGAGCAAAACAAGCAAGCACGAGTGACTTGGTGAAAAGTAGTATATTGTTTACACGAGTCTGAGGAAGCAGGGTTTGTTGTGTTCTGTGGTTGCCAAAAACAAATCTCTCTGATAATAGGAGATACTAGTGGCACTGCGAGCTAGTTAATGCAAAACATAAGCTAACATATTCAGTGGGGGTGTACAGAGTCACTCTACCACCAGACCCACAGTATATGTTATCTGTAAACAGGACAGGTCCATCAAGATAGGTACAATAGGAACTACACTATGTGGCGCCCAACGTGGTCTAATGGCACCCAACCATTTGGTTTGGTACTTGAAATGAAATGAAATGAAAAAGAAACTTAATTAAGCGCACTGTGGCCGAGCGGCTTCCTGGCGCTGGGGAGGGAAAACGGATTCTGCACTGCGGACCAAAAGGGACTAACCGGGGAAGGCCTGGAGGAAAAGAAAAGTTTTTAGTGCTTTTCGGAAAGCAGGGTAGGTGGAGATCGATCGGATAGATAATGGAAGGCTGTTCCAGTACTGGGGGGCCAGGACCGAGAAGCGAGTGCCGCCGATGCGGGCTTTACGGAAGTGGGGAACTTGAAGGAGAAGTTGAGAAGATGAACGAAGAGTCCGAGAAGGGGTATAGGGAGTGATCAGAGAAACAATAAAAAGCGGGGCAGAATGAGTATGAGCTAAAAAGACAAGACAAGCTAGTTTGAAGGAAGAACGAAAGCGTACAGGAAGCCAGTGAAGGGACTTAAGAACAGGCGTAATGTGGGAAAATTTAGGGAGATGAAAAATGAGCCGGGCGGCCTGATTTTGGATGGCCTGAAGCCGGCGCATTTCAAAGGCAGGGATGCCAGAATAGAGAACGTTCCCGTAATCGAGACGAGAAGTAATGAGGGCTGTGATGATGGATTTGAGGGCGTCGGTGGAAAAGAAACGGGAAATTTTGCTAATAAGATGGAGGGAAAGAAAACAGGATGAGATTACAGAGCTGACTTGGGAATGCATGGAAAGGTCATTGCTGACCTTGATGCCTAAAGTGCGAACAGAGGGGACTGGAAGAGGGGGGGTACCAAGAGAAAGGGGCCAGTAAGTTGGGGACCAGGGATTAGAGGGACCACCGGTGAGGACAAGCTCCGTCTTGTCGGGGTTTAATTTAAGGTGGTTCGTGATCATCCAGTCCGAGATAAAAGCTAAGGTGGAACTGATTCAAGATTCAAGATTCAAAATTACTTTATTCGGTTAAAAACAAAATAACCATGAAAGTAGCATGAAAGGTACAATTTACAAGAGGTCGAGTAAGCTTATTTTTAAAATCACAAAAAAAAAAAAAAATGAAAACAACAAAATTAAATTCATATATACAATAAAAACAATCAATCTATATAAATTGATTTTCGACATTTAAAAACTAATTTTAAAAATTCTGCCATTGAGGCAACCATAAAAACAGTTTCCATTTTCTGGCACTCTGTAAACGCTAGGCGACATCTATATACATTTAAATCCTTGAGGATAGGGATGATAAGTTTCTTGCGTGGAAGGGTATAAAATTTACAAAAAAATAAAATGTGTATATCGGATTGTTGGGATACATCATCACATGGACAAAGACATAAATCCTTCGACCAACAATTCATCACGGGGAACGATAAAGTCCTAAATACAATATTCAATCTAAAACGAGTCAAAAGGTAACGTTCATGATTGGACATGTGCAATGAAAGATATGGCTGCAATTTTTCACCACATAGAGTCCCCTGGTGGACAGAAACAGTCTTTTTTCTTGCCTCTTCAATAAGTCTATTTTCCCTGAGGTACACCATACACAGATTTTTCAAATCTCTTCTAGAGATATGCTCCATTGATTGTGGGTCCTCGAAGTATTGGAGGCAACATATTTTTTCGAGAAAGTTTCTAACGTAGCCTAACCATTTAAAATCACTGATATTGTCCAATACCATGATATCCTCTAAGATAGCCCGATTGACCACACATTCATCATTTGTCCAGACCCTATGCCAAAGAAGGACTGGCTGAATTTTAATAATGTCGGTAACATAAGGTGTTCCCAATTCAGCATGGCATATCATCGTTGCGGTACTTTGGGGTACGGACAGAATGTGGCATAAAAACTTATTTTCCATGATCTGAATTGCACTAGTATTTGAATACCCCCATAATCCTGCACCATAGGTTACTACAGATATACAGGTCGCATTGTAAACAGTTAAAATCTCCTTTATGGGTTTTTTACCTAATTTTTTCAGAAAGCATTTTAGGGCCATAATGGTCTTAGAAAATAACAAAGATCTAGCATGGATTGCTGTAGTCCATGAGCCACTTTCATGGAACAGTATCCCCAAGTAAGGGAAAGTAGGGGTCCTTTCTAAGGGGTTGGAATTTACAAAGATTGGCTTCAGGTGCTTGTTTGTTCTAGACCCACAGTACATGGATAATGTTTTAGAACAGTTGATTTTCAAATCTAAACCAAGCATAAAAGTGTTAAAAGCTGTAACCAAAATTTGTAAGGCCATTGGGGTGCGCGCCATCAGAACCGCATCATCGGCGTACATCAGTGCAGGGACAGGCCTACCTCTCACCATAGGCATGTCTCTGCCCTCCCGCACGAGGTGTTTCTCCATTCCATTTATATATAATAAAAATAGGAAGGGGGCTAGGACGCACCCTTGGCGCACACCCCGACCAATCCCAAATTGTCGGCTACATTCGCCATTGTTCCCGTATCTAACACTAGCAGTGGCCCCGGAATAGAGCTCTCTCAGGAAGCATATAATGGCATTGTCTACCCCCAGTTCGGCCATAATTGACCATAATTTAGTGTGTGACACACAGTCGAAGGCTGATGTTAAATCGACAAAGGTGAGGTATAGACGTTGTTTTTTAACCTTTATATACTTCTGTTGCAAGGTGAATAAGTTCAAACCTTGCTCTATGGTACCTAAACCTTTTTGAAACCCAAATTGGAAATCACTTAAAACCCCATTATCCTCAGCCCAGCTTTGCAATTTGGCTAAAATCACTCTCCCCAAAATTTTTATAGAGGAGTCCAATAAGGAAATTGGCCTATAGCAAGTACAGCTTAGCCTATCCCCTTTCTTGAAGATTGGGACTATTACCGAAGTAAACCAGGTAGGAATTAGGCTATTTTCCAGAGCGGCATTAAAAAGTTGAACCAACAGTGGCCCCCATAACTCGGTGTTAGCCTTGTAGAGGTCGGCTGGTATACCGTCTGGACCTGCTGCCTTGCCCCCCTTGGTCGCCTTCAGGCTTGCTATAACTTCAGGAAGGGTTACAATTAGAGTTCTCGATGTATCTAAATTTAGCAACCCCACATCCTGGCCTATTTCAGGGGTTGATTCCACAACCTTATAAAGGGAGGAAAAATGAGCCACCCACTCATCTTCTGTGATGGCAATTTCCATGCGTGCTTTTTGTTCATGTAAAAGGGGGGTATTGATAACCCTCCAAAAAGACGCCGGATCCTTTGAATTTGAGGCAGCGCATAGATTGTCCCAAGCCTCTCTTTTTATCGAGGCCTTCCTATCCTTCAATACTGAATTATAGTTCTTCCTTGCAGTTCTAATTAGGATTACGTCCCGTGGTCTTTTATGAATTGCATGTCTGAGCTTTGTTAAGGCTCTGGTGCAATTCCTATCAAACCATTTCCTATTGGACTTTAGGGAATTTTTTCTTTCAACCCACAAAGCTTCCTTAATTGTACTAGAGATGATATTAAAATGTGTTAATATATCACGGTTCTCTGCATGTTCATCTAGGCAGATCGAGAAGCTACTCATGCATTTACTCAATATTTTATACTGGAAATCATCCGGGACCAGTCTGCTCCATTTAAGGTTGTAGCCATTTTGGGCACCCAACCTCACATCCTGGACCATTTGGCTCGGGCATTCTCTAATGTCCTCTCCAACAAATAGGTTCTCCATTTTTAATACTTGTGGCAGATGATCACTCAGTGGTAAGTCCATGATGTTTGCACTAATCAATCTGCTCGCAGAGTTAAGTGTACATAAACTAAAATCAATAATAGATGAGGCACCCCGCCCAACAAAGGTTGGGACGAATGTCGTAGTCTGGTGTGCTAACTCATTAGAAAATCCAAAATTAAAATTAAAAATCATCTCATTTAATGAATCGCCTAGTAGGGTATGTTCAAAATGCGTCAAATTAACATCTTGTTCCAGCATTAAACCACAAATACCCTTATGGCCCTTTTTGCAGAGAGTACAATTAAAATCACCCCCCCATAATAACATAACTTCGGCCCTCTTGCTCTTATCGAATTCCTCTTGCATTTCTGAAGTTAGAGTGTCAAGTACGTCCTTAATCATGCTATCCGGACAGTTATTATAAAAATTGAAAAGAACCACCTTAGGACCCTTCCTTGAGTAAATCACTATTTTTTGATAGTAATTGGATCCAGGGGAAAAGGAGATTTTATCGTATCTCAAAAGGTTAGATATGTATACAATCAATCCCCCCTTCGGTCTCCCATATGCCCCACCCACCGCCGGGGTAAAGTAAGTTTTATATCCATTAAGATGTATCGGCCTGGTGGCCCAAGTTTCTTGAAGGGCCAATATTCCCACATCGGTAATGGCCTCACCCCAGGTTGGGTTGGTAATCTTTTGTTTTAACCCGGCCACGTTCCAAAAGAGCACCTTACAGTAATCATTTCCTACAGGTGAGCTATCTACAGTATTCCCTAGTCTACTGACCGGGCTCCCTTGTATAGACTCAACCCCCACCTGTATTTCTGGGGTTTCATCAGACCCCGGGCAGCTTAAAGAACCCAAACCCACAGGATTGTTAAGCGGCCGCTCATCTTCCTTGAACTTAGTTTCCTCAGACCCCAGAAAACTTATAGAACCCAAACCCACAGAATTGTTAAACAGCCGGTCATCTTCCTTGAACTTAGGGAGTCAGTCCACTGCTTCCAAGCAGTCAAACCGGTTGTAACACGGGAAGAACGGTGGAAATTGCATATTGCCTGTCCACCCTGGGTCATAACCTTGTGGATTAAAAAAAGGAGCCCTCCCCTTATGTTTCACCGTGTTCCAACCATCCTCATGCCTCCCATTCCACTGTGTGTTACGGTAGTTATTAGCCGAAGCCTGACCAGTATTACCACCAAGGTGACGTTTGTCCCTGGTCCAGCTCCACCTGTTATCTGGTTGTTCACCCTCAGGGTAAAAGTAGGATAATGACCTAGCCACAATAGACAACCCATAATTTTTTGGGGGCCTCGATGTAATAAATTCTGCAGTGCGGGGATTATCAAATGTTATCACCACGCAGTCATCAAACCTCCTTTTTTTATTATTATTATATCCCACCCAAGGAGCCCTTTCGACCATAAGAATGTTGCTTTTAAAGGCTGGTGGGAGAGGGTAGTTATCATTTAACCAATGTATTGTTTTATTTACAAGTCCCCCATTATTTTCATTTGATTTATTGTCAAGTTGGGGGACTCCAGTAAGAACCACGACATATGGTGAGGCTTCTGGCGGTAAATGTATATTTCTGCGTGTCTCCCTTTTTTCAACGTTAACTTTAACCTTGGGGGTTTGTGTGGGTGGCACTGCTTTGTCAGTTGAGGTTAAGTTTTTAGATGATGGTGTAGGTATTGGGGGCGGATTAGTGATGGATTTTGGAGGTGGATTAGAGGTACCATCGCTTTTAGCAACTATGGGTGGTTTGTTCGTAGTTGGGTTTTTTTGTGGAACTTTATTGTTCGGGTTAAAGCTAGGTGCACTAATATCTTTATGAATATTAGACAATATTCTTTCCAGACAGCGTAGCCTCACCTCGATAGGTTCTAAAAGAGTTTTTAGCATAGCATAGATGTTATTATTATCCATGCTTAGGCTGCTACTGTCCTCGTCCCCTTCAGCTTGATTATCAACTACCCCGCTTTGTTCCAGGATCTCCTCCAAGCTACTATCCAAGATGGTTTCATCTGGCAGACTTAGGGTTATGCCCACACTTACACGAGGCCCACATACGGTGTCATTAATAATGGGGTGAGCATCTAGATTGGTGCTCACATTCAAAGGAGTTGGAGGCAACTGGATAGGGTCATGGATTTTGCTAGCCTGGTCTTTTTTCCCATTTCGAGTGGTCATTTTAATGGGCTGTTGTTTAGTAATCTTTTGTTTAGGGATAGCCCCCTCCTTCCTCCCCCTTTCAATTAAGGTACTAGCTGTATGTTCATTCTCAGTTACGGCCAGTCCGTTTTCCAGCAACAAGGAAAGATTTGGGGTTGCCTCCAAGCCTTCCTGCGATGCTGGTAAGTCACAACCCTGGTCCTTATGTACCATTACAAGTGTTTTTGGAGCGGATACGCTGTTAGGTGTGCGAGCATGTGCAATATGGCCCAGGGAAGAACGCTTTGCCCTGGCTAAATCTTGGGACACCCTTCTGTCCATCAGTACAATCCCTTCATCAATAAGCGCATTTGTGCGTACTATAAAATCGTCTAAGGTGCCAGTTAGTTTCTTTGCCCCAGCGGCTGCCATGCTTCTGGTCTCTGGATGGTTCATGACAAGTCCACTAAATAATCCACTATACAGGAAATAATGCTTACGCCCAATACCCAGTACTAATCACGGTGCAGGAAGGGACTCAAGGACTCACATGGGTATGTTATAGCAAGATTTAGCCAACTTACAGTTTTACAGTCTCGATGTCCTTTGGCTATTTACAAACGGGCAGGGTATCTGGCCCAGGCCAGGCTCCTCGGGCCTCTGAGGGCCTAAGAGGGCCCGCCCTTTGCCCGGGCTTAGCCCCGGGCGTCCCGCTCGCGTTCCGCGACGCGGGGGTTGCTGCGCTTTATGCTCCCCGTTGGCGCTCTCTGTGCGCAAGCCGCGTCGCTCTGACGCGCCGCCGCGAGGCCTGCCGGGATTTGTGGTCTCCCGGAGCGGCGGCGCGGAGTCCGGTACCTCTGGACTCTTGGCGGTGGCGGCGGTGTCTCCTGCGTCTCCTGCAACTCTTAATCACCCCCAATGTGACTCTCGGCGGTGGCGGCAAGGGTGAGTAGGTTTCCCCCCGCTCTGCCGGGGTTGCTGCGCTTTATGCTCCCCGTTGGCGCTCTCTGTGCGCAAGCCGCGTCGCTCTGACGCGCCGCCGCGAGGCCTGCCGGGATTTGTGGTCTCCCGGAGCGGCGGCGCGGAGTCCGGTACCTCTGGACTCTTGGCGGTGGCGGCGGTGTCTCCTGCGTCTCCTGCAACTCTTAATCACCCCCAATGTGACTCTCGGCGGTGGCGGCAAGGGTGAGTAGGAACTGAAAAAAGAGGAGGAGTCAGGGGTAGAGAGATCAAAGATGAGCTGGAGGTCGTCGGCGTAGTTATACACGGAGACCCCCAGCTCGCGGAGAGAGAAAATGAGAGGGTAGATATAGAGATTGAAGAGTAGAGGAGAAAGGGAGGAACCTTGGGGGACCCCACACACCAGAGGACGGGGAGGGGCGGAGAAGCCGGCAAGCTGGACTGCCTGGAACCTATCCTGGAGAAAGGACTTCAGCCAGGAGAGTGCAACCCCCCTGATGCTGGCTGCGCTGACACGGTCGAGAAGAATGGCATGGTCAACCGTGTCAAACGCAGCCGACAAGTCGAGGAGCACCAACGCCTGGGGGAGATTGGAATCGACCCTTCCTTTAAGCTCATCCAAGACTGCAGTGATAACAGTCTCGGTAGAGTGGCCCGGGCGGAAACCCGCCTGGTGGGAGGCCAAGAGGCCATGCTTCTCGATGTGTGAGGACAGGCAAGAGGTAACATGGCTTTCCACAATCTTCCCCAAGTAAGGGAGGAGGGAGATGGGCCTGAAGTTGGAGGGTGAGGAAGGGTCCAAGCCAGGTTTTTTTAGTATGGGGAGAACAGTGGCGGTTTTGAAAGAAGAGGGAACAGAGCCGAGAGCCAAAGACGAGTTAAGGAGGGTAAGAGGTGGTCCAGGAGAGTGAGAGAAAAGAGATTGAAGGATCCAAGCCGGTGCACAGTCAGCTGGTGAGCCTGACTTGACCTTAACAAGCAGAGCGGAAAATTGTGCAGCAGAAATGGGGGGAAAGTGATCTAACATAAAAGGCGGGGAGGGAAGAGGGGGGATGATCTGAATTTGAGAGACTGCAGGAATATTAGCTTTAATGGTGGTGATTTTATCGATAAAGTGATTATTGAGTGAGAGACAAAACGATAAGGATGGGCAAAACTAACATTAGTGCGATCAGATGTAGCAAGTTGTTTTACGAGTGAGAAGATCTCTCGAGATTTGTTAGAAGACCGGGCAACTTTTTCAGAAAAGTAATCTGTTTTTGCCGAAATGATGGCTTTTTTGTAACTGTTGAGTAGTGATTTATATTTAATTCGGAGAAGGGGACAATAGTTACGCCTCCAGTGGCGCTCCGATCGCCTAAGGTTTAATTTGAGCTCTTTAAGTTCACTAGTGAACCATCTGTGGGCCTCATGGGGCCGCACGGATTTGATGTTTTTAAGCGGGGCGACAAGGTCGCAGGAGGAGGAAAGCCAGGCACGAACAGCTTCGGCTTGATCCTCAAGAGGGAGGTCCGTCAAGTCGGGTACTGTGGAAGCCAGAGAGGAAGAGAGGAGAGAGAGATCTGTCTGGTTCCAACAGCCGGCTGTCTGATTTTTGGGAAGAGGGGCTTTAGTATAAGAAGGAAGGGAGATATTAAAAGAGATTAATTATTTAACAGTAGAATCTGAGTAGCTTAGTTGTGCTTATTCTCAGAGACCCTATGTCAGGGTACACAGAGTGTGATTGCCCTGACAGCGGACGCGGAGATTCAACAGGACTAAAAACTACAATTCCCATCATCCGCCTACGCAGTCAACACACGCGCTGATGTTGCACGCTGTCAGACATGCCGCCGGTGGAACTGGATTCCTAGAGATGGCGCCTTCATGAAGATGCCGATTATTCTTTGGATTCCGAAGTACCAGGAAGTACAGTTGGGTACGGATGCGATCTTGCACGGGCTTTGTTCCTTTTTTGCTGTATTGTGCTACAGAGGTTTCTGGAGCACGTTTCTCTGTTCTTCCCATTAGAGAGACGTGTTAATTCGTACGGTGTCATGCGGGAGGAAATGTTGTTGCTGTTTGTTTGAGACAAGTTGATCGGGAACTATTGACACTCCTGCTTTGAGGGAAAAGAGGGAGCGCATGATTACTTCATTATATTTCTGAATTGCTTTTGTTGGCTGAAGTTACCACTGTTCTCCAAAAACTGGTATACGCTGAGAAAATCCCAAAGCTGGAACTTGACTTTCCTTTATCATGGGATAATGGAGGAGAACTGCTAGTTACCTTTTGGAATTACTGAATGACAATCCAGGAACGCAATACTTGTTCTTGCATGCCCGTAATTGGCTTTTGTGTTATCCTTTCAATTGTAGGGGAGATCAGTTGGGGGTGTCTAGGACTGAACTGGCATGGCATATCCTGGTGGGGACAAGTACATTCCATACGAAGGTATGAGCAGTTCAATAGGGTTTTCTTTATTAAAACTGAGGGTGTGGTTATTCGTCCACAGCATGTTATGTTGTTAACTGAACCTGTTTTTTATTTAGGATAGGAATATGCTGATACCTTGTGTTTACCATCACAACTCGCACGGTATAAGGCCATCCTTGTTTTCTTTACAGATAGAGTGATTTTCCCTTTTGTAGGGCCTTAAGTGACATAGTCGCAGCGTTAGAACATTGAACTTACAGTAAAACTGTTTCTCTCTTTGTCTGTTCTCAGGTCTCCCTCCCCGCTGTTCTTAACCTTTCCTTACCTCGCTTGACCATCCACTAGTCGGAGAGGATTTATTCTATCCGAACTTGGGGCTGTCGAGATGTGGACCCCTTTAACCTTCAACCTGATCCTGAGGATAACCTGGTGACCATGGCAGAATACTGGGCCCTCGTTTACATATCCTCCTGGTTGGGTGGAACCTGAGATGGCCACGCTTGTAGACATCCTAGCCGCACTAGTGTTGGTGCAGTCAGAACTGACGACATCACGTAATGAGACCGCCGCTTTACAGGCAAGATTAAAGCACATGCAGAGGAACCCTTTCGATACAAGCGGCTCTTCCCTCCCTCAAGCTAGTGCAGTGGTAGTGGAAGTGCCCTCACAGATCCTGTTGGCCCCTCCTGAAAGGTATTATGGGGATATGCATAAAGTGCAGGTGTTCCTGGCCCAAGTAATGCTTCATTTCCATTGCAAACCCAAGATGTTCTCAACTAAGCAAGCACGAGCCGCCTTCCTGATCTCATACTTAGCAGGGGACGCAGCACAGTGGGCAGTCCCTAAAGTCAGACAAGACGACCCACGCCTCCATGACTGGGACACTTTAAAGGACAACTTTGAAAAAACATTTGACCACAGGGCTGAAACCTTTTCAGCGTATAAGGAGTTGCTTGAATTGAAGCAAGGTAGCAAGGATCTGTTGGTATACTTGAACTCCTTCCGACGATTAGTGGCTGAGACGAATTGGCCAGAGTCGAAGCAAGGAGCAATAGTCAATCAAGGGCTTCGGGACGACCTGAAGGATGCTATAGTGCAAGTGGATCCCCAACCCAAAACCTGTCCCGCGCTGATAGAACTAACATTGTGCCTGGATCATCGCTTGAAGGAACGCAAAGGCGACCACAAAAGAAGGAAGCAAGTACCTCAGCGTTTTGACCAGCGAAAGACCTCTGAGCACGGATTTACTCCTTCCGAACCTATGGAGATAGGGGCGATCCAGGCCTCTCTCACACCCAATGAACGGGAATACCGGCAGAAACAGGGACTATGCTTATACTGCGGGAAGAAAGGACATTACCTCAGAGAGTGCCCTGTTAAGCATAGAAACAGTTGTCCCAAGTTTGGACAAGTGGCCGCAGTGGCATCTGACAAGTCGTTGGAAAAATGATTTGCTTGAGGAGTAAGGAAGGGGAATCCTTGAGCATTAGTGAAATCCCTTCTGTGAAGATTGATTCCAGTGATAGCCCAGAACACTTCTTCATCAACATGGAAATTGTTGTGGGTCAAGAAAAGAAGCATATCCAAGTCATGGTGGATTCTGGGGCCACTAGCTGTTTCATGGACGAAAAGGAAGCCCTCAGATTAGGAGTTTAATTGATCATGAAGAGAACACCTGAACGTGTGATTGCATTGGATGGCAAACTCTTAGAATCCGGTCCCATTCGGTTTAATACGGTTGAGCACGAGGTATGGTACAAGGACGACCACTGTGAGTTAATTACAGTCAACGCCATCCAGGCTCCCGAATATGGGGTGATTTGGGGGTTACCCTTGCTCCAGAAGCATGATCCAATCATTGATTGGTCTAACTTGACATTAAAGATTGATTCCGGGTACTGCACCCCCCCCACTGCATATATCCCCCTACTGTTCTGTCCAAGGCTTTAGTGTTGCATCACCACATCGCCACAGCCGCAGAGAAAGAAGTGGAACTGCCTGGCTGCTATCAGAAGTGTGCTAATGTGTTTTATGACAGCATGGCTGAGGAATTACCCCCACACAGGATATACAACTGCCAGATTGATCTTATACCAGGTGCAGTGGTTCCTTGCAGCAGGATATACGCATTGACTGAACCCGAGAACCAACATATTAGGCAGTACATAGATAAGTACCTTTCTTAGGGATTCATCCTCACTCCAGGTCACCTGCAGCTTCCCCCTTTTTTTTATACCTGAGGGCAATGGGAGCTCTGACTTTACATTGACTTCAGAGTGTTGAATGCTATCAGAGTAAAGAACCAGTACCCTTTCCCCCTTGTATCGGTGTTACTGAAATAAGTGAAGGGGGCTGCGATATATAAGAAGCTCGACCTCCGAGGAGCCTACCATCTGGTTCGGATGCGAAAGGGGGACGAGTGGAAGACCGGCTTCAAGACTCGTTATGGGCTTTAAGAATATCTCGTTGTGCCTTAAGGCCTTTGTAATGCCCCAGCTGTCTTCCAGTTTTTCCTGATTTATGTTTTCCGGGAGTATCTGGATCAATTTGTGGTTGTCTACATAGATGACATTCTTATTTTTTCCGCAGACAATGAAGACCATCATGAACACATCAGGATTGTATTACAGACCTTGCAAAGAAACCACCTTTTTGCCAGATCAGTAAATGCGAATTTCATGTCACCACTGTGGAGTTCTTGGGGGGTCATGCTCACCCCTGCAGGCCACATCATGGCTGAGAGGAAGGTGAAAGCCATTACTGAGTGGCCCAGTCCAAAAAACGCACTTGACATACAATGCTTTTTGGGCTTCGCCAATTTTTATATGCGTCTTATTCATCATTTTTCTACCATGGTGGCCTCGGTCACACTTTTGTTAAGGAAGAACGTTTCCTTCCAGTTGGATGAAGAAGCCTCTCCGCCTTTGAAGCACTTAAGGCAGCCTTCGTCTTTGCTCCTATCTTGGCCCCCGCTGATCCCGAACTACCATTCGTTGTAGAAGCCGACGCCTCCGATTTAGCAATAGGAGCCGTCCTATCACAAATACATTCATCCACAGGGCAGTTATATCCTGTCGCTTTCATGTCTCGTAAGCTGAACAGTGCGGAGAAAAATTTCACTATGGCCAAAACTAAGCTATTGGCCATCAAGGACGCCTTTCCGGAATGCAGGCATTGGATTAAAGTATTGAAAAAACAAGTAACTGTTTACACAGATCACCGCAATCTGCTGTTCATGAAATCCACCAGGCAGCTTACTCCTCGTCATCTAAGGTGGATGATGTTCTTTGCAAAATACCACTTTGTCATCACATTTAGGTCCGGCAGAGACAACAAGAAAGCTGATGCCCTGACCAGACAAATTACTCAATCAGAATGTACAACGAACCCTGAAAGAGAAATCATCGCACCTGACAAAGTAATCTGTGTAACCCATAAAAACGACTTCCTACAGAAGGTAAAGAGAGGAGTAAAGACCGCCACTTGGAGAGACTGGGATCAGACATCTTCCCCAATGGAAAATGCAACAAGGTATACCCATGAAAGGAAAGCAAGTCCTATTACCCACCACGGAACTGAAACAGCAAGCCTTTCATTGATGCCATATCCTCCCGTGTGGTGGCCATTGTGGTGGTCTAAAGACTATTGAAAACACACTACGACAATTCTGTTGGCCCTCTCTCCGCAGAGACATCATTCTCTGGGTTAAGGGGTGTGATGTCAGTGCTCAAATTAAGACAGATAAACACAAATCTCAAGGTATGTTATAACCCTTGCACATTCCGGAAAACCCATGGGAACAATGGTCGGTAGACTTTATAGTAAGGTTACCTCGGGACCAAGGCCATAAAGTCATCCTGGTAGTTGTGGACTACTTGACCAAGATGGGATACTTTATTGCCTGCAAACAGCTCCATACTGCAGGGCAATTAGCTACCCTTCGACTAGTGAACATGGTCAGGTTACACGGACTTCCACTTACTATAGTGTCAGACAGGGGCACGCAATTTACAGCGCAGTTCTGGAAGGTTTGGTGTTCTAGGCTGAACATCTCTTCTGCTCTGTCCACCAGTTTTCATCCGCAAACTGATGGCCAGACAAAAGGGTTGAACCAGACACTTAAACAATTCCTGCGATGCTAGGTAGACACAAACACGGAAGCATGGGTGGACTGGTTGTGGATAGCCGAGATCGCTTATAAGAACGCTCTTCACAGCTCTACACACCACTCACCTTTTTACAGTTCTTATGGTTTCCACCCTGGTTTAATTTCTTTTGTAGCGCCCAGTCGCATGCTTAAACTCCCCAAAGTAAAACAGAGGTTAGTGCACATCAGACCAACGCTGCTTGATAACACAAAACATCTACAGCACGCTAAAGAACTGTACAAAGGGCAGGCAGATAAGCATCAGCGGCCCTCTCCAGAGTACAAGAAGGGGGACTTAGTCTAGCTCTCTACGAGAAACATGAGATTCAAGAGACATAGTTTCCTAAATCCCAAGTACATTGGCCCATATAGAGTCCTCAAACAGATTGGGCCAGTGGGTGTGGAGCTGTGTTTGCCAGCGCACTTCCGTATACATCCAGTGTTTCATGTCTCACTCCTGAAGCCTTCCTTTTGCCCAGTTAAAAGGCGGCCTGTTCCATTGTGGGTGGATCAAGACCGGGTGTATGAAGTCAAGGGTGTGGTGAACTCTAAAATCCCCTGGAACAAACTATGGTAATTGTTGTCCAGGAATAGATATGGTTACAAGGAGGACTCCTGGGAACCGGCCTCTGTACATGCCCCCCGGCTGATGGTGGCTTTTCATTGAGGTTCCCGGATAAACCATGCACCTGTCAGTGCTCTCCGGGGGGAGGATGTACTGTCAGGGCATTTTGGAAAAAACGGGGACCCCTACTCCTAATGAGTTCACTCCTAGTAGGGACTGAAATAAACTAATTTTTGAAAAAACAAAACAGTAGTGAACGCAATAAATAAGCCAAAAACCAAGGGAAAACTCACACAAATCATTAAGTTAAATGTTGTGACATATGACCATTATTAATAGAAACCAAACATGTTATTTGTATACAAAATAGTATTTATAGTTTTCTTCATTTTTGTTGGAAAATTCTTTTTTATAAAAAATACATATATTCAATAAAAGATTTCAATAACATACATTTTATAATTCAAAAAAATGTGAAGACAAGTTAGAAACAACAGAGGAAACAAGAAAGAGAACCACAAATGACTAAATTGTTGGGTTGGGCTAGTGGAGTTAGCAAAAGCGGTGGATGGAAACTCTACGCGGGTTTCGGCTATTGCGTTCTTCAGGAGTCCGTCATTTGCAACAGGACATAAAACACAACAATGGTGATTAGGGCACAAGCTGCTTAAGGTAATTTCGTAGGTTTAGTGCAAGAAGCTTTCTATCGGGGGGACAGCGCACCCGTGATCGATTTTTTTAGTTGATGAAATGTGGCTGCACGCTGATTAGGTATCTATCGTAAACTGTTTGCGTAGGCGGATAATTCTTTAGTGCTGGCTAGAAAGGAGTAGTAAGAGCCTTGTTATTTGGCGGTTATTTGGCAATGATATGCAGTTATTAAGAGTCTTGAGGGGACACACCGGAAATCCGATAGGCAATGGAGTCGCTGTAGTTTGTCGATCTTATTCTATTATCTTTTTGATGATGAAAGACTCAGTTCGCTGACAAACCTTTGTGGCGCCAGTCGTCGTAGCTCAAAATGGGGTTCTGAAAAGTGATGTCCGCCGGCCACGGTAAACGAGAGGTAAACAGAGCGTGATCACACTGACATTGGACGCGGAGATTCAACGGGACGAGAAACTACAATTCCTGTCATCCGCCTGCGCTGTCAATGCACGCGCTTATGTTGTACGCTGTCAGACATGCTATCGGAGGAACTGGATATCAGGAGATTGCGCCTTCATGAAGACACCGATTATTCTTTGGATCCCGTAATACTAGGAAGTATGGTCAGGTAAGGGTGCGATCAAGCACCGAATTTGTTCCTATTTTGCTGTATTGTGGTACGGAAGCTTCCGGAGCACGTTTATCTGTTCCTCCCGTTGGAGAGACACGTTAATTCATATGCTCTCATGCAGAAGGAAATGTTGTTACTGTTTGTATGAGACAAGTTGATCAGGAACTATTGACACTCTCGCTTTGAGGCAAAATCGGGAGCCCATGATTACTTCATTATATTTCTGTATTGCTTTTGTTGGCTGCAATTAACACTGTTCTCCAAAAACAGGTATGCGCTGAGGGAATCCTGAAGCTGGAGCTTGACTTTCCTTCATCATGGGATAATGGAGGAGAACTGCTAGTTACCTTTTGGAATTACTGAATGACAATCCAGGAACGCAATACTTGTTCTTGCATGCTGGTAACATTGGCTTCTGTGTTATCCTTTCAATTGTAGGGGAGATCAGTTGGGGGTGTCCAGGAGTGAACTGAAATAGTCTGGTGGGGACAAGTACATTCCATATGAAGGTATGAGCAGTTTAATAGGGTTTTCTTTATTAAAACTGAGGGTGTGGTTATTCGTCCAGATATGTGATATGTTGTTAACTGAACCTGTTTTTTATTTGGGATAGGAATGTGCTGATACCTTGTGTTCACCCTCACATCTCGCCGTGTTTTCCGTACAGGTAGAACCTAAAAGCAGAAGGCTTTCTTTACAGGTAGAGTGAGTTCCCCTATTGTAGGGCCTTAAATGACATAGTAGCAGAGTTAGAACATTGACCTTACAGAAAAACTGTTTTCTCTCTTTGTCTGTTCTCAGGTCTCCCTTACCGCTGTTCCTACCATTTCTTTTCTTAGCTTGACCATCCCACTAGTCAGAGAGGATTTATTCTATCTGGACTTGGGGCTGTCGAGAGGTGGACCATTTTAAGCTTCAACTCGATCCTGAGGATAACCTGGTGACTGTGACACCCTACTTACAAAACCCAGAGACGTCTGGAGTTGGCGAGATATCCTATTAATTGACTGTTGGTTAATCAAGCTTGAAGTACAATTTTCCTAAAATTGTGCATAAAACCTTTTCTAAATTTCTTTGGGCAGGTATTCCGTGTCTTAAACACGATATCTATTGAGAATGGAGATTTAAACCTAATAAACCAGATCCTTACTCACTCAGAGGGTGATGAAGATACAGATGAAATTCAGATTGCATCCTATGTGAGACATACTTTGACAGTTAGACTACTCAAACATGGCTTAACACCCAGAGGAGGTGTAGTAATATTCATGATAGCAGCAGTTGAAGATTTCAAAACAGAGGTATTCTACTCATGGATTACATTCCCAGCAGTGAATGCCATAACAAAAACTTTTGATTATAATAAACATGAAGAAGTTCCAGGGCTACAATCTGTTTGAGGAGATTGAGATTCCGCTTACTTACCAGGAACCTAGTTTCTGGTTTAATGGCGTCCTACCCCATACAAGAACAAGAGCGAGGCTTGGTCCTTTAAGAAGACCAGAAGCAACATGGCCGATGTTAGCGACCTATGCTCCACATCCAGACATTGACACAATGCCAGGTAATGAACTGCTTGATCAACACAAAGAGTTGATAAAACTCTACAGAAACATAACACACTTCGTCTTAAGGACACCCGTGGTCTAACCAATAGTAATTACACCTACTGCAGCTCCTACACAGAGCACAGGTACAACAATTACTCTACAAACATTACATGCCATAATTGGCAAAGTGCCCACAAAACGTGAAATAATTCCTTTCTGGGTAGCTCAGAAAATATCCCAGTTAGAAGCAGTATTCCCAAATACAACACCATTTGAAAAACACACAGAATGTGAACTATCTGCTTGCCCATGGGGATTACACTACAGTTAGAGGATTGCACCTCTTGGGGTACAGTCTTTGCTGCCACATATGCCGGAACTCATGATATTCCTTCTTTAGCAGTAATACAAGATGTATTAAGACAAATACAAAATGAGTACAGAGCAGAACTTGCCATAAACTTAGGGATGAAGTTATTGCATAACTACGACCAGGTAGCAGCCATAATACTGGCTAATAATAAAGGGGAAGCAACATCAGTGTCAATCTGCCAATGCCTATGGGAGTTCTCTCCATTAGAACAGGTGAATGAACTACCCAAAGTAATTGAAACTGCGTATGCCGAATTAGGCAGGGATAGTTTGGGGGGAAGATATTTAAAATCTCAATTACAGGGCAGTCCCGAAAAGGACACTTCTAAGCAGATACCTACTTCTTCTAAAAAGAAGTGGGATAATAAAAAAGAAATCTCTAAAGACAGGAGATCTTAGTCCCTAGGTATGTCTCCTCCACATGAGCCCTCTGAAAAGAGGTACAACCTTTGGAATAGGAAATATATTAGGAAACCTGACAGGTATCAGGATACTGATACATGTTCATCTTGTTCCTTTCAGGGCTTGAAGAAAAGCTCCAAAAGAGATGGTTGGTCAGAAAATAGAGAGGAGGGCACACACCCCCAGATTCATCATTGTGATGTTTTGCAAGTCCTTAATAGCGATTATTAAGGAATCGCTATTAAAGACTCGTAAAACGGCATTCATGTAGAAATCGCAAAAAAAATTGCGATTTCTACAGCTTCCTTATTTGCGATTAGCAAATTGCTAATTGCAAATAAGGAATAACTCCCCATTCATTCCTTTGGGCCTAAAGGCCCATAGTAATGAATGGGGAGTCATTCCTTATTTGCGATTAGCAATTTGCTAATCGCAAATAGAGATGCGATTTCAAGGGTGCCAGGGGTGTCCAAAGGACACCCTGTAGCACCCCTGAAATGAAAATGTAGACTGATGTTGCGCACACACATGTCCAAAGGACATGTGTGTGTGTAACATACAACTTAGAAAAATGCACTAAAGTGCATTTTTCTAAGTTTTCGCTATTTACCACGAAGTCAGACTTCGTGGTAAATAGCGGCCAAAAATTGCGAATTCGCAACTCTAAATTGGTTCATGAATTGCTTTTAAGGAATCTCAAATAGATTCCTTAAATCCAATTCCTCGCAATATAGCGATTTCGCAATTTGCGATTTTTGCATTTGGGGTGATGAATCCCAAATGCAAAAATTGCGCTCGCAAAGGGCCAGATTCTCAGAATCTGGGCCTTTGCGAGCCGAATTTACTTTGATGAATCTAGCTGACAGTCCAGAGACAAGTAGCGCACTCAAGACTTTACTTCTAAAAAAGAAGATAAGCAAAATCCCAAACCACAATTTATGAAAAAGAAAGTTGCTGGTCAAAAAATCAGACATTACCAGAATTCTGAGGACACAACTTCTGAATGGGGAATGGGCTCTGACATTGCTAGACAGTGCGGCAGAAGTAACAATAGCTTGCCTGAGCCTGAAGGAATTTCTTGTGACACCGGAGTTGAATGGTTACATCACAGTGGAAACACCAGACACCAGGCAGATACCTACTTCTTCTAAAAAGAAGTGGGATAATAAAAAAGAAATCTCTAAAGACAGGAGATCTTAGTCCCTAGGTATGTCTCCTCCACATGAGCCCTCTGAAAAGAGGTACAACCTTTGGAATAGGAAATATATTAGGAAACCTGACAGGTATCAGGATACTGATACATGTTCATCTTGTTCCTTTCAGGGCTTGAAGAAAAGCTCCAAAAGAGATGGTTGGTCAGAAAATAGAGAGGAGGGCACACACCCCCAGATTCATCATTGTGATGTTTTGCAAGTCCTTAATAGCGATTATTAAGGAATCGCTATTAAAGACTCGTAAAACGGCATTCATGTAGAAATCGCAAAAAAAATTGCGATTTCTACAGCTTCCTTATTTGCGATTAGCAAATTGCTAATCGCAAATAAGGAATAACTCCCCATTCATTCCTTTGGGCCTAAAGGCCCATAGTAATGAATGGGGAGTCATTCCTTATTTGCGATTAGCAATTTGCTAATCGCAAATAGAGATGCGATTTCAAGGGTGCCAGGGGTGTCCAAAGGACACCCTGTAGCACCCCTGAAATGAAAATGTAGACTGATGTTGCGCACACACATGTCCAAAGGACATGTGTGTGTGTAACATACAACTTAGAAAAATGCACTAAAGTGCATTTTTCTAAGTTTTCGCTATTTACCACGAAGTCAGACTTCGTGGTAAATAGCGGCCAAAAATTGCGAATTCGCAACTCTAAATTGGTTCATGAATTGCTTTTAAGGAATCTCAAATAGATTCCTTAAATCCAATTCCTCGCAATATAGCGATTTCGCAATTTGCGATTTTTGCATTTGGGGTGATGAATCCCAAATGCAAAAATTGCGCTCGCAAAGGGCCAGATTCTCAGAATCTGGGCCTTTGCGAGCCGAATTTACTTTGATGAATCTAGCTGACAGTCCAGAGACAAGTAGCGCACTCAAGACTTTACTTCTAAAAAAGAAGATAAGCAAAATCCCAAACCACAATTTATGAAAAAGAAAGTTGCTGGTCAAAAAATCAGACATTACCAGAATTCTGAGGACACAACTTCTGAATGGGGAATGGGCTCTGACATTGCTAGACAGTGCGGCAGAAGTAACAATAGCTTGCCTGAGCCTGAAGGAATTTCTTGTGACACCGGAGTTGAATGGTTACATCACAGTGGAAACACCAGACACCAGGGTGAGCGTCCCACATAAATTATATGAAATAGCACTCCGGATGGAGGGGGACAACCCAGGAAAGTAAAAGGTCTTTTAAGGAAGAACTTATCATCTGGTTATGACATCCTGTTATAATACCAAGATTGGCTGCCTGCATTCGTAATTGAGTACCCCAGGGAAGAAAGTATAATTTTTCCTGCATTTTCCAACCACGTTCCCGTTCACCTTAAACATACATATGCACAGGAGTGGGCAGTAGCCCAAGCGCCCGCATTGTACAAAAATCACGCAGGGTGGGATGAGCACTCAACATACCACTTGATCCCATTAAAAGTTTCACCTAATGCTCAGAGGCAATATCCAATACAGCAAGAAGCTAAAAAAAAAGGTCCGGGAGATCTTAGATCAACTTGAATACCAGGGGATAATTGAAAAATGTACTTCATCAATGAACAATCCTTTGTTTCCTGTCACTAAACCCGACAATACATATCATCTAGTTTTAGATTACAGACATTTAAACTCACGCACAAAGACATTTGCTGTCCAAAATGCACATAGTGTGCATTGATGAATAACATTGTGCTAAAAAAATACAAAACCTCCCTTGATATCTCAAATGGATTTTTCTGCCAAAATATAGCACCTGAAAGCAGGTATCTGACCGCATTCAGTACATTAGGGTCCTAATGACAATTTTGTCTACTAGCACAAGGGCATAAGAATAGCCCGGTTGTATTTTCAGCAAGAGTTACTTCAAAAATGTTCTTAAGAAGCATTGTCCTATGTGGATGATAGTTATCTGACAGACAACGACTTAGAGAGGCACTTGACCAGGGTAAGCACCATTATTATGGGATTTGCCAGAGAGGGCTACAAATGTAACTTAAAAAAATTCAAAATAGCCCACCTCAATGTCCTATTTTTGGGATATGAGCTGTCAAGTATAGACAAAAGTCTGGCAGCTAACTTAGTAGAAAAGTGTGCCCTGCTCCAGCCTTCAAAATCCTAAAAAAAATTACAATCAATACAACGATTCCTAAATGTTGGCAGGACATACATTTTAGATTACGCACAAAGGGTAAAACCTTTCTATGACTTAATAAAAGCTGACTTTTGCAGCCAGAGATTGGAAACAAGAACATACTAATATTCTTTGTTTACTCCAGGAAGACATGCTTGCTTCCAAGCACTTCCAAACACGTGTAAATGTATGCCACTTAGTGATCGGAATAAATGTGGGTCAATACGGGTACCCTTATTTAACCTTCAATGAAGGAGAAACTGTACCAATCGCTTACAAATCACACCAGTACATGAATGCAGAAATGCGTTTCACTACAACAGAAAAAATACTGACAGCCGTTCAGACTGCTTAGCAAAAGAAAAGATCACTGGCTCAGGGAAAACGCATTATTGTTGTTACTCCAGTACCAGCTTTAGAAGCAGTTACAAAGGTCAGCATCCCAAATGCAAAAGTGTTACATCCAAGATGGATACAATGGGCTAATTCTCTTACTGCAACAGATGTTGAATACAGATTTGATCCAAGTTTAAAAATACAAGCATTTCTGCAATATGAACAAAATATCCTATACCTAATGACATTTTGCCTCTAGAACGATATGAATACATTATTTTATATATATATATTTTTGGCATGTGCCATCGTTAAAGGTCGCTTGCGTGATGGCAAGTTTCATCTTAGTTGCGCAAAAACGCAATCTCTAGGAGACTGCATACCACAGATATCTTAAGATGTTTGGAAATGGTGCAGTATGACCCAGACCACCAGTTTTTGGTCACCATTAATATCGAATCGCTGTATACCAGCATCCACCAGGAAGCCACGCTGGTGGCAGCAGCATGCGCCCTGGGGGAGTGTGAGTGGTTTAATGACACACCACAGACATTCGTGTTACAATGCATAGAGATTGCACTTACACACAATATTTTTTTGCATATAAAGACCAGTTGTACCTCCAGACATCGGTGCCTTCAATGAGGGCTTCTTTTGCCCCCAGTCTGGCCTGCATTTATGTAGGCTAGTTTGAATCCAGTCACATCAATCTCTTCAAGAGGAACATTTTCTCTGGAAGAGATATATTGATGATGTGTTGTGCATTTGGTCAGGCACAGAAGATGAGCTCCAGTTGTTTCTGAATTGGTTCAACACCTTGGATGAGTGTCTGAAATTTACATGGACGGTGGATAGGAATACAGCAACTTGCCTGGACCTTGATATACAGGCAACAACAACAAACTAGTGACCCATGTACATCAAAAACCCACCTACAAAAACTCAGTTTTACGCCACAGATCTTATCACCCAAGGGCTTTGCGTGATAATTTACTGGTGGGCCAATTCCTGCGTTACCGCAGGAATTGTTCATCCAGTCAGAGAACAAGCTGAGGAATTGTCCAAAAGACTGGAGGACCAAGCATATCCCAAGAAAGTCATCACACAAGCACGGAAAAGGGCCTTAAACACTCCTCGGGCTGCCCTCCTTGAAAGGACTAACAAATCATCAATGACTGTATACCAGTGGTCACCACGTTTGGACCACTGTCGACAAAAATCAAACAGACCATCAGGAAATATTGGCATTTGCTCAGCACCTCATCAATGAAAATGCCCCAACCAAGATTTGCCTTTAAAAGGTCTACCAGTTTGCTTGACCGTTTAGTTTACACCCGGCCCGTGCAGGAGCCCAGAGAAACTGGAGTGCCCCCTGGTCACTATCCATGTGGGGAGTGCTCGGTGTGTGAACTGACTATATCCTTTAGGAGTGTCACTTTGACACATGGAAAAACCTGGCACCTGAATAGGTTTAGCAATTGTAACACGGCAACCGTCATTTAGAGATTTACGTGTCCAGGTGATCTTTACTATATTGGTCTCACAACACGTAAAGTCAAAGTTAGAATTCAGGAACATGTGAGCACGCTCAAAGCGGGCAAGCTCACAACCAGACTGGTACAACATTTTGTAACACAGAAACATCACCACAAGGACATACGGTGGGTGGTACTAGAAAAGGTAACAGGGAATCAGTATAATATGAAGAGCAGACTGAGCACAAAAGAAGCACGGTTGATCTATCAAGAAGGGGTGGACTAACACGGGCTCAATTACCTCATTGAATGGAACAAAATGGCACCATTCTAGAGAAACCAGGTTCTTTAATTTGATAATCACCAGGCGCTGCCCTGATACTGAATATATGGTTGTAGTAGCCTACATAAGTACTCGGGTGCATGGTGTTGATCTGTCCCCATATGTAGCGTAGGAATCAAACTGGGGAGATACATATTCTGCATATATTGATTGCACACCAAGTTGACATGGACAATTCCTATACAACGTGGGGATGTATTGTGAGGCTTTAAATGGTCCAGCAAGGGAAGACACACATAGATTGGAGAGTTATATACATGTTTCATCTCCAGCTAATAGCCTTCAGTATATAGCACTAGTAAAGTTTTAATCGAAGAACGGTGGCAATTTTAATAAACAGAGAGAGGAAACATGTTAATACATATGACATAGTCCACAATGTACCGTGTTTAGAAATTCACGGTGTGTTTGCACTTTAAGATGGCTGCCGCACTTGTCCTGAAGAATATTATTGGACGAGAGGACCCAAAGTAGGGCGAGCCTACACAGGTCAACACAGCGTGTGCTTGGTATGAAATTCAATGCCGCTCGGCCGAGACGCTGAAGTGCTGAGCTGATGCAAGTCACTCGCGTTGACACGGTAAGCAGGTGTTAGCAGATCAACTGGTGGGGAGGAAGCTTTTTTTTTTTAAATCACTTGGGCTCCTAACTAAATTGATTGGCGGGAGCCCTTTCTTCCAGGGACTCTTGCTAACAGTATGGTGTGGCTACAGGTGATGAGCACAAACTAGTGGCAGAAGCACTACCACCGGGCGAAGATATTAGCTAGTGATCAAACGCGCTGTACACGCAATAGCAACACACAATAAGAAATTGTATGGGCTTCTATATAAATTGGTCAGCGTGAGCACTTTTAACAAGGGGCTCTCATAAACAACATAGGGTGGTTACCGGTGGTAGTACAAATTAGTGGCAGATGTACTCCCACTGGGAGACGGGGATATAGATACTTGCAAGTGACAAATGCATCATAATCGCAATAGTGACCCACGATAAGAAACGGGTGGATCCCTACTCCGAGCGACCACAAATCCAATAGTAGGAGGGGTCCTGAATGTCTATCTTACCAGTTGGGCACGTGTTGAGCAGAATGCTAGAATACCTTTCCCTTTCTCCCACAGACTGACGTATCGCAGCAAGTGTGATGAGGATTAGCACACAGGCGCAGTTATAGGGGGTTGCAGGTATGCCGATGAAGGGCAACCACCCGGTAAATATAAATATATTTTACGAGTTTGTTGAAGATCCCCACACACATAAATGTTTTTTACTGGATGTTTTGTCTG
Source organism: Lissotriton helveticus (assembly GCF_964261635.1). Classification (NCBI taxonomy): domain Eukaryota; kingdom Metazoa; phylum Chordata; class Amphibia; order Caudata; family Salamandridae; genus Lissotriton; species Lissotriton helveticus. Next base: position 346,078,097 of record NC_136067.1, on the reverse strand, counting down.
ATGCCTCGTCAAGAGGAAAATAACATTTCAAATAATCCCGATGTAACTCCTACCAATGATCAAACAGCTTCTGACTATTTCATTAACTTTGATATGTGCTCTCTGGATCCAAGTGAGCCAGAAACGACCCCAGCCAAAAAACAATTCAAGCAAGAATTAGAGTACTTTCTTCTCGTTCTTCAAAAGACATACCTGGTATCACCTTGGATTGAACTCTGGGTAATTTCTGGGATATTGTTTTTTCTTTTCTGGCTAGGCTTAGTATTGACTTTTAGTATGCTTATCAATGGGCACTATCTACAACAAGGTTCCACAGCCCAAAAGGTCAACATCCTACTGAAGCCACATCCATCATCACATCGTGCACAAAGACACTTGTCATCAGTGAACATTACAGCTGGTCTTATATCAGATGGTATAGTATAGGACGAGGTTGATTTCAACATTTTCGGCCCGACTGAACTTTTAAAAATTAATCATGTATTTGAAATCTCAATAAGTGATTTAATTACCTCCAGTACATTTTCTGATGATTGGTTCACTGAAACAGTAAATAACATGTTATCTGATTTAGAGAAAACTGCTGCATTTTCTAATAATGAAATGTTAGAGGGTTCTTCAGACTATAACAAATTGTACTGTTACTGACCATATGGTCATCATTTCCTGTACAAATCCATTTTGGCTAGGAATGTTTTTAAGTACCATCAATGGGAACATCGCCCAATACCACCAAAAAGTAGTTCACTAATGTTTGCACAGAAATGTGCATACTTTTCAGGGTTTAACACCACAGACCCAGCCTCATTTTACTATACGGTTGTACCAACATCAGCACTGAAAATTATGTTGACAAACACTAAACAGATTTACTCTGCTTCCTTTTTGGCCCAATTGTCTGAACAGGTTTTCAACCTATGGAAAGACAAAATTGACTCAAAATCGATTTGGGGTTCAAGGGACTGGCACATCCAGGGTACAGAAGCACTATGTAGAGCATGCCTCATTCAACAGCATATGATCTTTTTTAATGATACTGTGCAGCAGACATCCTGTCTTGGAATAGCCAAGATAAATGACCTGAACACACCAAAGCTTCCTACACCAACACAGGGGTGGCAGATTTCTTCTACAAAGGAAGGGGCAACTGTTGATGATGTACTAAAGTACAATAGATCAGACCCAATTTGGAAGGAGTGGGTATTTTGGCCCTTAGACACAAACACATGGTATAAACGGTTCCTGTACATCACCAAGAAACTCAGTATGCATAGGTCAGACCCACGATATGTACAGAGAGAACATCCAGGAGTAGTGACATCCTATAGTGTTGGGAAGTTGTGCATAGATTTGCTAGAAACCTTAACACTTGCAGAAGTGAAACAACACTTATCTTTACTCTTACAAGACATGGTTATTAGGGACTTTTTACTAGGACCTAGGAAACCACGTCTAAACATTTCAGATCTGCAGGTATTTATGCTGCCTATAATGAAATCTGGGAGATTTCCCAACAAGAAGCCACAGAGAGAATACGGGAAATAGATTTTATAAACTTCGAAAAAGCATTAGCTGTGGTGGATAATGGGTCAACAACTTTGACCTCCAGAGTATATTCATTGAGCAACATTGTATCTTCAGCTATTGACATACTGGAACAGGATTTAGCCATTTTACAACACAGCCAATCACAGTTATGTTCTATTATGTTATTGAGCTGGACGCTGCATTTTTCATACAGGCTTTGTGCGTTGGCCTTTTATAAACAGTACGTCTCTGTTTTCAGAATGCAATCTAACTGATACACAGATAGAAATAGCACACAGGGGAGCAAAGTATAAAATGCTGCAAATTGAAAAACTGGACAGGCTGCCATTCACAGTGGTCGAATTTTCATCCACTGAGTGGCTAATCCACAGCCAAAACACTCTCCCGGTCACTACCTTTCAGTTTCACTATTGCCTTGAGCAAAGACAGGCAGGCAAACATGAAAAGTTGGGTAAATAATACCTTAGAAAATCCTGGGATTTACCATATAGATTTCGATGTCGGAGTTAGGATCGAGAAGTGTTTCTTTGTGGTACTAACTGAGAAAGCACTTTAAGGGGTTCTCTCATGTGCTAAGATATTGTTTTACAGGGGGCCTGTAAAGGTTCAGTTTCGAATCTGTCTTTCCACATGAAAGAAACTCCAGCTGCCATAATCACACCAGCATTCGTGTTACTTTCGAATGGGAGTTACTTGATGCTGAGTGATCAAGGTTGTAGTGTGATGCTCCCGGGCATTGCCTATATGGTCACCTTGAACACCAGGGTTACTTGCTGCATGCAAGTATTATTTTCTCTGACAAATGCAGTCAGGGAGACACGAGTATAGCCTTCACTGAATGTTTCTTTTATGCAGTTTGATACCTTGATCAGAATGAAAGCCATGCTTTTGCAGCCGTGCGGTTAACTTTGCCTCGAGAAACCTTTGAACTTCAAGTTGCATGGAACTTGACAGAGATACAGGCGCTTATGCGTACTAACTGCCCCCAACATTACGTAGAAATGATGAATCATATTGTTAAAATGTCGGATACGAGCAGTTTTGTACACATATTTAAAACCAAAAGGTCAGGATTCCTTAACACCTTCCAGACTATCCTGGGAGTTATTCCTAACTTTATACACTCCGTATTTGGAAGCATTTTCGGGGGTCTACCTCTGTTCCTGCTTGCTATTGCTGGAATCCTGATTGTCGTTTACCTGCTACGCAATGGTCGGACCATCCAAAATTGCAAAAGCTCTCCTGGAAAGATATACCTTGAGCGCATGGTACGACATCTTGGTGCACCTCACCTTCTAGAACAAAGCGATTCTTGGTTCCTGCATCGTACCTGATGCCTGTTTTGCGGAGGGGAATGCAAGTTGGACATCTGTCTGACACCTCTAATAGAGACGCCAGCGGACTTAGGGGCATATTCACAAGGAGCTACTGCTGAATTAACGGCACTTTATCGCAGCCAAAGTTGTGCTAAATTCCCCCCACCATTCACAAGCTGGTGCTAATAGCCCACATCACCAGTTTTCTTGCGATAGCAACTGCAAAAAACATCGCCACAGAGGATGCCCACAACTATCGCTAATGAGATGCAGAGTAGGCGTTCCCGTGCAAAAAGCTGCGACAACACCACACCTCAACATTCACAACAACCAGTCAGATCTGCAATAAGAACACAAAACAAGCAATAAGGCTCGTTAGCAGCAGGAAATTAAAAACCTGCTCTGACCTGGTGTAAAGTCGGACCACAGCCTGCAGCACACAAGGGAGCGCAGCCCACAGCCACACCTGAAGACAAACAGATGCCATGGAGCAACTGAAGCACGGACAACCAAGAGGGCCACAACACCCACCGACACCACATCCAGGACGACACCTCCCTGCCAACCCCGACCAAAGACATGCCACGTCAGCTACACCGAAACATGTACGAAATAATCCGCCTGATGTGGCACAATCAAACTGGTGACATGCATGTGTTGTCACAGAAATGAGCATCTCACATTCACTTTCGAAGCAAACAATAAAACTTTATTGATATTAACACAGAAATGAAGACACATGGCCGATCCCCTCAACACAATCCGTCGGTCACAGCCTGCAAGACAAAAAACATGATGACAAGGTGTGTCCTGCACACATCAAAGGACAGAGAGAGTGCGAAGGAGAGAGAGAAGAAGAGAGGGGGAGAGGGAGAGAGAGAGAAGAGGAGAGGGGGAGAGAGGGACGAAGAGAGGGGTATAGAGAGAGAGAGAGAAGAGGCGATGGGGAGAGAAAGAGCGAGAGAAGAAGAGAGGGGGAGCGAGAGAGAGAGAGAGAGAGAGAGAAGAAGAGCGGGGAAGAGAAAGAGAGAGTGTGGAGGAGAGGGGGAGAGAGAGAGAAAGAGAAGAGGAGAGTGGGAGAGAAGGAGAAAGCCACTCCGGCGCACCCAGGCCACACTGCTCACCTGCTGCCACCGGTGTGTCTCCAACCACTTGCCGGTACGTATAGCAGTACTCCAGGTCACACATCTGAGACAGAGCCGTCATCTGAAACAGAGTCCAGAGACAGGACTGGCACAGTACACACACTTGCACAAGACAACATTGCCCGTCCGCCCATGCAAACACAGGCAGAGACACCCCAGCCCCACCCACCGCCCATCAGAGCATGCCCGCCCATGCACACCCTGGCCTCACTGCTCACCTTCCGCCACTGCTGTGTAGACTGCAGAGCCCACCACATGCTGCTGCAAGCACCAAGCCCGGGACCGGCAGACTTGGCACTCTCCACACCATGCACCCAGGCTGCGAAGGCCACAAGGTCTCATGTCTGGTGCTGGGTCTTGATTACTCCATGGCATAGGACATACCAGTGCACCCGGCACCATCGCAGGCTGCACACCCACTCAGCCCAATGGGGGCCACCTACTCTGTGATCCCGGAAGCAAGGCCACGTGGTGGTAGGCTTGCGCAGCCTGCTGGCTCAGCCTACACTGCGGTCCAGTAAGGCACACAAATCCTGAGCAGTCTGGACTGCTGGGATGGGGCATCATCGCAGGCTGCATACCTACTCAGCAGCTCAAGGTGCCAATGACTCAGTGCACCCAAATTCACCATCCTTTGGTGGGGTGCCTGTGCAGGCTGCAATGCAGCGTGTGTCACAAACCCTGTTTAGTTTAGTTTAGTTTAAAGGAGTTTGTAGAGCGCATGGTAACACCTCCCGGCGTGTCCCCGCGCTATAGAGAAAGACAGCAGCAGCAGAAGAAGGAAAGAGAGAGCCATTTCACACAGCAAAGAGGCAAGTTTTCAGCTTCTTCCTAAATACTAATTCATTACTCTCCAACCTAATCTCTAGAGGCAGGAGGTTCCATTGCCTGGCGGCTAAGGTGCGGAATGATCTGCCACCCATTTTCGCTTTTTTGGGGCAGGTAGTTTTAAGTAGACCCATTCCTTTGGATCTGAGAGATCTGTTGGGTTCGTACACAGACACCAGATCAGACATATATGCCGGCGCTCTGTGATGAATTATTTTATGGCACCATAGCATTGCTTTAAAAGCAATCCTCTTACTGATTGGTAACCAGTGGAGGGCTGCTAGAGAAGGACGTGAGGGGGCACGGCGGGGAAGCCTTAGCACCAGGCGAGCTGCCGAGTTTTGTAGAACCTGTAGTTTGTTTATGTTTTTTACTGAAGTACCCATGAGTAGTACATTCCCGTAATCAATGCGGGACGTTATTAATGCCTGTGTCATGGTGCGCCTGGAGTTGGTGGGTAACAGGTCGAGGGTGCGGTTGAGGGTTTTCATCACCCCGAAACATTTGCCAACAGTCCTCTTTACGTGGCTGTCAAAGGACAGTTTATTGTCCACCCATACACCTAAGTTCTTCGCCTCTTGTGCGGGCGTGGGCAGGGGACCCAGACAACTGGGCCACCATTCTTTCGTCCATTTGACCTCATTTCCTCCCATAATGAGGACCTCTGTTTTTGTCCCATTTAATTTCAAACAGTGTTCATTCATCCACATAGCTAGTTTGGACATGCAGGCGTTGAGGTTATCAGCTTCCTTAGAAGGGGCATGGGTCAGGGATATGAGAAGTTGAGTGTCGTCGGCGTAAGAGACAAGCTCTACGCCGAACGATTGCACCACTTCCGCCAACGGGGCCATGTAGAGATTGAACAGGGTAGGGCTCAGGGCAGAGCCCTGAGGAACCCCCTGTTCCAGCATCACCCTGTCGGAGAGGAAAGTCCCTCTTTGAACCTGGAAGGTCCTGTTAATCAGGAAAGATTTCAGCCAACCCAGTGCCTTGTTGGTGACGCCCGCTTTATTTAGACACTGTAGCAAGATGGTGTGTGCTACAGTGTCAAAAGCGGCACTGAGATCCAGCATGATGAGGGCCATTGTCTTTCCCTTATCTGCACCTTCACGTAGGGTTTCAGTGGCCCTCAGGAGAGCTGTCTCCGTAGAGAAGCCAGTTCTGAAACCCGACTGCGAATTGTGGAAAACATTATGGTTCTCAAGGTGTTCCATAAGTTGACTGTTAGCGATTTTCTCTGCTAACTTGGCCACGTAGGGTAGCAGGGATATGGGTCGCAGGTTGTCCATTATGTCCAGGCTGATGTTTGATTTTTTCTTAATGGGTAATACTATTGCCTGTTTCCACTCCTCCGGTAGGCAGGAGGTAGTAAAGGAAGCATGTAATAGGTGCCTGAAATGAGGCTCTAGTACAGGAAAGGCTTCGGCTAAAATTTTCGGGGGTGCTGGATCCCTAGGGGATCCTGATTTAATTTTTTTGCACATTTTGTCCCGCCCCAGTCAGCACCACATGGTGGTAGGCCCGTGCCAGCCTCAAGGCCTCAGGTCTGTCATCCAGTCACCAGCAGCAGAGGGGTATGTGACGTCATCAGCTCCTTATATTTGCGGGGTCACATGGCCTGTGACGCCTGTGCCGGGTGGGTTTGGTGACCCCCCGGATGTGTGCCCTGCCCCACCTGTGGGAGTTGCTGTACTGGCTACGGCACTGTGTGCCACTGACACCTCAGGTGCCAGAGGTGGATTGTCGGCCGCACTGTGTGGCACTGACACATCAGGTGCCAAAGGTGGATTGTCCGCCACACTGTGTGCCACTGACACACCAGGTGCTGGAGTAGTTAGGCGGGCCACACAGGGAGGCATAGACACACCAGGGGGCGGAGATGTAGATGGTGTGGGGGCAGCAGCATTCAACATCCCCACTCCTTGTGGCAGCAATGCCATGATGAGGAGCTGCAGGGCATGGTAGATCCCAGCTACATTCCGCTGATGTGCAGCGGTGGCTGCTACCCTTTCTGCCTCCATCCGCACCCTGTCCTGCATGAGCCTCCGAGTGTGTGCCAGCTCATGGCTGGTATCGCTTGGAGCCACTCTTATCAGACAGGTGTTCTTCTCTCCGCGATGTCAGTCAGGGCTCTTTGGAGACCATTGAGTGGGGCTACACACCCAAGGATGGCGTCAAGTTTGGTTGCCATGTTGCCGAAGCCCAACCGCCCCTGCTCTGCGGTCTCTCTCTGGCACTCCAGCACATGGCATTGAAAGGCCATGTGTTGTTCCTTGGGGTCTTGGGAGAGTGCCGGGGCTGTGGGTGCATCCTGCTGGGTGATTTGGGTAGTGGCTGGGGTCTCCTTGATGTAGCTGTCCCGCCTTGAAGGTGAGTGGCGGATGAGGTCAATGATGTCTTGGATGGCTTGGGTATTGATGCTGGTGTTGTCCTCCTCATCATCAGTGAAGAGTGGCTTGGACTGCTGTGCAGCAGGTGTGGACGGTGCCCCTGCGATGTGAAGGGGAGATGGTGTATTACTATGTGTCCACATGTATGTAGCCGCATGGTACATGTTGACATTCAGACAGCATGGCATTGTACATTGTGACAGTCTGTAGATGTGGGCGAGGACCCAGAGTGATTGTGGGTGTGCACTATGCTCCGCTTGCTTGTGCATGTGTGCCATTGTGCCCATCTCCACCCATCCCCCCAGTACCTGGTGGTTACTCAACCTATTGGGGTTGTGTTGTGCCCTGTCGAGCAGTGTCCAATCCCCCGACTCTGGCCACAGTCTACACACTGATGACTGTTGACACCAACTCCTCAATGTCATCCAGCAAGAGCTGTGGCACTGGGCCCCCACCACCAGTCTGCGTTGCTGCCTTCTGGTTGGTCGAGAGTTTCTCCTTGGTCTGCCGCTTGATGTCATTCCATCGCCTCTTGACCTCGTCCATTGTCCTCCTGTGCTCCCCGACGGGATTCACCTTGTCCACAATGTCCCGCCATATTCCATTTTTGGGACCCAATGACAAGTTGGATGTGACGAACAGTTGTTGATGATGTTGCATCACCTCCTTCACTATGATCTTGTTCACCTGAGGACTGAACTTCATCCTCCTCTTCTTCTTGTCCTTGCCGTTCTTTGTCCTCTAGGTCCCGGGCTGGTCCTTCAGGGTGCTTGTTGGGTTGTGCTCATCCTGTGCGCCTGCTCCGGCTGCCTCCATGGTGCTTGGGTGTAGGTCAGTTTGTGTTTGGGTGTTTTTTCTACTTGTACGGTGATTTTTCTTGCCTGCCAGGTGTGTATTGCAGGCCTGGCGCTGCTTACCGCTGGTTTCCTCATCGCGCTTTCACCCATTGCATATTTTTGGGTGTTGTTGTTTGTGTTTTTGTCTTCATCGAGGTGGTTGTGTCGTGGACATTGTCCGCGGTTTCGGCAGACTATCGCATGCCACCGCCGTGTTGTGAATTCCACGTTTTCACTAGTTTATTTTCCTGTGATAGGCTGCGATGTTGAAAGTTGCGTTATGCTACTCTTTGTGGTAGTTATCCCATGTTCTTGTGAATATATCCCTTAGATTCCAGGCTGGAACCACTGTGGACCCATGCTCGTTTCTGTCCTCAACGTATTCCCATCTTGACAAATGCATTCCTCGAGGAGCTGCAAGTGCGTTGGATTTCAGCTCCAACCTTGGCACCGAGGTATTGACTACAGCACCGGCTGCCTCTCCAAGAGCTGTTGGCATCACTGAGTTTTATCTATGCACTCTTGACGTGCTATGCGAGGTACTACAATGTTTGTCCCCTACGGCTGCATGCAGCGACAATGTTATGTCTCCCAGACAGGACATCTAATCGGAATCTGGCTCACTGTGTGCTGGGAACGAGTTCAGTTTTTTCTTTCCCCTTTTTTCTCAAAATAACTTTTTTCAAATTGACACTTTCGATAATAAAGCAATGCCTTCTAAGTACGCTGGCAGTAGTTCAACTTGTGTGATCAAACTCATTTAGAACTGTGATTAGCAGGAATTTACTACAATGTCAAACTTCACAAAGATACATTTGTCCTCATTTTAAACTGTTTTTAAAGGATTTTTAACGTTTCTAGAAATATTTTAAATCAATGCTTGATAATTTTATGCACTGACACTGTTATAATGTGTAACTCAAATGTGTGTTATTATTGTTAAGTAATAGGTGGAATGGGTGTTATATTTCATATCGGTACTCTGATATAGGTCCAGGAAACACCTTACACTTTCCCTACATCATCTCGCTATCATTTCATATGAATGAGCCTTATAAGGACATAACTAGGCCTGGGCAAAGCACTACACTACGCTCACGTAGTTTGCAAAGTTTAAGCAACTTCGCACTACGCGAACTGCACGTATCACAGTGCGAACACGCGTAGCGCAGTGCAGCGGTCCTTTTTTGCTTGCTCGCGGTCCTCAACGTCAAGTTGGTGACGCGAGCAAGCCAAATGACATCCTGGCAAGACTTTTTCCTTGCTCGCAATCAGCAACATCAAGTTGCCAATCGCGAGCGTGGAAAATAAACGTCCCTGCGGGATTCTCAACGCGGGGATGTCTGGTTTCTCATTGCGAGTGGACCCGTATTCTCGCGACCACTCGCGATGAGAAACTACCAGTCCGCGTTGTGAAAGCTGCCGCTCGAATAAAAATCTCCTCGAGCGGTAGAAAACTACAGCTCGTACTGTGCAAGATGCCGTTTTCAATGATTGCACAGTGCCGGATGCTTGTCCGCACTGTGAAATCATTGAAAACGGCATCTTGCACAGTGCAAACATGCTACTACGCAGTTTGCACTACTCGCGTAGTGCGTAGTGCGAAGTGTACTTTCCGTAGCTTCGCGAAGCGCTACTTTGCAAACTACGCGCAGCCCTAGATATAACTCCAAATAAGGACAGAATGTCTTATAGTGACATAACGCCTTATAAGGACTGCAGCCTTTTTTGGACTAAACCTTTCATCTAGTTCCATGCAGAGGGTGGGTTTTCCCAATCGATATTGCTAAGCCATAATCCTTAGCACATATAAATAGTTTATGAGTACACTCTCCAGGAGGTATACTTCACCTCTTCCATCAACGCACAAAATGTAATCCCCAACGTCATCCTCATACTGAACAATGAGTAACACACACACATAGACTGTATAAATACAGCACCTCTTGCTATCAGTAGTCAGGAGGGAACCGAGACTTCAAGGCCGCCACACTGACCAGAGACGCTGCGACTCAGACATGCCATCACTCCAGCTGACAGTAGTCTGACTATCCCTTGCGGGGTGTCCAATTCAAGTCCACGACGAAGTCCCACACTCTCACTATTCAGGTAATGGGGTTCGACTAGATCCTAGTGAGATTCTTGGCTCTTAGACTCACTCAGGCACATGCATCAACCATTTATGCGAGTGCAAACAGTGAGATTCGCAAAACTTGGTCGTTTGCACCTGCAAAAAGCACATTTGCGATGCATCAAGGTTGAAGGCACTTGCAATTAGTTGTGATTTCTCAAATTGCGATTGCATTTAAAGAATCACAATTTGCGATTTAAATGCAATGCAAGAACCACTTTAGAATAGTGATTTCGCTACTGGGGGGCGCAAATTACCATTAGGTTGAACTTGATGGTAATTTGCAAAAATGTGGAAAAATAAACTAAAGTGCATTTTTCAAAGTTGTAGGTTACACACACACATCCCATTGGGGCATGAGTGCGCAACATATGTGCACAGAGCAATTTCAGTGGTGCAACAGGGTGTCCTTTTGACACCCTTGCACCCTTGAAATTACATGCGCAATTTGGAAGAACCTATTGGTACTCGCAAATTGCGCATGCAATCTCCCATTCATTCCTATAGGCCTGTAGACCCATAGGAATGAAAGGGAAGGCATTTCTTAATTGCGACTCGCAATTTGCGAGTCACAATTAAGGAATGTTTGGGAATCGCTATTTTTATAGCAATTCCTACATGCATAAAGTTTTGCAATTCCTTAATTGCGATTCCTTAATAATAGCTATTAAGGAATCGCAAAAGCCTACATTGATGCATGTTCCTGTTAGACTCTCAGGTTTAGGCTCTTTTCGCACCTACTAACATGCTAGGTACATTTAGGTACATCTAGACAGGCTCTTAGGAGTACGCACTTTATTTTATAATTGCATTTCATATTCATGTATATGTTCATGACTATTGCAAAATGGTAGAACAATACTATTCCTTTTTATTCACTCTACTGCTGATTCTATATCTCTGCTACTGTGTCACAGTTGTGGCAGCACATTTGTTTTACATGAGAAGAACAATGGTACAATAAATTCTTATTGTAAACATGCCCGACTCTTTCTTCTGTGTATCCCTCAGAGAACAAAACAAGCAAGCACGAGTGACTGGGTGAAAAGTAGCATATTGTTTACACAAGTCTAAGGAATCAGGGTTTGTTGTGTTCTGAGGTTGCCATATGGAGATACTAGTGGCACTGTGAGCTAGCTAATGCAAAACATAGGCTAACATATTCGGTGGGGGTGTACAGAGTCAGTCTACCACTAGACCCACAGTATATGTTATACATAAACAGCGCAGGTCCTGCATGAAGGGTACAATAGGAACTATATTACACACTTTTTATCACGGAATGGGGAACTATCTTTCAAATATACCACTGCAAACACTTTACCCCAAGTGTTACAATCAGCTAATTCAGGAACCAGGTTTATCGGCAGACTTATTGTCAAAATCCTGTGCTTCTTCATAGGTGTGGTATTTGGAAAAACAGCTCCGAGATACCCAAATTTCTCGGCAAGCCAATAAGGAAGGTCACCCTTACTTTGTGGATGCTTGTCCATTATGGAATTAACCATCAACGAACTGATGGTCACACCACCAGGTGCAGGTGGTTGCGCAGCAACTCCAGGTGGTCCCACCTGGAAGTCGCGCAACATGAACTGAATACCAGCTCTAAGTATACGTATTAATGAAGTATGTAATACGCGTAGCTCTATGACTGTAGCAGTGAGATAAGTTGGGTGAGGGTTGTACCCAGCCAAAACGGCCCAAGTGGCCCCATCTATTGATAAGGGGCCTAAACGGACCAGTGATATTGTGTATGGAAGGGCACCATTAAACCATATTTGGTATTGCCAAGCTGTGAGCGGAACCTCAATAATTCTATACAGTCTATAATCCCGCGGAGTCATGGTGGCAGTATACTCGTGAAACAATTAGTCTGTCCCATCGACTGCCGGAAAGGTGACCCAAGAATAGAATAGCTCAAAGCAGAATGATGGATCCACTTCTACAACAAAGATAAGTGCAACACCTGTATTAGGTTCTCCATAATTTAGTCAGATAAACCCTGAGCGGTGCCTGGTTAGGTGGCGCAATAGCAACCGCCACAATGAATAACAGAGAATAACAACCTATGCATGGCAGCACAACAAAGGTTTAAAAGAAAGAATAAGACCTTTTAAAATTCCAAGCTTGAAAAACCTACAAAATATCACAATATAGGAGGCTACACTCTCACAGTTGTCTCCGGAAACAGAAGTGAGGGGATTGTGGACAAGCACAAGCAGTACTCAGGATTCTCATAGATAAGAACTAGACCAAACATTGGCGGCGCCATGTTGCAGGGATTCTGCACATACACAGAACTATGTGCAGGAAAAAATGACCTCGGTGTATAGGGGTTGTACCTTCCTACCACCTTAGTACACAAAATCTTAAAACCCACTAGTTATAGTGTCTCATTCGTTCTCCTACATTATCACAAAGCTACAAATGATCAGACAACCCAGAACACATATCTCCCTCCTCTCTCAGGAAGCGTGGTAGCAAGACATACCCTTTCGATAACTCACTTGTACTTTTCCACAATAAGGATTGTCAGAGTCACTGTATAGTTCAAAATGTTAATTTTAACTTGTGTGCTCTATAATGCAGTATACAAGCCACTACCAGCAGCAAAATGCATAAACCTAGAACAGTTAGCATTGTAACAATGCCATGGAATATAAAGGGGGATGTCATCATATACAGATAGTGGGAAAAGGACAATAAGGCCTAACCACACTCACCTTGGTAAGTTGAGGTTTATTATATAAAAGACGATCTCTGTGCTTTGGCAGCAGTCTTCATACCATAGAGCCTAGATGGAAGGTTTACTTCATAATGAATATCTCAAGAAACTGAATAAACGTATGTCAAACTATGACCTTGCTTTTTCAAATGAAGTATGTACTTCCTGCGTTTCTTTCAACCCTACTGTCAATGGTCGTGGGCATAACATTGATATTTATTATATTTTTTCCTCTGTAAAATTTTTTAATTTTTTTATCTGAATTCACTATTCACGCCATCTCGATGGGCAATCATTGCCCACAGAGCATTAATGTTACCCCCATTTGGGGCCAGAAATCTTTTATCTGTAGAACAATATATTGACAATGGTATATCAGCTACTTGAACGGTGTCTCCCATAGATTATTGGAGAAATGGGTTACCTCTCATAAGAAAGTTTCTGACATTTATCTGGACGGCACCCCTAATGATGCGCATATTAGGGCAGCGTTTCTCACAATATTTTGGGGTGCTAAAGAGAGCTTAATTAGATCCCCCTTCCAGCCCAGTACTCGTAGACCAGGCTGGTTTGATTGCAGTTGCTCTACTTCCCACAAATCTCTTATGGTTGCCTTACCTAAGACCCCTCACTGTCCCCTGGAAGTAAGAGCATGTAGGTGTGAGTACAGAAAAGAAAGAGTTAAAGGATGTGACATGGGGCACCCTGATAGAAACCAGTTTTACTAGGGGCTCTGCAACCTTTTGGCATGTTATTAACCGCATGCGCGCTAGCGGTTTTCCCGCTGCGCGCTGCGTTTTTTAAAAAGCCGCGTTACATGACGAGCTGAGCTCGTCATGAGCGTGCGAGCGGCGCAACTCATGACGAGCTCAGGTCGTCATGAGCGCGGAAGGTGTTAAGGGCCCTCTGCTGAAAGATAATAGTGCTGCTAGACTTGAGGCTGCCTTCTGTAAGTCTGAGTGGGTGGCCCATTTTTCTAAAATGTATTCTATTTCTCGCAATCAGAGTAAGGGGGTGGAAGGCTCTGCATCGGGTACTTGCAATTCATGCTTCACTCTAGATGAAATTATTGTGGCACTTGAGGGCAAAAAGGGCAGAAAAGCCCCTGGCCCAGATGGTATTCTGGTTTATCTTTTTTAAAGATATTATTCCCCTTGTGGGGCCTTATTTTGACCAGAATGTTGGGGGTTTGCTGTTTTTCATGCCTTTTGGAGACATCATCGGAATCTGTGATAGTGCCCATCTTTAAGACAGGGTATCGATCTAACCCCGGTTGTTACTGTCCTAGTTCTTCACTCGACTCCTTGGTAAAAGTGACCAGGAGAGTATTGCTAAATAAATCAGAAATGTGGGCTGGGCTAAGGATAATGATGAACGTTCAGACCTGCAACACAGTTTTTATAGAGGAATGGGGAAAATAGAACAAGTTTTAATCTTAACCTGCTAGTAGGCAATTGTACTTCATTGAAAAAGGGCCAGTTCTTTTTAGCATTTGTTGATTTGTCAAGTTCCATTAACTGTGTCCTCCATAAAAAATGTTGGGGACCCTTTTTGTCCATGGGGTGGAGTCGCTGTTAATATACCTTCTTAAAGACATGCATGCAGGGGGAATGGCAATTTGGAGTGAATGCACTCGCACTTTCGACCTTGAGAGAGGTGTCAGACGGGGTTGCATTCTTGCACTCCTTCTATTTACTTCGTACATCAACAGTCTGGGTTCTGTTTTAACTAAATCCTGTAAGGATCTTTCCCAGATTGCCCATAGACCCATCCCCTGTCTACTGTATGCTGACGATGCAGTTCTTCTGTCCTGCACTCCGTTGGGTCTGCAGCAACTACTTACCTGCTTTGTCAACTATATGAACAACTTGGGCCTGAATGTTCATTTTCGTAAGACATTCATTATAAAATGTGGGACTACAGTTAAGAAGTGCCGAGATTTCCTGATTGATAATGTAAAATACATTTTTACCCCAACCTTTTAGCACTTTTTGTGATGCACTGACAGCAAGTGTGCTGCCTCAAATTTACAAGGACACGTAATGCCACCTTGTGTGGCTTTTCATGTCCTTGTAAACAAGGTCCATTTTAAATGCAGCACATTGTGTGAAAATGATGTTCCATGGGTATTGCTGTTTGTGTTCCTATGCAACACCCATGGAACCTGACACATTCCCAGATTTATGAGAAATCGTAAACCTGGGACTGCATCAGAATGCTACACCTCCCCAGGGGAGGTGCAGGGAGACGCAGCAAGGAGAAATATGTTAATTTCTTGTTTTTTCCTCTTTCAATGCATGCTGTATTGTGTGTCGGCGCATGGCAGCCAAATTGTTTGCCAGTACAGGGGAGAGCACCCTGCATATATTTGTCACTAAACTTGACAGGAAGCCAGTTAAAAAGATGGTAACCATATGTAATGCAAAATGTGTGTTGACTGCATTATATGGGGTGGGAGTCTCAGGCTTCAGTAATTTTAATCTGCTCCAGATTGTGAAAAATGTTTTTCTCAGGAACCTTTTATCGGTTCCTCAGTATTGTCCTTTATCAATCAATCAATCAATCAATCAATCATACAATTTGTATAGCGCGCTACTAACCCGGAAGGGTCTCAAGGCGCTTGGGGAGGGGTTTGCTACTGCTCGAACAGCCAGGTCTTGAGTTGTTTCCTGAAGGTGAGATGGTCCTGTGTCAGCCGGAGGTGGATGGGGAGGGAGTTCCATGTCTTGGCTGCCAGGTGGGAGAAGGATCTTCCTCCGGCGGTGGCTCTTCGCATGCGTGGTACGACGGCGAGGGCGAGGCTTGTAGAGCGTAGCTGGCGGGTGGGCGTGTAGAATGTCAGGTGGTCGTTGAGGTACTTGGGGCCCTGGTCGTGGAGAGACTTGTGTACGTGGGTCAGGAGCCTGAACGTGATCCTTTTGCTGACGGGGAGCCAGTGCAGGTCCTTCAGGTGGCCGGAGATGTGGCTGCATCGGGGGATGTCCAGGATGAGTCGGGCGGAGGCGTTCTGTATGCGCTGGAGTCTTTTCTGTAGTTTGGCTGTGGTTCCTGCGTAGAGGGTGTTCCCGTAGTCCAGCCGGCTGGTGACGAGTGCCTGGGTGACCGTCTTCCTGGTTTCGGTCGGGATCCACCGGAAGATCTTACGGAGCATGCGCAGGGTGTTGAAGCACGATGAGGAGACGGCGTTGACTTGTCTGGTCATCGAGAGGGAAGATTCCAGAATGAAGCCCAGGTTGCGTGCGTGGTCGGTTGGCTTGGGTGCGGTGCCCAGGGCAGGGGGCCACCAGGAGTCGTCCCAGGCAGAGGGCGATGGTCCCAGGATGAGGACTTCCGTCTTGTCTGAGTTCAGTTTCAGGCGGTTGTTCTTCATCCACTCGGCGACGTCTTTCATCCCTTCGTGCAGGCTCGTTCTGGCGGTGGCGGGGTCTCTGGTGAGGGAGAGGATCAGTTGGGTGTCATCAGCGTATGAGATGATGTTGAGGTTGTGCTGGCGTGCGATGGTTGCAAGAGGTCTCATGTAGACGTTGAAGAGGGTGGGGCTGAGTGATGATCCTTGCGGTACGCCGCAGATGACTTCGGTGGCCTCGGATCGGAACGGTGGGAGGCGGACTCTCTGTGTTCTTCCGTCAAGGAACGAGATGATCCATTCTAGTGCCTTCTCTTGGATCCCGATGTTGTTGAGGCGTTGGACTAGAGTGTGGTGGCAGACGGTGTCGAACGCTGCAGAGAGGTCCAGGAGGATGAGGGCCATTGTTTCCCCATTGTCGAGCAGGGTTCTGATGTCGTCGGTGGCTGCGATGAGGGCGGTCTCGGTGCTGTGGTTGGCTCGGAATCCAGACTGCGAGGGGTCGAGGGATTCGTTCGTCTCGAGGAAGGCTGCAAGCTGTCTGTTGACGGTCTTCTCGATGACTTTGGCAGGAAAAGGGAGGAGCGAGATGGGGCGGAATTTCTTGAGGTCGGTGGGGTCCGCTGTTGGTTTCTTCAGTAGCGCGTTGAGCTCGGCATGCTTCCAGCTCTCTGGGAAGGTGGCGGTATTGAAGGAGGTGTTGATGACGTCTCGGAGTTGGGGTGCGATGATGGAGTCGGCCTTGTTGAAGATGTGGTGGGGGCAGGGGTCGGTTGGAGATCCGGAGTGGATGGTGTTCATCGTGCGGGCTGTGTCTTTGGTGGTCACCGAGGTCCAGGTGCGGAGGGTGGCGGTGGGGGGCGTTGGTTCGACGGTGGGGTGCGTGGATGATGCGCCGAAGCTGTTGTGGATGTCGGCGATCTTGCGGTTGAAGAAAGAGGCGTGAGAGTCACAGAGGTCTTGAGAAGGAGTGATGTCGTTGTTGCCCGTGCTGGGGTTGGAGAACTCCTTGATGATGCTGAAGAGTTCCTTGCTGTCGTGGGCGTTGTTGTTCAGTCGTTCCTTCAGTGATTTCTTCTTGGTGGTGCGGATAAGCTGGTGGTGCTTGCGGGTGGCTTGTTTGAGGGCGGTCATGTTGTCTGCGGTCTGGTCGAGGAGTCAGGCTTTTTCGAGGGTGCGGCAGTTCTTCTTGGAGTCCTTGGGTTCGTCGGTGAACCAGGAGGCTTTCTTGCTTCTTGGTCTGCTGGGAGGGTTCTTGAGTGGAGCGAGGTCGTCGGCGCAGGCGGTTAGCCACTGTGTGAGGTTGCGGGCTGCTTCATTGGGGTCCGTTGTGCTGGCGGGCGGGTTCTGGCTGAGGGAGGTGGTGAGCTGCTCGGCGGTGATCTTGCTCCAGCTCCTGTGAGGAACCTGATGCGGGTGGCGGTGGCTCGTGTTCTTTCTGAAGCTGAAGTGGACGCAACTGTGGTCAGTCCAGTGAAGTCCGGTGGAGTGGCTGAAGGTGATGTGCTTGCTGGATGAGAAGACGGGATCAAGCGTGTGGCCGGCGTAGTGGGTGGGGGTGTTGACCAGTTGCTTGAGTCCGCGGTTGGGGACGTTGTCCAGCAGGGCGGCAGTGTTGCGGTCCTTGTTGTTCTCCAGGTGGTAGTTGAGGTCCCCTAGGAGGATGTAGTCAGTGGAGCGGAGGGCTCGTGTGTCATGCCGTACCAGGGGTCTCTTTTTCATCCGATTTGATTAGAATTCAGCCAGTATTACTTTGGCATAAAGTCTGGACCTGCAAATACATAGGGGCAGATTTATGAAGGCCTTGCGCCGCCTGTGCGTCACTTTTAACATGGGAAAAAGTGACGCACCGGCGGCGCAAGGCCTTCATAAATCTGCCCCACAGTCTTAAACTAGAAACGTACTAATGATAGTTCAAAATTTGTTCGGGCACATTCATTACCTAGGTTCAATTTCGTTAAACAATTTTGTTCAGACCTCGGCCATATTGAATACTTTGAGAACCCTACTGTTCTTCACTCAATCAGCAGGAAGGATCTCAAGGCTCAATGTGTGTTTGTTGAAAGACCGAAGATTATCCTATGAATTAGTGAAACCTAGGGTCATAAAAAATCAGATGATTGTTGTTGTCGATGCCCTATCTTTTGCAGACAACTTTCAGCAGAGTGCTGTGGATTCCGTGTAGGGTTTTAGAGTGTACAAGAAAGTGTGGCGCCTGTGCTGGTAGCGGTAAGTATGGGTAAAGACACAAGATAAGAACGGTGCAACGCGGTCAGAGGAGACCCAAAAAACCTCTGTAAGGGTTGGCAAGGACCCAACCAAATAGATACAACACAAGTCCTGTGCACACGTTACAATGAGTTAATCATACAGGTTTTTCAAAAAGAAAATTACGGAGCGCAAAATTATAAGTAATGAGACAAGGTAGACACATATGGATAGCTTCTTTCAGATGTATTAGGCCTTCCTGTTCTGGAAGGATGACATCAAGACAAAAAACAACAACCAGCCGACACGTGTTTCGTCAAGCGAGCCAGTTGGCTTGTGACTCTTCAGGGCTGTGGGCAGTGTGAGTGTAAACGGTTTGGGTGGCCGGTGATAATTCCAACCAGGCTTTAACGGGTTACGTATAATGGATTGTCGGTAATGTTAACGGTAGAGTAAAAACAACGGGCGGGTACATCCGTCGTTCTATTTGGCAATCTGGATGAAGATGCCAAAATGGATAAGCGCGTGGCGTTTCTCATTGTTGTGGGAGAAGCAGAGGTTTGTCTTCATGCGTTTTAGATTAGATGTTTTTCATCGTTTAGTTTCTTTTCTTAGGATTAATGACTGGTCAAATGTTCTGATTAATTATCCATGTGATGATGTGTCTACCCAGTGCACTTTGAACAGTATGTTCTTTTTATAAGGTTCCACATAAAAATCTTATATTGCCAATTTCATGTGAATACAATTGTAAACAATGTCGTCCTGCACTCTTGTTTTTACAATATTTGATTTCTTGAACAGTTTGTTTTAGGGTTTCTAATTTGCTCAGGAAGAGTTTGTCTATGTCCTTATGATGTTTTCCCAATAGTTTTTAGATTTTAATCTTTTCAACTTTAATAATTTAAATTGTGCATGATCACGTGTGCATAAATTATTTTATCTTGCTTTCTCAATTTTATGGATGTATTGATGTAATTCGAATAAATCTTTAATGAATAAATTGTATACAAATATTATATGTGTACAGTGAACCTGTATTTAAGATTCCAATAGTATGCTATTTGATGTATGCATGCTTACGGTGTACTATAATACCTCTATCAAAGGCATGAGGCATGGCAGTGAAAAGCCCTCTAGAAATATGTCACCTCTCCGTAAATGCTCTCTGTTAATGTCCTGGTGACTTCTGCCATCAATACATGTACATTTTGTATAATACTTAAGCAGCTTTACTAATGGTGATATCATCAACAAATTAATTGGACCATGCAGTATTTTCACCACCATAACAGTTATTAATGTTTGATTATAATGTATCTGTATTTTTATTATGATATTCGTAAGTAATCTTAGTGCTGTCACATCTGGTATTTACAATAATTTACTGTGGCATAAAGACAGAATGTCTATAGCTGTGAGCACGTTTGATGTTATGTTGTAACTGTATTGGCAGTTGTGCATTCTACTGAACCAATCAAATGGAACATGTTTACCACTACATGCAAATACAGGGGCACATGTGGCCTCATGCATCTGGTAGGTCATGCGGCTCAACATATTATTCGGAAAGTCTTTCATACTGGAAGAGGAAATGCCACCAAAGTACACAGGAGTTCATTAAATGTGCAAGTTGAAATGGAAATGCAAGGCTCTGAATAATTTATAGGCAGTGAAAGGTTGCATGTGAACGTGAAACTTTTTATTTGGCCAGTTTCTACCTCCATTACCTTTATTCCCATTGCCAATACCACTTGACACAAATTTAGGAAAGCTATGCTGTGATTTTGTGCTCTCCAAGATGGTTTTCACTCTTTAGCACACCATTGTACTTTCTAGTACCTTTGTAATTATGTAGTTAAATGTTTTTATAATGCTCTCGCGCAGCCAAGGGATGCTGCAGAGTACTAGAGGCATCACACAGGATGGGAGGCAAGTCAACTAGGGTAAAATCAGTTATCCAGGAATGAAAGCTTGGGGGAGATGAGTCTTCAGTTCTTTCAGGAAAGGTTTGAGGTTGCTGTCATTGTGCAGATGCAGTGGAAGAGGGTTTTAAATCCCTGGCAGTCTTCAGATAGGCACTCTGACAGGTAGTGTTACCATCTAACAACAAGTGCCCCGTCTCCTTGTCTCTTGAGACCCTATCTGAAACCTCAATCTTGCGACAGAGTTTGCTGCCCCTTTCAATGATAGTGTTGGCACTCTTTTATACTACATGTTGTTGTAGTCTCATCTCACATCTGTAACTTTCCATCATATCAGTTAATAGCCCCTTCTGTCTCTCTAACTTGCCTCCAGTAATCTGAACCCCTTGGCAATGGAATCCCAGTTTATTACCCAAAATTTACGGTAAGTGACTTGAACTTCCAATTTCACTGGGGCAAGTGGAACACCAGATTCCTCTTTCAGTTTCACACATTCCAATAACAATGTTCCGTATCCTCATTTTCCTGATGCCAAGCCAGCAACCAGAACGATTTCGAGAGAAGGCAGCACTTGCTCTGAACTCTACTGTTTTTTCATAGGGCATTACAATACCAAGCTAAATGTCTCACGATTACAAATGGCAAGGGATAATGGGTGCCGCTTGCAGGTGTGGATAGTGTTTGCCTTTGCCTTTTTGCTCGGACCAACGGAGGCTGACTTGGAGCTTGTGTGAATCGAGGGGCAGAGAACTTTCAGGAAACCAGCAGGAACGGGACTGCGAGGTCCAGCGGGCCGTGCGCTCCATCATCGGCCACAGCTGGGGCCTCTTCCCGCTCCCTCCCCTGCCTAGTACTTAACGCCTCGCGGCCCCCGCTTTGCGGGAGCCGCTCGCAGGCGTGGATAGTGTTTGCCTTTGCCTTTTTGCTCGGACCAACGGAGGCTGACTTTGAGCTTGTGTGAATCGAGGGGCAGAGAACTTTCAGGGAACCAGCAGGAACGGGATTGCGAGGTCCAGCGGGCCGTGCGCTCCATCATCGGCCACAGCTGGGGCCTCTTCCCGCATCCTCCCCCTTTTTATTTAATTACACCTACACCCGCATACGCGGGACGCGCGCGGGACCAGCCGGGCTAAGCCCGGGCAAAGGGCGGGCCGTCTGAGGCCGGGCCGGGCCCTTTCTCTTTGATTTAATTTTTGGGTACGTTCTGTGGTCCTCAGTTATATGTTTAGCCACCTATATCCTGAGTAACATGGCTCTTCGTTCGGGGAAGGGGAGAAATGTAACCCTCTCTACTACAGGTGGAGTAGTTATTGGCACTATGGATCAGTTTCTTAAAAGGGCTACGGTAATTTTAGAGAAAGAAATAGCCCTAACAGAGAAACGATTGTCCCTAGATCTATTTACAGGAAAGCGCTCATCCTTGGGCTCTATTGGGGCAATTGTTTCCCCCGTAACCCAACTACATGATCCAATAGTTGCACAGAGCTCTACATTCTGCCCTATGTTGGTAGAGCCGAGAACTGTAGAGGCTCGCGCTATTTTAAATTCCACTATCCTTAGCACGGCCTCTAGTGAGTCCCCGAAGTCTTCTTCGACAAATAGACCTCCTGCAAAAACTCCATGTGGGGGACAATCGAAAAGTAATAAACCTGCTGCAACACAAAAAAATAGTAAAAGGAAAAGAGGGGGAGCTATGCAGAAAGGGAGCTCAGCTAGGATAGCAAAGATTATCTGTCAAATACCGAGTTCCCAGTCTCTGAGTCCACCTTCGGGGCTTTTGGCCCCTACCAACTCAGCTCCCGAATGTAGTGTAAATGGTGAGTTCCTGGGGAAAATTGAAATACTTATAAAATCTTTGATGTTGCCCCTACTGGAGCGAACACGAGTGATTAATGCCAAATTAGACCAGTTAGAAAAATTTGTGGTAGCTACTACGAGTACACTGGATAAGCTATCTATAGCAGGGGAGAATACTAAGGCCCCAGTGACCGCTAATCTGTTCCAAAAACCAGGTAGCGAACCTGGGGCTGCTCAACCCATTTCCAATAATAAACCATTAGGCAAATCTCCAGTTGCTATTATTGGTGTACCCCAGTACTGTCCTAGTTCATCTGTTCGTTCCTCCGCGACAGCCCAAGTTTTATCTAATCAGCCAGATTTATCATCTAAACAAATGGCACAAGCAGCCAGTAGTATGGAGAAAAAATCATTACTACCGGACTTGCCCCCGAAGCTAACCCCCTAGTGGTTGTTTTAGCCGGTGTTCCAGTTCTAGAAGAGCAGGCCAAGGAACCTTTTGCCTCCCTTAAAAATAAGGTTGTTAACTGGCTCAATTTATACAGACCATTACCCCACCCCCAAATTTCGAGTGAGATTATTATGGTAAGAAGGACTCCATGGCTAGGTAGAACGGTGAAAATTATTGAAGGTGACTGTGTAGTGGTGACCTTTAGAGACCCTAGATCCGTCTCACATATATGCGCATGGATTAATCAAGCGTCGGATACCACTATCCAGTCACTCCCGTTATCCTATTTTTATCCACCGCATTGCATGGGGGAACACAAGGGGAGGACTGATGAATAGTTAAGAATAGAAAGTAGGAGAGGGAATAGGGGGAACTGGGGTAGACTAGGTCCTATGCACTTCCCAGATACATTTTATAGCTATAATCGCTATAGCTGCCTTGAGGCAGTAGACTCACTGTACTTTCCAATTCAGGAACCAGGAAACTGTTTAGATCAGGACGAGGGTTTAGGAGCGCTTTTAGAACCCCGAGAGATGCTAATTCGAGATCATTTTAAAACCCTGGAGGTTTGCTGCCTTGCGGAGAACAAAGTAGCGGGGCTACAAAATAATATGGACAATGATGGAATAAATCGTCGGTGTGACCCTGCTATAACAGGAAATGATAAATCAACTCTTAACACAGCGCCAACAAGGTCAGCTGAGGTTATACCTCGGATATTTAATGTAGCCTCTGAATCTGGAATAGAGATTTGCAGTAGATGGTACAATCTAGGCAGCTGGAACATCGCCGGCTGGAACAGAAAATTTGACTCTCTTGGGTGGGGAGACTTTGTTAACAAATATGATGTATTATGTCTACAAGAGACATGGAGTGTGGAAGACATTAATTATGAGGGCTTTGTTTACTTTAACCTACCAGCACAGGGATCGACTAAGGGTAGAGCAAAAGGCAGACTTCTTATTTTGCTCTCTGTCAATCTCCCAGTGCAAGTTATTAAACATGTAACGGTTGGTTGTCACTCCCAAGTGATATGGCTACGACATAAAAATGGCCGTAATGTTCTTTTGACTAACCACTATAATAACCTGTTTGACCCCTTACGCTCATCTGCAGCAGTCAATGAACTAGAGATGGTCCTCGATAAGATCCGTCATGAAGCACATGTTAACTTTGTATTTTTTTGGGGGGGGATTTTAATATTTCAACGTGCCCTTTATCGCTAACTAAGGCATGTGGGGTCAATGATGATAGAGGTGAGGGTTGTATTCATTTTATCCATAGTACTTATGGGGAATCACTGAACTCTGTTTTGGCTAAATACGATCTTGCTGTATTACAGATTGTCAAAGACAGGGAAGGAAAATCTGTCCCTACATTTACCGGCAGAAATGCCGCCACTGTTATCGACCATTTGTTGATCTCAGAGGATATTAGCCTATACTGTGACACCCCGGTCGTACTGGTCCTTGCGGTCAGCGACCATAATTGTATTACGTTGGCATTATTTATCTGGGGTAATAAGGTACTGGCAGCCAAATCTACTGTTAATGCGATTGTCCCCTGTAGACCAAATGGCCCTAGGATAAAATGGAGTGAAGTTAATTCTAAAAAACCTTTGGTTAAAATTGTGGTGGCCTGTTTGTCCGAATTGTCTAATTGCCTGGATGGGAATACAGATCCTGCGGGCATCTTAACGAGCTTTAAAAAGATCAACACTTTAATTGATAACATCCTGACCACTTCAAACCGCAATAAAAAGAAAGTAATAACAGGATGGTTTGACTCCGCATGTACGGAGTCACTGCGGATGCTGAAGAAGGCCCTATCCTGTAGGCCCAGGGACAGGTTGGCCATCATAAACCGCAGGGTCGAATACAGAGTGCAGTTGAAGTGTAGGAAGCACGAACTGCAGGAGGAAGCCTGGAGTAATTTGACTAGGGCTGTAGAACTTTCAAATAGTAAACTCTTTTGGGACACGGTTAACTGCCCCTTCCTTAAGAGCGACGATACCCCAGTTCTAACTGCCCAAGTTAGCGAGGAATGTTGGGTCTCCCATTTTACTAGTATTTTTGACCCGAAGGGAGTGGTTTATTCATCCACTAGGAATGATGACCTAAGGCCAATTGTCCCCCTAAATTTCACAATACCAGAGGTAGAGAATGCCATTAGGAACAGCAAGGGAGCGAAAGCCCCCGGTCCAGATGGGGTTCCAATCGACCTGTTCAAAGCCGATATGGTACTGTGGGGCCCTGTCCTGACCAAAGTTTTCAATGCGGCAGTAATGGAAAGCAGCCCGGGTACTTGGGGGGAATCCATAATTATTCCCATATTTAAAAAGGGAGGCAGGTCTGATGCAAAAAACTATCGACCTATTTCCCTTTTAGACTCATCCCTTAAGACCATGAGTAGGGTGTTGTTGTCTAGGCTAGAGGAGTGGGCAGATGATAATGGAATTCTTGCGCGTTCTCAATATGGGTTCCGAAAGGGTCTTGGGACCATTGAACAGTGCATAAACCAAGATCTCCTAATAGGGAAGTACACACGTGCTAAGCAGGGCTCGCTTTTTCTCTGCTTTGCGGACCTAGGTAGTGCGTTCGATCTGGTCGCTCATGCCCTATTATGGACAACGCTACTAAATCTAGGTGCCCCTGCCGGGATTATTCATTTTCTGGCCAGACTATATTCCAAATTATCTGCTCGCATAAGGTATGGCCAAGCGGCAGAATGTACTGATCGTATTAGTGTAAAATTAGGTATAAGACAGGGCTGTGTCCTCGCATCCCTTCTTTTCTCTCTTTTTATTAACGCAATTGACGCAGAGCTTAGGCTGGTCAACTCTGACGCCCCACAAGTAGATGGCCAGGCTATACCGGTTCTGCTTTATGCAGATGATTCTGTGCTTCTATCGAGAACTCCTTGTGGCTTGCAGAGATTAATGGACACGTTTACAGGTTTTATCAAGGGAAGGAAATTAAAGATCAACAATACTAAAACATTTATTATGTTATGCGGCCATAAAATGAGGAAGTCGAGAGCTTTTTATATCGAGGGCCAAAAAATACAA
The DNA here is from genome assembly GCF_964261635.1 of Lissotriton helveticus. Lineage (NCBI taxonomy): Eukaryota > Metazoa > Chordata > Amphibia > Caudata > Salamandridae > Lissotriton > Lissotriton helveticus. The sequence goes on along the minus strand of NC_136067.1, from coordinate 346,052,384 downwards.
ATTGTTAAAAAAATTTGCTATCTAGGTTTAACTTTTAGCAGCAATAGTATGTGGTCACAAGAGATTACAAACGTTAAAGCTAAGATGTCCAAAAGTGCCTCTGGAGTATTTAAATTTTCAAATAAGCTAGGGGATCGCCGCATATACGATATGCTGCATATATATCGTCATAGATGTGTTTCAATTGCACTTTATGGATCTGGTGTTTGGGGGTACTGTTGTCATGGGGATTTGCAAGCTGAGGAAAATTGCTTTTTTTAAAAACTGCTTTGCCTTCCCATGTCAGCCTCCACTGAGATAATACACCAGGAAGTGGGGCTGGAATATTTGTCGGACTTAATTAGCCTAAGACCCTTAATGGTATGGAGAGCAATTTGGCAGAAGAAGGAAACTAGTTTTACTAGAAGCATTATTAATGACTGCCTTCGCCTAGATAAAAACCACTTGATACCTTGGTGTTAGGGACTTACTCAATGTGAATATCATGGTTAACCCAGATAGTCTAACTGATATCCCTAAGAAAGAGCTTAAGAGTATTTATATGAGGAAGAAAATCCAAGCACATAGAAAAGCTAATATGTTGTTAGCAATCCCTCAGTATTATTACTCCAACATGGTTACCACTGGCTTTCAAAACTATCTAACGGTAGTTACCAGGCCATCCCATCGGTTTGTCCTTATCAGACTAAGACTTGGAATAGTACATCACTTGGTGGCGTTCCCTTTTTTTAAAAACTATCCGTCAATACCATGCCCCTGTGACGGGATTACGAAACAGAGTACTGTGCACTATTTATTTATTTGTGATTTATATTTGCACTTTCGTATTGTTTATCTTAAACCCTTGTTTAAAAAATATGCAATAACAACTGTAAAATCTGCCATGAGGTTGCTTTTCTCCCTAAAGGAGCCAGATATATGTTTTTTCACAGCTATGTATATTTTGAAATCAATGGCTGCTAGAAAAAGCATGGTCTTCTAATATACCTTGTTAACCAGTGACTATAAGGAATTGCCCTGTGTCTGAACTTTTATCAATGTTTCTTTTTTAAACCTGCTTTTTTAGTAATAATTGTACCAGAGATTAATTCCAATGGACTGTATTTCGTATATATTCTTATGTGCTTTCATGATTATTTTTTTAATGATCGAATAAAGCTTTGAAATTGAATTGGCTGCGCTCTGCTTTTCTACATACATCAGCCCTTCAAATTGTTTAACACAGGCTTCTCCAATGAGTAGCTCGTGAGCTACTGGTAACTCTCCCACTACCTGCAATTAGCTCTCCTCTTTGCAGCCCACCATACTAAATCAGAAGCTTTTGCTTGGATGAATTAACATATGTATAACAAAATTGAAAAGGGAGTATTCAAGATGAGATAGCTAATGTTTGGAAAAACTAGGTTGAACTTCCAAAGTATATTTAAAGAGGAAATCTGAGTGATACATCATGTGACTAATATAATGAACTTTAATGCTGGGGGCTTTGTAGCAAGAGCTGGCATGTATTACCCCTGCAAAGGCATTCCAAGTTGATAAAACCTTTTCTGCATTAATGCTGGCAACCCTGCCTGGTGAACTGAGGTGAAGACTTCTGCAGTGGTGGCTGCTCAGGATCAGCAGCCGTGGGGCAGCAAGGGGGGGGGGAATACAAAAATAAGGACAGAAAATTAAAAAAAATTTAATATAAAACTTTTACTTTGCTGTTGGTGTTCCCACATTGCTCCTCTCCCGATCTTCAACGTCAGGGCTGGTGCACCTTGCGCAGGCTCCCACATGCCAATTCTGACAATGCGTTCATGCTTAAGACGCTATTCCCAGCATGAGAGAAGTGCTGGGATTGGTCTAAGCAGCCTAGTTTGCTGCTCCAACAGTGCCTTGGAGGCTGTGGCTTTTCTCCACCCGGCTGTGCAGCACAGCCGGGTGGAGAAATGCTAATTGTGCATGACGGTTTGACCAGCCTAAGATGGCTGACAGTACCTTCATGCACACTTAGTAGTGTCCATTACCAATCCTCCCCACTGTTGCACACAGAATTGCATGGCCCTGTCCCGCTTAATAAACAAGATGATGTACGGAATGTTGCACAATGGGAAAACATTCACTCCCAGTCACAGATCTTGGTTTAATCCATCGTTATTTTGCTCACCAAGCCACCGCAGTTCAGACATGGCCATATGCAAAGCAGTCTTGACCCTGTGCCTCATGGGAACAGTCCAGCCCCAACTGCCAAGCCATGTCTTCCCTGGCCCGGAATCAAGCATCATAGGACTGGTTTCTGGATATCAGCCATCTAAGTACGGGGGTGAATGTATGACATTGTTCTGCATTCTGTCCATCAACTGTTGTTTTGCATTTGTCACCCCGAGTGGGATGGGTATGCTCAGACGTGAGTCCCATGCTCTCCACAACAATGGAGTCAAGCTATCCTGGCTGAAGATGGCTGATAGCCAGAAACCGGTCCTAGGATGCTTGATTCCGGTCAAGGAAAGACATGGCTTGGCAGTTCGGGCTGGACTGTTCCCATGAGGCACAGGGTCAAGGCTGATTTGCATATGGCCATGTCTGAACTGGGGTGGTATGGATTGCAAAAAAACGATGGATTTAGGCCCAGATCTCTGTACTGGGGTGAATGTATGACATTTTTCTGCATTCTGTCCATCAACTGTTGTTTTGCATTTGTCACCCGAGTGGGATGGGTATGCTCAGACGTGAGTCCCATGCTCTCCACACCACTGGAGTCAAGCTATCCTGGCTGATAGCCAGAAACCGGTCCTAGGATGCTAGATTCCCGTCCAGGAAAGACATGGCTTGGCAGTTCCCGCTGGACTGTTCCCATGAGGCACAGGGTCAAGGCTGATTTGCATATGGCCATGTCTGAACTGGGGTGGTATGGATTGCAATAAAACGATGGATTTAGGCCCAGATCTCTGTACTGGGGTGAATGTATGAAATTGTTCTGCATTCTGTTCATCAACTGTTGTTTTGCATTTGTCAACCCGAGTGGGATGGGTATGCTCAGACGTGAGTCCCATGCTCTCCACACCACTGGAGTCAAGCTATCCTGGCTGAAGACGGCTGATAGCCAGAAACCGGTCCTAGGATGCTTGATTCAGGTCCAGGAAAGACATGGCTTGGCAGTTCGGGCTGGAGTGTTCCCATGAGGCACAGGGTCAAGGCTGATTTGCATATGGCCATGTCTGAACTGGGGTGGTATGGATTGCAATAAAACGATGGACTTAGGCCCAGATCTCTGTACTGGGGTGAATGTATGACATTGTTCTGTATTCTGTTCATCAACTGTTGTTTTGCATTTGTCACCCCGAGTGGGATGGGTATGCTCAGACGTGAGTCCCATGCTCTCCACACCACTGGAGTCAAGCTATCCTGGCTGAAGACGGCTGATAGCCAGAAACCGGTCCTAGGATGCTTGATTCCGGTCCAGGAAAGACATGGCTTGGCAGTTCGGGCTGGACTGTTCCCATGAGGCACAGGGTCAAGGCTGATTTGCATATTGTCAGGACCCCTACGCAGGGTCTAGTAATTAGCGGTACGGAATGGCCTGCAACATATCAAGACTCTTCACTTAATTGGACTTGGACAGAAAGAGTACGACGTAAGAGAACTAAGATGGCCGCCGCTTTAGAAAGACAGGTCGGCGGTCTAGTCTCTACACTGCAGCTGTGAGGAAACTAAGGTGCAGCGCGAGCGCGTCAAGAAACGCGCACTTCATCGCGGTTTTCAGCCGGAGAACAACGTAGAACCTGCGTTCCAGTTAAATAGTTAAATTTAGCCCCTGTAGGTTATAATGTTTTGACCCCGTAGTGTATTAAGGCGGGAAACAAACAGTTTCCGACGGTGACTCGCAAAACTAATTCCGCGCGAGTTCTTGTCACGGCCGTTACGTCTCAGAGTAGAATCAAGGTTGTCCCTGAGGAGGAGCTCGTATTCGGCGCACAGAGTCAAGCGCGAGTTCGAGTGCTTCTGTGTGTGTCACAGAGTCGAGCAAGAGTTCCAGAAGAGCACCGGGACATTGAGCTGGGACGAAGAGTATTACATTTCAAAGCTAAGTGGAAGTTTAAATGAGCCTGTAATGAACTGTAAGCAATACTTACCAGAGTAATTTCAGTATACCGTCATTCTGCAGATAGACCTTAAATAAGAGAGAGAGATAGAGAGACCTCAGTGTCATAAAGGAAGGAAACGAAAACGTACAGAAAAGACAACACAGTGTATATATGTTAATACTTACCAGAGACTGCTAAATACTGCCGCAACTTCACAACCCTAGAAAGAGGAATAACAGAGGTTAAGGAAGTAGGATGCTCGCAGAATAGCAGAGGAATAATAAGTAAGGAACAGACAGAGAAAAGAAGTTAATAAGAGCTCGACCGATTAGTGAAGTAAGTGCATAATCCAGATATCTAAATAATAGAGACAAGCAAAGGCAGACAGGGAAAATAATATATCCTTTTCTTCCCTGTAGTTACAACTAATTGAGCGAGTTAAAAAGAATATCTACGAGATAAATACAGAAGAGAGGCTAGAGTCCTGAAGAGTTAGGGTAGGTAACACAAAGGGAAGAGAGTGTAAAATAAACCCCAGAACAGAGTAAGCTAGGTTCGTAACTGTATGTTATTTTCTAGGTTCCAAGGAAGACAGAAGTAATAGCGACTTAATGGACTGAAGGAGCCACTCAGGACCAGTCTCTTCTTTGTTTGTTATTTTATCCAATTCCCCCGTTGCCCAGGGTAATGGTTAGGAGGTTCTGTTAAAAGACCTACAGGCATTGCTTAAGGGGATTAGGGACCCAGCATCTCTGTTCCCGTGCAAGAACCGGTAAGCTAATAAGCTAAGTAGTATTCAGGTCTGACACATATGGCCATGTCTGAACTGGGGTGGTATGGATTGCAAAAAAACGATGGATTTAGGCCCAGATCTCTGTACTGGGGTGAATGTATGACATTGTTCTGCATTCTGTCCATCAACTGTTGTTTTGCACCTGTCCCGCTTAATGACACAGCTCACTGGCAGCCTACAGGTAAGAAGAAAAATAAAATGATAATAAATTGGTTTATTATCATTTTACTTTTCATCTAGTGGGGTGACACTCCTCCACCATTACAGGGAAGCCGCCCCAGGCACTGCTGACATTCTTGGGGGGAGGGTGAGGTGGCACTAATGTAATGTTGTCTGAAGTGGTCACTGTATAACGCAAATGATGTTAGTAGCTCAGCATGATTTACGCTGAACATTAGTAGCTCTTGTTATACAAAAGGTTGAAGACTACTGTTCTAACATATATAAATCCAATGAGATTTTGACTAAGGGTCACATTTGTCATTCTGACACCCATCATGCATTCCCTCACCAGATTAACAGATTTTTCTAAATTGGAGTATGTAAAGAGCACCTCATGTCATGAATATGATCACCCACATCTTAGCTTTAACAAATGGTGAAGGAGCCAAAACGTACCTGCTCCCTTCTTTGGTAGTAGGTTCAAAGTTGAACAGGTCAGGTGTTGAAGCAACACCTCCTGAATCAGAGTCCCTTCCTGCACTTCCCTTTCTAATATCAGTTCCCCTGGTCTTAAATTGACCCGATATTTTCCAGTCATTTCCATTCCTTGGCTCATGGTAACTTATTCAAAATCCAAGCATCAAACCTTTCTACACCATTTATGACTCCTACCCTCCCTGGTTCAGGGCCATACAACTTTCTATCTTTTCCAACTTAACCATACCATGAGTTCTTTCCTAAAGCCCGCTGATATCGGAAATTTCCTAATGCTACATTTGTTAAGTTCATCTTGGTATGCTGTTGTACTGTTAAAGCTATTGTTTTCCCTCCAACTTGGAAACCTAGGGGCAGATTTACAAGCCCCTTGTTTCACTTTTGCGTCACTTTTCCCATGTTAAAACTGACACAAAAGTGGTGCAAGGGGCTTGTAATTCTGCCCCCTAGTGTTTGAACTTGGAAGAAAACATGTTGCGGGAACCCTTATAGCCGTGGCAGCCATTAGCCTTATATGCCAATGGTATTTGCTTCGCTGAGTGCCATTAGGAAAGCAGTACCTTCAGACTTTTCTTCGGCTGCACTTTGCACTTTCTTCGAAGTTAACCCAAGCCTGAATCGAGGTAATGTTGATCAGTGGGCCAAAGTGAGTCCCTGTATCTGTCCCATGCTCCATAACAGTCAGCCTGAACTTTTGACTTTTCCCTAGCCCGGCGCAACCAGAATTCCCAATTTAGCGCTAATTGCTTCTAAGCACTATTTTACATATTTTTTTCAAAATGTCATATCTTGACTGCTACTCTTTGGTTTTTTGTCAGTTTTGTCTTGTTTTATTTATACACTCATAATCTATATTCCAAACATGGTTTGGAGTCTTTTTGTGGCGTTTTCATAGTGTTGCTGTTTGAAGTTTTGTACAAACACTTTAGACACTGCCTCTATATTTAAGCCAGACTGCTCTGTGCCAAGCTACCAGAGGGTGAGCGCAGGGTAATTTGTGGTGTGATGTGACTTACCCTTACTAGGTGTGTGGTTTCTTCTTGGATAGGGTGCATACCTCTGCCAGCCAGGAACCCAATTTCCAACAAATGCGTTCCATGATTCCCACCATGACATGTAGTATTCACTCTTTCTCCTCTCTCCTGGGATCTTCTCACCCATCTAACTCAATTATCGATCACTACTGCCTCCTTATCCCTTGTATTATCTTTCTGTCATGCGATGTGTTTCCAATTATGGACGCATTTACACAAATAGAGGTTGATCTCTTTGAGGACTCAGAGGCATATTATCAAGGGATTTATCTCCGCTTTTTTGGCTTTAAAAGCCAAGAAAGCGGAGATAAAATTATTTCCCTATTACCTAGCTGTCGCTAACACCAGTTAGCGACAGCTAGTAGTAAGTAAGTAAGTAAGTAATATTTTATTTGTATATGATTAATTAAAATCTTTACAAAATTGTAAAACGTCCATAGTTGTTGTTACTTAAACATAACAAAAATAGGATGCATAAAATTACAGTGTTATTAACAGTTTTATGGTTACCCTCGAGGGATTTAAAAAGTTCATCTAGCATGGTTAAGTCTCTTTCTTATTAGATCAAACAACTTCACAACTTGACAGTTCAATTTGATGTAGCAAACAAAAAGTATTGTACAGAGTTCCCCAGTGGGAGCTAGTGGTTTAGCTCGGTTAGTCTTTTCTCTCAATAGTTATGACAGGTAACGTGCATGGTGTAGACCCTTTTCAGAATGTAAGGATACCTCACACAGGTTATCGACAGGACAACAACTGTTGTCCCAGTCGATGACCGTCCAGCGTCATCATTGGTATCCTGCTCCTACGGCAGGCTGGCGGTGCAATGCCCGTCGGGCAGCAAGGGGAGCTGCACTTTAGTGGAGATCTTTTATTCTGAGCCAACGGGTGTGTGTGTGTGAGGGGCCTGAGGAGTGCAATAGTGAGCAAGGGGGTGTGTGTGTCTAAAAAAAGTCAGTCGAGTCCTTTGGGAATGATTTTAATGATCAGGCTCGCTGCTTTAGTAAAAATAAGGGGTATTAAGGAGTGATGGACAATGGGACCAGTCCTTATTCAACCCTTGATGTGAATGCGGTCGACATGTTTCTTGCCATAAGGGCAATTTGATGTCCCTAGTAGAGAAGCACAGTTTGACTGCCTGTCTACAGGTCCGGACGGCATGTAGGTTAAAAAAAGGACGTAAGAGATTAAACCTCAAGTCCTTTACGCTAGGGCAGATGCAGATCACATGAACTATGTCCTCCTTGCCGGTTTTGCACATGCGACACTGTTGTGAAGGATTGTTTCTCTCCCAAGGTGGAAGATGTGGAAGTATGGGAATTACCCCGAGGCGTAATTTTAGGAATTTTTCTTTAACATTAATTTTCATGCCGATGCTGAAGTACGCTTGTGGCGCAGTTTTTCATAGTCACCCACCGTTAGCCATCCGTGTGCTCTGTTTGCTAGGTCTAGTAAGAGATAGCGACCATCTTGGGCCCCACTTTGCATATCAGAGAAATTTATCACTAATGACATGCAAAGTGGGCGTGCCAAGATGTTAGCAACTGGAAACAGTCGCTAACATCGCTATCTCCTATTACCAACTTTTGGAGATATTCGCGCTAAGCGCGAATATCTCCAAAAGCTAACACCTGCCCTGAGCAGTTCCTAGCCATGTTATCCAATGGGAGGTGGATAACATGGCTAAGAGCATTTGCTCGGTAATGCATGAATATCGCTGACCTTTCAGCGATATTCATGCATTTCGGCCCATTTTTATCGCTTAGGAGTAAACCTTGATAATATCAAGGCTCCTAAGCGATAAAAATCATCGCTACACGGCGATAAAATTATTGCCGCTAACCCAACCTAGCGATAATTATCGCTAGTTGTTGGTAATATGCCCCTCAGTTTTCAAGATAATATATGTGTACATCAAACTGCATGTTAGTGTTTCTTGGTTGAGTAACTCCAAGACCCACAGGTGGCCACCAGCTGTGGCATTCTATGTACGTAAGGCTTTGATGTCTTGTTTTTTGTTGTGTCCTGATGAAGACCTCATTGGATGTTACCAGAAGTACGGGTTGAGCAAGGGGTGGAAACATTAATGCTTTAGAGAACTATACTTGGACTACAAAGTACCTGGTTGTAAGATAGGGAATTTCAGTGCCCCAACTTTCTTAACGTCTAGGCAAATGGCTCATAGCCAAGCCCTAATATACATAACAGGACATTTCCATTGAAAGGAGTGTCTAGATTTTAAATCTCTGCACCTTTTGTTTGCACTGTACGGGCACCTTATTCATCACCACTGCACATCCTCTTTCATAATGTATTTCTTTTTTTTAAAATTGTTACATTACACTAACAAGGATTGAAGAAATTAATTGGATAATACAAATATGAAAGACTTAATTATTGTATTGAATACAAGTTAATATGGAGTAACAATTACAGCTCTCTCAATTAAATCCTTAAGTACTTTTGAAATACCTCCGACAGAACCACTTGTTCTCTACTATTGTCCTTTGGAATTCTATGAACATGACCTACTCTTATTTTGAATTCCCCTTCGTCCCATTTCATATTATTTCCTTCCCTGTTTCCTAGATCTCATTCACTCATCACACAGTCCTTTACTGTATGGCTAAATGGTCAAATTAGATCTCTTTCCCCTTTCCTGTGGCATTTCCAGATCCCCTTTTGAAAACTCCCCTTTAACACCTCTCTTCTGACATCTTTCTTTGTGGTACCATTCACCGCTCCCTCTCTGAATTAGTTTAAGGCCTTGGACATCTTGTCCTTGTTTTGTGTGATATTCCTGACTCTCAAGTCAGTATACCTATAATACTTGAATGGCAATGTCATTCTGTTCAAGGCAACCTGATCATATACCTGTTAGCTTAATGGGCATCTTTTTCAAAACCTCTGGTCTGGTACCCTCCCCTTATATCTTGGATTGTGCCCTCACTAAACTTACCAAATGTCACTGGCCTTGCTGGAGCTACTCTGTTACTGCTTTCTTTCTGCCTGCTGGAGGTGCTTCTCCCACCATCACACCCTTCATGCTGGGTGTCTTCAGGCGGGGAGTTGTGCTCTTGCTTTCTTTTCCTTTAAATTATTTCTATGTTATAAATATTCTTGCCACGACCAGTGTCGCTGTCGTTGATGAGAGTGTGCCCTATGATAAGTCATCCACTTCTCTTACACATGGCGCAATTGCTCCCCTACTAGTCCTCTCTGAGAAGGGTGCCCCATCCACCTCTGCTCTTTTTCTTCTGCTGCTCCCCTTCCCCTTACACGTGCTGCTTCTCTGTTCTGTCCCCGCTTCTTCTCTGCTCCCTTTCTGCTTTTTCCTCATTCTAGTTGCAAAGTGATTCCCTGTACTGTATCTCCTACCATATTTTAGACCAGTGATTCATTCCCTCCTTCATCCCTCTTTCTTTAAAACTCATCCAAACTCCCATGCCAGTTGTTGTTTTACCCTTATCTTCCTGTATTGAGGCTCAAGTACTTGGTGGGGCTTTCCCACTCCTCTCTATGGCACCTTACATTTCATGGTTCACCTCCCACCTGTCTCTCCAAAATATTCTTCATGTTTCTACCTTTTTACCCCCAAACGCACTTTTCAATGAGAATCTCACACCAACCTTTTGCTTTTGCCTACTCTTAGTGAAGTACAAAGCTCTCCACACAGTTATTTGTACTCTCCTGACGCTGCACTCTTTTACCGTTTTGGCAATTGCTGTGCCTCGTAGAGATCCGGAGCACCCTGATTGGCTCTCTATCGTCTATCGTGAGTCTCTAGTGGAGATTCACCTTCCCTATCTTTGTTTTTGTCATTGTAACACACCCACGCATGCTTATCTTAATATCTTCACTTTAGGCATGCTTACATTATGCTTATCACCTTGATATTTTCGCATTTTCTTTTCGTTTATCCCCGTACTTGTCAATAACATGCATAAGGCAGCACCGACATAGAACCACCAAAGCATTACATTACACATGTGTGCTTGCTGAATGCTTAAGATGCTAACTAATTCTTCCAAATTCTCAGCATAAAAACCGTGCAATATTCTGCAGTCCTGGAGAATGCAATGTCTGCTGATCAAGCAGAGCTCGAGCGAATTTCCTGCTTAAAAAGCAACCTTTGTTGATACGTTGCCAAGAACATATTTACCAATAAAGCACCTGCTGCATTATAAGGTGATTTGGAAGTACAAAGAACCAGCAGTGCAAGATCTGGCAGGCAGCAGCAAACAGCCCTTTAAAACGTGTCATCGGTACTAAGTCAGCTGAAATGACATGTAGGTGCTTGCCTTCCCCATGCCTTTTATTTCATTGTATTCACAACTGTCAGCCAGGCATTGCAAATCGCAGGGGCTCTGTCAGAGTTAGCTGGCACACCATCTACATTTTCAGTGGCAATCTCATCTGTGGCTTCAGATTAATATTAATGGCCATCATTTGGTACACTGTTTTCTCATCAAGCGCTGACTAGCATGATTTGAAAGAAATAAACTGCATACTGCTGGAAGCCACGAGCAGCTGGTGTTTTAACTGCCGCAGTGCAAATATAATTCGAGCGAGGCTATGTGACAGCTCCTGTTCCAGCTTAGACTAAAAGAAAGCATAGTTTATCTCACCAGGCATAGAGTAGCAAATAACAGAAGTGCTGTCTTTCGCTCAGCTGTGTAAGGCTGGACTGTGTACTGAAGGCCTTTCATGCTAGCTAATCGTTTCCAAGCATAGATAGCCCATGTTTGTGTATGAACGATGAAAAACACAATATACATGACTCCAGGTTACCATTTTCCATGTATACATGGTATGTTTTTGGCATTGTTTTTGATCAAGCATTTGTTTCCAGTGTGCAACCTCTCAACCAACAGAGCCATATAGGATGACATACGGTTCTTGGTGTACACATTTGGCATTCTATTAGTTCGTATCTTAGGCCCTAACTACGAGTTTGGCTGTTGAATGGACCGCCAAACCTGTGGTGGCTGTCTGCGGACAACCAGACTTGCGGTCCATCTGCTGCATTAGGACTGTGGCAGTTGGACCGCCACGGGATCGCTGCTGTCACCTGGGATCCATGATTAGAGGCCCCTAATATGCTGGCGGCGCCGCTGGAGCACAACCAAGCATAGAGTTTCCTCACCTCCACACTTTTCATGGCGGTGCGACCATCATAAAAAGTGTGGCAGTGAGGAAACATCTGTTGCCTTTGTGCTATGGGGTGCATGCATGTTGTGCCCCCTGTGTGCATGCACCCCCAGTTCCTGCAGAGCATGGCCCAGCAGGAACTGCCTTTGATGCTCCCATTTCAGTGCCTTTTTCAAAGGCACAACTGGGGGACCATCAAAGAACCGCCCACCAGAGTAAAAATAAGTTGGAGTGTTGCTGGGGGTCTTTAATGACTTTGGCGGTCTCAGAGCCAGGCGACTACCTTGCAGCCCTACTCCAAGACCGCCAACGTCAAAAATAAGGCCCTTACGCCCACATGCATCAAAGCAAAAACCGGTCGTAAATGGGCAGATTCTCAGAATCTGCCCCTTTGCGACTGGTATTTTTGCATTTGGGATGCATCATCCCAAATGCAAAAATCACAATTTAAGGATTCTCTAAATTGCGATTACTTAAATTGCGATTGCATTTAAGCAATCCCAAATTGAGATTCTTTAAATGCAATGCATTAAAGTAAAAAAATTAGCAATTTCGCTAATAGGGAGTGTAAATTACCATGAAACTGAACTTCATGGTAATTTGCAAAAACTTTGAAAAATGCACTTTTGTGCATTTTTCAAAATTTCATGTTGCGCAAACACATGCCCTTAGAGCATGAGTGTGTGCAACATATGTGCACAGATCAATTTCAGGGGGTGCAACAGGGTGTCATTTTGACACCCTTGCACCCTTGAAATTGCACAGCAATTTGCGAGTACCTACTGATACTCGCAAATTGCTCATGCAATCTACAATTCATTCCTATGGGTCTGGAGGCCCATAGGAATGAATGGGACGGCATTACTGAATAGCGACTCACAATTTGAGAGTCGCAATTAAGGAATGTGTAGGAATCGCTATTTTTATAGCGATTCCTAAATGCATAGGCTTTTGCGATTCCTTATTTGCGATTTCTTAATAATCGCAATAAAGGAATCGCAAAAGCCTACGTTGATGAATGTGCCAGTTAGTTCTTTATTGTAAAATATTTGATTTGCGATGGGTAACTATGGCATCCTTTAGAGTTTGGTGCTCCCAACCCACCAAACTCAACCCACCAAACTCGCACTTCCCGAGGCTAATTTAAGATGGAGAAAACATCGGCATTCCAACAGCGAAGCCCCAGGGCCTCATTATGAGTTTGGCAGTGTGGAAGCGGGTCCTGTTCCCGCACCACCAAATCCAGATGCTGGCCACCTGCCATATTACTATACAAACTGTTGCTTGGTAGGAGGGCAGCATGACGGTACCGCGGCAATGAGCCTTGAATACTCCTCCTCTGTGGAACCACCACAGCACGTTCCAGCATGGCATGTACTGTGAAGTCCATGCTGTGCTGGAACTGGGGGGGGGTGACTGCCCAATGTGGGGTACAACATGTGCCCCCTGCATGACCCTGCTTGCATGGTGCAAGGGGGGCACTGTAAGGCCCCCTTTGTTTCCCCACTGCCAGCCTTTACATGGCGTTGGTGTCCGCTATGTAAGGCTTGCTGTCGGGAAACTCAAAATATGCATGGTGGTGGCGCACAGCACCTCCGGCATATTCTGAGCCCTTGACTGCCGCGCCATCACTAGGGAATGTGGGGGCATATTATCAAGTAAGGGCGTTACATTATCGCCGCTTTTATCTTCACATCTAACATGGGCTTCGATTGGAATTCATAAAGCATATTATCAAGCCCATTATCGCCGCTTTATCAGCAGTTTCCTGCTGATAAATGCGGCGATAATGTAACGCCCTTACTTGATAATATTCCCCGTGGTTCCCTGGTAGTTGCAGTGTTCACGTGTTGGTCCAACTGCTAAACTTATAATACAGTGGTCGAATCAACCGGTGCGGCAGTGACTGGACCGTCATCACTGCATCCCTCATGTCTGAGGTCCATGGACACTAATACTCGTAATAAGGTCCTCAGTTGACTCTGCTGATCTAAATCCATGACCTGAAAATCTGTCCATCACCAGATGACAGGATGACAGTGATGGTCACCTTAACAACAACTGAATTTTCCTGCTTAGTTACACTATTCAAGATGTGGCAGATGCAGGTAGGTAAAGCAATCAACGGCCTCCAGGCAGTAGTAGAAAATGTGCTAAGCATTAGGGACATTGATTTATTTGATTGAATTTAACCTATGTTTGGGAGTTTGTTTCAGTATGCAAAAAATAATACTGAGGGGCCAAAAAAGGAATGCACCTACTCAGCATTCACTTGTGCCTTATGTACTTCACCCACGTTGGCAGATGCATGGAAGGCACATAGACCCCCACCAGGTGGCCTTGAATATCTATATATGCTGGGTGGCCCTCTGCAAAGGGAATGGAGGCAAGAGTCTCTACTGACCAGGCAGGCCAATGAGACTCCTCAAATATATTTAACACAGGCATTGCACATTCTCAGTGGGCCACAATGTCATTAGCGAGTGTGAAAACTGAACTGAGCTTCACACAAAGGCATCACAAAGTGAGAGTGTGTTGTGCCATGCTGATATAGTGCAGTACTAAATTTGGCTCTGTAGCAAATTTACCTTTTATGCATGGTCATCCCAGATGTTTTGCCTTTCTCTGGACCTTATTTTTGTTAGTTTTAGGACTGTGTGCATTGTGGCACTCATATTCAAAGCCACAGTTCTTGTGCTCTGGTCCGAAATGGTATTAGTGAAATTGAAAAGAAATGATCAGAAGGCAATATACTGCTTCTGAGCTCAGGCAGGCCAACGTGGTGTTAACTGCTGACCACGTAGCAGGGCTTAGCTCTCTGGCAGTGGACAGTAACAGTTGGCAGAACAAAGGACCTTCTTAACACTATCTCTATTGTGGGAGGGCTTCTCTTAGTCATTCACAGTACCCTTATAGGCAGCTGGGCTGTAGTACAGTGAGGGAGAGAATCATAGCATTTAAATAGGGCAGTAGTTAAGGAGCTGAAGATCGGCCTACCTGGTAGCAAAGGGGTTCTGCCATTTTGAACACGGGCTTCAGGGTATGTTTACAGTTGGGCTAAGAGGACATGCTGCAAACGGAGGTGGTGGTACTTCTAGAATCTAGATATAATTGAGAAGCAGGGTTTCTACAATCACTGGCTAGTGCACAGGATAAATCTGGCACCTCCTCAGAACGGTCCTGGACCATAGAAGCTTTCAACAGGCGTCGCCGCCATTATTCATAAAGACCTCAGATTTTCCATCTTACCTCCCCTAGACTTACCAGACACGGATAACCTAGTTATCAAATCCGACACGGAGACTGGCACCATGGTGCTAACACTGATATACCGGCCACCTACATCTATGCCCTCCTTTCCTACCTCCTTGTCTGAGCAAATAGCTGGTCTAGTCGTCGACTATGACAAGGTCATGGTCATAGGAGATTTCAATTACTGGTACAACGATCCGGAAGCTGGGCCTCACGCCACAGAACTTTTTGAACTCCTCTCCAACTTAAATCTCCGCCAACATGTCTTGATCCCCACCCATGAAAAAGGACATATCCTAGACCACATCTGGTCTTACAATATTCCCACCTCCTGCCCTACGGCATCACCATGCATTTGGTCTGACCACCACTTATTACAATTCTCGATCACCATCCAGGGTCACCTTAACAACCATGCACCTCCGGGGGGGTTAGTCAGGAAATGGAGATCCTTAAATCTCCAAGATTTCCTCCTCACCCTGACCAACTCCATCCCTACCCCCGGTACAGACATCAATCTGATGGACAAAGCATATACCGAATGGCTCTTCTCGGCATGCAATGATCATGCTCCCCTTACCAAGTTCTCCCGCGCCCGTCGTATGGACGCCCACAAATGGTTCTCTGCCGACCTAAAAAAGCAGAAATTAGAACTCCGTCAACTGGAGAGAAAGTGGAGACACGGCTACCTTGCCGCTGACAGAGCACTTTACAAGACAGCCCGGAAAAATTATAATGCATCTATCTTATCTGCCAAAGCCTCCTTCTTCTCTGAAAAAATTTCCAACGCCAAAAACAAATCTCAGGAAATCTTCAGAGTCGTCAACGACCTATGTAATGACACCAGAACCTCTCCCTCTCAACCTGCCTCACAGGACAAGTGCAACATGTTCAACAACTTCTTTAAGGAGAAAATTGACACCATAAAAACCAGCATCCAAACCAACTATGCTGTAACAGACGACTTGGACATTTGCAGAAATCCTAACACTCTTCAAGACATCCCCCCCATCGAACCACCCAAATTACTGGAGTTAATGAACCGAGTGAAATCAGGCTCACCCAACGATCCCTGTCCTCCGCACATCCTAAAAGAAGTCTACACTGCACTCCCCCAGGGCATTCTCCCTACCCTGAACACCTCCCTGTCACGGGGAATAGTACCTGACTCCTTCAAAAAGGCCATCCTGGTCCCTCTTATCAAGAAACCAGGCGCCGATCCCTCCAACCTCTCTAATTACCGCCCCATTTCCCTCCTCCCTTACGGCGCTAAGCTACTGGAAACGCACGTAACCAGCTGCTTATCCAACTTCATCGAAATGTCTGACTACTTGGAACCCAACCAAGCGGGATTCCGCCAGGCCCACTCCACCGAGGCGGTGATCCTCGCCGTGCAGAACATCCTAAGGACCAATGCCGATAGTGGAATCCATCAGGCCCTCGTGCTACTCGATCTATCGGCCGCGTTCGACACGGTGGACCACACCATACTTTTACACCGTGTCGAACAAGCAGGCCTTAGCGGCGCGGCACTCTCTTGGATTAAGTCATTCCTGGCGGATAGATCCCAGGCTGTAAAGCTGGAGAACTTCACAGCCCCCACACTTCCTACCACTTGCGGTGTCCCACAGGGATCCTCTCTGTCCCCCCTCCTTTTTAATCTTTATCTCAAACCCCTACTGCACTCCCTAAAAAATAGAAAGGTCACCATATTCAACTACGCAGACGATTTGCAGCTGGTATTCTCCCTCAACTCTCCGGACTCTGTTGAGGAATTCCAAAAGACCATGCTGCACATCCAGAGCTGGATGGATCGGAACCACCTTAAATTGAACCCAGGAAAAACTGAGTTAGTACTCCCCAGCAACAGTGCACTCAGTTGGGGGCCCCACTTCTGGCCACCCTCGCTAGGTGCTCCTCCATCCCCCTCCCAATCGGCCAAAAGTCTTGGGGTCACTCTCAGTGCCGATCTCTCACTGAAGACCCAGGTTGGAACTGTGATTTCCTCCTGTTTCTTTCAGCTAAGAAAGATCAAAAAGATCGCTCACCTGCTCACCAACTCTGCCCTCATCCAGGTGGTAATCGCACTGGTTCTTTCCCGGTTAGATTTCTCCAACTCCACCTACCTGGGCCTTCCCCTTACCATCGCCAAACGCCTGCAGATTGCTCAAAATCAAGCAGCCAGATTAATTTTTAAGAGCAATCGCAGGAAGTCAGCCAAACCTTTGCTGGCATCCCTCCATTGGCTCCCCATCACCCATCGGATCACTTTTAAGACAGGTTGTATAATCTTTAAGGCCCTCCATGGAAAGAGCCCCAGGTTCATCAACCAACTCATTACCAAATATGAACCTACCCGTGAGCTTCGCTCCACCCATCTGTCCCTCCTCTCGGTGCCGACTTTCAAAAAGAAACGTTTCGGCGGATCCAGCTTCGCACATCTCGCCCCTAAGACCTGGAACTCCTTGCCCTTGTCCATCCGGAGCTGCACCAAGCTGACTGAGTTCAGACGAGCCTTGAAGACCTGGCTATTTAAACAAGCGTACGGTTAGGGCATTATACCATCTGCGCCCTAACTTCCCTTCTACCTTCTGCTTTCTTCAGCGCCATGAAACCCCAGGGTGCCCGTGCGCTTAACAAATTCCGTATAGAATAGAATAGAATAGAACAGAATAACGCTGCTGGAAGAAGACTCCTGTCTCCTCACTCCTTCTGCAAGAAAAGGGTTCACTCCAGGACTCAATGACTCCAGCCTCCTTTTGACACTTTGGGACTGGAACTGTTCCCTAATTGTCAAGTGATTGACCACTTTTTTCTTGTTTCAGTGACTCAAAAAGCAGGGCTCCTGGGAACAGATTTATCAAGGGCTTACATTGTTGATCTTGTTGCAGCCATAATGGAAGCCTTATTGATGTTTTGGATAGCTACAACTGTGTGGGAGGCTCCTAGGCACCAAGATCACTTCAAATTTGCACCAGGATTAGCCCTCCATGCAGCACAAAGCCAGTGATGGTACCATTGCTGTCACAGCATGGAGTGCTCACTTCACTCCAATTCCTTTCTGCACATGCAAGGATAGGGATGCACTCGGAGAATAATAAATGGTGAATTCATTGCCCTGCACACCCTCTGAAGGCACTTCCATACCCAATGGAGCAAATGTTCTTCCAGTAAGGTTGACCATTCCATCCTCATTTACCCACTATCACCAAGGAACGAGGAAAAAACCAGGAGTGAGGTCCTGTCCAACTAACCTTGGAGACATTCTCCTACTTGTATAGTAAACTGTCCCAACTGATTGGCAGGCGAGGGAGGGAAGAAATGGATACCACAACAAAGAAAGAAGTGCAGATGATCAGCCCAGTAGGTCATATTGCTGAACAGCATCATGAATATAGTGGCCATCTTCGAACTGGCTGTACACTAAAATGAGCTTACATTACTAAATGATCTGGTGTTTTTGTGAATTCATTTGTGAGTAAGACTAGTTCCTTGGGACTTAATAGTTTATTCTGTGTCTTACCCTAATACTGCTCAGTGCAGAAATGTAATATATGTTGACATTTATTGTTCATTGTCTCTATGAGGAGCTCTACACTCTCCTAATTTTTTGCAGTATTAAATTAACAGTCATGCCACCTCTACTTGATCCCTCTTTTACTGGGTGTATGTTCTACCAGATGGGCTACTGGAAACACATTTAGAATGTGACATCTGGGCAACTTTAGAACACAATATTTCACCTATATTTTGGCAGCTTTTCCCCATTACAAATTACTTTGTTAAACTACTGCAGTAGAACAACGTGCTCCATTGTCCTGAATGGGGCTCATTGCCCTGAATGGGGTTAATTTTCTAGAATTGTTATACCACATATCTAAACAAAAATTACCAACACAGCTCCAATTCACTGAAGGGGTTGCTAGCAAGCAGAAGTCGTCGCACACACCTACAGTACCCATCAAAATGTCAGAGATTACATTAGATTCACTGATGAAGGAATTGACCATGATTAAGGTTACCATTGATTCAGTGAAAAGCAGTGCTTCAGAAACTACTGGTGAAAATAAATCATTTAGATCTGATATTGCCACAGGCTGGATATGACAGAATCCAGATTGAATGTTATGTAGGATACATTCGAACAGCTTCACAGAGCTCCTGATTGAGAGTAAGAGTTGTGGAACCTACACAAAAAAGATTAACCTTGAAGACAGAAGCTGTCAAGACAACATCACATTCTTAGGTGTCAGAGAAAGAGCAGAACAGGAAGATGTAATTTCATTGTATCACCCTTCATGATGCACCAGACAAATCAAACATTTTGGGGGTGATTACAATGTTGGTTGAAAAGCCTCCTTTCTGTGCCAGCCTTTCCAACATGGAGAAGCTGTTGGAAAGCAACTTTAGGTGGCCCTAGCTGGGCCCTATTGCCTCCGCAGCCTATGGTTGGTGGCCAAGGGGTACCTAGGGGGCCGTCCTTTAAATGCATACATGTGGCAGCCACCATGGTGTGTCTGTCACAGGGAGAAGGGCTTTACACACACACCTATTTCTTTATGGGAGCCTGTATTACGGACGGTTTATGGACATCACACAAGCTCCTATAGAGAAATGTGAGTATCCAATGTAATCAGGCAGTCAGAATCAAATGTGCAACTTGTAACACCATCGGCGGTGCTTGCACGTCTTTGGCGCAGAAGAGGCAGCATTTTGCCATCACAGCTGCGCCAAAGTCATAATCAGGCCCTGAGTATTTTATGTTTTTTTTTATTTATTTTGGGGGGTTTTCCCAGTATTATTTTAAGTTTCTTGGGGTGGTTTGGGATTGTAGGGGAGAACGTTTTTTACTACTTGTTAGAGTTTTTAATTGGCAAATAATGTTAAAATTGGTAATTTTTTATTGAATTATTTGTTTAACCCCTTCGCTGCAAGGCCATTACCCATGTGCTAAGCCTTTTTTGGCTATTTGGGGTAGTTTGTACATAGGACCCTGTACCTTTTGGCCACATAAAGAATCCACATCAAATTTGCGGCCTTTTTTCCCCACACCCTGAGGATTCTAAAGGTACCCAGGGTTTGTGGATTCCACTGGAGGGGACTCAGAAATTAGCCAAATACAGCTAAATGTAGTTGTTTTCTTTAAAATGGGGTCAACGTGCTGAAGAAGAAAGCGTCTGTTTTTTTCCCTGCAAATGGTATCAACAAAGGGATTTTGGTGCTAAGTTCACCATCTTCCCAGCTTTCAGAGACAGGCCGAGTTTTGTCAGAGTATCAAAATGTTTTGCACAGTTTTGGCATTTTACTGGGACATAGCCTATTTTTGCTACTTTCTGTGATTTCAAACTCCTTCTAGTTAGTGGTAGAAGTGGGTGTGACAGCAATAATGGATCTGGAAAAGCTATACATTTCTGAAACATAGACAACATTCTGAACTTAACAAGGGGTCTTTGTGTAGATCCTTCAAGTTTTTTTTTATAGAAAATAGCAGTTGAAATTAAGAAAGATTGAAAATTAGTTGAAAAAACAGCCAATTTCAATCGAAGCCCATGTTAGATGTCTTCACATCTAACATGGGCTTCGTTTGGAATTCATAGAGCATATTATCAAGCCCATTATCGCCGCTTTATCGGCAGTTTCCTGCCGATAAAAGCGGCGATAATGTAACGCCCTTACTTGATAATATTCCCCGTGGTTCCCTGGTAGTTGCAGTGGTCAAGTGGTGGTCCAACTGCTAAACTTATAATACAGTGGTCGAATCAACCGGTGCGGCAGTGACTGGACCGTCATCACTGCATCCCGCATGTCTGAGGTCCATGGACACTAATACTCGTAATAAGGTCCTAAGTTGACTCTGCTGATCTAAATCCATGACCTGAAAATCTGTCCATCACCAGATGACCGGATGACAGTGATGGTCACCTTAACAACAACTGAATTTTCCTGCTTAGTTACACTATTCAAGATGTGGCAGATGCAGGTAGGTAAAGCAATCAACGGCCTCCAGGCAGTAGTAGAAAATGTGCTAAGCATTAGGGACATTGATTTATTTGATTGAATTTAACCTATGTTTGGGAGTTTGTTTCAGTATACAAAAAATAATACTGAGGTTCCAAAAAAAGGAAAGCACCTGCTCAGCATTCACTTGTGCCTTATGTACTTCACCCCCGTTGGCAGATGCATGGAAGGCACATAGACCCCCACCAGGTGGCCTTGAATATCTATATATGCTGGGTGGCCCTCTGCAAAGGGAATGGAGGCAAGAGTCTCTACTGACCAGGCAGGCCAATGAGACTCCTCAAATATATTTAACACAGGCATTGCACATTCTCAGTGGGCCACAATGTCATTAGCGAGTGTGAAAACTGAACTGAGCTTCACACAAAGGCATCACAAAGTGAGAGTGTGTTGTGCCATGCTGATATAGTGCAGTACTAAATTTGGCTCTGTAGCAGATTTACCTTTTATGCATGGTCATCCCAGATATTTTGCCTTTCTCTGGACCTTATTTTTGTTAGTTTTAGGACTGTGTGCATTGTGGCACTCATATTCAGTGCCACAGTTCTTGTGCTCTGGTCCGAAATGGTATTAGTGAAATTGAAAAGAAATGATCAGAAGGCAATATACTGCTTCTGAGCTCAGGCAGGCCAACGTGGTGTTAACTGCTGACCACGTAGCAGGGCTTAGCTCTCTGGCAGTGGACAGTAACAGTTGGCAGAACAAAGGACCTTCTTAACACTATCTCTATTGTGGGAGGGCTTCTCTTAGTCATTCACAGTACCCTTATAGGCAGCTGGGC
This sequence comes from Lissotriton helveticus, assembly GCF_964261635.1. Taxonomy (NCBI): domain Eukaryota; kingdom Metazoa; phylum Chordata; class Amphibia; order Caudata; family Salamandridae; genus Lissotriton; species Lissotriton helveticus. Next base: position 346,030,631 of record NC_136067.1, on the reverse strand, counting down.
TGTAGTACAGTGAGGGAGAGAACCATAGCATTTAAATAGGGCAGTAGCTAAGGAGCTGAAGATCGGCCTACCTGGTAGCAAAGGGGGTTCTGCCATTTTGAACACGGGCTTCAGGGTATGTTTACAGTTGGGCTAAGAGGACATGCTGCAAACGGAGGTGGTGGTACTTCTAGAATCTAGATATAATTGAGAAGCAGGGTTTCCACAATCACTGGCTAGTGCACAGGATAAATCTGGCACCTCTTCAGAACGGTCCTGGAACATAGAAGCTTTCAACAGAATAACGCTGCTGGAAGAAGACTCCTGTCTCCTCACTCCTTCTGCAAGAAAAGGTTTCACTCCAGGACTCAATGACTCCAGCCTCCTTTTGACACCTTGGGACTGGAACTGTTCCCTAATGGTCAAGTGATTGACCACTTTTTTCTTGTTTCAGGGACTCAAAAAGCAGGGCTCCTGGGAACAGATTTATCAAGGGCTTACATTGTTGATATTGTTGCAGACATAATGGAAGCCTTATTGATGTTTTGGATAGCTACAACTGTGTGGGAGGCTCCTAGGCACCAAGATCCACTTCAAATTTGCACCAGGATTAGCCCTCCATGCAGCACAAAGCCAGTGATGGTACCATTGCTGTCACAGCATGGAGTGCTCACTTCACTCCAATTCCTTTCTACACATGCCAGGATAGGGATGCACTCGGAGAATAATAAATGGTGAATTCATTGCCCTGCACACCCTCTGAAGGCACTTCCATACCCAATGGAGCAAATGTTCTTCCAGTAAGGTTGACCATTCCATCCTCATTTACCCACTATCACCAAGGAACGAGGAAAAAACCAGGAGTGAGGTCCTGTCCAACTAACCTTGGAGACATTCTCCTACTTGTATAGTAAACTGTCCCAACTGATTGGCAGGCGAGGGAGGGAAGACATGGATACCACAACAAAGAAAGAAGTGCAGATGATCAGCCCAGTAGGTCATATTGCTGAACAGCATCATGAATATAGTGGCCATCTTCGAACTGGCTGTACACTAAAATGAGCTTACATTACTAAATGATCTGGTGTTTTTGTGAATTCATTTGTGAGTAAGACTAGTTCCTTGGGACTTAATAGTTTATTCTGTGTCTTACCCTAATACTGCTCAGTGCAGAAATGTAATATATGTTGACATTTATTGTTCATTGTCTCTTTGAGGAGCTCTACACTCTCCTAATTTTTTGCAGTATTAAATTAACAGTCATGCCACCTCTACTTGATCCCTCTTTTACTGGGTGTATGTTCTGCCAGATGGGCTACTGGAAACACATTTAGAATGTGACATCTGGGCAACTTTAGAACACAATATTTCACCTATATTTTGGCAGCTTTTCCCCATTACAAATTACTTTGTTAAACTACTGCAGTAGAACAACGTGCTCCATTGTCCTGAATGGGGCTCATTGCCCTGAATGGGGTTAATTTTCTAGAATTGTTATACCACATATCTAAACAAAAATTACCAACACAGCTCCAATTCACTGAAGGGGTTGCTAGCAAGCAGAAGTCGTCCCACACACCTACAGTGCCCATCAAAATGTCAGAGATTACATTAGATTCACTGATGAAGGAATTGACCATGATTTAGGTTACCACAGGTTCAGTGAAAAGCAGTGCTTCAGAAACTACTGGTGAAAATAAATCATTTAGATCTGATATTGCCACAGGCTGGATATGACAGAATCCAGATTGAATGTTATGTAGGATACATTCGAACAGCTTCACAGAGCTCCTGATTGAGAGTAAGAGTTGTGGAACCTACACAAAAAAGATTAACCTTGAAGACAGAAGCTGTCAAGACAACATCACATTCTTAGGTGTCAGAGAAAGAGCAGAACAGGAAGATGTAATTTCATTGTATCACCCTTCATGATGCACCAGACAAATAAAACATTTTGGGGGTGATTACAATGTTGGTTGAAAAGCTTCCTTTCTGTGCCAGCCTTTCCAACATGGAAAAGCTGTTGGAAAGCAACTTTAGGTGGCCCTAGCTGGGCCCTCTTGCCTCCACAGCCTATGGTTGGTGGCCAAGGGGGACCTAGGGGGCCGTCCTTTAAATGCATGCATGTGGCAGGCACCATGGGGTGTCTGTCACAGGGAGCAGGTCTTTACACACACACCTATTTCTTTATGGGAGCCTGTATTACGGACGGTTTATGGACAGCACACAAGCTCCCATAGAGAAATGTGAGTATCCAATGTAATCAGGCAGTCAGAATCAAATGTGCAACTTGTAACACCATCGGCGGTGCTTGCACGTCTATTGCGCAGAAGAGGCAGCATTTTGCCATCACTGCTGCGCCAAAGTCATAATCAGGCCCTGAGTATTATATGTTTTTTTTATTTATTTTGGGGGGTTTTCCCAGTATTATTTTAAGTTTCTTGGGGTGGTTTTGGATTGTAGGGGAGAACGTTTTTTACTACATGTTAGAGTTTTTAATTGGCAAATAATGTTAAAATTGGTAATTTTTTTATTAATTATTTGTTTAACCCCTTCGCTGCAAGGCCATTACCCCATGTGCTAAGCCTTTTTTGGCTATTTTGGGTAGTTTGTACTTAGGCCCCTGTACCTTTTGGCCACATAAGGAATCCACATCAAATTTGCGCCCTTTTTTCCCCACACCCTGAGGATTCTAAAGGTACCCAGGGTTTGTGGATTCTACTGGAGGGGACTCAGAAATTAGCCAAATACAGCTAAATGTAGTTGTTTTCTTTAAAATGGGGTCAACGTGCTGAAGAAGAAAGCGTCTGTTTTTTTCCCTGCAAATGGTATCAACAAAGGGTTTGTGGTGCTGAATTCACGATCTTCCCAGCTTTCAGAGACAGGCCGACTTTTGTCAGAGCATCAAAATGTTTTGCACAGTTTTGGCATTTTACTGTGACATAGCCTATTTTTGCTACTTTTTGTGCTTTCAAACTCCTTCTAGTTAGTGGTAGAAGTGGGTGTGACAGCAATAATGGATCTGGGAAAGCTATACATTTCTGAAACATAGACAACATTCTGAATTTAACAAGGGGTCTTTGTGTAGATCCTTCAAGTTTTTTTTTATAGAAAATAGCAGTTGAAATTAAGAAAGATTGAAAATTAGTTGAAAAAACAGCCATTTGTGCCAACTTATTCACCTGTAACTTCTTCTAAGTATGACAGATTTTGAAAGCAATATACTGGTACATCGGCTGGACCAAGAACACGAGGAACCCAGAGCCAGGGTTTTTTATTGTGTACCGGGAATATAGCAATTCATTTGGTAAAATATAAAGAGTGAAAAATAGGTATCAAAGACACCTATGTATTTTTGAAATGGGAACAAAATATAGAGTTTAGAAATACTAGCTATTTGCACATCTCTGAAATTGTGGTTACCCATACTAGAACATGAATTATAGGACATTTTTCAAAGTGACTTCTTTTTTGCACATTGTCGTACATTTGGAAGGTAGTAATGCATGGAAATTCAATAGGTAAAACCAGTTGCTCTACAATTCTGTGTTCCTCTAAGTCTCTTGATAAAAATGGTACCTCACTTTTGCGGGTAGGCCTAGTGCCTGCGACAGGAACCGGCCCAAAAAGCAAAGCGAACACACCACACTTATACAGTGAAAACTGACCCTTTTTTTGCAAATGGCCAAGCTGTAGATTTTTAACCCTAGCTTTGCCGGCACCAAGAAAACCTAGGAAACCTATACATTTTTTAAAACTAGACACCCATAGAGAACCAGGATGGAGTGGCTTGTGTGGCTCCCGCCAGATTCTGTTCCCCAAAATCCCTTGCAAACCTCAAATGTTGTCATTAAAATCACATTTCCCCACCTTTCTGTGTGGAAAGTTCTGGAATCTTCATTGGTCCACAAACTTTCACTGACACCACATTCTCCAAAGTCTCCTGATAAAAATGATATCTCATTTGTGTGGGTGAGCTCAGTGTCTGCTGCAGGGAATGTGATGTATTCTTATAGGTTCTGTATCGATCCCCCTATTCCTGACCCTGTTCTGGTTAACAAGTTAACTAGCAGCCATCCCATGATGCAGAAACCGTTATCTGATTAAGCCACACTACGGCACAGGAACGTGTTATCTGATTAGGTCATAACGCTTGCCATCTAATTAGACAAGCGATATTCCTCCAGCCCCTGATAAGGCATACGGAGTTCTCAAAACAAATCAAACCTATGACAACCTGGGAAAAACCCTGCGGCCATTGTTTTGATTTCATCGAGAACTTCAGCAAAAGAATGTGCTAACGACCAAGTCGTATGACATCCTTATTGACGTATCTATGTCCATCCTTACGCCAATCTCGGCACCTTACAGGTATAAATATTACCGGTATTGCCTTAAGCAAACACACGCGGTGGTGACGAGATCGGAGCAGCCAGACTTGCCGAAGCCCAGAGCAGAGCAGACCCCGCTGGCGCAGCCCCGCCTTCCTGACGCGCTGAGAACGAGACGCTGCTTTCTCCTGCCGAGAAATCCAGCTCCGGCGCTTCCGGGTAGCCCTCGCAGGCAGCCTGGAATATCGAGACCAGAAACGAGAGATACCATCCCTCATTCATCCTAGATTCCAGGTACAGAACTGAATAACCCCTTGCAGAGAATTCTTGAGTCAGTCACTTGGCAAAACAAACTTAACTTAAACTGCTACTTTCTATTCCCGCACACGTATTAGGCTTAGGTCAGGTACACCGGGGTAGGCGTAGTTAGAAACACCAGTTGAGTACGATTAGTCAAATGTATATGTGTATGTATCTATTTTATCCATTTTAAACCACCTTATGGCTTAGAAACCATATAAATGTTTTTACAGTATTATTTTATACTTCTGCTTTTATTGTATGCACTTTACTTAACCATAAGTATTGCGATAATATCGATCCATTTCTCTTGTATGAGAAAAGAGACTGATCAATAAATAACATCTTTTATTGAACACGCCCGTCTCTTCCTTTTCTCTACAATCTGGTGAGACTAAGAATGCACGTACTGACTGAGTAAAATAAGTTGTCTTTTGTTTTCACACGACTCTAGAGATACACTCTTGATTAGGGGAGAGCAAAGTTGTCATGTTCTATGGTTGTCAGAAACTAAATCCCTTCTTGTCTATCCAGGGAGGTTCAACTCCTCCTTGCCTATTCGAGAAAGTTTCTAGTGAACTCTGAGCTAGCTGGCAAACCCAAAACTTTAAGTCTAATATCGACAATAGAAGACCTAGTTAACGTCTATACTATTGAAGGTATTATTCCAATGCGCAGAGCCTATTGGGATAATAGGAACTACACTACATGGCGCCCAAACGTTTGGAAAGGCGATAAAACTAACGCAAGACATTAGAGTAACTCAGTCGTGCTTTTTCACTCAGACCCCTTTTTTCCCATAATACTCCAAAGACGTCTGGAGTGGGTGAAAGGTCATATCCGCCAAACCTCGCAGGAGGAAACTCCTATGTATGGTTCTTGGTTTAGTCAACGTTGAAGGATACACTGTTCCAAAATATTGTGCATCTAAACTTTGTTTCCATAAGAAACCTGATCTGCAAACAAACAAAATAACCTTCCTGACAGTAGAATGTCAGACACTGAAGAAGAAAGAGAGATAGCTAGAGTAGCAGCTGAACTCGTAGCAGCTGATAATACTATGCAAGAAGCAGACCCGGATATAATACTCATCCCGGTCAACAAAAGGAAATCTATAACTTTAAAACTTATAGAAAATGGACTGACACCTAGAGGTGGCACAGTCATATTCGTAATAGAGGCACACGAATATCGGCAGACAGAGGTATTCTATTCATGGATACACTTTCCAGCAGCAAATGCTGTAACAAAGGTCTTCCACTATTACAAAACAGAGGAACCTCCTGATGAATACACTCCTTTTGAGGAGGTGGAAGTACCACTTAAATTTCAAGAGCACGCGCTCTTGTTTAATGGCGCCCTAAAACACAACAATCACATCACCAGGCTCGGTCCATTAGGTAGACCAGGAGCAACGTGGCCGGTCCTAGCCGGATACACACCACATCCAGACATCGAAAGAATGTCTGCAGCAGATCTTCTAATACAACTAAAACAATTAATAAAAGTACATAGACAATTAGTCCAATATGTAATGCGGACTTCAACAATCCAACCAGCAATTACAATTCCACAGCTGACCCCTCATCAGGGGAACACAAATAAAATTACACCACAGAACATACAGTCCTGCCTAGGTAAAGTACCAGCTAAAAGGGAACAAATACCATTCTGGTTAGCACAAAAAATCACCCAAATAGAGGCGGTGTTTCCAGACACCACTCCTGTGGATAAACACAGGATTCTGACTATCTGTCTTCCAATGGGAATCGCACCACACGTGGAGGACTGTGACACTTGGGGTACAGTCTTTGCTTCCATTTACACAAAAACGCATGGTGTTCCATCCATTTCGGTAATACCAGATGTGCTAAAACAAATTCAAGACGAATACGGTCCAGAACCCGCTTTAACTCTTGGTATGAAATTACTGAAAGACTTCAAGCAGGTCTCGGCTATATTACTAGCCAATATAAAGGGAGAAGCAGCAAACGTGGCGATCCGCCAAAGGTTAAAAGAAACAGATATAGCAGACAAACCAGCTGAAATTGCCAGAATTATAGAAAAATCCTATGAGGAACTAGGTAGAGATAGTTTAGGTGGAATACCAGTAAAACCCCAACTGATTGAAAGTCCTGAAAAAATATTTATTAAAAATAATCTAAACAGTCAAAAGAAGAACTGGGATGGAAACAAACAATCCAATCCAAAAGAAAAGAGATTCCAGTCCAGAGGAAGGTCTCCTCGGCGGAGAGAAAGATCTCCTTACCAAGGACCCAAGTCTCCCCAAAGTGAACCCTCTGTGAAAAAATACAACCTTAGAAATAGGGATAATATAAAGAAACCGGATAGATATCAAGATTTTGATACACGTCCCTCTCAATCTTTTCAGACTTCCTCGCAGAAATCGGAAAGAAGAGGACGATCGGAACCCAGGGAAGGGCACGTCAAGTCCAAAGACAAGGAACCTGCTCATCCAAATAAGAAATTACAATTTCCAAAAAAGAAGGTAGCCAGTATTAAAGTAGTTAACAATGCCGAGAATACTGAGGACACAACTGAAAAACGGAGAATGGGCTCAGACAATGCTAGACAGCGCAGCAGAAGTGAGCATAGCTCGCAAAGTCCTTATGAATCATCTGGAGACAGTGGACACGAATGAATACCTTCAAGTGGAAACTGCAGACACCAGAGTTAGCAAACCTCACAAAATATATGAAATAACTTTACGTATAGAAGGGGATAAGACTAGAAAAATAAGGGGACTATTTTGGGATAATCTCTCCAAGGGCTATGACATCCTTCTAGCTGAAAAAGACTGGCCACCAGAGTTTGTCAGGGACTGCCCTCATGGCGAAGAAATAATTATGCCTGCCTTCTCAAATCATATCCCAATTCATAAAAAATACACACTTGCTAGAAAGTGGGCAGTAGCTCAAGCTCCTGCTTTATATAAAAATCACGTAGGATGGGATGAGGACTCTCCTCCTCCCAAAATCCAGTTAAAATCACAACCTACTGCACAAAGACAGTACCCAATTAAGCAAGAAGCTAAAAAACAGGTAAAAGAAATCCTAGATCAACTAGAATACCAGGGGGTGATTGAAACTTGCACCTCACAAATGAACAACCCTTTGTTTCCTGTCTCCAAACCAGACAATTCATATCGTCTAGTTTTGGATTACAGACACCTTAACTCATGTTGCAAAACTTTTGCAGTGCAAAACTCGCATAGTGCAGCGCTAATGAATAACATAGTGCGCAAAAAATACAAAACAACATTAGACATCTCTAATGGATTCTTTTGTCAAAATATAGCACCAGAGAGCAGATATTTGTCTAAATGGCGCTCAAAAACAATTCTGTCGGTTACCCCAAGGGTTCAAGAACAGCCCAGGAGTATTCTAAGCGAGAGTAACAGAATTACTACAAACATATGATGACGAAGCATTATCTTATGTCGATGACATATACCTAACAGATGATGACTTGGATACTCACTTGAAGAGAGTGAACACCATAATACTTGGGTTCGCAGCAGAGGGTTACAAATTCAACTTTAAAAAATCTAGAATTGCCCATCTAACAGTCCTGTTCTTAGGATATGAATTATCAAGTGAAGGCAAAAGCCTGGCTGACAATTTCCTAGAGAAATGTGCCGTACTCCAAGCACCTAGAACACTAAAAAACCTACAGTCAATTCTAGGCTTCCTAAATTTCGGAAGAACATACATTGCAAATTACGCAGAAAGGGTCAAACCCCTTTATGATCTAATAAAACCAGATTTTAAAAGAACCAATTGGACTCAAACACACACAGAAATTTTGAGATCCTTACAAACAGACATGTTAATTAAAACAAAATTAGAAACACGTGATAACACACGCAATCTTGTGATTCGAGTCATCCCAGGAAGATGCGGATTCACATACCTGACCTCTAACGAGGGAGAAAAGGTACCAATTGCATTCAAATCACACTTGTACACAGAAGCTGAAAAGAAATTCAGCATTAAAGAAAATATTGTTCATGCAGTTCAAACCGCAATAGCTAGAGAAAAAGATAAAGCTGACGGTAGACACATCACAGTCAGAACAGCAGAATCAGCCTTTGAGGCATTAACAACACCGTGTAATTTACCAACAACAGCATTGAATCCGGAATGGATACAATGGGTGAATTCAATTACAACGGACAAAGTAAAATACTACTTTGATCCATAATTAAAAGAATTGAAAAATCTAGAATATGAAAGAACATTCCCTCTGCCAATCGACATTCTGCCCTTACGACAGTACGCTTGTGTAATCTATACAGACGGACATGCTCAACCCTCCGTTTGGGGAGAACAAGCATACAACCCCACATGTGAGATTACAAAAGAAGTGTGGCGCGGAGATAAACTAAGACCTCTATTAACAAAAACACACTCAGTAGAAACCAATTCAGAACAACAGACTGAAATAATAGCATTGAAAATGGCGCTAGATAATGCAGATTGCGAATTCCCGACACTTATAGTGTCCGATTCGTATTACTGCGTCAAATCATATAACAGCGATTTGCAGAAATGGATTCAAAACGGTTACAAAGATGACACAGGTGCAACAATAAAGCAAAAACTGCTTTGGGAACAAATAGTTCTTTTACAGAAAGAACTACCAAAGACTCACGTGACACACTCACTGAGTCATCAGCGTGATGGCGTTCACGTTGCAGGGAATTCATTGGCTAAGACAGCCACAGCGGTAGCAACTAAATCGGCTTCCGTAGCTAGAAAAAGCGTACAATGAAATACATTGACGGTGAAACAGTGCTGGCGGTAAAAACGTCATCAAAAGGCGACTGCTCAGCGCTACCGATCAACTATCCACTCAATTATACATACATAATCGATGCAAACTCCGTCCCTTTTGCTCGAATCCCTGGAGTGGGGGATAGAGTAATTCCAAACATGGACAGGAGAACTTTGTTAATTGCAGACGCACATATGGGCGAGGGTCTCAGACACCTCAAACTAAAAGATTCTCTGGAAGAACTACAATCAGTGTACTGGTGGCCAGGCATGAGCCTGCATCATCACATTTTTGTAAAAAAATGCCCGGACTGCAACAGAGATCGCAGTGGCGAGAGAAACGGTATACTACCGTGGCGTTTCACTCCAGAAAGGATCAGCAGTAAAAAGCAAAGCGTCCGATTAACATATACAGGCTAGTTTCCACTTATAATGTAGATCCCCAGCACTCGGCTGACGTCTGGACTGTTATACAAAGATTTGCGAGTCTAAATGGCATATACGCTAGGAGCATGCTACGTTTGACCAATTAGTTTGCATGGAGCCTGTGAAGGGAACTCAAATAACCTTTCATGTCACCAGCTAGGCGCACCTGCACCAGAGATAGAACCATTCCTTAAAAGACTCTATAACGGGAGTTACATTCTAATTGTGGATCGCAGATGTTGTAGTCTTATGCCCGGGACTCCTTATCTCGTAACTACGACTGCGAAGGTCATGTGCTGTGGACACTCATTGTTCCCCAGCTCCTTTCCAGACAGGGAGGCAAGGGCATGGCCTAACTTGAAAATTACTTCTATTCGAATAGATACTTTAAGCAGAATGAAAACAGTGCTTCTTCAGACGCCGACCAGACTCACGTCATCAAAAGAAACGTATGATCTCCTAGTCGCAAGGACGACTGCAGAGATTCACTCATTGTTATCAACTAATTCCCCCATACATTTCGCAGAAATCCTGAATGAAATCTTAAATATTTCTGATACCAGTGGAGTCTCAAAAGTATTTAAGACAGTATTTTCGATGGCATTAACACCATTCAAAGCCATACTGGGTATTTTTCCAGATTTCGTCCATTCGATTTTTGGCGGACTTCCCCTCATTTTAGGACTAATTGCAGGAATCCTATTCTTGGTCCTGATATTTCGTTATGGCAAACCATGTCACAGACAAACCACCTGCGACAAGGGAAGAAACAATCCGAGCCATTGGATACCGGGACCGGATATCAAAAATCCTGGGACTATCCCGGCTTAGAGACCTGAACATGACTGGGTTTCTTTCATTTCGACCAATGTGGCATCGATGTGTTTTACCTGTATTAAGGTGCTTGCTGTGCGGAGAAGAATGCGTGTTGGACACCTGTCTGACGCTACAATCGGATGCGCCTATGGATGCAGAAACATTGTTGGGTCCGATAAAGGCTCACGCTTTGTGCTGCCCTCAACGGCTGCCAATCCTGATGACGGCATTCGTGGAAACTTCACCACTACGATTAAGGGGTAGTGGAGTTCAAGATGAAAGCAGCATCGATCAGGTACGACCTTCTGTCAGCAATACTAATCAAAACGTCAATGGAGACAATCATGCGCACGAATGAATGGTTACACCTTTTTCCGAGTTAGTGGAACTCTCCCAGGAAGCTGTTGACAGCTTTTCGACAGTCTAAATGATATGATGTTCTCACCAGAACAGAAATAGAGACTTTTAAGCAAGCTAGCACACGGCGTTCCCAACACCCTGAATTTGGCCTTCAACTTAATAGCAAAATAACATGAACAATTTTCCCTCCAGTTCACGGACAGCGATTTTTTCAGCAGCCCCAAAATATTTTTACGAATTTTCGGGACACTTATCTTCTGCTTAAAGTAAGAACTATTCTTAGAGAACTAAAATTTCTATTTTTAGAAACTTTATAGACATTAGCTGCCCGCTGGTATGTTCATAATTATTTTTATTCTGTGATGAAATGGTCTCGAACCTTTTTCTTCTGTATTAAGAGCCATTTCATGTGTAAATTCTCATATACCAATTAGCAATAATGTATACATATGCGTGATTACTTTAGCATTATTCTACAGCTTGAGTGCATATAGTACATGTGAATATTTTTTTTCCGTATATTACATTATTCAAAATGCATTACATGTATTTTGGGGTGGTAAGGTATACACGATACTCTACAGTATGTTTTACTATGCCTAGATTCGTAAACATGGCCATAGTTAGCGTGGAGTGGGTGTAATGTATTCTTATAGGTTCTGTATCGATCCCCCTATTCCTGACCCTGTTCTGGTTAACAAGTTAACTAGCAGCCATCCCATGATGCAGAAACCGTTATCTGATTAAGCCACACTACGGCACAGGAACGTGTTATCTGATTAGGTCATAACGCTTGCCATCTAATTAGACAAGCGATATTCCTCCAGCCCCTGATAAGGCATACGGAGTTCTCAAAACAAATCAAACCTATGACAACCTGGGAAAAACCCTGCGGCCATTGTTTTGATTTCATCGAGAACTTCAGCAAAAGAATGTGCTAACGACCAAGTCGTATGACATCCTTATTGACGTATCTATGTCCATCCTTACGTCAATCTCGGCACCTTACAGGTATAAATATTACCGGTATTGCCTTAAGCAAACACACGCGGTGGTGACGAGATCGGAGCAGCCAGACTTGCCGAAGCCCAGAGCAGAGCAGACCCCGCTGGCGCAGCCCCGCCTTCCTGACGCGCTGAGAACGAGACGCTGCTTTCTCCTGCCGAGAAATCTAGCTCCGGCGCTTCCGGGTAGCCCTCGCAGGCAGCCTGGAATATCGAGACCAGAGACGAGAGATTCCATCCCTCATTCATCCTAGATTCCAGGTACAGAACTGAATAACCCCTTGCAGAGAATTCTTGAGTCAGTCACTTGGCAAAACAAACTTAACTTAAACTGCTACTTTCTATTCCCGCCCACGTATTAGGCTTAGGTCAGGTACACCGGGGTAGGCGTAGTTAGAAACACCAGTTGAGTACGATTAGTCAAATGTATATGTGCATGTATCTATTTTATCCATTTTAAACCACCTTATGGCTTAGAAACCATATAAATGTTTTTACAGTATTATTTTATACTTCTGCTTTTATTGTATGCACTTTACTTAACCATAAGTATTGCGATAATATCGATCCATTTCTCTTGTATGAGAAAAGAGACTGATCAATAAATAACATCTTTTATTGAACACGCCCGTCTCTTCCTTTTCTCTACAATCTGGTGAGACTAAGAATGCACGTACTGACTGAGTAAAATAAGTTGTCTTTTGTTTTCACACGACTCTAGAGATACACTCTTGATTAGGGGAGAGCAAAGTTGTCATGTTCTATGGTTGTCAGAAACTAAATCCCTTCTTGTCTATCCAGGGAGGTTCAACTCCTCCTTGCCTATTCGAGAAAGTTTCTAGTGAACTCTGAGCTAGCTGGCAAACCCAAAACTTCTAATATCGACAATAGAAGACCTAGTTAACGTCTGGTCTAGGCCTATACTATTGAAGGTATTATTCCAATGCGCAGAGCCTATTGGGATAATAGGAACTACACTACAGGAAGGGTCCAAAAAGTATTGTGGGCATATCAATATTACCTAACACAAAATGACCTGGTGTTGCTTTCTAATTTTCAGAAATATTTGGTAGGTTTCCTTAGATGACTGCCAAGCCCTGGGACAAATACCTAGGTGACCCCCCAGGTAATTTTATGATATGTAATTTCGAAGTCTCCACAGTATGATTTGGGCCATTTCCTATTGCGGCTGCTATGTGGCCACTATGCAGCCACTAGCCTACCCATCAAAGGTTTCTCAAATTTCAGAGTGGGAAAGGTGTGGGATCACCGGGCTTGCTCACATTTCCTACTGCCCAGTGTTCCCCCAGGTCTCCCGATAAAAATGGTACCTCACTTCTTTGGGTGGGCTAAGCAAGTGTGACAGGCAAGGGCCTAGAACATATTGTGGAGGCATCAACGACCTGGTTTGCAAAGGGCCTTACCAGGGTTTCTGGCCCCGTGCTCGGCAGCCATCTAGGGAAACCTAACAAGCCCAGACATTTTTGAAAACTAGACACCCGGGGAGTTCAGTGAGTTATGGCTTGTGTGAACCCCACAACATTTTCCTACCCAGAATCCCCTGAAAACCTCAAATTTAGCTGAAAAATCAAATTTTTGTGTGGGAATGTTGTGGGATCACCGGGCTGACACAAATTACCTACCACCCAGCCTTTCCCCAGGTCTCCCAATACAAATGGTACCTCAACCATGTGGGTAGGTTAAGTGCCCGCGACAGGTGAATGCCCAAATTGTATCGTGGAGATATCAAAATTACCTATCACAAAACAAACTGGTTTTGCAAGAGGTGGTACCTGGATTTTGGGCCCCGGGCTCGGCAGCCATCTAGGGATACTTACCAAACCCACACATTTCTAAAAACTAGATACCCAGGTAGGTACGACTTGCTTGGAGAACAAGGGGAACGCTGGGTGGTAGGACATTTGTGCCAGTGCAGTGATGCCACACAAAAATATGTGGAAACATTTTTTTTAAGCTAAATTCCAGGTTTGCAGCTAATTCTGGGTAGGAAACTATTGGGAAATCCATGCAAGCCATACCTCCTTGGACTCTCCAGGGTGTCCAGTTTTCAGAAATGTGGGCAACATTGCTTGCAGTGCTGTCCAGCACCAAAACCTGCTGAAATGAGGCCCCTGGTATTATCTCCATTTTTAAGACCAGAAATTTTCTGGTCTTGAAAAACTGCCTCTTAACTGCAGTTAGAGGCATTTGCTTTGGTCTTCAAACTTTAAGGATTCCCTTGTAAATATATCACAAAGTGGCGTTAGCGGTAATTTTTGCACAGGACTCCTCCCTTGCATGTCATTACCGCTAACAGAAGTGGCGATCTTTTGTATGGACTTTTTAACTGGAAAACTGTCGCTAGCTGAGTTTAGCGACAGCTTGTACAAATGGCAATAATTGTTGCGATAATCTCAAAAAAGTGCTGCTAAGGCAGTGTTAACTCCTTGTACATATGCCCCAATTTCCCTTAAAAAGTGTAGAAGTCAACATTTGTTCCTTCCAAGGGCATTCCCATTAGATCTGGATAAAGGGTTTGCAGGAGGAGGCAACAGTGGTTTGTTTTGTAAGACAAGATCAAATTTTCATGTCCCAGTCTGCCCTTTGTTTCCATAGAGCTCCTGCTGTGTTATGTGTATGTGTTTGTTTACACGTTCTGATAATTATTCCTTTCCTTGTACATGTTGTCAACTGCTTAATTTCTCCTAAAGCCTTTCAAAAAATGGGTTAAAGATGAAATTCATCTCAAGTGCAATACTGGGAAAACTGAAATTCTACCTTTCGGCAAAGGAAATACCTTCAACCCCACATCTTGGTGGCCTGAGGACGCCATTGCACCCCCAAGTACTGCCTCCTCAGTCCGCAACCTAGGGATCAAATTTGAACCCTCCCTGAGCTTCAAACAGCAAGCCACAGCCGTAGCAGGGACCTGCTTCGGAATTATAAAAGGGCTCAGGAAATTGTACGACCTAATCCCCATCTCCGCAAGGAAAACGGTCGCAGTAGCCCTCATCACCTCCCGCATCGACTATTGCAACAGTCTATATGCAGGGACCAATAGAGAAGTCTGCCACAAATTACAGATGGTACAGCATGCTGCAGCCAGACTAGTGTTAGGATGGAAAAAGAGAACCTCGGCCACAGCAGCAATGAACATCCTACACTGGTTGCCCATCTACAAAAGGGTGCTTTTTAAAATCCTACTGATCACTTTCAGGGCTTTCAATGGAAAGGGACCCAACTACATACTGAAAATCTTCAAACACTACAGCCCCACACGATGTCTCAGATCTCAAGGGGCCAATCTTCTCACCATTCCCAAATTCAGACTCAAGACTAAAGGAGGAAAATCCCTGGCGGTACTAGGCTCCAAGGCCTGGAACTTTCTCCCCTTTCATCTCCGTCAAATCCCCACAGAAGCAATCTTCAGAAAGGCCCTCAAAACTTGGATCTTCACTCTCTCCGAAGAACAATGTAAAAACCTAGTCTAGATACTTCCCCCCTTCCCCACCGTATTTACCAGGCGTTTCTTAATCTCTTCTACAGCGCAAAGATGCTCCTTGGAGTGCAACTTGCGCTTTACAAAAACCCCATCACATCACATCACAAATTACATGAAGATATCACCATCTGATTCTAAAATACTCAGCTCTGGTGCATGTACGTTACCCAGGCTCAGGTGGTGCAAATTAATTCACAGCTATAACTTTGGTAGTTCTCACAGTAATAACAGTATATCAGACACATTTGTTGGCCATCAATAATTCAAAAAATACTTTTTGGTATATTTGCATATCTGCTTTTGCTTAATTACAAACTAATGATCTAGAAAGGAGGGTGCCATTGTGGTATTCAATTTTGTTTTTATTTTATGTTAACTTTTGTGGCACAGATATAAAGCAATACTTAGATACATAGTTATGGTGGGCAGAATATCTACATCACAATGAGTTGGAGGGGAGATTGGGAATATGGGATTTCATATTCAGATTAAAGTATCCAAAATCAATATCTAATAACATTAATGTCACCATTTATGGGAGACAGGAACTTCATAGTGAGGTCCTGGTAATGTTGTGTAACTACCTATTGTTGCCTCATACTGGGGCTCACCTTGTAAGAGTAAGTTCTAGTATGGTATACACTGACCATATTGTACGTTTTATATTGTATATGGGTTCAAATGCTCCCTGGGGGAAATTATAAAGGTATTGAGGGGCATGTGTACAAGGAGTTAACGCCAAAAAAGGATCAATTATCTGAGGCTACAGCAGTTTTTTTAATTGGAGTCTCAATCGCCGTTGGCGGCAGCTTTCTTGTGTAAACCTGCATTTTCCGGATCGCCACTTCTGTTAGCAGGACTTTACAAAAATGAGATGCAAAGTGGGCGTTCCTGTGTAAAAATTCCCACTGAGCCTACTTCGCGATATTTAAAATGATTTATCGTTCCAGCGATACTTCAAAAAAATTGCAGCTGAAGTCAGTTAGCGGCTGGCTTTAAGACCAGAAAAAAGCTGGTCTAAAAAATGGTGCAAATGCACCTGTACATAAGGAAGACAATCCCAGGCCCTCATTTTGTCGCCTAATGATGCCATGCAGGTACTACTGCTGCAGCTTGAAGCTCCAAGAAGACCACAACCACCACCACCACTGCCAACGCCACCAGGACCCCCACAGAGGCAGCACCAAGGAAGAGAGCGGGTCTACCGTCATCGCATTACACTGATAGACCTCCGGCCAAAGGATGTCATAGCACACTACAGCCTGAAAAGGACCTACATCTTACGCATACTCACACATATGGCGCCAAGGCTGCAGGCACTATCATGGCGCTGCACGAACATCCCTCCACAGACAAAGCTACTTTCAGTGTTGCACATGCTGGCTTCTGGTAGTTTTCAACCAACCTCAGGCAGAGTGGGTGTAGTCTCACAGTCATCCTATTCCAGGTTCCTCCCAAAAGACTTGGATGCCATTATCAGCCTGACACCACAGCACCTACACTTCCCCAACACTGCACAGGAACAACTGGACAACAAACAAGACTTCTATGACATGGCTGGGTTTCCGCATGTGTTGGGGGCAATTGACTGCACCCATGTTCTACTTTTGCCTCCTGCAGACACTGCACATATATACTGGAACAGGAAGCATAGACACTCAATGAATGTTCAGGCGATTGTGGACCACCAGGGCCTGCTCAACAATGTTGTTGCTAAGTTCCCTGGCAGTGTGCATGACTCCGCCATATTTTGCCAATCAGTCATCAACCAGCGGTTTGAAAATGGCACATATGGAAATGGACTGCTTGTTGGTAAGTACAAAATGAACACCACACACCTCAATTACACAAGCATGTAGTTCAACTATGCACAGGTAGCCAATGTAATACGACATACCTTGGAACAGGTCCAAATAATATGCACAGCCACACATTGCCAAATAATCAAGACATTTGTAAGACAGCCCAACAAGGGAGTATCCATGAAACTCTCACACTAATCCCTATGTCATACTTATAATATAGATTTAGCAGAATTCATCAAACAACATTTTTATTAATCACTGCAGTACATGACACAGAACATATGCTTCTGTTGTGCCACATACCTATGAAATCAACACATGTACCATAGGTACAAGATGACAGATCACCCTGCTCTCACTTGTGATAGTGCACAACTATCTGACATGCAAAAAATAGAGTCAGCCATGCACCTGCACCATGCAGTGGGTGTACCTGCATCATGAATCTGCAGGTAGTGCTGCATGAAGGGAGCACTAACTGCCCATAATAATCTCCAAAGTTACTTAAACATCAGTCTGTGTTGTCGCAGAATGGAGCATGCATACGAAGATCATATAAACCATCCAAATCACATTCTCAACACATGTTGTGCATCCACATGTCTCCCCTGGTGAGGTGTAGCAAGCTGATGCACAAAATCTGAAATCATAATGTGTGTCGATTGGGAACAGACACACACATGGCAAACTTGATGTGTATTACCCCAACATGCATACATGCAGCGTCTAAGTCAACTCATGCACAAGGACATCAATGCACTTGTGTGTTGTCTTCCTATGTCCCAGTAAGTCACGTGCACCAGGTACCAGTTCAACTGTCATTTAGACACGGACCCACCTTGGGGTCAATGTGGATGTAAAGAGCCCACAATGAGTTAAACGTTTAGTAGGCAAGGATTTTCACTCTCAGTTACCCTCTGCACAATGACTCCCAATGAGTTACCTAGATGATGTTCCAACATATTATTCATCAAAAGTTCAAGGTGGATGCATAATCAGGCACATGTGCCAATGGAGCACCCTCTACAATATGTGCACAGGAGACGTTCTATTTGTGCAATGGGCCTGTAAAGAATCTATCATTTTCTTTTTTATTGACCCACACATTCTGACAGTCACAACATGGAGGTAATACACAGGACCCGGACAATGACAACTGGTGATGTGTACTCTGTCAAGTACAGGCAAGTTAATTTCACAGATGCAGGTAAATTGTCAGAAACTCAACATGACAAACCAAAAAGTACAAAGTTGCACAATGCACAGACACCTAAAAAGGCAGTCTGCAAACACAGCAGGCAAAAATACTAATGGACACATATCTCTTTAATCTGTTTCAGGTGATCAAGGATATGCACTCATGGCATGTCTGATGACGCCCTCTGAGTGACACACATACAGGCCCAGAGAGACTACAACGTTGCACTGGGACGCACAAGGGTCATAGTTGAACGGACATTTGGAGTCCTTAAATCCAGGTTCCGGTTCCTAGATGCATCAGGGGCAGACTCCTGTACAGTCCAGACTTGTTTGCAAGATCATAATGGCCTGTTGCATTCTGCACAATATTTGTGTAAGCACAAACATGCCATTGGATGAATACCAGGAGGAGAAGGACAATCCAGCCGATGGCCAGGATGAAGAGGCAGATGCTGGACACACCAGAGCGTCTGCTGCTGGAAAAGCAAATAATCCGTAATATTTTTACATAACCACACGAAACAAATATCAGATCACATGTATATTTCTTTTAAAATAATGGATGTCACTTTGGTATATAAAATATCACTGCATAAAAGTCTTTTATGCTCATTTTATTACTTAAGAAGTTTATATATCTGTCAAGTGAAAGGTAATTAAAAAAAGTGCCACACAGCTATCACATATAGGAGTGGACAGAACATCCATCAAACAAAGATTGGGGTTGTAAGAACATATTTGGCATATTATCAAAACAATGTGTATGGTCTCTCAGTGACAATCAATATTTGTGTGTTGTGTCACCCCTGGAGCAAATACATGTCTTATGGGGTTACGCTACTGCTCGAACAGCCAGGTCTTGAGTTGCTTCCTGAAGGAGAGGTGGTCTTGGGTCAGACGGAGGTGGATGGGGAGGGAGTTCCACGTCTTGGCTGCCAGGTAGGAGAAGGATCTTCCTCCCATGGTGGCTCTTCGAATACGGGGAACGGCGGCGAGGGCGTGGTTGGTTGATCACAGCTGTTGGGTGGGGGTGTAGAAGGTCAGGCGGTTGTTAAGGTATCTGGGGCCCAGGTCGTGGAGGGCCTTGTGTGCGTGGGTGAGGAGTCGGAATGTGATTCTCTTGCTGACGGGGAGCCAGTGCAGGTCTCTCAGGTGTCCGGAGATGTGGCTGTGTTGGGGGATGTCCAGGATAAATCGTGCGGAGGCGTTCTGGATGCGTTGGAGTCTTTTCTGGAGTTTGGCTGTGGTTCCGGTGTAGAGGGTGTTTTGTAGTCCAGTTGGCTGGTGACGAGTGCTTGAGTGACCGTCTTCCTGGTTTCGGTGGGGATCCATCGGAAGATCTTTCGGAGCATGTGTAGGATGTTGAAACATGATGATGAGACGGCGTTGACTTGTCTGGTCATCGAGAGGGAGGAGTCCAGGATGAAGCCCAGGTTGCGTGCGTGGTCTGTTGGTTTGGGTGCGCTGCCCAGGGCAGGGGGCCACCAGGAGTCGTCCCAGGCAGAGGGTGATGATCCGAGGATGAGGACTTCCGTCTTGTCTGAGTTCAGTTTCAGGCGGCTGTTCATCATCCACTCGGCTACGTCTTTCATCCCTTCGTGCAGGTTGGTTCTGGCGGTGGCTGGGTCGTTGGTGAGGGAGAGGATCAGCTGGGTGTCGTCGGCGTAGGAGATGATGTTGAGGTTGTGTTGGCGTGCGATGGATGCGAGGGGGCTCATGTAGACGTTGAAGAGGGTGGGGCTGAGTGATGATCCTTGTGGTACGCCGCAGATGACTTCGGTGGCCTTGGATCTGAATGGGGGGAGGTGGACTCTCTGGGTTCTTCCGGCGAGGAACGAGATGATCCACTCTAGTGCCTTCTCTTGGATTACGATGTTGCTGAGGCACTGCACTAGGGTGCGGTGGCAGACAGTATCGAATGCTGCAGAGAGGTCCAGGAGGATGAGGGCCGCTGTTTCCCCGTTGTCGAGCAGGGCTCGGATGTCGTCAGTGGCTGCGATGAGGGCGGTCTCGGTGCTGTGGTTGGCTCGGAAGCCGGACTGCGAGTGGTCGAGGGATCAGTTTGTCTCGAGGAAGGCGGCAAGCTGTCTGTTGACGGTCTTCTCGATGACTTTGGCAGGAAAAGGGAGGAGCGAGATGGGGCGGTAGTTCTTGAGGTCAGTGGGGTCTGCTGAAGGTTTCTTCATTGATTCTACATTGATTATGACTGCTCGTTCACACCTCATTTGTATGATGTGTGTACGTTTGCACTTCAGCACAACTATAACATTCTAAATAGCAACACTTCTGCAGGCACAGTTCAACACAAAGACGAGCATGCTTCGAAGAAGAAATGTCAATGTCATACAATGTTGCAACTCTCTCAAGCAATGTACAAAATTGCATCATGAAATGGTGTTGTGCAAGCTGTCCAACTATCATGCATGATTCATGTAACATTACAGTGTGGACACCAAGACACTTCACCATAGACAGAAGTATGCCTGACATAAATCTATGTCCCAATATCATCCAGGTACATCCAACATACAACAAAGTGCTCACTAACATGTGTTGATGATAAGCTGTACCACATGTTTGCCTCTTGAATGGCAACATTGGCAAGCAGATCACATGTCCCATATTGTCCACGGAAAACTGTTAGGTACAAGCAGTCTTTTTCTGGATATTCTGCAAATACAACACCTGGCCTGCCTCTGCTTCACTGACAACCATTACTAACAACTCAATACTCCAGCAGGCGTCAATACAGAACACTTTCTCTGACTCACTGGCCCAGCCAGCATAATGCTTGGTGAGGACAGAAAATAAAATAAAGGGTACAGCATGGTATGCAATCTATGCAATTCAAAATACTGATGCAGGGGACGCAAGTGGACACTCTAATTTGCCTAATCACATGTCCCTTGCATCACAAGTCTTGTAGAGCAGATGGGCCTCATCCTCAACAGTGATGGGCTGTGCAACATACTCTTGCTTAATGACGTTGAGAGGACATTCAAAGCGATAGGTGTGCATTACCAGTAGCTGCCTTCTATGATCAGTACAAGAAGTTGCACCATGCATACTTCCCATGTTCGTGATGTTAAAACAATAACATAACAAACCTTGCCATCAGGTAATGTCCATTGCTCATGCAAGAATGTCAAGAAAATGGGCCCTCCATATCACGCACAATGCAGGCATTGTCATGACTGTCACACTTCTGTAACTCAGCAGTATCTAGGCCTAGACACCAGGGTCTCATGCAAAGGAACAGCATGGTCTTCAGGCCATGTGGACTGCTTTTGCTAACAGGCATCATTACGTTTGCTTTTGCAAGGACTGTGACATGCAAAGTGCAGCCTTTCCATTCCAAAGTAACAATTACATGTTCACATGTGAAACTGGAAATTCAACATGCTTGTACATGGCTCAGTGTGGCATGAAGGGCTATGCATAGTGTTGAGTTTTCTGCTCCACTATGCTGTCTGTTACACACATTTAAGGATGTATTATCTGAGCTGTCCCTGTATGATCTTGTAGCCCATAGGGTACTAATAATATGTACAGACATAACAACAAATCTAACTTACAATGGTATCTGTCCATTCATAGCATAATTTAACATACCAGCTGATATTAGCGCATTGCTGACATACTGGACGTATCTTGTAATGTTGCGTGCACACGAGCATACTCACACCATGTAATGCCTTGGCTAGCATTTTTTATAATGGTGACAATGGAGATGGTAATTGCAAACCCACCAGAGACCATGTCATGCATAGCACAGCATGAAATGCATTTACATATCTTGTGAAAATGAAGCCATGAGTGCTGTAGCACAGACTGTCATCAATGTCCCCCTCTGTGTCTCCAGCTATTCATATGCTCAAATGTGAATATGCAGCAATATCTGTGCATTGCATGCTGCTTTGTAAATATCATAGACAAGTAGTGATTGCCTGTTGGACTAGTAAATTTGGGTAGCAAGACCATCAAACTAGCAAAAACATCACAGGAATGTGTGATGTTAGATGCTCACATGTAGTGACACACACCACTAATGACAACCCTAATGTGTGACACTCTGGCATGGGTCTACGTGACCAGTCATGAACAGACACCAATGTGAGTAAATAGAGCCTCCTAATGTCTCAGAACCACTCATACACGCACCATAGAGATACACTACACAAGTGTACAACACACAGATCACATCACAAATACATATTGTGTTGTAATTCCAGACAAATCTTATGAAAAAGTAGATATATTGCTCATGTATCAATAAGCAATATCAAAAAATGCAAATCCACATTTGCAGTAATTTTTTCATTTCTGGAATGAAAAATACTTAAATACTTGCTAAATACATATGTACACATGAAATCTTCCTTCTCAGCCCTAGGCATGTGAGGTTTTGTCCCAAACCATGAAAATGGGCCGCAAACTGGCAGGAAATGATGTCAGTCTGCGTCATGTCCTGTCATGGAGTTGTGCCTTGCATTTATACTGTGTTAAGTTGACATGAGCCTATTAAAAGTTTAAAAGCCATTTTTCCTTTCTGCTGCCTTTTGCACACGGCGCACTATAATAAATGTTTAGCCTCTAGCAGAGTGTTTTGCTTCACATGAGAATAATATGTTTTTCTATAATAGCAGCCTTGCTTGGTAAGCTTTGTCTGAACAGTGAGTGCAGAGGCCTTCAAGGTTATTTCAACAAAGTGGTTGTTGTTCGGACTGATCAGCGCACGTTCTAGACATAACATATATGCAGCTTTGGCCACCTCTGATTTTGGCGCGATTTAATAATGCACTGCGTAGGCATGATCACACACACTTGGAGAACATTCGCATGCTGAGAGCTGGTGCAGAATCTGATGTGATCCATTTCTGCTAAGTACCAGAGGTATGGGGCCGCCGTTGTAATCCCAAGAGACCTTCTGTAGATATAAAATAACCTACTAGCAA
This sequence comes from Lissotriton helveticus, assembly GCF_964261635.1. NCBI lineage: Eukaryota > Metazoa > Chordata > Amphibia > Caudata > Salamandridae > Lissotriton > Lissotriton helveticus. Next base: position 346,007,157 of record NC_136067.1, on the reverse strand, counting down.
GGGAGGGTGAATTATAGATATATTCTAAACCTGTTTACATTTAGCATTATAACATGCTTTCTCCCTTTGTATTTTATGGAATAGTAACTATGCTGATAATCTTGTTGCTTATAATATGTCTGCTTGTATTAGCTAAGATACTGCGCATGAGAACACGGCATTAGAAATAAATATTTCGAAATTGCACATCTTCTTTTACTCCCTGTTTTGGACTGGTATAACGAAAAAGTGTTCATGTGTTCCACATTGCCTGAGGTAATCTAAGTTCCTTGTTCTGGGTTGTCTAATCATTGGTGGTATGGAAGAACCAATGAGATACTGATGCTAGTCTGATAACGGAAATTTGGATACTAAGGTGAGTTTTGGCACACCCTAATTCACTGAGGTTCCAAGTTTCTATGCACAGTTCTGTGTAGGAGCAGAATCCCTGCTACATGGCACCCACATGATGGTGGTCTTATTACAAGACGCTTGAGTAGTACTTCTATCAGTCCTCAGCCCCTTCACTATTGTTTCCGGATAACAGTAGTGTCAGACAAACCAACCTATAATTACATAGGTCTTTTCAAGCTTGAAACTTTCAAAACGGTTTCCTTTTGAATTACTACCCAATTGTGCTACGTTGTTTTACATTGTACCTTTCTTCTCTGTGTCACTATGGCTAATGTTGACATACCACAGCATAGTCACATTGCAGTCCACAATCATTTGCAAGCTTATAACGTTGGTTTGGAGGGCATGACAGTTATTTTGGTGGTGAGTGCTGAGGTTGCTTACCCGTTTGAGATTTTCTACTCATGGGTGACGTTTCCAGCAGCAGATGTGGCTACTCAGGTGTTTAACACTTACACTCACACTGCCGTGCCTGGGGAATATGTCCCTTATAGCACACAGGAGATTCATATTTCTGCATGGCAGCACCGTGTTTGGTTTGATGGCACCCTTCCCCACAGTGTAATGGCGGCTAGATTGGGTCCTTTGTCCATACCAGGCGCATCTTGGCCGGTTTTGGCTGGATTCACCCCGCATCCATGTTCGGGGTTAGTCCCCGTTGCTAAGTTACGGACCCTATATTACTCCGCTATCAGTGGCATTCGGGCCCTAGTTCAATATATAACCCGTAATTTCCAGGGCGGGGTCCCTGGTGTTGCGGCTCTTCCAGCTGGACCGAGCGGAATGAAGCTTAGTCCCGTGATGGTCAATGCAGTAATGGGCAAGCGTCCCCACGATAAGGATGAAATGCCTTTTTGGCTTGCCGAGAAGTTTGACCAGCTGGAAGCAGTTTTTCCTAATTCGACTCCCGTAGAAAACACAGGATTCTTACAATTAGTTTACCCAAGGACTTGGTACTAGAAGCCGGTGACTGCGAGTCATGGTGTAGGATTTTTGCGGCAGTGTACAAGAGGTGCTTCGGCACTCTGTCAATGGCTTTCCTCCCGATGGTCATTAAGCGTGTTCAGAACGAACACGGACCAGAGGTTGCGGTTGAGTTGGTAACGAGACTCGTAGGCTCATTTGATGTAGTTTCCAATCTGGTCCTTTCTGATATAAAGGGAGATGCGGTGAACCTTCAAGTGGCTAATGCCTTATGCGAGGTCCCCGATGCTGTCTCCGATGCCGACAAACCCCGACAGTTACCGAGAATTATTACGGCGGCTTATAAAACCATTGGCTGCAATAATTTGGGTATCAAGCCCTTTTTTTGCTAAAGATAAAAAACAAACTCAGGGTGAGAAGTCTGAAACAGACGTTCAGCCCACAGCTCCAAAGAAAAAGCTCCAAAGAAAAAGTGGAACAGAAATAAAAAACAGGGGAAACAGCAGCAGAAACAGGAGTCGCGTCCCCCATCACCAGTGCCTGCGTCTACTGAGCGTGTTAATGATTTGCGCGACCGCACTACGATTAAGTCACCTGATAGATTTCAGGTTCCTGATCAACGCTCTCCTCGTTCTTTACAGGACACATCGGCCTCTTCGTCCGCTGGTGGAAGTGGCGGCAGAGGTCGGGGTGGCCCGCAGAGTCGCGACCAGCCCCGCCCGAAAGACGGAAAAGGCAAGCAGGACGATTCTTCTCAGAAGAGACCCCAGTTTCAGAAAAAGAAAGTTGTCGCTTTAACAGCGAGATATGCCATAGATAATGAGTATGCAGCTTCGCAATCAGACATTGGCGCTGACGTTGTTGGACAGCGCGGCGGAGATTACCTTAGTGCGAGAGGCCCTGCGTCCACTACTGAAGGTGACAGCAACTGACCAATATGTTGTTGTAGAGACAGCTGATAATAGAGTAGCTCCCCCTGATAGGCTTTATGAATTTGTCTTTTTAATTGTAAGAGACATACAACGTACCATAAAAGGGGTATTTTGGGAAAATCTTAAACTACCTATGACATTTTGTTAGCGGAGGCTGACTGGCCTCCACCTTTTGTTCTCGCAGCTCCGAGAGGGGATGAGGTGATCCTCCCAAGTTTCGCGCACACGGTCTCAAAGGAGCATGCGCTGAATTTTCCAGAAGAGTGGGATAAAGCCCTTCCGCCAGCTCTTTACCGTACTCACTGTGGTTGGGATACATTTTCCCCACACCACGAGATTCCCTTACGGTCTATGCCACAGCCTCAACCTCAATATCCTATACAGTGTGAAGCAAAGGCTTCCGTGGTGGAAATCCTTGAACAATTAGAATATCAAGTAGTGATTGAAACTTCTGTGTCACCGATGAATAACCCACTTTTTACTGTGACCAAGCCTGACGGTTAGTACCGTTTGGTATTGGATTACCAGCATTTAAACTTGCATTGCCGTACCTGTGCAGTACAGAATACACACGGCTCTGCTTTGGTGGATGGTCTTGTGCATAAACGGTTTAAAACCACACTTGACATATCCAACGTTTTTTTTGCCCACAATTTGTCAGGACGGAGTTCCCAGTGGACCAGTTTTACCAGTGGTGGCAAACAACGCCAATTTAAATGCCTGGCCATGGGCTATAAGAATAGTCTGGGTGTGTTTGCTGCCCGCATTGTCTCTCTCTTGGAGAGAGTAGACCCAGATGTGTGTTCGTATGTGGATGACATCTATCTCACAGACGACAAAATTTGGGCTCATCTGTGTCACGTTGACCGCATTATTTTTAACTTTGCGGACTTCGGTTACAAATTTAACTTTGCAAAGTCTCACACTGCAGAGTACACAGTGTTGTTCCTGGGCTATGAGCTCAACAATAAGGGGTCGAGGTTTGGCACCTCACTTCTTGGAGAAATGCGCACAGCTGCGTGCTCCAACAACACTGAAATAATTACAGTCCTTGCTGGGCTTTTTGAATTTCGGGCGTACTTACATTCCCGAATATGCCCAGCGTATCGAGCTACTGTATGCTTTGATACAACCTACTTTTACCAAATCGCGCTGGCTGCCTGAACATTCAGCCATTCTGAAATCTTTGCAGGCTGATCTTCTAGAATCTAAATTCTTACTGACTCGTGATAACCACACCAACCTGGTGATAAGAATCAACCCTGGGGCGGTGGGTTTCACATACCTTACTTTCAACGAGGTTGACACAGTGCCAATCGCTTACAAGTCACATTTGTAAACTTCGGCTGAGATGCGGTTTTCCACTGTGGAAGAAGTTTGGACAGCAGTGCAAATGGCGATTCTTAAGGAACGTGCACTGTCGCAGGGAAAATGCATGTTGGTTGTTACCCCGTATCCTGCACTAGAGGAAGTGATGAAAGCCAGTGTACCACATTCTAAATCTTTGCACCCATGGTGGATACAATGGGCTACATCATTGACATCTCCAGATGTCACGTTTATTTTTTATGTCTTCTTGCAGTCACAAGAGTTTTTGCAGTATGAGTTTGTTCATTCAGCTCTGTTGACTATGCGGCCTTTGGAGGATTTCCGTTGTATCATTTACACTGATGGTTCAGCGCAAGTTGCGCATGGGTCTAAGCACGCATATGTTTCAGCTTGCGCCATTGTGGTAGGTACCATGGTGAATGATAAATTCAAGTCCGATGTCGTACATACGCAGACATTAGGGGACTGTACTTCACAATTGGCAGAGCTCCGTGCTCTTATGCTTGCATTGGAGTACGTTGATCCTAGTGTGACTACTCTTATTGTGAGTGATTCTTATTACTGTGTCCAGTCTTACAATGAAAACCTTTTCTTTTGGATTCAGAATAATTTTCGTGATTCCAAGGGTAGCACGATAAAACATAAAATTATCTGGGTTCGAGTGGCTGTACTTAAAGAGCAGCTGCCACTCGCTTATGTAATACATACTCTCGGTCATCAACGTGTAGGAGTTCACGCTGTTGGCAATAGTTTGGCCGATGAGGCCGTAAAAACAGCAGTATCGACATATTTGGTTGCAGCAGTTACACGTTCCAAAAGTAAGATTGATGATGACATCATGGCGGCTATTGCCGCTACTGAGAAGGGAAGTAAATATCCTGAGGGTTTCCCTTCTGAGTATTCATATCACTTAAGTCCTGATAAAGTTATTTATGTGAAAATACCGGACGTTGGTGAAAGATTGATTCCCATCGCGGACCACAGGTCCACACTGGTTACAGCTGCCCACGAGGGTGTTGCGTCCGCGCATGCGGGCGTTTCGGCTACTGTATCTCAGTTACAACAACGTTTCTGGTGGTGGGAACTGTACAAACAGATGCGTGATTATGTCCTTCAATGTGACATTTGTCAGCAGATTAATCCTTCGACTGCTACGCGTCAGCCCCAGACACAGTTGTACATTTCTAATAGACCACTTGGTTGTGTGTATTTAAAACACTGTGGTCCTCTTTCCTATGATATTGCATAAAAGTACATCTTAGTTGCAGTTGATTCTTGCACACCGCAGCGCTGATTCGCGAACTGTCATAAGAGACTTGCGTATCTTTGTAGGAATTTTTGCCTGTGGTACCTTCCATTTGGATCAGGGTCAAGCGTTTTCCTCTAAGGCATACAAGTATGTCATGAGTTCGTAGGGGGTCCAAGTCATGTTTTCGTCTCCATACAGACCTGAGGGTAACAGTGTTGTGGAACAAATGAACCAAGATTTAAAGCAGTCTTTGACAGCTAGGCTTATAGGCACTGGCAGGAACTGGCAGGCCCATCTCAATAGCGTGCAACGTGCACTTAATAATCTCCCTAGAAGGTCTCTGGGTGGGCGAACCCCATACGAAATGCTCTTTGGTATCAAAATGTTCGTCCAGGACCTTGAAGGTCTAGACCAGGCGGCAGTTGCTGCCCCCTTTGACGTAGATGAACATTGTCATGTTTTACAGAATTTACAAGAGACGAGAGACAGTCTTGCAAAGGAACACTAGCCCTCCACATCTGATGCTGTATTGCAAATTCCGGTAGTTGTCTGGCTACCCCGAGTTGGAGAACTGGTTCGAGAGAAGATCGAAAACAAGAAAGAATTTGGTCCCACATATCGAGCTCCAGTTCCTGTACTTGCAAACACAACAGTGATGGACAGAATGTGGATCAATGTCACACATTCACCCCAGTCCAAAGATCTGGGCCCAAATCCATCGTTTTTCCACTCCACACCACCCTGGGTTAGACAATGGCGATATGCAAATCAGCGCTGACCCTGTGCCCCATGGGAACAGTCCAGTCCGAACTACAAAAGCCATGTCCTTCCCAGAACGGAATCAAGCATCCGAGGACCGGCCCGGTTTCGAGGTAACACCTCTCATCAGCCCGGCTAGCTTGATTCCAGTGGTGTGGAGTGCCTGGGACTCACGTCTGAGCATCCCCAGTACACTTAGAGCGGTAATTGCAAACACAACAGTGATGGACAGAATGTGGATCAATGTCACACATTCACCCCAGTCCAAAGATCTGGGCCCAAATCCATCGTTTTTCCACTCCACACCACCCTGGGTTAGACAATGGCGATATGCAAATCAGGGTTGACCCTGTGCCCCATGGGAACAGTCCAGTCCGAACTACAAAAGCCATGTCCTTCCCAGAACGGAAACAAGCATCCGAGGACCGGCCCGGTTTCGAGGTAACACCTCTCATCAGCCCGGCTAGCTTGATTCCAGTGGTGTGGAGTGCCTGGGACTCACGTCTGAGCCTCCCCAGTAAACTTAGAGCGGTAATTGCAAACACAACAGTGATGGACAGAATGTGGATCAATGTCACACATTCACCCCAGTCCAAAGATCTGGGCCCAAATCCATCGTTTTTCCACTCCACACCACCCTGGGTTAGACAATGGCGATATGCAAATCAGCGCTGACCCTGTGCCCCATGGGAACAGTCCAGTCCGAACTACAAAAGCCATGTCCTTCCCAGAACGGAAACAAGCATCCGAAGACCGGCCCGGTTTCGAGGTAACACCTCTCATCAGCCCGGCTAGCTTGATTCCAGTGGTGTTGAGTGCCTGGGACTCACGTCTGAGCATCCCCAGTACACTTAGAGCGGTAATTGCAAACACAACAGTGATGGACAGAATGTGGATCAATGTCACACATTCACCCCAGTCCAAAGATCTGGGCCCAAATCCATCGTTTTTCCACTCCACACCACCCTGGGTTAGACAATGGCGATATGCAAATCAGCGCTGACCCTGTGCCCCATGGGAACAGTCCAGTCCGAACTACAAAAGCCATGTCCTTCCCAGAACGGAAACAAGCATCCGAGGACCAGCCCGGTTTCGAGGTAACACCTCTCATCAGCCCGGCTAGCTTGATTCCAGTGGTGTGGAGTGCCTGGGACTCACGTCTGAGCATCCCCAGTACACTTAGAGCGGTAATTGCAAACACAACAGTGATGGACAGAATGTGGATCAATGTCACACATTCACCCCAGTCCAAAGATCTGGGCCCAAATCTATAGTTTTTCCACTCCACACCACCCTGGGTTAGACAATGGCGATATGCAAATCAGCGCTGACCCTGTGCCCCATGGGAACAGTCCAGTCCGACTACAAAAGCCATGTCCTTCCCAGAACGGAAACAAGCATCCAAGGACCGGCCCGGTTTCGAGGTAACACCTCTCATCAGCCCGGCTAGCTTGATTCCAGTGGTGTGGAGTGCCTGGGACTCACGTCTGAGCATCCCCAGTACACTTAGAGTGGTAATTGCAAACACAACAGTGATGGACAGAATGTGGATCAATGTCACTCATTCACCCCAGTCCAAAGATCCGGGCCCAAATCCATCGTTTTTCCACTCCACACCACCCTGGGTTAGACAATGGCGATATGCAAATCAGCGCTGACCCTGTGCCCCATGGGAACAGTCCAGTCCGAACTACAAAAGCCATGTCCTTCCCAGAACGGAAACAAGCATCCGAGGACCGGCCCGGTTTCGAGGTAACACCTCTCATCAGCCCGGCTAGCTTGATTCCAGTGGTGTGGAGTGCCTGGGACTCACGTCTGAGCATCCCCAGTACACTTAGAGCGGTAATTGCAAACACAACAGTGATGGACAGAATGTGGATCAATGTCACACATTCACCCCAGTCCAAAGATCTGGGCCCAAATCCATCGTTTTTCCACTCCACACCACCCTGGGTTAGACAATGGCGATATGCAAATCAGCGCTGACCCTGTGCCCCATGGGAACAGTCCAGTCCGAACTACAAAAGCCATGTCCTTCCCAGAACGGAAACAAGCATCCGAGGACCGGCCCGGTTTCGAGGTAACACCTCTCATCAGCCCGGCTAGCTTGATTCCAGTGGTGTGGAGTGCCTGGGACTCACGTCTGAGCATCCCCAGTACACTTAGAGCGGTAATTGCAAACACAACAGTGATGGACAGAATGTGGATCAATGTCACACATTCACCCCAGTCCAAAGATCTGGGCCCAAATCCATCGTTTTTCCACTCCACACCACCCTGGGTTAGACAATGGCGATATGCAAATCAGCGCTGACCCTGTGCCCCATGGGAACAGTCCAGTCCGAACTACAAAAGCCATGTCCTTCCCAGAACGGAAACAAGCATCCGAGGACCGGCCCGGTTTCGAGGTAACACCTCTCATCAGCCCGGCTAGCTTGATTCCAGTGGTGTGGAGTGCCTGGGACTCACGTCTGAGCATCCCCAGTACACTTAGAGCGGTAATTGCAAACACAACAGTGATGGACAGAATGTGGATCAATGTCACACATTCACCCCAGTCCAAAGATCCGGGCCCAAATCCATCGTTTTTCCACTACACACCACCCTGGGTTAGACAATGGCGATATGCAAATCAGCGCTGACCCTGTGCCCCATGGGAACAGTCCAGTCCGAACTACAAAAGCCATGTCCTTCCCAGAACGGGAACAAGCATCCGAGGACCGGCCCGGTTTCGAGGTAACACCTCTCATCAGCCCGGCTAGCTTGATTCCATTGGTGTGGAGTGCCTGGGACTCACGTCTGAGCATCCCCAGTACACTTAGAGCGGTAATAGCAAACACAACAGTGATGGACAGAATGTGGATCAATGTCACACATTCACCCCAGTCCAAAAATCTGGGCCCAAATCCATCGTTTTTCCACTCCACACCACCCTGGGTTAGACAATGGCGATATGCAAATCAGCGCTGACCCTGTGCCCCATGGGAACAGTCCAGTCCGAACTACAAAAGCCATGTCCTTCCCAGAACGGAAACAAGCATCCGCGGACCGGACCGGTTTCGAGGTAACACCTCTCATCAGCCCGGCTAGCTTGATTCCAGTGGTGTGGAGTGCCTGGGACTCACGTCTGAGCATCCCCAGTACACTTAGAGCGGTAATTGCAAACTGCACACCACTGGAATCAAGCTAGCCGGGCTGAAGAGAGGTGTTACCTCGAAACCGGGCCGGTCCTCGGATGCTTGCTTCTGTTCTGGGAAGGACATGGCTTTTGTAGTTCGGACTGGACTGTTCCCATGGGGCACAGGGTCAGCTCTGATTTGCATATCGCCATTGTCTAACCCAGGGTGGTGTGGAGTGGAAAAACGATGGATTTGGGCCCAGATCTTTGGACTGGGGTGAATGTGTGACATTGATCCACATTCTGTCCATCATTGTTGTGTTTGCAGTTACCGCTCTAAGTGTACTGGGGATGCTCAGACGTGAGTCCCAGGCACTCCACACCACTGGAATCAAGCTAGCCGGGCTGAAGAGAGGTGTTACCTCGAAACCGGGCCGGTCCTCGGATGCTTGTTTCCGTTCTGGGAAGGACATGGCTTTTGTAGTTCGGACTGGACTGTTCTCATGGGGCACAGGGTCAGCGCTGATTTGCATATCGCCATTGTCTAACCCAGGGTGGTGTGGAGTGGAAAAACGATGGATTTGGGCCCATATCTTTGGACTGGGGTGAATGTGTGACATTGATCCACATTCTGTCCATCATTGTTGTGTTTGCAGTTACCGCTCTAAGTGTACTGGGGATGCTCAGACGTGAGTCCCAGGCACTCCACACCACTGGAATCAAGCTAGCCGGGCTGAAGAGAGGTGTTACCTCGAAACCGGGCCGGTCCTCGGATGCTTGTTTCCGTTCTGGGAAGGACATGGCTTTTGTAGTTCGGACTGGACTGTTCCCATGGGGCACAGGGTCAGCGCTGATTTGCATATCGCCATTGTCTAACCCAGGGTGGTGTGGAGTGGAAAAACGATGGATTTGGGCCCAGATCTTTGGACTGGGGTGAATGTGTGACATTGATCCACATTCTGTCCATCATTGTTGTGTTTGCAGTTACCGCTCTAAGTGTACTGGGGATGCTCAGACGTGAGTCCCAGGCACTCCACACCACTGGAATCAAGCTAGCCAGGCTGAAGAGAGGTGTTACCTCGAAACCGGGCCGGTCCTCGGATGCTTGTTTCCGTTCTGGGAAGGACATAGCTTTTGTAGTTCGGACTGGACTGTTCCCATGGGGCACAGGGTCAGCGCTGATTTGGATATCGCCATTGTCTAACCCAGGGTGGTGTGGAGTGGAAAAACGATGGATTTGGGCCCAGATCTTTGGACTGGGGTGAATGTGTGACATTCATCCACATTCTGTCCATCATTGTTGTGTTTGCAGTTACCGCTCTAAGTGTACTGGGGATGCTCAGACGTGAGTCCCAGGCACTCCACACCACTGGAATCAAGCTAGCCGGGCTGAAGAGAGGTGTTACCTCAAAACCGGGCCGGTCCTCGGATGCTTGTTTCCGTTCTGGGAAGGACATGGCTTTTGTAGTTCGGACTGGACTGTTCCCATGGGGCACAGGGTCAGCGCTGATTTGCATATCGCCATTGTCTAACCCAGGGTGGTGTGGAGTGGAAAAACGATGGATTTGGGCCCAGATCTTTGGACTGGGGTGAATGTGTGACATTGATCCACATTCTGTCCATCATTGTTGTGTTTGCAGTTACCGCTCTAAGTGTACTGGGGATGCTCAGACGTGAGTCCCAGGAACTCCACACCACTGGAATCAAGCTAGCCGGGCTGAAGAGAGGTGTTACCTCGAAACCGGGCCGGTCCTCGGATGCTTGTTTCCGTTCTGGGAAGGACATGGCTTTTGTAGTTCGGACTGGACTGTTCCCATGGGGCACAGGGTCAGCGCTGATTTGCATATCGCCATTGTCTAACCCAGGGTGGTGTGGAGTGGAAAAACGATGGATTTGGGCCCAGATCTTTGGACTGGGGTGAATGTGTGACATTGATCCACATTCTGTCCATCATTGTTGTGTTTGCAGTTACCGCTCTAAGTGTACTGGGGATGCTCAGACGTGAGTCCCAGGCACTCCACACCACTGGAATCAAGCTAGCCGGGCTGAAGAGAGGTGTTACCTCGAAACCGGGCCGGTCCTCGGATGCTTGTTTCCGTTCTGGGAAGGACATGGCTTTTGTATTTCGGACTGGACTGTTCCCATGGGGCACAGGGTCAGCGCTGATTTGCATATCGCCATTGTCTAACCCAGGGTGGTGTGGAGTGGAAAAACGATGGATTTGGGCCCAGATCTTTGGACTGGGGTGAATGTGTGACATTGATCCACATTCTGTCCATCATTGTTGTGTTTGCAGTTACCAGTTCCTGTACTTGGCGTGCAGGGCACAAGAACAGTCATTTTGCCACCACCTCCAGGTCGTAAAGAAAAAAGGTATATCTCCATTGACAATGTCAAACTACACAGAGTGGCTGATTCTTCTTAGTATGACACCAGCGGTCTCCTGTCCATCTTTTTTAAGACATTCAGTTTTGGCCCCGGCTCCTGCTAACAGGCTTGACGTTGCCCTCGAGATGCCTGCAGTTTCCAGTCCTTTATTGAGTTTTTCACCTAACGCTCATCTTGATGAGACTGAATATACTTACCCCACCTACTTATCGATGCCTGATTTGCAAACTTGTTTGGCTACGAAGTCCAGATTTTCATTTAACACTGACTCTCACACATCGAAGACCCCTTCAAAAACTTCTTTTTTTGCAACATGGTTTAAAAAACATTTTTTTATTCCCCCTTGGACCTACATTTGGTTGGTGCTTTTTTTCAATTTACTTGTTCATATCAATTGGGTTTGTGGTGTATTTTTTCCGCCTTGTCAACAGACACTATGTCGAAGAGAGAACTAGTATTCGACATATTAATGGAACATTGACACCCCATTCCTCATCACACAGATTGAAGAGGGACCTGGCTTTTGTTAACATTACTGCTTGGCCCGTCTTAGATGGGATTGTTTGGGATGCTATTAGATTTCAAATCCACTCACCCACAGAGGTTATAAATGTCCCAAATGTTCTAAGGGTTTCTATGGGTGATGTGATTAAACAAAATTTACGTTCTGATGATTGGGATGTTCAGGCCGTAGAGGCTTTGTTTTCTGATTTGAAATATTATGCTGCCTTTGATGCTGAAGATTTATATTTAGATTCTGCAAATTATGGTGATTTGTATTGTTATCAACACTTTGGCAATCACTACCTACATAAGGCTAACACCAGGAGAGATATGGTTCATTATACACAATGGGAACTTTGTCCCGCTCCTGTTGAAGGCAGCTCCCCTTCTCTTTTAAAGCGGTTCACTTATTTTACTGTTTTTGATCAGTCAAATCCCAATGGATTTTATTTTAAAATGACCGAGAAGTCCACTTCCAAGTTTAGACTTAGCCACACAAAATTATTACATTCAAAGTCCTTTCTGGACCAATTGGCTGTTGGGGGCTATGAACTGTGGAAGGATACTATTGATCTTAAATCTGTTTGGGGTTCTAAAAGTTGGCAAGTGCAAGGCACTGAGGCTTTGCATCGTGCATGTCTCATCTCGAGCCATATGTTGTTTTTGCATTCTACAATTTCACAAACGACTTGCTTTGCATTGGCTACTACTAAAAAATTAAATGCTCCTTCTTTTCCTGAATTAGAGGAATACTGCAGTTGGGATAATAATACCAATTTTTCAATTAGAGAATTACAGACGCTGTTAATGAATTCTACCTTTAACATATCCAGTTTGGATCCTATGGGTTGGTTTCTGTGGCACAACAGTGCAGATTCTTGCCAGCATCGTTTTCTGGGTTTAGCTCAAGGCTACACACAGGTTAGAGTGGATCCCCGTTTTGAAAGTGGCCATTCTGTGACTACCTATTCTGTAGGCCAATTATGTAAGAGTTGGCTCAAAACATTCCACTTTAACGTCGGTTAAGCTGCATTTATCTAAATTGACTGACAATGTTGATCTGAATGATTTTGTAAAGGGCCCGGCTTCCGGCAGATCGAAAAGATGGATATATGCTATTTACAACGAAGTTTGGAAACTGTCCCAGATTGAGGCTGCTTCCCGCATTAGAGCAATAAATCAAGCAAATTTAGAAAAAGTGCTAGCAGTCGTGGATAATAGCATTAACACGCTTTCTTCCCGCATTTACACATTAGATAATATTTTTCATCTGTTGTTGATATTGTGCAAGAGGATGTGTATGTTTTGTACCATGGTCAAAATCAATTGCGTTCTATTATGCAGTTTGCCTGGATTTTGCAGATGTTGAAGTCAGGAAAAGTGCCCTTGCACTACATGAATACTTCATCATTGTTTGCCCCTTTTAATTTGACTGAACAGCAACGTTTTATGTCTATGAAAGATGCAACTTTTTTTATGTTACATATTGAAAAGTTAAAACAGTTACCATTTTCTGTGGCCAAAACAAATTCGGCTGAGTGGCTTATCCCCGGATTATTAATGTTACCTTTCCCCCTTTTAAAATTCGAGGCCTGCATGAAGTACTATGCAATTGGCAGATATGAACCTTTGGGCACCGCTTATCTTCATGAAGCTTGGTCACTGTCATTTACCTATTGGTGCCTTAGGGAGGGAAAATAGGTTTATTTGAATGGAGAAGATTGCACTACAACACCAGATCACTCATTAATGTGTAGGAATATCCAATTGCATGGCTCTTGTAATCAAAACAAGCCAAATTTAGCCTATATTTTAAAAGGTACACCAGCACCTGCTATCATACCCACATTTATATTACTGGCAAACAGTAGTTATTTACTTTTAAACAACGAGGATTGTTGTGGGATAGTAGCAGGCATTCCTTACATGGTAACAGTCAGTAAACGTGTAGTCTGCTGTAAAAATTTTATGTTTTCTCCCCCGCATGGGAAGCTTGATGTTTCCATCTGTCCGTCGATTCTGACCTTGAAAGCAGAGTTCAACAAGATGAGTCACATAAGATCTCTATTGTCTCAGAAAGAAGTCGCCCTCACATCTGCTCGTGAAACATTTGTCCTTCACATGGCAAACACCCGCACAGAAGTGCACGATTTATTAAATACGGATTTGCCCGTGCATTTCGGTGGATTAATTCACACTATCTTTAATGCGTCCTCCACCACAGGGCTGGCTCACTTTTTTGAAAAGTTGTTAGCAGTGGCCTTGTGACTTTGTTTTAAACTATATTTGGTGTGTTCCCTGCATTTTTTCATTCGATTTTCTCCAGCCTGTTTGATGGATTTCCCTTAATGTTAGCTCTAGTTGCAGGCGTAATTCTGTTGTTTTGTTTATTTCAAAATGGATGCACGCCCTGTGTTGCGAGAAGATCTGTCACGGCTGATTCTGCTCCGCAACCGAATGCTTGAATATTATGGAGCTCTGCCTCTTGCTACATTGAGTGCAGCTTATGGATTATCGTTTCGATTTTCCTTTTTCCCCTGCATCCAGCCTGTCTTTCATTGCCTGAGTTGCGATTTCGACTGGGCCCTGGATTTGTGTCTATGCAATACAGTGTCTCCCAATGCGGATTATGATCAACTGATGAGTCCCATAGTTGCTCATGAATTGCTTTGTTCTGGCTGAGGGGTTATGGCCTTTGCAGCATTGTACGGTGTCCTGGGATGTTGGAATGTTTTCACAGCGGCACAAGATTTCTTGGCACCCAGTTTCATTGAAGAAACACTGAGGGGCATATTACCAATGATTAGCAATATTTATCGCTAACTAGGCTTAGCACAAATTTTTTATCGCTAAGCATCGCCGGAAATTATCGCTGAGATAACTTGCTATTAGCAAGATTTATCTCCAAAGCGATAATTTTTCCGGCGATAGCGTGAATATCGCTGAGAATACAGCGATATTCACGCATTAGCGACAAAATGTTCTTAGCCATGTTATCCACCTCCCATTGGATAACATGGCTAAGAACTGGTCTGAGCAGGCGTTAGTTTTTGGAGATATTCGCGCTTAGCGCAAATATTTCCAACGCTACGCCTGCCTTGTTAATAGGCGATAGCGACGTTATCGACTGCTTTCAGTCACTAACGGGTTGGGTACGCCCACTTTGCATGTCATTAGCGACATGCAAAGCGGGCCCCAAACCGCTCGCTATCGCCTATAAGCTGTCGCTAACATCAGTTAGCGACAGCTTGCTAATGGGGCAATATAATTATAGCCGCTTAGCTTCCGAAAACGGACTCTAAATCGGCGATAATTCTCTATCGTCCCCCTTGGTAATATGCCCCTGAGTAGTCCTCTGATGGTGCTAGAGGCTCCGGTATTTGAGGAACATGTATGTTCCTTCCCATTGCTGAATTGGATGGCTGAAATGTTTTCTGATGAGAACAGTGACTTCCTATTGGAGTTGGTTGCGACATACTTTGCATATACTTTTTGGAATAAGATGTGTCATCGCTTTTCTCTCTTCCATGGCCGAGGTCACATGTTGGACATCGGATTTTTGTAAAACTTTTTTTATCCATCTTCATTTTTTCCACCTATGCCTATAGACTTACCTATGCCCAAGGCTAAAATTGCTTGATTTGAAGTACTTTCAATTTATGGAGTTTGCTCCCGTTTTTTCACAGCGGCAATTTGAACTTGGTTCTGACTGATTGTTCTTGAACTCTGCTTTCCAAATTGGCCCCTTTCTTATCTGTGCTCAGATCAAGGGAGGGTGTCGTGGGGCTGTGCCTTGCATTTACACTGTGTTAATTTGACATGAGCTTATTAGAAGTTTAAACACCATTTTTCCTTTCTGCTGCCTTTTGCACACGGCACACTATAATAAATGTTTAGCGTCTAGCCGAGTGTTTTGCTTCACACGAGAATAATATGTTTGTCTATATTAGCAGCCTTGCTATGTAAGCTTTGTCTGAACAGTGAGCGCGGAGGCCTTCAAGGTTATTTCCAAACAGTGGTTGTTGTTCGGACTGATCGGTGCACGTTCTAGACATAACATAGATGCAGCTGTGGCCACCTCTGATTTTGGCGCATTTTAATAATGCACTGCATAGGCTTGATCACACACACTTGGAGAACATTTGCATGCTGAGAGCTGGTGCAGAATCTGATGTGATCCAATTCTGCTAAGTACCAGAGGTATGGGGCTGCCCTTGTATTCCCAAGAGACCTTCTGTAGACATAAAATAACCTACTAGCAAGGGATGGTGCAATATAGATATATTCTAAACCTGTTTCCATTTAGCATTATAACATGCTTTCTCCCTTTGTATTTTATGGAATAGTAACTATGCTGATAATATTTTTGCTTATAATATGTCTGCTTGTATTAGCTAAGATACTGCGCATGAGAACACGGCATTAGAAATAAATATTTCTAAATTGCACGTGTCTTCTTTTACTCCCTGTTTTGGACTGGTATAACGAAAGAGTGTTCATGTGTTCCACATTGCCTGAGTTAATCTAAGTTCCATGTTCTGGGTTGTCTAATCATTGGTGGTATGGAAGAATAAATGAGATACTGATGCTACTCTGGTAAGGGGATTTTGGATACTAAGGTGGGTTTTGGCACACCCTAATTCATTGAGGTTCCAAGTCTCTATGCACAGTTCTGTGTAGGAGCAGAATCCCTGCTACAGTCCCATAGAGGAGTACAGTACACTTTCACTTTCTCTTTCAGCCACACTGTTACTGTCTTTTGTGAGTTGTGGAGGTGTTCAGCCTTCAGCCTTGTTATGTTAAACTTTATTTGTATAGCGCACGTACACCAGGTTGGTTTCTTGGCGCTGCTCTGAAGGTGTTAGACTAAGGTGTTACAAATATGCCTGTTTAAATAGCCAAGTTTTTAGGAGTTTGCGGAAGCTCATGAAGTTTGTGCAGGATCTGATCTCAAGAGGCAGGGAGTTCCAGAGTTTGGGACCTAGGGTGGCGAACCGTGTCCCCCCAGTGTGTTTTAGCCTGAAAGATGGTATGGTTAGGAGATTCATGTGAGCAGATCGCAAATTACGGGTAGGAGTGTATCTATTCATCAAACTATTGATGAATTTTGCGTTTTTGCTATTCAGGGATTTAAAGATGATGCACCCCACCTTGAAGGCGCATCTCTGGGTTATTGGAAGCCAATGTAATTTCTTCAGAAGAGGGGTAATATGTTGACGCCTGTTTTGGTGAAAGATTAGCCTGGCCGCCTGGTTTTGAACCATTTGAAGGCGGTGGCTGAGATAGGCCGGGATGCCAAGGTAAAGAGAGTTGGAATAATCAATGTGGGATATCGCCACAGCTAGAACTGCTTGTATTTTGCTTTCTGAGCGAGGAACCTGCTGATTTTCCTTATTTTCCTTAGTTGAAAGCAGCATGTTGAGATCACAGATCCAATTTGATTGTTCATGGTAAGATCATTGTTGATTATGACTCCCAAGGTTTTTGCGGATGTAGAGGGGACAGGGGGCTGTCCCAGTTCTTTAGGCCAGAAGTGGGAGCTCCATGGGTTCAATGGGCCTCCTGTGAGGATCACTTCAGTTTTATCCAGATTTAACTTGAGGTGGTTGCTGTTCATCCAGTCCCAGATGGACAGCATAGTTGCCTGGAATTGGAGGGCGGTGGTAGGGGAGTCATTAATCAGAAATATTAATTGAAAATCATCTGCATAGTTGAAGGTTTGGGCTTTCCTTTCTTTTAATGCATGGATCAGGGGGAGGAGGTAGTAGTTAAATAAGTGCGGGAGAGAGAGAAGCCCTGGAGAACACCGCAAGTGTTCTTAATCTTGGGGGTTGTGAAGTTTCTCAGGCGAACCGCTTGATAACGGTTTGCTAAAAAGGAGTTTATCCATTCAAGGGACGATCCTTGAATTCCTGCATCCATGACACGGTCGACCAGGATGTTATAGCCGACCATGTCCAAAGTGGCAGAAAGATCGAGCAGCACAAGGGCTTTGGGGGATCCTCCGTTCACTTTCTGTTGCAGAGAATCCAGGACTGACAGTATCACTGATTCTGTGGAGTGAGCTCGGCAGAACCCTGCTTGATGGGGGTCCAGGTAGTCTGACTACTCCAGAAAGGTGGATAGGTCTAGCGGACTTCCACCTGCCATTCCAGATTTGATGTTGCAACACCTCATGTGATTCACAACACCCTATCTATGTGCAAGCACAAAGTTCATGATGTGGGTGATGTCATAGCCATGTCATAGAGCAAATCATGCAGCAGGAACACTCTTACAATGTAACAGGTTGTTGGTACATAAATCTGTCAAATCAAATACTTGTGTATTTGATGGGGAACCCTGTGAATCATTTCCATGCTGATGTATGTAAGAAGGCCCCTGTAGCCCAAGAAAATGTTGTAGTCACACCATAGTATCATACAGACTATCTCAGACTCAGTGCCGAAACATGCATGAGAAAATCAACGTAGTACAATCTCAATTCATGCATCAGACATCCTTTCACACTGCATTTAGGTTTTGAGTTTTTGACATTGTTACACTGCTAAGCCCACTCATCATCACACAGTACCATTCACAAAGGGGCACCTTCAATATCGTGGAGTGTCTGAGTTTCCAACTGTGCGTAAAATATGTCTATAAAATTCTCTTTACCATGACATGCTCAACAGTTCTCCAATTCACATGTTACGAGTAGGTCATCAGAATGTGTCACAAATTAAAAATACAATAGTTCACTGATGGAACAAGTGCATAATGGTTATCTCTGTGTAACATTGACTAACATGTGAATAAATCAGACAACATAGCACTGTTGGGCAATGGTGCATTCCTTAGCACTAGCATACATGTGTTCACACTGCCACTATTTGAAAAGCAGTGCAGACACATTTGTGGTTGACATGCAGCAGCTTTGCTGTTTCATTGATTCATTGCACCGAAACATGCAGTGCTGGTCAATACTGGTACACAGTGCCTCATGCAACATAGGCCATCTTTCCTTGCATGCATGTCAAGTGATAGGCATTGTTCCACAAATTGGCAAGTACATGTGTTCATGCTCTAATCTGGCTATGTAGTTCTGGTGACACATCCAAGGGCTCACTCATATGACGATTTTCAATTTCCTCTATTTTACTACATGACTAACACTGTTCTGATTAGTCATCTGACATGATTCCAGACTGTACTGCCTACTGTATTTGTGTATTTGGAATGGCAGGGTCTGCTATGGGCCTCTTATACTTCATACTTACAGTACTTTCCCCTGTTGGACTCGATTGTTGTTTTTTTGCACGGTCATATTGCAAACAGCAATTCAACAACTGTTGTCACTGCAGTCTGTGCTAGCTTAGTCCAAGCACAGGAATAACCATGTTGTCATGAACATTTTATTCTGATTCTAGCTCTGATGTGTTTCAGATTTTTCGGATTATGTGTGTAGTTGCATGTTGTTATTGATGATGTTCACAAACCTACGGCTCAACTATTTTTTGTGTGGAAATTATGCATGATGCCATCATGTTCTTGGAATCAGGCAACATGACATGTATACTTCTCTTTTTCCAGACAACATGTCCCTAGAGGAGCAGGATCTATTCCTCCAGTGGAAGGAACGTTATAATCACATCAGGTATGTGGCTAAGGGATTCCACACAATGGCTAGGAGGTACAGTGAGGAAAGGGCTTCTGGCAGGTGAAAGTCCACCACGGACAGCACTAAGAAAGCTGGGAAAAAACATACTACCCTGCCTACCTCCACATCGCAACAGAGCCTGCCAATACCTGGCCCATCAGGAATTCATCGTAGCACACAAAAGAAAAGGTCAGCTGTCCCAGGACCATCAGGAGCTGCTCCACGTGCTGCACCCATATCTTCAAGACAAAGTCTAGCCCCCTCACAGAGCGCACAACCGGGCATATCCTCCAGAGCTGCAGGACACAGAGAGTGAGGTCTGCCCTCACAAAGAGTGAGAGGAGGCTCATGTACAATTTGAATGTTCATGTGGCCCGTCTTGAACGAGACAATGATGACATTAAAAGCCACCTCATGGACATAGGGGGGCCCTGGGGCTCCCCTATTGATGGTCAATTGAGGTATAGTTTCCCATCTTGTATAGTCCCACGTTCCCCTTCACCTATTCACCATTCTTTTCATTTTTTTAGTAGTTAGTTAGTGTTAAGTGTAGATTTAGTGTAGGCCTAGCATAGTGTTTGGTGTAGGTAGCTTTTTAGATTTTGGATTTTCTCTTTTTAGTGCATTTGATTAATTTTCATTTTCCTTTGGGTGGGGGGTTGGTATGTTTTGGACTTGTTAATGAAGATAAGAACAAATTATATATAATTGTTCACTATGTATGTTTAGTTAGTTGATGTATAGGCTAAGGTGTCTTTGTGCCATCCTGGATGTGCCTTAAGGGGGGATGTAGATTGAGGTTTAATAGCTGTTGTTATGTGTATAGTCTTAGGTAAGCTAGTTAGTTTAGTGTAGTTTAATATTAGTACAAGTTAGGTTTAGTGTAGTGTATGATGAGTAAGTATCATTAGTTTAGATCATTAAGAGTGTGTTTTGTAAGAAAAATTTGCCATTGATTGATGCTTTGTGCTCCCATTCATTTTTGCTGTGTGGAAATATCCTTTTGAATTGGTAGTGAATTATGACAGATGCATCTGCCACACAATCCATTTTAATGTCGACAAATGTAATTGAAGCATCTCCAAGGGACAGGCTGCCATCAATCCGCATTACAATTTGTTTTTTAGCAAACTAATTGATGTTTCGAGAAAAAAAGTTCAGTTAAGAAAAGAGTTCTTAAGAAGTCTGAGAAATATTTATCCATATGTGAATAATTTACAAGTACAGATTGCGGGTAGCTGTGCGCCTTATAAGTTTAAATAAATAAATAAATAAATAAATAAATATACAGGATGCACTTTTGGAATTGTGCTCTGCACAGCATTGGTTGAATGCTGTGGGTATGTTGTCAGGATACTTTGGGACATCTTTGATTACACCGGTCCCCACAACAGCTTCACCCTCCAAGTGGAAGTGTAGGGCATGTATGCTTTGCAT
The DNA here is from genome assembly GCF_964261635.1 of Lissotriton helveticus. NCBI lineage: Eukaryota > Metazoa > Chordata > Amphibia > Caudata > Salamandridae > Lissotriton > Lissotriton helveticus. The sequence continues at coordinate 345,986,485 of NC_136067.1, read as the reverse complement.
TATCCCCAAGTCTTCATGATGCCTCTTTAAATGTTTCTACACAGCCAACTAAATTGTGGGCAACACTGTGAACAAATTGGCAAGTGTTGGGCGAGGGATGTTGTGATGTGCATTACAGCAAACCTGGACACGTATTTGAACCAGTAACAATTTTTGAGATATGCTTTCCTACACCATTCTTCTTCTTTCTGCTAGATGGAATAACATCTAATATGTGACATGTTGAAGGAACTGTCTTAACATGTGTCATTCCACGACACACATCTATTCACATATTGCCCTCCACATTGACTATGGGGAGTTCTTCTAAGTATATATTTGTTGACATATTTTTTAGACACTTAGGGGTCGATTCAGATCCGGTAAAAAGCACTCCGAAACGTCGTACGGAGCGTTTTTTCCCCGTACGAATCATACCCGTAAACGTCCCGTACGTATGACGAAGTACGATTCGTACCAGGAGCCGTACTCCGTACGAATCGTACAGAGACCGTACGAATCATATCCCTGTATGATTCATCCTCGGAACCCGCTGTACACGACATCTGTACAATTCGCGGCTGCTTTTTCCGACCTGGCAAGTACGATTCGTGTTGGGTACGCTCCGTACTACACTTTTTCTACAGGAGCTGAAAACTCCCGTAGAAGCAGAGTTCGCCCCGAAACAGGTACGGAACGCCCCCCCGGGTATGGTGCGTACCCCCCATGATCGTAGGGGTACGGTGCGTACACCTGCGATCATGGGCTGTACGAGCCGTACCCCTACGATCATGGGCTGTACGAGCCGTACCCCTACGATCATGGGCTGTACGAGCCGTACCCCATGATTGTAGGTGTACGAGCCATACCCCTACGATCATGGGGTGTACAAGCTGTACGGTGTGTATGTGAATGTGTGCTTTTCCGTACGAATCGCCCTTACCTGACGTGGCCCGTACGAATTGCGTCCTGATCACCCGGTCTGGATCGTACTCGCCGAGTCGTATGGTGTGTGTACGAGTCGTACGGAAATGGCTACGGATACGAATCGTACGGACGGTGATTTTACCGGATCGGAATCGACGCCTTAATGTGGATTTACACTGACATGACTATTGTTCCAAGTCAAGATCAACATCATGGGCAAGAATTATTTTAGTGTTGCTGGGACAGTGTTGTCTTACAGATCAAAGCATCGGTTGAGTAACACGTGTCAAGCACTCACAATGCCTGTCATGGAAACAGAGTAAGCATATTACCTTTGTCAATTGTACATTGATTGTTGGCACATTTAAACATAAATGGTCATAGGCAACACACATCTTAGTGACACAATTATGTTTATTTACATGTGCACTAACTGAGATAGCAGGCTGGCCCATTTCTTTGTGCAACAACACCCCATTGTGTGAATGCCCGGTAGGGGGCCTGATAGAATCCTTGGGGGGGGGCATGTGCGGAGACATGTTGAGGGAGAGGCAGAGTTCAGTCAGCAGGCTGATTGCAGTGTCATTGGGAACTACGCAAAAATTGGCAATCAAGATCAAAGTCCAAGGTGAGTGTAGCAGAGTAATTCAGGGGACAGTGGAATGATGATGCTCCGGGGCATGATGGTAGGCATAGTTCTAAGCAGAAACAGTCCATTTGAGAGAGATGAATGCTATGGCTGACTTCTTTGCAAGATTGTTGATTCATCTACATCTTCCTCCTCTGATGTGTCATGTGCCTCCCGTGTGTTTGATGGAGGATTAGCTGGAGCACTGTGAGGCTGTGACACATCAGGAGGATTAAATTTGGATGTTGAAGGTGCTGCAGCATTCATCTTTGCCATAGGTTGATGCAGCATTGCAGTGATGATAAGCTGCAGACCTTGCAATACTCCAGCAACATCTCTGTGGTATGCAGCCATGGCTGTAGAAGTCTGCACCTCCATGTTCTCCATGATCATTATCATTTAACGCAACTGCTTGGTGACATCGTTAGAGCCACTTTGACTGGACAGTTGTTCTTGTCTCTGAGTCAGTACTCCAGCGATGTCAACCAGGGAATGCTGGAGAGCATGAAGCGGACTGTGTGTGCCTGTGATGGACTCTAGGTGGTCCCTATTGAGACTAGGATACCCAAGAGCCCCATCTAATTTGGCCGACAGGCTGTAAAAACCCCACCAGCACCTGACCAGCCATCTCCTGCTGGACCTTTACCACATGGCATTGAAATGTTAGAAGTAGGTCCTCAAGGTCCAGGGAGACAGATGTGGTGGTAGGTGGTTACTGCTGGGTGTTTTGTGCAGGAGGTTGAGCTACCACAATGCTGCTGGATGTCCCTGCTTCCGGAGATGGGCTGCCGATGGAGTTGAGCAGCTTTTGGAGGGTGTCCTGGTCGATGGTTGAAATGTCTTCATCTTCATCCCTGAAGAGAGGGACAGTCTGTTGTACATGAGGTGATGTTTCTCCCTCTGTAATGTAAAGGGGAGATGCTGTTGTATGTGTGTCTCAAGTATGATCATGCATTTAAGCAGTTTACAAGCAGCATGCGTGACAATGTCCAATCACAATGTTTTAAAGGAGACACCTACTACATGCAGGATAGTGAATCATTGTACAACATCATTCATGTGAAATTAGAATTTGAATTATTTTTTTAACATGTTTCAACTATGCCAATTGTGAGTGGCCAAGTTCTACCTGCATGCTGCATGAGCTGTGTCCTCTGTTCAGTAGTGACAGTTGTGCAGGTTGTACCACTTTGTTCTCAATGCAGATTAGCTGTAATTTATGTTTATACACTGCATTGAGGTTGAGTCACCCCTACTCATTCCACTTCAAACTTTTTCATATTGTCTAGTGTTGGATATGTGGATTGCATGCTACAATACCTTGGCAACGCTACATGATTGTTATTGTGTCATGCGTAGGGCAATCATGCAGTTGAGATCAGGGTTTATGCAATGTGCCCATGATGTGACAGGTATATATGCTTGATTTGCCATGGTCCAAACAGTGTAGATCCATTTTAATGTTGCAACAACACATTGACAAATGTTGCTATGCAGGTATGGTACTGCTTCTGTTTTACTGCCCCTTATTCCTTTCACCCAGTGACACTTGCACTTACGTGCATTTACAATGGTGAGATGTTGCAAGCTAGAGGAAGTATGGCTATTGTTCAGGGTTGAGACACTTTTGCATTGTTGGACTGCAGACGTATTTCTTGCATCAGGGGGTACAGATACAATAAAGTGACAGAGTTTGGCATTCTCCTTGCAGGATTTACTCCGCACCCATCTACTTCAGAGACACAGGCATGCACCATGTTTACAAGTTGATGGTACTGGCATGCGTTTCATCATGCTACAGCACTTGACTTGTCAGGGTGGCACAAAGGCAGGCACCTTAGCAGGGTAGGGCAAGTGTGTCTGGGTTCAGGGCAAGAATATTTATGTGCAAGGAGGGACCCCTTCAGGCACATTAGCAAAGATTGATTGACAAATTTCTATTTCTATTTGTGCTGCGCAATGAAGTGCACATGTAAACAGCAAAAGCGTTGTCAAAGAAGGATTTTCACTATTTTTCCATGATAGGAATCTTGGTTTTCCTTGCATACATTGCTTACTGGCCTCCTATTGGCTTCACTCCTGCGAGTTTAGGACAGCGTTTTTTTCTATGGGTGTTGCAGGGTGGACAGCCAACACAATACTCAATGTAGGTACTTATGAGTAAAAATTAAACAGATAGGCACATTTAGTCTATCTCTTGCATTTCTTAGGCATATAGTGTTGGCAATTAACCCCATTATTCATCCTGACGTGAGAAAGGTGGTGATCTGTGCACCCCGTCCTGAAGAAGACGCCTTCGCTTAGAAATATGTCAACGCACATGAGAGGTATAGTACATTAAATACAAAATACCTCCACCACACACCTCTTTTAACAATACCAGCATGGAGGCCCATTAAAAGTTTTTTTAGACCTCAAGTGCCAGGCTTTTTTTAATATTCACACATTAATTCACTCCTGACCCCACCACTCACTCATCATCCAATACCCTCATGCACCACACATAGGGCCCCATTAGGATGGCGGGCGGATTGCCTCCGCCAGGCCGGCAGTGACCAATTCGCCCGTCATCCTTGTAGAAAAGACCCCCCCGCCATATTATTATGGCTGGGGGGTTTGCGGGGGACGGAAAGACCGTCTGCTGCATTTCTGCCCCGGTCGACTTGCGACCGGGCGGAATAGGCTGCAATATGGTGGCGGTGTCTGTTTGACACCGCCACCATATTGCAGCCTATTCCATATTACTATGTGCATTTAGGAATGCCTTTCCGTGGCGGCATTGTCACCACGGAAAGGCATGTGGAGCCTGCTAGGGGGGCCCGTTGCTGGCCCCCAAGGACTCTGGGAGAGTGGGGGGTGCACATGGGGGTACCATAGGTACCCCCCTGCAGTTCCATGCACAACATGGCAGGCTCCACGCGGTGCCTGCCATGTTGTGCATGGAAGTGTACAACATGCCTCCCTAACATTGTGGCGTGCAGTGCAGAGTGCACCGCCCGCCACAATGTTAGAGATGCAGGATGCCAACAAGGAGTCAAGGAAAAACAATACCACAATACAAATATATATGAAGAATTCTTACAATTTATTGAAACATACAAATGTTAAAAGGAGAGTGGTCCCAAAGATTGGAGTCCACTCAGCAAAATTAAAACAATATTAAAACAATAAAAAGGGGTTTCAATTTCAGCCAGCAAGATTGAATCACAAAGACAGAAAAAACAGTAAGACATAAAATTTGTGCAATACTTATTGTATATTCGGACTCTATTGTATACACCTAAGCTATATGTACTGTGATACAATATATCAGCGAAGATGTCGAGATCCTGAATTATACTGTGTGTAGCGTCGACGCGTTTCGGTGGTTTTCCAAATTATTGTCCACCTTTATCAAGACACCTTTTGGTTTCTGTCGTGGTGTAGGGGTCTATATAATTGCCCTAAAGGAGTGAACATACAGTAAGGTTTGGTGAGTGCATAATCATAAACATTTATCATGCATAATACAATTAAATGCTTTACATTTAACTACTGTTGCAGAGCTATACATATGGATGATAAACTGTTGTAGTAGCTTCTATATGACCAGGTTTGCTACTCTCGATGGAACATTCTGAGCTGAAACATTTTAAGCTAAGAGAACAGGGTGCATACAATTTGAAAACTTTAAAAAAAATGCTCTTGCCGTATTTTGATCCGTAGATCTACCATCCTAATACATGCATGCATACATTTGCAAAAATCTACTTGGTTCACAATTCCTTACAGAGTGGCTATTCACACTTTTTGACCATCTGCTTTATTCTCAGATTCTTCTAGGGAATGGCCTGGTATTTAATTGTTTGTAGTTTCTTTAGACAGTTGTCTATAAGGGGGGGCTGTTTTACCTGGCCACTAAGCTAAAGAAATCTCTACCTCGATCTAGTTTGTTAGAAAGGTGGGAAGGAAGGTTTGTCACGGTTTTTGACAGATGAAGGTGTATACCAGATTGACGAGTCTGAAATACTCAGGTCTATTATCTCAATTATATATAACCAAAAAGGGGCAATTACCTTGAAGTCTGTGTGTTCACGTAGTATTTCTATATTATTTAATTTTTGAAAGCCAATTCTATTGAGTTGTTTCTTTGGCTCATATGTCCAATTTCATACTCCTGTAAATCACAAATATGTGATAAGTTTTACACTGATATAAGTAGTGATTTTTAATCTCGTTTTTGTAAAAAGTTTTGTAGGTATTGTAGACAAAGGCTGGACATACCTGTAGGTAAAATGCCTAGGCATATGATAAGTTCAGAGTTGTTATGCCAAAAAACTGTATTGCTGGTCGTCTTTACATAGTTAAAATCCAGAGGCGCCTAAGTCTTGTCCTTTGCAGGATTAGATTCCGTTTCTCTAGACAAAGTGTATAAAGATCAAATGTGGGTAAGTTGGAGACAATGTTATTAGGGAATTGCTAGTCCGAGTGGCCATCAAATTGCATGCGCTTACCTAATGTTCCGCTAAGAACTGCTCGCTTCTCTGGGTATATTCAATGTTAAAATTATGGAACCAGAGGCATTAACATCATGTCCTCGTGTTATAGGGTTCTAAGAATCAGAGAGGGAGAGAAAAAGGGTCTGACGGTTAAAAAGTACCCTGTTTGGTTCAATCCCCGTTATAATCTATCATCCTATCCTAATGCTGGCGCGTACCTGTTGTTTTGCGATGGACTGCCTGCTTCTCTGGTTCTGCGGGAAATGCCCGGTGACAGAGAGCGCCGTCTTTTAATACTCCATCTCGCGTTTGATTCGTCCAAAAATTACCCAATCGGGTTGATCCTAGTCTAAGCCTCTAGATTAGCATACTAGGGCTTGAGTTGATGTGTCCCTATTGGTGAGTTTCTTTATGGTGTTATCCCATTGGCTTAGGACAAACTGTCAAGGAACTGGGTCATGTGACAGAGGGGTGGGTCATGTCTCAGAAAGAGAATGTGTATGTGGAGGTCCTAAAGGCCACCTGTTTCCTTCTCTGGTTGTTTTGTTCTTGCAGATGTTTCTGCATTCGCCGCGGATATGTTGACAGACTATGTGAGACTTACTTTATCTGTGTATGTTTGTGAAGTTATGGCCATACCGTTATATGTTTCTAGTTTGGAACCTATATAAGGGAGCTGGGGTCTAGAGATGGCGTAAGCCCGTACGTAATCTAGCTATGGAAATTCTACAGGGCGAGTGTCATAGTCTTATTCAGCTATCTTATAAAACTTTTAGATGGAATGAAATTAGTTTAGAATTTGATAATTCGTAAGAGGAAAGTAGCTCAGGTGATAGTATGGTGACTTGTGTTCTTATGGTATATTTCATGTTTACTTGGGGATGGACGCTGATACGTAGCATATTGGTATTTGATGGATGCTGATAGCAGGTGACCAGGAATAAGATTCATGTAGGTGCTATTTTAGAGAGGGAATATCTCTAGATATATATATATAAGGTGATTAACATGTAGAGTTATAGGGGCAGGGTGGCAATTATGGGCTTATTAACTCAGGCGATCTAGATACATTTTGTCCAATCCTCCCTGGTGTTTAAACCTTTGAGGATGGTATTCAAGAAACAGAAATACCACTGTTCCCTGGTTTTTCTCAATTTATCAGTGTCTCCGCCTCGTCTGGTAGTTCTTATCTTCTCTAGAACGAACCAGCGTAGATCATCACAAGTGTGATTCTCCTGTTTGAAGTGTTCTGTTAAGGGCGCACTGCTTTTGTTTGTGCGAATGGCAGATTTATGCTCTAGGACTCTGAGTCAAACAGCCTGATTCATGTACGGGCCGTATTGCGTGGCCCTAATAGCGATTCATAGCGACTCGCTATTGAGGACACGCAAAACGGCATTCATGTACATTACGGGAAAAAAATAGCGACTCGCACGCGGGCGCTAAATCCGTTAGCGACTAACTCCAATCGCAGAAAAATCGCTATTCCCGGCTACCTGTGTCGGGAATGCGAGTCGCAATCTCGTGCGATCGGGAATGCGACTCGCAATCTCGTGCGATCGGGAATGCGACTCGCAATCTCACGCGATCGGGAAAACGGGAAGTCGCTTTTCGAGCACAGTGATGACATCACAACCAGGAAGCAGGCAGTTCCCACCCCCAAACACCACAGTGAGGCAAACCTTCGAGGGAGCAAGTCGGAAAGCAGCAGCTAAACTAGTGATAGCGACTTCACTAACGACTTTACTAACGACCTAACTGCTGCCATGTCTGAGGAACCTGTTCCTGGCCCCAGCAACAGCGCAGGGCGTAAGAGGAAACTGAAGTTCTCAGAGCAGGAGCTCGAGAACCTGATAGAAGGGGTGGTGGCCAACCACAACAGACTCTTCGGGATCAACTCCAGGAAGGTCCCAGAGCAAGACAAACGGAGGATCTGGCTGGGAATAGCCTCCAGCGTGAACTCCGTGGGTGTGGCCGATAGGTCATTGGAGGAGCTCAAAAAGCGATGGTATGACCTCCGAGGTCGTGCCAAGGAGAGGGTGGCGGAGCGCCGTGGAGAGGCATCGGGCACTGGAGGTGGCGGACCGACAGTCCCTCCCAACACACCCTTGGAGGACCAGGTCGAGAACACCCTTGAGAGGGAGGCGTGCGTTGGTGTCACACCTCTGGACTCCTCCCGCCCCACCCAAGACACCCAAGGTAAGTGGCATGCGACTGCGATCCTGTCCCCTATGACCGTCCCTGACCAAATAGGCTCACTTATTGGCCCTTAGTCATGCCTTTGTTGCGCATCAGGGAATTCCCTGAAGCATTGTGGGAGATGTAGTATGTCCACAATGTAGTAGTGAAAATGAATGAGGAAGGGTGCTGCACTCAGATTTCTGTTTTAGTTCAAAACGTTTAGCGCGATAAGTGTGCTGTACCAGATTAGTGCCTGCCCACTGGTAAAGTAACAATGTATATGGCCCAGTGCTGTGAATCACTGGGACTCCAGTACGCACTACACAATTTATAGTGTTCCTTTATATCATTTCATTTATTTCAACATATCATGATACCACAAATGTATTACATTTCCACGATATTCATCATCAATATCATTTTTAAATCAATGAAATGTTTATGACAATAGCATAAAATAATGCCTTAACGCAACAATTTTCAAAACACAGGTTTACAGAAGAAAACAAACAAAAATGAAAGAAAAAAACCCAATGCATTTCGGGGCGCAATAGCCCCTTCGTCGGGGGTCTGAAAAAAGGAAGATACAAACAAGCAGAATATTAATCATTCGTTCTTAGAAGTGTTGCACATTTAGACCATCGAGATATGTTGTCAGCGCTTACCTAAATAATAAGAAGTAGCGTGTAGCCTGTGTCTAGTCAATATAAATGTTTTGAGCAGTTGTCTGTAAAACCAAAAGGTATGTAGACTCGTAAAGTTTCATATTCAGTGGCAACCTGTTTAATATTACAGTGGCTGAAAAAATGAATAGAAATAACGCTTTACCTGTCGAACGAGTTTAATGACGCTTCTACATTATGGAAAAGATGAAAAAAAACGGGTTTGAGAAATACATGTGACCGAAAGGACGGATACATTTGCGTTTTAATTAAATAAACAGAATTCTGAGGCTCACCTGTGTATTGTGTAAGTCTCATGAATACGTAGCGGAAACCTAAATCAAACAAACGACTGCCGTCAATACACAAATGTATATTTGTGTTCAAACATGAGAGTTGTCAAAAAGTAATCGAAGCTCATTACCTGCGAGTCTACATTTCAGGCTTCGATCTCGCTGCTGTTTCCACTCACGAAACTGGTGAAACAGAGAGATTGGGGCTGTTATAATTTCTCAACACGCTAAAAATGCGTCTGAGGGTAAAGTTTGTTCTAAGGCTTACCGTCCGATAACAGGATGTTGTTAAGAGGGAACTATCTCCGTCGTCTAGCTCACCGACCGGAATCTCAACCAAATGCAAAAGTCCTACTTTTATTTTTAGCTCTCATGTTGGTAGAGAGTAGATATGGACAACAGACTAACTATGTTTGTAAACTTTTGTAGTTATAAATATATGGCGATATGAACCTTTAAACGTAGCAAAAAAACGAACACGCTTTAGAAGCAGTTAAGAAATAGTAAAAAATACGACCGAAAAATATGTGAGCACATTCAGCGTCCCGAAGAAAATAAATAGTCTTTCCATAGTCACGCCTGTAAATAAAATATACGTGTTTGTTGTGCATTAACCTTAGTATCCCGGGCAATCCATATACCATGTTGTAAAGGTGACAATCTAAATACCAACGTTACCAAATGATGTATCAGCATACAGCAATATTATTAATTCATTCATACGAGTCCTCTGATCTGAAGAAATTTTTACCTATGGTCTTGTATCTGCCTATTTACAATCTATGTACAAGTTAGAAATATGCGTTATAACAAGCAGTGTCTATTTCTCTACATCTCATTATTTCTAAAGTATATTCACATGAAACACAATGCCTTTCTGGACAATCCCATGAACATTCAGTGTGCCCTTTGCTGTGCGAAAAGGTGCTTTGAGCTTTAGGACTATGTGGGAAATATGTGTCATTTAATATGTATGCCTATGTACATGAAGATGTCTATTAGCTTGAGCTTAAAGGAAACATGACATCTCCATCTTGTCATTCAATCCCGAAGGAACCATTGTCTGTAATTTACGGATCCAAAGAGCTTCTCTTTGCAGAAGTATCTTCGCATTGTCCATTCCTAATCTCTGGGGTACTATTTCAATGATTTGAAAGCGAAGTTGAGCTATATTGTGCTTTTTCTCAAGCCAATGTTGTGTGAGTGGTGACGTTAAGTTCTTATTGCGTATCCGACTCTTATGCTCAGTAAGTCTTAATTTCATTTTTCTATCGGTTTTACCGATGTACAGTAGCCCGCATGGGCATTTAATTGAGTAAACAACATGCTCTGAATCACAATTTGTCGAATGTCTAAGCATGATTTTCTCTCCAGTCTGAGGATGCAGTAGAATGTTACCTGTGATTACATTGTTGCAATTTTTGCAATTAAAACACCTTGATGTCCCTTTGTGGACCAATTCTTGTTGCAGTGGAGTTGGTTTATTAAGGAGTTCCTTTACATTTTGGGCCCTTTTATATGCGAATAGTGGTCGTTCATCAAATAATGTACCAAAATCCTTTTCAGCCAATAGGATCTCCCATCTCCTTGAGATTGTCCTTTTTATGTCTCTTGATGCGGTTGAATATTTGGAAACAAACACCATTCTAGTGCTTGAAGTTTTAGTTTTCTTTTTTAGAAGTTCTGTTCTCGGTGTTGTCTTCATTTTTTCTAGATGTGCCTCAAGTAGTTTTTTTGGATAACCTCTATCGAGGTATTTCTGTTTTTGTTCTTGTAAACTCTTATCACACTGTTCTGAATTAGAAGAAATTCGTTTGATCCGCATGAACTGCGATACTGGCAAATTGTTTATCAAACTGGCTGGATGAAAACTAGTATACAGTAACGCCGTGTTTTTGTCTGTTTCCTTTTTGTATAATCTTGTCTGAATAGAATCGTCTTTGATTTCTACAAGAACATCTAAGAATGGTAATGCTGTACTGCTTACGTTATGTGTAAATTGGATCCTCGGGTCCACAAGATTCAAACTGTTGATATTGTTGAAGAGTTCAGATTTGGAACGCTTCCAAATAATAAAGATGTCATCTATGTAGCGTCTGTAATAAATCAAACCTTGTTGCCAAGTTGGGTCCTCTAGAATGTAATCCAGCTCGAATTTTGCCATATACACATTGGCATATATACATGCCCCTGGAAAGCCCATTGCTGTGCCTGTCAATTGATTATAGTACTTATCTTGCCACACAAAGTAACTGTTGAGTAAGCAGAATTCCAGTAGTTGCAGTAGGAATATTTTTAGCTCATTTGGTTTGTCTGTTCTAAGGAGAGCTCACTCCATGGCTTCTATCCCTTGTTTATGTGGTATGGACGTATATAACGCCGTGACGTCTATAGTACAAAGAGTCCATTCCATACATCCTGTTGTGTCAATGTCTGCAAGACTTCTAAGGAAGTCGGATGTGTCCTGTAAATAAGTTGGCCAATTTTGAATGAATGGTTGCATATGTGAGTCTATGAAGATGCCTAAATTCTCAAATATAGATGAACAGCCTGATACTATTGGCCTAAAGGGAGGATCATTGATGTTTTTGTGTATCTTAGGCAAGAAATAGATTCTTGGTCTCCTTGGATAGATTTGCTTGAGATACCGCTTTGTAGTGTTATCTATCCAGTGCAATTCCTCCGCTTTATTGAGTATCTCATCCAGGATTTGAACAATCATGGGTGTTGGATCTTGTTCGAGCTGAGCATAAGTATTGGCATCTTTTACGTGTTCATCACCTTTTCGTGTATAAAACGCTGAGTCCATTATAACGAGTCCTCCTCCCTTGTCTGCCTTTTGTATTGTGATGTCATTGTTTTTTGCTAAACGTTTGAGGGTGCTCTGTTCTGCTCTTGTCAAATTATTCAATTTCCTTCTGTAATTGATTTTATTCAGATCCGCTTTAACCAGAATGTCAAAGGTGTCCAAGCTTTTATGTGATACTGGTGCCATGAATTGACTTTTGGGTTTAAATGGTCTGTCCGTCTCATCTGTTTTTTCCATTGGATTCACAACTGTAAAGTAATACTTCAATCTGAGGACTCTCATGAATTTGAAAAAAGATATTTCTGTCTCTAACTCGTTAGATTGATATGTTCTGACAAATGAGATTCCTTTATTCAGAAGTTTTTCTTCAAAATCAGAGAGTGGGTATTTGGAAATGTTTATTACGAGTTTTTTGTCTGACTCCGCAATCCCGTTTTCTTCAACTGATCTCTCTCCTTCTCTTTCTCCTTTTCTTTTTCCTTTTCCTCTTCTCGTCTTATTTCTTGTTGTATTAAATACAAATCCGGTGGTTTGTGTGATGCTTGATCCTTCTCTAAAAAAGAAGTTGATGACGTGCCAGATGCACTCTCTGTTAGATTGGAGGTTTGAACTGTTGCTTGTGATGATTGGGGTACTATTGGTTGTCGCGCGGTACTTAATTCACTGTCCGATACGACACTCTCGTCAGAAGAAGCTGGCTGTTGTTTCCTACCAGTGTACCTTCTCTTTGCATAAACTTCTGCCCACGTGTAAGTTTCATTAAGTTTATAATCGATAGTGTCGCGTTTAAACTTACGCAGTTTGGTTTAGATAAATATGGGAAAGAGCTACAAGAAACCAAACTGCGTTAGAGAAGGATCAAGCATCACACAAACCACCGGATTTGTATTTAATACAACAAGAAATAAGACGAGAAGAGGAAAAGGAAAAAGAAAAGGAGAAAGAGAAGGAGAGAGATCAGTTGAAGAAAACGGGATTGCGGAGTCAGACAAAAAACTCGTAATAAACATTTCCAAATACCCACTCTCTGATTTTGAAGAAAAACTTCTGAATAAAGGAATCTCATTTGTCAGAACATATCAATCTAACGAGTTAGAGACAGAAATATCTTTTTTCAAATTCATGAGAGTCCTCAGATTGAAGTATTACTTTACAGTTGTGAATCCAATGGAAAAAACAGATGAGACGGACTGACCATTTAAACCCAAAAGTCAATTCATGGCACCAGTATCACATAAAAGCTTGGACACCTTTGAAATTCTGGTTAAAGCGGATCTGAATAAAATCAATTACAAAAGGAAATTGAATAATTTGACAAGAGCAGAACAGAGCACCCTCAAACATTTAGCAAAAAACAATGACATCACAATACAAAAGGCAGACAAGGGAGGAGGACTCGTTATAATGGACTCAACATTTTATACACGAAAAGGTGATGAACACGTAAAAGATGCCAATACTTATGCTCAGCTCGAACAAGATCCAACACCCATGATTGTTCAAATCCTGGATGAGATACTCAATAAAGCGGAGGAATTGCACTGGATAGATAACACTACAAAGCGGTATCTCAAGCAAATCTATCCAAGGAGACCAAGAATCTATTTCTTGCCTAAGATACACAAAAACATCAATGATCCTCCCTTTAGGCCAATAGTATCAGGCTGTTCATCTATATTTGAGAATTTAGGCATCTTCATAGACTCACATATGCAACCATTCATTCAAAATTGGCCAACTTATTTACAGGACACATCCGACTTCCTTAGAAGTCTTGCAGACATTGACACAACAGGATGTATGGAATGGACTCTTTGTACTATAGACGTCACGGCGTTATATACGTCCATACCACATAAACAAGGGATAGAAGCCATGGAGTGGGCTCTCCTTAGAACAGACAAACCAAATGAGCTAAAAATATTCCTACTGCAACTACTGGAATTCTGCTTACTCAACAGTTACTTTGTGTGGCAAGATAAGTACTATAATCAATTGACAGGCACAGCAATGGGCTTTCCAGGGGCATGTATATATGCCAATGTGTATATGGCAAAATTCGAGCTGGATTACATTCTAGAGGACCCAACTTGGCAACAAGGTTTGATTTATTACAGACGCTACATAGATGACATCTTTATTATTTGGAAGCGTTCCAAATCTGAACTCCTCAACAATATCAACAGTTTGAATCTTGTGGACCCGAGGATCCAATTTACCCATAACGTAAGCAGTACAGCATTACCATTCTTAGATGTTCTTGTAGAAATCAAAGACGATTCTATTCAGACAAGATTATACAAAAAGGAAACAGACAAAAACACGGCGTTACTGTATACTAGTTTTCATCCAGCCAGTTTGATAAACAATTTGCCAGTATCGCAGTTCATGCGGATCAAACGAATTTCTTCTAATTCAGAACAGTGTGATAAGAGTTTACAAGAACAAAAACAGAAATAAATCGATAGAGGTTATCCAAAAAAACTACTTGAGGCACATCTAGAAAAAATGAAGACAACACCGAGAACAGAACTTCTAAAAAAGAAAACTAAAACTTCAAGCACTAGAATGGTGTTTGTTTCCAAATATTCAACCGCATCAAGAGACATAAAAAGGACAATCTCAAGGAGATGGGAGATACTATTGGCTGAAAAGGATTTTGGTACATTATTTGATGAACGACCACTATTCGCATATAAAAGGGCCCAAAATTTAAAGGAACTCCTTAATAAACCAACTCCATTGCAACAAGAATTGGTCCACAAAGGGACATCAAGGTGTTTTAATTGCAAAAATTGCAACAATGTAATCACAGGTAACATTCTACTGCATCCTCGGACTGGAGAGAAAATCATGCTTAGACATTCGACAAATTGTGATTCAGAGCATGTTGTTTACTCAATTAAATGCCCATGCGGGCTACTGTACATCGGTAAAACCGATAGAAAAATGAAATTAAGACTTACTGAGCATAAGAGTCGGATACGCAATAAGAACTTAACGTCACCACTCACACAACATTGGCTTGAGAAAAAGCACAATATAGCTCAACTTCGCTTTCAAATCATTGAAATAGTACCCCAGAGATTAGGAATGGACAATGCGAAGATACTTCTGCAAAGAGAAGCTTTTTGGATCCGTAAATTACAGACAATGGTTCCTTCGGGATTGAATGACAAGATGGAGATGTCATGTTTCCTTTAAGCTCAAGCTAATAGACATCTTCATGTACATAGGCATACATATTAAATGACACATATTTCCCACATAGTCCTAAAGCTCAAAGCACCTTTTCGCACAGCAAAGGGCACACTGAATGTTCATGGGATTGTCCAGAAAGGCATTGTGTTTCATTTGAATATACTTTAGAAATAATGAGATGTAGAGAAATAGACACTGCTTGTTATAACGCATATTTCTAACTTGTACATAGATTGTAAATAGGCAGATACAAGACCATAGGTAAAAATTCCTTTAGATCAGAGGACTCGTATGAATGAATTAATAATATTGCTGTATGCTGATACATCATTTGGTAACGTTGATATTTAGATTGTCACATGTACAACATGGTATATTCATTGCCCGGGATACTAAGGTTAATGCACAACAAACACGTATATTTTATTTACAGGCGTGACTATGGAAAGACTATTTATTTTCTTCGGGACGCTGAATGTGCTCACATATTTTTCGGTCGTATTTTTTACTATTTCTTAACTGCTTCTAAAGCGTGTTCGTTTTTTTGCTACGTTTAAAGGTTCATATCGCCATATAGTTAGTCTGTTGTCCATATCTACTCTCTACCAACATGAGAGCTAAAAATAAAAGTAGGACTTTTGCATTTGGTTGAGATTCCGGTCGGTGAGCTAGACGACGGAGATACTTCCCTCTTAACAACATCCTGTTATCGGACGGTAAGCCTTAGAACAAACTTTACCCTCAGACGCATTTTTAGCGTGTTGAGAAAATATAACAGCCCCAATCTCTCTGTTTCACCAGTTTCGTGAGTGGAAACAGCAGCGAGATCGAAGCCTGAAATGTAGACTCGCAGGTAATGAGCTTCAATTACTTTTTGACAACTCTCATGTTTGAACACAAATATACATTTGTGTATTGACGGCAGTCGTTTGTTTGATTTAGGTTTCCGCTACGTATTCATGAGACTTACACAATACACAGGTGAGCCTCAGAATTCTGTTTATTTAATTAAAACGCAGATGTATCCGTCCTTTCGGTTACATGTATTTCTCAAACCCGTTTTTTTTCATCTTTTCCATAATGTAGAAGCGTCATTAAACTCGTTCGACAGGTAAAGCGTTATTTCTATTCATTTTTTCAGCCACTGTAATATTAAACAGGTTGCCACTGAATATGAAACTTTACGAGTCTACATACCTTTTGGTTTTACAGACAACTGCTCAAAACATTTATATTGACTAGACACAGGCTACACGCTACTTCTTATTATTTAGGTAAGCGCTGACAACATATCTCGATGGTCTAAATGTGCAACACTTCTAAGAACGAATGATTAATATTCTCCTTGTTTGTATCTTCCTTTTTTCAGACCCCCGACGAAGGGGCTATTGCGCCCCGAAATGCATTGGGTTTTTTTCTTTCATTTTTGTTTGTTTTCTTCTGTAAACCTGTGTTTTGAAAATTGTTGCGTTAAGGCATTATTTTATGCTATTGTCATAAACATTTAATTGATTTAAAAATGATATTGATGATGAATATCGTGGAAATGTAATAAATTTGTGGTATCATGATATGTTGAAATAAATGAAATGATATAAAGGAACACTATAAATTGTGTAGTGCGTACTGGAGTCCCAGTGATTCACAGCACTGGGCCGTATACATTGTCACAATGTAGTAGTACCACAATGCAGCCAGACAGGTTCCAAAGTACGCAAATCCACAGCCATCCAGGGAATGTCACCCAGCATGCATGTAACATCAGCACGTCTGGCAGTCACATGCAACTAATGAGTATCCACTTACCGTCACAGGTGGCGCAGAAAGCAGTGACAGCGAGAGGCTGCAGATAGATGAGGAGGCCCAGGAGGAGGATTCACAACCGGAAACCCAGGCACCAGCCCCTGCCGCTGCAACAACACCAGCAGCCAGGCCCCCCACCGTTGTGGCCTCTGCATCTGCCATCCCACCCGCAGCCAAAGCCAGGCCCCCCACCGTTGTGGCCTCTGCATCTGCCATCCCACCCGCAGCCAAAGCCAGGCCCCCCACCGTTGTGGCCTCTGCATCTGCCATCCCACCCGCAGCCAAAGCCAGGCCCCCCACCGTTGTGGCCTCTGCATCTGCCATCCCACCCGCAGCCAGAGCCAGGCACCCCACTAATGTGCCTCCAGTCCCTGCCATACCAGCAACGCCTGCTGTGACACCACCTGCAGCTGGTGCTACGTCATCTGGGCCTGCGACAGCGGCAACACAGCGGCCAGCCACTGTGACAGGCCAGCAGAGCAGGCGTGGGAGTTCTCACCGTCACACCACAACTCCAATCAGCAGGAGGGGCAATGGACAGCGCCATGCCTGTTTGAGCGTAGAGAGGCGCATGCTCAGGATCCATCAGCGCCAGTCACAGCAGCAAGGAGCCATACAGCTCCAGCTGCACAAAATTGGGCGCAATGTGGCGGGAGTGGGAGACCGCATGGACCGCATGACAGCGGCCATGGGCCGCATGACTGCAGCCATGGAGGCAAACACTGCTGCGATGAGCAAGCAGCGCAGGGCAGCAAGCCGGCGCCACCACCAGCTCATGGGCCGGCTGGCCTCCTACAGCCGGTCAAATTATGTGGCTGCAAATGCCACCTCCCAGTTGTCACACCGGTCACTCACACAGCAGCACCAACTAGTTCAGTGCTGTGAGGACATCACCAGGGTCCTGGAGCACCTAACCACCGCGGTGACGGCACTACACCCTCCAGCTCTACCTGCCACTGTAGGGGGTGACGATGGCAGTGAGGGGGCTTCAAGCGTCAGCAGCCAATCTGCAACACTAGTCCCGCCACTTAGGCGCAGCACCAGGGCAACGCCTGGTACAGGTGCCCCGGAGGAGGATGAGCCTCAGAGGCGGCTGGGCATAACGCGCAGGAGGCGCACTTGACTCTGTCCGAAAAACACTGGCACAGGCTGACTATAAGCCTGCCATGTACTTGCACACTGCAGTATGAAGGAATACTGTTGGTTGTAAATAGTTGTACAGATTACCTTTTTCTTGTGAATGAAACAAATATATTTATTTTGCTGCACACATTAGCCTTGTGTGATCATTACATTCTGCATGCAATTGTGATATGTGGGGTGGGGGTAGAGGGTGGGCTAGAAATTGTTCGCTGTGATGTGGTTGCGACGTCTGTGGCCTTCAGCTGGGTTCTCCCCGCGTGCATGGTGCGCATGTGCTGGTGGCCGGTCGTCCCCTTCTGATTCACTGCCTGAGATCTCAACAGGTATCCGGCGCTTGGTTGCAATGTTATGAAGCATTGCACAGACAGCCACAATGCGGCAGCAGGCAGCAGGACTGTAATACATGGCCCCACCTGTCTTGTGCAGTATACGGAACCTGCTCTTGAGCAGGCCAAATGTCCTTTCTATACAGTTCCTTGTCCGGATGTGCGCAACATTGTAGCGCCGTTGCTGAGGTGTGGCAGGGTTGAGGTAAGGGGTCAGGAGGTAATCCCGTAGGGCGTAGCCACTGTCACCTGAATGAGAGGAGCAGATGTTGATTGCCTGTGCAGCGCAGTGACTTCATTGCAATGTGACATTGTCGACAAAGTGTACTTACCAAGTAGGTGTCCTTACCCAAACTCTCCCCTGAGCAGTCGTGTGTGGAGTCCGCTGTGCCTGAAGATAAAGGAGTCATGGGTACTCCCTGGGTACTGGGCGACAATGTCAGTGATGATGGTCTTGGCATTGCAGACCATCTGTATGTTGAGGGAGTGGTAGGACTTCCTGTTGCGGTACATATACTCCGTGGCAGCTGGTGGGCAGATGGCGACGTGGGTACAGTCTATGCAGCCGAGGACATGGGGAAAATGGGCTACATTGTAAAATTGAAGTTTTGTCAGGTCCAATTCCTGTTGGCTCGTGGGAAATGTGATGTGGCGGTGGAGCTGGGTGAGCATGGCGGCAACGAAAGTGTGGAGGCAGCGTGACATGGTGGGCTGGGATATCCCCCCAGCAGCCGCTACTATGCCCTGGAAACTGCCGGAGGCCAGGAGGTGCAGGCTGCACAATACCTGCACATGTGTAGGCACCGAATTGTTCCACCTTGTTGGGTGCTGCATGAGGGGGTCAAGTTCATGTATCAGCCAGATGATCATTTCCCCATTCAGCCTGTATTTAGCATATATCTGTTCTCTGGTTTGGCCCAGCAAGGTGACCCGCTGCCGGTAAATCCTTTCCTGCCTCATGCGTCTCCTCCGTGCTGCTCGCTGTAGCCTTCGCCGCCTCACCACCATGTACATTCCTGGCATTGTGGAACGCCTAATGCTGCTGCTGAATGTCCTTATGTGTGATTGGTCAGGCCTGGACCTGTTGGTGATTGGCCAACTGTTTTTCAAATTTTTCTTAATCATGGCTTTTATGGTTACCACCTGCTTTGAGTTGTCCTTAATTTGCGCCGCGTAAAATTGCGATTTTTGGGTTTTCCGCTATTGTATATTTTTCATGAATGCCGATTGAGAATATATTGCGTTTCGCTATTCATTTCGCAGATTCCGTGGTTGGTCGCTATTTCCGTATCGCTAATGCTCGACTACCGGGACTCTGCGACTATTATAGCGTAATCGCTATTATAATCGCTATTCTGTGTTTGCGAATTCGCTATTTTGTTCTTGAATGCCGATTCCGTATTTTGCACCCGCAATTGCATTTTCGCAGCCATTGCGGGCGCTATTTCGCTTCATGAATCAGGCTGTAAGTTCCCTACTGGTTTCCCCCACGTAACCAAGGTTGCAGGGGCAGATCAGTAGGTACACCAAATTTTGGCTCCTGCAGTTGTTGAATGTCCTAGGGGTTAGGGTTTTGCCATTAAATTCCAGACTGCTGCCTGTAATGCAGTGCTGGCATATCGAACAGGTCCCACATTTGTGGTTGCCTGAGGCTATTGGCCCTGTCAAAGTTCGTTGGGTTTCAATTGGTGGTTTGTATGTGTGAACAAGGCTATTGCGTAGGGTTTTATTTCTGCGGTAAGAAAACAGAGGTTTGTTAAGTTGGGTTTCATGGTTGAAGTTAATGATGCGCCAGTTCCTGTTGACAATGTTCTTAATTTGATTACTCAGGTGTGAGAACTGGGTTACAAAGACTATCTTGTCTGGATCATTTTTCTTGTGTATTTTATTTTGATCGAGGAGACTGTCTCGGTCGTAAAATCTTGCCCGTTTGAGAGAGTTTTTTATTAATTTATGGGGATAGCCTCTTTCCTTGAGTTTTTTTGTTGTGTTCTCGGAGTGTCTATAGAAATCTTCGAGGTTCGAGCAGTTGCGTCTCAATCTAAGGAATTCTCCAAAGGGCACATTGTCCCTTTGTGCTTTCGGGTGATTGCTCGAGTAGTGGAGAAGTGAGTTCTTGTCCGTTGACAATAGATAAAAATGAAGAGGTGTTCGAGAGGGTTGTTGAAGTAGAAATCAAAAATCTCTTCTCCAAAAAGACACATGGTAACAATAATTTTTCCAAAGCACAGAGAGACGCTCTCAACAATTTACAAAAAAGTGAGGAGTTGACAATAAAACCCGCCGATAAGGGTGGGGGAATTGTCATATTTGACACTGACAAGTATGACATTAAGATGAAAGAACTCCTAAGTGTTAGGGAACACTACCAGAAATCTAGGTCCCAAGAATTGAGCAAATTAAAATGCGAAGGAACCCAACTCTTGAGTGAGGGCAAGAATAGTGGTGCCATTAGTGAAAACGAATACAAATTTCTCCTCAATCAACACCCAGTTACCCCTGCAATGTATGGACTCCCCAAGATCCATAAGAATCCCATTGATCCACCCATGAGACCAATTATTAGTGGCATAGGGTCCATTCTGGAACCATTAAGTAGGTATGTAGACTTTTTCTTACAACCTATTGTAAAGAAACAAAAGTCCTACCTCAAAGACACCTCGCATGCTATCTCAGTTTTTGAGGGCAAAAGCTTCAATAGGGTGACCCAACTCTTGGTCACCCTAGATATAGAAGCCTTATATACGAACATCCCCCAAAATAACACCCTGGAAGTTATAGCCTCCTTATTAGAAACAGAGGACCTTCATGGAGGTGACGACATTTTCATCATGTCATGTATCCATCTTATTCTCAAGAGAAATTTCTTCCTTTTCAAAGATGACCTATACCTACAGACGAAGGGGACCAGTATGGGGGCCACATGCGCCCCAAGTCTGGCCTGCCTATATGTGGGTGAGTTCGAACTCAAACATATATTCAACGAGGTAGCCCCCTTTTTTGAGAACATCTCCTGCTGGCACCGCTACATAGATGATATCATCTTCATCTGGAGCGGTGCCAGCGAGGAGCTTGCTAGCTTTCTAGAATGGCTCAACCTCGGAGACCCCAACCTCAGATTCACAGGCCACCAAAGCAACTCCAGGGTAGAATTTCTGGATATAGCTATTAAAGAAGAGGAGGGTTTCTTGAAAGTGGAGCTTTTCACCAAGCCAACGGACAAGAACTCACTCCTCCACTACTCGAGCAATCACCCCAAAGCACAAAGGGACAATGTGCCCTTTGGAGAATTCCTTAGATTGAGACGCAACTGCTCGAACCTCGAAGATTTCTATAGACACTCCGAGAACACAACAAAAAAACTCAAGGAAAGAGGCTATCCCCATAAATTAATAAAAAACTCTCTCAAACGGGCAAGATTTTACGACCGAGACAGTCTCCTCGATCAAAATAAAATACACAAGAAAAATGATCCAGACAAGATAGTCTTTGTAACCCAGTTCTCACACCTGAGTAATCAAATTAAGAACATTGTCAACAGGAACTGGCGCATCATTAACTTCAACCATGAAACCCAACTTAACAAACCTCTGTTTTCTTACCGCAGAAATAAAACCCTACGCAATAGCCTTGTTCACACATACAAACCACCAATTGAAACCCAACGAACTTTGACAGGGCCAATAGCCTCAGGCAACCACAAATGTGGGACCTGTTCGATATGCCAGCACTGCATTACAGGCAGCAGTCTGGAATTTAATGGCAAAACCCTAACCCCTAGGACATTCAACAACTGCAGGAGCCAAAATTTGGTGTACCTACTGATCTGCCCCTGCAACCTTGGTTACGTGGGGGAAACCAGTAGGGAACTTAGACTCAGAGTCCTAGAGCATAAATCTGCCATTCGCACAAACAAAAGCAGTGCGCCCTTAACAGAACACTTCAAACAGGAGAATCACACTTGTGATGATCTACGCTGGTTCGTTCTAGAGAAGATAAGAACTACCAGACGAGGCTGAGACACTGATAAATTGAGAAAAACCAGGGAACAGTGGTATTTCTGTTTCTTGAATACCATCCTCAAAGGTTTAAACACCAGGGAGGATTGGACAAAATGTATCTAGATCGCCTGAGTTAATAAGCCCATAATTGCCACCCTGCCTCTATAACTCTACATGTTAATCACCTTATATATATATATATCTAGAGATATTCCCTCTCTAAAATAGCACCTACATGAATCTTATTCCTGGTCACCTGCTCTCAGCATCCATCGAATACCAATATGCTACGTATCAGCGTCCATCCCCAAGTAAACATGAAATATACCATAAGAACACAAGTCACCATACTATCACCTGAGCTACTTTCCTCTTACGAATTATCAAATTCTAAACTCATTTCATTCCATCTAAAAGTTTTATAAGATAGTTGATTAAGACTATGACACTCGCCCTGCAGAATTTCCATAGCTAGATTACGTACGGGCTTACGCCATCTCTAGACCCCAGCTCCCTTATATAGGTTCCAAACTAGAAACATATAACGGTATGGCCATAACTTCACAAACATACACAGATAAAGTAAGTCTCACATAGTCTGTCAACATATCCGCGGCGAATGCAGAAACATCTGCTACAACAAAACAACCAGAGAAGGAAACAGGTGGCCTTTAGGACCTCCACATACACATTCTCTTTCCGAGACATGACCCACCCCTCTGTCACATGACCCAGTTCCTTGACAGTTTGTCCTAAGCCAATGGGATAACACCATAAAGAAACTCACCAATAGGGACACATCAACTCAAGCCCTAGTATGCTAATCTAGAGGCTTAGACTAGGATCAACCCGATTGGGTAATTTTTGGACGAATCAAACACGAGATGGAGTATTAAAAGACGGCGCTCTCTGTCACCGGGCATTTCCCGCAGAACCAGAGAAGCAGGCAGTCCATCGCAAAACAACAGGTAAGCGCCAGTATTAGGATAGGATGATAGATTATAACGGGGATTGAACCAAACAGGGTACTTTTTAACCGTCAGACCCTTTTTCTCTCCCTCTCTGATTCTTAGATCCCTATAACACGAGGACATGATGTTAATGCCTCTGGTTCCATAATTTCAACATTGAATATACCCAGAGAAGCGAGCAGTTCTTAGCGGAACATTAGGTAAGCGCATGCAATTTGATGGACTAGCAATTCCCTAATAACATTGTCTCCAACTTACCCACATTTGATCTTTATACACTTTGTCTAGAGAAACGGAATCTAATCCTGCAAAGGACAAGACTTAGGCGCCTCTGGATTTTAACTATGTAAAGACGACCAGCAATACAGTTTTTTGGCATAACAACTCTGAACTTATCATATGCCTAGGCATTTTACCTACAGGTATGTCCAGCCTTTGTCTACAATACCTACAAAACTTTTTACAAAAACGAGATTAAAAATCACTACTTATATCAGTGTAAAACTTATCACATATTTGTGATTTACAGGAGTATGAAATTGGACATATGAGCCAAAGAAACAACTCAATAGAATTGGCTTTCAAAAATTAAATAATATAGAAATACTACGTGAACACACGGACTTCAAGGTAATTGCCCCTTTTTGGTTATATATAATTGAGATAATAGACCTGAGTATTTCAGACTCGTCAATCTGGTATATACCTTCATCTGTCAAAAACCGTGACAAACCTTCCTTCCCACCTTTCTAACAAACTAGATCGAGGTAGAGATTTCTTTAGCTTAGTGGCCAGGTAAAACAGACAACTGTCTAAAGAAACTACAAACAATTAAATACCAGGCCATTCCCTAGAAGAATCTGAGAATAAAGCAGATGGTCAAAAAGTGTGAATAGCCACTCTGTAAGGAATTGTGAACCAAGTAGATTTTTGCAAATGTATGCATGCATGTATTAGGATGGTAGATCTACGGATCAAAATACGGCAAGAGCATTTTTTTTAAAGTTTTCAAATTGTATGCACCCTGTTCTCTTAGCTTAAAATGTTTCAGCTCAGAATGTTCCATCGAGAGTAGCAAACCTGGTCATATAGAAGCTACTACAACAGTTTATCATCCATATGTATAGCTCTGCAACAGTAGTTAAATGTAAAGCATTTAATTGTATTATGCATGATAAATGTTTATGATTATGCACTCACCAAACCTTACTGTATGTTCACTCCTTTAGGGCAATTATATAGACCCCTACACCACGACAGAAACCAAAAGGTGTCTTGATAAAGGTGGACAATAATTTGGAAAACCACCAAAACGCGTCGACGCTACACACAGTATAATTCAGGATCTCGACATCTTCGCTGATATATTGTATCACAGTACATATAGCTTAGGTGTATACAATAGAGTCCGAATATACAATAAGTATTGCACAAATTTTATGTCTTACTGTTTTTTCTGTCTTTGTGATTCAATCTTGCTGGCCGAAATTGAAACCCATTTTTATTGTTTTAATATTGTTTTAATTTTGCTGAGTGGACTCCAATCTTTGGGACCACTCTCCTTTTAACATTTGTGTGTTTCAATAAATTGTAAGAATTCTTCATATATATTTGTATTGTGGTATTGTTTTTCCTTGACCCCTTGTTGGCCTCTTTTAATCATTCTCACTCAGGGGAATATTTCTAGTTCACTGGTTAGACAACCCTATTTCCCTTGATGTTCAGTTAAGGGGTACCTCTCATATATACCCTCAGGGATGCAGGATGCGCCCGCCAAAGAGGCAGACGCATCCTAATAGCACCAACAGGACCCACGCCCTTATGGCGGGCCGTCCATTTTCACAACGGGATGGCGAGCAGACAAAGTACGCCCGTCATCCTAATGGGGCCCATAGTGTTTATATCAGTGCTCCCGCGTAGTTGCTGGTCAGTAGCACGCCGCATTCTGTAGAGGGATGCGAAGACCCCTATGATGAAGCATGACACCAAGGGCCCTTTTGGTGTGTGAGGGGTATTTAAAGAACACAGGGTGCTTCCCACCATTGTAGGGACCATACAAAACACATCTTTGTGGATTATTTTTGTTTATTAAAATTGTGGCCAGGGAAACCGAATCCACTTCTTGCTCCACTCCCCTTTCATTCTATTTAAGTGCATCCACTTGCCAGAAACATTCCCTTTTCTTCATTTCAAACACCCCTATGGTAGGCACAAGGGCAGGGTGCATTGTATAAGGTAGGACCTGCCCTGGTGTGCGGCATGTCCTAATAGTGAACTACAGCCATTTTCGTTTTTTCACTATCACAAGGCTTTCTTTTCTCTATAGGCCAGAATGGGCAGTTAGATTATCACATTTTATAATCCTAACTGACTCAGGGAACACGGTAGAAATTCAAGTTTAGTATGCCTGAACTCAGAATGATAAAATACCTCTTTTAGTGAAGTTGATTTTAACATTCTGTGCCTGAAAATACCACTTTTAGAAAGTAGGTATTTTCTTGTCTAACTATCCAAGCCTGCCTCTTTTAGGTTGTGTATTCCTTGTGTTGAGTTTGAGTGACAGGGCTGGGGGATTCCAGGAGACAGAATGAGTCAGCTCAGTGGTGAATAGAGAGATCTGCATCTAGATGGGTGGGAGGACTTGCACCTGGGACCTGAAAGGGGCTATGCCTTTCCTCCACAATGCTGGCTCCACCTCCTGTGGTGCAGCTGATGTCTCTGCCCTGCAATGTGAAAGAAGAGAAGGAATCATGTCAACAAAGTGCTCCAGGGCGGTGCTTTTCCTCCAAAATTCTGGCTCCACCTCCTGTGGGGCGTCTGATGTTTCTGCCCTGCACTGTGAAAGGAAATAAGGAGTCTTATCAACAGAGTGCTCCAGAACTGGTTTGGACTGGGCAAAGGCACTCAGAGGACAAATGATTTTGGGGTATGAATATTGGGACCCTGATCCCAAGAAATTAGATCACTTTTAGACAACAAGAAGAAACCTTTGCTGAGGAGAGGAACCAGAAGACACTGAGGAGAGACTATCCCTAAGCTGAAGTGCTGCTTGGGAGATCGGACTGCAGTGGTTGCCTGACTGCCAAAGAGAGGAGAAAGGGACTTTGTATACTTTCATCGACTTGTAAGGTTCACCAAGGGCTTGAGAAAAGAGCTTGCCTCCTGCTGAAGTCTCAGGGACCACAGACTTCAACCCCCAGCTCCCCAGAGTTCCTTGGGAAATGCCTGCTGCTGTTTTGGGCCTTCTGAGGGACTGTTTGTCGCAAGAAGCTGGAAGCGTGACTCAAGAGGAAAAAGCGTGTCGCCGTCGCTGCTGCTGCTGTCGCATTTTGTATGTCGCTGCTGTAGCTGTCGTATTGCACTGCATCGAGAGAAGTTCCCCGCAACGTAGTGGAAGCGTGTCGCCGTCACTGCTGTTGCATAGTGGATGTCGCCGCTGTAGCTGTCACATTGCACTGCATCAAGAGAAGCGCCTCGCACCCAAGCACAAGCGTGCCACCATCGGAGTTGCTGTCGTCGCATCGGGGAACAAGGGTGTCGCCGCCGCGGTTGTCGCATTGCGCTGAAGCTTCTCGCAATGTCGGAGAAGAGTGTCGCTGCCGAAGCAGTCGTCGTCGCATCACGGAACAAGGTTGTCGCCACTGCAGCTGACGCATCGAGTCAGGACTTCTCGCATCATCTGGAAGAACTTCATGTCTTTATTTCTTTGCACCGGAACTTTGCGTATTTCCATCGCTGCAACACTTTTGTTGTGAAAGCGTTACACATCGTAAGGTACATTGGCTTAAAGTGTCGCATTTTTAGAACTAAAGAGAACTAAGCTAATTCTACCATTTTAGGTACAGTATTTTGGATTTTTGTCGTTTGTGGTCTTGTGAAAATTCTATATAAAGAATACTTATTTTTGATATAAAACCTGTGTGGTGTCCATCTGTAGTGTTGTCACTTGATTACTGTATGTGTTCACAAATGCTTTACACACTGCCTCTGAGATAAGCCTGTCTCCTCGTGCCAAGCTACCAAGGGAGTGAGCAGGGGTTATTTTAGGAGTGTAGCCCCTTACCCTGACTAGAGGCAAGGGTCTCTATTTGTCACAAGTACCTACCTCTGCCAACTACAGACCCCCAAATCTAACAACTGCCATATTGCATTTTTTGTCCCCAATGATAGCATGGAATTGACAAAAAGCTGGTGTTGTTTGTCTGTCACCTCCGCATTCGGGATCTTATTTCCTTGGTGGCTGAGCCTGGTTTTCCTCTTCTTATTCCCTTGGGTCTCTGGCTGGTCCTCCTGGCTGTTTGAAGGTTACTGGGGTTGTTCTCTCCTGCATTACTGGGTACAGTTTCCTCCATGTTTCTTCTGGTCTTATTATTTTAGGGGGTGTTTTGGGAAGTTTGTGGGGTTTGTAGTTTATTTTCCCCGCAACATGTGAAAAAGTTGTGTCACGCTGATTAGCATGCAGTTTCTGACTACTGACAGGCCAGCCGTCACTTTTTTCACGTTTGCAGCAAGATTATTATCACTGTGAATTAGGTCTTAAAGTCGACAAACCCACAGCGGTGATAAACTATTGCCATGTAGCGGTACCATGGTGATAGTTTTAATCGGTACACAGTGGTAAAAATATTGCCACTGGCAATTCTTGTCTATATCCCCCTGAATGTCTCTGATGAGTTTCCTAATCAAATAGAGGGAGGGGGCCAAAGTGAAAGTTTCTTTATACCATCACCTAGATTAGGGGTTACTTGAAATATCACAAAGCATGTGAGGGTATGTCTGTGAGTGGGTGTGAGAGTGTCTGAGTAGGTTTGGGAGTGCCTCCATGTGTGGGTGGGTCATTCAGTGAGTGAGGACATTAGTGTCTGAGTGGGTCTATGAGTGGGTATATGAGTCTCTGAGTGGGTCTGTGAGTGGGTGCATGATTGTCTAAGTGGGTCTGTGAGTGGGTCTGGGAGTGGGTGTGTGAGTATCTGTGAGTGGTTCTGTAAGTCGGTAAGTGGGTGACCAGGCTGCTTTTGAATGGGGATGTTGGGCCATGTTGTACCCCTCCCCAGTCTGATTTCTGCCATCGGGCCTCATTCCTTGTGGCCTGGCCATGTATCCTGGGGCACCTGGGTACCCAGTGTGCAGCATGGTAACAGTAGGGGGAGCATCAAGGCACCTGTGGTCCCACCTGTGGTCCCAGTCTGTTCCCCGCCTTTTGCAGGAGCCAGAATTGTTGCTGAACAGAGGGAGCTGCTGGAAAGGCAGCTCCATCCATGCATGAGCAATCATTTCATCTCATTCCCTGTCTGCATGTCTCTGGGCAGGGAAAAAGATGCCACCTCTGCTTCCAGCAGACGGGAGCACCTTCACAGCTCCCGCTCACTGTTTGTTTTTGCTTGGTGGGAGCTGTTAGCCCCTGGCAAGCAAAAGCAACAGCTATGTCCTGGGAGTGGGCACCTTGGCACATAGCAGGAGTCAGCCCTTTGGGTGGCAGTCCCCATGGCCATTCTTGGCTCCATGCGGGGGGAGCATGCATCCCCTTCCTTTCTTGTTCACACGCTGCCCTGGACAGGTGGCAGCCCCTGGGGCCCTATTTGGACCAGGTTGCGGCTGCATGGCCTCGCTCCCATTTAAAAAAATATCTGACCCTGGAGAGCTGGAGGTCCCCAGAGCCATCAGTGGTCCACTTGGCCCCCCATTGTGTTTTTCAGCCCAGTAGACGTGGTGGTACCTGGAGCTTAGAGGGTCTGAAGCTGAATCCTAAGATGGCTGCCAACACTTCCTGGATGAAGTGTTGACAGCCAATCAGAGCTCTGCAGATCGCTGCACAAGCGAATTATTATTTGTGCATCAGCCACGATTGCAAATATCTAAATAGGGGTTTCCTTAAATTTCTCATAAGTACTGAACGGATTTACTCCAAATAAGAAAAAGCCCAATCTGCAGACCAAAAGCTAGTTTTCTGCCAAATTTGTGTATTTCCGCTCAGCGGTTCGGGCTGCAGCTGTGTCCAAATAGTCTATGGGAATTACCATTGGAAACACACTTTTTTTTCACCCCAAAACTTTCCATGCATAAGACTCACTGTGACACTTTTTGGGGGGGAAATATCTTGAAGATTCGTCAAATGGAGCCTTAGATTTAAGGAAGTCAAAAACTTTTTTCCTATCGAATCATGGTCCTAACTATAACTACCTTCTGGTGAACATTAGTGGTCATTATATTATATATATATATATGTATATATATATATTCACTGAAAAAACCATAGGTTATAGACCATATATAGTTAGGGATTAGCAGTTACAAAACCTTATTTTACTCACACAAAACCATTGAAATTCCATATATAGTTAGTTGTACTAACTATATATCGCGCACCCGCAATCCACTGCTGATCATGTCACATATTACATCATTCATGACATGGTCAGTGACATCACTGATGACATCACTGATGACATCTCAAATGACATCACTGATGACATCACTGATGACATCTTAATGACATGACTGATGACATCACTGATGACATCTCATTTGACATTACTGATGACATCACTGATGACATCATTCATGTGATAATACGATGAACTTCTTCAGACTCTAAAATAACCTTAGATACACTCAGTGTAAACAGACACTCACAGACTGTCACTCATCCATGGAGTTACTCACACACCTACTCAGTCATGCAAAGAATCAATTACACCTCCATTTCCTCAACTATACAGTTATACATACCTTACTTATTCAAACATATACTAACACATATTTACTCTCTTTTACAATCCCTGATACAAGTTCACAATGATCAATACAGCCACTCACACATTCACTGGCTTTTATGCACAGTTATTTATATATGTCAACTCTCACATGTACTGTGTTTTACATATGTTCTTACTTTGACATGTAGCACTCAGATATCCATTCACTCACCAATGCACTCAGTCAACCGCCCATACACCTGTTTCCACATGCACTTTTGAATCCATATATCTAGTGAATCAACTGCTTACACATCTATGCACAGAGTCATACACCTCCCAGCCACCCACACACACACTCAGTCTCCCATACAAATACTTGGGCAACCAATCAATAACCCATATACTTACTCATATAGCTACTGATCAACACATGCAGCAGTTTACAGAACAACAGACATAATGATGCACAAATTAAGACAGTTTACTCACTAACCCATGCACTCAGTGACACACATTTAATCACTCACTCATACAGTCAGTCACGCACCTACTAAATCCTTCATCCAGACACTTATACATCCACTCATTCTTCAATATGTAAGACATTTGAGATGTCATCAGTGATGTCATTTGAGATGTCATCAGTGATGTCATCAGTCATGTCATTGAGATGTCATCAGTGATGTCATCAGTGATGTCATTTGAGATGTCATCAGTGATGTCATCAGTGATGTCACTGACCATGTCATGAATGATGTAATATGTGACATGATCAGCAGTGGATTGCGGGTGCGCGATATATAGTTAGTACAACTAACTATATATGGAATTTCAATGGTTTTGTGTGAGTAAAATAAGGTTTTGTAAATGCTAATCCCTAACTATATATGGTCTATAACCTATGGTTTTTTCAGTGAATTTTCAAGGTTTTGTAAATGCTAATTCCTAACTATATATGGTCTATAACCTATGGTTTTTTCAGTGAATTTCAATGGTTTTTTAATAGCAAATATCAAATCCTTTACAATGTATTCTTCTTTAAATCGAAAAATATTTTTTACATGTTTTTAATACAATTTTTTTAAAATTATTTTTATTGTTTCGCTCCCGGTACGCGAACCGGTTAGCTTCCCGTTAGCTCAATTCGGAGCCGCGACCCGGTCCGCGAACCGGTAAACGTTCCGTTTGCGCAACTGTCGCGTTAGAAAACAACATCGTGACGCGTCGCGTCAGCATGACGTTTCGCGTTTTCGCGTGATACGTCATATGACGTGCTACGTTAGCGTACCCGGAAGCGCAGCGGTACGCGAACCGGAAGCGATCCGCGGCGCGGCGCGGACCGCGTAACGTAAACACAGCAGGTCATGTGACTCGTTAATAACACTTTTCATTGGTTCATTTCACTTTTGGTTTCCTAATGATGTAATACTAGGTCATGTGATCTAAAATTAACACTTTTCATTGGTTTAGAACTTTTGCTTCTCCCAAATGATGAAAACCCCTCCTTCTTTCCTCACTCTGACTTTCATCTTGGTGAGAGAAAGACCCTTTATTTGCATTGTGACATGGCTTCATTAGTAGCTTCAGCTGGTTCTAACCCACCACCTCCACCAAATCCAAAGAAGAGAGGACCACCTGCTGAAGTAATTTTACAACAAGAAGAGGAAGAACAGGAAGAGGAGGAAGAGGAGGAAGAGCCAAGGTTTTTGCCAGAGGAGCCCAGGAGGTTTAATCGAAAAGAGAACTACATTTGGCAATTCTTTAAATTTCCTGAGGGGCAAAAAAAAGTAAATGCACGCTACGTGTTTTGCCGTATATGCGGTGATAGACTGTCAAGGGGGACTGAAAAAAAGTACAGTTACGGCAATTACACTATGCATCGGCATATGAGTAGGTGGCATCCTAATAATTATAGTGCTGCCCAGCTACGTGATGAGCAACAAAATCCCCCTGCGATGGCAAGAAGATCGGTTGTTCCAGAAGTGTCGGGACCAGAGGCGAGGGAGATGATCCCAAACATTCAAATGTTGTTTGGGGAAGTGAAGCAAGTGTGCGTGCACTGCAACCAATTCATTTGCTACAGGGAAAGGAGCATCATTTTGATTATGAGAGCTATTGAAAATCATGTTTGCCCGAAACGCCCCAAAAAATAAATTCTTTTTTTTTTGTTGCTCCTGTTGAGCCCTTTACAATGGATCGTTTTCGTTTCCCCCCCCCAAAAAAAACCAAAAAAATATAAAAACGTTCAGAAGATACAAAAAAAGTAAAAAACATGTTCAAATAATACTAAAAAAAATATAAAACAACAAAAAAATTTAAAAAAAAGTTCTTTTCAGAACTACCTCCCCGTTATAAAAAAATTGGTAGAATATTTGGAACTCTGCCAACCTCTATTTCTTTTAGTTCGCTCCCCGGAGCGCTACCCGGTACGCGAACCGGAAGCTAACCCAAAAAATTTTTTTTTTTAAAAAAGAACAGTAAGTATAAGGGAAGGAAACAGACAGTTATGTGAAAAGAAAGACAGCTCTAGGGAGTAAACAAGAGATACTGTTACCCACAATCCACTGCTGATGATGTCACATATTACATCATTCATGACATGGTCAGTAACATCATCAGCAGTGGATTGCGGGTAACAGTATCCTTAGTTTACTCCCTATAGCTGTCTTTCTTTTAACATAACTGTCTGTTTCCTTCCCTTATAGTTACTGTTCTTTTAAAAAAAAATTTTTTTTGATCAGTCAGAAACAGTGACATTAATAGAAACAGAGAGAGTGAACAAGAGTGAAGAACTATGGTCCTCCTCAGCCACCCTCAGAAAACCAAGGGGGTCAAGATACATCTACCGTGCCCCCTTCTACCCATTCTGAACATTATTTGCCCTCCATCTTGTATCTTGATTCGACCGAAACACAAAATGGTGGACTCCCGTAACGCTGCTGGTTTGCAAACCGGGCCGCTTCCCGGGAAGCGGTCCAAAAAAAAAGGTGGGAAAGTAATTCACAGACACTAAGAGTAATAGAGACGGAGTGAGTGAACAAGACTGAGGAACTATGAGAAGAGAGGGACTGAGAAAAAGAGTGGAAGGAGTTGAGTAAGTAGGTAATAGAGAAAGGAATGAGGAAAGTAGCAAAGGCAGGAAACTGAGGGTTAAAGAAATGAAGCAGTGGAACTAATAGTAGGTGAATGTGATAGAAATGTAACGAAAAGAGTACAAAATATTTACCTTATAATTGCCGTTAAATTACTCACTTTTTGTTTTTATACTTTCAATCTGTGAAAGAGAGAACCAACATTTGAAAAATATTAAAACATGTATTTAAAAATTACAAAAGACAAGGGAAAAGATTGAAGGACAAATAGTTTTTCAACAACTTTGACACTGACAGAAGCTTCTGCTTCTCCAGGCCCCCTACACAGTCCTAAAGATATACATTTTAAACTAACAGTATCTTGATGCAGATGAAGTGAGGCCTATCTTAAAACATGGTGCATCTTTTGCATTGCTCTTGTTTCAGAAAAGTGTCGCTTCAGGATGCCAATAACATGTCTCCTATCCAGAGGTTTGTTTGAGGTGAGGCCTACTCAGAGTTCAAGATGAGATTTACACTTGTTGAAGTGTACAGAGGAGATAATATCTGTGAAAGTCTACCAATGAAGTGAGTCATGTCCACTGCACTCTTCAACAAAGTACAAACCTCTTATGTTTCCCTGGACAGACCTAAACTTGATCTGCACAATGTGATTCGTAATGATAGGAAACACAGGTGATGTAATTGAAATACGTGCAATTTCTTTTGCTCATTTCACAATCACATCACTTGTGTTTCCTTTGCTTAGGTATCTCATTGTGCAGATGTAGTCTAGCATATGAAAGAATACGCAGAAGTGCAGCACTGTATGCAACACCTTTGACACTTACAGAAGCCTCACCTTCTCCATGCCTCCTACACAGTTCTACATATACATCATAAATGCAAACAGTACAGAATTAATTATACATGTTAAATGGTTTATTTTTGCTGTTCTCAGAATGTATCAAAATTCACTAAAAACAGTGACTTGAAGGTATTCATCATGTAACAGCGGGGAAAAAAAACACAATCAAAATGATTGTGTTTAAAAAACCCATACAACATCAGAAATGAAAATTCAGAACTCCTTAAAGTTAACTTACTTTCCATGACGTCCAAGGATGTCCTATGAACAGCTTACACTCTTTTGTGCTGTTATTACTTTCAGCCCGCCACTTTCTGAAAGAAAATCTCCATCGTTTTTAAAAACACGTTACATGCAATAAATGACTTCTTGCTCTCTACCACAAGTTTCCACAAGGCCAAATCTGGTCAGAGCCATTTATAACTCTTGGATTTCTTGTAAGCCAATCCCGTCATTTGGCATTTCCGCAACTTTGAGAATTAAAATGTTGAAGATCATTTTCACAATCCTGGAATAGTAATATCTTCCCCTTCTTGCTCAGTCATGTTCTACATTTCCTATGACACTGATACTGCTTACTATGAAGCAGACTTACACTACCTCTATGACTACTACAATTATTTAATTCTCTACATCACTTTTAATCACAAAGCAATGTAAAACAGTAGACAGCATTGCAGACTTACATTCCCTCTACTCCATGTTTTGATTGGCTGCTTCAATTAGCTTATAAAAAGAAACAGTTTTTCTGAACTCATTCAAAGTGCACATATTTCTCCATGATGTCCAGTCCTATGGTTAGAAGTTATGTCTCTGAAATACACTTATCCTCAAGGCCAAATTGTGTAGGAGCCATTAGAACTTCTTGAAATTCCACAGAGCACATCCCGAGATTATTTCCCTAAAATTTTGGTTTTAAAAACACCAGGTAAGAGTTTTTAAGGTCATACGGCAATTTTTTTTTGAAAATTAAAACAGAATCATTGCAGAATGACCAGCCATTTCTAGACTTTAAATAAGCTGTGTAATGTCCTGATGTTATTGAAGGGCCATCATGATATATAATTGCTGCAGTTACAAAAGTCCTTCCTGATATTGACAACTGCGAAGCTACAAAATTTTTAATTAAAGTTGTCAATTTTGTTCCATCAGGCCTACATCGTTGGAACATTAAAATGACATACTGGCCATATGTTCGTATAAATAATGTGGACATCATTTCAGATTTACATTGGCTACACTCCATGTTGTGATCAGCTGCTTTTACTGGCTTATTAAAGGAAACTGATTTACTGTCTGGCAAAGTTAAATATATAAATCTTTCTGAGTCTACACTAGTAGTACTTGATACCATACAGTTCTCGCAGTCATGCTGCCATTGATAAGAAAGCCCAAACAGCTGATCTACATGTACACCTTCAGCATGTAATACATCAAGCATATACATTAAAAACTCCTGACAATCTTGCTGAATATTTTGAGAGAATTGTGTTTGGCCTGAACATCTGTCTAACAGATTTTGAATTTCAGACACACTTTCTATGTTTCTTCTATCAGTGGTACATTTCTCTAACACAGAATTTAACAAACTGCAAAATCTTTGATCAGAATTGACCACAATCTCTTCTTTTACATTTTTTAGAGAAAACAAAACATTAACCACTACATTAGCATAGCAGTTGACACCAGAACTGTTTTCAAACTGAAAACCAACAACATCTTCAACAGAATCCTTTTTGTTTCTGCTTGTAATTTTAGGTTCATTGACTTTTTGTCTTTTTGCTACAACCTCCCCAGTATTGTTCTCATTTCTTCGTTTCCGGCCTACCATACGTTTCTCAAACAAAGGATACTGAGGCAAATGTGGCGCATACTCTCTTCTTAACCTATTGTATTCCTTAACACAATCTAGATCCGCACAAATGTTTGTGACATCACACTCAATCAAGTACAATCCCGATAAAGTTCTAACTCGTGACAATGCCACATATGCCATACCCTCCTTGAACACAGAACTGCCAATATTCACCAATGCACTGTCTACACTTAAACCTTGCGATTTATGAATTGTCACCGCATATGCCAAGCAAACAGGAAACTGCTTACGGCGAACATATAAGTCTTTTACAAGCAAAAATCTAGCAGAACAACGAGCAATTAGCTGTACTTCCTCAATGCCATCAAATTTAATTTTTAAAAATTCAATTCCATCTCTATTTCTGTATTTCACAAAATCAACAACATTACCCATTGATCCATTTACCAGACCTCTTTCAACATGTAAATTCCTTCTTAAAATTATACGGCAGTTCAAGCACACATTCAGAGTCTTTTCAAAACCTGCAGTTTTAGATATACTCTTCTCTAATGAATCCAATTTTGTTTTCAGATTCTCAGACAAAATAATTGTTGATCCCATATGCTCTACTCTATCAATAGCTTCCAGTTTCACAATCTCTTGCTTTTCTAAATGCAACATTTTGTTGTTAAATTTGGCACATTCTGCAAGAGTTGGCATCAAACATATTCCAGATTTCTTCTCAGTAATTTTCTGAAAAATATTCTCAGGCACAACATCTTGTTCTGGATATAAATTTGACAGTAATCGTGCATGTAAAGCTTCTTTCCCATGCTCGGTCACTTTTCCAATTCTAACATCTTGTAGAATAGTCTTGTAAACTTCATCCTTCGCCTGACGCATATTTTCATGCAGTTCAGCATAATTGAAGTTTAACCATATATTGACGTTGCCAATGCTGCCTAGGCACTTCCTGGTATCTTCATGCGTGAGCATTTTGAACACAGGTTGCCCTTTCACTGGTGTCAGCTGCAGAAGATCTCCGAAAACAATGATGTGTTTGCCACCAAATAACACATCATACTCTGTTTTGAGAACTTCTTGCATCCTCAAATGCACAAAGGCAAGCATGACATTGGAAACCATGCTTACTTCGTCAATGATAAGAAGTTTCATTTTCCTCAAGATTCTTGAAACTTCAAAACAAGCATCTCCAGATAGCTTGTGATATTGTAATTTGTTGTCATGCTCCACTGGCAGCATCAGTAAACGATGTAAAGTAATCCCTTTAATATGTGCTGCCAGTCCAGTTGGAGCAGTAACAACACAAGACAGCGATGACTCTGTCCTTTCCTGCAAATAGCATGAAATTGCTTTAATGAGGAAACTTTTTCCAGTTCCCGCTTCTCCACTCACGTACAGTCGGACAGGCTTCAACGACGTACATGAGCACTCTTTCTTATCATGACTTAATCCATGATCAATTTGCATGGTAACTTCGTCATATATTTTCCTCTGCTCAACGTTGAGTTGTCTTTCCAACTCTTCTAAGTTAACCGCATCCTCTTGAGCATGTGCCATGGCTCTTTCCACTTCATTCACTTCATTCAAATATCACTGTCCTCCCCCCCCTCCCCCTTACCTGGACGGACCATTACCTCATCTCCTTCTCTCTTGCCATCGGACGTAAAACTGCCCCTCTGGCTCCCAGGAAGGAGTTGGGAAGAAAGTGGCATAAGGTTACATGTGCTACCCTGGACCCGGTATTCCAATTTGAGACAGAGCACCTATCCTCTGACATAGATGAAAATGTCCTTAGGCTGAATGCTGCCCTCATCAATGCGATTGATTCCATCGCCCCTCAGAAAATCATCATCTCCACTAGATCTCGACCCTCTGCCCCCTGGTTCACTACCCCTCTCCGGGAGGAGAAAAGCAGATGTAAAGCTCTTGAACGTAAGTGGAGATTAAACTACGATCTCGAAACCAAACTTGTATACAGATCTGCCCTGAAAAAATTCTGTAAACAAAAAAAAATCGCTATGAAAGACCACTTTGCCTCTCAAATTACCAAGGCCAATAACTCATCAAAAACCCTCTTTAGCATTGTTAAAGATTTCATTAATCATCCGGCCAGGGCTTCTCAGAACACCGTGAGTCAGGCTCTTTGCGAAGGACTCGCAGACTTTTTTCTTGAAAAGATCAATAAACTCTGTGCCTCCTTCCCGAAAGGGCCAGCCCCCATGTCTCCCTCCATTTGTCCTCCAGAGCTTCCGTCCTTTCTTTCTTTTAGTAAGCTCAACCAGGAGGAGGCTATCAGATTACTTATCCTTTGTAAATCCGGCGCCCCCTCCGATCCTGTCCCCGCGAAACTTATGGGAGAACTGGCGCCTTCTCTAGCCTGCTCCTTCCTCTCCATTTGGAATGCCTCCCTACACCACGGCTTCTTCCCTACCACCTGGAAGGAGGCCTTGGTGATTCCCATTCTAAAAAAAGCGGACGCAGATCCCTCTGTTTTTTCTAATTATCACCCCATTTCCCTTCTCCCTAAACCCGCTAAAGTCCTGGAAAAAGCCGTGCAGCTGCAACTTACGGAATATCTAGAAACCCACTCTCTGCTGCATGGATCTCAATCCGGATTTAGAGCCGGATTCAGCACTGAGACGGCTTTGTTGGAGGTTTCTGAAACTATTCGGGAGTGTGTGGACAGGGGCGAGGAGGCCATGTTGGTCCTCCTCGACCTGTCCGCAGCTTTCGATACGGTCTCCCACTCTATCCTCCTTGACCGACTTAAACAGATAGGCATTGGTGGCACTGCCTTCAACTGGATCGAGTCCTTCCTCTCGACAAGAAGTCAGAGGGTACTGTTGCGACCCTTCAAATCAGAAAACAAACCTCTGTCATGCGGGGTGCCACAGGGTTCTGCCCTCAGCCCCCTGTTTTTTAATGTTTATCTTGCCCCACTGGCCGACGTTGTGGAGTCCTACGGAGTCAGGGTGGTCTCTTACGCTGACGACACTCAGTTGGTGTTTTCTTTCAGGGACCACTCTGACTCCGCATTCACCAACTTCCGCCAATGTCTCACCAACATCAGTATCTGGATGACCGCCAATCACCTCAGACTGAATGCAGACAAAACGGAGGTACTGTTTTTCAATCAGAGAGCCTCCATCCCCTCCTCTTGGTGGTGGCCCACGGCGCTTGATCCTGCCCCATCCCCCGTTCACTCGGCTCGGAATCTGGGTTTCCAGTTTGACGACTCCCTGTCATGTAAAACTCAGGTTACTAAAGTTACCTCTGCCTGTTTCCTGAAGTTGCGCATGATCAGAAAAATCCTCCCCTATCTCCCCCTGGATTCCCGCCGCACTGTTTGCCAAGCCCTCATCACGTCCCACCTGGACTATGCAAACAGCCTCTATGCAGGTGCCCCCCAGTACTTGGTAGACCGGCTGCAAATTATCCAGAATGCTGCAGCCAGACTGATTGGCAACATCCCCTTCCGCCAATCTGTCTCTGCCTATCGGAGGAAACTCCACTGGCTTCCAGTGGCCAGCCGCATTCAGTTCAAAGTCCTCACCCTCACCTATCGAGCCGTTAACGACTGCGGACCTAACTATCTGAAGAAACGTGTCTCGATATCCCGCTCCACTAGATCCTTGAGATCCAATGACCTCCGCCTCCTGATCTCGCCCCGTTTTAAATTATCTAGAATGGGTGGCAGAGGGTTCAGTGTCATTGCTGCCAAGCTGTGGAACTCCCTACCAATTGAGCTGAGATTCTGCTCTTCCGAATCCCTCTTCCGAGCCAAACTCAAAACCTGGCTCTTTTCCAGACTCTGAATCGCTCTCCTGCTCTTCTTGCTCTTCTCTACCTATTCCACCTGGGAGGCTCAGGATTTTAGCGCCGGGACACCCCTTCGGGGGTAGCTGCGCGCTCTACAAACTACATAAAATAAATAAAATAAAATTCATAGCAGTGGCAGCTTCATTTTCAATAACAGGTCCTCCTAGTGGATCCTGACTCAATGAAGCAGAACTCTGACTGTCCTGAGAACTGTCTCTGGCAATCTCGGCTGCAATCGTTGCTTCCTGCTCAATTTCCGCATTCAACATTTCTACATATTTGGGAAAAGCAGGACATTCTATGGTCTCCTTGGCGGCATTGAAAGAGTCTTCGTAACAGAGGAAATCTCCAAGCAGTTCCTCTTCTGCACGCCAGGGCTTGAAAAGTTGCAAAAGTGCTAAATAGAAAAACTCCTTTTTTTCAGGAGATTCGCCACTCAATTTTCGATGGTTTACCAAGTGGCATTTTCTTTGCTTGACCAGACATCCCTCACTTCCTATTACAGCATACACTCTTTTCTCAGTATCTTCTTTGATGTTCCTCTTGAATATGTAATTTTGCAGAACCTCATACAGACAAACATTCTCGAGGTGACTGCTTCGATTTGGATAATATGTATCCAACATGTTTGTATTCAAAATGTCGGTACTGTTTGGCTCCTTTTCCGCCAAATACTCAATTTCCCGCACAGGTTTGAGAACTCGATTACGCGTTGCTGCAAGACCAAGACTCGCCCAAAAGATACTCCTGGACTTGGCATAGAGACTTGCTGAAGACAACCGGTCAGAACATTCGTACGCTCCGATTTCTCGATGCAACAACATCATCAGACTGAAACTGTACAACTTCTTGCTGAGGCTCTTTTCATGGGAAATGTCCTCCCACATATCCTTCAATTCTGTCTTCTCTTTTTTGGTGATGTAAGACGTCACATACCGAGCCACAGCCATACAGTTATCAGCCACAAACTGTATATCCATGTTAGCATTCCACATGGACAAAATCACCGGGTTGTAGTCGTTGATGTACTTGGACTCTTCGTTCCTCTTCAAATTGTAAGTGTTTTTAGGTGATTTCTTCATGACATTGTGTCGCAGCGAAGACATCAAACTGTTTACTCTTCCTTTAGAAATCACCGGTCGTGGAAAGCCGAAACGACATTTAGTGTAGAACTTGTCCTTGTTTCGGAATTTACGACGGCAGTACTTTCCACATCGATGGCTTTGGAAACGCAGAACTTTTTCTCTTAGGCTTTTCTTCTCCTTTGCGTTTGGAACAGCACACGTAGAATACTGTTGGATGAAACTCATCACTGAGTCTTCTGGATCCGTTCCAAATTTAGGTGCATCCTTGATCCACAGCAACATATGTATATGAGGAGCACCTCTTGCTTGGTACTCCTTTCTCCAGAAGAAATCCAACACCTCTCCAAGAGGTGGATTCTTCTTATTCATGATGAAAGACATCATAGCTTCAAATCTATGATTGAAGTACCTACATACATTGACTGGATCCAAAGAGCACAGTTCTCCGGGTGTCTTGAATTCGATGTTATCTACGTTAGCATTTGCCTCTCGTAGAAATTCAAGTAAGTCTTCCCAGCCATACTCGGCACAGCTCAGAGTGAGGAACCATGTGGGAGTACCTAAGTTCCTCAACATACATTTTAAATCACCATGACGACGGTACCAGTACTCATTAGTACCACGCTGACACGCCATGAGATTAATCAGGTGAGAATCCAAAATACTGTCTTGGACATTGACTTTATCCATAAAGTCACTTGCCGAGATGTTTTGCATGTGTATACCACTTTTCAAGATGTGGTTCACTGCATATGACAGTCCAGACAGATCGCTTTCAAACAGGAGATGAAACAAATAGGGAATGCATTGTCGAAACCTAGCATCTCCTGCATACAATCGCAAAGTCCGGTATTCAGAAGCAGGAATTTGATGAGGTCGCTCATCATATCTTCCTCCCTGACCTGTTGGAAAAAGCTGTGGGAAACACCGAGCTTCCAAACTTTCCTCCCAAACACTAATGGGACTCCCTTTGGCTTGTTTCATTTGAAACAACTCAATAGCATTCCCCATGACTTCCTTGGAATGCAAAGGATGAACACTATAATGTTCATATATTTCTTCACTAGTAGAGGGTTCTACTTTCTCAATTTGACCAGCACACAAATCGCTATCCTCTTCCTCACTTACTTCCTCTTCTGCAACATATACATTCTTATAGTATTTATTATTTTTTTTCAAATACAATGTTGCCTTTTTAACTTTCCTAACATCTACTAAATCTTGCCATATTTTCTTATTCTTTGTCGGAACCCCATTAACTAAGATAACCAGAGGTTCCTCTTCCACTTTTTCTACTCCAATTGTGTTAATGTTTTTCTTCAAATCTAGAGGCAAATAAACAACTCTTCCCTTTAATCCTCTCTGTAAATCTGATGGAGGCAATTTCCCTGTCTTTGGCTCCATTCTTACAATAGCCTGAAAGGGATGGATACTTTGAATCAAAATAGATTCATAAGTATTTAAATCCTTCAATTCAGAAGGAATCTCAATCAATTCCAGATTATTATGAACTGCTCTAGCAGGCATCTGGTTTTGATTTAATTTGTTACAACAATAAGTACACACACGTTGATCCAATCCCAAATCAAAACAATTTTCTACCATCAAGTATGTTGCGAAATCCTTCCATTCACTATTATTTTCCCTTTCACTTTTTGCATATAAATCCACTAACTTAGTCTGATTCTTATAATAAGTGCGTCGACAACACACACAAGTGAAATTTGGCCTCTCACTTGATTTGACCTGAAACGTCGCAATTTCCCTCTGGAAATTATCTGTACTGGAAACCTGTACACTATCTTCCACATTACCCGCTTCTTCTTGGTCAATTTCAACATTCTCCTCTTTACTTCCAAAGTAACAAAACTCAATTTCTTCACATATATTCTTCACATCTATTTCAGAACCATGCAAAAGAGCAGCGCATAATTGTTTAAGCATAATTGCTGGACTCTTAGCATAATACAACATTCTAACTAATTTCCTCACTTTATTATGATGCACTGCTAGCATCCTGAAATGATGAAAAACACTCTGGCATACTCTCCTGGAAAGACAAGCCAGTGAATGACCATGCAAACCTGTCACTTCTCTCACTCTGCAAGGATCTAATTCTTGCAACAACATCATTTTCTGCTTCAAACTTTTCTTATTAAATGACCGTACAAAATCACAAAGCAAATTGATGGAATCCTGTCGCACACTGCAAATACTACTACACTTCCAGGTGTACACAGGACCCTTAGCACGTCTTCCTAAAACCTCATTACCTAACACCTCTTCTGCCTCTGTTGTCACAAGTTTTTCTTTTTCAACTGGACAACCATCTTTCACTTCATAAGCACGACCACTGGTGTCAACTGCATGCACCAAATCATTATCCTGGAAATAACTCTCCTCATTAAAAAATGCCTCACAGCTTGAACTATGCATCCATTCTCCAGAAAAAACTTCACAAAAATTACTACGATTAACTATTCTCTTCCATCTACTATTTCTTTTGAAATCATAAATTGCCTTGTTTAGCTTCCTAATTCTATTGATTATCAAAATAAATAACTTACGTTTAATTTCAAATGCCTGATCAATAACTTTCTCAACTTTTTTTTTTCTCTTATAAAAAACCAGTTTCTGTTGACCTTTCTTAATATCTTTTAACAAATTGCCAATTATCCTGTTGCGGAACATTCATTTACGAATCTCCCTAAACTGTTGTTTCCTTCTACTATCATGCACAGAGTTATCTCTTGCTCTAGCAGTAACATTTTTCATTGGTCTTTCCTTTCCATTTGAATTCCTTCTCGTTTTATGGACTGAAACATTTTCTGTAGTAATATTTTTTTTACTACACATATTTCTTATGAAATATTTTGTGCTCTTACCCGGTGCATTCTTCGTGACTTGACAAATCTTTTTGTTAGAGGACTGCTGCTTATTTTGTTTCACCTGCTGTCTTTGACGTTTTGCAGCCTTTCTCTGTCTTTCTATTGTTGGCATGGTGAAATCTTGAAATGATCTGCAGTTGAATCTGTGGTAAAATATAATAAAAAATGTTATTAACCATTATTACCAAACAGTAAAACAATAACAGTGATCAAAAACTTAACACACTACTTGACATTTTAAATAGAAGATTTTTTAGTCCTTGCAAATTTACAATACAGAAATAGCAGAAAAGAAATGACATTTATATTTATGTTACCTGTGCTATTTTATATGTGAATCTGATCTAATTTTATGAGCATATTTTAATATTTTATTGAAGACACTACACATAACCTGCTTTGGAAGGTGTCTTTATTTTTAAATTAAACGGTTTACCTTTTTACTTTTTATTAATTATAAATTTTAAAAATAAATGTTTATATTTCCATAGGCTCAAGCAGGTCAGCTTCCCATCCTATGTCATAAAATTCGGACAAATCTGCATCCTCATCACGCTCTTCTTCATCCTCAGGATTTAAATCATCCAAGGGATCAACATCCACTGATGTTTCAATTACAAGTTCAATGATGAGGTCAAAATCAACTGATTGCAGATTGTCGCTCATGTTGAGGTTGTCTTTATCTTTAAAGAAAGATAACAACAATGAGATGTTGCAGAGTAAGAGACAAATCTCAGAGATTATAATAGTAAAATTGTTTAACAAGAGTAATATTTTGCAGCTATTATTTAGCCATGTCCAGCAATGCTGAGCAGGTGAAGACTATGTCTAAATTTTCAGTGAACAGGACTCATCTCTTCTTAACCTTGGATAAGCCTCACCGACTCTGTGTGTCCTGCACATACTTAAATGTAAAGGGGCAGATTTATGTT
The DNA here is from genome assembly GCF_964261635.1 of Lissotriton helveticus. NCBI lineage: Eukaryota > Metazoa > Chordata > Amphibia > Caudata > Salamandridae > Lissotriton > Lissotriton helveticus. The sequence goes on along the minus strand of NC_136067.1, from coordinate 345,941,900 downwards.
AAATGGCACATCCCCAGGCATGCACCAGTTAACGTGCACCACTACTCTGCCACCCATGGTGTGCCGTATTTACAATCAGATAGGAGAAAGCTTCGTCAAAACCCTTCGCCTGCTTTAAGCAGGCATAGGTCTTGACGCAACATTGTGGAGATGGGGCACCCCTGAGCCTTGCTTGAGCTGCATCGCACTTGCGATACAACTCCAGCAATCACTACCTTTACATCACAGATACGTCACGCATCTGTGCCATTTTTGCCCCATGATGCCCCGCATTCTAAATGCAGCACACCATGGGTGGCGGAACAGCGGCGCAGGATGACTGACACATCCCTGGTGATGCACCAGTCATCATAAATCTATCCCTAAGCTTCTTATCTTGTTACAGAAGAACCGCCATATGTAGCATGAAACTATTTTGCATTTCCTAAATAGCGAATTTTAAGGAATAAATAGCAATTCTTTACCATTCCTAATTTGCAATGAGCAAATTGCTAATTGCAAATTAGCACCGCCGCTGCATCATAAAAGTGACGCACAGTGGCACAAAAGAGGCATACACCTATCATAAATCTGTCCCTAGCATTTTAAATGATTAATCCAGGATGACAATAAGGTGTGGCCTATCCAAAGGTTTGTTTAAGGTGAGGCCTACTCAGGATTGCAGATTAAAGTTACGCTTGATGAAGAATACAGAGGAGATAATACATGTAAAGGCCTACCAATGAAGTAAGTAATGTGCACTTTATTGCGCCAGTCATCATAAATGTATCCCTAAGCTTCTTATCTTGTTACAGATGAACCACCATATGTACCATCAAACTATTTTGCATTTCCTAAATAGCAAATTTTAAGGAATAAATAGCAATTCTTTACCATTTCTAATTTGCAATGAGCTAATTGCAAATTAGCACCGCCGCTGCATCATAAAAGTGACGCACAGTGGCACAAAAGAGGCATACACCTATCATAAATCTGTCCCTAGCATTTTAAATGATTAATCCAGGATGACAATAAGGTGTGGCCTATCCAAAGGTTTGTTTAAGGTGAGGCCTACTCAGGATTGCAGATTAAAGTTACGCTTGATGAAGAATACAGAGGAGATGATACATGTAAAGGCCTACCAATGAAGTAAGTAATGTCCACTTTATTGCGCCAGTCATCATAAATGTATCCCTAAGCTTCTTATCTTGTTACAGATGAACCACCATATGTACCATCAAACTATTTTGCATTTCCTAAATAGCGAATTTTAAGGAATAAATAGCAATTCTTTACCATTCCTAATTTGCAATGAGCAAATTGCTAATTGCAAGTTACCCATTCACTTCCATGGGCTAGGAGGCTCATAGGAATGAAGGTTGCAATTTCGATTAGCAATTAGCTCATCACAAAATAGGAATTTTTTCAAGCGTGCAGGGGTATCTCAAGAACACCCTGCTACACCCCTGAAAAAGAAATTTGGGGGCATATGGCACACATACATGCCCTAAGGACATGTATAGGCGTCATATGGCACCTTTTGTTTTTTGGAAAAAAAATGCTTTTTGAAAAGAATTCGCAAATTACCACAAACTAGAAGTTGGTGGTAGTTTCCAAATCCTTAATATCATTTTTTACATATTTTTTGTTTGATACATTGCATTTAAGGAATCGCAAAATTTGCAAATCCTTCAGTGCAATCGCAAAATAAGGAATAGCAAATTTAAGAATTAAGGACATTTTAAGTAATTTCCACATGTGCAGTGTTTTCAAATTATGATTTGAAAATCGTTTTTGGGGAAAAGTAATGGTTTGCAAATTTATGACAAGGACATAATGGTGTATGCTTCTCTATAAGGCATTTCAGTGTCTCTGATGTCATTTTTCCCATATTACATTATAAGACCTTTCCCCATAGAGCACATTCCTTGTAAATATGCTCCCACCTGTGCATGGTGAATTTAGATTTTGACTGTTTGAGTCACATAGCCATGTTAAAAGTCACCCCAAAAAATTGCAAACGCTTTAAAAAAACACATTCATGTGTCTTAAGGACATTTTAAGTCATTTCCCCGTGGACAGTGTTTTGTAAGTGGCGCAAAAGAGGCATACACCTATCATAAATCTGTCCCTAGCATTTTAAATGATTAATTCAGGATGACGATAAGGTGTGGCCTATCCAGAGGTTTGTTTAAGGTGAGGCCTACTCAGGATTGCAGATTAAAGTTACGCTTGATGAAGAATACAGAGGACATAATACATGTAAAGCTCTACCAATGAAGTAAGTGATGTCCACTTCATTGCGCCAGTCATCATAAATGTATCCCTAAGCTTCTTATCTTGTTAGACATCAACCGCCATATGTATCATATAACTATTTTGCATTTCCAAAATAGCGAATTTTAAGGAATAAATAGCGATTCTTTACCATTCCTAATTTGCGATGAGCAAATTGCTAATTGCAAATTACCCATTCATTTCCATGGAGCAGGAGGCCCATAGGAATGAAGGTGCAATTTGCGATTAGCAATTAGCTCATCGCAAATTAGGAATTTTTCCAAAGGTGCAGGGGTGTCTCAAGAACACCCTGCTGCACCCCTGAAAACGAAATTTGTGGGCATATGGCGCACATAAATTTTAACAACATTCCTTTACCTCAAAAACGATTTTCAATTCATAATTTGAAAACACTGCCCACAGGGAAATTACTTAAAATGTCCTTAAGACACATGAAAGTGTTTTTTTATTGCCTTTCCAGCATGGTTGGGTCACTTTTAACATGGCTATGTAACACAAACATTTAAAATCTAAATTTCCCATGCACAGGTCGGAGCATATTTACAAGCAACTTGCACCACAGAGAAAGGTCTTACATTAAAATGGGAAAAATAACATCAGGGACAGTCAATTGCCGTATAAAGAAGCATACACCATTATGTCCTTGTCATAAATTTAAAAACAATTCCTTTTCCCCAAAAACGATTTTCAAATCATAATTTCAAAACACTGCACATGGGAAAATTACTTAAAATGTCCTTAAGACACATAAAAGCGTTTTTTGATTGCCTTTGCAGCATGTTTGTATCACTTTTAACATGGCTATGTAACACAAACATTCAAAATCTAAATGTTCCATGCACATGTGGGATCATATTTACAAGCAATTTGCGCCACATAATTCATAATTTTCTCCTTAAAGCACACTATTCTCTATCTAAATTAAATAAATATTTTCTCACCTTAGCAAATACTTTGAGTTTGAAAACAGTCTCAGAAACACACCAATTTGTCTTCAGCAGAGCAAAAGGTATGCACTCCAGAGTCTGCAGCTATCAAAAGCACAGAAATGCTGTAAATCTTCACACATATCTCTCATGTCACCCAATCAAAACTCTTCCCTCACTTTTTTTCAAATGAAAACCCTTCCCCCCTCTGCCATTTCATGCCTTTTCTGCATGGCAACCACCTCATTGGAAGACTTCTGGTGTTTGCAAGTTCACAGAACTTTGTTGCAATTGAACTCTGAACTCTCAGTGCACCTGCATATCCAGTGCATTCTTTCATTTAATGATTTTTTATTGACCATTCAAAATACATCTTTCAAAGAACACATCCGTGCACCCTAACTTTCTGTTTTCAGCAATCAAAATCCACCAATCACTGTTACTGCTTCATGAACACAGAAACTCCACAGTTTTTTTCATTTTAAACTCTCATTTTTTCAACTGCCATTTCATTGCCACACTTCATCTGACTGCAGGAGAACCTTATCTCACCATGTTTTCTGTCTGGATTGTTGGACATAGTTATATTCACTGGGCTCAAAGGTACGTTGAAAACAGGAATTTACCTAACCTCAATTTACAAGATGTGGAAATTAAGTGGTTTGGACACAGAGGATTAAAATGTCACCAATTGATACCATTGGTGAAAACCTTTATGCATTTGCCCAAACCTGACCTGTTAATTGTGCACTGTGGAGGTAATGACTTGGGCACTTTGACTGGGGTAGGTCTGGAAATGCTTTTAAAGGACACCTTTGAGCAATTGATGGCACTTTTTCCTCAGACTGCCTTGGTATATTCAAATATATGCCAAAGACAGAAATGGAGGTGGTCAAACCAATTTTGTCCACAAATTGAGAAGTCGAGGAAGCATGTAAACAAATCTGTTTCAGCTTACATGAGAGACCATGGAATGGGCTCCCTGTACAACAATAACTTGCGTTACTACATGCAAGATATCTACAGAGGAGATGGAGTTCACTTCTCAGATGAGGGCAACAGTGTTTTCACTCTGAATTTAAGAATGTGCATTGGTACCTACTTATAAGTACCTAAATGTACCATAAACCCAAAAGCTCTTCTCAGAGCTACCCTACATCTAATCACTCACAATTATTATTTTACTCTAACATTTTTCACTAATTTTCAACAAAGTACGCTCCCCGGGGCGCTACCCGGTACGCGAACCGGGAGCTAACCTCGCGAAATTTTTAAAAAAAATGGTTTTTTTCCGCACATATAAGCCTCCTCAGCCACCCTCACAAAACCTAGGGTGTCAAGATAAGTCTACCGTGCCCCCTTCTACCCATTCTGAACATTATTTGCCCTCTATTTTGTATCTTAATTCGACCGAAACACAAAATGGTGGACTCCCGTAACGCTTAAGGTTCGCGTACCGGGGCGCTCACCGGTTCGCGTACCGGGTCGCTCCCTGGGAAGCGCACCATCAAAAAAGGTGGGAAAGTAGTTCACAGAAAAGCCACTGGAGACAATTTCACCAAATATAGATTAGCTCATACTACATACCAATCCCTACCATTTTCACAAATTTGATTGGAATTCCATTTAGTCATTTAGCCTGTAGACCTCTCTAAATACCCTGAGGTAAATTACTTCACAAAACACATCTGAAGTGTTGGAATTGACAACCAATGAAAATGTTACTTTCATTTTCTACTTTTTTTACCTGACATTTCATTGGTTATATACCTGAATATATATAAAGGAAGAGAAGAAAACACAGCCATTTTGACTACTACTTCTTGCTGTACATTTCAATAGTATTTTCACTAATTCCTTCAACTTCTTTCTAAAGGTAAGTTTTTATTTTTAAAACTGAAGTATATTGTGCACTATAAGTTAATATGGTAAACTTTTTCTGATAGATATATACTATCCCTCTGTAGTAGTTATAGATTTAGAGAGACTTCTCTGTTATAGTTATGGATGGAGTTAGGCTTCTCTTGTATAATTATGAATTTACTTACGTTAAATCACATACACTTTTTTAAATTCCTACTTCCACTCTGATACTATACACTGCCCAAAGATAAATTCACTGATAAAAAATGCCTATCTAAAATTATTCCCAACATTGCCCTATCTCTACTAATATATATTTTTTTAATCCAAATTTCAGGCAAAATGGAAGGCGAAAACCAAGTTTCTTTTGAAATGGACCTGCAAGAGAGCAGCCAAGAATTGATTGATACAATTGATCAAATTGACATTGAATTTTTCGATGAAACTTGGGACAATGAACTACTGCAATGTGTACAAGCAGTAGATAACCTCCTTGCAAATGAGGACATTTTACACCCTCAGAGACTACAATGTATATTCCATGATAATTATGAAATTTCTGACAATGAAATGTTAGAAAGTTTAATAAATTATGAAACACAATCACAATAAAAAAAAATGCTTAAAAAATAAAGAAAATAAAAAATAATCAACAAAACCAACAATCAATTAACATACTGCATTTGAAAAGTCTCTCGTTCTTTTTTCATTGTAGTACGCTGCCCAGAACGCTTCCCGGTTCGCGTACCGGGCGCTACCCACGCAAAAAAAACAAAAAAAAAATTATTTTTTTTTGCCCCGCGGGGCCCTTTTAAAGCCTCCACATTAAACCTAGGGGGTATGGGAGGATCTACTATGCCCCCTTATGGTCATTTCCCCCTTTGTTTTGGCCTCCTCTTGTCTCTCAAACCTACCGAGAGACAAGATGGCGGCCGCTCCGGACTGTTTAGAATGTTGACAGACACCGGAGAGCCAATCAGCTTCGCTACGCGAAGTTCCGTTACGCGTAAAGTCCGCGAACCGGAGCGCTGCCCGGTCCGCTGTTACAGATATATATCTTTTTTTAAACGTTAATTTCTCAAAATCCACTGTAGCACATATATTGAGACCTAGAAAAGGCACATCGGGCTACCAGTCCCTACAATTTTGCCAAGTTTCATGCAAATCCATTCAGCCGTTCGGGCTAAAAGTGAGGCCAACCGCCCTATGGAAAACTCAATGTTAAAAACACGTTTTGGGACCCCCCTTTTTTCTCGGCCCCCCCTTGACGAACCCCCCCCAAATTTCCAGGGGCTGCTCAGAAAGAAAATGTTCCATTTTCCAAAAAATTTCAGCCAATTCCGTCCACAAACGCCAAAGTTATTAGACATAGAATTTTCAAAAATCCCATAGGGAAAAAATCCTAACTATATATACCTACTGGCGACCGCCAGTAGGTAATATATATAGATATATTTATTTATTTTAATTTTTTTTCACTGCCAAATAAAGGTTTCAGGGACATTATAGTTAGTTGGACATTTCACTCGTACAAAACCAGAGAAATTCCCTGGTTAGAGTTAGTTCAGCTAACTTTAACTCGTGCCCCCGCAATGCACTGCTGATGGCGTCACATATTATATTATTCATGACATGGTCAGTGGCATCACTGATGACATCTCAAATGACATCACTGATGACATCACCCTAGTGAAAATCTGACGCACCTCCCCACACCCTCATATAACCTTTGATACACCCACTCTAAAATACAGACTACCATTTTTGAAACCAAAGACACACCAATACCAGTTACTACATATGCACTCACTGATTCCTATGTCTACCCACATCCACTCATTCACCCATACAGCCACTCATACATGCAGTGGCGCACTTTAAGTAAGGGGATTAAGCCCCCTTTACGTCCTGAGGGTGCCTGGGGGCCAATTAGCCCCCCAGGTACCTCCAGTCAGTGGCTTAGAGCTGTGTTGAGGAGAGGTATAAAAAGGGCCGTGGCCTCAGACCAGAAATAATAAATAAAACAAATTAAATTGCATGCACTGCAATGCCAAATGAGTAGCAGCGCACGCAATTTAGTTCATTATATTTGTTTATTTTCTAACCATACTCCAATCAGCCATATGCGGGTGTTTTCTACCCCCACCCTGCCCCTCCTCCAACCCAACCCACCACCCCGCAGCACTCCCTCCAGGAGCTGCTACTGATATACATAGTGAACAAAATTGCAGAGGCGATCGAAATGCGTCTGGGGCAGACACTTGTCTGTATAAATTATGGAACTATAAATCCTACCGATCCCGCTTATTTGGATTTTTGTTGGAGTGTTTGCCTGCTTGAGGTCCGGACCTGCTGTTTTCTTCCTCCTTGCATTTGAAGGATCAGGATTGTTTTTTGTTTTTTTTGTCCTCATTTGCCATACCCTCAATATGGAAGATACCAACCACTAGCGAGTCCTACACTTAGGTACCAATCCAAAGTGTTTTTTTTGTGCCCTCCTTCCTATACCAGGACTCGAATAATTTTTTGGCGGGAGATAACACCCAGAAACTTGAGGAATTAGAGCTGACTCCATCTAGGTTGGTTTCAACCTGTAGGACCAATATCGTGTCGAGACTAGACCCAGTCCAAGGAGTGTTTACGGCATAATCATTGGACCCATGTGAGCCATGCAGAATGTGAAGGGGCTGTTTTCTCTGTCCAATGCATGCAGATTTGCCTTCTTGCCAGCAAAATGGCATAAAATAGGAATGACCTTGCTTTACCTGTGATGTTGTCCTCCAGCCCAAAAATAATAAGTGGTAGTGTTATTAGAAGTGATGTATACAGGATGGAGTTTAGAGTGACCTTCACTTCTTCCCAAAACCGACATATATCAGGACATTCCATAAACATGTGGACATCGGATGCTCCCATAAGATTACATTTATTAAATTTTTTGTCGGGGAGGAAATTGGAAAGTTTAAGTGGCGTTATATATGCGCGGTGTACTGAGAATAGATGATGTCTTCTGAGCCACGATGGTTTTACAATCTTGTGTAAGAGGGCAAAAGAATTTAGCCACATCTCCTCACAATGAAGGCCCGTTGCTGACCCCCATAATTGATCTGGGAGGGTAAAGTCTCCATCAATTTCTTCAAGTATCTGCCAATACCAAAAAGCTACCTCCTTTCTAACCACTGGTTTTTCCACTAACTGTTGTTCTAAAGAGCTTACTTTCCCAAGATGTTTGTCTTTTCTACACTGGGCTCTTGTCCAACTATCCAGCTGAATGTACTTAAATCTGGACAGTCCGGGACCGATGTGGTCGTTTAACTCGTCCCATGTAATTAATGATCCCTCCTTCAATAATTGACCCCATCTTATGATCCCTGCGTGTTCCAGTGTAGCTGACAAGCTATCTCTCATACATAGTGGAAGCCCAGGGGATTCCCAAATTGGGGCAAAGTTTGAAAAGTAAGACAGTCCCAGTCTTTTTCTGATGATAAGCCACATCTTAGACCAAGATTGTAGTATTTTAAGTTAGATTTTTTTGAAAAATTTCTGGCTAGCAAATTTGAACATAAACCCATCCACTGATAGGTTTGCCCCGATTAACATGGCTCTATACATTGATCCCTTCAAAAGATTGGTTGGTGTTTTTAGAAGCATCCTTGAGTGTGTCATCTGGAATGCCCAAGCATAGTATAGTAGGTCAGGCAAAGCGAGGCCTCCCTTCTCTCTTCTCCTCCTCAACTTTTTCCAGGCAAGTCTGGTGGATTTATAGTTCCAAATAAAGGAGTTAATTTCTTGTTGGCTTTTTTCAATTGTTTTGAGGTCAAATGCCGAGGGAATAGCGCTGAATACAAAGGTAAATTTTGGGAGGATGCACATTTTGACTAGGTTTACTCGACCTGTTATAGAGAGTGGCAGGTGTGACCATGATCTCAACAGCTTTTTACTCTCTCTGTGGATTCTATCCAAATTGGTTTGAGCAATATTGCCTACATCTTGGGTGACTCGTATTCCAAGGTACCGCATGGAGGACGAAACGTTTATTCCCAAATGTTGTTCTGGGATATTCCATGTAATTATTTCAGTTTTGCTCGAGTTGATGTCATACCCTGAAATGAGCCCAAATTCTTTTGCTCGCTGTATAACTACAGGAAATGTTGTTATTGGATCAGATGTGAAAATCGAAATATCATCGGCGTATAGTGCTACCCGCCTCTCCCACTCCCCGAAACTGAATGATGGAATGTTAGCCTCTGCCCGCAGAACCTGGGCGAATGGCTCGATATATAAGTTAAAGAGGAGTGGGGACAGCGGACAGCCCTGTCTTGTGCCTCTGGTGATATGAAAGTCTTCCGTCAATACACCATTAACCAGTAGCCTAGCCGAGGGGGCACTGTATAGTTGGAATATCGCTCTACAAAATCTACTTCCAAAATTAAATTTTTTAAGGACATCCTCGAGGTAGGGCCAATTGACCCTTTCAAACGCCTTGGTTGCGTCTAGAGTGAGTGTGGCCAAAGGTAGAGAGAAGGCTGATGCAATGTCTATGGCACCTATCAGATCGTGTGTTAATTCTGATAATTGTCGGCCTTTAATAAAGCCTTTCTGATCTTGATGTATTATATTGCCTATTACGCCACTCAGTCTTGTTGACATTATGGTTGTAAAGATTTTATAATCGTTGTTGAGCAGCGATATGGGTCGATATGACCCACATTCCCGGGGAGATTTGCCTGGTTTCGGAATAAGCACAATTGTGGCCTCCCCCCATGTTTTTGGTGGTGGATTTCCTTCTATTAAAATGTTATTAAATAATGCCATCAACACGGGGGCGATAACATCTTCCAGGGCTCTATATATCTCCCCTGGGAGACCATCTGGGCCAGCCGCTTTCCCTTTTTTGGTTTGACGTATTGCTTTCCTCACCTCTTCCTCTGTTATCTCGCTCTCCGGGGCTTTATTCTGTGCCGTTGAAAGGGCAGGGAGCAGGATTTCTTTGAGCCATCTATCCCTAGCATGTTGATCGTTGGGAAGGTCTTCTCTATAGATTACCTCAAAGAAATCATGGAAGGCTTTACCTATATCTAAATTAGAAGATCTTACTGTGGCCTCCCCCTCTACCTGAATTTCTCTGATATATTTGAGAGCTTGATCAGATTTTATTTTCCAGGCCAAAACTTTCCCGGCGGCTTCGCCAAATTCAAATTGGGAGATCTTACTTGCTTCCCACCTTTTATTTATCCTTTCTTGTAGAATATTTTCCAGTTGTACCTTCTTTTCTGTTAATATTATCTGCTCCTGTGAGGTTGCCTGGGATTTATCAATTTTTTGTTCTAAAATTTCATTTCCTGCTCCAGGGTGGCTACTCTATCTCTATATATTTTACGCCTATAAGAGGCCCTGTTAATGATCTGACCTCTCAGAAAGGCTTTAAATGTTTCCCAAACTACCGCCAAAACTGAGTAGCCTAAATTGAGTTAAAAAGTATTGAGGATTCTGCTACCAAGAACTTGGCCTCTTCATCCTCAAGCAAGAGTGTCCGATACAAATGACCAGGATGTTGATTTAGTCTTGCTGTCTGGTCTCATTGTGAATGTTAATGCCGAGTGATCCGAGAGATGTGAAGGGAGGTAATCTATTTTTATCAGAGTGTCTTTCAAAGAAAAGCTGAAGAAAGCATAGTCAATTCTAGACTTGTGCTTAAACCTGCCATTTCGAAAGGACACACCCATTTTATTGCCAGCTTTCTCTCTCCACAGGTCTGCCAGGCCAAGATGTTTCATTATTGTAATAAGGGTTTGCCTTGATTTAGTAGAAATGCAGGTTTTAGAGCTTGTGGATTTGTCTAGCTTGGGGTTGAGCACGATATTAAAATCTCCCATCCAGATCACTGGATCCTGAACTGATGTCAGATGGCTCCTGACTGCATCTAAATGTGATGGATCGTCCGAGTTGGGGCCATAATAGCCCACCAGGGTACGAATTTCACCTTCCAGTGAAACTCTCACTATTAACCATCTCCCTGTATGGTCCTCTTTGTAATCTAGGATTTGAGTTTTTACCGATTTCTTAAAGATAAAAATTATCCCCCTAATGTTTGCATTGTGATCTGTAGAGCAAAATTTATCTATCCATCTATATTTCTTTAGTATTAATTCAGCCTCTGATTTAAGTAGGTGTGACTCTTGGAGGACAATGATCTGTGCCTGAGAGTCTCTCAGGTATTGTAGAATGCGCTCTCTTCTACCCCTCACCCGCAGACCATTGACGTTCCAAGATATATATTGAACAGATGTCATTTTATTATATCTACCTCTACCTCCTTCATGTTATTTTTCTTCCACTGATAAGTTCTATATGTTGATTTATTGTAAGTCAAATTTAGAAAAATAGGGCACGCTAGAATACAGTTATGGTTAGGCTTATGAGGACTTTTTATTTTTTCTCCCCTTCTTCCCCCCCCCACCCCTCAGCCCCCCTGGGAAACCCCCCCCTACTTACTGTGGCCTGATGTCTGGCCAACTTTACGCCCGCTGCAGCTTTGCTCTTTTGACCTATACTGCAGGTTGGTTTTTTTTTTAATTTGGAGCTGTTATTATCAACCCATTTAAAGGTATAAACTTACGGAGAGCCTCTGACTTTTGTCCCTAAGGAAGCCTTTTTCATTTTATTTTTTTTATTTTTTTTTTGTTCCTTTCAATTCTCGTTTTTATTTGTGCTTATTTGTGTTTATTTATTTATTTATTTATTTTCCTATTATTCCTTTTTATTTTTTTTTGGTTAAGGTTTTTTATCTTTTTCCTTCCCTGTCTATTTATTTCCTTTTTCCTTTTCTTTTTTTTTCTTCCTATCCTTCCCTTTTTTCCTCTCCCCCCTTTTTTTTTTTTTTTTTTGCACACCCTTTCTCTCTTATTTTTTTTTTTTCCCAGACGGCAGATGTATTGTGCTTCTCCCCACCTGAGCCTGGGTTACCTCGCTGTCTGGGCCTGAGCATGGTCTCAAATACTTTGTAGTATCTCATCTGCATCTTGTATGGAGCGGATATTATGCATCTTGTTGTTGTACATTATCCTTAAGAATGCAGGAAATCTCATCTGAACAGTGGCTCCTAATGATCTAAACTTCTCCATACGCTGACCCAGCTCCCACTGTCTGTCAAGTGTGGTTTTAGAGAGGTCTGACCGAACCTCATAAGAAAAATCTGGACCCTGTATTATTTTTGCCTTCAGGGCAAGATTCAGAACCTTTTCCTTTAGTGCGTATGTCAGAAAGTTAACTAAAACCTTTCTAGGTTTATTTCTTGCTGGGTTTAGACGGAATGGGTCGCGGTGTATTCGCTGTATATCTCTTTCAAGGGTTTCTACTGTCTCGTCCAGGTTGAGGGATTCCTTTAATAACTTTACTATAAAGCTCTTGAGATCTCCCCCCTCTTTTCCTTCAGGGATCTTCAAAATTCGAATATTGTTGCATCTGGAGTAGTTTTCCAGCACTTCCATTCGCTCCCGCATGCTCTCTCCATCCCTTTGGAGGGTATATATTTTAGATCTTGCGGATTCTAGATTTGAGGCTAGGGCTCCCACTGAGCTCTCTAATATTTCTGTTCTTTCACAGAGACCATCGACTTTCTTTTCCAGTATGTCGCAGGACGCCCTTATCTCGTTCTGATTAGCTTTAGAAACAGCAAAGTCATGTCTTATTTCTTCTCGCATCGCAGTTATAGATCCAACCAGGGCCTCAAGGGTGCTGCCCACTCTTAGTCCCTCCTGCCGCTGGTCTTCTTCCTCTTGTCTACCTCCCTTTCCTGATGTTGACTCAGTGTGCCCTACTTCATCTTCCCGCTGCTCCTGTTCCTGTGGGTTGGGCAACCCAGTGGTGATACTAGCCTCTGGGAGTGTTAAAAGGTACACCGGGGTAGCATCTAAGGTTGACTTGGGTCTAGGTTCAAGCGCGGGACTCCCTAAAGTAGCCGGCGATAATGTCCTATCCAGACTCTGGGTGGGGGGATGTCCCTCCCCAGAAGCGGCTTTTAGTATATCCTCCTGATTATCCTGTTGCAGACCCCGAGTTTTTGATGTTGCCATGTCTTGTGGAATCTCCAGCACCTGGGGTATGGGTTTAAAATATGACCGCAGGGATGGGGTAATGCCCTTGGGGGATTTTTGGCATTTTTTTTTTGGGCCTTTTCTGTTTAATATATTTAGCCCCCTTAATAGAGGCAGCTCTCTTTGATTCTGCTCCTTTTGCCTGGTAGTCCAGCTCCTTTGCTGAATCTCCCCCCAAGCTGTACTCTGGGACCTGTAGTTTTTTTACCAGTTTAACTTCTCTATGACTGCCCCTGGTTTTACTCCTTGTGACTCTTGTTTGGGGGTCTGCATCCCTAACTATTCCCCTTAGATTTGGCACGTCGCAATTTAAGTCGGTGTCTTTGGCTTTATCTAATCGGGAACCTCTAACCTCCTCTGTGCAAACCACCTCACCGTATGGCGTCTGTATGGGAGAATCGTCAGCTGATCGAGATCGCTGAGGCTCAGCGTCGATCGGCTCTCTCTCCTCTCCTTTGCCGCTGCCGCTGCCTCCTCTGCCGTCAGCAAACTTGCCCAGGAAGCCTCGAGCTGCGGCCGCCCGGCCGCGCCGAAGCTCCACGGCTGCCCGCCTCCAACTCGGATGAGGGGCGGGTGCCGGGGAGAAGTCAACAGAGAAATACATCCACCAAACCCAGGTACGAGGAAAGTGGCACAAGCTTCCTGTGTAAACAGTAATTTCCGCTTTCCTCTCTAATTCGTTGATTGTTCAGTAATTGTTAGATGATTAGCAGCTCCATAAGCGCGTCTTCTGCGGTGCTGCATCAAGGTCTCAGAGGGCTGCACGGTGCGCGCGGTCCGCTCTAGCCGGCGGCCGCCATGTTTTCCCCCTCTGCACTTTCACTCAGTGCCCGAACAAGGATCAGGATTGTTGTGACATATATATATATATATATATATTCACTGAAAAAACCATAGGTTTCAGAGCTGTTATAGTTAAAAATTAGCATTTAGAAAAGCTTTGAAATTCACTGAAAAAACCATAGGTTTCCGAGACGTTATAGCTAGAAATCAGCATTTAAAAATCCTTAGAAATTCACAGAAAAAAACATAGGTTTCAGGGGTGTTATAGTTAGCTGGGCATTTCACTTGTACAAAATCATAGAAATTCCTCTGTTATAGTTAGTTCTGCTAACTATAACTCGCGCGCCCGCAATGCACTGCTGATGATGTCACATATTATATCATTCATGACATGGTCAGTGACATCACTGATGACATCTCAAATGACATCACTGATGACATCATCCACGTGACAATCTGATAGACCTCATCATACACTAGTAAAACCTTACATCAATCACTGTAAAATACAGAGTACCAAATTTGAAACCATTGACACACCAATACCAGTTACTACATACCTTCTCACTGATTCCTATGTCTACATGTCTACACACACAACTACCCATTCAACAACAGAATCACTTATACATGCAGTCACTAATTAATATAACACTATTAAAGGCACTTATAGATATATATAGACATTGACACCTCAGCTATCATCTTAGACAGTTATGCAGTCATCCTACTCACTCATGAAAAAAATTGATCACACTTACATTTACTCACTTACACAATTATACACACACAACACCTCATTTATTCAAACACATAGTAACTCATAGTTAATGTGTTAAAAACTCACTATTACAATTATACACTCATTCATATAGTTACGCTCACAATCACTAACTCTTACTTATACTTATTTATATACATCAACTCTCACATACAATGCCTTTTATTTTTTTACTTTGTTGAAGATGTACAACTAAAACATATATTCGCTCACTAACACACAAATAAATACACTCAGTCACCCAAACAACTGTTTCCACATGCACTCTTAAACCTATACAACTAGTCAATCAACCATTCATTCACACATCTATGCATAGAGTTACACACACCCCATCCAACCACACACAAACTCAGTGTCCCACACAAATACTCACCCAAGTAATCAATAAGTAATATACACACTCATGTAGTTAGTGACCAACTGATGCAGCATGCTATACAACAACAGAGACAGTGATGCACACATTCACATAGTTTAGTTACTAATCCATGTATTAAGTGAGACACTTTTAATTACTCACTTAAACAGACAGTCAGACAGCTACTAAATCCTCCATCCAGACCGGTATATATCCACTCAATCTTCAATACAGATTGGTATATATATATATATATATATATACATATATATATATATATATATATATATATATATATATATATATATATATATATATATATATATATATATATATATATATATATATTACCTACTGTCGGTCGCCAGTAGGTATATATAGTTAGGATTTTTTCTCTATGGGTTTTTTGAAAATTCTATGTCTAATAACTTTGGCGTTTGTGGACGGAATTGGCTGAAATTTTCAGGAAAATGGCACATTTTGTTTCTGAGCAGCCCTTGAAAATTTGGGGGGGTGTTCGTCCAGTGGGGGCCGAGAAAAAAGGGGGGTCCCAAAACGTGTTTTTAACATTGAGTTTTCCATAGGGCGGTTGGCCTCACTTTTAGCCCGAACGGCTGAATGGATTTGCACGAAACTTGGCAAAATTGTAGGGACTGGTAGCCCGATGTGCCTTTTGTAGGTCTCAATATATGTGCTCCAGTGGATTTTGAGAAATTAACGTTTAAAAAAAGATATATATCTGTAACAGCGGACCGGGCAGCGCACTGGTTCGCGGACTTTTCGCGCAACGGAGCTTTGTGAAGCGAAGCTGATTGGTTCTACGGCGTCTGTCAACATTCCAAACAGTCCGTAGCGGCCGCCATCTTGTCTCTCGGTAGGATCGAGAGACAAGAGGAGGTCAAAACAAAGGGGGAAATAACTATAAGGGGGCATAGTAAATCCTCGCTGACCCCCTAGGTTTGATGTGGAGGTTTTAAAAGGGCCCCGCGGGGCAAAAAAAAATAATAATAATAATAATTGAACGGCTGAATGGATTTGCACGAAACTTGGCAAAATATTAGGGACTGGTAGCCCGATGTGCCTTTGCTAGGTCTCAATATATGTGCTCCAGTGGATTTTGAGAAATTAACGTTCAAAAAAAGATATATATCTGTAACAGCGCTCCGCTTCGCGTAACGGAGGTTTGCGAAGCTGATTGGTCATTCTGTCACTGGGCTATAGTTGGGCTACATCTGGCTGATATTTGGGCTACATTTGTTTTTTTGTGTGTCTGGCGGCCATCTTTGGGCTACATTGGGCTACATTGGGCTTCATTGGGCTACATTCGGCTAATTAGCAAATAGCTCATCGCAAACTAGGAATGGTAAAGAATCGCTATTTATTCCTTAAAGTTCGCTATTTAGGAAATGCAAATAACTTTGATGATACATATGGCGGTTCATCTCTAACAAGATAAGAAGCATAGGGATACATTTATGATGACTGGCGCATCACCAGGGATGTGTTAGTCATTCTGTGCCGCTGTTCCGTCACCTATGGTGTGCTGCATTTACAATGCGGCGCATCATGGGGCAAAAACAGCACAGATGCGTGATGTATCTGTGCCGTAAAGGTGGCGCATTGCTGGAGTTGTATCGCAAGTGTGATGAAGCTCCAGCAAGGGTCGGGGGTGCCCCTGTCGCAGGGTTTCTGTTCTCACACAGAACTGTGGACAGAGGATTGGAACCTCGGCGAATTAGGGTGTCCCAAAACTCACGTTAGTAATCAAAAACTATTTAGCAAGCTAGGTACAGTGTCACATTGGATATAACAAACTCTCAATGTTTAGACAATCCAGAATATGAACTTATAGTACCTCAGGATACGTGGAACTCATGAACAGTCGGTCGTTATAGATTTCTTAGAAACCAGAACATGGAGTTAAGAAGAACAGATGTGTATTTGAAATGTTTATTTACTAATGCCGTCTTCTCAGGCGTAGTACCTTAGATAATAAAAGTACACATATTATCAGTAGCAAAATTACCAGCATAGTTACTAGTACATAAAAAGTGAATGGTGATAGTATGTTAACATGCTGTAAATGAATAAGAGTTATCAACACTTATAAGCAGCCGCGGGCCGTGGAGGGAGTTACGGTGGGGCAGGGAGGCGGGGAGGGGGAGGGGCAAGGTAGAGAGGGCTCCACCCTGCTTCTCCCCCTCCCCGCCTCCCTGCCCCATCGTAACTCCCTCCACGGCCCGCGGCTGCTTATATCTCACCCTCCCTAATACACATATTATATTATTTGCTAAGAAGGTCTCTTTGTGTTGGTTTAGGGCGTGCCCATACTTTAGTGTCTTAGATTTGAAGGAATCACATCAGCATACACCAGCTCTCTCTTCATGTGAACCGCATCAACTGTTGTGTATGTGTGTTCGGCAAAGCAATATAAAACCCGCCTCATGCCCAGAATTGGCAGAAGTTGCACTTATGTTATGAGTATGAAGTCGTGGAGATCAGACCTCATAACAATTCTGTATCGTGTTGTTCTTGAAACTTTAGCACTCGCTGTACAGATATAGTTTAACAAGTAAAGCAGATAGTAGACCAATAACATATTATTCTCATGTAAACCACGATGAACTACTAGGTGGAAAGCTAAAGCAACAACTAAGTGTCGTGTGCAGAAGTTGCAAAAAAGGAAAAATGGCGTTTAAACCGGTAATGAGCCCATGCTAACTTAACACGGTGTAAAGATATCCAGGACCTAGATGACACCTCCTCATGATCCGGAAACGAACTGAATAAGATAATAGAAGTGCCATCTCATGAGAGCAGATTGCAAGTTTATATGTGGACGGTCCGCAAGGTAAAGCATTAAAAACTAGGAAAATTTAATGCTAAAGAAAAATAAAACAGCCAAGTACTTTATCGAGTCTTAAGCCAATAGGCAAGGTAAATAATAAAAACTTGACAAATAAGTCAATGAATTGTCAATGAAATGCTAGTACTCAGCATATCAAACATGAAAAAGGTCTATGACATAACTGTGTATGCAAAATAAGCTGCAACAGCCTCCAATAGGAAGTCACCGTCTTCATCCGAAAACAGTTCAGCCATCCAATTTAAAAGCGGAAAAGAACATACGTGCTCTCCCAGCACCGGATCCTCTATCACCATCAGAGGACAGCTCGGTGGGTTTTCAAGAAAGCTCTGTTCCAAGAAAGACTGTGCTGCCGCCAGTAAATTCCAGGGACCAAGTAGTCCATGCATCAATGCCACAGCCATAATCCTTTCGCCAGGACAAACCAACTCGTGAGTAATGATAGGAGTCATCAGCTGATTAAAGTCGACGTCAGGAGAAACCGGTCCGCAGAGACACAAATCAATGGCCCAATCGAAATCACAGGTCAGGCAGTGAAATACAGGCTGGACACAGGTGAAGTAGGAGAACCGAAAAGATAATCCATATGCCGTGCTTAATATCGCCAACGGCATTGTGCCATAATATTCTAGCATGCGATTGCGGAACAGTGTCAGCAGCTGCAGGGTCGGAGGTTGCATAGGAGGGACATCCATATTTAAAAATGTAAAAAAGCACAAGAGCGTCCGCTGGTAATGCAAGTAAAAATGCCAATCCACGAACCAGAGTGCAGAAAATACAATGAAAGGAAGCAGGGATGACTCCAAAGATTTTCTCAAATGAAGTCACGAGACCACTGGTAACAACTTTAAAAAAGTGCACCAGGGACTTTGTGGAGGATGCGTTACAGATAGTCGGAAACATGTTGCTGAAATTGAAAGGCAAATGTTAATTGAAAAAGGTTTTGCACCTCTGTATGGGTGTTCGCTATGTGAAGTACGAAAGTTTCACGGGCCGAACTCAAGGCCACCTCTCTCTGAGACAAAAGAGCTCTTATTCTTGCCATGCCGTTGAAACGTGTCTCAAGGTTGGTATTTGTGGCCAGATTGAAAACTCCCTATGTTCATGTGTGGGAGGAAATAGAACATTTCTGCAGCAAATAACCCGTTCACTTACTGTTACGATAAAAGGAATACTTTTAATTAACTCAGAACAATCTTCATTATTGAGCATCAAATAACTACCATTTTCCAACAACTTGAACGTGGGGATGATAGCAGGAACTGGCGTGCCTTGCAACACGCAAGCCATATTTGGTCGGTGTTTGTTGCATGAACCGTGTAAATGTATGTGCCTACACATTAGTGAAAGATCTGGCGTCTCAGTGCATTCCTCTCCATTCAGATAAACTTCTTGATCATCTTTGAAACATCTGTATGTGTATGGAAGCGACCAGACCTCATGAAGAAAAGCACTACCTAAAGGTTCATAACGACCTATTGGTATATATTTCATACAATTTGAAAACTTATATAAAGCAAAAGGCAGCGTTATTAAACCGTGGATAAGGCATGTTGCCAAAAAACCCGCAATCCTCTGCTGATGATGTCACTGAGCATGTCATGAATGATGTAATATGTGACATCATCAGCAGTGGATTACGGGTAATGGTATCTCTAGTTTACTCCCTTATAGCTGTCTTTCTTTTAACATAAGTGTCTGTTTCCTTCCCTTATACTTACTGTTTTTGGGTCGCTTCCGGTTCGCGTACCCGCGAGCGAACTGGGAAGCGAACTAAGAGAAATAGAGGTTGGCACAGTTCCAAATATTGTACCAATTTTTTAATAACGGGGAGGTAGTTCTGAAAAGAACTTTTTTTTTTATTTTTCTGAACATTTTTTTACTGTTTTTGAATTTTTCGGAACAGTTTTATATTTTTTGGGGTTTTTCTTGGAGGGGGCAATGAAAACGATTCATTGTAAAGGGCTCAACAGGAGCAACAAAACAAAAAAAAGAAGTATTTATTATTTTGGGCGTTTCGGACAAACTTGCATATGATAGTCAATAGCTCTGTTGATCAGAGTGATGCTTTTTTCTCCGTAGGAAATGAATCCATCGCAAAATGCGCAGATGTGTTTTACATCACCAAATCTCATTTGTATATTTGGCACCATCTCCCTGCCCTCTGGTCCCGTTACTTCCGGTACAACAGATCTTCTGGCCATAATAGGGAGATTATCTAGGTCGTTCCGAAACTGTGCAGCACTGTAGTTGTTAGGATGCCACCTAGTCATATGGCGATGCATTGTGTAGTTTCCGAAACTGTATTTTTTGTCGGTCCCTCTGGACAGTCTATCTTGACATATAAGGCAAGTTACGTATCTTGCATTTACTTTTTTCTGACCTTTGGGAATTTTAAAAAATTGCCAAATGAAGTTTTCTTTCCGGTGAGAGGTCCTGGGCTGCTCAGGCAAAAACTGCCTCTCTTCGTGCTCGTCCTCCTGTTCCTCTTCTTCTTCTTCTTGTTGAATTACAACTTGAGCAGGTGGTCCACTCTTCCTTGGATGTGGTGGAGGTGGTGGGGAAGCACCAGCTGAAGCTACTAAAGAAGCCATTGCTCAGTGATCACAAAGGGTCTTTCTCTCACAATGATGAAAGTCAGAGTGAGGAAAGAAGGAGGGATTTTCATCATTTGGGAAAAACAAGAGTTCTCAACCAATCAAAAGTGTTCATTTTAGATTATATGACCTAGTCTTACATCATTAGGAAACCAAAAGTGAAATGAACCAATGAAAAGTGTTATTACCAAGTCACATGACTTGCTGTGTTTACGTTAAGCGCTTTGCAGGGCCTCCCGGTTTGCTTCCAGAAACCTGCGCTTTGCGACTCGCTTCGCGTACCAGTTCGCTAACGTAGCACGTCATATGACGTATCACGCGACAACGTGAAACGTCATGCGGACGGGAGGCGTCACGATGTTGTTTTCTAACGCGGCACTTGCGGTAAAGAAACGTTTACCGGCTCGCGGTCTATTTCGCGGCATCAAGGTCAGCTAACAGGAAGCTTCCCGATTCGCGAAGCGGGAACGAAGAAAAAAAAATATTAAAAAAAAAAATTATTCATAAACATATAAAATATATTTTTGGATTTAAAGAAGAATACATTTTACAGCTACAGATATTAGCTGTTAAAAAACCAATGAAATTCACAGAAAAAACCATAGGTTATAGACCATATATAGTTAGGAATTAGCATTTACAAAACCTTGAAAATTCACTGAAAAAACCATAGGTTATAGACCATATATAGTTAGGAATTAGCATTTAGAAAACCTTATTTTACTCACACAAAACCATTGAAATTCCATATATAGTTAGTTGCACTAACTATATATCGCGCACCCGCAATCCACTGCTGATGATGTCACATATTACATCATTCATGACATGGTCAGCGACATCACTGATGACATCACTGATGACATCTCAAATGAAATCACTGATGACAACATCCAGTGACTGTATGTTTCTGTAAAGTTAAAATATGTCTTAGATATTGAAGAATGAGTGGATGTATAAGTGTCTGGATGAAGGATTTAGTAGGTGCGTGACTGACTGTATGAGTGAGTGATTAAATGTGTCTCACTGAATGCATGGGTTAGTGACTAAACTGTCTTAATTTGTGCATCATTATGTCTGTTGTGATGTAAACTGCTGCATGTGTTGATCATTAGCTATACGAGAGGCTATATGTGTTATTAATTGGTTGCCCAAGTATTTCTATGGGAGATTGAGTTTGTGTGGGGGTGGCTGGGAGGTGTGTGACTCTGTGCATAGATGTGTGAGCAGTTGATTCACTAGGTGTATGAGTTCAAGAGTGCATGTGGAAAAAGCTACATGGGCGGTTGACTGTGTGCATGAGTGTATTGATGAGTGAATGGATATCTCAATGCTACATGTCATAGTAAGTACATATGTAAAACACAGTACATGTGAGAGTTGGCATATATAAATAACTGTGCATGAGAGCCACTGAATGTGTGAGTGGCTGTATGGATCATTGTGAACTTGTATCAGGGATTGTATAAGAGAGTAAATATGTGTTAGTATATGTTTGAATAAGTAAGGTGTGTATAACTGTATAGTTGAGGAAATGGAGGTGAGATTGTTTCTTTGCATGACTGACTAGGTGTGTGAGTAACTCCATGGATGAGTGACAGTGTGTGAGTGTCTGTATACACTGAGTGTATCTAAGGTTATATTAGAGTCTGAAGAGGTTTATCGTATTAGCACAAGAATGATGTCAAATGAGATGTCATCAGTGATGTCATCAGTGATGTCATTTGAGATGTCATCAGTGATGTCATCAGTGATGTCACTGACCATGTCATGAATGATGTAATATGTGACATCATCAGCAGTGGATTGCGGGTGCGCAATATATAGTTAGTGCAACTAACTATATATGGAATTTCAATGGTTTTGTGTGAGTAAAATAAGGTTTTCTAAATGCTAATTCCTAACTATATATGGTCTATAACCTATGGTTTTTTCAGTGAATTTTCAAGGTTTTGTAAATGCTAATTCCTAACTATATATGGTCTATAACCTATGGTTTTTTCTGTGAATATATATATATATATATATATGTATATATATATATATATATATATATATATATATATATATTACCTACTGGCGGTCGCCAGTAGGTATATATAGTTAGGATTTTTTCCCTATGGGTTTTTTGAAAATTCTATGTCTAATAACTTTGGCGTTTGTGGACGGAATTGGCTGAAATTTTCTGGAAAATGGAACATTTTGTTTCTGAGCAGCCCCTGGAAATTTGGGGGGGGTTCGTCCAGGGGGGGCCGAGAAAAAAGGGGGGTCCCAAAACGTGTTTTTAACATTGAGTTTTCCATAGGGCGGTCTGTCGCACTTTTAGCCCGAACGGCTGAATGGATTTGCACGAAACTTGGCAAAATTGTAGAGACTGGTAGCCCGATGTGCCTTTTGTAGGTCTCAATATATGTGCTCCAGTGGATTTTGAGAAATTAACATTTAAAAAAAGATATATATCTGTAACAGCGGACTGGGCAGCTCCCGGTTCGCGGACCGGGGCGCGTACCAAAACTTCGCGTAGCGAAGCTGATTGGTTATCCGGTGTCTGTAAACATTCCAAACAGTCCGGAGCGGCCGCCATCTTGTCTCTCGGTAGGATTGAGAGACAAGAGGAGGCCAAAACAAAGGGGGAAATAACCATAAGGGGGCATAGTAGATCCTCCCTGACCCCTTAGGTTTAATGTGGAGGCTTTAAAAGGGCCCCGCGGGGCAAAAAAAAAAAAATTTTTTTTTTGTTTTTTTGCGTGGGTAGCGCCCGGTACGCGAACCGGGAAGCGTTCTGGGCAGCGTACTGCAATGAAAAATGAATGATAGACTTTTCAAATGCTGTATGTTAATTGATTGTTGGTTTTGTTGATTATTTTTTATTTTTTTTATTTTTTAAGCATTTTTTATTGTGTTTCATAATTTATTAAACTTTCTAACATTTCATTGTCAGAAATTTCGAAATTATCATGGAATATACATTGTAGTCTCTGAGGTTGTAAAATGTCCTCATTTGCAAGGAGGTTATCTACTGCTTGTACACATTGCAGTAGTTCTTGGTCCCAAGTTTCATCCATAAATTCAATCTCATTTGGATCAATGATTTCTGTGTTGGACTCTGGAAGGACAATTTCAAATGAAATTTTTTGTTCGCTTTCCATTTTCCCTGAAATTTGCATAAAAAAAATATATATTAGTAGAGGTAGGGCACTGTTGGGATTAATTTTAGATAGGCAGTTTTTAACAGTGAATTTATCTTTGGGCAGTGTATAGTATCAGAGTGGAAGTAGGAATATAAAAAATTGTATCTAAATTTATAAGTACTACAGAGGGATAGTATATAACTAACAGAAAAAGTTTGCCATATTAACTTAAAGTGCACAATATACTTCAGTTTTAAAAATAACAACTTACCTTTAAAAAGAAGTTGAAGTTATTAATGAAAATCCTATTGAAATGTACACCAGGAAGTAGTAGTCAAAATGGCTGTGTTTCCTTCTCTTCCTTTATATATATTCGGGTACATAACCAATCAAATGTCAGGTAAAAAAAGTAGAAAATGAAAGTAACATTTTAATTGGTTGTCAATTCCAACACTTCAGATGTGTTTTGTGAAGTAATTTACCTCACGGTATTTAGAGAGGTCTACAGGCTAAATGGCTAAATGGAATTCCAATCAAATTTGTGAAAATGGTAGGGATTGGTATGTAGTATGAGCTAATCTATATTTGGTGAAATTGTCTCAAGTGGCTTTTGTGTGAACTACTTTCCCACCTTTTTTGATGGTGCGCTTCCCAGGGAGCGACCCGGTACGCGAACCGTTGAGCGCCCCGGTTCGCGGACCTTAAGCGTTCCAGGAGTCCACCATTTTGTGTTTCGGTCGAATTAAGATACAAGATGGAGGGCAAATAATGTTCAGAATGGGTAGAAGGGGGCACGGTAGAGTTATCTTGACCCCCTAGGTTTTCTGAGGGTGGCTGAGGAGGCTTATATGTGCGAAAAAAAAACATTTTCAAAAAAAATTTCGCGAGGTTAGCTCCCGGTTCGCGTACCGGGTAGCGGCCCCGGTAGCGTATTTTGTTGAAAATTAGTGAAAAATTTTAGAGTTAAATAATAATTGTGAGTGATCAGATGTAGGGTAGCTCTGAGAAGAGCTTTTGGGTTTATGGTACATTTAGGTACTTATAAGTAGGTACCAATGCACATTCTTAAATTCAGAGTGAAAATTCTGTTGCCCTCATCTGAGAAGTGAACTCCATCTCCTCTGTAGATATCTTGCATGTAGTAACGCAAGTTATTGTTGTACAGGGAGCCCATTCCATGGTCTCTCATGTAAGCTGAAACAGATTTGTTTACATGCTTCCTCGATTTCTCAATTTGTGGACAAAATTGGTTTGACCACCTCCATTTCTGTCTTTGGCATATATTTGAATATACCAAGGCAGTCTGAGGAAAAAGTGCCATCAATTGCTCAAAGGTGTCCTTTAAAAGCATTTCCAGACCTACCCCAGTCAAAGTGCCCAAGTCATTACCTCCACAGTGCACAATTAACAGGTCAGGTTTGGGCAAATGCATAAAGGTTTTCACCAATGGTATCAATTGGTGACATTTTAATCCTCTGTGGCCAAACCACTTAATTTCCACATCTTGTAAATTGAGGTTAGGTAAATTCCTGCTTTCAACGTACCTTTGAGCCCAGTGAATATAACTATGACCAACAATCCAGACAGAAAACATGGTGAGAGAAGGTTCTCCTGCAGTCAGATGAAGTGTGGCAATGAAATGGCAGTTGAAAAAATGAGAGTTTGAAATGAAAAAAACTGTGGAGTTTCTGTGTTCATGAAGCAGTAACAGTGATTGGTGGATTTTGATTGCTGAAAACAAAAAGTTAGGGTGCACGGATGTGTTCTTTGAAAGATGTATTTTGAGTGGTCAATAAAAAGTCATTAAATGAAAGAATGCACTGGATATGCAGGTGCACTGAGAGTTCAGAGTTCAATTGCAACATTGTTGTGTGAACTTGCAAACAACAGAGTTCTTCCAGGAGGTGGTTGCCATGCAGATAAAGCAGAAAGGGCAGAGGGGGGATGGGTTTTCATTTGAAAAAAGTGAGGGAAGACTTTTGATTGGGTGACATGAGAGGTATGTGTGAAGAATTACAGCATTTCTGTGCTTTTCATAGCTGCAGACTCTGGAGTGCATACCTTTTGCTCTGCTGCAGACAAATTGGTGTGTTTCTGAGACTGTTTTCAAACTCAAAGTATTTGCTAAGGTGAGAAAATATTTCTTTACTTTAGATAGAGAATAGTGTGTTTTAAGGAGAAAATTATGATTTATGTGGCGCAAATTGCTTGTAAATATGCTCTCACATGTGTATGGAAAATTTTGATTTTGAATGTTTGTGTTACATAGCCATGTTAAAAGTGACCCAACCATGCTGGAAAGGCAATCAAAAAATGCTTTCATGTGTTTTATTGACATTTTAAGTCATTTTCCCATGTGCAGTGTTTAGAAATTATGATTTGAAAATCGTTTTTGGGGAAAAGGAATTGTTTTTAAAATCATGACAAGGAGATAATGGTGTATACTTCTTTATAAGGCTATTGACTGTCCTTGATGTTATTTTTCTCATTTTAGTGTAAGACCTTTCTCTGTGGCGCAAATTGCTTGTAAATATGCTCCCACATGTGCATGGAAAATTTAGAGTTTGAATGTTTGTGTTACATAGCCATGTTAAAAGTGACCCTACCATGCAGGGAAGCCAATCAAAAAACACATTTATGTGTCTTAAGGACATTTTAAGTCATTTTCCCATGTGCAGTTTTTAGAAATTATGATTTGAAAATCGTTTTTGGGGAAAAGGAATTGTTTTTAAAATCATGACAAGGACATAATGGTGTATGCTTCTTTATAAGGCAATTGACTGTCCCTGATGTTATTTTTCTCATTTTAGTGTAAGACCTTTCTCTGTGGCGCAAATTGCTTGTAAATATGCTTCCACGTGTGCATGGAAAATTTTGATTTTGAATTTTTGTGTTACATAGCCATGTTAAAAGTGACCCAACCATGCTCGAAAGGCAATCAAAAAACGCTTTCATGTGTTTTAATGACATTTTAAGTCATTTTCCCATGTGCAGTGTTTAGAAATTATGATTTGAAAAACGTTTTTGGGGAAAAGGAATTGTTTTTAAAATCATGACAAGGACATAATGGTGTATGCTTCTTTATAAGACAATTGACTGTCCCTGATGTTATTTTTCTCATTTTAGTGTAAGACCTTTCTCTGTGGCGCAAATTGCTTGTAAATATGCTCCCACATGTGCATGGAAAATTTAGATTTAGAATGTTTGTGTTACATAGCCATGTTAAAAGTGACCCTACCATGCAGGAAAGCCAATCAAAAAACGCTTTTATGTGTCTTAAGGACAATTTAAGTAATTTTCCCATGTGTAGTGTTTTGAAGTTATGATTTGAAAATCGTTGTTGAGGTAAAGGAATGTTGTTAAAATTTATGTGCGCCATATGACCCCAAATTTCTTTTTCAGGGGTGCAGCAGGGTGTTCTTGAGATACCCCTGCACGCTTGAAAAAAATCCTATTTTGTGATGAGCTAATTGCTAATCACAAATTGCAACCTTCATTCCTATGAGCCTCCTAGCCCATGGAAATGAATGGTTAATTTGCAATTAGCAATTTGCTCATTGCAAATTAGGAATAGGAAAGAATTGCTATTTATTCCTTAAAATTTGCTATTTAGGAAATGCAAAATAGTTTGATGGTACATATGGTGGTTCATCTGTAACAAGATAAGAAGCTTAGGGATACATTTATGATGACTAGCGCAATAAAGTGCACATTAATTACTTCATTGGTAGGCCTTTACATGTATTATCTCCTCTGTATTCTTCATCAAGCGTAACTTTAATCTGCAATCCTGAGTAGGCCTCACCTTAAACAAACCTCTGGATAGGACACACTTTATTGTCATCCTGGATTAATCATTTAAAATGGTAGGGACAGATTTATGATAGGTGTATGCCTCTTTTGTGCCACTGTGCGTCACTTTTATGATGCAGCGGTGGTGCAAAAGATTTGCTATGAGGCGACAACATTACAAATTGATGCATTTAGGCAGATATGTCATGGTGTAAAAAAAACGTACCACATAGAACCCAAGCAGCAGTGATGCAAAAGATGCACCATGCCGCAAGACAGGCCTCACTTGGGGCCATATGTATGAAGGTAATTAGCATTTGCAAAGATCAAAATTCTACGAATTTCAGCCTTTGTTAATGTTAATTAGACAAATGGTATGTATCAAACAAGTTTGATGCAAAATAAGGAGTAGCAAAATTAGCTATTCCTTATTTTGCAATTGCACTGAAGGATTTGCAAATTTTGTGATTCCTTAAATGCAATGTATCAAACAAAAAATATGTAAAAAATAACATTAAGGATTTGGAAACTATTGTGGTAAATTGGTGGTAATTTGTGAATTCTTTTCAAAAAGCTTTTTTTCAAAAAAGAAAAAGGTGCTATATGACGCCAACACATTCCCTTAGGGCATGTATGTGTGCCATATGCCCCCAATTTTCTTTTTCAGGGGTGCAGCAGGGTGTTCTTGAGACACCCCTTCACCCTTGGAAAAATTCCTAATTTGTGATGAGCAAAATGGTAATCGCAAATTAAACCTTCATTCCTATGAGCCTCCTAGCCCATGGAAATGAATGGGTAACTTGCAATTAGCAATTTGCTCATCGCAAATTAGGAATGGTAAAGAATCGCTATTTATTCCTTAAAATTCGCTATTTAGGAAATGTAAAATATTTTGATGATACATATGGCAGTTCATCTCTAACAAGATAAGAAGCTTAGGGATACATTTATGATGACTGGCGCATCACCAGGGATGTGACAGTCATCCTGCGCCGCTGTTCCGCCACCCATGGTGTGCTGCATTTACAATGCGGCGCAGCATGGGGCAAAAATGGCACAGATGCGTGACGCATATGTGCCGTAAAGGTGGCGCATTGCTGGAGTTGTATTGCAAGTGCGATGCAGCTCCAGCAAGGCTCAGGGGCGCCGCATCTCCACAATGCTGCGTCAAGACCTATGCCAGCTTCAAGCAGGCGCAGGGTTTTGACGCAGCTTTCTCCTATCTGATTGTAAATGCGGCACACCATGGGTGGCAGAGCAGTGGTGCACGTTAACTGGTGCATGCCTGGGGATGTGCCATTTAATATAAATCTGCCCCTTTACATTTAAGTATGTGCAGGGGACACAGAGTCGGTGAGGCTTATCCAAGGTTAAGAAGAGATGAGTCCTGTTCAGTGAATAATTAGACATAGGCTTCACCTGCTCAGCATTGCTGGACATGGCTAAATAATAGCTGCTAAATGTTAATCTTGTTAAACAATTTTACTAATATAATCTCTGAGATTTGTCTCTTACTCTGCAACATCTCATTGTTGTTATCTTTCTTTAAAGATAAAGACAACCTCAACATGAGCGACAATCTGCAATCAGTTGATTTTGACCTCATCATTGAACTTGTAATTGAAACATCAGTGGATGTTGATCCTTTGGATGATTTAAATCCTGAGGATGAAGAAGAGCGTGATGAGGATGCAGATTTGTCCGAACTATATGATATAGGATGGGAAGCTGACCTGCTTGAGCCTTTGGAAATATAAACATTTATTTTTAAAATTTATAATTAATAAAAAGTAAAAAGGTAAACCGTTTAATTTAAAAATAAAGACACCTTCAAAAACAGGTTATGTGTAGTGTCTTCAATAAAATATTAAAATATGTTCATAAAATTAGATCAGATTCACATATAAAATAGCATAGATTCTTTTCTGGTATTTTTGTATTGTAAGATTGCCAATGACTAAAAAATCTTCAAATTAAAATGTCAAGTAGTGTGTTAAGTTTTTGATCACTGTTACTGATTTACTGTTTGGTAATAATGTTTATTAAAATGTTTTATTATATTTTTCCTCAGATTCAACTGCAGATCATTTCAAGATTTTACCATGCCTACAATACAAAGACAGATTAAGGCTGCAAAACGTCAAAGACAGCAGGTGAAAACAAAAACCCAGCAGTCCTCTAACAAAAAGATTTCTCAAGCCACGAAGAAAGCACCGGGTAAGAGCTCTAAATATTTCATAAGAAATATTTGTAATAAAAAAAATATTACTACAGAAAATGTTTCAGTCCATAACACGAGAAGGAAATCAAATGGAAAGAAAAGGACAATGAAAAATGTTACTGCTAGAGCAAGAGATAAATCTGTGCATGATAGTAGAAGGAAACAACAGTTTAGGGAGATTCGTAAACGAATGTTCCGCAACAGGATAATTGGCAATTTGTTAAAAAATATTAAGAAAGGTCAACAGAAACTAGTTTTTTATAAGAGAAAAAAAATAGTTGAGAAAGTTATTGATCAGGCATTTGAAATTAAACGTAAGTTATTTATTTTGACAATCAATAGAATTAGGAAGCTAAACAAGGCAATTTTTGATTTCAAAAGAAATAGTAGATGGAAGAGAATAGTTAATCGTAGTAATTTTTGTGAAGTTTTTTCTGGAGAATGGATGCATAGTTCAAGCTCTGAGGCATTTTTTAATGAGGAGAGTTATTTCCAGGATAATGATTTGGTGCATGCAGTTGACACCAGTGGTCGTGCTTATGAAGTGAAAGATGGTTGTCCAGTTGAAAAAGAAAAACTTGTGACAACAGAGGCAGAAGAGGTGTTAGGTAATGAGGTTTTAGGAAGACGTGCTAAGGGTCCTGTGTACACCTGGAAGTGTAGTAGTATTTGCAGTGTGCGACAGGATTCCATCAATTTGCTTTGTGATTTTGTACGGTCATTTAACAAAAAAAGTTTGAAGCAGAAAATGATGTTGTTGCAAGAATTAGATCCTTGCAGAGTAAGAGAAGTGACAGGTTTGCATGGTCATTCACTGGCTTGTCTTTCCAGGAGAGTATGCCAGAGTGTTTTTCATCATTTCAGGATGCTAGCAGTGCATCATAACAAAGTGAGGAAATTAGTTAGAATGTTGTATTATGCTAAGAGTCCAGCAATTATGCTGAAACAATTATGCGCTGCTCTTTTGCATGGTTCTGAAATAGATGTGAAGAATATGTGTGAAGAAATTGAGTTTTGTTACTTTGGAAGTAAAGAGGAGAATGTTGAAATTGAGCAAGAAGTAGAGGGTCATGTGGAAGATAGTGTACAGGTTTCCAGTACAGATAATTTCCAGAGGGAAATTGCGACGTTTGAGGTGAAATCAAGTGAGAGGCCTAATTTCACTTGTGTGTGTTGTCGACGCACTTATTATAAGAATCAGACTAAGTTAGTGGATTTATATGCAAAAAGTGAAAGGGAAAATAATAGTGAATGGAAGGATTTTGCAACATACTTGATGGTAGAAAATTGTTTTGATTTGGGATTGGATCAACGTGTGTGTACTTATTGTTGTAACAAATTAAAACAAAACCAGATGCCTGCTAGAGCAGTTCATAATAATCTGGAATTGGTTGAGATTCCTTCTGAATTGAAGGACTTAAATACTTATGAATCTATTTTGATTCAAAGTATCCATCCCTTTCAGGCTATTGTAAGAATGGAGCCAAAGACAGGGAAATTGCCTCCATCAGATTTACAGAGAGGATTAAAGGGAAGAGTTGTTTATTTGCCTCTAGATTTCAAGAAAAACATTAACACAATTGGAGTAGAAAAAGTGGAAGAGGAACCTCTGGTTATCTTAGTTAATGGGGTTCCGACAAAGAATAAGAAAATATGGCAAGATTTAGTAGATGTTAGGAAAGTTAAAAAGGCAACATTGTATTTGAAAAAAAATAATAAATACTATAAGAATGTATATGTTGCAGAAGAGGAAGTAAGTGAGGAAGAGGATAGCGATTTGTGTGCTGGTCAAATTGAGAAAGTAGAAACCTCTACTAGTGAAGAAATATATGAACATTATAGTGTTCATCCTTTGCATTCCAAGGAAGTCATGGGGAATGCTATTGAGTTGTTTCAAATGAAACAAGCCAAAGGGAGTCCCATTAGTGTTTGGGAGGAAAGTTTGGAAGCTCGGTGTTTCCCACAGCTTTTTCCAACAGGTCAGGGAGGAAGATATGATGAGCGACCTCATCAAATTCCTGCTTCTGAATACCGGACTTTGCGATTGTATGCAGGAGATGCTAGGTTTCGACAATGCATTCCCTATTTGTTTCATCTCCTGTTTGAAAGCGATCTGTCTGGACTGTCATATGCAGTGAACCACATCTTGAAAAGTGGTATACACATGCAAAACATCTCGGCAAGTGACTTTATGGATAAAGTCAATGTCCAAGATAGTATTTTGGATTCTCACCTGATTAATCTCATGGCGTGTCAGCGTGGTACTAATGAGTACTGGTACCGTCGTCATGGTGATTTAAAATGTATGCTGAGGAACTTAGGTACTCCCACATGGTTCCTCACTCTGAGCTGTGCCGAGTATGGCTGGGAAGACTTACTTGAATTTCTACGAGAGGCAAATGCTAACGTAGATAACATCGAATTCAAGACACCCGGAGAACTGTGCTCTTTGGATCCAGTCAATGTATGTAGGTACTTCAATCATAGATTTGAAGCTATGATGTCTTTCATCATGAATAAGAAGAATCCACCTCTTGGAGAGGTGTTGGATTTCTTCTGGAGAAAGGAGTACCAAGCAAGAGGTGCTCCTCATATACATATGTTGCTGTGGATCAAGGATGCACCTAAATTTGGAACGGATCCAGAAGACTCAGTGATGAGTTTCATCCAACAGTATTCTACGTGTGCTGTTCCAAACGCAAAGGAGAAGAAAAGCCTAAGAGAAAAAGTTCTGCGTTTCCAAAGCCATCGATGTGGAAAGTACTGCCGACGTAAATTCCGAAACAAAGACAAGTTCTACACCAAATGTCGTTTCGGCTTTCCACGACCGGTGATTTCTAAAGGAAGAGTAAACAGTTTGATGTCTTCGTTGCGACACAATGTGATGAAGAAATCACCTAAAAACACATACAATTTGAAGAGGAACGAAGAGTCCAAGTACATCAACGACTACAACCCGGTGATTTTGTCCATGTGGAATGCTAACATGGATATACAGTTTGTGGCTGATAACTGTATGGCTGTGGCTCGGTATGTGACGTCTTACATCACCAAAAAAGAGAAGACAGAATTGAAGGATATGTGGGAGGACATTTCCCATGAAAAGAGCCTCAGCAAGAAGTTGTACAGTTTCAGTCTGAAGATGTTGTCGCATCGAGAAATCGGAGCGTACGAATGTTCTGACCGGTTGTCTTCAGCAAGTCTCTATGCCAAGTCCAGGAGTATCGTTTGGGCGAGTCTTGGTCTTGCTGCAACGCGTAATAGAGTTCTCAAACCTGTGCGGGAAATTGAGTATTTGGCGGAAAAGGAGCCAAACAGTACCGACATTTTGAAGACAAACATGTTGGATACATATTATCCAAATCGAAGCAGTCACCTCGAGAATGTTTGTCTGTATGAGGTTCTGCAAAATTACATATTCAAGAGGAACATCAAAGAAGATACTGAGAAAGGAGTGTATGCTGTAATAGGAAGTGAGGGATGTCTGGTCAAGCAAAGAAAATGCCACTTGATAAACCATCGAAAATTGAGTGGCGAATCTCCTGAAAAAAAGGAGTTTTTCTATTTAGCACTTTTGCAACTTTTCAAGCCTTGGCGTGCAGAAGAGGAACTGCTTGGAGATTTCCTCTGTTACGAAGACTCTTTCAATGCCGCCAAGGAGACCATAGAATGTCCTGCTTTTCCCAAATATGTAGAAATGTTGAATGCGGAAATTGAGCAGGAAGCAACAATTGCAGCCGAGATTGCCAGAGACAGTTCTCAGGACAGTCAGAGTTCTGCTTCATTGAGTCAGGATCCACTAGGAGGACCTCTTATCGAAAATGAAGCTGCCACTGCTATGAATGAAGTGGAAAGAGCCATGGCACATGCTCAAGAGGATGCGGTTAACTTAGAAGAGTTGGAAAGGCAACTCAACGTTGAGCAGAGGAAAATATATGACGAAGTTACCATGCAAATTGATCATGGATTAAGTCATGATAAGAAAGAGTGCTCATGTACGTCGTTGAAGCCTGTCCGACTGTACGTGAGTGGAGAAGCGGGAACTGGAAAAAGTTTCCTCATTAAAGCAATTTCATGCTATTTGCAGGAAAAGACAGAGTCATCGCTGTCTTGTGTTGTCACTGCTCCAACTGGACTGGCAGCACATAATATTAAAGGGATTACTTTACATCGTTTACTGATGCTGCCAGTGGAGCATGACAACAAATTAGAATATCACAAGCTATCTGGAGATGCTTGTTTTGAAGTTTCAAGAATCTTGAGGAAAATGAAACTTCTTATCATTGACGAAGTAAGCATGGTTTCCAATGTCATGCTTGCCTTTGTGCATTTGAGGATGCAAGAAGTTCTCAAAACAGAGTATGATGTGTTATTTGGTGGCAAACACATCATTGTTTTCGGAGATCTTTTGCAGCTGACACCAGTGAAAGGGCAACCTGTGTTCAAAATGCTCACGCATGAAGATACCAGGAAGTGCCTAGGCAGCATTGGCAACGTCAATATATGGTTAAACTTCAATTATGCTGAACTGCATGAAAATATGCGTCAGGCGAAGGATGAAGTTTACAAGACTATTCTACAAGATGTTAGAATTGGAAAAGTGACCGAGCATGGGAAAGAAGCTTTACATGCACGATTACTGTCAAATTTATATCCAGAACAAGATGTTGTGCCTGAGAATATTTTTCAGAAAATTACTGAAAAGAAATCTGGAATATGTTTGATGCCAACTCTTGCAGAATGTGCCAAATGTAACAACAAAATGTTGCATTTAGAAAAGGAAGAGATTGTGAAACTGGAAGCTATTGATAGAGTAGAGCATATGGGATCAACAATTATTTTGTCTGAGAATCTGAAAACAAAATTGGATTCATTAGAGAAGAGTATATCTAAAACTGCAGGTTTTGAAAAGACTCTGAATGTGTGCTTGAACTGCCGTATAATTTTAAGAAGGAATTTACATGTTGAAAGAGGTCTGGTAAATGGATCAATGGGTAATGTTGTTGATTTTGTGAAATACAGAAATAGAGATGGAATTGAATTTTTAAAAATTAAATTTGATGGCATTGAGGAAGTACAGCTAATTGCTCGTTGTTCTGCTAGATTTTTGCTTGTAAAAGACTTATATGTTCGCCGTAAGCAGTTTCCAGTTTGCTTGGCATATGCGGTGACAATCCATAAATCGCAAGGTTTAAGTGTAGACAGTGCATTGGTGAATATTGGCAGTTCTGTGTTCAAGGAGGGTATGGCATATGTGGCATTGTCACGAGTTAGAACTTTACCGGGATTGTACTTGATTGAGTGTGATGTCACAAACATTTGTGCAGATCTAGATTGTGTTAAGGAATACAATAGGTTAAGAAGAGAGTATGCGCCACATTTGCCTCAGTTTCCTTTGTTTGAGAAACGTCTGGTAGGCCGGAAACGAAGAAATGAGAACAATACTGGGGAGGTTATAGCAAAAAGACAAAAAGTGAATGAACCTAAAATTACAAGCAGAAACAAAAAGGATTCTGTTGAAGATGTTGTTGGTTTTCAGTTTGAAAACAGTTCTGGTGTCAACTGCTATGCTAATGTAGTAATTAATGTTTTGTTTTCTCTAAAAAATGTAAAAGAAGAGATTGTGGTCAATTCTGATCAAAGATTTTGCGGTTTGTTAAATTCTGTGTTAGAGAAATGTACCACTGATAGAAGAAACATAGGAAGTGTGTCTGAAATTCGAAATCTGTTAGACAGATGTTCAGGCCAAACACAATTCAGCAAGATTGTCAGGAGTTTTTAATGTATATGCTTGATGTATTACATGCTGAAGGTGTAGATGTAGATCAGCTGTTTGGGCTTTCTTATCAATGGCAGCATGACTGCGAGAACTGTATGATATCAAGTACTACTAGTGTAGACTCAGAAAGATTTATATATTTAACTTTGCCAGACAGTAAATCAGTCTCCTTTAATAAGCTAGTAAAAGCTGCTAATCACAACATGGAGTGTAGCCAATGTAAATCTGAAATGATGTCCACATTATTTATACGAACATATGGCCAGTACGTCATTTTAATGTTCCAACGATGTAGGCCTGATGGAACAAAATTGACAACTTTAATAAAAAATTTTGTAGCTTCGCAGTTGTCAATATCAGGAAGGACTTTTGTAACTACAGCAATTATATATCATGACGGCCCTTCAATATCATCAGGACATTACACAGCTTATTTAAAGTCTAGAAATGGCTGGTCATTCTGCAATGATTCTGTTTTAATTTTCAAAAAAAAATTGCCGTATGACCTTAAAAACTCTTACCTGGTGTTTTTAAAACCAAAATTTTAGGGAAATAATCTCGGGATGTGCTCTGTGGAATTTCAAGAAGTTCTAATGGCTCCTACATAATTTGGCCTTGAGGATAAGTGTAGTTCAGAGACACAACTTCTAATCATAGGACTGGACATCATGGAGATATATGTGCACTTTGAATGAGTTCAGAAAAACTGTTTCTTTTTATAAGCTAATTGAAGCAGCCAATCAAAACATGGAGTAGAGGGAATGTAAGTCTGCAATGCTGTCTACTGTTTTACATTGCTTTGTGATTAAAAGTGATGTAGAGAATTAAATAATTGTTGTAGTCATAGAGGTAGTGTAAGTCTGCTTCATATTAAGCAGTATCAGTGTCATAGGAAATGTAGAACATGACTGAGCAAGAAGGGGAAGATATTACTATTCCAGGATTGTGAAAATGATCTTCAACATTTTAATTCTGAAAGTTGCGGGAATGCCAAATGATGGGATTGGCTAACAAGAAATCCAAGAGTTATACATGGCTCTGACAAGATTTGGCCTTGTGGAATCTTGTGGTAGAGAGCAAGAAGTCATTTATTGTATGTAACATGTTTTTAAAAACGATGGAGATTTTCTTTCAGAAAGTGGCGGGCTGAAAGTAATAACAGCACAAAAGAGTGTAAGCTATTCATAGGACATCCTTGGACGTCATGGAAAGTAAGTTAACTTTAAGGAGTTCTGATTTTTGATTTCTGATGTTGTATGGGTTTTTTAAACACAATCATTTTGATTGTGTTTTTTTTTCCCCGCTGTTACATGATGAATACCTTCAAGTCACTGTTTTTAGTGAATTTTGATACATTCTGAGAACAGCAAAAATAAACCATTTAACATGTATAATTAATTCTGTACTGTTTGCATTTATGATGTATATGTAGAACTGTGTAGGAGGCATGGAGAAGGTGAGGCTTCTGTAAGTGTCAAAGTTGTTGCATGCAGTGCTGCACTTCTGCGTATTCTTTGATATGCTAGACTACATCTGCACAATGAGATACCTAAGCAAAGGAAACACAAGTGATGTGATTGTGAAATGAGCAAAATAAATTGCATGTATTTCAATTACATCATGTGTGTTTCCTATCATTACGAATCACATTGTGCAGATCAAGTTTAGGTCTGTCCAGGGAAACATAGGAGGTTTGGACTTTGTTGAAGATTGCAGTGGACATGACTCACTTCATTGGTAGACCTTCACATGTATTATGTCCTCTATTCTCTTCAACAACTCGAAATTTCATCTACAACCCTGAGTAGGCCTCACCTGAAACAAAACTCTGGATAGTAGACATCTTATTGGCATCCTGAAGCATTTATTTTAAATTTTAGTGTCTTGCGACACTTTTCTGAGACAACAGCAATGCAAAAGATGCACCATGTTTTAAGATAGGCCTCACTTCATCTGCATCAAGATAGTGTTAGTTTAAAATGTATATCTTTAGGACTGTGTAGCTTCTGTAAGTGTCAAAGTTATTGAAAAACTGTTTGTCCTTCAATCTTTGCCCTTGTCTTTTGTAATTTTTTAATACATGTTTTTATATTTTTCAAATGTTTGTTCTCTCTTTCACAGATTGAAAGTATAAAAATAAAAAGTGAGGAATTTAACGACAATTATAAGGTAAGTATTTTGTACTCTTTTCGTTACATTTCTATCACATTGAACTACTATTAGTTCCACTGCTTCATTTCTTTAATCCTCAGTTTCCTGCCTTTGCTACTTCCCTCATTCCTTTCTCTATTACCTACTTACTCAACTCCTTCCACTCTTTTTCTCAGTCCCTCTCTTCTCATAGTTCCTCACTCTTGTTCACTCACTCCGTCTCTATTACTCTTAGTGTCTTTGACTGATCACTGTATCACTATTTGTTCATAATGCTTTCTCTGTGTAGTTGAAGCACACTAAGGGGCATATTATGAATGCAGCCAATAAAATTATTGCTCTTTTTATTGGCAGAAAACTGGTGCAAAAGCGGCTTTAGCGGCAGTTTTCTGCCGCAAAAGCAGCTTTAGCGACACATTTCTGCCGATAAAAGCTGCAAAACTTTTATTGCCTATGTTGATAATATGCCCCTATGTTATTTACATTAGGGCTATATTGTCCAGTATAACAATCAAAATTGCTCTCCAAAGACACCAGGCAAAGCAGACGCTCCCTCAAACAGATCACCAAGCGCAATTTACCCTACTTACAATCTAGCCTGTTCTCTGTCGAGACTTTAGCAATCTTTAGAGCACAAGATAAGATTTTTTTACATGGAAGAGCCATACGTATTGCAATTCTACTTAAGAAACAAGCATTGGCATAGACAATAGGTCTCGCCTTTGGGACCTTATACGTGTTTAGCCATGCAACAGTTGATGTTGCTGCACCAAGGATATTATGCTGCATAACTAAATACTTAGAAGGTCCCAAAGTCGATACCTATTGGCTATGCCAATGCTTGTTTTTCTTTCACTTCGTTATCTATTTTGTTTTTCACAATTATACCCTCTTCTGTCTGTTCTTTGGTAAATAGATCTATTAAACAGTATCTCTTCTTTACTCCCTATAGCTGTCTTTCTTGAAACATCACTCTCTGTTTACTTTCCTTATACTTACTCTTTTTTTAAAAAAAACATTTTTTTTTGGTTAGCTCCCGGTCCGCGTACCGGGAAGCTAACCCGGGAGCGAACCAAAAGAAAGAGAGCTTGCCAGAGTGCTAAACATTGTAGCAATTTTTTTGGAAAGGGAAGGTAGTTCTGAAAAGAACTTTTTTTTTTATATTTTTGTTGTTTTATATTTTTTTTGTATTTTTTGAACATTTTTTGTTTTTTTTGTATTTTTTGAACGATTTTATATTTTTTTTGGTTTTTTTGGGGGGGGGGAAACAACAAAAAACAGGCGTTGAAAAGGGCTCAACAGGAGCAAAAAAAAATTACTGGGGGCGGTTAGGGCAATCATGGTGTTCATACGCCAGGTTCAGTGCATTGATGCTCATGTTGCCACAAGCTAATAATGCACGACAGCGCATACATAAGTGTATCATGTTCCCAAAATTGGGTTGGATATTTGGCACAGTTTCCCGTGCCTCCTCTGGTGATAAAGAAACCGATGTTGCTGGTCTCGTCACAGGAGTTGGTCGAGGATTGTCCATCATATCCCTTAATTCCGCCCGGCTGTAATTTAAGGGATGTTTCCTCGTCATGTGCCTATGCATGGTATGATTACCGTAGCTGTATTTTTTGTCCGTCCCTCTGGACAATTGTTCCTTGCATATGAGGCATGTTGCGTACCTGGCATTGACCTTTTTTTGGCCACGAGGGATGGAAAAAAACTGCCAGATGAAACTGGGTTTCTTTCTTGAAACCCGGGGCAACTCTTCAAGAAATTGTGGTTGTTCTCCCTCCTCATCCATCTCTTCATCTTCCTCCTCAGTGTTGGTAACCACCTGGGGAGGTGGTCCTCTCTTCCCATGAGGAGGTGGAGGTGGTGGTGGGGGTGCACCAGCTGAAGCAATCAGTGAAGCCATTTTCATACAATCAAAATAGGTCTTCCAAGAAGCAAAATAGGTCTTCCTCTCACAATAATGAAAGTCAGAGTGAGGAAAGAAGGAGTGGTTTTCATCATTTGGAAAAAACAATACTTCTCAACCAATGAAAAGTGTTATTTTTAGGTCACCTGACCTAGCCTTCCATAATTATGAAACTAAAAGTGAAATGAACCAATGAAAAGCTTTATTAACAAGTCACATGACCTCTAACTTTCATGTTACGCGCTGCGGAACGCTCCCCGGTTAGCTTCCGGTTCGCTGCGCTTCGCGCCTCGGTCCGCGCCCCGGGACACTTCCGGGTGCGCTAACGCGATACGTCACAAGACGCATTTCGCGGCAACGCGATACGTCGCGCTTTCGCGCCGCGGATCGCTTCCGGGGAGTTGCGTTTCGCGCCTCGGTCCGCGCCCCGGGGCACTTCCGGGTGCGCTAACGCAGTACGTCATAAGACGCATTACGCGGCAACGAAATACCGTCACTATGTTGATTTGTTACCGGTTCGCGGACCGGATCGCGGAATCGAATTGAGCTAACGGGAAGCTTCCCGGTTAGCGGACCGGGAGCGAAACAAAAAAAATATTTAAAAAAAATTATTAATAAACATATAAAATATATTTTTGGATTTAAAGAAGAATACATTTTACTTCTGTAGATATTAGCTTTTAAAAAACCAATGAAATTCACTGAAAAAACCATAGGTTATAGACCATATATAGTTAGGAATTAGCATTTACAAAACCTTGAAAATTCACTGAAAAAACCATAGGTTATACACCATATATAGTTAGGAATTAGCATTTAAAAAACCTTATTTTACTCACACAAAACCATTGAAATTCCATATATAGTTAGTTGTACTAACTATATATCGCGCACCCGCAATCCACTGCTGATGATGTCACATATTACATCATTCATGACATGGTCAGTGACATCACTGATGACATCACTGATGACATCTCAAATGACATCACTGATGACATCACTGATGACATCTCAAATGACATCACTGATGACATCACTGATGACATCTCAAATGACATCACTGATGACATCACTGATGACATCTCAAATG
Organism: Lissotriton helveticus; assembly: GCF_964261635.1. Lineage (NCBI taxonomy): Eukaryota > Metazoa > Chordata > Amphibia > Caudata > Salamandridae > Lissotriton > Lissotriton helveticus. Next base: position 345,901,271 of record NC_136067.1, on the reverse strand, counting down.
ACATCACTGATGACATCACTGATGACATCTCATTTGACATTACTGATGACATCACTGATGACATCATTCATGTGATAATACGATGAAGCTCTTCAGACTCTAATATAACCTTAGATACAGTAAGTGTAAACAGACACTCACAGACTGTCACTCATCCATAGAGTTACACACACACCTAGTCAGTCATGCAAAGAATCAATCACACATCCATTTTCTCAACTATACAGTTATACACACCTTACTTATTCAAAGATATACTAACACATATTTACTCTCTTATACAATCCCTGATACAAGTTCACAATGATCCATACAGCCACTCACACATTCACTGGCTCTTATGCACAGTTATTTATATATGCCAACTCTCACATGTACTGTGTTTTACATATGTACTTACTTTGACATGTAGCACTGAGATATCCATTCACTCACCCATACACTCATGCACACAGTCAACCGCCCATACAGCTGTTTCCACATGCACTTTTGAACCCATACATCTAGTGAATCAACTGCTCACACATCTATGCACAGAGTCATACACCTCCCAGCCACCCATACACACTCTCAGTCTCCCATACAAATACGTAGGCAACCAATCAATAACGCATATAGTTAATCATATAGCTAATGATCAACACATGCAGCAGTTTATAGAACAACAAACATAATGATGCACAAATTGAGACAGTTTAGTCACTAACCCATGCACTCAGTGAGACACATTTAACCACTCACTCATACAGTCAGTCATGCACCTAATAAATCCTTCATCCAGACATTTATACATCCACTAATTCTTAAATATGTAAGACATATTTTAACTTTACAGAATTATACAGTCACTGGATGACGTCATCAGTGATGTCATCAGTGATGTCATTTGAGATGTCATCAGTGATGTCATCAGTGATGTCATTTGAGATGTCATCAGTGATGTCATCAGTGATGTCATTTGAGATGTCATCAGTGATGTCATCAGTGATGTCATTTGAGATGTCATCAGTGATGTCATCAGTGATGTCACTGACCATGTCATGAATGATGTAATATGTGACATCATCAGCAGTGGATTGCGGGTGCGCGATATATAGTTAGTACAACTAACTATATATGGAATTTCAATGGTTTTGTGTGAGTAAAATAAGGTTTTTTAAATGCTAATTCCTAACTATATATGGTGTATAACCTATGGTTTTTTCAGTGAATTTTCAAGGTTTTGTAAATGCTAATTCCTAACTATATATGGTCTATAACCTATGGTTTTTTCAGTGAATATATATATATATATATGTATGTAATACATATTTAAATTTCAAACTAAACCACATTCATTGGATGATGTCATCAGTGATGTCATCAGTGATGTCATTTGAGATGTCATCAGTGATGTCACTGACCATGTCATGAATGATGTAATATGTGATCCTCGATGTAACGACGTCGGCCGTGCCGTCAGGAATGCACCATGCTGGTAACTTGGGAGCCACATGGACCGTCATCCAGCCAGCCCATCTGTGGAGCAACATCATACAGGATTAGTAAACATTCGATGCGGAGGCCCATTGTGGGTGTTTAAAAAAGCCGGCAGAACATTGCACTTCAAACGGCACTACAACTCCCAACATCCTTAGCGCTGTCTTATGCAAAGCAAATCACCATGGGGTGACCCAGTATCCCTCAGAACCTGGGCAATACAATGTAATATCAACAATGGTTCTGTCGGGTTCGTACCCTGATTTCTTCAAATTCTAATTAAATCACTAGACATTTCTTCTCTTCATATAGTTAATCAAACATGAGTTCCAATCATTCGAGCTCTATCAATGCAACTCCACAATATACAAAAAGAAATTTCTTAAGGGTAAACATCCGTATTTAATTCATCAATTAATTATTCATTGATAAATATATACCCTATCTTACATGAAAAACAATTCAATTAGATTCATTTCATCAGTAGTGCAATACAACGGCGCAATTGGAAAGGGATAGTGATTAAAGTGTGACATAAAGTGCAAACAGTGACATTCAAAGTATATTCACTAAACAGTAAATCTGGGAGGGGAAAAAGCAAAGGAACAAACGTTTTTGGCCAGTTTTAGCATTCATATATAAACAATCCAGTCATTTGATTTCAATTAGGTTATTTTAAAACTGGAAGTCCTATACTGGTCCACTCATTAAAAAGCGTCAAAGTTTCGACCCTCTGGACGCCTGAGTTGTGGGTCTATATCGGGTCTTCTTCAGGACATAGAATAGAAGTGTAGTGCCTGAGGGGTCGGAGAAGTGAATTATCAAAAGTGGATTTGCAAATTAAAACTGAACGTGAGTGAGAATTAATTAGTTACACACACACTCACCACAGAAGATCCTTATAAACTTTGGACCTGGGATGCAATGATGGTAGATTTAATCAAATCTGAAATTTAAAGCGTATGTAACTATTAATAAACATGGCTTTTAATAGGACTATTTCAAATTCCTCAAGGTTTAAAATTTTTTGATCAATGACTAAATCGCACTTACCCAAGTGCTGTCTATAGTTATCCAGATAGGTATCGTGGGTTCCACAATGTTGTAGTGGTTTAAACAAACTACTAGGAGCCGCGTCACTCGTGCGACCTAAAAACAATAGTGGGTAGGCATGGTAAGCATTTTTGGTACTGAATCTTCTCAAGTTACGTGCTGGGGGGGGAGGGGGAGCCTCTTTGTACGTCTTACCTATGGAAACATATTCCGTCCGAATTTTCAAATCTGGCAACAAGAGTCAACTCCAATTGCATCCGTACGGGCAGCGAGTACCGCACTAGTCCCGCTCGTTTCGCCTGTTACGGCAAAATCCCAAGGGACGCTAAATGCGAATGGCGCGAGGACGCAAGTTCACGTATGCGTCACCTCGTTGCCAAGCACCCTTACGTGATGACGCTTGATACAATCCGTAACAGAGCAACCATACACTCCGATGCCATTACACGTCACTTTGCATGACAACGACGTGTGCGCCCAATTGTATGTTGTTTATTTTGTAGATCATTTACGCTGTTCATTCATGAATAGCATTAAGGCCACCTGTATAAGAGACGTAATTTAAACTATTTTAGAGGGAACCCTATTACGAATAAAGGGGACAGTTAGAAGAACTCTGGTAATCAAACAGTCACTCATATTCACCAACAAGTACTTGTTAGTACGCATTCTTGAACATTAGCAACACATATTTGACAAAATATCACCAAGATTCTTTTTTGTGCAACAATTAAGTTAAAAAACATATTTACATAATAAAACATATTATTCGTTGCACAACATACTCTTATTTCCAGACACGTTTCAAAATGCAAACACATGACAGTATAATATATTCATGTACAAAACCTAGATCGCTAGTGACAATTTTGATCTTGTCAAAATTAAGCTATCTCTCACAGTTGCCCCATTTGTTTCGCTGTTTCCTCTCACTCATTGAGCCCTCCCTGTACTGCATTAAGTACAGGAGAGTTACATCAAGGTCCCCAGGGATCCCACGAAGGAGATTAAAGCATTGATAGAGACGACTACCCAGGAAGGAGTGGAGGATAGATTCCTCAGTCAATATGAACGTGACTTTCTAAACCAGTTGGAGCCCAGGATACCGACTATCTATACCCTTCCAAAGGTACACAAAAGGATACAAAATCCGCCTGGAAGGCCCATAGTTTTGGGCGTTGGTTCAATACTTGAGCCTTTGAACCAGTGCATCTCATCCGCCAGAAGCCTATCAAGAGAATTATCGAAACGCGCCAGGCAGGCATGTGACTGCTAAAGGAATCTGCTGAGGCATGTTTTCCATACCTTTTGAATAAAGCTGTTGCTTGGAGCCTTCGGTGTTGTTCGAGTGATTCCTAAACTATGGACCCAAGCTAGAGCCTCAATCTATATATATATATATATATATATATATATATATATATATATAGAGAGATATCGCGCTCAAGCTTTTCAGGGCTCCAAGAAAAAGATGCAGCACTCAAGGGGGGTACGTAAACCACGGAAAGGTTTATTGGGTGTGAAAAACGCACAGACGCGTTTCGGCGTGAGCCTTCGTCAGTGTGTCGATCATAATTTACAAACAGCATGTTAAATAAAGTTTTCATATAGTCATTGACAGCAACATAGGACTAAACCCTTGGATATCACCATGGGCGCCATTTTGGAGTGTTGTTGTATTACACATTATACCACTTGGGAGGATCGATTTAAATTCTATCAGTTATCCTCGTATCCGTATTTAAAGGGGTATGTTATACATAAACATAATTCAAAATTGAAACGTAAGAAACGTACAAATAGAGCCGTGGATCGACTAATGTCCTATGTACAAGCTGTCTCATTATGACTTTTATGTTTACTATTTACTGAAAATGACACCACAGTTCATCAAAATTCATCAAATTAATCAAAAGTTATTCAAGATGTCCACAGAAAATAGGTGACATCACAATTCATCAGAAATCAATGTTAGTCATGTAAAAGTCTCAAAGATTTACAAGATGTTCAAAATTTGCATGATGCAAAACTCAGATAAAGCACAGAGCAAAGCAGTATAAGTCTTGGCTAAATTCATATCCAACAAACGGGATTCATATATAACAGTGGAAGGAAGGATTACCCAGTTGAATTATATGATTACCCATCTAAACATTAAAGATTAAGAGACTATCAATCCTCTATATTCAGCAGTGGAAAAGTGGAGGAATGTGGGGAAATGCTCTTTAGAAGTTCACTATTTCATCATTATTAAAGGACATCATTCCCAGAGAGTGATCAAGTTGTTAAAGTATCATTTCCCTAGGTGGAATGCCATTTTCTCTCCACTGTTGAGTCCTCCTGGGTATTTGGTGGAGAGATCTACAATGTACCTTGATTCTAACCTGCGAAGTCTTCTCAGACGATCGCCTCCTCTTACATTGGGTGGGACAATGTCCAACCCAAAGAATTGGAGTTTGTTGCGATCTATATATATATATATATATATATATTTTATATATATATATATATATTCACTGAAAAAAACATAGGATTCATACATGTTATAGTTAACTGGACATTTCACTCATATAAAACCATTGAAATTCCCCCGTTATAGTCAGTTCAGCTAACTATAACTCGCGCGCCCGCAATGCACTGCTGATGATGTCACATATTACATCACTCATGACATGGTCAATGTTATCACTCATGACATCACTGATGACATCTTAAATGACATCACTGATGACATCATCCAGTGAATGTGTGTCTTTCTGAAAAATACATATTTTTTATATATGTATATCTAAAGGTCGATGGAAGAATAAATGGGTAAATTAGTGTCTAAATGGATGTTTTTTTTATAAAATTGATTGTATAACTGACTTATTAAGTGTATCTTAGTGAATACATGTATTAGCGAGTAATGTTTAAATATGCAAATATCTGTATCAGTGTCTCACTTTGTGCATAAGTGGCTGCATGGGTTGGTGAGTAGCTACATGAGTGTCTATATGGGTTATTAGTTGGATTTTTGAGTATCAGAATGAGTGTCTGTAGGGTTTGGTGAGGGTATTACTTAGCGCACAGATGCGTGAATGCTGACTCACTGTTTGTATGTGTTTTGAAGACAGCATGTGTGCAGGACTGTATGGGTGTATGGGTGTGTATGGGTGTGTTAGTGAGTGAATGACTGTGTCAATAGTATCTTTATGAGTAACTACATATGTTTTAAACTAGTATATTGAGTATTGATGTATATAAGTGAGTATACGTGAGAGTGAGAAATTGGTAGAGTTCCTGTATGAATAAGTATGTGTTTTTCTAAGTGATTGTTTAAGAGAGTAAGTATGTGTATGTTTCTGTAGAAGTAAGTGTAGTGGTGTGTGTATAGCTGTATATGCAAGTAAATGGATGTTTGATAGTTTATTTGCATGTGTGAGTATGTGTGTGAGTAACTCTATGGATGAGTATCAGTTTGTAACAGGATGTATAGGTGTATGAGTACATATGATGAGTGAGTACATGTATGAGTGACTATATTGAACTATTGGTGAATGAGTGGATGTGTATGTAGATTTTGGAATTACTGAATAGGTTGTTGTATCTGGTATTGGTATCTCCATTTATTTTTAAAAGTTTTGTTTCTATTTTCTACTGCGCCTCTGGCCTGGTCGCCCCCCTTCTCCCTGCCGCGCCTGCCTCTGTGCCCCTGCTCACCTGCACACCGAGCCCCCTCGCCGAGACCTCTCCTCGCCGATGCCGTCAGCAGCGCCCCAGCCGCCGCTGGGCCGCCCGCTCTGCCGGTCCCGTTACCGCGCCTCCTGATTGCGGCCCCGCCCCCTCGCCAGACGATTGGGCACCCCTTCCCGCCTCCCAGCTGACCCGCCCTACCTGCTCCCCTCTTAAGGGGACCCTCGCCTGCATCTAGGGAGCGACCACTGCGCCTCTGGCCTGGTCGCCCCCCTGCTCCCTGCCGCGCCTGCCTCTGTGCCCCTGCTCACCTGCACACCGAGCCCCCTCGCCGAGACCTCTCCTCGCCGACGCCGTCAGCAGCGCCCCAGCCGCCGCTGGGCCGCCCGCTCTGCCGGTCCCATTCCCGCGCCTCCTGATTGCGACCCCCCCCCTCGCCAGACGATTGGGCACCCCTTCCCGCCTCCCAGCTGACCCGCCCTACCTGCTCCCCTCTTATGACGCCCCCTCAGCGACCGCGCAGCGGACGCGCGCAGCGGGAGCACCGAATGAGCGCCGAAGGTGCGCCAAAGGTAAGCCCGTCTGCGCCCGTCCGCGCCTGGACCGCGCCCAGTGCCATGACCCCTGGCCCCCACCGCCGGAAGCCGACCAGACGGACCTACGACGCCATCGAACTCAACGCACTCAACACCGGGCGAACCCCGGGTTGCTACCGAGCCACACCGAGACGCACCCACGGACCCTTCAGCTGTCACTCCTGCAAGTTCACCTGCAACCGGACCCACGCCACACCAGCTCCCACCAAGCCTAACTCCAGCAGCACCCACCTGAAGTGCATCCTGCTCAACACCCGCTCCGTCCACAGACACGCCGTCGAGCTCTGGAACCTCCTCAACACCACAGACCCTGACGTCGCCTTCCTCACGGAAACCTGGATGAACGCCACTTCCGCGCCCGACATCGCCATCGCCATCCCAGAGGGCTACAAGATCACCCGGAGGGACCGCGCCAACCAGACAGGAGGAGGCATCGCCATCATCCACAGGGACACCATCCGCATCTCGACCAACACCGACGACACCCTCGCACCCGCCGAACACCTGCACTTCCAGATCCACGTCAACCCCAAGACCACCCTCAGAGGCACCCTCATCTACAGACCCCCGGGACCACGCACACAATTCAGCGAGGACATCGCCGACTTCGTCAGCCCGCACGCCCTCCCCTCCGCTGACTACATCCTCCTCGGGGACCTCAACTTCCACCTGGAGAACAACAACGACCGCAACACCACCACCCTGCTGGACAACCTCGCCAACCTCGGACTCAAGCAACTGATGACCACCCCCACACACTACGCCGGACACACTCTCGACCCGATCTTCTCTTCCAGCAAGGACATCGCCTTCAGCCACGCCACGGGGCTCCACTGGACGGACCACAGCTGCGTCCACTTCAACTTCAGAAGGACCACGCTCCACCATCACCAGCAACAGGCTCCCCGCAGACCCTGGAACAGGATCACCGCAGACCAGCTCGCAACTTCCCTGAGCAAGAACCCCCCCACCAGCACAACCAACTCCAGCCAAGCAGCCACCAACCTCACGAAGTGGTTCAGCGACTGCCCAGACGACCTCGCCCCTCTGAAGACCCAGCCGAGCAGACCCGGCAGCAAGAAAGCCCCATGGTTCAACGACGAACTCAAGAGCTCCAAGAAGTACTGCAGAGCACTCGAGAAAACCTGGCGCAGAGACCCAACACCGGACAACATCACTGCCCTCAAGCTCGCCACCCGAAAACACCACCAGCTGATCCACGCCACCAAGAAAACCGCATTCAAGGAACGATTGGACAACAACGCACACAACAGCAAGGAACTCTTCAATATCGTGAAAGAGCTCTCCAACCCCAACGCCGGAAACAACGACATCACCCCTTCGCAAGACCTCTGCAACTCCCTCGCCTCCTACTTCCACAACAATATCGCGGACATACACAACAGCTTCAGCACTCAACCTACGCACACCACGACCGAACCACCGCCCCCCCACCACCACCATCCGCGCCTGGACCCCGATCAGCACCGAAGACACCATCCGCACGATGAACTCCATCCACTCCGGATCTCCGACAGACCCCTGCCCTCATCACGTCTTCAACAAGGCCGACGCTGTCATCGCACCCCACCTGCGGGACATCATCAACACCTCCTTCGACAGCGCCACCTTCCCGGAGAGCTGGAAGCACGCCAAACTCAGCGCTCTACTCAAGAAACCATCAGCAGACCCAACCGACCTCAAGAACTACCACCCCATCTCTCTGCTCCCGTTTCCGGCCAAAGTCATCGAGAAGACCGTCAACAAGCAGCTGGCCGCCTTCCTCGAGACGAACGGCTCCCTCGACCACTCGCAGTCTGGCTTCCGGGCCAACCACAGCACCGAGACCGCCCTGATCGCAGCCACCGATGACATCTGAGCCCTGCTCGGCAACGGAGAAACAGCGGCCCTCATCCTCCTGGACCTCTCCGCGGCCTTCGACACTGTCTGCCACCGTACCCTAGTACAGCGCCTCAGCAACGGCGGAATCCAGGAGAAGGCACTGGAGTGGATCACCTCCTTCCTCGCCGGAAGGACACAGAGAGTCCGCCTCCCCCCGTTCAGATCGGAAGCCACCGAAGTCATCTGCGGCGTTCCTCAAGGCTCCTCGCTCAGCCCAACACTCTTCAACGTCTACATGAGCCCCCTCGCAGACATCGCACGCCAGCACAACCTGAACATCATCTCCTACGCCGACGACACCCAGCTGATCCTCTCCCTCACCAACGACCCCGCCACCGCCAGAGCCAACCTACACGAAGGGATGACAGACGTAGCCAAATGGATGTCGAACAGCCGCCTGAAACTGAACTCAGACAAGACGGAAGTCCTCATCCTGGGATCCTCACCCTCCGCCTGGGACGACTCCTGGTGGCCCCCCGCCCTGGGCAGCGCACCCAAACCAACAGACCACGCACGCAACCTGGGCTTCATCCTGGACTCCTCCCTCTCCATGACCAGACAAGTCAACGCCGTCTCCTCGTCATGCTTCAACATCCTGCGCATGCTTCGAAAGATCTTCCCACGGATCCCCACCGAGACCAGGAAGACGGTCACCCAGGCCCTCGTCACCAGCCGTCTGGACTACGGCAACTCCCTCTACGCTGGAACCACCGCCAAACTCCAGAAAAGACTCCAGCGGATCCAGAACACCTCGGCACGACTCATCCTGGACATCCCCCGCCGCAGCCACATCTCCGGACACCTGAGAGACCTGCACTGGCTCCCAGTCAACAAGAGAATCACCTTCCGGCTCCTCATCCACGCACACAAAGCCCTACACAACCGAGGACCAGGATACCTCAACAGCCGCCTCAACTTCTACGCTCCCAAACGCCAGCTGCGTTCGACCTGCCACGCCCTCGCCGCCATCCCCCGCATCCGAAGAGCCACCACAGGAGGAAGGTCCTTCTCCTACCTGGCCGCCAAGACTTGGAACTCCCTTCCGACCCACCTCCGCCTGACCCAGGACCACCTCGCCTTCAGGAAGCAGCTCAAGACCTGGCTGTTCGAGCAGTAGCGGACCCCCTCGCCCCAGCGCCTAGAGACCCTCCGGGTGAGTAGTGCGCTATATAAATGCTCTGATTGATTGATTGATTGATTTTTGAATGTGTGTGTCAAAGGTTATACTAGGGTGAGAGGAGGTCTGCCACTCTTTCACAAGGATGATGTCATCAGTGATGTCATTTGAGATGTCATGAAACTATAACGTGGCTGAAACATATGGTTTTTTCAGTGAATTTCAAAGGTTTTGTAAATGATAATTTTTATCAGCAGTGCATTGCACGCGCAAGTGATAGTGAGTCCAACTAACTATAACGTGGGAATTTCAATGGTTTTATGCGAGTAAAATATCCACCTAACTATAACTGGTGTGAAACCTATGGTTTTCTTCAGTGAATATATATATATATATATATATATATATATATATATATATATATATATATATATATGTATATATATATATATATATATATATATATATATATTACCTACTGGCGGTCGCCAGTAGGTATATATAGTTAGGACCTAGTTACCATAGGAAATGGCGAACATTCTATTGGGAATAACTTTGGCACCGATTGAGGGATCTGCCTGTAAATTTGCCTCGCTGCGCTCCGCTCCTTCCCTGAAAGTTTCGGGGGGATTCGTCAAGCGGGGGCCGAGAAAAAAGGGGGTCCCAAAACGTGTTTTCCCCATGTTAATTTCCATAGGGACGTTCTGACAAGGCTACAGGTCGAACGGCTGCACGGAATTACACCAAACTTGGCAAAAAGGTAGAGACTGGTATGGAGCAGTGCCTTTGGTACGTTTGGTGTAAATCCGTCCAGTAATTTTTGAGAAAATTGAATGTGAAAATCAGTCCAATGCAAATTTGCAATAGACCTTTAGACACAGCTACATCCCTAATGGCTAAATGGAATTACTGCAAACTTGGCAAAATTGTAAAGACTGATGTGCAATAATTTATTTTGTATATTTGGTAAAAATAATTAAGTAATTGTTGAGAAAATCGACTTTTTTCAAATTATGTATCTATATGCGGGACCTTAGCGTGCGCGCGCGGAATTCTGATTGGCTGTTGGACGTTTGTCAACATTCCATTCAGTCGAAATGAGGAAGTGTTGTCCGCCATCTTGTTTTTGTGGCAGATGATAGTGGTTGTAAACAGAAGTGCAATAGTTGACAAGGAGGCAGGGTAGAGCTTCCTGAGCCCCCTAGGTTTTGTCATGGTGTCTGTGAAGGACCCCTAAGGTTGAAAAAAATTAAAAAAAAAACATTTTTAAAAATCGCGGGGTCCGCGCACCGTGCGCGGACCGCGGCTCAAAAAGACAAAAAAGAAATACATTAAAATAACAAGTTTCAGTGTTTAGATGTTGGTTGAGTGCAACATTGAGTGATGACTCTTTCACCTTTGGGTTTAGGTAGGTGTTTTGTGGAGAGTAGAGTTAGTTTGGTAATTGGTAAAGAGCATTGGGGGTAGGTTGAAGAATATGTGAGTTTGAATGTGTTGATAACTTGAACCAATTAAAATGTTTCTTTGGTTTTGATTTTGAGTGTGATGAAATGTGATTGGCTGGGTATTTGAATATGTATGAAACATGAGAGGGAAACACAGCCATTTTGAGATTTTAGTGTTTGAGGTATACTTCTGAGGTGTGAGATTGAGACAGAATTTACTGTACAACAATTTTCTAGAAGGTGAGTTGTTAATTTGTAAGGAGAACTCAGTTGTTTACTTTAAGTTAATAGGAAAAATGTTTTCTGTTAGTCATTTAATGTTTTTCTGTTATACTTATGGATTGAGTAGGGCAACATCAGATGCAGTGCTTTATATTGCTAATACTTGCTTGATACTATACATTGTCCAGGGAAACACGGCCATTTTGTGACTATAGTGTCTGAGGTACTTTTGTGTGGACATTTTGGTGTTCAATTTCTGGTGTGAGATTTACACAGTAGTAACTCTTCTTATAGAATGTAATAGTTTTTCTCTGCCCTATCTCACTCTTATCCTGCAACATCTCACTGTCTTTTTCTTTCTTTTAATAGTACACTTACATCAATAATGGTTGAAAATGAAGAGTCATTTGACATCGTTATAGAAATTTTTGTGACTGTTATTGAGGATGTTCCTGTTGATGAGAGTAATCCTGAAGGAGAGCTTTATGATGGAGGAGATGACATGGACGATTTCTATGATGAATCCTTGGATTCAGATTTAATGGAAGCTTTGGAGTTCATTGAGTTTGAGGATTCTTTTTGGGAGATTTTCAATATTGACATTGCTGATGATGCAATCTTAGACGATCATTCCCAACAATAAATTTAAATTTAGTAAATAAATATTGTATGAGAATTTATACTTAACTAAATGTAATTTATGAGGTAGTAGCAAACTGATAATTTTTTGTGTTACATAGTAAGTTTACTCATAAATACTTCCGTTCTTCCCCAAAATTTTATTAAATGTGTATTTGACATCTCTTCTTCATGTCCTGCATCCTTTCTCTCACTGTCTGTCTCTGATGCAGAAGATTGCAACATAAGTAAGTTTAAAGAACAGCAAGTGTGTCTCACCAGAGCAGGAAATCATGCAGTAAACGCTGTTTCTCTTTCTTTTAATAGTACACTAACATAAAATGATGAATGAAAATGAGGAGCCTACCAACATCTTCTTTGAAATACCAGCAACGTTTACTGAGGCAACTTATTCTGAGGTGTATATTGATCCTATAGATGAAACAAATCAAGAAGAACATGAAACAGATACCATGGCAGATTTTTTTGATGAAACACTAGATATGGAATTAATGGAATGTGTAGACGTTGTCGAGTTTGACGAATCATTTTCAGACACTTTGATGGATGAAATTTCTGATGAAGAAATTCTACAAGTTCTTTTAGATTTTGAAAATTCTAATACATAAATTTTAATTTAGTAAATAAAAAATTGTTTTGAAAATTATAGTTATTTAAATGTAATTTATGAGGTAGTAGCAAAGTGATACAATTTTGTGTTCTTCATGTCCTGTATCCTTTCTGTCACTGACTGTCTCTGATGCACTAGTGTACAACATAAGTAAGTATATAGAACAGCAAGTGTGTTTCACCAGAGTAGGAACTCATGATCCCCTACGCCAATTCTGACCACTCATTGAGAAAGGAAGGAATTATGTGAACAAATCTGTTTCTGCTTCCTGAAAGACTATAGTATGGATTCAATACACCACAATAACTTGCATTACAACATACAAGGTATCTACAGAGGAGACGATGTCCATTTCCATTTAGTTTTTTTTTATTTTTTTTAAATTGCACTAGGTCCGCGCACCGTGAGTGCTTGGTAATTTCACGGTGCGCGTACCCTATCGCCGCCATTTTGTGGTTTCAGAAGAGAGTGAAAAATATAACTTAAAAACGTGGGAAGGGGGTAGGGTAGAGTGTCCCTGACCCATTATGCCTTCTCAGGGGGTCGTTCAAGGACTCCTAAGGTTAAAAATAATGTTTCTTTAAAAAAAAAATAACAGAAAACACAATAGGTCCGCGCACGGGGAGTGCTCGGTGAGTGCTCAGTGTGCGGACTTCGGTTAAAATTTATACAAAAAATAAAGTTAAAAATTATATTTGAGTGTTTACATGTTAGTTGGCTCTAAAAAGAGCCGTTGTGTTCATTGTGTTTTTTTGGGTACCTACAAGTAAGTACCAATGCAGAGTCTGATGTTACAGAGATAGACTCTGTTCCCTTCATCAGTGAAATGTACACCATCTGTCCTATAGTCAAGTCAAGTCAAGTCAAAGAATTTATATAGCGCACTACATACCCAGAGGGTCTCAAGGCGCTAAGGAGGGGGGGGAGGATTACTTGTCAAATATCCACGTTTTAAGTTGCTTTCTGAAAGCTAGGTGGTTCTGGGTAAGGCGAAGGTGAGTGGGGAGTGAGTTCCATGTTTTAGCAGCCAGGTAAGAGAAGGATCTGCCTCCCATGGTGGTCTTGTTGATGCGAGGTACAGTGGCGAGGGCTTGGCTGGAGGAACGAAGTTGGCGGGAGGGGGTGTAGAAGGACAGTCTTGAGTTGAGGCATTCTGGTCCGATGTCGTAGAGTGATTTGTGTGCGTGGGTTAGCAGTCGGAAAGTGATTCTCTTATTGACGGGTAGCCAGTGGAGGTCTTTCAGGTGATCAGAAATGTGTTCGTTGCGTGGGATGTCTAATATGATTCTGGCTGAGGCGTTTTGGATTCGTTGGAGTTTCTTTTGGAGTTTAGCGGTAGTGCCTGCGTAAAGGGTGTTTCCGTAGTCCAGTCGGCTCGTGACCAAAGCATGGGTGACTGTTTTCCTGGTTTCGGTGGGGATCCATCGAAATGTTTTTTTGAGCATGCGAAGAATGTTGAAGCAAGATGAGGATACGGCGCTGACTTGTCTGTTCATTGAAAGGGAAGAATCCAGGATAACGCCTAGGTTCCGTGCGTGGTCTGTCGGGATGGGTGCTTTTCCAAGGGCTTCCGGCCACCAAGAGTCATCCCATGCAGAGGGGGATGTACCTAGGATGAGGACTTCTGTTTTATCTGAGTTCAGTTTCAGGCGGCTGTGTTTCATCCATTCAGCAACTTCTTTCATTCCTTCGTGTAGGTTAGTTTTGGCGGTGCTGGGGTCCTTGGTGAGAGAAAGGATCAGTTGAGTGTCATCCGCGTAAGAGATGATGTTGAGGTTGTGTTGGCGGGCGATGGTCGCGAGGGGGCTCATGTATACGTTGAAGAGGGTGGGGCTGAGAGAGGATCCTTGTGGTACGCCACAGATGACTTCGGTGGCCTCGGACTTGAATGGTGGAAGGCGGACTCTCTGGGTTCTTCCGGTGAGGAACGAAGTGATCCATTCAAGTGCTTTTCCATGTATTCCGATGTTGGTGAGGCGTTGTAAAAGGGTGCTGTGGCAGACTGTGTCGAATGCTGCAGAGAGGTCGAGGAGGATGAGGGCGACTGTATCTCCATTGTCCAGTAGAGTTCGAATGTCGTCTGTTGCTGCGATGAGGGCGGTCTCAGTGCTGTGTTTTGCTCGGAAGCCAGATTGTGAGGAGTCGAGGGATTTGTTGGCTTCGAGGAAAGCGGCGAGCTGGTTGTTGACAGCTTTCTCGATGACTTTGGCCGGGAATGGGAGGAGCGAGATGGGGCGGTAATTTTTGAGTTCGGTGGGGTCCGCTGTGGGTTTTTTCAGAAGGGCGGTGAGTTCAGCGTGTTTCCAGTTTTCTGGAAAGGTGGCGGAGTTGAAGGAGCAGTTGATGACGTCTCGGAGGTGCGGTGCAATGACGGAGTCTGCTTTGTTGAAGATGTGGTGAGGGCATGGGTCTGTGGGGGATCCTGAGTGGATGGAGTTCATTAGGCGGATGGTGTCCTCAGTGGAGATTGGGTTCCAGTCGTTAAGGGTGTTCGCGGGGGGAGAGTGTTCAGCATGTGGTTGGGTGGGTTGGGCTCCGGGTTGGTTGTCGAAGCTGTTGTGGATGTCTGCAATCTTGTTGTGGAAGAATGAGGCTAGGGAGTCGCAGAGGGCTTGAGAGGGGGTGATGTCGTTGGAGTTGGCCGAGGGATTGGAAAACTCCTTGACGATGTTGAAAAGTTCCTTGCTGTTGTGGGCGTTGTTGTCAAGTCGATCCTTGAATGCGGTTTTCTTGGCCTTTCGGATTAGTTGGTGGTGAGTGCGGGTGGCGTTTTTGAAGGCGTCCTTGGTGCTGGTGGTTGGGTCTTTTTTCCTCGCTTTTTCAAGGGTGCGGCAGAGTTTCTTGGACTTCTTAAGATCATCGTTGAACCATGAGGCCTTCTTGTTGCCAGGTTTGCTTTGGCGTTTTTTCAGTGGTGCTAAGGTGTCGGCAGTGTTGGATAACCATAGGGTGAAGTTGGCGGCGGCTAGGTTTGGGTCCGAGGAGTGGGCTGGGGTGTTTAGAAGGAGCGATGAGGAGATCTGGTCGGTGGTGATTTTGTTCCAGTTTCTTTGCAGAGTTGGTTGGAGGTGGTTGGTGGGTTTGGGCTTGTTGTAGGTGAAGTGGACGCAGCTGTGGTCAGTCCAGAGGAGATCCGTAGTGTGGCTGAAGGAGACATGATTGCTGGAGGTGAAGATGGGGTCGAGTGTGTGACCTGCGATGTGGGTGGGGGAAGTGACCAGTTGTTTAAGTCCGAGGTTGGCGAGGTTGTCCAGGAGGGTGGTGGTGTTGCGGTCGTTGATCTTTTCAAGGTGAAAGTTGAGGTCTCCCAGAAGGATGTATTCTTTTGAGGGGAGCGCGTGTGGAGTGATGAAGTCCGTGATGTCTTCACTGAATTTTGCGCGGGGTCCTGGTGGTCTGTAGAGGAGGGTGCCTCTGAGTGTGGTTTTGGGGTCGATGTGGATTTGGAAGTGAAGGTGTTCGGAGTTGGCGAGGTTGGCGTCAGAGCTGGTTGAGATGCGGATTGATTTCTTGTGGACGATAGCGATTCCTCCTCCTGTGTGGCTGGTACGGTCTTTGCGAGTGATCTTATAGTCTTCAGGGATGGCAATGGTGATGTCTGGGGCGGAGGAAGCGTTCATCCATGTTTCCGTTAGGAAGGCGACGTCCGGGGAGGTGGTGTCAAGTAGATTCCATAGGTCAATGGCGTGCCTGTGGACTGAACGGGTGTTGAGAAGGATGCATTGTAGGTGGTTGGGGTCGGGAGTCAGTGGGGTGGTCGTAGCGGAGATGTTGTCGGTGCCGCTGAATTTGCAGGAGTAGCAGGAGAAAGGTCCATGGGTTTGTCCGGGGGCGGCTTGGACGCAGTTGGGGGCGCGACCGGGGTTAAGGGCTAGGAGGGCGGCGGCATCGTAGGTGATGTGGGGGGGCTGGGCAGCGCGAGGGGCAGGGGGTCTGGCGCTGGGCGCGGTCCAGGCGCGGACGGGCGTAGACGGGCTTACCTTTGGCGCACCTTCGGCGCGGCTGGGGCGCGGTCGCTGCGCGTGAACGCTGCGCGTTAGGTCATTGGTCATAAATGGATGGTGAAGGGGGCGGAGCGTGGGAGGGGCAGCAGCTGGGAGGAGGCGGTGGCGGGAGGAGGGGCGGACCAGGGGAAAAACCAAAACACAAAATGGAGGGTCAAAGGCCAGGGGCAGCAAATGCACAGCGTGAAACGAGTCTTACACGCACAAAACAGCAGAAAAGTCTGAGTTACAGCCTCAGAGACGTCGCGCTGCTAATTAAATAAATAAGGCGACAGTGCGGCACATATAAATAATTAAAGCGACAATGCAGCGCAATTCAGAGAGTACAGTTAAGCGCTATGGAGCGACAGTGCAGCGCTAGCAGTTAAATAAATAAAGGACAATGCAGCGTTAGGAGCTGAAATGCAGGGAAAGAGACGATACCAGCGTGTAGCTCAGCTGTGGCGTGGGGGAGCAACCGGACTGAATGAGGGTCCAGGCGGTCACAAGGAGCTCGGGAGCGAGGAAGGGTATTACTCGTGGGTGGGAGGGGCAGCAGCTGGGAGGAGGCGGTGGCTGGAGGAGGGGCAGACCAGGGGAAAAACCAAAACACAAAATGGAGGGTCAAAGGCCAGGGGCAGCAAATGCACAGCGTGAAACGAGTCTTACACGCACAAAACAGCAGAAAAGTCTGAGTTACAGCCTCAGAGACGTCGCGCTGCTAATTAAATAAATAAGGCGACAGTGCGGCACATATAAATAATTAAAGCGACAATGCAGCGCAATTCAGAGAGTACAGTTAAGCGCTATGGAGCGACAGTGCAGCGCTAGCAGTTAAATAAATAAAGGACAATGCAGCGTTAGGAGCTGAAATGCAGGGAAACAGACGATACCAGCGTGTAGCTCAGCTGTGGCGTGGGGGAGCAACCGGACTGAATGAGGGTCCAGGCGGTCACAAGGAGCTCGGGAGCGAGGAAGGGTATTACTCGTGGGTGGGAGGGGCAGCAGCTGGGAGGAGGCGGTGGCGGGAGGAGGGGCGGACCAGGGGAAAAACCAAAACACAAAATGGAGGGTCAAAGGCCAGGGGCAGCAAATGCACAGCGTGAAACGAGTCTTACACGGCCAAAACAGCAGAAAAGTCTGAGTTACAGCCTCAGAGACGTCGCGCTGCTAATTAAATAAATAAGGCGACAGTGCGGCACATATAAATAATTAAAGCGACAATGCAGCGCAATTCAGAGAGTACAGTTAAGCGCTATGGAGCGACAGTGCAGCGCTAGCAGTTAAATAAATAAAGGACAATGCAGCGTTAGGAGCTGAAATGCAGGGAAACAGACGATACCAGCGTGTAGCTCAGCTGTGGCGTGGGGGAGCAACCGGACTGAATGAGGGTCCAGGCGGTCACAAGGAGCTCGGGAGCGAGGAAGGGTATTACTCGTGGGTGGGAGGGGCAGCAGCTGGGAGGAGGCGGTGGCGGGAGGAGGGGCGGACCAGGGGAAAAACCAAAACACAAAATGGAGGGTCAAAGGCCAGGGGCAGCAAATGCACAGCGTGAAACGAGTCTTACACGGCCAAAACAGCAGAAAAGTCTGAGTTACAGCCTCAGAGACGTCGCGCTGCTAATTAAATAAATAAGGCGACAGTGCGGCACATATAAATAATTAAAGCGACAATGCAGCGCAATTCAGAGAGTACAGTTAAGCGCTATGGAGCGACAGTGCAGCGCTAGCAGTTAAATAAATAAAGGACAATGCAGCGTTAGGAGCTGAAATGCAGGGAAACAGACGATACCAGCGTGTAGCTCAGCTGTGGCGTGGGGGAGCAACCGGACTGAATGAGGGTCCAGGCGGTCACAAGGAGCTCGGGAGCTCGGAAGGGTATTACTCGTGGGTGGGAGGGGCAGCAGCTGGGAGGAGGCGGTGGCGGGAGGAGGGGCGGACCAGGGGAAAAACCAAAACACAAAATGGAGGGTCAAAGGCCAGGGGCAGCAAATGCACAGCGTGAAACGAGTCTTACACGCACAAAACAGCAGAAAAGTCTGAGTTACAGCCTCAGAGACGTCGCGCTGCTAATTAAATAAATAAGGCGACAGTGCGGCACATATAAATAATTAAAGCGACAATGCAGCGCAATTCAGAGAGTACAGTTAAGCGCTATGGAGCGACAGTGCAGCGCTAGCAGTTAAATAAATAAAGGACAATGCAGCGTTAGGAGCTGAAATGCAGGGAAACAGACGATACCAGCGTGTAGCTCAGCTGTGGCGTGGGGGAGCAACCGGACTGAATGAGGGTCCAGGCGGTCACAAGGAGCTCGGGAGCGAGGAAGGGTATTACTCGTGGGTGGGAGGGGCAGCAGCTGGGAGGAGGCGGTGGCGGGAGGAGGGGCGGACCAGGGGAAAAACCAAAACACAAAATGGAGGGTCAAAGGCCAGGGGCAGCAAATGCACAACGTGAAACGAGTCTTACACGCACAAAACAGCAGAAAAGTCTGAGTTACAGCCACAGAGACGTCGCGCTGCTAATTAAATAAATAAGGCGACAGTGCGGCACATATAAATAATTAAAGCGACAATGCAGCGCAATTCAGAGAGTACAGTTAAGCGCTATGGAGCGACAGTGCAGCGCTAGCAGTTAAATAAATAAAGGACAATGCAGCGTTAGGAGCTGAAATGCAGGGAAAGAGACGATACCAGCGTGTAGCTCAGCTGTGGCGTGGGGGAGCAACCGGACTGAATGAGGGTCCAGGCGGTCACAAGGAGCTCGGGAGCGAGGAAGGGTATTACTCGTGGGTGGGAGGGGCAGCAGCTGGGAGGAGGCAGTGGCTGGAGGAGGGGCAGACCAGGGGAAAAACCAAAACACAAAATGGAGGGTCAAAGGCCAGGGGCAGCAAATGCACAGCGTGAAACGAGTCTTACACGCACAAAACAGCAGAAAAGTCTGAGTTACAGCCTCAGAGACGTCGCGCTGCTAATTAAATAAATAAGGCGACAGTGCGGCACATATAAATAATTAAAGCGACAATGCAGCGCAATTCAGAGAGTACAGTTAAGCGCTATGGAGCGACAGTGCAGCGCTAGCAGTTAAATAAATAAAGGACAATGCAGCGTTAGGAGCTGAAATGCAGGGAAACAGACGATACCAGCGTGTAGCTCAGCTGTGGCGTGGGGGAGCAACCGGACTGAATGAGGGTCCAGGCGGTCACAAGGAGCTCGGGAGCGAGGAAGGGTATTACTCGTGGGTGGGAGGGGCAGCAGCTGGGAGGAGGCGGTGGCGGGAGGAGGGGCGGACCAGGGGAAAAACCAAAACACAAAATGGAGGGTCAAAGGCCAGGGGCAGCAAAT
Organism: Lissotriton helveticus; assembly: GCF_964261635.1. NCBI lineage: Eukaryota > Metazoa > Chordata > Amphibia > Caudata > Salamandridae > Lissotriton > Lissotriton helveticus. The sequence continues at coordinate 345,881,210 of NC_136067.1, read as the reverse complement.
GCACAGCGTGAAACGAGTCTTACACGGCCAAAACAGCAGAAAAGTCTGAGTTACAGCCTCAGAGACGTCGCGCTGCTAATTAAATAAATAAGGCGACAGTGCGGCACATATAAATAATTAAAACGACAATGCAGCGCAATTCAGAGAGTACAGTTAAGCGCTATGGAGCGACAGTGCAGCGCTAGCAGTTAAATAAATAAAGGACAATGCAGCGTTAGGAGCTGAAATGCAGGGAAACAGACGATACCAGCGTGTAGCTCAGCTGTGGCGTGGGGGAGCAACCGGACTGAATGAGGGTCCAGGCGGTCACAAGGAGCTCGGGAGCGAGGAAGGGTATTACTCGTGGGTGGGAGGGGCAGCAGCTGGGAGGAGGCGGTGGCGGGAGGAGGGGCGGACCAGGGGAAAAACCAAAACACAAAATGGAGGGTCAAAGGCCAGGGGCAGCAAATGCACAGCGTGAAACGAGTCTTACACGGCCAAAACAGCAGAAAAGTCTGAGTTACAGCCTCAGAGACGTCGCGCTGCTAATTAAATAAATAAGGCGACAGTGCGGCACATATAAATAATTAAAGCGACAATGCAGCGCAATTCAGAGAGTACAGTTAAGCGCTATGGAGCGACAGTGCAGCGCTAGCAGTTAAATAAATAAAGGACAATGCAGCGTTAGGAGCTGAAATGCAGGGAAACAGACGATACCAGCGTGTAGCTCAGCTGTGGCGTGGGGGAGCAACCGGACTGAATGAGGGTCCAGGCGGTCACAAGGAGCTCGGGAGCTCGGAAGGGTATTACTCGTGGGTGGGAGGGGCAGCAGCTGGGAGGAGGCGGTGGCGGGAGGAGGGGCGGACCAGGGGAAAAACCAAAACACAAAATGGAGGGTCAAAGGCCAGGGGCAGCAAATGCACAGCGTGAAACGAGTCTTACACGCACAAAACAGCAGAAAAGTCTGAGTTACAGCCTCAGAGACGTCGCGCTGCTAATTAAATAAATAAGGCGACAGTGCGGCACATATAAATAATTAAAGCGACAATGCAGCGCAATTCAGAGAGTACAGTTAAGCGCTATGGAGCGACAGTGCAGCGCTAGCAGTTAAATAAATAAAGGACAATGCAGCGTTAGGAGCTGAAATGCAGGGAAACAGACGATACCAGCGTGTAGCTCAGCTGTGGCGTGGGGGAGCAACCGGACTGAATGAGGGTCCAGGCGGTCACAAGGAGCTCGGGAGCGAGGAAGGGTATTACTCGTGGGTGGGAGGGGCAGCAGCTGGGAGGAGGCGGTGGCGGGAGGAGGGGCGGACCAGGGGAAAAACCAAAACACAAAATGGAGGGTCAAAGGCCAGGGGCAGCAAATGCACAGCGTGAAACGAGTCTTACACGCACAAAACAGCAGAAAAGTCTGAGTTACAGCCTCAGAGACGTCGCGCTGCTAATTAAATAAATAAGGCGACAGTGCGGCACATATAAATAATTAAAGCGACAATGCAGCGCAATTCAGAGAGTACAGTTAAGCGCTATGGAGCGACAGTGCAGCGCTAGCAGTTAAATAAATAAAGGACAATGCAGCGTTAGGAGCTGAAATGCAGGGAAACAGACGATACCAGCGTGTAGCTCAGCTGTGGCGTGGGGGAGCAACCGGACTGAATGAGGGTCCAGGCGGTCACCTTAGATGCCTTGCATGTTGTAACGCAAGTTGTTGTGGTATATACAACCCATTCCATAGTCTCACATGTATGCAGAAACAGATTTATTTACATATTTCCTTGCTTTCTTAATCTGTGGACAAAATTGATTGGACCAATTCCATTTTTGTCTTTGGCATATATTGGAATAGACAAAGGCAGTTTGAGGAAAAAGTGACATCAATTGTCCAAAGATGTCCTTCAATCGCATTTCCAGACCAACCCCAGTCAAAGTGCATAAGTCATTTCCACCACAGTGCACAATTATAAGGTCAGGATGTGGGAGATGCATGAAGGATTTCACCAATAGTATCAATTGGTGACATCTCAATCCTCTCTGGCCAATCCATAAAATATCCACTTTTGGTAAATCAAGGTTTAAAATTCCTCTGTTTGTTGCATACCTTTTAGACCAGAATACAAAACTGTGTCCTACAAACCATACTGAAGGCATCTTCAAGGCAGGTCTGGTTGTACTCAGATGAGGGCTGTAAATGAAATGGTAGTTGGAAAGCTTGCATTGTAGAAAAAAAAGAGGAGGACATTCACTGCACTTGAAGCTTAAGAAATGATTGGTGCTTTCTGAAAATGGAAAAAAGCATATTAGGGTGCATAGTTTTGTTTTTTAAAAGAAGAAATTCTGTTGGTTCAGAAAAGGTCATTGAAAGGAACATTGCAGATGATTAGCTGTTATTTTGAAAGCTCTAACAACCTTGGTGGATTCATTTGCAACAAAGTATAATGAACGTTTAAACTATGTTCTTCCTTAGGTGGGAGTTACCATGGTGACAGGTTGAATGAGCACTAGGGGGATGGGTGAATATTATGTGAGTTTGAAATTGTGGGAATGTAGAACCAATTGAAATGTTAGTTTAGTTTTGAAATAGTGTGGAAAGAGATTTCATTGGTTAAGACCTGAAATATGTGTGAAGAATGAGTGGGAAAGTGTGCCATTTCTGGTTTCAGTGTCTGAGGTGCATTTCAGAGATTCTGCTTAAGAAAATCTGCTGTGTGTTTGACACTGTTCTATATTTTCAAAAGCGATTTTAAAGGTGAGTAATATAGAGAGAGTGCTGTTTGCAGTATTGGGAAGCATAACAAGCATATTGGGCTTCATTCATGTTGTATTTTGAAAATGAGTCAGGTTTCTGCATTGTAGTGTAGTGTTCATTTAAATGGGTTGTGCTCTGTGTGTAAAATGATTTACAATGCTAAGTGTTTTTTGATAACATGTGTGGCTTAAAGATTTTTGACAAGGATCACAGTGAGTGTCTGTTTGAGTTAAGGAATTATTTTTTTACCTTTTTCCATAATGTTAGCTGTGTGTGCTTACAGTTTGTATTTTTTAGTTTATAAGGTAGACTTTTTTAAAATTGTTTTTATGCTTGGATTCAATGCTGGAATATAAGATAAAGAGGGGCATATTTACAAGCCGCTTGCGCAATGTTTTACATTAATGCTGATATAGAGATAGTGTAATGGTTTAATTGGCATATTTACAAGCCCCTTGCGCAATTTTTGACATTTAATGCTGGTATAGAGATAGTGTAATGTTTTCATTGGCATATTTACAAGCCGCTTGCGCAATGTTTGACATTAATGCTGGTATAGAGATAGTGTAATGGTTTCATTGGCATATTTACAAGCCGCTTGCGCAATGTTTGACATTAATGCTGATATAAAGATAGTGTAATAGTTTCATTGGCATATTTACAAGCCGCTTGCGCAATGTTTGACATTAATGCTGATATAGAGACAGTGTATTGGTTTCTTTGGCCTATTTACAAGCCCCTTGCTCAATGTTTGACATTAATGCTGTTATAAAGATAGTGTAATGTTTTCATTGGCATATTTACAAACCGCTTGCGCAATGTTTGACATTAATGCTGATATAGAGATAGTGTAATAGTTTCATTGGCATATTTACAAGCCGCTTGCACAATGTTTGACATTAATGCTGGTATAGAGATAGTGTAATGGTTTCATTGGCATATTTACAAGCCCCTTGCGCAATGTTTGACATTAATGCTGGTATAGAGATAGTGTAATGTTTTCATTGGCATATTTACAAGCCGCTTGCACCATGTTTGACATTAATGCTGGTATAGAGATAGTGTAATGGTTTCATTGGCATATTTACAAGCCGCTTACGCAATGTTTGACATTAATGCTGATATAGAGATAGTGTAATAGTTTCATTGGCATATTTACAAGCCGCTTGCGCAATGTTTGACATTAATGCTGGTATAGAGATAGTGTAATGGTTTCATTGGCATATTTACAAGCCCCTTGTGCAATGTTTGACATTAATGTTCACACAGCTCTCACAGCCCACACAGCTCTCACAGCTCACACAGCCCTCACAGCCCACATAGCTCTCACAGCTCACATAGCTCTCACAGCCCACACGACCCTCACAGCCCACACAGCTCTCACAGCCCACACAGCTCTCACAGCCCACACAGCCCACACAGCTCTCACAGTCCACACAGCTCTCACAGCCCACACAGCTCTCACAGCTCTCCCAGCCCACACAGCCAGCACAGCTCTCACAGCCCACACAGCTCTCACAGCCCACACAGCTCTCACAGCTCTCACAGCCCACACAGCTCTCACAGCCCACACAGCTCTCACAGCCCACACAGCTGTCACAGCCCACACAGCCCTCACAGCCCACACAGCTCTCACAGCCCACACAGCTCTCACAGCCCACACAGCTCTCACAGCCCACACAGCTCTCACAGCCCACACAGCTCTCACGGCCCACACAGCTCCCACAGCCCACACAGCTTTCACAGCACACAGAGCCCTCACAGCCCACACAGCTCTTACAGCCCACACAGCTCTCACAGCCCACACAGCTCTCACAGCCCACACAGCTCTCACAGCCCACACAGCTCTCACAGCCCACACAGCCCTCACAGCCCACACAGCTCTCACAGACCACACAGCTCTCACAGCCCACACAGCCCTCACAGCTCACAGAGCCCTCACAGCCCACACAGCCCACACAGCCCACACAGCTCACATCCCACAGAGCTCTCATAGCTCTCACAGCCCATACAGCTCTCACAGCCCTCACAGCCTACAGAGCTCTCACAGCACACACAGCTCTCACAGCCCACACAGCTCTCACAGGCCTCACATCCCTCACAGCTCACACAGCCCTCACAGCCCTCACAGCCCACAAAACTCTCACTGCCCACACAGCTCTCACAGCCCACACAGCTCACACAGCTCTCACAGCCCACACAGCTCTCACAGCCCACACAGCTCTCACAGCTCTCACAGCCCACACAGCTCACACTCTCAGAGCCCACACCACTCTCACAGCCTGCACAGCTCTCACAGCCCACACAGCTCTCACAGCCCACACAGCCCACATAGATCTCACAATTCACACAGCTCTCACAGCTCACACAGCCCTCACAACCCACACAGCTCACATCCCACACAGCTCTCACAGCTCTCACAGACCACACAGCTCTCACAGCCCACACAGCTCTCACAGGCCTCACAGCCCTCACAGCCCACACAGCTCTCACAGCCCACACAGCTCTCACAGCCCACAGAGCTCTCACAGCCCACGCAGCTCTCACAGCCAACAGAGCTCTCAGAGCTCTCACAGCCCACACAGCTCACAGCCCACACAACTCACAGCCCACACAGCTCTCACAGCCCACACAGTTCTCACAGCTCACACAGCTCACATCCCACACAGCTCTCACAGCTCACAGCCCATACAGCTCTCACAGCCCACACAGCTCTCACATCCCACACAGCTCTCACAGGTCTCACAGCCCACACAGCTCACACAGCCCACACAGCTCTCACAGCTCACACAGCCCTCACAGCCCACACAGCTCTCACAGCCCACACAGCTCTCAAAGCTCTCACAGCCCACACAGCCCACACAGCTCTCACAGCCCACACAGCTCTCACAGCTCACACAGCCCTCACAGCCCACACAGCTCACATCCCACACAGCTCTCACAGCCCACACAGCTCTCACAGCTCTCACAGCTCTAGCAGCCCACACATCTCTCACAGCCCACACAGCTCTCACAGCTCACACAGCTCTCACAGCCTACACAGCTCTCACAGCCCACACGGCTCTCAGCCCACACAGCTCTCACAGCCCACACAGCTCTCACAGCCCACACAGCTCTCACAGCCCACAGAGCTCTCATAGCCCACACAGCTCTCACAACTCTCACAGCCCACACAGCCCAAACTCTCATAGCCCACCCAGCTCGCACAGCCCACACAGCTCTCACATCCCACACAACTCTCACAGCTCTCACAGCTCACACAGCCCTCACAGCCCACACAGCTCACATCCCACACAGCTCTCACCGCCCACACAGCCCTCACAGACCACACAACTCTCACAGCCCACACAGCTCACAGCCCACACAGCCCACACAACTCTCACAGTCCACATAGCTCTCACAGCCCACACAGCTCTCACAGCTCTCACAGCCCACACAGCCCACACTCTCACAGCCCACACAGCTCTCACAGCCCGCACAGCTCTCACAGCCCACACAGCTCTCACAGCTCACACAGCCCTCACAGCCCACACAACTCTCACAGCCCACACAGCTCACAGCCCACACAGCCCACACAACTCTCACAGTCCACATAGCTCTCACAGCCCACACAGCTCTCACAGCTCTCACAGCCCACACAGCCCACACTCTCACAGCCCACACAGCTCTCACAGCCCGCACAGCTCTCACAGCCCACACAGCTCTCACAGCTCACACAGCCCTCACAGCCCACACAGCTCACATCCCACACAGCTCTCACCGCCCACACAGCCCTCACAGCCCACACAACTCTCACAGCCCACACAGCTCTCACAGCCCACACAGCCCACACAGCTCTCACAGTCCACATAGCTCTCACAGCCCACACAGCTCTCACAGCTCTCACAGCCCACACAGCCCACACTCTCACAGCCCACACAGCTCTCACAGCCCACACAGCTCTCACAGTCCACACAGCTCTCACAGCCCACACAGCTCTCACAGCCCGCATAGCCCTCACAGCCCACACAGCTCTCACAGCCCACACAGCTCTCACAGCCCACACAGCTCTCACAGCCCACACAGCTCTCACAGCCCACACAGCTCTCACAGCCCACAGAGCCCTCACAGCCCACACAGCCCTCGCAGCTCACACAGCCCTCACAGCCCACACAGCTCGCACAGCCCACACAGCTCGCACAGCCCACACAGCTCTCACAGCCCTCACAGCCTACACAGCTCACATCCCACACAGCTCTCACAGCTCTCACAGCCCACACTCTCACAGCCCACACAGCTCTCACAGCTCTCACAGCCCACACAGCCCACACTCCCACAGCCCACACAGCTCTCACAGCCCATACAGCTCTCACAGCTCACACAGCCCTCACATCCCACACAGCTCACATCCCACACAGCTCTCACAGCTCTCACAGCCCATACAGCTCTCACAGCTCTCACAGCCCATACAGCTCTCACAGCCCATACAGCTGTCACAGCCCACACAGCTCTCACAGCCCACTCAGCTCTCACAGCTCACACAGCTCTCACAGTTCTCACAGCCCACACAGCCCACACTCTCACAGCCCACACAGCTCTCACAGCCCGCACAGCTTTCACAGCCCACACAGCTCTCACAGCCCACACAGTCCACACCGCTCTCACAGCCTACACAGCTCTCACAGCTCACACAGCCCACACAGCTCACATCCCACACAGCACTCTCAGCCCATACAGCTCTCACAGGTCTCACAGCCCACACAGCTCTCACAGCCCACACAGCTCTCACAGCCCACACAGTTCTCACAGCCCACACATCTCTCACAGCTCACACAGCTCTCACAGCCCACACAGCCCACACAGCTCTGGCAAAGATAATACCAGCAGCGAACAAGCACTGGCAAAGACAATAACGGCAGCAAACAAACACTGGCAAAGACAATAACGGCAGCAAAGAAACACTGGCAAAGGCAATAACGGCAGCGAAGAAACTTTGGCGCCGATTGAGGGATCTGCCTGTAATTTTCCTTAAATTTGCTTCGCTGCGCTCCGCTCCTTCCCTGAGATTGGATTCGTCAAGCAGTGTCCGAGAAAAAAGGGGGGTCCCAAAACGTGTTTTCCGGTGCGCGTACCCTCGCGATTTAAAAAAAAAAAATTACAAGACAAGAATTTGAAATGTTTTGAGAGATCCGTAAAGGATTTTACTAATGGCATAAATTGAGATAGAATATACAAAAAAGAGAGGCATATTTACAAGCCCCTTGCGCAATGTTTGACATGGGTGCAAGCAGAAAATGCATGCAGAGTAATAAAATTGGCACACAGACAAGAATATGAAATGCTGTGAGAGATGCGTAAAGGATTTTACTCATGGCATGAATTGAGATAGAATATACAAAAAAGAGAGGCATATCTACAAGCCCCTTGCGCAATGTGTAACATTATTGCTGGTATAGAGATAGTGTAATGGTTTCATTGGCATATTTACAAGCCCCTTGTGCAATGTTTAACAATAAAGCTGGTATAGAGATAGTGTAATGCCAATTTTATTACTCTGTATGCACTTTCAGCTTGCATCCATGTTAAACATTGCGCAAGGGTCTTCTAAATATGCCCCTTTTTTGTATATTCTATCTCAATTGATGCCATTATTTAAAATCCTTTATGCATATCTCACGGCATTTCATATTGTTTTCTATCTGCTATTCCTATTCCTTTGTATACATTTACTGCTTGCATTCATGTTAAAGGTAGCGCAAAGCGCTTGTAAAAAAGGAGCATATTTACAAGCCCAATGAAACCATTAGCACTATCTCTATACCAGCATTGAATTCAAGCATGAGAAACACTTTAAAAAGAAGTCTACCGTATAAGGTAAAAGATACAAACCGTAAGCCCACACAGCTAACATTAAGGAAAAAGATGAAAATATAATTCCTTAATTCACATACACACTCAGTGTGATGCTTGTCAAAAATCTTAAAGCCAGTCATTTCAGCAAAAAACATTTAGCTTGTTAAATCGTTTTAGGCACAGAGAGTGAGATGACACACACACACAAACAGACAGATGGTGTAGGCAGAGATTGAGATGACACACACATACAAACAGAGAGATGGTGGAAGGAGAGAGTGAGATGAGGCATGCAAAGAGGGAGATAGTGCAGGCAAAGAGTGATATGAGACACACAAAGAGAGATGTGAATTAGTGTTTATAATGTTTAGTTAATGTATTTGCTATGTGTTATGTTAGTAGTGGTCTATAATATGTCACATTTTTCTTTTCAACAGATTGTAAATATCTACAGAGTTATAATAGATTATGCCTACGAAAGAACGCCAAAAGAGACTTTATAAGAAAGTTTTATCGATCAAGAGGACTCAATTAGAAGATTCATGCAAAGGACAATCTTCAGAGAAAAGAAAAAATGCTCCTGGTAATGCACCTGTGCTTCCTGTTAAGTGCTGGGAGTAGAGCCCTGCTCCTCTGATGATCTTTTTATTACAGCTTTACTCCAATTGTTTGGGTGTATATTCCGGACATGTCATTCCATGCTATAAGTTCCAAAGCTGTACTGTTTCTTTGGATTCCCTCTTGAAAGTACTGTGTGACAGATTTTACATGTGACAAAAGGCGCATTTACCTTTTTCTCTCTTTCTGTTTTTTTTTTAATTTCCGTACTATGGACTCTCTCTGTGTTCTAGGGGTTTTAGGAACAAACTCTTCTTAAGATGAAGTAGAAGAATCCTCAAGTTCCTTGTGTTCAGAATGCTCTTGTCCAAAGGCTGTTAGTTTCTGGCAACGAATGCATTGCATCATCAAATTGTTAAGTTCAGGTTGGATATTGGCAACCATTGATGCTTGCATTGGTGGTGCTGTTGCTTCAGAAGAAGTGCTGGGAGTGGAGCCCCGCTCCTCTGATCTTTTCATTACAGCTTTACTCCAATTGTTTGGTTGTATATTTCGGACATGGTGTTCCATGCTATAAGTTCCAAAGCTGTACTTCTTCTGTGGATCCCCTCTTGAAAGTACTTTGTCGCAGATTTTACATGTGACAAAAGGCACATTTACCTTTTTCTATGTTTCTGGGTATTTAAAAAATTTCCGTACTGTGGACTCTCTCTCTGTTCTAGGGGTTTCTCAAGTTCCTGCTGTTCAGCCATTTCAGTAGATTTTTCAAGAGCAAAGTGCTGATGTAAAAAGGTGTTGCTTCCTCGAAAGCCAAAGAAGAATGATGAAGATGGGAGGGGTCTTTCAAGAATTAGAGTAGGAAGTATTATAAACCAATAAAATCTTTTGTTATAAGGTCACATGGTTGGACCTAAGCTTACGGAGTGTTTATGGAGCATTTACGGAGTGCTCACGTAAGCTTATGTTGCGTTTACGTTTTATTTACGGAGCGCCTACGTCATCTTATGAGGTGCTTACGTGGTACGAACCCTTGTGACATTTATAATTGTTTAAATAAAGTTATATATGTTGTTTAAAAGTTTAAAATAAACATGTTCTTTATTATCTCAGTTAATATGTTCCTTTATATTGTATAATGAATATGTAGATATAATGATTTAGCACCCTCGTGATATTTATAATTGTTTAAATAAAGTTATATATGTTGTTTAAAAGTTTAAAATAAACATGTTCTTTATTTTCCCAGGTAATGTGTTCCTTTATATTGTTCAATAAATACGTAGATATAACGATTTAAAGTTTATAAAACTTTCAGAGGTAAATAATGAATTCCTGTGTATATGCATATCTGTGCATGTACATTTGTGCCATGTGGCACACATACATGTCGTAAGACCATGGCACACAAGTCAGAATCAGGGGTGCAACAGGCTGTCAAAGTGACAACCTGTCCCCCTTGTCAATTCGGTAATTTTACCGATTCGGTATTTACTGATTCCTATTGGCCTCAAGACTTATAAAAATCAATGTCAATTGAGATGTCATCAGTGATGTCATCAGTGATGTCACTGACCATGTCATGAATGATGTAATATGTGACATCATCAGCAGTGGATTGGGGGTGCGCGAAATATAGTTAGTCCAACTAACTATATAGGAGCAATTTCAATGGTTTTTTAAATGCTAATACCTAACTATATATGACCTGAAACCTATGGTTTTTTCAGTGAATATATATATATATCTTACCTTATGGCAGTCGCCAGTAGGTAGTTACAGTTAAGAAACTTTCAAGGAGGAACTGACCGGAGCTGATCACTAGTTTTAAAAATTTTGCGAAGATTCGTCAATATATATATTCACTGAAAAAACCATAGGTTTCACACCAGTTATAGTTAGCTGGAAATTTTACTCGCATAAAACCAATGAAATTCCCACGTTATAGTTAGTTGGACGCACTATAACTTGCACGTGCAATGCACTGCTGATGACGTCACATATTACATCACTCATGACATGGTCAGTGACATCACTCATGACATCACTGATGACTCCATCCAGTGAATGTGTGTCTTTTTAAAAAATAAATATGTGTTATATATGTATATGTAAAAGTTGATGGAAGAATAAATGTTTAAATAAGTGTTTACATGGATGTTTTTTAAAAAACAAATTGATTGGTTAACTGGTTTATTAAGTGTATCTTAGTGAATACATATATTAGAGAGTAATGTTTAAATATTTAAATATATGTATTAGTGTTTCAGTTTGTGTATAAGTGGCTGCATGGGTTGGTGAGTAGCTACATGTGTATGTATATGGGTTATTAGATGTTTTTCTTAGTATCAGTATAAGTGTTTGTATGGTTTGGTGGGGGTATTACTTAGCACATAGATGCATGAATGACTGACTCTCTCTTTGTATGTGTTTTGAAGACAGCATATGTGCAGGACTGTATAGGTGGATGAGTGTGTATATGTGTGTGTTAGTGAATGAATGACTGTCTCACTAGTGTCTTTATCAGTAACTACATATGACTTAATCTAATATATGTGAATATTGATGTATATAAGTGAGTATATGTGAGAGTGAGGGATTGTAAGAGTTCCTGTTTAAATGAGTATGTGTTTCTATAAGTGATTGTTTAAGAGAGTAAGTATGTGTAAGTTTCCTTAGAAGTAAGGTGGTAGTGTGTGTATAGCTGTATATGCAAATAAATGGATGTTCAATAGTTTATTTGGATGTGTGAGTATGTGTGAGAATATCTTTTGGATGACTGTCGGTGTGTAACAGGATGTATAGGTGTATCACTACATATGATGAGTGATTATATGTATGAGTGACTATATAGAACTGTTGGTCAATGAGTGGATGTGTATATAGATGGTGGAATTATTGCATTGGTTGTTGTAACTGGTATGGGTATCTGCATTTTTTTTGAAAATGTTAGTTTCTATTTTTGAATATGTGTTTCCAGGGTTACATTACAGTGAAAGGAGGTCTGTCACAAGACAGGTGTCATCAGTGATGTCATGAGTGATGTCACTGACCATGTCATGAGAGATGTAATATGTGACGTCATCAGTAGTGCATTGCACGCGCAAGTTATAGTGAGTCCAACTAACTATAACGTGGGAATTTCATTGGTTTTATGCGAGTAAAATTTCCAGCTAACTATAACTGGTGTGAAACCTATGGTTTTTTTCAGTGAATTTAATAGGTTTTTTAAATGCTAATTCCTAACTATAACTGGTGTGAAACCTATGGTTTTTCAGTGAATTTCATAGGTTTTTTAATAGCAAATCTCTATAGGTATGAAATGTAATATTTTTTATAATGAATTTTATATTGTATAATTATGTAATACTATTTTTTTTATTTATTTTTTATTTATTTTTTTGCCCTGGAGCGCACCCGGGGCTCGTACCGATGCCAAAGGGGTTCCAAAAAAGTAAACGCTGCGAAGGTGACCTGTCTCATCTGTGGTGCTGTGCTATCCAGGGGGAACCCTGCAAAAAAATATTCCTATGGGAATCATACTATGTTTCGGCACATGCTGCGTTTGCACCCTAACAACTATTCTGCAGCAGAGGTAAGGGAACTCTGCAGAAACCTACCCCAATCATCATCCAGAACCTCAACAACCAAAGAACCCACTCCATCGGGTCCAGAGGCAAGGGAGACGGTCCCAAATATACAAACAAAGTTTGGGGGATAGAAACTTGTTTGTATATATTGTAACAAAACAATTAGTTATGGTCAGCAAAGCATTACACTAATCAATGTTGCTATGGATAACCACGAATGCCCGAGGAAACCATAGTTTTTCCTGATTTTTTTTGTGCTCCAGTTGAGCCGTTTTCAATTCCCTGTTTTTTGTTTCTCCCCATAAAAAATACAAAAAAAATATAAAACTGTTCAGAAAAGCCAAAAAAAGTCAAAAATGTTCAAAAAAACAATAAAAAAAATAAAACAACAAAAAGAATAAAAAAAAATTCTTTTTATAACTACCTCTAATTTATAAAAAAAAAAACATTTTTAAAAAACTCTGTCATTCTTTTTTCTCCAGGGTACGCGTAACGGTACGCTCCCCGGTATGCGTACCGGGGCGCGCACCAAAAAAAAAAGAATGAAGGAGTGAGCATGAGGGAAAGGGACAGAGAGAGTGATGTTAAGAGAAAGAGAGCTAGAGGGAGCAACACAAAGGGACTGTGTATTAGATAGTAAAACAGTGAGGGAGGATTAGAAAAAAACAGTGACTCTAAGTAAAGAGGGGTGAAAGACGGTGGATAAAAGTGAATAAGGATAAGACATGGGGAGTGAAGGAGAGAAAGGAGAGAGAGAGTAAAGGAAGGAGTGACTGAAAGGGAGTGAGTGAAGGAGCAAAGAATGGTAAGTGAAGGAGTGTGGGTGAGTTGTAGGGAGTGAGCATGACGAAAGAGTATTGACAGAATGAGGGGACAGAGACAGCAACGGTAAGAGAGACATACTGAGGGAACGGAAGTGAGGAACTGTGAGGACAGACGGACTGAGAGAAGGAGTGACAGGAGTGAAGTAAATGATTAAGGGAAAGGGAATGTGTGAGGGAGCAAAGGAAGGGAACAGAGGTTAAGGGAAGTAAAGAAGGGGGACTGAAAGAAGTTGAATGTGGAAGGGGAGTTAGGGAAAGGGGAGTAAACATGGAGGATAAGAATAAGTGAGGGAAGCAGAGTAAGGAAACAGGAGGGAGGTAGGCTGAGAGAATAATAGTGAGGTTAAAGCAAAGGGTGATGACAAACTACATTTCTTTAGTCACACTTACCATATAATTAATGTAACTTTAATTACATTTTTTACTACACTTTGTATCTGTGAAAGAGAGAAGAAATAATAGGTTATAATTAGTAAAATATATATTTTAAATAAAAGATACAAATGAAGAGGTTAAAAATCAATCATAACAGTGTATTAAGAAATAAAGTACGAGTGAGAGACACAGAAAGGGAAATAAAGTGATGTAGAAGGACAAAAAGAGGGTAAAAGAAATAGAAGGAGAGCAAATTACTAAGAGTAAGGCATATAGATTCACTGACAGAGAGGAAGATAAGGAGAGAGAAATGAACTGAAGGTAAGAAACATACTAAAAGAATGTGAGTTAGCAAAACTAAATCAGGAAACAGGAGTAAGTAAAAAGACAATGACTGAGAGGGAAAGGAGTCTAATTAAGGATGCATTTAGAAGAATGAGGAATGGAAGATAAATGAGAGTAAGTGAAGCAGAGTCATAGAGTGAAGGGATGAAGGGAGAGAGGATAATATTGAAGGATTGAGGGAAAAGGAGTGAGGAATTTAGTACACAGAGAGACTAAGGGAAGGACTGAGTGAAGTGGAGTACAATGAGTGAAGAAAGGAAAATGAGTAAGGGAGCAAAAGAAAGAAAGAGTGGAGAAGAGGACTAAAGCAGTGGTACAGAGAGAAAGTGATTCGGTGATGAAAGTAAAGAGAAGAACATTGAAAGATAGGAAATGAGGGGTAGTAATGGAACCGGACTAAAAGAAATGGGGTGAAGAACGATGAGAGAGGAGCAGTGAAGTTGTTCTAAGAGAAATGATAGAAGGTAGATAAACACAAGTGAACATAACACAAGGAGAGTGAGGGACTGAGGACATAGAGGTAGTGAACGGAAAATAGAGAGAAGAGGTAAAAAAAAGGAGCAAACAAAGATAAGCGAGGGAGAGTGGGTGAGTTATAGTGACAGAGTGTGACAATACTGTTGAGTGAGTAAAGAGGAATTACTAAAAGAGGAAAAGAGGAAAAGACAGAAAAGGGAAGTAAAACAGAGAGACTGAAAGCTGAAAAGTGGTGCAAGTGAGAGAGGGGATACAGACAGTTGAAATGGAAATGAGGGGTTGTGAAAGAAGTTGAGTAAACGAATGGGTGTGAAACAGAATGAGAGAAAGGCAGTGTGAGTGAGTAAAGAGAGCTGAAAGAGAGAGGAAAAAGGAAAATGAGTGTGAGACAATGGGAATACAATATAAATTACACAATACAAACTATAGAATAATTTGTACAACATGTTAGATAGTTTATGTTTGCTGTTCTCAGAACATATTGAATTTCACTAAAAACAGTGAGTTCAAACTATTCATCATATAACAGCGGGAAAAAAAACACAATAAAAAAGACTGTGTTTAAAAAAAAACATATAAACTTACAAATCACATATGTACACTAGTGTTTGATTCACTTACTTTTCCTTTAGGCCAAATAGTACATCACGAAGGCTCTTTTCGTTGTAAGGTACTCTGCTGTTCTCTAAAAATTTCATTTCATCGACTCTCTAGAAGAAAAGCTCCAAGAACATCTGAAATATGTTTCAATGTTTTCATATACTCCTTGTGTTCAGTCATGACTCTTTGCTCATTCCTTCACCTTTCCTTACGGCCAAATAGTGTCAGATTTAGCAGTATATTTTCAAATTACTTAAAACAAACTCTAAAATTACCGTTTTCCCGACGTTCTGAAAGAAAGGCTCAAACAACATTTTCACAATATTTAAATATTCATAATTCCATATCTGCCTCTCTCATGTTGAACATTTCCTATAATACTGATATCACTTACTATGCGATCCACTTACCATACCTATATGAGAACTATAATTTTTATATTATCTTCATCACTTTTACTCACAATATAATTTTAAACAGCAGTCTAACTTTTATTAACTGCACCTGTCTTCATAAGCCAATTACCTTTACTTAAATTTTGGTTGTAAAAACACTAGGTATGAATTTTTTAAGTCAAAAGGCAGACGTTGTTTGAAAGTCAAATGAGTATCATTACAGTTAGTCCAACCTTTTCGACATTTTAAATAGCATGTGTAATGCCCTGATGTTGTTGAAGGACCGTCATGATAAATAATAGCTACAGTTGCAAAAGTTCTTCCTGAAATTGATAACTGAGAAGCCACGAAATTTTTAATAGAAGTTGTCAATTTATTTCCATCAGGTCTACATCGTTGGAACAGTAAAATGACATACTGACCATAATTTTGTATAAATAATGTAGACAGCATTGCAGACTTACATTGGGTACACACCATATTGTGATCCGCTGCTTTAACTAGATTATTAAAAGGCACTGATTTGCAGTCTGGTAAAGTCAAATATATAAATCTTTCAGTGTCTATTGTAGTACTACTTGATAAACTACAGTTGTCGCAGTCATGCTGCCGTTGATAAGAAAGGCTAAAAAGATTGTTTATATCTACACCTTCATCTTCCAATACATCAACCATATACATTAAAAATTCCTGACAATCCTGCTGAATATTCTGTGAAAATTGACCAGAACATATGTCTAGAAGATTTCGAATTTCTGAAACACTTTCTATTTTTGCTCTACCACTGCTACATTTCTCAAACACAGAATTCAATAAACAGCAGAATGGTTGATCCGATTTTCAACAATCTGTTCTTGTAAATTTTGAAGAAAAAAAACAACATTAACCACTACATTAGCATAGCAGTTGACACCAGAACTGTTTTCAAACTGAAATCCAACAACATCTTCAACAGAATCAATTTTCTTTCTGCTTACAATTACAGTTTCATCTACTTTTTGTCTTTTTGCTACTACCTCACCGCAATTATTCTCATTTGTTCTTTTTCGGCCTACCACATGTTTTTCAGAGGATATTGAGGCAAATGTGGAGCATACTCTCTTCTTAACCTATTGTATTCTTTAACACAATCTACATCAGCACAAATCTTTGTTTCATCACACTCAATCAAATACAATCCTGATAAAGTTCTGACTCGTGATAATGCCACATATGCCATACCCTCTTTAAACACAGAACTTCCAAAGCACTATCTACACTTAAACCTTGAGATTTATGAATTGTCACCGCATATGCCAAACAAACAGGAAACTGTTTTCGGCGAACATATAAGTCTTTCACAAGCAAAAATCTAACTGAACAACAACAAATTTGTTCTATTTCGTCAATGCCATCAAATTTAATTTTTAAAATTTAAATTCCATCTCTATTTTTGTAATTCACAAAATCAACAACATGACCCATTGCTCCATTTACCAGACCTCTTTCAACATTTAAATTCCTTCTCAAAATGATACGACAATTTAAACACACATTCAGAGTCTTTTCAAAACCAGCAGTTTTAGATATAGTCTTCTCTAATGAATCCAATTTTGATTTCAAATTTTCTGACAAAATAATTGTTGCTCCCATATGCTCTATTTAACCTATAGCTTCCAGTTTCACAATCTCTTTATTTTCTAACTTTAACATGTTGTGGTTGAAGATGGATTATTCTTGCAGAGTTGGCATCAAACATATCCCAGATTTGTTCTCAGTAATTTTCTTAAAAATATTTTCTGGAAGAATGTTTTCATTTGGATACAAATTTGTAATTAATCGTGCATGTAATGCTTCTTTCCCATGCTCACTTACTTTTCCGATTCTTACATCTTGTAGAATATTTTTATAATCTTCATCCTTTGCCTGTCGCATATTTTGAAGCAGTTCTGCATATTTGAAATTTAACCATATATCAACGTTTCCAATGCTTCCTCGGCACTTCCTGGTATCTTCATGCGTGAGCATTTTAAACACTGGTTGTCCTTTCACTGGAGTCAACTGCAGTAGATCTCCAAAAACAATATTGTGTTTTCCTCCGAACAAGACATCATAGTCTGTTCTAAGAATTTCTTGCATTCTTAAATGCACAAAAGCAAGCATTAGATTTGAGACCATGCATACTTCATCAATGATAAGAAGTTTCATTTCTTCAGGACTCTGGAAACTTCAGAACAAGCATCTCCAGATAGCTTGTGGTATTGCAATTTGTTATCATGCTCCACTGGCAGCATCAATAAGTGATGTAAAGTAATCCCTTTAATGTTGTGTGCTGCCAAACCAGTTGGACCAGTAACAACACAAGAGAGCGATGACTCCGTTGTTTTCTGCAAATATGTTGCAATCGCTTTAATCAGGAAACTTTTCCCAGTTCCCGCTTCTCTACTCACGTACAGTCGCACAGGCTTAAATGATGTACATGAGCATTCTTTTTTCTCATGACTGAATCCATGTTCAACCTGTTCTGTGACTTCGTCATATATCTGTTTCTGCTCAAGGTTTAGTTGTTTCATCAAATCTTCTAAGTTAACTACATCATCTTGAGCTTGTTCCATGGCTCTTTCCACCTCATCCATGGCAGTGGCAGCTTCATTTTGGATAATTGGTCCTCCTAGTGGATCCTGACTCAATGAGGCAGAACTCTGACTGTCTTGAGAACTGTCTCTAGCAATCTCCTCAGCAATTGTGGCTTCTTGCTCTATTTCTTCGTTCAACATTTGCAGATAATTTGGAAAATCAGGACATTCTATGGTATCTTTGGTTGCATTAAAAGAATCTTCGTAACAGAGAAAATCTCCAAGTAGTTTCTCTTCTGTACGCCATGGCTTAAAGAGTTGCAAAAGAGCTAAATAGTAAAATTCCCTTTTCTCTGGATTTTCGCAACTCAATTTTTGATGATTAATCAAATGGCCTTTTCTCTGCTTCACTAGACATCCTTCACACCCAATGATAGCATATATTCCATTATTGATATCTTCTCTGATGGTCCTCTTATAAATATAGTTTTGCAGAACTTCATACGAACAACTGTTCTCAAGATGACTACTTCTATTTGGATAGTATGTATCCAACATGTTTGTCTTCAAAATATCTGTACTGTTTGGTTCTTTCTCCGCCAAATACTCAATTTCTTGTACAGATTTCAAAACTCGGTTTCGTGTTGCAGCAAGACCTAGACTCACCCAAATAATTGTTCTAGACTTGGCGTAGAGACTTGCTGATGATAACCGATCAGAACATTCATATGCTCCAATTTCTCGATATGACAGCATCTTCAAACTGAAACTGTATAATTTTTTACTTATACTCTTTTCATGTGAAATGTCCTCCCACATTTCCTTCAGTTCTGTCTTTTCTTTTTTTGCGATGTAAGACGTCACATATCGAGCCACAGCAATAGAGTTGTCAGCAACAAACTGAATATCCATGTTAGCATTCCACATGGACAAAATCACTGGGTTGTAGTCTTTGATGTACTTGGACTCTTCGTTTCTTTTTAAATTGTATGTATTTTTTGGTGATTTTCTCGTCACAGTATGTCATCGAGAAGACATCAAATTATTTACTCTTCCTTTAGAAATCACTGGTCGTGGAAACCCGAAACGACATTTTGTGTAGAACTTTTCCTTGTTTCTGAATTTTCGACGATAGTACTTTCCACAATGATGGGATTGAAAGCGTAAAACTTGTTGCCTTAAACTGTTTTCTTCGGTAGTTTTCGGAACAGCACATGTTGAATACTCTTCAATGAAACTCATCACTGTGTCATCCGAATCTGTTCCAAACCTCTCGCTTGATACTCCTTTCTCCAAAAGAAATCCAAAACCTGCCAAGGGGAGGATTTTTTTTGTTCGTAATGAAAGACATTATAGCTTCAAATCTATGATTGAAATATCTGCATACATTCACTGGATCCAAAGAACACAGTATTCCAGGTGTTTTGAATTGTATATTTTGTATGTTTGCATTTGCCTCTCGTAGAAATTGAAGTAAGTCGTCCCATGCATACTCAGCACAGCTAAGAGTGAGGAATAATGTAGGAGTTCCTAAGTTTCTTAGCATACATTTCAATTCCCCATGACGACGGTACCAATACTCGTTTGTACCACGCTGACATGCCATGAGATTGATTAGATGAGATTCCAAAATATTGTCTTGCAGATTGACTTTCTCCATAAAGTCCCTCGCCGAAACATTTTGCAGATGTGCTCCACTTTTCAGTATATGGTTTACTGCATAAGAAAGCCCAGACAAGTCACTTTCATACAGTAGATGAAACAAATATGGGATGCATTGAAGAAACCTTGGATCTTCAGCATATAATCTTAAAGTCCGGTATTCAGATGCTGGAATTTGAAGTGGTCGATCGTGATATCGTCCACCTCGACCTGTTGGAAATAGCTGTGGAAAACAACAAGCTTCCAAACTTTCTTCCCATACACTAATGGGACTTCCTTTTGCTGCTTTCATTTGAAACAAGTCAATTGCATTCCCCATTACTTCTTTGGAATGCAAAGGATGAACTGTATAATGTTCATATATTTCTTCACTTCTAGACACATCAACTTTTTCAATTTGGCAGGCTGAACAATCACTGTCTTCTTCTGCAGCTGTTTCCTCTGCTCCAACACATACATCTTTGTAGTACTCATTGTTTTTGACCAAATACAACGTTGCCTTTTTGACTTTCCTAACATCCACTAAATCTTGCCAGATTTTCTTACTCTTTGTCGGAACCCCATTAACTAGAATAACCAGAGGTTCTTCTTCCACTTTCTCTACACCAATTGTATCAATATATTTCTTGAAATCTAGAGGCAAATAAACAACTCTTCCTTTTAATCCTCTCTGTAAATCTGAAGGAGGCAATTTCCCTATCTTAGGCTCCATGGGAACAATAGCCTGAAAAGGATGGACACATTGAATCAACATAGATTCATATGTATTTAAATCCATCAATTCAGGAGGAATGTCTACCAACTCAAGATTATTATGAACAGCTCTAGCAGGCATTCTGTTTTCATTTAATTTATTATAACAATATTTACAAATACGCTGATCAGAAGTCAAATCAAAAGAATTCTCCACCAACAAAAAAGTTGCAAAATTCTTCCATTCACTATTATTTTCCATTTCACTTTCTGCAGATAAATCAACTAACCTAGTCTGAATCTTATAATGGGTCCGTCGACAACACACACAAGTAAAATTAGGCCTTTCACTTGATTTCACCTTAAACTTGGTAATTTCCTGGTCAAACTTTTCTGTACTTGAAATCTGTACATTGTCTTCCACATTACCTTCTATTGCTGTGTCAATTTCTACACTGTCCTCTTTTTCACCAAAATAACAAATCTCAATTTCTTCACAAATCTTCTTCACATCTAATTCAGTTCCATGCAAAAGAGCACTGTTTAATTGTTTAAGCTTAAGTGCTGGACTTTTTGCATAATACAACCTTCTCACTAATTTCCTCATTTTGTTATGATGCACTGCTAACATCCTAAAATGATGAAAAGCACTCTGACATACTTTTCTAGAAAGACAAGCCAGTGAATGCCCTTGCAAACCTGTGTTTTCTCTCACTCTGCAAGGATCTAAGTCTTGCAACATCTTCATTTTCTGTTTTAGACTTTTCTTACTATATGTATGTAAGAAATTACGAAGCAAATTGATTGATTCCTGTCGCACACTACAAATACTACTACACTTCCAAGTGTACACTGGACCCTTAGTACGTCTCCCTAAAACTTCATCAGTTAACACCTCTTCTACATTTCTAGACACAAGTTTCTCTTTTTCAATCGGACAACCGTCTTTCACCTCATATGCTCGACCACTGGTGTCAACTGCATGCACTAAATCATTCTCCTGGAAGTAACTCTCCTCATTAAAAAATGGCTCACAACTTGAACTATGCATCCATTCTCCAGAAAAAACTTTACAAAAATTAGCTCGATTAATTACTCTTTTGCATCTACTCTTTGATTTGAAAACATCAATTGTCCTGTTAAGTGTCCTAATTCTATTGATTACTAAAATAAATAATTTTTTCTTAAGTTCAAAAGCCTGATCAACAATCTTCTCTACACTTTTCTTTTTCTTATAAAAAGCAGCTCTCTGTTTACCTTTTTTAATATTTTTAAACAAATTTAAAACCACCCTATTGCGAAACATTCGTTTACGAATGTCCCTAAATTGGTTTTGCCTTCAATTCCTATACATATTATTCTCTCCTGCTCCAGTAGTAACATTTTTGGGGGGCCTCTCCTTCCTTTTCAAATTTGCTCTCTCCTTCTGTATATTCCCATCCTCATCAACATTTTTTTTTTATCTACATATGTTCCGAAAGAAAGACTTAGTTGTCTTACCAGGAGCTTTTTTCCTGTTTTTTGAAGTATTTGTTGTAGACGAGTGCTTTAATTCCGTTGCTGTTTTTGATTTTTTCCGCTTGGCATCTTTTCTTCTCCTCTGCCTTGAGGGCATATTTCCTTACTATTGAAATCTTGATTTCAATCTGTATTAAAGAAAAAAATAACACATTTTTGATCACTATTACAAAACAATAAAGCAATTACAATAAGCAAACGATATAAACACTAGTTTACAACATATCTAAGTTTATATCACAGCAACTATGTAACTAGGATTAAGACAGAGAAAAAGAGCTAGAGGAACTAACACAAAAAGACAGAGAGAGTCAGACAAAGAAACAGGTAGAGGGAGTATAACATAGAGAAGGAGTAAGACAGAAAAGTGTATAATATGTTGTAAGACAGAAAAAGGATGTAATAGGGTGAGGGAGTCAGTCAAAGAAAGGGACAAAGGGAGTAAGTCAGAAAAAGGATGTAACAGGGTGTAAGACAGAGAGAGGGTGTAAGAGGATGTAAGATAGAGAGAAGGTGTTAGAAGGGGAGAGTATGTAAAAGAGACTAAAACAGAGAGAGACTGTAAAAGGGACAGAGAGAGAGTAAGTTTGAGAGAGGGTGTAAGAGGAAGTAAATCAGAGAGAGGATGTAACAAGGAGTAAGTCAGACAGAGGGTGTAACAGGAAGAGAGGAAGAGAATACAAAAGTCAGAAAGAGGGAGAGAGGGTGTAAAACAGACAATAGGTGTAATAGGGAGTAAGTCTGGGAGAGAATGTTACAAAGAGAAAGGTTGTAAGACGGAGTAAATCAGGAAGAGGATGTAAGAGAAAGTATGACTTACAAATTGCAGTAAAAAAGAGAGAGAGGAAATAAATTAGAGACAGGGTGTAAGAGAAAGGAAGTCAAAGACAGAGTGTAAGAGAGTGTAACACAGAGTCAGGATGTAAAAAGGAATAAGTCAGAGAGAGGGTGTTAGAAGGGGACAGGTGGAAAAATAGAGTAAGTCAGGAAGAGAATATAATAGAGACTAATACATTGTTGATAATGCTTGGTAAAGAAATTTTGGTGCCTAAAGGAATTGTATTTTCTAAATGAGTGAGGTTTCAGTAAGGTAATGAAATGCTTATACATATGACCTGTGCTCTGTTTTGTAAATGTTATTTAAAAAAAGATTTCGGGCACATGAATTGCTTTTACATTATTGACAAGGATTAGATAGTATCTGCATGATTAAAAAAATATATTAGCACATTTCACAATCATGTCACCTGTGTTTCCTCAGATTAGTAAGCAGATTGTGCAGATGAGGTGAGGCCTGTCCAGGGGTGCAGAGGAGATAAGTCCTGTGTCCAACAGTGCTGTGGACAGGACTTACCTCCTCTGCACCTCTGGACAAGCCTACCTCATCTGCACAATATGCTTACAAATCGAATGCTTGTACATAGGACGAGCGCTCTGTTTCTTGAATGTTATTGGAAAACGATTTTGGGGCAAATGAATAGCTTTTACATTTTTGAGAAGGAATAAATAGTGTCCATAAGATTAAATAAATATATTTGAACCTTTCACAATCATGTCACCTGTGTTTTCTCATAATAGTAAGTACATTGTGCACATGAGGTGAGGCCTGTCCAGGGGTGCAGAGGAGGTAAGGCCTGTGTCGAAGAGTGCATTGGAAAGGACTCATCTCCTCTGACCCTTGAACAAGCCTCATCTCCTCCGTGCACCCTGGACAGGCCTCAATGTATTGGGTATAATTAATGGTAACAGGATGCAGATAAGGTGAGGCCTAACCAGGAGTGCAGATGAGGTGAGGCCTGTCCAGGGGAGCAGAGGTGTTGAGGCCTGTTTCTAAGAGGGCAGTGGAATGGACTTCATGAAGCCTCTCCCCCACTGCACTCTTAGACACAAGGCTTACCTCCTTTGCACCCCTGGACAGGCTTCTCTCCCACTACACTCTTGAACACAGTCCTCACCTCCTCTGCACCCCTGGACAATCCTCACCTCATCTGCAACCCTGAACAAACCTCACCTCATCTGCACCCCTAGACAGGCCTCAGCTCATCTACACCCCTGGACATGCCTCACCTCATCTGCTCCCTGTTACCATCAATTATACCCAATACATTCAGGCCTGTCCAGGGGGCACAGAGGAGATGAGTCTTGTCCAAGAGTCAGAGGACGTGAGTCCTCTACACTGCACTCATGGACACAGGCCTCACCTCCTTTGCACCCCTGCACATGCCTCACCTCATCTGCACAATCCACTTCGTAATCTGAGGAAACACAGGTGACATGATTGTAAAAGGTTCAAATATATTTATTTAATCATACAGACACTATTTATTCCTTCTCAAAAATGTAAAAGCCATTCATTTGCCCCAAAATCGTTTTTTAAATAACATTTAATAAACAGTGCGCAGGTCCTATATACAACCATTCAATTTCACTACTGAAACCTCACTATTTTACAAAATACAAATCCTCTATCTTGCAAATGATCTTACCAAGCATTCCAACACCAAAGAAGCTCAATGTGCTTCCTAATCTGAGGTAACACAGGTGACATCATTGTGAAAGATTCAAATGTATTTATTTAATCATACAGACACT
The DNA here is from genome assembly GCF_964261635.1 of Lissotriton helveticus. NCBI lineage: Eukaryota > Metazoa > Chordata > Amphibia > Caudata > Salamandridae > Lissotriton > Lissotriton helveticus. Next base: position 345,856,470 of record NC_136067.1, on the reverse strand, counting down.
ATTTATTCCTTCTCAAAAATGTAAAAGTCATTTATTTGCCCCAAAATCGTTTTTTGAATAACATTTTAGAAACAGAGCGCAGGTCCTATGTACAAGCAATCAATTTCACAACTGAAACATCACTATTTTACAAAATACAATTCCTCTATCTTGCAAATGTTGATACCAAGCATTATCAAAAAGCAGGACACAAACCAACAGCAAAGAACTTTAGTGTGCTTCCTAATCTGAGGTAACACAAGTGACATGATTGTCAAAGGTTCAAATATATTTATTTAATCATGCAGACACTATTTATTCCTTCTCAAAAATGTAAAAGCCATTGATTTGCCCCAAAATCGTTTTTTAAATAACATTTTAGAAACAGAGCACAGGTCCTATGTACAAGCATTCCATTTCATTTCTGAAAACTCACTATTTCTCAAAGTACATTTACATAATCATTACTCACCTTTACAAATGCTTTGGGAGATTGAGAACAGTGTCAGATACACACACCAATATTTCTTTAGTAGAGCAAAAGGTATGTACTCCAGGCACTGCAACCATGAATGGCACAGAAAATCTCTAATTCTACACACATATCCCTCATATTAACCAATCAAAACTCTTCCCTCTCTATTTTCAAACCTACACCCTTCCCCCCCTCAGCCCTTTCTACTTGTTACCATAGCAACTCCCTCCTCACTGACCTCTCAGGTTTAAAAGTATATTCTACAATGTTGCAAATGAACTCAGCAAGGATGTTTGACATCTCAATACACCAGCTTATCCGGTGCAATGTTTCTTTAAATGACTTTTTCTTAACCATTCAAATTACTTCTTTCACAGAACAGAACCATGCACCCTAACTTTCAGTTTTCAACTATCTGAATCCACCAATCATTGCTTGTGATTCAAGAGCACTGAAACTCCACAGTTTTTTTTTACAAACTCCTACTGTTCCAACTGCCTTTTTATTCCCACACTTCATCTGACTACACCAGAACCTCCTCTCACCATGTATTCTGTCTGGATTATTGGACATAGCTGCATACCTTTGAGCCCAGTGGATGTAGCTATCACAAATTTTCACAACCTTGATTTACCAAATGTAGACATCAAGTGGATTGGCCAAAGAGGATTGAGATGTCCTCAATTGATACCATTGGTGAAAACCTTTTACCATCTGCCACACCCTGACCTCATAATTTTGCACTGTGGTGGAAATGACCTAGGCACTTTGACTGGGGTAGGTCTGGAAATGCTTTTAAAGGACACCTTTGGGCAATTGATGACACTTTTTCCACAAACTGCCTTGGTATATTCCAATATATGCCAAAGACAGAAATGGAAGTGGTCCAACCAATTTTGTCTACAATTTGAGAAAGCACGGAAACATGTGAATAAATCTGTTTCTGCTTACATGAGAGACTATGGAATGGGTTCAATATACAACAATAACTTGCGTTATAACATGCAAGATATCTACAAAGGAGATGGTGTGCACTTCTCAGATGAGGGGAATAGAATATTCCTCCTGAATTTAAGACTGTGCATTGGAACCTACTTGTAGGTACCTAAATCAGCCACAGAACCCAAAAGCTCTTTTCAGGGCTACCCTACCTCTCATCACTCAAAATGATTACTTTACTCTAACTTTTTTCACTGTTTTTCACCAAAGTACGTTCCCCGATACGCTCCCTGGTACGCGTACCGGGCGCTCCCCCCGCGAAAAATTATTATTATTATTTTTTTTGCCTATATGGGCCTCCTAAGCCCCCCTCAGAAAACCTAGAGGGTCAGGGGGTGTCTACCGTGCCTCCTTTTACCCATTCCCAACGTTGTTTGTCCTCCATCTTCTGTCTCAAATCTACCGAAACACAAGATAGAGGACTCCCGTTGCGCTGCCGGTACGCGTACCGGGGCGCACACCAGTAAGCGCTCCCAAAAAATGTTAAAAGTTAATTTACATGAAAACCACTGAAGAGACTTTCACCAAATATAGAATAGGTCCTACTACATACCAGTCCCTACCATTTTCCCAAATTTGATAGAATACCATTGAGCCATTTGGCCTGTAGCCCTGTCTAAATATCCTGAGGTAAATTACATGACTAAAACACATATGAAAGTGTTAGAATTTGCAACCAATGAAAATGTTACTTTCATTTTGTATTTTTATGTGCTGACATTTCATTGGTTATAGACATGAATATATATTAAAAATGAGAGGGAAACACAGCCATTTTGACTAGTACTACCTGAGGTACATTTATAAAAGATTTCCTCTGAAAACATCAACTCCTTTCTGAAAGGTAAGTTGTTAATTTGTAAGGGCAACTATGTACTGCACTTTAACTTAAATTGGAAAAACGTTTTCTGATAGTTTTTTATTGTCCCTCTGTTATAGTTATAGATTGAGATAGGCTTCTCTGTTATAGTTATGGATTGAGTTAGGCTTCTCTGGTATAATTATGAATTTACTTAGGCTTCATCACATGCACTTTTTTATATTTCTACTTCCTGCCTGATACCATACACTGCCCAAAGATAACTTCACTGTTAAAAACTCAGAAGTACCTGTCTGAACTTAAACCCAACAGTGCCCTAACTCTACTGATATAGTTATTTTTTATGCAATTTACAGCAAAAAAATGGAAGGTAAAGAGGAGACCAATACAATTTCTTTTGAAATTATGGATAAGGACATTCTTAACGAAGACTTGGATTTCATGGATGAGTCTGAGGATCAAGAACTAATTGACTGTCTTGAAGCAATTGAATCATGTAATGAAAATTTTGAGGACATTCCGGATGATGTAATGTTAGAAGTGTTATTAAATTATGAACAATCTCAACAATAAATTTATATTTAATAATTAAAAATTGTTCGAGACATTATTCATTTTTATATGTAATTCATGAAATACTACCAAAATGATTATAATATAAACTGAGACTTACAGTATACTGTGCAACTTGTTTGTGTTACATAGTAAGTTTGCTCATAGCTACTTCCTTTCTCCCACTATATTATCTCCAAAGTGTTTTTCACATCTCTTTTTCATCTCCTGCCTCCTTTCTCTCACTGTCTGTCTCTAATGCACCATATCACCGCCAATTTTGTGTAGATTCAGAAGAGAGTAAAATGTAATACTTGAAAACATCATAAGGGAGCAGGGTAGACTACCCATGATCCCCTAGGCCTTCTCAGGGAGTCCTTAAAGGATCTGTTTCTGCTTTCCTGACAGACTATGGTATGGATTCCATATACCACAATAACTTCTGTAACAACATGCAAGATATCTACAGAGGAGACGGTGTACATTGAATTTAAGACTCTGCATTGGTAACTACATGTTGGTACTTAAATCACCCACACAACATAACAACTCTATTCAGAGCTACCCTACCTCTAAGCACTTTAAATTATTATTTTACTGTTTCACTTGGTTGTCCCCATAGTACGCTCCCCGGTACGCTCCCCGGTGCGCCTACCGGGCGCTCCCCCCGCGAAAATCGAAAAAAATAAAAAAAAATGTTTTGCCCCGCGGGGCTCTTTTATGGCCCCCACATCAAAACTATGGGGTCAGGGGGGGTCTACCCTGCCCCCTTTTGGTCATTTCCCCCTTTGTTTTTGCCACCTCTTGTGTCTCGATCCTACCGAGACACAAGATGGCGGCCGCTCCGGACTGTTTGGAATGATGACAGACACCTGAAAGCCAATCAGCTTTCCGTTTGCGAACTCGTGTTACGCGCTGGTACGCGCCCCGGTGCGCGTACCGTGGCGCACTTATAGATATATATATTTTTTTTAACCTAAATTACTCAAAATCCTCTGGAGCACATATCTTGAGACATAGCAAAGGCACATCGGGCTACAAGTCCCTACAATTTTGCCAAGTTTGGTGGGAATCCATTCAGCCGTTCGGGCTAAAAGTGAGTCCAACCGCCCTATGGAAATTAACATGGGGAAAACACGTTTTGGGACCCCCAAATATCTCGGCCCCCGCTTCACGAATTCCCCCCAAACTTTCAGGGAAGGAGCAGAGCGGAGCGGGCCATCTTCTTTGAGAAATTCATTAAGATTCGTCCACCGGCGCCAAAGTTATTCTCAATAGAATGTTGCGGATTTCCTATGGAAAACAATCCTAACTATAACTACCTACTGGCGACCGCCAGTAGGTATATATAGTTAGGACCTAGTTACCATAGGAAATTGCGAACATTTTATTGAGAATAACTTTGGCACCGATTGAGGGATCTGCCTGTAATTTTCCTTAAATTTGCCTCGCTGCGCTCCGCTCATTCCCTGAAAGTTTCGGGGGGATTCGTCAAGCGGGGGTCGAAAAAAGGGGGGTCCCAAAACGTGTTTTCCCCATGTTCATTTCCATAGGGACATACTGACAAGGCTACAGGTCGAAGGGCTGAACGGAATTACACCAAACTTGGCAAAATGGTAGAGCCTGGTATGGAATAGTGCCTTCTGTATGTTTGGTGTAAATCCGTCCAGTAGTTTTTGAGAAAATTGAATGTGAAAATGAGTCCAATGCAATTTTGCATTGGACCTTTAGACACAGCTACAGCCCGAATGGCTGAATGGAATTACTGCAAACTTGGCAAAATTGTAAAGACTGATATGCAATAATTTATTTTGTATATTTGGTAAAAATCCCTCCAGTAATTTTTGAGAAAATCGACTTTTTTCAAATTATATATCTATAGGCGTGACTCGGTGTGCGCACGGGCTTGCACCGTCCTTGCACTGTCCTTGCACGTGCGCGGACCTTAGCGTGCACGCGCGGAATTCTGATTCGCTGTTGGACGTCTGTCAACATTCCATTCAGTCGAAATGAGGAAGTGTTGTCCGCCATCTTGCTTTTGTGGCAGATGATAGTGGTTGTAAACAGAAGTGTAATAGTTGACAAGGAGGCAGGGTAGAGATTCCTGAGCCCCCTAGGTTTTGTCATGGTGTCTGTAAAGGACCCCGAAGGTTGAAAAAAATAAAAAAAAACAAAAAAGACAAAAAAGAAATACATTAAAATAACAAGTTTCAGTGTTTAGATGTTGGTTGAGAGCAACATTGAGTGATGACTCGTTCACCTTTGGGTTTAGGTAGGTGTTTTGTGGAGAGTTAGTATGGTAATTGATAGAGAGCATTGGGGGTAGGTTGAAGATTATGTGAGTTTGAATGTGTTGATAACTTGAACCAATTAAAATGTTTCTTTGGTTTGGATTTTTTGTGTGATGAAATGTGATTGGCTCGGTATTTGAATATATATGAAAAATGAGAGGGAAACACAGCCATTTTGAGATTTTAGTGTTTGAGGTATACTTCTGAGGTGTGAGATTGAGACAGAATTTACTGTACAACAGTTTTCTAGAAGGTGAGTTGTTAATTTGTAAGGAGAACTCTGTTGTTCACTTTAAGTTAATAGGAAAAAAAAATTCTGTTAGTTATTTAATGTTTTTCTGTTATACTTATGGATTGAGTAGGGCAACATCAGATGCAGTGCTTTATATTTCTAATTCTTGCTTGATACTATACATTGTCCAGGGAAATACGGCCATTTTGTTATTATAGTGTCTGAGGTACTTTTGTATGGACATTTTGGTGTTCAATTTCTGGTGTGAGATTTACACAGTAGTAACTCTTCTTATAGAATTTAATAGTTTTTCTCTGCCCTATCTCACCCTTACCCTGCAACTTCCCACTGTCTTTTTCTTTCTTTGAATAGTACACTTACATCAATAATGGTTGAAAATGAAGAGTCATTTGACATCGTTATAGAAAATTTTGTGACTGTTATTGAGGTTGTTCCTGTTGATGAGAGTAATCCTGAAGAAGAGCTTTATGATGGAGGAGATGGCATGGACAATTTCTATGATGAAGCTTTGGAGTTCATTGAGTTTGAGGATTCTTTTTGGGAGATTTTCAATATTGACATTGCTGATGATGCAATCTTAGACGATCATTTAAATTTTGGAAATTCCCAACAATAAATTTAAATTTAGTAAATAAATATTGTATGAGAATTTATACTTAACTAAATGTAATTTATGAGGTAGTAGCAAACTGATATTTTTTTGTGTTACATAGTAAGTTTAAATACTTCCGTTCTTCCCCAAAATGTTCTTAAATGTGCATTTGACATGTCTTCTTCATGTCCTGCATCCTTTCTCTCACTGTCTGTCTCTGATGCAGAAGATTGCAACATAAGTAAGTTTAAAGAACAGCAAGTGTGTCTCACCAGAGCAGGAAATCATGCAGTAAGCGCTGTTTCTCTCTTTCTTTTAATAGTACACTAACTTAAAATGATGAATGAAAATGAGGAGCCTACCAACATCTTCTTTGAAATAACAGCAACGTTTATTGAGGCAACTTATCTTATATTGATCCTATAGATGAAACAAATGATGAAGAACATGAAGGAGATACCATGGCAGATTTTTTTGATGAAACACTAGATATGGAATTTATGAAATGTGTAGACGTTGTCGAGTTTGACGAATCATTTTCAGACACTTTGATGGATGAAATTTCTGATGAAGAAATCCTACAAGTTCTTTTAGATTTTGAAAATTCTGATAAATAAATTTTAATGTAGTAAATAAAAAATTGTTTTGAAAATTATACTTATTTAAATGTAATTTATGAGGTAGTAGCAAAGTGATACAATTTTGTATTCTTCATGTCCTGTATCCTTTCTGTCACTGACTGTCTCTGATGCACTAGTTTACAACATAAGTATATAGAACAGCAAGTGTGTTTCACCAGAGTAGGAACTCATGATCCCCTACGCCAATTCTGACCACACATTGAGAAAGGAAGTAATCATGTGAACAAATCTGTTTCTGCTTTCCTGAAAGACTATAGTATGGATTCAATACACCACAATAACTTGCATTACAACATACAATGTATCTACAGAGGAGAGTTAGTTTTTTTTTTTTTTTTTAAATTGCACTAGGTCCGCGCACCGTGAGTGCTTGGTAAATGCACGGTGCGCAAACCCTATTGCCGCCATTTTTGGCATTTCAGAGATTCTGCTTAAGAAAATCTGCTGTGTGTTTGACACTGTTCTATATTTTCAAAAGTGATTTTAAAGGTGAGTAATATAGAGAGAGTGCTGTTTGCAGTATTGGGAAGCATAACAAGCATATTGGGCTTCATTCCTGCTGTATTTTGAAAATGAGTCAGGTTTCCGCATTGTATTGTAGTGTTCATTTAAATGGGTTGTGCTCTGTGTGTAAAATGATTTACCATGCTAAATGTTTTTTGATAACATGTGTGGCTTAAAGATTTTTGACAAGGATCACAGTGAGTGTCTGTGTGAATTAGGGAATTATTTTTTTAACTTTTTCCATAATGTTAGCTGTGTGTGCTTACAGTTTGTATTTTATAGTTTATAAGGTAGACTTCTTTTTAAATTGTTTTTTATGCTTGGATTCAATGCTGGTATAGAGATAGTGTAATGGTTTCATTGGACTTGTAAATATGCTCCTTTTTTAGAAGCGCATTGTGCAACCTTTAACATGGGTGGAAGCAGTGAATGTATGGAGAGGGATAGGAATGGCAGATAGAAAACCATATGGGATTGGTGTCACTACAACGCGGTTTTTTACAACGCATTCCGTTACATCGGAATTTTTACAACGCAGGATCCATTACATCGGATGCCATTACAACGCATGGCATTACATAGCAGATGCTATTACAACGCATGGCATTACATCGTAAGTATAGGTAAGTATATCTTTAAAAAAAAAATGTAATTAAGTTAATTTAATTAATTTAATTTAATTAAAATACATTTTAAAATAGTAATTAATTAAATTTAATAAATGTAAATCTATTTATTTAATTTAATTTTAATAAAAATTGTAATTAATTTTAATTAATTAATATAATGAAATTAATTTAATTTAAATATTTTTAAACATTATAATTAAAATAAATTAATTAAAATATTTTATTTAATTTAATTAATTTAATTAAAAAATGTAATTAATATAATATAATTAATTTAATTTAATAAATATATTTTAATTAATTTATAAATGGTAAATATAATTTAATTAGCCCTAAGCACAAATCCAACCCTGAACCCTAAAACACCCCTGTACCCCAAAACCCAAACCCTACCCTGAAACCTAAAAACACCCCTGTACCCCAAAACCCAAACCCTACCCTGAAACCTAAAAACACCCCTGTACCCCAAAACCCAAACCCTGCCCTGAAACCTAAAAACACCCCTGTACCCCAAAACCCAAACCCTGCCCTGAAACCTAAAAACACCCCTGTACCCCAAAACCCAAACCCTGCCCTGAAACCTAAAAACACCCCTGTACCCCAAAACCCAAACCCTGCCCTGAAACCTAAAAACACCCCTGTACCCCAAAACCCAAACCCTACCCTGAAACCTAAAAACACCCATGTACCCCAAAACCCAAACCCTACCCTGAAACCTAAAAACACCCCTGTACCCCAAAACCCAAACCCTACCCTGAAACCTAAAAACACCCCTGTACCCCAAAACCCAAACCCTACCCTGAAACCTAAAAACACCCCTGTACCCCAAAACCCAAACCCTACCCTGAAACCTAAAAACAGCCCTGTACACCTGTACTTATTTTAAAAATTACTTTAATTAATATAATAAATAATAAATTAATAATATTAAAAAACATAAATAAATATATTTAATTATAATTAATATTAATAAAATTAAAAAAAATTAAATACTTACCTATACTTACGATGTAATGCCATGCGTTGTAATAACATCTGCTATGTAATGCCATGCGTTGTAATGGCATCCGATGTAATGGATCCTGCGTTGTAAAAGTTCCGTTGTAAAAGCCTCCCGTTGTAAAAGTTGCGATGTAACGGTGCATCACCACCATATGAAATGGTGTGCGAGGTGCATAAAGGATTTCACTAATGGCATCAATTGAGATGGAATATAAGATAAAGAGGGGCATATTTACAAGACGCTTGCGCAATGTTTGACATTACTGCTGGTACAGAGATAGTGTAATGGTTTCATTGGCATATTTACAAGCTGCTTGCGCAATGTTTGACATTAATGCTGGTATAGAGATAGTGTAATGGTTTCATTACGCAATGTAGACACTCGTTATAGTTAGGTATTAGCATTTACACAGCTCTCACAGCCCACACAGCTCTCACAGCTCACACAGCCCTCACAGCCCACACAGCTCTCACAGCCCGCACAGCTCTCACAGCCCACACAGCTCACACAGCCCTCACAGCCCACACAGCTCACATCCCACACAGCTCTCACAGTTCTCACAGCCCACACAGCTCTCACAGCCCACACAGCTCTCACAGCCCACACAGCTCTCACAGCTCTCACAGCTCTCACAGCCCTCACAGCCCTCACAGCCCACACAGATCTCATAGCCCACACAGCTCTCACAGCCCACACTGCTCTCACAGCTCACACAGCCCTCACAGCCCACACAGCTCACATCCCACAGAGCTCTCACAGCTCTCACAGCCCATACAGCTCTCACAGCCCTCAGAGCCCACACAGCTCTCACAGCCCACACAGCTCTCACAGGCCTCACAGCCCTCACAGCACACACAGCCCTCACAGCCCTCACAGACCTCACAGCCCACACAACTCTCACAGCCCACACAGCTCTCATAGCCCACACAGCCCACACAGCTCTCACAGCTCTCACAGCCCACACAGCCCACACAGCCCACACAGCTCTCACAGCCCACACAGCTCTCTCAGCCCACACAGCTCTCACAGCTCTCACAGCCCACACAGCTCTCACAGACCACACAGCTCTCACAGACCACACAGCTCTCACAGCCCACAAAGCTCTCACTGCTCACACAGCCCTCACAGCCCACACAGCTCACATCCCACACAGCTCTTACAGCCCACACAGCTCGCATAGCTCTCACAGCTCTCACAGCCCACACAGCTCTCACAGCCCTCACAGCCCACACAGCCCTCACAGCCCTCACAGTCCACACAGCTCTCACAGCCCACACAGCTCTTACAGCCCACACAGCTCTCACAGCCCACACAGCTCTCACAGCCCACACAGCTCTCACAACCCACACAGCTCTCACAGCCCACACAGCTCTCACAGCCCACACAGCTCTCACAGCCCACACAGCCCACACAGCCCACACAGCCCACACAGCTCTCACAGCACACACAGCTCTCACAGCCCACACAGCTCTCACAGCCCACACAGCCCTCACAGCCCTCACAGCCCACACAGCTCACATCCCACAGAGCTCTCACAGGTCTCACAGCCCATACAGCTCTCACAGCCCATGCAGCCCACACAGCTCTCACAGCACACGCAGCTCTCATGGCCCACACAGCTCTCACAGGCCTCACAGCCCTCACAGCCCACACAGCCCTCACAGCCCACACAACTCTCACAGCCCACACAGCTCTCACAGCCCACACAGCCTACACAGCTCTCACAGTCCACACAGCTCTCACAGCCAACACAGCTTTCAAAGCTCTCACAGCCCACACTCTCACAGCCCACACAGCTCTCACAGCCCGCAGAGCTCTCATAGCCCACACAGCTCTGACAGCTCTCACAGCCCACACAGCTCTCACAGCACACACAGCTCTCACAGCCCACACAGCTCTCACAGCCCACACAGCCCTCACAGCCCACACAGCTCCCACAGCCCACACAGCTCTCACAGACCACACAGCCCTCACAGCCCACACAGCTCTCACAGCCCACACAGCCCTCACAGCTCACACAACCCTCACAGCCCAAACAGCTCACATTCCACAGAGCTCTCACAGCTCTCACAGCCCATACAGCTCTCACAGCCCTCACAGCCCACACAGCTCTCACAGCACACACAGCTTTCACGGCCCACACAGCTCTCACAGGCCTCACAGCCCACACAGCCCTCACAGCCCTCACAGCCCTCACAGCCCACACAACTTTCACAGCCCACACAGCTCTCATAGCCCACACAGCCCACACAGCTCTCACAGTCCACAGAGCTCTCACAGCCCACACAGCCCACACTCTCACAGCCCAGACAGCTCTCACAGCTCTCACAGCCCACACAGCTCTCACAGCTCTCACAGCCCACACAGCCCTCACAACCCACACAGCTCTCACAGCTCACACAGCCCTCACAGCCCAAACAGCTCACATCCCACACAGCTCTCACAGCTCTCACAGCCCATACAGCTCCCACAGCCCACACAGCTCTCACAGCCCACACAGCTCTCACAGCCCACACAGCTCTCACATGCCTCACAGCCCTCACAGCCCACACAGCTCTCACAGCCCACACAGCTCCCACAGCCCACACAGCTCTCACAGCCCACACAGCCCACACAGCTCTCACAGCCCACACAGCTCTCACAGCCCACAGAGCTCTCACAGCTCTCACAGCCCACACAGCTCACAGCACACACAGCTCACGGCCCAAACAGCTGTCACAGCCCACACAGCTCTCAAAGCTCACACAGCCCACACAGCTCTCACAGCCCACACAGCTCTCACAGCCCACACAGCTCACACAGCCCACACTCTCACAGCCCACACAGCTCTCATAGCCCACACAGCTCTCATAGCCCACACAGCTCTCACAGCCCACACAGCTCTCACAGCCCACACAGCTCTCACAGCCCACACAGGTCTCACAGCCCACACAGCCCTCACAGCCGACACAGCCCTCACAGCTCACACAGCCCTCACAGCCCACACAGGTCGCACAGGTCGCACAGCCCACACAGCTCTCACAGCCTACACAGCTCTCACAGCCCACACAGCTCTCACGGCCCACACAGCTTTCACAGCCCATACAGCTCTCACAGCTCACACAGCCCTCACAGCCCACACAGCTCACATCCCACACAGCTCTCACAGCTCTCACAGCCCATAAAGCTCTCACAGCTCTCACAGCCCATACAGCTCTCACAGCCCATACAGCTGTCACAGCCCACACAGCTCTCACAGCCCACACAGCTCTCACAGCCCACACAGCTTGCACAGCTCACACAGCTCGCACAGCCCACACAGCTCTAGCAGCTCTCACAGCCCACACAGCCCTCACAGCCTACACAGCTCCCACAGCCAACGCAGCTCACAGCCCACACAGCTCCCACAGTCTTCACAGCCCTCACAGCCCACACTCTCACATCACACACAGCTCTCACAGCTCTCACAGCCCACACAGGCCGCACACAGCTCACATCCCACACAGCTCTCACAGCCCACACAGCTCTCACAGCTCTATCAGCTCTCACAGCCCACACAGCTCTCACAGCCCACACAGCTCTCACAGGTCAGACAGCCCTCACAGCCCACACAGCTCTCACAGCCCACACAGCTCTTACAGCCCACACTGCTCTCACAGCCCACACAGCTCTCACAGCTCTCACAGCTCTCACAGCCCACACAGCCCTCACAGCCCACACAGCTCTCATAGGCCACATAGCTCTCACAGCCCACACAGCTCTCACAGCTCTCACAGCTCTCACAGCCCACACAGCCCTCACAGCCCACACAGCTCTCATAGGCCACACAGCTCTCATAGGCCACACAACCCTCACAGCTCACACAGCCCTCACAGTCCACACAGCTCATGTCCCACAGAGCTCTCACAGGTCTCACAGCCCACACAGCTCACATCCCACACAGCTCTCACAGCTCTCACAGCCCATACAGCTCTCACAGCCCACACAGCTTGCACAGCCCACACAGCTCTCACAGCCCACACAGCTCTCACAGCCCACACAGCTCTTACAGCTCACACAGCCCTCACAGCCCACACAGCTCTCACAGCCCACACAGCTCTCACAGCCCACACAGCTCTCACAGCCCACACAGCTCTCACAGCCCACACAGCTCTCACAGCCCACACAGCCCTCACAGCCCACACAGCCCTCACATCCCACACAGCCCTCACAGCTCACACAGCCCTCACAGCCCACACAGCTCGCACAGCCCACACAGCTCTCACAGCCCACACAGCTCTCACGGCCCACACAGCTCTCACGGCCCACACAGCTCTCACAGCCCATACAGCTCTCACAGCTCACACAGCCCTCACAGCCCACACAGCTCACATCCCACACAGCTCTCACAGCTCTCACAGCCCATACAGCTCTCACAGCTCTCACAGCCCAAACAGCTCTCACAGCCCATACAGCTGTCACATGACACACAGCTCTCACAGCCCACACAGCTCGCACAGCCCACACAGCCCACACAGCTCTCACAGCTCTCAAAGCCCACACAGCCCATACAGCCCTCACAGCCCACACACCTCTCACAGCCCACACAGCTCTCACAGCTCACACAGCTCTCACAGCCCGCACAGCTCTCACAGCCCGCACAGCTGTCACAGCCCACACAGCTCTCACAGCTCTCGCAGCCCACACAGCCCACACACCTCTCACAGCCCACACAGCTCTTACTGCTCACACAGCCCTCACAGCCCAAACAGATCACATCCCACACAGCTCTCACAGCCCACACAGCTTTCACAGCTCCCACAGCTCTCACAGCCCACACAGCTCTCACAGGTCACACAGCCCTCACAGCCCACACAGCTCTCACAGTCCACACATCTCTTACAGCCCACACAGCTCTCACAGCCCACACAGCTCTCACAGCTCCCACAGCTCTCACAGCCCACACATCCCTCACAGCCCACACAGCTCTCATATCCCACACAGCTCTCACAGCCCACAACGCCCTCACAGTTCACACAGCCCTCACGGCCCACACAGATCACATCCCACAGAGCTCTCACAGCTCTCACAGCCCACACAGCTCACATCCCACACAGCTCTCACAGCTCTCACAGCTCTTACAACTCACACAGCCCTCACAGCCCACACAGCTCTCACAGCCCACACTCTCACAGCCCACACAGCTCTCACAGCCCACACAGCTCTCACAGCCCACACAGCTATCATAGCCCACACAGACCTCACATCCCACACAGCCCTCACAGCTCACACAGCCCTCACAGCCCACACAGCTCGCACAGCCCACACAGCTCTCACAGCCCACACAGCTCTCACAGCCCATACAGCTCTCACAGCTCTCACAGCCCACACAGCTCACATCCCACACAGCTCCCACAGCTCTCACAGCCCATACAGCTCTCACAGCTCTCACAGCCCATACAGCTCTCACAGCCCATACAGCTGTCACAGGACACACAGCTCTCACAGCCCACACAGCTCGCACAGCCCACACAGCTTGCACAGCCCACACACCTCTCACAGCTCTCAAAGCCCACACAGCCCTCACAGCCCTCACAGCCCACGCAGCCCACCACCCACACAGCTCTCATAGTCTTCACAGCCCTCACAGCCCACACTCTCCCATCCCACACAGCTCACACATCTCTCACAGCCCATACAGCCCTCACAGCCCATAGAGCTCTCACAGCCCACACAGCTCTCACAGCTCACACAGGTCTCACAGCCCACACAGCTCTCACAGCCCGCACAGCTCTCACAGCCCACACAGCTCTCACAGCTCTCGCAGCCCACACAGCCCACACAGCTCTCACAGCCCACACAGCTCTTACAGCACACACAGCCCTCACAGACCACACAGCTCACATCCCACGCAGCTCTCACAGCCCACACAGCTCTCACAGCTCTCACAGCCCACACAGCTCTCACAGCCCACATAGCTCTCACAGGTCACACAGCCTTCACAGCCCACACAGCTCTCACAGCCCACACAGCTCTCACAGCCCACACAGCTCTCACAGCCCACACAGCTCTCACAGCCCACACAGCTCTCACAGCCCACACAGCTCTCATAGACCTCACAGCCCACACAGCTCTCACAGCCCACACAGCTCTCAGAGCCCACACAGCTCTCACAGCCCACACAGCTCTCACAGCCCACACAGCTCTCACAGCCCACTGAGCTCTCACAGCTCTCACAGCCCACACAGCTCACAGCCCACACAGCTCTCACAGCTCACACACCCCTCACAGCCCACAGAGCTCACATCCCACACAGCTCTCACAGCCCACACAGCTCTCACAGCCCACACAGCTCTCACAGACCACACAGCTCTCACAGCCCACACAGCTCTCACAGCCCACACAGCTCTCACAGCTCACACAGCTCTCACAGCCCACACAGCCCACACAGCTCTGGCAAAGATAGTGCCAGCCGCGAACAAGCACTGGCAAAGACAATAACGGCAGCAAAGAAACACTGGCAAAGACAGTAACGGCAGCAAAGAAACACTGGCAAAGACAATAACGGCAGCAAAGAAACTTTGGCCCCAATTGAGGGATCTGCCTGTAATTTTCCTTAAATTTGCTTCGCTGCGCTCCGCTCCATCCCTGAAAGTTTTGGGGGGATTTGTCAAGCGGTGGCATTTCATATTGTTTTCTATCTGCAATTCCTATCCCTCTGTATACATTTGCTGCTTGCATCCATGTTAAAGGTAGCGCAGAGCGCTTGTAAAAAAGGAGCATATTTACAAGCCCAATAAACCCATTAGCACTATCTCTATATCAGCATTGAATTCAAGTATGAGAAACACTTTAAAAAGAAGTCTACTGTATAAGGTAAAAGATACAAACTGTAAGCATACACAGCTATTATTAAGGAAAAAGATGAAAATATAATTCCTTAATTCACATACACACTCAGTGGGATGCTTGTCAAAAATCTTAAAGCCAGTCATTTCAGCAAAAAACATTTAGCTTGTTCAATCGTTTTAGGCACAGAGAGTGAGATGACACACACACAAACAGACAGATGGTATAGGCAGAGATTGAGATGACACACACATACAAACAGAGAGATGGTGGAAGGAGAGAGTGAGATGAGGCATGCAAAGAGGGAGATAGTGCAGGCAAAGAGTGACATGAGACACACAAAGAGAGATGTGAACTAGTGTTGTTAATGTTTAGTTAATGTGTTTGCTATGTGTTATGTTAGTAGTGGTCTATAATATGTCACATTTTTCTTTTCAACAGATTGTAATTATCTACAGAGTCACAATAGACTATGCCTATGAAAGACCGGCAAAATAAACTTCATAAGAAAGTTTTATTGACTAAGAGGACTCATTTAGAAGATTCATCCAAAGGACAATCTTCAGAGAAAAGAAAATATGCTCCTGGTAAACAAACCAAGGAATTTTTAAGGAAATTGTTAAAATGCAGAAAAAGTCAAGAAAGTGTTTCTACGAAAAAAAAAACAAGTTGTAACTAGAAAGAAAAAGCAGAGGTCACCAAAAAATGGTATAATGGTACAAGGAGATCATAGTGTGTCTGGTAATCATAGGAGAAATCAGTTTATTGACATTCATAGACGAATGTTTCGTAAAGAGTAGTTTTGAATTTATTAAAAAATCTTAAGAAATATAATAGGAAAACAACTTTTTACAAGAAAAAGAAAAGAATAGAAACGTTTGTTGATCAGGCTTTTGAAGTGAAGAGAAAGCTGTATATTTTAGTAATCAATAGAGTTCATACACTAGATAAGGCAATCAATGATTTGAAATCAAAATGTAAGTGGAAAAGAGTAATCAATCGAACTAATTTTTGTGATATTTTTTCGGGGGAATGGAAGCATAGTTCAAGTAGTGACCATTCAACCAATGGGGTTAACCCAATTAGTCAAAGGACCTGGGTAATAGTTTATATGTAGAAACAAGTTGGTCCCTGACACAACTTCAATCACTCACTTAATGTAAATCTTATTGTTTAAGGTAAACAGATCATAAATCTGAAAAAAGGAGACGTATTATTTGCAAGAAACAATAATCAATATTTGTACAATAAACCCAACACAGACAATACAAAGGGCCAATTTATACTCAATCTTTTCTTGGTGTAGTAGCAAATTTATTTACATGCTTATAAAATAGAGAAAAAGAAAGGACTGCAACCTGCAGTAAGAAAAAGGGGGTGCTCAAGTGAATTGAAAGGAAGTAGATTAAAGGACAAAGTTAAGATATTTATGTACAACTAAAAATACAATTTTTCAATTGGACAACCAAAAACAGGCCTACCCATACATTAATATCTGTACAATTCGATCATACAAGAGGGGGAAGGGATAGGGACAGTGACAGTTTCAAGGTGTAGGCCTCAGAATGATGGGGGCGTGATAGTCGACGTTTCGACCCTGGCGCAAAAACAGGGGGGTTCACAACCTCTGCTGCGGGTCTTCTTCAGGACTGGGGTAAGGGAAAGGGACGGGGGACCTAAAAAGGAATTGATTAAGAGTTAGATTGACCAATCAAATGTAACAATTCCTGATTATCTCAATAAAATAGTGTTGGGTACATTACCAATGGTAACGTGAAGGGCTCTCGTCAATAAGACTGGACGGGCCAGCTGCAAAAGACAGAAAGACTAACTAAGCGCCCATCTCCAAAAGGCACAGTTATACAGTGTATATCTAGCCTATTAGCAACAGGATTAATTGGAACAGGATTCACCTAACGATGACTTGTAGGTGACAATCCAAGAGTGAATATAAAGGGGCCGATTAGGATGGAGGATTTTCCGCCTCCTCCGGGCCGGCGGAAGCCACCGCCGGCCCGGAGGAGGCGGAAAATCCTCTGCGGAGTCACCAAAGACCCACCGCCGCATTACGATGGCTGGTGGGTCTTGGTTTCTGTCCGCTGCTTTTCCGCCGCGGTCGGATTACAACCGCGGCGGAAAAGCTCTCATTTGGCTGGCAGTGTCTATCAGACACCGCCAGCCAAATTAGGATGCATTAGTAAACATGCTTTTCCGCGGCGGTTTTTCCGCCGTGGGAAAGCATGTGTACTTTTGCTTTTGGGGGCCCGTTGCGGGCCCCCAGGGTGTCGGCGGGTGGGGGGTGCACATGGGGGGTACCTATGGTACCCCCCAGTATTTACATGCATAAAGCGGCAGGCACCGCGCGGTGCCTGCCGCTTTGTGCATGTAAATGTAAAACATGCACTTTTAACATTGCGGCAGGTGCTGCTTGAAGCAGCACCCGCCGCAATGTTAAATATCCAGGATGTGACCGCCAGGGTGGCGGTCACATCCTAATTTGCACGGAGGGACCACCGCAGCCCATGTGGACGGTCCCTCCACCTCTGGGATGGCGGAAGGACGCAAGTCCGTCCGCCATCCTAATCGGCCCCTTAATGCAGAGCACAGTTATGTGCAAATTTCAGAGTTCCCTGATGTGTAGTTCTATGGGAAAAGGGGAAAAACAAAACGGGGTGCCATAGGTCAAAAGTTATTAAATTGACACACACCCAAAGTAACAATGAGCTCGATGAAACGATCCAATTACAAATTGAGTAACAAAACAGTGACTCACCCCCGAGTTTGTAAGGGTAGTTTGATTGAAGGGTCACTCGCTCACAAACACAGTCACAAGAAGACTCGTAACCGGTCAAAAATAGAAGAGTCCCATTGGATGGGGTCCAATGTCGAGAGAAAAAAGAGGAGCCGAGGTCAATGCCCACTCTGATCGGGACCTCTGGGTATGTTATGTGGCGAAAAGAAACGTCAAGGGACATTCCACACCAATAGTTTCCTGGGTAGTTATTTAAAAGACCTCCAATTTTAAGGGATTCAGAGGACGACGGGCTCTAATGGCGTTCGGTCGATGTATCGAAAATTAGGGGGTGTGTCCGAAGGTACACGCTTCGTTTGGTCACATGGGACGGCGCGCTTACTCCGGCTATTTCAACAGAAGACTTCCGGGTAAAAAACAAAAAGAGGACTAATCCTCTAATATTCCCAGAGAATAAGGATACATTCAAGATGGACTCCGATTATCGTAATAGTTAATTGTCGTATTAATGCGAGTGGAATACATTTGACTTTCGGATTTGTAGTGCTCCATTCAAGTCGGATTCGGTGGAAGTAGGTCAAAGTATTAATTAAAAAGCAACATCGATATAGAAAGGAGGAACAATTGTACACACATTTGTTAATGGTAAAGATCAATCAGACATATATTGACAATTTTAGCATAACAGTAAATGCATCACCTGATTTGATTTTCTTGTACATATTTCACATTCGTAACTGGTGCAATTTTTGTAAAACGATTATTTAGTTTGGTGAACACATCCTGGTAACATTATACTGTGTGCTCCAACAAACTACAATAAACACATTATTTGAAAACAATATGCCTACGAGTCTATGCCTATGTAAACCATTACTGAACACCGAAACTGACAGATAATACATTAAACAATACAGTACGACCGAACGCCATTAGAGCCCGTCGTCCTCTGAATCCCTTAAAATTGGAGGTCTTTTAAATAACTACCCAGGTAACTATTGGTGTGGAATGTCCCTTGACGTTTCTTTTCGCCACATAACATACCCAGAGGAACCGATCAGAGTGGGAATTGACCTCGGCTCCCCTTTTTCTCTCGACATAGGACCCCATCCAATGGGACTCTTCTCTTTTTGACCGGTTACGAGTCTTCTTGTGACTGCATGTGTGAGCGAGTGACCCTTCAATCAAACTACCCTTACAAACACGGGGGTGAGTCACTGTTTTGTTACTCAATTTGTAATTGGATCGTTTCATCGAGCTCATTGTTACTTTGGGTGTGTGTCAATTTAATAACTTTTGACCTGTGGCATCCCGTTTGTTTTTCCCCTTTTCCCATAGAACTACACATGAGGGAACTCTGAAATTTGCACATAACTGTGCTCCGCATTAAATATTCACTCTTGAATTGTCACCTACAAGTCATCGTTAGGTGAGTCCTGTTCCAATTAATCCTGTTGCTAATAGGCTAGACAGACACTGTATAACTGTGCCTTTTGGAGATGGGCACTTAGTTAGTCTTTCTGTCTTTTGCAGCTGGCCCGTCCAGTCTTATTGACGAGAGCCCTTCACGTTACCATTGGTAATGTACCCAACACTATTTTATTGAGATAATCAGAAAATGTTACATTTGATTGGTCAATCTAACTCTTAATCAATTCCCTTTTAGGTCCCCTGTCCCTTCCCCTTACCCCAGTCCTGAAGAAGACCCGCAGCAGAGGTTTTGAATCCCCCCGTTTTTGCGCCAGGGTCGAAACGTCGACTATCACGCCCCCATCATTCTGAGGCCTACACCTTGAAACTGTCCCTATCCCTTTCCCCTCTTGTATGATCGAATTGTATAGATATTAATGTATGGGTAGGCCTGTTTTTGGTTGTCCAACTGAAATTTTTTATTTTTAGTTGTACATAAATATCTTAACTTTGTCCTTTAATCTACTTCCTTTCAATTCACTTGAGCACCCCCTTTTTCTTACTGCAGGTTGCAGTCCTTTCTTTTTCTCTATTTTATAAACATTTACATAAATTTGCTACTATACCAAGAAAAGATTGAGTATAAATTGGCCCTTTGTATTGTCTGTGTTGGGTTTATTGTACCAATATTGATTATTGTTTCTTGCAAATAATACATTTCCTTTTTTCAGATTTATGATCTGTTTACCTTAAACAATAAGATTTACATTAAGTGAGTGATTGAAGTTGTGTCAGGGACCACCTTGTTTCTACATATAGTTCAAGTAGTGAGCCCTTTTTTAATGAAGAGAGTTACTTTCAGGATAATGATTTGGTGCATGCAGTTGACACCAGTGGTCGAGCATATGAGGTGAAGGACGGTTGTCCAGTTGAAAAAGAAAAAAATGTGCCTAGAAATGCAGATGAGGTGTTAGCTGATGAATTTTTAGGGAGACATGCTAAGAGTCCGATATATACTTGGAATTGTAGTAGTATTTGTAGTGTGCGACAGGATTCTATTAATTTGTTTTGCAATTTCTTACGTACATATAGTAAGAAAAGTCTAAAACAAAAGTTTAAGATGTTACAAGACTTAGATCCTTGCAGAGTGAGGGAAAAAACAGGTTTGCATGGTCATTCATTGGCTTGTCTTTCTAGAAAAGTATGTCAGAGTACTTTTCACCATTTTAGGATGTTAGGAGTGCATCAAACTAAAGTGAGGAAAATAGTGAGAAGGTTGTATTATGCAAAAAGTCCAGCACTTAGGCTAAAACCGTTAAACAGTGCTCTTTTGCATGGATCTGAATTAGATGTCAAGAAGATTTGTGAAGAAATAGAGTTTTGTTACTTTGGTGAAAAAGAGGACACTGCCATAAATGATACGGTAATAGAAAGTAATGTGGAAGAGAATGTACAGATTGTAAGTACTCAAAATTTTGATCATGAAATTACAAAGTTTAAGATAATTTCAAGTGAAAGGCCAAATTTTTCTTGTGTGTGTTGTCGACGAACTCATTATAAGAATCAGACTCGGTTAGTTGATTTATATGTTAAAAGTGAAATGGAAAATAATAATGAATGGAAGGATTTTGCAACTTATTTGTTGGTTGAGAATTGTTTTGATTTGGGTTCTGATCTGCGTATTTATAAATATTGTTATAATAAATTAAATGAAAACAGAATGCCTGCTAGAGCTGTACATAATAATCTTGAGTTGGTAAAGATTCCGTGTGAATTGATGGGTTTAAATACCTATGAGTGTATTTTGATTCAATGTGTGCATCCTTTTCAGGCTATTGTTCGCTTGTAGCCTAAGACGGGGAAATTGCCTCCTTCAGATTTACAGAGAGGATTAAAGGGAAGAGTTGTTTATTTGCCTTTAGATTTAAAGAAAAATATTGACACCATTGGCGTAGAAAAAGTGGAAGAGGAACCTCTAGTTATTCTAGTTAATGGCGTTCCTACAAAGAGTAAGAAAATCTGACAAGAATTAGTGGATGTTAGGAAAGTCAAAAAGGCAACGTTGTATTTAGTAAAAAACAATCAGTATTGCAAAAATGTATATGTAGGAGAAGAGGAAACAGCTGTAGAAGATTCATCAGTGGACAGATTGAAAAAGTAGATGTGTCTAGAAGTGAACAGATTTAAGAGCATTATAGTGTTCATCCTTTGCCTTCCAAAGAAGTAATGGGAAATGCTATTGAGTTGTTCCAAATAAAAGAAGCCAAAGGAAGTCCCATAAGTGTATGGGAAGAAAGCTTGGAAGCTCGTTGTTTTCCTCAATTGTTTCCAACAGGTCAAGGTGGAAGATATGATGACCGACCTGTTCGAATTCCTGCGTCGGAATACCGGACTTTAAGATTATATGCATTAGATCCAAGATTTCGTCAATGCATTCCATATTTGTTTCATCTTCTGTTTGAGAGTGACTTCTCTGGACTATCTTATGCTGTGAACCATATACTGAAATCTGGAGTACATCTTCAAAATGTTTCGGCAAGGGACTTTATGGATAAAGTCCAAGTGGAAGACAGTATTTTGGAATCTCACCTAATCAATCTCATGGCATGTCAGCGTGGTACGAATGAGTATTGGTACCGTCGACATGGGGAATTGAAATGTATGCTAAGAAACTTAGGAACTCCTTTATGGTTCCTCACTCTTAGCTGTGCTGAGTATGCCCGGGAAGACTTACTTGAATTTCTTCGAGAGGCAAATGGAAACATAGAAAATATAGAATTCAAGACACCTGGAGAACTGTGCTCTTTGGATCCAGTTAATGTTTGTAGGTATTTTAATCATCGATTTGAAGCTATGATGTCTTTCATCACAAACAAAAAAAATCCTCCACTTGGAGAGGTTTTGGATTTCTTTTGGAGAAAGGAGTATCAAGCAAGAGGTGCTCCTCACATGCATATGCTGCTATGGATCAAAGATGCTCCCAAATTTGGAACAGATTCGGATGACACAGTGATGAGTTTCATTGAACAATATTCCACATGTGTTGTTCCGAAAAGTACAGAAGAAGACAATTTACGACATCAAGTCTTACGCTTTCAAACCCATCGCTGTGGAAAGTACTGTCGTCAAGTTCAAATCCAAGGAGAAGTTCTACACAATATGTTGTTTTGGATTTCCACGACCAGTAATATGTAAAGGAAGAGTGAACAATTTTATGTCTTCACTGCGACATACAGTGGCAAGAAAATCACCGAAAAATACGTACAACTTGAAAAGAAATGAAGAGTCCAAATACATAAATGACTACAACCCAGTCATTTTGTCCATGTGGAATGCTAACATGGATATTCAATATGTTGCTGACAACTCTATTGCTGTGGCTCGATATGTAACGTCTTGCATCACAAAATCAGAAAAGATGGAACTGAAGGAAATGTGGGAGGATATTTCGCATGAAAAGAGCCTCAGTATGAAATTATACAGTTACAGTCTGAAGATGTTGTCGCATCGAGAAATTGGAGCATATGAATGTTCAGATCGGTTATCATCAGCAAGTCTGTACGCCAAATCGAGATCCATCATTTGGGTAAGTCTAGGTCTTGCTGCAACACGAAACCGAGTTTTGAAGTCTGCACAAGAAATTGAATATTTGGCGGAGTTTCAACCAAATAGTACAGATATTTTGAAGACAAACATGTTGGATACATATTATCCAAATAGAAGTAGTCATCTTGAGAACGTTTGTCTCTATGAAGTACTGCAAAGCTATACTTTTAAGAGGAATATGACAGAAGATATCAATAAAGGAGTATATGCTTTAATTGGATGTGAAGGATGTCTGGTGAAACAAAGAAAAGAACATTTGATTAATCATCGTAAATGAGTTGCGAATATCCTGATAAAAGGGAATTTTACTATTTAGCTCTTTTGCAACTCTTTAAGCCATGGCGTTCTGAAGAGGAACTACTTGGAGATTTTCTCAGTTTTGAAGATTGTTTCAATGCAACTAAGGATACCATAGAATGTCCTGTTTTTTCAAATTATCTGCAAATGTTGAACGATGAAATACAGCAAGAAGCTATCATTGCAGCAGAGATTGCTAGAGACAGTTCTCAAGACAGTCAGAGTTCTGCTTCGTTGAGTCAGGATCTAATAGGAGGACCAGTTATCCAAAATGAAGCTGCCACTGCCACGGAAGAGGTGGAAAGAGCCATGGAACAAGCTCAGGAGGATGTAGTTAATTTAGAAGATTTGGAAAATCAACTAAACGTGGAGCAGAAAAAAATATATGATGAAGTCACAGAACAGATTGAGCATGGTTTACGTCATGATAAAAAAGAGTGCTCATGTATGTCATTTGAACCTGTCCGAGTGTATGTGAGTGGAGAAGCTGGAACTGGGAAAAGTTTTCTGATTAAATCAATTGCAAGTTATCTGCAGATAAGAACAGAGTCATCACTGTCTTGTGTTGTTACTGCTCCAACTGGGTTGGCAGCACATAACATTAAAGGGATTACTTTACATCATTTATTGATGCTGCCAGTAGAGCATGATAAGAAATTACAATACCACAAGCTATCTGGAGAAGCTTGTTGTGAAGTTGGTAGAGTCCTGAAGAAAATGGAACTTCTTATCATTGATGAGGTAAGCATGGTTTCAAATGTGATGCTTGCTCCTGTGCATTTAAGAATGCAACACATTCTTAAAACAGAGTATGATGTGTTATTTGGAGGCAAACACATCATTGTCTTTGGAGATCTACGGCAGCTAACTCCAGTGAAAGGACAACCAGTGATTAAGATGCTTACGCATGAAGATACAAGAAAGTGCCTAGGAAGCATTGGAAATGTGAATATCTGGTTATATTTTAAATATGCAGAACTGCTTCAAAACATGCGACAGGCAAAGGATGAAGATTATAAAAATATTCTACAAGATGTAAGAATTGGAAAAGTAACTGAACATGGCAAAGAAGCTTTACAGTCACTATTAATTTCAAATTTATTTCAAAAGGAAAATATTCTCCCAGAGATTATTTATCAGAAAGTTGCTGAAAACAAAACTGTAATATGCTTGATGCCAACTCTTCGAGAATGTTCAGTCTTCAACAACAAAATGTTAGAGTTAGAACATCGAGAGATTGTGAAACTGGAAGCTATTGATAAATAGAGCACGAAGGAGTTACTATTGTTTTATCAGAAAAGTTGAAATCAAAGTTGGATTCTTTAGAGAAGACAATTTCTAAAACTGCTGGTTTTGAAAAGACTCTATAGGGTGTGGCATATGTTGCTTTATCTCGAGTCAGAACTTTATCTGGATTGTACTTGATTGATTTTGATGAGACAAAGATTAGTGCAGATCTAAATTGTGTAAAGGAATATAATAGGTTAAGAAGAGAGTATGCTCCAAATTTACCTCAATATCCTCTATTTGAAAAGCGTGTAGTAGGCCGAAAAAGAAGAAATGAGAAAAATTGTAGCAAGGCTGTAGCAAAAAAAAGAAAGCTAGATGAACCAGTAATTGTAAGCAGAAACAAAGAGGATTCTGTTGAAGATATTGTTGGATTTCAGTTTGAGAACAGTTCTGGTGTTAACTGCTATGCTAATGTAGTGGTTAATGTTGTTTTTTTCTCAAAAGTTTGCAAGAACAGATTGTTGAAAATCGGGATCAAAGTTTTTGTTGTTTTTTGAATACTGTGTTTGAGAAATGTAGCAGTGATAGAACAAATATAGAAAGTGTTTCTGATATTCAAAATGATTTAGACATATGTTCTGGTATAACTCAATTTTCTCAGGATATTCAGCAAGATTGCCAGGAATTTCTAATGTACATGCTTGTTGTATTGCAAGAGGAAGGTATAGATGTTGAAAATATTTTTGGCCTTTCTTATAAATGGCAACATGTCTGCAATAATTGTTCCTTTTCAAGTAGTACAACAGTAGATACCGAAAGTATTATATATTTGACTTTACCAGACTGCAAATCAGTGTCTTTTAATAATCTAGTTAGAGCAACTGATCAAAACATGGTTTGTACCCAATGTAACTGTGCAATGCTATCAACATTATTTATACAAAGTTATGGACAGTACGTAATTTTAATGTTCCAACGATGTAGACCTGATGGAACTAAATTAACAACTTCAATTAAAAATGTTGTGGCTTCTCAATTATCAATTTCAGGAAGAACCTTTGTAACAGTAGCAATTATTTTCCATGATGGTCCTTCAACAACATCTGGACATTATACAGCTTATTTAAAATGTCAAAACGGTTGGACTTATTGTAATGATACTGTTTTGAATTTCAAAAAACGTTTGCCTTTTGACTTAAAAAATTCTTACCTAGTGTTTTTACAACCTATATTTTAGGAAAAGTAATTGGCCTAGAAAGTTTAGAGCAATTAATAAAAGTTAGTCATCAGGATACTATATGATGTTCAGATTCTGATAGTTTACTGGTTGTTTAAGGTTTTATTGACATGATACAGATCCTTGGGTGGAGATATAAATATTGTTAGGTGTTACGAAAGTCGTTGGAGCTTTTCATGCAGAAGGTCGGGAAATGGAAGGTCAAGAGTATTATTAAGTATTTTCCAAAACAAGGAATTTTTACGTACTATTTGGCCATGTGGGAAAGTACATCAATGAAAAATGAGTTTCTCTGGTAAATGTTGATAATATATGTTTTTACATAATTTTGTAATGATACTCAATTGATTTTCAAACAACGTTTGCCTTTTGACTTAACAAATTCTTATCTAGTGTTTTTAGAACCCAAATTTTAGTGAAAGTAATTGGACAATGAAGATTGGAACAGTTAATAAAAGGAAGTGTGTTGTTCAAAATTAGTTTGTGAGTGAAAGTGATCAAGATAATTAGTAAACTGGTAGTTGTCACAGAGGTAGTATAAGTGTATCACATAGTGAGTGATATCAGTATTGTAGGAAATGTTTATCAAGAGTAAGTCAGAGGTGTAAATATAATTTTTGTTAGATGATGAAATAGATGTTGGACTTTTCATTCCGAAAGTCGGGTAAATGGAAGTTTAAAACTACTAATAAGTCATTTCCAAAAAGAGGACTTTCTGTATACCATTTGGCCATGTGGAAAGGTATGTAAATGAAGATTACGTATTTCTGGTAAATGTGGTTAATATACGTTTCTATATCACTTTAGTTTGAGAGTATAATAATGAGATACTGTATCTTAAAAATTCCTGTTTGGAAGAAAACATTTAAGATATGTTTTTTCTACATTTTATGTTTTTTTTAAACACAATCATTTTGATTGTGTTTTTTTTTGCCCGCTGTGATATGATGAGTAGTATTGAACTCACTGTTTTTAGTGAAAATCAATATATTCTGAGAACAGCAAAAATAAACCATATAACATGTTGTACAAGTTAATTTGCATTTTGTATTGTGAAATATATATTATAACTGATTTCTTTACTCTCTTCTACAGATATTACATTTATAAGGTAAGTACGACTAATAAAAAATACATTTGTATTACTTTTTTATTTCTGTTTCTCTCTATCCTTCCCTTACTGCCTCTCTCTTAACCTCACTGCTTTCATTCCTTTAGTTTCTCACTCCCTTTCTCTTATGTTCACTCCCTTTAACTCATCCACATTTTGTCACTGACTTTTTGTTGCTCTTTCACTCAGTCCCCTTCTCTCACTCTTTTTTCTCTCCCTCTATTTCCTCACTCTTTTACTTTTCTTGTCTCATGCTCACTTACCTTTATTCATCCTCTATCACCTCTGTTTTGTCAAACTTACTGTCATTCTTTTACACTACGTCACCCCTGTCCCTTTATTTTGCTTCCCATACTTATCCTCATTCCCTATACTTCACTTCCCTTCTTCTTACTCTTCTCACCCACTCATGTTAAGTCAGTCCCTCTGTTTTACTCCCCTTCCTTCCTTTCCTCACTCACTAATTCCTCTTCTGTCACTCACCTAACTGCACTTCAAACACACCTTCATAAAACTCCCTGTGTCCTCTTACTTTCTCTGTACTGTTCCATCACTCCCTCTCTCTTAGATTCACTGTTGTTAACGCACCTGCACTAATTCCCCCTTCCCTCTCCCTCATTTTCCTTCCCTAACTCCTCTTTCCTTTTTCTCCTGTTTTGTCTCTTGTATTGTGAATAATGTATTATAACTGATTTGTTTTTTCGTTTCCACAGATATTTCATTTATAAGGTAAGTACGACTGACCCCAAAAACTTTTTTATTTCTCTTTTTGTCTATCCTTCCATCGCTCCCTGTCTCTTAGCGTGACTCTCTTCATCACCTCATTCTGTCACTCCTTTTCCCTCACCTACACTACCTCATTTTCCTTTTTTTGATCCCTCACTGAGTGTCCTTCTATCACTCCTTCATTCACTCTCTGTGTGTAGTCAATCACTCACTCCCATTGTCTCACACTCACTCAACTTTATCCACCCTCTATCATTTGTCTTTCTTCAACTTCACTGTCCTTCTATCACTCACCTCTCCCTTGTTTCGTTAGGTTGCTTCCCTCAGTACCCTTTATTCCTATCCTTAATTCCCCTGCTGCTTTCTTGTTTCCCTCACTTACCTTTTCTCAGTTCATCTGATTTACTCCCTTTCACCCCTCTTTCCTTCTTTTGCTCCCTTACTCATTAACCTTTCCTCACTCACCTTACTCCACTTCACTTACTCCTTCTGTCACTCCCTTTGAACTCTGACATCCTCACTTCTCTTTCTTCACTGTCTCTCTGTTAGCCTTACTTCCCTTCACTGTCTCACTGCCCTTCCCTTACACTCACTCTCTTAAACTCACCCACACTCCATCACTTGTCTTTCTTTGCTCCCTCACTCAGTCCCCTTCTCTCACTGTTTCCTTCACTCCCTCTGTGTCCTCAGTCCCCTTGTCTCACGGTCATTTGCCATCTCTCTTTTGACTGTGCTATGTCTGCCTTTGGCTGTTCCATGTTTCTCTCTGCGTGTGCCATCTTACCCTTTGTCTGCACAATATATACTTGTGCCTGTGTCATCTCACTCTCTGCTTGCACCTTCTCACCTTCTACTTGTTCTATCTCACTATCTGCCTGCACCATTTTACCCTCTACCTGTGGCATCTGTCCCTCTGCGTGTGCCATCTAACTTTCCCATCTTTTAATCTTCTTTCTTCTTTCTTGTATTGTGAAATATACATTGTATGCATTACAATTTATTTTTTTCTTGTGTTTTACAGATATTATATATATTTTTTAAAAATTCCTTAACTTTTTTATATCTTAGAAGGTAAGTGCAACAAATAAAAAACTTTTTTCGCAATAGTGTCTAAGTTTTTATTATTTATAAGGTAAGTATGAGAAAGAAAATTAAGTTTGTTATCACTCTGTTATTGTGACAGAATAACTGCCTCACTCTTTCTCAGTCCCTTGCTCTCTCTCTCTCTACATATCTCTCCCTGACACTTAGGGGTCGATTAGGATGGCGGACGGAAACGTGTACCGTCCGCCGCGGAAGGTGGCAAGATACTCCGGACCTGTCCGCGGAAAATCCGCAACAGCAATTAGGATAAAACATGCAAAAAACGCCGACCGCGGCGTACGGAGCACACCAATCCCCGTCCGCGGCGGTCGGAGTACAACTGAGTCCGCGGCAGGCGGACGGAACAGAAAGAACACCGACCGCCGCGTACGCACATGACCGCGAATACATCCACTACCCCCGCGATACCTGCGCAATGTCCGTGTCCGCAATTAGGATAACTCCGCAAGTACCCCGGTAGTCACCGCCATCCACGTCCGCAGCGGTACCAATGCACCGAGAATCCGTGCTCCACAGCGGAACGACAACACAAACAACATCCCTACTGTCAAACCAATGCCATACATTGCCACGGAAGTTATCACCAAACACACGAAAAAAACGGCCACCCACCGAAAACATCCAAACCAATCACAACACACAATGATCCACCGCCAAGCACCACACAATCCACACCTGGCAACACTCCCACCTAGCACCTGACTGCCAATAACCATTCAGACACGGCCTAGACACACACCATAAAAGAACTCCCACCCACTCCACAACTCCTCTGCATCACTGCATAGCTGCTAGCAGGATACACCACTGAACTGACACCAAAGACATATATCATTCACACAACCCACACCCAAACACACCCACCACACGAAGACCCACCACACCATTCCTACACACCACACACCTGCACCTCCCCATCCACGCAAACCCACACCCCGAGCACCACACACCATGGCACCAAAAAAAAAACCAAAATTCACTGACACCGAGTTAAAGGTTATGGTAGATGAGATTATCCGTGTGGAACCCCACTTATTCGGGGCCCTAGTGCAGCAGACCAGCATAGCCAGGAGAAACAGCATGTGGGACCGGATAGTCACCAGGGTGAATGCCTCCGGGAGCGTCCCGAGGACGAAGCAGGACATACAGAGGCGGTGGCATGATCTAAAGACCCGAGTTAAATCCATACGAGCCAAGAACTATCTCCGGGCAAATCACACAGGCGGTGGAACCCCCCCGGAGCCCTTACCCTACACCGAGTGGGAGGACAAGGTGATGACCATCATCCACCCTGAGAGCCTTGATGGACTTCCTGAGGGAGAAGAGGCTGGTAAGTACAAACCAAGCACCACGAGCACAAGTACATGGTGTGCCTCACACAACTGTGAAGACACATCTCCCAGACCCCAACCCATGCATGCAGTCCACATACTCACCAACGTCGAAATGACTCCAACAGGCCCCCATGTCCATAGGGATGGCGGTGGTGGTGGTGGTGGTGGGTGGTGGTGGGTGTGAGGGGATGTAACTACAACTCCCAACAGGCCCCCATGTCCATAGGGATGGCGGTGGTGGTGGGTGTGAGGGGATGGAACTACAACTCCCAACAGGCCCCCATGTCCATAGGGATGGCGGTGGTGGTGGTGGTGGTGGGTGGTGGTGGGTGTGAGGGGATGTAACTACAACTCCCAACAGGCCCCCATGTCCATAGGGATGGCGGTGGTGGTGGGTGTGAGGGGATGGAACTACAACTCCCAACAGGCCCCCATGTCCATAGGGATGGCGGTGGTGGTGGTGGTGGTGGGTGGTGGTGGGTGTGAGGGGATATAACTACAACTCCCAACAGGCCCCCATGTCCATAGGGATGGCGGTGGTGGTGGGTGTGAGGGGATGGAACTACAACTCCCAACAGGCCCCCATGTCCATAGGGATGGCGGTGGTGGTGGTGGTGGTGGGTGGTGGTGGGTGTGAGGGGATGTAACTACAACTCCCAACAGGCCCCCATGTCCATAGGGATGGCGGTGGTGGTGGTGGTGGTGGGTGGTGGTGGGTGTGAGGGGATGTAACTACAACTCCCAACAGGCCCCCATGTCCATAGGGATGGCGGTGGTGGTGGTGGTGGTGGGTGGTGGTGGGTGTGAGGGGATGTAACTACAACTCCCAACAGGCCCCCATGTCCATAGGGATGGCGGTGGTGGTGGGTGTGAGGGGATGGAACTACAACTCCCAACAGGCCCCCATGTCCATAGGGATGGCGGTGGTGGTGGTGGGTGGGGTGAGTACCAGTGCAGACAGAATCGGCAACAAAATGAAAACAACCTGTCAAGTCCACATTACTCATCCTCACATTTTGGTTTTGCAGGTCATCCTAATCTGACAGCTGGAAGCAACACCCGCCCTCCAGACTCGCCACTCACAGAAGTCTCAGGGGACGATTGGGCAGCCACCTCCGGGGCAGAGGATGATCCCGGCACAAGCAGGCAGCCAGGGCCATCTGGCTCCCAGGTCACACCTGCACCAACGACTACGGCCTCTGCCATTGTTACAACACCGGCCACTGTGACCTGCACAGCCACCACCAGCACCACCTCCACCACCACCACTACTACCACCACTCCTGCCCCTGCCACCCTGCCCAACCCAACGGCCAACGCCGTGCCAGCGCCATCCCAGCCACGCAGGGAGAGTGTGAGGCAAGGCAGAGATGCAAGGCCAGATCCGGCAGGCAGGAGCATACGCCAAAGACGACACGAGGATACCAACACACCCAATCCTGTGCAACAGTCATTGGAAGCACTGGGCAGGGTGGAGGTGAGCTATCAACGTGGTCAGGCACAGGCAGACCGGGCCCACCAGGACTTTGTAGACAACACTGCAATGTTGGGGGCCATTGAGAGGCGGCTTGGCCAACTAGTGGACATCTTTACCAGGACAACCAACATGCGGATGCCATGTACATCCGCTAACACCAGCCCACAAACAACGCCACCGCCACCGCCACCGCCACCTGCGGCGGATGTGGTACCCGATGCCCCAGCGCAACCAGCTGACTCCGTAGCGGCACAAAGACGGAGGGGCCGTCCGAGGCTGGAAGTGGGCGAGAGCAGTGTGGAAGCAGCTGGCACACGCTCCAAGAGGAACCGAAAATGACTGTACCAGTACCTGAGCATGCCATTCACCCTGCCAACTATCCGGTCCCACCTGCCACAGGCCTGCTGTACTAGGCAGACACCACCCTATGTGGTGTCAGCACGGACATTTCATCTGCCATAACCTTCTACTCTCACTCCCCCACCCCTTCACTCATTTGTAAATATGCACCTACACCCATGCACAATTTGTAAATAAAAGCCACTTACTCACTCAATCATGTGTTGCCTCCATGTTTATTCACATGAATGCATCAGAAACAGATGTTACTAGGTACAGGTATCCAACTGGTACAGAATCATGGCGCTGCGGGAGTGACCTAGGGAAAATAGAAACCGCAAAGACACGTCAGGAAACATGATCACACTCATCAGAACACACTGCAGTGCAACATTT
Source organism: Lissotriton helveticus (assembly GCF_964261635.1). Taxonomy (NCBI): domain Eukaryota; kingdom Metazoa; phylum Chordata; class Amphibia; order Caudata; family Salamandridae; genus Lissotriton; species Lissotriton helveticus. The sequence goes on along the minus strand of NC_136067.1, from coordinate 345,823,906 downwards.
AACAACCCACACGCATCACAACAGTAATGGATGAGACGACACACATCATGGAGACGTGCATTGGCCACAATTTAGCACACACACACACACACATGCATGCATCACATAGCAGAACACAGAGATGAAGCACACCACTATGCCACAACACCAGCACACATTCACAGGGCATACCCAAGCAGCACAAGAGGAGCACACTCACAATCAAGGGAAGTAGCGATCAATGATCTGGCGCCTCTGGTCCACACATTCCTCCTCACCACTATCCTCATCAGTTGACATGGGTGGGTCGGGAGGGCGAGGAACTTGCAGTTCATCAGGGTCCAAGAGCAGTTCAATGTTATAGCGCACAGCCAGGTTGTGGAGCATGCAGCACGCTATCACGATCTTGCATACTTTGCCTGGTGAGTAAGGCAGGGCCCCTCCAGTCTTATCCAGGCACCGAAACCTAGACTTGAGCAGGCCAAATGTCCGTTCTACCACTCGACGTGTCCTACCATGGGCATCATTGTATCTCATTTCTCCAGCTGTAGTGGGATTGCGTATGGGACTGAGCAGCCAAGGCCTGTTTGGGTAAGCCGAGTCGCCTGTGTTGGTGGAAGAGAGAGAGAGAGAAACATCACAACCTGCATTGTGGGGCACACCATGCCACACAGATATCACTCCTGTCACCACAGCATACTCACCAACAAGCCACGCTTGTGCCGGACGCAGATTAGCCATCAGTTGGGGGACCATGCTGCTCCGCATGATGTGGGCGTCATGTGCAGAGCCAGGGAATCTTGCACACACATGTGAGATGATGTTGTCGGCCTGGCACACCACCTGCACGTTCAGGGAATGGAAGTGTTTCCGATTCCTATACACCTGCTCACGTGCCCGTGGTGCAATGATAGCGATATGCGTGCCATCAATGGAACCCACAACGTGTGGTATACGACCCAGGGCATAGAAGTCAGCTTTGACCGCTGCCAACTCCGCCGCCTGAGGGAAATGTATATAGTCATGCTTGTACAGCATCATGGCTGTCAGTACATCCCGGAGTACCGTGCTGAACATGGCCTGTGACATTCCCCCGGCATCTCCAACTGTGTACTGGAATGTGCCTGTTGCAAAGAAATGGAGTGCCGCCATCACCTTTTGCGTGGGTGTCATGGAACCTGGATAGGTTCTTCGCGGCTGCAGGTGAGGAGACAATAGGGTCACAAGTTCCAACAATCGACGGCGATCCAGCCTGAATTTCCGGATCACCTCCTCGTCCACCATATCCTCCAGCACAGTGTATGGGCGAAGGACATTTGGAGCCCTCCTGTGTGGGAGTAGATGGAATGGAAGTCAATTCACATACAACGCATGTGTGTGCAACTCAATCACATGTCAACGCCCTCTACCAACATGTAGTATCCAGTGTATGCTTGTCATATGTGTGACTCCTCTGATTGTCAGGACAACATGGATTGACGTAGCAACAATGCGCATCCACTAGCAACATGATGTTTAGCAACATGTGCAATGCACAGTGTCTCACCTCAACATCACTGCCAACCAGACATGTGACATGACCCACATGTGTAGGCCCAACATCACATGCACACATGCAAGTACATGCACACATACTAAATTAAACACCCCCACACCCCCCCATTTCATGATGCACCAATGGCAACACCAGGAATGGTGGGCATACGGACATCACATGCATGGGGACACAATAGGCAAAACACATGTACAGTACACAACAGAACCCCCACCATAGTCATCATCTGACACATACCACTCACTGACAACTGATTCACAGGTGCCCATACATACGGGATCTACTGTGTACATGTGAGGTACGACAAACTTGTGTAGGGTACTACCCGATGTGGACATGCACACGTGATGGACACTTGTGGCTCACCGATGGCCATGGTATGGACACACATGGGATGGAGCATGACATGTGTAGCCACGCAATCATGCACACAACCGTGAGCAGGCAGCTGCAGACAATGGTACAAGGTGCATCATCGGCTAAGATGCAAACATTGACCACGCCATGGCGGTGCACTGCATCCGCTGTTTACGTCTGGGCATACGCGGGCCGCCTTCGACATTCACATTGTCTGCACGTGCACAGACCGTCACGCCCACACACCGGCAAGTGCATGAGCAAGGTTCCGGGACGGATGTTCGATTTGCAACAATGTTGTATCACTGGCGCCAACATGGCGGGGCACGTGATCGGCGGGGGACGTGCAGGCCAACACATCCATTAGCTGATGTCAATGCACATGGCAGGTCATGCCCCCCCTTACAGTGCCATTGCATCATCCAGCCTTCACCGGCCGGCCGGCCGGCCGGCCCTGCCCTGCCCAGGACCGCCGTGCCGGCCATGGCAACCACCGCCATTGCACGGCCCTTCCACTACCGCCGTGCCAGGCCCTGCCCAGGACCGCCGTGCCGGCCATGGCAACCACCGCCATTGCACGGCCCTTCCACTACCGCCGTGCCAGGCCCTGCCCAGGACCGCCGTGCCGGCCATGGCAACCACCGCCATTGCACGGCCCTTCCACTACCGCCGTGCCAGGCCCTGCCCAGGACCGCCGTGCCGGCCATGGCAACCACCGCCATTGCACGGCCCTTCCACTACCGGCGTTCCCTGGCGGTCCGTGCAACGGCCGTGGTTTCCATGGCCGGCACGGCGGTTGCTCATGGCCGGGCACGGCGGGCGCTCATGGCCGGCCACGGCGGTTGTTCATGGCCGGGCACGGCGGTTGTTCATGGCCCGGCCGCTCCGGCCGGTGTACGGTGGATGATGCAAGGTGACTGTAAGGGGGGTCATGAACTGGCATGTCCATTGAGTACATCTACAGGGTGTATAGGCCTGCACCTCCCCCGCTGTGTACGTGCACCGCCATGGAGGCGCCAGTGATAGTACATTGTTGCAACTGAAGCATCCGTGCCTGAGGCTTGCACGTGCGGTTGCCGATGTGTGCCCGTGACGGTCCCTGCACATGCAGCCAATGGGAAGAGGGACGCTGGCCGCATACGGCCAATCGCAAGTAGCGGAAGCTGTGCACCGCAACAACAGGGCCAGTCATTGGCCCATTTCACGATCACGCTTCCAGGGCTGACCAATTGCTGGCGACGTATGCCACTGACACGTGCTGAGGGCCCTATATATGTGTGTTGGCCAAAATGAAACTTCCTACCCTGGGGACCAGTGCTGCCTGTGACCATCACCTCGACCTGCTGCTGCTGCTGAGCTGACCACCGACTGCTGCCTGTGACCATCACCTCGACCTGCTGCTGCTGCTGAGCTGACCACCGACTGCTGCCTGTGACCATCACCTCGACCTGCTGCTGCTGCTGAGCTGACCACCGACTGCTGCCTGTGACCATCACCTCGACCTGCTGCTGCTGCTGAGCTGACCACCGACTGCTGCCTGTGACCATCACCTCGACCTGCTGCTGCTGCTGAGCTGACCACCGACTGCTGCCTGTGACCATCACCTCGACCTGCTGCTGCTGCTGAGCTGACCACCGACTGCTGCCTGTGACCATCACCTCGACCTGCTGCTGCTGCTGAGCTGACCACCGACTGCTGCTCTAGTGCCATACTCCGTGATCTTGCCATGTCGAGTGGCAAAGAGATCCGGTCTCGACCCTTCACCGCCGCGGAGCTTGATGTCCTCGTGGACGGTGTACTCCGCAACTATGGACGCCTCTACGGCGCACCGGGACGGGTGGTAAGTGCAGTGTGGGACATGTTGGTGTGCATGAGGGGGCCAAATGATCAGGCCTATTTCTATCTTAGCTGTGTAGTGTGGGCTAGACATATGTTCCTGATTGTGCATGGCTGCTGACAGTAACGTCTTGCCCCTATGTGTGTGACAGGCCACCTGTCCACTGACTTAAACCCTTTTGTCTCCCATCATGGTAGGTCAAGCTGCACCTTCGCAAGGACCTGTGGAGGAGCATAGCACGGGAAGTACGGGCATTGGGGGTGTGCAACAGACGACATACACACTGCCACAAACGGTGGGACGACATTTCCAGGCTGAGCAAGAATGTAGCGGAGGTAACACTGGGCCTGATTCCAAGGACGCCCCGTCTGGCCCGACGCTCCATGACCCCTCTCATGCACCGTATCATTGCAGTGACGCATCCTGAACTGGCCGAACGTCTGAGTGCCGATCAACAGCAAACTAGCGGTGAGCATACTGTCTGTGTAGGAAACTTGTGAGTGCTATGCATGTATTGGTGCACAGACACACTATTGAGTTCCGTGTTGCGTATGTATGCCTGTGATGCCATTTTGGTCCCATTGGGTGGTACTCATTTGACATCCAGGTCCGCCATGTTGACACGCCACTTGCTTAGTAGTTGAGTGTTAAAGCACATCCCCTAGTGGTCCATGGCCCCATGGCAGAAAATGTGAGGATGACTGGTAGGGGTGGGCCATGTGCAGGATGAGGGCTCCTAAACCTTTGTCTGCTATGTGATTTGGCTATCCTGTTCCTTCTGTACGTGAGTGTGCCCATGACTCACACATCTTTTCTGTGCATTTCAGCTTTGACAGAGGACACTCAGCCACAGACGGTGGAGAGTAGCCGAGGAAATGAGTCCGGCTCAGACTTCGCACACACGCAGACTGACACGGAGGAGGCCAGCGCCGGAGAGGGGGACAGGACCGTCCCTGAGGACTCGCATGTGGAGACACCATCGTCCTCCTCGTCGGACACTCTTGGTGAGCCTGCACTGTTGTCACAGACTGGGAGTGGGCACTCATCACCTTCTGTCGGAAGACAGCACACAGGGCCCACACTTCCGCCAACTGCACCATGTACTGTTCGTGGCCGGAGGAGTAGGGGGAGCAGAGTGGCGTTCGGTGCAGGCACCGCTGCCCCTGCCACGGTGAGCCAAAATGCACTGTGTGCTGAGGCCGTTGATCTGCTGCGACAGCTGTGTGTGGGGCAGACCAATATGACAAATGCTTTCCAGGACCATGATAGGAAGTTGGGGCAGGTAGTGGCATTCATGGAAGGGATGCATGGCGATCTTGCAGGTCTACACAGGACAGTGCAGTCATTGGCAAGCAGTGTGTCGTCTGCAATAGTACAGTCGAACGAACAGGGTGCTACTTCAGTTTCCCCATCTACACCGCTGGATGTCTCAGGGGGTAGTGATTATTCTGAGCAGGACTCAAATACAGGTTATTGCACTAGAAGCAGCGTCAGACAGCACGTCAGGGCACGCAGGGCACAGACCCCATCCCCTAGATCAGCTAAATCTGTTCACGTAGACGACGTCAGATGCACTGGAGTACACACACAGGATCCACAAGTGTTGTTGGGGGACATGCCTTCCGGAGCTACACAGGCATTCAACACGAAAGGTACTCCCAAGGCAAGGGATACTCACATGTCCATGGACTGTTCCTTGGACAAGGCCAGTCAGAAGACAAAGGCACCTACTAAGAGCAGGGAGACTCCCAAGAGCAGGCCCACAGCAGAGGTAAGGGACACTCCTAAGGACAGTGAGAAGACTAAGGCACCTACTAAGAGCAGGGAGACTCCCACGAGCAGGCCCACAGCAGAGGTAAGGGACACTCCCAAGGACAGTGAGAAGACTAAGGCACCTACTAAGAGCAGGGAGACTCCCAAGAGCAGGCCCACAGCAGAGGTAAGGGACACTCCCAAGGACAGCGAGAAGACTAAGGCACCTACTAAGAGCAGGGAGACTCCCAAGAGCAGGCCCACAGCAGAGGTAAGGGCCACTCCCAAGGACAGTGAGAAGACTAAGGCACCTACTAAGAGCAGGGAGACTCCCAAGAGCAGGCCCACAGCAGAGGTAAGGGACACTCCCAAGGACAGTGAGAAGACTAAGGCACCTACTAAGAGCAGGGAGACTCCCAAGAGCAGGCCCACAGCAGTGGATAGGACCACTCCCAAGGGCAGGGACACACACAGAGAGCAGGTGTCTGCTGGAGACAGGTGCACCACAGACGACAAGCCTGCTGGCAGGAACAGGGCGGCGAGCAGGGCACAGGCTACATCCAGAGACAACACTCCACCTAAGGATAAGGCACATCCTACGGACAAGGCATCTAGCATGGACAATGGCGCTATCAAGGACAGGCATACTTCACCCCTGGCTGCACTGAGGCTGATGTTTTCTACTAAACGCCAAACTGATGTCTCCGCGGCGGAGTCCCCCCATACCTCCACTCCCATCCAGGCCAGTCAGAAGCAGAGGTGGGTGTCCCCTGTTGTTGCATCCCCCATTACACATCATTCCGAGTCCAGGCGGCAGGCACAGAGCAAACGACAAGCAGGCTCCAGCACGTCCCCAGAAACCAGATCCCCGGCAGCAGTTGCTCCACCTATGCTGGGTGGTGATTCTTTGGAGTCCCCACCACTTGGCAGTCCAGTCCTGTCCAGGGTGCACTCACACCTCCCTAAGAAACGCAGACACACACCATTGACACCTGCCAACCCCGATTTGGCTCTAGGTGAGCTATCCCCAGCTCCCAGGCCCACCCTGCCTCCTGGCCCATACAGCCCTGTGGCTCATCATTTCAGTTGTCCCAGTGGCGCTGGTGCAGTTGACTCTCATGTATCAGATGGTGGCACAGTGTCAGTTGTGCCCTCTCCTGTTGCAGATCCTGGCAGGGTATCTGGGTCTATGGCTCACGTGTCAGTTAGGAGATCTGTGGCTGTGTTGCACACTCCTGTTTCTGGTGCTGGCAGTCTGTCTGGGTCAGTGGCTCACGTGTCAGTGACTACATCTGTGGCTGTGTCTCACACTCCTGTTGCTGGTGCTGCCAGTGTGTCTGGGTCCGTGGCCCATGTGTGTGTCACTCGGGCTGTGGCTGTGTCTCACACTCCTGTTGCTGGTGCTGCCAGTGTGTCTGGGTCCGTGGCCCATGTGTGTGTCACTCGGGCTGTGGCTGTGTCTCACACTCCTGTTGCTGGTGCTGCCAGTGTGTCTGGGTCCGTGGCCCATGTGTGTGTCACTCGGGCTGTGGCTGTGTCTCACACTCCTGTTGCTGGTGCTGCCAGTGTGTCTGGGTCCGTGGCCCATGTGTGTGTCACTCGGGCTGTGGCTGTGTCTCACACTCCTGTTGCTGGTGCTGCCAGTGTGTCCGAGGCAGGTAGTTCACGCAGTCCCCCTGATTCTGTGATGTGAGGTGCTGTACACTTCACTCAAATGTTACTTCACATGGTGTGTCCATTGAGAACTGCGTGGCACTCTTGTGGTCCCTGTGACGGGTTGGTAGGGACACGTAGTTGTGCAGCCTCTGATGTACCTGCTCTGTACTGCACAATGCCCTGTTGATGCTCTGATACTGCATTCTGCCCTCTCGTTTACTGCCTATGATGTACCTGCTCTGTACTGCACAATGCCCTGTTGATGCTCTGATACTGCATTCTGCCCTCTCGTTTACTGCCTATGATGTACCTGCTCTGTACTGCACAATGCCCTGTTGATGCTCTGATACTGCATTCTGCCCTCTCGTTTACTGCCTCTGATGGACCTGCTCTGTACTGCACAATGCCCTGTTGATGCTCTGATACTGCATGCTGCCCTCTCGTTACCTGCTCTGATGTACCTGCTCTGTACTGCACAATGCCCTGTTGTTGCTCTGATACTGCATACTGCCCCTCTCACGTGCTGCCTCTGATGGATCTGTTCTGTGCAATGGACTGTTGATGCACTTAGCCCCTCTCACGTGCTGCCTCTGATGGATCTGTTCTGTGCAATGGACTGTTGATGCACTTAGCCCCTCTCACGTGCTGCCTCTGATGGATCTGTTCTGTGCAATGGACTGTTGATGCACTTAGCCCCTCTCACGTGCTGCCTCTGATGGGCCTGTTCTGTGCAATGGACTGTTGATGCACTTAGCCCCTCTCACGTGCTGCCTCTGATGGATCTGTTCTGTGCAATGGACTGTTGATGCACTTAGCCCCTCTCACGTGCTGCCTCTGATGGGCCTGTTCTGTGCAATGGACTGTTGATGCACTTAGCCCCTCTCACGTGCTGCCTCTGATGGACCTGTTCTGTGCAATGGACTGTTGATGCACTTAGCCCCTCTCACGTGCTGCCTCTGATGGACCTGCTCTGTACTCCACAATGCCCTGTTGATGCTCTGATACTGCATTCTGCCCTCTCGTTTACTGCCTATGATGTACCTGCTCTGTACTGCACAATGCCCTGTTGATGCTCTGATACTGCATTCTGCCCTCTCGTTTACTGCCTATGATGTACCTGCTCTGTACTGCACAATGCCCTGTTGATGCTCTGATACTGCATTCTGCCCTCTCGTTTACTGCCTATGATGTACCTGCTCTGTACTGCACAATGCCCTGTTGATGCTCTGATACTGCATTCTGCCCTCTCGTTTACTGCCTATGATGTACCTGCTCTGTACTGCACAATGCCCTGTTGATGCTCTGATACTGCATTCTGCCCTCTCGTTTACTGCCTATGATGTACCTGCTCTGTACTGCACAATGCCCTGTTGATGCTCTGATACTGCATTCTGCCCTCTCGTTTACTGCCTATGATGTACCTGCTCTGTACTCCACAATGCCCTGTTGATGCTCTGATACTGCATTCTGCCCTCTCGTTGACTGCCAATGATGTAGCTGCTCTGGTGCCCACTTTGCCCATGCTCACGCATACACTGTGATTATACCCCTATTTTGTACAATAAAGGTAGTCTATCAAGTCTCGTGGTCTGTCGTTGTCATTCCTGCTTGCGTACTACTAATGTGTATTCGTATTTGCTTCTCATCAGTGGTTTCGGTAACATGACACTCCCCCTCCCTACGTCACGTCCCTTACTGGTATTCCCCTGCAGACAGCCAATGGTTTGTGCCTTACCTGCGTCGTCGTCCATGGTGGGCCATGACTAGGACGTGGTGGATCGCGAAGAGCATCGGGAAAGCGTGTAGCGCTGGGTCCATGGTGGTGGTCAGCTTGCGGTGGGTATCTCTGCTATGTCACCTATCTTCGCAGTGGGGATTCCGCCGTGTTCAGACAGGTTCTTTTTCCGCTGCGGTTTTATGTGTATTTTCCGCCATCTTGATTTGGGGGACGGTCTTCGACGTCAGTACGTACGGCGGGGCCTCCGGATGTGTTCCGTCCGCCACGGTCTCGTGTGTAGTTCGGCGGCGGTGCGTGCTTTTCCGTCGCGGACGGAAATTTGACACGTTTTCCTATCCTGATATGGCGGACGGAGTATCCGCGGCAGGCGGACACGGAAAAGGCTTTTTCCGCCTACTCCAGGGCCGCGGTGGCTCTTCCGTCCGCCATCCTAATGAGCCCCTTATTCTTGTATGTTTTCTCTTTCTACCACTCCTCCTCTTTACCTCAGTCAGTTTCCCTCTTTCTTTATTTTTTTGTGTTTGATCTTATTTTCCTTCCTTCACTCTGTTATCCATTTCTTACCTGTTAGTAAGCCTTCTATTATTGGCACTCCACTTTCCCCAGTGCACTTCCTTGGTAAATCTAGATGTAGGTGGCACTGAAAACAGTGCCACAGGCCCTTAAGTATTGGTTAGTTACCACCAAATACTATTCGGTGGTTAATACCGAATTCCTGTGTACATGCACATCTGTGCATGTACATTTGTGCCATGTGGCACACATACAAGCCGTAAGAGCATGTATATGTGTGACATGGCACACAAGTTAGAATCAGGGGTGCAACAGGGTGTCAAAGTGATAACCTGTTCCCCTTGACAATTCAGTTATTTTACCAAATCGGTATTTACTGGTTCGGTAATTGCCATTGATTCCTATTGACCTCAAGGCCCATAGGAATCAATGGCAATTACCGAATCGGTAAATACCGATTCGGTAAAATGACTGAATTATATAGATTTGGTAATTTCAACAGAGAAATTAACTACATCCCATTTACCTACTCTTAAATGTTGAACAGGTATGATTTGGTATTTAAGAGTAGGTAAATGGAGATTACATACATGTGGCCCATTGAGTTGTAACATATTTATATACATATGTTACATTTCAGTGCTTTGGAAGTACTACAGTATACTATAGGTAAACACCCTATAGATGTATGCTGTACCACATCCTTATAGTTTTGCACTTTTACATTTACTATAACAAACTTTTACAAACAAACATAGAAATATAGTTCTTTTTTTGACCAGTAGAGGTAGTTCTAAAAAGAACTGTTTTTTTTGTATTTTGTTTGGTTGCTAGAAAAACGGTGTAAAAAATGGACTTCATAACTAAAACAATTGTTCAACATGAACAAACCATGAAAAATAAAGAAAAAAATTATTTGGTGCACTTGTGGCTCCTGTTTTTCTGCAAAATAACTTCTACGGACTGTTGCCCAAAGGCAACTAATTTATTGCACTGTATGCACTGCATCATTAGATTTTTCAATTCCGGCTGGATATTGGTAATTGTGGAAGCTGGCATTGGTGGTGCTGTTGAAATACTAGGAGCAGAGCCCTGCTCTTCAGATCTATGCACCACAGCTCTAGCCCAATTGTTAGGGTGCATATTCTTAACATGGCGTTCCATGCTATAGGTTCCAAAAGAGTATTTTTTATTTGGATTGCCTCTTGACAATACTGTGTCACAGATTTTGCATGTGACATGCGGTGCATTGACTTTCCTCAAACCTTCTGGGAATGAAAAAAACTTCCAGACTATGGACTCTTTTTTAGATGGATGGGGGTCCTCTTCCACAAATTCTTCTGAAGAAGAATGTTCTGATTCCTCCCGTTCAGCTATTTCCAAACAAGCCAGGAGCTGTTGAAAGTAGATGTTGCTTCTCTGAAAGCCAAAGAAGAATGATAAACATGGGAGAGGTCTGTCTACAATTGGAGTAGGAAGTATTATAAACTAATAAAATGTCTTGTTTTCAGGTCACATGGTTAAACGTAATCTTACGGAGCGTTTACGGAGCACTTACGTAAGCTTACGGTGCGTTTACGTATTATTTACGGAGCGGTTACGTCATCTTATGATGCGCTTACGTAATACGTACCCTCGCGAGATTTATAATTGCTTATAAAATGTTTCGGGGATAAAGGGCTCAAAGCTTTTACAGTGCGCGGACGGAGCTTTTACGTTGCGTGCACGTGCGACGCACCCTCGCGAGATTTGTTACTACTTTAAAAAGTAATACACTGTTGTTAAAAGTTTTTAAAAAAACATTTTCTACATTAAAGCAAATATTGTCTACCTTTAAAATCAACGTTAAAAACGTAGATATTATGTTATAGAAATTTTTAAAAATGTGTCGGGGTAAGAGCTTAGAGCGTTTACGGTGTGCTTTCGGAGCGCTCACGGTGCGCGGACCCTGTAATTATATAAAAAAAAACTTGAAAATAAAAATATATATATTCACTGAAAAAACTATAGGTTTGAAGCCTTACATAGTTAGGTATTAGCAATTAAAAAACCTTGCAAAACCTTGCAAATTCACTGAAAGAACCATAGGTTTCAGGTCATATATAGTTAGGAATTAGCATTTAAAAAACCATGCAAATTCACTGAAAAAACCCTAGGTTTCAGGTCATATATAGTTAGGTATTAGCATTTAAAAAACCATTGAAATTGCTCCTATATAGTTAGTTGGACTAACTATATTTCGCGCACCCGCAATCCACTGCTGATGATGTCACATATTACATCATTCATGACATGGTCAGTGACATCACTGATGACATCACTGATGACATCTCAAATGACATCACTGATGACATCTGAATTGACATCACTGATGACGTCATTCATGTGATAATACGATGCACCTCCTCACACTCTAATCTAAACTTTGATACACCCAGTCTTAAATACAAACTACCATTCTTGAAACCATTGACACACCAATACCAGTTACTACATACACACTCCCTCATTCCTAGGTCTACACACACATCCACTCATTCACCCATACAATCACTCTTACATACAGTCACTCATCAATACAATACTATCATATGCACTTATACACCTATATAGACACTCACACACTTTCACTCATCCATGAAGTTTCTCACACACCTAGTCAGTCATGCAAAGAATCAATCACACTCCCATTTCCTCATCTATACAGTTATACACACAACACCTTACTTATTCAAACATATGCTAACACATACTTACTCTCTTAAACAATCACTGATACAAGTACACATTTATATATACCAACTCTCACATGCACTGTGTTTTACATATGTACTTACTTGGACATGTAGCACTGAGATATACATTCACTCACCAACACACCAATGCACACAGTAAACCGCCCTTACAGCAGTTTCCATATGCACTCTTGAACTCATACACCTAGTGAATCAACTGCTCACACATCTATGCACAGAGTCACACACCTCCCAGTCACCCACACACACTCAGTCTGACATACAAATACTTGGGCAACCAATCAATGACCCATATAGCCACTCATATAGCTACTGATCAACACATACAGCATCTTACACAACAACAGACATACTGATGCACACATTCAGACAGTTTAGTCACTAACCCATGCATTCAGTAAGACACATTTAATCACTCACTCATACAGTCAGTCACACGCCTACTAAATCCTTCATCCAGACACTTATACATCTACTCATTCTTCAATATGTAAAACATATTTAAACTTTACAGAAACACACAGTCACTGGATGATGTCATCAGTGCTGTCATCAGTGATGTCAATTGAGATGTCATCAGTGATGTCATCAGTGAAGTCATTTGAGATGTCATCAGTGATGTCACTGACCATGTCATGAATGATGTAATATGTGACATCATCAGCAGTGGATTGCGGGTGCGCGAAATATAGTTAGTCCAACTAACTATATAGGAGCAATTTCAATGGTTTTTTAAATGCTAATACCTAACTATATATGACCTGAAACCTATGTTTTTTCTGTGAATATATATATATATATATATATATATGTATATTTCTTTTCTTTTTCTTGACACCTAAACATGTATTGTGTTTATGATAGTGATCATTAACAACTTTCTCAGGGGGAAGTTAAAATAATCCTTTTTGACCCGAGTGTAATAGAATGCTGATGCACTTGCATTTGATTTTTTGAGCACATTGTTTATTTTCCATTTGTGATGATTTACGAGTGCTTTCCATTCTGGTTAACTTTGTTAGACTGTCACAATGTCGAATGTCGACAAAATGAATTTACAAAATCTATTTTACTCCCTTTGAGTGACTGTCAGATCAAATCATGAGACGCTACTTTTACATGCCATTAGAGCACTAAGCTCTTAAATATTGTCTTTTTGTACAACGATTAGAATCACAATTGATTGGTACGATTGCTTTAACTATGACTTGTTGGCCTATTTGCTGTGTTGCAACCCTTGCGTCCTGTTTCTTTAGGCGCTTGGGCTTTTAAAGTGAATTTATTGCTCCGCCTACTCCTGACACGTCATGTGATCAAGCTCCGCCTGCGGAGCGAAACGCGTCAGGGAGGGCACTCGCTCTTGCACTTTATGAAAATAAAAATGGATTGCTGGCACTAAGATTTCGTGATGTGGCTTCATTGGTGTTTTTCACTGGACTAAACACCTGGCATTGGAGTGGAGGTCTACGCCTGGTGTAACCGCTATCTCTGGCAGTCAGGTTTCTACGTTTAATTTCATTACCGGGATTTGTTTGCTTCCGGTTTCGTGGACCCGCCCATGGTCTGAGGCACGGTGAATCTGCAAACTTGAACGCCTTGGCGTTTTTTCAATTGGACTTTCACAAGTACTGCATACCGTGCCCCCTGCCAACTCATCTATTGCAACTATTGGACTGGCCGGCGCTGTTCAGAGCCCGTTCCGGTGGTTTGTTTCGGAGCTGAGGGAGCCGGCTGGCTTTTCCCGGCGTGTCGGAGCGGATTCCGGTAAGGCACTGTCTGCGCGCACCAGTTTGTTCGAAGTGAGTTAACTAGGTTTGGGCTAAAGACTCCAAAAAAACTTTGTTATTTCATTTTGCAGCCACAACAGCAACCCAGCGGCATATTTGGCCGCTATATTTAATTGCAAAACATGTTGTCCACCGACGCACTCAGGAGTAGGGAAATGGCGGCAGAGGCTTTATATGAAAATCTACCTACTGTTACTTCTTCAACTACTCAAGAAAGTCGCACTTCAAATGTTAGCAACAGCACCAAGGATTTATTAAAAACTTTGGAGAAACTGCTCCGTAGTGAACTTTCCAAGTGGTGGGAAAAGAAATCATTGGATAAATATCTGGAGGTTAATCGAGTGCCCCGGGGTCTGAGAGTGATGATTGTTCCTACTTATGAAAACCCGGACCCTAAAATGCTCCAGAGGTGGGCAGAAAACAGTCTTCAATCGTCTAGGAATATGTTATTAATTTTGACTGAATTTGCCCACTCTGACAGAGAATCATTATTAGTAGAAATTGCAAAGGTCAATGCGCTTTTGGAAGCAACTGGTGACACTGATTTAATAGCGAACACCCGCAAAGAAATTGACCAAAGACTCGCTAAACTGGAGCAAACTATTCAAGAAAGGAAAATAAATAAGTTTGCAAGAGACAAAGAGGACTATGCGACAGGTCGTATTTTTACCTTTTCACGTAAATACGATTCTTATAAGCGCAAAGCCATGTCCACTCAGCAGAAAACAACTACGGCTACTGATCCAGAGGCAGCCATGTGCCCTGCATTGACAAATTATGACAATCTATCAGTAGCGTCTTTTAGTGGTTCTGAGGCAGTATATCACGAGCTGATGCAATTTCGAATGACTTGACAAAATTCTCTGTGGTTGACTAACTAAATTTTGTCAGCGAGGACCGGAGGTACTCTCTGCGCTCACGGAACACTCCTCCACAAGCAGACCAAGCGGCAGCCAAAAACGCCATCGCAGGAAATGTATTGCCAAAAAGAGGTGGAGGACGAGGCAAAACTCGCAAGAACTGGAACAATTAGCCAGTGAGCAAGATAACACAGTGATCAACCTGACAGATCTGACATTGTCTAGGGCGGAAGAGCAACTTCTTTCTTTAGGACTTTCATACTGTCCACCTAATGATTTCTCTTATGTCCAAGCACGGATTGATGTTTTTAAATTTATCAGGAAAATTAAATTGCAGAAATATTTCTTGTTACATCCTGATACTTCAATTTTGCGTGCTGAATCTGAGGTTGAAACATCTAAAGTCGAATCTCTTCAGGTAAAACATTTGCAGGGTCTGCAGACATTACTGTCTCTAGCTAATGAAAACACCTTGCAAACTGATTTGACTGTGAGTCAAGCTATTAAGGTTAACTGTTCTCCCCCCACCACCTTTCGAGGCAAATCCACATTCTTGCCCTTGATGCCTAAAGATGCATTGGATGTCTTTAGTGATAGGATCATAACAGAATTAAAGGCACTTAATATATCGGTACAGAAAAAGAAAAAACAAGTTGATTTCAACAACACACAATATACCAAACTTGTGAAAAAAATTCAGGGAAACAATATGGTTGTAGTGAAGAGTGGCGACAAAGGGGGAAATACAGTGTTATGGGCCAAAATTGATTACATCTCTGAAGCGGCCCGTCAATTATGTGACCCCCTGTGTTATACAAAATGCACTAAATTTGTGATGCTTAAAAGCCATGAAAAGACCAGAAAAGACATCAATCTCTGGTATAGAACTGGCTTATTAACAAAAGATGAATCAAAGTTTCTAAATGTATCACATCCCATCACCCCACTCTTTTATTTGTTACCCAAAATTCATAAATGCACTTGTCCTGTTCCCCCTATTATTTCTGCTCAGGGTAGTATGAATGAGAACATTTCTAAATATGTGGATTTTTTTCTTCAATCACATATGTTTTCCCTTCCATCTTTTTTGAAAGACATTACGGATTTTTTGGTTAAGGTCAGTCAAATCACATGGTGTCCTGATTTTTGTTTCCTGGTGATGGACATTGAGGCACTTTATACTAGCATCAACCATCTCCAGGGCCTTGAAGCAGTCAAATATTTTCTGGATGGACGAGAGGCAGGATTCAGAGATCACAACCTCATGCTTTTGGACATGATACGTCTATGCCTCTATAACAACTATTTCCAATTTGGAAAAGATTTTTACCACCAGGAACGCGGGGTGGCCATGGGTTCATGCTTCTCCCCCAGCTATTCATGTCTTCATGTTGGCTGGTGGGAGAGGCATGTTCTTGGGGTCACTCATGCACATTGGCTTCCTCATCTACCGCACTATTGGCGCTTTATTGACGATATTTTTATCGTCTGGAGGGGGACCAAGGAACAAGCTGCTTCATTTGTCACCGATATCAATGTCAATGACAGGAATCTCAAGTTCACTGCCAATATTACATCTGATTGTGCAGAATTCTTGGATGTTCAGGTCTACATTGATCATGATACCATACAAACTAAACTTCACAGGAAGAGCACTGCGGGTAATTCCATCTTGCATGCCCGCAGTGCTCATCATTTACACACAATTAACAGCATTCCTTTGGGTGAATTTATCCGGATTAAACGCATCTGTAGTAGTCCGGACATTTTGAACCAATGTCTAATGGAATCCAGGTCCAGATTCCTCAGACGCGGCTATAGTAAAGCCATCTTAGATCAGGCTATGACCAAAGTATGTGCGCGCCCCCGTGAGGAACTCTTAATTTCAAAAAATAAGGAGATCCTTGAATCTACATAACAGGGCTCTGTTCGGTTTATCACCACCTACTGCTCTCAAACATCTAAGATCAGTAACATCATTCGATCAGAGTGGCCAATTGTACTAACTGATGTTATTCTTGCCCCATTTTTACCTAAATAGCCAGCCATCACTTTCAGGAGGGCTCCCTCAATGAAAGATTCATTGGTTAGAACCCAACCTGAACTTCCACCCAAAACGAATTGGCTTAACAAACCTGGTTTTTTTAGGTGCACTTCATGTCGTGCCTGTACATTTGCGGTCAACGGCACACATTATGTTTCTGCTTTTAATGATAGGTTGATTCCAAATAAAGAACATCTGACATGTCGCAGTGATTTTGTAATTTACAAGTTAACTTGCACATGTTCTCTTTCCTATATTGGCAGTACAAAATTACCTGCACATCAACGGATCTTGCAACACATCCGGGCTATAGTTAACTCAGATATGAATTACCCAGTGGCTCGCCACTTCAAAGCGGTACACTACAGTAAATTAAAAGATCTTACATACACCTTATTGTGTTCCATAGCCAACCCAAGCAGAGGTGGTGATCGTGAAAAATTGTTGCGCCAAAAGGAGGCATCTTTCATTCTGTTGCTTGATACCCGGTCCCCTAACGGGTTAAATGCTTTTGATGAATTACATCATTTTCTATAAATTGTGTGTACCTGGCCTTGATCTTGTCTGTTTTGGATTTTTTCATTGAGATATGATACATTTGAGTGTTGAATTTTGTCTTTATTGTTTACTTTTGTAGTTTTTCAATTCAAGTCTTCTGCAGCCAGAATACTGTATTTCATTTGATTATGAAATTGTTCTAAAGCACTTGCACTTTAGCACTTAGGCACTTTTCTTGACACCTAAACATGTATTGTGTTTATGATAGTGATCATTGACAACTTTCTCAGGGGGAAGTTAAAATAATCCTTTTTGACCAGAGTGTAATAGAATGCTGATGCACTTGCATTTGGTTTTTTGAGCACATTGTTTATTTTCCATTTGTGATGATTTACGAGTGCTTTCCATTCTGGTTAACTTTGTTAGACTGTCACAATGTCGACAAAATGAATTTACAAAATCTATTTTACTCCCTTTGAGTGACTGTCAGATCAAATCATGAGACGCTACTTTTACATGCCATTAGAGCACTAAGCTCTTAAATATTGTCTTTTTGTACAACGATTAGAATCACAATTGATTGGTACGATTGCTTTAACTATGATTTGTTGGCCTATTTGCTGTGTTGCAACCCTTGCGTCCTGTTTCTTTAGGCGCTTGGGCTTTTAAAGTGAATTTATTGCACCGGATTGCTGGCACTAAGATTTCGTGATGTGGCTTCATTGGTGTTTTTCACTGGACTAAACACCTGGCATTGGAGTGGAGGTCTACGCCTGGTGTAACCGCTATCTCTGGCGGTCAGGTTTCTACGTTTAATATATATATATATATATATATATATATATATATATATATATATATATATATATATATATATATACGATCCACCATACCCGGCTGTTCCTGGTTTCGATGGTGCGGCGAGCCTGCGTGGGTGCCGGACACCCTTACGATAATGCTCCAAGTTTTCTCCCCTTTTCCGAAGAATACACGCAGGCTGCTTCTGGATGCTTAAGTGTTTTTATTTAAGGCACAGAATCTGGTAGCTGCCTACCAACGCGTTTCGCCACTAGCTACAGCCCGAACTGCTCAACCGAATTACACCAAATTTAGAAAAAAGGTAGGCCTTGGTTCAGAAAGAATCCTTTTTGGTAAATGGTGTAAATTTGTTCAGTATTTGCTGAGAAATTTAACAAAGAAAATGTTTCGATATCTATGGTCGCGGTGGATTCGCAAACACTCCCGACCAAGAGCTTCACTGTGATTGGCTGCCAACACTTCAAACCAGGAAGTGTTGACAGCCATCTTATGACTTGGTAGAATCGAGCCACAAGAAAACGGTAAAACAACGGTGAGAAAGAAACACCCTGACCCCCTCGGCCAGTTCAGGGGGTCTCACAAGGACCCCCAGGGCCAAATAAAGCATTTTTGTAAATATAATTTTGGTGGAATTCACTCTGGGGTTGCGAACCCTGCCAAAATTATAACAAAAAATGAAGCTTGGGCTCCCACGTTTCATTTAAATGAGGACCTCGGTTGGGCCAGAACCCGGGAGCATTGCCCAATTTATAAATTATAGTTATGGGGGTCCTTTGTGAGGGGGCCCCCGCAGCCCTAGGGACCGCCACCTCCCCGGAACTATGTACATGATATGTGGGAGGGCACGTGGCCCTCCCACTGCCCCAGGGACTGCCACCCCCCGGTCTTGTGTTTTAATGTGTGGGGGGCCTCCAAGGCACCCCAAGCCCCGTGGACCGTCACCCCTAGGGCTTTTCTTAAATATTCACAGGGGCACACTGCCCCCTGCTGTCCCGGGGACCGCCACCCCGGGGCTCTTTAAAAAAATATATATTGTCGCGACCATAGTGCAGTGCTCAGCATGGCCCCCTTATGTGAACATGAGGGATGCACCGCTACGCTCAGCGCAGCCCCTAGTGTGAATGCGATGGGTGCTCGATGCTCAGCACAGCCCACTAGTGTGAAAGCGATGGGTGCGCAGCGCTCAGTGTGGCCCTCCAGTGTGAACGTGATGGGTTGCGGCGCTTAGCACGGCCCCCTAGTGGGAACGCAATGGGTGCGTGGCGCTCAGTGTGGCCCCCTAGTGTTAACACAATTTGTGCTCAGCTCTAAGTCGCGCTGGGTGTGCGACACCAAGCAAAAATAATTCATATTTTTTATATATATACCTAGGTTATATGCTGGCTAATTGTCTGGCTCTAAAAAGAGCCCTTGTGTTTATTATGAGTTTCTTGCAGCTACATGTAACTGCAGATGCAGAGCTTTAGATTATTGAGAAACACTCTGTCCCTTCATCAGTGAAGTGTACTGCGTCACTCTATGGAAACGTAGATTGTTGTTACATATGGAGCCCATTCTATGGTCTCCGAGGTAAGCAGGAACAGCTTTATTGACATTCTTTCTAGCTTTCTCAATCTGAGGGCAAAATTGATTGGACTACTTCCATTTCTGTCTTTGGTCTTTGTTAGAGTATACAAAGGCAGTTTGGGGAAAAAGCAACATCAATTCTGAAAAGGTGTCTTTCATTAGCATTTCCAGACCTACCCCATTCAATGTGCCTAGGTCATTGCCACCACAGTGCCTGAATCATGAGGTCAGGGGGTTGGAGATGCAAAAAGGGTTCATCCACAGGCATCAATTGGTGCCACTTTAATCCTCTCTGTCCATCCATTTAATGTCTACATTTTGCAAAGCTAGGTCTTTGTCAATACCTCTGCGGTCAGCATACCTTTTGCACCAGAAAACATAGCTGTGCCCAACAATCCACACCGAAAGCATCTTGAGTTGATGACTGTAGGTAATAAAATGATGTCGGTCGCTGAGGTAGTCAGTTGGTAGAATGAGAGATATCTAAAATGGTGGACAAGATTTTGTTTTAAAGAAAGTAGAGATTTGATTGGCTGTTTAAGTACATTGTATGTTCAAAAATAGGGTGCATTTTACTTTGTTTAAAAAGCAAGTTTCTTATTGGTTAGTAAAAAATGTTTGAAAGGTACAGCAGAAAGGATAAGATCATGTTTGCAACACCAAGCAGGTTAAGTTGAATGTTGCCTCAACTGTTGCTATGGAAACTGACATTAAGCAGAAGGGGCGAAGAAGTCAGTTGATAATGGTTATTATCTGTGACCAATGGAATTGTGTTTTACAATTTAAAAAACTCTGGGAAGCAATGTCATTTGTTGCTTATGTGTATTAGTTTGGAACATTACTGGTTTTACCTTGCAGAGTCTGGTGATTTATATAAACTGTGTGTAAAAGAAAATCCTGTCTGAGTGTGTGAGATTTTTTATTCAACAGATTTATTTGCCAGGTGAGTTATATAGTTTTGAGGTTTATTTAAAAAAGATTTGACATTATTCTAAAACTGTGTTGTTGAAATATATTATTAACTGTAGAGATGTAGGGCTCGATTCACAGAATGAACTTAAGATTAAATCCTAAACTTACTACTATTTGGTATTCACAGAATGCACTTACTACTTTCAGGATTCACAGAATGAACTTACTACTTTCGGTATTCACAGAATAGATTTAAGACTACTAACTTTACTTCTGCACCCGGGCCGGAAATTCCGGCCCGGAGGCGGAGTTTCCGGCCCAGAGGCAGAGCTTCCGGCTTGGGGGAGGAGCTTGCGGCCCGGAGGTGGAGCTTCTGGCCCGGAGGCGGAGCTTGCGTCCCAGAGGTGGAGATTTCAACCATTGCTAAATCCCCACCTCCCAGCCGGAAGCTCTGCCTCCAAGCCGCAATCTCTGCCTCCGGGTCGCAAGCTCCGCCTCCAGGCCAGAAACTCCGCCTCCGGGCCAGAATTTCCAGCCCGAGTGCGGACGTAAAGTTAGCAGTCTTAAATCTATTCTGTGAATACCGAAAGTAGTACGTTCATTCTGTGAATCCTGAAAGTAGTAAGTTCACTCTGTGAATCCCGAAAGTAGTAAGTGTATTCTGTGAATACCAAATAATAGTACGTTTGGGATTTAGTCTTAAGTTCATTCTGTGAATTGGGCCCGTATATTGGAATTAGTTTAATTGATCTTGAAGTTTGTTTAAAAACAATCTGTACAATAATATATATATATTTTTAAGTCTGTTCAACGGTATAGCTGAATGATGCCTCATATTTTTAGATAGTTGGTTGAAGATGCAGTACAAATGTGTATTTTGAAAGATGTTCATATAAGATTTATTAGGTATCATTTTTTATTCTCTCTACTAAGGTATGGTTTGATGATACTGCATAATTATAGATACTTTGGTAACGATGCAGCACAATTGTGGTGTTTGAAAGATGATCATATAAGGTGTTATTAATTAGGATTCTGTTATTGGTTTCTACAGAAGATAAAGTTAAATTATGGCATATAATTAATGATAGAATGGTGAAATAGGGTGCTGTTAATTAGGTTTCTTTTTGTAGTTTAAGCAAAGGTATAGTTGATTGATGCCACATAAGTTTAGATACAAAGCTGAGGATATATATGGTTTTGAAAATGATTATTAACACCTTGACTGCAGCGTGAATTCCGCGACGGTGCTGGAATTCTAATCGGTGGGCGGGGTTCAGACAGCCCCCCGCCGCCCTCCGCACACAACCACCGTCACGTGGGATGGCTGCAGCATCGTAGTGGTTAAATGTGTTGTTATTTGCTCTTCTTTCTTAAGTCGGTTGTAATAACCCACACATACACTGCTATAATCACCAGTGCAGTTTCCATATAGTTCCATAATCTCCCTGTTGCTACCTTTGCAGTCCTCCAATCACTCATCCAGCACCATGTACTTATCTAATCAGTCGGCCAAAACCCAAGCAGTTATAAATTCACTATGGAGTCTCCTTGCAGCATTGTAAGTATCCAGTCACTATGCATGTTCTCATACAATGACTCAGGCACTAACACATGTAGTGCTACAATCACATGTTCACTAACCATGCAGTCTTTTAAGCACATACACACTACTGATTCACTCCTCCAATTACCCAGGTAGTACCCATGCAGTCCAGCAATCACACTGTCACTCCCCATGCACTCTTCCAATCACCGAGCGAGTCCCATGTCCTTAGCCGCACACGCCCTCCGTCACGTGGGACGGCTGGGGGCTGTCTGCAGCTTCAAAGAGGTTAAATGTTTTGTTAATTCCAATTACCCAGCCTGTCCCCAGTCCTTATCCAATCACTCTACCAAAACCCAAGCACTCTCCTTGCAGCACTCTAAGTATCCAGTCACTATCCATGTACTATTTCCATGACCCTGGCACTAACACATGCAGTGCTACAATCACATGTACACTACCATGCAGTCCTCTAACCACCTGCACACTACCTATTCACTCTTCCAATTACCCAGGTAGTACCCATGCAGTCCAGCAAACACATTGTCACTCCCCGTGTGCTCCTCTTATCACCCATCCAGCACAATATACTTATCCACTCACTACGCCAGTGCCCAAGCACTTACAAATTCACCATGCAGTCTCTTTGCAGTACTCTAATAGTACTGATAGTCACTGCCCATGTACTCATGCAATGACCCAGGCACTAACTTGCGCACTGCTATAATCCTCCATACACTACTCATGCAGACATCTAACCACGTACACACTACTGATTCACTTCTCCAATTAGCCAGGTAGTACCTGTGCAGTCCAGCAATCACTCTGTCATTCCTTGTGCACACCTACAATCACCCAGCTATTATCCATAAACTCATTCAATCACGTTCCACTACCGAAAGATTCATAAAACAACCATGCAGTAGCCTTGCAGTCCAGCAATCACCCACACAGTTTCCATACTCTCGTACAATCACTCAGATAATTTTTCTTTTTTTATCCAGTAGAAGTGGTTCCGTGAGAACCAGTGTTTTTTTTTAGAACACTTTTAATTTTGTTTTCTTATTTGTTAACTTTTTAAACTTTTTTTGTGTGAAAAACAAGACATGATCGCTCCAACAAAAACAAAAGCATTTTATTAAAAAAAAAATAACACTTTACGCAACTAACTGCTGCATTTAATATTTCGGGCAGAATGTGGGGCCTTGAATCAGATGGAACCTGTCTTGATATAGATGGAGCATTTCTCTTTCTTTCGGCAGCAGCATTCAACTGTCTTCTGCTCTCCTCTCTTCCAAGGTGCACTGGATGTATAGTCTCCAAATGCTTTTTCATGCTGCTGGTACCGCATGAATATTTTTTGACAGACCCTCTTGACAACACTTTCTGACAGATTATACCAGATACTTTTCGGGAGTTCAATTTTTTTCGCCCTGAAGAACGCTGAAAAAAGACCACACAATGCTTTCTTTCATCTTCTTGTTCTGCTGCTTCATCTGTTCTTCCTCCTCCACGGCCAAAGGATCAATCTCAGCAAAACAAGAAGCCACCAAAAAGTTAGAGTTCTAAAGAGAACTGGGAAACAGGTCTTGTTTGCATGAAAGACAAAAAATTAGGGGAACATCAAGAGAATGGATCCTCCCTCTTTTGCAATGAAATTGATTTAAACCAATCAGATTTTTTTTTCCTTGTGCTGACATGAAGTCGCGTAGGGGGGGCACATCGGTGACGCACCCATCGCGAACCCCGAAATATTGTATACATTATTATACACTATAAATAGAAATTTCTATACACTTTGAATAAGTATTTTAGCAAAACTGTTCACTCTAATATCAAATTCAAACTTTCAATAATAATTTTTTCAACTTTAAAAATACGCTGAAGTCACGACCCTGGGCGATTACGTTGCGAACCCGGAAATACGTGCGGGAGGGGTCGCGCACACTAAGCGGATATGCCGCGCATACCTCAAATTTACTTTTGTACAGACCATATTGAAAATAATATTTTAAAAATACTTTTATAAATACATTTAGACAAACACTTAAAGCAAAAATGTTATTCATAATTAAATTAAAGATATTTCATACTTTACAAATGACGCTGAAGTTGCAACGCCTGTGCGACTTTTCAAAATGGCTATGAGAATGCGCGCAGCCATCGTGTAGGATGCGCGATGGGTGCGGGACTTCTGTATAACAATAATAATTTCAAAAAAGGAAAGAATGAAAAAAGTTTTCCTAACTAGAAATTATGATCACATTTAAAAAAATATATATATGTATATATGTAGTCAATAAAAAAAACATAGGATTGAGGCATATTATAGTTGGAAATTCTCAGAAAAAAACCATAGGATTCAGGAATGTTATAGTTAGAGCATACCATTTAAAAAACCATAGAAATTCACTGAAAAAACGATAGGTTTCAGCCACACTATAGTTAGAAATTAGTATTTAAAAAAACCTTTGAAATTCACTGAAAAAAAACATAGGTTTCAGCTACATTATAGTTAGAAATTAGTATTTAAAAAACCTTTGAAACTCACTGAAAAAAGGAAGGTTTCAGGCATGTTATAGTTAGAAATTAGCATTTAAAAAACTTTAGAAAGTGACTGAAAAAAAACATAGGTTTCAGGAACATAATAGTTAGTTGGACAATTCGCTCGTACAAAGCCATAGAAATGCTGACGTTATAGTTAGTTCACCTAACTATAACTCACGCCCCCGCAATGCACTGCTGATGATGTCACATATTACATAATTCATGACATGGTCAGTGACATCACTGATGGCATCTCAAATGACATCACTGATGACATCATCCAGTAACTGAGTGTTTCTGTAAAGTTTAAATATGTAAAGTTTAAAATATGTTTTATATATAATGAATGAATGAATGAATATTGGACTTGTAGAGCGTGAATTTAGCCCAAGGGCGTCAAGGCGCTGTAGGCGGAGCATAAGGGTGCAGACAGAAAAACATGCTCATACCGAGGGCTGCGAGAAAAGCCAGGTTTTTAAGGCTTTACTGAAAAGAAAAAGAGATGCCTGGCCCAAGAGTTTATCCGGTAGGGAGTTCCGCAGCTTAGAAGCAACAGTGGAAAAAGCTCTACCTCCCCATTTGACCTTCTTAAATCTCAGAACAGTTAGCAGATTACTATCTGCAGACCGGAGCCACCTGCTAGGAAAGTAGCGATGGACAATATCCTTAATTGCCTCAGAGCCTGAGCCGTAATAGGCATTGTGATCCATGCACAGAGTCTTAAAATGGATCTTAAGGTCTATCAGCAACCAATGCAGCAACTTGATGGAGGCTGTGACTGCATGAAAATTTGGTGGATTCATCACCTGCCTCGCTGCAGCATTCTGCACCTTCTGCAGACGTTGCACTAGACCCTTGTTAATGCCCAAATATAGGGCATTTACAATAGTCCAATCGGGACGTTAGCAGAGCAATAACAGCCTGCTTACATGCTTTGAAGGAGAGAAAATGGGAGATTTTTCTAAGGATCCTAATGATCCCAAAACAGGTGGAGACTGTCCTGCTAACCTGAAGGCTTAGTGACAATGAATTGTCCACGATAACCCCAAGGTTTTTCCCATGGGCAACCGGGCAGGGACAGAACACCAAGCTCATCCGACCACCAGTCGCTGGACCAGATCTCCTGTTTGCTCCCAAAAATCAAGATCTCCGAGAGGCTCGAGAAAAAGTGAACTGTGCAGCCGCCAAGTATCGAGGATATTTAAAAGACTTCCCAAAATGTATTATTAAGAGAAACACAGTAAAACAGTTAAAGTGCAAATAGGATCAACAATTACATGGAATCTGCGCTCGTGCGCATATATATGCCAAGGTGTATTGAAGAATGAGAAGGAGTGGGTGTATAACTGTTTCTATTTAACCTCTCCCATAAGTTGCACTTTAGTCCTGGGGAAAAAAAAGTATTGCCAATATAAGTGCCCTGCAAAACATTTATAAATCTAGGGGGTAAAGGCATTTTTATTAATTTATTACCTATTGATAAAATAAACATACCACCAAATCGTTTTTATCTCTTGGAGTATACTTCCTTTTTAAGCTGGCCTTTTTTAGATCTCTATGAAGAGAAAAACATATGAACTCTTTGGAGTCTTGGCTATACAAGCACAAATTCTTAGATTAGAATTTGGATTATCTAGTATTTATGTTCAAACTCTTGAAATTATAACTCGCTGGAGCTAAGATCTCCTTCATGTGCCAGCAAAATCCTTAAGGGTGCTTCTCCTTATAAATCTTGAATCGAGTGGAACAGAAAAATTACTTTTTATAGTAATTTAAAATCTGCACCTGAGAATTTTAACTGTAGTAGGAGCTTACAAAAGTTGTGATACCTAGGGCATTGCGAGATTTTCTTAAAGTTCAAGTTGTTGAATTAAGTACCTACAGTGATACAGATTAATGCGGATATTTGAAAAATGTACAAAAGTTTTATTATGAATAATAATTTTGGTTAAACTCAACCATATCTCTTATCATGTTTCTCACAAGGTTAAACTCTTGTTCCTGTAATAGGCAACCTTTCTCTTAATTCATCAACGGTGAGATGGAGAGGTATTCCTGGCAATCCGTGACTTGTAATTTCTGAAAATTTGGACCCTAAAATGTATTGCATGTACTTAATCCCTGCCCTGCTCTAAAAAAAACAGAAATCGTTTCTTATATCCTTTAATTGTGATTTTCAACACGTCAACCCATTTTGAATTACAGCAATGTATTACTCATCCCCTACTGCTCAAATTAGTTATACGGCCTTCACATTTTTATGGGGTTTTCTTACGATATTTTAATATTATCTCTAATATTTTAATTGCATACATTGTCATTTATTAACTATTTGAATGTATTTGTATTTTACATGGATTTTATAATAATTATAGCATTACATTGATGACCTCTGTTGAAAGTATAAATAATTTTTAATAAAAATATGGACTTTGACACAGCAGAACTCAAATGTTTAACTACCTCAGATTTCACACCATCACATAAAGGCTTTGGTTACAGGTGACACATCATGTGGGAATAGTCAAACCTACTGTGTCACAATGAATTTTAATCAGTTATTCTGTACCAGATTTGACATATCTCACAACTATACACATTTATCTTATTTTATTTCATTTTATAGGGAACACACGTAACTCATCTTAGAGCATTGCAATGTTGTCCCTCAAATCTCTCTTACCCTAGAAAATCTAAACGTGTTAATTTTCATAATGAAAAATGAATTTGCTGTCAGAAATCTAACTCCTGACTTTCCTCTACCTTTTACACTCCGTCACGTATTACAAACTGGTTTTTTACAATTTATTTAAAGACATGACTTAATTCGACCTTACATTCCTACTCCCTAAAAATGATTTTCTAAAGACTGAAAAATCAAAACAATTACATGTCCACAAATTCCTTTCCTACTTAGCAATACAAACAACCAGACATTTTATTTAGTGATTTAGTGCATGCGAAAAGTGGCGTTTTCTCAGGCTGCCAAAGCGCGGATCAGAAAAAGAACATACAAAAAATCGGTTTATAAAAGGCCTTGGAGCAATCAATTGAAAAAACAAACGGGGATGTAATAATGGTGAAAAAATTATGCCATAAGGCATTGACATGCTGTGAGCAACACTATTATTTTAAAACGAATGCCCAAATTGTGCTTATAAACTTTACCCACTGACACGGGTATACCGGCGCATTCAATTTTTACTTAATATTTTAGTTGCAAAAACTACATTTTGTAGGGCTACCTGCCTACACTACGGTTTCAACGAGATACCAGCTGGTTAACAGCATTCTGCAACATACGTTCTCAAAAACATATTAGTCCTTGTCCAACAACAGAGCAGAAAATACAAAAATATCCGGGAACAAAATGTTACTGCACAAACCCCATGGTATCATCAGCACCTGCTGTGTCTTAGCTTAGTTCTACAGAAAAGGCTCAGTTCTTGCCAGGAAGATGCTTTGAAACAGAATCGCGCGAGAAACAATATTTTTGTGAGTTAACTTTCAGCTTATGCTAGCTCCTGCCAGTGCAAATGTAACAGAATGCCAAAGGAAGGTAACGCTATTTTTGATAAATGAAGAAAATATATACATAGGTTTTTTAATGATGAAAAATTTCTACGGCTGGCAGCTTTTTTCTCCTAATGTCTTTTATTTTTACTTTTATATTTATGGGAACTGTGGTGAGGCGCAGCCTTGTAATGAACTACAAACGGCGCTCAAGTTTGCCCAGTAGAAGTCTTAGCCCTGTGCTGCTTGGAACATAAGCAATGCAGCATCAATGTGCATGGGTTCCTTTTTTTGGAATTTATTTTGGATTCTGTTTGCTATTGCGAACCTCTGCATATTGGTTTTCTGTAGGAAAACAGACAGTCATCATATGGGAGAACTGACTGTTCCTATGTGGCTTGTGGTATTTCAAATATCAGTTTCTTTTGTCAGGTTTAGATTAGGAGGTTGAATGAAGTAGTGTAGGTCAACAAATCTTCCATTTCGGGAAAGCTACTGTACGTACCACTACATGACCCAGCAGCTTAACCTACAGGATTAGAGAAAATATGACCAATAACAGAACAACAACAGGCTAGCATATCCCTTTATTCTTAAAAAGAAAAGGTGATAAGATTATATTTTTATCCACGGCAGCAAAGGAATGGATGTTGACTTTGAAATTGAAAATCAATGCAAGTTATACCACTTACTAAGGCAAAGACTTCCCAAAAAACAGGCAAATTTGTGTCGCAAATCCCACAACACAAATGCCTATATTGACACCCAGGTACACATAAATGAATACCTCTGTTTAATGCCTACGCCAGGCAATTTTCGGAGAACACAGTGGGGCATATTACCAAGCAATAGCGATAATCATCGCTATTGCTTGGTTAGCGATAAAAATTTATCACCGAGCTGCGACGATTTTTATCGCAGATAAACCTTGCTATTAGCAAGGTTTATCTCTGAAACGATAAAAATCGGCCGAAATGCATGAATATCGCTGTAAAGTCCGCGATATTCATGCATTACCGATCAAATGCTCTTAGCCATGTTATCTACCTCCCATTGGATAACATGGCTAAGAACTGCTCAGGGCAGGTGTTAGCTTTTGGAGATATTCGCGCTTAGCGCGAATATCTCCAAAAGTTGGTAATAGGAGATAGCGATGTTAGCGACTCCTACTAGCTGTCGATAACTGGTGTTAGCGACAGCTAGGTAATAGGGAGATCATTTTATCTCCGCTTTCTTGGCTTTTAAAGCCAAAAAAGTGGAGATAAATCCCTTGATAATATGCCCCAGTAATTCCTAGTATTGCAGGCAGGAGTGGTTGGCCTAAAAGATAAGCACAATTCACAACACCATGAGCTTTTGTTTTACCTCCCACTTTTACGATGCTCCACTATGTGTCACACGATAACAGCACCTTTCACGTGATCACCCAGTGGGGAGCCGATTTCACACGGTGAGCAAGCGGGAAACCCATTCAGAGAACATTTCCAACTCATTTAGCGTGGGTGCTAACCACAGCTTAGTCCATTGGGTTTTGCCAACTGAGCAGGGTTTAGAGTTGGTGGAATCAATTGGAGCTCTCTTTGTCAGCACCTCTCAAAAAGCTTTTTTATGTTGAGTTCATGAGGGAAACACTGCTGATGTCATGTTTATTAGATAACTCAGATATTGACCGCTTTGGGCACATAGGATTTCAAATGCAGTAGTTACTTCATTCGATATAATACGACAAGAATGGCATTTGGATTTGAGGTACACAGAGTACAGGAGTGGCAAGAAATTTAACTAGTGCAGGGCAGGCAATAGGTGCACACTGCTGAACTAAGAGGCACAGACAGCTGCAAGGCATTGTGGCACACACAGTTACAAGTGCAAGGCTGTGTAAGGCGCATGTAGGTGTACTCGTCTTGAACCATTTCATGCATTTCCACATAGACACAGAAGGGGTATA
The DNA here is from genome assembly GCF_964261635.1 of Lissotriton helveticus. Taxonomy (NCBI): domain Eukaryota; kingdom Metazoa; phylum Chordata; class Amphibia; order Caudata; family Salamandridae; genus Lissotriton; species Lissotriton helveticus. Next base: position 345,793,723 of record NC_136067.1, on the reverse strand, counting down.
ACCGTTTGGTACATTAGAACCATTAGGACCTGTTCTGTCCTCACTGGTGCCATTGGTCTTGCTGGCTGGGGTGTAGAGCACAGAATAACACTGAGAAGTGTTGTCTTCTGCCGCTTGCTCCCAGCCAAAGGAACTTGCTTAAAATTACACCAACAAATAAGTGGCTGAATGAAACACGGCATGTCTCTTGAGTCCATCCCAATACCAGCAGTGAAGACGCTAGTGTTGGAATTGTCACACGAATACAAAATAGAAGGAAATTATTCTAGTTCACAAGACACCTTTCTTTTGAGTTGTGAGAGTTTAGTGAAATCATAACTAAACACAACACATATACCTGCTCGTTCAGGGGCCATGTAGAAATAAACAGAACCATTCAATGTCAACCTTAGTGAGCTTACTAAATTGCCTGGATCGGACCTTGAAGTGCATAGTTATGTGTGCACCTGGAGTCTACAATAGCAAAACCTGGCAAGATTCGAATTTAGACTGGGCTAAGGTAGAGCGACTACTATTAAAGAGGGCAGGGTGATGAGAGGAAAATGTCTACCAATACGAACTCCCTGTCCACAGGCTAAAATAGAATTTGTATTCCTCTCTAATAAATCAACGAGGACTCTGGTTTTCTATATAATACCAAAGGTTCATAAGGACCTCCAAAATCCTCCAGGAAGGCTAATTGTCTCTGGATGCGACTATTTTAGAGCCTCTGTCAAAGTAATTAAAATTCTTTCCGAAGCCATTTCCAAAAACTACCCACTCATGTATGCAGAATACTACAGATTTCATCAGCCAGATTGAGAACAGAGACTTTGACATTGAAAACCAGATATAGTCGCCCTTTTATTAACATTTATAATATTGTTGCAAAGTCATCCTGTGCCCTGGGCACCCCTCAACTTTTTGCTGACTGATACTGGTGGTAACTGACTCTAACTGATCCTGGGCAATGCCTGACCAAGGCCAGGACCAGAGCTATGCTGAAAGAGACACATTAGAATACATTTAAAACACCTACATACATTAGGGTACACAATAGTATGGCGGGGTACCCCTGTGATTTGCATGACCTACCCTATAGGCCCCTAGTATATAAGAGAGTAGGGGGATTGAAACTACAGAAGTCCCTGGTACCCTAGGGCATGGAAGTTTAGAGGCCAGCAGCTCTTTTTACACTTGCATGTGTGCACTGCTGAAGCTCGAGGTAAGTTTAAAAGCAGCCCTGGGTGCCAGGACTGCTTTTAAAAAATAAATTAAGCCCACACTCAACTTTGGGGTTTGGGCACTTAAAAATGGATAACCTACAATGTTGGGGCATATCAGGAACCCCCAGGGTCTCCCTACGTGTCCCAGGGGTGGGGGTCAGATATGTATAAGATACACACTTATAAAATGACAGGAGCTTACAGGACGTGGCTGGGTAGTGTCTCGTGCAAAACCAATATATGTAGTAGGAAACAGATTAGTAATGATAAATGCTCCAGGGAACACAAGAGGCAACGGCCACTAACGTGCCAAACAATCTACTGTGAAACACAGAGAAATAACTATAAACAATATTTTGTCCCCGAGCAGCCAAAATACAGTATTAGAGAACAATTATTTCTATATTTTCAGTCCAAAAGAATCCTCCAGATTTTGTCATTCACAAAATAAATTCTTTATTTTCTTATGTAGAGATTTCAGGTAACATATTCTGAAAGATGATCCTGTGTAGTTGGTATCATCCGATGTAGCCAAACAGACCAATGTTACCCTGCAATAAATCAATGGGAGCATGGTATAATCTTACCCGCAAATACGTTAGTTACGTTCCCTCTCAATTAATGCCTAGCCATTTTGACATGAGCAGTACGTGCCGCATACAGTAGCCTAACCCATGCAATAAATTGGTTTCCCAATCCCATCTTATTGAGCACTTCATAAAAAAAATCCCAACGTAAACTATCAAATGCCTTTTCACTGGCAATTGCTGCAATCCCCCTTTTTCTTTCTCTTCAAAATCTGATTCAATGATCGCCAATACCCTCCTAATATTATGAGCCATGCTCCTTCCCGAAATGAACCCAAACTGTTCTATATGTATTAACTTAGACATTAATGGAGATAGGGCCATTGTCAATGCTTTACTCAATATCTTGTTATTCAGATTTAGCATTGAAAGTGGGCGATAAGCCTATGCATCCTAAGAGGCCCTTCCTGACTTTAACAAGGGGATCACTATTGCTTCTGCAGTTGTGTGGGGCAATCGCCCCCCACGTACGGGCTGCCAAGTAAAGAATAACTATTCTTGGTGCCAATTCTTCCATATATGTCAAATACAATTTCACAGAGAACCCATCTATTCAGATTCAAGCCACCCTTGATATAGTCTCACTATACTCAAACATTCTGTAAGATGGGGCACTTGAAGTCATCCACATCTACCTGGAGAAAAAGAGAAAGACCTCCTCAAGTCCCAACTGAATTCATTTTATTACTAGCGAAACTGGCTCTCAGATGTAGTTACTTTCTTTTTGATGTAGACTATTATCTACAGATCAAAGGGAATCCCATGGGCTGTTCTTTTGCGCCATAAGTGGCAGTACTATCCGTGGCCAAATTCGAAGAATTTTTCTTTACATCAACAATCAATTCAGAGAGAAAATAACAATGTGGTACTGATACATTGACAACATTTGCAGTATTTGGACAGGACATTTGATTGAATTACAAGAGTTCACAGAGTGGCTCAATACGAGAACAGCAGATATACAATTCAACATGACATAGAGCAAGAACAAGATTGACTTTTTAGATATCACAGTGATCCCAGTAGAAGGTAAACTCCCCATGACCTTTTTCAGCTGTGATAGCAACCATCCATGAAATGTGTGTGAAAACTACCCACACGGACAGTTTTTGAGAATCAGGATAAATTACACACAAAAGACCAGTATTTAAAATTTGCTGAAGAATTGAAAAGTGAATTGATGCAAAGGAGTTACCCCAATGAAACTGCTCAATAACTCCTTGAAAGAAGCATGGTTTACCCCAGGGAAACATTGTTGGAACAAAGACAAAGGAAAAAACTCAACAGAATCGTTTGTGTCACCACATTTTGTCCCCCCACAAACAAACAAAAAAAATTGTCAAAAAGAATTGGCATATTCTCTCGGACTCGAAAGGTCTAATGTCAGTGCCAATGTTTGCCGTGAAGAAAAGAAGCAGTATCCAAGAGCATACACCCTGCCTGAAAATTAGGTTCAAAGAACGATTAGTAATGTATGGAATTGTCAAGAGTTTGAGGGTCATCGCAGATTGCATACGTAGCGATCAAACAATAGGAGGGACCACCTTTGAAAACAAAGGCAAAAAAAACAATGCATAAAGTGTTCACAACTTGAAAATCAAAGAACCTGGTATATGGAATAATTGCCCCTGTAAAAACTTTATATAGGACAGACAAGTCAGTAAATATGGAAAGGGATACGTCTACACAAATCAGGAATCGGGAGTAAAGTCATCACTGCCCTACTCATGAAACATTTTTTGACCATTTGGTATGCTCACACAGGGACCATACAGTGATAATACGAAAGGACCACTGTCCCAGAGGTCAATACTCCCAAGCATAAATGCAAACAGGTAAGCACACTCCTCATCAGTTGATGCATGCATCACAAAGCATGGTGATGATTCACTCTAGCACTCACATGCTGATTTCCCCTCTCTCAAAACAGGTTGCTTTTTTATTTTTAATTTACATTGAAGCATGTATTTGTTTAATTTCAACGATATGCTAAGAAACAACCAGTCTTGAATTAAATATGCCAGCCAAGGTCCTTTGGAGAGCCTAAAAAAAAAGAGGTCGAAACACATTGAAAATTGACTCAACAGTGCAACAGGAGATAAGAAATAGAGACAGACTCCTGGGTTTTCCAAAAATTACACATGACCTCATAAATTGAACATTTCCTCTCCCTGTCGCAGTGATCACAACTACTGGGACTAAGTATTTTGAAAGACAATCACTCACAGGAATATGAAAAGAAGTTGACTGATATACATTATGAATGGCAATTGTCACTTTCTCATTGAATATTTATTTATTATTCACATCATTTGTTTAAAAAAATAACTTGTTTGTGTAATATACAACCACACACATGCACATATGATTGAGTTCACAGCACTTATTTTACTTCATCATTGGGTTGTTGCTCAAGAATACAAGTGGTAACTGACACTGACTGTGCCCACGGCTCAGTTGTCAGGCCCATGCCAGTGCTATGTTGAAAACAAAACTGAAAACATACACATAAATTACGGTACACTATGTGTTAGGGTATACCTATAATTGTCAAGACCTACCCTAAAAGTCTCTAGGGGGACAGGGGGATTGAAACTACTGATAATACCCTAAGCCATGATTGACATGGATGTTTAGAGGTCAGCAGCCTTTGTTGCACTTGTATATGTGCACTGCTGAGTGCCTGATATCATTATAAATGCAGTCCTGCTCTGCGTCACTGCTTATAAATATAAATTGTGACCAAACTCACCTTTCTGGCAGAGGCACCTAAAAAGTATTCATCTACATAATGTTACATATTAGGTACCACCAGGGTCCCCCCCACATGTCCCAGGGATTGAGGGTCATGTAAATTATAAGTAGAGTACTTATAAAATGTGTTTTATATGCCTTGGGTACAGAGAAAGTGCACATTCACTTTCCCCATTGTAGTAGTAAAGTACCTCTCACAATTTACTTTGGTACTATGAGCACTGTGGGTTGTAGATCCACATTATATTTTACATATTCAGGACCCCTAAGGATTCCCCTAGGTATCCCGGGGGTGGGGGTTCATGTAACTATAAGCAGGGTCTGTATAAAATATGTTTTATATGCCCCAGTGATGGAGAAATTGCACATTGCATTTTCGCAATTGCAGATACCTAACCACATAGGATAACACTGCAATAGTTTATTGACATATAAATATTGCTAGGAAATGAATAAGTATAATTCAAGACTTTAAAGAATAGTTTTGACAAAATCTGCAATATGTCATTGCTGAACTTATCCTTAATTGTACAGAAAATCTATATATATAAAAACGAATGTATGTCTGTCTGTCTATCTGTTTGTCCTTTATGCATTACTACACCATTCATCCGATCGCGATGAAACTTTGGGAAGTTGTTGAGTACACTCCCGCAAAGGTTTTTGGCATACATTTTTTTTAAATATCGGCCCCCCAGGACCCTCATAATCTTTCGAATACTGATGTACGCACAAGACAGAAAAACAAAAAATCGTGTATCCACAAGCACTCGAATAAATAAATAGAATTAAAACAGCATTCATCCGATCGCCAGGAAACTTTGGGAAGTTGTTGAGTACAATCCCGCGAAGGTTTCTGGCATAAAAATGTTCACACAATCGGCCCCCCAGGGCCCTCATAATCTTTCCAATACTGATGTACGCACAAGACGGAAAACCCAAAATTGTGTATCCACAAGCATTTGAATAAATAAATAGAATTAAAACAGCATTCATCCGATCGCCAGGAAACTTTGGGAAGTTGTTGAGTACAATCCCGCGAAGGTTTCTGGCATAACATTTTTTACAATATCGGCCCCCCAGGGCCCTCATAATCTTTCCAATACTGATGTACGCACAAGACGGAAAACCAAAAAATTGTGTATCCACAAGCACTTGAATAAATAAATAGAATTAAAACAGCATTCATCCGATCGCCAGGAAACTTTGGAAGTTGTTGGGTATACTCCCCCGAAGGTTTCTGGCAAATTTCTTTTTTAAATATCGGCCCTCATAATCTTTTGAATTCTGAAGTACGCACCAGACAGAAAAACAAAAAATCGTGTATCCACAAGCACTCAAATAAATAAATAGAATTAAAACAACACTTTGAAATGTTTTCCATATTAAAATGAATAAGTTTCAATAAAAATGACACAATGTAAATTGAATGTTATCATAACGAGTTTCCTTGAATTTCCTTTCTTCGGAGATCGCAGCAACGCGCGAAGGGTAAGCTAGTAAGTTAAAAGATGGCCTTGTCTTTAAGCTCAAATTAATTCTCCCTGCAGTTTTCCCAGGGAGGAAGCAATCTGCTGGAGAAGGCTCTGCTACACAGGTTTCCCAGAACATGGGGAGGGATCGTAATGCAAGAGGCTTCAAGGGAAAAACAGGACAGACAGGCAATGCCTGGCCTACCTACCCATGCCCTTTTACCCAGCCAGATAGCAGGTTTAAGGCAGGAATCTTCATGTATTAGGGGGAGAAGAGCTATAACAATGACCTACACTGAAGTTTGGTTTAGCTAGTTCCTGCTCCTTCAGCAATCATTAATTTTGTAGGAATGGTGCTTCTCTGGACAAGAATATGCCACACTTTGGAGGAAGTGATCATACTCTGGGGTGTTGCCTTGCACCTCATTGGACAGGAGAACTATCCTGCTTGGCCTCAGAGGACACTGAATAAATATGTGACAAGTGCAGAGCCTCTCAGATCTGCTGCTTGAAATTAAGATAAGAGGAAGGATTGCCATGTTGGAAACCTGGTTTGCAGCACCAGGCCCTGCATTCTGACTGACTTTGCCTGCTCCACTATCTGGAACTACAGACCTATGGATATACCTTGCTTCAAAAGGATTAAAGAGTGGAATCCCTGCAAGCTACAGGTTAACAGAGCTCCCCTGCAATGAGTGGACTTCCTGCAAGCCACAGGTTAACAGAGCTCATCTGCATTATCATCCCCAGGAGTCCTCTGCCTGGAGTGTGTCCAGTGAACTTTTAAGGGTTTATCCAGCTGCATTGTGGGAACTGTGATCCCAACCTTTCAAGAACCTTCTTGTAGCTTTCAGACCCTTGGATTGTGTTTTGGACCCTCTGTATCCTCAAGAGGAACTTCAGGATGTAGTTCCAGAATTTTACAGCAACTTTGGAAAAAAGCTTCATCAGGTGACCGACTCAACCACAAGACACAAGGGCCAGGGATGTCCCTAAGAGAAAGGGAGCTAGCCCTAGAAGAGACGAAATATGAATTAGCTGGGAAGTAGTGGGGGAGAAGAAAGCAAGAAGAAATAGTGCAAGCGAAATTAAAGATGACATTGAGATGTCCAGGGTATGATGGGTTTCACCACAAGCTATCTCAAGGGTATAGTATCCAGGTACACAGAGGGGGATGACATTGATTAACGGCTGACTGCATTTGAAATTGTAAGCCCTATAAAGTGGTAATTCTTTAAAAATATCGCTGATTCCCTAAATTAGATGTTTGTGTTGTTTATGTATCATTTTAAAGATAAACATATTTAAAATTAGAGTGGGATTTTTATTGTGTGGTGTGACTTAATTATTTACTGAATTGTTTTTTTTTAAATGCTTCACAAACCGGTCTTCTAGTTAAGCCTGCCTGCTCGCAGCCGAGCTACCAAGGGTTGAGCATGGGAATAATTTATTGAGTGCTATACTTAGCCCTAGACAGTGTTAGGGGCCTTATTGACAGTGGTAAATGCATATTTACCACTACTAATCACCCACTTTTCAGCAGGGGTATTGCACTTCACATGTGATGTAGATATAAATACATTAGAAGCTTCCAATGTAAACAGTAGTTGAATGTGCCTTGGACAATTATGAAATAATGAAATTATCTGAGTAAAAATGTTTGTACAATTGAGTTAGAAGATACGCTTGATTCATTGATCTGTGTTTAAATCAATTGAAGATTTGACAATAGGAAAACTTCTGTTTCTTCTTCTTGTTGGGCAGACTCGTATGTCAATTTATTGGGGCTTCATCACATCATTGTGCAAAACAGGGCCACAACAGTTGTAGAAGCCTGCGCTAGCCCAGATCCTCACATCACTGCCACTCGCAGCTGTGCGGTGCCATAGACCAGGACCCAACGCTCAAAGCTGCACTCAAGTATTTTGGACCTGGGAGAGCCATTGGTGTGCAGTTTTATCAACCAGAAGGCAATTTATCACCCAGGAAAGGATTCTCTTGTTAGCATGATACCGAGAGACTGGTAGTCAATTGGTGACGCAATTCTGCCAGGACCAAGAGGACTTAGAGGGACATCAACCCCTGTGTCCAGGTCCACCTCACCAAGTTCATGGTGTGAGGTGTAGCCGCAGGAAGACCCCTGCCTACCGCATCGCATCCACAGCACCCTTGAGCATCTGCAGCAACCTGTGTCAAGACCACTTCCATAGGAACCCATGGCAAGAGGATAAAAGTGCCTGGAATTGACTGAAGACTGCCTTCTCCTTCAAGGTAACACTTTCTGAGGATCCTGTGGTCCGCTGACTGGCTCCCTACCAGCAGGGTCGGTTTCTCCATAAGGGCGTAAGGGCATTGAGGCCCTGTATTTATTACTCTGTAATTTACCCTGTAATAAAGGCAATAAAAGGTTTTAGGGTGCTGCACAGGAGCTGTGAGTTTTTCAGTCCTATGGGTTCCTTCTCTTTCTGAGTTAGGGCGGACAGAGGTGGGACTTTGCAGGCTGAGGCGGGTCATTCCATTTCAAGTGCACTGAAGTGAATATATGTCAGGTTGAAAGGGTGTCTTTTACCATACTGCCCGCCATGCGCACTTGAGAGGCCGCATTTCCCTTCCTGCAATTAGTAAGCTGGGGAAGGTGCGATCACAGCTGCAACACACCCAGTTTCCTAAGGATCATTGTTTATGCCTGCTCTGGCTGATCCAGAAGCTGCTCTCATGCTGTTTCAAACATAAACAGCAAGGAAGTGGCACCTGGATTGGTTTAGTATGTGCTGGTAGGCCTGTATTCTGTTCAGAACATGACCAGCACAGGGATGAAAGGGTCAGGTTAGGATCAGAGAATATGTCCATTTACCATTTAGCTTTATTAGAAGCCATGCAGTGATTGGCCATTTTCTGTTCCTTGCGCTAATCACCCTTTGTGCCCATTGCCGTTAACAGCATTGAGCACAAGGTATTGCAAAGAAATATTCTTAACTGACCTCTCCCCCAGCATAGTCTTCATCCTGCAGTTCTTGCGGTGGATTACCTGGTTGGCTGTTGTCCCGTCATCCCAAATGCACTGCCTGCACTCATCGTGGTGGAAAATAATAACAAGAGATAAAGTAAACTCACAAGATCAGAGTTTTTGAGATAACAAATAGTCTGCTCTTCAGCAGTGCATAATATTACCTCTTAGCATTGGTTGGATATTTAGCATGCAACACGCCTCAAAAAGTCCACAAAAGACGACCCGTTTTCATAAATAAAAGATCTAAATACGTAAAGTAAATAGAAGTTCGAAAGTCGGTTTTTCTTCCTCCGCCCATTCTCTCAAAATCAGGGGACATCGAGGTTTTTGATTTGTAGATATATGCTTATGGTGCTGCTGAGAACCCCATCCCATCAGAAGATAAAAAGAGGTGGCTCTGCTGTGTGTTTGGTCTCACAGAAACAGGCCTGGCCCACCCGAATATGAGGCTTGGCCCTCGCAGTAACCGCCAATTGAAAAATGGCCACTTTAATTTAAAATGATCCTGTTCCACCGAACGTTGCTTTTCTTCCTGTTCTGAGAGTTGTGTGATTGGGCCTTGCTACTTTCTCACAGGAACCCCAATCAAGCATCTCCTTTTAGAAAGGTGGGCTGTGTCCCACTCACTGGTGCAGGTACAGTAGTAGTATGCCGAAGTGGACAAATCCTTTCGTAGCCACCTTCTGTGTGGACATTTCCTTTTCTACTCAGTGCTAGAGAAAAGAAGTTTGTTTATCTTGATTCACCTTTTCTGGCCCCTGCAGCTGCTTATCAGATGGGCTGTGAGGCAGAGTTTCAGGGGCCAAGTAGGAAAGAAAATATTTGACTATTTGTTCTTATTTTTAAAATCTGCAAAGGCTCAGCAAGGCACATTCTTTGTGTATGCTTCATTTAAATTGTTTTTATTATGGATGCAAGACATCCATATAAATGTCCCGATAACTGGTGATTAAAGATCCTGCTGGAGAGCAATCCTTTGTCTATTGGTAGTTTTGAAATGCAGATAAACTGCATTTTATGCAGATAGCTCAGTGGGTTATACCTGTGTCACAGAGATTTGTGTGTTACTTGCAATTCAGAAGTTACAATCTTAACATAGGACAGTGACCTATGGACTGTCATCAAAGAGCTGCAAGAAAACCTGAACGGTATAGTTAGAACTTGACTGTGTTGTGTGGCAATTTAGTTAGAACTTTCCCAGTCTTTCATTATTCTAATGTTGCTAAAAAGAGTTCTTTTGGGCATATATATATTTTTCTCAGTAAAGCCAACCCCCAATCACTGGGGTACGCTTTAAAACCCTGAGCTTGTGCTTCCCCAGCCCAAACCCACTTAAAATATACTGCTCAACAGTATGGATGACATGTGATTCTTACACCTTGTAATCCTCATTGGCTAATGTGACATTCCCTAAAGACTGATTTAAATACTTGTATGATTCATTGTCTCTGTATGTGTGATGTAAAGTACTGTGACACCCTACACTGATATGAGTAGAGCTATACAACAAACGAAATGCATATGAGAGAGTGGCTATGGAGAGATGAAGGCTACTGTTGGAGAGTGGTAGTAATGGTATCTGCGGAGAAAGAAGTCATTGGTGGTACACCAAAAAATACTTTCGCACTAGCGCTATAGCTGGCCCTGTCCTGGTATTCTGTTTTTGTTTATTTATAATTTAAGTTTTATAATTAGCAGTGAGGTCATTAGGGCAACCGTGGAACATATTTTAAAGTGCATGTTAATTATATTTACTCCTATATTCAATATTTTAAGCTTGAAGGTGTTTTTACTAATGTCTTTTACTTGGAATAACGGTTTACTGGGAATAATGAAAGTGGAGCTGGATGGTGGCTGATATGGGACTGGAGCTCAAGGTCAGCTGTAGGATAAGGTACACAGGAGAGGGATGGTAGAAAAGTGGATAATCAGGCCTGGAAGTACTTGTGTTGAATCCTGGTCTGCTGGAATTTGATGGTTTGCACTAAGGTGCGGACATTGATCTTACTTTCAAAATACTCTCCAAAGCTCTTTTACACACAGAATTAATCTGTTGTATCATGGTGACTGTTTGCAAGTAGATATGATATAATCTAGAGCTTGCAGGCTACCTCCAGAAGTGACAAATTGAGCCTTCAGTGACCCACTCAAATCAACCCTTGGCCCACTGTACTGTGTTGTTATTACTTTGGCCTCGCGCTGTGTTTAAACAAGGTTCCATAATCGGCCACTACTCCATGCGTTCCAGGGTTCTGACAACATTAGTCAGTTGTCTGGAGTCCTGGTGCGCAGCAGGAGAGTCTGGTTGTGGGTGCTATTGTTATTTGAAATAAACTTCAAGCTTATTGCCAAAAGAAGCCTTCTGACTCATTTACTACATGTGGCAACAAGCGGACAAAAAATCCACGCTTCAAGCACTCACCAGCAAAGTTTTCCTTACTTCGGCACCTCCTGATTACGTTCCTGCCTCACTAACTCGCTCCTGCCTCGCTGAATTCGTCTCTTCGAGTGAAGCCCCTGGGTAGGCTCACCTTCATCTTTCTCGGCATTTCCCCAGGCATTTCGGAACCCTCCAGATGCCGTCAACTATCCTGTGATTGGTTCCCCTAGCAACGGGACCATACTTCACTACGCATCTGAAGCGGCTCCAAATGTAAAAAAAAAAAGTCATTTCATCACCTCCACTCAAGCGTCAAGCGGCCATTTTAACCACTCCTGGTTATTTGGCAACTCTTAGAAATGCATTGCTTCAACTTTATGAACGCTGGAAGAGAAGCATCATCTCGCATCTTCATTTCCTCGCATCTTCACGAAGGTAGGATCTGGCCTTCACTCTTCCGCGGAGACAGGCACACCTTCTTCATTATATTTTAAAGGGATTTTAAACCATTTTACTTCATTTAAGTTATACAATTTAATGGTGACAGGCACACCTTTTGTTTTCTCTGACCTGAACCTGCTACCTTTCGCACACCATTTAGTAAAGGTTTGGGTTCACTTTACCCATTTATTTATTAAATTATTCAATTTACTGTGTTAGCATTTAAAGAAAAATTTTATTTTAAATTCATTCTACTTTAGTTTTCCTTCACATTTACAATTTCATAATACATTTGACTCTCATCCATGGTTTCATCACAACAGTTTGCACAACCTCCCCCTTTTTACAGCACCCTGGCAAACCAAGCATACTTTGACATCAGTGCGTTAAAGCCTTTGAGAATCATATTGTTGCTATTGATGCTGTCAAGTTTTCTCCTGAACGCAAAGTTGCAATTTTGTATGGTTGCCTAGGTCTTGCAGCACAACATGTATTTGAAACTTAACCAAATTACCAGCTCCCAGTGGAGAGACTGGTGATGCAGAATATTAGAATTCTTATAATGAGGCATTATCTCGTCTTGCAAAACATTATGATGAACAGTCAATTATAATGTTAGTGAGAGACACAATTTCTTTAAGAGAAACCAATGTGAAGACAAGACAGTAGAAGAATATATTGCGCAATTGCGAGTTTTAGCTTTGACTTGTGAATTTGAAGCAAATCCAGACATTTACATTCAGGATCAATTTGTTTTTGCTTGCTACTCAAGGAAGATACAGGAATGCTTACTTAGTTGTAGGAAACCTACACTCCAAAGAAACTATAGATATCGCCAAGAGCATCGAAAGTCCATCACCACTTCCAAAGTTCTACAAAATGATCAAGCTCACAACCTCTTTTAAAACTCTGTTAGAGGATACTACTAACTCAGTTAATGCTGTAATTGCTAACACACTTTTTAAACAAGTGTTTAGAAAAACTGATACTGTTTGTTACAGATGTGGATCTAAATCACACTTGGAAAACAACCCCATGTGTCCTGCCCTTGGTAAGAGATGTGTACTATGTAGGAAAATAGGGCATTTTCAAGGTTGATGTAGATCTGTTGAAAGACCCACCAGAATCAACAGTATTGAATATTCTGAAAATGTTGATGATTGTACAGATCATTTCCAGGATATGGTTGTCTCAATTGAATATATCTCTATTTTTACCCCGCATATGGTGAAAGGTCCCTTAGGTACTGCATTCTTTGGTGACATAGAAATTCCTATCATGGCTGATTCTGGATCCCCAATTACTATATTATCAGATGTCATGTTTTTAGAAAAATGGCAAGGATCAATATCTGTATTTCAAACGGATGTCAACCCGAAAGCTATTGTTACAAAAGAATATGTTGCAGTCAAAAGACGCAACATCATTGAGTGACAAGACCTTGCAAAAATGGGTCTATATTTGATTCCAGATTTTGAAAACCCAATCGCCATTGGTGAAACTCCCCAAGGATATACTCCTGCTGGGTCTAGAAATGTTGCACATCCTAGAACTGATTGTTTATGTCTCACTGATCACACTGCTGACATTAAGAAAGTGCTGGATACATTTGAAAAACTGTTTTCAAATAAATTGGGAACTGTTAAAGGTTTTCTTTTTTTAAAATGTTTTTATTGGTATTTACAGATTACAAAGTACAATACAATATGACATAAAACACATAACTCTGTACGGGCAATGGTCATGTGGGTTTGTCAGTTATCTGCTATTCTGGTATTGGCGGGTGTGGTCTTAGGTTTGCGTGTGATAACCCTTTGATTCGCGCTTCTATGACATATAACATTGAACAGCACGGGTACCTGCACATGGTTGCGTGTCTTGTTGGTACAAATAACATAACATAAAACAAATATATATGCCTGGTGGATGTTTGCGGTGACATACCTACGGCCCAGCTGAGGTTTGTTTGACAGTCCTTGTTTTGGTTGCCTGTTATCTATGGGGGTTTGTGTGGGATTAGGAATTTGTCTAGTGTTGACCACATTTCTCTGTTGGGGTTTCTCCAAGGAGTGTGTCTTAGTGCTGTGCTGTCTGCTCCTCTGAGGTACATCGCCCAGTAGAGCCAACCCTTGAATGTGACTTTGGTGGTGTCTTTCCATTTGTTTAGTACTGATTTCACAGCTGTCATTAGGAGGGAGGCGAGGAGGCATCTGTCGTGTTGTGTGGCTAAGTCTGTTGTGATGTGCACTGTGGTGATGGTGGCAAACCCTTTTTTAGGGTGCACCCTAGGGCTTTGTTAATGAAGTCAAACACTTTCTTCCAGAATTTGCTGACCTTGCTACAGTGGTAGATGAGGTGTGCTAGGTCTCCCTTCTCTGTGTTGCTGTTCCAGCAGTGATCGTTGTCTACCAGGCCTAGCGCTGCTAGCCGCGCTGGTGTCCAATATGCTTGGTGTAGTAGCCAGAATTTTGTCTGTGCCAGTACTGGGATATCATATTTTTTGATGGGCCGCCCAGAACGTTTGAAGGTCTTGGTCGCCGAGTCTGGAGCCAAGCTGGGATTCCCAGAAATCGGTATTTTTGGCATTGAGTTTGGATGTGACGGGCGGAGTAATTTGCATAGGTGCGAGACTTGATGTCCTGTTTTGTTTATGTCTTCCATATATTGAAATAGTGAGGGTTTATGTCTGGCTTTTTTCGATTTCGTTAGGGCTGTTTTAATTGCTAGAAAGTTGTATAGTTCTAAGTCTGGTAGGTTGTGTTGTGTTTTCAGCCTGTTGAAAATGAGCGGCTGCCCTTCGATCTCCAGCTGGGCTGGGTAAGAGCTCCCTCTCTTTCTCCATGAGTCTATGTCTAGGTGTTTACACTTGTATTTGATCTTGGGGTTTGTCCAGAGTGATTCCCAGTAAGAGTTTTTGATGCTGTGCCTGAGCTTCTTGTCCACCTTGAGCAAGGCATGTTTAGTTAGCTTGAATATTGGGTTGTTCTTCTGTATTTGCCTGTTGGCGGTGAGGATACATATGGGGTCTGTGTTGTTCAGAATGGCCTTTTCTATTGAAAGCCCTGTGGGGGTGTAATGCTGGTTCGGTAGGATCCAGTGCATACCTTGTCTGGCTATGAAGGCTGTTTGGAATGTTCTCGGGTCCGCAACAATAAATCCTTCTAGTTTTGTCTCTTGTCTGAGTTTTTTTAGACCTATTCTCATTTTTTTGTCACACCATATGAATTTGTTTAGCAGTTGGTCTATCTTACTATGGAATTTGGTAGTGAAAGCCAGCGGTAGCATTCCTGCTAGGTAATTTATTATGGGAGTGATCATCATTTTTACGGTGTCTATTCTCCCCCAGCAGGTAATGTATTTAGGTGACCAGGTATCCAGCAGTCCCTTGATCTTTTCGAGGGTGATTCTCTCATTCTGTTCTAGGGTGGATCGTAGGTTTTTCCCAAACTGGATTCCTAAATATTTGACATGCTTAGGTTGTCAAGCAAGCCCTGAGTTTCCTATGACCTCTCTGGTTGTGTGGATGTTTAGTGGCAAGCGTTCAGATTTGTCCCTGTTGAGTTTGTATCCTGAGTGTGTGGCATAGGTCTCAATGGTGTCGATGAGTGCTTGTATGGAGTGCTCGGGGGCTTCAGTGATTAAAAGTAGGTTGTCTGCGTAGGCTGCAATTTTTGCTGTGGTTTTGTTGATGGTTACTCCTGCTATGTTTCTGTTTGTGAGGATGTCCTTGATCAGTGGTTCCAGCGCTAGTAGGAACAGCATAGGAGATAGTGAGCAGCCTTGCCTCGTACCCCTTTGGAGGCAGAGTTGGTCTGATGTAGCACCGTTGGTGACTATCTGTGCCTGCCTTAGGGTTTTTGTATAGTGCCATGACATTCTTTATGAAGCATTGTCCCAGGTTGCATGCTTGCTTGCTTTTTTCCAGGAATTGCCATGAAACCCTGTCGAAGACTTTTTCTGCATCTAGCGTGATTGCCATTGTTGCGTTGTCTGTTCTAGAGGAGTGCTCTATGATCTGACAGAGGAGTCTTGTGTTGTCGTGGGACATGCTTGATTTCAGGTAGCCCACTTGTGAGTTACCAATCAGATGTGGAAGCACTTTGCTTAGTCTATTCACTAGGATTCTGGCGTATATCTTACAATCTAGGTTTATTAGTGATATAGGGTGGTAATTTTTGGCCCATTGGTGATCCTTGCCTTCCTTAGGTATGACAATTATGTTGGCGTTTGACATGGACTCTGTTATCTCTCCTACTCTTTTGCAGTGGTTGTAGATTTTAGTCAAGGCAGGGAGTAGTTGTTCTTCGAAGGTTTTATAGAAGGAGGCTGTGTACCCGTAAGGTTCTGGGGCTTTGTTGTCTTTTAGAGATCTACTGGCAACAGTGATATCACTTGTTTTTATGTCTTGGCCTAGTGCATTCATTTCTTCTGCCGTTATCTTGGGTAGGTTGAGCATATCTAGGTAGGGTGTGCACCCCTGCTGGTTTAGCTTGTCATCACTCTTGTATAGCTCTTAATAGAATTCCCTGAACGTATGTAGGATTTCCCTGTTTCTGGTGTGTGTTTTGTTGTTTGTGTCTGTGATTGTTGAGATGCAGTGCTGTCTCTGTTTGTGCTTGAGATATGATGCTAGGATCTTCCCTGCTTTGTTTGCCTCGCAGAGATTAATTTGTTTGTATTTTTTTATCCATAGTCCTGCTCTTTCGCTAAGGATTCTGTTGAATTCGTATATCTTGCTTGTGAGTTTGACGAGCGCGGCTGTGTTTGAAGTGTTTGCACTGTGCTTGGCTTCTAGTTCTTTGATGCATTTTTTGAGTAGATCTAGCTGTGCTTTTGCTTCCCCGTCTCTTCTGGCTTTGATCTCCATTAGCGTGCCTCTGATAGTCGCTTTAAGCGCGTCCCACAGGTTTTTTGGGTCTATGTCTGGTGTGTCGTTGTCTTTGATATAGTCATTAATGGCCTTCTCAATTCTAGTTTTTTCCTCTTGCCTTGCCATGACTATGTTATTGAATCTCCATCTGCGGGTGATGTGTTCGTTATGTCTACCTGTTAGGTGTAGGCTGATGCATGAGTGGTCAGAGATTGTTCTTGCCGTAATTTCCGTGTGTTCTGTCAGGTGTGTGTGTGATCCTGAGATGAGTATGTAGTCTATTCTGCTGTAGGAGTTGTGGGGGTTGGAGTAGAAGGTGGGATGAACTCAAGTCTGTTTTCAAATCTTTATGTAATGATGGTGTTATTGCCCCTTCCGACTCTTCAGAGTGGGTTTCTCCCATCGTTATTGTCTGGAAAAAATCTGGAGAGGTCAGATTATGTGCGGACCTGTGCACACTTATTAAGAACATCTTGATTGACTGTCATCCCCTCCCCAAAATTCATGAACTTTTTGCCAACTTGGGGGGGGCAACATTTTTTTCAATCATTGACCTGCGTTTAGCCTACCACCAGGTATCTTTATCTAAAGATTCACAAGAGTTCACCACATTTATTACACCTTTTGGGGTTTACAAGTACCTCAGACTTCCCTTTGGCCGGGCCTCCGTGGCCAGTGTTTTCCAAAAGACCATGGATAATCTTTTTCAGATCATGCCTGGGGTCCATGCCTACCAAAATGATATTCTGGTCTTTTCAGACAAATGGGAATCACACTTATCAAATGTAACTTCAATTTTAACTAATTAGATTAGGCGGGCATGACAATCAGAGCTAACAAGTGTAAATTTGACACACAGCTATTGGATTATTTGGGTCATACTTTGTCCCCAGAAGGAATCAAACCCAAGGTATCCCTCTTTCAAGCCATCAGTCATGCTATCCCTCCCAAAGATGAAGACTCACTTTGATCGTTCTTGGGCCTAGCAGAATACTATGCCCGTTTTGTCAAAGGATACGCTCAAACAGTTGAGCCTTTGCGTGCTCTTTTGCGGTAGGGCTCCAAGTTTGATTGGTCAGTAGAGATTGCTACTTCATTTGATCAAGTCAAAAAGCTTATCATTGAAGCACCGGCCCTACATCCCTTTCATGACTCCTCTAGATGTTTCATAATGGTGGATGCCAGTCTTACGGGGTTGGGGGCTGTCCTTGACCAATGGGTCTCAGAAAAGGAACACTTCATATATTTTTCCTCAAGAATGCTTAAACGTTCTGAGACACATTATAGCAGCATCGAACGAGAGAGTCTCGCCTGTGTTTGGGCAGTCGATATGTTTAAAAACTACATTTGGGGACACGAGTTTGATTTGTTCATAGATCACAAACCTCTCACACAACTACTCAATGGTGATGGGCTTGGCAAAGCCTCAGCCAGGCTTGTCAGACCCCTTTTCAAGTTACAGGAATTTCATTTTTCCATAAAACATATTTCAGGGGGAAAGAATTTCAGGGTGGTTTGCCTATCAAGGATGGCTTTTCAGGATCCCTCTGAAGTTGAGGGTGTTGAGGACACTGATTGTGTGGTCGCTGCTCTTGATGCCATTAAATTATGTCCCTGCATCACTGAACAGTCCTGGTTGGAAGCACATAATAAAGGTGAAAGTTTAAAACTAGTGACTGAATATATTGTTAAGGGTTGGCCAGAAAATAGGAAACTTTCCAATGAGTTGAAAGCCTTCGCCATGACTGCATCCTAATTATCCTTGGTCAATGGGTTAGTGATGAGACATGATTCTTTTGTACCTCCCTCCAGTCTCAAAAACGACATTATTCAATTTGCACACCAAGGTCATCTTGGAATTTCAAAGACTTCACAGCTCATTAGGTTTCACTATTGGTGGCCATCTCTTGAACCTCAAGTCAAGTTTTACATTTACTCATGCGCTGAGTTGCTTTTATCTCACAAAAAATGGAAAGTCATGAACACGCCATTACATCTTGTTCCTTTTCCCAATAAACATTGGGAAAAAGTTGGTTTAGAGTTCTCTGGACCTTATGATGACCTTTCTCATGACTTAAAATATCTAATTTTGCTAATCGACTATCATTCTAAATGGATTTACCACATGTTCTGTGATTCAGCTAATTCCAACAATGCTGTCAAGTTTAAAAAATCTATATTTTTAATAGAAGGTTCACCTTCTGTCATTGTTACAGATAACAGTACCCATTTCATTTCTGAGAAGTTTTGTTCATTCTTAGCAGAAGGTGATGTCAAACATTATAAGGTTGCTCTATATTCACCTACCTCGAATGGTTTGGTGGAAAGAGCGAACAGGTTGGTTAAAGATGCCATTCAAGCAGCCATTTCTTCTCACCAAGATGTACAGGATTTTCTTGAAGCAAAGTTGTGGTCTTATAATATTTCCCCTCATTGTACCACAGGTGTTTCTCCGTTTTCCCTTTTAAGAAGCAGAACTGTTCACACTAGTTTGTGTCCCAATTTGGTTACTTAATAAGAACAACAAGAGCAGTGATGGCAATCAAGAATTGGCATTCAATGTTTTGCAAAAACAAAATCTAATGAAGGCTGTGCATGACACTGCAAAAAGATTTGAATTTCTCGAATTGAATGTTTGTGATTGGGTTCTCATCAAAAATCCCAAAAAAGTTACTAAGGGTTTGTCAAAATTTTCACCACTGGTGCAGGTCACTGGTGTCAGCAGAGGTTCAGCCTTACTTGGTGTTAAACGATGGTGGAACAAAAGATCTCAGGTACGTCTTTCTGTTTCACAGGCCCGCTCCTTACTTAAGTTGACCAAAAAGGAGTTTGAACATTGTGACTGGTCTTTTTGTTTAAAAACCCCAACATCCGGTATTGGAGGTTATTCCACATCCTGCATTCCAGTTACACATTCCAACTCTTCAAATCCCTCCACTTCTAACAGTGATGTGATGACTGGTTTTGGAGGTTCTTCCACATCCTGTATTCCAGTTACACATTCCAACTCTTAATTCCCTCCACTTTTAACAGTAATGTGATCACGCCTGACACCTATTCCTTACCACCGGATATAGGTGTTCACTGCAGAAAATTACCTTCCAAATCGAACGTTTTATCATGATTTGACATCTCTTTTTATTGTTATTGTATCTTGTTTATCAATTCTTGTTTACACTTCAAATTGTTTTTATATCTTTAGTTTTTTTTCTTCTTCCTTGTGAGGAGGGAGAAGTTGTAATGTGTTGTTATTACTTTGTCCTCACGCTGCACCCCAGCGTGAGGATATTCTTGTATGTGTTTAAACATGGTTCCATAATCGGGCGCTACAACATGCATTGCAGGGTTCTGACAATGTTAGTCAGTTGTTTGGAGTCTTGGGGGCAGATTTATGTTAACTGGCGCATCCACAGGGATGCGCCAGTTAACATGCGCCACAGTGCGCCACAGCTCCGCCACCCATGGTGCGCCGCATTTATGATGCGGCGCACCATGGGGCAAAAACGGCACAGATGCGTGACGCATCTGTGCCGTAAAGGTGACGCATTGCTGGAGTTGCGTCGCAAGCGCGACGCAGCTCCAGCAAGGCTCGGGGGTGCCCCATCTCCACAATGCTGCGTCAAGACCTACGCCTGCTTCAAGCAGGCGCAGGCTTTTGACGCAGCATTGGCCTGAAAGTGACTGAGTGAAATCTTATAGATTTCACTCAGCCACTTTTGCGAGGCGCACTTGCCCCGGAACGCCCACCCTGCGCCGGAACGCCCACAAGCGGCGCAGGGCTTTACAACGTGACGCATCTGCCTAGATGCGTCACATTGTAAATCGTTCGTAGGGATGCGCCACGTTTACGCCGCCTTGCGTGACGCAACAGCGGCGTAAACGTGGCGCAAGTGCCTCATAAATCTGCCCCTTGGTGCGTAGCGGGAGCGTCTGGTTGTGGGTGCTATCGTTATTTGAAATAAACTTCAAGCTTATTGCCAAAAGAAGCCTCCTGACTCATTTACCACAGCCACCCAAATTGAAATTGCTGTAGCCGCGTCTGCGTGGAAAGGTAGCTAGTGGGGTGATGCTGCACACCTGTGCACATGGTGTGTAAGCCGTGCCCGTGCTGTACAATCAAGAACATTCAGTCTGTGCTCTGTGTCTCATGCAGGATGCTTCTGCGTCACTTGCCCCGAGTTCCGGTAGGTCATATTTCTTGCCACGAGTTCCGGTACGTCATATTTTTAGATTTCATTGAGGCAGATAACATAATGAAAGCGTTAGTCGCATGTACATTAAAAGAGAGAGATATACCACATTCCCTACACAACGGCACTCTTAGTGATAGTGCACACAACAGCTTTTTTCTGGGTCTCGTGTTCTGCTGCTCAGGTAAATGCTATCCCATACAAAATAGTGCAATTCCCCTCCGTGCCCATTTAGCACATCACAGGCAAATGCTTATTTGAACGTAAAGGATACAACCAGGAAATTGCACTGCCTGTTGCCATTTCGTTTTCTTTAAAGTCAAACTGCTTGACTTCAGCAGAGTTAATAGAAATATGAGTAATCTGTCTCCTACATCTGGAAACCATGAAAGAAAGTGAAGCCTGTACATTACTTCAGCAACACGTTCAGTGACGGCCAGTGCTTAATTTGTTAAAAAATAGGTTCACGGGCTATGACCAAGAGGCCACTGCATCTTACTCTATCACATGTCCCCTGCCATGCTGCCAATGATAGTAGCAAAACAACTATCACTTACCTAATCCTGTGCTGAGTTTTTTACTGTTCATTCTTTTATTTCGATGTTTCTCCCTATTCTTTTTTTCTTCCGAAATCTAGGGGCATATGTAGAAGCACCCATCGCCAACACAGCGTCACTTTTTCCGATGCTGTTGTAGCGATAGGGCTTAGCCTTATTTACAAGGTAGCGTTAAGCCATTTAAAGTGGCTTAATGCTGTATTATAAATAAGGCCACCTTTCACGCTAATGGTTAGCGTGAAAAGCAGTGGGCAGTGGGTGTTGCAGTGGGCGTTCCACCTCAACACTTATTGATTTTGATGCTGCCCCATATGTACAAAGGCAGCGTACATAGAAGGTGGTGCCAAAATTACGACCAGGGAAAAGCTGGCCTTAACTTGGCAAATAGATGGAGAAATGCATTCTTTCTCCTTTTTTTTTGCTTTTTCGTTGTGTGCCGCCTTGTGTATCACACATGAACAAAGCACACTGTCATGGATTGTTAATGTACAGGAAGGTCCCCCTTCCTGTACATAAACAATCTGTAAAAAAATGCCATATTGTGACAAGGATTGTTTATATGCAGGAAGGGACACCTTTCTACCCATAAACAATCCTCCCAAGCAGGCAGACACCCTTGCACTATTGTGCAGGGGTGCCTGCGTTGGCGCTACACTGCTAAGTGTTGCGCCAGCCCAGGGAGAAATGCAAGGCTGCACTATATCCTTGTAACTATGGTGCAGCCTTGTGTTTCAGAAGTGGCAGAGTGAGGTGTTAAGCCATGACGGCTAATGCCTCACTCTGCCATTTCCCCGTACATATGCTCCCTAATTTCATATTTAATAACGCCACAGTGACTGTGACAGACTAACACACAAATGCCAAATACCAGTTTATCTCACTGAATCATCTTTGCCGGCGTCCAACCTCCCTAACAACTTGCTGCAGTGAACTAAACCATTTGAGACCATTTGATGATGAATAGCAGTATCTTGTCTCTTTTTGTGGCTGTGTTCATAAGTTTTCCTCTCTTCAAGAAAATATGGACATTTTAATTTTACAGCTGCAGTCTTGTGAACCAGGTCTGTGTCATGTGGTAACATGGGGGGACTGGAGTTGTAAATGGGCACACTTTCCTAATTCAGCTAGCTTCCAAGGAGACGGTAGATGTATCACAGTGGGTAAAATAAAGAGTATTTGTCACTGTGGCCCTATTGTAGATTGTCCCCCTAGGAATACCCTTTCACCTTTAGGACTGTGCTGCATTACACAGCTAGCGGGAAATTCTAACTATGTAATAAAAAGTCCAACTACTTCACATCCTACGTGACCATGGGTAATAAGGAGCTTTGATGGTGGTATTGGCAGAGGAGTCCTGAAAGAGGAAACAATGTTCTCCCCAAACCAACATCTTCAAATGCCTTGCAAGCAGATCAATTGCTATCTACCTGTCTGCCACGAAGTCCCTTACATGCTAAGATGCCCAGGTGCAGACTGATTCAATTGCCACCCGTTGTGAGACTGGAAATAGACATATTTTACGCAGGAAGATATGGGGCAGTTTTTAAACTGTTTAAATATTTAAAAACTACATGTTCACAATTAGTTGCTGAAACCCTTTATTTTCTCAAATTAGCATGTACCATTTGCAACTGTTTTTTGTTAAGAAATATATTTTGGTAACCACCCCTTAATAACACTCCCCTTTGTCTGCTGGGCTCAACTGTTGTGCTCGCTTGTGACATGACTCATCCCCAACTTTTGTGCTCCAGCACTTTCAAACCTCACCTGCCGCTAATGCCTACCAGAGTTAGCTACCTACAGTGACTCAGTGTAACTGCATTGATACTTACCTACGTTTTTTAAAAGTTTTCTTTGCCAATTTTTGTGAGTTTGCCAATGCTTGTTTGCAGTTAAGTAAAAAGTGCATATTTACTGTACCTTGTAAAATCTGTACTCCAGTAAACTCTGGTGGATCTTTTTTGTTTTGGTGTTTACAAATGCATAAAAATACACTTTATTTTTAGAAATTGGTGCCAGACTTCTTGAGTGGCTGGTGAATTTTTTCTACAGTTGTTTTTGTGCTATTTACATGCTTACCACTTGGTTTTTTTTGTCAGTCGATAAAACTTTATTCAGTATTTTACAACCATAAAAGTATACAATAAGCAGCATATCAATCAATAAAATAAGCAAGTCAGAATCATAGAATATATAATACTTGCTCTTTAATATAAGCCTGACTGCTCAGAGCCACAGCTACCAAAGATTGAGCTAAAGGTTGAAAAAACAAAACCTACTGGTCCTAAAGGGGTTGGTGAGTGTATTACATGGTGAGAGCACACAACCAACCCATATAGTACACCCCATTTCCTCACATTTCCATACAACCTAGAGGTGATAATGCTGACTAAATGACAGGTACTCTACAATGCCATTTTGATTGTAGCTGATTTTAAAAAGTTTCAAAATGCACTACATGCAGTTTACGACAATGGCTAAACCCATAGTAAAAGCTAGATGTTTCTGGTAGGCCTTTGTTTAGAAAACCCAGGGGAACTTGTGGTCAAGTCTTAGCAAGGATATGTTTGTGTATTAGGAATATTTACCATGTTTAGCAAAAAGATTTGGAAAAAATGTTCAGTGTGATTTCTCACCAGCCAGCTAATCAGGGCGATGGAGATCTGACATCCAGTCGTAGAAACCTTGGGGCCCATTTATGAGCCCTTCCTTGCGTCACTTTTGCACCACTGGTGCGTCACTTTTTGTGCTTGCACCAGCAGTGGAAAAAATGCGCCTTGTTGCGCCACATTTACAAAGTGACGCATCAGGCAAATGCGTCACTTTGTAAACCCCTGCGCTACATTATACCTGCGCCAGGTATAATGTATGCAGGGGGGGTGTTCCCACGCAATAAAGGGTCATAGAAATGATGCAGTGAAATCTACCAGATTTCATTGCGCCACTTCTAGGACTCAAATGCGTCAAAATCTTATGCCTGCCTCACAGCAGGTGTAAGACTGACGCAAGCCCTTTCACATTGGGCTTGCCCCATGTGAAAGGACACATTGCTGGAATTGCGTCTCTTTTGTGACACACTCCAGCAATGCATCACTTTTGCGCTATACAGATACGTCAGAAATACTGACCTATCTGTAACTCCTTGCGACATGATGCGTCATACAGAAATATGACGCATCAGGTATGTCGCAAGGAGTGCGCACTGAGAAGTGACGGATCGCTGCTTTCAAGCAGCGATGCGTCATTTCTCATAAATGAGGCCCCTTAGATATGGTAGGCTTGGTTGGTGTTCATTCAGTACAAGGGTTACATGAGTAGGAAAAAATTCAGGTAGCTGAAACTGCCATTTTATTTCCAGCTGCTTTCCAAATGACCAAAATGAACTGTTCCTAATTTATACCTGTGGACACCCAGAATCCACGGAAAATCCATACATGTCTGGTACCCCTACACTAATAAGACACAGAGGCACAAAGTTGCGGGACAAGCCTTGGCAGGGATATGTTCTTGCACGAGGAAGACTGTAGTAAAATTGCCAATAAAACTGCTAAACATCATTTGCAGTGTTCTCCTGTCCAGCTAGTCACAGCAACTGAGGTACGACATACACCAATAGATTGTATACTTTACATATAGTACTGATTACCATATTTGACATTATATCAACAATGCACCATCAATGGTAATTATGCCACAATTCATGATCTGTGCTGATATTACAAAATTGTACAAACTATAGGGCATATTTACAAGCCCCTAAACCCACTGGAGAGTCAGTTGGCTTTGACCTTTTCCCATATTTACAAGGTGGCGCTAAGCCACTTAACGTGGCTTAACACCATCTTTTTAAATATGCCCTTCACTGTCACAGTCTGCTGTGGTAAAGAGGTGGGCAATGGGTATTGCTGTGGCCATTCCAACAAAACACCCATTGCTTTTTGACGTTGCCCCAGATTTACAAGGTTGGGCCGGTGCCAAAAATTAGGGCCAAGTAATATCTGGCCTTAGAATGTTGATACGAGTAGAAATTATTCATTTTTCTTTGTTTTTTGTTCTTTCCATATGTGCTGAATTCTTCACCACACATAGAAAGAGCAAATCGCCATTATTGTGCATGATGTTGTCCCTTCCTGCATATAAACAATTGACCCTGCAGTGCCAGGCACCCTTAAAACCTGACGTATGGGTGCCTGCACTGGCACTAGGCAGCTTTTTTAGTGCTAGGGGTAATGCAGGGGTGCTCTGTATTTTTGTAAATACAGCACATTCTTGCATTTTGCAAATGTCAGAGCTTGGCATTGCCAAATTTGGCGTAACACCATGCACTTGCATTCACTTGTAAATATCGCCCTACATTTCCTCTGAAAACCCACGCACATTTGGTGCTGCCAGACTCCAGACAGTCCAAGATGTATATTTGTCAATTTGAAAAATGCATCAAAATAATGAGAGAACTTGTTAAAAAATGAAACTACCTCCAAGTGTTTCAATATATCTTCAGGCTACCATAACATATTGATTCTGAATTTTCACCAATAATTAGCAGTAATTACCCTAAATGTGCCAAAAATATGAAGTTTATATGAATGTACAAAATAGCAAAAGGTGCATGTGCTACCCAAACTAAACTTGTAGGCAACTTACTCATCCTCTTTCCGCCGTCAAAAGGCATCACTTAGGACAACAGGGTACCACAGTTAAATTCAGTTTCACTACAATGCCAAGTGACATCAGTATTTCTATTTTTCTTCTGAAAATGTCCACACACTTCTTTAATTTGCGTGCATGACTTCCGTGCTGAGTACTTGTTATGATGCCAACTCTGTGTTACCGATAAAAGTTGACCTCCCTCAAGGCAGCATGCGACGTTCACCTCCATTTTCACATAATTATTAGCAGACTGTCTCGTAAGCACCCATCACTCATAATGCTCTGAAGTGCATCACTGGCAGCCGAGGACAAGCCATTTATCAATTCTTTTCTTGTGGCCTCAGCAGTGCCCTTCTTTTACTGAAGAACCGAGAATGTGGAATGTAATCCCATTACTAAAAATGCCATTAGCCGTTCATGTTTTCTTATATGTGCATTAGTCCCATACAGCTATTTTGACGTTATAGAGCATTATCTCCATGTAACCAACAAGAATACGTATAAAGCCTACTGGCATGTAAGAGTTTTATTAAAACTGCAACTTCTCTGCGTGCATGTCTAGGACCTCATGAAGTGACACAGTATATAAACTTCAAATGTTCTGCCTCAGTGATAAAATTGGAAAATAATATGCATCATTTTCGTCACCATAAACATGAATAAGCATTGCCAAAACCAATAAGGCAGGCTTTGGCTGCCAGCCGTTTGACTTTGTTATTGCTTCTTTTGTCATCGTTTTTCAGAACTGTATTGTTCGAAAAGCTGCCTGTCCCTCGTCAATCAAAGAAAAAATGTTGTTTACATGAAAAGATATATTTTCTTCTCTAAAAGCACATGTTGTCATAATAGTACTTGGCACCTAAAGGAACTAGTTTGTGTGCAGATGTGCTCCTTCTTAAAGGCAAGAATGTTGTCACTCACAGTGGATTTAGCAAATGGCTGAAATGGGTGACCCAGTGACCCATTGGGAGACCTATCAGCCTTAGGGTGGTTATTGCAAAGTCACCCTTGTGCCCAGAACACCCCCTTTTTCTGCTTACTGGTAATGGTGGTAACTGACTCTGACTGTCCCTGGGCTCTGCCTAACCAGGCCCAGTGCCAGTGCTGTGCAGAAAATACAATTAGAATACAATGAAAACACCTACATACACTAGGGTACCCCTGTGATTGTCATGACCTCCCCTAAAAGGCCCTAGTACATAATAGGGCTGGGGTATTAGCACAACCTTTAGGTCCCTGGTATATGTAAATCCTGTATTTGTAAAGCGCACAGCTACCCGTTGGCATACCGGCGCTGGGGGCCGTCGGGAAGATTAAGCAAGCTATTGCCCAGAGTCACATGGTGCTGGGGGCCGTCGGGAAGATTAAGCATGCTATTGCCCAGAGTCACATGGTGCTGCCGCCGGTGCCGGGGATCGAACCGTGATCCCCAGCTTCCGATGTCAGTCGCCCTTGCCGCTGCGCCACACCTCTTTCATATATCTATTCAGTTTAAAGCCCAGCAGCCCTTTCTGCAATTGCACATGTGCACTGCAGAGGTCAGTTTAAAAGCCTGTGTTGCAGGACTGCTTTCAAAATGTAAATTGTACCCCAAACTCAACTTTTGTGTTTGAGGCACATAAAAATGAATACACTGTAATATTCTGGCATATTCAGTACCCTCAGGGTTCCTCTAGGGGGTCGGGTACTTGTAAGGAGGACCCTTATAAAATAGGATTTGCACACTTTCCCCATTGTAGTAAAGTGCTTCCCAAAATCGCCTTTTGTGCTAGGAGCACTATGGAGTGAGTTTCTGCAATATATTCACATATTCAGAACCCCTAAAGTTTTACGTGGGTGTTACAGGGGTTGGGGGCCCTATAGATATAGGCATGGTCATTATAAAAGATGTTTTATAAGCCCTGGTGTTTGATAAATTACTCTGCTCAATGTCCTCATTGCAGATCCCCAGCCACATAGGTTAAAATGGCATTCAGTTTCTAATTAACAACTAATGCTAGGCTTTGAAGAAAATATCATTCAAAGATTTAGGAGAGTGGTATTGATAAATCCAACATGATGCAGTTGTTGAATTTATCCTAAAATGTAGGGACAAGAAGTTATAAGACTTTCTTGTTTGCAAGTCACAATTCTGCCTTCCAGTGATCTGCCCTGATTGGTCAGAGTCAAGTGGAATAGCCAGGCTCCTTTGATGAAGTGATAAGTGGCACCTGTGGTGAAGAGCCATTCTGGGAGGAGAAGGTTCTGCTGCATAGCAAGGGGAGGGGTTGTACACCATGAACTTCAAAGGTCCAGGGGAACAGGCAGAGAAAAGCAGGTCCACCGATGCCCACCCCCACTGAACCGAGCTGGATGGCAGGCTTAAGGACGGAATGTGCTGATGCCAGGTGGAGGGAGACTATGGAGATGAGCCATCTTGGAGGTTGGTCTAGCCAGCTCTTGCCTCTCTGCTGAAACATCAGCCATATTGCATTTAGGAGAAATAGCTTTCTGGAAGACATGTGTGCCACACTTTGGAGGAAATGGTCATGCTCTGGGATGTTTCCCTGAACCCAATTGGACAGGAGTGCCCTCCTGTGTGACCCCAGAGAACACTGAATACATATCTGAAAGGGGCAGTGCTTCTCAGATCTGCTGCCTGAAACTACAGAAGAAGCAGGGCCCATACTGAAAATATGGACCCAGAATATGTAAATGTATGTAGATGATTTGCTGCATCTGCCAACACCCAGTGTTTCTTTTATATGCATGTAGTGTAATGGCTTGTAAAACTACAGTGCTTTACTGTTGACCTGGACAGTACATTTAAAAAAAGCACTAACCAGAGGGAAACCAAGAAGCTGCGACAATAAAAACTCCTACTAACAACTAAACAAATAAAGGTGACCATTACAAATTAAGAGAGATCGGATGAAGCCCCATGTGCCTGCTGACGTGCAGGTAAGAGAACACCTTTACCCCTACTGTACTTTCTCATATACATAAAGGGCCAGATGTACGACCCTTCAATTTTGCACTACACATAGTCTACCCACAAGTGCTCCTACGTAACTCCGCAAGTCGCAGTATGCCCCAGTTCGTAGAGGACTGGGATGGCCCCAATGATGAAGCATGTCACCATGGGGAAACCCTGGTGAGTGAGGCGACTCACTCTTTTTTGCAAGGCTTTTCTCTAAACTCCACAAGTCAAGAGCCTTAAATCTGTGGACTAGGTCTCTGAACCCAAGACTTTGGGTTTTCTTTTTGAATCTGTATACCTGGAGGACGACCTAGTCTTCACTCCTCCTACTCCCCACAACTTACGTTCTATTACTCGGAAACTACATCAGTCAAATGCGCACATCTGCAACCAACAGCCACAGACTCATTTCAAGAAAGAGCATAAATACAAATAGCCAGGAGCTCTGACACGATAATATGCCTTTCTAAAAAAACTTTACAGTAAGGTGACTAAAGTGAAGTGTATATAAAACATCTAAAGCGTTTTGATTGTTTACAAACAGCAAATGAAAAGCACAATTTCATGTTTTCTTTGGCACCAGTATATTTAAATCAAAGCAGCAGTAGTAAAATCAAGTAGACCCAGTATGTTCGGGCAAAATATGTAAATGTATGTAGATGATTTGATGCATCTGCCAACACCCAGTGTTCCTTTTTTATGCATGTAGTGTAATGGCTTGTAAAACTATGGTGGTTTACTGTTGACCTGGACAGTACCTATCAAAAAAGCACTAACCAGAGGGAAACCAAGAAACCGCGATAATAAAAACTCCTACGTGAGTCACTAACAACTAACCAAATAAAGGTGACCATTACAAATTAAGAGAGATCGGATGAAGCCCCATGTGCGTGCTGACGTGCAGGTAAGGGAACACCTTTACCCCTATTGCACTTTCCCATATACATAAGGGGCCAGATGTACGACCCTTCAATTTTGCACTACACATAGTCTACCCACAAGTGCTCCTACGTAACTCCGCAAGTCGCAGCACGCCCCAGTTCGTAGAGGACTGGGATGGCCCCAATGATGAAGCATGTCACCGTGGGGAAACCCTGGTGAGTGAGGGGACTCAAGAAAAATAAATTTCTCTTTTTTTCAAGACTTTTCTCTAAACTCCACGAGTCAAGAGCCTTAAATCTGTTGACTAGGTCTCTGAACCCAAGACTTTGGGCTTTCTTTTTGAATCTGTATAACTGGAGGACGACCTAGTCTTCACTCCTCCTACTCCCCCCAACTTACGTTCTATTACTCGGAAACTACATGATTCAAATGTGCACATCTGCAACCATCAGCCACAGACTCATTCCAAGAAAGAGCATAAATTCAAATATCCAGGAGCTCTGACACAATAATATGCCTTTCTAATAAAACTTTACAGCAAGGTGACTAAAGTGAAGTGTATAAAAAAACATCTAAAGCGTTTCGATTGTTTACAAGCATCAAATGAAAAGCACGATTTCATGTTTTCTTTGGCACCAGTATATTTAAATCAAAGCAGCAGTAGTAAATTCAAGTAAACACAGTATGTTCGAGCAGAATATGTAAATGTATGTAGATGATTTGCCGGATCTGCCAACACCCAGTGTTCCTTTTATATGCATGTAGTGTAATGGCTTGTAAAACTACAGTGCTTTACTGTTGACCTGGACAGTACCTTTCAAAAAAGCACTAACCAGAGGAAACCAAGAAACCGCGACAATAAAAACTCCTACGTGAATCACTAACAACTAAACAAATAAAGGTGACCATTTCAAATTAAGAGAGATCGGATGAAGCCCCATGTGCCTGCTGGCATGCAGGTAAGAGAACACCTTTACCCGTACTGCACTTTCTCATATACATAAAGGGCCAGATGTAAGACCCTTCAATTTTGCAACTCACAATTTGCGATACGTCAACATGGAATGTACAACAGTGTCTCAGACACTGTTAGCAATTCCCAGTAGGGTCGGCAATGACCTGTTTCATTAATATTCATGAGGCAGGTTGCAATCTGCGACCGCATTAGGAATGGCCAGCACTCACAGGAATGGTGGCCTGCTGGGGACAGCAGACCACCATGTCTGTGACTGCTTTTTAAATAAAGCAGTTTTTTTTATTGCAGCCCATTTTCCTTAAAGAAAAACAGGTTGCTTTTAACAACGAAAAATGAAACGTTTCTGTTGAATTTTTCAACAGTAGGCTGTGGTCCGTAGGACTACTGCCTGCTCCTAAAAAAACTATTTTCCTGCAAGTCACAAAGGGGAGGGGACCCATTCCCATTTGCATGTGTCTAACCACCTTTTTGAAATAGGTGGTAAACTGCAAGTGTTTTGCGATTCCAATTACAGTCGCCCAACAATCATAAATAGAAATGCGACTCGCTATTAGGAAGGGACGTCCTTGGCACACCCCTTCCTAACAGTGGGTCGCAAACCCTATTTTGTGAGTCGGTAATAGGTTACCGACTCGTAGAATAGGGTACATATTAGGATGCGCCCACCCTGTGGCGGGCGCTTACCGCATTTTTAGCATTGCGGCGGGCGGTGCTGAAAGCACTGCCCGCCGCAATCCTAAAAATGCACTCTGTGCATTTCAATGCACAACATAACAGGCACGGCGAGGTGCCTGTCATGTTGTGCATTGAAATGCAGGAGGGTACCAAAGGTACCCCCCATGTGAACCCCCCAACCCGCCGGAGTCCCAGGGGGCCCGCAATGGTCCCCCGTAGGGGCACTCCGCATGCCTTTTCGTGGCGGCATTTCCGCCACGGAAAGGCATTCCCAAATGATTATCCTAATATGGCTGGCGCCGCCACCATATAAACCCTTTTTCGCCCCAGCCACAAGGCGGACGGTCTTTCCGTCCGTCGCGGTCCCCCCCGCCATACTTATATGGCGGTGGGGACTTCGGGAGTGGATGTCGGGTGGATTGCCCCCGCCAGGCCGTCAGTGGCTACCGCCAGCCTGGCGGGGGCAATCCGCTCGACATCCTAATGGGCCCCCAAGTGTTGCTTAAACTGCAACTCTTTACAACTCTTGTGTAGCTCTACAAAGTTTGCTTTCACACCCATGGGTGACACAGGTGAACTTGGTTCAATGCCTCGGCGCTGAATGTGAAAGACAGGCTACTGTAGACCTACAGAACCCGACCCAATACAATGAAGTAGAATCAATGCTTTTGGGTTGCTATCAATACTTAAACTGAGATCTGGGGCACTATGGTACTGTAAAAACAACTATTTTGCTTTTACAATATCACCCATACAAATGGTACTAAGAAGAATAGACACTTGTAGCTTAAATCATTTATTGCAACAAGTCAAACCTGTTTCTCAGCACATCTGCGACCGCATTAGGAATGGCCAGCACTCACAGGAATGGTGGCCTGCTGGGGACAGCAGACCACCATGTCTGTGACTGCTTTTTAAATAAAGCAGTTTTTTTTAATTGCAGCCCATTTTCCTTAAAGAAAAACAGGATGCTTTTAACAACGAAAAATGAAACGTTTCTGTTGAATTTTTAAACAGTAGGCTGTGGTCCGTAGGACTACTGCCTGCTCCTAAAAAAACTATTTTCCTGCAAGTCACAAAGGGGAGGGGACCCATTCCCATTTGCATGTGGCTTACCACCTTTTTGAAATAGGTGGTAAACTGCAAGTGTTTTGCGAATGCAATTACAGTCGCCCAACAATCATAAATAGAAATGCGACTCGCTATTAGGAAGGGACGTCCTTGGCACACCCCTTCCTAACAGTGGGTCGCAAACCCTATTTTGTGAGTCGGTAATAGGTTACCGACTCGTAGAATAGGGCACATATTAGGATGCGCCCGCCCTGTGGCGGGCGCTTACCGCATTTTTAGCATTGCGGCGGGCGGTGCTGAAAGCACTGCCCGCTGCAATGCTAAAAATGCACTCTGTGCATTTCAATGCACAACATAACAGGCACGGCGAGGTGCCTGTCATGTTGTGCATTGAAATGAAGGGGGTACCAAAGGTACCCCCCATGTGAACCCCCAATCCCCCGGAGTCCCTGGGGGCCCGCAACGGTCCCCCGTAGGGGGACTCCGCATGCCTTTAAGTGGCGGCATTTCCACCACGGAAAGGCATTCCCAAATGATTATCCTAATATGGCTGGCGCCGCCACCATATAAACCCTTTTCCGCCCCAGCCACAAGGCGGACGGTCTTTCCGTCCGTCGCGGTCCCCCCGCCATACTAATATGGCGGTGGGGAATTCAGGAGTGGATGTCGGGCGGATTGCCCTCGCCAGGCCGTCAGTGGCTACCGCCAGCCTGGCGGGGGCAATCCGCTCGACATCCTAATGGCCCCCAAGTGTTGCTTAAACTGCAACTCTTTACAACTCTTGTGTAGCTCTACAAAGTTTGCTTTCACACCCATGGGTGACACAGGTGAACTTGGTTCAATGCCTCGGCGCTGAATGTGAAAGACAGGCTACTGTAGACCTACAGAACCCGACCCAATACAATGAAGTAGAATCAAAGCTTTTGGGTTGCTATCAATACTTAAACTGAGACCTGGGGAACTATGGTACTGTAAAAACAACTAGTTTGCTTTTACAATATCACCCATACAAATGGTACTAAGAAGAATAGACACTTGTAGCTTAAAGCATTTATTGCAACAAGTCAAACCTGTTTCTCAGCACATCTCAAAAAAACACATAGAATATCACAAGAAAAACAAATAGGCACACTGTGAACATGAAGAATAAAAAAAACATTTAGAACATAGCTAAATGTCATGTAAAACCTAACCGCCTAAAACCTACTTCTATGCGCTATGCTAGGAGAGCATGCAGAGTAGAATTTTCAATCTAGACTTTCCTCTGGAGAAGCAGTGCACTGCACACCTTGTTGACAACAAAAGTTGTGGTTATCAGAGAAGCATTAGGGCATTGTTTTCTCCGAAAGAATAACATGCAAAATAGCAGCGTCCTTGCTCCTGGGCTCAGCCTCTTATCTGTATCAGGTGCAATATATCAGGTTCTTGGTGCGCAGGCAGAAGCCAAGATCATCTCTAGCAGTATCTTGGGGCATAATCTGGGTGAAGGACCACTCCTGGGAAGTGGTCAAGTGGCACTCCTTTCATACCATCTCTTATCAAGGATTGGTTTTTCTGACATGAGTTCAGGAATTTCTGGCATAGATTATATGCATCAAGGTGTATGTTCCAGACACATCCTGATGATAATACAAGGGAAATTAAAGTCAATTCAGATTACACTGGTTTGACTATATGTCTGTGTTTTCTCTTATATGACCATGACATTGTGAGGACTAGACACGTGTCTCAGACTGATGTCACAGCAGGTGTGATATCGAAGTCATATTCTGAATGACTTGAAACAATATGGTGACACAACATCTGCCTTAATGGCTGACATGACAATGATTCTGCATAAATTGGGAACGAATGGCAGCTCCTATTACCCAAGATTGAGTTGGGTCTACTTAAGATGGAGTTAGACCTTAAGGGGCTTATGTCATAAGAAGATCTATAGAATCAATTTCCTGATCGCTCAAAAGAAGGGTGACCTCTCTCAATAGCCATTGTGCTTACATGAATTAAATAGTAGACATGCAATGTCTCGTGTCTCTTTATGAGGGTCTTAAATAGGAGGAAAGAACCCACAATGCATACAAATCCTCATTGGTAATCTAGTAGCTCTTGACTGTAGATGAAGATGAACTCAGCCTAATTAATAATGTGCCACCTTGCACTGAATAATATATGTGAACGATGTCAAGTTTCCTTAAGAAGGGGGGCGCTAAAGGGCGCGCACTTGGAATGGCCGCCTAGCTGTGTGGCTCCCGTTCCCTGGAGCATTTATCCTTTCATTATCCTAGCCTACTGGAGGATAAAGTCCCTCTAAAACTGCTAAATCGACGCCGCGTGAGACCCTCCACGATCGGTTCAACTCCCAGAACTCTGGCGGTAACTGGGACCGAGAACGCAGCCCTACAAACTTTGCCGGCGGCGCATTTGGAACTGGTGAGGCGGAGGGTTCGGCTACCGGCTGGCACGCGAGGTCGGTGCTTGCCACGAGGCAGTAGGCCCTGAAACCGGGCCCGTCTGCAGCAACCGTTGTGCCTGCGGCTCTCGTTCCAGCGAGCGGTCCTTTGCACTGCCTGCTGGGGATGCCTTACAACTCCGTCACCTGGAGGCTCCTGCGACCTGGACTGCCCTGCCTGCTCATCGCGGTCCCTTGCCTACGACTGCGGCTGAAGACCCGGCGGGACAATCGCCGCCGAGTGGAGTGCTTCTGATCCCCGCAGAACTTGGTGCGTGTGGTGGCCTCTGTGTGGGGCATCGTCGCTGCTGACCCGGCCCCCCATCAGCTGCACAAGATAGCGGAAGCCTTCTGGGGGCAGCGAGATCACCCTCGCGATCCACTGCGGTAGGGTGGACTGAGCTTACCGCTGCTGGCTGCTGTGTGAGGAGGCCCTGCCGGGGAGCATTTCCCGATCTTGCCGGGCATCGTCCGCGGCCGGAGACTGCGTGCACTTCTCCCTGCTGCGGTGAGCGCTATACTGGGGGTGCTCACGACATCCCCGAAATCCACGTCCCCCTGACGCTACGTTAGGACCTACCGGAGCATGGCAGGTGGGGGTGCCTAGGGGACAGCGTGACTGCCTACGGCCTGCTGCGGGGCTCGGAACGCTGTTCTGCTCTGTTAATCCGTTATGACTCTGCAGCCCAGGGCAATGGTTTTTACCGGGCACACATTGGCAATACTGATGGGACGGAGCCTGCCATAGAAAACAATGCATGGTGTCTCCTGCATCTTCAATAGCACACCTCGTTCAATTGACCGGTGATATTAGCTACGCATAACGCTCCTGGGTGCACACTGATCAGGGAGAACCTGCACCGGTTGCAAGTGGATTATGGTCGCTATCGCCGACAATCTGTCAGTAGTCCTAGCTCTATATCGCTTCCTTTGTACTTGTACACGACCTATGTGGACACCTCGCTGTGCGATTTTTTCTTGTATTGCAAGGTCTTATCAGCACTGAGGGACGCCTTGCTCAGTGAGGAGCTTGCTGGTGTCACGGCTCCCTGCTTGGCCTAGAGACACACGCAATTGCGTCAACGGATCCAGAGGCGGTCGGAGGCGGGAGTCGCAAAAGAACGATGGTGCGCCCCGAAAACCGCCAATCGAAAATAAACTTTGACGGCGCAAGAAAAGGATCGAAGACGATTCCCGCCGAGCCAGGGCCTAGTGACGCGAACTCTACTGCCACAACCTCTCCTTCTAAGGAACTAGATATGCACCGCCTGCTCCAAGAGATGCGACAGGGCTTCGCCACTGTGGTGGAGAAAGTGGACAGGATGTCTTCCAGGATGGATGCCCTAGTCCATAAAGTAGATCAGCATGAGGAGAGGATCACGGCAACGGAACAGCGGATTTCGGACAACGATGACGTCACCGCCTCTCATACATCTCAACTTGCTCGCATGGATAATTTACTACGAGTTATAGCAGCCAAGAATGAGGACTTGGAAGCCCGTAGCCGGCGCAACAACATACGCGTCACGGGCGTGC
The DNA here is from genome assembly GCF_964261635.1 of Lissotriton helveticus. Lineage (NCBI taxonomy): Eukaryota > Metazoa > Chordata > Amphibia > Caudata > Salamandridae > Lissotriton > Lissotriton helveticus. The sequence goes on along the minus strand of NC_136067.1, from coordinate 345,757,059 downwards.
CAGAGCCCACAGACACGGGCAAGATGGAACTATACGTGGAGAAGCTCCTCAGGGGATCGGTGGGAGAGGATTCCTTCTCACCTCAGTTCATCGTTGAGCGAGCACATAGATCACTGGCCCCGGTCCCCAAACCCGGTATGCCGCCTAGGCCGATCATCGCCCGTCTGTTGAATTATGGCAATCGCGATGTCGCACTGAGAGCAGCTCGGACCCAACGGACCCTGCACTACAATGGTGTCACATTCTCCATCTATCCGGATTTCACCCCCCTAGTGCAGGAGGAAAGACGCAAATTCCTGGCTGTCAAAAAGAAACTGAGTGAGGCCCAGCTGGACTATGCTCTGCTCTACCCAGCAAAGCTAAGAGTGACACACCAGGGAAAGCAGCGATTTTTCACCAATCCGCAGAAAGCGGAGGACTACTTGATGGCGATCCGCAAAGCACAGAGGGAGGGTCGGAACGGCGAGGCAGACCTCGAAAATGACCCATCATTGGCAGCCGACGAAGAGTGGCATGATATGCCCAGCATGGAACATCCTGCTGTTGCCCTGAACTGAAGGGCTCGACCCTTAATTCACTGTCCTAGAGGGCTTGGATACCGAACTGAGGAAAGGGACTACTTAACTTCTCCAGTGGTAATGTATTCCAGGGACCACTATCCCTGCCCTAGCCTCCACAGAGGGTGGTACAGTACGGGAGGCTACCGGAGGGAGAAGTGGTTGTGCGCCCTCGATGTTGTTTCCCTTACGGGTATACCCCATACATGGGAACAAGTTGAGGAAGTTGTGGGGGGTTGCGGGGAGGGGAGGGGTTGGGATGGGTGGCTGCTGACATGATTGGGATGCAGTAGTTGGAGGGGGGCAAAGTTCTTCTGGGGAGGGAAGTTTATTACATGGGGTGGACAAACGATTGGCAGACTGTCATGGTATTCGTTATCACTTGAGAGGAGGTGGCTTTATTACATCCATAGTAGCATGCTTCATTTGTATGATATGCCTTACCTTATGGCCCGACCGGTAACTGATGCACAATTGAGCTGTATGTCATGGAATATCAGGGGTCTTAACAATGCTAGAAAGTGTTGCAATGTGATTGCCTATTTAAACCGCCACCAAGTTCATATTGCCATGTTACAGGAAACACACTTATCACCGCAGACACGCACTACCTTTGCAAGCAAATGGGCTGGAGCTTTCTCTTCCTATTCTACCTATGCAGGGGGAGTTGCTATCCTGATTAGGCACACTGTACCATTCCAAGCTTGTGGTAAACTAATGGATGCGGGGGGACGCATTGCCCAGATGTGGGGACGGCTGGGCCATGACATTGTTACCTTAGTAAACTGCTATGCACCTAACACGGACGTGCCAATCTTTTTTACTACACTTTGGGGCAAAATTCTGGACGTATGGTCTCGACACGTAATTTGCGGGGGGAGACTTTAACCTAGCACTGGTGCCTCAACTGGACAGAGCAGATGGAGTGACACATTACAAGCCCAGATCCAGAGAGGCACTAGAGGGCGTGATTTCGGAGGGTGGACTGGTTGACGTCTGGAGATATACGCACCCTTCCCGGAAGGAGGGCACACATTTCACATCACTGACAGGCACATGGGCAAGACTGGACTATTTTTTTTACGACTAGAGAGATCTGTGCAGAGGTGGCTGGGGTAGTACACCTCCCGAGGACGTACTCTGACCATAGCCCGGTCATGATGCACCTGCGGATACCTGGATGGGACAACCCTAGACCACCTTGGAGGTTACAGCCAACGGCCCTGTTGCATGCCGTTTTCCGTGCCGAACTCGGTGAGGAAGTTGCCGCTTTCTTTCCTAGAAACAAAGGCTCTTTCGACTCAGTTGAACACATTTGGGAGGCATTCAAGTAACAATCAGGGGATATTGTATATCAAAAAGCTTTGGGGTCCTACGCGACATCCAGCGCACTAGCCGCACACTCAATAGTGAACTGAAGGCCTTAGAAGTTCGGATGATAGATGGCAGCGGTGCTGCCATTCATGCAGAGTTTAGAGATAAACTGACACAATATGAGGAGGAGGCCAACAGGGAAGCAAAGTTTAAGGGGAAACACTGGCATGCCAGGAAATATTGTGAAGGGGACAGACCGGGCAAGGCCTTGGCGGTGATGACGCGCACCCCGCATGATCATAATACGATCCTGGAGGTCACAAACGATCTGGGACACACAGTCAGAAACTCAGATGAACTGCTCTCTGCTTTTGTTTCTCATTATCAAGCGCTCTACACCACCACCACCACCACCACCACCACCGTTGATGTACCATATAATGACTTTCTGAGCAATGTAGCTCTCTGTTGGCTCAGCGATGGTGACAGGGCCTTCCTGGCCGCCCCCTTTGAATTAGATGAAATTCGTGATGCCATTATGTCACTCAAGAATGGGAAGGCGCTCCCAGCTGAGTTTTATAAAACCTACATAGATACCATGGCCCCTGTCCTGAGAGAGGTCTTCGAGGTATCACTGGCTGACGGCGTTCTCTCCTGCTCCATGCGCGAGGTCGTCATCTCCTCGCTACTAAAACCTGGCAAGAGCCCTAGCGCCTGTGATTCTTATCGCCCGCATTCAATTTTGAATTGCGATGTGAAAATACTTGTGAAGGTGCTGGCTACTAGATTGTCTCTTTTAATGACTCGGATTGTCTTACCTGACCAATCTGGATTTGTCTCGGGTAGATCCACCTCTCACAACCTGCGCACTCTGTTTTCCCTGCTCCGTACGGTGCACCCTGACATCCCAGTTGCCACGAAGGCCTTCGATTCGGTCGAGTGGCCATACCTGTTTCCCGTCCTAGAACGTATGGGATTCCCTAAATTATTTATCTCCTGGGTTCAACTGCTGTATACGCGTCCAACGGTGAAGGTCCTAATCAACAGCCGCCTTTCACCTTCCATTGCTATTTCCAGGGGCACCCGTCAAGGGTGCCCGTTATCCCCACTCTTGTTCGAAATTGCCGTTGAACTACTTGCCTGTAGGCTCCGCCAGTTGCATCGTGAGGGCGCGTTTCGCTGCTTTCAGCGCAAGATTGACGTGTCGTTATATGCTGATGACATGATGCTCTTTGTCAAAGACCCGGCACTGAACCTCAATCCCTTACTTTGTTGTATTCGGCAGAATGTCTGGTGTGCACATAAACTGGGCCAAGTCGCAATTTTATCCACTCACGGATGCGGTTGTCGATTTCCCCCTGGACTTTCCTCTGGAGTGGTGTCGTTCGGACTTACGGTACCTTGGAATATAGATATCACGTGACAAAGACGAAACACTACGTTCCAACTACGGAGTGGCAGTCACGAAACTTACCGCATTGGTGGACCGCTGGATCTCCCTTCCACTCTCCATGGCTGGTAGGGCGTCCCTTATCAAAATGATAGTGCTACCCCAATTTCTCTATCTCTTTCTTAACATCCCCTACTATCCGGGCGCCTTTTTCTTTAAAACGTTGAAGTCGGAGCTATGTTGTTCGCGGCTCAGATGGTCTACGCTGATTCAGCCGTATGATAAAGGAGGTTTCAATGTCCCCGACTTCGAGGCTTATTATTTGTGTGCTCAAGCGCCTTATGCCTATCATTGAATGGTTCCCACTTCATTCATGCCTCAACTGGCAGTGGAAGACTGGATTGCACATCCTCTTCCCCTTAATGGGCTCCTCTATTGTCCGGCGTCATCCATAACGACACCGTATACCTCCGTCACACGCACTATAGATGCCTGGAGCCGCATAGCTAAGAGACTGGTCTGCGGCCTGCTCTATTCTCCTCGATTGCCATTGACATACCACCCTAAGCTTGCACTCTTACAGGAACGTGGCTTCCATATGCTCTGCGAGCGCTTACAAATCACCTGTTGGGGCGACCTCTTCTCGACTGATCAGTTCAAGTCTGCGGAACTGTTCTTCACCTCTCACACCCGCACTCCGCTCGATGTGTTCTACTATTTGCGTCTGCGCCAGGGGATGAGGGACATCCTGCCTGAGTTCCCCAGTGAACCTGAGGTCCTGTCTCCGCTTCAATTCATGCTGTGTTCACAGGACGGATCACATCTAGTATCAGGCATGTATCGCCAAATCAGGGCGAGCGGTCCGGTACCTGAGGCCAGGGCTTGATCACACTGGGCTTCTGACCTAGCAATTGAAATTACTGACGAACAGTGGCTATATTGCTGTAACCTCACAGCCCTAATATCAGCCAGTAGTAGACTAAAGATAATCCACTACAAATTCTTGCAGCGCTTATACTACACCCCGGTTAAAAAATATAAATTCCGTTTGTCTGATAACGATAGATGCGAACGCTGCTGTGCGGAGCATGCAGGTTTCCTACATCTTGCTTGGGAATGGCCTCCTGTTCGCCTCTACTGGCCGCAGGTGCATGGCGCCCTCGAGTCTATGACTGGTGAATCCATAACTACTGATCCCTTACTAATGATCCTGGGACACACACCACACATCCCTAAGACTTGCAGGAAATTCTTAGATATTGCACTGCTTTTTGCAAAACGGCGGGTGGCATGCCGATGGGGTCGGGGCAGGGCACCTAAATTTAAAGACTGGCTTGCGGATATGACTTACTGTCAGGAGCAACACGTAACTTTCACTGAACTGCTCCCGATTTCAAGTAGGCCTAAAGACATTTGGAGCCCTCTGGTTGGCTACCTACTGGCCCAGGCAGATAGTGACGACAGCCCAGAGGGAGATACTCCCCATACTTGCACTGATGTCTGAGGGTGGGAGACCTAGCACTGCATCACACTCACCACTGGTTGGCACCAGATTAGTTTCCATAGTTCCATCCGTACTTCTGTATCCTACTGTATAACACAGTTCATCACTGTCCACTGTTAATATACCTCATATTACCAGATGTTTATCTCATCCTATGTTATGATATACCTCTTTTTATTATGCATACTGTTGGACAGGCCACATGAAGGGCTCGCTCCCTCCCCGCAGGACAGGGCCCGGGCCACCGTCAGCACCATTGCCCGGCCCAGCCGCCATCTTGGACACGGCACCACGCGGCCGCGCGGCCTCAGCCCGACCCCAACCGTGGGCCTGGCCAGGCCCCGACATCCCGGCACCACCCTCCACCCAGGAGGTGAACGGACCACTTGGCAGGTCAATGGGAGTAAGAAGTGTCGATGGCTCTCCCCCGCCAGGTGCCGAGCACCCCCAGCCTCCTCGGGCGCTGGCTCCACCCCCCTGCTGGGTGTCTGGACTCCCTCATCCCAGACCTCCCGACCTCCAAGAGCGAGGGTCTGGACATCAAAGGGCGCCAGACCTATAACTGAGGCCGCCCCAGGACAGGAAGGCAGTTGTATCCTGGAGTCGAGAGACACCGAGAAGAACTCATCCTTGACGGACTGCTGGCGCTGCCACAGCCCTGCCTTGTGAACTATTGTCCTGCCTGCTGGCGCTGCCGTGGCCCTCTGCAACCTTCATCCTCGTGGGACCTGCTGGCGCTGCCGCGGCCCTCTGCAACCTTCATCCTCGTGGGACCTGCTGGCGCTGCCGCGGCCCTCTGCAACCTTCATCCTCGTGGGACCTGCTGGCGCTGCCGCGGCCCTCTGCAACCTTCGTCCTCGTTGGGACCTGCTGGCGCTGCCGCGGCCCGTAGTAACCTCCATCCTCGTGGGACCTGCTGGCGCTGCCGCGGCCCGTTGCAACCTGCATTCTCGTGGGACCTGCTGGCGCTGCCGCGGCCCGTTGTAACCTTCATCCTCGTTGGGACCTGCTGGCGCTGCCGCGGCCCGTTGCCACCTACGACCTCTTCGGGACCTGCCGGCGCTGCCGCGGTCTGACCCATCCGAACACCGAGCTCGAGGATTGTGAGCTATCACCGTTACACCTCCGTACCCGTGGGTACCAAGACTGTCCCGCTACCCCCTTCCCTTACTAGAGACTAGAATTGAGAGGATCATCGTGTCCTGATCGCCTTGTATCGTACCACTCTACTACCAGAAGTGCCTATAAAAGGTGTTTTCTTGTATTGCAAGGTCTTATCAGCACTGAGGGACGCCTTGCTCAGTGAGGAGCTTGCTGGTGTCACGGCTCCCTGCTTGGCCTAGAGACACACGCAATTGCGTCAACGGATCCAGAGGCGGTCGGAGGCGGGAGTCGCAAAAGAACGATGGTGCGCCCCGAAAACCGCCAATCGAAAATAAACTTTGACGGCGCAAGAAAAGGATCGAAGACGATTCCCGCCGAGCCAGGGCCTAGTGACGCGAACTCTACTGCCACAACCTCTCCTTCTAAGGAACTAGATATGCACCGCCTGCTCCAAGAGATGCGACAGGGCTTCGCCACTGTGGTGGAGAAAGTGGACAGGATGTCTTCCAGGATGGATGCCCTAGTCCATAAAGTAGATCAGCATGAGGAGAGGATCACGGCAACGGAACAGCGGATTTCGGACAACGATGACGTCACCGCCTCTCATACATCTCAACTTGCTCGCATGGATAATTTACTACGAGTTATAGCAGCCAAGAATGAGGACTTGGAAGCCCGTAGCCGGCGCAACAACATACGCGTCACGGGCGTGCCAGAGCCCACAGACACGGGCAAGATGGAACTATACGTGGAGAAGCTCCTCAGGGGATCGGTGGGAGAGGATTCCTTCTCACCTCAGTTCATCGTTGAGCGAGCACATAGATCACTGGCCCCGGTCCCCAAACCCGGTATGCCGCCTAGGCCGATCATCGCCCGTCTGTTGAATTATGGCAATCGCGATGTCGCACTGAGAGCAGCTCGGACCCAACGGACCCTGCACTACAATGGTGTCACATTCTCCATCTATCCGGATTTCACCCCCCTAGTGCAGGAGGAAAGACGCAAATTCCTGGCTGTCAAAAAGAAACTGAGTGAGGCCCAGCTGGACTATGCTCTGCTCTACCCAGCAAAGCTAAGAGTGACACACCAGGGAAAGCAGCGATTTTTCACCAATCCGCAGAAAGCGGAGGACTACTTGATGGCGATCCGCAAAGCACAGAGGGAGGGTCGGAACGGCGAGGCAGACCTCGAAAATGACCCATCATTGGCAGCCGACGAAGAGTGGCATGATATGCCCAGCATGGAACATCCTGCTGTTGCCCTGAACTGAAGGGCTCGACCCTTAATTCACTGTCCTAGAGGGCTTGGATACCGAACTGAGGAAAGGGACTACTTAACTTCTCCAGTGGTAATGTATTCCAGGGACCACTATCCCTGCCCTAGCCTCCACAGAGGGTGGTACAGTACGGGAGGCTACCGGAGGGAGAAGTGGTTGTGCGCCCTCGATGTTGTTTCCCTTACGGGTATACCCCATACATGGGAACAAGTTGAGGAAGTTGTGGGGGGTTGCGGGGAGGGGAGGGGTTGGGATGGGTGGCTGCTGACATGATTGGGATGCAGTAGTTGGAGGGGGGCAAAGTTCTTCTGGGGAGGGAAGTTTATTACATGGGGTGGACAAACGATTGGCAGACTGTCATGGTATTCGTTATCACTTGAGAGGAGGTGGCTTTATTACATCCATAGTAGCATGCTTCATTTGTATGATATGCCTTACCTTATGGCCCGACCGGTAACTGATGCACAATTGAGCTGTATGTCATGGAATATCAGGGGTCTTAACAATGCTAGAAAGTGTTGCAATGTGATTGCCTATTTAAACCGCCACCAAGTTCATATTGCCATGTTACAGGAAACACACTTATCACCGCAGACACGCACTACCTTTGCAAGCAAATGGGCTGGAGCTTTCTCTTCCTATTCTACCTATGCAGGGGGAGTTGCTATCCTGATTAGGCACACTGTACCATTCCAAGCTTGTGGTAAACTAATGGATGCGGGGGGACGCATTGCCCAGATGTGGGGACGGCTGGGCCATGACATTGTTACCTTAGTAAACTGCTATGCACCTAACACGGACGTGCCAATCTTTTTTACTACACTTTGGGGCAAAATTCTGGACGTATGGTCTCGACACGTAATTTGCGGGGGGAGACTTTAACCTAGCACTGGTGCCTCAACTGGACAGAGCAGATGGAGTGACACATTACAAGCCCAGATCCAGAGAGGCACTAGAGGGCGTGATTTCGGAGGGTGGACTGGTTGACGTCTGGAGATATACGCACCCTTCCCGGAAGGAGGGCACACATTTCACATCACTGACAGGCACATGGGCAAGACTGGACTATTTTTTTTACGACTAGAGAGATCTGTGCAGAGGTGGCTGGGGTAGTACACCTCCCGAGGACGTACTCTGACCATAGCCCGGTCATGATGCACCTGCGGATACCTGGATGGGACAACCCTAGACCACCTTGGAGGTTACAGCCAACGGCCCTGTTGCATGCCGTTTTCCGTGCCGAACTCGGTGAGGAAGTTGCCGCTTTCTTTCCTAGAAACAAAGGCTCTTTCGACTCAGTTGAACACATTTGGGAGGCATTCAAGTAACAATCAGGGGATATTGTATATCAAAAAGCTTTGGGGTCCTACGCGACATCCAGCGCACTAGCCGCACACTCAATAGTGAACTGAAGGCCTTAGAAGTTCGGATGATAGATGGCAGCGGTGCTGCCATTCATGCAGAGTTTAGAGATAAACTGACACAATATGAGGAGGAGGCCAACAGGGAAGCAAAGTTTAAGGGGAAACACTGGCATGCCAGGAAATATTGTGAAGGGGACAGACCGGGCAAGGCCTTGGCGGTGATGACGCGCACCCCGCATGATCATAATACGATCCTGGAGGTCACAAACGATCTGGGACACACAGTCAGAAACTCAGATGAACTGCTCTCTGCTTTTGTTTCTCATTATCAAGCGCTCTACACCACCACCACCACCACCACCACCACCGTTGATGTACCATATAATGACTTTCTGAGCAATGTAGCTCTCTGTTGGCTCAGCGATGGTGACAGGGCCTTCCTGGCCGCCCCCTTTGAATTAGATGAAATTCGTGATGCCATTATGTCACTCAAGAATGGGAAGGCGCTCCCAGCTGAGTTTTATAAAACCTACATAGATACCATGGCCCCTGTCCTGAGAGAGGTCTTCGAGGTATCACTGGCTGACGGCGTTCTCTCCTGCTCCATGCGCGAGGTCGTCATCTCCTCGCTACTAAAACCTGGCAAGAGCCCTAGCGCCTGTGATTCTTATCGCCCGCATTCAATTTTGAATTGCGATGTGAAAATACTTGTGAAGGTGCTGGCTACTAGATTGTCTCTTTTAATGACTCGGATTGTCTTACCTGACCAATCTGGATTTGTCTCGGGTAGATCCACCTCTCACAACCTGCGCACTCTGTTTTCCCTGCTCCGTACGGTGCACCCTGACATCCCAGTTGCCACGAAGGCCTTCGATTCGGTCGAGTGGCCATACCTGTTTCCCGTCCTAGAACGTATGGGATTCCCTAAATTATTTATCTCCTGGGTTCAACTGCTGTATACGCGTCCAACGGTGAAGGTCCTAATCAACAGCCGCCTTTCACCTTCCATTGCTATTTCCAGGGGCACCCGTCAAGGGTGCCCGTTATCCCCACTCTTGTTCGAAATTGCCGTTGAACTACTTGCCTGTAGGCTCCGCCAGTTGCATCGTGAGGGCGCGTTTCGCTGCTTTCAGCGCAAGATTGACGTGTCGTTATATGCTGATGACATGATGCTCTTTGTCAAAGACCCGGCACTGAACCTCAATCCCTTACTTTGTTGTATTCGGCAGAATGTCTGGTGTGCACATAAACTGGGCCAAGTCGCAATTTTATCCACTCACGGATGCGGTTGTCGATTTCCCCCTGGACTTTCCTCTGGAGTGGTGTCGTTCGGACTTACGGTACCTTGGAATATAGATATCACGTGACAAAGACGAAACACTACGTTCCAACTACGGAGTGGCAGTCACGAAACTTACCGCATTGGTGGACCGCTGGATCTCCCTTCCACTCTCCATGGCTGGTAGGGCGTCCCTTATCAAAATGATAGTGCTACCCCAATTTCTCTATCTCTTTCTTAACATCCCCTACTATCCGGGCGCCTTTTTCTTTAAAACGTTGAAGTCGGAGCTATGTTGTTCGCGGCTCAGATGGTCTACGCTGATTCAGCCGTATGATAAAGGAGGTTTCAATGTCCCCGACTTCGAGGCTTATTATTTGTGTGCTCAAGCGCCTTATGCCTATCATTGAATGGTTCCCACTTCATTCATGCCTCAACTGGCAGTGGAAGACTGGATTGCACATCCTCTTCCCCTTAATGGGCTCCTCTATTGTCCGGCGTCATCCATAACGACACCGTATACCTCCGTCACACGCACTATAGATGCCTGGAGCCGCATAGCTAAGAGACTGGTCTGCGGCCTGCTCTATTCTCCTCGATTGCCATTGACATACCACCCTAAGCTTGCACTCTTACAGGAACGTGGCTTCCATATGCTCTGCGAGCGCTTACAAATCACCTGTTGGGGCGACCTCTTCTCGACTGATCAGTTCAAGTCTGCGGAACTGTTCTTCACCTCTCACACCCGCACTCCGCTCGATGTGTTCTACTATTTGCGTCTGCGCCAGGGGATGAGGGACATCCTGCCTGAGTTCCCCAGTGAACCTGAGGTCCTGTCTCCGCTTCAATTCATGCTGTGTTCACAGGACGGATCACATCTAGTATCAGGCATGTATCGCCAAATCAGGGCGAGCGGTCCGGTACCTGAGGCCAGGGCTTGATCACACTGGGCTTCTGACCTAGCAATTGAAATTACTGACGAACAGTGGCTATATTGCTGTAACCTCACAGCCCTAATATCAGCCAGTAGTAGACTAAAGATAATCCACTACAAATTCTTGCAGCGCTTATACTACACCCCGGTTAAAAAATATAAATTCCGTTTGTCTGATAACGATAGATGCGAACGCTGCTGTGCGGAGCATGCAGGTTTCCTACATCTTGCTTGGGAATGGCCTCCTGTTCGCCTCTACTGGCCGCAGGTGCATGGCGCCCTCGAGTCTATGACTGGTGAATCCATAACTACTGATCCCTTACTAATGATCCTGGGACACACACCACACATCCCTAAGACTTGCAGGAAATTCTTAGATATTGCACTGCTTTTTGCAAAACGGCGGGTGGCATGCCGATGGGGTCGGGGCAGGGCACCTAAATTTAAAGACTGGCTTGCGGATATGACTTACTGTCAGGAGCAACACGTAACTTTCACTGAACTGCTCCCGATTTCAAGTAGGCCTAAAGACATTTGGAGCCCTCTGGTTGGCTACCTACTGGCCCAGGCAGATAGTGACGACAGCCCAGAGGGAGATACTCCCCATACTTGCACTGATGTCTGAGGGTGGGAGACCTAGCACTGCATCACACTCACCACTGGTTGGCACCAGATTAGTTTCCATAGTTCCATCCGTACTTCTGTATCCTACTGTATAACACAGTTCATCACTGTCCACTGTTAATATACCTCATATTACCAGATGTTTATCTCATCCTATGTTATGATATACCTCTTTTTATTATGCATACTGTTGGACAGGCCACATGAAGGGCTCGCTCCCTCCCCGCAGGACAGGGCCCGGGCCACCGTCAGCACCATTGCCCGGCCCAGCCGCCATCTTGGACACGGCACCACGCGGCCGCGCGGCCTCAGCCCGACCCCAACCGTGGGCCTGGCCAGGCCCCGACATCCCGGCACCACCCTCCACCCAGGAGGTGAACGGACCACTTGGCAGGTCAATGGGAGTAAGAAGTGTCGATGGCTCTCCCCCGCCAGGTGCCGAGCACCCCCAGCCTCCTCGGGCGCTGGCTCCACCCCCCTGCTGGGTGTCTGGACTCCCTCATCCCAGACCTCCCGACCTCCAAGAGCGAGGGTCTGGACATCAAAGGGCGCCAGACCTATAACTGAGGCCGCCCCAGGACAGGAAGGCAGTTGTATCCTGGAGTCGAGAGACACCGAGAAGAACTCATCCTTGACGGACTGCTGGCGCTGCCACAGCCCTGCCTTGTGAACTATTGTCCTGCCTGCTGGCGCTGCCGTGGCCCTCTGCAACCTTCATCCTCGTGGGACCTGCTGGCGCTGCCGCGGCCCTCTGCAACCTTCATCCTCGTGGGACCTGCTGGCGCTGCCGCGGCCCTCTGCAACCTTCATCCTCGTGGGACCTGCTGGCGCTGCCGCGGCCCTCTGCAACCTTCGTCCTCGTTGGGACCTGCTGGCGCTGCCGCGGCCCGTAGTAACCTCCATCCTCGTGGGACCTGCTGGCGCTGCCGCGGCCCGTTGCAACCTGCATTCTCGTGGGACCTGCTGGCGCTGCCGCGGCCCGTTGTAACCTTCATCCTCGTTGGGACCTGCTGGCGCTGCCGCGGCCCGTTGCCACCTACGACCTCTTCGGGACCTGCCGGCGCTGCCGCGGTCTGACCCATCCGAACACCGAGCTCGAGGATTGTGAGCTATCACCGTTACACCTCCGTACCCGTGGGTACCAAGACTGTCCCGCTACCCCCTTCCCTTACTAGAGACTAGAATTGAGAGGATCATCGTGTCCTGATCGCCTTGTATCGTACCACTCTACTACCAGAAGTGCCTATAAAAGGTGTTACCCTGATCTTTGTGTGGTGTCCATCTGTGGGGGGGAAGTTACCTGTCTGTGCGATCACTGTGCTCGGCCGACCCTCCAGGTCCCCGTCTAACATTGGTGGCTAGCGGCGCGATCCGAACCAACGCGTACCGTACAGACAGTAACTCACCCTACGACTAAAACCACAATGACGACCAAAGAGAGCGGATCGGCGGAGAAGTTCCAGATGGAAAAGCTGGAGGAATACAACCACCGAGAGCTCAAACAATTTTGCATGGACTTAGGCATTGCTACCACCGGGCTAAGCACAAAAGAAGACTTCAAAAACGCCCTAGAGGCCTGGACAGAGACAAATACCGCAACCCCCCGGGACCCCGCAGCCCCGGAAGTCAACACCACCCGGACGGAGGAACGGAGAACAGGCCCGTCCCGTGAAGAGATCCAAGAGCGGGAAAAAAATAGATTACACGAGTTAGACTTGGCACGACTCAGATTAGACGGAGAATTAAAACTGGCGGAACAAAAAATAAACTTAGAACACTTACGGCTCAGAGAAGAGCGAGAGGAAAAACAGAGACAGAGAGACCTCGAAGAAAAAAGACTGGCATACGAGCACGAGTGCAAACTAGCGGAGATAGAAATACGCAAACTGAACAAAAACCTAGGGGTGCCCGAGCAACCGCACTCCCCGGGTCCTACCGAGCAGAAGGTCCACATCCCCAAGGATGTGGTCCGAGAATATCACCGGAACGACGACATACAGCAGTGGTTCAAGGCCTATGAGATTGCCATGACCGCCCACCGGGTCGCTCGAAGTGACTGGGGAGCCGGCCTATGGGGGAGATTCGTCAACGAGGGTCGTGATGCCCTGCTGCAGTTTCCGGACCATCAAATGACGTCCTATGACCACATGAAGGCCGCCCTCCTCAGTCGATATGGACTTCCACCCGAAATCTACCGCCAGAGGTTCCGCAACTGCACCCGGATCCCAGGTACGACGTGGTTGGAATACGTGAACTATTTCAGCCGAGCCTTCGAGGGGTGGATCAAGGGTAACAACGTAACCACTTACGAACAACTCTTCAATCTCATTGTGTGGGAGCACCTCTCCAACAACTGCTTCGTCGAGCTCCGGCAGCACCTCCTGGACAGTAAATTGACTGAACCCCGGCAGCTCGCCACCGAGGCTGACCGGTGGGAGAGCACCCGAGTGGCCCGGAGTGGGCCGAATGAGCAGAACAGAACCAACCAAGGTCATCATCGTCCCCGAGGAGGAGGAGGAGGCCCGGGCCGGGGCAGAGACGAAACCCCCCGATGCGCCCGGGGTTCCGAGCTAACGTGACGTGTCATCGATGCCAGCGAGTCGGCCACTATGCCAGTGACCCGACCTGCCCGAAGAACCAGGTCCCCGGGCCCCGCCAGATGGCGGCCGCCGCCCTGGGAGAAGAACAAGTCTCCGAAGACACGGAGACCTATGAGTCGGAGCAGTTCGAGTGGGAACCCGCCGCCATGACCCTGGCATGCCTAGGAGGAAGAGACATGGTCCCGCGGACTCCCCTGCCCGCCAACACTCGGAAGTACAGCCAATGGGTGAGCATCAATGGGCGCAAGGCCGAGGCCCTGCGTGACACCGGGGCCAGTGTGACGGCCGTCCGCTGTCACCTGGTGACCCCAGAACAAATCCTACCAAACGTACTTTGCCCCGTCCGATCGGCAGATAACTCGGAGAGCCTGTGTCGGATGGCCTGCGTCCCCTTCGAATGGGGAGGAGTGTCCGGCATGCTGAAAGTAACTGTCCGTGACGATGCCCCCGTAGACTGCCTCCTGGGGAACGATCTCGAGAGCTCCCCGTGGGCCGCTGTGGAAAGAAGAGAGCATCTGGGGATGTTGGGTCTCCCGGACTGGGCGTGCGTAACCACCCGGTCCATGGCCACCCGCACCATCCCTAGACCAGAAGAACCAGAATGGGCAGCACCTCCGCCCTCGATCACTCCAGAAGACGACTTCCTCCAGACCGACCACCCGGACCCCGCCCCAGAGGGGTCCCCACAGCCCCCCGAGCTTCCCGACCTGGCTCAGTGGCGTCAAGAAGGGGGGCCCACCCAGGAACAATTCCGGCAGGCACAAAAGACCTGCCCCTCCCTCGAGGGATTGCGACAGCAAGCGCTCACCCAGAGCCAAGGAGACACCACCGGGGCCCACTGGGTTTATTGGGACAATGATCTCTTGTACAGCGAACAGAAAATCGCAGAACTGGGGGCCGGGCGAGTGCTGGTGGTGCCCCTCCACTTCAGAGACTTCCTGTTGAACCTAGCCCATGATGTCCCCCTGGCCGGGCACCTGGGCCAAGACAAGACCTACCACCGCCTGGTGACTCACTTTTTTTGGCCCAAAATGAGAAATGACGTCTCCAACCATTGCCGGTCCTGCCCGACCTGCCAGGCCAGTGGGAAGAGCGGCCGCAAACTCAAGGCACCCCTACAACCATTCCCCGTGGTGACCACCCCGTTCGAAAGGGTGGGAATAGACATTGTGGGGCCCCTGGACCCCCGAACAGCACAGGGGCATCGCTTCATCCTGGTCCTGGTGGACCACGCTACCCGATATCCTGAGGCGGTCCCCCTTCGTACGATAACAGCCCCAGTAGTGGGTCGAGCCTTGATGGGGATCTTCTCTCGAGTGGGCTTCCCCCGGGAAGTCGTCAGCGACAGGGGTACGAACTTTATTTCAAAGTATATGAAATCCCTCTGGCAGCAGTGCGGAGTCACTTACCGCTTCACCACCCCCTATCACCCCCAGGGGAACGGACTAGTCGAGCGGTTCAACCGCACCCTCAAGGGGATGATCATGGGGCTGGAAGAACCCCTACGCCGCCAGTGGGACGTGCTACTACCGTGCCTCCTCTTCGCCTACCGAGAAGTCCCCCAGAAGTCCCTCGGCTTCAGCCCCTTCGAACTCCTGTACGGACACCCCGTTCGCGGGCCTCTCAGCCTAGTGAAGGAGGAATGGGAAATGGCCCCCCTAAAGACCCCTCCGGACGTCTACAAATACCTCCTGACCCTCCGCAATCAGACCCGGAAATTCAGGGAGATCGCTAAAGCCAATCTGGAGGCCAGTCAAGAGGACATGAAGAAGTGGTGCGACCAACATGCCTCCTCCATCGAGTTTGAACCGGGTCAGCAGGTATGGGTGATGTCCCCCATCGAACCGTGTGCCTTGCAAGACAAATGGACGGGGCCCTTCAAGGTGATCGAGCGCAGGAGTCCCGTCACCTATCTCATCGACCTGGAGTCCCCCCGGAACCCCCTCCGGGTCCTCCACGCCAACAGGCTCAAACCCCACTTCATGCGCTCAGAACTCAGCCTGCTGATGGCGACCGACAGTGGCACAGAAGGAGACTCCGAGCCCCTCCCTGACCTACTGAGGACTCGGGAAAGAGATGGCTCGGTGGACGGGGTCCGACTCTCCGAGGCCCTGACCCCAGAGCAGCGTCAAGATTGCCGGGCCCTCCTGCTGCCGTTCGCAAACCTGTTCTCCCTCGCACCCGGAGTCACCTCCTGGTGCCTGCACGACGTGGACACGGGGGACAGTCCTCCTGTCCGACACCGGGCGTACCGGGTACCGGATCGGGTACGTACATGCATCCAAGAAGAAGTCTCCAAGATGCTCGCCCTCGGGGTCATCGAGCCTTCGGACAGTCCCTGGGCCAGCCCGGTCGTCCTGGTCCCCAAGGCCGCGGCACCGGGCACCACGCCGGAGCTCCGATTCTGCATCGACTATCGGGGGCTGAACGCGGTCACCCGAACCGACACTCACCCTATCCCCCGAGCAGATGAACTAGTCGACCGCATGGGGGCTACTGGCAGATCGGCCTCACCCCCAGGGCCCAAGAACGTTCCGCTTTCTCCACCCCGGACGGACACTACCATTTCAGAGTGATGCCCTTCGGCATGAAGAACGCTCCAGCCACCTTTCAAAGACTGGTGAACCAGGTATTGGCGGGCCTCGAAGAATTCAGCGCCGCCTACCTGGACGACATCGCGGTATACAGCCGCCACTGGGCCGACCACCTCCACCACCTCAGAGCGGTCCTGCAGGCCCTCCAACAGGCCGGCCTCACCATAAAGGCCAGCAAGTGCCAAATCGGCCAGGGGTCCGTGACCTACCTCGGACACCAAGTGGGGAGCGGTCTGGTGGCCCCCCTCCAACTCAAGGTAGCTGCCATCCAGTCCTGGCAACCCCCCGAAACACAAACAGAGGTCCGAGCCTTCCTGGGGCTCACCGGATACTACCGGCGGTTTGTGAGGGACTATGGCAGCATTGTGGGGCCCCTCACGGAACTCACGTCTAAGAACAACCCAAAACGAGTCAACTGGACTCCCGACTGTCACGCGGCCTTCGAGACGCTGAAGGCCGCCATGTGCACCGCTCCGGTGCTCCAGGCCCCCGACTACAGCCGCGAGTTCATTGTGCAGACCGATGCCTCCGACCATGGTATTGGGGCCGTCCTCTCCCAACTGAACCCCGAAGGAGTGGACCAACCCGTGGCCTTCATCAGCAGACGCCTACTGCCCCGAGAACAGCGCTGGAGCACCATTGAGCGAGAGGCCTTCGCAGTGGTATGGGCCCTCAAGAAGCTCCGGCCGTACCTCTTCGGAACCCATTTCCGGGTACAGACAGATCATCGGCCCCTGCAATGGCTCATGCAGATGCGGGGGGAGAACCCCAAACTATTGCGATGGTCCATCTCCCTGCAGGGGATGGACTTCACTGTGGAGCATCGTCCTGGCCAAGACCACGCCAACGCGGATGGCCTGTCCCGCTTTTTCCGCCTCGACGAGGAAAGTCCCCAAGAAGATGGGTGACTCTCCCCGCCTTCAGCTGGGGGGGACGCATGTTGGACAGGCCACATGAAGGGCTCGCTCCCTCCCCGCAGGACAGGGCCCGGGCCACCGTCAGCACCATTGCCCGGCCCAGCCGCCATCTTGGACACGGCACCACGCGGCCGCGCGGCCTCAGCCCGACCCCAACCCTGGGCCTGGCCAGGCCCCGACATCCCGGCACCTCCCTCCACCCAGGAGGTGAACGGACCACTTGGCAGGTCAATGGGAGTAAGAAGTGTCGATGGCTCTCCCCCGCCAGGTGCCGAGCACCCCCAGCCTCCTCGGGCGCTGGCTCCACCCCCCTGCTGGGTGTCTGGACTCCCTCATCCCAGACCTCCCGACCTCCAAGAGCGAGGGTCCGGACATCAAAGGGCGCCAGACCTATAACTGAGGCCGCCCCAGGACAGGAAGGCAGTTGTATCCTGGAGTCGAGAGACACCGAGAAGAACTCATCCTTGACGGACTGCTGGCGCTGCCACAGCCCTGCCTTGTGAACTATTGTCCTGCCTGCTGGCGCTGCCGCGGCCCTCTGCAACCTTCATCCTCGTGGGACCTGCTGGCGCTGCCGCGGCCCTCTGCAACCTTCATCCTCGTGGGACCTGCTGGCGCTGCCGCGGCCCTCTGCAACCTTCATCCTCGTGGGACCTGCTGGCGCTGCCGCGGCCCTCTGCAACCTTCGTCCTCGTTGGGACCTGCTGGCGCTGCCGCGGCCCGTAGTAACCTCCATCCTCGTGGGACCTGCTGGCGCTGCCGCGGCCCGTTGCAACCTGCATTCTCGTGGGACCTGCTGGCGCTGCCGCGGCCCGTTGTAACCTTCATCCTCGTTGGGACCTGCTGGCGCTGCCGCGGCCCGTTGCCACCTACGACCTCTTCGGGACCTGCCGGCGCTGCCGCGGTCTGACCCATCCGAACACCGAGCTCGAGGATTGTGAGCTATCACCGTTACACCTCCGTACCCGTGGGTACCAAGACTGTCCCGCTACCCCCTTCCCTTACTAGAGACTAGAATTGAGAGGATCATCGTGTCCTGATCGCCTTGTATCGTACCACTCTACTACCAGAAGTGCCTATAAAAGGTGTTACCCTGATCTTTGTGTGGTGTCCATCTGTGGGGGGGAAGTTACCTGTCTGTGCGATCACTGTGCTCGGCCGACCCTCCAGGTCCCCGTCTAACACATACTCATTCTGTGGCATTACCCCAAACTATCCTACAATATACACACCCCAAGACCCACCTAATGTTGATATTCATGATGTTGAATTGCCATGTACTGTCGACGCTCATTGCTACAAATAATGCTTTAATGAATCGTGATTCCGAACCCCTGTATGTTGTTTTGTGTTGAAAAATCAATAAACAGAATAAAAAAAAAAAAGTTTCCTTAAGAAGGTCCCAAATAGAAAGAACAAATTATTAAAGTGAAAAACCTCCTAAATGTCTTATTGTAAGATCATTTAATAATTGGGGTAGATGGTAGTCCACGACAAGTAATAAAGTGGTGAACCTTTTCGGTTCAGGCTGAGGTTTAAAATTGAGCTCACCCCTCGGTAGCTATGACACAGAGCAGAAAGGCTTGACCTAGAGAAAATGTATCAAGTATTTAGAAGTACCAAAACTATCAAAATGTTAAAAACACAACACAATACAAATTCCACTTCAGTTTATAAAAGTAGGGTAATATGGGAGAGGATGTAGCCACAGGGCTAGAGCGGTCGCCCATGAAGCTGGGGAACCAGGTTCGAGTCTCGGCAACATCCTTGTGAATCTGGGGAACATCACTTAATCTACCCGTGCCTACAAAAATGAATTTCTCAGCCAAAGTGGTGATATATTTATCGCCCTATTCACAAGCTGGTGCTAACAGACGATCTCACCAGTTTTCCTGTGATAGCAGCCGCAAAAAACATCACCACAGATGACACGGCAACTAATGCTAATGATATGAAGAGTAGAAGTTCCCGTGCAAACAGCTGCAACAGCACCACTTCGCAACATTCTCAATGACCAGCCAGATCAGCGATAAGATCCCAAAACATGCGATAAGGCACGTTAGCAGCAGGGATTAACACCTGCTCTTACAAGTCGGACGACAACCTGCACCATAAAAGGAGCCTAGCGCAGAGCCACACCTGAAGAATAACAGACGCCATGGAGCTACTGATCATGCAGCTCGGACACCCTAGAGGGCCACAAGACCCACCGCCACCACCACCACCCCCCAGGAACCCCCCCGCCGTCCCCTCTAGGGCCCTACCCCGGGCACTCCCCCCTCCCCAGACAAAGATATTTCACATCAACTTTACGAAATCATGAACCAAAGTTGCCTGATGTCGCACAATTAAAAGAATTAACATTAATGTGTGGTCAGAAAAAGGAGAATAATTCATTCATCATTAAAATTCCAAACAAAATATTTCATTAAAATGTAACTCAAAACAACTATTTGGAGGAGTCATGGTGGGTCTTCTCTGGACAATTTGTAAGTCACAGCCTGCAAGACAAAATTCAAGATAAGAAGGTGTGCCATGCGCTCATCAAAGGAAAGAGAGAGAGAGAAAGAGAGAGAGAAAAAGAGAGAGAGAAAAAGAGAGAGGGAGAGAAGGAGAGAGAGAGAAAGAAAGAGAGGGAGAGGGAAAGAGAGAAAGAAAGATAAAGAGAGAAATAGAGGGAGAGAAAGGGAGAGAGAGAGAGAGAGAGAAAGAGAGAGAAAGAGAGAGAGGGAGAGAGAGGATGAGAGAGGATGAGAGATAGAGAGAGAGGGAGGGAGAGAGAGAGAGAGAGAGAAAAAGAGAGAAAGAGAGAGAGAGAGATTGTACAAGGAGCGCAAGGCCGCTCGGGCTCTTGGCTCATACATGCCAACTGTTGTGAGGTTATCACTATTAGTGCACCATAAGCCTAAGGTCTGGCCTCAATTGCAGAGCGAAAGCCACATTCCATTTCCAGAATGCAAGCAGTAGTTAGACTAACATTAGGGAGGAAAGCTCCTTGGTCTCAATACATAAGGCGGAAAGACATCTGCACCTCCGACCTTGGTCTTGAATGGGGCTGGCACCCCCTGAGAGAGATACCATAGCACGTGATGACTACTCCCACACCACACACAGCGCTAATGAAAGACAAACGTATCCACACCCCACACACAGAAGTCCCAGCTTGAGGTACTCCTGAATGGGATGCCCTTGACACTTACGTAGACAAAAGGCTGTAAGACCAATCTTTGCACATGCATATGACTCATTGCTCCGAGCTGTGGCATATCATCCACAAAACTGCCGCAGGTCAGAAGACTGCCAGTTCTAGGAGAACCACCAGCGCAATGTCAGGACCTCCCGGGCCCATGCACAGCCCCTGTCATGTGGAACTGTACCATGCATGTATGCTGCACATATGCTGCATTTGTGGGGGCACTGCCACTGGTAGTGTTGCACATCAGTTATCATCTGAGCTTCCCTCAAGTGTACGTCATCTGCGTCCAGCCCTGGTTCTACTGTCGATCATGCACATCTGAGTGGCCCATGGATGTCTGCCTATCCAACACAACGGTAGCTGAACTGGATTATGACGTGTGTGCACCCCCTGTTGGCCCACGACCAGGAGTGTAACCGTGATAACCGTGCATGGGGTGCCTTGATATTTGGCGTATGTGCTAGCAGTTGGGCATGGGAGATTGCAAAAGTCCTGGTGTGCAGTGACCACATCGAGGCGCTCCCCCATTGAGCTGTGTTGCGGATTGGAAAAACAGCGTGGACGGAGCACATCTGTCCAGACCAGTTAATGGATTGGCTCTCCCTCGTGTTCATTGAACTTGACAATGCCGTATCTTGGAACTGATTGCCCAGGAAGCTGCACTCGCATTCATGGATGAGTGACTAAGTCCCTGCAGCCACAACTGATTGTAACTCGGAGCAAAGGTCCCAACACCTTGTTGCATCTTGGAGGAATGGTCACATATCCCACCACAACAGTGGACATGTCTGCATTCGCCTGGACTCAGAATGCATGTGCGTGCACCTACGCATGTTGACACACACCTGTGCAAGGTGAGGCAGTCCCATGGATGGAGCTGCACAGGGAGGGAGAACACACATGGCAATGTAGTACTACATGTGACCTTGTTGGACCCTTTCGCCTGCTCACTGTCAGCAGAGCAGACAGTCAGTGCAGTCTGGTGGTACAGCACTATGCAGATCCCATGGGCTGTGAGTCATGTCCCCTGACACGAGGCAATGAGCATATGCCAAACATCACATGACTCGTCCAGCAAGCCATCAGTAATGATGGCTGTTTATTTTTGCCTCCCCATTTCTGGCACCTTTTCATGTTCATATGCTGCCTGTTAGTGTCTGAATCATTGCTCTGCATGTTGTGGCCCTTGTCTTGCCCCTACTGACATACACATGCTAATAAAGTCTAGGCAACTTCACTAGTGTTCAACTGTGATGTTCTGTTGTCACATGTGATGGAGACACTACTCTGGGCCTGGTACCCAATTTGACATTTTTACACACAGCTCTATTTAATACATGGATATGGGGCTACGTTGGGGGATTGCGAGATTGTTGTTCATGAGCAATGAAGCCACAGCTAGTTCACACCTTCACAGTCATCTAATTGGCCATGTGGGTCAGGGTCAAACATGTGCATTGATGTACTTGATTGAACATAGACATGAGACATCTGTGTCATTTTGGAATGTTTTATTCACATTTGGTGGTGTGTCCGAGCTGGAGCAGCACATGGCCATGCAAACCACACATTACATAGTTGCCCAGTGGAGGGCCAACCAGAGTCCTTTGGGGTTGTTTTGACAAGTCAAACTGCAGGTTTAAATGCAGCAGCCAGGCTACACTGTTAGGCCATATTTTCTCAGCTACACCAGTGGATGGCACTATAAGTGCTGCAGCCCATGGACAATGTCCATCTTTCCATGCCTCTTTCAGCAGGTGGAACTGCCTGAGTGCATTCTGAGGGCAGCCTTCATAATACTACACCATACCATGCAGGAAGCACACCGTTTGCATGCCTTTTATGTTTGGTGAGCTCTTGCCATTTTCTGCATACATATTACAGTTGCACAATGCATGGCTTTAAAGCATTATTGAAGCTGCACAAATACAATGGCCAATGAATAGGAGCACCCTAAAACTTGTTGCAGCAGACTAGCAAGATATTTTGTGAGGAAGATCTGTGCCTGAAAACTCCATGTGATACAATCAAGGTCAGCAAAATACACATAGCATAATGCTTAAATTTACCAAACACTTCCAGTGTGTATAACCTGAGTTTAAGCTCTCAAAAGGCAGCAGTACTGCACTTGTACTCTTTGTAATCCTTGCAAAGAAGAGGGCTGGTACATACAGGTTACCCTTTTCTTAGAATGTTAAGGACAATCAGGTTTAGTTGGAAATGTTAAATAGATTTGGAAATATGTGTTTTCACATGCTCTCCATAGATATTCCTCTTTGTTTTAAGGAAATGTACTGGTGGATTTTAAATTGGGACAATGGGTGACTACCATTCATATTTGACCCCTTAAATATGTTGAAATCATTGGCTGAGACGATTGGCTTGTTTCACTTTTAAGTAAAGCACCAATCAAATGGTGCAAGAAATTGCCCAAAAAGGTTAAATGTTACTTGTGGGCTGCAGTATACATGTGCACCCCCACATGAGCGACTCACAAAGACTGACTTCAGAGCCATCATTGTAGGCCTGAGCTGTTGTGAGCAATGCTGAATAAGCCACGTGTCAAGCAAAACAGTTTGACATTATTAAAAACATTCTGCATTTTCTACGTCTCCAAGAAGTAGTGTGCTGAAGTGCATATCCAAAGGCCACCAGAAAATCCTCTAAAGGCCTTCAGAAAATGGATCTCATTTTCCATACCCAGAGCCCTGCGAAATGGAACACCATTCTTAAACCCCACCTTCACATATCCAAAACAACTAGCACCCTCTCAGCTACAAACTGACGATCTCATTATCAAACTGCCCTACGCGCACTGGCAACACCTCTGGGACCATTTACAGCAACAGTACAGTCCTGATTCAAGCCAACAATGACAACCTAGACTCATTTGACTCCCTTTTCCCCACGCTACACAACGCCTTCACTCATTTACATGACTCCCACTCGAACAACTCCCTATCCCCCAACCGACCAAACCCCCCTAGAGAATTGGCAAAACAATCCCAAGACACATGCCACCATTTCCAACTTATCCCCCCTGACTCCACATTCTCCTCCTCCTCCATGTCCCCTGACTTGTACAATACATACCTCTCATCCAGAACAAATCTGAAATGCGTCTCTGCTGAGACTCCCAAACCCCTTGCTGACCTCCAGCCTCTCCCCCCGCCACCACGCTATAATTCCCAACAAGCTACTAGTGAAATTGACCCTCAGCCAGTAACTCCTAACTCTCACCTTCCACTGGCACTCAAGAAGCTGCTGCTTAAATCTCAATGTGGTTTTTCACACCACATGTCTACTGCTATCCGCAGGGGCAGCATAGGCAACATTAACACTGTAAGCCACACTCCCACTGACAAGCTCTCTCCATCCCTGGACTGCCCCGCTCAGAACATCCTGAACCTAAACTTCCCAACCCCCTCCTCTATGAATATGACTCAGAGACGTGTTCTGATGGAAAGCCAGCTAGAGACAGGGCATCAACAAAATCTTATCGAACCTCACCACACCTCTGGAGCCTACCCAACACCCAAAGCCGACACCAACAGTTACCACCACTAAACACACAAGTCCTCCCAAGGCTCAATGGCACAGCTGGAACACAACTCCCTTCATAAACCAGCCTCAGAGAGGAAAAAGAACAAGCACTGCAATATCTATGAGAGAGGCAATTGATCTTACCAACTCATATGATGCATCTTCAACTGTCAACCCCAGCTCCAAGATCCATGTATTCACTGGATTTCGAAGAGACTGCATTCCACCTAGAATGGTGAGGCCTCCAGCTTTCCTCACTAAGGTCCCCATGGCTGCTCAAATGAACCCAAAAACAGGGGGGCAACCAACTGCATGCTCATAAACTGCAGATCTGCCACCAAACATGCAACAGAACTGGCAGAAACCATCCTCACCCATGACAGTGACATCACGTTCATCCCATAAACTTGGTTGAATGAGTCCTCTTCCCCAATCATTTGTGCCCCCTGGGTTCTCAATCAATAAAGAAAGAAAAAATCATTGAGGTGGGAGTATTACAATCATCCACAAGAGCAACATCTCCGTAATGGAAACAGACTCCTTAAAATATAACACATTTGAATATCTAACCTCCACCATTGAGATGTCTGACAACAGAACGCTATACTGCCATCTCCTCTACCATCCACCAGGCAACACTCCCTAATTCGGAGAACACCTTTCCGACTTGATAACACGCAATTCACTATTGGACTCTAACAACATAATACTAGGTGACTTCAACCTACATTGGAATGATGAAAATAATTATCTGATCAAATCCATGAATGAACTTCTATGCAACAATAATTTTATCCAACACTGCACAGAGCAAACCCATAACAGAGGCTCAATCCTGGATGCCATTATAGCTTACAAAGATATAGTCACCATCGACCACATCCTTCCTCTTGACTAGTCAGACCACCACATCATTCAATTTCACATCAACCAAAAAATCTATTGCAATCCTTGTACACAGGAATCCTCCCACTGGACCAGAAATCTAAGAAAGATTCCCCTTGCCGACCTGGAAGAAAGGGTAAGTTCAATCCTTCCTACTGCCACATGCGACCTTTCTACAACTGAACTTACCTCACACTACAATGCAACAATGGCCTCCATACTCAACCAAATACCTCCCTTGAAACAAAGAAGAGCCAGGAATATTCCATTGAGATCTTGGTTCAACACAGAACTTAACTCTGAAAGAACAGAACTAAGAGCTGCAGAAATACTCTGGCGGAACAACCCGACCACAAACCACCTTGATCAACTCAAAACTGAACGCAGTAAATATAAAAAACACATCAAGAATGAAAAAACGTCCTTCTTCTGTGGTACACTAAACAATGCCAAAAATGTCCCAAAGAACTCTTTAATCTCATTAGACAACAAACATCCAAGTCCCCCTCAACCTCAGTGCAGGCTTCCAAAGACCTATATGAAAACTTTGCCAATTTCTTTAACGATAAAATCAGCAAGATTGAGTTCTCCCGGGATAACCACCTCAGATCACCCAACGAAAGCCTGCCCCCATGCAAAGAAGACAAAAACCCACCCTACAACTGGAAGTCTTTCACTTCCGTCTCCGAAGCAGAAATCATTGAAATAATGACCAGATCCAAACCCTAGCCACACATTGCCGACCCGATCCCTGTCGAACTGGCTAAAAAGCTGAAACTCAACCCAGTCCTGCTCTGGACCGAGATTATAAATAGTTCCCTGAGAACTGGAGTCATGCCAGATAGTTTCAAAATAGGCCAAGTCACCCCATTACTAAAAAAGCTGCGCTCTGACCCAAACCATCTCAATAACTTTAGGGCTGTCTCCAATCTCCCATTCTTACCCAATATACTGGAAAGATGTGTTCTCCTTCAACTTAACCAACACATTGACAGTAACAACCTTCTAGACTCTCACCAATCTCACTCAGAAAAGTTGCAGCACAGAGATGATGTCTGCAAATAACTCGATACGCACGAGGGTCCAGATGTGCTGCCTTCCACCTCACTTCAATTCTCAGGGCGATTTTCACCGCGTCTTCTGGTGCGCTGGTGGTTCCTGCCACAGCACTCCGTGTTGGCGGCCTCACTTCTTCCAAGAGTGCTGTTGGCGCTGTTGCTCTCAGAATCAAAGTCCGGTCACAGCTACAGTCTGCTGGGGTTTCTGCCGGATTGTTCATGCCCGTATCACACTTCCCAGGGTGGTCACGATCACAGCGGCCAGGGCACGGGCCAAGGTAGTCACCGTCACAGTTCAGAAAGCCGCGTTCTAAGATGAAGGCTTCAAGGTTCGCGGCCATCGCAGCCGCCGCATCGCACACAGGTCCTTTGTGCTCCTCTTGGTGTGTGCATCAGTTAGCCGCACCAGATATCACTCACCGCCTCACAGGATGGCTGGGCAGATATCATATGAGGTGAACGCTGATGCAATCACCTTCTCTGTCAGCGTCATGCCAGTCACAGTGCCTAGCCCTTCACGGCTGCTCATTAACGTCGCAGACAGTGTGTGTTTTGCCCACAAAGTGGTATCAAACTTTACACCACAATTTCAGGGATTCGATTCTTGACGTTGTTGGCGCCACTGGTGCTGATTAAGGATGGGATCTTACAACATCCTGTCTCGGCTGGTATACACACTCAAAGAGTGGCCATCTTCCTACTCGGCAAGACCATGCCCCTAAGGTCCTCCCATTCCTGGTTGGATGCACCAATATGATCTGCATATTGTTATAGATGGAAGGTCTCCTAATTTGGATATGGTGGTGGATGATGGGGTAAAAATTGAGGATATTCTGCATGAGGAATGCAGATTGTTTGAAGATAGGTTAGGATGTGTGAAAGATTACTCTCACAAAATTATACTGAAACCCCATGCCTTTCCTGTTCAGCATGATCTTAGGAGAGTGCCATTATCGGTTAGACAGGGACTCAAAAAATTGCTACACGACTTGTTGAAGGGAGGAGGTATAGAGCCAGTAGAAGCATCTGCATGGATTTCTCTGGTCGTCATAACCCAAAAAGCTGATGGTCGCTTGAGAGTCTGCATTGACTTGAGGACCCTCAACAGGGATATTGTCACTGGCATTTTTCCATTGCCTAATATCAATGAGCTGTTACAATTTGTAGGCAGTGGTAAGTACTTCTCAAAGATCGATCTGAGAAGTGCTTATCATCAGATCAAACTGCATCCTGATTCCAAACTGCTAACTGCCTTCATCACTAGGGAGGACACATTCCAGTTCACTCGCATGCCGTTCGGTTTAGCGTCTGCAGTGAGTGTCTTTCAGAGATTGATGAACAGTATCCTTGAAGGTGTGAGTGGTGTAGTTTATTTCCAGGATGATATTTTGGTTTCTGGTAAAACAGTAGCGCAAAATAATGCTATTTTGAGACAGGTCTTGTGGAAATTGGAGGAGGTGGGTATGACTGAAAACGAGGACATTTCTAACCGAACAGGTAGAGTACCTGGGATATACCATTTCTATTGAAGGCATTGCACCTAAACGTAATCTTTTGGAAGCAATAAAACTTGCACCATTTCCTAAAGATAAGGATCAGCTAAGATCCTTTTTAGGGCTTGCAGAATATTATTCAAAGTTCGTTAGGGGGTTTGCTAACATAACAAAATCTTTAAGGAGTCTTCTTCGCAAGAGCAGCAACTACATTTGGGAGGAAGAACAACAAAAGTTTTTTGAAGAAGTTATAAGTGAGATTTGTAATGCTGGTATTATAGCTTCTTTTATCACGACATGTAAATCTTTTCTCACAGTTGATGCCAGCATTACTGGTATTGGTGTAGTGCTACCTCAACTTCAGAATGGTACTGATAGAACAATAGCTTTTGCCTCTCTTACTCTCACTCAGGCTGAAAAGAATTATTCTGTGATTGAATGAGAAGCTTTAGCTGCTGCGTGGGGTACAGAGTACTTCACAGTGTATTTGTGGGATACCAGATTTGTGTTGAGAACTGACCACAAACCGCTGATCAAAATGTTATATGCTGAAGATGCCAGCAAAGGGTCTGCGCATTTAACCAAATACACAGCCAGATTACCGGAGTATTTGTATGATGTGGAATTCATTCATGGCTGGAAAATGTTTCAGCCAGATTGCTTATCTCACATGTCACTGGATGGGCAATATGTTGATAAGAATGTTATGTAGAGGCTCAAGTAAGAAGAATTTGTAGCCTTTGTTTGCGATGTGCATGAGAGGGGATCGTTTTGTTCCTCCTGGTAAATTGAGATTTCATATTTTCAAACTTGCTCATGAAGGACATTTGGAACAAGGTATGACTATCAGAAGAGTCAAGGAAGACTTCTGGTGGCCTAGGATGGATTACCAGATCAGAAGGTGGGTGGAAGAATGTGGTCTTTGCAAAGAGAGTGAAAAAATATTGAGGGTGAGTAGTCAGAGTAGTATGAGACAGATTAGTGATCCGGTTAGGCCTTGGAGCACTATTTGTCTGGATTTCATAGGTCCACTTTCTGATATGCCTGCTGTCGCTAACACCAGTTAGCGACAGCTAGTAGGAGATAGCGACCAT
This sequence comes from Lissotriton helveticus, assembly GCF_964261635.1. Lineage (NCBI taxonomy): Eukaryota > Metazoa > Chordata > Amphibia > Caudata > Salamandridae > Lissotriton > Lissotriton helveticus. Next base: position 345,728,333 of record NC_136067.1, on the reverse strand, counting down.
CTTGGGCCCCGCTTTGCATGTCAGAGATATTTATCACTAAACGCATGCAAAGTGGGCGTGCCAAGATGTTAGCGACTGGAAACAGTCGCTAACATCGCTATCTCCTATTACCAACTTTTGGAGATATTCGCGCTAAGCGCGAAAATCTCCAAAAGCTAACACCTGCCCTGAGCTGTTCTTAGCCATGTTATCCAATGGGAGGTGGATAACATGGCTAAGAGCATTAGCTCGGTAATGCATGAATATCGCTGACTTTACAGCGATATTCATGCATTTAGGCAAATTTTTATCGATAAGGAGATAAACCTTGATAATAGCAAGGCTCCTAAGCGATAAAAATCGCCGCAACACGGTGATAAAATTATTGCCGCTAAGCCAACATAGCGATAATTATCGCTAGTTGTTGGTAATATTCCCCATAGGATTTAAACAAAATTTCAATCACAACAAAAGGCCAGAATCCCCAGCTATCTACTTTTTAGTGTACTGCTGAACATAACAGAATACAAATGTATCTAATTCACTTCGTAAAGTAAAAAAGACCAAAGTAGAAACAATATTTCTCCAGAGATCAGATGCGACTATTCTCCTAGCAGATCCATACTCCTTCCATCTGCTTCTCATTGAGGTGCATGAGCTAAAAGAAAAATATACAAATTAAACACAGAGATGGGTAATTAGGTGGGCTAATATTAGCCTCCATGTCTTTAGAAAAATCCAGATTTTCTGATAATAAAAGCTTGGGAAAATTTACATTTTGTGTCAAATTTGGAGGCTAACATTATTGCAAGTTTAAGCTTATCTAATAAACAAGAAGCCACACTCGCAACCAGTCAAAATAAAACCTCCTGATAGTTACATAATTCGACCAGTCTGCGTACCTCAAAATATCCTGCAACACACACTCCGGCATATAGACTTTGAAACAGGTGCTCCCCTCACAGAATGTGTTCCAAACAAGCGCACATCGACGCCCGCAATTATCATCACCTCTTTCACCTGACGAGCAAGAGTAGGTGCAGACACAGCTTTAACAGGATGTATAAAAGATATTAGCAACTGATGCTCAGAAAATAATCTTATCTGAGAAGTTCTCCCCTCATACTCTTTTACGCAGTGAACCACACATAACTCGTGATGGTCATCAAAATAAGTATAGAAAATTATTCCGAATTAGTCTTGGTTCTTTTACTCAAATAGAAATATACCCCTTCTTGGCTAAAAATCGTATTATTAACATCCAATACTTTCACGTCCAAAACACGCCTAAAAGACAGTAAACAAAGTAATATAGTCAACGTTTGAGACAAAGCCTTCAAATTCAAATCACAATTGCTTTCTAAATTCTATTGATAGTCTAGCATCTTAGTCACATCCTAAACAAAGTTATATCTTGAAACTGGTGGCTTTGTAACTCAAACTCCTCCCCAAACGCCTTACCAAACAACCTGCACAACAGTAGTACCAGTTAATAACATATGTCCTGCAACAATAGCTGATCTATGCACGTTAATGGCCTAATTCGACATATCTAACAAACAAATGTGACAGATAAGTAACCACTTTTACCACATCCACTGAAACTGTATCAAAATCCTTCTTCATTTACCAGCAAACCCATTTCTGTCACACCAATCTATACATCTTTCTTGTGGCTGGTGCTCAGGATTTTTAAATACGTTTTGAAGACTCTTGCAAAAAGCCTGGTACATCCCAGGCATGCTTTAAATTTCTCATGCCACCAGCCTCAATTGATTGACATTAGCAGATTGTGAATATCTCCTAAAAGACCTGACATTGGCTTAAACAGAACCCAATGTTATCCTATCGGAGAGGTAGCCCTCACAGTAGTGAAAATCGAATTTAGGAGTCTTCCTCTAGCAGGACATGTAGAACTTAAAATTGCATGTCCAACTTCTTAAATACACTGCACCTTGCCCTCTGGGCTGTGTAGGGCCTACCATAGGGGTGACTTATATGTATTAAAAACAGAGATTTGTGCCTGGTAAAAGGTTTATTTTGACAGGTTGAAATGGCAGTTTAAAACTTCACCCACAGGCTGGCAGGCATGGAACATGATTCAAAAGGCTACTTAAGTGGGTGGCACAATGAGTGCCTCAAGCCCACAAGTAAAATTATATTTACAGGCCCTGGGTACATGCAGTATCACTTTACTAGCGGCCTCACAAATAAATAAAAATATGCCAATTGGGTTTGAGACAATTTTACCATGTCTAAAGGAGAGAGCACTTGCACTTTAGCACTGGGTAGCACTGGTAAAGTGCACAGAGTCCTAAGGCCAATAAAAATGTGATCAGCAAATAAATAGAGGCGTGAGTAAACATTTTGGGGAAGACCTCCCTCACTATGGTTGTCAGGTGTAACAATTTTGGTATGTTCCATGATGCATTTAGGAATTTCCCAGTGGCAATAATTTGTCTAATCCCAAAAAGAAAATTAAGATTTTTCCCAGCTTTGATGGTGAAAAAATCTGGATTTTATTGATGACACAGGGGCTGAAATATTTACGATTTCCTTTGTTGCCACTACTCACAGCAGCCCCTTTAAAAAATATAGGCCTTAAACAAAATTTCAATCACAACAAAATGCCAGAATCCCCAGCTATCTTCTTTTTTAGTGTACTGTTAAACATAACAGATTACAAATGTATCTAATTCACTTCGTAAAGTAAAAAAGACCAAAGTAGAAACAATCAGCCTGATTCATGTAGCCAATAGCGCTCGCAAAAGGGCCAGATTCTGAGAATCTGGCCCTTTGCGAGTGCGATTTTTGCATTTGGTATTCATGATCCCAAATGCAAAAATCGCTATTTAAGAATTTGCAAATATGCGAGGAATAGCATTTAAGGAATCTCTATTAGAGATTCCTCAAATGCTATTCATGACACATCAAGAAATTGCGATTTAGCACTTTTGGGGCCGCTATTTACCGAGAGGTCAGACCTCTCGGTAAATAGCAAAAACTCAGAGAAATGCTTTTAAAAGCATTTTTCTAAGTTGCATGTTGCACACACACATGTCCTTTGGACATGTGTGTGCGCAACACCTGTTCAAATGTGATTTTTGGGGTGCTACAGGGTGTCCTTTGGACACCCCTGGCACCCTTAAAATCGCTATCTTATTTGCGAGTAGCAAATTGCTACTCGCAATTAAGGGATACTCCCCATTCATTCCTATGGGCCTCTTGGCCCATAGGAATGAATGGGGAGTTTTTGCGAGTAGCAAATTGCTACTCGCAAATAAAGAACATGTAGGAATCGCTATTTAATTAGCAATTCCTACATGAATGCCGTTTTGCGTGTCCTCAATAGCGAGTCGCTATGATTCGCTATTAGGGCCACGCAAAACGGCCTGTACATGAATCAGGCTGAATATTTCTCCAGAGATCAGATGCAACTATTCTCCTAGCAGATCCATACTCCTTCCACCTACTTCTCATTGAGGTGCATGAGCTAAAAGAAAAACATCAATATTAAACACAGAGATAGGTAATTAGGAGGGCTAATATTAGCCTCCATGTCTTTAGAAAAATCCAGATTTTCTGATCATAAAAGCTGGGGAAAATCTACATTTTGTGTCAAAATTGGAGGGTAACATTATTGCAAGTTTAGCTTATCTAATAAACAAGAAGCCACACTCGCAACCAGTCAAAATAAAACCTCCTGATAGTTACATAATTCGACCAGTCTGCTTACCTCCAAATATCCTGCAACACACACTCCGGCATATAGACTTTGAAACAGGTGCTCCCCTCACAGAATGTGTTCCAAACAAGCGCACAACAACGCCTGCAATTATCATCACCTCTTTCACCCAACGAGCAAAAGTAGGTGCAGACACAGCTTTAACAGGATGTATAAAGGATATTAGCAACTGATGCTCAGAAAAGAATCTTATCTGAGAAGTTCTCCCCTCATACTTTTTTACGCAGTGAACCACACATAACTCGTGATGGTCATCAAAATAAGTATAAAAAATTGTTCCGAATTAGTTTTGGTTCTTTTACTCAAATAAAAATATACCCCTTCTTGGCTAAAAATCCTATTATTAACATCCAATATTTTCACGTCCAAAACACTCCTAAAAGACAGTAAACAAAGAAATATAGTCAACGTTTGAGACAAAGCCTTCAAATTCAAATCACAATTGCTTTCTAAATTCTATTGATAGTCTAGCATCTTAGTCACATCCTAAACAAAGTTATATCTTGAAACTGGTGGCTTTGAAACTTAAACTCAAACTCCTCCCCAAACGCCTTACCAAACAACTTCACAACAGTAATACCAGTTAATAATATATGTCCTGCAACAATAGCTGATCTATGCACGTTAATGGCCCTATTCGACATATGTAACAAACAAATGTGACAAATAAGTAACCACTTTTACCACATCCACTGAAATGGTATCAAAATCCTTCTTCATTTACCAGCAAACACTTTCTGTCACACCAATCTATACATCTTTCTTGTGCCTGGTGCTCAGGATTTTTAAATAAGTTTTGAAGCCTCTTGCAAAAAGCCTGGTACCTCCCAGGCATGCCTTAAAATTCTCATGTCACCAGCCTCAATTGATTGACATTAGCAGGTTGTGAATATCTCCTATAAGACCTGACAGAATTTCCTGAAATACTGGCAAAAGAATTGGCAAATCTACTGACATCTCAGGAGAATTGGGTACCAAACCTGTGTCACCAACACCACCATCTCCTTCCACTTGTGCACCATCAAAGTCACACGAGTAATCATTGAGAAAGGTGGAAATCCATATGGCCTTAGCCCCCTCCATTCTGCCTGAATTAATCTATTCCTGCTGACTCCCGATCTGTCCGACAGCTGAAAATTATCTATAATTGGGCATTCAACCTGTTCTCAAACATATCCACCTGACAGGGACCCCAAATCTCAATTAGTCTCGTAAAAACTGTGCTGTTTGGGGTCCTATCACTGGAGTGTATGTAATTCCTTGAATAACAATCACCCTACACAAATTGTTTAACCCCAGAATATGTTCCGCCTGCACAAGAACTTTCTGACTCAAACAAGAACCCCAGAAGATCTTTGCTAGATCCTACAAATCCTACAAATGTAGACCACCCATCTTGTTGACAAATCTCACCGCTGATACATTGTACATCCTCAGCAGTACAGACCACTGTGCCTTTCCCATTGTGAAACTCCTTATTGCAAAACGACACTGCAAAGATTTCTAGAAAATTTATATTAAGCCTGCTTTACCCCTCTGACCATACTCCTCCTCTCAAAATACCACCACAACCTGCCAAACTTGCATCTGACTCTATAATCCTCTCAGGACTCTCTCTAAAGATAGCTCTCCCATTCCAAGCCTCCAAGCCTCCAAGCCTCCATACTCCTTAACCACCACACAAGGTCTCCTGTTACTTCCTCTGTAAGCACAATCTGCTCTGAATACTTCAAACCACTACTTAAATGCCTGGACTTCAACCACTGAAGCATACGATAATTCAAATGGCCTGGAAAATAGCCGGAATCATGGAAGACAATAGACCTACCACTCTCGCTAACATTCTTAAAAACATTATTTCCAAGGTCAACTCCTCCTTATTCTTTTTCCTTGTTCTTTTTAACTTTTCTTTGGGCAACTACAATTGATCCTGCACTGTATCCATCAAAAACCAGAAGAAATGAGTTTCCTGACTCAGAACCAGATATGACTTCTGTCTGTTGACGACAAAACCCAGAATCCCCAGCAGCAACACAGTCATCCTCATGTTATCCTCTACATTTGACCTGTAACAGAATGTTGTCCAATTACTATCAGACGCACTCCTTGTCCTCTTATAAATGCAGACACAGGTCAAAACACCTTTGTAAAATGCAAAGGGATGGACGAAAGCCTGAAAGGAAGGCAGACAAATTTCACATCTTTCCTGCCCACCTGAACTGAAGAAATCTTTGATGTGGTTCCCATTTTGGAACTGTCAGATGAGCATTCTTCAAATCTAACCAAGTCATCCAATCCCCTCTCTGTAGAACATCTCTCAGAATATGCATTTCTTCCATCCAGAAATGATGGTACTCTACCCAATCATTCAGATACCTCAGATTTAGTAGCGGTCTCATGCCTTTTTCCTCCTTTCCCACCAGAGAAATATTGCTTTTGAAATCTTCCAGGTGTCTTCTCAATTCCACAATCGCACACATTCTCTCTAACTCTTGTACCTCCTTGCTTATCAACACTGACAGCTCTGAACTGAATCTAATCATTTCTGGAAGTTAATTCTGGACTGAAATCTCAACAAACTCTATGCAATAGCCGAACACTGTCCCTAGAAACCAAGGGTCTCTTGTTATCTGTGTCCAAATTGGTCTTGTCTTTCCTGTTCCCTGGGTTCAACGGTCTCTGTGGCCACCTCTAGACCTCGCTCCCTGTTATGGGGATAGAAATTTCCCTTCTAATAGAAGGGCTGGTACTGGTAGGTAGGTAGGTACTGGTAACATTGTGGAAACGAAGATCTACAGATTTTCTGTCCATGGCCAGGGAACCGACCTGTCATTCGCCTGGCCCCACCGAAAACATGATGGTCAAAAACCTTTGTTATTTCCTGGAGACTTCTAGAAAGAGCTAAAAGCTCCTACATATTTTGACATCTTCTTAATACATGCGCCCCCAAAAAGCATCCCATTGCTTCACGACATAGCTCACTATTGGCCATTTCCACTAACTGCAGATCTCTTTTTAAATGAATACTTTTCCTTCTCTCTACTGATATGGCTGTTTTTGGGTTCCCAAGTAGGCACACAGCCCTCTGGACCCACTCTCATATCTTCTCAGCATCCAGAGGCTTCTTAGCAATAAATGTATCTTCTGCCATATCAAATATTTTCATCAGTGGGCCAGTGAGATCCAATAATCTATATTGGCACATTTTTAGACTCTTGTCTAAACTCTTCCTAGGGTCTCGGCCCCTTTTACCAATGAATGTTAATATCTTTGCATCCAGGTCCGGTGTCATAGAGATTTTATTGTCCAAATTAGGACTAGGGCACTCTGACCGTAATCTCAAATTAACGTCCTTAGAGATCTGTTTACGAAGCCATGACTCAACATATTCTACCACATGTGGAGCTGGAGACCAGTCAGGGGAAGTGGATGCTTCAAGAGCATTGGTTCAAACATATAGTCCCTCAGTGGATCATTTAGAGACCCTGCATTATCACTTTTCATCCCCTTTATATGCCTGATCGTTGAACAGTGCCCTCATCCCTCTCATCACAATCAAAACCTGATGAGCAGCTTAATTCAACCTCTGCACTGCCAGATGAGTCATAGCATAGGACAGTTAAAAACCTGTGTACGTTTTTTGGCTTTATTCAAGCCTTGTCTGGACCCTCCTTCCGGTCCCCTTGCGTTTCCTGGACACAACCTTGTTTTGTGTGCTCACAAAACCCAGCGTCTGCCACTGCAGATTTACTCTTTTTTGCCTTAACCAGATCCTTGTCAGGAAAATAGCCTGAACCACTTCCTAAATATTTGTACTAAAATCTCTAACTACTACCATACAATACCTTAAATATATACCTAAACAAAGCCAATTTTAAACTACTATATTAGCACTAATATCTCCTCATCGTATAAATACCAGCAAGCCCTTAAACTCGTGTCCACTATCAAACTTGCTCTCAGAAGAAGGAAATCACTGTAACAGCACTTAAATGTTAACAGCTTTCCTTGCCCAATCTGTCATCATTTGGTGCCATACATAACTTTGCCATGATCCCAATGACCCAAATTGACTGATGTGCGCGTCTCCTGCACCCAAAACAGAAGTCCCTTTCTACTCTCAACGAGTGTCTCCTGCCGAGGCGTGCATCTCTCAAAAATTGGATGTCAGGAACTAAGAACTAGTGTAACAGCAGAGGGGAAGCGTTGAACGGGGCGCCCGGGTCGTCTCGCTGCGCCATCTGGTGATTCTGTTAGCTGATCCTCATTAGCAGGATTATCAGGTCACAAGTAGGGAATACATTGCAAGAAGGCCAGAAAACTGCTTTCCTACTTCGCCATGCCTGTACTCACTGTTCAAGCATCTCAATGCCTAAATGAGTGGGGCGCATGTCGGCCTCTTCAAACAACTTTCTCTCCTGCTCAAGCCAAAGCCACAATGGAGATGCGTGCTCCCAATTTAATTTCACAACACAGAAATTAACTTTTCTTACTCTCCCAGTTTATTTAACAAATTAATATAATTGCTAATTTCAAAAGATTACAAAATGTACTAATGAATCCAAAATGACTCAGGCATCCTCGACAAACATTATTTAAACATCGCACACAAACTCATACAAAGACGCACCATGCTCCATATGGCCATTCTTCTCAATGATTTACTCCAATCCTATGAATTTGCAGTGTTTTATAAAGCTCAAACATGACCCTTCTGGGTTTCAAAATGGTGTACAAATAGCAATTAGGACATACATAACAGGTAAAATGCAATTGAGCAAATTTTGGGAGCAATGCAAGACACAAAAACAGGTATTGTATATCACAAAGGATTGGTAGATCCAGAATCCAGAAAAGTCCACATGAAAATGATGGCGCTGAATGACTACAGATAACTAGTGGAGAAATATCCACTTCTTCCATTATCAATCCTCTATCTAAGCCTAACACACGTACCAATCTTTACATTCAGACATTAAATAAGAAGCACTTATCTCTGCGAGCAGCAGCAAAAAAGAGGGAAGATGGCTGGGGTTTCTGGCCTTTTGTTGAGATTGGATTTTTTTTAAAGTTCTATATTCCTCAGAGGGGCAGATGTGAGTAGTGGCAATAAAGGAGATTGCAATAATGTTAGCCTCCAGTCTTGCCATAAAATCATAATTTACAATTGTGTAGTAATCACCAGCCTATATCTTTGGTTAAAGTTTACAAGTTACATTTTTGCCATGATTCTAGATTTGTGCATAGACACTATTCTATCAAATGTAATAGTCCTAGAGTAAGTTGTCTTTATTAAAGGTTGTCTCTCCTGTACTAACACCAGATGCCTACTTAATCTACTCACTAAGGCACCCATATTACCCCAGGCATTAGAGGCTATTGCCTTGAATGCTGAAACAGTATTTTACCATGTTGGCTGGCAGTTTATGTTTGAGATCCTAAAAAGGTTAAGCTTTGGCCCAAAAATATTAAATCTTATAGCATTATTATACTTATTCCCTAAAGCAGCCATTTTTGAAAATGGTGTTCTATCTGATTATTTTTCATTACAAAAAGGTGTGTGACAGTGTTGTCCCTTGTCACCACTTTTGTTTATCCTTACATTGGAACTCTTTTTATCTAAAAGTAGACAGAATAATGACATTGTCAGCTTCTCATATAATAAAGACCAAATATAATTATCAGTGTATGTTGATGATATTCTTTTAACACCTTAGCTGCGATGGAACGTCCAGCTCCAGTGCTGGACGTTCCATTGCGCAGGTGCAGTTGGAACGTTCAGCGGCCGACGGCAGCACTACGGAGGTAGTGGTGCCGTCGGCTGTTGGTCGTGCGCAGCCCTTATGAGGTTAAAACTCTACAATACATATCCATCTATTACAGCATGTAAAAAAGAGGTTCAAGATTCCACTAATGTCTTAGGATATAAATTTAATTTAATTAAATGAGAAATACCACCACTTAATAAATTGTGTACTGAGGCTGATTTAAAATATCTAGATTATGGTTTACAAACTCTATTAAAGAAACAATTAAAATACATTTTGAGAACACTCTACAAAAATTAGAAAGCGTTTGTTCCTCATGGAACCCTTTATTTTTGTCCTGGTGGGGTAGACTAAGTCCATAAAAATGTTGGTCTCTCTTTGAGTGATGTATCTGATTTCCATGATCCCTACCCAAATTCTAAATATGCTCTTTTAAAAAGTGGAGTACATTCTTTCACTTTTCTTATGGAATAACAAACTATTTAGATTAGCTATATCCTGTTTAAAATGATCTAAACAACGTAGGGGAGTTGATTTTCTAAATTTTACCAAAAATGTCATGATGTATTATGACTTAAACAATCAGCTGACATATGACTCTCCTTTCTCCAATCCCTTATGGCTTTTCTATCGAGAAGTCTCCCTTTACGGTGTTCATTTGATTCATTTTTATCAATATGGACTAAACTATTCAGTCTCAATATTCCATCTATTGCACATTCATATAAACTCTTACCATACCTACTTTTTCCCAAACACTTACATAAAACATAGGGGCATATTATCAAGGACAGGCGATACATTATTGCCGCTTTTATCGGCAGGAAACTGCCGATAAAGAGGCGATAATGGCCTTGATAATATGCTCTATGAATTCCAATCGAAGCCCATGTTAGATGTCTTCACATCTAACATGGGCTTCAACTGGAATTCATTAAGCATATTATCAAGGCAATTATCGCCTTATGTAAATATTATTAGTCTCTGATGCATGGTGGGTCACAGGTGCCACTTGAAATGCCTCCTAATAAATAGCTGTTGTCTGAGGTGTCATGCAACCCCTGAGACCACTGACAGACAGATCTGAGAGGCTGGGCAGGGTGAGACTTCCCCCGGTGGCCTGTTCTCGAAGTCTCGCTTATGTTGCTTAAACCTTGTTCGTCCTCCTCTGGCTGGACGGTACGGCGCTAGTGTTACTGTCTCTATTTTAAAATTGTTTCAGTATATTGTTAACTGCTTCTCTCTATTTTTAAAACTGTGTTTGATTTTTTTGCACTTGCTAAGCATACATGCCAACATTTCAACTTTGCTAAGAGGGAGAAATATGCGCGTGCGCAACGACCTCAATAAAGTGTAACATGAAATGGGTCAGGCATAACAGTAAATGTCAGTGGCGGCTGGTGAGATTTGCACGTGGTGCGCTGTAAAATTTGTGGTGTAGCACACTCCAGCGAGCACGCGAGCCCGAACTACCCAAGGGGGTTTCGGGGGGTGGGGTTATGTGTTATGTGTTATGTTTAGGACTCTTCTATAGCGCACGGCTACCCCGAGGGGTGTCCCGGCGCTTTGGCAAAGAGGACTGTAGAGGAGAACACAACACAGCAGCTCGCGGAGGCCTAAAGAGAAAATCATACTGAGAAGAGCCAGGTTTTCAGCTCATTTCTGAAAGAAAGGAGACTGTTTGACTTTCTTAAGGAGACAGGTAGCTCATTCCAGCAGCGCGGGACCAGGTATCGGAAGGAACGCCCTCCGATCCGGGCAAGTTTAACCGCGGGAACTACGGCTTTGGCCAGCGAGGCCGACCGTAGAGTCCTCCTCGGGACATAAAAAGCCAGGCGCTTCCCCATATACTTAGGACCAATTGAATGGAGGGCCTTAAAAGCCAGGGTCAAAACCTCAAAGGTGATTCTTTTAGCAATAGGCAACCAGTGCAGTCTCTTTAGTAATTCCGAGGCTTTTGCCCTGCGTGGGAGACCAAAAATGGCTCTTGCAGCCGAGTTCTGCACAATCTGCAAACGGGCCAACAGATATTTAGGCAGCCCGAGATACAGAGCATTCGCGTAATCTAGTCGCGAGCCAATTAGAGACTGCACAATGATTTTTTTGTGTTGACAGCAAAGGAAGAAATTTCCGAAGCATTTTCAAAATGCCGAAGCATTTCCCGGACAGACCGATGATTTGGGGTCCGAAAGAAAGGCCGTCGTCACATTGCACACCAAGGTTTTTGGCCTTCACAGAGGCCACGTCCGGCGGAAACATGTCCTGGGGCCACCAGGTCTTCCAGCTGGGATCCGGAGGGCATCCGAAAAAAAGCAACTCCGACTTATCGGAGTTGCACTTCAGACTGTGCCGCCGAAACCAGTCGAAGACCGCACCCAGGCACTTCCCGATCAGACCACCTTCAAAAGCCTCTCCCTTCTTAGCTGTAAAAAGGAGCTGGGTGTCATCAGCATAGGATATGATCCGGGCACCAAAGGACTCCGCTACCGCCGACAGAGGGGCCATATAAATATTAAAAAGGGTGGGGCTCAGGATGGACCCCTGAGGGACCCCCACCTCTAGCGGCGGCATCTCCGCGGAGAACGGTGGTGCCCAGATCACTTGTCGACGGCCGGTCAGGAAGGATTTAAACCAGTTCCACACCGTCCCACGCACGCCGATCTCCCAGAGTCTAGAAAAGAGACCGACATGGGGGACGGTGTCAAACGCCGCCGACAAGTCCAGCATAACCAGAATGGCCTTCCCCCCCTGATCAAGCGTCTCTCCGATGGCATCGGTGATCTCGAGCAAAGCTGTCTCCGTGCTATAATTAGCACGGAAGCCCGATTGAGAACCATGTAAGATGTTATTGCTCTCTATAAAGTTGGAAATAGAGAGCTGTACATGTTTCTCGATCACCTTTGCTAGAGCAGGGAGAAGGGAGATCGGCCTGTAGTTAGCATGGACAAGAGGATCCAGAGTAGGCTTTTTGAGTAGTGGCAAGATCAGAGCATGTTTCCAGGCCGAAGGAACTTCGCCCGTAGTCAGGGAGAGATTGAGCAGCGGATTAAGCAAGCTGTTAATTGCAGGCGCTACTTTCCCTAGACATTTCGCTGGGCAAGGATCCAGCGGCGAGCCAGATTGAAGCCGGGAGAGAAGATCAAGGGAAGAAGTGACGGATAGGGAAGGGAAGTCCGAAAGGACTGTACTCCTCTCATCAAATGGCGAGAGGAGGATAGCTTGTTGGCTAGCCGATAAACCGGGGCCGGCACATGGGAAGGTGTCCTGAATGGACTTCATTTTATTTATAAAAAAGTCCCCAAGCTGGCTGATCCAGACTTCGGAATGAGAGTGGGAGGGAGACTTCAGGAGGGGGAAGTGAACTCTTTTACTATCCTAAAGAGTTCTTTACTCCTATTTTCCGCCTCGTCGATTCTACGCTCCAAGTAAACTTTTTTTCCCTCGGAGATATACTTATGATAGCTCCTAATCGCATCCCGATATTTAGATTTGTCATCCGGGTCATACTTGCGCCGCCACAATCTCTCTGCTTTCTTACAATTCTGACGCATTTTCCCAAGAGAAGGAGTAAACCACGGGGTCGAGAGATGTCTGGCCACAGATTTAACTGGTTTCCCCGGGGCAAGCTCATCAAATCTAGCTGCCAGCCACTTCTGGACGGGCAGTTAAAAATAATACAGAGCAGCGCTCTAGGCGCACGAGACCAACAGCGAGGCGCCGCTGCAGCTCTCAACCGCAGGATACATTTGCCAGGCTGCCCCCACACTGGGCTCGCCCTAAATAGCCTGCTCACAGCGTCGACAGACGCAGGGACGCTCATAAATGGCGTCCGTTACTCCCTGCCCAATCCAAGATGTCACTCCCCGCCCACAACCTCCCCGGAACCGGACCCGCGAAACTGCGGTGGGTTTTCCAGCGAAATTATAGTGCAGGTAAGGGACCGGACAGAGTGTCCCCCCCTGAGATTTTTTTTTTTAAATGAGTGGGCAAATGGTGCATTTCCAAGCAAATTTGTCTAGACGAATGCTCACCTCCCTTTTGACTGTGAAGAGTAAAGTGCATGAGGACATGTAGATATCTCAGACACTGTTGTACATGGCATTTAGCGACTTTCAAATTGTGACTCGCAATTGAGCGCAATTTGTAAGTTGCTAAATGCCACAGTCGTACATCCGGCCCCAAATCTGCTTATGGTGACCTGCAATTTTGACAGCCATGGTAGACTACCAGCACAGTCCGATTTATCAAAGCAGCACAACTCTATGGAACCTGAGGGAGAAATACAAAAATACCACATCTAATGCCTGGTAGTCGTCTGAGCTAAGAGATGTGTGCATAGCAATCAACAGCTAAACAGGCAATCCCGAAACAGCTGACCAAGCTCCAATACTAAAATACATATTCAACATTGAACAAGAACCTATAAAGTCAAATGCTTGAAGGCATTTTAGAGCCTAATTCACAATATAATTTAATCAGAGAAATCAACATACTCAATGAATGAACGAACCTGGGAGGTTTACTTATTAAACCTCTACCATGAGCAAATAAGGACATGAAAGCAATAAATTGTTTGCAATAACATTGTATTAAGGTTTCAGAAGTAAACATATTCAAGCAACAATGTGTTGCAAACTCTTGGAGCACTGAGCAGAGTGATATTCATCAGTGTATCATATCTTACATAAAATACACTTCCTTAGGAACTATTTTGATAGAGTTCTAAGACCTACTAGAGAGGCCTGTGTATGTGGCTTTTTTTGCTGCCTGCAAGAGAGGTTTTGGTGGCTGCCACTGACAGCATGCAGTTTTTTGCGACTTGAAGACATTCAGTTTTGAGACGAGTATTCCAACTAAGCTGTTTCTCGTTCCTGTCAGTTCAGTGTAAATAGAGGTCGAAGCATGACCCCTTTGATGTCCTTGCCTAGGTTGTGCCTTGAATCTGAACAGATTTTTATAACTGTACTAAATAGTCCTTCATAATAGGCATTGCTATGCGGCAATAGTAAAAGAAACATTGCAAGTTTGGCAAGACTTGGAACTAAAGGCAGCTTATTAACACAATTTTTTAATTTGGATAGGCTCTCCCAAACCTCATCAATTCTTTCACATTTCGGCATATCACGGTCTGCCATGCACTGATATTGACGGAATTGTTGATGAAGACTCTCTAACTCTTCCGCTTCAATCACATCTGGAAATCGAGAGACTAGAATTTCAATTTGCTCGGATGTAGCTTGTAGCCTGGTGTCCGGGTTCAAGAATGTGAGAGACGTGAGGATGTCATCCTTTAATGCAGGCATTGACTTAATCATATATTTTACAGCATTTATGTAAAAATACTTAGCTTCATTCAGAAATTTGTTGTACGCTGCTGAACCCAGAAGATCCTCTTTCCTGGCCTCCTGTTTGGTCATGAGGCCAATGTAAATTTCATTTAATGGCAAATGATTGTCTGGATTCTCAATGTCAATTTGTAGCAAATCTGAAGCTGTAGCCATAACTTGAGGCTTTAAAAAGTTGGCCATCAAATTTTGGAAGAGATACATTGCTGACGAATGGAGAACATGTATCATTGGAGCCTCACTTTGAAGTAGTGTATTGAAATATTCAAAAGTTGGAAGCACTGCCTGAACAAACATGAAATAAAGTTGTCATTGGGTTTTTGAAGTGCTTTACAAGTTGTAGCTCTCGATCACCAGATTTTCCCTTTTTCTTATTGCCTTCAGCATCCTCATCAAAGTTTGACAGAAAGTAAGACTTTAGTGAGTCCCACTGCTTTAGCGTTCTCTCTGCAGACTTTCCCAAGCTTAGCCACCTAGTACTGACATGTTTAATCACTTTCCTGACTTCTGTCTCAGTAAAATGCATAAACTCTCGGAGTACACCTTTGCGCTTCACACTTTTGTCAAAGTGGTAATAGATGTCTAGGAGCATATCATCAACTTTGACAGACAGTGCTTTGGATGCTTTTTGTGCACTCAAATGACAAGGACAACTAACATCATACACTTTTTGTTTCCCATCTTTTTGTTCACTCCTGATTTTACTGAGTAGACTGTTGTGCTTACCATTCATGGAATTAGTGTTATCGGAGGAATATGTTGCACAGTTGTCCCAACTGAGATTTATTTCTCTGATAACGTGGTTGCATGTGTCAAACAAGGTCTGGGCATCTCATGCAACAATAGAAGGCATCTCAAGCAACAATGTAACTATGTGCCCAGTATTTGGATCTTCATGGCGCACTAAAACAGGAAGATATTTATCATTTCCATCATTAGTTCCGTCAGTTGCTAGGCCAAACCAAGTTTTCTTCTCTAGAGCCTTTTTTACCTCATCAATACAGTATGGGGCAATAGCTCCATTAACTATGTGACTGGCTTTTGTCCTTCCACAGGAGAATTTTGAAGCTATTTTTGAATCCGGAAACATCAATTTGAAAAGTGAACTGGCATGATCAGAGACTGCTAGGGATATGTTATGTTCGATTAGGAAGCCAAGAAACAAAACTTCAGCTTTTATCACCTTTTCATCAATATTCTCTGTTGCCCGGCCTCCAACCCAGTCGGTCATTTTTTTAGTCTGAGTCTGTGACAGTTCACTACTTTTGTGTTTTGGTGTATTAACATGCTTTAGTACATCATTCCTGCCCCCATGAGTAATGCTGAAATCGGACGCACAAATTTCACAAAATGCACTGCCATGCCCATTTCTAGATTTCAAAATGAATGGAAAGTCTTTTTGCCATGTCTCTTTGAATGTACACTCGTACTTCCTTTTTTTTCTCCCCTTGGAGGTGTGCGATCTGATCATTTCAAGCTCATGATCAAACACTATTGTTATCCAATCAAAATAAAGGGGTGTGGGCCAAGTTGAAGTGCAAGCTGCGTCCCGGGATGAGGCTGCTGCGTTTCCAAGAAGAGGCTGTTGCATCCCAGCTTAGAGGAGAGGACGTCCTTATGGAGTGAAGAGGCTCCGGGGCGAGAAGAGGCTGCGGGCGGAAGAGAAGAGGCTGCGGGCAGAGAGGACGTCGTCGGCACCACGGACACAGGAAGCTTCACAAAAGGCCTTTTAAAAGTCAGCTGTAAAAGCGCTTACAGCTGACTTTTAATGTGACCTGCGCCTTTATAAGGTACCTATATGGAATATAACAGGAAAAGTTTGTATTTCACACTGGCATCTATATACACTGAAATGGTAGGCAAAGTTCAAATCCTGTTCATGTTCATGCTGCCATAAATAACTTGCATGAGCAACGCAATTTGGGTGAGGGTGTGGCATAACAACCAAAGCTGCCAACTTTAGAGCTGGGGAGTGTGGTTCGAGTCTCGGCTTAACATCGGGTGATTCTGGGCACATCAGGTAATCTCCCCGTGCCTACAAAAAATGATTGTGTCCTTGTGTAATCTAACTGGTGCTAATTTAAAGCGCTCCGATACCTTCGGGTTGAGTTTGTGCTATATAAATCTGCTCCTTGCGCTTGCATATTACAGCCTGCCTCAAGACACTAAAAGGGTTTCTCACTAGTCTTTTGTGCCCGCAGACAAGCTTGGATCAGGGTAGGGAGGCAAGAAATGAGACACCTTGGGGGATGAGGGGAGCAGTGGGTGAGAACTTTAATATGTTTACCACTTCAAAGATCACTATGAGACCGTTTGAATGCCAGAAAGGCCTGCTGTGAGCTGCCCACTGCTGCACAACACCAAACCTCGCATCTTGAGACGAGCACTTCACATCTGGATGCATAGGGCACAACATACTTTGGTCAGCAGACGGAACTCAGTCCTGCCCATGCTCTATTGTAGTCTGCCTGAACCTGTGACTTGGACCCAGTCTACCGTGACCAGATAACTGCTGTTGGTATTTGAGTCTTAGTGCTTGATTTCCAAAAAGCCTTTAAAATTGCACATCTGGGTGCAACTAATTGGATTTTTGGTCTTGGTGGCAATAATGTTTCCCTCTATTTTTAGAAATTGGTGTGGAATTTGTTGAGTATGATGCAAATAGACCAGTAAACAATTTGCACTGCCAGATAAATAGCTTCATATTTGTCAGTGTTTACACCATGTCTTACTGACTACTGCAGTTGTATTACATGGCCAACATCAGGTCAGTGTGATGAAGCGAGATTAAGAAATAATTTTTATTTCAACTCGTGAAGTCACACTTCCATAAATTAATTAATTATATTAATGATTTTTGCTGTGTGAGTATTAATACAACCTAGTTTAAAGTTGCATACACAAAAGACATGTGGGAAACTAACATGTGTGCTCATAAATGTGCATTATGTTGCATTCTCATGTATGTGGAAATTAATAAATTAATCTTGTCTATTGTTGTGTCATGACTAATAGCAGCTGTTTTAAATAATGGCATGTGCTTATGTTGCTTTCCTTGTCTATGTGGTGTCACTCTATTCTCTATAGGTGCATAAAGAACCCTGCTGGATTAAATGAAGAATGGTAGATATAAAAGGCTGCTTTATTTGTGCTTCTGCTAGGTAATTTAGATTGGATCACTGACATAACCTCGACAGACCGTATATCGACTGCACAAAATATCGATGCCAAATTATCGATAACAAAATTATCGATTGCCTATACTTAAACAACAAAAATATCGAAACCACAATATCGACTACAAAAAACAACGACTACAACAATATCGACTAACAACAATATCGATTTCAAAAACATCGATTATCACATATTTAAATGAAAAACAGTCAAAATATCGAATACAAAAATATAGATAGCAAATTGATCGAATTTTTAAAATATCGACATTACTACATCCTTGAATAAATCACTTTATTATTTAAAATTGAGTCATACTAATCATAATTATTCAAATATTGTTCATATAAATGTATAAAATATATTATATATTTTCCTAACATTTATAACACACAATAAATACAAACATACATTTTATAATACATAAACACAGTTTCAAACGACTAAACATTTCTTACTGGAAATTATATATATTTCTCCACTTTACAAATATAAAAATAACATTACCTATACTAAATAAGGCCTTACACATTAAAAAAACGTTAATTGGCGTCACCCATATAAGGAAAGCAATTAGCATAACAGATAAAAAAATTCAAATCCATAAATAACAACAGACTATCAATTTAAACAACCAATCCTATTTTAGAAACAATTAGACGAATACTATATAAACAAGATTACAGCAAACTAAAAATGCAGGCTACATCTCCTAACTAAAGGAAGACGAAACTCTGCAGGATTTCTGAAAGAAAACTGATTGACTTCAACATAAAGATAGCTACACCTATCTAAAGTAAGTACTACTACATTATTAGCCATCGAAAATGTAACTCTCAAACCTCAAACCTATGTTTAAAAGCCAAATACCTAAAATATGTTTTTTTTTTACTACTTATCCTACAGACAAAAAGAAAATACAGAAGACCTACACAACACCTGGACATCAAAAGTTAATTATAAATAAGTAAGTATATAATTGAAATGTAAATTCGACATTTAATAGATAGGTAACTAAATAGAAACTAGCTAAAACACCTCTATCAAAATATCATAAATAGTAATAAAATATTTGTACACATTTTCTCAACTTCCACAGATACAAAAAGATATACACAGAAAATAACAGTTTGAAGAACATCAACACCTGAAAAGAACTACTTGAATTCATCAAAAGAATTACAGGTAAATTAAAAATGTATTAAACTGTATTATTAGAATACAACATTATTTTTTCTAAAATTGTAATGACATTCTCTTTTAATTACCTCCTAGAAGTACAATACTATCATGACTGAAGGAGCTAAATTCATTTATTCACAAAAAGGGAAAATGCTTCTTTGTTACATGGGATATGTCTACACTCAAGAGAAACAAAAAGATTTGAAAGTGTTTTGGAAGTGTACGAAATATTATGCCAACAAATGTTACGGTAGAGCTATAACTCAGGAAACTACTGTTACTTATACTAAAGAACATAATCACCCACCCAATGTAACAGAAATAGAGATTAGACAAATGCTAGATTCCCTTAAAGAAGCTAGTACTAGAACTGATCAACCAACAACTGCTATTCTGAAACACCATTTAAGTGTACTTCCCCAACATGCTTCTAGCCAATTACCATCTATCGAATCCCTTAAAAGAACTGTAGCTAGACAAAAAAGAGCAACATGCACTACTCCTCCCACACCAAAAACTTTTGAAGAAGTGCAAATTCCCCCTGAACTCTCTGTAACTCACAATAAAGATAATTTTATACTCTATGACAACAAATCTAAAGATAAAAGAATTATAGTGTTTGCCACAGCAAACAACAGGACTAAACTTACCCAATGCCAAACTTGGATGATGGACGGTACTTTTTCTGTATGCCCCAAACCTTTTTATCAATTATACACCATCCATGGTCATTTCCAAAATGCAAATATTCCATTCCTTTATGCCCTTCTACCAAACAAACAGCAAGCTACCTATCAAGAAATACTAACTGAAGTCATTCAACATACTAACAACTATTTTCCGCAAAAAATTATCATTGACTTTGAAAAAGCAATGATAAACAGCATCCTTAAAACATACCCACACACAGCAATACAAGGTTGTTATTACCATTTTAATTAATGTATCTGGCGACATCTACAAAAATCAACCTTGAGTATCCAATACGCCACCGATAGCACTTTTGCTTATCAAATAAAAAAACTCATCGCCCTAGCCTATGTTCCACTAACAGATGTAACTGAGCACTATAACTTATTAATAGACAGCCCCTACTATAAAAGAAACGAAGAAAGACTAAGCCCTATGCTTGACTACTTCGAAGACACATGGGTAGGAAGGCTACATAGATCAGGCCATAGAAGACAACCCAAATACCAAATAGCTTGGTGGAATGTCTACCTTAGCACACTAAATAAGGAAGCTAAAACAAACAATGCAGTTGAAGGATGGCACAATGCCTTCCAAGCAACTACAGGCCGAGGAACGCCTACCCTTCACAAATTAATACAATCCTTACAAAAAGAACAGAGTTACCAGGAGCTCCGAATGGAGCAATCAGTAACTTTGATCGGACCTAAACTCACCAAAGAAACTAAAAAAATGTATAACACACTCCAAAGTCAAGTTACCCTCTATCCAACTAGCAAAGGACTAGAATATCTATCAATGATTGCCAAAACTATTCTTTAAAAAAGTACATAACTATACACATTTAAAGAAGCATTTTTTTTCTAAAATCCTTGATTTTAACATGTAACAATTTGCAATTAAATGATCAAATACATAATATTAACATATATAAAATGTATTTAGATAATGTATTTACAAAATGTTACATACAACGTAACTAAAGCAAAATTTAAAAGAGTTTCCCCACCCATAAAATTATTAGAAAATACTTACATTTCTGTTGCAGCTTCAAACGTAATCCAATTCCAAAGAATCCATACGACACCATTGCAAAAACCCATACAATCCATGGAAGCCCCAAAAAAAATGCAAAAATACAAGCAAATCCATAGCGACTCCGTTCCAATGTAATAGACACGAGATACGATAGAAAACCCGAAAAAAGTAATGTTGAAAAAAAACGCTCCAGGAAAACTTGAAATCCAAAAAAATAGTGTGCAAAAATAACAGTATATAATACTCGTCACACAACTCTGATCGAAAATGAAGGACCTCCTCAAAAACACTTAAACGCGACGATAACCTGGAAAAAATAAAATACATACCCACCCACACAAAAACACCCATACATATATAAATACACATATTTGTACACCAAACATATTATCTTAGTAACATTTAAACATATTACCTCACCTCACACACCTACAACTAAAACGCGGTAAAAATCAAATATCGTACACTCTACCTAACACCGAACACACAATCTTCTCTTAATAACCCTATCTACATAAACCTAAACACACCACACATACACTAACAATAACTTCATTAACTTGTAAAATACAATTAAAACAAACTTACCCTCTCTAACGCGAAGCAGCATCCAACCGCGATCTGTTGAAGCACCAAATAAGCCTACGTAACATTACGCGGTTAAAAAGTAGTCCCTGTATACAGCTAAATCCTCTTTAATTTCTATATTGCAACACTTAAAAAAATACAGTGAGTATTATATTAAGTATAAATAATTATTTAAATAGTAGAAAATTATTTCTTAAATATTCATTCCTTTCAAATAATTATTCAACTGTTATCTGCTACTTTAAATAATATTTGATGATTTATATATACATTTTGAAAATAATGTATATGTTAAAAAAAATTGCATCTCTAATTTTGTTACAAATAATTTGTTTATAAAAATAGCAAATATTAGTAGAAACATTATGTATGTATATAAAAATGTATTTTTGTGTTTATCTATGTAAAAATTAATATTATAAATATTTTCAATATTCATAATATTAATTTAAAAAAATATGATTTGTTTGTAAAAAACAAAAATGTAACTGTTACAAAAGAAATGTACATATTTATCTATGACAATATATTCAATGTGTATGTGAATAAAATAATTGTTATTAAATGAAAAGTACATATTACCAATTTGTTTCTTTAACTATTTAAATTACAATATATGTTAATAAATATAAAATTATGTTAAATTCATTTATGTGTTAAAAACATATATATGCACTTCATATATATTTTTTGATAATAAAAACTGTTTATTTAAAAATTTCAATTGAAATAAAAATTAAATCTCTACTTACAATTTATTTTTTAAATGTTAATAAACTGTTTTTCATTTATTGCATTTAACCCTGTGTATGTTTCCTTCTTTATTATTGTATATAAATGAAAATTGCATATGAAATATTCTATATAAAAAAGCATTTTAAATTTTAATATTTGTAAAAATGTATTCATCTTTTCAGTACTACAATAACAATAATTATAATTAAAACAAAATTGTTCTATGTAATGTAAAAACGTTATTATAGTATCCTACCAATAATAATTTTTTATATAAAAAAAGTTTTGTTATTTCCACTGCACCAATTATAAACTTACAAAACCATACTACACATTAAAACCATACAAATTACAATTCCCATTTCACCAATTGTAAAGTCATGGAAGATGCTGGACACTGAACCCATACTAATTACTATTCCCACTCCAATGGGTGCAACAGTAGGGAAAGTAAATACTTCATATATTAATAAATAAATAACAAAATATTATCAATATAATTTTGTTAACAACTGATTAACTATTTAATTTAACATAATAATTAATATATCAAAATTACTAAATAACTATCATTATTTCTATAACTTACCTATTAATACTAAATTACAACTAATGACCAATAATTATTTTGATAATTATAAATTAAATGTAAATTTTTTTCAATAAAATACAATAAAATAAAAGATGTATGACGTTTGAACACATACTTTTACAACGCATACCTTTACAACAACACTTTAACAACGCAAATACCATTACAGCGCATTTATTTACAACAAATGTTTTTACAAAGCAAATACCTTTACAACGCATAGCATTACAACATAAGTATTTATAATTATATAATATATTATTTAATGTAAATTAATAGAAAATAATTTAATAAAATATATTAAAATTTAATTAATGTAATGAAAATTTAAATTGACCTTATTTTTACCCTGTACCCCTCTACCCTAAAACCCCAAACTGACCCTGATCCCTAAAAACACCCCTTTACCCACAAACTGAAAACTGACCCTGAACCCAAAAAATACCCCTTTACCCACAAACTGAAAACTGACCCTGAACTCTAAAAATACCCCTTTAGCAAGAAACAGAAAACTGACCCTCACCCCTAAAAATACCCCTTTACCCACAAACTTAAAACTGACCCTGAACCCTAAAAATACCCCTTTACCCAAAAACAGTAAACTGACCCTGAACCCTAAAAATACCCCTTTACCCACAAACTGAAAACTGACCCTGAACCCTATAAATACCCCTTTACGCACAAACTGAAAACTGACCCTGAACCCTAAAAATACCCCTTTAGCTAAAAACTAAAAACTGACCCTCACCCCTTAAAAGACCCCTTTACCCACAAACTGAAAACTGACCCTGAACCCAAAAAATACCCCTTTACGCAAAAACTGAAAACTGACCCTGAACCCTAAAAATACCCCTTTAGCAAGAAACTGAAAACTGACCCTCACCCCTAAAAATACCCCTTTACCCACAAACTGAAAACTGACCCTGAACCCTAAAAATACCCCTTTACCCAAATACAGAAAACTGACCGAACCCTAAAAATACCCCTTTACCCACAAACTGAAAACTGACCCTGAACCCTAAAAATACCCCTTTACCCACAAACTGAAAACTGACACTGAACCCTAAAAATACCCCTTTAACGACAAACTGAAAACTGACCCTGACACGTAAAAATACCCCTTTGCCCACAAACAGAAAACTGACCCTAAACCCTAAAAATACCCCTTTACCCAAATACTGAAAACTGACCCTGCACACTAAATATACCCCTTAATCCACAAACAGAAGACTGAGCCTGAACCCTAAAAAAACTCCTTTACCCAAACACAGAAAACTGACCCTGAACCCCAAAAATACCACATTACCCAACTATCCAAAGCTATAAGATTTAAAATATAATTATATACTTACCAACACTTACGTTTTAATGGTATGCGTTGTAAAAATACCTGCATAATAAAAACCATTAGAACAAAATACATGCGTTGCTATGGTTTTAGCGTAGTAAAAGTTTCATTGTAAAGGTATTGCATTTGAAACGTTGTGTGCTAAACGTTGTATACCTTAAGTAAATAATATTTTTTCCTTATTTATTATTATATTACTTCCCACTCTATTCCCATATAAACAGACAACCCACTACAGAAAAGTAAAAAATTTAATTTAACATAATTAGCTAATAATCAATTAGATTAAAGAATTAACCATTTATATTTTAATTAATGAACATTAATTTTTTAATTAACATTTAATTAAATATTACTACCAATAAATAATTTTACATATTTAATTGAGTAAAATTAAATTACTTCCCACCCTATTCCCCTATAAACCCACAACCCGCTAGATGACATAAAATATTTACTTTAACATTATTAGCAATAATTCAATTAAATTAAAATAATTACCAATGAATTTATATATAATGAACATATTTTAAATAATTAACAATTAATGTAATAATAATACCAATGAATGAATTTACATATTTAATGATTAATAAATTAAATTAATTACCAATTAAATTTTAATTGATTTAAATATATGATTTAAGTAACAATAACTTTAATTTTACTACCAAATAACAAATTTACATATTTAATTATTTAAAATTAAATTACTTCCCACCCTATTCCCCTATAAACCCACAACCCGCTACATGACATAAAATATTTACTTTTACATTATTAGCAATTATTCAATTAAATTAAATAAATTACCAAATAAATTATATATAATTTAAATATTTTAATTAATTAACAATTAATTTTCTTATAATACCAATTAATTAATTTACATATTTAATTATTTATAATTAAATTACTTCCCACCCTATTCCCCTATAAACCCACAACCCGCTACATAACATAAATTATTTAAATGAGCATAATTAACAATTAAGGTATGAAATTTAATTATTTACCAATTAACTATTATATATTTACAATAAATTTAATTAACAATTAATTAAATATTAATACCAATTAATAAATTTACATATTTAATTAATTATATTTAAAATAAATTTAATTAACAATTAATTAAATCTTAATACCAATTAATAAATTTACATATTTAATTAATTATATTTAAAACACTTCCCACCCTATTCCCCTAAAAACCCACTACCCGCTCCTAGAAATTATTATAGTATTTGAATTATTTTTTAAATTTATTAAATATTTTTTAAATTATTTCTATATAAATAAATAAATAAATAACATATATTTTAACAATAAATGTATTTATAAAACATAAAAACAGTGTACATTTAACTAATAGATATTATTTATATCCATATTATTAGTCGATATCATGACAATCGATATCATGACTGTCGATAACACAACTTTCGATATTTTTTAACTACTAAAAAAAATCGATATTTTTTACTGACGATATTACTTACTCGATATTTTAGCTATCGATATTTTTTAACATACATCAAAATCGATACAAATAATTTCGATATTACTTACCTCGATATTAATGCCATGTCGATATTCTGGAGTCGATATTATGTCCATTCGAAATAAAAAACTCGATATTTAGACTGCACACCTTTAGATTAATGGGTTAATCATTAGCAATGATGGGTGACAACAGAACAAACTGTATTTCTTTCATTAATTACTCTTTTGTGTTTGTTTATATAATAGTTTTACAAAAGAAGCTTAGAGATGGCTGCAGAAAAATAGTACACTTTTAAAAGTGGCGCAAGAGAGGTGGCGCAGAAAAATGACGCTTTCTGAAAAGAGGCCTAATGAAGAAAATGGTACAAGAGAAAATAATTCTGAAAAGATGGAAAAAGCCTCTAAGCTTTTATTTTGAAAGGTTTTGGAAAGAACTGCTAAAAGATGACTTTGTGGAGAAATTTGCTAACGTGCTATGAGAGTTCAGAGCGGACAGGCTCAAGGTTGGAAGGAAGAGACGTGATAGATTTGCATTGCTTGAGCTCCCTTTTGCTACAAATTGTAGCAGCTTGAGGAAATGCTGCCAAGACATCTGCATGAACAATGAACTAGTGAATTTGCCCGGACATGTGGAAAGGAGGTGTCACAGTTTACTGTGGCACGAGGTGGCTCAGCCAATGGAGAGCTAGAATTCGTTTGCTGGAATGTGAAAAATAGTTAGCTCAGCTTATTTTAGGGTATAAGAATCAGACCAAACAGCAGACATTTGGCTTACGCTCGAGAACTCTGAAGGACGTGTTATGCTGATGGACTACACACGTGAGGAAAGGAGTTTTTATTAATTACTTTATTTCTAGGTGATGAGGGTAGAGACAGAGAGATAGTTAGGATTTGGAAATGCTTAATTTTACTTATTTCTGCTAATGAATAATAATTCTTGATTTTTGCTCTTTTTATTAATTCTGAATAAACCTCTCTTTATGACATTTTCTAATGCTTGCTTAGTAAAATTCCAAAACCTAAGTTTTCCTATATATGTTTAATAAACTTTCTAAATGACAAGCTGGTCTTGTTTATTGTGGGTAGTTTAAAACAACATATTTAGATCTTATCGCCTCATGATTCAGTCGCTCTATTGTTGATATGGGCCTAGTGTTGATCTGTAAGTTTGGTGGTAGTAGATAGAGTCATTTATGCACATTTTTGGTGAGAGCGCTGGATCAAGTGCTAGCACATGGTGTGCAGTTGGTGTTCAAGCCTTCATAATACTGGCAATCATGGGTTGATTGGTGCCATGAAGATCCACATGTAGCCCTTTGGGTCAAATCTTTGATTAGAGTTATTCTGTTGCATACAAAGCATTCCAGGAGGGAATTTTGTCAGAGGAAGGCTCTTAATGCCCACCGCAGAGTTGAGGATAAGAACCAACTTGCTTGAGACCACCACCAGGATCATAATCTGAACCCTCCTCAGCCCTTCCAATGATCAAGTAGCTGCAGAACAGTCAGGGACAGCAGTTGTTCCAATTGACTCCCCTCCAATATCTTTTATAATGATTTGCTAGAAGTCTCCTAGAGAACTGGCATGTTCTAAGAGGCCCTAGCCAGCAATGTGAGCCTGCTAGAAGGTGAGGCAGAAGGGTGTTGAAATACAAAGGAGCAATTGACAGAAAGCATTGACTGAAGTTTAAAAAGTAAAGTGTAAATTGGCCATGTGCAAAACAAAAAAAACACGGTGAGGAAAATGGGAAGCAGATCTCAAAGAAGGTGAAATTGAAAGCTTTGAATAAGCTGGGCAGGCATGACGGAATTTCAACATAGGTTACAGTCCACCACCACACAGACCAGGACAATCCTGCATAGATTCAATGCAGGAAAGCATCTGATGTTTTCAGAATATTTGGCCACATGTCTGAACACTTGTACTAAAGTAGTTAACTGTAGATAAATTGCATGCCTTGATTTGTAGTCTTAACTATTAAAATATAGCCTCCTACAGTAATAAATGCTGCGTATACAACTACAAATTCAGTGTGCAATTTACTATATGATTAAGACGCAAAATAGTCTCCACTGGGCTCAAGAGGATGAACGATACACACCCCAGCCCAGCATGAGGGAAGTTAATACTGGGCACGGGCAAAGCCTATAACTACATATTGGTAAATGCAGATAACTGCACTGTCAAACCAGACCAAAAACGATGCATTTCTGTTTTGGAAGGTTTGTAAGTTTAAAGTAATGCCCAAAGCAAGTACGCCAAGACAAGCTAGTAGAATAAAGTGACTATTCGCGTTAAATGTTCACAAGTACTGCTGGCCACAGTAAGCATAAATGCTATCAGTACGCATCACACAAATAATTTGCTAGAAGTCTTACCCCAATATCAAATTATTATTTTATTGCTTCAGAAATTGAGCCTATTTAAATTTTTTTTGTTAAATGTAAAGGCAAGGTAATATGCTATTCCATTTCGCCGACAATAGGAATGAGCGGACATTGCCCACAAAGTTAACATTAAGAATCTACATTTTAAAATAATAGCAGAACGTTTCTGAATGCTTTAGCACAGGCTTTAAACAAATAATGAACAAGCAAGGGAAAAATAGTATCTACGCAGCATGGAAAGAATATTTGCACGAACGCTGCAAATAGAAGGAGATGAAAGCACTTTAAACTTACCTGTTGGTGGTTTAAATCTTCCGACAGCAGCAGAACACCAGTCTGAATCAGCAGAGGAATTCTTCACAGCGAGGAAGAAAAATGTAGATCTCGGACCAGGAGAACCTCGACAGGACAGCAAACGGCAGCAGTGAAGAAAGCCACATACCCCAAAAAGTAAATGGAATTCAGGAGCTTTATGCTCCCGATTTCGCGGCACTTCCTGCCTTCTGTATTGCTGTCCTCTTCATTGGTGTAACATCAGTGATGACGTTTCTAAGTGCTGATTGGCTGCTGAGCAGGAGTGAGCCAATCCAAAAGCCCCATTTGAAATGGGGAAGAAATGCAGGAAGTAAACGTACTTTCGACGTGGGACATTTAAAAAAACCAAAGGTGAGATTTTAAGTATCGGGTTTCTGGATGCTTGAATCGGGAGGCGGGAGACTAGCCTTCAAATCGGTAGTCTCACGCCTGAATCGGTAGAGTTGGCATGTATGCTTGCTGAGGGCTTTACACTCCCGGGGTCTGCTTTGCTAAAGCAGGACCACCATTTTGGGAGGAGTTTTGTTTAGTGGGCTAGGCTCTACAGCCCTGGGGATATTTAAACTGAGGCTGGCGCGAATGCAGTGGATGCACGCAGCGGGCGCACCGGTGGCGTGCCTAAGGCAAGCCCGTCTGTGCCTGTCCGCAAGACTAAAGGGAGACCAAATATAGGTAAAAATAACAAACCACATAAGGAAGACAAAATCAGGAAGTATGCCCTGTTAAATGCTAGATTCCTAGTTAAACATAGTTTGGAATGCGCCTCCCTTATTGAGGAAGAAGATGTACCTATCGCATTCATAAATGAATCTTGGACGGACGATGCTTCAGGTCTGGATTTGGTGAATGCTACACCAGCAGACTATCTCTCCTTCACTTTAAATAGACCTCATAGGAAGGGGGTTGGTTTGGCAGTAATCCACCATAAATCTATAACAGCGTTGTTTAAGCCCTCATCAAATGACGAATGTGAAGCTTTGGATTTTAGCTTATATTTTTCATGTTGTAGTGTAGTTCCTATATTCCCAATAGGCTCTGTGCATTGGAATAATATATCCTATAGATAAGGCATAAGACTGAGGTCGACTAGGTCTCTATCGAATATATTAAACTTAATAGTGAGTGCCAGATAGCTCAGAGGTCACTATAAACTTTCTCAAATTCACAAGAAGGGATTCGTTTCTGACAACCGCATAAACATGACAATTTTGTTTTCCAAAAATAAGAAATGTATCTCTAGAGTAGCAGAAACAATAGATCATTCACTCAGTCACTCGTGCATGCTTCGTTTCTACAGAGGTGCAGAGAAATAGAGAGACGGGCGTTTTCAATGCAAGGTTTTATTGAACAGTCTTCTTTCTCATGCGAGTAAAGTGAACTGCTACAATCGTAATGCAGACTGCAAAGTATAATGCGTACAGCGAGAACAATATTATAAAGTATTACTGTAAGAGCATTGTATGGTTTCTAAACCATATATAAATACATACATAAATAACAATGGCTAAAAAGTACTCAACTGGTGCTTCTAAAATACGCCTACCCCAATGTGCCTAACCTAAGTCTAGTACGTGGGAAGGAGTAAGTGTGGCGTAGCATAGGTTTAATTTTTCTTTGCCAAGAATCTATCCAAGGTTTCTCTAGGTTCTAATCAGCTCCATACCTTTAGTTTAGAATGAAGGAGATCTGGTATATCAGTCTCGGGACTCGATATCCCAACACCCCGTAAGGGGCGCTTGGAAACACTGGAGCTGGATTCTCGCCGAGAGAAATGCAGCTTCTCGATCAGTGCATTAGCTGGAGGGTCGACTTCCTTCGGCACTTGCTGTAGCGAGCTGCGTCGGGCAAATAGATAGCCGAACAGCTCCGATCCACTGTGTCTTGCTAGAGCAAATGACGGCATATTTGTACCTTGAAGATGTCTAGTTTGACCTAAAGTCGGGCATATTAACGTCAGGAAAGAACCTCAAGGGAATAGTAGTTCTTTGTAAAGTACATGAGTTCTTGGACAAATCAATATTCAAGCAAGGGAAGGTGCCTGACTGCTTAAGCCGATTTTCCAAGAAATCTTTGTGACGTTTTGGTAAGGGTGGAAGTAGCCATGCCTGTATTTGGTCTGCATGGGCTATGTCTAAATAAGGGAATGATTTCTATGCCTATATTAGGGCAATATGAATTGTACCTATATAAGGGCATGAATCGGGAAAATTCACTCGGATCCTAAAACGCCATACAACAATGTCACCACACATTTAAATGAAAAAACAATTGATGGACAGAATGCAGAACATTTCAAGGCACTCTCATTTACAGTCCACCTGACCCCAGAAGCCCGTTTATTACAAAAGCTGCTTCTAACTGGGAATGGGTTAAGTGCCAGTTCTTACACCATTTTAGAAGATTTTAATTTTTATTTAGAGGCACAAGCTGATTCAGATACCTCAAATTTGATAGATCTGATGAGTAGCCTTGACTAAAGCAACTGGTCAATGGTGCTACCCATAAAGCAGGACATGCTTTGGATGGCATATTTTCCAATAACAAGCAGCTATCTGTCTTGAATCTTCTTCCAGTGGTCTGGTCGGACCACAAGGTAGGGCTGTTTAAAATGACAATTCCTGATCGACACACTATGAAACCAGTAAGCATACAGCTATCTAGCAGAGCCTGGAACAGGGTAATGGCAGACGAATTACAGGAGATGCTAATTTCCACATCCTTCAGTCCTACAACAGATCTGGATGAGATGGTACTTCAATATACTAACTGGTTGGAAGCAGCAGGAAACAAACTTGCCCCAAAAAAACTACTTCGATCTAGCAGGGCACAACTCTCCTCTCGGTGATATACCCAAGAACTTAGAGACCAGAAATTGGTCTGTAAGCATCTCAATAGATCCCGAAGGAGGGAATATAAGGATAACAAAAAAAATGAATATAAAATAGGATTAGCCCAGTATTAAAAG
The DNA here is from genome assembly GCF_964261635.1 of Lissotriton helveticus. NCBI lineage: Eukaryota > Metazoa > Chordata > Amphibia > Caudata > Salamandridae > Lissotriton > Lissotriton helveticus. Next base: position 345,696,973 of record NC_136067.1, on the reverse strand, counting down.
ATGCTGCAAGAACCGAAGCAATAGTTCTTTGTGAAGAAAATCAACTCATTCTATCAAATATCTTTTTAAAACAGTAACTTCTTTAGGGATGTATGACGTTACAACGCATGCTATTACAAAGCATGCCTTTACGACGCAAGTTTTACAACGCAAGTCGTTACAACGACTTGCGTTGGGGGCGCTGGATAGTGAATAGTTTAATTTACTATTCCAACTCCAGTCCCCGTGGATAGTAGGGAAGGTGTTGGAAACTATTCCCTATCCTAGAGCGCCCCCCAGCGCAAGACGTTGTAAAAGTTGCGTTGTAATGGTTGCGTCCTAAAGGTACTTCGTTGTAAAAGTTGCGTTGTAAAGGATGTTCCCCCTCCTTTAGCGTATCCAGCCCCTCCGCCTCTCCAGGCCAATCAGAATTGTGTGATAAAACTGCAAATTCTTTCTTTGAAAAAGTAGATGCCATCTTTTCATCCTTCAATAGTACTGGGAGCAAGACCTCCACCAAATACCCACTGGACGCTGAGACAGGAATAAACTCCGGGTCACAAATAATCAAGTTCGCTGCAAGCACCACCATAGACATTTCTAATTTACTTCTGAAAGTGAAAACCGGCTCACCCTCTGATCCATGCCCAGTCTGGTTTTTAAAATTAGCAGCTGAGCCTGTAGTTTCTACCCTGACCTCTATTATAAATGTTATGTGTACAGAAGGATATTTCCACAAAATGTGGAAAGAGGCATCAATACTGCCCTTGCTCAAAAAGCCAAGTCTAGATCCTAAGGACGTGAACAATTATAGACCTATATCCAGACTCCCTCTTCCTGCAAAAATTGCAGAGAAAATCATGAATGAACAACTTATTTCCTTCATCGAAAAAGCTCAGGTACTAGACCCTACCCAATGTGGCTTTCGCAGTGGCCATAGTACGGGAACTGCGCTACTTAATTCTACGGAGGAGATCAGGGCCATTCTTGATCAGGGAGGAAAAGCAGCTATGATTATGCTGGACCTCTCCGCAGCCTTCGATACGGTCCATCATGCTTTATCGATGGACCGTCTGCAAGAGATTGAAGTACTGGGCTCGGCAGGGAAATTACTTAAATCATTTCTGTCAGACAGACAGCAGACAGTCACCCTAGGCGTATTTTCAACCAAACCGTACTCTCTGTCTTGTGGGGTCCCCCAGGTGTCAACCTTAAGCCCAACACGTTTTAACATGTGCGTGTCGCTTCTGGCTCCCCTGATTGAATCATTTGGTTTCAATCTGACCTCATATGCAGACGACACCCAAATTGTCGTGTCGCTAAGGACAGGAGAGATGCAGGGAACGGCATTCAGACTTGGGCCCAACCATATCAAAATGCAATCACAATGGTATATACCAACTAGATGCTTATGCTCTTCAGAAGCTAAACCGGAGTCGGTGCCTTTTGCAAAAAAATTGGGGTGGAAGAAGTTTTGTGGTTGGTGCAGCCAAGGCATAGAATAGCCTCCCGATGCATCTAAGAGCCTTTCTAAGCCTTGCTAAGCCTGCTTGCCTTTAGAAAGGCTTTAAAGGCTTGGCTCTTTACTGTCTAGTCTCATGTTTTGGTTTTCACCCATTTCGCTCAGGACCCCTGTAGAACTTCATGTAGCGCCAGGACACCTTCGGGTAGCAGTTCGCGCTTTAGAAATGTCAATAACATTAACATTAGTGGTGTCAAATGACTACAACTCCCAGAGTGCACTGTAATGACCTCAGATACAAGCTGTAACTTTATGTAACTCTTCTGTGGGTTAACAGAGAGGGCCATGAAATACCTTAGTCTACAGACCCCCTGGACCCTGGCCACAGTTCAGCGACTCCATCGTCGACCTCCTCAGCACCCACGCACTCACTTCCATGGACTACATCCTCCCCGGAGACCTGAACTTCCACCTCGAGAACAACAACAACGCCAACTCTGCCACCCTGATCACCAACCTCGCCAACCTAGGCCTCAGAAAACTGGTCACAGCACCCACCCACGCTGCCGGCCACACACTCGACCCCATCTTCTCCACAAGCACTCACGTCTCCTTCGACCACACCACTGAACTCCACTGGACCAATCACCGCTGCATCCATTTCACCTACAAGTAGCCCACCACACACTATCGCACCCAACAGCTGCCCCACCACTGCTGGAGCAAAGTCACCAAAGACCAGCTGGCCAACACCCTCGTCCAGAACCCGCCCACCGACCCACACACCTCTGCCCGCAACTTAAGACAATGGATCGACGGGTGCGCCAACACCCTCCCCCCCTCAAGTAACCATCCAACAGCCGCACCAGCAAGAAAGCCACCTGGTTCACCGAAAAGCTCCAAACCTCCAAACGAACATACCGGAAACTGGAGAAGAAATGGCTCCACGAACGGACATCGGACAGCTACGCAGCCCACAAGGACACCACCCGCAGACATCACCTCCTCATCAGATCAGCCAAGAGATGGTCCTTCAAAGCTCGTCTGGACAACAACGCACACGACAGCAAAGAACTCTTCAGTATCGTCAAGGAACTCTCCAACCCCAGCGCCAACGCCAACGACATCCCGTCCTCACAACAACTGTGCGACTAACTAGCCACCTTCTTCCACCACAAGATCGCTGACATCCATGACAGCTTCAACACCATGACCGCCCCGATAGCGCCAGACCCCCCCCCCGGTGAACACCACCCGAATCAACCGACTGACCTCCTAGACCAACGTCAACAACGACAAAAATCGCAAGATCATGAACTCCATCCACTCAGGATTACCGTCAGACCCCTGACCCCACCACATATTCAACAAAGCAGACGCAGCCATCGCACCCCAACTTTGGAAAGTAATCGACATCTCCCTTGAGACAGCCACATTTCCGGAAATCTGGAAGCACGCTGAGATCAACGCCCTTCTCAAGAAGCCCAAGGCGGACCCCAAGGACCTCAAGAACTTTCGTCCCATCTCCCTGCTCCCGTCCCAGCGTAGGTCATCGAGAAAGTCGTCAACACGCAACTGACCCGCTACCTCGAGGACAACAACATCTTAGACCCATCCCAGTCCGGGTTCCGAAGAAACCACAGCACAGAGACAGCCCTCATCGCCGCCACAGATGACATCAGGATTCAACTAGACAACCGCGAGACATCAGCCCTCATCCTCCTAGAACTGTCAGCCGCGTTCGACACAGTCTGCCACCGCACACTAAAGACACGCCTTCAAGATGCCGTAATCCAAGAGAATGCCCTGGACTGGACCACATCCTTCCTCTCCGGAAGAACCCAGAGCGTCCGCCTCCCCCCCTTCCGCTCCGAAGCCACTGACATCATCTGCGGCGTACCCCAGTGCTCTTCCCTCAGCCCGAAGCTGTTCAACGTCTACATGGCCCCCCTTGCTCACGTCGCCCGCCAACATGATCTCAACATCACCTCCTATGCTGACGACACCCAGCTGATCCTCTCCCTCACCAAGGACCCGCACACCTCCAAAACCAACCTGCATGAGGTAATGAAGGCCGTCGCCCAATGGATGTGTAGCAGCCGACTGAAGCTGAACTCGGACAAGACGTAGGTCCTCATCCTCGGATCCACCCCCTCAGCCTGGGATGACTCCTGGTGGCCTACCACGTTAGGAACAGCACTGACACCCACCGACCACGCACGCAACCTGGGAATCATCCTCGACTCCTCCCACTCTATGTCAAAGCAGGTCAACTCCGTCTCCTCCTCCTGCTACAACACCCTCCACATGCTCCGCAGGATCTACAAGTGGATCCCCACCGAAACAAGAAGAACTGTGACCCAGGCCCTCGTCAGCAGCAGTCTGGACTACGGCAACGCACTCTACGCAGGTATCCCGGCCAAACACCTGCGACGACCGCAACGCATCCAAAACGCCTCCGCTCAACTGATCCTCAACATCCCACGCCACAGCCACATCACCCCCCACCTGAGATACCTACACTGGTTCCCCGTCGAACAGAGAATCACCTTGAGGCTACTCACCCATGCACACAAAGCCCTCCACAACACCGGACCAGCCTACCTCAACGGCTGACTCAGATTCTACACCCCCACCTGCCAGCTCCGGCCCACTTACCTCGCCCTCGACGCTGTCCCCTGCATCCAACGAACGACTGCCGCCGCAGATCCTTCTCCTTCCTCACCGCCAAAACCTGGAACACCCTCCCCACCCACCTACGGCAGACCCAAGACCTGCTCATCTTCAGAAGACTCCTCAAGACCTGGCTCTTCGAGCAGTAGCAACACCCCCTCCCGTCAGCTCCTTGAGACCCTCACGGGTAAGTAGTGTGCTTTATAAATGCAATGATTGATTGATTGATTGATTGACATAGATCTAACTAAGCTGGCACCATCCGATGCCCTGCCCAGATCAGCAGTTCAAAGGTTGAAGAGTGGAAATGGAGCATGCAGCACTGTAGGAACTTTAGCAGTCGCTGCGGTGGGGTCAAATCTAGGCGGCGGGAGCAGACGAGCATTCCACAGGAGGAACAGCCACCTTGAGGAAAGTGTGACTACAGGGGGTCTCTCATTGCCTTCCACCAGTTTTAACGTTGGTTAGGGGTAAACTTGTACATCAACAGAGTACTGTTGAGGGGACACCTCGGAGTCAGAACAAATGGTTCTGACACTCTCTTATCTCAAAATTTGAGGTGAGAGATACACATACATATATACTCTGGGACTGACAGAGTCCTGAGGAAGGCCGGCGTGATCCAAAAAAAAGGGGCGCAAATACACGGTCGAAACATGTCGACAATTTGGCAGTAAGGAGGGGTGTAAGGAGCACATTACATCTCCCAATCACCACCATCCTTCACGTTTTTAATCCTGGCCGGAGGGTCCAGGAATAAAGTATAGGCACAGCGACACCTCCATGCTAGTTTTAATCTACACTGCACTTTCACTTCCGATGATCCCAGTAGCTTTAGACTTTATTGTTTCTCTTTTATGTTGTGTTTGTCTTCCCCTACCCCACTGTTCCACCCTAGGAGTTGGCTGTGCAGGGGTGTTTGGTAGAAGCCCTATGATGAAGCATGTCACACAACTGTATGAGTGAGGGCAGTATTAAGACACACAGCACGTTCCACCACAAAATAGAGACACAGTTTTTTATCACTCCCTACTCCTTCAGGTGTATTAAAGTATTGTCAGGGGGTCCGGAGTAGGTGCGTCTGTTACCCCCACCCCTCCTCTTTTGTGTGAATTATTAGGGGCCTGTTTTTACCCAGACTCATTTTCCCTGATATAAAGATGTGATTGCTTTAAGGAGCAAGGGGGAATCCCTCTTAGGGTTTTTATTTCCCACAGTGTGCCCAGGACCACCCTGTCAAAAGCTGCGCCGTAGTATACAAAGCAGCAAAACAATTGTTGCTGTTTTCTCCATGTTGGTTAGTGAAAAAGGTAGGCAAATGCTGTGATTTTGTCGATTGTGGAGCTTGCCAGCCCAAAACCTGATTGAAAGTATGGGGAAAAGTTGTTTTCTTTCACACAAACGTCTAAGTCCTCTGGCAGGGTTTGTGTCTATGCCATTACTTCCGAGTCAATAAGATGATAATAGGCAGAGTTTGAAAGGTCACCCTTAGTGTGAATTGGGAAGAGGATGGACTCTCCCCACAAGTTCAGGATTATGGCAGTTGTGAAAGATTGGTTAAAAAGAAGTGTCAATATGCTCAAGAGCCTTGTGCAGCTTGGAAAACTGATGCAGGAAGGCCGTTGAGTCCAGAGGCACGTTTCTCCTCAGTTTCAATATTATTGATGGAGACTTTGGCGTGGGGAAATGATGACTGTGCATGACAGTCTAATACTGGAGCTGTCAGGTTGGGCATTATTTAGTTCACCTGATCATTCATGGATAGTAGCTTTGCATATGCAATCCACTCCCTTTCTGCCACACCATTGTCCTTGTTCTGGGCAAAGATCTTGAGGTCAGATTTAGTGTGGTCCATAATCACTGTGCCATCTACATACTGCACGATTTGGAGTTGAGTCAGACGTAGCATAAATCTTACTAAGCGGGCACCTTCTAATGGGGGGAAACATCCATTACAACGCAGTCATTATAACGCACTACCTTCACAACGCGGCTGTTGCAACGTAACAACCTTTACCTTTCATTCCATCACAACACAGCCATTACAACACATGTCACTACAGCGGATGCCATTACAACACATTATAAGGTAAGTAATGGGTATTTTTCAAGTTTTAGGGAGGTATGGGTTTTGGGGTACATGGGAATAGTAATGTTTACCCGTACACTATCCAACACTTACCCTACTGTTGCACTCATTGGAGTGGAAAAAGTAATTTTTACCCCTACACTATCCAACACTTACCCGACATTTGCCCTAAAAGTATTATGCGTTGTAATGTTATGCGTTGTGATGGCATGCATTGTAAAATCATGCGTTGTAATGGATTTTGCAATGTAAAAACCGTGTTGTTAAAGCATGCGTTGTAAATGTTTGTGTTGTAACGTGTCCTTTTCCTTCTAATGCTTTGCCCAGATTGGCAGTGTAAAGGTTGGGCCCTCGCTACGAGTTCAGGATCATGACAGTGGTGAAAGCGTGATTAAACAACTGTGTAAATGTCCAGGCCCAGAAGTCTTGTGCAGCTTGAAAAACTAATGCAAGTAGGCACTTGGTTCCAGGGGCACATCCCTCCACATTTCCCTTATTAATGGTATGATGGAGGCTTCAGTGAGGGGAAAAGATTACTGTGCATGGCAGTCTGTTACTGGAGCTATCAGGTTGGGTGTTATTTCATTCACCTGATCGTCCGTGTATAGTAGCTTTACATATGCAATTTACTCCCTTTCTGCCCCACCATTGTCCTTGGTCTGGGCGATGGGGCTGAGGCTGTTTATGTGCTTCCAGAAGAGGAGATCATTTCTCTCTTGTAGAATGGAAAACACCTTCAGCCATTCTTCCTAGAATTTCTTGGGGGCATATTAGCAACAACCTCGTTAAAATTATTGCTGTTTTAGCTGCAGTTTCCTGAAGCTAAAACGGCGATAATGGGCTTGCCAATATGCGTTATAGAATTCAAATAGAAGCTCAGGTTAGTTGTCCTGCACATCTAACCTGGGCTTCTATTGGAATTCTATAACGCATATTAGCAAGCCCATTATCGCCGTTTTAGCGGCAGTTTCCTGCTTCTAAAACAGTGATCATTTTAACGAGGTTCTTGCTAATATGCCCCGTAGTGTTTACGCATTGAAGGCCTGTTTTTCTGGTGCTGTGCAGCACTGACATAACAGTTTATTAGCAGCTGTGGGAGTGGTTTAAGATCACATTTTAGGACTTTAATGAGCAGTGCTTGAAGTGCATCTATATTTGAGGTTTTTGCAGTGACCTCTATTTTTTGGTAGTGTTTGACATAAATTGAAAGCCCTCCTGATAGGCGGTCAAAAATATTATGTTTTATTGCTGGAGGGTGAACTTCATTGAAGCCTGGCAGTGTAGTTATTCCTGTGGCCCAGGTCACCTGTAAACATTGGATATCTCCTGTATGGAGGTAATCAAGAGCGGAGTTGTTGCTTTGCATCTTGATTTGTGTCATCTTCGGCTTACCGTTGGGGGATGCTTAGTGTGAACAGTGCAGGCCATTACTGGTCTTCACTGGTACCTAGGAAGTGTACCACCCTTTGTTCATTGGTGCAGGATATTTTGAAGTTATATTACTACTCAAAGTTGACTTGATGTTCATAAATGGGGCCGGTGTTATTTGTTCCTTGTAGCATGCAGTTGGCCCCTTGCTTGGTGGGCTAGGCCTGAAGCATTTGAGGGTAGCTTTGTTTGATATCTGTTCCCCATTCCACAAGAAGGGGCACTCCTTTGAGTATAGCATCCTGGTGCGGTTGTTGGCGCGTGCCTACAATTGTTGAATCACCATGAGTGTTACAGGAGAGTCTTTGAAACCTGACCCAAGCAAGATCTTTGGAGCCTATGTGGACTAGAGAGTCCACATAGAGATGTGTTTCAGTAGGCGAAGAATATAGCCCCTGTTTAGACTGGACTTCAGTGTGGTATCAGGGGGTTAGCATTATCTCAGAGATGCTAATTTTATCCTTTGTATGGTTTGCTTCCGATGTTCTGGTACAGGGTGCAAGTGAAGCGTTGGACAGGTCAATTCCTAAAGTTAAGTGCACGTTTTGAAAGGGTCCTATATGGAACATTTTGGTGGATTGACCATTTAAGGGTTAGGGCGTGTTGTTGGAGGCCCAATCTGGATATTCGACAGGGCCTGTGGGTTGCTCGTTTTTTAGCGCAGCTTGGGTGTTTGCATCCACCCTTTCCTTGCTTGTCAGCTAATGAGGAGTTATCTTGAGGACTGATCTTACTGCTGTGAGATCATTCGTGCAATCAGTACCCACCCTGGGGGTCGAAATCATACACAACTGGACGGAGTCACATTCAGCAGGAGGTTTCCGATTTTTATGGATGGTTATCGATGGCACCTCACTTATTGTTTTTGCAGTCCTTTTAAGCAGTTTCTTTAGCATTTTCTTTGCTCTCCTGGAGAGTGGCACAACTGTATGTGTTGGCCATGATACTGCCTCCTTTGTGTCCCCTACTACTGACTGACCTCGGTGGTGTGTGCTGCTGTCGATGTTAGGAGGTGATTGGTTTTGTGGTACTTTGGGCCCTGATCGCAAGAGTGTACTTGACGACTTTTCGCTGTGTTTGTCGGTTTACTATCTACAGTCCTGCCTATGTCTTTGGCTCCCATGCTTTCATGAGCATGCGCAAGGTGCTTGTTTTCTGCCGAGGGTTCCGCCTTGCATTTGACTGTGGCGAGAAGTTCTGTTAGAACCTCCAGATGTATGGCCGGTTTATCAATGATGGGGACAAAAGAACATGGGCATGGGCATGACCCATCTTCTGAGCTACCTTGCATTTTGTCTTTGATGAGTGCCATCTTAGCACTCAATTCTGCAAGCCGATTATTATAATAAAATATTTATAGATCACACATCTACCCGACAGGAGACTTTACGGTGCTGACAGCACAAAGTGATACCACAAGAAGGATTTACATTGCTCAGATGAAAAGATGCGTTTTCAGCTGTTTCCTAAAGTGAAGTAGATTATTGTCTGATTTTAGATAGATAGTAAGGGCATTCCAGAATTTTAAGACCAGGTTGCCAAAAGAACACCCCCGCCTCTTGCTGGCCTAATTCTGGGAATGGTCTGTAGAAAATATTGTTGGATTTTAAATCTCTGGGGGCAGTGTAAGCACTGACCAGATGTTGAAGGACATGTGAGCCAGGGGAGTGCTTTAAACTGTGAGCGATACTTAGAGGCATATTATCAAGAAATGGCGTTAACATTATCGCCGCTTTAGCAACAGAAAACTGCCGCTAAAGCGGAGATAATGGGCTTGATAATACGCCCTTGTGAATTCCCAAAGAAGCCCATGTACCGGTGTGAAAATGGGCTTCTATGGTAATTCTCTATGGCGTATTATCAAGCCCATTATCGCTGCTTTAGGGGCAGTTTTCTGCCGCTAGAGCGGCGATAATGTTAATGCTGTGCTTGATAATATGCCCCTTAGGGCCTTGAATTTTTTGGATCACTGTTCTCTGACATTCCATAAGGAGTCATTTGAGTGTCTTCAGAAGAGATCTTAGGAGGCCAAAGTAAGTGCCTGATACCCTCTTTGCTTGGGAAACCATCGTCAGGTCTTTGTCTAGAATGACGCAAAGACTTTTAACTTCAGATTTGGGAGGGGGGGATCATTCCCCAAAGCACGAGGGTCAGTGTAATTGACCCCAGGATGCTGGATTATTTCCAGTCACCAGTAGCTCTGTCTTATCCCGCTTTAACTTAAGGCAGCTAGAGGCCATCCAATTACTTGCTTGTTCGAGGCAGATGTTCAGTCTGTCTAACGTTGAAAGTATTGGGTGACAGCGAGACAGAAATCTGGGTGTAATCTGCATAGGAGACCATTGTGAATCTCAAATGATATCTGATAGAGGCAGGAAATACACATTAAATAGTGTGGGGCTTAATGAAGGGCCTTGCAGCACTTCGTATCTCGGCTGATGTGTCTTCGAAAGAAAGGGCTCTTCACTGACCTGAAATCTCCTATTCGCAGAAGAATAGGTTAACACCAGAACCTGGGCTGCTATTGGAATTCACATGGACATATTATCAAGCCCATTATCGCTGCTTCAGCGGCAGTTCCCTGCCACTAAACCGGCGTTAATCGTATCGCCGTTATTGATAATATGCCCCAATGTTAGCCATTTTAGTACTACTCATGTGATTCCAATATTCTCAATCCTCTGACATAGAATTGAGTGGGAGACTGTTAAACCTGACCCTTTTGATAGGTTTATCCCCAAACATTTTGCCTTTTGCCTCCTATTTTTCTGACCCTGTTTTTGTTAGCTATAGCATTCTGGGCAGTGTATCACTGCTGATCAGTGCTAAAGTGCATATGGTCTCTGTATAAATTGTGATATCATTGGTTATCTATGACTGGCATATAAGATGTACTGGTGAGTCCCTAGTAAATTGCACGGTGTGTCCCAGGGCCTGTAGATCAAATGCTACTAGTGGTCTTACAGCGCTGGTTGTGTCACCCACATGAGTAGCCCTGTAAATGTATCTCAGACTTACCACTGTAGTGTCTGCACATGCAGTTGTGAACTGCCATGTTGTCCTGGCAAGTGCACCCACTTGCCAGGTCTAAGCCTTTGCTTTCCTTACATGTAAGGCACCCCTATGGTAGGCCCGAGGTATCCTCATGGGCAGGGTGCAGTGTATGTGAAAGGTAGAACATATCATGATAGTGAAATACTGTGTAATTCATTTTTCACTATTGAAAGGCTATCTGTCCCATAGGCTTAACATTGGAGTTGTACTGTAACAGTTTTACATGTGTAACTTGCAATAGGGACAGGATAGAAAGATTAAGGTTGGACTTTCTGAACTCAAAATGTATCCACACAACTTTTGGTGAAGGTGGTTTTTTAAATTCTGTGTTTGAGAATTCCACTTTTAGAAAGTCAGCCTTTTCTTACTTCACCATTGTGTGTGCCTCTGGCTTTTTGTGCATTAAGCGGCTGGTGTGTGAGTGACAGGAGCTGAGATGTGCATTCACTCTTAGACAGTCACTGGGGGATTTGAGGTGTGCCCTGCCTTGCCTGGGTGCCTCATCCCAGTCCTGAATAGCCAAGGTCTGCCTAAAGAGTAGTGGGAGGAGTTGTAATTACACCTAAATAGGGGTTGTCTTCTTTTGCACAATTCTGTCTCCGCCCCATGTGGTCCTGCTTCACCAGTGAATACAGAACTGGTTTGGACTGAGTTCAGAGACACTTGCCACAAAGAGAACCACAACATTTTTGGGTAGACTTTAGATTATTTCCAGCAACAAGAGGACCCTGCTAAGAAGAACAGCTGGAGGGCTCTAAGGAGGAGTACTGTCCCTTGGCTGTGTGCTGTGTGGGGTTGGCCTGCAGTTGCTGCCTCTGTCTTTGGTAGAGGAAAAGGACTGATTTTTTTTGCCCTGTGGTATCCTGCTTGTGAGGAATTTCCAACGGCTTGTGAGTGATGGCCCCCTTACTCCCCCTAAAGACCAGTTGGTGGAAACCTTAGACTCTTCTGTGCCCCAGAAAGTCAGGTGGACTAGCTTTTGGAGGATTGTACCACATTAGAGGTGAGGAAGGTTGCCTCAAATTACCACTGATGGATAGAGCTGGAAACGAGGAGTAAAACAAGCACACGATTGTTCAAATCAGCCCAACGGGGCCCAAGTTATGCCCTTTAAAGTTTGCCGGCCTTTGACCTTTCCTTGCTAGGAGTGCTTGGAGCTCTGCTGCCGCTCGATCAGATTCTCTGGGGTGGGCCAGGGCCCGGGGGAGAGCTGCTGAGGTAACATGTTAATGGGGGGAGGGGGCTTGTGTCTGTCCCTCCTCCCCCTGCCTCCATATTGCCCAGGGACGCCATCCATTGAGCGGACTCATTTTAAAGGGGGCCGGGACCCCATCCCTGGGCCCCGTGTGCTTCCTGATATGGAGAAGCACCCTCATGCGTCCCCGAGAGTAAGCACGGAGGGAGGGTCACTGCCTCCCCAGCGTGGTCTACTCTCCCTGCTTCCCATGCTTGTGTCTGTGGGGAGTGGGAGGTGACCACCGGAGTGAGCAGACCTCCATACACATTACCCGCTCCTGCGGCAGAATGTGGGGGTGCTGCTGAGGAAAGGAGCCTGTGAGGACAACCGGGGGTGGGCTCCCCGAGCTGTCCTCCACCCCAGACCAGAGTTGAAGTTCAAAGAGGGACTGGCCCCTCCATATACTTCAGAGAAACCAGGGGAAAACAAAGCCTAACACTGCAGGGGCTCTCTTGGCTATTCACTGCATGCCAGAGTATCGGCCCATAATGCTTTGCGGGACCCTATGTTTTGATTGAATTTGTGCCCACAATTTTGCCTGGAGTGGTCCTAGGAGGATGAGACCACCACTGAAACATTCAGCAGGATGTGCTCTTTCTGTTGAAGTTATCTGGTTGGTCCTTGCGCTAGGTTAGGGGGGACCCCAAAATCATCACCTCTCTCATTCATTCACTTTTGTTGCAGCTATATGTTTTTCAACATGTTAAGGTAGATTTGTTTTACCAAAGGTGTGAGGGAGGTTTTTAAGTGAGAATTGCATTTAACTCTGGTATGATGTACTTTTATTGGGATACAGGTCAATTAAGAGTTATATTGATCATGTCTAGGCTAGTATGAGCAAAGTTATTTTAAAATGACATGCTGGTTTATGTGATCTCACATAAACATTGACTGAATGTTTTATGTGATGTCATAACAAGCACCTAGTGTGTGATTAGGATCCCAAGTGGTTTACATGCATTTTTATGATAAGTGTCTAGTGGCACAGTGATTTATGTTATGTGGTCTAAAAGTGCTTAACATACTACATAGTGATTTATGGTCTAATGTGTTTTTTTTTTTAAATCTTTTTTATTGACATTGCGAGAGACAGAAACAAAGTAAAAAGAAATAAAGCCATTCATTTCAAACTCAGAAAAGAAAAAAACAATTAACTAACAGATATTAATGCAGAGATGTAGCTTATAGTAAATAATTCGTATGACATAAATACATATCCTAGGTGCATAACTTTTATAATTTTAACAGAGCTTTAGAAGAAGGTCAGTTCTCGGAATTTAAAAGCACTCCGCAGATTCTCTCAAATTTCCTCAATGAACGAGGGCCTCTTATTTTAGCTAATGCAGATTCCATTGTTAAAATTTCCTCAACTAATGACCACCACTCCATAACATGTGGAGGTTTCGTAGAGATCCAAGCCCTCGCGATGGTCAGTCTTGCACAAGCAACTAAGATAGTGTTTAGATCTTTATGAGGGCTACTTAGGTCCTGCAGGTCTAACAAAACCGTGATAGCTGAAAAGGGCGAAAAGATGATCTGCCTTTGATTAAGAATGCGTTCTATTCCCTTCCAGAACTCAGACAATACGGGGCAAGAAAAAAACATATGCTCCTGATCTGCTGCAAAAAGATCGCATTTGGGACATTTAGAACAATCATTATATAAATTATTAGGTGTCCAGCGTGAAATTCTTTGAGGGGTATAGTAAAGTTGACAAACAGTTCTGTATAGCTGAAGTCTTAAACTAGAAGACTGAACCACCCGATTGAGTTGACACAGAGAGGCGGATATCTGATTTGGAATTATATTAATACCCATTCTGGTAGTCCATTTCACTGCTAGCTTAACACAATCATCAGTTTTGATCCGATTTAAATATTTATATCCCTCACTAATAAGCGATTTAGTCTTACTGGAGTAAAGACACTTCATAATGTCAGAATCTGCAACATCATTAATTTTCATTTTTCGGACAAAGAAATCCCAGATTTGAATATATTTAAAATGCATATAGTCATTCAATGTATACAACAGTTTGAGTGATGTGAAATCAAGAAATCCTGCTGAGCCATAAAGGTCACCTAAGGTATTAATACCACAGCTGGCCCACAGCAGCCCGGCACCATCCGAAAAAATACCAGGTAGTCCTGGATTGCCCCATATCTGTAGTTCAGAATGAAAGAAGGAGGTATTACTAAAAACCATCATCGAGTTCCAGATTCTTACAATCTCCCTAGCGGTCTTAAACTTGACCCTTTTATAGTAATTCGGAACGTGCACTCTGGCCAAAAATCGGTTGCCATTTGTGCCCAACATTAGCTGAAAAAAAAATAATGGATGGCCCGTTTTAAGCAAGCTTCGGAAGCGCCCAAAAAAAGTTGCAAAAAAATATAACTTAAAATCTGGGAAGTTTAGCCCTCCTTTTTCAATTGGAAGTTTAAGCATTTGTATCGATCTGTGGGCTTTCTTATAGCCCCAGATATAGCTGCTACAGATACCATCCAGTTTTTTGAAGAAACAATTATTAAGGAGCACTGGAATAGATCGGAATAAATGCAAACATTTTGGCAAAACTTTCATCTTAATTAGGTTAATCCGTCCAACTAGACTAAGTGGGATCTTATGCCATTTTTTAAGTAAAGAAGCTACCTCCTTTAATAAAGAGTCATAGTTGAGCGCTATTATCTCACTGATATTCGCGGAGATTTTTACTCCCAGATATATATAGCGGTTTTACATACACCTTGGACTGAGTTACCTGGTTTGTAATTAACTATAATCTGAATTTTTTTAAGTTTAATTTATATCCAGAGATATCCACAAATATATTTGCTTCCTTGATTATCCCAGGGAGGGCTTTAACGACATCAGTAGTGAAAATCGCGATGTTGTCAGCATACGCAGTTATTTTTTAAATATTTACATCATGTTGAAAGGGGATAATATCAGCTGGAATCTGCAGTGCATTTAGGAATGGTTCCAAGGAGAGAGCAAACAGCGAGGGTGACAATGGGCACCCTTGCCGAGTGCCCCGGGGTATGGGGAAGTTAGATGAGTTGATACCGGCATAGCTTATTTTGGCAGTCGGATGGTCATAGAGAGACTGTATCTGTCCTAGATGTTGTCCCTGAAATCCATATGCCTTTAGTGCAGCCCATAAATAGTCCCACCCCACTCGGTCAAATGCTTTCTCAGCATCTAGCATGACCATCCCGAGTGGGGTGGCACCGTTAGATGCGACATCGAAAGCAGTTATTGCTGTATTTACATGTGCAGTAGTATCCCTCCCCATCACAAATCCGTGCTGCTGTAAGTTCACCAACTCGGGCATGAGGGGAGCAAGTCGGGTAGCCAAAATCTTTGCGAATGCCTTGGCGTCCGCGTTTATTAACGAGATGGGTCTGTACGACCCACACTCGTCTGCAGGACGGGAAAAAAATCTATTTTAGCTGTATTCCACGATGTAGGGGCTTTGCCTGTTTCTCCTATCGAGTCTATGACTAAGCTAAAGAGAGGGAGTAATTCCTCAATACATATTTTAAAGACTTCAATGGTGAGCAAGTCTTCTCCCGCTGCCTTACCGGAAGGGAGAGAAGCGATTGCTGTCCTAATCTCAGTATAAGTGATATTTTCATCAAGTTGGTCGACTCCCTCTCTCTCACTTTGATCGGTCATGTTAACATTAATATATGATAATATATGATGGTTGGTAGGAAAGTTTTCAGGGGTATATAGGCTACTGTAATATTTGACAAATTGATCTAGAATTTGTTCTGGTTGGTCGTAAATTATAGAATTTGTTCCTTTTAAAGTCTTAATGAAAGTTTTTGCCTTCTTGTCAGCCGTTTTGTATGCTAAGATTTTCCCAATTCTATCACCGCTCTTATATTTTGAAAGATGGTATTTATGTACTTTCACACTATGTTTCTCCCTTAATGTCTTTTTATTAGCTGACTGAAGATTCACTAGTTCCATTCTTAACTCATCAGGATTAGACCTTCCATTTTGGAGTGCTTCAGCCAACTGGATCTCCAAAGACAGAACTTTAGAAGTCATAAGCCTAGTCTCTTTCCTGAGTTCTGAGTTCTTTCTAAGAACAAATTGCTGGGCGAAGCCCCTTATGCTGGCCTTACAGGTGTCCCACACAGTTATTATTGCAGCCGAGTTTAAATTGATCTCGATAAATTCTGTAATATGAGCTTTAAGTTGAGTAATGAAAGCAACGCAGATAAGAGATATCTGGGAAACGTAAACTGCCTAAAGCCTTGTTTCCTGGAGGAAATATGAAACTCCAGGAGAATAGGATTGTGATCTGATGTTACTCTTGGACACAATTCTATACTGCTGGATTCCAAAATCCTGTCTGTAGCCCAGACCATATCTATTCTGGAACGTAGTTTATGTGGCGCAGAGTAATAAGTAAACCCAGCAAGATTAGGGTATATTGTACGCCAGACATCTTTTAAGTTATGCAGACGGCTTAGTTCTAATATAGCAGCACGAATTTTACGCATTCGCTGGAAGGCACCCCGCCTAGTGGTATCTAAATTATAATTCATAACACAGTTAAAGTCGCCCATAACCAGTAATTCTCCCTCCCAATCTAATAATTCAATATAACCGTTCATAAATAAATGGTTCAACGATATTTGGTCCGTATACTACACAAAGTACAAATTTGCAATGTTCTACTTCTACTTGAGCTATTGCCCATCGACCCCCTTTATCCGCAGCTGTGCGATTAATTTTGATATTTAATTGTTTCTGCTTCAGTATTGCGACCCCCCTAATAGAGGCATTTAAAGTTGAACATACAATAAGTTCATAACCCAAATGCCTTAGTACTTTCCTATCTTGAAATCCAATATGAGTTTGGAGAGCAGTACAAAATGAGGTTTATACATATTGAGTTCTTCTTGCTCCAGCCTCCTCTTAATCTTATTATTCAGACCAGCCACATTCCATGCAAGGCACCTAAAAAGAAACAATACTTAAAAAATACATTGCCTTCTCAGCATAATTGAAAAACATAATGTAAGTAGTTTTAATCATCTTCTTTAACAATTCAGACAATTCTGTATCTCGCGCTGAAATTTTATCATTTTTAACCCAGCAGCCCTTCAGCCCCACCCCCATCCCAGCTCCCCTAAGCTTGCTCCCAAGCCTCCTACCCCCCACCCATTTGTCCCTAAGGGAAACCACCCCTCTAACCTTTGCTGCCGCTGGAAGGGCAGCCTAACAGAGAGACAGCATCGGAGTTCACCCCCCTGCTACCCTGAAAAAAAAAGATTACCCCGGAGACAAGAAAAAAGAAAGGAGAACTTCAAGAAAAAAAGATAACATTTTCACTTTGACAATGTCTATCTAATATAATTATTTTAAACTAAGGACAGTTAAACCTAGAGAATAAGACAAGGAAGGAGAAAAGGAGGAAGGAAAGAGAGGGAAAGAATTAATTTAGATAGATTTAGCCAGTCAAACAGATAGAGTCACCAAACCCCTGAGAGGAAGTATCTCTCCAACCCTCTCTAACCCCCTTAGTATAATTAATCTAAAACAAATAGTAAACCTACTTTACCCTATACATATTCAAATACTAAGTGAGCATCCTACTCCTTAAAGACAAAATCTGTATTCTCTTTTTCTATTTATATTTGAAATAATATTCATTAACCAGATTTATATCCGAATTTGGATATTGCGGCCTCAGCTTCTCTAACATCAGTGAAGAAAAATGTATGGCCATCTTTAATCACTTTGAGGCGAGCTGGTTCTTGAAGGAACGCCTGTCCTCCTAGTGACTTAAAAGGATCAATAAGCTTACGTAAGTTCCACATTTTCTCCATGGTGACCTTACTTAAATCAGATTGGACAAAGAGAGTAATATTTCCTACTGTGACAGGGGAATTAGGCCTCGCTTTAAGAGATACAGCTTGCCTTAGTAAAACATTACCAAAATATATCAATGGGGGATGGGGAAATTTGCTCTCTCTATTTCTTTGTATTAGTGGAAGTCTATGAACTCTTTGGAGCTGTGAGTCCCAGTCCCAGTCCGCCAGATCTGGGAAGGCCTTCTGAAGTAGATTAACCATATAGGCTCGTGGATCTGCTCCCTCTGTTCCTTCAGGTATGCCGAAAAATCTGAGGTTTTGCCTCCTCTGACGATTTTCTATGTCTTCTATCTTATTCTGCATGCTCGTAATCTGAGTCTCATGTTGGGAGGTTAAAGTCTCTGTACGAGTGGATAGTTCTTCAACACCCACCACCATTTGTTACAGTTCTTCTATCTCTTGTGTTATCCCACCGAACTTACTTGTCACTTCTAATAAAAAGTTCTGCATCTTAGTGTTGTCATCTCTCAGCTGGATGAAGTGCTGTTGAGCTTCCCGACGATTCTCAGAGAGTGTCTTTATTATAGAGTCTAAAGAAGAGTAGTTAAACCCTGGGTCTACTATATGATCTGGAGCCAGAGCCAGAGCATCAGGCATAGCAGCAGATGGGTTAATGGCTACAGTAACAGTTGGAATTGTAAGTTGAGCTTCGGGATCAGCGTCTGTTATTGAGGCTTCTTTTACAAGTATAGCTGTCGTAGTACACCTTGGTTCAGACCAAAATTCCGATTCGTTCTGAAGTCCAGATATAGAACTAGATTGTATTACAAGAGTTGCCAGTGGGTCTAGGACAGCAGGGGAAGAAGAAGTTAAGTGATGATCCTCTTTCGGGTGTTCCCCCTCAGTGGGGCTATTACCAGAAAGGCGTAATACCATATTCTTAACCCCTCACTTCGCCTGGATCCATTTAAGTAAGGGACTCTCTTCATTAATGGGTTTACCTTGTGTATTAGAATTAGAAATAGAGCTGGAAAGAGCAGCGACATTAGAGCTCTTCCCTTCCTTAGATTTATTCTTAGCTTTAGACTTCCCCTTTTTACGACCCAGTTGTTTAGCCACAGTTACAGGGGAGTTAGATATCCCCTCTTCCAACTCTTCGTATTCATCATTTGAGTACTCTTCCTCCTCATTAACACTGGCATAAGAATGCTTCGTATGACAGACCGGCACACTTGGAGCTCTTTTATCCAGAGATATGGCTGATTTTTTAGGATTTTCAGAATCAGATACAGAAGTCATATTAGGAGCCTCCAAATTTAGATCAGAAAGAATCTCTCCTTGATCGGTTTCTCGCGAGGGTAAGTACACTGAATTAGCACTTCCGATTGATCCACTTATTTGAGAAACATAAATATTTGTTGTTGTATCTATTGTGTTTGCTCCTATATTCATATTGCCACTGATGGCAGGGTCTTTCACCGCACTTAGATTGAGCTCCTCATTGTTACCTTCAGCGTTATTAGGCATTTTTTCTAGTGGAGAATCTAAGTCTTGGATACCATTCGAGGTGACCGACTTCCCCTTAGTGTCCTTGTTATCAGTACTGTCAGGGATATTGTCTGCTTCTAGAGTTGGTACGGTATCCCCCTTTTCACAAGCCGTGTTAGCAAGAGTAATTTCAAAGCTAGGAGTCTGTAAGGGATCTTCATTAGAAGCAGCAATCGTAGTACCGAGCCGATTTTTAGGTTTTGAAGTTTTATCTATTATAGTAAGCAGTGGGGCTCGAATTAGTTTCTTACCCGTCGGCTGTTCATGTTGTTCTACAGGCATTGCTGCTTTCATCATCGCCATCGCAGAAGCCGCTGCCTTCGCCGTCATTGCACTCGGTGTAATCACTGCGCCGCATAAAGTTTCTCCTCCATCTGGAACCGCTGAGTTGTCCGTCACGGCTCCCTCCCGGTACGTGTTGATCGCGTAGCATTCCTTGGCGCCATGGTATGCTCTAGCGAAGGAACCTGAGACAAGCCAGTTGTTGTTGTAGTCCTCGGGGTGTTCTGGACTGCCAACAGGGCGGCTAGCGGTGGTAGACCAGAGCAGCTGATCCACGAGTAAGCAGGCAAAAGTCGAACGGCTAACACCCGCCAGCCAAGCCGACCTCCACAAAGCCGTAGCATTCAGCAAACACAATGACTTCGTAATATTCCGTAAGTCTTTTCTTTTCTTTTCTTAATATTTCCTCAGCTCATTCCCGACATTAAATTCCTTGAATTTCTCCTTGTTGAACGGGGGAGCAGGCATCCTCCGGTAATGCTGTCACTCAGTGGCGTTCCTCACCCCGCCATCTTGGTTTCCCCGGTCTAATGTGTTTTGATGTATATTTAATACAAAGGCTATTTTTATATAACCTTGTGTGGAGTATCTTTTGTAGTGTGCCTAGTGTGCCTGTGTGAGTGTGTTGCACAAGCGCTTTACACATTGCCTCAGGGATAAGACTGACTATTCTGCCAAGCTACCAAGGATGTGAGCAGGGGTTATCTTCGGTGTGTAACTCCCTTGCCCTGACTAAAGTGGTGGGTTCTGCCTGGCCTAGGTGCATACCCTAGCCAACCAGAAACCCTATTTCTAATAAGGAGCATGTTGAAAGCTGCTCTCAGGTCCATTAAAATGAGTGCAGCAGACCCTCCCCAGTCCAGTGTTTTGTTTAGATCCTCAGAAGCCGGCAAAAGGGCTGTCTCAGTACTGCAGCCAGGTTGGATCCCAGTCTGAGTCTGGTGCGGTAGGCTATTGGAGTTCAAGATGTCAGATAAAATGCCATGAAACCATTCTTCCTAGCCATATACTGACCCAAGGACGTAGCGAACGTAGCCTATAATGTTCTGTCTTATCTGGATACAAAGACATTTTTTCAACAGTGGGTGGATAATCGCTTGTTTCATTGAATCCGGAACACGCCCACTCCGCAGGAATGAGTTGTAAATAGATGTTAGAGCGAATATGGCGGTCTCACCTCCTCAATGTGTTAACGACTGTAAAAGTTCATTCTGTCATTCCATCTTGGAGGACTGCTGTATCAGTGCTCTGGCCATTTTGTTTTGAGAGGCACAGATGTAGGTCATTTGCAGATCCACCATTTCAAAAGCATCAGGAAAAGCTTGTCCTGTTGTGTTCGGTGCTCTGGGCAGCTTTGGCTTGAGTTCCAGCATTTTATTAATATTTTTGTCTTTAGGTTGTGACAAAAGGATGCTGAGAGATCACCTAGATCATAATTATGTTCCTTTGTGCTGTTCATATTTGTATTTGTGCTGAATAGATCAGATGGGATGGCCAGGGGTGCAGCGAGGCTAGATGAGTGGATTTGTGCAGCAATGACTTTGGCACACTTAGTTGGGGCATCAAACATGTGTACTTTGACCCTTGTTATTTGTTTTGGTTTTTTTTTTTACCTTGGAGTTCCAGGTCAGTGATTCAGCCATGAATTTAGAGGGGCTGCCGGAATAAGTTGTTGGTGCTTCGGAGTTCTCCATACAGCTGTGGGCAGGATCGGGACCTTTGTTTCCCTGTAGAAGCTCAATGACAGCTCAGTGCAGAGAGGTAGCTCAGACTGTTGTCTAGCTTTGCTGCGTATTTATCACCTGCTCTGCTTAAATTACTCAGCCCAAGAGGTGCAGTCCCGCTGCCTAATAGGGCTTGGAAAGGAGGGGGCCGCACACCATTCCCTTTTTATTAAATTTGGCTCTGGGGGATGTAATCCCCAGAGCCCAAGCACTTCCCTTTTTTATTTAATTTGACCCCTGGAGGATGGGGTCCCTGGAGCCTGGCTAGACTCAGGGAGGGGGGCTATGCAGCCCCCTCCCCTTTATAAGTCAAAAAATTACTGAGATGTCATCACTGATGACATAAATCATGTCATAGAACATCATAAGTGAGTAATATGTGAGATTATAAGCAGCAGTGCATGGCAGGAGTATAAGTTATTGTTAGCTATGCACACTATACTTTTTAGATTTATGCGGTGTTATATATTATAGTTAGGAAATAGAATTAAGAAAACCTAAGAAAGTTACTAAAAGACCAATGGTTACATGGATGTTAGTGTTAGCCCAGATTTCACTCATCTGGCCTGATTCACAGAACTAACTGAAGACAAAATCCTAAACTTACTACCATTTACTCATTTTGGTATTCACAGTACGCACTTACTCATCAATGAGTAAGTGCATTCTGTGAATACCAAAATGGTGGTAAGTTTAGGATTTTGTCTTAAGTTAGTTCTGTGAATCGGGCCCACAGAAAACCAGTGAAATTCAGCATTTAGAATTACCTGAGCTAACTATAACTACCCCCCCCCCCCCGCAATGCACTGCTTATGACTTAACATATAATATCCCTCATGACATGGTCAGTGACATCACTCATGACATTTCAAATGACATCACTGATGAGATCACTGATGACATCATTCAGTGAGTGTGTCAGAAGGCTCCGAACTCTTCACAGGGGCAGCACCGAAGCTAGTCCCAGTCGCCCACCAACCAGTGTCTCCGCTGCACGAGCAAAGTACACCAGCCGGAGGGAAAGGGGAAGTGGAAGAGAATGAAGAGACACCTTGAATCCTTGCCACCTGCACTGCCTGTTGGACTGCGGCTGACTTCTGCTGACTGTCCAAAGGTGTACCTAATGCACAGAAGGGAGAAATAAACAACTACCCACCTATTCTTACTCGACTCTATTGTAAGTAAAGAGTTATTCCTACCAGTGGGCTTCAAGGCAATTGCAACTCTTCATGATAATGGAGATAGTTTTGCAGGAACCTTCTTTCTAGGTTTTAAAGAGAACTAACATTACTCTGTTATTCTATTCCTTTTATAATGCTAGTTAGAGCTAAAGAGAATTCCAAAATACCTGAAAGGTTTCTGCTCTGGTGAGGTAATGGGGTTCTGTTAGGACAGGCGTCTCCAACCAGTAGCTCGGGAGCTACTGGTAGCTCACCAGCACCCTCAAAGTAGCTCTCAGAGGTGAAGCCAAACCAATCTGATATCAGGGATTCTGTGTATATTAAAGAAGGCAGTACTGCCCGTTTCATTACCCGTAAGAGTTACAGACAGCCAAACCAATGGCAGGTCCTCTCGATAACACTCAAAACACACTCTGTTGGCCTATCAATCAATCAATCAATTAGGGATTTATAGAGTGCCCTATTCACCCATGAGGGTCTCAAAGTGCTGGTGTGGCATTTGGGCAGCCCCGGTCATTCGAAAAGCCAGGTCTTGAGGCTCTTGCTGAATGCTTTCAGTGTGGGGCTTCATCTTATGCTGAGGGGGAGTTTGTTCCAGGTCTTGGCCTCGATATAGGAGAAGGATCTGCCTCCTGTTCTGGCACTGTGGATGCGGGTGATTTCGGCCAAGGCCTGGTCAGCAGAGCAGAGGTTTCTCTTGGAGGCGTAGAAGGAGATTCTTTTGTTGCGGTATTGGGGTCCGGTGTTGTGGAGGGCTTTGTAGGTGTGTGTGAGCAGCTTGAAGGTCATTCTTTTTTGAAGGGGAGCCAGTGGAGGTCTTGTTGGTTCTGGGTGATGTGGTCTTGTTGTGGGATGCTGAGGACGAGTCTGGCTGCAGAGTTCTGGATGCTCTGGAGTTTGTGGAGCAGAGATTTGTTGATTCCAGCTTAGAGGGCATTCGGGTAGTGAGTGCATGGCTGACGGTCTTCCTGGATTCGAAGGGAGATCCATTTAAAGGTCTTGCGAAGTATGCAGAGGGTGTTGAAGCATGTGGAGGCTACGGTGTTGGCCTATGGGTCTGTCACATGAACCATCTTTATCCACTTTAAATCTACCTAAGAAGGAGGTTGGCCATGTTATATGCTCTGCTCTATCATTCACACCGTGTGTGACATCAAATAATAGGGGCAGCAGTAACCAGGGCTGACCCACCAAAGTGTGTGACTGCAAGAACTAGAGGGAAAATGTGTTGGTTGGGATCATGATCAACCAAAGAGCTGAGGGAAGAGAGTATGCATCCAGGGCAGAGAAAATTAGAAGCATCACATTCATTTTTGTGTGGGTGTGTGACATTGTGTCCTTCCCTAATAAATAGTGTTGATTTCTTAAAACTACTTCTAGTGTCAAGGACTGCCAAATATGTATGCTGGTCCACATCATAAGAGTATTATCACTGACACAATTGTGCCAGTTCATGGTATAATTGTGCCATTGCCATAATATTACATCCTTGACTATTTTGGGCATACAAGTCTAGTAATTACATACTTGCTGCCATCACTGACATATTACGAGCATGACTGGCTTGCTTTTAGCCATTCCTGACAGAGTGGCAACCGCTTCTCCCATAATATTGTCCATAACTGATATCTGTTAGGCATCCAGCTGGGGCACAGTGGTAGCCCCGGTTTAATGGTGGGCATTATTAGCATAACAAATGCATTAATAGTGTTATGGTGAGCAAGCATGGCCTATGATTCAAATTCCTGGGTATTTGAAGCAGAATTTGTTCTTCGGAGGCATTTTGTACATGGCGGTACTCACTGAAAACGAAAAGCTGATGTTTAGGGACTGTGTATTTTCTAACAATAAAAACGGATTTGATTTTTAAAGAAAAAAATTATGCTTTTTCTGAAAAGGTTTTTCTTTTGGAAAATTGAGTTTGATTGCTCAAATTGGAAAGTGGTTTTGATAGAAAAATGTGTATTTTAAAAAACTAAGACACTAATGACGACAAAATATTACAATTCTAAAACACATTTAAAAGTTGTTAGCTGAATGATCATTCAATTTGAGTTGGGGAGACTTACTGCTGTGGTATTACCCTTTGTGGCACACAGCATGTGCTGATTTGAATTTTACTCTATTGCAAGCATTTAATATTGAAAAACGTCTTCCTAGCATTCTGCTGATAACTTCATCTGGAATGTGTGGGTGGTGACTACTGATACATCGGTCTTAGGGTGGACATAGTGTAATGGTAATACATATCATCAGCATTTTACAGTGATAAAATAGCCTAGTAGCTCGGCAGGACTTTCCATGAGCAGAATTAGCTCTCACTACAGAAAAGGTTGGAGACCCCTGTGTTAGGAATATCACTCCTCTTTGAAACGCGCAAAAAGAACCAAGGAAGGAACAGGGGGGAAGGAAAGGATAGGAGAAGCGCAAGAGTAAGGAAGGTTAACTCAACGCTGCAATATTCCTGGAAATGCTCAGTCTTACTGTCTGTCTTTCTGTAGGTATTCTTCTGAAGTCTCTCAGCTGACAGTTCTGAACGAAGAACAACCTGAACACGGTAGGCGGAAGACTCGACTCCTTCGTCGACTCAAAACTCTGGAAGAAACTCTGGAGAACGGACTGCTCTCCGTTCTGAGAACCCTGGAACTGCTAATCAAGAAATTAAGTCCCGAAACTCCCGTCAGGAAAACTTGACACTGAGCGATGGACTTCGACTGTGGCTTCACGAAAATCCGTCGTTGAAGTGCGCAGTTACAAACTCGCGCTGTCTCCACATACACTAGACCGCTAAGCGCTCTAGAACCACAAACGGCCGCAGCAGCGGCCATCTTAAGAGAAGGTTTTAGTTGACTCTAACGGGAATAAGGGCAAGCTATCTAATTTATTTACAGGTAAAAATAAATGAGTAAATTCAAGGGGAGTAGGGCTGCAGATAACTGGCAGTATTTACAAGTATACCGAGGGTCATTTTACAGAGGGCAAGGATACCAAACATTTACCCGATTGGGTTTTAGAATGGATCGAGTACTATACCACTGCTTGGAAGAGCATACAGTAGCGACTCTGTGAGACCTGACAGTGTGTATGTAATTTCTAAAAAGCTTATGATTGGTAAACATATACACTAAGCTACTACAAAAGTAAGATTACTAAAAGCCACATTCAAACTGCTTTGTATAACCCACAAAGTAATGAATGGAACAGGACCACTCTTCATCAGGAATAAAATCACCAAATACATTCAACAAAGGAACCTTCATTCTAGATTGGCACCTCGCCTCAGAATCCCACCATACAAGAAAAAAAAACATAATTGGCACATCCTTCTGTGTTCAAGCAACCAAACTATGGAACTCTTTACCCCCAAACATAAAGTCCACAGATAACTACCTTATCTTCAGAAGACTACTCAAGTGTTGGCTCTTCCCCACATAACCACAATACTCAAACATAAATATACAGCATATTCCTCTGTATATAAGCATATATTTTGGACTATAGATGTGTACCTACATATGTGTATTGGTTTGTATAAATGTGTTTAATATTTATGTCTTTAAATATGTAGATATTCGTTAGTTTTCCTTAATAAATGTACATATTACTTATGGTTATATTATTCTTTGTTTAACATGTATATAGGTGACTGCATAAATAAGTAAATATGTTATCATAGCTATCTGCAATTGCTTCACTAATGAATTTCAAAAAATTGATTACAAAAATTAATTAACTCAAAGTACAGCAACACTTGAAAGTCTGAGTTTATTAAATACAACCTAAATCTACATTTATTACCCTTCTTATACATATATACCTTCCATGCACTTATGTATCTTTATATTTTGTGGCTCATCTCCAATGCACTACCCTATATATCACTCTATATCTCTCTCAATATATCCTTTACCTCCACTCTGACTCATCTCAAACCTCATTCTACTACTCTCTCCAATGCCCTACCCTACCCTATTTCTCACCCTGTGCATCTCTCAATGTATCCTCTACCTCCACCCTCTCACTCATCCCAAAACCCATTCTACTACTATGATCCCCAAAATTACCCTTTCTAGACTCTTCCCTCCTCTCCCTTCCTTGCATTATCTCATACCTCTTTTACTATTCAGATCTCCCAAACAAGCCTTTCTAGACCCTTCTGCTTAGTCTTCCCCCACCTCCCCGTTACTCATCCCAAACCTCCTCTTCCTGCTATGAGCTCCAAAAAAGAAAAGAGCATTCTAGACCCTTACCTCTTTTATCTAACCCTGGGTGTAGTTTGCGAAGTAGCGGTACACGAAGCTACGCGAAGTGCACTTCGCACTACGTGAACTTCACGTGGCACTACGCGAGCTGCGTAGTAGCATGTTTGCTCTGTGCAAGATGCGTTTTCAATGATTGCACAGTGCGGACAAGCATCTGGCACTTTGCAATCATTGAAATCGGCATCTTGCACAGTGCAAGGTGTAGTTTTCTTCCGCTCGAGTAGATTTTTACTCGAGGGCAGCTTTCTCAACGCAGACTGGTAGTTTATCATCGAGAGCGGTCGTGAGTATGCGCGACCACTCGCAATGAGAAACCTGACCTTCCTGCGTTGAGAATCTCGCCTGGATGTCATTTTGCTTGCTCGCGGTTGCGAAAATGACGTTGAGGATTGCGAACAAGCAAAAAAATGACCATTGCACTACTCTATGCTGCGCTACGCCTGTTCGCACTGTGCTACGTACAGCTCGCGTATTGCAAAGTTGCGCAAACTTCGCAAACTGCGCGAGCGTAGCGTAGTGCTTCGCCCAGGGTTACTTTTATCACTCCACTATCCTTTTCAATCCAAATAACAGACTAACGTGTCCACCACTCAACTTAATTCCATATTTCACTATGCTATTTACCCACTAATCCGGTTTGGGTTCCGTGGTAGCATGCTACCCACCAAAAGGCACTTCAACACCTCATCAGGGAAAGCTTTATAAATGCAAACCCTTCCCTCCTTTATCCATCTACTATCCTGTACAATCTAAACCAGAATAACAAGTCCACTGCTCAAATCAATATTTCCCTATACTAATTCACCACTAATCCTTTTGGATTCCGGAGTAGCATGCCACTCTCCAAAAAAGCACTTCAACACCTCATTAGGGGAATTAAGCGCTATATAAATGCACTTACAATTACAATATTAGAGGGATGATTTACAAGCCCCTTGTGCCACTGGTGTATCACTATGCGTGACGCACCAGCAGCGCAAACTGCTGCATGATATTTACAAGCACAAGTAAAGTCACCCTGCGTGGCTATACCTGTGCTTGTAACTATTGCCCCTTTTCACGCAACAATTTGCGTGTTGGGGTGTGATATGGGTGTTGCTGTGGGTGTACTGACGCCACACCCATGTCCACTGATGCATTTCCAGTTTTACAAGCAATCGTAAATCTGGAAATGTGTCAGATTGCTATGCCATGCTAGCAATGGCGTAGCGAGGTGCAATGAGTAGAAATCTTTTAATTTCTCCCTGTTTATTTCCTCTTTCAATGCGTGCTGCTTTCTACAGCAGGCATTAGAAGAGGAAAGCATCTCAATTCATATAACTGGGTGTATGAGTATCTGCATGGGTGACTAAGTAGCTGTGTGAGTTGCTGTGTTGGTGAGTTACTGGGTGTGTCAGTGCTTGTATGGATCAGAAAGGTGTGAGTAGCTGTATGAGTTGGTGAGAGGAGGTGTGAGTGAACGTATGGGTGAGTGAGTGGGTATCTGAATAGTTGTATGAGTGAGTGACTAGGTGTGTAAGTCGCTGAATGGCTAAGTGAGTGGCTGTTTTGTTAAGTGAGTTGGTGTGTGAGTGGCTGTATTGGGTGAGTGAGTGTCTCTGTCCATGGATGTATGGGTGACTGAGTGATTGAAGGAATGTGGGTATGGTATGTCAGTGCTTAAGTGGGTGTGTCACTGGGTGTGTAAGTATGGGTGAGTTAGTGACTGTGTTGAGAGGTTATATGGGCGAGTGAGTGTGGGTAAGTGGCTGTATAAGTGGCTGAGTGTGTGATTAGCTGAATGAGAGTATGTGGTTGTGTGAGGAGCTGTATGGGTGAGTCACTGGTTTTATGAGTAGGTGTATGGGAGAATGAGTGAGTGTTGTTGAGTGTCTGTTTGAGTGAGTGGGTATGTAAGTGGTTCTATGGATGAGTGGCAGTACCTCTATGGGCTTGTGAATGGGTGTATGAGTGGGTGTGGGTGGGTATATGAGAGGTTGTATAGGGGTGTGAGTGGGTGTATGAATGCTTCTGTGGATGAAGTCATCAGTGATCCCATCAGTGATGTCATTTGAGATATCATCAGTGATGTCATCAGTGATGTCACTGACATGTCATGAGTGATGTATTGTGTGAGGTCATAAGCAGTGCATTGTGGGGGCATACGTTATAGTTAGCTCAGGTAACTATAACTTCTGAATTTCTATGGTTTTGTACAAGGGAAATATGAGCCTAACTATAACATCCCTGTAACCTTTGTTTTTTTTCAATTCTATTTACTAACTATAAACTCCCTGTAAGCTTTGTTCATTTCATTGAATTTCCAAGGTTTTTTCAATTCTATTTCCTAACTATAACATCTCTGTAACCTTTATTTTTCCGTTATTTTCTATGGTTCAAAATGTTATTTCCTAACTAAAATGTCCTTGCAACCTCTGAATGTTTAAGAGAATGACTGTGTTAATGGATGCATGAGTGTCTGAGTAGGTTTGTCAGTTGGTGTAAGGGTGTCTGACTGTCTCTGTGAGGGGCTCCATGAATGTCTGAGTGGGTCTATGAGTGCATATAAGAGTGTCTGGGTAGGTCTGTGAGTGGCTGCATTAGTATCTGAGTGAGACTGTTAGTGGTTGTGTGAGTGCCTGAGTGTGTGAGTGTTTGTCCAAGTATCTGTGTGGGTGTGTCAGAAGATATGTCACTAACTGGGGCACAACAGAGAAACACCTGCCTCTTTATTGAAAAAGAGTCCAAAGTTTTGCAGAATTACATACCCAAGTGGACTGCTTTCTACTGGTTAATAATGAAGTGGTACCTCCATGTATGTTATGTTATGTTATAAACAAATTTCTTGAGCGCACTGTCACCATGGGTTTCCTGGCGCTAATCGGATAAAGAAAAGAGGAGGAAAGAGAAGTAAAAAATTTAGTGGGGGAAGAGTAGTGTTTTTAGGGATTTCCTGAAAGAAAGAAGGGAGCAAGATGACTTGAGTGAGAGAGGGAGGGAGTTCCACAGCTTGGGGGCTAGACAAGAGAACCTGCGGCCACCCGATCTAGAGAGTTTGAAGCGGGGGACGACGAGGAGCTGGAGGTGGGTGGACCTCAGAGTGCGAGAAGGACAGTAAGAGGTGATTAGAGATTTAAGAAAAGCAGGGGCGGGACCTGTGAGGGCTTTGAAGACCAGGCAGTGAACCTTGAAAATTATTCTTTCGTTCACTGGTAGCCAGTGAAGGTGGCGTAGTAAGGGTTGGGCCGACTGCCATTTAGGGATTTTGAAGACAAGTCGAGCAGCCTGGTTTTGAATGATCTGTAGCCTAGACAGCTGAGATTTAGGGAGACCGTAGTAGATAGAATTAGAAAAGTCCAACCGGGACATCACCAGGGCTATTAGGACTTGCAGCAAGGCTTCAGGCGATAGAAGGTGAGCGACTTTCCGTATCCTGTAGAGCTGGAACATGCAGGAAGATGTTACTGCGCTCACTTGTGCCTTGAGAGTGAGCCCGGAATCAATCAAGACTCCGAGGCTCTTTACACATCCAGCAGGAGAGGGAGGTGTTCCGAGCTCAATAGGCCAGTACTGAGGGCCCCAGAAAGGGGCACTTCTCCCTGGGAGAAGGAGCTCAGTCTTGCCCGGATTGAGCTTGAGTTGGTTTTGATTCATCCAGTGCTGGATGTGTGTCAAGGCTGTCTGGAAGTTAGTGACAGCGTCAGGAGACAATGGAGGATGAGGTAATGTCACCAGTGATGCAATGTGATTGTTCCTCATATGTTTGTATCCAGAAATGTGTGATAAGATGAAAGTTATTATACAAAAGACGACAAGAGTACAAAGAAGTAAATCTCCACCAAACAAGGGTCCTTCTTCTTAACTATATAAAGTAAGTGCATCTTTGTTTGGTGGAGATGTCCTCATATTACACAGCATCACAACACAAAATCTAAATAAGTGGGAAAAGTGCTGCAGGCCCTTTTGGGGACCTTCCCAGTCAAAAGGCAGGAAGCCCTTTGCGTACTATTAAGGTGGACGGGCCATAGCTAAATGGGAGGAGCTTCCAAGTGATTTACACATTTGCATACTCCTAGTAATTTAAAGGGAGAACAATGGACTCTGCTCTGATCAGGAGGCGACAATAGAATTATGATGCATTCACCTCCACAAAGGATTTCAGATTGGTTTTCAATTTGAAATTGTGGAAACACACACTTGGCTTCCCTTCGCCAACCAAGGAGTGAGACTTATTTGTCTTTGACAGAAGTAGAGCCTTAACTGGCACACCTGGTATGTTTACATTTGTAAATGCTTCCTGTTGAGGTTTAATTTCTGTGAAATGTGCATCAGGGCCAGAACGGAAGCTCATCTGCCTGTTTATTGAAGACCTGGCTGTTCGAGCAGTAGCATACCCCTCCCCCCAAGCGCCTTGAGACCCTCCCGGGTGAGTAGTGCGCTATACAAATGGCATGATTGATTGATTGATTGATTGAACAAGAGTCCACACTTTTGCACAAAATATCTACTCAGCTGGAGTACTTTCTACTTTAGTTGGTAAGTGGTGTGTAAATTCCCTGCGTATATTCTACACTGTAGCTGTGTAATGGAGCATGAGGAAATGTCTCCAGGTACGTTATGTGCATTTGGCAATGTGACTGTTCGTGTGCATCCTTCTGCAGAATTCTGTGATAACATAAATTCTCCTACATAGAGAACAACAAGACTACAAAGAGGTAAATCTCCACCAAACATGGGAACTTCTTATTAGCTATATGAACAACTGCTTTTTTTATTTGGTGGAGATGTCCTTTTTTTTCTTCGGCAACAGGAATGCATCATGAAAACCAGTGGGAAAAGTGTTGGAGGGCCTTTTAGTAAGCAGCCATTATCCTTGCATAAGGCTAGAAGACCATTGCATGCAAATATGGGAGTTGCGCACCTGTCATGACCCGACCCGAAGATATATAGACAGTTTAAACGTTTATTTAAGGTAAGTGGTTTACTAATAAAGTGATATAAGGAGTATAATTGTAGAGAAAAAACATTTTAAAATAGGTTTTAATACTTTTTAGGAAGTTGCGATGTCATCCGGCACAGTGCCGTCATTTATTTTTGGATCCTTAGAGGGGAAGCAACTCTGGCATATTTTTAGGAGTAATAAAGATACACTCACAAACTTTTAATATTTTTTCACAGTAAAAGGTTTGGTAAAATAATGACAAAGGTAATGCAATCGTTGAGAAAAATCATTTTCAAGGTGGTTTTAACAAATTCTGAGGAATTGCGACAGCAGCGCGACTCCAATGGGACATAGAAACCAATGGTTTTAATTAGTTGACCACCTTTCTATTATTAACAGAGGATGATTCCACCCCTTTTCCTCCATCTTTTTGTTGAGTCTCTGGAATTTCACACCTGTGTATTGTCTCTGGCACTTCTGTCTTTTTTGGGTGTTTCTATTTAGTTTTTTGGGAGTTGAAGATGGCATCTGGAGGTTCTCAGAGTCCTGAAGAACATGGAAACTCGCCCCTGCATGAAGATCCACCAAAGGCCAAGAAAGAGGGAATAGTATGGACCTATTCCATGATACCAGAAGGAAAGAAGAAGGTGAATGCGAAGGTCACATGCATTGTTTGCAACAAAATCCTCTAGAGGATAATACAAAAAGTCTCATGCACTCAACCCACCTTTTGAGAGAAGAGGGAGATTGATAAAGGAGGGACCAAACATGGTGAGCAACCAAGCACTACATCTGTTCCAGTGCTGGCAGCAGAACCACCTCTCACTGTTGAGGAATTTGCTGCAGTTGGGGAGTATTGCCTGAAATGTAAGGTTCTTTTTTTATATAACTTTTTATTAAATCAAATCACAGTCATCCTTACAAAAATCATAGTACATGTCAATAAAGAGTTGCAGTACACACATAATCACATGTTACACGTTGTAAGCAATCAGAGGTATCACTGTACAGTTCTCCTGTGCATTGCCATGTCATCTGTTGGTGATGTACATATATTGCCTCTAAACACCTTCCACCCCCCATTTCTGATCCCATTTCTTAGGGCAGCCCCTCATTTTGTATACCTCCTTCTCCGCTATCATGCATCGATCCATCTCTGCCACCCATCCCACTGTTAAAGACTGTGTGTTGGAACCCCAGAGTTGTGCAATAGCTCTCTTTACTAATAGGTATCCCAGTGCCTCCCATTGTTGTTCTATCTCCGTCAAATCAGTAGCCTCCCATACGTTCAATGTAAGGTTATTTTTACAGCAGGGGAGCGATTATTCCATGTGATTGTTCAGAACATTAACACTGAGAAATATTAGGTTTTTCCCCCTCATTTGCTGGTGCAATTTTCTGGTTTTCCTTAGCAAGCCCCGTGTTTCAAACTTTTTTCACAAAACTTTTTTTTAAAAACATGAAATTCAAAATGGTTAGAAAATACAATTAAATGAAAAAAAAGTTTTAACAAAACGGTTCTTGTTAGAACAACCATGAAATAATAATTATATTTTACATGTATGTTTGTAACACTGTGAATATGTCTTGTTATGTTTGTCATTGTGTGTCTGAGTATATTGGTGAGTGTGAGTGTCTGTATGGGTGAGTGAGTGAATTTGTGTCAGTGACTGTATGGGTGAATGAGTGTGTGTATGAGTGCCTGCTTCGGTGACTGAGTGCATCTGTTGGTGGATGTATGGGTGACTGAGTGGGTGCATGAGCGGCTGTATAGGAGAGTGAGTGGGTGTGTAAGTGGCTGTGAGAGTGAGAGGGTGTGTGAGTGGGTGTGTGAGTAGCTGTATGGGTGAGTGAATAGATGTGTCAGTGGCTCCATGGATGAGTGAGTGGGTGTGTAACTGCCTGGATGGGTGGCTGAGTATGTGTATGAGTGGCTGTATGAGTGAATGAGTGAGTGTGAGGGCCTGTATCAGTAAGTGAGTGGGTCTATAAGTGGCTCTGTAGGTGAGTGAATGCATTGGTGACTATATGGGTGATTGAGTGTGTGTGAGTAGGTGTTTCAGTGAGTAAGTGGGTGTGTAAGTACCTGTATCAGTGAGTGACAAGGCCTATGAATGGGTGTATGGGTGAGTGAGTGGGTGCGAGTGGCTATATGGGTCAGTGAGAGGGTGCGTAAATGACTGGATAGGTAAGTGTGTAGGTGTGTGAGCTCAATGAGTGAGTGAGTGGGTGCATGAGTGAGTGTATGGGCGAGTGAATGGGTGCCTGATGGTTGTGTGACTGAGTGAGTGGGTGTGTTACTGTTAGCATAAGGGATGAAGAGTGCATGAGTGGCTGAATGGGTAAGTGAGTGCATTGCAGAGTGCCTGTATCAGTGATATCATCAGTGATGTAATTTGAAATGTCATCAGTGATATAATTAGTGATACCACGGACCATGTCATGAGTGATGTAATATGTGAGGTCATATGCAGTGCATTGTTGGGACGTAAGTTATAGTCAGCTTAAGTAACTATAACTGCGGAGTTTAACTGGCTTTTGTATGAGTAAAATCTGAGTCTAACTATAACGTCCCTGCATCCTTTGTTTTTTTCACTGAATATATAATGTATGCATATATATAAGGTCAGTACACTGATAATTAACCTAACTTATGTAACTCCCAATGTGACTCCTGTGAAATAACGGTAGTACACCTCATACAATAGTATACCAGAGCATGCCATGCCAATCCATACCATAACACTCTATACATACCAAAGTGTACCATGACATACCATACCATACCAATGTAACATAGCTCACAACGTAAGAGCATGCCATTGTATAGCATCACATAATATTGAAAAACTTCACACAAGTGCAAAAGCATACCTTGCAAGGCAGTCTGCAGGGCGTACAAGTAGCAACATGATTGGAAATCTCTGTCACTGGCTTTCATTGAAGTACGCTCCAGATGGTTAAACTACATTTCCATGCAAGGAACTTTGCTGCTTG
This sequence comes from Lissotriton helveticus, assembly GCF_964261635.1. Taxonomy (NCBI): domain Eukaryota; kingdom Metazoa; phylum Chordata; class Amphibia; order Caudata; family Salamandridae; genus Lissotriton; species Lissotriton helveticus. Next base: position 345,662,305 of record NC_136067.1, on the reverse strand, counting down.
GGCATTTAGAATTTGCAATGATGTTTGTTCTTGAGGCCATTCCATGAAGACCTGCACTGATTCAAGGCAGAGCCCAGCATCTGGTTGCTTTTAAGGTGTCTAAAGTTCACGCATTTAACTGGGAATTTATTCGACAATGCAGGAAATGTAGCCGGCACAACTGGAATCAGTGAGCAGAGATTGCCTCTCTCTGTTTCCAACTTGTTCTGTCTAAGTGCCATGCATTAACTTTGATAAATCCTGGGTTATACTTGTGAACCTACTAGAGACACAAACTGGTAGTTCTTTTTAAAGCATGGAAGTGTAAATAGGAGAAAGTCAGTTAACCAACAATTCTCCTTACTGCATAATAATCAGCAGACAAATATTTGTGGTTCGTTAATTTATTACAAATCCAAAAATAACTGGGCATGGAGACACCTCAACATGAGGGTATAGAAATAACAAAAGAATTAGCATGAAGCTAAATCTAATCATCCAATTTAGACAGTGCATTATGAATACAATTATTAATTCAAGAAGTAGGATACAGAGAAACAAGAAGCATTAGTCCAAATTTCCCTGCATGTGTAAATCTATCCCTACTCTAGCTCTAAGTTGACATCCCTAGAGAAGCATCTTCAATGGGAAGGAAAGAATGTGTCAGTGCGTGGAGTCTTCCTAAGAAGTCGCTCCACCATCAATGGATCAATTAGCACAAAGCCACTAACGCAAAGAAAATGCTCGCTCTGAGATGCTCTCCCTCCTAAGGCAAGAAAGAAGTGGGTACATTCCCTAGTTCCAAAAATCAGTTATCCAAAGATACCATTCCCATAATGCACCTTGCATCACGCCATATACTCTGGGTGCTGTTCTGGACGTACTTTTCAACGGTATTGTCCATGTACCTTCTTCGCAAATATTTGCACTTGGCTCCCATGCCTTCTTTCGTATGAAACAGTCTCTGTCTTTATCACTTGTAACCCATTGAACTGCAACTCCTTCTCTCCCACTCTAGCTAATAAAATACAGACGTTACTTTTCCTAAAGAATGCTTCTCCACCTGCAATGGAAACATGAGAAAGAACATATTCTGCAGTGCACATGAAATACGACTATTAATTCTATAAGAAGAGTTTTCAGGGACTTGCATTTCGGGCCTATGATTTCAGCTAATGTAAGAACATGTCACTCTCAGCACCACAATTCGAATAATCATTGTTGAATTTCAACTAATACATTCATCCACTAATTAGATAATCTTATTTGTCAAACACATCTAATATGTGAGTAGTGCCAGCTTCACAGCACGTGTTTTACATGTTAACGTTTTCTGGTGGTTGCATTTATTTCCTACATTAATTCTCTATGACACTTGTCACATAATGTGTTAATACCTTTCTCAATTCTAACACTTCATGTTAACATCGTTTGCAAGATTAAATGTGGATGCGTTCTACACGTGATTATAATGCACCCCTACAAATAAAATGAAATTTCCGCTCCATCAAACATTTGACACCTCAGACACAAAAACAGGCACTCCTCTCTGCCCTAAGCTAGCGCAGCTGAATAGTGTCTGTTACGATGCATCTCAAAACCATGTGTGACTTAACAACGCAGTCAGTACCATTACTGTGTTGTTACCACAAGTTCCATTACAACGCAAGTCATTACAACTACTTGCTTTAGGGAAACGCTGGACTTTGGAATAGTTTAAATTACTATTCCAACTCCAGTTGGTGTACCAGTAGAAAAGGTGTTGACCTTAAAACTCAACACCAATCCAACACCGCATTCCGTAAATCAAGTTGTTGTAATGACTTGCGTTGTAATGCAACTTGTGGTAACGTCGCAGTCATGGTAGTTGATGTGAAGACACTATGATGTAATGCCTGCATTGTAATAGATGTTTCCCAGCGCAACTCTTCATGATATGGCCTCAGGACACTTCATATTAGGCGGCACTTACTCAACACAGACCTTGGTTTTATCCTTGCAGTGTGTACACTTAGGGGCAGATTTACAAGCCCCTTGCGCCACGTTTACGCCGCTGTTGCGTCACGCAAGTCGGCGTAAACGTGGCTCATCCCTACGAGGCATTTACAACGTGACGCATCTATGGAGATGCGTCACGGTGTAAGGCCCTGCGCCACATGAAACCTGCGTCAGGTTTCATGTAGGCGTTCCGGTGCAGGGGGGGCGTTCCGTCGCAGGAACGCCCCTGAAAAGTGACTCAGTGAAATCTACAAGATTTCACTGAGTCACTTTCCCAACGCTGATGCGTCAAAACCCTGCGCCTGCTTGAAGCAGGCGTAAGGCTTGACGCACCACGTTAAAGATAGGGCAAGTTGGAAAAGTGCTGGAGTTGCGTGCCGCACGCAACACAACTTCAGCACTGCGCCAACTTTACGCCCAAGATGCGACACGCATCTGTTCATTCCTGCGCCATGGTGCGCCGCATTGTAAATGCGGCGCATCATGGGTGGCGCAAGGATGAACTTGCGTGCCGTATCTTTCCTGGCGCATCTCTGCCGATTTGCAGAGATGCGCCAGGCAACGTAAATCTGCCTCTTAATTCATTTACCCCGAAAATATTTCAAGTTAGGGCTTGCATTTTAGATGGTACCGCTTGCGAACAGTGAGCAGGGTTTGCCTCTATCTGTTTCTTAGCTGTGATGTCAAATATAATGCTCTTACTCGGGTTAACTGAATTCACTTTACATACTATAGGCGTATAAAAACAAGATCTTGCGGGGCTGTATAAGGGCAGCACATCATGATACATCCGCTTGGGCCATATCAGAAAAACATGCATTCATTCAGAGATAATTCGAGTGGATGAATGTCATGTTGTCTAGGTTTAGCCCTCCATTATAAAACAATTCGACGCCGAGGCCCTTCTCCCGGGGTGACGACCTTTACTCATCTTACATTTTCATTCTGTGGTTTCACTAACTGATTGCATTGAGGAAAAACACACCTTTGACAGAGCCCAGATATAATACAGTATTTATTAAAAACGACAGGAAAGCGCTTGATTGGACTCGTGGCCTCTGTTTCTTGGCCACCTCCGAGGTGCAGGGATTCTGTTGACTTGTTCTGATGATGTTCACAAAGAAACAATATACACTTGTCTGATGAACCAGAACAACTAATCTCCCACAGCAATAAGAGATTTGTAAATGTCACTGCGCATTGGGATGCTTCCAGCTGCCAGAGCAGCGCGCGAACATTCCATCGATGACCTCTGAGAGGTGAGCACAAGAAATTAGAAAACTGAAAGCTGGCATTTTACCCCTGAAGATCTTTAATCAAAACCAGCCAATATTCTTGTTGTTAAGCTACCTGGTGCGTTACGTTATTTGTCATTAATTAAATTGCGTTTGTGTGGCAACCTGTATTTGTGCTTTTTAGTTTCTTATCCTGGTTTCAGATCCCAATAGAGCCTGTTCCACGATTTGTTGTAATAGTTACACATTATTTTAGCGTCTTTTTATGTAGATATTCTATCGACATCCAGATCACTCAAACAGTTATGAAATGTAATTTTGCTTGCATAAAATATAGCAGCTTCATGTTATTTGCAATGGCTTCTAGTTAAATGCGTAGAGCATTATTGGAATAAATGACAACCGGGGTCATATAATCCTTGAGGGGCACTGTTCCTGTTTGCTCTGCCGTACACCTTTAATAACGTGTGCCAGGTACAGACCGTGGCAGTGAGCCCTATTAAAATCAATGCAGTGTCACCAAAGCTGCCACCAACTCATGGCTGCCCTAGAGTCAAAGTGTTTGTGAAAGGCAGGGGTGCTTTAGAAAGCGGCCACTCCATCCTTCACAGTGCAGGCAACACGCAGTCTGCACTTTGCACTTCAAGGGGGGGGAGGGGTTCCTGCAGGTGGGTGCTCTGAGTGACAGCACCAGTGTACACCTGTAGGTCTGGGGGTCCAGGAGTCCTCTCTCTCTCATTTGAAATGGGAGTCCTCTTTGGGCACTGTTAGACCTAGCCCTCTCTGCAGAGTCACCCCTAAACATGTTTGCCTTCACCTCTCCTGTTTTCCAAACCCACTTTTGTCCACTTTAGAACGCTGCCCACTTTACCACTACTAACCAGTGCTAAAGCACTTGTGTGTTCTCCTTTAAACATAGCAAAATCAGCTTAAACCCGATTGGCAGTGCCCAGCAAGCAGTGGAACAACAAGTTATTATCATTTTTTTTTTTTGCTGTACTCTGAGCCAGTTTGGGCAGGGCAAGACTCACGGCTGTGAGAGGGAGCAGGATTGGTTTGCGCTCCCTTCCAAAGTGTGCATGACTGTTTGGCAGGTAGTTATAGTTACTGTTAGAACTGGGGGTCTCTAGTTGGCAGAGGTAGGTACCACTGTCCAAATAGGGACCCTTGCTTCTAGTCAGGGTAAGGAGGAAAACCTCTGAGATAACCCCTGCTCACCCCCTTGTTAGCTTGGCAAGAGCAGTCAAGGCTTATCAAAAGCAATGTGTAAAGTATTTGTACCAAAACTCACAGTAACACAGTGAAAACACCACAAACTGACTCCACAACAGTTTAGAAAAATAAAGGTATTTAATCTAAACTACACAAGACCAAAACGACAAAAATCCAACATACACAGTTCAAGAATATTGTTGCAAAAGAGTTCTTAATGTTAGCGGTAAAATAATCCACAGTTACGTGAAAAGTTCACAGTTGCGTCACGTTTAGCCAACAGTACCTTTAAATGCGACAAAGTTCCAAAACAGAAGCTGTTGCGGTAGAAAACAAGCTTTGCGACACTCCTGAGACCTTGGGGAGGTGATGCGACAATTCCGCTGGATGTAGCGGCGTGTTGCGATGACTCAGATCTGTATGGGGAGGGTTGCGGTAACTTGTATGGATTCCGGTGCGGACGTTCCGTTGATTAAAAAGGCTCGCAAAGGCACGATGCGAGGATTCTCTGGGGGTGCGACTGTGAGAAGTTGGCCTGGTATATGATGTTCACTATTCTAGTGAGCACCTTGCACCAATCCAAACAACCCTTATGGTGATGGTTGTAAAGTCAACCTTATAGAACAGCTATCCTAGTGGTAGCATGAACGAAGCAGTTTTAGGCTAACACTTCAGAGAGCATGTGAAGCCAATTGTTTTACCAATAATAATCCCTTGAATACCAAATGAAAGGACACCACACAAGGTATATATCAAATATATATGTATTTTTTACTAACACAACCCCTCTGCACTCTTTATGAGGTCAGAGTTCGAGATACAGCACAAGTTACTCAATAAGCATACTATAAGTTGCACAAATACAATTCTGCCCTAGGGGCCTCACGAACCATATACTAAAGGAGTGGTATAAGAACCACTGCAGAAAAGGTGAATAGGCCTAGGGCCTGGAGAATCGCTGGGGCTACACAGGACTACCAACGGATTGGGAGTAGGAGACCCACAGGACGCATGTGCAGTGTCTAAACACACACGCGGGTTACCATAGAAAGTCAACGGGAACGTAAACGTCACAAAGTAATTGATTTAGGACACTTCCGAATGGACCACAGGAAAACCCTGTTAAACTAGGACACTTGGATAGTTACTACCTACGGGAGCACCGGAGTACTCGAGTTACCTCACCCAGGGAAGCCGGGTGCATAGGTGTGAAGTGGTGTCGGGTTTCGTCGTCGAATCCTATGGAGAGCTGCAAGAAGATTCTGCAGGCGACCAGGAGGAAGAGGTCTGGGTGGATCCAAGGGTGGATCGGAGTCGAGAAGAACCTGAAAGCAGAAGAAACAGAGTCTGGGTCATTGGCCAGTGACTGGGAAGGAACCAGGCGATGTCGAGATGCAATCATGGGAAGATGCAAAGCTTGTCTCTGCAGCCACGGGGACCAGGAGGCGTTAACGACAACCAGGAGCTGGATACAGACTGTCCCACAAAGGGTCTCGCAGTTGGTGGTGTCGGCGTCCGGATTGGAGTCAACAATCCGTGGCAAAGGCAACCCACGCTGAAAGAGAAGATCGGCTTCTAGTTCAGACCAGCAAGGTCTGGGAGCTTCCCCTTTACAGGAAAGCAGGAGCAAGCCCAGAGTAACCAGGCAAGTGGTGTTGTTCCAAGGTGATCTCTTCAGAAGGGCCACTAGCCAATGTGCTAGCAACCGCAAAGACGTGTCAAGGAGAAATGCAAGCACAGGCCCCACACGGCACTCGTGGAGTGTGGAGGGCTGGGCTTCGGTGCACTTACGGCTCGGGATTGGGGCTTCCCAAACCCCAATGCACAACTTTGAGGACGCCTCAGAAGCTGCACAGTTAACAAAAAGCAGGTTTTGCAGGATGTCCGGTCCCACATCTCTCGTGCCGGCCACGGGGCTCAGCTTTGCTGTAGATGTGGGCCGGAGTCAGAGAAGTCTGGAAGTCTAGAGACTGAGTCACTAGGTCATCGGGATCTGGCTGGAGCATTGACAAAGCAAACTGGGGGTGCCTGTTTGCACAGGGTGGTCACTCCTTGACCACAAGGGAGATTCTTCAGTCTTCTAGTTGCAGTAGAATGTCGAAGGTCCAGAGTTTCAGTTCAGAGTTTCAGTTCATGATAATCTAAAGTCTCTAGACTCAGCTCCTACCTATATACTGATTTAAGGGGCTGGATTACCTGCTAGGTCCCTCCTATGGGTGGGACCTGGGAAGGGGGTGGTTACAACCTTTTCCCTTTGTCCAGTTTTGCACCAGAGCTGGGGCTGGAGTGCCCCAGCAACTGGTTTGAACCAGGCTATGAATGGGGTACCTTGTGTGCCCCAGGCAGTGTCCCATTTCATTCAACTCACCCTGCCCCAATACACTACAGGCTGTCTGGGGAGGTGCTAGCACCTCCCAAGACAGGAAACCTATTGTCCAGGCCTCCCCAGCCGGAGTTTCGTCCAGCAGCAGGAGGTCAGACTCGTGTCTGTGGCAGCAGCATCCATTTTGTGATGCTGAGGCTCTGTTTACCTTTAACCGGGTAAAGCTACAACTACATGTCTTCTCCCTCTAGAAGGGTGGAATGCTACCCCCGCCGCCAGAACTGGTGGGGGGGGGTAGTATTCCAAAGCGTATGACACATTACATGATATGTTTTTATAAAGCCCAACCAAAGTTAGCATTAACCGTGAGGATTATAATGCACTTAAGAGTATATGGTATGGCTATATCATAGAACAGCTATAAGGACATGGTTCCGAAAGCTGCAGACAGGCTCAGCTCATGCTAGAGCACCATCTTACATAAAACCAAGCACTCTGCCTCCAGGATTGTTAAGGCCTGCCATAGGAGTGACTTATAGGTATAAATGTGTCTATATATAATGGTAGGTGTAGGAATACTATACCTAAGCAAGGGGTGATTATACAACCTTGCCCCAGCAGAGTGATCAGCCAGTTGTGTCAGTTTGGATGGCCAGCCAGGGGTGGCATAATACATGCTGCAGCCCCTGGTAGGCCTTGGATGCACCTATGCCCTGGGTGCCTATGGTACACTATACAGGGACTCACAAGGTGACCCAATATCCAATTAGGTATGTACCTAAAGTACATGGAGTCCATTTTACAGAGAGAGCAGATAGCCTGGGGCCATGAATAGCAGGATCCTAGGCCAACTAAGTCAAAAACCAGCTAAACACTAGGCAAAAAGTTGGGGTAACCATATAGTCAGATTTCCACCTTCCTACAGCGACGATCTCTTGGGTGACGATGCGCAGTCCAGCGGCGATTTCCTTATGCAGCTCCTCGATGCGATGGCTCTGCGGCGATTCTCGCAGCGACGTGATACGGTGATCTCACCCAGCAGCAGCAGGCTCTGCGACGATGTTCGTAGCGGCGGAAACGAAGGGTGCGACGTCTTTGGGCAGCGCGGCAGGCGCTGCGACGATCTCGATCTTTGTAGCGGCATGAATTTTCACGCTCGGCCAGGTTTGCGATAGATTTTCTGTAGCAAAGTCTTTAAAAGCGTGATTTCCAGTTCCCCAACACAGGTACAACTTCCAGAGGCACCATACATGGGCCAAGCACTCCAGGAAGGACAGAGCTCTCTCAGCAGAGCTCAAGGAAGCTGGGGGTGAAGTCCTTTTGTTCCTGGGACATCAAAAACAGGGAGCCAGCTCTTCTCAGGCCCTTCGAGATTCCTTCAAGCAAGGGGACACAGCACAAAGCAAAGTCCTTCCCCTCTCCTTCGCAGCAAAGCAACAGCAGGTCAGTCCAGCAGAGCAACAGCAGGACAGTCTTCCTTCTTCAGTTTCAGCTTTCTCCTTGGCAGAGGTTCCTTCTTGATTCCAGAATGATCACATTTTCTGTTGTCAGGGGTCCTGTACTTAAACACCTAAACATCTTTGTTCTCTCCTCTGTGAAAGTGGGCCCTGAGCACGGTCTGAACCAGTTCTGGGTGTTCCGTGAGCACTTTGTTTTCATGGCTTCTCATTTCCTTTCAGAGTGAGGGGCAGGGTCGTCAGCTGCCCAGCAGGAGCTGGAGCCAGCATTGTGGAAGGCAGGCACAGCCCTATTCAGGCCCAGGTGCTATCTCCTCCCACCACTCAAGTTGCACATGCAGTCATTCAGCCTAGGGCTGACTCCGCCAGCCTCCTGGGAAATCCCCAGCCTCTGTCACTCTCAAACCAGACAGTCAATTCACAAACAGGCCAAGACACACAGAAAGGTCAGACAATAGAACAGCAACTTTCTGAAAGTGCTGTTCTCAAACACAGGATTTAAAAACAGCCTTTCCTAAAAGATGTGTTATTAAATTCTGAGTTCAGGGATACCAGACTTTTATATCCTATCTTGCTCCTATGGGAAAATATGCTGGTAGCCACTGTAGCCAGCATCCCCCATGATAGCCTATGGATTAAGATAGCCTTACAATAGTGAAGTACATGCTCTACCCTTCACATACACTGCACCCTGCCCAAGGGGGTACCTTGGGCCTTCCGTAGGAGTGACCGATGTGCACAGAAAGGGAAGGGTTAGGCCCGGTCAGTGGGGATACTGACCAGGAAGACATGGTAGTTCACAGACTGCACACAGGCACTGCGGTGGCAGGCCTGAGACACCATTTTAGGGCTACTCATGTGGGTGGCACAATCAGTGCTGAAGGCCCACTAGTAGTATTTCCATTACCAGCTCTGGCACACTTAGTGTACTTTACTAGGGACTTCTTGGTAACACAAATATGCCAATCATGTATATCCAATCACAATAACAATTTACACAGGGAGCACTTACACTCTGACACTGATCAGCAGTGGCAGAGTGTCCAAAGCATCTAAACCAGCAAAAACGAAATCCAGCACAGCATCAAAAATACAGGAGGTAGAGGCAAAAATACAGGGGAAACCACGCCAAAGATGCCAGGTCTAACAGTTACAACCTATTTTCCATAGGAAAAGCTTTTTTTGATTTACTTGTAACTTTGGCGTTGGTTAACGAATGTTTATGAAATATTCTAAAAAGTTGCTTTTTTTAGGTCAGCTCCTATCTTGAAAGTTTGGTGGTGATTCGTCAAGTGGAGGCTGAGAAAAAGGGGGGTCCCAAAACGCATTTTCCCCATGTTAATTTACATGGGACGAGCTACAGCGCGAACTGCTGAACGGAATTACCCCAAATTTAGCAGAAAGGTAGAGCTTGGTTCAGAAAGCGACCTTTATTTTAAATGGTGTAAACCCGTTCAGTAGTTTTTGAGAAATTCAAAAAAGAAGAGTAAAAAATGAATTTCCCATAGGAAACTTTGGGCAAAGCTACAGCCAAAACTACTGAACGGAATTACCCCAAATTTGGCACAAAGATAGTGCGTGAGTCAGAAAGCGATCTTATTTTAAATGGTGTAAATCCATTCAGTGGGTGCTGAGAAATTAGAAAAATAATAGTTTCAATAAGTCCTGTGCATGAGTTTCACTCTGATTGGCTGCCAACACTCCAAACCTGGAAGTGTTGGCAGCCATCTTGTGGCTCAGTAGAATCGAGTCAGAAAACAAAGGTAGAAAAGAAGAGAAGGGGCAGAGTAGAAACACTCTGACCCCCTAGGCCTGGTCAGGGGGTCCCAGAACGACCCCTCCATTTATTTTTATTTTTTTTATCAGTGTAATTCACACTTGGGTAATGGGTTCCCATGTTTTTCTTTAATGAGATGGGTAGGTAGGTGGGTAGGTCCCTGGGGCATTTCTTAAAAAATAATAGCGGGGGTCGCTGGGGCTGCTGTTGCCCGCCGGGGTCCCCGTAGTCTCAGGGCTTCAATCATGTTGGGAGGGGTGTTGCGTGGTTCAAATCTGTAAATCCGTTCAGTAATGTTTGAGATATTAAAGGACAAAAATATATATACATCTGGTCGGTGCCTTACTCCCGAGCATGAGCTTACCTCTGATTGGCGGCTAACTCTTCACAGCAGGAAGTGTCCTCTGATTGTTACCAGCCATCTTGTGCCTTGCATCAAGTGAAAATATAAAAGAAAGGTTCCGGGGGCAATTTATTATAGCGGAGCTCTGTGTAATGATGATTTGGATGCAGTGAATGTTTAAGATTTAGTAACAATAAAGGAGAAACAGGTGAGCGCCAGGCAGCACGACTTCCACTACAGGACACTAGAGGAAGATGACCTTTTCATGCTCCCAGTGCCCAAAATCACCACTTCTGACGTATGCCTTTAGAAGCCAGTCCGTCAGCTCGCAGCTGTCTACCTTTGCGAGCTAGTACGCTGTTGTGCCTGTACCTCTGCGAGCTACTACGCTGCTGTTTCTTTGGGAGTGGATGGTTCGTAGGTCTGCCTCTGTGAGTCGAGCGGACTGGCTGCAGTTGTCCCTCTGTGAGCCTGGGTACGAACTATTCATAAGTCTTACTATATGAGCATTGAAAAGCCATTTTGTGATTGAGTCAGTTAGCTGGCATCCGTCCGAGGCATTTTTGAAAACATACCGTAGCTCTGGCTGTGAGAGATTCCCCTTTCACTCTGCCTCTCCCCACATCAGCAGGTAATGCACTCTCTTCCCACATCATTAGCATACTGTCAACAACCTTCTTGGGACGGCAAGTCTCCCTCTGCGAACCACTGATGGGCTCGCAGCTCTTCCAGTGCGACTTCATGGGCTGCACTTTTACGAGCCAGGCCGCCGGTTTGCAGGTCTGTGAGAAGAGATGAAATGGAGGCAACGATGATGCAGGTCGGACACCCAACAGTACTCGACTTCCCCCAGCAGCAGCTGCTTGTCCGCCATCCCCGCTCACCCCCCACAAAAAAATGTGACACAAACGTTTTTAAATGTGGAGCCTAACAAATCGGCTGGTGTTGTAGTTTTAATTAAAAAAATGCTTCTGAGGTTGGACAAATAAGAATCTTAGTCATGTATGGATTTACATATAAAACATTTTATTAAAACAAAACAATAACAAATAAAGCTCTGTGTGTAAAATATTTTATTAAAAGAAAACAAAAACAAATAAAACTATGTACAGCCATGGCGTGTCATCCCTCGACAATTTGTGAATCCCAGCCTGCAAGACAAAAAGAAAAATAAGATGGTGCTTTATGCATCCAGCAAAGGAGAGAGAGAAAGAGAGGAAGAGTGAGATACAAGGAAGATAGAAAGAGAGAAACAGTGTGAGAGAGAGGAAGAGAGAGAAAGAGTGGGAGAGGGGAAGAGAGAGAATGAAAGATAAAGACAGGGAGGAAGCGAGAGAAAGAGTGAGAGAGAGAAAGAGATATAAGGAATAGAGAAAGAGAGAAACTATGAGAGAGAATAGAGAGAGTGAAAGAGAGAGAGAGATGGAAGACAGAGAGAGAAAGAGGAAGAGGAAGAGAGAAAATGGAAGAGAGAGAGAAAGAGTGAGAGAGAGGAAGAGAGAGAGACAAAGAGTGAGAGAACGGAAGAGAGAAATAGAAAGAAAGAAAGAAAGAGTGAGATACAAGGAAGAGAGAAAGAAACAGTGTGATAGAGAGGAAAGAGAGACAAACAGTGTGACAGAGAGGAAGAGAGAGCAAGAGAGAGAGAGGAAGTGAGAGAAAGAAAGAATGGGGGAAAGGGAGGAAGAGACAAGGAAAGAGAGAAAGTGTGTGAGAGAGAGAAAGGAAGAGAAGGAAAGGGAGTGTTGACACTGGAGAAAATCTTCACAGCTCACCTTTGTGTCACCGGTGTGTCTCCAACCACGTGCCGGGAAATACTGCACCCTCAAGTTTAGTCATATGAAAGATAGTATAGAATTAATAATTGCAGACTATATACAACTGCACACTCGTAATTCTGTGTTTCGGCTCTGCCCACCAGGCTGCTGCATCCCATCCACTTCCACTGCCCAGAGGTGTCTAACAGCCGCTGTGCACCCAGGGCCATATTATCAAGAATGGCAATAACATTATCGCCGCTTTAGCAGCGGCAAACTGCAGCAAAAGCGGCAATAAAGGGCTTGATAATATACCCTTGTGAATTCCCATAGAAGCGCCCAGGTTTGATGTCCTTCACACCAGGACCTGGGCTTTAATGGGAATTCTCAAGGGCATATTATCAAGCCACTTATAGCCGCTTTAGCAACAGTTTCCTGCCGCTAAAGCGGTGATAATGTTATCGTCGTTCTTGATACTATGGTCCCCAGTCTGCTGTAGCCCAAACACTTGCACTGCACAGAGGTGTATAACAGTTGCTGCGCACCCAGGCTGCTGCACCCCATGCACTCCCACTATCCGGAGCTGACTGCCTGCCGCTGCACATCCAGGCTGTTGCACCCCATCTACTCCCTCTGGCTGAAGGTGAGTGCCCGCTGCTGCACAAACAAGCCTCGTGCCAAAGGACCCTCCTCAGCCTCAGTACACATGGTCAACGGAGCTCACAATTCAATCTGGATGTTGATTGCCAGGATGGCCACGCATCATCGCAGGTTCTACACATGTTCAGCTCTGGTGGTGTTGGGGGGGGCATCAATTTCTGAATTAGAGCCTGTTAGATAAAAAGCAAGATAAGATTGTGCATCATGCGTCCATCAAAGGAGGGAGGAAGAGAGAGAGCGAGAAAGAGTGAGAGAGTGACACTGGAGAAAATCTTGGCAGCTCACCTTTGTGTCACCAGTGTGTCTCCACCCACGTGCTGGGACATAGTGCACCCTCAAGCTCCCACACCTGAAAGATAGTACATAATTAGTAATTGTAGGAAAGACCAGTATGCAGGAATGAAAAGACAGAGACAGTAATTCTCTTGATGTGGTTTAATCCTCAGAACATGTTTTGTAAGCAGCAAGTATAAAGTAAGAATGACTGAACTCCGTTAACTTCTACCTCCCAACCTTCTCACATTCAAAACATAACATTCCCAAAGCGATGCCGGGCTGTGAGAGGAATGTCTCGCTCGTATCTGCATGCTTCGATGCTCCCAACACACATTACCTTTTTTTTTTTAAATCAGAGGAAGGAAAGTTCATCAAAATTTGATGGTAAATTTAAGGGTACAAAGTATGAAAAAAGAAATACTCAACTACTTTGCTACAGATGTGGGAGCGACGGACATTTGGCCGACTTTAAAAACTATCCTGCTATCGGTAAACTTGTTCAAAATGCAATAAGAAAGGGTAATGGCTGCTTCACCCCATCCACTTCCGCCGCCCAAAGGTATCTTGCCGCCGTTGCGCACACAGGCCTCACGGCTCACCTTTTCGTGGTCACGGCACCCTCCACATCATGCAGCTCCATTCTGCAAGGTAATAGGTCTCACATTGGGTACCGAATCTTGATATGACCATGGGAGATGACATGGTAGTGCACCTATCATCATCACTTGTTGTACACCTGCTCAGTGCTTGCAGTGCTAATAACTCAGTGAAAAGTGAGGCCACATATTCTAAACTCTAAAATGGCATAGTGCACGTGCGCCCGGTCTTTTATATTAGCAGGGTCAACTGTCCTGTGACGCCTATGCTGAATGGGTGTGGTGTGGGTGTTTACCAGCTGTGAGGGAGTGGCTGTGGCATCAGTGTCGCCTGATTGGGCTAGATCACTCACAATTGGGCTATATTTTTCCAGTTGTGTGGTAAAATTTTGGATTGCACTAGTTGCCAGATTAAAAATATATATACACAACGCTCCGGCAAAGTAGTATGTTAAATCGCTTTATTAGACAAATATTTACTTGGCATACTGCTGCAACATCAGTTCCAATGCATTCACCAACTGCTTGACGCTGGTCCTGCCCCTCCTTCCCTAAAGTAGCAATATTGGGCTAATTTGGGCTACTTTTTAGTTGGCTTTGGGCTATAGAAAGCCTAAAAATCTGACAACACTGGATGCGTGTGTCGGTGTTAGAGTCCTGCCGTCATCCGGATTGCAAAAGCCAAAGTGTCACTCTGTGAGCCAAGTCCCACAATATGGCCAACATGGAAAGTTGAAGTTTCAGTTTTTGGCACATGGACGGCAGACAATTAGAGACAAGGTCGTTGTTGGAGTTAGGCTGCGCCAACATATGTACTTATACAAACACTCGGACGATCTTCAAACACTTATAAATTCAGTATACACTCTCCTTGCTGTACTCTAATGATGCAGTCTCTACGTACGTACTTTTACAATGACCGAGACAAAGTTATGTAACTAACGTTTTCCCCAACTGTCAAAGGTAAAATGGTTGCATGCGCTGTCCAGATCACTATGTAATGTGGTAGAGCCTAGGGGCAGCATGTTGCATACATAATGAACACACAGACACAGATAGATAGTGGAACTGGGTACGGGCACGTGCACTCGACTCCTTTTTATTACCAGGGTCACATGTCCAGTGACTTCTGTGGTGTATGCGTGTGGGCTGATTTAAGCCAACCCTCCGTGAATGGTTGGTGGTGGCAACAAGTACAACAGTAATCATTGGATCAGACACAGAGATTCCATCATAAAGGGTCAATGATTTGTGCTGCGCTAAGGTACGGGTACCAGATATGAAATCATACAGAAAAGATTATATCGTAAAGGGTTCATGACATGTGATACACTGAGGTAGGACAGCAGATTTGAAACTATACACGGAATATTATATTAGAAAGGGTTCATGAGTTCTGCTGCATTGAGGTAGGGGCATCAGAAGCATTCAGCGTGTGCGCAGTCAGCGATGATGCGTGGTCTGGGAGGGCCGCACTGGTAGCAATGTTAGTTGCCTATTCAACCGCCTCATCTGCTATTGCGACTCGATGTGAATTGTGAGCCCTGCTGTTCGCAGTGTAGGTGGATGGAACAAAAGGTGAAACATTTATGAAATACTGTGTTGAAATATGTAGGTTTCAGGGACGTTATAGTTCAAATTGTGAGCTCTGTTGCCCTCAGTGTGGACTGCCATCCAGGGTTCGTTTGGACTTGCAGGATGCATTTGGTTATTATAGTAAAGCTATAACTGACATAAAACAAGTTCTTGAAGCAAGGATGCTAAAAGGATATTGTGTAGATTTGAGGGATGTTATACTTAGTTGGGATTTTCACCAGAAACTACTTTAAACTTTGTTATTTCTTTTTGAAACTTCACATTACTATTATCTTCCATCTGTTCTTCAACATGTACACCTATCAAACTGTTGTTTTCTGTACACTTCTCTTGACTACCAAAGAAACGTAACTCTATATCATCACAAACTTGTTTTATATCATTTATATTAAAAGTCAATTTTGTGCCGCAGCAAGACCTAGACTTATACAGATGATTTCTCTTGACTTTAAATATAAACTTGCAGATGTCTATTGATCCGAACATGTGTTGCATTTAATTTCTCGATGTGAAAGCATCTTCAAGCTGAAGCTGTACAATTGTTTGCTAAGTGTCTTCTCCCGTGAAATTTCTTCCCACATGTCTTCTCAGACTTGGTAATATATGACGTGACCTAGTGAGAAACAGCAATTCAGTTATCTACAACATATTGTATGTTCATATTTGCATTCCACATCTTCAAACTCACTGGATTGTAATCATTAATGAACTTCGATTGTCCTGTTCTTATAATATTATAAGTATTTTTGGGTGATTTTCAAGTGATAGTATGCCTCAGTGCTCACATAAAACTGTTTACTCTTCCTTGCGATGACTTATGGTGCACTGAGTTAGTAGTACCTTTGGGGCTCAGTGTGTACGTACCCTGCGATGATGTGTGGTCCAGTGGGGGCCGCACTCAGACCAATGTCTTTTGTCTATTGAATTCTGCCTTAATAAGGCCACGTGGCGATGACTTATGGTGCACTGAGTTAGTAGTACCTTTGTCGCTCAGCGTTTACGTACCCTGCGATGATTCATGGTCCGGGGGGCCGCATTTGGACCAATGTCTTTTGTCTATTGAATTCTGTCTCAATTTGATTTTTGAGTGATAGTATGCATCACTGCTGACATAAAACTGTTCACTCTTCCTTGCGATGACTTATGGTGCACTGAGTTAGTGGTACCTATGGCGCTCAGTGTGTATGTACCCTGCGATGATGCGTGGTCCAGTGGGGGCCACACTCGGACCAATGTCTTTTGTCTATTGAATTCTGCCTTAACAAGTCCACGTGGCGATGACTTATGGTGCTCTGAGTTAGTAGTACCTTTGTCGCTCAGCGTGTAAGTACCCTGCGATGATGCGTGGTCCGGGGGGGCCGCACTCAGACCAATGACTTTTGTCTATTGAATTCTGCCTTAATAGGGCCACATGGCTATGAGTTATTGTGCACTGAGTTAGCAGTACCTTTGGCACTGAGCCTGTACGTATCCTGCGATGATGCCTGGTCCAAAGGGGCCACACTCAGAGCTATGTTTTGTCTATTGATTTCTGCTTCAATACGGCCCAGGGCAATGACTTATGGTGCAGTGAGTTATAAGTACCTTGGGCGCTCAGCGTTTATGTACCCTGCGATGATGCATGGTCTGGGGGGCCACACTCGGACCAATGTCTTTTGTCTATTGAATTCTGCCTCAATTTAATTTTCGAGTGATAGTATGCCTCACTGCTGAGATAAAACTGTTCACTCTTCCTTGCGATGACTTATGGTGCACTGAGTTAGTAGTACCTTTGGCGCTCAGTTTGTACGTACCCTGCGATGATGCGTGGTCCAGGGGGGCTGCATTCGGACCAATGTCGTTTGTCTGTTGAATTCTGCCTCAATAAGGCCATGTGGCGATGACTTATCGGGCACTGAGTTAGTAGTACCTTTGGAACTGAGCATGTACGTAACCTGAAATTATGTGTGGTCCGGGAGGGCCGCATTCAGAGCTATGTCTTTTGAATTCTGCCTTAATAAGGCCACGTGTCGATGAGTTATGGTGCACTGAGTTAGTAGTACATTGGGCGCTCAGCGTCTACATACCATGCGATGATGCGTGGTCATGGGGGTCCGCACACGGAGCAATGTCTTTTGAATTCTGCCTTAATAAGGCCACATGCCGATGACTTGTGGTGCACTGAGTTAGTGGCATCTGAAGTACTCAGCGTGTACGCACCCTGCGATGATGCGTGGTCCAAGAGGGCCGCACTGGGAGCAATGTATCTTGCGTACTGCACTGCGTCATATGCAAATGCTACTCCATCTCCATTGTGAGGTCAGCTGTCCACAGTGTCTGTACAGGCATAAGTCTGCGGTGCTGTGCCACTGGGTTCGCAGGGGGCCTGTGTCAAGGAAGCCCGCGGTCATGGTGGCAGCCACATGGCAGGGTGAGGCCCGCTGCTCTGGCAGATGCGTTGGCCTTCACAGTTCACAAGTGAACCACGCCCAGAGCCCCGGCTTATTTATTTATACTCCAACGCTGGAGTGGCGTACGTTGGACGAGCCCACTGAGCTTCCACTTCCAGGGGACGACAACACAGCTACATGTCAGAGATTTTCCCCACTGCCTGAGGTAAGTAACATAGTTGCGTCTATCATGCACAACACTACAACCACCAGCAGTATATATACAGATAGAGAAGTTTATGATTTGTATAGTGAGGTCTGTCCAGCACATCACCGCTACACTTGGTATTGTGTACATTATTATTATTAATGGGAGAGTTGCGCCCTTCACACATACTTGGTTGCCATATCTGGCAACATTCAAGTATTGTGTGGCTGAGGGACCATGCCGTTTTTGGAAGGTCCGCTTTCCTGTTCTGTGCTGCCTCGGTGGTAATAGGGAAGGGGGTGGTCCAAGGGGGATGTAATGAGGCTGGTGGCAGTGCGTGTTGTGGCCTTCATGGGTGTTTGACCTGCGTGATCAGTAACCCTGGCTGCCACCGAGCCACTCCGAAGCAAACCCACGGACCCTTCAGCTGCCACACCTGCAAGTTTACCTGCATCCGGACCTGCCCTGCACCAGCACCCGCCAAGCCTAACACCGGCAGCAACCACCTCAAGTGCATCCTGCTGAACACCCGCTCCGTCCACAGACACGCCATCGAACTCTGGAACCTCCTAGACGCCACAGCCCCTGATGTTGCCTTCATCACGGAGACCTGGATGAACGCCTCCTCTGCGCCCGACATCGCCATCGCCATCCCAGAAGGCTACAAGATCACCCGGAGGGACCGCAACGCCAACCAGGTGGGAGGAGGCATCGCCATCATCCACAGGAACACCATCCGCATCTCGACCAGCACCGACAACACCCCTCCCGCCGCCGAACACCTGCATTTCCAGATCCACACCAACCCAAAGACCACCCTCAGAGGCACCCTGATCTACCGACCTCCGGGGCCACGCACTCAATTCAGCGAGGACATCGCCGACTTCGTCAGCCCTCATGCCCTCGCAGACTACATCCTCCTGGGGGACTTCAACTTCCACCTGGAGAACAACAACGACTGCAACACCAGCACCCTGCTCAACAACCTCGCCAACCTTGGACTCAAGCAGCTGGTGTCCACCCCCACCCACCTCGCCGGACACACACTCGACGCCGTCTTCTCATCCAGCAAAGACATCGCCTTCAGCCACGCCACAGAACTCCACTGGACGGACCACAGATGCATCCACTTCACCTTCAGAAGAACGACGATCCACCACCACCAGCAACAGGTTGCCCGAAGAAGCTGGAACAAGATCACAGCCGACCAGCTCGCCGCTTCCCTGAGCCAGCACCCTCCGGCCAGCTCACCGAACCCCAGCCAGGCCGCCGACAACCTCTCGAAGTGGATCAGCAAATGCGCAGACGAACTCGCCCCTCTGAGGATCCCGCCCAGCAGATCCGGCAGTAAGAGAGCCCCCTGGTTCTCCGACGAACTCAAGAGCTCCAAGAAGAACTGCCGAGCCCTCGAGAAAGCCTGGAGAAAGGAACCCACACCGGACAACAGGACCACCCTCAAGCTCGCCACCCGGAAACACCACCAACTGATCCGCACCGCCAAGAAAACGGCTTTCAAGAACCGACTGGACAACAACGCACACAACTGCAAAGAGCTCTTCAACATCGTGAAAGAGCTCTCCAACCCCAACGCCGGAAACAACGACATCACCCCATCGCAAGACCTCTGCAACTCCCTCGCCTCATACTTCCACAACAAGATCGCGGACATACACAACAGCTTCTGCGCTCAACCAACGCACGCCACGACCGCAGCAGCGCCGCCCACCACCACCCTCCGCACCTGGACTCCAGTCAACACCGAAGACACCATCCGCATGATGAACTCCGTCCACTCCGGATCTCCGACCGACCCCTGCCCTCACCACGTCTTCAACAAAGCCGACGCTGTCATCGCACCCCACCTACGGGACATTATCAACACCTCATTCGACACCGCCACCTTCCCCGAGAGCTGGAAGCACGCCGAACTCAGCGCGCTACTCAAGAAACCTACAGCAGACCCCACCGAACTCAAGAACTACCGCCCCATCTCTCTACTCCCGTTTCCAGCCAAAGTCATCGAGAAGACCGTCAACAAACAGCTGGCCGCCTTCCTCGAGACGAACGGATCCCTCGACCCATCGCAGTCCGGATTCCGCGCCAACCACAGCACCGAGACCGCCCTCATCGCCGCCACAGACGACATCCGAGCCCTGATGGACAACGGAGAAACAGCGGCCCTCATCCTCCTAGACCTCTCCGCGGCTTTCGACACGGTCTGCCACCGCACCCTAGTGCAGCGCCTCAGCAACGTCGGAATCCAGGAGAAGGCACTGGACTGGATCGTCTCCTTCCTCGACGGAAGAACACAGAGAGTCCGCCTACCACCGTACAAGTCAGAGGCCACCAAAGTCATCTGCGGCGTCCCCCAAGGATCCTCGCTGAGCCCTACACTCTTCAACGTCTATATGAGCCCCCTCGCGGCCATCGCACGCCAATACAACCTCAACATAATCTCCTACGCCGACAACACCCAGCTGATCCTCTCCCTGACCAACGACCCCGCCGCCGCCAGAGCCAACCTGCACGAAGGGATGAAAGAGGTAGCCGAATGGATGACGACGAGCCGCCTGAAACTGAACTCAGACAAGACGGAGGTCCTCATCCTGGGCTCCTCGCCCTCCGCCTGGGACGACTCCTGGTCGCCCCCCGCCCTGGGCACCGCACCCAAACCGACGAACCACGCACGCAACCTGGGCTTCATCCTGGACTCCTCCCTCTCCATGACCAGGCAAGTCAACGCCGTCTCCTCGTCGTGCTTCAACATCCTGCGCATGCTTCGGAAGATCTTCTGGTGGATCCCCACGGAGACCAGGAAGACCGTCACCCAGGCCCTCGTCACCAGCTGACTGGACTACGGCAACGCACTCTACGCCGGAACCACCGCCAAGGTCCAGAAGAGACTCCAGCGGATCCAGAACGCCTCAGCCAGACTCATCCTCGACATCCCACGGAACAGCCACATCTCCGGACACCTGAGAGACCTGCACTGGCTCCCCGTCAACAAACGAATCACCTTCCGGCTCCTCACCCACGCTCACAAAGCCCTACACGATCAAGGCCCGAGCTACCTCAACAACCGAATCAACTTCTACGCTCCCAAACGCCACCTCCGATCTGCCAGCCACGCCCTCGCCGCCGTCCCACGCATCCGCAGAGCCACCACAGGAGGAAGGTCCTTCTCCTACCTGGCCGCCAAGACCTGGAACTCCCTCCCGGCCGACCTGCACCTGACCCAAGACCACCTCTCCTTCAGGAAGAAGCTCAAGACCTGGCTGTTCGAGCAGTAACGGCACCCCCCCCCTAGCGCCTTGAGACCCTACGGGTAGGTAGTGCGCTCTATAAATGTCGTTGATTGATTGATTGATTGCTTGACTGATTGATTAACTCTACGACATATGTTGTGCTTCAGATGTGATTCTGGGCTACGATCCCTTTCACATTGTAGGTAGTCGTCCTGGTTTATACCAGTAAAATGCAGATGTTAGATTCCTACTGCAAAAGTGGCTGATCCCCTGTTTTTGGATCGCACCCCAGATTTGGCTGCTCGTTGAAAACAGTGGGAGCTGGTGCTTTTGTGTTAATTTTTGTACGGGGACGTCCACTCTATATATTATTACCGTTAGTTGTTGTTCTCATTTGTGACAATTTCTTTTTTGTGGAAGCTATTGCTGGAAAACTGGAGATATTGACTGTTTTCACTAGGTTAACAATAAAGTGATAATTTAAAATCACTGAAAAAGGTTTAAAGAAGAAAATAATTTGAAATTAGCATTTAAAAAGCTTTGAAATTCACTGAAAAAAACATAGGTTTCAGGGACGTTATAGTTACAAATTAGCATTTAAAAATTAACTGAAAAAACCACAGGAACGTTATAGTTAGCTGGACATTTCACTCTTACAAACCCATAAAAATTCCACCGTTATGGTTAGTTGAGCTAACTATAACTCGCACCCCCCACAAAGCACTGCCGATGACATCACATATTACATCATTCATGACATCACTGATGACATCACAGATGACATCTCAAATGACATCACTGATGACATCAATGATGACATCATCCATGTGACAATCTGATGCACCTCCTCAGACCCTAATATAACCTTTGATACACCCCCTGTAAAATACAGAGTTCCATTTTCAAAACTATTGAGACACCAAAACCAGTTACTACAAACGCACTCATTCACCCATGTCAACCATTAATACATATAGTCACTGATCAATGCAACACTATCATATGCAGCTATTACTCACCTACACAGGTATACACACATCACCTCATGTATTCATATAGATACTAAGGCATACTTACTCTCTTATATAATCACTAATACAACTATA
Source organism: Lissotriton helveticus (assembly GCF_964261635.1). Taxonomy (NCBI): domain Eukaryota; kingdom Metazoa; phylum Chordata; class Amphibia; order Caudata; family Salamandridae; genus Lissotriton; species Lissotriton helveticus. The sequence goes on along the minus strand of NC_136067.1, from coordinate 345,640,168 downwards.
CACTGATCCATACAGCCATTCTCATAATCACTGACTCTCACATATAGTCACTTATATACTCCAACTCTCACATACACTGCCTTTTACATATGTAGTTACTTGGACATGTACCACTGAGACATCCAACCTTTCACCAACACATCCATACATACACTCACCTACCCATACAGCTTTTTCCACATGCACTCTTAAAGTCATACACCCAGTGAATCAACCACTCACATATCTATGCACAGAGTCACACACCTCCCACCCACCCCCTCACACACACTCAGTCTTCCATACAAATACTCAGGCAACCAATCAATAACCCATATGGGCACTCATGTAGCTCCTGACCAACACATGCAGCAGCTTACACAAAAACAGACATACTGGTACAGACATTTAGACAGTTTAGTCACTAACCCATGCATTCAGTAAGAAACATTTAATCACTCACTTATACAGTCAGTCACGCACCTACTAAATCCTTCATCCAGACACTTATACATCCAGTTATTATTCAATACACCTTGGCATATATATAAAACATATTTAAACTTTACAGAAACACACATCCACTGGATCATGTCATCAGTGATGTCATTTGAGATGTCATCAGTGGTGTCATCAGTGATGTCACTGACCATGTCATGAATGATGTAATATGTGATGTCATCAGCAGTGCATTGTGGGGGCGCGAGTTATAGTTAGCTCAACTAACTATAATGGTGGAATTTCTATGGTTTTGTATGAGTCAATCAATCAATCAAGACATTTGTAAAGCGCACAAGTTACCCGTGAGGGTCTCCGGGCACTGGGGGGCTGCTGCTACTGCTTGAACAGCCAGATCTTGAGTAGCCTCCAGAAGGTAAGTAGGTCTTCGGTCTGCCGTAGGAGGAAGGGGAGGGTGTTCCAGGACTTGCGGTGAGGTAGGAAAATGATCTGCCACCGGTGGTCTCTCTCAAGATGTGGGGGATGGTGGTGAGGGCAAGGTCGGCAGAGCGGAGCAGAGCTGGCGGTTCGGGGTGTGACAGGTGCATCGTTTGTTGATGTAAGCTGGTCAGGTGTTATGGAGTGCTTTGTGTGCATGGGTGAGGAGCTTGAAGGTGATCCTCTTGTTGACAGGAAGACAGCGCAGGTCTCTCAGGTGGGCTGTGATGTGGCTGTGGTGCTGCATGTCAAGGATCAGGCGTGCAGAGGCGTTCTGTATGCGTTGCAGTCGTTTCAGCAGTTTGGCCGGGGCTCCCGCGTAGAGGGCATTTCCGTAGTCCAGTCTGCTGTTGACAAGGACTTGGGTGACCGTCCTTCTAGTGTCAGTGGGGATCCACCTGTAGATCTTTCGGGTCATGAGAAGGGTGTTGAAACAGGAGGATGAGATAGCGTTGACTTGCTTGGTCATGGAGAGTGTTGAGTCGAGAATGAATTCCAGATTGCATGCGTGGTCGATGGGTGTTGGTGCTGCTCCCAGGGCGGTCAGCCACCAGGAGTCTTCCCAGGCAGACGGGGTGGAGCCAAGGATGAGGACCTCCGTCTTGTCCGAGTTCAGCTTTAGGTGGCTGTTCTTCATCCATTTGGCGACAGCTTTCATTCCTTTTTGGAGGTTGGTTTTGGATGTGAGAGGGTCCTTGGTGAGCGAGAGGATCAGTTGTGTGTTGTCAGCATAGAAGATGATGTTGAGGTTGTGCAGTCTGGCCACATGGGCGAACTGGGCCTTGTTGATGTTTAACAACGTCGGGCTCATGGAGGATCCTTGGGGTATGCCACAGATGATCTTGGTGGCTTCGTATCAGAAGGAGGAGGCGGACGCACTGCGTTCTGCCAGAGAGGAAGGAGGTGGTGCAGTCCAGTGCTTTGCCTTGGATTCCTGTGTTGTGGAGACAAGTGCGTAGGGTGGGTGGCAGACTGTGTCAAAAGTGGTGGAAAGGTCCAGGAGGATGAGGGCCCTTGTCTCGCTCTTGTCCTGCGGGGCCCTAATGTCATCAGTGGCAACGATGAGGGCAGTAGTTGCTGCGGAATCAGGACTAGGACGGGTCCAGGATGTTTTTCTCCTCGAGGTAGAGGGTCAGCTGTTGACAGTTTTCTCGATGACCTTCGCCGGAAATGGGAGCAGGGAGATGGGCCGGAAGTTCCTGAGGTCCTTGGGTTCTGCTTTGAGTTTCTTGAGCAGAAGGTTGCAGTCTCAAAGGAGATGTTGATGGCTTTGCGGAGGTTGGGTGGGATGGTGGTGCTGGCTTTGTTGGAGATGTGGTAACGGCACGGGTATGATGGGGAGCTGGAGTGGGTGGTGATTTCGATGGTGTCGTCGTCGCTGATGTCGGTCCAGGTGAGTAGGGGGTCACTGTGGGTGGTGGCCGCGGGGTCTGAGGTGTCGTTGGCTGCCGTGGTAGACTGATTGTTGAAGCTGTCGTGGATGTCTTTGATCTTGCGGTGGAAGAAGGAATCCAGGGAGTTGCAGAGGTCTTGCAAAGGTGGGATGTCATTGGTGCTGGAGGTGGGGTTGGAGAGTTCCTTCACATGTTGAAGAGCTCTTTGCTGTTGTTTGCATTGTTGTTGAGGCGGTCCTTGAAGGAGGTCTTTTTGGCGGATCTAATGAGGTGGTGATGTTGGCGCATGGCGTTCTGGTGGGCTGCTTGGTTCGCTGGTGTCTGTTTGTGGTGCCATTTCTTGTCCAGCTTTTGACAGTTTGTCTTGGAGGTCTGGAGGTCCGCTGTGAACCAGCTGGCAGTCTTGTCGGTGTGACTGTTGGAGGGGTTCTTGATCAGGGTGAGGGTGTTGGCGCAGTCGTAAATCCAGCACCTGAGGTCGCTCGAGGCGGCATCGGGTCGGTGGGGTCTGTGGGTGGGCTTCGGGCGAGGATGGTGAGTAGCTGGTCTTCGGTGATTTTGCTCCAGCAGCGGCGGGGGATCTGTTGGGTGTGGTGGTGCGTAGTAGGCTTCTTGAAGGTGAAGTGGAGGCAGCGATGATCGGTCCAGTGGAGTTCGGTGGTGTGGCTGAAGGAGACATGGGAGCTTGCGGAGAAGATGGGATAAAGCGTGTGCCCGGTGGTGTGGGTAGGAGTTGTGACGAGCTGTTTGAGTCCGAGGTTGGCGAGGTTGTTGAGCAGGGTGGTGGAGTTGGAGTCGTTGTTGTTCTCGAGGTGGAAGTTTAGATCCCCGAGAAGGATGTTTTCCTTGGACGCAAGGCGTGTGTGCTGACGAAGTCTGCGATCGAGTCGCTGAACTGTGGTCTGGGTCCGGGGGGGCCAGTAGTTCAGAGTTCCTCTGAGGGTGGTGTTGGGATCAGTGCAGATCTCAAAGTAGAGGTGTTCGGCGGTGTTGAGGGTTTCGTTGGAGTTGGCTGAGACCTTGAGGGTGGACTTGTGGATGATGGCGATTCCTTCTGCTACTCCTTGGTGCGGTCTCTGCTGGTGATCTTGTAGCCGTCCGGGATGGCTATGGAGATGTTGTGTGCCGAGGAGTTGTTCATCCGGGTTTCTGTTAGGAAGGCGACGTCTGGGGAGGATGTGTCGAGCAGGTCCCAGAGTTCGATGGCATGTTTGCGTGCAAAGCGGGTATTCAGAAGTATGCATCTGAGGTGATTGCGTGCTGTCCTGGTTGGTAGATTTGTGAGTCTGCTGCTGGTGAAGCTGCAGTACTGGCAGGATAAGGGTCCTTGGGTGCACTTCGGAGCGGCCTGGAAGCAGGAGTGCACAAGTCCGGTGTTGAGTGCGTGGAGGGTGCTGGCATCGTAGCGGAGACGGGCACCGTTTAAATATATTTAAACTTTACAGAAACACACATTTACTGGATGATGTCATGAGTGATATCATCAGTGATGTCATTTGAGATGTCATCAGTGATGTCATCAGTAAAGTCACTGACTATGTCATGAGTGATGTAATATGTGACATCATCAGCAATGCATTGCGGGCGCGTAAGTTATAGTTAGCTCCACTAACTATAACATTGCGATTTTCTATGATTTTATATGAGTCAAATGTTTAATTAACTATAACGTACCTGAAACTTATGGTTTTTTTCAATGAATTTCTAAGGTTTTTTTAAATGCTAATTCCTAACTATATTGTCCTGAAACCTATGTTTTTTTCAGTGAAGTTCTATGGTTTTTTACATGTTAATTTCTAAAACCTACATTATTTTTTATATATATATTTAGGAACTCTATTATACTTCTTCTTTTTTTACTTTAAAAATTATGTAATGTTTTATATCTTCCCCAAAAAATGTATATATTTATTTTTTGGGGAGAACATTGCACTCCCATACTGGTAGCGTACCAAGCTCCATCACCAAGCAAATCCTATCCGGCATATTGCTAAACTCGTAAATGTAGCACATTTCGTATCCGATGACTTTGTGGCACCGCGTCCCACTTAACATCATATACGAATGAAGTCACCCCAGCTGCTACTTTGGTATCCGACGGGACGTATAGTGTTGGGCCGGGTACGCCATACCCTTTTTTTTTTTGTCTCAAGAAGTATATCTAAATAACTTTAAACAGTATATGAGAGCAAGCGATAATCTAAAATATTTTTAACATTTATATATTTCTAACTGTAATAAACGTGTATTATTATGATAAATATATTTTGATCAAAATCACTTCGGGTGCGGCCTCCTTGCACGCTTGGTGAGCGATTGCCATGTGACCTCAAAAAGAAGCATTTGATTGCTTCATAACATTTCCCATTGTAACAGTTGGACAACCCCACCCATTTGTCTCATTCTCTCTACAGGGTTTGATGAGTGACACCTCTTCTGCTTAGAAAGCTTTTTTGAAAAGTGTTTTCCTGTATACACATATCTTTTACTACAACACAACATGCAACGATCATCTTGATCAATATTCATGGTCTGTACATTAGCCTTCCACGTGTAATTGCCATGCATCTCACACGTTCCATCAAAAAACAAATGTGTGTTACACAATGCCCCTGGTGTGTGTGCACATTATTGTGCTCCCTTTCAGCCTGGGTATTCGTGGCTCTAAGAAGTATCAGGAGCCACGGGCAGAGTGCACATCCTAGAGAACATGTGACAAACAGTAAACAGCAATGTGTAGATTTCTTTTGCTGTACGCTCTGTTGTCAGGCTTTACCAATATTGTAGTGTGTTATACGTGAGCTTTTTAGATTCACATTTGACATGCATTGGTTGACTGTAATGTGTGTTATCACTATGTATGACGTAGCCTCACTGCTGATCCTCCCTCCATCCGAGCACATTCACATGTGTACGCTTCGCAATAGCAACACTTTCAATAATACCGCACACCCTTGACATGCGTGTCTTCGCATATCCACAACCTTGACAACGATATATGATGTTCGCCATCCAATCTTCTCAAGCACCATCTCATTAGTGATAGTTGCCACCCTCCCGACACATGCTACACTAATGTAAATTGCACACTTTGCGAGGTCAAAACTACAAATGAAACACACATAAGTACACTTCCTGGCCAGGCAGGAACTGAACAACGCCCAGGTCTCCGGAATAATTATTCACACCCCTACGCTGGCCTGACGTACGCAAGCCCAGCCCACTTTGCGTACGTATAAATATGATAACCACAATGCCACATGTCCCTCTTCTTCCACACTGCATCAGGTGATATGGCCGCATCCACCTCGCATATCACAATGCGCAATAAACAAAAAGGGATCCAAGAGGTGTACACCATCCTGGCAATTAACACTGACTCTAAATTGTGAGCCCTACTGCCCGTCGTCTTCGAAAGGGATCCATGAGGTGTACACCATCCTGAAATCATCACTCCAGCTGAATTGTGAGCACTGCTACCCATATTGTTTGCTCACACAACAGTAACAGCAGGTGAGCAGAGCGGCCTGGGTGCACAGGGCCTCCGACTGAGAGTGGTGCGGCGGGAGGGGTGGGGTGCCTCAGCCTCGCTGCGCAGGTGCGAACAAGCGATGTTGCTGTGCGAAATTATGTGATCTCTGATCTGATTCAGTCTCATTTCTGTCTCATTTTAAAGACCTGCTGGACTGTACTGTAGGCCTGAGCCAGCGGGCAGCCCTGCCCTACAGACACCTGTTGAGTGCGGTGCTGCAGGAGGGGTGGGGTGCAACAGCCTGAGGGCGCACGTGCGAATAAGCGATGTTGCCATGCGTAATGATGTGCTCTCTGACCTCATTCAGTCACATCTCTGTCTCATTTTAAGGACTTGCTGAACCATACTGTAGGCCTGAGCCAGCGGGCAGCGCTGCCCTACAGACACGTGGCATTGGCTTTTAGGGCACTGTAGTAAGCTTGTTACTAAGTGTACATTCACACAGCCTTCCGCCACTGCATTACATGCGCACATTATGCTTCTACCATGCGCTCTATTCCTTTCTATGTGAACTAACCCTGGGCGTAGTGAGCGTAGTGGGGCTACGCGAAGCTTCGTGAAGTGAGGAGGGCGCTACGCCCACCCACAGACTTCGCGTAGCCCCACTACGCTCCGCCCGCCTCCCTCCCGCCATCTTCTACATGGTTCTATTAATGTAAAATACATTTGAAAGTACATTAAAAGCACTTACCGTCCATGCAGCGTCCCGGGGCTTCATCTTCAGATGACGCGACGAGTTCTTCTAGCCAAATGCCCGCGCATGCGCATTTCTTGCGAGAAATGCGCATGCGCGGGCGCCCGCACATGCGCATTTGGCTAGAAGAACTCGCTGCGTCATCTGAAGATGGAGCCCCGGGACGCTGCATAGACGGTAAGTGCGTTTAATGTACTTTAAAATATATTTTACATTAATAGAACCATGTAGAAGAGGGCGGGAGGGAGGCGGGTGGCAGGCAACTTCGCTCCGTCCACGGAGCGTGCGTAGTGTTGCCTGCTACGCCTACTTTGCAAAGTGCGAAGTAGGCAACACTACGTACACTCAGTGGGCGGAGAGTAGCATTGCGCCCAGGGTTAATGTGAACCTTCGTATAACATATTAATATTTACCTTTGTGAATTCTCGTGCACTCCAACTCATCTTTGAACCACAATTACCTCTAACAGATGGTACATCGTACTTCAAAAAAGGAAGGATGCACTCAACTCCTGTTTTCTATCAAGCTTGAAATAAACCTTCATTTACCTCCAGACGTTTCCACCATTAAATTATTTCTCCCTTTCAGACACTGAATTGATTGGCTCAAGATGAGCGGAGCAGGAGCAAAACATGCGATGATGCCTTGGGCATTCTGACACTTTCCATCGTGGTATCAAGACACCGTCACCGACCGGAGACCTGCTCTCCTATCGTACAAACGTACCCGGACTCAGAGCTTGCACCAACACATCGTGGGACACACCGGTGGTGGCAGGTGAGCAGTGAAACCTCGGTGTGCAGGACTTACAATTGAGCACAGTGTGGGGGAGGGGGCTGGGGTGCAGCACCCTGGGTGCACAGGTGCATGCAAGGGATTTTCTTGTAGCTAATAATGTAGGACCATATTATTAAAGAACGGTGATAACATTATCGCCACTTTAGCGGCAGGAAATTGCCGGTAAAGCGGCGATAATGGGCTTTATAATATGCCCATGTCAATTCCCATCAAAGCCCAGGTTCACACCAGAACCTGGGCTTCTATGGAAATTCACCAGGGCGTATTATCAAGCTCCTTATCGCCACTTTAGCTGCAGTTTCCTGCTGCTAAAGCGGCGAAAAGGTTATCGCCGTTCCTTGATAATATGGCCTCTTATCTCTGGCCTCATATGTTTCATTTTAAGGACTTGCTGGACCACACTCTTTCCCGCAGACCCCAACGTTCTAGACAAACGGGTGACGGGAGGATAAACCTTAAGGGCTGGGTGCAGTAGGCTGACGTTCTCTCTCCTCCTCCCTCACTTCTTTTGACTCTCCCTCCTCTTCTCCCTTCCACCCACTCCCCCTCCCTCCCATTGTCACTATTGTCCTTTCATTCGGATTACCTTTCTTTACCTCTTCCACATAGCACACATACTTATATTTTATTTTTGTCTTGCAAGTTTTCTACACTGCTTCCACTGGAGTCCAACCCACATTTTTTATATTATACTGTTTGTTCTATTAAACTTATGTTTCTATTTATTTGTGTTTTAATAAAGGTTACTTTTTTTCAAATAAATAATTGACTGTATAGGTCTTTTTCTGACAACACTTGTCTATAGTTTTTTGTGAAAATCATCTGTTTATAGGAGATTATGAGGGCAAACCTTTGTAATATTACAGTGCTTCTACCAAACATAATCTAACTGACTATTACACAAATGAACAAAAATTGTTCTTCGGGTTTAATGCCTACAATACTCGAGTTATCAGATGAACTATTACAATCACCCACTCACTTGCTGAAAAATCATAGGATCATCACATTCACATAATTCGTTACTCCCCACCTAGTCAAAAGTAGAACCACAAAAGGCACTATATAATAACAAGATTTAACCTGACAATGTCAATTACGTTTACACTCTTCTTTATTAAAAAACATTTTTCTTATAAAGCTTTTTCATCGAGAGACAACAATGTGGCGTTCATCTATTTTGCACTATCCCACATTGATATATCACAAGTTGTAATATACCTTTAAGTATCACAACAAAACATTTTTTAAAAACATATACCTTACAATATCACATCAAAAAAATTTTTTAAAAACATTCATGTAAATATGTCCAGTACAAAACCAAAACAGGGATTTTCGTATGTCGACCCGTTTCGGTGGATTGTTGCTTGTTATGCACGACCTTCCTCAGGAAAAATTAAAAACACAATACTCTTTAAAAAGGGCTTTATTTCAACCCTGCGTAGTATCTAGAGAAGAAATAATCTGCTTAGCAACCTTCTTTGTATCTTTCAAGAGGCTCTTTTGTAATCCCTGCAGTTTTTCTAGGGGAGCAGTAGTCTGGCCCTCAATCTTCTTTTTTCCTTTCTATTTATCTTCCTTCTGTGCTGAGATATAATCACAGACACTTCACACAGCCTTGGCAAAACCTGGCGTGGTTCATTATGCACTCATAAACAGGAGTACTTCATCACCATCCTTGTTGTTACAGGATTAATCAATTATCCCGTAGTGTTTATCTTATATTTATGTGTCGCTCGGCCTCACGTCTTACCGCAATCCTGGTGAAACGTGAGGCCGAGTGACACTAACCCGGGGAACAATTTTTGTTTATTGTTGATTCACCCAGTTCCCTTGTGGGTAATAGAGTTACTCTCCTTGCTTTATACTATTACACAAATGAAGCCTGGGTAATTCTACAACTGCGAGGGTTCTATGAGTGTATCACTATATAACACCATGAGTACTGCAAGTGTGATTACAGAACTAATAAGGCACTGCCAAGGATCCCCTAGGCTTCTGGGACTGCCGAGGCCCACCCTGCATATTTAAGTAAAGCCCCGGAGTGTGGCAATCCCAGGACTTCAGTTGGCCTCGAAACCCCGAACAATTAGTAAATAATACCCGGTAAGGTGGCGGTCCCCTAGGCTGCGAAATGTCTCTGTGCCCTTCCGTGCCTAATTTCATGTGACATTAAGATCCCCAGTCCTACAGAGACCCCACAATATATTAATTGGATTGGCCACGGAACATTACCCACCAGGTGCCACATTTAAATATTTAAATGAACTGAGACCCCGCGTCTCCTCATTTTTACCATCCGCATCCCCTCTATTAAAGTGATACGAGGTTTTCCTCCTCTCGCTTCAAGTAGGCAAACAAGGATTTGCTATCAAAGGGTGGAATCCATGCACCAGCCCTCTAATAGCAAACACAAACGTCCTGCGAATGCACACCCCTGGACATTGTATGAGCTGCACCTGAGAGGTCACCCTCCCTAGGACCATGATGCATTTGTTAGTATAAAAGCATACTATTACTACTCACACCTGTGTAGTACAGCGACCAGAATGTAGTGAAGAAGCAGAGGAAGCTCAAAATCTAAAAATATAAATCCTACCAGAAGTCAGATGACATAATTCAATGAGCCGACGCCCCTGGCATGAGTAGAAACAGCTACACGAAGCAAACGGGTCTTCAGCATAACGCAAGCAATTTTGAAATATTGGTGAGTGCTGACTTCTTTTTACCTTCTCCCGCTCATCGCCAAATGTTTGTAGTGAAGATGCAGACAGCAGTGGATCCAATAAGTAGATTTTAAAACAAGACACCTGAAACAGCCACCAACAGGAGCAGACAGCAAGGCAAACGTCATCTCCAGCACTGTGTTCAAACTCTGCAAGGTTCCCCTCATGACAGCCCTACATTCTAACATTACATACTTAGATTCTAGTAGAATTACATACTAACATTCTACTATGACTTACATTGGAATATTACACAGAGCACATGACTTTACAGCAATGAGCTCATATTGTGTTTTTATCCAGGAACCTAAATCGATATTACTATTTTATGCCCTTGTTCGGTTATAATCAATAATATCCCAATAACGGCATAGTAATCATATCCATATTCAGTCATAGCACATGCTGTCACATTAAGCAAGGCTACTTCCTCAGACTCCTAGAAAGCACAACGAGTTCTCTAAACAAACCAAACCTCCAGCAACCTGGGAAATCCCCCTTGCTTTTGTTTTGATTTTGTCCTAGAACTCCTGTAAAGCACTGTAAGAACGGCCAGTTCTTAGTGACATCTTTATTGACGTCTTATGTCCAACCTTACGTCAAACCCGGCACCTTTCAGGTATAAATATACCAACATTGCCTTAAGCAAACACACGGTGGTGGTTTTGGAGCAGAGCAGCTATCTACTTGCCCGAGAGCCCAGCTGATGCGAGAGCCCACGGACGCTGCCCCTCCCTTTTGACGCACTGAGAGAGACGCTGTCTTTTCTCCTGCCGAGAAGTCCAGCTCCGGTGTTTCCAGATACCTTCGCGGGTTACTGGGATATCGAGTCCTGAGAGAGAGATACAAGACCTCCTGCTTTCTAATACCCAGGTACGAAGCTGACTAAAACCTTAGAGAGAATTCTTGAGTCAGATTCTTGGCAAAACCAACTTAACTTAAACTGCTACTTACTTACTCCTTCCCACTTATTAGGCTTAGGTCAGGTACACCGGGGTAGGCGTAATTAGAAGCACCAGTTGAGGTCGTTAGTCAATGTATATAAGTATGTATATATTTTATCTATTTTAAAGTATCTTATGGCTAAGAAACCATATCAATGCTTTTACAGTATTATTTCTTAATCCTCCTTTTACTGTACGCACTTTACTTTACTATGAGTATTGCAATTGTGGCAATTCATTTCTCTTGTATGAGAAAGAAGACTGCTCAATAAACAGCAACATTTTATTGAAAACGGCCGTCTCTCTTTTCTCTGCACTCTGGTGAAACTAAGTATGCACACTTGACTGAGTGAAATAGCTGTCTATTGTTTTCACACGACTCTAGAGATACACTCTTATTCTGGGGGAGCAAAGTTGTGATGTTAAATGGTTGTCAGAAGCTAATCCCTTCTTGTCTATCCAGGGAGGTGAAACTCCTCCTCGTTTATTCGAGAAAGTTTCTAGTGACCTCTGAGCTAGCTGGCAAAAACTTAAGTCTAATATAGTCAGTAGAGACCTAGTCGACCTCAGTCCTATGTATACACTGCTGAATATATTATTCCAATGCGCAGAGCCTATTGGGAATATAGGAACTACACTACATGGCGCCCAACGTTTGGTAAAGCGATAAATCTAACGCAAGACGTTAGAGTAACTCAGTCGTGCTTTTTCACACAGACCCTTTTTCCCGTAAATACTCCAAAAGACGTCTGGAGTGGGTAAAAGGTTTAAAATCTGCCGGAACTTAGTAGGAAGAGATTCCTATGCATAGTTTTTGGTATAGTCTACGTTAAAGGATACAGTGTTCCAAAATATTGTACACCTAATCTTTGTTTCCTTGAAACCTGATCTGCAACAAAAACCTTTCTGTCAGTAAAAATGTCAGAAAGTGAAGAAGAAAGGGAGGCAGCTAGAATAGCAGCTCGACTCCTAGCGGATGACACAAGTCTCCAAGAAAATGACCCGGGTGTTATACTCATTCCGGTCAACATCAGGAAAACTTTAACTCTTAAACTTAGAGAAAACGGACTAACATCAAGAGGTGGAATAGTCGTATTCGTAATAGAGGCCCATGAATATCGGCAGACAGAGGTATTCTATTCATGGATAAACTTTCCAGCAGCAAACGCTGTCACACACGACTTCCACTATTACAAAATAGAGGAACCTCCAGATGAATACACCCCTTTCGAGGAGGTTGAAATCCCATTAAAATACCAAGAGCACCTGCTCTGGTTTAAAGGCGCCCTAAAACATAACAATCACATCACCAGGCTTGGTCCACTAGATAGACCAGGAGCAACGTGGCCGGTTCTAGCCAGCTACACACCACATCCAGACATAGAAAAAATGTCAGTACCAGAACTTTTAGCCCAGCTAAAACAACTGATTAAAATACATAGACAATTAGTCCAATATGTAATGCGGACTACAACAGTCCATCCAGCAATTAACATTCCACAGCTGACCCCTCATCAGGGGAACACAAACAAAATTACACCACAGAACATACAATCATGTCTTGGTAAAACACCCGCAAAACGGGAACAAATTCCATTCTGATTAGCACAAAAAATCACTCAAATAGAGGCAGTATTTCCTGATACTACCCCTACTGAGAAACACAGAATTCTGACTATCTGTCTTCCAATGGGGATCGCACCACATGTGGAGGACTGTGACACTTGGGGCACAGTCTTTGCTTCCATTTACACAAAAACACATGGTGTTCTGTCCATGGCGGTAATACCAGATGTACTAAGACAGATTCAAAATGAATACAGTCCAGAACCTGCTTTAACTCTGGGTATGAAATTACTAAAAGACTTCAAGCAGGTCTCGGCTATATTATTAGCCAACATAAAAGGAGAAGCAGCATCTGTGGCGATCCGCCAGAAATTGAAAGAAACAGATATAGCAGACCAACCAATTGAACTTGCCAGAATCATAGAAAAATCCTATGAAGAACTAGGTAGAGATAGTTTGGGTGGGAAACCAGTAAAACCCCAACTAACTGAAAATCCTGAAAAAATATTTATTAAAAATATTCTAAACACTCCAAAAAAGAGCTGGGATGGAAATAAACAATCCACTCCCAAAGAAAAAATATTCCAGTCCAGAGGCAGGTCTCCTCGGCGGAGAAAAAGATCTCCGGACCAAGGACACAAGTCTCCCCAGAGGGAGCCCTCTGAGAAAAGATACAACCTTAGAAATAGGGATAATTTGAAAAAACCTGATAGATATCAAGATATTGATACACGTCCCTCTCGATCTTTTCAGACTTTCCCACAGAAATCGGAAAGAAGAGGACGGTCAGAACACAGGGAAGAGCACGTCAAGTCCAAAGATAAGGAACCTGCTCAACAAAGTAAAAAGTTACAATTTCCAAGAAAGAAGGTAGCCAGTATTAAAATAATCAAACATGCCGAGGATACTGAGGACACAACTGAAAAACGGAGAGTGGGCCCAGACAATGCTAGACAGCGCAGTAGAAGTGACCATAGCTCGCAAGATCCTGATGAATCATCTGGAGACAGTTGACACGAATGAATACATTCAGGTGGAAACTGCAGATACCACAGTTAGCAAACCTCATAAAATATACAAGATAACTTTACGTATAGAGGGAGATAAGACCAGGAAAGTAAGGGGTCTCTTTTGAGATAATCTTTCAAAAGGCTATGACATCCTTTTAGCTGAGAAAGACTGGCCACCAGAGTTTGTCAGGGAGTGCCCTCATGGCGAAGAAATGATTATGCCTGCCTTCTCAAATCATATTCCAATTCATAGAAAATATACATATGCAAGAAAATGGGCAGTAGCCCAAGCTCCTGCATTATATAAAAATCATGTAGGATGGGATGAGGACTCTCCTCCTCACAAAATCCAGTTAAAATGTCAACCAACTGCACAAAGGCAGTACCCAATTAATCAAGAAGCTAAAAAACAAGTCAGGGAGATCTTAGATCAACTTGAATACCAAGTGGTGATTGAAACATGCACCTCTCAAATGAACAATCCTTTGTTTCCTGTCTCCAAGCCAGACGATTCATATCGTCTAGTTTTGGACTACAGACATCTTAACTCATGTTGCAAAACTTTTGCAGTACAACACTCACACAGTGCAGCACTAATGAATAACATCGTGCGCAAAAAATACAAAACAACATTAGACATCTCTAATGGATTCTTTTGTCAAAACATTGCACCTGAAAGAAGGTATTTGACCGCTTTCTCAATAATGGGGTAACAGCAAAATTTCTGTCGACTCCCACATGGATTCAAGAATAGCCCAGGATTATTCTCATCAAGAGTAACACAGTTCCTACAAATATATGATGATGAGGCATTATCTTATGTGGATGACATCTATCTCACAGATGATGACTTGGATACTCACTTGAAAAGAGTGAACACCATAATACTTGGGTTCGCAGCTGAGGGTTACAAATTCAACTTTAAAAAGTCACGAATTGCCCATCTAACTGTCCTGTTTTTAGGATATGAATTATCAAGTGAAGGCAAAAGCCTAGCGGACAATTTCTTAGAGAAATGCGCTGTACTCCAAGCACCAAAAACGCTAAAGAGCTTACAATCAATACTAGGTTTCCTAAATTTTGGAAGAACATACATTCTGAATTATGCAGAGAGGGTTAAACCTCTCTATGAATTAATAAAACCTGATTTCAAACCAATCAATTGGACTCAAAAACACACAGAAATTTTGAGAACATTGCAAGCAGACATGTTACATAAAACAAAATTGCAAACTCGCGATAACACACATAACCTTGTAATCCGAGTCATCCCAGGAAGATGCGGATTCACGTACCTGACCTCTAATGAGGGAGAAAAGGTACCAATAGCTTACAAATCGCACTTGTACACCCAAGCTGAAAAAACATTCAGTATTACAGAAAACATTGTAAATGCGGTTCAAACTGCTGTAGCAAAAGAAAGAGCCCAACCACAAGGCAAAAGGATAACTGTTTTAACAGCAGAATCAGCCTTTGAGGCATTAACAAGCCCACGCAATTTGACTAACGTGGCGTTAGATCCAAAATGGATCGAATGGGTAAATTCTCTTGCTGCAGAAGACGTAAAATACTACTTTGACCCGGAAATGAAAAAATTAAAAAATCTAAAATATGAATTAGAATATCCTCTGCCAATCGAGATTCTACCTCTACAACTTTAGGCCTGTGTAATATATACAGACGGATCAGCACAACCCGCAGTTGGGGGTAAACAAGCTTACAGTGCTGCGTGGGCAGTTGTTAAATGCCGGTGGCACAAAGGAAAATTGAGACCATTGGTAACTATGACTTAATCTGTAAAAGATAGTTCAGATCAACGAACTGAACTACTAGCTTTAAAAGATGGCGCTCGATATTGCGGATCGCGAATTCCCCGCACTAATAGTGTGCGATTCGCATTACTGTGTCAAATCTTACAATAATGACTTCCAGAACTGGGTTCAAAACGGTTTCAAAGATGCAAAAGGTGGCACAATCAAGCATAAAACGCTCTGGGAACAGATAGTTCCTTTGCAGAAGGAACTACAAAAGACTCACGTGATACATAAACTGAGTTATCAACGTGATGGCGTTCACGTTGCAGGGAATTAATTAGCTGAAACAGCCACAGCGGAAGCAACTAATCTGGCTTCCGTAGCCACAAAAAAGCGTTCAGAAAAATACATAGACAGAGAAACCATGCTGGCAGTAAAAACGTCTTTACAAGGCAACTGTGCAGCATTACCTCTGAACTACCCACTCAATTATACATACATAATAGATGCAAACTCCGTTCCTTTTGCTCGAATCCCTGGAGTGGGGGATAGAGTGATTCCAAACACGAACAGGAGAATCTTCTTGATTCAAAAAGCACATATGGGATTGGGTCTAAGGCACCAAAAGATTAATGAATCTCTGAAAGAATTACAATCAGAATATTGGTGGCCGGGTATGAGCCTGCAACAACACAAATTTGCAATAAACTGTCCAAACTGCAACAGAGATCGCAGTGGCGAACCAGCCGGAGTATTGCCATGGCTCTTCGTATAGATAGCATAAGGCAGTCTATACGCAAAATCCAGCAGGAAAAATGCGTCCCATTTATGTTTAAGACTAGATTCACTTAAAATGTGGCCCCAGCGCTCGGCTGACGCCAGAACTGTTATAAAAGATTTGCGAGTCTATATTGGCACATACGCAATTAGCATGCTACATTCTGACCAGGGACCTGCTTTTAGCTCTCGAGCTTATAAGGAGGCCATGACCAGCATGGGCATTGCATTGCGCTACTCTTGTCCCTTCCATCCTGAGGGAAATGGGATTGTGGAAAGAAAAAAACGTGACATAAAGCAATCTATAACGGTGAGGGTATTAGGTTCGGGTGATGGGTGGGTGCAACATTTTAACAAGTGTCCAACGTAGTCTTAATAATCCGCCAAGAAATTCTCTAAAAGGTTCCAGTCCGTACGAACTATCGTTCGGGACTTGAATGCATATTCAGGACTTAGATAGTCAGACTTCAGTGGTAGAAGAAAAATGCTTTGATATCAAAGATCGTTTGGCTATTTTACAGGACTTAAATGAAACAAGAAAAGACCTGAGCAACGTAAAGTTAAAACAACAGCCAACAGCCACTGAAGAAAAACCACCTGTCCCAGCAAGGCCTGTCTGGATTCCAAAAATTGGGGATCTGGTCAGAGAGAAGATTGCGGTGAAGAAGGAATTTGGGCCTTCTTACAGAAATGCAGTACCTGTCTTAGCTGTCAGCAGAACAAGATCAGTTGTACTACCGCCCCTTGCTGGTAAAAAGGAGAACCAAGTTGTATCCATCGACCTGGTAAAACCACAATCATGTGGCCAATAATAAGTAGTAGGCCCAGTGGACTCCCAAGATGTTGCAGAACACCGAAACTTTCTACAATAGAAGAGGTTCAAACTGAGAGACTAATCACATTTGATAAACCTGCAGTGAATAAAAAAGGACTATGCAACAATGCCATGGAACTTGTACCTCTTGAAACCCAAATTGCAACAGTTCGTCAAGACACACTTGTCTACAACGATGTAGCCTCAGACTTTGCTAATGAAACTAAAAATGCTAAAGCAAATGAAAATCCGGAAGCGATTCCAACAATTGACAGAACTGCATCTGGCTACTTCATCAATTTCGATAACTTTTCTGAAGATCCAAGCGAGCCTGAAGAAATGCCAGCAACAAAAACTTTTAAAGACAAAGTAACTGAACTCTTTCATCAACTCAAAGAAACCTATCTGATTTCTCCATGGATTGAATTTTGGATTGTGTTAGGTGTACTTTTCCTCCTGCTTTGGCTCATCATGGTTCTTTGTTTAGGAAGATTTATTGAGGGAAAATACAGTACAATGGACACATCAAGTCAGAACATCAACTTGGTCCTAAAGCCACACAAGTCATCTCACATCGAGAAAAGAGAACTATCATCAGTGAATGTCACAGCCAATCCAATACCCGGTGGGGTAGCTTGGGACAAAACGGATTAAGAAAATCTATGGCCCGGTTGAGCTCTTGAAATATCCACATCAGTTCAAGATTTCATTAAGTGACTTTGTAAAAACAAGTACATTCTCTGATGATTGGGACTTTGAAAGTATTAATGATATGATGTTAGATTTAGTTATGTCAGCAAAATTTACAGAACATGATTTCTTACAGGGTTCATCTAATTATGAAGAAATGTACTGCTACAATCACTATGCACACCACTATTTGCACAAATCTGCTCAACATAGAAATGTTTTTAGTTATAATCAATGGGAACATTGTGCAACTCCACCAAAAGGTAGTTCGAAGACATTTTACGAGAAATTCCCATACATCTCAGGGTTTAACACAAGTAAAGCAGAAACTTTTTATTTCAAAATGTTAAATAAGACAGGAATGAAAACAATGCTGACAAATACTAAATTAATCTATTCGGAAACATTTTATGAAAAATTGACTACATTTGGTTTTGATTTTTGGAAACATAACATTGAGACAAAAACGATCTGGGGTACAAAAGATTGGCAGGTCCAAGGTTTAGAAGCATTATTTAGAGCCTGCATGATCCCAGAACAAATTATATTCTTGAATGACACAATTCAACAGACAACCTGTCTTGGCCTAGCCAAAATCAAAGACTTGAACAAACCGTCTATTCCAAAACCAACACCTGACAGTAATGGCACTACAGATGTTGAGATAGACGTATCCCATATTTTTAACCAAAACAGAACACATCCTGATTGGAAAAAATGGTTGATCTGGCCCACAGACACAAATCACTGTCAAGATAGATTCCTGAACAAAATACAGGGGTTCAAGTTGACCAGGCCAGACCCTAGATACTCCCAGAGACAACATCCAGGGATAGTTACAACATACAGTGTAGGAAAACTCTGCCTCGAATGGTTACAGAAATCCACACTGGCAGAAATTAAGCAACACTTGACTTTACTTAAAGACGGTGCCAGCTTGCGTGATTTCATAATGGGACCACGCAAACAGCGTCAAAAACGTTTCATAGCGGCAGGTATATACGCTACTTACAACGAAGCTTGGAAAGTGATGCAAATTAAAACAGCAGAAAAAATACGAGAAATTGATCGTATTAATTTAGAAAAATCATTTTCTTTTGTGGACAATGGGTTAATGACTCTGTCCTCCAGAATATAATCACTGGACAGTATTGTATCCTCTGCTATTGATATAATAGAGCAGGACTTACTAATGTTACAACACGGTCAGTCCCAATTACGTTCTATTGTACAGCTTGGCTGGATGTTGCAAAATCTGCATTCAGGCTACGTGCCCTGGCGTTTAATCAACACAACGTCATTATTCTCTATCTTTAACCTTACTGATACACAAATCAGTTTGGCACAAAATGGAGCAGACTATACCATTCTGAGCATTGAAAAACCTGAGAGATTACCATTGACAATGTCAGAGAGACCTGTCATTGAATGGATAATACATGGAATAATCACAATTCCGATAAGAACTTTCCAATTTAAATACTGTCAAGAGTATATACCAGCAGGCCAGTATGAAAGGTTGGGTAAAGGTTACATTAAGTCATCATGGAAATTGCCTTACACACACACATGTTATAGTGAAAAGAAACAGAATGTATTTCTTAGTGGGAAAAATTGCAAACAATCACTAAGCGGTATACTTCTGTGTCAAGGTATTGACCTGCATGCGGCCTGTGAGGGGACTTCAAATAACCTTTCATGTCACCAGCGCGGCACACCTGCAACACAAATAGAGCCATTCTTTAGACAACTTTCTAACGGGAGTTACATTCTAATAGTGGACCACAGCTGTTGTGGCATGGTGCCAGGGAAAGCTTATCTTGTAAGCGTAAGCTCCATGGTGACTTGCTGTATGCAAGTATTGTATCCAAACAGCACTCCAGACATGGAGGCAAAAATTATGCCTTCTTTGAATATCTCTTCTATTCGAATTGATACTTTAAGCAGAATAAAATCTGTTCTTTTACAGACAACGGTGCCCTTGACGTCATCAAAAGAAACGTATGATCTGCAAGTTGCAAGGACAACGGCAGAGATACATACCCTTTTAGCAACAAATTGCCCCGTGCATTTCGTAGAAATGTTAAGCCAAATTCTAAATATGTCTGATACCAGTGGTATCCCACATATATTTAAGACAATTTTTTCGGGACTGTTAACACCCTTCGAAACAGTTCTGGGCATTTTTCCTAATTTTGTCCATTCTGTCTTTGGCGGCCCCCCACTTCTGTTGGGACTCGTAGCAGGCATTTTATTTTTTATACTTCTGCTCCGATATGCTAAGCCAAATCGCAGACAAGACTCCAGCAACGATGGAAGAAACGATCCTTGCTATACGCTATCGGGACCGCATAACTAAAGTCCTTGGATTAGCCCGGCTAAGAGATCTGAATTTGACCTGGTTTCTTTCATTCAGACCCATCTGGCAGAATTGCATCTTACCTGTGCTTCGATGTATGCTATGCGGAGAAGAATGCGTGTTGGACATCTGTCTTACATTACCATCAGCAGTACCAATGGATATAGATACTTTGCTAAGTCCGATAACGGCTCATGCATCATGTTGTCCCCAGCGGCTACCTATTCTGGTGACGGCATTCGTTGAGACTTCGCCACTACGATTAGGTGGTAGTGAAGTACGAGAGGAAAACAACATCACCCAGGTACGACCATCTGTGAACATTTCTGATCCTGACATCGACGATAGCAATCATGCTCGAGACTGCTCAGTTGTGGCATTTTCGAACTTAATCGAACTTTCACCTGAAGCCGTAGTCAACTTTTTGCGAGTCTGTCTGAAATGATGTTCTCCCCTGAACAAAAAGAATAACTTTTAAGCAAACGAGCACACAGCGTTCCCTGAACTCTGAATTCGGCCTTCAGCTTTGATAAACAAAAGCTACTGAAAATATTTGGAACTATTTTTCTCCAACTGAAAGAAAAATAATTTTTTCTTCGATTCCAAAATATTTACCCTTTTTCTGGCACATGTACTCTGCTTAAAGTAGAACTATTCTTAGAGAACAGAGCTTCTATTTTTAGGAACTCTAGAGACAATATATTACCTCAGCCTCTAGCACATTTACAGCGACTGTATTATATATGTGATGGAATGGTCTCGACCTTCTTTTCTGTATTAAGAGCCATTTCATGTGTAAATTTCGCAAATCGTTCAGATAACCATATATATGCATCGTTTTAACTGAATGATTACACTGCTTGAAAAACGTACAGTACCAATATCAATTTCGTGTATTTCGCATACGCCATTTCAAATGCAAAAAATGTATTATGGGGTGGGTTGGAATACACATGCACCTTTAAATGTTTACTATTGCTTAGTTTTAGTAATGATGGACATTAGATCGTGGAGTGGGTATTGTGTTTTTATCCAGGAGCCTAAATCGATATTACTTTTTTATGCCCTTGTTCGGTTATAATCAATAATATCCCAATAACGGCATAGTAATCATATCCATATTCAGTCGTATCACATGCTGTCACATTAAGCAAGGCTACTTCCCCTTACTCCTAGAAAGCACAACGAGTTCTCTAAACAAACCAAACCTCCGGCAACCTGGGAAATCCCCCTTGCTTTTGTTTTGATTTCGTCCTAGAACTCCTGTAAAGCACTGTAAGAACGGCCAGTTCTTAGTGACATCTTTATTGACGTCTTATGTCCAACCTTACGTCAAACCCGGCACCTTTCAGGTATAAATATACCAACGTTGCCTTAAGCAAACACACGGTGGTGGTTTTGGAGCAGAGCAGCTATCTACTTGCCCCAGAGCCCAGCTGATGCGAGAGCCCACGGACGCTGCCCCTCCCTTTTGACGCACTGAGAGAGACGCTGTCTTTTCTCCTGCCGAGAAATCCAGCTCCGGTGTTTCCAGATACCTTCGCGGGTTACTGGGATATCGAGTCCTGAGAGAGAGATACAAGACCTCCTGCTTTCTAATACCCAGGTACGAAGCTGACTAAAACCTTAGAGAGAATTCTTGGGTCAGATTCTTGGCAAAACCAACTTAACTTAAACTGCTACTTACTTACTCCTTCCCACGTATTAGGCTTAGGTCAGGTACACCGGGGTAGGCGTATTTGGAAGCACCAGTTGAGTACGTTAGTCAATGTATATAAGTATGTATATATTTTATCTATTTTAAAGTATCTTATGGCTAAGAAACCATATCAATGCTTTTACAGTATTATTTCCTAATCCTCCTTTTACTGTACGCACTTTACTTTACTATGAGTATTGCAATTGTGGCAATTCATTTCTCTTGTATGAGAAAGAAGACTGCTCAATAAACAACAACATTTCATTGAAAACGCCCGTCTCTCTTTTCTCTGCACTCTGGTGAAACTAAGTATGCACACTTGACTGAGTGAAATAGCTGTCTATTGTTTTCACATGACTCTAGAGATACACTCTTATTCTGGGGGAGAAAAGTTGTCATGTTATATGGTTGTCAGAAGCTAATCCCTTCTTGTCTATCCAGGGAGGTGAAACCCCTCCTCGTTTATTCGAGAAAGTTTCTAGTGACCTCTGAGCTAGCTGGCAAAAACTTAAGTCTAATATAGTCAGTAGAGACCTAGTCGACCTCAGTCCTACGTCTACACTGCTGAATATATTATTCCAATGCGCAGAGCCTATTGGGAATATAGGAACTACACTACAGTTTCATCCACGAGTCTGGACACCGGTAGAGGTGAGTAGTTCTCTTCCCACTCCCTATATACTATAAATGCATAGTAACACTACTTACATACTTTTACTACAGCTGCTAGTATCCTACAGTGCCAAGAGCCCATCAATTTACACCAATCAGCTTGGTCAGATACCCGACTCTTCACACCGATAGGCGTGAGTTCCTCGCTTCCCACTTCCGGTATAGTATAAATGCTTGGTACCGGTCAGTAGTTCGCTTCCCACTCCCTGTATGGTATAAGCGCCTACTAACACTACTTGCACACGTATACTACAGCACCCAGAGCCCATTCCTTTACAGCAATTACCTTGGTTTCATCCCCAACTCTTCACACCGGTAGGCGTGAGTACTTTGCTTCCGGTGTACTATAAACACACAGTAGCGGTCAGTAGTTCGCTTCCCACTGCCTGTATTGTATAAGCACCTACTAAAACTACTTGCACACGTATGCTACAAAGACCAGACCACATCACTTGACAGCAATGACCTCACGGTTTAGGCTCTCGGTTTCATACCCGAGTGTAGCACTATATCATATCAGCACCATGTCACTCTGAGCAACACCGTACTTTCAGACCGGTAACAGTGACTACTT
Source organism: Lissotriton helveticus (assembly GCF_964261635.1). Classification (NCBI taxonomy): domain Eukaryota; kingdom Metazoa; phylum Chordata; class Amphibia; order Caudata; family Salamandridae; genus Lissotriton; species Lissotriton helveticus. The sequence goes on along the minus strand of NC_136067.1, from coordinate 345,617,247 downwards.
CGCTTCGCTCTCCCCCACAGAGGTTACAGTTCTCCTACCTTACTTTCCAACTTTTTTCACTCTTTTTTCCCCTTACTCTCTTCAACGGAATCACAAAATGACGGCAGACACTTCCTAGTTGCAACCGCTTGCAGCGCTTGCAGCCAATAAGCAGCAAGCTCCTGCTCGTAACGCCTCAGCCAATCTGATGCCAGAATTCCCAAATATCGATATCTGTAAATATAGATATTTCGCAAAAACTACTGAACGGATTTGCACCAAATAAACGAAAGCGTGCTTTCTAGATCAAACCCCTTCTCACTGCCAAATGTGAGGTAATTCCGTTCGACCTGTAGCCTTGTCTAAGGTTTCCTATGGAAGTTAACATGGAGAAAACACTTTTTTCTCCGCCTCCCTTGATGAACCACCCCCAAACCTTCAACATAGGAGCTGATATGAACAAAGAATTAGTTTAGAAAATTTCATGAAGATTCCTCAAACAACACCAAAGTTATAAACAAAATAAAAAATGCCCTTCCTATGGAAACTCAGTCCTAACTGGCGAGAGCCAGTAGGTAATATATATATATATATATATCTATATATATATATCTATATAAAAATAGATATTACCTACTGGCGGTCGCCAGTAGGTATATATAGTTAGGATTTTTTCTCTATGGGATTTTTGAAAATTCTATGTCTAATAACTTTGGCGTTTGTGGACGGAATTGGCTGAAATTTTCAGGAAAATGGCACATTTTGTTTCTGAGCAGCCCCTGAAAATTTTGGGGGGGTTCGTCAAGGGGGGGCCGAGAAAAAAGGGGGGTCCCAAAACGCGTTTTTTCCATGTTAATTTCCATAGGGCGGTTGGCCTCACTTTTAGCCCGAACGGCTGAATGGATTTGCACGAAACTTGGCAAAATTGTAGGGACTGGTAGCCCGATGTGCCTTTTGTAGGTCTCAATATATGTGCTCCAGTGGATTTTGAGAAATTAACGTTTAAAAAAAGATATATATCTGTAACAGCGGACCGGGCAGCGCTCCAGGACGCGTACTTTTCGCGCAACGGAGCTTTGTGAAGCGAAGCTGATTGGTTCTCCGGCGTCTGTCAACATTCCAAACAGTCCGTAGCGGCCGCCATCTTGTCTCTCGGTAGGATCGAGAGACAAGAGGAGGCCAAAGCGAAGGGGCAAATGACCATAAGGGGGCATAGTACATTGTCGCTGACCCCCTAGGTTTGATGTGGAGGTTTTAAAAGGGCCCCGCGGGGCAAAAAAAAATAAAATAATAATAATCGAACGGCTGAATGGATTTGCACGAAACTTGGCAAAATTGTAGGGACTGGTAGCCCGATGTGCCTTTGCTAGGTCTCAATATATGTGCTCCAGTGGATTTTGAGAAATTAACGTTCAAAAAAAGATATATATCTGTAACAGTGCTCCGCTTCGCGTACTTTTCACGTTACGGAGGTTTGCGAAGCTGATTGGTTTTTCGGCGTCTGTAAACATTCCAAACAGTCCGTAGCGGCCGCCATCTTGTCTCTCGGTAGGATCGAGAGACAAGAGGAGGCCAAAGCGAAGGGGCAAATGACCATAAGGGGGCATAGTAGATCGTCCCTGACCCCCTAGGTTTGATGTGGAGGCTTTGAAAGGGTCTCGCAGGGCAAAAAAAAAATATACAGTTTTTTTAGTTTTTTTGCGTGGAGTGCGCCCGGTTCGCGAACCGGGAAGCGTTCTGGGGAGCGTACTTTCTTGAAAATTAGTGAAAAAAGTTAGAGTAAAATAATAATTGTGAGTGATCAGATGTAGGGTAGCTCTGAGAAGAGCTTTTGGGTTTATGGTACATTTAGGTACTTATAAGTAGGTACCAATGCACAGTCTTAAATTCAGAGTGAAAACTCTGTTGCCCTCATCTGAGAAGTGAACTCCATCTCCTCTGTAGATATCTTGCATGTAGTAACGCAAGTTATTGTTGTACAGGGAGCCCATTCCATGGTCTCTCATGTAAGCTGAAACAGATTTGTTTACATGCTTCCTCGATTTCTCAATTTGTGGACAAAATTGGTTCGACCACCTCCATTTCTGTCTTTGGCATATATTTGAATATACCAAGGCAGTCTGAGGAAAAAGTGCCATCAATTGCTCAAAGGTGTCCTTTAAAAGCATTTCCAGACCTACCCCAGTCAAAGTGCCCAAATCATTACCTCCACAGTGCACAATTAACAGGTCAGGTTTTGGCAAATGCATAAAGGTTTTCACCGATGGTATCAATTGGTGACATTTTAATCCTCTGTGGCCAAACCACTTAATTTCCACATCTTGTAAATTGAGGTTAGGTAAATTCCTGTTTTCAGCGTACCTTTGAGCCCAATAGATGTAACTATGTCCAACAATCCAGACAGAAAACATGGTGAGAGAAGGTTCTGCTGCAGTCAGATGAAGTGTGGCAATGAAATGGCAGTTGAAAAAATGAGAGTGTAAAATGAAAAAAACTGAGGAGTTTCTGTGTTAATGAAGCAGTAAGAGTGATTGGTGGATTTTGATTGCTGAAAACAGAAAGTTAGTGTGCATGGATGAGTTCGTTGAAAGATGTATTTTGAGTGGCGAAGAAAAAATCATTAAATGAAAGAATGCTCTGGATATGCAGGTGCACTGAGAGTTCAGAGTTCAATTGCAACATTGTTGTGTGAGAGGTCTTGCAAGAGGTGGTTGCTATGCAGAAAAAGCAGAGAGGGGGCAGAGGGGGGAAGGGTTTTGCTTTGAAAAAAAGTGAGGGAAGAGTTTTGATTGGGTGACATGAGAGATATGTGTGAGGAATTACAGCATTTCTGTGCGTTTGATAGCTGCAGACTCTGGAGTGCATACCTTTTGCTCTGCTGAAGACAAATTGGTGTGTTTCTGAGACTGTTTTGAAACTCAAAGTATTTGCTAAGGTGAGAAAAGATTTCTTTAATTTAGATAGAAAATAGTGTGCTTTAAGGAGAAAATTATGAAGAAAGTTGTGTTTTTCAAATGTTGCTTTGTCTCAAGTGTTTCACAAATAGATTTTGTTTCTTTGAGAAATTGTAATTGGAGAAAATGTGAAGTATTAGTACTGACAGGGCTTTTATGTGCATAGGAGCTGTGGAGTGTTTTCAAATTATGACTTGTAAATCGTTTTTGAGAAAAAGCAATGGTTTTAATATTGATGAGAAGGACATAATGGTGTCTGCTTCTTTATAAGGTAATTGAGAGTCTCTGATGTTATTTTTCCCATTTCAATGTAAGAAGTTTGTCTGTGGAGCAAATTGCTTGTAAATATGCTTCCACCTGTGCATGGCAAATTTAGATTTTGAATGTTTCCGTTACATAGGCATGTTAAAGGTGACTGAAACATGCTGCAAAGGCAATCAAAAAATGCTTTTATGTGTCTTAAGGACATTTTAAGTCATTTCCCCATGTGCAGTGTTTTCAAATTATGAGTTGAAAATCGTTTTTGAGGTAAAGGAATGTTTTCAAAATTTATGTGCGCCATATGACCCCAAATTTCTTTTTCAGGGGTGCAGCAGGGTGTTCTTGAGACACCCCTGCACCGTCGGAAAAATTCGTAATTTGCGATGAGGTAATTGCTAATCGCAAATTGCACCTTCATTCCTATGGGCCTCCTGCTGCATGGAAATGAATGGGTAATTTGTAATTAGCAAATAGGTCATCGCAAACTAGGAATGGTAAAGAATCGCTATTTATTCCTTAAAGTTCGCTATTTAGGAAATGCAAAAAACTTTGATGATACATATGGCGGTTCATCTCTAACAAGATAAGAAGCATAGGGATAGATTTATGATGACTGGCGCATCACCAGGGATGTGTTAGTCATTCTGTGCCGCTGTTTCCGTCACCTATGGTGTGCTGCATTTACAATGCGGCGCATCATGGGGCAAAAACAGCACAGATGCGTGACGTATTTGTGCCGTAAAGTTGGCGCATTGCTGGAGTTGTATCGCAAGTGTGATACAGCTCCAGTAAGGCTGAGGGGTGCCCCTGTCGCAGGGTTTCTGTTCTCACACAGAACTGTGGACAGAGGATTGGAACCTCGGCAAATTAGGGTGTCCCAAAACTCACCTTAGTAATCAAAACCCTTTAGCAAGCTAGGTACAGTGTCACATTGGATATAACAAACTCTCAATGTTTAGACAATCCAGAATATGAACTTATAGTACCTCAGGATACGTGGAACTCATGAACAGTCGGTCGTTATATATTTCTTAGAAACCAGAACATGGAGTTAAGAAGAACACATGTGTATTTGAAATGTTTATTTACTAATGCCGTCTTCTCAGGCGTAGTATCTTAGATTATACAAGTACACATATTATCAGTAGCAAAATTACCAGCATAGTCAGTAGTACATAAAAAGCGAATGGTGACAGTATGTTAACATGCTGTAAATGAATAAGAGTTAGCAACACTTATAAGCAGCCGCGGGCCGTGGAGGGAGTTACGGTGGGGCAGGGAGGCGGGGAGGGGGAGGGGCAGGGTGGAGAGGGCTCCACCCTGCCCCTCCCCGCCTCCCTGCCCCACCGTAACTCCCTCCACGGCCCGCGGCTGCTTATATCTCACCCTCCCTAATACACATAATATATTATTTGCTAAGAAGGTCTCTTTGTGTTGGTTTAGGGCGTGCCGATACTTTAGTGTCTTAGATTTGAAGGAATCACATCAGCATACACCAGCTCTCTCTTCATGTGAACCGCATCAAGTGTTGTGTATGTGTGTTCGGCAAAGCAATATAAAACCCGCCTCATGCCCAGAATTGGGAGAAGCTGCACTTATGTTATGAGTATGAAGTCGTGGAGATCAGACCTCATAACAATTCTGTATCGTGTTGTTCTTGAAACTTCAGCACAGATATAGTATAAGAAGTAAAGCAGATAGTAGAGCAATAACATATTATTCTCATGTAAATCACGATGAACTATTAGGTTGAAAGCTAAAGCAACAACTAAGTGTCGTGTGCAGAAGTTGCAAAAAAGGAAAAAATGGCGTTTAAACCGGTAATGAGTCCATGCTAACTTAACACGGTGTAAAGATATCCAGGACCTAGATGACACCTCCCCATGATCCGGAAACGAACTGAATAAGATAATAGAAGTGCCATCTCATGAGAGCAGATTGCAACTTTATATGTGGACGGTCCGCAAGGTAAAACATTAAAAACTAGGAAAATTTCATGCTAAAGAAAAATAAAACAGCCAAGTACTTTATCGAGTCTTAAGCCAATAGGCAAGCTAAATAATAAAAACTTGACAAATAAGTCAATGAATTGTCAATGAAATGCTAGTACTCAGCATATCAAACATGAAAAAGGTCTATGACATAACTGTGTATGCAAAATAAGCTGCAACAGCCTCCAATAGGAAGTCACCGTCTTCATCCGAAAAGAGTTCAGCCATCCAATTTAAAAGCGGAAAAGAACATAAGTGCTCTCCCAGCACCGGATCCTCTATCAACATCAGAGGACAGCTCGGTGGGTTTTCAAGAAAGCTCTGTTCCAAGAAAGACTGTGTTGCCGCCAGTAAATTCCAGGGACCAATTAGTCCATGCATCAATGCCACAGCCATAATCCTTTCGCCAGGACAAACCAACTCGTGAGTAATGATAGGAGTCATCAGCTGATTAAAGTCGACGTCAGGAGAAACCGGTCCGCAGAGACACAAATCAATGGCCCAATCGAAATCACAGGTCAGGCAGTGAAATACAGGCTGGACACAGGTGAAGAAGGAGAATCGAAAAGATAATCCATATGCCGTGCTTAATATCGCCAACGGCATTGTGCCATAATATTCTAGCATGCGATTGCGGAACAGTGTCAGCAGCTGCAGGGCGGGAGCTTGCACAGGAGGGACATCCATATTTAAAAATGTAAAAAAGCACAAGAGCGTCCGCTGGTAATGCAAGTAAAAATGGGAATCCACGAAGCAGAGTGGAAAAAATAGAATGAAAGAAAGCAGGGATGACTCCAAAGATTTTCTCAAATGAAGTCACGAGACCACTGGTAACAACTTTAAAAAAGTGCGCCAGGCCCTTTGTGGAGGACGCGTTAGAGATAGTCCGAACCATCTTGCTGAAATGGAAAGGCGAATCTGTATTTAAAAGGGTCTGCACCTCTGTACGGGTGTTCGCTATGTGAAGCACGAAAGTTTCACGGGCCGAACTCAAGGCCACCTCTCTCTGAGACAAAAGAGCTCTTATTCTTGCCATGCCATTGAAATGTGCTCCCAAGGTTGGTATTTGTGACCAGATTGAAAACTCCCTATGTTCATGTGTGGGAGGAAATAGAACATTTCTGCAGCAAATAACCCGTTCATTTACTGTTACGATAAAATGAATACTTTTAATTAACCCAGAACAATCTTCATTATTGAGCATCAAATAACTACCATTTTCCAAGAACTTGAACGTGGGGATGATAGCAGGAACTGGTGTGCCTTGCAACACGCAAGCCATATTTGGTCGGTGTTTGTTGCATGAACCGTGTAACTGTATGTGCCTACACATTAGTGAATGATCTGGCGTCTCAGTGCATTCCTCTCCATTCAGATAAAGTTCTTGATCATCTTTGAAAATCTGTATGTGTATGGAAGCGACCAGACCTCATGAAGAAAACCACTACCTAAAGGTTAATAACGACCTATTGGTATATATTTCATACAATTTTAAAACTTATATAAAGCAAAAGGCAGCGTTATTAAACCGTGGATAAGGCACGTTGCCAAAGCAGTCAACCTTTTGGATTTATACTGGAAATGTTAAAGGAAGAATTACGGAGTAGGGCCTGTAAATCTTTAATGGACAACGAGTAAAATTACTCCAACCATCATATTCCTCTAACTCCGGGATAGTAGGGGTGTTTAATTTTTTAGAAGTAGCCAATCCAAAGCATTTGGTCTGGGAAATTGTTTCATTCACAAACAACATATGATTTGGGATGAGACATGCACGGTGGAAAGCCTCAGTGCCTTGTACCTGCCAGGTTCGTGAACCCCAAACTGATGTAGATCCTGGATATTTTTACTCTGTGTTACGTTAGCATGGTCTCATTACTGGTTTAAACGCCATTTTTCCTTTTTTGTAACTTCTGCACACGACACTTAGTTGTTGCTTTAGCTTTCAGCCTACCTGCGTCAAGATCTATGCCTGCTTCAAGCAGGCGCAGGGTTTTGATGTAGCTTTGTCCTATCTGATTGTAAATGCGGCACACCGTGGGTGGCAGAGCAGCGGTGCACGTTAACTGGTGCATCCCTGGGGATGTGCTAGTTAATATAACTCTGCCCCTTTACATTTAATTATGTGCAGGGGACACAGAGTAGGTGAGGTTTATCCAAGGTTAAGAAGAGATGAGTCCTGTTCAGTGAAAAATTGGAGATAGGCTTCAGTATATTATATACTTAAGTAGTGTGTTAAGTTTTTGATGACTGTTATTAATTTACTGTTGGGTAATAGTGGTTAATAACATTTTTTATTATATTTTACCACAGATTCAACTGCAGATTATTTCAAGATTTTAGGATGCCTAGCAAAGAAAGAGTGAGAAAGGCTGCAAAACGTCAAAGACAGCAGGACCATGGAATAATGCAGCAGTCCTCTAACAAAAAGATTTGTCAAGTCACCAAGAAAGCACCGGGTAAGAGTCCAAAAACAGTCTTAAGAAATATGTGTAGTAAAAAAAATATTACTACAGAAAATGTTTCAGTCCAGAAAAGGAGAAAGAATTCAAATGGTAAGGAAAGGCCAATGAGAAATGTTACTGCTAGAGTAAGAGATAACTCTATGCATGAAAGTAGAAGGAAACAACAGTTTAGGGATATTCGTAAACGAATGTTCCGCAACAGGATAATTGGGAATTTGTTAAAAAATATTAAGAAAGGTCAACAGAAAGTGGTTTTTTATAAGAGAAAAAAAATAGTTGAGAAAGTTATTGATCAGGCATTTGAAATTAAACGTAAGTTATTTATTTTGACAATCAATAGAATTAGGAAGCTAAACAAGGTAATTTATGATTTCAAAAGAAATAGTAGATGGAAGAGAATAGTTAATCGTAGTAATTTTTGTGACGTTTTTTCTGGAGAATGGATGGATAGTTCAAGCTCTGAGGCATTTTTTAATGAGGAGAGTTATTTCCAGGATAATTATTTGGTGCATGCAGTTGACACCAGTGGTCGAGCTTATGAAGTGAAAGATGGTTGTCCAGTTGAAAAAGAAAAAGTTGTGAGAACAGAGATAGAAGAGGTGTTAGGTAATGAGGTTTTAGGGAGACGTCCTAAGGGTCCTGTGTACACCTGGAAGTGTAGTAGTATTTGCAGTGTACGACAGGATTCCATCAATTTGCTTTGTGATTTTATACGGTCATTTAATAAGAAAAGTTTGAAGCAGAAAATGAAGTTGTTGCAAGAATTAGATCCTTGCAGAGTGAGAGAAGTGATAGGTTTGCATGGTCATTCACTGGCTTGTCTTTCCAGGAGAGTATGCCAGAGTGTTTTTCATCATTTCAGGATGCTAGCAGTGCATCATAATAAAGTGAGGAAATTAGTTAGAATGTTGTATTATGCGAAGAGTCCAGCAATTATGCTTAAACAATTATGCGCTGCTCTTTTGCATGGTTCTGAAATAGACGTGAAGAATATATGTGAAGAAATTGAGTTTTGTTACTTTGGAAGTAAAGAGGAGAATGTTGAAATTGACCAAGAAGAAGAGAGTAATGTGGAAGATAGTGTACAGGTTTCCAGTACAGATAATTTCCAGAGGGCAATTGCGACGTTTGAGGTGAAATCAAGTGAGAGGCCAAATTTCACTTGTGTGTGTTGTCGACGCACTTATTATAAGAATCAGACTAAGTTAGTGGATTTATATGGAAAAAGTGAAAGGGAAAATAATAGTGAATGGAAGGATTTTACAACATACTTGATGGTAGAAAATTGTTTTGATTTGGGATTGGATCAACGTGTGTGTACTTATTGTTGTAACAAATTAAATCAAAACCAGATGCCTGCTAGAGCAGTTCATAATAATCTGGAATTGGTTGAGATTCCTTCTGAATTGAAGGATTTAAATACTTATGAATCTATTTTGATTCAAAGTATTCATCCCTTTCAGGCTATTGTAAGAATGGAGCCAAAGACAGGGAAATTGCCTCTATCAGATTTACAGAGAGGATTAAAGGGAAGAGTTGTTTATTTGCCTCTAGATTTGAAGAAAAACATTAACACAATTGGAGTAGAAAAAGTGGAAGAGGAACCTCTTGTTATCTTAGTTAATGGGGTTCCGACAAAGAATAAGAAAATATGGCAAGATTTAGTAGATGTTAGGAAAGTCAAAAGGGCAACATTGTATTTGAAAAAAAATAATAAATACTATAAAAATGTATATGTTGCAGAAGAGGAAGTAAGTGAGGAAGAGGATAGCGATTTGTGTGCTGGTCAAATTGAGAAAGTAGAACCCTGTACTAGTGAAGAAATATATGAACATTATAGTGTTCATCCTTTGCATTCCAAGGAAGTCATGGGGAATGCTATTGAGTTGTATCAAATGAAACAAGCGAAAGGGAGTCCCATTAGTGTTTGGGAGGAAAGTTTGGAAGCTCGGTGTTTCCCACAGCTTTTTCCAACAGGTCAGGGAGGAAGATATGATGAGCGACCTCATCAAATTCCTGCTTCTGAATACCGGACTTTGCGATTGTATGCAGGAGATCCTAGGTTTCGACAATGCATTCCTTATTTGTTTCATCTCCTGTTTGAAAGCTATCTGTCTGGACTGTCATATGCAGTGAACCACATCTTGAAAAGTGGTATACACATGCAAAACATCTCGGCAAGTGACTTTATGGATAAAGTCAATGTCCAAGACAGTATTTTGGATTCTCACCTGATTAATCTCATGGCGTGTCAGCGTAGTACTAATGAGTACTGGTACCGTCGTCATGGTGATTTAAAATGTATGCTGAGGAACTTAGGAACTCCCACATGGTTCCTCACTTTGAGCTGTGCTGAGTATGGCTGGGAAGACTTACTTGAATTTCTACGAGAGGCAAATGCTAACGTAGAAAACATCGAATTCAAGACACCCGGAGAACTGTGCTCTTTGGATCCAGTCAATGTATGTAGGTACTTCAATCATAGATTTGAAGGTATGATGTCTTTCATCATGAATAAGAAGAATCCACCTCTTGGAGAGGTGTTGGATTTCTTCTGGAGGAAGGAGTACCAAGCAAGAGGTGCTCCTCATATACATATGTTGCTGTGGATCAAGGATGCACCTAAATTTGGAACGGATGCAGACGACTCAGTGATGAGTTTCATAGAACAGTATTCTACGTGTGCTGTTCCAAACGCAAAGGAGAAAAAAAGCCTAAGAGAAAAAGTTCTACGTTTCCAAAGCCATCGATGTGGAAAGTACTGTCGTCGTAAATTCCGGAACAAAGACTAGTTCTACACCAAATGTCGTTTCGGCTTTCCACGATCGGTGATTTCTAAAGGAAGAGTGAACAGTTTGATGTCTTCGCTGCGACATAATGTGATGAAGAAATCACCTAAAAACACATACAATTTGAAGAGGAACGAAGAGTCTAAGTACATCAACGACTACAACCCGGTGATTTTGTCCATGTGGAATGCTAACATGGATATACAGTTTGTGGCTGATAACTGTATGGCTGTGGCTCGGTATGTGACATCTTACATCACCAAAAAAGAGAAGACAGAATTGAAGGATATGTGGGAGGACATTTCCCATGAAAAGAGCCTCAGCAAGAAGTTGTACAGTTTCAGTCTGAAGATGTTGTCGCATCGAGAAATCGGAGCTTACGAATGTTCTGACCGGTTGTCTTCAGCAAGTCTCTATGCCAAGTCCAGGAGTATCGTTTGGGCGAGTGTTGGTCTTGCTGCAACGCGTAATCGAGTTCTGAAACCTGTGCGGGAAATTGAGTATTTGGCGGAAAAGGAGCCAAACAGTACCGACATTTTGAAGAGCAACATGTTGGATACATATTATCCAAATCGAAGCAGTCACCTCGAGAATGTTTGTCTGTATGAGGTTCTACAAAATTACATATTCAAGAGGAACATCAAAGAAGATATTGATAAAGGAGTGTATGCTGTAATTGGAAGTGAGGGATGTCTGGTCAAGCAAAGAAAATGCCAATTGGTAAATCATCGAAAATTGAGTGGCGAATCTCCTGAAAGAAAAGAGTTTTTCTATTTAGCTCTTTTGCAACTTTTCAAGCCTTGGCGTGCAGAAGAGGAACTGCTTGGAGATTTCCTCTGTTACGAAGACTCATTCAATGCTGCCAAGGAGACCATAGAATGTCCTGCTTTTCCCAAATATGTAGAAATGTTGAATGTGGAAATTGAGCAGGAAGCAACGATTGCAGCCGAGATTGCCAGAGACAGTTCTCAGGACAGTCAGAGTTCTGCTTCATTGAGTCAGGATCCACTAGGAGGACCTCTTATCGAAAATGAAGCTGCCACTGCTATGAATGAAGTGGAAAGAGCCATGGCACATGCTCAGGAGGATGCGGTTAACTTAGAAGAGTTGGAAAGACAACTCAACGTTGAGCAGAGGAAAATATATGACGAACTTACCATGCAAATTGATCATGGATTAAGTCATGACAAGAAAGAGTGCTCATGTACGTCGTTGAAGCCTGTCCGACTGTACGTGAGTGGAGAAGCGGGAACTGGAAAAAGTTTCCTTATTAAAGCAATTTCATGTTATTTGCAGGAAAGGACAGAGTCATCGCTGTCTTGTGTTGTCACCGCTCCAACTGGACTGGCAGCACATAACATTAAAGGGATTACTTTACATCGTTTACTGATGCTGCCAGTGGAGCATGACAACAAATTAGAATATCACAAGCTATCTGGAGATGCTTGTTTTGAAGTTTCAAGAGTCTTGAGGAAAATGAAACTTCTTATCATTGACGAAGTAAGCATGGTTTCCAATGTCATGCTTGCCTTTGTGCATTTGAGAATGCAAGAAGTTCTCAAAACAGAGTATGATGTGTTATTTGGTGGCAAACACATCATTGTTTTCGGAGATCTTCTGCAGCTGACACCAGTGAAAGGGCAACCTGTGTTCAAAATGCTCACGCATGAAGATACCAGGAAGTGCTTAGGGAGTATTGGCAACGTCAATATATGGTTAAACTTCAATTATGCTGAACTGCATGAAAATATGCGTCAGGCAAAGGATGAAGTTTACAAGACTATTCTACAAGATGTTAGAATTGGAAAAGTGACCGAGCATGGGAAAGAAGCTTTACATGCACGATTACTGACAAATTTATATCCAGACGAAGATGTTGTGCCTGAGAATATTTTTCAGAAAGTTACTGAGAAAAAATCTGGAATATGTTTGATGCCAACTCTTGCAGAATGTGCCAAATTCAACAACAAAATGTTGCATTTAGAAAAGCAAGAGATTGTGAAATTGGAAGCTATTGACAGAGTAGAGCATATGGGATCAACAATTATTTTGTCTGAGAATCTGAAAACAAAATTGGATTCATTAGAGAAGAGTATATCTAAAACTGCGGGTTTTGAAAAGACTCTGAATGTGTGCTTGAACTGCCGTATAATTTTAAGAAGGAATTTACATGTTGAAAGAGGTCTGGTAAATGGATCAATGGGTAATGTTGTTGATTTTGTGAAATACAGAAATAGAGATGGAATTGAATTTTTAAAAATTAAATTTGATGGCATTGAGGAAGTACAGCTAATTGCTCGTTGTTCTGCTAGATTTTTGCTTGCAAAAGACTTATATGTTCGTCGTAAGCAGTTTCCTGTTTGCTTGGCATATGCGGTGACAATCCATAAATCGCAAGGTTTAAGTGTAGACTGTGCATTGGTGAATATTGGCAGTTCTGTGTTCAAGGAGGGTATGGCATATGTGGCATTGTCACGAGTTAGGACTTTATCGGGATTGTACTTGATTGAGTGTGATGTCACAAACATTTGTGCGGATCTAGATTGTGTTAAGGAATACAATAGGTTGAGAAGAGAGTATGCGCCACATTTGCCTCAGTATCCTTTGTTTGAGAAACGTGTGGTAGGCCGGAAACGAAGAAATGTGACCAATACTGGGGAGGTTGTAGCAAAAAGACGAAAAGTCGATGAACCTGAAATTATAAGCAGAAACAAAAAGGATTCTGTTGAAGATGTTGTTGGTTTTCAATTTGAAAACAGTTCTGGTGTCAACTGCTATGCTAATGTAGTGGTTAATGTTTTGTTTTCTCTAGAAAATGTAAAAGAAGAGATTGTGGTCAATTCTGATCAAAGATTTTGCAGTTTGTTAAATTCTGTGTTAGAGAAATGTAGCACTGATAGAACAAACATAGAAAGTGTGTCTGAAATTCGAAATCTGTTAGACAGATGTTCAGGCCAAACACAATTCTCTCAAAATAGTCAGCAAGATTGTCAGGAGTTTTTAATGTATATGCTTGATGTATTGCATGATGAAGGTGTAGATGTAGATCACCTGTTTGGGCTTTCTTATCAATGGCAGCATGACTGCGAGAACTGTAGGGTATCAAGTACTACTAGTGTAGACTCAGAAAGATTTATATATTTAACTTTGCCAGACAGTAAATCAGTCTCTTTTAATAAGCTAGTAAAAGCAGCTGATCACAATATGGAGTGTAGGCAATGTAAATCTGAAATGATGTCCACATTATTTATACGAACATATGGCCAGTATGTCATTTTAATGTTCCAACGATGTAGGCCTGATGGAACAAAATTGACAACTTTAATAAAAAAATTTGTGGCTTCACAGTTGTCAATATCAGGAAGGACTTTTGTAACTGTAGCAATTATATATCATGATGGTCCTTCAATAACATCAGGACATTATACAGCTTATTTAAAGTGTAGAAATGGCTGGTCATTCTGCAATGATTCTGTTTTAATTTTCAAAAAAAAATTGCCATATGACCGTAAAAACTCTTACCTGGTGTTTTTAAAACCAAAATTTTAGGGAAAGAATCTCGGGATGTGCTCTGAGGAATTTCAAGACGTTCTCATGGCTCCTACACTATTTGGCCTTGAGGATAAGTGTAGTACAGAGACATAACTTTTTACCATAACACTGGACGTCATTGAGAAATACGTGCACTTTGAATGAGTTCAGAAAAACTATTTCATTTTATAAGCTAATTGAAGCAGCCAATCAAAACATGGAGTAGAGGGAATGTAAGTCTGCAATGCTGTCTACTGTTTTACATTGCTTTGTGATTAAAAGTGATGTAGAGAATTAAATAATTGTACTAGTCACAAAGGTAGTGTAAGTCTGCTTCATAGTAAGCAGTATCAGTGTGATAGGAAATGTAGAACATGATTGAGCAAGAAGGGGAAGATATTACTAGTCCAGGATTGTGTAAATGATCTTCAACATTTTAATTCTGAAAGTTGCGGAAATGCGAAAAGACGGGATTGGCTTACAAGAAATCCAAGAGTTATAAATGGCTTTGACAAGATTTGGCCTTGTGGAAACTTGTGGTAGAGAGCAAGAAGTCATTTATTGTATGTAACATGTTTTTGAAAACGATGGAGGTTTTCTTTCAGAAAGTGGCGGGTTGAAAGTAATAACAGCACAACAGAGTGTAAGCTGTTCATAGGACATCCTTGGCCGTCATGGAAAGTAAGTTAACTTTAAGGAGTTCTGAATTCTGATTTGTTATGTTGTATGGGTTTTTTAAACACAATCATTTTGATTGTGTTTTTTTTTCCCCGCTGTTATATGATGAATACCTTCAAGTCACTGTTTTTAGTGAAATTTGATACATTCTGAGAACAGCAAAAATAAACCATTTAACATGTATAATTAATTCTGTTCTGTTTGCATTTATGATGTACATGTAGAACTGTGTAGGAGGCATGGAGAAGGTGAGGCTTCTGTAAGTGTCAAAGTTGTTGCATACAGTGAACACATTCACACTTCGGTCCACTCTTCCTTGGATGTGGTGGAGGTGGTGGGGAAGCACCAGCTGAAGCTACTAAAGAAGCCATTGCTCACTGGTAACAAAGGGTCTTTCTCTCACAATGATGAAAGTCAGAGTGAGGAAAGAAAGAGGGATTTTCATCATTTGGGAAAAACAATAGTTCTCAACCAATGAAAAGTGTTCATTTTAGATTATATGACCTAGTCTTACATCATTAGGAAACCAAAAGTGAAATGAACCAATGAAAAGTGTTATTACCAAGTCACATGACCTGCTGTGTTTATGTTACACGCTTTGCAGGGCCTTCCGGTTTGCTTCCAGAAACCTTTGCTTTGCGACTCGGTAAGCGTACCAGTTCGCTAACGTAGTACGTCATATGACGTATCACGCGACAACGCGAAACGTCATGCGGACGGGAGGCGTCACGATGTTGTTTTCTAACGCGGCAGTTGCGGTAAAGAAACGTTTACTGGCTCGCGGTCTATTTCGCGGCATCAAAGTCAGCTAACGGGAAGCTTCCCGATTCGCGAAGTGGGAACGAAGAAAAAAAAATAAAAAAAATAAAAGTTATTAATAAACATATAAAATATATTTTGGGATTTAAAGAAGAATACATTTTACAGCTACAGATATTTGCTATTAAATAACCATTGAAATTCACTGAAAAAACCATAGGTTATAGATTATATATAGTTAGGAATTAGCATTTACAAAACCTTGAAAATTCACTGAAAAAAAACATAGGTTATAGACCATATATAGTTAGGAATTAGCATTTAAAAAACCTTATTTTACTCACACAAAACCATTGAAATTCCATATATAGTTAGTTGCACTAACTATATATCGCGCACCCGCAATCCACTGCTGATGATGTCACATATTACATCATTCATGACATGGTCAGTGACATCACTGATGACATCACTGATGACATCTCAAATGACATCACTGATGACAACATCCAGTGATTATGTGTTTCTGTAAAGTTTAAATATGTTTTACATATTGAAGAATGAGTGGATGTATAAGTGTCTGAATGAAGGTTTTAGTAGGTGCGTGATTGACTGTATGAGTGAGTGATTAAATGCGTCTTACTAAATGCACAGGTTAGTGACTAAACTGTCTGAAAGTGTGCATCAGTATGTCTGTTGTTGTGCAAGCTGCTGCATGTGTTGATCAGTAGCTATATAAGTAGCTATATGGGTTATTGATTGGTTGCACAAGTATTTGTATGGGAGACTGAGTGTGTGTATGGCTGGCTGGGAGGTGTGTGACTCTGTGCAGATCAATGTGTACTTGTATCAGTGATTCTATAAGAGAGTAAGTATGTGTTAGTATATGTTTGAAAATGTAAGGTACTCTATGTTTAACTGTGTAGATTAGAAAATGGAAGTGTGATTGATTCTTTACAGGACTGACTAGGTGTGTGAGTAACTCCATGGATGAGTGGCAGAGTGTGAGTGTCTGTATAGGTGTATGAGTGCATATGATAGTGTTGTAAAGATGAGTGATTGTATGTATGAATGATTGTATGGGTGAATGAGTGAATGTGTGTGTAGACGTAGGAATCAGTGAGTGCGTATGTAGTAACTAGTATTGGTGTGTCAATGGTTTCAAAAATTATACTCTGTATTTAACACTGGGTTGTAACAGAGGTTATATTAAAGTGTGAGGAGATGCATTGTATTGTCACATTAATGATATCATCATTGATGTGACCATTGATGTCAAATGAGATATCATCAGTGATGTCATTTGAGATGTCATCAGTGATGTCATCAGTGATGTCACTGACCATGTCATGAATGATGTAATATGTGACATCATCAGTAGTGGATTGCGGGTGCGCGATATATAGTTAGTGCAACTAACTATATATGGAATTTCAATGGTTTTGTGTGAGTAAAATAAGGTTTTTTAAATGCTAATTCCTAACTATATATGGTCTATAACCTATGGTTTTTTCAGTGAATATATATATACATATATATATTCCAATCCTTAGTTTCTCAATCTGAAAAAAGGCGCTGACTCCGTGGGGTTCTGAACAAAGAGGAATCTTTATTCTGCAACGAGAATGGCTTTACGCGTTTCGACGGGGAACCCGCCTTGTTCACAGCAAACTCGTGGTAAGTGCTACGAATATATATACAAAAGTTTTTGGAGCTTGGTGATGACGTGCAATGGTTGCTATAGTGACCCTCCTCCCCTCCATTAACATAGAAAAGGTATGTAACATCCATTTCATTACATGTAGTTTGTTTTCCAAATTATACATAACCTTTGCTAAAAACAACTACTCATATTGACCACATGTGTGTTGTGGATTTAGTTCGATGAAAAATAACCTATTTTATGATGACTTTTACATAAGCACATGATTTTTCTTTTTATCCCTTTTCAAACAACAATTTTTTTGTATAAGTAAATCATCATAGAGGGTTTAGTCTATCATCGTAGGGCATCAATTGTTAATCAAAAAATGCAACCTTTTATGTGCAAAAAAAGATGTAAAATTCAAAAAAAATTATATATACAAATATTATATGTCCAAAATATATGTATACCGCATAGTACTGCGTTGCAATTAGAAATTCTTATGGGAAACATTTGCACATTTGTTGTAGACCATTTGTCATCATTCATGCATAATTACATTTTTACATTTTTGTATTTTTGCATTCTTGCATATATATATATATATATTACCTACTGGCGGTCGCCAGTAGGTATATATAGTTAGGATTTTTTTCCTATGGGATTTTTGAAAATTCTATGTCGAATAACTTTGGCGTTTGAGGACGGAATTGGCTGAAATTTTCAGAAAAATGGAACAGTCTGTTTCTGAGCAGCCCCTGAAAATTTGGGGGAGTTTCGTCAAGGGGGGGCCGAGAAAAAAGGGGGTCCCAAAACGCGTTTTTCCCATGCAATTTTCCATAGGGCGGTTGGACTCACTTTTAGCTCGAACGGCTGAATGGATTTCCACGAAACTTGGCAAAATTGTAGATATTGTTTGCCCGATGTGCCTTTGCTAGGTCTCAATATATGTGCTCCAGTGGATTTTGATAAATTAACGTTCAAAAAAATATATATATCTGTAACAGCGCTCCGGTTAGCGCCCCGGTTCGCGTACCTGACGCGTAACGGAACTTCGCGAAGCGAAGCTGATTGGCTCTCAACATTCTAAACAGTCCGGAGTGGCCGCCATCTTGTCTCTCGGTAGGATCGAGAGACAAGAGATGAAGAAAAACGAAGGGGGAAATTAATGAAAGGGGGCAAGGTAGACCCTTCCTGACCCCCTAGGATTGATTAGGGGGCTATTAAAGGGTCCCGCGGGGCAAAAAATAAAAAATAAAAAATTCTGTTTTTTCGCGGTAGAGGCGCTACCCGGTACGCGAACCGGGTAGCTAACCGGTAGCGTAACGGGAGTCCGCCATCTTGTGTTTCGGTCGAATTTAATCACAAGATGGAGGAAAAACAATGGGGGAAATGGGTATAAGGGGGCACGGGAGACGTATCCTGACCCCCTAGGTTTTCTAAGGGTGGCTAAGGAGGCTCATATATGTCGAAAAAGAAAAAAAAATTGAATTTTTCGTGAGGTTAGCTGCCGGTAGGCGAACCGGGTAGCAAACCGGGAAGCGAACAAAAGTGAAAATTAGTGAAAAAAGGTACATTTGAAATTTTTAAAGAGTAATCATAGTTAAGGTAGCTCTGAAAAGAGCTTTTGGGTTCTGTGTAAGTTCTAGGTACTTATAAGTAGGTACCAATACATAGTCTTAAATTCAGGATGAAAATTCTGTTCCCCTCATCTGAGAAGTGAACTCCATCTCCTCTGTAGATATCTTGCATGTAGTAACGCAAGTTATTGTTGTAGATGGAGCCCATTCCATGGTCTCTCATGTAAGCTGAAACAGACTTATTTAAATGCGTCCTCGATTTCTCAATTTGTGGACAAAATTGGTTGGACCACCTCCATTTCTGTCTTTGGCATATATTTGAATATACCAAGGCAGTTTGAGGAAAAAGTGCCATCAATTGCTCAAAGGTGTCCTTTAAAAGCATTTCCAGACCTACCCCAGTCAAAGTGCCCAAGTCATTTCCTCCACAGTGCACAATTAACAGGTCAGGTTTTGGCAAATGCAAAAAGGTTTTCACCAATGGTATCAATTGGTGACATCTTATTCCTCTGTGACCAATCCAGTTGATTTCCACATTTTTTAAATTGAGGTTGTGTAAATTTCTGTTATCAGCATACTTTTGAGCCCAGTGGATGTAACTATGTCCAACAATCCAGACAGAAAACACGGTGAGAGGAGGTTCTGCTGCAGTCAGATGAAGTGTGGGAATGAAATGGCAGTTGAAACAATAGGAGTTTGTAATGAAAAAAAATGTGGAGTTTCTGTGCTAATGATTCAGTAGCAGTGATTGGTGGATTTTGATTGCTGAAAACAGAAAGTTAGGGTGCATGGATGAGTTCTTTGAAAGATGTAATTTGAATGGTCAAGAAAAATTCATTTTATGAAAGATTGCACTGGATACGCAGGTGTACTGAGAGTTCAGAGTTCAATTGAAACATTGTTGTGTGAACTTGTAAACATGACAGGTCTTTCAGGAGGTGGTTGCTATGGAAAAAAGGCAGAAAGGGCAGAGGGGGGAAGGGTGTTGATTTGAAAAAAGTGAGGGAAGAGTTTTGATTGGGTGACATGAGAGATATGTGTGATGAATTACAGCATTTCTGTGCCTTTGTTGGTTGCAGCCTCTGGAGTGCATACCCTTTGCTCTGCTAAAGAAAAATTGGTGTGTGTCTGAGACTGTTTTGAAACTCAAAAAGTATTTGCTAAGGTGAGAAAAGATTCATTTAATTTAGATAGAGAATAGTATGCTTCAGGGAGAAAATTATGAAGAAAGTTGTGTATTTAAAATGTTGCTTTGTGTCAAGTGTTTTACAAATAGATTTAGTTTCTTTGAGTTTCATAGCCATGTTAAAAGTGACGGAAAAGTGGTGCAAGGGCCTTTAAAAAACGCTTTGATGTGTGTTAGGGCATTTTAAGTCACTTCCTCATGAATCTGGGTGAATAATTTGCTTACTTGATGTGTTTAAAAACGTTTCTAGAAGTCAATTAGGTTTCTTGATATGTGCTGCTAGAGTTTCATAGCCAGCATGGGTCATATTTAGAAGGACTTTGAGCCACTTTCAACTTATTTTCCCTATGTTAAAGGTGACGCTAAAGTGATGAAAGGGCCTTGTAAATACAGTCTCATGTTTGAGCCACTTTCATGTTATTTTCCCTATGGCAAAAGTGGTGCAAGGGCCTTGTAAAATATGCCTCATGTGTGTTAGGGCATTTTAAGTCACTTCACCATGAATCTGGGTGAATAATGTGCTTACTTGATGTGTTTAAGAACGTTTCTTGAAATCATTTAGGTTACTTGATATGTACTGATAGAGTTTCATAGTCAGCATGGACCATATTTACAAGGCCTTTGAGCCACGTTCACGTTATTTTCCCCACGTTAAAAGTGACTTTAAAGGTGGTGCAAGGTCCTTGTGAATACGCCCTCATGAGTGCTTTGCAAATTTAAGTCATTTCCCCGTGGTGCAAGGTCCTTGTAAATACGTCCTCCATGTGTGCTTTGAAATTTAAGTACTGACAGGGTGTGCTTGTACATAGGAGCTGTGTTGTGTTTTCAAATTATGTTAAAGGTGACGCTAAAGTGATGAAAGGGCCTTGTAAATACACTCTCATGTTTGAGCCACTTTCATGTTATTTTCCCTATGTTAAAAATGACGCAAAAGTGGTGCAAGGGCCTTGTAAAATATGCCCTCATGTGTGTTAGGGCATTTTAAGTCACTTCACCATGAATCTGGGTGAATAATTTGCTTACTTGATGTCTTTAAGAACGTTTCTTGAAATCATTTAGGTTACTTGATATGTACTGATAGAGTTTCATAGTCAGCATGGACCATATTTACAAGGCCTTTGAGCCACGTTCACATTATTTTCCCCACGTTAAAAGTGACTTTAAAGGTGGTGCAAGGTCCTTGTAAATACACCCTCATGAGTGCTTTGCAAATTTAAGTCATTTCCCCGTGGTGCAAGGTCCTTGTAAATACGCCCCCATGTGTGCTTGGCAAACTTAAGTACTGACAGGGTGTGCTTGTACATAGGAGCTGTGTTGTGTTTTCAAATTATGACCAGAAAATCGTTTTTTAAAAAAAAAAATGCTTTTTACATTTATGAGAAGGTCAAAATGGTGTCTGCTTCTTTAAATAAATATTTCACTTTCCACCATGAATATGGGAGAATAATTTCCTTGTTTGCCGGTTTAAAAACACGTTTCTTGAAGTCATTAAGGTTTCACAATATGTTCTGCAAGAGTTTCATAGTCAACATGGGGGCAAATTTACAAAGCTTATGAGCCACATTCACGTCATTTTCCCCACGTTAAAAGTGACTTTAAAGGTGGTGCAAGGTCCTTGTAAATAAGCCCTCATGAGTGCTTGGTAAATTTAAGTCATTTCTCCGTGGTGCAAGGCTCTTGTAAATACGCCCGCATGTGTGCTTGGCAAATTTAAGTACTGACAGGGTGTACTTGTACATAGGAGTTGTGCTGTGTTTTCAAATTATGACATGAAAATGGTTCATAAAGAAAAGGAATGGTTTTTACATTTATGACAATGACAAAAAGGTGTCTGCTTCTTTAAATAAATATATCACTTCTCACCATCAATCCGGGAGAATAATTTACTTGTTTGTCGGTTAAAAAATTGTTACTTTAAGACATTTAGGTTTCACAATATGTACTGCTAGAGTTTCATAGTCACTATGATGATAATGATATACATTTAGAACTGTGTAGGAGGCATGGAGAAACTGAGGCTTCTGTCAGTGTCAAGGGAGGTGAGTAATGTACATTGCTCTGTTGCATACAGTCCTCATCTTCTGCGTACTCTTGGATATGCTAGACTACATCTGCACAATGAGATACCTAAGCTGAGGAAATACAGGTGATGTGATTGTGAAATGAGCAAAAATATTTGCACGTTTTTTAATTATATCACCTGTGTTTCCTAACATTACGAATCACATTGTGCAGATGAGGTTTAGGCCTGTCCAGGGAGACAGAGGAGGTCTGGCCTTTGTTCAAGAGTGCAGTGGACATGACTCAATTCGTTGGTAGGCCTGCACATGTATTATCTCCTCTGTACTCTTCAACAAGCTTAAATGTCATCTGCAACCCTGAGTAGGCCTCACCTCAAACAATTCTCTGGATAGGCCACACCTTATCGGCATCCTGAATCAATCATTTAAAATGTTAGGGGCA
The DNA here is from genome assembly GCF_964261635.1 of Lissotriton helveticus. Taxonomy (NCBI): domain Eukaryota; kingdom Metazoa; phylum Chordata; class Amphibia; order Caudata; family Salamandridae; genus Lissotriton; species Lissotriton helveticus. The sequence continues at coordinate 345,594,966 of NC_136067.1, read as the reverse complement.
GATTTATGATGGCCGTGCGCCTCTTTTGCGCCGCCGTTGCGTCACTTTTGTGACGCAGCAGCGGCGCAAAAGATGCGCTATGTTGCGACATATTTACAACTTGATGCATCTAGACAGATGCGTCACGCTGTAAAGTCCTGCGCCACATGAAACCTGCGTCAGGTTTCATGTGGGCGTTTTGTTGCAGGGTGGGCGTTCACTTGCATGAAAGCCCTGTAAAACTAACACAGTGAAATTTACAAGATTTCACTGAGTCAGCTTTATGGCATTGCTGAATCAAATCCTTACGCCTGTTTGAAACAGGCATAAGGAGTGATGCACCATGCAATATGTGGCTTGCCCCTGTGCATTGCAGTAGTCATGTCTCGCTTGCGACGTGATTCCTGCAATGCGCCGCTTTTGCGGTACAGATGCGTGACGCATCTGTGCTGTTTTTGCCCCATGGTGCTCCGCATTGTAAATGCGGCACACCATGGGTGGCAGAGCAGCGGCGCACGTTAACTGGTGCATCCCTGGGGATGCGCCAGTTAACATAAATCTGCCCCTTTACATTTAAGTATGAGCAGGGGACACAGAGTCGGTGAGGCTTATCCAAGGTTAAGAAGAGATGAGTCCTGTTCACTGAAAACTTGGACATAGGCCTCACCTCCTCAGCATCGCTGGACATGGCTAAATAATATCTGCAAAATGTTACTCTTGTTAAACAATTTTACTATTACAGTCTCTGAGATTTGTCTCTTACTCTGCAACATCTCATTGTTGTTCTCTTTCTTTAAAGATAACGACAACATCAACCATGAGTGATAATGAGCAATCTGTTGATCTCGATCTTATCATTGAACTTGTCATTGAAACGTCAGTGGAAGTAGATCCATTGGATGATTTAAATCCTGTGGATGATGAAGAATATGATGAGGATGCCGATTTGTCAGAATTGTATGACATAGGGTGGGCAGCTGACCTGCTCGAGCCTATTGAACTGCAAAGACTTTTAAAATTAAATTTAAGTTACTGGAAATTAAAAGTAACCATGTTAACCGTTTTATTTAAAATTAAATACAACTTCAAAAACAGCTTGTGTGAAGTGTCTTTAATAAAATAGTGAAATATGCTAATAAAATTAGTTCAGATTCACATATAAAAGAGCACAGGTCAAATGTAGAAGCATTCCATTTCTTTGCTACTATGTGTGAGTTTTAAATTTGTCAATGCACTAAAAATTATTGTATGTAGAATTGACAACTAGTGTGTTAATTTTTTGACGACTGTTATTGATTTACTGTTTGGTAATAGTGGTAATACCTTTTTTTTAAAATATTTACCACAGATTCAACTGAAGATCTTTTGAAAAATTCAAAAATGCCCTCAAGGCAAAGAAAAAGAAAAGAAGCAAAGCAACTTACACCCCACCTTGGTAAACCTTTGCAGCAGTCCTCTACAATAAAAACTTGTCAAGTCACCAGAAAAACTCCGGGTAAGACAACAAAATCTTTTTTAAGAAACATTTGCAGATGAAAAAGTATCACTACAGAACATGTTTTAGTCCAGAAGAAGAGAGCCAATTTAAATGGGAAGGAAAGGCCACTCAAAAATGTTACTGCTAGAGCAGGAGATAACTCTGTGCATGGTAGTAGAAGGAAAAATCTGTTTAGGGACATTCGTAGACGAATGTTCCGCAACAGGATAATTGGCAATTTGTTAAAAAATATTAAGAAAGGTCAACAGAAAGTGGCTTTTTATAAGAGAAAGAAAAATGTAGAGAAAATTATTGATCAGGCTTTCGAAATTAAGCGAAAGTTATTTATTTTGATAATCAATAGAATTAGGAAACTAAGCAAGGCAATTTATGATTTCAAATCAAATAGTAGATGGAAGAGAACAGTTAATCGTAGTAATTTTTGTGAAGTTTTTTCTGGAGAATGGATGCATAGTTCAAGTTGTGAGGCATTTTTTAATGAGGAGAGTTATTTTCAGGATAATGATTTGGTGCATGCAGTTGACACCAGTGGTCGAGCATATGAGGTGAAAGATGGTTGTCCGGTTGAAAAAGAAAAACTTGTGTCAACAGAGGCAGAAGAGGTGTTAGGTGATGAAGTTTTAGGGAGACGTGCTAAGGGTCCAGTGTACACCTGGAAGTGTAGTAGTATTTGCAGTGTGCGACAGGATTCCATCAATTTGCTTTGTGATTTTGTACGGACATTTAATAAGAAAAGTTTAAAACAGAAAATGAAGTTGTTGCAGGAATTAGATCCATGCAGAGTGAGAGAAGTGACAGGTTTGCATGGTCATTCACTGGCTTGTCTTTCCAGGAGAGTATGCCAGAGTGTTTTTCCTCATTTCAGGATGCTAGCAGTCCATCATAATAAAGTGAGGAAATTAGTGAGAATGTTGTATTTTGCTAAGAGTCCAGCAATTAAGCTTAAACAATTAGGCATTGCTCTTTTGCATGGTTCTGATGTAGATGTGAAGAATATTTGTGAAGAAATTGAGTTTTGTTACTTTGCAAGTAAAGAGGAGAATGTCGAAATTGACCCAGAAGAAGAAGGTAATGTGGAAGAGAGTGTACAGGTTTCCAGTACAGATAATTTTCAGAAGGAAATTGCAACGTTTCAGGTGAAATCAAGTGAGAGGCCTAATTTCACTTGTGTGTGTTGTCGACGCACTTATTATAAGAATCAGACTAAGTTAGTGGATTTATATGCAAAAAGTGAAAGGGAATATAATAGTGAATGGAAGGATTTCGCAACATACTTGATGGTAGAAAATTGTTTTGATTTGGGATCGGATCAACGTGTGTGTACTTATTGTTGTAACAAATTAAATCAAAACCGGATGCCTGCTGGAGCGGTTCATAATAATCTGGAATTGGTTGACATTCCTTCTGAATTGAAGGATTTAAATACTTATGAATCTATTTTGATTCAAAGTGTCCATCCCTTTCAGGCTATTGTACGAATGGAGCCAAAGACAGGGAAATTGCCTCCATCAGATTTACAGAGAGGATTAAAGGGAAGAGTTGTTTATTTGCCTCTAGATTTGAAGAAAAACATTAATACAATTGGAGTAGAGAAAGTGGAAGAGGAACCTCTGGTTATCTTAGTTAATGGGGTTCCAACAAAGAGTAAGAAAATCTGGCAAGATTTAGTGGATGTTAGGAAAGTCAAAAAGGCAACATTGTATTTGATGAAAAACAATGAGTACTACAAGAATGTATGTGTTGCAGAAGAGGAAGTAAGTGAAGAAGAGGACAGCGATTTGTGTGCTGGACAAATTGAGAAAGTAGAAGCCTCTAAAAATGAAGAAATATATGAACATTATAGTGTTCATCCTTTGCATTCCAAGGAAGTCATGGGGAATGCTTTTGAGTTGTTTCAAATGAAACAAGCCAAAGGGAGTCCCATTAGTGTTTTGGAGGAAAGTTTGAAAGCTCTGTGTTTCCCACAGCTATTTCCAACAGGTCAAGGAGGAAGATATGATGAGCGACCTGATCAAATTCCTGCTTCTGAATACCGGACTTTACGATTGTATGCAGAAGATCCTAGGTTTCGTCAATGCATTCCCTATTTGTTTCATCTACTGTTTGAAAGTGATCTGTCTGGACTGTCATATGCAGTGAACCACATCTTGAAAAGTGGTGTACAGATGCAAAATATCTCGGCAAGGGACTTTATGGATAAAGTCAATGTGCAAGACAGTATTTTGGATTCTCACCTGATTAATCTCATGGCATATCAGCGTGGTACTAATGAGTACTGGTACCATGGTCATGGTGATTTAAAATGTATGCTGAGGAACTTAGGAACTCCCACATGGTTCCTCACTCTCAGCTGTGCCGAGTATGGCTGGGAAGACTTACTTGAATTTCTACGAAAAGCAAATGGAAACATTGAAAATATCGAATTCAAGACACCCGGAGAACTGTGCTCTTTGGATCCAGTGAATGTATGCAGGTACTTCAATCATAGATTTGTAGCTATGATGTCTTTCATCATGAACAAGAAAAATCCACCTCTTGGAGAGGTGTTGGATTTCTTCTGGAGAAAGGAGTATCAAGCAAGAGGTGCTCCTCATATACATATGCTGCTATGGATCAAAGATGCACCCAAATTTGGAACAGATCCGGATGACTTAGTGATGAGTTTCATAGAACAGTATTCTTTATGTGCTGTTCCAAAGATAAAGGAAGACAAAAGCCTAAGAGAACAAGTTTTACGCTTTCAAAGCCATCGTTGTGGAAAGTACTGTCGTCGTAAATTCAGAAACAAGGACAAGTTCTACACAAAATGTCGTTTCAGCTTTCCACGACCGGTGATTTCTAAAGGAAGAGTGAACAGTTTGATGTCTTCGCTGCGACATAATGTGACGAGGAAATCACCCAAAATTACATACAATTTGAAAAGAAATGAAGAGTCCAAGTACATCAACGACTACAACCCAGTGATTTTGTCCATGTGGAATGCTAACATGGATATACAGTTTGTGGCTGATAACTGTATGGCTGTGGCTCGGTATGTGACATCTTACATCACAAAAAAAGAAAAGACAGAATTGAAGGATATGTGGGATGACATTTCCCATGAAAAGAGCCTCAGTAAGAAGTTGTACAGTTTCAGTCTGAAGATGTTGTCGCATCGAGAAATCGGAGCTTACGAATGTTCTGACCGGTTATCTTCAGCAAGTCTCTATGCCAAATCTAGGAGTATCATTTGGGCGAGTCTTGGTCTTGCTGCAACGCGTAATCGAGTTCTGAAACCTGTACGGGAAATTGAGTATTTGGCGGAAAAGGAGCCAAACAGTACAGATATTTTGAAGACCAACATGTTGGATACATATTATCCAAATAGAAGCAGTCACCTCGAGAATGTTTGTCTGTATGAGGTTCTACAAAATTACATATTCAAGAGGAACATCAAAGAAGATATTGATAAAGGAGTGTATGCTGTAATTGGAAGTGAGGGATGTCTGGTCAAGCAAAGAAAATGCCAATTGGTAAATCATCGAAAATTGAGTGGCGAATCTCCTGAAAGAAAAGAGTTTTTCTATTTAGCTCTTTTGCAACTTTTCAAGCCTTGGCGTGCAGAAGAGGAACTGCTTGGAGATTTCCTCTGTTACGAAGACTCTTTCAATGCAGCCAAGGAGACCATAGAATGTCCTGTTTTTCCAAAATATCTAGAAATGTTGAATGCGGAAATCGAGCAGGAAGCAACAATTGCAGCCGAGATTGCTAGAGACAGTTCTCAGGACAGTCAGAGTTCTGTTTCATTGAGTCAGGATCCACTAGGAGGACCAGTTATCGAAAATGAAGCTGCCACTGCCATGATGGAAGTGGAAAGAGCCATGGCACATGCTCAGGAGGATGCGGTTAACTTAGAAGATTTGGAAAGACAACTCAACGTTGAGCAGAGGAAAATATATGACGAAGTTACCAACCAAATTGATCATGGATTAAGTCATGAGAAGAAAGAGTGCTCATGTACGTCGTTGAAGCCTGTCCGACTGTACGTGAGTGGAGAATTAGGAACTTGAAAAAGTTTCCTCATTAAAGCAATTTCATGTTATTTGCAGAAAAGGACTGAGTCATCGCTGTCTTGTGTTGTCACCGCTCCAACTGGACTGGCAGCACATAACATTAAAGGTATTACTTTGCATCGTCTACAGATGCTGCCAGTGGAGCATGATAACAAATTACAATACCACAAGTTATCTGGAGATGCTTGTTGTGAAGTTTCAAGAGTCTTGAGGAAAATGAAACTTCTTATCATTGACGAAGTAAGCATGGTTTCCAATGTCATGCTTGCCTTTGTGCATTTGAGAATGCAAGAAGTTCTTAAAACAGAGTATGATGTGTTATTTGGTGGCAAACACATCATTGTTTTCGGTGATCTTCTGCAGCTGACACCAGTGAAAGGACAACCAGTGATTAAACTACATACACATGAAGATACCAGGAAGTGCCTAGGGAGCATTGGCAACGTTAATATATGGTTAAACTTCAATTATGCTGAACTGCGTTAAAATATGCGTCAAGCGAAGGATGAAGATTATAAGAATATTCTACAAGATGTTAGAATCGGAAAAGTGACCGAGCATGGGAAAGAAGCTTTAAATGCACGATTACTGTCAAATTTGTATCCAGAAGAAGACGTTCTGCCAGAGAATATTTTTCGGAAAATTACTGAGAAGAAATCTGGAATATGTTTGATGCCAACTCTTGCAGAATGTGCCATCTTCAACAACAAAATGTTGAATTTAGAAAACCAAGAGATTGTGAAACTGGAAGCTATTGACAGAATAGAGCATATGGGAGCAACAATAATTTTGTCTGAGAATTTGAAATCTAAATTGGATTCATTAGAGAAGACTATATCTAAAACTGCTGGTTTTGAAAAGACTCTGAATGTGTGCTTAAATTGCCGTATCATTTTGAGAAGGAATTTACATGTTGAAAGAGGTCTGGTAAATGGATCAATGGGTAATGTTGTTGATTTTGAGAAATACAGAAATAGAGATGGAATTGAATTTTTAAAAATTAAATTTGATGGCATTGAGGAAGTACAGCTAATTGGTCGTTGCTCTGCTAGGTTTTTGCTTGTAAAAGACTTATATGTTCGCCGTAAGCAGTTTCCTGTTTGATTGGCATATGCGGTGACAATCCATAAATCGCAAGGTTTAAGTGTAGACAGTGCATTGGTGAAAATTGGCAGTTCTGTGTTCAAGGAGGGTATGGCATATGTGGCATTGTCACGAGTCAGAACTTTATCAGGATTGTACTTGATTGAGTGTGATGTCACAAACATTTGTGCGGATCTAGATTGTGTTAAGGAATACAATAGGTTAAGAAGAGAGTATGCACCACATTTGCCTCAATATCCTTTGTTTGAGAAACGTGTGGTAGGCCGAAAACGAAAAAATTTGACCAATAGTAGGGAGGTTGTAGCAAAAAGACGAAAAGTCGATGAACCCGAAATTATAAGCAGAAAGAAAATGGATTCTGTTGAAGATGTTGTTGGTTTTCAATTTGAAAATAGTTCTGGTGTCAACTGCTATGCTAATGTAGTGGTTAATGTTGTCTTTTCTCTAGAAACTTTAAAAGAACAGATTGTAATCAATTCGGATCAAAGGTTTTGCTGTTTATTGAATTCTGTGTTAGAGAAATGTAGCACTGATAGAACAAAAATAGAAAGTGTGTCTGAAATTCGAAATCTGTTAGACAAATGTTCAGGTCAAACGCAATTCTCTCAAAATATTCAGCAAGATTGACAGGAGTTTTTAATGTATATGCTTGATGTACTGCAAGATGAAGGTGTAGATGTAGATCATCTGTTTGGCCTTTCTTATCAATGGCAGCATGACTGCGAGAACTGTAGGGTATCAAGTACTACTAGTGTAGACTCAGAAAGATTTATATATTTAACTTTGCCAGACAGTAAATCAGTGTCCTTTAATAAGCTAGTAAAAGCAGCCGATCAAAACATGGAGTGTAGCCAATGTAACTCTGCAATGCTGTCCACATTATTTATACGAAGTTATGGCCAGTATGTCATTTTAATGTTCCAACGATGTAGACCTGATGGAACGAAATTGACAACTTTAATTAAAAATGTTGTGGCTTCGCAGTTGTCAATATCAGGAAGGACTTTTGTAACTGCAATTATATATCATGACGGTCCTTCAACAACATCAGGACATTACACAGCGTATTTGAAGTCTAGAAACGGCTGGTCATTCTGTAATGATTCTGTTTCAACTTTCAAAAAAAAATTGCCTTTTGACCTTAAAAATTCTTACCTGGTGTTTTTACGACCAAAATTTTAGGGAAAGAATCTCGGGATTTGCTCTGAGGAATTTCAAGAGGTTCTAATGGCTTCTACACTATTTGGCCTTGAGGATAAGTGTAGTACAGAGTGAAAAGTTATTTTTGAGTTTTAAGTAGTTCCTGAAAAAAAGAAAGTTTTCTTACAGAAAGGGGTGGGCACGGATTAGTTAAAGGACAACAGAGTATTTCCCAAAGCAAACGGTGTTCTTACCATAACACTTGACGTCATGGAAAAATAACTGCACTTTGAATGAGTTCTGAAAAACTGTTTCTTTTTATAAGCTAATTCAAGCAGCCAATCAAAACATGGAGTAGAGGTAATGTAAGTCTGCAATGCTGTCCACATTATTTGTACAAACCTTTGGTTATAATGTCATTTTAAAATTCCAACTATATAAACCTGATGAAAGTAAGTTTTCAACTTTAATTACAAATGTTGTGGCTACACAGTCGTTGATTTTAGGAAGAACATTTGTAACTGCAGCTATTATATAACATGATGGTCCTTTGACAACATCCGCTTATTACACAGCTTATTTAAAATGTAAAAAAAGCTGGTGTTTTGGAAATGATTCCCATTTGACTATGAAACAATGTTGCCTTTTGACTTAAAATATTCTTACTTTGTGTTTTCAGAAGAGAGAATTTAGGGTAGGTCACTGGCCTATAATGATTCTAGGAGTTGATATAATTTTATGTACTGTTTTAAATTGCTTTGTGATTAACAGTGATCAAGAGAATTAAATAATTGTAGTAGTCATAGAGGTAGTGTAAGTGTGCCTCATAGTAAGCAGTATCAGTGTCATAGGAAATGTGGAACATGAGTGAGCAAGAAGGGTGAGATATTACTAGTACAGGATTGTGAAAGTGATCTTGAACGTTTTCTTTCTGAAAGTTGTGGAAAAAGAAAATGACGGGATTTGCTTAGAAGAATTCCAAGAGTTATAAATGGCTCTTACACTATTTGGCCTTGAGGAGAAGTGCGGTAGAGAGCGAGAAGTCATTTATTGTATGTAACATATTTGTCAAAACGATGGAGCTTTTCTTTCAGAAAGTGGCGGGCAGAAAATAATAACAGCACAACAGAGTATAAGCTGTTCATAGGACATCCTTCGACGTAATGGAAAGTAAGTTACTTTTGAGGAGTTCTGATTTCTGATTGGTTATGTTATATGTTTTTTTTTAAACACAATCATTTTGATTGTGTTTTTTTTTCCCCGCTGTTATATGATGAATACCTTCAACTCACTGTTTTTAGTGAAATTTGATATATTCTGAGAACAGCAAAAATAAACCATTTAACATGTATAATTAATTCTGTATTTTGTATAGTGAATTTTAATTTGTACTCATCTTGTCTCATGCTCACTCGTCTTTTACTACCTTCTATCAATCCTCTTTACATGCTCATATTGCCTTTTGTTTTATTCTCTTTCACCCTTGTTCTCTAACTCCACTTATCTTTCAACCTTTGTTTCCCTATTCCAACTCTGCTTTTTTCTTTTCTCCCTTGCACCATTTTCCAGCTTTTAGACCTTCTGCTTTGCTTGTCTTTTCCATCTTTCCTCCCTTTGTTTTCTAAATTAAATATTTTTGGGTTCTCCTTTTTTGGTGCAATCAGTTAGTATAACTCACCCTCACTCATTTATCTTTCTTTGTTGCCTCACTCAGTCTGTATCTGACACTCTTTCCTTCACTTCCTCTGTCTCCTCTCTCCCTCACTCTCTTTTCCTTATTCACCCTTTCCTTATATAGTTTACCTTACTCACTTTCTTTTCGTAGCTTACACAACTTCAATTTAGTTTTCTCTTCTATCCTTCTTTTCTGCCACTGAAAGTATCTTCCTTTTTTTTCTCTTAGTAATTTACTCAATTACAATTTCTTTTTGTCTCTGACTGTCTATCACCGTTTCTTTCTCTTTTTTTTCTGCATGTTTATCTCTAACTTTATTTCTTTGTAAAATTGGATGATTTTCAATCTTTTCCCTTGTCTTTTCTAATTTTTAAATACATGTTTTAATATTTTTCAAATTGTTGTTCTTTCTTTCACAGATTGAAAGTATAAAAATAACAAGTGACTAAGTTAACGACAATTATAAGGTAAGGGTTTTGTACTCTTTTTGTTACATTTCTATCACATTTAACTTCTATTAGTTCCACTGCTTCATTTCTTTAACCCTCAGTTTCCTGCCTTTTCTACTTCCCTCATTCATTTTTCTATTACTTACTTACTCTACTCCTTCCACTCCTTTTCTCAGTCCCTCTGTTCTCATAGTTCCTCACTCCTGTTCACTCACTCCGTCTCTCTTACTCTCACTGTCTCTAACTCATCACTCTTTCACTACTTGTTCATTATGCTTTCTCCCTGTAGTTCAAGCACACTATGTTATTTACATTTCTTTGCTGTTTCAATTATTCCTTTTCTGTCACTTCTTCTTTTCTGCTTTCTGTTTTTTCTCTCTGTTATTCCACATGTTTTAACCTTAGTCACTGTCATACATCTTGTTTTATTCCTATTTACTTTCGCTCACTGTTTTCTTAACACTTTCCCTCAGGGTTGTTCTTTTAGTCCTGTTCTATCCCTACCTCTCATTCCACATCGTTTACTGTTTTTCTTCTTAATTTGAACATTCACTCACATTCTCGAAGAAACTCTTGTTTATTATTCTTCTACTCTCTTTTTTTTCTTTCACTTCCTTATCTAATTTGTTTTTCTCAATTATATCCTCTTACATCTTTTCTTTGGTAAATAGATCTATTAAACAGTATCTCTGTGTTACTCCCTCTAGCTGTCTTTCTTTTAACATTACTCTCTGTTTCCTTCCCTTATACTCACTCTTCTTTTTTTTTTTTTTTTTTTTTCTGTTTCGCTTCCGGTTCGCGTACCGGGTAGCGAACCAGGAAGCGAATCAAAAGAAATAGAGGTTGCCAGAGTGCTAAACATTCTAGCAATTTTTTATAAATGGGAGGTAGTTCTGAAAAGAACTTTTTTTTATTGTTTTTGTTGTTTTATATATTTTTTTATTTTTCTGAACATTTTGTTACTTTTTTTGTATTTTTTGAACGGTTTTATATATTTTTTGTTTTTTTTGGGGGGAAACGAAAATGATTCATTATAAAGGGCTCAACAGGAGCAACAAAAAAAAAGATAATTTACTTTCTGGGGCATTTTGGACATTTATATCAATAGCTCTGTTGATTAAAGTTATGCTACTCTCCCTGTAGCAAATTAATTTGCCGCAAAAAATGCAGACATGCTTCACGACCCCGAACTTCAACTGAATGTTTGGGACCGTCTCCCTCGTCTCTGGTCCCGTCACTGCCTATTCAGTTGATGTACTGGCCACAGGAGGGGGGTTTTCCTGCAGGTCACGTACCTGTGCAGCACTACAATTGATAGGGTGCCACCTCTCCATGTGCCGATGCATGGTGTAATTGCCAAAGCTGTACTTTTTGTCAGTCCCTCTGGACAGACTTTTGCCACAGATGAGACATGTGACATAGCGGGCATTTACTTTTTTTTGGCCCCGGGGAAATGTATAGAATTGCCAGATGTAGCTATCCTTCACATGGGACCTCCTTGGCTCTTCAGGCAAAAACTGTCTCGTCCCTTGCTCCTCTTCCTCTTCTTCCTCTTCTTCCTCCTCTTGATTAAGGATGACCTGAGGAGGTGGTCCTTCCTTCCTAGGAGGTGGTGGTGGTGGTGGGGGTGCACCAGCTGCAGCTACTAATGAAGCCATTTCTTATCAATCAAAATAGGTCTTCCTCTCACAAAGTTGAAAGTCAGAGTGAGAAAAAAGGTGGGGGCTTTCATCATTTGGGAAAAAAAAATGTTCTAAACCAATGAAAAGTGTTATTTTTAGGTCACATGACCTAGCCTTACATCATTAGGAAACCAAAAGTGAAATGAACCAATGAAAAGTTTTATTAACAAGTCACATGATCTGTTACGCTTACGTTACGTGCTGCGCGCCGCGCCCCGGATCGCTTCCGGGGTGCTGCGCTTCGCGCCTCCGTTCGCGCTCCGGAGCACTTCCGGGTGCGCTAACGCGGCACATCATAAGACGCATTACGCGACAACGCGATACGTCACGCTTACGCAACGCGTCACGATGTTGTTTTCTAACGCGGCAGTTGCGCAAACGGAACGTTTACCGGTTCGCGGACCGGGTTGTGGCACCAAATTGAGCTAACGGGAAGCTACCCGGTGCGCGGATCGGTAGCGAAACTAAAAAAATCCCAAAAAAATGTATACATAAAAAAATTGTATTCAAAACATATAAAATATATTTTTTGATTTAAAGAATACATTTTAAAGCTTTTGATATTTTCTATTAAAAAACCATTGAAATTCACTGAAAAAACCATATGTTATAGACCATATATAGTTAGGAATTAGCATTTACAAAATCTTGAAAATTCACTGAAAAAACCATAGGTTATACACCATATATAGTTAGGAATTAGCATTTACAAAACCTTATTTTACTCACACAAAACCATTGAAATTTGCATATATAGTTAGTTGCACTAACTATATATCGCGCACCCGCAATCCACTGCTGATCATGTCACATATTACATCATTCATGACATGGTCAGTGACATCACTGATGACATCACTGATGACATCTCAAATGACATCACTGATGACATCACTGATGACATCTCAAATGACATCACTGATGACATCACTGATGACATCTCAAATGACATCACTGATGACATCACTGATGACATCACTGATTACATCTCAAATGACATCACTGATGACATCACTGATGACATCTCATTTGACATTACTGATCACATCACTGATGACATCATTCATGTGATAATACGATGAACCTCTTCAGACTCTAATATAACCTTAGATACACTCAGTGTAAACAGACACTCACAGACTGTCACTCATCCATGAAGTTACACACACACCTAGTCAGTCATGCAAAGAATCAATCACACCTCCATTTTCTCAACTATACAGTTATACACACCTTACTTATTCAAACATATACTAACACATATTTACTCTCTTATACAATCCCGGATACAAGTTACACTTGTATCCGGGATTGCCACTCACACATTCACTGGCTCTTATGCACAGTTATTTATATATGTCAACTCTCACATGTACTGTGTTTTACATATGTACTTACTTTGACATGTAGCACTGAGATATCCATTCACTCACCAATACACTCATGCACACAGTCAACCGCCCATACAGCTGTTTCCACATGCACTTTTGAAACCATACATCTAGTGAATCAACTGCTCACACATCTATGGACAGAGTCATACACCTCCCAGACACCCACACACACACTCAGTCTCCCATACAAATACATGGGCAACCAATCAATAACCCATATAGTTACTCATATAGCTACTGATCAACACATGCAGCAGTTTACAGAACAACTGATATAATGATGCACAAATTAAGACAGTTTAGTCACTAACCCATGCACTCAGTGAGACACATTTATTCACTCACTCATACAGTCAGTCATGCACCTACTAAATCCTTCATCCAGACACTTATAAATCCACTCATTCTTTAATATGTAAGGCATATTTTAACTTTACAGAAACATACAGTCACTGGATGTTGTCATCAGTGATGTCATTTGAGATGTCATCAGTGATGTCATCAGTGATGTCATTTGAGATGTCATCAGTGATGTCATCAGTGATGTCATCAGTGATGTCATTTGAGATGTCATCAGTGATGTCACTGACCATGTCATGAATGATGTAATATGTGACATGATCAGCAGTGGATTGCGGGTGCGCGATATATAGTTAGTGCAACTAACTATATATGCGAATTTCAATGGTTTTGTGTGAGTAAAATAAGGTTTTGTAAATGCTAATTCCTAACTATATATGGTGTATAACCTATGTTTTTTTCAGTGAATATATATATATATATATATTCTTCCCCTCTCACCCTCACGGGCAGACATGAGCCGCACTCTGCGATGTCATTTAAAAACCCTTTATTTCTTGCATTTTGAGGCAACCCGACGCGTTTCAGTCAGCACTTTGACCTTTCTCTAAGGTTAACGCCTTCCTGCATCTGCGCACCACATAGCAGTTCCTACTATTACGTTTTCACAAGCCTCCAGTGGCTGATTAATTATCGTGTTGCATGATGGAGCTTGTGGTGGGATTACAAGTTGTTTTTAATACCCTCCAGTGGGTGATGCTTCCAATGATTACATTGCTGCACGGTTTTCATCGCCGCTCACTCGCATACGTCTCTTCATACAAACTTGAGCACCATGCCGAGTCCGGTCTTGCGGCAGTGCCAAGCTGAACCCTATTTGTTTTTCACGTGTTGCCTTGATGGTTCACCTTCGGGCAGCTGGGCACACTTGCTGGCGGTGCGTGACTCTCGGCAGAACCAAGCCGAAATATATTCTTCCCCTCTCACCCTCACGGGCAGACATGAGCCGCACTCTGCGATGTCGTTTAAAAACCCTTTATTTCTTGCATTTTGAGGCAACCTGACGCGTTTCAGTCAGCACTTTGACCTTTCTCAAAGGTTAACGCCTTCCTGCATCTGCGCACCACATAGATGTCATGAGTGATGTCACTGACCATGTCATGAGTGATGTAATATGTGACGTCATCAGCAGTGCATTGCACGCGCAAGTTATAGTGAGTCCAACTAACTATAACGTGGGAATTTCAATGGTTTTATGCGAGTAAAATTTCCAGCTAACTATAACTGGTGTGAAACCTATGGTTTTTTCAGTGAATTTCATAGGTTTTTTAAATGCTACTTCCTAACTATAACGTGTGTAAAACCTATGGTTTTTTCAGTGAATTTCCTAGGTTTTTTAAATGCTACTTCCTAACTATAACGTGTGTAAAACCTATGGCAATTTTCTAACTATAAGCTGTTTATAAATTATATTTTTTCATTATATTTCATTGTTTTTATTAATTGCGAAATATAAAATATTTTTTTAATGTATTCTATAGTTTTATTTTAGATTTTCGAGAAATGTTTTCATAGTATTACAAACTTTTCTTCACTGATAGAATTGCTTAGGGACTCCTTGTAAGTCTCAAAAGCTTTACAATCTGTTTACCTTACCTTCATTTTACCGTTTTCAGACTTGTCACTAAATGTTGAAAAACGTACTGTGGTGCGCGACCGAGTGCGCGCACCGCAGTATTTTGAAACAATAAAAAAGGTTTGATACTTTATCGGCATTGTTCTTGTGACCCCATATGAAGGTATTTAACATTTGAGAATGTATACCTTTCCTCCTTTTCACATTTTAAAACTTCATTACATTAGACAGATACTTTTAATTCACGTACGTGTCCGGATTCCGTCACCGCGTATAAGTCCTAATACGCGCATATAAAATCATGTGACTTGGAAAGAACACTTCCTATTGGTTCATAGTAGTTTCTATTCTGCAATTTTCCAGAAACCACCAACTTCCCTCACTATCTATTTGGCGCTGAAGAGAGAACAACCTTTTTCATCTTTCCGGAGACTTTGGTGAAATGGCGGCCGCACGCAATTCTTCTTCGGAATCCGAAGAAAATGTTCATCTTCCTTTAATAAAAAAAAAGGAATCTTTTATTTGGCAATTTTTTACCTTTCCTGAGGGGCAAAAAAAAGTAAATGCTCCGAAAGTAACGTGCACAATTTGTGGCTCCGTACTTTCAAGAGGAAATCCAACCAAAAAATATTCCTTTTCAATTCATACTATGAAGAGGCATATGAGCCAAGTCCACCCTGTGCAATATGCACAGGCAGCGACAAGAGCTTTGGCCACAGAACTGCCACCATCTGAGGCCAGTACTTCATCGACCAGACGACCTACATCTCCATCGACTGAACATATGGAGTTGAAACCATTTATGTCAAAAGTGCATATAAAATGCAACAAGTGCAAAGGATTGATTGTATACGGGGAGCAGAGCCTCATTCTTATTGAAAAAAGATTTCATGACCATAAAAGATTCGAATGCATCTAATTTTTTAACAACTTCAAATGTTCATGTTTTAAAGTTCAAAAATTTGTTTCCAGTTTTACAAATTATAAAGAATAAAAAACTTTTTCAAAAAAAAAACTTCACAAAAAAACAGTTCTTTTCAGAACTACCTCCATGTACCAAAAAGAGCTCTATTAATAAGCTAAAGTATCGCCGCATTTTCAGAACAATAATAAAAGAATGCAGCAATACTTAGGGCATATTATGAAGAAGACGTGATAATTTCACGTCGGTTTTATTGGCATAACGCAGTAACAAAAGCGCCGATAATCGCCTTCATAATATGAGCCATATTCTCATGCATGGACGATACAATATCGCCGTTTCTATCGGCAAGAAACTGCCGATAAAGCGGTGATAATGGACTTGATGATATGCTGTATGAAATTCCTATCGTAGCCCATACTACATGTTTTCGCATCTCACATGGGCTTTGATAGGATTTCCATAGGGCATATTATGAAACCCATTATCGCCGCTTTATTGCCAATTTCCTGTCGATGAAAGCGGCGAAAATATATCGACCGTCCTTTATAATATGCCCCTTTGTTTTTCAAAATTCAAATTGAAACGTATGTTATATGCCTTTATATTTAACATTACGTTCGACTGCAATTTATAAAGCATATTATGGACGCCCTTTTTGCCGCTATACCGGCAACTTCCTGCCGTTTAAGGCGACGATAAAAAATTTGGAATCTTTGTAAATGTTCTTGAACATCTTTATGAGAACGTCATAACACCGCCTGCGCTAAAAGCAATTTGCATGTGTGCCGCACACACAGTTAATGACATGCATAGTAGGCATATGTTAAACTACAAGCAAAATCTGTTTAAAGGCGAAAATACTATCTCGTACACGGCGACTGTTAGAAAAACAGTTTAAATGAACTTGTTCATCGTACGAGTGCCACGAGCAGCTTTGATGAAGCATTTGGCAGTGTTAACGTGGAGGTGTGGAAAATAAAACGAAATCAACCCCCTCTCTTACTTACAAAGCACACATTAGTGCATAAAAACAACGCGTGTTTTCACGCAGTAATGTCAACTGCCGCAGGCTGTCACAGGGATACTATCACAAATGTATTCAAATTATGTTCAGACTACCTCTTTTGTAATTCTCTGCTAACATGCACTCTTATCACTAGAAGTGAAATCATAGTCCTTCTATTTTCATTTAATGTCCCGTTTTTTACGTTTAGAAATCTAGTAACCGTAAACAACTAGCAAAAATGATCACTATGTTGGCTTACTTCCAATATTTTCGTAGACCAGCGGCCAATTTTAACGCTTAGGAGTGATAGAATTATCAAAGTTTAATTCTAAAACTAGTGATTCCCAAACTGTACACCGCGGCTCCCCAGTCCGCCGTAATGAGGTACCAAGGGCACGGAGCACACTAGGTTGCCTAATCGTCCGTAAATTCCACAGACGTCACTACCCTGTTATGTGTAACTGTATCCATCTCAGAGAGCTGCGCGCTCCTCCCCTGTGATAACGCTGACAGACCCGGCTGAAACGGCCTTGAATTGTACTGCAGCAGGAGCACCCAACCCGCCCATTGGAATTCTCAAAGGAGCTTCCTGCCTCAATGAACAGAAGATATTGTCTTACATAAAAAAAGTAAAACCACCAGCATGGCATATTATGAAACAGTTTCTTTACAAAAGGCTATGAATGAAAATTATGAAATCAGATTAACATTCTTTCATTGTCTCATGAATTTTAAACAGCATTATTTTCATTAACATATTCAACAATACCATGGTTACTGCTTTTGTACTTAAAGGAAGTAGCACCTATTTTCAAAGCCAGTAGTCTTTGCTTATTGTTTGTGTGAAGGTATTTGCTGAATCACATATCTGCATGCAATCAGACATACAACATACCTCCACTCGAGCACCACACTATACTATACACATATTTGTAGTTTAGGTGCTTTAATCAGCCCACAGAATAACATCCAACACCTCCTTTGAAAAGACTCCTCCCTTTTTTTAAACAGTGCTTAAAGTCAGAGGCGGATTGGCAAGGCGGACATTCGGGCATAGGCCGAAGTGCCGGTGCCTCAGTGCCCTCTGTGGGCCGTTTTTTTCTCCCCTGTCCCAAACCACAGAGAGTGGACTTGGAAAGGGGAGAAAAAAAACCGGCCCACAGAGTGCACGGAGACAGACAGAGAAAATGAAAGCAGCCTTGCTGTGCGGCCGGACACCCCTGGCCTGCCAAGCAATGAAGCTAAGGCTCGGCTGGGGAGGGGTGATTGTTTCCAAGAATCGGCCTCCCTGGGGCCAGGTGTTTCTCAGGCCTTTGAGCCATTTTCAGCTCGGCCCGCCTGGGCCCCATGCAGCCCATGCAGCAAGTATCTAAAGCAAACAAAAGTGAGAGGTAGCATACAGTGTGATACCACAGAAAAGTGACGTGTGCAAGTTACAAAAGAGTAGCATACACAGGTACAACAGTAATACTACAGTAAATGGTAAACACCCAAACTGCCAGAACACACTGGGAGTGCACTTCCCATGCACCAGCTTCACCTCAACCTCCCCCTGGCTACCTGGCTGTGTTTTGTGCTCCCCTGCCAGGACATTTTCCCGAGGCCTGGAGGGCTGATTAATTTACTAATTGCAGGGGCCTTACCTCTGTTCAAGTGCTCCTGAGCTGAAGGCCTGTGAAGGACTAAGGTTACTAATAGCAGCGGCTTTGCTGCTTTTCAGGTGCTCCTGTGCTGGAGGCCTGGAATAATTTTGTGACAGAAAGGGGCCTTGCTATTTTTTTTAGTTGCTCAGCATGTACGCCATTGGCACCTTGGCCCTGTGTCCTCTGCAAGAACAGTATCCTCCCACTTTCATTCCTTGTATGTGCAAATGGTGTTTTATGAAAGGGCACGCCCCTTGAATGTGAGCCACACCCATTAAATATGGGCCACGCCTCTTGAATGTGGGCCACATTTTTCGTCAGTGCCCGGGCCGAATTGTGATCCCAATCCGACCCTGCTTAAAGCCATGGAAAGAACAACATTTAAAGGTAACCTCACATACTCTTACTGAACATCATGTATAACTGATAACTTCTACGTTTTCAGTCTGCCTATGTAAGGAGATATTGTAAACTCTCACCCACCGCACCCCACCCTTTGCTGTAGGTTGTTCTTTACAAGCCTCTTCTTCCTACAACTCTACAGAGAAAGAGTCAGGTCATAAATTACAATGGTGGGTGAGCAAATAAGTTTGGAATGTCTAAATGACTAGATCGATTAGTGAAAGAATGAATGAAAAGAGAATAGTTATATAATCACAGAAAACATGGATGAATTAATGAATGAATGAGAGCAAGTATAGATGTCAGAAAAGATAAATTGATGTATGTATGCTGAAAGGCTGCTTGAATGGCTAGAAGGATGGATACATATGTTAAAGGATGGATGCATGAGTAAAAGAGCACGTGATGCATCAGTAATTTAGTGAATGGATGTTTGAAAGGATACATAGATAAATAATTTAAAGTGTAGATGATGGTCAAATAAATGCGTGGATAGATAAATTGATATGTGAAAAGGTGAAAGAATGGTTAACTGAAAGGGTGATTACAAAGATTAATTAGTAAACGACAGAGGGTATATGGACAAAAACATAAATACATCAGTAAAGTAAAAGAGAACGGATGACTGGATCAGTGAACAAATGATTGAATGAGTGATAGAAATTGTCCCAATTAATTTAAGAAAGGTAACAGGACGTACATACCACCTACCAACCGTTAGATAAAATGGTGTGTAACCACTGTAAACAGCTGAGTAGGTCAAGAAACCCACAGGTGAACATTCTATGCGAACCACTATCCTAAGTGAAAAAAAATCTGTCCAAATAAATAAATATTATTGTGAAGTCAACAATATTCATCCATTACAAAGCTGTTTGTCTTAGTCAAGTTATAAACCGACCATTAAATGATATACCTAAGAACTACTCAGGGGCAGCTATTTGATTTTGTACATTTTCGAATATGGCACAAATATGTTCCAAAGTGGGTAAAAACAGATAGCAATGTTAGAAACTGTTTCCAATTACTAACATCATGCAATGTTAACTTTGTATGTCAATTATATTAAATTTCACAGACAAACAAAGCAAATCCCAATATAGTTATTATCTGTTATTAGTTATCACTAACTGGTGTTAGCGTCTGCTACATACTAGAGAGACAATTTTATCTGCACTATAATGCCTTTTAAAATAAAAAATGCAGAATAAAACTCCCTTGATAATATGCTGAAAAGTTTTGTAACACATATCATTTACCTGCAATATTTTCACACATCCACATTAGTGAACTGACAGACTGAAATGTTGCTGATTTCTTATATTAATTTTTAAGAGGCTCCTTGTGACCGTGCAGCCAATCCTCCATGGAAATGCTCACATAAAACACAACACTAGTATGACCAGGATACTCAAAGAAATAACACAGGGTTGAAAAAGTGTTTTTATTATTTATACTTACCTAAGAAATAGTAATAAAGAAAAACTTTAAGGGGCAGATTTATGAGTTCTGGCGCATCTCTGCAAATCAGCAGGGATGCGCCAGAACTGATGCGTCACGCAATTCCCTCCTTGCGGCACCACAGATGCGCCGCATTTACAATGCGGCGCACCATGGTGCAAGGAAGGGCAGATGCGTGACGCATCTTGTGGTGTACGGGCGGCGCATTGCTGGAGTTGCGTCGCAAGCGCGACGCAGCTCCAGCAAGGCTCGGGGGTGCCACATCTTTGCAATGCTGCGTCAAGACCTACGCCTGCTTCAAGCAGGCGCAGGGTTTTGACGCAGCATTGGCCTGAAAGTGACTGAGTGAAATCTTATAGATTTCACTCAGCCACTTTTGCGAGGCGCACCTGCCCCGGAACGCCCACCCTGTGCCGGAACGCCCACAAGCGGCGCAGGGCTTTACAACGTGACGCATCTGCCTAGATGCGTCACGTTGTAAATCGGTCGTAGGGATGCGCCACGTTTACGCCGCCTTGCGTGACGCAACAGCGGCGTAAACGTGGCGCAAGGGCCTCATAAATCTGCCCCTAAATATTTGAAAAACATGCTATCTGTGAAAGAAAAGTAAAAATATGGTTATAGTGTTATTTCATAAAACAAAACAAAGTAGAAGTGATTGAAGCAGAAAGTGAAAGAAAAGAAGACTGAGGGACAGAAAGAGACTGAGACAGAATATTTTGAAAGAAATAAAAGCACTCAAAGAATGACTGTCTAAAGGAAAGTGAAGTGACAGACAAAATGACAGTATGATCAGTGATAATACACGAAACAAACAGTCTATCAAATAAACAGACTAAGAGTACCTAAATGTCTTAAAGAACTAGATAAAATGTAGAAAGAATACTAAGAGAAAAAGAGTCAAAAAGGTAGAGTAACAGAACATGAATGGAATACAAACAGACATGGAGTATAAGAGAGACAGATAGACAGAAATGAAGTAGGATGAGAAAACTAAACTATAGATTTTAGAATGGAAATTGAACATAAATAAAGGAAACAAAGTAAAGGAACAAATTGTAAGGTACAGTAAGACAAAGAAGTTAAGATTCAGGAAACAAAGGTGATAATGGATCAATAAAGGTGACTCTCTATAAAGCAACGTAAGTAAGAAACTGAAGAGTAAGAAAGACTGAATAGACTACTAACAAAAAAGATGTAAAAGTAAAAGCATGAGTTAAAGAGAATAACCATATCTAAACACCATTAACAAAGGAAGAGGATGAAAAAAATAAGGATAAGAGACAGATACACGAAACACTCAGATATGATTAATTGTTCTTACCTTAAAAATGTAATATCTGTAGAAGACAATAAAGAAATCTGTTATAATACATACTTCTAAATCCAATGTAACAAAATAACTTAAACAACATATTTACTGGTTTATTTTTGCTGTCCTCAGATAAATTGATTTTCTCTATAAACAGTGATTTCAATAGTAATCATCATGTGACAGCGGGGAAAAAACACAATCAAAATGATTGTATTTAAAAAACCCGTACAAGATCTCTATACATACTATAAATACCTAGAAAAAAACATGTCTTAAATGTTTTTCTCTAATTCGCAATTTCTTGATTAAGCACAGCACATATTCCACAATTATAAACTAACTAAAGTATACCAGTTACTTTTAAATACCGCTCCACAAATAACCGTGCAACTATGTTCCTAAAACATTTATCTCAAGTCAACATTTTTATATCTCATTTTTTTCCGCATGGCCAAATACTATGAGATAAGTCGTTATTTTTTGAGTACCTCTCAACAAACTCGCGAGTAAGTATGTTCTAGAAACATTTATCTCAAGTCCACATTTAGATATCTCATACATTTCCGCAAGGCCAAATGGTATGAGTTAATTTTTTTTTTTGAGTACCTCTCAACAAACTTCCAAGTAAGAATACTCTAAAAACATTTATCTTAAGTCAACATTTTCATATCTCATTGTTTTCCGCGTGGCCAAATAGTATAAGTTAATTCCAACATGTCCTGTAGCAGAAACATTAAGGAAACCTTACCTGATGCTATCACTTTGGCACATAAAAGTTTCATTTCTATATTTGAACACCCTTAATCACATCATATTTCTAAAGAACACATTTTCATATCTTTACAGTATTACTCTGACTCCACCAAGTAATTTCACTGAAATTTTGGTTGCAAAAATATCAGATAAGAATTTCTTAACTCAGAAGGCAAACGTTTCTTAAAACTTAATTGACTATCATTGCACAGCGTCCAACCAGTTGGACTCTTCAAATAAGCTATGTAATGTCCTGATGATATAGATGACCCTTCATGAAAAATAATTGCTACAGTGACAAATGTTCTTCTAGAAATAGATATTTGAGAAGCCACATAATTTTTAATTAAAGTTGAGAATTTACTTCCATCAGTTCTGCATCGTTGAAGCATTAAAATAACATACTGTCCATATCTATGGATAAATAAGGTAGATAACATTTCTGAATTACATTGAGAACAGACCATGTTCTGATACGCATCTTTAACTAGTTTATTAAAGGACACTGTTTTACAATCTGGTAATGTTAAATATATAAATCTTTCTGTATGTATGCCAGTACTACTTGTAAATGAGCAATTATGGCAAATATGTTCCCATTTATAAGAAAGGCCAAAAAGACTATCAATACCTACACCTTCTTCTTCCAAAACTGTAAGCATATACATAATAAATTCCTGACAATCTTGCTGAATATTCTGAGAAAACAATAGTACTTCCTTCATGCTCTATTTTATCTTTTGCTTCCAGTTTCTTAATTTCTTGATTTTCCAACTTCAACATTTTCTCATTGAAAACTGAGCATTCTTTTAGAGTTGGCATCAAGTATATAAATGACTTATCTTTTACCTCTTTACTATATATTTTCTCAGGTACATTATCTTCATTGGGAAACAACTTACAAAGTAATCGAGTTTGTAGAGTTTCTTTTGCATCTTCAGTTAATCTTCCAATCCTTATATCTTGAAGAATATTTCCATATTTAGTATCCTTTGCCTGTCTCATATTTTGAATCAGTTCAGTATATTTGAAATGTGACCATATATTAACATTTCCAATACTGCCAAGGCACTTTCTGGTGTCTTCATGTGTCACAGTTTCAAATACAGATTGTCCTTTTACAGGAGTTAGTTGCAGTAGATCTCCAAAAACTATGACATGTTTCCCTCCAAATAAAACATCATAGTCAGTTTTAAGTATCTGCTGCATTCTTAAATGTACAAAAGCAAGCATTAAATTGGATACCATGCTTACCTCATCAATAATAAGAAGTTTCATTTCTTTAAGAACTCTTGAAACTTCATAACAAGCGTCTCCAGATAGCTTGTGATATTGTAATTTGTTTTCAAGTTCAACTGGCAGCATCAGTAAACGATGTAAAGTAATACCTTTAATATTATGTGCTGCCAATCCAGTTGGAGCTGTCACAACACAAGACAATGGTGACTGAGTTTTTTGCTGTAGATATGTAGTAATTCCTTTTATAAGAAAACTTTTCCCTGTCCCAGCTTCTCCACTTACATATAGTCGAATAGGTTGAAATGACATATATGAGCATTCTTTTTTCTCATGACGAAAACCATGCTCAATGTGCTCTGTCACTTCATCATATATCTGTCTTTGCTCAAGATTAAATTCCTTCTCCAATTCTTCTAACTTTATTATATCCTCTTGAGCTTGCTGCATTGCTCTTTCCACCTCATCCATGGCAGTGGCTGCTTCATTTCGGATAATTGGTTCTCCCAGTGGATCCTGACTCAACGATGCTGAACTTTGAGTGTCTTGTGAACTTTCTCTAGCAATCTCTGCTGCAATTGTTGCTTCTTGCTCTATTTTGTCGTTCAACATTTTGAGATAATTACTAAAAGCAGGACATTCTATACTACTTTTAGATGCGTTAAAAGAATCTTCATAACTTACAAAGTCTCCAAGTAGTTCCTCTTCAGTACGCCAT
Source organism: Lissotriton helveticus (assembly GCF_964261635.1). Classification (NCBI taxonomy): domain Eukaryota; kingdom Metazoa; phylum Chordata; class Amphibia; order Caudata; family Salamandridae; genus Lissotriton; species Lissotriton helveticus. The sequence continues at coordinate 345,570,598 of NC_136067.1, read as the reverse complement.
GGTTTAAAGAGTTGCAAAAGAGCTAAATAGTAAAATTCTCTTTTGTCTGGATTTTCGCAAGTCAGTTTTCGGTGATTAATCAAATGTCCTTTTGTTTGTTTCACCAGACATCCTTCCTGTCCAATTACAGCGTACATACCTTTTTCAACATTCTCTGTAATATTCCTTTTAAAAGTGTATTTTTCAAGGACTTCATACAGACAAATATTTTCAAGCAGAGTACTTTTATTTGGATAGTATGTATCCAACATATTTGTTTTCAGAATGTCTGTACTGTTTGGTTCTTTCTGTGCTAAATATTCAATTTCTTGCACAGTTTTCAAAACACGGTTTCGTGTTCCTGCTAGACCTAAACTCACCCACAGGATACTTCGAGATTTTGCATAAAGACTTGCTGATGATGATCGATCACAGCATTCATATGCTCCAATTTCTCGATGTGATAACATCTTCAAACTGTATGTATACAATTTCTTGCTTAGGCTCTTTTCATGAGAAATATCTTCCCACATCACCTTCAGTTCCGTCTTTTCAGATTTCGTGATGTAAGACGTTACATATCGAGCCACAGCAAGAGAGTTGTCTGCAACATATTGTATATCCATGTTAGCATTCCACATGGACAAAATGACAGGGTTGTAGTCATTTATATATTTGGACTCTTCTCCTCTTCTTAAATTGTATGTATTTTTAGGTGATCTTCTTGTGATGTTATGTCGCAAAGATGACATCAAATTGTTCACTCTTCCTCTTGAAAGCACTGGTCGTGCAAATCCAAAACGACATTTTGTATAGAACTTATCCTTTGATTTGAATTTTCGCAGACAATATTTTCCACAACGATGTCTTTGAAACCGTAACACTTTTCCTCTTAAGTCTTTATCAGTTGTACTGTTAGGTATGTCACAAGTGGCATATTCCTCAATGAAAGACAGTACAGTGTCATCGAAGTCTTTTCCAAATTTAGGAGCATCCTTAATCCATAGTAACATATGAATATGTGGAGCACCTCTAGCTTGATACTCTTTTCTCCAGAAAAAATCAAAAACTTCACCAAACGGTGGATTCTTCTTGTTTGTAAGAAACGACATCATTGCTTCAAATCGATGATTAAAATATCTGCAAACATTAACCGGATCCAACGAACACAATTCTCCTGGTGTCCTGTAGTTTATATTTTCAATATTTACATTTGCCTCTCGAAGATATTCCAATAAATCTTCCCAGGCGTACTCTGCACAGCTTAGAGTTACAAACCATGTTGGTGCTCCCAAGTTTCGTACCATGCATTTTAAATCTCCATGACGACGGTACCAATATTCATTAGTACCACGCTGACATGCCATTAAATTAATTAGATGAGAATCCAAAACACTATCTTTCTGTTGCACTTTATCCATAAAATCCTTTGCTGAAACATTTTGCAGATGCACTCCACTTTTTAAGACATGGTTTACTGCATAAGAAAGACCAGATAAGTCACTCTCAAACAGAAGATGAAACAAATATGGGATACATTGACGAAATCTGGGATCTTCTGCATATAATCTGGTTGTCCGGTACTGAGATGCAGGAATCTGCATAGGTCGATCATCATATCGCGCACCTTCACCTGTTGGGAATAAGTGTGGGAAACAACGACCTTCCAGACTTTTTTCCCACACACTAAGAGGACTTCCTTCTGCTTTTTTCATCTGAAATAACTCAATTGCATTCCCCATTGCTTCTTTGGAATGCAGTGGATGAACACTGTAATGTTCATAAATTTCTTCACTTCTGGACATGTCGACTTTTTCAATTTGTCCAATAGAGAAATCATTATTCTCTTCATCACTTACATCTTCTTGTTCTACATACACATTTTTATAGTATTTATTATTTTTAACTAAATACAACGTTGCCTTTTTCACTTTCCTAACATCCACTAAATCTTGCCAGAGTTTCTTACTCTTTGTAGGTACACCATTAACTAGAATAACAAGAGGTTCCTCTTCTACATTTTCAATACCAATTGTCTCCATATTTTTTTTAAATCAAGTGGCAAATATACAACTCTACCCTTTAATCCTCTTTGTAAATCTGTAGGATTTAATTTCCCAGTCTTAGGCTCCATACGAACAATAGCCTGAAAAGTATGTACACATTGAAACAAAATAGTCTCATAAGTATTTAAATCCTTCAGTTCCGATGGAATATTTATCAACTCAAGATTATTATGAACAGCTCTAGCAGGCATTTTATTTTCATTTAATTTATTAAAACAATATTTACAAAATACGTTGCTCAAAACCCAAATCAAAATAGTTTTCTATCCAGCAAATAAGTTGCAAACTCTCTCCACTGAGTATTATCTTCATCTTCACTTTTTAAATATAAATCAACTAACCTACTTTGACTTTTGTAATGAATGCGCCGACAACACACACAAGTTAAATTTGTTTTTTCACCTGCAATGACCTTAAATTTTGTTATTTCCTGTTCAAATTCTTGAGTATTAAAATGTCCAACATTTTCTAACACATTTCCTTCTATAACTATATCAGTTTCTACATTCTCTTCATTTCGACCAAAATAACTTACCTCAATTTCTGCACAAATATTCTTCACATCTAATACACATCCATGCAAAAGAGCACTATTTAACTCTTTAAGTTTAAGTGCTGGACTTTTTGCATAATACATATTTCTAACTAATTTTCTCATTTTGGTATGATGCACTGCTAACATCCTAAAGTGATTAAAAACACTCTGGCATATTTTTTTTGAAAGACAAGCCAAAGAATGGCCTTGCAAACCTATTTTTTCTCTCACTCTGCAACGATCTAATTCTTGCAACATTACAATTTTTTTTTTAACTTTCCTTAGTGTACTTACGTAAGAAATTGCGAAAGAAATCAATTGAATCCTGTCGTACACTGCAAATACTGCTACAATTCCAACTATAAACAGGAGCATGAACACATCCCTGTAAAACTTCTCCACCTATTTCCCCTTCTGTATTTCTGACCTCAATTTTCTTTTTCTCAATAGGACAGCCATCCTTCACTTCATACGCTCGACCACTGGTGTCAACTGCATGCAACAAATCGTTACTTTGAAAGTAACTCTCTTCATTAAAAAATGGCTCAGAATTTGTAGTATGCATCCATTTACCAGAAAAGATTTTACAAAAATTAGTTCTATTTATGTGTCTCTTCCATTTACTCTTAGCTTTTAAAACTCTGATTGCCTTATTTAGTGTATTTATTCTTTTAAGCACTAAAATAAACAATTTTTTTTTTCGTCTCGAACGCATCATCCACAACTTCCTCTATATATTTTTTTCTTATAAAATGCAGATTTCCTTTTAGAAACTTTTTCCTTTTGTAATAAATTCATAACAACTCTCTTATGAAACATACGTTTCCTTATTTCCACAAACTGATTTGTACGTCTTTTACTGTACATATTTTCCTCACCACTCTTTTCAGACACAGTTTTTTTTTAATTTGTCCATTTCTCCTTGAACATCCTGAAAACTGTTTTTCCTTTTCAACATTATCCAATTGACTTTTACTCTGACACAATTTTTAAAAAAATTCCTTGCTGCTCTTACCAGGAGCACTCTTATTTTTTCTCCGTCCTTTGTTGATTAGGTAAATCTTGTGCCTGTTTTCTCTTCAAATGGTATGTCTTTTTATACAGCTTTCTTTTTTCATTTCTCGTCGGCATATTGATTGATGTTTCTGATATAAATGAAAATCTGTTTGGAAAAAAGTTAAAAAATATTATAGACCCCTACTACCATATAACATACAAATTATAACCAATGCTTGATTTTATAACTTGATTAAAGACAAAGAAACAGTCTCTGGTCAGAGTAGGAAATCCTACACTGAATATTGTTTCTAAATTTGTGACACTCCATATCTATGTTATCCTTACACATGTATTCTATGAATGTACTTTTTCAGACATATAAGTACTATTCTAACTTTCAAGCATTGTTGGTGTTCCTAATGCTTTTTATTTTTTTAACTTTAATCTTTTATGCACCTCATCACAACTTTTACTGTCATTCTTAAAAAAGAGAATACTGATTAACAGTACAACAATAATAATTTCAAAAAAAAAATTTTAACCACATTTTTTTAATTGATTTAATAATTCATATTCCAGAAGCACATTTAGCATAATTTCATCTGATACTTCATTATTATTTTGCTCTTGCAAATTCTCTTCTTCCACGATCTCTAAGTATGCAGTATCAAAACTGCAGTCCAAAAAGTCCTCATTTTCGGTTGAATTTTCATCCTCAAATAGTCCTTCAATTAATTCTTCAAGGACTTCTTTTGCCATTTCAAAATGGACATTCTTATTTTCACAGTAATGTTCCATATTTTTTTTATTTTGCTATCTTCTGTGTCCTTTTAAAAAAATATAAAGACTAAATTATATATTATTTATGATTAGTTAACCAATAATTACCTTGAGTAATCTTTCAACTACATACATTTTCATACTTTTAAAGACATTAACTACAGTGATTAATATAAGACCTTCCTCTTTATTTTATAAAAAACAGATACTTTCATCCTAGACATTAACAGTTTCCTATTTAATTTCTTAAATTGAAATTGTGCTGTAAAAACACATTTCACTGTAAAATTTGCTTTCTGCATTTCGTGCTGTTGAACTATTTATACACTTTCTAATTTTATTGTAGAGATCTAAATTCTAACTTCACCACTACAAACTGTGATTCAAACTGTATGCAAACTGAAGGAATGACTCACAATATACCAATTAAACATTCACTAAACCGATTGCTACTTCCCACAGAGACAGTTGCTTTTACCTTTAACAGCATACTCATCATATAAATTTCATCTAATGTAAAACATGTCATCATAATCATATGAAACCACAATCAGCCGCGACTCGTGGAGGGAATTATGGTGGGGCAGGAAGACGAGGAGGGGAAGATCTTTGCTGGAGGGACCTAAAAACCAGGATACAGATAATTTGCAGTAAATACATAATTTAATTATTTAAATGAATTTTGCAGTGTGCACTGCATTCCAAAATGCGATGCTGTGTACACTAAAAAACTAATTTTATTAATTAAATTATATACTTTCCTGCATTTATCTATACACCACATTTTAGATCTCTCCATCCTACACCTCCCCCTCCGTCCCTCCCTGCCCTACCGTTACTCCCTCCATGGCATCCGACTGACCTCATCATAATACACCTGTGCAAATGCATATGATAGAGTGCAAATAGATACAACAGTCACAAAAATGCATCCGAAATGGCCATCACGCCAACAGCCATATCATAATACAACTCTATAATTTCTAAAAAATTCCTGTACACAAATGATACAACATAAGTGTGACGGGGCGGGCCGCCCCTGTGTGGAGGGCGAGGATGGGGAATCTGTTACCCGGGACTGGTGGTCAGCTGTGCCCTTTTCACCCCTTTCTCTTCCCCTCCAGCAACATTCATCTCTTCCTGAGGAGGAGTGGTCGAGTCCTGACTATGCGTACCCTTGGGGGTGCGAGGCGGTATCGGGACTCTGCGCCTTTAACTCTGACAACAACATAGCAGAGACTCCGCCCATCTCACAGGCCGTCACGCCAAAAGAAGGTGGATCCCGGAAGACGCCGGAGAACGTTTCCCCGGAGGACGACAACGGTGAGGAGAGTAAGCAGAAGACAGAGCCGAGAGAGACCAGCAAAACGGAAGACAGCAAGCCAGGAGGCCAACGTTTCCGTGAAGCGCCCTGCCACGCTCCCCGCGGGAGGGGCGTGGCTGACAAAGGTACGGGGCAAAGTTGCGGGGTGGGCGGGTTGGAGTGGCTAAACCACTCACTGCATATACCGCCTCACGTCTCCCTGCACCCCTTCCTCACGAGCACTTCGTCACCTCGAGTTGTACATACACTGTGGCACTAAAGTATCACTCACTCCTGGTCCCTTTACGAGTGTGACAGAGAACGCTCCCCTGATACCTTTTCTTTTGTCCGTTTCCTCCTCCGGTGGTGTACTCCCGGACTCCGGCTGGAGGTCGACGGAGACTTCGTCATTCTGGCGGCAACTCCACCTGAACATCGCAGAACCACCCTGGAATTGCCAGCATTCCCTAAAGGCGTCAGAACGGAAACTGACGAATTCGCCCGTATTGGACTTTCTAACAGAAGAAAGAAAGCATATCTAAAAATAAAGCCCTCGTTGAAAGCACTTTTTCAGTCTTCCGACTCCGTTCCTTCCCCTGAGACTCCCACCCCGGTACAATAAGTTAGAGAGATAATGATGACTTAGCAAAAATTAACCAACGTAAACAGCAAACTCTTACAGTCAAAGAATAGATGAACCCAAACTGCATAGAAAATAACACATGGACCCGGCCCATAAAAAGGTTGTACCAATAAACAATAGAACCGTATTTCTAAATACATATGTACTACAAGCATGTTCAGACATGTTTAAAATAGAAATCTAAATCCTCATGTAAAAGAGAAGCAGTGTAATTTTTCTTAAAAAACATGCATATTATGGTAATCTTCTCAAAAATAAATTATCATTTAAAAATTATCAACTCACCTGTTAAAAAGGATTTTCTGTTTGTATACTCTCACGCTCAGTTCAGGTTGTTGCTTTTCAGCACCAAACACTATTTAAAAAAAAAGTACACAACTGAATTTTAGTTAACATAATACAGACATATGTATTAGACAACATACACCCATTCTACCAAATATCATGCCTAACAGATACATTCCCTAATTTTCTATCCAATATATATCGTAAAGCCTAAGTTTAAGATTTCTTTGTGAACCATATTTATTTACCAAATTTTTCCCCCTACATATTTTTTAAATCAATCATTATTTACAATATAATCTACCATACATTACCAGGATACTACATGCAATATTTTTGATATGCACTGCTACACAACCTTACTTTCTATATTTATTACCTAAATACATATAGATTATGTGCAGGGTGTTTTTTAACAAAATGGCGGTCAACACTTTCTGAATTCCCCCAAATTGGGCATATTATCAAGGGAATTTATCTCCGCTTTTTTGACTTTAAAAGCCAAGAAAGCAAAGATAAAATTATCTCCCTATTACCTAGCTGTCGCTAACACCAGTCAGCGACAGCTAGTAGGAGATAGCAACCATCTTGGGCGCCACTTTGCATGTCACTAATAATTATCACTAATGATATCCTAAAGTGGGCGTGGCAAGATGTTAGCGACTGGAAACAGTCGCTAACATCACTATCTCCTATTACCAACTTTTGGAGATATTCGCGCTAAGCGTGAATATCTCCAAAAGCTAACACCTGCCCTGAGCAGTATTTAGCCATGTTAACCAATGGGAGGTGGATAACATGGCTAAGAGCATTAGCTCGGTATTGCATGAATATCGCTGACTTTTCTACAATATGCATGCATTGCGGCCGTTTTTTATCGCATTTGCGATAAACCTTGGTCATACCAAGGTTTATCTGCAATAAAAATCCCCGCAGCTCACCAGTAAAATGTTGTCTCTAACCAAGCAATAGCGATAATTATCGCTATTGCTTGGTAATATGCCCCCTTTACTGACGTTAAACAACAAATCACAATGCCATTCACACACAAGAACAAGTGTCTATGTATTGAATGTACAAAACCGACAAACAATCCTGTGTAATGAAACGGAAACGTGGTTTGTAATTAAAATTTAATGGTGCAAAAGGAGAGGAGACATGAAGATAGTTATAGGTGTTAAAGTTTTTTATTTTTGACTGTTTTTCAAAAATGCAAAAATTTACAGTTTGCGGAATTATAATTTGCTGCTCAACGTCTGTCAACATTCCATTCGGAGGAAATGAGGAAGTGTTGCCGCCATTTTGTTAGTGCGAGTGCATATAATCTACCGAACAAACGGTGAGAACATGGAAAGAGAAAAAGGTACAGATTATCTAAGCGAGTACATTTTCTCAGGGGGTGCAGTATAGACCCTGAACGCCAAAACAACTTTTTTTTTTTCTGAAAAAGTTACGGGGTGCGCGCACTCGGTCACGCAACCCTATTTACAAGACTGTGATTCACGTGCTTTATAAATAAAATTTAATGGTGCAAAGGCACACGACACTTGAAGATTGTTTCAGGAGTTTAAGTTTACTTATTTTGCCTATTGTTTAAAATTGCAAAAATATACACTTTACGGAATTCTGATTTGCTGTTTAACGTCTGTCAACATTAGAATCTGTGGAAATCAGAAAGTGTTGGCCGCCATTTTGTAACTGCGAGTGAATATATTGTACTGAACAAAGGGTTAGAACATGGAAAGGAGAGAAGGTACAGATTATCTAACCGAGTAGGTTTTCTCAGGGGATCCAGTATAGACCCTGAACGTGAAAGAACATTTTTTTTTCTCCGTAAAAAGTTACGTGGTGCGCGCATTGGGTCGCGCACCCCTATTTACAAGACAGTAGACTATTGCCTTTTCTCACAGATTATTACCTGCACATGTTAAATAAACCTTAATTTACTTATCTCACTAATGTTTATAAAACTTCAACTTACAGTCCCGCTAACACTGTAACAATATTCTCATACCTAAGTTTGTGAAAAAAATAAAAAGTATTCCATACTAAATGTAACTCTCTGTAAACGTTTTCCGTTCCGTAACTACACTACACTCACCTAACATCATTTCATTGCGTCACTTCTCCACTACTCATAAGTACACAGTGTCAAAAATATCAATGCCGCACATAATCATTCACATCCAGGCACTACCAATTGCATGACTTATTTTACATGAAGCGCTGTAATGTTGCATGTGTTTTCTGGCCGCGAAATACGGCCTTGAACTCAAACTTCCATCCCTAGACTTTAACAACAGCCTTATTGCCCCAAAATCAAGCTACCCGAGCATCTGTTCACAAACATATCTCATTCACTTAGCTAACACTGGCAGAAAACTGCATACCTTATTAAATAGTGACCTTCCTTTACAATTTTCTAAGGTGACTCTCATAATCTTTAACGCTCCTCCACTTCCCAGCTGCACTATTTTTTTTGCAGCTACTAACCAATGGTTTGGTGTTTTTTTTGCACCAAATCATTTAAAGGCATTCTGCTACTCTCACTCCATACTTTCAGATCTATCTTTCTGAACTTCCTCATCTACTACCAGCAGCTGCAACTTTTGTATTCCTATTTTCGTTATTACAAAATGGATGTCCGTCCTGCCTTCGCAAAGGAGCTGGAGCACTTAGAACTATTTTGCCACAGGATGCTTGACCAGTATGGCATTCTGCCACTCGCGACTTTGAGTGCATCATATGGATTATCATTTTGATTTTCCTATTTCACCTGTGTGCAACCTGTATTTCATTGCCTGAGCTGTGATTTCATGTGGGCCCTGGACTTATGTCTCTGCAACTCAGTACCTCCTGAAGTGAATTACAATCATCTCATGAATCCGTTACTTGATCATGAACAGCTTTGTTCCTACGGAGGGATTATGGCCTTTGCAGCGATACATGGAGTTCTGGGTCATTGGAATATTTTCGCAGCGGCGCAAGATTTCTTGGCACACAGCTACATTGAAAATTCACCGAGTTCTCCTCTGATGCTACTAGAGGCTCCGGTAATTAATGACCATGTATGTTCATTTCCTCTTTTCAATTGGATGGCTGATTTGTTTTCGGATGATAACAATGACTTTCTTTTAGAAGCAGTTGCCACTTACTTTGCCTATTCAATGGAAGGATAACTGTTCTGCAAACCATTGATATCTTGACTATTTTTTCCCTTCCTAATTTTTCTTATTATTTTTTTATTTTTATATTTTATATAAACTGACCTATTGGCTTTAATAACATTGGACATTGCAATTTCCTGCTGCTGACCATTTTTTAATTTATGTGGAGTTAATTTGTTTTTCCACACCTACTCGATTTTGTTCAAAACATTTCATGATGCTCTAATTTCAACAAATCACTACCTTATGTGATCTTATCTGATTTGAAATATTCTCGCAGCAAGGCTGAGTAAAATATGGCTAAATGTGCCCTGATAAATGTGTATAGTTACAATGACTTTTTATATTGTTTATCACCATTCTCCCTTTCTGCTCTTTATTTCCGCCTCACACACATGTGCTGCTTTTGTTATATGCCTATTGAAAGATTTTTGATTCATAACTGAAAAGTATAAGATTACCCTGATATTACCCTTGCTTATCAACCTGTATGTCACATCGAGTACTGAAACCTTGCAAAAAATTATCTCAATACAATAGTTGTTCAGAGTACTGATTTTCGAACGTCCCTGCAGATAACATACATGCACCTCCAGCCAAATTCTCGCTTTTGGCGCGTTTTTCATTTCCTTTCACAATACCATACAACAAGCTTATTACTGCTTCGTATGCTGAAAACTAACTGTTAATGAGGTGATGTTTAACCATTAGCATTTTCATATATGATTACTGAACTTAAAATCAAAAGACACCTTCTTGCATGCAATATAATTAAATATATTTGATTACGGGGCTGTACAATATGTTTTTTAAACGTTATTCATTTTGCTTCATACTACATTTCCATCATTTGTGTTGTATGGACTAGTAACTATACCCACTACTTTCTTTATATTATGTTTACTTGTATTAGATAAAAAACTTCCCTTCAAAGCACCGGATCATTGAATAAAAATTTGAAATATATACGTTCCCTCTTTTAACCCGTATTCACAACTGAAATAATGTATACTAAAACTGTATTCATGTGTTTGACGTAATCTCAGCTGTACTCAGTTCATGTTTTCTTTTGTCAACCTGAATTTTTCATAGTTCAACCCGCTGCCCTGCGACGGTCAGTCAAGCCTTTCTTTGCGTCTTGTGAACCATAGCATCAATCGTACCTCTGGAAAAAAATAATTTATCACTGTAACGAAGCACCGCCGCAGTTGTAGTTCACTCAGACTGTTAATCACTACTCCCCCGCTTCCACAGAGCACACGCTATCTCGTATTTCAGTACTTATCACACTTTCATCTCCACTATAACAAACACTTCTTTGCCAGCCATCAGACAACAAAGTGAAAAACCAAACTGACTAAGACAGAAACACAACAAACCCTCAGCTCTGTGGAGCCCACCGAGCGGTAATTCTGAAACTCGACATACACTGACTAACACTTCCAAAACCATCTCAATTATATAAATAATATTTTTGAAACCTGCCAAGTACTTTGATGTGCTATCTGTGTCTGCCTGCAGAACAAACTTCCTCAGCCCAGACTGAACACACACACACACACATACACACACTAAGATAACACAAAGCAACTGATATGGAAAACAGGAGTGAGATGAAAATGGAGTCACACAGCGGAACACAGAAACCTCTATATATATTCGGTCTTCTACATCAATTTATGAAGGCATATACTCCACGAACCTGTGTACAACCTCATGGTCACAATTTTTCATTTGATTGTACTGGGACACCTCTCCTTCTCACCCCACCCCAACCACTGCATCCCTCGGCCACAAACCACACTGTAATTTTTTCCTCAAACTTAAAGTTTAAAGGGGCAGATTTATGAAGGCCTTGCGCCGCCGGTGCGTCACTTTTAACATGGGAAAAAGTGACGTACCGGCGGCGCAGGGCCTTCATAAATCTGCCCCAAAATACCTAAAGCATTCCCACTTTCTATCGACAATATCACATATAATCAACTATTTTTCTCTCTACCTGCATTATCTGTGTCTTTGCCAATTCCTTTTTTTTGATCTGTAACCAACTTTACATATTATTTACAAACACTCCCAAATCTCAATTAATTTCTGTCTATTTTATTACATTTTATATTCTGTTTATTCAGTTTACCACAAATACATTCAAAACTATAATTCAGACTTGAAAGAAAGTGAAGAAACGGCGCACAACCCCCATTAACTTAACAGAACTTCAGCCCCTCTTCCCGTCTCACGTCTGCTATGGAAGCCCAAGATAACATACATCCCAGATACACACAGAGCCGCACCTGAACGTTTCACATCTCTATAAAGAGCCATTTCAATATTAATTAGGCCTCGCACTTGTTTTACCTATTCTAACAGCCCCTCCACCTTTACTCTACCTACTGATTACACGTTCATGTCCCCCTACAAAAAAATCATTTTTTTTCTTCCCCCCCAAATTTCGTTGCAGACCCGTCTCTAACTGACATTTAATTCATAGACCTAACAGTAGCTGATAGCATAAAAACATGACTGAAGTCCACTAACCTTAATCAAATTAATTAATCGTAATTTTAAACTAATAGTTACAAAGAAACAATGTTTAAAAACATTGATGTAATAAAATGGAACAGTAGTTGAAAACATATAAAACCGTATCAAAGTCAAAAATGTAGTTCCTTAGACACAGTAAGTCAAATAATCAAAAACAGTGATCAAACCACATTTTACGGTACATCATAAAACAAACAGTTATACACTCACCTTTACCAATGCTTTATCAGATGTAGAACAATGATAGTAGCAAAACGATAGCCGTTTGACGGAGCTCTCAATAATACTTCTATCACTGCAACCAAAGAATAATGGCATAGATTTCCTGTCAATACAGACTCATATATGTCTCTCCAACCAATCATATTTGTTCCCGCACAATTTCATAATCAAATTAACATTTCAGTTGGTTATCCTTTCAATATTTTCAAAGTCACATAAAGGTCACCCTTCACCCTCTGCCTTCTCTGGCTGTTACCATGGTAACAGCTCATTCTGCACCTGGCTGAAGGCACAGGTCAAAAGTTCATATCTCAACGTTCTAAATCAAAGCAAAAAGGCGCAATTCCCTGCAAACACACCTGCCTATCCACTGTTTTTTTACATTTCTTTTTTTCCACGACCAATAGAAGATTTGGTTTTAATAAAACAGTAACATACAACGTAGTCTTGAATCTTGAGGTATAACAATCAACCAATCATGTTCAGTTTTTCATCAACACCAAACCTCACACACTTTTTTATCGTGACTTTCACCATCTACTTGCCATTCCACTTCCAGAACCCATCGGAGTACTACTGCATCTGCCTTGAAAATGAAGGTTTGGCTTGTAGGACACAGTTATATTCACTGGAGTGAAAAATATGCTGCAAACAGACGAATTTCTAACCTTGACTTACCAAATGTGCAAATTACGTGGATTGGCCAAAGAGGATTAAGATGTCACCAATTGATACCATTGGTGAAAACTTTTATGCATCTCCCTGAACCTAACCTGATAATTGTGCACTGTGGTGGAAATGATCTAGGCACATTAACAGGGGTAGGTCTGGAAATGCTTCTAAAAGACACCTTTCGTCAATTGATGTCACTTTTTCCTCGAACTGTCTTGGTGTATTCAAATATATGCCAAAGACAAAAATGGAATGGGTCCAATCAACGTTGTCCACAGATTGAGAAAGCAAGGAAACATGTAAATAAATCTGTTTCTGCTTTCCTCAGAGAATATAACATGGGTTCTATATACAACAACAACCTGCATTTCAACGTGGAAGGCATCTATCGGACAGATGGTGTTCATTTCACGGATGAGGGAAATAGAATTTTCCTCTGTAACATGAGACTCTGAATCGGAACTTACCTATAAGTGCAGAAAAAACTCAATTAACACAAGGGCTCTTTTAAGAGCCACCTTAGATCTAAACACTCAAACTTGTAATTTATCTCCATCTTTCTTTATGTTTTTTGATCGCCGTGCGCGACCGAGTGCGCGCACCACGTAACTTATTTGAGAAAAAAAGCTACTTTTAGACTTTCGTCATCCTTAATAAACCCCTCAAGAAACTTACCAAATCAAACACTTTCCACCCTGCTCTCTTTCCATTCTCACCACTATAGTTTTTCACAGTCTTGTAAATAGGGGTGCGTGACCGAATGCGTGCACCCGCAAATTTTTTCTCCCCCAAAAAAATGGTCTTTTCGCATTCAGGGTCCATACTGCACCCCCTTAGAAAACCTACCCGGCCAGACAATCTCTACCTTCTCCCCTTTCCATGTACTAACCCTTTGTTCTGTAATATATATTCATTCGCACTAACAAAATGGAGGACAACACTTCCTGATTTCCTCCGAATCGAATGTTGACAGACGTTAAACAGCAAATCACAATGCCGCTCGCGCACACCCGCATAGGTGCGCGCACACGTGCTCGCTTACAGATATATAAGTGATTTCAACTTTAATTTTCTCAGCAACTACTGAACGGATTTACACCATTTAAACAAAAGCGTGATCTGCAACCCACACTCTACCTTTCTACCAAATTTCCTATAAATCCATTCAGCCGTTCGAGCTGTAGCCGTGTCTAAACGTCCTATGGAAAATAACATGGGAAAAACACGTTTTGGGACCCCCCTTTTCTCTCAGCCCCCACTTCACCAATCCCCCCAAAACTTTCACAGAATAAGCGCAGCACACCGAGCCATCTTCTTTGAGAAATTCGCATACATTCGTCCACCAGCTCCAAAGTTATTCCCAATAGAATGTTACGGATTTTCTATGGAAACTAGGTCCTAACTATAACTACCTACTGGAGACCGCCAGTAGGTAATATATATATATACTAGCAGCCCGCCCCGACCTTGTCCGGGAGCATTCAGGCTTCCCCTACCCCTGCCTCCCCCGACATTGTCCAGCAGCCCGTCCCCGCGCCCGCCCCGTCCCCCGCCTGCCCTGACCCCCGCCTGCCTTGTTGTCTGTTGTGTTGTAACTCCCCGCCCCCTGCCTGACCCGACACCCGCCTGCCCCGACATTAACTCCACGTCCCCCGCCTGGCCCGACACCCGCCTGCCCCGACATTGTCCCCGGAGCCTTACCTCATCCGCCGCTCCTCAGTTCACAGCTCCTGGCCGCTCTGCTCCTCACCGCCTGTCCGCCGCCGCTCCTCCCCCGCGCCATGTCCGCCTCTCCGCTGCTCGCACCGCCGCTGGCCTGTCCGCAGCTCCTCACGTCACCGCTCCTCCCCCGCGCCATATCCGCGGCTCCTAGGACGCCGCTCCTCCCAGTGCTCCTTACATGAGCACGCACGTCACGGCCGGCGCTACTTTGGAGGGACTACTTTTTTTTTTAATATACATTTTTTAAATAACGTTTATTTTTTATATTTATATAGCCTATAACCATATACACACCTTGACGATTTCAACGGTGTATCGGGTGTGTAGATTGGCGCCTTGGTTCCCGTGTTTACCCGCCTCAAAGCCTGAAAGTTCTTACTTTATTATAGTAGTATAGATATATATATATATATATATATATATATATATATATATATATATATATATATATATATATATATATATATATTCCAGCTCACTACCTTCTTAATTACGAAGATATACGGACAACACCAGTGGTACATTGCAAAATTTCTTTATTGCAGTCACACAGCAACGCGTTTCAGCTTTACGCCTTGATCACGCTAGGTGACAGGAATTTTTTGTACATTTTTATGAAGTTTTGCTTTCAAAAGTGTAAACATGAAAAACAGACCAAGTGAGAGTGTATACACAAATTAGTGGTGGCCATCTTGAACTGGTTGAAGGTTTGAGATTATACCAATGCCAGTCATGTATGTCAAAATTAAATATTCCAAAATACAATTTACAAATAATTTAAAATATGAAGAATATAAAAAAAGAAAGAAAGGAAACTGATCAGTCATATATAGAACTGTATAGTTGCAATAGCTATTGTACATTGTTTACATCATCCAAATATCAATCCACATGATTTTTTTAAGTTTATGGGTTTTATACACTAAAATATTTTGGATTCATAAAGCCCAAGTGGGCAAAATGTGCAATCGTTCCTCCTGAATACAGCTTCCAAACACGTTTGTTGATTCATGAATGGCATAATGATTACATTCTTGCCCCAGTCCGGTATTTCAACCAATAATTATTGTAGCCCCACGTGAAAACAGTGCACATAAAACCTACAAGTGAAAGAGATTAAAAACAACAGTTAACAACTTTACCATTTTCAGATATTCTACAGCAAATATATTATAGTCATTTTTTTCCTTTAGTTATGCAGATGGACAGATAATTCTTTGCTCGAGTTAAGCCCTATTGGGGCCATGGTATCCCGATCTATTATATACCTGAACTCTAATTTACGAAGAGAAAGCAATCTATTGCCCCCACGGACATTTGTTTCTACAGAGTCAATTACAACCATTTTTAAAAGTTTTTCATTCTGCATGTGTTTATCAAAGAAATGTCTAGCTACCGGGTATTGTTTGTTGTTGTGCCTGATCAGCCATACATGTTCCAATACCCGTTTTTTAGCACGGTGGATGGTACTTCCTATATATGCCTTATTACAAGGACATATTAGGGCATACACACAATACATGGTGTTGCACGTTAAAGCCTTCTTGATAATCCATTCCCTTCTACAACTGCTGATGTTTAAACTGGTACAATCAACACTGTTGCTGCAGGCTTTACAATTCCTACAGCATTTAAATCCAGATTTGCAAACCATACGTGTGCTAGCTTTGTCTGTAAACAAATTGGGACTAAGTTTATCTCTTAGTGACCTTTTTTTAGAAAAGGTTACTTGGGGGGTGCTGTTAAGATGTTTTTTGAGGTGTGGGTCAGTCAGCAGTATATGCCAATGTTTCCTGAGTGTCAGTTTTACATCATTGGATTGCCCAGAATACATAGTAATAAATCTGAGCTTATCCTCCTCATTTTTCTTAATCTCTGGATATAATAGCTGAATTCTTGTTACCATATCAACCTTATTACAGGCTGCAGTTATGGTTTTGTGCCCATATCCCATATCTTGAAATCTTTGTATCATGGTCTTCTTCTCATTTTGGTATCCTTCTTCAGAGCTACAGTTGCGTTTGGCACTCAGCAGTTCTCAAAAGGGGATACTTTGTACAAGACTTTTGGGGTGTGCACTAGATGCATTCAACAAACTATTTCCGGCTGTACTCTTCCGCAATAGTTTGGTATGGATCGAATTTGATTTGATTTCGATCAGGATATCCAGAAATTCAATTTCATTCGTACTCATGAGTTCAGTGAATGCCAGGTTAAACATGTTGTTATTTAACTATGCTACAAAGTTTCTGGCTGTTTCTAAGTCACCATCCCAGAGGACAAAGATGTCATCTATGAAACGCAGCCACAGGACACACTGATCGAATTCTGCCATTTGGGATACCACCTGCTCCTCCCACCAGCCCAGGACCAGATTGGCAGAACTGGGGGCGAAGCAGGAGCCCATGGATGTGCCCTGTGACTGGTGATAGACGACATCATTGAATAGAAAAAAATTATTATTCAAGCAGAACTCGACCATAGTCAAAATCATTTCAGAATGCCCTGCTAAAGAGACTGATCTAGATCTCAAAAAGTGTCTTACGGCTTGTAAGCCAAACTTGTGTTGGATGCAGGTGTACAAACTGCACACGTCCAGAGTTAGCAGTGTATAAGTTGATTCCCAGTGAATCCCATCAATGATGGTCAAAATATTAGTAGAATCCCTGTGCTACGATGGTAAATCGACCACATACGGTCGTAAATAGTGGTCGATGAACCGTGAGGGGTTCTCTAACAAAGCGCCCATTTATGACACAATGGGCCTCCCTGGTGGATTAGTGGGGTTCTTATGCAACTTGGGTAGTAAGTATAAAATGGGGATTCTTGGTTTTAAACATTTCAAATAATTATACTCATCCCATTCCATAAGGCCTTTTTCACGCCATTCAACTAACATTTCTCCATGTTTTTTGTTCACAAAATTAACTGCATTTCTATCAGATACTGAATAACATGTACCATCTGATAACTGACGCATAACTTCTTCCAAGTACACAGTTTTATCTAGCACGACCACATTTCCACCCTTGTCAGAGTGTCGGATTACAATAGTGGAATCATTTTCAAGTTATCCAAGGCCAGCAGTGGTTCATGAGTTAAGTTGTTTTAATACCAGATGTTTTTTTGTACCATAAAGCTTTTAAATCATGCAATACTCCACGTTCAAATACACCAATTGCATCACATTCAATTTGGGGCAGGAATACCGATTTGTATTTGAAACCACTTCCAGGACTGACATTACCATCAATATCATATAGCTGTGCGTCAAACATCATATCAGTATCATGAGGTAGTGGAACAGATTGTGAATCTAAAACATTAAGAAATTCAATATCTCTGCTGTCTAAATTACTAATGGTAGGTCCCTGTATATTGGCCCTACTAGTTGTACATTTAGTTTCAAACCACTTCTTCAATTTAAGCTTACAGGCAAAATAAAATAAATCAATTCGCCTCTGCGCAAAATTAAATTATTAGTGGGACGAAAAGACAAACCCAGTGATAGAAGTTGAATTTCTCCTGTTGTCAGTATTCATTGAGATAGGTTGACCACTGTCATATTAGCGCTGTTTTTCCCCGTGTCATCATTCCCATGGGGTTTGCGACTTCTGGTTTTCCTCCTTTCTTTTGCTTGCTTGTTCCTGTGCCTCTGCCTCTGTTTCCTCTCCCTCTCCCTCTCTGTGCCCCCTGCGTTTGATCTGTCCTACCTTGGTTCATCATATGGAACTGGGCTAAAAAGTTGGCAGATTTTTTCTGGGCCAGATTCTTGGAGCAAACTGCAGATGTTGATGCATCCAACAAACTCCCACCGGATACATCAGTTTCAGAAATTTCCTCTCTCGGAGGTTCCATCCGTATATTCACTGAACCACTTCCATCTTTTTCAAAAAAATGGTCATACTTTTTGTGGAAGGTCAAAGTGCGACCTGTTTGGTAATATATATATATATATTCACTGAAAAAACCATAGGTTATAGACCACATATAGTTAGGAATTTGCATTTACAAAACCTTGAAAATTCACTGAAAAAACCATAGGTTAGAGACCATATATAGTTAGCTGGACATTTTATTGACATAAAACCAATGAAATTCCATATATAGTTAGTTGCACTAACTATATATCGCGCACCCGCAATCCACTGCTGATGATGTCACATATTACATCATTCATGACATGGTCAGTGACATCACTGATGACATCACTGATGACATCTCAAATGACATCACTGATGACATCACTGATGACATCTCAAATGACATCACTGATGACATCATGACACACCAATACCAGTTACTACAATTACGTTTTAAAGGCATGTATGGTAAATGCATTTGCGTTTTGAAAACCACGATGACGAGAGAGGTAAGTGGGTTTGTGTTAATTTTTTCGTGGGTTAGTGATTGTGTAGTGTAGTGTAGTGTTGTGTAGTGTAGTGTTGTGTTAGTGTAGTGTAGAGTTGTGGTGGATTGTTTAGTGAAGGGTCATGCTGGGGGTAGTGTTTTAGGGTTTAGGGTTGTGTTGTAGTGTTTGCGTAGTGTAGGGTCATGCTGGGGGTAGTGTTTTAGGGTTTTGGGTAGTGTTGTAGTGTTTGCGTAGTGTAGGGTCATGCTGGGGGGTAGTGTTTTAGGGTTTTGGGTAGTGTTGTAGTGTTTGCGTAGTGTAGGGTCATGCTGGGGCTAGTGTTTTAGGGTTTAGGGTAGTGTTGTAGTGTTTGCATAGTGTAGGGTCATGCTGGGCGTAGTGTTTTAGGGTTTAGGATAGTGTTGTAGTGTTTGCGTAGTGTAGGGTCATGCTGGGGGTAGTGTTTTAGGGTTTAGGGTAGTGTTGTAGTGTTTGCGTAGTGTAGGGTCATGCTGGGGGTAGTGTTTTAGGGTTTAGGGTAGTGTTGTAGTGTTTGCGTAGTGTAGGGTCATGCTGGGGGTAGTGTTTTAGGGTTTAGGGTAGTGTTGTAGTGTTTGCGTAGTGTAGGGTCATGCTGGGGTGTAGTGTTTTAGGGTTTTGGGTAGTGTTGTAGTGTTTGCGTAGTGTAGGGTCATGCTGGGGGTAGTGTTTTAGGGTTTAGGGTTGTGTTGTAGTGTTTGTGTAGTGTAAGGTCATGCTGGGGGTAGTGTTTTAGGATTTAGGGTAGTGTTTGCGTAGTGTAGGGTCATGCTGGGGTGTAGTGTTTTAGGGTTTTGGGTAGTGTTGTAGTGTTTGCGTAGTGTAGGGTCATGCTGGGGGTAGTGTTTTAGGGTTTAGGGTTGTGTTGTAGTGTTTGTGTAGTGTAAGGTCATGCTGGGGGTAGTGTTTTAGGATTTAGGGTAGTGTTTGCGTAGTGTAGGGTCATGCTGGGGTGTAGTGTTTTAGGGTTTTGGGTAGTGTTGTAGTGTTTGCGTAGTGTAGGGTCATGCTGGGGGTAGTGTTTTAGGGTTTAGGGTAGTGTTGTAGTGTTTGTGTAGTGTAGGGTCATGCTGGGGGTAGTGTTTTAGGGTTTAGGGTAGTGTTGTACTGTTTGTGTAGTGTAGGGTCATGCTGGGGGTAGTGTTTTAGGGTTTAGGGTAGTTTAGTTGTTTAGTGTATGCTAAAGGCATATTCGTTCTAAAAGTTTTCGTTATTTTAATTTGCGGCCTAATAGTACATGCGGGATTTTTTTTGCGGACTGATGGTATGCGGGATTTCGTCATATATTCGCTAATCATACTTTCTATGGCAAAATGAACCCCCTCATTTTGTTCCTTTTTAAATTAAATGTTTTAAGAGTTACCACTTTATTCCAATCAAGATGGCTTCAGGTGTGCCATACCTTTGTAATAAGTAGGACTGTTAGCACTCTAGTTGTTCTTTAGAACACTCTGGGACATTCTGTCATTGGGCTATAGTTGGGCTACATCTGGCTGATATTTGGGCTACATTTGTTTTTTTTGTCTCTGGTGGCCATCTTTGGGCTACATTGGGCTACATTGGGCTACATTGGGCTACATTTGGGCTCCGACATATATATAGCCCAATGTAGCCCAATATATATTTTTCAAAGTTAATTTTCGTAAAAACCACTGGAGCCTATATCTTGAGACATAGCAAAGGCACATCAAGCTACCAGTCCCTACAATTTTGCCAAGTTTGGTGTAAATCCATTCAGCCGTTCAGGCTAAAAGTGAGGCCAACCGCCCTATGGAAAATTGCATGGGAAAAACACGTTTTGGGACCCCCATTTTTTCTCGGCCCCCCCTTGACGAAACCCCCCCAAATTTTCAGAGGCTGCTCAGAAACAAAATGTTCCATTTTCCTGAAAATTTCAGCCAATTCTGTCCTCAAACGCCAAAGTTATTCGACATAGAATTTTCAAAAATCCCATAGGAAAAAAATCCTAACTATATATACCTACTGGCTATCGCCAGTAGGTATATATAGTTAGGATTTTTTCCCTATGGGATTTTTGAAAATTCTATGTCTAATAACTTTGGCGTTTGTGGACGGAATTGGCTGAGATTTTCAGGAAAATTGCACATTTTGTTTCTGAGCAGCCCCTGAAAATTGGGCGGGGGTTCGTCCAGGGGGGGTCGAGAAAAAAGGGGGTCCCAAAACGTGTTTTTAACATTGAGTTTTCCATAGGGCGGTTGGCCTCACTTTTAGCCCGAACGGCTGAATGGATTTGCACGAAACTTGGCAAAATTGTAGGGACTGGTAGCCCGATGTGCCTTTTGTAGGTCTCAATATATGTGCTCCAGTGGATTTTGAGAAATTAACGTTTAAAAAAAGATATATATCTGTAACAGCGGACCGGGCAGCGCCCCGGTTCGCGGACCTTACGCGTACCAGAACTTCGCGTAGCGAAGCTGATTGGCTCTCCGGTGTCTGTCAACATTCTAAACAGTCCGGAGCGGCCGCCATCTTGTCTCTCGGTAGGATTGAGAGACAAGAGGAGGCCAAAACAAAGGGGGAAATAACCATAAGGGGGCATAGTAGATCCTCCCTGACCCCCTAGGTTTAATGTGGAGGCTTTAAAAGGGCCCCGCGGGGCAAAAAAAGAAAAAAAAAAATTTTTGTTTTTTTGCGTGGGTAGCGCCCGGTTCGCGAACCGGGAAGCGTTCTGGGCAGCGTACTATAAGGAAAAAAGAATGATAGACTTTTCAAATACTGTATGTTAATTGATTGTTGGTTTTGTTGATTATTTTTTAATTTTTTTATTTTTTAAGCAATTATTTATTATTGTGATTGTGTTTGAAAATTTAATAACATTTCTAACATTTAACTAGTTTATGAATTACATATAAAAATGATTAAAGACTCAAACAATTTTTTAATATTACATACAATTTTATTTTTCGGATTGTTTTTCAAAATTTAATAGAACGTCTAGCATTTGACTGTCCGATATGTCCTCTTGTTGAGTGAACATAAGTTCCCACATTTGACCGTCATCATAATGAAGTAAATGATCCACAGATTCTACACATTGAACTAATTCATGGTCCCGTGATTCATCCATGAAATCTGAGTCATCATTGTCCTCAATATCTTTTTCTGTGTTGTTCTCCAGAACAATTTCGAAGGAAACATTCTGCTCACCTTCCATTTTATTGCTGTAATTTGCATAAAAAATAAATATATCAGTAGAGATAGGGCACTGTTGGGTTTAAGTTCAGACAGGTACTTGTGAGTTTATAACAGAGAAGTAATCTATGGGCACTGTATGGTTTCAGGTGTGAAGTAGTACTATTAAAAAGTGCCTGTGAAGAAGCCTAAGTAAATTCATAATTATACCACAGAAACCTAAATCAATCCATAATTATAATAAAGAAGCCTTTCTCAATGTCTAACTCTTACAGAGGGATAGTATATAACTATCTGAAAATGTTTTCAAATTTATAAAATAATATCTCACCTTCTAAAAACAAGTTTAAGTTGTGAGTGAAAATGATCTTGCAATGTAATTCAGGAAGTAGTAGTCAAAATGGCTGTGTTTCTCTCTCTTTCTTTATATATATTCAGGTACATAACCAATCAAATGTCAGGTAAAAAAAAGTAGAAAATGAAAGTAACATTTTAATTGGTTGTCAATTCCAACACTTCAGATGTGTTTTGAGAAGTAATTTACCTCAGGGTATTTAGAGAGGTCTACAGGCTAAATGGCTAAATGGAATTCCAATCAAATTTGTGAAAATGGTAGGGATTGGTATGTAGTATGAGCTAATCTATATTTGGTGAAATTGTCTCCAGTTGCTTTTCTGTAAACTACTTTCCCACCTTTTTTGATGGTGCGCTTCCCAGGGAGCGACCCGGTACGCGAACTGGTGAGCGCCCCGGTTCGCGAACCTTAAGCGTTACGGGAGTCCACCATTTTGTGTTTCAGTCGAATTAAGATACAAGATGGAGGGCAAATAATGTTCAGAATGGGTAGAAGGGGGCACGGTAGACTTATCTTGACCCCCT
Source organism: Lissotriton helveticus (assembly GCF_964261635.1). Lineage (NCBI taxonomy): Eukaryota > Metazoa > Chordata > Amphibia > Caudata > Salamandridae > Lissotriton > Lissotriton helveticus. Next base: position 345,547,262 of record NC_136067.1, on the reverse strand, counting down.
AGGTTTTATGAGGGTGGCTGAGGAGGCCCATATGTGCGAAAAAAAAACATTTTTTTAAAAAATTTCGCGAGGTTAGCTCCCGGTTCGCGTACCGGGAAGCGCCCCAGGGAGCGTACTTTGTTGAAAATTAGTGAAAAATGTTAGAGTAAAATAATAATTGTGAGTGATCAGATGTAGGGTAGCTCCGAGAAGAGCTTTTGGGTTTATGGTACATTTAGGTACTTATAAGTAGGTACCAATGCACAGTCTTAAATTCAAAATGAAAATTCTGTTGCCCTCATCTGAGAAGTGAACTCCATCTCCTCTGTAGATATCTTGCATGTAGTAACGCAAGTTATTGTTGTACAGGGAGCCCATTCCATGGTCTCTCATGTAAGCTGAAACAGATTTGTTTACATGCTTCCTCGACTTCTCAATTTGTGGACAAAATTGGTTTGACCACCTCCATTTCTGTCTTTGGCATATATTTGAATATACCAAGGCAGTCTGAGGAAAAAGTGCCATCAATTGCTCAAAGGTGTCCTTTAAAAGCATTTCCAGACCTACCCCAGTCAAAGTGCCCAAATCATTACCTCCACAGTGCACAATTAACAGGTCAGGTTTGGGCAAATGCATAAAGGTTTTCACCAATGGTATCAATTGGTGACATTTTAATCCTCTGTGGCCAAACCATTTAATTTCCACATCTTGTAAATTGAGGTTAGGTAAATTTCTGTTCTCAGCATACCTGTGAGCCCAGTGGATATAACTATGTCCAACAATCCAGACAGAAAACATGGTGAGAGAAGGTTCTGCTGCAGTCAGATGAAGTGTGGCAATGAAATGGCAGTTGAAAAAATAAGAGTTTAAAATGAAAAAAACTGTGGAGTTTCTGTGTTAATGAAGCAGTAACAGTGATTGGTGGATTTTGATTGCTGAAAACAGAAAGTTAGGGTGCATGGATGAGTTATTTGAAAGATGTATTTTGAATGGTCAATAAATAATCATTAAATGAAAGATTGCAGTGGATACGCAGGTGCACTGAGAGTTCAGAGTTCAATTGTAACATTGTTGTGTGAACTTGCAAACACCAGAGGTCTTGCAAGAGGTGGTTGCTATGCAGAAAAGGCATGAAATGGCAGAGGGGGGAAGGGTTTTCATTTGAAAAAAAGTGAGGGAAGAGTTTTGATTGGGTGACATGAGAGATATGTGTGAAGAATTACAGCATTTCTGTGCTTTTGATAGCTGCAGACTCTGGAGTGCATACCTTTTGCTCTGCTGAAGACAAATTGGTGTGTTTCTGAGACTGTTTTCAAACTCAAAGTATTTGCTAAGGTGAGAAAATATTTCTTTAATTTAGATAGAGAATAGTGTGCTTTAAGGAGAAAATTATGAAGAAAGTTGTGTTTTTCAAATGTTGCTTTGTCTCAAGTGTTTTACAAATAGATTTTGTTTCTTTGAGAAAATGTAATTGGAGAAAATGTGAAGTATTAGTACTGACAGGGTGTTTTTCTGCATAGGAGCTGTGGAGTCTTTTCAAATTATGACTTGAGAATCGTTTTTGAGGAAGATGAATGGTTATAATATTTCTGACAAGGACATAATGGTGTATGCTTCTTTATAATGCAATTGAATGTCTCTGATGTTATTTTTCCCATTTTAATGTAAGACCTTTCTCTGTGGCGCAAATTGCTTGTAAATATGCTCCCACCTGTGCATGGTAAATTTAGATTTTGAATGTTTGTGTTACATAGCCATGTTAAAAGTGATACAAACATGCTGCAAAGGCAATCAAAAAACGCTTTTATGTGTCTTAAGGACATTTTAAGTAATTTTCCCATGTGCAGTGTTTTGAAATTATGATTTGAAAATCGTTTTTGGGGAAAAGGAATTGTTTTTAAATTTATGACAAGGACATAATGGTGTATGCTTTTTTATAAGGCAATTGACTGTCTCTGATGTTATTTTTCCAATTTTAATGTAAGACCTTTCTCTGTGGCGCAAATTGCTTGTAAATATGCTCCCACCTGTGCATGGCAAATTTAGATTTTGAATGTTTGTGTTAAATAGCCATGTTAAAAGTGACCCAACCATGCTGGAAAGGCAATCAAAAAACACTTTCATGTGTCTTAAGGACATTTTAAGTCATTTCCTCATGTGCAGTGTTTTCAAATTATGATTTGAAAATCGTTTTTGGGGAAAAGGAATGGTTTGTAAATTTATGACAAGGATATAATGGTGTATGCTTCTTTATAAGGCATTTCTGTGTCTCTGATGTCATTTTTCCCATATTATATTAAAAGACCTTTCTCCGTGGGGCACATTCATTGTAAATATGGTCACACTTGTGCATGTTAATTTTGGTTTTTACTGTTTGAGTTACATAACCATGTTAAAAGTGACCCACAAAAATTGCAAAGGCTTTCAAAAAACACTTTCATGTGTCTTAAGAACATTTTAAGTAATTTCCCTGTGGGCAGTGTTTTCAAATTATGAATTGAAAATCGTTTTTGAGGTAATGGAATGTTGTTAAAATTTATGTGCGCCATATGCCCCCAAATTTCTTTTTCAGGGGTGCAGCAGGGTGTTCTTGAGACACACATGCACCCTTGGAAAAATTCCTAATTTGCGATGAGCTAATTGCTAATCGCAAATTGCACCTTCATTCCTATGAGCCTCCTAGCCCATGGAAATGAATGGGTAATTTGCAATTAGCAATTTGCTCATTGCAAATTAGGAATTGTAAAGAATTGCTATTTATTCCTTAAAATTTGCTATTTTGGAAATGCAAAATAGTTATATGATACATATGCCGGTTGATGTCTAACAAGATAAGAAGCTTAGGGATACATTTATGATGACTGGCGCAATGAAGTGGACATTACTTACTTCATTGGTAGAGCTTTACATGTATTATGTCCTCTGTATTCTTCATCAAGCGTAACTTTAATCTGCAATCCTGAGTAGGCCTCACCTTAAACAAACCTCTGGATAGGCCACACCTTATCGTCATCATGAATTAATCATTTAAAATGCTAGGGACAGATTAATGATAGGTGTATGCCTCTTTTGCGCCACTTACAAAACACTGTCCACGGGGAAATGACTTAAAATGTGGTTAAGACACATGAATGTGTCTTTTTTAAAGCGTTTGCAATTTTTTTGGGTCACTTTTAACATGGCTATGTGACTCAAACAGTCAAAATCTAAATTCACCATGCACAGGTGGGAGCATATTTACAAGGAATGTGCTCCATGGGGAAAGGTCTTATAATGTAATATGGGAAAAATGACATCAGAGACAGTGAAATGCCTTATAGAGAAGCATACACCATTATGTCCTTGTCATAAATTTGCAAACCATTCCTTTTCCCCAAAAACGATTTTCAAATCATAATTTGAAAACACTGCACATGTGGAAATGACTTAAAATGTCCTTAATTCAAAATTTGCTATTCCTTATTTTGCGATTGCACTGAAGGATTTGCAAATTTTGCGATTTCTTAAATGCAATGTATCAAACAAAAAATATGTAAAAAATGACATTAAGGATTTGGAAACTACCACCAACTTCTAGTTTGTGGTAATTTGCGAATTCTTTTCAAAAAACATTTTTTTCCAAAAAACAAAAGGTGCCATATGACGCCAATACATGTCCTTAGGGCATGTATGTGCGCCATATGCCCCCAAATTTCTTTTTCAGGGGTGCAGCAGTGTGTTCTTGAGATACCCCTGCACCCTTGAAAAAATTCCTAATTTGTGATGAGCTAATTGCTAATCGCAAATTGCACCTTCATTCCTATGAGCCTCCTAGCCCATGGAATTGAATGGGTAATTTGCAATTAGCAATTTGCTCATTGCAAATTAGGAATGGTAAAGAATTGCTATTTATTCCTTAAAATTCGCTATTTAGGAAATGCAAAATAGTTTGATGGTACATATGGCGGTTCATCTGTAACAAGATAAGAAGGTTAGGGATACATTTATGATGACTGGCGCAATAAAGTGGACATTACTTACTTCATTGGTAGGCCTTTACATGTATTTTCTCCTCTGTATTCTTTATCAAGCGTAACTTTAATCTGCAATCCTGAGTAGGCCTCACCATAAACAAACCTCTGGATAGGCCACACCTTATCGTCATCCTGGATTAATCATTTAAAATGGTAGAGACAGATTTATGATAGGTGTATGTCTCTTTTGCGCCACTGTGCGTCACTTTTATGATGCAGTGGCGGTGCAAAAGATTTGCTATGAGGCGAAAAAATTACAAATTGATGCATTTAGGCAGATGTGTCATGGTGTAAAAAAAACGTGCCACATGAAACCGATGCAGCAGTGATGCAAAAGATGCACCATGTTGCAAGACAGGCCTCACTTGGGGTCATATGTATCAAGCTAATTACCATTCGCAAAGATCAAAATTCTGCAAATGTCAGCCTTTGCGAATGCTAATTAGACAAATGGTATGTATCAAACAAGTTTGATGCAAAATAAGGAATCGCAAAATTTGCTATTCCTTATTTTGCGATTGCACTGAAGGATTTGCAAATTTTGCGATTCCTTAAATGCAATGTATCAAACTAAAAATATGTAAAAAATTACATTAAGGATTTGGAAACTACCACCAACTTCTAGTTGGTGGTAATTTGCGAATTCTTTTCAAAAAGAATTTTTTTTTTAAAAACAAAAGGTGCCACATGACGCCAATACATGCCCTTAGGGCATGTATGTGCGCCATATGCCCCCAAATTTCTTTTTCAGGGGTGCAGCAGGGTGTTCTTGAGACACCCATGCACCCTTGGAAAAATTCCTAATTTGCGATGAGCTAATTGCTAATCACAAATTGCACCTTCATTCCTATGAGCCTCCTAGCCCATGGAAATGAATGGGTAATTTGCAATTAGCAATTTGCTCATTGCAAATTAGGAATGGTAAAGAATTGCTATTTATTCCTTAAAATTCGCTATTTAGGAAATGCAAAATAGTTTGATGGTACATATGGCGGTTCATCTGTAACAAGATAAGAAGCTTAGGGATAGATTTATGATGACTGGCGCATCACCAGGGATGTGCCAGTCATCTTGCACCGCTGTTCCGCCACCCATGGTGTGCTGCATTTACAATGCGGCGCAGCATGGGGCAAAAATGGCACCGATGCGTGACGTATCTGTGCTGTAAAGGTGGCGCATTGCTGGAATTGTATCGCAAGTGCGATGCAGCTCAAGCAAGGCTCAGGGGTGCCCCATCTCCACAATGTTGCGTCAAGACCTATGCCTGCTTAAAGCAGGCGCAGGGTTTTGACGCAGCTTTCTCCTATCTGATTGTAAATACGGCACACCATGGGTGGCAGAGCAGCGGTGTACGTTAACTGGTGCATGCCTGGGGATAACATAAATCTGCCTCTTTACATTTAAGTATGTGCAGGGGACACAGAGTTGGTGAGGCTTATCCAAGGTTAAGAAGAGATGAGTCCTGTTCACTGAAAAATTAGACATAGGCTTCACCTGCTCAGCATCGCTGGACATGGCTAAATAATAGCTGAAAAATGTTACTCTTGTTAAACAATTTTACTATTATAATCTCTGAGATTTGTCTCTTACTCTGCAACATCTCATTGTTGTTATCTTTCTTTAAAGATAAAGACAACATCAACATGAGCGACAATCTGCAATCAGTTGATTTTGACCTCATCATTGAACTTGTAATTGAAACATCAGTGGATGTTGATCCCTTGGATGATTTAAATCCTGAGGATGAAGAAGAGCGTGATGAGGATGCAGATTTGTCCGAATTATATGACATAGGGTGGGAAGCTGACCTGCTTGAGCCTATGGAACTATAAACATTTATTTTTAAAATTTATAATAAATAAAAAGTAAAAGTGTAAACCGTTTAATTTAAAAATAAAGACACCTTCAAAAACAGGTTATGTGTAGTGTCTTCAATAAAATATTAAAATATGCTCATAAAATTAGATCAGATTCACATATAAAATAGCACAGGTAACATGAATATAAATTCCATTTCTTTTCTGCTATTTCTGTATTGTAAATTTGCCAAGGACTAAAAAATCTTCTATTTAAAATGTCAAGTAGTGTGTTAAGTTTTTGATCACTGTTATTGATTTACTGTTTGGTAATAGTGGTTAATAACATTTTTTAATATATTTTACCACAGATTCAACTGCAGATCATTTCAACATTTCACCATGCCAACGAAAGAAAGAGAGAGAAAGGCTGCAAAATGTCAAAGACAGCAGGCCAATCAAAAGAAGCAGCAGTCCTCTAACAAAAAGATTTGTCAAGTCACGAAGAAAGCACCGGGTAAGAGTACAAAAACATTCATAAGAAATATGTGTAGTAAAAAAAATATTACTACAGAAAATGTTTCAGTCCATAAAAAGAGAAGCAATTCAAATGGAAAGGAAAGGCCAATCAAAAATGTTACTGCTAGAGCAAGAGATAACTCTGTGCATGATAGTAGAAGGAAACAACAGTTTAGGGACATTCGTAAACGAATGTTCCGCAACAGGATAATTGGCAATTTGTTAAAAAATATTAAGAAAGGTCAACAGAAAGTGGTTTTTTATAAGAGAAAAAAAAAGTTGAGAAAGTTATTGATCAGGCATTTGAAATTAAACGTAAGTTATTTATTTTGATAATCAATAGAATTAGGAAGATAAACAAGGCAATTTATGATTTCAAAAGAAATAGTAGATGGAAGAGAATAGTTAATCGTAGTAATTTTTGTGAAGTTTTTTCTGGAGAATGGATGCATAGTTCAAGCTCTGAGGCATTTTTTAATGAGGAGAGTTATTTCCAGGATAATGATTTGGTGCATGCAGTTGACACCAGTGGTCGTGCTTATGAAGTGAAAGATGGTTGTCCAGTTGAAAAAGAAAAACTTGTGACAACAGAGGCAGAAGAGGTGTTAGGTAATGAGGTTTTAGGAAGACGTGCTAAGGGTCCTGTGTACACCTGGAAGTGTAGTAGTATTTGTAGTGTGCGACAGGATTCCATCAATTTGCTTTGTGATTTTGTACGGTCATTTAATAAGAAAAGTTTGAAGCAGAAAATAAGGTTGTTGCAAGAATTAGATCCTTGCAGAGTGAGAGAAGTGACAGGTTTGCATGGTCATTCACTGGCTTGTCTTTCCAGGAGAGTATGCCAGAGTGTTTTTCATCATTTCAGGATGCTAGCAGTGCATCATAATAAAGTGAGGAAATTAGTTAGAATGTTGTATTATGCTAAGAGTCCAGCAATTATGCTTAAACAATTATGCGCTGCTCTTTTGCATGGTTCTGAAATAGATGTGAAGAATATATGTGAAGAAATTGAGTTTTGTTACTTTGGAAGTAAAGAGGAGAATGTTGAAATTGACCAAGAAGAAGCGGGTAATGTGGAAGATAGTGTACAGGTTTCCAGTACAGATAATTTCCAGAGAGAAATTGCGACGTTTCAGGTCAAATCAAGTGAGAGGCCAAATTTCACTTGTGTGTGTTGTCGACGCACTTATTATAAGAATCAGACTAAGTTAGTGGATTTATATGCAAAAAGTGAAAGGGAAAATAATAGTGAATGGAAGGATTTCACAACATACTTGATGGTAGAAAATTGTTTTGATTTGGGATTGGATCAACGTGTGTGTACTTATTGTTGTAACAAATTAAATCAAAACCAGATGCCTGCTAGAGCAGTTCATAATAATCTGGAATTGATTGAGATTCCTTCTGAATTGAAGGATTTAAATACTTATGAATCTATTTTGATTCAAAGTATCCATCCCTTTCAGGCTATTGTAAGAATGGAGCCAAAGACAGGGAAATTGCCTCCATCAGATTTACAGAGAGGATTAAAGGGAAGAGTTGTTTATTTGCCTCTAGATTTGAAGAAAAACATTAACACAATTGGAGTAGAAAAAGTGGAAGAGGAACCTCTGGTTATCTTAGTTAATGGGGTTCCGACAAAGAATAAGAAAATATGGCAAGATTTAGTAGATGTTAGGAAAGTTAAAAAGGCAACATTGTATTTGAAAAAAAATAATAAATACTATAAGAATGTATATGTTGCAGAAGAGGAAGTAAGTGAGGAAGAGGATAGCGATTTGTGTGCTGGTCAAATTGAGAAAGTAGAACCCTCTACTAGTGAAGAAATATATGAACATTATAGTGTTCATCCTTTGCATTCCAAGGAAGTCATGGGGAATGCTATTGAGTTGTTTCAAATGAAACAAGCCAAAGGGAGTCCCATTAGTGTTTGGGAGGAAAGTTTGGAAGCTCGGTGTTTCCCACAGCTTTTTCCAACAGGTCAGGGAGGAAGATATGATGAGCGACCTCATCAAATTCCTGCTTCTGAATACCGGACTTTGCGATTGTATGCAGTAGATGCTAGGTTTCGACAATGCATTCCTTATTTGTTTCATCTCCTGTTTGAAAGCGATCTGTCTGGACTGTCATATGCAGTGAACCACATCTTGAAAAGTGGTATACACATGCAAAACATCTCGGCAAGTGACTTTATGGATAAAGTCAATGTCCAAGACAGTATTTTGGATTCTCACCTGATTAATCTCATGGCGTGTCAGCGTGGTACTAATGAGTACTGGTACCGTCGTCATGGTGATTTAAAATGTATGCTGAGGAACTTAGGTACTCCCACATGGTTCCTCACTCTGAGCTGTGCCGAGTATGGCTGGGAAGACTTACTTGAATTTCTACGAGAGGCAAATGCTAACGTAGATAACATCGAATTCAAGCCACCCGGAGAACTGTGCTCTTTGGATCCAGTCAATGTATGTAGGTACTTCAATCATAGATTTGAAGCTATGATGTCTTTCATCATGAATAAGAAGAATCCACCTCTTGGAGAGGTGTTGGATTTCTTCTGGAGAAAGGAGTACCAAGCAAGAGGTGCTCCTCATATACATATGTTGCTGTGGATCAAGGATGCACCTAAATTTGGAACGGATCCAGAAGACTCAGTGATGAGTTTCATCCAACAGTATTCTACGTGTGCTGTTCCAAACGCAAAGGAGAAGAAAAGCCTAAGAGAAAAAGTTTTGCGTTTCCAAAGCCATCGATGTGGAAAGTACTGCCGTAGTAAATTCCGAAACAAGGACAAGTTCTACACCAAATGTCGTTTCGGCTTTCCACGACCGGTGATTTCTAAAGGAAGAGTAAACTGTTTGATGTCTTCGCTGCGACATAATGTGATGAAGAAATCACCTAAAAACAAATACAATTTGAAGAGGAACGAAGAGTCCAAGTACATCAACGACTACAACCCGGTGATTTTGTCCATGTGGAATGCTAACATGGATATACAGTTTGTGGCTGATAACTGTATGGCTGTGGCTCGGTATGTGACATCTTACATCACCAAAAAAGAGAAGACAGAATTGAAGGATATGTGGGAGGACATTTCCCATGAAAAGAGCCTCAGCAAGAAGTTGTACAGTTTCAGTCTGAAGATGTTGTCGCATCGAGAAATTGGAGCTTACGAATGCTCTGACCGGTTGTCTTCAGCAAGTCTCTATGCCAAGTCCAGGAGTATCGTTTGGGCGAGTCTTGGTCTTGCTGCAACGCGTAATCGAGTTCTGAAACCTGTGCGGGAAATTGAGTATTTGGCGGAAAAGGAGCCAAACAGTACCGACATTTTGAAGACCAACATGTTGGATACATATTATCCAAATAGAAGCAGTCACCTCGACAATGTTTGTCTGTATGAGGTTCTTCAAAATTACATATTCAAGAGGAACATCAAAGAAGATACTGAGAAAGGAGTGTATGCTGTAATAGGAAGTGAGGGATGTCTGGTCAAGCAAAGAAAATGCCACTTTGTAAACTATCGAAAATTGAGTGGCGAATCTCCTGAAAAAAAGGAGTTTTTCTATTTAGCACTTTTGCAACTTTTCAAGCCTTGGCGTGCAGAAGAGGAACTGCTTGGAGATTTCCTCTGTTACGAAGACTCTTTCAATGCTGCAAAGGAGACCATAGAATGTCCTGCTTTTCCCAAATATGTAGAAATGTTGAATGCGGAAATTGAGCAGGAAGCAACGATTGCAGCCGAGATTGCCAGAGACAGTTCTCAGGACAGTCAGAGTTCTGCTTCATTGAGTCAGGATCCACTAGGAGGACCTGTTATCGAAAATGAAGCTGCCACTGCTATGAATGAAGTGGAAAGAGCCATGGCACATGCTCAGGAGGATGCGGTTAACTTAGAAGAGTTGGAAAGACAACTCAACGTTGAGCAGAGGAAAATATATGACGAAGTTACCATGCAAATTGATCATGGATTAAGTCATGACAAGAAAGAGTGCTCATGTACGTCGTTGAAGCCTGTCCGACTGTACGTGAGTGGAGAAGCGGGAACTGGAAAAAGTTTCCTCATTAAAGCAATTTCATGCTATTTGCAGGAAAGGACAGAGTCATCGCTGTCTTGTGTTGTCACCGCTCCAACTGGACTGGCAGCACATAACATTAAAGGGATTACTTTACATCGTTTACTGATGCTACCAGTGGAGCATGACAACAAATTACAATATCACAAGCTATCTGGAGATGCTTGTTTTGAAGTTTCAAGAATCTTGAGGAAAATGAAACTTCTTATCATTGACGAAGTAAGCATGGTTTCCAATGTCATGCTTGCCTTTGTGCATTTGAGAATGCAAGAAGTTCTCAAAACAGAGTATGATGTGTTATTTGGTGGCAAACACATCATTGTTTTCGGAGATCTTTTGCAGCTGACACAAGTGAAAGGGCAACCTGTGTTCAAAATGCTCACGCATGAAGATACCAGGAAGTGCCTAGGCAGCATTGGCAACGTCAATATATGGTTAAACTTCAATTATGCTGAACTGCATGAAAATATGCGTCAGGCGAAGGATGAAGTTTACAAGACTATTCTACAAGATGTTAGAATTGGAAAAGTGACCGAGCATGGGAAAGAAGCTTTACATGCACGATTACTGTCAAATTTATATCCAGAACAAGATGTTGTGCCTGAGAATATTTTTCAGAAAATTACTGATAAGAAATCTGGAATATGTTTGATGCCAACTCTTGCAGAATGTGCCAAATTCAACAACAAAATGTTGCATTTAGAAAAGCAAGAGATTGTGAAACTGGAAGCTATTGACAGAGTAGAGCATATGGGATCAACAATTATTTTGTCTGAGAATCTGAAAACAAAATTGGATTCATTAGAGAAGAGTATATCTAAAACTGCAGGTTTTGAAAAGACTCTGAATGTGTGCTTGAACTGCCGTATAATTTTAAGAAGGAATTTACATGTTGAAAGAGGTCTGGTAAATGGATCAATGGGTAATGTTGTTGATTTTGTAAAATACAGAAATAGAGATGGAATTGAATTTTTAAAAATTAAATTTGATGGCATTGAGGAAGTACAGCTAATTGGTCGTTGCTCTGCTAGATTTTTGCTTGTAAAAGACTTATATGTTCGCCGTAAGCAGTTTCCTGTTTGCTTGGCATATGCGGTGACAATCCATAAATCGCAAGGTTTAAGTGTAGACTGTGCATTGGTGAATATTGGCAGTTCTATGTTCAAGGAGGGTATGGCATATGTGGCATTGTCACGAGTTAGAACTTTATCGGGATTGTACTTGATTGAGTGTGATGTCACAAACATTTGTGCGGATCTAGATTGTGTTAAGGAATACAATAGGTTAAGAAGAGAGTATGCGCCACATTTGCCTCAGTATCCTTTGTTTGAGAAACGTGTGGTAGGCCGGAAACGAAGAAATGTGACCAATACTGGGGAGGTTGTAGCAAAAAGACGAAAAGTCGATGAACCTAAAATTACAAGCAGAAACAAAAAGGATTCTGTTGAAGATGTTGTTGGTTTTCAATTTGAAAACAGTTCTGGTGTCAACTGCTATGCTAATGTAGTGGTTAATGTTTTGTTTTCTCTAGAAAATGTAAAAGAAGAGATTGTGGTCAATTCTGATCAAAGATTTTGCAGTTTGTTAAATTCTGTGTTAGAGAAATGTAGCACTGATAGAACAAACATAGAAAGTGTGTCTGAAATTCGAAATCTGTTAGACAGATGTTCAGGCCAAACACAATTCTCTCAAAATATTCAGCAAGATTGTCAGGAGTTTTTAATGTATATGCTTGATGTATTGCATGCTGAAGGTGTAGATGTAGATCAGCTGTTTGGGCTTTCTTATCAATGGCAGCATGACTGCGAGAACTGTATGGTATCAAGTACTACTAGTGTAGACTCAGAAAGATTTATATATTTAACTTTGCCAGACAGTAAATCAGTCTCCTTTAATAAGCTAGTAAAAGGAGCTGATCACAACATGGAGTGTAGCCAATGTAAATCTGAAATGATTTCCACATTATTTATACGAACATATGGCCAGTATGTCATTTTAATGTTCCAACGATGTAGGCCTGATGGAACAAAATTGACAACTTTAATTAAAAATTTTGTAGCTTCGCAGTTGTCAATATCAGGAAGGACTTTTGTAACTGCAGCAATTATATATCATGACGGCCCTTCAATAACATCAGGACATTACACAGCTTATTTAAAGTCTAGAAATGGCTGGTCATTCTGCAATGATTCTGTTTTAATTTTCAAAAAAAAATTGCCGTATGACCTTAAAAACTCTTACCTGGTGTTTTTAAAACCAACATTTTAGGGAAATAATCTCGGGATGTGCTCTGTGGAATTTCAAGAAGTTCTAATGGCTCCTACACAATTTGGCCTTGAGGATAAGTGTAGTTCAGAGACATAACTTCTAACCATAAGACTGGACGTCATGGAGAAATAAGTGCACTTTGAATGAGTTCAGAAAAACTATTTCTTTTTATAAGCTAATTGAAGCAGCCAATCAAAACATAGAGTAGAGGGAATGTAAGTCTGCAATGCTGTCTACTGTTTTACATTGCTTTGTGATTAAAAGTGATGTAGAGAATTAAATAATTGTAGTACTCATAGAGGTGGTGTAAGTCTGCTTCATAGTAAGCAGTATCAGTGTCATAGGAAATGTAGAACATGACTGAGCAAGAAGGGGAAGATATTACTATTCTAGGATTGTGAAAATGATCTTCAACATTTTAATTCTGAAAGTTGCAGAAATGCCAAATGACGGGATTGGCTTACAAGAAATCCAAGAGTTATAAATGGCTCTGACAAGATTTGGCCTTGTGGAAACTTGTGGTAGAGAGCAAGAAGTCATTTATTGCATGTAACATGTTTTTAAAAACGATGGAGATTTTCTTTCAGAAAGTGGCGGGCTGAAAGTAATAACAGCACAACAGAGTATAAGCTGTTCATAGGACATCCTTTGACGTCATGGAAAGTAAGTTAACTTTAAGGAGTTCTGAATTCTGATTTGTTATGTTGTATGGGTTTTTTAAACACAATCATTTTGATTGTGTTTTTTTTTCCCCGCTGTTATATGATGAATACCTTCAAGTCACTGTTTTTAGTGAAATTTGATACATTCTGAGAACAGCAAAAATAAACCATTTAACATGTATAATTAATTCTGTACTGTTTGCATTTATGATGTATATGTAGAACTGTGTAGGAGGCATGGAGAAGGTGAGGCTTCTGTAAGTGTCAAAGTTGTTGCATGCAGTGCTGCACTTCTGCGTATTCTTTCATATGCTGGACTACATCTGCACAATGAGATACCTAAGCAAAGGAAACACAAGTGATGTGATTTTGAAATGAGCAAAATAAATTGTACGTATTTCATTTACATCACCTGTGTTTCCTATCATTACGAATCACATTGTGCAGATCAAGTTTAGGTCTGTCCAGGGAAACATAGGAGGTTTGGACTTTGTTCAAGAGTGCAGTGGACATGACTCACTTCATTGGTAGACCTTCACATGTATTATGTCCTCTATTCTCTTCAACAACTTGAAATTTCATCTGCAACCCTGAGTAGGCCTCACCTCAAACAAACCTCTGGATAGGACACATCTTATTGGCATCCTGAAGCAATTATTTAAATTTTTAGTGTCTTGCGACACTTTTCTGAGACAACAGCAATGCAAAAGATGCACCATGTTTTAAGATAGGCCTCACTTCATCTGCATCAAGATACTGTTAGTTTAAAATGTATATCTTTAGGACTGTGTAGGGGGCCTGGAGAAGCAGAAGCTTCTGTAAGTGTCAAAGTTGTTGAAAAACTGTTTGTCCTTCAATTTTTTCTCTTGTCTTTTGTAATTTTTAAATACATGTTTTAATATTTTTCAAATGTTTGTTCTCTCTTTCACAGATTGAAAGTATAAAAACAAAAAGTGAGTAATTTAACGACAATTATAAAGTAAATGTTTTGTACTCTTTTCGTTACATTTCTATCACATTTAACTTCTATTAGTTCCACTGCTTCATTTCTTTAACCCTCAGTTTCCTGCCTTTGCTACTTCCCTCATTCCTTTCTCTATTACCTACTTACTCAACTCCTTCCACTCTTTTTCTCAGTCCCTCTCTTCTCATAGTTCCTCACTCTTGTTCACTCACTCCGTCTCTATTACTCTTAGTGTCTTTGACTGATAACTGTATCACTATTTGTTCATAATGCTTTCTCTGTGTAGTTGAAGCACACTAAGGGGCATATTATGAACACAGCCAATAAAATTATTGCTCTTTTTATTGGCAGAAAACTGGTGCAAAAGTGGTTTTAGCGGCAGTTTTCTGCCGCAAAAGCAGCTTTAGCGACACATTTCTGCCAATAAAAGCTGCAAAACTTTTATTGCCTATGTTGATGATATGGCTCTATGTTACTTACATTTCTTTGCTGTTTCAATTAATCTTTTTCTGTTATTTTTTGTTTTCTGTTTTCTATTTTTTCTCTCTGTTATTCCTCATGTTTTAATTTTATTTTGAACATTCACTCACATTCTCCAAGAAACTCTTCTTTGTTAATGTTATACTCTCTTTTTTTTTCTTTCACTTCGTTATCTATTTTGTTTTTCACAATTATACCCTCTTCCATCTTTTCTTCGGTAAATAGATCTATTAAACAGTATCTCTTCTTTACTCCCTATAGCTGTCTTTCTTTTAACATCACTGTCTGTTTACTTTCCTCATACTTACTCTTTTTTTTTTTTTGGTTAGCTCCCGGTCCGCGTACCGGGAAGCTAACCGGGAAGCGAACCAAAAGAAATAGAGCTTGCCAGAGTGCTAAACATTCTAGCAATTTTTTTTGAAAGGGAAGGTAGTTCTGAAAAGAACTTTTTTTTTATATATTTTTGTTGTTTTATATTGGTTTTTTTTTTTGAACATTTTTTGTTTTTTTTGTATTTTTTGAACGATTTTATATTTTTTTTGGTTTTTTGGGGGGGGAAACAACAAAAAACAGGCATTGAAAAGGGCTCAACAGGAGCAAAAAAAAAATTACTGGGGGCGGTTAGGGCAATTATGATGTTCATAAGCCAGGTTGATAGCATTTATACTCATATTGCCACATGCTATCAACGCACCACAGTAAACAAATATTAATTTTTTTTTATTAATAAACATATAAAATATATTTTTGGATTTAAAGAAGAATACATTTTGCAGCTATAGATATTAGCTTTTAAAAAACCAATGAAATTCACTGAAAAAACAATGGAGGCTGATTGAGGCAGACCAATTTCGCTCTGAAGAGTTGACCTAATAATATTACCTCGATGGGTGAGGCCTTTGTTCCTGCAGCTGGGGAAAAAAGTCATTAATCCAGCCCAGCAGGGTCACAAAATGCCTGGGCTCTGATTCTAAACTGCGTCAGAGAAACATGACATTTCTGGATGACCCATAAGGTGTACAGATATGGTCACAGTACACATTGATGCATCTCTGAAGTTCGTGGACAAAGGGCACAGAAGCTGCACCCTAAGGCAACCTCTCCCTTTGGAGTATTATGGAGTGTTAATACATTTAAGACAGTAAAGCACACTCACTTTCCCTACATGTGTACCATCATTATTAGGCATATTCTAAGACACCACCCAACTCTGCATAGTACCTTCTTTCCCATGCTACCTGTGCACCGTTCTTGGTCTGCACACAACAGGGGTCTCCCATGCACAGCCCTCACATGTGTGTACGTGTCCACGTGTAACCAGCCTAGTGCCCCATATCCTGGCTGGCACGCAGCTGCCTTATCTCGCAAGGAAGACACTGGTGGTTAACATGCGCAGTCCATTTTACCATGGGTTCACCATATGTGAGTCCCAGCTTATGAGGCTCTCCCACAGGACATGATAAAACATCAGGTGATCAAAAAGCAAAAAATACAGGTGGATCATATGTTCTCAACCACCTTTTCACACTCACCATGACGGGAGTAAAGTCCTCTGCCATGGCGACGGTAATTACTCCATCCACCAACAAATAAATAAGGGTCTTAGGTGATATGTTTTCTAATTATCAATTTTTAATTTTTGCAGGATGTTCTTAGTAAGATGTAACTATCCTATCTGCCAGTGCATTATTTACTAGTGATTTATTTACTTGTAAATCATCTTTTTGTCGATTACTTGATTGCGCCATCAACCTTAATATACCATGCTCAATCAGGTGTAATTCCTAGATGTAGCTTTAAGATAATCCTCTCCACCTTAAAGAATATATAGATATGAACAATTTGTCTTCTGCTAAAGGCAATTATATTCTTGTGTTTGCATTATTGAGTAAACAAATTATCTTCTTTTATTGCAATGTCATTTTGGATGTGAGCGATATGTTACTAAATGTATTGCTGATCAATAACCAATGACCAATAGTCAATAATTGTTATGTTACTTAATACTTGTAAAGGAATAAACTGCTAGCATGTTAACATTAAAAAAGATATGGAATTATAGATAGGTAACTGTCAATTATGGAGATGTTTTTCACTGAGTAGTTCTGACTGACATGAAGCAGACAACAAGAGCGTAGCTCAAGTAATTCAAGAAGTGCAGGCAAGGTGGGACGACATGGTGAGAGATCTCCTGATGGAGAGCAGGAATGGCTAAGAATACATGAGGGGATTAGGAAAGCGAATTCTAATGAATGGGTTAAATTGATCCAATATAATTACATACATCAGATCTAGCTTACCCACAAAATATAAAGCAAAATCTACACTGACCCATCCAGCGAATGCCCCCATGTAAAGAACCAGAGGCAGAATATATACACATTGTGTGGACATGCTCAGATTTAACTGCATATTTGGAGACAATAATAAGGAAATTAAAAGGCGCTTCGGGATGGGAGATGCCCAGGGAGGTCCATGCAGTGTTGCTAGGGTTGTTGCCTAGTCCCAAAAATAAGAAATTAGCAGGAAGTTCATACTTTTGGGGCTAGTGTTAGCAAAGATATATATCGCTGTTGCATTGTTAACCCCACACACCCCAGAGTTGAGGTATGGACAAAATAGGTGTACGAGTGGGCCACAGCAGAGAAGGTCCGCATGAAACATAACCGGAGAGATGATAAACTTGAAGATGACATTAGGACATGGACAACTATGATAACAGATCTGAGGGCCCCTCCAGATGAATGAGACGGCCGGAATGATGTAAGGGGAGAAGGCGAGTGGAACTCTAGAATTTATATAGAGAAAGGTGATGATCAACCGAAAGGTGAGATCAATAAATGAAAAATAGGCACCCCGAGTTGCAATAGGATTGGACTGACCTTGACACAAGGACACAGAGGGAGGGGAGGGGGGAGAGGAGATGTTTTTGCGGGGTCCAATGGCATATAATGTTGATGACAGGTACTGACGGAACAATGTGGGCATGTATAAATAGAATAATAACGGGAAGCTATGTAAGGGAGTGATTTATCAAATTGTCATTTGTTTTCTGGAAAAAGAATTGATATGACTTATAAATGGCAATAACATTATTTCCCCCCACCAAAAAAGGGACTCAGAATGCAAGGTGAAAACATATCCATAATTCACTTTTTACCCATCTATAATTGTGTGTTATGTATGGCCCCTTCAAAACCATCTACCCCAGCTTTCAACTGCTGCTCCGGGGAAGAGCTCCATGCATAACGTGGCTTATCCTCCCTTTCCCAAAAAAAAAATAAAATAACTGTCCTCCTGTCACCCACCCCCACCACTATTTGTGCCTTCCCTTCCCTCTCCTTCGGAAGCTATGCTACCTGCAGTTCCTCTGACTGGCTGTCAATAAGCCCAGCCTGAAAAACCTGGGGCATATTATCAAGCAGGACGTAAAAAATGATCTCTGTTTTTGCCGCTAAAGCTGGGATAATGGGCTTGATAATATGGGCTTGTGAATTCCAATAGAAACCCATGTTCTGGTGTGAACATGGGCTTCTATTGGAATTCTCCAGGGCATATTATCAAGTGCATTATCGCCGCTTTAGCAGCAGTTTTCTGCCGCTAAAACGCCGATCATTTTAAAGCCCTACTTGATAATATGCCCCCCCTGGAATTCCGTTATGATGTAGCAACAGTGTGCTATGAGATCTATAACCCGGTGCATCACAGCAGTGAATTATCAAATTTAGAATCGGACATTCACCCTGTGGCTATCCATGAGGGCCATATATAAACAGATTGGTACTGTAAGGGGCAGTGTTGATAATACAAGAACAGAGTTGGGGGCTCCATTGCAAAACACTATACTCAGAAAAAGGATACCCGATTTAATAGCTACAGAGGTCGAACAAGGTTTGTGAATTGGAGCACGTAAATTAACAACAAAGAAGTTATTTTATTGTAAGCCACTGCACTCAGCATAATATGTCAGAATCGCCAAATGTTAGTCAAAGGCAGTGGAAACAATGAAATCCCTGTGAGCCCTGCTTCCAAGTATAACTTATCACTGATGCTACGGATTATTTCACATTGAAAATTACCTAAGTATTGTGCTATAGTGCCTATGATATTTAGTTAAACGTCTACACCTTGACAAAGGGGCAGGAAAGCCAAAGAAATCAAATTTCTACTCACTCGAATTAATTATTTCATGCTATCAGGTGAACTTTACCTCATGTTGCTTCTCTTCAAATAGCCAGTGCCCTAAAAAGAATGTTTCGGTTTAATTATATGTAATGATCCACTCCAAGGTTATAACTCTCAAACTTCTAATAGTTCTCTCTTTACAAATGGCAGTAATACATCAGTTTTAAAACGAAACAACTCTTGGGATATGCAGGCGCCATTTGCCAAAAGGCAGGCTTTTCCAATGATTCACTAGAATGCAGTTGATCATTTAGGTAAAGCAATGAAAAGGAATCAAATTCGATTTTCTTAATCTTCACCGAATGAAATATGTCACTATATCTCTTTTTCTAGCCCATATGGTCTTTAATAAATTGCTTTAAAGATGGAGAAATGTAAATCCTCGATATATAATGCTGATACACACTTACAAGTTGCTCAAATGTATAAAACGTATCTCTCTCTGCCTGATTTAGGTTCTCAGCAGCAGAACCTTCTACAGTCAGAGGGGATCCTGTCTGTCACTATTATGAGATCATCCTACTAGGGCAGCTTCCTTCGGCTCAGTCATATAATATAGGGTGACTGATTCACCACCTTTTGTGCCAGTGTCATGTAAGACTGGCATGGAAAAAGTGCTAGTATCCAAACTGGGAACACAAGAGTCCTTTAAGTATTAGTCGGGTAGGTTATGCCAGCCTGGCTCCAATTTTGTGTTACTAAGTCCAAAACTTCTACTGCTTCCTGCAGATAAGCCTGCTATGGGTTGGGTGAGATGTCATAAATGGGTTTCAACATGCTCTTCAAGCTCCCGTCCAGCGCATTGAGTACTAAATAGTGGTATTTTGCATGCCCGCCTAGGCATTCTTTGCTCTGGCGCACCAAGTCGAATTCCAGGAGAATCCCGCTGTTGCGGGTGTATTTCGGTAGTTTGAATATGCGTTTATACGTCCGACACTGCTTTTTCCATCATTGTACTCATTTTGCCTGGGAAAGCCTGCTGGGCATTGCCAGCGACTGCCCTTATTTTTGATTGTAACACCTTTCTAATTAGAATGATGGTAGGGCTCTGCATTTTCTCTTGTAGCTTGCACAAGGCATATATTGTGGACTCCACCTTAGATTTCATTTCATGTAAATGCATAGTTGCTTTTCCTGAGTCGCTCAACCAACACCCATGGTAACAGTGCCACATTCATGCTAGGCAACACACCCCAGCAAGCTATGATGTCAAAACATAACTGATAATGTGCCACTAATTGTTTGGGTTTGCATGACATTAGGTTGTTGCAGGGATTCTGCACATATACAGAACTATGCGCTGGAAACCAGTCCCCAGCCACCTTAGAGACCCCAGAAACCGGTACCAACTATCCACCTTAGAGTCCAAATCCCAATCCGACTAGCTATAATGTAGCATTCGCTCTCCGTACTACAGTGAAGCTACTAATGATTAGACAACCCAGAACATGTCACTCTGACTCTCTCAGGAATCTCCGGAGCAAAAACACTCTTTTGCTCACTCACTCATACTTGTCCACAACATGAGTAATCAGAGACACGGTATAGTTTGGAGTGTTTACTTTAACTAACATGTTCTGAAATGCAGTACACGTACCAGTACTATACGCCTAATGCATAAACACAATATAGTCAGCATTATTACAATTCAATAGAATATGAACGGAGATATCATTTTATATAGCTGGTGGAAAATGACCTACTATGCCTTGCCACCCTCCTCGTGCTAGGAACTAGTTTATTGTTAAAAAGGGGACCTCTAGCCTATGTAAGGGGGACCCCACCTCCAAGTCTAGATGCTAAGGTTTACATCTCCGGACAAGCACAGCTCTTCCCTCTGGAAAGTTTTACTCCGAGTGTCTCCAACATGCATGCATGCATTATTAAAAGAACTCGATCTTCATTAGTGCAGCTGTGTTTCGTGTTATGTCTAAGTGTGGGGACTGACCAGAGCTGTATAATAAGGGACAGTGGGGCATATTCTCAAGTACTTATCACCGAGTTATCAGCACTTTATCACAGCCAAAGTGGCAATACATTTATCGCCCCATTCACAATCTGCTGCTAACAGGCCAAATCACCAGTTTACCTGCGATAGCATACGCAAAAAACATCATCACAGATGACCCCTGCAACGATCGCTAATGAGATGCAGAGTAGGCGTACCCATGCAAAAAGCAGCCACAACACCACTCCGCAAAATTCACAATGACCTGCTCTGACCTGGTGTTAAATCGGACAACAACCTGCACCATAAGAGGGAGCCCAGCCCAGACCCACACCTGAAAAACAACACATGCCATGGAGCCAGTGATCATGCAGCTCGGACACCCAAGAGGGCCACAACATCCTCCGCCACCCCCAGGACCCCTCCACCAGACACCCTCCCCGGATAAAGATATGTTACATCAACTTCACGAAATCATGAAAAAAACAATTCACATGATGTCGCACAATTACAACAAGTAACAAAAAAAGGAGAATCACTCATTCACCTTCCGTATTACCAAACAAAACATTATATTCAAATAAACTCAAAACAACAATTTTGAAAACTCATGGCGGGTCTCCTCGGGACAATCTGTAGGTCACAGCCTGCAAGACAAAAATACAGATAAGAAGGTGTGACATGCACTCCTAAAAAGACAGAGAGAGAGCAAAAGAGAGAGAGAGGTACAGAGAGATAGAAAGAGAGGGAGAGAGAGAGACAGAAAAAAGAAAAGAGAGGGAGAGAGGGGGAGAGAGAGAGAGAGAGAGAGAGAGAGAGACCGTAAAAAGAAGAGAGGGATAGGGAGAGCGAGTGCCAACACTGCACACCAAGGCCTCACTGCTGACACCGGTGTGTGCACTGCAGTTCAGCAGGTCCCTCATCTGAAACAGAGTCCAGAGGTATGAATGGCAGAGTACATACAATTGCGCACACCATCATCGATTTTCTGCCCCTGCACACCCAGGCTGCTGCACTCCAGCCCCTCCCACTGCCCAGCGGTGCATGCTGGCACCTGCACACCCAGTCTGCCGCACCCCAGCCCCTCCGGCCACCCAGCAGTGCATGCTGGCCCCTGCGCACCCAGGCTGCTGCATCCCAGCCCTTCCCGCCGTCCAGCGGTGCATGCCCAAACCTGCGCACCCAGGCCTCACTGCTCACCTCCGCCGCCGGCGTGTCTCCAAGAGGGCCCACCATGTGCCGGTGCAAGTCCCAAGCCCGGGGCCCACTAACATGGCACCCTCCACATCATGCAGCCCCACTCCGTGGGCCACCAGGTCACACACTTGATTCTGGGTCTTGATTTCGCTATGGCAGAGATCATATCAGTGAGCACGGCATCATCGCAGGCTTCACACTCCCTCAGCCCTTTAGGTGCCACTAACTCTGTGAACCACAAGGCAATGCCATGTGGTGGTAGGCTAGCACTGCCCACTGGCTCAAGCCTACACTGCAGTCCAGCAGGGCTCATAATGATCCTCACCAGTCTGGACCGCCAGGACGGGGCATCATCGCAGGTTGCACATCCGCTCAGCACTTAGGGAGCCCCTACCTTAGTGCACAAACAATCACTGTCCCATGGCGGTGTGCCTGTGCCGGATGCAGTCTATTCGGTGCCACCAAGTCTGTGGCCCGCGAGTCATGGACCCTCTATGATTGAGTATCGTGGTGCAGATGCCATCATGTCACCTCCGGCCCTGGGGAATGTGATGTTGCAGGGCCCTGGGCCTTCATGCAAGAATAATAACCACACGGATACACCCAGAGAGACAGTGGAAATGCCGTCGAGCACGTGCGACCGGACCTTTTTATTGGCAGGGTCACATGTCCTGTAATGCGTGTGCTGGATGGGTGTGGTGTGGGCGTAAACCAGCCATGATGGAGTGGCTGTGGCATGCTGACAACTAGACCTGTGATCAGCAAATCACTACAGGGAAGAACTGGGACATGTAGCGTTGTCGTCCTCCCCTGTGTGCATAAGCGGAGTGGGCTGGCCTGGCGTATGCCAGTCCAGCATAAGGGTGTGAACAATGACCCGGGGGCTCTGGGCGTGGTTCCGTACTGGGCTGGACAAGGAAGTAACTAAAGTGTGTGTCTCTGTTGTAGTGTCAGCGCCACACTGAACACATTCGGCAATGTGCTACCCTGTGACCCAAGTCAAATGACATGAGCAACATGGACGTAACGGGGAATCACTGAGCCTACATTCATCCATACCTCCACACTTGAAAGATCATAGGCATGACACATCTGTGTGAATATGAATGTTTAATGTACATTCAGGTGTTGCAGCTGGAGCAGTGCAGGGCCATGCAAACCCCACTTTACAATATTTGCCCCTGGAGGGCCAGCCAGAGTCCTTCAGGGAATGACAAGTCCAAAGGATGAGGAAGAGTTCAGTCCGCAGTGAATGCTGTGTCATTGGTGACCAAACAGAATATGGCAGTCCATGTCGAGGTCCAAGGTGAATGTCGCAGAGCGAACCGGGGGACAGTGGATGGAGATGATACAGAGGGCAGAACCAGGCAGAAACCGGCCATATAGTGGAGATGAATGTTACTGCGTCGTTCTTACCACGAAGGCAGGTTCATCCACATTTTCGTCCATTGCTGTTTCATGTGCCTCACGTGTAGGGGGTTGTGTTCTGTCTTCAGCACTGTGTGGCAGTGACACATCAGGGGCCAGAGGTGGAATGTGTGCCGCACTGTGTGGCACTGACACTTCATAGGGCGGAGATGTGGATGTAGTGGTAGCAGCAGCATGCATCAGCGCCAGGCCTTGTGGCAGCAATGCCATGAGGATGGTCTTTAGCTCATTGAGGAACCCAGCTACCTCTAGCTGATGTACAGCCCTGGCAGCTGCTCTTTCTGCCTGCGTCCGCTCTATGGTCTCCATTATCCTCCGCATGTGTCCCAACTCCTGTGTGACATCGCTAGAGCCACTCTGACTGGACAGTTGTTCTTGTCTCTGAGTCAGGACTCCAGCAATGTCAGCCATATTCCATTGGAGAGCATCGAGCGGACTGTGGGTGTCCGTTAGGGACTGTGGGTGGTCCCTGATGGGACTTAGACACCCAAGTATGGAATCTAGTTTGGCTGCCATGCGGTCAAACCCCATATGCACCTGTTCAGGCAGCTTCTCCTGGCACCCCAGCGCACGGCATTGGAAGGCCATTTGTTCTTCATGGGAGTACTGGGAGGCAGTCGTGGTGGTGGGTGCTGCCTGCTGTGTGGTCTGTGCAGGGGGTGGGGTCTTATTGATAAAGCTGGGCTGCTCTGCTCCTGGAAGTGGGGTGTGGAGGCTGTCAATGAACTCTTGAAGGGCGTCAGTGTCGTAGGTGTGGTGGTCCTCTTCTATATCAGAGAAGAGAGGTTCGGCCTGCTCTGCAGGAGGTGTTGGTTTTCCCTCTGCAATGTGAAGGGAAGATGCAGTTTAACATTGTGTTCACATGTATGTTATTGCATTGTACATGTTTACAGACAGACTGCATGACAGTGCACATTGTGGCTGTTTGGGAGGAACTGCCTACTTGATGCGGGACAGTGGACATTTTGACAACATTACAGATGTTTGTTTGTGCTTGTACATTATCAACTCCCATTTCCCTGCAATGCCAAATGTGATTGGCCAGTTTCTACACACAAGCAGCACCAGTTGTGTCCTCTGTTCTGATGTGGACGTGTTGCGGTTTGTACCACATTGTTGTCAATGTTGATGCGCTCTGCATGTTATATGTGTGTGCTGCATTTTGGGTGCGTCGCCCCTGCAGCTCTAATTTTGCTGCCCCATCTCCCTTTCATGTGGTGTGCCTTTGACTTAGGTCCTAATACAGTGCTGAGATGTTGCATACTTGGGTACATTGGTCTCTTAGTGGGAGTTGGGGATCTGGGGCATGGTTTGTCTGTCGATATGCTCCACTTCATTGTACATGTGTGCCATTGTGCCCAGCTCCCCCGTCCCCCCAGTCCATGGTCATTACTCACCCTGGTGCTGTCCTGTCAGTCCATGTTGAGCAGTGTCCGGTCCCCCAACCCCTGCCACTGTCTCCCCACTGATGACTGTGGACACCATTTCCTCCATATCGTCCACCTACTCCTGTGGTGCAGGACTCCCACCTCTAGTCTGCATTGCTGCCGTCCGGTTGTTTGCGGGTTTCTGCTTGGTCTTGTGCTTCACATCATTCCAGCGCCTCTTGACCTCTTCCATTGTCCTCTTCAGCACTCCGACTGCATTCACCTTGTCCACAATGGACTGCCATATTCCATTTTTTGTCGCCAATGACACAGTGAGGTGACGAACAGTAGTTGATGGTGTTCTACCACCTCCGTTATCAGGATCCTGTGTTCCTGCGGACTGAACCATTTCTTCCTACTCTTCTTGTCCTTGCCCTTCCCTGACCCCAAGGTCCCAGGCTGGTCCTCCGGGGGGCTTATGGGGTTCTGGTTGTCCTCTGTACTTGCTCCAGCAACATCCATTGTGCTTTGCCTTTTGTTTGTATGTTTTGTTTCTTTTTTTATGGTGATTTTTACTGCCCGACATGTGTGAATTGCAAGCCTGTTGCTGGTTTTTGCTGATTTTTGTATCGCGATTGGCCTCATCACAACTTTTTTTGCGTTGGTGTTTCGAATTTTTGCGGCATCGCATTGACTTTATCATGGACATTTGACAAATTATCGTGAGCCTATCGCATGGCACCGCCGTGTTGGGAATGCAACGTTAACATGGCCTTATTTTCCTGTGATAGACTGCGATGTAAAAGTTGCATTAAGCTTATTTTGCGATAATTATCACACGTTCTTGAGAATATCCCCCATTGTTTTTAGACCTTGTACTTCATGTGCAAACGAAAACCACAGAGAAATGCAAAGAACCCGAAAAGCATACTGTTCTCATGTGAACAGGTACAAGCAGAGTTTAGTGAAAACAAAGTCATGTAGGAACATGTGAAAAAGCAGCAACATGGCAGCCAAGCTTGTGCTAACTTTTAGCAATATCGGCCATGAATCCACCACCCTCACTACAAGGTAGTTGCAATTTCACCTTGTTACATGAGCATTTCCAGGATTTTCACATAAGGCGAACACTTAACCCTGAAAGCAAATTCTCATGCATCAAACTTAGCCACTCTGATAGAGAGAAAACTTCATGGTGGAAGATTCAGACCATACTGGACTTTCCACCCACAATGTCATTGTTATCTTAATGCGATCAAATCGAACAAGAAATGAGTAGCAACTGTGACTTATCAGGTATGACTAAATAGAGATTGTCATCATCAATAATTCTGTCCCTAAGATGATTGCAAGCACACAGCAAAACACACATCAGCATCCAGTTGTTATGTGATGCACATATTCTTCACTACGTAATCAAAACAACAACAACCTATGGCAGCAGACTTTCCAACTTCCTGCTTCTAAAAAAATCATGAAAAGAGAATGGGACTGGATAGGTCACACCTTCTTTGAGACCTCATTAAACACCACCAGGAAAGCCCACATCTGGAACCCTCAAGGGAAAAGGAAAAGAGGCAAGACAAGAAACACCTGGCATCAAGGTAGAAGGCTGACTGCAAGGAGATGAGTTACACCTGTAGTCAGTTTGAAAGAAAGGCCAGGGAGAGAGATGGCTGGAGAATCCTGGTTGATGGTGTATACCGCTGGGGGGGTAGTTGGGATCATAAGTAATAAAAACAGATGCCTGAGTAATGGCGCAATGGTGTCATGCTGGATGCATTTTGATTGTCCCAGAAAAATGTAAAGACTGAGCCACAGAAGCTGTGGTGTACTTTGCGATTACAACAAATTATTTCCAAAGACCCACAGCAATGCTGTTACAGCAAGCACTTTAGCATCTGTCCTTCCATCAACTGATGACAGCAAATACCCTTTGAAGTCAATGCTGGCCACTTCCTGGTACACTACTGCTTCTACTGAACCAAGAAAATATAACCTGGGCCACAACTCAACAATATGCAACCTTGTAAGAACCATTTTGGGGCTTGGACAGCCTGTCATATAACTTCATTACCAGAGCTGGAAGAGTTCAAGTGTATTCTTTTAAAGTTTTATATAATGCGAACTCAACCCAAAGGCATTTGATTGCTTTACTTGAGCATTAGTTAAATTACACCAGGTCCCATTAATTTTTTAGGCATAGGAAGATCAGGTGATTTGCCCAGTATCATAGAATGTTGAGCAGACGCATAGGCTCAAACTAGTTCCCCACTTCCAAAGTCGGCAGCTCTGGCCATAACACATCGTCCTTTCCTTTATGAAGGAAGGTGAGCATTTCCAGTTGCGCTTCATGTTGCACAAGATGTCAATCATGAGATGACGTCTAATCTGGTATCACCATACTTGGTCTTCAATTGAGCCAGTCAACTGGGAGAGTGTTAAAGATTTTAGTTCACTATGGGCCAGATGTAGGTAGGCTATTACCGGTCGGTAATGGCCGAATTCGTCCGTTACCGACCGTTAATAGACTTTTCCTATGTAGGAGGCTTTTTTACCGATTTGGTAAATAACGAATCGGTATTTACCGATTCGGTATTTACAGAATCATCATTTACCGATTTGGTATTTACCGAATTGGTAAATGAGATGTAGGAAGCACTGTACACAGTGCTCCTGGGCTTTAAGGATTCGTTATTTACCACCAACTATTAGTTGGTGGTAAATAACGAATACCTATGTAAATGCAAATATGTGCATTTACACCTGTGCCATGTGACAGACATACATGCCCTTAGGGCATGTGTGTGTGCCACATGTGCACACAAGCACTAATCAGGGGTGCAGCAGGGTGTCAAAGTGACACCCTGCCACCCTTGACTCTTTCCCAATTTTACTGAATCGGTATTTACCGATTCGGTATTTGACATTCATTCCTATGGGTCCATAGGAATGAATGGCAATTACCAAATCGGTAATTACCGATTCGGTAAATACCGAATCTTAACGATTCAGTATTTTTTACCGAATGATTACCTACATTGCATTTACCGATTCGATAAAATTCGGTATTTTCCAGTAAGTAAATTAAAATTACCTACATCTAGCCCTATATTTTTAAATTATAAGTGCATATGTATAGAAATGTACTCTGAGTAGGTTTGCTGCATTGTTGTGTTTTAAAAGTAAGCTGTACGAAATAAAGACCTCTTCCGTAAAGAGGTGAGGTCCTGCCGTAAAGAGGTGAGGTCCCACCTTTGTTAGATTCAAATACAGGGAAAATTGCAAGGGTCAGGTTCCACTCTAAATTAGTTTTGAACCATATTTTTCATTGGGCAGAGGAATTGCAAATTAGAGGGATAGATGTGTCACCTCATTTTATGAAAGATCCGAATGACAATCTATCTTCTAAACATTTGGCAACTTATGGTGCTAGCTCGAATTCCTCTGTTTGGTCATCAGCTAAAACTGAGGATTTAAAAATACGGCTCTCTAAAAATGAACGCCAAGTTTTATATAAAAATCCCTCTCCTACCAAACGAATGTTAACGGATGACAACTTTAAATGGAGTTGGTTGCCTGGCGTTCTCTCTAGTAAACCCCCTTCCTCTCTTAAACCCTATTCAAATTTTTTACAAAGAGTTGAAATAAATTTCCTGGAACATTGCGGGCATCAAGAATGCACAGGAAAAACTGACATATTTATCTTGCTTAGATGTTGACATAGTTTGTCTGCAAGAAACCTGGGTCGATGGAAAATTTCTGTTAAATAAAGATTACCTAGTATTTGATGGCAGTGCAGTTCCCTCGAGGAGAGGTCATGCAAAGGGGGGAATTGCCTTCTTACTTTCTAATAAAATTAACTGGAATTTTACGTATTATTTAGAGCCAAATAAAATTTTTCAGGTATTAACTTTGAAAAATCTGTTTTTAGATTGTCCTAATAAATTGCTTATTCTAATTAATATCTACATTCCCCCGGATACTAAATTCAATGTGGGTTTAAAGTTACTCTTCTCCTTTTTGGCTAAGGTTATGGATGCCTCTCCCGCCCCATATATATTGTTAGTAGGGGACCTTAATTGTAAGCTCTCGAATTGTGGTCTTGACCTATTTAGAAATAAACTTAGGGAAGAATCTCTCCAAATCCCCCAAGCCGAGTTCCCTATGAATATCAAAACTAACAAGAGAGGAAAATTAATTTTGGAAGGTCTCTCTAAGGTGGATTGTCTAATTATAAACGGTAGACTCCCCTCGGATATTCCTGCTGCTTATACACATAAATCAAAAAATGGAGAGTCAATAATCGATTATGTAGTGTCAGACAGTTCCTTCTTTTCTTATATAAAGGATGTTTTGGTTGTTGACTCTGATTTAAGTGACCATAAGATTTTGATTATTACAGCTGCTCTTAGGCCTCCTCTGGCTGACCCTTGGCATCTAGACTCCGATGCGGTGAATTTTAGTGCCAATTCCGGGAGATGCTATTGGAATTTTAGGACTTGTGATGGGTTGTTGAGAATCTTAACATCTACCATTGAGAATCTGCCCCATTGGGAGGGGAGGGAGTTCCTAAGTTTTGTAGATTTCCTGAATTTGGTAACCACATTAGCAAGGAAAGCCCCTACCAGTAAAAAACTAAGAATATCACCTGAACCTCTTCGGAAATTAAACACTGAAATAAATGAATTAATAAGGGGTCAATATTTATCCTGTAATCAGGAAAGGCATCATTTATTAACTCTGTTAAAGAGAAGGAGATCAAGGATGAAGGCAAGATTGAGAAGAGATAAAGTGGACTCCTTATGGATCAAACTCCGGGAGTCATCCTTTAAGGGTCAAGCCAGATTATTCTGGTCCCTGATAGGCAAAGGTTGTGGCACTAGATCTTGCTCCACTCCACTTGCCATAGACGAGCAAATCTGGGTCCACTACATTGAGCTTTTATATATTAGTAATAATTCGCAACGGAACATCACCCCTTCTATTGCGTCCTCTACTCCATTCGACCCCCCGTCTGAAAAAGACATTGAATTAGCTATTAAAGATATGCGCTCTTCCGGCGCGATGGGGCCGGATGAGGTTCCCATCTCTGTATTAAAACAGCAGAGTAAATTATGGAGCAAAATTCTTTTTCCTGTGTTTCGGTGCTGCTTTTTTACCGGCACTGTTCCTTTATCTTGGAAGGGGAGTATTTTGATTCCGTTATTTAAAAAAGGGAACAGAGCTCTTCCTCAAAATTACAGACAAATCGCCTTACTAGATGCCATAGGCAAGGTCTTTTCAAAATGTCTCCTTAAACTTATAAACAATTGGGTGGCAAGGGCTTCTATCTTGCCCTTTGAACAAACAGGTTTCAGGAAAAAACACGGTACACTGGATAATTTAACTGCATTCCAGGTTATATCGGAGAAATATGTTAAAATCCGTGGAGGTCGAGTTTATGGAGCTTTTATCGACTTCTCCACGGCTTTTGACAAAGTTGATAGAACACTACTGTGGGGAAAGCTATATGATCTAGGGATGCCTCCTTTTCTTATTAAAATAATTCAGGCCTTGCACTCTGACACTTGGTGCAGAGTGTTGATGGGTGGGGAAAGAGGATTATCCAGAATTATTCCCACAGCGAATGGGTTAAAGCAAGGTTGCCTACTGGCTCCTCTGCTATTCTCCCTCTATATAGCGGACTTACCTAAGGTGCTCTCTGATAGTACAGGTATTGCCCCATCCTTGGGGGGCTCCCCAATTGTGTGTTTGATGTATGCCGATGACATTTTAATACTTGACCTAACGCCTATTGGGCTGAATAATCGTTTGCAAGCTTTACATAAGTTTGCCGAAAAGCATTATCTACTAATAAACATTACTAAAAGTAAAGTGATGTGTGTATCTGGTAGGAAGAGACCTAAATTTGTGAATTTCTCATGGACAGTGGGGGGGTCAAAAATTGGAAGTTGTGAAGTCCTATACCTTTTTAGGTAAAATTGTTATGTGCAATTTATCGGAAAAAGCCCATATAGCCAATAACATCTGGAAAGCTATTGTGCAGGGTAAGAGTCTGATATCCCTATATAAGGCCACAGGCAAAAGACATTTCTCGATATTACTAGATGTTTATCGAGCCAAAATTCCTGCCTCTCTACTCTATGGTATAGAGTTAACGGATATAAAAAGTTGGAGCTTTTTAGACTCCACTGAAGGAAAAATCTTGCGTAGCCTCCTGTCTGTCAATACAGCTAGCTCTACTGCTGCTCTCAGACAGGAATTCGGTCTACGAAGTTGCTGGGTTCAAGGTTTAGCGGGGATAGTTCGCTGGGTGTTTTGCTTAGCAAAGAGTGAACCAGGTACGTTAAGACATTTAATAAAAAAAGAGTTGCTGGGTCTCCTTAATGACTATTCTTTAATTATAAAGAATTTTAGATATGCGGTGAGCCAACTACAACTGGATGAAATTACTTTATTCTCTTTATCGTCATATCAATTAAAAACCCTTTTGAAAGCTACTTCGTGGGAACTAGGGTTTAGATTAGATAGAGAGCTTCGAATTTTGAAAAAGGGTATTAATCCAGCTATTGATTCTTGTCTGATGAGGAAAGCTCAACCCTATGTTCAATGGAATATACCCCATGGTGTGAAGCGCCTTATATTTCTAGTAAGACAAGATTTACTCCCTTTGAAATCGCTCCAATCCAGATGGTATGGCTCTTCCGCGGTTTGTGAATATTGTCATGTAAAAACTCAAGACTTAATGCATGTAGTGTTTGTTTGCCCAGCCCTAATGTCATTTAGACGTAAATGGCTAAGATCTATTTGTTTGCAATTGAATGTCTTGTCTGCCTCTGATTTTATTTCTGCTATGATGATTCCCCCTAATGAAGTATTTTGCTGTAAATTATATAGATTCTTTACATGTTTTTTGAATCTATATTAAGGAGGCATTAATAGAGATTTGGTGTAATTTTGCCTATTTGATGTTTGTTTTATCATACTCTGTATTTCCCTTATAAATTTCTATTTGGGATTTGTTTGAATGTATACCTTGTGTATTTTTATGTGGACCTCGTAAGAGTTCCGTAATCATAAATAAAATAAATTGATTGATTGAGGTGAGGTCCCAATTAAAATGACCTCACAGCAGGAATAGTTAAATTGCCATCCGTCCAAGGGTCATCCACACAGATATCGTTCTTAGCCACAAGAAGAAATGTGATGTGGAGATCGGTTTTCCATAGAGCGATATGGTTATTATCCATGGCATGGAGAATTAAATGAAAAATTGGAAGTGTATCTTTTATATTAGAAGATGTCTTTATACATAAAGGCCATGACATCAACAAGTTTGATACAAGTGCGATTTTTTGTAACTGGTCAGCATTAGGCAATCCTATAAAAATACAAATGTTTAAATCATGCTTTAAAAAAAGTGGTAATATGTCAACTAAGTTACAAAAAGTGCAGATGTACAATTTAAGATGGTGCCTTTAACTAGGTGTTGTTTCTGGGAAAATAGTGCAGGTTTGTGCGTGAATAATATTTATCAAATTGTATTGGGGTTTGCTCATTTGGGATTGCTGTTGAAATGTTTTGACCAAGTGATGGTAGAAATAGTTAAAAGTGCCAGAACATTATGGAGCAGTCAGATCAAGCCTTTGAGCCCCCACAAAGTCATGCCTAGTGCCAAAACAGGCACTCTTGCATAATCCTTCGGGATGTTGTCCTTTTTCTTCACGTGCTGCCAATGTCAACAACTTATGGTAAATCTGAGAATGTGACATAACCCATGAGTGGATGCGAGGGAAAACAAACGCTCCACCCATGGAATGTCTCTGTGTAGCAGAGTAATGCAAGGCAGTGACTTGCGCTGCCTTGCGTTACTCTAGATTTACCAAGCACCACAGAGCCTTGTAAGGTGGCTTTGCGTGTTGTAAATCTGACTTTAGCATTGCTTTGCCCTTGCACTTCCTTACGTGATGCAAGGGCAAAACAGCACTTTGAACCTGAGTACTTTGGCATTCCAGCACAAACCCTTATGTTTTTTAAACAATGCACTATATACAATACTTGTCAGGTCAGTCTTTGTTTAAATAAATAATGACTCCATGAGGCAGAGGCATGGTTAGAGACATATGTTTAATTCTCCAAACAGTTAAACATTACATTTGTGCTGCAGTGTACGTTTTAATGAAGGCAAATATCCTTTAGGACTTATTTATAACTGGGAACCTTGTTAGTATCGAAGAGGGCTGCCCTAGTTGTTTCAATATCAATCATAAATCACATCTAATTTGCATAATAAAGCACAGGACACAGAAAGAGATTTCCATCTTACATGCATTCAATCCAATCATATATTACACAAAGTAACATTAGTGATCTGAGTACAGATTACGCAGTGCTAAGATTTCAATCAATCTATCACAACACTTGTAAAGCGCACTACTCACCTGTGGGGGTCTCAAGGCATGGGGGGGAGGGGGAGCCGCTACTGCTCGAATAGCCAGGTCTTGAGTCACCTTCTGAAGGTAAGCAGGTCCTGGGTCTGCTGTAGGAGGATGGGGAGGGTGTTCCAGGTCTTGTCGGCGAGGTGGGAGAACAAAATGCCGCCAGACGTTGCTCTTCGGATGCGGGGGACGGTGGTAAGGTCGGCGGATCGGAGCTGGCGGTTGGGGGTGTAGAAGGTGAGTCGTCTGTTGAGGTAGGCTGGTCCAGTGCTGTGGAGTGCCTTGTGTTCATGGGTGAGGAGTTTGAAGGTTATCCTCTTGTTGACGGGGAGCCAGTGGTGGTCTCTCAGGTGGGGAGTGATGTGGCTGTGGTGGGGGATGTCAAGGATCAGGCGTGCAGAGGCGTTCTGAATCCGTTGTAGATGTTTCAGGAGTTTGGCTGAGGCTCCTGCATAGATGGCGTTTCCGTAGTCCAGCCTGCTGCTGACGAGGGCCTGGGTGACCGTTCTTCTTGTTTCGGTGGGGATTCACCTGTAGATCTTGCGGAGCATGCAGAGGCTGTTGAAGCAGGAGGACAATAAGGCATTGACCTGCTTTGTCATGGAGAGAGTGGAGTCGAGGATGAATCCCAGGTTGCATGTGTGGTCGATGGGTGTTGGTGCTGTTCCCAGTGCGGCCGGCCACCAGGAGTCGTCCCAGGCTGAGGGGGTGGAGCCGAGGATGAAGACTTCTGTCTTGTCTAAGTTAGGCTTCCGACGGCTATTATTCGTCCAATCGGCGACGACTTTCATACCTTCGTGGAGGTTGGTTTTAGCTGTGAAGGGGTCCTTGGTGAGTGATAGGATCAGCTGGGTGTCGTCGGCGTAGGAGATGATGTTGAGGTCATGTAGTCGGGTGATGTGGGCGAGCGATGCCATATAGATGTTGAACAATGTCAGGCTGAGGGATGAGCCCTGGGGT
Organism: Lissotriton helveticus; assembly: GCF_964261635.1. Lineage (NCBI taxonomy): Eukaryota > Metazoa > Chordata > Amphibia > Caudata > Salamandridae > Lissotriton > Lissotriton helveticus. Next base: position 345,512,982 of record NC_136067.1, on the reverse strand, counting down.
ACACTGCAGATTATTTTGGTTGTTTCGGAGTGAAAAGGGGGAGGTGGACACTCTGGGTTCTGCCGGAGAGGAAGGAGGTGGTCCAGTCGAGAGCCTTGTCCCAGATCCCAGTGTCGTGCAGGCATGTGCCTAGGGTTTGGGGCAGACAGTGTTGAAGGCGGCTGACAGGTCCAGGATAATGAGGGCCAGAGTTTTGCGGTTGTCCAGCAGGGTCCTGATGTCATCGTTTGCGGCGATGAGGATAGTTTTGGTGCTGTGGTTGCTCCAGAACCCAGACTGGGACGGTTCCAGGATGTTGTTCTCTTCGAGGTAGCGGGTCAATTGCTTGTTGACTGTCTTCTTGATGACCTTCGCAGGGAATGGGAGCAGGGAGATGGGCCGGAAGTTCTTGAGGTCCTTAGGGTCAGCTTTGGGTTTCTACAGTTGATCTCAGCGTGCTTCCATCTCTCTGGGAAGGTCGCTGTTTCGAAGGAGATGTTAATGTTTTTTCGGAGATGGGGTGCGATGCGGTGCTGGCCTTGTTGAAGCTGTAGTGTGGGCATGGGTCTGATGTGGATCCGGAGAGAATGGTCTTTATGAATTTGATGGTGTTGTGGTTGCTTATGTTGGTCCAGGAGAGCAGGGGATCGGTGCGGATGGTGGTCGTGGGGACGGTGGTCTCAGTGGAAGTCGGGGCGGTCGTGGCGTTGAAGCTGTCGTGGATGTCTGTGATCTTGCGATGGAAGAAGGTGGCAAGGGAGCCACAAAGGTCTTGCGAAGGTGGGATGTCGTTGGTGTTGGACATGGGGTTGAAAAGTTCCTTCACAAAGTTGAAGAGCTCTTTGCTGTTGTGTGCGTTGTTATCAAGGCAGTCTTTGAAGGAGGCTCTTTTGGCGGATCTGATGAGATGGTGGTGTTGGCAAATGGCGTTCTTGTGGGCTGCATAGTTGTCCGGTGTCTGGTCTCAGTGCCATTTCTTCTTTAGCTTTCTGCAAGTTTGCTTGGAGGCCTGGAGGTCCTCGGTGAACCAGCTTGCTTTCTTATTGGTGTGTCCACTGGAGGGTTTCTTCATTGGGGCAAGCGTGTTGGCACAGTCATTGATCCATTGTCGGAGGCTGCGGGAGCCGGTGTCGGGCTCGGTGGGGTCGGCGGTAGGGCTCTGGGCGAGGGTGGTTGTTAGCTGGTCTTCGGTGACTTTGCTCCAGCAGCGGTGAGGCATCTGTTTCTGTGCGGTGGTGCGTGGTGGGTTTCCGGAAGGTGAAGTAGATGCAGCGATAGTTGGTCCAATGGAGTTTGCTGGTGTGGCTGAAGGAGATGTGGGGCTTGCGGAGAAGATGGGATCAAGCGGGGGGCCGGCAGAGTGGGTAAGGGTTGTGACAAGCTATCTGAGTCCGAGGTTGGCGAGGTTATTGATCAGGGTGGTGGAGTTGGAGTTGTTGTTGTTCTATTTACAACATATTTGGACAAAGACACTGTACAGTTCCTAATGGTTCTCTTCAATACTCCAACAAGTCCACAACAAGGCTGTGTGAATTGGTATGGCATCTCTTTAGTAAAAATCACAAGCCAGCCAAAAGGGGAAAGTTTGTTGGCGTTTCAATCCTGTGTGAATGTGTCTCCTCAGGATGTAGTCAGCAATGTACAACACACATCCAGGCCTAGATTTACAAACATATTATGTCATGGTTGTGTCACATTTGTGGCACAGCACTGACAGAAAATCTTTATTGGCATTTAATAAGCCATGCACAGCCACCTTGAGTGGCTTTGCTTGGTTTAGTAAATATGCACTTTAATAATGGTGCTGCCTTGTAATACTTTACAGCATGTAGGGATAACTGTTCTGAACTCCCTATCACACGTCATAGAGTCAACAAGCTCTCAGAGAATAACTCTGGACAGGCAGGAGCACTTCAGCTCTGCCACCAAATGAGCAAATTTCCACAAGAACTTTTTAAGTAAAATAAGACCCTTCCTACCCTTGGATGACTTCAAATCAGCAGTTCAAGCACTTGTGATACCCAGGTCGGACTACGGGAGTGATACCCTTTTGTGGCCTACCTACCCAGAGCTAAGCTGGCACCTCTTAGGGCTTGCCTTAACTCTGCTGCTCGGTTCATAACATGATCAAAAAGAAACAATCACATCACTCCTGATCTGAAATCCCTGAACTGGCTACTATATGAGGCAAGGGTTCATCTGAAAATTGCCTGCCTCTTCAACACCTCAAGATACCTTGACAAATCATGAGCTATCTTGTGGCATCAGAATTTCTAGAAGCTCCAGTACTCTACAGTTGAAACCAACAAAATGTTTTAAAATGAAAACAAAACTAAACCTTCTCAGGTATTGCCCCGAAAATTTGGAAAGCACTACCCCCTGTAATCAGAATAAACCCAACTGCGTCATTCAAGAAAGAAGTCAAAACGATACTGATGATCACATTTCTGCTGTAGAATTCATGAACTATACTCGAGGACAATATTTATCATTTAGTCTGCAAGCGTCCTATCTCTCTCAGACTATGTTCTTACTTCTCAGGTTGTTGTCAATCTGGGTCCTAAAGTGTTCCCTGCAAGGGATTCAAACTTTCCAGTTTCCCATAGTTATGTTGATGGTATTTTTGTACATATCGCCTTGAACTTAGCTGGCTATGTATGGCTTTATGCTCCTCCTTTGAGGCCTTGGCAAAACAAATATATGACTCGGATTCAGATCCAATTTTTTGTAGAAACAAAGGAGACCAGTCGGGGGTGTGGCCGGACCAGCGACCGTAACGGCCGCTTAGAGCTGAAGCTCTGTGAAGACCCCACGCGCTCTGACCAGAAGCAGCGCTTCACCGCATGCAATTCCCAACATCTGCCGCAATCTGGCAGTCGGAACACCCAGAGAGGCTTATGAGCTAGATGCCGCCTCTCGATGATGCTGTGGAGCTGAGAAATTTTGAGTGATGAGCCCGGGCGTCCGGTGGACAAGATGGCACCTGCGGAGCAATGAACCCTTGACTGGCCGCATTTGAGGTGGATCTGCCCTGCCGAAATGAGCTGCCTATCGTAAGAGGCCCGCGCAGTTAATCAGCAAGTTGTTTTACATTTGTTTTAGCCCTAGCAGGAACTCCTGGGACTTGTGACATGGTAGGTAGCTCCACATTGTGGTAAGCGAGCTACTGATGCATCGCAGTGCGGAGGAGCCTGCCGGAGGATACCGAAGACGCCGCATGGGAAAGTTAGCACCCGCCCTCGCTGCCTGTGCACTGAGAACCGGGGCCCCCTGAGAGCCATCAGTGAGTGAGAGAGCCGGCAGCTGGGGGTTGTATAAATACTCCGAGCAGCCCCCCTGACTGCCTGGGGAGAGCAGAGAGGCAGGGAAGTCCCAAACAGATAAGAAACCTCCCCGAATGGCCTCGGTAGCAGGCCTGTCAAGTGGACATCCAGGACAATATAAACAACTTTGCTGTAGGACACGCTTGTGCAAAGACCTGGAAAGCTTTGCACTACCCATACCGGTGCAATGCATGAAGGGTCAAAGAACCCTGACAGACTCACCCATAAGGCAACCACCGGGCAGGAGGAGGTGGGACCAACAGGGGGGTGCACAACCAACAAGTGAATCATTGTACTTGACACTGGCAGAGCTGGCAAAAAAAACCTGTAGAACAGCAATCACTAACCTGAGATAACCCCCACTTGATGGCTAGCCATTACATCCACATGGCGGAAGTGGCTGGTGACCGCACGGAGGCCCATTGTTTCACTGGTTGACTGTGCGGAGGACCTGGGGCCCATTGGGTATGTTGCGCAAGGAGCTACAATGGAAACAACTACAATTCAAAGTGCTCAGGAAACAGGACAACCGGCAAGCCACAACCATGGTGGCCGAAACGTCCACGGGCTCTAAAGGAGGAGCGATTCCCTCATATAAAGCTGCCTTAATGCTGGAATTTCACACAGGGTTTAAGACCCTGGATACTAGAGTAGATGCACTGGACCGACGCCTCGATGGCCTGGGGGAACACATAGATCGACATGACGTCAGAGGAGGGATGCACATTGGATTTGGAGGATGAGGTGGCTCAAAGTACTAAGCGGGTGGAACGCCTGGAACGCATTTTGAAGATGGTCGTCGCCAAAAAGGAAGATTTAGAAGCAAGAAGCTGGCGTAACAACGTGCACATAATGGAAATTCCTGAATCTACCAACAGTTTGGATCAATTTGTAGAACAATTGCTGATGGATCTCTTCGGGACTGAGCATTTTACGAACACGTTCATTGTAGAACAGGCACATAGAACACTAGGGCTTAGACCGAATCCAGGATGCCCACCGAGACCCATCATGGCGAGACTCCTAAACTTCAAGGACAGGGACACTGTGCTTCACCTTGCTAGAAAAACTGGAACATTGACATGGCAGGGATCAAACATTGCTACATACCCAGACTTCACTGCTCTAGTACAAGAAGCCAGGCGCAAGTTTTTATGGGCAAAGGTGGCGGTTCGAAAAATGAGCCTGCTCCATGGAATGCTGTATCCCTCGAGATTCAGAATTGAGGTCAATGGTAAGGCGAAAATATTTGACAACCCTGAGGAGGTTCTGAACTTTTGCAAACACTATGCAGCAGCCGGCTATGTACATGGTGGCTCTTCCACGGGAGGATCTTCACAGGGAGCCCTATCAGGCACGAGTGCGGCTCTGTTCACAACCATTTAACAACACACAGCTGGACGGTCGAGCATTGAATAAAAGAGAACTGAGCGCGGACAGTGCCAGATTTTACAATTACAGGTAGTGATTTCGGACTGCAGCGAGAACGCTTGTTCTAAAAAACAGAGAATAGCAGAAAAGGCACAAATATCTTTAGATAGTGATAGTGCGCTCGGTCACACGTGGCATCACCACCAATCCTGTGACAACACAATGTCACCAAGTTGGGGTTAGATCGCCATGTTGGCGTCACGAGAAACAACAGTTAATAATGGGACAACACCTGACGGACAGCCGCCAGGTGAGGGTGGGGGAGGGGGTGTAGAATTGTTCGAAACATTGCAGAATGCAGACTGTTTGTCTCATGTTAGACAGGCTTACCATTTATTTGTTGCAGGGACAGCACGTACAAATAACACACTCACAATGGCTCATAAGGTAGATGTACGTTGCAGCACAAATATCACCCTACTGATTTGGAATATCTGTGGCCTCAAAAGCTCCAAGAAATGTAGATTAGTGCTCCAGTATATACGTCAGCACACCGCAGACATAGTGTACCTACAAGAAACACATGTATCACCTTCTTTTCCACCCAATTTGCGTCTGCCAGGGGATCACATAGATATTTCTCTAGTTACAGTTGATATGCTTGAGGGGTTGCAATACTGATCAATCGGAAACTGCCTTTATACACATTGGAACAATAGGGGATCCGGAAGGACGATTTCTGATAGTGACAGAAACATGGCAGGACACAAAATTTCACTAGCTAATTTATACTCCCCAAATACCGATGAACCAACCTTTTATGAGCAATTCCAAGACCAGTTGGCCAACTTAGCGACTGATTACATTATCATGGGGGGAGGTCTAAATATCTTGCTGGAGTCCCGGTTAGATAGCACGACAGAGGCCCCAGTCAAAAAAACTCGATCCTTCAGCAGAAATGAGCCAAGCTTGGAACTTAGTGGATGTATGGCAATATCTAAACCCTTCTAGCACCGAATACACACACTATGCGCAGCAGCATAACACATGGACAAGGCTAGATTACTGGTTGATGACAAGATTGATAATCCCATGGGTTGAAGCTGTAGGTCCCTTAACCCGCACATTATCTGATCACTCCCCAGTGACTCTCTTACTACACTTACCGATGGAGGGGGGGTTTGAGAAACAGTGGAGGTTCCCCTTTATGGCACTGAAAGACGCAGGGTCTTATTTATGAGCCCTTGCGCCACTTTTGCGCTGCTGGTGTGTCACTTTTTGTGACGCAACAGCGGCGTAAAAATGTGCAGTGTTGCGTCATATTTACAAAGTGACACATCTAGGTAGATGCGTCACTTTGTAAACCCCTGCGCTACATAATATACCTGCGCCAGGTATAATGTATGCAGGGGGGGCGTTCTGACGCAAGAAAGGGTCATAGAAGTGACGCAGTGAAATCTATAAGATTTCACTGCGCCACTTCTAGGACGCAAATGCGTCAATATCTTATGCCTGCCTCACAGCAGGCATATGACTGATGCAGGCCCTTTCACATGGGGCCTACCCCATGTGAAAGGACACATTGCTGGAATTGCGTCACTTTTGTGACACACTCCAGCAATGCGTCACTTTTGCGCCATACAGATACGTCAGAAATACTGACGTATCTGTAACTCCTTGCGACATGATGCGTCATACAGTAAATATGATGCATCAATCATGTCGCAAGGAGGGCGCATTGAGAAGTGACGTGTCGCTGCTTTCACGCAGCGATGCATCATTTCTCATAAATGAGGCCCACATTTTTTAAAGAAGAACTACGTACAGCAATAACGGGCTATTTTGCTAACAACACAGGGTCAGTCACTACACACAAGACCCTCAGGGAGGTTTTTAAAGCATGTATCAGGAAAGTATGCATCTGCACACACACAGGAGTGATTAGGGACCTGAAGCACCGCCTAGCTAAATTGAAGGGGGAATTGGCTCCACTTCATAGAGAAAACATGACAGCACGAAGTCTAAACAATGTACAATATATGCATTGCAGGACAGAGTTATTAGCAGACTATACGGAAGAAGCAAACGGCGGAGTACTTTATCTAGGGAAGTATGTGACAGCCCACAGGTACAGCGAAGGAGAGCGGCCGGGTTGCACCTTAGCACGTTTACTCAGGCCACGTTACACGCAGAACTACATTACCAAATTGCGAAATGAGAACGGACAGTTACAAGCGGGAACGACTACCATTAGGCAAACTCTCCTGCAATATTACACTGATTTATACACCATAAAATCGGCAGCTAACATGGATGAGATTAAGGAGTATCTGGACAGGGTTGCCATGGTTTGGCTTCCTGACGCACATAGGAAGTTCCTAAGTGAACCCTTTTCATCTGAAGAGATAGAACACGCCATCAACGCCATGGATGGCTCTAAAGCCCCTGGCATGGATGGTTTCTCCAGAATATTTTACAAAACCGTAAGGCATTATTAGCCCCACACCTCTTAGAGGTATATGCTGAAACATTAGAAGCAGGTATACTACCCCCACGTTTAGAGAAGCGGGCTTGGTACTACTCCACAAGCCTGGAAAGGGCCCCGAGCAGTGCAGTTCGTACCGTCTGCACTCGTTATTTAACTTTGACTATAAAATCCTAGCCAAAATTATGGCAATCAGGCTGTCTCTCTTAATGCAACAAATCATAGCGCCTCCACAGACTGTGTTTATGAGGCACAGATCCACGGCTTTCAATCTTCAGACCTTCTTCTCGGTAGTCAATAGAATAAACCAAAATACGCCTGCGGTTTCACCTTTTTTAGATGCAGAAAAAGCATTTGGCTCCATGGAATTGTCCTTTCTACATGCCATACTGGCCAAAATGGGCATCCCAAAGGGGTTTGCATACCTGGTAAAACTGCTATGCGCAAGTCCCTCAGCCCGCATTCGATTTAACGACACAATAATGGAACCGTTTGACATAACCAGAGGCACCAGGCAGGGATGCCCATTATCTCCTTTACTGTTCATAATAGCAATGGACCCACTCATACGATACTTCCAAAAAACCATCTACAAGGAGGCCTCCAGTTTAAACATGGGCCTGTACTAGTGACATTATAAGCAGATGATGTGGGCTGTATGTTAGAGAGCCGGAAGATAATTTGCAACCATTATTAACAGAAATAGAAAGATTTGGATCATTGTCCGGACTCCATATCAATTTGGGTAAATTGGAGCTATTCCCCCTGATGGAAGTACAAAACCACGAATGCAGAGAATTTTCCCTGAAATGGTGCGAAGGGGAGACCAAGTACCTCAGAATCCACCCACACAGAGACAGAGAGCCGGTGTTGCATCTTAACTATGGCCCAGCACTAGATCACCTGCAGGCAAAAGTGGAGCAATTGGTCAAGCTGCTGCTGTAAATGACTGTTCCTTTTCTCTGCTGTGCTCCAATATTTCATCCACTCCTTATTTTGCATGTCGTTTTCCACAATTTTTCCTGAGCTTCTTCTTACCATATTGCTGACTATGATCCCTAAATTTCCTCTGCGCTAATCATTGCCTCAATTATAACTAGCACTGCTCATACCGCTATGACTTTCGTTTCCTTGCTCTCAGCTGTGTGATATGTACTATCTTCTGCTGCTCCATGTCTTTAGAAAGTCCATCAAACGCCCTTGTCTCCATCTCAGAATTTGTTTCATCTCCCTGAACCAAACCCAGCTCAGCCTTTACCTTCACCTGGCTCTAAGTTTCTCATTGAGCTATCCCCTTCTTACATACGCTTTCCGGTGGCTCCATCCCCTTTGTATGCCGCAATATATACCCTTCTCTGTATTTTATCCATCAACTACTCCTGCTCTTTCCCATACCTGTCCCCATTCTTCATGTACTGTACATAATATTCTCCTGCTATGCAGCTCCCAAAGCTCTTGAACGTGCCCTCCACTATGTCTCCTATCTCATGCTCTGTCAGGTCCCTAGTTTTCTACTTTGTATATAATGCCTACACTGCTGTGTGCCTGAGTATTCTTATCCCTCCTAGTTTGCTTTGTTCCACAACATTGGGTCTCGTACTTATCAGTGAACTGTAAACTAGCCTTTTCTCTGTCGCTTACTTATGTCTACATATGTCTATATGTGTAGGGTATGCCTAGGTGTACGTGTAGGACTAATATGTGCGTTAAACATTTTTGATCATATTCTACTATACAAAGTTAAAATCCCATGAATCCCCTTCTCTTAAACATAGCTTCACAAACATAGCAGCATATGTGGCCAACGGATCAGAGCCTATGGGCATCGGTTTAGAGTTTTAGCTGAGGTTGCAAATACTACCTCTCTAGCCCATGTCCTCCGACTAGCGATCCATGCTTTTCTGACAACTAATCATTATTTGCACAATACAGGTGGCTGCTCTTAACAGGCCAGCATTTCAAATTCCGACCAGTGATTCCTCACTTGCACCCATCATCAACTAAGAGGCACTCCAATTGGAGCTGAATAAGCCGACATGTGGATGCCCACTCCATGTAAAATGCTTTACGCAGTTGGTAAAAGGTGGCAGGGTGTCTGGGGACAGATAACATGTGGGTGGGTCAACAGGGTTCAGGGAGGAAGACTGAAGCAGGATAGGCTGGTCACAGGCACTTGGTAGCATTCAAGTTTTGCTCGAGGTATGTCTAGGCGAGGGAACAACCTGCCCTCTCATGATTGAGGAGGGGGCAGTATCTCACCAAATCATTCAAACTCAAAGGGGCATATTTACAAGCCCCTATCGCCAGAACACGTCACTTTTTCTGAAGTTGTAGTGGCGATAGGGGCTTCACCTTACTTACAAAGCAGCGTTAAAACACTTACTGTGGCTTAATGCTGCCTTGTAAAGAAGGCACCCTTTCACGTTACACTTAGCGTTAAAGGAACAGGCAATGTGTGTTGCAGTGGGCGTTTCCCTGCAACACCCATACATTTTGTGGATGCCCAATATTGACAAGGATGGCGTAAATATGGGGCAGCAGCAAAATTGAGACCAGGGAAGTCCTGGTCTTACCCTGGCGCAACGAGGAGAAATGTTTAATTTTTTTTTGTGTGTGCTGTTTCCATGTGTGCTGCATTGTGCAGTACACACGGAAACAGCAAAAGGCCCCTTCCTGCACATAAACACTTATTAAAAAAATTATGTTTTACACTTACAAAACGTAATTTAAAGATTGTTTATGTGCAGGAAAGGACACATTGCTGCACATAAGCAATCTTCCCCTGCAACGCAGGCACCCTTGCACTAAGGTGCAAAGCTGTCTGGTGCTAGGCGGCTAAATTAGCACCAGCGAATGGGGAAACGCAGGGATGCACCATATGCTTGCAAATACCGTACATCCCTGCATTTCAGAATTGGCAGAGCGCAGTTAAGCCAAGGAAGCCGATGCTGTGCTCCGCCATCAGAAAAGTGACGCAAAACGATCCAAAATCTTTTTTTTGTAGGTTACATGCCAGCGCTATTACTTTGCACCATGGGGGCAAGGGTACCAACGGTGGTGCATTGGCGTTCCCATGCAACCACCCAGGGGCGCAACTAGGTCTTCATTTCGGGGGGGGCTAACATGGCAAAAGAAGGGCCGTGGCTAATGTTAATCAATGGGGCGGAGCTAAAATGGTAGATAATCAGGATCGGTTAATGCTCCCTCACACCTTAAAACCCATACCCGCCCTGAACCCCAAAATTACCCCCGGCACCCCAAAACCCATACCCATCCTGATCCCTAAAATTATCCCCCCCTGGCACCCCAAAACCCATACTCACCCCACACCCTAAAATTACCCCCTGGCACCCCAAAACCCATTACCACCCTGAACCCTAAAATCACCCCCCTGGAGCCCCAAAGCCCATACCCACCCTGAACCCTTAAATTACCCCTGGCACCCCAAAACCCATACCCACCCTAAACCCTAAAATTACCCCTGGCACCCCAAAACCCATACCACAGTGATCCCTAAAGTTACACCCTTGCCCCCCAAAACCCATACTCACCCTGAATCTTAAAATTACCCCTGGCACCCCAGAAACCATACCCATGCTGAACCATAAATTCCCCCCTTGCCCCCCAAAACCCATACCCACCCTGAACCTTAAAATTACCCCAGGCACCCCAAAACCCATACCCATGCAGAGCCATAAATTCCCCTCTGGCACCCCATCACCCATACCCACCCTGAACCCTAAAATAGCCACCTGACATCCCAAAACCCACACCTGCCCTAAACCCTAAAATTACCCTTGGCACTATAAAACACATACCCACGCTGAACCCTAAAATTAATCCCATGGCACCCCAAAACCCACACCCACCCTGAACCCTAAAAGTATCCGCCCCCCTGGCAACCCGAAACCCATACCCATCCTGATACCTAAAATTATCCCCCCCCCGGCACCCCAAAACCCATACCCACCCCACACCCTAAAATTACCCCCTGGCACCCCAAAACCCATTACCACCCTGAACCTTAAATTACCCCTGGCACCCCAGAAACCATACCCATGCTGAACCATAAATTCCCTCATTGCCCTCCAAAACCCACACCTACCCTAAACCCTAAAATTACCCCTGGCACTATAAAACACATACCCACGCTGAACCCTAAAATTAATCCCATGGCACCCCAAAACCCACACCCACCCTGAACCCTAAAAGTATCCCCCCACCCCGGCACCCCAAAACCCATACCCACCCCACACCCTAAAATTACCCTCTGGCACCCAAAAACCCATACCCATGCTGAACCATAAATTCCCCCGGCACCCCATAACCCATACCCACCCTGAACCCTAAAATTGCCCGCTGACACCCCAAAACCCACACCTTCCCTGAACCCTAAAATTACCCCTGGCACACCAAAACACATACCCACGCTGAACCCTAAAATGACCACTGGCACCACAAAACCCATACCCACCCTAAACCCTAAAATTGCCCCCTGGAACCCCAAAACCCATACCCGCTCAGAACCCTAAAATTAACCCCTGGCACCCCAATTTGTAACCCACCATGAACCATAAAATTACTCACTGGCTCCCTAAAACCCACACCCACTCTGAACTCTAAAGTTACCCACTAGCACCCCCAAAAAAAAAATAAACACTACAAACTTACATTACAGTTGCATATTTGGAGGGGACTGTCCTCTTTGACGTTTCTATGCATGTAAGTCAAGAACAACATTCACAGTAACCTAGATATGCAGGCAGTAGGTAATGCTGTGCTGAAAAATGCTTTAAAGTTACTGGAACTTACATAAAAAACTGCTGCCTGCTCCTCTGATACTATACTGTGGAGTCGGGCTGATCAGCAGCACTGCGTCCTGGCATCCAGCCCCTCGAAGGTCTCAGAGTAGATAGGTCTCCTGGATTCTCCTTGCCTGGGTCCCCTCTGCTTCTTCGCTGCCTCCCTTGGATGCGAAAATACAAAGATCCATGGCCCTGTTCACCATTTATCTGGTGAGCAGTGCGGTGGATGTGAATTCCATCCAAGTGCAAAGACAGCAGGGTGAAAGGGATGGCCAGTGCAGGTGATGCTTTTCCTTTGAAAATTCATTTCTGCTGGTGTCTTAGCCCAGGGTTTGCTGTCTGTGCACTTGTATGGAATACACATCCTTACAAGTGCACAGACAGCACACCCTGGGCTATGACGCCAGCAGAAATTCCCATACAAAAGAAAAGCGTCACCTGCACTGGCCATGCCTTCCCCCCTGCTGTGCACTTCACACCCCATACTTATAACCCATCAAGTGCTTAGGTGAAATCCCTGCCTTCAGGCAAGGATTTCACCTCGGCGGCGACACTCTAAAGGCAATCAATAGGTGAGGGCAGGGGGCGTTCACTCGAGGAAACTGTTCAGAGACTGGCTGTCTGCTCGGGCTGCTGGGCCTCTCAGAATGCATAATAAAAATCACATTCTCGGCTCCGATGCGCAGCGTTAGTTAGTGATTTCAGTGCGTGTCATTTTAGCCCGGGCAGAGGAGGCGACGGGGGGGGCTGAAGCCCGGTGAGCCCAATGGGTGTTGCGCGCCTGCAACCACCCAAGGGTTTGCACGCTAAACTCCATTTACTAAAAACAGTAGATTGGGTTTAGCGTGAGAAAACTGCGCCCTTTTCAACTAGGCGCATAAAAGGATAAATACTTTCTTTCCTCCTTCCTTTTCTGACTTTGCATGCATGCTTGCATACAATGTGGAAAAAGCTTTCCCTTGTGTCTAGCATAGTATTTTGTACAGGAAGGGTACCTTTCCTGTACAAAACCTATGCTGGACTTATGCACACACCCTAGTGCTGTGGCGCTAAGGTGTGTGCATGGCGCATGGCAGCTGTAATCAGTGTCGGCGCAAGAGAAAGGGATATGATAGCCATATCTTTGAATATATGGCACTCTCCTGCTGCCGTCCTGTTGCGCAATTCAGTGCAGCCTCGCTGGGGGCTGCGCTGCATTGCGTGACTTTTTCGTAACTCTCCCCCTAAATGTCTTAATTAACTTCTTGCGTGCTGGTGACGGAACCACTACATCACCAGCCACGGACGCTCTGTGCTGGTGATGGAATGGTTTCGTCACGTCCCGGCAGCCGCACCTGCGCGGCATCAATTCTGCGCCTGCGCGGCGCGTGCTATTGAGTTGGCGGGCCGTGACGGAACCACTCTATCACAAGCACAGCGCACCCCTGGCTCGTGACGGAGTTGTTTCCGTCACGAGCATGGGGGCGCCGCGCGGACCCCCCCCCCCATATCGCTGCGGCGGAATTACCGCCGCAGCCTAGGGGTTCAGACATGAAGAAAAGAACAAAATAATATCATAATACGTCGTGGAATGAAATTCATAGTTCTGTAAACAGTGGCTGCACGCTTAGAGACTGTAGAACCAGGGTATTTTCAGCTATAAACTAATAACTGATTGGTATTGATTGGTTTCGGAACTCAACATTTGAGAGGTTTACAAAATCCTCTCCTCGTTTAAGTATTTATCAAATACATTCTTCTTAACCATCCATGTTAACATTAGCAAGGTAGCTTCACAGATACATGGGGTGGCATTTAGAGTTAGAAGGAATAGGTAACTAGCCATTAGGAGGTACGCTAGCACAGCAAAAATTAACAGTCCCTTCACTTCATTTACAGGTGATAGAACTGCTAGTTTTCTGAAAGAGGTGCCTCAGCTAGCTTCATGGTCAGCACCCAGCACCCCAACTATTACAGAATCTCCAGTTCAATATATCCGTATCTGTGGGAAGGACAGCACTGTTTATGGCACTTTTGTACCGCATCCTGCCTGGAACTACCATGTAGGGAATAGTAGAAAAAAACATCACTCACCATTATACACAAGGAGGAAGGTCCTGTTTAGTTAGTGGCGTTGAGTTTTCGTTTTATTTAAAGAAACCTCTACCTCCACTTTTGGCTTCATTTCACCAATAGAAAAAAGGCTGGTGGACTCCATTACATGGTGGCCACCAGCATCACAGTTGTGATGAAAATGATCCAGCTACGAGAGCAGAAGCATTTTGTCAAACACTTTTTTTCTAAGCTAAGTGTGATCTGATCTCTAAGCGTTTTGACTTGACTTTTACCAGTTGAGAAGAGGGGTAGTAGGCCTCTGCCACACTGCAGTGTTTTCAGATCATACACTGAGGGGCAGATTTACAAGGACTGGCGCATCCCTGCATATCAGCAGGGATGCCCCAGTAAAGATGCAACACGGAATTGTTTCCTTGCGCCACCACGGATGCGTCACATTTACAATGCGGCGCCCCGTGGCGCAGGGATAGACAGATGGTGTTGCAGCTGATGGCGTACTGAGCCATTCCTTGAAGGTGGCATAAGATTTTGGCGCAGCGGCCTCTGAAAAGTGACTCAGTGAAATCGTGTACATTTCACTGTGTCACTTTTACGAGGCTTTTTCCGAAGAGCACCCACCCACCATACATTAAACCTGATGCAGGTTTAATGTGGAGCAGGGCTTTACAACGTGACACATCTGCCTAGATGCATCACGTTGTAAATAAGTTGCATGGTGGCGCATGGTTTACGCCAATGCTGCATCAATGAAGTGATGAAATGGCGGCTTAAATGTGTCGCAAGCGGCTTGTAAATCTACCCCAAATGATCACCATACAATGTAGTCACTGAGTCATTCATTCCCAGATCTTCTCTTTCTTTTTTTTTTTTTTTAACAGTTTTATTGGCTTTTTCAGTGTAACTGTACACATAAATTTGCTTTCTTACATGCAGATAACATACTTTGACATCTTCATTGTGTACAAATATTACTACAGTTGGTAATCAACGAACATCGACAAGCATAACACCGTCTACATGTCAATAATAGAGATGCGGCCTCTGGATACAACCCCCCCCCTAGGTAGAGCCTATGTGTTGTGTGTGTGGTAGATCTCTAAAGACCCGCCTTTATGTCAAAAATAATTTGTGTTGGTGAGCAGTCCAGTGCCTTCGCTTACCCCAATTGGGCACCTGTGTCTGTTACAAGCGTGTTTTGTCCTTGCTCCCCCCTTATGGACTTGCTGTCGGTTCAGATACCTCCTGCAGTGGTTCGCATAGGTCTCCTCGATATTCATTCCATTTGCCCCATATAGTGGACCATTTTTTGGGGCACCCCCTGTGTATAAATACTGCCTTTTCTGCCACCATCGCCGCATCCATGTCATCTCCCCAGGGTGCCCTTGAGGGAACGTTTCCGGATCCCCATTTTCTAGCTATGTTTCGCTTTGCTAGTGTCATGCCCAGTGTTGCCCAAGTCTGTTGCCCTCGGTTTAGATCCGTGGGCGGCCATATGTTTAATAGACAACATCGTGGGTCAAGTTGTATTTCTACCTCGCTTGCATTTGAGAGTTCCGACAGCACCCCTGTCCAGTATGTTTTTATCCTGGGGCAATCCCAAAGTATATGAAAGTACGTTCCCGGGAGTCCACAACCCCTCAGGCACCCAGGCTCCGGAACGTGACCTAATTTATGTAGTAGGGTGCGGGAATAATAGATTCGGTGTAGTATCTTCAATTGTATGAGCTTTAGCCGAGATGGAATGGAAGCGTCTCTTGCCGAAGCAAGTGTGTATAACCAATCTTCGTCTCCTATGTCTCCTAATTCCACTTCCCACTTGCTATGGAGGACCACTGTGGGGTCTGGAAGATTGTTTACCAACTTGCGATATGTTAGTGAGATGGCTTTTTTCTCAAGATGGTCAGTGAGGAGTCTATCCTCTAGTGGGGAGGAGTCAACCAGGGTCGTTCCCGGTGGGATAGCGTCTTTCAGGGCATGCCTGATTTGTGTGTATCGGTATCGCTCGGTGCTCGCCATTCCGTATTTTTCTTGCAGGGCTTCGAATGTAATGATGTCGCCCCTATTCCACAAGTCACCTATCTTCGAGATACCTATGAGGTCCCACTGCCTGAATCCTTTGGTGTTAGCTAGGGTACCAAGGCGGCGCGTGTCCCAAAGTGGGGTGGCCAATGTGAGCACTCCCTCCCAACCCAGGGCTCTCTGAGCTGTGTGCCAGATTTTCACTGTGTGAGCCGTAGGGCCAGTAAGCGTGTGACGCCGTGTATTAGTGTATAGGGCCTTCCTCAGTTGGTCTGTGGGGAGTAGCGTCCTGTCTAAACTGTAAGCTGGATCATTGTGTGGGGCGTGTAGCCATTGGGTGACTACCGTTAGCTGTGTAGCCCAGTAGTATAATTTGACAC
This sequence comes from Lissotriton helveticus, assembly GCF_964261635.1. NCBI lineage: Eukaryota > Metazoa > Chordata > Amphibia > Caudata > Salamandridae > Lissotriton > Lissotriton helveticus. Next base: position 345,496,565 of record NC_136067.1, on the reverse strand, counting down.
TCGGTAGCGCAATCCCCCATCGTACCAGCTACGGATTAATTTAGAGTTCGCTATTCGAGCCGGTTTTCCGTCCCACAGTAAGGAAGATATTTCTGCGTCTATTGCCTTGAAGTAAGTAATTGGGACCGGGAATGGGGTGTTTTGCAGCGCATAAAGGAACCGCGGGAGCGAAAGCATCTTAAAGAGTGCTGCTCTCCCTAACAGTGTCAACGGGAGGGAACGCCAGTGTGCTACATCTGATTTGAGCCTCTGCAAGGGTTTCTGCAGGTTCTCTTCCATAAATACGGAGGCAGGCGGAGTGACATAAATTCCAAGGTACCTGAAACCTCTGGGTACTGTTTGCAGTGGACAGTCTGGGGGGAGCATGGGCAGTGGACCGTGCAGTACATATAAGAGCGATTTCGTCCAGTTTATTGTATATCCTGAGACTGCCCCATATTTCTTGAGGATGTCTAATAGGGCTGCTAGTGATGTTGCCGGGGACGTAAGGTATATTAATATGTCATCGGCATAAAGGGATATGCGATCTTCCCCTCCCGTTTCCCAGGCGATCCCGCGGACCACAGGGTCCGTTCTTATTATCACCGCCAGCGGTTCCAAAATAAGGGCAAACAAAAGAGGGGAAAGGGGGCACACATGTCTTGTACCGCGACCTAAGGAAATTGTACGGGATGTATGGCCATTGGCCACCACTTGTGCAAGGGGTGCCGTGTAAAGCAGTTTGATCCAGCCACAAAATTTGGGGCCGAAGCCCATCTTCCTGAGCACCGCAAAAAGGAATGGCCACTCTACGAGATCAAAAGCCATAGTTGCGTCTAGTGAGAGAATGGCTGCCTCCTCTCGGAGGTCAGGGATGCGGTGGAGTACCCCATTCAGACGTTGCAGATTAAGTGGTGTGTTTCGCCCGGGCATAAAGCCCGATTGGTCCGGGTGGATTAATGTTGTGAGGTATGGTTGCAGTCGTAGTGCCAGCAATTTCGCCAATACTTTCGCGTCCGCATTTATTAGCGAGATCGGACGATATGAGGACGTCAGTTCGGGTGGTTTGCCAGGTTTATGAATTGCGACGATGGAGGCCAATCGTTGATCAGCCGTTAATGTACCCTGTGATAGGCAGTCAGTGTACATGGAAAGCATATTAGGGATGAGCTGTCGTGCCATTGCTTTATATAATTCCACTGGGAGACTGTTCGGCCCCATTGCTTTGCCTGTGTGTAATGCTGCCAGTGCCTTTCCCAATTCATCTGCTGTTAGGTCCTGTTCTAGCTCCTGTGCATCATCCTGTGAGATAGTGGTGAGTGGTATGTTGTCTAGGAAGTCAATGCAATCTTCTTCTGTCAAATTACCCTGTGCAGTGTATGTGTTTTCGTAGTAGGAGGCCAGCTCCTCCACTATTTGTTGGGGGGAGAAGGTATGCGTGCCATCTGGTAGGACTAACTGGGCTATCCACCTATCTGTTCTTTCTTTCCTTTCAAGCCACGCCAGCATTTTCCCTGTTTTGTCACCCAGTTCATAGATCCTGTGTAACGTATCTGTGTGTCTAATTTTGGCCATTTCTTCTGCATAGGTTCTGTATTCGCTCGATGCCATAGTGAGTGTGTGTGTCGTACCATCTGTGGGGTTTGCTGCATGGGCCAGTTCTGCTGTCAAGACTGCTGATTCTAGTGCTTCTATTGTCTCCCTTTGGTCTTTCTTATGTCTAGTGATGGTGGAGATGGCCTGCCCTCTAATGACCGCCTTAAAGGCCTCCCAGAGAATCGAGGGAGAGTCGACTGATGATAGGTTTTCTTCAAAATATTGTGTGGTTGCAGTGTCTAGAGTCTTGAAAATGTTGTGGTTTCTTAAATAACCCGGGTAAATTGGGTATATTCTCTGCCGCCTCGTGGGGTGTGTAGTGTAGGTGAGCAAAACTGGCGAGTGGTCTGATATTCCTCTCGGTAAATGTTCTATCGCCGTCACTCGTTCAGGTGGTGTCGCTAGTGTTAGTATGCAGTCTATTCGGGAGAGGCTGTTATGGGCTCCCGAGTGAAATGTGTAGTGGCGGTCATTTGGCCGTTTCAGTCTCCACATGTCTACCAGCCCCATCGCATCCTGAAATTCTCTAAAAAGTTGGTTGGGTCTCGCTGAGGGTCACGGAGGTTGACGATCTATCGCCGTGTTGAGCACTGCGTTGAGGTCCCCTTCCGGGAGCTCGAGTAGGAGTTTCCCCAAATCTTGGAAGGCACCTTGATGGAGTGTTGGGGGAATATATACTGAAATTATATTATAGGATCGACCCTCCCACTGACATGTGACTGCTGCAAAGCGCCCCTGGTCATCCGCCCACGTCCGCTTATTTCCAGCGGGGCACTCTTGTTGACTAGAATGCCGACCCCTCGGGAGCCGGAGGAGAAATCTGAATGTGTGACCATTTTAAACCCCCATCGGTTTAGTGCCTTAGTCGCCATGCCTGTCAGGTGTGTTTCTTGTTGTAGGGCTATTGTCGGTGTCTTACGTTTTAAGTACTGTAGAACTAGTCCTCTTTTTATTTTATGACCCAGCCCATTCACATTCCAGGAAATGATTGTCAGTGGTGGGGATACCAGTTTTCTCCTTGTCCCAGTCAAGTCCCAGTATTGTGTGTTCCGTCATGGTGTGTGCCGTACAGGTGTAATTTCGGAGCAGACTGCTGTGTTCGTGGTGGGGTTGTTATCCAGGCACTTTCCGGTGCGGGCTGTAGGCCCTTCAGAGATCGTACCATGAGGTGGGTGCGGTGTATTGTTGAAGCAGCAAGCGTCTCCCTAGAGCATGCCACGTTCAAGGTGATGTGTCGAGGTGTATAAAGAAGAGCGTGAATGCATGCTGCATGTGTGCATGAGTGAAATGTCAAAGCCAGTAGTGAAGAACAAAAACAAGTTAAATTTGGAATGCGTTGCGTAAACCCCTATCCCCCCTCCCTGCCTCCCTGCCCGGTGGATAAAGAACCCTCCACCTCCCCAACTGAGCAGAGTGCTTATGTCCCAACTTATAGGAATTGTTCGTGGGGGTGAGACTTCTGTGTCCGCTGTCGAGTCCCTTCTCCAATGATACCATGCAGTGTCTGTCCAGTTCAGAATGTCTTACCTGCATGGGCCAGTGTTCCTGCGGTCAGAATCTTACCATGGCTGGCTGCCTGCTTCTGGGAAAAAATGTTCGCTCATCTGTTCGGCCTGTCAGCGTCTCTTTTACCCCGACTGGAAGTGAACTCAGGTGTTCCAGTCCAAAAGGGTAGGCGCCGCCCGGCCAGTGTCGGGAGGAGTCCAACAGTTCTGTCGTGCATTGTTTCCTGGCTATTCCGTCTCATCGGTTATCCGTGGGCTTCCATTGCCGTTCCCGCGTTGTGGGCCACGATTTCTGGGTCCTTTGGCAGGTCTCCATCCCTCCAACCAGTCCTGGGCGTCCCGTGGCGACTCAAAGAACCAAGGGGCAGATTTATGTTAACTGGCGCATCCCCATGGATGCGCCAGTTAACATGCGCCACAGTGCGCCACTGCTCCGCCACCCATGGTGCGCCGCATTTATGATGCGGCGCACCATGGTGCAAGGCAGTGAGGATGCGTGACGCATCTCTCGGAGCACGGGCGGCGCATTGCACGAGTCATGTCGCAAGTGCGACATGACTCCTGCAATGCACAGGAGCCACCTATCCAATGCATGCTGCGTCACCCTTACGCCTGCTTCAAGCAGGCGTAAGGAATTGACATAGAAAGTGACTGAGTGAAATCTCATAGATTTCACTCAGCCACTTTTAGGAGGTGTTCCTGCGCAGGAACGCCCCCTCCTGCGCAGGAACGCCTCCTTATGGCGCAGGGGTTTCCAACGTGACGCATCTCCTAGATGCGTCACGTTGTAAATAGGGCACATTGTTTGCGCCGCCGTTGCGTCACATTACGTGACGCAATTGCGGCGCAAGGAGGCGCAGGAGCCTCATAAATCTGCCCCAAGTCTTTCCTTCTGATTCAACGCGCAGTTTTGCTGGGAAGAGCATAGAATATTTGAGTTCACGCGCTCTCAATTCCTTTTTGACGTCTGTGAAGCCCCTTCGTTGTTGAGCCACCGCTGCCGTGTAGTCTGGGTAGAAGTTAATTTCTGAGTTGTCGATTTTTATCGGCGGGCGTGTGCGTGCTGCTTGTAAAATGGCGTCCCGGTCTCTAAAGTTGAAGATCCTTATCAGGACGGGTCGGGGTGGTACCCCTGGTTTGGCCTTCTCTCTGGGCACTCGGTGGGCTCGTTCGACCCAGAAAAAGTTCGACAATCCTTTGGGTTGGAGCTGGTTTTGTATTAGATCCTCAACGTAGAGGTCCAGGGCAGGGCCACCTTCTGTCTCTGGTAAACCAACCAGACGCACGTTATTGCGCCTAGAGCGCCCTTCCTGGTCGTCCAGTTTGGATTTCAGTGCGGCGTTGTCTTCTTCTAGGCGCAGGACTGTCCGTTGAAGCTCTGACGTGTCCTTTACGAGCCGGTGGTTGTCTTCTCCACTGCTACTAGCCGCTCCGACATCTTCGCAAAGTCCGCCCGTATTAAGGAGACATCTGTTGATATAGTGCCCATCGATGATTGCATCACCTTCAGCATTGCCATAACATCCTGTAGGTTGACCTTTTCGGTGTCATTTTGCGTTCCAATGTTCTGGTGCGGCGTGAGCTGCGGGTCTCATCTTGCGTTGTCCGCCGGGTCTTTGTGGTACGCAAATTTGTCCAGTTTGGAGGCCTGCTGGCCTCTGGTCCCTCTGCCACTCATTGCGGATATGGCTGGATATAGCTAGCTGAGAAGGAGGTAGGGCCGTGGAGCGACTACGCTGTTTGCTTGCAGAGTCGATGTGGCTCTGAGGTGGGTGCGGTACTAGGGTTTTGCCATCTGTGTGCCAGTGCTCTGCGCGCTTTCTCTGTAATGGCGGCTGACGTCGGTAGGAGAAGTCAGTGCTGCCCTTAGCCCAATGTCGCCGAGGTCGCCGCAGTGTTAGAGGTGGCGTAGATTGCTCGAACCCCAGATCTGGTGTCTTCGGCTGGTACGCTGCGGTGTAGTTATTGCCTATTGGGCAGCACGTCTATAGCCTCAGGATGGCTCCCCTTGTGAATGGTCTTGGGCGCAGCGGCGATTCATTATACGGTGGTCCGCCGTCTGTCCTCCTCGGCCTGCAGTGAAGCCGGCGGCCGACCGCGGGCCACAGCCGAGTCCCGTGTGCCCCTCCGCCCTGAGTTCGCACTCGCCGGGCACCCCCTGTCTCTCTCGGTCCGCTCCGCGGTATTACCTCCACCGGAGTCTGGTACGCGGCTGTGTGCCGATGCGGGTGTGCTGCGCTTCTATGGTTCTGACTGCGGCTTAAGAAATGAAGCCGTCCGACATACCTCTCCTCAGTCGGGCGCCGGCCCCCGCCTCCGGCCACGAGTCTCGCCGGTGCAGCCTCCTACTCGAGTCCCCGGCTCTTGGCGCCAAAACAGGCCCCGTTGTTCAACACGGCGCCGCTCTCCGTATTCCAGTCGCAGAAAAAAATTGGATGGCTCCTTGTGAATCGGAGGTTGAGGAGTGTCCAATGGCGTGACACAGCTACTGCGGTGATGCGGATTAGTGGACGGATTGTACTGGAGAGGGCTCGTCAGTCACAGAGCTCCGCTATGCTGCTGCCATCTTGGCTGGTAGCAAGCCACGCCCCCAGATCTTCTCTTTCTTAGTAATAATCACCTCCCACATTTTTTCCAATCTGTTCTCTTTCAGGAAAGGAGATACCATACAGCGCACCAGAGATGCAAAGGGGAAACACAAATGCTTTTAAACAACTCAAATTTTTTAGAATTTCTCCACCTATTTATAGATAATGACAATGATAATCCTTATATCTACTAAAGTACAAATATGATATTCTTACTCACAATATAATGACTCACGATATTTATGACATCACGATACTATTGCAGCACATTATTAAAAACTTGACAATAAGATACCAAAGCAATTCAGAATGGGCTTATGGGTTACAACCATTTGTTATTTTTCTTTAAAATATGTTTGAAGAGTCTAAGAATTGTTATATAAATCCAAACGTTATTGCCAAAAATTCTCCTTTTATTCTTATTGCTTCACAAGGAAACGTCTTTATCTTTAAATTACGCTACATAGATTTGTAATAAAAGGGGGATTTAATGCATTTTTCCATACTTTAATGCGATGTTCATTTTTGGTTCATTCAAATGTACATATGCACTGCAGAGAGAACAAGACTGAAAATGTAGAGGTAAACACCCACGGTCTTTCAACTCAGTGTGTGTTCAATTTGATTTCCATTTCCCATACCACCGCCTTCACCCACTTCTTGAAATACCTACACGCATTCTTACAAATATAAAAAAAGGGAAGCTTTTGCCAAACCTCTACACGCATAAGTAGATTTGTGATTCACCTGCCAGTTTTATTACAGACGCTCCTTGCTTGTGTTTACCTTCCGGTTCAGATGGAGGGTGAAATTCTTAAGCAAAGTCGGAAAATGTTTTTGGGCTCATCAATGAGAATAAGATTTGGGCTAAGGGCATGCAAAGAACAACAGATAATAGAGAATACTTGGGCATGTTAAAATGGGACAAGTAAAAATAAACTCATTGCGCAAGAAGTAATTCCTAGGGGCTTAGATTCACCAGCGGCCAAAATGGCCAATAAAAGCTGGATCTGCTTCCAAGCTCTCCATCCTGTTGGGTTAAGTGGTGCCTGAACAACCGTGAGGGTGTGGATGGGGGCCTAAGCCCCGGATTTCACATCCCAAGCGAGCTGGCAATTTAGACTGGGAGTTGTGTAAACCCTATAGGACTTTGGTCCTCCCCGCTGGATTAGTTTCTCCGTTATTTTAATCTCAAATCATAAAGCAATGAATTAACATTGGGTTACATTATTACATTTAATTAAGGGCTAACTTTTGATTTGGAACAGGTAGACTTTGTACGTTTGGTGTCTGAGAAATTGTATTAAAAAATCCTTTTTAAAAGCAAAGTTGAATTCTGAGTTCCAATTTTGAAAATGCTACTTTTGGAAAGGTAGAAAGACGGACAAAGCACACTATGATGTATCTTAAGTATGTCAAATTTAAACAGGTGGGTGGTGCAGGTGGGTAAATCCTCCTGAGTGTGAGGATGAGAGCCACAAAGTTGAGAATGCAACCCTCAGTGTTGAGGGGGAATCCCCCACCAGCACTCGAAATAAGGTAATCAAGTAAAAATCCTTTGTCAATAAAGTTCTTTTCAATTCAATTTATTGATGTTTCTCAATGGTTTTCATAGTTGATTTTAATATTCTATACTCATAATTCCATCATTATGGTGATTTTCCAATTTGCATTCATATAATGTTTTGCGTAAGCCCAATGCATTTTCGGGCTTGGCCCTTCATCAGGGGCGTGTTATCTACAATTTGGAGGAAGCGTAAGGTCAGTGAGAATCTGACATCTTTCATAATCTGGAAACAATACTATGTAATAATGAAGTGGTGACCAACGTGGCTGAGTAGGTAAGCTTGAATATGTGATAATAACATGCACAACATAAATGACATTGATAATAGTGTACATGTGGATATGTGGTGCCATAGGTAATCAAGCCCATCAATCATAGGTAAGGAATGGTGAGAAATGTGATGACGTGACATTTTGTGGTAATCCATGGGTAATAGGATGCGTGACCATGTGCGAGGAATTCCGATGCAATTAAAAAAATGTGATTTGGTGAAATTCAAAATATCAATGAGACCTTAATGAAACTAAGGAAAGTTAAGCAACTAGCGTGCACGCTGAGAGTAAATGAATAACTTGCTTATGGAAAATTGCAAGCATCTGAGTCGATGCTGTGCTTTGTGACGTTTGTGTCTTACTCGCTACACAAACATAAAAAATGAATATGTTAAACAATCTGCTCTTTGGGTGTTACCAGAGTGGCAAACAAATGCTAAATCTCCTCTTACCTAATCAAGAGCTCAATTGTTACGTCCAATAAGGGTAACACTGTAAATTCATGCGGGGTACTGTGTTAAAAAAACATACACTAGTAAGATATAAGGTGAACAAAACGGACAATCTCAGTGGCCCGAATCGTGCTGTGAAACGCTTACCCGAGTGTGTATAAAGTCAGCGTTCTCGGTCCTCATGATTGTATACGTGACTGGTACGCGTGTGTGAGATTTAAAGTGCTGTGCGTGCCCGGAAGTGTAATTAGATCGCCGCGATAACAAAAGACATAGAAGAATCTGTAGTTTCGTAAATATGTTCGAAACGTACGCCTGAAATAAAATGAATAAGGGTGTGTATGATGTTCCACTCTTTTATTGGGAGATGAAGGGCCACGGCCCGAAATGCATTGGGCTTTTGTAAAACATTATATGAATGCAAATTGGAAAATCACCATAATGATGGAATTATGAGTATATATAAAGAAAATTAACTATAAAAATCATTGAGAAACATCAATAAATTGAATTGAAAATAACTTTTTTGACAAAAGATTTGTACTTGATTACCATATTTTGAGTGCTAGTGGGGGACGACCCTCTACTATCAGGGTCGCATTCTCAAATTTTTAGAATGGGCATTTTCCTGCCCTAGTTGGTTCCTGCAACCTCTTCCTGGGTGACATTGCTGGGTGTAGATGACAGATGAGCTTTGTTTATGACTCCCTGACAGCCACCCAGTAAAGGGATTAGGTGTGCTTGGATGGACCGTCAATTAGGATGGGGGGGGCGGAGCTGGGCATAGCCTCATTTCCAACAGTATTATCTGTGCTGTGCTTTCCCACAAAGGACCTATCACCCCTGTTTTGTTCATGCAGCCAGATTGAGTCGCGGAAGCCAAGAACCTTCAATCACTTCAAAATAATTTTTTTAGAAAAACACTTCTCCGACTTCGAAGGAAGCATAGTGTATAAAAATAGGACACATAGACCCACCCTTCAGTTCACTTTCTGGACCTGTGGAAAGACTCCTGGAGGACTGCCTGCTGTGTACTTCAGAGGACTGCCTTGCTGCACCTGAAGTCCGCCTTGAACCCGCAGAGGCCTGCCCTTCTGCTTGAGCACTGTTTCAACCTTTAACCCTGCCTACCTGAGTGATCCCAAGGGCTAGTTGGTTGACCTCCTGATCGGAGCCTCAGGGACAGAAAAGGCTCCAACCATCTTGAAACCTCACCTGGACCCAGCCTGAGGGACTCCTAGCTTCCCCCCAAGTGGTAACCCTCCATTCCTGGACCGTTGGAAGTGGTGCTAAAGGTGCCCAGATAGCCAACATACAAAGCTTAGAACTTGGAGATATTTTGGTTAAAAACTGCTCTGAATACTGAAAGAAGACTGAGACAAACCTGCATGTCTACCTACCCAAGATACATCACCAGTCGGCATAACTTGGCAGCAGCTCCCTCTATGTTCTGCTTCACCTCATTCTTTGAAGTCACTTCCTTGATCTATTTTCAGGTGAACCAGTGTATCACATTGTGTGATTAATTCCCGCAGTAGTAGTTTGGCAACCATAAAACGGTCTCCTGGTGGGATATGCCTCAACCCAGCTGGAGATAAAAACAAAAACACTAATATGTACCTCAACTGATTACATCAGGGCATCTCCACAAATTTAATCTGGAGACAGTTAAAGGGACCATCTGATTTCCTTATGTGGCTCATAGACACAGAAATGTTGTTGCCCACATTTTGCTTCTGACACATTGTGCAGCACTGACACAAGCTATCGGTCAGGGCTCAAAACAAAGTGTTGTAACAGTAGTGCTTGAAAGTCATCACCATTCCATCCTGACAGACAATATATCATGAGTATCTTATCCTATCTGTCTTTCTCGCTGTCAGGGACTTCATGATGTATCCCTTAGATCATTGAAGACTTGCACTTTGTTTAGCAGCATGTTCAAAACTGGCCATCTTCTCCCACTACATGGCTCATCTAAGTGGAATGTGCTGGAATCAGGAGCGCAATGGAGGGCGATCTCATCTGCATACCTATTTTCTCTTGTTGCAAAATCATCACCAGTTCTGTTAAGCACATTTCACTACCACCGTTTCCCTCTGCAACTGAAGTGCATTCAAGAGGTTCAGTATGTACACGGTGTTCTTAATTGGCAAATTAACAGAGGTCAAGAATACCCTTTGGGACCACAACTGCCAGAAGTTATACATACTGGATGTCAGTATAAATGGTGACTCTAGACCCATCAGATATGCAACAGGCTCGAGTAAGGGCAGTCAGTTCAGTTACTTGTGCAGAAGTAACATGGCTAAGGTAGGATGCTTCTACCACTCCACTTAGGATACAGACAGCACATTCCACTTAGATGAGCCATGTAGTGGGAGAAGATGGCCAGTTTTGAACATGCTGCTAAACAAAGTGCAAGTCTTCAATGATCTAAGGGATACATCATGAAGTCCCTGACAGCGAGAAAGACAGATAGGATAAGATACTCATGATATATTGTCTGTCAGGATGGAATGGTGATGACTTTCAAGCACTACTGTTACAACACTTTGTTTTGAGCCCTGACCGATAGCTTGTGTCAGTGCTGCACAATGTGTCAGAAGCAAAATGTGGGCAACAACATTTCTGTGTCTATGAGCCACATAAGGAAATCAGATGGTCCCTTTAACTGTCTCCAGATTAAATTTGTGGAGATGCCCTGATGTAATCAGTTGAGGTACATATTAGTGTTTTTGTTTTTATCTCCAGCTGGGTTGAGGCATATCCCACCAGGAGACCGTTTTATGGTTGCCAAACTACTACTGCGGGAATTAATCACACAATGTGATACACTGGTTCACCTGAAAATAGATCAAGGAAGTGACTTCAAAGAATGAGGTGAAGCAGAACATAGAGGGAGCTGCTGCCAAGTTATGCCGACTGGTGATGTATCTTGGGTAGGTAAACATGCAGGTTTGTCTCAGTCTTCTTTCAGTATTCAGAGCAGTTTTTAACCAAAATATCTCCAAGTTCTAAGCTTTGTATGTTGGCTATCTGGGCACCTTTAGCACCACTTCCAACGGTCCAGGAATGGCCCTTAGAACGCCATGTCTGTCTCTCAAACAAGAACCATCAACAAACAGGGTATGGTTAGATTCAATAACGGGCACATCTGGTCATGGCAGTGTGTACAATTTGGTGACATCACAACAATAGTGGTGATGTCATTCATACTCATCATCTTCCTCTGGGGTGGTTAACAAGCTTGCAGGATTGTGGGCATTGAACCTCCTAAGGGACACATTTTCTGTAGCCAAAACGATTATCTATAGCAGGATACGTGGCTATTATTCAATTGCGGTGAGTGTCATGAGAATTTTAATGGAGTGGGGCACCATAACAATGAAAGCGTGGTCCATCACAATACCTTTGTTTTGCTGTGTACTTAGGCTGAAGCTGCTGCTGCTTTGAGACAACCAGGTAATGCTGTGGCTACTCGACCAATGGTAGCTGATAGGTAGGCAACCGGATGCTTTGATTCACCATGAGTCTATGCACATCTAGTTTGTGGCAAAATAGCACATATTCCCATAGAGTGGCATTCCAAGAGCATGAGCACTGCAATGTACATTTTTGAGCACTTGGAAGGCTTTCATGCCCTTCTTATGGGCCACTGATATCAGCGTGGCCGAGCCTCTGAAAGTGCTTCGCCACAAGGGAAAAATTCAGAATCCATTGTCGGTAATAGCCACCCATCCCCAAGAACATTGACACTTCTCTCTGTGTAGTTGGGAATTGCCTTTTGAGCACTATCTCAATGTGCTCATGGGTCACCATCCAAGCTCCCTACCAAATTTGATATCCCAATTACCTGAACTCTTTTTGATTTACTCTAATTTGTCTGAATAGACCTTATGCTAATTTTCAGCATGTTGGTTAAGCAGGGCGATGGTGTTGTGAATACAAGTCTCTTTTGTTATCGATGTTATTAATAGGTCATTGATGTTCTGCACTAGAGTAGAATTGCATGGCAGCTTTAGGGCCTCTAAGTTCTTTTTCAGTATCTGATTGAAATATGAGGATCTCTCTGTTTCCACCTTATGAGCGGGATACCACATGAAAGTTTTCTCTTTGAACTGTAACATGAAGAGATATCCGTGGAGGGGAATTGAAATAAGTCAATGACCATGATCGACCCCACTTCTGGGGTCATTATGAACAGGACTACGGTAGAGCTTGGTCCTAAAGGATAGCAGGGACTGACTATTTGATTTATCTTTTTAAAGTCCAACAATATTCTCCATTTTTTATTTGTCTTTTGCAAGGCCTTAATCAGAGAGTTGGATGGACCACCAATGACCTCCTTAAGGCTGCCCTGTTATTTCATATTCTCAATGATGGAAGTTATTCCTGCTATGGCTTGATGTGTCAGTTTGTAGGGTAATGTTTGTGGAAAGACTGCATTGGATCTGAGGGTAATCTGTATTGGCTTAGCACCATTGCTCAGGCCAAGCACCTTTTATCAGGCCAATGTAATTTCCTGTAAATTTCCATACCTCCTCCCTATCTGGTTCCTTTAAATCAAGGTGTAGGTCATCCTTGATGAAGATGGGGTACAGCGTTACTGTGGAGTGCTTGGGACTTAAATTTAAACTCGGCATCCACTGCCGGAATTTCTAGCTTAACCTCTTCTGGTTTGCAATAGATCACACAATTGAGCTTACATAGCAGTTCCCTTCCTAACAGATTAACAGGACTTAAGTTACAAATGACAAACTGGTGAAAGTCTTTGATGTTCCCCATTTTTTACTGGTATAGGAGATGAAACCTTGTTTGTGTGGTCCTGGTTTGTTATACCGACAACCTGGGCCTCATTTCCCAAGAGGCGCAGGCTCAGGACCCAATTGTCTTCACAGTTAAACAAGTGGCTACTGTATCTATTAAAAAGGACACTAGGGGCTTGATTTAGAAGTTGGCAGAGGGAATAACAATCACAAATGTGACAGATATCCCGTCCGCAATATTACGATCCCCATAGAATAGAATGCGATCATCATACAGGGGACAGGATATCCGTCACATTTGTGATGACGTGTTCTCCTCCACTGACTTCTAAATCAGATCCTGGGTGTCCGATGACTTCTCCTTATACATAAAGACACTATGATCCACTTTCAAAGCTGGGCAAAGTATGCAATTTTCCTTCCTCCTAAGGCAACGTTATTGGGCATGTTCACATCCCACTAGACTTCCAAACATGATCGGAATTGTTGGGGCATGATTCAAAAATGAATTTTTTTGTGTTCTAGACCTGGACTGGAAACTAGGATTTCCACTCTAAATCAGTGTTGGCAGTAAAGGGGGTTCAGGTAGCCCGGGCTGCTGGGTTTTTGGGTTCATTATAAGAGGTCATTGCGTAGGGTGAATTTTCCCCTGGCTTGTGCGATTAGATCATTTGACGATCAATCAGTACTCAGACAGGATTGAATTGGCAATATCTCTTCCAGTCGCCAACCTTGTTACAGATTTAACAAGGGGAAATCTTCTTTAAAGCCTAATATTTCTGAGGTTCACACTTCCTCATCCTCTCTCAAAACCCTGCATGTTCCCTCAATAAGCCATTGAAATTCCCTGCACATTTGGTCCTATACTCCTATTAAATCCCAGAACTGAGTCAGTCACATTCATACTTGCCATGCCTCCATTTTGAGCTAGCTTGGTTTGGATGACCATGAACCTTTCCTTCATTCCCATTCCCTTGGCATCCAGGGTATTGCTGCAATATTTTTCATACTGCAGTATCTCATCTAAAGGCATAAATTGCTAGCAGAGAATGCCTTGAGTGTGTCAAATTCCCTATCACTAGTTCTGCATTATACAAGGCTGGTCTAGTCCTTAACATTTTGTTTATAAAATCATCCTTCTCCTCACTCTCTGTCTCTCTCTCTCCTTTGGGTTTTGTTTTACCTCTGGGGTTCTCCTTCTCTAAAGCATCACTATCTATCGAGGGATATACATCCGCTGTCTTGATTACATCCTCCCACCATCTCATTTGTCTCTGGTCATCTTGTGCGCTTATCCAGGAATAGGCCTTATTTCAGAATTCCCCTTTGGTACCGCTTATTTCAGAATTTAAGTGCAAATATTTGCCTATTCTTCTCATTCACAGCCAGTTCCCTGACATTCAAGACCTCAAATTGGATTGTTCTGGGCTGGGACTTTAAGGCAGGGATCCTCTTTCTCAGATTCTCAAGGCTAGGTATGTGAAACATCCCACACAACTGTAATTTTCCATCTTATAGACATGTCCATGCTGGCATATGAGCCATATGCATGTAGGTAGCCCTTTTTGGCTGCCATTTCCCTAACTGATGTCGCCTCAGGCAGCAATTTTTCTTCGTGAGCTACATTTTTCTGCATTTTTTAAAAAGGACTCACCTATTCCCCATCTAATTACTCCTGTAATTATCAGACTCTTCACACATTCAAGCCTTTCTCCTTCTCCGAACTCACAGCTCATCTGCCAATACCGACCTGACCCTGTCAAAAGTCAACAAATCGCAACATGGCTTTTTGTGTGTGATAGCCAATTCCTGCGCAGGACCCTATGATCTTCCCTAACTCTCTCCCTTAGAGTTTAACGTTGTCTGCTTCGCCTATAAAAGAAAGTGTCTAAAAGATGGAGAATGCTATTCACATTCACTTGCCAACAGACTATCGACCGGAGAGAGCTTGCCTTAACCAGTGAGCTCATTCTCATGGACTGAGGAAAGAACAACTACTGACCTTGTTCAGTACAGGTGCACAAAAAGCAATGTTAGGTCCCTATCCTGGTGTGACTGGTAGCACTTTACCTTAAACCTCACCTAAGCAGACAGTACATCAACTAATTAAATCTTCGAGCTGTTACTGAGATACCTCTCTGCAACCATTTACATTAAAAGGTTCCCAGCCAAAAGCAGTTTATGTAACACCATCCTCAAAACTTAAAGAAAAATGTCAAGGATACATAGATTACCATCCGTATGAATCCAAACATCATGCACTGACTTGCTTCAAGGTCATCCAAGGCTCATTGCACACACACCGTACTCTCTATTGATACTCACATCATTACCTTTAGGGTTACCGAGTCAGCAGCTCACCCCCGACAGTCAGGATCATGTCTGTGGGCTGGGTCAATTTGGATATCGGGGCAAAACCGACTAAACCATAAAGGTGCACTTTGCTAGTTCTATGGCCAATTTACCTTTCCATAGCAGGTCCAATCAATATCTGATGGATCCAGTTAGAACCATCAGCCCTGCTACCAGACCTGTCAATGCGCTAACCCGCTTTGGCTTTAACTTCCGAAGCGCGCCAATAACTTGGACTGGGAGTGGTCTGTTCCCTGTTGGACTGTGGTGCTACCTGTTGGACCAGTCTCTCTGGTATTTTGATCTCAATTCATAGAACAATAAAAGGTAAGCATGTTGCTCAAAGAACATCAGATGGGTAAAACCATAAAGTTGTACTCAAAATAGAATAGTTACAGCAATGCGTGGGCTGGGCCAGGCCATTGATTAGCAATATTAAGCATACAAGTTTATCAAAGAGTAGGATGTCAAAAAACTCAGTAGAGGTCTAGCAATAGAATAGAAAAGGAGTTGGCTATAATTATTCAAACCTACATCATCTTTTCTCAAAATTGATCATGAGTGATTAGTGGTTTCTTAGTGTTCTTAAGTAATAAGTGCTAGGAGCCATTCACCGTATGGGAGTTTCCTTGCCCAAATTCAATATTAAGGAGTGGTTTATTGTTTTGATTAAGTATCTTTAGACTGGGTGTTGAGTGATTGCTAAGTGTTGTAATAGGAATACATACCCAGCCATATGCAGCGTTTTCTTGACCCTGTTCCTAATGTGAACAGTCCAGCCCGAACTGCCAAGCAAGGGAATTGAAAAACCCTTGACAGGTCTTAGACTCCCCTTTTGTACATACAAGTCATCCCTAAGGTAGGCCTTAAGTAGCCAAAAAAGGGTGCTATGTATTTAAAATGTTGGACATGTGTGTTTAAGTGTAACATGTCCTGCTAGTGAAAAACTCCCAAATGTGCTTTTCATTACTGTGAGGTCTATTCCTCTCATAGGATAACATAAGGGATTCCTAATTACATGTAATGAACTGTAATTCCTAACTGAGAGGAGGAAGATCTGTCACTTTTAGTACCTATGGAATTTTAGTGTTAAATCCTCTGTAATGACAGAGTGACATTTACTGTTACAATTTTGAAAATGCCACTTTCAGAAGGCTGGCATTTTCCTGCACTTAGCCCTGTGTGCCTTCAACCTGTTTCTGATTGCATGTATGGATTGGGTGACAGCTAGTCATTGTGCATTCCCTCTAGACAGCTACACACAATGGGAGCTTAGGTGTGGGTTTATTTACCAGCCTGGGATGATTGAGGGAGGAGCTGGGCACCGTCTCACATTTACGCCTGAATAGGCTGTGTTCTGTCCCCACACAAAGCACTGTATATGCCCCTGTATCAAGTCTGGAGCCTGTCCAGGAAAGCAGGACATCTGTGCACTTCAAAGACCCTTCTTTGAAGTGTACCCCACTTCAGGGGCACCACTGGGTATAAGAACTGAACCTTAGACCCTACCACCTCAGTAAACTTCTGGACCTGTGGATACTCTTCCAACAAGATGGACTGCTGTGTTACTGAAGGACTGTCACTCTGCTGGACTGCTGCTCCGTACGAACTGGTGCTTCTGCTGTGCTGACCTGTTGCCTGGAGAGAAAGCACTGGACTTGGAATCCATCTTGAACCCAGGACCCCAGAGTGACTGAAAGGGCTAGTCTGCTGGCCTCTTGATCTCAGCATCAGGGACAGACAGGATTTCCACAGCTCCTGGACCCATCTTCAATGAGTTTATGACCCTTAAAAAGCACCTCTCAGGTCGCTGGGTCCTTTGGTAAATCTGTAGCTCTTAAATCAAGCTTTTGGGCCTCTCACCGGAAGAACCAGTGAAAGCTGCCGCAAGTTTCTCTCTTTGCACAGAAAGCATCACCCTCCAGCATGGATCTCCAATGTGATGTTCCAGCTCATCCAACCATGACACCCAGCCTGCTCTTTGCCCCCCGCCAACCACCAGCAGTGATGTTTCCTTGCTCCAGGCGAACTTCTGCCCCACGAACTGGACTCTTGGCACAATCCTTGAGAAGGTAAATTTCAGCAGGAATTATCTGGGACTGTATCCGACTCGCTCTCCATTGTGGTCTGCTTGAACTTTTAAATTTGATGCCTAGTTGGCGCTACATGCTTTTAGGCACAGTATTTCAGTTTATTCTTTATAAATCCATTACTCCGTTTCTACCTATTGGATGTTTGTTGTTTTGGTTTTGTTTTGTTCATTAATATTGGGCTCTATTTGTCTAACCTGGCATATCTTTTTTGTGTGGTGTTTTCACTGTTTTACTGTTTGAATTGTTCCGCAAATACTGTACACATTACCTCTTAAATTAAGTCTGACTGCTCTTTGCCAAGCTTACAGAGGGTGAGCACAGGTTAATTTATGGTGTGTTTGTGACTTACCCTGGCTATGATTGTGGTTACTGTTTGACCAGGTCTTCTACCCCAGTGAACCAGGAACCCAATTTCTAACAAACAAAAGCATAAGAGAATTTGGTGGTGCTGGTGATTTCTGATTGAATTAGATTTCTGTAACACCTTCCATAAGATAACATAACTTTTTTGAATGCACCATTGGGGTTTGGGTGCAGAAGGTGAGGCCATTGGGTTGCATATCATTACCACTCTGTGGAAGAGGTGTGGCGCCGCGGCCAGGGCGACTGACGCTGGAATCTGGGGACCACGGTTCGATCCCCGGCTCCGGTGGCAGGTTAGCCCAGCACCATGTGACTCTGGGCAATAGCTCGCTTAATCTTCCCGATGGCCCCCCAGCGCCTAGAGACCCTTACGGGTGATTGTGCGCTTTACAAATGTGGACTTTACTCTGAACTGTGAAATTTGGCTTCTGGGTTGGCTTATTTTTGTGCAGAGAAATGGTCCTGGCTTGGGATTGCTTTGAGTGTGAGTGCCAGGACTCATGACCTACCTGAACCTGAGATGTGGCAGCCAAAGTGTGGAAACATTAATAGAGGGGTAAAATGGGAAGTGCTAAATCCATTTGTGACATAAATCACAAAGACAGAAGTGTATTTGTTTCTGAACAGCTTATGTCCAAACAGCATTGTATCCTTTCTGAGGAAATATATAGTCATGGATATTCCTGTAAGTTTTTCTTTCACCGAATGACATATAGAATCTTTCTATGCATATTATTTTCCTTTTCACCTCTGAGAAAATGTAGGTTGCAGAATTAAGATTAGGCTCACCTCATTTATGGACCTTTTGTGTTCCTCGCTGCGTTGACTAGCACATTAAAAACAAACACAATCTATTTTAGAATTTTTTCCCGAGGATTTTGCGAACAGTTCACATTCGAAAAGAAAAGAAAAATCGTTTTCACTGTAGGTCATACATTAAAAGCATTCTGAACCCTACTGCCTCCCTCTATAATAAATGTGCTTATTCATACTATTAATTCTGTTTAAGCATCAATAATGGTTTTCTTTCCCCAAGGAGACCGATCAATTACCCCTGAACTGGAGGGCAAGTTATACTTTGTGAATTTGTCCTTAAATGTGTGTTTTTTTGTAGGCGTACTCAAGCTTGTAATCTTAAACACTTCATATTTCTAATGATGAATAATACAATACAATAACATATTACTTGTAGCGCATAATATTTTTAGGATACAAAAACATTTGACTACAGAATGCAGCAGCTGTGCTATTAGGCGAGCAGGCTAAGCCACTTCGGAGACAAAAACAGCTGTGTTATTGTTGCAGTAGCAGCTCCTCTCACTTGAGGTCCCCCATTATGGATGTTGTCCACCAATAAACGAATAAAACTTCCTTCAAAGGAAAGTACAGGAATATGATTCACGATATCTTTGTAGGTATCCTCTCAGATTCAAACGGCTTCATTCAGAATTCACCCCTTCATTTGCCCATTATTATACATTCGATTGTTCTTTCATTCATCCAACCAGCCAACGAAACACTAATTCAACTGCTTGCCCATTCATTAAGTAAAGCTGATGCAGGAACTAGGGGATTTATTTCTCAGTATAGGAGACATAAAAGACAGTTTAACATAGCGATTGGTAATGTGACATGTATACCTGTCAATTAATGTTGACACTTAATACGCTGTTGTTTTACTCTATAGTTGTGGTATGTTTGAGAAACACAATACATTGCAGTTATTGAATGGCATATTGTGGTTTAAAATAGTTTACCCACTCCATCTGTGGGACATGGTTTTGGGGCTGGCAGGCCTGCCCACCTCTGTCCCATTTGTGTACATTCCAGAACTGTTTGGGTTTCTCCTAACACATGACTCCCTAAGTTTCTCACACCTATCATTGTCCCATTTGTTCTTTGCCTTTACTTGAGCCCCCCGATAGGTAGCCCTTGCTGCTCGTACCGCTGAGGGGATACCTTCTTTAATAGCCACCCCTAGGAGTGCACAAGACTTTTTTCATTCTTTGTAATACCATTTCTGCGTTTTAGGAATAGCTGCCTTTTTAGTTCTACCCTTTTTGATAAAATACATACGTAGCTGACCAAAGAATTTATTGTGTATGCAAGTGAGTTGCTTTAGGGCCATTGGATTTACTATACTCGCCTGGAGCTCATTTATGGCATAATCTATATCCTTTTCGATGCTGGCTAATACTTCGGGTAGCTCAGTTATCATGAAACAACATCAGCAGTGGAGTATGTTAGATAGTTTTTGAATTTGCATTGTGCGACACCTACCCAAAAAGGGTTTCCTGGTGCAGACAGAATAGTAGAGGCAGCAGGAAACGAGAGAATTTTATTTATCAAACAACCAGCTTTTAAGTGATTTGCGGAAGGTGATGTAATTTGTCTCATTTCGGAGCGTGACGGAGTGAATTCCAGAGTGCGGGCCCTAAATATGCAAAGGATTTTCCCCCATCCGGGTTAGTTTGAATTTGGGGACGACAAATCTTCCTTGCGTGGCTGATTGTAGATTACGCGATGGGATATATGGTTTAGCCAGAGCAAGAAGGTAACTGGGGGCCAAACCTGATTTAATTTTATGTATATAGGTAAGTGTCTTAAATCTTACTCTGCTCTCAATTTTCAGCCAGTGAAGTTTACGTCGGTGCGTTGAATGGATGAGGTCCTAGGAATTCCACATAGTAGCCTGACTGCAGCATTTTGTGCCACCTGTAATCTATGGATTACAGATTTGTTTGCTTCCACATAAAGCACGTTACCATAGTCCAGCCTTGATGTAATCAAGGCATTGACTACGGTTTTTCTGGTCGCTTGTGGAAGCATCCAGCAGATTTTTCGCAGCCATTTGATGATGGTAAAACAAGTGGCTGGGACTTTAACTGACCGGGAATGCATACTGAGGGTCTCATCAATTAGCACACCTAAGTTGCGTACTTGCGATGAGGGAGATGGAAGAACACCCATTTTGCACGGCCAATGTTGCTGGCTCCAGAGATTTTTCTGTTTTCCTAGTACCAGTATCTCTGTTTTCTCTCCATTCAATTTCCAAAAATTAGATTGCATCGTCTGCATAAGAGTAAATAGACAGTCCAGATTTCTCCACCAACTCAGCAAGTGGTCCTACGTAGAGATTGAATAACAGCGGGTTGAGAATGGACCCTTGTGGCACACCATGAGCAAAAGAGTGGACTTTCGAACAGGCATTATGAGAGAAAACTTGAAAGGTTCTGTTAGAGAGAAAGGCTCTTATCCAGTTCAAAGCCGCTCCACCTATACCCTGTGAACTCAATGTATTGATGAGTACAGTATGGGATATATCATCGAACTTGGCGCTCAAATCTAACAGAATGAGCGCCACTGTTTCCACATTGTCGAGGAGGTGGCGAATGCTTTCCGTAATTGCTAGGAGGGTGGTCTCGGTTGAAAAGCCCGCTCTAAAACCTGATTGCGAGGAATGAAGTAGGTGGTGTTTTGTGACATAATGAATCAAATGCGTGTGAATATGTTTTTCTAAAATTTTAGACAGTATCGGGAGTAGTGATATTGGGACGATAGTTATTGGATAACCCTGGGTCCGCGTTTGCCTTTTTCAGCAGGGGGTGTATCATTGCATGTGTCCATGTCGATGGAATAACAGATTCATCAATTGAAGTATTGAGAAGATTTGTTATCACAGATAGCACTGGGTTGTTTAACTGTTTAAAAATAGTGGCCGGTAGAGGATCTTTCGGCGATCCTGATTTAATGTTGTTTAGAAGTAGGGCTACACTATCTGTTGTGAGACAGGGCCAAGTTTTTAGGGGACACTCTGACTCATTTCGATTTTATGCTTGCTTAGCCGAGGAGTGCGACATGTTGGAAAAGAGTGGTGAAGAATGGATTAAGGTGTCCTGTACTTCTTGTTCCGAAACAATCTCTTGATAGATATTATCTACTTTTTGGATAAAAAAGGAAGCTAGTTCCTTACATTTAGACGGAGTCAGTGCCAGGGACTTCATCGAAGTTTCCGATCCCGCTAATTCTGTGTCCCGTTGTTCATGGGGAGCCTTAAACTCTATTAGGTCCAGTTCCACACATAATGGATTATGGTCACTTTCCAATCTATCAGGAACCCTCATATACTTAACGGCATGCCAAAGTGCTAGGCTAACCAATACATAGACTATTCTACTATCACTATAGCCATTGTCAAATGTCTTAGACCACATTTTGTCTGATGGTATACGGCCATTAACTGCCCTCAATCCCTTCTCCATACAGATGGAATTAATTTGGTTCACCGCATCTGTCTATCTTTTTATGGGGTCAAGTTCCAGCTTTGGGACACCCAACTTAGGGCCCTATTATGATGGCACCACTGCGTAAGAGGGACCGTCCGCATGGGCAGCGGCGGTCCCTCCACGGCAATTAGGATGTGACCGCCACCCTGGCGGTCACATCCTGTATTTTTTACATTGCCGCGGGTGCTGCTTGAAGCAGCACCCGCCGCAATGTAAAAAATGAAAGCAGTGCATTTGCATGCACAAAGCGGCAGGCACTGAGCGGTGCCTGCCGCTTCGTGCACGCAAAGGCAGGGGGGTACCATAGGTACCCCCCATGTGCACCCCCAACTCCCCCTTCACCCAGGGGGCCCGCTACGGGCCCCTGAGGTGAAGATCCACATGCTTTTCCTCGGCGGAGAATCAGCCGCGGAAAAGCATGTTTGCACAGCCATCCTAATATGTCTGGCGGTGTCTGAGAGACACCGCCACAATATAAGGCCTTTTCTGCCGCGGTTGTAAGCCAACCGCGGCGGAAAAGCGGCGGACAGAAACCAGGACCCACCAGCCATTCTAATGTGGCGGTGGGTCTTTGGTGGGTCCGCAGAGGATTTTCCACATCCTCCGGGCCGGCGGTGGCTTCCGCCCGCCCGGAGGATGCGGAAAATCCTCCATCGTAATGTGCCCCTTAGTGTCTTCCTCATCTAACAAATTACCCTCCTCACTCAATAGAGGCTCAAACGTCGCGTTCAGGTCCCCAGTGACAATGATGTTTGAGTTTGTCTGGCTGCCGACGAGAAGATCGTCAAGAGCTGCTAAGACCCCCGACTTTTTCCCCCTGGTACCTCGCACATAGATATTATATATATCTATGATACTGTTAGTTCCCCTATACACTCCAACAGCCTGGATGTCCTGAATAAAAGTTGGGAGTGCTTGGATGTGTAGCCCTAGGTCTTGCCTCACCCAGATTGTCAAGCCCCCTGAAGGCCTCCCTTTTGAGCCTTTAACGGCCGGGATGTAAAAAATGTTAAATATCCCACACAAAAGAGAGGGACTTCTGCCCAAGTCTCTTTAAAGAGACAGATCTCAAAACCTCCAATGAAAGCATGCCATTCTGGGGATCCCAGTTTGCAACCTAGTCCTGCGATGTTTCAGGACAACAGGGTTTTCTTTAAGGATATTGTACAAACAGCCAAATGACCACTCAAGACCACTAAAATTGGGCTATCATCCTGTCCTGGACCATTGTTTTGTCTAATTGGCATGGATTCAGCTTCAGGGGTTTCATCTAGCTCTATAGTTAAATGTTCAGTACTTGGTGTACTGTCCCTTTGGATGGTATTAGCTAATTGTTATTCCTGCTGCCTTATAGGCAATTCTACCTCTAGTCAGTCTATGTTTTCTAAGGTAGCGCTTCCCTGCATTCTAGCGAGTTTCTGGGTGAGAGGGCAGGCATTCTCAATACTCAGAGGAGAGCATCTAAACTGGATGTCTGACTGACCCGGCGGGCTTGTGCGAAACTTTAAAGCACATAAATTATCAGCTAGTTCTGCCCTAGTCATTGAGAGCTCGATGCAATCCAGATGGTTAGCCGGTGAAAACAACCTACAAGCTTTTGCTTTGTCTTCCCTTATTACAGATCGGCATCCCCTGACATGCCGTATCCAGTAATTGGTTTTATTTATTAGGGAATCCTCGTTTTCTGGGCTTTTGCTTACATCAAGTTTTGGTATGTTCACAACAATAATTAGATGGGTTTTAAGTGGATCTGCAAAATAGTGAGCTAATTGCATGTGTCTCTGCCCAGTCTCTGGCTGGATAGGATATACTACAAAATTTTCGTTATGCCATATCGGAACCCTCATGTGAGCTGCTTTGTCAATGTAACAAGCAGTAGGGTGTGAAATTAGTCTAGACTTTGGTGGGGGTGGCCTCGTATTATCAAACTTGGGCCTTCCCAAACTGGATGAAGCCCCTTCTGCAAGAGTTTTTGTTACTTGAGGGGCATTACTGGTGTAGCCCTAGATGTTACATGAGTAGCTGGAATTATACTCTCCCTTGCATCCCCAGTTTGAGCTGGGGCAGATGTCAATAGCTTAACCATCGCTGTTAGTTCCTCTATCTGGCTTCTCAATGATCCCATTTCCTGTCTCAATAAAATAACTTGGTGTAAGGTATCTTGGTGTTCCTTTGTCATGCCTGGCTCTATATCCTTTCCCTGCTCTGGTGAGGTCTGTATCATTTGTGTTATCTGTAGCCCTCCTACTTCCCTTATTTCGTTATCGGATATGTCTAGCAGTGGCAGAAATCTGTTTGTACAATGTATCGCTGGAACGATGTGATCTATATTAGCCATGTCCCCATTAGCCCCTTCTCCATCATCCTTCTTATTAGACACTTTTAAAAGTGTTTTATGGTAACATTGCAGGGATGGCGGGAGTTGTGGAATTTATCTGTGGGGACAAACTGGGGGACTGGGGGGAGTTGTAATACAAGTAGACTGTGTAGTGGGTGCAGACTCCAAAATGCCCTCACACTTTCCTATTAAGGTATCAATCCAATCTAAAACACAATTTCTACCTGCATGCAATTGGAACGCCCTTGCCTTTTTACCCATATCACCCCAATTTGATCCATTGCCTCCAATCTCCCCCCGTCCCCACTTCCACCCGGTAGCTTTCTTTTGCCCATAGCTAACCGTTACGGGTCTGGCAATGTGCCCCCTTCAGACAAGCTTCAACCCAACGTCAATACTACAACTTTGCTTCAATATGGTATTTCCTTGCAAGCACTAACTCTAGTAAGACAAGAAAAAAGGAGGAATTACTGAAAAATAGAAAATAAAGCCAACTATTTCAAACAGATAGTTTCATAATTGGCTTAGTCGTTCAGTCAAGGTCGGTAGGATGTGAACAGTACCTTGGGGGTTTGTGATAGTCCCCACGATGTCTCAACATCGGCTCCTCACCTGGACCAGCAAACGAAAAGGGGGTGGCCCAGCCCTGCCTCTTCCTGCCCCTGATGGGCTTGAACGGGCCTGCCTTTGGCCCGGGCTTTGCCGGCGCGCGGCCTGGGCCTGGCTGCGCACGGTCCATGCTGCGGGAGGGCTGGGGTGGTTATATCGTGCCTCCAAGTGCGTTAGCAGCATCACGGGCACTAGGGCCCAAGGGCTGCAGGGGGTCGTAGCTAGGCCGTTCCCCTCACAGCCAGGAATGCTGGATTTCAGCCGTTCCCTTCACGGCAGCAGCAGAGGCTGCTTGACTGCTTCCCAGTGCCTTTTGATGTCCCACACTGCGGGAGGGCCACGGTGGTTATATCGCGTCTCCAGGCGCATTAGCAGCGTCATGGGCACTAGAGCGCAAGGGCAGCTGGGGGTCATAGTTGGACCATTCCCCTCACAGCCAGGAATGCTGGATTTCAGCGATTCCCCTCACGGTAGCAGCGGAGGCCTCTTAACTGCGTCCCAGTGCCTTTTGATGTCCTGCACTGCCGGAGGGCTGTTGTGGTTATATCGCGCCTCCAGGCACATGAGCAGCGTCATCCTAACTTAAACATGACCTGTGGTATCTTGAGGGGTAATTCAAAAGTACACACGTATAAAAACACACACATTTGCAAACTTGTATAAAAGTGTAAAACACCACAAACATTTATATAATTTTGTCATTGCCCGATGGTTCCTCTGGGGAAGAGTATAGCCTGTAGCCACACTCTGTAATGGAAAAATGCAGAGGAGATACAAAGAGCATATCTCTCATTAATGTGGATGACATTTTGTTTAAAGACTGATCATGGCTGCAATCAGCAGAAAATTAAATGAAAAAAGCAAGTGAGGCCGTTTTTAATGGAGTGTGGAGACTTGCAGCATGTGCCACACTTACCATATCAAGGCAGCAGCTGTGCTGATTTACCTAATGGTTTTGCCCACCGGGGACCGCATCTTACTTGCACATTGATCGCTGACTGATTAAATCAGACAGGGGGCATAGGAAAGTAATGTCC
This sequence comes from Lissotriton helveticus, assembly GCF_964261635.1. Lineage (NCBI taxonomy): Eukaryota > Metazoa > Chordata > Amphibia > Caudata > Salamandridae > Lissotriton > Lissotriton helveticus. The sequence goes on along the minus strand of NC_136067.1, from coordinate 345,470,759 downwards.
TTGCACTCACTAAAGGACTAGACCACAATATTTCAAACAAATATGGCGCACAAAAATTAAACAACCTCTCGGTTCAATAAGTGTTTTTTTGAAAAAACTTTATTAAAAGCCAGGCCTTATCATTAGGGATGTAAAAGAAGCTACTATTCCACATATCAGTTGCGGTGTTTTCACTGTGGAAAACGGCTGATTGGATATGAATATTGCATTCGGTACATCAGATCAACCGTAGGTTGTTCTGTGGTTCAATACCTGCCCATCCAATAGTGATCACCAAATAAAATTAAATGATAGTGCTGTCCAGGAGGTCCCAAATTTCGGGGATGTGTTTGTGGAGTGATTTGACGTTGAGGAGAATGCATTGAAGGGTCTTTGGTTCGGGTGTTTTCTTATGGGCGTGTTGTGCTGGGTCCGTGTTACTGACAGTGCTGTAGGTGTGCCTGCAGTGGTGACAGCTGAAAAGTCCGTGGGTGTTGGCTGGTGATACTATCTTGCAGTTGTGTTTGCAGACTGGGTTGAGTGCATGAAGTGCCGCTGGGTCTTGGCATTGGCGGTGCAGAGGTCCAGGGTTCCTGGTGCTGGTCGCGGTTGGGTCCTGGACGGGCACAGACGGGCTTGCCTTTGGCCCCCCAGCAGCTCCGCCGCCCAGCGGCTGCCATTAAGTAGGGGTCAGAGAGGGCTGGACAGTGGGGAGGCGGGAACAGGGCACAGGGAGGGAAACTGGCTTGGGCTGGTCGCGCTGGTCGTGCTGGGGGGGAGGGGCTGCGGGGACTTCAGTGGCAGCGAAAAACGTGCACGAAAATTGTGAAGGAGTGAAAAACAAACAGAAAAGTGCAACAAAAGTGGGGGACAGAGATAGAAGGAGAGTAAAAGGGAGAGATAAAATGAGGGTGAAAAGACGAGTACATTGGAGCAGAAGATGAAAAGCGGAGCGAGAGAAGGAGACAGAGGTCCACTGGACCACCAGGGATGAGGCGCAGGTATATCATGCAGGTGGAGGAGGGTCTCAAACACTAATACTCAAGATTGCAGGGGCTTGGGGGAGGTCTCACTTAATGGTGGATCTGCGAGGGAGGGAGAGCAATTTCACTGACAATGAGTCGTTGGTCTTGCTCGCCAGTCCACGCATCGGCTGCCGTTATGTAGGGCTGGACAGCTGGGATGTGGGAGCGGAGAGGGGAACTGGCTTGGGCCGGTCGCGCTGGTCGTGGTGGGGAGAGGGGCCATGGGGACCGCAGCGGCAGGGGAAAACAGGTGAGGAAAGTGTGAAAGTAAAATAAAAACAGAAAAGTGCAAGAAAAGTGGGGGACAGAAACAGGAGGCAAGCCAGCAAAGTGGGGGATAGAAACAGGAGTCAAGCTAGCAAGCCCTTGGAGTCCCTCTGAGTTCAAGCTAAATGGGTCCAGTCCTTGTACTCACCAAAGCAGAGATCAGCAAGCATAAGGATAGCTCAGCAGAGCAGAAAAGCAGCTCCCACAGAACAGTCAGTAAAGTAGAGTGGCAGTCCCTGTAGCACAGCAGACGTTACTCCTGGCAGAGTTCTTCACAGGTCCAGTAGTGTACTGTCTTGCTAGGGTCAGAGCCGACTACGTACACCCAAAAGGGCCTATGAAGTGGGAGTTACTTCACAGCAAGTCTTTGAAGTTCACAGGTCCCCTTTCATCCCAGCCCAGTCTGCAAGGCTATCTGTGGGGGGCAATAAGAGCTTTATTTGGGACACAAAGCATGCCTTTATAGATTTCAGTGTCAGCTCCCTCTCCCTCTTCCTGCCCAGGAAGAACTATCAGAATGCAGATGAGTTCCATTTCACACCCACCCTTCCATTGTTTGTGGCTGGCTAGAGGAAATGCACAAAATGTAGCTGTCACCCACCCTAGATTTGTATTGTAGACAGGCTACAGGCATAAAGAGCTACGTTAAGGGCTGAGGAATGTTTACTTTATAAAAGTTGCATGTTTAAAGCAGTAATGTTAAATACAACTTTAGCACTAAAGAGGAGGACGTTTTTAGGGATTAGGGGCGGGCAGGGTCATTTTGGGCTCAGAGTAAGGGGTTAGTTTTCAGTTTTCAGATGGGAGAGTGTAGTTTTAAGTCTTAGGGTGGGGGCTTTTTTAGGACATATTTAGTTGTAAAGGCATGCATGGTAAAGGCATATGCTTGAATAAGACTTGTGTAGATAAGACCGCGTGGAACTGCATGCACGGTTCAGACACACAACCCTGTGTGTATGGTATGACACCTTACAAGGGACTTATAAGTAAACAAAATATGCCATTCAGGTATACACCAATGCCGCCAGGTTTAGGAGAGAAGCACCTGCACTTTAACACTGATCAGCAGTGGTAATGCACTCAGAGTCTTAAAGCCAACACAATATACAGCAAAAAGTGAAGGTCAGCAGGCAGAAAGTTAGGGGAAGACCACACTCAGGGTGAAAGGTTTAACAACACCCAAGGCAAAAGCACCTATTACTATAGTCATGCCTGATGTTCCTTGTGAAAGAGCAGAATATAGGTGACTCACAATGATGTTAGGCAAGTGCACAACCTGACCATCTGCTTTATCCCACCACAGCATAGGGCAATGTTTCAGTTCACTTCAGCCACTGATCAGTTATTGAGTCATTCATATTGTACTTCGATCAAGCACAGTGTAAATCATGGGGCAATGTGTCACCCTACTTCATCCACTGATCAGGAATTGTGCTATTCTTATTTTACTTCCTCCAAGCACAGAATACATATTTGGGCAATAGGTGAAACCCCTCATTCATATTTTGCTTCTGCCCACTATTGGATAAAGCAATGTAGCAGACCACTTCAACCACTGATCAGTTAGTCTACTAGGTAGTCTACCCGCCAAGCACAGCCTCCTTACTATATGGACATAGTAAAATACCTGAGTAATAGCTGAAGTGAGCTCACCAATTGCCCAGTGATTTATGCTGTGCTCTGTGGAAGTAAAATGTGAATGACACAATACGTTATCAGTGATTACATTAGGGTGACACATTGAAGGATGAGTCTTACAAGCCCTGGGCAGCAGCAGATTAAAAAATAAAGAGAAAATGGTGTCCAACTTTTCTCTTTCCATGAGTGAACATAATCACCAAACTGTGCAGCCTGATTAGCCCTCCCAATGAAGGTAATATCTCCAAACTATTTTATGTCCCCCAGTGGGGCTCAACCCATGCTGTGGGTATGGCCCGCCACATTTTTCTGCTGGTGGGGAATGAAAAAGCCCCAGGCTAATTCGAGCAACAAAACAATGTGACAGCCATTTTTTCTCTTTTCTGGGGGGAGGCTATGTCCCATGGGGAGTTGACACATGCCTTGTGTGGCTGACACCCCAAAAAACAAGACATCCGGGATGTCTTAAGTGATCCCTGCTTTTAGGTCTTCGTGTGTTCACAATTAACGAGCAAAGATAGGTTTGAAAGAGGCATTGCTGAAAAAGACAGACTGTCTCCTTCGCAGCAATACCTCCTTAACACATGAGGGAGTCTGCTTAGGGGATAATCTCATTGGACAAATGCGGAGTTGCTCTCACCTGCTCTTCATGGCTCTGTCTAATAGGAAGGGTGGGATTTGATTTGGAGGTTGTGTGAGGGAGTCAATTGGTCATCTACCACAAAAAACTAGTTACATACAAGTTGAGCAATTAACCTCAGAGAACTTTCAAACAGAGAGTGTATTAATAACTGCCCTCTAAAGAGTAGTCTACGGTGAGGCCACCCATTTTCCACTCATTTGTTGGCAATTACCCTGACTCTGTGCATGCTGTAATTTTAACTCTGTGGGACTCGCTGTGTGCAGCACGCTGTTTAAATGTGTTTGGTCTTCACTTTCTAAGCTCACATTTAAACTTGAAATCCCAACTTACATTTGCTGCTAACTTCACCCCATTCCACCGCGGCAGGCTGCCGTTTGTTGTGAAGGGCGTCGATTGGTTTCTGCACCTCCCTTTGGGTGTAGCGTTTCAGGGACGCATGGGGGCAGGGGCTGCACTGGCCATCAATGCTCACCTATTTAGCATGGTGGGGCTGCGGACACACAGTGGACGCATGCAGCAGGAGCACCTAAGGCTAGCCCATCAGCGCCCGTCCGTGCCTGGTCGCCGCCAGATGCAAGAAATGCTGGCAGTTTGGGCGAGACAAACTTGCTTATACCAGCGGCCACCTGTTGGCTATCAGGGAGGTAGTGAAACCTTGTGCTCATCCTTTGGGCAAGGTGCCTGAGGGTCCTTTTGGCTGTGTACACTGCAGCTTTATTTCTTGTGCCACTAAGTTGCCTTTTATGAAACCTCCCTCTACAGGGCACAATATTAAGATTTGCAGTCTGAACTGCCGCTCTCTAGTGAAGCACTTTCTTGATGTTCACAAGCTGTTGCAGGACAAAGCTCCTGATGTTCTTTTTTTAAAGGAAACCTGGCTGTCAGCCGATACGGTGGCTGAGCCACGTCTGGCACTTCCCCATGGCTTTAATATCATGACTCTTAACAGAGATTCTAGGGGCGGTGGTGTTGCCGTCGTTTTTAAATCCTGCTATACGTGCACATCCGTCAAAATGGCTGTGGCTGGCTGTGAGTGGGCATGTTTTGGGATTTCCTTTAAAACAGGTTTTACCCTGTCGGGTCTACTGATCTACCGCCCCCCAGGACCCTCTAAAGAGTTCAGGACAGCACTCACAGAATCAGTCAGTTTGTTGGTAACAAGAGCAGCCGATTTTACTATCATTACGGAGCTGAATTTGCACTTGGAAAGTCCTGTGAATCGGGAGATACGTAGCTTTCCGGCGAACTTGAGACACATCAGTTGGTTCAACTGGTCTAAGACCGTACCCACTGTGTCGGCCACTTGTTGGATCCAGTCTTTTTTAACCTACACTCCCTCACAGTCAATCCTCGGTCCTGGTGTGCTGGATGGACCATTACTTGATATCTATGATCTTCACTGGGGTAGAGCCATCTCAGAAGGTTGCTCAGCACTCCTCTTACAAGTGCCGGTGGCATAAATTAAGCTTCGAACAATTTCATGCCCTTCTGTCCACAAATGCCCTTAACCTACAGGATGACCCAGAGGCTGCTGCCAAAAGCACTGTTGGACTGGATCCGTCAGCCACTAGATGTGCTTATTCCAGCCAGGTAGTCTAATTGTTGTAACACCGAGTCTAGTCCATAGCACAGTGACAAGCTTGCCAGCATACAGAAAGTCTGAAAAAGGTTGGAACGGGTGTGGAGATGTGACTATGATTTGACCTCCAAGGGGCACTATCAGGCATCTATCAAGGACTACAACAGGGCCATCCAGTGAGAGCGGGCAGCCAATTACGCAGCTGAGATCAAGGGCAGCAAAAAACCCGCAAAATGTATCTTTGGTATACTTAAAGATCTTAAACAGGCGGGGTTACAACCAGCATGACATCAGATGAGCAATGTGAGGCTCTTAACACCTTTTTCGTGGAAACGGTGGAGAACATCTACAATTCTCTTCTGACAGATCCCCATTTTTGGGCCCAGCTTTCAGTCCCTGTCCCTCCTACACTCTTGCGTCCTTTCCACTAATCTCTCGTGTTATACCTGGCATCTTTGGCGTGGTTTCCCCCTATCTTTTTGCCTCTACCTCCTGTATTATTGATGCTGTGCTGGATTTCGTTTTTGCTGGTTTAGATGCTTTGGGCACTTTGCCACTGCTGTTCAGTGTCAAAGTGCAAGTGCTCCCTGTGTAAATTGTTATGGTGAACGGTTATCCATGATTGGCATATTTGTGTCACCAAGAAGTCCCTAGTAAAGTGCACTGAGTGTGCCAGGGCTGGTGATAACAAATGCTACTAGTGGGCCTGCAGCACTGATTGTGCCACCCACATGAGTAGCCCTAAAATGGTGTCTCAGGCCTGTCACCGCAGTGCCTGTGTACAGTCTGTGAACTGCCATGTCCTCCTGGTCAGTGTCCCCACTGGCCAGGCCGAACCCTTCCCTTCCTGTATACATTGGTCACCCCTATGGAAGGCCCAAGGTACCCCCTTGGGCAGGGTGCAGTGTATGTGAAAGGTAGAGCATGTACTAGTGCAGGTGACATGCTACGGTGGTGAATTACAGACATTTTCATTTTTCACTATTGTAAGTCTATCTTGCCCCATAGGCTATCATGAGGAATGCTGGCTACAGTGGCTACCAGAATATCTTCCCATAGGAGCAAGATAGGACATAAACGTCTGGTATCCCAGAACTCAGAATTTAATAACACATCTTTTAGGAAAGGTTGTTTTTAAATCCTGTGTTTGAGAACAGCACTTTTAGAAAGTTGCTGCTCTCTTGCCTGACCTTTCGGTGGGCCTTGGCCTGTTTGTGAATTGACTCTCTGGTTTGAGAGTGACAGAGGCTGGTAGCCCCCAGGAGGCTGGCTGAGTTAGCCCTAGGCTGAATGACTGCATCTGCATCTTGAGTGGTGGGAGGGGATATCACCTGGGCCTGAATAGCGCTGTGCCTGCCTCCCACAATGCTGGCTCCACCTCCTGAGGGTGGCTGACGACCCTGCCCCTCTCCCTGAAAGGAAAGGAGAGGCCAGGAATACAAAGTGCTCAAGGAACACCCATAACTGGTCCAGACCAGGCTCAGAGCCCTCCTGTACAAAGGGATCAAAAACTTTTAGGGGTATAAATACAGGACCCCTGACTACAGAAAATTAGATCATTCTGGAATAAAGAAGGAACCTCTGCCAAGGAGAAAACTGAAACTGAAGAAGGAAGACTGTCCTGCTATTGCTCTGCTGGACTGACCTGCTGTTGCTTTGCTGCCAAGGAGAGGGGAAGAACTTTGGTGTTGGTGCTGTGTTCCCTTGCTTGAAGGAATCTCCAAGGGCCTGAGAAGAGCTGGCTCCCTGTGAAGAAGTGTCAGGAGCAAAAGGACTTCACCCCCAGCTTCCCTGAACTTTGTTGAGAGAGTTCTGTCCTTCCTAAAGTGCTTGGGCCAGTTGTGACGTCTCTGGAAGTTGTACCTGTGTTGGGAAGCTAGAAACCAAGCTTTTAAAGACTTTCTGCAAGTTTTGTCGCATTGCTCGCTTGCGGAGCGCATCCCCGACAGTGTGAGGAAATTCCCGCCTCTACGAAGGTTGAAATCGTCGCAACACCTGTTGCCGCTGCCAGAGTCGTCGTATCCTTCGTTTGCGGGACGCACCCGGCCGGTGCGGGAAGATTACCATCGCTGCGAGTGTCGTCGCATAGCCTATAGTCGCTGGGTGAGATCGTTGCACCGCTTGCTTGCGGACCGCATCACGTCGCTGCGAGTGTCGTCGCAGAGCCGTCGCATCAAGGAGCTGCGAGAGAAAGATCACCGCTGGTCCACGCATCGTCGCTCCGGAGATCGTCGCAGCTCCAAAGATCATTGCATTGTGCCTTTGCAAGCTTCTTTCACTACGGAACCTCGGCACCGGAATCCATACAAGGTATAGCATCCCTCCCCATACAGACCGGAGTCACCGCATCACCCCCGCTACATCCAGTGGGGCTGTCGCATCGCCTCCCCAGGGTCTCAGGAGTGACGCATCGCTTGTTTTCCACCGCACTAGTTTCTGTTTTGGAACTTTGTCGCATTTAAAGGTACTGTTGGCTAAACGTGACGCAACTGTGAACTTTTCGCGCAACTGTGGATTATTTTATCGCAACCTTAAGAACTCTTTTGAAACCATAATCTTGAACTGTGTATGTTGGATTTGGGTCATTTTGGTCTTGTGTAGTTTAGATTAAATACCTTTTTTTTTTCTAAACTGTTGTGGAGTCAGTTTGTGGTGTTTTCACAGTGTTTCTGTGAGTGTTGGTACAAATACTTTACACATTGCCTTTGAAAAGCTTGACTGCTCGTGCCAAGCTACCAAGGGGGTGAGCATGGGTTATCTCAGATGATTTCCTCCTTACCCTGACTAGAAGCAAGGGTCCCTATTTGGACAGTGGTACCTACCTCTGCCAACTAGAGACCCCCAGTTCTAACATCTTATGACGAGCTGTGTGTGCTATGCAGCAAGGTGAAATCAGGTTCTCCTGCTGACCCCCTTAAACCGGAGCTCATGCTCCTGTCTCCTTTGTGTCAGATGATTAACTCGTCCCAGTACAGGGCAGTTGTCCCCAGGACATGGAAGCAAGCAAGTCTAACTTCCCTGTTAAAAAAGCATTCCCTGGACACAACCAAACTGGATACTTTTTGTCCCATATCTCTCCTGCCATGGATATCTAAGATTGCTGAGTCCCATGTCAACTCCATTCTGACAGGCTGCCTGGAAGACAATAACATCTTGGACAGTTCTCAGAACGGCTTTAGCCCTAGTCTCAGCTTTCCTATTAGTGACTGAAAATCTGAGGGCCGCACTGGATGAGGGATGTATGTCGGCACTGATTTTATTAGACCTCTGTGCTGCATTTGATATGGTCTCCCACCAGATTCTGTTGCAATGGCTGGAGGAGGCGGGGATCTCAGGTTCAGCCCTCGACCTGTTCGTCTCCTTCCTCTCTCAGAGGACCTTTTAGGTGTCGGCTCCCCCTTTCAGTATAGGTATTCTGCGGGGGCTTAAACCATTTCTAGGTTATTTTGACCCGTTCACTCGGCAGGTCATCATCCAGTCTGCCATCCTGTTGAGATTGGATTACGCCAACTGGCTCTACTTGGGGACCAACAAGTCAGAGATGCTAATATTACAGACAGTTCAGACTGCGGTGGCCAGAACCCTCCTTGGCCTCGCGAGGACTTGTTCTGCCTCTGCTGCCCTCCGCCGACTACATTGATTGCCGGTGGCCAGAAATGTGGAATTTAAATCTCTTTGCATCGCTTTTAAGATTCTGAATTCCTGTTTCCCGGCCATTCTGGCCACCCTGCTCTCTGCCTACATTCCCCCAGCCAACTTTGTTCTATGGGCCAACACTTGGTGGTGGTTCCTAGGGTAAGGAGAGCATGGACTGGAGGACGTACCTTCTGCACACTGGCGACCAAACTTTGGAACTCTCTTCCACTGTCCATTCGAAGCCTAAACAATTATTTGGCATTCCGTAAGGCAACTGAGACTTATCTTTTCTCTTTACTGTAGGTTCCTATGCCTTTTTTGGTGGTTCTTTCCTTCTGACTGTTATTAGCTTCGGGACGCCCCTTTGCTGGGGAAGCTGTGCGCTCTATAAGCTACATAACATAACATAATATAACATTACTTAGGGCCTGATTTAGAGTTTGGCAGACAAGGATTGCATCATAAACATGACAGGCATCCTGTCTGCCTTATTTTAAGTGCTTTGTATGCTAATAGACTTGTAACACACCAGACAGGATATACTCCACATTTGTGACCAATTACTGGTCTGCCAAACTGTACATCAGGTCCCAAGTCAGGAAAACAGATGAACCCAACTAAAACACAAGAATTGGCTGAATGTAAAAAAGTATTTCAAGCAGTTTGAATGGCAATACATAAAATATTTTAATACTTCAAACATGACCATTCCAATCAAGTTTAGCAGATTTCACCCTCAGCCAAGCAGAAATGCTGAAAAGTTTGACCATGTGTGCACAGTTTTGAAAAATGCCTGAAAACTATTACGTTACAGTGTTTTGAAAATGTCTGAATAAGAAATTTTACAACATTCTCCTACTATTTTTGAGAATCGGTAAAGCATAACTTGTTTCACTTCTAATCACTTTTTTGATTATATTATATTATATTAATTATATTATATTATATTATATTATATTATATTATATTATATTATATTATATTATATTATATTATATTATATTATATTATAATATATTATATTATATTATATTATCTTTCTTGATATTGACTGAACTCTGAAATATTTTCACTTAGAGAGTTGCCTCAGAACTGGTTTTCATGCCCACAGACTCATGCCCTGCTCTATAGCATGGTCGTAGCACCCTACTGTGCAGCCTTGTAGAATCCACACTGGCCCATATTTAGAGGCATTCTACATCCTAAGGAGACCTCCTCAAGTTTATGAAAAAATATGACCACCTCACCCTCACTAAACTCTCATGAAATTCGAATGGCTTACCATTGGTTGCCCACATCACCCTCAAAGCCATAATTTATAAAGTCATCACAACTGCCACCACCTACCAGGTTGATAACGAGAGCTTTTAGTGATCAAATCCATTTGCACTTGAAAGTTGATTTATGCTATAATTTGCATTAGTTAACATTGCATAAACTTTACTAATTCAGGCTCTTGATATTTTTGGAATTTGCAGTAGATGCAGTTCGCCAACCAGATTGCACTAATGATGCTCTGTTTAAATGAAAGGCATTTTTATTTCCAAATTCCCATAACTATCACTCTGTTAAGGACCCCTGCACAAATACACATAGTAAATATATGGGAAGTAGGATGACTGATATATTTGTACCACTTATTCTACCATAAAGGACATAGGCCTCGATTACTCGACTGGAAGAATTTGATGTAGAGATTTTGGGTGGCTGGAATAGAATCCCTAATATTTAAGCAATATCATCCAATAGGATGGGCACTTTAAAATATTTTTTTTATTGTGGTGGAGTAAGATGGCCTGAGGTGAAGGAAAGAGCCCTACTCAATTGCATTCAATTACTAACTGGAATTACCAACCTAAATGGTGTTAACGTTTTGTCCCCAGTAGTTAAATTGACCAGGGCCATCACCAGGGCAAGCTCAATAGACAGTTAGAAAATGAATCGTTGAAAGAGAAAAAAATAGAGTTCTGGTCACCCAAGTGAAAGGAAATAAATTGTGAAACGACAACATTTTAAAAATGTTTTCCAATATAGACTTTTGCATCATCTATGTCCATTACAATCATGAGCGCCTTGTGACCTTTTTGGTTTATTGAGCCTATTTTCATTTCAAAATTTTTTTGGGTATATAATGTAATAGTTTTACACCTTAATTGTCACCAACAACAATGCGCCGCCATAATAATTTCTTGTTTCTCTAGGAAATACATTTTGTATTGAAGAGGTTTTCCTATTCGCTTTTTGCTTCTACTTTGTTTGGTGGCGTACTGTTTACATCTGTGTATATTTTCTGTTGTTAAATTAAGCTTGATGTGTTCTTTTCCATGAAAATATGTATATTCTCTCCCTGCAACGACCTCGAGTGAACTACTATTTTTGCCACACTGTTGTGATTCCAAGTGTAGCTAATCTTTTCTCCATTTGGACACCCCTAAAGCAATGACAGTCTGCCCTGCCAGGTTGGCAGGCTCCAGTATGGAACTATTGCAGGATTCATGAAACATGCAGCCTTTTAAAAGACAGACCCAGGGCGTGGCCAAGTGCTTGGCTGTCCTGCTTTCCAGAGAAAGCATCCACTAAGGCTCCTCTCTTCTCATGTGTTCCTGGCTGTCCAGGTTGACCAGATGTCTTCTGCTAGTGGGTGCATTTGGGACTTTTTCTGCAGTGTCACATCATTGAACTTCCTTACATCCATTGAATACTATGGGGGAGATTTACACAGATTTTGCGCTGTGATTGTGTCACAAAAGTGAAGCAAAATGGCACAAAATATTTTGTTCCTAATTTTATTAGTGCTGCAAATAAGGTAAAGTTCATGCGAAGCAGTGCAAAGCGCAGCTTCAAATTACTTTGCTCCATAGGGGCGTGCCAAGGGTGGTGCATGGGAGTTCCCATGCAACTACCCAAGGTTTCTCAAGCTAAACCCAATGTACTAAATACAGTAGATTGCATATAGCGTGCGAAAACTGCACCGTTTCAAACTAGGAGCAAGAAAGGAGAAATGCTTTAATTCTACTTCCTTTTCCGACTTTGCATGCATGCTGCACTGTGCAGCATGCATACAAAGTAGGAAAAGCTTTCTGTTGTGTCTAGGCAAAGACATGAAGGTTTTAACGGAATCATATGTCATTTTAAATGCAATATCATTGAATATATTATATGACATCATATCAAAAATTAGCTTCAAACTGTTTGTACTTTCATGAATCGAAATAAAGATTCAAATAAAGTTTTATGATGATGATGATGGTGTCTAGGCATAGTATGTTGTACATGAAGGGTATCCTCCCTATACAAAACCTATGCTAGACTTACACACAACCTTAGCGCTATGGTGCTAAGGTGGTTCGCGGCGCACAGCTGCTGTAATTAGTGCCGGCTCAAGGCAAAAGGGAGGAGAGAGTCATATCTTTGAAGATATGCCGCTCTCCTGCTCCTTCACTGACGCGCAAAGCAGCGCAGCCTCGAGGGAAGCTGCACTGCGTTGCGGGGAGATTTGGTAAATCTCCCCCTATGTCTCTCCCACTATGGTCTCCTGAGGCCTCAGAATACTGATTAATTGGGGATAGTTAGGTATAATTGTTTTGAAAGTGGGGAATAATGCTGGGAGTCTGTACTGGCCTTTGCACCTCTGTACTGGAACACTGGCATACCCTCAAAGCTGTACCATAGTAACAGTCTCTTATGCCTCCACAGACTTTGTGCGAGCGTCAAGCAGTGGAGCTACTACTGCCTATATGGCACTCGGACAAGAGCAGTCTCATGATGACTTCCTTGCTGCTAACAAGATTAAGGTACTGTGCCATCAATGCGGTGAGGGTTTGACAAAAAGCATCCGAAACGTGTGTAGGTCTTGTGTATTTTTGTCTTCTACTGGGGTGTGACCATTCATGCACATTCCATTTAAAAAACTGAGAATTCAAGGTCAATGTAAGAGCAGAGAGTATCATTATTGTGTGCTCTGATTATGAGCCATCTCACAAAAGACGCTGCAAAAATCAAAGAACTAAAGTGATAAGACAAGCTGTATATCTACAAACCGAAAAAATCTCATGTGTGCCTTTTCTCGCGTCCCTATTTCTCTTCTGTCTTTTTTGCCTTTAGGGCTGAACCCTGTACTGAAGAATCTGGGCATTATTCCTGCAGAAAGATACTGGTGGCTTTCATGTTGTCTTTGCAGCAACATTCCAAAATATCCAGGTTATCTGTGAGTTAAGTTAGACCCATTGCTTTAGTCAACTAGGTAGGAGAGATACCCCTAAGCAGTAGCGCGTTGGATCTCTAGTTGCATAATCTACAATGAACGAGAGGTCATTATAATGTCTGGAGGAAGAGATTAAAGTGCCCATCAAACCCACTGGCACCTTATGAAAGACGACATATTATAGGCAGTTGTTGAAGTGGATTTTGGATAATCTACCTGGTTTGGTTTATTGACACATGCAGCATTCCTACTGTAATGTGTATCAGGAAAGATCCCAAGTCACTAGAATCTGAACTTTTCTGGAGAGGTACCACTGTATATCACAGAGTTATCTCTCAGGAAATACAGTCTTACCTCGCTGGCATCAAGTTGATTCACTGCTTGCTTCTCTAAACAGGGGTCTTCGAACTGTGCCACCATGAAGTTTCTCCGTCTTCCCTACCCAGAGAAGTTCAAAGAGAGATTTGGTTTCATTCATACCATATACATATATTGTATATCCCGTTTTTACAAGCTCTCTCTTGTTTCTGGATCTTTTTCTTTTCCCATCACAGATCTAGGAATCTAAGGGGCATATTATCTAGATGTGCGTTATATAACGCACATCGCACAATCCCATATCGCCGCCTATCGCCGGATTTTTTCGCCGTGTTAGAGCATAATTATCAATGCGCAACACGTAGGCGAAATTAAATCCGGCGATAGTTGGCGATATGGAACATTAGCGCATGAAAACAAACGGTGTTTTCACGCACTAATGTGTGCCTTGATAATATGGGGGGGTGGATTCAGCGTTATGATCCACACCCCCATGTTATCAATGCCTTAACACCTGGTCAGAGCAGGCGTTGGGAGACCTGCGATAAACGAGTTTATCGCAGGTCTTCTTCTCCCAACGCCTGCCTTGGTAATAGGGTGTTCCCACCTCCAACCACATTTTACATGTGGTTGGACGTGGGAACGCCCACTTTGCATGTCATTAGCGATGTTTCTCGCTGACATGCAAAGTGGGCTTGAGGCAGGCTTTAGCATGCCCTTGTTAATAGGGCGCTGGAAGTATCGCCGCTTTCTCGGCACACTTCGCCGAAAAAGCGGCGATACTTCAGCTTGCTAATATGCCCCTAAATTTGTGAAAAGGGTGCCCTCCTCCCTCATCCTTACTCAGTACACAACTCATTTTCCGCTTACAAGTGTGCACTGACCTATAGTCGGCTCAAACAGCCTTCATCTTTTTCTAACAAAATGAAAGGTGTGCATATCTTTCTTAAAGGGCGCTTCGGTTTGCATTGGAAAATGATTTTTATTCAATAGTTCGAAACTTAAGTTACATTTTCCCTATTTCCATTGCTACTGCCATTTTCACATGATTTCTTCGTCTGGTCAAATTGCTATCTATTTTCCCACCAGCCACATACTACTTCAGTAAGTTTTCACTTATAATATATTAAGGCAATGTGAGTTATTTTCTATATTGAGAAGATAAATTGCTAAAATAAAATGTCTCTGAGCTTCTACTAAATATGTTTATTTTTACATTTGCAGCAGGGCTCCAAAGCAATAGTCTCAATATGGAGGTATTTAGTACCTAATTCATATCCAGTTTATAACCATTCTACCCATGCATACACCCAACTTTTGGAGGAATTGGCTTGGCGACGATGTGGCATGCACATGAACAGAAATACCTTTTTCCCACCATAAGCAACAAATCACAAAGACCTTGTGAACATTAGAAATTAAAGAAATATTGAGCAATGGAAACAGTGTATCTCCAACATAAAGAACTATTGGAATGACAGAATGAGTGAATATGTACTGTTAGCTATCACAAAACACCACTAGAATAATATAAATGGCAGAAATACCACAGAGCGGAGAGAACAGATTACAGCATAAGTAATAAGACTCAAAATACCTTGTGCACGTTATTAAAGGAATATATTCAAAAGTGGGGATAGTTAATTATAAGCAAAATGAAGCATTAGTATTATTGAATCCATGACACTGGTGATTGGCATATATAATACATTGGATGGTTATGGACGGATAGGGAGGCGACACCCAAAAGGAAAATATTACTATCCACCCAGGACAGCAGTTCCTCGTAGGGAAATCTGAATCCTATTTTAACCAATGTGGCAGCAGAATGCAAGGGAAGGAGCTCAGGAAAGGGGCGGATCCTCTTTTTTATGGTTCAGATCTTTTTGCTGTATGTGTGAGGATTAACACATATACCCACCTAAAACCGCAGGCCGGTGGGAATGAAAGAATAGATTGTAAAGTCACTCAGGATAACAAAATGGAGGGAGGATGGAAGAAGGAGGGAGAGGTAATAGGAGGAAAGGGAGACACAACTCAGGAGCCTATATCCAATTCCAATGTCGCTAGCGCCAGCCAGCACAACCATCCTTTTTCCAGGTAGGCAGTCATGTTCCAGTGCTGATTGGGTTGTTCGTAAGGCTGCAAGAATAACACCCTGGGCAGTGAGTCTCAGCACACAAAGATAAGCTGGGCATGTGAAATCTTTACATGGAAACCACAGCTTGTCAAACATATGTTGATTATGTTTTAGTGCCAGAGTTAAATTTTGTATGCCCAAAAGATCCAACAGCCGGTTGAGGCAATCCTATGTGAGCTGGTACCTTATTCATGCCACGTCATGTCCTTATAGCCTGTTTGGCTGCACACAAGGCCAAGGTGATAGCGTTATCCCTGAGAGATTTTAATGGGAAGGCCAAAGAGAATATAACCAGGGAATCAGGGAAGAGTGGCATCAAAGGTTCGATACTGAGGGATGTGCCGGAGCAAGATGGAATCTTCGTGAGTTCTCGTCACTCGGCCGCTCACGCCGGAAGCGTTACGCTCGGCCAGCCGCCCTGCGCAGACCTGTCAGATGCCAGAGTGAGAGAGATGCAGAGGCTGATTCTGGCTCGGCGAGGTCAGAAATTGACTGGGACCTCGAAGACTTTCTTTCGAGTGGGAGCTTCCCCACAAATAATACCCGACGGCCAAAGGATTGGCGCTGGAGGCGCTGCTTTTTCTCGCAGTAACTGATGCCGGCTCACAGGCTCGTGTGATTCTGATATACTTCGCGACTGCAAGCATTTTCCAAGCCGATTTTTCCCTCGCTGATCTCCCGGCTACAGGCAGAGTGTACCGCAGTATAATCTCACACAACAGCCGGTGCCTCATGTGCACGAGAGGGGTGTGGAGAGGCTCCAAAACAATGACACCGGTCGCCGCAAACGAATCCAAGAGCTCCAAGGACTCAGCTATAGCGGCTGTCGGTGCTGCTACATCAGGATGAGCTTGGGGAGGAGCTGCCAGTCACAGATCTGAGGTTAGTTCTGGGCCGAAGCAACAGGTGAAACCGATGGCTAAACCAGGGGGGGGGGGGTATTGTGGTTAAAGACTCTAAAAACTCTGATGTAGCTCACCCTCCCCGGCAAAAAATATTTTGAGCACTAAACAGACATACCTAAATCTCACACTAAACTCTAAAAACCAAGCAGCCTCACAGCAAGAGCGGAATGTTGGGAAAGAGAGCCTCAGTGGAGGGCCTACACCTGACCCAGAAGAGAATGCTCACAGTATTTCTGCTCAGCCCACAGCACTCAGTAAGGATACAGACATTCTCTCTCAAACCTCCCTGCCAGATCAACCCTCCAGTGACCTCTCTTTACCTCACGTACTGGACAATGGCAGCAAAAAAAAACCCGCCCTGAGACCCCATCTCTGGCTCCTAATCCACAGGTGATTAGCAACCCACAATCGGATGGGATTGATAGGGTCATTCAAAACTTGGTGGTGCCCTCCAGCCCTCAAAACCCCTGGACACCTGAGGCAGGAATGGAACACTTTTACTCTGTTTCAGGCGGCACTCCCTCATCCTCAAATGATGAATTGTCCGAGGGCGCCAGCGAAGGAGATAGTGAGGTTTCACACAAGGAAACCGGCACTGTTCAGCGTTCTAAGAAACACAGCAGCAAGAGTAAGCGGCGCAGTCAGCTAAAGTGGGATTACTCTGATTCCCAAATGTCGTACCCAGCAGATGAGGATGACCACAATTTGACCCAGTGGGGGAGCTCAAAGAATCTGCTGACCGACTCCTCTGAACCCTCTTTAGCTTCCATTCTAGCTTCAATTAAGGAATTCCATGAAGAGGTTCGGGCTGATAACTGCGCAGCCAAAAACGCTGCCAAGAACCTTGGGCTAAGGCGCCTGAACAAAACCTGTTCCGACATCAGTGATCGTGTCACCATGGTAGAGGCACAAACAGAACACCTAGAGACAGAAAGCCTTGCCGCCAAGCAACTTGGGGAGTCCAACACAGCCTGCATGGTCGACCTAATGACAAAGATGGAGGATCAGGAAAATCGCCAGCGTCGAAACAACTTATGCTTACTTGAAACCACCGCAATGGATCGCACACCGCTAGCCCCTCCTCCGGATCGCCCCTAAGTAGGTGCAAGTATATACTTGTTGTTCCCAAGAATCTCTAGACCCGAGACATGGCCCGGGTTTCGGGATATCTTCCCTCATCAGTAGAGAATGTATCTGGGGTGGAGAAGAAGGCCGCCAAGTAACCGTCATAGGCCTCGTTGCCTAACAGACTTCGCAGGTGCGTCTCCATTGCGATTGTGTCTACAAATTGGCTCCCTTGAGCTTTGAGCCGACGGGCTCCTGGACGACGCACCTGCATTCCGGTTCGGGCATCGAGGCCTTTGACGGTTGTTTGGCGGCCTTCTCTTCCACCCCTAACTATTTTCTCTACTGATGAGGGAAGTTATCCCAAAACCCGAGCCATGTCTCGGGCGATATCCAAAAACCCGGGACATGTATCGGGTCTAGAGATCATCAGTCCAACAAGTACCTACTTGCACCCACTGGGGTGAACCACTCAACAACTCCGTGTACCAGAGTCCCGAGGGGCGATCCGGAGGAGGGGCTAGCGGTGTGCGGTCCATTGCGATTGTGTCTACAAATTGGCTCCCTTGAGCTTTGAGCCGACGGGCTCCTGGACAACGCACCTGCGTGCCGGTTCGGGCATCGAGGCCTTTGACGGTTGTTTGGCGGCCTTCTCTTCCACCCCTAACTATTTTCTCTACTGATGAGGGAAGTTATCCCGAAACCCGAGCCATGTCTCGGGCGATATCCAAAAACCCGGGACATGTATCGGGTCTAGAGATCATCAGTCCAACAAGTATCTACTTGCACCCACTGGGGTGAACCACTCAAGAACTCCATGTACCAGAGTCCCGAGGGGCGATCCGGAGGAGGGGCTAGCGGTGTGCGGTCCATTGCAATTGTGTCTACAAATTGGCTCCCTTGAGCCTTGAGCCGACGGGCTCCTGGACGACGCACCTGCGTGCCGGTTCGGGCATCGAGGCCTTTGACAGTTGTTTGGCGGCCTTCTCTTCCACCCCTAACTATTTTCTCTACTGATGAGGGAAGTTATCCCGAAACCCGAGCCATGTCTCGGGCGATATCCAAAAACCCGGGACATGTATCGGGTCTAGAGATCATCAGTCCAACAAGTACCTACTTGCACCCACTGGGGTGAATCACTCAACAACTCCGTGTACCAGAGTCCCGAGGGGCGATCCGGAGGAGGGGCTAGCGGTGTGCGGTCCATTGCGATTGTGTCTACAAATTGGCTCCCTTGAGCTTTGAGCCGACGGGCTCCTGGACAACGCACCTGCGTGAAGGTTCGGGCATCGAGGCCTTTGACGGTTGTTTGGCGGCCTTCTCTTCCACCCCTAACTATTTTCTCTACTGATGAGGGAAGTTATCCCGAAACCAACTGGGGTGAACCACTCAAGAACTCCATGTACCAGCGTCCCGAGGGGTGATCCGGAGGAGGGGCTAGCGGTATGCGGTCCATTGCGATTGTGTCAACTTACGCTTACTTGGCATTCCTGAAGGGAAGGAGGGGGACGACCCAAGACGCTTCATCGTCAAGCTGCTTCAAGAGTCCTTCGCTGATGAACCAGGCTGGGATTGGGACCGTGAGGTGCAGAGGGCGCATCGCTTCCCCTTTCACTTAAAACGACAACATAACCCAGCTGGAGGACATCCAAGGGTGTTTCTGGTGTATTTCGGAAATTTCCTTCTTAGAGAGGTGATTTATGATAAAGCCCGCTTCAACTCTAAAAAAGGTGCCAATGGAATAACTTTCTTTGCTAAGCCAGACTTCTGTCATCAGACAGTTGAGCGCAGATGGCGCCTAAGACAACTAATTTTACCTTTTCAGCAACAAGGGGCGGACGTGTATCTCATGAAACCTGCCAGACTTAAGGTCATCTCCAATGGAACAACCAAAATCTTCCTTTCTGAAATAAAAGCTGGGGAATACCTGGACGAGCTGAAGTCCAAAAGAAGTAACAGATACATTAAGTTCTAGCTGACACTGCCCGCCCCGGCAGTGGGCCTACTATAGACTACTTCTGTTTTTTTGTCACACACACCGATGCCTCTGTGCCGTTACCTTATCTTTTACTTTTTTTTCTTCTTACTTTGTCAGCCTACACACAGTAAACTATATGAGGGCTTCTGACCTCTGGCCATTTAGAGGAGGAATTTAACTCGGGCCTTTTTCTCTCATTCCGGCGTGGCTGACGACCGGGGATCATGTAGATTGCCATCATTAAGGGTTTACCTGATTGCTCAAAGAAGGGGGGGCACACGCACTTTTATTGGAAAATTGGGCACAGAAATGTGTTGTAATTCACCATTTAGTCACCATATGTACATACAAGTAGACTGTATATTTCAAGGCACCGAAAGGCCACTACAATTCTTTTTTAAATGGCTAACATTGACACATTAAGAATCGTTTGTGTAAACATCTGTGGGCTTAATGATCGTTCCAAAAGGCAAAGTGTGTCTCAGGGTCTCAGAACTTTGAGGGACGACATCTATTGCCTGCAGGAAACACATGTGGAAGCCTCACAGAAATACCTGCTTGACTCTTTAGGGTTCAAAGTTCTGGAGGCAACTTCTCAAGGCTCTAAAACTAGGGGGGTGGGCATCCTGGCTGAAAAAAAGCTCCTTCTTAATACTCCTCGGGTCAAAGCGGACCCTCTCGGAAGATGATGTTAGAACTATCTATTTCTGGTAGGCTAAGGCTGACGCCAAAGCCAGACAGAAACCACCATTCTAGTCAGGGCAAGGGAGTCATACGCCAAGATAACCCCTGCTCACCCCCTTGGTAGCTTGGCACGAGCAGACAGGCTTATCCCGGAGGCAATGTGTAAAGCATTTGCGCAAGCACACAACAGCAACAACATCCTAGGCACACCACAAAAGGAACTGAACACGGGAGACAACCTTTACAACGCAACTTTTACTACGCAGTGCCATTACGACGCAACTTTTACAACGCATGTCATTACAACGCATTGCGCTGGGGGCGCTCTAGGATAGGGAATAGGTTTAATTTACTATCCAACACCTTCCCTACTATCCATGGGGCCTTGAGTTGGAATAGTAAATTAAACTATTCACTATCCAGCGCCCCAAAGCACTATGCGTTGTAATGGTATGCGTTGTAAAAGTTGCGTCGTAATGGCATGCGTTGTGAAAGTATGCTTTGTGATGTCATACATCCCTCCACACAAGGTTATATAAAAATAACTTCTGCATTGTCAAAACACATCAGATAGAAATCACACATGTACATTGTGCCAACTGGCACGAGCAATATTCACAAGGGATTATGTACAAGACAGGGCCACATGGGCCACTGTCAGATTCAGCACTTTTAGAACTAGTAATACTGTTAGAAATAGCACTTTGTAGAACTTAGGATATAGGATATAAAATCACTGTAGCACAAATTAGCAAGTATAGCACACAACCAGTAACTACTGGTAACAGGTAAGTACCACCTACGCAACCCTAACCACCTTAGGAGAATGTCACGCAGGGGACCAGGACCTCACTAGGACCACCTGTACTGGAGAAAAACAACCACCTAAGTATCACAATACCTGTAGGGGTATAAGCATGAACACAATACATGATGTATAAACAACACATTCAGAGGTGCAGGGAAGGAAAACACATGATGCATAAAACATTCAGAGGTGTAAGAACAAGGAAAAACACATGATGCATAAAACATTCAGAGGTGTAAGGACAAGGAAGACACATGATGCATAAAACATTCAGAGGTGTAAAGACAAGGAAGACACATGATGCATAAAAACATTCAGAGGTGCCAGAACACAACTCAATAGCGCAAAAACCCATGATGCCTAAAAACATTCAGAGGTGCAGGAAAAACCACACAATTGCGCCAAAACTTACATATGCAACCACCTGTGGCAGTCCCTAGGCCAACTGGCCTTGTTGGGGCTAGGACGCCCTGTGTCCAAAAGTCAGGGGCCTAAACGGTGCAGCTTCCCACTAATTGCTGGGCAGCTGGGACATCAATAAAACTATGGCATGGGCTCTCATTAGCCCTCAAACAGAACTGCGCCAAAAGGTGGAGCCACACAGGCTCTTGAACCAATATGCCCCCATGAACCCCTCTGGCTCTTAAAACAATGGCACCACGAGCCTCGCTGGGCTCGTAAATCAAATATGGGCGGGAGCCTCTCGGGTCTCAAACACAATGCCCGGAACGTTGGAGTCCCTCACAGGGGACTCGGAAACAACTGTGAGCCTCTCAGGCTCTAATTACACAAACTGGCCCCAGGAGCCTCGGGGCTCCAATCACCAAGGATGCGGGCGTTGTTGGAGTCCCTCGTGGACTGAAAGCAGTAACAAAGTGCCCCCGCGTTGGAGCCTCAACAGGCTCTGAATATCACAATGCCCCCTGAAGCCCTCGTGGCTTTACCAGCACAATGAGCACGAGATCGCGCTGCTAGAGGGGGGGGGGCGGACACCGACAATGTGTCCCGGCACCCTTCCTTTCTCCTCTGCTGCCCCACTCACCGTCTTCCTGTAGCGGGAGCTCCTCTGGGCAGCACTGGTGCAGCGGGCGAGGCTTCTCTCACAGCGCGGGGCTCCTCTTCGGGAACAGAGTCCCGCCGGTACCTCCAGCCGCCTCTTCTCGGGGTGCGGGGCTCCCCCTTGGTCACGGGAGCCCCACAGCAGCAGGCGCCATCTTCCTCTCCCCGAGCGCTGGCCAATCCCAGCGCGGCTCATCGGTGCAGCCTCCAGCACTGCACCAATCACAGCGTGGCCTCTCCAGTCACGCCCCCCGGAGCGAGCCAATCACAGTGCGGCCGCTCCGGCAATGAATCGGGCCGATAGCGGTGATCTTATATGGCAGAAAAGGAGGGGTGGGCACCCTCGGGAATCAAAACGAAATAAAAGCACTACTAAGCGCTTAGGGGCAAAGTAAAGCGCTATCAGCGCTATAAGCAAAAATAAAGCGCTCTTAAGCGCTGGGGGGGAAATAAAGCGCTCCAAAGCGCTAGATGCCCAAAATAAAGCAGCAAAGTCCCTCAGGAGTCCAGGACCTCAGCAGTCCAGGACATAAGGTGGAGCCCAGCAGCTCCCAGAACAGGAAAGTCCATCAGGTGTCCAGGGGCTGGGCAGGGCCCAGGGAGGCAAGCCTATCCCTGAGCCCAAGCAGCAGCACGCCCCTAGCAGAATTCAAGTTAATAACAAGAACATTTTTAGAGTGTGACAGCACCCTTTTTATACCCAAAAATCCCTTTGTCTAGCAGGGTGCAGGCAGTGTGAGAACCAGCTACAACTGGTTATAAGGAACTCCTTTCAGTGTGAGGGGCAGAGGTGACAGCCGCCCAGCAGGAGGTGGAGCCAGCATTGTGGCAGGCAGGCACAGCCCTATTCACTCCCAGGTGCTATCTCCTCCCACCACTCTAGTTGCAGATGCAGTCATTCAACCAAGGGCTGACTCAGACAACCTCCTGGGGGCTCCCCAGCCCCAGTCATCCTCAAACCAGACAGTCAATCCACAAGCAGGCCCAGGCACTCCTGGGGCCAGGCTCCTGCCAATCAAGTGCCAGCAGACTCACTACACATGCACACACATGTCTAGAAGTGGCACTTCCGAACTAGACACATTCATGCCACATACATCATTACGCAGCATTCAATCTCACGAGTTCGCACATACCAAACTCAACCCTGCACTCCCCACACATAAGGAACTACCATGGTCACACATATTCCTCATGCATTCCTATGGGAGGGCAGGTCACTCACCACACATACACAGAGAGCTCACGCACTTTACACTGTACCACAGTCCAAAAGTGCGCAAAGGCCTAAATTCACCAACACCAGGTTCCAGCAACAGGCTAGGAAAAAGCAAAAAGTTTCGGGGTGAACCTGCCAGAAAAGGGCCAGGTCCAACATAACCCCCTTCCAGCCAAAACGCAGGGTAGACCAATCACTCCACTGATGGGTTTCCCTGCTTTGGGCGACAAAACACGGACACGGGCTCGCACGGCAGGGACATCCTCTGGTTTTTCGCCACTCTGAACCCACATGGATTTCTCTCAACAAAAGCTCTCTGGCACAACAAGGTACCCCACTGGTACTCTCTATTCATCCACGGCCAGGACCAGGCCCTAGGCCATCCAAATGTCACAGGTCCTGACCAATCCACAGAGTGGGGGGCAGTAACCCCTGGCACACAATAGCCATTCTCCACTCTCCCTCTTAGTGTAGCTACAACTAACACTGATCCTTTAACCTAGGGACCATACCCTCAGGCTGACCAGAGGTCACAGGCAAGAATGCCCCACCCTACCTCTACTTCTGGGGTTCCGCACCCTCCCAGGGAGGCACCCGCCAGAACACATCTCTCCCACCAGAACAGGACCTCTCTCCATCAACTGGTCTACCACCTGGGATCTGGATACTATTTCACTTCATACTTACAGGAAGTCAGATCAGGGCGCAATGGAGAAAGCACTCAAGTCAGGTCGAGGGTGCATTAAACCATGATATCTGTCAAATAGGAAGAGTTTCCAACGTGTCCAGTTTAAAGCCCTCACTCTTGCCCATGGAGCCCTTCACAAATCAGGGCCGCTGTATCTTAGGAGATGCTTTGATTTCTACGTCCCCCGAAGATATTTGCGGTCAGCCGCGCAAACCACTATTCCATGCTTTTGTCTTACGCGAATGGGGGGTAACTCTCTTTCCTTTAAGGCAGCCAAAGTCTGGAATTCCCTTCCTCGTGAATTGCGGAATATTCAAGATCCCAGGCTGTTTAAGGAGCAGCTAAAGACCTTGCTTTTTAATTAATCCACAGCTCCTCGCATTCGCAGTTGGTTTTCGCGCAGGGACACTCCTGAGTATCTGTGTGCGTTATAAGTGTTAATAACATAACGTAACAGTTTCAGGTCCTTTTTGAATGTTGTTAGGCTACCAGAGAAAGACTGGTTTGTGTATCAAGGCAGCACACATGGAAATAGCAAAAACGAGGAGAAATTAAGCATTTCTCCTTGTTTCACTGCCTTAAGACCAGGATTTTTCTGGTCTTAAGTTCAGCACTGCCATCTATTAACGTCGCCCTTGTAAATAGGTGGCAGTGTCTAATTCAGTGGTATGCTCACCACAACAACCACTGCACCCCCCTTTCACCCTTAGTTTAGCGTGAAAGGGGCCCTATCCTCAAGGGAGCGTTAAGCCACTTAATGTGGCTTTAAGCCACTTTAAGTGGGTTAACGCTGCCTTGAGAAGAGGGTGCCAGCCCTATCGCCACGGGAACGTCAAAAAAAGTGATGTTCCTATGGCGATAGGGGCTTGAGGATATGCCCCAGAGGATGCTGTGATGCACCCTTTTTGTAAGCCAAAGAGAATCTGAATGTGGCCACCTGATGCACATGTTAATCTGGGTATAATTCACTTCATGCCCGAAAAGCATCTGACATATTTTGTTGTCATAGATTTATAGGATTTATCATGGTACTGATAATCAATTGAAGCATAAAATTGATACAATAAACAAGTATGTGCAATTGTTATTGCAATATGGCAGGCAATGCATGCACATTTTTAAAGGAGACATACAAAAAAAATGACACTGATAAATGTATTTAGAAAAAGTTTTCTGTGCTGAAATACAACTGATTAAAACTGTAGTATAAGGTCAGGCTTTTCAGAAATCCATTTGGAGCGTATTCCAATAAAGAAAGGTTGCTCTGTTGGAGTTTTGACAATATTGAATTACATTCACTAGGTAGAACACGCTTTGGCAATACCAATAGGTCTATCTTTAAAGGAATGTTGTGTAGTAATGAGAAGCGTTACAATTATATAGCATGGTAATATATATGTATTCGTGTGGAAGCAAAGAACTGGAGAATAATATTGGTGTAGATTAAGAGGTCAAGTGGCAGTTGCGCTGTCAAGCCAGACCTACAAATCCATGAAGGTTCATGACAGCCCTCCTCCCATCTGTGCTGCTGTCAGAGAAAAACAATATAAGTGATCTTGTTATCTAAGATATTTTAATAGCATTTCAATGACATGTGTGCACCCCTGAAAGCTCAAGCTTAGGATGCTGGACAAATAACATGATCACAGTTGTGTGACATGATCACAGTTGTGTGGAGTGCACCCACTTCTTTGTGGAAGCATAAACCTTCTTACCAATCAAAATAAGTGCTCCTGGTTCCCAACATGTGGGCGGAGCCGAAGCCTCTCTTTAGCGATGCTCACATAATTGTCTGGCAACAGCTGCACTGTCAAACCAGACCATAAAAATACATATTTTATGAAAATCAATTAATTGAAACCTAAGGAGCGAAAAACGTGATTGCTGCTGAGGGCCACTTTAAATATAAACCCCACTTAGTTTCATCTTATATGTAAATCAAATTAATGGTAGGACTACGTACCTACAGAAGTATTGATCAGTGCAACTACCTTAATATATTATAAGAATTACTAAATTCTTTTGTTTTCAAGGAGTATACAATGATAATTATAACCCTTGCAAATCATGTACACAAAAATAATAGGGAGTATGTATACTTTATATTTTCTAGTCTTGAGAATGCGAGAAGCACGTGAAACATGTTGGCTAGCCCTACAATTATCAAGAATATATTATTGCAACAAGAAATAAGACAAATTACACGGATTGCAAGTAAAGACAACCTCTTTTCTTTTAATCAATAATCTTTCAATAGTGGTAAAAGTTGTTGCATCAGGCAGTTCCTTATCACCAAACACATGTAACAGTTCCAATCAGAAATGTTTTGTGAATCTGCCCCAAGTGTTGTGTTTGAGGTACTAACCTATGATCATTGTTAGGAAGATGTTTTGTGAGATGATGTTGGGACTTTGTAATAAGTAGAAAAATTAAAGTGACTTCTAAATTAAAAATTGCTAGTTTTGATGATCTGGTGGAAAGAGTTTTAGCAAAAAAAAGTGTAAATTGCAGCAAAAAAGCTCCGAAAATATGCAAGGACTGTGGTTTGAAATGGATTTCAAATTGTAACTGCGTAACTTGAGATATGAAGTTATAATCCTTTTTATTAAATAAAGAAGCGTTTAAGCACTAGCCAAAGCTTGTAATTTATTTAATATCACATTTAGACAAAACGCTATTGGGTACTTTGACTCTTTCCCACTCTCCAACACTCCCCATTACAGAGAAGTTATGGATTGCTCATCTAACAAGTCTCTGTTGGGAAGAGGAATACTACTCTTCCACTGTGACAGTCTGCACAATTATTTTCTTGAATTTGTTAAGTTTAGCTAATGTAGCTAAAATACCAGATTCTGTAAGTCCGGCTGAGATTTGACTGATGTTGGATCCTAGGTTTGGTGATGGGTCTCCTAAATTGCAGGCCACAGCTGGTCTCCCATTATTTATGTTTGTGGTGAAAACAGGCTAACTCTGTCATCATGGAGAGGAGGAGTAATAAAACCATTCTACAAAAAGGGAGGTCATAATGAACCAGCATTATATAGACTGAATTTCTGACTGGACTGTGAAGCTAAATCACTGTTCACGGGGCCAAAAAGGAATATATAATTTTGATAAACCTCTATATACATCCCTGAGAAAAAAACAGTGGAGCACAGCAGCTGAAGAAAGAGCTCACTAAACTATTAAGCTTTGAGGATACAAACAGTTGGATTATCAGTGGGGACTTCAATCTAAATATGCTCTGCAACCCAACAACAGATATCACCAATGAGGAGGATCCATTCGCTTGGGAGCCATACTCTCAAGATAACACCTCTGGAGGCAGAAGCTCGAAAACAGTATGGAGACTGCTTTCATCAGTAGAAGAACTGGGCTTCCGAACACTTAATGGCAGATTCCCAGGGGACCGCCGTCAAGCAGCAACCTTTCACAGTACAATGGCCAGTTCCACAATTTATTTTACATTCCTTTCAAGCAGTTTGTACCAAAAGGCAAGATTACAGTCACCATCTGTCTCAGGAAGTTACGATTGATGCCATCTCAATACTAAACCCACCTACTGCTAACACACACAGCTTAGAATAAACTGTGAACGAGAGGCGGGTAAAATGCAGAACGGATGACCTACAAAGTCGCCTATTCCACACTAAACAGGTATTAGGCGAAGTGCAAACAGGAACAACAGATCTGATTGACAGCTGGGAGGTGTTTACCAGAACATTACAAAATAAAACAGGAGCAAAAAAGGGCAATGGCCGTGTTGAAGGGACGGTCAAAGTTATGAGGCACAAGAGTAATTTAAACTTTAATTTAAATTTCAGAAATAACACTCATATAACAAAGCTTAAGACCTTGATCAATCAAACACTTCGAAGACTGAGGATAGACCCTGCGGCTCAACAAGAACTGAGACGCCTAAACAAGAAGCAGAAGAAACTCTGTGGGCCAAACTATTACATGATATTAAAACAGGCAACAGTGCACAGTTTTGGCAGGAGATCAATAATCTGACAAGCGAACAGAGTCAGGGTATTGAATCTTATGCCACAGAAGAAGCCTGGACAACTTTTCTTGGCTTACATTTTAACAAAATTCAAGAAACCAGGCAAGGGCTACACAATCCCTAAAATGACACCAAAGTCCGTCTACTACAATCTAATGAAATTAAGGCGTTGGAACAAGAAATTTCAATTACAATTGTGCAGATCTGTAAAAGAATTTCAAAGGGAAGACAAGAGGGTGTGCCAGGGCCAAATGGGATTCCCCCCATTTTGTTCAAACAAAGACCCTGAATTCTGGGCTGCCATTCTTAAACTATTGTTTGACAAGATCTTACAAACGTTATTAATCCCAACATGCTGGAGGGGGCCATCATCTTTCCAATCTATAAAAAAGGAAATAGAAATGACCTGAGAAGCTACCGGATAATATCCTTACTTGACAACGAGGCCAAATACTTCGCAGGCCTACTACTCCATCAATTAACATAATGGGCAATAGAAGTTACGGCAATTCCATACAAATAAACCGGGTTCTGCAAAAACACAGGGACGACTACCAATATTCTAGCTCTATCCCTAATGATTGATGCCGCTTTCACAGCAAAACAGCCCCTATACCTGTGCTACATCGATTACAGCTCCGCAATCGACTGGATCAACAGAAACCTTTTGTGGCAAAAACCAAGAAAGTTGAACATCCCGTCACTGCTCTTAAATCAACTAATCCTCCTGCATAGTGACACGTGGGTGCAGGTTAAACTAGGTAATGGTGAATATCTATTTAGGAAGATCCCAACAAGCACATGGGTTAAACAAGGCTGTGTGCTACTCCCAACACTTTTCAATCTATTTATGGGAGAGCTATCACCTTTGCTGAATGAAAGCAACTCGCATGCACCGAAGCTGGTGGGTACCCAGCTGTCCAACCTTTTCTACGCAGACGACCTGGTAATCATTAGCCGAACCCCAGTAGGCTTACAACGGCTGTTGCACATAACATCACAATATTCTGCAACACATATGTTTAGCATTAACCAAGAGAAATCCAAAGTCATGTGAATTAAAATCCACAATAAGAAACAACTGGTTATTGGCATCAATGAAGCTGGAATACAGATATTTGGGGGTCAATATAGACGACAAGGGCAATTTCAAGCCACAATACGATGCCATAAAAAAGAGATGTCTAATGACTGCTGTAGTTTTAAGAAACTTTAAAAACAAGATCACTGGTCCCAGCCTCCTTACTCTTATTATGGTGATCCAAGCAAAACTAATTCCAGCGATTACTTATGGCATTGAGGCTGTGAGGGAGGGACGCTGCTACAGTTGATGGCACCGTAGCAAGACCACTGTGCATGATCTTTGGCTTGCCAAGTTACACATATCCCACACAGATGAGACTTGAATTCGGGCTCCAAAGAGAAGAGCTGGCACGCAAAGGATCATATATAAAAGCTGGCACAAAATAAGCAGGGGAGAATCAAAAACGCTGAATGCTTTCCTGTGGAAGGAGCTACAAACCAAAGAACTTGCCCTGCCAGGCTTTATTTGGAGGCTGCCATCTACCAGCTGGGGCTACGCCAGCTTTGGGAACTCCCAGGGGCCCCGGCAGGCTTAAAAAGTTGTAAACAAGACTATCAGGAAAGAATACCTCTGACAGGAGAAAGCATCCCTGGTAGAGCGTTCACACGTCTGGCTTACAGTACAATCCTTCCTTAAACCCTTGCGTCAAGGATACTTCCAGACTGGCTTCTCAAAAAAAACTAAAGAGACATTTTTGAAATTGCGCATTGGGCTGCTACCGTTGGCAAATCATCTACCCCTTGGCTATGGGCTCAGACACCAGTAAAGTGTTGTCTTTGCGGCAAAGATGAAGAAAACATAGTGCATCTGATAACCATTTGCAGGGAACTACTACAAGATCGAAGGGCCCTCCTGAGACCGTTCTTCAACAGAAAAAAGATACCGTCTTGCAGGCAAGCGGTGCTGGCATGCTTTTGCGGCAATGATATCCAATTGAGCTGCTGGGTGGTAAGATTCCTAGTAGCGGCCGAAGGCTGACCCAAAAAACTAACAGAACTTCATGGAGTCAGGAGTACGGATGCAGAGGAGAACACACTTTCATGACACACTCGAAGAAAAGCTCCTGAATGCCCCAGCGGAGAAATAGGAAGAGCAGCATCGACAATTGGAGCTTTTTGATCCAAGACACTACATCTGAAGGGGCGACGGTCACGATCTTAAAATTACTCCGGTAATGAATATTTTTGGGTATCACGTTTTAAACTTTTGATGGTCCAAAACTAGGATAGCTTAAGATCATGCGGTGGGTTATCTCATGCCGCCCCCTTGTACCAAAGGTTCTAATAACTAGCCGGACGGAAAGGGAGACCAAGCAAGCTTAATTTACTCCGGGGGGGCTAATCCTAGCTGCTCTGCAACAACTGTCAATGCTCTTTCTCATAATAAGTCCTCCTCACTTCAAGCTTATTCTGGTAAGGGGCTCTGTTTCTAGAAATATCCGCAATTTAAGTACACTTAGCATTCCGAGCTAAGCCCCAAGAGCCGATCTTCGAGGCACTGCACCCCCCTTTAAGGATAATTTTGGAATTAAATACTCTCTATCTCTTAGCCCATGCTGGGCCGAGATTGTCAAGACGACTAACCTTGGAAATATATGTAAATAAAGCATCTAAGCACAAACTTAAATCATGCCCTGGCTTTTTTGTCTAATATATCTGCAAGGCAACCTCACATATATAGATCTAGCTAATTCTTCTTAAGACCAGAACAACCTCATATGGGTACTGAGTAATGAAATCGTTCCAACGGCCCCCTGGTCACCTTATTAAGGCTCTTAATAATCCGTACGAATGGTACTTTGTTCCCCTCCCGACATCCCCTGCAGTAGAAAGGGTTCCAATAGGGGAATTTCTGGGCTAGCCTTTATGTTTATTTGAGGCTTATAAAATTATTAATCCCAAGTTTTATAGTTTTTATCTTGTTTTCTGAACAAATAGCCTTTTAGCGTTGCACTATTATGGTAATTTGTTGTCCTCTCTTTTTTAGCTTGAAACTGTGTAAAACGGAGATTGTTTGTAATGGTTTTAATTAACTGCACAATAAATTTTACCCTACCATACCACTGTTCAAATCCTACCAGAGGCTTTGGAGGCAGTGGCGTAGCAGGGAATCCACAGGCTCTTATGTGAGCAGATTAAATGGGCTCCCAATCCCCTGGTTTGATAGTGAAAAAAACTGTATTTGGGATGGAGTGGGTGCCTTAGACCCTGGTCCCTGTTTGGAGTTTTCACCAAGGAATGAGCATGTTGCATCATATTTATTAGGTCTGGGAATAATTTCAATATGCAGAGTAATTCAGCATTTCCGCATTACTCTTGTGATAACCAATTATTGATTATAATGCAATGACGTCATGCTGCATAATCAATGCTCTCACTTGAGGGAAATTAGACAGCGAGTAGCACTGAAACAATGAAAAAGTGCAAAGGCTCATGTTCATCTTTTGGAACAGATGGTCAGGACAAAGAACTCATGTGGGATTAACCTTTTTTAAGGGGAATTGTCTGCACTTCTTTGATAATTGAGGCCTAATGTTAAACATACTTTTTCTCCATTTTCTTATGTGTTTTATATTTTTTATTTTACACTGATATGTATACAATGTTATTTTGATGTTGTTTTACTTTTTGGGATCAAGTCTTTCCTGCACTAGGCCTTGGGTGTATTTTGGATGTTTCACATTCTCACTGCTTATACTGCTGTTACACATTCTCACTGAGTGCTATATACTTTTTAGAAACATTTAGAGGGTTGTAGATTGTTGTGGATTAAATGCAGCAAATAGTTTAGTTTTTGTTTATATGTGCCTGTTGCTTATAATAACTTTCTAATGCTACAATATGTTTTTGTCCAGGGTGGGGAAAGCACCCAATGCAGTACAGGGCAGCTATCTTCCCATGCAGCAGGGGCAATTGTATATACCATGTGTGCGTATTTGCCATATGCTGTGTTCTTTGTTTTCCATACCTCTTCTTTGCTGGTCATGTGTTGGTGGCCATTTTGAGTAGTCTGTGAGTGTGTATGTGTGTGTGCACAGTAAACATTTTGTACAGCCTGTGTGTGCTTCAAATCCTTTATTCTACTTTTTAAAGTTATTTAATAGGAATAATGATTAAATTGGCCTATGACATGTTTTCCCATTTACTTGATATATGTATTTGGGCTTGTGGCTGATAACCGTACAGTATTATAGTTTTATCAATGTTTTCATTTTTAATTCCTGGTCTCCCATACACTAGCCAAAGGCAAAACACGTCTGCACCCGTCTACACCTGTCTTTGTCCAACCTGGACCATGGACCTGCCACTATGCCCCAATTCATATTTATTCACAGAAGCTTCCAGCCAGTGTGTCATTGACTAGACACCGAACTTCAGTCAAAGTTAAATAGGTTAGGGCTGTTAAAACTAAGGCACCCCTTGGCCAACCCTGTTGAACTTATGCTACCCCCTTTACACCCAGACTCTCTCCTGGATACTAGGGAAGGCAGGATGAACAGCACCAGCATAAGCTCCCTCTCAGACTTGCTATTCATCATCTATTTGAACACACTTCTCAGTTAAACACAAATAGAGATCTTCCACTTATTAGTGTCTGACTCCCCAGAAATGTTGTTTTTGGCTGATACTTGGCTTACTGAGAAATCCACACCCGAAATTCTAGCTGCCTTCCCCTAGGATAACTATATTCTTCATTTGAACAGGCAGGCCATAAACAGATGGGGAAGGAGTAGCATTGATAAAGAAAAGCCATACATTTTCTAAATTAACTTGCCCTAATATCTTCAGTGTTGGTAGCCTCATTTTCAAAATTGAGTCCCAGTCTCATCATTTATATGCATTCTCACTTACCGGTCCGCGGAATATATGCAGACTTTCCCTCAGAAGGTTTATGACTCAGTATCCCCCTTTCTAAGATATATCATGCTAAAATTCTAATCCTCTGTGATTTTAATTACTGGGCCAATGATGAGAATAGCTGCCACAAATCCCAAGACTTCACAGACTATCTTAGCTGCTTTAACCTAGAACAACACGTGTTTGCTTCTTCCCATAACAAAGGCCACACATTAGACCAAGTTGAGTCAATGTATCTACAGTTGTCAAACGTAACCGTATTACCCTGAGTTTGGGCCAGCCACTGTTGCATTGAACTCACCTTGGCCACGGTCTCTCTTCAGAAGAACAAACCACACTCTGGAATACCATTTTGGAACCGGTCACTTGTAGACATGAATAACTTCTGCAACTTTCTTGCAACTGCCATACCTGACGCGAAACACTACCGATCTCTTTGAAAAGGAGGTGGCCATCTAGTTACTCTCAGCCAGCAACATCCATGCACTCCTACATACGTCTAAATTGGTCAGACGTCAAAATTCAGATAAATGTTTCTCTGAAGACCTATATTTAGCTAAACTAGAACTGTGCCAAAGCAAGAGCAAATGGGGGAAAGATTACTGGCCTGAAATGAAAGACATTTTTAAAACCCATTTTAGGGATTACAAAGTCCATCTCCACAAACAAATATAAGGAGATTTTTTAAAAAGTGTTAGAACTATCTAACCCTGACAAACTCACTCTACCCTTCTCAGAACATCTGTATACTTAACGCCTTCTTCATTGATATGATCAAAACTATAAATGATAGTATACCTATGATTACATTCATGAACTGTGTCAAATCTGAGGATAGGAACCGTACCAAAGTAACCAACTTTCCCTCTATAAGTAATCAACATGTTATGGAACTCCTGCCCAAGTTTAAGTCGGGTGCAACCAATGATTCCTGCCCCCCAAGGTCCTACAATCTGTCTTCTCAACCCTCCAAGGTCCTGTTCTGTCCCTCCTTAATTCCTCAATTTCTCAATGTCATGTACCAAGCTCATTGAAGGATGCTATGTTCATTCCACTTAGCAAGAAAGTCGGCAAGGATCCCCTCATAGTGAAAAACTATCAGCCAATATCTTTGCCGCATTTCCTGGCAAAAGTGCTGGAGGCTCACGTGGCACAGTGTCTGTGATCTTTTATTGAAGAAACTAAGGGCCTCCTTTATGAGGCCCCCTGTGCCATAGGAATGTCACTTTTTTTGATGTTCCGTGGCGCAGAGGCCTGCGTGATATTTATCATGCAGCACTAAGCCACTTTTTTGGCGTACTGCTGCCTGATAAATATCAGTACCTTTAATGCAGTGTTCTGTGTTTAAGAGGTGCGCAATGGGTGTTGCTGGGGGCCTTCCCAGCAACATCCATGGCCTTTTGACACTGTCCAAGATTTATGAGAAATTGTAAATCTAAGGCAGTGCCAAAAGGGGAGGCGTAAGGGAGGCCCAACGGGGAGAAATATCTTTATTTCTCCTCGTTTTTCTTTTTCTATGTGTGCTGCATTCTGCAGCACATGTAAAAAGAGGAAAAGCCTCTTGTGATTATTTTTTGTACAGAGAGGTTTCCCTTCCTGTACAAAAATAATCATCCCCGCAAGGCTGGCGCAGGCAGCCCATTGTGTCCCGGCGCAGGAGAAAAGGACAGGAATGCGCCCTATCTTATAGATACAGCGCATTCCTGCCCTTTTTTTGCCGTAGGGCAGCGCAGCAGGAAGGCCTACTGCGCTGCCCTACTGCAAAACCTCATATATGAGGCCCTACATTTTTAGAGCCGTGCCCAGCCGGGTTCCGTCCCCACACTCCACTGAATCAGTAATCTTTTCATTGGTAGACGATATGCGTCAGGAGTGTGATAAAGACTCTATAATGGCATTAGTCCTATTGGACTTCTCAGCAGCATTTGACATGTCTGAAGGCTGCGTGGCTCTGCACTAGACTGGATCAAATCCTTCCTGAAGGACGTTCCCAATCAATATGGCTTACCCCTTTCATGGCAACAGATGCCTATTTTAATTGTGGAGTGCCCCAAAGTTCCCCCCTTCACCTCAGCTCTTTAAAAAATACATCTGCCCCTCATTCATGGCTCACAAAAATGAATTTCCCTTCGCTGTTAGGAGATGCTATTATACCGAGGCCTTGACACTCATAGATCAAGGAACAACCTTGTCTTCCAGGAGGAAAGTAAGAAAACGTTCTTCAATTTTCAAACCTGTATGACAAAAAACCCAAGCCATGGTACTTAGAAAAGCCATTAGGAACTCTATGGAGAGAATATGAGGCACCCTGATCTCGAATGGAAGTAACAGGATAACTCAATCACTATTGGATGACTTAAACCAGGCCTAACAAGCCATAGGAAGAGTTTATTGTAAAGTATTGATTTGTGTTGGTATCATGTTGTGTCATGGTTGTGTTTTTGTTGCGTTTTTGTGATTGTGCCTGTTGTGATGCATTGTTGTGTGATATGTTTTACTGACTGTGGTGTTGTGTTGTGTTACCTTGTCACTGCTTCTCTTATTGTTTCGTATTGTTATTGGTTCATGTTGGGTTGGTTTTCAGTGTTGGAGTTTTGAGTTTTTGTTTTATATTTGTATTAAATTGGGTTGTGTTTTGGAGTTTTGTTGTTGGTAATGTTTCAGATGTATTCTTGTTTTGTTTCTATTAAGGTTATTCTGCATTTGTTATTATGATGGTCTTTTGTGTAGGTCTCTGTTACAACATTGTGTTGGGTTTGAGGTGAGGTATTGTTTGGTTTTTGGTATGTTCAGGAATAGTTGTTTGGTTGTTTTTTGTTTTCTAGCATCCTGCTGTGTTCACTATGTTCCTGTTTTGATGTGCTCTGTATTAGCTGCCTACAGAAAATGCTGCTACAATTCCACCGAAAAGCTGAACATATTTTCACTGACAATCATTTATCCCTGCAAATGTTGATAATATTCTGGCATTTTAATGTTTCAGTTGCTATAAACACTAATATGCCCAAAAGTGTGTTATAGTCCATGTCCTAAATTGCTCCTTACATGGCTGACTGATCCAGTTCAGAGGGCCATGGGGCAGGCAGAGGCTACTGGGCTCCAATCATTAGGGGTTCAGGTTGTTTATCACGGATGTCCTATGGTACATCCTAATATGGCTCTGCAAACTGGGCCAAGTACATCCCCTTCAACATTTGACTCTCAGGGTAGCGAGTGTGAACAGACAAAGACTTCTTAGTGAGGCAGTATAGGGTTACTCAGTCCCAGCACTCAGCAATCAACCAACAGCCACAATAAGGTTATTGTCCAGCCCAGTGCTTAGCTTTTCCTGAAATAAACTACTTTGATGGCACAATTGCAAACAGTAGTGCCCAATTCAATTAATACACACAAGTCAGTGAACTTGGGTGCAATCCGATGTAGGCACCACACCCTCACTCTCACTCTTTCCCTTCCTAGTTATTCATTTTGGTTCTGGGTCACCCAGCAATGGATAATCAAAAGTAGCCAGAATCAGTGCCGGATGAAGTTGTTCACTGCTCCCAGTTCAAACATCCAAGGTCTTTTACTTATCTTATGCCTCCTTAGGAAAGGCAATCTCTTTCAAGTCCGTCCAATGTTTCTTAGTACCAAGGAGTTACTCCTGTGTACTCAGCAAGAGATGAGGAAATTCGGCAAGGGTTTTAGTTTGCATCAGGCCAGTACACAAGCCACTTACATCAGTGGGTTTCCTCCGCCTCGGCTGCAGGTGTCACAGTGCCGGGCCAAAAGAAATCATGTCTCAGGCCGTTGCAGTTTTTGATAATGCAACTCAGTGTGTACAGGTACACCCCATAGGTCAAACAGCCAGCAGTCAGAGAAGGTTTCAGTCTTGGGCAGACCAAAGGTAGGTGTAGCCCTGGGTGGACTGATGGCAAACACACAGGTAGAGCATCTACCATGGCCTACGTCAGGCAGATGCAGCCCTGACTCAGTCTTTTCCAAGCCGATTGTTGCATAGTTGCAATATCGACAGGAACAGAGGTGAGAGACTAGAGGGAGCCCACAGGCACTAGGATAGTCCCGAGATTGCTCTCAAGTAGTCATCTTCCTGGATATCCCAAAGTCACTGAGGTGTACTGAGCCTTGTTCCTCCCAGAAAGTATCTCTCGCCGTAGGGCCAACACGCTGTTTTCCTCTCCCAGCAGACAAGCAGCCTTCTAGAAGCCTCAGACTGGTACTTGGCTCCTCCAGTAATAAAGCTAACATTGAGGTGATGTCCCCACATCTTTGGGAGACTGGTTACCAAGGAGTCCTTGGAGTACTTTGCAGAGCACTCCTTTCTCTGATCATGAATGACTTGAAACTGG
Organism: Lissotriton helveticus; assembly: GCF_964261635.1. NCBI lineage: Eukaryota > Metazoa > Chordata > Amphibia > Caudata > Salamandridae > Lissotriton > Lissotriton helveticus. Next base: position 345,433,628 of record NC_136067.1, on the reverse strand, counting down.
AACAACGTGTGTTGGTTTAGGTCACACACTTTAATACACAACTTCTAGACAGGCAATGTGGATCATCTGTCTCAAACTGTAGAACTAGCTTAGGGTGATTCTCCTTTCAAGTGCCCCCTAATCTATGCTACAGACATTGTGTAGAGCAGAGGTTTTCAAACTGGGGGTCTCGCCACTGTGGGGGCCTGAATTGATCTCTGGTGGCTACCAGGTACTGGTCAAATGGAGCCTCATGCTAAACAGTGCTTTCATTTTTGTGGGGAAAAAACAAACAATGGCAGTGAGTCTCTCTGTAACATGCCATCAGTAGCATCTTTTGTCACTCCTATGTTGGCTGGCAGTAGGTGTAAAAAGGGGAGGGGCTCGAACTAATCCTCGCCAATTTCTGGTAAAGGATCACACAGTGGGCACATTTACAGCTTAGGAGTAGCAGTTAGCCCATCACATGTTGGCAATCATGTATCTGATTGCATTTGTAAAAGGGATGACTGAACATAACTGTAATTTGTGAAATGTTACATTATCTCAGAAGCGGCCCATTGTACTGAATATTTGTGAGAGCAAGAATATTTTTTCTGGGAGGGGGGCACGGCATTAAAAAGGTTGCAGACCACTGGTGCAAAGTGATGCTTCTCACAGCAGTTAGCACCGGGGCTATCTCCATCCTGGAGGACCCACATGAGAAGCACAAAGAAGTGAGAGGTTTCTGTGCCTGGGTGCTATCAGCCGAAAGGAAAGATTAATCAAGGAAAGTCGAAAGGACAGGGGGGCCTATTACCAAGGAATAGCGATATTTATCGCAAAATGCGCTTAGTGCATTTTTTTAATCGTTGCCTATCGCTAGATATGTTAGCGGAGAAAACATGCTATTAGCAACGTTTTTCTCCATTGTGCTAAAATATCCAGCGATAGTGGCGAAATGCTTGAATATCGCTGAGAATACAGCGATATTCACGCATTAGCGACGACATGCTCTTAGCCATGTTATCCACCTCCCATTGGATAACATGGCTAAGAACTGGTCTGGGCAGGTGTTAGTATTTGAAGATATTTGCGCTTAGCGCGAATATTTCCATTGCTACGCCTGCCTTGCTAATAGGCAATAGCGACGTTAGCGACTGCTTTCAGTCGCTAACTGGTTGGGTACGCCCACTTTGCATGTCATTAGCGATAAACATCGCTGACATGCAAAGCGGGCCCCAAACCGTTCGCTATTGCCTAAAAGCTGTCGCTAACATCAGTTAGTGACAGCTTGCTAATAGGGCGTTAGAATTATCGCCGCTTAGCGGCCGAAAACGGCCGCTAAAGAGGCGATAATTGCCAATCGCCCTGCTTGATAATATGCCCCAGGGTTCACCTAAGGGCTTCCTCATCTTCCACTACAGAGTCTGCAGTCCCCCATTCACTCTTAACCAACCACTTAATGGCAACGCTCAAGAACATTAACCTGTAACATCTTGCAAAAAAAAAAAAGAACATTGCCATTTGCAGCCCTGTCGCCACTGCCCTGACTTCAGTGTCTCTTCCTTCCAGCTAAAAGAAACCAGATAATGCACTCCAACTCTCTGGGAAGTACAGTCCTCACCTCTGGCTTGTGCTAGGCGAGTCCAGGGGTATTCAGCATGGATCCCACTGGCCTCCACAAAATGTCAGAGCTGGGTCCGGGTATGACCACAAAAGTAGATATTTGCATGTGGGCCTCACTCCTATTGATACATACAGATAAAAAGGTCCGCTCACACTACTGATTTCCTCCAAAATGTGTTATGCTGCCACCATTGCTATGTCCACAACAGGGACAGCAGTCCACTGTCAGTAATGAGGGCATCATTTTGCGCACAAAATCCTGGTCTTAGGACAGGCCCAGGACCTCCTATTGTCAGGGACAAGCCGAGTCCTCTGCAAACACGCTTATCATAGTGCAGCAACAGGGACAAAATAAAAGTCAGGTTTCCAATTATCTCGTGTTCTAAGAGGTGGGCACTCATGGGAGGGGGAAACACTGTGTATCATGCAGGTGGCATTCTTGTTCCAAAGACAACCACTTTAAGCGCATCTTTAAAACGGTGGCAAGTGATAAATGCATACACTGAATGGATATCTTGGTTCCAGTCTATGAATCTATTTTAAATCTTCAGTTGCTTAGCCTCTCTCTCTGCAAAGACATTCTGTTCTTGTGTTACATGCAAGTGTTTGGGTCCTAGTGGAAACCAAGACAACGAGATACGTATACGTTTTAAATTTGTTCACCAAATTCGCAGCATTTGGGGCAAGTGTCAACCCGACGGAAACGCAAGTTGACTTCTGACGGTTCCTGACTATTTTAAACTTAACCAGAATATATTAAATATATAAGAGTTGACAGTTTGTTACAATACACATTAAGGGGCCTGTTCACATTGGTATTTTTGCAGTACGTTAAGTATTATTAATTAGTATTGGATTATGTACTCCTACATGCCTTTGGGTATTCTCCACAATACATCTAAAAAAATTAATACAGTAGGATTGTGTTAAGCAAGTAACACGAGCTGCACAAAGTCAGCAAACAAACGATCAGAACTCTGGTGCAGAGGTTTCATTATCTGTTTGGATCTAAACGAGCAAAAACGTAAACAATATTAGGTGACTGTGCAGTATATCAATAAAAAGTGCAGCAAAAAAGGGAAAGCAAAAGGACTGAGTGATGAATATGGAGAGAGTACATTGGGAAGGAGGGAGTGATAAAAGATGGTGTTCTGGTTTCTCATATAAAAGTCTTCATGTTCTGCTGCAAATCTCCATTAAGTGCAATTGATGGTCTCTGAATTCTCCTCTCTCGGAGACCCATTTGTCCTCATTTAGGAGCACTGGAATGCATTTTCCAACGTTTAGGGCTGATGCCTAGTGTAATGGTGTAAGACGCTCCATGTCTAATTGCGTGGTTCATCATTATTCAATGTTCGTTGTGTCTGTCATCTGTGAACTAGAAGCATGCCTTCCATATCATACTGCAGAGACAGAATTAGGATTCTATAATCGCTTCTGTTCTAAACAGTGCATTTGAGGCAAGCGCCTTTTCCATTTTACAACAGTGTTCAAGCACTCACTCCTCCAAATGCACTTTTCTGTCTTCCCTGCGTCTAATTTTTAAGAAAGTCGTGGTATATTATGTAGCCTAATGTTATACGCATTAATGCTCCATTATGGGGCATGCTTTATTTAAATAAATAATTCCTAGTTGCAAAGTGCAAAAATATCACCCTCATAAGGGTTTCAAGGTGCTTGAGGCCGTCGAGGAGATTAAGTGAGCTATTTCCCAGAGTCACATGATGCTGAGCTGCTGCCGGCGATCGAACCGTGACCGCCACGCTTCGGAATTAGTCGCTCCGGCTGCTGTGCCACACCTCTCCTCTTTAAAGATTTTATAGCCACTCCACAAGAACACAGATGTGATACAAAGGAGGACAGATTTAAGGAAGCAAGGACACTCCCAAATCCCAAATATGGTAATGAAAGCATCAGGATGCACCTGTCACCAGATGTGAATGCTTGGATACATAAAATGAATAACATTATGAGGCTGTGGTCATACCCCCACAACACACATAAATCTGCCTTATGTTGTGTCTTACAAGGTAACTTTTGTAATGAAGGGCATCTAATTTGGGCGACATCACTTCTGGGAGTGTGGTCAGTGAAATGCCTGCATGCAGTCCCAGCAGCAAGCAGCAGTGGGCTGAATGGGGGGACTGGGGCGGGGGGTGGGTCCACTATAAAAACAAATCACTAACCTCCTGGCCACTGCCTCTCCTGCGTCCTCTTCCTGTCTTCCTGTGAGAAACAGGAAGCAGGAAGCACCAACAGCCAATCACAACGCTGCAATGCAGTGCTGTGATTTGTCTCAGCGATGTGACATTGCACTCAGGCAGGGGCTGTTGGGGTGGGGATGTTCTCCAAGCAGACTGTAATGCAGCCTGCATGGGGATGGGGGAAAGTATGCATGACTGGTTCGGACTGCCCCAGCGGCCAACCAAACATTCATTGCTCAATTAAGACTGTTGCATTACTGCTCCCCTGCTCTTCAGCCCCACCCCACCCTCTCACACAAACTGCAGCAGCAGGGGACAAAATAAAATGATAATAACATTTATTATTATCATTTTATTTTTCCTTTCTTTTCCTGCTCCTAGGTAGTGGGGCGACGCTCCTCCGCCTTAGTGGAGGAGCCGCCATTGCCTGCATGATGTAGTCACTTAAGTTTCCCTAATTGAGAGAGTTTTAGGATATCAACCAAGTTTTCTTCATTGAGAAGTGAGAAACTGAATGCTACAGGAGAGGCACAGATGCTCTGGACTGGAACAGGAAGTCTACAGAGGAGTGTCAGGATTACCAAAAGAAGAAAACCGAATTCCAGAGCATGCTCAGATTTTTAGACAACTGGGTGCATCACAACTGGCACCACATCTATCTGATTGACAAACTAACCATCTCTAGATACTCTTGGCACACACACAGGGAGGATACCATTAGTCTGACAAATGCAGACGAGCAAGAGGGAAACAACTAGGCCAACATTACTTCTCTCTATATGTACCTAAAGACTGCAACGACAACCCTGTATCAATCACGACTGCCTCTACCCCACATCAGTTTATGGAAAGTGTAAAAAGCACACCTCTGTAAGGATCACTCCATCACAAAATAGTAATTGCCCATCTCGACTCTCAAAAACACAGCACTTCACTACCTAGGCCCTCATTATGAGCTGTGCATTTAATCTCATAGAAATATTGTACCCCATAATAATACAGCTGAGTAAATATTGCGTCATTACCTTTTTTACCTCACCCCACAATATCGTCATTCAATAGCTGAGGAATACATTGTATGTGTCAAATATCACATCCAATAAAAAATTAATATTGTAATTTACAATGTGCAATATTTAACACATGTCATGTGAAGTGCATGCACTTTCTTACGCACATGAGCAAATTTACAGGAAGTAGCCATTTCATGAGCCATGGAGTGATAGAAGCATTGGGCAGGATGGAATAACACCATATTTTTTTTCTAGGCGCTGCGCAAATGCCACAAAATTACTGAATGTAGGAAGGAGACACCCATTTTGTTTTCACATTGAAGAAGAACTTTGTTTATTCACAATCAATAGCCATCCTTCCACTGGATTGATACCCCGTTGCCAAAAAGCACATATATCAAAATAATGGACCACAGTAGGCAGCATAAATGTAAATATTTATTTTAATGAGCATTTATATATTAAAATGGAGAACTTGCTATGGCAACATGGGCCCTCAATACAAACTGCCTATTCAATTGAAATATGTGTGATAACTACAGTTACTGCACATATTGCGATTATAATATTATTTTTAGATATTGACTGGGTTGGATTTGATCTGGTGCAACAAATGTCATGACATTTACTGGACACCTTATACTGAGGGCATTTATGTAGGAGTTATTATTATGAATGCCATGGAAATTGATATGATATTTATGGCATCATATAAAATACAGCTCCAGAGTGATTGGAATTTATCTGGTAAGTTAACTATCATCCAAGTTTTGGGAAACAACATACTGATATTGGCCAAGTAAAAACAAGGCCTTTCTCCATTATGTAATTACAGCAGGTTTGTCCTGCTAAAATTTAACCGCTACCGCGCTACTGCGTTTTCCCGCGGTACGCGGGAATTTAAAAAATGGCTTGATCATGACAAAGCCAGCTCGTCATCCGCGCACCGCAGGTAACGTTGATGACGAGCTGGCTTTGTCATCAGCATCGAAGGGGTTAAGAAATGGTACAACATTTTTGGACCTGATAATAACTGGTATCGATAATCATTGCATGATTTATTATTGTGATCCATCTCCAAGCAAGCGTTTGCAAATGGATCGCAATTTAACAGACCATATCTCATGCGGGGTTTAATGTGATGTACATAGTTTTAGATTCTTCATTGTAACATGCTCCTTTTGTCTTACGGAATAATTCCTCCTCCAAACCTGACTGTTAAGATCTCTTTATGGCAGAGATCTCCAAACAGTTTGATGTTCAGACCTCCTTGTCAAAAGCATTTAGGCGTAAGGACCCCCAACTGACAAAAATGTCTAAACCTTTGGCAGCCTCATCATTGTCAACTATCGGCAACCATAAACACCCCCAGTTCCCACAGCAAATCATTTATGCATTGGGGAAATAAATTAAACAGTGTTTAGCAAACCAAAGCTCAGTTGTTGGGGGCGTGGTCAAAGGTGTGGCTAAAAACAAAGGGCCTAATTTATGAGGCATTGGCATAGGGCAGCACAGTGCATCGAGTCTTCTTGCTGTGCTGCCCTACGCCATGAAAGGGCAGGAATGCGCCTTATTTATGAAATATGGTGCATTCTTGTCCTTTTCCCCCTATTTTGGCTTAAACATTGCTGCCTAGGGCCAACACAGGCAGGATGGTTTTTGTGCAGGAAGGGGCTCCTTCCTGCACAAAAACAAACCTGAGAGGGGTTTTCCTCTTTTTATGTGTGCTGCAGAATGACGAGGAGAAATTAAAACATTTCTCCATGTTACCCCTGCTGTGGGTAGGCGTAAGGTTTTGGCACTGCCCCAGGTTTACATGGGTTTGTAAATCTGGGGCAGCATCAAAATCCATGGGAACATCCACTGCATCGCCTATGGAACGCCTGCTTGACATAGAGTAAGGCAACGCAGCAACTTGCGCTGTTTTGTCTTACTCCATAGATATGAGTCCATGCAAAGCCATGCAGAGTGACTTTGCCTTGCCTCATAGATATGATTGAAAAGCTTAAAAAAAAGATGCACCAGTGGCACAAGCCTCTCATAAATCAGCGGCAAAATATTTTGTTTGTGTTTTAGGTCTTTCACCATCAGGTAGCTACATATAAAATAATGGGTAGCTTAAATGAAAAATAAATTTAAAAAGTTGTTACTTAGTGGGAAATGCATGTATAGTACCTTATAAAACCTCTATATGCATTGCACTGCATAGGTCTGTGTGAAACCAGAGAGAAACAGAATTAAATGTGGTTAGTGCAGTGGAAAATAGTGACTTGTGTATCTTTATTTCTATGATGTGACAGAAAGCACTGTGAATGTGTAAGGCATTATTTTATATTTGCATTACACACATTATAAGATAGACTGCTACAAAATGTGCAAAGAGTTTTAGGATAAAATGGAGCTTCCAAAATGTTGATTTGTGTAATAACGGACCATAAGTAATGCAATGCATTATTTTTTATGCATAACTGTCCCTTCAACACCTTCTCAGGGGGACTAAGTGTTGTGTAAATACAGTTATCATTAAAGGCACACACTTCATAGCCCAGTTTCTAACAACCACACCAAAAAAAACATATCTTTGCCATCACAATGCTTCAAGTGATTCAAGCAATTAAAGCCAGAACCACTCCCAAGCATCCTTTACATTTGCAGATTAACTTGTAGCGTACATTTGCATTTCATTCAGGCAAGCAGGCACCCTGGCACTTCTTGACTTTGTCCAAAAGGAAGAGCACCTTTTTTATTACAGGCAGAAGTTAGGCCTGGAAATACGCGACCCCCCTTCCCAGGACTCCTGGGCCCCCTGGGGGTCTCACCACACAGACTGAAAAATTCTGCTTTATGGTAATGTATGGGAAACTTTTCCCAATACTTCATTATATGGAGCTCTTCAACCTGACTGTGGAGGCTCCCAATTATAAAGTATATGGGAAAGTAAACAAGTTTAATTAACTTGGAAGAAATTTGTGAAAATATTTTAATTTAAATTTTAATGTAAATTTATTTTATATGTTTATTTTAAATTTAGAATTAAAGCAAAAAATGCTACAACACTATTATTTTAATTTTGAAAAAAATCCTTAACCACTTAACTGCAAAGTAAATTCCGCCACAGAGTGGCAGTTTGAAAGAGTTGTCGGGGCCGCGTCAGCCAACGGACGTGCGCAGCACTACCGAGGTAGTGCTTGCGAAGGACGTTGGCCGACGCGTGCAACGAAGGGGTTAATTATTGTAAATATATCAAAATAAAAATATATTTGTTTTCAAGTTTAAATTTAAAAACAAATTCCCACATAAAGTAAATTATGCATTAATAATGAGTAAAAGTGATGCATAGAACCACTTTAATGTAATTTGATTATATTTAATATGATTTAACGTTACATTATTTTTTAATGCAAAGGTAATTGTAGTGTTTTACTATTTTAGATATGTTTTAACATTGAATATATGTTATCTTTATAATATATATATATATATATATATATATATATATATATATATATATATATAGAGAGATAGATAGATAGATAGATAGATAGATAGATAGATAGATAGATAGATAGATAGATAGATAGATCGATAGATAGATAGATAGATGCATACATAAAAAACAATTTACAGTCTTTTAATTCAATCTAACCTATTGTCCATTTGGCTTTTATTTTAAGTTCTATGGGAAGGTATTGCAGTACCAGTCAATGGCCATGTGTGGTGTGAGCTGGAGTCATTTCACTACTGTTTTACGTCCCTTTTTGGCAGTAGCAACTTTGAAGGGCAGTTTATTAATAGCAGAGGCTTACTCTTTTGTGGGTGGGTATCTGTTCCTCTCTCAGCACCTATCCTGATACTCTCTTAACTGCTTCTTACACCTCCTTAAATGCTTCCCTTTTAGTAGTCAGCAGTCCCCAGTTTCCTGCCACTCTTCCCTCTCAACATTTACCACTAAAACGTATATTTATGTGTGTGAATACTCCAAAGTCAGGTGGAGATCTTAGCATAGAAACGTTAGTACAGTCAGAGGCATACATTCTGCACATAAGTTTGTGAATGGTATTTTGTAGAACATTTGTAGTACTGAAAAAAAAACTACACTTCTTTAAAGAATACTACATCACATTTCATTAACAGTCCACGAATGAGCTACTGCTTCTATAACTCGTTGTCATTGTGCTGCTGAATTGCAGCATGACATGCATATTTTCCACCTGTTGGTGGAACTCCACAGAATCTTGCTGAGTTTTTTATTTAAAACGATTCAAAAAGGGGGGTGGTGATGGACAGAGTATCTGAATTAAGGAGAACACTCCTACCCAGTCAAAATATCAGGGCTTGATCCATCACCGTTTTTTAGCTCACTGCACCATCCCAGTTCAGAAACTGGCTACATGCAAATTAGTCTGTCCCTGGCCCAGTGCATCATGGGAACCGGGCAGACCAAACTACCAAGCCAATTCTTTACTGGAAAGGAAACTAGCTTCCGGGGACCGGTTTCTGGCATTACAGCCGTCTTCGGCCCGGCTTGCTTGAATCCTGATGGTGCAGTGCCTTAATCAGTCCTTAAACTTCCCTAAACTCATCCCATTTAGTTGTAAGTATTCCCCATTTTCCAGACATTTCCCTTTGGTGGACATCTCTGCACATCAACGATAGGAGTATGTCAGAATCTACTTATATTATATTTGGGTGGCTTTACTTGAAGAACTTCTGTCATCCTGCCTCAATCATAAACACTAATTTGGAACCTGTGCCATACTCTTTTGGAAATAAGTCCAGTATAGATTCCATGGCAGGGTTTGCTTTCTCAAATACTGATGCATTGTGCTATTTGTGTTCCTTTCTGGGGCTGACAGCAGGATGGGTGTTATATAGATAATTATTAATACTTTGAATATATTGTTACCAGCTTAATGATCACCTGCATCAATACTTGCCTTGTTTTGAAACAAGATTTGACCATTAACCATTCAGAACTTTCTTCTGTCATGTGTTGCATTCTGGAAAGTCCATGCATTCTATCAGACAGAGATCTGTAGAACAGACCTACGTTCCTCTCACCTGCTCTGTGCTGCAGCTAGCTCACACTGGTTCTGTGGTACATCTGTTCCAAAAAGTGTGAGATGGATTGAGGGATTAACAACTGGCTCCTATGTTCAGAATATGTACTTAAATTACAATTACTGGGAGTTCTTGTTTTCCACACCAGCCACCTGCACTGGTGAATCTTTGAAAACCTGAGACGAATTCTGTTTCCTGCTACTGCCTTTTGCAATATCCAGCTTTCCAGTGGCTGCCCTATGCAGCATTGTGATTTAAATGGTTTTTCTTCGCCTCATAGTTTCACCATGTTTCTGTCTTTTCTTTGTACCTTCATGTTGTGAATTGCTATTTTCCATGTTGGACCTCTAACCATGTATTCAGTTCCTGTTTAGTTCCTTGAGTTTGTTACCTTTGGGTAACCGTGTCCTGAATTCCTGTGTTAATTACATGTACCAGCAGGACATTCCCTGTTTCAGCGCCTCTTGGGTACATTCTTCAAGTTACTTGTAGTACCCCTGTATCCTTCTGTTTCATATTGTCTAATTTTCTCCTCTTGATATTTCACTTTTCCAATTCTGGTTAATTTTTTCCCTCTGGTTTTCTGTTCCATTCAAAATGTAGTCCATTGTCTGCTGCAGGTCTTTATTCATTTACAAGGTGACCGTAGATGTGTTCTCCTTTCTGATCAGGTAAGGGACGAACTTAACAGCAAGCCCAAATTAGCTAATATAAATCCTTAGGGCTTTCCTTAAGTTCCTGAAAGATTCCTTGGCATATACTAAAACATACCTTAATTTGATCAAACATCCTTGCTTACCTCTTATCTCTATCCCTGGTGCTATTTACCGCCATCTTCTATCGACTGTAGACCACAGTTTATTCAAGGTGGTATTTCCTCTGGAATCATCCATTCCTGCCTTTACTCCCTAACACACTGGTTGAAGCGGGGGACTCTAGAAGCAGGTTTGTGATTAGCACTTTGTAGAGCAAGACCAGTACTACTTTGCCTTGTTGTGCAGTTTTCGCTAATCAGTAGGAACTGTGCATTTGTGGATGACATAAACTTTGGGATGGTGACATACTGATTCCGTGCACTCCCTGAAAGTATGTTGTCCCTTAGACTAGCTAGTTCACAGTGCCACCATAAGCCCCTCTAACCTAGACAGGGAGTGGACAGTTCTGGCAATCAATGAACATGACAACCCTGTTCCCTCAGGAACCTTGGTAACAGACTTTCAGTCATACACTTGTGCTCTCTTTTGCTCAGGGAAATATACAAAGAATACACAGAGGGAAGTTTTCAATGTTTATTGAACCAAAGTGATTCTTGTAAAGAAAATATGTGCTGCATTGATCAAGATACAGAAGCAGATGAAAGTTATAGTAAACATCAGGACAATGACCAGAATGAGAAGTTCCACGATTGTGCAAAGACAGCATATATATGCAATGTGTAAAAAATAATATAACAATTCTGAGTACTCCTACTATTCAAAATCCTGAACTGCGTTTCTAGGGTGTGTGTATGTTATGCCATGAAACCCCCCACTGGATGAACCTACCCCAATACCAGGTGGGTAAGAATGTAGGACCCCTTCTTAGTCACGAGCTGGACACCCTCACGGAGATGTCAGTCAATTGCTGGGCAAAAGCTTCAGCATGTAGGGACCTTTCAAAGACAGCAAAATTGCCTCCTCTGACTATGCCCGGAAACAGATATTTGTACATATAAAAAGGCATCCTAACCTTGGGCCGAGATTGTGACTAAGCTGCCATTGTTTGTATTGTACAAATAGCTGTGTCACCATATGGATATAAAAAACAAACATATTTGCACAACATATGTGTAGGCCTTGTGCCCAATACCAAGGCAATATGATGGTGTTCAAATTTGATTTGTGTAAGCAAGGTCCGTGTTTCCAGGAAACAAAGCCAATGTGTTTCAAATGCATGTCAAAAGTCAATGTGGAAAGTGAAGGGAACTTTATGACTCATGTGTGTACATGTATAAATGGCAACGTTTCCTACAAGGCCTAACTGGGACACATGATAGCCTACTACAACATGCAGGGGCTTATTCACAAAGACATTCTGGAGCACGTAAAGTACTACTACAATGGTCCAAATTGCTGCTACAAACATGCCTTTGTGAATTAGCCACAAACATGATAAATGGGAACATTTAGAGAACATCCATAAACATCTAGGGGCAGATTTATGATAACTGGGGCATCCCCAGGGATGCGCCAGTTATCTTGCGCCGCTGCTCCGCCACCCATGGTGCGCCGCATTTACAATGCGGCGCACCATGGGGCAAAAACGGCACAGATGCGTGACGCATCTGTGCCGTTAAGGTGGCACATTGCTGGAGTTGCGTTGCAAGCGCGACGCAGCTCCAGCAAGGCTCGGGGGTGCCCCATCTTTGCAATGCTGCGTCAAGACCTACGCCCGCTTCAAGCAGGCGTAGGGTTTTGACGCAGCATTGGCCTGAAAGTGACTGAGTGAAATCTTATAGATTTCACTCAGCCACTTTTGCGAGGCGCACCTGCCCCGGAACGCCCACCCTGCGCCGGAACACCCACAAGCGGCGCAGGGCTTTACAACGTGACGCATCTGCCTAGATGCGTCACGTTGTAAATCGGTCGTAGGGATGCACCACGTTTACGCAGCCTTGCGTGACGCAACAGCAGCGTAAACATGGCGCAAGGGCCTCATAAATCTGCCCCCTAGTATGAATAGAAAGGACTGTGTGTGCCCTCATTGCATCATTTCTTGACGGCAGTTGGGTGTTTCTGGTCTGATTCACAAAGTCACTTAGAGTACGTGAAAGGGTTCTTGTGTAATACTACTTCATGTACTCAAATGGTATTGTGAATTGACCCAGAAATTTATGAACAGGCCCCAACACTTGAATTTCACGTGTCTTTGCTTATGTGTTGTAGTCGCTAGGTGGAGTCAGCGTACCTTATTTGAGACTGGAGTGACAGCAGTACATTTATCTCTAGCAGTTAGAAGTAGTATGAGGGTGCACCACTTTGATTTATCTCTTTATAAGACTTTGACTCCTCCTAGTATGGAACAACTAATATTTTTTTTTGCTAGAATTGTGCTACAGTTTATACAGAAATAGGAGTGCGAAGCAGTTATGATTTATAGCTAAAATTATACATACCCCTTACGGAACGGATTCTGTTAGGAGATGTCCAGGAACAAACACACCGTCAGGACAAAGAGATGGTGTGATTATACAGACAATTGGCACAGATAAGAGATTCATATTTGGGAAACCCAACACAATATTGCCTGGACACTGTTTGGTTCTTCATCATTATTCATCTTGAAACTTCACTTAATATTTGATTAGGGAGAACATTAACAGTTTAACAAGAAGGCACGTCGTTGATCTTATTAAAATTGAAAAGGGAGAAGTTGGTGGAGGGCCAGGAAAATCATGACAAGGTTTGCTTCGGCAGTGAGGGACACCGAGGACTGAGGGCGAAGGCACCAGATGGATTTAAGCAAGGATCAATAGTGCTAAAACTGATGTAACCTTCTATTATAAGGCAAATTGGATTTAGAATTGCATGCTGAGAAAAAAAGCCAAGCCAGCACGAGTTGTTTTTGCATGCTGAAAATAAAAGGCACACCAGCGTGAGCTAGTTAGCTTTAACCCAAAACAGAAGCGATTGAAAATATTTACTTCTAATCCCAGGCCAACCCAAAGCATTGGGTTTTGTAGTCGATGAAACTGATCTTTTTTTCTAAAAATATGATTGAAATATCCTACAAGATGCATCAGAATGAGAATAAAATCACAGCTTGTATTTCTCAGTTTCTTACTATTAAGGACAGCACATTATAATAAATTATGAACAAAATGATATATTTTTTCTGAAGAACATGAGGCTACCATGTAATCACTTGCAGTTCAAAATCTACTTTCTCTAAAAAAGCATTTTCGAAAATAGAATACCATACCACAATATAATATGTTTACAAACCTTCTTTCAGAGTATTTCTTGTTGTCAAAAATTGATTCAGGCATAACAGAAATCAAAGAACAGATCCAATGTAGATGATTGGGCCCCAGATAGAAGTGAGGAGGCTTGCTGGAAAATTCCTTACCTTCCTTGATCTCTTTTTCACGGCAGGTCTCATGATAATTGATCCTGAGTTATGCCCAGTAACTCTGCCACTCAGAGTTATGAATACACTGTCTGTACATAACTCTGTGGGAGGAGGGGTAGAGGGTGGAGTTACTTGGCATTACATTTGAGACCTACCTTGAAGGTCCTCTCAGAAACTGACAATTTTTGAAAGAATATTTATTCCAGTGCAGTTCCCCTTTGTACGTGTGTTTGTGGTATTAGTGTAGTGTGAATCTAGATGAAAAATGCAGCACTGCATTAAACAGGGTCAAAGACTAGCATGAAGTCTATGAGTGATCAGAGAGGGTGGCTGGTTATTGGATTTTTACTGCTTGGTGATATAGTTTCCATAAAAGAAGTGAGTCTGCAACTCTTTCCTTAATCTGTCACATTTGGGATCGGAGTAACTGGTCCCCGGAACTCTAAATCATGCCCTTTGTTTCCAGTCTGGTGGTGACCTGCTTTGGTGTCCCAGGAACCACAAGACATGGTGAGCTGGTCTACAAGATAAGCAGGGCTACTGGACATGATTGGCTTGTGTAATGATAAAGCTGTTTTCAAAGATGGTGTGGGCTAGCATGGGAAGCGAATGAAGTTCCAACACAATGGAACCATGTGATTATATTTCTTCCAGGCCTGGGTGAAACATATTTCGGTGTTTGGGATGCCCTTACAGGGTGCCATTGCTGCTTCAGGGAGGCCAAAGACCAAGGTGTTACCACTGTCGAGATACAAGTTCTAAAGTTGTTTCCTGAAAGAAACAGTTTCACTTTCTTTAGAAGAGAGTTGATATCAGGCCATCTTTGTGTTATTTAGCAATGTGTTCTTTGAGGGTAAGGTTGGTGTCCAAGTTAAGTCCAAGTAACTTTGTATTTGGTAAAAGTCAGAATTCGAAGACCTCTAAGTTCATGTCATTAAGCCAGATTTGTACTCATTTCTTGCTTGTTGTTCATGGTAAATAACAGGAATTCTTTACTGACTGGGTTTTCCTTCAGGTAGGTTTTGGACATCCAGGTCTGAGTGAGTTGCATGCAATGTTTTAAGGAGTGGGTGTTTGTTGCCGAGATCTTTAGGTAGAGTTGTGTATCTTTCACATAGTAGAGGATCTTTATGCTATTACTTGTGAGTAGAGTCCCAAGGGGCTCCATGTAGTGTTGACAATTACAGAATACAGTATAGAACCCTTGAGAACTCTGGTGGTGATAGGAATCTTTTGGGATGTGTTGGGACCCATGTGAACAAACTGGTATTGATTCAAAAAGTAAGAGGCAAACCATTGAAGGACATGGTGTGTCAATCCCTTTGAAGGCTCTTGAGTGTTGGTGAGGGTTCAATGGTTGACTGTGTGAAAGACAGCTGAGAAGACAAGCAATGAGCCATCTCCATTTTTGATCTGTTTAGCATTTATGTGAACTTGGAGTTGAGCATAAACTATCTTGTCAATGATTTTGCAGATGAAGGCTGGATGATAGCACCAATAGTTGGACAGATTATCAGGGTCTAATGTAGGTCTCTTTAGGCATGGGAGAATCCTGCCTGTCTTGAGAGCTAATACAAAGATGATTTTAGTGAGGGAGGTGTTGATGGTTGTGAGTAGGGGGTGATCAAGCTTTTCCAGAGAGAGCTTTGAAGAAGAATGAGAATACAATATCATCTTCATGGAAAAGTGGCCTTGAGGCAGTTGAGTATGTTGGTGAGATCTATCTATTACAGAGGGCCTTATTTAGCATCTGGAGGACAGAATACTCTATCTCAAACCAGGAGGAGGTTTCATCCACTGTATTAAAAGTGTATTATAGCCCATGACATTCGGCCGGATCTGTCACATTTTAACAGAGTATCCAATCCACTAATCTCAATATAAGACCACAAGCTTTTAAGAATTACCAATGAGGGGATAGTAGAAAAAAGGAAGGCAGTAGCAGAGTTGGGTGTTGTTGACTATTGGATCTTCTTTATGCTTCTACTGAAGAAGAGGTTGATGGCATTGTACTTGGCTGTGGGCTGTTGGCTAGTGGGACAGGCAGGGTGTTGATGCACGTATTGATTGTCCAGAAAAGTGTTCTGGTTCTTTGGTGGCTTAATTGATGGTGCTGTTTTAGTACTTTGATTTAACTGATGTGATGAGCTTTCTGCACATTGTGTGGAGTGACTTCAGTGCCACAAGGTCATCAGTAGTTATGTGTTTCTTCCCATTTTCTTCCTTCTCAACAGAATGAGCTTTTGTTGTCATCATGATATTCAGAGTACCAGGGTGCTGACAAAGATGAGTATGTGCTTTTAAAGTGTGTTGATGTGGTGACTTGATGTATCATATTTAGTGTGTCGGTCAAGGTTGAGGAGGGTGTCTCTTCTTTTTCTGAGATTGTGTTAACTATAGGCCTGGGCAGTGAACTCTGCTCCATTCGCGTAGTTTGTGGAGTTTTCTGCACTCAACGCTCCATGGCTCACAGAGTGCAGAAAACTCTGCTTCACGTAGTGCAGCAGAGTGTTTTCCCCACTTGCAAATGGTAAGTGTGCGCGAGCTGCTGTTTGTGTAAAATTTCTAAAAAGCAGCAGGAAGACCAGCACATACAGTAGTTCGCACTATACTCCGCCACTTGCGGAACTTCGCAGAGTGTTTTTGTAATTTCACAGAGTTCCACGTAGCAAAACTAAGCAAACTACCCCCAGGCTAAGTCAACTAGAATGTTGAAGTCACCCAAGAGGGTGATGTGGGTGTTTAGGATGGATGCGATAGTGAGAAGATTTGCTAAGTCAGTCCTTGTCCTGCCCGAGAGGCCTGTAGATGAGATAGAAGTGACAGTCAGTCTTACAGAGAGTGGGAAGTGGCACACCTGTAGCTCTAAGGAATTGAGTGACACATGCTTGTCTAGGGTGCAGGACCATAAGGACATATGGATGACAGAGTGGCCTCCTCCCTTCTTTTGTGTGCAGTCTGATGTAGGAGAAAGATACAACGTTGACTTAAGAGTTATAAAAGATATAGAATATTTATTCATGAGCTACAGAGATCAGCTGGTGTCCCTCTCCAGGCTAGCAGGCAACTGCCACACCAAGCACAGAGAAAGAACACATCTGCAATGAAGGATCTAAAAGGAATGCAGATCTTAAAGTGACAGAGCAAGGAATATAAAATACAAGTAAAACAAGATACAACATATCCTCTTTCCTTCACCTGCTGTGAAAAGAGAATTATTTAAGAAAACAAAGTACAGAACTAAGCTAAGGATCATCACAGTAATAATCTCGTAAGTAAGAAGGCGGTTTCCTAACTCTTCTTGCCAAACCCCTTCCATCCGAAGTGACATCAACCACATCCTTTCCCCTTACAATCACTTAATTCTCACTTTCAATAAGTTTTTTTTTGTAAAGAGCCACCCTCCTTAAATTCCAATTCTCTCCATTACTCAAAGTTACATAACTATCATGGACAGACTTAACTCTAAATGGCCCTCTAAACTTTGTCAAACCACCACTAATCCGTCCAGGTTTCACCTTGACCCAATCATTTGCCCTTATTTTACATGAGTGCTGATGCACCACTTCCACAGCCAGTTTCTCACCACCAGGATTCCCCAATCCAATACACTCTTTCATCCAGGCTGGAATTAACTTAGTACCAGCAGTGCGTCCCCTCATAACAGTAAATGGAATCATTCCAGACGAATAATTTTCCGTCGTGCGATATGCCCAGACCAATTCATCTACCATGCATTTCACTGCACCACCAGTGGTAAGAGCCATTTGTATTGCACCCTTCACCATATGATTCGCCCTCTCAACCAGTCCGTTCCCCTGTGGGTTGTACAAGGATGTCCTACTATGAACAATGCCACAAGCACACAAGAATTTTGCCAATTCATCTGAAGTTAATTGAGTCCCATTATCAGTTATCAATTTCATGGGAAACCCTTCTTCCCTAAAAATCTCCGTCAACAAGTGGATAGCCACTTTAGTGGTTATCTCCTTACAAAACTTAACAATTAGCCATCTAGAGTAGACATCAATCAACACCAGATCAAACCTCAAATCCATATTCAAACAATTGAATGGACCAATAAAATCCATGCACAGCGAGTGCCAAGGAGCATGTGGATCCTCAATAGTGCCTTGAGTTGACTGACTGCCTAGTTTTAACCTCTTCTCACTCTCAAAACAATCTGAACACCTCTCCACCCAATCAGACACATGTTGATCCATGGTAGGCCACCAAAAATACTCCCTTAACCTTTTTTTGGTAAGAGATTGTCCTAAATGGCCTTCGTGCGCCAATTTGAACAAAGTAAATCTCAAATCCATCGAAGGTATGAATTTTGTAGCCCTTCATTATTATATTCTCCTCCCTATCCAAAATGGACAATTCATCTAATACTTTTAGAAATGGTCTAACGGCACTCTCAAGAGTCATCTCACGCCTTAAGCCCTTCACAATCAACTCCTTTACTTTACACAATATGCCATCCCTTGCCATGCTCTCATTCCATTTCTCTTTTCTAACAGCACCAGAACAAAATTCCACAATATCACCGACAGGCGCAACTGAACCTTACCTCAAAGATGACTCTACACCAGACCTTTCAACCTCCTCCCATGGTTACGGAAGTCTTGACAATCCGTCCGCCTGATTATTCTTCCAACCAGGAATATAATCTACTTTGTATAAGTACTCCTGTAACCTCGCTGCCAATCTTGCCAATCTCGCAGAACCTTTCCCTGCTCCTCCCGGCGACAATATCCTCACCAGCGGCTTGTGATCTGTTTGCAAACAAAAATGAAACCCCCACAGATACATCCTGAAGTATTCACAGCCCCATGCAGCAGCAAGTGCCTCTCTCTCTATTATAGAGTAGTTTCTCTCCGAAGCAGAAAGTGACCTTGACGCAAGCGCTACCGTCTTCACTCCAGAAGGGTGAACTTGTACAAGCACAGCGCCCAAGCCATCACCACTCGCATCAACAGTCAAAATCGACTCCAGTTTGGTATCAAAAGGTGTTAAAATACCTGCAGCACAGATCTCTTTTTAAATCCCATCAAACGCTCTCTCCTGCTCTTCACCCCATCTAAACTTACAACCCTTCCTGAGCAACTCTCTTATTTTCTCTGTTTTGTCCGCAAAATTTCGAACAAATTTTGCATAGTATTCTATAAGGCCTAAGAATGACCTTAACTGGTCTCTATCAACCGGTGCAGGCGCTTTCCGTATTGACTCCAACAAGTCACGCTTGGGTCCCACCCCTTCTGCCGACAAGGTATAACCCAAATATTCCACCTCTTCCACTGCAAACTTACACTTATCCTTCCTCAGAGTTAATCCAGCAGACTCCATCTTGACCAACACCACCTTCAAGATAACATCATGCTCATCCTTCGTTTAACCAAATAACAAAACATCATCTTGAAAGTGAACCACGTTCCTTACACCATTCAAAACCGAACCCATCATCCGCTGGAACACTCCCGCTGCCGAGGCCAAGCCAAACGGCATCCTCGTGAACTGAAAAATACCCTCTGATGTAATAAACGCCGTAAGAGGCTTGGGGCCATATGTATCAAGTAAATTAGCATTCGCAAAGGCCGAAATTCGCAGAATTTCAGCCTTTGCGAATGCTAATTTTCTAAATGGAATGTATGAAACATTTTCGTAGCAAAATAAGGAATCGCAAAATTTGCCATTCCTTATTTTGCAATTGCACTTAAGGAATCGCAAATTGCGCGATTCCTTGAATGCAATGTATCAAATAAAAATTAATGCAAAAATGCCCATAAGGATTCGCAAATTACCACCAACTTCTAGTTGGTGGTAAGTTGCGAATTCTTTTGGAAAAGCAATTTATTTAAAATCCAAAGGTGGCATATGACGCTCATACATGCCCTCAGGGCATGATGTGCGCCATATGCCCACACATGTCATTTTCAGGGGTGCAGCAGGGTGTTCTTGAGACACCCCTGCACCCTTGAAAAAATTCCTAAATTGCGATTAGCAAATTGCTAATCGCAAATTTCCCCTTCATTCCTATGGGCCTCCTGGCCCATAGAAATTAATGGGAAATTTGCGATTAGCAATTTGCTAATCGCAATTTAGGCATGTTAAGGGTTCGCTAAAAAGAAGCGATTTCCTACATACATACCGTTTTGTGATTTCTAAATAGCGATTCCTTAAAAATCGCTATTTACTGGCGAATCCAGCTTGAGGTTTCAATCTGCTCAATGACCCCCTGTTCCAACATCTCACCTAACATCTTCTTTACTTCACTCCTAGCCACTATAGGTACCTTCCTAACTTTATGTTGCAATGGAACAGCATCAGGTCTCAGCATGATCTTGTGTGCATAACCCTTCAACTCTCCAATCTCTTCCTTGAACAATTCAGACATACTATCAACAATCGATTCAGGAGGTACCTCCTCTACCACCATAACCTGCTCTTTCGCTCTTGGGTTTAACACAATGTGTAAATCGTATTGATGTCCCCAACCTAATATTGCTGGACCAGATTGAGCAACATATACCTTACCCCTTACTGACCTACCTTTAAATGAGATATTTGCATACATGAATCCAATGATGTCAATCTTTTCACCTTGAAACCCACCTGGATTTATATCCTTCGGTTCTAAGACAACCTTAGGCCATTTTACACCAAACAAGCAAACAGGAATGATGGTCCAGAATGACCCAGAATCCACCATCAACTCAACCTGTTCACCATCAATCACAAACACAGCTTTAGGTCTCACTCTCCTACTGGATTCATTTCTGAGTCCTCATCACTCACATACAAAATCTTATTAACTCCTTCTACTCCAACAATCATATCGGCAGGTACCGGTCCTGGTTGAACCACAGCAACTTTCCCTCTGCCCACAGACTTGCAAATCCTTGAAAAGTGTCCTCGCTTTCCACATTTCATACAATCTTTGTCCAACGCAAAACATTTCTTCTATTCTGCAGTATGGTACGTACTTCAGCACCTAGAACACATTTTCTCCCTATTCCTGTAGCAATCATTGCTGCTGTAAGTATTATTAAACCTTTTCCCTATATTCCTGTTGCTCTTCTCATAGGATTTTTTACCACAAACAGCTCCCACTTCTTCAACAACATCAACACACGACACACTCTCCTTCATACTATTTTACGTTCCATCTCTTTCATACATGCACTAGACTCTTCCACAACTTTTGCAATATCAATTGCATTCTGCAGAGAAGGGTTCTTCGCCGCCGACAGTTTTTCTTGCATCTTCTTATTCTTGCATTGGACAATAAGTTGGTCCCTTATCATTTCGTCTCTGATGTTGCCAAAGTTACATTTTAACGATAATTCCCTTAGGCGAGTAACGAACTGATCAACACTCTCTTCTTGCCGCTGAGGTTGTGTGTAAAACTTGTGTCTTGCCATGACAATATTCACTTCCTTTGACTATCGTTTCTTTAACCATGCTTTCACCTCCAAATACACGTTAGTTATAACTCTTCCTTCTGCCTTAGTGCCAGGAGTCAAAAATTTGAAAGCATGCTGGCCCTCTTTCCCCAAAGTACTCAATAATAATGCTCTCTTCCTTGTTGCACTAAAGTCTTTGCCATCAATTGCCTCAATGTAATTTCCAAAAACCTCAATCCATTCCTCCCATTCAATAAGGGGATCACCACTTTGCTGCAAGAACAGTGGTGGCATTACCACATTGTTGCTCTCCATTTTATTTCCAAATGTGTTACTTCTTTCCTTGTATTAACACACACTTCTTCACTACGTGTTCATTCACTGTCAAAATTTTGCTGCACAAACCAGCACTTTGCAGGTAATTTATCTTTCACCTCACTTAAAAAAAAAATAATAATAATTTTTAATACATTACCGTTTTTCTTACGACATATCCACACGATATATGCACAGTAGTATAAACAACTGCCTCCGTGTTTCTTTTCTCTCTCACAGAGTATTCCGCCCATTTCTCGTTCACCATCCGGTGTTACTTAGCAACCCATGTTACAAAATGGCTGCCAAAACGTAGGACGCATACATGTCAGTGCGGAAAAACGTAGCAGGATGAGTCATATTACGCTGCGCTCTCCGCTTCACAAGACGTCAAGAGAACAACAATGGCAGTGTTCCGATCTTCAAATGAGCCTCGCGGTAAGCGTATGTCAACGTTCAAATGTCGCACAGTGGGTGAACTTCCTTAACGATTTTATAAATCGCACACACTTTTTAGTCAATAGCTCATTCTTTCTCTTCCAAATGTAATACTGTGGCTGATCGTCTTAACGTACTTCCGTTAAGTTAAGTGCACAATCTTTCTCAACTTCTAAAAGTTGCACAGCGGCTGATAATGTCACTGACTTTCTTTTGCTTATTGGGTCATTCACAACCAATCTCCATACAGTTTTCTACTCACTCCGACACGTTGAGGATTCCAGCAACACTTTTCTGCTTTCAATTGATGTTCCAAAGAATAATAGGAACTTTCTCATTCTGAAAATCTTCAATTCACCTTACAGTTGTCCACACTTAGTATTTCACCGTTGTCTGTGAGTAAATTCACCGTTGTCTGTTAGTAAATAAGTAATCTTCTAATTACTCCTCCAAAACATTTTAAATGTCAAATCACACGTGGTCCTCTTCACCAGCTGAAGACAATTCGTTTTTCTCTGCTTTCTTCTTCTTACTCTAATCTTCTGCTAGCCAAAAATCGCCAAATGATGTAGGGGAAAGATACAACGTTGATTTAAGAGTTATAAAAGATATAGAATATTTATTCATAAGCTACAGAGATCAGCTGGTGTCCCTCTCCAGGCTAGCAGGCAACTGCCACACCAAGCAGAGAGAAAGAACACATCTTCAATGAAGGATCTAAAAGGAATGCAGATGTTAAAGGGACAGAGCAAGGAATATAAAATACAAGTAAAACAAGATACAACACAGTCCTCATGATGGAAGTTTTAGCTTGTTGGAGATGGACGTTTAGGATACATGAATAAGGATATCGGTGAACCATGTTTCTGTGAGGAAGGTGGCATAAAATATGTGGTAGATGGTACAGTTTGTGGTATCTTGTGCACAAAGGACTGCAGAGGGAGCATTAATAAGCATTTGTTAATGTGGTAGTTAGTGGAATTTGTACAAGGTTGGGTCTATTTGTTAGTATACAAAAGAGGGGTCCCAATGTATTGAAATATTTACATGTACAGGAAAAAAGAAACATAAAACATAAATCAAGGAACTTTAGAACAATTTCAAAAAGGCAAGAAAAAGATGATTTGCAACCAATGTTGTTTAATCACACTGGTGGAAGTACTTTTTCAAAAGCTTATTCACAAGAGAACCGTATCACTTAAATAATCAATAACATGAATGGTGCCCAAGAGGGGAAGGGAAGTGTAAGGTAGTTAGTGATGGGTAGGGTAGTTGAGTGGTGGTGACATCAAATCATAAAAAGTTCACCCTGCAGTTGCAGGAATTAGGGCAGCCAGGGACTCATACCGGGGACTCTCGCGGACACCATCTTGGAGAGGGCATCTGGGGCAGCCGATTGACGGGCGCCATCTCTGAGTGGGGAATAGTTTCCTCCCCTCACACTCCTCCCACGTATAGGGTTATATAAGATGGGTAGGCGGTCAGAGCGCAGCGATGACGCGCAGCGGGTGCGCGCCGGAGGTGCGCCAGAGGTAAGCCCGTTTGCGCCCGTTCGCGCCTCGGGCGCGTCTGGTGCAGCCTCTATGGACATACTAGGCGATTCGGATCCATTGTTACAGTCTTGGGACCCCGCTAGAGGCCGCTTCATGGCTCGCCCTTCCGCCACCCCCCTCATCTGTGGTCTACTTAATGTCCGCTCGCTTGTAAAACATCATGCAGAAATTGCATTGTTGATAGACTCCTTACATCTGGATGTCCTCTTTGTAACAGAGACCTGGACCAATACGAGCTGTGAAGTAGAGCTGGGATGGGCCTGCCCGTCAGGGTACCTCATTAAACATCTACCTAGAACAACTGGCAGAGGTGGTGGGGTAGGATATATCTTCAGAGATTCCATCGCGCTCACACAGTTGGAGGTGAAGGAGGTATCAGGGTTTGAGCTTATGGGCTTTTCCATCACGGCCCAAGGCGGTTCCTTGCTGGCGGGTCTTCTTTGTTATAGACCTCCCTCCCCAACCTCCACGGATGTTCAGCCTCTGATTGACCTGATCTATGACCTCTCAAACTCCCACTCTAGATTAGTGGTGTTAGGTGACTTTAACCTTTGGCCTTCTGGCCCTCAAGATATGGCGTATAGAGAGCTATGCCAAGCGTGTAACAATGTTCAACTTACACAGCTGGTTGAGGCTCCTACTCATACTAGAGGACACACTCTAGATTTGGTTTTTGCCAACAGTGACCTTGTCTCGGTGGGGGAAGTCATGGCTCAATGCTGGACCGACCATTCATTGGTTCTGCTATCTGTCCTTTTGCCTGGTACTCGGAGGATGGGTGGCACTGGTGCTGCTAGGACTGGCAGGCGGTGGTCACGTCTTTTGAAATCTGTAACTAGACCTACCTTGCTGTCCAAACCCTTCGTGGCAGAGGATGATGTGGGTAAAAGTTATCAGACTTTATGTCAGCAGATTGGAACATCTCTGGATAAATTGATCCCTCTAAGAAATGTAGGGGACAGGCCTAGAAGAACCAATGCTTGGTTTACGGAGGATCTGGGCCAGCAAAAGCTCCGCTGCAAGCAGGCGGAACGACTTTGGAGAGGAGATTATAGGGAAGTAGACAAGGTGGCATATAAAGCGACCTTGCAGGAATACAAGATCCAGCTGAGGAAAGCCAAGGCTCAGTTCTTGGCGGACACTCTGACTAGGGCCGCTAATAAAGCGCAGGCGTTGTTCAAATTGGTGAACAACTTAGCCCATCCGCCTTGTGCTGCCTCGAGCGTCCCCATCTCCCAGGACTTGTGTGATTCTGTGGCTGACGCATTTGAGGAAAAAATTAGGAAAATCCTAAGTGGACTTCAGAGCTCGGAGCAGGTAACAGCTTCCTTGCTCCCCCCGATAGAACCATCTGCTACGGGGGTTCAGCTGTCCTGTTTCCCGTGCCCCTCCTTGGAAGATTTCTGCCTTCTTGCTAATGGTGTGTCATCAGGATCACCACTTGATCCCATGCCCCAGAAGTTCTGGAAGGCGTTCCAAAATGAACTGTTCCCGCCGCTCCACACCATCTGCTGTCAATCTCTAAGCACAGCAGTGGTCCCGGAAGGCTGGAAAATGGCAATAATCACACCATTGCTGAAAAAGGCCTCCCTGGACCCCTCAAATCCGGCCAACTATAGACCTATCTCGCTCTTGCCTTTTATAGTAAAGGTCGTAGAGAAGTGGGTCACAAGAACTTTATCCAGCTTTCTGGAAAATAACTCTTGCCTGGATGTATCTCAGTTCGGCTTTAGGCCGGCTCACGGCACGGAAACTGCATTGGTCGCCGTGTTGGACGATCTAAGGGCGCGGGTCGACATGGGCAAATCAGCATTCTTAGTGCTGCTTGACATGTCGGCCGCGTTCGACACGGTGGACCATGCAGTATTGCTGAGCCGTCTACAGAGGGCAGGAGTCACTGGCCTGGCCTTGAGTTGGATTACATCTTATCTTAGTGACAGACAGCAAGCAGTGGCGTTTCCACCTTACCGATCTGCCACGCATCGCGTGGAACAAGGTGTCCCCCAGGGATCGGCGATCAGCCCTATCCTATTTAACTTGTACCTTCAACCTCTGGTCGCCTTGATAAAGTCATTCGGCATATCGGTCATCAACTATGCCGATGACACTCAGTTGATCTTTTCATTCGAGGGCACTAAGGCAGTATCAATGGACACATTTCATCGCTGTATGTCGGCTACGGCCGAGTGGTTGGGTGCGAACTCGCTACAATTTAATAGCCTAAAAACGGAAGTGGTCCACTGCTCCTTAGATCGTACACCGCGCCCGCTCCCGGACGACTTCTGGCCTGCATCTATTCCTGGCACGGTGGAGGCAGCAAAGTCGGTCCGGAATTTGGGAGTTCTATTTGAACCCAACCTGCAGCTTGATGCGTCGGTGAACAGAACAGTAGCGACTTGCATGGGCCTACTTCGGGCCTTACGCAAGATTTTACCTCTTCTCCCTGAAAATGCTAGAACAGAAGTAGTGCGCAGTTCTATCCTTAGCCGGTTAGATTACTGCAACGCACTGCTCCTGGGGGCCCCAAAACTTCTAATTTTAAAACTACAGAGGATACAAAATATGGCGGCTAAGCTGGCTCTAGCGCGTCCTCGATCTGCCTCTGCCACGGGAGCACTGGCTGATCTCCACTGGCTACCTGTCCAGCAGAGAATATTGTTCAAGTCAGCTTGTCTTGTTTTCAAGGCCCTGCATGGACAGGGGCCAACGCCGATCCAAAACCTGTTTTCCTGGTACTGCGCTACTAGATCATTAAGATCTTCTTCGGCGTTCTTAGTGACGGTCCCGAGGATAAATAGAGTGAGGATGGGCGGCCGGGCGTTTGGCTTTACGGCCGCTACACTTTGGAACTCACTCCCGTTGACATTGAGGAGTACACAGGATCTCCCCTCTTTTAAAAAGGACCTGAAAACGTTCTTGTTCCCTAGGAAAATGTAATGATAGACCTGTTGCAGCACGGACGCAGTCTCAGCGCCAGGGTACCCTTTGGGTGGCAGTTGCGCTTAATCAAGTAAATAAATACATACATACATACATACATACATATAGAACCATATATACCAAGCAGCCGAGATCTGAACATCAAATTTAATTAAAAGTCCAATTCAATGGTGAAGTTGGATTTTTGAAACATATGAAGGAAAAGGGTACTTTTAGAAAGTTCGTTTTTCCATGTCTAAAGCCTCTGGAGGCTAATTTGCATTAAAATCAAGCTGAAGCCCTCTGAGTGAATAGCTCTGATTGTGGTGTGAAGCACACAGAGCAGCAGAGCAGATGCAAAGGCCTGGGTGTGAAGAGATGTTATTGTTCATCTGGCAGGATGACCATTTGGGCCATGCCCAGGAACTTAATTTACTTCAAAGGGGCCTCCTCATCACAAGCAGAGGTCAGGTGACCAGTGGACCCAGTCATGCAGGCATCAGTCCCATTGAGAAGGGAACTGCCCTCAGAACTGGTTTGGAGTGACTACAGAGGAGGGGGTGCTCATTTCCCTAGCCACACATTTAGGGTTGTCACACAGGCTCTACTCAAGAGGAGATGGGTTTCTAGGCAGAGAAGGAAATATTGGGACTGATTGCAGTTGGGCAGAGAGAAACTACTTGAAAAAGAAAGTAGATAGACCTGGAAGCGTTTCTCACATTGGCTAGAAAGGGGGCGGGAGGCAATACCGCACACAAGCCACTGCCAGGCATAAATGTGGCATCCCGGCACCCTCTTCAGAACACTTTCTTTCTTTTTAAAACATTTTTTATTAAAACCTCAGCAATACAGAGTCAGGCAATCAGGGTTACTTTACAGTACTGAGCACACATGCATAAATAATGACAGTAAAACACCCATACTCAAGTACATCCCATGTCAATTTCTAAGTGTATACCCTTCTCACATGTGGGTAGTTCTTGTGTGATCTTCCATGTCCGTGGACTTAGAGATGTGATATCTGTGATGGGGTGTTTTCGTCAACTAGAGTGAAGGGAACTGGGCCACTTAACTGGGGGCTGAAGCCATTGGGTATGAAGAATAGTGTCGGAAACTTCAGTGTCTGTGAGGTTGACTTGATGTGACAGAGGGTTATGGGTGACAATGCTCAAGCATGGAAGCCCCCTCTGAGTCAGATGCCAAATACCTTGGTGTTGCATTTTTTAGAGTGTCCTTAGTTAGTCCTCTTCAGTGAAACCATAGTCTGACACTGCAAGCACATGTGCCATATCATCTATGCAGAGGCAATTCTGGAGTATCATGTCCCAGTCTAATGCGTGGTCAGAGCTCTGCAGCCCTTTCTGTATTTCATTTCTGAGCAGTGAGCCTTTGCAAATGGCCCATTCGGACAATTCTTTCCCCCACCCCTGGAGCTTGGGCCTTCTAGGAGATTTCCAACATAGGTTGATCTGGTACCATGCAAGGACCAGGGCTAGGTCATCGAATCTTGAGGTGATCATATTAACTCACAAAAGAGGCTTAGTAGGCAGGCCATGATACTGCTACTAAACAGACCCACTTAGGTCCAATACAAGGTGAGTGAATGCAAACTCTTATCATATGACAAAAGTCTTCCCCATTCATTTGGCTGCATGGGCATGCTGTCTGTGTGCCCGGAAACAAAAAATAATGTGTTTAGCCGTTAAGCACACCCTATGAATATAATAGGTTTCATTGAACTTAAAACAAGCATTGAGGGATACTCGAGGCATGTCGTTTAGGATGTTTTACCAAATCTCATCTGTGAGTGCATAATCTATGTTGTCCTCTAGCTCGATAAGCACACTCTGGGACTGGGCTGCCAGCACGCTATAAAGAATGGCAATTGCATGGAATTGGCCAGCAGTAGAACAAATTATGTCCAGACCTTTATGCTATAGCCATACCTTAGATTTACAGCTGCTCTAGGCCATCTTCCCCCCACCACCGTTACACCCCTGCTGTTACCGAAACCAAAGAGTAGAAAGTGGTGAGCAGTTATGTCATATTCATCAACAAGATCCTCAAGGTCTTGTGGTTTCCAATCCCTATACCAATCCCCAAGCACTGTCATGCCCTTTCTTTCCCATTCTCAGAACCCTGACCAATTACCCTAATGCAGGAGGTGTAAGAGGGCTGTCAAGAGGAGATTGTTTGCATAGCTATAAAGAAAGGAGTAGTAGGACACAAAGGTCTTGATGATCTCATCCTGACTATAAACCAGGTCATCATATTTGGTGCACTTTTGAAGTATTTGAGAAGCCTGGTGCTCAAGGTTGGCCAGCAATGCCAGAATCTGCAAGTTTTTGCCCTAGTGATGTAAATTTGATAATCTTATGCGTGAAGGCGTTCAATTAGTTCAATGTTTCTCAGTTTCATTACCCAATCCGTCCCATGACTCTGTGGCACCGTCAGTAGGAATTCCAATTATGTCTGCAGTCTTTTATGGGCTAGAATCTCTGTGTAGAGCTGGGCACGGGTACACAAAGTAGTTAAGATTCAATGGCCTGTACAACAGTTTTGAATGCCTCCCACTCTACCGGCGTAGAAGAGGTAGTGTCCATATTCTCTCTGAACTAATTACTTATTATGTCCCCATGTGTTTTTCTGAAGTTAGAGCCATTTAGGCCTGCTACATTATGCTTGCAATTCGGGATACTGGGGTTGGAATTTATCCAGCCTACAGACAACATTTATGTGTTATGGTCAGAATATATTTTAAATTCCAGAAGCCCGTGCATGAACTGTGGGCGAGCTAAGGAAGAAGTCCAGGTGAACTGGTAACTTGTGCATACCCAAATAGTAGGATTAAGGGCTTCTCTTCATGGTTTGGGTCCTCCAGACGTCAGGGAGTCCCCACTCGTCCATCCACGGGTGGAATATTTGGATCGTGTAGTGAGTCAGGCACATGGGCAGCGGAGGGTGGGATTTGTCCAGAATGGGGTTCCAGTACACAATTAAAATCTACCCTAGCTAATAGCGAGTAATTATGGATGCTGGAAATCAGAGGATATAAAAAAGGATGATTGTACCTCATTAGTGCTGTATATGTTTACAGGTCTATGCCCTTGCAGTCTAATTACCATGCTAATAGCACTTACTGGCCATCGGGATCTATGATCTCAATCTGTGGTAGGAAGGAAATTCCTGGGTGGTCCCATATTAGCACTTACGCTCATCAGCAGAATATGTGGTAACATTAATCTTCCCCCTCTAGTGTTTTTTTGAAAAGCCAAGCCATCTTCCTTTGATAAGTGTGTCTCTTGGGGGCTCTGATTTCATTTTCCTTAGGGCTTTGGCCACTTTACCACTGCTAACTAGTGCTAAAGTGCATGTGCCCACTTCCCTAAAACATGGTAACATTGTTTTTTCCACAATTGGCATATTTCATTTACTTATAAGTCCCTAGTTCAGTGCACTATATGTACCTAGGGCCTGTAAATTAAATGCTACAAGTAGGCCTGCAGTACTGATTGTGCCACCCACTTAAGTAGCCCTTCAAATATGTCTCCGGCCTGCCACTGCAGAGCCCGTAGCTGCAGTTTTACTGCCATGTTGACTTGACATTTAAAACCCATTGCTAAGACTTAACCCCCCCATGCATTAAACATGTCACCCCTATGGTAGGCCCATAGGGCAGGGTGCGGTGTATGTGAAAGGCAGGATATAGACTCTTTAATTTAACATGTCCTGATAGTGAAAATCCCCCACATTCGTTTTTCACTACTTTGAGGCCTACCCCTCTCATAGGTTAACATTGAGAACTCCTTATTACATTTACTAAGTAGAATTTCAGATTGAGAAGGAGTAGAACTATTATGTTTGGTACCTATGAACGTGTAATAATAAAGCCTCTTTGATGGAAAAGTTAGATTTATTATTACAACTTAAAAAAATGACAGTTTTAGAAAGTTAAAAAAAGGACAAAAAAGGCCTGGCCTCTTTAACCCCTTCGACGCTGATGACGAGCTGGGCTCGTCATGAGGTAGCCTCCTCGCACGCTCATGACGAGCCCAGCTCGTCACGTAAAGTGCGCTTTTAAAAAAGTCAGCGTACGAGCGGAATTCCGCCCGCACGCATGCGGTTAAACTATGAAAATGTCAACAAAAAAGCCAATACTGACACAACTTAATATATAACTTTTCTTGCTGATCACAACTCTAAATTAAAATAATCACATGTTATTTCTTCTTATTTTTTCATAACTATCAGTTATACATGTGCAATTCAACAATACAACCAATATCTGTCACACACATTGTGACAATTAAGTAGACATGAACACATCAACACTTTTCTGAACAGATACACAAAACAATAATTTGCATAACTAGGACATACCTCAAAAAGGCATACAAAAATCGAAAGTTTTAGAAGTTGGCATTTTTCTGCTCTCAAACCCTGTGCGCAAGCTGCCTATCTCCAATACACATATGTGTTGGGTGACAGCTGGGCCTTGAGCATCCCTTTCAGACAGTAACACACAAAGGAAGATTAGGTGTACCCAATGGGCCAATCATAGGCCGATGGGACATCCTGGGCAGGTTGGGAGGGAGGAGCTGACACTTACACCTGAAGGGGCTGTGTCCTGCTCACACACAAAGGATTCCTTGACCCCCTAGAGGGTGTCTGGGGCCAGGGCAGGAAGGGCAGAACTATCTGCCCTTCAATGCCCCTCTTTTAAGTCACCCCCACTTCAAAGGCATGAACTGTATTTCTTACCCTATCAACTCAGTACACTTTTGGACCTATGGATACTCTATCAGGAAGAAGGACTGAAGTGATGCTGAAGGACTACCACTCTGCCGGACTGCTGCTCTAGAAGAAGAACTGCTTTTTTGCTGTGCCTACCTGCCTCCTGCCTGCTGTTCTCTCTGCCTGGGTAAGGACAGCATCTGCCTTGCCAAATGTTACCAATCAAGTCAGAGGCCCTTGTAAGTAAATTATAATCATAATAATAATACTTTTCTGTTGACCAATTAAAATCTTACAATATTTGAAAGAATAAAACATCATGAGGGAAATCAATTTACCCATAGTTATAAAAACACTATACATTGTTAAAAAAAGAGTTATATCCCTCACGTAGCCCATTGTGTTGGAGAGGCTGCAGCATGCCAGTTACGCTTACCCAAGTGCTCTGGGACTGCCCCTCCTTAAGGACATACTGGCCACAACTATTGGATGAGATCGATTCCCACTCTGACACACAGATTCCAAGATTTCCAGCATATATCCTCCTTGGCCTGCCCAACGCTATTACCTTCCTGCTACAATCCAGGAGAGGAAAACAAATGGGATGGAAAAGATCTCTCTCTCTCTCTCTTTAACTAACCCCGCGGCTACCTTCCACAAACTTTGGGCTCTCCATTTAGCGTTTTTGACATCGGAATTTACAGAACTCACTTGTTCCAAATACCTTAGATTATTATGACTGATTGACCCCACGCCTGCTGCACATACTCTTAATCACGTTTGGGACCTACCTATCGGGCCGCACTACTCCTATTGTCACAAGCTCATTTTCTTTCGAGGAGGAGGAGGGTGGGGGGTTTGTATTCCCGTTTGTTGTTCTTTCAGCCTGAAATGCTTGATTGAAACATGCTGGGTTGTTACCCGTTGATTGTGGAGCACGCTGGTTCATTTGTTCCCTTTGTGAATAAAATCAATAAAAGAAATGTAAACCTAAAATGAGTTATAGCATATTTACATTCATCAGAATCGGACAAAAGATGTTCCTGACATATTTCTATAGTATATGAATTAGGAAAACATTCATTGCTAGGGCTGAAAGTGTAATCACCTAATAGATAGCATTTTCATTTCCACTGCGCTCATGATTTTTACAAATATACAATTCAGTTCTGTATCAGATAATTTAAAACTTGCTATTTCCGCTGGTTTACATGAATGAAATGCCCGCTGGTTAAACTGTATCTTTAACAACCCCCATCTTAGATCCAGTAAGGCCAGACAAATGCAGATTAAGATGTTCTTTCTGCCAAGTTTACACAGCCTGCAAGATGTTGGTTTTATTTGTCTCAACCAGGGCATTGCATGCTCGAAGCCTCGAAGTACTCCAAATTGTGCTCTTATCAACCTTCTTTTTTGTGGTGGGGACCATCCAAACTCTTAATAGAACTTTGATTTAAAAATATTATATTTATGTATTACCTTCCAGGCGTGTGACCTAGATGCAAATAACTCTTTGTCCTTTAACATTGATGTTTTTTTCATTTAGCCATTGATGTTTTTTTTAAAGTTGCTGGGGCCAGAAGCTTATCCCATAATGATTACATGGACAGATCTTCTATTGCCACAATTAAATACTTCCATGTTGGTGAATTTGGATTTGTTTGAACTTCATGCCAAAGAGCTTAGTCTAACTGATTTGAAATATTTGATTTTATTCTTTTCCAGGTTTTAACGTATGATCCTTTTTGAGCAATGATTTAGTTCCGCAGACCAAATTCTAATCTTATATGAGCTGGCAATGCATTGGATGGAAGTATAAACAAAGATCTAAATATTTTAGCAACATTTTTATTTAATGTTACTGCATCTCTACCCTGCTTTGCCTCGCTACAATACGAGATAGTTGGTAGAAGTTTTGCGAATATTATTTTTAATAGTGGTTGGTGGCTAAAGCCTCCTTGTGACCTCTGTAGTTAATGAAAAGCAGAGAGTAAGGAATATCTTTACCTCTGTAAATACATCTTATGTTGCTTGAAGAAACACTTCTCATCAAATATTACTCCAAGATATTTATATGTTTTAACTTGTTCTAGTTGCCCAGTTTGTAGGAACCATTTACATTTTTTTATGAATCTTATTGCTTACTTACATCACCTTTATTTTTTTGTCATGTATTATCCTATCATTAAGTAGTGAATAGTTTGATATTTTATTAATTAGTCGCGGCAGACCAGCCTTTGTTTGGCTCAGCAAAATTACATTGTCTGCATATAGGAGATTTGATATATATTTGTCTCCTAACCTTGGAGGATATGCATTAACTTCATCCAGCTCTTATGTTAGATCAGCCAAAAACAAATTAAATAAGTATGGTGCAATAATACAGCCTTGTTTCAAACCTCGGGAGGTTTTAATTTTCCTTGACAAAAGGGAACCATCACCTATTTTTACTCATATTTTTTTTTGTTGAAATATTTTTATTAACATTTTCGTAATACAAAAATCTTAGCGATACAATACATGTAATTTGACTTGATTTCATGCATTATTCACCATTGGACATTGCTATCCTTGCATTGAGTAGACATGTATCCTGTATTTTATACCATCTTTTCAATAAACGATTTCCACGTATAACTGGGGTGAGAACTGGGGTAGTGTTCATGGGACCTAGGGTATATGTATCAAACAGGGTATCAGGGCTAGTACAAATCCTGCTTGTTGGTATGACAGAGTGCTGTTGGGGGGGTAGTCCAGCCGTTATGCCCTATCTCAGTGTCCTGTGTGGTTCGTAGTGGCATAGTCGAGCATCGTTATGTAGTTACTATGGAATGAGAACTGGTGAGTATGCTTCTGGTCGAGCTTGTAATTGCAAGTCTACTGGGGCGTGTGGGGAGCTGTCCGGGCCATCATGTGCTGTTGGCTGTTTAAATTGATGCAACGATAGGGTCCACTACATGGAGATGGGATTGTTTATGTATCACTTTTAACTCCTCCTCCCTAAGTGTTTCCTCTTCTGCTGCCACCCATTTGTGTATTGCTCCCACCCATGCCACAGTCGGGGGGCCCGTAGGGTTCGCCAGTACATCACTATACCTCTTTTAGCCAGCAATATTGCCAGCGAGACAAAGCGGATTGACACTTTGTGCTGCTTCCGTCTCCGAAAAATTCCTAGTGCACAGGCCTTTCATGTGTTCATATGTGGTAGACCTGTGATATCCCTAAGTGTCTTGTGAACAGTGCTCCAAAATGGCTGTAGTGCAGGGCAACTCCAGAACATGTGGCTGAAATCTGCTTCCTGTGATCGGCATCTGGGGCAGAAGAATTGGGTGTCTGGGTAGAACTGTTGGAGGCGCGCCGGTGTTTGATATGCTCTATGTAGGATGTAGAATTATATATTTCTAGAGCATGCATTTCTGGACACTTTCTTGGGGCATTCGAGGGACATCTCCCATACTTTCTTGTGTAATTGGCATCCTAGTTCCTCCTCAGAAGTGGCCACATTGTTTATGAGCTCCCGAATGGCTTTATAGAGCCATGTGATCAGGTGCCATCCTATCCCCATGTGTTTGATCGTGTGAATGACCAGATGAGTTGCTGGTTCTCCCATCGATAGGTCGTGGTGTGATCGATAGCTTGCTATGAATTGCCTGTGGAGTAAAAATTGGCCGGGGGGAGGTCATAGTCTTCCATAATCTGGAGATATGATCTGAGCTGTCCGTCCTCAAACAGAGATCCTATTTCGGTTAGGCTGCATTCTGTTCATATGCTGAGCATGCTGGGTGTATAGTATTTCTTTTGTTTGGGCCAGCCGACCAACGGCAGCAGAGGGGAGTACAGAGGCGCCCCTGCTGACATACGATGTATCCGTTGCATGCATTTGCGTGCCACCAACACTTGTATGGGATATGTGCGTCGCTGTTTGGCACCTGGCTGCAGCAAGCAGAGGAGTTCTGGGATGGGTATCTGGCCGGTCATCGCGTGCGTTTCACCTATGTGTCTGCCTGCCGTCCAGTAGAACAGCCACTATAATTGCCCTGCCAGGAAGTATGATTTGAAGGATCGTGCCCCTAGTCCTCCCTGTGTGGTGGGTAATTGCAACTTTACTAGTGCTAACCTATGTCTGTTTGTTCCCCATATTAGCGAGCTCAGGAGCAAGTCTAAGTCTCAGAAAAATGCTCTGGGTGGAATTACTCGCAGATTCGTGAAGCGGTACTATAGCCGCGGTACTATTATCATTTTGGCTAAGGCCGAACAGCCTATTGGGGCTAGCGGGAGGTTCTTCCAAAAACCGACCGCCGATCTGATTCCGGCCAACGCTCTGCGGTGGTTGCCCTCAAAGATGTCAGTCAGGCAGTGGTACAAATGGATGCCGAGATAACGTGGGGCACCTGCACTCCAGGTCAAGTTCTGTTCACTCATCCGTACATCCCGAGGGGTGAGGTTTGGGTGCAGTGGGTAAACTGTGGATTTGTCCCAGTTTACTCTGAGTCCAGATTTCCTGCAAATTCTGTCAGTGTAGTCCCTATGGGTGTTAGATCTGCGGTAATGTCCCGAATATATAGTAAGAGATCATCAGCGTACATGGAGACACTATGAATGGTATCTGCTATGGAAATGCCCCTGTTCTCACCCTCCTGCCGCAGTCGTATAGCCAGGGGCTCTACAGCGAGGGCGAAGAGCAGAGGCGAGAGTGGGCAACCCTGCCTCGTGACCCTCTTCACCTCGAATGCTGGCGATGTGCATCATCCCATGCAGATGCGTGAGGTTAGTTTGGTGTACAGGAGTTGTGTATATGCTAGGAGGGTGGTACCGATCCCTGCTCGTTTTAGTACCGAGAACAGGTATTGCCAAGTGAGAGTATCGAAGGCCTTCTTGAGGTCTAGGATGAGAAAGGCTGCTCTGGCTAAGGAGAATGGGTGCATGGAGAAAGCCAAGTGCAAGGACTTATCCAGGTGCTAGGAATCAGGGAAGCACCAATGAAGGGAAATCTGAACTGGGACTTGGAGAAGGGAAGACCAGGGGAACCTAGAAACACAAGAAAGTAAACAGATAAACCTGGAATTGAGTATGGATCAGAGCCAAGGAAGAGAAAAGTCCCTATTTAAAATTAAAATGTGTCTGAATAGCTGGATGGTGCAGGACCCAAGCTTGTGAACAGGAAACCACCATTAGGATGTGATCTTGGAAGGGTCTGAAGACAGAGGGAACTACAAGGAACATAATGCATCAGGGACTCAGACCAGAAATCTGGACTAAAAAGTGAAGCAAAACTAAGTATGGTGAGTATTGATGTATGTATTGACAAATACAGGCAAGTTCCTTAAGGCCCCTTGTGAGTGACATCTAATGCCTGGATTGCACAATCCTGACACATATATTTTTGACAGGTGATGAGGACTGCATGGCGTGTGGTGGAGGGGACAGGAATGCTCACAAATGAATGTTCAAATGGCTAGTGCCGTTCCTAATATTAGAGTGATGAACTGGAATGTCAGAGACCTTAATTGCCCATCTAAGAGACATAAAATAAATGCAAATATCCCTCAATTGACAGTGTTAGAAAATGGGTCTCTAGCTGGCAGGGGTATGCAGCCTGTCCAAGTAGGGGCCACAAACCTAGTTAGGGTAAGTCAGATACATACCATAAATTAACCTGTGCTCACCCTCTGGAAGTTTGGTACAGAGAAGGCAGACCTAGCTAAGAGGCAATGTGTAAAATATTTGTGCAATAGTAAAAACAGTAAAACTGTAAAAACACCAAGACAAAAATAATCCACACCAGGTCTGAAAATAAATAGAGTTTAATCAAATGAACAAAACAAGACCAAAATGAAATATTCCAATAAGTGGAACCATAGTGATGAATTTTTAAAGAATATCCTGAAATGTAGTGCTTAGAAACATTAAGCGCCAACCCGGGCTATCCGGTTGCACTTGACCGTGGGTAATCTGAAAGTTCAGGCCGACCACGATGGAACGTGGATACAGGAACCAACCTTGTCCCCCTGAAAAGGTACCATGAATGAATGATGTGTCGACATTGAATTCCTGATGAGGGGAGCAGAGGAGGGAATGTGTTGTCGCTGATCCCTTCAAAAGTAGGCAATGCATTGGTTCCAATCCGCACAGTCGGAGATGCATCGCCAGCGGTCACTTTGCGATTGAGGTGATGCCGCACAACCAGCAATGCCATGTCCTTGAGCAGCGATGCATCAGCTTCAAAGGAGGTGAGTGGATTTTGCTTGTTCAGCACATGGACCCAGGACTGAATTGACACCATTTGGCAAGGCAGATTCAGTCCTTCTCACCCGAGCAGAGAGGACAGCAGGCAGGAGGCAGGTCAGCACACCAAAGAAGCAGTTCTTCCAGAGCAGCAGTCCAGCAGAGTGGCAGACCTTCAGCACATCTGTCCTTCTTCCTGTCCTTCTTCCTGGTAGATTTGTCACAGGTCCAAAAGTGTACTGAGTTGGTATTGTCTGAAGTCCAGCTCTTATACCCAGTGGTGCCTTTGAAGTGGTTCTGACTTAAAAGAGGGTCTTTGAAGTGCTCAGAGGTTCACCCTTCCTGCCCTTGCTCCAAAACTCCCTCCAGGGGGTTAGGTAGTTCTTTGTGTGTGAGCAGCCCGTCTTGATGTGTCAGCTCCTCCCTCCCATCCTGCCCAGGATGTCCCACTAGGCCATGAATGGCCCGCTGGGCACACCTAAGCTTCCTTTGTGTGTGATTGTCTAAAGGGGATGCACAAGGCCCAGCTGTCACACAACAGAGATGTGTATTGGAGACAGGTCTTAAGAGCAGAAAAATACCAACTTCTAAAACTGTTTATTTTTGTATGCCTTTTTGAAGTATGTCCTAGTTATGTAAATTATTGTTTTGTATATCTGTTTGGAAAGGTGTTCATATATTCATGCCTCACCTGAGTTTCGAAACAGCTAGTGGCAAAAGTGCTACAAGGAAAGGATCCCTTCCTAAAGTGAGGAATTAAAATTGCCAAGCCACCATCAATCCTTTACCCAAGCCCTTTTGTTCTTTCAAAAGAGCCTAGTAGCAATAACGGTAACACACAAGTATACTCAGCACCTAAATACTCAATTGGAAATACAATAAATTCAGCAGTAAACTCACGGGTAGGAACGCAGAGCACAACACAACTTAACTTGTGCTGGTTAACAACGGATGTGCATGAAAGTCCCCGTCTATGACAAACAAATTCACAGAATAATCAGGAGAAACAATCAAAGTATTAACAGGAAACAGAAATTGTGCTCATGGAATATTAATGGTATGAAAAATAAGAACTATGACACAAAAAATGAATGCACTACTCAGAAAATTGCATATCATACTGCTCGAAGAAACCTGGGAACTGAGCGATTTGTGATGGAAGGCTTTACTGGCTAATTTAACCCAGCCATTTCAAATAAGTGAGGTTCTTGGTAACATTCCTATTGATTGGTTTAAAGATTAAAAGAGAACAGGTAAAAACAGATGATAATACCATCCTAAAAGTAAAAATAAGGAACTGGAACAGAAACACCAGGAGCACACTTGTTGTGATACATATTTATATACACCCAGAAACAAAGGCAAGGAAATCGATGTCTCATAAATTAACATGTATATTGTCAGAAGTAATACACAAGGAATCATTATTGGATATTATGATATCAGGGAATTTTAATGTGTACCACAACAACATTATGTATGGTCTGTTCCGAATCAATATTGTAACCTTGATGGAAATGGTTCAAGCAGTTTGGAATTAGTAAAAGATCTTGAATCCCTTGGCTAAAGGATGCTGAACAGGAAGTTCCAAAGTGATGCACAACTGGCAAGGACATATCAGGCTGTAGGTTCGCAATCAAGAATAGATTTTACAGTAGTAACTCTGCCTCTACTTCAACTAATAACTTCATTTCAGATTCATAAAACAGGAGAAAGTTACCATGGCCAGCAAATTATTGAGATAGAAGTCCAACAAGGATCATGAAAAAGCATAATCCCTTCCAGGCGAGATAGAAACAACTAATTAGGAGAAATTGTACTGGTTAGAAGAATCTCTCAATGCTGTAAGCCATATAGCTTTTTTTTATGATAAAAAATAGTTTTACTGTTAAGGCAGGATCTGTGATGGACCAATGGTTGGAATTTACTGAAAAATGATTAAGTGTCTCCCCTTTGGAAACAAAAATGACTAATCGCCAACGTAAACCTCTGATACATAATCTAAATAAGGTAAAAGCACCAAAATCATGCTGCATCCTGAACAGAATAGAATTTTGCGCTACTTAGTGAAATACCCCTGGAATCAGGGTTCGCAAAGGGGAAGTTTCCTCCTTTTCTTCTTATCTTTTCTTTTTTGGGTCAGGGAGCAACAGGGGCGCACAACGTGGGAGGCATCACAAGGGCTTGGTGAACTTTTTTGCCGTTGTGAAGGTACTGTTGGAAAAACGTGACACAACTGTGAACTTTTCACGCAACTGTGGATTATTTTATCACAACAGTAAGAACTCTTTTTGCAACCATATTCTTGAACTGTGTATTTTGGATTTTTGTTATTTTGGTCTTGTGTAGTTTAGATTAAATACCTTTATTTTTCTAAACTGTTGTGGAGTCGGTTTGTGGTGTTTTCACTGTATTACTGTGAGTGTTGGTACAAATACTTTACACATTGCTTTTGGATAAGCCTGACTGCTTGAGCCAAGCTACCAAGGGGGTGAGCAGAGGTTATCTAAAGAGTGTTTCCTCCTTACCCTGACTAGAAGCAAGGGTCCCTATTTGGATAGTGGTACCTACCTCTGTCAACTAGATACCCCCAGTTCTAACACCATCTCTGAAGTCTGATGTTGTAGCGATGTTGATGTCTTGTCTCATGGAAGGTTATCTGAGCAGGAGGGGTATTTGTATGTATTTGAAGTGAACACACCGTCTCTATATGCTGATGAACACAAGCCTAAGTATTTCACTCTTTTCCTTCATATGCATTTTATTCAGCCAGGTTACCTGATCCAGGACACAGCTGAGTAATACATTTTTGTTACATAATCATAATATGGATCTATCTGGATAATGTCTTCCATTGATTTTTACTCATTGTAAAACTCAACAAAAGTTTACAACTGAAAAATCACATTGACATTAATATTTTCAAACTGTTAATTCTGATTCAACATTTGCAGCTGTTTTTATATTTAGAATCTACACTTTTCATAGAACCAGGGACAGGGTGCAACCTTTAAAAGACAACAGTCTTGCTTTTCAGATCTTCATCTGAAAAAAATCAAAACACATTTTATTTCACTTCTATAGTCTGCTCTATATGCATTTTATGAGAAAACCACACACAAAAAAATGTGACTGTACAATAACAAATGTATGAGATACAACTATTTTGATGGTTAATTCCTCTTTAGGGTACTTCCAGCTCTTTTTCTGTTCATATTAATGATGCATCTGGGATGTATCATATACTTTCTAGGCAACAAAGATTATTTCTAACTAACCTTATTGCAATATGTCATTGCCAAAGACTCCTAGCACAAACGCAGACTGTGAAAACAGATGTTAATTTTATAATGTACCACAGTGAATGCCTTGGCTGCAGAACACAAGCTGGCTGAAACATGTCAGTCTGTAAAATACGTCAGATGTGACATACCCAGCTGCTTTTTAGTAATTATACTGTGCTTGTACCCACTTAGTTATTAGAAAATATTGTCTAAAAATCATTGAAATTTTTAGGGTAAATAATATTTAAATCCCAAGACAACCTTAAAGTCTAGGCCTTTCACTTCACCAGAAATAGTCTGGCTCTAAACAACTGCCATGTCATGTTGGGGCCCGGATCCTCTTCAGGACACCTTCTGTAAGATACAAAAGACAAGCAGTCTGATTGTCTAACACTCTTACATCAACAAATTCAACCGAATTGATTAATATTCTGGGATTTCTCTAAACTGATCTCTCCTTGGCATCAATAAACAAATTCAGAATGCACAATCAAATTTAAAAGGAAAGTCATGATTACCATAGACTCAGGTTTCTAGTTGAAATGTAGTTTCTCATAGATTTAGATTTAAGGGCATCACATTAGTAACAAACAGTTCTATGTCAAAGAGTACAGAACAGTCCAGTTAGTTTGGGATTGCCGTAAGGTGACAAAGGATTAGGAAAGTTCAGCAAGGACAGGAACCATGACAGCTCATGTGCAGTGTTTGATCAGGAAGGTGTTACGAAGTCACCCACCTGAACTCTGGTTTTTTCCTTCTTCATTGCTGCTGGTCACCGATCCCCCCTGAAATCAATTAGAACAGCACGTAGAGAATTCACTTGCAATTTCGTCTGACCCCCAGGGGAAGGGGGATGGAAGTGAGAGACAAAGAGAGAAAACACTGGAAATCTGGTGTCTAGGTTCACAAATGAAGTATGTCTTATATCTCTCTGGGAAGGGGTAACTCGAGCGGCTAGTGCTTGATTGCATGGTATTCAGGTTTCTCCTACAAGAATACATAGGAATCAATACAGCTACTGTGATTAATGCTCAAAATTAATTAAGATAAATTAAGCAATCATACCAAAAGAAAAGAAGAATTCAGGTCTTCCTATCACTTATTAGATTCAGTAATAGCAAATTATTCCTGTAGTACCTTGTATTGCCCTTTGTAAAAGTAAACATACAATTACTGTGTGAATAACAACGCTTTTTTTTATTTGTTCAGAAAATTCTATTCCTATTTTCTACAGTTGCATAACATACCTGATTAGTTTCAGACTGTTGTGTCTAAAAGGAGGTTCAGAAAAAGAAAGATAACAAATAATCAAATACACCAAGCAATATCTGCCTTTACATGAACATAGAGTTCTAGCTTAATTGTTCTTGTTTGCTTTTGCTAAGTTCGTTAAATGTTCTCAAGAGATCTTGTGTAATAAAAATTGTCTTTAGTTCTTTTTGAGTTCTTTCTTTCAATTGCATGTCATCTGTTCTTTTAGACTTAAAACACTTGTTTCCTGTTAGTTTAATATGGTAATTGAAGAAGAGCTCTTACCGTGTACTGGCGATGTTAAATAAACATTACAGTGTCTTTAAGAAGGGTTGCTAGGCAACTGTTTTTTGATCTCCGCTGTGCTTTTTAGGTCTTGCATAGCGTTGCAGGGCAACGCCCTGCTCACTTTGCGAGGTATGCAGTATACAGTGTAGTGGGGGAAGCTCCGCCCACTTTCAGAGCATCTTTTTCATTGGCCTAAATTATAAATGCTGCTTTCTCATTCGTTTTCAGCTCGTTTGTCCCTCCTCCTGACAGCCATGTTGTCATTGTACTCCTTCCACGGCTATCAGCCCCTTTACTTTAAAAACACTTTTGTTCCCCTCCCTCTCCCCATTTCCTCCCGCAGTTTGCGACTTCTCTGCCCACCACCACCCCCCAACTCCCCAACCCCCTCCCATGGTTGCCTTCTTTCATGCCCAAACTTTTGTTTACAATGCAATAGGGCTCGCTAAATACGAGTCCCATTGCATTTGTAAATGCTTGTTTTGTGCTGGGCTTGGTTGCGAGAGATCGCACTATATTTCGCCTGACCTGTCCTATCCTGTCCAGAACACATGCGCATACGTCTATATACATCATACACGGGCCAATTCAGGGCGGATGGCAGAGACAGCACAAGCAGAAAACGAAACAGGACAAAGTAAAGTGAAGCGTGGTGGGTTTCAGTCCCGCCTCCTCACCCGAAGATCATCCGCCTGACTACTCTTCTTTCCAGCTTCCTGTTCCTTTCGGCGAACATTGCTCTAATTATAATGCAGCAAACGCATGAATTTTAGGAAAAGAACTAAGACACAGAGTTGATATTAAATCATCGAAGTTTGGAATTTAGCTGCCAGGCCAATCGGAAACCCGTACCCTGTCATAGGGGCATATGTAGGTAATTTCCATTTTGTGATTCTCAAATAGCGATTTTTAAGGAATCGCTATTTGAGAATACCAAAATGGAATGTCGGTAATAATTCGCAATTTTTTTGCGAATCTCTAACATTCCTTTTTTGCGATTAGCAAATTACGAATCGCAATTAAGGAATGAGTGTCCCATTCATTCCTATGGGCCAAAAGGCCCATAGGAAAGAATGGGGATACATTCTCAAATTGCGATTTTCTGTGAGAAAATCGCAATTTGAGAATCGCAATTCCAAGGGTGCCAGGGTGTCCAAAGGACACCTGGTGCACCCCTGGAATGTGCCTGTAAGTACATGTGGCGCACATACATGCCCTAAGGGCATGTATGTGCGCCACATGGCACTTTGAATTTTTTAAAAAAATGCATTTTTAAAGGAAATGTCTAAATACCATCTACTTGAAGTAGGTGGTATTTTGCAATTCCTTATGCCAAAATCCCAATGTTTAAGGCACCCCTACATAGCATTTAAGGAATCGCAAAATTGCGATTCCTTAAATGCTATAAGCAAAAAAAGGAATCGCAACTTTTGCGATTCCTTATTTTGCTAAGTGCCACCTACATACGAAATTCGGCGAATTTCGGTGTTTGCGAATCGCAAATGCCTACCTACATGTGCCCCTTAGTTTTCGTCCTAAGATTCACGCGTTCGCTGAATTATTATTGGAGCGATGCAGCCTGCCTGCTGGGAGTGCCCACCGATTTGCCCGGTTGGCGATAGGCTGTGCCAAAGGGATCCACAGCTGAGCTTCGGGCCCATATGCCTGCTCCCAGGCATGGTGGCTGTCACCCATGGGTGAGCCCCTGCCTCCTTCATGCTCTGTGCAGCCGCAGGGGTGCCACTGGGTACCGCGCCGAGCTCTCGCCAGCTACCCAGCAATCTCAGCCACACTCTGGAGCTGGTGGCCGTCAGTGAGTTCGCTACATGCAGCAACTGTCAAACTTGCAGCAAGCGGTGTCTTTTTACCGTGATGGGTGACCCGCGAACCCCCCTGTCGCGTGCTCACAGCGGAGGTATTACAGAATACACTACTTAACGAGGAGCCATATCTGTCTGTCACCGTCTGTGCTGGGGATAATTTAACTAAAAGAGATATTGAGTTCTGTAAATCTGTCACTGCTGCTTTCGGCGCTCAAGGAAAAAGTCAGAGACTTGATGCTAATCTGTGCCCCACTGTGGCGCCGAGCCAAGCACACGTTAATTGCTAGCAAACTTTGTTTTCGCATCATTGTATTTAACACCTGTACGTTAAAATGTTAAAGTAGCAATGCAAAACGGCACAGAATGGTATCCATAATTAGCGTTTAACCGCATAATATGCCACATACTTTTTCTTCTTTTTATTTCGCCTGACTCTACCCTACAGTGTCCGTTAGTTCTCAATTGCTCCTTAACTCCTGTGGCCTCGAGCATAAGGTGCACACCGACAGTGGCGTAACGATAATTGAGGGGGCCCCTCTGCCAGGTACGTGGAGGGGCCCCCTTCATACTCTATTAGGAGCTCTCAGGCAGA
This sequence comes from Lissotriton helveticus, assembly GCF_964261635.1. Taxonomy (NCBI): domain Eukaryota; kingdom Metazoa; phylum Chordata; class Amphibia; order Caudata; family Salamandridae; genus Lissotriton; species Lissotriton helveticus. Next base: position 345,388,825 of record NC_136067.1, on the reverse strand, counting down.
AGTGCAGTGCTGAGGGGTCCCCCTTCAGCTTGAGGGCCCCCCCGCACTGCGGGGGATGCGTGGGCATGTGTTACGCCCCTGCACACCGATCACACACAGATGCATAGGAATGTTTGTCACGCTGCCTCTTCTCACTGCTACTCTGCCAGAGACCACTTCCAGTGCGACTGGGACTAGTTCAGACGCCATAACCATTCACTCTTTGACACCTTTGCCGATACTGCCAACAGTAATGGCAACAAGTACCTATCTCGTGTTTTTCTTATTTGGTCAACGATCACATGACACTAAGTTATCCCTTTATCACGGAAACGTGCAGTTGTTGTGTGCAACCTAGAGCTAGAGGTGTCCCAAACGCTAGGCCACGCTGCCTATGGGACTGCTTGTAGCCCAAGGCAAAACAAGGTGGTTGCCCAAGTGGTACCACTCCAGCAGGTACCACGTTGACCATACAAGAAAGACATGTTGCTTTTGTTTGAGGCAAAGGAGGGCTGATAGGCCAGATATAAAAGAAAGAGAGAGAGAAAGGAAGGGAGGTGGTGGTGGATGGGGGTCAGTATGACAGGGAGGGAGAAAAGGACGTGAGTGAGTGGTAGTATTATAGTAAGTAATTGTGACAGAACAAGAGTAGCATAATTGTGATTGTAGTGGCTGAGCAAGACTTTCAAGGAGTAGGAGTGTGTGTGATTGTGAGAATTAGAGAAAGGGGGAGAAAGTCAATGTGTAAGACTGAGTAGGATTTTGAGATTAAGAAACAACACACAACTGTGATACTCGCACGGTGCAGCCCCTTCCTCAGTCAGGATCGCCCTAATTTTCTCAATTCTAAAATACCTCTTTAATTGTAATACATTGCATATTAAAAGGCTTTGGAGTCCAAGTGTTTCTCATTAAAGGCCACAAACCCAGACGTCAGATGGTACTGTCCTAACAGTCCACAAGGGCAAAAAGCAAATCTGATATCTGTTGTATTTCGTTTGGGGGTTGTGGAAAAGTAAATTTTGCCATGTTCTGTGTCCCTACGTGTTCCCCATGTTATGTTGTATGTGCATGATTAATATGCATATGTATTCCCTTATGATCGATTAAAGACGCAATTACAGTTGTGTCCAACTCTAGTATGCCAGTTTCCAGTTCTCGTGAAAGCTACGAGTATTAAGCCTATGTAAAGCTATGTTGCCACGTTTCACAGTGTACACGTTATTTCATTGTAAAGTCCCCGTTTCTAGGCCTCAAAAGGGCCCGGACACCAGATTCAGCTCCTGTCTCCTGAACCCTCGCTGAGGAGCGATACAGCCCCCACCTGTATCCCTGACCCTTCACTTACTTCCTGCCTCACAGTGCCCGGCTCGGCCTGGCTCTGCCTGCCAGTCTGCCAAGAGTATGTTATGATTCCAGTTATCAGTCCAGCTCTCCTTCTCTGCATTCCTAAGCTACTGAATCGCATCAATAGTTTCCGTCATGGTCTAGCCTTTACGTCTCCATGTAAGAGAAATACTGTATTAATGGTCATTTAATATTCCTCAACACGCACTACATGTAGAATTATGCATGCACCAGTCTTAGAGTCTGTTAGCCTTTACCCTGATAACTTTTGGATTCTATCAACATGTTCTCTAAACATCAGATACTAGATAGTGTTTAGGTACATGTCGCTTTGACTCTCCAGACTTTAGTCTCTCCTTCTAGCGCAGAAGTCATAGCCCCCAGTTCCTCCTAGTAAAACGTCATTGCCAGCTTGCGCGCACCACTAGGTCAGAGGTCCCGGCTCCTTAGGTAGCCCCCTCCATGTTTCCGCCCCTTTTATGACATATTCTGTTACGTTTACATCACATGTCTATGTACACGCCTCTTGTTACACCCACTTCAGCCTTATCTTTCGCGACTGCTACGAACTCCGCCCACTGCTACGCCTACTGTATGAACTCTAATGCAATTGTTTAACTATAAATATTGTGCACTGTTATTAAAAGTTGTCCTTATGCTCATCCCAGATCCTGCCCCGGCAGCTGCCGGGCCCTGCCATCCTATTCCCGTGCAGGTTGTCCTGTTGCTGTCCTTTATGCTGTATTAAAACCTGCAAGACTCAGATACCTCGAATCCTGACTCTTATTTATTGAGCTATCTGTTAATTAATTATTCAGAAAAATAGAACAGGTATTTAATTATTTATTTACCACATAATGGCGCCCGAATAGGGACTTGCCCTTTCCCCACGCGCCGGAGAAGCCACGCAGGCCCCCTGATCCTCTGCAGCCGTGACGGAACCATACCGTGCACGTGCAGATATTTCTGCTTCAAGTATCCCTCAGGCCCACGGAGGAGACGGAGGTTGCGGTCCAGCATCCAGACGAGGCGGTGGAGGAACGCGGCGAGTCCCGACCAGAGCCCAAGCCAAGAGTCCAAGGTCCGAGGTATCCGGAGGCCCACCCGTAACAGAAGTCCGAAGTTCGTCCGTCCGTCGTCGTAACAGTCCAGTCCAGTCCGAGGCCTTCCGTTCTTGCTGCCCGGTGAGTACCGTTGCTGGGGTAGTATCTAGACAGGGTCAATTGCATTGTCTCTGGTCCGTGGGTTTGGGTACACAGATCCAACACGAAGTGTCCACTTAGGTGGATGCGGGTCCTGACGTGTCTCTTTATGAGACCGGTAAGTTTCGTACTGTTTTAGCAGTGCATCTAGTTTCTGTTCTAGTCTGTTCTGTTCTCGAGAAATTCATGTATTCTGTTTTCAGTATTCCAGGTAGTATTTTGTCCGAACTGTTATCTTAAATGTCATTCATGTATTTCAATGTCGTGGTATGAATGTGGTGTTTTCCAGTAATCATCGTGTTCATTGTGTATTGTATTGTATCTAGACTCCAGTTCAGCCATGCCTCTGTTCTCCAAGTTACGTCAGTTAAAAACTAGAAAAGGTCTGTTAGAAGAGGCAGTTCCTGTCCCGCCTAGGGACAGTCCAGGTCATTTTATGTATCAAAAGCATGGCATAAGTGCCATATTGTATCTAGATTTATGGGTGGAGTACACCAAACAGTTAGAAGAAAAGTATAGATGGCCCGTATCGGGTACATGGGATGCCGAGTGCATCATGCGAGTAGAAGAAGTATTATGGAAAAAGAAAGCCAGACAGTCACAAAAAGATGCCATCGAGTTATGGCGCAAAGAATCTCATAAAAGAACCGAAAAAGAAATCAGAAAGTCAGAATTAAGTAGAGAATCCTTAGAAAGAGCCCAAGAAAGGGAATTGATCGAAATAGGTGAACGAGTTAAAACCGAACAGTCAGACAGACAGAGAAATGCCCTCATTAAGGGTATGTATCCTCTTCTTGCCGAGGGCTTGCCAAAAGCAACCCCGGAGGCATCCAGTAATTTCCCGCCGCCATTAGTTCCGACCAAGCTACGTCACAAACCGACCGCAGCTGATATTTTTCTCTCGTCCTATTTGGACGACACAGTCCCAGAATATGCAAATCCTGTTCCACCAGCTCCTGTAAATAATGTAATTCATGGTCCTCCAGCCACCGGGGCACCTGTTGCAGCACCTGTTACGGTACCCCCGGTCCAGCCCGTAGTACAAATTCCCGCCACATCAGTCACTCTGCCAGCACGAAGAGTATCAGTCGACGATTCCAGTTCAGGGGCCGCGGGAGGAGGTCCTCCTGGTACCCCGCCGCCAAATAGACGTCTAGGGGTAGTCGAGTTACATGAACGTGCATTACAGCGTACGCCTAAATATCAGTCCATTGCAGAAATCAGGCGAGCTCTTACTGAATGCTGTTATGATCCAGTCCCAGGCGAGGATAGTATGGTTATATATTCCGTACGTATAAGGCAGGTGTCCGAGTATTTGGTCACCCTACCGAATATGAAAGAAGATCTAGACAGAATGTATCGTTTCATTCGTACAGGACAGGATCCAGAAAGTATTGCTGAAGTCATGTCTCTCAGGAAAGCTGAAATCCAGTTCATGTTATTAAAGTTTCTGATCAATTGTTTAATTAGGGAACAAGATTCCCCGACTAAAGATCCGAACGAAATGAAAATTCTGACAAGGTGGAGTGATAATATAGCCGAGGGTAAGCACAAGACACTCAATAGTATAGAGAGTATGTACAAGAAAATTCGTAAAGAAATAATAAGGTTACACGAACAACGCAAAGAAGCTCTAGGAAGCGAGAAAGAAAATGACTCTTCTACTGAAGAGGTAGACGACGAGAATCCCGCCAGAATAGCGTATGTAGGTAAATCTAGATTTCCAGACCGACATTTACGCCTAGAACACAAGAAAGCTTTTCATCTTCCAGCACCAGAACAAGGCTCTCTAGAACAAGTATTTCAAGCTACCGATCAAATTCTGAAATCACGAATCGGTTATAGTGAATTAGGTACCATGCATGAACAAGAACTAGCCCGATCAGCAGTCCGATGGATTACTGATTCTACCACTTTTCCAGACGAAATAGTGGCACAAATGTTTCTGAAACTGCCCCCAGCCGAGCAGCGACTGGTGGGTATGTATATGATCCAGCACCTCATTACTCAGTATGAGGGTCAGCATTCTGATCCAGGTCCGTTACATGATGTCCTGAACGAGTTACTCCAGTATAGATGGAAAGGTTTAGGTACCGATTTAATTAGTGTCATTCTAGAACAGCGCCACAAATATAGAACGTTTCTGAACCCGCATTTTGTTCACGTCTCACCTCCAGAAAGTAAACCGTTTTACATAGATAGACAGCATCCGTTACGAGAAGTACACCCAGTTAGGACAGCGGGTGGTGAAATGCAACGAGTATTTGTTTACACCCCAGTTACCAAGATGGAACTCTTAGAAATGAAGAAGTTAATTCCCTGTCACGACAAAGATCCAGCAGGGTTCCACCGAGAATTAAAAGACATGCTCCGTATGGGAGAATACACGTATCCAGATATTATTAAAATGCTAAAAGTCCTGTTGCCTGCGGGCATATATGAAAAACTCAAGGAAAAAGATTGGGAGGTGGGAGAGAAAAAGATCGATTGGACAGCTCTAGGAGCTGAAGATAAGATACGAGTACCAGGTACCGGTCTTGGAGACAAATGTAAAGAATTACCAGAATTATTGATACAGGTTTTGCCTAGGTTATTAGCCACTAAAAAGGAAGACTGGGATGCAATCTCAGCCTGTAAACAGAAACAAGACGAAGACACTAGTGATTTTTATTCCAGATTTGAGAAATGTTTTATCATAAACAGTGGTTTGAAGACGAGTAGTGAGTCATATCCTCATCTTTTTGTTACTAAATTAGTCGAGAATTCAAGTCCACAAGTTAAGAATCGAGTTTTGAAAGTCGAAAGTACATGGCAAGCTAGTACTCCGTCCCAGATGTTACAGATGCTCCAGTATCACCAGAATAGAATCAGAGAAGAACAAGAACACGAGAGAAGACGTATGAAAGACACGAAAATGAAAGTACTAGTTGCACAATCTGTTCCACAAGACAGTCAGAAGAGGGGTCCGAATCAAGCCAGTCATCCTGCAGCTCCCGTTAAAGGGACATGCAATTATTGTAAACAGCCAGGCCATTTCATAAACGAGTGTGCAGTTCTGAAACACAATATAGCCACTGGTAAAACTAAAGAAAGACCACGTCCGCCTAGACAAGAACAAGTTTCACAGACTTCTCAGCCACAGAATGCACAACAGACAGTTACAGCACCGCAGCCTATTGCTGCAACACAGCATGTTACACAGCAGATGTACCAGTATGCACAGTCCGAGTATCCAGAGTATCAAGCGTATTCATGAAACAGCCTAGAGAGGGAGGTAGGCTTGCCTCTCATCGAGATTCCTGTAGATCAAGAAGGTCCCTATGTACATAGTCAAGTATTGGGGAAAGACAGAAAGTTTCTGATTGATACAGGGGCAAGTAGGACTACTATCAGTCATGACGAGGTTCCAGGGGCTCCGCTCTCAGGCTCTAGAAATGTTTCCCTTGGATTTTCAGGAAAGCCTATTGTAAACGAGATATCAAAGCCAGTTACTCTAGAAGTGTGTCCATTGTCCCGAACTACTGATCTATTGCTTACGAAGTCATGTCCAGAAAATTTGTTAGGTATTAAGACATTGAAAGAATTAGGTGCAGTCATATGTTGTTCCCCAGAGGGAATACGTTTGTTTTTGCGTGACTTCAAGGGTCACTATGTATTACGAGATTTTGATCCAAGATTGTCTAATGTTCCGCAGCACCTATGGGCGCAAGGTCCAACTGATGTTGGTTTTATGCAAATCACACCCCATCGTGTGACCCTCAAGCAAGGTATTGTCCTGCCACGAATCAGACAGTACAGATTGCCACCTGAGGCTGTAGCAGCCTTATCCAAAATTATTGACGAGCTCATTGCTCAAGGAGTGGTTGTAGAAACTGACTCCAATGTATGTAATTCTCCTATTATTCCAGTCATGAAACGTACTGATCCAAATGCACCTCCAGTATATCGATTAGTGATTGTACTACTATTGTCAAGTATAGTGACAGTGGGAAATCTATTTTTAAAGCTTCACGTCATTCTTATTTTGTTTGTGGTCAGACCGCATATGTTCGTCTGCCCCTCGATTGGGATGGAACATGTTACATTGCCTTCCTACTGCCACCAGTTTTCCTAGCCCCATCCGATTATCATAGAAACACACATCTAGTACACATTAGACATAGAAGGGAGATCGAGTCCCCGATTGTCGATCAAACTGAAACTGCTCTAGAACAGTATACAGATTTCAATAAAGGTTTCTTCTTCTTTATAGGCCCTATCCAGAATAGTAAGTTAATACGTAGATTGACTAGAACCCTTGGAGCAGTAGTGAATGAGACTGCCTCTGCCCTAGGTAACTTAACGGAAGAGCAATCTGCTATGAGATTTGTCGTGCTCCAAAATCGTCTCGTTCTTGACGTCATACTGGCCGATAGAGGAGGAGCATGTAGAGTCATCGGATCTAGTTGCTGCATTTTCATTCCTAATAACGCGCCGTCTGTTTATTCAGCTATAACCAGACTTCATAAAATTGCCCATCAGTTACACCAGAATGCAGGCACCTGGACATGGTCCGGTTGGTTTTGGAGTATAATTTCTGCCTGGGGATGGAAAGTATTGTCCTTTCTAGGTATTGCAGTAGCGATCATATTCAGTTGCTGCCTCTGTATACAATGTGGCCCTGCGATTTGCGGCATTTGTGCTACCTCTTGTATTCCTAGTCCCAAGTTCCGTCCTAAATCCCGTTCCAAGACAATTCGAGACGAGCAAATGATACTGTATGAAATGATAGATGGTATCATGAATATTGACGTTTCCTGATGGAAACGTAGTGACAAGGAGGGAATGTGGAAAAGTAAATTTTGCCATGTTCTGTGTCCCTACGTGTTCCCCATGTTATGTTGTATGTGCATGATTAATATGCATATGTATTCCCTTATGATCGATTAAAGACGCAATTACAGTTGTGTCCAACTCTAGTATGCCAGTTTCCAGTTCTCGTGAAAGCTACGAGTATTAAGCCTATGTAAAGCTATGTTGCCACGTTTCACAGTGTACACGTTATTTCATTGTAAAGTCCCCGTTTCTAGGCCTCAAAAGGGCCCGGACACCAGATTCAGCTCCTGTCTCCTGAACCCTCGCTGAGGAGCGATACAGCCCCCACCTGTATCCCTGACCCTTCACTTACTTCCTGCCTCACAGTGCCCGGCTCGGCCTGGCTCTGCCTGCCAGTCTGCCAAGAGTATGTTATGATTCCAGTTATCAGTCCAGCTCTCCTTCTCTGCATTCCTAAGCTACTGAATCGCATCAATAGTTTCCGTCATGGTCTAGCCTTTACGTCTCCATGTAAGAGAAATACTGTATTAATGGTCATTTAATATTCCTCAACACGCACTACATGTAGAATTATGCATGCACCAGTCTTAGAGTCTGTTAGCCTTTACCCTGATAACTTTTGGATTCTATCAACATGTTCTCTAAACATCAGATACTAGATAGTGTTTAGGTACATGTCGCTTTGACTCTCCAGACTTTAGTCTCTCCTTCTAGCGCAGAAGTCATAGCCCCCAGTTCCTCCTAGTAACACGTCATTGCCAGCTTGTGCGCACCACTAGGTCAGAGGTCCCGGCTCCTTAGGTAGCCCCCTCCATGTTTCCGCCCCTTTTATGACATATTCTGTTACGTTTACATCACATGTCTATGTACACGCCTCTTGTTACACCCACTTCAGCCTTATCTTTCGCGACTGCTACGAACTCCGCCCACTGCTACGCCTACTGTATGAACTCTAATGCAATTGTTTAACTATAAATATTGTGCACTGTTATTAAAAGTTGTCCTTATGCTCATCCCAGATCCTGCCCCGGCAGCTCCCGGGCCCTGCCATCCTATTCCCGTGCAGGTTGTCCTGTTGCTGTCCTTTATGCTGTATTAAAACCTGCAAAACTCAGATACCTCGAATCCTGACTCTTATTTATTGAGCTATCTGTTAATTAATTATTCCGAAAAATAGAACAGGTATTTAATTATTTATTTACCACAGGGTTCAGCCTAGTGATCAGGACAGTGACATACCAGACAACAAAATGAAATTACCCTCACTACAACTTGTGTCTATAGTTTCCAAACTCTGTAATCTCAAAACGTATCATGTTCATTTAGCACCAAACTTGACTATTATATGTCATTCTCAAGGAGATATTTGATATGGCTCATTGTATTTAATCAGTAGACAACGTTCAACAGCCCTGAGGCTTTTCTATGTCTACCTCTAGTTGTTTATCTTCATCACATCACTTTGTGATCCAGTCGTTAAGTACACAGTTGTTTCTGGTTTTAGGTCTCGCCTAACATACAGCAGAAGCTGTCTGTTTGTGCAAAGACCTGTTATAATTTTACAATGGGCTTACAGCCCACACATTGCCTTGTGTGGTCTTTCCTTCATCTTCTTATGTTAGTTCCCCCCTGTGGGTCGTGACCTCATTACTTCAATTCTTCTAATGCTTAATTTTCAGACACTGCTTTTTTTCTTTTTGGTTAAGCATTCAGTAGTAGTGCATATGTTTTCGAGTGTTCTCCCTTCTGTACTTCTTCACTCCACAGTCCATGTTGCTCTCTTTTGCGCATCCGCTGCACCTCCAAGCTCTCCATGCCGGGCTCACCATCATATGCTTCTGTCCCATGTGTTGCTTTCTTGTCCATGTGCTTCTCCCCCCCCAGATCCACATTGCTTTCTCTCATCGGTGTGCCCCCCCTTCTCTTCCCATTGCTGTCCCCTGCCGTCTGTTTTTCTTTACCCTAGCTACTTCCTCCAGGTTGCTTTCACCTACCATGTTGCTTCTGTACCTCACCCTTCATGTTGCTTCTGTACCTCACCCTCCATGTTGCTTCTGTACCTCACCCTCCATGTTGCTTCTGCCCTCCCCTCCATGTTGATTTCAACCACCTGTGTCCTCCGTGTTTCTTCTCCCATTAGCTTAATAAAATACGCTTTGTGTGCTACTGTTTCTTATATTTACCAATTCAACTCACATTGCTAAATGTTTTTAGAAAAAAGCTCCTACATGCCTACAAACTGATGCGTATATACCGTCTGTTTTTCCCCCCTTCCTAGTTTCTTTCCCTTTTGCAGGAGCGGAAGTAGGAGTCGGGGGAGTGGAAGAACAGCCAGCCGGATGCCTTTGATCGAGGAGTCGGGTAGGATGCTGGGCTGTCCCTAAGAGAGGCGCCGGGCGGGTGGAAGAAAAGCCGGCCGGATGCCTCCAACCGGGGAGACTGCAGGGCTGATTGAACGCGGGTATCGACGAGGGAATCAGAGGAACTCTAGGACCAGAGCAGACCAAGATTAAGTAGCCCCACTAAGCCCCATGGACCCACCGCGTCGTCACGAAAATACAAAAACAACAAATACTGAAATAATCTTGCTCGCTACCTGCCGCCCGGGAATCCGGGAGACACCCGACTTTTCCGTGCGGGGGGGGGGGGATGGGCCTGCTGCATCTGCGCAAGTTGATTTATGGGCAGAATCATGTTCGCGCATGCGCAGATTGATTCCCTGTGCATTTCCCCTTAGAGAGAGGACCTGGGGGCGGGCCGCAGCCCCCGGGGTTAACCAGGGGGACTGGGCGAGGAGTCATGGTGCCCCCCCAGCCAATCCTGACGGTTAGCGCGGCCGACTTTGGTGCTAGGAAACCAGGTTCGAGCCTCTTATTGTAAATATTCGTGAAATGGGAGGAGAATGTATAGATTTGTGTCTGAAGAATTGGCACATATTTAAACTCGAAGTCTTATTGTTTCATCGTGAAAAGTAGCATTCAATGGGATTAAAAATGTGGTCGGCAGTGAACTGCTTCAGAGAGCAGACGCTTCAGAGAGCAAAGCAAGAAAAGAAGTTCAGGTGGAAATCAGACGTATGAATTGAGGCCGGTTATCACTGTCACGCTGTAGTCGGAAGGATGTTCACACTCTTGTCAAAGCCATTTTATTCATTCACCTTGTTACTCTTATTGGACTTTATAAGCAGGAGTCTGCCCGATTTACCAAGACAAATAGGGCTCAGTTTGAGCAAAGATTTACGCTTCAATAAATCACGGAACTTAAAATAAAACAGAAAAAGAATGTGGGTTTCTGAGGAAATAGTAGCATTTACGTCACCCAACTGTATGCGTGTAACTACACGCATACAGATGGGTGGATGCATGAATGAATGATGGATGCAGGATGGATGGATGGATGAATGGATGGGTGAATGGATGCAGGAAAGGATGCAGGATGGATGGGTGGATGGATGGATGATGGATGCAGGATGGGTGGATGGGTGGATGCATGAATGAATGGTGGATGATGGATGGGTGGATGGATGAATGGATGGGTGAATGGATGCAGGAAAGGATGCAGGATGGATGGTGGATGGGTGGATGCATGAATGAATGATGGATGCAGGATGGATGGGTGGATGGATGCATGAATGAATGATGGATACAGGATGGATGGATGGATGGATGAATGGATGGATGAATGGATGCAGGAATGGATGCAGGATGGATGGATGGGTGGATGGATGGATGGATGGATGGGTGGATGAATGAATGATGGATGCAGGATGGGTGGATGGATGGGTGAATGGATGAATGGATGCAGGATGGATGATGGATGGGTGAATGGATGAATGGATGCAGGAATGGATGCAGGATGGATGATGGATGGGTGGATGGATGGATGGGTGGATGAATGAATGATGGATGAAGGATGGGTGGATGGATGGGTGGATGCATGAATGAATGATGGATGCAGGATGGATGGATGGATGAATGGATGCAGGAATGGATGCAGGATGGATGGTGGATGGGTGGATGCATGAATGAATGATGGATGCAGGATGGATGGGTGGATGGATGCATGAATGAATGATGGATGCAGGATGGATGGATGGATGGATGGATGGATGGATGAATGGATGGATGAATGGATGCAGGAATGGATGGATGGGTGGATGCATGAATGAATGATGGATGCAGGATGGATGGATGGATGAATGGATGGGTGAATGGATGCAGGAAAGGATGCAGGATGGATGGGTGGATGGATGGATGATGGATGCAGGATGGGTGGATGGGTGGATGCATGAATGAATGGTGGATGATGGATGGGTGGATGGATGAATGGATGGATGAATGGATGCAGGAAAGGATGCAGGATGGATGGGTGGATGGATGGATGATGGATGTAGGATGGGTGGATGGGTGGATGGGTGGATGCATGAATGAATGGTGGATGATGGATGGGTGGATGGATGGGTGGATGCATGAATGAATGATGGATGCAGGATGGATGGATGGATGAATGGATGGGTGAATGGATGCAGGAAAGGATGCAGGATGGATGGGTGGATGGATGGATGATGGATGCAGGATGGGTGGATGCATGAATGAATGGTGGATGATGGATGGATGGATGGATGGGTGAATGGATGAATGGATGCAGGATGGATGATGGATGGGTGAATGGATGAATGGATGCAGGAATGGATGCGGGATGGACGATGGATGGGTGGATGGATGGATGGATGGATGGATGGGTGGATGAATGAATGATGGATGCAGGATGGATGGATGGGTGAATGGATGAATGGATGCAGGATGGATGATGGATGGGTGAATGGATGAATGGATGCAGGAATGGATGCAGGATGGATGATGGATGGGTGGATGGATGGATGGATGGATGGGTGGATGAATGAATGATGGATGCAGGATGGGTGGATGGATGGGTGAATGGATGAATGGATGCAGGATGGATGATGGATGGGTGAATGGATGAATGGATGCAGGAATGGATGCAGGATGGATGATGGATGGGTGGATGGATGGATGGGTGGATGAATGAATGATGGATGCAGGATGGGTGGATGGATGGGTGGATGCATGAATGAATGATGGATGCAGGATGGATGGATGGATGAGTGGATGGATGAATGGATGCAGGAATGGATGCAGGATGGATGGTGGATGGGTGGATGCATGAATGAATGATGGATGCAGGATGGATGGGTGGATGGATGCATGAATGAATGATGGATGCAGGATGGATGGATGGATGGATGGATGAATGGATGGATGAATGGATGCAGGAATGGATGCAGGCTGGATGGATGGATGGGTGGATGCATGAATGAATGATGGATGCAGGATGGATGGATGGATGGGTGGATGCATGAATGAATGATGGATGCAGAATTGATGGATGGGTGGATGCATGAATGAATGAATGATGTATGGATGCAGGATGGGTGGGTGGATGGATGGATGGGTGGATGCATGAATGATGTATGGATGGATGCAAGGTGGTTCGGGCTCACTCGCTGCGCTCGCTCGCTGTGCTCGCTGCAGTGCAATATGCAAATTAGTTTACGCCTCACCACTTTCAAATGTCACCAGCCGCCCCTGCAGGTGAGTACTTCTCCTTGACAGCAAAGCATTTGGGACTAAGCAGGCGGGGTTTAAATAGCTGCTGAACTTGTATTCACAAGGCTGTTCAAACGTGCCCTAAGACCGTTTCTTTCAGATTTTGCATATCACGTTATTTCAGCAAGGCGGTTTGCATGTGTTCTAAAACGTGTAGCAACTGTCGCCCAGTGAATCGGTTTCTGTGCAACAAGTCAAACAAGCATTGGCAACCTCAAGTCAAACTAGCAATTGGCAATTACATCACTACTTCTTTCCAAAACAACTCAATGAATAAACCAATGAATGATGTTTGATAACAGCCAACTTATCAGGGGAAAACACGTTTTAACATACAGGTTAAATGTTACTGCAGCTTATGCCTTATTCATAAACGATAATTAAAGGATCAGTTTAATAGGCTTGAGCTACTGAGTTCAGGGATTTCGTAACAGAAGGAGTCCATGAATGGCACACAAAGCATATGCATCCGTTGAAAAGGAGGAGAACGGAGAGTCCATAAGGGACGAACATTAACGGAAAGAGTTGCAGGAAAGTCAAAAGCAGTCTCTCTTGAATTTGTCTGACTGACCAACAGAACCAAATCGACCAGTATCGAACCCCAGCTAATCGAATCCTTCATTTATCAGATCATTGTATTACATAGTCTTCTAAAGTTCTGGGGTGACACCTCCTTAGTCACCTCATTGAGTCAGACCACTCAGTCAATTGGTCAGTTCATTATAAGATGATTGTCATGTGGCATAAAGGAACAAACATATTATAGAAAGAGGTGGAGCAGATCATGTAATTTGTAGGTCATCCGGTATACAATAATCGTTTAGCAGCAGGCATGAGAGTGAGCTCAAGAGGATAGTTTCCCTTAGCAAATGTTCCCAAAGTATCAAAATGTGTTGCAAAAATGTATTCTGAGTGAGTGAGAACTCCTTCTAAGAATCAGCAGTATAGATTTACAATGTAAGTTTGAGAAAGCTTCTCAAGAGTATAAGACAGTACGGTATAGTAAAATGCAGGCTTAGAATAGTCTATTTAAGAATATATAGGATATAAGTAGTGAAATATACATTTCATAAAGGTAAAGCATTAATCTCTTACCCCATTTCAAATTATAAGCATTCAGATATGTTAAAAATTCTGATGCAATGATTTCATGTGATTATGCCATTTTACTGCAATTTCAAAGTACCATTGTGTACAATTATTATTATCTAGCTTCAAATGTTATATATTAGCGCATAGATGAAGATTATTGTCAAGGGATTTTAGGAGGTTTACTTTCAAGATGATTGTTTAGCACCACTTTTTGCTTTTCGAATTTGGTGCACAATTAATTCATATGCAGAAGATGGAATTCAGAACGGAAAACCATCAATAACACACACAAAAGTTATCTAAATTTCGTTTGATTTATTTAATTTTTCACACACTTCTACTATCTCCATAGTGGTTAAGAACATTAAAACACATGAGTACATCACTTCACCTTTTTATTACACATTGAAATAATTATGCTAAGGCTGAATATTGAAATATAAACCTATATGATTGAATCGATTCTACAATCATCAGCATGCTTGTTTTTGCGATGCAGTAACTACGTTTCTCACGTTTATTTTTCATGTCTCTTAAATCTATAGGTGCACGTTTATTCATGTATTGATTAAAATGTTTTAAAACCAGTTTATGTGTCATATCTTACAGCTTTTCAGCTGCATCACTACTCACAACAGAAAACTATGAAGTACTGTTGAAAAGTACAAGACTTGGGTGCATTGCTAACACCCCACAGCATTACCATTTGACAGCAGTGCTGTGTGTCATGTAGCTGTTTTAGAGTTATTTTTTGTTTATCAACAGTTTTTATTTAAACGTTTTACTTGTATTCCAATATCGAGCAGTAAGCATAGAATAGAATGCATTACACATTTTTAATTCCCAGGCAGACATTTTAACTAAAGAGTACATTGTATATACACCTAATCAAGTGGGTGTGTGGGCTTCATTTCTATTTAGATATTGTGTTCATAGCTACCAATTTTCTGGCATATGGGGGTGCTGGATCCGTCGTGTATTTGTTCAGTGCCCATCCATATGTCCATCACTGCAAGCCAGTTGTCCCTTGTCGGTAACAATCGGTATCACAATGTTTATGCAATATCTCTCTTTACTTCCTCTAATGGCAAAAAAAGCTGTATTCTTCCTGGAAGTTATATGCCACTAGGGACTGCCAGGAGCACAAACTGGGTGTTGGGAGGGATCTTTTTTACTAACATGTCACTCAGCTCTTTCAGGATTGTACTCCAATAACGTTGGTTCCTGGGACAGCACGGAGTGTATGATAGGAGGAGGCTTAGACATTACTGCATCACAGAGAAGTGGGTGTTTGGGATTTTCCTATTTTATACAGTTTGGTCTTATCCAGGTAACATTCTGTGCAGGATCCTAAACTGGGTGAGGAGGAACCTTGCTCTTATAGTCACCTCCCTTTGGTGACTTCCTGGGCTGTCTCCTCAGGGTGCTGTCTATATCTTCGAGGACTCCTATATTTCTCCACAAATGCTGCCATCATGAAGTTGTAAATCAAAGGCCTTTGCATGCAAAGTATGGGTAGGTTGAGTGTATTTACAGAGCTGTGTGTTATACCTTCTGTTCTTCTTGTAGTTGTTCAGATGTTTTAATTGTCACATCCTGTATAGTGTCCCCTACTCTGGATATGCTGAACAATCTGGTGTATCCTTGTAGCTTGCACACCTTTTTCAATGTGTTTCCCTCCCAAAGAGGCATCTCCAGGGTGATTCTAACTTTCCAACCTATGTTGCTCATTGCTGTAACCCGTCCTGCCTGGTGGAAGTAAGTAGATTATTTTTCCCCTAGTCCTTCGTATGAAAAAGGCATACAGTTGGCTGCAGTCGTCCTGCACTTGTTCACGTGCATAGTTATACCCTCTGCTGGGGCACTGATTCAGTCACTCACATTGTGCAGCTCGGAGGCTCAGCAGAATTCCTGTACGTGTGGGAGAGCCTTCCCCCATTGAATATGGATCTACAAAGGGAATAAGGTAGGGATGGGCGTAACTCGTGTGTTTTCACTCTGTGGAATTCTGCGGAGTAACACAAAAATTATGCAAGATTCCATGAAGTTCCACAAGCGGACAGAAATCAGCATGTTGTGCTGCTTTCTCTGATTTTGTGCACCAGGAGCTTGTTCAATGCTGCAAAATTAGTGTGAGTGTCACCACACAGCACGCCTGAGGGTGCTGCTTTCTTACTACTGCTCAAGTACATTTTCTATTTGAGCGGCAGCTTTCTCACTGCAAATGGTCACAACCACCTGTGTTGAGAAAATCTCACCAGGTGCCCTCCTGGTGCTAGCCCATAAATGGTGCCAGGGGGTGCAAATTCTTGCTTGCCAACTTACTGTTAGTGAGCTGCACACAAGAAAAACCATGCAGTGGTTTGGTTGTTTTGGCCAGAACTCAGCATTGCAAGTGTGACGCATCGTGGACAAAACTCTGCAGACTCCTTCGGTAATTGGTGTTACTTTATCAAGTGTCCCATTTCAAAGAAACTGTTCTATTTCCTTTTTACATCTCAGCAACATTGTCTCAGGCATTGGGAAAGGGGGCTTTTTGCTTCACATACAAGAGCTTTGGGAGTGTTGTATTACAATTGGCAGCTCATCCCAGGAGTATTAGTGGTAGTTTACACCATCTGGAAACTTTGCCAAGCATGTCCGTTAGCATCCTCTTTAGATTCTTGTGACTCATATGGTTGCAGAATATTGTATATCCTAATATATTGAAATTCAGCCTCCACTGGTCGATGGAGGCTAGGCATATCATCCTCGGTGGCCAGTCACTAATTCTGTAGAGTACTGATTTACCCCAGTTTGCTCCATACCCAGAGTATATTCCAAAGTCTTCCAAAAAAGCCAGGACTGGTGCCAGTGTTACAACTGGGCTAACTACATATAATAGTACATCATCCTTTGTTTTAGGAATAAATCTGCATTTTGTCCCTCAGGTTTTTCATACAGTCCTGTAATCTGGATGTTGTTCCTGCATGAGCAACCTTCAGCACCTCCTGCTTGCTCTCAGAGATGGGTCGCTGCTGCTGCCAGCACATTTTCTTGTGCTTTCCTATCTCCTACCTCAGGGTCTACTTTGACATTTGTGTTCTCAACATTTGTGTATGCAAATGTATTTTGTATCATGCTAAGGAGCCCCACATCAATCGCTATGCTGTAAACCTTGCCCTGTAGCGTTGCTCTCATCTCAAACATGGCTCCAAGTATTTTCCCTAACTCTTCTGCCAGGCTTACTAGAGCAACTATCAGTGTGTTTAGCAAGGGTTCGTCAGGGTCTGCTCTCTGTGTAGGTGATGGCTGCAACCCTCTCATTGCTGGGGTCTCATTTGCTTTGACTTTCACCATTTCAGTGGTGGTTTCCCTCAGTCCGCTGCTTGGGACACAGTTACACCTAGGGGATCAGTTCCATAATCCGGTGGGGGGGGCTCCCTTTCAGAGCCACACTTGTTAGCCCTGAATACAAGGTGGTCCATGGCCACCCTATGGTAGAGGGAGGGGTCCAAGTTCCAAAGGTATAGAAGTGGGTATGGGAGCACAGTTTAGCCATGCCTCCCAGGGAGGGAGTCCAACATGGCACATACATTCAGCATCCATTCCTGCTTGGGGGTCCATTTATCTTCCAGGATGATTAGGCACACTGGATCACTTTGGCAATCAGTTTCCAGATGGCAACCCCCTCTCACTGAGGACCAATATGATAGCAGGAAAGTCAGTTCCATCATCCCCTCTCGCTGGTCCCATGTCATGGAGAAGGTGCTTAAGTAGGATTCCCCATTGGTCATTTGCTCACTCCACCTCCTTGTTTTGGGTAGGGTGTAAATACCAGCACCATCTCCTCATGCACTCCTCTCAAACTGTGCCACTGATTGTGTGTGTCTGTTTCTCCAAGCTGCTCAGACCACACAGGTTCTGCAGGCTTCCTCTCATGCCGTAGTCCTCATGGTGCTAGTGGTCTCACCGGGCCCAAGCACTACTTCTAGCTCTGATAATTGTTGGGGTGCATTTTTCCCTGCACTCACCCCTGATCTAGCACACTTCAATGGTCTTGCAGCTACCCCTCCTTGACCAGGCAGCTGAGAGGGGCACCATGATCCATCAAACCTAGGTGCTACATGGGGTGCCTGAAATGACCCATTGGAAGAACAAGTGGAGAGCCAAGGAAGAGGAAAAAGGAAGTGGAGCATGTCCCTAGGGCTCCTTTTTTCACTAGTGTAGCTGCAGGGCAGTGAGCTTATGGGATGGAATCCGGTTATTTTCTGGCAAGCTGCCATCTTTACTTGCCTCAATATGTTATGGGTGCTGGAGACTTGGGCTCTGTCTGCCAATTTGCCGCCCTTCGATTGCGTCCCCCTCCAACCGTCATCTATCTGCACCTGTAGGTGCCTAGGGGTGCACGGAGTGGCCCCATTATTGGAGAATTTTGGTTAGGGTCAGAAGTCGGATATCGAAGATCAATGGCTCACATCTTACACCATCTTGGCTTTGGTGATATTTTGCTCATATCCAGCCACATTAGTGCCCTTCAAGAAGCCTGGAGGCTGTGGAACCTGGAAAGAGGGCAGGGACTGTTCTGCTAGCTAGCTGAGGAGAGGCTGTAGAAGACAACACCCAAGCAAGAGAGAGCACTGACAGCCCAGGCAAAGGACAATACTGATTCAGGCAGCAGTACAAATAAACTATAAAGCTCCCCAAGAAAACCTTCCTTTAGAGGCCAGGCGGCCTGGTTAAGACTCGTCACCAGGAGCAAAATGAGCTCAACAATGTGCAAATAGGCCCTACAGGCCCCGAGAATGAAGCATGTGTCAGTTCAGGGAGAGATTCTGAAATACCCTTAGGGATGGGCAAGTCCTCTGGGGCTAGCACATCATTTTTAAAGTATGACATTTTATTCTATGGAAGGAGACATGCATGAACCCCCCTACACAAGACATAATTTGGTCTTGAGATCCCACCCACTGTGGTCTGACACAAGAAGGGATGTACTACAGGCTATATCCCCCAGCTACTGCCCCATCCATACTGCTCCTGTTAGGGCCAGTACTAATGTACCCTCGCAGGTGTTTAGCTGCACTTTATAAATCATGTTGGATTAATTGAGATTTCTGAGAGCAACACAGAGCACCTGCCTTGCCTTATGCCTGCTGAGATGAGGATACATTTCACCTAGCACCCCACCTATGCTCCACGAATACTGGCACACAGCTACTGTGCCAGCGGGCCATGTGGGAGTGGATTCCCTGGACATTACCTATACACAGTAGTCTCCAGGTGCCCTAAGAGAAGGGCAGGGGCATCTTGCACTAGAAAAATAAATGTGGCACTAGCAGTGTTTCCAGATTTTGAAACTCATCACAACCTTAAAGCTATTCAAATGCAATCCTAACATTGCCTTAATGCAGACCAGTATCAACCCAAAACCAACACTCAATTCTAACTTCTATTCAATATGTGTTTAGTGGGAGGAGGGTCAAGAGGTAGCTATACACCTTCACAATCATGTCCAAATTCTATTAACAAAATACTGATTTTGAGCATCAGTCCCCACTGCAACCTTTTTACTTGCACTTTGGTCACCACAAATCCAAACCTGAACCTTGTAATAATTAATGAACTTGAAAGACGAGACTAAAATCCATCTTGATGAAGTCCATGTGTGAGAGCATTGATATTCTTTAAGTAATGCAGCTCCTAAAACAGTACATTTAATGGATGTCAAAGGATTAACACCACACAATGATACACATATAAAGAAACCACCCTAGGGATAAAGCAATTCCAGCATGACTTGTTTGGCAATCTGCAAGGATCATCACAGTAAGACAAGAGTCCCCACACAATGCTGATAACATTTACAAATGGCAGAAGAGTGATAATCGCCTACTGTTATGGTCCAACAGCCCTCCACTCCAAAGGCCTTCAACATGACCACTTACTGTGACATTAAAAGTTATAAAGGACCTATGTCATTGCCTTCCTATTGCAGCAAAGAGTCAACTAAACATCTAAGTCTTGGCAAGAAGCAGATGGGGTTTCTTGGGAACCAAATGCAAGGCTATTGGAGTGGGAAGGCAAAAAGCCCTTTTCCAAAACTTCAGGAATGCCCTCTCCCATTTCTCAACACTAAAGGTTCCAGACCAATGCTGGCACGGTCATCCCTCCTCTTTTACCCATCCAACTCCATACTCCTTGATCATTTACGTTGTCAAACTCTCATATTACTGCTGACTTGTGTAATCTCATTAGGCTGTGCAGCTTCCTCACATATTAAATTTGAACCCAGAGATTGCCAAATTGCCAAAAACACCCAACATATTAAAATGGCAAATGGGAAAACTTGGAACATACAAGAACTGATCACGTGTAAAAGCCAGTATGTAGTTTATATCATTGAATGTCCGTGTCCACTAAGATATGTAGGAAGTACCATATGTCAATTAAAAAAGCGAATACTTGAACACATGAGAGCGACCATACAGAAGGACCAGAGTAATGCGGTAGCAAAACATATGGAAACTCACCACAATAGTAACTGAAAATTGTTGAACTTCTTTTGCATTGAAACAGTAAAACAACAGGAAAGAGGCGGGGACAGGGAGAAAAAACGGAGACAAAAATGAATCCTGTCATATTCTGAACTTACAGTCTTTTACACCACATGGCTTAAACCAGAGTGAAGAGCTCTATGTACAGTTATGAAATAATTGAGATATGAATACACTCATGCCTAGAGCCTCTTGATTTATAGTGGTTTAACCTATAGTTTTAGGAATCTGTTCTGTTTTGCTTTCTTTTATGTTATGTCTATGTTTATGCTTATGCTCATTCTTGGGTGAGGCAGAACATAAACATATGTATCATCATATAAACAATTAATGCAATGAAAGTTATCAATGTTGGTTTTAAACACTCTCCACTTGAGGAGTATTAAATGTATAGCAGAAACTGACATGTGATATTGGGTTCCGAGTGATACTCTTCACCTCCGAGCTGGAGATAAAAATGGTTTCCTCTATGACTACAATATACCCAAAAATTGTTTATAATAAAATAAAACATAGGGGGATTATTTTCCACTAGGGGAGCATATTGACAAATATATGAATAAAATAAAATAAAAAGGAAATAAAACAAAAAAATTCAAAAATTAGCATTACACCTGTGTTGTGATGCGGTAACTGGAGCACGAGGAACTCAAATGTATGGTACGTTGTAAGGTGATCTGCATCAGAATCACACTTCATTTTATGCTCTGACTGTGCAAGGAGTCGAGTAAAATTAACATACAGAATTCAACAGAGTCTCAAAGCTGTACTCAAGTACACAACTGGGATTACAGTAGTATTGTGATTGAATCTGCTACATAGTTACTTGTTTCAGTGCCTGTGATAGTTGGTTTTGCTGTCAGCAGTGTTCTATTCTGACATTTGTTTCCTTGTTATTTGTCAGGAATTCAGTGATTCACTGATTTCCAATTTGTTATGCCCGTTCCCTATGTTACAGGTGGACTAATATCTTTGATAAGTATTCTATCTTTTTTAACATTTTAATTACAGGTTGTTGTCAACTGGATTTTTGTTCATTTTCTTTTACTCATCTTACCTATTTTGTGTTTATTATGCAGAACGTACCTCAACCCCCACCTTTTTAACAGCTTCCAGGCGATCCACCTGTAAGGTGGAAAGTGTGGTATAGGGCTTTTGTGAAATACGTAGGTGCTATGGGGGTTCAAGATTTAGTGCAGAAAGGAAGTGTTTTATCCTAGAACATAATCTGGGGTTTAAAGGTCAAGCTGTTTTAGAACACTTACCTACTCTTATTCCAGTTGACGATGCTGAAGAATTAAATTTGTATAATCAAGATGTGGGCATGCTTGAGAAACAGTTTGCTATGGAAAGCAGTTTGGTTGTTGCCAAACACAAGTGTTTTACCAGAGAACAGGAGAGTGATGAAAGCATAGTGTCATTTGGTGCTGCTTTACACATTCTTGCTTCGGCATGTGAATATGAACATTTTACTTCTCAACATATTCGTGATCAAATTTTGGTACATTGTAGGGACATGTAAGTACAAGAGAAATTACTCACTTTAAAGAATCCTTCTCTCGAAGAAACTGTTACTATTGTCAAGAGTATTGAACTCTTTCAAAAAGCCTCGAAAGAACTCAAACCTGAGAAGAATGTTGTGGGTGCTGTTAAGGATCATAAGGATATGGGAGAGAAGGTACAGGTAGATAAAATCAAAAAGCAATCAAAACAAAGAGGGAACAGGGATGTTTTTGCTAAAAATGAGTCAAAAGGGTCTTTCTCTAAAACCTCTGTACCAAGTGTGGTTTTCCTTTGCACTTTCCTAATTCGAAGGTATGTCCGGCAAGGAGTGCGTCTTGTGCAAATGTGGGAAACAAGGTCACCGCTCTGGTCATTAAGAACAGGCATATTCAAGGCAAAGTCTATGTGGCCAGGAAGGGCCTTAACATTCTTGGTTGGTATCATCAGGGGTTGTTTGGGATTACTCTCAAACCTTGCACTCCTGATCAGGTTTCAGTGGTTGGTGAGGAATGTGTTGGAGAGAGTTTGGTTTCTTGGTTCAACAAATTCCCCAAGGTTTTGGGTGAAATGCTTGGCTGTATTAAAGAGGTCAAGCATTGCATTAAGGTCAAGGAAAGAGCACTGCTGGTTAAGCACAAGCTGCTCAATGTGCCTTTCAGTATAAGGGATGACTTGTCGTTGGAACTTTAAAAAATGCTTGAATTAGGAGTCATTGTGCCCATTGAGTCATCCCTTTGGTTATCTCCCTTGGTGGTCGCGCTCAAAAAGAATGGGACTCTTAGGATATGTGTGGATTTGGGCAGCCCGAATAGGGAGATTTGGGTAGATTCATATCCTCTTCCCTGTATTGATGATATCCTTGCTAATTTTGCCGGTGCCAAGTATTTCTCCAAAATCGATCTAGCGTCGGCATACCACCAGGTTGAGCTGGATCCTGTCTGCAAGCACTTGACTGCTTTTGTTTCACCTGTTGGCACCTTCCAATTCAGGAGGATGCCTTTTGGTTTGGCTTCGGCAGCCTCAGTTTTCCAGTGTGTTATGGAGAAGGTTTTGGAGGGTGTCACTGATGCTGTTGTCTTTCAAGATGACATTTTGGTGGCTGGTAAAACCAAGGAATCACATGACAAGAATCTTGCAGATGTATTAGAAGGTAAGAGCAATGTTGCTAACAAGCTCAAGTGTATTTTTGGTGTTGAATCCATTGAATATCTGGGACACTGTATTTCTGGTGACGGTATTGTGCCAAGAGAAGGTCTCATTCAGGTTATTTCTAATGCCCCTTCTCCTACCTCCAAAGAACATGTCTCTTCATTCTTAGGGTTCTGTGAATTTTACGAGAAATGTATTTCCAAATTTTTAACGCCAGGACAGTCCACATAAGGGTTCTTCTCAAGAAAAAAATCTGTGTTTCTATGGAATGCCTTGTGTCAAGAAGAGTTTATGCAGATTAAACAAGAGTTAGGGTCATGTAACATTCTTACCTCTTTTGATCCACTTTTTCAATGTATGGTGTCCGTGGATGCCAGTCTAGATGGTGTTGTGGGATGTTAAGCAAGTAAAAGAGTTCATAGTAGGCTTTGCCTCTCGCTCATTATGTCTGAGTGAGAAGAACTACTCGGTTATTGATTGAGAATTGCTTGAATGTTGTTGGCCTGTTAAGCCTTTGAAATGTTTTTTGTGGGGGAAGACGTTGACATTTGTCACTGATCATAAGCCCCTTATTCCCATCCACGAGGGTAGGATTGTCCAGGACCACACTCCCAGAATTGCTAGGTTGAGTTCTAAGTTACTGCAGTACAATTTTGGGGTTGCGCACATCCCTGGTGGGAGAAACACACAAGCTGATGAACTCTCAAGGTCTTTAGGAAAACCTGATCATGATGATGATTCTGATGAAGATTGCCTGATTGCTGCAGTTGATGCTTATTTTTAATTTTTTTTTAGAGTTCTCTATAGTGTAAACTGTACCCAAAGATATTGGGTATCAGACCGCTTTAGATGAGCACCAGTTTCGTTACACAAGGATCCTAACTCGGAAGTTGTACCGTTGGAGGCAGTGAGGTCGCAATTTTATTTTTAATCCCGCGATTTTATCTCTGGCCAAAATACATTTATTCACAAAATCCAGTGAGTAAATATTCTCTTTCTGGCCACAGTGAGCGGTGACCAATTCTAGTCACGACTCATTTGCTGTGGATCTGTTCTTTTATCAAAATTGTTGTTCGTTATAAATAAGCAATTATTAGACAGTGGCTTCCAACGTGTACAATATACATCCTTTCTGTATTTACATTAAGGTTTTAAAGTGTCAGGATATGCAGATTGACTAACCTGGTGTGTCCAGATACAGCGGGAGCGATGTGAAGATAGTTTCTCTCCTCTCTGGATGTGTACCCCAGGTGAGTCTTAACGGAACTTCACCTGAGAGGACACTGCCCAGGGAAGAGGAAAAATGGAGAAATAAAACAGAAAAAGGCTGGCAGCCATAAACCATCCACAAGGCTCGACAATAGGAGATACGCCTCGCCTACGTCGGGGTACTGGTTCCTGTTAGGAGACACAAACATACAGGAATCACTCTCTGTCTATATGCAATGCCTCTCTAATGTATATCACTGGTTAACTAATATGCTTACATGGTAAAGCTCCAGCACGCATCTCACTCAGCAGGGCAAAAAGGAGAAAAATAAAGTAATAAAAATGGTAGGGAACTGCCCATGTACCCTAGACAGAAAACAAAGCAACAGAGTCTTTGCAGACTACCAATAGTCAGTGGAATCGCTACTTATCTGAGGCGTTGTGGGTTCTTCGTGGACTTGACTCGTCCAATTCCAAGACAGTAGTTGTGGTATGAGAAAAGTAATCCTGTCCAAGCTATTCCACAGCGCAGGTAACCGCACAATCCTCAACCAGGAAGTAGCGAGTAAAAAATAACCACAAGTTCAGTCCCACGCTAGTCTCACACTAGCTCGTGTCTATAAAACACAAAACATACATAAACAAGCGATGCACGAAGGGGAGCTGGATTGACTTCATCCACTACCCCAATTCGTAAGTTCAGTGCGCTTTTCTCAGGGTTGAACAGCGGAACACCACGTTGATCTCAGCGGCTCCCAGCAGAGTGTGCCAAAGCGGGACTTGGCTTGTTTACCAAGCGAAACACCGTTCTTCTCTCCAGTGTCTCCCAGTACAGAATACAGGACGAGAATCAGCGCAGGGCAAAAGCAGAGTACAGCGCGGCTGGTGGCTCGGTTCCAGAGCGGGACACAGCGCGGCTGCACAAAACGGTAACAAAGCAAACAGCAAGTTCGGAATGACGATCACAAAGCAAGATCCAGGGTCCAGAAAGTAGCTAGCTCAGGTGACAAGCACCGAGGGCTTCAACTCAGGCATAGGTATAGAGGAGGAAACGCAAGGAAGAAAGGAAAGGGAAAACAGACTACCACCAGGCATTCTGGGACTTGTAGTTCCCCCCTAACGCCTAAGTTGTGACAGAACCCCCTCTCAATGACCGACGACCCGGCGGTCCACCAGGCTTGGAAGGAAATCTGGAATGGAAACGCCTCAACAACCCAGGACAGTGCAAGTTGGAGTGAGGTTCCCATGAGCGTTCCTCAGGACCGTATCCTTTCCAATCTATCAAGTATTGTAAGACTCCCCTCACCCTCCTGGAGTCAAGCACTGCTCCCACCTCATACTCGGCCTCCCCCTCGATATCCACAGGCTGCGGTCTGACCATCGGTCTCGTGCCCTGCACATAAGGTTTCATCAGGGATACATGAAACACGGGATGTATATGCCAGGAGGAAGGCAGTTTGAGTTTCATGGCAACTGGATTAACCATGGCCACGATGGGATAAGGACCAACAAACTTGGGTTGCAGACGTGTATTCCCTTTCAGTCGCAAGTGTTTGGTACTCAACCATACCTTATCGCCCACTGCATAGACTGGCTCTGGAGATCTCTTCTTGTCAGCCTGTGCTTTATCGCGGTTTCTGGCTGCCACCAGTTGCTCCTTAGCATCATGTAAAACTGAATGTAGATGCCTATGATGTTGCTGTATTGTGGGATGGGAAGAAGGACATGGCTGATCAAAAGGCAAAGAATTGGGATGGTAACCCATGAGACAAAAGAAGGGGGAACAACCCAAAGAAGAATGAGTGGTGTTATTGTAGGCAAATTCTGCCATCCACAACAACGTCCGCCATTCCTCCCCCTGTTGCAGTGTAAAGCATCTCAGGTACTGTTCTAACGTTTGGTTTAGTCTTTCAGTTTTACCGTCAGTCTGAGGGTGGTAACTAGTTGATAGACACGCATCTATTTTCATCACCTCGCACAAAGCCTTCCAAAATTTGGAGGTGAACTGGGAGCCTCTATCTGTGATAAGCACAGAAGGAATGCCATGTAACCGCACTACATGCTGCATAAAAGTCAGAGCCAATTCACCTGATGTGGGTAACTTTGTCAATGCAATAAAACGCCCCATCTTAGTGAGATGATCTATCACCACTAGAATAGTGTTGTTGCCGAAACTGAGAGGCATTTCTACGATGAAATCCATCGAAACCGTGTGCCATGGAGCTGGAGGTACCGGTATAGGACGTAGTAACCCACTGCTTCTTTGATGTTGAGCCTTGGCTTGAATGCATATAGGACATCGAGATACATACTCTTCTGTGTCTTTCCGAATGTTCTCCCACCAAAAGTACCGCGTAGTGTGTTGGAGAGTCTTGAGAATACCTGGATGGCCGCTCAAGGAAGAATCATGTGTCCATTGCAAAACCTGAGCCTGTGATTCCTTGTCAGGAAGGTACAACTGATCGTCTCTGAAAAGAAGCTTCCCTTTCTGTTTTCTTTGTCGGGGTTCTTTAGCTATCCAGGAAGGAGCGTCCACCACTTGACATTTTTCCTCCACATGTCTCAGAAAATCAGAGGGACTTGTTACGGCTGACACGGAAGGACTGAATGTTGCTCTGTTTAGAAGAAGAGGAGGGTCGTCAACTTCCATGGCCAACTCCGGAGATACTGATTCTGGTCTTGATAAAGCATCAGCCTTTCCGTTTTGAGGGCCCGGGCGATATTTAATAATGAAATCGAAATCCGAGAAAAACAAGGACCACCGTAACTGACGAGGTGTTAAAGCCTTTGCACTTTTCAGAAACAGAAGATTACGGTGATCTGTGAAGATTTCCACAGTGTTTCTAGCCCCCAACAGATGATGTCGCCACTCTTCGCAGGCCCGTTTAATAGCCAGCAATTCCTTGTCGGTGATACTATAGTTAAGCTCACTGGAGGACAATTTCCTAGAGAAAAAGGCGACAGGATGAAGTTGGCCCGTGTCCGGGTGTCTTTGGGATAAAATGCCTCCTATAGCGTAATGTGACGCATCCGTTTCCAACACGAAGGGTTGAGTGGCATCTGGGTGACGGAGAATAGGTGCGGAAACAAACGAGCCTTTAACGCCGAAACGCCTGTTCAGCTGGTTCCGTCCATTTGAAAACCACTCCTTTCTTTAGCAAAAGCGCCAGAGGTTGGATGATGGTAGAAAACCCGTAAATGAAGCGGCGATAAAAGTTCGCAAACCCTATAAAGCTTTGCAACGCTTTCACACTAGAAGGGGATTCCCATTGTATTATCGCCTGGGTTTTCTTTTGATCCATCCGTAGCCCATCCGGACCTATGATGTACCCCAGGAATTCAACCTCCTTGGTATGGAAGAGACATTTCTCCAATTTGGCAAAGAGGTCATGTCGCTGCAGTCTTTCCAGGACTTCCGTCACATGCCGAAGATGGTCTTCTTGCGTGGCCGAGTAGATGAGTATATCATCAATATAGACGATGCATGACACATCTAGTAAGCCCCTTAACACCTCATCCATAAAAAATTGAAACGCAGCAGGGGCATTACACAAGCCAAACGGCATGACCTGATACTCGTAGAGCCCGTATTTTGTGCGGAATGCGGTCTTCCATTCATCCCCTCGGCGGACCCTCACAAGATGGTAGGCACCACGCAAGTCAAGCTTGGTAAAGATTTTGGCATCTTTTAATTGGTCCAGTAGGACAGGGATAAGAGGAAGAGGATATCGATTTTTTCTGGTGATTCTGTTGAGGGCTCTATAATCGATACAGGTGCGCCAGCCCCCTTCCTTTTTTGGAATAAAGAACAGAGGCGACGAGGCTGGAGAGGTAGAAGGGCGTATGAACCCGGAAGCCAATAACTTCGTCAAATACTGTTGCAGGTACACGTTTTCAGCTTCTGTAAGGGCATATATTCTGCTGCATGGAATACTGGCCCCTGGTTCCAGATCGATCACACAATCATAGTCCCTGTGAGGTGGTAACTTGTTGGCTTCTTTTTCATTGAACACGTCTTGGTACTTTTTGTAGACTTCAGGAAGGAGCGAGATGGCATTCACACTCAAAGTTCTACCTCCGCTTGCTAGAGCACCTGCAGGGGTTTCCGTCCTGATTTCCTCGGGAAGACAAGGCAGGGTACAATGTTCATTACAGTAGACAGAACTGAGGGTGATGGTACGAGCAGACCATTGCACTACAGGGTCATGTAAAGTTAACCATGGCATACCCAAAATCAGATTAAATTGGGGGGCATCAATCAAGTCGAATGAAATAAGTTCGTAATGGTTGTGTCCTATTTGCATCACTACTTGGCGTGTATGGTACAACACAGGACCCGATGTTAGATCAGAACCGTCCACAGCCTTCACCGCTTCAGGCGTCTCTTTCAGTATGCATGGGACCCCCAATCTTTTGGCATATTGTTGATCGATGAAATTGCCCGTGGCTCCACTGTCCAACATGGCATGTACCATCACAGGCCTTTCTCCGGACCACCTGAGGGTGACACAGACATTCATATGAGGCACAGCAGGTTGCATGGTGTTTGCTATAGCGTGAGAGACCTCTTTTTCGTTCTCCTGGCTCAAACGAGGGGTCTGGAACTCGTTTGAGCGTTCTCGTTTCCCGAAGTGGGTAAAGGATATTCCACTGCAGACAAATTTCTGGCCCCTTTTGTCTTGGCTCTACAGTCCTTGATGAAATGTCCAGGTTTCCCACAATACATGCAGAGCTTCTGCTGCCTTCTACGTGAGCGCTCTTCTGCACTCAAAGGTCCTCTTATTCCTCCTATTTGCATGGGTTCTGTATTGTCTGACGCAGGAGGGGTTTCTGACACTGCTCTGGGTTTCACAGGAGGGAAGCGGTACTCATGTCTATATTTGTCGCCTTTCCGTTCTTGTAGTCTGTGATGTAGTTGTACTGTAAGATCTATCAGCTCTTCACACGTAGTAGGCAGGGACACCACTTGAGCAAGGACGTCCTTCAGTTCTCCTTTCAACCCTTGATAAAACAAGGACACTCTCTTTGCTGGTGGCCAATCAGTTTCAACAACAAGACGATTGAAATGTGTTATGTAAGACAGTAAATCTTGTGATCCTTGTTTAAGGGTTATCAGTTCTCTATCTAAGGAAAGCATATGTGCCTTACGATCAAATAGCTTCCTCATCTCTTCGCAGAATTCCTCGAAATCGTTCAGAACAGGATCATTTCGTTCGATAAGAGGAAACGACCAACTAGCTGCGTTACCCCCTAAATATGATAACATGAACGCCGTCTTGGAATGATCATCGGGAAAGACAGCAGGCTTACACATGAAATGTAACCTGCACTGTCCCAAAAACGTACCGAATTTTTTAGGATCCCCTAAAAACCTTTCGGGAGGTGCCAAGGGCAACTGCATTGGTTGTATCACGTTAATGGTGGAAGGCCCTTGTGCTCCTGGAGCAACAGAAGGTTGGGTCTGAAGAGGAGGAGGTAACGTGGCCTCTCTAATGTAATGGGCTCCCCTACCACTAGTGGGACCTGACCGTGCCATCCCCGCTACCTCTTGTCGTAGAGTTGTCATCTCTGTTCTCATATCGTGGTTCTCAGCCCTCACCGCATCTACCTCTACTCGTAATGCGTTGAGAGTGTCTAACATAGTAGCCAGGACAGTATTGGTGTCCATCGCTCAGGCTGTAATCCACGTGGGCTTGTCACTCTGTCAGGATATGCAGATTGACTAACCTGGTGTGTCCAGATACAGCGGGAGCGATGTGAAGATAGTTTCTCTCCTCTCTGGATGTGTACCCCAGGTGAGTCTTAACGGAACTTCACCTGAGAGGACACTGCCCAGGGAAGGGGAAAAATGGAGAAATAAAACAGAAAAAGGCTGGCAGCCATAAACCATCCACAAGGCTCGACAATAGGAGATACGCCTCGCCTACGTCGGGGTACTGGTTCCTGTTAGGAGACACAAACATACAGGAATCACTCTCTGTCTATATGCAATGCCTCTCTAATGTATATCACTGGTTAACTAATATGCTTACATGGTAAAGCTCCAGCACGCATCTCACTCAGCAGGGCAAAAAGGAGAAAAATAAAGTAATAAAAATGGTAGGGAACTGCCCATGTACCCTAGACAGAAAACAAAGCAACAGAGTCTTTGCAGACTACCAATAGTCAGTGGAATCGCTACTTATCTGAGGCGTTGTGGGTTCTTCGTGGACTTGACTCGTCCAATTCCAAGACAGTAGTTGTGGTATGAGAAAAGTAATCCTGTCCAAGCTATTCCACAGCGCAGGTAACCGCACAATCCTCAACCAGGAAGTAGCGAGTAAAAAATAACCACAAGTTCAGTCCCACGCTAGTCTCACACTAGCTCGTGTCTATAAAACACAAAACATACAAAAACAAGCGATGCACGAAGGGGAGCTGGATTGACTTCATCCACTACCCCAATTCGTAAGTTCAGTGCGCTTTTCTCAGGGTTGAACAGCGGAACACCACGTTGATCTCAGCGGCTCCCAGCAGAGTGTGCCAAAGCGGGACTTGGCTTGTTTACCAAGCGAAACACCGTTCTTCTCTCCAGTGTCTCCCAGTACAGAATACAGGACGAGAATCAGCGCAGGGCAAAAGCAGAGTACAGGGCGGCTGGTGGCTCGGTTCCAGAGCGGGACACAGCGCGGCTGCACAAAACGGTAACAAAGCAAACAGCAAGTTCGGAATGACGATCACAAAGCAAGATCCAGGGTCCAGAAAGTAGCTAGCTCAGGTGACAAGCACTGAGGGCTTCAACTCAGGCATAGGTATAGAGGAGGAAACGCAAGGAAGAAAGGAAAGGGAAAACAGACTACCACCAGGCATTCTGGGACTTGTAGTTCCCCCCTAACGCCTAAGTTGTGACATAAAGTCAGGGACATCATCAAGATTCCTTGTGTTTAAGACATACATAATTGCTGTCTTTAGGAAACAGAACATTCAGGTATCTTTCTGACGTTACAGAAAACTGTCCTGAGGAGGGTGATCAATTGAACACTCACCGAAACGCCGCGTTGACCTTTGTTTTCCAAAAATGTATTGTGCTTCATTTTTTACATGTATACAACATTTGTTTTTTACTTTGTATTGTATAACTGAACAGAATATATTTTAACGGAATTATTTAGTTTGTTTGTGACTCAATTTGCTGTGCTCTACTGACGTACTGTGAAATCTCCAATGCTGATGTATTTTCTTGCAAATCTTGAATGTTGATTCTTTCCATGGTGCTTATTGGTAATGCCCATAACGCGGGCCTGGCATAGTTTTTTGTTAGAATGGTGCCTTTCAGTAGGGACTTTGTTTTTGAATCGTTACACAAGAACACAATCATTTTTTGTTAGGCGCGGGGAGATTAAGTGATTTGCCCAGAATCACAGGAGGTTGAGCACGTTGCCGAGACTCTAACCCAGTTCCCCAGCTTCGAGGTCAACCGCTCTAGCCATAAGGCTACATCCTCTCCCCATGGTGTGGGTTGTTTCACTGAACATGATTGGTTTTGTGGAATGGAGTCTGATTCTTTACTTCAGAGGGTGAAGGGGTTTATTGTTTCAGGTTGGCCCAAGGAAAAGCATATAGACAATGATTTGCATGCTTTTGCCAAGATTGCTGATGAGCTCACCTTGGAGGGTAGAGAGATGATCATGCGTGGGGATAAGTTTGTCCCTCATGACTCTCTCAGAGATCGCATCATCAATTATGGTCATGAGGGACATCTAGAGCAGAAAAACACCCAAAAAAGAATTTGCAGTGTGTATTAGTGACCTTCCATGGACCGTCAAACTAATGATGTTGTGGAGATGTGTTTGACTTGTTCTACCAGTTATAAGGTTATTCAAACAGTTTCACCTCCAGCACAACAGGTTGAGGCACCTGATGGTCACTGGTTGAAGTTAGTTAGTATGTTGTCGGCACATCTTACTACCCCGAGTTCCATCACAGGTTCTAGTCCATTCGCTTTACTTTGGGGTAGACAAGCTTCCTTCCACATGTGTACTGCTTGGATGAAGAAGTGTTGATTGTTTTCAAGGTGCCGGAACATGGAGCGACCTGCGGCCCGACACTAGGAGATGGTAGCAAGTTTTCTCAATCTGATGTTTAAGATGTGGCCAAATGTAAGTCATCTGTCTCTGCGGGAGGATTAAGTCCCCTCTCAATGTTCCCAAGGGTCAATCAAAGTTTGGTCCTCCTGTTAAGGCAGATGCTACCTATGGATTTGCTGTAAGAGTCAATGGAAAAAATGTATGAAATCTATCAATGATTTACAAGAATCCAATGAAGGTTGTTATGCATTTGGGCCTTGAGTCGAAGAATACTCCTCAGCCCCAATCTGTTCCCAAAAAATCTAATGTTCAAGAAGGTATGTTGAGATATTTTCCTCCAAGGAGGAGTGGTGGAACGAGTGTATCGCCGAAATGTTTACATCTTTAGACTATTTTTCATCTGTAATTTTTATACGGTTTGTTTATTTTTACATTGTTCTTGTTATCACATATAGTACTTTGTTATTGAAAATAGTACCTTTTCTGTTTTTCTCTCCTTCTTGGGGGGTATTTTTATCCTTTTTGTTCTTTCCCATCCTTATTTTCCTCTGAGTCTGTTTTCATATCTTTTCTTCATTTATAGAAAGAGAGGAGATGTTGTAGTTCTTTCATATTAGTATGCTGTCCCTCCTCTCTTTAATGCTTATAATGTCACTGTCCTGACCATAGAATGCTATGCTTTGAATCCCAGGAAGTTGTCAGTTCCTGAAAGCTGGGGAGATGAACAGTCAATAAAGTACGTGGTCTTACACTTACCTGCCTGGTGTAATCACTACCATTTGAACATAACCAACAGTAATACAGTGTAAGCACTACAAAAGGACACCACACCAGTTTAGAAAAATATCCAATATTTTTTAAATACTCAGGACAAGACCAAAAACCCTGAACACTGAAATACAGTTCCTTGAAGTCGATAGCTTTGTCCGGGGCTATCACAGCATTATGAACAAACAAATCCCTCAACCACGGTGCAAGCAGCGGCGTTGATTTCGGCATGGAGCGTCATCATTGGGGATATCGAGGCGGTGTCATGAAGCAAGGCGATGCATAGTGCGGTGCTCACAGTTCACAGTGCGAGAAGCGGCTCAGTGGTGGCATCAGTAGGTGTCGTCGGTTAGACCAGGGTCGAGGTGCGGCGTTGTAGCGGTGCCCTCTGCAGTGCCTTCAGGACACGGAGTCAGCAGCGGCGTCGTAGACGGCGTCGGGTTGCTTTTTCTTCTGTTGCAGCATAAAACACACAGTCCCCAGCGCAGAGGGCAGAAGAACTTGAAGTCTTTGCTGTTCATGAGACTTCTTGAAAAGGTGGCAAGCTCTACCGCAAGCTGTTTGAGAAACTCACAATAATAGATTGCAGAAAGTTCAGTCCAGTCCTTTCACTGCCCAAGACAGAAGCAGCCAATGCAGGCCAACACAGCAAAGCACTCAGCAAAGTGGTAGTTCCTCCTCACAGCTTCTCCAGCTCTTTTTCTTGGCAGTCTTCTTGGTCCAAAAGACCAACTTTTTGGCCCCACTTTTTCTAGCCCCAAATCCTTTGTCCTCTCAGACAGAGAGTGTTTATGCCCAGCCAGAATCAGTTCTGCCCTCTCTGGTGTGGCTACCTGGCAGGAGGTGCAGACGGCATTGTCAGAGGCATACCAGGCCCATTTAGGTGAAAGGTAATCTCCTCTTCCTACTCTAAATGCAGCCCAGGTCTATTCAGCCCTTTCCTGACCCACCTAGATTATCTGGAGCCACTGCCCTTTCCGGCCCATGTCATCCAAAACCCAGACAGTAAATCCACAACCTACCAGAGGCCGACTGGATGGCTGAGCAAGAAAATACCTACTTTCAAAAAGTGGTATTTTCAAACACAGAATGGAAAAATCACCTCCACTAAAAGATGCATCTTTAGATTCTGAGTTCAGGCATACTAAACTTTATTTTTCCACCTAGTTCCCAGGGTCAGTTATGTTTATAAGATGTTATAAACAAACTCCCCATTCTGTCCTATGGGAACAGGTAGCCGTGCAATAGTGAAAAACTAAATTGGCAGTAGTTCACTATCAGGAAATGCCACACACACCAGGGCATGCCCTACCTTTTACATATACTGCACCCTACCCACAGGGGTAACTTGGGCCTACCTTAGCGGTGACTACCATGTAGAAAAAGGAAGGTTTAGGGCACCCACTTGCCAGGTTGACATGGCAGTTACAAACTGCGCAGACTCTGCGGTGGCAGGTCTGAGTTACCTTTTTACCGGCTACTTCTGTGGGTGGCACAACCCATGCTGCCAGCCCACCATACCATTGAATTTACAGGCCCTGGCACTGTCAGTGCACTTTAAATAGGGACTTTACCAGAAAATCCAATATGCCAATCATGGAAACACCAATCCACAACACAATTTACAACAGGAGTACTTGCACTTTAACTCTGAACAGCAGTGACAAAGTACACAGAGAGACTAAACCAGCGAAAACACAGCCAAAACCAGAAGCTCAGAAAGCAAAAAGACAGGGGAAACACGCCAAAAAATGTCAAGTCTAACAGTGCCCCATCCAGGCTCTGAGGGATAGCATCTAATCAACAACATCCTGGGGGGTCTCAGGAGCTTTCTCCAACCCCTCCTTCACAAGATTGAGAGGTCCTCTGACATGGTACACAAACAGAAGCTCAAAGTAACTACTCCCACTACACATAAGAGCCTCTTCCTCTCATCTTGAATATCACAAGAATTTGAAGAAGTTACTTCTCACATAGCTTGACTAGGTGCTAGGTGTGTCTAGGCTCACACCTGTTCGGTGCCAAGATATCCTCCCAGGGGATATGCGCTCCCCAATACTGCATACCTCAACATAATATAAAGAGATTGTAAAATGTGAAACAATGCTGGAACTAATCCAAATGTTTGCCATTCACACCATGCACATAACAAATCCTAAGTAAAATATCCACTGATGGAAATAAAGGAATCTATTATGTATCTTGAGGTAATGATACACTCAGACTTTGATGGTTACTGAGAGGAAATCATTACTGATACGGCTCGTCTTGGCAGACAAAAACCTAGAGCAAAATGGCTGATGTCACCATTGTCCTATAAGAAGGGGATATGGGATTTCCCGATATTGAACTTTACTACTATATCGCTCAAGCGAAAAAATATCAGATATGCAGGAACTTCCTTTGTTGCTATTTGGATGGCTATAGAGGACATGTTCCTACATTCTATGATACTGGGTGATAATATTATACGTAGAAGACAGATAAACCCGGTGGTATGTTCAGTATGGACATAGCATATAACAACATGAAGTGCATACTTACCCAAGATTCCATAGTCACATAACTTTAAGATCTCCGTGACCTCTGCCCAAGGCCATATCACAACTTAACAAGTTAAGTCAGGTATATCACAAGGGGCAATACATGTCCTTAGCAGAACTAAAATAACTGGGGTGACTACTAGTCTTGATAATTGTTTGTATTTTATGGTGTTGGATACTCTTAAGAAAGTACCAGGGTGAATCCAGCCAAGCCAAAAGGCTAGCAGTGCAGTGGAAATTGATCCTACAGGGGGAATGGGGAATTGATAGCTCTTTCAAGCCCATTGAGTCCTATCTTATTATCCTTCCACAGTTTACATTCACATCCTTGACCAGTTTTTCCATGTTTTGTATTTCTGTTCCTTAATTGGTAAATGTTTTCTACTTATCAAATGCACTCATGTATGTATTGATTGCTTTTTTATGGTTTCTTTTTTATTTTGGTTTTTGAGGTGTGCAGCATCTATTTGTATCACTTAGCCACTTCAATGCTGGTCTATTTGTATGTATTTTCTTACTAAATATCAATAAAAGTTTATAGAAATAAGTTTAAAAGAGAAAGCCATGATTAATTCCTCAGTTAGGCCTTGACTTAACAGAGAAACAATAAGTTTGATTTTCCCAAACTAGCTACATATTGTTAAATAGCAGATAACTTTTAGTGCACTTAAAATCGCAGGAGTCCAAGGCCAACACCTGAGTGGTTTAACAGCAGATTCCCCAGTGTGATAGGAGTGAAATGGGGATCCATTGTAAAGTTGGCGTGATGATGACGGACGTCGAGGGTGGGTGTAGTAGCCCAGTATCTATATGTGCAGGGGAGGAAGATACTGGGGGAGGATTATGGAAAAAGGAATATGTGATTACGCAACAAGATGTAGAAAACTAACACGTAAATGCTATTCTAGGTGAGCTAATAAAAGTAGAATTGCTATGATCTTAGGTATATATGTTTATGGTTGCATTGTGATTTTGGAACCTGTTATAGTATTTGATCATGTGCCTGCCAGGTCCCTTGTTATACCCAATAATTAAATAAAATATTAAAAAAACTAAATTGCAAGATTAAGTCAGTAGTGAAGTAAATGTCAGTTCTTTGCTCAGCCTTTTCGTCAGCTAAAGATTCTGACTACAAAGCACAGTATATAATACAATACAATTCCAGTGCTGGACCATATTGTAGGCTGAACAGAATACACAATTAAAGGATCTTTCTGCCTAACTCCATACCTCATATTGCAGCTCACATTTTGGCTCTATGCACTAGGTCACTTAATTCAAGTGTTTCATTTTACATGAAATAATAAGCATATTTCCTAAGAAAAGAAAAACAGCCTGAGTTAGAGTTTGGTAGAAGTAGTAGGTGTTGCAACCATTCATTAGAGTGCATTGGCACCTTTGCACTCTAAGGAGGCTATTAGCGTATTGGTTGAATCGCAACCGCCAGGACAGCGGTAGCTACCGCCAGATCGGCTGTGGCGATCCGCCCGCCAGATGCTCCCATTTCACCCCGCCCAATTAGAACGGCGAGGGCACAATGGAGGACCATAAGACCGTCCGCCGCTTTTCCGCCGTTCGTATTCCCGGCCGTGCGAGAAACGCCCTCAATATGGTGGCGGTGCCCTAAAGGCACCACCCTCCATATTAGGATGTGAATTTTCAGAAGCCTTTCCATGGCAGACACTCCGCCATGGAAAGGCATGTGGTGATCACTTTGGGGGCCTGTTGCGGGCCCCCGGGGGAAGTGGGAGGATGGTGGGCTGCACTTGGGGGGTACCTATGGTACCCCCTACATTTGCATACACAAGGTGGCAGGCAACGTGCAGTGCCTGTCACGTTGTGCATGCCAATGCACAACATGCATATTGTGCATTGCGGCCGGTGCTGCTGACAGCGCCGCCCGCCACAGTGCGTAATATGCAGGATGTGACCTCCAGGACGGTGGGTGCATCCTAATTGGCATAGCGGGACTGCCGCACCTCTGGCGGTTGGTCCCGTTTACCTCATCGTAATGGACCCCTTGGTAGGGTGGAAGGGACATCTGCTGTTCCTAATCAGGCCCTAGGTCTCTTCATACTAAGTTTGGAAAGTTGATATTATTAGAACAACTAAATGTAAGTGTGGGGCATATTACCAACGTTAAGCGATATTTATCGCTAACGATGCTTAGCAACGAATTTTTTAACGCTAAGCATCGTCAGAAATTATCGCAGATAAACCTTGCTATTATCAAGGTTTATCGCAAATGCGATAAAAAACGGCCGCAATGCATGAATATCGCTGAAAAGTCAGCGATATTCATGCATTACCGAGCTAATGCTCTTAGCCATGTTATCCACCTCCCATTGGATAACATGGCTAGGAACTGCTCAGGGCAGGTGTTAGTTTTTGGAGATATTCGCGCTTAGCGCGAATATCTCCAAAAGTTGGTAATAGGAGATAGCGATGTTAGCGACTGTTTCCAGTCGCTAACATCTTGGCAGTTGATGGAGCGAGATAGAAAACAAAATTTTGTTTAAACTCGTGAAGTCATATTTCCATAACATGAATAATAATATTAATGATTTGTGATATGTCGTGCTAATACAACTTAGATTAAACTTTACACATGGGGGGACTAACATGTGTGCTCATAAACGTGCATAATTGTTGCATCTTTTTGTTCGTGCAAAATAATAAAATAATTTATTGTTTTCGTTTTTGTCATTACTAACTGCTGCAAACTTAAAAGAAGCATGTGCTTGTTTTGCTTTTCCTTGTCTGTGTGGTGTCATTTCTACTATTCTAGGTGCATATAAGTCTCATGGATTAATGAAGACTGGTAGATATAAACGCTGCTTTACTTGTTTGCATTTGCTAGGTAACATTAGATTAATCGGGTGGGTTAATTAATTAGTAAATCCTGGGGTGGATACAGAATCTACATTATTTCTTACATTAATACTTTTCTTGTGTTTGTTTTATACTAGAAAGCATAAGTTGCCTGCTTTTGGGCCTAGTTTGCTCGAGTTACAAAAAGGCTGAATTTTACTTCTGCAAAAGTCACGAGACGCCCATTCTGAAATAAAATGTTCGTCAAAAGCTGCATTCACAAAGCAAAAACTGACGTGCTATCATCTTTCTGTCGGACATGGCCAAGGTCGAAAAAGAACATTTTGTCAGCCCTTAACTTGGCATCCGCGGAAGTCAATTGGAAGCAGTGAGAACATTAATGTACATTTGTTGCAAACCTAGGAAGCTTCTGGTTGCATTCAGAAAAGACAATGGTCCTTAAGAAAAGTGACCTAATGGAACTTTTGAAATATGGGTGACATGTCACTTGTCACTCTCAGCCAATGGGACGTCGAAGATTTCTGAAAACTTTCCTTTGCGTAATTTAGTTAGTGTAGAAAGGTATAAAAAGTCATGCCCCTAGGGATGGGCTGGCTGCTGCTTTCTGACTTTCCGATGAGGGTGAAGTGCTGTCGGACATTGCGTGGAGCACGTAAGAATCCTCAAAGAACTTTACTTTAATTTCTATCTATTTAGCTCAGTTAGGGACTTAGGTTTTAGAAATGCTAAACTTTAAATACTCACTTTAACTTTGATTCACTTGCTTAAATTGTATTTTTCTTATGTTTCTCTACTATCATGCTTGCTTCAATGCTAATAAATTACTTTTATAAAACTATCAATTAAAATACCATAATTTAGTAAATAAAATCTTACTTTTGACAAACAAGCTGGTCTTGGTTATTCAGAAGTGCAGGTTACTATTAGCTAGATCACGTCGCCTATGGTGGTCGTTTAAATAATTAGGATTTATTCTAATGACAATATTCTTTCCGCAGATGTATAAAATTGTATATAGTTTGTAGATAATGTGTATATAGATTTAATCTGACCACCTGATTCAGTAGGCCCAAAATATGTCAGGTTTATAAATGGGTCCATAATTTAGTATAGAATTTTGTTTATAGGTTATGAAGTTGGGTAGCGTTGTTTATGATATATTTTCCATAGCCCGCTGGATCAATTCTCTGGTAGCAGAAATTGATGGTTGCTAAGGGTAACCAAGGTAATATGTTGGTTGCTAAGGGTTACTAAAGTGTTATGGTATGAAAATAGGATCGACGTTTTAACACATGTTGAGTTCGTTTTTCGTGCTATCTGTAAGCTATACCGGTATAGATTGTGTGGCGAGAAATTAGTCACGCAAGCCATCTGTTCTGTTTGTAGTGATATCGCCGAGTATCACAAGAGGTATCGCCGTGTACCATAGTGTTGTCGCCGAGCAGCACAGTTTTAGGGCTAGGTGTGAATCTTGTATAGTGAGGGTTTTCTAAGAAATTAGAGCAGCATGAGAATAGGGACAAAGCGCCTTCCATAAAACTCACTGTGATAAGAGTATTAGTTATATCCGAGCTTGAATGAAGGGTAAAGTAGCGTCGGTGCATGACTATCTATAAACAGGTTAGAGTCCTGTACGGGTACATGTTTCATATCTATAAACAGGTGAGAGCCCTGTACGGATAACGTCGTTATTTTGCCAACGGTGCATGATTTCTATAAACAGGTGAGAGTCCTGTACGGATTTCATGTGTGTTTGAAATTAGGGAATTTTCCGTGTGAAAGTGCGAATTTGATTTGTATTTTATGTTCAAGTGGAACTCTTAGAACTGTCACTTCGCGGTGCGTTCAGAGCAAAGCGAGTTCATAATTATACGTGTTAGAAGGGTGGAGTAAGGGTTACTCTACTGACAATTGGATATTATCCTTAGTGTGAATAGCGCCGTCTATTCCGAAGTGTGGATACTTGAATGTATGTAAACTATCCTAAATAGTGAAACGAACAGATGATGTCCTTATAGTCATTGTTAAGAATTAATTTACACTGAAAAGTGTTCTTAAAATGGCGCTGTGAAAAGATTTTGTGAAGGAGGGGTAAGCGCCAGGAGTGAGAAACGAGAAACCGCAGCTGCTGTGTACGTCACAGAGCCGCGCTGGGATTGGGTGACCTACGTCACAAGCTATATTCTGATTGGCTCTTGAGTCTCTGACGACCTGTAAGCTGATTGGTCCTTCAGAAAAACTCCAATTTTATTGGTTGAGCAGAAAAGTGACGTAGCTCAACTGTCATTGGCTTGTTGGTGTGTTTCGCGTACGGATTGGTTGTTTTGCGGAACATCCCGGAAATATTTTACGAACGATTTTGTGAATTAGATTTAACTCTTAAAAATGAGTTATCATTTTAAACATGTTGAGAAAAAGCCAACATTATTTCAGAAGTTTAAGAATTTATTTTCACCTGATAAGAAAATTGAAACGCGAGGTGGTAAACTACTTCATAAGTATAAAACACCTGCAGCGTATATGGAAGGTGAATATGGATATCATACTGTCTTATGGTTCGATAGTTGGAAACGCTATACTAAGAACGACGGTGTTTTAACTTGGCCTGATGATGGTTCATTTAATGTAAAAGTCTTGAGAAATTTACGAGAGAAAATGAATGCTCTTGTTCCGAAACCGAGACCAACTCAATTTGAAGCTTTAGTTGAGTGGGAAGATGAGATGTATCAGTTACAAAGAGAAGCTAGTGGAATTAAAAGACCTTCTAAAAATCCACCTTGGAGAAGAGAAACTCATGAAGATAGATTGCGAATGTGGAGACAGGGAAACATGAGTGAAGGATTGTATTTAATACAAGAAATGGTAATGGGTACTCCTACAGGGAAATCTATGGAAAGTGAATCTGAGGATGCAGTTATGGAAGAAATATATACTACAGCTAGAAAGAATCAACCTTTGAGACCTCCTAGATCATGGTCTACTCCGGTGGTTTCTACCGAAACTTCACCGAGTGCACCTCCAATTAATGAAGCTCCTAAACTTTATCCAAATAATTGTGAAATCATTGAAACACCTAGAAGACCAGAATTTGATAATGCTCGAAATGAAGGTAGACATTTTACAATGGCTCCAAGGGCAAGAGAAGCTCCAAAAGATTATATAAGAGAGGCAAGAAATGTTGAAGATGTCGATTATAATGAATATTTAAGATCTAAAGAAGAATTAATAAAAAGAATGACAAAAGGCATGGAAGCTGTGACAGTTCCAGTAACGATTGGTCCTGTTCAGCCTGTATTTGACCAAAAAGAAACAAACAAGACAGGATTAACTATTCCTTTGAATGCAGAAATTCAAAAGGTTGCTGAAAAATTTTATTCAGACTTATCTGAAATAAACTCTTCTAAATCGAGAATGCCTGATTTAACCTTTAATGAGGATTTATCTCCAAAAACACCAATGGGTGCTATATCAGATATAGGGAGTCCTGAAGTCAGGGTAACCACACCAAAACTTGATGTGGCCAAATTAAAAGCGAATATCGAAGAATTAATAATCGGAACAATCGGTCCAGATAGTTTAAATTACTATCGAGATGATGAACTACTGTTCATTTGTAAAAGCATTCAGTGGAAAACAAAAAATAAATATGATCAACTAGAGGATCTAGCAGCAGAACTTGAAATTGATGTGAGCAAACAAAAGAATTTTGCGAAACATTACAGATTAGACTTTTCAGAAAGTGACATTGAGAGTTTGAACTCAATGGGAAGAATAGTACATATAAAAGATTTGATTGTTTATATCAAAAAGCTAGGAGAACTGAATAAGTGGAGAGTAAAATGGACGAAAAAGAAGGAAGATGAAAGATTGGAAAAATTGTCAAAACAATTTCCAATGAGAGAAATTGCAGGTGGAGGATATGTTCATGTCCCTTGGTCGAGACAGGACATTCTGTTATTTACAAATGACTTTCCGAAATTGAGGGAAAAACCAGTTGAGTGGTACAGGCAAGTCGATAGATTTATCAAAGTGTCAAAAGTTCTGTGGATTGATTTAGATGGATTTTTTGACATTGTCGTTCCATCAGATCTTTGGACAGAATGTAAAATATCAATTAGTTGGCCAAAAACAGAACCTGAGCGAATCAAAGAAACAGGTGCTCCAAATCCACTTGTAATGGATTTTTATGAAAAAGTGATTGTTTGGATGAAAAACAAAATTCCACCCAAAGAAGTCGATTGGGTTAAAATAGAAAGGACAGAACAGGAAACAAAAGAATCAGTTCATTCTTTTTATGAAAGACTACTGTTAATCTTTAAACAATATAGTGGTTATGAAAAACTAGACGAAAAAGATATGAGCCATTTTGTCTATAGATTTGTTTATGGACTAAAACCTGAAATTGGAGAAATGATCAGAAATAGCATTGTCGGATGGCAATCACTATCTGTAGATGATATTTTAAGAAAGGCTAAATATTGCAGTGATGAAATAGAAGTAAAACAGAAAAAGCTCAAGGAGAAAGCCATGTGGGCTCAGGTAAAAGTGGCTGAGCAACAGATTGCCAGCATGGGTAATAAGAACACTAATTTTGTTCAAACTGGAAATACAAACCAGATACAAGGAAAGTTTAAAAGTAATAATTTCCCAAAGAAATTTAGCCCAAAGATTGAGGAGTTGAAACAAAGATTACCTTGTTTTAATTGTGGCGAAATTGGACATTGGAGAGACGAGTGTCCTCATCCTCCTAAAAACTTAAAGAATCCCTTATTGAATCCACAGATGCAGAATGGTGTTGACCTGCAGCGACAGCTACAGATGCAACAGGGGTTAAACGAATTAAATATTCAGCGACAGTTGCAGCAACAGCAACAGCAACAGGTGAATAATCGTCAAGACCAATTGCCACAACCACCTTTTCCGAATTGTGGGGGAGTCCAAAAATATAATCCAAACGTGGGATTTCAGGGAAGTGAACAGGTAATAAAACCACAAAAACAGCAAAAGCAACAAAGAGTCCAAATGCAAAATGCTTCACAACAATTTTTATTAGCAGAAAGTCAAGACAGCGATTCAGATGATTATTGCTGACGGTGCCCGAGAGAGGAGGAAGAGTGTGTTGTTGGAGCCACTCTTGAGGTTGACCAGTCTGGTCCTTTTATAAACGGGAAAGTTAATGATGTAGACATCACTTTTCTAGTGGACACTGGTGCTACCCGTTCTACTGTTAGATCAGTGGAAATTGAAAACCTACCTCTCTCTGGGGATACCATCCAAGTTGTCAGAGTAAGTAATCAGCAAATTAAAACTGACTTAACTGATCCAGTTCCAGTTGAAATTGGAAATTACAGAGACAAACACAGATTCGTGGTTTGTAATAGTAGTCCAGTGAATCTATTGGGCAGAGACATCCTATGTAAAATGAATTGCAGAATATATTGTTCTCCTGATGGAGTTGAGTTACAAACAATGGAGGAAGATGGTTTATACAGAATGACAATGATGATGATGGAAGCAGAAGAAACAAAATTGTTTCCTGCATTTGAAGAAAAGGATTTACCTGAAGAACTCAAGGAAACAGTGAAATCTGAAATATGGGATTTTACTGGGAACGAGATGGGTCTAATGAAAAATGTAGATCCAGTAAAAATTACATTGAAACAGGGAATAGAATTTCCTAACATTCCACAGTATAAAATGAAAACAGAAACAATTGAAGGTATTACACCTATAATTGAAAAATTAATCAAACAAGGCGTATTAAAAGAAATGGAGAGTAGTCCTTGTAATTCACCAATTATGGGAGTTAAAAAGTCTAACGGAACATTTAGAATCGTACAAGATTTGAGAAAGGTTAATCAAATTGTCGTTCCATGTTGTCCTGTGGTTCCAAATCCAGCAGTAATTCTATTCCAGATTCCACATGATGCTGAATGGTATACAGTTATTGACCTTTGCAATGCATTCTTTACTGTCCCCTTACATCCAGACAGTTACGAAATCTTTGCTTTCAGATTCCAAGGTAAGACCCTCGGATGGTCAAGAATCCCTCAGGGCTATACAGAAAGTCCTTCAATCTTTAATGAATTGTTAAAAAGATCATTAGAAGACCTAGAACTACCTGGTAGGTCAACGTTAGTGCAGTATATTGATGATCTGTTGATAGCTGCAAAGACAAGAGAAAATTGTGTGACAGACA
This sequence comes from Lissotriton helveticus, assembly GCF_964261635.1. NCBI lineage: Eukaryota > Metazoa > Chordata > Amphibia > Caudata > Salamandridae > Lissotriton > Lissotriton helveticus. The sequence goes on along the minus strand of NC_136067.1, from coordinate 345,343,958 downwards.
CAATAATTCTGTTAAATCGCCTTGCAGTAGAAGGACATAAAGTGTCCCCAGCAAAACTACAATTTTGCAAACAAGAAGTAAAATATCTTGGTCACAGAATTGCAAAGGGAAAAAGACAAGTAACAATAGAGAGAATAAAAATGATTCAAGCAATGTTACCACCAAGAACACAGAGACAGGTCAGAATGTTCTTGGGAATGGTTGGTTACTGTCGTCAATGGATAAGTGGATTTTCAGTAATTGCAAAACCACTACAAAGACTGACAAAGTCAGATGTAAAAGATCCAATTATTCTCAATGATGCTGAGATGGATTCTTTTGAAAACCTGAAAAGAAGCTTATGTCAAGCTCCTGCTTTAGGTATGCCAAATTATGAGAAAGATTTTGAACTGTATTGCAGTGAGAGAGAAGGATGTGCATTATCTGTGTTGATTCAGAGACATGGAAATCTAAAGAAACCTATTGCATACTTCTCTGCAGTTCTTGATCCAATTGCAAAAGCATTACCAGGTTGCTTAAAAGCAGTTGCAGCTACAAGTATTAGTCTCGAACAAAGCGAGGGGATCATTATGGGATTTCCTGTGAAAGTTTTTGTACCTCATTCAGTAGAAATATTATTGACAAGAGGTAAGACTCAGCATTTAACAAGTAGCAGATTGACAAAGTATGAGAAAATCATACTAGGAGCAGATAATGTTTCAATTTCAAGATGTTTAAATCTGAATCCTTCTACATTACTGCCTGATTCTGAAATTGTTGATGACATTGAAACAGAACATGAATGTTTAGATGTCATGGAATTCTGCACTAAACCAAGAAAAGACATCAAAGACAGACCTTTGTCAGAATCGGATTTTGTCTACTTTGTAGATGGGTCATGCTTAAGATCCGAAGGAGGTGTCTTAAAAGCTTCATATTCAGTTTGTACAGTCAAAGATGTCGAAGAAGCATCATGTCTTGAAGGAGTTCGTTCAGCACAAGTGGCTGAATTAATTGCTTTGATTCGTGCATGTGAAATATCAAAAGATATAAGAGTTACCATCATTACTGATAGTCAGTATGGGTATGGAGTTGTGCATGATTATGGACAACTCTGGTCACAGAGAGGATACATGACATCAGCAGGATCACCAATTAAAAATGCAGTTTTCATTAGGAGATTAATTGAAGCAATACAATTGCCGAAAGAAATCGCCATTGTTAAGTGTGCAGCGCACACTAGAGGAATTGATTATATTTCCAAGGGAAATGCCTTCGCAGATGAAACAGCTAAATACTGCGCAAGGAAAAATTATGCATACAATCGGGAGAGAAGTAAAGAAACTGATTCAAATTCATTAATGCTAACAACAGTTGTAGAAACATGGCATGAGATTAGAGATTTACAAAATGAAGCAGAAGATGAAGAAAAAGACTTGTGGTTAAGATCAGATTGTAGACCACGTGAAGAAGATGGAGTGTGGGTTTACAAAGATGGCAGAGTAGTCTTACCAAATTGCTTGATTGCTGACATGGCCAGATTATATCATGGTCCAGCACATCTAGGAAGAGATTCTATGGTTAGACTTTTCAGAGAAACATGGTTCAATACTAAGTTTAGAACTATTGCAGAATCTTTTTGTCAAAGGTGTTTGTCATGCCAACAAATGAATCCAAACAGAAAATCAGTGGTGGGGACAGGAATAATTGGTCGAGAGGGTGGTCCCTTTACCAGATTACAAATGGATTTCATTGAAATGCCCTTACACAATTGTTTGAAATATGTGCTTGTAATTGTTTGCTTGTTTTCAAGATGGGTAGAGGCTTTCCCTACACGACATTGTGATTCAATTACAGTAGCAAAACTAATGCTCAGAGAAATCATCCCAAGGTACGGTTTTCCAGTCACTATTGAGAGTGATGGAGGAAGCCATTTTGATAACAAACTGATGAAGTTAATTTGCGAAGCTTTGAGCATTGAGCAGAAAATACACTGTGCATACAGACCAGAGGCATCAGGGGTGGTTGAACAAATTAATGGAACAATTAAAAACAGAATTGGAAAAATGTGTCTTGAAACAGGTGTAAAGTGGACTGATGCTCTTCCACTTGTTTTGATGTCATTAAGAAGTACACCAGATAAAAAGACAGGTTTGAGTCCTCATGAAATTTTAATGGGAAGAGTTATGAGGCAAGTTTTTGTACCTGTAGGTAAACTGTTGAGCATAAATGACAGTGCTATTTTGAATTACTGTAAAAGGTTATCTGGTATGGTAACTTCTGTGTCTAATCAGGTGGGAACTGAAGCACAATCAAATGAAAAGGTTTTGACACATGATCTGAGACCTGGCGATTGGGTCAGAACGAAAGTACATCGGAGAAGGAATTGTCTAGCTCCTAGATGGCAGAAGCCTAGGCAGATAATTTTGATCACTACTAATGCTGTAAAGTGCAGAGGATTGAAACGCTGGATTCATCCTAGTCATACTATTCCAGTACCAACTCCTGAGAGTTCTGATGTTGAAAGTGATACCACAGATGATTCTGATTCTGAAGCAGAAGGCGAAACAGAAGGTGAAATAAATCCAGATTTTGAAGATCGACAAGAAAGTCGACATCTGGAAACTGTGCCAGTGAATGGAAATTTGACAAGAAAAGACTTGGAAATCATTGAAATAGATTCTGAAGGTGAAGAGAATCTATTAAAAGGAAAGATAACTGAGGATTCGGTTGTCTCTATCGAAGACAAAGAAGCAGAACAAAAAGAGGTTTCAAACCAGGAGAGTATCGAAAGGCAGAGAACAAACTCTGAAGTAAGGAACAGAAATCCGAAATCTGGGAAGTTAAGGGTAATTGAAGAAGAGGAGGAAGAAGAATTACCGAGTACCAGTAATGGAAAACAAAATGAAGTTCCTGAAGGAGTGAAATTGCCGAATAGAGAAGTTCCTGAGTCAATTGAAATTTCAGACTACGAAACTGAAGAAAGTGACGTGGATGGTGAAATTGAAAACAGAAAGAAAAGGACTTGGAAGTCAGAATCAAATAATTCTGAACCAAAGAAGAAGTACGTGAGAAAAGCAGACTACTGGCCTGGTGGAAGATTGAGAGTCAGATTAATCAAGAAACCAAAAGAACAAGTTGAAGAAATCAGTAGTCAAAAGAGTCCTGGAAAAGAAGTTGGAGTTGGAAGGAAGATTGAAGTAGTGTCGAGAAAAGGAAAAAGAATAGTAAGACCAAACCAAAAATACAAGTCTCCTGAGTGGACTTATTTAGTAATTCCACCTGTTATTGACATATATGGTAGTAGTGAAGAAGAAGACGAAGTCCAAGAAATTAGTGACAATGATTGAAGTACAGAAACAATAAATTAGCAAAAGGCTGAAGAAAATGTGTTAGTTGACACAAGGTCGAAGAAAAACTGTTTAGTTGAAGAAAAACTTATGTATGACATAAGGTCGAAGAAATCTTGTTTAGGGTTTAAAAAAAAAAAAAAAAAAAAAATATTTTAAAAGGGGGGTGTAAATATAAATTTAGAATTTTAAAATTTTGTTTTATTTTTATTTTGAGGCTAAACTAACCAAAAATGCCTTATGTTAAGGAGAGCACTTCAAAGTGTTCTGTTTTTAAGAGATGCTGTAAGATGACTCTGGTGTGTCTGCTCATTTTAATTCTGCTCTGGTTGGTTTTAGCTGTGATTATCCCTTTGGAGATGAATAGAGAATTACACAAAGTTAACATAACAAGCAAAGCTCTGGTTAGCCAAACTAAACATAGTGCGTCCGCAAAAGTTATTGATCATCAGCCTAACATTCATCAAGATAAATCAATTAGTGATTTTTCAAGTAATACATTCACAAAGCTATTGAGTGAATATGTTAAGGTAATGGATGCAAAAGACTGCTACGTCTGCGTTAAGTTACCTGCTTCTGTTTCTGAGGGAGTAACATATAATATGCTTCCTCTCACTTATGCTGTAACATGTAGTGTGTTAACTAGCTTATTTTATCAAACTGGACGTTTAGAATATTACTATTCAAATTATGATGAAATTTTTGCAAATATTAAGATTGAAAATGCTTTAAATAAGCACAAGAAAGCAAAGCAAATGAGAGAATTTTTCCTTGTTACTAATGAACTTACTTATGAGTATGCTTATAAAAATAATCTAACTTGCAAATTAAGTGCTGAAGGAAAGAAATTTTTGAATATGGTTGAGGAGAGAAGAGCAATTTATAAGAGGAATGAATTAGTTAAGCAGACTAAGTCTAATTTCTGGCAGAAAGAGGATGAGAAGTTAAATGGCAAAATGCTTGAAAATATTGCAATTCACATAGACAAACCAGTTAGTGGAAAACTTTGCATTAGGAGAGATAACACACTTTTTGATAATTATTTTGTAGGTGCAAGTAACTGTGAAGATACTTATCAGATTTTGGGAGGTTGGGGATTCAAAGGTGGAAAGGATCCAATCTTTCCTGGGATTTATTTTGTTTGTGGTGACAAAGCCTACTACAACCTTCCAGACCACTGGTATGGAACTTGTTATGTGGGAATTGTTTTTCCTAAAGTGTTTCATGTTGACAGAGATTCAGAAGGATTGTTTAAAATTCATAATTATGTAAATAGAGTTAAAAGAGAAACTTTTACTGAAGTTCTGGGAGATATTTTTCAAGCAGTAATACCTTTTGTTGGTATAACCTTAAATGCAGGGAGAATCAGAAAATTATCCACTTTAGTTGATAGATTATCAACTGACACAGCTGATGGGTTTCAATTAGTGAATGTTGAAGTTATTGCAATTAGATCCATGGTAATTCAAGATCGCCTTGCTTTAGACATACTCCTAGCAAAAGAAGGAGGAGTCTGTGGCATTTTACATGTACAACATTGTTGCACATATATACCTGACGAAAGTAAGAATATTGAAATGTACATTAAGAATATTACACAAATGCATTCAGAGATAATTCCTTTAGAAGAAGATGATTTTACAGGGAAACTTTCAAAAAGGTTCCAAGCAATTAAAAACTGGTTTCACGATATTGGAAGTTCAATTCTTGGCAAGATTTTGGCACCTTTGATTATAATAATATTCATTTTTATTTTGACCAAAATAGGTTGTTTGTTACATAAAAGAAAGAAGCAGTTGAAAGAAAAGAAAAGAATCTATAAACTTAGAAAAGAAGAAGAAAGGGAGATTGAATTACAGGAGTTACATAGAGAGCGTTATGCTAATTCCAAAGATTATGCAGAAACAGACTTTTAGGATAACTGATACAAATGAATTTGAATCGATTTCTTGGAAATTTAAATTACCAAAATTTTGAGTGCTGGTGTGGTGATTTGTTAATCACCAGATGAGGGAGTTGATGGAGCGAGATAGAAAACAAAATTTTGTTTAAACTCGTGAAGTCATATTTCCATAACATGAATAATAATATTAATGATTTGTGATATGTCGTGCTAATACAACTTAGATTAAACTTTACACATGGGGGGACTAACATGTGTGCTCATAAACGTGCATAATTGTTGCATCTTTTTGTTCGTGCAAAATAATAAAATAATTTATTGTTTTCGTTTTTGTCATTACTAACTGCTGCAAACTTAAAAGAAGCATGTGCTTGTTTTGCTTTTCCTTGTCTGTGTGGTGTCATTTCTACTATTCTAGGTGCATATAAGTCTCATGGATTAATGAAGACTGGTAGATATAAACGCTGCTTTACTTGTTTGCATTTGCTAGGTAACATTAGATTAATCGGGTGGGTTAATTAATTAGTAAATCCTGGGGTGGATACAGAATCTACATTATTTCTTACATTAATACTTTTCTTGTGTTTGTTTTATACTAGAAAGCATAAGTTGCCTGCTTTTGGGCCTAGTTTGCTCGAGTTACAAAAAGGCTGAATTTTACTTCTGCAAAAGTCACGAGACGCCCATTCTGAAATAAAATGTTCGTCAAAAGCTGCATTCACAAAGCAAAAACTGACGTGCTATCATCTTTCTGTCGGACATGGCCAAGGTCGAAAAAGAACATTTTGTCAGCCCTTAACTTGGCATCCGCGGAAGTCAATTGGAAGCAGTGAGAACATTAATGTACATTTGTTGCAAACCTAGGAAGCTTCTGGTTGCATTCAGAAAAGACAATGGTCCTTAAGAAAAGTGACCTAATGGAACTTTTGAAATATGGGTGACATGTCACTTGTCACTCTCAGCCAATGGGACGTCGAAGATTTCTGAAAACTTTCCTTTGCGTAATTTAGTTAGTGTAGAAAGGTATAAAAAGTCATGCCCCTAGGGATGGGCTGGCTGCTGCTTTCTGACTTTCCGATGAGGGCGAAGTGCTGTCGGACATTGCGTGGAGCACGTAAGAATCCTCAAAGAACTTTACTTTAATTTCTATCTATTTAGCTCAGTTAGGGACTTAGGTTTTAGAAATGCTAAACTTTAAATACTCACTTTAACTTTGATTCACTTGCTTAAATTGTATTTTTCTTATGTTTCTCTACTATCATGCTTGCTTCAATGCTAATAAATTACTTTTATAAAACTATCAATTAAAATACCATAATTTAGTAAATAAAATCTTACTTTTGACAAACAAGCTGGTCTTGGTTATTCAGAAGTGCAGGTTACTATTAGCTAGATCACGTCGCCTATGGTGGTCGTTTAAATAATTAGGATTTATTCTAATGACAATATTCTTTCCGCAGATGTATGAAATTGTATATAGTTTGTAGATAATGTGTATATAGATTTAATCTGACCACCTGATTCAGTAGGCCCAAAATATGTCAGGTTTATAAATGGGTCCATAATTTAGTATAGAATTTTGTTTATAGGTTATGAAGTTGGGTAGCGTTGTTTATGATATATTTTCTATAGCCCGCTGGATCACACGCCCACTTTGCATGTCATTAGTGATAAATATCACTGACATGCAAAGCGGGGCCCAAGATGGTCGCTATCTCCTACTAGCTGTCGCTAACTGGTGTTAGCGACAGCTAGGTAATAGGGAGATAATTTTATCTCCGCTTTCTTGGCTTTTAAAGCCAAAAAAGCGGAGATAAACCCCTTGATAATATGCCCCTGTGTGTTTAAAAGAGAGGTTCTATTTTAACCTAGGGCATAAGGCAAGCCCAAGCAGCCACTGTGCCACAGGGCTCCACCTGAGCACTACAGGGGGGGCACTCAGCCTTTCAAATGGGAGTCTCCGGGTCCCCTTGTCACATTCTGCACTGGGGCCCAATCATTTTGCATTACGTCTCTGGTTTAAGTTACTGCCACTCATTGAATATCAAGCGCTTGGAATTCAAGGCCAGTGTTCATCAAACTACGTGATGCATCAGTTTTTCGACGAGGCTACCAGCAAGGGTCACGAGAAGGTAACATTTCTAATTTACTTCTTATCCGGAATTTGTATTCCATTGCAATACACACTGTGGGTGTAGCTGATCTCGATGTTTTATTATTACGATATATTTTGGGTATTTCTTTTGCAGCCAGCCACCAGCAACATTTTTATGAATACTCTGCTTTTCTTAGGTGCCTCTTTGCATGCACACTTTATTCCTATTTTAATCTTTATTTATATATTCATCAAATAATAAAATCAAAACACCTGCAGTGTGAAGCGTGTGCCCTTGAATATATGTACATGCGCATCGCTATATATAATATGTCTTGCACAGCCGCTGCCTAGGGGACAGACTGCAGTCTATCACACTGCTAATAATAGCCAGACCCAACAAAATGTATGGCACTGCCAGCTGACATAAAAATGCAATCCCAACTGCACTGTTAGCTTGCAAGCATATTTCCTTTCATCATAAGTCTGTCAATATATTTTAGATGGTTGGGCAATTTATTTTCTGTGGAAACAGAGTTACCTTCCGTTGAAAAACAATTTTATTTCGGAAATATATCTATTTAAATTAGGCTGCATATATGACTTTCATATGGCGAAGTGAGGCAAGCATTGATGTACAGTTTGCAATTTAAAATGAATATTTTGAATGGTGAAATATTGGACTCTCTTTCTCTGGGAATTCTCTATCGCCCAGAGAGATGCTCTCTTATACAGAAATCTTAGCTCCCAACTAACATTTTTGTGTATTCAGTTAGGTCACTCCAGATCAAGTTTGCAAGACACAAATATTTTGAAATAATTCAAAATCAGAGCTTAGGTCTTCTGGCGCTATTGTTGGTAAATAGCTTAGGCAGCCAAGATAAGTGTGTATATGGAAGAAGATAATACGCGACATACGTGTTTATGATTAAACGGTACTACGGCATGATAGGCCACTGCAGATTGATACAATGGTTAATGAAGGCCCTCTGTCTGAGCATCAGGCATGGGCCTATAACAAGGGAGAGGACTTTAGCAACCAGTATAGTCTAGGGCAGGGGTCTATTATTATCTTTACATTCTACCTACTATCAATATAATATTCTAACATAAAGGAGTAGAAAACGAAAAACAAACACTGGAATAATGAAGCTAAAGATCTATCAGGTGTGGCTTCTCCTCTAGGGGGCAGCAGCTTCGCCCCACTGCTTTTAAGCATTGCCAAGTAGAAACATAAAATGATAATAATTTAGAGTTCTTATCATTTATCATTTAATGCTTCATGTCCTGCTGCTTGGTGGGTGGGCGGGCAGGTCTGCTCTGCTCTTGGAGCAGGAGAGGAGTGGTTTGCCCACTCCTAAGTGCACAATAACTGTTTGCTTGGCGCTCTCTTGCCGCCCAAACCAGTCATACATACTTCCCCCGCATTACAGCCTGCATGGATAACATGCCCACCCCTCCAGCCCCTGGCAGAGTGCGTGTCACGGCGCTCAGACCAATTACAACACTGCTTTGCAATGTTGTTATTGGCTTGGGAGAAGGAGACTGTCTGCCTGTTTCCTGTTCCTGGAGTCAGAGGCAGGAGAGCAGAAGCAGAGACGTAGGAGCCAGCCTCAAGGTAACTTCCACCACCCCCCTGTGCAACTCCTACTGTGACCCCCGTGACTCCTTGCGCCCGCCCGCCACCTGCGAGCCATGCCGGCTGCCCCGAGATCAATGCAATCCATTATTGGCCTTGAGCCACGTTTTGTTGACCTTCCAACTTTCCAATATTCTAATATACAATTTTTTCACCTTTCTTCGCATCACGTAGTTTTGCTGCATTCACTTATCTCCAGTTTTATTCTCTATCATTTTATTGTATTTCCTCTTCTTCGTCTTGAATTCAAAGTAGAACACTATCAAAGCATCATTTATTTATTTATTTATTTATTTTATTTAAAGAGTTTTATATAGCGCTGGCTAGACCCGGAGGTATGAGAGCGCTTTACATGAAAACAACAATGTAACAGAAAAAGTTCAGCAATAACACAATAAATCCCCAAAATTAGGCAATACAATTAGGAGAGGAGAGAAAGGAGAGAGAAAAGTAGTGGAGGGGGCAGGGGAGGTGAGAGAGGGAGGATAAGGGAAGAGACAAAACAGAGAGACGGAAAGAAGTCTGTCTAAAGGTGAAGACCAACGAGGGAATCCATGGCCCATCTCACCTATAGCTAAACCAGGTAGTTCCATCGGGCATCAGACAAAAAAGTTCAGTCTCAATACATTGAGAGAGGGGAGAAGGAGAGACACAAATAGAAGGAGGATGCGGTAGGAGACGACAGGAGGGACGAAAGGAAGTGCAACAATGTGGTTTAACAGTATAACAGAAAAATATTAACAATTACACATTACACCATCAGAAATACATTAGGAGAGTAGAGGGAGGAGAGAGAAAAGAAGTGGGGGATAGGTGAGAACTTGAGAATAAGGGAAGAGACAACCGTAGAGACAAGAGGAAGTCTGTCTAAAGATCCACTGGGTAGGTGATGACCAAGGAGGGAATCCACGGTCCATCTCCTCTATAGCTAAACCAGGTAGCTCCATCGGGCGTCAGACAAAGTAGTTCGGCCTCAAGTGTTGAGGGAAGAGGTTCGCAGAAAAACAGGATGGGAGGGAGAAAGGCAGAAAAACGAAGGAAAATCTGCCCAAAGATCGGCTGGGTAGGTGACGGTCGAGGGGGAATTCCCAAAACCCATCTCCTCTATAGCTATCAGGTAGCTCCACCGGGCATTGGCCAAACAGCTAGGTCTCAATGGGAAAACATTTAGAGAACATAGAGGGTAAAATAAATGGAGCGTAGAGGGGTAATGGGGTAGGGTAAAGGAGTAGGAGGGAACATATGACAAAGAGACGCAGGAAAAATCTGCCCAACTTCCAGCTGGGTAGGTGACGGCCGAGGGAGAAAGTCCACAGCCCATCTCCTCTTTAGCTACCGGGTAGCTCCACCGGGCGTCGGCCAGAAAACTAGGTCTCCACGATCGAGGGTAAATTCACAGATTCAATGTCCGGATGGGGGAAAGGTCAATGTCAAATCAAATATCTCAAAGTAGGAGCAAAACATGGCAGGGACAACAGTGGCAGCCATCTAGGGATCAGGCAAGGGGTTCTGATCTTGGTGTTAACATTCAGTCGGTCCCCATTTTAATCTTTTGCTCAACAGGGGGGAGATTGTTGTGAAGAGGAGGAGCTTGAGGGCAGAGTCAGTGTCTACTTGTCTCCCCTTGTTCAGAAACCTATCTCCGGTGTCAGCATCCCCACCAAGGCTCCCACGTTGCTGGAAGGGTGTTCAAAGTCAGCCACGTGAGTCCCTATGGCGCCACAAGCAGGGGGAGATGCGCCGCCATCTTAAGGTCAGGCATCAGCAAATGTTGGTGAGCATGCAGCCGATCTCGGGGAGGGGAGACCCATCGCTCCTTACCAGAGGTCCCCGTGGGCAGTTGGAGCAGGCTCCTCTCGCTGTACCACCTTGGATGTTGACTTGGCTGCAGGGGCTTGCCAAGATTTGCGGGCGCTCCTCACGCGTGCTTCATGCAAGCCCCGGTCTCCGACATGATATAGTCAGGCACGCACCAGGAGCACAGGCAGGGCCCCCCGCTGATCTCCGACAAGTGTGTTCACTATCTAGGAGGGGTCGCATCAGCGTCGCATGCCCCCTGGGACTGGCTCCGCTATTCTGGTGAGTGAGCAGATGGGCGATCTCAAGATCCGCGGGTGGTGGGAGCAGCATCAAGGGCTGGCTGTGACAAGCCTACTAACATGTTTGAATCATGTCTGGGCATTAAATGTGTTTCTTCAAGCTTGTGCCCCCATTAGGATGGCAGGTGGACTTTGCCTGCCCGCCATCCTGACGGTACTAGGGACCGCCCGCCATAAGGGGGGGTCCCGTGCATGGCATTAGAATGCGCCCACCACAGTGGGGGGTGCATCCTGCATTCCTACCATTGTGGCGGGCGGTGCACTCAGCACCGCCCGCCACAATGGCAGGAAGGCATGCTGTGCACTTCCATGCACAGCATGGCAGGCACCTCACGGTGCCTGCCATGCTGTGCATGGAAATGCTGGGGGGTTTTGGTCCCCCCATGTGCACTCCCCACCCACCCGGAGTCCATGAGGGCCCGCATCGGGCCCCCAATGCAGACTCCGCATGCCTTTCCGTAGCGGCATTGCCACCACGGAAAGGCATTGAAAAAAACCCATCCTGATATGGCTGGCGGTGTCTGACAGACACCGCCACCATCAAAACCTTTTTCCGCTCCAGTCACAAGGAGACCGGGGCGGAAAAGCGGCGGACGGTCTTTCTGTCCGCCGCAGACCCCCCAGCCATACTAATATGGCGGGGTCATTCCGGGACAGATGGCGGTCAGTTCGCCCCCGCCAGGCTGGCGGTGGCTACTGCCGGCCTGGTGGGGGCGAACCGCCCGCCATCCTAATGGGCCCCTAGGTATTTAATTGTATAAGGAATGCTTACAGCTGGAGGATCCACATTTGGCAACTTGTAGTAGATTGCTTGCCCTATTTTTAGAAGCCTGTCACTTTGCTTGGATATTGTAAGTGTTCCTGCTTACACAGCAAGTGCACTTTCAGTGAAAAAAGTATTGCCTGGAGGTTGAGGGCCACCGTGTCAAAGCTGCCTGCTTGGCAATGTTCTTGAAATATGGGGCAGACCTTCATACATATTGATGCTGGCAGCCCGATTGTGGTTGGGATCTTGAGTGGTTTCCCGCTAGTCGATAAGATGTGGGAGCAACAGAATTTGCAGGACAGGAGACGCATTGATTTATGTTGGTCACTGTGTCAAACTCTAAATGAAACAATGTAATGCTCAACCTATTCTTTTACCTCATGGGTCTTGCAAGGTTCCTTCATTCGCTACCACTATTTAACATTCATACAGAGACCCTCGATCTCCTGGATTATAACCTCTAATCACACCACTGTGAATGAGAGAATAAATATTACCTTTAGGTAACAACCAAATACGTTAGTGCCTGACTTGAAGAATTCATCATTAATATTCAGACCCGAATGTCTCTTTATCATCTAAAGGCCATTCCCAAAACACAAGTACTTTTCCTCTTTGTGTACCCTCATACCATCTAGACAGAACTGGCCACTACCTGATATGAGAGTTTATCCCCCCACTTGTGCCTAATCATTGGTCTTCATCTTTGCATGTACGTTATGAACCCAAAAGCTTCCCCCAATATCATACCCTTACTATTTTCCCTCTGAACATCTTGTCTATTTAATGTGACACAAGCAAAAAGTACTCATTACTTTCTTTAGCCACTTAAAACAAACTAAACCTCAAAGGTGTGAAATGGGCATAAATTGTGGGCCTAACAGTTTTTGTTCCAAGTTTCTCTTTCCTTCAGAACTGTATATTAAATGGAATCACATAACATCTTAAGTTCTTCACAAAACACAGTTGTTGTTTAATATTAGTTGGTCTTATCTGACTGTCCATGGGAAAAAAAAGAAATGATCAGGCTCTCAATTGTTTCATTCTCCCACTTCCTTTCCATCTGTTGTCAAACCCCATAGGATCTAGAGGTACATTCTCGAATTCTTACCCTGCTCATCCACTCCAACTGTTTACCTTTCTATCTTCTTTCCACCTTTCCCCTTCCCCTTTCAACTATTTCACTTTAAGACTCAATCTCCTCTTCTTGATTAACCATGGTTCTCTGTTACTGCTCACATATGAATATTGTCCCTCTCTGCCCTCATTTAAGGTATCCCCACAATAGATTGTTTCATTAACATTTTTCTAATACTATTAATATTTCGCCATTATGTAAAAGTCTTCCCATTGTATAACATACTGTAGGGAGCTAGGTTCATACACAAGCTATCAGCACATCCAATGACACTGGTCTTTGTTTCTGTCCCACTGCATTATTTTTGCCACTGGAAACAGGCTGTGTCAGGCTGATGAGCCTAGGTCAGGGTAGAACCAGTTCTAGGTTGCTTGTTTTCTAGTTAAGGTATGAACTGAACTGGCAGTTTGGGCTGGGCTGTACCTATTGAAGCATGGTCAAGACTGATTTGCATATGGTTGAGTCCAAACTGAGGGGGTATAGTTGGTGAGAAACAATGGACTGGGATGCGGCCCAAAGTGATTGCCGGTGGCTGGATTAATTCAAGCATTTCATCAATCACCTTGTTGTTTTTGCAGTTGTCCTACGTGCAACAGGTATGGTCACATGATCACTCTGCCACTGCAACCAAATTATATCTGGCTGATGAGCTATAATCAGGGAAAACCAGTCTTAGGTGGCTTGTGCTCCAATTCAGGGAGAACCAGGCCTGGCAGTTTGGGCTGGACTGTTCCCTTTGGAGCAGGGTCAAAACTGATTTGCACATCATTGGATGGACTGGGATGCGATCCGAGCAATTACTAATGGTTGAGATTATTTCAAGCATTCCATTCATCACCTTATTGTTGCAGTTGCCTCCCTAATTGTGACAGGTATGTCCAGACATGGGCCTAGTGCTCACTGTACCCCTGCAATCATGCCGGATCACTGACCAAATATCGAAGGTCAACATATCGTGTTTCCAAAATATTGGGATATAAATATCGATGTCAAAAATATCGACATCCTATCTACATAATGGTAAGTACTAAAATATCAGAAAAAAATATAGTTGTTAAAAATATCGAAGTTAAAAATATAGTTTTTTAAAATGTATAAAAAATAATGTAAAATGAATTAAATAATACATATAACAAAAAATATTTAGAATTATTATATGTTAACAATTATAAATAATAGCTGTAATGTAAATATAAATTAAACATACATTTATAAAATGTAATATATATATATATATATACTTCATAATAATTAATAAATAATTATTTTAATAAATTATAACATTATATAAATAGATAACAAATTATAAAAACGTATATATACATAAACCCGTAATATTAAAAATAAGAAAGATTATAAATTAAATTATTGAAATAGTTATTACTTTTTAAACCTACATTTTACATTACAGTAAGTGTAAAAGTAGGGGAAGTGATGGATAGTGTAGTGGTAACAATTACTATTCCCACTCCAGGGAGTGCAACAGTAGGGAACGTGTCGGATAGAGGAGGGGAATTATTTACTATTCCCGCTCCAATGAATGCAACACTAGGGAAAGTGTTGGATAGCGGAGAGGAATAATTTACTAATCCCACTCCAATGAATCCAACAGTAGGGAAAGTGTTAGATAGAGAAGGGTAAAAAATTACTATTCCCATTCCAGTGAGTGCAACAGTAGGGAAAGTATTTAATAGCAAGCACTTAAAAATTACTATTCTCAGTCCTGGGAGTGCAACAGTAGGGAAAGTGTTGGATAGCGGAGGGGAACAATTTACTATTCCCACTCCAATTAATGCAACACTAGAGAAAGTGTTGGATAGCGGAGACGAATAATTTACTATTCCCACTCCAGCAAGTGCAACAGTAGGGAAAGTGTTGGATAGCGGAGGGGAATAATTTACTATTCCCACTCCAATTAATGCAACACTAGGGAAAGTGTTGGATAGCTGAGGGGAATAAATTACTATTCCCACTCCAATGAGTGCAACAGTAGTGAAAGTGTTGCATAGCAAAGGGGATTAAACCAAAAATTACAGCTACTGAACCAAAATCCCCCTCAAAAATAAAAACAAACCAATTACCAAAAATATTGATCAATTAATAAATAAATATAAATGATCAACCAATGTTAAATGTATTTAAATTAAATTACTTTCCACCCTCCACCCCAATAAACACCAACACACACACTTACATTTTTATACAATTTGCATGAATAATTTTACTCTATAAATTAATAAAAATTAACATCAAATCATACGTTTTTTTAAATATCTTCCCAAAATTTGCAACTATAAACCCCACAACTCACACATCAAAATTATTCCACAATTAGCATATTTAATTTTAATTATTTAATTAGCACTAATTAACTAAAAATGTATTTATTATAAATTAATTACCCCCACTATAATCCCCTATAATGAAACCACAAATCTTAAAAAACATGACACAATGACATAATTAATTAACAATTAATTAAGTAATAACAATGAACCCAAAAAACAGTAATAAAAAGTAATTCACACAATTAACAATATAAAAAAACATTAACTACATTTTATAGTAAAAATTACTTCCCACCCTACTCCACTATCAACGCACATCCCACTCCTAAAAAATGACAAAATTAACAACCAATTAATAATTAATAATAAATTAATTAGCACAATTATTATTGCAAAATAGTAAATACATAAATATGAATTATTAAAACATACTAATTAATTAATTACTTATAATTAAATTACTTCCCACCCTACTCCCCTATCAACCCACAACCCGCCCCTAAAAAAATGACACAATTGACATAATTATCAATTAATTAACAACAATTAACAACAAATTAATACATATTTATTACATTAATTACCACAATTAATAAAGCTAAATATTAGATACATATATATTAATTCATCAAAATCACGAATTAATTACTTACAATGAAATTACTCCCCACACTAATCACAGCAAATACTCTAGATGGTAGTACCAAACGCCTAGAACCGACCTATCTAGGAAGGGGTTTCAACACAACGGTTGATTATATTCTAATATCCGCTGGTCTACAAACTAGAGCGAAGCATTTTGAAGTGATACCAAACACCTTAAGTGATTACTCAGTCCTTAAATTGGAACTGAATTTTATCCACCAACAATCTTTAGCCTTGACAATAGACAAAGCACTGAGTCAGAATAGCATAACTTTGGGCCATCTAAATGGATATACAATAAAGTGGGGGAAGATAAACCCCGAGGCACTCACTGAAGAGCTGATAAAATCAGTATATCCTCAGATTAGGAATTGCCTAGATATAACAACAGAAGATGAGGAAATTCTTAGTAACTTCTCACAAATTATGGAAAAAATTAAATCCCTACTTATAGCAAAACCAAAAATTGGTCCTCCCCATAACAAAGGCTGGTTTAGTCATGATTGCACCCAGGCTCATACCAAGCTCAAGGTAGCACTAAATAAAGACGACAGAGACCCCTTCAGATAGCAACACTGAGAAAGGAATATCTCGCAATTCGAAAAAAGAGAAAGGCGGAAATAAAGCAGGCTTTGTGGGACGAACTTCACTCCAGCGCCCAAGAAAAAAATAGTGAAGCCTTCTGGAGAGTAGTGAGAGCTCCTTTTCTGGTAGACGATAAAACCCCAAAAATTGAAGTCGCCATAGAAGAGGCAGTATGGGTCTCGCATTTCTCCAAAATATTCCAAAGTCAAACAACAGGTCAAGAATCTGAAGGAGATAATTTAGCGCCCCCAACTTACCCTATCCAAATAGATTTCAAAATCTCGGAGGTCCTTCTGGCCCTGAAATTAAGTAAAAACGGAAAAGCTCCAGGGCCGGACGGAGTCCCGGTAGATTTTTTCAAGCAAAATACAGACCTTTGGGCCCCTATTATTACTAGGGTATGTACGGCAGCTGCAAGGAAAGGAATTTTGCAGACCTGGACAAGGTCTGTGATGGTTCCGATCTTTAAAAAGGGTAATCGCCAGGACCCTGCCTGCTATCGTATAATATCCTTGTTGGATTCGTTAGGAAAGGTAGCAGGTAGTGTGATCTTGGACCGACTTCAGCAGTGGGTGGAGGAGAGAGGCATTCTGTCTGAGCTACAATTTGGTTTCCGGGAGGGTTTTGGAACAGTGGAACAGGCCCTAAATCTTTCTATCATTATGGGAAAATATATACACGCAAAGCAAGACAAACTCTACATGGTATACGTGGACTTGTCTGCCACGTTTGATTGCGTCTCACACACCAAATTATGGTCCGTGCTGTCACAAATGGGGGTAGATTCGCAACTTTTGAACTTTTTAAGGGAATTGTACCTGAAACCTTCTGCTAGAGTCCGTTTTGGCACAAAGGGCGAGCTGTCGGTGCCATTTAGCGTGGAGCGTGGAGTCAGACAAGGATGCGTCCTGGCCCCTTTCTTATTCTCCCTCTATACTAACAACTTGGAGGTTGAGCTTTTAAAGGGTGCCCAGGACCTCCCACAGGCAAAACATCGCCCGATTCCCGCTCTACTCTATGCGGACGACGCCGTCCTGCTGGCACGGACTCCACGCGAACTCCAGAGAGTACTCACCAGATACTCTTTGTTTATGGGCAGCCTTGACCTCCACATAAATGTCACAAAGACTTTCGTGATGACGGCAGGTACAGGGAGGAAACACCCCAACATTTAACCCTTAAAAAACAAAAAATAGAGTTTACATCCGAATACTGCTATTTGGGTATTATAATAGATAAAAAACTGACTTGGAAAGCGGCAATAGAAGCAAGGAAACACTGCTTAAAGAGAGCCATAGCAGCCCTGGTGTCCTTCTCGCAAAAATTGGGAAAACGACCACCCCTGGAATTACTAACAATATATAGAGCCAAATGCCAGTCAACAGCTTTATATGGGGCTGGCGTATGGGGACACATGGATGTCTCAACCCTACAGATTGCAGAGAATGCTTTTTTGAGGTTTCTCTTGATGGCCCCAAAACGATCCTCAACGTATGCATGCCATGCTGAACTAGGCGTTCCATACATTGAGGATCTGGCAAGAATACAACCTCTACTTTTATGGCGCCGTATTTGGACCTCGGAAAAGAACGCTCTCACTAAGTTGATAGTGGCAGATGCTATGACACTAGACCACGCTCTAAAAATAAAATGGCTAGCCTACATTAAGAACTTTCTAATTGACCTAGGGTTAGAGAAATACTATCTCACTCCTGAAAAGATCTGCGAACTTTCGAAAAAGGAGTTAAAAGTTCTGGCCCTGGGTCATTTGGACAATTTAAGGCTTCTCTCTGAAGCAGGTAAACCATCTGTTCAACATGCTATAATGGTACAATCCACCTTTTCCATTCAGCCCTATCTAAATCTTGATATCAGTATTTTTGATCGTTACCTTTTGACAAGATTTAGATTAAACCAATTCCATAGATTAACAGCATTCCCATTAACAAATGCATGGGATCCATTAACGAATGCATGGGATCCAAATCTACCCCCCTGTCCCTGTGATGGAAAGTCCCCGCAATCCACTCTACATGTAGTTATGTTCTGCAAATTTTACAAAGAACATCGAAAATTGTGGCTATTATCCCTCTTAAAATCTTGGGGTTTTAGACAATGTCGTCCTGCTATGCTCTGTCTACAGTTTCTAGACACAGAAACCACTTGTTATCACGTACTAAACTTTTTGAAATGCATATTTAGACACAGGAAAAATCTGTAAAGTAATTTCCGCTCGATTAGTGCACACTAAATGAACTGTGAGAAATTGCCCTCCGATTAGTGCACTTCAAATGAATCGTGATAATGATTTTTTGTATTGTATTGTATTATATAATTTTATGATTACAAATTTTTAAAGGAAGAAATTATTTTGTATTAATACTGCTTTTATGGATTTCTAATTTCTGAAATTCCGAATAAATAAATGTATTATTATTACTAATCACATGTAAACCCAGAACCCACTACGGAACTAAAACGCAAAATTTACTTAAAATAAAATTAATAACTTCTAAAAATGTAATACATATATTAAAAAACAAATGCAATAATAAGACAAAACAAGAACACATACATTTAAAATACATACTAAAATACATAACACTAACTAAAAAAACATGATTTTTAGCGAACAATATTAATGACTTCAATATTTTTGTAAACAATATTAATATCTTCCATATTGTTAAAAACTGTATTACTTACCTCAGACTCGATATTCTTGAAAACGATATTCTGACAGTCGATATTTTTGTATCCCAATAATCTGAACTCGATATTACTGCAATTCGAAATTAAGTACTCGATATTCTATCTGCTTACCAATCAAGCTATATTTGGTGGATACATTCTAATCTGGTAAAACCGGTGCTAGTTTGCTTGTATTCTGGTTCAGGGAGGACCTGGCCTGGCAGTTTGGGCTGGACTGTTCTCATTGGAGCAGGGTCAGGACTGATTTGCATATTGCTGATTCTGAACTCAGGTGGCCTAGTTGGCAAAGTATGATGGACAGGGGTGTGGTCTCAAGTGATTTTCAGTGGCTGAGAATAATTTGAGCATTCCACTACTCAAGAAACCCTCCAATGACCCCAGCACACTCAAAAACTACTTGCCAATCTCCCCGTTCCCATATCCAGTGAAGGTACTGGAAAAGATCATCAACAAGCAACTCATGAAACACTTGGAGCAGAACCGGCTACTCAATGCCTCCCAATCAGGCTTCCATAGCAATCACAGCATCAAAACAGCCATAATAGGAGCCACTAATGACATCCAAACCCTCCTTGACCAAGGTGAAACAGCAGCCCTGATCCTACTTGACTTCTCAGCAGCCTTCAATGCCATATACCACCACACACTGATCATAAAACTCCACCACATTGGGGTCCAAGGAGACGCATTCAGATGGATCACCTCCTTCCTCAGCGGAAGAACTCAGAATTTCCACTTCCCACCTTTCACCTCCAAATCCAAGGAGATTACCTGCAGTGTCCCCCAGGGCTCATGCCTCAGCCCCACGATCTTCAGTGCATATATGACTCCACTAGCCAATATCAGCAGATCCCATGATATCAACATGATCTCCTACGCTGATGACACCTATTCACTCACGACGACCCAACCACCACTAGAGCCAGCTTTCACAGATGCATGACAAGCATCCTGCAGCTAAACACATACAAGACAGAAGTACTGATCTTCAGCAACAGCCGCAACACTTGGAAGAACTCCTGGTGACCATCAGACCTAGGGCCCACACCCACTTCCTCCGACCATGCCAGAAACCTCGGAATCATCATTGACAGCAAGCTCATTATGAAATCACAGACAATGCCATCTCCTCGGCCTACTTCCTCACTCTGCACATGCTACGTAAGATGTTCAAGTGGCTATCACTACACATGAGATGCACCATGACACATTCCCAGCTCACCAGCCAACTGGATTACATGGACATCACTGCACACCTCCTACAGAGACTTCAGACCATATAGAATGCCACAGCCAGATTCATCCCCAGCCTTCTCTGTTAAACCCACATCACACCGCACCTCAGGCAATTCCACTGGCTCCCCATACAGAACAGATGCCAATTCAAGCTACCGAACCAAGTACACAAGGCTCTACACGACCAAGGGTCCACCTTCATTAACCAATACCTAAAGTTTCACCAACTGTCGAGAAGATTACACTTTACCTCCCTCTCATTTGCCCATATTCCCTGCATATAACAAAGCTGAGGTGGAGAACTCTTCTTCTCCCACTTAGCAACAAAGACCTGGAACAGCCTCCCCACACAGCTCCAGACCATCACCTCACTGCTGGAATTCCGAATAGCCCTCAAGACCATGCTGTTAGAATAAGCCCCTAGGACCTGCAAGCACCTGGATACCCTATTGGGTGATTAGCCATTCTATATAAATCCAGATTGATTGTTTGATTCCATCCATCACTTTGATGTTGCACTCATTTCCAACCATGTCAGCAGTGTGCCATTAACTGTCTGAAAACCTATAAAATGTTCAATTTGTGAGTGATGAGCCAGACTTTCTCACTTTCTGAACAGTGCAGACGTCAGATTATACTTAGATTTAGTTTGCATTTTTTAAACCATGCAAACTCCTGATCGTCTCTCTATTGACTTTATATTTAGTCGTTGCATGACTTTTAAATTGAGCAGATTTATGTTAGTGCTATGCTGAAGTACACTTAGAATCTGGCTTTTTACGTCGGCGACCTTATGCTACAACCTCTTACAATTGGCTCTATTTAATGCAATATTAAAGTCAATTTGAATCTGGCCAACTCTCTTTGCCTTCTGTAATGACTCTTACTTTGAAATACCTTTATGGTTTTATTAATAATAGTTCATTTGTAGAGCACCTGGCTATCCCGAAAGGTGTGTCCCTGTGCTAGAAGCATGTCACCAAGAGTGATTGAGACTGTTGAGTTAATGTTCGTACAGCCAGGTTTTCAGTCCTCTGCGAAACGCTGGTTCAGATTGCTCAGCGCGTAGCCAGAAAGGGAGTGTGTTCCAATTCTTGGCCACTATGTAGCCAAAAAATCAAGCGCCCATCCTAGCTTTCGGTATCCTGGGGATCTTGAGTAAGCATGCTCCTGTCGATCTTAGCTGGCGGTTGGGATTGCACTGGGTGAGAAAATCATGCAAGTAGCTGCGGCCTTTCCCCTGGCTCTTGTGACAGAAACACATGGCTTTAAAGAGAATTAGGTTCTCGATAGGCAGCCAATGAAGAGAGTCAAGAGCTTTTGTCATTGAAGCACGACTAGGTAGATTAGGAACAAGGTGTGCAGCTGCCTTTTGAATACATTGGAAGCAAATCTTGCAGTCTTTTTGAGCACATAGGTATAGGACATTCCCATAATCAAGTTGTGAGGTCACCAGAGTGTGGACTATGGTTTTCCTTGCTTATACTGGAAGAAACTCTAGGTTTTTTTTGTGTCTTCAGAGTGCTGCAGCATCTCCCTGCCACCTTTCTGGTTTGGGATTCAATCGAAAGTTTAGGATTGAGCCACAGTCCTAGGTTTTTAACCTCGGCCTTGGGCTCATGGATTGGTCCCAGTGTTTAGGCCACCAGGCTGTGTCCTAGATGGAGGGGGATTTTCCGACAATCATGACCTATGTTTTGCTACCAAACAGTTTAAGGCAGTTGTTTCACATCCATGAGGCCAAGTCATTGAGACAGGAAGAAAACTGTAGTGCTGACTTGCTAGAGTCTTGTGCTAAGGTCACCACAAGCTGTGTGTCATCAGCATTGAAAAGGGGGGGACTTATAATAGATCCCTGTGGGACCCCTTGATGTAGTGGCAGAGTTTTGGAGCTGTGGGGGTGTTGTGCGATTTGGAAACTACGATCTTCCAAAAAAGTTTGCATCCACTGTAGTGGTACCCCATCCAGACTGCATACCCGTAGACGTTGAATGAGGAGGTTGTGGGCTACCATGTCAAAGGCGGCATTTAGGTCAAGCAGGATCAAGTCCATGGTCTGACCGACGTCAGCCCTTCTCCATATGGTCTCTGTTGCAAAAAGGAGAGCGGATTCGGTAGTGAAGGATGCTCTGAAACCTGACTGCATCAGATGTAGAAGGTGTGTGTAATATGTTCCACTAATTGTTTATTCACAGCCTTTTCAGTGAGTTTAGATATGCAGGGGAGCAAGGAGATGGGATGCAGGTTATCCAGTAGCTTGGGGTTGGCTGAGGCATTTTCTTTATATGTATGACAATCGCATGTTCCATGCATTCGGAACCTCTCAGCATTTAAGGATGCATCTATTAGTTGCTGTATTTTGGGTATTATCAGTTCACTGCCCTCCTTTAATCTGTTTGGTGCTGCTGGGTCATTGAGGGAACCAGATTTGATTTGTAAAGCCATTTCCTTGAGCACCAGTAGAGGAGGGGTGAGAAACTCGTGCAAGGGTGGCAATCTCAGCCCACTACATTCCTGTTTAGGCTTTGGCTTTGCCTTTGCATTTTGTCATGTGAGGGTTTTCTTTATTGTCATAGCCTTCCTGTGGGACTCAAATGGCCCCAATCTTGTGTTCAACCCTTCTAACATTTTAGTTGAATTGTTGACACATACAGACGTGAGAAGGCAAACCATACTCCTGCAAGATCATACATTCCTGGGTTTACAATTTTCACAGTGTACACAGCCATGTTGAGCCATGTAGTAACCTTTGCAGAACCTCTAAAGTGAACGTCCTCTGGGAGTAATTAGATCCTAATTTCACAATATTCCACCACACACCACGTCCTCGTTCAACCATCAAGCATTAAAAATTCAACCAGGAGGATAACTGTTAACACCAACAGTTCATGTATTGGCACAGAAACCTACAACTTATGCATTGATATACTGACTTTATTAAAGATATAATACAAAATTTAAAAACATAACATAAAAGAAGAAAAGTAGAAAATTACTTTTCCTTCAGACAACAACAAGACAATATCACAAAGGAAAGTCTTAAAAACACAACACGAGAGTTGATAAAGACATTACATTTTGTGATTGAGTACCATAACCAGCACCACAGGCAATACAGAATCACCCCAATTTGTCACAATTCATCTGCATTTAGGATAAATTAAGAGCGGTGGGTTTATGGTGAACAGGCGTTGACGCGTTTCAAAGGTATAGTATAGTTGAACCTTCTTTTTCAACTATATAAGACTGTACTCTCGGAGATTAAAAACATCAATAATACAAACACATATAATAGGTCAGTGAGTACTATGAATCAATTATTATATTCATTAAATAAAAACAGCACTACCAACACCATCATTGTTACTATAATCTGTGCCTATTAAATGAGAAAGAGAGAAAAATAAAGGACAGGCGAAGGCAATTGCACTTTCTGATACCAACACAATATTCCTCTTCATCCCAACAGTGCCCACATTCCATCAATTAGAGACCACATCATTCATACATTCATCCTATGTACGCAAAATGTCATTGCCACTGTAAAATACCGAGCTTACCTATAGTGTATTGTTCTTTAAAATCAATACGCTTTTTGACCACTAATACTTAGATCCAACTTTCTATATGAACGAGCCTGAACTGGTTTCACCTGCTTCAGGACCAGATATAACAACAAAACAAATGTCGGTTCACAAACTAGGACACTGTTTGCAAAAATACTGGGCACAAATTACGACCCGTGTTTTAAAACCTGAGATGAAACATCTACGGGCACATGCATCAACCTATTTAGGAAGTGCAAACGGTGCGAATCGGTAAATTCGGCCGTTTGCGCTTCCTAAATACGTTTTTGGGATGCATGAAACAATGTTTCAAAATTCGCTTTTTTTTGCATTTCCTAAAAATGCGAATGCATAATCCCCCACATGCATCAACCTATTTAGGCAGTGCAAACGGTGCGAATCGGTAAATTCTGCCGTTTTCACTTCCTAAATACGTTTTTGGGATGCATGAAACAATTCGCTATTTTTTGCATTTCTTAAAAATGCAAATGCAATTAAGGAATCACATTTGTGCGATTCCTTAAATGCAATGCATCAATTTGTAAAAAATAGCGAATTTTGAAATTGGAAGTGCAAATTAACACGAGGTTGACCCTCGTGTTAATTTGCGAAAATTATTAAAAAAGGAAAAAAATGCATTTTTTAAACTTGCATGTTACAGACACACATGTCCTTAGGACATGTGTGTGTGAAACATGCACTTGAAAATACATTTCAGGGGTGCAGGGGGGGGTCCTTTGGACCCCCCTCTGCACCCTTGCAATGCATCAACAAATTGCGAGTGCAAAAAAAAAAATGCAAAACGGCATTGATTCCTATGGGCCTCTAGGCCCATAGGAATCAATGTAATGCCATTCCTTAATTGCGATTCGCAATTAAGGAATCGCAATTTCCGAAAATTAAGAAAGCCTAAAAACTTTTAGGATTTCTTGATGCATAGGATTTTGCAATTCCTAAATTGCGATTCCTTAATTTTCGCAATTTAGGAAGTGCAAAATCCTACAATGATGCATGTGGCCGTCAGTCCTTAGTTCCTATGCAGAGGATTTGCAAACTATCTTACAATTTCTCATGATTCTGTGTTTAAAGTCCAATCATAAATACTTGGCTGGAAATGTTTTTACCATGCTAATTTATCTTTTAACAGGCAGCTGCGGAGG
This sequence comes from Lissotriton helveticus, assembly GCF_964261635.1. Taxonomy (NCBI): domain Eukaryota; kingdom Metazoa; phylum Chordata; class Amphibia; order Caudata; family Salamandridae; genus Lissotriton; species Lissotriton helveticus. The sequence goes on along the minus strand of NC_136067.1, from coordinate 345,318,797 downwards.
AATGGTGAATTATTAATATTACAAAGTTCACCCATGCTATTCTGTAGGTCTGAAAGTTTTTCATTCATGCTTTTCAGAGAACTGAAAGAAGTACTTGGAATGCTAATACCCAATCAGATAGATACAATTATTTCATCCATCTACCTTCACCTCAAACTTGAAAAGGTCATATACCTTGTTCGAGATGAGCACAGATTACAAAAAGGCAAAACAAATTAGTCATGAGAAATGGTATATTTCTACCTGTAATTATTATAAAGACTTTTTTGGGAATGAGACTTCTGTGTGCACTTCATCTGCATTTTTTCAGCCAATTAGGCCACAAGTCAACCAACTGCAAGCAAAACATCCAAATGAAAGCATGTCTGTGAGAATATCGCAGAATGTGTAAGTACAATTGATACTGTTCAATGGAATAATGGACACTCAGTTATTTACTAAGATTATTTTAAGTCAGGTGCTATTCACAGAGATTTGGAAATAGTAGTGTCAGAACTGTGTCCTCGGACCAATGGCCCCTGGCTTCTGACATTTAAATTCTACTTACAAAGTGGCTAATACATCATCGATTTTTTGCTAATTTTAAATATTGGCAGCCGCAACAACCCTACATGGTGCAATTGGGTTTTGCATATCATTATCAGTAAAATGACAGTCAAAGTTATTGGCACTCTCCCCTGTTAGAGGACAGAGTGGTCTGCCAACAATGTTGAGGAGTACCCTGTACTAGTGGTTTCTAAATTCTATTTAGAGTTAGGGGAACAGCGACATTTCTGATGGTTAGGCCTATGCTTTCTCTGCTGGAAGTAAAATTTGACCGACAACCTCACTGACATTGTGCCATTGGTCAATGGATGACACACCCACCATTTTATTACAGGTGGAAGTTCCAACATACTTGTGTCCTGTTGAGAATGCTAAGGAAAGCTTGGTGGTACTTGTGAGATAGTGCCCCTTTTTGCGTGGTCAGTCTATTTCTTTTCTTTATTACTTATGCTGCTAGTTCCTGAACTCTGGACACTTCTATCCAGCCCCCAGTGTGTTTGCTCTGACCTCTAAAACATTGTAAAATTGGCTAACTACTATTCTTGAAGCTTATATCCTTGTAGGCAAACCTATCAAAGTATTCCTGTTTGACAGGAAATAATCCTACTTTCAAATAATCAATAAGTTACCTGCAAGTATGTTGTATAGCCTACAAGGTATAGTGCCTCATATTTAAAAACAGAACATGCAGGAATTTAATGTTGTCATGTACCTAAAGTGGCTAGCCCCAAATAGCTAGTCCTTGTAGCTGTTGTATGAGAAAAACTGGAGTTCAAAATACAATTATAACGCTGCTATCTCTAGTTTGGGACAAACTACCTGAATTATACTATCTTATTAATAATTACAAATCAAAGGTAATGGTGAGTTGGATTTTTAATAAATACATAGGAAAAGTGACATTTAATAAGTAATCTTTTAAATGCCTGAGCTTACAAAAGGCTGATTATTATTGGCCTTCCGGCAGATGCACCTGCCAGTGCATCCTCTTACTGAGGTATGAAAACAGATGGGGACAACGGCTTAGGTCTTTTCACATTGAAACACAGGTATGTGATAGATGTCGGCTCAGGACGGACAGTTGAGGCAGAAACATCATTAACTTCAATGAGACCAGGGTGACGCCTGTCTATTCATAGGTAAGTGTAAAGGGAGATCTCGGAAGAGAAGCCATTTGTTCCAAAGGCCCTCTGTAGCTAGCTTAGCATCAGCCCAGTAAGAGGAGAAGCTGGTCTCAACACCAGTGGTGTAGCGAACGAGGAGGGGGCTGCTTGCTTTTTTAAGCACGCCCTTGGCTGGCCCACAAGCTCTCCTTAGGTACAAAAATATTCTGCCATGGTGAATTGGCATCAGAAAAGTGCACTGTGTTATAGGGTGCAGTAAAGCAAACAAGATGTGCTAAAAACGTGGCAAGGGCTGCCAGATAGCATGTTTGATTTATGATACATTTTCCTACAAATATTTAGTACTTGGCTAGCATATAATGAAATTATTTAGTATAATAATCTATATGTTTCTACATGTGTGCTAATAAGGGTGGGCAGTCGGGTGAAGGGAGCCCACCATCAAAATGTCCAGGTTATTACAGGACTGAATGTCCATTCCAAAAATGCACCTTTATCAGATAAGATGGGGAAGGGTCATGAGACACAGGGAGAGTAAGTATATCTTCACTGGCAGCATGCTAAATGGCATTTATTGGATATGACAGAAGTACTTGAAATGCAGCAGCAGCCACAGTGTGACTGCAAATACTATTTATTGACAAATAACAATTTGAATAATGTGAGCACAGCATCATTATGGGGACTATAAAGTTGAATAAGATCTGCATATTACCACAGTCTCTTGACATCAACGTAATGAGTCTAAGCAAGACAAAAAAAGATAAAAACATGCATGCATTCCTAAAACAGTCTGAGAGATCCTTATCAATTTTACCTGTCAATGTTCTCTGAAATGCCAGATCAAGATGCACACTATCCTGTTCAATCACCATCTAAGAAGGACAAGGGATAGGAAAATGTATACATTGGAAGGATATAGAGTAATGTAGGTAAACCCTCTATACTCTAGTGTTTGTAAATATTTTGAATATCATCCCAATTAATCAAGTTCTGTGAACATTTTCATACAGCCAGCAAGGATACCCATCGAAATGTCACAAAACATGTTTTTTATGTAGTCACACAATCGACGGAGAAAAGTTGTGGTTGAACAAAAAAATGTGATGGTTCAAGCTTTTTTGCAGAATATTACTGTAAAATGTGGTTTCACCTTATCATTGTAAATGTGTAAATGACTTGGCTGGGAGTCCTCTCACGAGTCATCTGCAAGCTTCACCATCATTACATCAAAGTTCCTGACTAAATTCCAGCTATGACTCTGACACAACAGACACGTTACTCAAACAGTGGAGGAATGAGATTTTCTAGGCTTCTACTAGGAAATCTTTGTAACGATGATAAGTAATCTGCTTTCTTGCAACAACACGGATTTCTTGCGTCTGACGATTCGGTGCGACTAGGTTAAATGGACCTCTTGCTTCTGACGATTCGGTGCAGCAAGGTTCAATGCACCTATAACAAAAATAATACAATTAACCCTATTTTTACCATTTGCCCAATGTTTATGTATTATTTGCCAAAGTTGAACTGTGTGATGGCTCTGTGATGACCAAAATCGAAGCTAAGATTTAAACACCTCTGTAATTATTTCAGAAAAATATTTAACTTTTCACAGTCTTGGATATGGTAACAATAGTATTATACTCGGTACAAATACTACATGCATATTTTCTAAATTACCTTTGCAATGAAAAGTCCTCCAGATATATCAGTTTCTTTGAAACTGATCAAACTTCCATATAGAACTGTTTGATTCAGGCCTGGATTAACTTTAATTTACTTTTGATTGTGAACTGTAATGTAATGCGGCCGCAAAGGGGAGATCCTCCCGTTTGCCACCGCAAAAAAGGGTAAAGTTATGTACAAATGCTATTTTGCGAATTACTGACTCGCAAAATAGCATTTGTGACTGTCGCTATTAGGAAGGGGCGCCCCTTACTAATAGCGAGTCACCATGCCATGTACTTTAGTTTTGCGACCGCAATTGTGGTCGCAAAACACTCGCAGTTTACTGCCTACTTCAAGTAGGTGGTAAACCACTTGCAAACGGGATGGGGACCCCTTCCTCTTGGTGAGTGTTACAATGATGGAAGGTGTGTAGAGCAGGGGAAGAAAGAGAATAAAGAAATACCCATACAACAGTGAGTATGTGAGAATATATTTTTTAAGAGCAGTCAGTGGTCTCAGGGACCACTGCCGGCCCTTAAAAAATTAAACTGAAAAGTTTCATTTTTCTTTTTTAAATGCATTCCATTTTCCTTTAAGGAAAACGGGGTGCATTAAAAAAAAACCTTAATTAAAAAAGCAGTCATAGACATGGTGCTCTGCTGACCCCAGCAGGCCACCATCCCTGTGAGTGCTAGCCATTCCTAATAGGGCCACAACTTGCGCCTACCTCATTATTAATAATGAGGCATGCAATTTGTGGTCCCATTAGGAATTGCATTGTCTCAGACACTGTTGTGCATCCCAATTTGCGAGTCGCAAATTGTGAGTCACAAATGCAACGTCTTATAGAGGTGACCATGACAAATTAGTGGCACATTTGTGTCCAGTATGCAAGTGGCACTTGCATACTGGACACAAATGTTAGTACGACAGGCACCCTTGACAAAGCATGAGTCCTGGCATACTAGTGGACATTGTGTCATACTTGAGGAAACTCTTGCAATGTGGGGCACCCATTGGAAATCACTAGCATACTTGTGAACATTCTTGGCATAGGAGGCACCCGTGGAAAAATTATTGCCATAAAGGAGTATAACCATGGCATATTGTAGTGGGGCAACTATGACAAAATACTGGCCCTGACATACTGAGCTAATTTTTGACATCACGGTCACCCATGTTATATGGATGGCATTAATGGCACAATTTTCATACGAGCACATTGAATGTAGTTTTTGGCATATGGAAGCATCATGGAATATTGGGGCACTAATAACAAAATGCTTGACCTGACGCACTGGAGACAATTTCTGAGACATGGGGACCCCACACCACATTTAGAAAACAATGGATTCGCCTTCTGGGGTGTGTCAGATTTTTTTTGACTTGGCACATCCTGCAAGCAGTTGAAAATGAGTGCCCCTTCTGAATTTATGGCTTTTTAGCAAGCGTATGTGAACAAATGTGCTTTAAAATGCACTTTTTGATCATATTTTTTTAAACATTTCCTCAGCAGTAGAACTGCCCTAGACCAAACGAACCGAGACGAAGGCTAACTCACTTGCTACAACTCAGGGCAAGTATTGCTCTGAATAGCTCCCAATTGATTTCAAAGACCATCTCAGGTCCCTAATATAGGTGGTATCTAAAAGATAAAGGGTCATATGATGTCACTTCCAATGATACCATTTAGGTGAGAGGGTATGTGATGTCACTTCCATTACCTTTGGCATTTTGGTGTATCGCCGTCAATGATTATTGAATTGTGAAATTCAACAATATGGCGTACCAAGCACCGTGAGTTAAGGTGCCATCAGAATAGGTACTATAAACTGAGCATAAGATTTGCATTTAATAACTGCAATAGAGAATAATTTAGAAAGAGGTAGTCTTGAATGAAAACATTCTAAGAACATGTAATGCAAACTGTTTCAGCTTTCATTTTGTTTTATTCATTTGACCATCTAATTATCCACAGTTATGTCATTATCTATATATTCTAGATTCACTAGATTAGTGTGCGTTTTAGCAATTACATTGTTTTTATGGCTCAGTAATATTTTCAGGTTAGGCACACAGGACACACTAATGTACAATTTTAGTATTACTGTGCCACTGTCTTAAAATATAGAGAATACGTGCACAAATCTTATTTAACGCATTCTACAATATCTATTCAAACATTATAGTGTCTGTGACCAAAACGCTTCAGCATGCTAAAGAAGCACCTTTTACCTGGCTGCACAGGTTTCAAACACGTGTCACTCCAAATGATAGTTCTCCAATATGTGGTAAATCTGTAGTCAGGCCTGCTTTAACCCATCTGCCCATATCTAGCTAGATATAATAACTCCATCTGCTCCAGTGTTAAGAACATTGTGCATCTGTAATCAGAGGTTTCACAAAATGTCAAATTCATCTTATAAGGTGATATTAAATTTTGTATCTAGCTTCACTTTAGGCTTAATAACAGAGGTATGAAAGACAAAGGTCGGGGAAGATGCTATCAACTTTCCACCAATGCCTGGTGTTATTGTTTTTTGGCCTATATCGTACATATAAACGTTAATATTGGTTCTTCGTGTAGAATTTTAAATAAATATTATTGAAGAGTATATGTTGTCCACAATATAACTTTACCATCAAGATAGAAATTGAAGTGCACAAAGATAGATTCATGTGGTTTTGGTGGCATTGCCTTTTCGGTACTTTTAGCCTGAGTAATTTACTTCACATAGGGGGCATATTATCAAGTAAGGGCGTTACATTATCGCCGCTTTTATCGGCAGGAAACTGCCGATAAAGCGGCGATAATGGGCTTGATAATAATCTCTATGAATTCCAATCGAAGCCCATTTGGAGTAAAACACGTCTGTGTTTTGGGGGATTCAAAAATACTCACTGGAGGTGCGTATGGCATATGGCCGATTTTCAGCAGTAATTCATTTTACAAAATTAAATCCGAACTTCCTCCAAATCAGAATTGTGAATGATTGACTGATGCGTAAATGCACTTTTTCGCATGCCTTATTTTTTATTGATGTGAGGATATTTCTTCCTGTGCATATTCACCTTTTCTACTCCTCCATAAAATATAGGTGCTCTTTTAATTTTCTACTCCAAAAAAGGAAATGTCCGGTGCGTTTAATAGAAGTGCCTTTACATACATTTCTTCGGTGGGGACTCTCCTACAATATCTTCATGCCCGCCCTCAACCCCATGTAATTGTGGTTGTCTGTTGCGTTTTTGCACAGCGACTCATATCCCTACATTGCGCTCAGTCTCACCCATGCTCCTTTATTTACCTACGAAGAAAACCTACTGCACTGACACATGGGTACTTTAAGAAAACACTAATAGGAGAAACAGAAACGCAAGCTGCATGCATGAGAGTTACTCTCACTGAGGCTAAAGACAAGAACACAGGGGCATATTATCAAGAACTGCGATCAAATTATCGCCATTTTAGCGGCAGGAAAACTGCCGCTAAAATGACGATAATGGGCTTGATAATATGCCCTTGTGAATTCCCATAGCAGCCCAGGTTAACACTAGAACCTGGGCTGCTATGGGAATTCACAAGGACATATTATCAAGCCCATTAGAGCCGTTTTAGCAGCAGTTTCCTGCCGCTAAAGCGGCGATAATTTTCCCGCAGTTCTTGATACTATGCCCGACAGTGGTTTGGGAGATCACATAACTGAACTTTCTCCCCTAGTGGAACACCTACATAGGAACAAGCATTTGCAATGCAATTGGTCTCGCCTTTGGGACCTTAAATGTATTTGGCTATGCAGCACATTAGCCTGGGTGCTGAAACATCTACTGTTCTTTAACATGGAAGGAAAGTTAAATAGAGGCAGTTGCCAGACAAATAGAAAAAGAAAGTACTCAGAAGAAAGCACTTCTGATATTTTACTGACCTCTACTGGTTGTTTTCTATCAAGACTGTTAAATAAAGGCAGTTGAACAAGCAGAAAGCAATCCTGGTATGTTGCTAACCTCTACTGGTCGTTTTCAATCAAGACAGTTAAACAGAAAAAAAGTCCCTACGCAGAAGCAGACTAGTCCTAGGGCTGATTTCCAGAGCCAACAAAGTACAAACACATATAAGTATATAGTAAAATATATACAAGAGGTCTTGAATGCTCGACCTCGACGGCGCACGGAAAAAGAGCAAACCCCGGACTTCGCAGAAAGGACAAAACAACAAAATACGACACCCTCAACAGCATATATCGAACAACTAATATCAAGGGATGCCAAGCTAAAAGTGGATACAACAAATAGAATGAGACTAGTAAAACAGAAACGTGCTAGTGGAGGGTGCACCGTACTAGAGCGAAGCCCTAATACCACAGAAAGGGCAGAACAACAAAATGCGACAGCCATAAGCGCAGGGGGAAATGAGACACCTGTATGCAGTGAATCCCTCTCAAACATGCTCCGAAGGGAGATCCCCAAAGCAGTTCTATTCATCCTGGAGTACAAATCCAAAGGACGAGGAGACACCCTAAATAGAGGCAACATTCTCCGAATACTAACTTCTATTAGCAGTGTGGCAGGGATTGGATCACAAGATCTAGAATCAGTAGAATTTGAAACTTTTAAACATATCTCAGAGCAAGAGGCAACCAAGACAGTCTGGGCAAATGGATAAAAAGTGGAGAAAATGCTCAAGGAGAAGCATGAACTAGAAACCTGGGGGATCCGACTGCATCTCCATCAAGCAGTCGGGTATCCAGATCCACTACTCCATCACCATCAAGAGCCCAAAAATAGTGGACCATGTTGAAGGAGAAGCTCTGGGCCTGTTAACTCCGTGCTCAAGGGGGCATTTAGTACCTCAGCAGAGACTTGGAGAGAAATAGCCCCATTAATCGGGACATCCAGGATCAAGGAGAACCCAACAGACTACAGGACTGGTTCTGGTTAGCACAAACCATAAGCACAAAAAGGGAGTCCCCTTGACAAGGACTAGAACAGGAAGCAAATATTCGAAATCTAAAATTCTGCTCCTGAAACATAAACACCCTTGGAACTAAAACAGCGGACCGCGCATTGCTGTCTTATTTTCAACAATTTGACCTAATTCTGCTTCAAGAAACGTGGCTAGCAGATCCACTCCACCTGCTAGGTTTCAAATCATATCATCTTCCAGCAACTAGAAACTCAAACTTTGGCCATTTTAAAGGAGGCCTTATGACTGACGCCTCAATTAAAACCATAACGACGGTAAAGGATCTAACAAGTAAAAGCACCCCAACAAATGAAATAAAAAGTAATTCTGCTGTACATAGTTGGTCCTAAAGACAAACAGCAGTTAATACTTGTTAACACCTATTTACACCCCCCGGCACAAAAGAAATGACTCAAAACAACTGATAACAGAACTAACCAAACTAATTACTAAGAAGGCAACTTCGAACTTTATTGTCTCCAGTGTTTTTAATATGTTCCTTACAGGGAGTGGCGAATTAGACAGGCCTGGAGAAGACCAACAAACAGCATGGGATATTCCTTTTCAGGATAAGTGTAAGTGGGGCAAGCCAACTAAAATCTCGAAAGAACTTTTGAAGGATATAGAAAGCTTGTCCCTGGTAGCACTAAACGGTCGATTCACAGGGGACCGTCCCCAAGTTGCAACTTTCCACAATGTGCTTGCTGACACCGCGATAGACTATACCTTTTCATCCTTAACACTTTACAATTTGATAAAAAAATTTCAGGATCGGCATACAAGACAAAATTGATCATCAACCCCAAGAGTTCACACTTGCCATGCAGGGAACATCACTCACTTATTTAATTGCTGACTCATGTACAAACCCCACATTTAGCCACAGGAGAATAAAATGTAACACACGCAACCCAGTAAAACCTTTCACAGAGTCAAAAAAACAGTGGGAAGATAACAAACAACTATATGACAACATCCTAACAGCCTGGGAATGATTTACTGAAAGCTTTGGCCCAGCCTAACCGTAAAGCAAACTTAACGAAACCTGAGCACAAAATCCAACACGAACCACTGAATAGGCCAGCAAACAAAGAAAGAATTCATTTATCAGGAATCAACCATGCTGAGTAAAGACAAATAAAGGGCGAAATAAAAAGAGCAATGCGTAACTTCCGTCAATATTTCTCTGTTGATAAATCACAGCTGGAATTAAGGAAGCTCGGGCCCGGAAAAATAAAATCATCTGGCTAGCGAAAAAGGAAACTGCTGAAACAACATGGGCAAAACCGCTGCACGGTGCAAAATCAAAGAACAGCACCAGGTTTTGGCAGACAGTCAAGAGTATAGAGAACCCAATGGCACCAGGAATCAACTCACATATTACAGAGGATGCCTGGGTAAAATACTTAGAGAGTCATTTTAACACAGAAGCTGGTGAAAACACACAAGACATAGTGGTAAGTCGGAGTGAGAGGCAATTCCCAAAGCATCACGGTCCAGAGTCTATACCCTTCCTTTCATTTAAAACAATTGTGGATAGAATTTCAAAAAGCTGAAATGGAGGAGCGCCTGGCCCTAACGGGCTCCCCACAATTGTATACAAGCAAGACTCAACCTATTGGGCTGGAGCATTACTACCACTCTTTAACATTAGTTTGGAAGCTAAAAGAATCTCAGATACCTGGAATGGATCGATCTTCTCACCTATCCACAAGAAAGGCAGCAAGAATGAACCAAAGAACAATAGACTCATAGCACTAATTGACATTGAGGCCAAATTTTACACCAGCCTACTACTGGCTGAACTAATTGAATGGGCAGGGGAAATGATCTAATCCCAATCAACCAAACAGGTTTTCAGAAAAACCTGGGGAAAACTATAAACATTCTTGCTCTCTCAATCCTAATTGAAGCCACAAAAGCAATTAATAAACCACTATTTGTCTGTTTTATCGACTATAATGCTACTTTTGATAGCGTTAACAGAGGGAAATTGTGGGGTAAGCTAGCCAGGTGGAAAATAACCCCAGCCCTTCTGAATCAGCTAAACTTACTCCACTCAAAGACATGGGTCCAAATTAAACTGGGGACCAGCAACAGTCTGTCGAGGAGGATTCCAACCGCTAAGGGGCTCCCACGCCCCGAACTAGGATGGCCTGACACTTTCAAACTTACTACACTCTGACGACATGATACTGATTAGCCAAATCCCATTTGGCCTACAGCATTTGATAAACACCACGAACGATTTTGCAAAAAAGAACAGATTAAGCATAAACCATGAGCAGTCCAAAGTTATGGTTTTCAACCAGAGAAGCACCAAGAATCAATTCAGATGGCAGCTGGAGGGCAGGCAGCTGGAGACGGTCGAAAGTTACAAATATTTGGGAATTATGTTTGACAGCATGGGCACGCACCACAAACAAAAAGCGGCCATCCAAGGAAGAGGGACCCTTCTGGCAGTTATGCTAAAAAACATCAAGCACAAAATACCTGGCCCCAACCTTATCCCTCTATTGGAAGTACTTCGGGCAAGGCTTCTACCTACAATTACGTATGGCAGTGAATCAATGGGAGGGAAAGACAAAACAATTCTGGATAAGGTGTCACCAAAGCTGCTAGAATAATATTCAATCTCCCACAATACACTTCTCAAGCACAAACAAGGCTGGAACTTGGCCTACAAAAGCAGCAAATAGCAAGAAAGGGCGTCAATGCCGAATGCTGGTACAAAATAAAGAGTGCTATGTCTGGCTCTTTAAACTCATACTGGAAAGAGACAACAAGGAGAAATGACTGACCCACTATGGTTTATCTTCAGTCAGGAATAAGGCTGCTCACTTTACAGGACTTGTGGAAATCCGGTCTTCCTTACAACAGTTTTAACACCTTGAACGCTATGGGGATTTTTCTCCTGTGCTGGGATTCTACAGATACCACTTTACATGACGAGCTGGGCTCGTCATCAGCGTAGCAGGAGGCTACTGCATGACGAGCCCAGCTCGTCATGAGCGTCGAAGGGGTTAAGGCCTTGGCAAACAAATCTGTGAAGATTATTTCCCTTGAAGAAGATACAACAGACATAAATAAGAAGGCGCATAGCTGGTTTGTGATTCAGAGCTACTTGAGATGTGCACCTCAGCCATATTTAGGAACAAGATTCTCGAGAAGTATGAAGGAAAGTTTTTTGGCAATGAGGCTGGGGATTCTACTTGTAAAACCACACCGCCATGGAAACTCACACATCCAACAACCCACTGCAGATTATGCGACAAGCCTGAAGAGGATGTTTTACATCTATTGTGCTTCTGTAGGAGTTTATATCTGGAACTAAGACAGCTTCTAAAACCGTGCCTGAATGAAAAACAGATACGATCGTGCAGACAGGCGGTGAAGGCCTGCTTCAAAGGGGGGCGATGTCCAGGTAGCCTGCAGCTTTGTTCGTTTTATGAACATAGTAAAAACAAAATCAAACTTGGCAACCTCCAAACAAATTGGCTAGCACCCCAGGCTGCAGCTAATTGTTCTGGTATCTGCTCACTGGGAATGACCAAATTTAGACTTACTACTAACCTGGCAAGGATTTTTTAACTTAATCGCATAGACATTTGAATTGAGGCGAACTCCTAGGAGGACAGTCTCCCAGCAGACATTGAGTGCCTAACATGATGTTATATATTAATATTTTATCTTTCGTATTATATGCAAGTTTGACACTTTTTTATCTTATGAAATCACTGCAATTTTATCTGTTGTATTTTACATGTGTTTTATTACTCGGTTGCTTGCTAAAATTTGTATCAATCAAGCAATAAAGATTACTTACTTACTTAATTAGAACGCTCGACCTACAAAAACAGTTTGCATTCACTCAAGACACCCAAGAGCTCTCACAAGCTGTGAAAATGGATATGTTAAAAAACCATGAGACATAACAAAATATAATTTATTTTCAAGCAAGCTTTGAGATATATTTTGTGCATAGAAAAACTGATTATAGTTTAGAGATTACTCAAAAATTTCACAAGGAAAAGAGAATGTATTCATCATGCAAATAATTTCTGAACACATACAAGAAATTAGGAAAATACTTACTGTCTGATGGTCTGCACCCTGCAATTATATGTTAAAATAATTTAAAACTCAAGAGAATCCGTGGCTGCCAGGGGACCTCAAAAATACTCATTAATTTGCAGTTACAGACCACCACATGGCAAATACAAGTTTATTTCCTTTTATAATTGGCAGCACATGCAAAGTAATATTTTACTGAAATAAATGTGAGCATTTTTTGCATTATTTATTGCTATCATTTGATAAGGATACATTTCCGATGAGCCACTACCGGTTCAGAAATGCCATGGCATAAGTAAACATATTTACTATTGGATTTACTCAGTATTTATTTTAAAGACTATAACTGCCAGCAACAAAGCTTTTGCTTGGGAGACCACTGCCAGTGCTGGTATTGCCAATTTCTATCACCATGGCCATTTCATTCATGTGTGAGCATCAAATCCTAGGTTCAATGCTAACAGTAGCCCGCCCAGCAAGTGGTTCACTTTTAGGGAGGAAGTTGCAAAGGGGTTGTTGGACCTGGCCCTTTCTGCAGGGTCACCCCTATAATTTTCGCTTTTACACTCCACTTTTTGCTGACCTTAGAACTATGTGCACTTTACCACTGCTAACTAGTGATAAAGTTCCTCTGCTCTCTACTCTAAACATGATAGAATTGGCTTACATCCAATTGGCATATTTAATTTACTTATAAGTCCCTAGTATATGCGACCAGTGGGCATTCAGCACTGATTGTGCAACTGACTTAAGCAGCCCTTTGAACATGTCTCAGCCTTTGCAGCCTCTGTGTGCAGGTTAAAACTGCCAATTCAACCTGGAAAAATAAACCTTTTGACAAGAATTCACAAGAGTAGGGATGTACACCTTTTTTTTCTCTTTTTCCACTTTTCAAGTTTTATACAAATGCGTCTCTGTGAAGCGTGCCGTTTGGCATGGCACCATGCCCACACGGTGCCTGGGTAAATGTATATCAAAAGGTGGGAGCGCATTGCTGCCCCTGCCAAACGCACAACTGAAGTAGCCTAGTGCAGCCAATAATCCAACTGTCCACAATAAATCCATGTATTATATTATAGTCCAATTGATACACACCGTTATCCAATTTTTCAAACTTCTTCTCCCACACGCTGAGTGGATTTGCCAATTTACAGAATTTCACATGTTAAGGCTGGGCCATCCGAACCTCTTGCACAGAACACGAGTAGAGCCACTTTCGTCAGACAGAGGAGTTTATTTAAAATACCCAATGCATTTCGGGCATCTTGTGCCCTTCATCAGGGGTCACTGCCACTGCCGTTACAGGACATCCAACTTAGTCAGCAAAGAAACTAAGTTGGATGTCCCGTAACGGCAGTGGCAGTGACCCCTGATGAAGGGCACGAGATGCCCGAAATGCATTGGGTGTTTTAAATAAACTCCACTGTCTGACGAACATTGCTCTACTCGTGCTCTGTGCAAGAGGTTCGGATGGCCCAGCCTTAACATGTGAAATTCTGTAAATTGGCAAATCCACTCCGCGTATGGGAGAAGAAGTTTGACAAATTGGATAACAGTGTGTATCAATTGGATTATAATATAATACATGGATTTATTCTGAACAGTTGGATTATTGCCTGCAATAGGCTACTTCAGTTGTGCGTTTGGCGGGGGCAGTAATGCGCCCCCACCTTTTAAGAAAATAAACATTTTGCAAGGAACAAACCTTTCCTTTAACATATAAGTCACCCCAAGGCTTCGATTAAACAGCACATAGGGCAGGATGCAAGGTTTTTTAAAAGTAGGACATGTATTTTTATGTTCTACATGTCCTGGTAGTGAACAACTCAAATATGTTTTTCCCACTGCAAGGCCTACCTCTCCCATAGGATACCATTGGAGTTACCTTATGACATTAAATCCGTTGTAATTTACAAATGAGAACAAGTAACCAGATCACGTTTGTTGTTTTTGGAATTGTAATGAAAAATCCTCTTATGGTAAAGACGGATTATAAATTACAATTTTGAAATTCCAGTTTTAGAAAGTTTACATATTTCTGTCTTAGCCATTTAGCACCTGTAGCTTGCCTCTTGTCCAAATGACTGGGTGTAGCTGACAGTTGGACTTTCTCTATTCCTCCTTGAAAGCCACACACTATACAGAGCGTAGGTGTGCCTGGATGGGCCATCACTGGAAGGATGGAAGGGCAGAGCTGTGCACAGTCCTATTTACACTTGAATTGGCTGTGTGCTGCCTCCACACAAAAGGCTGCATACCAACTGTAGTTAGTCTGGAGCCAGAACAGGGAAGGCAGGATGTCTCATGACTTCAAATGAGAACACATAAAAGCTTCACCCACCCTCTAGAGGAAGGACACCATTTATAAATACTGAACCTCAGACACCACATCTTCAGTACACTTCTTGACCTGTGGATGCTCTGCCTCGAAGAGTGACTGATGTGTTGCTGAAAGAACTGCCACTCCGCTGGACTACTGCCCTGAAGGAAAGCTGTACTGCTGTGCTTAGCTGCTGCGTGCTGCCCTTTTGCCTGGGTGAGAAGAACTCGACCTGCATCGGTTGAACCCAGGACCTCAGAATGACTCCAACGGCTAGTTGGCTGGCCTACTGACTAGAGCCTCGGGGATAGAAGGCTCCAGTGACCTTGAACCAGGCACCTGCCATCTGTTAGTCCTACACTGCCAAGTGGTACCAGCCCCGTTTTGAACCCTTGGAAGTTGTCCTGACAGTGCTCAGCCAGTCCACCTGTGGATCCAGTAGAATCAAAACTCTGTGTTGCAAAGTCGAGCAGAGGAGATGCATCTCCTCTGCTGCAAAGTCTCTCCTGACATGAAGAACTTCACATTGACCTAGCAGCTGCATCAGAACTGCTACCTGTGCAAAGCTTTCCCAACACAGGCCCTCTATCTCCCGTCGACAGCAGCCTAAATGATGCCACAGGTTCTCTCATTGCAGCCTCGCTTCTCCTCAAAATCGCTACATAGCCTCAGTTGCACTGCGCGTCCCCAGCTCAGACCTCGCAGTGCTCCACAAACCAGAATTTAAGGTACTCTTGTTCAATGGGCCTAACTGGGTCCCTATAGTTAGCCCGCGCTTCATCTTGGTTGGCCTGAACTTGTGACTTAGTCCCCGTTTAGCACGACCAGATATACACAGTTGGTGCTTGGTGCTTTTTGCCAATATTTTCACTGAATTGATTTTTATTAACAATTGCCCAATTTATTCATACTGGTGTGGGATCCATGTGTGGTGTGTTTTCACTGTGTTAATGTTTGAATCATACCACAAATACTTTACACATTGCCTCTGCGTTAAGTGCCACACTACCCAAGGGTTGAGCACAGGTTAATTTAAAGTTTGATCTTGGCTTCACCCCGGCAAGGATGGTGGTATCTGCTTGAATGGGGTTTTACCAGCTCAACCAGTAATGTACTCTTTTACAGGAGTGCTTTGGATTTTCATTCTTAATTCAACTTACATGTAATTAAAAAAATTCAAAGAGGAAGACAAAAGTGTCTATTCATAAATTACATCTCATAGTATGTTTGTTTCACTTGTCAGCCTTATGGTGGGCTTCCCCCTACCATTTTGCCTACGTCCTCAATTTTCCGACTCCATTTTGTTTGGTTTTAGGACTCTGTACACTAACCAGTGCTAAAGTGCTTTTTCCCCTAAACAGGGTAACATTGGTTCAACCCTCATTGCCATATTTATTTACTTCTAAGTCCTCAGTAAAGTGGTACCCCCTGTACCTAGGGAGTGTAAATTAAATGCTACTAGGGGGCCTGCAGCATTTATTGTGCCACCCTCTGAATGAGCCCTTAAACAAAGTTTGCAGTTTACAGTACCATGTCCATCTGACAAAATAAACATTTTACCAGGCCCAAACCTTCCCCTTTTTATAGACATAAGCCACCCATATGGTAGGCCCTGAACAACCCAGAGGGGAAGGTGCAATGTATGTAAAAGCCAGGACACATACTTTTAAGTTTTACATTTCCTGGTAGTGAAAAACTCCCAAAGTCATTATTTTACTACTACAAGGCCCATATCTACAACTGGGTACAATTGGGAAAACCTTATTACATTTTATAACTGTAATTTTCAATAAGGAAGTCTAGTCGCTCTTATTTTAAAATCCTAACTTATGGTGAAGCCAGATTTCAAGCTACAATTCACTTTAGCCACTTGGAGCCTGCTGTCCATCTCTGAACAGTCTGGTGTGGGTGACAGCTGGGCTTTGTGTATTCCCCTAGACAATCACACACAATGGAAGTTTCGGTGTGAGTTGCTCGCTTCATACCACCCTTATAATGAGTCTGGAGCTGGGTCAGATGGGGAGGACCCCTCTTCACTTCAAAGACCTGTTTTTGAAGTTTCCCTTACTTCAAATGTGCAACTGGAAATAAGTCCTGGACTCCTGACACCATGACTTCAGCCCACTTGTGAACCTCTGACTCCTCTGTCAGGAAGAACGACTGATGTGATTCTGAAGGCCTCCCACTCTGCTGGACTGCTGCTTTTCTGGACTGCCCTGCTGCCTGCTGTTCCCTTGCCTGGATGTGAAGGACTGGACCTGCATCAATTGAACCAAGAGTGACTAGAAAGGCCTAGCTTGCTGGCCTGCTGATCAGATGTCTCGGGGACATAAAAGACTACCAACCTCCCTGCTTCTGTGCCTGGACTCCTCCATCTGTGAGTATGCCCTGACAAGTGGTGGCACCCCAGTCCTGGGCCCTTGAAAGTCAGCCTATGGTGATTGTTTCAGCAAAACCCATGCATCCTCAGTCAAACCCATGCTTCATAGCTATTGTGTGGATCCAAACCTACAGACTGTTTCTGTTGTGGGGATCAGAACCAGCGCATTGCCTCTATTATGTGGACCAGAACCGGTGTATTGCCTCGACTGCATGTATCAGTCCCAACGCATTTCCTTCAAAACCACCACTGAACAAGGTCTCTGCAACTATGTCAATGGTATGCTTGAGCGCATTCAAATCTCTGCACCTCTACTCTTTCGAAGCCAATGTATTGCTGCTGCTGCTGCATGGGTCAGGACCGGCACATTGCCACCACAGCATGGATCAACACTGATGCATCGCTTAGGCTGCACCCTGCATCATTGACATCGACGTAGCCAGGATCAAGGTACTTTTGTTCAGCAGGCCTCATTGAGTCCCAGTATCCACCCCTGGCCCCCACATAGTCAGCCTGAACTTTTGACTTTGTCCAGGTCCAGCGCAACCAGGTATCCCAAGTAGGAGCATATTGCTTCTAAGCACTATTTTACAGTATATCTTTTGAAAACTCATATCTCAAGTTCTAATTTTTGGGTCTTTGTCATTTTGATCTTTTTTTATTTATTAAATCAGTCTCTAGTTTTCTAACCTCATGTGGATTTTTTTGTGTGGTGTTTTCTCTGTTTTATTTTTTGAATTGTTGCACAAATACTTCATACATTGCCTCTAAGTTAAGCCTGACTGCTATATGGCAAGCTACCCGAGGGTGAGCACAGGCCAGTTTACCGTTTGCATGCCTGTTTCCCTGACTAGGATTGTGGTTGCTTCTTGACTAGGGCTCATACCCCAGAGAACCTACAACCACATTTCATACAATGTTCAATAGCACTACATTAGTACTACAAAATGCTCTTCACATAACTACGAGGGTAAAACGTTTCTATATTAGGAGATCCTCATGAAGTGACCAGAGGGAGTGGCTAGAAAAAAAGAGCTTACTTACTACTAAATGGGGTGGGGGTTAAAAGGGAGTAAGAAAGGATTAAGGTAGAAGTAAGGCAGGGTATGGAGAGAGAAAGGCATACACCCACAAAAGAGTAAGTCCATTGCTATTCACAAACTGAAGTTCTAAAGTTATTGCAGGCAAAAAAGGGACCCAAACAGTAGTAAATTACTCCAGCTCTGAGCTAGAGTAAGTCCAACAAGAGAGAGAGCCTACCACTGGCACTGTAATATCCGTCCATCAAAAATAATCGCAGTAGGGACTTTAAATAGAACCCCTTAGGAAATAATGTTCAATTAAATTATTTAAAATAGTACTACAGAAATAAGTATAATGTACTGTTGAAGCAAATATCAAAATAAAACATGTATTACTTAATTATACCATATTTTAATAACCTTCTCGAATTTATAAATTAGTGTATCATTAATTTGTATTAAAATATAATTTAAATAATTGTAATTAATTTGACACATAATTTTTTATAATTATTAATGCATGATACATTTTTCTTTTATTACCTCAGTTGGGAATTAATTTTCATGAAAACTTACAAAAAGAAGTTTAATTCAAAATTAAGTTAATAGTGCTGTAGAATTTATTTTATCATACAATTAAATATACAAAATTAATTTATATTACAGTTTAACATAAAAATATTTTACAGTTTTTTTAGGAAAATAAACATTTTCACTTTTACCTATACTTTACCAAAAGGAGACTCCAGTGTTGGGTTGGAGATCTCTCTATGATAAAATATATGGAAACATTTTTTTTAAAATGAACAAACCTCATAATAAACTTGTAAACCTGTTTATGTTAAATATTGATGTAAATGAAATATGTAGATTTCTTTATAGTATAGCACAAAATAGTAAAAAGTGTTAGAGGATATGCTGTGGGGTTTGGCACGTAGGAGAGCTACAGGCCGGCACACATTTGTTCAAAGGAGTCAATAAGAGCTACTTATGAGTATGATTAGGCTCCAAAAACAATGAACAGTGTATGTATTGGTGCTACTACATTGTTGTAGCTTTTCACATTCAATGACTCATGCAAAGCAATTATGCTCTCTGCAATTCTTAGGGCAATGCCGTTCAGTTGAGGCACCTATTCCTCACTAATTAAATTTAATAATGAAAGCAAGGGATACACAACATTAAAACTTAAGTTCATGTACACTGCAACGAGAAACACACTACAAATTTAGCACTGCATTTGGGTTCTCAAATAATCATTTGCATTTTGAGAGCGGCAAAAACACTACAACCTACACTGCAACCTGCACAGCATTATTAAAGGACATTGTGATCTTTTATAAGATAAGGCTGTGGACCAAAACTAAGACAGCAAAAGGAAAGGTAGCCAAAGTTATTATCTGTATTTCTGCCAATCAGTCAATAATTGGCAATATGAAAATGCTTGATGGCCGCCTGAGCCTGATTGCTAACGAACCTGAAGAGAGGGCTATAATTTAGGCCTATTTAGACAAGCCTCTATCCCAGGAGGGTGTGCAAACACATTACCTCCTCTTCCATCTTACTATCCTTGTCCTAATAGCATCAGCAGTCTCTATGGGGGCACAGAAAAATCACCTAGCCTACAAAACATGCTCCTCCAAGATGTCAGTATCCTATTCACAATACAGAAAAGAAGGAACTGGGAAAGACCACTTCCTGAATTCACATGCACAAATAAGAAAATAACTATACACCAGTCACCTCAAACTCCTGGGTAGGGAGGGTAGGAACAAGGACTGCGACAGGAAGACCTAGACTCAGAATAATGAAGATTTCCGGTAAGTAACTGGGAAATTATTTACTATAGAATGTGTTATTAAAGGCATGGTTGTGAGGCCCTGATGATAACTGCATCAGAATATTCTGACACCTGTGCAAACCACGGTTACCATACCATTTGTAATTACACGTTATGAAGTGAAGTCCAAGCCACCCATTCATATTGTACACCTCAAACCTGTCAGAGTTTAAGGGGAGAAATTGATTGGTAATAACATGAACATTTTAGTGGGGTGCAAATATTATTCCCCTTATTGAGGAATACATTAAAATAGGTGCTATTTACTGCGGCCAATACATTCAGAACCTTGGGAGTCGGATTTTATCAGGTGAACTTAAGTAATGAATACCCCTCTGAGGTACTGGTAATCAGGGCTTAAAGTTTTTCTGATATTCTCTTTTTGTAAATTCCTGTGGTTGTGCTAAAAAGCAGCATGCTGTAGACTTTGCTGCTAACAATGTTAGAACTGAACGTTTATGATAATTCAGGTTTCTCGTCCTAGCATTTAAGTGTATGCCTTTAGGTTTATGTTATGAGATTTTGCAATACAATAATTTCAATAGTGTTGGAAGGTGGTTTATTAGAAGTATGTAACGCCCAAATCACATTATAAGGCCCAGTCAAGGTCTTAATAATGCCCTGCTCACCACTTGGTACGTGGCTACGAGCAGTCAGGCTTAACTTAGGAGACAGAGCGATACCAAAGGGGATGATGGACGGAGAGTCTGAGCAAATCAAACACCCACCCCAGTCAACTGATCTAGGTTTAATCCATCATCATTCTTTAGTTCACTCCACCACCCAAGTTCTGACATGGCCATATGCAAATCAGTCTGACCCTGTGCCTCATGGGAACAGTCCAGCCCGAACTGCCAAGCCATGTCTTCCCTGGACCGGAAACAAGCATCCTGGGACCAGTTTTGGGTTCATAACCCTCATCAGCCAGTCTATCTTGAATCAGTAGCAAAGTGAGCAAGGGACCCACCTCTGGGCATACCCCGCCAACTTAGGGCGAACAAAGCGATACCAAAGGGGATGATAGACGGAGCGTTTGAGCACATCAAACACCCACCCCCAGTCAACTGATCTGGGTTTAATCCATCATCATTCTTTAGCTCACTCCACCACCCCAGTTCAGACATGGCCATAGGCAAATCAGTCTGACCCTGTACCTCATGGGAACAGTCCAGCCCGAACTGCCGAGCCATGTCTTCCCTGGACTAGAAACAAGCATCCTGGGACCGGTTTCGGGTTCATAACCTTCATCAGCCAGGCTATCTTGAATCCAGTGGCAAAGTGAGCAAGGGACCCCCTGCTGTTTTTGTTGCATTTAGTGATATTTTCTTGGTGCATATTGCATCCTCATGTCCATTCTGGATGTGAGGGTGCATTTGTGGTATGAAATTAGTGATTAATGTTGCGAGAATGTTGGGGAAATATCCTATCCCAAGGGCACAGTTAGCAATCAATAGCAGCTGCGAGTGCGAGCAGCATCTTGCACTCACTTTTCATGTTCTGCTGTATTTAGCACTATTTCTTACTTCCTAACAGATCTCACTACCTGAAAAAAAAAATCACTTTAACATATCAGCGACTCGACTTTAGAGTATCCGTAATCTTCTCCTTAAAACTAAGCGTACATGATTCATCCCCAAGATTTTGATTATTATTCCTTTTGTACTAAGGCAGGAAACATCATGTAAAACAATGTAAAACTCTACCTCCTTCATTTCATTGTGAGACAATTCTCTTATAATGACATTCACGGACTTATTAGGTATTGATTCATGATATCTGATCTAATATCTTATCTGATCTAATCGCTCCCCCTTCTACATGACAAATGCTGCCTCTTCCATCACTAATTCTTCTCTTTTACACTTTAGCAATACTTTTAAGTAACTTTTTTCTTCCCGTTCTCTGTAGCAGGATCTTACCTACATATATCAGCATAGAACTGTATTGTTTCCCTCCTCCCAGATTGAGGTATGAAATACTTATGTAACAAACTTAGGGTGTCATCACGATGTCAGGTGGGCAGCCACCGACAGGCCATCGGTGGTGATTCAACCAACAACCTGGGAATCATTACGACTGCCGGATTACAATACTGGCTCTCAGGGAGCAGAGGTCGGGGGTAGGCCCGCCAGCTCCAACAGGATCGAAGATCCCGTTGAGACAGCGGTCTGATGTCTAGCCCTTCAATGGGGGCTGTGTCTGCCTAGACACACCTGTACTGATTAAGATATCCCTCTCTGACTGCCTTTTCCTGGTGGTCCCACCGCCATGAAAAGGCCGCCATGAAAAGGCAGCCAGAAAGAGACTTTGGGGGCAACAAGCAGGCCTACTGTACCCATAGACTATTACCAAATGTAGGCACATGCATTGCCCCCCCAACACATCCATGCACCATGTGCCGAGCACCACATGGAGCATGGGTGTGCACAAACTGCGTTTTTCCACTGCAGTTTGTGCTGCAGCCCTTTTCCTGGGCCGCAGCACAAGCCCCAGTAGAAAAAGGCAGTTTACGACCGCCTACACTTTTTGGCGGCCGGTCCGCTGTGATGACTGACCAACCATCATCGTAATTAGGCCCTTAATATTTACTTACATTTCTGTGTTAT
Source organism: Lissotriton helveticus (assembly GCF_964261635.1). Classification (NCBI taxonomy): domain Eukaryota; kingdom Metazoa; phylum Chordata; class Amphibia; order Caudata; family Salamandridae; genus Lissotriton; species Lissotriton helveticus. Next base: position 345,296,254 of record NC_136067.1, on the reverse strand, counting down.
TACACACATCCTGTAACCCACGTGGAGCACTATTGTCATTGCATCCCCTCTTGTAAAGCACTCTAAGATACCTAGGAATTATGTAATCAGAAGAGACCAAATAAACATCTTCATAAAATAAATACATCTGATTAATGTGGCTTCAGATTAGCAATTTCTTCCTCTGTGGTTTTCCTTCCTCCTATTGCATACTTCTTAACATGAGTAACAAGTGATCATCACCTACTCGCACCAGCCTAGGCCCTCGCAAGATGGCAATCAGAACTTTGCTTAGACAATGTATATTAAATGAGTCTTATTTGTGTAAGAAATGCTGTCTTATTTATGATACTTAGAGACCCGGTTTTCATGCCCTCGGCAGGGCAAAATATGATCTCACTTCACCAGGGTAACATTCCTGATATAGCTATGAACATATTGTGAGTATTCATCAATGAAACCCATTAGGTACATTGATGTGGAGGTGTTAATTCTACATTCCTTGAATTTACGCTTTCAGGGGTATGCAACTTCAGGGATGCAGAAATAATGGAGATTCAGGGCTCAACTCAGAGACTCATTTGAGAAATTTAACTTTTTGTAAATGCTCTTTCTCCTATGAATATTCATCCAGAGATTTTACCTGCTTTCAACAGCCAAAATCTCATGGGGAAAGACACTGGGGTTGTGGTAACTTTGCAAACTTCGGCTGAAGAAATGTGACTGTTCCTATAGGAATTACGGATCTTTGAGATGTGGTAAATTCTCCACAACCAGGACATGCCATAGTATATCACTCTATGTGGTGAGTGGTGGGAGAAGGGAATATTTTACAGACTGATGATATATCTAAATTGGCACACCATATCAAGCATATCATTATCGTTCTTTCAGTCTTCTCTATCTGGGTAATATGTGCCTGTGACTTTATCTGAAATTTTTTTTGTTTCATTTTGTACAATATTAAATAGGACATCCTCTGTGATAATCAGCTTGGTTTATTAAGAGTATTTCTTTTTTTTACATTCAGGTTGAATGTCAGGGTGTGAGGATTGCATCTGATGCAGCACTGCAAAATCAAAACTGGAAGGCATATTTATAAATCTTTCATGCAGTGCAACGCAGCAAGCAACCTTGCCGTGCTGTGTGAAAGGGAAGGAATGCGCCATATTTAACATTATATGGCACATTTGTGCCCCTTTCCTAGTGCTGGCAAACTTTTGGCTTGATAGTGCCAGCTCAGGCACCCTTGTGTCATGTTGCAAGGGTGCCTGCATTGTAGGCAGGATTGTTTTTGTGCAGGAAGGGTCACCTTTCTGCACAAAAACGGTCCTGAGAGGCATTTTCCTCTTTCTACGTGTGCTGCAAAATGCAGCATATGTGGGAGAGAATATAATGCGGAGAAATCTAGGAATGCCCAACATCTATGGGTGGATGCGTGGAGACATCCACGCTCCACCCATTGGAGCTTCTCTGGGACAGAGTAATTCAAGGCAGCAATTTGCACTCACCCTCCATTACTTAAGATTTATCAAGCCATGCGGGCCATGTCCTGTGGCCTTGCACAGCTTGATAAATGTTACTTAGGTTTTGCATCTCCCTTGCGCGGCCAAGAGCGACAAAAAAGCTTAATAATATGCCCTTAATGTACATTGAGGTGACAATATTAGGTTGTCTCCAAATATTCATTGTATTATCTTGTAATATATTGTATTGAAGTATTTCTGTATGATATAGGGTAGGTGGTGTTGGCCAGTAATCATCATTTGCGGGAATGCAATATTAACAGGATTGTCCTGCCACTGCTTTTTCTTTAGAAAAAGGAAAGTGCATTTATTACACTAGTACTACTAAATACTATGCAGTACAAATATATACATTTCATATGGAAAATACAATACATGACATGACATAATCACCTTTGACCCCCTCCTAAGAGGTCATACAACGATATAAGGTAAGTGTACTGGCTTGGTCAAAGGTACAAGATCAACAAAGACATCATGATGTATGTGAATGTAATCATCAAATACTAATAATAATAATCATGTATCAATGCACTCATTACTGTTAATAAACCATATTTACTGTGATCCATAATCACTGTCAACATTATTATAGTAGTAAAGCATTTTAAAATGAGCAAAACATATGTCTGTGTACTTTGTATAGACTTACTAACCATGAAAATGCACTTTTGAGAACTGCTCGAGAGGGCATCACATCATGATTACATACCATGCAACCATAGACTTAGCCCCTAGAAGGCGCTATATAACATACATCTTCTTTAAACATCTTTAATCATCTTTAGACCACAATAACTGCAACCATATAATAAACCCCTGGAGAGTGCTGAATTCTAAGCGGTTGAGCAGAAACGCCAGCCTTGGGAGTGCTTTGAAAATATTACAGAAAATTCTAAAGGGGTATTGGATCCTTTGATCCTGCAAACATAGGGTCAGTCCCATGTAAAAACACTTTAAGGGGAGCTGCTGCGCTCCTCCCCCACATTGCCAATGGTGGTGCCCGGCCATCCTGGGGTCACCATGAGTAGAAAAATATTTAAATGCCAAAGCCAGCATGGCATTATGGGGGTGCTCCAGCAGAAGCTGTGAGTGTCAGAGTGGTACATGTGTGATTAGCTACTCTCCCACTGTGCCAGGGAGAGCCGCTGCTTTTTCCTTGCCATGCAGCCTTACTCCATGTGGCTTTCCCTCCTTCTCTTTTGGTTTTGGGGTGGTGCCCAGTCCCGCCAAGGCACCCCATGAAGCCTCAACAATGGGGGCAGCTGAGGCAGTCCACCCATTGGCGGCTGTGGGAGCCAGCAGCTTTTCTGTCCCTGCCCACTCCTGCAGGCAGGATCTCTGTTGGGTCTCATGGTGGCCACCCACTCCCCCCAAACATGGGCACATGGAGCAGGGCAAGCCCACCACTACTGAGGGGGCATGATGGCGCTCCTACCATTCTCTTAGCATTCAGGTTTCAGGGATGGGGTCCTGGGGACTCTTTACAAAATATACTGTCTGAGGGAGGGGGTCCCCATGCAGGTCCCTTTCCTGGAGATATTAAGGAGCATTCCTCCAGCACTGAACTCTGGTCCCTGGCTCACCCCCACGGTGATTTCAGAAATGAGCAGTAAGTAAATATTTATTTGTTGATTACTTAAAATCATTACAATCAGCAAAGTACATGTCCAAAACAAAATTAGATTAAAAATATGCAGATACAGTGTACATTTAAATCCAAGCCAAAATCTACAGCTAAACCTTAACATGGTTTGTTTGACTGTAAATAATCAGTATGCAAAAATAAAGTGCATTGTGCCAGCAGCTATAATTCACAATATACAATGCTTTCACCGATAAGACATACAGAAATAAAAAAGGCATAAAATAATAACATTTAAGACAAATTTGGCAATTAAGTGCAATTGAGCTAATAAACTTTTAGCAGCAGAAACTAAGGTGCCTTGTGCTAGCAGCTAAAGTTGTCAATATACCAAATAAACTTTAGAATATAAGGAACATGAAAAACAACCAGCCATAGTAAAATTGCGTTAGAAACGGCATTAGCAATAAAGTGCATTTGTAGTAATAGACTTTAGCTAGACTTTAGAATGCCCACACTATCCCTAAAATCATTTGATAGCAATATAAAAAACCGCACTTGGGCTTTCTATCGTTTAAAGACATTGCATAACCCAAGAAAATCATTGCAGCTTTTAAAATAATTTTCGTAGCTTAAATATCTTCACTTAAATTGTCTATATTACAAAGTTTATTTTCAGCTATAAAAATAAATTTAACAAATCGGGAAATAAGACGGGTGGTGGCTCCACTTAAACATAAAATGATGGGGTTTCTACAAGATCGTACTCTTGATTCATTAAAAATAACCTTTAAGATGGTTTTCTGCTCTTCTAACAATTTGGGGCACAAAGTTAATATATGCACTAAGGTTTCCTCACAAGAACCACATAACCTACATAGGTTGGAGGGCCACTTGTTTTCCCATTTTGGTATTCCTTCTTTAGTTGGATATCTCCCGAACCGTAATAACATAAATGTATTCTTTATTAAGGGTTTTAAATGAAACAACAAATAAGGTTGGGGAACTAGTTTACCAAAGGAGTTAGCAAAAGACCATAGGTGTTTTTTTCCTAAGTTCATCTTTATCTATTATAGTTGACAATAACATAGCTGATTGGTTGATTGATTTTTATAAACCACTTTACTCCTGACTTCATCTTCTAAATTTGCACAATCAAAATTACGTAGACACTCATTTAAGTATGTTTGCCAACTACTCGCCTATTCCCTTCTCATCAACTCATGCCAACACTGATTTGCAAGAGAACCCTCTTCAGCACAAGACAATGACAATAAAGTCTTTAAAAATGTAGATTGTCGGGCCAATATTTGTTTTTTTAAACCAAATTCTAGTCTTATATTGGCATGGCTAATATATCTAGGGATCCTAAAAACAGATTTATATGTCCTTATTTCAATGTCATCAAGAATGTTTGCATTATTGGCACGGAAAATAATGGAACCGTAATCCAAGGATGGAATTAACTTTGCTTTCATAACCTTCAACAGGTGGTCATAATTTGGGCATAATAGCTTATCTCTCAATTTTCTAAAAGCAAATGATAGTGATGTTCCCTTAGCTTCAAGGAATTTAAAGTGCTGCCTAAATGACATACTATCATCAAATGTGATTCCTAAATATTTATATGATTTTACGCATTCAATGACCAAACCATTGATATTCCATTCTTTTAATCCCAATTTACTTTTTCCCACGGTCATTATTTTTGTCTTTTTTGTTTTTATTTTTAGACCATTTTAAATAACATATTGGTTAAAAGAATCTATTAATATTTTTAATCCTATAACAGATTGGCTTAATAAAATGGTGTCGTCCGCATATTGTAGATATTTATTCTCTTTGCCCAAAATACTAGGAGAGTGGGCATTAACATGTTTAAAATGAGCTGGGAGATCAGACATAAAAAGATTAAAAAGGCAAGGTGCCAAGAAACAACCTTGTTTCAAGACGATATTGGTCTCAAGGCGACGAGTTGTGTGTCTTCCATCACGGACTTTGATCTGTACCCATGTATTGGAGTATAAAAATTTGATCATCTTTAATAAAGTGTTAGATTTGCCCCAATTTATTAACTTCAACCATAATACATTTCGTGGTACAGAATCAAAGGCGGCTTTTAAACCCTTGGCCGCGGCGGTAATTCCACTGCGGCGCTGGCAGGGAGAGGGGCTGCGCGGCGCTGCCATGCTCGTGATGGAACCGTGATGGAACCACTCCATCACGAGCCACTGTGCTTGTGACGGAGTGGTTCCGTCACGGCCACGCCCGCCTAACAGAACGCGCCGCGGAATCGCTGCAGCGTGGGCGGGGCGGCGCGCCATGACGGAACAACTCTGTCACCAGCACAGCGCATCCGTGGCTGGTGACAGAGTGGTTCCGTCACCAGCACACAAGTTGTTAAATCAATGAAACAAATATACAACCTTTGTTTCCTATATTTGGCTTCATCGCCCAATAATGTCAATAAAATCAAATTGGTATTTAGTCGATTCTCCCTTTCTAAAACTAGTTGGTAAATTTGGAATCAAATCCTCTCTCAGGGCCCATGCTTCCAGTTCTTCCAAAAGACAACTAGCAAATATTTCTGCTTCCTCATCTGTTAAGGCGATTAAACGATAATTTGCGGGATTGTCTTGCGGACCACTTTTGTATATTGGTTGGATGAAACTTCCCTGCCATGATTCAGGAATAAAACCTGTTTTAAGCACATCATTAAATAAAAATGTTAATACCTCTGGCCAATGTTTTAAATTTGCTTTAAAAACTATGGGCGGGATTCCATTCGGACCAGGAGCTCCATTTGATCTAAGATTATTAATTACTTTTTTAACTTTCTCTACCATCATGGCTCTTTATCAAAGGAACTTAATGGATCATAGACACTTAAGTCTGACCTGCCTTTTTTATGTTTTCTTGCTGGCCATGATGGGCAGAATTAATTTTACTAGAATTAAACTGAGGGCCTGGAGGAACAGATTTAAGATTATTAAAAACGTTTACCCAGCTTTATTCTACAATATTGGCACTATTGCCTCTATGATTACCAAGTTCAAGATTATTAATATTACCCCAGAATAACCTTGAATCTTTAGTTTTACATGAAAAATGTAATTTAGACCACATTCCTTCACCGTACGCTTGTTTAGCCTTCAACATTTCGTTCTTGTATCCCTTTTTCCATTGTCTGATATGTTGGGATACAACAAAGTTAGATGTTCCTTTCGCTTGTCTATACAATGCTCTTATTGCTTTATTAGGACTTATTTTAAGGTATAGTAAATGATTAGAATACCACACTGGATTATTTGAGGTCAAAGTTACACCTTTTGATGGGTTAGAATTAGGAAAATTAGCCAAAAGAGAGGAGCACAGACAAGGCCTGAGAGCAACCATAGATTTTCCTTCAGTAATAGCATCTTGGACATTTAAAATTAAACGGGAAAGGACTTCCAGTATATCTTTTTCAGTTCTCTCATTCCATATTAACCTTTTAAGGTTAAATGGAATAGGAGCAGTTTTGTTTATTCTTGTTTCTGGTAAGTAGTCAAAGGAAAAAGCAAAAGAAATAACTTGTGGATTATGATCACTCTCAATCCTTGGTAATACATGATAACTTTGTAGTGAATTAAAAAGTTTCTCAGAAATTATGGAGTAATCAATAATAGAGGCACTACACGTTTTATTAAATGTCGTGTATTATCTTCGTTGTGCATAATCTTAAAATTAAATTTTATAAACTGGGAATTAATCCATTGGGATAACATTTTCGAATGTTTGTTCAGCTTTTTACAAGTAAAGAGATGCGTGTTAAAATCACCAGAAATGATTATCATCGAATCTAAATGGTCATAATATAACACTTTTACTATTTCCCATAGGAAAGAAAGTTGAGTGTATTTGACCTTATTTTTTGAACTTATATAAATATGTAAAAAAATAATAGATTGCTTGGAAATGAATTTAATACACTGTAACCATTTTACCTGAATGTCAATCTCAGAATGTTTAACATCCAAGTTCACAGAAACATAAATAGAGAGGCCGCCACTAGGACGACCGGTAGAGGTCTTACGAATAGCCACATTTGAATATTCAAAATAACCAATAAGGGGTTCACTAAATATATTCCAAGTGTCCTGGAGCATTAATATGTCAAAGGTTTTAAAAAAATGTATTATATCTAGATCTTCAAGAAGTGATTTAAGACCATTTGTGTTCCAAGAACAGATTTTAAAAGGTTTTAATACTTTTTCAAGAGAGTTCGGGCATCAATCGTTCTTCACAGGGTTTCCATTTGCCAGTGTCGATGGAAACCAACTCCAAACTTCCACCGGATTGGTTTCTTTCTTTGACTCTTAACATATTCGAAGACCGGGTTGACAGCTCCTGATCTTAATACCGAATGACAAATTCAACTTTGTTGATGGACCAGAGGCACCTTTCAGAACTCTAACATGTGGTTCCGGACCTATTTTTTGCTCACCGATCTTTAAGTCCAGGCTACAAGGTTACCTACTCAGAATCAACAGAGACGGATATTGAAACCCATAAGTTCTCCAAACTTTGATACCCCATTTCTCAAATTGATTATTGTTAGTGATTATTATAGTGACAATTTCATCACTTTGCCAAGTTGTAACAGTTGTTTCATTATAAAAGTTATTACACTCTTTCTTAAACTCCACTGATTCCAAATCATCTGATGTTACGTCCTTCAAATCTGCAATTGCATTCAATAATTTCAGAATTTTTCCACGGTTCAAGATATCATAGGGGCCTCTTGTAGCATATTGAGGGCAAAAGACTACTTTCTTCAGTTCATACAAGTAATCTGCAGCCTCTATTTCCTTCTTAATTATAGAACCAATTGGATCCCTCTTCCCAATGATAGGAGCCGAAACAGGGAATATCGATTGTCTTGATACATGGGCTTCGAATGTCTTTTGGTCATGAATAGGTGGTTGCTCAATATGCATCTCATTATCACTTTGATGGTTAACATTATTTACAATTTTCTGAGTGAGGGTATTTTGTTCTCCACATTGATCGACCAATTTGTTAGGTAACTGTTCTTGCCTAATGACCCCTGACTTCGATGGAACAGACATTTTAGACCATATACTGACATTGGACATGTCAGGGGTGGAAATATCAATGGTTTGTCCATTTTGTTTATCCTTTGGATTGACCACAGGTGCTTCCGCAGATCTAAAAATCGGAAATAGGGCTTTTTTATATCGGACTCTTTAGGTTCATTAAGTTCTTTGATTACAACCGCCTTGAGGGTTTTTTTTCCCTGTGATATTTTATTGTGGGTTTTCCTTAACCTTTTTCTTGCCCGTTTTGACAAAATCTCAGAGGTTGTAATAGCACTTGATGCTTGATTTGCTTCGGGACAGATCGTATTCGCCTCATCCACTATCAAATGATCCTTAGATTCAGTGCTTATAGGCCTATCTTGAGATAGCTTAGACATTTTCAAATTGATGGCATCATTGGCAGGTTGTTCATTCGTTTCGGTAACTTTACTATTTCCTCTATTCACATTTTCTTGTGAATTCTCTGATTCTTCTATGGTGGTCAATCCCACTTGAACTGGATAATTTTAATTATTTTTTGGAACAGTTAAATTAATTTTATCTTCGTTGGTAATTAATTTACCTTGTGCTGTTCTACCCAACATCAGTTTTACTTCCTGTACCATAGAACTAAAGATTGACGGTAGATCTGAAATGTTGTCAATCATTTGTGCACAAGTACAGGTTATTAATTGGTTCTCTTTATTTGATTGGACTTTGGTTATCAATTTAGTCAGTTGGAGAAGTTTTGCGTCTATCCCTACTACATGGGAAGCCAATGTGTTTAAAATATCTACCTGGATATTTAATTTATGTGAGTGAAAATAAAGAGCATTTTTGATTGAATCCATAGTTTGGAGTAAACACTCCCATATTCCATGGTCAGGGCTAGAAGGGTTATTTTCTATGTCACCAGATCTAGCTTGGAAATTCCCATCAAATTTTGTTCATAAAAATAAATCCACTGAATTAAACGGATTGTTTAGAGCTATTTGTGTGGATTTATTTTGCTCATTTGAAATGGGAACATTCTCTGCACTACAGTAATGATTTATTATTGGTAAAGCTATTCTCCAAAATTATAATTGACTGGTCCGAATTAAAAGGCCTTGCATTACCAACTTTATCAGTTAGGCCATTTGGACTAGATGCTAATTCAGCTATCACTGGTATTGATGTTTGACACCCCCTCTTAGTTTCTGTCTCGTCAGCGACATAGCCTAACATAAAGACCTCATCGCTTACGTTCTGGTCCAGGCCTGAGGAGATGTTGATCACTGATCTGATCACTCTTTGGCTACAAACTAGCGATTTAAAAAGCTCCTCCCATCTAGTTGCTAAAGATTAGTCGGCCGTAGATTTCACAACGGATTGTATGGCAGAGTCTTGCAAAGGATTTTGGACTTTTGTCTGTAGCTGACCAGACGATGTTAGAGATGATTTGGGGGTTGGCAACACTTTTCTAAGCCTGAGTTTTTGGTCTTAACTTGAGAATGACCTCCATCTTTTAACTCCTCTATTTCTGAAGACAACTTAGATTGTAATATTGCACTCGGGAAAAATCTTTTTACACTTGTTGATAATGAAGGTGATGACGGTGATAAACGGTCATTGTCAGACCCATTATTTTTATTTTTTGTTGTTTTTGGTGATACTTAAAAAAACTCTTGATAGACAGCTGATTAACGTGAACTTGATTTTTATAGTCTTGACCAGAATTTATAGGGGTAACTGCCATTTTAGCTGGATCCTTCATACACTCCTTTGTAGAGAGACAAACATGAATGCTTTCCTCGCTCTTTTGACGTTGCTTCGATCGACGTTTAGGCACCGCCCTCGCTATCGGCATGATCTTATTGTCTACAGGCTACAGACTAGATTAAGTGAAACACCAAGCAGGCAAGCAATCTAACCTCTCCCCGCCTGTAAGTCGCGGGCCCTTCTGTCCACGCCTGGACACCCCTCCTTTATGATCAAAGCAAAACCGGGTGAGCCCAATAACTGTGCTAGCCCAGCCTCGGAGCGGCCACACTCACCTTCCTTGTAGCTGTAGACTCTGGTATCTCCCTGGTACTCTGGTGCTCTCAGTTTCTGCCCTGTTGCTCCACTGTTCACTTGTCCCAGGACAGGACTGCCACACACCAGACTCTGGTCACAGGGACGTCGTCGCCGGGTGATCTCCATGCACTCCCTCTGCCTATCCCTGACCGCCTTAATTCCCGGGCACAGCACAGCCTCCTCGGGCAAAGTTAGGAGTCAGGGGAGCCGAGGGTGCTAACGGCTGGGCGCGAAACAGCTGCAAAAACCCTGCACAGAATTCGACTGCTCCAGGCGACAGGTTTCACACGATCTTTCAATTTGTTTAATGCACTATGCACAGAACTGGGGGCGGGTATTATGCTGTTACACTAGAATTAAGTTAACAATTTGCGCTTTTTTGTTTTTTGGCAGCAATTTGTCCCCCAAATAACAGATTGCTTCTGTGTTAAAATATGATATGTGTTTTATTGCGTAAGTCCCTGAGCCTGCCACTGCTGCCTCCAATGCTGGTCTCAGTCAGCTGACGAATGGGCGAATGTGCACCTTCCTGCGGAGGGGGGGCTCTTCTCTGGGCTCTGCAACCAGTGCTGTCAGCTGCTGCTCGCGACCTCACCACCACCTCCTCTTCCTCTTCCTGTGAGCCTGTGGAGGGTGCAGCAAGGACGGTACTGGAGCCGTGGTGATGCCGCACGGGGCCTCTCAACAACACGACTCGGCTCAGGGGTCACGGTCGCAGGAAGGAGCATAAAACAAACAGATAGGGGGGCAGACAGGGGCGATTGAGCGAACGGGATTCACCTGTGATAGCAAGTCCTGCTCAAGCTCCGACCGCCAATGCCACTGCTCCACACTCCAGGCTCCGCAAGCCCAACTCCTTCTCCTCCAACAAACTCCGAAACTCCTGTAGGACGGGGTTGTGCGAGTGAGCGAGCGAGCGTGGTCCTGCTCAAGCTCGAGCTCAAGCGCCAACCGCCGCAGCTCCGCAGCTCCGAGCTCCAGGCTCCAAGCACCGCAAACATCGATAGCACAAAGTCCTCCTCCTCCTCCAAGTTACAGGTATTGGTACCACTACTATCAGGGTGGGATCATTAGTGAAAATGAGCAGTGGAGTCCCTGGTGCTCCGTTGTCGAAATGGGTCAAAGGCCACCAAACTACGAGATGCAAGAAGCTGGGCCCTGTTGGGCAGATCTGGGTGATCCTGGGCTCATTTTACTCCTAGCAGTGAGCACCAACCACCAGGGGTAGTTGCCGCTGAATTCCTTACCTCCAAAGCTGTGTAATCCATATCCAAAGGAAACACTGGTACTCCTGGCTCCCTGCACCAGCCTTTCTCCTGGTCTTTGTTTTTGGACACAGAAGTACAGGGCACCCCCCCCCCCTGATTGGTCCTCATGGGGTCTACAGGGGCCAGCCTAACTGGCCCATGGGGAGACCTTCTGGTCCTTGGGTCAAGTTGGTCCTTTCTGGGCAACAGGGGGGTTCCTTCTTCCAGGTGTACATGGCAGACCCAGAGTCCACTAAAGAAGTGCAGAAGAGCACCAAGCAAGAAAGAGTCTCCCATTTGTGCAGGAGTGTTTAAAGGGGAGTGGAAGGTTTCAGAAGCCAGAGATGACTGACCAATCCCAGGGTGCCACATCACCTCTCCACCCCCGTCTCAACACTCCTGCACATCATGCTGGGACAGCTCAAAATGGCATTATCCTGGAATCACTAATCACATCTCTCCTGGACACGTCAGCTCAGCCCCTTGCTGGAATCACTACAGAGAAGCCCCCTCCTGTGTTAGGTCAAGACGTCTGAGATCCCTCCTTTGTTCAAGGGTTATAGAACTTAAACTTGAAGATTTGTTTTATTTCTTGTACAGATTACACCCCATTTTAATATGTAACTGTACTTTGTAGGCCAAAGGGAAGCCAAACCGCACTCTAAGGCAGTTTCCCCCATGTGTATAATAAAGTATCACTGCATACAAAGCAGTAAATCATGCTGACTTTCACTATTAGTGGTCACTAGCACTATAAGGCCTACCCCAGGTCAATATCTAATCCTCCTGCAAAGTCCCCTCTGCGCCAGCCTATCTGTATGCAGTTTTCGGGCTGTGCACAGTAGTAGTCTCACATGCCCAGCCGGCACATGTGTGTCTAAAAATGTCCATGTGCAACCAGTTTCGTGTCCCTTACCCTTGCTGCATCACAGTGACCTTTTCTTTAAAAGCAGATATTGGCAATAAAACAAGTGCATTCCATTTTAAAACAAGTGCGGTCCATGTGCCATGTGATTACCATGAGTGAGACACATGTAGTGAGACACAGACACAGTAAAAAGACAAAAATCGGGTGATCCAAAAAGCAAATAAATCTGGGCATACTGAATGGGCGGAACCCAATTGACTTCATTTCCTGGATTACAGAAAACCTGACCCACAGCAGCTCCGAGTATTGAAGCCTGAGGCCCAATTGATGAAGGGCAAGAGCTAGAACTGATACTGAAGAGTTACTTTGGTTTAAATATTTTTGAAAATAATTCCAACCGATGAGACGCATCATATTTTTAGTCTTCGACTAAAGGACAGGAACTAAGCTTGAACAACATTACAAATTTATTTCACCTGGAGAAAATACTAGTATTGGAAATCAGTGTATCCCATAAGAAACGTCTTTGGGTGCATGCTAGGAAGTACAGCCTAGAAGGTGTATAACATTGGTTGATTTGATTTTATATACGACATATGAGAGTTAACATTATAGTCTTGATAAAGATGGCACAAAATAGTTTATACTGCTTGAATGTTTAACGCACAAGTAGTTCTTTAAAGATTCAAGTTCCTTTACAAGATATAATTAATCCCTGATAATGCATCTGCGCAATCAGCCTCAATGTCACAGCCCACTTCATAAAGAAACTCTTTCATGAGGTTGTCATAAAGTCCAGCAATGAAGTCCTGGCTGCAGCAAAACATATCTAGATTGTCTACCATCAATGCTCTGAACCACAATGAAAAATTTACTCAAATAGATTCATACCGGCTGGCTGACTTTGTAAGAGTTCTGCAGACTATAGTTTGCATGTGGCACCACATCTTCCAGAGACACAACCCCTTCAACAAGTTATGCAGATGTTCTAGGAGCACTGCATTTCTTTACCATTAATAATCTTAGCACCAATGAATTCTGAGTATTACGCTGAACAAAGAAAGGTGTGCCATTACCATGAGCTCAACTGAGTTTTTACTGGTGGGTCCAAATTTCCTCACTGCTCTTTGTGTTTCTGTTGCTCTTCTGGTAGACTACGTTAATGTTAAACTAGTGGCTTACCCAATCCACCACAGACTGGGATACAATTATGCTTGGCTGACCCCCATTGGCAGCAACTTTTTCAATGTGCAGATGTGCATGCTTTAGAAGATGCACAGGTAGAGAATAAAGCCACTTTTAGGTTAAAAAATATTCAAATTAAATACTTGGATGATCCTACATTATGGACACATTGGAATACACTCACCAGGCGTCATGCACAACATCAAAATTCAATACTAGTAGATGAAATTCAATATCACATTTAATATTTTATTTAGACCATGCAAACATTTGGAATAGGAAAGTACTATAGAAATTGCTGGGTTCCGTAAATATTAATGTATCCTTTGGTGGACCATATATTGCACACTGTTCATCACATTCATCCATCCCACACATGTCACTTCTTATAAAAATAGCGCCAAAGAGAGGATACCCACGTTTGCTAGATGTAATGTACCACCACAGAAAATTTGTAGTAGTAGGATTGTACAAATAGATTTATTAAAAACATTAAAAAACTTTCTATCAATACATTGCCATAAAATTGAATATCCAAGGAATCCTATCCCAAATATTGCATACATATACACAATAGTAAAAATAACAATGTCCTACAAAAATAACATATATACTTTAAACATAGAAAAATAAGAAAAAAAGATAAAGAAAAAAGAAAGAGATTATCTACAAGGCAATGCATCAGTAAGACCTATCCTTGACAAGATGACGTTAAGGATGGAACTCGATATGTTGAAAATGATTTTATATCAGTTGTGCCAACCAAAAACACACATTAGGATTCAAGGCGTTGGTGCTTTAGGATGGTATCGTCCTGGTTAAACCATCTTTATCAAGACTATAATGTTAACTCTCATATGTCGTATATAAAGCAGTAGAGGTCCAATCCACAGAGACACAATCAAGCCACCAGAAAAATATATTTAGGGTCTACCAAGACAAAATAGAAGAACAGTGTTGGAGTCTTCCAAGACACACTGTATTAGGGTCCTCTTAAGCCACACATAATACCACTAAATGAAGTCCACTCAAAAGCAATATTCAACCTTACTCCACTAGTATAAACCTATATGAAAACCACCAAAGGTGAACAGCGCCCAACCCCTGGAGTTACTATTAAGCTTCCTGTAATACTTTGAGAGTACATACAATTGTTGCCATCTAGGAATACACCCGAGACCAAACATGAAAGGAGTTGCGGTAAGACGCTCTTAACCGTCAGCCCTCTACATTTACACTATGGCAAGCACAATCAGAAGAGGGGGGTAAGCAGTAGACCAACTGAGTAAGCAGAGGTCAGAGTATGTGGTACCAGTTAAACCAATCGGAGTGTTCCAGTTTGGTTTACTATGATAGGAATGATGGATGGCAAGAATTAAGGAAAAGGAACAGAAACCAAAATAAAAAACCTGTAAAATAATAAAAAGAAACAAAGACAGGAATAGCAACTCCACAATAATGGATATTCTCAAACACATGACCGGAAACAGGATTTCATGCACAAAAAATGTAATGTACATAATTCTTCATGTACAGAGTTTTCCCATAAATTACAAAAATAACATTGACCTGTTCAGCAGTTTATTGTGAGTTGCCTCAGGCCTCAAGTACAGTGGCAAAAGGTTTGGAAAGGCGGAAAAACGTACTCAAGATGGCAGTCAAGGTAGAAATTAATGGGACTTGATTGGGTAGTTGCAAATGGGCATTCCCTGTTTTAGTCACTTTAGCCAGATTTGGTAGGCATGCCCTGGTCAGTGCTACTATAATTGTAAGGGGATAAAGGGGGCAGAAATCAAAGTACAAAAACGTTCACAAAAAGTAAACCAAAATGAGTGACAGAAAAGAAATCCCTGGAAATAATGAACATGTGAAGAGCACACAGAACTAAAAGTAAAAATTAGAGTGAAAGATTGTATGGAACACTGGCCATTATGTATACCCTATTCAGTGATGTGCTTGGTCTGAGTAATCCCTGTATTTACTTCCCCATGGAATGGTACATCCATACCAGCCATGTGGTATCTCATTGGCTCAAGCACAACTGCTAGTGTGATGGATGCATTTAAAGCAGAACTGAATGCAAGGTGAGCCATCACATTTGAAACACCCAGCCTGGCATTATTCACTGTGCAATTAAACCCCTTCATACCTTTACATATTCATAATATCATACAAAGTACTTTACAGAACTAGCAGCCAGCATAACATGAGGCCTCATGAAAATGGAATTAACATGGCTGATTCATGATTTTAAAAAGTTGCCTCACATCCAAATGTTAAACAAGCATTGTCAATGCGAACCGGTCTGGCTTTAAAGAAATGGTGAATGGCAATGTGAAGCATTACATGAAAATACCATGGGAATAGATATGTATTCGTGTGGAAGCAAAAACTGTAGAGTAATTGTGGTGTAAGTTGAAAAATCAGGTAACAGTTACAGTGCCAAGCCAGACCTAAAACTCCATCAATCTTTGCCACTCCCAGAGAAAAAAAAATCTATAAAATAGTTATAAAATCCTCTATAATAGCATTCCACTGTCATGTGTGTGCACCTGGAAGTTCAAGATTAGGCAGCTGGATTAATAAACAAAATGATTAGAGCTGTGGGGAAGGAAGTCACTATTTTGTGGAAGCACAAGTATGGCCATTCAAAACATGTCTTCCAGGCTCCAAACATGTGGGCAGAGCCAAAAACCCAGCTCTAGTGATGCTCACATAATTGTCTGGTGAAGGCTGCCCTTCATAAATTAAAAATGACTAAGTGGACCCACATGATCTGCTCCCATGTAAACACATTCCCACTGCTACACAGTTCCTTTGGTAAACTTTCACCTTAACCAGCAACAACTATCACCCAAATCAAATCTTTGTCAATGGGCTTCCTTGCAGACCTAAAGAAGCAACAAACTGACTAGTTTTCAGCACTATTCAGGCAATCATATTTCTGATCATTGGTAGCAAAATTGTATTGCTGTACAAAGTTCTATGAGTAATGAGTACCCCTCTTCCAAATATAGGGCAAAAAGTAGGAAGTAGGGTAGAGTCTTATCAGTGCACTGTCAACTGACCTGAAGCAACAAGGGACACAGCTCTGCCCAAGCACCTTAGTCGGCAACTGCCTGTTGTGAATGTTGCAGGGGAGGGCAAACCTTGGGTGGCAGCGCCAACAATGACAGTAAAAAAGTGGCACTACCAGAGATAGACTCATGCCCCTGCCAGAGTCTGCTGTCTTCCAAAAAGCTGAGCACTTTTTCATGTACACTAGAGGGCAAGGGGCTAAGTATGTGAAAATGCACTCAATACAAAATTGTGGTCATGGGAGGAGATGCACACTGAGAAATAGAGGACAAGCACAGTAGCAGAGAGTTCGGGACAGAGGCGGAGTACCATAAGTGTCAGCAAAGTGGCAGCATAATTTTGCCTGATGACTGAGGAAGCAAAAAGAAAGGGTCAAAGAAATGAAGAAAAGGGCAGTGTGACAATAGCTACCGCCTTGAAAGACTGATGAACCACCATCAGTGCTCTATGACAGATACTTGACTCTGTAGACTGCGAGGTCCTGCAGAAAATCCTGCCAAGTTAACTCCTCCGACAGCCCTGGTGAGATCCACTTCCAATGCAGCCTCATGAAGTCCTTTCACTGCAACTGTATATACTCCGAGTGACAGTACTCAAAAGACAGCATAAAGATAAAACTTCTCCTTTTTTTTTTCTTACGCAGTGACCAATACCAATATAGCTAGATGCATCATGATTGACCTCACCAGTGTACAGATGAAGTTCACTGATTGCTGCCACTAGAACAAAAAGCAGCTTTAAAGACATTTCATGTATAATATATATAAATCAAAGTTCAATCCTGATTTGCCCCTCTTTCAGTACTGCACCGCTATGGGAAAAGGAAGAAGTGGACTGGGACAGGCAACCGGGCCATTTGAGGGTTACTGGTCCACAAACCCTGAATAGTAGAAATGAGGTAAACATTGTTTTTTGTTTTTGTTCCAGCTTTACATAGCCTGGACTAGAGCCGATGTTACTGAAGCACATTACATGTGCACCAGTTACATTACGGAAGGACACATTGATTTTTTGGGGGGTAATGAGGTTCAAAGGACATCTAATGAATAAGGAGGATGGGTGTAGATTATGAAGATAGGGAAGGGAATTGGTATATGTGGTGGAGAGCAGATGAACACGATAGGAAGGTTAGGAAGAGAGAAGAATAAGGAAGACGAAAGAGAGGAAGGACTGTGGATTATGTCAAAGTGGTGCAAAGCATAAGGAAATGAGCAAAGATGAGTGTGTTCAAAGAACAAAGAAAAAAGTAAATAGCCAAAGGAAATGGGGTGATTCAGAGTGGAGATATAAAATAAAGATATAATAACGAGGGCCAGTAAGACAAATCAAATTGAAAGAGAGTAAACAGAAACAGATAATGGTGAGAAATGATGAGCTGAAGAAACAAACAGTTATTACAGAGAATCTTAAAAAGAGAGCAGGAGAGGTAAGAAAAAGAGAAAAAAATAGGGGTAGTGGTTTGAATGGATGGTAAAGTAAGGAGTCTTTTTTAACCAGGACGGAGAAAGAATGGAGAGAAAGAGACAGGAGTAGAAATAATGATAGAGTAGTGTATGAATGTAACTGGGGAATGCAGAGAAAATGTAGGTAAGAGACATATATTGATGTATGGTTAAGAAGATATAAGTCTGAGGAAAAGGTGAATAGTGTAATAGGAGAAACAAATAGGGATGGGAGGTGAGCATAACAGTATGCCCAATAATGAGGAAAAAGACAAGAAAGAAGACTGAAAGTAAAGTAAAAGGAAGTGCTTCTTTGTTCATTATGTATACCTCTATAAAATTCACACGGCTTCAGTGGTGTGATTATTTTAAAGCAGAATTATGAGATCTGCTGTTACCAATTATGCCATCTAGACACACAATAAAAAGGTAACCTGATATGTCGTGATCCATCTGGTGCCCGAACCAGTTGGAGGACCAAACGCCTTCTGAAAGAATCATTTTCTTGCTTTAAACGTCTATAGGACAGACACCCAAAATGTATGTTAAGAGATAAAGTTATGTGCGTAACATCCTAGGCATTTTGAAAATATAGAACACAGTTACAAGGAACTCCGGGAAACCACTCAGGAATCAAAAAGGTAATAAAGACACAAGCTTTTTAATATATCCTTCATATACAATAAATTCTTTCATTAAAAAAGACACATTATAGACATCAATTCAAATAAAAATTAAAACCGTTGTTTTAAGAAAACAACCACAATACACAATTAATATAATAAAAATGAGTCAATTGGTGGCATTAATGTACTCGACGTGCGTTTCGGCGTACACAGGACGCCTTCTTCAGGAGCCACACATTTTATTCGTTTCTGAAACATATGAGAAAACCCAAGTAAATCAACAGTTCAGGTTCAGGTTTTAAAGTCTTTATTTCGATAATAAAATCATAAAAGACAAAGTTTAAAACATTTTTTGGGCATTTTAACCACTAGACAATTGATTGGGAAAACAATAACCATATTGTCATATTGCATTTCAATTACACTAAAATCACAGCTAAAAATAATTATTAAACATCCAAAAATTGAAAAGACAAGAATAAACCTGACCTTAAAAAAAGCTAAAACATTCAAATCACAATTTACAGAATTAATACGGTCATACACAATACAGCTAATGTGAGTTCCTTCTAGCCCTTATAGCCCACGCCCAGCCTAAGAATTTAGCCAGGCATACCACAAACGCTTCTGAGGTATTAGTTTTTAAGACCCAGATTGCCTCAGAAGACCTTCTATATGAGAGGCGCTGAAACAGAGGCTTTATCCATTTGGTGCGAGGCTCTGAATATAGCGGGCAGGCAAACAGGAGATGACCCTCGGTTTCCTTTTGGCCAGGGCACCAACAACAGGAGCTTGTTGTTCCTTTAACCCAAGATGATGTAAAGGAATGTGTTGTATAGTGTATTCTAATCTCCCTATCTGTCATCTATCTTCTCATGCTTTACAGCTTGCCTGTATTTAGAATGTTATTGATGTCATAGAATACTTACTAGAGATCAGCCTTCACTTGGTGATGGAAGGCTGAGCATCCAGGAGGACAGCTCCTGGTGGGGCTAACTTAATTACTTATTCAACCATTTAACTACCACCTTGGTTCACCTGTACCATCTGTAACTTTAACTACAATAAATAACAACTTGGAACTACACCCTGACTCCATGAAGATTATTACATTATTACAGAATTCAATGGCAGGGCACCTACTCGAAACTGATGATAAAGTTTCTTGTCCAGTGGTCTGGTGATGGTATCCCAATAAGTCTCACGGGAGGGGTCCAGCTTGAAGCTTAGGAATCTTCCCGTAAGACTACCAGAGCTGGAAGCAGTTACCAAAGATTGGCGAACCGAGGCCCAGTATAATTCCTTGAATTCCTTTTTTGATGGAAAGGTGTTGGAACCAGGAAAAGCCCACAGGTGTTCTAATCCCATATCTTGTAAGCTCTTTTTTACAGAGCGAAGCCAAGGGATTCTTCCAGATCCCCCCATTGACCTCACTTCTGCTAACTCCTTTGCAAAAAGAGTAAGATCCGGGGAAGTCCACAAACGCCTCCAGAGAGCCACTACTCTAAATCTTGCCATGTCGTTAATTGGGAAGCAACCCAGATCTTGGCAAAGAGGTATCGATGGAGAGGATTGAGGTAGCCCTACCAAGTTCCGAAGGAATTTACACTGGGTTCTATAGAGACTCGAGAGATCCATGAATCCCCAAAGGTCAGCGCCATAAAGTATGGCAGCATTTATTTTGGTATCATAAATTTTCAAAGCAGGGATAACCCGCTTTGTTATGGATCTCTTCTGTTCTCGCAAAAGACAGCCGGTGAGTTGGGCAAATTTTAGCTGTTGAGCAGCGATTTGCTCTTTCCATAGCAAGCGGCGGTCCAAAGTGACCCCTAAGTAGGTCATGGTTTCAACTTGTTCCAGGTTGACCCCACTCATAGTTACATTGCTACGGACAAAGTTATTCCTAGTTAAAACCATGAACTTGGTTTTCCCTACGTTTACCTGGAGGTCATTTTTCACACAAAACTCCTCAAAGCAGTTCAAGGCCCGCTGTAAGCCTTTCCGTGTCTTAGATAGGAGTAGAGTGTCGTCAGCAAAGATAAGCATAGGGAATTTTGTCCCTGCCAGCGATGGGGCATCAGTATGGATTGCTGAGAAAAATGTAACTACCTGGTCAATAAAGAGCAGGAAAAGTGTGGGCGCAAGGACACACCCCTGACGGACTCCACGAGTGACTGGAAAAGAATCTGTACGTTGTCCTTGGCCTCCCCACCTCACCCTTGCAAAGTTCTCTTCATGCATTTTAATGATTAACTCAAGTAGTTCGCCTGGTAACCCAAGATCCCTCGGTACCCGCCACAATTTGCCCCTAGGCACTAAATCGAAGGCTGACTTCAGGTCTATAAATGCGGCAAAGATGGTTCCACCGCCGAGCATAACCACCTTCCAGAAAATTAAACAGAATCGAAACACCTGGTCAATAGTGCTCGTCCCTGATCGAAAACCTGCCTGCATAGGTGACAATATGTTTTCCGATTCCATCCACCCTTGCACTCTAGCCAAAATCATTCGTGCGATGACCTTTTGGAGGCAGTCGATTAAACTAATCGGGCGATAATTGCCCGGATTTGACCTGTCTCCTTTTTTATGTATTGGGAGGATCTCTGCCCCCTTCCATGATTTGGGAATACTTGCACCTTTTGCTATCGCATTGGCTATGTTGGTTATATATGGCACCCAGAGGTCGGTATTTGCTTTGAACAGGTCTGCGGGTATAAGATCCAACCCCGGTGCTTTCCCCCGCTGAGTCAAACCGAGGGCAGACTCCGCCTCATTGTTGGTAAAAGTCAATTTTTCCCCACATGTAGGCGTTATGTTCAACTTATCCAACATGGGCGGAGGATCAGAGCCCTCCATACTAAGGGTCGATTAGGATCGCGGACGGAAACGTGTACCGTCCGCCGCGGAAGGTGGCAAGATACTCCGGACCTGTCCGCGTAAAATCCGCAACAGCAATTAGGATAAAACATGCAAAAAACGCCGACCGCGGCGTACGGAGCACACCAATCCCCGTCCGCGGCGGTCGGAGTACACCTGAGTCCGCGGCAGGCGGACGGAACAGAAAGAACACCGACCGCCGCGTACGCACATGACCGCGAATACATCCACTACCCCCGCGATACCTGCGCAATGTCCGTGTCCGCAATTAGGATAACTCCGCAAGTACCCCGGTAGTCACCGCCATCCACGTCCGCAGCGGTACCAATGCACCGAGAATCCGTGCTCCACAGCGGAACGACAACACAAACAACATCCCTACTGTCAAACCAATGCCATACATTGCGACGGAAGTTATCACCAAACACACGAAAAAGAACGACCACCCACCGAAAACATCCAAACCAATCACAACACACAATGATCCACCGCCAAGCACCACACAATGCACACCTGGCAACACTCCCACCGAGCACCTGACTGCCAATAACCATTCAGACACGGCCAAGACACACACCATAAAATAACTCCCACCCACTCCACAAATCCTCTGCATCACTGCATAGCTGCTAGCAGGATACACTACTGAACTGACAGCAAAGACATATATCATTCACACAACCCACACCCAAACACACCCATCACACAAAGACCCACCACACCATTCCTACACACCACACACCTGCACCTCCCCATTCACGCAAACCCACACCCCGAGCACCACACACCATGGCACCAAAAAAAAAAAAAAAATTCACTGACACCGAGTTAAAGGTTATGGTAGATGAGATAATCCGTGTCGAACCCCACTTATTCGGGGCCCTAGTGCAGCAGACCAGCATAGCCAGGAGAAACAGCATGTGGGACCGGATAGTCACCAGGGTGAATGCCTCCGGGAGCGTCCCGAGCACGAAGCAGGATATACAGAGGCGGTGGCATGATCTCAAGACCCGAGTGAAATCCATTTGAGCCAAGAACTATCTCCGGGCAAATCACACAGGCGGTGGAACCCCCCCGCAGCCCTTACCCTACACCGAGTGGGAGGACAAGGTGATGACCATCATCCACCCTGAGAGCCTTGATGGACTTGCTGAGGGAGAAGAGGTTGGTAAGTACAAACCAAGCACCACGAGCACAACTACATGGTGTGCCTCACACAACTGTGAAGACACATCTCCCAGACCCCAACCCATGCATGCAGTCCACATACTCACCAACGTCGAAATCACTCCAACAGGCCCCCATTTCCATAGGGATGGCGGTGGTGGTGGTGGGTGGTGGTGGGTGTGAGGGGACGGAACTACAACTCCCAACAGGCCCCCATGTCCATAGGGATGGCGGTGGTGGTGGTGGGTGGTGGTGGGTGTGAGGGGACGGAACTACAACTCCCAACAGGCCCCCATGTCCATAGGGATGGCGGTGGTGGTGGTGGGTGGTGGCGGGTGTGAGGGGACGGAACTACAACTCCCAACAGGCCCCCATGTCCATAGGGATGGCGGTGGTGGTGGTGGGTGGTGGTGGGTGTGAGGGGACGGAACTACAACTCCCAACAGTCCCCCATGTCCATAGGGATGGCGGTGGTGGTGGTGGGTGGTGGTGGGTGTGAGGGGACGGAACTACAACTCCCAACAGGCCCCCATGTCCATAGGGATGGCGGTGGTGGTGGTGGGTGGTGGTGGGTGTGAGGGGACGGAACTACAACTCCCACCAGGCCCCCATGTCCGTAGGGATGGCGGTGGTGGTGGTGGGTGGGGTGAGTACCAGTGCAGACAGAATCGGCAACAAAATGAAAACAACCTGTCAAGTCCACATTACTCATCCTCACATTTTCGTTTTGCAGGTCATCCTAATCTGACAGCTGGAAGCAACACCCGCCCTCCAGACTCGCCACTCACAGAAGTCTCAGGGGACGATTGGGCAGCCACCTCCGGGGCAGAGGAAGATCCCGGCACAAGCAGGCAGCCAGGGCCATCTGGCTCCCAGGTCACACCTGCACCAACGACTATGGCCTCTGCCATTGTCACAACACCGGCCACTGTGACCTGCACAGCCACCACCAGCACCACCTCCACCACCACCACTACTACCACCACTTCTGCCCCTGCCACCCTGCCCAACCCACCGGCCAACGCCGTGCCAGCGCCATCCCAGCCACGCAGGGAGAGTGTGAGGCAAGGCAGAGATGCAAGGCCAGATCCGGCAAGCAGGAGCATACGCCAAAGACGACATGAGGATACCAACACACACAATCCTGTGCAACAGTCATTGGAAGCACTGGGCAGGGTGGAGGTAAGCTATCAACGTGGTCAGGCACAGGCAGACCGGGCCCACCAGGACTTTGTTGACAACACTGCTATGTTGGGGGCCATTGAGAGGCGGCTTGGCCAACTAGTGGACATTTTTACCATGAGAACCAACATGCGGATGCCATGTACATCCGCCAACACCACCCTCCCCACAACCCCACAAACAACGCCACCGCCACCGCCACCTGCGGCGGATGTGGTACCTGATGCCACAGCGCAACCAGCTGACTCCGTACCGTCACAAAGACGGAGGGGCCGTCCGAGGCTGGAAGTGGGCGAGAGCAGTGTGGAAGCAGCTGGCACACGCTCCAAGAGGAACCGAAAATGACTATAACAGTACCTGAGCATGCCATTCACCCTGCCAACTATCCGGTCCCACCTGCCACAGGCCTGCTGTACTAGGCAGACACCACGCTATGTGGTGTCAGCACGGACATTTCATCTGCCATAACCTTCTACTCTCACTCCCCCACCCCTTCACTCATTTGTAAATATGCACCTACACCCATGCACAATTTGTAAATAAATGCCACTTACTCACTCAATCATGTGTTGCCTCCATGTTTATTCACATGAATGCATCAGAAACAGATGTTACTAGGTACAGGTATCCAACTGGTACAGAATCATGGCGCTGCGGGAGTGACCTAGGGAAAAAAGAAACCGCAAAGACACGTCAGGAAACATGATCACACTCATCAGAACACACTGCAGTGCAACATTGAACAACCCACACGCATCACAACAGTAATGGATGAGACGACACACATCATGGAGACGTGCATTGGCCAAAAATTAACACACACACACATGCATGCATCACATAGCAGAACACAGAGATGAAGCACACCACAATGCCACAACACCAGCACACATTCACAGGGCATACCCAAGCAGCACAAGAGGAGCACACTCACAATCAAGGGAAGTAGCGATCAATGATCTGGCGCCTCTGGTCCACACCTTCCTCCTCACCACTATCCTCATCAGTTGACATGGGTGGGTCGGGAGGGCGAGGAACTTGCAGTTCATCAGGGTCCAAGAGCAGTTCAATGTTATAGCGCACAGCCAGGTTGTGGAGCATGCAGCACGCTATCACGATCTTGCATACTTTGCCTGGTGAGTAAGGCAGGGCCCCTCCAGTCTTATCCAGGCACCGAAACCTAGACTTGAGCAGGCCAAATGTTCGTTCTACCACTCGACGTGTCCTACCATGGGCATCATTGTATCTCATTTCTCCAGCTGTAGTGGGATTGCGTATGGGACTGAGCAGCCAAGGCCTGTTTGGGTAAGCCGAGTCGCCTGTGTTGGTGGGAGAGAGAGAGAAACATCACAACCTGCATTGTGGGGCACACCATGCCACACAGATATCACTCCTGTCACCACAGCATACTCACCAACAAGCCACGCTTGTGCCGGACGCAGATTAGCCATCAGTTGGGGGACCATGCTGCTCCGCATGATGTGGGCGTCATGTGCAGAGCCAGGGAATCTTGCACACACATGTGAGATGATGTTGTCGGCCTGGCACACCACCTGCACGTTGAGGGAATGGAAGTGTTTCCGATTCCTATACACCTGCTCACGTGCCCGTGGTGCAATGATAGCGATATGCGTGCCATCAATGGAACCCACAACGTGTGGTATACGACCCAGGGCATAGAAGTCAGCTTTCACCGCTGCCAACTCCGCCGCCTGAGGGAAATGTATATAGTCATGCTTGTACAGCATCATGGCTGTCAGTACATCCCGGAGTACCGTGCTGAACATGGCCTGTGACATTCCCCCGGCATCTCCAACTGTGTACTGGAATGTGCCTGTTGCAAAGAAATGGAGTGCCGCCATCACCTTTTGCGTGGGTGTCATGGAACCTGGATAGGTTCTTCGCGGCTGCAGGTGAGGAGACAATAGGGTCACAAGTTCCAACAATCGACGGCGATCCAGCCTGAATTTCCGGATCACCTCCTCGTCCACCATATCCTCCAGCACAGTGTATGGGCGATGGACATTTGGAGCCCTCCTGTGTGGGAGTAGATGGAATGGAAGTCAATTCACATACAACGCATGTGTGTGCAACTCAATCACATGTCAACGCCCTCTACCAACATGTAGTATCCAGTGTATGAATGTCATATGTGTGACTCCTCTGATTGTCAGGACAACATGGATTGACGTAGCAACAATGTGCATCCACTAGCAACATGATGTTTAGCAACATGTGCAATGCACAGTGTCTCACCTCAACATTACTGCCAACCAGACATGTGACATGACCCACATGTGTAGGCCCAACATCACATGCACACATGCAAGTACATGCACACATACTAAATTAAACACCCCCCCACCCCCCCATTTCATGATGCACCAATGGCAACACCAGTAATGGTGGGCATACGGACATCACATGCATGGGGACACAATAGGCAACACACATGTACAGTACACAACAGAACCCCCACCATAGTCATCATCTGACACATACCACTCACTGACAACTGATTCACAGGTGTCCATACATACGGGATCTACTGTGTACATGTGAGGTACGACAAACTTGTGTAGGGTACTACCCGATGTGGACATGCACACGTGATGGACACTTGTGGCTCACCGATGGACATGGTATGGACACACATGGGATGGAGCATGACATGTGTAGCCACGCAATCACGCACACAACCGTGAGCAGGCAGCTGCAGACAATGGTACAAGGTGCATCATCAGCTAAGATGCAAACATTGACCACGCCATGGCGGTGCACTGCATCCGCTGTTTACGTCTGGGCATACGCGGCCCGCCTTCGACATTCACATTGTCTGCACGTGCACAGACCGTCACGCTCACACACCGGCAAGTGCATGTGCAAGGTTCCGGGACGGATGGTCGATTTGCAACAATGTTGTATCACTGGTGCCAACATGGCGGGGCACGTGTTCGGCGGGGGACGTGCAGGCCAACACATCCATTAGCTGATGTCAATGCACATGGCAGGTCATGCCCCCCCTTACAGTGCCATTGCATCATCCAGCCTTCACCGGCCGGCGCACCCGGACAGGTGGTAAGTGCAGTGGGGGACAAGTTGGTGTGCATGATGTGTACCATGACACCTGGGCTCTGGGATCTTGGCGGTGTGATGTGGGACCAACGCATGAACCGCAATGTGCATGGCTGCTTGAGAGTAACGTGTTGCCCCAATCTGTGTGACTGGCCAACTGTCCACTAACTTGCACCCTTTTGTCTCCCATCATGGTAGGTCTAGCTGCACCTTCGCAAGAACGTGTGGAGGAGCATTGCACGTGATGTACGAGCAGTGGGGGTGTCCAATAGACGACATACACACTGCCACAAACGCTGGGACGACATTTCCAGGCTGAGCAGGAACGTAGCGGAAGTGACACTAGGGATGATTCCAAGAACGGCACGACTGGCCCGACGCTCAATGACCCCTCTCATGCACCGTATCATAGCTGTGATGCATCCTGCCCTGTCCGAGCGGTTGCGTGTGGATGACCAGCAACGTGGCGGTAAGCAAACTGTCAGTGAATGTTGCTTGTGAGTGCAATGCATGTTATGTTGGCCAGACACATTAGTGACTTCCGTGAATCGTGCGTCTCGTTGCAATGCCATGTTGGTGACATTGGCGCAGTTAAAAGTCACTTTCCGGTGCGGCATATTGAGACGGCACTCGCTAAGCAGTTGAGTGTTGGTGCACATGCTGTAGTGCTCCGTCACCCCATGGCAAGACTGGTGTGCAGATGTAGTTGCTCATGCCCTGTCCGCATGCTGTACATGTCGCACGGACAACGCAACTTATTAAGTGTGAGGATGACTGGTAGGGGTGGCCCGTGTGTAGGTTGGGGGATCGAAGTACATCGTCAGCAATGGCAATAGGGTTTCCGTACCAGTACTGTACGTGAGTGTGGCCGTGACTTACACCTCTTTTCTGTGAATTTCAGCTTTGGCAGTGGACACTCAGCCACAGACCGAGGAGATGTTTGAAGCCAATGCATCCGGATCAGACGTCGGGCACACGCAGACTGACACAGAAGGGGGCAGCGCCGGAGAGGGGGACAGGACCGTCCCGGAGGACTCGCATGTGGAGACAACATCGTCAACATCTTCCGACAGTGTTGGTGAGTCATCACTGTTGTCACAGACTGGGAGTGGGCAATCAACACCTTTGGTCGGGACACAGCACACAGGGCCCACCCTGCCGCCAACTGCACCATGTACTGTTCGTGCACGCAGGAGTAGGGGGAGCAGAGTAGCGTTCGGTGCCGGAACCGCTGCCCCGGCCTCCGTGAGCCAAAATGCTCTTTGTGCTGAGGCTGTTGATCTGCTGCGACAGCTGTGTGTGGGGCAGACCAATATGATTAATGCTTTCCAAGACCACGATAGGAAGTTGGGGCAGGTGGTAGCTTTCATGGAAGGTATGCATGGCGATCTGGCTGCTCTACACAGGACAGTGCAGTCATTGGGGAACAGTGTGTCGTCTGCCATTGTACAGTCGCAGGGACTGGGAGCAACTTCTGTTCCACCATCTACAACACTGGATGTCTCAGGGGGGAGTCAATTGTCTGACCAGGACTCGAACACAGGTCATTGCACTAGAAGCAGCGTCAGACAGCACGTCAAGTCTCGGAGGGCTCAGACACCATCCCCTAGGTAATCTAAATCTGTTCACAGACACACCGTCAGAGACAGTGGAGTACAGACACGTGATCCAATAGAGGGTTTGGGTTCAATGGCAACACATGCTGCACAGGCATCCCACACACAAGGTACTCCCAAGGCAAACCTTACTCCCAGTTCCATTGACACTACCTTGGACATGGACAGTGAGAAGAGGAAGGCACCTCATGAGAGCAGGGACACTCCCAGGGGCAGGGAGAATAGGAAGGAAGGAGCCACTCCCAAGGGCAGGGAGACTAGGAAGGAAGGAGACACTCCCAAGGGCAGGGAGACTAGGAAGGAAGGAGCCACTCCCAAGGGCAGGGAGACTAGGAAGGAAGGAGACACTCCCAAGGGCAGGGAGACTAGGAAGGAAGGAGCCACTCCCAAGGGCAGGGAGACTAGGAAGGAAGGAGCCACTCCCAAGGGCAGGGAGACTAGGAAGGAAGGAGCCACTCCCAAGGGCAGGGAGACTAGGAAGGAAGGAGCCACTCCCAAGGGCAGGGAGACTAGGAAGGAAGGAGACACTCCCAAGGGCAGGGAGACTAGGAAGGAAGGAGACACTCCCAAGGGCAGGGAGACTAGGAAGGAAGGAGACACTCCCAAGGGCATGGACAAGGACAGTCACAAGACATACGCACCTAAGAAGAGCACGGACACTCCCAGGGGCAGGGACACACACAGGGAGAAGGTGTGTCCTGGGGATGTGTACACCAAAGACAAGTCTGCTGCCTGGGACAGGGCACCATCCAGGGAACAGGGAAGATCCACAGACATCATTCCTCCTACGGAAATTGGACATCCAAGGGCAAAGGCATCTCCCATGGACAGTGGTGCTGTCAAGGACAGGCATACATCACCCCTTGATGCACTGCGGTTGCTGTTTTCTGGGAAACTGAATACAGATGTCTCCGCAGTGGAGTCACCCCTTACCTCCACTCCCATCAGGGCCCGTCACGAGCGGATGGAGGTTGACCCTGTAGTAGCATCCCCCATGCCACATGTTGCAGAGGCCAGAAGGCAGCCACACAGCAAACGACAAGCTGGCTCAAGCACGTCCCCAGAGAGCATTCCCCCGCCAGCAGATGCACCTCCCATGGTGGGTGATATTTCTACCCAGTCAGGCCCACTTGCCAGTCCTGTCCTGTCCAGGGTGCAGTCACATGTCACCAAGAAACGGAAACACACACCATTGACACATGCCCAACCCGATGTCGGCCAATTGCAACTATCCCCCGCTCCCAGAGCCACCCTGCCTCCTGGCCCATACAGCCCTGTGGCTCATCATTTCAGTGGTCCCAGTGGCGCTGCTGCAGTTGACTCGCATGTGTCAGGTAGTGGCACTGTGTCTGTTGTTTGCTGTCATGCATCATGTAGTGGCACTGTATCAGTTGTGCCTCATCCTGTTTCAGGTGCTGGCAGTCTGTCTGGGTCTGTGGCCCATGTGTCGGTCACTCGGGCTGTTGCTGTGTCTCACACTCCTGTTTCAGGTGCTGGCAGTCTGTCTGGGTCTGTGGCCCATGTGTCGGTCACTCGGGCTGTGGCTGTGTCTCACACTCCTGTTTCAGGTGCTGGCAGTTTGTCTGGGTCTGTGGCCCATGTGTCGGTCACTCGGGCTGTGGCTGTGTCTCACACTCCTGTTTCAGGTGCTGGCAGTCTGTCTGGGTCTGTGGCCCATGTGTCGGTCACTCGGGCTGTGGCTGTGTCTCACACTCCTGTTTCAGGTGCTGGCAGTCTGTCTGGGTCTGTGGCCCATGTGTCGGTCACTCGGGCTGTGGCTGTGTCTCACACTCCTGTTTCAGGTGCTGGCAGTCTGTCTGGGTCTGTGGCCCATGTGTCGGTCACTCGGGCTGTGGCTGTGTCTCACACTCCTGTTTCAGGTGCTGGCAGTCTGTCTGGGTCTGTGGCCCATGTGTCGGTCACTCGGGCTGTGGCTGTGTCTCACACTCCTGTTTCAGGTGCTGGTAGTCTGTCTGGGTCTGTGGCCCATGTGTCGGTCACTCAGGCTGTGGCTGTGTCTCACACTCCTGTTTCAGGTGCTGGCAGTCTGTCCGATGCGGGAACTTCACGCAATCCACCTGATAGTGTGATGTAAGGTGCTGTTGTCTTCACTCACATGTAATTGGACATGGTGTGTGAATTGTCCATTGTACACAGTCTTCCACTGCTGTGGACCTTGTTACGGGTTGTTTGTGATTCGTACTTGTGGTGCCTCAGATACTGCTGTATGCCCTGTGATGTACTGCCTCTGATGTACCTGCTCTGGTGTCCACACTGCCCTGTTGCTGTTCTCATGCTGATCTATGCCCTGTGATGTACTGCCTCTGATGTACCTGCTCTGGTGTCCACACTGCCCTGTTGCTGTTCTCATGCTGATCTATGCCCTGTGATGTACTGCCTCTGATGTACCTGCTCTGGTGTCCACACTGCCCTGTTGCTGTTCTCATGCTGATCTATGCCCTGTGATGTACTGCCTCTGATGTACCTGCTCTGGTGTCCACACTGCCCTGTTGCTGTTCTCATGCTGATCTATGCCCTGTGATGTACTGCCTCTGATGTACCTGCTCTGGTGTCCACACTGCCCTGTTGCACTTCTCATGCTGCTGTATGCCCTGTGATGTACTGCCTCTGATGTACCTGCTCTGGTGTCCACACTGCCCTGTTGCTGTTCTCATGCTGCTGTATGCCCTGTGATGTACTGCCTCTGATGTACCTGCTCTGGTGTCCACACTGCCCTGTTGCTGTTCTCATGCTGATCTATGCCCTGTGATGTACTGCCTCTGATGTACCTGCTCTGGTGTCCACACTGCCCTGTTGCTGTTCACATGCTGCTGTATGCCCTCTCATGTGCTGCCTATGATGGACCTGTGCATTGCCATGGACTGTTGGTGCACTTAGCCCCTCTCACGTGCTGCCTCTGATGGACATGTTCTGTGCAATGGACTGTTGATGCACTTTGCCCCTCTCACGTGCTGCCTCTGATGGACATGTTCCGTGCAATGGACTGTTGATGCACTTTGCCCCTCTCACGTGCTGCCTCTGATGGACATGTTCCGTGCAATGGACTGTTGATGCACTTTGCCCCTCTCACGTGCTGCCTCTGATGGACATGTTCTGTGCAATGGACTGTTGATGCACTTAGCCCCTCTCACGTGCTGCCTCTGATGGACATGTTCTGTGCAATGGACTGTTGATGCACTTTGCCCCTCTCACGTGCTGCCTCTGATGGACCTGCTCTGTACTCCACAATGCCCTGTTGATGCTCTGATACTGCATTCTGCCCTCTCGTTTACTGCCAATGATGTACCTGCTCTGTACTGCACAATGCCCTGCTGATGCTCTGATACTGCATTCTGCCCTCTCGTTAACTGCCTCTGATGTACCTGCTCTGGTGTCCACACTGCCCTGTTGCTGTTCTCATGCTGATCTATGCCCTGTGATGTACTGCCTCTGATGTACCTGCTCTGGTGTCCACACTGCCCTGTTGCACTTCTCATGCTGCTGTATGCCCTGTGATGTACTGCCTCTGATGTACCTGCTCTGGTGTCCACACTGCCCTGTTGCTGTTCTCATGCTGCTGTATGCCCTGTGATGTACTGCCTCTGATGTACCTGCTCTGGTGTCCACACTGCCCTGTTGCTGTTCTCATGCTGATCTATGCCCTGTGATGTACTGCCTCTGATGTACCTGCTCTGGTGTCCACACTGCCCTGTTGCTGTTCACATGCTGCTGTATGCCCTCTCATGTGCTGCCTATGATGGACCTGTGCATTGCCATGGACTGTTGGTGCACTTTGCCCCTCTCACGTACTGCCTCTGATGGACCTGCTCTGTACTCCACAATGCCCTGTTGATGCTCTGATACTGCATTCTGCCCTCTCGTTTACTGCCAATGATGTACCTGCTCTGTACTGCACAATGCCCTGCTGATGCTCTGATACTGCATTCTGCCCTCTCGTTAACTGCCAATGATGTACCTGCTCTGTACTCCACAATGCCCTGTTGATGCTCTGATACTTCATTCTGCCCTCTCGTTAACTGCCAATGATGTAGCTGCTCTGGTGCCCACTTTGCCCATGCTCACGCATACACTGTGATTATACCCCTATTTTGTACAATAAAGGTAGTCTATCAAGTCTCGTGGTCTGTCGTTGTCATTCCTGCTTGCGTACTACAAATGTGTATTCGTATTTGCTTCTCATCAGTGGTTTCGGTAACATGACACTCCCCCTCCCTACGTCACGTCCCTTGCTGGTATTCCCCTCCAGGCAGCCAATGGTTTGTGCCTTACCTGCGTCGTCGTCCATAGTGGGCCATGACTAGGACGTGGTGGATCGCGAAGAGCATCGGGAAAGCGTGTAGCGCTGGGTCCATGGTGGTGGTCAGCTTGCGGTGGGTATCTCTGCTATGTCACCTATGTTCGCTGTGGGGATTCCGCCGTGTTCAGACAGGTTGTTTTTCCGCTGCGGTTTTATGTGTATTTTCCGCCATCTTGATTTGGGGGACGGTCTTAGACGTCAGTACGTACGGCGGGGCCTCCGGATGTGTTCCGTCCGCCACGTGGTCGTGTGTAGTTCGGCGGCGGTGCGTGCTTTTCCGTCGCGGACGGAAATTTGACACGTTTTCCTATCCTGATATGGCGGACGGAGTATCCGCGGCAGGCGGACACGGAAAAGGCTTTTTCCGCCTACTCCAGGGCCGCGGTGGCTCTTCCGTCCGCCATCCTAATGAGCCCCTAAATTGGGTCGAATAGTATTTTATCCAATCTTCTGGGGGGACATGATTGGTTGGAGTACGGGAATCAACATCCTTTCCCCATTTTACTATATCCCAGAATTTAGTCTGGTTGTTCATCTTGGAAGCATCCAAGAGATCGGCCCAATAGCCATCCTCCCACTCCCTTTTAGCTTCCCACTGTACTCTTTTATACCTAGCCCTAGCCACCTTTACAGCACACATATTTCTAGATTTGACAATGTTAACAAGATTACTGTGTGCTTCCCTACATTTTCTATTGTACCACTTTTCCCGAATACCGTGTGATCGTACTGTACCCTTCTGGCATGGCTTAGAAAGAAGAAGCTTGAGCTCGTCAAAACAACGTACATGCAGGTCCATAATGGTGTTAGGATCTAAAGTGCCCCTCCCTGAATCCTCCAACATCATTTCATTTAATTCATTCAAAACCACATTCTTGATATTGGTCTGTAGTGTCTCATCTCCTGATAGGTTTGACCATTTCAGCCTCCTGCGATCATTAGACAGGACAGCAGCCCCTGACCCTAGGGGAACTGGGTCTTCCAGCCTTTCCATACCATGCAGCCTTAATTTTAGTGACAGGGGATTATGGTCGCTTTCTGGGCGAGGGACAACTTCCATATCGACCATCAGTGACCAGAATTCCATTTTCAAAAGGAGGTAGTCTATACGACTCTTCCTCAATCCATTGTCAAAAGTAAAGTTGGCACCAAGGTCTGAGAGAGAGCGTCCATTTACTGCCCTTAACCCCCAAGTAAGGCATAATGCAGTCCAGTTCAAGGCAGCCTCTGTTGCTTTGACAGTTTTACTAGTCAATAAATCGGGTATGTTCCATGTTCCATCCTCAGCGGACCCCCAGCTATCCCCTGCGACATAGAGCGGCTCAATTGTACAGTTCAAATCACCCGCTAGAAGAATTAAAGTGTCTTTGCTCAATCCAGCTAGATGTCTGTCCAGGACATCCACAATGGCAGGGCACCTACCCCCAGGGAGGCCACGTGAATAGATGTTAATATTAATCATATCCTGTCCGCCTCCCTTACTCAATTTGATGGCCAATAGGTCAGGGTTATCCTCATAAAGTTCAGTGACATTATATCCCGATGCCTGTTTTACCCACGTTATCAGGCCCCCTGATGCTCGCCCTTTGCTACTCTTAATTGCGGGTTTAAAAAAGTTTATGAAGCCTGCCTTATGAATTGGTTCGGGTGCCCAGTTCTCTTGTAGTACCACAACGTCATATTTATCAACAAACTCAAGCCAATCCTCGGAGTCGATGCGACCCTTCACTCCCGCAACATTCCAGGACACTATGTTAAATGTTTCTGGAGTGGGTTCTGTTGTATTCTGTGCGAGATTAGCGGTGGGCAGGGGAGTCATTGGGGTAATTCGTGTAAACATGTTTCTCTCCCCTGTTTCTCCTATACCAATTTTGTCAAGGCTTTCCCCCTCTACCAAAGCCACTGTTTTTTCCACTGCGCCAGATACAAACTGATCGCTGGATTCGAGTACCATTGGGGCTTGATGTGATGTATATGCCTCATTCCCACTAACATCAACTGGTTTATTCTTCATTCTAGGTACATGCAGTCAATCTATCTGCTCCAAGTCAGACAGGGGCCCAAAGTGGTTAAAAAGTAGGGGGTACTGCTGTATATGAGGTGATCTTAACCCTTGATACCTCCCATCTCTTGCTCTTAACTGGGTTCGACCTGGGGGGTAATTGTTATGTCTATGTGGGTAAAAATACGCAAGACCCAAAGATTGTACATCACCCTGGCGGGCAAATCTGGCTTTCCGTCGTATAAAATCAACCACCCAGGGATCTTTAAATGAAATTAAGATACAGTCCCCTTCCAGATCTTTGGTACCATTACCCACCCAATCTACTCTTCTTACATAGAGAATGTCTGTTGGAGATGATGGTGGTAAGGGACGGTACTTATTTAGCCAAAATATCGCCTTATTACGCAGGTCCCCATGTGTCTCCTTTATACCATCACTTAGGGGGGCAACACCAGTTAAAACTATAGTGTATTGGGTTGCCTCCGGGGGTAGGTTTACGCAAGGAGCTAAGCTCGTGCTTTGTTTGCCCACAAACGGCGTCCTGGTAGGCTGATGGTTAATTTTTTGCCTGCTAGGTGGCTGAGCTGGGGTACTATAAGATGGTTTTACCCTGGCATCTGACATGGATGGTTTCACTCTGTCAGAATTGGGTTTAGCTAATTCTTTTTTCTTAGGAGCATGTGTCAGGGAGCCTCCACTTGCGGTACTAGATGTATCAACTGACCTTGCCCCTGCTATGAGTTTGTTAATAGCTACCCCTGTTGGAGCTGACTTAGTTACCTTATTTGCTGGGGAATTACTGGCTGGTTTGGTTTTACATAGTGTCTTATTGCAAGCCCCAGCAGCAAAACTAGGGGTGGATAGTTTTTGCAATAAACCCAGATTTGTGTTAACTACAGTCTCCAGAGCATCAATTTTGGAGGTCATCAACCTTGTTCGCTCCAAAACTGGGAGCAGAATAGTTTTAAACATGGCCTCAATTTTAACCAGGAGAATTTCATCACTGTTGAGGCATGTTGGGCAGAGATTAGATGACCCCAAGGGGGTGAAGGACGTACAATACACATTAGGAAAACCCAGGGGTGGATGTGGGACTGGTAAAGGAAAACTACTTGTGTCATTCAGTTTAGGCTGCTTTAAATCTTTTGCCCCCTCGGGACTCGAATCGTGCTTTCTCTTGCGAGATATCAATCTCGGACTCATAAAATCGTCCTCAGGCGGGGTAGATGAAGTGGAATCATTAGATTGGGAATGATTGTCCATGTTATCTTCGTTGTCTCCAGTGTTCTGGGTTTCATCCCCCTCCCTTTGCTGGGAAACATTTGATTTCGAAGCATCAATAACCGGAGATGTAAGTAGGGCCACCCCCTCTCCATCCACATGGACTATTGCCTCAGTCTCAATGGAATAAATGCAGTTAAATGCTGCATGGGGAACGGGACTTTTGGCCATTGCCAAGCCACCCAACGAAGAGCGCTTACCAGTAACTGAATCTAGGGACAACCTTTTTTCCACCATTTCTATTTCTTTCTCCAATATCCCTGTGGCTCTAGTGATAAAAGCGTCCAGTGGGCCAGAAACAACTCCCTTGGATGTTTGTATCTGGACTAATCGTTCTTTCCCTGATCTCAAAGGCATAATGGTTTCCAACTTGTTTTACCTACTACCCTTGGAGTGCAGTGTATCACCCTCCCTTTCAAGGACAGTCAGACTCAATGCTCCTTAGGGTCCCAAACAATAAGGGTAGAGTACATATAATTTGAAAATCAATTTTGCCAGGGGTTCAGGCCCAACCCAACCATGACCGACCACGGACGGCCACAGACGGTCCCGCCCTTGTCCCGGGCTTCTCCCGGGCGCGCTCCCGCGTAGCGGTCAGGTGACCTCCCTTTATTGCAGTGAGGAACGATGATGGGCGGGGGGGCGGAGCCAACAGGGAGAGCAGCCCAGGTGTAATCAATGGGCTCGCAGGGTCTCCTGGTAGCTGGAGTCCCTGCCTCGAGACTCACAGCCCTGCCGGCAGCTCCACGCACCCCAATGTCTCTAACACAGCTCCTGGTGGATGTGGAGCGCTGCGGGACCCGCGGAGCGGGTCCGGCGAGTTGTAAAAGCCTTCGCAAAGTCAGGGGTTAGTAACAGAAAAAGGTGGCGTCGGTTGAAAGGCAGCAGCAAAATCCTCAGCCAAAGAGTTCACTGTATTAAATTCATAAAAGCAAAATTCATTATCAAACAATATATTTAATCATAAACATTTTATTACATATCATCCATTCTTATTTCCCTATGAAATTCCCAAGTTCCTATCTGGTATATTACTCAGAGTACAGACTAAACAATTATCTGAGTATTCATGTGCATTCAAGGACATAGTAATGGCAAGTATCTAATTGATGAATATTTTTTTTTTTAAATATTATGGAGATGTTATCAGCATGAGGGTCACTTCCCCAATAATAATAGAAGGTCCCCTATGGTGTAATACAGCTAATATTACCTCTTTTTAGATACTATTTAAGATCTGTGGTATGTATAAAGAGTAACGAATAGAAGGCGAATAGGCAATAGGCAAGCATTGTCAACATATTTAAATGTATTCGTATGATATATGAACATGTCCTATGCATAAGATGCTTTGGGTATATTTAGTCGTCATCTAAAATATAATAGAACATGGACTTGACCTCACAATTCTATATCAAAGGGTTTGACTAAAATAAAACCTGCATGTGTTCAGTCATAGCCATTTATTGATGTTCTATATATGGGGTTAATGTATACACCAAATACACTCTTCATGGTCCGATGTCATAGCGATCCTTTAAGTTACTTTGCTCGATTTCTCTTATAAAGAGGGTCATAACTGGCTAAAAGGACAAGAATATAATGACCTAAATCGATGTTAAGGCATCTCACACCTATAAGTGAAACCCCAATGGGTCACACAGAAGAACTCACCGTATGTCGGGCAGTTAAGCTGATAAACACTTAAAGTGTATTTCATATATAGTATCTTTGGTATGGATGACGATCGTATAGTTTGGAACCTTTCTCTTGCAGTTAGTTGTCAAACTTCCAGATAAGAAATTCTAAGTTCCTGCATGATAAAGATAGAGCACAATGTAAAAAGCCATGCATTCACTCGCCATGTTGATCCTAATTACCAAATATTTTGTGATAGCGCCCACTCACCAAGTTTAAATATGTTGGAACGAATAGTATGGAGATGCGTACGGTCGAATTATAAGTACTTCTTATCCGGGATACTAAATAGTCACAGCGGTACAGGGTACAGCAATAAGGGAATCTAAATATGGTACGAAAGAGAAAAACGGGAAAGTAGTATTAAAATAACACCCCGTTTAGAGGACTGCAAATTAGCTAGCTAAGTCTGTCCCATAAGCCAAATTAATACATAATTGCGCCCGCTTACCTTGTTAAATTATAGTCAGACGAGTCATACGGGGATGTGTATGTTTGAATTACAACGTCTTCTATCCAAACTGATAAACAATAATATCAATAGCAGATACGGCGAATGACAGATCTAGATAAAATATAGAGAAACAACGAAAAAACAGGAAGGCAGTATTAAAATGAATCCAGTTTAGATAATTAGAGAAACGTTAATCTCTAAATAACACGACGATCGCGAATATAGGTCACTTACCGATTATTAGACGGCTGAATATGCCAAATAGAAGGGACGCAGCGAATCGAGATATCGGCGTCCCTTGTCCGTTATACAAGGTATCAACTTGTTGACCCCGTAAGGAGGTTTAAATAAAAATGAGGCTGGTCATGTGACAATGATCATGTGACTTGGCTCCGAGATTATAATCGTAGTGAATTATTCGAGATACAATTAAAATTAATTGCGAACGGATCTAAATGATCATTTATAGAGTTCAAGGTAACGGATTGTTCTGGTGTGGATGACAACAAAGGAGATTATCTGTAACTCGAATAAAAATAAAAATAAAAAATAAAAATAAAAAAAGGACTAACTATTTTCTTCTCGTTACTAACCAGGGTAGAGAGCTTAAGTATAAACATAGAGAAGGGACAGCTAACTAGCATATATAGATATACACGCTTATCGATGGTGCATACCTAATCCAAGCGCAGTTCATAATAGAATATCACATTCCGCGTGGAACATGGTATATATAAAAATCGTTAGTGCATAACTGATCCAAGAGCAATTCAAAGTAGAGTATAGCAATCAGCATAAAAGATGGTATTTATACACATCAAAAATGGATCTATTAAGAAAAGAGTTCAATTAACAACAAGAAGTAGTAAATAGAGCCAACTACTGAACATTCAGAATATTGCGTTCTCCCAAGGAATTTCACCGTTGAGCCCATTTTTGAATGTGCCCAACATAAAAATCCAATATACCTCTCTTTTTTTACAAATTGCACATCCTCCGTGGCTATCTGGTGTCCTCATTTTTTCTAAGATACGCCATTTCATATCATCTGGCTTATGATTCTTTTCCTCAAAATGTTTCACCAAAGGTGCCAATGCCTTGCCAGTTCCTATAGCTGACCTGTGCTCTGTCAAGCGAGTTTGGATGGGGCGCGAGGTTTCCCCCACATACCCCAAATTACAGGGGCATGAAATGAAGTAAACAGTGTTAGCTGTTTTACAGTTCCATAAGTCATAAGCTTTAACACTGATACCATTATGGCTGAAAGATTCGCCTCCTATGATGTTGTTGCAAGATTTACAGGAGGAGCACTTGACTGTACCCCTCGTAGGCATATTATTCAGTAAGGATCGTTGACTCGATTTTAGAGGGTTAGTTTTTTTTATTGAATCTAGAGTGAACAATTAGATCCTTTATGTTCTTGTTCCTTTTATGGGCGAACAAAGGTTTCGCCAATTTCTTAGTTTGGGTGGGGTTGCAATTAAGAATATGCCAATTGGCATTGATGATCTGTTTTACCTGACTGTCAAGGGTAGAATGTCTTGTGATACAGACCAGTTGGTCATTATCTTTCGTCATTTTAGGTCTTAACAGGGCATCACGGTCGAAAAATCGTGCCCTCTTGTAAGAATCTCTTACCAATCTGTGCGGATAACCTCTATCCATGAACTTTTTCCTCATTCCTGCAGCTTGTTTATCAAAATCTATCAAAGTCGTGCAGTTCCTTCTTACTCTAAGGAATTGGGAGAAGGGAATACTTTGACGCTGACTCCTCGGGTGAAAGCTATTAAAATGAAGTAGCGTGTTGCGTGCTGTTGGCTTTACGAAAAGGTCAACCTCCAACTTGTTGTTGTGATTTTTTATGACCAGATTGAGAAATTCCACTTTGTTGATATCATGCTGGGCAGTAAATTTGAGATTGGTGTCCGCCATGTTGATCCATTACAAGAACTCCCCTAATGTGTCTTCCCCACCAGTCCAGACAAAAAAGATGTCATCAATTTATCTGGACCAGTGGGAAACGGACTCATAAAAGGGGGCAACCTCGTTATAGATGAACCTATTCTCAAAAACAGACATATATATGTTAGCTATGGACGGTGGAACTGACGCGCCCATACTAACTCCCTTTATTTGGTGATAAAGGGTGTCACCAAATTCAAAAATATTCTCAGTGAGAACAATGTACAGACAATCAATTAAACATGATTTAGGGCAAGCTATCCTATGCTCATCAATGAACAGAGCAGTGTCAGTTAAGAGATAAAGAACAGAAAGGTACAAACAAAGTCTCATAAATAAAATAAATACAAATGTAACAAAAGTTCAAATCAAGACTAGGAAAAACAAAAGCAGAGGACAAAAGATAAAAAGAACCCCAAGCCTTTACCTAGAAATCTAATGTGCCCACGACTACCATGGTAACAAGATTCAGCTCCAGGATAATAGGGCTTTAAGGGAAGTTTTTAACCATTGATAACAGCCATTATACAATTCTCTCAAAGATAAGCTGTGGTCACGGAGAAGATCATATAGACAGGAAGTCTGGTTGGCGAAATCACTATATCAAGTAGTGCTATGTCATGGGTTATTAAATGCTACTAAGTTCAATAATGAATTGGAAAGAAGAGATAACAGGGCCTGTAGTGTTAACATTATGGAGGAGGTATGGGTGAGGTTTGTTGCTAACCTGTGTGGCCCTAGGGTTGCTAATACAATTTGCTCGGACCTGTGTTACCAATATCTGAAATGTAGTAAATCACCTGCAATTATAGGGAGCAGCTCAAATCCGGTACCACATTTTGAAATTTTAACAATAAAGCAATAACAAACCTTTTGCACACGATTAGATCAAATGGGACTCCCGGCCAGTAATGACAAGTTAGCCAAGATGTTGACTTATGTGTTAAATTAGGTATTAGCATTGAATATTATTCCAGAGCCTTGACAAGGATGTGTTGTACAGCCAAGTTTTTTTTTAAATTGGTCCAGCAGATAATCCTTCAAACTACCTGTTAATTGCTTTAACTGATATAGAAGCAGAGGTTTTTGCTTCCCAATAATGATTGGTTTGGAAGATTGGACAACTTCACAGGAAATAAACCCAATTAACCAGTTGGGATTTCGTAAGGGCCAATCTGCAATTACTAATTTACTGGCGCTTACTTTATTAGCAGAGAGGGCTGTTGTAAAAAAACAAAAGTTATACACTTGTTTTATAGACTTAGAATCTACAATAGATTATGTGCTTTGATTATTATTATGCTAAAAACTTGCGGTATGGCGTATTCCCCAAAAGCTGCTTGATGCTATTATACTCTTGCATACAAATAATAGGTGATGATTATAGTTTGTCCCGGAAAATCATGGTCTTAAACAAGGCTGCGTACTTCCCCCCTCCATTTATAATCTTTTTATGTCAGGTTAGCTGCAGCAATTTGAAACTGTTAATGCACACTCTCCTAAAGTTTTTAATGTCTAAGTCTAGATTTTTAAGATATCATCAGATCACATATGTGCGACCTCAATAAAGAACTGTACTATGTGGTAGATGTAATC
Organism: Lissotriton helveticus; assembly: GCF_964261635.1. Lineage (NCBI taxonomy): Eukaryota > Metazoa > Chordata > Amphibia > Caudata > Salamandridae > Lissotriton > Lissotriton helveticus. The sequence goes on along the minus strand of NC_136067.1, from coordinate 345,254,348 downwards.
CTTGTATTTTCACTCTTCCTTTGAGCAGTTACACCTGATTATTTTCAATGAAGAAATCCCCTTCGAGTTAAGTAAGTAGTAAGTTCAATTTTACTGAGGGAAAATCCTGACATTTCACTTTCATTATTATACTGAAGAAATCTAGACAGTTTAAATGGAGCTAACATTGAAAACTGCATAATGTTATTGAATGGCAAAATACCAACAAAATACCAACATTCCAGCATTCATTCTACATCTACTCCTCTGCTGGTCCGGTGACCGGGGGGAGCGCCACAACTTCCTGCCTTACTGCCTGCCTTGTGGTCTGCAGTGCCACAATCTCCTGCCTGCCTTCTTTGTGGCACGCAGGAGCACAACGCCATCACTTTGTGCCAGGAGGCTCTACATAAGCGGCCAAGGGCTCCTGCGGAGTGGGACCTGCATTCTTTCTGTATCTACTCCCCTGCTGGTCCGGAGACCCGGGGGAGCACCACGACTTCCTGCCTTCCTTGCAGCACGCAATGCCATGACCTCCTGCCTGCCTTCGTTGCGGCACGTAGCTGCACAACGCCATCACTTCACGCCAGGGGGTGCTACACATGCGGCCGGGGTACCCGCATTCTTTCTGCATCTACTCCCCTGCTGGTATGGAGAATGGGGGAGCACCACCACTTCTTGCCTGCCTGACATCCTTTTGGCGATCAGTGATATGACCTCCTGCATGCCTTCCTTGTGTTGCGCAGCCGCACAACGCCATCACTTCGTACCGTAAGGTGCTACATAAACGTCTGCGGGCTCCCACAGTGCGGGACCCGCATTCTTTCTGCATCTACTCCCAAGCTGGTCCAGAGACCGGGGGAAGCACCACACTTCCTGCCTGCCTGCCTTCCTTGTGGCACACAGCGCCATGCACTTCTGCCTTCCTTCCTTGCGGCACACAGCCACACAACGCCATCACTTCATGCCAGGAGAAGCTACATAAGTGGCCACAGGTTCCCACTGCGCAGGACATGCACGGACGTGCCAAGGCCATGCCCAGGCGAAGCTCTGGCCAAGGGCGTGCCTGTGTGCGCCTGTCCAAGCACGGATGAGGCTGGGCTGGGCCACTCCCCTTTCAAGCTCTAAGTGGCATCTGAAAATCAGCAAGAACACAGGTTGAGTGTTGATTTATCCATCCCTGGACAAGTCCACAGGCAAGTTTAGTAACTGATATTGTTTAAATTAAACTTTGAGTGACCATAATGGGAAAGCTCACAATGTTACCACCCGCATGCCCGATAACTGAGCATTAACAGTGTGCTAGAGAGGGTGGTTAAGATTGTCTCAGGGGAAATTGAACTCAGGGACTCAGGGAGTGGAGTATGTCACTAGGCACTGAGGGGCGAGCAGCTTTTCCCGAATTTTGAAGCATATCAACTGATCATGTACAAGACTTGACCCCGCTACAGCCCCATGGAACTGGCACTTATAAATCTCTATTTATGAATTTCAGTCACTCAATCGGTACGCAGACTGAGGCGATACTAGATTTTGAGAACTTTGGGGATGCTATAGCCAATATTGCTGCTGCTGCAATGGTGGCCAAAGAAAATAATTACATTTTAGATGTGAAATGTGTCTCATTACAGGAAAGCTTAGACATTCTGGCCCTACTCACCGGGGGATCTGGCCATTCAGTAAGGACTGCACACATTGTAGTAGATAAAGGGGGAGGTGGAGGGTCTCTTATCACAATGAGTGTTTCAACTAATGACACCCAACCCTCTATTGTTAGAGCCTCTTTCCCTGCTAGTAGCTCATGCACTAGATGCGGTCAAATCAGGGGATGTCCTCAACCACTCTCTAACAGGCATGGTACTACATCTACTGTTGAATTGGTTACTTCTCCACAGCCCAATTCCCTCCTGGGCAGTGTTAACAGACCCATTAGACCTAATATACTCAATGAGGCTGACCAGAATCCATTGTCAGGCAAATTAGTAGCAATGTATCAGCCTCTTCCAGCAGAAGTCTCCCGAAAGCAAATCGGAATGTCCTGAGCCTGCTGCCTGCCCTTATGTGCTGGTGTTAGCAGGCGTACCAACCCTAAAGAGGGATCAGAATGAGTCATGGGACCAATAGGGAACAAATGTGTGGACTGGCTATCGAGGAATAGGGGGTTCCACCCACTAGAAATAAACAACATTAATATGGTATGTAGATTTGGGTGGGTTGCCGCAACTACAAAGAACATTGAAGGGGACTGCATTGTAAATAATTTTCACAGACCGTCTTTGGTGAGACATCTATTAAGAGCATGCAAGTCCACGTATGCAAGTCCACAACAAATAATAGTACCAATATATGTCTACTACCATTAGGCTACTTTTATAAGCCAAATTATGGGCCCGCTCCAATGAGTTCCCATCACCCACTACATTTAATATGTTTTCGGCTCTGTCTAGGCTGGACACTCAGGATATACTATCGCCATCCGTGAAACTAACTGACCTCGATGCTGGACCATCACCTCTCCCCCAGCAATTGAGCCCTCTAGCCCATATACACCACCAAAGGTTTTAGCCAGCCAAGAACTTTGTATTCTAAGCTGGAATGTCGCGGGCTGCATTCCAAGCTTCACCAACCAGACTTGTTAAAACTCATAAGAGAGCAGGATATCCTCTTGTTCCAAGGAACTTAGGCTACCCGAGATTTTTTTATTGACTGGTTTGAATGCCACAACACTTTAGTAAAAACCTCCAAGCATGGCCAACCCTTAGGGGGACTGTCAATTTGAATTAATATCGCTGCCGGTGGTGGCACTAAAACCATATGCACTAATAATAATAACTTTCAGGCCATATTGTATGACAGGAGTGTTAGAAACGGGGTTTCCCTGCAGGCTAGGGCAAGCACCAAAGCCAGGCAGAAACCCCCATTCTGGTCAGGGTGAGGGAGGTACACACTGAGGATAACCCCTGCTCACCCTCTTGGTAGCTTGGCAGGATTATCCCAGAGGCAATGTGTAAAGCGTTTGCACAACACACACACGGCAACATGGTAGGCACACTACAAAAAGAGACTCCACATAAGGTTATATAAAAATAGGCTTTGTATTATAAAAACTCATTAGAATTACAGTCACAGATACATACACTGTGCCAACTGGCACCAGGCAGCAATTGGCAGCAACAGTGATTATGTACGAGGCAGCGCCAAACGGGTCACTGGCAGAACAATCGCAAGGTACAAACAGTAGATGCAAAACCACCGGTCACTACTGGTAAAAAATGAACCTGGCGTCATTACATTAGCATTAGGCATAAAACACATTGGCAAGAGGCATCATCCTAAGACATTCTAGCAAGACAGTAGGCATAAAAAACTGTAAGCACCTCCTTAGATGTAAAACCCATTAGATTAGGCATAAGCCACTTTAGATCCGGTATAAGCACCTTATGCATGAACCCAGCAACGTAAGCATTAGGGGAGAAGCATTAGGCACCATTATTAGCATAAACAGTGAATGCAACCAATCAGTAATAACAGCCAGTCGCTACTGGTAGAAGAAATTAACTTGGCATCATCACCTTAACATAACTCTCATTAGCATGAACATGTTAGTGCTGGCATAATCATAGCATATCATAACATGACCTTAGAGATGGGACACATTAGCATGAGGCATAAAAACGTAGTCCGGCATGAACGTAGAACGGTGTAGAGTCAAAATATCGAGTTTTTTATTTCGACTAGACATAATATCGAGTAAAAAATATAGAATGGACATAATATCGACTAGACATAATATAGACTACCAAAATATTGACTAGAAAATTTTAATATCGAATAGAATGGACATAATATTGAATCAAAAATATAGAATAGACATAATATCGACTGACACAATATAGACAACAAAAATATCGAATTTTGGGTAAGTTAATATTAATTTTTATTTTTTGTGTAATATAATTCTGGAGCGGGTTGTGGGTTTATAGGTATATAATTAATTTAAATTGATTAATTGTTAAATATTTTAATTTTAGTAATTTATTTTCTGTAGCGGGTTGTGGGTTTAATTATTAATTGGTAATTAATTAATTGTTAATTGATAATTACATTGTATTATTTGATTAATTGATAATTATGTGAATAATATTATTTTATTTTTAGTAGCGGGTTGTGGGTTTATAGGGGAGTAGGGTGGGAAGTAATTTAATATAATTAATTAATTAGTATTTATTTTAAATAATTTGTTAATTAATTTGGTAATTAATTATTTATTAAGTGGTAATTAAAATGTATTAATTGTTTAAGTTAAAATTATGTGATTTATATGAATTTATTTTCACTATAGTGGTGATATTAAAATGTACCCCTATGCCATCCAACGCTTTCCCTACTGTTGCACTCTCTGGAGTGGGAATAGTAATTTTTACCCCTACGCTATCCAACGCTTTCCCTACTGTTGCACTCACTGGAGTGGGAATAGTAATTTTTACACTTACGCTATCCAACGCTTTCCCTACTGTTGTATTCTCTGGAGTGGGAATAGCAATTTTTACCCCAAAGCTATCCAACGCTTTCCCTACTGTTGCACTCTCTGGAGTGGGAATAGTAATTTTTACCCCTACGCTATCCAACGCTTTCCCTACTGTTGCACTCTTTGGAGTGGGAATAGTAATTTTTACCCCTACGCTATCCAACGCTTTCACTACTGTTGCATTCGCTGGAGTGGGAATAGTAATTTTTACCCCTACGCTATCCAACACTTCCCTACTGTTGCACTTGCTGGAGTTGGAATAGTAATTTTTACCCCTACGGGATCCAATGCTTTCACTACTGTTGCACTCGCTGGAGTGGGAATAGTAATTTTTACCACTACGCTATCCAACGCTTTCCCTACTATTGCACTCTTTCAAGTGGGAATAGTAATTTTTACCCCTACGCTATCCAACGCTTTCCCTACTGTTGCACCCGCTGGAGTGGGAATAGTAATTTTTACCCCTACGCTATCCAACGCTTTCCCTACTGTTGCACTCACTGGAGTGGGAATAGTAATTTTTACCCCTATGCTATCCAACACTTTCCCTACTGTTGCCTTTGCTGGAGTTGGAATAGTAATTTTTACCCCTACGGGATCCAATGCTTTCACTACTGTTGAACTCGCTGGAGTGGGAATAGTAATTTTTACCACTACGCTATCCAACGCTTTCCCTACTGTTGCAATCTTTGGAGTGGGAATAGTAATTTTTACCCCTATGCTATCCAACGCTTTCCCTACTGTTGCACTCGCTGGAGTGGGAATAGTCATTTTTACCCCTACGCTATCCAACGCTTTCCCTACTGTTGCACTCACTGGAGTGCGAATAGTAATTTTTACCCCTACGCTATCCAACGCTTTCCCTACTGTTGCACTCTCTGGAGTGGTAATAGTAATTTTTACCCCTGCGCGATCCAATGTTTTCCCTACTGTTGCACTCTCTGGAGTTGGAATAGTAATTTTTATCCGTACGCTATCCAAGGCTTACCCTACTGTTACACTCACTGGAGTTGGAATAGTAATTTAAACCCCTACGCTATCCAACGCTTTCCCTACTGTTGCACTCGCTGGAGTTGGAATAGTAATTTTTACCCCTACGCTATCCAACGCTTTCCCTACTGTTGCACTTTTTGGTGTGGGAATAGTAATTTTTACCCCTACGCTATCCAACGCTTTCCCTACTGTTGCACTTGCTGGAGTGGGAATAGTAATTGTTACCCCTACGCTATCCAACGCTTTCCCTACTGTTGCACTCGCTCGAGTGGGAATAGTAATTTTTACCCCTACGCTATCCAACGCTTTCCCTACTGTTGCACTCACTGGAGTGGGAATGGTAATTTTAACCCTTTCGCTATCCTACGGTAAAAATATTGTATATGTTTTGTAAATAATATGTATATATATATATATATATATATATATATATATATATATATATATATATATATATATATAAAATATATATATATTTTTTAGTTACATTCATTATTTCTCAATTTTACGTTTATTTAAGTATTTTAAATATGTTTAAATTAATTTAATTTATTATTATATTACTTTTAATGTACTTTTAAGACATTTCAAAAAATCGATATTTTGACAGTCTATATTTTTTACACTCAATATTTCGGAGTCAATATTTTTGTACTTACCTGTTTGTAAATAGGAAGTCGATATTTTTGCAGTCGATATTTTTACTTCTATATTTTGTCCTCTCGATATTTTGTCTGTCGATGTTGTGTCAGTGATCCAACTAGAACATCACAGTATGATATTGGGCATCATATTTAGGCATAAAAACACATTATGCATCCATCATTGCATCATCATGTACATCATGCCCCAATCAGCAGCTGAGACATTAGGAAAAGCTGCGCACAATACAAATGCCACCAACACTGCAGATTAGCCTTTGGTGCCACTGCGCTTGGGGAGCCCCACTCTGGGACTCTCTAAGAAGGAATGCCCTCATTGCAGCTGCCCGCTCCAGCGGTTCAGCTGTGACCAATGTGAGCCCCCCTCTGGGACTCAAAAAGCATGTGGCGCTAACAGTGTATAGTTGGATCCCCACTCGGGGACTCTGATAAAAAGATGGTACCCACAAGAAGAGAAAAACGTTGCAGCAGCCCGCAACTGCGGCGTCGCAGTGTAGTCAAGAGGACCCTGTCACCGCTCACACTGGAGCCCCCACCCCTCGGGGTCTCAAGAAAAAGAAGAAGACATTGCCAATAGCGTTGAGGCGCTGCTGAATAGTCCACCAGGTCAGAGCACTCTCTGTGCTCTAAGGGCAGCCCTCACTCCGGCTCCTTCATCCAAGTACTGCCTCACGTTGGAGCAGCCTGCTGTCCTGTGGGGCCGCTCAGTAACCACAGGGACGACTATGCGGGTGTCTCACAAGAACTATCACTGCGCTCCCTCATCAAGTCCCAGTCACCAGGACACTCCATACGCTGCTCCTGGGCTCCCTTGGTCACCTGCGATCTCAGCAGGCCTGCTTCCACTTCTGGCAGGTGGGGGAAGGCTTGTGGAGTGGCAGATGCAGCCCCAGAGGCTCCGGTCTTCTTGTGCGGCAGGCGCGGGGCTCCCATTAGCTCACGGCGCCCCCGCTCGGGATTCGGCTGCTTCCTGGTTCCGGCCCTGCCCCCCAAGTATGCAGATTCTGCCTGGCTTCCGGGTACGAGCTTCTTCTGCCGGGCCGCGGTGGTGATTTTTCTGCCGAGACGCGGGCTGGGCACCCGCTGACCCAAGAAATACGTGAAAATGAGGGGTGGGCACCTGCAAAGGCTGCAAAATGCGGGGTGGGCACCCGCTCAGTTGAAAGTATAAAGCGGGGTGGGCACCCGCGCGAGATGATGAAAATGTGGGGTGGGCACCCGTGAATCCAGTAGCACAAAGGTGGCATAGACATGGCGTGGGCTTCCGCCCAAAAGCACAAAACGTGGGGTGGGCTCCCGCTGATTTCAGGAGCGCAGAGGGGAATCCCCCATGCTGGGGATTCCCTCACCACACAGCGCCACAGGGGACAGACTCTCCTCACCTCCTGGGCAGTAAGGACAAAGCGCTCATGGGCGCTAGAAAGCAGGCAGAGCTGGGCGAAGGTCAGCAGACCACAGGGCAGCTCTTCCCCAACATAGTAGCACTCCCTTGGGACAGTCAAACACAGTGAGGGAGCGATCCTGGAATGCAGCAGCCTCTGCTCCAGAATAGCTCCTTTCCAGTCCAGTGGTATCCCCAAAGAGGCAGAAATAAAGAGTCCGTGGTGCTGGGGAGACCACAGAATAACGCAGGTTCGCAAGGACCCCCCCAAGAGACAGAAGCAGGGTCACACGGCAGTTCCTCCTGGCAGAGGGTCCCCTCCAAGTAGGCACAAGCACGCAACACCAACATGGGGTCCCAGCCCTTGTATTTATATGCCTTTCTACCCTGCGCCTAGAAGGGGTAGGGGTTTCTGGAAGGTTCTTGGAAGGTCCAGTCCTAACTGGCACTGGGAGGGGTGTTAGTAGGGAGGCGGATCTAGCCTTGGACAGGGCAGGCACACCCCTATTCAGGGACAGGGGCTTTCTCCTCCCATTAGTCCAGCTGCAGACATCCCACTCAGTCTGACCCTGCCTCCCTGGAGCCACCTAATCCTCACCAGCCCCGGTCACTTCTAGAAATATACATGCAGGCCGGCACACAGCGCACAAAAATGCCAACTTCTAAAAGTATATGAACTAGGATACCCAACACAACACGATATGGAAGCAAGTTCATCTGATCTGATGACATTTGCATATCTTATCTTTTAGTGATAATCTCGCAATTGCTCGCCATTGCTACATGCGGATTTGATTACCTACTCACGATAAGGCTTTATCGTGGTACTATTAATTATAGGAGTAAGCATGGCTCTCTGTACCTATTAGAATGAATTTAGGTGTGGGTGATGATATATACTGACCATGTTTTCACCTTGAATGTTCAGCATGTTTTCTCCTTGAATGTTCACAATGTTCACAAAGTACATTATTGCACAAATATCTTGACACAATTGAACTGTCTCATGAGGTATTTAGCTTTGAGTTTTTTCTTGTACACGGGTATCTTATTTAATTGTAGTAATATATGTGTACAGTTCAATTTTACTTACAAATTGTTTTGTTGTAAATCATTGTATTATTTTTGAATAGGGGTCATACTTATATGCAATATCTACTGTCCTGATAGTCTGACGGATTGACGCCACCAAGACCGAAACGTCGACTCCATCATGTATTTCTGAGGTATTTGTTGATCTTTAGTGACCATTATTTTTATCAGGAAATATGTCATTATCAATCTTGTTGGAATATATGTTCTTCATGAACTGTTAGTTTAATTTGATTTTACCTCTTTTCATAATTTGTTGCTGATTTAATTTTCCATTTGTACTCCTTTTTAATGAATAATTGATATATAAACAAATTTATATTTTCAAACAAATAAGATACTCCTGTGTTTTTGTTCTCTTGAATTAAATTCATTGCTGTTGTCGTAGGATACTTGGGTGGATGTTCTTATGAGACCCGCCTCTAGAATAATTTGAGAACAGTCACTCATTGAATCTTATTGAAATAAAACCCCTTTTAGGCGCTCTCTACCTATTATTGTTTAACTTCTAAAAGTGGCATTTCTAAAATAGTAAAAATAAATCTGTGCACACCATTGCGCAGCATTTATCATGTCCATTCCACACATACCAAATATGATATACTTATTTTGTTTTATTTAGGCATTATCCAATAAGGGGGAGTTCTCAATGTTATCCTATTAAGGGCAGAGAGCACACGCACTCTGCACTGCTAACCAGTGCTAAAGTGCCTAGAGTCTTAAAACACCAACACCATGTTAGAAAAAAAAGATTAGGAGGAAGGCAATAAGTTTAGGGATGACCCTGCAAGAAGGGCCAAGCCCAAAATTAATTATTTTTTAAAATATTGATTTTCATTCCATACCAAATGGGAATTTCATAAATGTATTCAATTTTATATTGTCTATTCAAAGATCCAAAGAACAAATTTACCCAACTCTGGCCAAGTAATCAGCCATGTATCAGCATACAAAACTGCCATGGGGCAAGGAACTAGTAGACCAACTGAATAATCTTAACTTAATCAATGTCATGGAGATTGCTGCAATAACAAAAGATAATGTTCTTCCGGAGCCGACATTTAGAGGGAGGGGCTGCTCATCCACAATTATGTGATTAGGTCTTCACCTTCCCTGTCTTAGAGGTCAGCCTGTTAAAAGCAGAAATTATTGCCACAACTTTTGGGGACCGTAACCTAATCCAAATAGCCCTAAGATTATCCCCTGGACCATCGCCCAATATAGAATGTGGTGCCAGGAATTTATCTCCCTCTACGGATAATCTAAGATTGTTGTAGCAAAGGCGTTAATAACACTGAAATATTCTGTACAATGGCCAGGGAAAACGTGAGCCTTATTAACTCTTGCCTGTCAGCTCAGGACCCACACCTGAAGTAATTAATTATTTTACCAAACTTTGTGGATCTATTGAATCTTTCTTGTCAAAAGCCACAATCATAGGGCAATGCGAACCTAGATGGTTTAATCATGAGTGTTCAGAGGCTAATAGGCAGTTACGTAAGGCCCTGTCACATAGCCCAAGGAGTAATTCACTGGTTAAGTTGTCAAGGCAGAAGTATAAGTCGGTAATTGCTAAAAGTAAGAAAGAATTAATAAATGAGCACTGGGACGCGCTTCTTAATGCTACCAGCTTAAAACACAGGAATATATTTCGGTCCACTGTCAAAGATCTATGAACAATGGGACAGCTGTTAACTCCCATAAGCTACAACATAACAAAAGCAACCTGGAAAAGTAATTTTTCTACAATCTGCCTAGCGCCCGCATTGGAACTCGACCCTTTTAAGCATAGGACCCAACCTAGGGTCCCAATATCGATAATAGAGATTGAGGAGGCATTCTGTCAGAGCGTGGGCAAAAATAAATCCCCAGGCACAGATGGGTTATCCATTGACCTCATCAAACACAAACCCGATTTTTGATCCCTGCTATTGTTAAAAGTTTTAATTAATTTGCCTAACGCTCTATTGCAAAGTCATGGTCCACTAGTATTATTGTCCCAATTTTTTAAAAAGGCGACCGCTCTCAACCGAGCTGCTACAGGCCGATTTCTCTGATAGATAACACCCTCAAAAAGCCAGCTTAAAAACTGGAATATATTTTGGTCCACTGTCAAAGATCTAAGAACAATGGGACAGCCGTTAACTCTCATAAGCTGCGACATAATAAGTGCAACCTGGGAATGTAACTTTTCTACAGTCTGCCTAGCGCCTGCACTGGAACTCCCCCCTATTAAGCATAGGACCCAACCTAGGATCCCAATATCGATAATAGAGGTTGAGAAGGCCATCCATCAGAGCTTCGGCAACAAAGCCCCAGGCCCAGATGGGTTACCCATTGACCTCATCAAAAACAAACCCTATTTTTTAGCCCCACCATTGTTAAAAGTTTTTAATAATTTGACTAACGCTCTATTGCCAAAGTCAAGGTCCACCAGTATCATTGTCCCAAATTTAAAAAAGGCAACCGCTCGCAACCGAACAGCTACAGGCTGATTTCTCCAATAGATAACACCCTCAAAATTTTGGGTAGAGTTTTATATAATACAATTTTAACTTGGGCTGAGGATAGTCACATTTTTAGAGCAATGTTAATTAGGATTCTGGAGCAAAGTAGAAAAGAATCTAAACTTGATCATTGGGTAATATACTATAGCATAGCACTCTCCACTTTATCTAGCTTTTATGGACCTGATCTCTGTCTTTGATTTTGTTAACAAGTCCCGCTTATGGTCCATTCTTTTAGCAAATGGTTTGGAGGAGGCCCTTGTGCATGTTTTTGCCTGCTTACATACAGACCTAAAGGCAAGGGTCAGGATTAGTTGCGGGGGTGAAGTGTCTAATGACATTTTTGAAGGAAGAGGGGTCAGGCAAAGGTGTGTCTTAGCCCCCCTTCTTTGTATCATTTATATCAATAACCTACATAAATCATTGATCACACTCACTGATGTCACTGATGACATACCCAGAATCAAAGGTAAAACCCTACCGGTGCTTTTATACGCTGATGATGCGGTTTTAATTGGACGCACACCCAATGCACTATGCACTTTAGTATGGGGATTTACGGACATTATGACCAGTTTAGACTTATATACCAATTTCAGGAAATCATTTATAATGTTCTGCGGGCCAAGGAAATAAGCCTTAATCTCCATTTCCATGGGAGTTCAAAAGTTAACTTGCGCTAGCACTTTCCCATACCTGAGGTTGGGCTTTGCTGTGAACAGCACCCAGTCTGCACATGTAGTGTTTTGTAAGATTAAGTTCTCAAAGGCCACCAATTCAATCCTTAGCCTTCCCCGCCCAAAAAGATCTGGGGCAATTTTAGCAATTTTAAGGATTTTTAAATCACAGAGCAAACCTATAGCAACCTATGGCGCAGAGGTTTGGGGTATTGCTAAAAGCTCCCATCTTCAACAAGAGGAAAACAGATACTGCAGAAAGCTCCTGGGTGCACCAATCTCCACTCCTAAGTATATATGCCACAGGAAACAAAACTAAGCTATATTCAAGATTTTATAAGGGCACTCCCCACATTGTTTTGGCTTGCTGGGGTATACAAGAGCATAAAAAGTGTTAATTTTGAAGGGTTGTTTTTATACCTAAAAACAGCCGCGAAAGTTTTTAGGTCAGCACTGTATGCACCTTATAGTGCGGAAAGATTACAAAGGGAAACTGTTGTTAATTTTATATCCATTGAGCAAACTGAACATTGTTGCCTAGCTATAATATATTACTGATGTCACACTGGGAAAGAGGACTTCTTTTCCGCTTAAGGGCTGGGACTGTAAAATATTTGCTCTGTTTTCCCTTGGGTATAATGCAAAACTCGATTACCTGTGATGCAAGGCGGATTGGCCATAGTGGGCACCAGGCATTTCCCCAGTGGGCCGCTAGGGTGGGGGCCGATTTTGGGCCCCTGGGGGCCGTTTTTGTTAAAGGGCCGTTTTTGCAGCATAGCTGCAAAATCAGACCCTGTAACAAAATCGACCAAAACCAGCCCTGGCAAACAGCTCGGCTACTCCCAGGGGGTCCAGCCGAGCTCTGTTCCCAGTCCGGCCCTACTGTGATGGACAAAGTGGACAAACACTCTTACACGTTTTATTTTTCTGTAAGTACTATACAAAATATGCACAATGGCTGCTAATAACATTTAAAATAAATTGTTACCTATCCAATTAGCTTATGCATTTAGCAGTACACTCAAATTGGAAAATGATGAATTGATTATGCGTGTTGGTACTTTTTTGTGAACAGCTACAGGGGCTGGCAAACAATATGTAACCCATGAAGCCCATCTGTAACTCGTTTTTAGTATTATGTATTTTTGATTAAGTTAACGTAATTGCTTTTATTGTGTAGTCCATCTGTCTCTCTGTTTTATTGTTATTTTAACTCTTGTATGCGCTCTACTTTTATGGATACAGTGTTATTTGAATAATGTCTTTCGGATTGGATTTGGTTATTGCACACCCTCCTAAACTTTACAATTTACATCTTAAATATCTTCAATATGATAACAACACTATTTTGCTGAGGCAAACTCCTATAGGTCTACAATGATTAATTGCTGAATTTGATTAATACATTTTAAGTAATGTCTTCAAGCTGAATGTTAAGAAAACACAAATTATGGAAATTGGTCGAGTGAAGTTTAAATCTAGATCCTGGAAAGCGAGAGGTGGGGCAATTGTTGTGAAGACGTATAAACACCTGGGAATTGTATTTGACAAAAAACGTCTTGTTTAAAAGTCATTTGAAGTTCTAAGGTCAAAAACACCATCTTTAATATATGCTTTCAAATTGCTTCATAAATCATTGAGATGTCAATCATACTAACACCTTCTTAAAATCTTGGGAGCCAAGCTACAGCCAACTATTGCATATGGCTCACCCATCACCAAGGGAAAAGATGCAAAATTATTGGATTTAATTGTGATTAAGGTTTGTAAACCTGTCTTTGTAATTGCTAGGTCAATTGGCCAACCCAAAATCCATTTGAAGTTTGGTCTCCAAAGACAGTCAATGGTGGGGCAAGGGTCATTTTGGAAATGTATGCATTCCTTGTTTTTATCTTATCTTGACTCCCTTGCTAACTTCTTGTACGGAATAAATTACTCTATGCTGGTGCTTAGAGATTGTACATTTTAACATGTTTTCAAAGGTATGACTTGCAGTCAGGGTTCTCGGAAAGGACTAAGTTCAATTATAAACAGTTTTTAAATAGAAAGATAAAGACTAACTCATTTATTATCAATAAAGAGGCTTTAGTGGCAAAAAAACAATCCTAGTCAGTGATTAATTCTCATGAGACTGTGCAAATACAGCCCTATTTGACTACCTACTTTCCGGCATATATGAGGGTTTCATTTTTAAAACAAGACTTGGTAGCTACCGCACTAAAGATGGTACACTGAATTGGATACAACACTGGCCAACCAATGAAATGAATGTAGACTGTGTGGGTGAAACTGTATTGCATATTGTGTGCCTGCCCTAAACTGCTTAATGTACCTCATGAATGGAACACGTGTAAATATGGAACCAGTTATAAATTATAACTTAAGACTAAGGGGCCGATTACAATGTTGGTTGGCTTCCTGACCGACATCACGATTTTCAATTCCGAATGCCAAATTACAACTGAGGTGGTCAGAATTGAAACTGGCCGGACATTCCAGCTGGTTCCGACGGGCTTGAGTAACTCATTGGCCAGGCAGAGACCACACCGTAATCCCAATAAGACTGCATCTCCGCTGTCTCGATTACGATGCTGTTTTCTGTGCCGGCCTTTCCAACATAGAAATGCTGTCAGAAAGTGACTTAGGGGGCTACTAACAGCCCCCCTTGCCTCCCCGGCCTGTGGTGCCCCCCTGTAAATCCCTGCACCCTGTGGCAGGCACCTTGCGGTGCCTGCCACAGAGTTGAGGGATTTAAATAAACTCCCATTTCTCTATGGGAGCTTGTGCTAAGGCCAATTTATGACCATGGCACAAGCTCCCATTGAGAAATGGGAGTATGAAACTACACAGTGTGCAGTCACATCATAATCGGGCGGTCGGGACTGCCGACTGGAGATCTGTCGGTCTCAAATCCGCTTACGGTGTCGGTCTGGGGAAACTCCGACTGAAATTGTAATCAGCCCCTGAATGTCTAAGATGTGGGATACATTGCTTGGCAGCATCCAAACAGGCATCCAGAGGTATGTATCCAATTTATGTGAATTTGTGTTGAAGCAAAAATCTCAAAGCAGTCAGAAGGTTCCTTTCAGATAGAATTTGGGGAAAGGATGTTTGAGGGCTTCTCGTAGTCAGTTCTTCTACTGTGATTTTCCCAGACTAATATTACTCTAGCTTATGATGTTACTGAATTAGGAACAATATACCTTCTGGGGGCCACAAGACACTTGAGAATGTTCCCGCTGGAATTGGGTGTTGTCTAAATATGAGGACGCATATGTTCTGCTTAGCAAGTCATGTCTTTCCCAAACTACCACTTGAAGATGGCCTGTTCAACAGTAGTTGGGCATCAAAAACATACTACCCAAGAGTTGCCTCAGGATTTGGCAGGAATAATTTACTCATGCACAGTCACTTTGGGGACCACAGGATGTGCTATTAGGTAAAAAAACATGAGTAACCGATCCTAAAGCCAGGGCTAAGAATACACAATGATTGCCCTCAAAGCTTCTGACTCATGTGTCATCTAGGATCACACAGCTCTCTGTCAGGCACAAACTCTTAGGACACTTGGAATTGAATCAGCAGGCAACATATTTAAGGAAGCAATACAGATTGTGGTCTCATTCGTTCAAAGTAGGTGCTTGCCCTTCGATAAGGTGCAATGGCATACTGCTAGATGCAGCCTACTGCTAGATACAGACTAGCTATGGTCATTTCCTTTTTGAAAATCCATTTTATTATTAAATCTCCTATTGTGCGCATGCACCATTTTCTATACTTTTGATATGGTTAGCAAGCATTACATTTCTCAGATGTGAGTCCCTTGCTCACTTTGCCACTGGATTCAAGCAAGCCTGGCTGAAGACGGCTGGAATGCCAGAAACTGGTCCTAGGAAGCTTGTTTCCGGTCCAGGGAAGGCATGGCTTGGCAGATCGGGCTGGACTGTTCCCATGAGGAACAGGGTCAGACTGATTTGCATATGGCCATGTCTGAACTGGGGTGGCAGAGTGGGCTAAAGAACGGTGATGGATTAAACCCAGATCTTTTGACTGGGTGTGAGTGTTTGATTGGGTCAGATGCTCCGTCCATCACCACCCCCTTTTGAACCACTTTGTTTGCCATACGTTTGGCAGGGTATGGTCAGACGTGAGTCCCTTTCTCACTTTGCCACTGGATTCAAGCAAGCCTGGCTGAAGACGGCTGGAATGCCAGAAACCGGTCCTAGGAAGCTTGTTTCCGTTCCAGGAAGGCATGGCTTGGCAGTTCGGGCTGGACTGTTTCCATGAGGCACAGGGTCAGACTGATTTGCATATGGCCATGTCTAAACTGGAGTGGCAGAGTGGGCTAAAGAACGGTGATGGATCAAACCCAGATCTATTGACTGGGTGTGAGTGTTTGATTGGTTCAGATGCTCCGTCCATCACTACCCCCTTTTGTACCACTTTGTTTGCCATAAGTTTGGCAGGGTATGCTCAGACGTGAGTCCCTTGCTCACTTTGCCACTGGATTCAAGCAAGCCCGGCTGAAGACGGCTGGAATGCCAGAAACCGGTCCTAGGAAGCTTGTTTCCGGTCCAGGGAAGGCATGGCTTGGTAGTTCGGGCTGGATTGTTCCCATGAGGCACAGGGTCAGACTGATTTGCATATGGCCATGTCTGAACTGGGGTGGCAGAGTGGGCTAAAGAACGGTGATGGATTAAACCCAGATCTTTTGACTGGGTGTGAGTGTTTGATTGGTTCAGATGCTCCGTCCATCACCACCCCCTTTTGTACCGCTTTGTTTGCCATAAGTTTGGCAGGGTATGCTCAGACGTGAGTCCCTTGCTCACTTTGCCACTGGATTCAAGCAAGCCTGGCTGAAGACGGCTGGAATGCCAGAAACCGGTCCTAGGAAGCTTGTTTCCGGTCCAGGGAAGGCATGGCTCGGCAGTTCGGGCTGGACTGTTCTCATGAGGCACAGGGTCAGACTGATTTGCATATGGCCATGTCTGAACTGGGGTAGCAGAGTGGGCTAAAGAACGGTGATGGATTAAACCCAGATCTTTTGACTGGGTGTGAGTGTTTGATTGGTTCAGATGCTCCGTCCATCACCACCCCCTTTTGTACCGCTTTGTTTGCCATAAGTTTGGCAGGGTATGCTCAGACGTGAGTCCCTTGCTCACTTTGCCACTGGATTCAAGCAAGCCTGGCTGAAGACGGCTGGAATGCCAGAAACCGGTCCTAGGAAGCTTGTTTCCGGTCCAGGGAAGGCATGGCTTGGCAGTTCGGGCTGGACTGTTCCCATGAGGCACAGGGTCAGACTGATTTGCATATGGCCATGTCTGAACTGGGGTGGCAGAGTGGGCTAAAGAACTGTGGTAAATAAATAATTAATTACCGGTTCTCTTTTTCAGGATACTCATATAAACAGATAGCTCAATAAATAAGAGTCAAGATTCGAGGTAGCTGGAGTCTACAGGCTTTAATCAGACATAAAGGACAGGAACAGGACAGCCTGCATGGGAATGGGATGGCAGCTGCCGGGGGCAGGATCTGGGAATTGGCTAGCTTTTAATAACAGTGCACAATATTTATAGTTAAACAAATACATTACATTCAATACAGGGGGCGTAGCAGTAGGCGTGGTTTGTAGCAGTCGCGAAAGATAAGGCATAAAGTGGGTGTAACAAGAGGTGTGTACAGGGCGTATACATAGACATGTGATGCAAACGTAACAGAATATGTCATAAACGGGGCGGAAACATGGAGGGGGCTACCTGAGCAGCTGGGACCTCTAACCTAGTGGTGCGCGTAAACTGGCAATGACGTGTTACCAGGGAGAACTGGGGGCTATGACTTCTGCACTAGAAGAGGAGACGAAAGTCTGGAGGGTCAGAGCGACATGTACCCAGGCATATCTAGTATCTGGTGTTTAGAGTACATGTTGATAGAATCCAAAAGTTATCAGGGCAAAGGCTAACAGACACTAAGACTGGTGCATGCATAATTCTATATGTAGTGCGTGTGCGAGGAATATTCTATGAATATTAATACAGTATTTCTCTTACATGGAGACATAAAGGCTAGACCATGACGGAAACTATTGATGTGATTCAGTAGCTTAGGAATGCAGAGAAGGAGGGCTGGACTGATAACTAGAAACATAACATACTCTTGGCAGACTGGGAGGCAGAGCCAGGCCTAGCCGGGCACTGCGAGGCATGAAAGTAAGTGAAGGGTCAGGGATACAGGTGGGGGCTGTATCGCTCCTCGGAGAGTTCAGGAAACAGGAGCTGAATCTGAGTCCGGGCCCTTTTGAGGCCTAGAAACGGGGACAATTCAATGAATTAACGTGCACACTGTAAAACGTGGCAACGTAGCTTTACATAGGCCTAATATTCGTTGTATTCACGAGGACTGGAAACTGACATACTAGAGATGGACACAACTGTAATTGCGTCTTTAATTGATCAGAAGGGAATACATGCATATCGATCATGCACATATGACATAACATGGGGAACACGTAGGCACATATAACATGGTAAAATTTACTTTTCCACATTCCCTCCTTGTGCCCTACGTTTCCATCAGGAAACATCAATATTCATGATACCATCTATCATTTCATATAGCATCATTTGCTCGTCTCGAATTGTCTTGGAACGGGATTTAGGACTAGGAATACAAGAGATAGCACACATGCCGCAAATCGCAGGGCCACATTGTATACAGAGGCAGCAACTGAATATGATCATTACTGCAATACCTAGGAATGACAATACTTTCCATCCCCAGGCAGATATAATACTCCAGAGCCAACTGGACCATGTCCAGGTGCCTGGATTCTGGTGTAATTGATGGGCAATTTTATGAAGTCTGGTTATAGCTGAATAAACAGACGGCGCGTTATTAGGAATGAAAATGCAGCAACTAGATCCGATGACTCTACATGCTCCTCCTCTATCGGCCAGTATGACGTCAAGAACGAGACGATTTTGGAGCACGACAAATCTCATAGCAGATTGCTCTTCAGTTAAGTTACCTAGAGCAGAAGTAGTCTCATTCACTACTGCTTCGAGGGTTCTGGTTAGTCTACGTATTAACTTACTATTCTGGATAGGTCCTATAAAGAAGAAGAAACCTTTATTGAAATCTTGATATTGTTCTAGAGTAGTTTCAGTTTGATCGACAATTGGGGACTCAATCTCCCTTCTATGTCTGACGTGTACTATATGTGTGTTTCTATGATAATCAGATGGGGCTAGAAAAACTGGTGGCAGTAGGAAGGCAATGTAACATGTTCCATCCCAATCGAGGGGCAGACGAATATATGCGGTCTGACCACAAACAAAATAAGAATGACGTGAGGCTTTGAAAATAGATTTCCCACTGTCACTATACTCGACAGTAGTAGTACAATCACTATGTCCTACATGTGCGGAACCATTATTTCTGACACATAATTCGCCTTTGACTGGTAGTACTGAAATAGCAGGT
Organism: Lissotriton helveticus; assembly: GCF_964261635.1. Taxonomy (NCBI): domain Eukaryota; kingdom Metazoa; phylum Chordata; class Amphibia; order Caudata; family Salamandridae; genus Lissotriton; species Lissotriton helveticus. The sequence continues at coordinate 345,235,050 of NC_136067.1, read as the reverse complement.
AAGTCTGGAGTAGTCTAACAACTACAAACTTAGCGGTCTTATTGAGGATTCAGCCGTAGTCCTCTGCTCATCTACACCTTGTCTAAAGTACAAGGGTGTGAATGAAATAAACCAACAAACCAGATCACAAGATGTGAAGAACCAGTAACGTGAGTCCCCACTGGTGTAGGATGCCCATCAACAGTCTTGTAATGATCAATATTATCATTTGGTAGTCCTAATCGGGTATTGTGTCTCTAGATCATTGAGACCAGCATACCCCGATAACCAGATATGGGGTAGCGACCCACAATCACTCGGTACTACCACATGATGTTGATGTGATGGGGAGTGCAGTGTAGACAAAGAAAAAGTGGTGATCTTAAAAAAGGATAGGGAGCTCAACCCAGAAACCTTTAATAATTGTTTGCCCCTTCCTTCCTAAAAACAAGAACAGTGTAATATCATCATCGCAGTCCCAACAAATAGCTGCGAGGAGACCAACATGTTTCAGCCACTCAGGGGTGAGTCCTTCGGCTTTCGTCAGGGTCTCTGTTCTATAACAATACTACTGCATTAATTAGTGAATAAAGTGTTAAACAAAATAATATGTGTAAAAAACACACAAGTAAAAAAACCAGTAAAGGATATGATTTTCCCTCAGCTGTTTCAACTCCTCTCTTCGGCAACTGGTCGTATATGTACTGTTTAGAGGGGACAAACGTGCAGGAAAAACACAATCTATTACACTGGTCTGCATAGAACATAATATATTGTCCAAAAGGGTGTATTCTAGCTTATTTACTCACCCAGTGTGTCCGGGGAGTGGACCTCACCTCTTCCTGGACCTGGCTCAGGATATATGAGACCCCGCTCTACAATAACAGAAACCGCCTGCGTCAGCTACACACACCGGACAACCAAACATGCAGCTACTCTGGTAATGTATATTCCTACGCAAAGCAAGGTTTTCTGTATATGGAGTAGAATTAACCCCTATCCGTAGGTTCACAACACACCTACCCTCCACCTCCCTGCACGCTACAGGCTAAGTTAATATGGGTTCTCACAGTTCCCAATACATAGCATAAAACTAGCACAATGGCATGCCCAGTATAACAAGCTAGCTAGGCAGGTAACCATACCTGTCCGTCGGTGTCGCTAGCCGTGACTGAGTCAGGGGGAGGCACAGTCCCCAGTGCTCTCTGACTACTTCAATGTTAGGCTATGGAACAATCAACCAATCGGTACCGGCGAGGGAGGGGCTAGCCGAATCGCCACCTCCTCACACGGCACTCTGTATTGTCATTGTGACAGATCCTTTGCCAATTACCTCGTTTTCAATGTCCCCTGATGGTACATGGACACGATCACACAACTGTCTTAACCGGGGTCCGCACTCGATCGCGGCCCCGAGTGCGTCCTCTCGCGAGAACGGACCGGTAGAGGACTACAAAATGACGTCACGTCATGAGTGATTGTAGTTCTCTGCGCGACCACGGAAGGATTTCCACATTACTCTTCCTTGCGTGGCCTGGAGCAGTGTCTCCTTGAGCGTCTGAGACCGACTGGGAATCCAATCCATACTTAACAAAGTACTACTCAAGCTACGTGTATGGAAAAATATGACAATAATTACTCGCTCGTTCATCCAATAGTATAGAACTACACAATGACATCATAACTTTGATGAGTGTAGTTTATTAGGTTGTTATAGGCTGTGAGAATATAAACAGACTATCACCTATCTAGTAATAAAGGGCACAGCGTGAGACGTCACACTTAGCGTCATAAGTGCAAAAACATTAAACCAGAATAGCTGATTGCTGTTGGAACATTCAATCAAAAAATTGCAATCAAAAAATTCCACGTGGCGAAATATACATCACGCTACACATGGACTCCTAAAGTACCCAATACTTTAATGCTGGAATTAAGCGCAGGGTATTCGTAAAAAACGAACCCCTATCCAAAGTCGGTGCATACCAAAGAAGACAGGTTCATCGTGTCAGATGACAAGGAGCGCTAACTAGGTCGCCCTGTCATGGGGGCAATGGGAAAAATGAGCCCAAGCCGGAGCACACAGTAGGCGACGTGCTCTTAGAAAATTCAATAGGTCATGAGCTAAAGACGCTATAGCCAGATACTAAATAATGTGTTTTGCAAAAACAAATCCACTTGACATCTGGTGTAAGATGTAAGCCGCGCATCACACTATCTATAAGGATCGCGTTGATCAAGACAAGGAGACCCATGGAATGTCATCATTCAGCCCTCGTTTGTGTGTCCCCAATTTAAACACCCACTTCTGTTCAAGAACAAAAAGGTATCTAGACACATCACTCACATGTGGTGGAATGTATGGTTTATCCAGAACATGCCATTTGAAGTCTGTTTCGGCATGATTACACGTGAGAAAGTGCTTCGTCAGTTTGGAGACATCTTTCCTGCAACGGAAAGTGCTCTTGTGTTCCTGCATCCTCACACGTACCTTTCTCGTGGTCATGCCCACGTATCTTTCATTACACGTGCACGTGATGAGGTAGATCAGGTTGGTGCTGTTGCAGTTGGTAAACTGCCGCAGCTCCCAAGGCTTATCCGTACCAATGTCCACACTCGTGACTTTAGTCGTTAGAGGGCAGATGGAGCACCCCCCGCAAGGATGATGCCCCACTACCGGCGGGAGATCCCATAATGTCCCTAGCTCTCTCCTGGGTATAGTCTTGGGTCGTGTATGTACCAGGCGGTCCCTCAGGTTGGTTGAACGTTTGAAGGCGAATAGAGGAAAGGGGATCTTTTCTCCACCGCTATTCAAAATTCTCCAGTGTTTTTTGATCACTTTTTGAACATGGTTGATTTGGTGTTGAAGGTGCTCACTAGGGTTAAGCGATCCAGTGGGAGTTTCTCTGTGCGTGGTTCCAAGAGAGCAGCCCGATGGTTATTAGCTGCTCGCTTGTATGAGCGTTGAACCAAATGCTTAGGGTAATGCCTCTCTATCAGTTGTTTAGAAAGCTCATTTGCATGGAGTTTAAAAGTGTCTGGAGTTGAGCAGTTCCGATGGACTCGAAGAAACTGTCCAAAGGGCAAATTGTCCCTCAAGGACTTGGGGTGTTGACTTTCATACAGGAGCAATGAGTTCCTTGCCATTGGCTTTTTGTACAGTTCACTCTCCAAGCCCCTCAACGTGCTGTAGATAGAGAGGTCCAGGAAAGGGAGTCTATCTTTGCTCATTTCCATCGTGAACCGGAGATAGTTGTTTTGACTATTAAGCCATTGGTGAAATTGTCCAGCCGATTCACTCGTCCCTCTCCACACCATCAAGATATCATCAATATATCTTTTCCACCAAATAATGGATGGAAAGAAAGGATTGGTGGGATGCAGGACTGTCGACTGTTCAAATTGATGGACATATAGATTCGCCAGCGAAGGGGCAAAAATACTCCCCATGCTGGTCCCAGAGACTTGATGGTATATCTGGTCCTCGTACATGAAGAAGTTTTCCTTCATGGCTATGGTAGCCAGAGCCATAATGAAGGGTACTGGAGTGATGGAATCCAGTTCCGATTCACCCAGGATGGACCTGATGGTATCCAGGGTCGCATCCTGGGGAATTGAGGTATACAGGGACTCAACGTCCAGAGAGATCAGATAATCTGTCTCTCGATCAAAGGCAATCTCGGGGATCACTCTCAGGACGTCAGCAGTGTCCTTAAGAAACGTGGGCATTGTGCTCACCAAGGGTTTTAGAAAATGATCAGCAAATGCTGAAAGCGGTTCAAGTAATGAGCCCTGGCCTGAAATTATGGGCCTCCCTGGGGGCGGTCTCTGTGGCTTATGCACCTTAGGTAAGGTGTAAAAATAAGGCATGATGGGATGCTTAGCCTGCAGGAATGATGCCTCTGCGGGGGTAATCCAGCCTTCAGCCAAGGCTTCTTCAACCAAGACTTTGATCTCCCTCGTAAGTCTGGGAGTAGGGTCCGTAGTTAGTAGATGGTAGGCATCGGTATTGCTCAACTGTCGGAGACACTCTGCCCTATAGGTGTCCACATTTTGTACCACAATGGCGCCCCCTTTATCGGCGGGCTTCACAATTATAGTGCTGTCTTGCGTCAGTGATTTAAGACCCTGTCTCTCTGCCGTGGTGAGATTATTGTATCGTGGTCTGGAGCTGTATTGTATGAGATCTATTTCATTCTTAACAGCTAGTTCAAAGGTAAGAACTTGAGTAGGTATGGCATGTGAGGGGGGTGAAAAAGTAGATTTGTTCCTCAAGCCTGTGTTAGTGTCTCGCTCCTCCTCCGATTCCTCAGAGTTCTTATTCTTGAAGAAATAATGGAGCCTCAGTTTGCGAAAAAACTGCGCTAGTTCCATTTGTAAAACAAATGGATCGCCCTCATCAGTGGTCACAAAACCAAGGCCCTTATTCAACACAGCTTCCTCTATGTCAGTTAAAGTTCTTGAACTGAGATTGACCACCAAACTCTGTTTGGGTTTGCTTATTGATTTTGAGCATTCCGTCTCGTTTGACTCCGAGTTCCTGCGTGTGGGCCTGTTGTATCCTCCCACTGGACCTGAGGTTGTCCCTGTGCCGGTCTTCTTTTGCCCCGTGACCGCCTGGGGCCACGCGCTAAAAAAGGCTGGCTATTGAAGTTTTGGAAACCTGGAAACGGGCCCATCGGTGGTGCGAAATTACCTGGATACCCCCAGGGTCCCGGAGGCCACCACGGTTGGCCGGGCATGTTGTACTGGCCCCTATAATTCTGTGATCTCCCGCCTCTGCCTCGGTAGTTACCGACATTGGAAGATTGATTACTAGTCTCAGAATCACTCCCTGAATCCGTACCTGATCCTGAATAATTTGATCCATATGCTCTCCCTCTCTTATTAAATTCAGGAGCTTTGTAGTTATCGCTAGTGTAGGGATAAACAGTTTCCAAACTAAACTTGGCCAGGTCTTTCTTGAACTTCTCAAGTTTAGTCTGAAGTATCGAATCAGCAAATTCTTTATTAGCTTTATCAGATTCGTCTTTGTTCTTCTTGAAAGTGGCACTAATGGTAGCCTTAATTTTGCCCTCCAACACTTGTATTTCTACTAAAATGGCGTCTGATATCCGTTTGGCTGTGCTGATAATCAGAATTAGCCAGTCACGGGTACAGCGCCAAGCGATCATTGACCAGTCCTTCAGGAATGGTTTGTCACTCAGAAAAAGTCGTGGAGCATTGGTAACGATAAGCCCGGGAGGTGCGCAACTGGCTCTCATATACTCTGCCATGATGACCCCATGAGTCTGAGTCCGCGATTGCGACTTTTTTAAGGCCAGCACTTTAGTCCAGTCATCTGTTGCATTCACTGTGGGTGTAGGCAGTGTATCTAAGAGACTAGGCATATTGTCTAAGATAGAGTGGAACATGGCGTCGTCATACGCTAAGCCATGGCGTTCAGCCATTGTAGCAATACAGTGGAGGGGACAGGAGGTATAAGAAACCTAAAGATAAAAAGTCAAAATATTATCCACTTCTTACTAATGGAAATGAAATGATCGCTGTTATTCTGGATCAATCTATAATAGCCCGCAGCTGCACGCTGCTCTGAACATAGAAAAACACGAGTTTATACAGGGCTAGAGGGATGTTTATAGACCTAGCCTAAGTATTATCCCCCATAGGAATCAACTAACAACTACAAACTTAGGGGTCTTATTGAGGATTCAGCCGTAGTCCTCTGCTCATCTACACCTTGTCTAAAGTACAAGGGTGTGAATGAAATAAACCAACAAACCAGATCACAAGATGTGAAGAACCAGTAACGTGAGTCCCCACTGGTGTAGGATTCCCATCAACAGTCTTGTAATGATCAATATTATCATTTGGTAGTCCTAATCGGGTATTGTGTCTCTAGATCATTGAGACCAGCATACCCCGATAACCAGATATGGGGTAGCGACCCACAATCACTCGGTACTACCACATGATGTTGATGTGATGGGGAGTGCAGTGTAGACAAAGAAAAAGTGGTGATCTTAAAAAAGGATAGGGAGCTCAACCCAGAAACCTTTAATAATTGTTTGCCCCTTCCTTCCTAAAAACAAGAACAGTGTAATATCATCATCGCAGTCCCAAAAAATAGCTGCGAGGAGACCAACATGTTTCAGCCACTCAGGGGTGAGTCCTTCGGCTTTCGTCAGGGTCTCTGTTCTATAACAATACTACTGCATTAATTAGTGAATAAAGTGTTAAACAAAATATTATGTGTTTTTTTTTTTTTTACTTGTGTGTTTTTTACACATATTATTTTGTTTAACACTTTATTCACTAATTAATGCAGTAGTATTGTTATAGAACAGAGACCCTGACGAAAGCCGAAGGACTCACCCCTGAGTGGCTGAAACATGTTGGTCTCCTCGCAGCTATTTGTTGGGACTGCGATGATGATATTACACTGTTCTTGTTTTTAGGAAGGAAGGGGCAAACAATTATTAAAGGTTTCTGGGTTGAGCTCCCTATCCTTTTTTAAGATCACCACTTTTTCTTTGTCTACACTGCACTCCCCATCACATCAACATCATGTGGTAGTACCGAGTGATTGTGGGTCGCTACCCCATATCTGGTTATCGGGGTATGCTGGTCTCAATGATCTAGAGACACAATACCCGATTAGGACTACCAAATGATAATATTGATCATTACAAGACTGTTGATGGGAATCCTACACCAGTGGGGACTCACGTTACTGGTTCTTCACATCTTGTGATCTGGTTTGTTGGTTTATTTCATTCACACCCTTGTACTTTAGACAAGGTGTAGATGAGCAGAGGACTACGGCTGAATCCTCAATAAGACCCCTAAGTTTGTAGTTGTTAGTTGATTCCTATGGGGGATAATACTTAGGCTAGGTCTATAAACATCCCTCTAGCCCTGTATAAACTCGTGTTTTTCTAAGTCTGGAGTAGTATCAGACTGAACATTCAATACCATAAAATTCGAAGAATAATTACCTAAATTATATACTTCATTTTCTAGATCTAACCCTGTTCTATGGGGGAGACCTTGCTTGTCTGGAAAACATGTTCTATTCAGAAGGGACATATCATTTGAAGATGACGTTAACATGGACCATGCTCCACACGAACCATTATGTGAAAACGGATAAGGAAAGAGTGGCAGAACTCCCTTCGGTGTCTGGAAAGGGGGGAGTCGACCACACACCCAACAATTAGTGGCATTGCTGGTCTGGTGTGAATAGTGTAACATTCGGATGAATGTATTATTACGCATAGCAAGACGATAGGATAGCTCGTGAGGAGGCAGATCACTAAATGTGTGCTCTACCGTAGCATTAGCAAACTTATTTATATGCGAAATTGGAAAACATAAATGTAATGCATAACTTGTGCAGGTAACCATCAAACTTAGAAACAATAAGAAACTTAGAAAAACGATACATCGTATAGAGTTTTGACTAACTCTCTCACTATGGGGGTCTATCTCATACATGTCAGATACCTGTCTAACCGTTTCACCCGAGAGGGACTTAGACAATTAAACTGGCTGACTTATTTTGCTAGACCGGAGTTTCTTTTTATACTCCTGTTGCGGAGTTTCCTCTAACAGGGAAGGCTTGAGTTCAGAGTCTGTTTTTAGGCAGTCCTTAGAAATGGAACAGTCCTTTGCAAAAGATTTTTCACGAAGTCCCTGGAATTTCTTGATATGGGACAGATGGACCCACCCCTTGCGGCCCTCCAACTTCACGGCCGTGCGGGTGGTCAGGAGAACAAGTCGCGGCTCCTTCCAACGAGGCTCCAGCGGACTTGAACGATCAAAGTTCCTTACAAGGACGAGGTCCCCTGGTATGACCTTGTGCGGTTTCACTTCAGTATTGTCTGGAAATGCAGCGGCAACCTGTGAACGACAAGAGTGTAGGGCAGACATCAAGGAAGCTAGGTAATCTGTCAACATATTGCTGGAAACATCTGTAATACTGCGGGGTCTAGGTGTACCCCACATATTTGGGGGGCGGCCGAATACGACCTCATAAGGGGACAGACCTGATCTGGAATGTGCGACCATTCTCATGTAGAATAAAGCAACTGGCAGGGCAACTAGCCAGTCTACACCTTTCTCTTTACATGTCTTAGCAATACGGATTTTCAGGGTTTGATTATGTCTCTCTACGAGACCGGCTGCTTCAGGATGGCGCACACAATGGAACTTCCACTGGTACCCTAACAGAAGGGAAACATGTTTCATTAACTCGGATGAGAATGGCTGGCCGTTATCAGAATACACGACCCTAGGGAGTCCATAACGGGGAAAGAATTCACGAACCAACTGCCTGGCAGTGGTCGCGGCTGTGTAATCTGGAACTGGATATGCTTCTGTCCACCTGGACAAAGCGCATACAACTACAAGGACATACTTGAAACCTCGACATCGCTCCATCTGAATATAATCCATCTGGAGGACTTCAAAAGGGTGGTCAGGGGGTTGGAATCCACCTTGTTCCACCGGGACACTTTTACCTGGATTGAATTGACAACATATCATACAAGTACGGACTTTCTGCTTGGCTGCAGCTCGTAAGTGCTTGTTGAACCAAAGGTTCTGTATACTGTCTAACATAGCTTTTTCTCCTAGATGTGCTGGACTATGTGCGGTATTAATAATGACTTGAACCATAGAGTCGGGGAGAAACCATGTGGCTTTTCCCTTCGTCACCCATCCTTGATCTGTCTGGACCCCTTCTTGTTCGGACCATTTCTTGATTTCTTCAGGAGTAGCATGTAACTGTATGTCTATGACATCTTGTGTAGGGTCCTTAACTGTCATACATGTAATCGGATCTGGAGTAAATGTCTGTGTCTTGTTAACTGGAATGTCTGGTGTCTGAGCTGTAAGCTTGGCTGTTCGATCTGCTAGATCGTTACCTTGGGAAATGATGTCAGTAACTTTCGTATGTGCCTTGCACTTCATGATAGCGATAGCTGTCGGTAAATGTATTGCATCTAACAGAGCTTGAATGAGGAGACCATGCTGAATCTTGGTTCCATGAGAAGTCATGAAACCTCTCTCCTGCCAGAGTACTCCGAAGTCGTGTACAACTCCGAATGCGTAACGTGAATCTGTATATATGTTTACTTTCAGGTCCTTGGCACGTATGCAGGCTTGGGTCAGAGCAACTAGCTCTGCTGCTTGAGCAGACAGGGTGTCAATACGGTGTGTTTCAATAACTTCGGTGTCAGTAGTCACTGCATACGCGGCTACTAGTTCTCCTGTACTAGTTCTCATACATGAACCATCCACATAAAGTGTAAGGTCGGGATTAGGTAATGCAATGTCTGTCAGGTCTTGTCTTGGCTTAGTCATAGTATTAATGACTTCCACACAGTCATGTGTGGCAGGATTTGAAGTAACTGATGGTAACAGGGTAGCAGGATTTAGAACGTTGCAGCGTCTGATTTCTATGTGTGGCTGGAACAGTGTCAGTTCATAACCTGTTAAACGTGCAATTGTCAAGTGCTGAGTCTGTGTTCGGTTTAAAAGAACTTCCACGGAATGTGGAACTTGTACTGTCAGGGAGTGTCCTAATACTATGCAATCACTTTGTCTGATTGCTAGAGCTGTGGCTGCAACTGACTTGAGGCACGCAGGCAGAGCCTGGGCTACTGGATCTAATGTGCTCGAGAAATAAGCACAAGGCTTGTACTGTCCTGCTTGATCTTGTGTGAGAACAGATAATGCAGTACCATCACGTTCTGTGACAAAAAGTGTAAAAGACTTACTGTAGTTCGGTGTTGCTAGAACAGGTGCTTGGCATAAGGCTTTCTTTAATTCATTAAAACTAAGTGTATGTTCAGATGTCCAAGGGAGGACAGTCGATACGGCTGCCTCCTGTGTCGTTAACTGTATCAGTGGCTTGGCTAGAAATGCATACTGAGGAATCCATTGTCTGCAGTAAGAAGTGAGGCCAATAAAAGCACGTACCTCCTTCTGTGTCTTGGGCTGTGGAAGACTCGCTATCAACTGGATACGGTCTGGTGTCAACTGCCTACCCCACTTGGACAGTAAGTGGCCTAAGTAGATCACTTGCTGGACACAGAACTGAAGCTTCGAAGGGGACACCTTGTGCCCCATCTCGGCTAGGAAATACAGAACTGTAAGTGACGCACGCTCGCAGTCACGTTCAGAACGGGCTGTGATCAGTAGATCATCAACATACTGGAGCAGGGCAGTGTCTGATGGCATGTGAATGTTGTCTAGTTGTCTTTTAAGTGCTTGACTGTAAATACTAGGACTTTCTGTGAAACCTTGAGGAGCTTGTGTGAATTTATAGCTCCTTCCATTTAAACAAAAACCGAAAAGGTACTGGCTGTCTGAATGAATGGGAACACTGAAAAATGCATTCTTGAGGTCGATAACAGTGAAAAACGTAGCTTCAGAATCAATAGCTGTCAATAGGGATGAAATATCTGGGACTACTGGATACTGGGGTATGATACATTTATTAAGTTCTCGAAGGTCAATCACTAATCGATATACTGGAGGTGCATTTGGATCAGTACGTTTCATGACTGGAATGATAGGAGAATTACATACATTGGAGTCAGTTTCTACAACCACTCCTTGAGCAATGAGCTCATCAATAATTTTGGATAAGGCTGCTACAGCCTCAGGTGGCAATCTATATTGTCTGATTCGTGGCAAGACTATACCTTGCTTGAGAGTCACACGATGGGGTGTGATTTGCATAAAACCTACATCAGTTGGACCTTGCGCCCATAAATGCTGCGGTACATTTGACAATCTTGGATCAAAATCACGTAATACATAGTGACCTTTAAAGTCTCTTAAAAACAATCGGATTCCTTCTGGGGAACAGCAAATAACTGCCCCTAATTCTTTCAATGTTTTAATGCCTAACAAATTTTCTGGACATGATTTCGTAAGTAATAAATCAGTAGTTCGGGACAATGGACCAACTTCTAGAGAAACTGGCTTTGAAATCTCGTTAACAATAGGCTTTCCTGAAAATCCAAGGGAAACATTTCTAGAGCCTGAGAGCGGAGCCCCTGGAACCTCGTCATGACTGATAGTAGTCCTACTTGCCCCTGTATCAATCAAAAACTTTCTGTCTTTCCCTAATACTTGACTGTGTACATAGGGACCCTCTTGATCTACAGGTATCTCGATGAGAGGCAAGCCTACCTCCCTCTCTAGGCTGTTTCATGAATACTGTTGATACTCTGGATACTCTGTCTGGGCATACTGGTACATCTGCTGTGTAACATGCTGTGTTGCAGCGATAGGCTGCGGTGCTGGAACTGTCTGTTGTGCATTCTGTGGTGACTGAGAAGTCTGTGAAACTTGTTCTTGTCTAGGCGGACGTGGTCTTTCTTTAGTCTTACCAGTTGCTATATTGTGTTTCAGAACTGCACACTCATTTATAAAATGACCTGGCTGTTTACAATAATTGCATGTCCCTTTAACGGGAGCTGCAGGATGACTGACTTGATTCGGACCCCTCTTCTGACTGTCTTGTGGAACAGATTGTGCAACTAATACTTTCATTTTCGTGTCTTTCATACGTCTCTTTTCGTGTTCTTGCTCTTCCCTGATTCTATTCTGGTGATACTGGAGCATTTGAAGCATTTGTGACGGGGTACTAGCTTGCCAGGTACTTTCGACTTTCAAAACTCGATTTTTAACTTGTGGACTTGAATTCTCGACTAGTTTAGTAACAAAAAGATGAGGGTATGACTCGCTACCTGTCTTCAAACCACTGTTAATAATAAAACATTTTTCAAATCTAGAATAAAAATCACTAGTGTCTTCATCCTGTTTCTGTTTGCATGCTGAGATTGCATCCCAATCTTCCTTTTTCGTGGCTAGTAACCTTGGCAAAACTTGTATCAATAACTCGGGCAATTCTTTACATTTGTCCCCAAGACCGGTACCTGGTACTCGTGTTTTATCTTCAGCTTCTAGAGCTGTCCAATCAATCTTTTTCTCTCCCACCTCCCATTCTTTTTCCTTGAGTTTTTCATATACCCCTGCGGGCAACAGGACCTTTAGCATTTTAATGATATCTGGATACGTGTATTCTCCCATACGGAGCATGTCTTTTAATTCTCGATGGAACCCTGCTGGATCTTTGTCGTGACAAGGAATTAATTTCTTCATCTCTAAGAGTTCCATCTTTGTAATAGGGGTGTAAACAAATACTCGTTGCATTTCACCACCCGCTGTCCTAACTGGGTGTACTTCTCGTAACGGATGCTGTCTATCTATGTAAAATGGTTTACTTTCTGGAGGTGAGACATGAACAAAATGCGGATTCAGGAACGTTCTATATTTCTGGCGCTGTTCTAGTATGACACTAATTAAATCGGTACCTAAACCTTTCCATCTATACTGGAGCAACTCGTTCAGAACATCATGTAACGGACCTGGATCAGAATGTTGTCCCTCATACAGTGTAATGAGGTGCTGGATCATGTACATACCCACCAGTCGCTGCTCGGCTGGGGGCAGTTTCAGAAACATTTGTGCCACTATTTCATCTGGAAAAGTGGTAGAATCAGTAATCCATCGGACTGCTGATCGGGCTAGTTCTTGTTCATGCATAGTACTAAGTTCACTATAACCGATTCGTGATTTCAGAATGTGATCGGTAACTTGAAATACTTGTTCAAGAGAGCCTTGTTCTGGTGTTGGAGGAGGAAAGACTTTCTTGTGTTCTAGGCGTGAATGTCGGTCGGGAAGTCTAGATTTACCTACATACGCTATTCTGGTAGGATTCTCGTCGTCTACCTCTTCAGTAGAAGAGTCGTTTTCTTTCTTGGACACTTGTGCTGCTTTGCGTTTCTCGTGTAACCTTATTATTTCCTTACGAATTTTCTTGTACATACTCTCTATACAACTTAGTGTCCTGTGTCTTCCCTCGGCTATATTATCACTCCACCTTGTCAGGACTTTCATTTCGGTCGGGTCTTTAGTCGGATAATCTTGTTCCCTTATTAAACAATTAATTAGAAACTTTAATAGCATGAGCTGGGTCTCAGCTTTCCTTAGAGACATGATTTCGCCAATACTTTCTGGATCATCTCCTGTACGGATTAAACGATATATTCTGTCTAGATCTTCTTTCATATTCGGTAGGGTGTCCAAATACTCGGTCACCCGTCTTACACGCAATGAATATATAACCATATTATCATCGCCTGGGACTGGATCATAACGGCATTCGGTGAGAGCTCGTCTGATATCTGCAACGGACTGATATTTGGGCGTACGCTGTAACGCACGTTCATGTAACTCGACTAACGTTACACGTTTGTGTGGCGGCGGGGTACCAGGAGGACCTCCCCCCGCGGCCCCTATACTAGAATCGTCGACTGATACTCTTCGTGCTGGCAGAGTGACCGATGTAGCGGGAACTTGTACTACGGGCTGGACCGGGGGTACCGTAACAGGTGCTGTAACAGGTGCCCCGGTGGCTGGAGGAACAGGAATTACATTATTTACAGGAGCTGGCGGAACAGGATTTGCATATTCTGGGACTGTGTCGTCCAAATAGGACGAGAGAAAAATATCAGCTGCGGTCGGTTTGTGACGTAGCTTAATCGGAACTAATGGCGGCGGGAAATTACATGGTGCTTCCGGGGTTGCTTTCGACAAGCCCTCGGCAAGAAGAGGATACATACCCTTAATAAGGGCATTTCTCTGTCTGTCTGACTGTTCGGCTTTTACTCGTTCACCTATTTCGATTAATTCCCTTTCTTGGGCTCTTTCTGAGGATTCCCTACTTAATTCTAACTTTCTGATTTCTTTTTCGGTTCTTTTATGAGATTCTTTGCGCCATAACTCGATGGCATCTTTCTGGGACTGTCTGGATTTCTTTTTCCATAATGCTTCTTCTACTCGCATGATGCACTCGGCATCCCATGTACCTGATACAGGCCATCTATATTTCTCTTCTAGATCTTTAGTATACTCGACCCATAAGTCTAGATATAATATGGCACTTATGCCATGTTTATGATACATAAAATGACCTGGACTGTCCCTAGGCGGGACAGGAACTGCTTCTTCGAGCAGACCTTTTCTGGTTTTTAACTGACGTAATTTCGAGAACAGAGGCATGACTTAGACTGGAATCTGGACACAATACAATACACGATAAACACAATAATAACTTGAAAAACAAATCACTCATACCACGACACTGAAAACACATGAATTGACATTTAACAGTTCGGACAGAATATCACCTGGAATACTGAGAACAGAACACATGAATTTCTCGAGAACAGAACAGAACTTACTGGAATGACTAGATGCACTGCTAAAACAGTACGAAACTTACCGGTCTCATAAAGAGACACGTCAGGACCCGCATCCACCTAGGTGGACACTTCGTGTTGGATCTGTGTACCCAAACCCACGGACCAGAGACAAATTAATTGACCCTGTCTAGATACTACCCCAGCAATGGTACTCACCGGGCAGCAAGAACGGAAGGCCTCGGACTGGACTGGACTGCTACGACGACGGACGGACGAACTTCGGACTTCAGTTACAGGTGGGCCTCCGGATACCTCGGACCTTGGACTCTCGGCTTGGGCTCTGGTCGGGACTTGCCGCGTTCCTCCACCGCCTCGTCTGGACGCTGGACCGCAACCTCCGTCTCCTCCGTGGGCCTGAGGGATACTTGAAGCAGAAATATCTGCACGTGGCCGGTATGGTTCCGTCACGGCTGCAGAGGATCAGGGGGCCTGCGTGGCTTCTCCGGCGCGTGGGGAAAGGGCAAGTCCCTATTCGGGCGCCATTATGTGGTAAATAAATAATTAATTACCGGTTCTCTTTTTCAGGATACTCATATAAACAGATAGCTCAATAAATAAGAGTCAAGATTCGAGGTAGCTGGAGTCTACAGGCTTTAATCAGACATGAAGGACAGGAACAGGACAGCCTGCATGGGAATGGGATGGCAGCTGCCGGGGGCAGGATCTGGGAATTGGCTAGCTTTTAATAACAGTGCACAATATTTATAGTTAAACAAATACATTACATTCAATACAGGGGGCGTAGCAGTAGGCGTGGTTTGTAGCAGTCGCGAAAGATAAGGCATAAAGTGGGTGTAACAAGAGGTGTGTACAGGGCGTATACATAGACATGTGATGCAAACGTAACAGAATATGTCATAAACGGGGCGGAAACATGGAGGGGGCTACCTGAGCAGCTGGGACCTCTAACCAACTGGCAATGACGTGTTACCAGGGAGAACTGGGGGCTATGACTTCTGCACTAGAAGAGGAGACGAAAGTCTGGAGGGTCAGAGCGACATGTACCCAGGCATATCTAGTATCTGGTGTTTAGAGTACATGTTGATAGAATCCAAAAGTTATCAGGGCAAAGGCTAACAGACACTAAGACTGGTGCATGCATAATTCTATATGTAGTGCGTGTGCGAGGAATATTCTATGAATATTAATACAGTATTTCTCTTACATGGAGACATAAAGGCTAGACCATGACGGAAACTATTGATGTGATTCAGTAGCTTAGGAATGCAGAGAAGGAGGGCTGGACTGATAACTAGAAACATAACATACTCTGGCAGACTGGGAGGCAGAGCCAGGCCTAGCCGGGCACTGCGAGGCATGAAAGTAAGTGAAGGGTCAGGGATACAGGTGGGGGCTGTATCGCTCCTCGGAGAGTTCAGGAAACAGGAGCTGAATCTGAGTCCGGGCCCTTTTGAGGCCTAGAAACGGGGACAATTCAATGAATTAACGTGCACACTGTAAAACGTGGCAACGTAGCTTTACATAGGCCTAATATTCGTTGTATTCACGAGGACTGGAAACTGACATACTAGAGATGGACACAACTGTAATTGCGTCTTTAATTGATCAGAAGGGAATACATGCATATCGATCATGCACATATGACATAACATGGGGAACACGTAGGCACATATAACATGGTAAAATTTACTTTTCCACAGAACGGTGATGGATTAAACCCAGATCCTTTGACTGGGTGTGAGTGTTTGATTGGTTCAGATGCTCCGTCCATCACCACCCCCTTTTGTACGGCTTTGTTTGCCATAAGTTTGGCAGGGTATGCTCAGACGTGAGTCCCTTGCTCACTTTGCCACTGGATGCAAGCAAGCCTGGCTGAAGACGGCTGGAATGCCGGAAACCGGTCCTAGGAAGCTTGTTTCCGGTCCAGGGAAGCATTGGCTTAGCAGTTCGGGCTGGACTGTTCCCATGAGGCACAGGGTCAGACTGATTTGCATATAGCCATGTCTGAACTGGGGTGGCAGAGTGGGCTAAAGAACGGTGATGGATTAAACCCAGATCTTTTGACTGGGTGTGAGTGTTTGATTGGTTCAGATGCTCCGTCCATCACCACCCCCTTTTGTACCGCTTTGTTTGCCATAAGTTTGGCAGGGTATGCTCAGACGTGAGTCCCTTGCTCACTTTGACACTGGATTCAAGCAAGCCTGGCTGAAGACGGCTGGAATGCCAGAAACCGGTCCTAGGAAGCTTGTTTCCGGTCCAGGGAAGGCATGGCTTGGCAGTTTGGGCTGGACTGTTCCCATGAGGCACAGGGTCAGACTGATTTGCATATGGCCATGTCTGAACTGGGGTGGCAGAGTGGGCTAAAGAACGGTGATGGAATAAACCCAGATCTTTTGACTGGGTGTGAGTGTTTGATTGGTTCAGATGCTCCGTCCATCACCACCCCCTTTCGTACGGCTTTGTTTGCCATAAGTTTGGCAGGGTATGCTCAGACGTGAGTCCCTTGCTCACTTTGCCACTGGATTCAAGCAAGCCTGGCTGAAGACGGCTGGAATGCCAGAAACCGGTCCTAGGAAGCTTGTTTCCGGTCTAGGGAAGGCATGGCTTGGCAGTTCGGGCTGGACTGTTCCCATGAGGCACAGGGTCAGACTGATTTGCATATGGCCATGTCTGAACTGGGGTGGCAGAGTGGGCTAAAGAACGGTGATGGATTAAACCCAGATCTTTTGACTGGGTGTGAGTGTTTGATTGGTTCAGATGCTCCGTCCATCACCACCCCCTTTTGTACGGCTTTGTTTGCCATAAGTTTGGCAGGGTATGCTCAGACGTGAGTCCCTTGCTCACTTTGCCACTGGATGCAAGCAAGCCTGGCTGAAGACGGCTGGAATGCCAGAAACCGGTCCTAGGAAGCTTGTTTCGGGTACAGGGAAGCATTGGCTTAGCAGTTCGGACTGGACTGTTCCCATGAGGCACAGGGTCAGACTGATTTGCATATGGCCATGTCTGAACTGGGGTGGCAGAGTGGGCTAAAGAACGGTGATGGATTAAACCCAGATCTTTTGACTGGGTGTGAGTGTTTGATTGGTTCAGATGCTCCGTCCATCACCACCCCCTTTTGTACCGCTTTGTTTGCCATAACTTTGGCAGGGTATGCTCAGACGTGAGTCCCTTGCTCACTTTGCCACTGGATTCAAGCAAGCCTGGCTGAAGACGGCTGGAATGCCAGAAACCGGTCCTAGGAAGCTTGTTTCCGGTCCAGGGAAGGCATGGCTTGGCAGTTCGGGCTGGACTGTTCCCATGAGGCACAGGGTCAGACTGATTTGCATATGGCCATGTCTGAACTGGGGTGGCAGAGTGGGCTAAAGAACGGTGATGGATTAAACCCAGATCTTTTGACTGGGTGTGAGTGTTTGATTGGTTCAGATGCTCCGTCCGTCACCACCCCCTTTTGTACGGCTTTGTTTGCCATAAGTTTGGCAGGGTATGCTCAGACGTGAGTCCCTTGCTCACTTTGCCACTGGATGCAAGCAAGCCTGGCTGAAGACGGCTGGAATGCCGGAAACCGGTCCTAGGAAGCTTGTTTCCGGTCCAGGGAAGCATTGGCTTAGCAGTTCGGGCTGGACTGTTCCCATGAGGCACAGGGTCAGACAGATTTGCATATGGCCATGTCTGAACTGGGGTGGCAGAGTGGGCTAAAGAACGGTGATGAATTAAACCCAGATCTTTTGACTGGGTGTGAGTGTTTCATTGGTTCAGATGCTCCGTCCATCACCACCCCCTTTTGTACCGCTTTGTTTGCCATAAGTTTGGCAGGGTATGCTCAGACGTGAGTCCCTTGCTCACTTTGCCACTGGACGCAAGCAAGCCTGGCTGAAGACGGCTGGAATGCCAGAAACCGGTCCTAGGAAGCTTGTTTCCGGTCCAGGGAAGCATTGGCTTAGCAGTTCGGGCTGGACTGTTCCCATGAGGCACAGGGTCAGACTGATTTGCATATGGCCATGTCTGAACTGGGGTGGCAGAGTGGGCTAAAGAACGGTGATGGATTAAACCCAGATCTTGTGACTGGGTGTGAGTGTTTGATTGGTTCAGATGCTCCGTCCATCACCACCCCCTTTTGTACCGCTTTGTTTGCCATAAGTTTGGCAGGGTATGCTCAGACGTGAGTCCCTTGCTCACTTTGCCACTGGATGCAAGCAAGCCTGGCTGAAGACGGCTGGAATGCCAGAAACCGGTCCTAGGAAGCTTGTTTCCGGTCTAGGGAAGGCATGGCTTGGCAGTTCGGGCTGGACTGTTCCCATGAGGCACAGGGTCAGACTGATTTGCATATGGCCATGTCTGAACTGGGGTGGCAGAGTGGGCTAAAGAACGGTGATGGATTAAACCCAGATCTTTTGACTGGGTGTGAGTGTTTGATTGGTTCAGATGCTCCGTCCATCACCACCCCTTTTGTACGGCTTTGTTTGCCATAAGTTTGGCAGGGTATGCTCAGACGTGAGTCCCTTGATCACTTTGCCACTGGATGCAAGCAAGCCTGGCTGAAGACGGCTGGAATGCCAGAAACTGGTCCTAGGAAGCTTGTTTCGGGTACAGGGAAGCATTGGCTTAGCAGTTCGGACTGGACTGTTCCCATGAGGCACAGGGTCAGACTGATTTGCATATGGCCATGTATGAACTGGGGTGGCAGAGTGGGCTAAAGAACGGTGATGGATTAAACCCAGATCTTTTGACTGGGTGTGAGTGTTTGATTGGTTCAGATGCTCCGTCCATCACCACCCCCTTTTGTACCGCTTTGTTTGCCATAACTTTGGCAGGGTATGCTCAGACGTGAGTCCCTTGCTCACTTTGCCACTGGATTCAAGCAAGCCTGGCTGAAGACGGCTGGAATGCCAGAAACCGGTCCTAGGAAGCTTGTTTCCGGTCCAGGGAAGGCATGGCTTGGCAGTTCGGGCTGGACTGTTCCCATGAGGCACAGGGTCAGACTGATTTGCATATGGCCATGTCTGAACTGGGGTGGCAGAGTGGGCTAAAGAACGGTGATGGATTAAACCCAGATCTTTTGACTGGGTGTGAGTGTTTGATTGGTTCAGATGCTCCGTCCGTCACCACCCCCTTTTGTACGGCTTTGTTTGCCATAAGTTTGGCAGGGTATGCTCAGACGTGAGTCCCTTGCTCACTTTGCCACTGGATGCAAGCAAGCCTGGCTGAAGACGGCTGGAATGCCGGAAACCGGTCCTAGGAAGCTTGTTTCCGGTCCAGGGAAGCATTGGCTTAGCAGTTCGGGCTGGACTGTTCCCATGAGGCACAGGGTCAGACTGATTTGCATATGGCCATGTCTGAACTGGGGTGGCAGAGTGGGCTAAAGAACGGTGATGAATTAAACCCAGATCTTTTGACTGGGTGTGAGTGTTTCATTGGTTCAGATGCTCCGTCCATCACCACCCCCTTTTGTACCGCTTTGTTTGCCATAAGTTTGGCAGGGTATGCTCAGACGTGAGTCCCTTGCTCACTTTGCCACTGGACGCAAGCAAGCCTGGCTGAAGACGGCTGGAATGCCAGAAACCGGTCCTAGGAAGCTTGTTTCCGGTCCAGGGAAGCATTGGCTTAGCAGTTCGGGCTGGACTGTTCCCATGAGGCACAGGGTCAGACTGATTTGCATATGGCCATGTCTGAACTGGGGTGGCAGAGTGGGCTAAAGAACGGTGATGGATTAAACCCAGATCTTTTGACTGGGTGTGAGTGTTTGATTGGTTCAGATGCTCCGTCCATCACCACCCCCTTTTGTACCGCTTTGTTTGCCATAAGTTTGGCAGGGTATGCTCAGACGTGAGTCCCTTGCTCACTTTGCCACTGGATGCAAGCAAGCCTGGCTGAAGACGGCTGGAATGCCAGAAACCGGTCCTAGGAAGCTTGTTTCCGGTCCAGGGAAGCATTGGCTTAGCAGTTCGGGCTGAACTGTTCCCATGAGGCACAGGGTCAGACTGATTTGCATATGGCCATGTCTGAACTGGAGTGGCAGAGTGGGCTAAAGAATGTTGATGGATTAAACCCAGATCTTTTGACTGGGTGTGAGTGTTTGATTGGTTCCGATGCTCCGTCCATCACCACCCCCTTTTGTACCGCTTTGTTTGCCACAAGTTTGGCAGGGTATGCTCAGACGTGAGTCCCTTGCTCACTTTGCCACTGGATTCAAGCAAGCCTGGCTGAAGACGGCTGGAATGCCAGAAACCGGTCCTAGGAAGCTTGTTTCCAGTCCAGGGAAGCATTGGCTTAGCAGTTCGGGCTGGACTGTTCCCATGAGGCACAGGGTCAGACTGATTTGCATATGGCCATGTCTGAACTGGGGTGGCAGAGTGGGCTAAAGAACGGTGATGGATTAAACCCAGATCTTTTGACTGGGTGTGAGTGTTTGATTGGTTCAGATGCTCCGTCCATCACCACCCCCTTTTGTACCGTCTCCAAGTTCTGGGCCTCAAAGTGGGTTATGCAGCTGTTATTTTCAAAATCGATGCATTGTCACAACTGCGCCAATTGGAGCCAATGCTTCACCCTTCAATGCCGATGCAGAAGCTGTTCGACAAAAGCAGTTCCATAGCTTGTTATATTAGTGATTCAGATTTCAACATTTTAGCATTTTATTTTATGCAGTCTGTTGCCTCTGACCTGAAAAAGTAATCATATAAACAGAAATCTGAGGGGGATATTCTCAAGAATGGGCGATAATTATCTTTAATTAACGCTGCGTATATGGCATATTCTTAACACTCCGGCAACAGGCAACAGTTCCCCAATAATGCATCAAATGTCCGTGTTAAAATTACCAGGACACCGATAAAAAAGGAAACCCAAATGTGAAAAAAGTTGTGATGGGCCGAACAGCGATAAATGTATTAGCGATAAACAGAGGCAGGCTTGCTATTTCCACGTCAGGCAGGAAAATTCACCATAAAAGGTGCAAAAAAAATAAAAATAAAAGCAAAACCTATCAACTGAGTAGCGCCATGGAGGAAGCTGGAACAACTACAGAGGCCAATCGGAAGCCCACAAACCCCCCGGAGGACCAGCCAGGGACCTCGGGGAAGGAGAAGGGCAAGGAGAAGAAGAAAAGGGTCCCGCGATTCAGTCCATAGGAAAACAAGAACCTGATTACGGAGGTGATAGAACACCACCAACAACTGTTCATGACCTCCACTGTGTCACTGGCAACTAAACATGCTATATGGCAGTCCATCTTGTCCAAGGTGAATGCAGTCGGAGTGAAGTGCCAAGAAGTGCTGGAATGATGTGAAGAGCAAAACCAAGCTGAAACTTGCTAACAACTGGAAAGAAGCAATGCAGACTGGAGGTGGGAGTCCAGCGCCACTGCATGAGCTGGATGAGATGGAGGAAATGGTGTTCACAGTCATCAGTGAGGAGACGGTGGCAGGATTTGGGGGACAGGACACTACTCAACATGACCTGACCCAACAACAACAGGGTGAGTAAAAACCATGGATGGAGGGATGGGGGAGATGGGCACAATGGCACACAAGCACAATTAAGTATAGCACAGTGCACACCCACAAGGACTCTGGATCATGTCCCTGATCTCCTTGGCATACTGCAGCACACATAGAAACAGCAAGTAGGCCCCTGTCGACAATGTGCCGGGAGGGGACCCTCCCCACACATCACTAATCTCACAATAAACCCATGCACATGTGCTGAACCCAGCAAAGCTGTGGGTCCATGGGCCACACTGACAATTCAAGTGACACTGCATGACGATTAGCATGGCTGCAGTCCAATTACAATGATATGGTGCATGCCACAACACTGAGGTGACTGAGTTTGGACCACATCTGTAAAAGAGCAGGTCACTCTCTGACACATCCACATGCACACAAAAACCCTGACGTCATCCCTCTTAGGTCCATGTTGCTCATGTTGTGGGACTTGAGTCACAGAGTGCATCTCTGCATCAGGGTGGTTCATATTTTACCCCAAATGACACCCTGTTGTCTTTCTGTGGACACCAATGACACTCTTTGTCATGTTTTTGTACACATGTGATACGCTGATGAGTCGGATTATGTACTACATTTGACACCCTAATATGGTATTTTAAATACGTGACAACCTAAACAGCCTCCTCGTACAGAGGAGACATACCCACCATCTTTTTGCTATTCATGAAACTGTTGGCACTTAATGTTGCACTTACACTTGTCAAATTGATATGTTAAGGCAGAGGTCTGACATGCGCACAAGGAATTAATTTATTTGCACGTGCTGTTCATGTAGTCATTTTGTACTGTTCCATGATTGCTAAGGACAGTAACAATGTGACGTGCTCATGCGAAGAAATTGTCAATGATTGTGTTCTTTCGGGCTATTCCTGCTACACCAGCAGTGAGGTGTGGTCGACCTGCCTCATCTTCCTCATCATCGTCTGGTGCATCTAGCACTTAGATCCATGGGCATTGGTGCATACAAATGTGTTTTGCAATATACAACATGCAATATCATCTTGCACACTTTTTTCCGGGCTGTACAAGAGTCTTCCACCTTTGATGTCCAGGCACCTGAAACGTGACTTTAACACGCCAATTGTGTGCTCGACAATGCCCCTGGTGCATTTGTGGGCCACATTGTACTGCCTCCGGGCCGGGGTGTTCGGGGCTCGGAGGGGTGTCATCATCCACGGGCAAGTGCATATCCTTGATCACCTGTCAGCGGTAAGTAAGATTAGTGTAAATTGGTGGTTCTAAATGCGGTGTTGGCAGACTCACAAGGCTTGTGGTGTGTGATTTGTGTGAATTTGGGATTCATGTTTGCCATGTATTGCTTCTGGCAAATGTGCAGGATCAATGTGCATTACGTAGCCTCACAGCTGCTCTTCCCTCCCCCCAAACCTAGTTACTTGTGTGTGCTGCGCGATTCCATCACTTGCACTCCTACGGTACACCATTGTCATGACCGTCTGCGCATGTCCGCAAGCCTGACAACAGCACTGTAATGTGGGCCGTTGATGGTGAGCAGCCATGTGTGTGTAGGCCTATGGTTAGGATAGGGCGGACACAGATGTTGAGTTCAGGCCTGGCTGAATTCGAGCAGCGATTGAGGCTAGGCCTTTGGCTTATGCTGCGGCAATGAAGATACACACACAACAGTTGGCATGTATGAGCCAAGACCCCGAGCGGTCTTCCGCTCTTATGCTGCATTGCAACGTTGTTGATTAAGGGTAGGGTGTCGCCGACACTACAACAGAGACACACACCATAGTCACTTTTGTGGCCAGCCCGGTATTGAACCACGCCCTGAACCCAGAACTGAACCACGCCCAGAGCCCAGAACTGATCCACGCTCAGAGCCCCGAGCCATTTCTTTACACTCCACACACAATCCTATGCGTGGTCCGCCCTGGCGGCGCTGGGATGTTGTGTGCTTTGGAGTATGTCTCCAGACGTTCCACCCAGGCTTTCCAGCGGCCTGCCTGGGACGGGGGTGGTCACGTGACTGTGAAGGGCTCCAGTGGTGTTACCGAGGACATGCTGTTGGCTGCTGGAGGCAGACTTGTAGGGTAGCCCCACGGGACGATGACTTGTGGTGCACTGAGTTAGTCCCACCGGAAGAGCTGAGCGGGTGTGCAGCCTGCGATGATGCTGTGGTCTGGAGGCTGGACGATGACTTGTGGTGCACTGAGGTAGTGGCACTTGAGGCATTGCGGCCGGCATGGGCCTACCGCCACATGGCCATGACTTGTGGTGCACTGAATTAGTCACACAGAAGAGCTGAGCAGGTGTGCAGCCTGTGATGATGCCGTGGCCTGGAGGCTGTACGATGACTTGTTGTGCACTGAGGTAGGCCCACCTGAAGAGCTGAGCGGGTGTGCAGCCTGCGATGATGCTGTAGGCCTGTTGGGGGGACTGGCATGGATTTGTCTGAGGCCTGCTGGACCGCAGTGTAGGCCATAGAGGGCAGTCAGCACATACAGAACTCCTCAGTGCTTTGCCGCTGGGTGCGCTGGTGGCCTGGTGAGCGGAAGCCAGCAATCAGCTGAGGATGCCAAGCTTGCGTGCCTCAGGCTTGAAGATTGCACCTGCACGTGTGACCTGGCTGTGCAGGGGAGGGAGATCACTGCTGGGCGGCGGATGGGTCAGGGGACCAGCGGGCTGCGGTGCAGCAGGCAAACAGGATCATGCAGGCACCAACGGTCATGGTGGCGGCCTCATGGCTGGGTGTGGGCTGCCACCCTGGACACACCCCTGTAGTCATTGATGAGATGTGCCGGTGTAAATTTGACTGTTGGAAGTGCTCTGCAATGTGTGTGTAGACCTATGGTCAGGATATGGCAGACACAGAGACACACCCAGTAGTTACTTTGGTGGCCGTCCCAGAAGTGAACCACGTCAAGAGTCCCGGGCTATTTATCCACACTTCTACGCTGGACTGGTGTACGCCGGTCCAGACCACTACCCTTACGCTTACAGGGGGGGCGACATAGCTAAATGTCCAAAGTCTTCTCCACTGCCTGAGGTGACATGGTTGCGTCCACTGTCCACAGAACTATGAACACCAGCAGTATATGTTCACATGGACATGTTTGTGCTCTGCATACTCAAGTCTGTCCAGCACATCACCGCACACTTGGCATTGTGTACATTCTTATTCATGGGTCACTTGCCTCCTTCGCACATTCTTGGCTCCCACCTCTCCCCACATGCTGCAAGTGTGTGGCAGAGGAGTTATGCCTTTGTGGATGATTTGTCTACATGTCTGGCCCCTATTACCACAGTTACTTGTGTTGTTGTGTCTGGTAGGTGGGCATGTTTTATGTGATTTTGTTAATTGTTCATTCCCACAGTTGCGAGTTGTATGATTGTGGAGTGGAGGTGTGTGGTGTGGTCCGTTGGTACTTACCAACGAGCAGTCCATTTCCATAGGTGCCATCCTGGAAGCGCTGGTTGATGATGGACTATCGGAAGATGTAGGAATCATTCACAATGCCGGGGAAGTTGGCAACAACATTGGTGAACAGTCCCCGGTGGTCCCCTATTGCTTGTACATTGATAGAAAGCGTGTGCTTTCTCTTGCCGTAATTGTGTGCAGTGTAAGCAGGGGGCACAAGTAGGACACTGTGCAGTCAATTGCCCCAACATGTGCGGGAAACTAGCAATGGCTTATAAGCCTTGCTTGGTCTCCAGCTGTTCCTGCGAAATGAGGGGGAAGTGAGGGTGCTGGGGTATCAAGCTGATGATGGCATCCAAGACAGGTGTGAGGAACTTTGATAGGGCTGGCTGTGAGACTCCTCCGACTCTGGCAGTTGTTGGTTGGAAGGTACCAGAGGCCAACAAGTGCTGCATATCCAGCAGCTTTGTCTTTGGAGGGATGTTGGTTGTCCGCTGTGTTGGTGCTGTCAGCCTGTGGTCAATGTGGGTCAGGATGCGGAGGATGGTTGTCCTTTTGAGCCTGTAGTGGGCAATGACATCCTCTGGTGTAAAGTCTTCGAGGCTGGTGCGTTTTCGGAAGGTCCGCTGTCATGTTCTGTGCTGTCTCGGTGGTAGTCTGGGGGGGTGGTCCTGGGGGGGGTGGGAGTGGGTGTTGTAGCCCTCTTGGGTCTCCGAGCTGCATGATTAGTAGCTCCATGGCATCTGTTGTCTTCAGATGAGACTCCCTTTCTACTGCAGGTTTTCGCCGTACTGAAGACCAGAAAAAAGCAGGTCTTAAGTCCCTGCTGCTAACGTGCCTTATCGCCTGTTTTTGGCATGCATCACCGATCTGGCTGGTCATTGAGAATATCTCAAAGTGGTGTTATCGTGAGTTTACGCCTACTCTGCATATAATTAGCGTTAGTTGTCGCTGTCAGCCTTGGCGTTGTTTTAGCGGCAGCTATTGCAGGTAAACTGACAATGTCAGATGTTAGCGCAGGCTTGCGAATAGGGTGATACATTTATTGCCACTTTTGTGGCGGAAAAGTGCCGCTAAATCGTCAATGTGTCCTTGAGATTATGCCCCTGAAATTGTTGTTCTATAAGTGCAATTGAACGTACAGAGAAAAATAACTGGTATATTAGGCAACATAAGACTGGAAAACAAACTCACATTAGTAAGTGTACTTAAAATAAAGTATGAATTGACCATATTATTTTTAGAAAATGTTGCTCAACACTCCTTTTACATTAGTACAATGTACAATTGTTTCGAATAAAACGCTAAAAGTATTCTAAAACTGTATGAAAAGACATGGAAAACAAAATCACAAGTCAACCTCTGATATTTATTTCCTTCACTAATCCCTAAAAAATATACGTTTTTTCTATCAGGCAGAATTGCCTTTTTATATTCATCCATGTCACTGTTGCACCAGCCACACTTTGACCACATTCATTACTGTGCATCTGTCCTTGCACTCGGTTTCTCCGTCCCCATCATCCGTTTGCATTCCCTTTTAAATGTAAATCTACTGCAATGCATTCTTCAATATTCTAATTAAGTGATAGTGCCTTTAGCTCCACTAAAGATCTGTATGTACCATGCCGTAATTTCCCCTGACAGACAATAGTTGGACTGAGCTGAAGGCGAGGCAGTCTAATGGAAGTCAATGACAGTTATTGGCAGGATAGCTCACTACAAATAGCACTCTAAATATTAGGGCGCAGCAGGATGAAATGGGAGAAAAATAGCACGCAAAGCGCCTTTTAACATGGCCGTCCTTCAAAGCATTAACCTGTAAGTGCCTGTAATGCTTTGTACATTCAGAAGTGTACATGGACGTTTTGAGAATTTGTATCTTGCAGATGTTTGCTTACCTCTCAGGTTATGTTTACAAAAAGAGGACGGATAAGGGCTGAGTATTATGGTCACATAATGACATCTAAGGGTTCTGGTGATGTTTTAATTTCAAGTCTAAAAATGTTCTTTTGAGATCAAAGAAGTTTATAAAAAATAAAATATATTAGAATAATTTCACTTTCTAGACTGTATTAAAAAGACATTAAAATGTAATAATAAAATTGTATACTTTAATTTTATGAAGATTATTTTTTTTCAAAGTGCTAAGTACACCAGATTATACCACCACAGAGGTACTATAAGAAAAACAAGTCAAAATAAAAAAATAAACAAACTTGGATTATGCGGCCAATGTATCTAAGTCAAACATTCCAAGCTGAGAGCGAGTATTTGAAAGAGCTAAAATCACATGCATTAAGGAATAGGATTTACAGATTCATATTGTGTTGTGTTCTATACACAGAGCAGAAGAACAGAAAGTGCGCCTTTGGCTCCTCTCACTCAATATACTAATAGCGGTATTTGGACTCAGAAACTCACACAGGATACGTTTTCTAGAAAAAATTGTGTTGTGAAAGTGTTTGCTAAACAGCAACTACATCTCATACATTATCAAACGAGTTTGCAGTGAAAAAAGTATCTTTAAGGACGAGAACCCTCACTCACCCGAAGATGACACACCAGGGCAGCAAGGTCCCATGTGTGGGCTACAACTTTAAAAACAAAATGGGGGATGTATGAAGAGTAGCTGATGGATTTTCAATGGGGGAGGTTGATGAAGTCGGTGAGTGAGAGGCAGAGTGCAAATAAAGTGTAAAGATGTTAAAACTGTCTTTAGGGGTCCTAATAACTTTATTCAGAGGTACCCTAATACAGGATTAAAAGCAACGAGGACTATGGGTCATCAACAATTATACCCCTACTAAGGTCAACATGTTTCTGCCCTATCACGACACCAGCGGGAGTTCATGGGCATTCCTCAGGACCAATTAGAAAACTACTATGTATCAAGGAGGGTTTTGGCAAAAGCACAGTAAGGCTGTGCCAGGTAATCAATGAACAAAGGAATTGCCAATACTGTGCAATTATTTGTGTTTGTTTAAACCGGTGTCGAGCAGTAAAGTTAACTCAACCCAAAGACCACCAATTCAGTCTTGAATATTTATGCAAATAAATTTTATTTTTTAATTTTTTATTTTATTTGTTTTGACTTATTACTTTTTCCTTTTTTTTCCTCTTACACAAAAGGTATATATGACCAAACAAATGAATTAAAGCAACAAGGAGTGTTTTCAGAACACTCGACAAGTGAACACAAAATATTTAAATAGTAACAAAGGCCAAAGACAACAGGGTACAAACCCACAACACAGTTCGCCAGTACAACATCAATAGCACATTTAGACAACAATTAGACAATAGACAATCGACAACATATAAAGGTAATACGGCTAAATAAAGCCACTCTTTAGATGCTAACTATGCAGGGTGGGGCCTATTGCAGAATTTCTGCTCAAATTTTCCAGAAAGGCCTATACATCTAAATGAAAACGTGCCAAATTTGACATATCTTTTTATGTGTGCGACCACTCACTGTGTATATATTTACAATATTTTGAAATAAAGGTTAGTCGCAAAAACAGAATGTATCAAAATCAATGAGGAGAGCGGGTTTAATTAATGTAGGAAGGAGGTCGACGCGTTTCGAATCTCTACTTAGGTTGAGAGATTCTCTTCAGGACCGACAGACATGATCTGAAAAACATAAATAAACATACACTCAGTCAAAACCACACACGAGGGACCTTCAACTCGCATACCGATCAGCTTGATTTGTATCATACCTGTATGTGCTTTGTGTAGCTATTCAAGTCCTAAAATCAGAAAGAAAGCCATTCTTGGTAAATTCAGTACTTGGTGCAGGAGTGGTTCAGACAGTGAGAGCACAACGTTTTCGAGATCTAAACAACTTACTTTGTCGATGTTTTGCCACGGTCAAAAAATATGTTTGACGGACCACAGGGGAGTTTCACCCGTTTTTTGTTGCTTGCTTCCTGGCAACTCCTAAAAATAACAAACGAGTTCATAAATGACAGGGCGTGTGGAACGCCAGACTCATACCTAACATTTCTCGCTACGATCTAATGTGCTTGTGCTTCAGAAACAGATGGTTCATTTACTAGCATGCCTTGAGATACTTGGGCGGGTGAAAGAGTTTGCCACGTTTTTGTAAACGGCTTTGACATTGGGCAAAGCCCGTGCGGTGAAATTTGTTCGTGAATGGTGGCAGGTCGACTATCTTAGCGAAAGACTTAACCCGTGAGCCGGGAACCGCCTGTGGCAGCTCGACCGCATTTACCTTATGGTTGTTGCGCTGTCCTATTTTCGTTATTCTCCTCTCACGCAGAAGACGCCATCTAGTTCGGCATGTTCATTTCCGTGTTATTCCGGAAGTTGTTATAAAGTCCACGACGTCTTGATGGGAAATGTAGTCCCTGATGCCTTGTATTTTTATTTTTGATTGTTTGTGTCTAGTATATGTTGAGTTGTATGATTGCATTGAATTTTGAATGTATGGTAAGACTTGAATGAAGTGGTGTACACCCTGGTCAGCTTACTGCCATTGACTAGTTCACTCACTTATAATGTCAGAGGAACAAACATTTGCATACAGTGAAGAACACATAAAGAATTTATTGAGGGACCCTCCTCAGTTCGGATCAGCTACCTTAAGTAGCAATGCTCAAACAAGCAACGAATCAGACAAGCTAATTCGTTTAAAGAAAAAACAAATTCGTACGGACCTACACGGCCATTATCTTCTTCAACACCTCAGATCTGGCACAATACCATCTGGACTTATTGTCAAAAATATACCGGTCATCTTTACGGAGGACGCTATTTATAAGAAGGGTTTCAGTTTCATCGAAACAAAATGCAGTAGAGACCTTATGGTGTTAACCATAGAAACAGCACAGCGTTTATCGAAACTCCAACTGGAAGAAATAGAAGCCCTTGAAACCGAAATAAAAGCAAATCCTTCTATCCAAGACTCTAAAAATCTATTGGAGAAAGTTGAAAAAGTTATTCTTGAATTTAAAGATTTCACAGTACAACAAAAGGAAAGCAACTTCGACCGAGATAAACGGAATTTCAGCTACGAAAAAACATACCCCTATCTTCAACAAGATTTCTATTCCCGCCCTGAGTCACGCCGTTTTCTTAACGACAATCAAGGACGATCACAAACAAAATACTTGACCTTTTCAGACACCTCATCGTCATCAGCAGGTAGTGAGATAGATCAAGGCAATTCGCGCCCTCAATTCACACGGAGAGGTGGCTATCAGAATCAAAATCAGTACCAACAGGGATTCCGCCCTAACTACCAACAAGCGAATTTACAACAACAACAACAACCTTTTTTAGAACAAGACCAACAAAAAACCAGAGGCAAAACAAGATTCCAACAACCCTGGGAAATGTCAACAAGGAGACAAACATACAAGAACTGAAAAAAACGTCAATCTTCAATCTTTCAAACAAACAGCTTACTGCAAGTGAGACTAGTGCACTTCAAAAAGGCCTTAGTTTTGTACCATCTAAAGCTACCGACTTCGTAAGACTCAAATTAGAGTTTATTGAATTTTGTCGTAAGATACGTTTAATTGTCTTCTTTTCAGGCAAAGAAATGGGTCCACAAACAGAGACCACTGGATTAAGGAAGAAATCCAATTTCACTCCTCCCGTCCATAAACTACCCAAAGAGGTGTTGTATTTTGAAAAAACAGTACTATCCGCTATTGCCTCTCATGAAAAAAGGAAAAAGGGATTTGTTTCACCAAATTTATCTCGTGAAGAAAAACAAGCGTTGCTCTCAATCAAAAATGACGCGAGCATTATAGTAAAACAAGCCGACAAAGGCGGAGCTATCGTCATATGGGGAACAACAGAATACGTGGCAGAAGCCACAAGACAGTTGTCTGATGAACAATGTTATCGTAAAATCAATTATGACCCAACAAAGGAACTTCAAAACTCTCTATCCAGCATTTTGACTCTAGGATTAGAAGAAGGGTTTCTAGGCAAGCAAGAATTTAGCTTTCTCTCCAATAAACACCCACGGATCCCTCTGTTCTATGTACTTCCCAAGGTACATAAGAACGAGCAAAAGCCACCGGGGAGACCGATTATTTCGGGATGCGGCTCACTTTTTGAGCCCGTGTCCAAGTTCATTGATTTCTTCCTTAAACCTTTTTGCACCCAGGTCAAGTCTTTCCTCCAAGACACAACCGATTTTTTGAATAGACTGCATGAACTCCCATTTGATTCAGAAAAAGACTTTCTGGTTAGTATGGACATTGTTTCATTGTATACCCAAATCCCCCAAGACCAAGCACTTGAAGTTTTAGAAGTATTCTTGGATAAACGTGACATGCCATCGAAAATTCCAACAGAATTCCTCTTGGAGTTGGCAAAAATGGCCCTTACAAAAAATTACTTTAAATTCAAAGACGACTTCTATTTCCAAACCCAAGGAGTAGCTATGGGGTGCCCTTTTGCCCCCGAGCTGGCTATACTATATATGAGTCAGTATGAAGACACCTTCATTTATAACAACAACCCCTTCCGTGAGTGGATTGGTGGTTGGGTCCGATTCATTGACGACGTGTTTTTCACATGGTCTGGGAACAAAGAACAACTAGAACAGTTCCACACATGGCTTAATGAAAGAACAAGGGACATTAAATTTAGCCTAGAGTCATCGAGAACACGACTTTCCTTTCTAGATGTCAAAATCTATTGCTCAAACGGGCAACTAGTAACAACTTTATATCGCAAGAAATCAGATCGAAACAAGGCTTTGGATTACACCAGCAATCATCCAAGAAACCTAAAACAAAATCTACCAATAGGTCAATTTCTCCGTATCCGGAGAAACTGTACATTCAAAGATGAATATCAGCTACATGCTAACGCCTTGAAAGAGAGATTATTAGATCGTGGCTACCCAGCTAAATTGCTGAAACATGCAATAAAACGAGCGTGGTGGACACCACGTGAAGTACTCTTGCAAAAGAAAGAGAAGAAGCAATTAAACCGGACGGTCTGTGTGTCAACCTTTTGTCCTGCATCCAATTTTCTAAAAAAGACAATCCACCAAAATTGGCATCTAGTCAAAGAAATTGACAAACAGTTAAATGAATTGCCACTCTTCGCTTTTAAAAAAGACACAAGTATAGCGAATCAGATCATGAGAGCAGCAGTACCTAAACTCAAGACAATGACTCTACGTGATTATGTCAGCCTACCTCCCATCACAGGCCACCACAAATGTGGCACATGTTTATGCTGCAATTCAACTATCGAAGGCGACCTGTTCCAACATGAGGGCGTGTCATGGAAACACGACCAGTTTACTAATTGTAAAACACGGAATATAGTATATGCCATCATCTGCACTTGTAACAAGGTATACATTGGAAAAACGAATCAAGAGGCGAGACAAAGAATGTCACAACATAAATCTCGCATAAAAATGAAAGTACTAACAGCTCCATTAGTCCAACATTGGATTGATGAATCCCATGGAGATGGTGACTTCAAATGGACAATTATATCCAAAGTAGAACCAGATCCACGAGGTGGTGATGTAGAGGGTAAACTAAGACAGAGAGAAGCAATGCTTATACTTAAATTCAACACTACTATTACAGGCCTGAATGAGATGTCTGAATTGTACCACCTGTAAAGATGGGCACAATGCCGCATCCCTTTGGAAAAGAACAGACAAAATGTAATTTCTTCCTAATATATTCCGCTTTGAGCTTGTTCCATAATCACAATTTTAATGACATTTCGTGCACAAGGACATGTAAAGGATTATCCATTTTGCACGCGCTTGCCGCGCACATCGACCTGTGGCCAATTTCAATCATTAAATGTATAGCTGCGATACACCGTCGCACTAAATGGAAAAATGCATCAGGGACTACATTTCCCATCAAGACGTCGTGGACTTTATAACAACTTCCGGAATAACACGGAAATGAACATGCCGAACTAGATGGCGTCTTCTGCGTGAGAGGAGAATAACGAAAATAGGACAGCGCAACAACCATAAGGAAAATGCGGTCGAGCTGCCACAGGCGGTTCCCGGCTCACGGGTTAAGTCTTTCGCTAAGATAGTCGACCCGCCACCATTCACGAACAAATTTCACCGCACGGGCTTTGCCCAATGTCAAAGCCGTTTACAAAAACGTGGCAAACTCTTTCACCCGCCCAAGTATCTCAAGGCATGCTAGTAAATGAACCATCTGTTTCTGAAGCACAAGCACATTAGATCGTAGCGAGAAATGTTAGGTATGAGTCTGGCGTTCCACACGCCCTGTCATTTATGAACTCGTTTGTTATTTTTAGGAGTTGCCAGGAAGCAAGCAACAAAAAACGGGTGAAACTCCCCTGTGGTCCGTCAAACATATTTTTTGACCGTGGCAAAACATCGACAAAGTAAGTTGTTTAGATCTCGAAAACGTTGTGCTCTCACTGTCTGAACCACTCCTGCACCAAGTACTGAATTTACCAAGAATGGCTTTCTTTCTGATTTTAGGACTTGAATAGCTACACAAAGCACATACAGGTATGATACAAATCAAGCTGATCGGTATGCGAGTTGAAGGTCCCTCATGTGTGGTTTTGACTGAGTGTATGTTTATTTATGTTTTTCAGATCATGTCTGTCGGTCCTGAAGAGAATCTCTCAACCTAAGTAGAGATTCGAAACGCGTCGACCTCCTTCCTACATTAATTAAACCCGCTCTCCTCATTGATTTTGATACATTCTGTTTTTGCGACTAACCTTTATTTCAAAATATTGTAAATATATACACAGTGAGTGGTCGCACACATAAAAAGATATGTCAAATTTGGCACGTTTTCATTTAGATGTATAGGCCTTTCTGGAAAATTTGAGCAGAAATTCTGCAATAGGCCCCACCCTGCATAGTTAGCATCTAAAGAGTGGCTTTATTTAGCCGTATTACCTTTATATGTTGTCGATTGTCTATTGTCTAATTGTTGTCTAAATGTGCTATTGATGTTGTACTGGCGAACTGTGTTGTGGGTTTGTACCCTGTTGTCTTTGGCCTTTGTTACTATTTAAATATTTTGTGTTCACTTGTCGAGTGTTCTGAAAACACTCCTTGTTGCTTTAATTCATTTGTTTGGTCATATATACCTTTTGTGTAAGAGGAAAAAAAAGGAAAAAGTAATAAGTCAAAACAAATAAAATAAAAAATTAAAAAATAAAATTTATTTGCATAAATATTCAAGACTGAATTGGTGGTCTTTGGGTTGAGTTAACTTTACTGCTCGACACCGGTTTAAACAAACACAAATAATTGCACAGTATTGGCAATTCAATTAGAAAACTAGTCACTCTGCAAAAGTGAAATATAATATTATGAAAATAGCTCAAAACAGATGATTATACTTGCTGACAAGGTTTTGTAGACCGTATGTATAGCGGGTGATGAATACACCGTCTCGTCTGTTATGAGGAAATCAATCACCTCTTTTCAGCCATTAGGTACCCAACATCAAAACTCAGGCTGTGTTAGGTCCGAGTGAACATCTGTGGAGGGGATCGAGCAGAGCTAAATATAGACTTATTGCTAAAAGACGTGACAAGTGAAGAGTCATAAGACAAGATAAGTGTCATAAGATTAATAACGTTAAAAGTGAGAGATTTTTGGGATTCATTTGAAGAACTACTGGAACAGTTTATTTTACAAATTAACTTTATGAAGAAGTCCTCAATGAAACATTACACTTATGATCAGCGTACACTAATGTGCTGCCTGCAACGAGTTGTTTTATAATTAAGTTTACGAAGTAATGTTAAAATACCGTTGAATGTGTATGTGAAAGGGTGTTTCTTGTTTATTGATTGGTTAACACGAGAGTGTTATTTGTATTTTTAGCAATTGAGGTTTTTAAAAAGAGGTCTGCAAATATTTGATGTTACTTATTATTATTTTTCAACCTGTAAACACCGACATATGATCTTGCATCAGTAATATAAAGACATGGTGCAATTGGTTAGAAAAGGTTTAAGATCAGAGAATCACTGATCCTTAAGATTTATTTACATGTTCGCATTCCCAGCACATCATCTAACTCTCAAGAAAGTTTTTCGTATGCCTAGTTTTACTCCTGAAAATAATCAGGGCCATATTATCAAGAAATGGCGATACATTATCACCGCTTTTACCGGCAGGAAACTGCCGCTAAAGCGGCAATAATGGGCTTGATAATATGCCTTAGTGAATTCCCAAAGAAGCCTAGGTTCTGGTGTTAACCTGGGCTTCTATGGGAATTCACAAGGGTGTATTATCAAGCCCATTATCGCAGTTTTAGCGGCAGTTTCCTGCCAATAAAAGCGGCAATAATGTATCGCACTTTCTTGATAATATGGCCCTCAGTTTTAAATAAAAGTTTAACATCACCAAAACGCATTTTACTGTTGTTTTATGACTGGCTGAGTAGTTTGTTAAGTAGCCATTGCAAAGCGTTCTTAATTTCCCCACCACCTCTTGTTCATCATACTCTATTGACCCCAATTAGCATTTCTTTCCTTTGAAGTGTCAGGCCCCGCATCTACCGTGCATATCTTTTCAAACAATCTTGATGGAATTCTACGATTCAATAATGCCAAGCATAATGTACATCCTACAACAGCAACCAAATATGTAAATGTATTATCACTGTAAGATGATCCCATGAACACCTACACCTGCAACATCTAGACAAAGATCACATCTCATCAGAGCTAACGTTAAACCAAACAGAGAGAAAGTTACCAGCTAAGGACTACAGTTCTGCTGGCAGACTATTATTAGGGTTTTTTCATCACTGATAGCCTCCTGCAATAAATAGCACCCGTTTTATTTGGTTTCATGCCCACCTGCCCCAGAATAAACAAAAGATGGAATGCAGGTAGAATGTCTCAAATATTCAGCAGAGATGAAGAGCTAGGGATACTTCTGCCGTCCAGTATTGTTAGTACAGCCTATGAAAGTGCATGAACGCAGTTTCCACAGCAGTGACCCCTGCGTGTGGCACTTGCCTGTTGGCAGGAGGACGTGCTGGCAGGAGACACACAGAAACAACTCTCCTGGGAAAGTTGCTTTAAAGTGCACTATCAGGGCTCCAGTCAATGTAATTATCTGAATAAAATGATCATCATTAAGGTAATTACATTTCCTGGCCAGTGACAATGGTTCTAAAAATAACTTTGTGGGGCTTATTATTTTTCCGTCTGTGGAGTAACCCTAATTCTATACCACAGAGTAAAAAAAACAGTAATGTTTGTCTGTTCACCTAGTTATTTTATTCATCCCTGCCTACTACACGATCTGCACTCTACAGATATACCTGTGGCAAAGAAGTACATGTATTATATCAAGTCGTGGGGGAGAGAAGGAAAGTGAAAGGACAACATTCCATGATTACACAGACTAGGAATGTCTAAAGAACAGCCACCTGAGAAATATCCGGCTACAGGGACAAACCTACTAAAGATACTTTGAGATTCTGTAATGAATCCCCCCTTTGAGAGTTTCCACAGACACACTTGGGCCTAGAGTTACCCAACATTCCACAGCCTCTTTCTGGTTCCTCTAGATTTTTGTGCTGCACCTGCAGGCTTTTTTTGTCAAATAAATCAATGCAATGTTTTTGCTGGCCAGTGTTCCACTTTGTACCACACAAGCACGACCAACCATGCGAAATGTGAGGAAAAAAACCTTTGTATCTCACAACCAAAGAGAGAAACTTCTAAGGTACAAGTGCTCCTCATCTCTATTGGGGCCATAGACTGTATACATCTTACAATTAAAGAGATTCAGAAATGCCCACTCCCATATTTAAAGTGCAAGAGAAACACCAGTACCAGCATACAGCAAATTTTTAAT
This sequence comes from Lissotriton helveticus, assembly GCF_964261635.1. Taxonomy (NCBI): domain Eukaryota; kingdom Metazoa; phylum Chordata; class Amphibia; order Caudata; family Salamandridae; genus Lissotriton; species Lissotriton helveticus. Next base: position 345,198,021 of record NC_136067.1, on the reverse strand, counting down.
GAAGGGATATATTAAACGCTTGTCTTGTTCATTATTATTATTATTTATCGATTTGTTAAGCGCAATTGCTGCCCAAAGGCGTCCAAGCGCTGAGTTCAACAGAGACGTGACGGGGCCGGGGGAGCAGGAACTAAGGGGATTTGGCAAATAAGACAGTTTTCAGCTTTTTACGGAATGAGAGCAGGTCGGATGTAGATCGAAGAGTGAGGGGCAGGGCATTCCAAAGCTTGGCGGCGTTCAGCGAGAACAGCCTACCCCCCGACCTAGCTCTCTTCACTCTAGGGACAACTGCCAGAAAGGCACTCGTAGACCGAAGGTTCCTGTTAGGGTGGTAGGGGGTGACCAGGCTGTTGTTGATTGCTGGGCCGGTCTTCCAGAAGGCCCGATGCGTGATACACAGTGCCTTGAAAGCCACTCTCTGCTTCACTGGCAGCCAGTGTAGGCTTTTCAGGCCGTGTCTGGCCGACTGGAATCGTGGAATCTGGAGTATGGTACGTGCCGCACAATTTTGTACCACCTGAAGCTTCCGAAGGGTCATCTCGGGTGCCCCGAGGTAGAGAGCATTATCCGAGTCCAGACGGGACTGGATAAGGCCTTGTACCGCCACCTTCTTAGCATCTAAAGGCAGAAGTGGAAGAACCATGCCATGAAACTGCCGTTACCCCCAGGTCCCTTATGACCTCGTCCCATTCATTACAAAGTAGAGATGACCATCTCCCGACAGAAAAAAACAAGAGGAATGCTGGGACACTAATACTGCCCCTCCCCCCGGGAGTACATTAGCAGTACTTACCCAGCAGCCCTCCTGTTCTTTTTTTTCTGTCTGTCGACAGATTGGATGGTGTGCTGGTGCTGCTCCTGCTAGGCTGGAGTGGCGTTGCTTCTCTTCTTCCCCCCTCCCCCCTGCCTGGCTGTGCGGGCGTGGGGTTCCCTGGACTGCCCCCTGGCCTGCCGGGCTTGCTGGGAGTCAGTCTGTCTTGGAGCCGGTGTTCTGCTGTGCACTTTGTGCATCTACCGGTCCATTGCGGCAGGGGCTGGAGTTCCCGGAAAGTTGCTTCCGGGTCACGGGCTCGTCTTCCCAAGCTTGGCCGGGGAGACGTGCCTCGCTGGATGGGCTCCTGCTGTTCCTGGCTGTGGAGAAGGTGGAGTGGGGGCCTTGTTCCTGGGGTTGGCCCCCACTCTGGGTGAGTCCCGTTTGCGGGGTTTTTTTTCTTTCCTTCTGGCATTTGTCTGCCGACTTCGAACTGGGGTGCAGTGTTCGAGTCTCGGCGTTGACGCTGGAATTCCTGTGTTCTGGGCGGGTCATTTGATGTGTCTTCCCATGGTGAACCTGGGGTTTTGTGTGGCGCTCTGTTTCCGTGTCAATTGACAGAATGTTATGGGAGTCTTTACTTCGCACCCATTGTCAAGGACATGCTTTTCATTTTCTGTGCTGGAAGCAGCGCTCAAAGGCTGTCAGAAAAATGTCTAATTAGTGCAAGTTGGAATTGCAGCGCCACTTGGATTCCTCCCGTCTCCTCGACGGCTATGTCCGTGAAGAGCTCAGAGGGCCCTTTCAAATTCTACTGCGTCTGGTTACCGAGTGCATTCCTGCTGGGGTTCGGAGCGCTTCGCATTCCGGTCACCGAAAAAGCCCGGCTCTGTGCTTCTGCAGCCCCCGCCCTGCTCCCGGGCTGCCTCGGATTAGGGGCGGGCGCTGTCCTTCAGCGGCGGCTGCAGCGGGAGCTTTTCAGCCTCTGTCCCGTTCTTCCTGGGGCTGACGTTTTGGGAACCGGGCTTCAGGCTCGGGATGTGTCCCTTGCTCTACATTTCCTGTGGTCCTCCGGGCTGTCCCCCTGCTCCTTCCTCAGTGTGGTGGCTGTGTTCTCTGGGCGCTTCGATGCTGGTTGTGCTGGACTCTCACGTGGCTGGGGCTCGCGCTGTCATTTCTTCTAGGGGTTCCTGTGTGTCTCGTCCATTTGGCACTGGCCTTTCCGCGCTCGGACGGTTGGGTTTTGGGGGGATGGCATCCCTAGGTTGCCTTTCTTTTTTGGCTTACTGCTGGATGTCTTTCTGGCTGTTGGTCTCAGGCGCTGAGGTGCAGTGTTCCTTTGCTGATGTGATATCTGTCCATCGCCGGCCTGGCGGTGCCCTGGGTTCTCTATGGCTGCTCGTGCGGGGCTGTGGTGTCTCTTGCGCCCTTCTCTTTTTTTCCTGTGCCAGTGGGGGCCTTGTTGGGCTGTTGGCCCCCGCTCTGGCTGTTTCACCCCCTTTCTTCTTCTTCTAGGGCTGGTCCTGGGAGTGGTGACTGGCTGTCCTTCTGGATGTGCCATGTTCCGGAGTCGGGGTGTCCTGGGGATGCTGTGGTTTGCACCGGGGCCTCCTGCTTGGGGTGCATGCAAGTCGGGCGCTGTGGTTCCTGTGTTCCTCTTTTTGGTCTGCGTGGTCACGTTTCTGTTCCTGGCCTGCGGCCTTGCCGCCTGCCCGCCGAGGCTCTGGTCTGTTCTCTGGGGGCTGGCTTGTCGAGGGGCTTCTCCCTTTGATTTCCTTCTTCGGGTGGTGCCCCTGCTCTTGGCCGCTCGAGCTTGGGGTTTTCCTTTCCAGGGTTGGCTTGGGTTTCTGTCGCCTCTGGGGGGGCTGGTTCCTTTTTTCGCTGCCTCTGCCTTTTTTGCATGCTCATGGGATTTCTCTGTGTTGTTGGGTTCTCCCTGCCTGCTTGCGCCTTGCCCTCAGCTGCTCTTCTGTCTGGGTCGCTTCTCGCTTCTCAGTTGTTGGCCTGGACTACGCTGCGGGCTGGCTGTTGTGGCCTTGCTCTGGTTAAATGTCCTGGTTCTTCGCCTCCGCTTCCTGTGTTCTGTGGGGTTGGTCGGAGTTTGGGGCTCCTTGTTCCTGGCCCTGTTCCTCCGGTCCCTTGGGCTGCGCCTGGTTCGTCTCCTTGGTTGCATGCGGGCTGTTCCTCACGGCCTGCTCATGTTCTCATCTGTTCCCTGCAGTTTTGCTGGGTCGGCCTGGTTGGTGCCTGGTTGGGCGCCCGTCTGGGTCTTCTTGGTACTGTGGGCTTCCCTTTGCTCGGGTCTGTGCCTTCTGGTGTTGTCCCGGGTCCTTCTGTGTGCTTGGCCTGGTTACTTCTGCTCTGGCTCTCCCCGTGCTTGCATTTGGCTTGCTTAGGTTGTTTCCTGGCCAACCCTCCTGTTTCTGCTGTGGTGCCTGCCTGGTTTGTTCTGGGCTGGGGCCTCCTAGCTGCTGCCATGTCCTGTCATGCCTCTTGTTCTCTGGGTTGGTGCTGTACCCGTGCTCCGCTGTCTGCTCGGTGGTTGTGCTTGGTCGGGCCGGGTTGGCGCCTGCCTGGCCTCCTGGGGCAGCTGGGTGCGGTTGGCTTCTTGGTCCCTCTGCTGTCGGGGGTGTTTGCTCCCTGGGTTGGTCTGGTCTTGTCTGGTTCCCTTGGTGGGTGCCTGGCTGAGGTTTCAGCTGGGGCTTTCTGCTCCTGCGTGTTGGGCTCCTTTTTTGGCTCTGCTTCCTTGCTGGTCTCTCTTTGGGTCCTGGCGGGGTTGTCTGCGGTTGGGCCGCTTCCTGGTGGTTCCTTCTGGGCCTTCTCCTGCTGATGGTTCTCTTCCCGGCCTTGTTTACCCGGTGTTGTGGGCCTGTGGGGGGTTCTGTGGCTCCGGTTCTGCCGGCTTCCTGCTGGTTGTGTGTGGCCTCGGGCTGTGCCTCCTGGGTTTTCAGGCTGTGCTGTTCTTTTAGGCCTGCTCTGGGAGTTTGTTGCCGGACGTTTCCTGGTTCTTTCCTGGTTCTGGGGTCCTGGCTCGCTTCTTCCTCCCTTGCTTCCCCGGGCTTTGTTCCCGGTGTGTGTCTGTTTGGGTGCCCCGCCCCCCTCCCTCTCTGGTTGGGGTGCGGTTCTGTAGTGCTCTGGCCTATGCGGGTCCCTCCCTCCTGGCTGCGGGTTGTCTTTTTCCGCTGCTCCTGCCCTTGCTGCTTGTCTGACCTGGGTGTGTGGTTCCTGGGCGGTGCTGTGCCGTGTGGGCGCCTTCTTTTTGTGCTGCCCTCTCGGCTCGTTGGGCGGCTGCTGGGGTTTCCCGGTTGCTCTGTGCTCCCCTCCTGCCTTGTGTTCCCTCCCTTTGGGGTTGGGGTTTTTCTGGGATTGTGGTCGTTGTGTCTGTGTCCATCCTGGTTTCTTGGTTTTGTTCCAGTCTTGTTGGCCTCTCCTTGCTTGGTGGGCTTTCGAATGGGTTCTGGGGTTTTGGGGTTCTTCCCCCCTGCCTGTCCTTCGGGACGGGTTCTCGATGCTGTTCGGCTCCTGGGTTCTTGTTGCCTCCTGGGCCTCCTCGGCCGGTTTTCCTCCTTCGGTCTCTTGGGGTCGGTTCCTTTGGTTTTGGGGGGTTGGCCGGTTTTCTGACCTGTGTTTTATCCTTCCTTTTTGGTCTGAGTGCTTGTGCCTGCACTCTGTTGGCTGTTCCTTTCTTTGGCTTTCTTCCGGGATGTCTCGGTTTCCTTGTGGGTCTACCGGGTCCTGTGGGCCTTTCTGCTGGTTCTGGGCTTGGCGGCCTTCTCCGGTGGGTTGTTTTTGGCGAGTCCTTTGTGTCCTGGTCCCGGTTTCCATTTGCTCGGATTGGCGGCCTCCTTTTCTTGTTGGAGCCCTTGCCTTTTTCTTTGTCTCCGGTGCTTCCCTGCTGTCCTGTGCTGGGTTGCGGGCCGGTTGTTTCCTGCGGTCTTCCTTTCCTCCTTCTCGGTGCACCCTTGGGTTGCTGCTTTTGTTGTGGTTTCCTGGGTGTGCTTGTCCGTGCGGAAGGCCGGGTTTCTGCTTTGGTATTTCTCCACTTTGTAATGAATGGGACGAGGACATAAGGGACCTGGGGGTAATGCTCTATTACTTACCGGTAATCTTCATTACTCCGTGTCCCGTTGTCCTCGTCCCATTCATACGCCCCTCCCTCCCTCCCGGACGGCCGGCCTTCCTATCTGGACTTATTAGTACAGGAGGGCTGATGGGTAAGTACTGCGTATGTACTCCCGGGGGGAGGGGCAGTATTAGTGTCCCAGCATTCCTCTTGTTTTTTTCTGTTGGGAGATGGTCATCTCCACTTTGTAATGAATGGGACGAGGACAACGGGACCCGGAGTAATGAAGATTACAGGTAAGTAATATAGCATTCTAAACACATGAGGGTTTACAAATGGGACAACTAGAAAGTGATAAAATTATGTTTTGAATAGGAGGAATCCTCTAACATGAGCTACAAGACTCCGGTACTGACGGTTATGTTATGTCTATTTGTGGAGCATTCAATCATCTGGGGAGGGGGCACTGGCTAGTGGTCTAGATCTTTTGTTTTTTTCTGGATTTCAAGGGAGCCAGTCTGTCGGCACAGGCGATGAAGCAGTCTTGAGAATTGGAGATGGTGACAAGGAGGCTTCTAATGATAGGGGGCAGAATTCCATGAGTTATGTGGTTCAGGCTTCTTCTGAGACCTTGTTCTAGTTTCAGCGTGTGGGCTTGGCAGTGTTAGATTGGTGTCCCGTGGCATGACTGGTCTTCATGTAGGGCAGTAGTGTTTTTAAGTTAGTGTAGTCTTCTAATGAAAACTAAAGTCTCTGAAGATGATGAAAGGGCATGATTCAAGGATGAGGGTTGCAACATAGTCCCTGATGGTGCTGGCAAAATCACTGTGTGATCCAGGCGATCGGGATATGAGGGAGCCCCTTCAGGGGGAAATGGGTGGCAATGTGGACATTGAACATTAGGTACTCCATGGGTGTTGCCACTGAGGTAGTGGTGCAGATGAAGGTGATTTTGCCTCCAGATTGATTTGTGCAGTCTATCTTGTCTGGTAATATTGTTGCAAAGAGGGATGGCCGTGAGATGTCAGGGCAGACAAGGGTTCAGCCAGGTTTGTGTGAGGAAAAGCAGAGCCAGTGAGGGTTTGCGGAGAAGGGGCAAAAATGTGGTGGCGTGCTTTGTGAGGGAGCATGTGTTGAGGAGGATGCAAGATAGTGTGGAGTGAGGTGCTTCGCAACTGGTATCGGTTAAGGTTAGCTGTGTGTAAGTCATTTGTTGGGTGCTGTAGATACGGGTTAGGTGAGTTTCAGACTGTGCTGGAGAACTTCCAGGGGATGCAGGAGAATGCCCCTTCAGTGTTGGGTTGTGCGGACCATCAGCAGCGTAGAAAGTGGCATCTGGGGTTTAGAGCATGGAGGGTGGTGGTGAGATAGCGGTGGGGGGAGGGGAGCACCAGGATTCCTGGTACTGGGTGCAGGTGGGTCATGGACAGCAGCAGATGGGCTTGCCTTTGGCACACAAAGAGAGAGCGAGAAAACCAAGCAAAAGCACAAAAGCAGTTAGCTGAAGTAAAACAGAAGCACAGAAAGCAGAGAGAAGCAGCAAAGATGTGACACAAAAGCAGAGAGAACCTGAAAAAAATCAGAGGCTATAGCAGCCAAACAAGCAAGAATGGAAGCAGGGCAATGACTGTCAACACAATGCTCCAGTGAAACCTGTTCTTCTTACTGACAGCAACCTTTTATGAAGACCTCCAAAATGAGACCTGCACTTTGTCCTGACAGTGACAGCCCTCAATTATTGCCAAAGAAAAGTTCCAGTGCCGACCAGTTCTTCGCACTGCAGTAATGACCATCCATAATGATTGACAGCTTCCTCATAGCGACCACTGCCAAGGAGAATGGCACACAGACTTGGTAAGGTAACTCCTTAGCAGGAATAACCTGGTCCCAGTATCCAACCCATGCTCTATCGCAGTCAGCCTGAAGCTGTAAATGTTCCCTGGTGCAGTATGACCGGAGAACTGACGGTGATGATTTGTTTTATTTGGCACTATTTTCAACCAAAAATGCACAAACACATACCTCCAGTTCTACTGATTCGTTTTTGTTGTTTTGATGTCATTTTAATGATTACATTTCACTCTATTTGTTCTAAATTTGGTTAGGATTTTTCCTATGGGTTGTTTTCACTTTATTACTGCTTGAGTACTGCATAAATACTTCTTACATTTCCTCTTATTTAAGCCTGACTGCTTTTTTGCCAAGCAACAAGAGGGTTACACACAGGTTAATTTACTGACTTTTATGGTTCACCCTGACAATTAGTTTTTATTATTTCAGTGTTACTTCCACCCCTCTCAACTAATAAACCAATTTTATTCCATCTGCCAAGATTAATTCAATCAGATTTAGAGTCATAAAGTGATTGCCGATTTGAATTATCCTTTTTAGCAAAAGCTGGTGGTTGATGATGATGTTGAAGGGAGGTGTGGTCCTAACCAGAGAGGCACATATGGGGAGTGTTCATTATAGGAGCAAGATTTCTCACACACCACAAAGGATGTCATGCTTCATCATCGGGCAGCTCCTTGTTGGATCGGCACTGCTATGCCCAACGGGCCCTGCGAGGAGGCTCCTTGCCAGAAATCTTTTACCTTTGATGTTGGTCGATGAGGAAGAGGGTGTGTGAGGTATGTGTGGTGTATATAAGGGTGAGTAGAGTGCAGGGAAAATGTGAGTAAAAAATAACTATGAGAACCGGCTGAACCAACTTTAATTAGCAGGTTCCATGTTATAATTAAAATAACCTTCAATGTTGAAGGAAAAGGATATAATAATCATACCAGGAATGTGTTGAGTAAGGATTTGTTTCATGCCTACTAGCATCTATAAGATTGTGGCATTTCTTTAGGACCGGTAAACCCTTTTATTTACTCCCTGAGGGTCAGTTAATATACAAGTGAAGATGAGTGACCATACCCTCACCAAGTTACACTAACCGTAACAGTGTGCCTCAAGCTAAGAACCCAAAGCGGATGGGAGATGGGAGCTGATCACTCCATTTTGGACGGACACTCAATGGCGTTGTGATAAACCTGAAAGTCATTGAACGCGATTAGTGGCCGACCTACCCTGCACTAAGTGAGTAGATAAAAGGGTTTACCGTTCCTGAAGGAATGCCACTGCTCCTGCGGCCAATATTAAGGAAAATGCAGTGTGTCCAGGGCAGAGTAAAAGTGCCTCAGACATCTGTGGTGTAGTCCAAATTAAGAAAATTATTTGACCTTTGTGTGCTTTTCATCATTTACAGCCTCTGTACTTTGCAAGGCCATTTAGCAAGTGTTTGCGTTGGTTTCTCCACCTGCCAACATGTATATATTTGAAATGTGTGCACTATTCAGGACTGGCCATAGTGGGCACTGCAAAAAACACAGTTGATGGACAGAATGTAGAACAATGTCATACATTCACCCCAGTACAAAGATCTGAGCCTAAATCCATCGTTTTTTTGCACTCCACACCACCCTGGGTTAGACACTGGCTATATGCAAATCAGCTCTCACCCTGTGCCTCATGGGAACAGTCCAGTCTGAACTACCAAGCCATGTCTTTCCCAGACCGGAATGAAGCATCCAAGGACCGGTTTCTGGCTATCAGCCTTCATCAGCCTGGATAGCTTGACTCCAGTGGTGTGGAGAGCCTGGGACTCACGTCTGAGCATACCCAGCCCACTCGGGGTGAAAATGGCAAAAAACACAGTTGATGGACAGAATGTAGAACAATGTCATACATTCACCCCAGTACAAAGATCTCGGCCTAAATCCATCGTTTTTTTGCACTCCACACCACCCTGGGTTAGACACTGGCTATATGCAAATCAGCTCTCACCCTGTGCCTCATGGGAACAGTCCGGTCCGAACTACCAAGCCATGTCTTTCCCAGACCAGAATCAAGCATCCAAGGACCGGTTTCTGGCTATCCGCCTTCATCAGCCTGGATAGCTTGACTCCAGTGGTGTGGAGAGCCTGGGACTCACGTCTGAGCATACCCAGCCCACTCGGGTGAAAATTGCAAAAAACACGGTTGATGGACAGAATGTAGAACAATGTCATACATTCACCGCAGTACAAAGATCTGGGCCTAAATCCATCGTTTTTTTGCACTCCACACCACCCTGGGTTAGACACTGGCTATATGCAAATCAGCTCTGACCCTCTGCCTCATGGGAACAGTCCAGTCCAAACTACCAAGCCATGTCTTTCCCAGACCGGAATCAAGCATCCAAGGACCGGTCTCTGGCGATCAGCCTTCATCAGCCTGGATAGCTTGACTCCAGTGGTGTGGAGAGCCTGGGACTCACGTCTGAGCATACCCAGCCCACTCGGGTTGAAAATTGCAAAAAACACAGTTGATGGACAGAATGTAGAACAATGTCATACATTCACCCCAGTACAAAGATCTGGGCCTATATCCATCGTTTTTTTGCACTCCACACCACCCTGGGTTAGACACTGGCTCTATGCAAATCAGCTCTGACCCTCTGCCTCATGGGAACAGTCCAGTCCAAACTACCAAGCCATGTCTTTCCCAGACCGGAATCAAGCATCCAAGGACCGGTCTCTGGCGATCAGCCTTCATCAGCCTGGATAGCTTGACTCCAGTGGTGTGGAGAGCCTGGGACTCACGTCTGAGCATACCCAGCCCACTCGGGGTGAAAATTGCAAAAAATACAGTTGATGGACAGAATGTAGAACAATGTCATACATTCACCCCAGTACAAAGATCTGGGGCTAAATCCATCGTTTTTTACACTCCACACCACCCTGGGTTAGACACTGGCTCTATGCAAATCAGTTCTGACCCTCTGCCTCATGGGAACAGTCCAGTCCAAACTACCAAGCCATGTCTTTCCCAGACCGGAATCAAGCATCCAAGGACCGGTTTCTGGCTATCAGCCTTCATCAGCCTGGATAGCTTGACTCCAGTGGTGTGGAGAGCCTGGGACTCACGTCTGAGCATAGCCAGCCTACTCGGGGTGAAAATTGCAAAAAACACAGTTGATGGACAGAACGTAGAACAATGTCATACATTCACCCCAGTACAAAGATCTGGGCCTAAATCCATCGTTTTTTTGCACTCCACACCACCCTGGGTTAGACACTGGCTATATGCAAATCAGCTCTGACCCTGTGCCTCATGGGAACAGTCCAGTCCGAACTACCAAGCCATGTCTTTCCCAGACCGGAATCAAGCATCCAAGGACCGGTTTCTGGCTATCAGCCTTCATCAGCCTGGATAGCTTGACTCCAGTGGTGTGGAGAGCCTGGGACTCACGTCTGAGCATAGCCAGCCTACTCGGGGTGAAAATTGCAAAAAACACAGTTGATGGACAGAACGTAGAACAATGTCATACATTCACCCCAGTACAAAGATCTGGGCCTAAATCCATCGTTTTTTTGCACTCCACACCACCCTGGGTTAGACACTGGCTATATGCAAATCAGCTCTGACCCTGTGCCTCATGGGAACAGTCCAGTCCGAACTACCAAGCCATGTCTTTCCCAGACCGGAATCAAGCATCCAAGGACCGGTTTCTGGCTATCAGCCTTCATCAGCCTGGATAGCTTGACTCCAGTGGTGTGGAGAGCCTGGGACTCACGTCTGAGCATACCCAGCCCACTCGGGGAGAAAATTGCAAAAAACACAGTTGATGGACATAATGTAGAACAATATCATACATTCACCCCAGTACAAAGATCTGGGCCTAAATCCATCGTTTTTTGCACTCCACACCACCCTGGGTTAGACGCTGGCTATATGCAAATCAGCTCTGACCCTGTGCCTCATGGGAACAGTCCAGTCCGAACTACCAAGCCATGTCTTTCCGAGACCGGAATCAAGCATCCAAGGACCGGTTTCTGGCTCTCAGCTTTCATCAGCCTAGTGGGCACTGGGCATTTTCCCTGTAGGCCCGAGGGGTGAGGGTCAGCTTTGTGCTGGTAGGGCTGGTTTTGTTACAGGGGGCTGCAATATCACCCCCTGTAACACAAGTTAGAGCAGTGCTTCTCACTAGCATCCGCCCGGTCTAGCAGCAATCCGCCATGGCTGGTTACTGTTCCTAGTTGGCCGTGGTAATATTTAATTTGGGGGGTATTAAAACAAATTTCATTTCCAGAAGCCAAACGAGTCTAGAGTTGTCAAGTTTTATTTATTGTGTTGTTGTGTACTGAGTTTCTAGCCCACAAGCCTCTCGGTGTAAGTGTAGGACTTAATGGTCTGCTGCCATGAGTTTCAAGTGCTAAAAGGAGAACTTAGTTCCCAGATCGTGGGTTTGCAGAACAGGTACCCCAGTATACCAGAAACTAAAAACCCCGGAAGTTGCAAACGGGGAATATTTATTTGTGATTGGCATAGGACATTGTCAGTAAATTCAAAATGAATGTGTTTTTCTCTCTGCTGAATAACAGGGCAACATAGACTCCTCAATCCTTAGTTCTATCATGCGCACTACTAGACATGTAAATTCTCTGGGGTGGTCAGATGAACCCAACTAAAGGCGAGGTAAGGAAAAAAAAACAGATGGGTCCATACCTGGTGTCTGGGAATCTAGGGGCATATTATCAAGGACGGAGTTAAAATTATCGCTGTTTTAGCGGCAGAAAACTGCTGCTAAAGCAGCGATAATGGGCTTGATAATATGCCCTGGAGAATTCCTATAGAAGCCCATGTTCACACTAGAACATGGACTCCTATTAGAATTGTCAAGGGCATATTATCAAGCTCATTATCGCCGCTTTAGTAGCAGTTTTCTGCCAATAAACCAGCGATAATTTTTAATGCCTTTCTTGATAATATGCCCCCTAGTCCTTTAAACTATTATTGAGAGCATTGAAATGTTTATTTTTTTCAATTCTATTCTTATCTAAGGTCAATACTGATGTCACAGCGTCAGAGATACACTTGTGCTGAGACCAACCCTAGAATGCATACATTCACTCTGTTGTTTACACTTCCTGGGTTTTGCTGTGTAATTCAACTATCCAAAAACAGAAATCCAAATCACATTGATATTTAACACTGGTTATATTTGGTTTTAAATATTATGACATTTTCATTTGCACTTGGTTAGAAAATTACCAATAAATCAGAGTTCTTTCAACCATATACCATTACTCAATACTTATTTAGCTTTGATTCTCATCCAGAACTTGTCCCATCCTTAAGTGTTTGATCATACCCACACAATAGTTAACATTCAAATAACAATGCCAAAAAACAATATGCAGTTTCATTTCTTATCCCTGCGGGCTATGATAAAAATTCACACATATAATAGGCCAACAGACAAGCACCTGCGTAGAATGAAAGGCATCACACCTCAAACATGAGCTTTTACAGTCATTGCATATGTCCATTAAACGAGTTGGGGCATATTGACAATAGCCTCATTCACCCAAATAAAGGATCACATTCCATATCACCACCCCCTTTTGCACTCAAAGTTCTGAGAACCATCAATATTTCACAACATATATATAAATGGGTACTTAGCTCTTGCCAGTCTGGTGAATGGAAGGAATTGGAATACCTTTAGTGTGGCCTCTGCCTTGGTCAAACTCCCACAGTTCAGATCTCCAATGTGAGACACCGAGGGCAGGTATTTGTAGCGATTGTCTCAAGATGCTACACAAGACTTATATGTCTTGATTTGCCTTTTAAATTCACACAGAACTTTACTCCAAAGACTTGCATCAGAGCACCCTTGAGTTTCAATATTACTTTATCTTCTGCAGAAGTTCCTTGACAAACACTAATGTCTGGACCCTTTTTTGAGAAAAGGCAATGTGCCATTCCAAATAACCTAGCAGAAATCCACGCTGTTAAATACCTAATACTTTGAACAAGCTAGCATCTTGGCAGTGACTATCTCCTGTACAAAACCAGTTCCACAATATGAACCAAGAAAATGGCACACCCTGGGCAACCATGGGCAATAGTTTTACTGGGCAATTCCTGCTAGATATTTTGATTCAGATTTCTCAAAGTGTTTTCTTTACAAGTTATGGAGGCTGAAGAAACGTATTAGCCCCAGGTAATAATAGACCGAATTGTACGAGAAAAGGCTGTAACCCTATTAGAAATTAAATGAATAATAATTTGCTCTAATGCTGTTTCTAAAGAATATATATATATATATGTATATATATATATATATATATATATATATATATATATATATATATATATATATATATATATATATATATATATATATATATATATATATATATATATATACACTCCACCACTGCCAGTACGAGCGTTGCTGCTGTCATGAGCGGTCCAGGTTAGGTCACTGGCCGACCTACAAATTCTCTCCAAAATACCTCTCATATAAAGAAGTTAACCTGGACACCCAGCGTTTGCAATAAATCCTTTATTCCGACAAGAGAAAGTCACGACGCGTTTCACCTTTACGGCTTGATCACGCTCGTCAGGCCGATATCCACAGCCATTTTTAAAATCCCAAAACACACCCTATGTGCAAGTCATGTGACAAACAAGGTGAATGAGGAGGACATCTTAGTCTAGTCAAAAGGTCTTAACTGAACATAGTGATTCATCAAGCACAGTATGGTATATTAAACAAATGTAGTTCAGTATATAAAACTATAAACCTAAAATAGGTGAATGATTATTGCATTCATTACAGCTTATATAATTTCATTGTTCGACGATTACATCAAAAAAACTGCTCGAGAAAATCATTATAAACATCATGTTCAGATACTCATGCGATTCAAGTTCATGTTGTGTCAATATTGCAGACAATGACCATCCAAGTCAAATAATTCAATGTTAACATAACCCATGTAGGGTCATATGACATTGTCAAGTTTGTCATCTAGAACCAATGTTCTTAAAGGTTGCGGTCCCATCATCATACGTTACGCCCCAGTGGGCACATTTGTAAATACATCATGATAAGCATTACCACAATATTCAATAATACAATAACGTGTGAAGAGGACCTAGTTACACCATTGATAATGTCATTATGTTCACTCTTAAAGAGACCTTGTTCCACTGGAAAAATACTCCAGAAACAGTCACTGTATTCCAATGACAACGAATTGTCATTTAGTCCTCCAAATTCATCTGAAAAATTAAAATATTAAAAATGAAAACAGATGGCTGACAAATCTGATGCATAATATCATACAATGTACATTTCTCATTCATATACATGAATTTTTAATTCTTCACTCATGTTGAGTCCCATGGGGAACAAGCATTGAAAATCAATGATGTACTTTGATTCGAGTTTTCTTAGAGATAACTCGTAGTTACCCCCTCTCACGCCTAGATCAACACAATCTATAACCACCATGCGCAACAAAGTTTCATCCTGCATGTGTGTTTCGAAGAAATGTCTAGCAATAGGGTATGATTTATTGTGGGAGTGAATGGCCCGCAGATGCTCTAGCACTCTTTTCTTGGCCTCATGTTTGGTACTACCCACATACCATTTGTTACATGGACATATTAATACATACACACTGTATGGGGTGTTGCATGTAAGGTGTTTACGGATGGTGAATTCTCTATCAGTACCAGGAATAGTCAGAGTTTTGCAACTCCGACTATTCTTGCACACTTTACATTTCCCACAGCATGTGCAGCCTACACGGGTTTCTTGTCTTTTCATACCAGAGTTGGTGACATAATTCTGGCTGAGTTCGTCACGTAAGGTTCTACCCTTCCGGAAAGTGATCTGTGGGTTCTCCTGGAGATACTTTTTTAAATGTTTGTCTGTATTAAGAAAATGCCAGTGTTTTTTGAGAATTATACGAACTTCATAGGACTGTCCCGTGAATGTGGTTATGAATCTCACTGTGTCAGATTCTTCTTTGGTCTCTCTTGAATCGCATGAGTATCTGAACATGATGTTTATAATGATTTTCTCGAGCAGTTGTTTTGATGTAATCGTCGAACAATGAACTTATATAAGCTGTAATGAATGCAATAATCATTCACCTATTTTAGGTTTATAGTTTTATATACTGAACTACATTTGTTTAATATACCATACTGTGCTTAATGATTCAGTTAAGACCTTTTGACTAGACTAAGATGTCTTCCTCATTCACCTTGTTTGCCACATGACTTGCACATAGGGTGTGTTTTGGGATTTTAAAAATGGCTGTGGTTATCGGCCTGACGAGCGTGATCAAGCCGTAAAGGTGAAACGCGTCGTGACTTTCTCTTGCTGGAATAAAGGATTTATTGCAAACGCTGGGTGTCCAGGTTAACTTCTGTATATGAGAGAGGTATTTTGGAGAGAATATATATATATATATATATATATATATATATTACCTACTGGCGGTCGCCAGTAGGTATATATAGTTAGGATTTTTTCTCTATGGGATTTTTGAAAATTCTATGTCTAATAACTTTGGCGTTTGTGGACGGAATTGGCTGAAATTTTCAGGAAAATGGCACATTTTGTTTCTGAGCAGCCCCTGAAAATTTTGGGGGGGTTCGTCAAGGGGGGGCCGAGAAAAAAGGGGGGTCCCAAAACGCGTTTTTCCCATGTTAATTTCCATAGGGCGGTTGGCCTCACTTTTAGCCCGAACGGCTGAATGGATTTGCACGAAACTTGGCAAAATTGTAGGGACTGGTAGCCCGATGTGCCTTTTGTAGGTCTCAATATATGTGCTCCAGTGGATTTTGAGAAATTAACGTTCAAAAAAAGATATATATCTAGAGCCGCGCCTGGAGCGCTCTTCGGTACGCGTACCGGGGAGCGCTCCAGGCGCGCAACGCGACTTGCGCACGGCAAGCTGATTGGTTCTCGGGTGTCTGTAAACATTCGAAACAGTCCGCAGCGGCCGCCATCTTGTGTCTCGGTAGGATTGAGACACAAGAGGTGGCAAAAATCAAAGGGGGAAATGAGCAAGAGGGGGCAGGGTACACACCCCCTGACCCCCTAGGTTTCATGTTTCATGTGGGGGCCATAAAAGGCTCCCGCGGGTGAAAAAAAAAAATTAAAAAAAAAGCGATTTTCGCGGGGGTGAGCGCCCGGTACGCGCACCCGGGGAGCGTACGGGGGAGCGTACCATGGAGATTAAAAATGACAGACTTTTAAAAAAATAAAGCTTCTTTTTAAAAATTGGAGGTAGTTCTGAAAAGAACTTTTTTTTTGATTTTGTTGTTTTATATATTTTTTTTTGTTTTTGTTGTTTTATATTTTTTTAGACTTTTTAAAACAATTTTATATTTTTTTTGGATTTTTTTCAAGGGAAAAACAAAAACAAGGATTCCAAAACTGCTCAACAGGAGCAAAAAAATTTGAACATTTAGGGACTGGAAGAGCAGCGGTGTTGCTGTTTCTTTAGGGCAATCAGTTCAACACTCTGCTCCCCATAGCAGAGCAGTTCGTCACACTCTGTGCACGAAAATTTGATGCCCGCAAACACCGGCTGAATGTTAGGGACCATTCTTCCACGGGGTGGTCCCGAAGGTGTTGCTCCACCAGTGGAGGTGCTGCCGCCATCTGTGGGTGCATTCCGTGCCAGCTCTCTGACACTCTCCCTGGCAAAGTTGTTAGGGTGTCTTCTTTTCACATGCCGGATCAAATTAGCATTCCCAAAACTATATTTTTTCAGAGGATTGCCTCTGGATAAACTACTCCCACATATTTTGCATGTTACTTTGGGAGCGTTGACTTTTTTCTGTCCTTCTGGGATTTCGTAAAATTTCCAGATGAAATGGGTTTTTTTCTTTTGCTGAGGAGGGTCCTCATCTAAAAATCCCTCTGAATCACTGCTGGATGACTCTCTTGCAGCCATTGCTGGAGATCAGAAAAGTAGGAGATAGAGTAGACACAACAGCTCTTGCTCTCTCCAAGTACAAAGCAATAGTGAGAGAAATGGGTGGGTTTCACACAATTTGGAAAAAAAAAAGTTCTGAACCAATGAAAAGTGTTATTTTAAAGTCACATGGTTTGACGCGCTTACGCTACGCGCCCCGGGGCGCGTCCCGGGCGTGTATCGTAAGCGCATCGGGGCGCTTACGTTACGCTTACGTTGCGCGATCGTATGCGCTTCCGGGTGCGCTTACGCGGTGCGTCATAAGACGCATCTCGCGGCTACGCGATACGTGTCTTATGACGCAAGGCGTGGCGGCTACGCGATACGTCACAATGTTGTTTTCGTTCTCGGCAATAGCGCTTCCGGGACGCGCATTAGTACGCGCCCTGGGGCGCGCCGCAAGATTGCGCTTACCCGTGCGTTCACCTGTCCGCGCCCCGGGAGCGCACTAAAAATAATATTAAAAAAAAATAAAAAAATTATAAAATATAAAATTAGATTTAAAATGTATTATTTTTATAAAGATTTGCTATTAAAAAACCTATGAAATTCACTGAAAAAACCATAGGTTATAGACCATATATAGTTAGGAATTAGCATTTACAAAACCTTGAAAATTCACTGAAAAAACCATAGGTTATAGACCATATATAGTTAGGAATTAGCATTTAAAAAACCTTATTTTACTCACACAAAACCATTGAAATTCCATATATAGTTAGTTGCACTAACTATATATCGCGCACCCGCAATCCACTGCTGATCATGTCACATATTACATCATTCATGACATGGTCAGTGACATCACTGATGACATCACTGATGACATCTCAAATGACATCACTGATGACATCTCACTTGACATCAATGATCACATCACTGATGATATCATTCATGTGATAATACAATGCATCTCCTCACACTCTAATATAACCTCCGTTACACCCAGTGTTAAATAGAGAGTATCATTTTTGAAACCATTGACACACCAATACTAGTTACTACATACGCACTCACTGATTCCTATGTCTACACACACATTCACTCATACAATCATTCATACATACAATCACTCATCTTTACAACACTATCATATGCACTCATACACCTATACAGACACTCACACTCTGCCACTCATCCATGGAGTTACTCACACACCTAGTCAGTCCTGAAAAGAATCAATCACACTTCCATTTTCTCATCTATACAGTTAAACACAGAACACCTTACATTTTTGAAACATATACTAACACATAGTTACTCTCTTATAGAATCACTGATACAAGTACACATTGATCTGCACAGAGTCACACACCTCCCAGCCAGCCATACACACACTCAGTCTCCCATACAAATACTTGTGCAACCAATCAATAACCCATATAGCTACTTATATAGCTACTGATTAACACGTGCAGCAGCTTGCACAACAACAGACATACTGATGCACACTTTTAGACAGTTTAATCACTAACCCGTGCATTCAGTAAGACGCATTTAATCACTCACTCATACAGTCAATCACGCACCTACTAAAACCTTTATTCAGACACTTATACATCCACTCATTCTTCAATATGTAAAACATATTTAAACTTTACAGAAACACATAATCACTGGATGTTGTCATCAGTGATGTCATCAGTGATGTCACTGACCATGTCATGAATGATGTAATATGTGACATGATCAGCAGTGGATTGCGGGTGCGCGATATATAGTTAGTGCAACTAACTATATATGGAATTTCAATGGTTTTGTGTGAGTAAAATAAGGTTTTTTAAATGCTAATTCCTAACTATATATGGTCTATAACCTATGGTTTTTTCAGTGAATTTTCAAGGTTTTGTAAATGCTAATTCCTAACTATATATGGTCTATAACCTATGGTTTTTTCAGTGAATATATATATATATATATATGAAATCAATCGCAAAACTGCAAGCTCGCTTGCTTGCAACGCCTTTCCCAGCCTCTCACCACTCGTGAACAAGGGAGTGATCCTGAAACGCGCAGAGTATTTTTCTTGCCGTACCCTGTGCTTGAAATAAACATTTGTTTGCTGCACTACTCGTGAAGTGTCCGTGACTGCTGTTTTACAAAAGGAGAACAGCCGTGGAGTATATATATATATATATATATATATATATATATATATATATATATATATATATATATATATATGATGAAAATTACCAGATATTTTAAAAGTAGACAGTAGTATGTTAAAAACAGAAAACAATGTTTAACTAAATAGGAATTCTGAAATATAGTTTAATTTTTCAAGACTCTCCAAATTATAAACCCATTTTATTGTTCACTTACTTATTTTTAGTAAATATGGATGACAATATCCCAAGACTCTTCATGGAATAACAAGTCTTTTAAAGCATCTGAATTATATTTGAGCCTAGTGAGTTTTCCTAAAATATTCCAATTTGATATGTACATCTGGTATCAACCCTAACAAGAACTTGCCCCACCAAGATTGAAATGGTGGTGACCAATAATCAACTTTTCTACAAATGGTGTGTGAATTATTGTAAATATTTTATCTTCACCAGGTTTACTTGAAAACAAGATAAGTCAAACAAATGCCCAGTATAAATCATTAGGGGCCCATACAAAGGTTGTTCAGTGTGGTATTCCTGGAGAGAACGCCACTCTGGCAACTGTATGTTTACGGGTGTATCCGGAACCGGAATTATTGGGATCTGAAAGTATAGACCCAGAAATCATTGCCCTGTTTCTGACACTGTCTGCAGGGTTGAAGGGCTGTAGACAGCTGTTGTGTATGCCCCAACCACCTGCATCCTTCCGCATGAGGGAGCAGAAGAAGCTCCACCCCGGAAACAATAAAAACGCTTCTTTCCGGCTTTCCCTGGGAAAATTTCACCAATTGTGGGGCAAAAGAATAAAAAATGTGAGGTATTTCTTGTTCTGGAGTAAATAACTGGTGCTCCCTATAATGTCATGGAGGGATACCACCCAGTATTGCTAACGTCAGCCCTGGTATATCTCCCCCTTGAGATAACAGAAAAGTCTTAATAGACACCTATGTGGTAATATTTTGACCCTATTTGGGCTGATTCGCAAAGGCATATAAGAGCACATAGAGGAGTCTACTGTAAATAGTACCTTATATACACAAAGGCATTAGTGAATCAGCCCCATAGGTCAACCTTTCATCAACTTTAACTAGCAGCTTCATTTCTACATTGTTAAATAATAAACCTTCCACAGAATAGCTATTCCTAATACATTCTAAAAAAAAGAGTTCACAAAATAAAATAATTAAGACAATAAAGGGTAACTCTGCCTAGTAGTCTCTTGCCCTCAGGTAATTCCTTTGTTGATGGGGAGAAGGGCATAAAGCCCCCTCCCCGAAACTCGAAAAGGCCTCGGGTACCCGCCTCGGGTACCTCATCCTCTGGATCTTGGCCAAGCAGTGTCCTGGGACACTGTACTTCCCTGCCTACGATAGTGCTTTAATACCTACCCACACTGTTCCTGCTGGGGTGGGAGCAGAGAGAATAAAAGCTTGTCTCCCCAGAGTATGAGCAAAGTAATGGAGCCGGCTGCTACCAGCACCCAGTATGGTGCTGCCCGAGGAGCCGGTAGGGCCAGTGGGGGCTTTGGGGATGCCCCCATGGCTCCTAATGTTGAAGACATTTGGGGTACCTCAGGTCACCACCGGGATATCCAGGAATAATCTAAACCCCCAATGAACAGCATCCTGTGGGTGCCCCAGGTGGGCAACCGGGCACTCACTGCAAAAAACAAACAAAACAAATGCTGTATGGGAACCCAAGAAAATACGTGTGGTTGCCCTGGGTGGGTACTCAAAAATATTATTAAAAAAGAAAACAATGAAAATTGTTTGCATTTATTATTTACTGATTCAGTGCCCTATTGTAAGGCCTAGTCAGAGTTTTAATTCTGTTTGCAAAATTCGAGAAATTTGGTGATTCCGCATTACTGTTGTAACACGGATGTGCCACAAAATTCCACCATTCACTGAGTTTTGGATTTTTTTTCCTGTTTGACCAACTCAATGACAATAAAAACAATTTGAGGCTTTAGAATGGGAGCTGGCAAGTGTGAGTGAGATATGCCGTCCCCTAATGTAATTCCTGGTTGCTAGAAGACTTTCTGTGAGATTTGCTAGTGTGGGGTCACGGTCAGTGGGCTGCTTCTCGGGTAGATGTTCTACTCGGGTGGCAGCAAAATCAACGGGAAAATATAATTACAAATAGGTATTCTACCCAAATGGATGGTTCAGGTAGTTTTTGTAGCGTGAACAATTTTCTTTTACTCTTTTAACAGGAAGGAAGTGCCACCGAGTCTCCAACTTAGTCTTCCTGTCAAGAAAACTCTTCCCATTGTCATGTCCATCCCTTGGTTATATTTCATTTTGATTTGAAGTTAAAGGATCACTCTCTTTGTCTGCAATCCCTGCTATGTATATATACCCACATCATCAGACTTTTTTTGTTAGAAATCAAGTATGTAAAGAACTTTTGAATCTGTTTGTTGTTTGATGGAGGCCAAGCATGAGTATTCTTTTTTCCTTACATTTTTGAATTTGATCATAGTGGGCCTGGAGTTGCAGTAGGGGATTATTTTGAATATTTTCTTTTAATTTGCACATTTTGTGGGAGGGCTTGGAGCTGGTTTTAAACTATATTTTCTCGATTTTCTTGTGTGCTGTTTATGAATTGTGTACTGTTTTGCTCATATTACTGTCTGGGGCCTTGTCTACTAACAAGCAACAGCCAGCCAGCACTAATCATTGGAAGCATTTAAAAAAAAAAAACTTTTCCGTGCTATCTGCTTTTTTAAATCATCCATTAATTTATGGATGGCCTTGGATTAAATGCACAATGTGTTTTTGTTTGTTTTCTAAATGTTTTCTGCAACATTGTCAAGTGTATTTTGGTCTGGTCATTTTTGGTTAGGGAATTTTTAAAGTTCACTTAATTTTTGTTTTGGCAGTGCTGAATTAATGGTAATGTGTTCTTGTTTGTAAACCATATCTTTGTATTTCACTGCTAGCCAAGCGGCCATTTTTGCGTGCCCATTTTTGAATGGCCAGTGTCAGTGTGTGTGTGTATGTGTGTGTGAGAGTTTTTTTCCATGCCATATTTCAGGGTGACTATTTGTGTATCCTGTGTAATTTTGACATAAGCCTCTATGCGTTCTTTGTAGTACATGCCTTCTTGCTGGCTGTTGTGACCAATGTGGCTGGAGGCCATTTGGCGTAGTTAGTGTGCTGTTGCCATGGGCCTCCATGTGTTCTTTTGGTTCATGATTTCGCCCTTGATGGCCATGTGGCCGTGCCGCCATTTTGTGTAGCCAGTGTACATATGCCATAGGCCTCCTTGTGTTCCTTGTTGTCCATGCCTTTTTTCTTGTTGTTCTGAGCATATGGACTGCAGACATTTTGCGTAGCCAGTGCGTTAAATCCTTCTACTTTTCAAAGCTGTTAGAACTGGGAACTCAGTCAAGCTATTGATTTATGAGAGAAGATACCAACTCATCAGGGAGGAATCCCTGTAAGTTAGGCTACCATGGCTACCATATCCTTGATGTTGAATGAGATTAATCAGTAGCTGTACATCACAAAATATTATCATCACAATCACTAGTCTATCTTCAGTCAAAAAATGTGAGCTGCTTTGAGTTAATGGGGTTTTATTAATTTAATATTTTAGTATTTCATCTTTATTACAATTAGCATATACATTCTTCAATATTGATGATTTGTTGTAAATAATCAAAAATAGTCATTAATAATCATTAAATTCATTCGGCGCGTTCCATAAAGAAAATAATGCAATTTCTAGGAATGGCGCAAAGAAGGTGTCAGTGAGAACCCATGCAGAGATCTTATTTGAGAGACAGAAAGTGAGAACATAAGCATAAAGCTTCTAGCATCAAGATCAGTTTAATAATCATTAATATAGCAATGCAGACGTCTCATGAAGAGAGGTACAAGAAAGTCAGAGGAGTCTCAATTAAAGGGAATGACATGGAAAGCAGTCTGGGGAAACAGATGTGGTAACCTACTCTAGGAACCCCCGGTATTATGAACAACATTTTTTATTAATGCTGCATTCTATGGTTTCTTCTTTCTTCAGCCAGCCAATCATCTTTCAATGCTCTCACGGAAAGAGGATCAATCTTCGTCTTCTCACAGGGACACAATAACGCCACATAACAGTTATGAAACTGTTTCTTATCATCTAGTGGTTTCATATACTCTACTTCCTGAGTTGTTCTCTTGTTCAAAACGATTTACCCAAGAGGGAATGTTCACCTCCTTCTTTTGTAAATATGAAGGGGCAGATTTATGTCGGACTTGCGGCACGTTTACGCCGCCGTTGTGTCACGCAACATCGGCAAAAAACGTGGCGCATCCCTGCGACCCATTTACAACGTGACGCATCTAGGCAGATGCGTCACGTTGTAAAGCCCTGCGCCACCTGTGGACGTTCCGGCGCAGGGTGGGCGTTCCGGGGCAGGTGCGCCTCGCAAAAGTGCCTGCGTGAAATCTACAAGATTTCACGCAGGCACTTTTAGGCCAATGCTGTGTCAAAACCCTGCGCCTGTTTGAAGCAGGCGTAAGGCTTGATGCAGCATTGGACAGATAGGGCCCCCCAGAGCATTGCTGGAGCTGCGTTGCGCTTGCGACGCAACTCCAGCAATGCGCCGCCTTTACGGCACTAATGCGTCACGCATCTGTGCCGTTTTTGCCCCATGGTGAGCCGCATTGAAAATGCGGCGCACCATGGGTGGCGGAGCTGCGGCGCACAATAACTGGCGCATCCCTGGGGATGCGCCAGTTATTGTAAATCTGCCCCGAAATGTATTAATTTATTAGCAGCAAACGTTCTGTAAGTAGAAACATTTGCAGAATTAGATGAAAAACATATATGCAACTATTATTCATTATGAAAAACGTGTCCATGGGAAGATCAGGAAAATAAACCTTTGCACATGACTTCAACCATCTTTATTCATGTCTTCTTGTCAGGCAAATTGCTTTTAACTACAAAGGTGTAGTATGAGCAAATATGGTCACCGAATACAATGTTCTGCATTTAAACACATTTTTATTTTTCATTTAAACCTACAAGTGTTGTGCACATTATTTTAAGCTGCATTATTTTCCTAATATTGTAAAATGCTCTAACAAAGGCATTTTCTAGAGGCATTGATAGAAGAGGCCTATGCCTTTCTGTTTCTTTTTGTTCTTTTTCCCTGATGTAAGATCAACATGCTTGAGGAAGATTGCAGTACAGGGCTGTTTAATTATGTCCATTCCCATGTTACCCTCTGATTCTTGACTCGTACAGGATTTCCTATTGTCCCCAGGGGACACCAGAAATTATTTTCACTCTGTGTATTTAATTTTTCCCTGCACCCCTGCCTGCCATAGCCACTGTAAGGAAAAGGGGTGACCCAATAAAGTCGTTGGACCTGGGTTTCAAGTAGTACAGAAAAAGGTGGTCTCGGACCTTTCTTTCTGAACAATTAATGACACAAGTGATAATTTATAAATAACTTAATGCATGCATATAATCAGCAAGGAAAAATCATTGAATTTAAACAAAATTCTCTGATGTGCATCAAACCTAGCAAAAAACTTGGTGTTTCCTGATTTTATTAAAGGCCTTGTGGGGGGATTGCGTCAGCAACTCAATCGCCAACTTAGTCAATTTCAAACGGGAGCCCGGAGCGATGTCAGTGCCTTGCACCACAGCTATTGATTCGCCCTGGAATTTCAATTAGTTGAGACAAAGGATATTGTCCCCACACCGCAATGTAAATGAGGATGGTGTTTACTTCACCTACAATTTGAATGGGCCTATGAGGATTACCCTCTCCACTGAATATCGAGTTTTGAAATGTGGGGCCTGCTTTATCCGCAACGTACATGTAGGTGATTACCCCTGGAGCCCTGGTACACATACATCTTGAATAGGTTGTTTCCCCCCTTGCCTGAGTCCTGAGGAAGACCTGATTTTTCCGTTCCCCTGCCTACCATAAACACACACCAGCAATACTTAAAAATAAAAAAAATAAAAAGCAATGTTTCCCTTCAAACCTTTCCTGCCAGCTGTGTCTCATTATACAACATAAGAGCACCGCACACCAGCAAATATATTACTGTGCATTATTACATTTAAATTTCCTTGGCACCCTCTGCCTGCCACAGGTGTTGCATTGACCTTACAGGCACATAAAGTAACTTTTTGAATCTCTTTTTTATTGAAATATTATATATATGCATTGTTTGGAACAGATACACTATTGTTAATTTTTTGTGATGATCTCATTTAATTATATTGTCTGCAGATTCAAACTGCACATGCCACATTTCACAGAATTGTGATCTTGTTTGTTTGATTTATGGTGCCCAAGAAGCATTGCACACATTAATGCCAGACAGACACCAGGGAGTGACACCACCTGAACCTCCTCCGCTTCTACTTGTAGTGCTAAGTGGTAACTGTCAGAGCTAAGAGCTAGAAGATGGCCCCAAAGAAGGGTTTTCCTGCCAGGAAAGTGAGGAGGAGAAGAATATTGCCTCCACTGGCGTGCTGCCCTTCACCTATTTCAGGAAACATGGTGCAACCTCTTTGAAGCTTTAATAGGATGGGAACAGCACTACTGCATGAACTGCACTACCTCAACCTAAGCCAAAGCCCATGTCACTCAGCAATGCAGCCAGTGAAGTTGGGGCAGAACAGGAGCTTGAGCTTCCTTCTGAGCAAGATGTTGCTCTTCAACCATTGGCTTCACAGTCTCCAGCAATAAAAAAAAGAATGCTCAATAATTTACCCCAATCCACTCTTCTGAGGATGGGGACATGGCTTGGACCGCTGCTATATCCGAGACCCGTTACAAGAGCCAAGAATAAAGGAAAGTTCCTGAATACTAAGAATTACGGAAAGTGACAGTGATGATGAACCAGTGATTGTCAGTATAGAGGGAAACTCAGAGGATGTCAATATGACCTCTCTTATTCAGCCTGCTCAGAGGGATGTGGATCTACCATGAAGGCTGACTTCCATATTTGTAAAATCTCTGCCAAGCCCTACATAAACTAATACCACAGTCAAAATACACCATACAGAGAGAAACATTACACACCCACCTACCTCCAGTTCTTCATGCATTGGCAGTGGCACACTAAAGAAATTATCCTCCCCAGTTTGGAACTTCTTTTGGATTACAAAGCAGAAGGATAAAATTGCAATATGCTCCATTTGCCACATTAGTCTTTATCAAGGTAAGCCAGGTTTGCTCTAAAGTACCGAAGGACACATGACCCATCTGAAAAAACATCACACACTCCTGTGGGAGAAGCACCTTAAAAAGATAGCTGGTGGTGGTGCTGATGGAAAAGAGGAAGCAGCTTGTTTTGCAAAAAGAAGTCAGTCATGAGGAAGAAGATGAGGGCACTACCCATAGCAGCCTTGCAGTAACAAGTGTCCCTTATAGTGTGGCAGCATCACACTCATCAGCAACATCCATATGGCACAAGATCATATGCAGACACCACCACATACAGTTATTCTCTCAAAACGCACATTGAGTCTACCACTTCCTGGTTACTCTGAAAGTTGCCTGTGTCAGTGGTACCACTAAAGATCAAAATTCAGCTACTATTAAGGCATATTTAGGCAGGAAGGGTCCTACAAATGCAACCACCTACCAGCATGTTTGTAAAACAGGAAGCTGTCTGAAATGGTAGCATTGGAACTCCTCTTTTTTTCTTTTGTGGAAGGCGTTGTATTTTCAGAATTTGTGGTGGGCGTCTGCCCAAAATGGTAGGTTCCCAGCTGGATATATTTGACAGAGTTGAGGTTGCAGCGCTCCATCATTTCGTGCTACAATTGATTGGAAAAGCTATGCAACTAAGTTCAGACTATCCACCTGATGATAGACATGTGGACCTGACCATCAGCAGTCTTTTAGCGGACCTAATAGCCTTGCAGCTGACCCCTATCATACAATCCTCTACACACTCGGCTGGTCACTTGCTCGACCCGGTTTTCACGAATATTCTGGAAGCCAAAGCCGATCCTCCTACTCCTATGGGATGGACGGACCACTTCCTTGTTTCTTTTGTGATTCCGGCCGTTACTCAACCCAACAGGGCATCGTCCATCGCCTGCCTTAAACGGCCCTGGCACAAGCTCCAAAACATAAACCTGCCTGCCAGTTTAGGAGTACCCAATTTTGAAATCACGAACGACATTAACACGTTATATGCCGCCTTTCAGGAATGGATCACCAAAGGTCTCGATACCATCATTCCAGCGAAATGGACGAGAGGACGGAACACCCCCTCGAACCCATGGTATGACAACAACCTAAAAATTCTTAGAAAAGAATGTATAAGAACGGAGCGCAACTGGAGGAAGGAGTATAGGGACAAGGACAAAGTGTCCTACTTGACCACACTCAAGCGATACCACAAAGCTATACGCGCTGCCCGTGCGTCCTTCTACGCCAAAGAAATTGACTCCAGCCCCAACCCCACAAAAACAATTTTCAAATTGGTCCAAAAATTACAAAACGGCGGCAATCCTGCCGCAGGCATTTCCTCCACTCAGCAGTGTGAGGACCTCGCCACCTTCTTTACAGAAAAGGTGAGAAAGATCTATAACACCTTCTCACAGAACTCCTCTGTTCTTTCCAGCCCTCTCCAGGTCCCTAGCAAAGGCCCCGGGCTCACTTATCTGCCGCCCATCCCCCACGAGGATCTAGCTAAACTCTGCAGAAGGGTGAAATCCGGCGCCCCCTCAGATCCCATGAGACCAGCCCAGTTTCTGAATAACCTGGACTTCTTTCTTCCCTCGCTGGCCATGCTCCTTAATCTTTCCTTCTCATCTGCCATAATACCCACATGTTGGAAACAGGCCTGGATTACCCCCATTATTAAAAAACCCACTCTGGACCCCACAAAGCCGGAGAATTACAGGCCCGTCTCACTGCTCCCCTGGGTGTCCAAACTGGCAGAAGCCCATGCGACCACCGTACTCACTGCCCATATGGCCGAAAATAACATCTTGGACCCTTCCCAACATGGGTTCAGACCTGGACACAGTACGGAGTCCGCCCTCCTCTCCACCACCGAACACCTGAGGATGATCATGGACGCCGGTCAGAGTGCTGCGCTGATACTACTGGATCTCAGCGCGGCCTTTGACATGGTGTCCCATGATATCCTGTTGAGCCGTTTGGAGGGCATCGGGATTAGGGATAGGGCACTTGAATGGTTTCGATCATTCCTCACAAGCAGATCCTTTCGTGTGTCAGCCCCCCCATTCATCTCCCACTCTCATGCGATTAGCCAAGGAGTACCACAGGGCTCTGCCCTCAGTCCGTCCCTTTTTAATTTATACATGCAGCCCCTGGCGGCAGTGGCCAAAGAATGGGACCTCACGCTGGTGTTGTATGCCGACGACACACAGCTAGTCATCACCCTCACTGAGATGCCCTCTACCGCGGCCACAAAATTTAGGGATGGACTGGCCGCTGTTGCCACATGGATGACTGAAAATTGCCTACAGCTGAACGCAGGAAAAACCGAGGTATTACTCCTGGGTAAGAACCCCAGTCACTGGAGTGACCACTGGTGGCCCCCACTGTTGGGACTTACCCCCCCTCCCAAATCCCTGGTCAAAAACTTAGGAGTATGGCTGGATTCCTCACTTAACTACCAAACCCACACCAAAAAGGTAGCAGCTACATGCATTGGGTTGCTGAGAAGCCTTTATCCCATTCTAGGCTTCTTTGATCCCAAAACACAGCAGCTCATTGTCCAAGCCACCATCCTGTCCCGACTGGACTATGCGAGCGTACTACTATTAGGCGCTAACAAAGCCGAAACAACTAGGCTCCAGCGAATACAGAACTCTGCGGCCAGGGCAATTGTAGGCCTCCCCAGAAGGTGCTCCGCTAGAGGCACCATCCAGAGACTCCACTGGCTTCCGGTGGAAGCTCGCATTCAATTTAAGGCCCTCACCACTGCTTTTAAAATCTTGAATGCGGAGGGCCCTGAACTCCTCCAATCGCTGCTTACTCCATACACCCCCCAGCGCAACCTGCGCTCCATAGGTCAACACTTAGCAGTGGTCCCCCGCACAAAGTTCAGCCACATCGGAGGTCGCTCCTTTAGACTCCTGGCGGCAAAACTATGGAACTCCCTACCCCTCCACATCCGCTGCATCGACAACCTACTCACTTTCCGCAAAGCTATTAAAACTCACCTTTTTTCATGTTGGTAGGTCCCTTTTCTCCCCTCCCTCACCCCAGTAGGTTGTGCTATGGTTCTTAGCGCCGGGACGCCCAGTTGCTGGGGCAGCTGTCGTGCTCAACAAACCCTTAACATAACATAACAAATGCTCCTTGCTTTTGAGACTTTCAAACGGAAAGTCAGCAAGGAGGACAGAACAATGAGCCAAGCAATCCTAATGCTGCATCTGCCATAGGTCCAGGTCAACAAATTTGTCACAAAGGCTCACCACCCTGAACAAAGAAGCATATACGTTAATTCAGCGCTTAAACTTTCACTTGAATGTATATTCAAAGCTGCAAAAGGAGATTTAGTCCCCTAAAGGTACATGTGCTCCACAATACTTGATCAATGGTACAGAAAATACTGGCCCTTTTGAAAAGGGGATGTTTCACTTTACAGAACCTGGATTGTTGATAAAGTGAGAGATCTGGGAGAAGAATGGCTGGAAGTTAGAGGCCTGGGCAGAAGTTCTGGTGTGCAGCCATCAACTTCCAGAGAGGGCAGTGCTGTTGTCTCAAAGCCAAGAGAATCACCAGCAACAGAAGAATACGACCTAATCTCAGCAATGGCTCGGTTTTAAGTGTTAAGGCTTAATTAAAGTGCAGAGGTGAAGTGGCAGCACCAACGACCAGTCAGAGGATGGTCCAAGACTACCTAGGTGACCCAAAAGATCATGACCAAAACTCATAAGTCTATTGGTGTTGGAAAATGGGATAACGGCCAAAGCTCAGCAGGGTGGCAAGGTATCTGGTTAGTCCGGTAGCCAGTGTGTTTTCAGAGCGTGTGTTCGGTGCACCTGGTGCAGATGTGACAGTCAGAAGGACCAGTCTCTCACCTCAAAATGTGGAGAAATTGACCATTGTTCAGATGCACTGGTCCTCAAACAGCACTGAAAGAGGGTAATTAGTCATTCTCAAGTGTGTTATTTGGTGAACCTCTGTGCAAGCCCCTTGATTTTGAAGACAAACTCTATTTCCCTGACCTGCCTAAGGAGCCCACAGCATAACTTGAAAATATAGCCACACAGCTTTGGAAAAAGAAAATAGAGAAAAACATTTATATATTTGGTATCTAGCTTTCGCTCACCCATTTAACATGTATGGTGTGGACCAGAGTGCACACTAAAAACCTGCATTCACTAAAGGACATGAAGAAAATGCCTCCCAGTCTCGAGCAGGGATGCCAGTAAAGATCATTGTACGAGATTGCCCTAGAGTGTATCGCTTCCATGGGAAAAGAGATAAAGTAGGCAAATGTGCACCATGCTTCCAACAGGTAACTATTGAACCAATGAGTAATATTGAATGTTTGATGACTCACATGGTAGCTGGGAGGCAGTTTAACTAATTTTCAAACTTGATTTGTTATGTTTAGTGCCTGGGGGATGATTCTGCCTGAATATTTGCATTGCTTTCACATTTCACTTTAATTACTCGAATAGTCCTCTCATGTATTTTTTTTTGTTACAGGTTCTTCCATGACCAGCCAGATTAGTAACCAAAACTAGACACTACAAAAACACTACAATTACTTTACTTTTCTTGTTCATCAACACTACAGGTGTTTCTCAGTCGCGACTGCCACAACAATCAGAAAAAGGAAGTGATAAACAATGCCTATCTACTGCAATAGGAAACAACATGACTCAAATACTTCTGTGCACTGGAGAGAAGTGAGTTGATTAGGAAAATGTAGAATAGTGGATCTAATGTCAAACTCTAATTAAGTGGTTGTGGTCGGGGGGGGTGGTCACTTGCTATATGGCACATGATGGACCCACACAGCTGAATATTTTTTACATTTGTGAGCTTGATCAGCCGGGTACATGCAGCTAATGGTCAGGGATTGGTGTGACACAATTATGCTCACGTCTTGAGACTCATTCACCATAAAGCTTACATTGGTACAATATTGACATTCATGTTTTTTACATTCTACAGGCCTTCTCATATTCTCCAGGAAAGCTCAATAATACTCCTATTTTGACCAGTTCAGCTGTGCACCCAAGACAGACATTCCCAAGAAAAAAAATATGCTTATGCATCATTCATTTTGGAATTGATATACAGTATCATTATTCTTTTCTTCAACAATAGTAATTTGTTGTTTTCCAACTTTAGCTAACATAACAGTTAGATAATTTGTAACTCTGTGGATTGAAGGACTCTATGCAATTGGTAACTGCCCTTGTCCTTCCAAAACAGTGTGATATCGTGCTGCTCATCAACTTGATGAATGCCATTTTCATTTTTATCTTACCTTTCCCCAACTTTCCCTTCCATTCATGAAATGCCTGACCTTCATTTCCCAGGCTGTTTGATCTAGTGAGGTGTGACCTAATCTTTTGCACACTTGGCAGGGCAGATGTGGGTAAAACAACACTAACTGTTACAGGATCTTCTTGTGTTCAAATATTTTATTGATATTTGATAATAAATAGACAAGACCATACAAAAAGGAGCATCAGAAAGAGGTACAAGTAATTCATAGCTTGATAATCTGTGAATTATCCAACAGTTATATAGCAGCTTAATACTAGGTAAGAAATCTTATAGTAATAATAAATACAATTGAATACTGCAAAAAAATAAAAGATTGAAAAGATCCATTTAAAAGAGAGCAATAAAATAAATTGTCGAAACCATTATAAATATTAAATAGAGCTACATATCTATAACTAAAGTAGCTTTTATGAACATTAAATCATTAAATAATCAACAGACTAAGAATAATTATAACTTTAAAGCAATACAATCATCAATTGGTTTCCAAAATAAATGACACTTAGAAGCGTTATAGGTAACATCCATAAGAGATAAATTGGCTCCTCTTCTGGAGAAAATTATCCATGCCCACCATGTATGTACAGACAATAATGAAGCATTTTTCCAATTAGAGATAATGTCTTTCAATGTAGCTGAAATAAAAAATCTAATTGTTTGCCATCCAGATCAGTCAATTGTGTTGTAATAGAGAATGCTTTACAAATCAATATAGCATATGACAAATTATCTGTGATATTCAATATTTTTGTTACAATATTCTAATCATCCTTACAAAACTTACCAATAATAGTATAGTCAATAAGCATATGTCTCAACAATCCTTCTTATTGAGAACAATTCCAACACACACATGAATTAAATAATGTTGCTGTAAATAACCTGAAAATATTCCACAAGTGACTGAATAAAATAATGCATTAGTTTGATATAGTGAAACAGGTAATCTTGAGATGTTATTCAGCCAGAATTTCCTCCAAATGTCTAAGGACAATGAGATATCTGATGCTTAACTCCAAAAAGGAGTTAGAACGCTAATATTATCACCTGCACATCATTCCATTTTTTTAATAAAAGAATGATACAGCATGAGAGGAGGAGGCCATAGTTTGGATATACACTGCCGAGTCAGAGGTCGCATTGTGGGGAACATTTTTAGGAAAATATTCAAGTATTGAATAACACAAAAGTTCATATTTATAGCTATATGCAGATTTTATCAAATGTTGCAATTCAACAAAGGATAAAAAAGCATTGTTCTGATAGATATCTTTCAAATAATAAAATATCAGCTTTAATCCATTCCAAAATGCGTGGGTTCGATTTAATTTAAGCCTAGGATTATACCATAAAGATGAATGTAAGGTGACATAGAAGACTGAAAAATTGAATCAAAATCAGCCGATATTGATTTTGTAGAATTCACAATTACTGATTTAAGAAGCAAACTCATGAATTAGAATGAGTGACTAATGCAGGCGGTGGAAACAGGGCAAGCAAATTTTGTTCAATACGGTGCCAAGCAGAAGTATTTGTAAGGTGTTGTAAATTGAAACCATAACATATTTGCTTTGAAATTAATGCTTTATGATAATTTAATAAATCAGGTAAACCTAATCCACCATTGTTCTTAACCAACTTCAATTTCTTATAGCTTATATGAGGAGCTTTGTTATTCCAAATAAATCTGGTAATGATGTTATCTATATTTTTAAAGAATTTAAGAGGAATCTGTGTAGGCATCATAGAGTGAAGGTAGAAATCGTTTGGAGCAATAACAAATTTAACAGCATCTATCTTCCCCCACCAAGTTAGATGAGGTGCTGGCCATTTTTGAAATTTTTCTTTGATATACTCTAAAATGCAGTCACAATTTAAGGTAATCAATTGTTTTATGTTATGTGAAAATAATAAACCATGGTATTTGATTTTATCTATAGCCCAACTAATTTCTTTGTTTGGAACCATAACAGGTAAACAGTGAACACTCAAAGGAAAAAGTTTAGTTTTTTAGGTCTTTAGGGAATGTCCTGAAAATTGAGAATAAGTGTTAATGAAACTTTATAATGGATAAATGGAGGAGGCCGGATCACCAATATGGAGAAGTATGTCATCAGCATAGGCTGAGGTTTTTTATAGGGACATTATAATTAGTAAGACCTTCAATTTCCGTACGATTTTCTGCCGTTCATCCCTGAGCGGGAGACGCCAGAGGATTCAAGGAGCCACGGGTTGCTCCTTGTACACCAAAATCGAGACAATGAATACGCCTTCACTTCAAGAAAGTGGTGTTTGGCTTCTTTTAACTCCATTTCCAGATTGTGAGGAAGGAAGACTGTTTCCTACCCCATCACTCATCAATGCACCTGCACCTAGGAATGCTCATCATTGGCCTCCAATCTCTATACCCCTGGGTATAACGTACCCTGAAATTAAGGTATGGAGAGGATTGATACAGAGGTTTAGTGATTCTCTTTAACCCCTCGAGAATATAACTCTCCATAAGGCTGTACACATTTGGTTTATAGTCCTGATGAAGACCCCATGGTGATGTCTTTCATATACCATTTTCAAGTGGTCGAAACATTGAAGTGTACAATACAAGCGTTGCTGCCCAAACAGACTAATTAAATGTTGAAGATGATATATCATAGGTATATTTAGGGTTTTTCCCCATTGTTAAACTAACGCTGCACACTCCAGTCTTGTTTTATGTGTTATATATGTAATATATTTTTGTAATTCTCTATTGCTAATATATGTATTACATTTTTAAGTCACTGTTTATGTCACCAGATATATGCTTTTCTAGAATATATCAAATAACACTTTTGAATTTAGTTGAGTTTTTTTTGTTTGATATATGGTCAGTATTGTGCTTTGATGAATCATTTATTGATTGTCCTATCTCTGCGAGGACACAGTATTACACAAAAAAACATCCTTTTCATGGCAGAACCACTGTACACATAACAAGGTTTAAGAGGGGCATTATTATTAGTAAGACCTTCAATTTCTGTAGAATTTCTAATGCAAGTAACAAAGGTTCTATTGCAAGTAAAAAAAGTAAAGGCACTAAGGGGCACCCTAGTCTAGTATCTCTGTAAAGTAAAAATGTTTTAGAAAGTGGAGCAGATTGATATGAATATAAAGCTAAAATCATATGAATAAATGAGGAACCTAGGTTAAATGCAGTTAATGTACAGAATAGATACTCCCAATGCACTTTATCGAAAGCCTTTTCTGCATTCAAAGCTAGGACACCAGCAGGTTGAGTTAATGATGCACCACTTTTGATTGTATGAAATAATAATCTAATTTTTTTTACTGAATGTATGTTTTTCATGAAAATAGATTGATCAATTTGTACAATGGAGTGAAGTCCAGAAACCAATCTAGTTGCAAGGATCTTTGCGTAAAGTTTAAATCCTGGTTAATCAAGGAGACATAGCGATAATTTCTCTAGTTTTGGAAGGACTATATTCAAAGATTCCGTAAAGGACCCTGACATTGTTCCTGTAATCCTAAATATTTGGAATATATGTGGTGACAAGAGAGAAGCAAATTGTTATAAAATTCCGCTGGAATACCTTCTGGACCTGGAGATTTACACAACTTAACTGACTTAATAGCTGAATGTACTTCATCTGACCCATTATAGAAAGTGACATAATCTAATCTATCTGACTGTGAAATTTGAGTTAAACCATACTTTTCTTTAAAAAACTGTCAATAATTCACAAATCATTAGAAGGAGGCTTATTATATAACTTTGAATAATAAATCATAAATACATTTACTATTTCTGTATGGGATATAGCTGTTTGCCCATTAGATTTGCAAAGAGTAATAATTTGCATTTAATCTTTCCTAATACAAAGACAGTTGTCAAAAAATCTTACAGATCTATTAGCATTAAACTAAAATTGTGCTTTAGAATTAGAGATTTGTATGCCTGCTCTAGTGCTTAATATAGAGTTGAATTCATAACTATGTTTTTGTAGGTGAATTTTGCATTCATTGTGATTAGATGTAATAAAAAGACATTCGTACGTGGCAATATGCTTGTCTAATTCTTGAATTTGTGCATTAAATGTCTTATGATTATGAGCCATAGGTGAAATTGTGACCCCCCCGATGTACTCCTTCGAAGCATCCCATCGGCTTACAATTGATGTAGAACCCTCCTGATTAAAAGAAAAATACTCATGACCAAGATTTGTGTTCATGCGCCATCGTCCTTGAGATTGTTGAGAAATTGTAGGCTATAAAATGCATGAAACTAGCGCATAAACCAAAATACCAATATTTCAGAGAGTAGGATCAGAAATAGAGGGAATTAAATGACGGGATATTAATAAAAAATCTTATCGATAATATGTGAAGATAAGAAAAAAAAGGTAATTGTTAATTTGTATGATGCAAACACCAGATATCCATTAATTTAGTTGATCTGAAAAAGGATTTAAAAGCAAAATATGTGTTTGGAGGAAGATATTTGATTTGAGTGCATCTATCCAATAAAGGATCACTTATAAGATTAAAATCACCTCCAATAATAAGTGGGACATTAGCCAATTTTTTAGAACTTATGATGTAAAAAGAGACCAAAATTCACAGTCATTCTTCATGGGCCCATATATATTAAACAAGTGTAGGACCATGTCATCAATTTTAATTTTAGTTATAAGAAAACGACCATTAGAGTCGGGGTATTTATGTGAAATTTGAAGATGTAGTTCTTTTGCAAATAAAAGAGCAACTCCATTATTCTTTTAAGAGCAGGTGAAGAGATAATGTTACCAAGCCAACCCTACTACCCACCCAGGTATGAAAGGGACATCAACATAGTAAAAAGTCTTAGAACAATGTCTGTCCAATGATAGGTATCAATAGTGTGCAATACGGCCTGATCCGCAAAGGTAAAGAAGTTACACTTTTGGTCTAAGTTTACTCTTGCAATGTAACTGTACTACTAGTAACTGAATGAGTAGTTACTTTACAAGTAGTAACTCCGTTTAGTAGAATAGGAGTAGTTTAGTCATAATTAAAGTTACAATGCAAGAGTAAAGGAACACCAAATGTATAACTTTATTTTTACCTATGTGAATCCCGCCTTGTGTTCCTCACAAAATCTATGCAACACAGAGTGACCATCTTCTGAATCCGGACTTCGTTTTTTGTAAGTTTAGTCTTAATTGTTTTATATAAATTAAGTACTAGCTCTCCAGATTGCTTGCTGCTTATTGTTGGTGGTTTCAGTCTCCACTAACTCTGTGTTTTCTTTTAGTCTAGTTGCCTGTGATGTATAATCCTTCTGAATAATCCTGCAGTTGGTGTTCGCCTCAGAAGCATTATTCAGTATAGGTGGGACCTTGCTTTGTGATGACTTCCCTGTTAATGCTAGTCCACTACCAGCATCTTTAAGAATGCCCTTTGCAATCCCTTCAATAAGGTTCGAGAAAAGGTATCAGCCATTGCTTAATCTATTCAAGTAATACTGAATAAAGTACTAATGGCTGATTGTGAGTTAGGCAGTGTGGAAGCAGGGCATCACACCACTGCTCTGCTCCCAAACCGTCCGCTGGATTACTTGTTGTAATGTTGGTGGACGGCCCTGTTGTGGCTGGCCCACGGCACTGCCCTTCAAAGGTTCATAAGACAGCCCTAGAAAGGCAGTGACGTGGGCCTACCAGAGAGCATTCCAGCATAGTATATGATTGCCATGCTGGAACAGGGGGTAAATGCACACAGGATGGGCACAACTTGTGCCCCCCTGCAGGAACCCTATGGGCCGGAGGCACTTTATTTCCTCAGTGCCACAGTTTTCATCGCATTCTCACCGACATGAAAACTGTGGCAGTTAAGAAACTTCAAATATGCTTGGTGGTGCAGCAGCAGCACAGCCAAGCATATTGGAGCCTCTGCCCACGCACTATTGTCATGGATCATGGATCCCTAGGGGTTGCAGGGGTTTTGTGGAGGTGGACTGCTGCACTCAAAGACTTTCGCTCCACTGCCAATATGGCAGTCCTATGGACCGCTGTACTAGTTATCAGGTCCTTCGTATTGAAGTTGCTCCTGAGAAGGAGAGATTGCGATTTTTAATATGTTGTTGGCAGTCCCCATTAGTGATCAAGAGTTGCAGAGGGTAGGATAAGGGCAGTAGCTAACTAGTAACAAATATAACTGATAGTTGGCTTGGTGCAAAACCTCATCAAGCAATAAAGTAAAATATACAGTCTGTTTCCTGTTCCCACTCTAGTAGTGGGGTGCATTGGACTGCAGGAAGAGGTAAGTAACCTACTGAATAATAATTAAATGGCAAGGGACTTCTGGTAGGGAAGGTCTAGGGTGAAAGGTGGATGTACAGTATACTTATGACAATTTCAGAGGACAGCTTTTCGTCTCACTCTTGTCACCAAATCAAAACTGTGCAGTAACTATCGATGTAAAGACAGCTACTAAAGATAAATGCACATTTGCTTAACATAGGAAAGCCACCCTATCCACCCACAACATGCCTATCCTGTCACCCCAAGCAAAACCCCCAAAATGTCCCTTTTCCCATCTCCCCATCCCACACCTCTACCACAACAGGCCACCCCACCTACGAATTGGGAATGGTTGGGTGTCACTGATCATGTACCATGCTTTTGCTGGGTCACATTGGCTGTCAGAAGGAAAAAATTGGAACTGTGAATCTGTAATTGAAGCCATGAAATATAAATCACTTGGGCAGAAAAATCAGAGACATGCTGAGATTGAATTTGCATGTTTGGGTAGGCTGGGACAGAAAGAATGATGACTAGGCCTGGGTGAAGCACTACGCTACGCTTGCGTAGTTTGCAAAGTTTGCAGAACTTCACACTACGCGAACTGCATGTTTCACAGTGCGAACACGCGTAGCGTAGTGCAGCGGGCATTTTTTGCTTGTCCACGGTCCTCAACATCAAGTTGGCGACAGCAAGCAAGCAAAATGACATCCTGGGGAGACTTTTTCCTCGTTCGCGATCAGCAACATCAAGTTGCCGATCACGAGCGTGGAAAATAAACCTTCATGTGAGATTCTCAACGCGGGGAGGTCTGGTTTCTCATTGCGAGTGGTCGCATATGCTCGCGAGCGCTGGTGATGAGAAACTACCAGTCCGCGTTGAGAAAGCTGCCGCTCAAGTAAAAATCTCCTCGAGCGGCAGAAAACTACAGCTTGCACTGCGCAAGATGCCGTTTTCAATGATTGCACAGTGCCTGATGCTTGTCCGCACTGTGCAATCATTGAAAACGGCATCTTGCACAGTGCGAACATGCTAATACGCAGTTCGCGTAGTGCTACGTGTAGCTCGCGTAGTGCGAAGTGCACTTCGCATAGCTTTGCGAAGCGCTACTTCGCAAACTACGCCCAGCCCTAATGATGACTTGAAGTAGATTTAGGCCCAGATCTTTGTACTGGGGTGAATGTATGACATTGTTCTACATTCTGTCCATCAACTGTGTTTTTTGAAATTGTCACCCCGAGTGGGCTGGGTATGCTCAGACGTGAGTCCCAGGCTCTTCACACCACTGGAGTCAAGCTATCCAGGCTGATGAAGGCTGATAGCCAGAAACCGGTCCTTGGATGCTTGATTCCAGTCTGGGAAAGACATGGCTTGGTAGTTCGGACTGGACTGTTCCCATGAGGCACAGGGTCAGAGCTGATTTGCATATAGCCAGTGTCTAACCCAGGGTGGTGTGGAGTGCAAAAAAACAATGGATTTAGGCCCAGATCCTTGTACTGGGGTGAATGTATGACATTGTTCTACATTCTGTCCATCAACTGTGTTTTTTGCAATTTTGAAGTAGAAGGTGGCTGATTGGTCACTGGGAAACACACCTTGTCTTGGTATCAATGCGTTTAAGACTTTGTGTCATGCTGTTAACTGAAGTAGACAAACATTTCACCCCCTAGGCTGCAGCGCTGAATTAAAACACGCTGCAGTTTTTGGTGGTGAAATGCTGCAGGGCGGAATAGCTTATACAAATACAGTACTGTCAATAAGAAAGTAACGTGACTTACCACATGCCTCTGCCACCATTGGGAATTCTCCCCCTCCCTTGACCTGGGTCTCCTCCATTCACGGCTGGCTGGAGCTGGCAGCACGACTGGTGGTCTGCTCACCTAGTCAAAAACATAAAGCACTCATTTTAGATGCCAGATTAGCCACCTAAGTAAATATTTTGCTCAAGGTAAAACAGCAATACCTCACTAAAGTCAAGTTAGCTATCTTCTATCAACAGTATCACCTTGGGAGATTTGGCTGACAACATTTTTAAAAACAGGTAGTCAACCAAAAACCTTTTTTTCCTAATGGACGAATAAGGCTAGGACGGATAAGAATGAAATGCAAGAAAGGTGTTGAAGGAAAAGCAAAAGACACAAGGAATTGGTGGATAGCTCATTCCTGCCTTGCAACAATGTCATGAAAACTATTAGTGCAAGACAACATTTGGGGTGATTGACTACTCTGTCTTGCCCCTGTACTTTTTGACTGTTTGCTCAAGAAAGCTTTCTTCACCAACAACATTTTGTGAATACTGGGGCCTGCGATTCTCTTTACGTTACCAAAAATCTGTTCTCTTAACAGTACTATACAAGGCATGTAAAAGAGGGGCGGGCAAAGATTACTAACAAGCATTTGCAATGCAATAGGTCTCGCATTTACGACAGTTTAAGCTATTGGCAATGCAATAGCTTAAACTCTCACTGCTCAGCTTGCACTAATGACAGCTATACCACTGGGCACACACAGTATGTGTTAGGAGGAGTGACTCAATTCCCTATTATTAAATGCAGCAGCATGTGTACAAAATTGAAAAGGAGGCCTGATGAAAGTTTTCTGTGGTCGGGAAGTGTGTGGGAGACAGAGACTTAGACATCAAGACTCAAACTATAGCTTAGAGAGATGTGTGTGAGCGTGACAGAAAGTCTTCACATTTCAACAAGCTTGGTTAAGGAATGCTGAAAATAAATACACTAAGTGCAGTTTGAGGTACTTTTCTCATTTCTGACTTTGGCCTAAGAACAATAATATTAGTTTCCACTACTACTTCAGCTGAATTTACTTACTTCTCCACATAAATTTGAAACATTTCCCACACATCTGGGCAGTCATTATGGGCTTCACAGAATGCAGAGTGCCGTTTGTGGTACTGTTAGTGTGTGCAAACAGAATGATCTATATTAAAGCTAAGTGGGTGGCTGATCCTGCAGTGATAAACACACAGGTTGGGGAATTACAATCTTCTAAATACAAAACATGTGAGGGGGGGTCAAGGGGAATATTTAACGACCTGTCTGCTCGCTCCCCTATTGTCAATATAAAACACACAACAGAGCAGAACAGGTCTGGAAATAGTGTGTAACTATACATGTGACTATGAAACAGTAGGATGTGTATGCAAGCAAATGTTGTTGAGAGTTGTAGGTAACCCAAAGCTAGAATAATTCCCATCAGACCACCCTCGTGGTGGAGTTAACGTCACGTGGGAATTGCTGTACAATCCATACCTCATCCGACCATGTAGTGCCGGTGTGGAAAATGGATGTCAGAAATCTAGCCATGATCTTATCCAGCACTAATGATTTCAGAGGCTCTTACATTTTAAAAAAAACCTTAACATGGGGTTTAAAAATCAAACTCTATACCCAAACTTACTCCCAAACATTCCACTAAAATAACATGGAACACTCCAGTCACCCCAAAGAAGAGAGAACACTCGGTGAAGCAACACGTGGCCTCGTGCCATACACTTAACGATGAAAGAAGCAAGGGGGCAGGGTGGGCGCGTGCGCCACAGTGTGTGTGAAATAGAAAGTGCGCTCTGTACTCGGGCCACCCCAGAAAAGAGACAACAGTCCCACTGCAGCTGAAAGTGACCTCGTGCCAGACACTTAAGGACGAATGAAGCGAGGGGAGCAGTGTGTGCGCGCGCACCAGGGTGTGTATACAATAGAAGTGCGCTCTGTACGTGGGGCCACCCCAGAAAACAGACAACACCCCTACTGCAGAAAGTGACCTCACCCCACGCACGAGATGCACATGGGATAAGTAATTAACCCGCGGGAGAAGCAATGATTTTAGCAGAACGTGTCGCCCTGTGCCAGACAGGAATAGTGCGAGCCGGGTGTGCTGTCATCCCATAGAGGTGGTAGGGCTCCCCATGCAGTCTTCAAGGCACTGAATAGTACAAGGGGCCGAGGCACCACAGAGAAATGTCAAAACACCCAGTCCAGCAAGTTACCTACTGCAAGACTGAGTAATTGGGGGGGGCTGCAAGCGAGGCTATGCTGCTGCCGTGTTTTGATGATGAAAAGTGTTTTTTGAAAACCGAGGGCCTTGAATATGTAATATTTCCAATACGATGTTCACTAATTAATCACTAATAGAGGCTTTACACATATAAGCACACACACAGGTGTATTTAGAGCAATAATGAACACCCTTCATGCCTTCACTGATAAGCCCTCGTTCTCCCACCTCCATGTCTAAGGGATATGTTATTTATGTTACAGCATTTGCCAGCCGTCCTGCGATTCTGTAGCGCTCTACTTACCACAGGCTACTTATCACATGATCTCACCAGTACCCTTTTCACCTCCGTAAACGGTCAAATGTTGGGAGTGCTACAAAAAAGCACAGAATGCCGTAAAACCAAGCCCATTGCTTCATTTCACTGACAGCCAACAGGCTTCAGATACGACATCTGCGTGGAAGCCCATCTCACCTGAAAGGCATCTCCTAAAAAACAAGCACTTGCATTGCAATAGGTCTTGCATTTAAGCGAGTTTGAGCTATTGGATTTGTAAATGACAATGCATTTTATTTATGTTTTCGTTTATAAAACATAAATAAAAGGCATTGTCATTTCTAATGCCAATAGCTTAAACTCGTGTAAATGCAAGACCTATTGCATTGCAAATGCTTGTTGTTAAAGTTGCTAAATTACTGTGGGAGGGCTGCGGGGGGAGAGTGGTTGTGCCTAACAACACTGGACTGTGAGGGGAGGGTGTGGGGGAGTGAAGTAACATGAAATGGGAGGAGTGCAGGGTTAAAAGCGCGAGAATACAGTCGCGTGCACTGTCAGTGCATGTGCAAAAGTAAATACCACAAGTGACCAATTTTTCATTTCAACATGTTCAGAGAGGCAGGTAATAAATAATATGTGTGCTCATGTTGTGTGGGGGGATAGTGTTCCTTGGAAATGAGGGTTCAGTGGCCCCTCAGGCATTGTGCCCCGGTGCCACTGAACCTGCAGCACCAATTGAAGCCACACCCCTGTCTACACTCCAACACACCAGCAAATCTCAGAGTCCAGTCAAACACCGCACATAAGACGACGTGAAGAGGGCCGAGGTTTGTTCAGAGTTAGGATAACTTCTTCTACAGCAAACGCGGCACATCGGATACCGGCGCTTGCATCGGACTTCCTGTGCATGATGAAAAGCAACGGAGGGGAGCACATTATAGTGTGATTACTACCAGCACAAACTCACAGCCAAACAGAAACGTCAGGGGCACAGCAGGGG
Source organism: Lissotriton helveticus (assembly GCF_964261635.1). Lineage (NCBI taxonomy): Eukaryota > Metazoa > Chordata > Amphibia > Caudata > Salamandridae > Lissotriton > Lissotriton helveticus. The sequence goes on along the minus strand of NC_136067.1, from coordinate 345,155,230 downwards.
GCGAGGTCACGAGCGCCTTAAAGCATGCAGGAATAATGCTGGTGGAACATCAAATGCCTGCTACCGAAAGGCTCACTCGTGTTGTTCAGGAATTATGCGGTTACAAAATGCAAATGCAACCAGGACATCTGACTGTAAAAACCTTCAACTATGTCTCAAGGGCCAGAATGTTGTACTTATAATGAACTATAAACAGCAGAAAAACAAGGGGAGCAATACATTGAAAATAAATTATGTTTCTGTAACAAGTAACAAAAACTTGGAAAATCCATCTACTGCAAAGTGCAATAAAAAGTTAACACTTCAATGACAAACATCAACCATCTCAACACATCCCCGTTTACTGCTCACACATTAGTCCCATCTGACGTGGACTGAAAAATCAAGGCTCACACTGCCTGGGGTGCAAACAGACTAGAATTAGAGGTCACTATGTGCGTGTGTGTGCTTACAAAGCTTGCTTTATGTTTGTAGTTTCATACGGAGTGAACTCAACCAGACGGTATCTGAGCGCTTTGCATAAGCATCAGCTGTATTACACCTGACACGTTTAACTGGAACCAGCGGGGAGAAGATTTTATTTTGTTTGTTGTTGTCTCTAGGCTATATTAAATCATTATTTCAACGTCAAACTAGCTGGTTCCAGGGCGCCGTGTTGGTTGTAATACAACTGGTGCTCATGCACAGCGCTCCGATAACTTCTGGACAATTTCTCTCTCTATAACAAGTTCTCGCTGCAGCTCAGCCTTATCACACAACCACGAGGGGGATTACGGATGCGCGAAGACGTCGCAGAGAAACTTGACCAGCGCCTGCGAAAACCATAACCGCGAAGGGTACATCAGCAGCAGTGGAACCTTATGTGATACGTCACTGCGCAGGGGAGACGCCCAACAAAGAGCTGGTGTCACTGGGCAGTACGCCAATTTATTAGGAAGCATACTTCATACCTTATTAACAAGCAAACAAATCCCCCCGGCCCTCACTTACCTAACGCTGGAACACGCACACCACAAGTCGGCCTGGAGCGCGCCTCGGAAGAGACGCGGGAGGACAGGAGCGTGACGCGCGTGAACGTGCACGTTGACGTTCCCGCGCGTTCACGGACCTGAGTCGGCTCGTGCACAGGCCAGTAGCGGCTCGTGCACAGCTCTATCTCCCTTGCCAGTTAACACGGTGACTATAGAACTCGCTGGCGGGAGCGCTTTGTGCTCCAACGCCAGCTCGATCTAAAAGGAGGAGAAGAAAGCTAAAGACAGAAGAAAAGTCTGCTGTGGAAACAGGATATATATAAAAACAGGGAAATGCAGGGATAACAAACAGTAAGAGGATCTGAACAAAAACTTAAATACAAAAGGGCATAATAGATTACTAGTGGGAATAGTTTAAAGTAAGAAATAATAACAATAATTATGACATACTGGGCCCAGCAGAACTATCTGCGGTAGCCAGAGCCATGGTGGTGGTAGAGATGGTTGTGGACATCGCTTGGGCCTAGGATAATTCGCTTCTCCTTGGATCCTTATGAAAGGACTAAAGACAAAAAGAGAAATGATTAGTGTTACTCTCCACAAGAAAAATGGGCAGGCACATCATTGTACATTCTAAATCAAACAGCCCATTCCTAGTTTCCTATCCTAAATTTGCATTCTGAAATATTCATTCATTCCAATGAATGATCTTTGTTTCTCCACCCTCTTTAACTATTGAAGTGCCATGTTCTCATTCATGTGCGTACTGCACCTAAGGGAGATTGAGTCTGTATGAGCTACATAAAGGCACAAAGAACACTAACATCCCTGATATACTAATTTGGTAATAGTGACATCCCTTAACTCATTCCAAGTGAACAGAGCCTGGCTCACAGTGGAACAGAAGCCTAGCAGTATCATTTGCTTGACGGCCACTCCACTCCGGCAATCCTACAACCTCCCTTTCAGGCTGGCACCTTGCACTACTATGTTGGATACCAGGGCCCAAAGTTATCAAATGATTTTGTTGGCCTTGTGTCACCAAAGGTGGTACAAGGGTGCCCCAAACCCTTATGTGATTATCACCAAACCACACAAAGCCACCTTACATTGCTGTGCATAGAGTAACAGTAAGAAGTTGCTGCTCTGTGTTACTCGTACAAGGAGAATGGGTGTTCCCACCCATCCACCAATGTAGTTTGCACAACCTAAAAATGTGTTAAAGTGGTTTACTTTCCTGCACAAAAATAATCTCGGGTGTATCCTTCCACTAGTGCAAAGAGGGAGCAGGAATGAAAAATATCTGGGAAAATAAAAATGGCACATTTCTGCCCTCTACCTTTGATGCAGCGCATTACAGCAAGTTGTCTTGCTGCCCTGCACTGCATGACATTTTGAGAAAAACTGGGCCAATGCACTCTGAACAGTGCATAGATAAACCCTGGTTTATTGCATACCCACTCCTTTTGACAGAGTAACACAAAAAGTGCATTTATTTATGTAAGTGGCATACACTTTTATTAAGAAGCCTTTGACTGAACATGGGACCACACTCATAAATAAAATGCATCTTTTGCACCAGAGGGTACAAGTGGCCACAATGAGAAGAAATATCTATATATGTATGAATATCTATCCATCCATGCATGTATAACTGTCTATCTATGTAATTATAGCCATCTATATCTCTCTCTATCTATCTATCTATCTCTCTCTCTCTCTCTCTCTCTATATATATATATATATATATATATATATATATATATATATATATATATATATATATATATATATATATAAATATATATATATATATATACTGAAAAAACCACATGTTTCAGGGACGTTATCGTTAGTTGGACATTTTACTCGTACAAAACCAGAGAAATTCGTCCGTAATAGTTAGTTGAGCTAACTATAACTGATGTCCCCGCAATGCACTGCTGATGATGTCAAATATTGCATCACTCATGACATGGTCAGTGACATCACTGATTCAGTTTTTTTTACATCAAAAAAATATAAAAAGAGTTTTACAAAACACCCCAAAAAAATTTAAATAAAAAGAGGCAAAAAAATGGTTCTTGTTAGAACCGCCTATTTGGTTAAAAAAAGATAATTTTATATGTGTTGTATGAAGAAGTTCATGGATGATATCTGGGTGATTACATGTGTGCATGGGTAGGGCCTGGATGAATGGAGGAGTGCAAAAATAGTGCCTGAGTGATTGAAAAAGTGCATGGGTAGTGCCAGGGTGATTGTGTGACTGCAAGGGAAATGTTTGGGGGCCTCATTTATGAGGTTTTACCGTAGGGCAGCACAGCAATCCTTCCTCCTGCGCTGCCCTAAGGCAAAATAAAAGGGCAGGAATGCAGTGTATCTATAAGATACGGCGCATTCCTGTACTTTTCCCCTCTAACAGCGCACAATGGGCTGCCGTGCACCAACGCAGGCACCTCTGCACCTTGGTGCAACTGTGCCTGCATTGAGGTGATGATTTTTTGGTACAGGAAAGGAAACCTTTCTGTGCACAAACAATCACAAGAGGGAGTTTCCTGTTTCTATATGTGCTGCAAAATGCAGCACACATAGAAAGAGGAAACATGAAGAGAAATAAAGATAACTCTCCTTGTTGTGCCTCATTGACACTGCTTCAGATTTACGATTTTTTGTAAATCTGGGACAGTGTGAAAAATCCATGGATGTTGCTGGGAGTGCCCCCAGCAACATCCATTGCACGCCCCTTTAGCGCAGAACACTGCGTTAAAGGGACTGATTTTCATAAGGCAGCATTAAGCCAAAAAGAGTGGCTTAGTGCTGCCTGATAAATATCACGCAGGCTCCCACGCCATGGAACATCACAAACAGTGACATTCTGGAGGAGCAAGGAGCCTCATAAATGAGGCCCTGAGTGAATACAAGAGTGTATGGGTAGTGTCTGAGTGATTATATGACTGTTCACAAAGTGTCTGGGTGATTTTATAAGTGCATGGGTAGTGGCTGGGCGATTGTGTGACTGCAGGGGTATTACGTGAGTTATTGAACAAGTGTATGGCTAATGCCTGTGTGATTGCATGAGTCTAGGGGTAATGTCTGAGTGATTGAAGGAGTGCATAGAAGAGTTCATGGGTAGTGCCTGAATGCATATAGGACTGCATGGGTAGTTCCTGGGGGAATGGAGGAGGGCATGAGTAGTGGTAGTCCAGTGTAGTTACTATATATCCTATACAGGATCTGCACATTTTGATAACTTAAATATGGTTTTTGGTGCCAGACTGGTTCGAGCACCCCCACTGAATATGTTAGCCTGTTTGCATTAGCTATTTCACAGTGCCACTAGAATCTTCTCTTATCGGGGAGAGAATAGTTTCTGGCAACCTTAGAACATGAAAACACTGATCCCCCAGGATCATGGAAACAATATAGTAGTACTTTTCACTCAGTCTCTTGTGGTCAATCAATCAATCAATCATGGCATTTGTATAGCGCACTACTCACCCGGAAGGGTCTCAAGGTGCTGGGGGGGGGGGGGGCGTCACTGCTCGAAGAGCCAGGTCTTTAGTTGCTTCCTGAAGGAGAGATGGTCCTGGGTTAGCCGGAGGTGGATGGGGAGGGAGTTCCATGTCTTGGCTGCCAGGTAGGAGAAGGATCTTCCACCGGCGGTGGCTCGGCGGATGCGTGGAACGGCGGCGATGGCGTGGTTGGTCGACCGTAGCTGGCGGGTGGGGGTGTATAAGGTCAGGCGGTCGTTGAGGTACTTGGGGCCCAGGTCGTGGAGCCAGTGCAGGTCTCTCAGGTGGCCGGAGATGTGGCGGTGTCGGGGGATGTCCAGGATGAGTCGGGCGGAGGCGTTCTGGATGCGTTGGAGTCTTTTTTGCAGTTTGGCTGTGGTGCCAGCGTAGAGGGTGTTCTCGTAGTCCAGCCGGCTGGTGACGAGTGCCTGGGTGACCGTCTTCCTGGTTTCAGTGGGGATCCATCGGAAGATCTTTCGGAGCATGCGCAGGGTGTTGAAGCATGATGACGATATGGTGTTAACTTGTCTGGTCATCGAGAGGGAGTAGTCCAGGATGAAGCCCAGGTTACGTGCGTGGTCAGTTGGCTTGGGAGTGGAGCCCAGTGCAGGGGGCCACCAGGAGTCGTCCCAGGTGGTCACCAAGTTTGTCTCAGAGATACACAGAATAAACAGTCTGGGCATTTCAATAAGAATTTATTGAACAGTTGTTAATCTAGTGTAGAATAGATGTGCTGTAACAACCATTACAGTAGCAGAGATATATGATTAGCAGTACTATGAAATTAAAGGGATGGTACAGTTCTACCATTCTGCAGTAATCATTAATACATACAAGTATATAAAACACATGATAATAAGTGCGTACTCCTACGATGTCTCTCTAACTAGATGTACCTCAATGTACCTAGCATCTGTGTAGGTGTTATGCCAAGAATCTCTCTAGGATCTAGTTAACCCCATTACCTAAGAATGAGAGAACATGGGACCCTGTCCTGGTCTCAAGTTGGACAACCGGTGAGTAATGTAAACCACTGCGAGTTGGAATGTCTGCATGCAGGAACCACAGTGTCTCTGGTCAGTATGTCAGCAGGGAAGTCACAGGCTCCTCTGTCTTTCAAGGCAAGACATGATGTACATATACCCACAGGTTTCCCCAGCGGTCCTGTCACGCGTTGTTACTGTGTCGGCCTAAAGGATGACTTTGGGCCTGAACTTTATACAGAGATATTATACAGGAGATGTTCGTCCTGCCATCAGTCCTGCTGTGCTTCCAAGAAGCCTCATGCATAATGTGTGAGTTTTGAACTAGGGAAAAACCTGCGTTCTGAATGTAGTGTCGTATCAAGGTAAAAGATCAGTCCCTATGAACCGTTATGTATGTAATGTAGGGAACGATATAGGTGAAAGGTTGCAGTGTTACCTTGCACCTATATAGGGTACCTATAGGGAATATAACATTAGGGTGATTCCATGAGTGCAGTAGTAGTGTGTGGATGATTGGAATATTGCATGGGTAGTGCTTGGGTGATTGCATAAGTGCCAGAGAAGTGCCTTAGTGCATGTATGGCTGCATAAGCAGTGCTTGACTGATTGAAGGAGTGCATGGGTAATGCCTAGGTGGTTGTACAAATGTAGGGTTAATATTTGGCTGAATGGAGGAGTGCCCAGCTACTACCTGAGTGATTAGATGAGAGTATAGGTAGTGCCTTGGTGATTTTATAAGTGCATAGGTAGTGGTGTGTGATTGGAGGAGTGCCTGGATACTCCCAGGATAACTGAAGGAGTGCAAGGGTAGTGCCTAGGTTATACTATGAGTTTGTAAGTAGTGCCTGGGTTATTGCATGACTAAAAGGTTAGTGACTGAGAGATTGAAGGAGTGCATGGTTAATTCTTCTATGCTTGTATAAGTGCAGGTGTAATGTCTGGGTGATTGAAGGAGTACATAGGTTAATGTGTCGGTGTATGGAATTGGTAGTACATGGGTGCATATAGCATGGCCTGTGTAGTTTTTGGGTGATTGGAGGAATGCATGAGTAGTAGCAAGGTGATTGCATGAGTGTAGTAGTATTGTGTGAATTATTTAAAGACTGCCTGGGTAGTGCTTGGATGATTGTATAAGTGGTACAGAACTGACTGATCACATGTATAACTGCATGGGTACTGCCTGAGTGATTGAAGGGGTGCATAGCTAATACCTAGGTGATTTGTGCATAGCTAATACCTAGGTGATTGTATGAATGTAGGGGTAATCTGTGGGTGAATGGAGATGTATATTGGAAGGGCCTGAGTGATAACACAAGTGTATAGTAGTGCCTTAGTAATTAAATAAGTGTATGGATAGTGGCTGGGTGATTGAAGGAGAGCTTGGATAGTAAAGGATGACTAAAGAAGTGCAAGGGTAGAGCCTGGGTTAATGCATGAGTGCATAGGTAGTATCTGAGTGATTGTATGACTACATGGATACTGCCTCAGTTAATGAAGGAGTATGTGGATAATGTCCAAGTGATTGCATGAGTGCACGTGTAATGCCTAGGTGAGTAGAGGAGTGCATAGGTAGTGCCGGAGTGATTAGATAAGTGTATAGGTAGTGCCTTGGTGACTTTATAAGTGCATGGAGAGAGTCTGGGTGATTGCAGGAGTGCATGGATAGTGCCAGGATGACTGGAGGACTGCAAGTGTAGTGCTTAGGTTATTCCATGACTGAATAAGTAGTGCCTGGGTGAGCGCATCATTGCAGGGTTAGTGCCTGAGTGGTTGAAGGAGTGCATGGCTAATGCCTGTGTGATTGTATGAGTGCAGAGATAATATCTGGAAGATTTAAAGAGTGCATGGGTAATGCCTGAGTGCATGTAAGACTGCATGGGTAGTGCATGTCTACATGTAGGACTGCCTGGGTAGTTCCCATGGTGGTTGGAGAAGTGCATGAGTAGTAGCACAGTAATTGCATGAGTGCAGCACTGGTGCCTGGATGATTGTAATACTGCATGTATAGTTCATGGGTGATCGGAGGAGTGCATGAGTAGTAGCAGGGTGATTGCTTGAGTGCAGCAGTAGTGCCTGAATGATTGGAAAACTACGTGGATAGTGTTTGGGTGATTGCATGAGTGCCACAGAAGTGCCTGAGTGCATGGGCACTGCATGAGTGTTTGAAGGAGTGCATGGGCAATGCCTGGGTGATTGTATGAATGCAGGGATAATATCTGGGTGAATTGAGGAGTGCATGGTCAGTGTCTGAGTGATTAGATGAGTATACAGGTAGTGTTGTGGTGATTTTATAAGTGCATAGGTAAAGGCTGGGTGATTGGAGGGGTGGATGGATAATGCCAGGATGACTGCAGGATTGCAAGGGTAGTGCCTGGGTTTTTGTATGAGTGTATAAGTAGTGCTTGGGTGACTGGAAACATCCTTTACAACGCAACTTTTACCACGCAGTGCCTTTACGACGCAACTATTACAACGATAACCATTACAACCCATTGCGCTGGGGGGCGCTCAAGGATAGGGAATAGATTTAATTTACTATCCGAAACCTTCCCTGCTATCCACGGGGACTGGAGTTGGAATAGTAAATTAAACTATTCACTATCCAGCACCCCTCAACACTATGCGTTGTAATGGTTTGCGTTGTAAAAGTTGCGTCGTAAAGGCATGCGTGGTAAAAGCATGCGTTGTAACGACGTACATCCTTGGGTGATTAAATGACTGCATGGGTACTGCCTGAGTGATTGAAGGTGTGCATAGCTAATGCCTGTGTGATTGTATTAGTGCAGGGGTAATATCTGGGTGATTGAAGGAGTGCATGGGTAATGCCTGGATACATAGAAGTGCATGGGTAGTGCCTGCCTGCAAGTAGGACTGCCTGGGTAGTTCCTACATGATTGAAGCAGTGCATAAGTAGTAGGAGGGTGATTGCATGGGTGCAGGAATAGTATGTTGATGATTGGAAGACTGCATGGATAGTGCTTGGGTGATTGCATGAGTGCATAGGTAGTGTCTGTAGGTTTTTTATAAGTATATGAATACTGCCTAGGTAACTATATGAATAAAGCAGTAGTGCCTGGAGTATTAGAAGATTGCAAGGGTAGTGACTGGCTGAATAAAAGACTACATGGATAGTATATGGCTGATTTTAGGAGTGCATAGCTAATGCCTAGGTGGATCGAAGAGTGCCTGAATAATTGGAAGAGTAAATATGTAGTGTCTGGATGATATTATGAATATAAATATTCAAGCTAGGTGAATGGAGAAATGCTTGGATTGTGTGTGGGTGATGGTAGGAGTATGAGAATAGTGTCTAATTATATAGATCAGTACATGGGTAGTATTTGAAAAAATGGATCACTGCAATAAAAATGACTTTAAACATTACTTTATATTATTATGCTTAATGCATTATTTCATCTTACCTTCTTTATTCAAATACCTACCAAATTCAGTGAAGCTATTTTACAGTTCTTTTGTTTTAAATCGAATTTCAAATCTTTTCATGGTTTACTATTACTTTCTGTAATAAAAAAGAAGGTAAACTGTTATAACTTATAATATTATGGTTTTTCGAACACAACATAATTTTACAATTACATTACATATTCAGTTTCCCTTTTTTAGTGGAGTGGTGTGGCTCACTGGTTAGAGGCGGCAGACCCGGAAGCAGAGAACGGCCCGGGACCAGGGTTCAATTCCCGGCAGGGTCGTGGACCTTGGTCAGCGGACTCGACAATTCTTGCCTCGGTGCCTACTCTAACCAGGGATCACACTCGGAAACTCTGGGCACTAAGCTTGCCTCATCTCTACATCGGCCCCCCACATACGCCGGGGATGCCTGGTTTCACCTTGGTTATACCCAGAAGGGACCATCTCACAGGGAAAGCCAGGACGGGTTCCCCAGCGGTCTCCAGTGCCGGGACGCTTACGGGCAGCTGTGCGCTTTACAAGTCCAACACATTTACATTTACTGTTGTTAGATTCTAGTGAATTTCACCATACATAGTGATTTCAACGTAGATAATCATATAACAGCAGGGGAAAAATACAATCAATGTGATTGTAAAAAAAAAGAAATCTTAGTTGGAAATGTTTGAAACAAATTCAACTATCTGTTTACCTATCTACAGTTACTAAATTACATTCTTAAACTACATTAAATTATTTATTTTTCTGAAGTTCATTTTCTAAAATATAAACTCTCATTTACATCACATATAATATAAAGATGAAATATATAAACTAGTTCCTTGAAACACAATTTTGCAAATACAATAAAAAATAGTAGAAATAATAATCCAGATGCTAATTGGTTACATCTTCCCAATAGGCAGCATAAAGTTTACAAATCCATTGGCATTGATAATATCCAAAATAAACTCGTTATTTTGTATTCACATCTTCCCAATAGGCAGAATAATGTTTTCAAAATGTTGGCATAAAAAATATCAGATATGAATCTGGTAACTCTTAAGGCAACCTACATTTGAATCCAAAATGGGCATCATTGCAATGTGTCCATCCTTGATTGCACTTTAAAACACAGTATAGTGTCCAGATGTTGTAGTAGGTCCATCATGGAATATAATAGCCACTGCTTTAAAGGTTCTTCCTGAAATTGACACTTGACTTGCCACAAACCTTTTAATTTTTGTTTCCAATTGCCCTTCTATTTGCTCTACAACGTTGTAGCATTAAAATTACATTTTTTCCAAATCTTTCTATATGTAATGTTGACAACACTTCTGATTTACAATGAGAACATTTCATATCTTGATTGGCTGTTTTTACTAATTTGTTAAAATACACTGATTCACAATCTGGTATTGTCAAATATATGAATCGTTCAGTGTCTATTTTAGTGGTAGAACACAATAAACATTCTTCACATTTATTATCCCATCTGTAACTTAGTCCAAACACATTTTCAATTTGTAATCCTTCATTTTCCAATACTGCAAGCATAAACATGAGAAATTCTTGTACATCTTGTTGTATATTAAGAGTGAATTGCAAAGAACCAGTACATGTATCCAAAAGATGTTGAATGCCAGAAGCAGTATGGATTTTAGTTCTATCAGTTACCAACTTTTGAAAAATATAATTTAATAAAGAACAGAATCTTTTTTCTCGATTTTCCATAATTTCATGATGAAGATCTTCACAATTACATTAGCATAGCGGTTGATACATGAACTATTTTCTAACTGGTATCCTACAATATCATCAACAGTGTCCATTTTCATTTCCTTTGCACCTTCAAGATTCGCTTGAATTGTTTTCTTGTTTTTTTGGATCGCAGTAGAATGTTAGTCATATTTCCATTTTGGGCATACTGCACGTTTTTCATATACAGGATATTCTTCTAAGTTAGGAGCATACAGTCTTCTTAACCTATCATACTCTCTTACACAATTTGCATCAGCAGTAACCTTTTTCTCATTACAATCAATCTACTACAAACCGGATAATGTTCTTACTCGAGACAATGCAACATATGCCATACCCTCTTTAAACACTGTACTTCCAATATTTACCGAAGAACTCCCAATTCCCAACCAATTCCCACTCAGTTTCTGGTTTGGTTTGGAGGAGGATCCACGAGACAAGCAACCGCAGCTGCGCGGAGAGCAAAGTGAAGTGAGAGGCGAGAGGCGAGGACGCGAGGACGCCGGTCAGGCGGTCGGGCAGCTAGGTTACCGGCTACCGGTTACCGGAATATCTGGCATACCTGGTTATCGGAATCTGCCCCCCCCAAACAGGCCCTAGGCAGCAGCTGTGCCGGACCTGCGCCGGGCCCGTGTCAGTCCTGCGACTCCCAAACCCCGTGACTCCGTGGGGGGGGTGCCGGCCCGCTAGAACAACGCTAGAACACCCTCGCCAGAGTGGTTGAGCCGTGGAAAGAAAGCTGTGGCGAGGCACCTCCACCTCAGGTGCGGCGCACCGGCAACTGCGGGTCCGGCGGTGGCGGGTGGCGGAGCGGAGCAGTGAGCAGTGAGCACAGCACAGCTGAGTGGATCGCCATGTCGAACCACGGGTCACCACAGTACGGTCACAGCTCGGCACGGGTCCCGTGTGGCTAGTTGGGGGCTGTAGAGCAGAGAAGACCAGGCGGCGCCAGGTGTGAGCGCTGAGCTCAGTTGAGCCGAGCGCGGCGAGAACAACACCAGCGCTGGAGGAACAGCTGAGTTAAGCGCTGGGAGAACGCTGGGAGTACAACATCTGAACCCATCACCTGATCCCTGGCAAGGAACCATCGGCAGACGTGAGACGCCACTGAAGAGCTCTCACTACTGGTACCTCGCTTGCGCCTTAATCATTCTAGGCTAGGAGGAGGAGTGGCTGGGCAGCAGACAAGTGGATCAGAAGGAGCGGAACCGCTGCGGGCTTCACCTGCACGCACCACACGCAGCTAGCATCTATAGTACAGACTCCCAGCCAGCCTAGTCAGCCAGCCCACAAACAACATAAACTAGCCACCACCAAAACCGCCACAAAATACCACAAAATACCAAATCCAACTTATTAGCGGTTATAGCAGTCAGGTGTGGCGTGGTGCTGAGTGTGGGGGCGCAGGGACAAACCGTTCCCCTTCCCAGCATCCGCGCGAGTGCGTAACAAAGGATTACCAAGGGACCACAAGTAGGCTGAGTAATGAGATCAGGAACAGTTAGGCTTGAATTAAAGCCTAAACCACCGGCCAAATCTAAAACGAGGAAAAGGAAACAGGGCAAACTAGAGCCGAGCAGCTCACCGAATTCAGGACACGTCCAGGCCATCAATCTTCAAGCACATAACAATATTGGAGAGGACCGTACGTCAGCAGTTGTGGACATGCTGACATCTAACCAACCTCTAATCCCAATTGACTCTACTCATAAAAACCACCAGGCATTCTCTGCCCCCTTGCCGCCTTGCTCAACTACTGTCCCCCAAAACTCACAAAGGCCCGCGCAAAAACCACTACAAGCAGCCCCGAAGACTCCACCAACAGCCCTGGAAAATCTGGTAATAATTGACGGGATGCCACCTAAGAAAAGAATATGCTCATATCAGCCTAAGATCTATACAAAGTTCTCCTTTCTCAAAGATCCGGGGACAGCCATCTTTTCTAAGACAGGGGACAGTAGTGGCCTCCAAACTCCGCTACTAAAAGGTGCTTCTGTCGATACTCAAACGACAAAGAGCCAAGTAGGCTTATTCAATTATTCCAACGCTCTTGCTCCACCCAGCAGCGGGGTGGCTACACCAACGCCAACGCCAATACCACTACAATTAACATCAATGGTCCCAGGGGACACCGCTGCACTCAATCCTACAACTAGTCATGCTCAGACCACTCTCAACTTCCTGGGAGATGGGTCTGACAGGAAAAACTACACGTTCGTGCAGAGTCCTCCAAAGGAACCGGAAATAATTGAGTCAATATGTGTGCAGACCTTATCCACCCCCAACTTGACTCAACCGAGTAAGCACGGTTTATCTCCCTTGAGAAGTCAAGACAGGTCCAAGGAAACTAAAGCTATGGTTCTGATGAAGCAAAGCTTCGCATATTTTGCGACTTGCTGAAGTCAAGAACCTCGTTTATGTGTAACAAAGTAATAAGTGTAAGTCTTACTAACGTTTATATTTAGTTTAAATAAAGATTAAGACGCTTGCCTATATGTTTTACTAAAATAATTTACTCGAGTCACTTAAAATGGCTGCCGCTTGTATTTAGTTACTGCGCATGCGTCAGCCACACTCACGTGTCCTGACGCGTCTGCAGAGTTGGAGGGAAAATTATGCGCATGCGTAATACATAGCTGTGCCCATCATGTGGTACTGCTCGTGCCACTGCTCTTGTGCCTGTTTCCATGTAGCTAACATTTAGACTGCATAAGTATATGTTGTGATGATAAGTTGAAAGTACAACCCTGTGAATGTGATTTCATAACGTTATTTCTGTGTATTAATTTGTTCTCGCTTACTTTTCATGTACCGCGGGGAATGGGGGTCCAAACTGATTGGGAGCCATATTGACGGTCTCTTCTGCGCATGACCAGGGAGCATTGAAAGGTGGCCACTTTGGACAGTGGAACTCAGCCAGCTGGCAGCCACAGTCAAGATGCGCCTGGGAAAGCCACCTCTGCGCTACGAGAACGGCGAATGTTGCTCCTCATGTGTTACAATGTTAATTTTCACTCGTATTTCTGCACAGTTTCTCATGAGAACCCCAATCTCTCTAGGCGGTACCCAAGTATGCTAATATAGGCTCAAATTAGCGTGTTCTGATTGGTGTGTTACCCAAATCCTACTTTAGGACCAATCCAAATTGAGGGATTCTGACACTTTGCAACATTGGGGGGTGGTACACCGTCCCAAAAGAGTATATCTACCCTGGGTTTACCTAGGGAATTGTCCGACTTGTCTGGTTTAGCTGACCTGTCACTGACCCATCGTACTCAATAGGTGACTGAAGATACAGAGAGCTGCGGAGCACTCTGTCCGAAATTGACCATAGACTAAGGTTTTACTGAACCTTAAAGTGCTGGCAAAGCACTTTGCTGGGAGTTCGTTGACCCAATCGGGGTCTTGATCGATAGCTGCAGAGAGGGTGGAACGCAGGCGTTGCTTCCAAACTGCGGGTGCGGTCCTGTCCTGAGCGGTCCTGTCCTGAGGGTTTGCTGTCCTGTCCTGAGGTCCTGTCCTGATTCCTAATCTGAGGGTATCCTGTCCTGTTCGGGGTGCCCATTCTGCATCTGCTGTCCTTTGAGGGGTATCCTTCCTTGAGGGTTTCCTGTCCTTAACTGACCCGTGGCCAGGGTTTGGTTTCCACACCAGTCTAGGTAAATACTGCTCTAAGTTCCTTTAAACTTGCACCTTTCTATATTTCTACCTTTTGCTATAATAAAGTGACACCTTTGCATATGTTGATTTTCCATGCTTTTACCGCAAACTATTGAACGAAAGTCATTTGCATATTTTTCATGATATGTTCCCATGTCTCTCAATCTTTTAGAGATTATATTTTGCATTGCTGTTTGTCATTTTCTGATATGGTCTAGAACCTCCTTACCTAGACTGTTTAAAGGTCCCTTTACTTTAAGTTTAGCGTGTTACTCTTTATAGGCCCTCCTATAGTAACCCATGCATAGTCTGTCCAGGCTTAAACATTTCTGAGATTTTAGTATTTTTCCCATTTGCATTCCATATTACATTTGAATGGTTACCCTGTCGTTATTTCTCTATAGTTATATCATTTACATTATCTTGGTTATTGATTGCTTCATTCTTGTGTATCTAATGCTTGATGATAACGAACTTTAGATAAACATTTTAAAACTTCCAGTTGTCCGTGGTCATTTAAACAATATTGAATGTTATTTGAAATTTGCATTTGCTGCCTTTCCTTTTACAGCTAGGCCCCTGATGCATTGAAGTCATAGGTACCCGTGTCGGTGGATGGTAAGTCGGGTACACTGAGTCATAACAAGTAGGGAACACACACAATTGATAGCAGCCCGTGAAGTCGCCTGGTCAATGAATAGTGTGAATTGAAAGTATATGGGCCCTGAAGCCGGAAACGGCGGAATCATTGGCTGGGTGACCTCGCGCGCTCTATCAGTTTTCTGGTAAGCAGAGGTATGGTTAGGGACTAGCTAAAGGTTAGGCAGGTTTAGTTAGACTAGTTGAGTCGGAAGCTGCTAGTACATTAATGCTGCTAAAAGAGCGGCTGTTCTAAGAGACCTGATCAATCTCTTGTGAATACGCACAAATAATATCTTGTAAAAAAAAACAATTCATGAATTGCTGTATTGTTATTATTCTTGTTCTTATATTGTTATATGTATTAATCCATGCGTTCGTAAACCGTATTGTTTCGTGTTGTCCGAACTCCCCGGGGAATTGAAAGGGCAAGTGGTGAATAGAATCCATTGTCCTGAGGTCACAGGCTTAAAGGAAAGTTAGGTGCAGGTTAGGATAACCGGGAAGCACTAACTAGGGTTTTCTGAATACATGTGTGAATAAATGTCAGTAACGAGGTTCATTGGCAAAATTCCCATAGTGGCGTAACCTAGTAAGGGTCACATCGGAAAAGTAGCAGGTTCCTCGGAGCTTGGGTGAAAGCAAAGGCGTCCGCTGAGAAACCTTAGACTCGGAACATATCCCGGAAAGAAGTGGATGAGTTTAGGGGAATAACAGGTTCACTGATGCTAGAGTGAAGGGTAGGCGGAAGAGATCTGCCCGCAGCGCGTGAAAAGTAAATGGAAGTAGTTTACTTGCAGCGAAACAAAGCTATACTGTCTAGACACTTGAGCACTGTGGCGAATGTGTATTTGTTGTAAAATAACCAAGCACTGAGCACTTTAAAGGAAAGAAAGTTTCCGTTACCTTGTGAAGGGAGGGAGTCAGTCGCGAAGCGTCTCTGACGTCACTCCGTGCCGCGCTGGGATTGGTAGTAACAGCGGGCGGGTAGCGGGGCTGGAATTGTAAAGGAGGGGTGAAGCGCCGAAGAGTGAGGACTGTCTCACGAAGGGGCCGCGCACCCATTGGCCGAAACTATTTTGAACGCGTGCACCTCATTGGTCGCACAGAATTGCAAGGCGCGTTCTGATTGGAGGTAGCTTTGTAAACAAAGTTAAGCGTAGAAATCGTATGTGGCACTCGTATTGTCCAGAGACTAGACCCGATCCGAGAAACCAAGGGTTTGAAAGGGATCAGTGGAAAGCCAATAGATACGATATTATGTACGGAGGAAAAAGAAAGATGTCCCTTGTAAGTAGGGTAAAGAATTATTTCAAAACGGACAAACCGATTAAATCTAGGGAAGGCGTAGTTGTCCCGCCACCGAATACTCCTGCCTCATTCATGATGTTTGACCGAGGGTACAACACCTGTGTGTGGTTGGAGAATTGGGTGAGGTACACAAAAGATGACGGAGTATTGGCTTTTCCGTTAGACGGTACTTTTAATGGTAGAATTTTATTCAATTTGAGAACCCGCATGAATGAATTACATCCCAGACCGAGACTAACGCAGTATGAGGCATTAGAAGAATGGGAGATTGAGGCTTTTGAAAGAGAGAAACCCAGAATGGACAAAGGTCTGACTAAATGGTACCCCAGGCTGAAACAAGAGACCAGGGATAAGAGGATGAAACAGTGGAGGCAGAGCATGATTGTTGAGGGTCTGTTTCCCATGATGCCAGCAGGTAACCCTTCTGGGGGAGAGAAAAGGACAGAAAAGAGTAAGCATTGGGGAGCTCCTGGGGAGTCAGACGATGAATTTTTAGATGACATTTTTACGAGAAGTCCGCCACCTTATAATGAGGGAGCCCGACCTTCCAGTACAGGAGAGAACCACCAGCGTCCATCTATTAAGGAGGAGGACAGATCCCTATGTAGGGGGGGAGGGGGCCAGGTATTGCCCTATTTTGAGAAGCCAGAGCCCCCAGAGGTACGAAATATATATCCCAGTATGCCCGTGAACCAGGAGGAAAAATATTCCCGTGAAAAGCTCTTTTACCCCAGACCTCTTTATGAAAACGAAGAGAAACCATTAAGTTCAGGAGTACCCTTTTTGCAGCCTCCATATGGGGAAGAGCGTAGGTCATTTGGCATGGGAACTTTGTTCCCGAAACCAAATTATGGTGGGGGACCAAGTGAGACGCATCCTACTGCCCCGAGTTTTACGCCTCAACTGACCCCACAGATGATACCTGACCGAACATTAGGAAGAGTGTTAGATGAAAGGGAGCAAGAGGCCATAGCTAAACAGAGGTCAGAAATAATTCAGAAAATTTCCCAGTTAAATACCAGTCCTGAAGCTTTGACTATTCCGGTAACAATCGGACCAGTGGTTCCGTTGTACGGGAATAATCAAGGAGGTCTGAACCCTCCAGTTATGAACCCGATAATGGCCCCGCCGAGGCAAGAGCCCTTACTAATAGACGATCAGTCCAGTGAGTGTGAGTCTGATGTTGTGTTCTTGGATCTGCCAAACAAACAGACCGGAAAGGGAGTGCAGAAGAGGCATAATCCTTTTGATACGAAAGAAATTAAATTAGAGTCAGCAACAGGTACCAGGAGTGTCTCTTTGGTAACGCCAGAAGAAATTGAAAATTGGAGTCGTGAATTAGAAAAACAGGCTCCGCAAACGAAACCTTTAGACCTCTACAAACTGAGAGTAGAAATAGAGGAATTAATGGCAGGAAATGTGGGGTTAGACAGATTGAATACCTATTCTGAAGAAGAGTTGCTGTTTATGTGCAAAAGTCTTACCCGGAGTACTAGGGTGCTCCATGAAAAACTGACCGACACTGCAGCTAGTATGGGGATAGATATATCAAGATCAAAGCCCTTGCAGAAACCATACCGAGCTGAGTTTTCCGACAAAGATTTAGAAAGTCTGAATGTGTCAGGAAGAAAATTGCAGATTAAAGAGTTGCTTGCAGTCTTGCAAAAATGGGGAGACGTGGAAAAATGGAAAACGAGGTGGGCTCATAAGAAAGAGGAGGCCCGCTCCAGACAAGCTACCCCTGAGTTCCCTCTGAGAGAAGTAGACAAGCCCGAAACTTTATGCCCCATGCGCGAAGTACCCGGTGGGAGGTATGTGCACGTTCCGTGGTCCAGACAGGATATTGTGTCCTTTACTAACGATTTCCCAAAATTGCGGGAGAAGCCAGTTGAATGGTACCGGCAAGTGGAAAGGTTTGTAAAGGTACAGAAATGCCTGTGGAAAGACCTGGATGGGTTTTTCGACATTGTGGTCCCAGTCGATCTATGGACCGAGTGTAAAATAGCTATAGCCTGGCCTAGTGAGGAATACCCGAGAGATGAAAAAACTGGGGAACCATCGAAAGAAGTGATGAGAAAATATGAGCAAGTAATTCAGCATCTGAAACTAAAGGTCCCAGCAAAGGAAACTGATTGGACCAGGATAGATAGAACAACGCAGGAAAGAGAGGAGACAGTGCACTCCTATTATGAAAGGCTGTTACAGGTGTTTAAAACATACAGTGGTATAGATAACATCGAGATGAAGGACATGACGCACTTCATTTACAGGTTCGTAAACGGTTTAAGACCTGAAATTTGTCAGTGGATAAAAGATAACAAAATATGTTGGCACTCCAAAAAGGTAGATGAGGTCCTGCGGTACGCAAAGTACTGCGAGGACGAGATGGCAGAAAAGAAAAAGGCTCTCAAGGAAAAGGTGATGTGGGCTCAGGTGAAGCTCGCAGAGCAGCAGGAAAAGCAGTTGAGTAACATGGTCAAAAATGCTAAGAATGAAGGCCCTGGGGGAGGGGGAGGAGGCAAGCCCCGGCCCAAAATGAGCAGGGAGGAGGCTATGAAGAAATTTCCCTGCCATCAGTGCGGCGAAATTGGACATTGGCGTAACGAGTGTCCTTACTTGCCCGAAGATAACCCCAAAACTCCTGATTTAACTCCACAGACGCAGAAAGAGAGACCAAGAAAGACTCAACCACAGGTAAAAACAGTTCAGGTGCCCCGAGCACCAAAGCAAGTATACAGGGGAAAACAGGCAGAGGGAGATGAGATAGAAGTCTGGGAAAGCAATGAGAACAGAAATGCAGCAACTTCGCAGTATCTTCTAAATGATACCTTCCTTTGTGATGACCAGTACTGACGGGGCCTGAGAGGGGAGGACGAGGAGTGCGTACTTGGCGCCTCCTTGCCGGTAGACCAGTCCGGACCATACATTGAAGGAAAGGTTGACGGAAACGATGTCACCTTTCTGTTGGACACTGGCGCTACCCGTTCTACTGTGAGAACAGTGGACGTTCCAAACCTACCCCTCTCGGGAGAAGCTATCCAAGTAGTGGGTGTATCTAATCAATTGATTAGTACTCCTGTTACCAAGCCCATGGAAATATCAATTGGAAACTTTAAGGAAATGCATAGATTTGTCGTTTGCGACACCAGTCCAGTAAACTTACTGGGACGCGATTTGCTGTGCAAAATGAACTGTACCATCTTTTGCACACCAAAGGGTGTTGAAATTCAGACCCCAGATGAAGACGGCATTTATAAATTAATGTTAGTCCGCCCTGACTCGGAAATTAAACGAATGACCATGCAGGATTTACCCAAAGAACTCCAGGAAGCAGTGAAGCCGGAGGTGTGGGACTTTACTGGGAAAGATGTAGGGTTGATGAAAAATGTGGACCCCATACAAATAGCAATAAAGGACAATGCAGTATACCCCAATACTAAACCCTACAGGATGAATGCAGAAGTGAAAGCTGGTGTTGCTGTGGAAATAAAAAAATTGTTAGAAGGAAACATCATACAGGAGGTGATGAGTAGCCCATGTAACTCTCCGATTATGGGCATTAAGAAACCTAGTGGCAAGTACAGAGTAGTGCAGGATTTGCGAAAAGTTAACAAAATAGTAGTTCCCTGTTGCCCTATTGTCCCGAACCCAGCAGTGATTCTGTATCAGATTCCCTGGGATGCTGAGTGGTTCACAGTGATAGACTTGTGTCATGCATTCTTTTCCATTCCTTTGCATCCAGATAGCAAATTTCTTTTCTCATTTGCCTTCGAAGGTCACGTGTATTGCTGGAACCGGGTCCCTCAAGGGTATACAGAGAGCCCCTCTATCTTTAATCAGATCTTGAAAAAATGTTTGGAAACTTTAGTCCTACCTGGGAACTCTGTCTTAGTGCAATATATAGACGACCTCTTGGTGGCGTCTAAAAGTCATAAGGATTGTGTGATTGACACCATTGCCCTACTGAATCATCTGTGTGAAAAGGGACATAAAGTGTCCCCTGACAAATTACAGTTTTGTGCAAAATCGGTGAAATATCTGGGGCACCAGATAGAAAAAGGTGTCAGAAAAGTGACATCGGAGAGAGTGAGGATAATTCAAAAGATGCAGTTGCCCCGTACTCAGAAAGAAATAAGAATGTTCCTGGGTGTGATAGGATACTGCAGGCAGTGGATTCTGGGATTTGCAGTCCTAGCCAGGCCCTTGATAAAAATGACTAAGAGAGGAACACCCGAGATTGTAGAATGGGATGATGAAAGCTTAACAGCCTTCACCAAACTACGAGATTGTCTGTGTACTGCTCCTGCATTGGGGATGCCAGACTATTCCAAAGAATTTGCCCTATTCTGTGACACTCGCGATAATTGCGCATTGTCAGTCCTAACTCAAGACCATGGCACGACGAGAAGGCCTGTGGCATATTTCTCTGCCACCTTAGATCCAGTGGCTGCTGGATTACCAGGTTGTCTGAAAGCAGTAGCTGCTACCTGTGCTAGTTTGGAACAGAGTGAGTCAATTGTCATGGGACATCCGATAACTGTGTATGTTCCGCATGGAGTGGTAATTTTGTTGACCAGAACAAAAACACAGTATCTCACCCCTAGTCGGCTGACTAAATATGAGAGGATTCTTGTGGGTGCTGCAAATGTAAACATTGTTAGGTGCAGTATTCTGAACCCAGCCACTTTACTCCCCGACCCAAAGGATATGGAAGGGGGGGTGGATGATGAACACGATTGTATTGACCTAACTGAATTCAATACCAAGCCACGCCCAGACATAAAAGAAACGCCCTTGCCTGAGCATGACAAAGAATTATTTGTAGATGGTTCATGTCTAAGGCATGAACAAGGAGGCCTGAGTGCTGCCTATGCAGTAGTGTCCTTCGAGAAAATTGAGGAAGCAGGTTATTTATATCACATCAAGTCTGCACAAGTAGCCGAATTGATTGCTATGATAAAAGCTTGCCAAATTGGGAAGAACATACGCATAACAGTGTATACTGACAGTCAGTACTGTTATGGGGTTGTGCATGACTTTGGCCAGTTGTGGCTGCAGAGGGAGTTCCTGACTTCATCGGGTACTCCTATTCGAAATGGAAAAGTTATTCAAGACCTTTTAGAGGCAATACAGTTACCAAAGGAACTGGCAGTGGTAAAATGTGCTGCTCATAAGAAGAGCATGGACAAGGTATCACTGGGAAACGATTATGCTGATCGAGTGGCCCAATGGTGCGCTAGAGATCGGTATATCGTAAATCCGAAACGAGGGGGGCCAGGAACCAGCTGCCAACTTCAGGTGTTTGAGGAAGTGCCTACATGGGATGAGGTGAAAGAGTGGCAGCAGGCGGCACCTTGGCAAGAAAGAGAGAAGTGGAAGGAAGATGGATGTAGACCAAGACGTGTGGATGGTGTCATTATAGGTCCAACTGGTATGCCTGTGTTACCTAGACACCTACTTAGCGCAATGGCGAGGTTGATACATGAAGGATCACACATTGGTAGGGACGCCATGATTCTAGTGTTCCAACAGACTTGGTACAGTAAGAAGTTCAGGAAAGTAGCAGAGTCCCTCTGCCAGAGGTGCCTGTCAGGTCAAAAGATGAACCCAGGGAAGAAGACTGTAGTGGAACTGGGGAAAATTGGGAGGTCCGGGGGTCCCTTTGTGAGAATACAGGTTGATTTCATCACCATGCCCCGTTGTGAAGGGAAGCGATATGTCCTTGTCATGGTCTGTTTATTTTCAAAGTGGGTGGAAGCTTTCCCTACTCCCCAAAATGACGCAAAAACAGTAGCTAAATGTTTATTAAAAGAACTGATACCTAGATTCGGGGTGCCAGTCACTATTGAATCAGATCAAGGCTCACATTTTCACAATGACGTCATCGATGAACTCTGTAAGGCCTTTGGAATTGCACAAAAGCTACACTGTGCCTACCGTCCAGAGGCTTCTGGAGTGGTGGAACAAATAAATGGAACTATCAAAAACAGACTAGCAAAACTGTGTGATGCAACTAAATTGAACTGGGTGAAGGCCCTGCCCTTGGTCCTAATGGGACTCAGAAGTATTCCTGATCGCAAAACAGGCCTAAGTCCCCATGAAATAATTATGGGAAGAATAATGAGACAAGCATGGGTTCCAGGAAGCAAACTGTTGAGTATTACTGATGATTTGGTACTTGAATACTGCAAGAGATTGGGTGACCAAGTGCGTTCTATCTCTCGCCAGATCGGAGAAGACGCCATCCTCAATCCAACGACTCCTCTCCACAAACTGGTCCCGGGGGACTGGGTGAAGATAAAGAAACACACTCGGAAGACCTGCCTGGAGCCAAGGTGGGGAGAAAAACGTCAGGTGATTCTGGTTACTACCACAGCAGTCAAGTGTGCTGGGGTTCCGCGTTGGATACACGCCAGCCACACCCAGAAGGTACCACCAGACGAAGTGCCTGAAGCAGAAGGACGTCCAGCAGAGGACTCTGCAGGAGCCAGACCAGAAGTAGCTGACAACGTACAGCCCAGTACCAGTCAAGCTGCAGAATCAGCAGACGTTGGCCCAAGAATAGTTGACAACGAACTACCAGGAGCCCAGCCTGCTGAAGGGGTCCAAGAAGCTGAGCCAGAAGTAGCTGAAGACGAGCTGCCGAGCATATGGCCAGAAGAGCGGATTCCATTGATTGACCTCACTGAAGACCCTATTCGAACAAATGAGAGACTTTGGGAAGGTAGAGAGTGGACTAGTCAGGAGAAGCAAGGCATAGGCGAAGAGCCTCAGAATCTTGAGATTCACATCAAAACTGAGGAAGGAGAAGGTCAGACAGGGACAGACCACGTGATTGATACAGAACAAGTGAATAAGACTGAACAAGTGCCCGATACTGAACAAGTGAAGGATCCCGAACAAGAGAGGAATACAGAACAAGTGATTGATACTCCTCCACTGACACCTGATATCGGGAAGGGACAGACTAGAGATAGTGTAATAGTTCGAGCAGAAGAAAATCAAGAGATCGAAGTGCTTGAACAGGATCAGATAGGATTAGGAGAAAGTGTTCAGGAAACAGAAACAGAGACATTTGAAAAGCAAAAACAAAATTCTCCTGAACAAGGCCAGATTAGTACCCAGGCAGAAGAAACCGATACTAGCCCTGGAATTAGTCAGATAGAAGAAGAAGAAACTGAAGCAGAATTGCCACAAGCTAATGAGAATAAGAGGGCAAGAGAAGGAAACGAAGTCCAAGTACCAACCAAGAGACTTAAGAAAAGAAAGCATCTTGAGCCTAAATACATAAAGAAATTGAGATTGAGAATAAAAACAGTAGAAGAAAAACGTGCAGAAGAAAGGAGAAGTGCTCGTATAGCAGAACAACCAGAAGACTCTTCCAAAAGAAGGAGTGATCGAATAAAGAGACAAAACAAAAAGTACAAGTCACCTGAATGGACACTTGTGTTAGAAGAGCTTGAAGATCTCGACATCACTGACGTAAGCGACGGAGAGCCAGTCCCTGAGTACTCTGACGAAGAGGAAGAAGAGCCACCGTGAATTTACACAAAGTAAGATACTTGTGTAAAGTCACAAAGAGGGGTCGAGAAACTTCTTCTGAGCCAAAATGTCTGATTCAAACGTGAGTGGTAGACCTAGTCGCAGCTGTTGCAAAACTTGCTGCAAGGTATGTGTCTGTAGTGTAGTTGTCCTGATATTACTCTGGATAGGACTAACAATCTTTATACCCTTTGCTGTGAGTAAAGATACTAACATTGTCCCTACTGAAATTGTAAATACTGACAGTGAAGAGCTGACAACACAGAGTGTAGCTAGACATGAAAGAGCACTGAGACAAACAAAACAAGACTTAGAAGCATCAGATGAGGAACTACATTATCATAGAATCAAAAACAGGACACGCTTAAATGTTTTCGCAAACTTGTTAATACACTATGTGGAGACTATGGAAATTGAAGATTGCTATGTCTGCATGAAGCTACCTACTTCTGTAGCTGAAGGCGTGACATACCATCACTTGCCACTGACATACGGAATTTCCTGTAGCATTTTAGCTAGCTTATTTTACAAAAGAGGACCGTTACAGTACTATTACTCTAACAATGACGTGATCTTTTCTGAACTTCCTATACGTGGGAACTTGAATCCTGTACATACCAAAAGTGACGCAATACGATACATGGGAGATTATTTCCTGACTATAGGTAACATTGACATAGCGGACGCACACAGAGATAACTTGACTTGTTCTTTGCATGAGCAGGAAAAGATGTTCCTAAACATGGCAGAGAAAAGGAGAATTAAAATACAAAAGAAGGCTAATGACGAAAGTCAGAAAAAGCCAAAGTGGGCAGAGAACATGGAAGGCACCTCAACTGGTGGGGCGGGTCCTGCTCTGTTGCTGGATTTTGAAAAGAAAGGCAAGCTATGTCTTCACCGCGAGAAGACTAGCTATTATAATAACATTTTCATTGGTTCCAGTGAATGCAAACATAATTACAAGGTAATTGGAGGTTGGGGTTTCAAAAATGGGTCAGAGCCTGTGTTTCCTGGAATTTATTATATTTGTGGGGACAAGGCTTATTTCAAATTGCTGGATCACTGGTATGGAAGTTGCTATTTTGGCATTGTCTTCCCGAAAATATACCATGTGAATGGAGGCGCTGGAAGCAGTGAAAATACTAATGGCTTAGTGCGTAGTAAAAGAGAAAGCATAGGTGAAATAATGGGTAGTATTTTCAGTGCACTGATACCTGGAGTGGGAGTGGTTCTGAACACTCACAGAATTTGCAAATTGTCTACTATAGTGGATGTATTGTCTACTGAGACAGCTCATGGATTTCTGCTGGTCAACACCGAAATGGTTGCGATCAGATCAATGGTTTTGCAGAATCGACTTGCTCTTGACACCTTATTAGCGAAAGAGGGCGGAGTCTGCTGGATGTTGAAGGCGCAACATTGTTGCACTTATATTCCGGATAAAAGTGTACAGATCAAAAGATATGTGAAAAATATTACTAATTTGGCAAAGGAACTCAGACCACTCGAGGTTGATAGTGCCTGGAAGAGACTGGTAGATGGTCTCTCAAAAATAGGTCATTGGTTCGCTAGTATAGGTAAAGGCTTATTGCTCAAAGTACTGATGCCAATTGGAATTATAGGTCTCATCCTATTTTTCATATTTGTCTGCTGCAAATGCCGCAAGCGCACCGGAAAGCATGAAGTGAATGCAAGAGGGGTGAAACGAAGTGTGGATGAGATTGAATTGGAAGAAGTGAATGATCAGATATACAAAAAGGTGAAGACTTCTCACCCTACCAAAACTGAAAGAGAGAAATTGGAACGATTGCTGGAAGAGATAGAATTGTATAAAGTGTGAAAGAAAGTTGGCATCTGGTTCCATTTATTTGTGATGATAGTAAATATCATCAAAGAGGGGATTGATGAAGCAAAGCTTCGCATATTTTGCGACTTGCTGAAGTCAAGAACCTCGTTTATGTGTAACAAAGTAATAAGTGTAAGTCTTACTAACGTTTATATTTAGTTTAAATAAAGATTAAGACGCTTGCCTATATGTTTTACTAAAATAATTTACTCGAGTCACTTAAAATGGCTGCCGCTTGTATTTAGTTACTGCGCATGCGTCAGCCACACTCACGTGTCCTGACGCGTCTGCAGAGTTGGAGGGAAAATTATGCGCATGCGTAATACATAGCTGTGCCCATCATGTGGTACTGCTCGTGCCACTGCTCTTGTGCCTGTTTCCATGTAGCTAACATTTAGACTGCATAAGTATATGTTGTGATGATAAGTTGAAAGTACAACTCTGTGAATGTGATTTCATAACGTTATTTCTGTGTATTAATTTGTTCTCGCTTACTTTTCATGTACCGCGGGGAATGGGGGTCCAAACTGATTGGGAGCCATATTGACGGTCTCTTCTGCGCATGACCAGGGAGCATTGAAAGGTGGCCACTTTGGACAGTGGAACTCAGCCAGCTGGCAGCCACAGTCAAGATGCGCCTGGGAAAGCCACCTCTGCGCTACGAGAACGGCGAATGTTGCTCCTCATGTGTTACAATGTTAATTTTCACTCGTATTTCTGCACAGTTTCTCATGAGAACCCCAATCTCTCTAGGCGGTACCCAAGTATGCTAATATAGGCTCAAATTAGCGTGTTCTGATTGGTGTGTTACCCAAATCCTACTTTAGGACCAATCCAAATTGAGGGATTCTGACACTTTGCAACATTGGGGGGTGGTACACCGTCCCAAAAGAGTATATCTACCCTGGGTTTACCTAGGGAATTGTCCGACTTGTCTGGTTTAGCTGACCTGTCACTGACCCATCGTACTCAATAGGTGACTGAAGATACAGAGAGCTGCGGAGCACTCTGTCCGAAATTGACCATAGACTAAGGTTTTACTGAACCTTAAAGTGCTGGCAAAGCACTTTGCTGGGAGTTCGTTGACCCAATCGGGGTCTTGATCGATAGCTGCAGAGAGGGTGGAACGCAGGCGTTGCTTCCAAACTGCGGGTGCGGTCCTGTCCTGAGCGGTCCTGTCCTGAGGGTTTGCTGTCCTGTCCTGAGGTCCTGTCCTGATTCCTAATCTGAGAGTATCCTGTCCTGTTCGGGGTGTCCATTCTGCATCTGCTGTCCTTTGAGGGGTATCCTTCCTTGAGGGTTTCCTGTCCTTAACTGACCCGTGGCCAGGGTTTGGTTTCCACACCAGTCTAGGTAAATACTGCTCTAAGTTCCTTTAAACTTGCACCTTTCTATATTTCTACCTTTTGCTATAATAAAGTGACACCTTTGCATATGTTGATTTTCCATGCTTTTACCGCAAACTATTGAACGAAAGTCATTTGCATATTTTTCATGATATGTTCCCATGTCTCTCAATCTTTTAGAGATTATATTTTGCATTGCTGTTTGTCATTTTCTGATATGGTCTAGAACCTCCTTACCTAGACTGTTTAAAGGTCCATTTACTTTAAGTTTAGCGTGTTACTCTTTATAGGCCCTCCTATAGTAACCCATGCATAGTCTGTCCAGGCTTAAACATTTCTGAGATTTTAGTATTTTTCCCATTTGCATTCCATATTACATTTGAATGGTTACCCTGTCGTTATTTCTCTATAGTTATATCATTTACATTATCTTGGTTATTGATTGCTTCATTCTTGTGTATCTAATGCTTGATGATAACGAACTTTAGATAAACATTTTAAAACTTCCAGTTGTCCGTGGTCATTTAAACAATATTGAATGTTATTTGAAATTTGCATTTGCTGCCTTTCCTTTTACAGCTAGGCCCCTGATCCATTGAAGTCATAGGTACCCGTGTCGGTGGATGGTAAGTCGGGTACACTGAGTCATAACAAGTAGGGAACACACACAATTGATAGCAGCCCGTGAAGTCGCCTGGTCAATGAATAGTGTGAATTGAAAGTATATGGGCCCTGAAGCCGGAAACGGCGGAATCATTGGCTGGGTGACCTCGCGCGCTCTATCAGTTCACAAGGAGGGAGTTAGAGAAGACTCGCCTGGCCTCCATCGAGCCAGCAGTTCCCCTATTCTTGTAATTCCTGGTATGGAAACTCGAGGCGCTTGTATGGAGCCACCAATGGAGCCATCAATGGCTCTAATAAGAGAAGAAAGCAGGCATCCTTTGCTCCAATCGCCAGGATTCCCCTCAACTCCGGCAAAAAAATCACAAGGTAATCTGAGCATAATCACTGAACAACTAACTCCAAACATTGGGCCAACGGCGGTAACGGCATCTCAACGTCGTACTTTATTGCAGTTTAATGACTCCCAATCTGTAAACAATTACATAGACAATGACATGTCTTCCATCACAGTACAGGAGTGGGAGAAATTAGTTGCTGCCTACAATGTCAAACCCTCTGAAGAGAAATCGATGACCAACGCCTCCCCAAGACCAGAAGGGGGCATTAACTTAGGCAACCAAGTCCCGGATACCCTATGGTCTATAATCCTAAGCACCTTGCAACAGTCAGCCCCCGCCCTGGATTTTCAGTCACATAAAATGGACTTACAGCTCACCGTTTTGCAGTCAATGGCCGACTCAATCTCAGGGATGGACTGGAAAATTTTGGAATTGAATGGTCTCATAAGGAGGGGTCAAGACGCAGTTCTTGCAGATTACTCATCTATCACCCAACCCCCCCCCCTTATGGTCCTCTTTTGGATAAATTATCATCTTTACCATCTATGCTAGGGGACCTGATAAGTGACTTAAAATCATCAGCTCTCCAATCGTTGAAGCAACAAACCCCCGACCCTCCCGCAGTTTCCCCGGCGATCGCTTCAAGGCATGCGATTAAGCTGCCAGGCGACCAGAGTCTAGCCATTACCTCGCCACCCCATGCCTCACCTTCTAAACTATCGGAAACGGAGGAAGTGATCACTACCACGAGCACAGCCTAACCCCCGATACAAACCAACGCAAAGTCTCGCAGAAAGAACAAAAGGAAAGGTAGGAACCGTACGTTAACAGGGGCAAGGCTTAATTTAGAAGAACCACCACCCCTCATTGCGGTCTCAGACACTGATGCTCGGAGCTCGTCACCCAGTGCCCACCGGTCCCCCTCGCCCGAAGCCCGAGCTAGCGCTTCAACAGAGCCCCCATCAGAGTGTTTAAAATCAACGCTTAATCCCATAAAAAAACCTGACATAAAAAAAAAGCAATAAACAGAAACTTTTACAATTCAAAAGAATTCAGCCAGGCCAGTCCTTGGATAATAATCAAATCACATAGGGAGAAGAGGCCGCAAAAAACAGGCGGGACGCTACCCTTACGGTCATGACCTGACCAAGGTGAGGGTTCACTCGCTTTAGGTGTAGCATCCTCAAGCCACGCCCCTGAACCATCTCCTGAGGCCTATAGGAGCCCACTGACGGTCCCAATAAGAGTGCAGTGTCAGAGTATTCCAACTCCAATTTTGTTCATCCCAGAATATATATCCAGAGGAAAGGAAGACACATTGAACAGGGGGAACATATTAAGACTCTTGCACTCTTTAACAAGCCTTGCAAACATCAGCTCGACTGACCTTCTTCAAGTAGGGTTTCAATCCAACACCTCGTCCCACCAGCCTGACATCACCAAAACCACTTGCATTTCGCTGGAGATAGCTAATAAAATTTTGGAAGAGGAGGCAATGTTCCAGCAATGGGGAATTGCCTTGAAACTGGAAAGACAACCCGCTATCCAACTCCGCTTATACCTTCCACCCAACCTCAGCCTCAAAAAAACTCTAGATCAATATTAAAGGAAGCCAGGAGTTGCTCACCAGGGCAACGCTTCCGAAATACTATAAGTCCTCAACTGGGTCAAAATCATAATAAAAATACGAACCTGTCGTTATCGACTGACCCTAATTGGAGACGTATACAGCGCACTATCGTGACAACGACTGTTGATGTCTGACAGAAGGGGCAAGCGCCCTTCAACCCCCCGGCGAGACGCAAGGCCATAAGAATCTGTTCATGGAATATCACCGGCTTAGCTAATAAAAGGAACGACCCGGAATTTACACAATACTTAACCTCATTTGATCTCTTGCTAACACAAGAAACTTGGGAAGATAAAGTATTTGATCTCCAGGGGTTTACGTCACTCTGCACGCCGGGAAATAAAACCTCAACCTTTGGCCGAGGTTCAGGAGGACTGATGGTCTTTGCCTCTATAACGACAATAGGCGAAATTAGGGCTCTGGACTTTCACACAACCCCCCCAAGTGCCATACAGGTGGCAAAGCTCTCACTCCCTCTAACAAAGCAGCATCAGGAAGTTATTATCATAAACACATACACCCACCCCAAACGGAAACAAAAATCGGTGGAAGTATTGGTGCACGTTTTACAAAAAATAAGGGACTCCGGGGTATCGGACACCTTCATCCTGGCTGGTGACTTTAACATGCTTCTTACTAGCAAAGAGCAAGACACTGACCTCATTTACGAATTAGACACAGCATGGGGTGTGCCGCCACAAGGCCGAACAAAAAACAATAACCTAACGAAATATTCAAAAAACTTTCTTTGGCAAGTGAATATCCACAACTTAAAGGCCCTAAACGGACGTTATGCTGAAGACGACCTACCCGCAGCCACCTTCCACTCTAGTGCACAGTCCTCGCATTTGGACTACATGTTCATGTCCTTAGACATGTTCAGCTGGATAACATCATTTAAAATAGATGCGATCGACTTCAGCGATCATCTGCCCCTGGTGGCTGAGATAAGGCGAACGACGGACTTTTCAATCTAGACAGGGCTTCTTGATTAATGCACGATCCCTCATTAAACATAATATAGAGTTCCATGACTTCGTAAGTGCGAGGCAACCTGATTGGGTCTTTGTGACCGAGACATGGGCCTCGGAATCCTCTGGCCATGATCTTCTTCTGGCTATACCTGAAGGATATGCACTTCACAGGTTGGATAGAGTGCGACGCAGGGGAGGTGGATTGGCAGTTCTCTATAAGATCACTCTCTCCTGTACTGTAAAACCTTTATCAGTCCCTTCGGATCCCTTTGAGGCTCTATACTTTTGCATTGTGTGTGCTCCTTCGATCTCCTTCACTGGAATTCTTGTATACAGACCTCCGGGACCTAGAACCAACTTTTGCCCTGATCTTTTTAGAATTATGGAACCCTACTTTGGGAAATCTCTTTTCACTATTCTTGGGGATATGAATTTTCATTTAGATGATCTGGCATCTGTAGACACATCCTCCCTGGTTAACGCCTTGGATACAGGTGATTTTGCCCAAAGGGTATCCTTCCCGACTCATAGGGCTGGCCATACCCTTGATGGGGTGTTTTCTAACAACACCAGGCTAACAGTCGGCGTTCCTTTGCGATAGTATGGTCTGATCATTTAGCAGTACCGTTATACTTAAATACGCCCATTATGGAGGGTAACTTGGCTATTACTAAGAACTGTCTCAAAAGAAGCATCAGGAATATTACTAATGAGACGTTGGCCCCTTTTATTCAAAATGTTAATATTACATCTCAGCGGGTGGTAGATGAGGCAGCACAAGAACTGGCCGACTCTATCTCTAAAGCAGTGGATGAGCTAGCTCCCGCCTCGTCTAAATATGTGGCGCGACAAAAGCCGACAGCCCCCTGGTTTACTGAAACCCTGAGGCTTCTTAGACAAAAATGTAGACGGAGGGAAAGATGTTGGCGTAAATCCTGGGATCCGACTGACCGGGAATTGTACAGGTGCCAGATACGAGAGTATAAAAGCAGAATCATTAAGGAGAAACAGGACTATTTCACCAACCTGACTAGCTCTCCTACATCATCTAAAGAGCTCTTTAAGATCGTGAGCTCTCTCTGCTCTCTTCAGGCCCCTGATCCCGTGGTAGTCTCACAGGAGTTATGTAACAACATCTCGGACTTCTTCTACAAAAAAATAGATGACATCTATCTAGCTCTACAATCTCAGAGGAGCTTCCTGAGTGAAGAGGACTCCTCTCGAGTCAAGCATTTGGAATCTTGGGATGGCGACTCTCCCCAAGTTCTGAATCACTTTCCTGTGCTTTCCATGGATGGAGTAAATCTTTTGCTGGAAAGAATGAAGTCTGCCTCTCCCTTGGACCCGGTTCCTTTGAAAGTACTAAAGGACTGTAGGGATATTATTCTTCCTCCCATGCTGGAAATAATGAATGGAGCGATGGAACAGGGTATCTTTCCTATGGCCTGGAAGAAAGCCATCGTGAAACCTTTGCTTAAAAAGCCTACCCTGGATCCAGGGATCCTGCAGAATTTTAGACCTATATCTCTTCTGCCGGCACCTGCTAAGATGCTAGAAGCTCATCTGAACTGCCATCTCTCTCACTTCTTGGATGCCTCGGGGTTCTTGGATGGGTCCCAGCATGGCTTTAGAAAGCTTCACGGCACGGAATCTGCCTTGACTAAGGTCACGGATAACATACGCCGGAAAGTAGATCTGGGCCAAACCACCGTGCTAGTACTGCTAGACCTCACAGCAGCGTTCGACACCCTGTCTCCCTTTACTTTAACATCTAGGTTAAGGGAGGCAGGGGTAACAGGACCGGCCCTTAGTATCCTGAGCTCTTTCCTACAACAAAGAGAGCAGCGTGTGATGCTTGGAGATCTCCTCTCCCCTGCTAAGTCTTTGCAATGTGGGGTGCCACAGGGGTCAGCATTGAGTCCGACCCTGTTTAATATCTATGTGGCCCCCCTTGCTAGACTAGTAAGATCTCAGGGGATGGACGTAGTGTCGTACGCTGATGACACGCAGATTATGGTGTCCCTGACCCACTCTGTGAGTGTCACCGCTTCCAACTTTAGGTCCTGCATGCAACTTGTTGCAGAGTGGATGATCCTTAATTCTCTAAAGTTGAACGGTGACAAAACAGAGGTCCTGGTCTTTGGCAAAGACCAGGACATGTGGTCAGGTGAATGGTGGCCTCCATCTTTAGGCAACTGCCCCACTCCCACACAATCTGCCATAAATCTGGGTGTCATTTTTGACACTCGGCTATCCATGGAACTCCAGGTCAATAAGACTGTGGCCACCTGCTGGGGTGTTATTAGGACTCTGAAAAGAATCCTTCACTATCTTTCCCCTCAGGCACGTAAGCAGGTTGTGATCGCTCTTGTTGGCTCAAGGCTTGATTACTGTAACTCACTGTATGCCGGGGCCAACAAGTGCTTTCTACATCGCTTACAGGTCATACAGAATGCGGCGGCACGATTTGTTTTGGCCCTGCCTTGGCTGTCTTCAGTGACCATGGCAAGGAAGAGCCTTCATTGGCTCCCCATCATTTCGAGAGTTTCTTTTAAACTCCTCTGCCTTCCATACCGCGCCCTCATGGCTGGCCCAGCTGATGCGCTTGGATCTTTGCTTACTCGATATGTTCCGAGGAGATCTCTACGCTCCTCGGAGCTTAACCAACTGGTAGTTCCACGCTCCAGGAAGGTTAGATGGGGTAGTAAGGCCTTTTCCATCTTGGCACCCCAACTATGGAACTTACTTCCCCTGGAGATTAAATCACAACCTACACTGGATATTTTTAGGAAAGCCCTGAAAACCTGGTGCTTTATTAATGCGTATCAGTAAGCTCTACCCACCTGGTGTTTCAGCTAGTTTTGAGTTAGGCGCCTTGACGCCCATTGGGCTAAGTCGCGCATGTGTAAATCCCACTTCATTCATTCATTCATTCATAAGATCCAATTCGGCAGAGGAAAAAGAACGCCACATTGGCCCAGAGACAGAAGTCAGTGCAAACTTAAAACGGATACGGTGCAATCTCGACAACATCGACCTTATTAGTTCCACTGTGAAAACCCTCTTCCACCAAGTTCATTGCTCTTCCAAACTAGCAAATGTCTGGCAAGACTTCATCAATACTATCGGGGAGCAATTGGGTAGCACCAGGTCTACCAACTCTTGCCTTGTGAGGGCCCCCTCAAGCACGAGACAGATGCGGCTGGACATGAAAATACAAAAACGTTTGATTAATCAAACTCTGAGGCGGATACGAAAGGACCAGGGGAACCCTAGCCTGCAAGTAGTGCTGAGGGAAGCAATAAAGCAACTAAAACGGCTGAAATGGGAAAGTCAAAAACAAAGAAATTAAGAACTCTGGGGGAAACTTCTTCACAAAGGGAAGCAGAAAAACAGTTCCAGCTTCTGGCAAATGGTGAAAAGATTACAGATCCCTGACCATCTGGGGCAAAATTTGCACATAGCAGAGGAAGTATGGACCAAATACTTACGGTCACACTTCAATAATGACAATAACATAGGAAACACAACAACAAAGTCTCTCTGCATGGAAACTATAAAGCTTGGTTGTGATGGTAACCTCCATAATCCTAGGGGTGCAAACACGTGTGGATTGTGGGAGGGCAAGGGTATCTCCCCACTACAACCTGACTACCTAGAACGGGAAGGAAGACCCATAAAGGACACGGAGATAGTGCTCACGGGATTTACCCCAGGAGACTTCGGACGGCGAATCACCAAGGGGTGACTGAATGGATCCCGGACCGAATGGAATCCCTCCCATGCTGTATAAATCCGACGTAGCCTTTTGGAGTGCATCCCTGGGTCTAGTTTTTAATGAGGCCAGACTTTCTTTGTCCCTTCTAGACTCCTGGCATGGGTCCGTTATAAGCCCGATTTATAAACATGGGAGCAAGAGTAGTCCGAACAGCTACCATCTCATCGCTCTGCTTGACATAGAAGCAAAATACTTCGCGGGTCTCATCCTGGAGGAACTATCGGCATGGGCGTCCGAAAAAGCCATCATCCCCCCCAATCAAACGGGTTTCCGTAAAGGTCAAGGGACAACAACCAACATCATGGCCCTGTCCCTACTGATGGGTGAAGCAAAAACCACCAAGCTACCGCTATTCCTCTCATTTATCGACTACACTGCGGCCTTTGATCACGTGGACTGAAACAAACTTCGGGAAAAACTATTCAATTGGGGCATTCCGAAACATCTCCTGGATATCCTAATACTGCTTCACTCCAACACTTGGGTTAAAATTAAACTTGGATCGGGCCAACACCTCTCGAAGCCGATTAGGACAACTAAAGGACTAAAGCAGGGGTGCCTACTAGCACCAATTCTATTCAACCTGTTTATTTCGGACTTATCTGAAGAACTCGACAAATGCCGCAATCATGCGCCCAAGCTAGGAAAAGCCACCCTCTCTAGTCTGCTATATGCGGACGACTTAGTGCTGATAAGTCGGTCGCCAATAGGCCTTCAGTATTTCTTGAACTGTACCCAGGCCTTCTCGGTAAAGAATGCCCTACAAATAAACCTTAATAAATCGAAGGTTATGACGGTGAGCTATAGGAAGAAAAGGATCCCTTGTTGGTACCTGAATGGAGAAAAGCTTGAACGGGTAGCCACATACAAGTACCTTGGTGTCGTGTTGGATTCCAACAATACGTCCAGGCCTCAGCTCCAGTCCATTCGAGGGAAGGAAACAATGACCTACCTCGCACTGAAATCACTGAAGGTTAAACTCCCTGACCTCACCCTTAAACCCTTCCTTGAAATCCTCCGAGCGAAACTTCAACCATCACTCACTTACGGGAGTGAATCTCTGCATGGGAAGGACGCTGCATTGTTGGACACAGTTATAGCCAATTGTTACAGGGCCATCTTTAATCTCCCCAAATATGTTTCCCCGGCCCAAATTCGTTTAGAGTTTGGGGTGGTCAAACAAGCACTAGAAAGACGGAGTGCATATGTAACTAATTGGCGCAAGATCCGCGATTCAGACCCTGACTCTTTAAATGCCAGCGTCTGGGAAGAGCTACTCAGATGTCGCACGTCACTGCCTAGGGCCTACTTATTTGAATCTCTTGAAGTGCTAGGCTTATCTGATACGTGGGAAACAGCCATAGACCTCCAGGCCTTTAAAAAACTGGCTAAAAATATCTGCTCGGATACTCTCGGCAATAGAAGACAAGAAAGCTCTAGCCAACAGAGCGCATGGATGGATAACGGTGGGAGATTACGGCAAAATACGGCCACAAGCCTATCTTAATATCGGGATGAAAATAAAAATTAAAGAAAAGTTTCTGAAACTGCACCTTGGAGCTATCCCGATATTACCGCATCTGCCACCATGGGAGAGATCTCACGCCTCGGGTTTGTGTCGCCTGTGTAAATCTGGCAAGGAGGACATTGTTTATGTGACATGCATTTGCCCGAGATTAAGGGATTTGATGGATAAGCTGCTGTTACCATTTTTTAGATCACACGCTGTTCGGACCTGTAGGCAGGAAGTTAAACTGTGTTTTACCACCAGAAATATCAAACTGAACTGCCAGGTTGTGAAGTTCTTTGATCTAATAAAGGAAAGACTCAAGCACATTTGAAAGGCTATTGGGACTGAGTAACAGCCTGGAATTGATAATAGTAATTGCTGTATTTTAAATCATTTTGTACTATTATATGGTGTTTTATATTTTTGTAAAGATTTTAATTAATCATATACAAATAAACATTTTACTTACTTACTTAATGTCTACACTTAAACCTTGAGATTTATGAATTGTCACTGCATACGCTAAAGAAAGAGGAAACTGTTTTCTATGAACATACAAGTCTTTTACAAGCAAAAAACGAACAGCACAATGTCCAATCTGTTTTAACTCTTCAATCTGACCAAATTCAATTCCATCTCTGTTCGGAAAATTCACATAATCAACAACCTTTTCCATTGCTCCATTTACTAAACCTTTTTCCACATCTAAATTACATCGTAATATTACCCAACAGTTTACACATACGTATAAAGTATTTTCTAAACCACCAGTATTAGATACAGACTTTTCCAAATAATCCAATTTTGACTTTAATTTCTATGAGAGAAGAATAGTAACTCCTTCATGTTCCATTTTATCAATAGCTTCCATTTTTACTACTGGTTGTTTCTCCAGTTTCAAAAGTTCTTGATTGAATGTGGAACTCTTGTGCAGTGTTGGCATTAGACAAACGATAGACTTCTTTTCTCCAATTGTTATGTACATTATTTCTGGTACAATGTTTTCATTTGAAAACAAGTTTGTTAGTAGTCCACTTTGTAAAGCTTCTTTACATGACCTTGCCAGGTAGGTCGCCCCCCTCTGCATCTCAGCTCCACCAGAGACTTGCACCCTCGTTCTCAGCTGCCCATTCCTGGGCGTTGTCTTTCCTCGCCCACCCCCGCACCCCTTCGTTAACCCCTGCCTCCCGCCTCCAAGCTGCTCCTCCCTCCCAGCTCCCCTTAAATTTGGTGGCAGCATGCGGTGAGGAGAGCGAACCCTGACCTTGCCAGGTAGGTCGCTCCCCCCGGCTGCAGCTCAGCTCCACCAGAGCCTTGTGCCCTCGGTCTCTGCTGCCCATTCCTGGGTGCTGTCTTTCCTCGCCCCCCAGTGCCCCTGCTCGCCATTTCCGCTGGTGCTGCCCCCGCGGCACCGCCCCCGTGCCTATTTGTTAACCCCTGCCTCCTCCCTCCCAGCTCCCCT
This sequence comes from Lissotriton helveticus, assembly GCF_964261635.1. NCBI lineage: Eukaryota > Metazoa > Chordata > Amphibia > Caudata > Salamandridae > Lissotriton > Lissotriton helveticus. The sequence continues at coordinate 345,117,932 of NC_136067.1, read as the reverse complement.
TAAATTTGGTGGCAGCGCGCAGTGAGGAGAGCGACCCCTGACCTTGCCAGGTTGGTCGCTCCCCCCCCGCTGCAGCTAAGCTCCACCAGAGCCTTGCACCCTCGGTCTCTGCTGCCCATTCCTGGGCGCTGTCTTTCCTCACCTCCCCCGTGCCCCAGCTCGCCGTTCCCACCGCTGCTACCACGCCCATTTGTTAACCTCTGCCTCCCGCCTCCCAGCTCCCAGCTGCTCCTCCCTCCCAGCTCCCCTTAAAATGGCGGTACCTGCCAGGTCGCGCAGCGGGCGCGCCTAAGGCAAGCCCGTCTGTGCCCGTCTGCACCTGGACCACGCCCAGTGCCAGAACCCCTGGACCCCGTGAACACCACGACACCAGACTCCACTACGACGCCAGCAGCCTCCACGCACTCAATGCCAGCCTAAACCACACCTGCTTCCAGGCCACCCCGAAACGGACCCACGGACACTTCTCCTGATGCACCTGCAGCTTCACCTGCGACAGAACCACCAAACCTCCAAGGACTGGACCCAACCACCTCTGCTGCATACTCCTCAACACCTGCTCCGCACGCAAACACGCCGTCGAGCTCTGGGATCTGCTCGACACCTCCGCCCCAGACGTGGTCTTCCTGACTAAGACCTGGTGGAACGACTCCTCAGCACCCGACATAGCCATAGCCATCCCGGATGGCTACAAGATCACCCGCAGGGATCGTACCAACGGAACCGGAGGAGGAATAGCCATCGTCCACAAGTCCACCCTCAAGGTCGCCACCCACGCAGACGACACCCTCAACACCTCCAAACACCTACACTTCCGGATCCTCACCGACCCCAACACCACTCTCCGAGGAACACTCATCTACAGACCCCCCGGACCGTGGGCTCAGTTCAGCGACTCCTTTGCCGATCTCGCCAGCACCCACGCACTCGCCTCCAGGACTACATCCTCCTCGGAGACCTGAACTTCCACCTCGAGGACAACAAAGACATCAACTCCACCACCCTGATCGCCAACCTTGCCAACCTCGGACTCAGACAACTCGTCACCGCACCCACCCACGTCGCCGGCCACACGCTGGACCCTGTCTTCTCCACAAGCCCCCACGTCGCCTTCGACCACACCACCAATTTCCACTGGACCGACCACCACTGCATCCATTTCACCTTCAAGAAACCAACCTCGTGCCACCGCACCCAACAGCTGCCTCGCTGCTGCTTGGGCAAAGTCACAGAAGACCAGCTGATCACCACCCTCACCCAGAACCCACCCACCGACCCCACCAACCCAGACACCGCAGCCCGCAACCTCAGACAGTGGATCAACGACTGCGCCAACACCCTCGCCCCGCTCAAGAAACCCTCCAACAGCAATGCCAGCAAGAGAGCCACCTAGTTCACCAACGAACTCCAGACCTCCAAATGCGCATGCCGGAAACTGGAGAAAATATGGCTCCACGAACGCACACCGAACAACCACGCAGCCCACAAGGATGCCACTCGCAGACATCACCACCTCATCAGATTAGCCAAGAGATCCTCCTTCAAAGACCACTTGGATAACAACGCACACGACAGCAAAGAGCTCTCCAGCATCGTAAAGGAACTCTCCAAACCCAGCGCCCTCACAAGAACTGTGTGACTCACTAGCATTCTTCTTCCATCGCAAGATCGCTGACATCCACGACAGCTTCAACACCATGACTGCCCCGACTACGCCAGACTCCACCTCAACTGTGAACACCACCAGTGCCATCCGCCTGACCTCCTGGTCCAACGTCAACGACGACGAGACACGCAAGGTCAGGAACTCCATCCACTCAGGGTCTCCGTCAGACCCATGCCCACACCACGTATTCAACAAAGCAGACGCAGCCATCGCACCCCAACTACGGAAGGTCATCAACATCTCCTTCGAAACAGCGACATTCCTGGAAAGCTGGAAGCACGCTGAAATCAACGCCCTCCTCAAGAATTTCAAGGCGGACCCCAAGGACCTCAAGAACTTCCAACCCATCTCCCTGCTCCAGTTGCCGGAAAAGGTCATCAAAATATTCGTCAACAAGAAACTGGCCCGCCACCTGGAAGACAACAATATCTTGGAACCATCCCAATCTGGATTCAGACGAAACCACAGCACCGAGACAGCCCTCATCGCCGCCACAGACGACATCAGGTGCCAACTAGACAACGGCGAAACATCAGCCCTCATCCTCCTGGACCTGTCGGCCGCCTTCGACACGGTCTGCCATCGCACTCTAAAGACATGCCTCCTAGAAGCCGGAATCCAAGAGAAGGCCCTTGACTGGACCTCGTCCTTCCTCTCCGGCATGACCCAGAGCGTCCGCCCCCCACCCTTCCAATCCGAAGCCACCGACATCAACGCGGGCGTCCCCCAGGGCTCATCCCTCAGCCTGACACTGTTCAACATCTACATCTAAATTGTCTTAAAAAGGAATAAAACTTACAAAATAGTAAAAATTGGATGGTGCTTTATTTAGATATCCCATTGCATGGACATAAAGTATGCGGTCACATTTTTTATGGTGGGAAAAGCAACTAGATGGTGCAATATGCCTAATCTCAAACGAATCAGAACAAAGTGATGAGATGGCCTAGTTACTACTGACAGGTACATTTGGAAGCCTCTTCTAACCTCCAGCTGTTGATAGAATACACAAGTGTGTTGCTTCCCAGTCACTCTCCTGCGCACTTCATTTTGATGGGCGAAAAAGGTATTTTTAATCTCCTGTTTAGATACTCGCGTAATACAGCCAGGGTCACCCTGGATAGAAAGATTGAATAGGGTATTACACCAGTCCTGAATATTCTTCAACCAGGGGATCTTGTGACTTTTATCCATGGATAGACAGTCTTTAATAATACATTAAGTAAATGTGGACTCCTCTTTAGCCCAAATGGTTCTCAATAAAATTAATGGTCGCAAGCCAATAAGATCCGATAAATAATTAATGCCTACTATACAGTGTATAATTTCAGTAGATGCTGATGAGGGTAAGCACAAAAGCCGTTTTAAAAAAAAAGTTTTCTTCAAGCTGGAGTGTCTGTACATTATTATTGCCCCAAACACCTGCGCCGTAGAGGGCTATGGCGGCACATCTGGCCGTGTATATGTCAACCAAATCCTTGATACGGCAAGCACCTAACTTAGCTGCAAATCTAAAAATCCCATGAGCACTCTTAACCATCTTGGAGAGTACATTCATAAGTTCATTCATCCAATTCCCATTTCCTGAATAAGTTACACCCAGGTAGAAGAAAGTATTGACCGATTCCACTGGGGAATTATCTATATAAAACGATTTTCTTTTCTTGGATTTCTGGCCACAAACCATTACAAAAGTTTTAGTCTTATTGATTGGCAATTTCCTATTCTTAATAAAAAGGCTAAAACTATCCATTAGACGCTGTAGGCCAAGGGTGGTTCTGGAGAGCAACACCGCATCTTCTGCAAAAAGTAAGACGATCACGGGTTTTCCAGCTATTTGTGGAGCATCTGCCTTTATCGACCTAAGGGCTATGTCAACTTTGTAAATAGGGAGAAAAGTAACGGTGCCAAAACACAGCCTTGGCGGATGCCTCTTTTGACCTCAAAATATGGTATACACTCTCCCTGTTGTCCATATCGCTCCTTGCATCAGAGTTTCTCATACAATCTCGCTAAGAAAAAAATTATTTCTTTAGGGGCACCTAGATTAAGCAATGCTGACCATAAAATTGAGTGGTCAACAAGGTTGAACGCACTGCTAAGATCTGCGAAGCACATATATAAACTACCCTCTTTAGCCTGTGTATATTTACCTATCAGGAGTTCAAGGTTAATATATTGCTCCTGGGTTCCCAGCCCTTTTCTAAAACCATATTGGACTGGGGAGAGAATCTCTTTTTCCAAAATCCATTCTTCAAGTCTTACCAGAAGTTTTCTGCTCTTCACTTTGACTGAGGAATCCAAAAGTAAAATGAGACAATAGTTTTTTGCTTCAGTTTTAATACCTTTTTTATAAATAGGAATTATCACAGATTGACCCCATGACTGTGGTTAAAATGGGGCTCCATAGAGCTATTTTGCTTTTATAACCTTCAATGGGAACCCCGTCTGGGCCTGATGCTTTACCTCCCATACTGCCAGTTAGTCCTCAATAGTGATATTTAATGGCAACACCGGCCACTGGCTTCTTAATAAACTTTGCAAATAAAATACATCGCAATCAGGTGGATTAAAAATACTAGAGAAGTGTTCCACCAATGCCTCACAATCTACATGCGAGATTAATTCAGGGAATGAGTCATTCTTTCGGAATGGTGAGTTGACAGTTTCCCAGAATAACTTACTGTGAACTGTTTCTGCTGCCATGGTTAACTTATCCCATGCTAACTCTTGGAGCTCATTTTTTCGAGCCTTAAGAACAATTTTATAATTATAGCATACGTTTTTGATGGACTCAGCATTTCTAGGTCTACTACCCAGGGCTTGTTTGAGTTGGTTTAAGGCCTGGGTACAGTTATGGTCAAACCAACCTCTGGATTGATTACTATTTCCCCTAGAAAATGCAGTCAATATCCCCTCAATTACAGCATTAATTTTTTGGAAGTAGGCTAGTAATAAAGGCGGGCTTAACATCCTCGTTAAGGCAATAACAGATCTCAGGCTCACATTTAGTGACAATTTCTTTTAAAACTTTTACAGGGTCTACACCAGCCCATTTGATTCGTATCCAATTAGGCCTAATGGGGGTAGTACTAGTTATCATGTCAAGATGTACTATCGTTTTTGAACCCCAGCATAGTGTTGATATGGAGATACTATTATGGTCACTTGATATCTGATCAGTTATCCATGGAGTAGAACACAAATAACTTCTATGAGATGTAATAAGCATATGTTCAATAATAGAAGCCACATTTCTGCCAGTAAATGTGAATATTGAAGCACCATTGATATCCTATGCACATTGTAATAATTCTGAAACCTTATTTGGCCATCAATAAATTAAGGGCTCCTCCATAGTCATTATGTATAAAATGCATACTTTCATCTTCCTCTCCATGGGTATTTCCGCAGACCCTAGTCATCGACAATAGGCAGGGTTGGATGTTAAAATCCTCTACCCAAATTATCATAATCGATGTCCTAATGAGGCTTGATAGTTTGTCAAGCTCATTATCCAGTTCAAATACAATGTTGCTACGGGTTGAATCAAAACATTATTGTAATAATTTACCATAATCAAATCCCTACCATCTTTACAATATAACCGTAAAATTTGAGAGTGAGTTCCTACAGTAATAATACCCTTTTAAAAAGTACACCAATACAATACAATACATAAATAAAGTGCAATACACAACCGACAAAAACAAGATTCCCTTTTCCTTACTATATAAGGCAAATTGTAAGATGATCATGTGGTCAAGGCCTACTCTATTACCAAACGGTACAATAAATATGGGGTAGAGTCAAAACAAGTTATCAAATTTACACAAAGAACTTATCACTCTTACACATCTGATTATATGCACCCCTCTTATGATAGAATTAGCAAGACAATAAGGCCAAAATACAAAGGAATGAAATATATATATATATTATTTATAAAATGATTCTTGTCTTTTCATTATTCATTCTTGGCAATAAAAAACATAATATTTATTTAAAAAAAAACAATACAAAACATAATAAAACAAATTTATCTTAGAAGAAAAAGACTGTTGACGTGGCGTTTCAGTGTAAAAGATCGTCACCTTCTTCAGGACAACAATTTCATGTTTAAAAACAATCTAAATAAAGAATATAAAACATTATATTATTGTAAGAGCTAGTCTATTGTTTTAACATTCCTTTGCTTGCATTAGGCTAGTACAACATAACAATCTACAGATGTGTGCCCCATCTAAATTAACAAATTCATTCACTGTATCTTATCACAGTTGGTCAGCAATAATCTGGTACCTGGATCTAATCTCATATATTCTGAACATGTTTCTGTTTCTTTTTAGAACACCTTCTAAGCAAATAAACATTTCTTCTGGTGTAGACCTCCCATGGGTCATTAAACATATGTTAACAATTAGTCATTCTAATATTTGTTAACCTGTGGACTCACCCATTTTTTATTCACTATCTAATTAGCTGAACTGTTGGTTCATGTCTCTTTACTCTACATTGAATGAATTGCAATTGCATACCTAAATTAATATTATTAATTTTCAGCCACTGTCAATTGGCTTTCAATAATGTTGCACTAATTTTGTACGGATCAAGGAAGATACTGCAAATGCAAAAGGGCTGATTAATTTACCATTTTGTGATAATTCATGATGGTTAAGGTATCTACAGACTCGGGTAATTATTACTACACAAAGCCATGATTATCAATACCTTTAGATATAGCTTTGGGTTTATTAATTTTCTCTGTTGTGTCCCTTGGGCTTTACATCTTATGAATGAATAATGAAGAGACAAGAATCATTTGATAAATATAATAGATAATTGCCTATCGCCCTGCTTGATAATATGCGCCATAGTTCTCCAGCTGTCTTTATTTCAAAGATTTTAATATTAGATTTTGCTTCTCTCAGAAATTCAAGTAAATCGTCCCATGCAAATTCAGCACCAAGTAGGGGTTCCTAAGTTCTTTAACATACATGTAAGTTCTCAATGACGACGATACCAATACTCATTGCTACCACGGTGACATACCATCAAATTAATTAACTGAGATTCCAAATGATCATTTCTTTATTGAACTGTGTCCAAAAATTCCTTTGCAGAAAGATGTGTAAGATGAACTCCTGTTTTTAATATGTGGTTCACTCCATGTGAAAGTCCAGACACGTCTTTCAAACAGAAGATGAAATAAATATGGAACACACTGTCGAAATCTTGGATTTTCTGAATACAATCTTTTGAATGGTATTCTGAAGCTGGAATCTATACTGATCTTTCATCATATTGTCCACCTTTTCCAGTGGGGAAGAGCTGTGGAAAACAACAAGCTTCTAAACTTCTTTCCCAAACATTCATGTGAGTTCCCTTCGCTTTCTTCATTTGGAATAATTCAATATTATTTCCAATCACTTCTTTTGATTGTAAAGGATGTATGCTATAATGTTAATACATCTCTTCACTCCTGGACTTGTGCACTTTTACGATTTGGTCAGTTGAAATTTCTCTATCATCTGCTAAAGATAATTCTTGTTCTTCCAGATATACATTTTTATAATAAATATTGTTTTCTATGAGATATAACATAGCCTTTTGAACTTTGGTGACATCTACTAACTCTTGCCATATTTTCTTACTCTTTGTTGGTACACCATTAACTAGAATAACTACAGTTTCAGCTTTATCTCTCTCTACACAAACAGTTTCAATATTTTTCTTAAAACCTAAAGGTAAATACACAACTCTTCCTTTTAAACCTCTTTGTAAATCTGTGGGAGGTAGCTTACCTTGTTTAGGCTCCATACGAACCATGGCCTGAAATCGGTGCACAGATTGAATTAGAATAGACTCATGTATTTAAATCTACCAGTTCTGGAGGAATGGCTACCAACTCTAGGTTAATATATACCGCTCTAGCTGGCATTTCGTTCTCTTCTAGCCTGCTGTAACAATATTTACAAATACGTTGTTCACTACCCAACTCAAAACGACCTTACACCAACAAATAAGCACCAAATTGTTCCCATCTATCGTTGTTTTCCTTTTCACTTTTTAAATACACATCAACATTCTTAGTTTGACTTCTATAGTGAGTACGTCGACAACAAATACAAACATAGTTTGGTTTTTCACAACAAACTACCTTAAACTTTGTAATTTCTTCTACAAACTTACCAGTAGTATTATCTTCCACCTCTTCTTCAACATCTACCCTTATCAAACTCTCACTTTCTCTACACTCTTCTTCTAAACTAAATAAAAGAATCTCTATATCATCACACACGTTTTTTACATCCAGCACTGAACCATGCAAAAGAGCAGTGTTTATTTCACTTAAAGATAATGCAGGACTTTTTACACAATACAATCTTTTTACTAACTTACACATTTCTGAGTGATGTTCTGCTAACATTGTCAAATGATGAAAAGTACTTTAACACACTTTTCTAGAAAGACAAGCCATTTAAGAAATTTCGTAAAATATCAATAGATTCCTGTCGTATTCTACAAATACAAATACAATCCCACCTATTCACTGGGGCTTGTGAACCTCTCCCTTGAACTTCTTCAGCTATTCGTTCATTCACATTTCTAAAAACCATCTTTTTTTTTTTAATTGGACAACCGTTTTTAACCTCATAGGAACAGTCACTGTTATCAACTGCTTACACTAATGTATTTTGTTAAAAATAGCTTTCTTCATTAAAAAAAAGTTGTAAACTAGGAATGTGATTTCATTCCCTCCCCAAAAAATTGACTAATGTTAGTTCCGTTAAACAGTCTTTGTCTTTTACTTTTCTGCTTCATAAAATGCATTGTTTTATTCAATGTTTTCATTCTCCTCAATTCTAACAAAAACAATCTTCTTTTCAATTCAAAAGCGTTCTCGACTACACTTTCAATCTGTTTTTTTCTTGAAAAATCCTGATTTTCTTTTATATTTTTTGCAATCTTTAAATAATTTTTGCAGTACTCCACTTTTATACATTCTTTTTCTAATGTTTTTATAATGTTTCATCCTTCTTTGAACATAGCTTGTTTTGCCATAACCTTATTTTCTATGTGTCTGTCCTTTGTTCATTTCCTTCTGAAAGGTTGTACTACTTTTCTCCATTTTGAAAATGTGTTATCTTCTTTATAACTCTTTAACAAATTATTTACTTTTCTTAATTTCTCCTTTTCTCTTTCCGTTAAATAGTACTGTTTTTTTCTTTTCTTTTGATCTTTTCCTGCCATACTCAAACTTAATTACAAATAATGGTGAGTATCTGAAAAGAAAAAAAAGTTTAAATACTTTCTTTAAATCATTTAATATTAATAAAATAGTAATATACAAATATTATCATAAATAAATAAATAAACATTTTTAATTGCATTGCAAAGATATGTCAGACACAACAGAAATCCTACAATTAGAAGACATCACAACCTATATAACAGAACTACAGAGCACAACTAAAAGATTTCTCTTCTGCTATCCAAATCAAATTTGAAGTGCAATATGTAGTGCCTGGGTGATTGCATGAGAAAAAAGGTACTGCCTGGATGATTGGAGGAGTACTAGAAGCAAGAGGAGTGCAGAAAAAATGCAAAAGAGGTACCGAAAAGTCAAGAGGGGTGCAAAAAGAGAGAAGAGGCATGCAGAAAGAGTCGTGAAGAGTGCAGAAAGAAGTAAGAGATGTATAGAAAAAAACAAAAGGAGTACAGAAAGAAAGAACAGAGGTGCAGAAAGAGGCAACAGGGATGCAGAAAGAGGAAACAGGGGAGCAGAAAGAAGCGACAGGTGCAGAAAGACACAAAAGAAGTGCAGAAAGAAGGAACAGAGGTGCAAAGTCCATGGGTACTGCCTCATTAATTGAAAGAGTGCATGGCTAATGCCAGGGTGATTGCATAAGTGCAGGGATAATATCTGGGAGACTGGCAGAGTGCATGAGTACAGTATGGGTGAATGCATGAGTGCAGGGGTAATGTGTGAGAGGTTGTATGGGTGTAGTGGTAGTGCCTGGGTGATTTGAGCAGTGCACAGATAGTTCCTGTGTGATTTTATAAATGCATAGATACTGGTTGAGTGATTCAAAGAGTACATGCCTAGTGCCTGTGTGATTTGACGAATGCAAGGGTAGTGCCTGGGTCATTACATAAGTGCATGTGTGCTAGCTCGATGATTTAAGAAGTGCTTTGGTAATGCAGTGTAATTGTATACTGCAGCGACAATGACTAGGTGATTCTATGACTACACGGATAATGCCTGGGTAATTGCATGAGTGAAGGGGCAGTGCCTGGGTGATTATATACGTGCATGAGTAGTGGGGAAATTGACGTTTGCTGCCAGTACCTGCCAGTATCTGCTGTTTGCGGGAGCTGTTAGCTGCACGCCCGCTGTGTTCCCGCTGCCCGCCGCTGCACCACAAAGATCTTCGGTGTGGCCGCCGTGAGGCGTGCAGGGACAGTGGGACTACAATCCCCATAATTCCAGGCGCCCTGTAGCCGCGCATGCCCACATCGCGCTAGGAGGCGCATAAATCCTGGGACAGCCCCTGTTGAGTGGGGAGCTTTTTGCAGAGGAAATTGACGTTACCTGCCAGTATCTGCTGTTTGAGGGAGCTGTTAGCTGCACGCCCGCTGTGTTCCTGCCGCTGCACCACAAAGATCTTCGGTGTGGCCGCCGTGAGGCGTGCGGGGACAGCGGGACTACAATCCCCATAATTCCAGGCGGCCTGTAGCCGCGCATGCCCACATCGCGCTAGGAGGCGCATAAATCCTGGGACAGCCCCTGTTGAGTGGGGAGCTTTTTGCAGAGGAAATTGACGTTTGATGCCAGTACCTGCCAGTATCTGCTGTTTGGGGGAGCTGTTAGCTGCACGCTCGCTGTGTTCCTGCCGCCCGCCGCTGCACCACAAAGATCTTCGGTGTGGCCGCCGTGAGGCGTGCGGGGACAGCGGTACTACAATCCCCATAATTCCGGGCGGCCTGTAGCCGCGCATGCCCACATCACGGTAGGAGGCGCATAAATCCTGTGACAGCCCCTGTTGAGTGGGGAGCTTTTTGCAGAGGAAATTGACGTTTGCTGCCAGTACCTGCCAGTATCTGCTGTTTGGGGGAGCTGTTAGCTGCACGCCTGCTGTGTTCCCGCCGCCCGCCGCTGCACCACAAAGATCTTCGGTGTGGCCGCCGTGAGGCGTGCAGGGACAGCGGGACTACAATCCCCATAATTCCGGGCGGCCTGTAGCCGCGCATGCCCACTTCGCGTTAGGAGGCGCATAAATCCTGGGACAGCCCAGTCTCGCGGGACGCCGGGCGAAGCCCGGGCAAAGCGCGGGCCGTCTACGGCCTTCAAGGGCTGGATAAGGCTGGGCTGGGCCAGCCCTCTAAAGTCTTCAAACTCAGGTAAGCCCTCCCACAACCCACCTATTTTGTTCCTGTTTGCTCTTGATATATTCTCTGGGTATGAAGGGGAGGCGCTGCCTTACACCAGCTCACGCAGGGGGAAGACCAACTGGGACCCTCGATGACTTTTTTACCAAAGCAGCCGGAGTTGTGGGCAGAGAAATCGCTCTGACTGAAAAGCGTTTGTCAATGGAACTTTGGAGTGCCAAACGCTCCTCTTTAGGTGGTTTGTTAAATGCTGTCTCGCCGGCTAACATCGCACCAACTACCCTACTCACGTGTAGCCCTATTGACTTGGAAAAACTTGATCTACAATTTGATTATCTCTCAGGAGGGGAAGCTGCTCCACCTTTGAATGTTTCTTCCTGTAGTAGTGTTTCTTCCGAGGGGTTTTATCCGATTGAACCGAGGAAAAGCCTACAGTCAATAGTTACTACACCGGTTTTAGAAAAAGTATCACCATGTTCAAAGCTAAATGGTAAAAGGAAGAGGAGGGGGGGCCGTCACGTGGGCAGAAAACCCAAGGTTTCAAGGATCTCTAGCTGTCCAAGTACATCGCTCTCTAAGAATTCTAGTAATACATCTAAAAAGTTTAAAAAGTCCATTAAAGTCCCGCTAGTTTCTAGTGCCCAAACCAGACAGACGGTAAAAATAGTCACAAACCCCAAGGAGGAGGATGACTTAGTGCTATCTTTTTCCAACATGACGCACTTGTTGCGTTCTTTTACTCTTCCTCTGATTGAAAGGCAAAAAAATATAAATAGGAAGATTGATGCCTTGAGTGAACTAGCTAATGACAACACGCGTAGGCTTGATACATTAACACTATCTAAGACTACTCCTGATAGGGGGAACATGACAAGTACCAACATAAATCCTAAAGTCCAAACATCAAGCATCATAAACAAGGACCGCATAGGCCACAAAAGAAATACTGCCCAAACTCTGCTGCCATTATCAAGTAAACCCCCAGAACCTAATCCACCTAATATACAATCATCTGATACAGATAAGAATAAGGTTATGAGGGGGGGATGTAGCAGAATCCAGAAGGATAGTACAGGTTTCCTTGCCAGTAATTAATCTTCCGCCAGAATCGGCACCCTTGGTTTTAGTGCTAGTGAACGCCCCTGTTCTGAATGATGGCACGAGGGAGAACTTTGGCCAATTAAAAAACAAGGCGGTTCATTGGATCACAAACAACACTTCAGAGGGCAATGATATCTGGCCAGATATCATTATGGCTCGTAGAGTGTCATGGATAGGGAGAACGAAAAAGAACAAAGCAGGGGATTGTATCGTTTTGAATTTTAAAAGATCTGACTCTGTTAGACGTATTCTGAGTGAGATCATGTTTAATCCTAAGTCACAAAGGAGTGGTATTGAGATTCTCCCACTTGAATATTTTTATAGGGAGCTGAATAGACCTAACCCAAGCAGAGTAAATAACCAGGGTTATAACAGGAACACGCAAAAACTAACTAGACAAGGCTGGGAATATCCTACTAAATTCTATCCAAATCAACAACGCAGAGGAATAGATGGGCAACCCCCTAGTTTTGAAGGTGTGAATCGCTACTCGGTTTTGAGGGGGCTAGACGGAGTCGACTGACGACGATCCAATGAAGATAGGGAGGCTTTTAGAATGGGTCTAGAAACTTTGTCAGAACGAGTCGAGGTACTGATTGAGAGCAACCCCCTCAGGGAAAAGCCCTTGCTGGAGACATTGGAGGTACCTCCACAGATTGGAACAGAACATCTAGCGGTAGATAGTGAGGGTGACTGTATATCAAGAAATCTCTCCAAAGATCCACCTGGGGTACTCCCACAGAAAGGAACGAGGGTTACCTTCTGGAACATTGCAGGTCTCCACTCGAAGATAAACAACCCAATTTGGTCTGATTTTATTAAGGACATAGACATACTCTGCCTCCAGGAGACTTGGTCCCGCGAAGCGATTCACATCAACGGCTTTAAATCATTCCATGTACCAGCAAGCTCTTCCAGACACAGGAGGTGTAAAGGCAGTTTGACTGTCTATGTATCAAACCTGTTGGAGGTATTATCATTGAAAACGGAGGGTTCGACTAGTGAGTATCAAATTATTGTAATTCAGGTGGTAAACAGTCAAAATATCGATACCAAAATATAGAATGGACATAATATCGAAGTAAAAATATAGAATGGACAAAATATCGAATGGACACAATATAGTGGTTAAAAATATCGAATTTAAGGTAAGTAATATCGATTTTCAAAATATAAAAGTCAAAATATCGAAGTATACAATATAGGCATTAAAGATATCGATATTTTAATAATATCAATTTTTTTAAAGTGTTTTGTATGTTAGTATATGTGTGAAAAGTGTATATTAATTTTTGTAATGTATGTTTAATGTATTTTAGGTAATGAATTTTATGTTATTTAATGTTTGCGTAATTTAATTCTGTAGCGGGTTGTGGGTTTATAGGGAAATAGGGTGGGAAGTAATTTAATTATATTAAATTAAATATTAATTTTTAGCAATTATTAATAATTTTTAATTAAATTTAGCTTTCTAGTTCTGTAGCGGGTTGTGGGTTTATAGTGGAATAGGGTGGGAAGTAATTTAATTGTACTTAATTAAATATTATTTATTTATTGGTATTCATTTTGAATTTATTGTAATTTTTTAATTGGTAATTAATTTGTATTAATTGCCAATTATTTTTTATTAATTGATTAATTGTTAATTATGTTAATTTTCTAAATTTATTTTCTGTAGCGGGTTGTGGGTTTATAGGGGAATAGGGTGGGAAGTAATTTAATTGTAATTAAGTAAATAATTTTTTTCATTTATTGGTATTGATTTTAAATTTATTGTTAATTAATTTTTAATTGGTAATTAATTTCTATTAATTGGCAATTAATTGTAATTAATTACATATTAAAAATACTTTTTGTGTATTGATAATTATTTTACTGTTAATTTTTAATTGGTATTAATTTGTATTATTAATTAGTTTTTGTTATTGAAAATTAATTAGTTGTTAAATAATTATGAATAGGTTATTAATTTTTAATAACTAATATGTAGTTGTATTTCTAATTAATTATTACATAATATTAAATTGGTTATTAATTTCAATTAATGTTTTATTGGTATTGATATTTAATTTATTTTTAATAATATATTAAATCATTACTTTCCCTACTGTTAAACTCACTGGAGTGGGAATAGTATTTTTCACCCTCCCGCTATCCAACGCTTTCCCTACTGTTGCACTCTCTGGAGTGGGAGTAGTATTTTTTACCCCTATGCTATCCAACGCTTTCCCTACTGTTGCACTCTCTGGAGTGGGAATAGTAATTTTTACCCCTACGCTATCCAAAGCTTTCCCTACTGTTGCACTATCTGGAGTGGGAATAGTAATTTTCACACTCCCGCTATCCAACGCTTTCCCTACTGTTGCACTCTGTGGAGTGGGAATAGTATTTTTTACCCCTACGCTATCCAACGCTTTCCCTACTTTTGCACTCTCTGGAGTGGGAATAGTAATTTTCACACTCCCGCTATCCAACGCTTTCCCTACTGTTGCACTCTGTGGAGTGGGAATAGTATTTTTTACCCCTACGCTATCCAACGCTTTCCCTACTTTTGCACTCTCTGGAGTGGGAATAGTAATTTTTACCCCTACGCTATCCAATGCTTTCCCTACTGTTGTACTCTCTGGAGTGGAAATAGTAATTTTTACCCTTCCAATATCCAACGCTTTTCCTACTGTTGCACTCTCTGGAGTGGGATTAGTAATTTTTACCCCTACGCTATCCAATGCTTTCCCTACTGTTGCACGCTCTGGAGTTGGAATAGTAATTTTTACCCTCCCGCTATCCAACGCTTTCCCTACTGTTGCACTCTCTGGAGTGGGAATAGTAATTTTTACCCTTATGCTATCTAACGCTTTCCCTACTGTTGCACTCACTGGAGTGGGAATAGTATTTTTTACCCCTACGCTATCCAACACTTTCCCTACTGTTGCACTCTCTGGAGGGGGAATAGTAATTTTTACCCCTACGCTATCCAACGCTTTCCCTACTGTTGCACTCTCTGGAGTGGGAATAGTATTTTTTACCCCTACGCTATCCAACGCTTTCCCTACTATTGCACTCACTGGAGTGGGAATAGTATTTTTTACCCTCCCGCTATCCAAAGCTTTCCCTACTGTTGCACTCTCTGGAGTGGGAATAGTCATTTTTACCCTTACGCTATCCAACGCTTTCCCTACTGTTGCACTCACTGGAGTGGGAATAGTATTTTTTACCCCTACGCTATCCAACGCTTTCCCTACTGTTGCACTCACTGGAGTGGTAATATTAAATGTTACCCTCCTGCTATCCTTCGGTAAAATATTGTACATTTTTTATTAATAACTTAAATTAACTATATCTTAATTTTAAGGTTATTTGAGTATTTTTAAGTATGCTTTAGTTAATTATATTTATTATTTCATTAATTTTAAATTACTTTTAAGACATTTAAAAAAAATCGATATTTTGACTGACTATATTTTTTACAGACTATATTTTGGATTCGATATTTTTGTACTTACCTGTTTGTAGATAGGAATTCGATATTTTGGCATTCTATATTTTGGTGACTATATTTTGGTAAGTCTATATTTTGTCATTCTATATTATGTCAGTTATCCGTTTGATTCAACATGCACGAAAACTCACGTACAACTCAAGAGGGCGCTAAGTAAAAATCCAAGATTTCAGGCAGAAATAATCCAGTGCAGGCGCGAATATAATCTGGCAAGAAAATCCCGGAAACGTAATATAAAGAACGAAGCCTGGGTAAATTTATTTGAGGCTCCTCTGAAAAGGGACGGTTCTGCCTTCTGGGCAGCTGTCGAGGCCCCGTTTTTTCATCCAGGAGACAACGCCAGATTGGAAGTGGCAATATCGGAAGATTTATGGATAGACTTCTTTGCAGAGGTCTATAACCGGGGTGGAGCACACAAATTGGCCGTCATGGAGAGTAAAACACTGGGGCAAGGTGAGGTTGGCTTTATCCCAATCAACCTACAGGTATCTGTAATTGAAGTCCAAGATGCCATTGCTCAAAGTAGGGGTAATAAAGCCCAGGGTGCTGATGGTATCCCTATTGATCTATTTAAGGCTAAGGAAGGCAAACTATACTCAGTGTTTGTTGATTTAAGCGCTGCGTTTGATTGTGTTATACATGACCGCTTATGGCAGATTCTGAGGGACATGAAGGTGGAAGAAGTGGTAATCTCCTTTTTAAGACAACTTTACGCTGGGGCCAGGGCTAAAGTGAGATTTGGCACAAAAGGAGAATGTACCAAGCCTTTCCATGTAAAGCGGGGAGTTAGGCAGGGGTGTGTACTCGCCCCATTTCTTTTTAATCTGTACACCAATGATTTAGAAAAAGTACTAGTGGACGAAGTACGTGACTCCCCACAGGTTAACCACCAACAAACTGTGTCCCTCTTGTACGCGGACGATGCCATGATTATGTCACGTACCCAAAAAGGATTACAAGCGGCCTTGAACACATATTTAAAGTTCATGGATAATAGGGGCCTTAAACCTAATGTACCTAAAACCTTTGTATTGACGTGTGGAAGATCTAGGAATAAAGAGTGTCGTCTGTTTGCTGGGAAGGAAAAAATAGCTATCACTAAATCTTTTTCTTATTTGGGTATTGTGCTTGAAGAAACTGGGTCCTGGGGGTCAGCCATCAGAAACAGGACTTTGATGTTTAAGAGAGCTACTGCGGCACTTATGTCGTTCTCTAAAAAGATGAGAAAGAGACCCCCAGAAATTTTGCTAAAAATTTACCAGGCCAAGTGCAGCAGTACAGCCACATATGGGGCAGGTATTTGGGGAATTGACAATTGTAATGAAATACAAAAGGTTGAAAATGTGTTTTTAAGATTTATCCTGGCAATCCCTGTAAGCTCCCCTGTATTCAATTGTCATACAGAGCTGGGGATTCGATATATCATCGACTTGATTAGTATGCAACCTGTTTTGCTTTGGCACCGAATTTGGACTACTCCTGACCTTCTGTTAAACAGAAATATCATTACGGACTGCATGGGGTTGGACAAGGCCAGTAAAATACCTTGGCTGATGTACATTCTTAAATTTACCAGGGACCTAGGAAGACCAGAGTATTACCATCAACCAGATTCACTGCATAATGATTTCAAGAAAGGACTTGAAGCAGTTGTGCTGGTATCATGTTGAATCCCTGAGACTAGGTGTGGAAATGAACAAAAAACTTGTTATACAGCATCAACTCACCCTAGTCACATATACTATTCAGCCTTACTTAGGGGCCGATTATGATGGCGGACGGACCTGAGTCCGTCCGCCACCATAGAGTAGGTCCGTCCGCCATCATAGAGTAGGAGGGAACCTCCACATGGCCTGCGGAGTTCCCTCCTGTGCAATTAGGATGTGACCGCCACCCTGGCGGTCACATCCTCTATTTTTACCATTGCGGCGGGTGCAGCTTCAAGCTGCATCCGCCGCAATGGTAAAAATGCATACATTGCATTTGTATGCAGTAAGTGGCAGGCACCGTGCGGTGCCTGCCGATTACTGCATACAAATGCAGGGGGGTACCATAGGTACCCCCCATGTGCACCCCCCAGCCCCCCTTCACCTAGGGGGCCGGCAACGGGCCCCCGCAGTGAAGTTACACATGCTCTTCCACGGCGGAAAACCCGCCGCGGAAAAGCATTTTTTAAAGCCCTTCCTAATATGGCGGACGGTGTCTGAGAGACACCGCCACCATATTAGAGCTTTTCCGCCGCGGTTGTAAGCCAACCGCGGCGGAAAAGCTGCGGACGGAAACCAGGACCCACCAGCCATCCTAATGTGGCGGTGGGTCTTTGGTGTGTCCGCGGCGGTTTTTCCGCATCCTCCGGGCCAGCGGTGGCTTCCGCCGGCCCGGAGGATGCGGAAAAACCGCAATCATAATAGGCCCCTTAATTTGGTGCCTGGAGGCTTTTGACCATTATCTATTAACAAGATTCAGGTTTGATGTCTTCTTTCGTTTAATTTCATTCCCTAAAGTAAATGATTGGGGAAGTAATTTGTGTAAATGTCTATGTGACAATTTGTCTACCCAATCTACGCTGCATGCAATTTGTTTTTGCAAATTTTATATTATGGAAAGGTCCAGATGGATCAAACCACTTTTAAAAAAACATGGTACTTGGAGGCAATGCCGCCCAGCTTTACTGTTCTTAGTATCTTTAAATGATGTAACATGTGTGGCGGCTATGCTGGGTTTTTTAAAAAGTATTTTAAAGAAAAGGAAAAGCTTAATTATTTGTTAAAATATATGTACTTATTTAAAATTACTTCGTTAATGTAATGTATCTGTTGCTTTTATGATTTTATGTATTTTAAAGTCGAATAAAGCTTTTTCATATCATATCATATCATATAGTGGCTACATAATTGAAAGAGTGCATGGGTAATACCTGGGTGATTGCATAGGTGCATAGGTAGTGCCTGGGTGGTTGCATGAGTGCAGCAGTAATGCCTTATTGATTACAGCAGTGCATATGTAGTGCCTGGATCAATGGAAGACTGCATTGGTAGTACTTGGGCATTTTCATAAGTGCAGTGTTGGGCCTAGCGAAATAAAAAGCAGCAGACTATGACTCAACTACATGTCTCTCCATATTGTTAGAAGCATGCATACATATGTCTCTATGTTTTCAAATCATCATCATATATAAAAGAAATATGTATACCCGGTAGTCACAGGGTAATTGCACAAGAAAATGGTTCGTGACTGGCTAATTCCATGAGTGCACACATAAAGATTGAGTGCATGGATAAGTGTAAAAATAGCACCTGAAGGCCTAGATGAGTCATGGAGTAGAACCTACATGAATGGATGAGTGCAACAGTAGGGCCTGGGTGATCCTATGACTGCAAGGGTAGTGTGTGGGTTATTACATGACTGCATAAGTACAGCCTGCATGATTGCATGACTGCAGGGGTAGTACATGACGAGTACCTGGGTGATCGCATGACTATAGGGGCAATATCTGGGGGATTACTGGAATACATAGGAAGTGAGTCCATGAGCACTGCCTGGTTGATTACAGAAGTACTAAAGTACTACCTGAATGATTACATGGGTGCAAAGGTAGTTCCTGGGTGATTTTATGAGTGCATGTGTACTGGCTGAGTGATTACATAAGTTCAAGAGTAGTGCATGCATGATTGCAAAATTCAAAGATAGTGGCTGGCTGAATTAAGCACTTTTTACCTAATGCATTGGTGATTGCATGAGTACAGGGGTAACCTGTGGGGGATTAAAGGAGTACATAGGTAATGCCAGGGTGATTGCATGACTACAGGGGTAATATATTGGGAATTACATAACTGCATAGGAAGTGACTGGGTGATTTTTTTATGTTCATGGATACTTCTTGTGTGATTGCAGGACTACTAAGGTAGTGCCTGAGTGAATAGAGTAGTGCAAAGGTAGTGCCTGGGTAATTGCTTAGCAGCATGACTACTGGCTGAGTGATTACATAAGTACAAGGGTAGTGGCTCTGTGATTGAAGCAGTGTAACAGTAGTGTCTGCTTGATTATATAAATCCATGAGTAGCGGCTTCATGGTTGAAAGAGTGCACGGGTAATACCTTGGTGATTGCATGAGTGCATAGATAGTGCCTGGTTGATTGCATGAGTGCAGCAGTAATTCCTGAGTGATTACAGCAGTGCATATGTTGTGCCTGAATCATTGGAAGACAGCATGGGTAGTACTTCGGTGTTTTTATAACTGCATGAGTGTTGCACCTAGCAAAATATAAAGCAGCAGACTATTACATGACTCAACTACAAGTCTCTCTATATTGTTTGAAGCATGCATACATGTGTCTCTACGTTTTCAAAGCATCTTCATATATAACACAAATATGTATACAATATTTCTGGAATATATATTGAAACCTGCAAACTGAGGCATGCAATACATCTGGGTGATTGCATGACTACAGCAGTAATATCTGGGGATTTACATGACTACATAGGAAGTGACTGGGTAATGTTATAGTTGCATGGGTACTTCTTGGGTGACTACTGAGGTAGTGCCTGGCTGAATAAAGGAGAGCAAAGGTAGTGCCTGGTTGATTTCTTAACAGCATAGCTACAGCCTGCATGATTGTATGGCTGCAGGGATAGTACATAACTAGTGCCTGGGTGATTGCAGGGGTAATATCGGGGGGTTACTGGAATACATAGAAAATGAGTGGGTGATTTTATGAGTCCATGAGTACTGCCTGGGTGATTACAGAAGTACTAAGGAACTACCTGAGTGGTTACAGGAGTGCAAAGGGAGTGCCTAGGTGCTTTTGTAATTGAGTAAGTACTGGCTGAGTAATTACATAAATGCAAGAGTAGTGTCTGCGTGATTGAAAGAATGCAAAGATAGTGGATTGCTGAATTAAGCACGGTATACCTAATACATTGTTGATTACATGAGTACAGGGGTAACGTCTGGGGGATTAAAGGAGTACAGAGGTAATGCCAGAGTGATTGCATGACTACAGGGGTAATATCTGTGGATTTACATGACTACATAGGAAGTGACTGGGTGATTTTATAAGTGAATGGATACTTTGTGGGTCATTTCAGGACTACTGAGGTAGTGCCTGAGTGAATAAAGGAGTGCAAAAATAGTGCATGGGTGATTTCTTAACAGCATGACTACTGGCTGAGTAAATAAAGAAGTACAAGAGTAGTACCTCAGTGATTGAAACAATGCAACAGTAGTGTCTGGGTGATTATATAACTGCATGTGTAGTGCCTACATGATTGCAAGAGTGCATGGGTAATACCTTGGTGATTGCATGGGTGCATAGGTAGTGCCTGGCGGATTGCATGAGTGCAGCAGTAATGCCTGAGAGATTACAGCAGTGCACACATAGTACCTGGCTCATTGGAATTCTGCATGGGTAGTACTTGGGTGTTGTTATATCTACATGATTGTTGGCCCTAGCAAAATATACAGCAACAGACTATTACATGACTTAATTACAAGTCTCCCCATATTGTTAGAAGCATGCATACGTATGTCTCTATATTTTCAAACCATCCTCATATCTAAAGGAAATATGCACACAATATTTCTGGAATACAGTGAAACCTACAAACTGAGACATGTAATAGATCTCGGTGATTACATGACTACAGGGCTAATATCTGGGGATTTACATAACTACATAGAACGTGACTGGGTGATTTTAAAAGAGCATGCGTTCTTCTTGGTTGATTGAAGGACTACTGAGGTTGTACCTGAGTGAATAAAGGTGTGCAAAGGTAGAGCAGGGGTGACTTCTCAACAGAATGACTACTGGCTGAATCATTACATAAGTACAAAGGTAGTGCCTCCGTGTTTGAAGTAGTGCAATGATAGTGCCTGGGTGATTATATAAGTGCATGAGTAGTGGCTACATGATTTAAAGAGTCCATGAGTAATACTGTGTTGATTACATGAGTGCATAGGTAGTTCCTGGGTGCTTGCATGAGTGTAACAGTAATACCTGAGTGATTACAGCAGTGCATATGTAGTGCCTGGATCATTGGAAGACTGCATGGGAAGTACTTGTAATAGTAATAGTCTTCTGCTTTATATGTTTTTATAATGGCATGTGTGTGGCCTAGTGAAATATAAAGCAGCAGACTATTACATGACTCAACTACAAGTCTCTCCATATTGTTAGCAGCATCCATATATATGTCTCTACATTTTCAAATCATCATCATATCTGGAAGAAATATGTACACTATATTTCTGGAATATAGTGAAACCTAGAAACTGAGACATGTAATACATCTGCCTGAGTGATTGCATAACTCCATGGATAGTTATTGGGTGATTGTATAAGTGCAAGAGTAGTCAATCACTGGGTAATTGCAGGAATAGATAGATAGTGACTGGAAAATTCCAAGACTGCACACATAAACAATGAGTGCATGGATAAGTATAAAATTACCACCTGAAGGCATAGATGAGCCAGGGAGTAGTACCTACATGAATAGATGAATAGATCAGTAGGGCCTGGGTGATTCTATGACTGTAAGGGTAGTGTGTGGGTTATTACTTGACTACATATGTACAGCCTGCATGATTGCATGGCTGCAGGGGTAGTACATAACTAGTGTCAGGGTGATTGCATGACTGTAGGGGTAATATCTAGGGGATTAATGGAATACATAGGAAGTGAGTGAGTGAATTTGTAAGTCCATGAGCACTGTGTCAGTGATTACAGAAGTACTAAGGTACTGCCAGAGTGATTACCGGAGTGCAAAGGTAGAGCCTGGGTGATTTTATAAGTGCATGAGTACTGGCTGAGTGATTACATAAGTACAAGAGTAGTGTCTGTGTGATTGAAAGAGAGCAAAAATAGTTCCAGGCTGAATGAAGCACTGTATTCCTAATGCACTGGTGATTGCATGAGTACAGGGTAACCTCTGGGGGATTAAAGGACTATATAGTTAAAGCCTGGGTGATTGCATGACTACAGGAGTAATATCTGGAAATTTAATCACTACATAGGAAGTGACTTGGTCATTTTATAAGTACATGGGTAGTTCTTGGGTGAATGCAGGGCTACTAAGGTAGTGCCTGAGTGAATAAAGGAGTGCAACAGTAGTGCCTAAGTGATATCTTAACCGCATAGGTACAGCCTGCATGATTGCATAACGGTAGGGATAGTACATAACTAGTGCCTGGGTGAGTAGGGCTGGGCGTAGTTTGTGTGGAAAATGAGGGCACGTCCTGAGGGTCCGTGTGCCCAGGACAGGGGTCCCTCGTGCCTGGGCAGATTCCCTGACCTCCCCGGCCTGGTTGGGTTGGAAAGCAGGTACCGACCCCGGGGCCTGGGTTTGGGAGCCCCCATCCTACGGCCCTCCAAAAGTCCATCTGCCCGGGACAAGGGTCCCTGTTGCAGAGCCCCAGAGACCTGCAAGGCTCCTGGGCAGTCCTCCCCTGGGCTGCTAGGCCCCAGGAGCGCTTGCTAGCCTCCCCATGGCTGAAGCCCAGTGTGTGGTTTCGGAGCACCCCTGAGCCCTGCAGCCCCGGAGCCCTGCATCCCCAGAGCCCTGCAGCCCCAGTGCCTTGCAGCCCTGGAGCCCTGCGCCCCCGGAGCCTTGCAGCTGCAGAGCCCTGCAGCCCCAGATCCCTGCAGCCCCAGAGCCCTGCAGTCCCAGAGCCCTGAAGCCCCGAGCCCTGCAGCCCTGGAGCCCTGCAGCCCCCAATCCCTGCAGCCCCCAAGCCGTGCAGCCCCCGTGCCAAGCAGCCCTGGAGCCCTACAAGGGCAGCTGGGGTGGGAGCCCTCCCGTAAAGGCTTGGGGTGGGCAGCTGGGAGTCCTTTCGATCCCGGCCATCTGGTCGCACCTTTTCCCTCGGCTATCTGGTCGCACGCAATGATTTCCAATGGGGCGACCAGATGGCCGGGCTTCCCTGGAAGTACCGATAAGGTGCCATTCACCTCCCGGATCACATCGAGGGCTCCAGGCGGTCGGATACTTTTGCGCCTTGGGTCCCCTCTGTCACCTTGAGTGCACGGATTACAAGAAAGGGGGGTAGCCTTCCTCCGGATTACTAGGGACAAGGTATGCCCGGACACTCCTCCCAGGATGGCGGCTCTCTGCCGGGGACCAGATCGGCTATCCCTGGACAACACTTTCCTAGGCATCCGGGGCTCCCTCCTCCATGCCAACGGCATGGCAAAGTGCCCAGGATGCGCTTCATGGGTCCCGGATAGTCCTCCGCTGGGCGTCCGGGGCACCCTCCCCCAGGCCAACGGCATGGCCGAGTGCCCAGGATGGTCTCCATGGGTCCGGGGCAGTCCTCTCCCGGGCGTCCGGGGATCCCTCCTCTAGACCAATGGCATGGCAGAGTGCCTGGGACAGGCTCCATGGATCCCAGGCAGTCCTCCCCCAGGTGTCCGGGCCTGAGAGCTCCAGTGGTCTTCCCCGTGTCTGAGGCCCAGCCGGGGTCCCTGAACCCCGAGCCCTGCCCTGTGTGGGCAGGCAGGAGCCCTACCGCGAAGGCTCGGGTGTGCAGCTGGGAGTCTTTTCGATCCCGGCCATCTGGTCGCACCTTTCCCCTCGGCCATCTGGTTGCACGCAATGCTTTCCAATGGGGCGACCAGATGGCCGGGCTTCCCTAGAAGTCCCGATGAGGTGCCATTTGCCTCCCCGATGAGGTGCCATTCGCCTCCCCGATCCCAGCAAGGGCTCCAGGAGGTCGGACACTTTCGCTCCTTTGGTCCCCTCTGTCACCTCGAGTGCATGGATTACAAGAAAGGGGGGTAGCCTTCCTCTGGGTTACTAGGGGCAGGGTATGCCCAGACACTCCTCCTGGGCTGGCGGGTCTCTGCCGGGGACCAGATGGGCTATGCCTGGGCAATACCTCTCTAGGCATCCTGGACTCCCTCCTCCAGGCCAACGGCATCTCAAAGTGCCCAGGACGGGCTCCATGGGTCCTGGACAGTCCTCCCCTGGGCGTTTGGGGCTCCATCCTCCAGGCCAACAGCATGGCAAAGTGCCCAGGACGAGCTCCATGGGTCCCGGGCAGTCCTCACCTGGGCGTCTGGTGCTCCCTCCCCCAGGCCAACGGCATGGCAAAGTGCCCAGGACGTGCTCCATGGGTCCCGGGCAGTCCTCCCCTGGGCGTCTGGGGCTCCCTCCTCCAGGCAAATGGCATGGCAGAGTGCCCGGGACGCGCTCCATGGGTCCGGGGCAGTCCTCCCCCGGGCGTCCGGGGCTCCCTCCTCCAGGCCAATGGCATGGCCGAGTGCCCTGGATGGGCTCCATGGGTCCAGGGAAGTCCTCCCCCAGGCATCTGGGCCCGAGAGTTCCAGTGGTCTTCCCTGTCTCTGAGGCCCAGCCGGGGTCACCGAGCCCCCGAGCCCCGCCCTGCGTCGGCAGGCAGGAGCCCTACCGTGAAGGCTCGGGGTGGGCAGCTGGGAGTCCTTTCGATCCCGGCCATTTGGTTGAACCTTTTCCCTCGGCCATCTGGCCGCACGCAATGCTTTCCAGTGGGGCGACCAGATGGCAGGGCTTCTCTGGAAGTCCTGATGAGGTGCCATTCGCCTCCCTGATCCCAGCGAGGTTTCCAGGAGGTCGGGAGCCTCTGCTCCCAGGGCCCCCTCCGTCACTCGGTGCATGTGGGTTCCAAGAAAGAGGGGTATGCTTCCTCCGGATTACTAGGGGCAGGTTATGCCCGGACACTCCTTCTCGGGCTGGCGGTTCTCTGCCGGGGACCAGATGGGCTACGCTTGGGCAACACCTCCCTAGGCATCTGGGGCTCCCTCCTCCAGGCCAACGGCATGGCAAAGTGCCCAGGACGTGCTCCATGGGTCAAGGGCAGCCCTCCCCTGGTCATCCGGGGCTCCCTCCCCCCAGGCCAAAGGCATGGCCAAGTACCCGGGATGGGCTCCATGGGTCCCGGGCAGTCCTCCCCTGGGCGTTCGGGGCTCCGTCCTCCAGGCCAACAGCATGGCATGGAAAAAGTGCCCAGGACGGACACTTGGAAAAGGAGTAAAAATATAAATATATATACACTCACATAACATGTATTAGTAAAGGGTGCATTCACCCAAGAGTATCTTGGTGCTAAATAGCAGTTGTTTATTGTTACCAAACTAATGGTACTCATTTTATTGACCTCAGAAGGATGAAAAGCTGAGTGGACTCACCAGGATTTGAACTTGTAACCAGGAGGATGAACACATGCTCCTACAGTGAACACATTAGTCCACTAAGCCACACCAGACGGACAGACAAACACACACAGACACACATACACACACCAACCATTCGAGAGTGTGTATTATCATCACATCCATATCACCTAATAAGACATGAGCCTGATCTGCACACTTTAGTATAAGCACCCGGCCATCGAATAACAAATATTTAAAATTAAAAAATAGCAGTGTTTTTCTTCCCTAAGACATCACACATTTTGCAATTTACTACACCAAATTTACTGATTTGCCCAAAGTAATCTAAAACTTTTACTTGTGGAATGTGCAGCAGAGATTGCAGACAAAGGATTGTGATTATTTTACTACAGAATCTAAATTTAAAATGAACAAGTGTTTATCAAAGAGGAAGGAGTCTTTAGGACATAAAGTTAAAGCTAATACTGCATGTTTAGTACTCTCACATCTGTGCCATGTGCCTCTTGTTGTGTGGCTCTTACTCTGGACATCTAATACAAATAATGTGTTAGCAAAATAAACCATTTCTTGATGAGAGATTTTATCAGCTGAAAGAAACTTTTGTAATCTCTATCTATTACAGGTCTCTCTACCATAATAATACAAATGAGAGTGGAAGCAAGAAGAACACCATTGATAAATTGCACCTATTTTGGAGTAAGAAAAGCACAGTGACCCGCACAAGGGAAATTATACACAAATTATAATTTTTGCCAAATAATGCAACAGTATTTTTCAGACATATAACATAAACACTTTCCAACAAAAAGGTGAAGTCCAAGTCTTGAAAGTTGTGTTGAGAACCTTTTTATTCAAGAAAATTGGAAATTCAGAAAATTGCTAGCTGCCAACGCGTTTCGTCACCAACGTGACTTCTTCAGGGCTCTAAAATCGGTAGAACTGTAATGGATAGAGTTTGCATCATTTGAGCAGAGATACACCATAAAAGAGGACACTTAAAAACGTGTTTCCTAGTCACCCTCGTATTCGATATGGCTTTCAGGTTTGTTCTATATTATATAGCAGTTTTCAATATTTATCATCCGCATCACAAGGATATTGTCAAAGGTAATATGGTAGATCCCCAATGGTATCTCTCTCTTTTGCATGTGTAATTTTTGAAGTATTTCAGGGCCCATCAAGGTTTCTTCAGTAAATTGCGGGCATTTTTAGCGTGCCGCCGGCGTGTCGTGCAGGGTCCTTTCCAAACGAGGGTGACTAGGAAACACGTTTTTAAGTGTCCTCTTTTATGGTGTATCTCTGCTCAAATGATGCAAGCTCTATCCATTACAGTTCTACCGATTTTAGAGCCCTGAAGAAGTCACGTTGGTGACGAAACGCGTTGGCAGCTAGCAATTTTCTGAATTTCCAATTTTCTTGAATAAAAAGGTTCTCAACACAACTTTCAAGACTTGGACTTCACCTTTTTGTTGGAAAGTGTTTATGTTATATGTCTGAAAAATACTGTTGCATTATTTGGCAAAAAATATAATTTTTGTATAATTTCCCTTGTGCGGGTCACTGTGCTTTTCTCATTGTATGTGATGTTTTGCATCACTATTTAGGGGGTGTTCACGGGTCACGCCCTCGACCAATACGCACAGGCTTCTGAGCATTTGATAATAGACTACCACAGTGGAATAGTGTGCAGGTAGAAAATAACTCTGACCCCAGTTTTGCTGTGTTTCTTACCTATTTTGGAGTACAGTACATTGAATGAACGGTAAGAGTATTCCTTGCTTTTAAAAATTAAATTAATTCTAGTTTGGCAACTATGAAGAGGGAGAAAGTAAGTCTCAGCAATAATAATTTAAAATTTGACAGAAGTCTATGGCAGATATTGGACCCTTGATAGCGTTTTGGATTGTATTAGGCTTATATTTGTATTAAAAAAAATCCTGCCAATTAAGGGATCCATTTTATGGCTGCAGCCACCCATTACAATGAAACTAAAAAAACGGAGGATGTGAAATAGTAAACAAAAACAGGTGTAATGCAATAGTAAGTCAGACCTACTCATATATATCTTTATATAAAACCTACGGAAATATAGATGTGTTGTGATGTATTTCCTATGGGAACTGTACCAATATACCTGTTTCTGACCCTTGTCCGGTTAATATATCAATAGTGGCCATACAACGGCACAGAAACCCGTTTTCTGATTAGGTCATAGCGCATGCTACCACGTTAGGCAAGCACTATTCCCCCAGCCACCATAGAAAGCATACCGAGTTCTCAAAACAAATCAAACCTCTAGCAACCTGGGAAATCCCCCGCAGCTATTGTTTTGATTTAACCAAGAACTCCAGTAAAGAATGTACGAACGACCAGTTCTTATGACATCCTTATTGACGTATTTATGTCCATCCTTACGTCAATCTCGGCACCTTTCAGGTATAAATATTACCGACATTGCCCTAAGCAAACACACGGTGGTGACGAGATTGGAGCAGCGATACTTGCCGAGGAGCCCAGCTGATGCAGAAAAAGCCCACGGACGCTGCCCCTCCCTTTTGACGCGCTGAGAGAGAGACGCTGCCTTTTCTCTTGCCGAGAAATCCAGCTCCGGCGTTCCTAGCCGCCCTTGCGGGCAACTGGGATATCGAGTCCTGAGCTTGAGATACCAGCCCTCCAGCCTTCTAAATCCCAGGTACTGAACTGAATAACCCCTCACAGAGAATTCTTGAATCAGATCCTTGGCAAAGCAAACTTAACTTAAACTACTTATCTACTCCCACCCACGTATTAGGCTTAGGTCAGGTACACCGGGGTAGGCGTAGTTAGAAGCACCAGTTGAGTACGATTAATCAAATGTATATATGTATATAACTTTTATCCATTTTAGTATCATGTGGCTAAGAAACCATATAAATGCTTTTACAGTATTATTTTATAATTCTGTTTTTACTGTATGCACTTTACTCAACTATAAGTATTGCAATAATAGCGATTCATTTCTCTTGTATGAGAAAAGAGACTGATCAATAAAATAACATCTTTTTATTGAACCACGCCCATCTCTTATTTCTCTACAAACTGGTGAAACTAAGAATGCACGTACTGACTGAGTAAAATAAGTTGTCTTTTGTTTTCACACGACTCTAGAGATATACTCTTGATTAGGGGAGAGCAAAGCTGTCATGTTCTATGGTTGTCAGAAACTAAATCCCTTCTTCTCTATCCAGGGAGGTTAAACTCCTCCTTGCCTATTCGAGAAAGTTTCTAGTGAACTCTGAGCTAGCTGGCACACACATAACTTTTAAGTCTAATATCGTCAGTAGAAGACCTAGTTAACCACAGTCCTACGTCTATACTATTGAAGATATTATTCCAATGCGCAGAGCCTATTGGGATAATAGGAACTACACTACATGGCGCCCAACGGTTTGGATAGGCGATAAATCTAACGCAAGACATTAGAGTAACTCAGTCGTGCTTTTTCACACAGACACCTTTTCCCATAATACTCCAAAGACGTTTGGAGTGGGTGAAAGGTTAAATCCGCCAAAACTTCGTAGGAGGAGACTCCTATGTATGGTTCTTGGTTTATTCAACGTTGAAGGATACACTGTTCCAAAAATATTGTGCATCTAATCTTTGTTTCCATAGAAACCTGATCTGCAAATAAACAAAATAACCTTCCTGACAGTAAAATGTCAGAAACTGAAGAAGATAGGGAGGCAGCTAGAATAGCAGCTCAACTCCTAGCAAATGACAATAGTCTCCTACAACAAGACCCGGAGGCAATACTAATCCCGGTCAACATAAGGAAAACTATAACGTTAAAACTTATAGAAAATGGACTGACACCAAGAGGTGGTACAGTCATATTCGTAATTGAGGCACACGAATATCGGCAGACAGAGGTATTCTACTCATGGATAAACTTTCCAGCAGCAAACGCTGTAACAAAAGAGTTTCACTTATAAAATAGAGGATCCACCGGATATCTACACTCCTTTCGAGGAAGTGGAGATATCACTCAAATACCAAGAGCACCTGCTCTGGTTTAATGGCGCCCTAAAACATAATAATCACATCACCAGGCTCGGTCCACTAGTAGACCAGGAGCAACGTGGCCGGTCCTAGCCGGATACACACCACATCCAGACATTGAAGAAATGTCTGCACCAGATCTTTTAGCACAGCTAAAACAACTGATTAAAATACACAGACAATTAGTCCAATATATAATGCGGACTTCAACAGTCCAACCAGCTATTAAAATTCCACAGCTGACCCCTCATCAGGGGAACACAAATAAAATTACACCACAGAACATACAGTCCTGTTTAGGTAAAGTACCCGCAAAACGGGAACAAATTCCATTCTGGTTAGCACAAAAAATCACTCAAATAGAGGCTGTATTTCCGGATACCACCCCGGTTGAGAAACACAGGATTCTGACTATCTGTCTTCCAATGGGAATCGCACCACATGTGGAGGACTGTGACACTTGGGGTACAGTCTTTGCTTCCGTTTACACAAAAACTCATGGTGTTCCATCCATGTCAGTAATACCAGATGTGCTAAAACAAATTCAAGATGAATACGGTCCAGAACCTGCCTTAACTCTTGGTATGAAATTACTAAAAGACTTCAAGCAGGTCTCGGCAATATTACTAGCCAATATAAAGGGAGAAGCAGCAAATGTGGCGATACGCCAGAGGTTGAAAGAGACAGATATAGCAGACCAACCATTTGAAATTGCCAGAATCATAGAAAAATCCTATGAAGAACTAGGAAGAGATAGTTTGGGTGGAATACCTGTGAAACCCCAACTAATTGAAATTCCTGAAAAGATATTTATTAAAAATAATCTAAACACTCAAAAAAAAGAGCTGGGATGGAAATAAACAATCAACTCCTAAAGAAAAAATATTCCAGTCCAGAGGAAGGTCTCCTCGGCGGAGAGAAAGATCTACGGACCAAGGATGCAAGTCTCCCCAAAGGGAGCCCTCTGTGAAAAAATACAACCTTAGAAATAGGGATAATATAAAGAAACCTGACAGATATCAAGATATTGATACACGTCCCTCTCAATCTTTTCAGACTTCCTCGCAGAAATCGGAAAGAAGAGGACGATCAGAACAGAGGGAAGAGCACGTAAAGTCCAAATACAAGGAACCTCCTCATCCAAATAAAAAATTACAATTTCCAAAGAAGAAGGTGGCCAGTATTAAAGTAATCAACCATGCCGAGAATACTGAGGACACAACTGAAAAACGGAGAATGGGCTCAGACAATGCTAGACAGCGCAGCAGAAGTGAGCATAGCTCGCAAGATCCTGATGAATCATCTGGAGACAGTGGACACGAATGAGTACATTCAGGTGGAAACTGCAGATACCAGAGTTAGCAAACCTCATAAAATATATGAAATAACATTGCGTATAGAAGGGGATAAGACTAGGAAAATAAGGGGTCTATTTTGGGATAATCTCTCCAAAGGCTATGACATCCTTCTAGCTGAAAAAGACTGGCCACCAGAGTTTGTCAGGGAGTGCCCTCATGGCGGAGAAATAATTATGCCTGCCTTCTCTAATCATATTCCAATACATAAAAAGTATACACTTGCAAGAAAGTGGGCATTAGCCCAAGCTCCTGCATTATATAAAAATCATGTGGGATGGGATGAGGACTCTCCTCCTCACAAAATCCAGTTAAAATCACAACCTACTGCACAGAGGCAGTACCCAATTAAGCAAGAAGCTAAAAAACAGGTAAAAGAGATCCTAGATCAACTTGAATACCAGGGGGTGATTGAAACTTGCACCTCACAAATGAACAATCCTTTGTTTCCTGTCTCCAAACCAGATAATTCATATCGTCTTGTTTTGGACTACAGACACTTGAACTCATGTTGCAAAACTTTTGCAGTGCAAAACTCACACAGTGCAGCACTAATGAATAGCATAGTGCGCAAAAAATACAAAACAACATTAGACATCTCTAATGGATTCTTTTGTCAAAATATAGCACCTGAAAGCAGATATTTGACCGCTTTCTCAATAAATGGCTCGCAAAAAAATTCTGTCGTTTGCCCCAAGGGTTCAAGAACAGCCCAGGATTATTCTCAGCAAGAGTAACAGAGTTACTACAAATGTATGATGATGAGGCATTATCTTATGTCGATGACATCTATCTAACAGACGATGACTTGGATACTCAATTGAAAAGAGTGAACACCATAATACTTGGGTTCGCAGCAGAGGGTTACAAATTCAACTTCAAGAAGTCAAGAATTGCCCATCTGACTGTCCTATTTTAGGATATGAATTATCAAGTGAAGGCAAAAGCCTGGCTAAAGATTTCCTAGAGAAATGTGCTGTAATCCAAGCACCTAGGACACTGAAAAACTTGCATCAATTCTAGGTTTCCTGAATTTCGGAAGAACTTACATTATAAACTATGCAGAGAGGGTTAAACCCCTCTATGATTTAATAAAACCAGATTTTAAAAGAATCAACTGGACTCAAAAACACACAGAAATTTTGAGATCTTTACAAACAGACATGTTAGTTAAAACAAAACTACAAACACGTGACAACACACGCAACCTTGTGATTCGAGTCATCCCAGGAAGATGCGGATTCACATACCTGACCTCTAATGAGGGAGAAAAGGTACAGATAGCATACAAATCCCATTGGTACACAGAAGCTGAAAAAAGATGCAGCATTAAAGAAAACATTGTTCATGCAGTTCAAACAGCTGTAGCAAGAGAAAAATACCAAGCTGACAGTAGACGTATTACAGTCAGAACAGCAGAATCAGCTTTTGAGGCATTAACAAGCCCATGTAACTTACCAACAACGGCACTGAATCCAGAATGGATACAGTGGGTAAATTCTGTTGCTACAGACAAAATAAAATACTATTTTGATCCAGAAATGAATGAATTAAAATATCTAGAATATGAGAGAGAATATCCTCTGCCAATCGACATTCTACCTTTACGACAGTACGCCTGTGTAATCTATACAGACGGACATGCTCAACCCTCAGTATGGGGAGAGCAAGCGTACAACGCCACATGCGAGATTGTAAAAGACGTATGGCGCGGAGGTAAACTGAGACCTCTATTTACAAAAACACACTCAGTAGAAAATAATTCTGAACAACAAACTGAAATAATAGCGTTAAAAATGGCGCTAGATAATGCAGATCGCCAATTCCCGACACTTATAGTGTGCGATTCGTATTACTGCGTCAAATCATACAATAACGATTTACAGAAATGGATTCAAAACGGTTACAAAGATGACACAGGTGCAACAATAAAGCAGAAATCGCTTTGGGAACAAGTAGTTCTTTTACAGAAAGAACTACCAAAAACTCACGTGATACATTCACTGAGTCATCAACGTGATGGCGTTCACGTTGCAGGGAATTCATTGGCTGAGACAGCCACAGCGGTAGCAACTAAATCGGCTTCCGTAGCTACAAAAAAGCGTTCAGTAAAATACATTGACGGTGAAACAGTGCTGGCGGTGAAAACGTCATCAAAAGGCGATTGCTCAGCTTTACCGATCAACTATCCACTCAATTATACATACATAATCGATGCAAACTCCGTTCCTTTTGCTCGAATCCCTGGAGTGGGGGATAGAGTGATTCCAAACATGAACAGGAGAGTCTTGTTAATAGTAGACGCACATATTGGCGAGGGTCTTAGACACAGTCAACATACTGGTGGCCAGGAATGAGTCTGGACCAACACCTATTCGCGAAAAACTGTTCAAACTGCAACAGAGATTGCAGTGGTGAACGAAACGGTGTATTCCCACGGCTTTTTTCTTAATAAGGAATAAGCTAACAACATTAACTCACCCAGTATGAATAATGCGTCTTATTAACATGTAGAGACTATTTTCACTTGTAATGTAGACCACAACTTTCGGCTGACGTCTGAACTGTTATAAAAAGATTTGCGAGTCTATAATGGCACATACGCAATTGGCATGCTGCATTCTGACCAGGGTCCTGCTTTTAGCTCTCGGGCTTATAAGGAGGCCATGACCAGCATGGGCATTGCATTGCGGTACTCTTGTCCCTTTCATCCTGAGGGAAAGGGAATCGTGGAAAGAAAAAACTAAGGCATAGAGCAATCGATAACAGCAAAGGTATTAGGTTCGGGAGCTGGATGGGTCAAACATTTAATAAGTGTCCAATGTAGTCTCAATAATCTGCCAAGAAATTCTCTGAAGGGTCTCAGTCCGTACAAACTATTGTTTGGGACTAGAATGTTAGTCCAGGACTTAGATAGTCAGACTTCAGTGGTTAAAGAAAAATGCTTTGATATCAAAGATCGCTTGGCTATTTTACAGGACTTAAACGAAACAAGAAGAGACCTGAGCAACATAAAGTTGAAACAACAGCCAACAACCACTGAAGAGAAACCACCTGTCCCAGCAAGGCCTGTCTGATTCCAAAAATCGGGGATCTGGTCAGAGAGAAGATCACGGTAAAGAAGGAATTTGGGCCTTCTTACAGAAAAGCAGTTCCTGTCTTGTCTATCAACGGGACGAGATCAGTAGTATTACCGCCCCTTGTTGGTAAAAAGGAGAACCGAGTTGTATCCATCGACCTGGTTAAACCACAATCATGTGGCCAATAACAAGTAGTAGGCCAAGTGGACTCCCAAGAAGTAGTAGAACACCAAAGTTTGCTACATCCACAGAGGTTCCAACTGAAAGACTGATCACATTTGAAAAATCTACAGTGAACCAACAAGGACTATGCAACAAAGCAATAGAACTTGAACCTCTTAAAACCCAAATCAAAACTTTACATCAAGAAACTCCACTCTACAATGATGTAACGGACTATGCTAATGAAACAAAGCAAATCCTAAAAACAAAAAGTAATCCAGATGCAATTGAAACAATTGACAGAACGGCATCCGGCTATTTCATCAATTTCGATGATTTTTCTGAAGATCTGAATGAACCTGACGATCATCCAACAAAAAGAACTTTTAAAGACAAAGCAAAGAAACTTTTTCATCAACTGAAAGAAACCTATCTGATTTCTCCATGGATTGAAATTTGGGTGGCATTTGGTGCATTTATCCTCATACTTTGGCTCATCATGGTACTATGCTTGGGACATTTCATTGAGGGAAAATATGCTAAAATGGACACAGCAAGCCAGAATATCAACTTGGTCCTTAAACCACACACATCTTCACACGTCGAGAAAAGAGAACTTTCGTCTGTAAACTTCACAGCCAATCCTATACCCGGCGGGGTAGCATGGGACAAAACTGAATATGAAATATATGGTCCGGTTGAACTACTGAAGTACCTACACCAATTTAAGATTTCATTAAGTGACTTTGTAAAACCAAGCACATTCGCTGATGATTGGGATTTTGAAAGTATTAATGATATGATGTCTGATCTAGTGATGTCAGCCAAATTTACAGAACATGATTATTTACAAGGTTCATCAAATTACGATCAAATGTTTTGCTATAATCATTATGGTAACCATTATCTGCATAAATCTACCCAGCCTAGAAATGTTTTTAATTTTAACCAATGGGAACATTGTGCAACTCCACCAAAAGTCAGTTCAAAAACATTTTATGATAAAATTTAACCCCTGTCATAAATAAGACAGGGGTTAAAACCATGCTTACAAACACAAAATTGATATATTCAGACTCATTTTTTGAAAAAATGAATACATTTGGTTTTGATTTCTGGAAGGATAACATTGAAACGAAAACGATCTGGGGCACAAAAGATTGGCAAGTACAAGGTATAGAATCTTTATTTAGAGCCTGCATGATCCCAGAACAAATTATATTTTTGAATGACACAATTCAGCAGACCACCTGTCTTGGTCTAGCCAAAATCAAAGACTTAAACAAACCGTCTATTCCAAAGCCAACTATGGATAGTAATAGCACCTCTGATGTTGAGATAGACGTAACCAGTATTTTAAACCAAAACAGAACACATCCTGAATGGAAACAATGGTTGATCTGGCCCACAGACACAAATAACTGTCAAGACAGATTCCTGAACAAAAGACAGGGTTTCACATTGACCAGGCCAGACCCTAGATACTCCCAAAGACAACATCCAGGGATTGTAACTACTTACAGTGTGGGAAAGCTCTGCCTTCAATGGCTACATACATCCACACTGGCGGAAATTAAGCAACACCTAACTTTACTTAAAGAAGGTGCTGACTTGCGCGATTTCATTATGGGACCACGCAAACAGCGTCAAAAACGTTTCATAGCAGCCTCTATATATGCAGCTTATAATGAAGCTTGGAAACTAACTCAAATTGAGACAGCAGAAAAAGTACGGGAAATTGACTGTGTTAATTTGGAAAAATCACTTTCTGTTGTAGACAATGGGTTAATGACTCTGTCCTCCAGAATATATTCACTGGACAGTATTGTGTCTTCAGCAATCGATATAATAGAGCAAAACTTACTGATGTTACAACACGGTCAGTCTCAATTGCGTTCTATTGTACAGCTTGGCTGGACGTTACAAAATCTGCGTTCAGGCTATGTGCCTTGGCGTTTAATCAACACAACTTCATTATTTAATATCTTTAACCTTACTGATAAACAAATCAGTTTGGCACAGAAGGGTGCTGACTATACAATTCTGAGCATTGAAAAACTTGAGAGATTACCATTGACAATGTCAGAACGACCTGTCATTGAATGGATAATACATGGGATAATAAATATTCCGATAACAACTTTCCAGTTTCAATACTGCCAAAAATATATACAGGCAGGCCAGTATGAAAGGTTGTGTAAAGGATACATTAAGTCGACATGGGACTTGCCCTATACACACACTTGTGTTAGTAACAAAGGACAGAGTGTATTTCTTAGTGGCAATAATTGTGCAAAATCACTAAGTGGTATACTTCTGTGTCAGGGTTTAAGTTTGCATGGGGCCTGTGAAGGCACTTCAAATAACCTTTCATGTCAACAGCTAGGCACACCTGCAACACGAATAGAACCATTCTTTAGGAGACTCCCAAACGGGAGTTACATTCTAATTGTAGATCGCAGATGTTGCAGCCTAATGCCCGGAAAACCTTATCTCTTGAGCGTGACTACCAGGGTCATGTGCTGTGAAAGAGTATTGTTCCCGAACGATACTCCAGACAGGGAGGCAAGGTTATGGCCCAGTTTTAATTTCTCTTCTATTCGAATTGATATTTTAAGCAGAATGAAGACTGTGCTCCTACAGACACCAACCAGGTTGACGTCATCAAAAGAAACGTATGATCTCCAAGTTGCAAGGACAACGGCAGAGAATCATTCACTGCTATCAACGAATAGCCCCCTACACTTCGCAGAAATACTAAACAAAATCTTAAATATTTCTGATACCAGTGGTATCGCCAGTGTATTTAAGACAGTTTTTTCAGGCGCTTTAACACCATTCAAATCGATCCTGGGTATTTTTCCAAACTTTGTCCATTCTCTCTTTGGCGGACTACCTCTCCTGTTGGGACTAGTAGCAGGCGTCCTATTTTTGCTACTTTTGCTTCGATATGGCAAACCGTGTCACAGACATGACTCCAACAATAATGGAAGAAACGATCCTAGCTATCCGCTACCGGGACCGCATAAATAAAGTCCTTGGATTTGCACGGCTACGCGATTTAAATATGACTTGGTTTCTTTCATTCAGACCCTTGTGGCAGACCTGTGTTATGCCTGTATTAAGGTGCTTGCTATGCGGCGAAGAATGCGTGTTGGACACCTGTCTCACACTACAATCGGAAGTGCCATTGGATGCAGAAACTTTGTTGAGTCCAGTTAAGGCTCATACATTGTGCTGTCCCCAGCAGCTACCAATCCTGATGACGGCATTCGTGGAGACTTCACCACTGCGATTGAAGGGTAGTGAAGTACAAGATGAAAGCAGCATCGATCAGGTATGACCATCTGTCAGCTATGCTGATCAAACCATCACTGAAAGCAATCATGCTCATGACTGCATGGTAGCGTCATTTTCCAACCTTGTCGAACTCTCACCAGAAGCTGTTGACTGTTTTTTTGAACATCTAAATGATATGATGTTTTCACCAGAACAGAAAGAATGACTTTGAGCAAACGTGCACACAGCGTTCCCTGAACTCTGAATTTGGCCTTCAAATTTAAAAATAAAGCCACTAAGAATTCTTCGAGTCTGCTCCTGCAAACAAGAACGTTCTCCAAACATCCAAAATATTTACCTTTCAGGCACTTATCTTCTGCTTAAAGTAAACTATTCTTAGAGAACAGACACTTCTATTTTTAGGTACCTCTAGGAGACATTACCTCGAACTCTAGGTTACTTACACATACGATTGTATTTCTATGTGATGAAATGGACTCGCACTTTTTCTTCTGTATTAAGAGCCATTTCATGTGTTATTTTCGCAAATCATTCGTGCAGATATAAAATGTGCATCCTCTTTGAATGATTACACTGCTTGAATGCATACAGTAACTATATTCATTTTCATGTATTACGCTAATCCAAATTTAATGCATATTAATGTATTTTGGGCGGGTTTGAAAACACATACAACATTAGTTATGTTTACTATGCTTTGGTTAGTAAATATAGACATAGATTCCGTGGAGTGGGTGTGATGTATTTCCTATGGGAACTGTACCAATATACCTGTTTCTGACCCTTGTCCGGTTAATATATCAATAGTGGCCATACAACGGCACAGAAACCCGTTTTCTGATTAGCTCATAGCGCATGCTACCACGTTAGGCAAGCACTATTCCCCCAGCCCCCATAGAAAGCATACAGAGTTCTCAAAACAAATCAAACCTCCAGCAACCTGGGAAATCCCCCGCAGCTATTGTTTTGATTTAACCAAGAACTCCAGTAAAGAATGTACGAATGACCAGTTCTTATGACATCCCTATTGACATATTTATGTCCATCCTTACGTCAATCTCGGCACCTTTCAGGTATAAATATTACCGACATTGCCCTAAGCAAACACACGGTGGTGACGAGATTGGAGCAGCGATACTTGCTGAGGAGCCCAGCTGATGCAGAAAAAGCCCACGGACGCTGCCCCTCCCTTTTGACGCGCTGAGAGAGAGACGCTGCCTTTTCTCTTGCCGAGAAATCCAGCTCCGGCGTTCCTAGCCGCCCTTGCGGGCAACTGGGATATCGAGTCCTGAGATTGAGATACCAGCCCTCCAGACTTCTAAATCCCAGGTACTGAACTGAATAACCCCTCACAGAGAATTCTTGAATCAGATCCTTGGCAAAGCAAACTTTACTTAAACTACTTATCTACTCCCACCCACGTATTAGGCTTAGGTCAGGTACACCGGGGTAGGCGTAGTTAGAAGCACCAGTTGAGTACGATTAGTCAAATGTATATATGTATATAACTTTTATCCATTTTAGTATCATATGGCTAAGAAACCATATAAATGCTTTTACAGTATTATTTTATAATTCTGTTTTTACTGTATGCACTTTACTTAACTATAAGTATTGCAATAATAGCGATTCATTTCTCTTGTATGAGAAAAGAGACTGATCAATAAAATAACATCTTTTTATTGAACCACGCCCATCTCTTATTTCTCTACAAACAGGTGAAACTCATGTTCTATGGTTGTCAAAAACTTTAATCCCTTCTTGTCTATCCAGGGAGGTTAAACTCCTCCTTGCCTATTCGAGAAAGTTTCTAGTGAACTCTGAGCTAGCTGGCACACACATAACTTTTAAGTCTAATATCGTCAGTAGAAGACCTAGTTAACCACAGTCCTACGTCTATACTATTGAAGATATTATTCCAATGCGCAGAGCCTATTGGGATAATAGGAACTACACTACAGTGTAACAGTAAATAATGGGATTGTTTTTTTTATCAAAGGGTTCGTAATGAAATCAATTAGACAATGAGAGCAAAGCTTGAGTTGGTGCCACTCAAGATTCCAAGGTGAAGGCAACACTGTTGTGAGAAAGTTATCCTCTTTGCCCTCATCACCCCCAGTTTTTTTACTGATACAGGTGGCAACCTACTGACCATGCGCCCTGGGCTCTGCCAACAAGGCACCAGGCCAGTGCTCTGATTAAAAAGGTACATGGTAATTAGGTGTAATTAATATTTGCATTGACAACCTACCTGAAAATCCCTCGTATATGGTAGGCATGTGGGTTTAGGGGCCCAGCAGCTTTAAGGCACTTAAGTGTGCACTAATGTGTTGTCTGCTGTAATTTTAAAAGTCCGCCCTGCTTTGGCAAGGTGTTTTTACATTGAAATTATATTCAAATACAACTTGGGATTTAAAGGTACTTCCAAAGTATTAATATACCTTATTTCTACATATACATCACACGTAAGGCCTCCACTAGGTGCCCCCAGGGCAAGGTGGCATGTAAACATAAGCAGGGACATAGTAAAATATGATTTATATTTCCTGGTGAGGGAAAAACTAAGAATTTGGGGCAGATTTATGTCGGACTTGCGTCACGTTTACGCTGCCGTTGCGTCACGCAACAGCGGCGTAAACGTGGCGCATCCCTGCGACCCATTTACAATGTGACGCATCTAGGCAGATGCGTCACGTTGTAAAGCCCTGCGCCACCTGTGGGCGTTCCGGTGCAGGGTGGGCGTTCCTGTGCCGATGCGCCTCGCAAAAGTGCCTGCGTGAAATCTACAAGATTTCACGCAGGCACTTTTAGGCCAATGCTGCGTCAAAACCCTGCGCCTGCTTGAAGCAGGCGTATGGCTTGACGCAGCATTGGACAGATAGGGCCCCCAGAGCATTGCTGGAGCTGCGTCGCGCTTGCGACGCAACTCCAGAAATGCGCTGCCTTTACGGCACAGATGCGTCATGCATCTGTGCCGTTTTTGCCCCACGGTGCGCCGCATTGTAAATGCGGCGCACCATGGGTGGTGGAGCTGCGGCGCACAATAACTAGCGCATCCCTGGGGATGCGCCAGTTATTGTAAATCTGCCCCTTGGTTTTTCCCCAATGTAGCTTTTAGGTCCATAGGTTAATATGGGAATACTGCATAACTGAGTATCTGTTGACTGGAGTGAGCTGAAATAACATTTCAAGGACTTAAAGGTTTGGTAACGACAAATCCAAAAACCTGCCAATGTTGCATTTATCATTCTTAAAACGGAAATAAGTTAGAGAGCTTTCTTTTCTGTAAGCCAAATTCAGCATTCTAGCAGCCTCTCCTGATTGGTCAACCCTTAAAAGGCCTAGCCAAAAACCTTTGATGAGGTGATAAGTTACCTGCACAGAGACAGAGGTTATCTAATGGGGTGGAGCTATTCATCAGAGATTAGGCCATAATGGGGACTGAGTAAATCAAACTGGGCTTCAAAGAGAGCAGGACAGTAAGGAAAGTCAGCCAGGCCTACCTCCTCTTCCTGTACCCGTCAGCCAGATGATGGCCCCAAGAATGGAATGTGCAGGAGGTCTAGAAAGGGAGTGTTAGGGGAAATGAGCCACACCATATGGTTGATTTAACCAACTCTTACTCCCAAGGAGAGAACATCTCAATGTTGAATTTTAAAGTACAGTGCATTGTAGGACACAAATATGCCACAGTTTTAGCAGCAGTCATGCTTTTGGGTGGAACCCCGCACCCCATTGTTTACCCCCAACTTGTCACTGCAGAACACTGAATAAATATATGAGAGCTGCATAGCAACTCAGATCTGCTGCCAGACACTATAAGCAGAAGAAGGACTGTTGTGCTGGAACCTTCATCTATACATCTAAGGATTGCACTCTGAAGAACTGCTCCTCCTGTACACTTGGAACTACATCTGATGACTTTACCTTGCTTCAAAAAGGATTAAGTAGTGGATTCCCTGAAAGCAGCAGGGTAACAGATAACCTTATTTACAACAAGGGGTGGTGATGGACAGAGTCTCTGAATTAAGCAGAGTACTCTCACCCAGTCAAGAGATCAGGGCTAGATCCAACACCGTTTTTTAGCTCATTGCACCATCCCAGTTTCAGAACCTGGCTGTATGCAAATTAGTCTGTCCCTGGCCCAGTGCATCATGGGGACAGGGCAGACCAGACTACAAAAGCCAATTCTTACACTGGGAAGGAAACAAGCTTCCGGGGACCGGTTTCTGCCATTTCAGGCGTCTTCGGCCCGGCTTGCTTGAATCCTGATGGTGCAATGAGCAAGGGACTCACATCTGAGTATACCCTTCCACGCTTAGGGTGGACAAAATTATTTACAACAAGGGGTGGTGATGGACAGAGTCTCTGAATTAAGCAGAGTACTCTCACCCAGTCAAGAGATCAGGGCTAGATCCAACACCGTTTTTTAGCTCATTGCACCATCCCAGTTTCAGAACCTGGCTGTATGCAAATTAGTCTGTCCCTGGCCCAGTGCATCATGGGAACAGGGCAGACCAGACTACAAAAGCCAATTCTTACACTGGGAAGGAAACAAGCTTCCGGGGACCGGTTTTTGCCATTTCAGGCGTCTTCGGCCCGGCTTGCTTGAATCCTGATGGTGCAATGAGCAAGGGACTCACATCTGAGTATACCCTTCCACGCTTAGGGTGGACAAAATTATTTACAACAAGGGGTGGTGATGGACAGAGTCTCTGAATTAAGCAGAGTACTCTCACCCAGTCAAGAGATCAGGGCTAGATCCAACACCGTTTTTTAGCTCATTGCACCATCCCAGTTTCAGAACCTGGCTGGCTGCAAATTAGTCTGTCCCTGGCCCAGTGCATCATGGGAACAGGGCAGACCAGACTACAAAAGCCAATTCTTACACTGGGAAGGAAACAAGCTTCCGGGGACCGGTTTCTGCCATTTCAGGCGTCTTCGGCCCGGCTTGCTTGAATCCTGATGGTGCAATGAGCAAGGGACTCACATCTGAGTATACCCTTCCACGCTTAGGGTGGACAAAATTATTTACAACAAGGGGTGGTGATGGACAGAGTCTCTGAATTAAGCAGAGTACTCTCACCCAGTCAAGAGATCAAGGCTAGATCCAACACCATTTTTTAGCTCATTGCACCATCCCAGTTTCAGAACCTGGCTGTATGCAAATTAGTCTGTCCCTGGCCCAGTGCATCATGGGAACAGGGCAGACCAGACTACAAAAGCCAATTCTTACACTGGGAAGGAAACAAGCTTCCGGGGACCGGTTTCTGCCATTTCAGGCGTCTTCGGCCCGGCTTGCTTGAATCCTGATGGTGCAATGAGCAAGGGACTCACATCTGAGTATACCCTTCCACGCTTAGGGTTGACAAAATTATTTACAACAAGGGGTGGTGATGGACAGAGTCTCTGAATTAAGCAGAGTACTCTCACCCAGTCAAGAGATCAGGGCTAGATCCAACACCGTTTTTTAGCTCATTGCACCATCCCAGTTTCAGAACCTGGCTGTATGCAAATTAGTCTGTCCCTGGCCCAGTGCATCATGGGAACAGGGCAGACCAGACTACAAAAGCCAAATCTTACACTGGGAAGGAAACAAGCTTCCGGGGACCGGTTTCTGCCATTTCAGGCGTCTTCGGCCCGGCTTGCTTGAATCCTGATGGTGCAATGAGCAAGGGACTCACATCTGAGTATACCCTTCCACGCTTAGGGTGGACAAAATTATTTACAACAAGGGGTGGTGATGGACAGAGTCTCTGAATTAAGCAGAGTACTCTCACCCAGTCAAGAGATCAGGGCTAGATCCAACACCGTTTTTTAGCTCATTGCATCATCCCAGTTTCAGAACCTGGCTGTATGCAAATTAGTCTGTCCCTGGCCCAGTGCATCATGGGAACAGGGCAGACCAGACTACAAAAGCCAATTCTTACACTGGGAAGGAAACAAGCTTCCGGGGACCGGTTTCTGCCATTTCAGGCGTCTTCGGCCCGGCTTGCTTGAATCCTGATGGTGCAATGAGCAAGGGACTCACATCTGAGTATACCCTTCCACGCTTAGGGTGGACAAAATTATTTACAACAAGGGGTGGTGATGGACAGAGTCTCTGAATTAAGCAGAGTACTCTCACCCAGTCAAGAGATCAGGGCTAGATCCAACACCGTTTTTTAGCTCATTGCACCATCCCAGTTTCAGAACCTGGCTGTATGCAAATTAGTCTGTCCCTGGCCCAGTGCATCATGGGAACAGGGCAGACCAGACTACAAAAGCCAATTCTTACACTGGGAAGGAAACAAGCTTCCGGGGACCGGTTTCTGCCATTTCAGGCGTCTTCGGCCCGGCTTGCTTGAATCCTGATGGTGCAATGAGCAAGGGACTCACATCTGAGTATACCCTTCCACGCTTAGGGTGGACAAAATTATTTACAACAAGGGGTGGTGATGGACAGAGTCTCTGAATTAAGCAGAGTACTCTCACCCAGTCAAGAGATCAGGGCTAGATCCAACACCGTTTTTTAGCTCATTGCACCATCCCAGTTTCAGAACCTGGCTGTATGCAAATTAGTCTGTCCCTGGCCCAGTGCATCATGGGAACAGGGCAGACCAGACTACAAAAGCCAATTCTTACACTGGGAAGGAAACAAGCTTCCGGGGACCGGTTTCTGCCATTTCAGGCGTCTTCGGCCCGGCTTGCTTGAATCCTGATGGTGCAATGAGCAAGGGACTCACATCTGAGTATACCCTTCCACGCTTAGGGTGGACAAAATTATTTACAACAAGGGGTGGTGATGGACAGAGTCTCTGAATTAAGCAGAGTACTCTCACCCAGTCAAGAGATCAGGGCTAGATCCAACACC
The DNA here is from genome assembly GCF_964261635.1 of Lissotriton helveticus. Classification (NCBI taxonomy): domain Eukaryota; kingdom Metazoa; phylum Chordata; class Amphibia; order Caudata; family Salamandridae; genus Lissotriton; species Lissotriton helveticus. Next base: position 345,073,334 of record NC_136067.1, on the reverse strand, counting down.
GTTTTTTAGCTCATTGCACCATCCCAGTTTCAGAACCTGGCTGTATGCAAATTAGTCTGTCCCTGGCCCAGTGCATCATGGGAACAGGGCAGACCAGACTACAAAAGCCAATTCTTACACTGGGAAGGAAACAAGCTTCCGGGGACCGGTTTCTGCCATTTCAGGCGTCTTCGGCCCGGCTTGCTTGGATCCTGATGGTGCAATGAGCAAGGGACTCACATCTGAGTATACCCTTCCACGCTTAGGGTGGACAAAATTATTTACAACAAGGGGTGGTGATGGACAGAGTCTCTGAATTAAGCAGAGTACTCTCACCCAGTCAAGAGATCAGGGCTAGATCCAACACCGTTTTTTAGCTCATTGCACCATCCCAGTTTCAGAACCTGGCTGTATGCAAATTAGTCTGTCCCTGGCCCAGTGCATCATGGGAACAGGGCAGACCAGACTACAAAAGCCAATTCTTACACTGGGAAGGAAACAAGCTTCCGGGGACCGGTTTCTGCCATTTCAGGCGTCTTCGGCCCGGCTTGCTTGAATCCTGATGGTGCAATGAGCAAGGGACTCACATCTGAGTATACCCTTCCACGCTTAGGGTGGACAAAATATTTACAACAAGGGGTGGTGATGGACAGAGTCTCTGAATTAAGCAGAGTACTCTCACCCAGTCAAGAGATCAGGGCTAGATCCAACACCGTTTTTTAGCTCATTGCACCATCCCAGTTTCAGAACCTGGCTGTATGCAAATTAGTCTGTCCCTGGCCCAGTGCATCATGGCAGGGTATACTCAGACATGAGTCCCTTTCTCACTGCTCCATCAGGATTCAAGCAAGCCGGGCCGAAGAGGCTGAAATGCCAGAAACCGGTCCCCGGTAGCTTGTCTCCTTTCTGGTGAAGAATTGGCTTGGTAGTTTGGTCTGCCCTGTTCCCATGATGCACTGGGCCAGGGACAGACTAATTTTCATATAGCCAGGTTCTGAGCTGGGATGGGGCAGTGAGATAAATAACGGTGATGGATCATGCTCTGATCTTTGGACTGGGTAAGAGTGGTCTGCTTAATTCAGACACTCTGTTCATCACCACCCCCTTTTCTGTATCGGGTAACAGATAACCTGCACCATCTCCCCCAAGAAGTCCCCAGCCTGGAAAGCGTCCAGCGGAATTTAAGGATTTGGCAAGATGCATTGCGGAAACTGTTGTCCCAACTTCTGAGGAGCAACTCAGAGACTCTGGAACCTTGGATTTGTATTGTGGACACATTGAGTTCTCAAGAGGAACTTCAGGTAGAAGATCCAGAATTTTGCGTCAACTTTTGGAAAAAGCTCCATAAGGTGAATGACCCGACGTCAAGAGTCAAGGTAACTACCTTGCACCGGTACCTGACCTGGATTTTAGATTCATCATGCTGAATGCTCCGCAGCTCAAGACTTCCAGGAGTTGACCAGAGGCTCCTGCTGAATCAAGCTGATGAAGCCTCTGCAAATCTGGTTTGCTGGAGAGGCCCGCCCGAAGTCAAGAGAAAATCCTCCAGAAAATTGCAAAGGTAAAATTTTGACACAGTCCACCCGCTTAGTGTATCCGACCAGGGCTCCATTGTGGTCGCCTTCAAACCTTGACTTTGTCCAGCTCAGCGCTATATGTCTTTAAGTTCTAGAAAGTGTTTATTCTTTAAAAAGTCATATAGCCAGCTCCCTAAATTGGATGTGTGTCATTATAATCATACAACTATTTCCTAGTTTTATAAAGTGGCTGTGGATTTGTATTGTGTGTTGTTTCTTACTTATTTAATGTACTGGTGTTTGTTAGACCTAACAGCTACAAAAGGAGGGGTCAAGAAGAATACAATCCTTAAGAACCAATGAGATTGAATGACTTATTAGTCGTACATGAGAACATCAGTCCAATTCCAAGTATCATGGAGTTTTCATATTTAGACAGGATAACAGAGCAAAAAGTTCATATTATAAATTTCTTTATTTGAGGTTCCGTCATGAAAATAAATGTAGAATCAACAGAAACAGCGGACCTAACAGCCTTAGTGGTGGTTTTCTCTCAACCTTTGCACACTTTACTATTCCCAATCATTGCTAAATTGATTGTGCCCTCTCTCCTAAACATGGTAACATTGGATCATACCTAATCGGAATATTTAATTTGCATATAATACCCTAATAAAGTGCACTAAATGTGCCCACAGCCTGTAAATTAAATGCTGCTAGTGGGTCTGCAGCACTGATTGTGCCACCCACATATGTAGCTCCTTAACCATGTCTAAGGCCGGCCACTGCAGTGACTGTGTGTGTTCAATTTATATTGGCTTTTAAAACTACTTTCCAAAGCCATAAACTCCCATTTTACTACATAAAAGTCACCCTTTAGAGAGACCCATGTTAATCCAAAGGGTAGGACACTATGTGACTTAAAGGCAGGACATGTACTTCTGTGTTTTAGCTGTTCTGGTAGTGTCAAACAGCTGAATTTGTTCATCACTGCTATGAGGTTTACTCCACTCATTATGTAGAATTGGGAATTCCTTAAAATATCTTTACGTTACAATTACTGATCAGAAAGTGTTAGCTTTTTCATGTTTCCTATCTTTGGAATGGTAATGCTGAATCCTCTTTATGTTAAGGTCGGATTTAAAATTACTAGTTTAGAAATACCACTTTTAGAAAGTGGCCATTTCTCTGCTCATACTGCTCTGTATGACTTACAGCCTCTCTCTTATGCACATCTGGGCTAGGTGACAGATTCATTTGTGCATTCTTTATACACAGGTTCAGACACAGGAAAGGGCTGGGTGTGAATAAGCACCCATATACATTCATCTGCATTTCAATTCCTGGGCAGATGAGAGGAAGGGGCTCACCCTAACCCCTCAGAGGGTAGTGGCCTTGCTCCCATAAAAGATCTAATAACCCCCACTGGTAGTCTGGATTGAAGGACGGGATTGACAGTCATACTGGTGCACTTCAAAACTCTTTGACATTCCCTCACATGAAAGTTACATTTGGGTATAAGTTCTGGTTCTCTTGGACCCATTAAAGCAGACAGTTCAGGACCTATACAGATTCTCTGTCAAAAGAACTGTGGAGCTGTGCAAATGAATCAACTGGATGGTTTTTCTGGAAGGACTGCATTTCTGCTTTCTGCCCTCTGGCCTGCAGCTCTCTAACTCTGCTGGAAGGACATCTAGACTGTGCCTTCCATCCAAACTGATCTCCTTGGACTTGCTAACTTGCCTTCTGTTTCCAAAGTCTCAGGGAAACATGCCAGAAGTCGCAAAACCTTGCTCTGCAGACTGCACCCCAGTGTTCAGGAGGCCCAAGTGGGTTTCTGTAGACGGGCATGCTCCATCTCTGTAAGTCTAAACTTTGGATTTGCACCTGTCCCCCTTAACCAGAAGTGACCTTTTTAGCACTACCTGCTTCTACGCGCTTTATTATATTAATTTCTTCAATATTCAATATCCCAACTTGTACTCAATGGATTTTGATTGTGGAGTCTTTTTGTGGTGTATTTACTATGTTTTTCTATATGTTATTGCACAAATACTTTACACATTGCCTTCTAACTTATACCTGTCGGCTCTGTACCAAGCTACCAAGAGCACAGGATAATTTAGGATTGTGTTGTGACTTACCCTGTGGTTACTACTTGGACAGGGTGCTTACTTCTGCCAACTAGAGACCTGATTTTTAACAGTGTTTTTTAAATCATTCACACACCTGTTTCCTAATTTCAGCCTGCCTGCTCATTGCCAGATACCAAGGGTTGAGCAGGGAAATAATTTATTGACACCTTGTCTGAACCTTGCCTTGCTGTTAGTGGTAGGTGCATACTTACCCCTACTAATAATCCACCTTCCAACACCTGTTAATTATTTCTTAGCCACCTACCATTGTATGTAATATATTGCCTCCCAAATAAACTATCACTGCTTTCAACATCTACACTGAGACAGAGGAGTAGGGGGAGACATAGATTGCATGGCTTCTCTGCCAACTCTCAAATATGAAAACATTGCTTTTTACCCCTTCCTCCACTACTTCTAGTATTACCCTCCCCAGCCCAAATATTAAAAAAACGGTCCTACTACCATCCACCATTCGCCTCTGTGCCAGTCCTTCCTTGCCCTTCCCAAAGCAACACCCTCCACTTTAACATTAAGAGCTGAGAGCCAGCACAGCACTGACAGTGCTTCTCTAGGACACACGGTCTGCACACATTTTTCCCTGTAATCATGAGTCCACAGAGACCCATAGAGGTGGCAGAACACAGCAGAAATGCATGCCTCCCTGATGACATAACAGTGGGAAACAAAGTTGGTATCCCACTTTTATTATTTCACAGCAGTGAATCATCAGATTTCAAACCGTCTATTCTTAATAATGTTACCAAAGGCAGCCATTCAAATCAGCAATCTTTTAACCCAAATGATGCATTCTCTTACATCTTTAATACTTTCAAGACCAAGAACAGGAATGTGGTTCAAGTATTTTCTAAATATCTTCTTACAGACCCAATGGAAGACTTTACAGCCTTGAATGATTTCAACAGTTTCTGAGTCGGTCTCCCCAGTTTGCATTTTTAGCAGGGATACATCAGTTTACAATCCATCGGTTGTCAAACAGAATATAGAGGATGGGTGTTGGACCTGGCACATCCTGTTATGATTACATGTGACCTTTTCCCACTCCCTCCGTTGCTTTTAGATGTTTTGGGTACTTTGCCACTGCTTATCAGTGTCAAAGTACAAGTGTTCCCTATGTAAAGTGTAATGGTAATTGGTTGGCCATGATTGGTATGTTTGCCTTACAAGTAAAGTCCCTAGTGATGTGCACTGTGTGTGCCAGGGCTACTAATGCAAAAGCGTGCGGAGAAGGGAACTCAGGCCTGCAGTGAAGGGCCTGCGCACAGTTTGCTAAGTTAGCATATTTTCCTGACAAGTGCAACCTTACTTTCCCTTGTACATACACATTGGGCACCCCTGTGGTATGTCCTGGGTAAACCCTGGGCAGGGTGCAGTGTAGGTAAAAGGCCAGACATATACTGAGGTGTGTGCTATGACCTGACAGTGAAAAACACTTCATTTCGTTTCCACTGGTGAAAGGCCATTCTGCCCATAGGACAGAATGGGGGAGGCTGGGTATTGTGGGTTTCTTAGCAAAGGGTTTTTAGATACCAGGGTTTGTAGGAGCTCTGCTATGTCACGCAAATTTGAATATACAAGAAGTCAAATGGTGCTACTAAGAGAGGGATAAGCCCCATAACCCCTTTATTTTTGTGTGGGTGAATCCCTCTCAATATACAAAATTCTATCCTAACCTAGGCACACAACAAGATAATTCAACAGTATGTATATTATTACAAAAATACAATTCAATCTTGCTGAAGTGGTGCTGATTTATCTTTAATTCGGTTTTCATTAAGCCACAACAGAAACCAACCGACACATGTTTCGTTGCATGTGGAAAATAATTCTGCGACTTCCTCAGGGCCAAATGGCGAAGTTTTAATCCATGCAATCGTGCTGCCGGTGATAATTCCAACCTGGCTGGGCTAAGCAGTTTCTGTGGTTGATTTTCTTAAAAAAACGCCAGGATGCCAATTGTGAGGATCTCTGGCTAGCACCCTTGAATAAAATATTGGATTGAAAAGTAAAAAAAACTGAGCTGCCGGTAAAGTAAGTCCCCGGCTAGCTAAAACCAAGTCCTGGAATGCTGGACTCGAGAATTCGAAGAAACCGTGTAAAACTGCAATCCTAGTTCGTGTGAGATCAGTAACATGTATGCTAATGGCTCCTCACAGCAGTCATCTGTGTTCCGCGTTGGGTCCTCCCTTTACATTACCGGCAGCTCGTTTTTTTTACTTTTCAATCCAATATTCAAGGGTATCGTTGGTGCTAGCTGGAGAACCTCACAACCGGCGAGGCTGGGTATTGTGTTTTGGTAGCCTAGTTTCGGATAAGTTTATAATGGAGAGGTGAAGCTTAGTATGTATGAACTCACAGTGTCATAACACATCTTTCCATGAAAGTGGTCATGTCACTGTGTGTTCAGAAACCACTCTTTTATAAAGTAGCTGAGTTTTGTGCTTAAAGCATTTATGTGTGTCTCTGCTGAATGTGAATGAACTGCCTGGATCTGAGAGGTGAGAGGAGCTGGGGGAGGTCTTGACTCAAGGGAAGGGTGGAGACGGCACCAGGCTGACCTCCATCTGGAGAGTAGGCGAGGAGCCCCGGGAGGTAAAGAGGCCTGGGCGGCTGCTATAAAACAATTGACTTGTCGCATGCTGAGTGATTAAGGATCCAGACCCCCAGTATCAAAGGGAGAAAGGTGACACTAGGAGGGAGACACCCAGAACTGATATAGGGATGGGTCAGGGACCCCTGAGGACAACAAATTTCAAAGAGATTAAGGGGTATAACTGTAAGAGCTGAAACCCCTGAACGTTGGAATGAAACAGAAATGGATTGAGACTGAAAAGGCTTGGACCCATTTTGTGGTCAAGAGGAACCTCTGCTAAGGAAGGAGCAACTGAAGAGACTGCTGGCGAAATACCAATTCTTGCTTCGTAATATGGGGCTGGTCTGCAGTTTGCTGTTCTAACCAAGGAAAAGGCTGCTGGGACTGTGCTTGGAGGCGCTGGGTCCCCCTGCTTGACAAAGACTGTGCTTTTTGCTGTGTTTTGTAACCCCAAGGCCCGAGGTGAGCTGGCTCCCTGTTTGGAAACACAGGAACATAAAAGTTTCCGGAGAAGTTTCAAGTGATGCCGTGGACGCGTGTTGTGGCATCTTGAGACCCTCAGAAGTTGGCCCCCGTGATCTTGGATACACGGAGGAGAAGTGAGACTCAGACGCGCTGGGTGCATGTCATGGTGCACAGGAGGCGTTAGTGAAGAGCGCCTGGTCAGCGTGTGCACCGAAGCTAGAGTGAGACTTGGATGCACAGGGTGCGTGTCATGGTGCACCGCAGGCACTGGTGGGAAGCGACTGGTCGGTGTGTGTACCGGAGGTGGAGGGAGTCTCGTATGGGCAGGGTGTGTGCCGTGGTGCACAGGAAGTGTTGGTGAGGAGCGACTGACCAATGTGTGCACCGGAGAAGAAGTGATGCTCGGAGACGGTATTGACGAGGTTGATTATTGCAATACACATTGCTAATATTGCTGCTAACGAACTACCGGACTGCCTTATGACGTCTGACATTATTATTGCATATGAAAGTACACAACTGTAGCGCTATGCATTGCATTATTTCTCCCTTACCAAGTACTTGATTGTAGTGGCCCGCATTGCATTATTTCTTCATTACAAAGTACATGATTGTAGTTACGTATTGCATTATTCCTTATTTGCAAAGAACATGATTGTAGCGGTTCGCATTGCATTATTTCTTCATTGCAAAGTACGTGATTGGGGTGTGACGCATTGCATTATTCCTTCATTGCGCAGTACATGAATGTAGCGGTACGCATTGCATTGTTTCTCCCATTGCAGGCACTGGGGTGTATCGTTACGCATTGTATTATTTCTCCTTTGCCCAGCAGAGGATTGTATCGTTACGCAGTGCGCTATTGTTTGTCCATTGCAATGCGTGTGATTCTAGCATTGCGACCAGCATAGCATTTTGAAAGTGGTGGTTGGGATTTGAATCTACCAGCCAACCGGAATAAATATTACCCTTTATTCTATGTTGGCTTATGCATTGTGTGGTCTGATCGTATATCTTTTTGTATAAAGTTTATATTCGTTTTTATCAAACTCATGTGGAGTTCATATGTGGTGTTTCTCCAGGGAGTTGCTGTGGGCGTGGTTGCACATACTGAACACTCGAGCTTTGGCGATAGGCCTGGCTGCTCGTGCCAAGCTACTAAGGGGGTGAGCAGGGCTATCTCAAACAGTGTCCTTACTTTGACTAATGTTGAGTGGGGAGCCCCAGGTCTAGCACTTGGTGACAGTAGTGTAGGACTGGGACTCCGGCTTCCAACAATAGGATATTATGCTTTGTTAACATTGTTGTCAAAATATCAAGGCCAAAAATATTGAAAGGGTAGTGCGCTGTGGCAGATATAGGTTTATTGTTCTTAACTTTGTAATCTACTCCCTTTCAGTCACCTTTTTTTACTAGGGCAACACTTCTGCAATCTCTATTTTGTAAATTCTTATTAGTAGCACTCAGAAAATATTGCAAAACCATTACTTCATTGAATATTTTGTCCACATTTTGTATCTTAAAGATCCAATTGGACTTTGCCCCCCTATACTTAGTAATGTCTTCAGAAATATGGATACCGTCTGCTAGAAAAATAGGGTTACTTTATCCCCCTTCAGTGACTTCTGAGAAGTCTTCCAAATGCGAAGCATGTGTCACGCTACTTGCTTGCAGATAAGTGGAAGTTGCCAATATATTTGGGGCTGATGATGATCAGTGGCGGCTCCTCTGCTAAGGCAGAGGTGTGTCGCCCCACTGCTTTTAGCAGTGGAAATTAATGAAATATGAAATAATAATACCTGTATGTTATTAACATTTCATTAGTTTCTGCTACAGCATCTTTGTGGAGCGGGTAAATGCTGCTCTGCTCTCAGAGCAGGTGGCAGGAGTGGTGGGCCCACAGTAAGTGCACAATGACTGATTGGCCAGCCCTCTCGCGCCGGCCAAACAGTCATGTATAGTTTGTATGATCTCCACTCAGGTTGCATTATAGCCTGGGTAGAGAAAATGCTTAGGCCCACATTCCCTGGTTGGAAGATGAACCACATTGCTCAGACCAATCACAATGCTGCTTTGCAGTGTGGTGATTGGTAAGGGAAGCCTGAATGTGCTCCCAGTTCCCGGCTGTGCGAGAGGGTTCAAGAAGACGGAGGAGAGACGCAACAAAGATGGAGGAGAGATACAGCAAAGAGCTACATTTTCTTTCTCCATTATTCTTTACAACCCATCCCCCACCAAGATCCGCCCCAGCCACCACTGATGATGATAATGGGTAGAGCCCTTAGCCACTATTGGAAAAAAAATGAATCCACATACAAAACCTAATGAAATGCCAAAACATGAGTACCTAAAAGCTGGCTTTTAATTATCTGATAGAAGTAATGTTAACTTAGCTGTGTGTGTCATAGGTCAACCAGGATAATGTCAGGGTTTAATGCCTAATAACAAAATCAGAAACATATGCCGGTTGAAGATCAAATCAAAACATGGAGTGTTTATTTAATGCAGGTGAGTCACTGCTAATATGCAGCAACCCCAAAAGTAAGAGTATAAACATAAAGTCTAGTACAAGCAAAAGGGTGTAAAATGAATCTGACTTGCATAGCAAGCATACACTTGCTGAAGAAGGGAGTCTCAAATATCTGTAAAATATGTCAAGCATGAAAGATCTCTAATGTGACATTGGAGGAGCCATATTTTGCTGAGCAGGTTCATAAACCTCCAGTACAGTTTTTTACCCCAAATTGAGATAAAATGTTAATTACAACAGAAAATACAACTGAAGTTAAACATGAAACAAAAGCAAAGGAATTGCAGCAGAAATGTATGCAAAGAAAAATCTGTAACTCATGACAGCCGGTCTAATAGTTATATTCAGCATAACAACATTATGAAGTGGGCTCAGCAGTGGTGTAAGGATGTACGTGTTTTTTGTTGTAAAACCTGCGTTGTAAAGGCACTGCGTGGTAAAAGTTGCGTGGTAAAGTATGTTTCCCGTGGTGTAACAAAACTTGAGGGGGCCCATGCAAAGTACATTGAAGGGGATACCCTTACGTGCCAATCACCTAGCACTTTAGCTGAGGGGGCCCCCTGAAGCTAGCTCCCCCATTCTGCAGGGACTGTGGGGCTTATGTTACACCAGTGAGGCTCAGAAAAACTGAAATGCTGTACCAAACTGCTAATATATCCGATAATCTTGAGGTAAAAATAGTGCATGATGGCTACTACTCTGAGAACAAAGACCCACTGTAATTGGAAATACTTAAAGCAGGGCCGGCGCTAGACATGGGCTGGGTGGGCAGCTGCACAGGCACGCTATCAGGCCAGAAGGCCACCCTATCGACCAATCCACCTGTTCATCCATTGCCCTCTCTCCCATCTGATCACATTAAGAAATGCATTTTTTAAGCAAGGTATCTTGACCTCGCTGGCCCTAGGGCATGCTGGAATTGCATGGGGTGCAGGCAGGGCCGGACTGACTACCAGAAGTTTTAGAATGCAGCCGAGCTGGGGTCTGATTTCACTGCGGTGGGGGCTGATTTCTTTGCAGGTCCCCATCAACTAAATCAGTCCCCAGCTCAGCAGCATTCCAAAATGCCCAGTATCCAGCACGGCCCTGGGTGCAGGGGTGGGGGAAAGGAAACAGTGGTGGAGATGTGAGCAGCATCAAACCAACAATTGTGTTGACTCCCAAAGTCAGGGACAGGGCAGCACCTATCTTAAAAATTTCCCTGAAGTCTTCTCTGCCATTTCTGTTTTGGGTTGCCAGGTAACAGAAGGCCCCTTTGTTTCAGGTACCATCTGAACATTATCAGGTGATGAGAGGTGGAGGGAATGGGAATGGCGAGGGAGTAGCCAGATCAAACTGCCATGGCAGCAGCTTTTAGCACAGTGCACTCCCTTGGGCCTTGAAGCCCTGGATCAGGCTGCAAGGTCCTCACATGGGGCCCTCTTCCCTGGGAACTGCAGCTATTATCCAGTGCTACCACCCCAAGGGCAGGGGGCCCTGTCTTGGCCTCGCAGCGTTACACTTAGGCAGTGAAGCCCAGGTGATGACTTGCAGGGCATGGAGTCGTTTAATGGAACAGGGAAACCAGATATAAGTCTTGGCATCTGCTCTAAATCCTATGATTCTGGGCAAATCACTTAAATCTTCCCATCCCTTAAAAAAGGACCTTTTGTAATGTAATTGCTCATTGTGTACTCGTGTAAAGTGTTCAAAAGACCTGGAGCCAAGTTAGCACTATACAATACTGCAAAAAAAGGAAAACAGATCATGTCACAGTCACCGCACGTCCTGGCACTGTGCATCATGCATGACTCTCAAGTTTCCAGACTGCCTGTGTGCAGGAGCATCGAGCGGGGTTGAAGTTCTTGATGGGCCTCTTCGGTCTGCAACTCCGCTGACAAAGGCTCATAATTAACCTGGGTTGAGTGAGTGGATGGATTGATGGATGAGTGAGTGGAAAGAGGGATGGATGGATGAGTAAAAGGGTGGATGACAGATGAGTGAAAAGGATGGATGCATGGAAAAAATGGGTCGATGGATGGACAGAGTGAGAGCTTCGTAGATGGGTGAAATCATGGATAAGGGGGTGGATGGATGAATGAATAAGTGAAAGGGCGTATGGATGGATGGCTGAGTGAAAGGGTAGGTGAGCGATATCAAATTAAATTGACATAAAATGTATGAATGGATGAGTGAAAATGTATATGGATGAACGAAAGGATGGATGGGTGAGTAAAAAACTGAACATATTGCTGATGAGAAAAGAGCTGGATGAGTGAAAGGGTTAATGGATGCATGAGGAGGTGGATGGGTAAATGGATTAGTGAAAGGATGGATGGCTAAGTGAAAGGATGGGTAGATGAGTGAAAGGGAAGTCATAGGGATGGATGATTGACAGGATGGATGAGTGAATGGATGAATGAAAAAATGGACGTAAGGGTGGGTGAGCGAAAGAATGCATAGATGAATGAAAGGGCGGGTGGAGAGATGGAAGAAATGATGATGGATAAGTGAATGGGTGGACAGATGAGTGAATGGGTTGATGGGTGAATGAGTAAGTGAAAGGATAGCTGGATGATGCAAGGGTAAATGGTTGGATGGATGAGTGAAAAGAAGGATGGATGATGGAAAACTGTGAAAAATGAAAGACTGGATGAATGGATGAGTGAAAGGATGGATGATTGGAAGGCTGGATGGCAGGTTGGACGTTCAAAATGGTGGAAGGAGAGATGGATAAGTGAAATGATGGAAATGTTTGTAAATGGATGGATAGGTTTGGATAATAATGGGCACAAGGATGAACAGTCAGACTGAATTGTGGAAGATTAAATGATGGACAAAATAATAAATGGATGGCAAAATGTAAAGGTGAAATGGAAATATCAGTGGGTGGATAAAAGCTGTCAACTGTCTTATTCTCACAACTGGCTCCATTTAGGTTTCCAAAATAAGTTAATCATCAAACTTTCTTTTCTGTCACAGTAAAAGCGATTTATATGACAAATGTCACTTTTACAAGTACAGACTTCCACCAAAGGAGATCTGAAATTGCTTCTTTATACCTCAAGTAGTTAATCCTGCTGTTATTTCCTCGTATTCTGGAATGCGCCTTTTCATTTTTCCATCATAAATGCAGGAGGATCCAAATGAAAGAACTAGGTAATTTCAGTGATACCAAATAAGGCTAATAGGGGCAGATTTACAAGCCATTTGCGCCACTTTTGCGTCACTTTTCCCATGGTAAAAATGACGCAAAAGTGGCACGAGCGACTTGTAAATCTGCCACATAGTTCCGATATTTCACTTTATGTCACTTCACGTCTTGTGATGTCACACAAACACTAGAGGGGTCTCACCTTTTCCCTTTCGCCCAGGGCCCCAAAAGTCCTAGGACTTCCCCTACCTTAAAGCATATTTATTCAAATACATAAGTTTCTGTCACTAAAGTAGAAGGAAGACACATATGCCTTAAAGGCAGCACAATATCTGCTCTTAGCAGCCATTTGTCTTCAGCACCATGCATGCCACACCTCTCACTTTCTTTTCTCCCGGTCCAATATTCCTCTAAATAAAAATGTTCAAGTGATACACTAGGGACACAGACCGTATTGCTTCATTTGTATGTATACCCTTCCTCTGTGATCCAAGAAAGTTGGGAGCATATTTTCAACAAACAGCGATATTTATCGCCAGTAGGGTTAGCGGCAATATTTTTATCGCCACGCATCACGGGATGTTATCGCTGAGATAACGTGCTATTAGCAACGTTTATCTCAAAAGCGATAAAGTTCCCGGCGATAGCGGCAAAATCCGTGAATATCGCTGAGAATAAAGCGATATTCACGCATTATCGCTAACAGGGTCTTGGCCATTATATCCACCTCCCATTGGATATAATGCCTAAAAACTGGTCTGAACAGGTGTTAGTTTGTGGAGATATTCGCTCTTAGCGCGAATATTTCCATCACTACGCCTGTGTTGGTAATAGGCGATAGCGATGTTAGCGACTGCTTTCAGTCGCTAACAGGTTGGGTACACCCACTTTGCATGTCATTAGCGATAAATATCGCTGACATGCAAAGCGGGCCCCATACCGCTCACTATCGCCTACAAGCTGTCGCTAACTGCTGTTAGCGACAACTTGTTAATAGGGCGATAGTATTATCGCCGCTTAGCTGCCGAAAACAGCCGCTAAAGATGCGAAAATTGCCTATCGCCCGCTTGATAATATGCCCCTTGGCGTTTTGAAATGCATGTGATAGCCGTCAGATTTCTCCAGTCTGCTTGTCAGTTTCCACTTATTGTTCCAGCTCTGCTTAACTTCACAAAGAGTCTTCTCATCTTTCTTTTCTTATACTGATGAATAGCCCAACACAGCCAAAAGACTACCTGCCTCTGATCTATTAACTGCAGGGGCTAGCGGTCTTTCCACTGTCTCTCTTGAAAGCTTTCGATGTTCGTATTTCCACTATCTTTATTTAAAGTATTCGCGCACTCAGGTGTCTTTGACTCTAGAGCGTTGATGGCAATGTATTTTTTCAGTTGTAGATGTTTAATTAATTTGTAAAGAAGTTGTATTGGCTCATGTTTTACTCTGCCTTTCCTTTCGTTGAAGTTTGGAGCAAATATTCCAAGTTGATATTTTCCTAATTGTAGTGTTAAGCGGAGTTGAGCAAGAGACAGCGGATCATACCCCCAGATTCATCAAAGTCCCGTTTTGCGAGTCCTTAATAGCGATTATTAAGGAATCGCTATTAAAGACTCGCAAAACGGGATTCATGTAGAAATCGCAAAAAAATTGCTATTCCTACAGCTTCCTTATTTGCGATTAGCAATTTGCTAATCGCAAATAAGGATGCGATTTCAAGGGTGCCAGGGGTGTCCAAAGGACACCCTGTAGCACCCCTGAAATGTAAATGTAGACTGATGTTGCGTACACACATGTCCAAAGGACATGTGTGTGTGTAATATCCAACTTAGAAAAATGCATTATAGTGCATTTTTCTGAGTTTTCACTATTTACCACGAAGTTACACTTCGTGGTAAATAGCGGCCCAATATTGCGATTTCGCAATTTTTAAAAGGTTCATGAATAGCATTTAAGGAATCTCTAATTGAGATTCCTTAAATGCGATCGCAATTTGAGAAATCGCAATTATTTGCGATTTTTCAAATTGCGAGTTCATGAACCATTGATGAATCTCAAATGCCATTTTTGCGGGCGCAAACGGCCGAATTTTGCAATTCGTACCGTTTGCGCTCGCAAAAATGCTTGATGAATCTACCTGCAAGTCTTGTAAGTGTTTTTCTATTTGGTCCCTGAAGTCGCAAATCATGTGCACTGTTATAATTTGCCCGATACACAATTTTTAGGAATACCTGCTAATTCCCTAAGAAAAAATACACCCAATTCATGTCTCATTAAAGTTAAGCTCTATTTACAGAAGACAGGAGATGGCTTTTGTTCAAGATTTTTCAGCACACGCACCATCTCTAAAATGCATTACATGCACGCATTTCTATCAGCAATTATAATGAAAACATACATTGCTAAATTTTTCATAATTAATTATTTAATACTATGAATAATGCATTGTCTACAATATCGCTAGTTGAGCATGTTGTTGTTAATTGAGTAATTTTGTAAATGTTGGATAATTTCAAAGCAGTTGATGGAATTTTAAGTGTTGCTGTAATGCATAAATTAATGTTTAACAACAAAGACTATTCTCTAAATTTAATAAACAGCGTTGCAGCCATAGAATGTTCTTTTATCTCTGCATTTGAGAGCTGCTTTTAATGTCTGGTTCCCTGTGAATTTGCATATATTATCCAGCACGCATATGAGCTGAATCAACTGGGGAAATGCCAGGATTTACTTTATAATAGCTAATTGGCTCTGTCAAACTTCAAAACGCGAAATTCCGTTTTCTCATAAAATAAAATAGATGGTTTAAATGCAGTTTAGGTTTTGGACCGCATTCGGTAAACTTAAAAAAAAACGCAGACTGTCCACAATGGTCAAACATAAATTTGCTCATTATCACCTAAAAAATTAGCTCAACGGATCAGTTTTATGCTCATCTGGTGTGTAAATTTCTTAGGTAATGGCATACAAACATCTTTGATCACCACATGCAATATAAAGTTTTATGTTGATATATATTTATTATTAACAGATTTATGTTGACTTTGCCCGTTAGGCAGAAGAATATTTTATCAGCAGGATTAGGGGAAATAAAAATGCCCCGGTTACTTACCAGTAGTTTTCATTACCCTTAGTCCATCTGGTCCTCATCAAAGTCATTTCTAACGAGGTGGCTGTAACCTAACAACAGGAAACAGGGTTGGAGGATCCAAAAGAAGTTGGCCTCACTCAGCCGACCTGGGTGTGATAATGGATGCTGGCACTCTTAGCTCTTCCTGTATATATCCAAGCCCTGTCAAAGGACTGAAACGAATGGTGGGTGCATTTTCAATCAATCAATCAAACTTGATTCATATAGTGCTGCTAATCACCTGATAGGGTATCCAGGATCCTTCAGGTCCCAGAAGGATCATTTGAAAAGCCAGAGTGTTTTCAGAAATCTGGGAGAGAGTAGATAGTCTGGAGCTGGGGGAGGCTGTTACAATTCTTTACTGTGACGTAAGAGAAAGAGCATCCTTCACTTCTGCTTTGGTGGATGCAAGGAGTGTGGGCAAGTGCAAGGGATTCGTATTGTAAATATCTTGATGACTGGTGGAAGTTCAGGCAGTGGTTGATGTAGGTGGGTCCTTGGTTGTCTAGAGCCTTGTGTGTGTGGGTCAGCATCTGGAAGTGGCATCTCTTCTGTACAGGGAGAAGGTGGAGTTGCCTGAGGTGGGGTGTGATGTGGGTTTGTCATGGGAGGTTGAGAACGAGTCCTGATATGGTGTTTTGTATGGTTTGAAGTCTGTGTAGGAGGTGTGTGGTGATTCCCCATAGATGGCGTTGCCATAGTCCAGTGATGAAGGAATGTGTCATGGTGCATCTGGTGTGCAGGGGTAGCCACTTAACAATCTTACATAGAATTTACAGGGTGAGGAAAAAGGCAGAGGAGATGGCGATGATCTATGATTTCATGGTCAGCTTGTTCTCTATGATGATTCTGAGGTTTCTGGCATAGTCTGTGGGTGTAGGTGTGAGAACCAGGTCTGAGGGCCACCAGGTGCCACTCCATGGGTTCTTGTTGTTGCCAAAGAACATTTCTTCCATCTTGTCTGCATTCACCTTCAGGCAAATGTTCCTCAGCTAGTTGGCAAAAGCTGGTATGCATCTGTGGAAGTTGGTCCTGGTGGTAGTAGGGTCATCGGACATGAGAGGATAAGTTGGGTGTCACCTGCGCAAAACATTATGTTGCGTCCCTGAGATCTGAAGATGTTGGTGAGTGAGGCAAAGTGGGCATTGCAGAGCGCAAGTCTGAGGGATGAACCCTGTGGGACACCACTGATGATATCCTTGAGTTTGGAGGTAAAGGGTGGTAGGCGGACCCTCAGAGTTCTTCCAATGAGGAAGGAGATGATCCATCTTTGTGTGTCTCCTTGGATGCCGATTTGGTGGAGTCTTTTGATCAACGTGTGGTGTGATACTGTGTTGAAGGCAGCTGAGAGATTAAGGAGTTTTAGAACTGCTGTTTCCCGTTGTTTGAGGAGGGTTTGGATGGATGCAGTTGGTGGGTGTGATCACTGTGGTCTTGGTGCTGTGAATGCTGCGGATACCATATTGGGAGGCGTTGAGTAGCTGGTTCTGCTTGAGGTGTGTCAAGAGTTGCATATTGATTGCTTTTTCTAGTACCTTGGCCTGGAATTATTGCAGGTAGATTGGCTGGTAGTTTTTGAATTCATTGTTGTCGGCAGGAGGGATTTTTGAGAAGTTTTCTGCTTTGACATGTTTCCTGGCATCTCTAAATGTTGCGGTGGTGATTGAGGTGTTGAGCAGCATTGTGAGTTATTAGCCTATCCTTTGGCTTCTGAGGTTAAAGATGTGATGTGGGCAAGTATCTGTGGGAGCTCCCCAGTGGATGGACTTCATGTTGGAGGTGGTGTTCCGGGTGGAGAGGTGGTTCCAGGTGGTCAGTCTGTGGTTCGTGTCAGTTGATGTGAGTGTGACTCTGTCAAGGAAGACCGTGGGTGAGGGCTGGGGATCAAAGTTTCTGTAAATGTTTGCGAGATTGTCATGGAAGAAGTCAGTGAAGTTGTTGCACAGCTCTTGTAAGGGGGTGATGTTGTTTTCGTTGGCAGCATGGTTGGAGACTCCTTAATGATATTGAAAAACTTCCTGCTCTATTTGGTGCTGGTTTTGATGCATGCAGCTAGGACTGTCTTATTTTTTTTGCCCTCAGCAGGTGGTGGTAAAGGTTGAGGGAGGTTTTGAAGGCTGCGCTGTCAGAGGTGATCTTGCTGGCATGCCGTCTCCTCCCCAGCTGTTTGCTGTTACTCTTCACTGTTCTGAGTTCTTGGGTGTAGCAGTTGGCTATTTTGGTGTATCTTCTCTCTTTTTTCTGTTGATGGGGTGATGCTGTCGGCTCAGTTGGTGATCCAGGAATTGAAGTTATTAAACCCCTGCTCAAGATTGGTGGTGATTGCTGGGTTGGATGTGTTGAGGGTGTCCATCGAGCTGGTCTCAGAATTTTGTACCCCACTACTGTGGAGCTCAGGCCATTTTGGGGTTAGCAGTGTGGCGACTGAAGATATTGATGTGGAAAATGGAGTGATCAGTCCATGTGAGTTCTGTGACATGGCTGTATAAATGATGTGAGGACTGCAGTGATGATGTCAGGGGTGGAGTCGATGGCTTGCTTCTTGTGTGGTGTCTCTGGGGTTTGGTATGGTGCTTTGGGGTACAATGGAGATTTTGGTGAAACAGGAGAAAGTACACCTGGTGCAGGAGACAGGTCCTAGTGTAGAGATCATGGTGGCATTTCAGAAGTGTTTGCTGGGGTGTCCGGTGTTCAGGGCACAGAGGAAGGCAGTGCTATAGGTTTGAGAGGGCTGGGGACCTGGGAATCTGGGGTCCTGGTGCTGGGCATGATCCAGGTATGGACAGGTGCAGATAGGCTTCCCTTTTTGGCATGCCTACAGCTCAACATCAGCATCACTGTGCTGCGGCCTCCATTAAGTAGGTCCTAGGAGGAGGGAGGTGAGCTGGGAGGTGGCAGGCAGGGCTTGGCAGAAGCCAAGAAATAGGAAGAAGGAAACAGGCAGTGAAGGCACAGAGATGAATTTGTTACTAAGAAGGAAAAGTCACAGCAATCATCAGAAAAAAAGGAATAGAACAAGGAAGACAGTGGCAAAACAGATATTAAGAAGGAAAGAATAAGGGCAATCAGCAGAAAAGGGCAAAAAAATGAAACAGACAGTGGCAAAATGGATGAAAGGCAAGGCAATAGAATGAAGCAATATAGCAATAGTGCATCTGGAGCTGGATCACACTGCAGCAGCAGCACAAGCAAGAGCAGGGTCTGATCTCTTAATGACTGGAACAAGAATGAGATGGACTAAGGGTAAGAACAATTACAGGTCAGTAAGTGGGGCATTACCCTTACCACTTTCATTCTTTTCCCATTTGCTACTAATGAGGTATACCAAAACTAAAGTTCTTTCGCTCATTCATCAAACATCCTCAACCAAATATACACATCACAATAAATCACATTTGCTACAGCCAAATGAATTGAATTTTTGAACAGAGAAAAAATACAACCCCAGACTACAACCACTGACACATTCATTCATAGACTGATTACACAACTCATATATCCAGTCACTCATCCATTCAGCCACTCACTAACCCACTAACTCATTGACACAGTTAGTAACCAACTGTCTCATAAATACATCTAGTACTACATAATCGTACCCATACAAATATTCAGACACTTATTTATTTCCTAATACAGGCACACAAATGTGCACTCAGTCACGTACACAGTACCTTACACAACCAGTCAACCACACATACAATCACTAACATCCCTTTCCCATGTAAGTACTGATACACCCAATCACTTACCGAAACAGCTAGAAGCATATTCACTAACTCATGTAAACACTGACACATACTTACTTACGAAAACAGCTACTAACACAGCCAGTCAGTTACTTATATAGTTATTGCCAATCATATTCAATATTACACACAGCCACTGACTAAGTCAGTTCTTCACCTATACAGGCACTTACACAGTCAGTACATCATTGATTCAGATACACACATGCTTATTCATCTATAAAGATGCTCATATGCCCATTTAAACACTGATTCAGACTCTGACACACTAAGTCACACAATGGGGTATACAGTACTGTGCCTAGACAGACAATGATGCAGGCACTAACACAACCTGGGACACAGTGATTCATACACTTATACATCATGTGCACACTGATACATAGAGTAACATACCAAGGCTTTCACTGACACACCCAGAAACTTTTCTATACACTATTGTACCCACACACACGATAATATGGCCAGTGAAACAGCCAGACACACACTGATGCAAACACTGCCATAGCCACTGACTTACTCATAGAGGTACTTGCACACATATTCACCAGCTATTTAGGTACTCACACAGCGCCCAATGTAGGTAATCTCAATTTACCGATTCTTAAATACCGAATTTTACCGATTCAGTATTTAGGAGTCGGTAAATATGATGTAGGTAAGAAATCGGCAAAATGTACCGATTCTGCAATATTCCTTATTTCCGAATCGGTAATACCAATTCAGTAATAAGGAATACCTTCCCATTCATTCCTATGGGCCTTGAGGCCCATTGGAATGAATGGGAAGCCATTCACTATTACTGATTCGGTATTACCGAATCAGTAATAGCGGGAGCATATTCAAGGGTGGCAGGGTGTCACATTGACACCCTGTTGCACCCCTGAATCGTGCATGTGTGCACATTTGGCACACATACATGCCCTACGGACATGTATGTCTGCCACATGGCACTTTGAAAAAATCAAATAATTGCTTTTTTAAAGGTATTCAGTATTTACCACCAACTTGCAGTTGGTGGTAAATAACGAATCCTTAAAGCAAAAATGCACTCAATTAAGGATTCGGTAACTGACCGATTCCTTAAAATAAGGAATCGGTATTTTACTGATTCCTTAAAATAAGGAATCAGTAAATTACCGAATCCTTATTTATAGCCTCCTACATTGGGAAGGGTTAAATATCAGTCGGTAAGGGGAAATTCAACGATTTTCGGCCGTTACGGACCGGTATTTAGCTACCTACATCTGGCCCACAGTTAGTAATTCACTCACACAACTGCTCACATTATCAGTCAATTGATCATACAGTCTCTTACACCGCCATTTGGGCAGATTTACTGCTGTTTACATATCCAGTGACTAACATATATACACACCCACTTACCCATCCACTCACTCATCCCTGCAGCCAGTAACACACCCAGTCAAACACTTATACACACACTCACCCACCCAATCCCTAACTTATGCACGTACGAACCCACACAGTGTCTGACCTATGCAGCAAGTCACACAAATACTCACTCAATCATACAGACATTCACACAACCATAAAACCACTCACCCAGCCTGTTACTCACTCATACAGGCACTCAGTCACCCATATAGATACTCACACACCCAGTTACTCACCTATATAGCCACTCAGACAATCACACACTCAATTACACAACCACTGACACACCCACCCACTCAACTATATAGCCACTAAAACAGTCACTCACAGTAATACACAACCACCGACACACCTACTCACTCTCCCATATAGACACTCACACACACAGTCACTTAGTCATACAGGCAATCATACACGTAGTTATTTACCCATACAGCCACCCATACAGTGAGTCACTTGTTCATACAGCCACTCACATATCTACTATTTCACACTTAGGATAGGCCACACCCCCACTTGTTCCCTCAAATAGCAATTGATACAGTCACACAATCATGCTGCCACTCCCACATGTAGACAGTCACTCAAAGAGCTACTCACACCCCTCCACTCACCTCTAGAAACACAAACATACCCAGTCACTCATCCACCTAATCACTCACTCATGCAAACACTCTGACACAAATATGTATTAATGAAAAAAACAAAAGGCTAAAGTGACGTTTTAGTTAGGTGAATTTATCAGTGACAACATTATTAATGTTTTGAACTAAAAAATGTTTGATTTATAGTTTACATAGTGGGCAGTAACTACCATATAACTTTTCTACCTAATTCTGTGCAGCCTGTGTTTAGCTACTGGGTGTAAGTGTTTACAAAACGTATGTGCTCCTAATACATCAAAAGTGTGTAGAGTTATTGAACATTGTTAGAAATATGGTTTCTGGTTGTCAGAGTATGCACCCTGTACAAGCAGGAACCACCGCTCTAATCTAGGTAAGCTAGATACACACTAAAAGAAAACTGAAAGAAACCTATGCCCATCCTCTGGTAGCTTGGCACAGGGCAGTCAGGCTTATCTAAAGAGGCAATGTGGGAAGTGTTGTGCAACATACACAACAACAGTAACACAAAGAAAATGCCACAGAAATACGCCACACAGGGTTAGACAAATAGTTTGCATTTTTATGAGTAAAGTAAGACAAAAATGAAAAAATTCCAATTACTAGAACCAGGGTTATGGCTTTTTAAAGAATACATAAAAAAGTAGTGCTCAGAAGCAAAGAGTTGCCATTGATGGTGCCTCGCCAATTATTTAGGGAACTGAAATTGCTACTTCAGGAATTGTATGGGGAACAGGTAAGCATAGAACAGCACTAACAAACTCCAACACCCTGTAATGGAGGGAGGGTTGGATGCTCATGATCTTGAATCTTGTTATTAAGCCTGAGCAATGAAGTTGTCTGCAATCCGTACTCCACAAAGCATGCTGAGTTCTAAAAAACTCTGCTCCGGGTAGAAGAGCTGAGATTTTTACCTCACTTGTGTTCCCCAATTTCAAGTTAGCTAGCGCAAGTGAGGAAAATATATCTCCCGGTGAGACTTGTCCTCGCTCACACTCCCCAACGCCAAGCTGGCAAGTGCGAGCGAGAAAAATCTACCTCCCGGCGAGATTCCTCAATGCGGGTGGTCAATTTCTCAGTGCGGGGTGTCGTGGGTGGCCGCGACCGCTCGCATTGAGAAACCGTCTGTTTGCATTGAAAAAGTTGCCGCTTCAGTAGAAAATCTACTCAAGTGGCAGAAAAAAAGCAGCGCCCTCTTGTTCTGTGCATGGTGCCCTTCATGTTGATTTTCGAGTGTATGACATACACCGGGCAAAGAAAATCATTGCGAACAGGCATTACCAAGCGCACTCTGTTGCTTGGGGAACTCCACGTAGCACAGCAGAATGTTTTGATCACTTTGCAGAGTTCCATGCAGTGGAACTCCACAAACTACTCCCAGGCTGGTGCCTCAAATACAATGGTCAGACAAGTGGGTTTACAGTCAAATGAACCCTGAGGAGAGTGTTATTGGTTCACTGCCTGATTTGCAGGATGTTATGAAAGTCTTCTTGCTTCCTCAGTGTAGACTGCCTTCAATTTTTCAAGAGCTTCTAGAAAAAAGCAGTGCTGGTGACGTTGCCTGTAGCATATCTGAATTCAGGTACCTTATTTGCCTAATATGCCATTAAAATGAAAATAGTGGCCCAAGTAGGAGTGTTAGCAGGGATTGAAAGGTGGAATACCTTTTGGGTTAACCATATTGGGGATTTTTATCGGAATGTATTATTGCTTAGGTTTGAAGACCTGGCTGAAGAAGTTGATATGTCTAGAGGCAATGTTTAGTACATAGGGGATTGGTTGCAATTATAAGGACTTATTGGAGAAATGTATATGCTTAACCTGTCATGTATAAGGTGTATCAACCACTCTGTACAAGAATAGGGTGTATAAGAGAGGTCACATATCTATTTGGTGTGATTCATGCAAATATTCTTTTTCCTCTTGCTGAGTTGAAAATACAATTGGAGAGAGACTTTGAGCTCCAAATTAATGAGGTGGACTGGGATAGGATTGTAGTATATGCACCAGCTGTCTCTAGAAATGCTAGGTTCAAATTAATTAATTTCTATATCATGCATAGAGCTTAAGTAACACCTGGCAGGATTAACAAGTTCCATGTGACTGCTGCCGCAAAATGCCTTAGAAGTGGAAAGTTGGGGCAGGAATGTTCCACATGGTATTGTATTGCCCTCCATTAGCAGGGTTCTGGAAGGAAGTAATATATTATATTAATGAAATAACCTTATGGGATATCCCTTGTACACCCTTGGCCTGCCTCCTAGGGGGTACCCTCACCCCACAAATAAAACAATTACTAGATTTACTGACTTGGGTTTGATTCTGGCAAAACGAGAATTGGCAATGCTCTGGAACTTGGCGCTTGATCCTCAAATTACTAGATGGCGTGGGGAAATGGTTAAATGGGCCATTAAGGAGAGTGCTGAATTATTTCGTGAGATAAAGAGAGAGCAAAGAAAAATTGAAAGGGTTAAAGCATGGGAACACCTGGTGGACAGTTTGTTGGTGGTAAGAGCAGATACGGATTTGTCGAATAGCTCCCTGAGTGGTTGTAAGTAAAAGAAGGGAAATCTAGTTTTATACAGATATAATGGTTGATAATGGGTACTACTTTGATCTGTTTGCTTATGTGGAATATGTTGGCACTTTACTTATGACTGATTTACTTGAATTGGGGTAACTGTGGGTAGGGGGGTTGATGTTATAGTTTTATTGTAGTAGATTTAGTGGAACAAATAATTCCTTCAAGAGGCTTGCGAGAGTCAGACACACAATCCACCACGCATAGTTTGAGGGCAGAACTTCCTTTCACACTCTTACATCAGCTCATGAGACTGTACATCACAAATTGTGGTGATAATAACTATCTTATAGAAATTTTGAAGGAAATCTAATACCACAGATTATCTGAAAAAGACATAAAATAAGTATTCAAGACAATGGTGCAAACCTAGAATTTTCTTTTGTACGTTTTTGTGATCTGCGCGACCCTGCTAATTACTCGTAGAGGTTCACAAGAGTAAAGACACAACCATCAAAGAGATTATCATTGATTAACATCAGTGTCATTACTTGCAAAAGAAAGAAGTCACCCTATTTGTGTCATTTGTGTTTTGGCTTTTGGTGTGAAAAGTCCTAACAAAATCCTCTTCTTTGCAGCTTCGAAATCTTTAGCAAAAAATTTTAATTTAATTTTTCCGACTCCGATGAGTAGGTAAGTATACTTGTAAAGCGCACTGTCACTCCATCTCAGAGTGTCCTGGCGCTGTATACCGCTGGGGAACCCATTCTGGATTTCCCTGTGAGATAGTCCCTCCTGAGCACCTCCAAGGTGAAGCCAGGCATCCCCGGCGTTGATGGGGCCGTAGTGGAGATTAAGCAAGCTGTTGCCCAGAGTTGCAGAGTGGGACCCATGGTTAGCGTAGGCAGCTCAGCGAGAATTATCGAGTCTGCGGACATTGACCCAAGACCCTGCCGCATCGGGAATTGAACCCTGGTCCCGGGCCGATCTCTGCTTCAGGGTCTGCCACTTATAATCAGTGAGCCACACTTCTCCACATCAGTGAGCCACACTTCTCCATCAGCAATTGTACCACCTCAAGCTGCTCAACCTTCAAAAGAGTCACTGGTTTGGCAGTTTTTTCATGTGGGACCAGGTGGAAAAAAGACATCTGAAAAGTTTGTTACTTGCAAACTTTGTAAAAAAGAATTTAGCAGAGGACAAAGAAGCAGAACAGCATGGGCACTGCACTGGCATGTGTCAGCATTTAAGATCTATGTGTCCGTAGAGACTTGTCTGTGCAGAGATAGCTCACTCTGTGAAATGGATAGCACTTCAAGAGTTTCTATTTCTTTTGCACCTAGGGATACAGTAACACCTCAAATACTGTCTGGTCAGGCTGATACTAATCCAGCCTATTTAAACTAGGTTCTCTAGAGCTGCCCGTGCAAGAAAATGATGTTTTCTCCAGAAGTGAGTAGAACTGCCCAGGAAAAGCTTAGAAAGAGAAATAAAAGCAAAGCCCGCCTCACCACCAAAGGGAAAAGTTTTTTTTGTGTTGTATTATATCCCCCCAAGTCATTGTTTCCTGCTTTTTATAAAAGCAAATTTAATGCATTTTTCCCATTTGTTGAAGAAGCATCATGTTTTTGTTTTCTCTCCTTAAGAATAAAAAAAACCTTGTAAATTCATTTTCTACTGCATTTATATTATAATCTCTTTTTTTAAAAGGGAGCTCAAGACCAAATTAATCATATTCTTCTATACTTTTCTCAAGTTCCACATTATAATCCATCTACACATTATATTATTTAGTATTATCTTTCTCAACATATATTTTTATGTTTTACTCAACGGTTTGAATAGTATTTTTGGTTGCAATTTCACAATAATTTCTGTTTTATAGAAATTTAAACATTGCCTTATCTCTAGAAAGTTCCCTAAGGTCACAGATGTAGATGTTAGAGGAGTATGAGGAGAGACTACCTCTCTATTGACAATCCTGCACAGGGTGAAATCTGTGAAAAGTTGGATGAGGGGAGGGGCTGACCATTCCTCTAAAAAATCTTTGTTGTATAACTGACCTAGATACTTGACTCACCAGTAAGACTTGTATTTTAAAAGATTGGTGTCCATATTAGATTATGGCTGAAAGATGGATAATTCTTGTGATACCTCTCTTTATTAAATTATTAATTAGTTTGTTGGGGAAGAGATATCCCCTGCCACATACGCTAAGGTTAAAATAGAGGATAATACCTCTGCACAATAGAGTATAGTTAAATGCTAAAATCATCATTTCAATTTTTCTTGAAATTATTTTTGCTTCATATTCGAGTTTTAAAACAGACTAGACTTTCCATTGAGACATCTGCACAGGGTAATAAGTGTACATAGTAGAGTATGGGGTTGTATACTTCTGTCCATCTAGATTTCTGTCTTCAATGAGGCATTGACTTAATAAACTTGAAAAATAACTCTGCTCTGAACTACAACAAGCTCCCTGGTAGCAAAGGGACTGCTTCTGTCCTAATACTTATTCACATGCTAAAAAGGTTGTGTACTACAGTGAGGGGACAGACTGGTCTGGTATGTTTGTTTATATCTCTGTCGAGTGTGTTCACTGTGTGCAGCAGGGTGTGGAGAGGCGCTGATGTCTGTGCTAAAAGTTCTTCCTATAGTGATATCTTTTTGTAGCATGGAGTGTAAATACACTAACCTCTTCACAGATAATTGTCAATTGTGTCATAGCTGTATAGAGCATAGTATAAAGAGGAACTGACCTGTGTTGAGAGGTATCTCTTTTGTGCACAGCTGTATGTAGTAAACTATCACAAAAGAGCTTCTCCACTCTGACTACTGTCTTCAACACTGAATGTTTGTACACAGGTGTAGAAAAAGTGTCATGTATCCATTGACACTATTCTTTTCCATCACTAGTCTGGATAGTAGATTACTTACATGAACTTACCTCTCTATTAAGATCTTTTTCTTGTAGCAGAAGTGTGTGTATTATGATCCGTACTAGTAATGATTTCTAACCGAAGACATCTTGTAACAGTCATGGGTTTATGTAGTGGAGTATGACCCAATACTTACCTTTCACTTTAGACTGCTTATAAGAGCAATGCTTTTCGATATTTAGGTACCGGGAGAGACTAGCCAGTTATGTAACAGTGATACTCAGAAAAACAAGTGTCTAGTGGAGTCTATGAGTAGAATAGCCTGCTTAGTGAGAGACAGTATCAGTGTGATAGCTGACAATAGTGGCATACACCAACACATTTGTCTCGTGTGATAGACGTGTATAATAGAGTATATTGAAGAACTAAGGCCTTCATACTGACCTCCCTTTTGGACGATGAGTGTTGAGAAGAATTTGTCTTTGCTGAATATTCACCAAACAGTAATAGAGAGACTAACCTGTTCAAGCATACTGTATTATGTGCATTTGTTATAGTATGTAGACGTATGCACCTATAGTCAGTCATATCTCCTCAGGATGCTGCCCATTTTCATTAAAAACCATGCAATAAGTGCAATTTATGGTAAAAGGTCTCAAAAGAGTGACAATGCTGTGCAGTAGGATGTATAGTAGCTGACTCTGTTCTGCAATCCTGTGTTTTTTTAGACCTTCCTATCCTGATGAAAAAATTAACACCTTTTCTATATTCTGTATATGTTACTGCTATAATATCATCATAAAAGTTACGTATCTCTGAACTGAAAACGTATTTTTTTTTTTATTCTCAGCAAATGCATTCACACTAAATATATCCTGGTTTCATATATGATATATTTTCAAATTAGAATATAAACAGTGTGTATACTGTGAGTAAATCAGGGTAATACCGACCATCATTGAACAATGGGGAAAACAAAATCATTAAGATTTTTAAAAAGCACACATATCTCGAGTTTATATCACAGTACAATACTAAAAAGTACTTACTAGACGTCACTTCCTGCTAGTCATTATTGTCATGTTAATTTCTAAAATAAGATTAATAGTAAAGTAGTGTAACATGTTTCTCTGCTGTACATTTATAAGTATTAAATAATTGTATAGAAACTTTCTTTATGACTCATCCTTGGTAGGCAACATAACGACAATGAACAAGAACGTTCACACTTTTATGCCGATTTGTATGCACATAAATTCTTGTAAAAATTATTTTTCTAGAACTTTGCTTCCAAATTATGAGATAAGAATTTGGAAGTTCACTGACTAACCTTTGCTTTACTGTAAGACATATGTTATTACAATCAGTCAAGTCAGATGAAGTTTTAAGCTGCACATTGTAGTGATCAGAGTTTATTGACTTCCTGTAGTGGAAAACAATGGTGACAGCAGTGTATGTTGTCCTGTAAATTGATATCTAACCAGCTTTGAAGTTGGTTATATCAGTGTTTTTTTCAATGCTATCTTCTCTACACCTCTGTAGCATAAGACTACGTTATTTTGAACTGTGTACCACAACTAATGTAGATAGCAGTTTTGAGCTGCAGTCTGGACAGGAGTTATATTCTGCACAGCTTCACAAAATGTTTTTAAAATGCTACTGACTTGTAATCTGGTACTGTAAGGTACACAAATCACTCTGAATTAATGTGTGTTCTGCCTAAATAGGAACAATTAATACACTCATGATTCTATGAAAATTAATTAATTGCAATTCTCCCATTTTCTAGTACTTTAGCACTACTATTAGAAATTCCTGCCTATCAAGTTTCACAATCAAAGCGTCATTACAGTGATCAACAATGCAGTTGAAGAACACACCTGCTTTTTAGTCTGCACTAAACTGAGAAGAGTTGCGAAAGCTTGGCATACAGGTTTGTCTATGTTTTGCTGGGTGTTTTTAACCATTGGTTATAGGAGGAATAGAACATTACCTACTACATGACAGTAACTGTCCTTTGCAACCTCCATGGCAATTGTTTCCTCTTATTGAATTTCATAATTTAGCATTTTAGATACATGGGAAACACTGCACATTGAATAATATCTTTAACTGCACTAAAAGATTCTTCATAGCAGTCTTAGTCACCTATCAAACTAGCATTCTCAGACACCAACGTTTAAAAAGTTGCAAACAAGCCAAGTAAAATAATTCTCTTTTCTCAACTGTTTAACAGTTCGGTTTACAATTAATAATCACCGTTGGGTATTTGGCTAAGCATCCATTACATCCAGACACTCCAATTAGGATAATATGTGTCCATAATACTGGTTTTAGGTAAGTCAGTGTTCTCTGGACAAAAGTGAGCAAGGTACTCAATTTCAGGAAATTATTTCAACACATGTTAGTGTTGATGTCAGACCTAAACATGCTTAATTGGTCGATTTAGATTTTCAGTACAAACTACTAGATCTGAGCTTGTCTCAGGCTCCAAAATATCTAATTACTCTGTGAGAAGCATATTTAAAATTACATTGTAAAGCTTTTAACTTCCCTGCTACTATCTCTTCCCATACATCCTTCATTTCTGTCTTTTCGTACTTTGTTATATATAAAGTGACGTATCTGCAATAGAATTGTATGCTACAAACTGAATATCCATGTTGGTTTTCCACATGCACAAGATTACAGGATTGTAATCATTGATAGCTGTGATGCCTCACTTCTCTTCAGGTTATAAGTTTTTTCGGGCGATTTTCCAGTAACAGTATATCTGACTGCAGACATAAAATTGTTCACTCTTCCTTTGAATATTACAGGCCTAGGAACTACAAAACAATGCATAGGGGCTGTTTATGATGTTGGTCGGAGTTGCTGACTAACATCTCTGTGGTTTCGGAACCGAGCGACCTCTTGTCGGTGGCCCGAAACTGCAGTTACGATGGGACCGCACATGGTGAGGTCGCAATCACCCATTTCCCGATGGTAGTGTGTGGTGCGGGAGGAAACTGCTCCCACAGAGAAATGGGAGTTTTTGTAAAGCCCTGCATCCCGTGGCATACACCAGGCCATCAATTAGAGGCAACAGAAGGAAGAGGGCCAGGACAGGTGCGCCCAAAGAAGCTTTCCGACTGGCTTTCCATGTCGGAAAGCCCATCATAGAAAGTCTGAAACTGACATCATAATCCAGATGGCAGAAACACCGTCCATTCGGGATTATGTGCGGCTTACGAGTGGCCGACAGAAGGCAGTCGGTTTGGCCAGCCGAAATGAACTCCAACTGCCTTATTTGTAATGAGGCGGTGGGAGCTTAAAGCAAGGATGTTTTGCCTGGAAAATCTCCAACCTGCAGTTGGAGAATTTTTTACCAACATCCTATTCAGCCCATTAGTGTAGTATTTCCCCTTTTCTCTGTATCTCTGTCAACAATATTTTCCACATTTATGAGACTGGATCCCTAAGACTTGTTGCCTAAGTGTTCTGTTGTTAGAATCCTCTGGAATCTCACTAGTTACATACTGCTCAATGAATGATAACAGTGATTTACTAGTATCTTGTTCTTGGTGAATTTTTCTCCCCCAAAATAACATGTGTATATGTGGTACACTTCTAGCTTAATATTCATTTCACCTGAAAAAGTTCACAACCTCCCCTAGTGGTGTATTCATTTAGTTTCAGATAAAATAGAACATGGCTTCACATCTTTGCTTAAAATATCCACAATCATTTGCATATTCAATGGAACACAATTAACATGGTGTTTTTAAATTAATGCCCCCAATGTTTTCATTAGCTTGCCAAATGTAAATGTAAATGTAAATTGATACTTGCATAGCGCACTACTCACCAGAAGGGTCTCAAGGCACTTGTACGAATACCGCTGTGGAACCCATCCTGGCTTTCCCTGTGAGGTGTCCACTCCTGGGCACCCCCAAGGTGGAGGCCAGGCATCCTTCGCGTAGTGGGGGCCATTGTGGAGATTAAGCAAGCTATAGGCACTGAGGCGAGAATTATCAGGTCCGTGGAATTTTGAGCCCAAGACCCGCTGAGGCGGGGAATTGAACCCTGGTCCCGGGCTAAACCTCTGCATCAGGGTCTGCCGCTCTAACCATTGAGCTACACTTATCCACTCCACAAAGGAACTCATGATGATTATCTTAAGCATACTCTGCACAGCTCGAAGAGAAAACCAGGTAGGTGTACGTAGATTGTGTTATATGCACTTCGGCTCAGTATGGCGAATGAACCAATATTTATTGGAAGCACATTGGCAGGCCAAGATGTTCATCCGATTACTCTAGAACCTCATCTTTTCTTAGAAAATCTCTGGAAGTGATATAATTAAACCTCATCCCTGTTAACATAAAATGGTCTACAGCATAAGATAGCACTTACACATCACTTTCAAACAAAAGGTGGAAAATGGATGGAATGTTTTGCCTAAACTGGGGATCTTCAAAATATAATCTACATGATCTATATTCTGATGCGCACGTGCTGTACAAATGCCTTTGATTGATGGATTGATGCAGCAATCTGTAGTGGACATGCATCATAGCGACCAACTTTTCGTGTTCGGAACAATATTGCAAAACACTTTGCTTCTAACATTTTATCCTCACACGCCTACTGGTTCTTCTTTTGCTTACTGCATTATGTACAATTCTAAAGCATCACCCATCAAGTCTTTTGACTGTAGAGGATGAATGCTGTAATGTACATATATTTCTTTGGCTTTAGCTAAGTTAACTTTTTCAAACTGACCAGAAGAAGCTAAGGTGGAAGGGCCTGTTCTGAGACAGCTTACATGTTTCTCTGCAGCAACATATTTGTAAATCACATTTCGGAGTTTAAGATATTGAAAAGCTTTTTTAACCCAGTCAATGTTTATGAGTTCTTGCCCAATTTTTTATCGTTAGTAAGCACTCCATTGACTATAACCACTTTTTGTTCTTCTTCTTGATCCACACCTATGGTTTTGATAAAACATCCAATTTATTATGAACATCTCTTGCAGGCATTTTATTATCCTCCAGTTTGGCAATACAATATTTACAGACAATCTGGCTTATGCAAAAGTCAAACCGATGTTTAGCTATTAAATAAAGAGCCAGTTTAACCCACTGATTGTTCTTTATTTTTTCACAAACATCAATTTTTGGGGTTTGTGATCCACAGTGTGTTTGCCTGCAATTAACAGACAATTTGTCAGGAATTTCTTCAATTGTTCTAGATTTTCTTAATATTTTCTAAAATTGTATTTGAATTAGAAACTTCACTGTTCATCTCCACAATCATCTTGTTCTTTTCAGTATGTCATCTGAATTTTATATTTAACAGAAGAGCTGATCTTTCAACAAAATAGAATCTTCTTCTTAGATCATGCATTTCAGTGTGGTGCACAGACAGCATCCGTATGTAATGGAAAGTACTGCCACAGATCTGAAGTGATAAGCAAGCCAACAAATGTCCTTGATGGTTTGTCTTTCGCCTGACTCGACAAATATCAAATGCAAAAACAACAGTTGATGGACAGAATGCAGAACAATGTCATACATTCACCCCAGTACAGAGATCTGGGACTAAATCCATTATTTTTGTGCTCAACAAACCACCCCAGTTCAGACATGGCCATATGCAAATCAGCCTTGACTCTGTGCCTCATGGGAACAGTCCAGCCCAAACTGCCAAGCCATTTCTTCGTTGGACTGGAATCAAGCATCCTAGGACCGGTTTCTGGCTATCAGCCATTTTCAGCCAGGATAGCTTCCTTCCGGTCCTAGGATGCTTGATTCCGGTCCAGGGAAGACATGGCTTAGCAGTTCGGGCAGGACTGTTCCCATGAGGCACAGGGTCAAGACTGATTTGCATATGGCAATGTCTGAACTGGGGTGGCTTGGTGAGCAAAATAACGATGGATTAAACCCAGATCTGTGACTGGGGGTGAATGATTTGCCGTTGTGCAACATTCCGTCCATCATCTTGTGTGTTTTGCTGTTCACCCTATGTGGGAAGGGTATGCCCAGACGTGGGTCCCGTGCTCACTAAGTCACTGGAGTCAAGCTATCCTGGCTGAAGACGGCTGATAGAAAGAAACCGTTCCTAGGATGCTTGATTCCGGTCCAGGGAAGACATGGCTTGGCAGTTCGGGCTTGACTGTTCCCATGAGGCACAGGGTGCAAGACTGATTTGCATATGGCCATGTCTGAACTGGGGTGGCTTGGTGAGCAAAATAACGATGGATTAAACCCAGATCTGTGACTGGTGGTGAATGTTTTGCCATTGTGCAACATTCCGTCCATCATCTTGTGTGTTTTGCTGTTCACCCTATGTGGGAAGGGTATGCCCAGACGTGGGTCCCATGCTCACTATGCCACTGGAGTCAAGCTATCCTTGCTGAAGACGGCTGATAGCCAGAAACCGGTCCTAAGATGTTTGATTCCGGTCCAGGGAAGACATGGCTTGGCAGTTCGGGCTAGACTGTTTCCATGAGGCAAAGGTCAAGACTGATTTGCATATGGCCGTGACTGAACTAGGTTGGCTTGGTGAGCAAAATAACGATGGATTAAACCCAGATCTATGACTGGTGTGAATGTTTTGCCATCGTGCAACATTCCGTCCATCATCTTGTGTGTTTTGCTGTTCACCCTATGTGGGAAGGGTATGCCCAGACGTGGGTCCCGTGCTCACTAAGCCACTGGAGTCAAACTATCCTGGCTGAAGATGACTGATAGCCAGAAACCGGTCCTAGGATGTTTTATTCCGGTCCAGGGAAGACATGGCTTGGAAGTTCGGGCTGGAATCTTCCCATAAGGCACAGGGTCAAGACTGATTTCCATATGGGCATGTCTGAACTGGGGAGGCTTGGTGAACAAAATAACGATGGATTAAACCCAGATCTATGACTGGGGTGAATGTTTTGCCATTGTGCAACATTCCGTCCAGCATCTTGTGTGTTTTGCTGTTTACCCTATGTGGGAAGGGTATGCTTTCCAGCCTCAGCGCGTTACCTACAGCAGCGCTCGCATTTGCAGCTGTCACCGGCGACTCTTAGCCTGTGATTTTAAATTCTCCCGTTTTTGTCTGTTAATTTTTTTTTTTGGGTTCTGGGCACTTTCCCCTGGTTTTAATAAGCCTGGCCACGTACACCCCCACTGCTGCCACCTTACCTGCATTTTAATTGCTAAATTCACCGCATTTGGCGGGTCCTCGGCCCTTGTCTTGTCGGCGGCCATCTTGGGTGAGGGGCATAGATCGCGCGCTGTAGTCCGCTCTCTATTTCCTACAGGCGAACAAAAAGGCAGCCATGCCGGCGCGCAGCGGTAACGCGCATCGGGGACGCCGGACTGACGCCGGAGTTACGCCAGAGTTCAGCCCGTCTGTGCCCGTCCGGGCCCAGACGGGCTCAGGGCTGGTCCCCCTGGCCGACCCACGGGAGCCTCATGTAGCCTGTATCAGCTACACGAAGGAGGAACTAATGCTGTGGCGGTCTTCCCATCTTGCCTCATGCAGATTTGCTCATGAGAAGGGGCAACCGTTTCTGCCTTGTGGGGCTGGCAACTTAGGTCAGGAAATGGCCAGAGATAATTGTGCGTTATCAATGGCCTTGCTGAACTGCCGGTCCCTCCCTAGTCATGCGACAGAAATCAATTCCCTTATCCTTGATCACAAGCTGGACGCGCTATTCCTCACAGAGACCTGGATCTCCTCCTGCTCCGGCCCGGACATGGTCAGGGCACTTCCACCGGGCTTCCTTATATTCCATCTTGACAGACCATCGGGGCGGGGAGGCGGAATCGCCATCATTTACAGGGACACACTAACTTGCAAGGGCCAGGATGGTGGGATGAGCGACTGCGAGAGCTGCCAGTTTTCTCTACGCGTGTCGCCCACTGCGTCCCTGGCAGGCCTTCTCGTTTACCGTCCACCGGGGATCATGGGCAACTTCCTCAATTCTTTTCTCTAAACGGTCACGCTCCTCGCCTCTTCCACTGCTAACTTCGTGGCATTGGGTGACTTTAACATCCATTTCGATGACCCTCACAACTCCCTGGGAGTCGATCTGCAGCGTGATCTCAAAGCATTCGAGATCAGTTTGGCCAATTCCTGTGCAACACACGAAAAGGGACATCTGCTCGATCCCATCTTCTCAAATTCAGATTGCCTTCTAGCTCTGCCTGCGCTGCCTCTGCCCTGGACTGACCATTTTGTGATTCCGGCTCGGTGGCAGTATGATGCCCCAGTGGTATTTACACCTAGGGTATTCACGGTGGAAAGAGCCTGGTCTAGGCTCTCAGTGGATACCTGGGCGGCACATTTGGAGGCATCCCGCCCCGTTCTCTGGACTGACCCGTTAGTAGTGGATGAGATTGTAAATGCCGGCTGAACAACTCATTGAACATCATCCTCCCCAAGAAAAGACAACTTACTAGGGGTAGGAGAGTGGGATCAGCCCCTTGGTACACGCCAGAGCTCAGAACATTGAGGAAGGGCTGTAAGAGGCGGGAGCGGATCTGGAGGAAGGATTGGGGCGATGTGAGCCGGAGCGAATATAGGGAGGCCCTTAAGGCTTACAAATTTGCCATCAGGGCAGCGAAATCTGGGTTCTTTGAGGAGAGGATAGGTCTCTCTTCTAACTCATCGAAAGAGTCATTCAAGGTCATCAGAGAACTCTTGAAAACCCCCTAACCTCCGGTTTCCTATAATAACCCACGTGAGAAATGTCTAGAACTGGCCTCTTTCTTCAAACTGAAGATAGAAAACATCTTGTCATCCCTTCCCCGGTTAGCCCAGGAGCCATCTCCGGAGGGTATCCTAGGGGCTTGGCCCGAGGTGAGGACTGCAGAGCTGGTCTTCTTTGGACCAGTCACTGTGGACTAAGTTCTCGGGGCTTTGGCTTCTGTGAAGAGTGGGTCCCCTAGAGACCCGGCACCTATGAGATATCTGAAACAGGTAGCCCCTACCATCGGCGGCCCAGTGACGGATCTCATCAACCTATCCTTCACTCAAGGTGTGGTGCCCCCCAGCTGGAAAGGAGCGGTAGTCAAGGCCCTCCTAAAGAAGCCCAGCCTAGACCCCGCCGACCTCGCGAACTTCAGGCCTATTTCTTTACTTCCTGGCCTTAGTAAGGTGGTGGAAAAACTTGTGAATAGGCGCTTATCGGGCTTTCTGGAATCCAACTCCCTGCTGGGTGACTCGCAGACGGGCTTCCGCCCCGGCCAGGGGACGGACACCGCCCTGCTAGCAGTCGTGGAGAATGCCAGGAGCATTCTGGGTTCAGGGGGATCGGTGGCAGTGATCCTCCTGGACCTCAGTGCGGCATTTGACACCGTAAACCATCAGGTGTTACTCCAGCGACTGTCGGGGGTGGGGGTCACCGGGACGGCTCTGGAATGGCTCGCGTCCTTTTTAGAGGAGCGCACGTTTGAGGTCTGGGAAGGCCACGAGAAGTCTACATCGCTCCCTCTCCAGTGTGGTGTGCCACAGGGCTCATCTTTGAGCCCTACATTGTTTAACATCTATATGGCCTCGCTGGAGAGGGTGG
Organism: Lissotriton helveticus; assembly: GCF_964261635.1. Classification (NCBI taxonomy): domain Eukaryota; kingdom Metazoa; phylum Chordata; class Amphibia; order Caudata; family Salamandridae; genus Lissotriton; species Lissotriton helveticus. The sequence continues at coordinate 345,037,120 of NC_136067.1, read as the reverse complement.
TACTTCCACTGGGAATTAAGATCATCAGCTATGCTGATGATACCCAGTTGGTGGTAGGGCTTCCCCAGTCGGCGAACCAACCCGATCAGTTGCATGCATGCCTGGCTAAGATCTTCACCTGGATGTGCAACTCAGCCCTCAAACTCAATGGTTCTAAGACCGAACTGATGATGTTGGGGAACTCTCCTTCTTCCCTGCCCCTAAGCAGTTGGCCTAGCTGTCTGGGAGCGCCACCTACCCCTAAAAAGGAGATTAAGAGCTTGGGGGTGTGGCTGGAGCAGGACCTTTCTTTTAAGACACACGCCAAAAAGACCGCAGGCGTGTGCTTCGGCCTGCTCCGGTCAGCCCGGAAGATCCTACCCCTCCCCCCGATGGCTACCAGGAGGCTTCTAATCCAGGGGCTTATTATCTCCCGCCTGGATTACAGTAATTCGCTGTTTCTGGGGGCGCCAGAATCAACTTTGAACAAACTGCAGCAAGTACAAAACGCCGCTGCCAGGCTTCTGACAGACCTTCCCAGGTGGCAATCAGCCCGCCCGGCGCTGAAGGCGCTTCACTGGCTCCCAGTCAGAGAGAGGGTGAAATTTAAGTCACTCTGCATGGCCCACAAAATCTTGCAGGGGAAAGGGCCACCTATCCTTCGGGGTATGGTTCAACCCTACAAGGCCCCCCGCGCTCTCCGCTCAGACCATCAACATCTCTTGCAAGTGGCAAGAGTAAGAAAGGCCAGGACTGGCGGTAGAAGATTTTCCGTCAATGTGGCAGTCCTGTAGAACTCCCTTCCGCCTACCCTTCGTTCTGAAACCAGCACCCTATGTTTTCGCAAAGCCCTAAAGACTCACCTGTTTCCTGCCTAACGAGTTACTTCTGCTAGGTCCGCCCTTTCTGGATAAGCGCTGGGATGCCCAAGGGTAACCATGCGCGATACAAAACTCATTAATAATAATAATGATAATAATGCCCAGACGTGGGTCCCGTGCTCACTAAGCCACTGGAGTCAAACTATCCTGGCTGAAGACGGCTGATAGCCAGAAACCGGTCCTAGGATGCTTGATTCCGGTCCAGGGAAGACATGGCTTGGCAGTTCGGGCTGGACTGTTTCCATGAGGCACAGGTCAAGACTGATTTGTATATGGCCATGTCTGAACTGGGGTGGCTTGGTGAGCAAATTAACGATGAATCAAACCCATATCTGCGACTGGGGCTGAATGTTTTGCCGTTGTGCAACATCCCGTCCATCATCTTGTGTGTTTTGCTGTTCACCCTATGTGGGAAGGGTATGCCCAGACGTGGGTCCCGTGCTCACTAAGCCACTGGAGTCAAGCTATCCTGGCTGAAGACCGCTGATAGAAAGAAACCGTTCCTAGGATGCTTGATTCCGGTCCAGGGAAGACATGGCTTGGCAGTTCGGGCTGGACTGTTCCCATGAGGCACAGGGTGCAAGACTGATTTGCATATGGCCATGTCTGAACTGGGGTGGCTTGGTGAGCAAAATAACGATGGATTAAACCCAGATCTGTGACTGGTGGTGAATGTTTTGCCATTGTGCAACATTCCGTCCAACATCTTGTGTGTTTTTCTGTTCACCCTATGTGGGAAGGGTATGCCCAGACGTGGGTCCCATGCTCACTATGCCATTGGAGTCAAGCTATCCTTGCTGAAGACGGCTGATAGCCAGAAACCGGTCCTAGGATGTTAGATTCCGGTCCAGGGAATACTTGGCTTGGCAGTTCGGGCTAGACTGTTTCCATGAGGCAAAGGTCAATACTGATTTGCATATGGCCGTGTCTGAACTAGGTTGGCTTGGTGAGCAAAATAACGATGGATTAAACCCAGATCTATGACTGGGGGTGAATGTTTTGCCATTGTGCAACATTCCGTCCATCATCTTGTGTATTTTGCTGTTAACCCTATGTGGTAAGGGTATGCCTAGACGTGGGTCCCGTGCTCACTAAGCCACTGGAGTCAAGCTATCCTGGCTGAAGACGACTGATAGCCAGAAACCGGTCCTAGGATGTTTTATTACGGTCCAGGGAAGACATGGCTTGGAAGTTCGGGCTGGAATCTTCCCATAAGGCACAGGCTCAAGACTGATTTCCATATGGCCATGTCTGATCTGGGGTGGCTTGGTGAACAAAATAACGATGGATTAAACCCAGATCTATGACTGGGGTGAATGTTTTGCCATTGTGCAACATTCCGTCCAGCATCTTGTGTGTTTTGCTGTTTACCCTATGTGGGAAGGGTATGCCCAGACGTGGGTCCCGTGCTCACTAAGCCACTGGAGTCAAACTATCCTGGCTGAAGATGGCTGATAGCCAGAAACCGGTCCTAGGATGCTTGATTCCGGTCCAGGGAAGACATGGCTTGGCAGTTCGGGCTGGACTGTTTTCATGAGGCACAGGTCAAGACTGATTTGTATATGGCCATGTCTGAACTGGGGTGGCTTGGTGAGCAAAATAACGATGAATCAAACCCATATCTGCGACTGGGGCTGAATGTTTTGCCATTGTGCAACATCCCGTCCATCATCTTGTGTGTTTTGCTGTTCACCCTATGTGGGAAGGGTATGCCCAGACGTGGGTCCCGTGCTCACTAAGCCACTGGAATCAAGCTATCCTGGCTGAAGACGGCTGATAGCCAGAAACCGGTCCTAGGATGCTTGATTCCGGTCCAGGGAAGACATGGCTTGGCAGGTCGAGCTGGACTGGTCCCATGATGCAAAGGGTCAAGACTGATTTGCATATGGCTATGTCTGAACTGGTGTGGCTTGGTGAGCAAAATAACGATGGATTAACCCCAAATCTGTGACTGGGGGTGAATGTTTTGCCATTGTGCAACATTCCGTCCATCATCTTGTGTGTTTTTCTGTTCTCCCTATGTGGGAAGGGTATGCCCAGACGTGGGTCCCGTGCTCACTAAGCCAATGGAGTCAAGCTATCCTGACTGAAGACGGTTGATAGCCAGAAACCGGTCCTAGGATGCTTGGTTCCGGTCCAGGGAAGACATGGCTTGGCAGTACCGGCTGGACTGTTCCCATGAGGCACAGGGTCAAGACTGATTTACATATGGCTATGTCTGAACTGGGGTGGCTTGGTGAGCAAAATAACGATGGATTAAACCCAGATATGTGACTGGTGGTGAATGTTTTGCCATTGTGCAACATTCCGTCCATCATCTTGTGTGTTTTGATGTTCACCCTATGTTAGAAGGGTATGCCCAGACGTGGATCCCGTGCTCACTATGCCACTGGAGTCAAGCTATCCTGGCTGAAGATGGCTGATAGCCAGAAACCGGTCCTAGGATGTTTTATTTCGGTCCAGGGAAAACATGGCTTGGAAGTTCGGGCTGGACTCTTCCCATGAGGCACAAGGTCAAGACTGATTTGCATATGGCCATGTCTGAACTGGGGTGGCTTGGTGAACAAAATAACGATGAATCATACCCAGATCTGTGACTGGGGGTGAATGTTTTGTCATTGTGCAACATTCCGTCCATCATCTTGTGTGTTTTGCTGTTCACCCTATGTGGGAAGGGTATGCCCAGACGTGGGTCCCGTGCTCACTAAGCCACTGGAGTCAAGCTATCCTGGCTGAAGACGGCTGATAGAAAAAAACCGTTCCTAGGATGCTTGATTCCGGTCCAGGGAAGACATGGCTTGGCAGTTCGGGCTGGACTGTTTCCATGAGGCAAATGTCAAGACTGATTTGCATATGGCCATGTCTGAACTAGGGTGGCTTGGTGAGCAGAATAGCGATGGATTAAACCCAGATCTGTGACTGGTGGTGAATGTTTTGCCATTGTGCAACATTCCGTCCATCATCTTGTGTGTTTTGCTGTTCACCCTATGTGGTAAGGGTATGCCCAGACGTGGGTCCCATGCTCACTATGCCACTGGAGTCAAGCTTTCCTGGCTGAAGACGGCTGATAGCCAGAAACCGGTCCTAGGATGTTTGATTCCGGTCCAGGGAAGACATAGCTTGGCAGTTCGGGCTGGACTGTTTCCATGAGGCAAAGGTCAAGACTGATTTGCATATGGCCATGTCTGAAATAGGGTGGCTTGGTGAGCAAAATAACGATGGATTAAACCCAGATCTGTGACTGGTGGTGAATGTTTTGCCATTGTGCAACATTCCGTCCATCATCTTGTGTGTTTTGCTGTTCACCCTATGTGGGAAGGGTATGCCCAGACTTGGGTCCCGTGCTCACTAAGCCACTGGAGTCAAGCTATCCTGGCTGAAGACGGCTGATAGAAAGAAACCGTTCCTAGGATGCTTGATTCCGGTCCAGGGAAGACATGGCTTGGCAGTTCGGGCTGGACTGTTTCCATGAGGCAAATGTCAAGACTGATTTGCATATGGCCATGTCTGAACTAGGGTTGCTTGGTGAGCAGAATAGCGATGGATTAAACCCAGATCTGTGACTGGTGGTGAATGTTTTGCCATTGTGCAACATTCCGTCCATCATCTTGTGTGTTTTGCTGTTCACCCTATGTGGGAAGGGTATGCCCAGACGTGGGTCCCATGCTCACTATGCCACTGGAGTCAAGCTTTCCTGGCTGAAGACGGCTGATAGCCAGGAACCGGTCCTAGGATGTTTGATTCCGGTCCAGGGAAGACATGGCTTGGCAGTTCGGGCTTGACCGTTTCCATGAGGCAAAGGTCAAGACTGATTTGCATATGGCCATGTCTGAAATAGGGTGGCTTGGTGAGCAAAATAACGATGGATTAAACCCAGATCTGTGACTGGGGGAGAATGTTTTGCCATTGTGCAACATTCCGTCCATCATCTTGTGTGTTTTGCTGTTCACCCTATGTGGGAAGGGTATGCCCAGACTTGGGTCCCGTGCTCACTAAGCCACTGGAGTCAAGCTATCCTGGCTGAAGACGACTGATAGCCAGAAACCGGTCCTAGGATGTTTTATTCCGGTCCAGGGAAGACATGGCTTGGAAGTTCGGGCTGGAATCTTCCCATAAGGCACAGGGTCAAGACTGATTTACATATGGCCATGTCTGAACTGGGGTGGCTTGGTGAACAAAATAACGATGGATTAAACCCAGATCTATGACTGGGGTGAATGTTTTGCCATTGTGCAACATTCCGTCCAGCATCTTGTGTGTTTTGCTGTTCACCCTATGTAGGAAGGGTATGCCCAGACGTGGGTCCCGTGCTCTCTAAGCCACTGGAGTCAAGCTATCCTGGCTGAAGACGGCTGATAGCCAGAAACCGGTCCTAGGAAGCTTGATTCCCGTCCAGGGAAGACATGGCTTGGCAGTTCGGGCTGGACTGATTTGTATATGGCCATGTCTGAACTGGGGTGGCTTGGTGAGCAAAATAACAATGAATCAAACCCAGATCTGTGACTGTGGGTGAATGTTTTGCCATTGTGCAACATTCCGTCCATCATCTTGTGTGTTTTGCTGTTCACCCTATGTGGGAAGGGTATGCCCAGACGTGGGTCCCGTGCTCACTAAGCCACTGGAGTCAAGCTATCCTGGATGAAGACGACTGATAGAAAGAAACCGTTCCTAGGATGCTTGATTCCGGTCCAGGGAAGAAATGGCTTCGCAGTTCGGGCTGGACTGTTCCCATGAGGCACAGGGTGCAAGACTGATTTGCCATGTCTGAACTGGGGTGGCTTGGTGAGCAAAATAACGATGGATTAAACCCAGATCTGTAACTGGTGGTGAATGTTTTGCCATTGTGCAACATTCCGTCCATCATCTTTTGTGTTTTGCTGTTCACCCTATGTGGGAAGGGTATACCCAGACGTGGGTCCCGTGCTCACTATGCCACTGGAGTCAACCTTTACTGGCTGTACACGGCTGATAGCCAGAAACCGGTCTTAGGATGTTTGATTCCGGTCCAGGGAAGACATGGCTTGGCAGTTCGGGCTGGACTGTTTCCATGAGGCAAAGGTCAAGACTGATTTGCATATGGCCATGTCTGAACTGGGGTAGCTTGGTGAGCAAAATAACGATGGATTAAACCCAGATCTGTGACTCGGGGTGAATGTTTTGCTATTGTGCAAAATTCCGTCCATCATCTTGTGTGTTTTGCTGTTCACCCTATGTGGGAAGAGTATGCCCAGACGTGGGTCCCGTGCTCACTAAGCCACTGGAGTCAAGCTATCCTTGCTGAAGACGGCTGATAGCCAGAAACTGGTCCTAGGATGCTTGATTCCGGTCCAGGGAAGACATGGCTTGGCAGTTCGGGCTGGACTCTTCCCATGAGGCACAGGGTCAAGGCTGATTTGCAAATGGCCATGTCTGAACTGGGGTGGCTTGGAGAGCAAAATAACGTTGGATTAAACCCAGATCTGTGACTGGGGGTGAATGTTTTGCCATTGTGCAACATTCCGTCCATCATCTTTTGTGTTTTGCTGTTCACCCTATGTGGGAAGGGTATGCCCAAACGTGGGTCCCGTGCTCACTAAGCCACTGGAGTCAAGCTATCCTGGCTGAAGACGGCTGATAGAAAAAAATGGTCCTAGGATGCTTGATTCCGGTCCAGGGAAGACATGGCTTGGCAGTTCGGGCTGGACTGTTCCCATGAGGCACAGGGTGCAAGACTGATTTGCATATGGCCATGTCTGAACTGGGGTGGCTTGGTGAGCAACATAACGATGGAGTTAACCCAGCTCTGTGACTGGTGGTGAATGTTTTGCCATTGTGCAACATTCCGTCCATCATCTTGTGTGTTTGGTCGACAAATATCAAGGCATTACAGTAGTTAGATTTTCTGTTTCACAGTTACTCTGCTATACTTGTTTAAGAATAGTCTACGTTTTTTAATAGGCTGTTGTCTTAGGTTGCAAACTTTTGTACACTTCCCCTCAAAATCTTGTTGTCGAGGACATTGACTTAAAACTTAATTGGTTCTTTCTTATTCCACTTTTTATGGCATTCATTTTTTTTTTACAAATGGTCTTCCTTCATTCATTTCATGTGCAAGAGTATCCCTGTCAATTGCAAACACTAGCTCATTTTCCTGTAAGTAACTTTTCCTAATTAAAAAAATGCCTCACTGCTGAAAGTGTGTTTCCATTCTCCCTGGAAAATAGTGCCATTGTTTATTTTATTAACTTGCACCTTTTGAAAACATTTTTAAAAAGTGAATTAACCAATTTATCTAAACGTCTAATTTTCTTGAAACGGAAAATAAATACTTTTCTTTTGAGCACAAAGGCCTATCTACTTGACGGATTCTTTCTGCGTTTGCAATGCTTTCCTTCTTTTTGCTGTTGTGATGCTCCTCGTAATATTTGGCACTACTCTTCTATGGAGGAACTTCTGATAAGGTTCTTTGAATTTCTTATTCTTTAATCTGTCTGCTTGCTTTATTTCTTTTCTTTTATGTTTTTTTAAACAACAATAGGATGTTTTCTTAGTTGCTGACAGATCCTCATTACTACTTACACCTGCACAAGAAAAAGTACATAATATCATTTGTTTTTTAATAAAATCTGGGTGTGCTCACTTGATTTCAATCTTTTTTTACTATCTTTTACTTCCTCTGGCAGTGCTCCATGTTTGGAGACTTGTTTGTAGTAGGTTTGATTTTTCATCTTTTTCTGCTATTTTGTTGGCATCATTAATTGATTCCAGGCTGTACACAGAAAATAAAAGACACTGGCTAATCACTTCTACTTCTCAGAGTTATCACAAAATAATCTGATTATTCAATGGTTCGGTTTACTAAGAACACCCTTTTAGTGACACCTATAAACAAAGTAAAGGGTTTGTGTAGATTGATCAAGACGAATACTGGGCCCTGATCTACTTTAAGAGAGTGCAAATTGATTATGGTAAAGTTTGCTATAGAAGTAACCTTTGTAATACCATTCTATACAGAGTGCATGGCTAACAATTATAACAACATACCCTCTCAACCGACACCTCTCTACAGGGTAAAGGTTGGGTTTAAAAGGCTTTAGTGTGTATTTCACCCCTCTACAAAGGTGTTTTCTCTATTAGTTTCTACTAGGTTTCGCACATAGTACATGAATGGGTTTACAGACAGCACGCACTCTACTGATACCTCTGAATATAATAAAGGGTTAGTGTATAAGATTTTAGAGAAGCACAAGGCCTTCTGCTAGCACATTTAAACTCCTACAAGTCCATACATTGTATATAGTTCAGTTTTATGACAAAATACCATCTCAGCTGTCACCTCTCTAGAGGGTAAAAGGTGGGCGTGAAAGGCTTTAGTAATGAACCCCTTCTCTCTCTACAGACAACTTCTGAGAGTGAACATGGTGTTTGACTCACGTTACAAAGAGCAAGCTCTCTAGTGACACCTCTGAAAAAAGTAAATGATCTATGTAGAAGGGTCCATGGAAACACCAGGCCTTCTATTATCACATTTTAGTAGGGTGCTGTATGGTACAATTCGATGAAAGTGTGGCTTCATTTCTTATATCTGTATGCAGGGAAATGCTTAAATGTTATAACAACATGTATGGTTCAATTTATGAAGAACACTCTTTCAAGTGACAGCTCTGAACATAGTGAAGGGTGTGTGTAGAATATTGCAGAGAAGCACTACGCCCTGTACTATCACTTTTTAACACAGTGAAATGCTTAAATGTTATAACAACATGTATGGTTCAATTTATGAAGAACACTCTTTCAAGTGACAGCTCTGAACATAGTGCAGGGTGTGTGTAGAATATTGCAGAGAAGCACTACGCCCTGCACTATCACTTTTTAACACAGTGCAGATTGAGAATGGTAACGTTTGATGAAACAATAAACTTTTGCAATACAATTCTGTGCAGAGTGAATGTTTCAGTTTCATAGCGGCATATCGTTATGACTACTCTATACAGAGTGAAGCCTGGGTATATAAGGTTTCAGTGAATGAGTCACCGCTCTATAAAGAACTTTTCTTTGAGTGAACATGGGGTATCAATGGGTTTACAAATAGTAATCTCTCTGTACCTTGTCCTAACACATTTTAACTAAGTGTAGATTAAATAAGGTACAAAGTCTGTGTCTATCTCAAACAGTTCCATACATCATGAATGCATATGTTTAAAGACACCATGCTCTCTCTACTAACAGCTCGCTACAGGGTAACACTTGAGTGTTAAAGAGTTTAGTGAGGAAGTCATTCCTGTGAAATTTATTTTCGCTCAATGAACTGCATCTATAATTGGATTCAATAAGGGAAGCCTCTCTACTGTTGGCTCATGGACTGGTGTAGTAACCTCTTTGTAAGGTCGTAAGCTCTCTGCAGACACCTTTATTTCAGTAAACCGGGTTAATATAGTACACATCACACTTAAAGAGTCTACATAGATAGTATAACAGGCTCACTTTGCAATCCGTTTTCAAATTATGCCAGGGTGTAAAATCTCTACAGTACACTTTCATACATTAGCTCTTTATCTTAGTACTTAGAACACCTTTTATGACTTGTTTGCTACATTAACTCTCCAAAATCATACATAGGAAGTAGAATGCTTCCAACATTCATCAACCACTCATGAGAGACACACACAACCCAATACAAAAATATCTCAGTAGCCACCTATGAATTCAACAATATATCACAGATAGTATCAGTTAAGATTGAAGAGGAAGCACTGTTTATTTTATATATAGCACTTACTTGCATAACAATTATTACATTTTAACAGGAACAAACGCTTTAAAATACATTTAAAAAACAAAGACAAAAGTTTGATTACCTCCAGAATGCAACATTTCTCTATGCTTTTCAATTTACATTTCCTATCTTTTAAAAAAAAATCATCAGTAAAGTGTTTGAAAATAACAGTTTAACTATTCAAATTATGAGTGCTCTCATAATAAGCAAACATTTTCAAACTGTTTCAAAAAGAAATATTATGTTATTTAAACATTTGGTCACATACTCAATATTTTAATTACAGTTTGTTTAAAAGTACCTGCTAATGTAGCTGTATTTGGAAGGTAGCTGAATACACCAATCTCCTTCACATCAAAATCAAATGCCCCCTGCTTAGCACACGTCAAAGAGATTACACTTGATTCACCTTCAAACCACTATGGGCAATCTCAGGTGTCTGTAGTTCAGATATAAGTATCTGAAACTTCAAGCCTTGCAGTCAATCACATTGTAACTTTTTGTTTTACTGTTGTTGTTGGAATGACAACCATTGGTTGACCCTACTATTACTTTAGTCTCGCATTCTTAACAATGAAAATGTAGCTCTTCCACAGTACATGTACTACATGTGCCATAAACGCCATTAAAGAGCTTTCTAAACTTTCAATGTAATCTTATTATTAACAAACAAATGTCTGGTTTATTTAGATTTATCTGTAGTAGTTTTAACCAGTTAATAATACTTGTACTCTGCTAGTACACACGTTTTACTCTCCCTATCTAATCCAGCTAGAGAGCCTCTTGTGGGGTCATATAGAAAAACTGGCAGGCTCATTCGGTAAACTTCCACGTGACTCTCGCAAGAGTCTCGGAGGATCCTACAAGCCCACACAGCAAGCTTCAACCGCAGAAGTTTGAGCTTTACACTCACAATACTTTTGCAGGATTGTAGCAGAATTTCAAATTCACCCAATAAAACACTCCTTTACAATTTGTTTAACCAATAACTGTGCACCATCCCATTTATTCCATCTCATGTCATTCCATGTTCATCCTGAATATTAGAACTTCTGCTCAACACTTCTGTAGTGACTGGCATCCTCATTGTGCATTATGGTTTTCCTCTGAGTTTTTGGATACAGCTTAATACGCTAGACTAGCGAAAATGCCTTTAATGCCTGGTAATGATAAAGATCTATCATTTCTAAACTTGGACATTTCTTGGATTGTGGAAGCATGAAGTGCCATTAATTGTTACCAATGGTTGAGAGGATTTTGGATTGTGAGTACCCACAGCTCATGATAATGTAGTTTGGTGGCAATGACCTGGGCACAATCACAGCGGTTGCTCTTGAATTCCAGATCCAATTGATGTCTCTCTTAACCTCATACAGCCTTTCTTTATTATAATTCGGTCAGCGTAGAACAATAATTCCGCTCATTGAATTGGCGAATTCATTCCTGCCAAATTCCACCAATTATCATGATGCAGAATTATTCTGCAGTTCGAATCTCACGATGTTTATGAGAACAATGCGAGGCTCCTCAAAATTCGCTTGCAAGCATGGGTGAGATTTACCAGCCCCGGTGTGATTTCCGGATGCACCATTTTGTAACACAATTGTCACGAGTTGCAGGGCTGTTCCTCAAAGTACATATTTTACTCTAGAAGGTTTTCTACTCAAGAAGTAGCTAAATCAACTCAATTATCTTTTTGAATTAATATTCTTCTTGAATAGACGGTTTAGGTAGTTTTTTAGTGTGAATTTATTTTTTATATTTTATCTTTTTTCAACAGTAACGATGGCCCACAGAAACTCCAACTTTCTCTTCCTGTCCAGAAGGCACCTCAAAGTGCTTTATCCATCTCCTGGTCATTTTTCATTTGGATTGTGTGATGAAAGGATTACTCTCTTTGCCCGCAATTCCTGCCGCATATACCATTGGACTTTAAGGACTTTATTTTTGTGACATCTCCACAAGTTTGGATAAAGGAGTTGTTTGATAGATGGCATGAACCATGTTATACATTTGTGCCTTTTATTACATTGTTTTATTTTATTGTGGTTGTGGTGGGTGGCCTGGAGTTGCCGTAGGGGCTATAGTTTTTGCATTATCTTGTTTAGCTTAGAAAAAAGGTTATCCAATCAAGGACCTTTTCTCCATGTTTCTGTAATGTGCACTATTCATTTATTTTACCATGTGGCCTAGTCTGCCCATGGGCCATCTAGCCAGTTCTAGTAGGCACTGGATAAAAAAACAACTTTATCTGTAGTATATGTTGTTTTACAAAATCTATGATTTAGGTATAGCATTGAAATGTAAAATCTGTTTTTTGGGGTGTCATTTTTTTTCTGCAAAAACTTATTTTGGTGGGATAATATACTTATGCCTTTGGAGGATGTGTCTTGTTGATTTTTTTTTATAGCTGACTTAATTTTCGTTTTTGGCATTGATGAACTAATGGTTGGTTTTTTTTCTTTGTTTAACATGCCTCCTTTGTTTGCTGGTCAAGTGGCCATTTTTTGTCTAGCCAGTGTGTGTCTTTCCAATAGGCCACCATTTTGTCTTTGTTCTCCATGCCGTGTGGCCGGTGGTCATTTTGTGTGTTCAGGCTCCATAGGCCTGCATGTTTTCTTATTGTATGAACTTGTGTCCAGAGTCCAATTTGTGTAGCCAGGCAGTGTGCTTTTGCCACAGGCCTGCATGTGTTCCTTGTTAACCAGCCTTCCTGCTTGTCATTGTTTGAACATATGTCCAGTGGCCATTTTGTGTAGCCAGCCACTGTGCTTTTGCCATAGGCCTGAATGTGTTCTTTGTTGTCCATGCCTACTTTCTTATTGTTGTTTCAACTTGTGGCCGACAGCCATTTTGTGTAGCCAGCCAGTGCGCTTTTGCCATAGACTTGCATGTGTTTTTTGTGGCACATGCCTTCTTGCTTGTTGTGGTTTGAACATATGGCCATCAGCCATTGTGTGTAGCAAGCCAGTGTGTTAAACCTTTTTTTAGTTTTCAAATCCATTTTCTAGGAACATTGATAAAAGAAGGCTATGCTTTTTTTGTTTTACTTTTTGACCTGATATTAGTTTAACGTGCCTGAGGATGATTGTAGTATGCATGTACAGTGTTTAAATATTATTATATGCATTTTTCCATTTTCCCCTCCACCTCCTTGCCTCTCAAGGGATTTCTTGTAGTTATTAGCGGGGCACCAGCAATTTCTTTGGTTTACATTATTCTATTTTCACTTCACCCCCTACCAGCCATATTCTTTTAGGCTATAGGTGTACCCCAGCATTTTTTTTTAAGGATAATTCCATTTTCTCCTGACTGCCATAGGCACACATCAGCATGCATTTTGAGGATTATTCAATATTTCCCTGCACCACCTGCCTGCCATGGGCACACAACATCAGCATTTGTTTAAGGATTATTCCATTTCCCCTGTACCCCCTGCCTGCCACAGGCACACACCAGCATTTTTTCATTTAAGGATTATTTCATTATTCCCTGCAGCTCCTGCTGCCATAGGTCTCTTAGGCAGGAGCACCTTAACATTTTGGCTGGTGGTGGTGGTGATGAAAGAGGAGAAACAGTGATTAAGCGAGGTGATGAGGAAGAAGAGAATGATAGCTTTCTACAAAGCTGCACTGTCCCCTGCAGTGTGTAAGCCTCACCGCATCACCAAACTCCAAATGGCACAAGACATAGATGCAGACACCACTGCATACAATGATTCACCCCAGATTCATATTGAGTCTACCACCTCTTGGTTCTCTCCGGAATTCGCCTGTATCAGAGGCAATGCACGTGAAAAAAATCCAAGCTACTATTACAGGCATGTTTAGGCAGGAGGAGCCCTATGAATGCAACCACCCAATGACACGTTTGTACAAAGGGAAGCTGGTTAAAATTTTAGAGCAGGACCTCCATCCTTTTTCTTTTGTAGAAGGAGTGGGATTTTTAGAATCTGAGGTGGCCATCCCCCCAAAATGAAAGGTTCCCAGCCAGACCCATTTTCCCAGAGTTGCTTTTCCAGTGCTCCATTATGATGTGCTTCAATTGGTTGGCCAAGCTATTCAGGAATATGCTGTTCAGATAATCCACCTGATGACAGACATGTGGACCTGTTGTAACGCAACTGATTACATGTGCATCACTGCGCATTGGGTCGCTTTTATGGGGGTTAAGCACTAGCTATCTGCAGGTCTTAGCAATGAAGAAAGTTTTACGGGTGTTCTGTGGCAATCAACTGTACCAATGTTCACAATGGAGAAATCCCATGCAGCTGCAAACATCTTGAAAACACCTTAACAGCAAGATGTTTGAATGGCTTTGACTCAGCAGTCTCAGGGTTGGATTTGTTGCCACGGACAATGGCAGTAATTTAGTCAAGGCCATGGCAGATCATACACATTTCAGGATATTTTGTTTGGCACATTCCATCAACCTGATTGTGCAGATCTTTCTCAAAAAGGAAGACATAGTCAGCAACATACTGACCACCTGCAGAAGAATCTGCTCTCCTTTCAGTCATTCTTTTAAAGCCCGGAAGCAGTTGAGGATCATTCAGCGTGAGGTACCAGTCATTGGAACACTACTTACTACATGCTGCAGCGTCCCTTTGAGCAGTACAGACCAGTCACTAACCATGTCCTTCTAAGAGGAGGAGATGCAACTAAGAAAATCATGACCATGGAGATTGACAATTGGGGCTAGTGAAATGCCTGACACAAATGCTCCTTCCTTTTGGGATTAGCACACCGGAAGTCAGCAAGAAGGACCGTATGATGAGCAAATCAATCCTGTTGTTGCATCTGCTATCAGCCAGTTAAAAAAGGTATTGCTGAGGTTCGCTAGTGAAAAAGCAAATTAGTTGGTTAAGAGCCTAATCCTGCGCTTGGCTATTAATACAAGGCTACAAGGAGTGCATCTGGCCCCAATGCTTGATCCACGGTACAAGTAAATACTGACCACTTTAATTTCTTTTTCAGAAAAGGATGTTTCATAGTACAATACTTGAATTGTTGACCAAGCGAGAGACCTGGAAAAATAACATGGAATTTAGAGGCCTGGCAAAAGTTCTGGCGTGCAGCCTTCAACCTCTGGAGAGGGTAATGCTGTTGTCTCACAGCACCCAACACCAGCAACAACACCAGAAACAGGGGAATACATCCCAACCTCTGTAATGGCTTGGTTCAAGTAGTAGGGCGTATGTCAAGTGCTGAGGCAGAGGCAACAGAGGTAGAGCAAGTGCCAACACCAATGACCATGTTGATAATTGAGTCTATCTGGATGACTACAAATAGGTCTACCTGGATTAAAACCCATTGGTCTATTGGTATGGGAAGATGCATCAATGACCAGAGCTCAGCAGGATGGCAATAAAGAATCTGGCCTATACGGTAACCAGTGTGTCTTCTGAGTGTTTGTTCAGTGCAGCTGGGACAGTTGTCACAGACAGAAGAACCAGTCTCTCACCTCAAAACTTGGAGAGATTGACCATAATTAAAATTAACTAACACTTCATACCACAACACAACATTACACTTTCCCAGAAACAGCTCATAAGGAGAAAGAGGGTGACTAGTCAGTCTCCTGTGTATTAGTTAATACACAGGTTAGTTAATGAATTTCTGGATCAGCCCCCTTAGTCTGAGGACAAGCCATACTTTCCTGACTGAGTAGGCCACAATAGAACTTTCATCATCAAACTACTTTGCAAAAAAAAAAGCATATAGGAGAATATTCACATATTCAATGTTTGACTGATGGAGGCCTGCATGTATTCACATGTATGGATTGAAGTGGAGTCGGATCAGTGTGCACAGAGGAAGCCTCCCCAGTTGCTTAAAGGACATGAAGATCACACTCCTACTCTTACCATTCTTTTCTCTATTCCCTAGCCTGGCTGCCAGAAAAGATTACTCATTTACAAGCCTGCTGGTGTCTATATTGCTTCAATGGAAAAAGAGGAGATACAATAGACAAATGTGCACTACCTTGCTTGTTGGAACAGGTAAGTAACTATTGCACATCAATGAGTGATCTATTTGAGTGAGTGATGATGATTTGTGTTGTGGCACTGAGGGTTTTGTACTACTAATTTTTTAACCTGATTTGCAATGTCTGTGGCCTAATGATCCATTCTGTTTGAATGATTGCCCCTTTCACACACCACTAGAATTATTTACATGGTTCACTCCTTGCTGCACTTCTTTTTTTGCGTTCTGCAGAGACCACACCAGTCATTTTAGTTAACACTACTACACAAAACATGCTCAAATTCTATATTTATTTGCCCCTTTTTGTTCTTCAATAGCCCTACAGGCCTTTCTGTATCAACCTCATTCGGGGCTCAGAGTCAGTCAAAGGACTACCCCAACACCCAGAAGAAGGCATTAATGAACATTGCCTATCCACTTCAATGGAAAGCCATATTTCTATTAGAGGGCTACTCTGCCCTGTGGACTGGAGAGAGGTGCATTGATTTGGGAAATGCTCTTTGACCTCTCTGATTCCTTCAACACCCTATCCCACCACAACCTCATCAACAGACTCTATAACAGCAAAACACCCTCAAGTATATTGCCTGCTTCCTTTCAGGATGCACACAGACCACCTGGCTGCCTCCCTCCTCCTGTGAACCCAAGAACATCATATGTGACATACCCCAAGGATCATCCCTCAGCCCCACATTGTTCAACACCTCCATGACATTGTCTGATCCCATGGCATCAACAAAAGTTCCTATACAGATGAAACAGCTTATCTCTCTCACTGACGACCCCTCCAGCCTCCAAAAAAACTTCTGCAATGCTATGACCAATGTAGCCAACTGGAGGAGAAACACTTTCCTTAAACGCAACTCTGACAAGACAGAAGTACTGATCTTCAGAAGAAACATATCCATATAGGGCAACAGCTGGTGGCCAGCAGATCTCAGACCTAAACCCATCCCATCAGATCATACACACAACTTAGGCATAATCCTCAACAGTGAACTGACCATGAAATGGCAAGTCAATGCTATCACCTCTCCTGTTCCACACCACACACTCCCCAGAATCCTTAGATAGATCCTAATCGACACCAGAAAGTCAGTTTATTATTTATTTATTTGTTTTATAGTTTTATGGAGCCCAAACCAGACCCGTGAGGGTATCAGAGCGCTTTACAGTATTAAGGGTGGTATACAAAGCGATGGGAAGGGAGGGATCAATTGGGTAAAATAGTGGATACAAAATGCAAGAAAACACGCAGTTTAAAGTCCTGGCTACACGTGGGAAAGAAATTAAAACAGGTAGATACATTGTACAAGAAGACACATAGTCTCAACTCTTGGGGGAATGCCCAGGAGTGCAGAAATAGGTATGGTCCATAGAAATATAATAATGTTATGTGTTCATTAGGCGAGGTATTTACCCATTAAGAAGGTTTTGGTCCCCTTCTTAAAGTGTGCCAAGGATGGAAGTCTTCTGATGGCGGGTGGGAGAGAGTTCCAAATCCTTGGGGCAGTCGCAGTGAAGGCCTGATTGTAGGATTTTTTCTTCAGGAAGCGTGCATGTTGCAGCATTAGGTCTTTGGCAGATCAGGAGTTTCTGGGTCCTCCTGATATATCGAGTTTTTGTGCGAGAAATGTAGGGGAGTTGTTATAAAGAGCTTTGTGGGTAATGCAGATCAGTTTAAATTGTATTCTGGCCAGTTCAGCACTTTGAGGTGACGAGAGATGTGGTTGAATTTCTTTGAGCCGGTTAGTAGTCTGGCGTCGGTGTTGAGGCAGATATTTCTTGGGTAACCCTGCAAGAGTAGAGCATCCATATTCTAATCTGGAAATGACTAGTGCCATTATTGCTGTTTTAAGATCAGACACATCAAGGAAGGGTTTTAGGTTTCTTAGGTAACTCAGGAGGAATCTAACCGTTTTGGCCATTGAGTTTATATGGCCACACATGTTCAGGGTGCCTTCCAGGGTTATTCCAAGGGATTTTACAGAGTCAACAATGGTAGGAGGGCAGTTTAGTGCTGAGATGGTCTTGATCCATTCCTGGATGTCTGGACTGGGTTTGGGTGGAGAGATCAGAAGAAATTCAGTTTTATTTGCATTGAGTTTAAGCTGCTTGGCGGTGAGCCAGTGGACTGTCAGATTCAAGGCCTCAATCAGGGAGAAAATGTCCTCAGGGGAAGAGATTTTTATGTACATTTGTGTATCATTGGCGTACATAAGGTAGGAGATATTGGTGGCATGTAGAACCTTGGTGAGAGGTTCAAGGTAAAGGTTGAAGAGGGTAGGGGAGAGGGTTGATCCTTGGGGGACACCAACCATAACTGGAGAGGGGGCGGATAGATTACTGTTGATGAGGACTCTCTGTGAGCTGTTTTGGAGGAAGGATCTCAACCATTCAAGGACGGTGCCATCCAACCCCATCCTGAGTTTGAGGCGTTCAAGGAGAAATTGATGGTTAACCGTGTCGAAGGCAGAGGAAAGGTCTAGGAGGATGAGGAGACAAGTTTTGCCTTGGTTGAGGGCTTGGAGAGCGTCATCTACAATGTGGAGGAGGGTGGTTTCCGTGCTGTGTCCTGATCTGAACCCGGATTGGAAGTCATTTAACAGGTGAAATTTGTTGATGTGTAGGCTCAGTTGCTGTTGCACATATTTTTTCAGAACTTTGGCTAGGAGTGGGATGTTAAATATGGGTCTATAGTTCTCAGCGGAAGCAGGGTCCAGCGTGTTTTTTTTTAGGATGGGGACAACTTGGCCAGCCTTGAGCGAATCAGGAATTGAGCCCTGGAGGAGGGAGGCTTTGATTATTGAGGTCCAGGAAGGTATGATATCCTGAGAGGCTGCAGCTAGGCAGTTAGATGGGAGAACAACAGTGAAGTGATTGTTCGGGTTTAAGGAGGCAAGAATTTTCGAGATAGAGTGTTCATCATGAATTTTAAATTTGGACCAGTGCGCTAGGTTTTTGGGTGAGGTTTAAGGTGACAATATGGAGAGAAGAGGTAGAGCTGGCAGATTTTGATTTTGGTGGTGAGTTGCGGATTTGGGTTCGTTACCTAGGGCAGAGATTTTGGCTCAGAAGAAGGAAGAGAATTCCTCACTTGTTATTAGGGGTTTAGGTGTTTCTTTGGAGGTTTTTGCTAGTTTGTTGGATTGGTGTTTGACCAAGTCGAACAGCTTGCGAGGTCGATTTTAGGCATTTTCTAGTTCCGTTCTGATGAATTCTTTTTTTGAGCTGAGGATTTTCTTATTGTAGGCATTTCTGGCCTGGCGGACAAGTTTGAGATGTGCTGCTGAAGGGTGTTGTTTCCAGTTATGTTCAGTCTGTAGAAGGGATCTCCTCTCCTGGTTGAGGGATTCGCTGAATCAGGGATTTCTGTCTTTGATCTGGGTTCTTTTTAATTTTAGTGCTGCCAGGTCGTCGAGAATGTTGGATATGGTTGAGGAGTAATGATCTGCTAGGTTGTCAACCAAAGTGCACTGAGAGGGGGTGAGGTCGGTCTCACAAGGCTCTGCCAGTTTCTCGTGATCAAGGTTCTTGGTGTCTCTAAACCATCGTTTGGGAATCCCACGTTGAGGTGTCCATGTCTTGTGGGTGCTGGGCAGGAGGAAGGTGATGGCGTGGTGGTCAGACTAATCACAAGGGTCAATAGAGATACATTTGACTGCTGATTCTTTAGCAATGATCCAGTCTAGGGTGGCACCTGTCAAATGAGTAGGAACGGAGCAGGCTTGGGTAAAGGCTTAATCAGCCAAGAAGTCTCTAATGGCATTGACCTGAGGATCCTTAGGGTCGTTCCAAAGCAAGTTGAAGTTGCCAAGGAAAATGACATTAGAGTTTGGAGAAATCTTGACTGTGATGATTTCCAAGAGGAGGCCCGTAAAGAAGTCGTTCTTGCCTGGGGGGTGGTAAAAGATGTGAAGTTTGCACAGTTGTGAAGTGTAGTTGGAGCTGGAGACTGCGAGGTATTCGCAGGAGTCTGTAGGGTCCACCGGCAGTTCCGTAACAAGGAGGTTGGAGCGGTAGATGCAGGCAATGCCAACCCCTTTTTTCTTTGAGTGTCTATCCATCCTTGCGATGGTATAGTTGAGTGGGACTAAGAGGTCTAGGTAGGGTGATGAGGATTCCTTGAGCCAAGATTCAGTCAAAATCGATAGGTCTGATTTATGTCTCAGGGTGATGTCAGCGACATCAGATGCATGTATTACAGCTGACTGGCAGTTTATTAGGAGTCCGGTTAGGGAGGGGCCGGAGTGAGTGTCAAGGGTAGAAGCAGAGATGGGAACTCTAGCAAGGTTGCTCTTTACCACCCCTCTGATGTGGAGGGTAGCATATCTGTTAGGGCTAGATGCAACCGTGTCGATAGGGAGTACTTCCCTCAGGTCTGAGGGGCATGGGGTGGTCAAGGCAGAGTCGTAACCACTAAGGAGGTCAGCCACTTCTTCCACCGAGAGTTCTGAGGGATTACGTGTGCCAGGGTTGGGATTGTAGGTATGGAGGAGAGAAAGTATTTCCTCCTCCGAGAGGTGGCAGGGTTGCTTGCGGGGGCACATGTCTCTCAGGGAAAGTGGTAGAGGGTGAAGGAGGGGCTTCGTGACTAGGATGTGGGTCACGTTCTGCAAGAGCCAGAGATTGGAAAAGGAGAGTTCGGTGATGTGAAGAAGATGCTTTAGATCCAGAATGGACTTGTGGATGCTCAGTGTTAATTCTGTGGCTCTGCGGTGACACAGGCCCTCGTCACCAGCTGCCTCGACAATGGCAATGCACTCTACACTGGCATCTCCAACCAGCTCCTCTGAAGATTCCAGACCATGCAGAATGCTGCAGCTAGACTTATCCTGAACCTCCCTAAATCTACCCACATCACTTCCACCTTAGAAACCTCCTCTGTCTCACCATCCAGAAGAAATGCCAATGAAAGATTCTCACAAACATCTACAAAGACCTACACGATCAATGACTGGCCTACATCAACTACTGACTTAATTCCTATCAAAGCACAAGACACCTGTGATCCTCCTCACTAGCCCTGGTACACACCTCCAAGATCCGTTGCAGCTGCAGCTGCAGCAGTAGCAGCTTATTCTCCTACATCACTGCCAATACCTGCCCCTCTTCCTTCGAATAACACCCTCCCTGGTGGACTTCAGAAAGAAACTCAAGACCTTTTCAACAATACTGTGCACCCCGCACCCAGATACCCCTAGGAGTGACAGTGCAGTAAATGTAAAATGTGTGTATACTTGTAAAGCGCACTATCACCTGAAAGGTATCTTGGCGCTGTATACCGCTTTGGAACCCTTCCTGGCTTTCCCTGTGAGAGGCCCCCTTACTGGGCACCTCCAAGGTGAGGCCAGGCATCCTAGTGCTTTCGGGGCTGTTGTGGAGATTAAGCAGCTATTGCCCAGAGTTGCAGAGTGGGACCCATGATTAGAGTAGGCACCTAGGTGAGAATTATCGAGTCCGTGGACATTGAGCCCAAGACCCTGCCGCGTCGGGAATTGAACCCTGGTCCCGGGCCACACCTCAGGGTCTGCCACTCTAATCGGTGAGCCAAACTGATTGAGTGATTGATTCATAAAGGCATTCCTGGTAAAGGCATTCATGGTAAAATTAATGTGTTGTATTGTCATAGAAACATCTTCAATGTACAGCAGTCCTTGTTTGAGTCAAGAGTCGTATATTCATTGTGTCCCTAGAACAGGCACAAGGTATGGTGAGCCACCTGACCCTTAGAGAACAGTTCAAATCCCAAGGTGCAAAAATGGCCTTTTCCTTTAGGTATAGTTTTCACAAGACAAATAAAGTTATGAGGAGGTAGTGGTGAGGTGTATAAACAATGAGATTCTATCAATGTGTGGTGGTTTTAAATTTTAATTTTAATTTTTACATGTGGGTGGTGAGAATAATAAACTCTCTCTTAGGATGGTAAAGATGAGAGCACAATGTGCTTGTTAAAATACCCCTCACACACTAAAAAAATCCTTTAGTGTCATGCTTCATCATGGGGGTCTTCCCGTCCCTCTACGGGGCGGGGCGTGCTACGACCAGAAGAACTACGCGGGAGCACTTTGAAGGTGACAGAGGCTATGTGACAGTGCAAGGTGAGTGATGTCAGTGAAGTGTAGGGACCTATTTATGTGTGGGTGTTAAAAAGACTAAAAATTCCCTCCTTTAGTCTATTTAAAACCCAAACATATAAAAATTCCTTCCTTTAGTCTTTTTAACACCCACACATAAATAGGTCGTCAGCCGAATGTCTTGGTGTAACTGTTCCCTTTACTGCACTTTACGCATAAATACACATTGCAACTCCAAGTATACATACACATGTTTCTGTATTAGGTGTGATGCTTCTATTCTCATTAGCGGTGTAATATTAGCTGCCTGTACTGGTTCTTCAATTACTGTATTGAGACCATACTGTTTTCCATGTCAGGAACATTTCCTGTCTGCCTTTTTGGTATATTGGGTTTTATAGCATGAAATTTCACGTTTTCTTACAAAAGAGAATACTTAATATCCCATTTTTCTTGAGCTGAAAATGAATTTCTTTGTAATTTATGGTGTCACCACTCTTGACCACCGATAATATTTTTTTATTACACACCAGTTTTTAATATGTCACCTCCATGCATACTTTATCCGGGTATCCGGTTCCGTGAACACACACTGCTACATATTTTAACCTTTAATCTTTTTAGGTCGAGGACCGAAGGCTGCGCTTGCGCAGTCTCCGGGAGGAGATTTAATGAATTGGAGTATGGGAGCTTGAACCCACCTCTCTCCTCCTCTCTCCTCCATTGGCTGGCTTCCTAAACGGAGGCCAGCCATTGAAGGAGACAGGCATCACTCCAATAAAGCCCCGTCTCTTTCGGATTCGGGGGCGTATTTTTTTGCGTTCTTTAGACTGTGACGCCACCCGTCACTCAGAACGCCAAAACACGCCCCCGATTCCGAAATTTTCGGAGCTTTCCGTCCGCCATTTTTTTTTTTCCTGTTTGTGCCATTTTTCCAAACTCATCCACTCGTGTGGGGGTCACTATCTCGTACTCGCCAAGTTTATCCAACAGTTTCGCTGCAAAAGAAGAAACTCCAGAGGTAAAACGCAGCGCAGCCCATCCGCACCGCCACCGCCGCCGCTCCGAGACACTGCACAGCCGCCTCCAGCCTCACCGTCCCGGGCTCAACCCTCTGCAGCGCCCAGCTCCGCCCGAGCCCTGCAGCCAGGGCGCTCTGAGCTGCCGCCCGTCCCAGCAGCTCAGCTCCCCGTTTCCACAGCCGCGGGCCGGGCAGTTTTCTTGGCGTTGCTGCTGCTTTCTTTGCTCCTCTTTGGCGGAGCCCCGCTCCCAGGACTACAAAGTGCTGCAGGGGTCGGTGGAAGGAAGCACCCCACGGTCCGCGCCTCTCCCGCCCTCGGCTCTTGCCTCGGGAGCAGCCCCTCTCCAGCCCCACGGGAGGGCCGGGCCAGCACACGGCGCCTCTGCCCCCGGCCGCCAGGCTGCCGCAATCCCAGAGCGAGGTAAGGCTGCTGTGAGCGGGCTCTGCTGCCCTCTGTGGGACCCGGCGCCCCGCTGCTGGCACAGGCAGTGCCACCCCGGGACATTGGTCATACATGCCTCAGCAGAACTTTGGAACTGTAGTATCTTGTTTCTATTCGTAAGATGTGGTGTTTTTTCTCATATATCAGTTCTGGCCTTGCGAGCACGTAGGGGCCGGTGGGGCAGAATGGACGGGCAGAGAGCAGGCAACCTTGTGATCAGAGAGGCAGGGGGGGGCTGATAGGCAGAGTGGGGCAGTTGTGTGAATAAGAGGCAGGGGTAGTTGCTGGTGGAGAGTGGGACACTTAAATGTACAGATGCATGGGGGAATGCCTGGTGGATAGGGAGCGATGGGGCACTTGTGTGATCCGAGCCACAGGGGGTGGTCGCTGGCAGACAGTGGGCCACGTGTGTGATCAGAGGGGGGAGGGGCTCGGCTCATGGTGGCTGGCGGACAGAGTGGGGCATTTGTTCGATCAGAGAGGCAGCGTGGACATGGAGAGGCACTTGAGTCGGCGAAGCAGTGCGGTTGTTGCTGGTGGAGAGAAGCAGGGGGTGGCTAGTGGACAGAGAGGGGCACTTAATCAGGCAGAGGCAGGGATCGATTGCTGCTGGTCAGAGAGGGTATGTTCGAGCATTGCAGTGGCAGTAAAGGTAGCAGGCAGTGGGCACCGGTTGTGGCCCGAGGAAGCGCTGAGCTGGCAGCGCTGCCCGGAGTAGGCAAGTGTGGAGGGAGACAGTGTACCTGTGTTGACGCAGGCAGGGCGCTACGGACGGACCTAAGAAGCAAAATGTGGGCACTTTGGGCGGTGGGAGCAGTCGCTCGTGGTCGGAGCGGCAGAAAACTGGGGAAGACATCCGGCAGCGGTGAGACAACTAATGATTTAGGCTTGAGTGGTCAGAGAGGCGGGCGCTGTTTGACAGAGGAGTGATGGGTGGTAAATGGCAGGGAGCTGGGAAGCAGAGCAGAGAGAGTTCATAGTCAAAGGGGCGGGAGGGGCGGCAACAGTTCTTGGCGGTCAGTGTCTAGGAGGAGCCACCAGTGTTTGTTTATGATCGTGAAACAGGCACTTGTGTTCATGACAGTGCAGCAGGCACTTTGACTAATAGGCAGCTAACCGCGCTATTGTTTATAGTAGTGTAGTTGGCACTACTGCCCAGGAGACATTCAGTTGAGGGTAGAATGTCTTCACGGGTAAACCAGCTGACAGTCGGATGACATCACCGCGGTGAATAACAAACCTCGTGGACCATGCACAAACACCGTGTGTGCACCAGATCGGGGTGTGCATGGGACGGGTGTGGTTAGGCAGCTGCTGGCGGGCACTGGTGGTTAGGAGGGCGATTCAGCTCCTATGGTGGGCACGACGAGGCAGTGTTTGTGCAGGAGGGGCACTGGAGGTCACAGGGTCTCAGCAGGTACTGAGGGTGTTCTCAAACAGAATGTCAAAGTTTACGTAAGCACAAGGTGTAGCGGGGCATGGACATCATTAGCTTTGCGGTGTCACTTCCTGTTGCCACCTGGCACTCACCTTTTCAGAAGGGCAGTGCCGCCAGCCCTCGAAGAGCTGGAAGAGAGCATGGCAAAATTGTTCTTTTATAGAGGGCAGACTTCACCCAGCAAGGTTTCTAGGCACTGCCCTTCGCTGAGTGTGAAAACAGCAGCTAGTAGTCAACCATGTGTGGACTGGAGCCGTAACAAAGTGAATACTACTTACAAATGCACTTGCTCTTTAACGACCACCCCACCCGGTCAGATTTGTTTTGGAGTATTATTTGGGAGGTGGTAGACGGGAAGATGTCTGCCTCACACACTTGTCATGAAAACATTGCCCTCTCTGTCCATGGAGTGTCCTTGCCTCTTCAAATGCCCAAGTCCTGCCCCCTCATTAAGTTCCAGGCCCACGTTAAGAGCCCTGTTTCCTGCGCCTCATTACCAGGCTCTGTCTGTGTGTGTGGCTCAGTCTGTGTGTGTGGCTCTGTCTGTCTGTGTGTGTAGCTTCTTTTGTAGGTGGCTCTATGTGTGCGTGGCTCTGTGTGTGTGTAGGTGGCTGTGTGTGTGGGTGGCTCTGTGTGTGTGGGTGGCTCTATGTGAATGACTGTGTGGGTGGCTCTGTATGTGTGTGTGTGCGCGTGGCTCTGTGTGTGCGTGTGGCTCTATCTGTCTGTGTGTGTGCGTGTGTGTGGCTCTGTGTGTGCACGTGGCTCTGTCTGTGTGTGCGCGTGGCTCTGTCTGTGTGTGCACGTGGCTCTGTCTGTGTGCGCGTGGCTCTATCTGTGTGTGTGGCTCTGTCTGTGTGTGTGTGGCTCTGTGTGTGTGTGTGCGTGGCTCTGTCTGTGTGTGTGTGCGTGGCTCTGTCTGTGTGTGTGTGCGTGGCTCTGTCTGTGTGTGTGTGCGTGGCTCTGTGTGTGTGTGTGTGCGTGGCTCTGTCTGTGTGTGTGTGTGTGTGTGTTTAGCTCTGTCTGTGTGTGTGTGTGTGCGCGGCTCTGTCTGTGTGTGTGTGTGTGTGCGGCTCTGTCTGTGTGTGTGTGTGTGTGGTTCTGTGTCCGCGAATACTCTCTACTACTCTCTAATGCTCACCTATTGCCATTGTAAATGACAATACCATGTATTTATGTTTTTAAAAAAAAATGAAAAAAAAAGTGTCATGAGCAATGGCAATAGCTCTACCTTTAATAATGCAGAGACCATTGCATTGTAAATGCTTGTTTAAAATGTATTGACTATCACACGCTTGGGCTAAATTCAACGGAAGTGATTATTACCCTACATCTAGTCCTCGGTCTAGTCTTCCCACTTCCGGAAATAAGACTGTTTCCGGTTTCGCTATTTAGCGGTTCCAGTCCTGCCAGCATTCACTCGTTTCTCGCATGCCAGCCAGAACTTATCCCGGACATGGTGCGTTAATACACGGCTCCACTAAGATTAACTGAAGTAAGTTTGTGTTATGTCGTTCCCTTTTACCTTCATCAAGTTTTGTCCCCCCCAGGCCTCCGTCCCCTCGTCGCGCGCCGCTTGCCCTGGCGCTACCTTGTTCACCACCAGCTGGCATTCTTGAATGCCAGCTGGTAATTTACATATGACAGTTGAGTTGAACGGTTGTGACTTTGATGACCTGACCGGCGGCTGCGTCCCTCCGCTCCTGCCGCTGTGTTGTGTTCTTTTAACTTAAATAAAGGAGCCTTGTCATCACCGCTGCCTGGTGTCTCTCACTTAACAATGGCGACGAGGTGAGGGGATAACAACACACCGGAGAAGAAAAAAAAAATCAACGCCTGCAGGAACAGACCACTTTGAAAATAAAGAGATGATTTATTGAATGGAAGCAAATAACATCTAAGGAAGACCGATGTTTGGTGAAGCACGACCTTGAAGGAACTAAAAATATAAAAGGTACGAGGGAGCGTGAACTGTGAAAATATGCAGTATTTGATCCAATCCCTTAAATTGTGAAACTGACCTGAAGGGATTAAGCAGTTGTAAAAGACCTTGGATTGACTCGCAAAGCTGAGGCTCGAGAATGTTATGAGGTGCTTGAACGTTGTGTGAAATCGTGAGGAGAAGACAGGATCAGCGCGAGACTGGATGGTTAGCGCAGAGTGCTGATGTAAGCACTTAGCGTGGAGGCCATCTTGAAAGAAGTTTTGTCAGCGTTTTAGCTCACAAACCTAGCGCACGCTGATGTTACACTTCACTGGGAAATAACTCATAGAAGGAAATAAATATAACGGAGTCAATTTCGAAAAAGTCGGATAAAGTATACACGCCTGCCACGAAGAAAGAGGGACTTGCAGGAAGATAATAACAAGTCTCGTATAAGTTGAATGGCACTTTCCAAGTGAGAATTGCGGGGATAAAAGATTATACATGAGTTTGAGCTGCAGAAAAGAAATAAATGAATTAAAAAATATATATAATAATTGGTGCATGTGGAAAAATATAGTTGTGAATGGAAAAATTGATATTTGTATAAAAAGGAAATAGAATATTCATACTTTGAAGCAGAAGCACAGTTTTAGAAAAGAATATGGCCAGCAATAACAAATACAATTTATCGCCCCCACAAGCAATTTTAGCGGTTTCAGGAGAACCACCACTGAAGTGGGAAGAATGGCGTGAGTATTTTATAAATTACATACCTACTTGTGAGAGTGAGGAAGAACCCCTGAGACCAGAAGAAAAAAAGAAAATGTTATTGCATTGCCTAGGGGCTGGTGGACTAAAAGTGTACAATAAAATTAACAAGAAAGTAAGGGAAGGTGTACAAGATGATGTGTACAAAAACGCATTAGAAGATTTGGACAATTACTACAAGCCCACTGTCAGGTACAATTTTTTCCACCGCAAACAAAGTAAAGAAGAAAGTATAGAGGATTTTGTAGCTGTACTCAAGAATTTAGCACTAACATGCAAATTTGGAGAACTGCATGATGAATTGATAAGAGACCAGATTGTTATGTGTGCCGCAAACCCAAATATTCAAGACGTCCTATGTGCCAAAGGTGAAAAGCCACTAGGGGCCATATGTATCAAGTAAATTTGCATTCGCAAACACCGAAATTCACAGAATTTCATCGTTTGCGAATGCGAATTTGCCAAATGGTATGCATTAAGAAAAATCTGGTGCAAAACACGGAATCGCAAAATTTGCGGTTCCTTATTTTGCAATTGCACTTAAGGAATCGCGATTCCTTAATGCAATGTATGAAGCAAAAAAATAATACAAATTCTCCTTAAGGAATCGCAAATTGCCACCAACTTCAAGTTGGTGGTAATTTGCGAATTCCTTGAAAAATGCAAATTTTTGCGTTTTTCAAAATGCCATGTGACGCACATACATGCCCTAAGGGCATGTATGAGCGCCACATGTGCACCCATGCTGATTTCAAGGGTGCAACAGGGTGTCCTTTGAAACACCCCTGCACCCTTGAAATTATTCTCAATTTGCGATTCTCAAATTGAGAATCGCAAATTGAGAATAACTTCCCATTCATTCCTATGGGCCTCCCGGCCCATAGAAATGAATGGGAAAGTATTCCTTAATTGCGATTCGCAATTTGCTAATCGCAATTAAGGAATACTAAGAATTCACAAAAAAATTGCAAATTTGTACATACATCCCTATTTGCGATTCTGAAATAGCGATTTCTAAAAAAATCGCTATTTCAGAATCGCAAATCAGGTTGATGATACATATGGCCCTTAATGATGTAATTGACATTGTTAACCGAGTGGAATTAACTGGTAGATGTACGAAAGCAGTAATAAACGAAAGCAAAACTAAAGAGGAGGAAGCTAGTGTGGTAGCTAAAGTAAGTGGCAACAAGACAGGGAAGACGGATAAATATAGGAGTAAAAGCAAAGGAAGTGCAGGAAGAGAGCAGAAAAGTGGAGAAAAGGATTGGGCTTAGCGTAAATGCTATCGTTGTGGAAGCTATAACCAATTGGCTAATGATTGGAAATGTCCTGCATGGAATGTCAAATGTAGCAAATGTGGTTTAATGGGACATTTTCAAAAAGTGTGCTACAGGAAAGTGAGCGGAAGAGTCAGATTCCTCTGATGAGTCTGATTACAATCTCTGTGTACTCAATGTGACTGAAGATGGTGACGAGCAAGAAAAGGATAAAAATAAGAAAAAGAAACCTGTATGCAAAGTTGCCATTGGGGGAGTGAACATTGAAATTGTGGCTGATTCATGATCTCCATGTACTATAGTAAATAAAAAAGTATGGAGAGAGAAATTTCAAAGTGCTCTAGGGCACAGGATGGAATCCCCTGATATCACATTGAAGACATTTACGGGAGAACCCATAGAACTTATGGGTAATAGGCATTTGAAATTTGAATTCAAAGACAGAGAAACAACCAGTAAATTAGACGTGGCAGTGAAGGGACCATCCGTATTAGGATGGAGGGGCCAAGGAAGGTTAGGAATTATACTAAATCTTAACAGTGCTGAGCCTGTACTATTAACACAACAAGAAAAGGGGTTCGTTAAAGATATTGTGAACAGTTTTCCTAAAGTTTTCAACTGTACCTTCGGCAAGTTGAAAGGGTTCCAACACAAAATAAAACTCAAAGAAGGAGCTGTACCTTGTATACACAAAGTGAGAAACATTCCTTTCATTCTAAGGGAAGAAGCAAAGGCACAATTAAAGATGCTGGTAGAGGCAGACATCATTGAGCCAATGGAGTCATCGGAATGGGTTGCACCATTGGTGGTTACTCGTAAGTCCAATAATAATTTGAGATTATGCATTGACTTACGCGATCTCAACCAAAACATCCTTATCGACCAATACCGCCTGTCGAAAATAAACAAAATGCTTTCATTAACAAAAGACATGAAAATATTCTCTACAATAGACTTAACTGCTGCATACCACCAGGTTCCGTTACACCCAGACAGCAGGAGCCTAACCAGCTTCATATCGCCATTCGGGTGCAATAGGTTTAAAAGAGTACCTTTTGGGCTGGCGTCGGCGCTATTTCAGAGACTCATGCATGAGATTTTTAGAGAAACAAAAAATGTGCTCATCTTCCAAGATGACATCCTTGTGATGGGTAAAAACCATGTCGACCATGATCAAAAACTTGTACAAGTACTCAAAATCCTACAGAAACATGAATTGACAGCTGAATATGCCAAGTGCAAGTTTGCGAAGAAGAAAGTGACGTACTTGGGACATGAGATCACCCCTGAGGGAATAAAACCAAATAGAGAATTGATTAAACCATTAAAGATGCTCCAGAGCCACAAACCAGGGAAGAGGTGGGAGCCTTCTTAGGGTTGCTAGAATTCTACTCTAGGGGGCATATTATCAAGGGGCTTTATCTCCGCTTTTTTGGCTTTAAAAGCCAAGAAAGCGGAGATAAAATTATCTCCCTATTACCAAGCTGTCGCTAACACCAGTTAGCGACAGCTAATAGGAGATAGTGACCATCTTGGGCCCCGCTTTGCATGTCAGTGATATTTATCACTAATGACATGCAAAGTGGGCGTGCCAAGATGTTAGCGACTGAAAACAGTCGCTAACATCGCTATCTCCTATTACCAACTTTTGGAGATATTCGCGCTAAGCGCGAATATCTCCAAAAGCTAACACTTGCCCAGGAGCAGTTCTTAGCCATGTTATCCAATGGGAGGTGGATAACATGGCTAAGAGCATTTGCTCGATAATGCATGAATATCGCTGACTTTTCAGCGATATTCATGCATTGCGGCCGTTTTTTATCGCATTTGCGATAAACCTGGCTAATAGCAAGGTTTATTTGCGATAAAAATCGCCGATTTGCGGCGATAATTTTTGTCTCTAAACAAGTTAGAGACAAAAATTATCTCTATTGGTTGGTAATATGCCCCTAAATTCTTAAGGAATTTTTCTACAAAAACATATGAGATTAGACAACTACTTAAGGCAAAAAACAAATTCGAATGGTCAGCAAGTTGCAAGAAAGCTTTCGAGACTCTTAAACAAGAAATTTGTGAAGCACCACCGTTACAAGGTTCTGATCCTAGTCTTAAGAGTAACGTCACTACAGATGCTAGGGGCAAAGGCATTGGGGCTGTACTAACGCAAATTGGATTAGAAGGAAAGGAGGTAACTATTGCCTTTGCATCACGCTCTCTCACCTCCACTGAGGAAAAATACTCGGTGATCGAGTGTGAGGCATTGGCATGCCTGTGGGGTTTGGAGCGTTTCTGCCAATATATTTAGGGGAAAAGAGTGGTTTTAAGATGTGATCACAAACCACTCACAATAGTTTTAACAGTGAAAGGTTTATATAATGCTTCTCCAAGATTGACACGTTTGTCAGTCAGGTTATTGGACTACAACTATGAAGTACAGTACCTAACAGGAGCAATAAACATGGGGGCGGACTTTCTCAGTCATTTGCCCCTACCTGGAAAAAATGAGGAAGAATGTAAGGAAGATGAGTTCTGTGTGGCAAACATTAGTGAAGAATTTCCTTGCATCCATAGAGAAGTTTGGATAAAAGAATATGAACTGGACGAAGTGAAGAAACATATCACCAACGGTTGGCCAAGTAAAAAACACATTAGAAAGGAGTTGAGGCCATTCTGGGAACTCAGGAATGAGTTGTCTGCAGAAGGCGGATTCATTTTAAGACAAGAGAAGGTGATACGTCCTGAGTCACTAAAAAACAGAATCCTGGACATATGCCATGAGGGGCATATGGGCATCAACAAGACTAAACAACGCATTAAAAGTTGGTAATGGTGGCCAGGATGTGATTTGGAAATTGATAGAAAAGTCAGGAACTGTTTCCAATGCGAAAACGCTGATAAGTCTCAAGTCATATTGAAACCACCTTTGCATCCGTTGCCTTGCCCAGGGATGCCCTGGGAGAGAGTTGGCATTGATGTAATGGGCCCCTTACGTTACCAAGGAGGACTGGTTTATGTCATTGTTTTGGTGGACCATTTGTCAAAATGGCCAAAGATTAAAGTACTCAACAAAATTGAAGCAAGTGATATTATCAAGTTTCTCGACAATGTTTTTACTAGAGAAGGAATACCCAAAGTTGTCGTCAGTGACAACGGAAGACAATTTACTTCTGCACTCTTCAAAAACTTCATAGAGAGAAATGGTATCCTTCACAAAACCACTTCCTTTTATCACCCAGCAGGAAACAGAGCTGTGGAAAGATTTAATAGAGTCTTGAAAGGAAACATACAACTAGCCAACAACAACGGGCTATGTTTGAAAATGGAAATAAAGAAAATTATTTGGGCGTACAGAATAACACCAGAGAAGAATACAGGTATCAGCCCTTTTGAAATGATGAGAGGAAGAACACCACTTTCCAAAGACAATGTGGGTTGGATTAAGACGAGCAAAAGATCAGAGTGGTCTACTGAAGAGGTCAGGAAGAATGCCCAAAGAGCACAAAACAAATGCAAAAAACGATTTGACTTAAAACACGGGTGCATACCTCTTACAATAAACGTTGAAGATACAGTAAGGGTAAGAAGAAGTGGTCTCATCGAGAAAGGACAGAACAGATTCACTCAACCCTTAGTTGGTGAAAAAATATTTTGCAATTCTGCCCTTCTCAGTGATGGGAAAGTTTGGCATGCATCTGCACTATCTACTTGTCGGAAGAGGCACGATGGAGGAAACAAAAGTGTTGTAGAGTCTGATACAGTCAAACCGTCTGAGAAGGAGACATCCACCTGCTGGGACAGACAATGGAACTTTGATTGGCTGTTTGAAGAGGAGTCTGAGAAAGAGGGAGCAGGAAGTAGAGAACAGAGGGGGCACCAATCTGAGACCAACAATCCTCTTTCCAACCAGTGTCAAACCTGGGCAAATTGTTCGCAGCCATCGGAATCTCTTCCATTAGCAAGGAGATGTGTTATGTTTTTACCTTATCGTCTTTTGTCCCCCCAAGGCCTCCGTCCCCTCCTTGTGCGTCTCCTGCCCTCACGCTACCCTGTTCACCACCAGCTGGCATTCTAGAATGGCAGCTGGTAATTTACATATGACAGTTGAGTTGATCGATTGTGACTTTGATGACCTTACCGGCGGCTGCGTCCCTCCGCTCCTGCCGGTGTGTTGTGTTCTTTTAACTTAAATAAAGGAGCCTTGTCATCACCGCTGCCTGGTGTCTCTCACTTAACAGTTTGCTTGACTATTGCCACTTGCAGGCTCTTGCGCGCACTAATTGGTGGCCTTACTTGGCATTCGCTACTGGGCATCTATCGTACTTGGAAGCCCGTCACTCTGCCTTGGTCTTACTTATAACATAATAGCTAACCGCACCGACGGCCGATCTTTTTGTATTACTGGGACACTTCCAGTGTAGTTGTTATTCACCTCATGGGACATTTCTCTCGTAATGGATAACCGCTTCGACTGCCAATCTCATCGTATTACTGGGACACTTTGTGTAGATATTATTCACCTAATGGGACATTTCTCCCGTTTTGTCACCTAAACGCGCTATTAACATTTTATGCTCTTTTTTAGTCATACGTATGTAGCAACTCATATACATCTCTCTTGTATTGCCACCTTAACACCCTATTACAGCTCATGGCCTCTTTATCCATCCATGGCCTCTTTATCCATCCATGCTTGTTGCTGTCACAGTTTACTAGCTGTGAGACAGTCTTGTTCACCACCCGATCAAGAGCTCTCTGCATTATGCCAAAAATCGCTTTTTTTAAATTTTTATTATTATTTGACCTTGCACGCACTAGTCCTATTTAAGCTGTTGGCTGCTATGCTACCTTACTGATATCAAGTTATTGTTTTTCACTTAACAGCTGCTCAATAACACTAAGCCCTGACTGCTTCACTATAGGATTCGAATGCAACCCCCACTCTTTAAGGTACGTCGTGGTACACGCTATCTGATAAGATATTACACGATATTAGACACGGTAGTGGCAGTTTCAATACTCACTCATACTTACTACAACTCACTTTTCCCACCACTGGATTCAGATATCTCTAAGCTCTCTAAGAAGCGCTTACGATTGGACCTTTACAAACGTTCGCACCAGTAAGAGGATTACTCGTGGAATAGTAATCTCCCACTACATGCACGGGCACCTGGTTGTTTTTGAAGGTTTTCTTTAAAACACTATGCACCTAGCCAAGAAGCTCATCCTCTTCTCCCCCCTCCTTCTTGTTTTCTTCCTACTATGGATTCTTATTAACCTATGTTCTCTGCTCTAAATACACATACACATCACTGTTGCTCTAAATACACGTACACATCACTGTTACTTTAACTCTTTCTCGTATCTTTTCTGACTTCAGTCTCCTTTTCTTCTCCTTTTCTTCATTTGCTTTTTTTTCTTTGCCCCTTACTGCCCTTCCCTGCCTATTTTCTCAATTATTGGTCTTGACACTTATGACTTCTTGTTAACTTGTGCACTTCTTAACCATCAGCTTTCTAAAAAATATATCAACATTGTATGCCTTTACAGCCCTGAAGAAGCCCTTGTATTGGCGAAACGCGTTGGCTGTTGCTTATGAAATAAAAACTGCGTACAACAAGACATTCGGCTGACGACCCCGTCTTTGTGTTGAAGCAACTAATTTGTTTTCTATGTATTTTGCCTCTCATCCAAACTGTAACTATCAGAAATTGAGTTATTATTTTGGGAGGGGCTGACTCCTACCAACTTAATAAACACAGTCTGTTTAGGCCAAAACTATGTATCTCTGCTGAACCCCTGGTAGCTATGAAACAAGCAGCATGCAACACACAAAGAAGAGTTTGTTAAGTGCAATTAGTACTAACAAGAACAAAAATATCAAACCACTATAGAAAAGTAGAGTAAAACATAAATATAATAATTAAATTAGAATAAGGTGAAAAGGCGATATGATTTTTTTTTATTTTTAAGCAACAATAACATAGAAAAAAGCAAAGCACACTTGGAGGGCAATGGACTTCTGACTAGGACTAAGGCACAATTTCAGGTGATTTCGATGGTGCAGAGGTTGAATACACCAAGGGGCCGATTCCGATCCTGGAAAAACGCTGTACAAATCGTGGTATGGAGCGTTTTCCCCATACAACTCGTACTTGTAAGGAGCCCCCTACAACCTAGGAAGTACGATCCGTACAAATAGACCCACTCCATACAAATTGTAAAAAAGACCATACAACTCGTATATACAAGCGATTCCGATTCGGATTGCTCTGTACGCGACGTTCCCATGTATTCCCGGCAGCAGTTTACAACCCGGCAAGTACGATTCGTACAAACGGCACTCCGTACAGCTCTTTTTTTACAAGAGCCAAAAAGTGCTGGAAAACCTTGTACGCCCCGAAAACAGTACAAGACAGAGCCCCCCATGTACGTGTCGTACACCCCATGAATACAGGGGTACGGTGCGTATTTACGGTGCGAATGGATGACATGGAAAGTGGGGTACGGTGCGTACATACGCGATGAAGGGGTACTGGTCGTGTACGCACTGTACAAGCACCGTACCATAAAATCACCTGTGTACGCACCGTACCCCAAAATCGCCTGTGTACGCACAGTACCCCAAAACTGCGTACGTACGCACCGTACCCCAAAATCACGTACGTACCCACCGTACCCCAAAATCGCGTACGTACGGTGCGTACATGCGCGCTGTTGGGGTGCACACCATACACACGCCTCGCATGTGGGGGGACACCTGTATGCCTCATACCCCTATACAACCCATACCCCTGTATGAGTCGTACCCCCAGAACGAGCCATACCAGAGTACGAGGCATATAGGAGTTCGCTTCGTTGCCTGGTACGAGTCATTCCCCGTATACAGGCCATTTTCCATACAAATCGTATGCTGACAACCCGGTACGAATCGTACTTGACGGGTTGGACAGCCTTTTTACAAATTGTATGGTCTTTTTTACAAGTCAGTGTCGTACAGCTTTTCCCGATCCGATTTGTAAGGATTAGACTGATCTGTATGTATTTTTCCCGTACGAATCGTACTACACGGGTTGGAAGGGACTTTTACCATTTGTATGGAAAAAAATACAAATCCTATTTGTATGGAAAATAAAAATCCAGGATCAGAATCGGCCCCCAAATGTGTTGTCCTGTTTCTTGGTCAAAGTTGTCACCTACAGACATGATTTTGAGTTTCGTGCTTGAGTTATACTGTTATGGTAAACATGATATTCTGTAGCACTTATAAAAAGGTGGAGGATAGCCATAATTATTTTGATGGAGTATATTGTCCAACAAACTCTAAATCAGGCCCATTGTCTCTGAAACAGAAGTAAAAATCTTCCAGCTGGGAAAGGTCCAGGGCTGTGGCCAGCGAGGCACCCTTAAAATAATTTGAGCTACTGCTGAAACCACTGGTTTTAGTGTCAAAAGATTTGAGATGCACAAAGCTGCATTTTGTGGCCACAAGGGATGCTTGATCAATCTGATAGATAACTTGTCTCAACCTGGTCCACTGTTTTATCTTGGGACTCAGTCACTATTTGAAAGACAGAGTTGTCTATTGGGGCTGGAAGCTCTAGCCAGGCCATGCTCAACAAGGCAGGATACCTTTACAGTGAGGTTCTACTGTACCTGTTTTTGGATAAGCAAAAATATCTGAGTGGCATGAACTTGCTTTTCTTGTCCACCTATGGTGTGACCATCCTGAACTGCATCTCCTTGTCCTGGTCCTCCAGAGGAGTCAAAAAATGACTAAACCTCACTTTTCTCAAATGCTGGGAAAGTACCCACTCTTCGGTCCCACAGTCTCTAGCTCCTCATTGCAGATTTCTAGACTCATGGGACCTCATTAGGATGACGGGCGGACTTTGTCCGCCCGCCACCCTATCGGCATTCTGGACCGCCTGCCATTGGGGGAATTAGGATGTGCCTGCCACAGTGGCGGGCACACCCTAGCGCCTTGAGACCCTCCGGGTGAGTAGCTCGCTATATAAATGCTTTGATTGATTGATTGATTGATTGATCCTTCATTTTTAGCATTGTGGCCACAATGCTAAAAATCAATTTTCGCCTTTGCATATACAAAGCTGCAGGCACCGCGCGGTGCCTGTCGCTTTGTACATGCAAATGAAGGGGGGTACCATAGGTACCCCCCCCCCTGTGCACCCCCACCTCGGCCTTCACCAGGGGGGCCCGCAGGGGCCCCCCATAGCAAAGACCGCCTTCCTTTCCGTGACGGCATCGCCGCCGCGGAAAGGCACCTATTTTAACGCATCCAAATATGGCTGGCGGTGTCTGATAGACACCGCCACCATATGAACCCTTTTCTGCCCCGGCCGCAAGGCGACCGGGGCGGAAAAAAGTGGCAGGCGGTGTTTGCCTCGGCTGCGGTCCCCCCCGCCATTGTAATGTGGTGGGGGGGGAAAAGGGTGGCGGTTGGGCATTTCTGTCGGGCGGATCGCCACTGCCACCATGGCGGTAGTGGTCCGCCCGACATGGTAATGACCCCCATGGTGTCGCTTCAGCAAGGTCCTTTGCAAGTTCCAGTCAGACATGGTCATCTGGGCCCTCTTGGTATCAGGAGTCAT
The DNA here is from genome assembly GCF_964261635.1 of Lissotriton helveticus. NCBI lineage: Eukaryota > Metazoa > Chordata > Amphibia > Caudata > Salamandridae > Lissotriton > Lissotriton helveticus. The sequence goes on along the minus strand of NC_136067.1, from coordinate 344,999,953 downwards.
TCTGCTTTTTGTGTCACTATGCTGGTAAACAGGAGGCCAACCAGGAGTCTTCTTTCTTCTGGTCATCATGGCATTCTTCTTCAGGTTTAGACCTCCCATGTCCTGGAATGTTGTGAGGAGGTGGTGGCTGAGGTGCCAGATTTACCATGTGCACTGACCATTGATTGCAGAAATATTGCCACTGTGTCTGAGTTATTTTCTCAGTGTTCCACCACATTATTTTGTAGGAAATATTGTTTGCCCTAAATTGTCTGTGAGCTCCTGTTGCAGTATTACGGACTCCTCTGCCACCGGGCACAATCGTCTACAGTTTCTGAACCATTTAGATGAGCTTAAATCACACCGGCAAGGTCCATTCTGGTACTCTCCATGACTGTAACTTGAGCCTGGCTGTCAAGTAGTGCTCTGCGAATTAATTGGAGAAGTCTTCCATGGCACTTCCAAGTGAAACAAGGTAGAGCTACGACATTTTTTTTTTCTGCTAACAGTTTCAATCCTCTCCCAGATAACTAAGCTCTGCTAAATGGTCAGCAGAATTTGGCTAAGCTGGACGTATCACTTGCCAAACAAGCAATTCAACACATTGAAGACTGTAAGGATATGCTTGTCTGTCCTGTCATGAATCTCTGATAGACAGTGGATAGCAGCCAGTTTCATTCAAGATTATGACATGTTCTATAAGCCCTAAGGAAGCTCCAGTGTTAGTGAAATGAGTTGCTTGGTTTTAATGAAGACATTACAAATAAAGAACCTGTTTAAATGGCATTGGCTGGAAATGCTGCTATATATTGATTGTTGGACTTGGCACTTAAGATTTTCGGAAGTAAATTTGATACAATTGTTGCCTCTCTTATTTAATATATTTTAGCAATTAACACTACCCTGTCATTCCCATTCTCATAGGCCAGCCATTGTCTCCTGAGCCAGGGTCAGAACCTCTCTCAGCCAAGGCCATGCATTCCAGTTTAGTGTTGAATTTATGCTGGTGGAACAGGTGGAGCTCACCAGCCCTCTTTCGTGGGGACGAGCACTCATTTGTAATCATCAGACTTTGACATAGAACATGGGACAGAAAAGCGGCAAAGAGAGCAATGAGGAAGAGAAAAACTGAAACAGGTATGAAAAGGAACATAGAAGAGAGTGATACAGAGGCAGGGAGAATGTATTGGTGGATGAAATAGTCATAAACGCTACACAGGTTTGGTATTGTGTAAACCTAACATTCAGCAGCAACACCAATGGCCTGCCTAGAAGAATGTGGGCCCTGGGACTTATTCTTATGCATATTGTCACTACTCAAAGTCTGAAGATGTGATGAGTGGCAGGATTGTTTTCACAGTAGTTCTCACTAAGGCAGAATAAAGTACATTCATCTAAAGTTACTTTTCAACCTGATTTTGAAAATTCTGTGGTAAAAGGTTTTGAAGGGTGTTGCTGCATTTTCCCAGGAGGAGATATGCTATTACATATTTTAATCACAACCCAGACCCTTCTATTGGAAAATGTTTCTGAAGTAAGTTTCAGATCTTAAGTCATTGTGAAGGGACACTGTTTTATATATTAGGCACCATGTCTTGTGTGCTTACAATGTATACTATGGAGGTGAACTGATAATATATTAATATGTGAAAATAGGTCTTCCAACATAACAAAGGCACTCTAACTTGTAATTTATTACTACGGTGCCTGTAAACTGCAGCTTAGCCAGAGCACCGTGGTACTACTGGCAGATATTTTTGTCATATGTTTGTGGGTGGTATAAATACATATTGAATCCCTAATATGATATGTATCCGTCCATGTCATCGGTGGATCTTAGGCACCATTTACAGAATTATAGGTTCTAAAGCCAGTAAAACCAGACTGTACAAAGATGGAGGACAACACAAAAATGATGTGATTCATTAAAGGATAGATAGCGATTACCAAGTGGACATCCAATTATAACTCCCCTTGTCCTGATTGACCTCTCAGCTGTCAGGTACTTTGGTTGAGTTGTACTTATACAGAGCCCAGTTGCTCTAGATTAGTGCCTTTATGTCGTTCTCCATTCCTTCCACATATGTCATATTTCAAGTCCTACCCAAGTCATTGAAACATGTACTTGATGGACTTGGGAGTCCTCGTAGTCATCATGTACATAAGCATGCTCCTCTATGTCATTACATCCCACTGTGTTTAAATGTCTTTTCTCTCGACAACAAAAACAGGCTAGATTTGACCTTAGACCTTCTTTCTACCATAGACATCTGAATAGTGAAGGTCAACATTCAAAACCAGATTGAATAATGACTCATAGAACCAACTCTTGACAGCTTTACTGCCCTGCTGGCTGACAGTTTTAACATGCATATTTAATAGAAAACAAAAGCTGCATCACGCCAGTCGATCTACTTCACTAAGTGAAGCTCTTCCTTCTAGAAGTTGTCATCAACTATTCTGTCCCATCTTGATTCGGGCAATATTCTCCTTCTCACACTCCTGCGGAAAAGAAATACGTGTACAAGTATGCTTCCTAAAAGGCTTTTGGAAATACTGTGGAATAGCATGAAATACCAGCTATATAAACTGTGTGCCTCAACCCACCCACAGCAGATTCAACAACATTACAGTTCAAACAATTAATAAAAGGAGCTCCTTTGTGACGATGTATGCACAATTATACTTAATCTGCAGGGTAATGTAATCCATTTGCCATTTACATTCAAACAATGCAGTTGCTTTAACTAATCCAGCAACAATGGTCATTTAAATCACAATCAGGGTGCTAGACAACAATTGTGCACTGATAAGACAATGCTCAGGTGTAGCAAATGTGCCCAAATATCAGTGGTGAAATCTTAAATAGGTGAAACAACTGATTTTAACTGCGCCTATTCAAGCAACTCATAAGCCAGGGATTAATCACATTTCACATATCTGAGTTGTGTATACTTTTGGAAAAATGGGAAAAACTTTTCAATGAGTTGACCTACTAAAGTAATTTTCAAGGTCCCTTGTCGGGATAATATTTAAACAGTGGTGAGAGAGAGAGCTTTCCCAGTTTAAGTAGATATGTAGCAGAGTTTTTATCAGACAAGATACAAATATAGCACTGAAAAAACATCCACTATAGGCAGGAACTGCAATGGAGTAGGATGGATAAAACTTTTGTTCAGTCTTATGACTAGTAGAGGAATTTCCAGCAGCTCAGTATGTTTTCTTTGAGTGATGAGGGAAAGTTTACAGAAAGAAGCTGGGTGCAGGAGCATGAGCATGAGCTGTGTTGTTCTAAAAGTAGTAGAATAAAACAGAAGCACTGCACCATCTTTGCATGATGACTTGCATGTTCTGGTTCTGTGAATGCGTGGGGTTTCAGCGAGAGCAAGGTCAGTGGATAGGAGGATTCTCTTGGGAACGTGGTAGTAAATTATCTCAATGAGGTATTGGGTCCGGTGTTGTGGAGGCATTTGTAGGCATGGGTGAGAATCTTGAAGGTAACTCTCTTCTCAAAAGGGAGCCAGTGGAGGTCCCGAGGTGTTGGGTGACATGTCTGTGTCGCTGGATGCTGAGGACGAGGCAGGCTGCAGTGGTCTGTATGGTGTGGAGTTTGTAAAGCAGAGACTTGTTGATCCCGGTGTAGAGGGCGGTACCATAGTCCAGTCTGTTGGCAATGAGTGCGTGGGTGACGGTCTTCCTTGATTCAGGAGGGATGCATTTGAAGGCCTTTTTAGGATGCGGAGGGTGTTGAAGCAGCTGGAAATGATGCGTTGACACCTGTCAGGTCATGGAGAGGGAGGAGTCGAGTACGATGCCGAGGTTTTGAGCATAGTCATGGGGTTGGGCAGGCTGCTGAGGGCGGTGGGCCAACATCTGTTGTCCCATCCAGAGGGAGAAAGTCAGAGGATGAGGACCTCTATATTCTCCGAGTTGAGCTTCAGGCAGCTGCTGCTCATCCAGAATGTATCACCTTTCATTCTTTCCCAGAAGTTGAGTCTGGTGGTGATAGGGTCTTTGGTGAGGGAGAGAATGGCTGGGTGTTGTCGGCATAGGATACTTTGCTGAGACCATGGTGGCGAGGGGGGCAATGTAGATGTTGATGAGCGTGGGGCTGAACGACGATCCTTGGGGATCTCCGCAGTAAATTTCCGTGGGTTCAGAGAGGAGGGGTGGCAGTCTTCTTCTTTACGTACGGCCGCTGAAGAAGTAGCGGATCCAGTCGAGGGTGGTTCCCTGTTTGCCAGCGTTGTGGAGTCTGATGGTGAGTACACGGTGGGAGGCGGTGTTGAACTCTGCAGAGAGGTCGAGTGTTATCAGGGCCGCAGTATGTCCTTGGTCAAGGAGGGTGTGGTTGTCATCTGTGGCGGCGAGTCGAGTGGTCTCCATTGACTGCCTGGCTTGAGGGAAATGGCAGTGGCGGAAGTAATGACTTCTTCACTGCACACTGTTGCAACTCTAATTCAATAATAAAATGTGTCTTGGACCATAGTTTGTACCAAGCTTACCCCAACTAACACTTGCTCTGCAAAGAAAGCATATGGCTATGTTCGCCTTCTTCTGGCTAACCAAAAAGAAGCCCCAAACTGGGGAGCTCAACTTTCTGATGCTGGTGACACTACCAATGTCAGATGAACTAGCGGTAGGTGGGAATTTTGATGTTTTACTCACAGCAGTACCTACTTCTACTGAGGTGGTTGTGGATGTAGGTCACTGCTGGGACTGTGGTGCCATGGCCACATCCTCGCCGGGAAGTTAAGGTAGGGTAAAGTCATTGTCCACTGCAGTGGGCTAACATCCATGATGACTGACTCGTTGTCATCCTCCTCTTCTACATCTACCCCCATAACTCTAACGCTTTTTGAAACCTTCCTTTTCCCTAGCCTTGTCTGAGTTGACTTGTGGCATGTCTCACTCTTTGACGGACACAGGATCGAAGCGGTGTTTAGATCATCAAAGGAAGGGCTTGAAGAAGAAGACGATGCACCACTAACAGTCCTTTTTCTAGCAAGAGATCCGAAAGACAATGGATCTTCTAGAGCAGATTTCTCTACTTCTGCAGCATGAAGTGCAATCTCTTGAACTTCTCCTACTTTGGGAGAAACCACTATTGGCGGATGTGGCTGTTGTTCTTCCTGCTGTCCAGTTCTCTGTGTTTCCTGCAACAATTGGGTACTACTTTGCTATTGAGATAAGCCAATTTCAACATCACTGCTCGTCGGCGTTGGCGTTATTAGACTGGTTGCCTCTGGAACAGACATGGGCTTGGGCCTAGATTGGTGTGGGTTTACTGATTTGGGGGGTACTGCTCCCAGCTTGCTCCCCAGAGGCCAGTGCGGCCGGCACGGTTTTTTTTTCCAAAAAACATCTGGGGTAACATGTCAGTGGTGCTGGTCAGCTCCTTTCTCTCTCTGGCCACTTTCTTGGTAGAAGTTTTTACACTTTTCTTTGGGGTCATCTTCAAGCTGTCAGCCGTGGCACTTAGCTTCACAAGTTGAAGAGTTGAAGAGATGTCTGTGATGTGTGGGTCACACATGCATCATGCCGCACACAGCATTTCTTTCTGGCATTACTGTGGGTGATGTTGACTCTTGTCTTGTGCACCTAAAAGAAAAGAAGTCAAGTCAAGTTAAGATTTGTATAGCGCACTACTCACCCAGAGGGTCTCAAGGCGCTTGAGGGAGGGGGTGCGTTACTTATCAAATATCCAAGTTTTGAGTTGTTTTCTGAAGGAGAGGTGGTTCTGTGTAAGGCGGAGGTGGGTGGGGAGGGAATTCCAGGTTTTGGCCGCTAAGCAGGAGAAAGATCTTCCTCCCATGATGGATCTTTGGATGCGTGGAATCGCGGCGAGGGCTTGATTGGACGATTGTAGTTGGCGGTGGGGGTGTAAAAGGTCAGGCGCGTGTTGAGGTATTTGGGTCCTAGGTCGTAGAGGGCTTTGTGTGCGTGGGTGAGGAGACGGAACGTTATTCTCTTGTTGACGGGGAGCCAGTGGAGGTTTCTCAAGTGACCAGATATGTGATTGTGGTGGGGGATGTCTAGGATGAGTCTGGCGGATGCGTTCTGAATGCGTTGGAGTTTTCTCTGTAATTTAGCTGTGGTTCCGGCGTAGAGGGTGTTTCCGTAGTCCAGTTGGCTAGTGACAAGTGCTTGGGTGACCGTCTTTCTTTTTTCGGTGGGGATCCAGCGGAAGATCTTTTTGAGCATACTTAGGATGTTAAAGCATGATGATGAGATGGCGTTGACTTGTTTGGTCATCGAGAGGGAGGAGTCCAGGATGAAGCCCAGGTTGCGTGCGTGGTCCGTTGGTTTGGGTGCGCTGCCCAGGGCCGGTAGCCACCATGAGTCGTCCCAAGCAGAGGGGGATGATCCTAGGATGAGGACTTCCGTCTTGTCTGAGTTCAGTTTTAGACGGCTGTTCTTCATCCACTCGGCTACGTCTTTCATCCCTTTGTGTAGGTTGGTTTTGGCAGTGTTTGGGTCTTTGGTGAGGGAGAGGATCAGCTGGGTGTCTTCTGCGTAGGAGATGATGTTGAGGTTGTGTTGGCGCGCGATGGATGCGAGGGGGCTCATGTAGACGTTGAAGAGGGTGGGGCTGAGCGATGATCCTTGTGGTACGCCGCAGATGACTTCAGTGGCCTCGGATTTAAAAGGGGGGAGGCGGACTCTCTGGGTTCTTCCGGCGAGGAACGAGATGACCCAGTCCAATGCTTTTCCCTGTATCCCGACGTTGCTGAGGCGTTGAATAAGGGTGCTATGACAGACCGTGTCGAACGCTGCGGAGAGGTCCAGTAGGATGAGGGCAGCTGTTTCTCCGTTGTCAAGTAGTGTTCGAATGTCGTCTGTGGCTGCGATGAGGGCGGTTTCGGTGCTGTGTTTGGCTCGGAAGCCGGACTGTGATGGATCGAGGGAGCCGTTAGACTCGAGGAAGGCGGCGAGCTGACTGTTGACGGTTTTCTCAATGACTTTGGCAGGGAATGGGAGGAGCGAAATGGGGCGGTAGTTCTTAAGTTCGGTGGGGTCTGCTGTGGGTTTCTGCAGGAGGGCGATGAGTTCGGCATGTTTCCAGCTTTCCGGGAAGGTAGCGGTGTTGAGGGAGCAGTTGATGATATCTCGGAGATGGGGTGCGATGATGGAGTCAGCTTTGTTGAAGATGTGGTGGGGGCATGGGTCGGTTGGCGATCCGGAGTGGATGGAGTTCATCAAGCGGATGGTGTCTTGTCGTGTATTTCTATAGGTTCTGAATCGATCCCCCTATTCCTGACCCTATTCTGGTTAAACTACCTAGCTAGTCAACTAACAGTCAGCCCATGAGGCAAGAAATCCCCCATGATGCAGATACCGTTATCTGACGCAGTCACACTACGGCACAGGAACGTGTTATCTGATTAGGTCATAACGCTTGAGATCTAATTAGACAAGCGACATTCCTCCAGCCCCTGATAAGGCATACGACGTTCTCATAACAAATCAAACCTATGACAACCTGGATAATCCGTGCGGCCATTGTTTTGATTTCACAGAGAACTTTAGTAAAGAATGTGCTAACGAGCAAGTCGTATGACATCTTTATTGACGTACCTATGTCCATCCTTACGTCAATCCCGGCACCTTTAAGGTATAAATATTGCCGACCTTGCCCTATGCAAACACACGCGTGGTGACAAGACGGAGCAGCCATACTTGCCGAAGCCGAGAGCAGAAGCAGACCCCGCAGGCAGCAGCCCCGCCTTCCTGACGCGCTGAGAGACGCGCTGCTATCTCAAGCCGAGAGACCCAGCACCGGCGCTTCCGGGTAGCCCTCGCAGGCAGCCTGGAATATCGAGAGCAGAGAAAGAGATACCATTCCTCACTCATCCTAAATTCCAGGTACAGAACTGAATAACCCCTCCTAGAGAATTCTTTAGTTATTCACTTGGCAAAAACAAACTTAACTTAAACTGTAACTTTCTATTCCCGCCCACGTATTAGACTTAGGTCAGGTACACGGGGTAGGCGTATTTAGAAACACCAGTTGAGTACGTTTAGTCAAATGTATATGTGTATGTAAATATATTTTAATCATTTTAAAACATCACATGGCTCAGAAACCATATCAATGTTTTTACAGTATTATTTTATACTATTGCTTCTAATGTATGCACTTTACTTAACTATAAGTATTGCAATAATATCGATCCATTTCTCTTGTACGAGAAAAGAGACTGATCAATAAATAACATCTTTTATTGAACACGCCCGTCTCTTCCTTTTCTCTACATTCTGATGAGACTAAGAATGCACGTACTGACTGAGTAAAATAATTGCCTTGTGCTCACACGACTCTTGAGATTGACTCTTGATTAGGGGAGAGCAAAGTTGTCATGTTCTATGGTTGTCAGAAACTAAATCCCTTCTTGTCTAATCAGGGAAGTTAATCCTTCCTTGAACATTCGAGAAAGTTTCTAGCGAACTCTGAGCTTAGCTGGCAAACCCAAAAATTAAGTCTAGCATCGACAGTAGTAGACCTAGTTAACGTCTGGCCTAGGCCTTTACTGCTGTAGGTACTATTCCAATGCGCAGAGCCTATTGGGAAAATAGGAGCTACACTACATGGCGCCCAACGCGTTTGGAAAGGGCGATAAAACTAACGTAAGACATTTAGAGTAACTCAGTCGTGCTTTCTCACTCAGACCCCTTTTCCCAAATACTCCAAAGACGTCTGGAGTGGGTGAAAGGTTATAATATCCTCCAAAACCTCGCAGGAGGGAACTCCTATGTATGGTTCTTGGTCTAGTCAACGTTGAAGGATAAAACAGTTCCAGAATATTGTGTATCTAATCTCTGTTTCCATAAAGAAACCTGATCTACAAATAAACATAATACCATCCTGTCAGCAAAATGGACAGCGATGAAGAACGAGAGGTTACTAGATTAGCTACTGAAATAGATGCTGATGCTACCATGCAAGCAGCAGACGCGGATATAATACTCATTCCGGTCGCCAAAAGGAGATCTATAACCTTAAAACTTATAGAAAATGGACTGACACCTAGAGGTGGCACAGTCATATTCGTAATCGAGGCACACGAATATCGGCAGACAGAGGTATACTATACATGGATACATTTTCCAGCAGCTAATACTATAACAAAGTACTTCCACTATTACAAAGTAGAGGAACCTCCTAATGAGTACACTCCTTTCGAGGAGGTGGAAGTACCACTCAAATTCCAAGAGCATTTGCTCTTATTTGATGGCGCCCTAAAACATAATAATCACATTACAAGGCTCGGTCCTTTAGGAAGACCAGGAGCAACGTGGCCGGTCCTAGCCGGATACACACCATATCCAGACATCGAAAGAATGCCTGCAGCAGAGCTGCTAATACAGCTAAAACAACTACTAAAAATTCACAGACAATTAGTTCAGTATGTAATGCGGACTTCAACAATTCAGCCAGCGATTAAACTTCCACAGCTGACCCCTCACCAGGGGAACACAAATAAAATTACACCACAGAACATCCAATCCTGCCTAGGTAAAGTTCCAGCTAAACGGGAACAAATACCATTCTGGTTGGCACAGAAAATTACCCAAATAGAGGCGGTGTTTCCTGACACCACCCCATTGGAAAAACACAAGAATTTCTACAATATGAATTCGAATGTCCTCTGCCAACCGAAATTCTGCCTCTAGACCAATACGGCTGTATAATATATACAGACGGATCAGCACAACCCGCAGTAGGGGGTAAACAAGCTTACAGTGCTGCGTGCGCGATTGTTAAAGGTCGTTGGCACGAAGGGAAATTTAAACCAACCCTAACTAAGACCCAATCTCTAGGAGATTGCACAGCTCAGCGAGCTGAATTACTAGCATTCAAGATGGCGCTTGAAAATACCGATCGAGAATTCCCCACACTCATAGTGTGCGATTCGTATTATTGCGTTCAATCTTATAATGAATACTTGCAGATCTGGCTTCAAAATGGTTTCAAGGATGCGAAAGGAGGCACAATCAAGCATAAAATGCTATGGGAACAAGTAGCTCTTTTACAAAAAGAACTACCAAAGACTCACGTGATACATACACTGAGTCATCAACGTGATGGCGTTCACGTTGCAGGGAATTCATTGGCTGATGAGGCCGCGAAGGCAGCTGTGCAAACGGCTTCCGTAGCTGCCATCACCCGGTCAAAAACAAAAATAGACAGCGAAATATTACAAGCTGTCAACGCTTCTGAAAAGGATTCGATAGAACCACTCCCTAAAGGCTTTCCATTAAAGTACTCATACATAACAGATGAAAACAATGTTCCTTTTGCTCAAATCCCTGGAGTGGGGGATAGGGCAATTCCAAACATGGAACACAGATTAGGACTAATAATAGCGGCACACGAAGGGCTTGCTTCTACCCATGCTGGCGTCTCAGCCACAGTATCATTATTAAAACAGAGATACTGGTGGCCGCAAATGAGAAAACAAACAAGGAACTATGTTCTAGCATGTGAAATATGTCAAAAAATGAAAGTATCAACTGTGAGACGTCCAGCACAGACGCCCCTTCTAATCTCGGATAAACCATTAGCCTGTGTTTATCTAGACCACTGCGGTCCCTTACAAAGGGACGGTAACTATAAATATATCTTGGTCGCAGTGGACTCATGCACGAGATTCATATGGATGTGGCCCCAGCGAACGGCTGACGCCAGAACTGTTATAAAAGATTTGCGGGTCTTTATCGGCACATACGCAATTGGCATTCTGCATTCGGACAATGGTCCTGCTTTTAGCTCTCGGGCTTATAAGGAGGCCATGGTCAGCATGGGCGTGCAATTGCGGTACTCTTGTCCATTTCACCCTGAGGGGAACGGAATTGTTGAAAGAAAAAACCGTGACATAAAGCAATCTATAACGGCAAAGGTATTAGGTTCGGGAGCTGGGTGGGTCAAACATCTAATAAGTGTCCAACGTAGTCTAAATAACTTGCCAAGAAATTCTCTGAAGGGATTCAGTCCGTACGAATTATTATTCGGAACTAGGATGTTGATCTCTGACCTTGATAGTCAGACTTCAGTGGTAACAGAAAAAAGCTTTGATGTCAAAGACCGTTTGGCTATTTTGCAGGACTTAAACAAAACAAGAAAAGACCTGAGCAACATACAGTTGAAACAACAGCCAACGACCACTGAAGATTCACCACCTGTCCCAGCAAGACCTGTCTGGATTCCAAAAGTCGGGGATCTAGTCAGGGAGAAGATCGCGGTAAAGAAGGAATTTGGGCCTTCTTACAGAAAAGCAGTTCCTGTCTTGTCTGTCAACGGGACAAGATCAGTTGTACTACCGCCACTTGCTGGAAAAAAGGAGAACCGAGTTGTATCCATCGACCTGGTAAAACCACAACATGTGGCCGATAACAAACAGTAGGCCAAGTGGACTCCCAAGAAGTAGCAGAACACCAAGGTTTGCTACCAGTACAGAGGTCCTAACAAAGAGGCTCATCACTTTCGAAACGCCTACAGAAGAACAACAAGGACTATGCAACAATGCAATAGAACTCAGACCTCTGAAAACCCAAATAAAAACATTTAGCAGAGACACACCAATCTATACTGAAGTACCAAGTGAAAATGCAAGAAACAAAAATCCTGAACCAATTGGAACAATTGATAGAACTGCATCTGGTTACTTCATCAACTTCGATGATTCCTCTGACGGCTTCAGTGAACAAAAGACACAGCCATCACCAAAATCCTTTAAAGACAAAGCAAAGGAACTTTTGAAACAACTAAAAGAAACATATCTGATTTCTCCATGGATTGAATTTTGGGTGGGTTTTGGTGCATTTATCCTCATACTTTGGCTCATCATGGTTTTTACCTTGGGACGCTTCATTGAGGGAAAATATGCTAAAATGGACACAGCAAGTCAGAACATCAACTTGGTCCTCAAACCACACACATCTTCACACGTCGAGAAACGAGAACTTTCTTCAGAACTTTCTTCAGCCAACTTCACAGCAATTCCAATACCTGGTGGGGTAGCCTGGGACAACACTGACTATGAAATTTATGGTCCGGTCGAGATCCTGAAATATCCACACCAAATCAAGATCTCCTTGAGTGACTTTGCAAAACCAAACTCATTTGCTGATGATTGGGACTTTGAAAGTATTAACAATATGATGTCTGACTTAGTAATGTCTGCTAAATTTACAAAACATGATTATTTGCAGGGTTCTACAAATTATGACAGCATGTACTGCTATAACCATTATGGTAACCATTTCTTGCATAAGTCTGCACAACCTAGAAATGTTTTAAATTTTAATCAATGGGAACATTGTGCTACACCTCCAAAAGGGAGCTCAAGAACCGTGTATGGCAAATATTCATATTTTTCAGGTTTTAACACAAGTAATGCGGAAACATTTTATTTTAAATTGTCAAACAAGACAGGGACCAAAACCATGATAACCAACACAAAATTGATTTATTCTGACTCATTCTTTGAAAAAATGAATACTTTTGGATTTGATTATTGGGACAAAAATGTTGATTTGAAAAGTGTTTGGGGGACGAAAGAATGGCAAGTACAGGGTTTAGAAGCTTTGTTTAGAGCCTGCATGATCCCAGAACAAATGATATTTTTAAATGACACTGTCCAACAAACCACCTGTCTTGGCTTAGCCAAAATCAAAGATTTAAATAACCTGTCTATTCCAAAGCCAACAATGTTTAGCAATAACTCTGATACAGATGAAGAAATAGACATAAACCATATACTTAACCAAAACAGAACACATCCTGATTGGAAACAATGGTTGATCTGGCCCACAGATACAAATAACTGTCAAGATAGATTCCTGAATAAAACACAGGGTTTCAAAATGACCAGGCCAGACCCTAGATATCCCCAAAGACATCACCCAGGGATAATAACAACCTACAGTGTGGGCAAATTATGCCTTCAATGGCTACAAACTTCCACACTGCCTGAAATTAAGCAACACCTAACTTTACTTACTGATGGTGCTGACTTGCGTGATTTCATACTGGGACCACGCAAACAGCGTCAAAAGCGTTTCATAGCAGCCTCTGTATACGCAGCATACAATGAGGCCTGGAAGGTTACTCAAATTGAGACAGCAGAAAGAATACGGGAAATTGACCGTATTAATTTGGAAAAATCACTTTCTGTAGTGGACAATGGGTTAATGACTCTGTCCTCCAGAATTTTTTCATTGGACAGCATTGTGTCTTCAGCAATCGATATATTATCGCAAGACTTACTGTTATTACAACATGGTCAGTCACAATTGCGTTCTATTGTACAGCTTGGCTGGACGTTACAAAATCTGCGTTCAGGCTACGTGCCTTGGCGTTTAATCAACACAACGTCACTATTCCAAATCTTTAACCTTACTGATAGACAAATCGGTATGGCGCAGAAGGGTGCTGATTATACAATCTTGAGCATTGAAAAACTAGAAAGATTACCAATGACAATGTCAGAACGACCTGTCAGTGAATGGATAATCCACGGAATCATAAATATTCCAATCTCAACCTTCAGGTTTCAATACTGCCAAAAATATATACAGGCTGGCATGTACGAGAAATTGGGAAAGGGGTACCTTAAAACAACATGGAACCTGCCCTATTCACATGCATGTATCAGTAATAAAGGACAGAAAGTGTTTCTTAGTGGCAACAATTGTGCTATGTCACTAAGCGGCACGCTTCTATGTAACGGTATTAGTTTGCACGGAGCCTGTGAAGGGAATTCCTACAACCTTTCATGTCACCAGCAAGGCGCACCTGCAACTGAAATAGAACCATTCTTTCAAAGACTCTATAATGGGAGTTACATTCTTATTGTAGACCGCAGATGCTGTAGTCTTATGCCCGGGACTCCTTATCTCGTCACTACGACAGCGAAGGTCAAGTGCTGTGGACGTTCTTTGTTCCCCAGCTCCTTTCCAGACAGGGAGGCAAGGGCATGGCCCGGTTTGAAAATTACTTCTATTCGAATAGACACTTTAAGCAGAATGAAAACAGTGCTTCTTCAGACGCCTACAAGGCTCACGTCATCAAAAGAAACGTATGATCTACAAGTCGCAAGGACGACTGCAGAGATACATACATTACTATCAACTAATTCCCCCGTACATTTCGCGGAAATCCTAAGCGAAATCTTGAATATTTCTGATACCACTGGGGTCTCAAAGGTATTTAAGACAGTATTTTCGATGGCATTAACACCATTCAAAGCCATACTGGGTATTTTTCCAGATTTCGTCCATTCGATTTTTGGCGGACTTCCCCTGATCCTGGGACTAATTGCAGGAATCCTATTCCTAGTCCTTATTTTTCGTTATGGCAACCCATGTCACAGATCAAACTCTGACGACAATGGAAGAAACGATCCTAGCCATTGGATACCGGGACCGGATATCAAAAATCCTGGGACTCTCCCGGCTTAGAGACCTAAACATGACTTGGTTTCTATCATTTCGACCAATGTGGCAAAGGTGTGTTTTACCTGTACTAAGGTGTCTGCTATGCGGAGAAGAATGCGTGTTAGACACCTGTCTGACGCTACAATCGGATGCGCCGGTGGATGCAGATACACTGCTGGTTCCTACCAAGGTTCACGCACTGTGCTGCCCTCAAAGGCTGCCAATTCTGATGACGGCATTCCTGGAATCTTCACCACTGCGATTGAAGAGTAGTGAAGTTCAAGATGAAAGCAGCATCGAACAGGTACGACCTTCTGTCAGCAATGCAAATCAGAATGTCAATGGAGACAATCATGCGCACGAATGCATGGTTACCCCTATTTCCGACTTAGAGGAACTTTCCCATGAAGCTGTTGACAGTTTTTTCGAAAGCCTGAATGATATGATGTTCTCTCCGGAACAGAAATAGAGACTTTTGAGTAAACTCGCACACGGCGTTCCCTGAATTCGGCCTTCAACTTTAAAAATAAAGTCACATGAACAATTACAATCCAGTTCACGGACAGCAACTTTTTTCAGCAAGCCCCTAAAATATTTTTCTACATATTTTTTCCCGGGACACTGATCTTCTGCTTAAAGTAAGAAACTATTCCTAGAGAACTAAGATTTCTATTATTTTAGATACTTTATAGACTTTATATAGACTTTAGCTGCCCGCTGGTATGTTCACAATATATTTTATGTGATGAAATGGTTTCGACTTTTTTTCTGTATAGCCATATTAAGAGCCATTTCATGTGTATTTCTCATATACCAAAAAGCAATAATGCATAACAATGCATGTTTACTTTTGCATTTAATTCATAGCTTAAGTGCATACTATATATATGACTGCAATTTTTCAGTATATTTGAAAATTTCAAAATGCATTTATGTATTTTGGGGTGGTAAGGTATACACTATACTCTATAGTATGTTGTACTATGTTATACTATGCATAGATTAGTAGATATGACCATAGTTAGCGTGGAGTGGGTGTCGTGTATTTCTATAGGTTCTGAATCGATCCCCCTATTCCTGACCCTATTCTGGTTAAACTACCTAGCTAGTCAACTAACAGTCAGCCCATGAGGCAAGAAATCCCCCATGATGCAGATACCGTTATCTGACGCAGTCACACTACGGCACAGGAACGTGTTATCTGATTAGGTCATAACGCTTGAGATCTAATTAGACAAGCGACATTCCTCCAGCCCCTGATAAGGCATACGACGTTCTCATAACAAATCAAACCTATGACAACCTGGATAATCCGTGCGGCCATTGTTTTGATTTCACAGAGAACTTTAGTAAAGAATGTGCTAACGAGCAAGTCGTATGACATCTTTATTGACGTACCTATGTCCATCCTTACGTCAATCCCGGCACCTTTAAGGTATAAATATTGCCGACCTTGCCCTATGCAAACACACGCGTGGTGACAAGACGGAGCAGCCATACTTGCCGAAGCCGAGAGCAGAAGCAGACCCCGCAGGCAGCAGCCCCGCCTTCCTGACGCGCTGAGAGACGCGCTGCTATCTCAAGCCGAGAGACCCAGCACCGGCGCTTCCGGGTAGCCCTCGCAGGCAGCCTGGAATATCGAGAGCAGAGAAAGAGATACCATTCCTCACTCATCCTAAATTCCAGGTACAGAACTGAATAACCCCTCCTAGAGAATTCTTTAGTTATTCACTTGGCAAAAACAAACTTAACTTAAACTGTAACTTTCTATTCCCGCCCACGTATTAGACTTAGGTCAGGTACACGGGGTAGGCGTATTTAGAAACACCAGTTGAGTACGTTTAGTCAAATGTATATGTGTATGTAAATATATTTTAATCATTTTAAAACATCATATGGCTCAGAAACCATATCAATGTTTTTACAGTATTATTTTATACTATTGCTTCTAATGTATGCACTTTACTTAACTATAAGTATTGCAATAATATCGATCCATTTCTCTTGTACGAGAAAAGAGACTGATCAATAAATAACATCTTTTATTGAACACGCCCGTCTCTTCCTTTTCTCTACATTCTGATGAGACTAAGAATGCACGTACTGACTGAGTAAAATAATTGCCTTGTGCTCACACGACTCTTGAGATTGACTCTTGATTAGGGGAGAGCAAAGTTGTCATGTTCTATGGTTGTCAGAAACTAAATCCCTTCTTGTCTAATCAGGGAAGTTAATCCTTCCTTGAACATTCGAGAAAGTTTCTAGCGAACTCTGAGCTTAGCTGGCAAACCCAAAAATTAAGTCTAGCATCGACAGTAGTAGACCTAGTTAACGTCTGGCCTAGGCCTTTACTGCTGTAGGTACTATTCCAATGCGCAGAGCCTATTGGGAAAATAGGAGCTACACTACAGTCTTCAGTGCTGATTGGGTTCCAGGCGCAAAGGTTGGTGGTGGGGGGCTTCGATTCTGAGGTAAGGAGGGTGGACTGGTCGCCGAAGCTGTTATGTATGCCAGCGATTTTGCTGTGGAAGAACGAGGCTAGAGAGTCGCAGAGGTCTTGAGAGGGAGTGATGTCGTTGGTGCCGGCGGTGGGGTTGGTAAACTCTTTGATGATGTTGAAGAGTTCTTTGCTGTTGTGGGCGTTGTTGTCTAGTCGATCCTTGAATGCTGATTTCTTGGTGGATCGGATCAGTTGGTGGTGTTTGCAGGTGGCGTTCTTGAGGGCGGTGATATTGTCTGTGGTTGGGTTTTTTTGCCAGGATTTCTCGAGGGTGCGGCAGATCTTTTTGGATTTCTTAAGGTCGTCATTGAACCAGGGGGCTTTTTTGCTACCTGGCTTGTTTTGATGGTTTTTCAAGGGTGCTAATTCGTCAGCGGTATGGATGATCCATTGTGTGAGGTTGATGGCTGCTTGATTTGGGTCCAATGATTTGGCTGGAAGGTTTTGGTATAGCGATGTGGTGATTTGGTCGGTGGTAATTTTGTTCCAGTTTCGACGGGGGATTTGTTGTGGGTGGTGGTGGGTCGTGGTTTTTCTGTAGTTGAAGTAAACGCAGCTGTGGTCCGTCCAATGGAGTCCTGTGGCGTGGTTGAAGGAGATGTGCTTGCTGGAGGAGAAAATTGGGTCAAGCGTGTGTCCGGCGTAGTGGGTGGGGGTGTCTACCAGTTGTTTGCGTCCAAGATTGGCGAGGTTGTCCAGAAGGGTGGTGGTGTTGCTGTCGTTGTTCTTTTCCAGGTGGAAGTTAAAGTCACCTAGTAGAATGTAGTCCTTGGAGGGGAGGGCGTGTGGGCTGATGAAGTCAGTGATGTCTTCGCTGAATTGTGTGCGGGGTCCTGGTGGTCTGTAGATGAGGGTGCCTCTGATTGTGGTCTTAGCGTCGGTGTGAATCTGGAAGTGAAAGTGTTCGGTGGCTGCGAGGTTATCGTCGGAACTGGTGGTGATGCGGATGGTGTTGTTATGGACGATGTCGATGCCTCCTCCTGTTTGGTTGATGCGGTCCTTTCGGATGATCTTGTAGCCGTCCGGGATGGCTATGGCGATGTCGGGCGCTGATGAGGCGTTCATCCAGGTTTCTGTAAGAAAGTCGACGTCCGGCGTTGTGGTGTATAGTAGGTTCCATAGTTCAATGGCGTGTTTGTGGACCGAGCGGGTGTTGAGCAGGATGCACTTCAGGAGGATGGTGTCTGAGCTCTGTTTGGCGTGAGTGTATTTGGCGTGGATCCTGATGCTGTCAAACTTGCAGGAGTAGCAGGTGAAGGGTCCATGGGTGTGTCCTGGGGCGGCTTGGTGGCAGTCTGGGAGACGGCCGGAGTTGAGTGCTGAGAAGCAAGGACATCAGTGAAACGTGGCATTGTTGCTATTCAATTAGTAGTACAAACAAACACAATATCATTTAGTGTGGTCACTGGTTACTCCCTGCTTTAAGTGAGTCATGTGACGTCACTCTTTTGTGATGTGGCACTTAGGGAGATGCAGCTGACAAATGACAATGGAAGGAGTAATCCCTAGACAATTAATGTTGTTGTGCACCTATAGCAAACATTGGGGTTGATTGATGTCAGATGTAGTGAAAAATGGTATGAACAAAAATTTTTTTATTTTTTTCCATAGAAATGAATACAAAATATGATATAACAGTTCATTAAAAAAATTAAAAAATTTTAATTAGAAAGATATAATAATAATTTATTAATCTGCTACCTCATTGCTCAACCATCCATGCGGCCTATGGCAATGGGCTGCATTTGGTTGGTTGCACAAAATGGCTGCCACCCAGTGCCACATTGTCATCAACAACAATACTGAGCAGGAAGGCATTCGGAACAAAGAGAAGACAAGCAGGCCTATAGGGAAAGCACACTGACAGCATAGCCTGCATCAGTAATGGCCAGGCACCGACCCCATGATCACAACAGGACATTTGTAGGCCTATGGGGAAAGTGCACTGGTTGGCTAGTGGTAAACAAAAAATGTCAGCTAGCCACATGATCACAACTGGAAGCAGGCCTAGAAAAAAGAATGCATGCAGGCCTATGGCAAAATAACACTGGCTGGAAACACAAAATGGCCACAAGCCATACTCACAATAAAAAACAAGAGGCCTAGAAAACAAAGAACGCATGCAGGCCTATGGAAAAAGCACACTGGCTCCCTACACAAAATGGCTGTCAGCCACATATTCAAAACAAGAAGCAGGATGCTTAGAACAAAGAACGCAACCTGCAAGTAGACATGGCCACAACAAAGAAGACATGCAGGCCTATGGCAAAAGCTCACTGGCTGGATACACAAAATGGCCGCCAGCCACAGGGTCACGATAACAACAACCAGCAAGAAGGTGTGGCCACAATAAAGAAGGTATGCAGGACAATGGCAGCCACATGGTCACCGACTCACAACATGAACCAGGAGTCTTAAAAAAGAAAGAACGCATGCAGGCCTCTGGCAAAAGAACTCTGGCTGCCTACACAAAATACAAAATGGCTGTCAGCCACATGCTCACTACAACAACCAGCAAAAAGGCACGGCCACAACAAAGAAGGCATGTAGGCCTATGGCAAAAGCACACTGGCTGGATGCACAAAATGTCCGCCAGCCATACAGTCACAGATTTACAATAAGAATCAGGAGGCCTAGAAAACAAAGATCGCATGTAGGCCTATGTTAAAATCACACTGGCTGCCTACACAAATGGCCGCCAGCCACATGGTCACGACAACTACCAAGAAGACAGGGCCACAACAAAGAAGACATACAGGCCTATGGCAAAAGCACACTGGCTGGATAAATAAAATGGCCACTACCCACACGGTCATTCACAACAAGAGGCAGAAGGTCATGCAGACCTATGGACAGTCCACTGACTATACAAAATGGCCCATGGCCAGTGGCCACACAGCATCTGGAACAATGGCAAATGGTGGCCTATGGCAAACCCACACACACACACACACACTGGCCAGACAAAGGAGGCATGGTAAAACAGAGAACACATCATTAATTCACCAATTGCAAATACTAAAATTAACAGGGCTAAAAAAATAATTACAACAACACACATCCTTCAAAGGCATTAACCCACCTAGTCCTTTACATGGTTCACAGGAAATAAATACATGAAATACCACAAAAAACACATGCTCTATTCTATCCAAATCCATCCATGGCCTTAATGCTGTTCCAAATTCAACAGATACCACAGAAACAGTTTTTTCAAGCACCCATGACTAGCACCGGGCCTACCGGCTGGAAGACCAATTGGCAGACTAGGCCTTATAGTGAATCAAATCAGCACTGCAAATATGTTAAACATGGAGAAAATGTAGTAAACCGTGAAACATTTTTCCTTTACAGAAGAAGAAAAATTGAATTCTTAAATCCTTAAATTGAATTGGATATGTATCAGAAACAAAGAATAATTCTTCCAGCTCCAAATCTGTATGAAGTGTGTCCAGGAGATGGATAAAGCACTGGGAGGAGCCTGCTGGACAGGAACAGGGAGTTGGAGACTCTGGGGCACTTCCTTTCAGCTTGAACAATGTTTAAAAAAAAGACTCCTCCCACAAATAAAACAAAAACCAAATGTCAAATCGAGGAGCTTTTTAACTCTAAATCATCAGTTTGGTAAGAATTTGAAGCTTCTCGAGGAGAGAATCTCACCCAGATTGCAGCTGCGGTAGATCCTGCACGTTTCGGAATGTGTACGCAGAAAACATCCACCGGAAGTCACAGGCGCGCCCGAATGACGTGTTGGTGACCACAAAATCTTGCATGAGCATGCGGCTGGCTAGCAAATCTCATGGCGCCTGTGAACAGCCCTGAAAAGCACCAGGCAAGTTGCTCCGGCACACGCAAAATGACATTTCGAGGGCGAGGACTAAAAATTATCTCAGCTCCATTGCAGAGTATGGAGTTTATTGGTAACTCCATGATCTCCTTGGAACGCGGTGTTGCCGAATTTCGCATCCTCCACGAACAGAGCAGAGTTTTATGCCCAGGTTTACTTAATATCTGATTGCCAATGTTTTTGTCCATAATTTGCAAAAAGTTTTTTTTTTATTCACAGTTAAGCACAGCCACTTATTTTTATGCCTGTATTACATTGTGCCTGCCAAGCTTACATTATCTTTTTCTCTCCATGTTTAGAAGGTTTTCCTATAGGTTTCACATTTACTTCGGTAATATCGTGTAAATACATAATGCTCATCGTTCCTCACTGAACTAGTGATGCGAATGACACCCTGCACTATTGGCACTCTGATTAATGTAAGTGTGGTCTAAAGTTTGGCATGTTTAAATCATCCTTTCTGACTTTTGTCTTTTTTCACTGACAATCTGTCATGTTTTATCAGTGGGTTGTAGGGGCACTTGATGTCCTCTGAATTGTGCCGTTTCATTCTTTGATTGTTTTAAAAAAAGAACCATTTTGCAAATCATTGGCTTACAGTTCTAACTAACCCCATCGTGCTCCACACAAATAAAGCTGTTTCTCATAAAAAAAGGGTTTTGAATGAGCTTCATGTTTTCATCTTCCCAGTTCACTACTTTTGGCAGTTGCACAGATTGTGCAAGCACAACTAGATGTAGTCGTATATATTTTATGCTACTTTATTTTTACTGCATCCATTCGGACTTACAAGTGGTGGTAACAATTAACCATCTTTTTCACTGTTAAATCATGCAGTTCAACTCTGCTCACCGACTCACAAGAGACAAACTTTCCGAATTGTTTACATTTTTCATGTTTGCTTTTTTCATTGTTGTATTAATCATATTAAGAGGGGTTGAAGTGTCTCAAATCATTTTAGACCCTATCTTAAGACCATTTGAACTACAAACATATTGTATTTGACTATTTCTAAAACAATGTATTATAAAGCAACATTTTCTGTACATTTTTGACGTGTGAACCCCTTCATGTCTTGTTCTATCCATAATGTGAATCACATGAATACTATGCCATCACGTTTGAGTACTTACTAAAAAGCACATGAAAAATAACATTGGGGCATATTACCAAGCAATAGCGATAATTATCGCTATTGCTTGGTTAGAGACAAAATGTTACCGCTGAGCTGCGGCGATTTTTACCGCAGATAAACCTTGGTATTACCAAGGTTTATCGCAAATGCGATAAAAAACAGCCGCAATGCATGAATATCGCTGAAAAGTCAGCGATATTCATGCATTACCGAGCTAATGCTCTTAGCCATGTTATCCACCTCCCATTGGATAACATGGCTAAGAACTGCTCAGGGCAGGTGTTAGCTTTTGGAGCTATTCGCGCTTAGCGCAAATATCTCCAAAAGTTGGTAATAGGAGATAGCGATGTTAGCGACTGTTTCCAGTCGCTAACATCTTGGCATGCCCACTTTGCATGCCATTAGTGATAAATATCACTGACATGCAAAGTGGGGCCCAAGATGGTCGCTATCTCCTACTAGCTGTCGCTAACTGGTGTTAGCGACAGCTAGGTAATAGGGAGATAATTTTATCTCCGCTTTCTTGGCTTTTAAAGCCAAAAAGGTGGAGATAAACCCCCTTGATAATATGCCCCATTGTTTGTTAAAAAAAAGTAAATGAAATATGCGCTCACAATTGAGGCCAAAATAATTATAATTAAACCACATATTGTACAAATATATGCATGTACGCAGTTAGTTATGAACTGCTGACCATAAATTTCAATATATTTCACAAAACAAATTCCTGTGGCCTACGTTCCTCTGCGCCTCGCCTTGCATCGCTAATGAGATGTGGGGTAGGCGTTCCCATCTGTAAGTCAGCGAAAATAACCACCAACACAGCTACCCCTATTAACAAGTAAATCGCAAAGAGCCTAGCAACATAAAAAGTAGCACTAACCGGGTATATCGCCGGTTTCTTACGCCTACTATTTTTCCTACTTAGCCATATCTATCATGGGAGGTGGATTGTCATGCTGAGCCTACAATGTTTTCCCTAACGCAGTTTTATATCGCTGGAATTCATGCAATATTGCCTCTTTCGGGTGCTGGTATTGCCGGGATTTCTATTGCCTCAGGGATGCGCGTTGGTAATAGTGCGCTAACCAGGTGATAGAATCCGGCGTTAGTAAAGTAAATAATTATCACTGCCGCTTGATGATATGCCCCATAGAACTTTTAGAAACCTTTACAGATTGGACAGCAAGAATCAGCGGTTTATTCAAAAATAAGAAAGCGTAATCAAGGAAACGTTGGCGTACACATTGGCATCATTGAAAGGGAACAAAGCAAGAAAGGCTCTGCTGGTCTTATAAACTACATATACTTAAGCGTTGTTATGGCAGTGCACAGTTTAATTGCTCCTCAACACAAGAAGAAGCCTGGAAAATAATAAACAGGGGGCCCGATTCACAGAATTAACTTAAGACAAAATCCTAAACTTACTACTTTTGGTATTCACAGAATGCACTAGTACTTTTGGTATTCACAGAATGGATTTACAACTACTAACTTTACGTCCGCACTCGGGCTGGAAATTCAGGCCTGGAGGCGGAGCTTCCAGCCTGGAGGCGGAGCTTCCGGCTTAGAAGTGGAGCTTCCGGCTTGGGGGAGGAGCTTCCGGCTCGTAGGTGGGGATTTAGCAATGGCTGAAATCTCCACCTCTGGGCCGGAAACTCCGCCTCCGGGCCGCAAGCTCTGCCTTAAAGCCGGAAGCTCCGCCTCCAAGCCCGAGTGCGGACGTAAAGTTAGTAGTCGTAAATCCATTCTGTGAATGCCAAAAGTAGTAAGTGCATTCTGTGAATACCAAAAGCAGTACGTTTAGGATTTTGTCTTAAGTTAATTCTGTGAATCGGGCCCGTACTCTATAAGGCACTGGTCACCGAATGTAGAGGCATGTTATCAAGAATCAGCGCTAAAGCGGCAATAATGGGCTTGATAATATGCCCTGGTGAATCCCTATAGAAGCCATGTTCTGGTTTTAACATGGGCTTCTATGGGAATTCTCTATGGCGTATTACCAAGCCTGTTATCGCCGCTTTAGCTGAAGCGGAGATAATGTTAAGGCTGCTTCTTGATGATATGCCCCATAATTTTCCAATGTCACGAGATCTATGTTTTTGTAATCCGAATTAATAGCTTATCCACGGTAAAAAAATAACCGTGTAAGCATTAATACTGCAGCCGATATTACAGTGTCAGTGAAACAGATTGTTGAAACTTTTAAAAACAGCTAAAAAGCACTGCTAACTGTTCAACCTTTTCCATAAAACATAAGTTGATCTCATCACAGCTTTATAGTCAATAGTGATCAAGTCTCTATAAATTAATAAAGCACACATAGTAATATTAAGAAGTAAACATGTAAATATAAACGAAAACACTTCCTTCTAATTTTTACATTCCAAAAAATATACAATTGCCATTTTACTCGACCAAAAAGTTCAAAATATTGCAGTGCTTATCCATTCGATCCTTCCTCCACCACAGTTATGTCCTTCTGAATGCCATAAAATGACCTTGTTCTATACTCATGAAAAACGATTGCAGAGCAGAGATCCACCAGACTAGCTGTCGTTTGATCCAAAGAAAAAGTATAAAATGAATACACCCCGTACTATAATTGAGCACACTTGGGGTAGGACTCAGAGAAATCTGCACAACACTTTAAATGTAGTAACTGCTTCAGCACAGATGGGCACGAGGAACAATATATGGGAATTAATTAGTGTCTTTTCAATTGTCATCACTTTCATATAAAAGCAAATGCAAAATAAAAATGTTGACCCAAAACTGCACCTATTTTTTCATACTATCGGGGATCAATTTGGGAGGTCAAAAATAGATCCTCGTTAGTCTGAAAAAATAGGTGCATTTGTTGGGGAGGCATTTGATTTGATTTAGCTTTTTTGATACCTGTAAGGCTCATAAAATGAGTGGCCCTTTCAGCAGAGTGAAATGAGACCGAAAGCACCTATGATGCAGAGGGAATATAAAGGAAGGACAGCAGTCAAAAGAAAAAAAGTGTTTTAGTGTGT
Organism: Lissotriton helveticus; assembly: GCF_964261635.1. Classification (NCBI taxonomy): domain Eukaryota; kingdom Metazoa; phylum Chordata; class Amphibia; order Caudata; family Salamandridae; genus Lissotriton; species Lissotriton helveticus. Next base: position 344,975,033 of record NC_136067.1, on the reverse strand, counting down.
TCATCAAAAATATGTCAGTTGAAGCTTATTGATTTGCCCAGAGTGAAAATGCCAATGAAGGAAGAAGCCTTTATTGCCATGGAAAATGGTGGGCATTTGGCCACTGGCAAAATATTATACAGCTGTTTGCATAATTGTACTGTATCCGCTTCCCGTCAACGAAGGGCAGGGCATGATTTAATGGAGATTCATCCCTAAAGGATTTTACCTTAGGAAAATGCGAATATATATGTATTCATGAAGATGATAGCCCATCTTGCTGCTTGATAAAAAAAGAGAGTTACAGTGTCCTAAAGATACTTTGAATATCACTCTTCTGAAAAGTTCACGAAGGATGATAAAGCTCGCAAGCTCATTGTGTGGCCGGATATCTCCTATATTTTTTAACATATCACATAAAAGTGGAAGATTACAGCACTATTACTTATTAAATGCGTCTATTTTAGCCCTAGAAGGGTTTACAAGATAATGCTCTCTTTCTACGCTCTTGCCAAAGCCCTCACTCCTGCGTTCTGGTAGAGCCTCTCAATGGCAACTTTGAGGGCAGAATATACATACATATTGGAGCTGGGGGACAGAATTGTGGTTTTAAGGACTTTATGCTACAATTGCCCACGGAATCCCAGGGTAAACCTCGATGTGGAAATTACATTTTTGCATGGTGTTAAACCTGGGTTTAGCTTTCCGCTCATAGTTGCAGAAACTATTTGTAACCATGAGTTAGGAGTTACCACCAGTGTGTAGTGATAATCTATTAGAAATGTTGTAATACCCTATGACTCAAAATCAGCAGGAGAGATCGAAATGTAGGGTAAACAGACTACCACAACACCCCAAATGAAGGTGCGGTTTAATTAAGATAACCAATGATGGTGTTGGCTTACACTTCTCTTCCACGTTGTATTTCTCGCAAAGGTATGCCTCATACAGCAGCATTGTCATTCAAGGACAATCAGTTGAGTATTATGGGGTATACAAATGGAAAAAATGATATAATCTTTCTATTGATTATGCCTGAACTAATACAGACTTCATGTCTGCTGTTTCAGTCACACAACAGAGATACAAGCTGTTAGACCTGTTAGCCTTAGGGTGGACGTCCCCAAAATCTTTTGACTACTATCTCAAATGTTTACTGAAATATGTTTTGTATTGCCCTTAACCCCTTAACTGCGCCGGACATTCCGCACTAGTGTGGAACGTTCTATTGAGCGGGCGGGGCTGCGACGGCCAACGGATGTGCGCAGCACTACAAAGGTAGTGCACGCGGTGGCCGTTGGCCGTCAGCAGCAGCCATGAGGTTAAGACTGTGCACTTTACTACTGTTAGGCAGTGCTAAAGTGCTTGTGCCCACTCCCCTAAACATAGTTTGATTGACATATACCTAATTAGCATATTTAATTTACTTAAAAGTTCCTTTTAGAGCGGTATCCCATATACCCAGTGCCTTAATGCAATATGGGGGCTCTAGCACTTATTGTGCCACCCACTTAAGTAGTACTTTATATATGCCTGAGGCCTGCCACTGCAGCCTGAATACCATTTTAAACTGCCATGTTGTCTTGGCATTAAAACCCCCTTTCCAAGCCTTAACTTCACCTTTTATTACAGATAAGTCACCCCTAAGGTAGGCGCTAGGTAGCACATAGGGCAGGGTGCTGCGTAATTAGAAGGTTAGACATTTACTGTAACGTTTTAATTGTCTTGGTAGTGAAAAATTCCTAAACTCAATTTTCAATAATGTTAGGCCTACCACGTCTATTCAAGAACATCGGGAATTCCTCATTACATTTAATAAGCTGTAATATCCAACTGAGATCTAGTAGCTATGTCATGTTTGGTATCTACGAGATTGTAATGATAACATCTCTTTATTGATAAAGTTAGATTTTTCAATACAATTTTGAAAACAATAGATGAACCGAATGCTGAACAATGCCAAACATTCACCCAAGTACATAGATCCATGCCTTAATCCATCATTCTGTTTCTCCCAATGCTATTCCAGTTTAAGCCCAGGCATATGCAAATCAGTCTTGACCCTCTTCCCCATAGGAACAGTTCAGCCACACTGCCAGGCAAGGTCCTCCCTGGAATGGAAACAAGTTTCCTGGGACCAATGTTGAGGTTTCACCCCTCATCAGCCATGATAGCTTGACTCAAGTGGCATGGACAGCACAGGACCTGGCCTTGCCTTCACACAAAGGGCTTAATAACCCCACCTTTTCACTGTAGCCCTCCTGAAGACACGGCAGGGGAGTCAGGAAATTCCATACACATAAAAGAACCTTTCCAGAAGCTTCTCCCACCTTCCAGAAGAAGGGCGCCAGTATATAAAAATAGGACCTTCAGACCCACTCTTCAGTTCACTACTGGACCTACTGAAAGACTCTCAGAGAACTGGCTGCTGCTGTGACATGCTGTGCACTCTGCCAAGCTGCTGTACTTGTAAGGACTTATTTGCTGCCTTGAACCTGCCATGAACTCTCAGAGGCCTGAACTGCAGTTGAGCCCTGCATCTTCACCGGCATCCAGAACTACCAGAAGGGCCCAAAGAGCTAGTTTGCTGGCCTGCTGTTCAGAGCCACAGGACGTAAAATGCATCCACTATCTTGAACCTCCAACCAGTCCTGTCTCCTTCATTGTGGTGCTAAAAGTACCCAGATGGCTAAATCCCAAAACTCAGGAATAAAAGAAAATTGGTTAAAAACTGCTATGAGAACCTGTAGGAGACTGGGATCAACCGTTTTGCCTATCAGCCCGAGGTACATCTTGGGTCGGATTAAATTTGTAGATTCTCCTTTTCAGCAGTCCTTCACCAAAGGGGTCTCTGATCTCGTGGAACTATCTTTGGCTATAGCCCTCTGCCTCATCCCACTGGAGATTTTCAACTTCTATTTTGGCAAGAACTACGAACTTATAAATCTTCACTACTGCTTTGACCCAAGACCATACGACAATGACACTCCCACCTCAGACACCTCCTGCAGCATTGTACTGCTGAGCTTACCTTCTCGGGCACTTTATATCAGAAGTTTTCCAAGTCCGAAGGTAAAAACGTTGACCAGGTCTAGTGCGATTAGATGTCCGTTGTTAGCGCTTTGATTTTTTAGGCACTAGTTCTTACTAAAAATGTTGAAATGTATAACTCTGGTTCTTTTGTTTGGATTTTTGTCATTTTGATAACAAATAATTTAGTAACATTTACTTTCTTTTTTTTACATGGGTGTGGGATTTTTCTTGTGTTGTGTTTTCCTTTTATTATTGTTTGGGTGCTGCATATATACTTTATACATTGCTTCTTAGTTAATCTTGACTACTTTTTGTGCCAACCTACCCACGGTTAATCACACGCTTTTTTAGTGAATTTTTGTCGTTCACCCTACAAGGATTTGTGGCTGTTGCTTGACCAGGGCTCACACCCCAGTAAACCAAAATCCAATTTCACATACAAGAAAAACCCATTGCAGCTACTTAAACTGTCTCTTTGATGTAGCCTTCTATCAGGCATTCAGCATTTACACAGCATATTCTACTGAACTTGTTTTTGGGCATTAGGACTTTGTGAACGTCACCACTGCTAACCAGTGCTAAAGTGCTTGTGCTCTCTTCAAACATGGTCAAATTGGCTTACAACTAATTGGCACTTTTAAGTTACTTGTAAGTCTCTAGTGAATTGTACCTACATGGAGCCAGTTCCTGTAAATTAAATGAGACTAGTGGGCCCACAGCACTCATTGTGCCACCAACTGAAGAAGCCGTTTAAAACATATCTCAGGTCTCCCACTGTAGCCTGTACTGCAGTTTTATACTGTCATTTTAGCTTTGCAAAATAAACCTTTTGTCATTCCAAAACCCTTCTTTTTTTAGACATGTATGTCACACCCAAAGTAGGCCCTGAAGACTCAACATGCCAGCGGCATTGTATTTAAAACATAGGACATGTTGGTTTAAGTTTTACATGTCTTAGCAGTGATAAACTCCAAAAGACACTGTTATAAGGCCTATGTCTTCCATTGAATAACACTGAATTACCTTACTATATTTAATAACTGATAACTTTGGATTGGGTGCAAATAGAAATACACTGCTTACATTTAAATGAATTGTAATTTAAAATCTTCTCTAACGGTGCTGTTTAAGCCACACTTCTGAAACTGCCACTTTTAGAAATTTAGCATTTCTTTGCTCTAATTACTTCTGCCCTTGTCCAGTGTCCTTGGTCCTATGACTGTGAATGCCTTTGCTGCTGAGGTTTGTGTATTTCTTACAGACACTGATACAAAGGAGGCTTCGGTGTTGACAGAATGGGCCATCTTGGCAAGATGACTGGGAGGATCTGAACCCAGCCCCACTTGCACTTTGATGGACTCTGCCTCAGACTCACAAATGAAATTGACACCAGGTCAGCCATGTCTTGGTCACCCTGGACTTTTTGGAGCTTTGACGTGGTAAGAGGAAGGACTTTCCATATGCAGAGATGAGGGTAGTATTTGGAATCCTCCTACATCAAGGGCTGGCACCAGGTATACATTTTTGACCTCCAGAGCTGCTCTTCAGAACACTCCTGGACCTGTGGATATTACAGGAAAAGGATTATCCTGCATCTTGAGGATTATCATTTTGTCTGAGAAGAAAGACGGTTCCTGGTTACCTTCATCACACACTAAACTGAGTGACTCCAAGGGTCAGTTGGCTGATCTCCTGTTTGAGCTAAAGGGAAAGCACAAGCCTCAGAGGCCTTTCTGCAACTGCCCAGATAACCTGCTGCAATTGGACCTTCAACAGGATCTGCCTGAGCCCAGCTTGCCTCTGCGGGAGAGAGTTCTTGATCTTCAAGAGAGGCTCCTAAGGTCCTGGACTATTGGCTGGCATCAAGTCGGAGCTCCTGCAAAGAAGAAAAGGGGAAATCATGAAGTTTGGTCTCCTTGCAACTGTGAATAGTGCCTGTCACGCCAAGACTCTGTTGATCGCGATGACTGCCATTGTGAAGCTCCACTAATACCTGCTCATCACATTTTAGTGACCGCCAGCAATGACTGTCAATGCAAGAGCCATACTTCAAACTACAACAATAAACACCCATTGTGATAGCCAATGCAACACTCCAGCAAATACCATGCTATGACGCCCGACTGGCTCAATGCAAAACAGAGATGACAGCCCATCCGTCCAGCCTGTTCTTCATGCTACAGCGACAACCATCTACAAAATTGTCCCTGTCCTCGCTGCCTTCCCACGAAACCTGGCTCTTTGTGCTAAACTTTGTGAAGATAACTCTATCAGCGGAACTAACCTGATCCCCATATCAAAACCTTGGTCCATTGTGGTGGGCCTGTCTGTGTGACTTTTTCCTGGACTAGCCCAACTAGATGACCACAAGTGCTCCTTTGTGCTTTTAGGCCCTCTATCTTCTTTAACATTTTTAATTGCAAATATCCAGTTCTACTGATTGACTTTTGTCATGCAGGTATCATTGTATATATTAAATTAAAAAAAATTCTAAATTGGTTAGGGATTTAGTTTTTTTGTTCTATTACTGTGTGCCTCATAAATAATGTGCACATTGACCCAAAGTTAAGCCTGACTGCTTTGTATCAAGCTACCAGATGGTTAAGCACAGGTTAATTTACTGACGATTGAGATTCACTGTGACAAGGGAACAAATAACCAGTTTATTACAGAACACAAAACCCTTGGCCAAGAAGGTCTCAGTTTCTGTAAATTAGAGAATTGATCCAATAAAGAAGAATCTTAGTGTTTTGGGGGTATTTAGCTGATGCTCATCATTATTTGCATCCTATAAAGTAAGAGAGTCTTTCCAAATACATAAGACTGAAGAACTGGAGAAGACTTTGCATTGGAGGTCAAAATATGATTCAAGGTCATCATGTGTCATGTAGTTCCACTAATCCGTAGGACCTGTGTGTTTGTTTGGAGAACATAAACTTTGGGCAACCCTGCAGGATATTTAAGCCTATAGACGAGCTAGCTCATAGTGCCATCACTAGCCCACCTAAACTTACGAGGGAGCGAGTGGTTTCTAGCAGCCACTGAACATGACAACCCTGATCCCTCAGAGATTGTGGAAACAGATGCAAACCTTTTGCTCAGTTACTCGAGCTTACTTATGCTCACGGAAATATTCAGGGGAATGCTTTCAATACATTTATTGAACCAACGTTCTTGTATTGAAAACATGTGCTGCGATAGTCAGTAGACAAAAACAGCTGAAAGTAATTACGAGCACCAAAAGAGTAAATATGAGGTACAGCTCTACCATGGTGCTAAAAGAATGTATATATGCAGCCATATAAACAAGGCAGAAAACAGGCACACTGCTACTATAGGATCCCTACTGTAAGTGCACCTAGAGTGTATTTAGGTGTCGAGCCAAGAATCTCTCCAAGGAACAATCCAACCCCCTTACCTGGTGGAAGGGAATAAAAGACGCGGCCTTGGTCATGAACTGGATACCCCTCCCTAGATGTCACACCTCTGCATGGAGAAGTATCAGCATGCAGGGACCCTCAGTGTCAGCTGAAGTGCCTTCTTGCTAGTCTATCAGGATGCTCATTATATATAATATATAGCAGCCTTGCAATACATTGTAGATTAGCGATGTTATGGATATGTTGGTAGCTCTGTTACCCCCGTGGATGAAGATAGGATGACATATATAAATAGTGTGTAAAGAGGCCTTGTACATGATGTTCGAGGCATTATGATAATGTTGAGCAAAGCTAGATGTGTTTTCAAAGTGGTTTCAGAGAAACAAATCTAACTTTGCCGTGCATGCAAATATGTGCAAAAGGTCACTGAAGAAATGTTAATGTGAAAAATAGGACAGTGTAAGAAATGATCAACTTCGCTACATGGGCCTAGTCCGGGAACATAACACATGTATATGGAGCTATTGCTCCTAGTCTGTTATTTTGTAAGTGGTGAATGCCTTACAATGGTTGTTGGTCCACATGATGTTCCATAAACTCATAAAATCCCAGGTCATGCTCAATGATATGTGCTTGTTTTTTTAGGATTTAGGGAACATTTGGGAAATAATTCTTTCCTTTTTATTGTTGTGAGCCCTAATAAACGAGTAACCATAGACAAATAGCAGTTTTTTTATTCTGAATCACAGGTTATTGTTACTTTGTTATATTGAGAGCAAAACATATTGGGGCAGATTTATGTTGGGAATGCGCCACGTTTGCGTCACGCAACTGCGGCGTAAACGTGGCGCATCCCTACGACCCATTTACAACGTGACGCATCTAGGCAGATGCATCACGTTGTAAAGCCCTGCGCCACTTGTGGGCGTTCCGGCGCAGGGTGGGTGTTCCGGGGCAGGTGCGCCTCGCAAAAGTGGCTGAGTGAAATCTATAAGATTTCACTCAGTCACTTTCAGGCCAATGCTGCGTCAAAACCCTGCGCCTGCTTGAAGCAGGCGTAGGTCTTGACGCAGCATTGTAAAGATGGGGCACCCCCGAACCTTGCTGGAGCTGCGTCGCGCTTGCGACGCAACTCCAGCAATGCGCCACCTTTACGGCACAGATGCGTCACGCATCTGTGCCGTTTTTGCCCCATGGTGCGCCGCATTGTAAATGCGGCGCACCATGGGTGGCGGAGCAGCGGCGCAAAATAACTGGCGCATCCCTGGGGATGCGCCAGTCATCATAAATCTGCCTCATTGTTTACAAAGACATCAATGTATATATATGCATAAATATTGTTCATGCTCCAATCATCAATAGGTACAAATAGCATATTCTGATATATCCATTATCTATTAACAGAATAGTACTAGGTAAAAACTACATGTGGAAAGAGACACACAAATAACTACCCCTAGCAGCACCCTAAATGATCGGGTATAAGTACATAAAATACTTCTAGAACTAAATGTGCAAAGTTGGCAATAGGACAATCTAATCACTCATTCTAACCCCCATTTTCACTCGAAAAGCCGCCCCCATCATTTATCAAACTTCTTTGTTTCTGTGTTTCGCATTGCATATAACTGTTCAGTGTATCAGATTTGCTTCATTTTTCATTCTCAATTTCCTATTGTTGGAATCGCCTGTGTCCACCATTTTTGAAGCAGTAGGGATCTGGACACAGACATTGTGACATATAATAGATTTGTTCTTTTATTAATCAGGCCGAAGGCAGGATCATACCCCAAAACCTTCAACCAGGAACTAAAGGCTAATTTAACTTGCCATTCGGTCTTCAAATATTTAAACATGTAATTCCAGAATCCCTGGATAAGAGAACACTGATCAAGTATATGTACCCAACTGGCATGAAACCAATCAAGGCATCAAAAACAGTGGCTTGGCATGTTAGGGTTTACTTGTGCTACAATTCAGTATATTGACTTCATCCTTCACCCTAGTTGTTAATTCCAACCCTTCGTACTATTCCCATTTTTTAATTGCTCTTTTTGTGAGATCCGGACTTTTTATAGAAGCCAAGAGCCTTTTCCATTCCCTAGGACTTTCATCTTCATCCGTTTCAAGTAATGCAAGAGACACATTTTTACTATCATTTACCTGGACCAAATACAAGCTGCTAAATAGTTTATTTAGCATTCTATATGAGCCAAGTTGTAGAAAATCGTTTTGGGTTAACTAGTGGACTTCTGAAATATTAAGCAATCTTTCAGTCAGGAGAAAATCCGGTAGCTTCCTGAACCCAACATTTACCCACTTTGGACAATTTCCGGTGCCAAATTAACACCTGGCCCCATGGCAAGTTCGGATAGGGGTGTTGAGAAATTAATATAGGGGATAGCGTAGCTCCTACAATTTCTGAAGAAACCATTGCAAACTCTTATACCAAACGTTTTTGGGTACCTTCACGATTTTTATCATGCAACCTATATGATGTTCTGTGCAGATCAACCGCATACAAGAATTTAAAAATAACCCCTTGTGGAGTTTTGCTTTAAACCCGGACTGTGCAAAGTATGCTAAATAATAGTCCCTAAGATTGGGGAGTGCTAGCCCCCCTTTTTCCAGCCCTTCATATACAGGCACATGCACCATTGTAAAAATTTGCGATACCTTATTTGCGATATTTAAGGAATCGCAAATTAAGATTGGCAAAGCAGGATGCAACATAAAATTTGCGATTAAAAAAGAATCGCAAAAAATCGCAAATAAAATAGCGATTCCAGCAATCGCGATTTCGCTATTCGCAATTTACAAAATCTCAATTACCGGAGTTGCACATTGATGCATCTTGATGACATCAGAACAGCACAAGCCTAATTTTCAGTGCACAGGCTCAGGGAGAGGAGGGAGCTGGCTCTGGGTACTGAACACAAGTGGGACTGAGAGGTTGGAAACACCTGGCAAGTAACTGAAAATGGAAAATGCACAAACAGCAGAGGATAGCCAAACAGGCAGGAAAAGGAAAATAAAATAACATTTTCTGAAAAAGAAATTGACACCCTTGGCCAATTTGAGAGTGGGAGCGGAAACCGTGCTCCACTCAATAGTGTTAATGAATTGTAACCGTGCTTGCTCCTTGTTCTGCCTTGCCTGGAGCTTACATCGCACCTCGCCACACCCGCTACACGGGTGTCGCTTCGTGATCCAGGTTTTGTGGAGACGCTGCCTGCAAGTGCCCCATCAGCAGAGAGCTAGCAGTGTTGCAGGGGTGGAGCGCTGTATAGCAGGGACTCACTCTCCCAGGAGTCCCTGCCCCGACCGCAGTCACCTGGTCGGTGCCCCCTGTAAGCCCCGCCCCCAGGCTGTAATAACCCCTTTATATCCGGGTAAGACTACCGCTGCACGGGACGCGAGCGGGACGAGCCAGGCGAAGCCCAGGCAAAGGGCGGGCCGTCTACGGCCGTCCAAGGCTGGACGAGACTGGGCTGGGTCACCCCCCATGCATTCCTTAATCCGGGTGAGACATTTCGGCGCTTCAAAGGCTGCTATTGTGGACGTAAGATTGAAATTGTGAGGGACAATGGTACGAAATACTGGAGTGAAGGGGAAATGTGGGTCAAGCACAACTGGGGGAGGCCTAACCGGGACTTTGGATGATTTTTTCATAAGAGCAGCTGGGGTTGTTGAGAGAGAGATCGCTCTAACTGAAACACGCCTATCTCTAGAACTATTGGAAGCCAAACGTTCATCACTGGGAGCACTGAAAAATGCTGTTAGCCCTGAGCCTGTCAAGCCCAAAATACTAGTTCAGCCCATTATAAGCATCCAGGAAGGCCAGGAGACTAGGGATAATTCAATAGAATGGGGTGAAGATATATCATCTCCGATTATATCCTCATGTAATAGTATCTCTTCTGAGGATTTCCACCCTATTCTGTCTAGAAAGAGTGTCCAGGCAGCTGATCTACAAACAGGGATTATTTATTTATTTATTTATTTTGTGTATTTGTAGAGCGCAGTCCTGTCACCCAAAGGGCATCCTGGCGCTTTGATCTAGGAACCGTTGCACTTTATCCGCTCAAGCAGTTTTTGGAAACAGATGCGTTTTTAACGCTTTCCTGAACGGAAAATAGTCCCTGTGACTTCTCAGAGATAGTGGCAGGGAGTTCCAGAGTTTGGCCGCTGCAACACTAAAGGAGCGGCCACCCATCCTCACTCTCTGGAACCTCGGGACTACGAGTAGATGCGCCGAAGAAGAGCGGAGGGGCCGCGAAGCAGAGTACCACGCAAACATATTTTGCAGGGGAATAGGACCCTGTTGATGTACAGCTTTAAACACCAAATACGCAGCTTTATACTGTACCCGCAAGTGTACCGGGAGCCAATGTAGGTCTCTTAGAGCTAGAGTGGAAGAGCTGGACCTAGGACGAGAGAGCGCCAACTTGGCGGCCATGTTCTGCACCCGTTGTAACTTCCCCGTCAGGTTTTTTGGGGCCTCCAGAAGTAGCCCATTACAATAGTCGAGACGACTTAGTATGGTACCACGAACTACTTCCGGCCTGGCTTGAGCGGGGAGAAGGGGCAGAACTTTGCGCAACATGCGCAGCAGCATCATGCACGTAGAGATGGTTTTGTTGACGTGCATGTCAAGCTGTAAGTTTGGGCCAAAGATAACCCCCAAGTTACGGGCTGATTCTGCCGCCAACACTGGCTCGAGGAAGGTGCTAGGCCAAAAATTCTCTGGAAGTGCCCGCGGAATCCGGTCTATGGAACAATGGAGCACCTCCGTCTTGGAGCTATTAAATTGTAAGGAGTTAGCTCGTAACCAGTCCGCTGTGGCTGCCATGCAGCGATGGAAAGTATCCAGAAAACCGCATTGTTCCCTTCCAGAGAAAAGACCAGCTGGGTGTCATCGGCGTAATTAAAAGCCGAGACACCAAAAGATTTTATTAGCTGCACTAGAGGGCGAAGGTACAGGTTAAAGAGTATAGGGCTGATGGCCGAGCCCTGTGGAACCCCCTGTCCTACACTCCTTGGCTCAGAGCGAAATGGGGGGAGTGAAACCAACTGTTGCCGGCCGCCAAGATAGGATATCAGCCAGTCTCTTGCGCCCTCAGTGACCCCGCACTCCTCCAGTCTCCTGACAAGGGTCCGATGGCAAACCGTATCGAACGCGGCCGACAAGTCGAGCAGCACTAAAAAGGCTGCCCGACCACTGTCGACCCGCGAACGAAGATTGTCCAATACGGTTACAAGCGCGGACTCCGTCCCGTGTCCGGGGCGGAAGCCAAACTGGGCCTCATCGAACCAGCCGATGTTCTCCAGGAAACCTGAGAGTGCGCGAGTCACCCATTTTTCCAGAATCTTGATAGGAAAAGGGAGCAAAGAGATTGGCCTATAGTTGGAGAGACAGGCCGGATCCAAAGTTGGCTTCTTGAGCAGAGGTGACACTACTGCTAACTTCCAGCACTCTGGCACAGATGCCAACTCCAAGGACTGGAGACAGATCGAGAACAGAGGCTGAAAAAGTTCTTCATGAAAAACCTTCCAAAATTTGGGAGGCAGTGGGTCGAGCGGGGAGCCCGAGGACACCGTATGAGGATATCCAGGTGTGATGAACAGGTGGGGAAAAGAAAGAGGGGTAGGGGAGGAAATGGGGGTAGGAAACCAAAAATGTCGAAATATTCAGGTATGTCTACCTCTTCACCTGTTGTTGGGAGTAAAATTACCCCTACTAAATCCAACAAACAATTAACTAGTCTGTTAATACCCGATAAACAGGATGACCAGTTCCAATACAGGGAACAAAGATCAAGTAACGAGTTTGAGATGTCCATTAGTATTGTGACCAATCTACTGAGGTCTTTTATACTTCCCCTAATCAAAAGACTAAGGGGCATTGATGCAAAATTGGACGCCTTAAGCGAAACAATCCTGGATAATGCACACAAACTGACTACCTTAACATTCACAGTGAGAAATAGCGAACCACCGAAACAGCAGGACAAAATTGCAGTTGAAATTTCATCACAAAATGCAACCCAAAAGCATAAACCTGCAGTCACTAACGGGAAGCTATACCCTAAGAGTACAGCAGATAAGAACTGTGCCCAAACAGGAGGTATTATCTTGGAGTTAAGCCCCGAGACCCCACAACCATTGGTACCGAACATAAGTAATGTCGCTGGCCTTAGACCAAAACATGCGGACGATAGGGTTTCTTTACCTACCATTCATTTGCCACCAGAAGCGTCACCACTGGTACTAGTACTGGGAAATGTCCCTGAATTAAACAAGGGATCCAGCGAAAATTACATCCAGCTCAAAAATAAGGTGGCACATTGGATAGCGTCTAATACACAGGAGGGTCATAAGGTATGGCATAACATTATAATGGTTAGGAGAGTAGCATGGCTAGGCAGGACACGGGAAAATAAAACAGGGGATTGTATTGTGATAACCTCTAACAAACCAGAACCAGTGAGGAGGATACTGAGTGAGCTCATGTTTAAAGGAGTGACACGATCCCAAGGTATTAAGATTCTGCCATTAGAATACTTTTATAGGGACCTAAATAGATTGGGACCTATGAGACCTGTAAGAGGGAATGAATGGATGTATTATAGGTGACCAATAAACAAAGGATATTCCCTTGAAAAATATACAGTGAAACAATTTGAAACTCCAAGCAAGTAGTTCAATACATAAAATCAACAACAATTATGCAGATAGAACAGGAGAAGTCCTCAAATGGTGAAATCTTGGAGGCTTTCAGCTATATCACTAATATTATCCATGGGGGGCTAACCAGGACTCGTTCCAGCAAAGCAATAAAATTAAGGGCTGTTTTGACTCTCATTGCACCAAAGCGCATACTGCCCTTAAGTTAGCCTTAAATAATAAACCTAGGGATCATGAGGCAGTAAGGGTACATAGGAAGGCCTATAATTTAGCTAGGCGCCAACGGAAGAAAATAATTAAAGATAAAGCATGGCAGGACCTACTGAAGGCCACACAGAGTAAAGATCCGAAACTATTCTGGCAGGTAGTTAACACACCTTTTCTTAATAATAAAGAGGTGGCCAGGATAGAAATAGCCATAGACGAAAAGTCCTGGATAGACTTTTTCTCTGATGTCTATAGAAGCACTCGAGAGGAACCGCTAATAGAGAGTGACTTTCTCCCTATCCCGATTGAGTTTACCTTTACCCTTAAAGAAGTACAAATAGCTATAAAGTCTACTCAGAATAACCAAGCCCCGGGACCAGATGGGAACCCGAGTGATCTCTATAAGATGAATATTGATCTATGGGCCCCACTGTGCACACGGGTCTTAGGTGCTTGTTGTGCCAAAGGTTTTATTAAGACATGGTCGGAAACAGCCCGTCCAATTATAGACCTATATCTCACATAGATTCATTAATGAAAATTGCAGGGATAGTGGTCTTGAACAAAATACAAACATGGGCTGAGGAACATGATATTTTAAGTCCTGTACAATATGGGTATCGGGAAGGGATGGGTACGGTGGATCAGGTGTTAAACTTTGTAATATTACAAGGGAAGTACACAAGGGCCAAAGATGGTTGCTTGTATGCAATATTTGTCGACCTCTCCTCTGCCTTTGATTGCGTGGTGCACTCAAAACTATGGGAAATATTAGAGGAGATGAATGTCGACCCTGCTATAGTACTCTTCCTGAGACAATTATACTCAAGTGCAACAGCTAAAGTAAGGCATGGTTGCTACCAGTTGTTCTCTAAAATTAAAGTAAATATAATCAGGGACAAAATATCTGGGACCATGATTAATGAAAGCTTAGGAAATGATATTTTAGCAAAGGAAATTGAAACTTTAGAGGATAAGTCGAACAATATTGCAGCAAGGAGGATTGATATCTCTCTAGATAAGATGCTGTGTAAAATAACTAAAGATAAAATTTCATCTAAATATAAATGTACTACGACATCCGTCTGACAAGTAAGTGTTGTGTCCTGGAATGTTTGCGGGCTGGCAAATAAAGTACATGAAACTGCGTGGGGGGAGTTTGTTAATAATATTGACATTTTATGCGTACAGGAAACCTGGGTATTAACTGAAAAACATCTGAATGGATTTAAGACCTTCCATATCCCAGCGGTCCGCTCCAGCCACGGCAGGCATAAGGGGGGGCTATGTGTCTATGTTTCTAACCTTTTGAATGCTAGTATCACCCCTGGAAGAATGAGTTCACATTATTTTCAATTGGTCACTATCTCCCTAAATCCCTTTGCTGCGTTGATTGTGGTTCACTTCTACAATAATATTAAGAACTCCGATTTTGTGGAAGTATTAGCAAAGCTGACAGAGGAGATAAGGGGCATAAAAAATGTGAACGTGAAAGATTTAATATGGATCTGGGTAGGTGATTTTAACTTACATTTATGCGATCGTGAAACATGTGGTTTCGAGGAATATAGGGTGGGAAACTGCGGGAAGGAGTCATTTCCAACATAATGAGAAAGGGGAAATAATAAATAGTATTATGGCAAATTTCGATCTTGGCTTTGCTAACAGGTTATGCTCCCATAAGGTGGAGTTTACCTCTACCTTCTTAGCAAGGGGCTTTATTCTGGCATTGACTTTATCCTAATGCCTAATAGGTTCGCCAACCGGGTGGGTAAGTATGAGATCCCTACCATCGGACTGAGCGCCCATTTACCATTAAAAATGTTATTAGCGCCCCAGGAAGTAATAATACTTCCACTATTGAGTTCCTGGCTTGGACGCAAGACCTTGTAGTAGCACGTCAAAATGGTCTTTCGTTGAAATGGAGAACGGTAGATCCAATAATAACTTTTAAGGTAATAGTGGAAAACGCCCTACCATCCATTATGGTATGCTTAGAGGAGAAGTCCTCAAATGGTGAAATCTTGGAGGCTTTCAGCTATAACACTAATATTATCCAGGGGGTGCTAACCAGGACTCGTTCCAGCAAAAGCAATAAAATTAAGGGCTGGTTTGACTCTCATTGCACCAAAGTGCATACTGCCCTTAAGTTAGCCTTAAATAATAAACCTAGGGATCATGAGGCAGTAAGGGTACATAGGAAGGCCTATAATTTAGCTAGGTGCCAACGGAAGAAAATAATTAAAGATAAAGCATGGCAGGACCTACTGAAGGCCACACAGAGTAAAGATCCGAAACTATTCTGGCAGGTAGTTAACACACCTTTTCTTAATAATAAAGAGGTGGCCAGGATAGAAATAGCCATAGACGAAAAGTCCTGGATAGACTTTTTCTCTGATGTCTATAGAAGCACTCGAGAGGAACCGCTAATAGAGAGTGACTTTCTCCCTATCCCGATTGAGTTTACCCTTAAAGAAGTACAAATAGCTATAAAGTCTACTTAGAATAACAAAGCCCCGGGACCAGATGGGATCCCGAGTGATCTCTATGAGATGAATATTGATCTATGGGCCCCACTGTGCACACGGGTCTTAGGTGCTTGTTGTGCCAAAGGTTTTATCAAGACATGGTCGGAATCAGTGATAATTCCCATATACAAAAAGGGGGACAGGGAGAGCCCGTCCAATTATATACCTATATCTCTCCTAGATTCATTTATGAAAATTGCAGGGATAGTGGTCTTGAAAAAAATACAAACATGGGCTGAGGAACATGATATTTTAAGTCCTGTACAATATGGGTTTCGGGAAGGGATGGGTACGGTGGAGCAGGTGTTAAACTTTGTAATGTTACAAGGGAAGTACACCAAGGCCAAAGATGGTTGCTTGTATGCAATATTTGTCGACCTCTCCTCTGCCTTTGATTGCGTGGTGCACTCAAAACTATGGGAAATAGTAGAGGAGATGAATGTCGACTGTGCTATAGTACTCTTTCTGAGACAATTATACTCAAGTGCAACAGCTAAAGTAAGGCATGGGCTGGGGGGGAATGTACGGGGTCTTTCCGCATAGAGAAGGGGGTGAGACAAGGCTGCGTGCTGGCCCCATTCCTTTTCTCATTATATACATACAGTTTAGAGAAGGAATTGGGGGCCAGTAACATCGATTCCCCGAGGTATGGTAATAGGCAGATTGTTTCCCTTCTCTATGCGGATGACGCGGTATTAATGGCCAGAACGAAGGTGGGCGCACAAAGGGCCCTATCAAAGTATGTAGAATTCATGGAGGCTAGAGGTCTTAGAGTTAACGCCAAGAAGTCTTTTGTGATGTGTTGTGGCAAAGGTCGTGCCAGGTGTAAACATCTAAAAGTGGCAGGCCTCCAAGTAGAACATACTAAAACATTCCCATATTTGGGGGTTGTAATTGATGGATCAGGCACCTGGGGTCCTGAGGTGAAGAATAGGACTCTATCCTTCAAGCGATCAATTGCGGCCTTGATAAATGTTTCAATCAAATTAGGTAAAAAACACCCAGCAACTATGCTTAGTATCTATGTGGCAAAATATAGAAGTATTGCAATGTACGGTGCAGGGATTTGGGGGTACCAGGATGTAACATCACTGCAAATTGCTGAAAATAATTTTTTTAGATACCTCCTTGCCCTCCCTAAGGGCATATCTGTCTTTAATTGCCACGCTGAACTAGGTATAGACCATATAACTGATTTGATTAGAATCCAACCAATCTTGTTGTGGCGCTGAGTATGGGCGACACAAGAACTTGGCCTAAATCGGGGTATAATCAGAGATGTTATGGGCCTGGATAATGTAAAACACATTAAATGGCTTGAGTATGTCAGGAAGGTCTTAACCGACCTACAAAGGTCAAAGTGGTATAGCAACCATGAGTTATTTGGGGAAATCCCCCAAAAAGTCTTGAAAAAACTATGCATGGAGCACTTCGGCCTGATAAGGTGTGTAGGGGAGGTCGCCAAAAAAATGGTGGCTGAACATCAACTGTCACTGACTACCCATAAAATACAACCGTATTTACACCTTGTGACTTTGGGGTTTGAACGCTTTATCCTGACCAGATTTAGGTTTAACCTATTCCACCGACTAGTGACGTTCCCAGTTAAAAATGATTGGAACAGAACCCTTGCCTTATGTCCATGTGATAACATGTCATCTCAAACATCTGTCCACTTGGTTTTGTTTTGCAAACTGTATAAAAAGGAACGTTGTAGATGGATTAAACAATATTTGAGATTTGGTGCATGGCGGCAATGTAGGCCAGCGTACCTCAGTTTGCAGCAGTTGGGGAACACTGTATGTATAGTGACTATGACAGCGTTTTTAAAAAGTGTTTTAAGGCTACGGAATTTACTTGATTAGCTAAATATTCGATAGATTCATTGTAATGATTTAATACCTTTCTTAATCTAAATGTTATTTATTATTGTTGTATTGTATAGATGTATTTTTGTATGCACCTGCTTTTATGATTTTTTTATATTGTGAAAATCGAATAAAGCTAACTGAACTGAACTGAACTGACACCCTCATTGAGGGAGTAGTCCACAGCCATGATAAGCTGTTTGGCAAAGCATCTTTAAAAGTGCCAGAGCAGGAGAAAAGAAAAATATGGATCCGGGTCCAAAACAGAGTGAATGCCATTGGGGTGACACACCGCACCACTGAAGAGCTGAAAAGGTGATGGTACGATTTGCGCAGTCGGGCTAAGGTGCGCATTGCTGACTGGCTGAAGGGGGCAATGAAGACAGGAGGGGGAACTCCAACAGACACTGGGAACACTCCCATGGAGGACTTGGTGGAATCCACAATCCAGCCTGATGCTGTTGTTGGTGTGACACAGCTAGACACCTCAGGAGCTGCACACACATCTGAAGGTAAGATGAATGCATGTTGCCATTGTCCCAAATAATAAAGTTAGAACCTGAGCTCATAACAGCATAAGTGCACACTTATTAGCATCTACTACACATTGTTTTCAGAAAGGGAAGTGCATTATGGGAGATGTAGGCAGGTCAAGCAGTTACAATGAAAAACAAACAAATATGCAAAAAACAACTCTAAAGAGTGTAACATATGGTCAATTTAATGACAAATAAAAAAAATAATAACTGTGACATGACCTCACAAGTATGAATTTATGCTGTTTTGCACTCTTTAACATCACAGATGCAGAACATGTAGAGGCGGAGGATAGTGATGTCCAGGAAATGCAGCACTCCAGCGCATCTGAACATGAGGACACAACGGTTATGCCAACAAAACAGTCACGAGCACCAAACTCCTGCAGGGCACCTGTCCCAAGACTGGTCCCCATGGCTTCAGATGATGATGTCAATGCAACACCTGAGGGCAGCCATCGCCAATCCACTCCCATCACAACTCCACAAACACAGGTCCGCAGAGGCAATCTCAGAGTACAGCGTAGAAAACGTAGAGCATGCAGTACACAGCAGGCGGAGCAACCAAATGATGTCTGGGGTGGCCTTGAGGGACAGATGCTTCGTACGCATCACCTGCAGAGTAAGAACACACGATTAGTTCAGATCCAAATCGGAAAGATGGCAAACAACATTGCAGTACTGTCCAATAGTGTGCATCAACTGACCAAGGTCATGCAGGAGGGACATGCATCGCAGAAAAAACACCATCACCAACTTATGCAGCACCTCAAACTGTATAAGAAATCTAACAATAGGCTGGCCACTGCAACTGCACTGCTGGCACGTAGGTCTGTGACCATGCAAACACAAATGTGCCATTGGAGCGGGGATGTGGCTAAAGCACTGGACCAGGTGACCAATGCTGTGGAAATGAGGAATGCATCCACTAGTGCAGCCAACACATCTACGCAGGAAGATGGTAGTGAGGGTGCATCAAGCAGAGCAGTATAGTCATGCCAGTTGCCACTGCAGTGAAACGCAACACAGGCAGCAGTACCCCCTCCACTTCCAACATGAAGGATGAAGATGCTGGCTCTGACAGGCATCTGGGTGTTCGTGGGAGAAAGCGCTAGACTTCCATGTACAATGAGATTTCGAGATGGTGTCGTAAGCATTGTTGCAATGTGAACTTTTGACTGAGTTTCAAGTCATCCTTGGCTATGGGAATTCACAAGGACATATTATCAAGCCCAGTATCACAGTTTTAGCGGCAATTTCCTGCCACTAAAACTGCAATATTTTTTATCGCAGTTCTCGATAATATGCCCCATATTTATTAAAACAAACACCATTTTCCTCTGACAACTAATTTTGTCATTCTACTTACATAAGTGTTTTTATGTCATCCGGAAATGTAGCAATTACAATTTAGATGCTAGATTTGTGGTATTGACAACAACTAAAATGACATGCGTCCCACGGACAGAAAATACAGCAGTTCATGGTCTGCCAACGCCTGGAAATCTATGAGTTTGAGGGATTTGTTTGCTTTTGATTGTTGTAAATACTAACAAAAGAGTAACTGTAAAAAACATAGCAGATTCTGAACCACAAGGTGTAAGTTTATCTTTCAAACATCATGCTCAAATCAGGGTAAGGGAGCTGTAATATTGATGCGCACAATACTCTTAAATGTAAGATTTTTGTCCTTTTTTGTTATTACTACGACATAGTGGAAAGTTGTATATTGTTTTTTTTGTCACTCCTGGCGTTTTCTTGAACTGAAACAGTTTTCTTTATACCATGTAATCATAAAAGAATTATTAGTTCTAGTGCTTAGGGTGATGATTTATTTTTCTGTGCTGTGGAGTCAGGCAGACTGATGATATGAAATTAACGTTAGATAGATAAGTAACCACTGCGGGCATTATACAGATTTTAAGTAATTCTCTGATTCTTTGAGCTTTCTTTATGTGCTCTCAGGGAGCCCTTCAGGAAAACGTGAGTTTAAGGATGTGAAATGACTTGCAGATTTCCACTGTAAGCAACATGAGTAAGTTATCAAGTTATCAAAGAAGATATTACATACTACCTGCCGTATTCCAAGAAAACAGTGAGGCATTACCTCTTTTCTTGGTTTTGTATTTGTGGACCTCTGTCTAACTTGTTTCTTTTTAGGTGACACCCCTTCACCTGACCAGACTGCGCACAGCAGGAGAAGAGGGCACGTTAAGTGCATCTGTAAATTAGTGAAACATACTGAGTGCAATGGCTGTGTCTTGTCTCCAACCCTATAATGATGCTAGGGTGGTCTATGGTTGTACAAGCTTTCTACTTAAATATGCATTGCACAATTTGCACTATGTTTTGTACTTGTGCAAACACAATAAATATGGCACTCAACACAACTTTTATGAGTCAGGCTCACTATTCATAATGTAGTTGCTAGTCGTCAATATTTATACACATCAAGGCCCACTAAGGTAAACACTTACACAGACTATATGTGCTTATTTATATGCTTGAAATTAGTGAATTAAAAAGTATCCAAGTACCATAGACCATCCTCATATTTTCTTAGCAGACAGCCTCTACATATAAACTCCTAAGATTATGTAGATTTTCCATTAGTTTCATGCCACTTCCTTCTTGGTTTATAAGGTCGACTTTTTCATGTATAATATTTCGAGTGTTTCAGCCAAACACATTTCTGTACACTTAAAATCGAATATTTGAAGACAATAGCTAATAGACACATACACTTAACTGCATCTTTGTGACAAAAAAGTAAGAAAATACATCAAATCAGCATTGCCATATAATGTGCATCTGGATTTTCTGGAATCAGATGGCTATCTACTAATGTGGTTACTTTAAGAGATGGCTGGATTTAAGTCAAATGCCCAGGACAAAATTGCTGATTCAGACCTGTATCTCTGGTCCTGGAAATGGCCAGCAAAGGGGTTTGCCTTTAGAATGTGTAAGAACCAATGTTCATCTGGAATACCAGATTCTTAGATGCAAGTTTTTCTGGATTCTGGGGCCAAATCTGGTCGGATTAATCACCTGCTCTGAGCTGGTAGTAAATCTGATCTGACAAAGTGGCTGTGAGTATATGGGGCAAAGGGGTGCTGGGCCAAGGCAGGTCCTTGTATGCCAAAGGGGATAATTGTGGTGTTGGTGGGATTTATGAGGGGGTCAACTTTGTTTACCATGCATGCGATACAACGCATGCCATTACAACACGTACATTACAGCTGCCGCAATGGTGCATCACAAACCAGTACAACGCAAGCCGAAACAATGACTTGCTTTAGAGAAGCTGTTGGATTTTATATCCAACACCTTCCCTACTGCTGCACAGACTGGAGTTGGAATAGTAAATTATACTATTCCAAAATCCAGCGCCCTCCTACAGCAAGTCATTGTTCTGACTTGTGTTGTGATGGTGTGGAATGTAACAAATTGGTCATTGTAACGACTGCGTTGTAATGGCATGTATTGTTAACACATGCGAACTAACGTGTCATATTCTATTCAAACATGCCAAAATCTATTGTTCGTAGAACTGATCTGAGATGTCCAATAAGCATTTGCTCTATTAATCATATTATCCTCTTTTCCCCCTTCATCAAGAGGGGCATGGACCACCTCTTTGCATGCTATGCTCTTATCCAAACTAGCAAATAAGACCTCCAATCAAATCATAAATGAAGAGTCTTAAACATGTATGGCTGAACCTGACAAGTTCTGCTCCAGTTTATTTTCTGAGTGTTGTCAAGTATTAAAAAATATTTTCTGGGTGTGGTCACAGTGGTCTGTGATAGGATGTGACAAACAAACCTGATATAGAACTGTTAATGCACACTCTAATCTTCAAATTTGATGTTCCCATCCCATATCAAAAAAATAAAGTAATACCATAGTCCATATTCCCATATACCTTACTGAATAGTACATGAGACTTTTTAGTATCTTTTGCAGATTTCTAAATCTTATTCCCTATCGTGAATCCTAAATTCACATACATTGCTGCTAGAATTAACTGTCAATTTAATAGAAAATTATATTCATCTTGATAATTTGACTTATCAGGGTGACAAATATATCAGACCCCTCTTCAAAAATCAAACTGTTTCTTGAAGAGTAACAAGTCAAAACGGTTTAGAAAGAAAGTAACCTAGAGCACCTGGGTTAGTCTGGTACAGATATTCATCTCTATACATTTGTACACAATAGGTAATCCAGAATACCTTCCATATTGAGAAATATCCCTTTTATTTCACATTTAGCTTGCCTAGTCACCTTTTGATAATGTTGAAATCTATCTCTTCTATCAAGAGTATATTTCTTGGTTAGATTAAAAATATATTTATTTTTGCTTGGCTTGTTTTCCATCCAATTTATACAACCGGACATTATGGGGCCTATTAGGATGTCGGATGGACTACCTACACTGTCTCAGAACGTCAGGTTACGAATGAAGCATCCACAGTAGGTGACCACACTGTAATGTAGTTCCTATATTCCCAATAGGCTCTGCACATTGGTATAATATATCCTATAGATATGACGTAGGACTTAGGTCAGTAGGTCTCTATCGAATATACTAAACTTAATTGTGAGTGCCAGCTAGCACAGAGGTCACTAGAAACTTTCTCGAATTCACAAGAAGGGATTAGTTTCTGACAACCGCATAAACATGACAACTTTGTTTCCCTAGGACTGGAATAACTATCTTCAGAGTCGTGGAAACAATAGATAAGTATTTCACTCAGTCAATCGTGCATGCTTAGTTTCTACAGAGTTGCAGAGAAATAGTGAGAACAGTCTTCTTTCTCATGCAAGAGAGGTGAACTGCTACAATCGTTAGACAGAATGCAACGTATAATGCGTACAGCGAAAATAGTATTATGAAATAATATTGTAATAGCATTGTATGGGTTCTTAGCCATACAAAGATACATACATACATAACATACACTAAAATACTCAAAAAGTGCTTCTAAAATATGCCAACCCCAATGTACCTAACCTAGGTCTAGTATAAGGGAAGAAGTAAGTATGGTCTTTTGCATAGGTTTAGTTTTGCCAAGAATCTACCAAAGGTTTCTCTAGGTTCTAATCAGCTCCATACCTTAGAAAGAAGGAGGTCTAGTATATCTGTCTCGGGACTCGATTTCCCAACAACCCGTAAGGGGAGTCAGAAACACTGGAGCTGGATTTTCTCAGCAGAGGAAAGCAGCTTCCTGATCAGTGCGTCAGCTAGCAAGTCGGCTTCCTTTGGCACTTGCTGTAGCGAGCTGCATCGGGCAAGTAGGTCGTCAAACTGCTCCGAACCTCTGTGCTTTGCCATAGCAAGTGAAGGTATATTTATACCTTGAAGGTGTTGAGGAATGCCATGTTTGACGTGAAGTCAGGCATATGAACGTCTTGAATGAACCCCTCGGGAATAGTTGTACATTTTAAAGTAACTGAGTTCTTGGAGAATTCAATATTCAAGCAAGGGGACGTCCCTAACGGCTTAAGCTAATTTTCCAAGAAATCATTTTGACGTTTGGTGAATGGATGGAAGTAGCCATGCCTTTATTTGGGTAGCAATGGCTATCCTTAAATAAGGGCTTGATTTCTATGCCTATATAAGGGCAACGTGTATTGTACCTAAATAAGGGCATGAATCAGGAGAATTTATTCGGAATCTGAAACACCCATTCCACTTTCTGATGTACGACATTACTAAGTTCTAAACACGTTAAACATATCTAAACATGATGTGTTAAAAACCCACCCAAAATACATAAAAATGCTTTGGTACTGGTTGTACATGAAAATGTATTTGTGCTGTACGCATTAAAAGCAATGTTTCATTCTAAGCATATGGGTGACACTTTCAAAATGCTATCTTGAAAAAAATCATGAAAATACATTTATGAAATGGCTCGTAAATACAGAAAAGAAAAAGGTGCAGAAAGCATTTAATTTCAGAACACATATAACTGTTTGTATGAGGACAAGGTCAAATATTGTCTCTGGAGTTTATCAAAGAATTCTAGTTCTCTATGAATAGTTTTACTTTAAGCAGATTACTTTGTGCCAAAAAATGAGAAATACAAATTTGGAAGAAAAAAAAAGTAATCATATGAAAAAGAGTTCCAAAGTTAAAACTTTGTTTCAAAAAATGAAGGTGGATTTCAGAGTCTCTCAGAACACTGTGTGCCAAATCACAAGTCAGTGTTATTGTTTGGAGAAAACATCAAATCTTCTAAGTCTGAAAAAAAGTCGTCTACCATTGTAGGTGAAAGTTGGATTACCTTGTTAAGAAGATCAACCGTACATAGATGTGAAGCATCGCCATCACCATTGGTCGCATTAGCAATGTTCAAATTGAAGGGTACCTGTGTGCCTGTTTCCTCTCATACCACAGCAGTAGCATTTTGCATCTGTGAGATCTCAATGAATGCCGTCATCAGAATTGGTAGCCGCCGGGGACAACACAGTGCATGGGCCGTTACTGGTTCAAGCTAAGTATCAACATCAGTTGGCATGACTGATTCGAGTGTCAGACGGGTGTCTAGCACGCATTCTTCTCCGCATAGCAGGCATCGTAGAACAGGTAAGATGCAATCTTGCCAAATTAGTCTGAATGATTGAAACCATGTGGTATTCAATTCTCTTAGATGATGTAGTTCCAAAATTAGGACGATGCGCTCACGACACTTCATTGCCAGTAGAGTTGTCTCCATGGTGAACTGGGTGTCACTTGTGGATTGACTTGCCATATCGCAGCAGTAGGAGCAAAAATAGTATTCCTGCAGCAAGTCTCAAAATGAGAGGCAATCCGCCAAACACAGAGTGCACGAAGTTTAGAAATATTCTTAGGACTGCTTCAAAAGGTGCTAACAGTCCCAAAAATCTCTCTTAAATACATGTACAATACCACTCATATCAGACTCATATCAGACATGTTTAAGATACGACTTAACATTTCTGAGAAATGTACAGGGCAATTTGTAGTTAAGAGGGCATGTATCTCTGCAGAAGTCCTTGCGACTTGCAGACCATACGTTTCTTTGGCTGAGGTTAGTGGCACAGTTTTCTGTAAAAGAATGGCTTTCATTCTGCTTAAAGTATGAATTCGTATAGAAGAGATGTTCAGTGAAGGCCATAACGGCGACTCCTGGTCTGTCTTGGTTTTTGGAAACAATACTTGCATACTACAAGTGACCCTGGCTGAAACAGTTACTAGATAGGGTAAACCTGGCAACATGCCACAACAGCTGTGATCGTTCAACATCAGGTAACTTCCATTAGAAAGTTGTCCGAAAATTGGATCATTCACCACAGCTAATGAACCTTGCAGGTAGGAGGATAAGTTGGTAGAGGAACCATCGCAGGCCCCGTGTAAATTAATACCCTGACAAAGGAGAGAACCGCTTAGTGCGTTTTCACAATTTTTACCACTAAGAAACACTTATCTTCCCCACTCCAACATCTGTGTGTGTACGGTAATTCCCAGGATGTCTTGATGTATTCTTTACACAACCTTTCATATGTGCCTGTTGGTATATGTTTTAGGCAATACTAAAAATGGAAAATAACAGGCAGAGTGATTGTTCCGTGTATAATCTATTCAGTAGCTGGTTGTTTCAGTCCTGTAAATGGCAATCTTTCCAGTTTTTCAATACTCTGCACTGTATAGTTTGCTCCCCTCTGCTCCAATTTGATCTGTATATCAGTGCGATTAAATTCTGAAAACAGTGACTTAGTATTGATTAAACGCCAAGGCACATAGCCTGAATGAAGGGTTTGCAACGTCCAGCCGAATAGCATGATAGAACGTAATTGGGACTGACCATGTTGCAAGGTGAAAGTCATGTTCCATAATGTCTATGGCAGAGGATACTATACTGTCCAAAGAATATATCCTGGATGACGGAGTCGTTAACCCATTGTCAACTACAGATAGAGTTTTCTCTAAATGAATACGCTCAATTTCTCATATTCTTTCTGCAGTCTCTGCTTGCGTAATATTCCATGCTTCATTATAAGCAGCATAGATACCGGCATATATAAAATGTTTATGACACGGTTTTCCTGGTCCTAGAAAGAATTCCCTAAGATCAGCACCATCTTTAAGTAAAGATAAGTGTTGTTTTACATCCTTAAGTGTAGATCTATGTAGCCATTCAAGGCACAGTTTCCCTACACTGGATGCTGTCTTTGAACATATCTTGGGTCCGGCCTAGTGAATGTGAAATTTTGTGTTTTGTTCAGGAATCTATCTTGACAGCTTTTTGTGTCTATGGGCCAGATTAACCATTTTTTCCAATCTGGGTTCTGTTGTGAAGCAAAATAGTGTGTACATCGACCTCTACCTCTGAAGTGTTATCACTAACAGGTGTAGGTGTAGGCATGGATGTTTTTTTTAGGTCTTTAATCTTGGCTAACGCAAGACAAGATGTCTGTTGGACAGTGTCATTCAAAAACATAATTTGCTCTGGGATGATGCAGGCTCTAAATAAAGCTTCTATCCCCTGCACTTGCCAACCTTTTGTGCCCCAGACAGTTTTTATCGCAATGTTGTCCTTCCAAAAGTCAAAACCTAGTGAAGACAGCTGAGCATAAAAGGCTGCAGAATAAATTTGCTTGGTATTTGTCAACATACTTTTCATTCCTGTCTTATTAACATGTTTAAAGTAAAATGGTTCTGGATTGGAAATATTAAAACCTGAAAAGTATGAACATTTTCCCAAAAATGTTTTGAGCTACCCTTTGGTGGCGTAGGACAATGTTCCCATTGGTTATACATCAATACATTTCTAGGGTTTGCAGATTTGTGCAAGAAATGATGACCATTGTGATTATAACAATACATTTGTTCATAATCTGATGAACCTTCTAAGTATTCATGAGTCGTAAATACAGCAGACATTTCTAAGTATGGCATCATATTATTAACAGTCTCGAAGTCCCGACCATCAGAAAAGGTACTAGTTGAAGCAAAGTCATTCAAGGAAATCTTGAACTGAAGTGGAATCTTCAACAGCTCTGACGGGCCAAAAATGTCATAATCAGTTCTGACCCAAGCTATACCCCCCTGGTATAGGAACGGCTGTGATGTTCACTGATGACAAGTCTCTTTGTTCACGATGAGATATTTGTGTGGCTTGAGTAGTAAGTTGATGTTCTTACTTGCTGTGTCCTTTTTAACATATCTTCCATTTATCAGCATTCCCAAAGTTATTACCAAAGTCAACCAAAAGTAGAAGAAAATGCACACCCAACACAATCCAAAGTTCAATCCATGGTGAAACCAGATAAGTCTTTTCCAGGTGATGAAAAAGGTCTGTTACTTGTTCTTTGAAAGTTATTTTAGCTGGTGTCATTTCAGGTTCGCTGGGATCCTCGGAAAACGTATCAAAGTTAATGAAGTCGCCAGAGGCAGTTCTGTCAATTGTTGGGATTGCATCAGGATTCGTTGAAATCGCTGGAACCTCACGATCACTTGTTACATTTGTGTAGTCAGATGCTACTTCATTGTAGACAGGTGTTTCTTGACGAACTGTAATTTGGGTTTCAATAGGTACAAGTTCCATAGCTTTGTTGCTTAGTCCTTCATTTCGCACTGCAGATTCTTCAAAGGTGATGAGTCTCTCAGTTTGAACCTCTTGGATAATAGCTAGATTAGGGCGTCTGCTACATCGGTGGAGTCAACTTGGCCTACTGATTATGATCGGCCACATGATGTGCTTCAACCAGGTCGATGGACACAAACTTATTCTCCTTTTTACCCGCAAGGGGTGGCAGTAATACTGTTCTTGATCTGTGGATTGCTAAGACAGGTACTGGTTGTCTCTAAGAAGGCTCAAATTCCTTCTTGTCCGCTATCTTTTCTCTGACTAGATGCCCAAGCATAGGAATCCAGACAGGCCTTGCTGGGACGATTGGTTTTTCTTCAGTGGTTGTTGGCTTCAGGAAGACTTTACTTTGTTTTGTTCCTATTTCATTTAAGTCCTGTAAAACAGCCAAACAGTGTTTGATATCAAAGTGATTTTAGTCTACCACTGCAGTCTGACAATCGAGATATGATACTAACATTCTGGTCCCAAAAAGGACTTCATATGGAGTGATACCCCCTAGAGAACTTCTTGGCAGATTTTTAAGACTACGTTGAACGCTTATTAGATGTTTGACCCACCCGTCGCCCAAGCCTAATACCCTAGCTGTTATAGATTGCTTTATGCCGCGGTTTTATCTCTTCACTACCGAATTTCCC
Source organism: Lissotriton helveticus (assembly GCF_964261635.1). Lineage (NCBI taxonomy): Eukaryota > Metazoa > Chordata > Amphibia > Caudata > Salamandridae > Lissotriton > Lissotriton helveticus. Next base: position 344,946,557 of record NC_136067.1, on the reverse strand, counting down.
TTAGGATGGAATGGACTTGAGTACCAAAGATGATGGACGGAATGTTGCACAATGGCAAAACATTCAACCCCAGTCACAGATCTGGGTATAATCCATCGTTAATTTGCTCACCAAGCCACCCCAGTCCAGACATGGCCATATGCAAATAAGTCTTGACCCTGTGCCTCATGGGAACAGTCAAGACTGAACTGCCAAGCCATGTCTTCCCTGGACGTAAATCAAGCTCCTAGGACCGGTTTCTGGCTATCAGCCGTCATCAGTCAGTTTAGCTTGACTCCAGTGGCGTAGTGAGCACAGGACCCACGTCTGGGGATACATTTACCATATAGGGTGAACAGCAAAACACACAAGATGATGGAAGGAATGTTGTAAAAATGGCAAAACAATCACCCACAGGCACAGATCTGGGTTTATTCCAATGTTAGAAACCGGTCCTAGGATGCTTGATTTCAATCCAGGGAAGACATGGCTTGGCAGTTCAGGCTGGACTGTTCCCATGAGGCACAGTGTCAAGACTGATTTGCATATGGCCATGTCTGAACTGGGGTGGCGTGGTAAGCAAAATACCGATGGTTTTAACCCCAGATCTGTGACTGGGGATGAATGTTTTGCCAATGTGCAACATTCCGTCCATCACCTTGGGTGTTTTGCTGTTCACCCTATGTGCGAAGGGTATGCCCAGATGTGGGTCCCGTGCTTACTACACCACTAGAGTCAAGCTATCTTTGCTGATGACGGCTGATAGCCAGAAATCGATCCTAGGATGCTTGATTCCGGTCCAGGGAAGACATGGCTTGGCAGTTCGGGCTGGACTGTTCCCATGAGTCACAGGGTCAAGACTGATTTGCATATGGCCATGTCTGCACTCGGGTGGCGTGGTGAGGCAAAATAACGATGGATTAAACCCAGATCTGTAACTAGGGGTGAATGTTTTGCCAATGTGCAACATTCCGTCCATCACCTTGTGTGTTTTGCTGTACACCTTATGTGGGAAGGGTATGCCCAGACGTGGGTCCTGTGCTCACTATGCCACTGGAGTCAAGCTATCCTGGCTGATGATGGCTGATAGCCAGAAACCGGTCCTAGGATGCTTGATTCCGGTCCAGGGAAGACATGGCTTGGCAGTTCGGGCTGGACTGTTCCCATGAGGCACAGTGTCAAGACTGATTTGCATATGGCCATGTCTGAACTGAGGTAGCGTGGTGAGCAAAATAACGATGGATTAAACCCAGATCTGTGACTGGGGGTGAATGTTTTACCAATGTGCAACATTCCGTCCATCACCTTGTGTGATTTGCTGTTCACCCTATGTGGGAAGGGTATGCCCAAACGTGGGTCCCGTGCTCACTACGCCACTGGAGTCAAGCTATCCTGGCTGATGATGGCTGATAGCCAGAAACCGGTCCTAGGATGCTCGATTCCGGTCCAGGGAAGACATGGCTTGGCAGTTCGGGCTGGACTGTTACCATGAGGCACAGGGTCAAGACTGATTTGCATATGGCCATGTCTGAACTGGGGTAGCGTGGTGAGCAAAATAACAATGGATTAAACCCAGATCTGTGACTGGGGGTGAATGTTTTACCAATGTGCAACATTCCGTCCATCACCTTGTGTGTTTTGCTGTTCATCCTATGTGGGAAGGGTATGCCCAAACGTGGGTCCCGTGCTCACTACGCCACTGGAGTCAAGCTATCCTGGCTGATGACGGCTGATAGCCAGAAACCGGTCCTAGGAGGCTTGATTCCGGTCCAGGGAAGACATGGCTTGGCAGTTTGGGCTGGACTGTTCCCAATGAGGCACAGGGTCAAGACTGATTCGCATATGGCCATGTCTGAACTGGGGTGGCGTGGTGAGAAAAATACCCATGGATGAAACCCAGATCTGGGGTGAATGTTTTGCCAATGTGCAACATTCCGTCCATCACCTTGTGTGTTTTGTTTGACTAGAGTACCGTAATGCAACGCCCAATTTGACCATGGCCTCCTTGTAAGCTTGAAAGCTAAATGCAGGACCCTGGTCAGAATGTAGCATGCCGACTGCGTATGTGCCGATAAAGACTCGCAAATCTTTTATACTTGTTCGAGCCTCAGCCGAGAGCTGAGGCCACATCCAAATGAATCTTGAACACGAATCCACTGTGTCCATTATATATTTATAGTTATCATCCCTCTGTAAGGGACCGCAATGGTCCAGGTAAATGCAAGCTAATAGTTCATCTGAAATAAACAGTGGCGTCTGAGCAGGACGTTACACGTAGAGACTTTCATCTTTTGGCAGATGTCACATTCCAAAACATAGTTTCTGGTCTGTTTCCTCATGCACGGCCACCAGTATCTCTGTTTTAATAACGATACTGTGGCGTAAACAGCCGCATGTGCAGAGGCAAGCCCTTCATGTGCCACTAAAACTAATCCTAATCTATGTTCCATGTTTGGAATTACTCTATCTCCCACTTCAGGGACTTGAGCAAACAGAACATTAATTGCATCAGTTATGTATGAGTATTTGAGTGGAAACTCTTTTGGTAATGTTTTACCACTGTCTTTGCTTGATGCATTGACAGCTAGCATTATTTCTCCATCTATTTTCATTTTTGAACGAGTGATTGCAGCTACGGAAGCCGTTTCCACAGATGCCTTCGCGGCTTCATCAGTCAATGAATTCCCTGCAACGTGAACGCCATCACGTTGATGACTCAGCGTATGTATCATGTGAGCTTTTTGTAGTCTTTGCCGTAACTGAACTACTTGTTCCCAAAGCAATTTATGCTTGATTGTGCCACCTTTTGCATCTTTGTAACCGTTTTGAATCCAGTTCTGCAAATATTCATTGTAAGATTGAACACAATAATACGAATCGCACACTATGAGTTTGGGTAATTCGCGGTCCGTATTCTCAAGCGCCATCTTAAATGCTTGTAGTTCAGCTTGCTGAGCTGTAAATCTCCTAGACATTGTGTTTTAGTGACCATTGGTCGGAATTTGCCATCGTGTCAGCGACCTTTAGCGATCGCGCACGCGGTACTATAGGTTTGTTTTCCCTCCGTAGCGGGTTGAGCTGATCCGTCAATATAAATTATACATTCATTCTGCTCTAGAGGAAGAATTTCAGTAGGCAGAGGACATTGTTGTTCTTATTGTAGAAATGCTTGTGTTTTCAAATAAGGGTCAAAACGTATTCAACGTCCGTTGCAGCAACAGAATTACCCATTGTATCTATTTTGGAGGTAAAGTTTTAGCATTTGGAATGCTCGCTTTTGTTACTGCCTCCAAGGCAGGAACAGGTGTAACAACGATAATTCGTTTACCCAGTATGAGGGCTCTCTCTTTGGCTACTGCAGTTTGAACTGCTGTCAGAATTTTTTCTGTAAAAGTGAATTTCATTTCTGCTTGTGTGTACAAGTGTGATTTGTAAGCTATTGGTACTTTTTCACCTTCGTTAAAAGTTAAGTACGTGAATCTGCATTGTCCTGGAATGATTCAAGACACTAAGTTGCGTACGTTTATGCGTGTTTGTAAATGTTTTGTTGCAATGAACACAAACTTTCTGTGTGTTTTTTGTGTCCAATTAACTGTTTGATTAGTTTGTAGAGAGGTTTATCCCTTTCTGCGTAGTTTAGATTGTGAGTTCTTCTGAAATTCAGGAAACCTAGAATCGACTGTAGGTTTTTCAGTGTTTTTGGAGGTTGGAGCAGCGCACATTTCTCTAGAAAGTTTGCTGCCAGGCTTTTGCCTTCACTTGAAAGTTCATATCCTAGAAATAGGACGTTGAGGTGTGAAATTCTCAATTTTTTAAAATTGAATTTGTAACCTTCAGAGGCGAACCCCAATATAATGGTGTTCACCCTGTTCAAGTGCCTATCCGAGTCATCATCCATTAGATAGATGTCATTGACATATGATAATGCTTCATCATCATAGGTTTGTAGTAACTCTGTTACCCTTGCTGAAAATATCCCCAAACTATTCTTGAATCCCTGAGGGATATGACAGAAGTGACCCTGTGTCCCCATAATTGAGAAAGCGGTCCAATACCTACTTTCTGGAACAATGTTTTGACAGAGGAAACCGTTAAAAGTATCTAATGTGGTTTTATATTTTTTACGCACAATGTTATTCATTAATGCTGCACTTTGTGCATTTTGTACTGCAACAGTTTTGCAACAAGAGTTTAAGTGTCTGTAATCCAATACTAGACAATATGTATTGTCTGGTTTGGAGACAGGAAACAAAGGATTGTACATGGACGAGGTGCATGTTTCAATCACCCCTTGGTATTCAAGTTGATCTAATATCTCCCTGACCTGTTTTTAGGCTTCTTGCTTAATTGGGTACTGCCTTTGTGCAGTTGGTTGATTTTTTAACTGGATTTTATGGTGAGGAGTGTCCTCATGCCATCCTACATGATTTCTATACAATGCAGGAGCCTGGGCAACTGCCCATTTCCTGGCATAAGTATATTTTAAATGAATTGGAATGTGGTTGGGGAAAGCTGGCATAATGATTTCTTCGCCATGTAGGCACTCCCTGAAAAATTCTGGTGACCAGTCTTGTTCAGCTAGAAGAATGTCATATCCCTTAGAAAGCCTCTCCCAAAAGAGTGCTCTCACTTTCCTTGGTAAGTCTCCCTCCATCCGGAGTGTTATTTCATATAACGTATGTGGTCAACTAACGGACAACTAACCCTGGTATCTGCAGTTTCAACTTGAATTAATTCATTCAAGTCCACTGTCTCCAGAAGATCCTTCAAGTTCTTGCAAGGATATGGGGACTTCTGCTGCGCTGTCCAACATTGTCTGAGTCTATTCCCCGTTCTTGAGTTGTGTCCTCAAGATCCTCGGCATGTCTGATTTTTAACCTGCTACCTTCTTTTTGGTGAATTGAGTTTTCTTTTTTTTCTGAACGTGTTGATCATCTTTGGACTTCACACGTTCTTCCTTGTGTTCTGAACGTCCTCTTCTTTCGGATTTCAGTGACGAAGTTTGAAAGGTATGAGAGGAACGTGTATCAGTATCTTGATATCTATCAGATTTTCTCAAACTATCCCTATTCCTGCGGTTATACCCCCTTTCAGAGGGTTCCTTTTGAGGAGACCTACCTTGGGATTGAGAACGTTTCTCTTTAGAAGTTTGTTTAGTATTTTCCCACTTCTTTTTAGAAGGAGCAGGAGTATTTTTAGTAAAGACCTTTAACTATATAATTCTATTAGATTTTGTATATTACTAAGTAATTATTCATCCAACATTGCTTCAATGTCAGGGTCAGGTCTGTAGCTGGCTAAAGCCAGCCATGTTGCTCCTGGTCTACCTAGTGGACCGAGCCTGGTAATGTGATTTATATGTTTTAGGGCGCCTTTAAACCAGAGCGCATGCTCTTGGTAAGTTAGTGGAATTTCAATATCCTCGAAAGGAATGTATTCCACTGGCGGTTCATCTTCTTTGTAGAAGTGAAACTCATGTGTTCTTGGATCTGCCTCAGGGAAGACTATCCATGAATAGAATATCTCTGTCTGGTGATATTCATGTGCTTCTGTCACAAAAACTGCCCTACCACTTCTTGATGTTAGGCCATTTCTCATAAGTTTTATAGTGATGGTTCTCCTTAAATTTGGAGCAATGATTATAGCATCATCGTCGGTTTCTTGGAAACCTGTAATGTTAAAAGCTACCAGATCAGCTGCAGCTCCACCGTTCTTGGTGTCGCTATCCGTCATTTTGTTGATTGAAAGTTTGCAGAGCAAGTTTCAAGGAAACAAAGATAAGGTACACAATATTTTGCAACTCTGTATCCTTCAATGTTGAACAAACCAATAACGAATACATTGGATTTTCGTCCTACTCAGCTATGGTGGATATTATCCTTTTACCCACTCCAGACGTCTATTGGAGTATTACGGAAAAAGGGGTCTCTGAGAAAAGCACGACTGAGTTACTTTGGTATCTAGCGTTAAATTCGTGTCTTACCAAACCTTGGGTGCCATAGTGTAGTTCCGATATTCCCAATAGGCTCTGAACATTGGAATAATATATCTTATAGATATGACGTAGGATTTGGGTAAGTAGGTCTCTATAGAATTTACTAAACTTAATTGTGAGTGCCAGCTAGCTCAGAGGTCAAAAACGTTCTCGAATTCACAAGAAGGGATTAGTTTCTGACAACCGCATAAACATGACAACTTTGTTTCCCTAGGACTGAAATAACTATCTTCAGAGTCATGGAAACAATAGATAAGTATTTCACTCAGTCAATCGTGCTTGCTTTGTTTCTACAGAGTTGCAGAGAAATAGTGAGACAGGCGTTTTCAATAAAAGGTTTATTGAACAGCCTTCTTTCTCATGCAAGAGAGGTGAACTGCTACAATCGTTAGACAGAATGCAAAGTATAATGCGTACAGCGAGAAGAATATTATGAAATAATACTGTAATAGCATTGTATTGTTTCTAAGCCATATAAAAATACATACGTAAATAACATAGACTAAAATACTCAACTGGTGCTTCTAAAATAGGACTAATCCAATGTACCTAACCTAGGTCTGGTACAAGGGAAGAAGTAAGTATGGTCTTTTGCATAGGTTTAGTTTTGCCAAGAATCTACCAAAGGTTTCTCTAGGTTCTAATCAGCTCCATACCTTAGAACGTAGGAGGTCTGGTATCTCTGTCTCGGGACTCGATTTCCCAACACCCCGCAAGGGGAGTCAGAAACACTGGAGCTGGATTTTCTCAGCAGAGGAGGGCAGCTTTCTGATCAGTGCGTCAGCTGGAGAGTCGTTTTCCTTCGGCACTTGCTGTAGCGAGCTGCGTCGGGCAAGTAGGTTGTCAAACTGCTCCGAACCACCGTGCTTTGCCATAGCAAGTGAAGGTATTTTTATACCTTGAAGGTGTTTAGGAATGACATGTTTGACGTAAAGTCGGGCATACGTCATAAATGAACCCCTGGGGAATAGTTATTCATTGTAAAGTAACTGAGTTCCTGGAGAAATCAATATTCAAGCACGGGGAAGTCCCTAACGGCTTAAGCTGGTTTTCCAAGAAATCGTTGTGACGTTTGGTGAACGGATGGAAGTAGCCATGCCTGTATTTGGGTAGCATGGGCTATGCCGAAATAAGGGCTTGATTTCTTTGCTTATATAAGGGCAACGTATATTGTACCTATACAAGGGCATGAATCGGGAAAATCCATTCAGAATCTAAAACGCCATACAACAACACCTAGGAAACTCTACATGCCTGTGACTGTGATGGGAGCTGGGGCTAGCTGGATGTCTTTCATCTTGGTCAGATCAGGCGACACTCCGTCCTGAGAGAAACGGCCCCGAAGAAAGAGAGTTCCTTCTGGATGAATGCACATTTCTCTCGATCAAGCATAAGGCAACTGTGTCTCAGGTGATAAAAAGGGTCTCTCAGGCAATCCAGATGCTCTTTCAAGGTGGAGGCATGTGCCAAAATATCATCGCTGACATTGAGGATGCCTTTTAGGCCAGTAAGTATCCCTCGTATGGTGCCTTGGAAGACTTCGGCTGCACTTGACACTCCGAAGCTGAGATGTTTATATCTTCAGAGACGCATCAAGAAGTTTGTAATGGCCCTTGACTCAGGATCCAGCAGTAGCTGGTGATATCCGGCTCACAGATCTAACTTTGGAGAACCACTAGGAGGCACTCACCTCAGCTTATATGTCATCTACTGTGGAAGTCAAATGATGCTCTCTCTTAATGACTTGGTTGGGCCATCTCATATCCAAGTATATCCTCACTTCACCCGGCTGTTTGGGCTTCCGCACCATCACAATGGGGGATAGCCTCAGATGAAAGGCCACCCTTCGGTGTTTCAAGGCAAAGGGTTGGATAGAGTGGTCAACTTGAAGATGATCATGTGGTCTTTGAAGCATTCTATCCCTTCAAAATGGGGTCAAAATTCTGCCCAGAGGCCTCCACGCTCTCCTGGTGGATAGTGAAGGTGAAAGCAAACAGCTGCAGGCGCTCGGTGGTTCGGTAGCTCAGTAGCATCCCTGACCCACCCTGGGTGATGCACACTTTGGCCCAAGTGGAGCGGGAGTTGTGAGTTATATTGCTGGTGAATACTCCAGCTAATGGAGGAGGAACGGTGGGACCATGTGCACATATATATCTAGGTGTGGTGTAGCGTTGGTTCCATGCAAAATGTCAGAATCACTGATTGAGCCATGATATTTATTGATGCCCCAGTGTCGATCAGCGCCTGGAACTGGTGTCCTGCATTGAGGAAACTGCATTTGGGGATCTGTCATTGGGGACATCCATCTACCTGCATGGCAGGAAATGCGAGGACGGGTCTCTCTATGTCGTTGTCATCCATGTCCTGCTCTTCTTCCATGTTTTTTTTTGGGGCTCAGGGCATTGATGTGCTTGTTCCGCGGCCCTTCTGTGCAGTGGAACAACACACTTTTGCAAAGTGGTTTGATTTGTTGCCAGCCGAAAATGTCGTCACCTGGGAGGGGCATAGTACTTGGTGCGGAAAGGGCCCTCCACATCCATAGCATGTCCTACCAATTGTTAGCATGTCCGTCATGGGCATACCAGGAACATGAATTATGTGTTCTCTCTGCTTAGCATATGCATACCCTTAAATAAATTGTGCCCATATTTCATCATTCTCATCCGGCAGCATGCACATGCTTGTAAGTTCTTTGAGGTGAGCGAAGAAGCTATCCACTGATTCTTCGGGGAGTTGCCTCTCCTGATGCAGCAGAAAACGTTTCTAGTCAGGGTTGGCCAGATGCTCAAAGTGCACAGTCAGGGCATCCTTCAGTGTTGTATGTGTAAGGCAGCCCTGCCTCTACAACTGATTTCCCAAGCTTGTGCAGGGCTGCACCTCCCAAATGCATGAGCATAGGGTACTGATGGTCAACTTTCAATGCCACTGCTGCAAATTAAGTCTCAAGACTTTCCAGTCACTTCCTGCTCGAGGGAGTTTCGCTGCTGTGACTCTCCCTGGTGCCCTTCCCCAATCGCAACCATTGGATTGCAGCCCTGTGCTTTCCTGCCTTATCTGGCTTCTAGCGAAGAGCTGTTTGATGATCCCTTGACCTGGATATATATTATAGGTCCAGCAGTGTCCTTTTTAAACAATTGTTTGTCATAGTTGGTGATTCTGCCGATACTTAGACCTCCAAATGATACTTTGAAGATTTGAACCTGATCATCTTTTGGCAATTAGAGGGTGAAAGTGCTGGACTCCGTATCAGAGTTTTTCAAGTACCTGCTTAGCCGTGGCCTGTATATATAGATGGCCGCATAACCCGTGTTCAAATATTTTGCCTGATGGGAACACAGCCTTTGAGCAGTATCTTTTTATGTCCTCCTCAGCTCATGGAGACTTTTGACTGTTTCATCTAGTGCCATGAAGAAGTCCTGCACTAGGACGAAACCCGTCAGATGTACTGTGTGTTTTTTCTATGTAACATAAAATGGAATAAAGAGAAAAAACTGAGGAATCCTTCTCGTGTTGACTATTAGATATGGACTTTATAGTAGTTCCTCTTTAATCTATTGTTGTTGTGTGGTGCACCTGTGCTTTTGGTTCAAATTGTTGAGTTCCTAGGGAATAAGTACTGTGACAGTGAGTGCTATTCGGAGTGCACACGGACCCTTGTAAGTATAAAAGGGTAAATACATTTGAGAGCGACAATAGGTTAGGTGCTGGCAGTAAGAAGGTTCTACTGTTAGCTCAATATTTTTTCACGTTCCAGCCAGTACTTCCTTTTGGCTGCTTGAGCAGATGGCGATCCATCAGTTAGAAAAGGTTCAATTGGGGGCACAGTAGACATGATGTTTGTCGGTCACTATAGTCACCTTGCTGGGGTGGCATGTACCCACTTCACTGTAGTTGTGGGGTGACATGTATCTACTAACCCTGTACATTTGCTGATGGATGGAGGTGGAACTCTGGTGCTGTAGGCGCAGAATCCCAGGAGCAGAAGGTGGGTTTGGAGTGGCCGCCTGTTACTTTAACCCTCTATTGGTGCTGGTTAGATGATTGAGCATTGGTGTGGGGTGTGAGTGTCCCTTCTTATTTTTCCATTTTCCTCAGTTATTCCTTCTCATTTCCTTTTTAACTATTTGCATAAGATGAGGGTTTAAAATTCTGCAGTGCACCTTGTCTCTTCTCCAGAATCCGGGCATGCAGTTCTGGACAGTGCTGGAGGAATGGTTCTTTGTGTTCTTTATTGGTGCATGGCTCACTTGTCACCTTTCCCTTTTGACTTTACTTTATCTCTGTTTGTTTGTTCTTTTTTTGGGGGGGGGGGGATCTGGACTTCTGGGACCTTGTATCTTTTGGGAATAGGTGGTTCCTTTAGGCTGGCCCCACTTCCGGACGGCCAGGAGTGAGGCAGCTTGCAGCGAGGCAGGGCTCCTCCACAGGACAGCAGAGAGCCGGAGTCGTTAAGTGAGCCAAGGCAGGGTCGCGTGACGTGCAGCGAGCAGCGGACACGCCTCTCAGTGTCATGGAGAGACCTGGACAGGTGCAGCACGATAAGGGAAACGCGCCGAGATCCGAGAGAAAGTAACAACGGCAGTAGCCTCAATTTTGTTGATGCGAAGCAGTAGTTTATTCTCAGGCCACAATGCAGTAGCAGAGAACGACCCAGCGGGAGGTCGATCATGCGATTGGAGGACTGCCGGAAAGTTAGGTGGGAGTGGAAGTTGGCACCAGGGATCGCCCGCCCTTGTCGCCAGTTGTTGATTTGTTGGAGTCACAGGCCTAATAGAATGCAGGCCCCCTGACAATGACGACACGTTCACAGGTGAAGAGGTCTGGTTAAGAACCATGAGGCTGTTCCTCTGGTCTCCTTTATTCCTTTGTACCCCTCCCCCCCTGCGGGCATCAACCACTCCCTGCAATCTGGAGGGTCCACACAGTAAAACCACCCCTCAGGTCGTCTCACAGGTGGAACAGTCCACCAACATAACCGTCACCAGCTGAGCAAAAACTTTTGATATGCCTGCTATGATAACTTCAGGCTGATTATTATTTGCGAGTTAGGCCTTGATGGATCAGTCCCAAAAATTCCTAAGCAAGATGGAATTGAAATAATCCATCTGTAAAAAACTATTGAATTCTCAACTATAGCTTTTCTTGAGCTCTCTATATTAAAAGCCTTCAACCCATACAACAGCACTTAACTGTTTTTTGCATAGTGTGTCATGTGAACCTTCGTGCCTCTCATTCTGGCATTTGGGAGAGGATGTGGCTTAATGGATACAGCTCCGGACTTTGACGCTGGGGAGCCGAGATCGAGTCTGGTGGGATGGCTCAAACATTCTGTGGCTCTGGGCAAATCACTTAACCTCCCGGCGCCTAAAAATGAATGTATACGTCTGTAACGCAACTGGTGGTCATATAAAGTGCTCTGATACCTTCGGGTCAGGTTCATGCTGTATAAAATTACAAAAAAAAAAAAGCTTTTGCACCTAAAGCATAATAATGTTATTTGCATACTCTATCGTTTTTAAAAAGGAATATTAACATAAAGCTATATAATGATTACATATGCTATTTAGAAGGCATATTTCAAAAGCAATTGATGTTTTATTTTCTATTCAGTATCAAATCCTTGTTTTTAATTTCTTCCCCATACTTTATTCTAGGAAATGAACCAACCCTCCGGAAATTCTTATAACAACAATACAAAAGCCAAAATGTGAAATTGAATGACCCGTAAAATTGTGCATTGAAAATAATAATTGCAACACCAATTTATATTGTTAACAGAACAAATAGGGTCAAAGCAAAAACCGCTTTTTAATGGAAAAGCATTACAACGCAGAGTGGAGAAATTACACGGAAATAAATGATTATTCAAATACGACAAGAAATACATATTTTAATTAGCTCTTGTTTCTAGGTGAAAAGTCTTCCTAAAGTATAAACATTATTCTTGTTTCTTTCTGGATGAATAGAAACATGTTATTCATAAGTAGCTATAAGACAATACTCAAAATGTTACCGACAGGCCTAAGACTATTTCACAACCTAAAAGAATTCTGTAGGAAACTTAATACAACTTGGTACCCATTAGTGAGTAGCGGGTAGTAGATGGGTTTGTATTCGGTTTATTTCTTCAATGGTCATGGTGTTTTTGTGTTGTTTTTATCATGCACCTATGGTTCAAGATCCTGCTATACAGTTTGCTACAAAAAGCATTGGCAAAGACAATTGGTCTCACCATTTGGCTTTACTAATGCCGGCTTATAGACATTGCCGATCGTTTGTTCCAATGCTCTTTAACATCAGAAAAGAATGGAATCAATTAATTATCAATGCTCAAGAAAATCAGTAACATAATACATATAAAATTGCGAGTATATGCACACATAGGTCATCACACAGGCACATATGCCTCAAGGCACTATGCATGATGACATATAAGAGTGCATATGTCACTATTCATGCATGGGACACTATTCCTGCCCCCAAATACTCAGTGGGCAATTTGTTTTGATTTCCATTTACCGTTCCAAGATGGCTGATGACCTTGAAGTGGGAATTGTATAAAAGTGTGAATAAGAAAGGTTGGACTCAGCAACAAATAGAAGCTCCCAGGTCCTCCTAAACAGTTTTAAACATATTAAATAACAGAAATAGACTTGGCAAGGAAGCAATGGAGGAATACAGGGCCATATTATCAAGGGGGGGGTGATAGGCAATTTTCGCCGATTTAGCGGCCGTTTTCGGCCGCTATGCGGCAATAATACTATCGCCCTATTAGCAAGCTGTCGCTAACAGCAGTTAGCGACAGCTTGTAGGCGATAGCGAGCGGTTTGGTGCCCGCTTTGCATGTCAGCGATATTTATCGCTAATAACATGCAAAGTGGGCGTACCCAACCTGTTAGCGACTGAAAGCAGTCGCTAACATCGCTATCGCCTATTACCAACACAGGCGTAGCGATGGAAATATTTGCGCTAAGCGCTAATATCTCCAAAAACTAACACCTGCTCAGACCAGTTCTTAGCCATTATATCCAATGGGAGGTGGATATAATGGCTAAGACTCTGTTAGCGATATTGCGTGAATATCGCTGTATTCTCAGCGATATTCACGGATTTTGCCGCTATTGCCGGGGATTTTATCGCTTTTGAGATAAACGTTGCTAATAGCATGTTATCTCAGCGATAAAATCCCGTGATGCACAGCGATGAAAAAATTGCCGTTAACCCTACTTAGCGATAAATATTGCTATTTGTTGATAATATGCCCCACAGTTTGGGATGAAATGTCAGCAACAAGTGGAGAGAGGCGTAGGAACTACTGAGGGAGACGATTACTAAAATAATAGAGTGGGCCAGGAAGAGTTAGTGGAAGCCGCAGTTTAGTAGGGGGTGGAATAGCACAACAGAGAGTGTGGGTGGCCAGAACTGTGGAGGAGAAAACAGCAAGCAGGGAAGAAGGAAAGCCCTCAAGAAATCAAATCAAGGATTCTGGGGGCATATTATCAACAAATAGCGATATTTATCGCTAAGTAGGGTAAGCGGCAATATTTTTTATCGCAGCGCATCACAGGATTTTATCGCTGACATAACGTGCTATTAGCAATGTTTATCTGAAAAGCGATAAAATTCCCGGCGATAGCGGCAAAATCCGTGAATATCGCTGAGAATACAGCGATATTCACACATTATCGCTAACAGAGTCTTAGCCATTATATCCACCTCCCATTGGATATAATGGCTAAGAACTGGTCTGAGCAGGTGTTAGTTTTTGGAGATATTAGCGCTTAGCGCAAATATTTCCATCGCTACGCCTGTGTTGGTAATAGGCGATAGCGATGTTAGCGACTGCTTTCAGTCGCTAACAGGTTGGGTACTCCCACTTTGCATGTCATTAGCGATAAATATCGCTGACATGCAAAGCGGGCCCCAAACCGCTCGCTATCGCCTACAAGCTAACTGCTGTTAGCGACAGCTTGCTAATAGGGCAATAGTATTATCGCTGCTTAGCTAAAGCTAAATTGCCTATTGCCCCCCTTGATAATATGCCCCGTGGAGTGCTTACAAAAAGGCAAAAAAATTGGTTCTCTGAACAAAAGCAGCAGAAGTTCCTAAGTCATCCAACATGGTAAAGAAAAAATGCTCCATAGACAGTTGAAACCAATGGGTAAGAAGCAGGGATATGTGATAGGAAATAAAGCCATCCAATCAAGAACAATGGGCTAACCAAAAATGACTACAGGTGTATATTTTATTGTGTTCGTGCGAATATGTCTTCTGCAACCGGCAGCTAGGTGAAACCACAAAGTATTTTACACATCCTGGTGAATACGACCTACTCATGAAAGGGCAGTGAAAATGAGTCAGCAAGGAAAGCCTCAAACTCACATTGTAAACAAGAGTGTTCTCAGAAGCTTGTAAAAAAGAGATTTGTCTGCTACTCTGCTGATGTATATCGCTGAGTCTTCTACAGTATGAAGATGCTTTCCCTATTCTGTTTTCTGTATGCATATCACAGTTTTCATGTATCTATTATACTTAAAATAGGAAGTCGCAACTACGGTTCACAAAAGAATATGCAGGTACTGGATAACATCCTTACTGAGTTTTCAGTAAAAACCTCATTTACCTCATGAATTGCACAAACAGCTGTGGGAAATGGGTCTAGGTACTGCTCTAACATTTGAGGGACTTTATGGCCTACATTATTATTTCATCAGTCCACCTACCCCATTTCCAGGCGCCCTTTACAGAATAAATCCAGAAACATAAGGGCATCGATTTACACTTTTGCTTGATAACTTCCATTTTTTTCCAATTCGCTAACATCCCAGAAGGAAGCCTGAAAAACTGCATCTGACACAGGGTTCCAGTACTACTTCTAGCAATTTCATGTTACTTTTTAAAAGTCTCCTATTCCACCTATGTTGAGTTCTCCCTAGCAGAGAACTCAGCACTGTGGTAAGGAATCCCTATATGCAAGAGGGAAATCTTTTTTCCTCATGCAGAGTTCCATTGCACTAGACCTCCAACCAAATGTAGGAATTCATTATTTTCCTTCCAATTAATGAAAGGGAGTTAGTACAGCCCTAGGCAGGAGTAAATCTTTAGTCATTTCCAGGATAGGAAAAGGAGTATGGCAAAGTCCACAGATGTACATTGTGCGGGTATTTCGAAACTTTCAAAACAAACCACAACTTTCAACACCTTCTTTCCACCCTTTGAGTGGGATTTATCATTGCTTATTCTCTGCACCCAGGGCAGAGAGTCATATACTTGTCAAATAAAGTATATGTGTCAGGAATCCTTTTGTGAATTCTGTCAGTCAAAAATAATAGGTATATTTTTAATGAATATACGTTTACGCCAATATTTATCTTTGTTAAACCGCCTCGCTACGATTTGTGTCCAAAGTGGAACTTACTTCTTGCAGCTTGCGCCGGGCCTTGTGAAATCTGTGGGGCATATTATAAAGGAGATGCAATAATTATCGCAAATCACGCTTAGCCCGATTTACTTTATCCCTGGATTACATTGCCGTGTTAGCAAAGTATTATCAACGTTTTGCTAACAGGCAATGTAATTCCAGTGATAGAGGCCGATTATGAGGAATAGCGTGTGAAATCCAGCGATGATTTCACAGCGCGAAGGAGAAGCTTGCTGATAGGGGAGTGTAGACCTAACCTGGCAATCCACCTCCCATTATCAGTATGCCTAAGTCAATTTAAAAGCAGGCGTTACATTCCTGCGATAACCTTGGTTAGCGCAGTTATTTTTATCGCTTCGCGGGTCTGCTGCATGGCTTGTAAATATCGCAAAGCAGTGTTAGCGAGGATTTCCATGTTGGTCTGCTCAGGAATGCCTACTTTGCATGTCATTAGCCATATTGATCGCCGACATGCAAAGTCGCAAGGAAACATATGCTAAAACTTGTTAGCGGGTCCTTGTGAATAGGGTGATAAAGATTTGCCGCTTTTTCAGTGCTATCTGCCAAAAAAGCGGTGATGTTTCTCTTGATAATATACCCCATTGTTTAATACATTTTTAATACTTACTGCTAGAGAAAGCTGCAGCGTGGTACTGTAGAGAAAATCGTCCGTGGTGAGACTGCGGCACTGCAATAGCTTTGACAAACATCTTCTGCAGCTAGAAAGAAAACTTAGCTTTGACAACGAAAAAAAGTGTTGAGTTCAAAGTAGGAGTTTAGGGGAAAGCAAGGTTATTCAAAAAAAGAGGATCAAAGCTGGTCCCATCCCTGACTGTACATTTTCTTCAGAAATAGTGTGTTTGTAGGGTTCAAACATACATGTGTCCATGTGGGAGTGTGCATGCATGCCTGACACTGGTGAAATTATACTTTGTGAAATATGCACTATTAGGTACGCCACTTTATTTTCCTAACAATTATTTTGCTATTATTGTCATTTCTTTGGCTTCCTGTAGAATTCATTGAAAATGCATTTTGCTCATTAAATACTGTCACACAGTTCTATACCTACGCAAGGCTAAGGATATTAAAATGGATTTTATTTTTATACTGTGTGGATTTCGCTGTAGAGGAGGAGATTAAAGCCAAGGTGACTGACAAGAATAATCACTGTGACAAAATACACTGCACTTTAAAGTTAATTTTGATGTTCAAACTTTTGTGACCCAGTGAAATCCTCTATTTCTTAGCTTGCAAATAATGAACATTAATGAAAATGATTACTAGTGTTTTCCTACCAACTTATTTTATTTTACATTCTTATTCTAGTTGTGACACTCATTAATCACAAATTGGAATTTGAAAGGTTTTTGAGAACTGTAATTTTCTTTGAAAGCACCTTCATCAAGTGAGCGAGTGGGGCTGTGACAGTTAATCATAGAAGCCTTATAAAGCCAAAAATGTGCCTTGCATGTGTCACATAGTCATTTCTCATATCATGACACTATTTCAAAATTGCAAATCAGTAAAAGTAGAATAATCGAATATAAATTTGTTCTACTCTCATATCTGATAAGTCATAATTTAACACCAGGAAATGTAGTTTCCCATACATCATCATTATCACCATCATCACTGAGTGCTTATATAGCGCATAGCTAGCCCCAGTATTTCCCAGCATTAAGAGGACAGAGGTAGACCAGCTTAAACGAGGTAGCTGGGAGAGCCAGGTCTTCAGTTCCTTACGGATCACAAATAAGGAGGTACGGCGCCTCAGGAACTCGAGGAGGGAGTTCCATAGCTTGGGACCCAGAAAGCAGAAGGCGTGGCCACTCATCTGAGTGCATTTGACTAGAGGAACTATGAACAGAAGTTGATTTCTTGAATGCAAGCTATGGGAGAGAAGGTAGGGAATCACTTTCTGCAGTTACCAAGGTCCTAGACCGGAACTGATTTTCTGTATAAAGCAAAGCGCTCTGAAATGTATTTGCTTATCCACTGGGAGCCAGTGAAGTTGGCGAAGAAGGCCAGATGCAGAGTAGTGTTTGGGGAGATGAAAAAGGAGCCAGGCGGCAGAGTTCTGAACCCCCTGGAGGTGTCTTAAAGTTGCCTTGCCTGCCTCCAGATACAGAATATTGCCATTAACAAGCCTAGATAGTATCAGTGTTTGAATGATTGTTCTTTGGCCAGGGTGGAATCGAGCCAGAAGTCAAGGGGGCATATTATCAAGGGGGTTTATCTCCGCTTTTTTGACTTTAAAAGCCAAGAAACCGGAGATAAAATTATCTCCCTATTACCTAGCTGTCGCTAACACCAGTTAGCGACAGCTAGTAGGAGATAGCGACCATCTTGGGCCCCACTTTGCATGTCAGTGATATTTATCACTAATGACATGCAAAGTGGGCGTGCCAAGATGTTAGCGACTGGAAACAGTCGCTAACATCGCTATCTCCTATTACCAACTTTTGGAGATATTCGCGCTAAGCGCGAATATCTCCAAAAGCTAACACCTGTCCTGAGCAGTTCTTAGCCATGTTATCCAATGGGAGGCGGATAACATGGCTAAGAGCATTAGCTCGGTAATGCATGAATATCGCTGACTTTTCAGCGATATTCATGCATTGCGGCCGTTTTTTATCGCATTTGCGATAAACCTTGGTAATACCAAGGTTTATCTGCGGTAAAAATCGCCGCAGCTCAGCGGTAAAATTTTGTCTCTAACCAAGCAATAGCGATAATTATCGCTATTGCTTGGTAATATGCCCTAAGGTTCTTAATTTTATTGGTGGATGCAGTACGCATTCCCAGCAGAGCAGGACAATGTTGGGGGCCCCAGAACCGGCGATCCTTACCCAGTATCATAACCTTGGTCTTGTCATCATTTAATTCTAGAGAGTTGGTGTTCATCCAGGTGGAGACAAGACTGAGGCAGGAGTTAAGATCCTCTAACTTGACTGCACGCCCGGGCGACAAGGAAAATATGATCTGGGTGTTGTCTGCATATGAAAAGAGGGTCAGTTCTACCAGGTCTGTCTAAGGGTGGACGTAGAGGTTTAAGAGAAAAGGGTTAAGGTCAGACCCTTGCAGAACTCCAAAAGTGAAGAATGTGATTCAGACACAGCACTCAGTTGAGAAGACTGGAAAGGTGCAGTTTATCAATTAGCAGGATAACCAAGCAAGCAACATGCCTTGAAGGCTCATATGAATCAGTCTTTCAACAAGACTGTCATGGGACACAGTATCAAAGACCGTTCTGAGATTGTGTAAAATCAGCGTGGCTGTGCCACCCGTTATCCACATCTGTGAATTCGACTGGTAAGAATAAAAGGCATTCAGGGTCTCTACTAAGAAGGAATGCTGAGTATTTATGTGTTTGTCCAGTACCTTAGAGAGGATAGGAAGCAGCAAAATGGGTCAAAAACAGAATTGAAAACAGACCATCACCCAGTACACTGTTCTGAAAGTGTTAATTACTTTCCCATATAATCTTAAACTAAACTGAATTTTATTATGTTTCTAAAGGCTTAAAGTGGTAATCTTCAATATTTATGTTCTCATCTTGATGCGGCTTGAGTGTGGAAATTCCAAACATGTTTAGTTGATTGCTGAAATAAACCTTATATTTGTTTCGTGTGGAGTCTTCAGTGAGAATACATATTTGTGGAAATGAGTGTATGCCAGCCAGCAACCTAATGACACTAGAGGTGTACCTAAATTACAGAATGAACTTGGACCTACCACTGTGTTTGTAAAGCCTTTGCGGTTGTATCTGAACTTGATGTTGTGCTTTGGACTTTCGCTAATGAATACTCCTGGGGTGAGATTTCTTTCTGAAAGTTTGATTTTCTCAACTATACTCACTGTTAATCTGGCGGCCTCCAATTCATGAAAATAGAGAAGGTTTAACCACAAGTGCTCCAAATCTATCACATAGGCCCCATTGAGGAGCGAGCAGTGTGAGGCAAGTGAGCATGTGCAGCCACTTCACTTTCTGCGAGTACGACGCAAGAATGCTAATCATATCCATTGAAGCACATGAGTCATGGCATACAAGAATTTCCTCAAACCATAAGAGAGCCTCCAGTTATTCGAAAGCTTCTACAATGTTTATATCTATGCAATATTCGTGTTCTTACCTGATGCAAAGTGTTTAAATACCATTCATTGAACGCGTTTGCGAAGTAGGCATCAAGAAAAGTCCTTTAAAGGAAGGGCGTTAAAACAATCAATCAATCAATCAATCATTTCATTTGTAAAGCGCACTACTCACCCGTGAGGGTCTCAAGGCGCTGGGGTGGGGAATGCTGCTACTGCTCGAAAAGCCAGGTCTTGAGGAGTTTCCTGAAGGTCAGCAGGTCTTGGGTCTGCCGTAGGTGGATGGGGAGGGTGGTCCAGGTCTTGGCGGCGAGGTGGGAGAATGATCTGCAGCCTTAGGTCGCTCTTCGGAAGCGGGGGACTGTAGCGAGGGCGAGGTCAGTGGAGCGGAGCTGGCGGGTGGGGGTGTAGAAGCTGAGTCGTCTGTTGAGTTATGTTGGTCCGGTGTTGTGGAGTGCCTTGTGTGCATGGGTGAGGAGCTTAAAGGTTATCCTCTTGTTGACCGGGAGCCAGTGCAGGTCTCTCAGGTGGGGTGTGATGTGGCTGCGGCGAGGGATGTCGAGGATCAGGCGTGCAGTGGCGTACTGGATGCTTTGAAGCCGTCTCAGGAGTTTGGCTGAGGCTCCTGCGTAGAGGGCGTTTCCATAGTCCAACCTGCTGCTGACAAGGGCCTGGGTTACTGTTCTTCTCGTGTCAGTGGGGATCCACTTGTAGATCCTACAGAGCATGCGGAGGGTGTTGAAACAGGAGGAGGACACGGCGTTGACCTGTTTAGTCATGGAGAGGGTGGAGTCGAGGATGACCCCTAGGTTGCGTGCGTGGTCGGTGGGTGTTGGAGCAGTTCCCAGTGCGGTCGGCCACCAGGAGTCGTCCAAGGCCAAAGGGTTGGATCCGAGGATGAGGACCTCCGTCTTGTCCGAGTTCAGCTTCAGTCGGCTGTTCCTCATCCATTCAGCAACGGCCTTCATTCCTTCGTGAAGGTTGGTTTTGGCGGTGTGGGGGTCCTTGGTGAGGCAGAGTATCAGCTGGGTGTCATCAGCGTAGGAGAGGATGTTGAGGTCGTGCCGACGGGCGACATGGGGGAGCGGTGCCATGTAGATGTTAAACAGGGTTGAGCTGAGGGATGAGCCCTGGGGTACGCCGCAGATGATCTCGGTAGCTTCATAGCGGAAGGGCGGAAGGTGGATGCTCTGTGTTCTGCCAGAGAGGAAGGAGGTGGTCCAGTCCAGGGCCTTCTCTTGGATCCCAGCGTTGTGGAGGCGTGTTCATAGTGTGTGGTGACAGACCGTGTTGAAGGCGGCTGACTGGTCCAGGAGGATGAGGGCCGCCGGTTCTCCGTTGTCCAGCAGGGATTTGATGTCATCGGTGGCGGCGATGAGGGCCGTCTCGGTGCTGTGGTTGCTGCGGAACCTGGACGGGGAAGGCTCCAGGATGTTGTTCTCCTCGAGGTAGCGGGTCAGTTGATTGTTGACGGTCTTCTGGATGACCTTTACCGGGAACGGGAGCAGGGAGATGGGCCGGAAATTCTTGAGGTCCTTGGGGTCCGCCTTGGGTTTCTTGCGTAAGGCGTTGATCTCGGCGTGCTTCCAGCTCTCCGGGAAGGTTGCTGTCTCGAAGGAGGTGTTGATGACTTTCTGGAGAAATGCGTGCGATGGATGTGCTGGCTTTGTTGAAGATGTAGTGTGCGGTACAAAAGGGGGTGGTGATGGACGGAGCATCAGAACCAGTCAAACACTCACACCCAGTCAAGGTTTCTGGCATTCCAGCCGTCTTCAGCCCGACTTGCTTGAATCCAGTGGCAAAGTGAGCAAGGGACTCACGTCTGAGCATACCCTGCCACACTTATGGTGGCCAAAAGCGGTACAAAAGGGGGTGGTGATGGACGGAGCATCAGAACCAATCAAACACTCACACCCAGTCAAAAGATCTGGGTTTGATTCATCACCGTTCTTTAGCCCACTTTGCCACCCCAGTTCAGACATGGCTATATGCAAATCAGTCTGACCCTGTGCCTCATGGGAACAGTCCAGCCCGAACTGCCAAGCCATGCCTTCCCTGGACCGGAAACAAGCTTCCGAAGGCCGGTTTCTGGCATTCCAGCCATCTTCAGGCTGGCTTGCTTGAATCCAGTGGCAAAGTGAGCAAGGGACTCACGTCTGAGCATACCCTGCCACACTTATGGTGGCCAAAAGCGGTACAAAAGATGTGGTGATGGACGGAGCATCAGAACCAATCAAACACTCACACCCAGTCAAAAGATCTGGGTTTGATCCATCACTGTTTTTTAGCCCACTCTGCCACCCCAGTTCAGACATGGCTATATGCAAATCAGTTTGACCCTGTCCCTCATGGGAACAGTCCAGCCTGAACTGCCAAGCCATGCCTTCCCTGGACCGGAAACAAGCTTCCGAGGACCGGTTTCTGGCATTCCAGCCGTCTTCAGCCCGGCTTACTTGAATCCAGTGGCAAAGTGAGTAAGGGACTCACATCTGACCATACCCTGCCACACTTATGGTGGCCAAAAGCGGTACAAAAGGGGGTGGTGATGGACGGAGCATCAGAACCAATCAAACACTCACACCCAGTCAAAAGATCTGGGTTTGATCCATGACCGTTCTTTAGCCCACTCTGCCACCCCAGTTCAGACATGGCTATATGCAAATCAGTCTGACCCTGTGCCTCATGGGAACAGTCCAGCCCGAACTGCCAAGCCATGCCTTCCCTGGACCGGAAACAAGCTTCCGAGTACCGGTTTCCGGCATTCCAGCCGTCTTCAGCCCGGCTTGCTTGAATCCAGTGGCAAAGTGAGCAAGGGACTCACGTCTGAGGATACCCTGCCACACTTATGGTGGCCAAAAGCATTACAAAAGGGGGGGTGATGGACGGAGCATCAGAACCGATCAAACACTCACACCCAGTCAAAAGATCTGGGTTTGATCCATCACCGTTCTTTAGCCCACTCTGCCACCCCAGTACAGACATGGCTATATGCAAATCAGTCTGACCCTGTGCCTCATGGGAACAGTCCAGCCCGAACTGCCAAGCCATGCCTTCCCTGGACCGGAAACAAGCTTCCAAAGGCCGGTTTCTGGCATTCCAGCCGTCTTCAGCCTGGCTTGCTTGAATCCAGTGGCAAAGTGAGCAAAGGACTCACGTCTGAGCATACCCTGCCACACTTATGGTGGACAAAAGCGGTACAAAAGGGGGTGGTGATGGACGGAGCATCTGAACCAATCAAACACTCACACCCAGTCAAAAGATCTGGGTTTGATCCATCACCGTTCTTTAGCCTACTCTGCCACCCCAGTTCAGACATGGCTATATGCAAATCAGTCTGACCCTGTGCCTCATGGGAACAGTCCAGCCCAAACTGCCAAGCCATGCCTTCCCTGGACCGGAAACAAGCTTCCCAGGACCGGTTTCTGGCATTCCAGCCGTCTTCAGCCCGGCTTGCTTGAATCCAGTGGCAAAGTGAGCAAGGGACTCACGTCTGAGCATACCCTGCCACACTTATGGTGGCCAAAAGCAGTACAAAAGGGGGTGGTGATGGACAGAGCATCAGAACCAATCAAACACTCACACCCAGTCAAAAGATCTGGGTTTGATCCATCACCGTTCTTTAGCCCACTCTGCCACCCCAGTTCAGACATGGTTATATGCAAATCAGTCTGACCCTGTGCCTCATGGGAACAGTCCAGCCCGAACTGCCAAGCCATGCCTTCCCTGGACCGGAAACAAGCTTCCGAGTACCGGTTTCTGGCATTCCAGCCGTCTTCAGCCCGGCTTGCTTGAATCCAGTGGCAAAGTGAGCAAGGGACTCACGTCTGAGCATACCCTGCCACACTTATGGTGGCCAAAAGCGGTACAAAAGGGGGTGGTAATGGACGGAGCATCAGAACCAATCAAACACTCACACCCAGTCAAAAGATCTGGGTTTGATCCATCACCGTTCTTTAGCCCACTCTGCCACCCTGTTCAGACATGGCTATATGCAAATCAGTCTCACCCTGTGCCTCCTGGGAACAGTCCAGCCCGAACTGCCAAGCCATGCCTTCCCTGGACCGGAAACAAGCTTCTGAGAACCAGTTTCTGGCATTCCAGCTGTCTTCAGCCCGGCTTGCTTGAATCCAGTGGCAAAGTGAGCAAGGGACTCACGTCTGAGCATACCCTGCCACACTTATGGTGGCCAAAAGCGGTACAAAAGGGGGTGGTGATGGACGGAGCATCAGAACCAATCAAACACTCACACCCAGTCAAAAGATCTGGGTTTGATCCATCACCGTTCTTTAGCCCACTCTGCCACCCCAGTTCAGACATGGCTATATGCAAATCAGTCTGACCCTGTGCCTCATGGGAACAGTCCAGCCCGAACTGCCAAGCCATGCCTTCCCTGGACCGGAAACAAGCTTCCGAGGACCTGTTTCTGGCATTCCAGCCGTCTTCAGCCCGGCTTGCTTGAATCCAGTGGCAAAGTGAGCAAGGGACTCACGTCTGAGCATACCCTGCCACACTTATGGTGGCCAAAAGCAGTACAAAAGGGGGTGGTGATGGACGGAGCATCAGAACCAATCAAACACTCACACCCAGTCAAAAGATCTGGGTTTGATCCATCACCAAAGATATAGTGTGGGCATGGATCTGACGGATATCCGGAGTGGATGGTGTTCATGATCTTGATCGTGTCATCGTCGTTGATGTTGGTCCAGTAGAGCAGGTGGTTGGTGCGGATGGTGGTTGTGGTGGTGGAGGTCTCAGTGGTTGTCGAGCCGGTAGTGGCATTGAAACTGTCATCGATGTCTGTGATCTTGCGGTGGAAGAAGGTGGCCAGCGAGTCGCACAGGTCTTGAGAGGGTGGGACGTCGTTGGTGTTGGAGCTGGGGTTTGAGAGTTCCTTCACGATGTTGAAGAGCTCTTTGCTGGTGTGCGCGTTGTTGTCTAGGCGGTCTTTGAAGGAGGCCCTTTTGGCGGATCTGATGAGGTGATGGTGTCTGCGGATGGCATTCTTGTGGGCGGCGTGGCTGTCCAGTGTTCGTTCACGGAGCCAGATCTTCTTCAGCTTTCGGCAGGTTTGCTTGGAGTCCCGGAGGTCTACAGTGAACCAGCTGGCTTTCTTGTTGGTATGATTGTTGGAGGGTTTCTTGATTGGGGCGAGGGTGTTGGCGCAGTCATTGATCCACTGTCTGAGGTTGCGGGCGGCGGTGTCGGGGTCAGTAAGGTCGGCAGGTAGGCTCCGGGCGAGGGTGGTGGTTAGCTGGTCTTCGATGACTTTGCTCCAGCAGCGGTGAGGCATCTGCTGGGTGCTGTGGTGCGTGGTTGGTTTCTTGAAGGTGAAGTGGATGCAGCAGTGGTCGGTCCAGTGGAGTTCGGTGGTATGGTTGAAGGAGACGTGGGGGCTTGAGGAGAAGATGGGGTCAAGCATGTGACCGGCGGGGTGGGTGGGTGTTGTGACAAGTTGTCTGAGTCCGAGGTTGGCTAGGTTGTCGATCAGGGTGGTGGAGTTGGTGTCCTCATTGTTCTCGAGGCGGAAGTTCAGGTACCCGAGGAGGATGTAGTCCGTGGAGGCGAAGGCGTGTGTGCTGACAAAGTCGGCAATGGAGTTGCTGAACTGTGGTCGGGGTCTGGGCGGTCTGTATTTATTTATTTATTTATTAACAGTTTTATATAGCGCGTACGTGACCCATGGGTATCAGAGCGCTTAACATACATCATGTGGTATAGATTACAAATGCAGTGTACAAAGAGCAGTAAAACATGCTGACTAGTAAATGGCGATTTAGACATAGTAATTATATGTTAATATCTTGATAAGCAACATTTAAGGTATTGATTTAAGACCTGAGTTAATAAAGTTCTGAGGTAGAGTTTTTTTTTAATTTTATTTTTTTAGGTTAAATCAGATCCTATGGTCATAAAATCCATGACAAGTCTTCGGTTTTGATTATCTTGTTTATGGGAGGAACTTGCTAATAAGAAATGTCTGTCTTTCTTTCTTGAATGTTGTCGTGTTTCTAATTTTTCTGATGTTTGGAGGGAGGGAGTTCCAAATCCTGGGAGCTACGCCCGAGAAAGTCCTTTCATATGTATTTTTCTTCTTAAAGATAGGAGGTTTCAGGAGCAGATAATTGGCATTCCTGACAAGTCTGTTTCTTCCTGTGATTTCTATTTTGTGGGCGAGATATTTAGGTGTGTTGTGATGAATTGCTTTATGGGTTATACAAGCCATTTTCATCTGTACTCTGGCTTCATATAGTAACCAATTTAAGGCCTTCAAGTGAGGTTTTATGTGGTCAAATTTCCTCGATCCTGTAATAAGCCTTGCCGCTGCATTGAGGCAGGCTTTTAGGGGTGCAGTTGAAATTTTTGGTAGACCAGCCAGTGTAGTACAGCCATATTCGATCCTGGAGATAACCAGCGAATGCACCGCTAGTTTCAGGTCTGTCTCAGTTAAAAAAGATTTCATCTTTCTCAGATGTAGATGGGGGTTCCTCTGAGGGTGGTGTTGGGGTCGGTGTGGATATGGAAGTGCAGGTGTTCGGCGGTGCTGAGGGTGTCGCGGGTGTTGGTCGAGACTCTGAGAGTGTTCCTGTGGACAATGGCGATTCCTCCTCCCGCTCTGTTGGTGCAGTCCTTGCGGGTGATCTTTTAGCCTTCTGGGATGGCTATGGCTATGTCGAGTGCCGAGGTGGGGTTTAGCCAGGTCTCCGTCAGGAAGGCGACGTCTGGAGAGGTGGAGTCGAGTAGGTCCCAGAGTTCAACGGCATGTTTTCGGGCGGAGCGGGTGTTGAGAAGGATGCATCTGAGGTGGTTGGGTTCTTTCCTGGTCGGCAGCATGGTGGGGCGGATGCTTGTGAAGCTGCAGTTCCGGCAGGTGAAAGCTCTGTGGGTGCGCTTCGGGGCAGCCAGGAAGCAAGTGTAGGATTGTCCAGTGTTGAGTGCGTGGAGGGTTCCGGCATCGTAGTGGTGTCAGGCGTCGTAGCGTTCGCGGTGTCCAGGGGTCCTGGCGTTGGGCGCGGTCCAGGCACAGACGGGCACAGACGGGCTTGCCTTAGGTGCGCCAGCGGCTTCCATATGAGGGGATGTGGGAGGGAGGAGCAGCTGGGAGGGGGAGCGGGGCGGCGAATGGGGTTGCAGGTGGGCGGGGCCGCAGGGACGCAGAGGTGGGAAATATGTGCAGGGGCCGCGGGAGAACTGGGCACAGGAAGGAAAAACAAGTTTAGGCAAGAAAACAAGTACAGGCACAGAGGAATAAAAACAAGTCTGGGCAAGAAAGCAAGTTAGGCACAGGGGAATAAAAACAAGTCTGGGCAAGAAAGCAATTACAGGAACAGGGGAATAAAAACAAGTCTGGGCAAGAAAGCAAGTTAGGCACAGGGGAAAAGTACAAGATTAGGCACAAACAATGCAGGCAGAGCCGTGCAGCAGCGTGGGGAGCGACCTACCTGCGAGCAGGGTCATAGGTCGCCTTAGTGAACCTTAGTCACCACATAC
Organism: Lissotriton helveticus; assembly: GCF_964261635.1. Taxonomy (NCBI): domain Eukaryota; kingdom Metazoa; phylum Chordata; class Amphibia; order Caudata; family Salamandridae; genus Lissotriton; species Lissotriton helveticus. The sequence goes on along the minus strand of NC_136067.1, from coordinate 344,919,579 downwards.
AGAGGAAATATATAAACTATGGGCATATTATCTAGGAAGTGGCGGTGAGAGGCGTTAGGCTTCTTGGCTTAATGCCTCTCATCGCCACTTCGGAAGCGCCAGGCTGCACCATATGTGTGCTGCATCATGCAGCATACATGTAAGTTACAAAATGGCATTTTAAAAAAAGGTTTGTTTATGTACAGGAAGGGACACCTTCCTGTACAAAAAACAAACCTTGGCATTTTGTTTTTTCCATGTGTGCTGCACAAGGCAGCACACATGGAAAAAGCAAAAACGAGGAGAAATGAAGCATTTCTCCTTATTTCACCACCTTAAGACCAGGATTTTCCTGGCCTTAAGGTTGGCGCTGCCACCTATTATCACCTCTCTTGATAATAGGTGGCAGCGTCGAGTGAATGGGTGTTGCGGTGGAACGCCCACCGCAAACCCCATGCTCTAATTTTAGCATGAAATGGGCCCTATTACCAAGGCAGTGTTAAGCCACTTAACGTGCCTTGGTAATAGGGCACTGACTCTCTCACCACCACAAAGTCACAAAAAGTGACGTTGTGGTGGCGATATGGACTTGGTAATATGTCCCAATGTGTTTGGGAATGTATATTATCATGTTGCAAATGAAATTATTTTTCTGTCTCTTTGCTGAGACTAGTATGAAATCAATAGCAATCATTTCACTCCTACATGTTAGGCACTGTCCTGCATCCCTCCTATGGAATGGGAAGTTTGGGCAGATATTTTAGGAAATTATTTAGAAGCGTTAAACAGAAAAGATTTTGATTGTAAGATATAGAAAGCTTTATTACTCAATCCCCTTGAGAAAGGACAACATGTTTTGAAATACAGTGGCTGTGGAGAAAGATGGTCAATCTGTGCTGATTGTGCAAAAGAAGGATGAGAAAAGTCTTGAGAATAGGTTTCCCAAGCTGACCAACATTGTTATAAGACTTAAGTTCTACACTCACAGTGAGTTTGTAAATCAGTGGATGCATGCATTGGAAGATTTTTTAAACTCCCAATGAAATGCAAATGTAGTGCATTGACAAGTGAACTCATTTATTATCAATTAACAGTTCAGTGTAAGAGTAAGAAAATGCAATAGCAGAAAAAACTGTAACTTAAGGATGCCATTTTTCATAGCTCTTCCCTTGTGACACCATGGCAGCTGAAGCCTGGAAGCGTGGACAGTCTATGGGGCCCGGAGGCCTTGCTGGGCCTGTGTCTGAGACCTGGAGTGGAGGTGGAGGTGTTGTGGAGTTGCTGCAGCCTGACGGTGGAGGCAGGCTATGTCGGGACCCAGCCTTGGGCTGTGGCAGTACACATTTAGGCACAGACGATCACTCTTACCTGGTGGTGAAGTCTGGCAAGTTGCATGGAGACACGTAGCTGACATGTGTAAGAGGACCTGGCGCCCTTTGGTGCTGTGATCAGTAGAGGTACTCCTATGCACCAGTGTAGGGAGGTCTGAATTGCATAACAGGTGCCACCACTACACCCCGGTGCCTTGATGAGATTGCCAATGTCGGGCTGCGCCTCTGCACCACAGATCGGAGGATGTGGCGCTGCCTGTACACTCTGGTGGTTGAGGCCCCTGAGCTGGGCCAAACTTATGTGGTGGGGGCACTGCAACCTCATGCCTAAGGGGGCCCTGTTGCATCACCTGCATTAGGAGGTTCCCCAGCGGACTTGCCCGAGAACGATGTACCCATGCTTGTTAAATCTTTTGTGGCTGAGGCTCCTGCTGGCTGAGTCACAGATTCGGAGAGAGTGTGGCGGATTGAGCACCAGTGTTGATGTCCAGGTGAGAAGAAGGTGGGACGGGGCGCAGCGGAGGCCTGGGGGTTGTGTCGGGCCCACTCCTAGAACCAGTGGGTGGCACACACTGTGCTCTATGCAATCCCTGTGCTGTGGAGGATACACATTGCAGAGGACACAGCACAAGACTGACTGGGAACTCCACTGAGATCAGCCCTTGTTGGGTGCCAGGGGAAAGGAGGCCGGTTTGGGCCCAAGCCCTTGTGTATGCAGCTTGATTCAACATTACTCACTAGGGAACATGGAATCTGGTTGCCACTGATAGATTGGAGGAGGCAACCAGGTGATGCTGCCTTTTCGTGCAAATTGGTAGTAAGATCTTGGGTGTGCGTGGGACTATCCCTTAGTGGACTTGCTCTTACCACAGCGCAGCTGCTGGTTCCAATGACGCAGAGGTCAGGTGTTCAAGGCCCTCCTCCCCCGCAGGGTCCAGCTGCACCTCATCGTTGGTGGTCCAGTGGTACAGCATCACTGCTCTGCTGCCTTGACTGCCCTCCCTCTTTTCTCCTGTTCCTTTCTTTCTGCTCTGCTCTATTGCTTTTCACCATTAGCTTTGTATTTCTTTCTTTGCTTTGTTTGGCTTTGTCTTTCCTGTGGTTCTGTACAGCTCCTTTTTCCCTGTCCTTACCCTTGTTGATGCTGTGATCCCCCACAGCCCTGCCCCCTCCAGTGTTTTTTTCTGGGTTTCCCGCCTCACAGCTGTCCATCCCCCCAGAGCACTACTTAATGGTGGCTGCTGTGGGGCCATGTGTAGCAGGTGTGCCACAGGTGCACCGAATGTGTGCCAAAGGCAAACCTGTCTGTGCTGTCCCTGCATAGACTGTGTCCAGTGCAAGGGACCCTGCATCCCAGACACTGCACCTCTATGACGCCGGCACCCTCCTCGCCCACAGCCCTGCACAGCACTTTGCCTGTCATCTAGCATCACCGAAGAACACCCCTGCACCCTTAGCCTGCTGAAACTGAAAACACAACTTCTGCTAAATCAACACACCAGTGCTTCTTGCCACCCAGCCAACCAACAGTGCATCTGGCCGCCTCAACTGCATCCTCCTAAACGTGTGGTCCCTCCACCAGCATGCCACAGAAACCTGGGACCTTCTCGATGCCCACTCTTCAGACATCGCCTTCTTCAAGTAAACCTCAACTAACCTCTGCTCCAGACCAAACATCGCCTTTGCCATCTCCGACGTCTACAACACCACCTGCAAGGACCACCCTGACTGCCCAGGAGGTGGCATTGCCATTGGCTACTAAAGCACACTCTGACTGACCACTCACTCTAATGACCCAACGGTGACTATGGAATACCTCCACTTCCGGACTAAGACCAACAGTGACTTCAGCAGGCACTCTCGTCTGCAGGCCCCTTGGACCATATTCCCTGTTTACTGATGCCATTGTAGAGCTCATCGCACCCAGGTTCTCCCATTCACAAACTACATCCTACTCGGAGACTTCAACTTCCACCTGGACAACCCCAGTGACTAGAACCACACCACCCTCTTGGAGAACCTCGCCACCATTAGACTCAAGCACCTAGTCACCGCACCAACCCTCATAGCCAGACATATGCTTGTCCCCATCTTCTCTGCCAGCTGGAACATTCAACTACAGCCGCACCACCAAACTCTCCTGGACCACTGCAAAGACTCTCCTTCTATGTACACAAGAGAAGCCTCCGCTCCATTGAACTCACCCTTGCCGAGATCCCTCACATCTGCAGAGCCAGAATGGGTGGAAGAACCTACTGCTTCATAGCAGCAAAGACCTGGAACAAACTTCCACTCAGCATCAGACGCCCCCCCACGCTGCATGCATTCAGGAAGAGCCTCAAAACCTGGCTCTTTGAGTGAGACAGAGCTGCATGATTCTCACCTGCAGTGCCTTGAGACCCTCGTGGGTAAGTGGCGTTCTTCACAAATCCCTGATTGATCATAGTATACATCACGCCTTTACCACGCCCACCGCACACCACTTCCATCATTGCCCCGTCGCAGGTGGATCAAAGCCATAGAAGAACTTCTCGTCAACTCCCTCAGCACGACCACTCAGGCAACATTTACAGACACCAACACCACAGCGCACAACCTTCACCGAAGAATCTCTAACTGCGCCAACACCTTGCCACCCCTTAAGAAAGAAAATGGTCAAACAACACTCAAAGAAGGCCAACTGGTTCACACCTATGCTCCACTAGTCCAGACGCACCATGGTGCAAGGGTGCCTGTGTTGGCACACGATAGTCATTGTGTGACATCATAGGGGAAGAATCCAGGGGGGATAATTCTTGCGCCTCTTCCCACAGTTTAAGCCGCTGGTGCATCATTTTCTTGACGTGCTTGGAGCATGAATCTTGCACCACGTTGCGCAATATTTACACAGTGACACATATGCGTAACCTTGTGAAGCCCTGTGCCACATTATACCCGTTTCAGGTATGATGTATGCAGGGTGGAAATTCCCATGCAACAAAGCCTTGTAGGAGTGGTGCAGTGAAGTCTCTCAGATTTCACTGCGACAATTCTAGGACACCACTGTGTCAAAATCTTAAGCCTGCATCATGGCAGGTGTAAGGGCGATGCAGTGCCATATGGATAGGTTGGTTCCATACATTGTTCGAGTTGCATCATGCTTGAGACGCAACTGCAGCAATGCCTGACTTTAGCACTGACAGATACATCCGGATTCCAGAAGTACCTGTCGATGATTGCGACGTGGAGCACCGTACATTGAATATGGCGCAAGGAGGGCTCAATGAAAAGTGTTGCAAAACTGTTTTGTCGCAGGAATGCATCACTTGTCATGAATGAGGCCCAGGAAGGCACCCTATCTTATTGACAGGGCACATCCCTGACTTTTTTTTCTGGCTCAGGGCAGCGCAGCAATATTCCTTGCAGCGCTGTCCAGCACCCAAACATCTGATATGTGGACCCAAGTGTTTGCACTAGTTTTAAGACAAGCAATTTTTTGGTCTTAAAAAACTGCCTCTAACTGGATTTAGCAACAGTTTTGGGGGGTTATCGTAGCATGGGAATTTCATTGTAAATATAGCGAAGTGTGGGCAGCGGCAGTTTTATCACGGGAATGCCTACCTTGCATCTCATTTTCGGTTAGTCCCGCTACCAGAAGTGTTGATCATAAAAATTCCAGTTTATACCTCTAGAGTATCGCTAATTGCAGTTAACAGCAACTTGTAAATACAGCGATAAAAAAAAAGTTACTGTAACCTCAAAAATGTACTTTACAGCAGGGTTAAGTTCTTGTAAATATGTCCCCATTTGAGAGAAATTGAAAACAGAGATAACAGGAGTGGAGGCAATATATCAGTTGTAGATACAAATGAGGGTAAAATAAGTGTTGAGATTAAGAATGCAAGTAATCCTGCAAAGCACTACAATATTAACAGACAGAGGAGCAGATTTTGTAGTAGATGTGGCAGTAGTTACCATAATTTAGATTCAGAAAACGATAAGCAAAAAATAGACCTGCATGTTTATGAGCCCCTTTGCATCACTCTTGCACTACGCAATGCCATGCAGAAAGTTCACAACTTAAAAAGGAGATTCATGAAGGCACCCATGGCCACCTTGAATGGCATTAAGTGGCTTCATAAAGCTCGAGCAATGCAACGCATCACAAATCACTGGGTGCTGCCATGCAACATCCATGGATTTTGACACAATCCCACGTTCACCAGATGTGGAAGAGCTGGGAATGCCCCAAAAACCTATGCCTCATTAGGTGAGGCATAACAAGGAGAAATATTTGTATTTCTCCTCATTTTATGCACCTTTCTGCACAACAACTATCCTCCTTACAATGCAGGCACCCTTGCACCGTGCTGCAAGTGTGTCTTCATTGCCAGTAGGCAGCCTAAAGGCCACCAGTGCAGGGGAAAAGGCAGAAATGTGCTGGCTGAACTGAATGACTTGGCCATAAACATGGCCCTGATATTGCAGGATATGCAGGCAAGGGCCTTTTGCTATCTTGTGCAGGAATACAGCCTGCTGGAAGAGCAGCAGATGTCTGAACTACTTATGAGCTGACGGAAACATTTTGTAGGAGATGATTCAGAAAATAGAAGCAGGAAGTGCAGGATAAAAGCATAGTTCAGAGTAGTAAATGAGAATGTGTTAACTAATAGTAGACTCTGGTTCAATGTACACTGTCATAATCAGGAGTATGTTCATGCCAAAGTGTTCAGAAACAGATCTAATGCCAAAAGATATGAATCCTGTTAGGTACCAAGGGGAAGAAATCAACATCGGAAGATATTATGTTTAAACACAGAAACATCAAAGGGACAGGATATGTGGAGAAGAGAGCTACACCAATACTTGACACATAGTATGAGCTGTATGACATATCATCACTGATATAAGGTATTCAAACCAAGTGACTGTATTTGAAGATGCCACAGTGGGTGATACAGTGAAGAGAACTAATGAGTTGATTACAGAAAATGTAGGCAAATTGAAAGGTTATGTGAATGAGATTATAGTGAAACCTTAGGCTGTACCGATCCAACATAAAGTGAGAAGGCTTCGGATAATTCTAAGGGAGGAGGTAAAATTGGTTTAGTGACATGAAGCAATGGAGAAATGGAACTAGATTTTGCCAAAAGTTATCACTGAAAAAGCTGAAGACATCTTCAGTTTATAGATTTATGGCACCTAAATCAGAATATCATTGTGGACTTCCTTCCATTACCAAACATCAATGAGCTCATCCTTTTTTTTAAAGAGGGAAATACTTTTGTAAGTTGGACTTAAAGAATGCATGTCACAAGAATAAATTGCACAGGCTTGAAATCCCTTCTGCCATGTAAAGCTATGGAAGAAACATTTAAATTAATTACAACTGTATTTGTATTGTTCTCTGCAGTGAGTGTCTTTTAGAGAATTATAATATAATTTAAATATACAACAGTGGTCCCATGCATTCCAGAAATACATGCAAAAGAATAATAAATATAGACAGAGTCAATCTATATTATGAGTGACATGTCCAGCCGGACAGCGGTCTTCCAAGTTTACTCAATAAACATTTAGTTAGAGCATAAAAAGTACCTTCCACAATTCAACCAGTGTGATACACAGGCCTGTGCCAAGCACTGACAGAACGGGTACAGAAAGTAGCAAAGACGGGCTTATTAAGGCAAAACACGTTTTCTGTTTTTCAATTCAAATGTACAGAATTTACAAGAAAGCACCATTACTTTACATAGTAGTCATGTTTTGTATTAAGTGCTAATTAGGTCGACGGCATTTCGGACCCCTATATAATCACGGGGACCATCATCAGGACATTCAAATGAAAGCCTTAACAATAATAATAAGCCTCTAATTGCCTAAGGAAAGGAAGAAGAAGAAGAAATATATACATTTAATTATATACATTACACACAGTTTTTTACAGGTGACTTGTAGTGACAAGTGGGGCACTCATCTCCAGGACAGGTGGTAAAGTTAAGATGTGCATTCATGTGGCGGCGCAAACGGTCATGTAAAATTATATTGTCTTACTCCAGAGTAATGGTTGGCATGCACATTTAGCCATGCATGAAGTATACTAAATGGGCGTGGGGTGTGCTGGTGGACATGCTCGAATGGATCAGCTAAGAAGGTAGACGTGATCAAAACATGCCGGCACAACGTGATAAGCATCAACATATGGTGTCCATGATTCGTGCAAGGACGGATGCCAGCGGGTGGCGGTTTGAAGGCATTGTCTGTGGGGTTTAGGGATACCTCCGAAATGATTGCGTGCAAAAATAACGGCGCGGGTGGAAAATTATACGGGCTTACCGGGAATACAGCGGCGGATGGCCGATGGCGAGTAACCGCTCTGGAAGGGAGAGAGCGTGATAAATACGTGCATGCGGCGGGGGAGAGGGTTTTGTTTAAACAGCGCACAGCAATAGCGAGCAAGGGCTCATTGCTTACCAGAGTTGCGCGGTTGAATCCGCGGCACAAAATAATGTCCGTCGGGGCCAAGGGAAACCTAAAAGGGAATCGTGGCGTTAGGAAATTGAGGGGTTGACATGTCAGAGGCCACGAGTGGGTTACAAAATTGGGGTTCTTCCACTTACCGGGTGAGTCGGCATGAAGATGTGCTCCCTGGCGTGCTCATGTGAAAGTGATAGCTGATTATATCAAGGTGGTAATTGATTGGTTGGGGGAACATGTGATGTTCCAGGGCATAGAAAAAAACGAGGGACAATGCCAAGGCGGCCATCTTGGGAGACTCGGTAGTGCCACCCAATTGGGGGGAGTGCCGAAGTGAGGTGCAAGTGACAATTTAGTGAATCAACATAATACAGTAAAAAATAAATAAAGAACAGCAATTTACAATAGAAACAGAGAAGTCTGATAGCCAGAACTAAATTAAAGCAGTCCATTCCTCCTGCAGGTTCAATCCTGAATACAGACTGTCAGTCTTTAAAATCCATTTGAGCTCCTCTCTGTTCAATAGGCGAGTCAAGTCACCACCCCTGGGTGGAATGATGACCTGAGTGATCACAGTCCAACGAATGTCATTTTCCGTATGCCCCTTCTCCACAAAATGTTCAACCAACGGGGCATTGGGCGTTTTACAGCGGATCCGACTCCGGTGTTGGGATATCCTCCGTTTGATTTTCTGCTTCGTTTGGCCAACATATATCAGGTTACATGGGCACAAAATGGCATAGATGACGTTACAACTATTACAGTTGGTGAATGTTCTTAATACATTTCTCACATTTTTGTAAATGAACTCTTTACCATCTACTGAATAGTCGCATACAACACAGGTGCCACATTTGGAGTGGCCACGAAGGGGTGGTAGTTGCCAGTGATCATGGAGTGTCACGTTCTTTACTTCTGGCAGTGCAGCCCTCACTAGCTGATCTTTAAGATTTTTATTTTTCTTGAATGCAAAGAGTGGAGTGTCCCAGTTAAGTGGACCCGAGTTCAGTATGTGCCAATTCTTTTTTATGCTCTGTTTAACACGGTTAGAAATTGTCGAGAAGGTGGTCACACATACCAATTTGTCAGAGGATTGTTTTGGTTTGGGCTCAAGGAGTGTCTCGCGTGGACAGTACCATGCTCTTTTCATGGAGTTTTTTATTAGACGTCTGGGGTAGCCTCTCGTTCTGAGTTTCTCAAAAAGGGTACTAGCCTCATAGAAGTAGTCCTCCTTTTTATAACAAGTTCTTCTCAATCTGAGGAATTGTGAGTATGGCAGGCTGTCCCTCAGAGCCCTGGGGTGACAGCTGTCATAACTCAGCACAGTATTCCTTTCTGTGGGTTTACGGAATAGGGAAGTATACAGGGTGCCATCCTGGTGTTGGATGTTTAAGTCTAGAAAAGCAATCTTCTGGCTATTGTGGGATATGGTGAAAGTCAGACCATTACAGTTATTGTTAAGCCAATGCATAAGCCCATGGAGGTCATCCATTGAGCCGCCCCAGATAAGAAAAATATCGTCTATGTAACGCTTCCAGGTATGCAACCCTTGATGGAATGGGTTGCTGGGGGATAAGATGGTGTTGGTCTCCAACCAGTCCATATACAGGATCGCCAAGGTTGGGGCAAAAATAGCGCCCATAGACGTGCCACGCACCTGCTGGTAATATTGTGAATCATACATGAAAAAGTTCTGGGTCAAACAGATCTCTAACAGTTGCACAATAAAAAGAGTCGGGACCCTGTGGGGGCTGGGACGTGTGTTTAATATGCTTTCCATCACGAACAAAGAGTCTCTCTGATGTATGTTTGTATAAAGAGACTCCACGTCGAGTGTACATAGAGCCTCTTCTTCGGGGTTGTAGGGATGATCTTCGATTAAATTGATCATATGCATGCTGTCTCTGATGTAGCATTGAGTAACTGACACAAAATCCTTCAGGAAAAAATTAACATAGTGGCCGAGTGGTTCCAGTATAGACCCGCACCCAGACACTATAGGTCTACCAGGGGGGTTTTCAAGCCTTTTGTGGATTTTGGGCAGAGTATAGATGACCGGGACTCTAGGGTTGCTAATATTCAGGAAGTTGAACTCATGTTTGCTTATAATGCCATTAGCCAAGGCTTCGGTAGTAAGGGACTTAATAAGGGTTTGTATTTCCTTGGTGGGGTTACACGGAAGCTTGCAATAATGGTCCGTGTTAGAGACTTGACATTGCAATTCTTCTTTGTAATTGCAAACGTCCTGTAGTACAATGCCACCGCCCTTATCCGCTGGCTTGATAATTAGTTCGGTGTTATTTCTGAGGGTATTAATAGCCAATTTCTCTTCAAATGAGATGTTATATGGTATGAAGAGATGGGATTTTTCAATGGCCGTAATCTCTTTAAGGATAACCTTCTCAAAAGTAACAATCTCCCTCGGGATCATGTTAGAGGTAGGTGAGAAGGTGGACGGCGGTCTGAAAGGTGTAACTGTAGTTTTAGGCTCAGAGGGATTTAGTTCAAAATAAGAGCGCAACCTCAGTTTACGAAAAAAGGCCATTAGTTCAGACTGGAGGCCTACAAAATTGGGATATGTTGCCGGAACAAAAGATAGTCCTCTGCGCAGAAGGGTGGATTCCTGACTGGAGAGGGTATGTCCTGATATATTGAAAATGGGGATGAGATCAGAGGTAGGGTTTTGGGTTACCATTTGTATAATTTCTGCCTGGTCTGGCGTTCTCCCGGGGGGTTGTGCCATCTCTGTTGTTGTTTTACCCTTCCTCTCTTTGGAGGTTCGGAGTCGCCCCTGGCTAAAAAATGGGATTGGTTAGAGAATTATGTCAGAAGTGGTCAAGGGGATTCACAATGTCATCTATTTTCAAGATGACATACTGGTGTTTGGTGAAATTTTGAAACTGGTTCCTATACAGACTTAAAAAGAAGACTTGTTAAAAGCCAGTTAAGATGGTTTCTAGGACTTATTAAACATTACACAAAATGTGTTCATAACTTTCCAGCCAAGGCAGAGGGTCTATGAGTTTTGTTAAACAAAAGTGACATTGTATTGTGGTGCATCAACAGCATAATTTGGTAATATCATGGAAGAAATTTTCTGAGCAGTTATTTTAGTTTCAACCTACAGAAACCTTTAACCAATTTCGTCTGTCGATGCCAGTACCATTAAATTAAGGATGATTTTTTTTCTCAAATTCATGGGAAGGCTAAAAGGACAGTGGCTGTTGCTTTGCATTCTTTTATGGAAACACAGTAGCCAAGTTCTGTAATTTAAGAGAGGTATTAACAACAGCATGGGGTATATAATAATTCACAACATACATCCTGAGTCTGCAAATTCCACTGTGAACTGAACAGAAGCCCCTGATAAAGATGTTGTTACCTGGAGAAGTTAGAAAAGGTTCTGCAAGGTTGGCTAGGTTAGCAGCCAATCTCTAAGAGTGTTTTAATGAACTGGAACACATCTCAATTTGGTGAACCTTCAAAAAGATTGCTTATCATGCTTTCCAGTAGGTTGGGCAGTGGTGGGTAGGGATGCAGTGTGACCCAAGGAAAAGGAATTGGCTGTGAGAAGTGATTGGAGTGAATGGATCAGATACATGGATTGTAATATCTTGTGTAGATTAGTCTGCATTATTCAAAGGAGAGAAAGCACAACCAGTCTTTTTATGACTGTGTCTAAAATGATAGATGGAATCTTTTTGATTGACAACAAGTTGGCAATGAGAGGTGATAGGTTTGTGCCTCCCGAAAGAGTAAGTAAGAAGAATATTGAATTAGGACAGGAGAGCAATATAGGTGAAGCTTAACCAAGAAGTGGAATTTTGGTGGCAAGGTATTGATGGTGATGTGAGGCCATGGATGAAACGTGGTACTGAGTTCAGAGAGGGCCGGAAAAGGTTAAAGGAAGATCATTAGGTACATATTGATGAGGTATGAGAAGAACAAGGTGAAGTATGGCATTGTGGGTGAATACAATTCTTATGTAATCTTCTTGGTGTCAGCAGAGAGTTTAGGAGATTTGTGTTAATATTGATGGATTTGCACTCCTAGCGGTTGGTGGTGAGGTTTATGAATATAATAACTATGAGGGTAACCATTAAGATCTTAAATGAAATTTCAAGGTAGGATTGGTTTAAATCCACCCTTATCATGAATAATGGTACTCAGTTGACGTCAGCTGAAATGAAAAGAAATCTATCTCGTTGTGCCATTAATTGTTTCTGCACTGCGCTTTAAAATTCATAGGAATGGTCTAAAGAGAAAATCACATAATGAAGGGAGCTACCAATTAGTGCAAGCCGGTTGATATGATCTAAAGATAATAATTTCAGTAGCTAGTATTGGCTTATTGCTCAACCACAAATATTGTGAATAAGGAGCCACTTAATGATGTCATTATAAGCAGGAGACTGAGTACCAAATTGGCCTTGACCTGGATGAAAGAGTTGCTTGAACAAGACAATTCACTGGTGGAGAATAAAGTGAGTGTGAGGCTGTATTTGGTGCCCAGATAATGAGTGAAAGTAAAGTCGGCATCGGCATAGGAAAAGTCTTGGCCAAGTCCCGTATCCTGGGTAAAGTTATTGAATATGTGGCTTTCTGTAGACTTAATGACAAGTTAGAAATATAATCACAAAAGAGTAACTGCCTTCCATAAGGTGGTAATGAGGATGAATGATGATGAATTGTAGGTAAACCAGGATAAATGAGGCCCAAGTTTCCTCTAGGGTTATTGCTGGAGGTCGTAGCAAAGGGAGTGGAAGTGTGGTTGTCGTTGAAAGCAGGAAACTCTAGGAGGATTGTGACTGTCTGCCCAAGTGAGCAGAGACTTTTTAGAGTGCTGTTCACCTCATCCCGTCTAGGCCAATGCAATTCTTTATTACATTTGTTTGAGATAGGGAGTGGGAGTAGATTCGGTAATTGCCACAATTCTGTATTAATGACAAAAGTGTGGCATAGCTTGATGATATCTTAATGGAGTCAAAGCTGTAAAATGGCAAGTAATGAACAAAATGCGAGGATTTTGTAGTCATAGGAATTATGATTAATGTTCCTAAAAGCTAAAATTCCTTCCTCATCATTGTCAGAAAAAAAGTCTGGTATGGTGAGGAAACACACTTTAACACCAGCTGCAGCCTGTCTGTTGATTGCATAGTATTCTACTGCAGGTTCACCACAGTGTTATAATGAACAACTAGCACATTTAAATACTGCATTTATGATAAACGTGTGGCACACCTAAACACCACCTTAATGGAATCAAAGCTATAAAACTGAGAGTGCATGTTAAGGAGGATACTGCACTAAATGAACAAAGTGAGAGGTTTCTTTTGTCATGGAAATTATGGTTAGTGCTCTAGAAAGCTAAAATCAGAACACATTTTGTATTCAAAAGAAAAGTGTGGTACTTGTAAGAGTCATTTTATTGAAATATAAGTTGTTGAATTTAAAGCCTATTATTTGAGTTGTTACTGCAGGCACCAGCTGCTTTAAAAACTAAAAAACCAGCATGTTAAAAACGTGAAGGCCAGTATGGGTTTTTAGTAATTTGAGGCATAATGTATTTTTAAAGCGGCAAAAAAGCATCCATTTTCAAATCGGTTTACCAACATTCCCCATCTTCCCAGTCCCTTGATGGCACACTAATAATAAAATAGTAACATTTTGGTTTCTCAAACTGTGTTCAACGGGGGTTGGCAACTCACACAGTGTTAGGCCCTGGACCACTTTAGAATGGTAGTTATGCAAATGAGTCAAGAATGTTAACATTTGAGAGGACACTGAAATATGCCAGTTATAGGTTAGTCAACTATTTTTTGCACACCATCTTGCATTGCTAATGACCTCACATATTATCACTTACAACATTTTAAATGACAACACTGATTATGTTTCAAATGACATCGTCCAACAGATATGACAGTTTGCTATATGCTTTTCCCACTGGCAGGTATAGAGCAAGCTACACCTAAACCCAATTGTGCATTACCTTTCTAGTGCTAAAAGGCATAACCTTTAGTATCATGCAGTACATGAAGCATAATTGTAAAATCCTCCAGACTTATTATATTTTATACTTGTTTTACTGATATTCAGGTGTATAAGGAATATTATGCCCCTGTAGACATTAATGTGGTGAGCTATTAATGAAAAACTTTAAATACCGTTCAAATGAGTGTATTGTTATTTTATTTCCTTAGTAGGTTTTACCTCTGAAATGCCTCATCTGATGTTGAATTTTAAATTAATGAATTTGCATCTATGCATTAGCCACTGATGAGGCATGTGCAAGGCGGCACTATGGAGATCCCTTCATAGTTTATTAAGTACATTACCCATATTTCTGACATGAGCAGAATGGGGTACACCCTTAAGAAATGGTTACAATGATAATACAAGTTAAACTCTCGTGAGTGAGTCAACCATACATACCTTTTTACCAATCTCTAATGATGCAGAATTGTCTTCGAAATTCGAGCCATAAACATCTGCATGTTATAAATGTCTATTCTTTTAAGAAATTGTGAACAGCACTCTATGACAGCAAGCAAAATCTTTACTTTCACTCACATATGCTTGGTAACAGACATTTGAATGAGGCCATTACCTATTTGAAACACATGTGTGCAAATCACAATAGTTGCAGTGAATCTCTACCTTACTTCATTATATACATTACTGGTTACAAAACTGTCCCTAATATAACTTTTATCACACAGAATCAGACTGTCTCAGGGGCTACACTATTTCTATTTTGGTTCATATGATACATATATGCTGTATATAATTGTGGGCCTCTCACGATCTAATATTTTAAATAATCCAGTATTTTATAGATTCATTTGAGGAGTAGCAGTTTTTCACATTTTTGTACAGTTTTTAATTACTTCATTTTTAATATTTTGATACATTTAAAACTTTTTAATGCTTTTTTTGTTGCGGTTTTAACCTTTTTTTGAACATTTTTATAATATCTTAAACGTTTTATTTAACCTATTTTATCACTACTTTTATTTTTTACATGTCTTGGTATTTTCTCTGAACATGCTGCGCCATAACTCTTGTTTGTATTCTTTTATATACTTCAACACAGGCCACAACTGTTTACCATAGCTTGCAGTCCATGCCAAAATGCTGCATGTTGTCATACTTTTCTTGCTCTTCTTGTTCCAGCAATTCCTGCACAACATTTGATTCTAATTCTATCACTTTGTTTCTTCTGCATCTCTGCGAACGCTCTGCTGTGTACGTTCATAGATCTAAGGTGCTACCCCATTCCATCTCTGCAGAACATTCTGGCACAAAGTGTCACATCCTTCTGTGCACTTGCCTGGTGAAAGTTAAAAAAAACGACCCCACTGGTGTTAGTAGTTTATGTAATCTTTATTGCTTGATTAATTAAAATCATTGCTATCACAACATCTTACAACTCCAAGGAAAAAACATTTACATTACGAACAAAACATCTTCTCATCACATAATAATTAAAAACTGTCCTATAAGTACAGTTTAAAAACATATCGATAAACCCAAATATAGCCACCTTACATCCTTAATTACAGGATATTATTACACATTATACATTTTAAAGTGACGGTGTGCATTACATACTATTTCCATGTATATAACGGACAAATATTTGGACAAATAACCATTCATTTCCACTCATTAACATTACACATGTTATATTTCAAAGTGCTAATGGTAAGTGTCTTGTATACATTTTTTGATCCACTTAATTTTCAAAGTGCTAATGTGCAATAATTGCAACGACCATCATATCAAAAAGAAAAAAAAAAGAAAAAAGTGCATCAATTTGCTGAGATGATAACCCAGCTATTGTTACATTTCATAATAATACCCTAGCAGAAAAAATTATTAGGTGATAGAATTTATGAGCCGTTAAAACTATTAGCACCAAAGCCATAAAATGGGATCTACCCTATTATATTAGACAATTTTCAAATGCCATTAATAATTTTACCAGTTGACATAATAATGGAACAGATTGACCAGACAATGACATAATTAGTGCCTGTCGGGCAGATCTCTCGCCACTCATCCGAAAGTAAGGTCTCAAAACTAAACGTCTAAGATTAATCAGCTTGGGGCATACACATACTATGGGGCTCATTAGGATGGCGGACGGACTTGCGTCCGTCTGCCACCCTAGAGGAGGAGGGACCGTCCGCAGGGGCCGCGGCGGTCCCTCCAGTGCAATTAGGATGTGACCGCCAGCCTGGCGGTCACATCCTCAATATTTAACATTGCAGCGGGTGCTGCTTGAAGCAGCACCCACCGCAAGGTTAAATATGCATGCTTAGCATGTGCATGCACAAAGCGGCAGGCACCGCGCGGTGCCTGCCACTTCGTGCACGCATATGCAGGGGGGTACCATAGGTACCCCCCATGTACACCCCCACCCCCCCAATCTCCCTGGGGGCCCGCAAAGGGCCCCCAAAGAAATCACCGTATGCCTTTCCCCGGCGGAGAATCCGCCGTGGAAAGGCATCTGTTTTCCGCCATCCTAATATGGCTGGCGGTGTCTGATAGACACCGCCAGCCATGTTAGAGCTTTTCCGCCGCGGTCGGAAGGCGACCGCGGCGGAAGAGCTGCGGACCGAATTTGAGACCCACCGCCATCCTAATTCGGCAGTGGGTCTTTTGTGCCTCCCCGGCGGTTTTCCCGCATCCTCCGGGCCGGCGGTGGCTTCCGCCGGCCCGGTGGATACGGGAAAACCGCGATCCTAATGTGCCCCTATATGTACAAGAGTTTCCTGTGGCCATCCACAAAATCTACATCTGGAATCCAGCCACTGTTTGACCCAAGATCGAGTGTCCTCCTTTGTTGGGTTTATTCCCATACGTAACCTTAAAAACATTTTTTTAAACTTTGCAGAAAAATAAACATTTAGATACGGCTGAACACGCGGGGATTGGTATGAATTGATCACATACCATGCATATTGTTCCTCAGCTAATGCAATTTTACCCAAGTTAAACGATTCAGCTTTAATATGCTTTTTTAAAATTAACTTACAGTTGGGCATTTTCAGATCTGGCAGTTCACTTTGCAGGCCGATATATTGTAGGGAAGTTAAAATATAAGATCTCCATTTGGCCATGTAAACAGATTTGTCAAATTCTTGCCAGCAAATATTCCCTAAAAATGCTGGGGCTGATGTTGACAATGCAACCATACATTTAAAAAAAGCTCCTTTTGATACCAGGCACTGTCTTTGGAGACCAAATTCCAATCTTATTGCTGCATGACACACTGACCTGGCAATCCCAAAGGTTGCTTTAAAGACCTTAACAATCAGTAGCACCTTCACATCTTTCCCTCTAGTAATGGGGGAACTATAAATGAGGGTTGGTTGTAACTTGGCTTTGATTACTTTAAGAATAAACTCATATGATTGACAGTTCAGTAATTTTTTTAAACACTGACTCCGCTTCTTTTGATGCTATGGAAGCATTTGGGACAACATTGATGTCATCATATTCAGACAGAGTAACTTGCATTGGCCAGGTGGATGATGCACCTGGTATTTCCTGGTGTTCAGTTTCTTTGAACTATAATGTCTATGGATTACGTTTATTGCAGACTGATTCTTTTAAACACCAATAAAGCAATGGTTATGAGCAAAATTGTTTGAAGTCGTTTTTAAAGGGAGTGCTAGTGTCACCTGATTATCTTTTTTTTTTTTTTTTTTTTTTACTTTCCATATGCACCTCTGTGAACCCATAGAACCAAAGATAGTGTACGACGGGAATCCCACTTGGGCTATACTTCTTGTTCCAGACCCCTCTGGAGTATTGCTGGACCCGGGAATTCATTAATGAAAGTTATGTTCATTGTGAAGGGGTACTTTTATTTACACTTTGAGCTCAGATGTTTCGTCACAGAACCAAAACAGAAAAATCTCTTTACGGTTTTAGTGAAATGTCTGCATTATTAGGATTTTAAGTATCTGAATTCGGTACAGTGGTCCCTGTGACAGGCAGAGAATCCCCATCTCATGTACAGACAGGAAGTTTCCACCCTATTAC
Source organism: Lissotriton helveticus (assembly GCF_964261635.1). Lineage (NCBI taxonomy): Eukaryota > Metazoa > Chordata > Amphibia > Caudata > Salamandridae > Lissotriton > Lissotriton helveticus. The sequence continues at coordinate 344,901,757 of NC_136067.1, read as the reverse complement.
AATAATTAGGGACTAGCAGTTCACACTTTTCACATCCTGTCCAGTGTTGTCTGCCTTTTTATTTTGTTTTCTGGAAGCCTTTTGAGGTTTCAACGGAAAACCAAAAATGACAACTGGAGGATAATCCCCATAACACAACTTGAGTGATGAAGAGGAGCATCAGGCTGAGCCAAGCACCACCTCCCAATCAGTTACATGGGACTTTTTTAATTAAACAACCTGTGAGGTTGTCACAAAGGTTCTGCAAAGGTTGTCACATGCAACCTCTGTCACAAGTAGTTTTTAGAGGTTCTGCAAGGAAGTATTATTTCGATACCATTTGGGATTTTGAGGCACCTGAAGGTGTGGCACACCAAGCAGATTAATGCTGCAAAAAGGAAGAGGCAGAAAGATGAACATCACTGCACAGTGTGCAGCTGTACGATAGTGCTCTTCCTGATACTACAGCCCCCTCCACATGGAATTAGAACTGCCTGTATGACCACTGCACCCTCTTCTGTAAGGATTTGTAGCAGCGGGGAAGCAAAGTTCCCTAGCCAAGGATCAGATCTTGAATGCACACAAGTAGGTGTGCATAAAAAAGTCATTCATTTCTTGGTTGATGTCAAGTTTTGATGACCCATTTGATGTTTTTAGTTAAATCCCCGACACAAATTTCAAAACTGAAAAATACATTTTAAAAAGTAAACAAACGTTTCTTGTTAGAAACCATCTGTCCTGGTTAAAAGACAGATAAATTATGGATGTTGCTTGTCATGTCTGCCTATTAATATTAGTATATCCCTATACTCTGGCAGAGCAGGCAACAATGACCATTAAAGACCCTCTCCACTGTTATAGGTCCAAGCTAAATACAAACACCAACAACAAGAGACTAGGAATCTAAAAGCTGCAGCAAACTGCTACAATGACCTTAAAAGGTACAAGAACATTATGCTTTGTGAGGACAGAATGTCCTGTCCTGACATGCCTTTATAGCCTGCTTTAGCAGGTTAAACTGGCCTCTAATTTCCCACACTAGAGTAATTGGCCCGAGCTAACGGCGAGTGCTTATAAGATGAGAGTGAGATTTTAATGACTGGTATAGGCACTCTGAAAGGCTATAAGACTGCTAGAGCATTCCACTTGTAAGAGCTGAATTTTCTAATTGACAAAAAAGCCCAGGAAGATGTAGCAGGCGTTAGACCAAACAAATGTAATTACCCTCCACCCCTCGAGGACAGGGGAGAAAGAACCAAGCTCAGCAACGAAAGGCAGTGGCACCACAGGAGGAATGGCAACGTATCAGTGAAGTTGAGGGATAAAAACTGGCACGTGAATGGCACATGAATGAACAGGTGTGAGGAAGGAGGGGCAGATTTGAATGGCAGTTGTAACATGGGGTTAGCCTGTAGCTAAGGTCTGTGTACAATCCTGCACAGACAGGCAAATCCCCTGCTGGAGGCTAATATTTGCTGCACACAATGAGAGGTTGGGTTCAGGCGCCGTGTCCATCCCCCACAGGCAGCCAGCCCCCCATTGTGCATCACCTTTTACCTTTGACCATGCACAGTTTGGGGTTGACTGCAGGTACTGAACCCAACCCTCTTCCCATAGGCAGCCAATCCCCACACAAGAGACTAACCCCCACTGCACATTTCCTTAGGCAGAGGACAGCTAGGGTTGAGTGCAAGGTCTGGCTTGTGACCAAGTGCTGCGCCTACCCCTGTGGGAGACAAATCACCTGATATGTACAGGTTTTAGCCATGCTAAGTGTAGATATTGGCACAGTGCCTGGGCTGCAGTTAGAACCTGTTACCAACCTCCCACTGGCAGTAAATACCCCGACGGCCAACCAGCCCTCCCCATGTACTACCTTTGGCAGTGTACAGCATCGGATTAGGCTGCATCCAACCCCCATTAGAGGCCATTCCTCTGCTGCACCTGGCCTTTAGAGGTGTGCAGCATGGGGTTGGCTGCAGGGGCCTGTGTTCAACCCCCTATGGATGACCAATCCCCCAGCAGGTGCATATGACCTTCGGCCGTGCATGGAGGGTGTTGACTGTGCAGCCTGGCCTGCAGCAAGGCCCTCCACCGACCTCAGGCAGATGCCCAACCCGCTGAAGCAAATGGCCTTAGGCTGTGCATTGGGTGGGGTTAACTGGAGGTCCCAGCCTGCAGTCAGACCATCCACCCAACACTCCAATGGTGGCCAATCCTCCACAAGCAACCAATGTCTCTCTGTGTAGAACCTTCAGCCCTGCACAGGGTAAGGCTGTTTGAGGAGCCTGCACCCTACCCCTTCTGTATGATGAACCCACATCATTGTTGTTATTGTTATTGTTATTTTTGATTTGTATCGCGCCCATTCACCTGCAGGTCTCTAGGCATCTAGACATTTGGCAAACCCTCCATGGACCCTGACATAATATTTTTCCTATTATTATTATTTTTTCTGCAGTACCACTTACTTCCCAGGCGCCACAGCCAAGATTCACTTACATGGTACCCTAAGACCATGCAAGGCTCACTCACTGATTGAGTCACCATGTCCTGTTATAGTGGTCACAACATTTCTGTTGAGGTTCTGTCCAGCCAATCAGAACCTTGGGTCTCCTGGGACTGATAGTCCCAGTCTTGCCGAACCTAGATGATTTATGGGGAAAAAAGCTTCCTCTGTCAATTAGATCACTCCATTATTTACGTTTTTGTTACCATGGTAATCCTGCAGAACTACAGTGAAAACAACCATCCAAGTATGTCTAGTTTTGTAACCATTTCAAGCCCACTACAGGACCTCCTTAAATGGAAATTTCTCTAAAACAGCTAAATGGATTTACACCAAACAGCAAGGTGCTTATCACCACGGTGTGGGCAGGGACCATGACAATATTAGTAAGAAATAGCATCAGCATATATCGTTTATGCATTTATGCTATGGGATTTTTCATGTGTATTTGTTTCAGCAAATGCTTTTAAGTAAAACTCTTTTGTGAGGGGCTAAATTGGTGCAGCACAGTAAAGTCACATGCAAGAGATAATGTGACTATGGAAAGGGGCGACCACTCGGTCCCCCCGAACGTATGGATGGGTGCCCCGAACCTCCCAGGAAGCCATTTTGGGCGGGGTGGGCGTAGCCCGGCTGGTATGCCCGAAGCGGCGTAGCCGGGGTGCGCCTTCCCCCGCCCAAGAGGGGTTGTCCTAGACACCTCAACGGAAGACGACCACGCCCCGTAGGCGTACCGGGGACGGGTACACGCCCTCCCGCAGAAGAATAAAGGAGCGGGAATCCAGAGGAGCGTCCTCTTGTTCCTCGGATCGGAAGGCTGCACCACTCGTTGCCCGTGAGCCCTCGACGGAACAAGCAGCAATTTTGAACTTGTTAATATTGTTTTTTCTCTTTCAGTTTCGAGGGCTCACAGATTTCAGGACCTCGTGGATCGACCAAGGGCGGAAGACACGAAACCATGCCTAACAAGAAAGCAGGAAAGGGTTCCGAGACGGAGAGGGTGTTACGCCTGTTGTCGAACCAGATGGCTTGTATGGACCGAAAGCTCGGACAAGTCCAATCGCTCGGGAGAGGTCTAGCGGAGGTGAAGAAGCAATTGGCCGCATTGAACGACCCAGGTCAGCCGAAAAAGGTGATAGGCCCGGCCTTGCCGGGAGTCGTCCCCGGGGTAAGAGGGAAGCGGGTCAAAGAAAGGGCGGTTTCGGGGGGGGTCCCGGTCCCAGAGGTACCCTCCATCGTCCCCCTCGTACCGGCTGGTAACCCGGTTCAGGAACCAGATTTAGGCCAGCCTATCCCGGTGGTGATCACCTCGACCGAGGATGATGAAATGCCCCCAGAATTGGCCGCACAGTTGACGGCATGGCTCAAAACAAAGGTCGGGGCACAGTGACCCTGGGAGATCCGGCCGAAGAAGCCAGAGTATTAATAAAGCAGTTGCGGCAATCGAGAGATGTCGCAAAGGCGAGTGTTCCTCTTGTTCCCCCACAGGTGGCACCTGGAGTGCCAGCAGCTGGTCAGGAAAAGACGGCGGCAGCAACGGCCGATCCGGGTAAGCTCGCATTGCCGATGGCGGGGGAGGGCTCAATACCCTCAAGGCGGGAAAAGGTTGCACAGCACATTCCCATGGCCACGAAAGAGTTAATATGGGGAGACAAGTATGTCAACATGTTTTCATTGTTAACTGACCATCGCGAGATGGAGTATGCTAAAACGCAGAAAGATTTGTGGCACCCGAGTGTCTGGCGCGCCAAGATGGCCGAGTTCAGGGTGGACGAGACAGTGACGAACTGGGTTAAGGCCTTCTCTATATTTACCGCAGTGATGGGGGAACGTAAACCCGAGGTTATGACTGATTTGATTTGCTATCAGAATCGCATTATGGATTTCTATTCAATGTATGAGGGGGAAGAATGGAAAGGCTATGACATGAAATTCAGTAAAGCAAAAGAATTTGACGCTTCTTTGTCTTGGGATTGTTTGGACTCGGTGTCATGGCACAAGCAGCTCCTGCCAGGGGCGACAGGTACGTCCTCGCCAGGCGGGAGCGGGTCCGGAGTGGTCCGCCAAAAGCCCGGGGTGCCCTTTCGGGCAGGCACAGGGGGGGGCTACCAGCCTAGAGTTGGCGGGAATGGCGGAAAAGGGGGGGTCTGTTGGGGCTTCAATAGAGGCAACTGTAACAGACCACAGGGGACATGCAAGTTTAAGCATGTGTGTGCCGGCTGTGGGAATTCCTCACACCCGGAAAGTGCATGTAGATCAAAAATTGGCGGGACGGGGGGTAAAGGCGGGTCTAAGCAGGAGTGAGGTAGAGTTTTGTGACCGATTGCCTACACCCGTTGATCTCATGGTTATGATTCCTTGGTTAAACAAATACCCTGATCATGTATCCGCTGGGGTGTTGAGGAAGGGATTCTTACATGGCTTCCACATCCCGGCGGGGGATTTTCGGGGGAACTCCTTTTGTAGAAACCAGTTATCGGTACAGCACAACCCAGGCGTGGCAGAAAAGAAAATAGCAAAAGAAGTCAGTTTAGGGCGAGTGGTTGGGACCTTTCGTTGCCCGCCGGTGGCTGAGTTCATCTGTTCCCCGTTGGGGGTTGTCCCGAAGAAGGACCCAGGGGAGTTTAGACTCATACATAACCTTTCTGCTCCTAGGGGTTCCTCGGTGAATGATGCCATTGACCCAGAAGTTTGTGCAGTACGATATGCATCGTTCGACGATGCCTTGGCCATGTTGAACCACCTAGGCCCTGGGGCGCTGATGGCGAAATGTGATATCGAATCAGCGTTCCGGTTGCTTCCGGTGCACCCGCAGGATCAGCGCCTGCTAGGTTTTGCATTTCAGGGAAGTTATTACATGGATAAATGCATGCCCATGGGTTGCTCCATTTCTTGTGCGTATTTTGAAATGTTTAGCTGTTTTTTAGAATGGGCATTCACCGAGGCTACAGGGCATAGACATGTTATGCATTATCTGGATGACTTCCTGTTTTTGGGGGCAGCCGGTGATACGAACTGCGCGCAGGCGCTGTATGATTTCTGCATCCTCATGAGTGAATTTGGAGTCCCATTGGCACCAGGTAAGATGGTTGGACCATCTACTTCACTGGAGTTTCTGGGAATTGAACTCGATTCTGTGGAGGGGTGTTTCCGATTGCCAATGGAAAAAGTGGTCAAGTTTCGGGCTTCCTTGATGCAATGCCTGAGTGGGGATAAAGTGACCCTGCACCAGTTACAACAAACAGTGGGTCAGCTTAATTTTGCCTTGAGGGTGATGCCTATGGCCTGCCCCTTTTCGCGCTCTATCGCGCAAGCTATGGTAGGTCTCAAAGAGGGTCACCACCGTACGAGACTGTCAGGGGAGGTTCGCCAGGATATGCGTATTTGGATGGCATTTCTGGTGGACTTCAACGGTCGAGTCGTGTGGAACGCCCCGCCGGAATCTTCAGATGAACTAGGTCTATGGACCGACTCAGCAGGGAGTGTGGGTTTTGGCGCCATCTTAGGTAATCGATGGTCGGCACAAACATGGCCAACATGGTGGCACTCCAACGGTCTCACAAGTAACATTGGTTTCCTGGAGTTATTCCCCATCTGGGTTGCTCTGATGACATGGTCTGACGACTTCAGGGACCACTCAGTGGTGTTTTGGTCTGATAATATGACTGTTGTTGAGTGCATTAACCAACAGGCAGCACGCTGCAAATTGATCTTGAGATTGTTGAAAGAAATTGTGCTGCTTTGCATGAGATTGAATGTACAGTTCAGGGCGAAACATGTGCCAGGTGTACTGAATCATGCGGCTGATGCACTCTCTCGTTCACATATGCAGGCATTCAGGGGTTATCTACCCACAGCGGACCTAGAGGCAGCACCATTCCCCGAAACAATATGGCTAATCGGTGCCCCGGATTACAAGACCTCGTGGCAGCGAGTTTAGCCCCCAGGACAAGGAAAGCATACGAAGGAGCGTTTCGTTCCTATTGCACATATTTGGGTCCCACAGAGAGTCAGAACTGGGGTCAGGAGGAATCCTTCCTGGGGTACTTGGTAGCGCTGCACAGAGAGGGCCGATCAGCGGCAACGTCCAGTAGGCATAGGGCGGCCATTTCATTCATGGCCCAGGTACACGGCATAAAAGACCCTACAGGTTCCTTTTTGGTGAAAAAAGCCCTTCGCGGCTGGCAGCGCCTTGAGGGTTGCAAGCAAGATACGAGGCACCCGATTGGCTTAGACAGACTGTCTCTGCTTTTAGCAAAGCTGGATGAGACGTGTTTCTCCCATTTTGAAGCAGTTCTGTTCCGGGCAGCGTTCACATTGGCATTCCATGGGGCTATGAGGGTGAGCGAACTTGTCGCAAGGAACAAGAGAGATATGGAGGGAGGCTTGTGCAGGGATCACATCCAAATAAGGGGTGATTCGATGGTGATCGTGATAGCCAGGTCCAAGACTGACCAGTGGGCTATGGGAAACAGTGTGGTCGTACAGCGCAAGCGTGGGTCCCCCATCTGCCCGTTGAAGTGTGGGGAAGACTATTTGGCGCTAAGGGCGGCCACATGGGGGGGGAGTTTGCTCCGACACAAGGATGGCACTCCACTGACGAGATTTCAGTTTCAGAGGGTGCTAGCACTGTCAATCGCTGACGCGGGCATGGACCCGTGCGATTTTGGGACCCACTCCTTTAGGATAGGGGCTGCTACTGAGGCTACAGCCAGGGGTCAGAGTGCTGAGGAAGTGAAACAATTGGGCCGTTGGTCCTCGAATTGCTTCAAGAGGTATGTGCGATTGCACATGTTGTGAGTGATCAATTGACATGCACTCAAGTTTTCTGTCTTTGTTTACTTTACAGTTTCGCGAGCCTGCCACGCGGGGCGGAATTTGAGGTCGACCCAGCACCAGGAGACCAGCGGTCAGAGGCCACCGACTGGAGAGAGGATGGTATGGGTCGTGGGCCACTCATACGTGAGGCGCGCCGGCAACGTATTCAAGGAAGGTGACGCGATTCACGCACCTGGGGAATACGGGTTCAGAGTGTCCTTCCATGGGAAGGGTGGGCTCGTTTTTGACCACTTTGAATCATTTTTCGAGGGGCTCCTAGGGCGGTATAGCTCACCGCCATCTGTAGTCATAGTACACCTGGGAGGCAACGACTTGGTGACACTGGGTAGACGAGTGTTACTTGAACGAATTTTGTCGGCGGTTAGCTGGTTGGCTAAAAGAGTCCCGGGGTGTACGATTGCCTGGTACCACATGATTCCTAGGAAGATGTGGCAGGGGGGCCTTTCGGTGTCAGCACTGAACCATTCAGTTAAACGGGTCAATAATAAAATAGGTAGATTGTTCCGTTCTGCGCAGTTGCATAACATTCCTCATGGGTGTATTCGGGGGTGATCAAATGTATCTGAACGATGGGGTTCACCTGTCCAGGGAGGGGAATGACTTACTCATAGGAGACTTCGTAGCATGGCTAAGGGGTTTGAGGAAGCATGACCTTTAGGAGGATTTGGGGGGACCGGATAGTCGGTCAACTATCCGGTCTGTGGCGGTAAGGTCATGATCGGTGAGCAGTAATTTCAAGGTCCCTAGAGTGGGGCGCCACCCACAATGGATGGGAGCGCCCGGGGGAAGACGGCCATTGGCCCCTTCCACGGGGAGGCGGCACCCACTAAGGATGGGGCGCCTAGGGGGAGATGGCCATGGGGCCCCTCCCAGGGGGGGAGGCGGTTAGATGCCCCTCCTACTAATTTCCCGGGGCCGGATATCCGCGACGGCGGATAGAGAGTGTGGGGATGGGGGGAGAGTCCACGCTGTCCTTCCTACAGAGACCTCATACGGGAACTCGGACGACCCTTAAGATGGCGTCGAGTAGAAAGGGGGCCCCCACCACGACAAGGGAAGTTACAGTTGGCAATGAGGGTACAGTCCTCTGCGCATGCGCCGCTCACACCGTGAGGGCGGGAGTCTGGTAGTAGGGATCTGACACCGGTTAAGACCTTGCCGTTGGCCCTTAATGCTAGGATGTACAATTTGAGTTAGAGTGTATGCATTTTCAGGATGTTAGCCAAAAGTACATGACTGCATCGAAATGTAATAAATGACAAATTGTACATAATGCATAATGATGAAACTTTTATTTAATGTTTTAAATTTTGTTTCATATTTTAATAAATACGGCCGGGAGGGTGACTCCCTCCCGCCTTCCAAAAGTTCAACTATTGTCCGACTTCCCATTCTTGGGGAAATGTGTTGGGAGGGGGTGGCGGGCATCCCGGCCATATGGAAAGGGGCGACCACTCGGTCCCCCCGAACGTATGGATGGGTGCCCCGAACCTCCCGGGAAGCCATTTTGGGCGGGGTGGGCGTAGCCCGGCTGGTATGCCCAAAGCGGCGTAGCCGGGGCGCGCCTTCCCCCGCCCAAGAGGGGTTGTCCTAGACACCTCAACGGAAGACGACCACGCCCCGTAGGCGTACCGGGGACGGGTACACGCCCTCCCGCAGAAGAATAAAGGAGCGGGAATCCAGAGGAGCGTCCTCTTGTTCCTCGGATCGGAAGGCTGCACCACTCGTTGCCCGTGAGCCCTCGACGGAACAAGCAGCAATTTTGACCCACCCACCAGCCCCTTATGGCAAATGTTTGGAGAAATAAAGTCTTGCAGAGAGATGGAAGTATAGGCCTTTTTCCTTGGTAGAAAGAATGAAGGAATGTTGAGAATGAAGATTGACCTTTTGCAGAGATGTCTTCTTGCAGGAAAGAGCAATTGATGGCACAGTAGGATGATGTCGAGTTTTTCTTTCCTTAGTAGGTAAACAACTGCCGTATTTATTTGTCGGGCGGTAAGGTCATGATCGGTGAGCAGTAATTTCAAGGTCCCTAGAGTGGGGCGCCACCCACAATGGATGGGAGCGCCCGGGGGAAGACGGCCATTGGCCCCTTCCACGGGGAGGCGGCACCCACTAAGGATGGGGCGCCTAGGGGGAGATGGCCATGGGGCCCCTCCCAGGGGGGGAGGCGGTTAGATGCCCCTTCTACTAATTTCCCGGGGCCAGATATCCGCGACGGCGGATAGAGAGTGTGGGGATGGGGGGAGAGTCCACGCTGTCCTTCCTACAGAGACCTCATACGGGAACTCGGACGACCCTTAAGATGGCGTCGAGTAGAAAGGGGGCCCCCACCACGACAAGGGAAGTTACAGTTGGCAATGAGGGTACAGTCCTCTGCGCATGCGCCGCTCACACCGTGAGGGCGGGAGTCTGGAAGTAGGGATCTGACACCGGTTAAGACCTTGCCGTTGGCCCATAATGTTAGGATGTACAATTTGAGTTAGAGTGTATGCATTTTCAGGATGTTAGCCAAAAGTACATGACTGCATCGAAATGTAATAAATGACAAATTGTACATAATGCATAATGATGAAACTTTTATTTAATGTTTTAAATTTTGTTTCATATTTTAATAAATACGGCCGGGAGGGTGACTCCCTCCCGCCTTCCAAAAGTTCAACTATTGTCCGACTTCCCATTCTTGGGGAAATGTGTTGGGAGGGGGTGGCGGGCATCCCGGCCATATGAGGATAGCTGTTCCCATGTGTTAAGTGATTGTTAAATATAATCTTTGAGGCTGTAAAAAGTGTGTTTCTCGTGACACCTTTGCTGTACTACTGTAGTAAACCCACATTTGACCTTTTCACAGAAGTAATAAATGTGTGAATGTGTGTTTAATAGTACCATTATTCTTAATACCATGTATTATTGGGTCTTACTTATTTTTACTTCCATGGCACATATGTATTGATGCTGCGGCGACGAAAATAAGAACAGACCAATAACGCATGGCCCTACTATGACACACCAGTAGAAAACTAATCTTCCTAGCTTCAGCTTTTATGTAGATTCATCACACAGTGCTAAACATATTAGCAAATAAATTTGCCATTCTCCTTTTAACTGCTTTACACCAAACTAAAATGGTGCACTTCTGAATATAGTTCTACTTTCATGCCAAGTTTGATGTAAATCCATTCAATGCTTTTAGCTCTGTCTTTCAGCAAAATCTCCCATTCCAGATAAAATTAGATATGGCACCATTTTTTCTAGCAGACGGATCTTTAAGGAAAGGGGGAGGTTGTGTCCAAATAAGCGCTGGGTAGGACAACGTAATCACATAAATCAAATGAAGGGAACCCAGTCGCTTTCTATTTCTGCTGCATATCTTACTTTAAGCAGATTACACCCAACGTTTTTGAATTCGTGGGTGTTGTAATTTATTTATAACCACATTTACAAGTTGCTTCACTTGGATCAACCAGTGTAGTAGTCCAAGGGTTTGTTTGTCAAACACCAGAGGCTAGTATTTATGTACAATTTTTACAATAAACGTTCAAACAAACAATTAAAGGACAAAACTATACATTACAATACATGTTTACATATGTTTACATATAAAATACAACAAATTGTAATTGAACCCTACTAACGATTTTTACCACCAGGCCGTTACTATGTAGCTTCAGTGTAATTGGGGACTGGTTGCGCCAGGGCATGCCTTTTTCATGCACATTTATGTGAAAAATCACTACATTCAACTGGTGGCCCTTAGCGCATTAATTGTTCAAGAACAAATCAAGTATGAACAAGCCAGAACAAATCAGGTATGAACAAGCCATTAGATAGAGCAGCTGAACCATACCTGAACTGTGGCAATATATGTGATTGTGTTTATGTGCGTGTGTGTTTGAGTAATGACAATAAAGACATTTTTGCATCATACAACATTAATATCCAGCCATGTGATGTCACTTCAAACTAAAATATGGAGGTCCCTCTCTGCAGCCAATTCTATCGGCTTTTAATGAATTGGTACGCCCACAGTTCCAATATGGTGTAGAGGTATTATATATGGGAGGTAAATCAGATTGGACCTTAGAAGAGGGCAAATGCGTCAAACAGCTCCTTGCACTCCCCTCATCAACAATGAAACAGGCTGTCCGAGTGGAATGTCATCTTACAGCCTAGAATTTCAGGGGTATGCAAGTAGTATTACATTTTTGGCAGAGAATGACTGGAGAGGGGCCCGCCAAAATAGCAAAACTCTGTAAAAAAGAAATAGAGACTAGCTAATTAAATTGGGCATCCCAAGCTAGAATTAGGCTACTTACGTTGTGTGTCAAACTATCCCTAGAACTAGACCAATGGAGGTTGGGGCAGCAGATAAGTCGGCATTGCATGCTATTATTAATTTGTAGGGCCGAGAGGAAGATTTGGGTTATTTGAGGAGTAAATCGTCCTCCCGGTCCTTTATAAACGGATGGACCAACAATCAAATATTTCCCTATATTGAGGCAATGCCTAACCCAAAACTTCGAAATATTATCTTGAAATTTAGAGTGGGCCTGAACCCATGCAACAAAGATTGGAAGATAAAATCGGCTATGATGAATGAACAAGGCTTGTGCATAAGTGGATTACAAGTGAAATGCAAGGGCCCACATAATCTGTTGGACTGTTTGTGGTTCTTAGAAGAATGGAAAACTTTTTGAAACCCCTTTTAACTGTCTATGAAATCTTTAGTAGGGATCAAGCGCTTAGCTTGCTGATAAATATGAGATTTTTAAATGTGACATGTGCAATGGGAAGATTTTTAATTGCTATACAGGAGTCATTGAAGGAATTGGTTATATATTTTAAAAGGGGCGGGCAGAAATGTGGTGTTAGCCATGTTTGGGGATGCCCCGAGCCCTTGGTATTTATGGTGGATGTACCAATGTATACCTAATGTATAGGTGATTCCTTCCCCTTGCTGATGATGAACTAGGTACCCCCTATGGTCTGGTCGAGTTCCGTGTTTCGATTTTGTCAGGATTTTATTGTGTTTTATATTGTTTTTACCGTTACAGGCTTTGTACAAATCAGATTTTAATTTTATGCATTGCAGTACTTTTTTGGGTATATATGCCAAATAAAAATAAAATAAACGAAACAAATTACAAGAAGAAAATATTTTAAACACAATATTCAGGAGGCTACCACTATTTGATAACATATTAGATCCGCAGTGTGATAATTGACATTGAAGAATTGAGCACTACTTAAAAGCAACATGCAAAAGAATAAAAGATGAACAAGAACATTTTCTAATAATGAATTCAGTAGGCGATGATGTAGAGAAACAACTAATGAAATATTCACTTGAATAGATTCAAACAAAGAAAGGATGACAAACTGTGAAAATGTGCTTTTTTATCCACATAAAACAGACTTTGAGAGATATACTTTAAATATGGCCTGACAAGGAGTAGATTAATCCAAGGATGATTTTGCAATGCAACCAAAGAAACGAGTTACACAAATCAAATTTTACAAAGTAAGTAATGGAGAAGCAATAGGTCTTTAAAAGGGTGTCATTTTGCTTCTTTCTTCCAAGGGTTTCAATCTGCTTTGTTTCGGTTAATGTATTAAAGGAACTATTGGAATTATCCAAATTATTTCACATAGCTGACCCGGGGTTAAGAGTAGAAGCTCTTGCAATTAATATAGAAGCTATTTGAAACAAAATATTACAGCAAATGTGACATATGAACGCTAAAGAAAGATCTAAAAATGGTACATCAGTACAACTAAGTAAAGAAAATAAATTGGGCACATTTAGGAATATGCCATTTATGGGAAAACATGGCAGTGCAGCTAAAGCAAACACTTTGCATGTAAGGCTAATAATCAGATTGCAAAATCTTAAGCCTTCACAAAATGAAAAGAATGGCAGGACATACTTGTCAATTGGAAAGCTGAGAAGAGTCATATGGCACTTCTAATAACTGTTAAATGTGGGAACACAGTACTGTGAACCAACATAACACTGTTAGTGCATGAACAAACACATTCAGTTGAATTATAAGTTGGGTATTATGTTGGCTTGCTTGATAGTAGTTCAATGTGCAGCATAATGTGTGTGAATGAGTATGAAACAGCTATATAGATAGGCCTGTCAACTTCACATGCAGATGTATTTCAGTGGGGAGCGTGTCTACCAGTGGGAAATCTGAGAAACTTTCAAGATGTTATCACAAATCCTAATTGGTCTTTGAATGAAGAAATACATGTATATATACTTAATATACTGTTAAGTAAAACCGTAACAAACAAACATCATATTATTATTTGGTAACAATAAGATTAAAAGTTGAATACACATTATAAAATCCAAAAATACGAGCTAAATAGCAGTTCTAAAACAAAATTTCTGGTTGATGACAAAGAATCAAAATTTAGCCATTTAGCACCAAAAGTAAAGTCTGTAGTGTAAAAAGGCAGTAACAAAATGTCACAATACGTATTACTAATACAATAGCTAGTTTTCATCAAAATTCATTTGTACAGCAGCAATATAAAATAGACTTGAAGTAAAATCAGCGGCTCCTACTAGGCTATCTCTATAAATACGTTGTTAAACCCTACAAGGTGATATGATTTAGCCCCTTTAAGCTCGTCTCATGTTCTATGACTATTTCTTAATGTTTGGCTGTATGCAATGCAGTTAAAATGATTTTAACAAACTTCCCTGCCCTTGCTAGAACTTGGGCTGAATTAATAATGAAGCAGAAATCAGATGCTTCCCTGCAGTGGCTCAGGCCCAGATGTAGGTCGCCAATTACCGGTCGGTAACGGCCGATTTCGGCCGTTACTGACCGGTAATTGGTTTTCGAGATGTAGGGGCAAATATTTTACAGATTTGGTAAATTTACCGAAACGGTACATTTACCGATTCGGTAAAACCCAGATGTAGGTAGCACTGTTGACAGTGCTACAGTCCTTCAGAATTCGGTATTTTACCACCCAATCCAATTGGGTGGTAAAATACCGAATACAGGTGTGCATGCACATCTGTGCATGCACACCTGTGCCATCCATGTGACACACAGACATGCCCTTAGGGCATGTCTGTGTGCCACATGGCACACATGCCTGTATTTGGGGTGCTAGAGGGTGTCAAAGTGACACCCCCTGCACCCTTGCTGTAATCGGTATTTACCGAATCTGTAAATACCGATTTGGTAATGCCCATTGATTCCTATGGGCTTCAATGCCCATAGGAATCAATGGGCATTACCGATTCGGTATTTACAGAATCAGTAAATACCGAATCTTAACGATTCGGTATTTACCGATTCAGAAATACCTACATCTCCCCCCCTCTATTTTACCACTTCTTAAATACCGAATCGGTATGATTTGGTATTTAAGAAGTAGTAAAATAAAATTACCTACATCTGGCCCTCAGTAACTTATCCCAGTAGACCGGGACCAATAGGCGTCGACGATCATTAGGAAGATGAGGACAACATCACAGCAGGTGTATCGGAAGACATGTGGTGCCATGGCTAGGGTGACTGACTCTGGAATCTGGGGATCACGGTTCGATCCCCGGCACCGGTGGCAGTTTTGCCCAGCCCCATGTGACTCTGGGCAATAGCTTGCTTAATCTTCCCAATGGCCCCCAGCGCCTAGAGACCCTTACGTGTGATTGTGCGCTTTACAAATGTGTATTATTATTATATTACTCATGTAGATAATTACAGAGCCTACATGTTAGCTATCCATTCCTCCGTGCCCACAATGGATTAAAGTCATAAATTGCGAAAGCTAACAGCCTCATATAAATAATTTTATTGCGAGTCCGTGGTTGGAGGGAATGATTAAAATATGGTTGAGGTTTCCCCTTAATATACGAGGCGTTCAGAGCTGTGAAGAGTGGCTTTTTGAGAAGCCGAGCAATGTCTCTCACATATGACACTAGGATGATTTGACTCTTTATTGTAGTTTTCCATGCCAACAGGGGAATGATTGGATTAGAGAGGTTTATAATTTCTATCTTCAAGGTGGAAATGGTCAAATGCAGCCGTCTGTACCAGGGAGAGTGTTGATCCCTGAACAATGATTGCAGTTGTTCTTTTATGGATTGAGCTGGTGCACGCAGAGTATAGATGTAAAATTTGATTCAATTGCCTAGACAGTAAAGGTCTACACTTGCCAGACCCAGCTCATGTTTCAACCTGGCCCTCCTTGCATGCTAGGGAACTGAAAATATTTTCTTATAGGCCAATATGTGATATTTCTTGAGGAATGAGTCCCTTTTGCCTGGGAACGCCATGTGACCATAAGACAATGCCGGGAGCAGTTTGGCACGTTAGACCCTTAAAATCGGCTCTACTGTGGGGCTGTACAGATGCCGATTCAAGCGCCTCACACTATGTATAACCCCAGCTCCCTTGGGCCAAAGATGTTTAAGATGGACCACCTGGTTTGCTCTTTCATTAAACCAAACTCCCAGATAAGTGTAGCTGGTACAGGAGGCAATTTGTAGTCCACCTGCTAGCCAAGACAAGATTTTCTTTTTTTGATATTTCCCAAAAATCATAACTTTGTTTTGTGACTCATTCATCAGAAGATTATATTTATGTTGTATGTGTTATGGGCAGAAAGCGCTCTTTGTATTCCTGTTTTTGTATGATCCATGATGATAATGTCATCAGCATATTGCAATAGCTGTAGTTGTACGCCCCCCACTTTTAGGCCAACCAAGGTTGTGCCTGCCAATGCTTTAGGCAAGTCAGCAGTGTAAAAATTAAATAGTAGCGGGGCTAATACACAACCTTGTTTCAGACCATTTTTTGTTGCAATTTTTGCAGACACCGTAGTGGAGCTGGTTTTAATCATTACACAAGTTTTCTGGTGTAGTGACATCAGTGCAGAGAGGAATGTGGCGAGTATCCCCCAAGAATTTAGCTTGTTCCATAACATCCCTCGATCAACTCTATCGAACACTGCACTAAAGTCCACAAAACAGCAGAATAAAGGTAGATGATTAGCTAGAGTGGCTCTCCAGAACAAGTAGGCCAGCTCCATTATGTTATCTGTTGTAGAGCAGCCTGATCAAAAGCCTGACTGAGTACAGGGAAGGATACTATTTTCTTTGACCCAATTTTCTAGTTCTGCCAGCAGGACATGGGCATAGGCCTTAGCTTTGATGTCCAATAACGCTATTAACCTCTAGATTGCCCTTTTTGTAAATTGGATGTAATATTGAGCCCTGCCAGGTAGATGGATTTGTGGCGGTAAGAAAGGCTTGTTTAAAGAGCGGCGTGAGAAACTCTGCCCAAAAACATTGATTCGATTAAAAGACTGTAGCAGGTATTCCATTGGGTTCCCGCGCGCCGTCATTCCTCATACCGCTAATGATTTTGATTACTTCGGCTTCAGAAATGTCCGGACCGAGGGTATATTCATAGTTTTGTGCTTGGGACGAATGGGGGGCAAGCGGCTCCCCTGTCCCGCCGCAGTAAAGCTGTTTGATATGATTCACCCAGACATTCTCAGGTACTCCATTCTCCTTAGACTGGCCACTATTGCTGACTTGATTAATATATTTCCAAAATGAAGCTGGATTTTTTTTTCTTCGAGAAGGGAGACAACTTTGATCTTGGCATCCTCTATTCGTTTAGTGCGTTGCTCGGGTATTGAAAGGATCAGGGGCGGCTGGTGTACATGGGTGATATGGGAATCGCCGTGCCACCCTCGGGGATTAAAAAAAAAGTGAACTCGAACACCGAGCAGCTAGCAATAAAGTTTTCTGGCTGCTAGGTGGAAAAACATATGCAAATCTGTTTTTTTAGGGTTAGTAATTCCTTGCTGAGCTCTCAATCCAAGAGGATGTGTCTCTTACAGTATCACTCGTAGTCTCCAGTGATTCAGATAGTCCACAATATTGTATGTCCAAAATATAATCAATAATAACACAATAATGTTCAATAGCCACTTCAGCTAAGACACCACGGCTCGACGTAGATTTGAATTCCAGTTTATTCACACTCCTTCCAAATAAAGGTATATTTAGCGGCCAACACGTGTTTCGTCAGGCATTAATATCATGCCATACCGACTTCTTCAGGGCGGCAAGCCAAGAAGATGTATTAGCAATATATGCATATATGCAAATCATTGTTCAAAGTAGAAAAAGTTTTCCATTTAATCAAATCACCCTCTGTGTCAGGGAAACATAGTCCAAAAGTGATCATATTGAAAGAGGATACACCGAGATAAACAGTGCAAACCGAGGTGTCTCTAAAAGAAAATTCTGGACCCAAAGCCAAAAGCAAAGATCATAAATGTTGAAAGTTAACATTACCAAAGAAAAATAGTTTTGTATCCTTGGCAAACTATTTATTCCTGAGTATATGCGGAAGGATAGGAATCTGAAATGATATATCATCCTTACTCTCGCATCCCTCTCGGACCCATAGTGCACCAGTAAATCAAATTTAGAAAGTGTTACTCACTCTAATTGTCCAAAATTGTATGCATTTATCATTCGAGTTGTTTAACCAATGTCAGATCCACAGAGCTTTTAAGACAATAAAGTCCGGAGTATTACGTGTCCCCTGTAATAAACATAATCCAAGTAAGTTTCTAAGTACTATGCTGACCAATTTTGAAATTCATGCCGTAATGCAAAATTCCACTCACCTCAATTCAGGTGATTTTCGTACCCATATCAACTCCCGATTCTTGTATAACATTAAACTGGACTTCTATGAGCCTCGATCACTACCCCGGGTATGCGGCAGTCTGCTGGTAAATACATAGCCCAAATTAGTAAACTATTCACAGGTCAAGTTAAATGTAAATATTCTGATGCCCCCTCTTAGGGTATTTACCTTACTCCTACTGCGTGTACGCTATCTCCGATATTAAGAACGGCAACTGGCGTGTTCCCCAGGCGCCATATTGTTTAAATAAACACATCCGAAAACGGTAAAAGCAAACAACAACGGTCGCCATATTGCAGTGGTGATTTACCCATTACTATTTAACAGTCGCGAGGTCAAACCTTAGTAACAAGCTACATTACTAACGATTGTGGTTTAAATTTAGTTCTTGTGTAGCAAACCCTATGTTTAGTCTAATATTACAAAGTATGTAAAACAAAAGCATCCACATAGGGTACTACCATCATTAGAGGATCGTACTGATCAAAGGTGTAAAGGCACTGCAGTATCAATAATTACATAAAATATATAGAAGGGCCGGTGTTGAAATTTTAAATATCCTCCATTATAATTAATATTCAACATATAACATCTAAGCACCAGGCGAGTAATATCCCATCGGGGCATAACAAAAGAGTCAATACGGGTATTCGAACCCTGTCTGTTCCAAACTCGGGAGACAACTATCTCAGTAGATAGTACCATCTCGCTGTCGATGGTTCAGGGTAATATTCATTAATATATCAACAAACAACCTATTCCGCACTGCTAGGTCCACAAGGACGCAAACAGCAGGACAACTCCACACTCCGCAGAGACTCATCCGGAGTTATAAGTAACAATAGTTAATAAGGGAAAAGAAAAATCTTTATATTGGATAGGGATAGAAAAAAACGTAAAAGAGGATATTAAGTATAATAGGTCCACAGATTACTAGATATGACAACAGAAAGTAAAGATTAAAATCATGATTGATCGGTAATATACCAAGTTTGCAAAGATACTACCATGTGTAGTAACATGTTTAAAGAGAACATCAATTTAGACATCCGTACATTTGGTATAGTGGTTTTGAACTCTTAAACACTTAACAGGTGTTATTCGCTTTCAGGTACACTTATACATCAATTTGTAGTATTCATAATTAAAGGCAGGGTTAGTCACCTAGAAAAAATTGAAGTTCAGAATCTAAATTCAGACCCTCCTCAACGGCACGTGAAACCATAATCCATTTTGCTTCTTTTCTTCTTAATTTCAAGATTCTGTTGCCACCTCTTTACGAGTTCTCCTGGCCTGCCGGGCTTGCCAAGATAAGCGTTGTTGCCGCCCGGCCCTTTGCGGCTGGGCCGCACTTCCTCCCGGTCTCTTCCGGGTTGCAGTGTGCGTCTCCCTGTGGCTTGGCCGGTCTGGGGGACCCGCTACTTTGGCTGTTTGGTGGGTCCTGGGGCTCTGCTGGGTGTTGCTCCTGGGACCCCTGCCTGGAGTTTGGTTCCTGTTCAGCGGTCTGCCTAGCGGACGTGCTTCTGTGTGTATTGAGGGACAGGTATTCTCCCTGCTGAAAGTCCTGCTGGCCTCCTCTTCTTCCTGGTGCTCCTGATGCTCAGTTGGGTCGGTCCATGGCCTGGCCTTTCTGTGGTCTCAGTGGTCGTTTCTGGCGGACTTCTCCAGCCGGCGCTGTTCTCCTGGTGCACGCCTGGGCTGGCTGATGGAGGGGCAGTGGGCTTTTGGTGCGATCTTCCTGTCCCCTTGGTGAGTACTGCATAGCGGGCCGCTTTTTTCTCCCTTGTGGGCGACATGTGCTGGGTCTGGTGCCTTGGTGGACTTAAGCATCCACTGCAGGCGCCTATGTGCGTATTCATGGTCATAGGTTCCTGTCCCGGCGAAGCCTCTTCTCCTTTCTGGGGTTGTTAAGATAGGTGCCATTGGGTTGGGGTTCAATGTACATCTATTATTCAGAACCTTGTTACCCTGTTAGGTAACTTAAAAAAGTTACTTTTAGATCAAAACAGTACCTCAGAAACATGAGAAATGCAAAGGCATCACAGAGATTATTTGCATTATTATTAGTTAGCTGCTGTTGTGTTGCCATATTGAAAACACATGTCATCACTATACATAAATATTATATATGTAAACACATTTAGAATTTTGGAGGAATGGCTGTGCACTGTCAGTGACCTGGTTAAAGAGGGCATGAAACAGCAGAATCTGAACCATATATTCAAAGCTATTCCCCTCCCTAAATATGTTTGGCCCAGGGCTCCCAAAATCCTTAAGTTGGCCAGTTTGCCCACTCTTTTTAAAAAAAAAAAATCTGGCCGAGAACACACCTGAAACCCCCATAGGTTGGTCAGGCTTGCTCGCTACGCTTGCTGCGGTGCACTCCCAAACACATTTTACACCTCACCGCAAATGTTACCAGCCGCCACTGGAAAGGGTGCATTCCTGTTCTCTGTTTCTTGAGTGATGTGATGACATAGTTGAAGGAACGTATTAGGTATGATCTGTAGCAAGTCAACTGAACATCATAGCTACAAAGAATGTCCAACACTATGAAGGTCATTAGGATGGCGGGCGGACTTTGCCCGCCCGCCATCCTCACGGGGATTGGCACCGCCCGCCAAAGGGGTAGGTGTCCCGTGGTGGGGATTATGATGCGCCCGCCACAGTGGCGGGCGCATCCCTAATTTTTAACATTGTGGTGGGCGGTGCTCTCTGCACCGCCCGCCACAATGCTAAAAATGCATGTATGCATTTGCATACACGAAGCGGCAGGCACCGCGGGGTGCCTGCTGCTTAGTGTATGCAAATGCTGGGGGGTACCACAGGTACCCCCCGTGTGCACCCCCACCTCTTCTTCACTCTGGGGGCCCGCAGGGGCCCCCCATAGTGAAGACCGTCATCTAACCAAGCCCATTGTAATATGGCTGGCGGTGTCTAATAGACACCGCCAACATATTTATCCTTTTCCGCCCCGGCCGCAAGGCGACCGGGGCGGAAAAACGGGTAAAGCAAGGGGGAATTTAGGTGCAGATGGCGGGCGGATTGCCCCCGCCTGGCCGGCGGTGGCTACCGCTAGCCTGGCGGGGGCAATCCGCCCGCCATCCTATTGGGCCCCTAAGTGTTGGTAGGGCCAAAAAAAAGGCACAAAAATTACTCTACATTGAAATGAAGCTGTTCATCCAGTAATTCGGTACCAACGGAGAGTAACAATTTATTGCAAACCCAATTTGAAAAGGGGATTCACAGCTTGTAAGAGCAAGACCTTACTGATCCTGTCTTGGGACGCACTTGTTCGGTTTCCCCAAAAGTGGCTCTTTAATAAAAATGGAATGAAAACACTGTGGGGCATATTTATGACTGAAGTTCAGTCACTCTTGCACCATGCAATGTGGTTCATGTGTAATGCAAACCCAAAATGTGATTTTTTAAGTCACGCAAGGGCACATTGCATTGCTTCAAAAATCCAGAGTAACGTAAGTCAGCACAAATTCCTGCTCTGCGTTATTCTGCCCTGAGAAGGCATTCCATGGGTGTTCCCACGCAACGCCAATGGAAATTATGGACCTTCTCAGGACCTTCTCTGGGAATGCGGGAATGCAGGGGGGTGTTCTGACGCATGAAAAGGTCATAGAAGTGACACAGTGAAATCTATAAAATTTCACTGCGCCACTTCTAGGACGCAAATGCATCAATTTCTTACGCCTGCCTCACAGTAGGCGTAAGACTGACGCCGGCCTTTTCACATGGGGCTTGCGCCATGTGAAAGGACACATTGCTGGGATTGCGTCACTTTTGTGACACACTCCAGCAATGCGTCACTTTTGCGCCATACAGATACGTCAGAAATACTGACGTATCTGTAACTCCTTGCGCAATGATGCGTCATACTGTAAATATGACACAGCATTGGTGTTGCAAGGAGGGTGCAATGAAAAGTGACGCATCGCTGTTTTCACGCAGCGATGCGTCACTTTTCATAAATGAGGCCCAGTCGATTTTATGCAAGCATTGCTATTGCCCCACTATGTTCCTCTGTTTTCCAATGCTAACTACACATTTAAGAGAACTAAACTGTACTAACCAGTACAGGAGCTTTTTATCGGGCTAGAAAATGTGTTGATTCATTAAGAAAAACTACAGCGCGAGTAATGTCAGCAGAACAGAGTCCCTGATTACAAGTTGATCGTTAAGTTTGGACCCATGTTTAAAAAACTGATTATGCATGTGTTGCAATAACAAGTCTGAAGGGATTTAACACATCTGATCATTATTGGCTACGTTAAATACCTCAACATTAGTTAAATTTCAGCAGGCCACACCTGCAAATATTTCACAGGGAAAAGCATGCTGTATTTACCATACCATGCAGATCAATGTGCATTAATCACCAAAATCCACATTTTATTTTCCAGAAACTTGTAAAAGATGCTATTTATTGCACCTGGGAAATAACAAACCCCACTGTATAGTTATTTACCAGGTGTGATAAATAGCACGTATACTTGTAATCAGTTCCATAGTGCATTTTGATTCTTGTTTGTGTACTGAAATTAAATAATGAAAAATGTAAAACTGTGGAGTTGGACTGGGTGGTACATTGGCACAACACAAAGCAGGAAAAAGTTCTTCTAGGTCCACTTTGTCATACTCCTGTTGAAAGTAGATTGAATTAGAGCAAGCATAGTCTCAGGGTGAAAAACAGTGTCTTGCTGTTGTTTGGGGATATGAATATCATCATGTACGTCTGTATAAAAAACTATTTACCATTGCTTCACTATCTATAGTACTAACTATATTGTTAAGTGCTAAAGAGCAGATGCCTGTAAGAATATAAAGGTGGGGCACACATTTTATGGCGTATACTTATAACATTGAATACAAGACAGGAATGGATTTAACCCTGCTGATTATTATATCATGTCATGCACTCCCAATAACACTTTAACGGCCCCTATTCACAAAGGAAAACTTAAACATTTTTGTAAGTCTACTACTTTGAGGTATTCTCAAAGGTAAACTTAGACCAAACGTCAACGTTTATGACTTATGATATTCAGAAAAGGCATTTACGAGTAGTAACTTTACGTCTGCACTCGGGCAGAATCTCTGCCCGAGTGTGGAGATTCCACTCCTAGTGCAGAGATAGGAGTCTACTCTCCATATTCAAAGTGGAATCTACGCACTCGGGCGGAGAATCCACCCCAAGTGCCAATGTAAAGATACTACTCGTAAATGGTTTTGTGAATACCAAAGGACATAAACATAGACTTTGGTCTAAGTTTACCTTTGCAAATACCTAGAAGTAGTAAACTTACCCAAAAGTGTAAGTTTACCTTTGTGAATCAGGCTCTAAGTTTATAATTTGTCAATCAATTCCGGAGCAAATCTTTGAGTCTGATATACTAATAAAAACTACTGAGTGTGCCACATTCTAATAACTTTTTAAAGTGAAAATGTCAGACAAATGTAAGCCTGTTATGCTGCCAGCAAATTGTCCACATATTTTTTATACTTAGAAATGTTAGTTTTCAATCAAATTTAAAATTAATGTTTTTTAGGATGGTCTTTCCCTCGACTTTGCATGTGCTTTTCCCCTAAACATGATGGCATAGGTGAATACCTGATTGGCATATTTGTTCTACTGGTAAGTCCCTTGTAATGTGGTATACCATATACCGAGGGCCTCTAATTCAGATAAAACTAGTGTGGTGCAGCACTGATTGTTACTAGAAATTTCAAACACAATTTGTTTAAATACCAGGGTGCACTGTTCAAGAAATTGCCCTATTTGGTGCTATCAATCATTAACATAAGTGTGTGCTGCTGCGTGCAGGAGTTCACTTTTTAACTAACTCTTTTATGTTAATAATCCTAATTCATCACAAATTTCGTTATTTGTGTGATAATCAATCAACAAGAAAAACACTGTGAAATCTCACAAGTCATACCCATCTTTGACAAAATGTGTAATGTGATCAGCATGAAAGCAAAAATTACATTAAAGAACAAGAAGAAAAAAAACAACTAGAAGACAGAAGTTAATTCTCTGTATTCAATTTTCATAAGAGTACGATTTTCAAATGCTCAATTTGTACAGATTTGCACTTTCACAGATTCCAATCTTTCAGTAGTGCGTCCAACACTTCCCAATGCATTTCAGTGAGTGCACCTTCGTCAGGGGAGCACTGCAAAATTATAATAAAATATGTAATCAATGTTTTAAAAAAGGTTTTAAAAAAGCAAAACACAATTTTTTTTATATATATGTAGATTACTTTGAACATTTTCTTTTCTAGACATTTACGTTAAAGAGTTGTGTTTCTATTTACATTATATTACATTATTTCTCATGAATAGGTTTCACCAGCTCAGACATGTTCCCCATGCTCTATGAACAACAGACAACACAGTCAGTATGTGCACACAACCAGAGTGTTATGAACCTCTTTCCTGCCTATTTAACCATAGGTGAAGTTGCCTGAACGAAAAGGAGTGTATCCGATTCTAATGAAAAACCAATGATTGTGCCACCCACAGAAGTAGCCTTTCAAACAGTTTTCAGGCCTGCCACTGCAGTGCCTGTGTGTTCCATTTACTGCCACCTCGACTATCATTTAAAACTACTTGCCAATCTTTAAACTCACATTGTATTACCTATAAGTCACCCCTAAGGTAGGGGCCAAGTAACCTTAAGGGCAGGGTGCCAAGTAAGTAAAAGGTAGGACATGTACATTTGTGTTTTGCATGTCCTGTAAGTGACAAACAGCGTATTTCATTTCCCTCTACTGTGAGGCCTACACCTCTCATAGGCCAGCACTGGAAATTCCTTAACATACTTTTAAGCTGTAATTCCTGTCAGAAAGGAGTAGCTTCTTCATGTTTCATGTGGTTGGAATGGTTATGATAAATGTTCCTTAATGGTGAAGTTGAATTTAGCCTTACTTATTAGAAATGCCACTTTTAGAAAGCGGACATTTCTCTGTACTTACAGATCTTTTTGCTTCATAGCCTGTCTCCAATATACTTCTGGGCTGGGTGACAGCTACACTTTGTGCTTTCCCTCTAGACAGCCACAAATACCAAATGATACCAGTCGAGCTGGGTGTAACAGACAACGTATCTTCATTCTGGTAGCCTTCCTGAGCATGAAGGGGGAGAGGTGGTTCACACTTACAGCTGAATAAGCTTTGTCCTGTACTCACACAAACCACTGATTTACCCCCAGGGTTAGCCCGGCAGACAAAACTGGGTTGAAAAGGGATCATTGTGCACTTCAGAATTCATTATGTCACCCCCCATATCATAGGCACTTTTTGGTATAAATACTGGATCTCTGACTCCCTAAAATCACAAACTTCTGGATCTTGAAGTAAACCTCCGTCAGAAGGACTGTTGTGCTTCTTAAAAGACTCAACTGGACTGCTTTTCCGGAAGGGCTGCTTTTCTGCTGGTTTCCAAACTGTTTGCTGCTCCCTGACTGTGCTGAAGTAGCTCTGAACATTCCATCCCTCGAAGTGATCTCCATGGGCTAGCTGACTTGCCTCCTGTTTCTCAGGAACATGAAAGACTTCCTACAGTTCTGCTAGTGCTGCTGGACTCTGCCTTCTCTGAGTCCTACCTTTGCCTGTGGTGCCCTCTCCAAGTTCTGGGACTCAAAATTGGGTAATTGCAGGTTTTACCACATTGAGATTGACACAGCATGAACTTTACGCTGATCAGAATCACACATCACCTCTAACGCCAAAGCAGCAGCCACTCAGTGACCATGATTCAGCAGCCAGCATGGCTCAATGTCAACGGGCAGAGCAGTTTGACATCGATGCGGTGCCTGAATCACAATGGGATCAACGTGAAAGCTTCCATTGACGCCGTGGACTGGCCCTGATGCGCCTCCATCCAAGGAATGATACGTCAGCTCTTCTACTTGTCGCGTCTTCGATGTTGACACTTTGCTCCATCCAAGGTACTTTGTTAGCAGGACCGGTCTGAGTCCTGTAGCTGGCCTGCCACATTTGCAGTGCGCCTGAACTTTGCATTTACCCCAGTCTAGCACGACCTCAAGTAACCTTTCAGCAATATTGACTTCTAAGCTCTTTTTGCATTTAATATTTTTTAATTTCTATCTCGACTGGATGTTTGTCATTTAAAAACCTGTGTGGAGTATTTTTGTACTGTATTCATTGTATTACTGTGTGTGTGCTGCACAAATTGTTTGCACATTACCTTTGTAGATAAACCTGACCTATGCCAAGCTACCTGAGAGTGAGCATGTGTTATGTTATTGTGTATCTTGCTTACTCTGGGTAGAGTGGTGGTCTCTGCTTGGCCTGTGTACATATCTAAGCCAACCAGGAATCCCATTTCCAACAATTTTCCATGAAAGCAAATTGCTTAGTTTTAAGAGACACTTGAATTGTAATTCCTCAGTTGTTATGTAAAAACGTTGGTGAGATGGGAGACATGACAAATTGTCAAATATTAGTTTAGGACATTAGTACTTAGTGCAACAACATCAAACACATAAATCAGGAGCTCCATTTCAAATGGACTCTCTACAAGTTATACAGTTCCAAGGAACTATCATTTGTGTGGCATATCCTTCGAAGTATGTTGCAAAGAAGTTGTTTCACTTTAAAAATGGCAGATCTATTGTTAAATTAGGTACATCCAACACCAGAGACGAGGCGCTGGTATCCCAAAAATGTTACTACTCAAAATCAGGATACTGCTTCTTACACCAATGTGTGTGATTCTGTGATTCGAAGTAAAATAGTGGCACATCATCCAATCAGAAATATTAGTCCCCACAGTATCTTACTGTATAAATGTAATAGTGGAATACAGAAACCCAATGTATCAATTGCCCATACTTTGTGGATAGTATAAGTGGGCTGTTGTCAAATATGTGCTTTGACTATTTATTTTCTTGAAATTTGGGAAGATGCAATTTTGTAGTGATGTAGGTGAGCATGCATTTTTCATATGTATGTGGATGACACACAACTTTACCTGAAAATCACCTCCCCTGAAGACTTCACATCACTCAACTCTACCTTGACGAATACTCAAAACAGGCTAATCGAGAACCACCTCTAGCTCAACACCTCCAAAACGGAATTCCTTCTCATCACACCTCTTAATCACACCCCAAGATAGACCTCTGGATGAAACACCTAACAGCCTTCAACTGCTCTCCTTACATTATTGATTCAGCTAAATCACTTGAATCACCCTGGACATGCCCTTGAACATGTAGAATCATATTAGTAATGTTTGCAAGAGCGCTAATCACCATATGAGGTTATTCTGGATTCTCAAACCATTCCTTCCACAAGATGACTTCTAAGCAGGTGGTTCAAGCGCTTGTATTTACGAGGGTAGACTATGGCAGCACTACACTCTGTGGTGTCCCCAAATATACTTTGGCCCTACTAAGGGCTTCCTTGAATGCAGCAGCCATATTCATTACTGGCACACAAAGAAATGCTCACATATCCCCAGCCCTAAAATCCCTAAACTGGTTGTCTTACGAAGCAAGAATACAGCTAAATATTGCCTGCATGACTCACAGAGCCCTCTATTTTAAAACCCCCTGTTATCTGGCTCAATAGCTAGAATTATCTGGAGTGGGTAGACCATCACAAAGTAAACTCATGCCTCTTGAAACCACAGATTTTTTACAAAAAGATTACAAGCCACAGAGCTGTCTCAGGAGGAGAAGATCTGGAACTCTCGCCCACCGCAAGTCCACAAAATCACCTCTACGGCTTCTTTCAAAAAGGAAGTAAAAATAATCCTAATTATCAAGTTCCTGGCCAATGGCCATGGCTCGTCTGTTTACTCACCGCCCTCTGATTACTTTCTCTATTGGTCTAACACCGGTGAACCCCAGAGCTGCCTGCTATATGCATAAAAGTAATGTTTGTTCTTCTCTTAATACTTTATTTTCTTGCTAAATGTGATGTTCTTTGATACCCCCTCTGAGATTATTGCCCTCTAAGAGACTTGGCTAACGGCAACAAGAACACACAGAGAGATAATAATGACTGGTGATTTTAAATAATACTTAATCTATACACCCGATGAAGGTGAGCAATTGCAGCGGCTAATAAGCTCTGGCCAGTTCCCTCACCGTCGTACATGACAGCAAAATGACATGATTAGAACATGATTAGAATGGGAAAAAGCTGGTTCTAGCCTTGGAGCACCTTAAACTGTGAGTATTAAATGGCAGAACAAAAGATGATACCCCCCGCGATGGACTTACCAGGGCGCAAATACCCAGTCAATATTAGATTATACAATCCTAATTCTTCCATAGTTGGCCCTTGTGGGGAAATACATCACAAAGAACTCAACCCGTAGATACCAGTTACTTGAAGTAGAAACAAGCTTCCCAAAACTTCAGGCAGTCCCCACTGAGGTGGGCAACCTCACTATAACTAATTTGAAACATATTCGATGGTCACCAGAAACACTCCCAGAACTAATATTGCTAGCGAAAAATACATTTGAAACACACATCGCTCCAGGTAGCACTCGAGTCGTGAATTGGTCCATGTTCTCCAAAAATCTAATAAATCAAGCGCTCAAAATTAACTATGCATGAAAAACTAGGAACAACCCCCCTGTAAGTATCTGCTAAGAAAATAATTTAGAAAGGGGTCAGAAAAAACAAGATGCCAAAAGTCCCAAATCACCCTGGGGATTATATAAAGAACATCAGGAAGCTATATAAAAAGCAAATCTGGCAGGACCAGAGAGCAAAACAGGAGATATTCTGTACAAAGTTACTTTCCTGCGCTAAACAAACTAACAACAGGCTTTTCTGGGAACTAGTAATTGATACAACAAGATCAACACAAATAATTAAAAATGCCTCCGTAACTGAGACAGGATGGGTAGCAGACTTAAGTAAAACATGTGAAGACCCCACACCATTTGTTAAAAGAGAAACAGACAACAACCACAAAACTTTGGAGCCCAAACACTTGCAAAAGAACTTTACCGGACCACAAGACTTTAGTACCACCTTAGTTACGCCATTAGACCCTGACAGCCAAAGCCACTCGGTAGAAAACGTGTTCAGAATAATTAAATTGGGACGCAGCGACGTGGCTCCTGGCCCAAATGGCATCCCGCAGACCATCTTCAGGAGGGATCCTGACTACTGGGCAACGCCGCTGTCGGCGTTCTATAACGAGATCAGTACAACAAATACCCTTCCCATGAGCAGGAAAAGGTTAATAATCAATCCGATCTTTAAGGGAGGCACCAGGTCGGACCCGGCAAATTACAGGCTAATTGCACTTATTGATGTTGAAGACAAAATTATGCATCATTAATCCAGGAGGACCTGGTATAATGGTATAATACAAACAGGTTGATTCCATTCAACCAAACAGGATTCCGCAAAGGGTGAGGCATGACAACAAACATTTTAGCCTTGGCATAAATGCAAATGTCTGCAAAGAAAACCACAACTATGTTTTATAGATATCAACGCTGCATTTAACCATGTAAACTGTGGTTTGTTGAGGAGTAAATTACTGTAATTCAGCCTCCCGAAAACTATACTACAACCCATTATACAACTGTACATGGGCACGTGGGTCTGTGTAAAAATAGCAAATGGCACAAAACTGACAAGGAAAATACAAACAGACATATGATTAAAATAAGGCTATGTATTATCCCCCCATCTATTTAATCTATTCATGGCAGATCTCTCACCACGT
Organism: Lissotriton helveticus; assembly: GCF_964261635.1. Taxonomy (NCBI): domain Eukaryota; kingdom Metazoa; phylum Chordata; class Amphibia; order Caudata; family Salamandridae; genus Lissotriton; species Lissotriton helveticus. Next base: position 344,871,989 of record NC_136067.1, on the reverse strand, counting down.
TTGGACCAGATTAATTCACATCACTGTGCCTGGCTACACTGCCCATAATGCATCTCTCATATGCAGATGATATAGGCCTGCTTAGCCTATCCAGAGTTGGCCTTCAAGAGCACTCAACGAAGAATTAATGTTCTCTAAGGCTAATGCTCTGGAAATCACCATCACAAAAACAAAAACTATGCTGATCACGAATCGCCCTGGACATCAATATCCATACAAGCTGGGAGAAACTAACATAGGAATAGTCAGTACATTTAAATATCTGGGGGTGTATATATAGACAATCGATTGTATTTCCAATTTTATGAACACTGCCTGGAAAAAAAGGAAATGGCCTTATTTATGCAATCTGTGCCCTTTCAATAAAACAACAGGGCCCATCTTTTAGGCCGCTACTAGCAGTGATATATTTACAACAAGGGGTAGTGAGGGACAGAGTCTCTGAATTAAGCAGAATACTCTCACCCAGTCAAAAGATCAGGGCTAGATCCAACACCGTTTTTTAGCTCATTGCACCATACTAGCAGTGATGGCTGTGAAACTATTGCCGGCAGTAACTTACGCGAGCATAGCATTAAATGGCAAGGATACAAAACTTCTATACCCTCTGCAAACGAAGACGTACAAAAAAGTATTTCACTAACCTCAGAATGCATCCAAGGCTCAGGTACCATTGGAAATCAGACTTATCCAACAGGAGACAAGGACAAAATACGCCACAATTGAAACCTGGTACAAATTTTGGCTGTACCTATCTAACGTTTTACATGATACCCTGCGGAGAGCCCAGGAAGACTTTCCAAGTTGCTGCAAAATTTTGTGGCCTCAGAACACCTCCTTCCAAGTATTTTGCAGAGTGACAAACAAAGGGGCCAAGCTTCACTCCTTACTAGAAGACAAAAGTACATTAGCTAAATGGCCCCATGCCTGGATGGTTCTTCATTCCTATACATCAATATGGCTGGTGGAATACCTAAGTACAACACATTCATTTTACCTGAAACGAAAAGAAATGGCAATTAGATTTGGGGTATTACCAAGTTTGGCTTATCAACCTGCAAGGAAGTATAAAGGCTCCAAAAATGGAGCTTATATGGCGCAGCATAGCAAGATTTTCTCACCTCATTTGTGTTGCTCCTTTTTGAAAACTATCCAGGTTTTTCTATTAAAAAAAGCTTTTAATGATAGGGGTATTCGAAATTGCAAATCAGCCATTATTAAAGGTCTTGGTACAACAGATCCTCAACTGACCACTAATTGATTACATTTTTGTTACTTTCCGAAAAGATCAAATGGCCAAAGGAGATATATACTGCCAGTTTAGGTGAGCCCAACGATTCGCCAACCCTATTGAAAACCTAAGCCGCTGCATAAATGTTTTTAATACTGACATTTGATGAAATACCAATATTGTGGATGATTTTATGATATGGAATCATGCTCCGTTTTTAATTAGTTTTACATGAGATAATTTGTGTTTCTTGTCTATTAGGGTAAATAGTTATATGTTTTTTAGAAACATTTTAAATACCTGTAAATTGTTTGATCTTTGCTCTATCATCATATTCTTATTGTTTTAATTAACTTAAACAGTAAAGCTTTAAATTTGAAAAACAAATTGATATCCCCTCTGTCATTGTTCTTCAAATGACGCTGGTCCTTCCGTTTATTATTTCCTACTCTTCCAAAATATGAAGCGCTCTCATACCCGCCTGGGTCATGTTCGAACTATACAAAACTTTATAAATAAATACAATGCTAACTGTGGATAATGAGGCGGATAGATTCAGTGACAGAGAGGAAGAGAGGGAGACACAAATGAACTTAAGGTGAGTAAGATACTAAAGGAATGTGAGTTATCAAAACTAAAGGAGGAAAGGGGAGTAAGGAAAGGGGAGAGAGTGACAGGGAAGGGGGAGTGAGTGAGGGTGCATTCACGACACTGAGGGATGGAAGGTGAGTGAAGGGGTGTGAGAGAGTGAGGGGACAATGGGAGTGAGGGTAACAGAGAGGGAGTGAGGGAAGAAGAGTGAGGAAGTGAGAGGACAGAGGGAGTGAGAGAAGGAGTGAGTAAAGTGGAGTAAGGTGAGTGAGGGAAGGAGAATTATTGAGGGAGCAAAGGAAGGAAAGAAGGGGAAGGGGAGTGAAGCAGAGGGACTTAGTAATTTGCTCTCCCGCTATTTCTTTTTCCCTCTCTCTGTCCGTCACCATTCCTTTGTTTCCCTTTCTGTGTCCTTCACTCCTACTTTATCTCTTAGTACCCTTTTATGACTTTTAATCTCCTGCCTTGTCTCTTGTATTTTGAAATATATATTATAAAAATTATAACTTGGCAGAATGTGCACTGTGGGCCCTTTTCTAGAATAAGGATGTGAGACACCAAGTACAGCCTGCCTTCAAGCGTGCCTAGTCCTTTGCTTCTTGAAAAAGATCTTTCTGCACCACGTTATACGTGTAAAGCAGTTTTTCTACATATTTTTCCTTTATAAGTTGCATTAGCATTGGGCTATAGAAACTTGTTAGGATAAAGTTGTGGGTGTGTTGAACAATCCAAAACACAGAATTCTGATCCATGAGCAAAAACCTATTATCAAAGCCATATGAATTCTCCCTCCCAGGAAGAAAAAGGGCCTACAAATTTTTTCTTTGTATTCACAAATATTAGTAGTGATTTTACCTGTCCTATCTTTTTGGATGCAGGGTTCTCCACCCTCTCTGCAGTCATAAAATGACTATTAGTAAAAGTTAACTTGTAGTTTTTGATTACTAAAAAATAGTGAACTTACACAAGAATATAAGTTTGCCTTTGTGAATCAAGCCCGATATCATGTTCATTTGCTAAATCGGCATTGGCAAAATATTTGACACCTCAATAACACAACCATATAGTATTGTATATGGTGCTGAATTTTTCACAGTTACAACATTTAACCCTTTTGGTGCTCATGAAGGAATGGATCAGTCATGAGCACCAGTGCTCATGTGCTCATGACGGAACCATTCTGTAATATGCACAAGTGCACCAAATACCTCTGCTGTAAACTGCAGAGGGATTTCCTTTCTTTTTTTTGGGCTCTAAACTCCTGAGGCATTATTTTCTTTTTCAATGTGATGACGATCGCACACATGGCGCACTGACACATTAAAATTGAAACTGAAATTAGTTTCAGTTTAACTGTTTCAGTGCTCATGGGGCTATCTCAGCCCCGAGCACTGAAACACATGGGAGAGGTATCATTGGAAAGAGGAGTGGATCCCTGCATAGGGATCGCCCCAGGAGAGGGATCCCCAGGCAGGTATCACCCCCTAGGCACCAGGGAGGGGGGCAGCCCCTTTGGCAAGGGTCTTTGCTCCTCCCATTTCTAATGCAGATGGGGGCAGTACCAATATTCTGCCCCTTGGCGGGGCAGAAAGCACCCTTGACATGAGGGATTATTTTTTCAAAGTTCAGGAGTGGGGGCTGCCCAGAATGGGCATGCCACCCCCCCCCCATATTGCACAGCCTTTCTGCCCCCCAAGAGTCATATGGGGGCAATAGCCACTGATCTTGCCCCTGGGGGGACAGAGCCCAGTTGGCACCAGGGATTTGTTTTTATACATAAGGGGTGAGGCCTGCCCAGAGTGAGCATGCCAATAACCCCACCCCAAAGAAATTGCAAGTCTTTCTAACCCCTGGGAGACATATTGGGGCAATAGCCTCTTATCTGCCCCCTGGGCATCAGGGATTCTTTTTCCAAAGTTCAGGGGTGGGGGTTCACAGAAAGGGCATGCCAATGCCCCCACCCAAAAAATGCCACAGTGTTTCTGCCACCCTGGGAGGAAGATGGGGACAATTACCCTTTAGGTGCCCACCAGGGGGCAAAAAGCCCACTAGGCACCAGGGATTTAAAAAAAAAAAGAAGTAGTTGTGGGGGCTGACCAGAAAGGGCATGCCAATGCGCCGCACTGCCCCAAACATTAGCCACAGTATTTCTGCATCCCCTGGGAAGCAGATGGGATTATGTTGGTCGTTTTATACATAGGGGTGGAGGCTGCCCAGAATGGGCATGCAAATGCCCCCTTCCCCCCCCAAAAAAATGTCTCAGTCTTTCTGCCCCCAATCTGGCACCCCCTTCCAGGGAAGCAGAAAGCCCATTAGGCTCTGACCTTTTATTTTGTAATGTGCCCATCTGTGGATTTTGGGCACTAGCGCAGCCGACATCTAGAAAATCCTAGCAAACCTGTACATTTTCAAAAACTAGACACCCAGCGGAATCCACGATGGGATGACTTGTGTGCCGCTCAACAGACTGTTACCCAGGATCTCTTGCAAACCTCACCTCACACTTTGTAAAAAAAAAAAAAAATCCTCAAATTTCTGTGATGGAAAATTCTTGAATCTGCTGGAAACCACATACTTTTTCCCACCCAGCATTCCCATGAGTTTTCTGATAAAAAATGGTACCTCACTTGCGGTTAGGCCTAGTGCCCGTGGCAGGAAATGGCTCAAACTTACTATTAAGACTTCAAAATTATCAATCACAAAAACACTTGGTTTTGCTGGAGAGTCACCTTTGTTTTTGGTCCCAGGCTTGGTAGGCATCCAGGGAACGATACCAAATCCAGACATTTCTGTAAACTGGACACCCTGCAGAGTCCAGGGAGGTGTGGCGGGCGTGGATCCTGCAACGTTTTCCTACTCAGAAGCCCCTGCAAAACTTAAATTTAGCTGTAAAAATCATAGTTGCTTTACATTTCTGCCTGTAATCACCACACCAGCACAAATGTCCTACCACTCAGGGTTCCCCATGGTCAACCATCAAAAATGATACCTCACATGTGTGGGTGTCTAAAGCAGAGTCAGCCTAAACGCATATTAAAAAATATATTGCTTAGAGGTCACTGTGCAATCCCCTCAATCTCCATATTGTTGGCCCTTCCTAGTTGCAGGCCCTTGGCCCTCCCACATAAGTGAGGCATCATTCTACGCGGGAGCCTGAGGGGAACGCTGGTTGGTAGGTATTTTGTGCTGGAGCAGTAATCCCAGACAGAAATGAAAGGAAAATAAAGATTGTTTAGCTAAACTGGAGGTTTGCAGGGGATTCTGGGTCAGAAAACCTTAGGGGATCCACTCAAGCAACACCTCCCTGGATTTCCTTTTTGTCTTGTTTTCAGAAATGTGTGGGTTCGGTAGGTTTCCCTAGATGGCCCGTTAAGCCCGGGACCAAAAACGCATGCCCCCCCCTTGCAAAACCAGGTCATTTTATGATGGATAATTTTGATGTCTCCTCAATAATTTTTGGGCCCTTGTCAGTCGTGGGTACTTGTCCCACCCACACAAGAGAGGTACCATTTATATCAGAAGACCTGGGGAAATACTGAGTGATGGGAAATTTGTGTCAGCCTGGTGATCCCACAACTTTTCCACACAGAAATGTGGGAAAAATTAAAAGAATTTCAGATACATTTGATGTTTGCTGGGGATTCTGGGTAGGAAAAAGTTAGGGGATCCACACAAGTCACACCTCTATCTGTGTAGTATTGGTAGGTTTCCCTAGATGGCCTTCTAGCCCGGGATCAAAAACACAGGTGACTCGCTTGCAAAACAAAGTATTTTTGTTATCGATGTATTTAAAGTCTCCACAGTACGTTTTGGGTCGTTTCCTGTCACAGGCACAAGTGAGGTACCATTTTTATTGGGAGACCTGAGGGAATGCTGGGTGGGTGGAACTTTGTTGTACCCAACATATTCCAGAACTTATCATCACAGAAATGTGAGATAAATTTGTTTTTCTTGACAAACTTTGAGGTCTGCAAGGGATTCTGGGTAACAGTACCTGGTGAGAGCTAGACAAGTCACCCCATCCTGGATTCACCTGGGTGTCTAGTTTAAAAGAATATATAGGTATGCTAGTTTTCCCTAGGTACTGGAAGAGCTAGGGTCCAAAATCCACAGTTAGGCATTTTGTAAAAAAGGGTCAGTTTTCACTGGAAAAATGTGATGTGTCCACATTGCTTTTTGCTACATTTCATGTTGAGGGCACTAGGCCTACCCACAGAAGTGAGGTACCATTGTTATCAAGAGACTTTGGGGAATGCTGGGTGGATGGAAGTTTGTGGCTCTTTGCAGATTCCAGATCTTTCCATCACAGAAATGTGAGGCAAATGTTTTTTTTATTTTTGCAAAGTTTGAGGTATGCTGGGGATTCTGGGTAATTTTATTTTTTTAACTTAAAACGTGCACTGTCACCTTGCAGGCATCCTGGCGCTGACAGAACCTGGTGTGAGCCACACAAGTCTACCCATCCTGGATTCCCCTGAATGTATAGTTTTCAAAAATGTATAGGCTTGCTAGGTTTCATTAGGTGCCGGCAGAGCTAGGGTCTAAAATCGACAGCTTGGCACATTGCGAAAAAAGGATCAGTTTTCACTGGAAAAATGTGATGATGCTACACGTTGAGTGTTCGGGCATTTCCTGTTGCAGGCACTTGTCCTACCCACACAACTGAGGTACCAATTTTATTGAGACAATGTTTTAAAAGGAAGTCATTTTGAAAAATATCCTCTAATTCACATGCTTGTATGAGTATTCACAATTTCAGAGATGTGCAAATAACCACTGCTTCTAAACTCTCTATTTTGTTCCCATTTTGGATATATATAGGTTCCCTTGCGACTGATTTGTCACTCTTTAGATTTTACCAAATGAACTGATATTTACACTGTACTCAATTATTGGCTCTGGGTACCTCGGGTTCTCAGTGAACCTACAAGTCCTATATATCCCCACAAACAGAAGGGAACAGAAGACATAACAGCATATTTATTTGAAAAATCTGCCATACTTAGAAGATGTCATAGGTGAAAATGTTCCCACTAATAGCTGTTTTTTCGAACTCAATTTCAATATTTTGTTATTTTGTTAGTATCTATAGAAAAAGTCGCATGGACGCTACAGATTGGACCAAATTCCTAGAAGAAATGAACAAAAGACTAGATGTCTATACAAAAGACATACAAGAAGGCAAATTGAGGAAATATAAACGTGACACCCTGGACTACAAGTTAAACGAGGTGTATACATGGGCGGAGGTATACGCCCAAAGGAGAACATACTTCAAAAGAACTACCAACACCTCATCTCAGGAAAGTGTAACTTCGGAAAGTGAAACAAATCCGAGTAGAGCACCTCCCATTATACAAACAACCGCAGGAGCATCCGGTGAAACAAGCACAGGAGGAGTGACAGGTGGCAAAACGTCTTTTTCTCAACAGGACGGGGATTCAAGCCAACCACCAGGCAAACAAAAAGGAAAACCAGGCGAGGCCAAAGAAGTTATAAAACCAAACCTGAGGAGCACAAAACAAACATAGTGGTAAACATTTCCACTCAAGCCTTAACTGACCAACAAGTAAAAATATTGAACAAAGGCTTTAACTTCGTACCTACCTACAACACTAATCAACTTGAGACTGAGATCGATTTCTTCAAATTTATGAGAGTCTTACGTTTGAAATATTTTTTCAAGAATATTCCAGACCTTGGAATTACCCCAATGGAAACCGAATTGGAGGAGTTTAGACCCAAATCTTCCTTTGTAGCTCCTACATCACATAAGATTCTCGATGCATTTGAGAACTTAGTATTGAATGACGTTAAGAAAATCAACACTGGGAAAAAGAGAACTATGAACTTTTCTAAACACGAAAAACACACACTGAAAGAACTGGCTGACAATCCGAATATTCACATAGAGAGAGCTGATAAAGGCGGAGCCATCGTGGTCATGGATCAACAGTTTTACGAAACCAGTGTAAAAGAACACATCAATGATACAGAAATATACATAAAACTGGACAAAGATCCAACGGATGATTTGAAAATGACCCTAAACCAGCTGCTAGACCAGGCAGAGAACATGAAATGGATCTCCGCGAAAACAAGACAATTTCTTACAGTACAGTACCCTAAACAACCGAAAATATACATGCTACCGAAGCTCCATAAAGACCTTCAAAAACCACCTTTTCGCCCTATAGTAGCAGGGTGTGGAACGATCTTCGAACCCCTGGGAAAGTACCTTGACCATTTTTTACAACCTTTCGTACAAACCTGGTACTCATATATCAAAGACACCACACATTTTCTTCAAAAATTGGCTACAGTACAATTCAAGGAAGGACTCATATTATGCAGCTTGGATGTAAAAGCTTTATATACATCCATTCCCCACAGAGGAGGAATCGAAGCTGTGGAATGGGCTCTTTTAAAACAAGAAGAACTAAGAGCCGACAAAGTATTTCGACTCGAATTGATACACCTTTGTCTTCACCATGGATACTTTAAATACAAAAATGAGTTCTTTTTACAAAATAAAGGGACATCCTTGGGATTTTCTGGAGCACCGGCCTACGCCAATACCTATATGGCAAGATTTGAGGAAGAGCAACTATTGACAGATCCCGAATGGCAGGACAACGTAACCTTGTATTGCCGATACATAGATGATATTTTCCTAATATGGCACAACACCAGCGAAATGCTTGAACAGAAAATAATCCAGCTGAACACACTAGATGAACATCTGCAGTTCACCAGTACAATAGAGCTTAAAAAAAATCTGTTTCTGGATGTACTAGTAAAACTGGAAGATAATGAAATTCAAACTGAAATATACCATAAAGCTACAGACAAAAACACAGCACTAATGTATAACAGCTTTCACCCTAAAAACCTAATTGAAAACCTGCCATACTCACAGATGTTGAGAGCTAAAAGGATATGTACGGACACCCAGACACTTGAGCGCAATCTGGAAATAATCACCGACAAATACACCGAGAAGAAATACCCCAAGACCCTTTTGGAAAACACCAAACTAAAAGTAGCAGAAAGAAACCGGGAATCATTGCTGATATCTGTAACGAAACCAGAGACGAGTCGACAAGTATTTGTATCTAAATACTCAACTAGCTCAAGAGAAATTAAAAAGAGTATCAACCAACACTGGGACCTTCTCAGCAATGAAAATGATTTTCAAGGGCTATTTAAAGACAGACCGATCTTTGCCTACAAGAGGTCCAGAAATATTAAAGAGATGCTGAAAGCACCCACCATGAACGTTCAAGAAGTCTATTGTGGCACTAGGAAATGTCACAACTGTGTTCAGTGCAACAATGTTATTGTGAGCGACAACATCAGGCATCCCCACTCTGGGGAAACTTTTAAGACTAAACACAATGCAGACTGCAACTCTACACATCTGATTTATGCCATAAAATGCCTGTGCGGGCTCCTATACGTAGGAAAAACTGAACGCAAGATTAAGACACGTATATCGGAGCACAAAAGCACTATCCGAAACAACAACCCCAACAGCAGTTTAGCAACACACTGGACCAAGAATAGACACACAATAGCACAGCTCAAGTTCCAGGTTCTCGAGGTAGTCAAACCCACCCCTGGGAAGGATACCACTAAAAAATTACTCCAAAGAGAAATTTTCTGGATAAGAAAACTAGACTCACAAGATCCCAAAGGGATCAATGATAGAGCAGATCTAGGATGTTATCTGTGATAATGCTCCATAAGTCGCCTGCGTGCGACTTTAGGTTCAGTACCCATCCTATATATAACAGTACACATTCGAGCAAAAGCATATAATAACATGCATGTATATGTATGCTCTCATTGTTTGGAATATTAATGTTATGTACATGTCTAACACCATCCTATTTGAACCTTTTCTTCTCCTTCTTTCCAACATTTCATCGTCTATTCCCTTTCACATTCTTGTTATCCTATGCCTTCGGCTTTGTTTAGTAATGGCCGCCACCGTCTAGCAGTATATCCCCGTAGACTAGATGTAGTCCGTTCTTCAGTCTTAGTATTCTTAAGCCTGCGGCACGCATGCGCGGTATCCAACTATCGAGACTGCAGTTGCACCTGAATCCTACCGCGAAGTTTCACGGAGCTCCTAAATCTGGATAAGGTGAGCCTCTCATGGCAGTCGGTAGTATTGTTTTCTCCCTTATTTTTTCCTTAACGAGCAGTTAATGATTTCCGCTCGTTTATTCCTTTTAGCTTGAGGACCTCACCCACTTAACGTTCCTAACAGCTACCGTTGCGTGATTGACCTTCGCGACCCCGTCTAGGTATGATGATTTCATTTTTCGTCCCTGTAAACCCTGACAATCGTATTACTTGCGATGCTTAAACACATCCTTCCGTATATATTTTCTAGAATTCGCGCATGTCTCTCGAGTACGTCCTATGAACTACCCCTACTCATCCAAACACTAAACCAAGGTTAGTGATATAACTAGAAGACCCTCTTAACCACCGGGTGTATAGTAATGGTTACCCTATAGTTTACTGCACTGAATCACCCTAACTGTTATCTTTACTTTTTCGCTCTATTTCCTCATTTACTCTGTATAACATTTCCCTAGTCTTTTTTATCATCTCTCCTGCTCATTAGTCACTTCATCACTCCACCCCATCACTGTTATTATGGAATGTCTGTACACCATTGTATTCAGGAGTAATGATTGTATAAGTATATTTGACTGTTTATCCCTCACAGACTAAGAACATTATCAAATAGAATGTATTTCTTTCTGATTTTTTACAGACTTTGCCCCTGAGGAAGGGCCAAGGGGCCCGAAATGCATAGGGCATCATTAAGAGACATAAAAAATGTTCATGTATGAACCTTGAATATGAAACTGTGATCCAATGATATATGTAATTGGTGAAAACAAGTGATTTTCTCTTTATGATAAGAACCAAGTAAAAATGTTACCAATGAAATTGTTTTTGAAATGATTATGTTGATCGAATAATGACAAGGCATGTTATATTAGCCTAAAACTATGTTTATTATTTAAACGGTAGCATCCCAGCAGGCAGTGCAACTGTGCGCATTAGGACAAGCGGACACGCTTGTAATATTTTAGTATCTATAGAAAAACCTTGAAGGACCTACACAAATTACCCCTTTCTAAATACAGAATTGTGTCTACTTTTCAGAAATGTATAGTTCAACAGGGTCCATTATTGCTTTCTCACCCATTTCTACCACTAACTGGAAGAAGGTTGAAAGCACAAAACATAGAAAAAATAGGCTATGCCCCAGTAAAATGCCAAACCTGTGTAGAAAATGTTGGTTTTCTGACAAAAGTCTGCCTGTTCCTGAAAGCAGGGACGATGGTGATTTTAGCACCATCAACCCTTTGTTTATACCTTTTGCAGGGAAATAACCAGCCACTTTCTTCTGCAGCACTTTTTTCAGATTTTTCTTAAAATAACAAACTTTAGGTGTATTTTGCCCAATTTCTTGGTCCCCTTCATGGGAATCCACAAACCCTGGGTACCTTTAGAAGCCTCATGATGTTGGAAGAAAGGGATGCACATTTGGCATGGATACCTAAGGGGTTAACGTTTTATTGTTGTGTCATTAATGCAAGATAAGTGCTCATGTGTTGCTCTCAATAAGCTGATATTCTCTTATGTTGACAGCCTATTTATTTTATTACAAATAATATAGAAAACAGAACAAAAGCTTTCACATGAACTTTATTATAAACAGTGCACAGTGATGTGCAGCAAATGCAGACTAAATTTAAACATTTACAGCTGATTTCCTGTTTTCACATTCACCAGAAATAGAATGATTCCTCGTAACTCTGTTGATTTAACTACATTAATTGCTTTATTGATTTATAAAATAAGTACCAATTTCTCCTCGCTCAGCTCTCCAAAGAATTGCCGGAATACTCATTCTAAAATTTTCCAATTTTCTAATCTAGCCCGCAGCATTATACAGGGCCTCATCCTTTTTCCTTATTAACAATGAAACTGATTTAATGGCCACTCATCATTTAAACCTATCACTGTGGTTAGGTGGGATGCATTACATTTTTGTCAAAATAGACTTACTCACCTTTTTAATGTACGTGCCCGTGTCCCTTGTCTGATAGTTTTACTTATTCAATGATTACTTATGACCATACTTCTGCATGCGTTTTCAATTATCTATCAAAGCTACTATGTCATCGGTAATTAGTGCTATAAATGAAAATATTGAAGTGCAGGCACACATTATTTTGAGAATCTGTTTGCTCCAGAGAAGTGCTGGTACTCTACCTATTGCAGCAGTGCTGAGAAGTGTAGGTAATCTCCTTTGCAAATTAAAGAAATGCAATCGCTCAGTACCAGACAGTACCTACCCATTTAAAGTATTGTCTATAGGTAAACTTATGAAAACAAATTGGTCTTCAATGGACTTTAGTAAATCCTATTATGTAGACATAGTTTCACCAATGTCACTTAAACATGATTTCTAGTGCAATCACATTATCTACCAGCAACTTCCTTGTCTTAGTCCCTTCATAGTGAAATGTGTCCACCTCTCGATAGAAATGCTTTGCTCTTAAGAGTCAGTTTCTCTCCTCTTGTCTTGGCTGTCTTCAATGAAAAGTATGGTGGTTTGTTATGGGAGGTAACTGTTGGGAGATGTATTTGGTGAAGCTGTGGACTGCTGGTTCATGTCTTTACTTTTTCTTTTGATGTAATACCTGTGAGATTCCTGCTGGCTTAGTTGAAGTGTGTGTGGCTTGACATGGAGAGGAAATGGAAATTCAGTTAAGCTGGTTTAATCGTTCCTTGCCATGGTACAGTGCCTGCATGGCAAGCTGCCATCTTTGATTGGTAGCTATCGACCTGCACCACACAACATGGAGCCAGGGAAGAGATCATTTCAGAGATGGCTTCCAGAATCCAGGATGGAAGCAATTTCTTCCCCACTTTGAGTATTTCACCTGAGATCACGTCCAGCATTTATGGTTTTGGTGGTGGGTCTGCACTTGTTTAATCTTCCCTTTAAACCTTAACACCAACACAAGCTACACAGTGCTCATGCTATAGTTGAGTACTCCCAAAATGCAGTTTACACCAAATATAATATTTTGTAGGTTATATCATGGTTATGTGCATGCTTTTATGTGGGGGTTTATTATATCTGTTAGTCTTAGTGATTCTACCTCAGAAGTACATGTCTATTTAGAATGTTACTTGTTGTAGGTGATGTTAGAATTAATTGCTTGGAAATTACAGTTGGAGTTGAGCTGTGCTTGATGGAATCACTGCTGCTGCTGGCTCCAGAACCATGTAGACGCTGAATTAACCTGTTCAACTATATTCAGCCTCCATAGTCCTTACTGAAGAAATTTGATGACGATCCTGGCTACATAGTGGAACCCTCTGCATATGACTACATCTGCTACAAGAGAAAATACATGTCCACTTCAAACTAGTACTACTGGTTTTGATGACTGTTCTGAATTTATCTACTAAGGTATGGTCTGCATGGCTCTAATAGAAATTAAGTATTGTTTTGAATAAAATGACTAATTTGGCTGCTGCCTTCATTTATACACTGTGTGAGGCCTAGAATCAGCAACAGATTCCCGCTGTGGCCGCAGCTTACCTTCACACACTGGAGCGAGGCCTGTTCTTGCAGCAAACAACCTACACATGCTCGTGCATCCCTGTTGTGTCCTAATGTGATGCTCTGTCGCTGATGAAGATTAGAACCTGATGCCCGTCCATCGATTTGGTTGCCTCAAGTTCAACACACTCGTTGGATGTTCCTACGTAATGCCACTTGACCCAAAGTGGCCATTTTGATACTTTGGGAGAGCGCCCTTCTATTCAACAGTACATGAGGCATTCTTGCGACGTTAGGCATGTCTTTGCTTATCAAACTTCAATCTGGGAATTAATGCATTATCTGCAATGAACGACAATGATCACAGAATTATTTAGAACACGCTCCTCATCAGTGATGCACACGCTCAGTACACACATCCTTTAGCTGTATGTCACTCGGTGATGCCCACAGGTAGTAAATTCTCTAACTGCATTCTTGGACACCCCAGGTGAACCACCAGTCAGGTGGGAAATATGGTACGATGCTTTTGAAACTTATTTAGGGGAAACAGGAGCTTCAAGGTTTTGTACAAACACAAAAATATGTTTACCACTACATTCTTTAGGGTTTGAAGGCAGATATATCTTCAAACATTTACCTAATTTACTTTTGGAAGATAGCAATGAAGTTGACGAATATGGCAAGACTGTTCTCAAACTCAAACATAAATTTAATAAACAACCCAGCCGTATGCTACTGAGGCACACATGTTTTAAGAGGAAACAAAGAAAAAGAGAGGATGTTGACTCTTATATAACCGCTTTGTGAAGGTTATTGGCTTATTTCAAATTTCAAAATTCACTGATCAGCTTATAAGACATCAGTTTGTATGCCATTATAGGGACAAGCACATAAGACAATGGGCAATGGGGTATATTATCAACAGAATGCGATAATTATCGCAAATGGTGCTTAGCGCGTTTTCTTTTATCGCCGTCTATCTCTGGTTGACATTGCAGTGTTAGCGGAGTATTAGCAACGCTTTGATCAGAGTCGAAGTCAAATCCCGTGATAGACGGCTATAAGCAGTAATAGCGTGACAAACCTAGCGATAATTAATAAACTCTAATGAAAAGCGTGCTAATAGGCAAGTGTGAACTTAACCACACAATGCACCTCCAATACAAAAGATGGTTAAGTCAACTTTTAAACAGGTGTTAAAATCCTGCGATAACCGCGGTTAGCGCTGCTTTTTTCATCGCTTTGTGGGTCCGGTGCCGCATTGTTAATAGTGCAAAGTTGTGTTTGCGACTGTTTTCATGTAGTATTGGTGAGGAACGCGTACTTTGCATGTCATTAGCAATAAATATCGCTGACATGCAAAGCAAATAATAAAATGGCAGCAATCTCAAGAAAACAAGCACTAAAGCATATTAGCGTGCACTTGTCGATAGTGCGATAAAAAAATTGCCGCTTTTTCGGCGATATGTGCCGCTAAAGTGGCGAAAGATTTCTTGATAATATGCCCCAAGAACTTTTGAGTATGGGTGATCCATCCTTGGTAGACCATTAAGGTGGTTAAGAGTATAGAAATGTCAATGTTCTCCTTTAAGGAATTAGATGATAAGTGAAAAGAGTGTGTAAATGCTGTTGGAGCAGACAAATTACATATGAAGTCAGGTGCTAAAGCACTAATGTTACTCCTAAATCTTTGAAATCTGTAGGACAAAACATTAATGGGTAGAACATGTGTCTTAATCACGGTAACCCTTCACACTTCAAAAATCCTAAGTGTCCAGCCATCAATGTGACTTGCAACTATTGCAAAAGTATTGGTCAGTTTGCCAAAGTATGTTTGAAAAAGAAAGACTACAAGAAACCTGTAGTATGTGCTTTGGAATCTGATGACGAGTTGGATGCTGAAGTTGTTTCTGTCGTTTGGGAAGACGGTGAGTGTGCGGTGGAGGGGTGAACAATTATGTTCATATCCAAAGTCTAATTGAAGGTGACCCTTCATTTTGCATAGACCCTATGGTAGATATTGACGTAGGTGGCAGGGCTCTTAAAATGTTGGTTGATTTTGGTGCTTGTATAACAATGATCATACAACAATTGTTTGAGGAAACTTGGGATGGTTCTCTGCAGTTATCCCCTCCAGACCGCTCTCCTGTTTCCTATGTAGGGCACTAGATAGATCTACTTGTTTTTCTTTAAGAGGACATGATGTTTAAGGGAAGGAGAATCAAAGGGAAAATGTATGTGGCAGTAATAGGGTTAAACATCCTGGGATGGTTTCATCAGGGACTGTTCAGCATGATTTTGAGGCTGGGTGCAGTTGAACAAGTGTTAGTTGTGGGCAGCAGCAATGACGTAGGACAAAGGTGGAAAGACAAAGATCCATTTGTGTTTGGTGACGATCTGGGTAAAACTAAAGGTTTCAAACATAAGATCAGTGTTAAAAAATGTGCTATTCCCATCAAACATAAGCTCAGGGGAGTGCCCTACAGTGTAAGAGCTGATTTGGAAAAGAAGTTAAAGGAACTGTGTGCGAAGTCGATCATTGCGGCTAGAGAGTCGTCTTTGAGGATTTCCCTGTTGGTTGTGGCCCAAAAAAGGTGTGGACAACTTAGGATCTGTGTCGATTTGAGGTCACCGACCAGGGAGATTTGGGTGGTCTTACTCTTACATCCTCTACCCAAAATAAGTGACATTGTTCAAGGAACATGGGGTGGTTCTAAAAGCAGAGAGGTTTGAGTTTTCTTGCAAGGAAGTGGAATATTTGCGACACGTGATTTCACAAGAAGGGGTCATTCCCAATTCTGGTTTGCTGGAGGCTATTGTCAATGCCCCAACATCCACAGACAAAAGCGGTGTGAAATCTCTGTTGGCCTTTTATGCACTTACTCTAGATTCATTTCTGATTTTGCAAAAATAGTATGGGCCATTAGTAATCTTCTCAAGAAGGGAGTTAAATGTAGGTGTTGCAGAGATTGTATAACTGCTTTTGATCAAGTCAAGGTTATGTTGGAGAAATGTAAAGCTCTCAAGCCATTTGATCCCAACCACTCTTGTTGTGTCACAGTAGATGTCAGTCAAGTGGGGCTGGGAGACACTTTGATACAAACAGAAGGCAGGTGTGAAAAGGCTATTGGTTTTGCCTCCAGGGTGTTCAGAACAGCTGAACTTCAGTACTCTGTGATTGAGAAATAACTTGTTGCTGGGCAATAAAAGCATTTCATCCATACCTTTGGAGAAAGTGTTTTCTTTTACAAACTGATCACAAACCCACCAAAAGCATTGGTAATATGAGCAAGTGCTCGACACCAAGGATGTTAAGGTTGGTCATCAGACTTCTACAGTACCATTTTGATGTAAGACCCATTGCTGAAGGTAACAATGGGAGAGCAGATTTCCTTTCATGCTTTCCCTTTGAGAACAATGAACATGATATAATGAGATTTAGTGATCTTATTGATAAGTATTGTGAAGAGTGCCTGGTTGCGACATTGGATATACCCGAGTTAAGAAGGTGTTCTAAAAGATAAATGGAAGTCAGCTTCTCAGGATGATTCTGTGTTGCAAGAAGTTTGTACACTTGTAAGCAAGGTTTGGCCAAGAGAAAGAGTATTATCACCTCTGTTACAACATTATTGCAAAGTTGAAAGTAAGATTTAGTTAGAGGCTAGATTACTCTTAAGAACAGATAAGCTCATTCCACCATATGTTTTCATGTTGGTGACGGCGGGGGGAGCCTCAAGGCCCATGCGGTCCCTGTTGGCTCCCCGCCTCCTGCGGGAGCTGGCATTGATTTTAGAAAGCGGAAGCTGCAAACATGCAATTCTGCTCTGCATTAGTGCTCCTACAGAGCCATAGCAAACTGCAATGTCCCGGGGGTTGGTCATCCCCAAACATAAATTAGTATCTAGTTGCCTTAGGGAGGTGGCGGTTCCAAGGTATGCATGGGGGGCTGGAGCCCCCACATATTATTTTTAAATATAGCCCCGGAAAGGTGTCAGTACCCGGGTCTGCAGCGGCCACGCCGCCCCATATATAATTCAGTATGCAGTTGCCCTGAGCAGGTAGTTGTACCTGGTCCTGCGAAGACGGGCCTTGAGCCCCCTGAGTAATATTTTTAAATATAGCCCTGGACAGGGCTGCAGGGGTGCCGTGTGGCCCTCTGTATTTATGTGAATTAACCCCAGTGAGGTGGCGGTCCTGGGGTTCCCACGCACCAAAATTTATTATAGCCCTGGGGGCAGCAGGCGTCAGTGTGGAGCCACAGATCATTATTGTCATTTGCCCCTGGGATGTGGCACCATAAGGGGCCTAAATTAAACTAATTCAACGCAACCCATTGAAAACAAAACAAAATGCTTTTTTGGCCCTGGGGGGCCATCTGGGACCCACCGAAGAGGCCTCCAGGAGTCAGGGTGTTCTACCGTGCCCCTTTATCTTTTTTTTTTTAAATCTTGTGACTCGGTTCAACTAAGTCACCACACTAGAGAAAACTAGGTCCTAACTATAACTACCTACTGATGATCACCAGTAGGTAGTTTGGACCTAGTTTCGATAGGAAAGGCGTTTTTTGACATGCCTATATCTTTGACGAATCTTCACGAAATTTCCCCAAAAAGTGTCAAAATAAGTTCTTTGTCCATGGGAAGTTTTGGGTTGATCCACTAAGTGAGAGCAGGGATAAAAGGGATAAAAAAAGGTGAGTTTTCCCATTTTAATTCCCATAGAAGCGCGTTATCGAACCTACAGCCCAAACCACTGCAAATCAGTAGTTATTAAAAATGTAAGTTGAAAATTATAGTGATATCTCTGGCCGTGGATATTTTGCAGTGATTTTGCAGTCAACTGTGAACACGTGCTCCAACACAAATGCTCTGATTGGCTGGATGCAACCTGAGCAGAAATTGTGCTCACCATTTCATTTATTGATAATGGTTCCCGGGGCTGTAGATTTGTGTGAAAGGTTATATAAGGGGTCAGGGTGGAGGTACTCTGTCCCCATGTTTGAGAAATGGGGGTGTTAGTGACACAAGTCATGTGTGCAAAATTATTTTTTTAATCATGTGTGAAATTCGCGATGACAATGCGATTGCCAGCGCACCCCCGTGTACCATCAATGGAACATCATGAAAATCAGGGCAACATCGCGAATACTGGTGAAAATATTTTTTTGTTTTTATCTTTTACACACTCACTGGTCACTGTACGAGACTCATGTATGCACTGACAAACTCACTCAGCCACTATACACCCATTGACATGCCCACGCACACATTACTATATCCAGTCACATACCCACTCGGAACCTCCACTCCACTCACATACCCTACTCAAGCAACCACTTACAGACTCACTCAGAGCAGACCCAATAAGAGACTCAAGCACTTACTTAGAGACACACTCATTGACTCATGCACACAGTTTCATACCAACTTAGACTCTTACACAACTCAAAGACCCACCTGTGCACTCATGCACCCACTTGCAGACTCACTCAGAGAGTCACGCACCCATGTACATACCCACTCAGAGACTCAGGCACATTCTTACAAACCCACTCACACACTCACATCTGTACTCATAGACCCACTGAGATACTCATACACCCACTCACAGATCTCAGACACTGATACACCCTCTCACACACCGATACAGTCACTCACACATTCTGTCACAGACCTTCTCAGAGACAAATGTACTCGCTCACTCACTCATATACTCATATACTCAGAGACTCACATACCCACTCACAGACTCACTCAGATATACATGTACCCACTCACTCACCCACTCAAAGACTCATGCATCCACTCACATCCCCACCCAGACATAAGCCTCCCAGTCACAGACCCAATCAGAGACTCATGCATGCACCCATTCACTCACCCACTCAAAGACTTATACTCTCACTCACAGACTCTTTGAGAAACTCATACACCCACTCAGACACTCACACACCCATTTAGTCAATTCCACATCCACTCAAAAACCCACTTAGAGACTCATGCACCCACTCACTCACCCACACTGGCACTCTCTTGGACACTGATATATCCTCTTGCAGATCCAGCCAGTCATATACTTACTTACAAAAACACAAAGGCACTCACAAACCTACTCACAGAGTGACTGAGAGACTATTGCAACCAATCACAGACCCATTAAGACACTCATGCACCCACTCATAGTGTTGTGAACGTATCTAGGACCCTATTTAAATATCCCGATTCATGCCCTTATGTGGTTATAACAAATCATGTCCTTATAAAGGCATAAGAATCATATCCATATTTAGTCATAGCCATTGCAGTCCAAATACGGCAAGGCTACTCCCATAGACTCCTAAAAAGTACAACGCGTCCTTTAAACAAACCAAGCCTCCAGCAGCCCGGGAAATCCCCCCTGCTTTTGTTTTGATTTGTCCAAGAACTCCTGGAGTCCTGAAAGAACTGTAAGTTCTTAGTGACGTCTTATGTCCAACCTTACGTCACACTCGGCACCTTCCAGGTATAAATATACCAGCGTTTGCCTTAAGCAAACTCATGGTGGTATTGGAGCAGGTCGGCTATCTACTTACCCGAAGCCCAGCTGTAACAAGAGCCGAAGGAAGCCGACACTCCCATTGACGCACTGAGAGAGACGCTGTCTTTTCTCCTGCCGAGAAATCCAGCTCCAGTGTTTCCAGTCACCATTGCGGGTTGCTGGGAGATCGAGTCCTGAGAAAGAGATACAAGACCTCCTTCATTCTATAACCAAGGTACGGAGCTGATTAGATCCTCAGAGAATTCTTGATTCAGATTCTTGGCAAAAACTAACTTAACTTAAACTGCAGCTCACTTACTCCTTCCCACGTACTAGGCTTAGGTTAGGTACACCGGGGTAGGCGTATCTTAGAAGCACCAGTTGAGTATGTTTAGTCAATGATTTTATGTATGTATATATTTTATCCGTTTTAAGTATCTTATTGCTTAGAAACCATATAAATGCTTTTACAGTATTATTTCATAATACTCCTTTTACTGTACGCACTTTACTTCATGACAAGTATTGCAATTGTGGCAATTCACTTCTCTTGTACGAGAAAAAGGACTGCTCAGTTAATAACAACTTTTATTGAAAACGCCAGTCTCTCTATTTCTCTGCACTCCTGGTGAAACTAAGCATGCACGATTGACTGAGTGAAATAGTTATCTATTGTTTTCCACAACTCTGGAGATATATGATTAGATTCATCAATGTCCCAATCTGCGAATCCTAAATAGCGATAAAATGCGAATCGCAATTAAGGAATCGCAGATTGGCATTCATGAATATTTGCGGGAAAAAAATGCGAATCGCAGTCGGCCGCAATCGCCGATTGTGAGTTCCAGAAAATCGGTAAATATTCGCATAATCGACCAATACCCGTTTAAAAATTGCGATTACGCAAATAGCGAGATCGCAAATAGCGAGATCGCAAATTGCGATCTCGCTAAGTGCGAGATCGCAAAAACGGGAAGTCGCATTTTGAGCACAGTGATGACATCACAACCAGGAAGTAGGCAGGTTCCACCCTCATTCAGCAGTGAGAGCCTGAACAGGAAGCATCACATTCAGAGGTCCCCTCCAGTGTGCCTACAGGAGTTGTGCAGGATACACCCCAGTGGCAAGCATGAGTGAGGAAGCTGCAGCTGGATCTGCTAGTGGGCGGCAAAAGAAAAATCAAATTTTCGGAGCAAGAGCTAGAATTCTTGATAGAAGGAGTCTGCAAGGACTACAATCGGCTGTTTGGGAAAGATTTGAGGAGGGTGCCCGAGGACAATAAGAGGCAGCCGTGGACGAACTTGAAAAACGCTGGTATGACCTCAGAGGGAGGTCAAAGGAGAAGATAGCGGAGAGGCTGGGGGAGCGTGTGGCGACAGGTGGAGGGGAGCCCACTGTCCCACCGAATACACCACTGGAGGACCGAATGGAGGACACAATAAATCCACAGGCATGCGTGGGTGTGACACAGCTTGACTCCTCCCGACCCACACAAGACACACCAGGTAAGTGCCATGCGACTGCGACCCCCTGTCCCCTAACAATGTCCATGACTGTAGAGCCTTCCTTTATCAAACCCCAGTCATGCAGCCAAAGCACACCATTAAAGCGCTATTGCATTGTGGGACATGTAGTCTGACCACCATCTTGCCCCATTAAGCCGGACATGTTTAGTGAGAGTCAATCCTGCAGCGACTCAGGGAATGGTAGTCTGCATGCATGTAGGAAGCCTAAATGTGAAAGAAACATGTCACTAATCAACGTCCACTTTACATCACAGGTGGCGTCGAAGTCCCAAGCACAGACAGCGATGGCCTGGTCATGGACATCACGGAGGACACAGAGGGAGACACAAATCTCTCCCCACAGCCCGGACCATCTGTGCAAGCTGCCGCACTAGCGCTCATCACACCACCTGCCCCTGTGGCCAGTGCCACCCCTGTGCCAGCACGCGCTGCAGTAGCACTGCCCGTCACACAGTCCCCAGTGGAACATGCAACACCAGCTCCAGTACGCCAACCAACCAGCTGCCCTGCGGCTGTGAGGAGCCAGTCCAGCGGACTGGTGAGGGGTCAGCGCACAAATAATTCCCGTGCTGGTAGGGGACGAAATGTGCAGGCAGGTGGGCTATCCATCGAGCGCAGGATGCTCCATGTGCATCAGACACAGGCACATCATCTCAGGGCCATCCACCTGCAACTGGACAAGACTGCCCAAAATGTTGCAGTGATGTCTGAGCGGATGACAGCTGCCGTGGAGGCCAACACACAGGCAGCGGATCTCAATCGCCGCAGACACCGCCAACTGCTGACCCGCCTGTCGGTGTACACGCGGTCGAACTACATTATAGGTAACGCTACCTCCCAGCTCTCGCGACGCTCCTTGGCAATGCAGGTCCAAATGGTCCAGTGCTGCCAGGACGTCGCGAGAGCTCTGGAGCATGTGGCTACTGTAGTCCAGGGCATGCAGGCTGGCGACCATGGCCAGGGGGGGGGCTGACGACACAAGTGAGGCTACATCCAGCCATAGCAGCCAGTCAATACCTCCGGTGGTAGCACCCCGCCGCAGCAGCAGGCCCTCTGCTGCCTCACGGCCTATTCAGGAGGACGATGGGGAAAGGAGGCTGGGAGCATCTGCCCAGAGGCGGCATTGAACAATCAAACATTTAAAAGAGGGGCCATGCTGCTGCTACAAGCATCCCCTCCTGAAGAACAGACATATGACGGAATATGTCATTCATGTACAAGTTAGCAGAATGCAAAGTTTATTGTGCTGTAAAAATACAAATGTTCTCTGACTACCTTAATCTGACTCATGTCATTATTAATGTTCTCATGCATGAGTCAAGTAATGATTGTGGGGAGTGTGTGCATTAGAAATGGTTCATGCAGATTTCGTTACGGCGCCTGTGTCCTTCTGCAGGATTCTCCCCGCGTGCATGACGCATATGAGCAGGTGGTTGGTTGTCCCCTTCCGACTCACTGCCAGAGATGTCAACAGGGATCCTGCGCTTGGTAGCAATGTTGTGAAGGATAGCACACATGGCCACAATGCGGCAGCAGACCTCAGGATCGTATTTGATGGCCCCACCTGTCTTGTGCAGTATGCGGAACCTGCTTTTCAACAGGCCAAATGTCCTCTCAATACAATTCCTTGTGCGTATGTGTGATGCATTAAATCGCCGTTGCTGTGGTGTGGCAGGGTTGAGGTATGGGGTGAGGAGGTACTCACGGAGAGCATAGCCGCTGTCACCTGTATGTAAGGAGCAGAGGGGGAGTGCTATTCTGCGCAGCTACATGGTCACAGTGTACATTTTTTAGGCATGTGTACTTACCTAGTAGGTGTCCTTCCCCAAAGTCGCCCCTGGCCAGTCGTGTGTGGATGCCGCTGTGCCTGAAGATGAAGGAGTCATGTGTGCTCCCCGGGTACTGTGCCACAATGTCCGTGATGAATGTTTTTGCATTGCACACCATCTGGATGTTGAGGGAGTGGTAGCTTTTCCGGTTGCGGTACATGTACTCCATTTCAGCAGGTGGGCAAATGTGGATGTGCGTACAGTCAATACATCCAATGACATGTGGGAATTGAGCTACATTGTAAAATTGCAGCTTGGTCTCATTGAGGTCCTGTTGGCTGGTGGGGAATGATATATAGTGGTGTAGCCGGGTCAGCATAGCCTCCAGGAAACTCCTTAGGCAGCGGGACATGGTGGGCTGTGATATCCCCCCTGCAACAGCGACCATCCCCTGGAAGCTTCCGGAGGCCAGGAGGTGCAGGCAGCACAATACCTGCACATGTGTGGGCACGGCATTGGTCCTCCTCGTAGGGTGCTGCATCAGGGGGTCTTGGTCCCGGATGAGCTTGATTATCATTGCCCCACTTAGGCGGTACTTAGCATAGATTTGCTCCCTGCTTTGGCCCAGAAGTGTGACCCGCTGGCGGAATATCCGCTCCTGTATCCTCCGTCTGTTGCGTGCAGCTCGCTGCAGCCTATGCCGCCTCACCATCATGTAGAGTCCAGGCATTGTGGGAATCCCCTGGCTCCAGCTGCATGTCCTTAAATGTGTTTGGTCAGCCCTGCACCTGTTGGGAGTAACTTAACTGTTTTTCAAAAATATATTTTTTTCGGTACTGGTTACCACCTGATTTGAGTTCTTCTTAATTTGCGCGTCGCTATTTGCGATTTTCTCGTTTTTCGCATTTAGCGATTCTTCATGAATGGCGATTGTGACTGATTTGCGAATTCGCAATTTATTTCGCAGATCCCATGGATTTCGCTATTTCAGATTCGCAAATGCCCATCCTCCAGGATTCTGCGAATTTATTTGTGAACTCGCAATTTTTATTTAGCGAATACGCAATTTTGGTATTTTCTGTTTCTTGAATTCCTTTCTGTCAAATTGCGATCGCAATTGCGAATTCGCAGCTATTGTGATCGCAATTTGGCTTCATGAATCTAGCTGATACTCCTTATTCTGGAGGGAGTAAAGTTGTCATGTTTATGCGGTTGTCAGAAACTAATCCCTTCTTGTCTATTCAGGAAAGTTAACTCCTTCCTGTTCACTCGAGAAAGTTTCTAGTGACCTCTGAGCTAGCTGGCATGCCTAATTAAGTCTAACATATTCAGTAGAGACCTAGATGACCTCAGTCCTACGTCTAAACTATCGTTTATGTTATTCCAATGCGCAGAGCCTATTGGGAATATAGGAACTACACTACATGGCGCCCAACCTTTGGTAAGGCGATAATCTAATGCTAGATACTAGAGTAACTCAGTCGTGCTTTTCACACAGACCCCTTTTTCCCGTAAAAACTCCAACAGACGTCTGGAGTGGGTAAAAGGTTAATATCCGCCAGAACTTAGTAGGAAGACATTCCTATGTATTAGTTTAGGTTTAGTCAACGTTGAAGGATACAGTGTTCAAAAATATTGTGCACCTAATCTTTGTTTCCTTAAAACTTGCTCTGCAACAAAAACATTCTGTCAGTAAAATGGTGGAAAGTGACGATGAAAGGGAGAGAGCTAGAATAGCAGCTCAACTTCTAGCGGATGACACAAGTCTCCAAAATGAAGACCCGAATATTATAATCATTCCGGTAAATGTAAGAACTATAACTCTACTTTCGGGATTCACAGAATGAACTTACTACTTTCAGTATTCACAGAATAGATTTAAGACTACTAACTTTACGTCTGCACTCGGGCCGGAAAATCCGGCATGGAGGCGGAGTTTCCGGCCCGGAGGCGGAGCTTCCAGCTCGGAGGTGGGGATTTAGCCATGGCTAAAATCTCCACCTCTGAGCTGCAAGCTTCGCCTCCAGGTCGGAAGCTCTGCTTCCAGACCACAAGCTCCACCCCCAAGCCAGAAGCTCTACCTCCGGGCCGCAAACTCCGCCTCCCATGCACTTCTCCAATCACCCATCTAGCAGTATGTACTTATCAAATCACTCCACCAATACCCAAACACTTATAAATACACCATGCACTCTCATTACATCACTCTAATCATCCAGTTACTAGTAACGTACTTATGCAATGGTGCAGACACTAACAAGCACTGCTACGATTCTCTGTGCACTATCCATACAGACCTGTAGACAGCTACATACTACTGATTCATTCCTCTAATTACCCATGTAGTGCCTATCAGTGTAGCAAACACAGTGTCACTCCACATGCCCTTCTCCAATCATCCATCTAGCATGATGTACTTATCTAATCATTCTACCAATACCTAAGCACTTATAAATTCACCATACACTCTCTTTACAGCACTGTAATTATCCAGTCACTGCTCATGTACTCATACAATGGCCCAGGCACTAACACAAGCACTGCTACACTCCTCTGTGCACTATCCATGCAGACCTCTAACCAGCTACATACTACTGATTCACTCCTCTAAATACCCTTGTAGTACCCATGCAGTTTAGCAATCCCCTTGTCAGTCCCCATGAACTTCTCCAATCACACATCTAGCAGTATGTACTTATCCAATCACGCTGCCAATACCCAAGCACTTATAAATACAACATGCACTCTCTTTACAGCACTCTAATCATCCAGTTACTAGTCACATACTTATGCAACGCTGCAGACACTAACAAGCACTGCTACAATTCTCTGTGCACTATCCATACAGACTTTTAACCAGATACATACTACTGATTCACTACTTTAGTTACCCATGTAGTACCTATGCAGTCAAGCAAACACACTTTCACTCCCCATGTACTTCTCAAATCATCCATCCAGCACGATGTACTTATCCAATCACTCCGCCAATACCTCAACACTTATAACTTTACCATGCACTCTCTTTACAGCACTGTAATCATCCAATCATTGCTCATGTACTCAGCCAAGTCACGCACAGACACTACATTCACAGCACAGAGAACCCTCCACGTGTGCCTCTTGTCATTCCCAGAAGACTAACAATATATTCTCATCAGGCTGTGAATTGGATTGAAGGAGGAGCGGCAGCAGTGGGAGTGCTGGCTCGGCTTCAGGTGGAGGCAGGCAGGAGGGTGGAGCTAGGGGCTCGCAGCGGCGGTTGGAGGCTGTGAGGAGCCCTGGGGACGCGGCTGATGGGACGGAGGAGAGAGAAACGTACACCAGGAAGAAACAGGGACCCGAGGCCCTGAAGGACATTCCACAGGATTGGGGCTAAGTTGGCATACTTCAGCTGAGGCCCACTACCCAACCAACCTGCCAGGGACAAGGAGCGCCGAGCACCGCCCAACCCGGACAGGACACTCAGCCCACTCATTTCTGGGCTCGGACTTTGAGGGGGTAATGGAGAGGCTCACTCACAACCGAATGGGGTGCGGGTGGTAACTATACCTGGGGCTGTCTAGGGACACACATGTGCTCTGACTCTCGGGTGACTCATTCCAGACTTTTTATTCTGAGTGAGTAAGCACACCTGGGCTCTGTCAGCCAGAGGCTCTTTAGGGTCACGCTTGGGCCCTTACTCATGGGTAGGGTTGTCACCTTTCCGCGAGAGAAATACCTGGGCATCTTCTCATGTTTTAACATTCTGCGAAGGTTTGGAAGTGATTATTGTGGAAGTCTAGAAGTGAAAATTGGAACGCTATTTTCTCGGCTTGGGGGCTCAAACTGTGGATTTCTCCATCTCCTTGGTGGGACCGGTGTCCCAGAGACTGTGCTAACCCGCCTACTTGCGCTCTTAGCCCCAGGAGCCATCACCGCATCCCTGCCTTGGGAACACAAAGACCAGGTTGCACAGCGCAGCCACCTGCACCCGCTAACCAGGGGGAGGCACGAGGTGTCAACATGCGCATAAAGCGCTGCCTCTCTCCCAGTGGCGCGGGATGCGCCTGGGCCAGGCCCTGGCGAAGGGCAGGCTCTTCCTTGCCCGTCATTTCCAGGAAGAGGCAGGGCAGGGCCACCCCCATTGAGTTTGAGATTCGAGACCAACAATATTGGTAGCACTTTCTGGGCACTATCTAACTTCACCTGGAGCAGTTGGTGGAACCAGGGTCAATGCAAACTGGCGACACACCTGGAACAATTTGTGGTTTTTGATTAACCCTGACATCCTGCTGGTTGGTTATTTGTTAACTTGACTCTTGGGCCTGTATTTATTTAGTTCTTTTTGTACTCTTTTATGATTGTGTGTCTAGGGGCTGCTGATCTCCCTGGGTCTACCTCTGGGACAATCTGTTACTGTTTTTTTCTCCTTTTTTTTTCTTTTTATCGTCTTGCTATGGACATGGGGAAGCGTGGATATGTACCTAAAAAACATCCTCCGGTGCTAATTCCGGTCCCACTCTCCCAAACTTGAATTAATAGGATGCTTCAGAGAGCTGTAGGGGTAATCTCGACTGAAATTGAGCTTACAGAGAGGCGGCTATCCCTAACCCCAGATATCTTTCTTCCATCTTCTGAGCCACCAATTTCCAAACTATCTAGCCTAGGATCTATTGTTTGCCCATTAGAATCCTAGCCTGGACCAAGTGAGACTTTTCCGCCACCCTTAAAACCTTCCTCAATAAAAACAAAAACCCGTAAAGGCAGAATGACCACTTCTTTACCCAAAGCCGTTAGGTGCAAAACGGGTAATGGGACAGGATCAAAGAAAAGGACTAGTCCAGAAATTAGCCCCGGTGAGGGTGAACCAGTCAGTCAGGGGGGATTGGTAGAACCACCCTCCAACTCTCATAATGATCCTGACTGCCCTTCATGGGTAGAAATAGAGGCACAGATGAGAGCCATTGTCAAGGAAGAACTAACGCTCCACCTGGGGAATAGAGTTAGTGGCCAGATGCCTGCCCGAAGCACACAGGCCAACCCTCTGGTTAATATTTTACTGGCTGTAGTGTAGAAGAAAGATTGTAGCTCACAGACAGACAAATCCGGGCAACCACCTTTAGTTAGATGTGGCCCCTCCAGTGCTCCATCTTGTCCATCTCTAATAAGTGCTGTTTAGACAAGGGCTCGCAGCTCCGCACAAGAGGTAAACACTCACTCTCTTTGTGAGGAACCCGGCATCCAACAGCCCGAAGTTCGGAGGGATATTCCCGGCCCCAGGAGCCTCATCAAGGAGAACGTGAGTTCCAATCCTGCTCCTAACAATGAAGTCCAATGTAGAAGCAGGATTTAAATGAAAAGGGTTGACCCTGTGTCCCTCAGAACCTGGGTAAGTACATAAATATAACAAAAGTGGTTTTGTTGTGTTAAGTGAACAAAAACGTTTTTCAACAAAGCTAGAAATGCTGTCGTAAGATTGAAGCCTCTGACACAAAGACAACAACATGCTTAATGAATAAAGCATGTAGGAATCAATTGTTTCAACATACTTAATAAATAAGACATGAGGAAAAATAAAGTTGCATTAGTCAAATATTTTATCACAGAATTACTTCATTCGTTGGTACGTACAATATCTTAATACGGACTGTCAAGAACAATACAAAATGAGAAGAGTGACAAATGTGCAGGGAATTCAAGTGGTGAGCATTATATACAGTGCAAACATATACATATGTAAAAGTGGTAAATGAGAATAGGCCAGAAAATTGATACGCAAACAAGAATTTCTATCTGTCTAAGTATAGAATCTTGTAGATGCTGGACCTAATGTAAAGCGTCGACGTTTCGACCCTATGGTGCCCCAGTTGGAGGTCACGGCGGGTCTTTCTCAAGACAGGCGGAGAGGTTGACAGTCCTACTGGAGGACGGGTATTGAGCCAGGTCAGGATGAAAAGGGCGCAATGGCCTAAAATCTTATGGAGTTAAGACGAATCCGGGAATCGGGAAGGAGGGCAAGCGTCCCATCCTAGACCTACTCGAAGTTAGGTTCGATGACAACCAGGATCAGGGACTGAGCTGTCCTTACAAAGGATGTTGAGTACTGTGGTGTCGATGCCCAGATTGGACCCAACAAGCCTTGGCAACAGCAACCCACACAGAAAGTAAAGAAATGCGTTGGTGTGGACCAGCAGAGACCGACGGACTCACCACATGGTGGGGAGTCAGGGCTGTCAGGTGCAACTAGGAAAGCCCAAGGAAAATCAGAGTTGCCTTCGTAGGGACTTACCAGTGGACAGACCAGGGATTGCGAAGGGGCCTCAAGCAGAAATGCAAGAAGCAGGCTCACAGAACACTCGTGGAGTGTAGGCCCACAATCTTAAATGCAAATGGTGCTCGGGGGTTGGCCTACAAGTAACCCAAAGCACAACTTCAAGAGATGTCGAGAAGTCAATAAACTAGCAAATGTGCACGGTGTCCAGGAGTTCGGCTTCCACATGACTCACTAGGGCTGCAGGTCTCAGCTTTGCTGGGGACTTGGGTCAGCCTCTGAGAAGTCTGGAAATCTTTTTCCTGGGCTGCAGGTACTTCGGAGCTTCAGAGATGCAGACCGGCAATCGCTTTGTTGGTGCCTGCCAAACAGGGGAGTCACTCCTTGACCCCAAGGGAAATTTCTTCAGTCCTCTAGTCTTGAGTAGAGTGTCAAAGTTCCAGGATTCAGTTGCAGAGTTTCGTACAAGGATATCTTAAGTCCTGTTGCCAGGGGTTCCTTATTTATACCTAAGAAAGGGGTTGGACTAACTCTGGGGACCCACCTATGGGTGGGTTTAGAAAGTAGGGTGGCTACACCCATTTCCTTTGTCCAGTTTCACACCAGAGCAGAGGCTGGTAGACCCTGCAACTGGTTTGAACTGGGCTATGCACAGGTACACCAAATGAGCCCCCAGTGCAGACTTCAAAACACTCTCAGAGTGCACCCACCCATCCCCAATCCACTAAGGCCTGTCTGGGAGGTGGTTACACCTCCCTGTGAAAGGAAACCTATTGATAGGCCTCTCCTGCTGGAGTTTCGGTCAGCAGCAGGAGGCCAGACTTATGTCTGTGGCTGCAGCATCCATTTTGTGATGACAGGGCTCTTTTAAACTGGTGCAGGGTATACCGGTGTGTACATGTCTCTCCCTCTAGAAGTGTGGAATTCTACACCCACCATCAGAACTGGTGGGGGGGTAGGATTCCAAAGTATTTGATACCAAACACAACATGTTTCTATGCAGCCATCCCAAAGTTCGCATTTACCGTGAGGTTATAATGCATTTCAGAGTATATGGTCTGGCTGCATCACAGAACAGCCACAGAGAATAGATTTCGAAGGCTGCAGAGGGGCACTGCTCATGTATGGGCACCCTCTCACACAAAACCAAGCAACCTGCTTTCAGGATTGATAAGGCCTGCCATAGGTGTGACTGATAGGTCTCTATGTGCAGTAATTTAAGGTAGTTATAGGTAACCTATATCTAGGTAAGGGGGGAAATACACCACCTTACCCAGACTGCAGTAGCAGTCCTGTGGTGTCATTTTGGAAGGCTTGCCAGGGGTGGCATAATACATGCTGTAGCCCCTGGTCGGCCTCTGGAGTCCCTACGCCCTTAGTACCTAGGGTACCATACTGGAGTGTACTTAAAGTACATGGAATGAATTTAGAGAAGAAGCAGCTAGGCTAGGGACCTGAATAGCAGGTTTCCAGTCAGACTAAGTAAAAAACCATCAAAACACCAGAAAAAAAGTGGGGGCAACCATGTAGTCAGATTCCACCTTCCTACAACCAGTCCCAGGATGCTTGTTTCCTGTCCAGGGAAGACATGGCTTAGCGGTTCGGCCTGGACTGTTCCCATATGGCCATGTCTGATCTGGGGTGGTGGAGTGCGCTAAATAATGATGATGTATTAAACGCAGATCAGTTGACTGGGGGTGAGTGCTTGAAATGTTCAACACTCCGTTCATCATTTTTTTTTTTCTTTGCAGAGTTTTATATAGCTCGAACTAGACCCGAACCGAATCAGAGCGCTTTACATAGCACCAGTTACGTTACATGAAGACGGACACACATTCATTTTTAGGCACAGGGAGATTAAGTGATATGCCCAGAATCACAGGATGTTTTGGCGTCGTTACCGAGACTCGAACCCAGATCCCCAGGTCCGAGGTCGAGCGCCCTAGCCGTTAGGCCAACTCCTCTCCCCTATAATTTGTTTTTGCTTTGTTCCCCCTATGTTGGCAGGGTATGCCCAGAAGTGGGCCCCTTGCTCACTTTGCCACTGGATTCCGAGCTAGCCTGGCTGATGACGGCTGATTAGCCAGAAACCGGTCCCAGGATGCTTGTTTACTGTCCAGGAAAGACATGGCTTGGCGGTTCGGGCTGGACTGTTCCCATGAGGCACAGGGTCAGACTGATTTGCATATGGCCATGTCTGGACTGGGGTGGGGGAGTGAGCAAAAGAACGATGATGGATTAAACCCAGATAAGTTGACTGGGGGTGAGTGCTTGCACTGTTCAACACTCTGTCCCTTATCTCCTTTGGTTGTACCTTAAATTAAACTAGGTCAGAGAGAAACACAATTGGAATTGAGGAACAAGTGCATTTTGTGGCTCACCAGGCATGGACAGTTTCCCTATGACAGGGCAGGTGAGATACTACTAGTTTGAAGAGTGGGTTGGGTTTGTAAGAACACCAAATCAATCAAAGGAGACTGCATAGTTATTCATTTTAGTAATCCCCCTACAGTCCAAACCTTGGCTGATCAACTCTCCTGTTCTTATGCACCGCTCACAGGGATTCAACCACACACCCTGGACTTTTTCTATTCCTGTAACTATCCACCACCTTGAACCCCTTGCACTAGAGTCCCAACACATTGGTTTCAATCCCAACCAACACTCGGCCAAACCACTAGAATACAGTATAATGTTGCAGTAGCAAATAGGTTTGGGGTCCTTGAAGAGGTGGATTGACTCATGACACCATCGGATTTTACTCTTAGTCAGGGGTTGGGGGCCAACAGGGAGCTTAAATCGTAAATCACTGGGATACAGCCCCAAAGTATTGCTGGTGTGTCAGAAGTTGCAACAGGGAAGCCCCATCATGAGTCTCATCAGGGACCCCAAGGCCACGATGGTGCTACCTTAGATGTGTTGAGCAATCTAGCCCCTTTTACCCCTGTACTTATAACTTCAAGCATATCCAGGAATAGCTCCCTCGTGGAAGTGGGAGCACCAGACCCCGGGACCGAGCCAGACACTACACAAACACCTAACCCCTCTGGTCCTAAAGTACATGATGCCACCTCATACTTAGGCCTCAAACTGAGGGTCTTGAGGTGGAACATCGCTGGTATTAAACATAACCCCTTGCATGCTGATGACGGCCCCCAGCCGTCATGCACTACAGTGCTCGTGTGCTGATGACGGCTGGGGGCCGTCATGACCACACCCGCGCTGAAATCTTCAGCACAGGAGCAGAATCGCAGCAGCATGGAAGGGGATAAACTCCAAAATCCTGACTGGTCACAATTTGTGCAAGATTATGATGTGTGTATGTTCCAGGAGACCTGGGCTAGAGAAGACACTGTTATGAG
The DNA here is from genome assembly GCF_964261635.1 of Lissotriton helveticus. Taxonomy (NCBI): domain Eukaryota; kingdom Metazoa; phylum Chordata; class Amphibia; order Caudata; family Salamandridae; genus Lissotriton; species Lissotriton helveticus. The sequence continues at coordinate 344,839,130 of NC_136067.1, read as the reverse complement.
TTATGAGGGGCTTTTCAACTTTCAATGTGCTAGCAACTATGGGGGGTAGACATAGACCATCTGGAGGCTTAGGCAAGTGCGTTGCTACACAGTTGAACACCTCATCTGGTGATATCCAGTGTACCCTTCTTACTTTCACTGCTAGGAATAAAATAGCTCTTATTAACATATATTCACGCCCGGTAACCTTTGCACAGGAATCCCAGACCAAAGACATGCTTACCACATTTATTCAGCTAATTCCCAGAATACTAGGATGGAGATAGGAGGAGATTTTAATTGTTAATTTGAGCCTCTAGCCCTTCCCACTGACTCTTAGCTCACTGTCGAGGATTCCCTTTGGGTAATCCCTGAACCGCAAATTCCTCCTATAAAGGCTTGGACTCCCTTGGTACTCCAGATCAGTGCAGTAACACTAACTCATGCACTGAGGGCATGCAATGGTCGTACTAAGTCAGACCAACCAGGGAAGCCTACTTTTAATAGACCGGGGCAATCATCCCTGTTTGACTATATTCTAGTGGAAGCAAGCATATGGCACTGTGTAGTCAACTTCGCTGTCTTGCCAAGACACAACAGTGACCATAATGCTTTGGTACTCAACCTCAAGCTTCCGGATCTTCACAGTCCCCCAATCACTAGCTCCTCCCCTGGCACTAACTTAAGACTAGTCAATAACAGAAGGAGAAGCAGATGGGTAACCCTGAAGCAGTCACCAGGCAAGGCTGCTTCCCTTTAGTCCTTAATTATCTCACCCTTATTGGTAATGGAGAAGGCTGCCCAGACTCTCAATTCTCCTGATACCATCGATCAACTCATGGCTACTCATGTGGATTTGACCACTAGCCTGACCAACATCTTCAATCCTCTGATGCACTCCAAATGCAAGAGGAGACCTTATCCACTTGGTTTAGTATTTCCTGCCGAATGGCAAAGGGTGCCCTAATTGACACTATCAAATACAAAGACAGATCCATAATAAAAACAAGGAGGTCTCTATATAATGATAGTTTAAAGCTAGCCAAAAAAAACTGGGAGTATGAAAGATGGGATGCGATCAAACATGCACTCACCAACAGGGATATGAGGGTGTTTTGGATCCTAGTTCGTACAGTTAGTTCCCCAGAGAACTCACCTATTGAGCTGAACTTCACTGCAGACGTTTGGAAACTTCATTTCCAATCGCTCTATTCCACTCAGGACACCATAGAGCTCACTGAGGGAACTTTGCCAACTGTTGTAGGGAATCCCCTTGAAGATGATGTAGGGTTCACTCTGACCAAAGTGCTGAGCACAATTGGGAAGCTTCCCTTTGGAAAGGCCTCCCGGGGGATCTTTTTCTGGAACAACCCAACATCTGGGGCACCTATCTATGTGTAATATTGAACACCATATTAAACGGCATTAAAATCCCCGACACCTGGCTAGGGGCAGACATTTTTCAAGTATATAAGATGGGCTCACCCCTCCTGCCCATTAATTACAGGCCAATCAGCCTGATTGACATAACACAGAAGCTGTTTGCCAGGATTGTCCTGGAGTGTCTTCAGACCTGGGTAGACGAGGGCGAGATTCTGAGTGCGTACCAGGCCGGTTTCCATAAAAACATTTCTACTATTGACCAAATCTGCAGGCTCCAATTATTATATTGGAAAACGGTGACAATAGAGGGTGGGAGGCTCTATTTGATCTTCGTTGACCTTAAATCAGTCTTTGATTTGGTACCTTACAACAAACTCTAGGTGGTTCTAAGCAAATGGGCATTCCGCCCCATTTGCTGTTTTTGATTAAGCGCCTGCACACTGGAAATTGTGCCCAGGTGGGATACGGGAAATACAGAGAATTAACCCTATGCTTCCCTGTGAATAGAGGTGTAAGACAGGGGTGTGTTCTTGCCCCCACACTGTTCTGTCTTTTTATTAACGGTTTGGAGGACCAATTAAATGAGGAAGCCAATATTGATGCCCCAAAGCTGGCCCGTGACCAGGTGCCAACAAATATGTTTGCAGATGACACCTTGTTACTATCCAAGTCTCCCATAGGCATCCAAAGCATCCTTGACAGCTTCTCTCTATTTTGCAAAGACAGGGGGGTGGAGATCAACACATCAAAAACCAAGTACATGTTTTTTATCCCAAGCAAAACATCTCACCCAAATCCCTCCCTAAGGGGCACCCAACTAAAGAGGGTAGCTGTATTTGACTACCTGGGTGTTACACTGGCAGAAACATTCGGATGGGGCCCATAGGAAGAATAGGCAGGCTAGCACAGATGGCCGGGGGAATAGTAAAATTATACAGGAACTCATCATTTAGACAACCGGGCCCGCTGACCGAGATTTATAAAGTCCAAATCAGGAGTGCTGTATTGTATGGGGCAGACCTCTGGGGTCATCTTCCTTCAGGTGGACTGGTTAAATCTGAGAACAAGTTTATGAGGCAGCTCTTGGGTCTACCGCCAAGCACCCCTCACATCCCCTAACGTATGGACCTCGGGATTAGCCCATAGAAGAGGAGATTGGACTGTGTCTCTTGACCTTTTGTTGTAGACTATGGGCGACCCCTGAATTAACAGCCTACCAGTCTGAGCTCAAGGCGTTTTTGGGACTCCCAGGGGTGGGAAAACTATCCTAGTTTGTACACATAAAAGACCTGTGCTTTAGTTTAGGTCGGCCAAACCTATGGACCCACCCTGACGAAGTGTCCCCGACAATATTGAGGCCTGACCTAGTTAAAGCTTACAGACTGTTTAGATTGGCTATAATCCAGGGGTGCATAAAACTAGGCCGTCTAGCCTCTGATTTCCTCAATTTTAAAGACCAGTATTTATTTGAGGCCTTCCTTCATGTTGTTCATCCTTTCATGGGAAGGAAACTTTACACTCAGTTCAGGTTGGGTTGCCTGCCGGTTCATGCATTTACAAGCAAATGGTCAAAAGCTACTCTTATTAGATGTCCTGCTTGTAACAGCCAAGAAGAGTCAGCCATTCATGTTTTCTTCTTTTGTCCTGGCTATAATGCAGCCAGGAGGAATTGGCTCTTACCACTATGCAGGAACCTGGGGTATAGAAAGTGCCGGGAGTCCTTTAGAGTTTTGCGAACTGACACTCATCCTCCGATTTCTTTTGCTGTGTCCCTTTCCTCAAGTCTATGTGGCATGGGCGCCACAAGTTTTTAAATACCCCCCCGCACATGTTAAATGTCCCTTTTCTATTTCCTACTGTTTTAACACTATTAACTCATCAAATCATTGTTTTAACCTCTTTTTAAATTCTGTTATCTTTCACTGTTATGACATTTGATCAACTCATTTGTATTTTTGGTTAAGTTTTGTGTTGTTTATTGATGTTTCTATTGTCCAAATTCAGTGATGTATGTATTTTATCTTTAGCATTTATGGTCTATAATGACAGAAGTATAGCTTGGAAATGGAAAATAAACGTATCCAATCACTCCGCCAATACCCAAGCACTTAGAAATTCACCAAGCACTCTCTTCACAGCACTGTAATCATCCAGTCACTGCTCACATACTCATACAATGGCCCAGGCACTAACACAAGCACTGCTACAATCTTCTGTACACTATCCATACAGACCTGTAACCAGGTACATACTACTGATTCACTCCTTGAATTACCTAGGTAGTACCCGTGCAGTCCAGCAATCACTCTGTCGCTCCCCGTGCACTCCTCCAATCATCCAAACTATTATCCGTGACCTCATTCAATCACCTTCCACTACTCAAACCATGGATAGGTGTGGTGCAGTGGCCAGGGCAGCAGACTTTGGAGAACAGGGTTCATGGTTTGATCCCCATCTCCGGTGGCATATCAGCTCGGCACCATGTGACTCTGGGCAATAGCTCACTTAATCTCCACAATGGCCCCCAGCACCTTGAGACCCGTAAGGGTGAGTAGTTTGCGCTTTACAAATACTGATTTTTTTGCATGCAGTAGCCTTGTAGTTCAATAATCACCCACACAATCCCCATACTCTTGTACAATCTCTCAGGTAATTTTTCTTTTTTTAACCAGTAGAGTTGGTTCTGTGAGAACTGTTGGGTTTTTTTTTGTTAACAATTTAGAATTTTGTAAACTTTTGAATTTCTTTTATGTGTTTTGGATTTTTTTAATAACAGAAAAAGGAGGAACTAGAAAAAAACTTTAAGAAAAACAGAAGCACATATATTTTTATTTAGCATTTGTGTGCTTTCAATGGATCAGTAATAACATCAAGGCATTGTTCAGCAATGCATAGTTGAACATTGCACTTCTTGCAACATATAGTTGCATTCAAGAGTTCAGGCACGATGTGGGGCCTTGGAGCAGTTGCAACTTGCTGACCAGATGTTGATGCAGCATTACTGTCTTGCTGTACTGCAGTATTCAACTCCCTCCGTTGCTCTTCCCTGGCAAGATGGACTGGATGTATTGTTTCCAGGTGCTTCTTCATTCTTGAAGCACCACATGAATACTTCTTCTCGGACCCTCTTGAAAGCACTCTGGAGCATATAATAAAGGTCACTTTTGTGCCATTGACTTTTTTATGACCTTCTGGTACTGTAAAGAAGGACCATACAACACTCTCCTTCTTCTTCTGGTGGCTCTTCTGCTGAAGCTGTTCCTCCTCCACAGCAAATGGATCTACTGTAGCAAGATTAGATGCCATTCTTGCTATCAACATGGCTTTTCTCACTCTCTGCTCTGAGATTCAAATCCAATCCACGTTTTGCCACAGGCCACGGAGCGGTGTGCTGTGCGAGGCGCGAGTGTGAGGATGCGCCGGGAGGCTGCTGAGCTAACCGCGGCTTTGGCTTTGGCTTCGACCGGCTTCCCATCAGCGGTTTGGAGTGAGCTGGTCCCTTGCCTGTCCCTTGCCTGTTCCCTGCTCCCTCGGAGTGCGGAGTGTGGAGAGTGGCGTGGTGGGGGCGCAGGACGCAGGGCCACCAGAAGCCGCCACGGCCACGGGAGCTCCCTAGTAGCGGCACAGCCCACAGCCGCTCCAGCTGCCCTTGCTGCCCCAGCCGCTAAGACACCCCCGCAGTGTCGGGTGAACGCGGATCAAACGCGGGAACAGCCCGGTAGCGGCGGGAACCCTGCAGGAGCCGCGGGGTTATACCGGCAGCCCGGCAGCGGCAGCAGCAGCAGGCAGGACCCATGGCGAGACCCCCAGCGAGACCCCCCCAGTGGCGGCAGGAGCCACGGGACCAGCAGGAGCCCGGAGCCTGGGGAGCTAGCGAGAGTAAGTGCGGGCACACACAGGCTTATCAGAACAAAAACAGCAAGTGAAACTTGATGAATTGTTAAAATTAAAGAATAAGGATGCCTTCAATACTAAGCGAAGACTCATTAATCCCTCCCCCTTCGCACTAGCGAACAAGTGTGTCGCAGATGCAGTGGATGCAGCTCTCAATTTCCACAGGCTGTGAATCCTTGCCCCAACCTTTGGCAACTAAAAATCACATCAAAATTCAACTTTCTGAAAGACCCACTCTCCACTATTTTTTCATCTAGTGGAAAAATCCTGGGTCTCCAGCACTCATTACTTCCGCTATCTCCTTGCGAAGTGCAAAAAGACCAACCCTTGGGCCAAGGAAATGGTATTATGAACTGCTCCTTTACAGCAGACGGCTAGCCCGTATCATGCTCACCTGTGGAGGGGAAACCAGGTCTCCAAGGCGAAGGTGTGTATATAGTTACGTCCATCTGTAGCCCACCAGCCCCACGGCTCGGTGACAGTGGGGTCATGTCTGACCCACGTTTATCCTCATCTCCTATGTACACCAACTCCCGACTGTCAGCAACTACTTTACCTGCACTAGAAACCAGCCAGAACCCAAAATATGCTTCGCACAACCTTACAACTTGTAGGGGTAAGGACTACTTTCAATGACAAGAAGCGCCAAGCAGCGACAACCTACACAACTCAAACAACTCGCTGATCACCGACCAAAGCCTTCTGGACCAACTGGACAACTTAAAATCTCACCCGACGCCAAAGGAAGGAATAGTAAAAGATCAGATCTCCGACGACTGTGTAAAGGAGGATAGGGGTAATACACCAAATCTTGGGAATGACGGCCCCGTCAACCTAACCTACCTGGGCTCACAGGAGTGGGCCGAACTAGTCGCCTCATATATTCCGTCAATACTGGCTAAACCATCCTCGCCCACAGAAGAACCAATCAAATAAATCCAGCAAACTAAAAGGGGCCTCGAACGTGAGGGCATCTCCACGGATTCAACCTCCCTACCGAATTCCTCTCTGTCGTCAACCCCTAACAAAAGGCCAACCCAAAAAAGTCCCCCATCAAGGACCCAAGCATCTGACATGGCAAACACGTGGGATATTCTGCTAACTACCATGCAACGAACAGTAGACACCCTCCATTTCCAATCCGATAAAATGAACTTACAGCTGACCCTACTTGACACCCTGGCCATCTTTGTTGGGCGAATAGACGAGAAACTCGGCCAATTGAACTCTCTAATCAGCAGAGCCCAGCAAGAGGCAAAGCTAGCGTGCAGCTGTGAGCCTATCATCGATAAACTGATATCCTCTCTTATTGAAGGGCTGCCAAAAAGGCAAAACGCAATGCCCCAGCACACTAATCTTGGTGAAATAGCCTTTCCCAGTTCATCAAAAGGAGAGCCTACAACAGCCAGTTCTTCTGACAAGGGGGCATCGACTCCGCCATCAGGCGATCGGGAGTTGCCAGTGGGCCATCTGATGACATCTTCTTCTCCACCTTTGAAGAGTAACACTCCCCCCTGAACACAAAAGGGCGGCGGCAGCAAAGGAGGAAAGGCCGCAATAAACTGATAACCTCAAGCATGCCAGAAGTCTACCCACTTTTTAAGCCAGGGAAAAGTCAGGAACAGCAAGTCCCAGGCTCGAGATTAGGAACTGATGCCAGCGGAGAACTCATTTCTACGGGGCACGGACCCTCCTCAAACGAAGCACTCGTAGTGGCTCCCACAGGGGCACCTAAACAGGAGGAGGGGTCGGCCCGGCTTGGCAGCGACACAGGAAATCAAAACACGCTGGAAAACCGCGACCTGGACAAGGAAACCGATGTTAGCCCCATTACACTACCTTTAACATTCGGATTAAGTGGGGTTCAGCCAAGGCACAGTCCGGCCCTGGCACAAGAAGGACCCATCAGAATCCACCGTGAAGGACCCCGAGTTCAAGAACAGAGGGCAATAGGACTCCCGTGCCCCCAAACTCAACTATTTTCCACCGTAGCGAGTGTCCCTACAGTTCCAACAGCTCCCGCTTTTAAGAATCTATCCATCGGGGTCACCACCCCAGGAATCCTACCTCAACCCGACAACAGTGACTTAAGGACCCAAGTCCACACTCATCTGCCAACAGCTCAGTGGAATGACCCAAGTAGGACCTCTACCACGATCCTCTTTACTCCAGAGTATGAATCTAAGGGCCCATTTGATATTCTGAATAGAGGCAACTTACTACGACTACTAAATACTATACCTGCGCTAGCCAATATATCCTCGCCGATCTTCTTTCTATAGAATTTATAAAATCTGATAGACCACACGGCAATGAAGCTACAAAAGCAATATGGTCTTCATCAGAAATTGCAAGTAAAATCTTAGAAGAGCAAAATCTCCTTAAAAAATGGGGGATTAAATCTGCCTTTTATTACAACATAGGATACCCGCTGCCCTTGCTTGAGAGACCTAAAGAGGGAACACAAACAACAACTTCGAAAACAAGGTCGGTGCTGAAGAGCGCATTGGGTCGATCCCCAACAATCAATCAGGCGTCAGGGATTAAAAATAGTTCAATGGTCGTAAATTCCTACAGCACGGTAGAAGATCGGCTCTTCAGAATATGCAACACATCATGTAACCGCCATTGACAAGGAAATCTAACGGAGTCAGGTCTGCGCTCGGCCGCATCACGCTTGGGACTATGCTCGTGGAATTTAAATGGCCTCAACAACAAAGCAGCTGACATTGACTTCCTACAATACCTGAAATCGTTCGACATCATCCTCCTCCAGGAAACATGGCTGGAGGAGCCGGTTCACTTAGAGGGCTATACTTGCCACCATTCCCCAGCCACAAGGAAAAGTAAGTTCGGTCGATTGGCAGGCGGCCTAGTAACATACATCAAAATCTCAACTGTCGGCAATGTGCAGGTATTCACAACTAACTCTCCGGCCATAAACACAGTTGGGATTGCATTAAACTTTGGGGGAAACAAGAAAGAGGTCCAGCTGGTCAACACCTATATTAACCCAAAAAAGAAAAAAGACGATGTAAAACGCTTAACGGACCACCTTTATCATGTCGTGACAACGCAAACCTCACCCTGCTTAATTCTTTCTGGAGACTTCAATCAATGTATCTTAGGGTCATCTTTGAACAGCGATATTCAGGCTCAGTCTTACCATTGGAATATCCCAAACCAAACTTTCAGCAACCAAGGTAAAATTCCAAAGCTCGCAAAGGAACTGCTGGAAGACTTGGAACACATTGGCTTGAGGGTCCTAAATGGAAGATTTCCCGAAGATTCCTCATCTGTGGCTTCGTTCAACTCAGGCAACGTAACCTCGATAATAGATTTCACGTTGGTCTCCCTTCCCCTTTTTCACAATGTCTTGGGCTTCAACCTAGGGGACAATGGAGATAGTGACCATCGCCCTCAAGAAGTCTCTTTTTGTGCACTTCCGGACCAAATTCTTTTAAACCCAACAGGCCCACATGCCAGCCATACCATAGATTTCAAACGAATCAAAACCTCTGTCGCTAACACGCCGGAGGTATTACAAGTAGCAAAACTTCAACTAAACAGCTTAAGCAATCCTTCAGGCAGCCCAGTGCAAATCAATATTCAACTATTGTACAGCATTGTCCATCCGCTGGCTCTGGCGCTCTAAGGAAGATCTCAAGTACCCAGAAATCAGCCCTAAAAACCCACAAAAAGGAGATTAACAAATCGCTAAGACTGCTGAGAAAAAGCCCGGGGTACGTGACTCTTCTTGCAAAACTTCATAAGCATCGGGCGAACCACAAAAAATTGAAATGGGAGGTCAAAAGAACCAAAGAAGAGGACTTCTGGGCGAAACTTCTCCACGATTCCAAGGGTAACAATAGCGCCCAGTTTTGGTCCTCAATAAACAAAATTATAAATCCAAAGAATAGCTGAATAACATCCCATATAACCAAATCTTCCTGGGAATCTTTCTTAGATTCACACTTCAACCAATAGGTCGCCACAGCAAGTAAGACCCAGGTAGCCCCGGAAAGCCAACCACCACAAAAAACAAGAACATGGACAGAAGCCAAATTTGGTATTACCATGGTTTTACTCAAGAAACTAATATCGAAGGGAAGGAAAGACGACGCAGCAGGGCCAAATGGCATTCCTCCGGCCCTTTTCAAACTTGAGTCAGAATACTGGGCAGCAACGCTGACCCTCTCTACATGTCTGTGAGCCGATCTGGGTGCCTTTCTGCCTCTTGGAGGGGCTCAATCATTTCACCAATTTATAAGGGAGGGGACAGAACACTGCCAAAAAACTACCGGCTGATAGCACTCCTGGATATCGAGGCCAAATACTTCGCGGGGCTCTTACTGACCCAGCTGTGCGAAAGGGCAAAAAATCGCAACATAATTCCACCCAGTCAAACGGGATTTTGCAGAGAAACTGGAAGAACATCAAATCTGCTGGCAATTTCGCTACTTATTGACAAAGCAAGGGTAACCAAACAGGCTCTTCACCTTTGCTTTGTGGACTTCAAGGCGGTTTCGACAATGTTAACCGGGGCTACCTTTGGAGAAAACTGGCCTCTTGGGGGATTCCCCCGCCTCTACTAAACCTTCTGATTGAATTGCATACAAACACGTGGGTTCAGGTAAATCTCGGTAACGGCACACACCTCACCAGGCGCATTCCGACCACAAACGGCCTAAAGCAAGGGTGCGTTTTGGCGCCGACTATTTCAACCTAGTTACAGCTGATCCACCACCTGCCCTAGAAGCTTGTAACGTGCATGCTCCACGTCTGGGGGGCAAAGCGCTGCCCAGCATATCCTATGCAGATGATGTGGTCTTGGTCAGCCACACGAAAGTAGGCCTTCAAAATCTTATCAATACGCTGCACGGATATGCCGAAGCAAACCTACTAGAAGTAAACATCGATAAGACCAAAGTTTTGTCCATAACTAGGAACATTAAGCGGCACACTTGGTTCCTCGGAACAAAAGTAGTCGCAAACTGCTCAGAATACAAATATCTTGGAATCTTGGTCGATAAAGGAGGCCGCTTCTCAAACCAACTAGAGGCAATCAGGAGGAAAGGGACGCTGAAAGCTACTACGCTTAAACAGCTAAAGTTAAATCTGAATGGTCCCACTCTTCTCCCACTGCTCCGGGTGTCGCAAGTCAAAATAGAGTCATCCATCACATACGGCAGTGAGGCTCTAAGAGGCATAGACGCGAGACTGCTGGACACAACCATTGCAAAGGCCTACCGACTTCTCTTTAACCTGCCAACCTACACCTCACAAGCCCAGATCCGGTTAGAATTTGGACTGACCTGCAAAATGCTTGCAAGGAGAGGGTCATACAGAAAGTGCTGGAAGAAAATAAAGAACTCACCAGAAAACACACTGAATCACCAGCTATGGCAAGAGTTAAGCAGCTCCTCCAATTTGCCAGCGAAAATATTTTTAGAGGACTCCCTGACTGTCACAGGCCTGAAAGAATTATGGGAAACTCCATTGCCGCATGCGCAAATCAAGCATGTTGTAAACAAGTGCATAAAAAGACTATCGCATGTGGAAGACAAAACTACCTTTTCTCAAAGGCGTCATGCCTGGATGACCTTGTCTACATACAAATCGCCGGGGTTACAAACATACTTAGGTCTGGGGTATGGCAGGAAATCTAAAGAAGTTTTTTTTAAATATAGGCTAGGAATCCTACCAGCTATTCCACGTTTACAACCATGGTTGAGAAGGGACTGTGGGACAAAATGCAGGCTGTGTGGTGCAGGGAATGAAGATTTGGAACATCTATTATGCACCTGCCCGAAATTGAAAGAGGAAAGAGTAGCCCTGTTAAAAACTGCCTTCAATGAACAAAAAATCCGCACACGCAGACAAGCAGTCCTCGATTGTTCTGACCCAGGCCTTCCGCCATTAAATGGGAAGCTGGTCAAATTCCTGAAATCTTTGGAACTGAAACTAAAAAAACATGAAGATGGCCCATACCAGACTAATTGAACAATGGCCAAGACAACAAATTATGATCACGCTCCCCCATCAAACTGTTTCAGCACTATTACCTTTTTTTAACCAAAGCTTTCTTGTTTTTAAAACTTTTCTTACAACCTTTTACCCGATGATATGAGCCATCAATGCATCTTTTGTATAGGTTTTAATTAACCTAAGACAATAAAATTTACTTACTTACTTACTTACATTCTTGCTATCAAAAAATCAAATACACCCAAAAAGATTTCAAAAGACAGAGAAGCAAGAAATAGGTCTTCTCTCAATGGAGGTTAAATATAAAGGGAAGTTCATAGGGATGGATACTCCCTCTGTTAGAATAAAAATGATGTACACCAATCAGATCCTTTCTTTTTTTCACTGACATATAGTCGCCTACGGTGCGCGACGTAGTCGCGCACCCTTCGCACACCCTAGAAATATTGCATATATGAATTTAAACTATAAATAAGTTTCTATAATATTTTAGTAACTATATTATCAAATCTGTTTACTCTAATTTCATATCCAAACTTTCTACAGTTATTTTTTCAACTTTAAAAATATGCCGGTCGTGACTTCGACGCGATGTCGGCGCAATCGCAGCACGATCCCGGAAATACGTGCGGGTAGAGGTTACGCACAGTAAGCGGCTATACCCCGCATTTCGTAACTTTACTTTTGTCAAAATTCTATTGAACATAATACTTTAAAAATACTTTTATAAATACATTTAGACAAACACTTAAAGGAAAACTTATTTATAATTAATTTAAACATATTTCATACTTTACAAATTACGCTAAAGTTGGGACCCCAGGGCGACTTTTAAAAATGGCTACTGGAAAAAAATATTTAAAAAAGAATAAATATAGTTTTTGTAACTAAAAATTATTTAAATATTTCATGAAATATATATATATATATTTATATATTCACTGAAAAAAAATAGGTTTCACACAAGTTATAGTTAGCTGAACATTTTACTCATACAAAACCATTTAAATGCCCACGTTATAGTTAGTTGGACTCACTATAACTCGCGCGCCCGCAATCCACTGCTGATGATGTCACATATTATATTATTCATGACATGGTCAGTGACATCACTGATGACATCACTGATGACATCTCAAATGACATCACTGATGACATCATCCAGTGTCTGGGTGTTTCTGTAAAGTTTAAATATGTTTTACATATTCAAGAATGAGTGGGTGTATAAGTGTCTGGATGAAGGATTTAGTTGGTGTGTGACTGACTGTTTGAGTGAGTGATTAAATGTGTCTTACTGAATGCATGGGTTAGTGACTAAACTGTCTGAAAGTGTGCATCAGTATGTCTGTTGTTGTGTAAGCTGCTGCATGTGTTGATCACTAGCTATATGAGTGGCTATATGGGTTATTGATTGGTTGCCCAAGTATTTTTATGGGAGACTGAGTGTGTATGTGTGGGTGGCAGGGAGGTGTGTGACTCTGTGCATAGATGTGTGAGCAGTTGATTCACTAGGTGTATGAGTTCAAGAGTGCATGAGGAAACAGCTGTATGGGCGGTTGACTGTGTGCATGGCTGTGTTGGTGAGTGAATGGATATCTCAGTACTACATGTCCAAGTAAGTACATATGTAAAACACAGTGCATGTGAGAGTTGGCATATATAAATGACTATACATGAGAGCCAGTGATTGTGCGAGTGGCTGTATGGATCAATGTGTACTTGTATCAATGATTGTCTAAGAGAGTAAGTATGTGTTAGTATATGTTCGTATAATTAAGGTGTTGTCTGTATAACTGTATAGATGTGGAAATGGGAGTGTGATTGATTCTTTGCATAACTGACTAGGTGTGTGAGTAACTCCATGGATGAGTGGCAGTGTGTGAGAGTCTGTATAGGTGTATGAGCGCATATGATAGTGTTGTATTGATGAGTGATTGTATGTATGAGTGATTGTATGGGTGATTGAGTGGATGTGTGTGTAGACCTAGGAATCAGTGAGTGCGTATGTGGTAAGTGGTATTGGTGTGTCAATGGTTTCAAGAATGGTAGTCTGTATTTAACACTGGGTGTATCAAAGGTTATATTAGAGTTTGAGGAGCTGCATCGTTTTATCACATGAATGATGTCATCAGTGTTGTGATCAGTGATGTCATTTGAGATGTCATCAGTGATGTTATCAGTGATGTCATTTGAGATGTCATCAGTGATGTCATCAGTGATGTCATTTGAGATGTCATCAGTGATGTCATCAGTGATGTCACTGACCATGTCATGAATGATGTAATATGTGACATCATCAGCAGTGGATTGCGGGCGCGTGAGTTATAGTGAGTCCAACTAACTATAACGTGGGAATTTCAAAGGTTTTGTATGAGTAAAATGTTCAGCTAACTATAACTGGTGTGAAACTTATGGTTTTTTCAGTGAATTTCAAAGGTTTTTTAAATGCTAATTCCTAACTATAACGAGTGTTAAACCTATGGTTTTTTTAGTGAATTTCAAAGGTTTTTTAAAAGCTAATTCCAAACTATAACGAGTTTGAAACCTACGGTTTTTGAAGTGAATTATTACGTTTTTTTAATAGCTATTTTTTATAGCTATTAATTATTATAATTTTTTTAATTATTCAAATATTCTATATTTTTGTAATATTAATTTTTCAATGTATTTTTCATGTTTTTTTTTTTTAAACTCCGGAGCGCTCAGGGTGCGCGTACCTGTAAACGCACCCGTACACGTAGCGTGAGCGCTATTCCCGCGAGCGAAAAAATATATAATTATGTATTTAAAGTAAATAATAATGCAAGACATTCAGTGGCATACTCATAAAAGTAGTATTTTTCATTTTAAATAACCGTATTTTAACTTTAAACACATTTCCGAAAATTGCGCAAAACGCGTAAGCGCCCCGGAAGCGCCTCTGTAAGCGCCTACGTACGTGCCGCGTTAGCGCACCCGGAAGCACTCCAGAGCACGTAGCGTAAGCGCGTCAAGCCATGTGACCTTAAAACAACACTTTTCATTGGTTCATAACAGTTTTTTTTCCAAATATTGAAAGCCCCTACCCATTTCCCTCACTACCACTTTGTAATTGGAGAGAGCAAGAGCTGTTACCTGGTTCTTCTGCAGCATCTTGTCCTTTTTCTGAAGAATGGTTGGAAGACAGACAACCTCCAGTGACTCTGATGAAGAGTGTGTGCCAGAGGACCCTCCTTGGCGCAAAGTAAACGAACATTTCATTTGGAAATTTTTTCCCTTCCCCGAAGGTGAAAAGAAGGTGAATGCGGCGAAGGTGTGCTGCAAAATCTGTGGCACCACCTTGTCACGTGGTGACCCAACAAAAAATACAGCTTTGGGAATGCCACCTTAATCAGGCATGTTGAGAGGAGACACCTCAACTACTATGCAAGGGAGAGTGTCAGGGACCTGGCACGCAATCCCCCAACAGATGGCGGCAGTACCTCGACTGGTGGAGCAACACCTTCTGGTAGACAAGCTGCAAGATTAATTCTCAACGTGCAGCCGGTCTTTGCAGGTCTCAAATTTGTCTGCAAGGACTGCGACGAACTGATTTGCTATGGGGAGCAGAGCGTCGAACTTATTGTTCAGAGAAACCAAGAACACAGCTGCTCCACCCACCACTAATTTTTCCCCTTTTTTTTGCTCCTGTTGAGCAGTTTTGGATTCCCTGGTTTTGCTTTTCTCCCCAAAAAAACCCCCAAAAAAGTATAAAATCGTTGTGAAAAAGTATAAATAAAAAAATAAAATTGAAAAAAGAAGAAAAAAAAATTTCTTTTTAGAACTACCTCTAATTCTCCAAAAAGAGCTATAGTCCTTATATATTCTCTCATTCTTTTTTTCAATCAATGTGCACTGCATAAATGAATGAATAAAATGGCTGAATGAAGGGTAGAAAGTGACTGAGGGAACAAATGACTGAAGGGGAGTGAGTGAGGGTGAGTTGATGACAGTGAGGGATGGAAGGTGAGTGAGGGTGAGTGAATGGGGAGTCACAGAGTGAGGGGATGGAGGGAGTGAGGGTAATATAGAGGGAGTGAGGGAGTGAGGACATAGAGGTAGTGAAGGAAGGAGTGAGAGAAAAGGACTGAGTAAGGGAGCAAAGAAAGGTAAGTGAGGGAGTGTGGGTGATTATAGGGAGTGAGCATGACGGAAGAGGAGTGAGAGAGTGAAGGGACGGAGAGAGTAAGGCTAAGAGAGAGGGAGTGAGGGAAGGGGAGTGAGGAAGTGAGAGGACAGAGGGAGTGAGAGAAGGAGTGAGTGAAGTGGGGTAAGGTGAGTAAGGGTAGGGGAATGAGTGAGGGAGCGAAGGAAGGGAAGAGAGGGGAAAGGAAGTGAAGCAGGGGGACTGAAAGAAGGTGAGTGTGGGAGGGGAGTGAGGAGAAGGGGAGTGAACATGGGGAATGAGGATAAGTGAGGGTAGCGGAGTAAGGGAACGGGGTGAGGGAGGGTAAGAGAAGAGCAGTGAGGTTGAGGAAAGAGTGATGATAGAGGGTGGATAAAGGCAAGTGAGCGTGACACAAGGGAAGTGAGGGAGGGAGGAGACAGAGGGAGTGAAGGAAAGAGTGAGAGAAGGGGAAAGAGTGAGGGAGCATAGAAAGGTAAGTGAGGGAGTGTAGGTGAGTTAAAGGGAGTGAGCATGAGGGAAGGGGACTGAGAGAGTGAGGGGACGGAGGTAGTGAGGCTAAGAGAGAGGGAGTGAGGGAAGGAGAGTGAGGATGTAACAGGACAGAGGGAGTGAGAGAAGGAGTGAGTGAAGTAGACTAAGGTGAGTGAGGGAAGGGGAATGAGTGAGGGACCGAAGGAAGGGAATAGAACGGAAGAGGACTGAAGCATAGGTACTGAGAGAAGGTGAGTGGGGGATGAAAGTAAAGGGAAGGGGAGAGAAGGATGGGGAATGAGGGGTAGTGAGGGAACTGGAGTAAGGGAACGGGGGTGAGGGAGAGTGAGAGAAGGGCAGTGACCGTGAGTAAAGAGGGATGAAAGAGGGTGGATAAAAGTGAGTGAGGGTAAGACAAGGGGAGTGAGGGAGTGAGGGGATAGAGGGAGTGAAGGAAGGAGTGACAGAAAGGGACTGAGTGAGGGAGCAAAGAAAGGTAAGTGAGGGAGTGTGGGTGAGTTATAGGGAGTGAGCGTGACGGAAGAGGAGTGAGAGAGTGAGAGGATGGAGAGAGTGAGGCAAAGAGAGAGAGAGTATGGGAAGGGGAGTGAGGAAGTGAGAGGACAGAGGGAGTGAGAGAAGGAGTGAGTGAAGTGGAGTAAGGTGAGTGAGGGGAGGGGAATGAGTGAGGGAGCAAAGGAAGGGAAGAGAGGGGAAGGGAAGTAAAGCAGGGGGTTTTGAAAGAAGGTGAGTGTGGGAGGGGAGTGAGGGAAAGGGGAGTAAACATGGGGAATGGGAATAAGTGAGGGAAGCGGAGTAAGGTAACGGGGGTCAGGGTGGGTGAGAGAAGAGTAGTGAGGTTAAGGAAAAGAGTGATGAGAAAGTAAATTTTGTTTGTCAAACTTACCTTATAAGTAATGTAAACGTAATGACCTATTTTATTAAATTTAATATCTGTGGAAGAGAAAAAAAATAAGTTACAATTTTTATAATATATATTTCAAAATACAAGAGACAAGGCAGGAGATTAAAAGTCATAAAAGGGTACTAAGAGATAAAGTAGGAGTGAAGGACACAGAAAGGGAAACAAAGGAATGGTGAAGGACAGAGAGAGGGAAAAAGAAATAGACGGAGACCAAATTACTAAGAGGATAATGAGGCGGATAGATTCAGTGACAGGGAGGAAGAGAGGGAGAGAGAAATGAACTGAAGGTGAGTAAGATACTAAAGGAATGTGAGTTAGCAAAACTAAAGGAGGAAAGGGGAGTGAGGAAAGGGGAGTGAGTGACAGGGAAGGGGGAGTGAGTGAGGGTGCATTCACGACAATGAGGGATGGAAGGTGACTGAGGGTGAGTGAAGGGGCATAAGAGAGTGAGGGGACAAGGGGAGTGAGGGTAACAGAGAGGGAGTGAGGGAAGAGGAGTGAGGAAGTGAGAGGACAGAGTAAGTGAGAGAAGGAGTGAGTAAAGTGGACTAAGGTGAGTGAGGGAAGGGGAATGACTGAGGGAGCAAAGGAAGGAAAGAAGGGGAAGGGGAGTGAAGCAGAGGGGCTGGGAAAAGTTGAGTGCGGGAGGAGAGTGAGGGGAACGGGAGTTAAGGATGGGTAATGAGGATAAGTGAGGGAATCGGAGTAAGGGAACGGGGTGGGGGAGGGTAAGAGAAGGGCAGTGAGGTTGCGGAAAGAGGGGTGATAGAGGGTGGATAAAGGCAAGTGAGCGTAAGACAAGGCGAGTGAGGGAGTGAGGACATAGAGGTAGTGAAGGAAGGAGTGAGAGAAGGGGACTAAGTGAGGGAGCATAGAAAGATAAGTGAGGGAGTGTTGTTGAGTTAAAGGGAGTGAGTGTGAGGGAAGGGGGAGTGACAAAGTGAGGGGATGGAGGGAGTGAGGGTAAGAGAGGGGGAGTGAGGGAAGGGGAGTGAGGATGTGAGAGGACAGATGGAGTGAGAGAAGGAGTGAGTGAAGTGGAGTAAGGTGAGTGAGGGAAGGGGAATGACTGAGGGAGCAAAGGAAGGAACGAAGGGGAAGGGGAGTGAAGAAGAGAGACTGGGAAAAGGAGAGTGAGGGGAAGGGGAGTTAAGGATGGGTAATGAGGATAAGTGAGGGAACTGGAGTAAGGGAACAGGGGTGAGGGAGGGTGAGAGAAGGGCAGTGAGGTTGAGGAAAGAGGGGTGATAGAGGGTGGGTAAAGGTGAGTGAGCGTGAGACAAGGGGAGTATAATATATATTTCACAATACAAAATACAAAATAACTTGTACTACATGTTATATGGTTTATTTTTGCTGTTCTCAGAATATATTGAATTTCACTAAAAACAGTGAGTTCAATACTACTCATCGTATGACAGCGGGCAAAAAAGCACAATCAAAAAGATTGTGTTTAAAAAACCCATACAACGTTTAAATAAATAATGTAAAACTTAGAAAAAACATATCTTAACTCATTTTTGATCCACTTACTTTTCCACGAGGCCAAATAGTATATGGAAAGTCCTTTTCTTTGGAAAATACTCAATAGTACTCTTAAACTTCCATTTACCCGACTTTCTGAAAGAAAAGCTCCAACATCTTTTTCATCATGTAACAATAGTTATATTTCCACCTCTGGCTCACTCATGATCAACATTTCCTATAATACTGATATCACTCACTATGTGATACACTTACACTACCTCTATGACAACTACAAGTGTTTTATTATCTTGATCACTCTCACTCACAAAGTAATTTTGAACAGCAGACTAAGTTTTATTAACTGCTCCAATCTTCATAGGCCAATTACCTTTCCTAAAATTTTGGTTGTAAAAACACTAGGTAAGAATTTTGTAAGTCAAAAGGCAAACGTTGTTTGAAAGTCAATTGAGTATCAGTACAATTAGTCCAGCCTTTTTGACATTTTAAATAAGCTGTGTAATGTCCTGATGTTGTCGAAGGACCATCATGGAAAATAATTGCTGCAGTTACAAAGGTTCTTCCTGAAATTGATAATTGAGAAGCCACAAAATTTTAAATTAAAGTTGTCAATTTAGTTCCATCAGGTCTACATCGTTGGAACATTAAAATTACATACTCTCCATATCTTTATATAAATATTGTTGATAGCATTTCAGATTTACATTGAGTACAGACCATGTTTTGATTTGCTTCTCTAAATAGATTAGTAAAAGACACTGATGTGCAGTCTGGTAAAGTCAAATATATAAATCTTTCAGTGTCTATTGTAGTAGTGCTTGAAAAGGAACAATTGTCGCAGTTATGCTACCAAATATAAGAAAGGCCAAAAAGATGTTCTACATATATACCTTCATCTTGCAATACAACAAGCATATACATTAAAAATTCCTGACAATCTTGCTGAATATTCTGTGAAAATTGATTTATACCAGAACATATGTCTAAAACATTTCGAATTTCAGAAACACTTTCTATTTTTGTTCTATCACTGCTACATTTCTCAAACACAGAATTCAACAAACAACATAATCTTTTATCCCGATTCTCAACAATCTGTTCTTGAAAAGTTTGGAGAAAAAAATACAACATTAACCACTACATTAGCATAGCAGTTAACACCAGAACTGTTTTCAAACTGAAATCCAACAACATCTTTACCTGAATCCTTTTCCTTTCTGCTTACAATTACTGGTTCATCTACTTTTTTTCTTTTTGCTACAACTTCACTACAATTTTTCTCATTTCTTCTTTTTCAGCCTACCACACGCTTTTCAAATAGAGTATATTGAGGTAAATTTGGAGCATACTCTCTTCTTAACCTATTATATTCTTTTAGACAATTTAGATCTGCACTAATCTTTGTATCATCAAAATCAATCAAGTGCAATCCAGATAAAGTTCTGACTCGAGATAAAGCAACATATGCAATACCCTCCTTTGAACACAGAACTTCCAATATTCACCAAAGCACTATCTACACTTAAACCTTGAGATTTATGAATAGTCACCGCATATGCCAAAGAAACAGGAAATTTGTTTCGGCGGACATATAAATCTTTCACAAGCAAAAATCGAGCCGAACAACGACTGAATTGTTGTACTTCTTCAATTCCATCAAATGTAATTTTTAAAAATTCAATTCGATCTCTATTTCGGTAATTCACAAAATCACCAACATGACCCATTGCTCCATTTACTAAACCTCTTTCCACATGTAAATTCCGTCGTAAAATTATTCGACAATTTAAACATGCATACAGAGTCTTTTCCAAACCAGCAGTTTTAGATATTGTCTTCTCTAAAGAATTCAATTTTGATTTCAACTTTTCGGACAAAATAATAGTTGCTCCTTCATGCTCTATTTTATCAATAGCTTCCAGTTTCACAATATCTTGATTTTCTAACTTTAACATTTTGTTGTTGAAGATTGAACATTCTTGCAGAGTTGGCATCAAGCATATCACAGATTTGTTTTCAGCAATTTTCTTTAAAATATTCTCTGGGAGAATATTTTAGTTTGGAAACAAATTTGAAATTAATCGTGCATGTAAAGCTTCTTTGCACTGCTCACTTACTTTTCCGATTCTTACATCTTGTAGAATATTTTTATAATCTTCATCCTTTGCCTGTCGCATATTTTGAAGCAGTTCTGCATATTTGAAATTTAACCATATATTAACATTTCCAATGCTTCCTAGGCACTTCCTGGTATCTTCATGCGTAAGCATTTTAAACACTGGTTGTCCTTTCACTGGAGTTAGCTGCAGTAGATCTCCAAAAACAATGATGTGTTTGCCTCCAAATAACACATCATACTCTGTTTTAAGAATGTCTTGCATTCTTAAATGCACAAAAGCAAGCATTACATTTGATACCATGCTTACCTCATCAATGATAAGAAGTTTCATTTTCCTCAGGATTCTGGAAACTTCACAACAAGCTTCTCCAGATTGCTTGTGGCATTGTAATTTATTATCATGCTCTACTGGCAGCATCAATAAACAATGTAAAGTAATCCCTTTAATGTTATGGGCTGCCAACCCAGTTAGAGCGGTAACAACACAAGACAGCGATGACTCAGTTCTTTTCTGCAGATAAGTTGCAATTGCTTTAATCAGAATTTTTTTTCCAGTTCCTGCTTCTCCACTCACGTACAGTAGGACAGGTATAAATGATGTACATAAGCACTCTTTTTTCTCATGACATAAACCATGCTCAATCTGTTCTGTGACTTCCTCATATATTTGTTTCTGCTCAACGTTTAGTTCTTTTTCCAAATCTTCTAAGTTAACTACATCCTCCTGGCTTGTTCCATGGCTCTTTCCACTTCATCCATGGCAGTGGCAGCTTCATTTTGGATAATTGGTCCTCCTAGTGGATCCTGACTCAATGAAGCAGAACTCTGACTGTCTTGAGAACTGTCTATAGCAATCTCTGCTGCAATTGTAGCTTCTTGCTGTATTTCCTCATTCAACATTTGCAGATAATTTGAAAAAACAGGACATTCTATGGTATCCTTGGTTGCATTGAAAGAATCTTCATAACTGATAAAATCTCCAAGTAGTTCCTCTTCTGTATGCCATGGCTTAAAGAGTTGCAAAAGAGCTAAATAGTCAAATTCCCTTTTGTCAGGAGATTCGCAACTCAATTTTCGATGATTAATCAAATGGCCTTTTCTTTGTTTCACCAGACATCCTTCACATCCAATTACAGCATATACTCCTTTACTGATATCTTCTGTGATGTTCCTCTTAAAAGTGTAGCTTTGTAGAAGTTCATAGAGACAAACGTTCTCAAGATGACTACTTCTATTTGGATAGTATGTATCCAACATGTTTGTCTTCAAAATATCTGTACTGTTTGGTTCTTTCTCCGCCAAATACTCAATTTCTTGTACATATTTCAAAACTCGGTTTCGTGTTGCAGCAAGACCTAGACTCACCCAAATGATTGTTCTAGATTTGGCATATAGACTTGCTGATGATAACCAATCAGAACATTCATATGCTCCAATTTCTCGATGCGACAACATCTTCAGACTGTAAATGTACAATTTCTCACTTAGACCCTTTTCATGTGAAATTTCCCCCCACATTTCCTTCAGTTCCGTCTTTTCCGATTTTGTGTAAGACGTCACATATCGAGCCACAGCAATAGAGTTGTCAGCAACATATTGAATATCCATGTTAGCATTCCACATGGACAAAATGACTGGGTTGTAGTCATTTATGTTTTTGGACTCTTCATTTCTTCTTAAGTTGTATGTATTTTTCGGTGATTTTCTTGTCACAGTATGTCGCAGAGAAGACATAAAATTGTTCACTCTTCCTTTAGATATTACTGGTCGTGGAAAATCCAAAATGACATTTTGTGTAGAACTTGTCCTTGGATTTTTACTTTCGACGACAGTATTTACCACAACGATGGGTTTGAAAGCGTAAAACTAGATGTTTTAAATTGTTTTCTTCTGTACTTTTCGGAACAGCACATGTAGAATACTGTTCAATGAAACTCATCACTGTGTCATCCGAATCTGTTCCAAATTTGGGTGCATCTTTGATCCATAGCAGCATATGTATGTGAGGAGCACCTCTTGCTTGATACTCCTTTCTCCAAAAGAAATCCAAAACCTCTCCAAGCGGAGGATTTTTTTTGTTTGTGATAAAAGACATCATAGCTTCAAATCTATGATTGAAATACCTGCATACATTAACTGGATCCAAAGAGCCCAGTTCTCCAGGTGTCTTGTATTCAATATTTTCAATGTTTGCATTTGCCTCTCGTAGAAATTGAAGTAAGTCTTCCCAAGCATACTCAGCACAGCTAAGAGTGAGGAACCATGTAGGAGTTCCTACGTTTCTTAGCATACATTTCAATTCCCCATGACGACGGTACCACGCTGACATGCCATGAGATTAATTATGTGAGATTCCAAAATACTGAGTGCAGTTTGACTTTATCCATAAAGTCCCTTGCCGAAACATTTTGCAGATGTACTCCACTTTTCAGTATATGGTTCACTGCATAAGAAAGTCCAGACAAGTCACTCTCAAACAGTAGATGAAACAAATATGGAATGCATTGACGAAACCTTGGATCTTCTGCATATAATCTTAAAGTCCGGTATTCAGATGCAGGAATTTGAACAGGTCGGTCGTCATATCGTCCACCTTGACCTGTTGGAAATAACTGAGGAAAACAACGAGCTTCCAAACTTTCTTCCCATACACTAATGGAACTTCCTTTTGCTTCATTTGAAACAAGTCAATAGCATTCCCCATTACTTCTTTGGAATGCAAAGGATGAACACTATAATGTTCATAAATTTCTTCAGTTCTAGAGACATCAACTTTTTCAATTTGCCCTGCTGAGAAATCACTGTCCTCTTCTACAGTTGTTTCCTCTTCTCCAACATATACATTTTTGTAGTAGTGATTGTTTTTTACCAAATACAACGTTGCCTTTTTGACTTTGCTAACATCCACTAATTCTTGCTAGATTTTCTTACTCTTTGTCGGAACACCATTAACTACAATAACCAGAGGTTCCTCTTCCACTTTTTCTACACCAATTGTATCAATATTTTTCTTAAAATCTAGAGGCAAATAAACAAGTCTTCCCTTTAATCCTCTCTGTAAATCTGAAGGAGGCAATTTCCCTGTCTTAGGCTCCATGCGAACAATAGCCTGAAAAGGATGC
This sequence comes from Lissotriton helveticus, assembly GCF_964261635.1. Lineage (NCBI taxonomy): Eukaryota > Metazoa > Chordata > Amphibia > Caudata > Salamandridae > Lissotriton > Lissotriton helveticus. Next base: position 344,815,617 of record NC_136067.1, on the reverse strand, counting down.
ACACATTGAATCAGAATAGGCTCATAGGTATTTAAATCCATCAATTAAGAAGGAATGTCTACCAACTCAAGATTATTATGAACAGCTCTAGCAGGCATTCTGTTTTCATTTAATTTATTATAACAATATTTACAAATACGTTGATCAGAACCCAAATCAACACAATTTTCTACCAACAAATAAGTTGCAAAATCCTTCCACTCATTATTATTTTCCATTTCACTTTTTACATATACATCAACTAACCTAGTCTGATTCTTATAATGAGTTCGTCGACAACACACACAAGAAAAATTAGGCCTTTCACTTGAATTGACCTTAAACTTTGTAATTTCATCGTCAAATTTTTCTGTACTTGAAATCTGTACATTCTCTTCCACATTACCTTCTATTACTGTATCAGTTTCTACACTGTCCTCTTTTTCACCAAAATAACAAAACTCAATTTCTTCACAAATGTTCTTCACATCTAATTCAGATCCATGCAAAAGAGCACTGTTTAACTGTTTTAGCTTAAGTGCTGGACTTTTTGCATAATACAACCTTCTCACTAATTTCCTCACTTTATTATGATGCACTGCTAACATCCTAAAATGGTGAAAAACACTCTGACATACTTTTCTTGAAAAACAAGCCAGTGAATGCCCATGCAAACCTGTTTTTTCTCTCACTCTGCAAGGATCTAACTCTTGCAACATCTTCATCTTTTGTTTTAGACTTTTCTTAGTATATGTCCGTAAGAAATTGAGAAACAAATCAATTGAATCCTGTCGCATACTACAAATACTACTACAATTCCAAGTATACACTGGAGCTTTAGGACATCTCCCTAAAACTTCATCAGCTAACACCTCTTCTGCATTTCTAGGCACAATTTTTTCTTTTTCAACCGGACAACCGTCCTTCACCTCATATGCTCGACCACTGGTGTCAACTGCATGCACCAAATCATTATCCTGGAAGTAACTCTCTTCATTAAAAAATGGCTCACAACTTGAACTATGCTTCCATTCTCCAGAAAAAACATCACAAAAATTAGTCCGATTAATTACTCTTTTCCACTTACATTTTGATTTCAAAACATTGATTACCTTATCTAGTGTATGAATTCTATTGATTACTAAACTGTATAATTTTTTTTTTGCTTCAAAAGCCTGATCCACAATCTTCACTATACTTTTCTTTTTTTTGTAAAAAGCACTTTTCTTTTTATAATTTTTAACATTTTTTAATAAATTTAAAACAATTCTGTGATAAAACATTCCTCTACGAATGTCAATTCATTGATTTCTCCGTCTATTACTAAAGACAATATCATCTCCTTCTACAGGTCTAACATTTTTTGGGGGCCTCTGCTTTTTCTTTGTATTTACAGATGATTTTTTTTTTCTTTGAAACAATATCCAGATGTTTTTTACATTAATTTCCTAAAAACTCCTTTGTTTGCTTACCAGGAGCATTATTTTCTTCACTGAAGATTGTGATTTGGATGAATCTTCTAATTGTGTTTTCTTGGACAATAAAGCATGTTTATAACTTGTTCTTCTTCTTTCCTTCGTCGGCATATTCTTTTATCTTTCTATAGATGATTACAATCTGTGGTAAAGAAAAAATAACATATTATAGACCACTACGAACATACTACATAGCAATGACAATAAGTAAACGATATAAACACTAGTTTACAACATAACTAAGTTGATAGCACAGCAACTGTGTCACAGCAACAGTGCAGGACAGTTTAATTATTAATCTCACTCTCTGCCTGCACCATCTCACTCTTTGCGTGTGTCATCTCACTCTCTGCCTGCACCATCTCTCTCTTTGTGTGTGTCATCTCTCTCTTTGCGTGTGTCATCTCTCTCTCTGCCTGTGCCATCTCTCTTAGCGTGTGTCATCTCACTCTCTGCCTGCACCATCTCTCTCCTTGCGTGTGTCATCTCACTCTCTGCCTTCGCTATCTTTCTCTTTCCGTGTGCCATCTCACTCTCTCCCTGCGCCACCTCTCTCTTTGCATGTGTCATCTCGCTCTGTTTCTGCCCCTTCTCTCTCTTTGTGTGTGTCATCTCTCTGTTTGTGTGTGTCATCTCAATCTCTGCCTGTGTCATTTCTCTCTTTGCGTGTGTCATCTCACTCTGTGCCTGCCCCATCTCTCTATTTGTGTGTGTCATCTCTCTCTTTGTGTGTGTCATCTCTTTCTTTGCATGTGTCATCTCGCTCTGTTTCTGCCCCATCTCTCTCTTTGTGTGTGTCATCTCTCTGTTTGTGTGTGTCATCTCACTCTGTGCCTGCCCCATTTCTCTCTTTGTGTGTGTCGTCTCTCTCTTTGTGTGTGTCATTTCTCTCTTTCTTGTGTCATCTCGCTCTGTTTCTGCCCCATCTCTCTCTTTGTGTGTGTCATCTCTCTGTTTGCGTGTGTCATCTCAATCTCTGTCTGCACGATCTCTCTCTTTGTGTCTGTCATCTCTCAATTTGTGTGTGTCATCTCTCTCTTTGTGTGTGTCATCTCTCTCTTTGTGTGTGTCATCTCTCTCTTTGTGTGTGTCATCTCTCTGTTTGCGTGTGTCATCTCAATCTCTGTCTGCACGATCTCTCTCTTTGTGTGTGTCATCTCTCTCTTTGTGTGTGTCATCTCTCTCTTTGTGTGTGTCATCTCTCCTTGTGTGTGTCATCTCACTCAGTCCCTGCACCATCTCTCTCTTTGTGTGTGTCATTTCTCTCTTTGCGTGTGACATCTCACTCGATGCCTGTGTCATCTCACTCTCTGCCTGTGTCATCTATATCTAATCCAGCATTGAATCAAACCATGAGAAACAATATAAAAAAACAGTACCCTATAAGCTAAGAGATGCAAACTGTGAGGAGGCACAGGTGACATTATAGAAAAAGGTGAAAATATAATTCCTTAATTGACACAGACACTCAGTGTGATCCTTGTCAAAAATGTTAAAGCAATACATATTACCCAAACATATTTACCATAGTAAATCGTTTTAGACACAGACCACAGTCCATTTAAATGACCACTACATTACAAGGCAGAAACCTGACTCATTTCCAAAATACTTTTCCAATATGCACCATTAATTTTTTGGGCAGCATTACATAGAAAAAGGAGACACAATGCAAAATGAAACAGTACCCTATAAGCTAAGAGATGCAAACTGTGAGGAGACACAGGTGAAATTATAGAAAAAGGTGAAAATATAATTCCTTAATTGACACAGACACCCAAAGTGATCCTTGTCAAAAATGTTAAAGCCATACATTTTACCAAAAAGATTTTACCATAGTAAATCATTTTAGACACAGAGCACAGCCCATTTAAATGACCACTACATTACAAGGCAGAAACCTGACTCATTTCCAAAATACTTTTCCAATATGCACCATTCATTTTTTTTGGCAGCATTACATATACACATGAGACACAAAGCAAAAAGAAACAGTACCCTATAAGCTAAGAGATGCAAACTCTGAGGAGACACAGGTGACATTATAGAAAAAGGTGAAAATAAAATTCCTTAATTGACACAGACACTCAGTGTGATCCTTGTCAAAAAAGTTAAAGCCATACATTTTACCCAAAAACATTTAGCATAGTAAATCGTTTTAGACACAGAGCACAGCCCATTTAAATGACCACTACATTACAAGGCAGAAACCTGACTCATTTCCAAAATACATTTCCAATATGCACCATTACATTTTTTACCAGCATTACAAAAAAAATGACACACAATGCAAGAATAAAGAAGCCCAATATGCTTCTTAATCTTTCCCATAGTGCATACAGCACTCTATCTATATTAAATGAATCATTACTCACCTTTAAAAATGCTTTTGAAGATTTAGAACGGTGTCAATCACACACACCAGATTTTCTTAAGCAGAATCTCTGAAATGCACCTCAGACATTGCAACCACAAATGGCCCTGATTCCCTGTAATTCTTTACACATATCCCTGGACTTAACCAATCAAAATTCTTCCCACACTATTTCAAAATCAAACTAACATTTTAATTGGTTCTACATTTCAACACTTTCAAACTCACATAATATTCACCCGTCCCCCCAATGCTCATTCAGCCTGTTACCATGGTAACTCCCACCTAACTGAGCACACAGGTGAAAAGTTCATGATACTATGTTGCAAATGAACCCAGCAAGGGTGTTTGACTTCTCAATATAGCAGCTAATCATGTGCAATCTTACTTTCAATTACTTTTGATCAACCATTAGTATTACTTCTTTCAAAAAACAGCAGCATGCACCCTAATTTTCAGTGGAGAATTTTAAGAAACCACCAATCATTTCTTGTTTTTCAAGTGCACTGAATCTCAACCACTTTTTTTTCATAACTCCTACTTTCAAACTGCCATTTCATTTCCACAACTCATCTGAATACAACCACATCTACCTTCAAGATGCCTAAAGTCTGGATTGTGGGTCATAGCTTTGTTCACTGGAGTGAAAAGTATGCAGCAAACAAGGTATTCCCAACCTTGATTTATCAATTGTGGATATTATGTGGATTGGCCAGAGAGGATTGAGATGTCACCAATTGATACCATTGGTAAAATCCTTTATGCATCTACCACACCCTGACCTCATAATTGTGCACTGTGGTGGCAATGACCTGGGCACTTTGACAGGGGTAGGTCTGGAAATGCTTTTAAAGGACACCTTTGGGCAATTGATGTCACTTTTTCCAAAAACTGCCTTGGTATATTCTAATATATGCCACAGGCAAAAATGGAACTGGTCCAAACTATTTTGTCCACAGATTGAGAAAGCAAGGAAACATGTGAATAAATATGTTTCTACTTTCCTCAGAGACTATGGTATGGGTTCTATATACCACAACAACTTGTGTTACAACATGCAAGGCATCTATAGGAGAGATGGTGTACATTTTACAGATGGGGGGAATAGAGTCTTCCTCTTGAATTTTAGACTCTGCATCGGTAGAAAAAACAACCATATAACACAACAGCTCTTTTCAGAGCTACCCTACCTCTAAGCACTCTAAATTGTTTTTTCACTCGAAAATTTTTTCACTGTTTTTCCCCGTGGTGCGGTCAGGGTACGCGTACCTGTAAACGCCCATGTACGCGCACCCTGAGCTTACTCCGTGAAATTTACAAAAAAAATAAATTTTCTTTTGCCCTTTGTGGTCCTTATAGGCCCCCCTGAGAAAACCTAGGGGTTCAGGGGGTGTCTACCCTTCCCCCTTGTAATCATTTTCCCCTTTTTTTTCACCTCTCGTGTCTCGGTTCTACCAAGACACAAGATGGCAGACTCTCCGGACTGTTTGGAATGTTGACAGACACCCGAGAGCCAATCAGCTTTCTGCTCACGCACTTCCGTGGCGCGCCGGGTGCGCTTACAGGTACACGTACCCCAAAGCGCTCGGAGCGAGCATATAGATATATACTTTTTTTTAAAGTTAATTTTCGTAAAAACCACTGGAGTAATTTTCACCAAATATAGAAAAGGCACTACTGCGTACCAGTCCCTACAATTTTGCAAAGTTTGGTGTAATTCCATTCAGCGGTTCGGGCTGTAGCCGTGTCTGAACGTCCTATGGAAATTAACATGGGGAAAACATGTTTTGGGACCCCCCTTTTTTCTCGGCCCCCGCATGACGAATCCCCCGAAACTTCCAGGGAAGGAGCAGAGCGGAGCTGGCCTAAATTTTGGAAAATTACACGCAAATTCCTCAACCGGCGCCAACATTATTACCAATAGAATGTTGCAGATTTCCTATGGAAACTAGGTCCTAACTATAACTACCTACTGGCGACCGCCAGTAGGTAATATATATATAGATATATATATATATATATATATATATATATATATATATATATATATATATATATTCACTGAAAAAAACATAGGTTATAGACCATATATAGTTAGGAATTAGCATTTACAAAACCTTGAAAATTCACTGAAAAAACCATAGGTTATAGACCATATATAGTTAGGAATTAGCATTTTTAAAACCTTATTTTACTCACACAAAACCATTGAAATTCGCATATATAGTTAGTTGCACTAACTATATATTTCGCGTACCCGCAATCCACTGCTGATGATGTCACATATTACATCATTCATGACATGGTCAGTGACATCACTGATGACATCACTGATGACATCTCAAATGACATCACTGATGACATCTCATTTGTTATGACTGATCACATCACTGATGACATCATTCATGTGATAATACGATTAACTTCTTCAGACTCTAACATAACCTTATATACACTCAGTGTAAACAGACACTCACAGAGTGTCACTCATCCATGGAGTTACTCACACACCTAGTCAGTCATGCAAAGAATCAATCACACCTCCATCTCCTCAACTATACAGTTATACACACCTTACTTATTCAAACAGATACTAACACATATTTACTCTCTTATACAATCCCTGATACAATTTCAGAATTATCCATACAGCCACTCACACATTCACTGCCTCTTATGCACAGTTATTTATATATGTCAACTCTCACATATACTGTGTTTTACATATGTTCTTACTTTGACATGTAGCACTGAGATATCCATTCACTCACCAATACACTCATGCACACAGTCAACCGCCCATACAGCTGTTCCCACATGCACGTTTGAACCCATACATCTAGTGAATCAACTGCTCACACATCTATGCACAGAGTCATACACCTCCCAACCACCCACACACACACTCAGTCTCCCATACAAATAATTGGGCAACCAATCAATAACCCATATAGTTACTCATATAGCTACTGATCAATACATGCAGCAGTTTACAGAACAACAGACATAATGATGCACAAATTAAGACAGTTTAGTCACTAACCCATGCACTCAGTGAGACACATTTAATCACTCACTCATACAGTCAGTCATGCACCTACTAAATCCTTCATCCAGACACTTATACATCCACTCATTCTTCAATATGTAAGACATATTTAAAGTTTACAGAAACATACAGACACTGGATGTTGTTATCAGTGATGTCATCAGTGATGTCATTTGAGATGTCATCAGTGATGTCATCAGTGATGTCACTGACCATGTCATGAATGATGTAATATGTGACATCATCAGCAGTGGATTGCGGGTGCGCGAAATATATAGTTAGTGCAACTAACTATATATGCGAATTTCAATGGTTTTGTGTGAGTAAAATAAGGTTTTAAAAATGCTAATTCCTAACTATATATGGTCTATAACCTATGGTTTTTTCAGTGAATTTTCAAGGTTTTGTAAATGCTAATTCCTAACTATATATGGTCTATAACCTATGGTTTTTTCAGTGAATTTCAATGGTTTTTTAATAGCAAATATTAAAAGCTGTTAAATGTATTCTTTTTTTAAAGGAAAAATATATTTTATATGTATTTAATATAATTTTTTTATGTATATATATATATATATTTTTTTTTAGTTTCGCTACCGGTTCGCGCACCGGGTAGCTTCCCGTTAGCTCAATTTCATGCCGCGACCCGGTCCGCGCACCGGGAAACGTCCCGTTTGCACAATTGCCGCGTTCGAGAACAACATCGCGACGCGTCGCGTAAGCGCGACGTATCGCGTTGCCACGTAATGCGTCTTATGACGCGCCGCGTTCGCGCACTCGGAAGTGCTCCGGAGAGCGAACGAGGTGCGAAGCGCAGCACCCCGGAAGCGCTCCGGGCGCGGAGCGGGACGCGTAACGTAAGCGTAATAGGTCATGTGACCTGTAAATAACACTTTTCATTGGTTTAGAACTATTTTTTTTCCCAAATGATGAAAACCCCTCCTTTTTTCCTCACTCTGACTTTCATCTTTGTGAGAGGAAGACCTGTTTCTCCTTGTTGAAATAATGGCATCTGTAGTAGCTGCAGCTGGTGGACCCACACCCCCACCACAACCACCTAGGAAGAAAGGGCCACCTGCGCAGTTCCTTCCAAACCCAGAGGAAGAGGAAGAAGAAGAGGAAGAGGACGTAGAGCGGAGGCAGTTCTTGCCTGAACAGCCCCGCAAATCCCACCACAAGGACCATTTTATATGGCAATTTTATTCTTTTCCTCGAGACCAAAAAAAGGTCAATGCCCGATATGTGACATGTCTCATTTGTAAATATGTTTTGTCTAGAGGTACAAACAAAAAGTATAGTTTTGGTAACTATACTATGCACCGCCACATGCAGAGGTGGCATCCAAACAATTACAGCGCTGCTGAGCTGCGTCACCTCCAAGATAACCTACCAACTCCTGTGGCCAGTACATCGTCACAGGTAACTCTATCGGGACCAGAGGCGAGGGAGACGGTCCCAAACATTCAACAGAATTTTGTGCACATGAAGCTAGTGTGCATTTATTGTGGTGAACTAATTTCATATGGGAATATGAGTATCATTTTAATTAATAGAGCGTTTGAAAACCACAAGTGCTCAAAACGCCCCAAGAAGTAAATTTTTTTTTTTTGCTCCTGTTGAGCCCTTTCTAATGCCTGTTTTTCATTGTTCCCCCAACAAAAAAACAAAAAAAACATAAAATTGTTCAAAAAATACAAAAAAAATAAAAAATGTTCAGAAAAATATAAAACAACAAAAACATTAAAAAAAAGTTCTTTTCAGAACTACCTCCCATTTCTAAAAAATTACTAACATTTTTAGCACTCTTGACTTCATTTTTCTCATAGGTGCGCTTCCCGGTGCGGGCACCGGAGAGCGCCCCGTTAGCGCAATAAAAAAAAAAGAAAAAAAAAAGAGAAGAAGAGCATAAGAGAAAGAGAAAGAGAGAGTAATGTTAAGAGACAGACAGCAAGAGAGAGCAACACAGAGGTACTGTATAATACATAGTAAAACAGTGTAAAAGATATAAGAAAGTGTAAGAGAGAAAATGAAAAAAATATAAGGCTGTGAAACAAAGAAAGAGAGAAGAATAATACTAAAGCAGAGGCACATAAAGAATGTGAGTGGTTGTAAAGAGTAAAAGGAAAGTGAAAAAATGATGTACAAATAAAAGGTAATAACAGAACCAGATTTAAATAACACTGGTGAGGGAGAGAGAGAAAAAAGTAGTGTCCATAACTAAAGAGGGATGAAATAAGATGGATAAAATCGACTAAAGTTAAAACATGTGGATTGACAGAGAGAAAAAACTGAAAGAAGAAAAGAAGAAATAACAGAAAGGGAATAATTGAAGCAGCAAAGAAATGTAAATAACGTAGTGTGCTTGAACTTCAGGGAGAAAACATAATGAAAAAGTAGTGAAAGAGTGAAGAGACAGAGACAATTAGAGTAAGAGAGACGGACTGAGTGAACGGGAGTGAGGAACTGTGAGAACAGAGGGACTGAGAAAAGGAGTGGAAGGAGTGCAGTAAGTAAATCACCCACACAACACAACAGCTACCCTACCTCAAAGCACTCTAAACTATTATTTTACTGTTTCTCTTGGTTTTCCCCTTGTTACGCTCCCCGGTGCGCTACCATAGTATAAGTAAAGAGGGGTGAAAGAGGGAGAAATATTGAATTAGGATAACACATGGTGAGTGACATAGAGAGTGGACATAGAGAGTAAAGGAAACAGTACCTGAATGGGCTTGAGTAAAACAGCAAAAAAAGTTAAGTAATGCAATGTGTGTGACTTACAGGGAGTCAGTGGGTGTAGGTAGGAGTTTGGGTGTGTAAGGTATGTCTGTGGGTGTGGTTGTGTGGACTGTTTTGGTGTGGGTAGAAATGAGGGTGTGTGAAATATGTATGAAAAGTGTATGAGTGTGGGGTGTATATGTGTTCGATGTATGTGTGTGTATGGAATGTGTGTGTGTTTTTGAAGAGTGTGTGTGGGAGGTTTTTTTGTGTGTATGAGGTGTGTGTGTGGTGTGTGTGTGGTTGTATGTTACAGGTGTGTGCATGTGTTGGGAGGGGGATGAGCTATATGTGTAGGAGTAAGGTAAATAATTAAGAAAAAGAGAATGAGTGAAGAAGCAAAGGAAGGGAACAGAAGGTAAGTGAAGTAAATAGGAATCAAAAGAAGTTGAATATGAGAGGGTAAATAGGGAAAGGGGAGTAAACATGGAGAATAAGAATAAGTGAAAGAAGCAGAGTAAAAACACAGGAGTGAGGTAGATTGAGAAAATGTTAGTGACCTTAAAGCAAAGGGTGATAACAAACTACATTCTTTTAGTCATACTTACCATATAATAAATGTAACTTTAATTTTTTTTACTACAGTTGGTATCTGTGAAAGAGAGAAGAAAAAATAAGTTATAATTAGTAAAATATGTATTTTAAATTAAAAGATACAAATGAAGAGCTAAAAACATCATAACACTCTATTTAGAAATAAAGTGAGAGTGAAGAACACAGAAAGGGAAATAAACTAAGGTAGAAGGACAAAAAGAGGGAAAAAGAAATAGAAGGAGAGCAAATTACAAAGAGTAAGGCATATAGATTCACTAAGAAAAAGAGAGAGAAGTACAGAGAAATGAACTGAAGGTAAGAAAGATACTAAAACAAAGTGAGTTAGCAAAACTAAATCAGGAAACAGAAGTAAGTAAAAAGATAATGACTGAGACAGAAAACAGTCTAATTAAGGATGCATTTAGAAGAATGAGGAATAGAAGATAACTGAGAGTAAGAGAAGAACAGTCATACAGTGAAAGGATGAAGGGAGACAGAATAATATACAACAATTGAAGGAAATGGACTGAGGAAGTTATAACGTAGACACACTAAGAGAAAAACTGAGTGAGGTGGAGTACAATGAGTGAGAAAAGAAAAAAAGTAAGTCTGCAAAAAAAAGGAAAGAGAGGAGAAGACCACTAAAACAGTGGTACTGAGAGAAAATAATTTGGTGATGAAAGTAAAGAGAAGGACATTGAAAGAAAGGAAATGATGGATAGTAACGGAACCAGAGTAAAAGAAATGGGATGAAGAACGATGAGAGAGGAGCAGTGAAGTTGTTGTAAAAGAAGTGATAGAAGGTAGATAAACAAAAGTGAAAATAGCACAAGTAGAGTGAGGCACTGAGGACATAGAAGTAGTGAACAAAAACAGAGAGAAGAGGTCAAAAGTAAAGAGCAAACAAAGATAAGCTAAGGAGAGTGGGTGATTTATAGTGATAGAGTGCAATAATACTGCTGAGTGAGTAAACAGGAATTACTAAAAGAGCAAAGGAGGAAAATACGGAAAAGAGAAGAAAAGCAGAAAGACTGAAAGCTGAAAAGTTATGCAAGGGAGAGACGGGATACACACAGTTGAAATGAAAATGAGGGGTTGTCAAAGAAGTGGAGTAAGGGAACGGGGGTTACAGAGAGTGAGATAAAGACATTATAAGTGAGTAAAAACAGCTGAAAGAAGATGAAAAAAGGAAAGTAAGTGTCAGAGAATGGGAATACAATTTAATTTACACAATCCAAAGTATAGAATAACTTCCACAACATGTTACATAGTTTATTTTTGCTGTTCTCAGAATATATTGAATTTCACTTAAAGTAGTGAGTTCAAATTACTCATCATATGACAGCGGGAAAAAAAACACAATCTAAAAGATTGTGTTTTAAAAAAAAACCTTACATACTGACAAATGACAAATGTACGCTAATCTTTGATTGACTTACTTTTCCTTGAGGCCAAATAGTATATCACGGAGGTCCTTTTCTCGTTGCATAGTATTTTGCTGTTCACTTAGAAATCCGTTTCATCGACTTTCTACAAGAAAAGCTCCAAGAACATCTGAAATATTTTCAAAATGTTAATATACTCCTTTTTTTCAGTCATAACTCTTTACACATTCTTGCACCTTTCCATTTGGCCAAATAGTGTCAGATGTATGAGTATATATGAGTACTCCTCCCGTCTTCATAGGCCAATTACCTTTACCTAAATTTTGGCTGTAAAAACACTAGATATGAATTTATAAAGCCAAAAGGCAAACGTTGTTTGAAAGTCAAATGATTGTCCTTACATTGGGTCCAACCTTTAGAAGTTTTTAAATAGCATGTGTAATGCCCTGATGTTGTAGAAGGACCATCATGAAAAATAATAGCTACATTTGCAAAGGTTCTTCCTGATATCGATAACTGAGAAGCCACAACATTTTTAATAGAAGTTGTCAATTTAGTTCCATCAGGTCTACATCGTTGGAACATTAAAATAACATAGTGACCATAATTTTGTAGGAATAATGTGGACAGCATTGCAGACTTACATTGGGTACACACCATATTGTGATCCGCTGCTTTAACTAGATTATTGAAAGACACTGATTTGCAGTCTGGTAAAGTTAAATATAAAAATCTTTCAGAGTCTATTCTAGTAGTACTTGATGAAGCACAGTTATCACAGTCATGTTGCCATTGATAAGAAAGGCCAAATAGATTTTTTATATCTACTCCTTCATCTTGTAATACATCAAACATATATATTAAAAATTCCTGACAATCCTGCTGAATATTCTGTGAAAATTGATTTTGACCTGAACATATATCTAGAAGATTTCTAATTTCTGAAACACTTTCTATTTTTGCTCTATCACTACTACATCTGTCTAACACAGAATTCAATAAACAGCACAATGTTTGTTCCCGATTTTCAACAATCTGTCTTTGTGAATTTTGAAGAAGAAAAACAACATTAACTACTACATTAGCATAGCAGTTGACACCAGAACTGTTTTCAAACTGAAATCCAACAACATCTTCAACAGAATCCTTTTTGTTTCTCTTTACAATTACACTTTTATCTACTTTATGCCTTTTTGCTGATACCTCACTGCAATTACTCTCATTTCTTCTTTTTCGGCCTACCACACGTTTTTCAATCAGAGGATATTGAGGCAAATGTGGAGCATACTCTCTTCTTAACCTATTGTATTCTTTTACACAATCTAAATCTGCACAAATCTTTGTTTCATCACACTCAATCGAGTACAATCCTGATGAAGTTCTGACTCGTGACAATGCCACATATGCCATACCCTCTTTAAACACAGAACTTCCAATGTTCACTAAAGCGCTATCTACACTTAAACCTTGAGACTTATGAATTGTCACTGCATATGCCAAACAAATAGGAAACTGTTTTCGGCGAACATATAAGTCTTTCACGAGCAAAAATCTAGCTGAACAACGACAAATTTGTTCTATTTCATCAATGTCATCAAATGTAATTTTTAAAATTTCAATTCCATCTCTATTTTTGTAATTCACAAAACCAACAACATAACCCATTGCTCCATTTACTAGACCTCTTTCAACATTTAAATTCCTTCTTAAAATGACACGACAATTCAAACACACATTCAGAGTCTTTTCAAAACCAGCAGTTTTAGATATAGTCTTCTCTAATGAATCCAATTTTGATTTCAAATTTTCAGACAAAATAATTGTTGCTCCCATATGCTCTATTTTATCAATAGCTTCCAGTTTCACTATCTCTTCATTTTCTAACTGTAACATTTTGTTGTTGAACATGGAACATTCTTTCAGAGTTGGCAACAAACATATGCCAGATTTCTTCTCGTTAATTTTCTTAAATATGTTCTCTGGAAGAATGTTTTCATTTGGGTACAAATTTGAAATTAATCGTGCATGTAAAGCTTCTTTCCCTTGCTGACTTACTTTTCCGATCCTTACATCTTGTAGAATATTTTTATAATCTTCATCATTTGCCTGCCGCATATTTTGAAGCAGTTCTGCATATTTAAAGTTTAACCATATATTAACGTTTCCAATGCTCCCTAAGCACTTCCTGGTATCTTCATGTGTGAGCATTTTGAACACAGGTTGTCCTTTCACTGGAGTCAACTGCAGAAGATCTCCAAAAACAATAATATGTTTTCCACCAAATAAGACATCATAGTCTGTTCTAAGAATTTCTTGCATTCTCAAATGCACAAAAGCAAGCATGATATTTGACACCATGCTTACTTCATCAATGATAAGAAGTTTCATTTTCTTCAGGACTCTCGAAACTTCGGAACACGCATCTCCTGATATCTTGTGATACTCCAATTTGTTATCATGCTCCACTGGCAGCATCAGTAAACGATGTAAAGTAATCCCTTTAATGTTATGTGCTGCCAGCCCAGTTGGAGCAGTAACAACACAAGACAGCGGTGATTCAGTCCTTTTCTGCAGATAAGTTGCAATGGCTTTAATCAGAAAACTTTTTCCAGTTCCCGCTTCTCCACTCACGTACAGTTGGACAGGCTTAAATGATGTACATGAGCACTCTTTTTTCTCATGACTGAATCCATGTTCAATCTTTTCTGTGACTTCGTCATATATCTGTTTCTGCTCAAGGTTTAGTTGTTTCACCAAATCTTCTAAGTTAACTTCATCATCTTGACCTTTTTCCATAGCTCTTTCCACCTCATCCATGGCAGTAGCAGCTTCATTTTGGATAATTGGATCTCCTAGTGGATCCTGACTCAATGAAGCAGAACTCTGACTGCCTTGAGAACTGTCTCTCGCAATCTCTGCAGCAATTGTGGCTTCTTGCTCTATTTCTTCATTCAACATTTGCAGATAATTTGGAAAAAAAGGACATTCTATGGTATCCTTCGTTGCATTAAAGGAGTCTTCATAACAGAGAAAATCTCCAAGAAGTTCCTCTTCTTCACGCCATGGTTTAAACAGTTGCAAAAGAGCCAAATAATAAAATTCTCTTCTATCTGGATTATCACAACTCAGTTTGCGATGATTAATCAAATGACCTTTTTTCTGTTTCACTAGACATCCTTCACATCCAATGACTCCATATATTCCATTATTGATATCTTCTCTGATGTTCCTCTTATAAATATATCTCTGCAGAACTTCATAGAGACAAGCGTTCTCAAGGTGATGACTTCTATTTGGATAGTATGTATCCAACATGTTTGTCTTCAAAATATCTGTACTTTCTGGTTCTTTCTCCGCCAAATACTCTATCTCTTGTACAGATTTCAAAACTCGATTTCGTGTTGCAGCAAGACCTAGACTCACCCAAATGATGGTTCTAGATTTGGCATAGAGACTTGCTGACGACAATCGATCAGAACATTCATACGCTCCAATTTCTCGATGCGACAACATCTTCAGACTGTAACTGTATAATTTCTTGCTTAGACTCTTTTCATGTGAAATGTCCTCCCACATTTCCTTTAGTTCTGTCTTTTCTTTTTTTGTGATGTAAGACGTCACATATCGAGCCACAGCAATAGAGTTGTCAGCAACGAATTGAATATCCATGTTAGCATTCCACATGGACAAATTCACTGGGTTGTAGTCGTTGATGTACTTGGACTCTTCGTCTCTTTTTAAATTGTATGTATTTTTTGGTGATTTCCTCGTCACAGTATGTCGCAGAGAAGACATCAAATTATTTACTCTTCCTTTAGAAATCACTGGTCGTGGAAAGCTGAAACGACATTTTGTGTAGAACTTGTCCTTGTTTCTGAATTTTCGACGACAGTACTTTCCACAACGATGGGATTGAAAGCGTAAAACTTGTTGCCTTAAACTGTTTTCTTCCATAGTTTTCGGAACAGCACATGTTGAATACTCTTCAATGAAACTCATCACTGTCTCATCCGAATCTGTTCCAAATTTGGGTGCATCTTTAATCCACAACAACATATGTATGTGAGGAGCACCTCTCGCTTGATACTCCTTTCTCCAAAAGAAATCCAAAACCTCTCCAAGGGGAGGATTTTTTTGTTGGTAATAAAAGACATCATAGCTTCAAATATATGATTAAAATATCTGCATACATTCACTGGATCCAAAGAACACAGTTCTCCAGGTGTTTTGAATTCTATATTTTGTATATTAGCATTGGCCTCTCGTAGAAATTGAAGTAAGTCCTCCCATGCATACTCGGCACAGCTAAGAGTGAGGAACCATGTAGGAGTTCCTAAGTTTCTTAGCATACATTTCAATTCCCCATGGCGACGGTACCAATACTCATTTGTACCACGCTGACATGCCATGAGATTGATTAGATGAGATTCTAAAATATTATCTTGCAGATTCACTTTCTCCATAAAGTCCCTCGCCGAAACATTTTGTAGATGTGCTCCACTCTTCAGAATATGGTTTACTGCATAAGAAAGCCCAGACAAGTCACTTTCATACAGTAGATGAAACAAATAGGGAATGCATTGACGAAACCTTGCATCTTCAGCATATAATCTTACAGTTCGATATTCAGATGCAGGAATTTGAAGTGGTCGATCGTCATATCGTCCACCTCGACCTGTTGGAAATAGCTGTGGAAAACAACGAGCTTCCAAACTTTCTTCCCATACACTAATGGGACTTCCTTTTGCTGTCTTCATTTGAAACAATTCAATTGCATTCCCCATTACTTCTTTGGAATGCAAAGGATGAACAGTATAATGTTCATATATTTCTTCACTTCTAGACACATCAACTTTTTCAATTTGGCCGCCTGAACAATCACTGTCTTCATCTGTAGCTGTTTCCTCTGCTGCAACACATACATCTTTGTAGTACTCATTGTTTTTGACTAAATACAACGTTGCTTTTTTGACTTTCCTAACATCCACTAAATCTTGCCAGATTTTTTTACTCTTTGTTGGAACCCCATTAACTAGAATAACTAATGGTTCCTCTTCTACTTTTTCTATACCAATTGTATCAATATTTTTTTTCAAATCTAGGGGCACATAAACAACTCTTCCCTTTAATCCTCTCTGCAAATCTGTAGGAGGCAATTTCCCTATCTTAGGCTCCATGTGAACAATTGCCTGAAAAGGATAGACACATTGAATCAAAATAGACTCATATGTATTTAAATCCATCAATTCACGGGGAATGTCTATCAACTCCAGATTATTATGAACAGCTCTAGCAGGCATTCTGTTTTGATTTAATTTGTCATAACAATATTTACAAATACGCTGATCAGAACTCAAATCAAAAGAATTCTCCATCCACAAATAAGTTGCTAAATCTTTCCACTCATAATTATCCATCTTTTCACTTTTTGCATATAAATCAACTAACCTAGTCTGAATCTTATAATGAGTCCGTCGACAACACACACAAGTAAAATTCAGGCTTTCACTTGATTTCACCTTAAACCTGGTAATTTCCTTCTCAAACTTTTCTGTATTTAAAATCTGTACATTGTCTTCCACATTACCTTGAATTGCTGTCTCAATTTCTACACTGTCCTCTTGCTCATGAAAATAACAAATCTCAATTTCTTCACAAATCTTCTTCACATCTAATTCTGTTCCATGCAAAAGAGCACTGTTTAATTGTTTAAGCTTAAGTGCTGGACTTTTTGCATAATACAACATTCTCACTAATTTCCTCATTTTGGTATGATGCACTGCTAACATCCTAAAATGATGAAAAACTCTCTGACAGACTTTTCTAGAAAGACAAGCCAGTGAATGGCCTTGCAGACCTGTGATTCCTCTCACTCTGCAAGGATCTAAGTCTTGCAACAACTTCACTTTCTGCTTTATAGTTTTTTTACTATATGTACGTAAGAAATTACAAAACAAATCAATTGATTCTTGTCGCACACTACAAATACTACTACACTTCCAAGTGTACACAGAACGCTTAGTACGTCTCCCTAAAACTCCATCAGATAACACCACTTCTGGTTCTCTAGGCACAAGTTTCTCTTTTTCAATCGGACAACCGTCTTTCACTTCATACGCTCGACCACTGGTGTCAACTGCATGCACTAAATCATTCTCCTGGAAGTAACTCTCCTCATTAAAAAATGGCTCACAACTTGAACTGTGCATCCATTCTCCAGAAAAAACTTTACAAAAATTAGTCCGATTAATTACTCTTTTCCATCTACTGTTTGATTTGAAAACATCAATTGTCTTGTTAAGTGTCCTAATTCTATTGATTATTAAAATAAATAATTTTTTCTTAACTTCAAAAGCCTGATCAACAATCTTCTCTACACTTTTCTTTTTCTTATAAAAAGCAGCTCTCTGTTTACCTTTTTTAATATTTTTTAACAAATTTAAAACCACTCTATTGCGAAACATTCGTCTACGAATGTCTCTAAACTGATTCTGCCTTCTATTCCTTTACATATTATTCTCTCCTGCTCCAGTTTTAGGATTCTTTGAAATTCTCTCCTTCCTTTTCAATTTTACTCTCTCATTTTCTTTTTCTACATGGTGTCCATCATTTTTTCTGGATGTACATATGTTGCGTAAAAAAGACTTAGTTGTCTTACCAGGAGCTTTGTTCCTGTTTTTTGAAGTATATGTTGTGGAAGAATGCTGTAATTCCGCTGCTGTTTTTGATTTTTCCCGGTTACGTTGTTTCTTTGTCCTTTCCTTTGTGGGCATCTTTGCTTTTTTTTCAAATAACGATTTCAATCTGTGTAAAAGAAAAACAGTAGCACATTATAGACCACTGTTACCAAACAACAAAGCAATGACAAAAAGCAAACGATCAATACAGGGTTTCAGATCAGGTGAGGATTCTCCATTGGTGCACAAAAGGTGAGGCCTGTATTGAAAAATATAGTGGAAGACAGCTCTGTCCACAACTACAAAGAAGATCAGACCTATGTCTAACTCCACAGCACTCTTATACACAGGCTTCACCACCTATGCTTCCCAAGAAAATATTGAGTTATATAGTTATATAGAATTGTATTTTATAAAATTGTGAAGCTCCATGAGAAAGCGTTTGCCTCAGTCTTATTCCTGTTGTGAGGCAGGTGCAAGATTTTGCCTCAGTATTATCCCTGTTGTGAGGCAGATGATTGTAAATATGATCTGTGCTGTGTTTCCTAAATGTGATGTCAAAAACGATTTTGGGGAAAATAAATGGATTTTACATTTTTGAGTTAATGTTACAAAATACAATTCCTCTATGCAAACAACTCAATATGCTTCCTACACTGTTTTAAAACACAGCTAACATCATTGTAAAGAGTCAAATTGACACCTGTGTCTAAGAATGCAGACAGGGATATGCTTCATGAAGCCTAGTCCACTGCACACTTAGATACAATCCTCACCACCTAGGCTCCCCAGGAAAGCCCAAACATGTACCTTTTTTCCACATATTTAAAAAGTGACGCATGTATGCGTCATTTTTTAAACCTTTGCGCCACATTATACTCAAAAATTGTAAAATCCATTTATTTTCCCCAAAATCGTTTTTGACATCTCATTTAGGAAACACAGCACAGATCATATTTACAACCATCTGCCTCACAGCAGGGATACAACTGAGGCAAAATCTTGCACATGAAGCTTCACAATTTTACAAAATACAATTCCTCTATGCAAACAAACTCAATATGCTTCCTACACTGAGTTAACACAGCTAACATCATTGTAAGGAGTCAAATGTATTTCTATTAAACATGCACACATTCTTTATTCCTTTTAAAAAATTTAAAAACTATTTTTATGCTTCATGAAGCCTAGTCCACTGCACACTTAGATACAATCCGCACCACCTAGGCTCCCCAGGAAAGCCCAAACATGTATCTTTTTTCCACATATTTAAAAAGTGACGCATGTATGCGTCATTTTTTAAACCTTTGCGCCACATTATACTCAAATATGTAAAATCCATTTATTTTCCCCAAAATCGTTTTTGACATCACATTTAGGAAACACAGCACAGATCATATTTACAACCATCTGCCTCACAGCAGGGATAATACTGAGGCAAAATCTTGCACATGAAGCTTCACAATTTTACAAAATACAATTCCTCTATGCAAACAAACTCAATATGCTTCCTACACTGAGTTAACACAGGTAACATCATTGTAAAGAGTCAAATGTATTTCTATTAAACATGCACACATTCTTTATTCCTTTTAAAAAATTTAAAAACTATTTTTTCCCCCCAAATCGTTTTTTACATCACATTTACAAAACACAGCACAGGTCCTACGTAGAAGCATTCCATGTCACGACTAAAAATTCACAATTTTACAAAATACAATGACTCTATGCAGTAAAAACTTTTTACCAAGCATTATCAAAAAGCATGACACAAAGCAACATGTAAAGACCACAATTTCCTTTCAAATCTTCTCCATAGAGTATACAAGTCTCTATGTATATTAAATGAATCATAACTCACCTTTACAAATATTTTAGGAGATTCAGGACAGTGTCAGATACACACACCAATATTTCTTTAGCAGAGCAAAAGATATGTTCTCCAGACACTGCAAACCATAAAGGCACAGAAAACCTCTAATTCTACACAGACATCCCTTTTTGTTAACCAATCAAATCTCTTCCCTCTCTATTTTCAAACCAACACCCTTCCCCCCCTTAGCCCTTTCTACCTGTTACCATATCAACTCCCTCCTCACTGAGCTCCCAGGGTTAAAAGTTTATTTTACAATGTTGCAAATCACCTCAGCAAGGATGTTTGACCTGCGAATACACCAGCTTATCTGGTGCAATGTTTCTTTAAATGACTTTTTTTTAACCATTAAAATTACTTCTTACACAGAACACAAACATGCACCCTAACTTTCAGTTTTCAACTATCTCATTCTACCAATCATTGCTTGTGATTCAATAGCACTGAAACTCCACAGGTTTTTTTTGTTGCAAACTCCTATTGTTCCAACTGCCATTTCTTTTCCACACTTCATCTGACTGCATCTGAATCTCCTCTCACCATGTATTCTGTCTGGATTATTGGACATAGCTATATCCACTGGGCTCAAAGGTATGCAGCTACCAGAAATTTCCACAACCTTGACTTACCAAATGTGAAGATTAAATGGATTGGCCACAGAGGATTGACATGTCACCAATTGATACCATTGGTGAAAACCTTTTTGCATTTGCCACACCCTGACCTGTTAATTGTGCACTGTGGAGGAAATGACTTGGGCACTTTGACTGGGGTAGGTCTGGAAATGCTTATAAAGGACACCTTTGATCAATTGATGGCACTTTTTCCTCAAACTGCCTTGGTATATTCCAATATATGCCAAAGGCAGAAATGGAAGTGGTCCAATCAATTTTGTCCACAATTTGAGAAAGCACGGAAACATGTGAATAAATCTGTTTCTGCTTACATGAGAGACTAAGGAATGGGTTCAATATACAATAATAACTTGCGTTACAACATGCAAGATATCTACAGGGGAGATGGTGTGCACTTTTCTGATGAGGGGAATAGAATATTCCTCCTGAATTTAAGACTGTGCATTGGTACCTACTTGTAGGTACCTAAATCAGCCACAGAACGCAAAAGCCCTTTTCAGGGCTACCCTATCTCTGATCACTCCAAATGATTATCTTTTTCTAACTTTTTTCACTATTTTTCACCATAGTACGCTCCCCGGTACGCTTCCCGGTGCGCGTACCGGGCGCTCCCCCCGCGAAAAATAAAAACGTTTTTTTTGTTTGCCTATTTGGGCCTCCTAAGACCCCCTCAGAAAACCTAGAGGGTCAAGGAGTGCCTACAATGCCCCTTTATACCCATTCCCAACATTGTTTGTCCTCCATTTTCTGTCTTAAATCTACCAAAAACAAAATGGAGGACTCCCGTAGCGCTGCCGGTACGCGTACCGGGGCGCGCACCGGGTAGCGCTCTAAAAAATATGTTAAAAGTTAATTTACATAAAAACCACTGGAGACACTTTCACCAAATATAGAATAGCTCATACTACATACCAATCCCTACCATTTTCCCAAATTCGATGGAATTCCATTGAGCCATTTAGCCTGTAGACCTCTCTAAATACCCTGAGGTAAATTACTTCACAAAAACACATCTGAAGTGTTAGAATTGACAACCAATTAAAATGTTACTTTCATTTACTACTTTTTTTACCTGACATTTGATTGGTTATGTACCTGAATATATATAAAGAAAGAGAGGGAAACACAGCCATTTTGACTACTACTTTCTGGTGTACATTTCAAAAGGATTTTCACTAATACCTTCAACTTATTTTTAAAGGTAAGTTGTTATTTTAAAAACTGAAGTATATTGTGCACTTTAAGTTAATATGGAAAACTTTTTCTGATAGTTATATACTATCCCTCTGTAATAGTTATAGATTTAGATAGACTTCTCTGTTATAGTTATGGATGGATTTAGGCTTGTCTTGTATAATTATGAATTTACTTAGGTTTCATCACATACACTTTTTTATATTTCTACTTCCAGCCTGATACCATACACTGCCCAAAGATAACTTCACTATTAAAAAATCAAAACTACCTGTCTGAACTTAAACCCAACAGTGCCCTATCTCTACTGATATATTTATTTTTTATGCAATTTACAGCAACATAATGGAAGGAGATCAAAATAAATTTAATATTTCATTCGAACTTGATCTTCAGGACAACCCAGAGGAAGAGATTAACAATTCAGATTTTTTCGATCAGTCTCTTGATGAAGAGTTTCTGAAATATGTGGAAGAAATGGAATCATGTAATCCAAATGAGGACATTCCCGACGGGATAATGTTGGAAGTCTTATTAAATTTTGAAAAATCAGAGCAATAAATTTATATTTAATAATTAAAAATTGTTCCAGACATTATTCTTTTTTATATGTAATCAATGAAATAGTACCAAAATGAATATAATATAATGTGAGACTTATAGTATACTGGGCCAATTTTTTGTTTTACAGAGTAATTTTGCTCATAGATACTTCTTTTCTCCCACTATATTATCTCCAAAGTGTATTTGACATCTCTTTTTCATCTCCTGCCTCCATGTTCTTTATGTTTTCCTGACAGACTATGGTATGTGGGTGTATAGGTGTGTGTAGGTGTGTGGGGTATGTGGGTGTTGGTGGGGGTGTGGGTGTGTAAGGTGTGTGTGTGGGTGTGAGTGTGTGGGGTGTTTGAGTGTAGGTGGAGGTGTGGGTGTGTGAGGTGTGTGTGGGGGTGTGTGGAAGTGGGGGTATGTGTGTAAGATATGTGTGTATATGTGGGATGTGTGGGTGTGTCTGTGAGGTGTGGGTGTGTGTGTGTGTGTGTTGGGGGGGTGAGGTGTGTGTGTGTGTCTGGGTGTGTGGGATGTGTGGTTGTGGGTGTGGATGTGTAAGGTGTCGGTGTAGGGCTGTGGGGTGTTTGGGTGTAGGTGTGCGTGTGTGAGGTATGTGTTGGGAGTGTGTGGGTGTGGGGGTGTGGGGTTGTGTGGGACGTACTTGTAGGTACATAAAACAGCCAGAGAACCCAAAAGCTCTTTTCAGAGCTACCCTACCTGTAATCACTCAAAATGATTATTTTACACTATTATTTTCACTATTTTTCACCAAAGTACGCTCCCCGGTACGCTCCCCGGTGCGCGTACCGGGTGCTCCCCGCGCGAAAATCGATTTTTTTTTTTTTTTTACCCGACGGACCCTTTTATGGCCCCCACATCAAACCTAGGGGGCCAGGGGGGGTCTACCCTGCCCCCTTTTCATTATTTTCCCTTTTGTTTTTACCACCTCTTGTGTCTCGATCCTACCGAGACACAAGATGGCGGCCGCTGCGGACTGTTTCGAATGTTTACAGACACCCGAGAACCAATCAGCTTGCCGTGTGCAAGTCGCGTGGCGCGCCCGGAGCGCTCCCCGGTGCGCGTACTGGGGCGCGCTTACAGATATATAATTTTTTTTAAACCTAAATTACTCAAAATCCACTGGAGCACATATCTTGAGACATAGCAAAGGCACATCGGGCTACCAGTCCCTACAATTTTGTCAAGTTTGGTGAAAAACATTCAGCCGTTCAAGCTAAAAGTGCGACCGACCGCCCTATAAAAATTAACATGGGGAAAACACGTTTTGGGACCCCCCTTTTAGGCTGATTCCTCAACCGGCGCCAAAGTTATTCCAAATAGAATGTTGCGATTTCCCTATGAAAATCAATCCTAACTATATATACCTACTGGCGACCGCCAGTAGGTAATATATATATATATATATATAGATATGTATATCTATAAGAAATTTAAAAAAGATAGGTTTCAGGTACACTAGACTTAGAAATTTTCATTTAAAAAACCTTTGAAATTCTTTGAAAAAAACCATAGGTTTCAGGCATGTTATAGTCAGAAATTAGCATTTAAAAAACATAGAAATTCTCTGAAAAAACCATAGGTTTCAGGAACGTTGTCGTTAGTTGGACATTTCATGCGTACAAAACCATAGAACTTCAAGCGTTATAGTTAGTTCAGCTAACTATAACTCGCGCCCCGTATTGCACTGCTGATGACGTCACATATTACATCATTCATGAAATGGTCAGTGACATCACTGATGACATCACTGATGATATCTCAAATAACATCACTGATGACATCACTGATGACATCATCCCCGTGAAAATCTGATGCACCTTCTCACACCTGAATAAAACCTTTGATACACCAAGTCTAAAATACAGACTACGATTTTTGAAAAAATAGACACATCAATACCAGTTACTAAATACGCACTGACTGATTCCTAGGTCTACACACACATCCACTCATTTACCCGTACAGTCACTCATACTTGCAGTCACTCATCAATACAACACTATCATAGCACTCATACACCTTTACAGATACTCACACACTGCCACATATCCAGAGTTACTCAGACACCTAGTCAGTCAATCAAACAATCAATCATACTTCCATTTACTCACCTATACAGTTATACAGACACCACCTCACTTATTCATACATGTACTAACACATGATTACTCTCTTAAAGAATCACTGATACAAAAACATATTCATGCAGCCACTCTCACAATTACTGACTCTCACATATAGTTATTTATATACACCATCACTCACATATACTTCCTTTTACATATGAAGTTACTTGCACATGTACCACTGAGACATCCATTTACTCACCAACACACCCATACACACACTCACCCACCCATACAGCTGTTTCCACATGCACTCTTGAACCCATACACCCAGTGCATCAACCACTGACACATTTCTGCACAGAGTCACACCTCCCTCCCACCCCCACACACAGTCAGGCAGCCATACAAATACTCAGGCAACCAATTAATAACCCATATAGACACTCATGCAGCTACTCACCAACCCATGCAGCAGCTTACACAACCCATGCATTCAGTAAGACATATTTAATCACTAACTTATACAGTCAGTCACGTACCTACTAAATCCTCCATACAGACACTTATACACCCACTCATTCTTCAATACAGTTTGGCATGTATATAAAACAAATTTAATCTTTACAGAAACACAAGTCACTGGATGATGTCATCAGTGATGTCATTTGAGATATCATCAGTGATTTCATCAGTGATGTCACTGACCATGTCATGAATGATGTAATATGTGATGTCATCAGCAGTGCATTGCGGGGGCTCGAGTTATAGTTAGCTGAACTTACTATAACGCTGGAATTTCTATGGTTTTGAACGAGTGAAATGTCCAATTGACTATAACTTATCTGAAACCTATGGTTTTCCCAGTGAAAATCTATGCTCTTTGAAATGCTAATTTCTAACTATAATGAGCCTGAAACCTATAGTTATTTCAGTGAATATTAATATATATTTTTTTTGGGGTATAAAAAAGTGGAGTCGTGCACCCATCGTGTACCTATCTTGGTGGGTGTGCAGATTCAAACTGCCATATTGGTAAAGTCATGAAGGATGCATGTTTCAGCCAGTCCACTCCGCTTACACTTACAGAGAGGGAACTACAAAGCTACATGTCACAGGTCTGCCTTGTAGTGATCTGCTGATCACAGGTCTAGTTGTCAGCATGCCACAGCCACTCCCTCAATTCTTGTTTACACCCACATCACACCCATGCTGCACAGGCATCACAGGACGTGAGCCTGCCAATAAAAAGGTCCTGGGGCACGTGCTTGATGCCATTTCCACTCTCTATCTGGGTGTCTCCGTGTGCTTATTATGTTGTGGCAGCCGAGGCACTTTGGCCAACAAGGGCCTCCCGCAACGTGGCAATGACATGAGGTGCATAGAGTTGGTGGCAGCCGTCGCACTTTGCGGGACACTGGCCTCCTGCCACATGGCGATGACTTGAGGTGCACAGAGTTGGTGGCAGCCAAGGTATTTTCACCGCCACGGGCCTCCAGCCACGTTGCGATGACTTGAGCTGCACTGAGTTAGTGCCACCTGAGCTGAGCAGGTGTGCAGCCTGCGATGATGCGTAGGCCTCAATACATCATCCTGGTAATCAAGTCCTGATTTGAATTGTGAGCTTGCCTGGACCGCATGTACGCCAAAGGCAGCTGACTGTACAGACATGACTCCTCGGCATGGTGCAGCAGGATATGCTGGGGGCCTGTGCAGCGGAATACAGCGAGAACTGAGGAGGTTGCTCTGGCACGTGGTGAGCCCTCTTGGAGACACTCTGATGGCAGCAGTTGAGCATTGAGGTCTGGGTGCACAGGGTCAGGCAGTCATTGCTGGCCGGTGGACTGGTCTGGGGACCATGGCTGGGATGCTTGCAAAAGATGTAGGAATCATGCACACTGCCTGAGAAGTTTGCGACAACATTAGTCTACAGGCCCCGGTGGTCCAGTTTTGCCTGCACATTGTTGGAATGCGTGTGGTTTCTGTTGCGGTGGTTGTGTGCAGTGTCAGCATGGGGCACAAGTAGTACATGTGTGCAATCAGTTGCCCCCAACACGTGCAGGAACCCTACTATGGGGTGGTTCCCTTGCTTGTTCTCCAGCTGTTCCTGCACAGTGTGGGTGAAGTGAACATGCAGGTGTATCAAGCTGAAATGAACCATGATGCTTACAGGTGTGATAAATCCTGCATAATGAGACCGTAACAGAAGTTTGTGTGGTTGCAATGTTCCTTTTCTTTCCTACGAAGGTTACGACCACACGAACTTCCGTTACGGTCATTTTGTGCAGTATTTATCATACCTGTAAGCATTCCGGTTTGTCCAAGTGCAATTCATTGTACCATATCACGTTTGTGACCATGCTAACGCTTGACCATTGTCTTCATTTATCCAACAGGGTTCTGAATACGGAGTTTTTGGATTTCCAGGACGATCTACAGTTATTTCGATCCACAAGTTGATTTTCCCCGTTGGCAATGTCACTCATTGTTTGGTGTTTTTGTGGTATTCATTTATATTTTTCTAATAAAGTACTGTTTTTCTACTACTGTTGACTACTAGACTTCATGACCTGACGCACCCCCATGTCAGTGACTACAATCTTGGATCTGGAGCACAGAGGTGTCAAGTAACGGCTGGGGTTGGGGTTGGTTGTGCAGGAATACTACGAATTGGAATGAGCGGGTGGTGCGGCTACAGGGGCCCTACATTGCTTTTACAGACATAAACCCAAGATGTGTGAGGAAGTTTAATAGGGCTAGCTGTGAGACACCTCGGACTCTCACAGTTGTTACTTGGAAGGTACCAGAGGCCAATAGGTGCAGCACAGCCAGCAGCTTTGTCTGCGTAAGTATGTTGATTGTCCGCTGTGTTGGTACCGTCAGTCTGTGGGCAATGTGGCAGTGTGCAGCAACTTGAGAATGAGAAGATAATTCTTTTCCCACTTTTGCTGCGCTAAAGTGCTGATAACTCGGCAATAAATCCCAACTGTTGGGTTATAGGGTGACTCTGAAACGAGACCTTGTGTTTATTAGGACTTTGTTGTAGCTACATACGAATCACAAGAAAAAAGATGAAATAAACAAGAAAAGTTGGCAGGGTACAAACACCCTGACCCCCTAGGCCTGCTCAGGGGATCCCACAAAAAGTCCCAGGACCAAACAATTATTACTATTTTTTTTGAAAAAGTGGCTGGGTGAACGAATCTGGACGAACAAAAAAAATTATGGGCCGTATTCTCAAGGACTTATCGCTAAGTTATCAGTACTTTAGCGCAGCAAAAGAATTATCATCCAATTCTAATCCTGGCTAAAACTGCCGATATCACCAGATTTCCAGCAATAGCAAAAACATCGCCACGAATGAGAGCGACAACTAACGCTAATGATATGCAGAATAGGCGTTCCCGTGCAAAATAAACAGGAAAATACCACTTCCTGATATTTTCAATGACCAGCCAAATCTGTGATGCAATCCAAAAACAGGCGATAAGCTGCGTTAGCAGTAAGAATTTAACATCTGCCTTTTACTGATGTAAAGCAGGGTGACTATCTACAGTATGAAAGGGAGCCCAGCCCAGAGACACATCTGAAGACCAACACATGTGATATAGCTACTGATCATGAAGCTCCGACTCCCAAGAAGGCCACAACACCCACCGCCACCACCCCAGGACCTCCCTCCCGGACCCCTTCCTACTACCACCGAGGCAGCGGACCTTCCCAAAATGGCATGGCCCCTCAGCCACACAATAGCTGAATGGTGGGAGACGTGGGACCCAAGTATGTATGAAGGAGGCAAGTCACCCATCAATACCAAGGCACACAATGCCAAATGTAGAGGTGATGTGCTGGACAGACCTCACTATGCAGAGCACAGACCTCTCCATGTGTACATATACTGCTGGTGCTTGTATTGTTGTGGACAGTGGACGCAACCATGTTACCTCAGGCAGTGGGGAAGATCTCGGTCATGTAGCTGTATCATCTCCCCTGCAAGCGGAAGCTGAAGCGGACTGGGCTGGTCGAATGTACGCCACTCCAGAGTAGGAGTGTGATTAAATAGGCCTGACCTCTGGGCTTGGTTCACTTCTGGGAACGTCTTTACAAAATTTGCCGTGCTGTTCCTAGAGAGAGGGAGGTGGGTAGGTACAGTCTGTGATGCGGATGATTAAAGCAGGGTGACTGCAAGGTGACCCTGGGAATCCATTTTGTTGGATTTAATGCCCTCACACACCCTTTCAGGTGTCATGCTTCATCATTTGGGCCTGCTCCTCGTTGGGTCGGCGGTGCAATACCCAACGGGCAACACCTCATAGAGGGGCTCTTTGGCGGAGATCTTTTTCCAACAGCTGTATGGATGAAGTACGGGTAAGGGGCCAGAATAGAGGGTAGACTTGGAGTGGTGAGTTAAAATAAAGCTGGTGGTACCGGGAATGATTTATTCAAAATGCCCACTGCTTTTATTAAAAACGATTTTCTAGAGGAGAGTGCTGGAAGGTTATGTTTCCAGAAATCCTCCAGAATTTATTATAGTCCGGTCAACATGTTTCTCGCTAATGTAAAATTAACCAGCGATTCTTCAGGACCCAGATGACTATTTAGCAAGTATCTAAAGGTGAAAAAAACTGTCTACTCTAATACACTAAAGTGTGGTGTATGTATGCTCGTGTGGCTACAACACTAAGGGGTGAAGGGAGAACAATACTATATTACCCTTCTTCTATTGTGACTGCCAATACCTGTTAAGGAAAGAGGGAGAGCATATCACAAACAGATTAAAATGCATCAGTGACTGTAATCCTTGGTTGGTCCGCATGCCGGTAGAAATCAGGCGTGTCACCACACCATTGCACAAGTGTAACATGCACTCTCAAATGTGTAAACTCAGTGAGAGTGGTACGGGATAAACACCTAAAATCAGAGAGAGTAAAAAACCAAATTGATATGGTTAGCTGACAGTTATTCAAAACTCACCTAAAGTTATTAACAGTCAGATAACGACAGTATCCAGCGGGTAAAGCTTCAGGTAGATCTTCCACAGCAAGGCTATGTATAGGGAAAGATCTTAGTGCCTTGCCAATAATGTACAGTGACTTAGGTAGTCTTATTGTGTATTCCCAAACAGAGTTAAGCCATTCATCAGGAAATGCCTATGGGAGCGCTGTGTTATATGCTAAATAGTCTGACTTAAATGTTACTGGTAACCTGGAATTATAGATAAAAGCCCACGCAGGAAACTGTGCAACAAACGTGTGCACATCGTGTGGCCCTTACTTCAAAATGAGCAGCGTTTTATATCCTGTTATTTGGTATATGCCCCCAACTGTAAAAAAGGTGAGTATGTTATAAATTCGAGTTCACTAAGATGGTAAACGCCATAGCCACTCTCCCGGTACCCCATATTCCGACATACTGAGCAGTTACCTATCAGGACAAAGACTGGGAGGCGTGCTAAGTGTAGGAAGCCAATGCTGCGGTAAACAAGAATAACCTTAATCTATGCGTTAATCCCAGTGGGTTAATGCTGATAAGTCACCGAGAGTAACATGCGGCAAAGGGAGAAGCCAAGCTGCATGTGTTACCGCTTGTGTGATTGATGCGCGGTTATCTAAACTCATACCCGGCTGAAAGGCAATACGTACACCAAATATCTCTGCTGCCGTGAAAGTTTCACGTAGCTAGAGTAAAGAAAGTTAAGGTGCCCAAATTGCATATATTTCTGCTTCTGTGATCGGTGCGTGGTAATATCAAACTCATACCCAGCTGTAAAGCAATGTGTACACCAATTGTCTATCCTGCAGTGATAATTTCACGTAGCTAAAGTACAGGAGGATAAGGTGCCCTTCCTCGAAAGGTGACCTGATTTCCCCGGACTCACTATTAATAATCTGGATAACCAGAGATTGGGGCAGAGGGCGAGGGCGAAAGAGAGGAAACGCAACGGACAAACGGGTCCAGTGGGAGGACACGACACCCCAAGGAATGGACACTCTGAGCAAAACGAGCAAGAAATGAGTCTTGTTGTTAACCTCTCCTCACACCAGTTAACCACTGAACAAGAGAGGGTTTTACAAAAAGTGCTCGGGTTTGTACCTACTCCCAGAACCGACAACTTTCTACAAAATGTTGAATTGCAAAAATTCTTTAGAAAAATCAGACTGCAAGCCTTCTTTGATGGCAAACCACAAGAAACCAGTGATGACTCCGGGTTACATAACCCCTCTACCTTTACCCCTCATGGCGGCATGGTACCGAGTGAGGTGCTCACTTTTGAGCAAGCGGTTCTAAAAGATGTCAACAACTTATATGGTATTTCCACATACAGTAATATGTCCAAGGAGGAAAGGGACATCCTGGACACACTAGCCAGTGACCCCTCCTTAACCATCAAACAGGCTGATAAAGGGGGAGCGACAGTGATAATGGACACTGAAGACTATGATATAGAGTGCCAAAGACAACTTGATGACACAAGATACTATAAGGCTATCGCCCAGAATCCCACAGAACGCCTCACAATGTCCATCGTCAGTATGTTTGAATCAGCAGAATGTCATGGCTGGTTGAGTAAAAAAGAGGTGGACTTTCTAGTGAAAAAGAACCCTAGGGTTCCGTATTTTTATACGTTGCCTGAAATACACAAAGGGGTCACACCAGTGACCTATCGTCTCTGGCATTGACTCAGTGTTAGAACCTCTATCACAGTTTTGTGACCATTTTTGCAGCCCCTGGTGAAGCAAATCCCTTCCTACATTCGGGACACAACAGACTTGTTACGCCTACTGCAGGACTATGATGAGGCCCAATCCATTGATTTCCTCATAACCCTAGATGTTGAGGCCCTCTACACTAACATCCCCCAGAGGGCCTCCCTAGGAGTTATTGAGGCGGTACTCGAAAAAACAGAATGGACGTCTGCAACACCCATCTCCTTTGTTATGGAGTACGCGGAAAAAGTCCTCACTGAGAATTATTTCAAATTTAAAGGCACCTATTATCATCAGACACAGGGAACTTGTATGGGGAGTACGGTAGCTCCTAGTGTAGCGTGCCTCTACATGGCTAATTTTGAAGAGAATCATATATCACCAATGACAAATCCCTACCATGAGAATATAAAGCTATGGAAACGTTACATAGACGCATCTTGATTTTTTGGGCAGGTGATGAAGACTCTTACACAGAGTTTTTCATGTGGATTAATAACATCAATCCATACCTGAAGTTCACAATCACGGCCTCCAAAAGTGAGATAGCATTTCTAGACCTGAAAATAAGTATCGAAGGGGGATCCTTTGGTACGAGTAGATAGCACTATTCCAGCAGGGAACAGCGTCCTCATGAAGCACTCAGGAAGGAATTTCTTAGAGCTGTGTTTGTTTTCTTTTCAATAAAGTTTTATTTTGAAGACAATCGTTTATGGGTCATCAAATGTTTTTCAATATTGTAATCATATTCATATTTCAAAATCAAGTTCAAAACGCCCAAAGCATTTCGGGCAATTTGCCCTTCTTCTTCTGTTGAGGAAAAACACACTTAAGGTGAAAACGTTTGATTGTTACTGCACAAGAATCACATAAGATTTTAGTTGATACAAAGTAATAGTCTGTTGCATTATACCAGCCACCATCCCAAGGCCCTACGATCCAACCTGCCTTTTGGGCAATTTCTCAGGATACGACGTAATTGCAGCACAATGGCCAATTACAAGACTGAGTCAGCTATCCTTTCCAGGAATCTGAGAGAGAGAGGGTACACGACCAGAGAAATCAAAAAATTTAGAAAGAGAGCACAGAACAATAACAGGGAGGGATTGTTAGAACCCAAAGAAAGGAACCCCCTGGCTACCCAACCCATGACCTGTGTGACAACCGTCACACCGGCGTCTACCCAGCTGAGAAGAATTGTGAAACGGCATTGGTCTATACTCAATACTGGATCTCTGAGGATAGACCAACCTAGGTTCACTTTCAAGAGGTCTAAAAATATCAAAAACATCTTGATACATACCAGACCCAAGAAGACAAGCGAAACCAATCGCCAAATCACTCTGTGGAATCTGCCAACAGTCACAGGCCACTATCCTTGCGGTGGGTGCGCTGCATGCCCGTTCACTAAAAAATACAAAAGTATTACCCTGACTGACTCTTTTAAGTGGGAAATGAGAGGCCACACCAACTGTAATAGCACAAATTGTATCTACTTGATCATATGCCCTTGTAATCTTTACTACATCGGCATGACGACCCAAAATATGAAAACAAGAATTTCGGAGCACCGCAGTAATTTTAGGTGCAAGAAAAACAATACAAAAATGTGCAGGCACTTCCTCGAAAAGAATCACACCCCAGACTCTCTTCAATGGCTTGTCCTGGAAGCAAACCAGAAGATATCCAAACAAGGCCTGTTCTTCAAAGAACAATGTTGGATCCATAGATTATCCTCTGACAATCAGGGGTTAAATGAAGATATTCCCTGGACCAGCCTTTAGAGAATTTACAGACACTCCACCACCTAGTCGACCCCCCCTATCCGCTCTCCCGGGTATAACTCCCCTTTTAGCGGGATATAACACACCTTAGGTGGGTCCTTACTAGGAGTTTAGAGGTTTCCACCATTCCATTCCTCCTGCCTCCCAGAACACTATGAACTCAATAATGTGAACCCCACACTATAAGATGGCCGACACATTTCCCAAACAGGTCCATACTCCAGGTTAACACATACTTTCCTATTTGTTATACTTAGATTGTTTATACGCAACAGTACCTGTCTCTACTCCTTTAATCCAGATTTAGATAGACTTGATTGATACTGGATATTACCCACAGGAGCATGGGTTTATGGTTGATATCGGCTCGAGTTAGGCTCATTATTTACCTATGGCGAGACATTACAAAATGGCCCCCACGCTCGTGACCTAATCACATGTAACCTTCCACCCCTTTATATCCGGCACTGACCCCACCTTCCTCCTCCACCCGGTTCCAGCGGCAAAGGGTAGGTGCGTGAAGTGCAGCTCAGGAACTACCAAGTAAGTGAAAGACTACGCTTTACAAGTCGCTGCAGCATTTGCCCCTTATACGCTAGGATAGACTTATTTTCCCTCATGGTTAACCAGATTATTAATAGTGAGTCTGGGGAAATCAGGTCACCTTTCGAGGAAGGGCACCTTATCTTCCTGTACTTTAGCTACGTGAAATTATCACGGCAGGATAGACAATTGGTGTACACATTGCTTTACAGCCGGGTATGAGTTTGATATTACCGCGCACCGATCACACAAGCAGAAATATATGCAATTTGGGCACCTTAACTTTCTTTACTCTAGCTACGTGAAACTTTCACGGCAGCAGAGATATTTGGTGTACGTATTGCCTTCCAGCCGGGTATGAGTTTACATAACCACGCACCAATCACACAAGCAGTAACACATGCAGCTTGGCTTCTCCCTTCGCCGCATGTTACTCTCGGCGACTTATCAGCATTAACCCACTGTGATTAACACATAGATTAAGGTTATTCTTGTTTACCGCAGCGGTGGTGTCCTACACTTAGCACGCCTCCCAGTCTTTGTCCTGATAGGTACCCGCTCAGTATGTCGGAATATGGGGTACCGGGAGAGTGGCTATGGCGTTTACCGTCTTAGGGAACCCGAATTTATAACATACTCACCTTTTTTACAGTTGGGGGCATATACCAAATAACAGGATATAAAACACTGCTCATTTTGAAGTAAGGGCCACACGATGTGCACACGTTTGTTGCACAGTTTCCTGCGTGGGCTTTTATCTATAATTCCAGGTTACCAGTAACATTTAAGTCAGACTATTTAGCATATAACACAGCGCTCCCATAGGCATTTCCTGATGAATGGCTTAACTCTGTTTGGGAATACACAATAAGACTACCTAAGTCACTGTACATTATTCACAAGGCACCAAGGGCCAGATGTAGGTGTCCAAATACGGGTCGGAAACGGACGAAAATACCGATTTTCGGCCGTTTCCGACCGGTATTTAGACATTGGTATGTAGGGGCATGTAAAATTACAGAATCGGTAATTTTACCGAATCTGTAATTTTACTGATTCGGTAAAATACCGAATTGGTAAAATTACCGATTCTGTAATTTCAGATGTAGGTAGCACTGTTTTCAGTGCTACAAGGGTTTAAGAATTCTTAATTTACCACCAACTAGTAGTTGGTGGTAAATTAAGAAAACCATTTAAAAAGCATTTTTTTTTGCTTTTTAAACAGTGCCATGTTGCAGACATACATGCCCTAAGGGCATGTATGTCAGCAACATGTGCACCCATGCACAATTGAGGGGTGCAAAAGGGTGTCAAAGTGACACCCTGCCACCCTTCAATATTTCCCCCAATTACCGAATCGGTATTTACCGATTCGGTAATTGACATTGATTCCTATGGGCCTCAAGGCCCATAGGAAACAATGGCAGTGACAGACTCAGTAAATACCGATTCATTAATTACAGAATCATAACGATTCGGTAATTAATTCGGTAAATATACCTTCATCCCGATTGCCAGTTCTTAAATACCGAATCGGTATGATTCGGTATTTAAGAATCGGTAATCGGGGATTACCTACATCTGGCCCCAAGATCTTTCCCTATACATAGCCTTGCGTTGGAAGATCTACCTGAAGCTTTACCCGCTGGATACTGTCGTTATCTGACTGTTAATAACTTTAGGTGAGTTTTGAATAACTGTCAGCTAACCATACCAATTTGGTTTTTTGCTCTCTCTGATTTTAGGTGTTTATCCCGTACCACTCTCACTGAGTTTACACATTTGAGAGTGCATGTTACACTTGTGCAATGGTGTGGTGACACGCCTGATTTCTACCGGCATGCGGACCAACCAAGGATTACAGTCATTGATGCATTTTAATCTGTTTGTGATATGCTCTCCCTCTTTCCTTAACAGGTATTGGCAGTCACAATAGAAGAAGGGTAATATAGTATTGTTCTCCCTTCACCCCTTAGTGTTGTAGCCACACGGGCATACATACACCACATTTTAGGGTATTAGAGTAGACAGTTTTTTTCACCTTTAGATACTTGCTAAATAGTCATCTGGGTCCTGAAGAATCGCTGGTTAATTTTGCATTAGCGAGAAACATGTTGACCGGACTATAATAAATTCTGGAGGATTTCTGGAAACATAACCTTCCAGCACTCTCCTCTAGAAAATCGTTTTTAATTAAAGCAGTGGGCCTTTTGAATAAATCATTCCCGGTACCACCAGCTTTATTTTAACTCACCACTCCACGCCTACCCTCTATTCTGGCCCCATACCCGCACTTCATCCATACGGCTGTTGGAACAAGATCTCCGCCAAAGAGCCCCTCTATGAGGTGTTGCCTGTTGGGTATTGCACCGCCAACCCAACGAGGAGCAGGCCCAAATGATGAAGCATGACACCTGAAAGTGTGTGTGAGGGCATTAAATCCAACAAAATGGATTCCCAGGGTCACCTTGCAGTCACCCTGCTTTAATCGTCCGCATCACAGACTGTACCTACCCCCCTCCCACTCTCTAGGAACAGCACGGCAAATTTTGTAAAGACGTATCCTTTTGGGCACACTGTGACTGGACCTTCTACTCATAACGAGTAGTAATAGCCCATTACTCCTCCTCTTTGATACCACACTCATTTCTGGGAACGTCAACGTGTCTGCCAGAGTGGCAGCCCTCACCCTGCCATGAGGCCGCCGCCATGACTGCGGCCTCCTTGACACAGGCTTCCTGCGAGCCCAGCGGCACAGCTGCCTTCGATGTACACAGCGGACAGCAGGGTTCACAAGTCAGATCGAGTCATGATTGCAGATGACGCAGTACAGTAGGCAACAGACATTGCTCCCCGTGCGGCCCGCACGGACCATGCATCATTGCTGGCTGCGCACACGCTGAGTGCTTCAGGTGTCACTAACTCTGTGCAGCTCAAGTCAATGCCACATGGCTGTTCGCCCTTGCTAACCACTGCCTCCGGCCTACACTGCGGTTAGCAGGGCAGACAATTCAGATAGAGTCGCGATTGCAGATGACGCAGTCCAGTAGGCAACAGACATTGCTACCAGCGCAACCCGCCTGGACCACGCATCATCACTGGCAGCGCACATGCTGAGTGCTTCAGGTACCACTAACTCTGTGTAGCTCAAGTCAACACCACGTGGCTGTGGGCCCTTGCTGATCCCTGCCTCCAGCCTACACTGTGGTCAGCAAGACTCACAATTCAAGATTAGTACTGATGCAAAATGTGTAAGAGAGTATAATCAGTTAAGAAGACCAAATGCTCCCAATCTGTACAGCTCAAGTCAACGCCACGTGGCTGTGGGCCCTTGCTGACCGCTGCCTCCAGCCTACACTATGGTCAGCAGGGCTCACAATTCAAATGATGTCTTGATTCATTATTTGCACAGTCCAGTAGGCAACAGACATTGCATCCTGTGCGGCCCGCCCGGACTATATTGTAATGGCGTGTATGTTGCCAAGGGTGGAATTCAGCCGGCAAGCTATTGAGAGTTATGCAGTAACCCACTGGGGCACTTTGATCAAATTGAAGGAGTGCGAGCAGCATACTCATGTGCAAAAGACTTGATGTACCAGAATGCAGTGTGCAGCCACGCCCAGTTTGGTAGGGTTTAAATGAACATCAAGAGTGCAATCACGCTTTCCGCTGCTACTACTCACATAGCCATCCCGTGAACAAGGGCGAGGACGCCAGAAACGCGTAGGGGACCTCTGGGCAACACTGTACTGTGTCCGCAAAGCTGTTTGTTTCTGCTGCGTTGTCAATAAAGAAGTTTTAACACGCCATGCGAGGCATCTTCAATGGAGGGAGTTTTCGATTGGATTTGTTAGCGGCCTTCCCGGGTTGCTAAGATGCCCCCCTGTGGACGAGCGGTTCCGGCGTTGTCACGAAAACGGCGGTATTGGAATGGCATGTATGTTGCCAAGGGTAGAGTTCAGCATGCAAGCTACTGAGAGGTATGCATTAACCCACTGGGGGACTTTGATCAAATTGAAGGAGTGTGAGCAGCGGTACTCATGTGAAAAAGACTCTATGTCCCAGAATGCAGTGTGCAGCCACACCCAGTTGGGCAGGGTTTAAATGAACATCATGAGTGCAATCACGCTTTCCGCAGCTACTCCTCACATAGCCATCCCGTGAACAAGGAAGATGATGCCCGAAACGTGTAGAACTATTGGCAAGACTGTTCTGTGTCCGCAAAGCTGTTTGTTTCTGCTGCCTTGTCAATAAAGAAGTTTTAACACGCCATGCGAGGCATCTTCAATGGAGGGAGTTTTCGATTGGATATATGTATAAATATATAAAGAATTTTAGGTTTCAAACACGAGTAAAATAGAACTGTCAAAAATGGTCAAAAAATATATATATGTATATTCGCGGCACGGTTGACACATGTATTTAGGGGCTTAACCTCAAGGGGACCTGAGGAAGCCCAAGGACACCATTCCAAACTGGGGCTTTCCATTCTGACACACCACGCCTTTGTTGTAATTATCTAATGCCTAATTTTTGATTGTCACCTTTGTACTTTTCCCAAGCATAACCTACCCATAAATGTTGTCTTCTGGGAACTGCAGTTTCAACAGGATTGCAGTTGGTATGCGACCATGTGATCATGGGCCAATTGCACTCCCACCAATGGGAGTGGCGCAGGACATTCAAATGCGTGAGTGGAGCAGCTTCCTGTTAACATCGGCATCCGACGAAGGCAATTCTGCCGAAATGCATCATGCCCAAGCTGTCTATTAAAGGACTTCCATGGATTTCCCCGAGTGGCCTCTAAACTTCTTTTTATCGGAGGGGTTGTGTGAAGATGTGTGCGCGCCAGCCAGAGGCGTGAATAGAGGCCCTGTTAGTCAAGCGGCTGCAGCAACACTGGCATCAGCTGTTGCTGCATCTCTTTGTCCAAGGTGTTGAACGTCAAGGGGACCTGAGGAAGCCCAAGGACACAATTCCTAACTGGGACTTTCCATTCTGACACACTGCGCTTTTGTTGTAAATATCTAATGCTCAATTTTGGATTTTCACCTTTGTACTTTCCCCACGCATAACCTACCCAGGAATGTTATCTTCTGGGAACTGCAGTTCCAACAGGATTGCAGTTGGTATGCGACCATGTGATCTGGGGCCAATTGCACTCCCACCACTGGGAGTAGTGCAGGACATTCAAATGCGTTGGTGGAGCAGCTTCCTGGTAACAGCGGCATCAGAGAAAGGCAATTCTGCCGAAATGCATCATGGCCAAGTAGTCTATTAAAGGACGTCCGTGGATTTCCTTGTGGCCTCTAAACTTCTTTTTATTGAAGGGGTTCTGTGAGGATATATATATACATATAAATTGACTATTTTTGATGGTTCTATTTTAATCGTTTTTGAAACCTAAAATTCTTTTTTACGATGCTGCAAGGTGACTTTACATTCCCTTTGGAAAGCAGAATTCTTAAAAACATGCAAATGTGTTTGTTTGTCCTTTTACAGAACTGTTTGAAAAATTAGCGCATGGAGACTTGGGATGTATAACATATTCGTGATGTGAATTCCATGTTCAAGCTATTAATCTCTGTTTGTTGTTAGACAATAATGTATGGTGAATGTTGTCATTGAAGCCGAACATGATGAATGTTGTGTTTTATCTTCCTTTATCGCCTCCTCATGGGTCCTGTTCGGTATTGCCTCTCATGCATGTTCTATGGCCTTTGTTCTTATAAATGATCAACAAACCTGAAAGAGAAACAACACAATACCAGCTTGTTTTGCTCATGAATGGACTTTCATCTTGCGTGCTTTATGTATACTTTAATTTGCAGTACATTGTCTACGGTATGCTGCTTAGGATAAATCCAAATGCTTTTCGAAATGTTTTCACAGTATCTTATGAGCCTATTTATTTTATTTCTATAATATTCGTCCTTTTACCTAGAAGTTCGCTTTCATAAAATTGTCCTTTTAATAAACAATAGCAAACAGTCCTTTTCGATTATTCTGCAAGACTCGATCACTCAAGGGAATAACAAACTGTATATTTGTTTGCATTTTCTAAATAAGTTGAGCTCAGAATCAGACTAATGTTTAATGCTTTATATTTGGTACATGTTTTCCCTTTCTACTTTCACATTTGTAATTGGCTTAGTTGTTTGCAGGTCTAAATATAAATATACGTATTACACACTTTATTATTTAGAGATCTTGATAATTAGCTTTCTATATATGCCATATATGTTTGGCATGTGATGTTGACATTTGCCAACCAAGAGGATGCTTAAACATTTGCAGTATTTCTTTAGGCATTTGTATTTGTCTTATTTTCACCAATGGATCCAAAGGTTTTCTATTTTCAGGATTTTGTTGAAACTTAGTTTTGAAATGCCTCTCAGACAGACCTATATATAGCAGGCATTTAGAAGAGATCGAGGGTAAGGCTTGCAAGGTGGTTGTTTACTGTACACAGCATAAGTTATTGTACTACAGTGTAGTTGTACACCAAGACTGTATTTATTTAAGAAGTATAGCCCCTCGCACGTGCAAATCAATGAATGACTTGCCTTGAGAATTTGTGAATGATCACAACCTTGTTTTATGCAGCCAGTCACAAACTCCTTCTTGACTTAGTTCATGCATCGACATGTTTAA
Organism: Lissotriton helveticus; assembly: GCF_964261635.1. Lineage (NCBI taxonomy): Eukaryota > Metazoa > Chordata > Amphibia > Caudata > Salamandridae > Lissotriton > Lissotriton helveticus. The sequence goes on along the minus strand of NC_136067.1, from coordinate 344,775,340 downwards.
AAAAATTGCTTCAGCCAAGGACCGGGGTAAGTACCCTTCCAGGTGGGGGAGAGGAAAGGAACACCACCACAGTATGTAGGGGAAGAGGTTTTCCATGAAGAAAAAACTGACAAAAAAAAAAAAAAAGATTTGTGCAATAGGCTGGCTTTCGCCTTTGTAGAGTTGTTCTGTGCACACAGCTCTTCACTTGGGGATATAGCAATTCCTGAAACTCTGCCAGGGATGCAACATCTATCTGTGCATTGCAATTAGTAGTAAACCTGCATCAATCTATAGGAGTACTACGACAAGTGCAGATTTACTGCTTTTATTTTCAAAGTGGGCCCTTATAATGTGCATGGCATTCCATTAGATCAGGACTTCTGTCAACTGCACTCTTATAAAAGGCCTTTTAGTGACATTACAGCCATTCGAATTTGTGTATTTTCATTCATACTCATTAGCTAGTTGCTAAAATTGGAATACGAAATAGCTAGCATATTGTATGGCTTTTTGTTTTTAATGCTGGATGCACAAATCGAACAGGTAAAATGGCTGGAATGTTACATACATGGACTCCAAATTATACTTTGCCTGGAACGCTTTGAGTACTCCTTGCAATTATAGACAATTGAAGATTCTTGGAATTACTCAATTGCCTAATCATTAACACATGTATAAATGCGGAGACATACATTTTTCCATGCAGAAATATGATGCAAATTTGCACTTGACCCTTCTAATTTTGGTGTTTTAGTTTCATAAAAAACAATATATGTCCATATGGAGGAACTCCCTATCCTTCACCAGTAGCCGCGTTACTTACCATTCATATAGAAGTGTCCCTGTCTCCACCAGTTGTCAATCATCCACCATATAAGAATCAGGTGGCTTTGGTTTCCGTCTAATATTTACATTCCCTGTTGGGGTGAAAGAATAGTGGCTCACTATTTCCGAACTTGTGGTAATATACAGCTGTCAATCCCAATGACTAAGGTAATGGTCCCCCTATAATTGAAGCACATTACATTCAATAGTCATGCTGAACAATTGATGGGGTGGTGGCAGGGATTAAGTCTGAAGTATGCAAAAAAGTATAGATGGAATGCCGAAACGATTTTGTTATTGTTGCAGTTGACCCCCTAAATGCGATGTGTATGGCCAGAGGTGGGTCCCGTACTCCCTGTGCCACTGGAACCCAGCTATATCCAGCTGATGATTCCTAATCAAGGAAAAATCGGACTTGGGTTGCTTGTGTTCCAGTCCAGGGAGGACCTGGCCTGACAATTCGGGCTGTTCTGTTTCTATTGGACAAGGTCAAGACTGTTTGCATATGGCTGGGTCTATGATGGACTACAATGCGAGCCGAGCTACTGCCAGTGACTGATATTAATTCAAACATTCCATCCATCGCTTTGTTGTTGTTGTTGCAGTTGATGCTGTGCGATATGCATGCCCAGACATGGGTCCTGTGCCAGTGGAGCAAAGCTACACCTAACTGATGAGCCCTACTAAGGTCAAAATCAGTATTAGGTTGCTTGTGTTCTTGATAAGGAAGGACCAGGCCGGACAGTTTGGGCTGGACTGTTCCCATTGGACTTGGGTCAAGACTGATTTGCATATTGCAGGGTCCAAAGTGAGGTGGCATGGTGGACAAAAAACAATGGACAGAGATGTGGTCAGAGTGATTTCCAGTGGCGAAGATTAATTAAAATATTCTATCCATCTCTTTCTTATTGTTGCGGAGATTAAGTCTGGGCATATATGCCCCAAACCAGGATCAGACTCAGTTCTTCCAACACTTATCCAAACCCCTTTAAGGAGTTGCAGCAAGTGACCTGATCTTGGGAGGGGTCTATAACTACATTCCATATATACACCTAGACAGATAAACTCCTCCAATGAAGAGTACGCTGTCAGCTGTGACCTCATAGGGTCTCCGTGACTGGATGGAACAGTGGGATCTAATAGATGTATGGAGACTACAACATGGGCAGCAGAAGGACTACTCATACTTTTCACTGCTAAGAGGGGAATGGTGCAGAGTACCTGGGACATACCTTATCTGACTATTGCCCACTGCTCCTGATTCTCTACCCGGTCCACGAATGAGCAGCCATTCAGGTTTGGCGCCTTGACCTGGCCCTTCTGGAAGACACCTGTTTTTAGCATTTGTTGCATTCTTCCATCTCCGATTACTTCCAGACAAACCAGGGCACAACAAACACCTCTCTATTCAAATGGGATGCATTTAATCCGGGAGTGAGAGGCCAATGTATGACACAGATGGTAGGTGGTGGCGAGAATTCTCTGGACAATAGACTTGGGATGAGGCCCAGAAACAGCTCTCGGAGTTCAAGAATAAACACAATGCAGCCCTGGAACAGTTGCGCCTACTGGACCTCCATGCTTACCAAGAATGGCAGCATGTGGAGGACAGAAGATCAGGGAGCTGATTAGTCCTGAGATTAGAGGCACAGCCATCACTCGATTACTGTCCAATGACGGGGCCATATTGTACTCAACAAAAGTTATTGATTCCACATTTTTTGAACACTACACTACCTTATATAGCAAGCTGGGGAAAGTACTCTTAGAAACCATTGATGAGTACTTAGGAGCACTGCAATTATGTAAGGTAAATCCTACTGTGCAGAAAACGTTGGGATAAGGGATATCTACACAAGAAATGTGGGCCGCGATCAAAGACATGGGCAAAGGGAAAACTCAGGGCCCGGATGGGCTCCCTGTTAAGTTTTATTCCTTCTTTCTATCACACTTGGCCACCCGCTTGGAGAAGGTATATGCTGATTCGCTGCACACCAGCAAACTGATGACTTCTAGCAGAGAGGTTTTGGTGTTCCCATTGCCCAAAACCAAATCTGAGATTGCCAGTGCATCTGACTTTTTTGCCCACTCTCCACGCTAAACATGGATTTCAAGGTACTTAGCAGAATATTGGCCACAAGATTGCTCCCACATGCTAGATTTGATCCATGCTGATCAAAATGGATTTATACCAACAAGATCGACCTCAGGGAACCTTAGAAGGTTATACCATGTCTTATTCCATCATGACATAACCAGATATCTAGAAGCGATGGTAATGGCAGTTGTTCTTGAGAAAGCATTCGACTTCCTGAGATGAGACTTCCTAATGCTTGTTATGAAGAAGATGGGATTAGGAGACGGGTGGATTTGATGGGTTTGGTTGCACTATACTTGTACCACAGCTAGGGTCAGAACGGGAGGAGTGGTTTCTGCCTCCTACAATATACATAGGGGGGCTAGGCAGGGTTAACCATTATCCCCTCTATTTTTTGACTTAGCTATTGAATCATTAGCAGATGGTTCAAGCAGAAGGCAACTCGAGGGGAAGGATAATATAATTTCTGTGTTTGCAGATTACTTAATGCCATGCCTGAGAGAGGGTGCCCGGGGATACACCATGCGCTAGAAGAGTTTGTGACCTTAACGGGACTCCAAGTTAACAAATCCAAGATGCATATTTTCCCGATAATGCCATCATTGCCTCAGCCTGTAACCTTACTGACAGGTATTTACTTGGCTCCTAGCTCCTTTAAATACCTGGACATACAAGTGTTCCATTAACAAACTGACCTGATGGACGGTAACCTTGGTCAAGTGATGCACTCCCTTAATGCATGCATATCGTTATGGCCAGAGTGGCACTGTCTAAAAGGGTCACACTCCCGCTGCTACTATATCATTTTGTTAAACTCCCATTGGTGGTGCTGCAGAGGTGGTTTAAAGATCTGGGTACGATGCTGAGAGATCTGATCTGGGGCAGAGGCGACACGGAGTCTCACTGACAGTGCTGTAGAGGTCTCCAGAGATGGGTGGTCTAGGTGTCCCAGACTTTGAAGTGCACTATCTGGCAGCACAACTTCAGTGGCTCACCCAGTAGTTAGATGGGAAGGGACTGGAAACACTGGGAATTGAGGCTCTGATGAACTCCTAAGGGTCGTTGCTTGCAAAAATCTTAAACCCCAATATTCAGATACAAACTCTTGGGGTTCTGTTGCAGGTGGTGCTGAAATGGTGCAATAGATGTCTCTGACGCACAGCAGGGTGTCCCCTCTATACTCCTGACCTTCCCCTGGTGGGTCTCCCTCGGGTGACACCTCCACCCTTTTTATGGCAGTTCAATTGAGAGATTGGACAGCAGTAGGCGTATTGACGGTTTGTGACTGTTATCAAGAGGGAGAGTTGATTCCCCTAGCTGAATTCCGTACGCAGTACAATCTACCCACCTGCCAGTTCCTAAACTATCATGCAATGATGGGGACTTTTGGTGCTCTGTGGAGGGGAAGCAGACATGAACCTGACACGCATGCAATGTTACAGCCAATGGTGACTTTGGGGTCGGCGAGACATTTGGTAAAATGGCTGTACAGAGCACTCACGGAGATGACTGTATAGTCCCTGAGACACCTTCAGGAGAGATGCGGGGATGTGGTGGACAGGGAGCTGATGGACGCAGAGTGGGGAAGAGTCCTGAGCAGCCCAAAGATAATATCTAGGAATTCCCTTTTAGGTTCACACAATTACATTTTCTGCACATGACTTATCTCACCACCCTCAAATGTAACATCATGCATGGGGGCTCGGGACAGCAGTGCCCCAGATGCGGGGCTCTGGATGTAAGTTTTGCCCTTATGGTGTGGGATTGCCCAGGCCTGCAAGATTATTGGCACCGGATTGTCGAGATACTTAACGAAGTGCTGGCACTTTCGTTGCCTTGTATGGCAGAGGTCTGCCTTCAGTTTTTTTTTTCCATGACCTAAAGCTAAGAAAATGGGCACTAAAATGGCAGATCTAGCACTGGTACTAGCAAGAAGGCGTATACCCCTTCGATGGCAGATCATAATTGGTCCTAGAGGGATATACTGGGAAAAAGATGTAGCCTCCTGGGCCCACACAGAGGAGAGGATTTTAATAAAAGAAGATCATCAAGGTATGAGGTGTTGACCAATTGTGCAATTGTGGGAATGTGGTCGGAGGCAATGTAAGCATGGGACAGTAAGGGGGAAGCAGTAGAGAGAGTTCTGCTGGTGGCACCCAAAGTATGGACCAACTAGTGGGGAGCACCAGCCTTTCTCCTACCAATCCAGAGAGATGAAGCAGAAAGCCCACTCGAATTTTGAAATACCCCCCTCCCAGCTAGACATTAGTGCCAGAGATCATCACACATCAGGGAGCCGCAGAAGCTGCATACATGTGTTACCTACAATATATAATTTGACCATTCACCCCAGGATGCCTTATTTGTTGAAATGTTTAATATTTTACAAGTTATATTATGTGTTATAGTGATGCAGTGAGATATCCGTTATGTGGTTATGTGGCAATATTCAGGACTCCCCTGAAAAATAATGTGAGAAATAGGCACTGAATGTAACAACATGAAGTAACGACTAATCGAGATATTTATCACCCCATGGTTACTTCCATAGAAATGTGCAAATATCCTCTGAATTAAATACCCAATTGTTTTTTCTCCTGTCTGTTTTCTTTTTGTGCATGCACAGGTTTTTGTATGAAAATGCAAATGCAAATAAAAAGATGTTTTAAAATTTTGTATGTGTTTAAGAGGGTTGGGATCAGGGAGGATCGTTGTGGTTATGTGGTTATGTGGCAATATTCAATATTCAGGACTCCCCTGAAGAATAATGTGAGAAATAGGCACTGAATGTAACAACATGAAGTAACGACTAATCGAGATATTTATCACCCCATGGTTACTTCCATAGAAATGTGCAAATATCCTCTGAATTAAATACCCAATTGTTTTTTCTCCTGTCTGTTTTCTTTTTGTACATGCACAGGTTTTTGTATGAAAATGCAAATGCAAATAAAAAGATGTTTAAAAAAATGTATGTGTTTAAGAGGGTTGGGATCAGGGAGGATCGTTGTGGAACTCCACATATGAAATATGGGGCATCTGAGGTGTGCGGTGTTAGGCTGACTGACTGGGTCCTTCAAGTCCGAAGGAGCAGATTCGTCAGAGTGCGTGTCCTTCGATTTCAATGTCATATAGGGAGGGGGATGCATTAGGGGACTGTGTCAACTTTTCCAGAGAGATCCAGGAGGATGAGGTTCACCATGTCTCCTCCTTTCAGAGTCATGAGGTTGTCATCCATGGTGGTGATGAGGGAAGTTTACATGCTGTGGTTGAGTATGAAACCAGACTGCATGGTGTTGAGGAGTTGATGGTCATTGAGGTATTCAGTGAGGTGTCTGTTAATAATTTTGCCTAAGACATTGGCCGGGGATGGCTGCAGGGAGTTTGGCTTGTAATTGACGGGATTGAAGGGTCTGTAGAGGGTTTCTTCAGCAATCAGAGGGCAGTTGCATTTTCCAAGCATCTGGGAAGGTCACAGAAGAGGTGGAGACATTTAGAATGGGTGTGAGCATGGTGCTGCTGGGCTGCAGAATGCAGTCCTCTGGACTAGGCGTGGTGGGGTCAGGGGTACGCTGGGACCCCTAAGTGGATAACTTCATGGTGGTGGTGGTTTCTTCTGGGATGATATGAGGCCATGTTTTTAACATTGGTTCTTTGGATAAGATCAGGATGTGTATGGGGATGTCTTTTGGGTCCAGTTGCAGGATTTCAGTAAATAGCTGTGAGTTTTTTGCTGAAGAATTGAGAGAGATGTTTGCAGAGGTCCTGCGACAGGGAGATTCAGTTGGAGGTGGCCTAAGGTGACCTGAAACCTTTCACAAGGGCAAAGTAGTCTTTACTCCTATTGCTGCTCACATTGATACTGTCTGTCAGAGTGTCAGGTTTTGTGGTCCGTACCATTTGGTGTTAGTGTCTTAGGGCATATTGAATGTGCTCCTGCCCGCACTGTCCTGGCTCATTCTCAATTTGCACTCTAATTGATTAAAGTGGTGTTTCATCAGTCTAAGTTCTGCTGAGTGCCACCTCACATGAGGTCTGGATCTTGTTGTATTGCTGAGTTTGAGGGGGGCCAAGGAGTCAGTGCAAGAGGGGATCCAATTGTTGGAATTATTGATGGATTTGGGGAGCCTGTTTCTGTGTTAGGTCAGAGGGTGCTGACAGCAGTGTTACAGTCCTTGTCAGTGACGGTGCTCTTCCAGTTTTGGCGGGTGGGTCTGATTGTGGTGCATGTGCGTTGGGCAGGGGCAGAGATGCTAAACTTGGTAAAGGCTTAGTCTGACCAGGGGACTGGTGTGGGCTCATCAACTCAGATGTTATTGAAATTGTAAACAATTTTAGGTATGCAAATCAATATTTTCAAAACTTTTAACAAACTACATCTAGTTCAAAATTGCACAGGATCACCATTGTTTTTAATAAAGTGGGAAGGTATTGTGCTTTCTGCAACACATCATATAGTATGTTGATAAGATAATAACAACACGGTCCAATATACAGGAATGGAGGAATCACAGTGGAACTTGTCTATCTGAAAACTATTTTTGTTCGACTACCATTTTACTTGGTGCACTTATTTTCTCTCCTCTCCCTACAAATTCTACTAAGGACAGTGAGAGTGCATTAGGCATCGCTGCAGTGCATGGAATGTGTGCATTTTGTCAGAAGCAGGGATATGAAGTAGTAGATGAATAGCCCTGACGAAGGCCCCACACCCACGTAGGCTCACAGCACGGGCAGAAACATATTGGCACTTTGAAAGGGGGATACCTGAACAATGATATTCAGAGAAACCCCAAACTTTGCACTTTTTTATCCATGCCCAAGGTACCCTCTGAATAAACACATTGTTTGGATATACCTAAAGGTATTTTTACTATCACTCCTCTGGTTCCCTGCAGAACCAGTACTTGCTTTATAAAAGAACTCCCATTACATCTTTGGTTGAATACGTCCAGGTAGTACCATCTTACCTGATAGACGCCTATGATGAAGCATGTCAGGATAAGTGAGTGAGGCGTGTACTCCAATATCTTTGGATACCCCACCGCCAAAGGTTTAGCAGAGGAAGAGAAATACACTCTCTAGGACCTTGTTCTTGTTTTTTTCTCCTCCTCTAGGAAAAGCCTGATGTCCTCATGGAACTTCAGGCGATAGCAGTTGCTCATATGTGATGTGAGTATTTGTTGGGAGATAGCAACTGACCTGCTTTTCTCTCACTCTCTAGTGTGAAAAAGGGAAATTAGGCCCCAGCCAGTGTCTGGTAATGTGGGTAGGTCCCTTTGCTCATCTGATTAGGCTCAGACTTATAAGGTCTTCAATGAGTGCTATTGAAGTGGGTTTGGTGGAAATTCATGGCTTCAAGTAGGATGTAATTGCTAGCATCAAGGGAGAGTGTGGCAAAGAAGTCTGGTGCATGGGCCCAGTGGTTTATAGATGAGAGAGACATTTTGGAAAATTTAGCTGTGACGTGGAGCTTGAAGGACAGGTCTTCCATGTTGGAGCATTGAAGCATGACGCTTCCATGGATGTGGTGCAGCTGATGGCATTCTTGTGGATGGTAGAAACTATACCTCTGGGCTTTTGAAGTTTGTCTTGCCATGCAATCTTGAAGCCGGGGGAACGATTGTGACAATTTCAGAGGCCCATGCCGGATGTTATGTTTATGTGTGTTATAGTATGTCTGGGGAATTTTCGTGCAGCAGGTACCAGATCTCTGTGGTGTGTTCGGGGAGTGAGCGGGTATTGAGGACCATGCATACGAGTTTGGAGTGTTATGTGGGTGGATGCAGGACTTTGTGAAGGAGTGGGGTTTTGGGTGCTGTTGATGCATTGATTGTTGGTAGTGGGTGGGTGCATGAAAACTTGCAGGAAGCACAGTAGAATGCTCCATGCTATGTGGTGAGGCAAAACGGCAGATTGTGGAGGGGTGGCCATGGTTGAAGGTGCAGAGCATTGGAGCATGGTGCAAGTGGGAAGGGGGAACAACAGGGTTTCTGGTGTTGTATAGATGCAGATGGGTGCAGGAAGCTGTTTGCTGCTGCCCCAGTGGCATGTCTAAAGCACGCCTCTGCTGCACGCCCACTTTGTTCCAACCATTAAGTAGGTCCTGTGAGCGGGGCGTGGCTTGCGCGTCGACCAAGATGATGGCGTGACTTCGAGGCTCCGGCGTTGACCTCCACTCTGTCGGCAAATTAGGAGGCCCAGGCTCTCTACAAACTCCACTGCTTTTTCGGAATATGAGGTGAGCCCAGCGCCCTCATTGTTTTCTGTTTTCACGTCGCTCCGCAGAAGTTGGCTGCCGCGACTCCGGTCTATCGGCCCCAGCCGCCATTTTGCATGCTCTGCGCGCACTCTCACTTGGGAATGCCGGTGCTTCTCGTGACTGCGTGAGACCATTTCTGGGTGCCGAATATGACTTTACTGAGGATTTCTTCTGGAGGTGAGGCCAGCGCTCACTTTGTATTTCCAATTTGAGTATTTTGTGGATATTTACTCGCTGTGGCGTACATCTCTTAGCCCCGGCCTCCATTTTGTGGATTTAGCGCGCTTCTCTCCCTGGATTGACTGCACCTCACTTACATGTCCGCATGCATCTCTGGACCCTTGGCATGCTCTTTACTGTGATTTTGAATGAGAAGTGAATCCAATGCATGTGCTATCTCCTCTATTTGGGCATTATTAATGCATTATTTCTCGCGGCTCGGGTCTCACATCCCCAGCTGCTTATATTGCGCATTTTTTCCCTTCCAGCCTCCTGTGCTTTCACCTGAAGATGGTTTTTACTCCTGTGCTACGTTGATTAGCTTCTTGGACGGGGGATGACTCCATTCCCTCTGTTTATCTTTTAGTACAGCAGTTCTGTTATCTGTTTGAAGTGATTCTAGCATCTTCACAAAGTCGTCATTTTGTTACCTTCACCTTCACAGCGCAATGACTTTTCATGTAGCGCGAAGATGCAGCCCTTTTCCAATGCCATTTCCTTGACTTTTTTCACTTTTTCATCTGCTTCTATGGCCTTTTTTACTCTATCGCATTGGATTCCAATCGTCTGACTAAGCTCTTTTATGGGGAAACTTCGCAACTTGAAACTCTCTACAGCCTCTATTCAGGATATGGAAGACGGTACACCTTCAAAGTCTGCTACAATGCATGGCGCTATTCCTAAGTCTCATAATGGTGACAAGGTTCCGTCAACTTTAGTTTCTTCTAAACGTCTCAAGAAGGATCCCCCTTCACCAGAGAGCACTTCATCTTCTTCTTCCATGGATCTTATTCTAGAGGAATTACGTGCTCTCAAACCCTTTATGGAAGCAACCACTAAAACTTTACAGACTATGCATGACAAGTGGTCCTCATTGGATTCTCGGATTCTCATCTTGGAGCAATCAACTGATTCCCTTCAATCCTCTTGTTCACACATATCCTCAATGGAGGCTGAGATACTACTACTCAAGAAGCAGACCGAGGATTTGGAAAATAGGAATCGCAGAAACAACCTTCGCTTATATGGACTTCCTGAACTTACAGAAGGGTCTAACCCTACCACTTTTTTCCAAACTTTCCTTTCAAAAATCCTGGACGCACCTGCATTGGCCTCTGTCAACATCCAGAGAGCCCATTGCCTTGGTTCTAAAGTTTCTAATAAACCTAGAGGAGTCATCATGCTGTTTCTACTATACACTGATCTCCTGCAGGTTCTTTCAGCCGCCAAACTCAAGAAACAAATTATGTGGGAAGGTCATCATCTCTTTCTGTCACAAGATGTCTCCAAGGCCACCGCAGATCGACGGAAGAAATTTCTGGACATGCGTTCCCAACTGAGAGCCCTAAATGCTAGATACGGTCTTCTCCATCCATGTCTCTTCAAGGTTACCTATAAGGATAAAACTACCACATATGATGATCCGGCAGTCCTGCAAATATTTCTTTGACAACATGGGACTGATGACATGGACGTCTCCAGACAAGTCTGATTGGTTTTGATGGTATCCTGGATATGTTGATGCTGCTCTTTATTTGTGGATCTGGTTGTTGTTGTTTCATCCGTTTATATTCATCCTTTGTCTAGGTATTATATCGTCCTCTTATTTCCTTCCATTCCTGATAACCTTCATTTCTTTCTTTCCTCCTCATAGATGTTTCCTTCTCCCTTACTACCCAGAATATCCTTTTGTGTCTGGTTTATTGCTTTTTGGAGTTGCGGAGATGGAGGTCTATGCCCGCCCTTGATGTTGACGTCGTCGTCTTTCGATACCACCACCCTCGTTTCGTTTTTGCCGTTTTTTGTTCTTCGTAAGTATGTTCTTCAGTCGTCTGTCCCAGACTTGTACTGTCTTTTTGTTCTTCATCTGTTTCTATTTTTACTCCCTCCTTTTTTCCTTCTCTTTCTTTCTAGGCTCTTTCTTCATTTCTTTTTCTCTCCTTCTCTCTCTTCTCATTCACTTTGCATTACTCTTTATCCTTCTTTCTCTTTGAAGTTAGCGAGCATAATGTTGCTAGTTCTTTTTTCTTGTTATTACTTTCCGTGTTACAACTTGGAATGTTAAAGGATTAAATATTCCAATTAAAAGGCAACGGGTGTGATCACACCTCGCCAGACTCAAATCTGATGTCGCCCTACTTCAGGAGTCTCATCTCTCGGAAGTAGAGGCTTTAAAACTTAAACATTGTTGGGTAGGTCATGTTTTCTGTTCCCCTACTGTTGAAAAGAAAAATGGGGTTTTGGTTTTATTCCACAAAAAGTTGAACGTTTCTTCATTTTCTCATGAATGTGATATTAATGGCCAATAGATTATTGTTACATTGCTTATAGATAATATCCCTCTTGTGATCTTTAATGTTTACGCTCCCACTGGAACCCGATAAATCCTTTTGGCCCTCCATCTCTGACAAATTAGCTTCTCTCTCTGATGACTACATTATTTTCGGTGGCGATTCCAAACAAATTATGGACCCCTTTCTTGATCATCACTCGAAAGTTAAGTTTGTTCCCTCCAAGATGCATTCCCAGTATACCAAAACAATTCAAAATAATGCACTAATTGATATCTGGAGATTATATAATCCTGATCTCAGAGAATATAGCTTTTACTCTCCTTGCCACCATTCCCAATCCCGCATTGACCATATTTTCCTCAGTAAATCTTTGACTCAACATGCCATTCGTTCTGACATAGGCTCCATTTTAATTTCTGATCACGCTCTTGTCCTTGTTGACATTGATCTCCTTCCTTTTTCCCCTCATTCTGGCAGATGGAGATTCAACAACACTTTACTTCTTGACCCCACTTTTTGTGCTGAATTCTCTACTTCTTCCACAGAATTTTTCCTACTTAATTACACCCCTAAATCACCCTTTGTTATGGTTTGGGATTCTTTCAAAGCAGCCTCTAGGGGTTTTATCATACATTTTGTGGCGCGAGGGAAGAAACTTAAGGAGGCCAAATCAGCTCAAATACTCGCTGATATCAAACGTCTTGAACTCGCGTATCATTCTTCCAATTCAGAATCCTCCCTCAAAGAACTTATTGATGCCAAAATTTCTTTCAATAAATTCACAACTGATGCTGCATCTAACCTCCTACTCAAATGTAATTCTCGATATTATGAGGGTAAGAACAAAATGGGGAAACTTCTTGCTAATTACTTGAAGATCAGGAAAAACTTACCAAGATTGACTCCATTAAGACTTCCTCGGGGGAATCTCGATTTAAAGATAAGGATATTCTTAATGAATTCGTCAATTTCTATAAGACTCTCTATACCCCGGAACAAGTTTCTACTTCGGTGGACCTTCTTTCTTATTTTCATTCTTTCCCCTCTCCTCCTTCCTCCATGTGAATTTTAATTCTTTAGACTTAGATATATCACTCACTGAAATTTCCCAAGCTGTCTCTAAATTACGCCACGGTAAAGCTCCTGGTCCAGACGGTTTCACTATTGAATTTTACAATCACTTTGCTTCTCTTCTCTTACCAAAACTTTTACTCTTATTTCACTCTTGCCTTGATGCAGGCTCGTCGAGCGGCTCTTTTTAACAGGCTTTAATTTGCTTAATTCCTAAAGACGATAAAGATCATTCTTTATGTAAGAATCACTGACGTATTTCTCTAGTCAACACGGGTTACAAAATACTGGCCAAGATCTTAGCTCCACGAGTGGACCCCCTTTTATCCGACCTAATCGGCCCTGAACAGTTGGGTTTTGTGAAAAGCCGTCTCTCTTCTGATAACTCTCGCGTCATTTTTAACATTCTTAACAAGGCGGCATCTTTAGACCTTCCTCTAGCTGCTATCTCCCTCGACGCGAAGAAAGCCTTTGACAGGATTGGCTGGGATTTTATGTCCCAGGCCCTTTGATGGGCTGGTTTCCCTCCCAAGTTCATTTCTATTATCTCCTTACCATACTCCGGCCCTCAAGCATCCATTTTTTTAATGGTATGACCTCGGATTATTTCACCCTCCAAAGAGGGTTTCGACAAGGATGTCCATTATCCCCTTTATTATTTGTTTTAGCCCTAGAACCCTTTCTTACTAAAATCCGTCAAGATGATCACATATCCGGCTTTCACTTTGGTTCTCGACAGGTAAAGCTCTCGGTTTATGCTGATGATATCCTTTTCTACTGCTCTGATCCTCTCTCTTCTCTTCCTTCTTTCCTTCAACAGGTTTCCTCCTTTTCTGCGGTGTCTGGTTATCGTCTAAACGTTGATAAATGTGAAATCCTCCCTTTGAATCCACTGTGCCAAAAACACCTTTTCTCCCAATCTAGTTTTTCTTGGCAACCTACTGAAATAAAGTATCTAGGTGTTTGGTTTGCTCCTCTCTTATCCAATACTCTTAAAATCAATTTTGATTATATCTCTAAGAAATTGGATGCATCCATCACCCGTTGGAATCCGCTCTTTTTGTCCTGGTGGGGACGCCTGAGTCCTATAAAAATTATGCTCTCACCTATACTTCTTTATACTTTATCTATGATCCCAATGCGCATTCCGGATTTTTATTTCAAAAGGGTTGACTCCATATTATTAACATTTTTATGGAATGGTAAACGTTCTTGTATAGCTCTTGCCTCATTACGAAAAGATAAGTCTCAAGCTGGTGTCTGTTTTCCTGATTTTCGGGCTTATCACCGTGCTTTTTCTCTGAAACAATCAGCTCGCTGGCTCTCATCTGATCTTCCTTTCCATCCCCCCATTTGGTTGTCTATAGAATCCTCTCTTATTTCTTCCTTCAATTTTCGTGAACTCTTATCTTTTACGTCCAATCTGACTCGTCATCACAATCCTATCAATTCTCATTCTCATAAGCTTCTCCTTCCTTTCTTGCCTTCTTCATATCCTTCTCGTCTTTCGGTACATGAGCAACCTATCTGGCATAATCCGCAGCTTAAAATTAGCAATCGTACCTTTTTCTGGAAGACCTGGCACTCCCCCGGTATCCGTTGGATTTCTCAACTTCTTTCTCATGATTCTCCTCTTTCCTTTTCAGACCTTCAGTCTCAATTCTCTTTACCCTCCAGCGCTCGCTCGCAATATAATTTATTGCATCCTATTCTCACTCTATATTTTCAGTCCTTACCACTTTCCAGTGACGTCCCTCTTGCCCACAGACACATTTCCTCAATAATAGGATCCTCTCCTTCTGCGTCTTTCCTTTATAATTCCTTTCGTTTTACTGCTGATAGATCAAAAACTAAACTTGAGCTTGCCTGGGAATCCGATTTATCTCAAGTTTGGCCGATTCCTTTCTGGGACAAGATTTGGGCTAAACTTCATAAAACCTCTAGAGCTGCAAATACTACCCAAACTCTTTATTTTATTTATAACAGAATTTTATTTACTCCACACGCTCTGTCAAAGTTCTCACCTGACACTTCTCCTACTTGTTGGTCTTGTCCCTGCCCTACTGCAGATTTAAAGCACATGTTGTTTGAATGTCCCCCTGCATTCCAGTTTTGGAATTCAGTGTGGACTCACATCCAAAACATTTTCCATTTTCGGATTCCCCTTTCCCCTTCATATATTTTCCCCTGACCTTCCCCAATCTCATCATCACTACCTACACATTGATCTTTTGATAGCTGTTGCTTTTCACACCATTACCTCTAACTGGAAGCAGGCCACCAATGTTTGATTCCGCTCTTGGTGGAATGCAGTTTGTTTTCATCATCGCATAGACACTAATTACGTATGCCCCGTCTCCCTGGCCATCAAGCTAGACCTCATTTGGCTTCCTCTGGTAAATTACTTTCCTCATCTGCTCCCTCACTTACTTCCCTGGACCCTGACTCAGTTGAAGTACGTAAACCGCCTTGATTCTCCCATTGCCTTTCATCCCAATATTTAATCTATAATGTTATTTTATTATACATATGCTATTTTTATCTATTTCTTCTGTTCTGAAATTTACTATGCTTGCTATATTTCTCATTTATGCGATTTTACTTGCATTGCTTATTTCTCTTTTTGTATATTTCATATTTGCAATTGTTTTTCCACCATATGATGTATACTACTGCCATACCCATTTTCCTGTTTCTTCATTTTCCCCCCTCTGAACTTTTATTTCTTCAATAAAATCAAACTTAAAAAAAAAAGTAGGTCCTGTGAGGGGAGAGGAGTGATGCCATTTCTTATGCACCTGGATGATAGGAAATGTAGTGATGTCACTTCCTATGCCAACAGATGATGGGAGATCCAGTGATGTTATTTCCTGTGCCGATGGATGATGGATTTTGA
The DNA here is from genome assembly GCF_964261635.1 of Lissotriton helveticus. Taxonomy (NCBI): domain Eukaryota; kingdom Metazoa; phylum Chordata; class Amphibia; order Caudata; family Salamandridae; genus Lissotriton; species Lissotriton helveticus. The sequence continues at coordinate 344,759,693 of NC_136067.1, read as the reverse complement.
TGTCCTAGCCTTTAAGGATCTCAGCAGATCTTCACAATGCTGCTGAGATGCGTTCCATGCATTGTACAGCACTTATAGGTTCAACATTTTATGAATGATTTTGAAGATCTTCTTTATTGTGTTGGTTTGGTTTTCCACGTAGAATTCACTACAAAAAAATACCAATACATCCTTCTATTAGCCCTAAATTGTAGCTCTTAATTTACTTGTTTTTGTTTTATCCACATACATATCAAATGTTACTATTTACCAATTTGATAGTGTTAAAGTGCTGGGATAATATTGTAAGTATTCATGACCTGTAGAACACATCAGAAGCAATCAGCAAGCATCTCACTAACTGAGCCACCTCACCCGTCATGTTATGATGTCATCCAACTCATTACAACAGGTTTCTTGAATATCGCACATGTGTGATTCTAGAATGCACTGATTTGTTACTAGAAACCTTGCAGCAGAAAAAGTGGTTATCTAATAGCATGGAGCCATTTGGTAATAATATATCTGTCTCCCACCTATTCCCATGATTTTGTGAGTAAGAGCAAGTATATAGCTCTAGATTTTACAGCTTCACCTAGGCTTGCAAAGGACCTAATCATCTTCATCATTCGGCCCCTCATCAGATACACCTAAAGAAGTAGGTGTTTTGTGAAGTAAGTGACAGCTGCAGTCACTGTGACAGCTCCAAAAAAGGTATCTCAAGTCGCTATGACTTGGCCGTTGGTATGATGAAGTGGAATTGTGTACCATGTCGCCCAAATTAATTTAGAAACCTTCAATTTCTTTCTTTGCTGCCTATAACGACAATGAGAACTATGAGCTAGTGCTTTGTGAGTACATTTAGGCCAGATTAAGCCAGTTTTAGCAATAAACGTTTGTGCTCCTTGTTTTCAGTTCTACGTGGTTGAAAGTACCTGTTGTAATCCGCACTAAGCACAGAAAAACATCTTTTCATGTGTTTCACCAGCAGTTGGGAAAATGGTGAACTTGTCTTTTTGTTTGTATGGCCACCGGTCAAACAGTACATAGCCTCTTCTATTTAACCGGTGCCAAGTAAATAGTGATGCTTCTCTGCTAACCTATCAGTCAAATAGTAAATTATCTTCAATATTTACGCAGCCGCTGGCTAAATAATCTTTCCTTACTAATTGCATGACAACCGGGCAAACAGTTCATAAATGCAGTAATTTAGCGAGTGGCAGCGTAAATAGTGAAGTTTGTGTCAGGCGCGGCGCGTACAAGCAAGAGCAATGGGGTGGAGGGCAGGGTTGATGGGGAATTCGACACACCACATCGAGATGAACTTAAATTAAAAAAAACGAAAAACACTTACCTTGCGCTCACCACCTCACCACTCTAAGCTACTATTTGTAAGAACGCTTGCAAAATAGTGCCTAATTTCTACTACTTAGCCAGCAACCTAGTAAACAGAAAAAAAATTCAGGGGCAGATTTACAAGGACTGGCGCATCCCTGCAAATCAGGAGTGATGCGCCAGTAAAGATGCGACACGCAGGAATACCCTTGTTCCACCACGGATGCATCGCATTTACAATGTGATGCACCGTTGCGCAAGGATAGCCAGATGCGGGTCACATCTTTTGGCGTAAGGGCAGCGCATTGCTGGAGTTGTGTTGCAAGCGTGACGCAACTCCAGCAATGCTCAGAGGCGCCCTATGTCTAACTTGCTGCGTCACTTCTTACATCTGCTTCAAGTAGGCGCATGGTTTTGACGCAGCATGGACGTAAATATGACTCCGTGAAATCTTGTAGATTTCTCTGCTTCACTTTTACGGGGCTTCCTAGTGGCGGAACACCCACCCTGCATACATTATACCTGATGCAGGTATGATGTAGCGCAGGGTTTACAACAGGATGCATCTCACTAGATGCGTCACATTGTAACTCTGTCACATAGTGGCGCATTGTTTACGACACCGCTGCGTCACAGAAGTGACGCAATGGTGTCGTAAACAAGTCGCAAGGGGCTTGTAGATCTGACCCTCAGTGTTTATTCTGGCAGAAGGCTAAATATCCACCACCTTAACTTAATTGTTTATTAGATTTGACAAGCACAGAGAAGTAAAAGAGGAATTAGCTGGAAAAAACAGTGCCTATTTGGCCTACAAAATGATCTTTACCTCTCTGCCTTTGAAATCTATGTAGAAATGAGTGAGACAAAGCACAAAAAAATTTCGGGGCATATTATCAACAACTAGCGATAATTATCGCTAAAAGCGTTTAGCGACTTTTTTTATCGCTGACTATCAGTGGATACTTTAGCGGAGAAAACATGCTATTAGCAACGTTTTTCTCCATTGCGCTAAAATATCCAGCGATAGCGGCGTAATGCGAGAATATCGCTGAGAATACAGCGATATTCTCGCATTAGTGACAAAATGCTCTTAGCCATGTTATCCACCTCCCATTGGATAACATGGCTAAGAACTGGTCAGAGCAGGCGTTAGTTTTTGGCGATAGCGGGAATATTTCCATTGCTACGCCAGCCTTGTTAATAGGCGATAGCGACGTTATCGACTACTTTCAGTCGCTAACGGGTTGGGTACGCCCACTTTGCATGTCATTAGCGATAAACATCGCTGACATGCAAAGCGGGCCCCAAACCGCTCACTATCGCCTTCAAGCTGTCGCTAACTGCTGTTAGCGACAGCTTGATAATAGGGCGATCGAATTTTCGCATATCGCCCCCCTTGATAATATGCCCTGTTGTTTTCATTTGCTTCGAGCGTTCAGAGAATCAAAATGTCTTTCCATTGTTTCTACATTTTATATGACTGATTCGTATTTGCTGAAAATATTTTGACAGAAAAATGCGGGCTTGTGCAATGAGAAACTATCTGAGAACAAATATAGTGGGACTTAGAACATGAGATACAATTTTCTTTGCATAGAGGCAAAATGAAGTGATGACATAGTTCACAAAACCCATTCTCCAGCCGAGATTACATGATGACCTTACCTTTCAATAAGCGTCTTTCACAAATTTGAACTTGACAGTCCGAGACATTTCATAAATCGACAATCAGAGGACTGGAATATGCCGCCTGCGCTACCTTACCCCTAGATGCTACTAAATAGCTGTTTGCAGAACTTGTCTGTGACACGGAAATGAGATATGAAACTCATCGTTGCACAGCTGTTACCCGTCCTCTGCTTTCCTTGTATCCTCCAGACTAGCACTAAGGCGGGTTTCCTCAATATTGCATATTTATATATGTGTGTGTGTATATTTAGTGGCAGCCTAGACAAAATGCAGAAAAGGCAAAGATTGTGGGCCTGATTCGCAAAGGAAAACGTACACACCTGTGTAAGTTTACGCATTTTTATTTTTCAGTATCCACAATATCGCATTTAATTGTGTGTTTAAGAGTGCGGAACCTCCACAGTCAGGGTGTAGTCCACTGAACTTAAAAAGATAGGCCTGTCCTATATTTGTATGCGTGGAGTTAATATTCCTGACTGCGGACTTGTCGCACTTGCAAACTTCCTATTAAAATGCAGTTTTGTGAATTCTGAAAAAGCAGAAACTTACACAAATGTGTATGTTTACCTTTGTAAATCAGGCCCGATGTGAGTGATGGCTCGCAAAGGTAGCTGGATCGGGGAGCAGAATGATGTACGCTCATACCACATCCGATGTAATATTCTTTAAGGAGGTATGTCTTCAGCTGCTTCCAAAATAAGAACAATATTGTGGCAATCCTGAAGGATATGAGCATGGGCGTAATGAAAGACCTGCTATTCTAGCTCCAGTGGGGTTCCTGTGGACAGATTAGACTGCTATTTAAAGCTCATCTTAACTTTGATCTGGTATGAGATCACAAGACAGAAACAGATGTTAATTAGTTACACCTTAAGATAAAATATAGCATATGAAGGTGTGGGTTTGGGCCAAGGGGTGGCATGCAACCACCAGACATATTTATACAGCAAGAGAAATTATAAAAATTGCAGAGAAAAAAGTGAGTGAGAGGCAAATGAAATGTGAGCATGAAGTAAAGAAGGATGCAAAGAAGGAAAGAAAGTGCAGAGAAGAAAAAAAAAGATTTGAAAGGACATAGAGATGAAAGGAGAAAATGAAGGAATAAGGAAACTTAGGGGCATATTATCAAGCATGGCGTTATAATTATCACCGCTTTGGCGGCAGAAAACTGCAGCTAAAGCGGCGATAATGGGCTTGATAATATGCTGTAGAGAATTCCCATAGAAGCCCTTGTTCACAACAGAACATGGGCTTCTTTGGAAATTCACAAGGGCATGTTACCAAGCCCATTATCGCTGATTTAGTGGCAGTTTTCTAAAGCAGGGATAATTATAACGCGATTCCTTGATAATATGCCCCTTTGCTCGGAGAAGTTATTCAAGTGGACTAACCTTGAAAATGACATGATTGCCACATACACCCATCTAAACCCATAGCATTCAAAGTTTAGGGTATTTTGGAGCTTATTTACAAGAAACTGTAAAGATGCGTCAGTTTCCCTGCAGCTGCATGCTAAACTCTTGTGCCACTATGGATGTGCTGTATACGGCACACCATCCCGCAAGAATTGGCAGATGCGTCAGAAATTTTGACTCGTCTGTCGGTTGAAAAAGTCACACTTAGCTGGAATCGTGTCGCAAGCATGATGCAACTCCAACAATGCATGGGGAGGCCCATTCCTAATACAGGGAGCTAATCTAGAGTGATGCGTCACGTTGTAAAGCCCAGCAGCACATTATATCTGCGTCAGGTATAATGTGTGCAGGGTGGCAGTTCATATGTGGGAAAGCTTCGTAAAAATTACACAGTGAAATCCACAAGATTTCACTGCAGCACTTTTAGGACGCCGCTTTGTCAAAACCCTACCCCTGATTGGAGCAGGCGTACGGAGTGAAGCAGTGTGTGTATTAGGAATAGGACTCTCTGTGCATTACTGGAGTTGCTTTGTGTTTGCGACATGACTTCAGCAATGCGTGACATTTGCATTTCTGATGCATCTGTCAATACTTGTGCCATGGCGCGCCCTATTGTAAATACAGCACTTCTATGGTGGCGGAAGGGTTTCGCACGCAAGTGCAAGGAAACTGACGCATCAATACAGAATCGTTGCTTTCTTGTAAATGAGCCCCATTAAAACTGACGCAGGTCTAATTTGGCGCATATCCCTAGATGCATCACGTTGTAAATGGGCTGCAACCTTGTGCATTGTTTACGCCGCCGCTACGTCACAAAAAGTGACTCAACAGCGGAGCAAATGTGCTGCAAGGGGCTTGTAAATCCGCTCCTTTATTTTTCTGTTTCCTCCCTTAGATCTGGACGTATCCTTCCCAACCCTGTGCACTTGCTGCCTATTGTTTTTTTTTTTTTTACACATCTTAGTCTTCGTTGTTTGGGTTGCGGGTGTGCTAAGATTCACCAGAGGCAACGTGCTTGCTGCCCACAAAGACGGGTTTGTGGGTCGGCATTGCTTTGCAGAGGATGCAACTGATTTTGACCATGGTGGAAAGGGGAGGCTGGGTAGTTGTATCCACTTAGGGCAGATGCAAAGTACTGAGACATACCATCACACACTCAACCATAAAAGAAAGTGTTACTGCACAATGTTGTCCTTGCAGCTGGCATTGAAAAAATCGTTGTTGTTCGCCCGCTTTAATACGGAGACAGTTGTCTTTCTCTGTAACTGTTGTTTTGTGCTTGTGCATGAGTGAATATGACAGTGAACATTTTTTATCAGCATTAATACGCTCTAAGTCATTAGAAAATGACAAGGAAAACAATGTGATTCGGGTATAGGAGGTAAATCAATAAGTGAAAACGACATTAACGGTTCTCTTACTCAAACAAAATGCTTGCGTGAAAAATACCTTTAATTGTTACTGAACTAAAATAGTACGCTGGCATTACTTTCTGATAAAACACTGCTGAGGTTTATTATGATAGGCGCGCGCTCTTTTCAGAGCAAACGGGGTAAGGAAGCCCAACAACTTGTTATTCTTTGCTTTAATTTAATTTTAATGCAGAAAACAACAGAATCACTAAACTATACATTTAAAAAAAAACTCTGAAATCGGCAGAATAAGGAACAAAGCATATCATCATAAGTGCACCAAGGAGCTTAGGGCTAGATGTAGGTAATTTTAATTTACCGATTCGAAAATACCAAATTTTACCGATTCGGTATTTTTGAATCGGCAAATGCAAGGAAGGTAATCAATCAGTAAAAAATACCGAATCGTTAAGATTCGGTATTAATTACCGATTCGGTATTTGCCATTAATTCCTATGGGCCTGGAGTCCCATAGGAATGAATGTCAATTACCGAATCGGTAAATACTGATTCGGTATTTGCCATTCATTCCTATGGGCCTGGAGGCCCATAGGAATGAATGTCAATTACCGAATCGGTAAATACCGATTCAGTAAAATTGGGAAAAAGTCAAGGGTGGCAGGGTGTCACTTTGACACCCTGCAGCACCCCGATTAGTGCTTGTGTGCACATGTGGCACACATACATGCCCTAAGGGCATGTATGTCTGTCACATGGCACAAGTGTAAATGCACATATTTGCATTTACATAGGAATTCGTTATTTACCACCAACTAATAGTTTGTGGTAAATAACGAATCCTTAAAGCCCAGAAGCACTGTTTACAGTGCTTCCTACATCTCATTTACCGATTCGGTAAATACCGAATCGGTAAATGATGATTCGATAAATACCGAATCAGTAAATACCGATTCGTCATTTACCGAATCGGTAAAAAAGCCTCCTACATAGGAAAAGTCTATCACCGGTCCAAAAAATATTTTGTGCGCAGTATGCTGACACAATCACAATGTGCAAATGTTTTGCAATTTGAAGCATCAAACACAGGATAATTCCTGCATAGTGGGTGTAACAGGGTGAGAACAGAGTAAAAATCAGGAGTATTTCAACTTGATTTCAATCAATGAAAGTAGAATGACCTGATCTTGCGTGGAATTCTAGCACCAGATGGACATATGCATTGACTATGGAAACAAGAGAAATAGAGAGATTTTTCCATGAGTAATATGTGTAATTTGTGCAATATCACACATATTCTTTAGTTGACACTAGGGAGATTGCACATATACAGTTGCACTTATGTATGTCCTTTGATTACTGAACTATTGCAAGGTACCTCTTGCAGCTATAGAGCCCTACTGATAATTGGCTGTTTGCACAATGGATCACTGCAAATTTCCACATAGTGTTTTCTTGAGTGAACTTTGATAATTGTGATACTATATTTGAAAATAAATGTGTCATACATAATCTCTGCACATATATAATCAATCACGACCTCCAGTTTCCACCACCTCAAGTCTTAAAAAGAAATCCTCATTGTCTTAACTTTTCAGGTAAAATATCTTCTGTGTCAGTCTTATTTGGCATGGGTCTTGGTTATAGGAACTCTTCATTACCTCTATGTCCCTCGTCCTCGACCCATTCCTTACCTTTGAGGTTTAGTTACTCAATCCCAGGACAGGAAACCAAACAGGAAATGCTACCTAACCACATCCACTCTCAGCTGGGTGCTACAAAAGTGTAGCCCTTATGGAGCACTTCCTCATTTTTTTTCTGTCCTTCGGGCAGAGACAGTGAGTGCTGGAATTCTTTTGGAGCATCAACTTCTGTCATGTGGGGATTGTATGTCTCTCTGCTGAGCTCTGAGGGAGCTACGCTAAAAGTGGGGTATGAACAGGATCCCCAAGCACTAAGGATCGGCATCTGGGAGTGCTCCCTGCTGGTAGAGCTCTGGTCGGCTCTTTTTTCTGAAGGTGTGTTGCGCCCCTGCCCAAGATCTCCGAGGCATCATTATCTCCCTGGTCGCCGACAAGCATGCAGTGATCCAGTTAATTTCTCCCATTTTCAGTGTATGCACTGAAGGGAAGTGTCCCTTGTTACAGCACATGCTCATTATTTGCATGTGAAAGCATACGTTAGCATTCTAGTGTTTTGGGTTGTTGACTACTTGTGGTGCATGTGTGTATCACTTTCTCCCACCTCCGTATTTCTTCATACAGAGGCAAGAGATAGGCAGGTATCTGATTTCTGCTATTGTTCTGCTGGTAATATATTCATTATGGGAAAGAATGTCATGAAGAAGAGGCACTTTTCCTCTCACCCCTTTGAATCTAAGTCTGCTTCTCCTCCAAAGAAAAAGGCCAAATCCTCCCCAGTTAAAGAAATGCTTAGGAGGTTGGTCATGGAGATTTTGGTTTCATTAAAGAAACGCAAAGAGGATATAAGTAACCAGGCTTATCTGAAGAGCATTTATTCTGATTTATTGGACTCAGGTTTTTCTGGTTGTTCTTCACCTCCCCAACGAAAGCACAAGGCAAAATATATTTCTACGGTCATGTTCCCAGACAGTCTTTCCCATATTAAGGATAACTTGGGATTTCCTAATGTGGAAGTACCAGAATCTTACAAAGATGCACTCATGTAACAGTTTAAGATACCTGTCAATATGGGGGTGCTCATCCATACTCCTTGACCTCTCAGCCGCCTTCGATACCGTCTGCCACCGCACCCTAATAACCCGCCTCCACAACACTGGAATTCAAGGAAAAGCCCTAGACTGGATCACCTTGTTCCTCTCCGTCAGAACACAGAGAGTCCGCCTCCCTCCCTTCCGCTCCACGGCCACCAAGATCATCTGCGGTGTACTCCAAGGCTCCTCGCTCAGCCCAACCCTCTTTAACATCTACATGAGCCCCCTCGCCGCCATCGCACGCAAACACAAGCTCAACATCATCTCCTACGCAGACGACACCCAGCTAATACTCTCCCTCACCAAAGACCCAGCCACCGCCAAAAGGAAGGAATGAGAGACTTCGTGGAATGGATGAAGCTCAGCCGTCTGAAACTCAACTCAGACAAGACAGAGGTCCTCATCCTCGGACAATCCCCATCCACCTGGGATGACTCCTGGTGGCCCACAGCGCTGGGCACCGTACCGGCACCCACGGACCACGCACGCAACCTGGGATTCATCCTGGACTCCTCCCTCACGATGACCAAACAAGTCAACGCCATCTCATCTTCATGTTTCAACACCCTACGCATGCTCACAAAGATCTTCCGGTGGATTCCCACCGAAAACCAGAAAGACGGTCACCCAGGCCCTTGTCCCCAGCCGACTGGACTACGGGAACGCCCTATATGCAGGAACCACAGCCAAACTTCAAAAACAACTTCAGCGCATACAGAACGCCTCCGCACGACTCATCCTCGACATCCCTGGCCACAGCCACATAACTCCCCACCTGAGAAACCTGCACTGGCCCCCCGTCAGCAAGAGGATCATGTTCAAGCTCCTCACCCATGCACACAAAGCGCTCCACAACACTGGTCCCGAATACCTCAACAACCGCCTGTCGTTCTACACACCCACCCACCAGCTCCGCTCCGCCAACCTCGCCCTCGCCATTGTCCCACAGATTCGCAGAACCACAACCGGAGGAAGATCGTTCTCCTACCTGGCCGCCAAGACATGGAACTCCCTCCCCACACATCTACGAATGACCTAGGACATCTCACCGTCAGGAAGCACCTCAAGACCTGGCTTTTCGAGCAGTAACAGCACCCCCCTCCCGTCAGCGCCTTAAGACCCTCACGGGTGAGTAGCGCACTCTACAATTGGATTGATTGATTGATTGACCTGTCACTGACCAAATGTTGCTAAAGGAGTTCGTGGATGTCACAGAGCAAAGATGGCTGGTCAAGCACTCTGAAAATAAGAATCAGGAGATTGCTGAAGGAGAAGAATCGATCCATCTAGAAGGGAAAAAGTGTAGCACCAGAGAGGGGTGTAACGCTGGTGTTGCACTTAGAGGAGGTTACCTGTCCTGTCCTGCACTTGTCCTGACCTGTTGGCTCCTGATTAGTCGGTTGCCCCTATCTTTCCAGCCCTAAGCCAGGGGTTGGTCCTAGCACAATTCTAGGTAAATATAAATATATGTGGTATGTCCTTGTACCGTTTTCCTTTTCCACCCTTCCCAGGTACCATTGTCTACAGATTTTACTAAGTCTTTAAAGATTTTTGCTTTCATTGTTTTTTGTTATCCTTGAGAAGCTGGTGATTGACATGTATTGGTATTTGACTCACAAAATATTGCATAGATAAAAGCTTTAAAACTCTCCTGAGTCTGTGATCATTTTATGAAATGAGGTAAATTGTTGTTTATGCCTATTATTCTAACAACCTGATCTAAAGACTTGTGTAAATTAAGAATCGAGGTGAGAAGGAAATTGGTAAGATGGTGTACAACTATAAACCATCATAAGGTAAATTAATTTCTGATTGACAGCAAATAGATTACCGGCTTATCGTGTGTATGTTTATATGCCCAGGTGAGTTTGGTGTATTATGAGTAATCCAAGCTGGTAATCATGCGGCATCAGTATATCTTGGTAGCAGAATGATGGTTAGGTTTTAGTTAAGATAGGTAGTTAGTTGTGTATTGGGATTATTGATTTATGTATTAACCAAAACCAGTTTGTATTGTTTCATGTTGTCTGGAAGCCCCCGGTAATATTGAATAGCGGGTGGTAAGTGAAAGCCACACTGCAGTAAGGTTACTTGCCTTGATGAAGAAACTGGAAAGTTAGGTAAAACTTGAAACACTAGTTAGGGATTATTTTCGTATAAAGGTGAGAGTGACTGGTAGCAAAGGGGTTTGCTTGTGAAAGTTTGGTCTTATATCACCTAGAAAGTTCTTTGATGCTTGAGTGAAGAGTAAGCAGAAGAGGTTCTACTCGTAGTGTGTGAAGGATAAACGGAATAGTTTTACTTGTAGTAAAAAAAAATTGCTTTTCTTTGGCTTTAGTGAATCAGACACAGTAGCGAATGTTTTTACGTTGTTGATTAATCAAATGTGTAAAACAAAATGGAGTTTTTTAAATTACTTTGCAAAAGAGGGGTCAGTTGCGTGAGCTGCACTGACGTCACTGTGAGCCGGACTGGAATTGGTAGAAACAGCAGGTGTGTAGCTTAGGTACAAATTGTAAAGGAGGGGTGAGTGAAGAGAGTGGAATTTACTTCACAAGAACGCTGCGCAGTCATTGGCTAAAGAAAATAGTAAACCTAATGTTAATTGGTCCTCAGAGCAGAAAAAGCGCCGGTATTGGAGAAGTATTAGAGAAAAACGAAAGCAATTAATTAGTTGTTAAAATTGAATTTTCAGTATTAGTATATAGTGGAAAATATATGTGGAGCCTTGATCCAACTATATTAGGGTCCCTTCCAGATAGACGATTTATAGTTTTTGCCCACGAGCAGTACATTAGAGGGAAACCAAGGACCATGTACGGAGAGAAAAGAAAAATGTCAATGCAAAATATTTTTTAAAGGATAAGCCCAATAAAACTAGAGAAGTAATTAATATTCCTCCTTCAAATACACGTGCATCATATATGTTGATAGAAAGAGGTTATCACACTTGTGTCTGGTTAGAAAACTGGATAGAATACACAAAAGATGATGGAATATTAGCATTTCCTGAAAATGAAACATTTAATGGGAGAATTTTGCACAATTTCTAACTTGCATGAAAGAATTAGAACGAAGGCCTAGATTAACTCAGTACAAAGCTTTAGAAGAATGGGAGACTGAGGCTTTTGAATGAGACAGACCACGACGTGACAGGAACTTGAGTACATTTTATCCTAGATTTCCTCGTGAAACCCAAGATAAACAGATGAAACAATGGAACCAAGCCATGGTAGTGGAAGGATAATATCCTGTACTGACCACAGAAGAAATGATAGGAAGTAAATGTACATGTATCTGATGCGGAGGATGGTGCAACGAAATCCCTGAAGAGACTGGAGAGGGTGGAGAGAATCCTTAAGGAGGTCGCCATTAAAAATGAGGACCTTGAGGCCCGGGGGAGACGAAATAACGTGTGCATCACCGGCGTATCAGAGACAACCAAACTGGCTGGATGGACACTTTTGTTGAACAGCTGCTGATTGAACTGTTTGGTCGTGACACCTTCACTCAGGGGTTCGTGATAGAACGCGCCCACAGATCGCTAGGGCCCAGCCCAGACCCGGTCTCCCACCACGTCCTATTATTGCCCGCCTTATGAACTTCAGAGACCGGGATGCTGTCCTCAGGGCGGCTCGGGACCGTGGAGAGGTGACATTGCAAGACAACAATTTATCCTTCTTTCCGGATGTCACCTTCACTGTCCAAGAAGCACGCAAGAAATTCACTGGGGTTAAGGCTACACTCCGCAACCTCGGCCTTCGATATGGCATGCTGTATCCAGCTAGACTCAAGGTGGACATTGATGGCAGACCTCGCATCTTTGAGACACCGTCTGAAGCCCAAGACTTCTGCCAACATTACAGGCGGCGGGACAAAAGCCCGGCCCGGTCTGATGCCCCAGCTCCGGCTTCTCCAGTCAGAAACGCCTCGCAGTCAAACGCTGATCTATTTGCTGAGACAGGCAATGGCTGACGGATGTGTTCAGTCACTTTGGGCTTCTGATTAGCTTTGGATATTTCTCTTGTACCCAGTTCGTTGTGGTTACACATGCTCCGAATTTCCAGTGGGGTCTACTCCCCAACCGGCGTGGCGTTGCCACCTCTCATGGTGGATGCCAATGTTGACTTACCTATTACTTTTTTGTTGCAATTGTTCTACTGTTTAAAATTGCACTCTTTAACTAAGTGGTTTGCTCAGTTTGCTGCATGCTTAATTGGGTTATGCCTTCCTGTGCTGTTTGGAGGCTGGGTGGGGGGAGGAGGTGGGGAGGGGATTTTATTTAGTTTTGTATCAATCCGAACTCCGATAGCAGTCATGAACCACATCGCATTATACGTCACCTTAGACTTAGACACACTCCAGATGAGACACACACGTTCCTCCACTGATGGCTAGACAGGATACACAAGTTGACTCATCCCCGATATCACTGATGTCCTGGAATGTCAGGGGTCTGAACGACACGAGGAAGCGCAGGCAGGTCTTCAATTATTTAGGCAGACATAACGTTGACATTGTGTTTCTGCAGGAAACGCACTTATGCCCTGCAGGGTCCCGGCTCCTCGCCAGAAGCTGGGGTTCACACCGCTTCTTCTCTGATTATAGCAGGTACTCCAGGGGGGTGGCCATCATCGTACACAAACGAGTACCCTTCATACTGCACTCCACTATAGGGGATCCAGAAGGTCGATACTTGGTGGTAACGGCCTCTCTATTCCATCAGACAGTTACCCTGGTTAACGTGCATGGCCCTAATACTGACACCCCTGCCTTCTTTCAAGACCTTCAGGCGAAACTACTCTCCATGGATACGGGCCAGTTGATTGTGGGTGGGGATTTTAATTTACTCCTTAACCCCTCACGTGATGGGACTTCAGCCGCTTCAGATACCAGAAAGCAATCCAGACCAGTCCTAGCTGACATATGTGTCCACTATTCCCTCATTGACATCGAGGCTAGGCTACACGGAGGGGCCCCGGAATACACACACCATTCCAGCTTCCATAACACGTGGACGAGACTGGATTACTGGCTGCTCTCCCCTGGGGCGTCTGGGTGGGTAACATCTTATGCTACGCTTCCACGTACACTGTCAGACCACTCCCCGATGGTATTACGCTTGGGGATTCCCAGACCGGGCGGATTTGAGCGACAATGGCGATTCCCCGGAAGGGCCCTCGTTGACACAGTGTTCGCCAAAACACTCCGGACTGCCATCACCGACTATTTTGAGCTCAATACAGGGTCGGTGGAGACTCACGCTACCTTGTGGGAGGGATTTAAGGCCACTATCAGAGGGGTGTGCTTAGCTACGCATTTGGGGGTTCTGCGCTCCACGAGATCCACCCTCACCCGCATTGAGAATGATATCCGAGCGTTAGAAGACGACTTGCTCCGAAACCCCTCTGAGGCACACGAGATGTGTCGACTTACACCACTAATGGAGTTTCGTGAAGAGGCGGACAGGGAATTGCGGTTTTTAACCACTCAACACACAGCGTGGCAATACGGGGAGGGACAGAGGCCCGGAAGGTTACTTGCACAACTGCTCCTCCCTCCGCGTCAAACACAATACATAACAGGAATCGCAGCCCCGGGTGGTAGGCTGCTCCACACCACCCCCGAGGTCTGCCACACCTTCTTGTCATACTATATGGACCTCTACACCTCGTCCGCCGCCATTGATCTTCGCGATCAATGCGCTTACTTAGATGAAATAGCCTTGGTCTTCTTGGAAAAACATATGCAGGAGTTCCTCTCCCTCCCAATAACGGTTGACTCGGTCATAGAGGCTATTGACGCTTTACGGGGCTCGGCTGCTCCGGGCTTGGATGGCTTCTCGGTCGATTTTTATAAAGCGTACAAGGAAGAACTGGCTCCAGTACTGATAGAGGTCTATGCGGAGGCTTTGGAGAGGGTTGCCTGCCCCCCACGTTTAGAGAAGCGGTGATCATATTGCTCCCGAAACCCGGGAAAGACCCTGCCCTTTGTGGCTCTTACAGGCCCCTTTCTCTGTTAAACACAGACTATAAAATATTAGCCAAAGTAGTGGCCACTCGCCTGGCCCTCTTAATGGAATTCATCATATCTCCCGCGCAGTCCGGGTTTGTACCACACAGATCCACCTCATTAAATCTGCGAACCTTATTCTCAGTTATTCACCGTATAGACCCCTCCACCCCGGCGGCTGCCGTGCTTTTGGATGGGGAGAAGGCGTTCGATTGCCTTGAGTGGCCCTTTTTCCTATCAATTATGAGACTCATGGGTATGCCGGAGTGTTTTGTCTCCACGGTGGCATTGTTGTACACTAACCCCACGGCCAGAATTCGATTAAATGACACCATCACAGAGGCGTTTTCCCTGTCCAGAGGCACAAGACAGGGGTGACCATGGTCCCCGCTAATATTTATTTTAGCTATGGACCCACTGGTCCGACACTTTCAGGAAAAGCACCTTTTTCGGGGCCTACAGTTTCGCACCGGTCCTCTGCTGGCATCGCTATACGCAGATGATTTAATACTCTATGTCTGGGTGCCTTCCCTCAACCTGGCACCGCTGTTGGCGGAAATCACACGGTTTGGCAAGTTCTCTGGGCTCCACATGAATTGGCACAAATCCCTCATTTTCCCGCTGACCCCCGCCACTACACGGTGGGACTGCGAGTACCCGTTGGAATGGTGTTCAGAGTCGGTCAAATACTTGGGAATGCACATACATATTGACACTGTAGACATTATTAGGCTCAATTATGGAAGAGCGCTGGATTTCCTGGAGGATAACATAGACCGATGGCTGCGTTTGCCACTGTCTATGGTGGTGCGCGTTGCTATAGTGAAGATGGTGGTTTTTGTATTTATTTAACAATATTCCGATTCCCTTGACTAAGGTATTTTTCACCCAGCTGAGATCACTGCTGCTACGGTTGATCTGGGGAAACAAAAACCCTCGGGTCACGTGGCAGACACTGACCCTGCCTTACGAACGCGGCAGCCTAGGTGTATCTGATTTTTATCTATATTTTTAGCAGCACAGTGTTCCTTTGCTTATACCTGGTTTCACCCGGATGCCCGCATACTGTACCTGAAACCGGAGGCAGACTTGGCGCTACCGCACTCGCTGGCTACGCTTCTCCCAAAAGTGTTTCCTAGAGACCCCCGAGATATTCGGACCGTATCTTCCACATGCTGGGTGTGGGAAAAGCTCCGGAGGCTATTGAAGTTAGATATTCTTTATTCACCACTCCTTCCACTCCCTAATGCGCATTGGTTCCCTATCACTGGTGAAGCGGTGGTCCGTACCACACTCTCCAAATTCGGCTTAAATACACTGGGCGCCCTCTTCCCAGACGGGCATGCCTTTAGTCTGACGGAGGACCCCCGTTTTCTGGATCGCAACTTTATGGACTCCTTTGTCATGTCCAGAATCCGATCCATGATGCGGGCCACGTTTCGTACCTTCCCACTGGCACCAGAAGAAGCACTACCTTTGACAACTGTCATTCAACATCCCTCAGGGGCGCATATGGTTGCCAAAATTTACAGTCTTAGCGTCGCGGCCACCCCCACTTCTGATGTAAAGGACCGACTGGCGTGGGAAAGATATCTAGGGAAACCCATAACGGACGAAGAATGGGCACAATGCTGCACAGTAACCAAACGGGTGTCGCTCAACAGTAGGCACAAACTCATTCACTTTAAATTCTTGAGGCGCTTGTATCACACCCCTGCCTTGGCCCATAGAATAGACCCCTCCCGCTCCCCTAACTGCCCGAAATGTAAGGCTGTGGACGCTGATTTTGCACATTTATCGTGGACATGCCCTCGACTGAGTGATTACTGGTTACAGGTACATACTACATTTGGTGAGATACTGGGTGTCCCCCTGACCCCCACCCCTGAAATTGCCTTGCTGGGCTAGGTGTCAAAATTTCCACAAGCTGTCCGCAGACTGGCAACGCTGGGGTTTTTGTTGGCCAAGAGGGAGGTGGCCCTGCTGTGGTGCTCCAAGAGAAGTCCAAGTGTGAAATCCTGGCTAAAAAGCTTGGCCTCCTGCAATGTTAACTGTGTCGAATATTCTTCCACCATTTCCACTCCATCTAGACCCTTGGACATATGTTGACCTTACCGTACTTATATTGCCAAACTTACGGCAGAACGTCAAGCACAATTGGACAATCAAATGTACCCAGAAGGGGTGGGTTAACCCACGGTAATATTGAACTCTTAACAATGTTAATAATGTACTAAATGCATGAGACGTGTGGGGATGTTATTGAACTCATGGCTATTATGTGTCTGTGGACCACTGCGATGGCTATCCCCTTCCCTCTTTATTTTTATTGCTGTGCTATGGAGTGACGGACTTGGTATATTTCAGTACACAGTGGTTATGTGCTATTTACACTGATGATTGTTTTTGTACAATGCTTGTGAAAATGACAAATAAAGTTAAAACTATTGATTACATGATTTGAAACATATACAAAATAGATGTTGAGGTCAAGATGTCATGCATACTGCAATAGACCAGTTTTACAGTTTACAACCATTCCTTTATAGAAAGTAAATATCTACTAATGCAAAAAACATTCGTTCTCCTAGTATCAGAATTAACAATTCTAAGAGCCTCCTTGCAAGTTCTTACACCAAGAACGTTACATAGAGGCTTAATCCATTTTCTCCTTGCTGACGCATAAGCAGAACAGAAGAAGAGAATATGTTGATCGTCTTCCTTAGAATTGTCCTGGCACATAGTACAAACATCGCTTGGCATTGTAGCGTTTTGCTCTACATTACCCTCCCCGGCCCATGTAGTCAAAGTTAAGTTGTGCATAAGGTTGCCATACCTAAATTTCATAAATAAGCTTTTGGCTAAGGGTGGTTTGATCTCGTCAAGAAAGGTCTCGAAGCAAGGACTATCCTTGAAGGTCAAAAAATTATTAGTTAATGTTCCACCCTTATGCTCATTTGCCAGGGTATGTGCAAGGTAGCCCCAAAAAACAGTCTTAAGTACATTTTTAGCTTTTTGAGGTCAATTTTCCGGTGCATCCCAATATTCAGGCAGACCAATTTTCTTAAACCAGTAAAGAACATGCTTAAGCAAGGGATTAGCGTTTAGCACGTCCAGATTCTTTAATTCAGTTAGGCCATTCCTATAGTCTATAAGTATAGACCAGAGCCTCACCCAAAAAGTTAGGGGCAGTAGGATGGTAAAATGATCTGTACGTTTCACATTGAAATCCAACATCAATGGAACTAAAGGTGTGCCATTCGGCATCTTCACAAGGTTTCTCAAGAATTTATTTTCATTAATTGCAAATGCATTCTTGGACATTGGCCCCCAGATTTCTGCCCTATACAATGCTGCAGATTGGGCCTTGAATTTGAATATTTCCAACGCTGGTGTTACAGCTTTACTAATGCTTTCGCCATGCTTTTTTATAATTGGAATTGTATTATGTGTAAACATCAATTTGCTCTTCTCTACTTGTGTCTTCCATGTAAATTTAGAATCAATGGAGACCCCCAAGTAAATAAAACTCTGGACTGATTCTAGTTTTTGGCCATTGAGTACCAAGTTCGCCATTTGGGATTTATGGGGATTTAGGGCCATATATTTAGTTTTTTTAACATTTATCTCCAACCCTTTTTTATCGCAATACTGTTTGAATGAGTCCAGAAGTTCCTGGAGACCTCTGGGAGTTTGTGAAATCAATATGGTGTCGTCCGCGAATAGCAACGCTGGAACCTTCTCACCATTCAGTCTGGGGGAATCATTAGTTCAGCCTAACAGGTGTGCGGGGATATCATTCACGTACTGGGAGAATTACGTTGGAGCCAACACACAACCCTGTCGAACCCCACGTTCAATTGGTATATTCTGTGTAAGTTCCCCGTTTAACCCCCATCGTACCTTTGCATAGTTCTTAGCATGCAGCTTTATTATCTGATCAAGCAAGGAGGACGGTAACCCTTGCGCATGCAGAGAATCCCAAAGGAGATCTCGTGGGACCAGGTCGAACGCTGCTCTAAGATCTACGAAAGCAACATAAAGGTGACCCTTCCATATGTGCACGTATTTCCAATAGAGACAGCAAAGTCTAAAGACCTGATCCACCGTACTGACACTATTTCTAAACCCTGCCTGGAACTTGGTAAGTATCAAATTGGCCTCCATCCATATGTTCACTCTGGCTAAAATATGTCTACAGTAAATTTTCTGTAATATGTCCATTAAGCTAATTGGACGATAATTGGATGGATCAGACCGTTCTCCCTTTTAAAAAATTAAAACAATCTCCACACCCCTCCAACAATCTGGAAAATCGACTCCAGATGCCAATATATTACATAAATAATTGATATAAGGTGCCCAAATGCTTAGCTCATGTTTGTACAAATCGCCAGGAATTTTGTCAAGGCCTGGTGCTTTGCCATTTTTAACAGTGTTGATAGCTGATTCTGTTTCCTCTAAGCTGAATTAAAGTTTAGCTTCGGGAGGAATAAGCCACGGGGCGTCCTCCCTGGCAGCATTAACAAGGTCGGGTTTTTTAAATAACTCAGTAAAATGGGTAACCCAGGTAAGTTCATCTAAATATACATATTTAGCTACTTTTCCTACAAGGTTCCCATTTGCCACCAATCTCCAAAAGGCAATCTAATAATTAGATTGCCCGACTTGACACAGACCTGTCACTGACCCAACGTTGCTGAAGGAGATCATGGATGTCACAGAGCAAAGAGGGCTGGTCGAGCACTCTGACGGAAGAATCTGGAGATTGCTGAAGGAGAAGACTCGATCTATCTAGGAGGGAACGAGGGTAGCACCAGAGAGGGGTGTAACGCTGGTGTTGCACTTAGAGGAGGTTACCTGTCCTGCACTTGTCCTGATCTGTTGCCTCCTGATTAGTTGGAAGCCCCTATCTTTCCAGCCCTTGGCCAGGGGTTGGTCCTCACATCATTCTAGATAAACATAAAGCTATGTGGTATGTCCTTGTACCGTTTTCCTTTTCCA
Source organism: Lissotriton helveticus (assembly GCF_964261635.1). Taxonomy (NCBI): domain Eukaryota; kingdom Metazoa; phylum Chordata; class Amphibia; order Caudata; family Salamandridae; genus Lissotriton; species Lissotriton helveticus. Next base: position 344,740,155 of record NC_136067.1, on the reverse strand, counting down.
CCCTTCCCAGGTACCAATGTATAGAGATTTTACAAGTTTTTAAAGATTTTTTCTTTGATAGTTATTTTTATCCTTGAGAAACTTGTGATTGGTATTTGACTCACAAAATATTGCATAGATAGAAGCTTTAAAACTCTTCCGAGTCTGTGATCATTTTAAGAAATAAGGTAAATTGTTGTTTATTCTAACTACCTGATCCATAGACCTTGGTAAATTAAGAATCGAGGTGACAAGGAAATTGATAAGATGGTGTACAAGTATAAACCATTATAAGGTAAATACATTTTTGATTGACAGCAAATAGAATCCCGGTTATCATGTGTATGTTTATGAGCCCAGGTGAATATGGTGTATTATGAGTAACCCAAGCTGGTAATCTTGCGCCATCAAGTTTATGAGATCAAGTTCATCTCCCTACCAGTTCCCTCAGGGACCATAATCACTCCAGTCCCCAGGTCTCACAAAAAGCAGGTGGCTTTGAAAGAAGGCATTCTATAACTAGTTCACAAAACGGCAATTATTCCAGTTCTAAAGGGGGAAAAAGATAAAGGGACATACTTAATTGTATTTCTTATCCCAGAAGTTCAGGGGGGAGGTGGGTGGATTGTCATAGATTTGAAATCCCTGAACAAGTTTGTGAAAAAGATACCATTCGTAATGTAAATACTGCAGAGGACCATACCGCTAATAGAACCGAATGCCTTTCTAGTCACTCTCAACCTAATGGTGTTGTGGTGTTGTTTAGTTCCTATATACCCTATACAGGATCTACACATGTGGATAACATAAACTGTCAGATTAGTGGCAGACTGGTTCCGTGCAACCCCACCAGATATGTTAGCCTGTCTTTATCAGCTAGTTCACAGTGCCACTATAACCTCCTCCTATCGGGGAGAGAATAGTTTTTGGCAACCTGAGAACATGGCAACCGTGATCCCTCAGAATTGTGGAAAATACCTTTCGCAATGTCACTCATGCTCACTTAGATTGTCTCAGTGATACACAGAAGAAACATACCGGGCGTCTGTCAATAAGAATTTATTGAACAGTTGTTACTCTAGTGTAAAATAGATGAGCTGCAAAAACCATTAAACAGTAGCAAAGATATATGATTAGCATTACTGTGAAAGTAAAGGGTTGGTACAGTTCTATCATTTTGCAGTAATAATGAATATATACAAGTACATAAAATACATGATAATATGTGAGTACTCCTACGATGTCTCCCTAAATAGATATACCTAAATGTACCTAGCATCTGTGTAGGTGTTATGCCAATAATCCCTCTAGGATCTAGTCAACACCATTACCTGAGAATGAGAGAATACGGGATCCCGTCCTGGTCTCGAGTTGGACACCCTGTGAGGGATGTTAGACCACTGCGCGCTGGAGTGTCTGCATGCAGGAACCTCAGTGTCTCTGGTCAGTGTGTCAACTGGGAAGTCACGGTCTCCTCTGTCTTTCTAATCAAGACATGATGTATATATAGCCATACTTCTCCCCAGGGGTCCTACCTTGCTGTGTTACTGTGTTGGCCTAAAGGATAATGTCGGGCCTGAACTTTATACAGAGATATTATACAGGAGATGGTAGTCCTGCTGTGCTTCTAAGAAACCTCATGCATAATGTATGAGATATGAACTAGGAAAAAACCTGCGTTCTAAATGCAGTGTCATATCTAGGTAAAAGGTCAGTCCCTATGAACTGTTATGTATGTACTGTAGGGAAGAATATAGGTGAAAGGTTGCAATGTTACCTGCGCCTATATATGGTACCTATATGGAATATAACACCCACTCCTCTTCCGACTGGATGACATATGTAACTTATTACCTTACTACTAGCCTAACTAGAGATAGGTACGCACAAAGTTTATAAAACATTCATATTGCTAAAACGTGTAAAACGTCTTAAACATTAAAAAAAATTACAAATGTTAAAAGAAATATGTTTTGGAAGCAAAAGCTCTGAAGTGTTCGTAGGTATAGTCCGAACCACTATAAGCATTAGAAAGCCATGTATGTCCAATAAATGAAAGGAATGTCAATTTTGTTTTTGAGTTCCGAATTAGAGCTTATTTGAAAAAAGGGTGAATTTCTTCCAGCACACGATTAGCCAAAATGAATCAATTGTTTATGTGTCCTGACTGGTAGACACAACATTTTCGTTGCTTGCTTCCGAGGTAGACTGCCCTTGTAGCACCTCGCAGAGTATGTCAATTGAGCACAGATGATGTTTCACACTGTCCGTAGCCGGTGCTGGGGCACTCTGTACGCCGTCCAAAGCCTGGGTGTCAGTAGAGGAGCCGGTGTCCCTACCAACAGGTGCAGTTACTACCTGTGGTAGCTCAAGGAATGCCACCATCAACATTGGAATACGCTGGGGACACTGCAGAACCTGAGCCGTTATCGAGTCCAGTAGAGCATTCACGTCCGATTGCGCACATGATGGGAGTGTCAAACAAAGGTCTTAGATGCATTCTTTTCCATAAACCAGGCATCGGAGTACAGGTAAGATGTAGTCCATCTAGACCGGTCAAAATGTCAAGAACCAAGATGCACTTAGTTCTCATAGGCAAGGCGTGCCTAGATGTTTTACCATGCGGTCACGGTATTTATGCTCCAGGAGTGGTTTTTCCATCTCCTTAGTGACTGGGGCGTCCATTGCGTAGCAGATAGAAGATAATCAAGATACCTGCTATTAGAAACAGTATCAGCGGAAGTCCTCCAAAGATGCTTCCGAATACAGAGTGTATAAAGTTTGGTATAACTCCAAGTACTGTCTGAAAAGTGCCCAGAAGTCCAGAACCTATGGTCTCAAATAGATAGACTATGCCTGTTGTATCAGACATGTTAAAGATACGATTTACCATTTCTACAAAATGGAGAGGGCAGTTTGTATGGATAAGCGCCCATATCTCTGCCGAACACCTTGCAATCTGGAGATCAAAACTCTCTTGAGCGGAGGTTAAGGGCACAAACCGATATAAAAGCATGGCTTTCATTCTGCTTAGAGTATCAAACCGTATTAAAGAAACATTCAGTGAAGGTCATAATGGCGCCTCCCTGACTGTATATGTCAGTGGTAACAATACTTGCATACAAGTAACCCTGGAGCTCACAGTTACTTCATATGTGATACCCAGGAACATTCTGCAGCAGCCTTGACTGTTCAGCATCAAGTAACTCCCATTTGAAAGTAGCATGAATGCTGGAGTAATAACTGCAGCTGGGGCACCCCTCAGAAGACAGGACAAGTTTGCTACAGAACCATTACAAGCCTTGTGTAGCATTATATCCTGACTTATGAGTGATCTGCTTAAATCGTTCTCACAGTTTGTACAGATTAGAAACACTTCTCGATCCCCACTCCGGAAATGAAAACTGTATGGTAATTCTCATGATCTCTTAATGTATTCCTTACCCATTTGTTCATATCTGCCTGCCTGCTTTTGTTGAAGGCAATGCTGAAACTGAAAAGTAGTGACCGGTAGAGTTATGTGGCCATGGATTAGCCATTCCGTGGGCGGTGATTCTGCCACTGTCAATGGAAATCTATCCAGTTTTTTGATACTCTGCATTGTATATTTTGCTCTACTTTGCGCCATTTCTATCTGTTTATCTGTTAGATTGTACACCAAGGCACGTAGCCTGCACGCAAAAAGTAACAGCGTCCAGCTCAATAACATAATAGCAAAACACACAAGGTGATGGACGGAATGTTGTACATTGGCAAAAAGTACACCCCAAGTCACAGATCTGGGTTTAATCCATCATTATTTTGCTCACCACGCCACCCCAGTTCAGACATGGCCATATGCAAATCAGTCTTGACCCTGTGTCTCATGGGAACAGTCCAGCCCGATCTGCTAAGCCATGTCTTCTCTGGACCGTAATCAAGCATTCTAGGACCGGTTTCTGGCTATCAGTCATAATCAGCCAGGATAGCTTGACTCCAGTGGCGTAGTGAGCACGGCACCCACGTCTGGGCATACCCTTGCCACATAGGGCAAACAGCAAAACACACAAGGTGATGGACAGAATGTTGCACATTGGCAAAACATTCACCCCCAGTCACAGATCTGTCCATCAACTGTTGTTTTTGCATTGGTCACTCCGAGTGGGACGGATATGGTCAGACGTGAGGCCCGTGCTCTCCATGCCACTGGAAACAAGCTATCCTGGCTGATGAGTGCTGATATCCCGAAACCGGTCCTAGGATGCTTGTTTCTAGTCCACGGAGGACCTGGCTTGGCAGTTCGGGCTGGACTGTTATCATGGGGCACAGGGTCAAGACTGATTTGCATACGGCGGGGTTCAAACTGGAATGGCATGGTGAGCAAAAAAACTATAGATTTAGGCCAAGATCTCTGTACTGCGGTGAATGTATGACATTGTGATGCATTCTGTCCCTCAACTGTTGCTTTTGCATTAATAACATAATAGAACATAACTGAGATTGCCTGTATTGTAATGAGAGGTGGGTGTAATTTGCGTAATCGCGTTACGCAAATCTCCGCGAAACAGTAAAAAATCTCTGCGAACACACATAATTTCTGCGAAGGCTGAATTGCTTGTTCGCAATGCTTTTTTACTGTTCGCAATCGGTGTGTGCGTGCTCAGGGGAAAATATTTTGTGAACATGCATGTGAGAACACGAACAAGCAAAAAATTCCGCTAAGTCGAGGAACGCAGAATTTTGGGCAATTTTGCGTTCTCAGCGGAACGCGAAATTACCCAAATTCCACAAATTCCGTGAACGGAATGGAATTTACTGCCCAGACCTAATTGTAATATGGCCAAATCTTGCTTCAGTATGTCTATCACAGAAGATACAATATTGCCTAAGTAATATATACTGGAGGTCAATGTTGTTAACCAATTGTCTACCACTGCTCGAGATTTTTCTAGATTTATACAGTCTATTTTCCGTAATCTCTCTGTGACCTCTTGTTGGCATATTTTCCATATTTCGTTGTAGGCAGCATAAATGCTAGCATATATGAAATGTTTTTGACGTGGCTTCTGGGACCTAGGAAACAATCCCTAAGATCCACATCCTGTGACAGTAAGGATGAGTGTTGCTTCACCTGTGTAAACTGTTGAGGTTTTTAGCCAATCAAGGCACAACTTCCCAACACTGTAGGATGTCACTGTCCCTGGATGTTCTCTCTGTACATAGCGTGGATCTGGCCTATGGATAACGAACCCTTCGGTTTTACACATGAATCTTGCCTGGCAATTATTGGTGTCTGTGGGCCAAATCAACCATTTCTTCCAATCAGGATCTGATCTATTGTATTAAATGACGTCATCTAAAGTAACCTCTTTTTGTGATGTTTCGTTACCCTCGGTCAGTGACGGTGTTGGCACCCGAGGTGTGTTCAAGTCTTTGTTCCTGTATAGTCCAAGGCAAGACGTCTGTTTCACTGTCTTGTTTAAAAACATAATCTGTTGAGGGATAAGGCATGCTCTAAATAAAGCTTCTGTTACCTGAACTTGCCATTCACTAGAACCCCAGACTGATTTTAAGTCTATGGTGTCTCTCCATAAGTCGTAACTTTGTTCAGAAAACTGGGCAATAAAGGAAGAAAAGTAAATCTGTTTAGTGTTTGTTAACATATTTTTCTGTGCTGATGTTGGTGCAACCTTATAATAATATGAGGCTGGGTCAGACATATTAAACCCTGAAAAATATGGAAATGTTTGTGCAAAGGTTTTTTAACTGCCTTTTAAAAAATTTCTGTAGGGCCAAATACATGGAAATCAACATTGTCCCAAACTATACCATACGGTATAGGAACTGCTGTCAATTTTACTGATGACAAGTCTCTTTGTTCTCGATGAGATGAGATGATTGGTGTGGTTTCAAAATTAAATTCACCTTTTGGCCTGCAGAGCTTTGTCGAAGGTATTTGCCGTTAACACGCATGCTAAAAACTATTACTAAGCTTACCCAGAAAAGAAAGAAAAGTATCTCTGTTATTACCCATAATTCTATCCAAGGTGATACCTTAAGAAAGTTCAGAAAGTCTTTAACTTGCTGCTTTTGTGATTTTTGTGCTGGCATCGTTTCAGGTTCACTTGGATCCAAGAAAATGTATCAAAGTTTATGAAGTAGCCAGAAGCAGTTCGATCAATTGTTGGTATTGCATCAGGATTTGTAGAAATCGTAGCTTGCTCGTGTTGAGTCAGGTTGATGTAGACATCTGTATTTGAAATAAATCAAGGGGAGAATGTATCACTTGACCTGTGAAATCAGGGTCTTGGTGAGTTAGAACCGTATAAAAACCCTCATAAACGAACAAAGGCAACTGGCGGTATATCTTGATTCTCCGCCTTGGTGTACCGTTACAGCATCATCATAGGGTTTTTAGATAGTATATATGCTGTCCTCCAGCTGGAAGTAGACCAATTGATTTGCCAGTAGTGTCCAGAGATCAAAAGAGGGCATGAGTGTGCTCAAGTGCGGTGAAATAAAAATTCCCTACATCACAGGGTGACACAGAATTTTCTTCAGAAAGATGGTGATGTGAGGAATTAAAATATAAAAGTGGTGCGTGTGTAGACCCAGTTACTAGTCTACCGCACTAGTGGGTCATAGGTCAACATGTTTCAGCCTTCTCACATCTCCTTGAGACTTTCGTCAGGACCAAGTGTGTTTAGGTGCTCGCCGTGGCTCCTAATAAAGTGGTAAATTACCACTTATGCTTATCTGGAATCAGTTCTATTGTATCTGAAACTACAAAAAAGAAATTGACATTATCATAATTCTTGAATGTGTGCCATATTCAATCAACTTGGTTACTATTATTTACCATGTTGAGGCTCATAGATGGTGTTACAATTACTAATGCAAATACCTCTAATCAGCTTGACTATCTTGAGTCAAAATCTCAACCATAGAGTGAGTATGCCTGGCTGGTTCAGAGGAAGATGACATGCTAAGCGACTAAAGCTATACAAAGGAAAAGGTTCAACCATCTCTCCTGTGGTTGGTCTGGGTGGGTGTGTTCGAAAAAGGCAAGGGTTACTAAAATTAGTGTTCAATATGTTGCAGCGCTTGTCATATTTGGACCAATATTCGTCATATTTGGACCAATATAACTTAAAAACCCAGCATGATGTTCATAGAAGTGCAGAGGTTAATGAGTCATAGCATGTGTAAGATAGAACGCTTGGTTTATAATAACGTTCGAGTTATTTAAAAACCTCCAAAGTAAACAATATTAAAGCATCTGCAGAACAGGGAGAATTGTATACAAGGAACATTAATGTTAAGCAAATAGTTTTGAATGCGATAATAATTAGATTTGACAAAGTGAGAGGGTTTTCCTTCAAAATGCCATAATTAAGTTTCTAATACGTTAGTATTGTGAAAAACCCTTTGGTGTAGGCAGCCAGGCATACTCACAATTGTGGTATTTTTGCACGCTGGTAATGATATTTCCATAATGATATTATCGACCTTAATTTGTTTTATCAAAGTGAATAATGTATGATATTCACAGAAGACACATTATTGAAGTTAATTAATTGATTTTTTCTTTGGAATAGCTGTAAATAGTAAAGAGGGTGATTAGGGATTACACTTGTGAATGCCATCTGAACGAGGCCCTAGGGCCCGTCATAAGCAGATGAGTATTCTCCTGAGATTTTCTCTGTGACCACTAGTATGGTACTAATGTGGTTGGACCGAGCCCTCTGATGATGGCTCTCCAACCAAAATCATATTGAGACCAATTGTTTTTGTCCATTAAACTTCAGCTTGGTCATTTAGATAACATATACATTCTCAACGCTGTTCTCAACTTGCAGATTCTTCCATAAGTCAGTATCCAGTTGCAGACATTTTCATAAATTCAACACTTCTGGAGGATTTTCAAAATTGCAATGGGCCTAATGGAGTCATCAGGTTTGAGTTTAACATTTTATGTCTCAGGTTTCAAAATGTGTCATGCCTTTGTGTCAACAGAAAGTGTGGATTATTTGGTAGCTATTTTAGTTTTCTACATTTTTTATAAAAGGCACAGCATACATTTTGTACATAGTTTCAAATATAGAAAGATATGGCAATTATGTTTGAGTATCTTAAAGTCTGTTCATTTTCTTGCCATTAGAAAGTGGTATGAACAGTTGTGACTGTCCTATGTACTGGTCAGAATACACTTAGAAACATGTACCAGATGGCCTGAATTAAGTTTACACTTTTTACGTTTGCAGTTAAGATGCGCTAATGTACATCTATATTACCTTTAGATTCTGTTGAAGAGTTCTGCGGGGTCTGCAACCAAAAAACTTCAGATGTTTTTAAGGAAAACTTTATGGTAAATACATTCAACCTTTTTTTAAATTGGAAAGAATGTACATGTCAGGCTAAAGATATTTTCAAATGACCTTTTATAGCTTTTATGACTCTAGTTGTCGAAGTAAAGCATAACTGTTATAAGCACATAAGGGGTTTGTGGCGGCAGTAAATCTCCACTTCACACATGTGCGGATGGGTCAGATGCAGGATGGATCCAGGAGAACTGAGGGATTCGCAGTGGGGCTTAATCAAGTTGCATCCGCCATTTTGGCACGCTGTCCATGCACCCTTACTACCAATGCTCTCATTACCAGTTTGCCACTGACTGGGGACAGTGTGAAAAGTGGAACAAGTATGCATTTACCATGTGAGGGAAGAATACTGGGACTGGGGACCTTGTATGCATGAACCAAGTAATTTTTTGTGACATTTGCTTTAGATAGCAGTCAAAAACTGTGGTTGACCATTTTAATTCGGTGCAATTTTCAAAAGTTTTTTTCGCATACTATGGAAACAAATTTAAGTTAGCACATCACAAACCTATTGACCTGTATACAATCCAAAGTTGAATAACATTTGTTTCACTATCTTTCCAACAGGCACTATGTGAAGAATGCTGCCGATGGATACACATCGAATTTATTCAAACAGATGCAACATCCTTGTTACCTCATGAAGATTTCAAATGTATTTAATGAACAAGGTACCTTCTTTGGTAAAGATGTGTTCACATGTCAGCTGTAGATTTACATGCTCTGCTTACTCCTGCCATCTAGTGTTGTGACCGGATTTTCAAAAGTTGTTTTTCTTTGAAGAAGTATTTCATGTCGCAATGTTAGGTGACTCCTCCTTTTGTAGTTAGTGCACATGGACATCGACTCCATTGTTAGATTGTATTCCACAAGAGGTGGAGAATGGAGTAAATAAGTGAAAAATAGAGTTTACCATGCATCTATAAAGTAAATAATAACATAAAACAACCACAGGTGTCTTGGGGAGGCAGGAGGGCACATGTGAATCAACAGTTCAACATTCCAAGAATAGATGCTTACACTGATAATGCCCCAGATTTCAATTGTGTTTTCAGTTTGCAGATTCTTACATAGGTCAACAGCCAAAACCAGATATTTTAATAAGTTCTAGATTCAAAATTGCAGCCCCTTATTGACCCAGTTCCACAAACACTGCTACAGAAACAAGGATGGGACACACTCCCTTCAGCTGTCATGCCTTGCACAAGCCATTTGGAGGTGGGCCATACATCGTAGAACCTCCATACTTAACCAGCCCTTTTACATCGAGCAACTTTTCAGCCAAGCTGTTCATACCATGCTTGAAAAGATGAAAAAATGACACTGAAGTTGCAAAGTCCATGGGGGCTTTAGAGTTACCTGCCAATAGCGGGTCCTTTCACCGCTCTTTTTACAAGGGTTGTTCAAAACTGTGGGCACTGAGAGTTCCTCCTCCTCTTTCAAGGGCAACAACCAATCCCGCTCATTCAGAGGTTATTCTACAATGGTACAGGAAGAGGTAGAGGTAATTCCACTCGCACTAAACTAGACCTCAGACAGCTGAATCAATACATACAGTTGGACCACTATCACATTGTCACACTCCAACAGGTGCTCCCACTACTTCACAAAGGCAACTTTCTATCCACTATAGAATTACAGGACACCTATGTAGGAGAGTAGGATCAGCTTACTATGGTTTCCCATATTTTTGCTGGAGTTTCACCATTACTCAATTTTAGTCTGGCTGGGGCCCTGCTATTCAGGACCCCAGCCTAGCTGCTTCCTCTCTAAATTGATTGTGTGTACATTAGGTACAATCCAGATTGGTTACTTGGTTACCCTTGTGAGTCCCTAGTATATGTTACCTTAGCTACTAAGGGCATAGGTACCCTAGATGCCTACCAGGGGTTGCAGTATGTATTATGCCACCCCTGGGAAGCCTTCCAAAATAGTACCAGAGGTCTGCTACTGCAGCCTGGGTAAGGTGGTGTAGGCACCCCTTACTAAGATATAGGTTATCTAAGGCTACCTTTAAATACAGACACATATAAACCTATCAGTCACTCCTATGGCAGGCCTTATCAATCATGAAGGCAGAGTGCTTGGTTTTGTGTGACAGGGTGCCCTTGCATGAGCCAGACCCCTCTGCAGCTTTCGGAATCTATACTCTGAGGCTGTTCTGTGATGCAGCCAGACCATAAACTCTTAAGTGCATTATAACCTTGGGTTAATGCTAACTTTAGAATAGCTGCATGGAAACATTTCATCTTTGGTGTCAAACACTTTGGAATGCTACCCCCCGCAAGTCCTGGTGGCGGGGGTAGAATTCCACCCGTCTAGAGGGAGAAGACATGTACACACTGACATAACCGGTAATAGTTTAAAAGAGCCCTAGCATCACAAAATGGATGCTGCAGCCACAGACAAGGGTCTGACCTTGTACTGTTAGATGAAACTCCAGCAGGGTAGGCCTGGACAATAGGTTTCCTGTCACAAGGAGGTGTAACCACCTTCCAGACAGGCTTTAGTGTATTGGGGCTGGGTGGGTGCATTCAGAGAACACTTTTCAGACAGTGCTGGGGCACACATGGTGTTCCTGTGCATACCCCACTTCAAACCGGTTGCAGGGGCACTCAGCCCCAGCTCTTACGCAAAACTGGACAAATGGAAAGGGGTGTGACCACCCCTCTCCCCAGACCCTGCCATAGGTGGGTCCCCAATGTATGTCCAACCCCCTATTTTAGTATAAGTATGGGACCCCAGTCCTCAGGACTTCAGATTACACCAGGAGAAACTCTGCAACATATATCCAGGAACATCGAAATTCTATTTTGCCAGACTGCATTTCCAAAGCTCCCGCCGGACGCCAAAGTATTTACAACTCATGACACGGACTTCTCAGAGACTGACACGACATCCCAGCAAAGCTGAAACCCGCATCCCATTTAACCCGAACACCTGGACACCGTGCAAATTTGCTAGTGCATCAACTTCTCGAGCACTCCCAAAGTTGTTACTTGGGCCTACTTGTATTCCAAGTCCTGAGAACCATCTGCACCGAAGATTGTGGGCTTCACCAGCCAGGTCGCCTCATGCTACGCTTCCACCGGTGGTCCCACCAGGAATACCACTGCTGCCACCGAGTCCTCCTCTGCCAGCTACTGCTCCACCACATCAGCTTCCGCCAGCAATTCCTCTACCGCCTCCTCCTCCACCTCAGCCTGGGCCCATGTCTCTTCAGCCCAAGCGCCCTGTGGAACCTCGACAACTAAGAACACGGTCTTGGTCGAGACATCGGTCACATAGACATCACCGGACATTTGAATCTCCCTCGGGACTGTATGGAGATATTGAAAGAGGCCAAGAGACCCTCAACACGCATGTCCAATGCGTATAGATAGAAGAGATTTCGCATCTGGTGATGCTGAGAATGCACTGTGGATCAACTGGTCGAACAGCTTTCTCTACGCTTTCCCACCCATTCCCCTGATCCCAACAGTGTTGATCAAACGTTCCCAGTCATGGGCCAAGATGATCGTCATTGCCCAGGAGTGGCCTTGTCAGTGGTGTTTCACTGACCTACTACACCTGTCTCTCCTGTTGCATCTTCGTCTTCCGTGTCGATCGGACATTCTCACGAAGGCTAGATGGTGCATCCCAACCTCTCGTCATTAAATTTGGCAGCATGGCTCCTGAGCTAGTGTAGTACGGACATTTAAATCTCCCTCAAAAATTCATGGGGATATTAAAAGAAGCAGAAATACAGTCTACATGGACTTCCTATGCATACAAATGGAAGAGTTTTTGCATTTGGTGTGCTTCTAAAGATGCATATCCTACATCCTGCAAGGAGGACGTCATTCTTCCTTACTTATCACTTTTGGCTCAATCTGGCATTAATTTTCATTCTATTAAATTATACCTAACTTTGACTGCGTATAGGAAATGCCCTTCACAAACTTCCTTTTTCCAAATCCCAGTCTTCAAAGATTTTCTGGAAGGTTTGAAGAAGGATGAAACAGTGATATTCTGAATGCAGCAGGCCTTTCTTTATACAGCTTCAAAAAGAACTGAAAGTAACTGGCCTTTGGCGGTACAGCCACTGCCACACCAGCGGTATAACCACCCCTGTCACAGGCTGATACATGCATGCATAGTACTCCTTGAACGGCATAAACTTTACAGTCCATACCATGCAAGAACATTGTGAGGCATTTCCCAATTAGGTGCCTTTTTAGAAAGCACCTTTAGAAGAGGACCACCATGAACATACTATATGAGTATAGATGTTATAGAAACCAACCTCATTAACTATCCATTGGTGGGTTTTGAGTGAACAAAAAGAAGAATCATACAATTTTATGCTTGACACTATTCCTTCCAAGCGTCCTTTAACAGGTTCCTTTTTATCACTGACACATATTAACCTACCAGTCACTCCTATGGCAGGCTTTAACAATCCTGAACGCAGAGTGTTTGGTTTTGTGTGAGAGGGTGCCCAGGCATGAGCCGGTGAATTCAGATAATGCTTTTCAGACAGTGCAGGGGCATACTTGGTGTCCCTGTGCATATCACAGTTCAAACCGGTTGCAGGGGCGCTCAGCCCCTGCTCTGGCACAAAACTGGACTAAGGGAAGGGGTGTAACCACCGCCTCCCTAGATCCTCCCATAGGTGGGTCCTCAAAGTATGTCCAACCAACCTAACTTAGTATAAGTATGGGACCCCAGTCCTTATGACTTCAGATTACACTTGGACGAAACTCTGCAACATATATCCAGGACCTTCGACATTTAATTTTGACTAGAAGACGGAAGAATCTCCCTTTGGAACAAGGAGTGACTTCCCTGTTCAAATAGGCACCAAGAAGCATCTTGCCGTTCTGCATTTCCAAAGCTCCTGAACGCCGAAGTATTTGCGATTCAGGACACGGACTTCTCAGAGGCCGACACGAGATCACAGCAAAGCTGAGACCCACAGCCCTAACGAGTGACGTGGAACGCCTGGACACGTGCACATTTGCTAGTGCATCGACTTCCCAAGCTCTCCCAAACTTGTTGCTTGGGCCTACTTGTAGTCCAAGTCCTGAGCATCATCTACACCGAATATTGTGGACCTCACCAGCCAGGTCGCCTCATGCTACACTCCCAGCGGTGGTCCCACAAGGAATACCACTGCCGCCACCGAGTCCTCCTCCGCCAGCTACTGCTTTTCCCTTCTCAGCTTCCCCCATCGATTTCTTTACCCTGACAACCAAGAACACGGTCTCGGTCGAGACATCGGTCATATGGACATCACCGGACATTTGAATCTCCCTCAGGACTGTATGGAGTTATTGAAAGAGGCCAAGCGGCCATCTATACGCACGTCCTATGAGTATAGATAGAAGGGAATTTGCATCTGGTGTGCTTCTAAGAACTTTGATCCTACCTCCTGTTTCTCTATGGTAGTTATGAGGACGCAACCTAAGTTCCTTCATAAAGTCGTGTAGGAGTTTCATGTAAAGCAGACTATTACTTTGCCTATATTTTTACAAATTCTATACTCCTGCGCAGAGGTCACTACATTCTCTTGACATTAAGAGAGTCTTGAAGTTGTATTTAGACAAGACTTAGGATATCCATCAAAAGGACCAGCGATTTGTAAACTAGAGATCAGGTTTAACTGGTCTAGCTACCGCTAAACAATCCATTTCTAGGTGGATTGTTTCATGTATTCAGCTGTGTTATCAAAAAGTAAAAAAACCTTTATTTGCTAAGCCATGGGCGCACTCTACTAGAGGTAAAGTAGCTACTGGGGCTTAACTTCACAATGTCCCTACATCAGAAATCTGTAAGGCTGCTACTTGGAAGTCAGACCACACATTTACTAAGGACTGCTGCCTTGATACTGATGCTAGGGCAGATGCTCAGGTTGGACAGGCTCCACTTTGAAATCTATTTGCACAATAGTGCAGTTGTTCTCTGTTCTTCATTCGCTGGTGAGTTGTTTTAGGCATGGGCTTCTAAGAAGGAATAAAACCTTTTAGGAAAACTAAACAAAACAACTTTTTGTTGGTTTTGCTCCACCTCATAAAGGCAAACTAGGGAGCGCGCGCAGCGGCGAACCAAGATGGCTGCAACTTGAAGAGCTCCGTCCTGACGAGCAGCGCTCGTATACGAAGGGCAGACTCTGTGGCAGTGTTCTTTCATTAAAACGGCTGATTTCGCCGTCGAAAGGGTTCAGGCGCTAATGGGCATGTTTTTCCACTTCAAAATACCTTTTTTAGCATTTTTTGTCATTAAACCTGTTTCTGTGACCGGTGGCCGCCATTTTTTTTTCTACACATCGTTTTGTTCCCCTTTATCTTGCTGCAACATTGTGTCATGCCTTCATGGTTCCATTTCTGCTACAATATGGAATTACTTATTGGTTTTTTTCTTTTTTTCTCCCTACTTCTGATATCTTGAGCTGGAATACCCTAAATGCACCTACACAGTGACTTTTCCAAATTATCTCTGGTATAAAGGGTCCTAATTTCATCTGCATACTGCTAAAAAGGAGATATGCTCACTCATCTGATAGCTTTTGCGGCTGGATCTGCTCATATACTGTCTGGTAACCTCTTCCTTTGTGTTTTCACTAGACTTTCAATTTGCTAACTTTGGGCTCTTAACTTTAACGCCTCTGGTTCCAACCGGACTGGTCTCCCTTTCTCTGGCATTATATGGTTCAACTGACCGCTGCTTCTTACTGACCCTTTTTTCGTCAACATTATTCAGCGTTTTCAACAACTGCTCCTATTGTGCGTCAACTTTTTATTTATTTATTTTTATTTTTACATAAATCCTCCTGGGTGAACTCCTTCACAATGGAATCCTCACTTTGAACCAAAGCTCAAGGTACTTCTTCTGGTACTCGTAAGCACCTTGTGCATCTTCTTCTGGCAAACGCATTAAGAAAGATCATCCGTCCCCGTCCAAATCTCCGCTGCCTATTACCTTGGAGGACATCATGAAGGAACTGCGCCTCATCCACCCCTTCATGACAGATACAGCCACAACTCTTCAGAGGCTGGACAAAAAATGGTCCAGTCTTGACGCGAGACTTACAGATGTAGAACAAAAAGTTAGCGACGCTTAGGATGTTGTAGTCAAGGTCGCTAGCCATACCAAGGAGGTTGATCAGCTTAACACCTTGGCTGCTAGGGAGATTTTCCTGCTGTGCTGCAAACTCTTGATCCCCATTGTTCATGACAAGGTCAGCTCGTCATAAGCACACGACCAGTGTACTGCATGACGAGCTGAACTCGTCATGAGCATCGAAGGGGTTAAAAAGAAAAGACCTCAGAAGATTTGGAAAACCGAAATAGGCGCAATAACCTGCACATTTATGGTATTCCAGAAGGTTCTTAAGGGTCGGACATCATCCAATTCTTAAAGACTCAAGTCCTTCAAATTGTTGGCCTCCCTAAACACATGGATGTCAACATTCAAAGAGCCCATCTCCTTGGACCAAGGAATTCATCGCCTACTTCTAAGCCCAGAGGTATTATTGCTTACTTTCTCCTCTATTCAGATCTTATGACGATTCTTCATTCCGCCAAACAGCATAAGTAGATGCTCTGGTCTGGTCACAAAGTCTTCTTTACTCAAGATGTTTCTAAACCAACTGCTGCTCGACAAAAAGAATTCTTGGACTTAATACCTGCGCTGAGATCCATGAATGCTCGCTACGGCCGAATTCATCCTTGTTTTTTCAAAGTCACTTATAAAGAAAGGACCTTTAGCTTTGAAGATCCAGCAGACCTACGGAAGTTCATCCATACTCACAAAGGAGAACTTATGGAACTGAGCAAACCTTATTTGTTCTGTTAATTGCTTGTTGTCTTTTGCTGTCTAACCTTTCCCCTCATATTTTGTATTTTGTTGTAATGATCTCTCTGTTGTTTCCTCTTTCTTGTTTCACAAGTCACCCCTCTGCAGTCTTATTGTATACACATCCTATATGTATCATCCCGGTGTCTGTATTGTGAAATTTACTTCGCTGCCATTCCTTCCTCATTGTGTGGTAAGTTCCCTTCATTTGTCTTATTTGGTTACCGTTAGTCTTCGGACTCCTTATTACTTCTTTTAACTTGTCATCATTATTTTATTGGTAACCCTTTCTGTTTCCTTGTCTCTTGCTCTTGCGACTGTCTTGTTCCTCGCTGCCCTCCTCCCACATTAATGTCTCTTGGTGAAGTGTTATTTATGACTAAGCCACTCTGCTTTTTGTCATTCTTTTTTTGACTTCATCTCTTGGGGGATTCTTTTCCCCTGTTTTCGCCTCTTTTCTCGACTTCACCTCTTCTATCTTCCCTTCTTTTCCTTTCCTCTCCTTTCCCTGGATGTCTTTCTCCTTACCACTTTCTTCCCTCTCTTTCTGGCAATCTCTTTCCTATTTACGCTATTTAGCATTCTTCTCCTTTTTTAATCTTACCTGTGTTTCTCTATTACTTCCTCAATTTGCTCTTGTTCCTCTCTCTCTGGTGGTCATAGGGCTTAATCTTTTCCTCGTTAATTTTTTTCTGATATCCCTACATTCCCAACCCCTATTCTTTCTATTTGCAGCTCCTCTACTCCTTAACGCCTTCCCTCTATTCTTTGGTCTATCCTTCTGCAATTTTCAAAGATGAATGGCCTTGGTGTCATTTCTTGGAATGTTAAAGGTATTTGCAACCCTGTTAAGAAACAATGTGTTTTATCTCACTTAGCAAGATTAAAATGTCAAGTTGCACTATTACAAGAAACTCACCTTACGCTTAAAGATTTGTCTTCACTGCGCAAGTAATGGGTGAGTGAAGCTTTCTGCTCTCCGCTAGAGAATAATAAAAATTGTGTTATTATTCTGTTGCATAAATTGTTATCTATCCAGTTAAAAACTGAGCTCCAAATTTCTCATGGTAGATGGTTGTTTTTAGATGTTATTGTCAAGAATACAAAGTTATTTTTCTGCAATGTCTATGGCCCCACTGGGGTAGATCTAACTTTTTGGAATGATTTTTCCACGTTTCTTTCCTCTCATGTGACCGATGATTTAATTGTTGGTGGTGATTGCAATCAGCTCATGGACTCTTTTTAGATCGGAAATATCATGCCACATATGTACCCAATAAGATGCAAAAATCCTTTTACAAAGCCATCTCCTCCAGAGGCCTAATTGATTCCTGGAGGATCTCACACCCTGATACATTAGAATTCTCCTTTTTTTCTCTCGTACATGCATCACACTCTCGCATAGACTATATTTTCCTCACTCAACATACCTTTCAGTTCATGACCATCTCAGAAATTGGTTCTATCCTTATCTCAGACCATGACCCTGACATACTTGATATTGATTACCCCTCGCCCACCCCCATCTCTCGGCGCTGGCGCTTCAATAATTCCCTCCTCTTTGACCCCCAGTTTACTGAGCAATTCACTCTTTTCATGGAGGAATTTTTCCACAATATTCTTATCTCCACGTCTCGAATTCACTTTATTTGGGAGGCTTTTAAGGCTAATGCCAGTGGCTTCATATAGATTTCGTCTCTCGGAAGAAAAGAAAAAGCCGTCTCTCAGTCTTTTCATATTCTTAAACAAATGAAAGAGCTTGAACATCTTTTCTTCACCACTAATTCTCCTGATACTCTTTCATCCTTCATTCAAGCGAAGATACAATATAATAAATTCTCATGGGATTCTGCTTATAATAATCTCCTTACATTTAATGTGAAAATGTATGATGGACGCAATAAAGCAGGAAAATCACTTGCAAATTATCTCTAAATCCAAAAACAAAAATCCCAAATCACTGTTATTACCGATGTCCATGGCAATCGACATTTCACTGATGACAAGATTCTTGACTGCTTTGTCCATTATTACTCCTCTTTATATACTCCGGAATCTACCCCTTATTCAGCCCAAATTGATTCTTTTTTTCAAACTATTCCTAAATCTCCTGCAAGTCGCGCAGACCTCTCCTCTCTCGATGTGCCTATTTCTGAAAAAGAACTACTCCATGCTATTACTCTTCTTCCCAAGGATAAATCACCTGGTCCAGATGGCTTCACTGTTCACTTCTATTTTCATTTTAAGAACACTCTCTTACCACACCTATTTTCTTTGATTAATAATGTTCTTATTATGGGGGAATCCAAAGGTTCTTTTACACAGGTGATGTTATGTTTACTCCCCAAGAAAGATAAAGATCCATGTCTCTGTAAAAATTATCGGCCCATTTAATTGATAAACACATATTGCAAAGTATATGCAAACATTTTAGCCATTTGCATAAACAAAGTTATTCCTGATCTTATTAATATCCATCAAACTGGGTTTGTCAAGGGTAGATCTATTACGGACAACTCGAGAACCCTTCTTAATATCATTCACCTTGCTTCAGTTGGGATTTTATGTTCGTGCACTTAGGTGGCAGGGTTTTAGTCCCCACATCATTAATTATATTCACTTGTTATATTCTGCCCCCTCTACTTCCATTTGGTTAATGGTTCTCAATCTTCTTACTTTCCTCTTCATAGAGGTACCAGGCAAGGTTGTCCCTTGTCCCCCCTTCTTTTTACTTTAGCTTTAGAACCTTTCCTAGAAAAAATTTGACGCTCAACATCTTACACTGGTTTTTTATATAGGAAAAATTATATCAAATTCACTGCATATGCAGACGATATTTTACTTTATATTTCTAATCCAGTCACTTTTTTACCTGCACTCTTCTCTTTATTACAAGAATACTCCCTAGTCTCAGGCTACAAATTGAATATAGACAAATCTGAAGTCTTACTCCTTAATACATTTTGCCTTCCTCACATGTTCCATGGATCTGGTTTTACCTGGAATCCCAAAAATATCAAATGTTTAGGCATCCTATACACTAATAATATCAAAGACACTATTAAAATTAATCATAATGATATTCTCACTAAGGGGCCCATTAGGATAGCGGGCGGAAAACCACCCCGCCCGCCATGGAGGCGGAAAACAACCGTCCGCCATGGAGGCGGATGAACCGGCGGTCAAATTAGGATAGACCGCCACTACAGACCGACCGCGGCGGTAGCGGTGAAAATGAAACCGCCCGACGTGTGCGTGATGCCAAAACTCCAACCGCGGCGGTCGGAAAAGCAGCGGAAAAGAGAAAACCGTCCACAGGGAAAGCGGAGACACCGCACGGGAACTTACAATATCCCCGAGGGTGTCGCGGGCGGAACCGCCGACACCGACCGCCGCGGTCGCAGCCAGGAGTGAATGGGAGAAATGGCGGACAAGCAGCAGCAAAGCCACCGCAGCGGACGAACATGAAATACATGGCGGTCGATGTGAAAGCACGACAGTGATGCCAAATACTGCATAAACAAAGTAGCCCTGCCCCCAAAATATACAACAAACACACACAGATACATAAATTACTCTAACAAATATACAAAACTACAGAACCACACCCACAACACACCTGACAACCACAATCCAATTGGGCACACCCACACAGCTGAGTACAAAGCCACCCCCTCCACTCACCACAATCGTTTGCATCTTTCCAGAACAGAAGGCCATACACCACATCTGAGACGAGAGGCAAAATAGCACACCACACCCACCCACCACCACCATCAACACCACCATCACACCATCACAAACAAACCCCCAGCACACAACACACATCATCACCACACCCCTGCACCCACACACCCCTGCACCCACAAACACCTCAACCCCCACACACCATGACATCACAAAAAATGCCAAAATTCACCGAGAGTGAGTTGACAGTCATGGTCAACGAGATTGTGAGAGTAGAGCCACAACTATTTGGTAACCTAGTCCAACACACACCATTAGCCACCAGGACACAAATGTGGGAAAGGATAGTCCAAAGGGTGAATGCAGTTGGGGCCACCCCAAGATCCAAGAAGGAGATCATGAAGCGGTGGCATGATCTCAAGAGGGTTGTCAAGGAGAAGAGGAGCAAGAACTGGACTCTGGCAAACGTGACTGGCAGTGGCCCTCCCATCCCACAGAAGACATTCACACCATGGGAGGAGAAGGTGCTTGCCATCCTGCTACCTGAGAGTCTCACAGGAGTAGCGGGGGGGGCGGAGGCTGGTAAGTACAGACAAATGTTTAACACCACATTGAGATTTACCTCCTTGCAATACCCAACCACCAATACACTGTCCATCCCTACCCAACACGTAGCCAAGCAGTCTGCTGAGGAGGCCTGTATGGGGGAGGAAGGTCAGTACAACAACTCACACCATAGCCCCTGGCCCACACCCCAGCAGCATGGAGGCCTCCCACACCCAGGAGCAAGTGTCAGCCATTGCACTGTTTAACAAACAAACTTACAGGTAGGTAGCCATCTTCATTTGGAGGGTGTTTGTGGGTGGGAGGCCTGTACCACTACTCCCAGCATGCCCCCTGGCCCACAGCCCAGCAGCAGGGAGGCGTCCCACACCCAGGAGCAAGTGTATTACATTGCACTGTTTAACATACAGACCTACAGGTTGGTAGCCATCTTCACTGGGAGGGTGTGTGATGGGAGGCAGGGAGGGAGGCCTGCACTAACTACAACCAACATTCCCCCTGGCCCACAGCCCAGCAGCATGGAGGCCTCCCACACCCAGGAGCAAGTGTCAGCCATTGCACTGTTTCACAAACAAACTTACAGGTAGGTAGCCATCTTCACTTGGAGGGTGTTTGTGGGTGGGAGGTTTGTACCACAACTCCTAGCATGCCCCCTGGCCCACAGCCCAGCAGCATGGAGGCCTCCCCCACCCAGGAGCAAGTGTCAGCCATTGCACTGTTTAACAAACAAACTTACAGGTAGGTAGCCATCTTCACTTGGAGGGTGTTTGTGGGTGGGAGGCCTGTACCACTACTCCCAGCATGCCCCCTGGCCCACAGCCCAGCAGCATGGAGGCCACCCCCACCCAGGAGCAAGTGTCAGCCATTGCACTGTTTAACAAACAAACTTACAGGTAGGTAGCCATCTTCACTTGGAGGGTGTTTGTGGGTGGTGGGAGGCCTGTACCACTACTCCCAGCATGCCCCCTGGCCCACAGCCCAGCAGCATGGAGGCCTCCCCCACCCAGGAGCAAGTGTCAGCCATTGCACTGTTTAACAAACGAACTTACAGGTAGGTAGCCATCTTCACTTGGAGGGTATTTGTGGGTGGGAGGCCTGTACCACTACTCCCAGCATGCCCCCTGGCCCACAGCCCAGCAGCAGGGAGGCCCCCCCACCCAGGAGCAAGTGTCAGCCATTGCACTGTTTCACAAACAAACTTACAGGTAGGTAGCCATCTTCACTTGGAGGGTGTTTGTGGGTGGGAGGCCTGTACCACTACTCCCAGCATGCCCCCTGGCCCACAGCCCAGCAGCAGGGAGGCCTCCCACACCCAGGAGCAAGTGTAATACATTGCACTGTTTAACAAACAGACCTACAGGTTGGTAGCCATCTTCACTGGGAGGATGTGTGATGGGAGGCAGGGAGGGAGGCCTGCACTAACTACAACCAACATTCCCCCTGGCCCACAGCCCAGCAGCATGGAGGCCTCCCACACCCAGGAGCAAGTGTCAGCCATTGCACTGTTTCACAAACAAACTTACAGGTAGGTAGCCATCTTCACTTGGAGGGTGTTTGTGGGTGGGAGGTTTGTACCACAACTCCTAGCATGCCCCCTGGCCCACAGCCCAGCAGCATGGAGGCCTCCCCCACCCAGGAGCAAGTGTCAGCCATTGCACTGTTTAACAAACAAACTTACAGGTAGGTAGCCATCTTCACTTGGAGGGTGTTTGTGGGTGGGAGGCCTGTACCACTACTCCCAGCATGCCCCCTGGCCCACAGCCCAGCAGCATGGAGGCCACCCCCACCCAGGAGCAAGTGTCAGCCATTGCACTGTTTAACAAACAAACTTACAGGTAGGTAGCCATCTTCACTTGGAGGGTGTTTGTGGGTGGTGGGAGGCCTGTACCACTACTCCCAGCATGCCCCCTGGCCCACAGCCCAGCAGCATGGAGGCCTCCCCCACCCAGGAGCAAGTGTCAGCCATTGCACTGTTTAACAAACGAACTTACAGGTAGGTAGCCATCTTCACTTGGAGGGTATTTGTGGGTGGGAGGCCTGTACCACTACTCCCAGCATGCCCCCTGGCCCACAGCCCAGCAGCAGGGAGTCCCCCCCACCCAGGAGCAAGTGTCAGCCATTGCACTGTTTCACAAACAAACTTACAGGTAGGTAGCCATCTTCACTTGGAGGGTGTTTGTGGGTGGGAGGCCTGTACCACTACTCCCAGCATGCCCCCTGGCCCACAGCCCAGCAGCAGGGAGGCCTCCCACACCCAGGAGCAAGTGTATTACATTGCACTGTTTAACAAACAGACCTACAGGTTGGTAGCCATCTTCACTGGGAGGGTGTGTGATGGGAGGCAGGGAGGGAGGCCTGCACTAACTACAACCAACATTCCCCCTGGCCCACAGCCCAGCAGCATGGAGGCCTCCCACACCCAGGAGCAAGTCTCAGCCATTGCACCCTGCACACTCACCTTACAGGTATGTAACAACCGTAATTCTTCATCAAGTGTGTGTGTAGAAATCAAATAACTATTGGACGCAATGCATTGACATTCAACCTGTATGACTCCATGATGTCACTCTGCACTATGAAATGTAACACGGTGTTGCCATGAATTGTCCAACTGATGACAGCATATATAACAAGTGTACAGACAGATGA
Organism: Lissotriton helveticus; assembly: GCF_964261635.1. Lineage (NCBI taxonomy): Eukaryota > Metazoa > Chordata > Amphibia > Caudata > Salamandridae > Lissotriton > Lissotriton helveticus. The sequence goes on along the minus strand of NC_136067.1, from coordinate 344,717,080 downwards.
TGATACGCAGATGACGGAAACACTGACCACTCCCCATCTACTCCACAGGTGATGAAGAACTCACTGCTGGGGACCACACCAACGACCAGCAGAGCCAGTCTCCACCTCCGGCACATGGACTCACAGATGTGGACTCCCAGGACAGTTTGGACGATGAGATCCAGTCCGGCCCTTCTGGTGTGCCACAGACCCAGAGGTCCCAGGCCCCCATCCTTGCCAACACCACCTCTGCTGCAACAACAACGCAGCAGACCCCTGCTGTCACGGCCTCTGCCTCCACCGCAACCACCACCGCCGCCACTGCCACCAACACCACCACTACCACCAGTACCACCTGCAGCACCCTCCCTGTCCCTAGGGATGACTAGCCCACAGCAACACCTGTGGAGGGCAGGGAGGCAGTGCGTGGCGCACCAGTGGCGAGGGAAGAGGTCCGTGGCAGCAGAGCAGGTGGGAGGGCCAGGGTAAACACCAGACCTCGGGAGGAGTGGACACCATCCCTGGACCACTTCACCAGAGTTGTGGAGGCGTACCAAGAGGTCCAGGGACAAAGTGGCTGGTCGGATGAACTATTAAGGGAGCTCATCCTGCTGATGAGGTCCATCGATAACCGCCTGGGACAGATGGTGGACCTCATGGGCCAGCAAGTGGCGTTGCAGAGGGACAGGCCTGTGTCCCAACCACCACCTCCGTCCCCTCCTGTTGTGCAGCAGGATGACAGTCCACCATCCTCCCCTGCGCCAACAGAGAGGGGCGAGTCCTCTGACGCTGCTGGCCATTCAGCAGGCCCCCCACTGCCAAAAAGATCTAGGGGGCGTCCAAAGAAGAGCCTGGGAGTCTCTGGAGGAAAAGCACCTGCCACACGCCAGTCACGGAGCCTGCCGTGAAGACAACCCTCTCCCCAACGGCATTCACTGTTTGGACTGTCTTTCCCCACATTGCCTTGGCAATGGCACCTGTCTGTTGGACTGGGTCACCACATCCATGTGGTGTCTACTCTTGCATCTCTGCGACCATGACTGTCAACTCACTGCTCATTCCCCACCTTCCTGTAAATATTCCCGCACTATTCACATGTCCACTCCGAAAATAAAATACCTGACACTCCAGATTTTGTGTAGTGAATTCTTTAGTGCAGTATTAACATTGTTGATAATGTCCATGATGTGTAAACATGATGTACAGTATGCAGGGCAGGAACACTCTGTAGCACCTAGGGACACACAACAGAACTACAGTCACTGCTCTCATCGTGGCAACACACACAGATCACTGCTTCAAAAATATATTAAATATCACAGGCATACTACACATTGCCTAGCAGATACGCACAAATACGGTCCAGCATACATCTCCGTACGTAACGTCAATTCCACCAATACCATACATAGGTGACAGAACATGTGGCTATCGGGAACATCTGCGCACATCCATTCACAACAAAAGCAACCACACCAGAGTATGTACACGTTGTAACTTATCACACACCTTCAAGTGAAGTAGCGTTGGATTAGCTGCTGGCGTAGGTCAACTCCTTCCTCCTCTCCACTGTCCTCATCACTCGATTCTGGTCCCTGAGCAGGTTGTGGCCTTGGTTCCTCACCATCGTCCAGAAGCAGGGGGACACCCTTGTGGATGGCCAGGTTGTGCAGCATACAGCATGCCACAACGATCTTGCACACCTTCCCAGGCGAGTATGCGAGTGCGCCTCCGGTCCTGTCAAGGCACCGGAACCTTGACTTCAGCAGGCCGAAAGTCCGTTCGATGACCCGTCGTGTCCTGCCATGGGACTCATTGTAGCGGATGTCTGCTGGTGTCTGGGGATTCCGGAGTGGGCTCAACAGCCATGGCCTACTGGGATATGCAGAGTCACCTGTGAATGACAAACACACATTGGCAATGTTGTACGGCCACAGTAAAGCCAGTGACACACAGCACGTGATAGCAGTAGTGATACTCACCCACAATCCAGGCACGTTCGGGATGCAGATTCTCCATCATCCGTGGCACCATGCTGTTCCTCATAATGTACGAATCATGGGCCAAACCGGGATACTTTCCACACACATGTGATATTGTCATGTCCGCAAGGCACACCACCTGCACATTCATGGAGTGGTAGTGTTTGCGGTTCCGATAAATGTGCTACGTCGCCTACGGTGCCACCAGAGCTACATGGGTGCAATCTATGGCACCAACTACATGTGGGATGCGCCCAAGTGGATAGAAGTCCCCCTTAACGGCAGCTGATTCACGTCCCCTGGGGAAATGTATGTAGCGATTGTGATATATCATCATGGCCTCAAGTACATCCCTCAGCACCATGCTGAACATGGGCTGCGACATCCCCCCAGCGTTAGCCACGGTCTCTTGGAAGGAACCAGTCGCAAAGAAGTGTAGTGCTACCATCACCTTGTAGGTGGGTGTGAATGCCGTAGGATAGTGACGGCGAGGCTGCAGGTGGGGCTCCAATAGGTCACACACGATCTTCAATGTTGGTCTGTCCAACCTGAATTTCCTGATGATTGCCTCATTCTCCATGTCCTCAAGCACAGTCAACTGACGTAGGAGATTTGGCCTCCTTCTAGTTGAGGAGTAAAATGAATAGGTCAGTGACGAGATGGCCATAGCACAAAGCATCAATGATGTAATGGGAAAAGAACAAGGGCCAGAGAGATGCATGGCACATCTGGTTACATGGCTGGCCAATAGCTACACACAGAGGGCAGGCCTCTCCAGTGACAATACCCAAGTGACAGTAACACATCGGGGAATGTGAATGCGGATATAATGGTTGAACATTGGACATGTGCAGACATGGTGCAACAAGACCCGCCAATGTAATGTGACTTAACATGTCTGTCATACCCATCTGCTGTACCTGCCACACCTCAATGCATCAGGTACATTCTGCAACCATTCATTAACACAATGATCACAGTAGCAGGGACACTTCCGGTTGTGTGCATGATCAGTTGTGAATGCACAAGTCAGGAACGATACAATGCAGTGACACCAGCCAGGTCAAGGTCTGCACTGACCACCAACACATTAAACGTCATGACATCAATGTAGAGCACCTGACGTCTGTCAATCATCATCAGCCATCAAAACCCTTACTTAAAATAGCAGAAACACAGGCAAAAGTGGCTCACAATGAACGTGCGTCCTCCTGTGGATGACATGGCTGTGTGGCATCGTGTGTGCAATGATGTGCCCTACAACATGTAGCTGCAGGGTGCTGATACAGTGTCCAGGATTGACATACACAGCAATGTGTACTAAAATGGCAGTACCTACCGCCGGGCCCCGGCGGTGTGACCCCAGCACCACCCAGCCAAGGTAGCCATTGGCACATGGACTTGTGTACATGGCGGTGGGTATGCTCCGCCGCATGAGTCGCGGTACCTACCGCCGGCCCCGGCGGTGTGACCCCAGCACCACCATCTACCCAGCCAAGGTAGCCATTGGCACATGGACTTGTGTACATGGCGGTGGGTATGCTCCGCCGCATGAGTCGCGGTACCAACCGCCGGGCCGCGGCGGTGTGACCCCAGCACCACCATCTACCCAGCCAAGGTAGCCATTGGCACATGGACTTGTGTACATGGCGGTGGGTATGCTCCGTCGCATGGGTCGCGGTACCTACCGCCGGCCCCGGCGGTGTGACCCCAGCACCACCATCTACCCAGCCAAGGTAGACATTGGCACATGGACTTGTGTACATGGCGGTGGGTATGCTCCGCCGCATGAGTCGCGGTACCTACCGCCGGGCACCCGCTGTGCGTCACCGCCGTGTAGCATTGCAAGCAGCCAATGGCATGGATGATCGCGGTGGCATGATGCAGATTTGAAAATCGCGGAAGCTGTGCTCCGCTGCCGCGGAGACGGTCATTGGATGCTTTTGAATGATGCACCATCGCGGTAGCGCACCCCGGGCACCCGCGGAGCGTCACCGCCGTGTAGCCTTGCAAACAGCCAATGGCATGGATGATCACGGTGGCATGATGCAGATTTGAAAATCGCGGAAGCTGTGCTCCGCTGCCGCGGAGGTGGTCATTGGATGCTTTTGAATAAGGCAGACCCGGACAATCAATTGTATCAGCTTTTAAGCTTCCTAACGACCCCAGGGGACTATAAATCTGTGGGAGTGAGCCTCACATTCCCACTGCTCACAGAGCCTGCTGCCTGGGGCCCTGTCCTGCTGCTTCACGAGCCAGCTGCTTGGGACCCTGTCCTGCTGCTTCAAGAGCCTGCTGCCTGGGACCCTGTCCTGCTGCTTCAAGAGCCTGCTGCCAGGGACCCTGTCCTTCTGCTTCAAGAGCCTGCTGCCTGGGACACTGTCCTGCTGCTTCAAGAGCCTGCTGCCTGGGACCCCTCACAACTCACTTCCGCCACAGGTCTGCCATATCCACAGGGATGTTGAGAACAGATAAGATCCGTGCCAGTCCATTCACGAGTGAGGAGCTGGATGTCCTTGTGAACGAGGTGCTGGCACAGTACCCACGCCTGTTTGGTGGCCCCAATGTCGAGGTAAGTCACCATGAAGGGAGCAGTAGGGCAGGGTGGTGTCAGACGTGTAGTCATGATGCTGCAGTATGTGCTTTTGGATGTGGGCTGCTGACAAACACTGACAGACAAGCTGTTTCCAGGTCGTGGGAGTGTGTGTGTTGCATTGTGACTCTGTCCTAGGCCTGTACTTGTATGTGTGAGTGGGTTGTGCTACTTTTTCGGACAGACATAACCAACGGTTGTTAGCCTTGTAGATGGCAGGACAGTGTACGCTTGTGATGACATTTCAGAGTGCCCCTGTAGTCATAGTCAGTGTGACCCACAGAGTAGGTTCAGTGGCTGCACAGCCACACATTGAACATCAGCCAACTTACATGCTACAGTTGCTTCACACTGATTAGTGGATATGCCCCATCAGTGTCCTGTACAATTTCTGAATTACACAGTGCTGTCGATGCATTTGTGTTGAAGCATCATGCTTTAGTGTGATTATCATGGAGACTAGGAACCTCAATGTGTGCATGCATTCACTAATGTTCATGCCATGCAGAGTGGCCTTGTGAGGGTACCCCCAGTTCTGGAGGGAGGGAGGTTACTGTAAGTCCCGAGACAGTGTATGTCTGCTGTACTGATAGATGCTGACATATGATATTGTGTAATTGTACATTTGGCCTTCTTCACTCTCATACCTGCAGCTCAAGGTACACCAACGTAAGGCTGTCTGGAGGGCCATAGCAGCAAAGGTGCGAGCCCTGGGGGTATCAAACAGACGACACACACACACTGTCACAAGAGGTGGGACGACATCAGCCGGCTGGCTAAGCAAGTGGCAGAGATGACCTTGGGGATGGTACCACGCACAGGGCGTGTGGCCCGGCGCACAATGACTCCGCTGATGGGACGCATACTGGCAGTGACCAATCCAGACCTGGATGCACGTCTGAAGGGGCATCAGCAGCAAGACAGAGATGGTGAGTATCCGGGGAGGGAGATTTTGTCTGGGAGTGGATGCATGTGTAGAGGGCCTGTGGCAGCGGTGACACATGTGATGTGCGTGTGCTGACATGCTGTGATATGTGATGTGAGTGGCAACTGTGATGTGTGTCTGTATGAGGCATTGGACCACCATGGCCTTACTGTGCTGCTCCTGCCTGCAGTTTTCAGTCCTTGACAGATTTTTGGTGTCCACATGGTCACTCTTCTTTGTGATGGTGGGTGGAGTCGATATTCTGCCGTACTGCTGTGTCCACTTAATGAGTGTGACACCATGTCTGTCCACTTTGCATGCACCATGATGTTAGAGGCCCACACATCTGACGACAATGTGAACCCTGATTGGCACATGGTGATTGTAATGGCCTTTTTGGCAATGTGGCATGTGTAGTCAATACAGGTGTGTGTGGTCCCATCTGATTCCCTTTTGGGCTGTAATTGGTGATGTGTGTTGTGGCTACATCATGTCCATGGGGCAGGTCAATGTGGGCTGGGGGAACACCATCCATGGGCCGGGTGTAGTGCTGTGTGGCATCGACATTGCTCCACTCCTGGCTGTTTGTCCGCATGACAGGCACTGTTGTGGTCTATATAGTGTGTAGCTGCACAGTGATTGGAGGGTGTGGTGATTACCATGTAGCTTTAGGCCTCTCATGTGCTGCATTGATCTGATATCGTGTGACCAGATGATGACACTTACACAACCCTGTTTCTCTCACTAATGCAGATTCGCAAGACACCACGGCGGAACATGATCCTGAAAGTGGTGGCGAGACCAGCACGACAGCGGCAGCAGAGCAAAGTGAGACTGAGCCAAGTGACACTGACCACACCAGCGCTACTGAGGGTGACATGAGTATGCATGAGGAATCTGTGGCTGAGACACAGAGTACCACTTCATCTGATGGCAGGGGTGATGCGTCCCTGTTAGCAGCCACAGGGGATGGGGAGTCTGCTGCAGCATCTGACAACCAGCAGCCACTGCCCAGCCTCCCATCCACTTCCTCTGGGGCTGGCCGTATCCGTGTCACTAAGAGGGGACGTGTAACATTCACACATGGCACCGCTGCCCCTGCACCTGTCCCCCCTGCTGCCCTCAGTGCAGAGTGCGTAGAGCTCCTGCGCCAACTTTGCGTGGGACAGACCGCCCTGCTCAATGCCTTCAGTGTCCACGATAACAAATTAGGCCAGGTTCTGGCATTCATGGAGGGCATAAACTCTGACGTGGGTGGGCTACATCGTACACTCCAGTCATTGTCAGCAACAGTCACGTCAGCCCTCCAACAGGCACATGCTCCCATTGCAGCTCAGGTGCCTGTGACGTCCACCCAGTCAGTGGCCACATCAGATGACAGTGACCACTTGGGACCTACATCAACAAAACTATACAACACTAGGAGCACAGGTCAGACCCAAAGCAAACAATCCCGTCCACATACTCCATCCCCAAAGAAGAGCAGGGCCCCCCCAATATGCACAGACAAGGTGAAGTCACAGAAGAGCAAGGCCAGAAGATCATTGTGGCAGACATCAGGCTCACATGCTGCAGAGGCATCACAAGAAATTGACTCAGCTATGCCCACAGAGGATGTGTGGGATGTCATGGCTACACCTGGGGAGAGCACAGGGACACAACCACCCACCACATCAACCCCAGAACAAAGTACATCGAGGCAGGTGGAGGAGAGCCCTGTTGTGACCAGCCCAGTCATTGTGGCAGAGGAGACCCCTGTTGTGACCAGCCCAGTCATTGTGGCAGAGGAGACCCATGTTGTGACCAGCCCAGTCATTGTGGCAGAGGAGACCCCTGTTGTGAGCAGCCCAGTGATTAAGGCAAGGGAGGGCAGTGTTGTGTCCAGGCCAGTGACTCAGGTAGAGGAGGTCAGTGTTGTGAGCAGCCCTGGCAAGAAGGGACAGGAGTGCACTGTAGACACCACCCCTGGGGGAAGTGGGAATGTGGTCACTGTAGGGGGTACACCTTCCCGAGAGGGTAAGGTGGTCCGGAGGCGTAGCCAGCCCAAGCGTACAGCAGGATCAAGCACTTCTCCAGAGGGTGTGCCAGTGTCTGCCCCTGATGTGGGACAGTTGGGATGTGTGCCAGCGGTGTCAACGCCACTTCCCATCAACCCCATGACAGGGAAGCAATTTCATATTCCGAAAAAGTGGAAGGGCACCCCTCCAACCTCTCCCACCCACACTGTGTCAAGGGTGAGCATGACTCCACCTCCACGTGCCACGGTGCCACCTGGTCCGCACAGCCCTCCACCTTGCAGGCCCTCTGTTATTACCACATCACATGTCCCTCTGTCACACCAGTCAAGTGGACCTGCAGTCCCTGACACACAGCCAGGTCCCACTCCACATGACAGCCAGGAGTGAGTTGTCAACACCCTCATAAGCCTGTGCCACATAGAGGTGTGCTAGTCAAGACCATTGTTTGCGATCTGGGTGTGTTGCTGGCCCTGTTGCTCTGATGTGCTGTACTCACCCCTGCCAAAGACTCTGGGCCTGTTGCTCTGATGTGCTGTACTCACCCCTGACCTGCCAAGGACTCTGGGCCTGTTGCTCTGATGTGCTGTACTCACCCCTGCCCTGCCAAGGACTCTGGGCCTGTTGCTCTGATGTGCTGTACTCACCCCTGCCAAAGACTCTGGTCCTGTTGCTCTGATGTGCTGTACTCACCCCTCCCCTGCCAAAGACTCTGGGCCTGTTGATCTGATGTGCTGTACTCACCCCTGCCAAGGACTCTGGGCCTGTTGCTCTGATGTGCTGTACTCATCCCTGCCAAGGACTCTGGGCCTGTTGCTCTGATGTGCTGTACTCACCCCTGTCAAAGACTCTGGGCCTGTTGCTCTGATGTGCTGTACTCACCCCTGCCAAGGACTCTGGGCCTGTTGCTCTGATGTGCTGTACTCACCCCTGCCCTGCCAAAGACTCTGGGCCTGTTGCTATGATGTGCTGTACTCACCCCTGCCCTGCCAAGGACTCTGGGCCGGTTGCTCTGATGGGCTGTACTCTCCCCTGCCATGGACTCTGCAGTTCATGTTTGTGTTTGATCTGCGCATAGTCTCAACCATTTGTACATGATTTTGTGGATTGCTGTTGTCTACTAAAGTTGTACTGCTACATCTCTGCAATATGTGAATAAATACAGTTGCTTCTGGTGTGTTTTCTCAGTCTCCTTGCTGATTAAAGTCCTTTCCTTGTTTGCATTTGCTTGACTGAGTACCATGATCTATTTTAGAGGTCACCATTGCAAGGCTCTTTGTGGCCATCTGATTTTTAGACAGGGGTGACAGGGTCTTCAGTCCGTTCTGGCCCTGCTGATGTTGTACTCTGTGATGGCTATTTTACAGGCCATGCAGTTTTCTTGTTGGTGGTTTGCTTGTGCTGCATACACTGTTCACAGGTCACCTTGGGGGACACTGGCAGCACAGGGTGTGCAGCTGTTCAGTGGTGTTGTAGCTGTCTGTGATGTCATGAGGTATGTGTGTGTTTTCCTTTCTGTGTGCCCAGGCGTGTATGTGTATGGTCATCTTGTGTTGGCCCTTAGTCCTGGTGACATGGCTTACATGGCATTTGTGATGTTGGGTGTAGCAGAGGGGGCAGTGTGAAGGGGGTTAGTTTGTAGTGTATGTATGTGTACCCCTGTATGGTGTGAGACACACATGTCAGCCAGGAGTTGTATGCCTGTTGTTCCTTTTGTCTTACCCTGTGTGGATGATTGTATGCAATTGTGTGGGCTGTAGGGAGTGCACTGGTGTTGTGTGTTCCTTGTCAGCCAATCCTGCTGTGCCTGTGTCCCTGGTTGTGTGTTGCAGTGTGTGTGTAGTGTGCTTGTTGTTTCAGTGCTTGTTGGTGTGCATGGGGGTGAACGGGATAAGCACCTGGCTTGTGACTAGCTCGGGTGGGGTGCAGTGTTGTTTGGGGTGGTGTGTCCATGTGATGTTTGTGCCATGCCCATGCCTTGGTGTGGCCCTGCCTTCTGCATAGTGCGCATGTGTTGACCGCGGCGGTGACGTGTCCGTGACCGTGACGTTGCTGCAGGTTGGCGGATGTTGTGTGTTCCGGATGCCGTGGGGTGTCTTGTTGTGAGGTGGGTGATGTGTGGGTACACATGTGGATGTGTTGTGCCCCCCAGCAGGATGCCAGTGTTGTGCGTGGGCCCTGTGTCGACATGTGTGTTGTGTGGTGCATATGTGTGGTGGCGTACCGGCGGCGGCGTCCGCGGCGGCCCATCTGGCGATAGTGTTGCAGCAGGTACATGACCGGATGCATGTGGAGGGCTGGGTCCATGGGGTTCATGTCGGGTTTCGGCGTTCGTGCTCCGCTGTCGACTTTCCGCCTGCTTCAGCTGTGCAGTGTCTCCGCTGCGGTGGGTCTGCTTGTTTGGGCCATCCTAATTTGTCGAGCGGGGCCGACGTCATCGGGCACGGCGGAGGGTCTCAATTGGCTCCCACCGCCGCGGTGGCGGGCGCACCTTGATGGCGGAGCGCGGCGCTTCGCGGCGGACGGGAAATGACCAGTGTTTACCTATCCTAATGTGGCGGACGTGAGTTCCGCTGCTCGCGGGCGGAAAAAGCTGTTTTTCCACCCCGCCACCACCGCGGTGGTGCCACCGCCCGACATCCTAATGGACCCCTTAGCTTTCTTCACTCATAGACTGATGGTCTCCCTTATGTTTTTTCCTGGTGGGGGAGATTAGCCACTATTAAAATGATGCTTCTACCTATTGTTAATTTTCATCTTTCAACTTCCCATTTCTCTCCCTCTCTACTTTTTTACTCTTATTAACCGCACTCTTATCAAATTTTTATGGAATAATCGCAAAGTTAGGATTTTTCTTTCTCATCTCCAACAACCTAAAGATCTGGGTGGGGTTAACTTTCCTAACTTTACTCGCTTTCACTCTGCCTTTACCCTAAAACAAATTTGGCCTCTCTTAGTAGATTCCTCCCCTCTTCCTTTGACAGCTTGGAGCACAATAGAACTAGCGCAAATTTCACCTTTCTCTTTTCTTACTGCCACTCGCTTATCTCAACCTCCTAAGCGTTTTCTCACACCCACATTCAAACACTCAAAAGCACTTGCCACATCTCTTTTTCGCTCTTTTTTATCACAAGATCAATTTCATTCTCTTACTCCGATTTGGTATAACAAACCCTTAAAGATGAACAATAAAGCGCTTTTTTGGAAAGAGTGGATTGATAAAGGCGTTATTCTTTACGATAGTCTTCTTAAAGATGGTTCTTTGAGGGATTTCTCTGATATCCGTACATCCTTTCATTTGTCCAACAAATACTCCTCCCAATATCCCCTGCTTAGGCAAGCCCTGTCCTCTCTCATATCCCAGAACAGTTCCCTATCCACCATTGTCCCATCAGATTCCCCTCAACCTGACTTCACTACTCCTTTCAAAGTTGCTGCTATTTACAAATTACTTTCCCGCCCCATTACAGATCGGTTCAAATCTAAACTTGAGCTTATCTGGGAAAAGGATTTATTACAAGAATTTTCCTTTTCAGTTTGGGACTCTATTTGGCTTAAAATTCACACTGTTTCTCGTTCTGCCAGTACCATACTAACTTAATTTATTTTTTTACAATAGGCTCTTTTTTACTCCCTCTGATTTATTTAAATTTAAAGCCTCTGATTCTAAGAAATGTTGGACCTGATAGTGATATTCTCCATATGTTTTTTCATTGTCCATTGGTCAAATCCCTTTGGTCTCATATTTGGTTTAAACTGAATGATATTGTAAGTACGAACCACCCCTTTGACATCGTTCACATTTTTCTGGGTGGCTCCTCTCCCATTTGGAATGTTCAATGCAATGTTCGGAAATGTATAGATTTCTACACAGCTATTTCTTTGCAGATAATCACAACGAATTGGAAAGATACTTCGAAGATCTCTTATAATGCTTGGTGGAATCTGTTGTGTCATCATCATAGACTAGACCGTGCTTTTGCTAATACTGTACCTCTGTTATGGTTACCATTTACTAATTTCCTTTCCAGACATGTTTCATGAATTTCTCTATTACCTATGTGCTTGATTGCCTTTTTCTTTTCTTTTTTCCTTTCCTCCCCCCTTCTTCTCTTCCTTTCCTCTCTTTTCTCACCACAAAATACCCTTAAAATGCATTTTTTCTTGGTACAGATTCTAATTTCCCTCTTGGGATTTGTTGTCTTTCTCATATATTGTGTAACCTGTTAATCTATTCTAATGCTTCCTGTAATGTAATACTGTTTTACATGGTTTATCTTATTCAATAAAGCTTTCTAAACTTAAAAATAAAGGCAATCCAATCTCAAAATCAGGCATTGCAAGGTAGATAGTTAAGTGCATTAGAATATGCTACATTAAAGGCAAACCCATATTACCAATTTCCACTAGTGCACACTCTAAACGCAAAGTAGGGGGTTTGATGGCATTCCCAGGAAACATACCCATAGATGGCATCTGAAAAGCTGCAACATGGTCTACACCACACACACTCACAAAACATAATTGAGCCAGGCAGTTTTACGAACACTATTTTAAACTAATGCAACTGCTTTATGGGCTATGCTAAAGCACATGATCTACAGCTCCTATGCCTCAAACAGAAAATGCTACTTACCAAATATGCATCTGTTCTAGGCATATATAGAGCTGTAGAGTCATATGCACCAACCAACCGGCCCGGGAGCCTGTACCTGTTGCATTTACTTACATATATATATATATTCACTGAAAAAAACATAGGTTTCAGACACGTTATAGTTAGGAATTAGCATTCAAAAAACCTTAGAAATTCACTGAGGAAACCATAGGTTTCAGCCACGTTATAGTTAGGAATTAGCATGTAAAAAACCTTAGAAATTCACTGAAAAACCATAGGTTTCACACATGTTATAGTGAGCTGGACATTTCACTCATACAAAACCATTGAAATTCCCCCATTATAGTTTGTTTAGCTAACTATAACTCGCGCACCCGCAATGCACTGCTGATGACGTCACATATTACATCACTCATGACATGTTCAGTGACATCACTCATGACTTTTTAAATGCTAATTCCTAACTATAAGGTGTCTGAAACCTATGGTTTTTTCAGTGAATTTCAAAGGTTTTGTAAATGATAAATATTAAATATATTAATTAATATGTTTCTTTATTTTTATACTAATTTCTTACTTTTTAATATAAATATTTATATTTATTTTATTTTTTAAATTATATTTCATATTCTTATTGAAAAATAATAACAAAACTAAATTGCAAATTATTTTTTTGATTAATTATTTGTTTCCCAATATATTAAAATTGAATTCTATATAATTCCTTTCTCATTTATTTTTTGGATAAATGTACCATACGCGTACGGAAACGGAATGACACCAAATTGGGCAGAGAGGTAGATTTCAGTTTGCAGATTGTGCTTTTTGTTAAATGGTGTAAATCTGTTTAGTACTTTCTGAGAAAACCCCTATAGACTATGCATGTAGAGTTCTATGCAAACTTGTCTTTTATATCTTCAATTCCCCTATCTGTATTCTTACACTTCCAGTAAACACTATCACACTTCTGTTTCAGTATTGTACTGACCATACAGCACTATGTGTTTAACTATACACTGTTCTAAAAGAATCCATTCACTACATTAAAACACTAATCAGCAGATCTACAATAAGTAGTACATCCCCAGAGATATGCCAGTTATTGTGTACTGTGATATGACCTCCTTCTGGCACAGGGATTTATAATGTGATGCACCTTCCAGATGTGTCACATTGTAAATAGTACACACCATGGCACATCTTTTGCTCCAAAAAAGAAGGAGAGAACTCTGGGTAGTTCTCCAGTTTAGGTGGAAAGCAGCTCTTGTTAGAGCACTCTCAACACCAGTGACACTCTAGATCTGCTCACCTCAAATGTCTGTTTTTCTATCAAAGTCTTTAAGCATTGGATTAGCAAAGTGTCATCCACACCGAGATAGAAAAAGACAAAGGGGCAGATTTATGATGACTGGCGCATCCCCAGGGATGCGCCAGTCATCCTGCGCCGCTGCTCCGCCACCCATGGTGCGCCGCATTTACAATGCGGCGCACCATGGGGCAAAAATGGCACAGATGCGTGACGCATCTGTGCTGAAAAGGTGGCGCATTGCTGGAGCTGCGTCGCAAGCGCCACGCAGCTCCAGCAAGGCTCGGGGGTGCCCCATCTCCACAATGCTGCGTCAAGACCTACTCCTGCTTCAAGCAGGCGCAGGCTTTTGACGCAGTATTGTCCTGAAAGTGACTGAGTGAAATCCTATAGATTTCACTCAGCCACTTTTGCGAGGCGCACCTGCCCCGGAACGCCCACCCTGCGCCGGAACGCCTCCTGATGGCGCAGGGCTTTACAACGTGACGCATCTCCTAGATGCGTCACGTTGTAAATAGGGCGCATTGCTTGCGCCGCCATTGCGTCAAATAAAGTGACGCACCGGCGGCGCAAGGCCTTCATAAATCTGCCCCAAAGTCTTTTGCCATTTCTACAGCAAAGTCTTTAAGCATAGGACTACCACAGTGCTGTCCTTGCCGAGCTGTAAAATGACAAAAGCCATTTATCACTCAGGTACAGTATTACAGCTTTGAAATGGTAAAATACCAACTCAAGCCAAACTGAAATGAGTAAAAGCAACCCCTGACACAGTGGTGTTGAGAGTGCTAAACTCGAGAACTACCCAGAGTTCTCTCCTTCTTTTTTGCGTGATTTATACATCTTTTGCACCACCAGTGCATCACAAAAGTGACGCAACAACTGTGGTAAGGGAGGCACAAGGGGGTTGTAAATCCACCCATAACACATAGAAATTCATCTAGGCATTTTCACCAGTAGTGGAAATTGAAGCGTAGACTTGTAACATATTTATGTGCATATGTTACATTCAAGAGCTTCGGAGGTACTACAGTATACTATAGGTAAACTGCTTATAGATATATGCTGTAGCAGTTCCTTATAGTTCTGCACTTGCACATTCTCCATACACTAGTAATTTATTCATTCATTCATTTATGAACTACACATTCATTCTGAAAAACTTTTAAACACTAACATAGAAATGTAGTTCTTTCTTTGACCATTGAAGGTAGTTCTAAAAAGAACTGGGGGGGCATATTATCAAGGGGGTTTATCTCCGCTTTTTTGGCTTTAAAAGCCAAGAAAGCGGAGATAAAATGATCTCCCTATTACCTAGCTGTCGCTAACACCAGTTAGCGACCGCTAGTAGGAGATAGCGACCATCTTGGGCCCTACTTTGCATGTCAGTGATATTTATCACTAATGACATGCAAAGTGGGCGTACCAAGATGTTAGCGACTGGAAACAGTCGCTAACATCGCTATCTCCTATTACCAACTTTTGGAGATATTCGCGCTAAGCGTGAATATCTCCAAAAACTAACACCTGCCCTGAGCAGTTCTTAGCCATGTTATCCAATGGGAGGTGGATAACATGGCTAAGAGCATTAGCTCGGTAATGCATGAATATCGCTGACTTTTCAGCGGCCGTTTTTTATCGCATTTGCGATAAACCTTGATAATAGCAAGGTTTATCTGCGATAATTTCTGACGATGCTTAGCAGTAAAAAATTTGTTGCTAAGCATCGTTAGCGATAAATATCGCTTAACGTTGGTACTATGCCCCTGGGTTTTTTTCTGTTTTAAGTTTATTGTTTTTTTTTGTGTTTTGTCAACAATTTTTTTTTTAAACCAAAAAAATGGAACTGGAACTCAAAAAGAGTCCAGCAGGAAAAAAGAATGAAAAAAAAAGAACTAATGTCGAGGACACCAATGCTCTCGCTTCCTGCGTCTTATCAGGTCGATAGACTGTTCCCCATAACACAAAAATTATCGCAATAAATGCATACAATTTTAACTTCACCGAAGTCAGGATCAATTTGTGGGTGTGGACTGCTTGCTGAAAATGCTGCTGCAGCAGTTGATGTGCTTGGTGCAGTAGCAGGTGGGTTGTCCTGCAGCCTCCGTCTTGCAGCTCGAGCAAAGTTGTTTGTTGGGGTGCAAGTCCTTCACGTTTCGCACCATATTTGCTGTGCCAAAGGAGTATTTTTTAGATGGATCACCCATTGAAAGAGTTGTTTGGCAAATTCTACAGGTTACTTTTGGAGCGCTAACCTTTTTTTGCCCTTCTGGAACAGTAAAAAACTGCCAAATTAGAGCTTATTTCCTCTTCTTTGGAGGTTCTTCAGGAATGAAATATTCCTCTGACAAATGGCTGGAAGATGAGTCCATTGCTGTTATTATGGTAATCTTCCTTCTATTTGACAGGATTCTCAGAAGAGATGCTTCTTCTTAGAAAGTCAAAGTAGAATGATTAAAATGGGACGGAACTTTCAACAGTTGGAATAGGAACTATTATGAACCAATCAAAGTCACAAGCCTTTGCGTACGCTTAAGCTGAGCTTACGGTGTTCTTACAATGCGAGTACACATAACGTTCCACCGCGATTTGTGTAATTGCTTTTAAAAGTTATAAACTATTTTCATAACTACTCTAGATAATGTATTCTGTTAGTATGTTCATTAAACAATAAAAAACACATGCGCCTTTCGCATACGGAGCGCCGTACATGACGTCACACGGAAGCTTTGATGCGACGCGTAACTTCAAAGCATATTCGTAGCGTATGCGCGGGTACGCGCTGAGAATGATTAGCAGTACAAACTATGGTGCGATCACTCTCACTGACAAATCAAAGCACAGGGCGCGCTAACAGATGGTTACAAGTGGTCACTCATTGGAGATCCGATTCTGGGCCTGCCTCTGCGCACATGAAAACGCCGCCCTCGTCTCTCTTTGTTGTTAATTGTTGGTGCACACACTCACACTTGCACATGCGTGGTGCACGCCTGCCCACACTTCCCAGATGTCACCACGAAGCTTTCTTGCTTTTACCAAGCCTGGAAGCCAATACATTAGCCAATGGGAGGTCCCCCAGGGCCGTCATTCTTCTAGACCGTGAAAACGCTAACAATGACGGCCCAGGACTTAGTTTGGTCAGCCCCCGCGGTTCCCATATAATGCGGATACTGACATAAGCACGCTCTCTTTTGCCTGCCTGTGCTGCGGTGACAGACAGACTCTCATCGTCGTCGATTGTACTACAAACTGTTTGCTCGAGCGGAGGACTCTTGACACTCGACGTGGTGTCACTGCTGCTGCCGTCCAGTGAGGCCACCATAGGCGCAGTGCCGGCGTCGCCCGCGCCCACCCATCCAGACCCAGCCAAATCCCCAGCCTTTGAAGACAAGACAAGAGACGACAGAAGCAAAGGTAGGAGAAGCCGTCACAACATCAGCATCCGCTGTAAATTTTACCTGCATCATAGTATTTTTTTTACTGTGTCACGTGGCCCTCCCAGCTCTGTTTTCCTTTATTTTTGTACGACACATACTTTGTGCTTCATTGTATTTGCTCCCTCCTAATCCTCCCGTAACTTTTAATATTTATTACTGCCTCACGTGGCCTTCTCAGTCCTCTATTCTTATTGATCGTATATGGTTGATCAGAACATTTCCTTCTGAGTCACGGGACCCTCCTAGGCCTTTTTTAAATTAATTGTGCGTGCATGAATTTCTGTGTCGTATTTTTGAAGTGTCACGTGCTTTAGCCTGTATTCTTATAAATTGTGCGTTCATAATAGCATTATTTTTTGACTGCGCCATGTGCCCCTCCAAGCTCTGTTTTGCTTTATTTTTCTGCTCCACGTGCTTTGTACTTCATCGGATTTGCTCCCTCCTAATCCTCCCGTTGATCGGAATATTTCCTTCTGCGTCACGGGGTCCTCCTAGGCCTTTTTTGAATAAATTGTGCTTGCACGAATTTCTGTGTCGTGTTTGAACTGTGCCCCGTGCTTTAGCCTGTATTGGTCCAATTTGTGCAATCATATTAGTATTATTTTTTTACTGCGTCACGTGCCCCTCCCAGCTCTGTTTTGCTTTATTTTTGTACGCCACGTGTTTTGTACTTCATCGTATTTGCTCCCTCCTAATCCTCCCGTGACTTTTAATATTTATTGCTACCTCACTTGTCCTTCCCAGGCCTCTATTTTTATTCATCGTAATTCCATGATCCTAATATTTAATTCCTTCTGCGTCACGGAGCCCTCCTAGACCTTTTTTTATTAAATTATGGGTGCATGAATTTCTGTATCATATTGATGTTACTCTTGATAGTAAAGTATACTATATATACCAGGGCTGCTCATGTAAATGCTACTAGTGGGCCTGCAACAGTAATTGTACCACACCCACACAAATAACCTTAAATAAAAAAGTATGACTTGGCACTACAGTGCCTGAGCGCCCTTTCTAAAACTGCCATGTTTTCAAACTGCATCCATTTGGCAGGCCTTACCCGTCCCTTTGTATGGACTGTACTCTGTATCCCTCACTTAAACTTTGTGGACGTATTGAGCTGTGAAGACGGAGTGACAGTTGTTTTACTAATTATATATTTACGCATCTTCATAGTCATTTATGTCTTTATACTTCAATGTGAGCATATAAAATTTGTTCTTTACATCTATAATGCTTTTCTTCTAATGTTTGTTCCCATTTATCTTCATTTTCCATAGAAATGAATGCCACTAAGTACCAAGAGTTACATAAGCCATAATGTGAATCCTGATGCTTTCAGTAAATTCCACAAGCATGGATTGCGTATAGTATCTAAAAAATTCTCTGTTGACGGTAGTATAATTTTTTCAGTATTGGCACATAATTTGAATGTCTACATTAATGATGTTCTATTGACTGGTGTAATTCTCTCCTATATAGGTGAAAAGTTAATACTTTGAAGAACAGTACGTGATTATATCTTTCTGCACACAACATATTTTACAAACTACATTAATGTAAGAAAGGTATTTCTGATGAACTTTTTGTGTTTGAGAAAGGTTTGTGGTAGGTTGTTAAACTAATTTCTTCTTTAAGAAAAGTTACTTTTTTTGGATACCTGTTGAGGTTAGTTTCTGCTGCATTTAAATTGTGTATATTATGGCTAATAACGTATGATGTACATATTCGTTCTTCATTACAAGCTCATGTACTTTCATATATTTTTACAGGTACTCCATATCTTCCTCTCAAATATGTTTCAGAAGACCAAATGTATGTATATTTCCATTCCTAATACAGTTACCTATCTTTAAGTAATAATTTCAAATCAATCTGTGTACTGAAATCCTTTAATTTTAACCTTACTGTTTAGTAATATCAACAACAGTGTCTTCTTGTATCTTCCTCGACAAATATCACTCTTCTACTTTTCAGGTAAATGTTCATATCTGTTATGTGACTTTTCAGTGTTACTGGTGCAAATACTGATTGTCATTGGATACTTTTGGTAAGTGGATTGATCAATCTATTTTGAAAGTTCTTGTTCGAAAATGACTGGTTGAATATTTTACATGCTAATTTTTCTAAATGATTTTGTAATGTATCTAGAGCACTGAAACCTATGATTGCTTTTCAACCTCAAACCTTTTCTGATTAATTGTATTTATGTACATTAACATTCAGGCTGGACTTTTGCTCAACATATACATTGCTTATTATGTTTTCAGTTTGAAGAATGCTACCAAACTCAGCAGCAGGTTTCCGAGATTTTTACTAATGTAATATTTCAACGGAATTATCTACTGAAAATTGCAATGGACCTAATGAAGTCATCAGGTTTGACTTTAACATTTCAATGATAAATAAGTTGTCACACTGTAGTGTTGTCCTGAACATTGCATTATTCTGTATTTTCTTTTTTCATAGAAGGTCTTTTATAGATAAAGGCATATCATTAATTTCTAACATAGTACAGTAAGATATTGTCATTTTAGTTGTGAATTTTCAATAATGCTCGTAGTCAACCCATTTGAATATGTTTGCAACAGTTGTGACTATGTCTATTGCTGCATCTGAAAACACCTAGAATCATGCATGATATATTGCAAAATAAGTTTTGAACTGTTAGCATTGCTGTTATGATGTGTTAATGTACATCTTTTTTTACATTTAGAGTCTGTTGAAAGGTATTGTGGTGTCTGCAACCAAGATACTTAAATTTATATGCAAAACTTAATGGTAAGTACCCTCAATGATTGTAGATGCTGCAGATCAAAATTAAGTGATATAAGTCTTTGGGCTGTTTTGGAGGCATGAAGTCTCCAGTTCACATTCGTCTGATGCAGAGTCTATGATAGTATGACTCAGATAACTAAGCCATTTGCAACGGTCTTTTCAGAGTTACGTCCGCCATGTTTCTTAACTGGCTATGCACCCTTCATAATTATAGACTCATTCCCACTTTTCCACTAAGTTTTGAGAGGTGACGATGTTTACTATGTAAATACATATAAAGTTTTCATTTCAAAAAGCTATTGACCTTTAAATAATACAATGTTAATACCAAGTTACTTTTCACTATCTTGCCAACAGGCCCAATGTTTCGAATGTAGCAGATGAGTCAACCTTAAATGTATCAAACAAAATGTAACAACATCCTAGTTACCTTTTACTGGTTACTAATGTACAAAATGTATGTCTTAAACTAAACATGTGATCGCATGCAAGATGTCTAATTAGATGTTTTCAATACTCCTGCGATCTAGTGTTGTGTCCGGATTATTATAAGAACTAACCATGCTAGTTTTCTTTGGCTGCATGGAAATATGTAGTGTAACCTGTCAAACACTTTCAAATGCTACCCTCCCACTAGTCCTAGAGGCCGATGTAGAATTTAACCGTTCTACATAAAATAGAATTAGATGTCACTAAGTACAAAGTGTTTCCATAATAGGGAAGCCCTAATGTGTCCCTTGAAGATTCCAGTGAAGTCCAGACACATACTAATTGAAAAACACCATCCATTAGTAACCTGTAAAATTTGCCAAACAACTCTTTCAAGGGGTGATCAATGCAAAAAATACTCCTTTGGCATAGCAAATATAGTGCAACACGTAAACAACTTGCACTCCAACAACTTTGCTTGAGCTGCAACACCGACATTGCGGACAACCCAGTTGCTGCTGCTGCACCAAGCACATCAACTGCTTCATCAGCATCTTCTGCAAACAGTTCATATTCACATATGGATCTTGATTTTGGTAAACATAAATTTCTATGCATTTATTGCGATTAACTTTTGTGTTACGTGAAATAGTCTATCAACCTCATACAAAACAGGAAACAGGAGCATCGCTATCCTACACATTATTCATTAGACATTTATCAAGTTTTTTTGTTGTAACAACTACCCCGACCGAAGGCAGTAGGAAATTTGCACACTTGCTGCCTTTCTTGGCTGGGGTTATCAATTATTGTTCAATTTCATATTCTGATTCAAAGTAAGTATGGGCGAAATGCGTGAATTCACGGTACGCGGATTCGGGCGAAAGCGAATTCGCGATCCGCAATTCGCACGAATTTGCGGATTTTTTTTGCGCGTGTTTGTTTTCTTCTGCTCTCTGTTATATTGCTAATATATGTTTTTCCTGAAGAGCAAGAATGCTGCTGATTCGATTACATTGCAGGTAAATTAACGTTTAAATAGCTTCTGTGATTGAAGGTGATTGCCTGCTCAGTGGCGTTGCTATTATACTTACTTGTTTGCAACTTTGTGCTTATTTGAGAGCAGAACTGCGTAATGTTAGAGAGACTAGAGACTCACGTCTAGTCCTTCCTTTGTACTCCTGCTGCCCGTAAGAAGAGATAGTGGTGGATTGATAGGTTGAGTATATTATGACTTGTTATTTAGTAGTTTACTTTTTTTAGTGGTCTGCAATCATGATGACGGACCGTGTCTGTCACGTCGCGTGCTGTTGAGTGCTGGCAGTCGTAGTAGAATCTTTTTGTTGTTGGTTTAGTTAGTGATTTACATAACTTTCCAAGTAGACGTTCTGCGAATCCAGCAATACTGTACTATCTATCCTAGTTGACCAGATCAGATAGGTCAATCAATACATGTAGTGCAATTGTTGGTAATTTGTTCCCCCGAGATCATTTTAGATTGTGGTCAAAGAAATCAAATATTTCAAAAAAACAATCATCCATGTTTGTGTTTATTTCATGTTCATCAGCACCTCCCAGGGGCAAGAAGACTGAAACTTCGGCGGAACAAGGTGGGCAGGAACGGTCCTCTGCAGGCTCTTCTGCTGGCCCCAGTAAGTTGTTCTATAATTATACTTCCCTAACTTTTACAGGTCCTATTCATTCAAAATTGTTTCCTAATTCTTTTTCTTACAAAATAGTATTTGATCTTCTTGTAGACTGTTTCTACATTCTTATCCTGCCTCTACCATCACTCTCTGTGCTACTACTATTATTTACTATTATTATGAGTCGGTCTGTGTAGGGTGCTAAGCTTGCCCAGTCGGCAAACGGTGTTAAAAAAAACTCTGATCCAGGCACTGAGTGCAGTCCTCTGGGTTTCCCTTGCTGTCTATTCCAGTCTTCTTAATGTAAGTGCTTTGACAATTTCCTACAACAAAATGTCAATGTGTCCAACAAGAATAAGCTAGTAGTTGGCTTTTTTTATTTGATAGGAGCACATACCATACCGCTAGTGTTTCGGGGACTATTCTGCACCTACAGAAGTATGGACAAGAGAAATAGGACATTGTTGATGATAGGTGCAGTTCGACTTTCCACATACCTCAGTCCAAACAGAAGTTGAACCCCCAATACCCTGACCGACTATCTAGTGTGTCTGACCAATGATTACTTTACGACCCAGAAGAACAGAAGAAGACTAGCGCCGAGTCTCGACCTATCAGAGTCACGGAAACATGCCTGCACAGTGCAGTAGTTCAAAGTTCAAACCCTTCCACTCACTCACTCGTGAACAAAAACCACACAATGTTTGTTAGTTTTAAAGTTTTATTTTCAAATAAGAAATAAAAAAACGATTTCTTCATTTTTAATAGCGCAGTATTGCGAGCGAGCACTGGTGATGAGATAGATGACGTTAAAATTTAAACAACATTCCCTTGAATCAATATAACTTAACACATCAAATTATTAGAATAACTGTGCGGCAGTACCCACCTTCTTTAAAGTACTTAAAGTACTGCTGGTGATGAGGAGTAGGTGGTGAATTGTCCAGTTGGCAGAAGGGCAATGGAATCTTCTGTCTGTAATTATAAAAATGGTGCACGTTAAAAAGCAAGCATTCATCAGTTGTGCCAAAAAGTTTAGCATTTAATGGCTAACCATATAAAAGGTTATCACCCTCCCCAAATCCGTCACTTTCTTTTCATTCCCAATAATTAAAAATTGGTTATGTATTAACATTTTCTTTCATTACGAGATGACATAGGGGGTGGTGTATGGCATCTGAAAATATGACATGTTTTTTCTAGACATCACAACATTGGATGCGGCACCTAACATCAGTGCCGGGCCAGCAGTGCGGAGGGGTCCACTCCAGGTGATGCGGCGGCGCCACAACAAGTGCCACCAGGAGGAGTTCCGGGGGAAGGCTCAGCAGCGGCGGACGGTGGTTAGTTATTATACTCCTTACTCATTGACATTTTTTAGTAGGCTCGCAAAGGAGTGTATGATGTACTGTACAGTAGACAGAACACTAGTGCAAGTACACTGTACTGTTAAGAACAGTTACTAATTTAGAACTACATTTTTGCCAATCACGGAGAAGACAGTCAACCTTGACTTAGCCATAGCATTAGTGGCGGTAGTTCTCGGGTAAGCAATGGCCCCCTCTATGTCTTCAACTCAGCTGGGAAACTTTTATCGTGAAGCCAAGTCATATCAGATGAGCTTGAGGGATGTGAAGAATGAAAAGGGAAAGAAGGGGGAAAGGAAGGACGAGCGAGTCATAACATTTATGACTGTAAAGAACGATACGTGTTTTTGAATGCAGGCAGAGGTCGCTGATAGGAAGGAATCACATGCATGGCTGCTTGAAGCAAGGATGGTTGGAGGAGAAAGAAAAGATGACTGCCTGTGTGGGTGGATCAGAGAAAATGCATGTGTGGTGTGCATTGCAATATATCATTTGGGTCAAACTCAAATGCAAGTCAAGACGGTGGTTTACCAAATAAAATGAAAAGGGTGTTAGTTGGTTGTTGAGAAAAAGTAAACTTGGTACAGTTGAGACATTAAGAAGAATGATAGACGTTTACTTTAGGAGCCTGGATGGTATCTTCTTCTTCCTCATTGATAGCAGAGGTGTATGTAGTAGATCAGATGCTCAGTGGATGAAGACTGTTACTTTGAACAGCATGTCCATGCCAGAGTAGCAAAGCTGAGGAAATCCAAATACTAGAAGTTGTGATTGTTCAGAAATATTCCCTTGACTAACAGTACAGTAGTTTACTTTGCAAGCACAGCATATATTGTCATTGTATTGTATAGTTGACATTATATCAAGTAAAGTCCCTTCCTCCGGCAATTATGGGTACCACACTCACTCCCTATGTTAATAATTTTCTTTCAGCTGTGTCATGGGTGGACTATTGCTGTTGTTCACTCAATCTATCAAAACAAAGCACCTAAAGCCATCCATCATATAAGCAAATATCATGTGATTGGCATGATATAGGATCAGAAATAAATAATCTTCATGTTCCTTTTGTAGTAGTCAAGGCCTGGGGGGGGCAGTGCCAAATATAAATTACATTGAGCAGTAGCCCTTGATGTAACCGAGTATGGCCAGTGCCACCCCTATAGAAAAGTAAGTGCTTCCCTATCACCACCTGCATGTACTGCTTAAAGTAATGCGAGTCTGCATCATCATGGCTTGTGTCTGTTTTTCTTGGGTGCAAGCTGAGTGAGCTGGCATTATGCTGCCGGCTAGGCTACCACAAGTGCACGTACAAGTAATTTCTTTTGCAAAACAAGAGAAAAAAAGAAGAAGACTGGTGTAGTCTCTGACTCTCTGACTATGTAGTAGTGAGTCCATAGTGCTGCTAGTAGAATTCCTGAAACTCCCACTAATGTCACAGGCCTACAAAGACGGCGGAAAGATACATGCCAAAATGCTATACTGTGCTTGCAAGTTGCTAGTGTTACTGACTGTGAGACAACTTTCTGATGAAATATTTTGAGTTAATGTTAAAGACTATTGGCTTCAGCATTTTTCTTTCTTTCTTCATATAGATGCTCCGCAAAAAAAGCTCACCCGGAAGGAGATGGCTGTCCGGGCCAGGGCCCGTAAGCTGGAGGCCATTTGCGCTGAATATCGGCGGCTGTGGGCTCGGGAGCAGGATGAGGAGGCGGCAACTACTGCATCCTCCTACAGTGCCCCCGGGTCCACCAGCCAGCAGCCTCCAGCTAAACGGCGCCGTGGCCCGACATCCTCCCGCCGCCGCCGCACAGCAGCAAAGACAACTGCTGCCCCCCCAGAGCCTGGATAACACGTGTGCGCCGCCTCAGAAAATGAGTGGACTTCCTGGAGCGCCTGGCTGAGAAACAACACCAGATGCGGGACCTCCGCAAAGAGCTGCGGGATCTCCGCAAAGAGCTGCGGGACCACCTGTCTACAGGACACCGCCAGAGGAAGTGACTGTCCCTTGCCCCTTTTTTAATGACTGTTGGGGGGGTGGGAATCAGGAGTTGGGGATTATTTGTAACCCTGGGTGGGCAACTTCTCTACGCCCACGAAGTGAGGGTAGTGTTGCCTACCTTTGCAAAGTAGGCGAAGCAGGCAACACTACGCCCACTCCTTGGGTGTAGCGAAGTTGCCCGCCACCCGCCTCCCTCCCGCCCTCCCGAACATAGCTCATTTAATTAAATGGGCACATAAAAAGAAATAAAATGCACTTACCTTGTCCGCGGCGTCCCGGAGCTCCCTCTGCTCGTTCACGGCGCCATCTGCTAGCCAATGCGCATTCGCGAGAAATGCGCATGCGCGGCCGCCCGCGCAGGCGCATTGGTTAGCGGATGGCGGCGTGAACGAGCAGAAGGAGCCCCGGGACGCCGCGGACAAGGTAAGTGCATTTTATTTATTTTTATGTGCCCATTTAATTAATTTAGGTATGTAGGGGAGGGGGGCATACGGCGCATAGTGGGGCTACACGAAGTGCACAGGTGGGCGTAGTTTCTCGTCCACTTTGCATAGCTTCGCGTAACCCCACTACGCACACTACGCCCAGGGTTAATTATTTAGGACTTTTCAGAGGACTATTTGAAATGGACAATTGTTTGGGTTAGGGAGAGGTGGGACTAGTTTATTTTTGTTAGGGTAAATACAATTATTTATTTTACATACTTCAACATAGTGAACGCGTTGATGTTATTTTGTGGGGTGGTGGGCGGGGGTTACGGCACGTTTGGTTTCCTCAAACTTACCAGCATGAATTATCTAAAATGTCCAAAAATGTTCAAAAGTGCCACTAACAGAGTTAATGAATTCAATTGGCCTACTAGTACTTTACTAGTACTACTGTCAGTCTCTCCTCCGAGTCCTAGCCCATTATTCTACCTCCCCAAAATGCTTATCTTACCTGTGATTCGTGTTTGAGAATAGAGCTAGGCACAGCGCCGGCTGCATGGCAAATGGCGATTAAGCCACCCCGGACCAAAATTCCGTTGTTGTGGTTTTAGTAGGAGTGGTACCACACTAGCAGTAGCAGTATATGAAAAACAAAGTAAAAAAAAGAGACGTTGAGTGGCCTGTGAGGAGTATTAGAAGGAACAGTAGCCTAAGCAATGCTGAAGATTAGTATGGGTAAAAAAGAATTGCATGGAATATTATGGCTACAACAAGAACAGTGACACAGCAGCGTAACAAGTCTCCTTGACATGTAGGAGGATGATGTTGACGATGGATCCAATCGATGGTGGGCATGAAATTCAGAATTTATTTTAAAATACTCTTTGTTTTTTTAACCAGAATTACAATATCCTATGATTCATCTAGCTGCCTTAAAATTGATTTGAGGCGGAGTGTGGAATTATTGTTGTAATTTACTCACACCTCAATGAAAACCACACAGCCCGGGGGAAGAGGGTTAGGGTTTGAAACTTGGATGGGAATGGGGTTTGTGGGGAAAGTTTTGTGGAGAGAGGAAAAAAAAGCACAGCATGGATAAACAACAAATGAAGATAAACAAAGCTTTGGATACGAAGCCATGCATAGATCTTTTAAGGGACATAAAGGAAGTGCATGCACTACTGCATGCATGAAGTTATTTGCTAAATGGATAGGTTACTGAAAAGTAAGTAGTACTTTCTACAATGTACTAACTTTGAAGAAACAATGTGACAGTACAGGGCTGCAGTAATTACGTAATTTCACTTGCCTATCTGCCCTCAGAGAGAAGAACCACTTAGTACATTAAATTAGTTTAAAAAATAGCAAAGAAAAAAGTATACAATAGATGGAGGGATGAATTGAAGCAGAGAGCAAACAAATACACAGAGTCACACTCATAGAAGTTCACAGCAATAACATTACTTAAAAGATAAGTAGAAATGAAGATGGATACTGTAACTGTATGTTGTTGTAGTTGTCATGTTGAATTTGGGAAGTTGCATGCATCTAGCCATTCCTCTTTTTCGCGGTACTCCTCCATTCCATCTTGTGCTCCGTCGATCAATGTTGGGGACCAGAAGACTCCTTGTCCACTGCTTGCCTGGTGGATGCTGAATTGCGGCTTGCTAATGGTAAGCCTGAGTTCATCAATTTTCCCATTGCACAGGGTAAAAGCCGGCCTGTAATTGTTGATGGAAAAAAAGGAAGTGATATTAAAACACCACGGAAAAAAAATATAAGGTACGCTGTGTAGTGCAAAATAACACTTTCAGGTTCAGAGTCAACAGTATTACAAATTACATACAAGCATCATTTCAAAAGTGCATACTCTGTGTCTCCTTTTCAAGGATAAATAAGTGTGGGCAAAATTTGCGGATCTTTCCCCTCAAGCTAGGTGTAAAGTGTAAACTGCGATTTTAGAACAAAATTAGACCTTCCCAGCAGTGCCCCCAGACCCCTCAACCCACCCCCAAAAAGTAGAACCCACCAAACAGCCCCCCAAAAACACGTGAGCTAAAAAAGAAAAACTTTTTCACCATGGATTTTCTCCAAACCACATGCATCCAATATTAGACCTTCCCAGCAGTGCCCCCATACCCCTCAACACACCCCAAAAAAAGTAGAACCCCCGCAAACAGGCCAAAAGCTAAAATGGAAAATGCCACACTTAGAAAATCCACAGAGTCCTACCTGAAAACCGCTCCAAACGGGCTCTGCAGCTAGGCCCTAACCCCCTTTTCCACCATGGATTTTCTCCAAACCACTTGCAATCAAAATTAGACCTTCCCAGCAGTGCTCCAAGACCCTTCAATCCACCCCCAGAAACCTAGAACCCCCCCAAACAGCCCCCCAAAAACACGCAGGAGTGCTATCCTCAGCGAGGCCTACCTGAAAATCGCTCCAAACGCGCACCGCAGCTAGGCCCTAAACCCCCTTTTTCACCATGGATTTTCTCCAAACCACATGCAATCAAAATTAGACCTTCCCAGCAGTGCTCCCAGACCCCCAACCCTCCCCCAAAAACCTAGAACGCCCCCAAACAGCCCCCCAAAAACACGCAAGCGAGCAAAAAAAGAAAAACATTTTCACCATGGATCTCCTCCAAACCACTTGTATCCAATATTAGACCTTCCCAGTAGTGCCCCCAGATCCCTCAACCCACCCCCAAAAAAGTAGAACCCCCCCAAACAGGCCAAAAGCAAAAATGGAAAATGCCACATTTAGAAAATCTACAGAGGCCTACCTGAAAATCGCTCCAAACGCGGTCTGCAGCTAGGCCCTAACCCCCCTATTCCACCATGGATTTCTCCATACCACTTGCAATCAAAATTAGACCTTCCCAGCAGTGCTCCCAGACCCCCAACCCACCCCCAAAAACCTAGAACTCCCCCAAACAGCCCCCCAAAAACACGCAAGTGAGCTAAAAAAGGAAAACTTTTTCTTCATGGATTTTCTCCAAACCACTTGCATCCAATATTAGACCTTCCCAGCAGTACCCCAGACCCCTCAACCCACCCCCAAAAAAGTAGAACACCCCCAATCAGGCCAAAAGCAAAAATGGAAAATGCCACACTTAGAAAATCTACCGAGGCCTACCTGAAAATCGCTCCAAACGCGCTCTGCAGCTAGGCCCTAACCCCCCTTTTCCACCATGGATTTTCTCCAAACCACATGCATTCAAAATTAGACCTTCCCAGCAGTGCTCGCAGACCCCTCACACCCCCCCAAAAACCTAGAGCCCCCCAAACAGCCCCCAAAAACATGCAATACTGCTAGGCCTCAGTTTAAATTGTGCCAAAACGCTGTTTGCAACTAGGCCCAAACCACCCTTTTCCACCATGGATTTTCTTCAAACCACTTGCAATCAAAATTAGACCTTCCCAGCAGTGCTCCCAGACCCATAAACCCTCCCCCACAAATCTAGAACACCCCCAAACAGCCCCCCAAAAACATGCAATACTGGTATATCCAAAACATGGCAAATTGCGCTGTTCACAAAAAATTGCTGTTTTCAGCACTTCCACTACTTCGATCCTCTTGAAACTTACCTGGAGACTTGTTCTAGCGATTCCCAAGAATCTCAGCAAGGCAGAACAAAATCGAACTACTGCACTCTTTGAAGAAGAAGAAGAAGAAGAAGAAGAAGAAGAAGGTCTACGACTAGTTTTCACTTTTCACCCATACACACGCGGCTGCAAAACACCAAAAAAGGCCACAATTCTGCCAATTCTGGACCAAAGAACACCAAACCCCCCTAAAACCTTGCCAACATCATTATGAACGAGCCTGCATCGGGCCCTGAGCCCTAGACTCTGTGGGAACCCTACCAACTTAATCCCAAAAACCCTAGTAAATCGCACTGAACCCTAAACCCTAGATATGCTTTGTCTTTGTCAAAGAGCCTAGATATGCTACATCAGGATGCTTCACTCAGTGGTGCCTGCCTTTTTTGGCCCATGCTTGCGGCAGGGCCATGCAGACGGTTAAGGCAGGCTCCACTGAGTAAAGCAACCTGATGTAGCATACCTAGGCGCTTTGTCAGACAGACAAAGCATATCTAATTGTATGCAGCAAGCCACATAGCCCCAATTTTACATGAACTGCTGTCTGGAGTGGAGTGGACTCTGCCTGGCATAACAACAACAGTACACTGCGTCGCCCTCGACCACTACATACCACAAATAGACAGACATGTAGTTCTGCTGTATTAGTTGTTGTAGACTGGTTTACCTGTTTGCCACTCACGAATTGGCCATAGTTCTTCCGTAAACCGAAGCTGATGATCCATCCATCCCAGTGAGTGACTGTAAAGAAAAGAGATATATTATTTAATCAATCATCATAGTATATTGGCATGTGAGTCCACTCCAAGGACATTTTGCATATTGGAAAATGCAACATAGTGGCCCCTGAAGTTGAAGTACAATTTGAATTAAACAAGGTAAAAAAACAGAGTAGTAGACATGAGTTACAATTACTGTGTAAAAGATTAAATAATAACTAAGACAATACATATGATTCATTTCATGCACAAAAAACAAACAGCACTTGGTTTCATCAGAGCTAGACAGCCATTGCTGTCCACTGCATGCCATATTCTCATTATTCATTGCCTGTTTTACTTTTTGTCCGCATCTTCTTCGGTAAGTGAGGGCCCACAGGGCAGCCTCTCCTGTCAATTTCAGAAGTAACTCTGTCAGCAATCCGCAAGCATGTAGTCAGTCAGTAATTTCAGTCCCACTTGAGGGGACATGTCTATAAAGACAAAGTTTCTTTATTCTTTGTAATCCATCCAGCCTTGAGGGAAATGGATAGGGGGAGTCTGGAGGAGGAGAGAGGAGCATGATTGAGTTGTGAACTTGTGAACCTCAGGAATGCAGACTGCGGCACTTTCAAATCAATAAGGAAAGTAAGAGGAAGACAGTGCTGCTGATGGACTTGTTGTGATTAGGTGATTAGAGTTTTGTTGTGGTAAAAGTTCCAAAACAAAGAAAGGCACACAGGAATAAAAGTGAATAAGGACGAAAAAAAGAAGTCATTTTCAGGCCTCGGTGTCAGGGAAGTAGAGCTCGTCCTCAAACTCTATGAATTTAGACGGGAGTAGGTCAGCTAACAGAGAAGAACTTCCGTTACCTAAGTCGGTGTCCTCTTCTTCCTGCGTGCGTTCACGTATTTTGTAATCTGGTGGTATGAAGTGCTGATTCATCTTGATCAGTGTTAACCTCTCCACATTTTTGGGCGAGAGGCGGGTCCTTTTTGAAGTTACAATGGCACCAACAGCACTGAAAACACGTTCAGAAGACATGCTTGCGAGTGGGACAGACAAATAATTTAGAGCCAGGTTGATGATCAGTCGCCATAGAGGCCTTTTCCTATACCAATACAGCAATGGGTTCTGATTAACAAAGACCTCTGTTGGGTCATCCAGATAGTCCTGCACCATCGACTCAAGGTTCTCCAGGGTTGCTCCGCTTTGTGTACCATCTGTGGCCTTTGCATCACTGGAACAAGCAAACCCTTGATGAGTTAGCCAATCCGCTTCCGACAATATTATGGCTGGGCCTGGTGCAGGTGAGGATGATGATACGGTTGCTGGTGTTGTTAACGGCTGTGAGGGGAAGTGTTAGAACTGGGGGTCTCTAGTTGGCAGGGGTAGGTACCACTGTCCAAATAGGGACCCTTGCTTCTAGTCAGGATAAGGAGGAAACCCTCTGAGATAACCCCTGCTCTCCCTCTAGGTAGCTTGGCACGAGCAGTCTAGGCTAACCAGAGGCCATGTGTAAAGTATTTGTACCAACACTCACAGTAACACAGTGAAAACACGACAAACTGACTCCACAACAGTTTAGAAAAATAAAGGTATTTAATCTAAACTACACAAGACCAAAATGACAAAAATCCAACGTACACAGTTCAAGAATATGGTTTCAAAAGAGTTCTTAAGGTTTGCGATAAAATTCTTCGGGTTGTGATAAAATAATCCATAGATGCGTGAAAAGTTCACAGTTGCGTCACGTTTACTCACAGTACCTTTTAGTTGCGACAAAGTTCCAAAGACAGAAGCTGGTGCGGTTGAAAACAAGCGATGCGTTGCTCCTGAGACCCTGGGGAGGCGTTTGCGACAGCCCCGCTGCAGCAGCGGGCGTGTTGCAACGAATCCGGTCTGTATGGGGAGGAAGGTCACTTGTATGGATTCCGGTGCGGAGGTTCCGTAGGAAGTTTGATCTCGCAAAGGCATGATGCGACGATCTTTGGAGTTGCGACGATCTCCGGGGCGACGATGCGCGGACCAGCGGTGATCTTCTCTCTCGCAGCTTCTGTACGCGATGGTTTCTGCGACGACACTCGCAGCGACGTGATGCGGTCCGCAAGCAAGCGGTGCGGCAATCTCACCCAGCGACAACAGGCTCTGCGACGACACTCGCAGCGATGTTAGACTTTCCCGCACCGGTCTGGTGCGTCCTGCAAACGAAGGATGCGACGGCTCTGGCAGCGGCAACAGACGCTGCGACGATCTCAACCTTCGTTGCGGCGGGAATCTTCTCGCACTGTCGGGGATGCGCTCCGCAAGCGAGCGATGCGATACTTTTCAATTGCAAAAGTCTCTCAAGCTGAGTTTCAAGCTTCCCAGCACAGGTACAACTTCCAGAGACCCCACAACTGGATCAAGCACTCTAGGAAGGACAGAACTCTCTCAGCAGAGTTCAGGGAAGCTGGGGGTGAGGTCCTTTTGTTCCTGGGACTTCAGAACAACAGGGAGCCAGCTCTTCTCAGGCCCTTGGAGATTCCTTCAAGACAGGGGACACAGCACAACAGCAAAGTCCTTCCCCTCTCCTTGGCAGTAAAGCAACAGCAGGTCAGTCCAGCAGAGCAACAGCAGGACAGTCTTCCTTCTTCAGTTTCAGCTTTCTCCTTTGCAGAGGTTCCTTCTTGATTCCAGGATGATCTAATTTTCTGTTGTCAGGGGTCCTGTACTTATACCCCTAAAAGTCTTTGTTCTCTTTGTGCAAGTGGGCCCTGAGCCCGGTCTGAACCAGTTATGGGTGTTGCCTGAGTACTTTGTTTTCCTGGCTTCTCCTTTCCTTTCAGAGTGAGAGGCAGGGTAGTCAGCTGCCCAGCAGGAGGTGGAGACAGCATTGTGGGAGGCAGGCACTGCCCTATTCAGGCCCAGGTGCTAACTCCTCCCACCACTCAGGTTGCAAATGCAGTCATTCAGTGTAGGGCTGACTCAGCCAGCCTCCTGGGGAATCCCCAGCCGCTGTCACTCTCAAACTAGACAGTGAATACACAAACAGGCCAAGGCACACAGAAGGGTCAGACAAGAGAACCGCAACTTTCTAAAAGTGCTGTTCTCAAACACAGGATTTAAAAACAACCTTTCCTAAAAGATGTATTATTAAATTTTGAGTTCAGGCATACTAGATACTTATGTCCTATCTTGTTCCTATGAGACGAAATGCTGGTAGCCACTGTAGCCAGCATCCCCCATGTTAATCTATGGAGCAAGATAGCCTTACAATAGTGAAAAACGAAAATGGCTGCCATTCCCTATCAGAGCATGTCACTTGCACCAGTACATGCTCTACCTTTCACATACACTGCATCCTGCCCAGGGTGGTACCTTGGGCCTTCCATAGGGGTGACTAATGTGCATGAAAAGGGAAGGGTTAGGCCTGGTCAATGGGGACACTGACCAGGAGGACATGGCAGTTTCTAAACTGCACACAGGCACTGCAGTGGCAGGCCTGAGACACCATTTTAGAGCTAGTCCTGTGGGTGGCACAGTCAGTGCTGCAGGCCCACTAGTAGCATTTGTCATCACCAGCCCTGGCACACCCAGTGCACTTTACTAGGGACTTCATGGTGATACAAATATGCCAAACATGTACATCCAATCAGAATAAAAATGTACATAGGGAGCACTTTCACTCTGGCATTGATCAGCAGTGGCAGAGTGTCCAAAGCATCTAAACCAGCAAAAACGAAATCCAGCACAGCATCAAAAATACAGGAGGTAGAGGCAAAAAGATAGGGGGAAACCACGCCAAAGATGCCAGGTCTAACAGAAAGTGACTCCCTTCGGCCACAGATTCAGAAGTGGAACTTGACGCTGGATGGCCTGCTGACTCAGTTGTACTTCTGTCGGCTTCTTGAATTTTCTGCCGCTCTGTTTCGAACCGAGTGGCTGACACAGCTAGCCAATGTTTGTACTTTGAAACATCTGCTTCATCAAAAGGAATTAATGCTTTGCTGGCCACTGCCTTTTTGTACCGTGGCTCCAGAATAGTGGCACAAATGTAATGTTATTCTGTATGTATGTTTTTAAGCCTTTCATTGTAAACTAGGCGGCTTAATAACCTCTCCGCCAACTGATATGCGTCTTGCTTTTCAGCATCATCTCGGAACGTTGAAGACACCGCCTTCAGTTAGTGCTCTAGCATGAACAACAATGGGATAGCTTTGCCCAAAGAACAGTCCTCCCTGCTGACTTCACGCGTGAAGACCTCAAAAGGACGAAGCATGTCTGTCAGGCTTGCAACTAGCTTCCATTCCTCCAACTCTAGCCTCATGTCTTTCATAGTAGAACCCAGTTTATAGACATAATCATTTATTACCCTCACTGCTCAGACAGACGCTCAAGCCTGTAAAAGGTTGAGTTCCAACATGTTGCCACCTCCTTGATGAGTCCTTTGACTGGCAGTCTACGTTCATGTTGAATGCTCCTCAGCTGCTTCCGGGCCTTAAAAGAATGGCTGAAATGTGTGCAGATTCTTCGGCAGGTGGTCAGTAACTTGCTGACTGTGTTTTCTTTTTTCAAGAAATCTTGCACCACGATGTTAATACTGTGCCCCAAACACGGCACTCTGAAATATTCACCATCAGCCTTGGCCCTAACTCTATTACTGCCATTATCCGTGGAAACATAACCAACTATGCGATTTCTTGGTTGCAGACATTCAGAGACCTTCCTATTATTCTCCTCCAAACGGTTAGGTGCAGTATGAGTTTTCTCCATGGCAAACATGGCTACTGTTGCATGTTTCCGAGTAGCTTCAATAACTGTGTCCGTGTCAACACCTGCTTTTAACTGGTCTTTAACCCCTGCAAAAGAGACCCAGTGTGCAGTGATGCACATGTAATCAAGGGCTTGGCAACTGGTCCACATGTCTGTTGTCAGGTGGATAGTGTGAACAGCACTCTTCAGAATAGCTGCGCCAATCACCTCCAGCACATCTTGATGTAGTGCTGGAACAGCAACCCTGGCAAAATAGGACCGGCTAGGAACCTTCCATTTAGGGCAGATTGTTGCCACAAATTCTAGAAAACCCACCCCTTTCACAAAAGAAAAAGGGAGAAGGTTCAGCGCTAGCATTTTAGCCAGCTTTGCGTTATACAGACGTGCCGTTGGGTGGTTGCGTTCAAATGGCGCATCCAACCAAAACATTCTGCTAATGGTCGTCTGGACCGTCTTACGTGATGATGATGATGCAGACTTCTTCAAACCAGTTAGGCTCATTGATGTACTTTTTCGCATTGGTGTCTCTCCCAAACTCTTAGTTTGCCTCATACATGTTGCAGAGGTAGAGGGTGTGGGCGCTACCACTGCAGTGCTGCTGCCAGGGGTACTGGGTGTACCAGAAAAAATGTCGGTTGGTTCTTGACTTCCCCCCTGCACAATCAGCCCCTCGTCAGCATCAGATGCAATGTGAATGGATACATTTGGATCAGTTCTACTTTCGGCTTCCCGGATCTTCCTTAGGTGCGCCTCCCACTAGATAGTGTGGTGTTTTTGGAGATGACCTCTCTGGCCTCCGGTACCATAGTTGGTACCAAGCTTACCCCGACTAACTATTATTTTACAAATTGAACAAACGACCATGTTTTCTGCATTTTTGCTAACACTAAAGAAGTCCCAAACTGGGGACTAGAGTTGTCTGCTGGTGGTGGAGGTGCTACTTTCAGTTTCAATACCAGATGAAGTGGAGGATGGGAGTAGCTGAATTCGTCTCTGTTGTTCACTTACAGCACCACTACTTGAGGTAATGGAGGACGAGCTGGATGGAGGTCCCTGCCGGTCCTTCTGGCTAAAAAATATGGAAGCTGTAGTTCGTGTTGGTGTTGTAGTTAATTGCGTTGGTGGTGGTACCCGTGCCACACCGCCCACATCCCGCTCAGCAGCCATTCGGGATAGGGTGAAAATGTCTGTCTGCTGCATGCACGCTGGGGCTGGAGTGACGACTGTGATGACTGAGTCATCGTCAGACTGTTCATCAGCAGCAGAAGACACCACTTCTTTTTCGTCGTCATCACCCATAAGTGGAAGCCTTGTGGGAACCTTCTTTTTAGGCTTAGCTACCTTTGTCGTCTCATGGCATGCCTCACTCTCAGACTGCATTGGTGGGTTCCAATCAAGATCAAGGTCATCAGAATGAAGGGGGCTTGAAGAAGAACTTCTAGTAGTAGTAGTAGCCCTCCTTGGCCTTTTTCTTGCTGGGGATCTGGAAGACAATGGATCATCATCAGGAGGAGTGGCTTCCTCGGATGATACCTCCGCTTGAATATCAATTTCCTGATGTGCCCCTACTTCTGGAGGAACAAGCGTTGTAGGCAGTTGTGCCGCTCCATGAACCTCTAGTTGCACCTCTCCATGTACCTCTCCATGCGCCTCTCCTTGCGCCGCTCCTTGCGCCTCTCCTTGCACCTCTACTTGCGCCTCTCCTTGAGCATGTACTTGCGCCTCTCCTTGCCCATGTACTTGCGCTTGTACTAGTTGCACCTGTGGTTGTCGTTGCGGCTGTGGTTGTTGAACACTCGTCAGCTGAGTTACACCCGGCATTGATTGGATGGTACTTTCTTGTGATGAGCCAACATCACTGGTCGATGGTGATTGAGAAACTAAAGTGGCTGCCTCAGCAGCACTCATGGTCTTGGACCTAACTTGGTGTGGTGGCACTGAGCCCAATGAAGCGGAGGTGCTTCTTCCAGCTTGGTCCCCGGTGGACACCGCTGCAGGCGTAGTTTTTTTTTCCCAAAAAAGGTGCCGGTGTGCCCGCCAGTCTCCTTGGTAGGTGGTGCTACTTGCCTCTTCTGCTCCTTCTTACTGGCAGTGGCACTGGCAACTTTTTTCGCTGAGGCGCTACAGCCACCTTTCTTAGGGACCATCTTCTTCAGATGTCATAACAGCAAGCCACAGTTGCACGAGTTGCAGAGTTGTCTTGTCTGTGGCCACACCTGACGTCACGTGACGTTGTGCTGCTGGACTTCTTCCTGGCACAGGTGGTTCTCTTGTGCACCTAAAAGCAATGGAAGCCAGAGGAACATCAGTTAAACACCCCAAAAAGTCGAAAAACACACAAAAATCACCACAATCCAATGCCATCCATGCCCTCAATGATGTTTAAATTCAAGACACCCCACAGAAAGACTTGGTCCATGCACCACTCACTACTCCTGGGCCTAATGGAAGACTATATGTGTATGATTGACACTCTGCACACCTAAAAACGAATCTAGTACTCTAAACTGTCAACTCTTGTTCCTTGATATCTTTCGTGGTGCTGTCGCCTGACCTGACCGGCTCACGTCAGTAACACAACAAATAACACAAACAGATACTGTTTGAAGGCGATGCACTATTCACAAGCCCCTTCGGGGTGCTCTATATACCACAGTGATACATAATGTCAAAATGTTTGAAAAAATGTTTGAAAAAAATGTAATACAGATTCATTCAACCAAAACAATGTCCATATTCCTCTGTATCAAAAAATACAAGCTAATCAAATGAAGAACATCATATTTTAATAGTGGTATTCCTTTTTTCTTGTGCTTTGTTCTTCTGTCTTGTGATACATTACTTCATGTATATCCATTCATCTTTTTCAGTTAATCCCAATGCATTTCGGTATGACAATACCTTCATCAGGGGAATACTGCAATCAAGATCAACACAGTAACAATAATCAGAATTGGGAACTAGGGAGCCCCAGTCTCCACCTCATGTGCATCTCAGCTCTCATGCAAATTTGTCATAACGAGTACCAGCTTAGCTCAACCATCACCAAAGTGTATGCAAGCGAAATATAAAACACCACGTAACACACTGTGTCCATATCCAATAGGATATCTTGATAAACGTGTACCTGACTCTATGCAATTCACGACTGTTCACTTCAGAGTGTGATACTCCTAAATGGGTAAAACAAAATGGTAACTACCAGTCCTGGCCACTTCAAAAAGCTCTTTACACCCAGAAACCAACTGCCGCCTACCTATGTCGATGCGCGTTCTCCCATGGAAATAGGCGTCAACGTTATCCAACTTCTCGTTTTCTTAAACTAAAATAAACACAAATGTGGCCGTTAATGTCCCGCTACCGCATCCTGGCTTCTCCCCGCCCTGCGCCTGCACCCGTGCCTCTCGTTACCTTGCTTTCGGGAACTAATCTCTTCTCTCGTCGTCTTGCGTTCAAAGACGCTGCCTGCTCACAGTCCTTAAATGTTAACTGCCGTTTCCGCGTAGACACAGAAAACGGACTTGCATACTTGGTCCTACACCGGGCGCCATTTGTAGCTAGTCAAAAGTGTGTAAGTTGAATGGATATTATGACACATGGTTGAAAAAGCGTTAAAAAAGCGTATACGTGGAAAAAGTAAAGAATAAAATGAAAAATAAATAATAAATAAAAAGGTGCTTCTATACTATTCAACTAAGTAAGTGCTGGTTGTGACAAAGTTGCTGTTCAATATTACAATGATAATGACAACAATGTTAATAACAGATGTTATCCACAATACATGTGCTTATTTACAGAAAACATGCAAATTCAATTTTATCGTTAAGTCCATCCGGTTCTAGCGTATTCAAACTGCGAATCCAGTATGTCTCCCTTTGTGATAATTGGCGATTGGTGTCAGCATGTACCTCCTGATTTATGCTTTCTAACACTGTAAAGCGCAATTGTGGAATGGTGTGGTGTCTCTCTTTCCAGTGCACTGCTAAGTTGGATTTGGGATTACAAGTTCTTATTAAACTTTTGTGCTCTGTTATGCGAACCTTAACCTTTCTAGTGGTTTTGCCCACATATACCAACCCGCAAGGGCATTTGATGGCATAGACCACCATGCTGGTGTTGCAGTCCGACGTGTGCCTCAGTTGTATGTGTTTGCCTGTCTGAGGGTGTGTAAAGACATCCCCTACCATTACATTACCGCAGTGACCACAATTGTGGCACTTCACCATACCTCTGTGTCGAACATTGTCTGTTCTGGTCTGAGATTGTTTTAATATCTCCTTTATGTTCTTGGACCTGGTGTGTGCAAACATGGGTTTATCAAAAAACACATCTTTAAAATCAGTCTCTTGTTCAATTACTTCCCATCTGTTCAGAATACTTTTCTTGATAAATCTGCTCGATGTGGAGTGTTTGATTACAAATACCTCCCTCTTCAATGGTTTTCTAACTGTTTTTTCAAGCAGTTCTTGTCTGTCCTTCTGACTGGCTTTTTGTTTAGCCTGCTGCAATACCTCTTCGGGATACCCTCTCTCTTTGTATGCCTGGACCATAACTTCCATCTCATGTGTGCCTTGTTCTTCCTGTGAGCAAATTCTACGTGCACGTAAGAACTGTGAGAAAGGTAAGTGATTTTTTAAAGATAAGGTGTGAAAGCTGCTGTAGTGTAATGCACTATTGCGGTCCGTGGATTTTTTGTACAGTTTTGTATGTAGTCCATCTCCCTTACTTTCTATGAGTATATCCAGATAATTAATGGATTTGCCATCAATGGAGTATGTGATCTGGATTTGGTCATGACAACAGTTTAACTCGGTTAACAGGTTCACTAGCTTTTCGTGTGTGCCATCCCACACCATTAAAATATCGTCTATATACCTGACATAGAGCTTAAGGTGTTCTGACCATTGGGAACGCTGCAAAATGTTATCATTTTCATACTTTGCCATGAATATATTAGCAAAAGTTGGTGCCCCAGTAAAACCCATGCTCGTGCCTGTCCTTTGAAGATAAAAACTGTCTTGCCATCTGAAATATCCATGGTACAAACAAAAATGCAGCAACAAGAATCCAGTAGACCCTCCATTCAGGCCAATTGTGGCAGGATGTGGGTCTTTACATGAACCTTTAGGCAAGTTTTTAGATCACTACCTACAACCATTAGTACAACAATGGAGCACGTATATACAAGACACCACAGATTGTTTAAAAAGGATCAGGGAAGTGAAGATTACACCAACAGAAAATGTTTTGTTATGCACGGTTGACATAACAGCCCTATACACCTCCATTCCTCATCAGGAGGGCATAGAGGCAGTGGAATGGATGCTATTACGACATGATTATGAGGAAGGCATCAATGTGTTTCTCTTAGAGTTGCTGCATTTTTGTTTGTACCATGGATATTTCAGATGGCAAGACAGTTTTTATCTTCAAAGGACAGGCACGAGCATGGGTTTTACTGGGGCACCAACTTTTGCTAATATATTCATGGCAAAGTATGAAAATGATAACATTTTGCAGCGTTCCCAATGGTCAGAACACCTTAAGCTCTATGTCAGGTATATAGACGATATTTTAATGGTGTGGGATGGCACACACGAAAAGCTAGTGAACCTGTTAACCGAGTTAAACTGTTGTCATGACCAAATCCAGATCACATACTCCATTGATGGCAAATCCATTAATTATCTGGATATACTCATAGAAAGTAAGGGAGATGGACTACATACAAAACTGTACAAAAAATCCACGGACCGCAATAGTGCATTACACTACAGCAGCTTTCAC
This sequence comes from Lissotriton helveticus, assembly GCF_964261635.1. Classification (NCBI taxonomy): domain Eukaryota; kingdom Metazoa; phylum Chordata; class Amphibia; order Caudata; family Salamandridae; genus Lissotriton; species Lissotriton helveticus. Next base: position 344,676,733 of record NC_136067.1, on the reverse strand, counting down.
ACCTTATCTTTAAAAAATCACTTACCTTTCTCACAGTTCTTACGTGCACGTAGAATTTGCTCACAGGAAGAACAAGGCACACATGAGATGGAAGTTATGGTCCAGGCATACAAAGAGAGAGGGTATCCCGAAGAGGTATTGCAGCAGGCTAAACAAAAAGCCAGTCAGAAGGACAGACAAGAACTGCTTGAAAAAACAGTTAGAAAACCATTGAAGAGGGAGGTATTTGTAATCAAACACTCCACATCGAGCAGATTTATCAAGAAAAGTATTCTGAACAGATGGGAAGTAATTGAACAAGAGACTGATTTTAAAGATGTGTTTTTTGATAAACCCATGTTTGCACACACCAGGTCCAAGAACATAAAGGAGATATTAAAACAATCTCAGACCAGAACAGACAATGTTCGACACAGAGGTATGGTGAAGTGCCACAATTGTGGTCACTGCGGTAATGTAATGGTAGGGGATGTCTTTACACACCCTCAGACAGGCAAACACATACAACTGAGGCACACGTCGGACTGCAACACCAGCATGGTGGTCTATGCCATCAAATGCCCTTGCGGGTTGGTATATGTGGGCAAAACCACTAGAAAGGTTAAGGTTCGCATAACAGAGCACAAAAGTTTAATAAGAACTTGTAATCCCAAATCCAACTTAGCAGTGCACTGGAAAGAGAGACACCACACCATTCCACAATTGCTCTTTACAGTGTTAGAAAGCATAAATCAGGAGGTACATGCTGACACCAATTGCCAATTATCACAAAGGGAGACATACTGGATTCGCAGTTTTAATACGCTAGAACCGGATGGACTTAACGATAAAATTGAATTTGCATGTTTTCTGTAAATAAGCACATGTATTGTGGATAACATCTGTTATTAACATTGTTGTCATTATCATTGTAATATTGAACAGCAACTTTGTCACAACCAGCACTTACTTAGTTGAATTGTATAGAAGCACCTTTTTATTTATTATTTATTTTTCATTTTATTCTTTACTTTTTCCACGTATACGCTTTTTTAACGCTTTTTCAACCATGTGTCATAATATCCATTCAACTTACACACTTTTGACTAGCTACAAATGGCGCCCGGTGTAGGACCAAGTATGCAAGTCCGTTTTCTGTGTCTACGCGGAAACGGCAGTTAACATTTAAGGACTGTGAGCAGGCAGCGTCTTTGAACGCAAGACGACGAGAGAAGAGATTAGTTCCCGAAAGCAAGGTAACGAGAGGCACGGATGCAGGCGCAGGGCGGGGAGAAGCCAGAATGCGGTAGCGGGACATTAACGGCAACATTTGTGTTTATTTTAGTTTAAGAAAACGAGAAGTTGGATAACGTTGACGCCTATTTCCATGGGAGAACGCGCATCGACATAGGTAGGCGGCAGTTGGTTTCTGGGTGTAAAGAGCTTTTTGAAGTGGCCAGGACTGGTAGTTACCATTTTGTTTAACCCATTTAGGAGTATCACACTCTGAAGTGAACAGTCGTGAATTGCATAGAGTCAGGTACACGTTTATCAAGATATCCTATTGGATATGGACACAGTGTGTTACGTGGTGTTTTATATTTCGCTTGCATACACTTTGGTGATGGTTGAGCTAAGCTGGTACTCGTTATGACAAATTTGCATGAGAGCTGAGATGCACATGAGGTGGAGACTGGGGCTCCCTAGTTCCCAATTCTGATTATTGTTACTGTGTTGATCTTGATTGCAGTATTCCCCTGATGAAGGTATTGTCATACCGAAATGCATTGGGATTAACTGAAAAAGATGAATGGATATTCATGAAGTAATGTATCACAAGACAGAAGAACAAAGCACAAGAAAAAAGGAATACCACTATTAAAATATGATGTTCTTCATTTGATTAGCTTGTATTTTTTGATACAGAAGAATATGGACATTGTTTTGGTTGAATGAATCTGTATTACATTTTTTTCAAACATTTTTTCAAACATTTTGACATTATGTATCACTGTGGTATATAGAGCACCCCGAAGGGGCTTGTGAATAGTGCGTCACCTTCAAACAGTACCTAATGGAAGACTGCAATGCAAACTAGGTACAGGCCTGAGCACACTGCCTGGCTTCAAAATGTGCCCTTGACCCCCAGCTACATGGTCAGGCCCTGCCTGGACCATGCCTCAAAATGGCCCCACTCACATGGCCAGGCCCCAACACCACCCCAAAAAGTTGAAAAACACACATAAATCACCACAATCCAATGCCATCTATGCCCTCAATGATGTTTAAATTCAAGACACCCCACAGAAAGACTTGGTCCATGCACCACTCACTATCCCTGGGCCTAATGGAAGAAAGCAAGGTAAACTGGGTGCAGGCCTGAGCACACTGCCTGGCTTCAAAATGGGCCCTTGAACCCCAGCTACATGGCCATGCCCTGCCTGGACCAGGCCTCAAAATGGCCCCCAACCACATGGCCAGGCCCCAACACCACCCCAAACAGTTGAAAAACACACAGAAATCACCACAATCCAATGCCATCCATGCCCTCAATGTTGTTTAAATTCAAGATACCCCACAGACAAACTTGGTCCATGCACCACTCACTACCCCTGGCCTAATGGAAGACAGCAAGGCAAACTGGGTGCAGGCCTGAGCACACTGCCTGGCTTCAAAATGGGCCCTTGACCCCCAGCTACATGACCAGGCCCTGCCTGGACCAGGCCTCTAAATGGCCCTCACCCACTTGGCCAGGCCCCAACACCACCCCAAAAAGTCAAAAAACACACAAAAATGACCACAATCCAATGCCATCTATGCCCTCAATGATGTTTAAATTCAAGACACCCCACAGAAAGACTTGGTCCATGCACCACTGAGTAACCCTGGGCCTAATGGAAGAAAGCAAGGCAAACTGGGTGCAGGCCTGAGCACACTGCCTGGCTTCAAAATGGGCCCTTGACCCCCAGCTACATGGCCAGGCCCTACGTGGACCAGGCCTCAAAATGGCCCCCACCCACATGGCCAGGCCCCAACACCACCCCAAAAAGTAAAAAAAAACACAAGAATCACCACAATCCAATGCCATCTATGCCCTCAATGATGTTTAAATTCAAGACACCCCACAGAAAGACTTGGTCCATCCACCACTGAGTAACCCTGGGCCTAATGGAAGAAAGCAAGGCAAACTGGGTGCAGGCCTGAGCACACTGCCTGGCTTCAAAATGGGCCCTTGACCCCCAGCTACATGGCCAGGCCCTGCCTGGACCAGGCCTCAAAATGGCCCCCACCCACATGGCCAGGCCCCAACACCACCCCAAAAAGTCAAAAAACATACAAAAATCACCACAATCCAATGCCATCCATGCCCTCAATGATGTTTAAATTCAAGACACCCGACAGAAAGACTTGGTCCATGCACCACTGAGTACCCCTGGGCCTAATGGATGAAAGCAAGGCAACCTGGGTGCTGACCTGAGCACTCTGCCTGGCTTCAAAATGTCCCCTTGACCCCCAGCCACATGGCCAGGCCCTAGCTGGATCAGGCATCAAAATGGCCCCCACCCACATGGCCAGGCCCCAACGCCACCCCAAAAAGTCGAAAAACACACACACATCACCGCAATCCAATGCCATCTATGCCCTCAATGATGTTTAAATTCAAGACAACCCACAGAAAGACTTGGTCCATGCACCACTGAGTACCCCTGGGCCTAATGGATGAAAGCAAGGCAACCTGGGTGCAGGCCTGAGCACACTGTCTGGCTTCAAATTGTCCCCTTGACTCCCAGCCACATAGCCAGGCCCTGCCTGGACCAGGCCTCAAAATGGCCCCCACCCACATGGCCAGGCCCCAACAACAACCCAAGAAGTCGAAAAACACAAAAAAAAAACACAATCCAATGCCATCCATGCCCTCGATGATGTTTAAATTCAAGACACCCCACAGAAAGGATTGGTCCATGCACCACTGACTACCCCTGGGCCTAATCGATGAAAGCAAGGCAAATTGGGTGCAGGTCTGAGCACACTGCCTGGCTTCAAAATGGCCCCTTGATCCCCAGCCACATGGCCAGGCCCTGCCTGGACCAGGCCTCAAAATGGCCCCCACCCACATGGCCAGGCCCCAACAACAGCCCAAAAGTCGAAAAACACACAAAAATCACCACAATCCAATGTCCTCCATGCCCTCAATGATGTTTAAATTCAAGACACCCCACAGAAAGACTTGGTCCATTCACCACTCACTATCCCTGGGCCTACTGGCTAGTGTGGCTTTACAGGAAACCCAAAATAAAGAAAAATCCACATATAGTGAGCTAAAAGTTTTAAAATTGTAGTTGCAGCAACTGCAATGCCCCAAACAAACAACACCAACTTACTTGTAAAATCTCAAATCCAAAAGTGATCCCAAAACTCCAAAGTCCAAAAAGTACTCAAATACAAATATCCAGCAGCAGCCACAAAAAGTAATCCTTCCAGCTCCAGATCCAAATGAAAAGTGACCAGGAGATGGACAAAGCACTGGGAGGAGCCTGCTGGACAGGAACAGGAAGTTCGAGACTCTGGGTTCACTTCCTTCCTCCCACCCCCCCAAAAATGGACTCCTTGCACAACAAAGTGCAGCCAATTCTCAATCTTAGGAGTTATTCTGATCAAAATCATGATTTTCAGAAGGTTTATGCTGCCTGCGGTGGATTTCTTGTGCAGAATTGCAATTTTTGTAAGTTCGGGAAAGCGAGCTGTTCAAATCTCCCGCCGGAAGTCAGCTGCGCGCCGCATCTACATGTTCGGCATTGTTTACTCCGGTGATGGCTGATCGCGGGCCCTTATGACGTACTTGCGTTGTCAAACTCTCGCTGTGCAAGATGGCGGACCGCGATGACGTAATTGCGGTCGAAAAACTCTAGCGCAATCACGCAGCAAGATCCAAAATGACGCAGCACACGCAAACCGGGTGAAAAACAACTCGGCGGACTCAGAATCACGGTAAGTCAACACTGCGCGCGCGATATTGTATTTTTCAAGCGCTACCAAGCAAAAAAATTCGCATGCTTGCGTATTTTTGGGCAAATTCGCGGGATTCCCGGACCGCGAAATTTCCAAAAATCCGCAAATTCTGCGATCGAAACGGATTGTACGCCCACGCTTAATTCAACTACTTTACCAGCTAAAGGCAGTGGGTAATTTGCACACTTGCAGCTTTTCTTATTTTTTACATTATTTATCTTCCACTCAATCAACACATCATCTTCACGTACACACACACCTACTTGCTGTCTTTCTTGGCTATGGTTATCAACTATTCTATTTCATATTTGTATTCAAAGTGCAGGCCCTTTAACAAGCCTTTTTGTTGTAACAACTAACCCGGCCGAAGGCAGTGGGAAATTTGCGCACTTGCTGCCTTTCTTGGCTGGCATTATCATTTATTCTTGAATTTTATGTTCTGATTCAAAGTCGAAGCCCTTTATCGAGCCTTTTTGTTGTAGCTACTAACCCGGCCGAAGTCAGTGGGAAATTTGCCCACTTCCTGCCTTTCTTTGCTGGGGTTATCAATTACTCTTGAATTTCATATTCTTATTCAAACTCATGTCCCTTTATCAAGCTTTTTTCATGTAGATACTGCCCTGGCAGAAGGCAGTGGGAAATGTGCGCACTTGCTGTGTTTCGTCGCAGGGGTTATGAACTATTGTTCACTTTCATATTCCGATTCAAAGTGCAGGCCCTTTATCGAGCCATTTTGTTGTATCAACTACCCCGGCCGAAGGCAGTGAGAAATTTCCACACTTGCTGCCTTTCTTGGCTGGGGTTATCAATTATTGTTCAATTTCATATTCTGATTCAAAGTCATGACCCTTTATCGAGCCTTTTTGTTGTAGCTACTACCCCGGCCAAAGGCAGTGGGAAATTAGCGCACTTGCTGCCTTTCTTGGCGGGGTTATCAATTATTGTTCAATTTCATATTCTGATTCAAACTTATGGCCCTTTATCAAGTCTTTTTGTTCTAACTACTTCCCGGCTAAAGGCAGTGGGTAATTTGCACACGTGCAGCCTTTCTTATTTTTTCCATCATTCATCTTCCACTCAATCAACACATCATCTACACATGCACACACCTACTTGCTGCCTTTCTTGGCCATGGTTATCAACTATTCTTCTATTTCATATCCGTATTCAAAGTGCAGGCCCTTTATTGAGCTTTTTTGTTGTAACAACTACCCAGGCCAAAGGCAGTGGGAAATTAGCACACGTGCTGCCTTTCTCGGCTGGGGTTATCAATTATTCTTGAATTTCATATTCTGATTCAAAGTCAAGGCCCTTTATCGAGCCTTTTTGTTGTAGCTACTACCCGCCGCCGAAGGCAGTAAGAAATTTGCACACTTGCTACCATTCTTGGCTGGAGTTATCAATTATTCTTCTTGTAATACAAATTCAAAGTGCTGGCCCTTTATACAGCCTTCTTTGTATATAATTACCGTGAATAGCTGTGGGTAATTTCCACACTTGCATCCTTTCTTGCTACGCACAGTCTGTGTAATGAGCTGGGTATCCACAGATCTACTTCCTTGATAAGGCAGTGGTTACTTTGCGCGTCTACAGCCTTTCTTACATTTTACCTTATTCATCTTCCATTCAATGAACACATCATCCACACATACACACACTTACTTGCTGCCTTTCTTGGCTGGGGTTATCAACCACTCTTCAATTTCATATTCTGATTCTAAGTCAAGGCCCTTTATCGAGCCTTTTTCATGTAGATACTACCCCGGCAGAAGACAATGAAAAATGTGCGCACATGCTGCCTTTCTTCACAGGGGTTATCAATTATTGTTCAATTTCATACTCTGATTCAAAGTCAAGGCCCTTTTTCAAGCCTTTTTGTTGTAGCTACTACCCCAGCCGAAGGTTAATGCTCCAAAAGTAATCTGTAAAATTTGCCAAACAACTCATCCCAAAAATACTTCTTTGGCACAGCAAATGTAGTGCGACACATGAAGAACTTGCACCCCAACAACTTTGCTTCAGCTGCAACACAGAGATTGCAGGACAACCCACTTGCTGCTGCACCACGCACATCAACTGCTGCAACAGCATCTTCGGCAAGCAGTCCATACTCACATATTGATCTTGATTTTGGTAAACTTAAATTTCTATGCATTTATTTCAATGAACTTTTGTATAATGTGAAACAGTCTATCAACCTGATAAAAAAAGGAAACAGGAGCATCCCTATCCTCAACATTAGTCATTAGACATTTATCAAGCTTTTTTGTTGTAACAACTACCCCGGCCGAAGGCAGTGGGAAATTTGCACACTTGCTGCCTTTCTTGGCTGGGGTTATTAATTATTGTTCAATTTCATATTCTGATTCAAAGTCAAGGCCCTTTATCTAGCCTTTTTGTTGTAACTACTTCTCCGGCTGAAGGCAGTGGGTAATTTGCACACTTGACGCCTTTCTTATTTTTTACATTATTCATCTTCCACTCAATCAACACATCATCCACACATACATACATCTACTTACTGCCTTTTTTGACAGGGGTTATCAATTATTGTTCAATTTCATATTCTGATTCAAAGTCAAGGACCTTTATCGAGCCTTTTTGTTGTAGCTACTACCCCGGCCAAACGCAGTGGGAAATTTGCGCACTTGCTCCCTTTCTTGGCTGGGATTATCAATTATTTTTCAATTTTATATTCTGATGTAAAGTCAATGCCCTTTATCAAGCATTTGTGTTGTAACTACTTCCCCAGCTAAAGGCAGTGGGTAATTTGCACACTTGCAGCCTTTCTTATTTTTTAACTTATTCATCTTCCACACAATCAACTCATCATCTACACGTACACACACCTACTTGCTGTCTTTCTTGGCTATGGTTATCAACTGTTCTTCTATTTCATATTCGTATTCAAAGTGCAGGCCCTTTATCAAGCCTTTTTATTGTAACAACTACCCCAGCCGAAAGCAGTAAGAAATGTGCATACTTGCTGCCTTTCTTGGCTGGGGTTATCAATTATTATTCAATTTCACATTGTGATTCAAACTCAAGGCCCTTTATTGAGCCTTTTTGTTGTAACTACTGTTGTATCTACTATCCCGGCCAAAGGCAGTGGGAAATTTGCACATTTAGTGCCTTTCATGGCTGGGGTTATCAATTATTCTTCAAGTAATTCAAAGTTCAGGCCCTTAATTGAACCTTCTTGGTAACTACTACCCATGAATCGCAGTGGGTAATTTGCACACTTGTGTCCTTTCTTGAGTCCTTTCCACCGCACAGTGTGTGTACTTTGTGCACTTGCTTAACTCCTAACATGAGATACCCGTTTCTCACGCTCCCACTGCGGAATCCGACTCACAGTCTGTAATGGACTGGAAAACTAAACACCCATTTCCTTTACAAGGCAGTGGGTTGTTTACGCATCTGCTACCTTTCTTCCTTTTCACCTAATTCTGCATCCACTACCTGAAACACACCTACCTGCTAACTTTCTTGCTGCCTTTGCCCAGTATTATTCGAATTCAAAGTAGAGTTCCTGAAATGGGCCTGGTGTTGTAATTTTTCAGCCCTACCACCCACAGTGGTAACTTAGTGCACTTACATTGCTTGCTTCGATGTGGTAGCCATTTCTCAGACTCCCACTGCGAAATACGATGCGCAGTCTGTGTAATGAGCTAGGTATCCAAAGATCCATTCCCTTACCATGCAGTGGGTACTTTGTGCGTCTGCAGCCTTTCTAATTTTTCACCTTTTTTATCTTCCACTCAAACAACACATCATCTACACATACACACACCAACTTGCTGCCTTTTTTGACTGGAGTTATCAATTATTCTTGAATTTCATATTCTGATTCAAACTCGTGGCCATTTATTGAGCCTTTTTGTTGTAGCTATTAACCCGGCCGAAGGCAATGGGAAATTTACACACATACTGCCTTTCTTGACTGGGGTTATCAATTATTGTTCAATTTCATATTCTGATTCAAAGTCAAGGCCCTTTATCGAGCCTTTCTGTTGTAACTAATACCCCGGCCGAAGGCAGTAGCAAATTTGCACACTTGCCCCTTTCTTGGCTGTGGTTATCAATTACTCTAAAAGTAGCTACAAGCTCAGGAACAATATTTTCATTTAGAAACAAATTGGAAAGTAAACGTCTATGTAAAACTTCTTTGCCATGTTCAGTCACTTTTTTAATTCTTCTAAGTAGAATAGTTCCATAATCAGCATCATTTGCTTGTTGTATATTTGTAATAAATTCCTTTTATACAAAATATGACCAAATGTTAACATTTACAATGCTACATTACATCGTTTATTTATACTACCTGTGGAGCATGACAACAAATTGGAATACCACAAGCTATCTGGAGAAGATTGATGTGAAGACTCTTGAACAAAATGAAACTTTTCATTATTGATGACGTAAGCATGGTATCAAACTTAATGCTTGCCTTTGTGCATTTAAGAATGCTGCAAATTCTTAAAACAGAGTATGACATATTAGTCTCAATTTATTTAAGGCAGAGACAATTGTACTATGTCCTCAGATTCGGTTAACTGTACAAAATAGCATTCATTGATGTTTGTGTCGAGTAGTACCTTCGATATAAACTGCGGACAGCAGGGTTCACAACTTCAATTCAGCTTTATGTCTACACTATGGACAGCATTCAAATTAGCCTTGATTTATGTAAGGCAGAGACAATTTTTTTAATGCATGCCACAAAAAACGTTTCTCAATGGCTCTACTAAGTACTGCCTTCAAATGTACAGTGCGATCAACAGAGTTTAACGCTGGATACCAGGAGCGCATAAGCACTACAGACAACATTGAATTCAGTCTCGATTTATTTAAGGAAGAGACAATTGGTCACAACTTTATTTATGTAAGGCAGAGGCAATTTTGTTAATGGATGCCACAAGAAACATTCCTCAATGTCTTTACTAAGTACTACCTTCAAATGTACACTACGAAAAACAGAGTTTACCACTTGGTTCCACAAGCACATCAGTACTACAGAAAACATTGAATCCAGCCTTGCTTTATTTAAGGTAGAGACTAATGGATTCTATGTCTTCCGATTTTGTAAAAGAATGTGACAAATAGCATTCATCTATAACTGTGCTCACTAGAGACTTCAATCTACACTGCGGACAGCAGGATTCACAACTTGAATTCAGCTTTCCATCTACACTAAGGACAGCATTGAATCCAGCCTTGCTTTATTTTAGACAGAGACAATTGTACTGAATCCTCAGATTCTGTTAACTGTGACAAAATAGCATTCATCGTTCTTTGTGTCAACAACTGCCTTCAATCTACACTGCGAACAGCAGGGTTCACAACTTGAATTCAGCTTTGGATCTAAATGTGTCTTCAGTATCTGTACTGAGAACTGCCTTCAATCTATTCTGCGGTCAGTAGAGTTCAAAACTTGATACCAGGAGCGCCACTAATACAGAAAACATTGAATCCAGCCTTGCTTTATTTAAGGTAGAGACTAACGGATTCTATGTCTTCCGATTTTGTAAAAGAATGTCACAAAAGCATTCATCTATAACTGTGATCACTAGAGCCTTCAATCTACACTGCAGGCAGCAGGGTTCACAACTTGAATTCAGCTTTCCATCTACACTAAGGACAACATTGAATCCAGCCTTGCTTTATTTAAGGCAGAGACAATTGTACTGTGTCCTCAGATTCTGTTAACTGTGACAAAATTGCATTCATTGATCTTTGTGTCAACAACTGCAGTCAAACTACACTGCGGACAGCAGGGTTCACAACTTGAATTCAGCTTTGGATCTAAATATGTCTTCAGTATCTGTGCTGAGAACTGCCTTCATCTATTCTGCGGTCAGTAGAGTTGTATATATGGGAGAAGAAGAAATAACTGTAGAAGAAGAGATTCCACATCTGGACAAATTGAAAAAGTAGATGACTGCAGAACTGAAGACATCTACGAACATTATAGTATTCATCCAGTTCATCCCAAAGAAGTGAAGGAGAATACTATAGAGTTATTCCAAATGAAAGAAGCAAAGGGAAGTCCCATTAGTGTATGTGAAAAAAGCTTCAAAACTCGTTGTTTCCAACAGGAAAAGGAGGACGATATGATGACTGACCTATGCAGATTCCTGAATCTAAATAACGGACATCAAGGTTCTATGCAGAAGATCCAATATTTCGACAATGTATTCCATATTTGTTTCATCTTTTGTTTGAGAGTGACTTGTCTGCATTTTCTTATGCAGTGAATCATATATTGAAAACAGGTGTACATCTGCAAAATGTTTTGGCAAAAGAATTTATGGATAAAGTACAGCAGAAAGATGTTTTGGAATCTCAGCTAATTAATCTCATGGCATGTCACCGTGGTACTAATGAGTACCCGTACCGTCATCATGGAGAACTTAAATGTATGCTAAGGAACTTAGAAAGTCCTATATGGTTCCTTACTCTAAGTTGTGCTGAATATGCTTGGGATGATTTACTTCAATTTCTTCGAGAATCAAATCCAAATATACTAAATATTTAATACAAGATACCTGGAGAATTGTGCTCTTTGGATCCAGTTAATATATGCAGGTATTTCAATCATAGATTTAAAGCTATGATGTCTTCTTTCCCCAATAAAAAAATCCTCCTCTTGGAGAGGTTTTGGATTTCTTTTGGAGAAAGGAGTATCAAGCGAAAGGTGCTCCTCCTTACATATGCTAATATGGATTAAAGATGCTCCCGAATTTGGAACTGAGTCACATGATACTGTACTGTCTTTTATTGAATAATATGCTGCATGTGATATACCCAAAAGTACACAAGATAAGGACTTAAGACAACAAGTCTTACGATTCCAAAGCCATCGTTGTGGGAAATACTGTAGTTGAAATACAAATCTAAGGACAAGTTCTACACCAAATGTAATGTAATGTAATGTAATGTAAAAAATTCTTGTAAAGCGCGACTTACACCGGACGGTTTCTTGGCGCATGTCGTTTTGGATTTCCACGTCCTGTAATATTGAAAGGAAGAATGAACAGTTTTATGTCATCTTTGCGGCATAATATCACAAGAAAGTCTCCAAAAAATACCTACAACTAAAAAAGAAATGAAGATACAAAATACATAAATGACTACAACCCAGTCATTTTATTCATGTGGAATGCTAACATAGACATTCAATATGTTGCAGACAATTCCATTGCTGTTGCTCGATATACAACATCCTACATAACAAAATCAGACAAGACAGAATTGAAAGAGATGTGGCAAGAGATTTCACACGGTAAGAGTCTAAGTAAGAAATTATATAGTTACAATTTGAAGATATTATCTCATCAACAAATTAGTCCGTAAGAATGTTCAGATGGCTTATCATCTGCAAATATTTACTCCAAATCTACAAGAATCATTTGAGTGAGTCTAGGTCTTGCTGCAACACGAAACTGAGTACTTAAATATGTATAACAAATTGAATATTTAGCTGAAAAAGAGCCAGAAAGTATATGTATTGTAGTGTATTGGTTCATAACACATCCTATGCCAACTGTTGAAAGATCTCTCCCATTTTATTCATTCTACTTTGACTTTCTAACAAGAACCATCTCTACTGAGAATCCTGTCAAATAGAAAAAAGATAACCATAATAACAGCAATAAACTCATCTTCCACCTATTCTTTAGAAGGAGATTTCATTCCGGAAGTGCCTCCAAAGAAGAAAAAATAAGCTCTAATTTGGAATTTATTTACTTTCCCTGAAGGGCAAAAAAACGTTAATGCTCCGTTAGTAACCTGTAAAATGGTACTCATGAACTTTTGTGTTATGTGAAACAGTCAATCAACCTCATAAAAAACAGGACACAGGAGCATCGCTATCCTCAACATTAGTCATTAGACATTCATCAAGCTTTTTGCTGTAGCTACTACCCCGGCCAAAGGCAGTGGGAAATTTGCATACTTGCTGTCTTTCTTGCCTGGGGTTATCCATTATTCTTTAATTTCAAATTCTGATTCAAAGGCAAGGCCCTTTATCAAGCCTTTTCTTTTTTTTTTTTTTTTTTTTTTTTTTCCCATCAACATCAGAATTACATATTTATAATACATTGCCAGAGAAACAGAAACACACAAAAAGAAAAAAATATATATATATATATACATATATAATCTTACAATTCAAAAAGCATTATCGCCAAATTTAAAGCAAATAAAGCATTTTTTCCAAATACGCAAAGAGTTTTAGACTGGGAAGAGTAAGTAAAAAAAAAAAAAAAGAAAAGAAAAAAAGAAAAAATGGGAAAAATTCATCTCAGACACAATAGAAAACCATCATTAAAAAATATCACATATTCTTAATTGCGTCTGCCTTTCCCCCTATTTCATCTTAAATCTCTCCCAGCCTCCTTTTCCATTCAATTATTGGGGCCCATATCCTCCGTCCAGCCTCTTTTTTTTCCCTCCCTCTTTTTTCATATAGGGCCATTTCTAATATGTATATGGCCAGTACACGAGAGATCCATTGCTGTAATGTTGGGGGGTTAGGGTCCTTCCAGAGTGTAGCTATGCATAGTCTGCTAAGAGTCATAGCTAAATACAGAAACTCATGGTGAAGAACATCTACACCCACCCTCACTACACCCAAAATCATAACTTCATCTGTCAAAGTTAGATGTATCCCCAGAGAATCGGAAAAGAATTGTTCCAAAGATTTTTTATATATGTCCAGAGAGGGGCATGATGCAAACATATGGATTGTATCTGCTTGCGTGGATTGGCATCTCGGACAGATGCCCCCGTTATTTCCCCCCCACTGCGCTATTTTATGAGGAGTGTAATAAAGTTCAAACATAGTCTTATATTGCTGAGATTGTAGATTAGCCACTCTTAAGACCGAATTTGACAGTTTTAATGACTGCTCTGCCTCATTTCCTGTTAGACCTAGTTTGACTCTCCACTTCTCATACATTCTATCACAATCATCCTTTTTATATTTACAAATTTCTTCGTATAATTGCGAGATGGAGGATCCCCCTTCATCCCTTACACATTCCAGCAGTTCGATTCTTTGAAAATTCATATCCCCTCCCTGTTTCTTTACCAGAACTGACCTCACTTGTAAGTACTTAAAAAAGTCTCTGCGCCCTAGATTATATAAGCGTTGTGCCTGCTCAAAAGAGATCAGACCGGTTGCCCCTGTAAGGTCCCCGATAGTTTTAACCCCTAATGCATCCCATCCCCTCATAACTGGGTCGTGAAATACCCCCGGCAGTGATGGGTTCCCATACAGAGGGGTATAATAATTAATTCTCCCTAGTTTTAATTTTCTCTTTATCCCAGACCAGACTGATCTTGCGGCCACCAAGGTCTTAAGCCTTACTTTTTTGTGATAGCTCCTCTCCTCATATGTGAGTAACCATTGATTAGAGTTTTTTACTACGAGTTCATATACGTCTGGGACCCCATCTCTACCTCTCCATCTGTCTATAACACTCCCCCCCAGCATACCTCTGGTGTATTGCAGTACTGTTGCCCAATAATATGCCTTAAAGTCTGGTAGCGCCAGCCCACCTCTCTCTCTTGGGAGAGACAGAAATTTCTGGGAGCGGCGTGTTTTGCCCTTGGCCCAAATAAATCTGTTTGTTACCTTTTCTAGCTCCCTGAACCAGCTATTGGTAAAAATTAGCGGTATGGTCCTAAATAAATAAAGCACTTTTGGCATAAACACCATTTTGATAACATTGCAGCGACCAATTGTTGTTAGGTGTAGGTTATTCAGTTTGTCAAAATAAATTTTGGCCTTATCTATAATGGGGCTTAAGTTCTTCGATACCACTTTCGAAAGGTCTGAGGTTATGTGAACCCCCAGATATACTGCTGTCTCTACCACTCTTGGATCGACCAAAGATACTTTCTGATTTATTACTACTTGGGTCTTATTTACATTTAATTTGTACCCAGACAGGCTTCCAAATGCAGCCGCTTCCTGTTCTATTTCTGTTAGGGCTGACCTTGGTTCGCTTGATGTTATGGCCAAGTCATCCGCATATCCTAGTATTTTAGTTTCATGCCTGTTCAATGCTATGGGCAAAATATTTCTGTTCTGCTCTATCCTCCTAATGTATGTGTCTATGTATAGAGCAAAGAGTAGCGGGGAGCAGGGACACCCTTGCCTAGTTCCTCGTCCAATATCTATTATACCACTCAGCTCCCCCATGGTTCTAACCCTTATTCTTGGATTGTGGTATAAGGCTTTCAGAGCTCCCACATAGCCCTCCCCCAGATTCAGCTTCTCCAACGCGGCCCAGAGAAATCCCCACGAGACCCTATCAAATGCCTTCTCAGCATCTAAAAGGATCAGCGCCATAGGGTCTCGTGAGGATGCCGTGCCATCAAATAACGTAAACACTCTTCTAACATGTTCCGCTGTTCCTCTCCCAGGGATAAACCCGTGCTGCCATGGAGAGACAATCTTGCCAATTACTGCTCCTAGCCTATTTGCCAACATCTTTGAGTAGATTTTCACATCGCTGTTCATTAGGCTTATCGGCCTATAAGACCCAGGATTGGTTGCGGGCTTGTCTTTTTTCAGAAAGACTATCATAGTTGCCTCTCCCCATGACTCCGGAGGTATCGCTCCCTCTTGTATATTTACAGCCAACTCATATAGTTCTTCTTCTATCTCAGCTAAAAATGTTTTGTAAAACTCCAAGGGTATAGAGTCTGGGCCTACTGCTTTACCAGATGGTAAGTCATAAATTGCCCTCTGTATTTCTATTTTATTAAATGCCGTCTCCAATGTCCCCCTGTCCTCTGTCGTTAGTTTCTCTAGTCTGACACTCCCAAAATAACTATCTATATCCTCACTAGGTGCCATATAGTCAGCTTCATATAGCTTCTGATAGTAGTCCCGAATATCAAGCCTTTTCTGTTGTAACTACTTTCCCAGCTGAAGGCACTGGGTAATTTGCACATTTGCAGCCTTTCTTATTTTTCACCTAATTCACCTTCCACTCAATCAACACATCATCCACACATACACACACCTACTTGCTGCCTTTCTTGGCTGGGGTTATCAATTATTCGTCTTGTAATACAAATTCAAAGTGCAGACCCTTTATTCAACCTTCTTGGTAACTACTTCCCGTGAATAGCAGTGGGTAATTTCCACACTTGCATCCTTTCTTGCAACGCACAGTCTGTGTAATGAGCTGAGTATCCAAAGATCTACTTCCCTCATAAGGCAGTGGTTACTTTGCACTTCTGCAGCCTTTCTTACTTTTTACCTTATACATCTTCCATTAAATGAACACAACATCCACACATACACACACTTACTTGCTGCCTTTCTTGGCTGGGATTATCAATTACTCTTCAATTTCATATTCTAATTCAAAGTCAAGGCCCTCTATTGAGCCTTTTTCATGTAGATACTACCCAACCAGACGGCAGTGGAACATTTGCGCACTTGCTGCCTTTCTTCGCAGGGGTTATCAATTATTCTAAGAGTAATTCAAATTCAAAGTGCTGACCCTTTTCTGAGCCTTCTTTGTAACTACTACCCGTGAATGACAGTGGGTAATTTGCACACTTACGTACTTTCTTACGTACTTTCTACTGCACAGTGTATGTACTTTATACAGTTGCTTGCCTCCGTAGATGTACTGCCAGTTTCTCAGGATCCCACTATGGAATACCACTCACAGTCTATAATGGCCTGGAAAACCAAACACCCACTTCTTTTACAAGGCAGTGCGTAGTTTGCACGTCTGCTGCCTTTCTTAATTTTCACCTTTTTCATCTTCCACTCAATCAACACATCATCCACACATATACACACCTACTTCCTGCCTTTTTTGACTGGGATTATCAATGATTGTGGAATATCATATTTTGATTCGAAGTCAATATCCTTTATAGAACCTTTATGTTATAGCTACTACTTCAGCCAAACACAATACGACATAGCAGGACTATGAAAAGCATCTAAATCTACAGCACTACATGGCAAAAATAAATGCTTACTCTGTAAGTGACATTTTCCATCTGTAAAATATAACATCTGCCAATAGAAAAGAAACATGTTCTCAGTGAAGTGAAATGAGTTTTTGTGACATATTGAAACTCTTTTCACAACTTCTTTACTGTTGTTTCTTGTAACACTGTTTTTCTTGCTCCTCACGTTCAACATTTTAAGCTACACTGCAACTATTTTCACAACTTCATTACTGTAATATCGAAGTTTGTAGTGCTCACATGAAATATTTTGTGATACCTTGAAACTATTTTCAAAACTTGTTTACTATAATATCAGTGTTTCAGCTGCTTTCATAAAACATTTTTGGATACATCGCAACTATTCTAAAAAATTCTTTACTTTAATATCAGTGTTTCACATGGTAACAGTAAATAAATGTGATACATTGTGCTGTGTGACTCACTAAAATATTTAAACAGAAGTGTGATAGTTTTTGCTGGAAGTGTAAAGATACACACTGGGGTGTTGAAGGTATAAAACACAAGTTTGCCGGTGCATGGAAGAGTGCATACATAGTCTATAGGGGTTTGAAGCAGTCCATGCCCTAACACCCACTTTCAATAATGAGTACTTCAGTACTATCTGAATGACTACAATTCTGCAACAAGAGTGTCTCAAACCATTATTATTATATGATAATACATTTTTTCTTGTAACATCTCATAATTTAATAGAGCTTCTAAAATAATTTCATCATGTATTCCATTTTCCTGATTATCAATGCCAAAAGTCATATGATCATACTCAATGTCATCTAATGCTTCCACAAAATCATCATCCAAGATTTCGTCTAGGAAATCACAACTGATATATGCAATTCATTTCTTCCTCTTCATTATCGCTACTTATACAAAAGTATCTTCAGCTCTTCTATGACACTATTACTAATTTCGAAACCGTCTTCCAAATTGTTTTGTTGATTTTCCATACTGAATTTCTTATGTTGTAGCTCATTGTACAAAAACCTAAACACTTCATTTCATGAAGCAACAATATTTTGTACATGAGTGTATATTATTTTGAAAACATTTGAAAATTAAATCCAATAAATACAGTGTCACTCTGCATTGTGTGGAGTGCTTTATTTACAATATACAGGAATATGCTACCTTTGATTGTAAGGACATACAAACCAAACAACATAGAACACTGCAACTAAAGCACATTACATAATAGTACAAAGCATGTCATTGGAATGTTGGGTATTAGGATAACATACACAACTCGCATACAAAATCATTTCAGGAACGTACTACTTTTTCAATGATAAGGATTAATAATATCTTTCCAAGATGATTTGAATATTTTAAACGGCAAAGTAGGAGATGAAGAACACAGGTAAGAGGTTACATATCAGGATGCAAGAATGGATGAAAAGGGTGGTCCAAGGTCTCCATGTACAATGGCCAGTGGAGACGTTTTGAGGGCAGGTACACTCAAGGTATTCTATAATGTGCAATAAGTGCTGACGATACCACCACAGAGAATGGGCAAGAACAGATAAAATGATTGATTGTATGTGCTTGAACTATGATGAAAATACACTGTAGGAGGACCACGTTCAAGTGCAATGATTAAATACTTAAGACATAGCAAACGAAGTGGCAACAAGGGCCAGAAGGGTCCAACAGTGGTGGAGACTGGGTTTCTTAACCCATATCCTACCTACTGTGTTGCAAACTTAAAACAGTGATGACAGAGGTGTTTTAGTTTGACTCACCCCGCTACGTTGTCAGTTAGGGTCGAGGGAGGCAAATGAAAGGATTAAACTACATGTCTACAGATGTACTGCTATATTCAGAACACTGGATGAAGCACTGAATAAACAAAGTCAAATATAAAAGAAGATACACAAAAGAAGGCTGCACAAAAGATACACAAAGGAAAGCTACACAAATAGGACACCGAATCTTGAACACAAACTGGTAAGTCATCAAAAGAACAAAAAGGCTAAGGACACTGCAACGGACGCTACGCTGTGGAACGCATTGTGAAGAGAGGTAGAAACATACTGTAAATAAAGCGGAATTCAAATAAAGAAAAAGTAAAAAAGATACATGGATGACAAAGTCACTAGGGTAATACTCTGTTCCCCAACACAAAAAAGATTTTGCAGAAATTATATGTACGAATGTTTAAGGAGCTGCAAAGGGACCCCATCCCCCGGGACTCAAAGAATAACATTTGGGACCGTGTGGGGAACACCAATACCCCCACGGTCTCAGCCGGCTCCCTGGGTCGTTCAGAGCCAGCATTGGTTTGTCAGAGAGAGCAATTTATATGCTGCTCTCTCTAACGAAAAGCAATCTGCTTTTCTACTTGAAAGAGACAGCAGATTAACTTGCTCTCTCCTTCAAATAGGAAACCGGTTTGCTGTGCTATAGTGGGAGCCGCGACGCTCCTGCCCTACCATAGCAAACAGCAGTGTCCCGGGGTTAGGCACCCTGGGACACTGCAGGAGCCGGACCTGAGAGATGTGGTCCCCAGAGCCATCAAGAGCTCCAGGAGGGTGGCCGCGCAATCCCCTCCCAATAATAAAAAGCACCGAGAGGTGATGGTCCCCGGGGCTGGGAGGTTTCTTTGCCACCCCGTACACGTACAATACGTGTACGCCACAATATTTTATACAAAAAAATTATAAATGGGCCTAAACATCCATGTGTGACCCCCTCAGCAGGACTAGAGGGTAAGGATGTTTCTACCCTGCCCCCTTTCCTTATTTTTCAACTTTGTTTTACTGTTTTCTTGTACCTCGGTTCTACTAAAGCACAAGATGGCTGCAAACACTTCCTGGTTTGGAGTGTTGACAGACAGTTGACATCCAATCAACGAATGTGCTCGTAATTGTATGGTTTTTGGTACAAAGCCCAGAGGGGTGGCGGCCCCCGGGGCTGCAGGGGGTGGACCGTAACACCCCCGCATACTTCAAAATAAAACCACAGGGGGGTGGCGTTCCCCAGAGCTCAGAGCACCTTACAAGCCCCCCATTATGAAGAGAATTGCCCGCGGGAAACAGTTGACATCCAATCAACATGCAGCTCGTGCTCGTAATTGTATGGTTTTTGGTACACTTTCTGTACGCGTAGGGGGGGCTGACAACATACTTTAAAAAATGTTTTTTTTTAAAAAGCCAGAGGAGATGGCGGTCACTGGGGCTGCGGGGATGGCTACCGTAAACCCCCCCCACATACTTCAAAATAAATCCACCTGGGGTGGCATTCCCTGGAGCTCGGGGCACTTTACAAGCCCCCCATTATGGAAAAAAATTGCCCCCAGGATTTGCCCCCCCAGGAGCTAATTAAGAATAAAACGGACTTCTCGTTTTTTTTTCCCTTTTCCACCACGTACGAGTACAATACGCGTACCCCACGATTTTTTAATTAAAAATATAAAAAATGTAGCCTATAGATCCATGTACGACCCCCTGAGCAAGCCTAGAGGGTCAGGATGTTTCTACCCTGCCCCCTTTCCTTATTTCTCAACTTTGTTTTACTGTTTTTTTGTGACTCGGTTCTAGCGACGAACAAGATGGCTGCCAACACTTCCTGGTTTGGAGTGTTGACAGACAGTTGACATCCAATCAATGCATGTGCTCGTAATTGTATGGTTTTCGGTACAAAGCCCAGAGGGGTGGCGGCCCCCGGGGCTGCAGGGGGTGGACCGTAACACCCCCGCATACTTCAAAATAAAACCACAGGGGGGTGGCGTTCCCCAGAGCTCAGAGCACCTTACAAGCCCCCCATTATGAAGAGAATTGCCCGCGGGAAACAGTTGACATCCAATCAACATGCAGCTCGTGCTCGTAATTGTATGGTTTTTGGTACATCTTCTGTACGCGTAGGGGGGGCTGACAACATACTTTAAAAAATTTTTTTTTTTAAAAAGCCAGAGGAGGTGGCGGTCACTGGGGCTGCGGGGATGGCTACCGTAAACCCCCCCACATACTTCAAAATAAATCCACCGGGGGTGGCATTCCCTGGAGCTCGGGGCACTTTACAAGCCCCCCATTATGGAAAAAAATTGCCCCCAGGATTTGCCCCCCCCCCGGGAGCTAATTAAGAATAAAACGGACTTCTCATTTTTTTCCCTTTTCCACCACGTACGAGTACAATACGCGTACCCCACGATTTTTTAATTAAAAATACAAAAAATTTAGCCTATAGATCCATGTACGACCCCCTGAGCAAGCCTAGAGGGTCAGGATGTTTCTACCCTGCCCCCTTTCCTTATTTCTCAACTTTATTTTACTGTTTTTTTGTGACTCGGTTCTAGCGACGAACAAGATGGCTGCCAACACTTCCTGGTTTGGAGTGTTGACAGACAGTTGACAGCCAATCAGCATGCAGCTTGTGCTCGTAATTGTACAGATTTCCCTACGTGTGTGTCTCCAGATATCGCTATGATTTTACTTTTAATTTTCTCAGAAACTACTTAACGGATTTGCACCATTTAACAAAAAGCACAATCTGCGAACCGAACTCTACCGCTCTGCCAAATTTGGTGTAATTAAGTTTAGCCATTCGGGCTGTAGCCCTGGCTAAAAGTCCCTATGGAAAATTGAATGGAGAAACCACATTTTTGGACCCCCCTTTTTTCTCAGGTCCCACTTTATGAATCACCCCCAAACTTTCATGGAAGGAGCGGAGCGGAGCAGGTTATTTTCTTGGAGAAATTCGCGAAGATTCGTCCACCGGCGCCAAAGTTATTCCAAATAGAATTTTGTGGATTTCCTATGGAAACTAGGTCCTAACTGTTGGACTTGGGCATTAGGGCAGGTTCACCCCTAATCTTTTTGCTTTTATTTGTGACCCTGTGTAGTGATTTTTGGGTCTTGGCGCACTTTTTCCCTGTGTCCCATAGTAAAGTGCGTGCGTGTAGTATGGCTGGCCTGCCCTCCCATAGGAATGCATGGGGAATGTGTGTGTCCATGTTAGTTCCTGATGCGAGGGGAGTGCAGGCTCGAGTTTGGTATGTGTGAACTTGCGAGAATGAATGCTGCGCGATGGTATGTGCGGCTTGTATGTGTCTAGAAGGGAAGTGCTACTTCTGGACATTGATGTATGTGTGCAGTGAGGATACTGGAGCGTGATTGGCTGGAGCTGGCTGGCATGCCAGGCTCCAGGAAGTCTGGATGGGTCTGCCCGGTGGTGAGTGTGAGATCAGCATGAGTGATGTGTGGGAGGAGTGCACCTGGGTCCTGGATGGGCTGGGTTTTTCCCCACACAATGCTGGCTCCGCCCCCTGTGGTGTGTCTAATGACCCTAGCCTCCCCAGTGAATGAAAGGGGTGGTTGGGTCATCAAGGGTACTCCCAAGCCAGCTGCAACTGGTTTCCCCCCACCCTGCACCCTGGAAACAAAGGATTTCTCTGTATAAAGAAGGGGATGTGTCCCCTTACAATATGTTCTACTTTTGGATCCTTGCCAGAGGGGGCTGTTGCTGCTGCTGGGGCCAGGAGGAGCGCCACTTGGCTTGTCTCCCTGCCTGGAGACCCAGTGTGCTGGCTCTGGCCCTGCCTTGCCCCCCTGCCTGCCTCCAGACCTTGCTGGGGCTTTGCTTTTGCTATTAGCGCTTGAGAGCGCTTCATTTCATGCCCAGAGCGCCTGGGAGCGCTCTGCCCTGCTCCTTAGCACTGCGGAGTGCTTTATTTTGAGCCCTTGGCGCTTGATAGCGCTTTATTTCCCTTCTAGCGCTTCGAGCGCTCTATTTTGTGCAGCCGGTGCCCACCCGGCGTTTGCCCGCTTTATTGCCGATTTTCGGCAGAGCGAGTGCCCACCTCGCTTCACATTTTATTTCGAGACCGGAGCCCACCCGGCATTGCCCCGTCCTTGGATTTGTATTTATCACGAGGGAGCCCACCCCTCGGATACTGAGCCCCCGCCTGCCTGCCTAAAACGGGCCGCCGCGCTGCCCGCGACGACCCGGAAGTGCTGGGTCAGTCTGCCAATCACTGCGAGCCCCGGGAGAGGCGAACCGGAAGTCCCGCCCCTGGAGCCAAGCAGCGAGTAGAGAAGCAGCCGGCCGGCCCCGAGGCTCCCGAGCGAAGGGAGAGCCCCGGCAGAGGAAGAGCTGCCCAGGAGCAGAGTCGGAGCGTCCCCGCCGTCCCGGTGAGTGAGAGGCGTCTGCATTGTGTGCAGAGCGGCCCCGATTGGCAGCGGGCCGCTCCGCAGGAGAGAAGGGGCATTCCTTGGTGATTGGAGCCACGAGGCTCCTTGCGGCATTATTTGATTCTGAGTCCCCCGTGAGGGACTCCAACGAGAGGGGCCATTCTTTGTTCTTTGAGCCCGAGGGGCTCCAGCCACAGTTATTTTACGGGCCCGAGAGGCTAAAGGGGGCACACCTTGATTTCTACGAGCCTGCGAGGCTCGAGTGCCAGATATTGATCTTTGAGCCCCGAGAGGCTCTGGGGGCACGAGTGTGGTCAGTAGCCCCGAGGCTCCCACACAGTACTTCCTCACCTGTGTTCTTGAGCCCACGAGGCTCCAACGTTGCCCAGCATTATTTACAATTGTCCAGCACTTAGTGGACAGTTGCTACGTTTAGGCTTGTGCTATTGGCTGTCTGCGCAGCCTTCCCTGACATTGAGACTCAGGGCATTAAGCCCCTTGCGAGGCCAGTTGGCCTGGGGGACAATTCTAGTGTTGTGCCATGTGCACCCTGCGCAATTTATGATTTACTGCTTATGTGATTCCTGCGCAAATGTTCTACCTGCACCTCTGAATGTGTTTTAATGTTTCATGTGCAATTGTCTATGTTTTTACCTTTGCTAAAAGTGACCTGCTTAGGTAATTCCTTATGCTTTTATTTCCCTTTGCTAAAAGTGACCTGCTTAGAGGAATGTTGATGTCTTATTGCCTTTGCTAAATGTGACTTGCTTAGGTGATTATTTTAGGTTTCCTTCCCTTTGCTAAATGTGACTTGCTTAGGTGATAGGTTTTCCTTCCATAGGTCCTGATGATAAGGTCCTACTTTCCTGCATGATTTCCCTACAGTGTTTAGGGTGGCGTAGGAGGTATTTACCCTTTACCAGTAGTTACTGGTTGTATGCTACATTTACTATTTTTGTGTTACAGTCATTATATGTTTATGTGCTAAGTGTTATACCTACAAGTATTATTTCTAAAAAGTGCATACCCCTGACAGTGGTCCAGGTGGCCCTGTCCTGTACATAATCCCTTGTAAATCTTGCCCGTGCCTGTTGGCACATTGTAAAGTGTGTGTGTTATCTAATGTGTTTTTATTATTATAATACAAAGGCTATTTTTGATATAACCTTGTGTGGAGTTTCCTTTGTGATGGGCCTAGGGTGTTGTCACTGGGGTGCGCGTGCAAACGCTTTACACATTGCCTCCGAGATTAGCCTTGCTGCTCGCGTCACGTTACCTAGAGGGTGAGCAGGGGTTATCTTGGTGTGTAACTCCCTTGCCCTGACTTAGAAATGGCGATCCCTGACTGACTTTGGCGTGAGCCGTGGCCGGCCGGGGGTCCCGTTTCTAACACTAACTATAACTACCTAGATACACTTCTTCAAAGAAAAACAACTTGCAAACATCCAGACACAACACAAGATGGCAGGAGTATGGAAACTATGTGAATCTACAGCACTACATGCCAGGAAGAAATGCCTACTGTGTAAGTAACATTTTCCATCTGTAAGAGACAAATGTTGGTTATAGATTCCATACCTTAGAATTACTAACAGGGGTCAGACTGGAGTCTGCGCTTTTTCATTGGCAGTACCCCTGCTTGTTGGTAGTTGGCTATCGACTACATGCACATCGTTGGCGTCGCGAACACTGCAATGATGTTGTAGTGCCTATTTAGACGCAGTTCTTTTTTTTTTCATGCCAGCCATACTGGAAAAAGCTACCCCTTTAGACACTTTTAGACTAACCTCTTTTCGACTTTTGTTGAGTTTTTTTTTTTTTTAGTCCATGAATCCTGGTGTACGAGGGATGTCCCATTGTTGGTCCGGGTTCAAGCCGTGCCGGCCTGTAATTGCCTGATGTAGGTGACAGGCCCCCTTCTCGTTTGTCTTTGGTGTCTGTTGCACGACTCAAAGTCGTGCTCTGACTGCCGGGCCATGAATCCTAAGTCTTTGTGGTAGTGGTCCCGAAAGCTGTTGAGGGCCCAGTATCCGGCTCCACATTGCTCAAAGTCCCATTTGAGAGTAAGGTCTCGAAACGGCTGCCTCAGCCACCACACCTCGCTCAAGACTTTAAAAGATTCGGGCAAGTCAAAGCACAAAGAGAAGGTTAAGAAGCATTGTGACTCTTCACCTTCTTCCTGTCTGTCAGCTGACCAGAGACTCAAGAGCTCCATCTTTGGAGCCTGCTTCAGGGACGACTCTGCGCCTCCCCACTTTTTTGGGAACAAACAGCTTCCTGTGCCCAGCTTTGTGTTTTATCTGAAACGATTCATGGAATCTTTGGGCAGGACGACTCTGCCGGCGTTCCTTCCAGCCCTGTGGAGTAGGTCGGGGACCCTATGACTTCAATGCCCGCAGCTCCAGCACGGACACCGGAGGTCACCCGAGGATCCAGGCCTGGAATCTTTAACTAATAGTCTCATTGTGATAGTATTTATTTAAGCAGTACTGTCAGTATTAAATAAACATGTTCTCAGTGAAGTGAAATGAGATATTTTGATACATTGAAACTATTTTCACAACTGGTTTACTGTTATATCAGTGTTTGTGGTCCTCCCGTCTAATATTTTGTGCTACATTGAAACTATTTTTAAAACGTATTTACTGTAATATCGGTGTTTGTGGTGCTCACATAAAATATTTTGAGATACATTGAAACTATTTTTAAAACTTCTTTACTGTAATACTGGTGTTTGTGGTGCACACATAAAATATTTTGTGATACATTGAAACTATTTTTACAACTTCTTTACTGTAATATTGCCGCTCATATATTTAATATTTATTTTTGATATGCAGAAACAAAGTTTGTACTTGAGTAGAAATTATTTTTAAAGCATTCCAAAAATAAATAAATAAGGTTCCACTATGTATTGTTTCAAGTGCTTTATTTAAAATATGCAGGAACATGGTCCCTTTCATTGGCATGACGCAGAAAAGAATGGACAGTGCAACGGAAGCGCTTTACAGAGCGGCAGCGAGCATGTAATTTGATGCTTGGGAGTTAGGATGGCATACAGAGCTCACCTAGAAAGTGGTTTCCCAGATTTCTTACCTTTTCTCTTGAAGCGTTAAGGTCTTTCCTAGAGGATTTGGATATTTGAAAGGAGAAAGTAGGAGGTGAAGAACAGTGGTTGGAGGTTACATTTGAGGATGCAAGAATGGATGAAAAGGGTGGTGCAAGGTCTGCATGTACAACGGCCAGTAGAGGTGTTTTGGGGGCGGGTAGACACAATGTGGTGTATAATGTTCAATATCAGATAGGGGTACCTCCACGCGCTAAGTGGGCAAGGGCAGATTAAATGATGGATTGTAGGGGCTTTGACTATGAGGAGAATAGCCTGGCGGTGGACCAGGTATTGTGCTGTGATTTGATAGATAAGCAAAAACAACAGGTGATGGACAGAATGCAGAACAATGTCATACATTCACCCCAGTACAGAGGTCTGGGCCTAAATCCATCGGTTTTTTGCTCACCATGCCTTTCCAGTTTGAACCCAGCCATATGCAAATCAGTCTTGATTTGATAGATAAGGCGTAGCAGAGGAGGTGGCAGCAACGGGCAGGAAGGTCCATGGGTGGAGGAGGCTGGGTTTGTTAATCAGTGTCCGCATACTGTGTTGCAGGCTTAAGACACAGTACCGACCAGATGCCCCTTACTTTGTCTAATTGGGGTGGAGGGTGGGAATGGAAAGGAATAAACTACATGTCTTCAGATGTACAGGTATGTTCAGGACACTGGATCAAGCATGGAGGAACGAAGGTCAGATATAAAAGAAGAAGGTACACAAAAGAAGGAGGCTGCACAAAAAAGACGGAGGATCTTGTACATGAACAGGTAAGTCAGCAGGAGAACAACAAGGGGACAAGGCTAAGAACACTGGAACTGACGCTGTGGAACAGATTGCAATATGCGGTACAAAGATACTGTCAAAATAGCGGAGTTCATATAAAGAAAGAAGTTGAAAAAGTTGTCATACATGGTGACAAAGCCGCTGAGGGAACACTATCTGTTGTCCACCAAAGAAAAGATCTTGCAGAAATTATGTGTCAGAATCTTTAAGGAGTTGCAAAGGGGGTACACAAACCCCATCTCCGCCAGCCACACCCTAGTCAAAGCACACTGCCAACCAAGAATCGGCATGTATAAGCTCCTGTCTGACATAGGGGGTACACAAATCAACAGTGAGCAGAAATACTATCTGCTCCCCATCACCGCCAGCCAAACCCTAGTCCACACACACTGGCAACCAAGAATAGGCCTGTATAACTCCGGTCTGACATAGAGGGAACACAAACCAAAGGGGAGCAGAAATACTATCTGCTCCCCATCACCACCAGCCAAACCCTAGTCAAGGCACACTGACAACCAAGAATAGGCCTGTATGAGCTCCCGTCTGACATAGGGAGTAAACAAACCAACGGGAAGCAGAAATACTGTCTTCTCCCCATCACCGCCAGCCAAACCCTAGTCCGCACACACTGTCAACCAAGAATAAGCTTGTATAAGCTCCCGTCTGACATAGGGGGTACACAAACCAACGGGGAGCAGAAATACTATGTGCTCCCCATCATCGCTAGCCAAAGCCTAGACCACACACACTGACAACCAAGAATAGGTCTGTATAAGCTCCCGTCTCACATAGGAGATACACAAAACAACGGGGAGCAGAAACCCTATCCACTCCCCATCACCGTTAGCCAAGAATAGGCCTGTATACGCTCCCGTCTGACATGGGTGTCCAAAAAACAATGAGGAGCAGAAATACTATCTGCTCCCCATCACCGCCAGCGAAACACTAGTCCACACACACTACCAACCCACAATCGGCCTGTATAAGCTTCTCGACTGACATAGGGGGTACACAAACCAACGGGGAGCAGAAATACTATCTGCTCCCCATCACCGCCAGCCAAACCCTAGTCCACACAATGCCAACCTACAATCGGCCTGTATAAGCTCCCGTGTGACATAGGGGGTACCCAAACCAATGGGGAGCAGAAATACTATCGGCTCCCCATCACCACCTGCCAAACCATAGTCAACGCACACTGCCAACATAGAATCGGCCACAACAGTTTTCAGTGAGGTGCAGTCCGAAAGCGCTGACGTGTGTAAGGGGAGCACAGAAAGATAGGGGAGCTTCAACAGACAGACAGAACCTGTACGTATCAGCTCCCCGCTGACATGGGGGTACAAAGATTGACGGGGGTCCAGATATAGATAGAACACCGGCAGTGCTGTGCAACAACAAGGGCCCGCAGCGAG
This sequence comes from Lissotriton helveticus, assembly GCF_964261635.1. Lineage (NCBI taxonomy): Eukaryota > Metazoa > Chordata > Amphibia > Caudata > Salamandridae > Lissotriton > Lissotriton helveticus. The sequence continues at coordinate 344,648,297 of NC_136067.1, read as the reverse complement.
GGTGAGAGCACCCCTCCATCCACCCCATAAAACAATCCTGCGTGCCAGTGAAATCTGAGGTGGCGCTGGGACACAGCCTGCGGCCCTCGCGAGGCAGCTGCACGGGGAGAAGGGTTCCTCAAGAAACCACATCTGCAACAAAAAGCGTACAACAGACACCCGCGGAGCAGACCTCTAGTGGCGGTGAAAGTAGCAGGAGTGGGCTGAATGCTGGAAGGGTAACTCAATAGCCCAAAGGAGAGGTGAAGAGACGGGAAAAGCCCACTCGCGAACACAGAAGCAGGCCCAGCTAGCAGGTACTGCTTATGAATAAGCATAACAGCTAACGAAGTGTGAAATAAACTGTACACACCTTACCCCAAACAACAGCACAGTAATAGAGCAGCATTAACACCAATTGGGCAGTGATGGAGCTTGGCAGGGCCCGAGGCTAAATTAGGCACTGTGGTGGGCAACACCAGCAGGATTAGCAGGCAGGAGAGTCTGCCTGAATGCCCCGGACATAGCTAAGAGAAAGGCGCAGTGAGGAGCAGACCTCTTGTCGTCGCAGCACTAGCACCCCTCTGGGGACGAAAATGGAGCATGGCGAGCTAGCTGCAACATACAAGGTGCACCCCCTCATGAGCAGGAACTGGGGGCAGAGCCCATGCTGCTGTTGCGGCATTGAGATTGCGACCCCATGTCACGGGTCTGAAAACCCCACCAGTACTGAGCAGACCTAAGGCGACGGAGCGTGCTAAAGCATAGTTAGCCGAACTCGAATCCACATCAATGCTGCGCAGCGAGATGCCTGAGTCCCATTCACCGGGTGGCGAGGCACATCTATAGTGCCAGTCAAAGACACAGATTGTCAAAAATGAGGTGTCAGGCGGGCTCGGAGCCTCTACCTCAAACTGCTGGACAAGGCGAGCGGGGAGCGTTGCATAATTCACGGAGAATTGCCTGCACGCCGGGCCTGCATGGTGAGGTGGCGAACTGAGCAGCTATACCCCGTGGTCGGAGTGTTTGGGCATTGTGGGATCAGCCTGCCTAGGGACTGAGGAGCGGTGGAACTGCCCTGGATCATGCCGAGGATTACCTGCTTGCTGCCAGTGGAGGACATGGAGATAGTCCAGTTGGCACCAGTGTTGCACGCCGCCTGGGCGTCCCCACTGTGTTCCCTGGTGGAGGTCTTGAGGATCTGGGCTCGCTGTCTCTGCACACTGGGGTGAAGCAGAGCCACCGGAGAACTACCATGGGGAAAGCAGATAACAGACAGGCCAAGATCTCTTTCGAGAAATGGACAGCGCAACTACAAGACCCTGAGTCAACGCCAATAACGGTGGTACACGAAACGCAATTAGACCCGGAACCAGATGACGATATCCGAGCCATGATGCGGGCAGTAAGGGGGAGCTTGCAAGCAATAGACTCCAAACTGGACTCTTGGGGGCTGTGACTGCACCAGGTGTCCCAGAATGTGGAAAAACATGAAACCCGCCTGGAAGACCAGAGTATCGGACTTGGAGGACCGCCAGGAAGAGATGCAGGGACACCTGTTACAAATGGACAAGGTGATGGAGGTCATCAAAGCATGCAACAAGGAACTAGAAGCGAGGTCAAGACGAAACAATGTACGCATAACGGGTGTACCAGAGTCCACGAACATTGTAAACATGGAGCTCTTTGTGGAGGAGCTGCTGAGAGAACTGTGTGCCAAAGAATTGCTACCCATGTTTCTAGTAGGATGGGCCCACCGGACTCCGGGACCTCAACCTCCCCCAGGGGCCCCGCCGTGACCAATCCTGGCCCGACTCTTAAACTATAGGGACACGGACACCGTCTTGCAGATGGCCAGAGAGAAAAGAGACACGACCTATCGAGGGAACAGAATTGCGTTCGACCCGGACTTCACCCAGGCTGTTCAAACTGCATGCAGAGAATTCATTCACGCTAAGAAACTGCTCCAACAGGCGGGCATAAAGAATGCAATGTTATATCCCGCAAAGCTCATAGTCCAAATGGGGGGTAAACCTCTGATATTCACCGAAGCAGGTGCCGCCCTGAAACACGCCAAGCAGCAAGCCAAGAAACAATGCAGCCGGAGTGAGGCGACCTCGCCATCCTCAAGCAACCAGCTAAGTGACAATGACTGATATCTGCGAGGTATTAACCCATAATAAGGGGCTAGTTGCAAAGTTTACATGCACAAATATGGTAGTCTATGGTCCGATTGGTAGAGCATCCTGGGCACCTATGGACAGTCCATGATATAAATCCTTGAGCCAGTGTTAATTAAACATGTTCGGCCACCCTGTTCCTATGAGACAGGGCAGTATGCCGGTGACCCCGCACCCCTCTGGGATGATTTCGTGTTGCCAGATGTTTCATAAGGGTAGCACAACCTGATCGGGGGGATTGGTGTGGGCGGGGGCAGGATGGGAAGGCAGTTAGTTGTTGTTGTTTGTTGCAGTACGTAGCAGATCTCAGCAGAACTAGTCATATAATGAAGGACATAACAGAATGGCTACAACTGAACCTTGCACACCATGTTAGAACCATGACGGGAATAGAGGCACCCAGCGGCAGCACAGGGAGGCTCCGAGAGGGGAACCCACATACACACATTACACGACCCAGCTAAGCCTACTGAATGTCTAAACTAACCTGCCTAACTTGGAACGTGCTGGGTCTGAACGACCACCGTAAGGCTCAACTTGTAGAATCCTATATGGTTGGAAATGGGGTAGATATCTGCTTCCTACAGGAGACTCACCTCAGGGAAGCGGCCTGATCATGGCTAAACACTGCTCAATGGAGCGAGGTACACACAGCTAGCTACTCTAACTGCTCGCGCAGGATGGCAATTTTAATACGGAGAGGAGTGCCCTGGCGAACACAACAAATGAATTAAGACCCACGAGGGTCGGTTTCTCATCCTAACGGGAACACTATTTCACCAGTCGCTTATAGTGGTTAGCACATACTGCCCGAACGTAGATGACCCCACATTCTTCACACAACTCTAGCACAAGGTGCAGTCCTTGGGGGACACTGCAATACTCTGGGGCGGGGATTTCAATATAGTACTGATGTTGAACATGTACGGGGAGGGGGCGGCAGACGCCTATCACCCTCTGGCGTCGGCAGCCCTGAACACTATAATGTTGGACCACAGCTTGGTCCACTTTACACCCCATTGCCTAGGAGGGAACGTGCATTAAACACCATCACCAGGCATGGTCCAGGATTGACTTCTGGCTGTTGATGAAGGACCTAAATGTCTGGGTCCGGGACGTTGCCCACAAAGCATGGACTCTGTTGGACCACTCCCTGGTGGCTGTGTCTTGTTCGGTCCCGAAGCCTTATCAGCAGCTATTCGTGTGGCACCTGCCATCACCACATTACTGGCTTGGCCTTCTGCGAAAGCATCAGAACGCACATCAGTGAATACTTTGCATAGTACTGGGTCAGTGGCCACGGAGGGTGCGCTGTGGGAGGCGTTTAATGTGGTGATAAGGGGACACTGCATTACAGGGCAATTCGGAATACTGTGCGACATACGGAGCAGTCTGGGTGGACTAGAAAGGGAGCTCCATGATCTAGAGACACAACACTGCACTGTACCATCCCCCACGATTCTGGCCAACATGCGCCCTAAATTAAAAGCGTTTTAGAAGTCAAGTCAAGTCAAGTCAAGTTAGAATTTGTATAGCGCACTACTCACCCAGAGGGTCTCAAGGCGCTTGAGGGAGAGGGGGAAGCGTTACTTATCGAATATCCAAGTTTTGAGTTGTTTTCCGAAGGAGAGGTGGTTCTGTGTAAGGCGGATGTGGGTGGGGAGAGAGTTCCAGGTCTTGGCCGCTAAGTAGGAGAAGGATCTTCCTCCCATGGTGGATCTTTGGATGCGTGGAATCGCGGCGAGGGCTTGATTGGATGATCGTAGTTGGCGGGTGGGGGTGTAGAAGGTCAGGCGCGTGTTGAGGTATTTGGGTCCTAGGTCGTAGAGGGCTTTGTGTGCGTGGGTGAGTAGACAGAACGTTATTCTCTTGTTGACAGGGAGCCAGTGGAGGTCTCTCAGGTGACCGGATATGTGAGCTTGGCGGGGGATGTCTAGGATAAGTGCTTGGGTGACCGTTTTCTTGTTTCTGTGGGGATCCAGCGGAAGATTTTTTTGAGCATACGTAGGATGTTAAAGCATGATGATGAGATGGCGTTGACTTGTCTGGTCATCGAGAGGGAGGAGTCCAGGATGAAGCCCAGGTTACGTGTGTGGTCCGTTGGTTTGGGTGCGATGCCCAGGGCCGGTGGCCACCATGAGTCGTCCCAAGCGAAGGGGGATGATCCTAAGATGAGGACTTCCATTTTGTCTGAATTCAGTTTTAAACGGCTGTTCTTCATCCACTCGGCTACTTCTTGCATCCCTTCGTGTAGGTTGGTTTTGGCGGTGTTTGGGTCTTTGGTGAGGGAGAGGATCAGCTGGGTGTCGTCTGCGTAGGAGATGATGTTGAGGTTGTGTTGGCGCGCGATGGATGCGAGGGGACTCATGTATACGTTGAAGAGGGTGGGACTGAGTGAAGATCCTTGTGGCACGACGCAGATGACTTCAGTGGCCTCTGATCTGAAAGGGGGGAGGCGGACTTTCTGGGTTCTTCCGGCGAGGAACGAGATGATCCAGTCCAGTGCTTTTCCTTGTGTCCCGACGTTGCTGAGGCGTTGTATCAGGGTGCTATGGCAGACTGTGTCGAAGGCTGCGGAGAGGTCCAGTAGGATGAGGGCAGCTGTTTCTCCGTTGTCAAGTAGTGTTCGAATGTCGTCTGTGGCTGCGATGAGGGCGGTCTCGGTGCTGTGTTTGGCTCGGAAGCCGGACTGTGATGGGTCGAGGGAGCCGTTAGATTCGAGGAAGGCGGCGAGCTGATTGTTGATGGTTTTCTCAATGACTTTGGCAGGGAATGGGAGGAGCGAAATGGGGCGGTAGTTCTTAAGTTCGGTGGGGTCTGCTGTGGGTTTCTTCAGGAGAGCGCTGAGTTCGGCATGTTTCCAGCTTTCCGGGAAGGTAGCAGTGTTGAGGGAGCAGTTGATGACATCTCAGAGATGGGGTGCGATGATGGAGTCTGCTTTGTTGATGATGTGGTGGGGACATGGGTCGGTTGGCGATCCGGAGTGGATGGAGTTCATAAAGTGGATGGTGTCTTCAGTGCTGATTGGGTTCCAGGCGCAAAGGATGTCGGAGGGGGGCTTTGGTTTGGAGGTGAGGGGGGTGGACTGGTCGCCAAAGCTGTTATGTATGTCAGCGATTGTGTTGTGGAAGAATGAGGCTAGAGAGTCGCAGAGGTCTTGAGATGGAGTGATGTCGTTGGTGTGGGCGGTGGGGTTGGTAAATTCTTTGACGATGTTGAACAGTTCCTTGCTGTTGTGGGCGTTGTTGTCGAGTCGATCCTTAAATGCTAATTTCTTGGTTGATCGGATCAGCTGGTGGCGTTTGCGGGTGGCGTTCTTGAAGGTGGTCATGTTGTCAGTGGTTGGGTTTTTTCGCCAGGCTTTCTCGAGGGTGCGGCAGATCTTTTTGGATTTCTTAAGGTTATCATTGAACCAGGGGGCTTTTTTGCTACCTTGCTTGGTTAGATGGTTTTTCAAGGGTGGTAATTCGTCTGCGCAGTGAGTGATCCATTGTGTGAGGTTGATGGCTGCTTGATTTGGGTCCAATGATTTGGCGGGAGGGTTTTGGTAAAGCGATGTGAAGAGCTGGTCGGTGGTAATTTTGTTCCAGTTTCTGCGGGGGATTGGTTGTGGGTGGTGGTGGGTCGTGTTTTTTTTGTAGTTGAAGTGAACGCAGCTGTGGTCCGTCCAATGGAGTCCTGTGGCGGGGTTGAAGGAGATGTACTTGCTGGAGGAGAAGATTGGGTCGAGCGTGTGTCCGGCGTAGTGGGTGGGGGTGTTTACCAGTTGTTTGAGTCCGAGATTGGCGAGGTTGTCCAGAAGGGTGGTGGTGTTGCTGTCGTTGTTCTTTTCCAGGTGGAAGTTGAGGTCTCCTAGTAGAATGTAGTCCTCGGAGGGGAGGGCGTGTGAGCTGATGAAGTCTGCGATTTCTTCGCTGAATTGTGTGCGGGGTCCTGGGGGTCTGTAGATGAGGGTGCCTCTGAGTGTGGTCTTAGGGTCGGTGTGAATCTGGATGTGAAGGTGTTCGGCGGTTGCGAGGTTGTCGTCTGAACTGGTCGTGATGCGGATGGTGTTTTTATGGACGATGTCGATGCCTCCTCCTGTTTGGTTGGTGCGGTCCTTTCGGATGATCTTGTAGCCGTCCAGGATGGCTATGGCGATGTCGGGCGCTGATGAGGCGTTCATCCAGGTTTCTGTGAGAAAGGCGACGTCCGGCGATGTGGTGTCTAGTAAGTTCCATAGTTCAGTGGCGTGTTTGTGGACCGAGCGGGTGTTGAGCAGGATGCACTTCAGGTGGTTAGTGTCGGAGTTCTGTTTGGCATTTGTGGATTTGGTGTGGGTCATGATGCAGTCTAGCTTGCAGGAGTGGCAGGTGAAGGGTCCATGGGTGTGTCCTGAGGCGACTTGGTAGCAGTCTGGGAGATGTCCTGTGTTGAGTGCAGAGAGGGTTGCGGCGTCGTACGTTATGCGGGTGGAGTGGATTGTGCGGGGACCAGGGGGTCTGGCGCTGGGTGCGGGCAGGGCGCGGACAGGCGTAGACGGGCTTACCTTTGGCGTGCCTTTGGCGCGCATAGGGCACGTCCGCTGCGTGTGGACGCTTTGCGCAAATGCATCTGTCATAAGTGGAGAGTGGAGGGGGGCGGAGCGAGGGAGGAGCAGCTGGGAGGCGGGAGCGGGGTGGAGAGACGGGCTAGGAGGCACAACCACAAGATGGCAGCAAAAACAAAACTGAAACAGGACGAGATTGGGGCACAGTCTGGGATGTCGCTAAGATATGGGCAGAGGCACCGGCACAATCAGGCACAAATGATTACAAAAGCAGTGCGAGCAATGCAATATAGCGCTACGATATCAGTCAGCCACAAACAATAATACAAGCAATGAGGGCAATGCAATAAAGCGCTACGATACCAGTCAGCCACAAATAATAATACAGTCAATGAGAGCAATGCGCAAATTGGTTAATGGCAGCAATGAGCACAATAGCGCTACGATACCAAGTGACCAGGGAGCATGTGGGGAGCGACCGCTTCTGAACGAGTCAGGACGGTCACAGCGCTGAGACAAACGGGACGATCCTTAGCTATCTGTGGGAGGGAGGAGCAGCTGGGAGGTGGGAGCGGGGTGGAGAGACGGGCTAGGAGGCACAACAACAAGATGGCAGCAAAAACAAAAGTGAAACAGGACGAGATTGGGACACAGTCTGGGATGTCGCTAAGATATGGGCAGAGGCACCGGCACAATCAGGCACAAGTGATTACAAAAGCAGTGCGAGCAATGCAATATAGCGCTACGATATCAGTCAGCCACAAACAATAATACAAGCAATGAGGGCAATGCAATATAGCGCTACGATACCAGTCAGCCACAAATGATAATACAGGCAATGAGGGCAATGCGCAAATTGGTTAATCGCAGCAATGAGCACAATAGCGCTACGATACCAAGTGACCAGGGAGCGACCACTTCTGAACGAGTCAGGACGGTCACCGTCCTGACTCGTTCAGAGAAGGAGGCAGAGCGTGAGACAAAATTCCTAAATAAACATGCAACAGCGCGCCTATATGGGGAGGGCGACAGGCCAGGCAGAACGCTAGCCAACCTACTAAGGGCGCCCAGAAGGTCCCCATTTATTACTGAACTGGCCACCGCAGATGGTGCAGTAGCACGATCCTCACCAGACATTCTGGCAACTATGAGAGATTTTTATGCATACCTCCACATTTCCAGTTCCACTCCCCCAGACATGATCCTGTGAGACTACTTTGACTTCATCGAGTTAATATGGTTTAACAGAGTACAACGTGAGAGGACATCAGATGGGTGATAGGTGGCTTACCCGCGGACAAGGCGCTCGGAGGGGACGGCTTAACGGCCAAAATGTAAAAAGAATATGCTGGACTATTGGCACCACGACTCTTGGTGGTTTATCAGGAAGCCATGGAGCACAGCTGCTTGCCCGCCTCAATGCGTGAGGCCATTATCATAATGGTCCTGAAACCTGACAAGAACCATTCCAACTGCGACTCATACAGTCCACTCTCCCTGATAAACCTTGACGCAAATATTTTTGATAAACTCTTGGCAGTCCCACTACAACCACTGCTCCCCCTGATCGTATGCCCGATCAGTCCGGCTTCATACTGGGGAGGGCCACCTCTCATAACCTCTGGACGCTGTTTGCTTTAACACACTACCTTGCACTACATGTCCCGGTGATTGCGGCACTCCTGGACGCCACAAAGGAGTTTGACTCTCTGGAGTGGAGATTCCTGTTTCTACTACTCCAACTAATCGGCCCTAGCCCCATTTTCATTCGACATATACAACTGATGTGTACCCAACACAGGGTGAATGGCTTGATTTCGGAACCCTTTGCCATCAGGAGAGGCACCAGGCAGGGGTGCACCCTGTCACCGTTACTTTTTGCCATAGCCATCGAACCACTGGCAGACTGAATTAGACAACACCACCACACCGTAGTATTGGGTTCACTACCAGGACCCTCACTGTGTCACTCTACGCAGACGACATCACTCTCTACATGGTAGACCCCAAAGAAAGCCTGGCACCTATGATGAGAGAACTGGTGCGATATAGGGAACTCTCTGGGGATACGGATTAATTGGAACAAATCTGTAATCATACCCCTGACACCTGGGACCCAGCCCTTTGAACCAAATTACCATATAGACCGTGCGACAGGGCCAATGCGCTATTTGGTAATATGGATAAGCAATGACATAAACAAGCTCTGGATGGAAAATTACTGCAGGGCGGTGAATTGGATAGAGGAGAGTGGTGGCTAAAATTATCATCCTGCCCAAACTCATGTACCTCTTTGTAAACATCCCCATACCTCTCACCTTTTCAAAACCTTGAGATCCCTCATGATTGAACTGGTGTGGGCAGGGTAGCACCCACGAATATCCTTGGAGGTTCTTACCCTACCCCAGGCTCAGGGCGGGTTGGCAGCCACTGATTTCGTCCTCTACGCTTACAGCCCGCAGGCACATTGGGAACACCCCACACCCTTTCAGCTACATGTTGCCACTGAACTAGACAGAGCAGCACCTCTTCCACTTGCCACTGCCATATATATCAGCCATATAAGCGACCACACAATGAAGCGGACACTGTAGAAATGATGAGATGGGCATGGGCGGGACTGCGCAAACACGCAAAACTGGAAATACTGTATGCTCCCTCTATGCCACTGGCTAACAACCCACAGATACCCTCACTCAGGGACCCCAGAGCACAAGAGCGGGCGGTGGCCCATGGGCTGTGGGTGGGCAGGGACCTTTTCCCAGAGACACATTCCTAACGATACAGCAGATGTGCGACCCAGAAGATCCTGCGGCGGCAGACATGTTGCCCTACTACCAACTGCATGCCTCATGCAGAAGCACCTTTGACACATTCCCAAACCCTCGCCCCCCACTACCAGCACTTGAGAACATTCTCACGATAGCTCATGGTCGCAAGTTAAACACTCGAATTTACAACACCACGCAGCACGAGTCACCAGTTATCAGCCCGGGGGCACGTGCGGCGTGGGAGGCAGACATGGGGGTGAGTGTCACAGATGACCAAGGGAAGCTCATTTGCGGTCTGCTGGAAGTGCTGTCCCCTAATAATCGTCTTCGATTGGTCCACTTAAAGTACATTCACCGCTTACACAGAACACCGGTGCAGCTGCACAGCATTGGACTGCGCCCCAACGACTGCTGCTGGCGCTGTGGAGCCACCAAGGCAACATTTCTGCACATAGCGTGGCAGTGCCGTCCCATAGCCAACTTCTAGCTGCACATACTACACCATAGACGCAACATAATAGTACTGGATCTGCCCCGCACGCTGCTAGTGGCGCTGCTGGGCGTTATCACTGTTGTCCCGCGAAGCTGCGGAAACTTACAACCATGCTTCTACTAATGGCCATGATGTATAATAGAAAGGGCTTTTAAGTAACGGCATCATCCCTGTATTGATAAAGAATCCTGACACGGCTCAACAATTCAGTGTAGTCATTGGTACTATCAATAGGATCCATGAATTGCATATCATCAGTAAGAGACAAATATCTTTAATGTCCTGATGAAGGTGGTGTCCTAATAATCTATCGCCACTGAAACGCCGCAACACTTCTTTTGATATTTGGTTGCATTCAAGGAGCCCTTCTAAGTCCAATGATATTATGACAAAATGGACTGATGAAATTACCATTCAGTGATTCCTTCTTTGGAGCAACTTGATGTATTGATTACTTTGCACCTTTTTTGTCTCTCAATGTTCTTATTTGTTGATTTTTTAGATTGATGTATTTTATAAATTATGTTTTTATTATACAAAATTCCCTTTTTTCTTTGTTTTTAATTGCAAGTTATGTACATTAATAAATGAAAATGTTTTAATATGGATTTTTGAGTTACCTGCCCTTTATTTGCATTACAGTTGTTTTGGGCTCAGAGAGTAATGTATACATGAATTTTGAAACTGTTTGCTTGTTGACTGTGGGTGTTTGAATATTTTCAGTTAAAAGTAGATTGACCTTAATCCCAAGAGAGCCTTCTCTTCTTTTTAACCACCCAGGACAGCGGCTCAAACAGTCTTTTTCAACAATGAAGTGTCTTTCTTCCTGGGTCGCAACTGATATCGGGATGTACCAGAAATTGTGTGGTCCGGGAATACTTCCTCAGATCTTTCAGGTGACACAACTTGTCCTTTCTCAGTGACCAAGATGTCGTGGTAATCTGCCAACGCAGCTGGGCTCACTAGGTCTTTCAACACCTTCCGGCAGTGTGTTGCATGGACCCAGTTCTTCTGGTTCGTTACTCGAACTGCAGTCCTGGTAGCCAGTAGCACTTGCTCAGGGCCTCGCCATCTCGGTGATAGGGAGTTGGCTCTCTGGAAGGACTTTATAACCACAAAGTCACTAGGGCGCAAGCAGGGGCCCTCACCTTGCGACCTGTCTGGAAGAGTCCCCCGAACCTGTTGATAAATAGAAGACAAACTGTCAGTCAACTGAGACAAATAATCATACATCAATACATAGGGTACATCATGTTAGGGCGTGACTTAGGAATCCCCCAAATCTTCATTGGCCTTCCAAAAACCACCTCATACGGTGTGAGGCCAGATCATGTATGTGGTATTGATCTAATGGATGGCAATGCTAAAGGCAGTGCATTAGGCCATTTCAAACATGTGGAAGACTGTATCTTAGCCAATTTCAATTTGAGGGTAGGGTTGTAACGTTCCACCAGTCCTGCTGATTGTGAGTGAAAAGCAGCATGAAACTTCTGTTTAAATCCCAACCCTTTCATGAGATACTCAACAACTTGCCCAAAAAAATGGGGTCCGTTGTCACTCCACAAAACCGGAAAAATACGGAATCTGGGGAAAAACTCCTTATGGAGCACCTTTGCTGTAGTAAGAGCTGTATTATCTTTCATAGCATATGCCTCCACCCATTTATTAATGGCTCAAACCACTACCAGAACATACTTCAAAAAATTACAGGGTTCAAGCCGGCTATAATCCATTTGCAGAACTCCAAAAGGTGCAGTAGGTATTCCAAACCCTCCTGTTGGAGTTCACGTTCCCTTTCCAGGATTATACTGGAGACAGATCAGACCGGACTGGACTATTTTCTTAGCCGTACTGACAATCTCTGGATGATCCCAAACTTGCATAAGTTGCTTTGCTATTGAGGATGCTCCAACGTGCCAGCCAATGTGCCATATGAATCATAGGGTGTAAATAGGCTGTGGGTAACTTCCATTTTGTCATTTCTCTATTACTTCAACAGCCCTCATCATCCAGTGCTCCCTCCTTGGACCATTGGTCTAATTCCTCAACAGAGGCAGATTTTTGCATGTCCAGCACTTTTTACCTGGCATCACGCTAACATTCAGCCTGTGATTTAACTACATACATAGATGTGGTAATTCGCTGAATTACGGTCTCTTGAGCTGTGTAATCTGAAAAGGCATTGCCTGCTCCTATTTTATCAGTCACTTTCTTGTGTGTGCTACATTTAACAATTTCAACTTTCTTAGGATAGGTCAAGGCAGTAAGGAGATTATGTACTAATTCCACATGCCCTATTTGTGTCCCATGTGAAGTGAGAAAGCCTCTTTCTTTCCAAAGCTGGCCGAAGCTATGTACCAAACCAAAGGCGTGTTGGCTATCAGTGTAAATGTTAACAAGTAAATCTGTACTAAGCTCTTGTCAATGCTTTCAACTCGGCTGCTTAAGCCGACTTCTGTGAAATACGAGCTGTCTCGACTACTGCCTGAAGTGTTGTAATTGCATTAGCAGCAGATGCAGTGCCATCGGGCAAATTCAGGAAAGATCCATCGACCCACAATTTTCCATCAACACTAGAAAGAGGTGTATCTTGTAGGTCAACACTACCCTTTGTTTGTTCTTCAGTAAAGGATATACAGTCATGCAACTCTTGTGACTGAGACTGAGTAGGTGGAAGGGGCAATAATGTAGCAGGACTCAGAGTCAAACACCTTTTCAAAGTAATATGAGGGGCCAAAAGAGTAAGTTCATATCCTGTCAAACGGGCACTAGTCAGATGCTATGTTTTCGTTTGATTTAGCAAGGCATCGACTGAATGAGGTACTAATGTAAACGATCTATGTGACAAGACTATTCCCTCACTCTAACATATAGACACAGCTGCTGCTGCCACGGCTCGAAAACAACCAGGCAGTGCGCGGGCAACTGGATCAAGGACAGCTGAGAAATATGCACAAGGACGTTGTTTATCACTGTGTGTCTGTGTTAAAACCGAGAGGGCACAAACTTCCCTCTCGTGTACATAGAGTGTGAAAGTCAGTGGAGCTCTGTCTCCATTCTCTTGCTCCACTTTTTCTCTCCTTTTCACAAATGTTTTTTCCTCACTTCTATCTCCCCCCTTCACTCTCCTTCTGGGTCTTTCTTCCATTTTCTGTTGTTTTCCCCTCATTTCAAGCTCCCCCTTCACTCTCCTTCTGTGTCTTTCCTCCGTTTTTCAATCGTTTTTTACCCTCATCTCAATCTCCCCTTTCACTCTCCTTCTGTGTCCTCTGTGTCTTTCCTCCACTCTTTTTTGCACTTTTGCTGCCTCATTTTTACTTTTGCCTTTTTCCTTTTGCCTTTTTCAGACCGTATTTCTCCACCGCTGCTGCCCCTGCGGCCCCTCTCCCCCAGCATGACCAGTGCGCCCAGCCCAATCCAGCTCCCCTCTCCGCTCCCGCCTCCCAGCTGTCTAGCCCACCCGACCCCTACCTAATGGCAGGGACAGGCAAGCAAGACCACCGACTCATTGTCAGTGAAATTGCTCTCCCTCCCTTGCAGCTCCACCATGAAGTGAGGCCTTCCCCCGAGCTCCTGCACTCTTGAGTGTTGGTGTTTGAGGCCTTCCTCCACCTGCAGGATTCACCTGCGCCTCATCCCTGGTGGTCCAGTGGACCTCTGTCTCCATTCTCTCGCTCTGCTTTTTCTCTCCCTTTTCACTCGTTTTTTCCCCTCACTTCTTTTTCCCTGTCACTCTCCTTCTGGGTCTTTCCTCCATTTTCTGTTCTTTTCTCCTAATTTCAAGCTCCCCCCTGCACTCTCCTTCTGTGTCTTTCCTCTGTTTTGTACTCGTTTTTTACCCTCATCTCAATTTCCCCCTTTCACTCTCCTTCTGTGTCTTCTGTCTTTCCTCCACTCTTTCTTGCACTTTTGCTGCCTTATGTTTAGTTTTCTCTCTCTTTTTACCTTTTTCCTTTTGCCTTTTTCAGCCTGTTTCCCCTGCCACTGCTGCCCCCACGGCCCCTCCCCCCCAGCATGAACAGTGTGACCGGCCCAATCCAGCTCCCCTCCCCGCTCCCACCTTTCAGATGTCCAGCCCTCCCCGACCCCTACTTAATGGCGGCCGCTGTAGGGACAGGCGAGCAAGAAAACGGACTCATTGTCAGTGAAATTGCTCTCCGTCCCTCGCAGCTCCACCATTAAGTGGGGCCTTCCCCCGTGCCCCTGCACTCTCGAGTGTTGGTGTTCGAGGACCTCGTCCTCCGACAGGTTTGACCTGCACCTCATCCCTGGTGGTCCAATGGACCTCTGTCTCCATTCTCTATCTCCACTTTTTCTCTCCTTTTTCACATGTTTTTTTCCCTCACTTCTATCTCCCCCTTCACTCTCCTTCCTTGTCTATCCTCCATTTTCTGTTGTTTTTCTCTCATTTCAAGCTCCTCCCTTCACTCTCCTTCTGTGTCTTTTCTATATTTTTCACTTCTGTATTACCCTCATCTCAACCTCCCACTTTAACTCTCCTCCTCTGTCCTCTGTGTCTTCCCTCCACTCTTTCTTGCACTTTTGCTACCTTAATTGCAATTTTCTCTCTCTTTTTGCCTTTTTCCTTTTTCCTTTTTCAGCCTGCTATTCCCCCCTCTGCTGCCCCTGCGGCCCCTCCCCTCCAGCATGACCAGTGCGGCCGGCCCAATCCAGCTCCCCTCCCCGCTCCCGCCTCCCAGTTGTCCAGCCCTCCCCGACCCCTACTTCATGGCCGCTGCGCCGCCAGCGCTCCAAAGGCAAGCCCGTCTGCGCCTGTCTGTGACCCAAATGCGACCGGCGCCAGGAACCCTGGATCTCTGCACCGACAATGCTACGACCCAGCAGCACTCCATGCTCTCAACCCAGGCCACGACAACAAGTGCAAGCTCTCATCACCAGCCGAGACCCACAGACCCTTCACCTGTCACCGTTGCCGGCACACCTGCAGCACCGCCAAGACCACAGACCCAGCGCAACCTGCCCGCAAGAACACTACCGAACCGAAGACCCTGCAATGCATCCTCCTCAATGTCTGATCCCTCCACATAAAATGCCACCAAAATCTGGGACCTCCTCAACAGCACCTCTACGGACGTAGCATTCTTTACCAAAACCTGGACCAACACCACCTCGGGACCGGACATTGCCATCTCCATTCCCCAAGGATACAAGATCTCCAGGAAGGACTGCCCCCCCTGCCCAGTAGGAGGAATTGCCATCATCCACAAATCCACCCTCCGCCTGAGCACACTTCCCGATGAGCCCACAGACCTGATGGAACACCTTCACTTCAAGATACTGGCCAGCCCTACCTCCACCCTCCGAGGAACCCTCATCTACCAACCCCCTGGAACCCGCAGACTTTTTACCAACTCCATCACAGACATTATATCCCTGCATGCCATTGCGTCCACCAACTATACCCTACTGGGAGACCTCAAGTTCTTCCTTGACAACCAAGTGGACCCCAACACCACATCCCTCCTGGACTACCTCCACAACATTGGACTCCGCAAGATCGTGACCGAACCCACGCACTCAGTAGGACACACCCTTGACCCCCTCTTCACAACAGGAAACCCCATCACCTTCAGCCACACCACCGAACTCCCATAGACTGACCATCGATGTGTTCACTTCACCTTCCAAACACCCACCATCCAGAGACACCAACAACTGCTCCCATGAAGAAACTGGACTAGACTCACTGACGACCACCTAACACTCAGCAAATCCATCCCAAACATCGTGGAAAATGACGACCCCAAAACCACTGCCCGAACAGTGCACAGATGGATCTCCGACAGCGTCAACACCATGGCCCCCTCAAGAAAAACAACAACACCCACGCCAAGAAAGCAAGATGGTTCCCCACTGAATTTCGAGGGACCAGACGCACTTGCCTCCACCTTGAAAAGGCCTGGAGGACCACCAAATCCACAGACACCCACAATAACTTCAGAGTCGTCACCAACACCCAACACCAACTCATCAGAAAAAAGAGGAAATAAGAGATTGAAGACTGAGGGCCCCATTCGGATGGCAGGCGGAGTGACTACCGCCGGCCCGGCGGGGCAATCCGCCTGCCATTGCCACAGAAAAGACCCCTGCCATTTCACAATGGCTGGAGGGGTCCATGGCGGATGGAAAGACCGTCCGCCGCTTTATCGGCCGGTCGACATGTCGACCGGGTGGAAAGGGGTTAAATATGGTGGCGGTGTCTGACAGACACCGTCAGCCATATTACTATGTGGCCTTCAACATGAAGGCAAGCGGAGTCTGCTTGGTCGGCCCGTTGCGGGCCCCCAGGGACTCTGGGAGGGTGGGGGGGGTGCACATGAGTTTCATGCAAAACATGGCAAGCACCGCGTGGTGCCTGCCATGTTGTGCATGGAAGTGCACAACATGCCTTCCTGGCATTGTGGCGGGCGGTGCTGAGTGCACCGCCTGCCACAATGTTAGGAATGCAGGATGTGCCCGCCACTGTTGCGGGTGCATCCTAATTTTGTAGTGTAGTTCCTATTATCCCAATAGGCTCTGCGCATTGGAATAATACCTTCAATAGTATAGGCCTAGACCAGACGTTAACTAGGTCTTCTATTGTCGATATTAGACTTAAAGTTTTGGGTTTGCCAGCTAGCTCAGAGTTCACTAGAAACTTTCTCGAATAGGCAAGGAGGAGTTGAACCTCCCTGGATAGACAAGAAGGGATTTAGTTTCTGACAACCATAGAACATGACAACTTTGCTCTCCCCTAATCAAGAGTGTATCTCTAGAGTCGTGTGAAAACAAAAGACAACTTATTTTACTCAGTCAGTACGTGCATTCTTAGTCTCACCAGATTGTAGAGAAAAGGAAGAGACGGGCGTGTTCAATAAAAGATGTTATTTATTGATCAGTCTCTTTTCTCATACAAGAGAAATGGATCGATATTATCGCAATACTTATGGTTAAGTAAAGTGCATACAATAAAAGCAGAAGTATAAAATAATACTGTAAAAACATTTATATGGTTTCTAAGCCATAAGGTGGTTTAAAATGGATAAAATAGATACATACACATATACATTTGACTAATCGTACTCAACTGGTGTTTCTAACTACGCCTACCCCGGTGTACCTGACCTAAGCCTAATACGTGGGCGGGAATAGAAAGTAGCAGTTTAAGTTAAGTTTGTTTTGCCAAGTGACTGACTCAAGAATTCTCTGCAAGGGGTTATTCAGTTCTGTACCTGGAATCTAGGATGAATGAGGGATGGTATCTCTCGTCTCTGGTCTCGATATTCCAGGCTGCCTGCGAGGGCTACCCGGAAGCGCCGGAGCTGGATTTCTCGGCAGGAGAAAGCAGCGTCTCGTTCTCAGCGCGTCAGGAAGGCGGGGCTGCGCCAGCGGGGTCTGCTCTGCTCTGGGCTTCGGCAAGTCTGGCTGCTCCGATCTCGTCACCACCGCGTGTGTTTGCTTAAGGCAATACCGGTAATATTTATACCTGTAAGGTGCCGAGATTGACGTAAGGATGGACATAGATACGTCAATAAGGATGTCATACGACTTGGTCGTTAGCACATTCTTTTGCTGAAGTTCTCGATGAAATCAAAACAATGGCCGCAGGGTTTTTCCCAGGTTGTCATAGGTTTGATTTGTTTTGAGAACTCCGTATGCCTTATCAGGGGCTGGAGGAATATCGCTTGTCTAATTAGATGGCAAGCGTTATGACCTAATCAGATAACACGTTCCTGTGCCGTAGTGTGGCTTAATCAGATAACGGTTTCTGCATCATGGGATGGCTGCTAGTTAACTTGTTAACCAGAACAGGGTCAGGAATAGGGGGATCGATACAGAACCTATAAGAATAGATCACAATTTCATCCACGGGACCCCCGCACTTATGGCAGGCAGTTCCTTTTTACAACGGGATGGCGGGCGGACATCCTAATGTGTCCCAGAGTCTCCACTCCTGTACACAACAGCAAAGAAGTCTTCAACATCATGAAGGAGTTCGCCCAACCCACCGGCGATTCCACTGACATCCCTCCCTCACAAGATCTCTGCGACAAACACAGCACCTTTTTCCTCCACAAAATCAAGAGCTCCTACAACAACTTTGATGAAGACAACCAACACACTGAACCATCACCAACCACCCCCGACACCCTGAAGCCAGTGATCGACAACTGAACAACCCTCACCACCGAAGACACACTGAAGCCGATGAAGTCAATCCACTCCAGGACCCCCATGGAACCCCTGCCCCCACCACATTTTCAACAGAGCTGCCGACACCGTGGCACCCATGCTCTGCCACACCATCAACCGCTCCCTGGCAACCGCCTTGTTCCCTGATGACTGGAAACATGCTGAGATCAACCCCCTCCTGAAGAAACCCTCGGCGGACCCCACCGACCTCAAAAGCTACAGACCTATCATCTCCCTGCTCCAGTTCCCAGCGAAAGTCATCGAGAAAGCCATTAACAGCCAACTTGCCACATTCATCGAAGAGCACAATATCCTCGACCCCTCCCAATCCGGCTTCAGAAACAACCACAGTACGGAAACCGCCCTCCTCGCCGCAACAGATGACATTCATACCTTACTGGACAAAGGAGAAACAGCAGCCCTCATCCTCCTTGACCTCGCAACGGTGCTCGACACAGTCTCTCACCGCACCGTAATACGCAGTCTTCACAGCGCAGGGATCCAAGGCAAGGCCCTCGACTGGATCCACTCCTTCCTCTATGGCATAACGCAGCGGGTCAGACTCCCCCCTTTCCTCTCGGACCCTACACCTACCACCTGCGGAGTTCCCTTGGGGTTCTCCCTCAGCCCTACGCTCTTCAATGTCTACATGGCTCTGCTCGCCCCCATCATCAGAACCTACGGACTCACCATTGTGTCATTTGCAGACAACACCCAACTCATCTTCTCCTATCCAAAGAACCCAACACCGTCAGACACAACTTTCAAGAAGGAATGGAAGCCAAAAAACTGAAGTACTCATCATGGGCCCAATCCCCGATGCCTGGAACTACACCTGGTGGTCCCCCGTCCTCGGAAGCCCGCTCATCCCCACAGACCATGCACGCAATGTGGGAATTATCCTGGACTCAGAGCTCAAAATGGACCGCCAGATCAAATCCGTCTCGTCCCCTGCTTCCACACCCTCTGCCCCTACATAAGACCTGCAAATGGATCCCCCTTGAACACAGAGAAATGTCACTCACACCCTGGTCACCAGCAGGCTCGACTATGGCAACACACTCTATGCCGGAATGAATAAAAACCGCACCCGCAAGCTACAGAGCATCCAAAATGCTGCAGCAAGACTGGTCCTCAATCTGCTAAGACACTGCCACATCTCCCAGCACCTGCACACACTCCACTGGCTCCCCATTGAAGCTAGAGTCACCTTCAAGATGCTAACCCAGGCTCACAAGGCCCTCCACGACACCGGACCAGCATACCTGAACAGGCGACTCAAATTCCACGCCATCCAAAGGACCCTATGATCAGCCCAGCACTCCTACGCCGTGGTCCCCCACACCAGAAAGACCAGATCGGGAGGCCACTCCTTCTCCTTCCGTGCAGCCAGAGCCTGGAACGACCTTCCGCTCCACCCCAGATAGACAACATCGTTCCCCATCTTTGCAAGAAACCTCAAAACCTGGCTCTTCAACAGACCCCCTCCTTGATGGACTGGAACTTGCGACCCCCAGCGTCTTGAGACCCTGACAGGTGAGTAGTCGTGTTTAACAAACACCTGATTGATTGATTGATAGAAAGTCTCAGTGTAGTCTGGAGTTCTTAATACTGGTGCAGAACAAAGAGCTTGATGTAGCTGTTCAAAGGCATTCTGGCATTCAATAGTCCATGAGAGCGGCATCGTAGTGTCTTTAGTCAAAAGGGCCAACAAGGGTTTAATAATATACGAAAACCTGGGGATCCACTGCCTACAAAAAAAAGTAAGGTCAATCAATGCACGAATATCCTTCTGGGTACGGGGCACAGGATTATCTAAAATGGTCTGTATGCGATCTGATGTGAGTGCACGTCCATCCTTAGACAGGAGTTGACCTAAATAGGTAACCTGCTGTCTATAAAATTACAATTTCTTCCGAGAGACTTTGTGATGATGTGAGGCAAGAAATGATAACAAGGACAGTGTTCCTTCTTTACACTGTTCAGGGGTATAGGCAGCCAACAAGATTTCATCAACATATTGAATAAGAGCCACCCCTTTCGGTACAGGAAAAGAATCAAGCGGCTTTTTCAATGCCTAGCTATAAATGCTTGGACTCTCTGTATAGCCTTGTGGAGCTCTACAGAATCTGTATGATCTATTATTCAAAGTGAAGCAGAACAAATAACGGCTGTCAGGGTGAATAGGTATTGAAAAAAATGCATTTTTATAAATCAATTACACTAAATGTAGTGGCAGTAGGAGGAACCATAGTAAGACGGGTCATGATGTCAGAGACTACCGGGTATTGGGGCACCACAATTTTGTTAACCTCTCATAAATTAATAATGGATCTTTAAATTTTAGTATCCATATCTCTTTTCAACATAGGAAGTATAGGGCTATTACAGGTATTATAAGGGACTTCTTCCCCAACCCCCACCGTGATCAAATCCTGGACAATGTGCGTCAATGCTTCAATGCCTTCCCGAGATCTTTTATATTGGGGCAGTTGAGGCAATGAAGCACCTTCCTTCACTTGAATATATACTGGTGGGATAACCATTTGTCCCACATCGGTAACCGATGTAGCCCATAAAGTACTAGGTAAGGATTCCAGAGCGATATCCTCTATAATGGGACAAGACCTCTCAATCATTGGATAGTTATCATTTAAAATAACACGCACACCTTCTGGGGAACAACGTATTGTAGCACGAAAATATTTAAGCATATCAATGCCCACTATAATATCCGGCGTGTTAGGTGAAAGCAAAAATTGACATTCTGCAGTGAATTTATCAAGACTAAATGCAAGTGGCTGTGACAGTGGGCTAGATGTAAGTGTCCCATTGAATCCTACGATGTTGTCATTGCGCCAGAGAGGGGAGCCCTAGGAAGACATTTTTTAGACAGAGCACTACGAACTGCTCCTGTATCAACCAGAAACAGATCAGTAGAGCCTAAGACATTTGCATAAACATAAGGACCTTTCTGATCTACTGGGACCTCAACTGGTTCCTTACCCCATCCTAGGCATTCCTATGCATAATCAGAATCCCCAAGACCATCAGCCGACATTTGATATTGATTCCATCTATCAAAGGTATTAGGATCATTTGAACTGTGTTCAACTGCCTCAAATCTGGTATGATTTACTATTCCTCCATTATGTCCTGAAGTCCCTGGGTGTCCTCTCAGACTTCCTCTACCCCGCTGAAACTGCTGGCCTTGCAAAAGGGAGCACTCAGAATGCCAATATCCAATCTCTTTACAATAAGCACACTGATCAGAAGACAAAGTTGCTTGAGAGAAAGGGGGTAAACCAGGGGTATCTAGTGCAAGGCCGTCTCTACCACTACCTCTGAATGGTGGACCTTATACTTGAGCCAACATAACTTTCGTCTTTAAACTCCTTAACGTTCTTATCCTCTTTGCCTTATGCTACTAATTCCTGAAGCTCAGAAACTGGGCTATAGTCAAAAGGGAGACTGGAGAAGAAGTAGTCCACAAACTCTCGCTGGCCTTAAGGTGACTAGCTATTTCTGGAAACATCTGTCAATGACTGCCCACCAAAGTCACAGAATGTCTCTTCAAATAATGAAAAGAAATCAGAAATTGACTCATCCGCTTTCTGAAAACAACACGCTAGCATTGTCCAATCTATTTTCTTAGGGCGTATGAGAGTTTTTAACTTAGTCAAGATAGCTTTAGGAAGATCTCATATCTTCTGTTGTGGTTTCTGCGCAGGTTACCTAGCTGCATCTATTTCTTCTAAGTGCACCCAAGTATCACCATATGCTATATTATCATCTATTTTCTGAATTGTTCTCCACATATCAGGGGGCAAAATAAGTCCATAAACATATCGATATCTGGCAAGGTCATAGTACAGGAGCTAATGGCTCCTTCCACTTCTTCATAGAAGTTCAAAGAAATATAGTTAAAAATATTAAAAGATATTTAAATTAATAACTAAGACATTAAAGGGTCGATTCCGATTCGGTAAATGCCCTCTGAATAGCCGTATGGAGCTTTTTTCCAGTACAAATCGTATGTAGAACCGTACGCCTACGTATGATGTAGTACGATGTGTACCCAAAGCAGTTCGCTGTATGAATTATACTGAAGATCGTACAACTCACAAATCCGTACGAATCATATTCGCAACGCGCAGTACGCGATGTCCGGACGGATCGAAGCTGCATTTTCCGACCCAGCAAGTACGAATCACATCAACAACACTCGGTACAACTCTTTTTCTACGGGAGCTTAAAACATTCCTAAAAGCAGATTTTGCCTCGAAATGCGTACAAAATGGACCCCCCCAGGTACGGTGCGTACACCCCATGATTACAGGGGTACGGTGCATCGGGGTACGGTGCTTACACCCCTAGATTTCAGGGGTACAGTGCGTATGTCCCCGTGGGTACACCCCATGAATGTAGGTGTATGGACCGTAGGGGTACGGTTCGTACACCCCCAAGGTCATAGGTGTACGGTGCATACACCCTGTGCGTACACCCCGTTCGTACACCCCTTGATTTTAGGGGCACGGTACATATGTGATAGTGTTGCCCTCTGTACGGATTGCTCATACGCGACGTTTACCGTACGAATCGCGTACTCATGCCCTGGTCCGGTTCGTACTTGGCGGGTCGTACGGCATTTTTACGAATCGTACGGTTCACTGTGCGGGTCGATGTCGTACGGATTTACCCCTCATTTTCGTACGGTTCGCAATGATTCCGATGTATTTTCTCACAACGGATCGTACTACGCGATTCAGACGGATCCGTACGATTCGTACGGAAACGGCTACGAATATGAATCATCATACGGATTCATTTCCCGAATCGGAATCGACACCTAAATGTTAAAATAAATTAAACATATACATATAAATTAATATATATACTTACTCCACATGGTGCAACATTAGAGAAAGCGTTGGATAGCTTAGGGGTAAAAATGATTATTCCCACTCCAGTGAGTGCAACAGTAGGGAAAGCGCTGGATAGCTTAGGGGTAAAAACTACTATCCCCACTCCAGAGAGTGCAACAGTAGGGAAAGCTCAGGATCGCATAGGGGTAAAAATTACTATTCCTACTCCAGTGAGTGCAACAGTAGGGAAAGTGCTCGATAGCATAGGGTTAACAATTACTATTCCCACTCCAGTGAGTGCAACAGGAGGGAAAGTGCTGGATAGCATAGGGGTATAAATTACTATTCCCACTCCAGAGAGTGCAACAGTAGGGAAAGCTCTGGATAGCGTAGGGGTAAAAATTACTATTCCCACTTCAGTGAGTGCAACAGTAGGGAAAGCGCTGGATAGCGTAGGGGTAAAAATAACTATTCCCACTCCAGAGAGTGCAACAGTAGGGAAAGCATTGGATAGCGTAGGGTTAAAAATTACTATACCCACTCCAGAGAGTGCAACAGTAGAGAAAGCGTTGGATAGTATAGGGGTAAAAATTACTATTCCCCCTCCAAAGAGTGCAACAGTAGGGAAAGCTCTGGATAGTGTAGGGGTAAAAATTCTTATTCCCTCTCCAGTGAGTGCAACAGTAGGGAAAGCGTTCGAAAACGTGGATGTTAAGAATAACATACTTATGAATGCAATAAATATTGTAATTAAATTATGATTTATTATTAAATTTAGAAAAAATTATATATGAATATATCAAAAATAATAAATAATGCAATATTAAATACTTCCCACCCCATTCCCAAATAAACACACACCACACTCCACATAAGATTTCACAAAATTACCAATACTCAATTTTTCTAATTAATTACTTAATTAAATATAATTTACTTACCACCCTATCCCCCTAAAACCACACAACCCACTCCAATAATAAATGAATGGTTTGCACACCGCACACATTATTACAAATGTTTAGAGTCTAGCAGACTGTTTTGCTTCACACAAGAATAATATGTTTTCTATAGTAGCAGCTCTGCTTGGTAAGCTTTGTCTGAACAGTGAGTGCCGAGGCCTTCAAGGTTATTTCAACACAGTGGTTGTTGTTCGGTCTGATCAGCGCACGTTCTAGACATAACATAGATGCAGCTGTGGCCACCTCTGATTTTGGCGCGTTTAATAATGTACTGCGCAGGCATGTAAACACACTTTGGAGAACATTCGCATGCAGAGAGCTGGTGTAGAAAATTATGTGATCCATTTCTACTAGGACCAGAGGTATGGGGCCACTCTTGTAAACCCAAGAGACCTTCTGTAGACATAAAAATAACCTACTAGCATGGGAGGGTGAAATCTAGGTGTAATCTAGCCTATTTCCATTTAGCATTTTAACATGCTTTCTCCTTTTGTATTTTATGGAATAGTAACTATGCTGATTATCTTGTTGCTTATAATATGTCTGCTTGTATTAGCTAAGATACTGCGCCTGAGAACATGGCATTAGAAATAAATATTTAAAACTTGCATGTGTCTTCATTAATTCCCCGTTTTGGACTGGTATGAGAGTATAACAAAAGAGTGTTTATGTGTTCCACATTGCCTGGGGTATTCTAAGTTCTGGGTTGTCTAATCATTGGAGGTATGGAAGAACCAATGAGACACTGATTGCTAGTCTGGTAGGGGATTTTGGCTACTAAGGTGAGTTTTGGTACACCCTAATTCACTGAGGTTCCAAGTCTCTATGCACAGTTCTGTGTATGAGCAGAATCCTTGCTACATGGTGCCCTTACGTTGGTGGTCTTATTACATGACACTTGAGTAGTACTTCATTCAGTCCTTAACTCCTTCGCTATTGTTTCCGGATAATAGTAGCGTAGGACAAACCTACCTATAGTTACATAGGTCTTTTCAAGCTTGAATCTTTTCAAACGGTTTCCTTTTTAATATTACTACCTAGTTGTGCTACTAAGTTTTACATTGTCGCTTTTTCTTGTGTCACTATGGCTGACATTGTTATACTGCAACATAGTCACATTGCGGTTTGCAATCATTTGCAAGGATACAATGTTGGTTTGGAGGGCATGGCAGTGATTTTGGTTGTAAGTGCTGAGGTTGCTTACCCGTTTGAGATATTCTACTCTTGGGTGACGTTTCCAGCAGTAGAAGCGGCTACGCAGGTTTTTCACACTTACACTCAAACAGTCGTGCCCAGGGAATATGTCCCTTATAGGACACAGGAGATTCCGATTTCTGCATGGCAGCACCGTGTTTGGTTTGATGGCTCTCTTCCCCACAGTGTAACAGCGGCTAGATTGGGTCCTTTGTCCATTCCAGGCGCTTCCTGGCTGGTTTTGGCTGGATTCATGCCGCATCCTTGTGCGGGGCAGATCCCCGTTGCTGAGTTATGGACCTTATATGACTCTTCTATTAGTGTCATTCGGGCCCTAGTTCAATATATTTCCCGCAATTTCCAGGGCGGGGCACCTGGTGTTGCGGCCCTTCCAACTGGACCGAGCGGAATGAAGCTTAGTCCCGTGATGGTCAATGCAGTGATGGGCAAGCATCCCCGATAAGTATGATATGCCTTTTTGGCTTGCCGAGAAATTTGACCAGCTGGAGGCAGTTTTTCCTAATTCGAGTCCCGTAGAAAAACACAGGATTCTTACAATTAGTTCACCCAAGGATTTGGTACCAGAAGCCGGGACCGGCCACCACCTGGAGGGTCAAATCAAGAAAACCAGAAAAATCACTTCGGACGCAAAGACAAGGGTCTCCTCATGCAGGAAGTCACCTCAGCAAAATTCCACTCTTCCGTCAAGACCACTCCTTTGGACGGCCGTGTCTCCGATGAGTCTCCACGAGTCGGGGGCCAAACTGTGGAAATGTGCCTTTTATGGGCACACCAGTGCAGGGGTCACCTTTCTCTGTCCACGGGTCCATAGACCAACAAAATAGAGATTGGCACTGAACCTGGAATTCAAATAACAACTTTATTAATCACTCATGAGTGGGACCACGTCCATACAACACCCTCAAGTGTTCCAGGAGGTAGTACATTGAATACACAGACCATGGTGCTTACATACAGAGTTTGTTGCAGAGTAATCATGTAGTTACAAATAGAAGGTACAGGCCTATATAGGAATAGTTACTGACTTAAATGAGCAGATGGGAGATCACTTAGTCAGCAGAGTGGGAGCGGGAACAGAACTGCTTACAGCAGCCACAAATAGTCAACAGTTACATTTTTAACCTGGTGCATTTCAGCAGCTACAGGCTTTTGCTCAGCACATACATTGCTTTGGCCCAGTACAGAAGGAGGTAACTAAAGTTGATGATAAAGAATAGAAAGGCAAGCAACAGTGAAGACAGAAGAATTACATAGCTAACAAAATGGATGCCACAAACAAGATGGCTTCAGCCTATGCTAACAGAAATTATTTCCGCTTTCCACACTGTAGTATGAGTTGCCAGGGGATCTAATTGGCTACTACAGCTGGATCACACAAAAATGTTCACTGGTTCTCTGTGGGCCTTTTTAGCTTTCATGCCTGCAATTAAAGCTTATAAAGAACACTGTCATAAATGCATTGAAATTAAGTGCTAAATAATGACAGCCTCAGCCAAAGAGTTTCTTTTGGAACAACAAACTTCACCAGGGCGTTTTTTTTTTCAGACAAGAACTTTTCTTCATTAGTGGAGGCTATATGTCATGTGGTCACATATCATCCTCAACTTCTAATATATTCCATATTCCTATTGTAATCTCAATCCCAATTTATTGTGATAGTTCATCAATTTAATCCGCATATTCCAGTGTAACTAAACCCCATGATGCCACCAGGTTCATCATCCCAGGTTGTAATAGGCATCCCACGTTCTAACTAGAAAAATGTTGTTGTTTGATTGAAACGCATTGGCTGAGGCTATAATCATTTTAATCAATATGGAATCAAAGATGTTGGAAGAAAATAAAGAAGATATGAGAATCTTTGAATTGTTGAACTTTTTTCCGTTTTGGGTGTACTGCCAAGCTTGTAATTCTATGTTGAATTGCAATTTGGTTTGGGAAATCATTATTTGGAAGAGACATGCTTAGGGTATCCCTTCCAAAGAGAGATTTTCAGTAGTATGTATTAATGTTTTGCTAAATTCTGATCGCAAAACATTAAAATTTTAAAGACATCTTGAAGGAGGTGGTAACCCATTCGTAAATAGGAAGGGGTCTCCAAGGGACCTCTTGTTTTTTGAGAATGTAAAAAGCATATTTTTTAAAAGCCTAGGGACCTCTGCCTACAATTATAAAACTAAACTTTAAAGTTGTATTTTCTTTTTTTAATTGGATCCCATCTTCCTTTAAGGAAAATGGGCAGACTAAATAAATAAATACATAAGATTGCTTTATTGTTAAGGAATCCCAGACATATTGGTATGCTGACCTCAACAGGCTACCATACCTGTGATGGCACCAGTTGCCAGTGTGTCACAAATTGTGACCTATCTAATTAATATTCGATATATGCGATCCCACTACAAATCGCTAATTTTATTTATTCTTCAGCATATTAGAAATTGTGATTTTCTAATTGCAATTCGTTAAAAATTGCAATTCAAAAATAGCAATTCCTAATTTATGTACATGTGACCCAAAGTGCGAGAAGAAGGAAAAGTCAACAGAAGAATGGGAGAAAGGAAAGGTGTAAGTAAAGAAAGGAGAGAGAAATGAAACATAATTAGTGAACGGAAGAAATGATGGAAGAAAGGATAAAAAGGAACTGGGGCTTGATGAATGGATGGAAGGCTGATAAATACTTAGAAGGATGAATGGATGGGTACAAAGATGGATGAGTAGGTGGGAGGATTAGTGATTAGAATGAAAGAACTCTTTTTTTATTTTTATTTTTTATTGAAAAAGACCTGGTATAAACAACAATAAATAAATACATATTATCCAATCATATGACTATTTAAAATCCATCCAATATATCATAGAGAGCGCGTATGAACCGATTCTGACAAAGGAAGTTCCATAGTAAAATAGTATTTTCTAAAAAGAGGAACAATAATAACAGGGGACAGCAGATAATTCATAAGCATTGCTAGACAGTGAGTCACAGTTCCATTGTCAAATCATATTATCCCACATAAAATTAGACAGAGCATAAACACTATACATACGGGGTCATCCAGCTAGTAATAGGTCGCCAGATGGCCTGCCCCGAATCCCTCATCTTTCTACCCCTGCGTGAGTAGAGAGCTGATTCGATATTATAAATGCCTAAAAGTCTAGCCAACCACATCTGATAAGAAGGGGGTGCTACATCTTTCTAGACAGCAGCTAACAATAACCGGAGGACAGCTACACAAATAAATATGAAAGCTTCATTCTCCTTGTTGAGATTTACGTTGTTATCCATTCCTATTAACATTAGGGTAGGGGATAGGTCGATCTTAAATCCTAGCAGCCCCTCCCAAAATTTCTCAATCTCTCCCCTAATTAAAAGTAGTTTGTCACATTGAGAAAAACATATGTAGTAGGTTGGTTGGACCTTCGTGACATCTCGGACATTTGTCATCCTCTCTTTTCCACCATTCGAATAGTTTGGCAGGGGTTAAATATAAGTTAAAGATCGTCTTGTAATGTGGAGCTTTCAAATTCGATGAGCGAAATACTCTATCAGCCAACTGCAAAGATTTATATAAATCCACATCCGGGTCAGCTAATTTGGATGCCCATGTCATTTCACATTTTTCCAGGTAATCCTGTGCTCTTGACAGTAAGGTGCCATAGATCATTTTAATTTTAATACCACCTCTTAACAAATATTCCATCATATTGATCTGGCCCCCTGGAATAATCCGGGGCCTAATGCCCTTTAGCAGGCCCGAGATTTGTAGAAACTAAAACTCTGACTCGGAGAGATTTCAAATTTCTGCTGCATCTCTTTAAAGCCCAGAAGAATATTGCCTTCAAAGATATCACCTATTCTTCTAACCCCTTGTTGATCCCATAATGTCCCCATCCTATCATAGCTGAGGTGCGGAAAGATGTTAGAATTCCATAGGGGTGTGTAGTAATTGATTCTCAACACCTTCCGAACTCGTCTCCAGATTTCCCAGAGACTGTCGGAGACCTTATAGTGCAAATTCTTGTAGTATCGCCTATTATTTTTACGTAACAGGAGTCCAAGGGCCTCTGTGCCTAGCAACAACTGGTATATAGACAGGATTTACTGATTACCATACCGGGTATCAGATATTTTCGTCGCAGGGTGAAATAATATAGCCATCTGACTTAGGAGACAGGACAATTGGTAAAATCTAATGTTAGGCATTGCCAGCTCTCCCCTTTGTTGTGGGAGTGATTTTACCGTATTGCCAAATAAAATTCATGAAAATTGACTCAATTGATTTTAATATTACTTTGTCAATCAAATAAGGAATTGAGCGGAAAAAATATAGTACCTAGGAAGCATGGTCATTTTAAGTACGTTTACTCTTCCTATTATAAACAGATGAAGCACATCTATTCTCTTAAGGTCTGCATTAATTGATTATATCAGCGGATTAAAATTATCTTTTACAATTTCGCTTATTACGGAGTTTATCTTAACTCCCAAATAAACCACTGAATCTTGATACCTTGAATCCACCCTTAAAATATCGTTTGTACATATTATCTGTGTTTTGCCCTCATTTAAGAGGTATCCCGAATTCTGCCCAAACTCCTTAGCTATACCCGCAATCGCTACCATGGCTTTATCGGGTTCTGGATTATTATTAGCCAGGTCGTCTGCATTCGCTAACAGCATTGTTTCGAAGCCATTGCAGATCACTGGTTTAATTTCCATGCATTCTAATAGATATCGTACCAGCGGGTCTTTATACATAGCAAAGAAAATGAGCAAGCAGGTACACCCCTGACGTGTCCTCCTAGAGATACAGAATGGTTCGGAGGAGCCTCCTATTAATTGAATCCTGGCCTTTGGACCGGGATACATTGCCCTAATTGCTCTCATAATTTAATGGCCAATGTCCCTTCGGTCCAATATCCCCCACAGATATTCCCATGCGACACGATCGAAGGCCTTTTCGGCATCAAGGAGGATCATGGCCATCCGGCCCCCGAGGCAGCCTGGACATTGAATAGCGAAATGGCACATCTGATGTGGTCCGTAGTCCCATGGCCTGGGATAAACCCATGCTGCCACGGAGAAACCAAACAGCCAATGACCCCCGCTAGCCTCCTAGCCAAGACCTTCGCATAGATCTTTGTGTCTGCGTTAATGAGGGATATTGGACGGTAAGAGCCCGGTTTCTCCTTAGGTTTGCCTTTTTTATGAAATACGACGATGTTTGTTTCCTTCCACGAGTGTGGTACCTCGCCGGAATATATAATACCATTAAATAAATCTAATAGTATGGGAGCAATCTCATTCTGTAAACTTTTATATACCTCAAGGGAGATGCTATCTGGCCCCGAGGCCTTCCCTGATGCTAGCTCCTGCAAAGCTTCCAGGACCTCTTTAAATCCATGTCCTTATCAAGCCTCGTTCTAGCTGCAGCTGCCAACTGGGGGCCCTCGTCCCTAAAATCTATATCAGTGCAGACGATCTGCGTCTCTTACATGTATAATTTCTGGTAAACATTTTTAAACACCTTTACAATGGTACACAGTCAAAATATCGAGTTCTTTATGTCGATTAGCACTAATATCGAGTTTAAAAAATCGAAGGTAAGAAATGTCGATGTTGGAAATATCGTAGTACTAAATATCGGTTTTTGTATAATGAAAATAATATCGAGTTAAGTAATGTTGAGATAAGAAATATCGATGTATAAAATATCGAAAAGTCAAAATATCGACATGTTAAAAAGTGTTTGTAAAATCTTTTTTAAATAATAAATGTGTAAAATTTTAGCCATAATAGTTTATAGTAATAATAAATAGTTTTATAATGTATTATATATTTTTAGGAGAGGGATGTTGGGTTTATAGGGGATATGGGTGGGGAGTGTTTTAAAAAGATATATTTATATTGTAAAAATTATAAAAAATAAACAATATAAATATGATTTTGAAATTTGAAATTTAACATTATTGTAAAATTTTAGGAGCGGGATGTAGGGTTTATAGGGGATAAGGGTGGGGAGTGTTTTAAAAATATATAGAGAGATGTTTTATATTTTTTAAAACAATTAAATAGAAATTTGAAATAAAAAATCGAAATTAGAAATTATTTCGAAATTTGAAATTAGATAATAAATTGAAATTTTACATTAATTATAATTTTTAGTAGCGGGATGTAGGGTTTATAGGGGATAAGGGTGGGGAGTGTTTTAAAAATATATATTGAGATTTCTATATTTTTTAAAACAATTAAATAGAAATTTGAAATAAAAATTAGAAATTATAAATTTTTTCTAAATTTGAAATAAGATAATAAATTGAAAATGTACATTATTTTTAATTTTTAGAAGCGGGATGTAGGGTTTATAGGGGATAAGGGTGGGGAGTGTTTTAAAAATATATATTGACATTTTTATATATTTTAAAAATATAAAATTGAAATTTGAAATAAAATTTAGAAATTATAAATTATTTCGAAATTCGAAATTAGATATTAAATTGAAATTTTACATTAAATATAATTTTTAGTAGCGGGATGTAGGGTTTATAGGGGATAAGGGTGGGGAGTGTTTTAAAAATATATATAGAGTCATTTATATATTTTTTTTAAATTAAATAGAAATTTGATTTTAAAATTAGAAAATGTAAAATATTTAGAAATGTGAAATTTGTAAATATTTATAAATGTAAAATTATTGTGAATTTTTAAAATAATTATAAATTTTACAAGTGGAATGTAGGGTTTATAGGGGATAAGTGTGGGGAGTGTATTAAAATAAATATATAATATTTTATATTTGTAATAAAAACATTAAAAAATATATGAAAATAGAATTAGAAAATAGAAAATATTTACAAATTTCAAAATTATAAAGTTTTATGATTTTTTTATTATTTTGATATACAAATGTAATTATAGTTTTATGAGTAGGATGTAGGGTTCATAGGGGATAAGGGTGTGGAGTGTTTAAAAAAATAATAGAATAATTTATAATATTTAAAAAAAAAAAAAATAGAAATAGGAAATTATTTTTAGAATTGTAAATAAATTTAGAAATTAGAAATTTGTAAACAATTTCTAATTTAAATTAATTTTGAAAATGTAAATTAATTATAATTTTTACTAGTGGGATGTAGGGTTTATAGGGGATAAGGGTTGGTAGTGTTTTAAAAATATATGTTGCGAATATAATTTTTATAAAAATTAAATGAAGAATTTGGGAATTAAAATTATAAATAAGAAAATATTTAGATAATCGAAATTTGATCAAAAATGGTATTTATCAAATAAATGTAATTGTTATGAGTGGGATGTAGTTTTTATATGGGATAAGGGTGGGGAGTGTTTGAAAAATATAGAGAGATACATTTATATTTCAAAAAAATACAAAATTTTATTAGGAAATAAACGTTAGAAATTTGAAAAAAAATCGAAATTTCAAATTTGAATATATAGTTAATTTTGCTAAAATACTTAAGGTTTTAGGAGTGGGATTTTGGGTTTAGAGGGGATATGGGTGGGGAGTGTTTTAAAGAATTATATTTTTGTATTAATTAAATCTAAATTGGAGGTGGAATAGTACATTAAATATGTTTAGTGTCCTGCACCTACTATAATTAAATGTAGATTGGAGTTGGAATAGTACATTAAATTGGTTCAGTGTCCAGCACCTATCATAATTAAATGTAAATTGGAGTTGGAATAGTGAATTAAATAGGTTCAGTGTCCAGCACCTACCCTAATTAAATGTAGATTGGAGTTGGAATAGTAAATTTAATAAGTTCAGTGTCCAGCACCTACCCTTTTTAAATGTAGATTGGAGTTGGAATAGTAAATTTAATAGGTTCAGTGTCAAGCACCTACCCTAATTAAATGTAGATTGGAGTTGGAATAGTAAATTAAATAGGTTCAGTGTCCAACACCTACCCTAATTAAATGTAGATTGGAGTTGGAATAGTAAATTAAATAGGTTCAGTGTCCAGCATCTACCCTAATTAAATGTAGATTGGAGTTGGAATAGTACATTTAATAGGTTCAGTGTCCAGCACCTACCTTTATTAAATGTAGATTGGAGTAGGAATAGTAAATTAAATAGGTTCAGTGTCCAACACCTACCCTAATTAAATGTAGATTGGAGTTGGAATAGTACATTTAATAGGTTCAGTGTCCAGCACCTACCCTAATTAAATGTAAATTGGAGTTGGAATAGTAAATTAAATAGGTTCAGTGTCCAGCACCTACTCTAATTTAATGTAGATTCGAGTTGGAATAGTAATTTAAATAGGTTCAGTGTCCAGCACCTACCCTAATTAAATGTATATTGGAGTTGGAATAGTAAATTAAATAGGTTCAGTGTCCAGCACCTACCATAATTAAATGTAGATTGGAGTTGGAATAGTAAATTAAATAGGTTCAGTGTCCAGCACCTACCCTAATTACATGTAGATTGGAGTTGGGATAGTAAATTAAATAGGTTCAGTCTCCAGCACCTACCATAATTATATGTAGATTGCAGTTGTAATAGCAAATTAAATAGGTTCAGTGTCCAGCACCTACCATAATTAAATGTAAATTGGAGTTGGAATAGTAAATTAAATAGGTTCAGTGTCCAGCACCTACCATAATTACATGTAGATTGGAGTTGGAATACTAAATTAAATAGGTTCAGTGTCCAGCGCCTACCCAAATTTAATGTAGATTGCAGTTGGAATAGTAAATTAAATAGGTTCAGTGTCCAGCACCTACTCTAATTAAATGTAGATTGGAGTAGGAATAGTAAATTAAATAGGTTCAGCGTTCAGCACGTACCATAATTAAATGTAGATTGGAGTTGGAATAGTAAATTAAATAGGTTCAGTGTCCAGCACCTACCCTAATTAAATGGAAATTGGAGTTGGAATAGTAAATTAAATAGGTTCAGTGTCCTGCACCTACCATATTAAATGTAGATTGGAGTTGGAATAGTAAATTAAATAGGTTCAGTGTCCAGCACCTACCCTAAGTAAATGGAATTTGGAGTTGGAATAGTAAATTAAATAGGTTCAGTGTCCAGCACCTACCATAAATAAATGTAGATTGGAGTTGGAATAGTAAATTAAATAGGTTCAGTGTCCAGCACCTACCCTAATTAAATGGACATTGGAGTTGGAATAGTAAATTAAATAGGTTCAGTGTCCACCACCTTCATAATTAAATGTAGATTGGAGTTGGAATAGTACATTTAATAGGTTCAGTGTCCAGCACCTACCCTAATTAAATGTAGATTGGAGTTGGAATTGTAAATTAAATAGGTTCAGTGTCCAGCACCTACCCTAATTAAATGTAGATTGGAGTTGGAATAGTAAATTAAATAGGTTACGTGCCCAGCACCTATCTAATTAAATGTAAATTTGAGTTGGAATAGTAAAGTAAATAGGTTAAGTCTCTAGCATGTACATAAATTAAATTTAGATTTAAGTGTGAATATTAAAAGGATTTAAATATTTTACTTTATTTATTAGAATTTATAATATTTATATGTATAACGTTTTTAATAAATCATTTTATATAGTGTTAGTCACGATTTTATAATAGGTAGTAGACAAAAATTACTCAGTTTTTTAAAAATAAAATTTCTTTATTTGTTCATATAGTACTTAAATTAAATTATAAATGTTTTAATAATGCATGTATAATATTTAAACAAATAAATATAAGTACAATGTAAAATACAAATATAAATGTTTTGATAGTTGTTCAGTACAGTACATTTTTGGTATATCAAAATAATATAGTACATGAAAATAGATTGAAGATAACAATAATAGAGTACATACATTTAGAGATAAATAAAAATATTTATACATTGTTATTAAATGAAATGTAATTGAATTTTTAACATATTAATGTGCTGTACAAATTACGTTATACAGGTTTACATATTTTTACATTGCAACATTGATATTGAATATTTTTAATATCATACAATAAACATATGTATAATAACATTTTTAAATTATAATATCAGTTAAATGTATTTAATGTATTATTATTAATTATATAGTATTAATAATAATAAATGAAAAATATTTGTAAAAAAGGTAAAATAAATACAGAAAAATTATACATTTAGTTTCACAATTTTTAACAGAACCTGTTTTCATAATTATAACATTAAATATGAAAAAGTAATAATATTTATTGTTATAAATATTAAAAATATGATTATAATAATATAGTTTTGGAACAAGGATAAATAAATTGTATAAATGTTGCAAAACAATTTATAACAGTTTTACAAATTTTGTAACAGTAAAATAAATTTATTTGACATTTATTTCACTATTTCTTTGATTATACTATTATTTGGGTCTTTTATTTTGTATCTGCTCATAGTCTTTTTGGGTCATTTTTGAAGATTGAAGCTCGCGGTTGGAAGCTACTTCACGTCTGAGCAGGTAAGAGTGGTTTTCATTATATTTTAACTATTTTAGGTAAGTTTTGAAGGTAGTAGTTTGTTATTTAGGGTTTGTGGACTACTATATTAGGATTTAGGTAGTATGTAGTTGTTTATGTACGTTTTCCCGTTTTCTTAGCGTTTTGTCGTTTTACGGCCTTGGAGTTATTGTGTTTGTGGAATTTTATTTAGTTTTGGTTAAAAATATGTATGTTATGGTTATTAATCATGTATCGTTCTAAGTTTTTTGTGGGTGGGAATGTTTATTTTTCTATTCTAGGTTTTTGGATACAGCCTTTTCCGTTTCCGAGTTGTAAAGTTTTTTTTTTTAAAAGGAAGTTTGTTTCAGTTGTTTAACTGAGATGTATTTTACACTTCCTTTATTTTTCGGGTTTTCTGGAGCGTTTATTACATTTTTAAGCCATTTTCGGGTTTTTGATGGATTCGGAATTATTGATTTCTTTGGATGTTTGATGGATTTAGCACAGTTGTATTTTTTCATTTTATTGGGCCATTTTTTTTATGCTGTGGATTTAATACTACATGGATTGGTATGGATAATTGGATTTGCCTATTACGTTCCTGTGAAAGGTAAGTGATTTAATAATTATATTTTTGTGGGTTGGGAAATGTGCTATTAATAAACATATTTTTTTTAGTTTGATATTTATTTTGTCTACATATTATAAATTATTTAAACATATTAGACAAAATAAATATCTTATAATTTTTTATGGAGATGTGTGGTGTTATATTTCATGCTTTTTTAGGATTTTGAACATTTTATATGGTTAGTGTTTTTAGTTTAGTGTTTTGGCTATCATTTTCAAGTATTCTAGTCCTCTTCTTGTAGGGTAAAGTTGTACTTGTTGTTGTAAATATTGGTACATTTGGGCAGTTTATCTTGATAGTTTGGGTTTTAATTGTAAGACAGAGTGCTCCATTCTTAATTCTTGAAAACTTTGCTCTTTTTGGATTGCTGTTAGGAGTTTGTGTAGTGTAGGAGTTGTTCGGCCAGTTGAAGATAGGAAGGCATTATGCCAACCTTCAACTGCGTTGTTTGTTTTGGCTTCTAGGGTTGGTAGATATACATTCCACCGAGGTATTAGGAATTTAGGTTGGCGTCTGTGGCCTGACCTGTGTAGTCTTCCGACCCAGGTGTCCTCAAAATAATCCAAAAGTAGAGCTAGTTTTTGTTCATTTTGTGTATAGAAAGGACTTTCTATTAAAAGGTTATAGTGTTCAGCCACATCTGTGATTGGCACGTATGCTAGAGCTATTAGGTGTTTTATTTGGTATGCAAAGGTAATATTGGTTGCATACTCAACATTAAGGCGTCAATCCCGTAAAATATTCCGCCGTACGATTCGCATTCGTATCCGAATCCGTACGAATGGGAACTTTCCGTCCGATCTGCAAATTCCGATCCGTTCCCGTCGAATGCCGTATGAATCTCATCGAACCGTACGAATCACAGTCGATGATCCGTACGAATATGCATCGGAAATCTTACCGTACGATTCGGAACCAGGCCGTACAAACACACTACTACGATCCTGTCTGAGAAGCCTGACAGTGATTCGTACGGAACAAAGTACGGCAATATTCAGCTTGCGTCAAGCAGCGTCAACACATACCACACGTGTACCCCTCGCTCAAGCACAAGTACGACACGCACACCCCCCCAACAAGCCCACGCGAACACCCCCACCCGCCAACGGCCCGTACAAGTCGATCGCATGCACAAGTACGACACGCACGCCCCCCCAACAACGCCACGTGAACACCCCCACCCGCCAACGGCCCGTACAAGTCGATCGCACGCACAAGTACGACACACACACCCCCTACGCGAACCCCCTACCCGCCAACGGCCCGTACAAGTCAATCGCACGCACAAGTACAACACGCACACCCCCCCAACAAGCCCACGCGAACCCCCCCACCCGCCAATAGCCCGTACAAGTCGATCGCACGCACAAGTACAACACGCACACACCCCCAACAAGCCCACGCGAACACCCCCACCCGCCAACGGCCCGTACAATTCGATCGCACGCACAAGTACGACACGCACAGCCCCCTACGCGAACCCCCCACCCGCCAACGGCCCGTACAAGACGATCGCATGCACAAGTACGACACACACACCCCCCTCAACAAGCCCACGTGAACCCCCCCACCCGCCAATGGCCCGTACAAGTCGATCGCACGTGCAAGTACGACACGCACACCCCCCAACAAGCCCACGTGAACCCCCCCACCTGCCAACGGCCCGTACAAGTCGATCGCACGCACAAGTACGACACGCACACCCCCTATGCGAACCCCCCCACCCGCCAACGGCCCGTACAAGTCGATCGCACGCACAAGTACGACACGCACACCCCCCAACAAGCCCACGCAAACCCCCCACCAGCCAACGGTCCGTACAAGTCGATCGCACGCACAAGTACAACACGCACACCCCCCAACAAGCCCATACGAACCCCCTACCCGCCAACGGCCCGTACAAGTTGATCGCACGCACAAGTACGACACGCACACCCCCGTACGTGAACCCCCCACCCGCCAACGGCCCGTACAAGTCGATCGCACGCACAAGTATGACAAGCACACCCCCAACAAGCCCACGCGAGTCCCCCCACCCGCCAACGGCCCATACAAGTCAATCGCACGCACAAGTATGACACGCACACATAACGTCAACACCCAAACCAGCAAAAGGACTTTGCAAACGAGTCGCACAACTACACTGAACCTGTCTCCTGTGTACACACCATTGAGAATCAATGTCCTGGTCACAGCCAAACAGGCAAACAGAGGTCAACACTAACACCCACCCCATATAACACACACACAACCAATACAAATTAAGCCACACCCACTATTTGACCAATAAAAGGGTCCACACATACAACCCATCATCCTTTGCAACATACCCATTATTGCGAAGAAACAGAGAGCACACCAGCAATTGCAGCCACATACCTCCACACATACACCCTATCACATCTACACCCACACCACCCCCTTCACAATCACAACCACACACCCTCATCCATACACACCATCACCCCCTCAATCACATACACCCCACACCATGACCACACCCAAGAATCCAAAGTTCACTAACCCGGAGAATGAGATACTTACAGATGAAGTCATCAGAGTTGAGCCACAGCTGTTTGGCGCATTGGTCAGACAGACCAGTCTGGCAGAAAAAACACGCCTGTGGGAGAGGATCGTAGACCGGGTCAATGCTGTTGCACCCTTCACGCGCACCGGGGCGGAATGCCAGTCCAGGTGGTATGAGCTGCGGAGGAGAAGAAAATGGACCAGGACTACGCCTCTGCACACCACACTGGAGGTGGTGTTCCCCGCAGACCTCCTGTATACCATCCCTGGGAGGAGAGAGTCATGGCCCTGCTGCCACCGGTGGGAGTACATGGAATAGAAGAAGCCGTTGAGTCGGGTGAATGTACAAAAAATACATGTTACATGGGTGGACTTACAACAGTGCCCAGCAGCATGGGGTGGGTGGCCATGAGTTCCAGCAGGACAAAACAAAATGTGGTTAGTTGCAAGGGGGAGCCACCAAGGGTGGAAGGTGGAGGGTAGGAGGCTGCTCTGTAGTATACTTGTAGTATACTTGTAAAGCGCACAGCTGCCCCAGCAACGGGGCGTCCCGGCGCTGTATAACTCTGGGGAACCCGTCCTGGCTTTCCCTGTGGGATGGTCCATTGCTGGGAGTCCCCAAGGTGGAGCCAGGCATCCCCGGAATTGGTGGGGCCGTTGTGGAGATTAGGCAAGCTAATGCCCAGAGTTGCCGAGTGGAACCCCTGATTAGAGTAAGCACCGGAGCGAGAATTATCGAGTCCGCTGACCAAGGTCCACGACCCTGCCGCGTCGGGAATTGAACCCTGGTCCCAGGCTGACTTCTGCTCTCGAGCCTGCCGCCTCTAACCAGTGAGCCACACTCATCCCATATGTCCCAGGGCCTCACCCAAGCACCATGCCCAATGTACAGGGATAGGGAAATATCACACAAGATAGTAGACCACAGCTCCTAAACAATTTCATGTTGCAGACATACCTTCCAGAGATGCAATATTTTGTGACACAGTAAGGCAGTGTAGCAAGCGAGCAAGCACAAACAACCTGTCTCCATCCCTGTCTCCTTCTCCCTCTGTCGCCCTCTCCCAGTATCGCCCCTCCCTCTGTCGCCCTCTCCCTCTGTCACCCTCTCCCTCTGTCACCCTCTCCCTCTGTCGCCCTCTCCCTCTGTTGCCCTCTCCCACTATCGCCCTCTCCCTCTGTCGCCCTCTCCCTCTGTCACCCTCTCCCTCTGTCACCCTCTCCCTCTGTCGCCCCTCCCTCTGTCGCCCTCTCCCTCTGTCACGCTCTCCCTCTGTTGCCCTCTCCCTCTGTCGCCCTCTCCCTCTGTTGCCCTCTCCCACTGTCGCACTCTCCCTCTGTCGCCCTCTCCCTCTGTCGCCCTCTCCCTCTGTCGCCCTCTCCCACTATCACCCTCTCCCTGTCACCCTCTCCCTCTGTCCTCCTCTCCCACTATCGCCCTCTCCCTCTGGCGCCCTCTCCCTCTGTCGTCCTCTCCCACTATCGCCCCTCCCTCTGTCGCCCTCTCCCTCTGTCGCCTCTCCCTCTGTCGCCCTCTCCCTCTGTCACCCTCTCCCTCTGTTGCCCTCTCCTACTGTCGCACTCTCCCTCTGTCGCCCTCTCCCACTATCGCACTCTCCCTCTGTTGCCCTCTCCCTCTGTCGCCCTCTCCCACTGTCGCCCTCTCCCTCTGTCGCCCTCTCCCTCTGTCGCCCTCTCCCACTATCGCCCTCTCCCTCTGTCACACTCTCCCTCTGTCGCCCTCTGTGGCCCTCTCCCTCTGTAGCCCTCTCCCTCTGACGCCCTCTCCCACTATCGCCCCTCCCTCTGTCGCCCTCTCCCTCTGTTGCCCTCTCCCACTATCGCCCTCTGCCTCTGTCACTCTCTCACTCTGTCGCCCTCTCCCTCTGTCGCCCTCTCCCTCTGTCGCCCTCTCCCTCTGTCGCCCTCTCTCTCTCTGTCGCCCACTCCCACTATCGCCCTCCCTCCCTCTGTCTGCCTGCCTCCCTCTGTATCCATCCCTCAGTGTTCCTCCCTCTGTCACCTCACCGCATCTCCCTGGGCACACACACAGTTGCACCCAAGCACTGCACAGGCCTTACAAAAACCATAGAGCAGAATGTTTAGGGATGTCTCCTAATTACCAGCAATCATCTACTAAGTGCCTGCAACACACACACCATTTGCAGGCAACACTGTACTGTGTCAGGACACACATCTCGGAAAGCTCTGTAGTACACAATGGGCACAGGTGTAGGCAGCACAAGTCCCTCCTGTGATCACTGCAAACACAAACACCAGGACAAGGTCACACATCCTGTGCATGAACACAAAACCACGATCATGCCAGCATGCTACATCAGGGGGCAGCCAATTCATGAAGGATGGACGCTTGCAAATCACACGCAAACTACTAGCATGGCCTATCATACACCCGCCTTACAGAAACTCATCCCCTGTGGACAGGCATTGGAGTGCAACACTGTCCCAATTGTCATG
Source organism: Lissotriton helveticus (assembly GCF_964261635.1). NCBI lineage: Eukaryota > Metazoa > Chordata > Amphibia > Caudata > Salamandridae > Lissotriton > Lissotriton helveticus. The sequence goes on along the minus strand of NC_136067.1, from coordinate 344,607,059 downwards.
TACCACAACAAAACACTCACTCATATGAATACGCATACAACTCATACATGCACATTGCAGATGCTCCAGTCCATTGTACCTTTCAAACAATGCACGTGCCCCATCTCATGAACGTTGTGGATGCACTTAAGTATCAACATGGACATGGGTATTGACAAGGTGATGCGTCTTTGAGAAGTGCCAAGTTCAAAAGCCATGATCTATAAGTGTGTGTACAGGTCCAGGGGTGTTGGCATTGTTTGGCCATCACGGTACAGAAAAAGACATCCAAAGTAGTAGATGTCATGCAAATTAATGATGCTCTGTCTCTTACATCAACATGCTGCATCTAAACTCTGTGCATGCTTGACGCAGACATAAGGATTTACACCGTATCCTGGATGTTGCGTGAACCTGAGCAATGCTTAACATGTGTTGTCCCGGCAAGACAAGACACAGCAATGGCTGTGTCAGTCATTGTCAAGAGAATGGAAGAATGAAAATACCCCAGAGTACATGTCAATCTACTACCACTACATACACAACTGAACAATGTCAACAATGTAAAGCTTGTGGAACTGTGATGCTCATAATGGATAACTAAACAAGATGTCACTTGATAGTGCCTTAACAGTGTCTGTCTCTCGCACACACAGGGGAACTTGTGGCGCCCCCCCCAACCAGGGGGGAGAAGGATCCCAGTCCCAGGCTCAGCAGGACCCAGACCCCACCGACAGCGATGCCACTAAGCGCACTGTGGATGACCCCAACCAACCTGGCTCCTCTGGATCCCAAACCCCTGCAGCAACTGTATCAGCTACATCTCAGCCAACCACCGGACCCATTCCCACCACATCCCAGCAGACAGGTCACAGCCCTGCCCATGATCCACAAGAGAGCCAGTCTGAAAATGAGGGACACCCTTTGTCGGGCGCCCCTGAGGTTGCTGACGACCTCCACCCTGGCAGCACTCGGGGGGCCCGTCGATCAGATGTGCCCACAAGCGCAGGCCGTGTTCGTGTGGGTCAGGGTGGTGGGAGTGGCGGAAGTCGGAGGCGAGATTCTGGCCAGTCAGCTGCAGCACCCGGTATGCATGAACTCGCTAACATCCTGGAGGCATACCGGCGGGACACCAGGGAGGTAAGCCAGCTTGCGGAGGCCCTCAACCAGGTGAAACAACAGCAGGCAGAGCAAATAGCCAGGCAAGACCTACATTATGGATGGGCAAGTCCATAATGTATAATGGACAGGCAAGTCTGGCTCAGCTCTTGATGGTGCATCGGGAAATGAGCCAATCACTACGTCAGATAGCTGCCAACATGCAGCACCCTCCCTGTGTCACAAGGCCAGCAACATCACGGCACAGTGTGACACCAGCCACAGGGAGGGAGGAGGAGGAGGAGGAACTCTCTGACGTAGCATCCCATGCATCGTCCAGGCCTGCACCTGAGGGTCCCCCAAGGAAGGTGGGTCGTCCACAGCTAAGACGTTGAGGGGCAGTGGGCCATGCACATCTCCCAGGACACTGGACCTGGCATATTGCCCCTGGGTGCAACAGCATCCCCTATGAGACTCTCCCACATGGACTTGCTGGTCACAGTCTGCCCAATGATGCTAAGCACTGTGGCCTGGACTCTGTTGACTGAAACTGTAAGGCATCTCATCTCCAGCAGTGAACTTTGGATTCCACCCCTTTCTGTACAGCACCTATTCACGTTTCCTGCACAAGATCACCCAATAAATATTCTAAACCTCATACGCATTTGGTGAGTTATCTTTGAACCACAGCATAAATTGATATGTGTGTGCAAATGTATAAAATGCAAGGGTATACAACAAACAGCAGCCAACCACACACTTGGATCAGAATCTGAGTGAGGACACACATCGGTCAGAAATTCCTTACAACTAGATACATGGATGGAAAGACACACCTGTGTGGGATAGTAAATGCTGGAGGGGAGTTTGGATCCCAAAACTGCTATAGGCAGGGCCAGGAGAGTCACTTTGAGGTGTACAGATCAGTATAACAAAACTAGTTGTCCATGTAGGGAGTACCTACAACTGTGTCCTCAGGTATGTGAACTATCATCTGCATGATGCTGTACTGTGGATGTGATGAATGGCGCACAGGACAAGGGTGGCAGGACAGACTGTGGGCAATGGGCTGTAGCACTCTACACAAGCACACCTGAATAGGTGACCTACCCCTATATAGCTACAAGTACTATACTACTGTAATGGGAGCAACGCATACAGAACAACTACCCACGTCTGACAAATACCTACACCAGAACGGGGAAATCACACCACACCCAAGGGACATGGTCATGGTGTGTATCCCCTGTGGCTACTTGACTGACTGTGACAGCTATGTTTTTGATGCTGTGGTGTTGACAAGGTAACACTGTACAATATTGTGCTTATGGAAGGTGTGTGTGTGCTGTATACGGCACATGACCTGGTGGTACGTAGACCCAATGTCAAGTGAATCTGCATAGTCGTGCCAGTATGTGTTGCACACACAGGCATAGAAGCTGCAATGGCTGAGTTAGAAGCCTTGTGATACCAGGAGGGTGATTGTCTGGTGTTGTCTGTGTGTAGGGTGGCAGGAGCATGCTCTATAAATAGATGGAAGGAGGGTCAACCTGTAGGTCTCTGTGTTCCTGGATAGTGTGCGTTGCATGGTGGCTGTGTATGCAGCAGCAGCAATGAGTGAAGACATGACGGCAGGAGGGGTGTGACAACTTGCAAAACAAGCACATACCACAAGGGCATTGGCAAGCCACAAAGTGACATGTGTATGTGAAGGCAGGAGTGTCTGCCTCACTCAGGGTCACTGCAAATAAAATGTCACAGTAATCACCAAAGATCACAGTCACTGGATCAGGGCCCTTACGGACAAGTGGGGCACAGGACACACAGCGTCAGCAGGTGTAGACTACAGCTAGTGTGGTCAAAGCTAAACAGCAGCTATAAAGCCATCTACCTCACACACAACATAGTGTTCTAGCTTTCCCCAACACCATGCGTGTGGTCACTGTACACGTAAACACATAACAAGCATTAGCTTACTCCATGCCAAATAGTATACATGCACATTAGAAGGACATGTGCGTTGACATCAAGGCGGCATAATATTCTGTAGAAGTCAGACGTCATGCACAACATGATTATTTACATTGTGAGCCCATGGAGCATTATCAAACATACATGTGCATTGGCAAGAAGTCAAAATAACACTATTAATGATGTCACCTGTAATGCAGCAGTACTATTAGCTACAATCCTGTCAAGGACTGGCGATACCTTCCTTCATCAGAGTGGTGTGATGCTCAAAGGGTTCCACCTCCAAATAGCCCCTTGGTCTGAGTACAAACGACAGACACAAAAGGGTGATCAGGCGAGAGAAGGAGAGGATGGGAACTGCTGGGAGGGAGACCTGAAACAGAGGCAAATAACCATTAGGGTACATTCTCATGTCACTGACACTGCAAAAACCTCATTTGATACACTGTACCAGTCACACCTGTGAAGTGTACTGACTGGAGACAATTTTAGATTAGTAATCATGCTATCACATGAGATCTGATGCTATGACACAGACACATCAAACCTAGGACAGCCTGTCATCCATTAGAGTCTTGTGTAACGCTCGCAAGTGAGCTACCATGCTATGAGATCTATGTTGTTAAAAACTCATTCACTGGCTCAGATGAGGTGGACCTTACAAACAAATGTAAACATATGGCAGTTCTACTTACGCAAACTGTAATATCTGTAATTGATTATGGGTACCCATAAGGGCCATGTAGGCAAACTTGACTTCACCCACAACAGCTGTAAGAATCAGATATGATGAGGAAGCTAATGACCTACATGCAATGAAGGCACTCTGTAGCCAGTCTTTTGATCTGTCAAGTTTGCATTACTATGCAAAACATGATATGCAGGTAGAAGAAATATCAACTGCAAGTAATGTTGATCCAAGCCACATAATGAGACCCTATCATTGCACAGAAATGCTGCACGGGACTAGAGATTCATGAGAATGACCGCACTCCACTGGTGCAACACAAGAAATCACATATGCATCATCCAAACATTTTCATTTCTCATGCAAAACATACATGGCATCATGTGAATCAAAACAGAACTGCTACTCACTGTGAAGGCTGGCGTAGCAGTATTTTCAACCTGCACTGAGGTAACGACATGACAGTGACATGATATACTGCAACAAGGGGCAATGCATCCATGTAAACAGAATCACAGGACAGTTGTCATAACATGTGGAACATACACTAGGCCATACCTACACGACATGGTTTGATGGTAATCAAACAGGACTGGCCCACAAGGTGGAGGTGAGTATCCAGTCACATTCTAATGCACACAGTGAGGCTGCAATCCCCCACAGAGTCCGTGGTTGTGACCTCTGACACAATGTCAAGCCATGGTATATGCAATGTTGCAGTGTCAATGTCTACACACATTGATGCATTCACCAGAGTCTCGAACTACAACAGATGACAGCCAGATGGGGTGACTATCCTGTCATGGGAGTGGGCATACATGTAATAAGTAACATAATGTTGTTGCATGTATGCATGGTCTCACTACATGCACATGAACATGTACCACACGTTTCAAAACATACCAACGTTAAACAGCCTCATATGAGTCCTTACCCAAATTGACTTCTCCACATGTCCATGCATGCTCCGTTGATTTGGTTGACGTTGCAATCATAATGAGCAATAGCAGGATGACCACGATGACCCCAATGGACAACAGGCAGGGCGAGCTGTGGATGAGAGTGGCACACAAGGGTTCAAGTTCTGTATAATGTCATTATGACAATGTCCTGTTGAATATCCAGATGCTGTGGTACACCTGTACATTCCAAGCACACACATAGCACGTATGTGTGTTGCATTACATCTGCACCTGTGTGACACTGCACAACAAGCATCCAAGTGACCTTGCAAACAGTCTGTTGCACACACAGCATGCCAACCATGCAACTCTATAGTACATGTTTTACATAAAAGCTGCTATGACTCACCATTATGAAAAGAAGTTGCGGATGAGGTGACTCCGGATATCATCTTCACCCTCCTCGTCGCTGGCATCCTGGGCAAGGCCTTCATCCTCAATGGGCGGATGTTCCAGCTCATCAGGATCAAGGTAGAGTGGCACGGCCTTCTCCACTGCCATGTTGTGTAGCATGCAGCACACGGTGAAGTTGTCACACACCTTGCGTGGGCTGTATTGGAGGGCTCCGCCTGTCTTGTCCAGGCACCTGAACCGGCTCTTCAGGAGGCCAAATGTTCGCTCAATCACCCGCCTGGTCTTCCCATGAGCATTGTTGTACCGCTGGTCTGCAGCTGTCCTGGGATTGCGTAGCGGAGTCATTAGCCACGGCATGTTTGGATATCCAGCGTCTCCTGCAAAGTGACATCATGGAAATGAGTGTGTAATATGATGCAGATCATGAAGTTGTGACATACTGACATACATAGCTGACAGGGTATACTCGCCAACAAGACATGCCCGGTGGTTGTGCAGCTGCAGCATCATCTGTGGTCCCCTGCTACGCCTCATGATGAAAGCATCGTGGCACGATCCTGGAAAACGTGCACAAACATGTGAGATAATCATGTTGGCAAGACACACCACCAGGGAATTTATCGAGTGGTAGTGTTTCCTGTTACGATACGCTTGCTCCTGAGCCTGTGGTGGCACCAGAGTAACATGTGTACCATCAATTGCACCAATTACATGAGGCATGCGGCCCAGGGCATATAATTCCCCCTTGACATCTGTCAACTGTTCTGGAGTAGGGAATGTGATGAATTCATCAAGGTGGAGCAACATAGCAGACAATACATCCGTCAATACACGGCTGAACATTGTCTGAGACATCCCTCCCACATCAGCTATGGTAAATTGGAACGTACCTGTGGCAAAGAAATGTAGGGCTGCCATCACCTTTACCTTGGGTGTCAGCGCAGTTGGATACCTGTGGCATGGTTGTAGGTGAGCCTCCAGCCTGTCCGTCAGGTCCTTGATCAACTGTCTGTTGAAGCGATAACGACGGATTCAATTGCGTTCCCTCATGGCTTCCAAGTCAGGCAACGGCCTTTCCAGAGGGGGTGCCCTGCAATACACAATTTATCGAAAATGTCTTCAACTGTCTGACTAAGACAATACCAATGTACATGGCACAAGCAACACTGCTTCTAAAAATCTAGACAATTTGGAGTGTGGCGTGGGATACACACTGATGTAACATGTGCCACCTCCCAGCCACATCTCCGTGAAAAGTAAAAGACCTGTGGTGTGTGGAATGGATATGACATACATACAAATGATCTGATGGAAAGGTCTTTGTGAGCATGACAATGTATCATGTCAGTGACACACGTCATGTGAATGTTAGTAGGAGGTTGTCTGCACATCCAGACAGCTGACAGCAATACACACACACACACCACATGTGCCATCATTTGCACAGTTCTGACATAGTCATGTTGCGGTGTGAAATTTCCCTAACTATTACATGACCATCATCATACAGCATAAATGTTTGATTTGTCACAAATGGTATGTGATGCCATCACACATATGAGCGGTTCATTAACACAAGTGGCATGGTGTGCGTACATTAGAAACCGGGTCATCACGCCAAGGACACAACATAGATGCTCCTACAGCAGATGTACTGAACTGTATGAACTAGTTACTTACCTTTTGTAACAGAATATCAGTAAGGAACAGTAGTTAGTAGCATATTCCCGACTTTGAATACATACCAAGCTTTTGACAAATTTGCCTCCCTGGATGCCATAGATCTGCCCAGTGAGTCGGGGCTATCCAGCCCACACCGGATAAAATACGGTGTCGCTAATTGGCATCCTACAAGGGCTTGGCCAAGTATTGCCAGTACCTACAACGCACACTCTGCCAGCAGTTACACAACCATGTCCCACAGAGAGTGTGGGTAGCGGACAAAGGGGCATGTGATGTTGGAAGACCTCAGTCCCAGGGAGGATGATGACATCTTTCGGGAGTGCTCATACCTCTCGGATACCCTCTACAGCGGAGCTAACGGGAATGTGGTCTGTGATTTGGATGCCTTGATGCCCATGCTCTCTGGGGTGGGGTGGGAGGACAGGGAACATGGTCAGTCCGGGGAGGGGTGTGGGCGTCTGACAACGTGCCTATCTACAGCCAAACATGCTGCGTGCCTGTACATGCTGGACAATATAGATACAGTACATTCCTCAAGATAGGCCTGCAGAGGCTCAGCGGAGCGTGACTGGAGTTTAAGGACCTCAGTGAGGAGGTTGGTCCTCACGGCGGCAACGGGGAGATGAAGGGGCAAGGCTCCGGCCGCCCATGTAAACACAACACTGTACGTTGCCCACTCATCCAAAAACACGTTTGGAGTAGAGACATCACCAGTGTCTGTCTAGGTGTCCAGACCACTCGTATCCCCCAGTCCACCTGTCCTGTCGTCTTGGGACTGACACTCACGTGTCAGTGGGTCTTCATGACCCTCCCAATACTCATTAACACCCATTCCCTGATATTCAGGGTTGTCATGAGCTGTGCCCGGCTCGTTGAAGTTTGACTCCCCATGCAGCAATAATAGCGGTGTTCTGCCGCACAGTTTCCACGCCGGAGCTGTACAGTGTGTGGTATCGGGGACAGCACCACCCGAGAACGGCGCCAAGGCTGACACCTGGGGGACAGTTGCCAGTGAGGTTGTGAGGTGAACCAGCAAGGACCAGGACGAACATTCAGATCCTGTCTGTCCCAGCGGTTCCGGGACGTATGAGCTGCCGCCTGCGTCAGGGACAAAGCGAGTGATGGCGTCATGGGCAATTCACCAGACGCGCTAGTGCCCCCAGATGGGTCAGCTGGGCCAGAAGCCGCCGCGTAGGCCGTTGGTGGGGTGAGGGACATCATGGACATGAGGAAGTGCACTTAGTCCTCCTGCGTCACATGCAGGTAGCTATATTTTCAGCATGCCAGTACTGAGACCCCATTAGAATCACCTGTTATTTGAGCCATTCTTTAATCCACCTAATTTAGCTATATTTTCAGCATGCCAGTACTGAGACCCCATTAGAATCACCTGTTAGTTGAGCCATTCTTTAATCCACCTAATTTCCCTTTTCTATCCACATGTACATCTTTATTCCTACCCCCTTTTCTCTGTTCTCTCGTGCTTCCATCTATAATGTTGCCTAAATTCATTTATTAATAAAGCATCTAAGTATGATTATGTAAAACATGTATAGCTTCACATCAAATGTTTGAGTCCGTTTAAGATTAGAAATCTGTCCCATGACTTTAGAGCGGTGCATCATGCAATTTTACCATAATTAAAGGCAATGTAGTATGCAATACTGTATTCTATTGAACAATCACTTATGCACTTGATTAAGTCAAAAAAATTGGTTTAAAGTTTGTTCGTTTATTTTTAGATTATCAATTAAAGATGATTTTTGTCCTGATGAAGACACGCCCGTGTCGAAACGCGTAGAGAAGAAATCGTCTTGTTTTCCCTTATTTATTTGGTTACCAACTATACTGCTGATTGATTTATATTCTATGAATGTTTGAAAATGTTTTAATCCCATGTATTTTTATGAATATATACCAAATCTGTACCTCATCAACTTTCTACTAATATATTAAACCAAATATTTTTGTTATTTCAAGTGCCTAGATTGTTTCATTTGCACTCATTGCTTTTCTTCTAGTTTTGCCTGGGCATGCTAATTTGCATAAACTGATCTTGAGTCTCAACATGTGTTTTCTGCACGAGTCAGCCTCAGTGGCCTTTGTCCATGGTACTCTTTCGAATTGTCATGTGTTGGCTACAGGTGCACAATGTTCATGTGCAATATTTTGGGCTTATGCATACTCACACTTGGCAGTGCGTGTGTGCATATTCGCCAAATAAGTAGAATGTTGTTTCGAACTAATAATGATGGTCAGCCACACAATGAGGCTTTGGGTGTCAACAGCTGTGATGTCAGTGTGAGGTGATGTTACACTTGGTTCAGGTCCCAGGATGGCCTCACATTTCAGTTCAGGCAGGACTTTTCCCATGTGGCACAAGGTCTAAGCAAATCAAACATATCCAGGTCTGGGTTTGGGTGGCAGGGTGGGTAAATGTGCTGTGATACATCATCAGCTATCCTGTTGTCAGGCAGTGGATCATCATTGTGTCTCTTATACAAGTTTTTAACTTGCCTGTTGCTTGTATCCTCGTATACATTGAGCGTTGTGTCTCTCACAATTGGCCACAACTAGTCTTATCATTGTGCAAAGTTCAGTGTCATGTGACTCATGATGCATGCCTTGTTTAGAAATGAGCCCAAATGATTTGTAGCTGATATGTCTGATGTGTACAGGTGAATGATATGTTTTTATTCTTCTCCTTGCCCACAGTAATATCATCTGAATCTGGAGGAGACACAGGTGCGGACCAGGCAGAGGGACCCAGCGACAGTGCTACCTGCTTGGAGGAGTCAGAGGGAGGCAGTGGCACGGAGGGTGAGGAGAGTCTGCAGGCCGGGCGACATGTGACTGAGACATCTTACCATGCCGACGACTCCGAGTGAGACTCTCAGGAGGAGGGGGAATATGCAGCAATGGTCACTTCTTCATCTTTGGCTGGCTGCCCCTCCTCCAGTACCATCTCCACCCTCCCAGTCATTAGTGTCCCTAGGGTCCGTGCTAGCCCCCTTGTCTCCTTTGTTCCCGGCACCGCAGCCCCTGCCCCTGTGTCCCCTGCTGCCCTCAGTGCTGAGACTGTGGACCTACTCCGGCAGATTGCAGTAGGTCAGACATCCATGCTGACTGTCCTCCATGGACATACACAACTGATTACACAGTTGGTGTCGTTCATGGAGGGCATGTCATCGGCCTTGTCTGATCTACGTCGGAGTGTGGCTGCCATTGAGTCAACAAAGACGGCAGCTCTGTACACCCAGCAGCATCTGTCCCGCCCCATCCTTCAGACCCATCCACCTCTGCCTCTCACATACCTACACAGCATACACGCACACGCCACAGGTCAGACACACCCAGCACACACACACAGCATAAGAAGCTCAAAGCTCCACGCACCCAATCTCAAGGGGATGTAGGCACACCCACAGGGAGAGGGGAGACACCTCACACATGCATCCACACACCCAGGAGAACAGACTCACAGCCCTCTACATCCACCCCCAATGTGTCCCCGGGTTCAGGTGGTAGTTTTTCCGCACTGGCTGAGGTGTGCAGCCAGGTTTTTGAAGCTACTTTCGGCGATGCACCAACCAGTGTGGATGAATCCACTACACCTGCACCCACTCCACCTGTCCTTCCCTCTCCTGTCCATGCGGTGCCGGAGGATTCCACAGATGGTGCCCCCATAGTTTCCACAGCGGACTAAACGCCATGTGCAGGCAAATTTGGGTGTGATCACACCCATGGAGGCACAAACTGTTGCTCAGACTTTTTTGGACTGGCCATTGGCCTTTAATGAGCAAGGACTCTTATTTGGATTTCTAGTTTGAACCAGCTGAATGTAGCAATTTTTTTCATTTTCTGAACTTTAGTTTGTGTGATAATGTCTGTGACTGCTGTGTGCCTGGGAGCTGGTGTGATGTTCAAATATAGGTATGTTGACATCTGTCAATCTCCTGATGGTAATGTGGTTAACAATGGTATGTTTTTGATGTAAAGGCTGGGCACTGGTGGGCAGTGGTGGGCAGTGGTGGGGGTGTTATCCACACGCACACACTCTGATGCTGGGCACTGGTGGGCACTGGTGGGCAGTGGTGGGGGTGTTATACACAAGCACACACTCTGATGCTGGGCACTGGTGGGCACTGGTGGGCACTGGTGGGGGTGTTATCCACACACACACACTGTTGCTGGGCACTGGTGGGCAGTGGTGGGGGTGCTATCCACACACACACACTCTGATGCTGGGCACTGGTGGGCAGTGGTGGGGGGTGTTATCCACACACACACACTCTGATGCTGGGCAATGGTGGACACTGGGGGGCAGTGGTGGGGGTGTTATCCACACACACACACTCTGATGCTGGGCACTGGTGGGCACTGGTGGGCAGTGGTGGTGGTGGTATCCACACACACACTCTGATGCTGGGCAGTGGTGGGCAGTGGTGGGGGTGTTATCCACACACACACACTCTGATGCTGGGCACTGGTGGGCAGTGGTGGGGGTGTTATCCACACACACACTCTGATGCTGGGCACTGGTGGGCAGTGGTGGGGGTGTTATCCACACACACACACTCTGATGCTGGGCACTGGTGGGCACTGGGGGCAGTGGTGGGGGTGTTATCCACACACACACACTCTGATGCTGGGCACTGGTGGGCACTGGTGGGCAGTGGTGGGGGTGTTATCCACACACACACTCTGATGCTGGGCACTGGTGGGCAGTGGTGGGGGTGTTATTCACACACACACACTCTGATGCTGGGCACTGGTGGGCAGTGGTGGGGGTGTTATCCACACACACACACTCTGATGCTGGGCACTGGTGGGCACTGGGGGGCAGTGGTGGGGGTGTTATCCACAAACACACACTCTGATGCTGGGCACTGGTGGGCACTGGTGGGCACTGGTGGTGGTGTTATCCACACACACACTCTGATGCTGGGCACTGGTGGGCAGTGGTGGGGGTGTTATCCACACACACACACTCTGATGCTGGACACTGGTGGGCAGTGGTGGGGGTGTTATCCACACACACACTCTGATGCTGGGCCTGGTGGGTGTGTTTTCTACACACCACTTACACTTACACTGACATAGCAGACGTATGTCCCACACGTCTATTACACTGGTGAAGTGCGGTGACGTACTTCGATGACGTAGGTGCGGCACGTTTCCGTATTACACTGGTGTAGTGCGGTGACGTACCGTACCCCGAGGTCGATGACGTAGGTGTGGTACGTCTCCGTATTACAATGGTGAAGTGCAGTAACGTACTTCGATGACGTAGGTGCGGTACGTCTCCGTATTACACTTGTGTTGTGCGGTGACGTACCGTACCCCGTGCTCGATGACATACATGCGGCACGTATTACACTGGTGTTGTGCGGTGATGTAACGTACCCCGAGGTCGATGACGTCGGTGCGGCACGTCTCCGTATTACACTGGTGGAGTGCGGTGACGTACCGTACCCCGAGCTCGATGACGTACATGCGGCACATATTGCACTGGTGGAGTGCGGTGACGTACCGTACCCCGAGGTCGATGACGTAGGAGCGGCACGTCTCCGTATTACACTGGTGAAGTGCGGGAGTGTGTGGCGCAACGTACCCAGACATTACAGTCGTGCAATGGAGATGTGCGCGTGTGGCAACACGTACAGGTATGTTGAACTTCGTAGTACTCACCTTCTGCACCGTCGTCGGTTTCTAAGTACGAGGTGGTGGCCGTACAGGATATGGATGAGACAGACGATGGCGTTCATGTCTGCTTGTCGCGTACCGGGGTGCGGTTCGTGCCGGAGTGTGGTTTTACGGTAGTTTTGAGCTCTCGTAGAAAAAGAGCCGTAAGGAGTGTGTTCTTCACGGATCGTACTTCCTGGTTAGGAAGACGCGGTCTTTTTACGTTTGGACGTAGCGTGGAGCGTCAGCCGACTGCAATTCGTATGGACTTTCGATTCGTACGGTGTTTTTTACGAGGCGTACGGAGTGACGCTTTAGATTGTGATCGTACTTGCAGATTCGTACGGGGACGACTACAGGTACGATTCGTACGGGGAAAAATGCTTCAAAACGCAATTCGGAGCGCTTTATACCGGATCGGAATCGGCCCCTAAGTGTAGATTTTTGCAAATGTCTCCATAGACATTGGTTAAAATGGAAGTAACAGCCTTGTATGGATGTGTGCGGATATGTTTTAAGGATGGAACTAATCATTGCTTGTTTGAAGTCTATTATAATTTTTAGGAGAAAGAAGTCTGATGTTTCTTCTTTTATTTTGTTTAATATTTCTGTGTAAGTAGATGTTTGTTTGTTTGGTAACAAACAATAGATGAATGGAATACAGGTATTATGGTATTGCCCATGTATGGTATAGAATTGGTAGAAATGGTTTAGGGCATATGCTAAAAGTGCCATCCATCATCCATGTTTGACTTTCTTTTAATTTTTTTAGGTTGTTGTTTGTAGCAAACATTATTATCCTTTTATCTTTGTTGTTGTTATCATAGAAGATAAAATGTTCATCATTATGTGTTATGGTAAGCTCAGGTGGAATTATGATCTGTTCAAACGTTTTAGGTATTGGTATTGTTCGTCTACTGGATTTTTTGATCCTAGCTATGGTTCTTTTTATAGCAGCTATTGATGGTAACTGACCTCTTACCTCTCTAGGTACTCTAGGTAGTAATTCCTTAAGTATTACACTTGTTGGTAGGTCAGAGGTGCTGCTTAATTCCTTAATATTTTCTAGAGTAGATCTAACCTCTATTTCTGAGATATTAGGTGGATGGTTATGTTCAGTAGTATTAATAACACTTGTTTCTCTGGTTGTTGCACGCCCATAGCATTTGTTAGAGTAATACTTAGTACATTTCCAGTTAACTTTAAGGTCTTTTTGTTTTTCCTGAGTATAAGTATACCCCATATAGCACAACAAAAATTTTCCTTTCTGAGATGTAACAAATCTTGCTTCTTCTGTCATTGTTGTTTTCTTAAATCTAGAAAGGGTGTATTAAATATTATTAGGAAAAGTATTAACTTTAAAAGAGTACATAATTATTTATGTACAATTTTTAGGTACTTACCAATAGTAAAATTGTAGATTTTGAAAGTAGATGGCTTTTTTGCTTGATGCTTTTATAGATTTTACTGGTCTGTTGAAAGAAAGTGAAGAATTTAGGGAATGATTATATGTGTATTTTGGTTAGACATTTGGTAGGGTGCTATCTTTTATTATAAAAAAGTTTAGTTTATTTAATTTGAAATAGAAAACATTTAGTGAAAATACATTTATAAATTTAAATAAAGTCAAGTACTAACATTGTGGATTTTTAAAAGCTAAAAAATAGTACATGTGTATGTATTATATACTTACCAAGTGTTAATTCTTAGTTGTTGAATGTATATTCTTTGTTGATATATTGCAGCTTTTCGTTTTTCAGTTATCTGTTGAAAAAATAAAATGTATGAATAATAATTTGTTCAGTACTTATAATTTAAGTTGCATTTAAAAAAACATTTCATTTTTTGTGTCTTTTAAACCTGTGTTTACTAATTAAAACAAATTAGAAAGTTAAGTGGGATTTTCTTACAAGTTTATATCGTTTTAGATATTTATTTAGCTTTTCTTTAGTGTTTATAAAGGATATTTCATATACTTCCGTTATATAAGTAGGTTGTAGTAGTTTTGTAGAAAATGTTCATCTGTCTTTTAAAGTAGAATCTGTTGTGGCAAAATGTAGAGATAGAAAGTAATATCAGTTATTAAGTTTTGACTATAAATAGTAGGTTACATTTGATGTAACATTTTATTCAGACCCATAAGATTACTTACTTTTTGTAGTTTATAGTATTTTCCTTAATAGAAGAATCTTGAAGGTAGTCGAAAATTTTGCAGTCTATCTTGAAGCTGAATATTTTCAGCTGGTTTTAAAGTATGTTTTCAACTTCTTTATATAGGGTATGTTTAATTAGTGTTTGTTTCTGATTGGTTACATACCTTGAAAAGTGTTTGTATTGGTTAGTTTGAATTTTTTTAAGTTAATTTATTAAGTTAGATGTCTGTTAAATGTTTATCCTGAGAAGTAGTGTAGTTGTAAGTCTTTTACGGATACTTTTTTAAAATTTGTATAGCTTGTAAAAAAGTATAATATTTATTTAAAAATGTGTATATATTAAATGTGTGTGTATAAATGTTCTTTATTGATGTATTAATTTTAAGTAATTGTTTTAGGGAGACATATTTATATAAATGTCTTTAGTATGTTAAAACATATTTTTATGGTTGTATTTGTAATAGATTAAATGTGTAGTATGTTTAAAAAATGTATTTGATCATTTAGAGCTGTCGATATGTAGATAAAGTCGAAATATTAGCAGTCGATATTTGTGTAATCGATATTATTTTAAAGTGCTATAATTAATTCTAAAGGTCGATATTTTATATTTCAATAAATGTGCTATGGAAATTTGTGCTGGCAATGTTTTTGTATATCGATATTGTTTGATCGATGTTTTTGTAGTTTTTTAAATAAATATAGGGTGTCGATGTAATTGTCATCGAAATTTGAGACACGATATTTCTGTAGGTCGATTTTAGTGAAATCGATAATTTGTCAGTGATTCCTTTACAATATCTACCGGTTCTGTAAAATTTTGTAAAATGTTGAGTACCCTCTTCTATCTCTGTTATTACATTCCTGCTGGAGTCCTGTCTAATTCTTAGAGCTAAAAGTTTACCTGCCTGTTCCCCAGTCTCATAAAGCCTGCCTTTATGAATCTGATAATCATCTGCCGCTTTCTGCGCTATCACTTTACACAAATCTGCTTTTATAACCAGGATCTTCTGCTGAGTCTCATTAGAATCCTTGCCCAAAACATTATCCTGTATATGACGTTCTTCCGCCATTGCAAGTTGGGCAATTCATTTCTCGTTATCCTCCCGCTTTTTTTTTCAACGACTAGCAGAAAAGCTTATAGTTTCTCCTCTCAGGGCAGCTTTAAATGAGTCATAGACACTATTTCTATTGGAACTGTATCGATTCATATAAAAATATTCTATTGTCCATTTCCTTAAGTGTATAACAAAAAATGGATTAGCTAATAGCTTTTTCTCAAAAGTCCACCTGGAATAAATCCTAGTGGAGACGCCTATATCAAACTGCATAATTAGCAGGTTGTGATCAGGGATGAGTTTAGGTCGCTTTTTAATCCCAACCTTATTCAATTCAGTAGAGAATATAGGAACTAAATCCAACTTGGTATATCTTTTATAGGGGGACGAAAAATATGTGAAACCTTCTCTATTCGGCTCCTTATTCCCCCAAACATCCAATAGCCAATAGCCCGTGTGATTCCATTAATGAACTTAGAGCCCGAAAGATCCTGGGTTTGCGGCCTGTGTACACCGTATTATTAGTCAGATCGGCTGAAATATTAAGGTCTCCACATAGTACAATTGGACTAGGCCAGTTGTACACCCCATTTCTAGTTCGACCAGCTCCCATCTCTCTAAGGCATCCGTCATCTGGCGCGTAGCGTTACCCCCGGTAGATTTAGCCAATATTGCTACACCTCTGAATCTGGATGTCTGCGAGGAGCAAGCCAGGAGGTCATAGCCCCTTAGGCCCAATAGATGTTTTTTTCAACCATGGAGATGGGTCTCCTGTAAACAGATCATATCCATCCGATTTGACCTAACAAAATACCCTAACCTTTGCCTCTTTCTCCAATCGTTGAAACACCCTATATTCATTGTACAGATTTTAAGCATCCTCAATTTCTAGTCATTTACCTTCTAATTCACCAAACCATTTCTGAATTAAATCAATACAGTGAGCAAACATGAGAACATCTCTACATAAGAAACATGAACATAATCGAACCAGGAAATTTTTTTTTTCTTTCCCTCCCCACTCCCTCAATTCCTCCTCCCCTCCCCACCTCCCCGCACAACCTTCCCCGTCTTACACCCCCTACAACCCTTACTCTAATGAGGCACTCAGACCTTGGTCTGGGCATGTGATGTGTACAGCAGCAGCGAGCGGGGGAGCGATTAACAGATTTCCACTCTTTAATTCATGAACCCCCAGGATCAAAATATTTCCATTAATTCATAATAAGTGAATCATCCTACTTCCATATACTCATATTAACCGCGTACCCCTCCCCTTACTCCCTCGTCCTGATCCTTATGGCCAAGAGGACAAAGGAAAAATAACAAACAAAAAAACAAAAAATAGATAACAACCCATGTGAAGCCCTTATTCCCAGAACCCCCCGAAACCTTTTTCAATCTTTTTTTTTTTTTTGCTTTAAAAAGTCAAATGTCACAATTGACTTTCTTATTTACCCGCAGTGTCCAAGTACTCTTTGGCTTTGATCTGAGAAGAGAAATAGTGAGTCTGTCCCTCATGAACTACTTTAAGTTGTGCCGGATTAATGAGGAAGACTTGAATGTTCTTATCATGGAATGGTTTAATTAGTTGCCTCAATCTCCGCCGTCTCTCCACTGTTGATTGGCAAAAATCGGGGCGAACAAAGAAAGAGATCCCCTAACTTGACCTCCTTGCTTCTGGCCTAGCTTTCTCTGATATGGCTTGTCTTAGGAGGAAGTTGCCTAAAAATATTAAAATTGCCCGGGGTTTGTCTCCCTCTTTTGCTTGTGCTCGAGGCTAAAACGGGATACGGTGGGCCCTTTGAACCTCGCTCGCCCATTTCCATTCACTCAGTTCGGGAAAGGCAGATCTGAACAGAGTAATTATATATGCTCTTACGTTTTGCCCCTCAACTTCATCAGGGACACCCAGCACTCTGAGGTTGTTCCTCCTCTGTCTGTTCTCGGACTCCGCTAACTTCCATTGGTTGTCCCTGATTCGTGAGGTATGCGTCTCAGCCTGGGCGGCAGCACTGGAGGCTCCTGCTTCCGTTACCACTATTCTCTCCTCAAGGTCTACCACTCTTACCCCTATATTTGACTATGCTTTGGCGAGTTTCCTGACCGTCCCTTGCATCTTCCTCATTTCCGCTTGTGGTTTGCGGCTGTCCTGGTGTGTTTCCTCCCTATGAGAGAGGATAGCCTGATGTATCACTTCAAGCGTCGATGGAGTGGCATTGGTTTGAGATTGGGGGAAATCCATTTCTTGGGCTGACAGTGGAGTAGTAGAGGAATAATCCCACTTGAGATCTCTCTTCCCTCGATTCTTGCCTGTTGTTAAATTATATTTTTTAGCCATTATAGGGGGGTCCGGTTCAGTCTCTTCTACAGAGTCAGAGTCCAGGTTACTAGTGCCCAGTGAAGAACTCTGCTCCGACCATTCACCGCCATCTGAGACTGAAAAAAAGCAGTTGCTAGGATCTTTATGTCCCTCGGGCATGACTCTATCCATACGGATTAACTCTGAGTCCGAACTGAAAGCCCCTGCTACATTTTCCATTGCGGATTCCTGTACCCCCATAGATCAATTAACTTCCAGCATCTCACCCGGTACACCTTGCTCTTGATCTAGATCTACAGTGCAGTCTTTATCTATAATCCCGGCAACGAGTTGGACCGCCACTAGGGAATCCTCTTTTTCCTTCAATATCGCGGTATTTCTGCCATCAAACTCTGAAATCAATTCAGGGCCCACGTCTACAGTTGTATACCCTATGTCCAGCCCTGCTGAAACTACTGGGGCTTTTAGAACCAGACACTCCGGAGATTCGTATACATTCGAGTTCACCTGGTCATCCTCTCCTCCCGCTGCTCCTTTCTCTGCCCGGAGGGACCCTCCAGTCTGGGTCTGCAGCCGCGTCTCTTTTTCGGGGGTTAGCATCTCGGCTATAGATGCTGGCGGCAGCGGTCGACTCTTCAATACAGTCCCGCCTTTTGCACGTCTCAACAGACCGGGCGAGGGAGACTGCCTCGGAGCAGCCACCGTTTGTTCCAGCATTTCTGGTGCCGAGGCTGCCTGCACCTCTTCCCGGACCTTACGAGCCGAGGCAGCCCCCTTGGCGCCAGCGGAATTAGCGACATTCTTCGGAGCCATTCTTCCTTCGTATCGGGCGCCCCCGGCGATCAGGTGAGTCAGATACTTCAGGAGCCTTAGTGCTACACTCTCGATCAGCCGGGATCCGAGACTCCACCGGGACCGCCCAAAAATGTTGTGGGGCCTCCGCAGAGTAGGCATAAGGGGGGGGGTTATCGGGTGGTTCGCATATATCATTACGGGGGGATTCTTTTAATTACCAGCCCGTAGCTCGCTGCTGCTATCAGCCTCTTACTCGGCCGCCATCTTGCCTTCTAGAAGCAGTGAACAGAACTCTTCAAGGGGGAAAACATTTGCTCATTCTATTTCTTTGGAAATCTGTTTGAAACTGGAGGGGGTAGATAATTCCTCTTTTCAGAAACCAAACAAAGTTCCTTTTATTTTGTTTAATTATTTTTCTGGTATAACATAGATCTTTCAGAGTTATGTTAATATCCATTGTGAAAAGGCAAACATCCTCCTCATTCCCTAATTCAGAAGCAGCTAACTACGTCTAAAATACATGTTTTTAAAACATTTTCATACTATGGCAATATTTCTTTTTTCAACCAATGGGTCTTTTCGTTTAATGGTTTAACAAAAATATGAATAGGTCGTTGCAGAAATGAGAAATATTATAAGGGAGCATTTACTCTTTCTTGACAGATAATCCCCTGGACCTTACCCTCCTAGAAACATGATATTCACAGAATAAGTTAGCAGACAATTAAAAGCACGCATGCTAATTCTCAGAGCACCAGAGCAAGTCCAAGCGAAGGTTGTTTCTATGCCCTCTGGCTGACTTTGGAAGTAATGAATGGACCGCATTATAGAACTGGATTACTCCTCAATAAGTAATGGTTTGGGGGAAATTCTGGCCTGAATGCACAGATCTACGCTTCCTGCCAGAAGAGCATTGCACTTTGTCCTCAGCAGCTTACAATTTATGTGGCCTAGGTGTAGCCAAATAGGATAAAATCGAGTTGCAACTTAATTAGCTTCTGAATAAGACAATTATTGCCTGATAGATTTACTGATTTGCAAAACATCTATGCGGCTTCTGAAAACTGCTTCAGACAGAATGTTCTGTGATCGATGTTGAATGCCTTTAAGTCCTTACTTAGAAAAGCGACATAAGGTTGATTAGTTTTCTGGTAGGCACACAAGCAAGCTGTTCTTTAATATTTTAATCAAGTACTAAATTAAACAACATCTCAATCAAACCATGGAAATCAAGGTTAAAGCTTTGGAATGTTTTCATCTTGCACCAGCCAAGTACTCGCATGCAGGATGCTCATTTCTGCTGCTGCTGTTGACTTTCTATACGTTCAGCCATAGTTTGGACACATTTGTGCAAAAATATTTTATTGATTTTTGCATTTCAACAGATCGTCTTACTTAACATTGCATCTTTCCTTGACATTGAATTCCCATAGACACTCGCAAAATCAGCCTGTTTTCCAACACAAAAAGGATGGTTTACATGTACTAAGTCCTATTTGCGATTCACTAACCTATTACTGAATCGCAAATTAGGTTTGCGATTAAGTATTACAAATGCGTGTGTTTAGGGCATCATTTCCCAATACCGTATCACAGTGGTATGTTTGAATTTTTTGCAACCAAAATGCGGTTGCAAAGCATTTCCATTTTACTGCCTACTTCAGGAAGGTGTCAACCCATTTGTAAATGGAAGGGGTCCCCATGGGACCCCTTCCCCCCATTTACAAATGATTGTAAAAACATTGCCTACTTTTTAACGCATCATATTTACCTTTACCAAAAAAATTGCTTTATTTAAAAGCAATCATAGACAAGGTGGTCTCCTCACCATAGCAGGCCACGATCCCAGTGATTTTAACGATTACCAATGGGTCGCAAACCAAGACCTACCTTGTTTTGTACATTGGAGTCTGTGATTACCAAATAGCGAATCGCAAAATATTTAGGGGCCCATGCATCAAACACTTTTGAGATCGCAAACGGTGCGATTCGCAAAAATCGGCCATTTGCGATCGCAAAATGTGCTTTTGTGATGCATCAAGGGTCAAGGCCCTCGCAATTTGAGAATTCGCAATTAATTGCGAGTTCTCAAATTGCGATTGCATTTAAGGAATCGCATTTTGCGATTCCTTAAATGCAATGCTTGAAAGTAAAAAAATCTGCGATTTTGCAAATAGGGGGAGCAAATTACCATGAAGTTCAACTTCATGGTAATTTGCAAAAACTTTGAAAAATGCACTTTTGTGAATTTTTCAATGTTTCATGTTGCACACACACATGCCCTAAGGGCCTGTGTGTGCGCAACATATGTGCACAGATCAATTTCAGGGGGGTGCAACAGGGTATCCTTTGGACACCCCTGCACCCATGAAATTGCATTCCCAATTTTGAATTTGCGAGTCGCTATTAAGGAATATTCAGCAATCGCAATTATTTAGCAATTTCTTCATGCATAGCCTTTTGCTATTCCTTATTAGAGAATCCTTATTTTTCGCTGATAAGGAATCGCAAATGGTATTGTTGATGCATGTGGGCCTTACTACTTGGTAATCATAAACTATTATCTATGTACATGTGGCCCTTAATGACCTCAAAACTCTGTTGGTATATTATTCGAAGCAGGCTCTGATTTCACAATTTGCCCCACTCAGAGTACTTTTTGCATCAATAGGATGTTGGATTCTTAAACGTGCCTTATTCTAAGTATCCTGGTCTAGCGCTGACAACTCCATCCCATGGAGTTATTGATTCTGAGGGCACTGGTGATACTTAGGGGCACATGCATCAAGCTTTTTACCAGTCGTAAATGGACCGTGAATTGGGCCGTTTGCAACCAGTTAAAAGACGTTTGCGATGCATCAATCGAAAATGCATTTGAAAATAGGTCATCGCAATTTTTGCATTTGCAAAATAGGTAATCGCAATTTGCGATTCACTATTATTTTTGTGAAACCTACATGCATAAGAAATTGAGACTCCTAAACAGTGATTCCTTAAAAATCGCTATTAAGGAATCGTAATTCCTTATCTTGATGCATGTGCCCATTAATGTGTATTACACCTGGAATTTGAAAGAGATCCCTAGAAACAATGAATGTCTGTGAGAATCTGTTATTCCAATTACGATGTACACATTTTACACATGACATACTCAGTATCAAACCCAGAGATTTTATCTGCTTTTAGATGTTGAAGACTAATAGCGAAAAACCAGGGGGCATATTATCAAGGGGGTTTATCTCCGCTTTTTTGGCTTTAAAAGTCAAGAAATCGGAGATAAAATTATCTCCCTATCACCTAGCTGTCGCTAACACCAGTTAGCGACAGCTAGTAGGAGATAGCGACCATCTTGGGCCCCGCTTTGCATGTCAGTGATATTTATCACTAATGACATGCAAAGTGGGCGTGCCAAGATGTTAGCGACTGGAAACAGTCGCTAACATCGCTATCTCCTATTACCAACTTTTGGAGATATTCGCGCTAAGCGCGAATATCTCCAAAAGCTAACACCTGCCCCTGAGCAGTTCTTAGCCATGTTATCAAATGGTAGGTGGATAACATGGCTAAGAACATTAGCTCGGTAATGCATGAATATCCCTGACTTTTCAGCGATATTTATGCATTTCGGCCGATTTTTATCGCTTAGGAGATAAACCTTGATAATATCAAGGCTCCTAAGCGATAAAAATCGCCGCAGCTCTGCGATAAAAATATCGCCGCTAAACCAACATAGCGATAATTATCGCTAGTTGTTGATAATATGCCCCAAAGTACCTTTGATTTCCATTGGGGCTAGAAATATGACCACATTCATATTTAAGGACTAAATCAGGCAAAAGTTTACTCTTTAAGTGAAGCACTTCTTTCAACATCTGCCTATCATTCTGAATTCCAAGGGGCAGATTTACAAGCCCCTTGCATCATTATTGCACCGGTATTGCGTCACATTTTGTGATGCAGCAGCAGCGTAAAAATGCGGCCCATTTACAAGGTGACGCATCTGGGGTGATGCAGCTATACAGATGCGTCACTTTCTTGTAAATCTGCCCCGTGGTATTCATAAGCTCGTGGACAGATGGGTCTGTGAGTGTTTCTGAAAGCTTCATTTTGTGTGTGTGTGTGTGTGTGTGTGTGTGCGTTGTGTGTGTTGTGTGTAGTGTGTGTGTACACTCTTTACAAAAACAGCTACTGTTGCTTAAAACATACGAGTTTGTATCAGTCGCCCTTCTTTGCTCATTTCCCGTGCTTTGTTAGGTCGCAGAGCTCATCAGTAGCTTGATACAATGTGGCATCATACAAGTACGGGAGCATTTTTAGATGTGTCCCAGGATGACCGTTCTCAGAGCTTGTGGCCTCCATCTTCCACGTCATTCTCATTGGAAGCAGCGGATATACGACTGATGAATAACCCAATGTCAGTATCACTGCCTTGGAATGTGAAGGACTGCATCCCGTTGACATAGCATTAGACCGATAATCCCTCCGCAGTCTTTGCAAGAGTTCACTGAACAGACAGATTAGTGTCAGGGAGGAGGCGGTCCAAGTGGGTTGGCTTGGGGGTGGTTGGGTGTAGACTGTTTGTTGGTATGTACGTTCTTATGATGACACTCTAACATAGCAATATTTCTAAACCGTGGACATGGTATGCTAAAGTTGTCTACTGCACATCAGATCTAATATACTGTATTGGTAGACGCTTGAAAGTAGCAGTTACATACATTTTCGTTGAAAGACGTCAGAAGGGCTCTTTTTGCTGGAAATATTTTCAAATGTGTCTGTTAACCTGGGATAGACTAGGTGCGCGCGGCGCTGACGTGGGTAGCAGATACCAGTTGATCTGCCGGAAGTGTGATTACGTGTGAGAAAGTGTTTCCAAATTGATGCTTCCCATTAAATCGCTTCCAAACAATCGGACCATGGATATTATCTTGATTATAATTATCCACTCCACCTCGTCGCTGATGGTTTCTAAAATATCCCTTCCTGGTTTGTTTTAGGAGAGGTCACACAGGTTGGCTATGATCAGCGAACAGGGATCAGTACATCGACTTCACTATAATTAAAGTGCAGGGTGTCTATGAAGCAAAACTACTCTGCTGGTGTTTCTTGGCTTCACTCTGACCTACAATGCTTTTTAATGCTTTTTTTTTTTAAATAATTGCGTTTCTGAGATTTCAATGGTATTTTTAAGGTGAATTACATCTGAAAATGGTGTGCCCTCTGCATTAATTAATATACAATGAGATACACCTTCCGCAAAGTGCAGATATAAAACGCTTCCTTTGGTAGATGAAAAACACATTATCTGTTATGAATGTTTTAAAAGAAAATGGGGTCACTTACAAAGTCTAGTTTGACATATTTTACGAAGGTTTTGTTCATACACTGCACATATTTTAATGTTTGAATAAAAATATACATTAAAACAGGTTCAGAATTAATAAAGAAGAAATGTGCAATGTAACTGCAGTCTTTTTATACTATCGCCCCTGACAGAGCGCGGGTTTACCTGCCCAGACTTTTACCATACTCAATTGGGCCCATAAAACATACACACTTTGAACAGGTAAACCTATGCTATACCAGTGATTTTAATGAACCTTTTAGGACCTATACCATTTGACTTACCAATACTTATCACCGGTACCTAGAGTCCTAAGGGATCAAGGGATTTAGCATAATAGGTAGAAAACAATAATTTGCACTCATAAAATAACTACAGACTCTGGAAAGATGTAAACACTTTATATAAATAATTTCTTTAAATGATAGAGACCATACTAAATCAGTCATACTTTGATCAATTTGAAAGTATAGAATCAAAGTAAAATAATGCAGAAATATTGAAAGACTTTCGTTAAGCATTGAAACATAGGAAGGGTAAGAAGAGGGAAACAGCACAATGACATATCCCGCTCAGCTTTATATTTACCTAGAATGGTGTGAAAACCAACCCTGGCCATGGGCTGGGATAAAGGACAGGACCCCGAAAGTGCAGGTGCCAACAGGATAGAACAGGTGCAGACTAGAATCAGGATAAGTACGAACCAAATTGGATCAGGACAGGACCTAAGCAGGTCAGAACCGGCACCCACAGCTAAAGTGCAACACCAGCGTCACACCCCTCTCTGCAGCTAACAGTCGGACCCCGATTGGGTTTTCCGAAATCTTCTCCCTCAGGAACCCCGATTGGGTTATCGATCTCCTTCCCAGAACCCCAATTGGGTTATCAAATCTTCTGACAGAGTGCTCCGCCAACACCTCTGCTCTCGATCGCCTCTTGAGTGCGTTGGGTCAGTGACAGGTCAGCTATTTGGACAAGTCGGACAATCTAACTAGCTAATCCTACCTTAGTTATACCATTTTCCAGGGCAGTGTACCACTCCCCAATATTGCAAATGTGAGAATTCCCTCAATTTGATTGGTCAAAAGACGAGGAGAGGTCATCACACCATACCAGTTATGAGGTAATGTTCTTCAATATTCAGATTTATGTTCCCACCCAATATTTTATTTTCCCATGCACTTTTATTCCACCCGGCAGTGAATGTTTCAATAAGAACTACAATGTAATATAACAGTTCGGTTGAGCTTCCTCTCCAAGGGTCAAGAGGTAAGGTTCCCAAGAACATCTTCCAGCAAGTCAGGTCTTGGCAGGGTTTCAATGTCATGGCTTCTGGACTCTTGAGCTCTTCTGCGCAGTCGCAGGATTGCAAGATGGAGTGCAGCAAAATAACATCGGGCCCAAAGTGCGATACATGCAAAGTAGAAAAGAAACAGTTTTTAGAACAACAAATAAATGAATGCACTGTATACCACTTATCTCTACTCTATATTTTAACTAAAACATTAAGGATTATGCAGAACAAACAATTTAATATAAGCAGCAATGCAAGCTATAGCGTGTGAAAACACAGAGCAGCCATCTTTAGTTCTAGTGCGCAGAAGCAAGAATTTCCCACCAAGCAGTAAGTACGTCATGTCACGCGATACGGCGGTAATTTTAGGTTAATCGACTTACGGTTAGTAGAAGCACATAGGAAAGCTTCCCCTAGATACTAGAAATGTCGTATTTTGCATTGTTAATTAGACGAAACATGTTTATTAGTATATTACAGTTTATTTAGAAAAGGCTGAGTCCAAGCAAGGCGCTTTACGTGCGAAACCTTGCTCCATCAATCCCTTCTTTGATGATATTTTATATCATCACAAACTACAGAAACAGATACCAACTTTTCAATACTTACTCATTTCTATTTCTTCAAAAACTCTTTTAGGCTTTTCCCCATTATTCATGTGGAAGTTTTTCATTTTCTTGTACAAATCCCCATTTAATTCTTCAAGCTCAATTTCACTGAAGTTTTTTTTCTTTCCTCTCTGATTTACCTTATATATCTTTTTATGTTTGCAACACTTGCAACAAATTATTATCCATTAAATCAGTAGGGCTACTCCCACCATTGGAATCAGTATTTTACCACAAAACTCTTTCCTACGTTAGTGAACCAACTACCTATTGAGGAGAGACAATTAATTAGTCTCTTCCATGCACTGTCAACCTCTAGTGGTTTCAATTCTTCTCTCAAATTGGTAATATTTCTCGCGTACCTTTTAATTTCTACGCTTTCATCTGGAATGTAAGAGCAACAATGTTGCGTCTTCAGCATTCTACAGACTCCGCACTCTTTTGGCAATAATATGTCAAGAGCAAGTTGATTTTGTAAAACCATTGATCTTATTGCAACTAATTCGGTATTGATCATCAAAAATCCACTAGCAGTGTTAGTCGATAAGCGATCGACCACTGTTGACAATTTGCAAATTCTTTGAGTGTTCAGAACCACTCCCACTGAAGGTATTATTGCACTAAATATGTTACCTACAATTTCAGCAAATTATGCTCTTTTACTACGAGTTAGTCCATTAGTTTCTTCATTGCTAACAGTGATTTTCTCCACTTGGTACACTTTTGGGAATACTATTCCAAAATAGCAACTCCAGTACCAATGATCAGGCAATTCAAAATAGGCTTTGTTCCCACAAATGTAATAAACTCCTGGATAAACTGGTTCGGTTCCATCTTTGAAACCCAACCCCCAATAACCCCCAATAACTTTGAATTGTGGGCCTGCCGGAGTACCTGTTACAGCGCCTTCTGGTGATGCAGAATGCGGCGGCGAGAGCCATCTTTGGCTTAAATAGGCGAGCTAGGGTGTCGGGCCTCTTGCAGGACCTGCACTGGCTGCCTATTCGCAACCGCATTATTTTTAAGACGCTGACTTTGACCTTCAAGGCCTTACACTCTGGAGGGGCGAAGTATCTCCAAAGGAGATTGTCTTTTTATCATCCGGCCCGGGCGCTCAGATCAGAATCACAGTTTCTGGCGGTTGTACCGCGCGTCCAAAAAGCTCGCATCGGAGGTCGCTCCTTTGGTCTGCGCGCCCCCCAGTTGTGGAACGCCTTGCCGCTGTCACTCCGTGGCGCTACTAGTCTGTTGGCCTTCAGGAAGGGTCTCAAGACGTGGTTGTTTACTTTATAGGTCCCCTTTTGGTTTATTTTATTTCCTGCTGTTTTTATTGTCGTGTTGTGTTACTTTCTGTAGGTCTCGCTGTGAAAGCGCCAGGATACTCTTTTTGAGTCGCTGCGCGCTATATAAAAAAAAAATAGTAACATAACATAACATAACATTCACTGGAATCAATGAATATATTGTTATAATAATCTGTTTTCTTCCTATGGAGACAGAGTTTCCCTTTGTGCATATAGCAGCTTGAGTCTTGCCATTAGAGGTAAACTCTTTATTTTCAGCCCATTTAGAAATCTTTTGTTTATGATCATTGGCTTTTCTATGGAAAACCTGTCTCCTTTTCTCGACTAAATCTAAAAACATCTTTTCTTTTTCTTGTAATATACATGTTAGATTGTCTTTGTGAGCCTTGGCTACATCTATTGATCCTACTGTTAGAAAATAACCTCCCATAAAGTGTGTAGAGTCTCTAGTACTAGAAATGCGATTTAAATTTCTATGTAAAAGAACCTCAGAAAAGACTACATCAAAAATAGAATAATAATACTGCAATTTTCCAGTTCTATAAAACAAACTAGCTACAATACTACATGAAATACCATAGGTCAGAGGTAAATGATGGGAAGTGACCCCTTCAGGTACTGATGTGGGTAACTTCATGCACATGTAGCAATTACTTATTTCCATAGCTTCTACATAATGTACTAACAGATTAGCAAATACATTTAAATGAGTTCCATTTCTAGGTCTTCTATAATGTAAGTCTCCCTCATCTGGTGCTTCTAAATCTATTGCAGGTTGCTTAAGACTAACTGCTTTCTCATGTATATGTGTATCTATTGTCTTAGGTGAATCTACTTGCTCAGGTATATTAGTCTTATTCTTTGCTCATTAGGTAAGGTATAGCTTATGTCAATCCAAACCATACTATAACTAACATTACTATACTACATGTACATATTCTACAGCATGTCTTCAAACAATTTCTTTTCGGTCTTCCGTCAACATTACAATCAGCCATTTCTGACTAAGGAGAATTTATCCCCTCTTTGTAACTTTTCACAGACTTTAACCTCTGTTTCTTTTCTCAAGTTGGTCTCACTTCTTCGTCAGTCTGATCAACAATCAGTTCGTCATCACTTAATTCTAGATTTTCGAAATCTTTGAGTATGACGTAGGTCCACTCAGGTCCTTTAAATGTGTTATTCAGTCTTTTCAAACGTGGACTTCTCCTTTTGGGTTGCTCTGTGGACGGTCCAGCTTTGCTTGATATTTTGTTTACTTGTTCTAGTACTTCATTTATTGTCTTAAGGCGAAATTTCAGTCTTTTTACAAACCTAGGCCACTTATCTCCTTTTCTGAGTCTTTTAACTGGCACTGTGCTTTGACTTTCTTCAGGTGCTCTTTTATTTTCGTTTAGTTGCGGCACTATTTGTACTCTGTCAACTTCTGAATGCCTCTCTATCTGACTTGGTCCAAGTCTTATTTTTGTTTCTTCTGCCTGGATACTAATCTGGCCTTGTTCAGGAGTTTGCTGTACTTGACTTTGACTTTGATTTGGTTTGCCTTTCTCTTCCTGAACACACTTTTCTACACCTATCCTGCTCAGGTCTTTGAATTTCTCTATTGTCTTCTGCCTGAGCTTACGCCCTAACACCTATCTTTCCCTCCTCAGACTCTGAAGTACTGGCTGGATTTTCAAATGTCTGAGTACACCAACCTTTCCTTATCTGATCCTCCTCAGAATCACTTTTGACTTGGATTTCGATGATCTGAGTACCTTCTTCTATTCCTGTCTCATCCTCACTATCAATCTGTCTATCTAGATAGGTTTGACTTCTAGCTCTCACAAAGTCTGCAGGTATGTCGACTACTGGAATCCATTCATCCTGACTGGTGCTCGGTTGTTCCTCATTAACTACATCGAGATCAACTTCTTGAGACCCCTCAGCTGCACAACCTTCAGCTCCTACGTCATCAGGTTCAGTCACCCTTTTAGTGTGACTCACATGGATCCAGTTGGGAATTCCCCTGCACTTTACAGCTGTGGTAGTAACCAATATCACTTGATGTGGCTCTCCCCACCTTGGTGCTAGACAAGATTCTCGAGTATGTTCTTTTATCACTACCCAGTCACCTGGATTCAGGTCATGTGCTGGAGTTGATTGTCTGGCGACAGCGTCTTCCACAACCTGGTGAGAGATAGAACGCACTTGGTCAGCCAGTTCTTTGCAGTACTCAAGCACTAAATCATAAGATATATTTATCAGCTTGTGTCCTGGTACCCATGCCTGCCTCATTGCTCTTCCCATGAGTATCTCATGGGGACTTAAGCTTGTGTTTCTGTCTGGAATGCTTCTGAGTCCCATCAGAACAAGAGGTAAAGCATCAGGCCACTCCAATTTGGTAGATTCATACATCTTTCCCAATCGTGACTTGATTGTGCCATTCAGTTGTTCTACCACTCCAGAAGCCTCTGGGCGGTATGCACAGTGCAGTTTTTAGTCAATTTGGAATGCTTCACAGATCATATGAATTCTTTAATTATTAAAATGAGACGCTCGGTCTGATTCAATTGTTACTGGAAAACCAAAACGTGATATGAGTTCCCTCAGTAATAGCTTAGCTACAGTGATGCTATCATTCCTGCATGTAGGGTAGGCTTCCACCCATTTTGATAACAGGCAGACAACGACAAGGACACACTTCAATCCTCGACAAGGTGGTAATTGAATGAAATCAATCTGAAGTCGTATGAAGGGACCTTCTGCCTTTCCAATCTTTCCTGGCAATACTACAGTTCCCTTACCAGGATTAATTTGTTGGCATGCTATACACCTCTGGCAAAGACTCTCTGCTACATTCCTGAATCTCGCATTGAACCAACTCTTTCTGAACTGTTTAATCATTGCGTCTCTGCCTATATGTGAGCTTCCATGATACATCCTAGCCATAGGAGCAAGCATACAATCTGCTGCCACAGGTCTCCTATCAAGGTAAACATTAACACCATCCTCAGCCCTTCTCTGACATCCTATTTTCTCCCACTCTTCCTTTTTCTTAATTTCTGCCTCATTTTGCAAATCTCTCACTTCTTCTCATGTTTTCACTCCTTCAAGCAACATAAGTTGGCAGCTGTTTCCACGTGCATCGAGTTTCTTATGTTTGGCACAATGCTGGGCTAGTTGGTCAGCATATCAGTTACCTGCTGTCACTTTGTCATTTCCAGATTGGTGAGGAGCACACTTGACCACAGCCACTTCTTTTGCCAATTTAATTGCTTCTAGCAAGTCTTTTACATAATGTCCATTTTTAATAGTAGTACCTGAAGATGTCAGAAACTCACTTTGCATCCAAAGTTGGCCAAAGTCATGCACAACTCCGTAACCATACTGACTGTCAGTGTATATGGTTACTTTCAAGTTTTTCCCAAATTTGCAAGCTCTTGTCAATGCAACTAATTCAGCTACTTGAGCAGACTTGACTCCAGGTAAATAGGATGCTTCCACTGGACCCTACAGAGTGCACACAGCATAAGCAGCACTTAATCCTCCTTCCTCATGTCCCATGCATGAGCCATCTACAAACAGCTCATATTCAAATGTCAACAATGGCTCTTCTTTTATGTCTGGTCGGGGCTTTGTACTGTATTCTGTGAGGTTGATGTAATCATGCTCGACTTCCCCTTTCACTTCTGCGAAGTGTGATCCAGATAAGAGTGTAGCTGGATTTAAAACAGTGCATTTGGCAATGGTCACATTCCCTGCACCTAGAAGATTTTGCTCATACTTAGTCAGCCGACTAGGAGTCAAATACTGAGTACGTGTTCTGGTTAACAGAATCACCACTGAATGCGGAACATACACGGTTACAGGGTGTCCCATAATGATGAATTCACTTTGCTCAAGACTCATGCAGGTTGCAGCTAATGCTTTAAGACATCCTGGCAATGCAGATGCCACTGGATCTAGTGTGGATGAAAAATATGCCACAGGACGTCTCATTAAACCACGAGTTTGGATCAGAACAGACAATGCACAATTGTCACCTGCATCACAGAATAATGCAAATTCTTTTGAATAATCGGGCATCCCTAAGGCTGGAGCTGAGCAGAGACAGTCTCACAGCTTCAAAAAGTCAGCCATGCTTTCGTCATCCAGCTCTACTGGGTCTTTTGCTCTTTTTGTTGTCATCTGTATCAGAGGTTTAGCTAGGACTGCAAATCCCACAATCCACTGTCTACAGTAACCTACAACTCCAAGAAACATTCTGATTTCTTTCTGTGTCTGAGGTAGATTCATGTTTCTGATTATTTTCATTCTTTCAGAGGTAACTCTTCTAACACATTTTTCTATCTGGTGCCCCAGATACTTTACAGATGTGGTGCAGAATTGCAACTTCTCAGGTGACATTTTATGCCCTCCTTCTGCCAAATGATTCAACAATGCAATGGTATCAACAACACAGTCATTTTGAGACTTAGACGCCACCAACAGGTCGTCTATATATTGCACCAGGACAGACTGTCCAGGCAAGACCAGAGATTCAAGACATTTTTTCAATATCTGATTGAAAATCAATGTACTCTCTGTGTACCCCTGAGGGACACGGTTCCAAACGTAGACATGTTCGTCGAATTTGAATGAGAAAAGATATTTGCTATCTGAATGTAATGGTTTTGAAAAAAATGCATGGCACAGATCTATTACCGTGAACCATCCGGCTCCCTACGGTATCTGATACAGAATCACTGCAGGATTTGGCACAACATGGGACGACAATTATATCAATTTTGCGAAGGTCTTGTACGACCCTATATTTCCCGCTCAGTTTCTTTATGCCAATTATCGGTAAATTACACAGACTTCTCATTATTTCTTGTAAAATGCCTTGTTCAACTAAAGGCTTTATTTCTGCTGCAATGCCTGATTTTATTTCTGGGCTCATTTTTTATTGTCGAATGTTTGGGTAGACTGTACCTTCTTTCACTGTCCATTTTATGGGATCAACATTTGCCATTAATCCTATATCTTACCCAGTGAAATTCCACACTTCAGGATTCACCGTATGCCGCAATTCTTTTGGGAGGTCTTCCACTAGCATCTTTTTAATTTCTTTTTCTTGTTTGGCCACCATTTATTTATAAACTCCATCTTCATCTGGGGTTTGAATTTCAACACCACCTGGGGTACAAAAGATTTTGCAATTCATTTTGCACAGCAAGTCCCTACCTAATGGGTTCACTGGACTGGAGTCGCACACCACAAATTTGTGCATTTCTTTAAAATGTCCTGTTCTGATCTCCATAGGTTCTGTAACAGGGGTACTAATTTGTTTATTAGAAACACCCACTACTTGGATCGCTTCTCCCAAGAGGGGTAGGATTGGAACGTCTGCTGTTCTCACAGTAGAACGGGTAGCACCTGTATCCAACAAAAAAGTAACATAATTTCCCTCAACTTTCCTCTCAATGTATGAATCTGACAGATCTACCGGAAAGGATGCGCCAAGTACGCATTCCTCGTCCTCCCCTCTCAGGCACCGTCAGTAACTATCTTCCTCAAAAAATGCGCCACTCAATAGAAATTGTGATGTCACTGCGTCTCTCCTTCCACTTCCCTCCCAATTTGTGGTATCCATCTTGTAATTTGCTTGGCTCCCTGAATCTGGCATAGGTGAAAGTGGTAACTGCTTCTGTATTACCTGTTGCTGTGGCTTCCTTGACACCCCATTCTGCGTCTGTGGATACAAATTATCGTGTTGTACATTGTTACTCAATACAGCTTTACACTCGTTCCTCTAATGCCCCATTTTTCCGCACCCATGACAAGGAAATTTCTTCTTGGCCGCGTCTCTATTCATTCTACCTCTTGGTTTTCCCCCATTTCCATCTCCTTGATTCTGATTATTTTTCAATTGATTTAACTGGAGTTCCTGTTGCTCTGCTAATTTTACTTGTGCTCACATTGCCTTTTCTTCTAAATTCTTTTGTTTATTGTCAATTTCATCCCCACAATATTTTGCATACTTAAGTATCTCATCTATCGGCTTGGCCTGCCAACAGATTTTATGATCCTTAATCATTTGCGAAATTTCTGGTTTTAACCCTGACACAATTCGATAAATATAATGGGTCATGTCTTTTGTGTTAATGCTTTCCAAACCACTGTACTGCTTGAATACCTGTAAAAGGCGTTCATAAAATGCATGTACTAATTCATCCTTATTTTGGGTATTTCTTTCTATTCTTGTCCAGTCAGTTTCCTTTGGGGGTACCTTTCCTTTCAAGTACAGTATTAATTGATTATTTTTTTTCATTACCTCATCTGACGGGGCTCCTGTTTTTGGATCTCTAGGGTACTCATCATTATGCCAATCAACCGCTATCTTACATTCTGTCCATAGATCCACAGGGACCACAATGTCAAATAACTAGCCCTGGGCGGCCAGATACGCTCCGTGCACGGAGTGCACGGAGTGCCGTCTCCTACGCATTTTGCGTAGCCGGCGTAGCCAGGCGGCACTACGGGCGCTCCGCACACGGGGCGTAGCCGGCCGCCACCCGCCTCCCTCCCGCCCTCCCTAAATACATAAATGAAGGCATAAAAAGCTTTTAAAAACACTTACCTTGTCTGCCGCGTCCCCGGGGCTCCCTCTCGCCGTCCCGCGATGCGCGCCGCCATTTCGGATTCTAATGCGCATGCGCGGGCGGCCGCGCATGCGCATTTCTCGTGAGGAATGCGCATGCGCGGCCGCCCGCGCATGCGCACTAGGATCCGATGCGGTGGCGGCGCGAATCGCGGGACGGCGAGAGGGAGCCCCGGGGACGCGGCAGACAAGGTAAGTGTTTTTAAAAGCTTTTTATGCCTTTATTTATGTACTTAGGGAGGGCGGGAGGGAGGCGGGCGGCGCGGAGTGGGGCTACGCGGAGTGCGTGGGTGGGCGTAGTTGTGCGCCCACTTCACGTAGCTCCACTGAGCCCCACTCCGCCCACTACGCCCAGGGTTACAAATAACCCATCTAAATCTTTTAGCAGCTCTTTTGAGACTTTTACAAATCTTTCAACCTGCCTGTACCACTCTACAGGTTTCTCTCTGAGTTTCGGGAAATCGTTCGTAAATGACAAAATATCTTGTCGGGACCATGGGACATGCACACAACCTCCTCCAGGCACTTCTCTCATTGGGCACAACCTTTCCACTTTTTCTGGTTCTTTTAGTAAATATTCATTGCCGCTCGCAGCCGTCTCAGAAGTGCTGATACCCTCTCCGTTTGTTTGACTATCTGGCAGGGGGATGCCTTGGATTGACTTTTGGCTTACACACTGCTCCGCCGAATCGGGCTGAAGACGAAGAGGAGAACTACACCGTGAGGCAGCGGTACTGCGAGGACCAGAACGCTGTGCGCGTCATTGGACGCAGCTGGTCCTCTTCCCGCTCACCACCCTCCCCTCTCTATTTAGCCACGCCTCCACCAGCGAATCGCGGGACGGGCGAGGGCGGCTACAGGCGAAGCCTGGGCCAAGGGCGAGCCCGTCTACGCCCGTCAAAGTCCGGACAAGGCAGGGCTAGGCCACCCCCTTTGGATTCAACATCCGGGACTAAAGGGCAGCAACAGGTCTTGTATTTGATTCGATTTTGGAAATGGAACATGGTGTTTGTGGGTGAATGTGTCATACCGGTTATATCAACAATATTCTATGCCCCGTTTGTGAATTAACAACTTTGGCATATTCTCACTATCTCCTAGACAATGACTACTAAACTTGGTAAGGGAAAGAAAACCCAGGTGGGGGGGAGTGTTTGAGGGACTTTGAAGGACTGGACTTTTAACAGTACCAGCGGTGCCAGGGAACAACACCTATTACCTTCATGGGATACCTGTTTCGGCGCACAAATTACAGAGACACGGGAAACTTCCTTCGGCGTCAAAGATCAGCGTTTATTACTGCAGGGAGGCAAAAGTCACAAGAAGTACAACAGTGTGTAGGTTCTGAGAGTCTGCTTCAAATTGAGGTTGTAGGTCGCTCTCTTTTATACAGAATGTTGCCATTGTATGACATGTGGTCAAAAGATTACAATCCAGTTCTCACAGTAAACTTCAAAGAGGTCGCTTTCATGTGTTCAGAATCCCGGAATATAATTACAATAGCAATGCCGGTTCCCAACTGTAAAAGTACATCTTCCCACCATTAGGCATACCTATTTAGAGTTGTAAATGACAAAGAAGAAGAGACAAGAGCAGCTGCAAGGAAGTCAGACACGTGTAGAGAAAAGAGTGTGGGGGTAATATCGGAAGCATGATCGTAGGATCAAAGAGTTGGATCCATCGCCTGCAAGGCTGTCACAATAAGCCGGCACGACCAGATTACCCTCAAGCTGAGCCATTTGCCTTTGCTGTGTCATTCCTCTGGCCATAAAGACGCATGAAAGGAATATGCGTCTTCCGCAAGGCTTGGGAACTAGAGGGTCAGGGGGCGAACAGTTATCTGCTCGCTGACTACGTGAGGGCAAGAAACAAAATGGATGCCGTATCTAAAATGGAACCCGAGGGTTCAGATGAAGAACGCGTAATAATAGACGAACCCTGGCAGGTAGCGTAGCGAAATTTCGCACACTTGCCGAACTCGTCATTTACGGTTCGTAGATACCAAACTTGTCCATATTCGGCAATGCCCAGAACATCATAATAATTTTTACGGAACCTCAGACGGTCCTTTTGCCCTCATGTAGGCAAGCACTAGTCGGAATCATAATCGATTTCGATACTCATCAGATCATCCAGATGTTGTTGATACATTATTCTATCCTTCAATGCCTCTTTGGTGACAACGGGCTGTCTTATACACGTCGTAGCACAGAGGCCACATAAGGCAGGACCACATTGCGCACAAAGACAACATGAGAACAGAAATGTCACAACAACCCCTATGATCATCAGAATCTTCCAACCCCAAGTTGATATCAGACCCCAAAACCATCCCAGAAGCGTCCAATTTCCTTCGTCCACGTGTATGGACTCCGAAATTTTGTGCAACTTAGAGATGGCTTGATAAACCGTTGGAGCGTTATCAGGTATGAATACGCAGCAGCTCGAATGGATGACTTTACAAACCCCACCTCTATCTGCTAGAACGATATCTAGAACCATACGGTTCTGCAACGTCATCAGTCTATCCGCCTGGAGCTCCGCTGTCAAATTACCAAGGGCATTTGCAGTTATGTTGGCAGTTGATTCTACTACACGAGTTAACTGTCTAAGGTTCCTGCTATTAACCATCGGTCCCCAGAACGGTAGGAAACCCTTAAAGAAGTCTCCCGCCTCTTGTCCGGAAGTATCTTCTTTGCTAATCACACCTCTTATAATCCTATTTCTGTGATAATCAGAGGCCACAGTGAAAGTCGGAGGCAAAAGATTCGCAATATAGCAGGTACCCGAGAAGTCATGAGGTAACCACGTATAGGCTCGATCATAACATACAAAGTAAGTACCCTTGGCAGGCAGGAAGACATGGGAGGAGAGCGTCGGTAAGACATACGTCTCGGTACAAGCACTCTCCCCAAACTGAGCTCTCGGATTTCGACCAAGACCTTTCAAGCAGAAATTACCAAGGTGAGGTACAATCCATATCGGTGGCGAGCTTTTAAGCTGCCTCTCACCCACTGATAAGCTGTACTCAGCCTCACTTAGTTCCTTATATGCTCGCACCTCTTCCTCTGGGATGAGCGATGCGTCAAAAATATCTCTATCTAAGTCTGCAATAGCTCTCGCCAGAGTCTTGTGGTACGGACCAGGACCAGAGTTTGTTGAGCGTGGTTCTCGATGGGGGTAGGAATCTAGTGCACTACGGAACATAGTTTGTAATGCTCGAGCTGACCCTTGTACACTATAAGGCAGAACTAAGTACGGAATACCCTTATCCATGGTATGTGGCATTAACCCACACACCCAACAGTTGGTAGTGTTAACCACTAACTGATGCTGATGCAAGAGTTGTATAAAAGAATTGTTTCTGAATTCCGCACGTCTGATTTGTTCGTGTTGAGGCAGAGGATAAAAAGAATGTGGAGAAACAGTAGAAACGACATATTGATCATGAGATGGAAGAGTAGATGTAGCAGAAGACAATAAGAACTGAGACCCATAATATATTCCTCCTACCAATAGCAAAGATATGGTGAGAAACAGTATGATTACTTGTGAGAAAAACCATTTTGTATGACATATTTTCTGCAATCTAGATCTTTGCGCCAACGTTTCTTCTCTTTTCGACAGCTCAGACAATGATGATTCCATCCCCTAACGACCGTCCGCGACGTTCTTGACGCACTTCGTTCTGAGTAGCGGTTATCAATTCCCAGGAGTTCCCAGAAATTAATAATAGAAACCAACCTTGTGTCGATAGCTGCTAAACAGAAGGAAGTACCCGCACGGCCTTACGATCAACCTGGATGGTAGGTTCTAGCTAGATAATGTTCTTGGCTGTACGAAAAAAGAAAAAGATACACAATATATAATGTCCACTGTTTTCAGAGCAATGTAGAACCTAGAAAAAAATCTTTTTATTTGTGGCTTGTTCGTGGACGAAGGAAATATCGGCTACTTCCAGGGCGAGTCTGATCTTCAAATAGTGGATTGGACGGCAAAGGAGTGTTCAATTGTTCAGGCGATTGTTCAGCAGTCAAATTTTCCAAGGTTGACGTGGAAGAAATTGTTTGAGGGGAGTCAACAACGGTGTCAGATACAAGCCGAGCTTCGCTGAATGGAACGAAACGTGGTGCAGTGTCGGTCTCAGATGAAGAAAGACCTCTTCTTATCCAGGTGTCCGATGGCAAAGGAAGCGGGACTCTCTTTGTGTGGGTAGCATGTACCCAGTTCCGCCGTCCGTGTAGTCGAACCGCCGTTCTCGTAGCCAGCTGTACCTGAAACGGGCCCACAAATCTTGGTTCAAGGTTTCGTTTTCGTCCGTAGTTTCTGACGAGGACCCAGTCCCCTGGTTGAAGTCGATGACCAGGACCCTCTGTTTGTGATGGCAGAGACTCAAAGACCTGTTGATGAATCAAACTCAATTTAGCAGTCAGATCATAGAGATAATCAATCAACATAGGGTATTCAATTCTGTCAAATTCTTTAGGTCTTGGGACTCCCCATACATTAGCAGGACGGCCGAACACAATCTCATATGGGCTGAGCCCTACTCGAGAGTGTACAGTTGCCCTGGTCGACAGGAGAGCCAGAGGCAAAGCGTCGGGCCATGATAAACCAGTTGTTGCCTGAATTTTAGCCAATTTCAGTTTTAGAGTGCCATTATATCCTTCCACCAAGCCTGCTGATTGTGGATGGTTTGCACTATGAAATTTTTGTACTATCCCTAAACCGCGACACACACTCTTCATCACACTCCCAACAAACTCACTTCCGTTGTCCGACCATACGACCCGAGGCATTCCGTAGCGGGGAAAATATTCTTTGAGCAAAATTTTTGCCGTGGATAAAGCCGTATTATCCTTAAGGGGGTAGGCCTCAATCCACCTAGAAAATGCACACACCACAACCAACACATACTTCAAATTATTACATCTCTCCATGTGGATAAAGTCCAACTGGATAACTTCGAAAGGGTACGTAGGAGGGGCAAAATGGCCAGGTGGAGTGGGGGTGCCCTTACCAGGATTGTGCATCAAACACACCATACAATTCTTAACCACTCTCTCGGCGCACTTAGTAATCCCATCATTCTTCCATACATGAGACAACAACTTGCATATGCCTTTCGTGTTGATGTGTGCCATACCGTGAGCCATTGTAACAACAGCGAGCACATACGCATCCGGTAACATCCATCTCTGCTTCTCTGATAGATCAACCCAACATCCATTCTCATCCAATCTTCCCGTGCTCTCTCTCCATTAAGTCCTTTCTGTCTCAGTGGCTTCATTCTGTATTCCTTTCACACTTTCAAATGTGTCTTCACACATACCAGTCTCTGTTGGCCATCTCACTGAGCTCGTAACATACATTCTGTTCGTCAAATCTTTAGCCGTCTCTTTAGCCGTTTCATCCGCAAACGCATTTCCACGACCCACATCATCTGTTACTTTCTGATGTGCGCTACATTTGACTATGGCCACTTGTTTAGGCAATGTGAGTGCATTTAAAAGATCATTTACAAGCTGACCATGTTGAATCTTCGTGCCATGCGACGTAAGGAATCCTCTCTCTCTCCACAATCGTCCAAAACTATGTGCCACACCAAACGCATACTGGCTATCTGTAAACACATTCACCCGTTTATCTTTAGACAACACACACGCTCTCGTCAATGCGATTAACTCG
This sequence comes from Lissotriton helveticus, assembly GCF_964261635.1. Classification (NCBI taxonomy): domain Eukaryota; kingdom Metazoa; phylum Chordata; class Amphibia; order Caudata; family Salamandridae; genus Lissotriton; species Lissotriton helveticus. The sequence goes on along the minus strand of NC_136067.1, from coordinate 344,567,447 downwards.
GCAGCCTGAGCCGAATTCTGACTTAATCTTGCGCTTTCCACAATCGTTCTCACTGTAACTACAGCATATGCAGTCGTCACATCACCGTTCGGCAACTTGAAACAAGAACCATCCACATACAAAGTACCATCGGGATCTGTCAATGGAGTATCTTTTAGGTCAATACGACCCTTAGTTTCCTCCTCAGTTCTGAGATAGCAGTCATGTACTGCTTCACCACTTGATTCTGTGTCGATCGGCAGCAATGTTGCTGGATTCAACACATTACATCGTTTTATCCGTATGTGACTGGCCAGCAACGTTAACTCATATCCAGACAATCTTGCGCTCGTCAGATGTTGAGTTTTCGTTCGATTCAATAGAGTGTCAACTGCATGCGGAACCATTACCGTGAGCATATTATTCATGACTAAACCTGCGGACTGTCGAATGGACGCCGCAGCTGCCGCTGTAGACCTTAAACAACTCGGCAAGGCTCTTGCTACTGGATCTAAAGTCGAAGAAAAATAGGCACATGGGCGTTGTTTGCCACCAAAAGGTTGTGTCAGAACACTCAACGCGCAACCATCCCTCTCGTGAACATATAGTGTAAACGGCTTGCTGTAGTCAGGAGTACCCAACACAGGAGCCGAACACAACGCATCACGCAATTCCGAAAAACTTTTCCGACACTCTTCAGACCAAGGCAATGGGGATGGAACATCTTTGCATGTAAGGGCTATCAATGGTTTCGCCAACAATGAAAAATTTGGAATCCATTGTCTACAATAGGACGTAATACCTAAAAAGGCGCGAACATCTCTCTGGGTTTTTGGCACAGTCATTCGGGAAATTGCTGCAATTCTCTCTGGGGTCAACCTTCTCCCTTCTCTTGACAATAAGTGACCTAAATAAGTTACTTCTTGACAACAATACTGTAGCTTTGAAGGCGATACCTTGTGATGTAAGTCATGTAGATAATGCAATAATGATACTGTAGCCGTTTTGCAAATAGCTTCTGTATCAGCTGCCACTAAAAGATCGTCAACGTATTGAATCAAAGCTGCACCCGCTGGTAAAACAAAGGCATCAAGCTGACCTTTAAGTGCTTGGCTGTAGATTGACGGACTCTCACAGTAGCCCTGTGGAGCGCGTTTTAGCCTAAAACTGCGACCACCTAATGAGAATCCGAATAGGTCTCTGCTTTCCTCTGCAATCGGAATGCTAAAGAAAGCATTCTTTAGATCGATTACCGTGAACCAGGAGGCAGATGCCGGAATCATTGTTAGTAAGACTGTAATGTCGGGAACCACAGGAAATTGTGGAACCACTATTTTGTTCACCTCTCTTAAATCTATTACGAAACGATACACAGGAGGTTTAGTTGGGTCAGTTCGTTTCAGAAATGGCAATACAGGGCTATTACACACGTTTCCACGAGTTTCTTCCACAACACCTTTTCCAATGAGATCATGAACGATTTCTAACAGCGCTCGTTCGCCCTCAAGAGAAATACGATATTGAGGTAAACGCGGTAATCGCGCATTTGGTTTCAATTGAATCACATAGGGTGGAATGTCTAACAGGCCCACATCATTGGGACCTGTAGCCCATAAGGACGCAGGGAGGGAACTCAATTCAGGTGGGAATTTATCGACCGACAAATACATGGGAGAGATCACTCTCCGTCCCAACGTAAGCTCCACCCCTTCGGGGGAACAATACAATGTTGCATATAGTCGTTTCAACAAATCCAGGCCCAAAAGATTCTCACCACAACCTGTAGATAGAATCAGTGGAGCCGTTAGCTCACGAGGTCCAATCATAAGAGGCAAAGGACTAGAGACTGGGTTACTAACAGGGGCGCCAGAGAATCCAACGGAAACGTTCGTTAAGCCAGACAAAGGTGCGCCAGGGAGTTTTGAATGCATGATGGAACTTTTCGTCGCACCAGTGTCTAACAGAAAAGGCTCAACTACACCCGATGTAGCCACTGCAACGTAAGGCCCACTCTGATCGACCGGAACTGACACTACTCCCTCTCTTTGTCGTTGGCTGTCCTAGTAATGGTCATTTACAACAGTCTCATGCTCTAAGTAATAATTGGCCACATTATACTGTGCAGATCGAACTGACCCTGCATTTCGCTGGTCAAAACAATTATTTGCATCTGATTGATTTTGATAACGATCACTCTGATTGTGGGATGAACCACGACCTCTACCTCGTCATGCCTGTTGGGGACCACTACCACGATTTCCTCGTGCTGACACACCATTTAGGCGGTCCCGTAAGGCAAGACAATCATATTTTAGGTGTCCCTCTTTCTTACAATATGCGCACTGATTATACCCAAGGGAAGATCTATAATCAAAGTTATCAGAACGCGGCTGTGTCCTATCGGGCTGTGCTCGTGGTCGATACTGCTGTTGTGAATCAGTTTGGTTTGATCGTGGAGGGTATGCTTGCTGTAACAAAACCTTCGTTTTTAGCTCCTTCGTTTTCTTCTCTACACGATCACTTTCTTCCTTTTCCCTATTCTCATAATACTGGGCCGTTGCTAGTATTTGCGCAGGGGTTGAAACTGCCCACGCACTTTCTGAATTCTTCAATTTGTTGCTTAATTCAGGCAACAAATTCGACACAAATTTGTCAACAAATAACCGCTGGCCTCCCTCGGTGCCCATGTCCTGACCACTGTGGTCGACAAACGCTTCCTCAAACCTTGTAAAGAAATCCGAGACACTCTCGTCTTTCTTTTGCTTACAAGCTGATAACTTATCCCAGTTCACCTTCATCGCTGGCATGAGAGTTTTCATGAGCGTAATTATTTTCTGCGGCAAGTCTAAGATTAGCTGGTCGGGCTTAGCCTCACCAACTTGTAATGCATCAGCCGCTAGCAGTGCAGCCCAATCACCCCCTAATTCAACTGCGTGGTTGGCTTGATGAATTTTGGCCCAAACTGGTTGCGGTACAACATTGCCAAACAACATGTCGATGTCGGCAAGGTTCATAATAGAAGCTTCCACCAGTTGTGATAACTCTTTATAATAACCAGCCGGATTTTTACGCGGATCGGGTAAGGATTGTTTCACTTGCAAAACTTCCGATCGTTTCCATGGAAGATGTATCCATACCCTTCGAAAATGCGGTAGAACCACAGGGTTTGCATTAGGATCACCAGGCACCCACAGTGGCGGAACCTCTCTCATAGGATACTGACCAGGAGCCGCTTTCCAATTCTCAGTGGTATCATCTGAGGACACCCGAGAATGTGCTGTGGATCTGAACGCTAATAAGCGTTCCACGGCACGTCGTACATCGTCTCCTATAATCATACCGTTCAAAAAGTGATTCTGAAGTTCAATTATGTCGGACGGTACATTATCTACATCATCATTATACCATTCTTCCCTCAAAAAGTTACACATCTCCTCAAACACGAATCTCTGCGTAGGCTCATTAAACTGAGAAAATGTATCAAAGACCACACGAGGAGTGTAATTAGCAGGATGTCTTATCCACCTATGTGCCATGGTTATTAATGTCTCTTTCTCCCTCCCACTAGGGATCTGACTCCGTCTCTGAGGAGTTTCAGATGAATCAGACGAAAATAACGGACCAGAAAGAGGTGAATAAAGGGTAGCAACAGAGTTAGGAACACGCTTACGAACAGAAGGAGAAAGAAAAACAGGGGCAACAACACTGGAGGTGAAGGAAGGCATAGTAGGAACGGACAAGGTAATCGGAGTAGCAGAAACAACAGTCTGCGAAGGTACAGGTACAGGAGCAGTAGGAACAAGGACAGGTGGTGAAACAAACGTAGGGTTAACAACAAGGGGAACTACAGGAGGAATAACAGGAGCAGCTACAGGAGCAGTAGCACCCTGTACATAAGGAGGTGGTGATTTCATCAAATATGACAACAATGAATCCTCCTTCAAATCTTCTTCTTTCTTTTCTAGATTATTCGGTAAAACCGGGTAACATTTATCTATTTTCATATGATGCAATCTAGTAGAGATTTCCATTTCTTTTTCTTCTTTTTCCTGTTTACATTCTCGTATAGTTTGCATTATCGGAACAAACCCTTGCTTTTGATCCTTTTTAAGTTGTTTGATTTCTTTCTGCTTGGCCTCTTTACGCCATATCCGAAAGGAATCAAACATAGCTGGCCTAGCTTTCTTTAAAAATAATTTAGCCTCAAGATTATCTAAAATTGAAAGTTCAAAAGTTCCATGTGGTGGCCACCTAAGGTCACCGTCTTTCTTTGTATAGCGGACCCAGTAATCATTATATATTATAGGACCCACCCCATGTCGACTATAAAGATCATGTATCGGAGTTCCAACTGGAGGTATCGGACACGAGTCCTCCAACCGGGAATCCATTGCGCAACATTGGAAAATACTAAACAAACCACTATGGCTAGGCATCGTGCACACTAACCTAGTATCAAACTTCAAGGGTTACCGAAGTAATTAAACCTCGTGTAAGTCAAAAACCCTCGGTTTTTGGCAATTGCAACTGTCAAATAATACTAAGGACCAATACTAAGAACCACAAATGCAATGGAACCATGCAATACAACAAAGCCTTAAGGCTATCACAAAGCTCGGAGAGCTAACCACAAAGCCTGAGGAGGCTATTACAAAGCTCGGTGAGCTATTACAACAAAGCCTTAAAGGCTAACAACGAAGCTTTCAAGAAGCTAGAACCACCACTAAGGACTGGGAGCGACCCACAAAATACTTAACTCAGAACTTCAATGGCGTCACCAGGAAGGCCCGTCTGTCGTCTCGCTTGTACGTAAGGTCTACGCCGGGCGTCGAAGACAGGTCGACAGTCAGGGCATTGGTCCGTCGCAGCCGTCAGGAGGCGGGAATCTTCGCAGGGAAAAACTTCGGGCCACTTATTTCGACAACAGGATCGATGAAGCGGGGTGCACCTTCCCTCGGAGATTTCACACGAAGTTCCTCACGATCATCAGGCTTTGGACCGGTACCGCTGAAGTCGCCCCACGTTGGGCGCCAACTGAAGGACTGGACTTTTAACAGTACCAGCGGTGCCAGGGAACAACACCTATAACCTTCATGGGATACCTGTTTCGGCGCACAAATTACAGAGACACGGGAAACTTCCTTCGGCGTCAAAGATCAGCGTTTATTACTGCAGGGAGGCAAAAGTCACAAGAAGTACAACAGTGTGTAGGTTCTGAGAGTCTGCTTCAAATTGAGGTTGTAGGTCGCTCTCTTTTATACAGAATGTTGCCATTGTATGACATGTGGTCAAAAGATTACAATCCAGTTCTCACAGTAAACTTCAAAGAGGTCGCTTTCATGTGTTCAGAATCCCGGAATATAATTACAATAGCAATGCCGGTTCCCAACTGTAAAAGTACATCTTCCCACCATTAGGCATACCTATTTAGAGTTGTAAATGACAAAGAAGAAGAGACAAGAGCAGCTGCAAGGAAGTCAGACACGTGTAGAGAAAAGAGTGTGGGGGTAATATCGGAAGCATGATCGTAGGATCAAAGAGTTGGATCCATCGCCTGCAAGGCTGTCACAATAAGCCGGCACGACCAGATTACCCTCAAGCTGAGCCATTTGCCTTTGCTGTGTCATTCCTCTGGCCATAAAGATGCATGAAAGGAATATGCGTCTTCCGCAAGGCTTGGGAACTAGAGGGTCAGGGGGCGAACAGTTATCTGCTCGCTGACTACGTGAGGGCAAGAAACAAAATGGATGCCGTATCTAAAATGGAACCCGAGGGTTCAGATGAAGAACGCGTAATAATAGACGAACCCTGGCAGGTAGCGTAGCGAAATTTCGCACACTTGCCGAACTCGTCATTTACGGTTCGTAGATACCAAACTTGTCCATATTCGGCAATGCCCAGAACATCGTAATAATTTTTACGGAACCTCAACTTTGGATGCGTTTTTAACTAAGGCTGTCTCGACACTGGAGCTTGAAATCTCAGTTGCCGAGAGCTGTTTGTTGTCAGAGTTCCAACAAAACAAGCGCTCATCTCTGGGTTCAATAATACAGATAACCTCCCCCCTAAACAAACTAAACAAAGTACACAGAGTAATGAGAATACTCCTATTACAGATATTAGTATCCCATTATTACTCCAGGACAACTTACAATCACCATCTCAAGAGCCAACTAGGAGGGAGTACCGCAACGTCGTTAATTTGGACCCCTCCTTGGACTTTTCCCTTGAGGAGCCCTCATTGCTACAGCTGCCTAACCCCACCCCGTGAACAAAAAGAGTAAATCTCCACAAAAACTATTAGGGCAAGGAGCACCATTGAAGAGGAAGAGAGGGGGAAACTCTCACCGGGGCAGGCGAACTAAAGCACCTAGAACTTGCATAAGTCCCCCCACTGATCCAACCATGTCAGGAAATCAGAAAAATTTGCACCCAGTTGACCCAAACTTTCAGGGAACAAAGAATCCGCCCAAATCCAAAACCATCGAACCCGCCCCTAAGCAGTGTACAGTGGAGAATATAGAACATCTAGTTAGATCCTTACTTCTTCCATTATTTGAGAGGGTAAAAAGGATGGGAGACCAACTGAATACCTTAGAGGAAGTAACCATATTAAATACTAAACTCCTAAAGGATCTAGCAGCCCATAAACCTAACCACACGTGCGGTGGGCAGAAGCCCAACAGCAATCCTACCACAGGCGATACTCCATCCTGCTCTAAAAAGCCTAGCAAGGTGGCTGAGAAAGAAGTAACAGGGGCCAAGGAGAAAAGGATTAGAGGACCAGCCAGCTACACTCCCAAACCACAACCACTCATTAATGATGTAACCTCCGACAAGACCCACCCCTTAGATAAGGCCACAAAAAGAATAGGATGTCACATAGACTTGCCTCCAGAGGCGGCCCCATACGTCATAGTGCTTACGGGGGTCTCAGAGCTCACAGAAGGGAAGAGGGAAGGCTACTTAGAATTAAAGAACAAAGTAGTCCACTGGCTCAGACACAATAGGCCACTCCCCACCAACATAGATGGAGAAATAGCGCACGTGAGGAAACTAGCTTGGGTGGGACTGAGACCCAAAGACATTAATGGGGACGTACTTATTATTAATTTTAGAGATCGGAGGGTGGTAACGCATATCGCTGATTGGTATCTGGAGCGGGGAGGTAGAGGCATATTGTCTCGAGTGCTGAGCTACTTTTATCCTCAGTCTTTGATGACTCCTTATGGTCCCCGTGTTTTTTTCTACTAAATCTAAACATACTGCCCATGCTCCTCATCCTATGAACATAAACCAACAGAGACTTACTTATCCTGTATTCAGACACGTAGAAAGGCCCATTAACCACCGGGGTGACAGTATACAGCAACTCCCTAACACCCCTTATTCGCCAATTCCTTTGGCCAACTGTTATAACGTTTTTTCGGGGTTGGATGATCTAGATTGACATCTGAATACCATTTTGGCGGAGTATCCATTAAAATCTGTTACTCCGCCGTCCACAGCGTCCACAGTGTCAAATCAGCAAATGAGGAATGTAGCGCTGAAGTTGGAAGAGGAATCAAAGTACTTAAACGATGTTGCCGGGAAGAAGGCAGTAGCAGTTAGACACCAACAGAGAGTGACTCCAGCAGTTGATATGCTCATGGCTCCACAATTTTTATTAGAACCCCAGGCCCCAACGGCCCCTTTTTCACCTAAGGGAGACAGAGAAAGCCTTACCCGAGAGAACATACGCCTTAAGCGGATGGATTCTACTCACAGCCTTCTCTCGTGGAACGTCGCTGGTTTGGCAAGTAAAGTGTCCCAGCAACCCTGGTTAGACGTTGTCACTGAACACAGTACAATCCGCTTACAGGAAACCTGGTCCATAGAGGAACTACACATAATTAGATTCCAAACTTTTCATACCCCAGCTATGGCAAGCGTACAGGGATGAAACAGAGGGGGTTTGAGCACATATGTCTCCCCAACAGGGAACATTAAAGTACTCAAGTTTCTGACCACCGATTTCTATCACATCCTGATCATTAATTGGGGCCATTTAAACAATATGATCATAGTAAATTTTTACAATGTGTCACCTCACATGATAGAGATCATAATTAATAAGCTCTTGTCTAGCTTAACTACTCTTAAGGATCAGTCGGTAGGAGAGAAGGTTATGATCTGGGTGGGGAATTTTAACTGTACTATCTGCCCTCACTGCTCCACAGGCATTTGCGGCCTAACTGAGCATAGGGAAGATAGTCCCACTCACTTCACCCACACGAAACTTGGCAGTACCCTTAATAATATCCTCTTTCATTTTAATCTGTCCTTTGTAAATGAGCTATGTAGCCCGAGTATTTTGTTCCAGCCAACTTTTAATGGGAGGGGGAGGAATTCTATAATTGACTTCACACTAATATCCACAGCCCATGCTGGGTTAATAGTAACTTGGGAAACGGGTCAGGCCCTGTTTAGCGACCACTACCCTATATCCTTTACATTAAAAATCAAAGGGCATAGACGAACCGTAGAGGATAATTCACTTTATATACCAAAGATTAAATTGGCATCCAAAAATGGCTATACAATTAAATGGGATAAGGTGGAGCAACTAGGTTTTCTGAGAAAATTACTCTCGATATCCTTTGAAGATATGTCCACTTGCCTGGCACAAGATGAGGACCCAGAAAAAGTTATGGCCTACTTTTCTAAAATACAAGTTACCGCAAAAACCCTACTGACCAGAGAACACCAGGCTGAGCCAAATAAAGCTCACAGGTGGTTTGACCGCAAGTGTACTAAAGCATTAACAGCCCGTAAAAAGATTCTGCAGGCAATACCAAGAAACCCTGAGCTTATTCGGCAAGCCAGAAAGACGTATATAAAGACGATTAAGACCAGAAAAGCCAGGTTGAAGAGAGAAGCTTGGGTGGCCTTACAAGAGGCATTGCACAGTAGAGATAACACGGCCTTTTGGAAGGTGGCAAATGCCCCCTACTTACAAAGTCAAGAGGCTGATTTCATAGATATAGCGATAACTGGGGATACCTGGGTGACTCACTTGAAACATCTTTATGATAGAGCCACTCCTGGCGACACCGTGAATGCCCCCAGCAACAGGACGGCTAGTCTTAATGACTGTAACCAACCTAGCCCATTTCCCCTTGTAATAACTTTTAGCTGCAAGGAGGTGACCAAAGCTATAAAAGATAGTCCATCCGGCAAGGCACCAGGCCCGGACGGCGTCCCGATCGACGTTTATAAGGCCGAGTTAGACCTTTGGGCCCCCATGATTACGAACGTGTTAAACCAGGCTAATCAGCATGGCTTTATATCCTCCTGGCCTGATGCCACAGTCGTCCCCATCTGGGACAGGAACGACCCCACCTGCTACCGGCCAATCTCACTCTTGGACGCATTGATTAAGGTGGCAGGCCGGATCATCCTAAACAGGATCCAAATCTGGGGGGAGGAAAACCATGTCATCTCAAACCTACAGTATGGTTTCAGATCAGGCAAACGGACCATGAAACAGTGTTTAAACTTGGCCCTCCTTAACTCTAAATATACCCAGGCAAAGAGCGGAAAACCTTTCATCACCTTTATTGATTTAAGCTCCGCTTTTGACTGCGTAGATCATGAATTATTATGGGAAACACTCAGTGATTTGGGCATTGATAGTCAAATTCTGGCCTTTATTAAAGAACTATACAGGGGTGCAGGAGCAAGGGTGAGGTACGGCCATATGGGGGAGTGCTCAGACAAATTCCCTATACAGAGGGGGGTCAGACAGGGGTGCATTTTAGCACCCCTATTATTCACCCTATATGTCAATTTCATCTGACAATATCTCAGGGACTCACAGCATGATTACCCCATTATTAGCGGGTCTCCAGTACCAATATTATTATACGCCGACGACGCTGCTTTAATGTCGCGGACTAGATTAGGACTACAGAGGACCATGGATAAATTCACAATTTTTATGAGGGACAGAGGCCTAAGAGTTAACATATGAAAAACCTATACAATGTCCTGTGGGCAAGGGACAAAGAGGGTGCCCTGACCAATTTTTCTCGATGGTAAGAGAATTGAAACCATGGATAGGTTGTCTTACCTAGGCGTAAACTTCGACAGGAGGGGAAGTTGGCAAGCAGCAGTGACCACTAGATAATTAGCTTTTACACGCACCATTGGAGCCTTGAGTAATTTCACGGCCAAATTAGGGGGAAACCAGCTAAAGAACTAATACACATTTACAAAGCTAAATGTGTTTCAACAGCTACATACGGTGCTGGTCTGTGGGGGACGGAAAACACTCAGACGATACAGCACTGCGAAAATCAGTTTATTTGCCATCTATTGGGCGTTCCCAAATCTACTACCACGTACATGCTACACATAGAAGCTGGTCTCCCATACATCTCAGACATCATAAGGATTTCCCCCATACTTCTCTGGCACAAGGTTTGGGTTACACGTAGTATGGAGGTGGTATCGAGAGGCTCGCTGAAAAAGATGGTTCTTGACCACTTAGCGAGTGCTAGGTGGCGTTTTGAAAAAGGGAAAAAAACATCCTTAGATATCAGCAAATTACCTCTCATCAGGGGCTACAAAAGTATCTTTTTCTGTGTCAAGCCCCTACGCTCGTATGCTGTTGACTCGCTTTAGGCTTGGCACTTTTTTTCGTCTGATTACTTTCACCCTTTGTCACAATTGGTCCATGGAAAACCTCGTATGCCCCTGTGACGACACTTCCTACCAATCGAACATCCATTGTGTGCTGTTTTGTAAATTGTATCATCCACCTCGAAGGGCTTTTTTGTTACCTGGGCATGGGGGATTCGAACTTGTACATTAGCCTTTGTCAAGCTGCAACAGTTAGAAGAAGATCATGTCATTCATGCAGTATCCAGCTTTTTGAAACTTGCGATTAAATTTCGGAACACAATGTGATGTTTTAGTAATATAACCTGTCTTAATTGTATAAATGTTTTTAAGCGATTCGCAGGTGATATGGGTCTTCCATAAACTATATGAATTTATACTTTTAACTGCGACATTCTTGACATTAAGGATCTTTGATCAAGTTTTTATCGATTGTGTACATTGTAAAATGTGTTTTATATTATGCGCTTTTATGATTTTGATTTTTGAAATAGAATAAAGCTTGTTTGAACCTGAACCTGAAATATTCATTTGTAGTATTTTTTGCTTGGGCCTCCTCCTTTTTCTTTGCCCATCTATCTTTCCATTTGTCTAAATCACCCCAATTTTGCAACAACGATAGTAACTCCTTGATCTGCACTTTACGTCCTGACACATTCATGTTTTCTAAATCTTTGTCAGAAAATTCAGCTCGGTAAGGTTTCTGTAAAACTTTAGATTTTCCAATATCAATTCCCATTTCAGAAGCCAAACATTTAGAGTGTTTAACCTAATTTAATCACTGACTCAAATTCACTTGCTTGATCATCAACTATTAAGGATTCTTTTCTATATTGCACTACAGGTGTAGTCAAAACAGGAGGTTTGGGAGAGGACTGTTTTTCACCATATAATGGAACAACGGGACCTATGGTTACCGGAATGGTCAAGGCTTCAGGACTCATATTTAACTTTGAAATTTTCTGAATTAATTAATTTCTCTGTTTATTTATGGCTTCTCTTTACCTTTTCTGTAGCACTTTTTCGAACGAGGTTTCATGCACTACTTGCGGAACTAAAGGTGGTTTTAAGAACGGGGCGCTAAGGTTAACTCTTTTTGCTTCTTCATTGTAAGGTGGCTGACTTTTCATTAACAAATCCTCCAAATAGTCATCGTCTGATTCACCACTAATCAGTACGTACAGGGTATAATCCTTCTACTAACATAGACTGTCTCCATTTCTTCATTTGTTTATCTCTTGTCTCTTTTGGAAATCTAGGATAAAATGTACTCCAATTTCTGTTGCTTCTGGGCCTATCAGGCTCGAAAGCCTCAGTCTCCCATTCCTCTAATGCTTTGTACTGAGTTAATCAAGGTCTGGGATCTAATTAATTCATGAGTGTTCTCAAATTGTACGAAACTCTACCATTAAAGGTACCATATTCTGGAGATGCCAAAACACCGTCATCTTTTGTGTACTCTTTCCAATTCTCTAACCACACACAGTTGTGGTAGCCCCTTTCTACCATCATATATGATGCAGGGGTACTTGGTGGAGGAATAATAATCCCGTCTCGAGTTTTAATTGTTTTTGTCCTTTTTCAAGAAATTCTTAATTATTTTAAATAGCGACATTTTTCTCTCTCCTCCGTACATGATATAAGGTCTTCCCCTTATGTAGTGCTCGTGCTCAAAACCTAAGGACCTCCTATTAGGTCTATCTCCTATAACTGTTGGATCTAAATTCCACATATTATTTGCACCAATAAATTGAATATGAAGCTACACTCAATTATTTACTAAATGCTTCACCAATACCAGCGCGTTTTTTATTTTCGAGAACCAATCAGTTTTCAGAATTCAAATAACTCTTTACCAATGATTGCGCTGCTTTTCTTGTGAGACAAGTTTACCACGCTCCTGCACTCACCCCTCCTTTACAATTAACTCAGCTACACACCCGCTGTCTCAACCAATAACAGTGCGGCTCTGAGTGATGTCAGCGCAGCTCCGCAACTGACTCCCTCTTTTACAAGGTAATACGAGAACTTACTTCTTTTCACCCTAAATGTAATATGTATTAATTAACAACGTAAAAACATTTGCCACTGTGCCTAAGTGACTAAAATCAAAGGAAAGATGATTCTTTTACTGCGAGTAAATCCCTTCCGCTTACTCTTCATACACTGCTAGTAGATCCCCTCCGCCTACTCTTCATACAAGCATTAGAGAACCTGCTACTCCCTCGGGCTTACCCTTTCTAGGTGATATAAGGCCAAAGTTTCACCAGTGAACTCCTTTGCTATCATTTATTCACACATTTATACAAACAATTCCCTAATCAGTGCTTCCAGTTTTACCTAACCATGCACTTACTTCCTTAGGCAAGTGACCTCAATGCAAAGTGGCTTCCATTTACCACCCACTATTCTGTCCCCGGGGATTCCAAAACAAACATAGAACAATACAAACAGGTTTTGGTTAATACATAAAATCAATGCAATTTCAAAAATAATCAATACACAACTGACTACCTATCTTAACTAAACCCTAACCATACTACTGCTACCAAAAAAAATACTGATAGAGCGCGGATTTACCTGCCTAGAATTTTACCATACTCACCCATAAAATCTACACACTTTGAACAGGTAAACCTATGCTATACCTGTTAAGGGTTCACATGCTGCAATCTCTTAACCCGATTTATTGCGCCAAATAATTGTAAGCACCTTTTTGTGAATATTTGTGAGTAATGATATTTTTGAGTTCTGTGACATAGTATCATTTGATTCAGTTGTTAAACTCTGGGGGTTAACATCTTTAGAGCAATGTTTGTATCAGTAGTCATTTTTTGTAGCTAGCAATGTTTGTTTCTTGTATCTCGACATTATCTCCTCGGCGTCATCTCACATGTATATACTGTAAAAACGGATTAATTATCCCACGTGAGGTAGACGCATAAGTCTATGCACATGGCACACCAAGGCTATAAAAACCCAGCTCGTAAAGGCTGCAACGCTTCGCTTCTCGCTAAAGCGTCACGCGAGTGTTCCTACCTTGCTGTTCCGATTCCTGCCTGCCTAGTTCTCCCGATCTCCGCCTTATTGGTTCCTTTTGGAGTCCAAACCCTGCCTGTTCCAGTTTGTCAGCCCCGCTCCAGCTTTAACTCTCGCTCCCCGTTTTCACTTACCTGCATCCCGGCTTCCTCTTCGGATCCTCGGAGAGGGCTGCCTTTCTTCTTCCGGATTTCCGGTCCGGATTCTCCCCTGAAGACTTCTGGTTCCTGCATCTGAAAAAAGTAAGAGAGTTTGGTTACTTAGCTGCGGACAAACAATCGTCCACGGACTTGGACATTGCTTTGAAAAGCATTTGCCAAAGCAACATTGTTTCCTTAAAGCATTGGTAAAACCAATTGGAAAGATCAAAAACTACGGCGCATAAAAACATTGACAAAGACAATATGTACAGAGCAATCCTGTTGAAATAAACTATTTAAATAATCAGAAAGCATTGATAAGGACAACATTGTGATACTTGAGAAAACGTAGTAATTGTCTAAAACTGAGAACTTGAGAACCTGGAGTTGTAACAAATGCAAACAGGTTGAGAATAATACATGTGCAAATGTAATAAGGTATAGGACTCCATTTGAGAGTATTGGATAGTTCTTATGGTTTTTTTTGTTCTTTCTTTTGTATCATTTCAAAACCCATTTAAGGAATTCAGCATACAGTTGTAAGGTAGGATTACCAAGTTCAGATGTGTTTAAATAAATCACAGCTAATCTACTAACCAGCTAATCACGTTGTATATAAGGAAACATTTCTGGTTATATATTCTTGTATTCAATGTCACTTAAAGGCACTCCTAATCAAGAGTTGAGTGAACCAGAGCAGCCTGACAACTGTAGGAGTGTTGGTATGGGCTTAAAAGAAATGTGGTATGTAATATTGAATTAAGAGTGATATATACTTGGTCTCATCGTATATGTATATTCATGTTTACTAGATACTGATGTTTATTTAGAGAAAGAGTTTCCCGTTTGGCAGAATAATCACAAGAAGCCCAGAACACTTCATTCAGAGAAACTTCACCTGGAACCCTCAAGAAGAAGGCCCAGTGTTTTTGTCTTGTTTCTCGCTCCACTTCCCCTTTCCCTTGGGGATTAATCAGTTTGTGTCAAGTGTTACCATCCTTGCTAACTGGTTAATTCGCGAAGGAGTTGGGAGTTTTGCATCATCAAGAAGAAAACAATTGGAACCTCGTGAGTGATCGCGCAACAATACCAGGGATTTTAATTAACCTTTTAGGACCTATACCATTTGACTAGCCAATCCTTGTCAGCGTTACCTAGAGTCCTAAGGGATCAAGGGAGTTAGCATAATAGGTAGAAAACAATCATTTGCACTCATAAAATAACCACAGACTCTGGAAAGATTTAAATGCTTCCCCAGTGTTGGTTGTGAGGAGACAGTGGGGAGAGACAAGAGCAGCGATTTATCTCAATATCGGCGGAAATATCGTTTATTGCAGCACCCGTGCTACAGATTCTAAAATCGGAACTGAAGCGGAACAAGGTGTTACCTAAATGATCATCTAAAACGCTTGTGCTACCCGTGATCATTGCGATGATGACGATCCATGATCGGGGAACAAGATGGCGGCTGCCGGGCTGGGTTGAGCGGCAGACTCTGTTACTGCCCGAGAGAAATGCCGCTTGAGGGCTGGAGCCCTTGTTATAGCTAGCAGCGCTGGAGGGGAGGCCGGGACTAAGCGCGACGATCGAGGCAGCCGCGGGACTTCTACCGGCAGCTTACTTTGGGCTACATTGTGCCGAGGCTCGCCTGCCTGACCCTAAGATGGCGGCCCGCTACAGACATCGGAGCTGCTACTCTCCCGGCGGACTCAAAAGCTCATGCCCCGCTCTTGCCAGACATTGCCTAGTGGGCCTACGACCTGGCGGTGCTTACCTGGCCCAGCGGCAGCTAACTCTGAATATTGCACCTTTCCCTGCCACATGCCGGTTGGTCTGTATACTTTGAGCTGGTCACAAAATGGAGTCACTCGTTCCAAGTGAGGGGCCTTCATCTACTCTTGCCCTCCCACGATGAGACCGGCAGATACTGAGGTTGGTGTCTGCCTCTACCTACCGATGCACATAATGCAAACCAGTCTATTAGAATCGGACTGTCCAGCGTCGCACCCCTCCTGGGACAACTCACACAGCGCACTCCTTGTCATCTTCTACCCACCATTTTGGGACTCTCAGTAGCCTGCAAACATGCTGCGTTTCAGTGGCCTCGGCCCCACTCACTGCCAAACGAACCTTGTGGCCGCCCACAGGGCAACGAGGGAGGACCCCCTGGGCCGGTCCACATGCCGCCCAAGAAGGGGACGATCAGAAGGGTCTGCAAGGGACCCCGCTCAGCGGTACCGCACGGAGAACTCCATTATGGCCCCTGTGAAGAAACGGACCTGCTTTTTGAATGCCTCGCAGCAGATCCATGGGAACTTTTACCGAACTGCCTACCCCCTAACCCTCCCTGCTCTACTCCTCTCCTCTTTCCGGCTACTAACCTTTGCCCTCACCTGTCCTTGCCCTAGTCCCCACCCTGTTTGCCTGTGAAATTCACCGTCATTTGAGAGCTAGCTATTTTGTCTGATGCCCGATGGAGCTACCTGGTTTAGCTATAGGGGAGACAGGTCAGGGATTCCCTCCTTCCACAACCTTGCGTAGCCAAGGTAGAAGGAGACTGAAATGGCTTGATAGAGTGTGGGAAACCAATGTCTTCAGGCTGGGTTGGGACAGAGTCCATCAGATGTTGGGCGATCTTTACATGTGACTTTTGCTGTGGCCCAAATAACAGTTTTGTGAGACACCAGCATGTTGAGGACAGTGCCATTTTGCACCACTATGCATATCTTATTCACAAACCATCCATTTAAGTTTTCTTTTGATGTGTGTTTGCCATTATGGCAATGAGCCGCTATCTCCTTGTGTTACCTTCCTCCTCTGTTCTCAGTTCTCTCTTGGTTTGACCTCTTCTGCTTTTCCTGAGGTGCTACTTCTCTGTAATCATTTGCTGCTCTTACATATCATCAGAATGTAAGTGCTGTGGCCTGCCTCATCCATTGTACTAGTCGTGACTCTGCCCACACCCAGAACTCTGTGGAATCTTGCCGAGTTTTTCAGTAACTCAAAGAAATTCAGCAGAGGGAAACTCTGCGAGATTCTCTCAGACCTAACTCAGACTTGTACTCAGGTTATATGGAAGGCATAGAAAGTGCAAACCAATGCTTTTTGTTATTAAACTAGAATTGCCTGCAATAAATGATTCTGTTCTCATTAAAACGGTTTGATATGTATGTATATCATGCATGTTTTCCAGTGCCAAGAGACATCCAAATATGTATTAACTTAATTAGAGGACAGAGGTATGAAAACATCTCTCATAGATTGGTGGAGGTCCTGACTGGCCTAATTCATGTTTCTCCAAAGAAATAATAGAGACATGAGGGTGCTTTCATCGATAATTAGTAGGACTGGTACGACCCTATTTCTGGCCTTTGTGGAATGCCACCAGATAGGTCATGTTGCTCTTATACAGGAAACTTCAAAAATATCCTTGATATTGTTGGTAGTAAACTCCCACATGCCAGGGAGTTGTTAGATTTGCATTTTGTGAAGGTATCCCACTTTATAGTCGCATTAACATTATCTATATTCCACATTCTGCAGGTGAAATGAGTCTATAACAAGGGAGTAGAGAAAAAGTGTGACATAACTTTTGCCACTAGGTAGCAAAGGGATTGCTGTCTCACGAGCTAACTCTAGTAAACTCGAAATCAGTACTCCCTTGCCAGACAAAGCACCATTAAGTTGGATTTGAGAGGATCTAGATACATGGATCTAGTAAAGCCTCAGATAAAGAAAGAGCCTTGCCATACTGTGAGGCATATCGTCAAGGAGCTATCGCCGAGGTAACGGCACATTATCGTAGGCAAAGTCGCGATAAATTTATCGCCCCATTCACAATCTTGTGCAAACAGCCCATAGCACCAGTTTACATGTGATAGCAGCAAC
Source organism: Lissotriton helveticus (assembly GCF_964261635.1). NCBI lineage: Eukaryota > Metazoa > Chordata > Amphibia > Caudata > Salamandridae > Lissotriton > Lissotriton helveticus. The sequence continues at coordinate 344,549,739 of NC_136067.1, read as the reverse complement.
AAAAAACATCGCCACAGATGACCCCGCAACTATCGCCACAGATGACCCCGCAACTATCGCTAATGAGATGCAGAGTAGGCGTTCCCGTACAAAAAGCCGTGACAACACCACTCCCCACCATTCTCAACGACCAGCCAGATCGGCGATAAGATCACAAAACATGCCATAAGGTGCATTAGCAGCAGGAAATTAACATCTGCTCTGACCTGGTGTAAAGTCGGACCACAGCCTGCACCACAAACGGTAGCCAAGGCCAGAGCCACACCTGTAGAACAACAGATGCCATGGAGCCACTGATTACGCAGCCCGGATACCCAAGAGGGCCACAACACCCACCGCTACCACCCCCAGTGTGCAGTACACCTGGTACACCTGGTCCCACATCTGAGACAGACCCGTCATCTGAAACAGATTGAAGAAACGTGAATGGCAAAGTACATACAATTGCACGCAACATCATCGCCTGTCTGCCCCCCCCACAACCCCCCCCACAACCCAGCGGTGCATGCCAGCCCCTGCGCACCCAGGCCTCACTGCTCACCTTCCGCCACTGGCGTGTAGAAATGAGGGTCCACCACTTGCCGGTGGAAGTCCCAAGCCCGGGGCCCGCAGACATGTCACCCTTCACACCATGCAGCTCCACGGGCCCCCAGGTCTCACATTTGGTGCTGGGTCTTGATTTTTCCATGGGCGAAGGAGATACCAGTGCACCCAACATCATCGCAGGCTGAACACCCGCTCAGCCTAATAGGTGCCACTAACTCTGTGATCCAGGAGGTGACGCCACGTGGCGGTAGGGCAGCGCTGCCTGCTGGCTCAGGTCTACACTGCGGTCCAGCAGGGCACACAAAACCTGAGCCGTCTGGACTGCCGGGACAGGGCATCATCGCAGGCTGCACACTCCGCTAGCCCCTACCTCAGTGCACCGAAAGTCACCGTCCCATGGTGGTGGGCCTGTGCCTGCCCCAGTGTATCTGGTGACACCAGGTCTGTGCCCTGCTAGTCATGGACCCTCTATGATTGGGTATTGTGGTGCGAACGCCATCATGTCACCTCTGGGCCTGCAAATGTGATGTCGCAGGCCCTGGGCCCCCATGCCTACATGCACGCCATGAGGATACACCCCGAGAGAGGTTGGAAATGGCGTTGTGCACGTGCACCCAGCCTTTTTATTGGCCGGGTCACATGTGCTGTGACGCGTGTGCTTGATGAGTGTGGTGTGCGTGTATACCAGCCATGAGGGAGTGGCTGTGGCATTCTGACAACTAGACCTGTGAGAAGCATATCACTACAGGGGAGTACTGGCACATTTGGCGTTGTTATCCCCTCCTGGAGCGTAAGCGTAGTCGGTTGGCCTGGCATATGCCAGTCCAGTGTAAGGGTTTCGAACAATGACCCTGGGGCTCTGGGCATGGTTCTGTACGGGGCTGGTCAAGGAAGTAACAAATGCATGTGTCGCTATTGTTGTGTCAGCGCCAACCAGACAACATTCTGCAATGGTCACCATGTGACCCAAGTCCAATGACATGAGCCACATGGACATAGGGGGAATTCACTAACCCTACATTCATAAATAGTACCACACATGAAATACCATAGACACAACACATCTGTTTGAGTCGGAATGTTTAATTCAAATTCAATGGAGTGTTGCATCTTGAGCAGTATAGGGCCATGCAAACCCCACTTTACAATGTTGGCCCGTGTAGGGCAAGCCGGAGTCCTTCAGAGAATGACAAGTCCAAAGTAAGTGGAAGGGTTCCGTCCGCAGTCTGATTGCTCTGTCATTGGCGATCACACAGAATATGGCAGTCCATTGAGAGGTCCAAGGTGAGTGTCGCAGAGTGTATCGAGGGACAGTGGAAGGTGATGATGTAGAGGGCAGAACCAAGTTGAAACCGGTTATATGGCAGAGATGAATGCTACTGCGTCCTTCTTACAACTATGGTGCTTTCATCCACCTCTTCGTCCTCTGCTGGTCTATGTGCCTCACATGTGGTGGTGCTGGCGTTTCTCCAGCACTGTGTGGCAGTGACACCTCAGGGGCCAGAGGTGGAATGTTTACCGCACTGTGTGGCACTGACACTTCAGGGGGCGGAGATGTGGATGTGGTGGGAGCAGCAGCAAGCATCAGTACTAGGCCTTGTGGCAGCAATGCCATGAGGATGGCTTTGAGATCATTGAGGAAATGCAGTTTAACAATGTGTTCACATGTGTGTTGTTGCATTGTACATGTTTACATACAGACTGCATGACTGTGTACATCGTGGCTGTTTGGGAGGAGTTGCGTATTTGATGGGGGACAGTGGACATTTCGACAACAGATGTGTGTGTGTTTGTGCTTGTACATTGTCATTTCACATGTCCCTGCAATGCCACTTGTGATTGGCCAGTGTCTACACCCAGTCGGCACCAGTTGTGTCCTGTATTCTGTTGTGTACGTTTTGTGACACATTGTTGTCATTGTTGTGGTGCTCTGGATGCTATGTGTGTGTGTGCTGCATTTTGGGAGAGTGGCCCCTGTTTTTTTTATTTTGCTGTCCCTTATCCCTTTTCTGCAATGTGCCTTTGCCTTTTGTGCTTATCCAGTGCTGAGATGTTGCATACTTGGGTACATTGGTCTCTTGGTGGGAGTTGGGGTCTGGGGCATGGTTTGTGCGCAGATGTGCTCAGCTCAATTGAGCATGTGTGCCTTTGTGGTCATCTCCCCATGTCCCCCAATCCCTGGTCGTTACTCACACTGTTGCTGTTGTGTCCGGTCTTGCTGAGCAGTGTCCGGTCCTGTTGTTTGGCATTTGTTTGTCAGTTTTTTTACTTTTATTGTGATTTTTCCCTCCAGTTGTGTGTGGGTTGCAGGCCTGTTGCTGGTTTTCGCGGATTTTGTTATAGCGATTGGCCTTATCGCAGCTTGTTTTGCATTCGTGTTTTGCATTTTTGCGGTGAGGCGTTGATTTTAAAGCATATCATTATAACAACATATCTCTTCGGGTCTTTTTTTTGTACTATGAGCCTTGAAGGGATCTAGAAAAACTTAGAGGCATATTACCAAGCAATAGCGATAATTATGCTATTGCTTGGTTAGAGACAAAAATGTACCCCTGAGCTGCGGCGATTTTTATCGCAAATAAACCTTGGTATTACCAAGGTTTATCGCAAATGCGATAAAAATCGTCCGCAATGCATGAATATCCCTGAAAAGTCAGCGATATTCATGCATTATCGAGCTAATGCTCTTAGCCATGTTATCCACCTCCCATTGGATAACATGGCTAAGAACTGCTCAGGGCAGGTGTTAGCTTTTGGAGATATTCGCGCTTAGCGCGAATATCTCCATAAGTTGGTAATAGGAGATAGCGATGTTAGCGACTGTTTCCAGTCGCTAACATCTTGGCACGCCCACTTTGCATGTCATTAGTGATAAATATCACTGACATGCAAAGTGGGGCCCAAGATGGTCGCTATCTCCTACTAGCTGTCGCTAACTGGTGTTAGCGACAGCTAGGTGATAGGGAGATAATTTTATCTCCGCTTTCTTGGCTTTTAAAGCCAAAAAAGCAGAGATAAACCCCCTTGATAATATGCCCTTTAGTTCTACATTCAACCAAATCTCATTTGCAATACTCATGTTGTCATTATTCAATCCTATTGGGGATTCTTCCCTTAAGGACTAGAACCCTCACTCACCCTTGGGTGACATGCTTCATCATATGGGTTCCTCCTTACCAGCAAGAAAACCTAGTCTTACTGGGAGCTACAACTTCCCAGATTTTAATGAAGGAGCTCAGAGATGTTTTCTTAGTATGATATGATAGGGAGGATACTATATCCCTTATGTGAGCCAGTGGGGTAAAGAAATTGCAGTGCAGTAGAAAGTGATTAAGCAAATTGTGTCGAAAACAATTTGGTGTATTAAAACTGTCTAGATTGATGCACTAAACGATTTTATTCACGCGCTCAATCTGGCAGGATTAAAAGCAAGGCAAACAAGTAGTATGGATTTAAACTACTTAAGGTCGACATGTTTCAGCCATGTGATCTACAACTAGTATTGGTGGCTTTCTTCAGGACCTATAAAGGATGTGAATTTGCTACTGCTAGTAAGTGTATAATGAACAAAAAAGTGATACATTTTCATATACTAAACCAGTAATCCTGTGGCGTGATACCTGGTAATACCACGTTTATCTGAAAAATGAGAAAAAAGGAAGCATATATATATATATACACACACACATATCCCTTTATATACAGTGCTCTATTTTTGACATAATTCATTGTCAATTGTTATTGAATATCTCAACAGTTATATTCCACTTACCCTCATAGGTAGGAAAATAGACCTCTCCTCAACCTGGCAGGCAGCTCAGGGAAGGAGGCCCCGCACTGTGGAAAAAATAGAAGTAATGAGCTCTTCTAATGTGTGATTTATAGTGCTGTAACAATTAAACATAATTGCTGTAAGCTGCCAGGAAGCACCCAGTCAATACACTGAAGTAGAGAGCTTCCCTATTGAACATTTTGGGAGAAGAATTGATGTATGTAATGGATGTTTAACCATGCTACATCCTTTGGAATTCACCCATAAGCTAGATACGAAAAGGTTTATATAGCCCTTTCTTTTCTATATATTATTGCACCAAAAAAGCTACGTGTCATTCAGTCTTATACCAGCTGTTATAACTCAATACCAGAATGACAGAGCATGAAGGCTAAAAACTTGATCCTATGAATACCAGGTTTAGTGCACAACCCTCTTTTGATAATGTCTCATGGGACTCTAGAATTTTAAAAGTCAAAAGTTGCCAGAAATTATCGAAATATCAAATAAACCTACTCTGTGTTAAAAGCAGAGTTATGCCATAGTATTGAAGGCAGTCATAACCCCCCCGCGTCTAGCTCTGTACCCCTAACCTCTCCGTCGGTACCTCGTTGTAGGTGTAGAGTCTGCCTCAGGAGGTAAGGTACTAGATAGCTGAGTTTGCTTATATAGTAGTGTCTCAATTAACAAACATTGCCTCCTCGAGGTGGTGGGGGCCTTATTTTTGGTGTCTCAGTGTTTGCCTGTTTGAAATAACACAAAGGCATGCGCGATAACGAGATACTACATTCGTGTTTTGTATTTTTGTGGTGTGGCGTTGATTTTAAAGCGTCAGTTGACGCAATATCTGGAGACTATCGCATGGTACCGCCGTGTTGGGAATTCTTGGTTAACAGGCATCATTTTCCCGCGATAGACTGCGATGTTGGAAGTTGTGTTAAGTAACTTTTGCAATGGTTATCACACGAGAATATGCCCCTCTGTTTTTTTATATGTGGTATAGCTGTTGACCAAGCCTTAGAGTAATGAGTATTCTCTATACCGCTTTGAAATTAACTTGCCTGCTCCTGCTTTCTACAGTTATCTTCAATTACGTAAGAATTTTTGAATTGGAAGTTAACATACTTCACTATCCTAATTGCCAAGCTCCAATATTCATGCACTCTTGGGTGACTCTTACATATCCATATGTTCCACTGAACCTTTATTTCAGATAAATGTCATTTGAATATTTTTCAGAAAAAGTTCTGCTTTGTTAAGTTACTATATTTTGAATCCAACTTGGTTTACAGACCTGTGAGTGCTGCATTTAATGCATAGTTTATCAGCTGTTTTAGTTACCCCATATTCTAATATATTATGCTCTTTCAGCCCTGTCAATGAAAATAAGGCCGTACAATGTAGCTGTACAATGTACTGGCTCTCACCAGTTTACGGCTCTTTTCAGCGGCTGAAGACACAATTTGCAAATGGGAATCTACTTCTCAGATGTGGAACCTGGACACACACATCCTCTTTTCTATTATTTATTTGCTTCTGTGAAGCATATCGCCATTGTAACAGGATTCTGTAATGGAGAAGTGTTTGCCTTCAAGATCTATGTCATATATGGGGATACTTTGACATGTACCAGCCTTAAATGTATACTCCACCATTCCTGTACTACATGAGTGGTCAAGAGTGGTACAAAATGGGCATAGAAACTCCATCTGAGGCAGACCTGAACTAGACCATGACTAGTAATCAGTGATAATTTAGGCACAGGTTTCAGTGCATCTATCTTTGAGAGAAGAATTGAGTGGAATATACATTTGCCACTTTCCCAGCATGGTTTCTGAGCCCGAATCTGAATAGGAGAAAGATAAATAGGTAGACGTCAACTTTTGTGCACATGTATTGGTTGAGCATATCATTAAATTCTTGTTATACATTTGCACATACATACTGTAAGAAGTTGGGTTGTTGGTTGACTGGGGTGTGAGCCCCTGTCAGGCAGTAACCACAATAATTGTCATGGTAAGGCACAAGCAAACCCCAAATGTACCTGTGCACAATCTCCTGGTTGCTTTGTACAGAGCAGTCAGGCTTAACTTAGAGGCAATGTGGAAAGTGTTTGTGCTACACTTCAAACAGTAAAACAGTGTAAACACTGCATAAAAAATATCTCATATTGGGTTACAAACATAGAATAGAATATATTAAATAAAACAAGATCAAAATGACAAAGATCCAATCAGTTGAACCGGAGGTATGAATTTTTAATGAGTGTAAAATAGTGTCTGAAAGCCTAATGGGCACCTATGGCTATCTGGTCACACCGGACCGGGACAAAGTCAGAAGTTCAGGCCGACCACAATAGAGCACGGCCCAGCTACATGGACCTAGTTGGGCCCTCTGAAAAAAGTACAGTAAATCTTGTTTGCAGTGTTTTGCGTTGATCTGCGTAGGAGAAGCAAGGGCCTGCATTATCATTGAGAATCCTGTTGATGGGCTTGCAATTCAAAGTCCGGCATTAAGATTGCTTTTTACATTTTTTATTTATTTTTATTGAGCAGAGTCGTAGATCAAATATATATAAAACTTACAGTACAGGAGACATACAAATCACCTTTGATCTAGGAGGGAAGCGAGTAAAACAGAGTAAAACAGATGCCATATAAATGTATACAAATGATAGACAGTCATTACCAAAATTTAGGACACTTGAACCATTAGAAATGACTATAAAGAAATGCATACTAGCAATCATTAAAGTGCCACTGTGCCGCATGAAATCGACACCAACCCAGTTACTTGGTTCATTCAATAGTATAGAAAATTATACAGAACAATCATATAGCAGCAAACAGTAAAGTGTCATTGTGGGGTATTGCATCACCATCACTAGTACAATTACTTCATTCATTCAGTGATTATCAAAAGATGTACACTACAACTGTAATATTAGTAAAGAATACAAGAACAAGCTGCTCTGGCCAGCTGGATTGTAAACACCCCTATTTAGTGCAAAAGGTACTTTGCGCCCTGTGACTCTTAATTAGCAATATCAAGAAATTACAATACCATAAAGTTCAATGATCACCAATACACATGTTAAGGGTCAATTAAATACTTTCATAGAATCTCCAATTGCACTGTTGCCGAATCAGGGCCCACATTTTCTATTACCTCCAGAAACTGCCACAAGGCGTTAAATCTTTGTAAGCCTCCCACCCACCTTGCATGCGCCTCCTCAAACTTTTTCGTCCTCAGAAGTTTGGGTATGTTGGAACCCGAGATGTTTTCCACTTCTGTAGAATCACAAATTGAGCTATCGATATAAACAATTGTCCTTACTTGCAAATAACAACACCCTGACTCTTGCTGGTGAACCTAAAAAGTGCTACACATTTCTCCAGGTCTATATTAATCTGAAGACCGAGACTAAGGGCCGAGAAGATCTTTTCTTGAAACTTCTCCAGAATATGGCAAGTGAAAAATATGTGAAGCCAAGCCCCCATCCCTTGTTGCTGGCATTGAAAACAGTGATCCTCCACCCCCAGGAACATTCTGAGGAGTGCTGTAGGGGTATAATAAGCCGTCCAGTGAGATAGGAAAGACACCCTCATAACATTTGCCACCCTTTAAAGCCTTATGACCTATTAGCAAAATAGACTGCCAATCCAGCTCCGAGAGGGTGCCTTGTGTTCTAAAAACACTTTGCAATTGGTGCCTGACCCCTTGCTCACTTGGTAACCTATACCAATGTCCAATTCCTTTGAGTTTTGACCTTAGGAATGAGCATATGGTTTTGTGGGTATTTGGATAGATTCTGGGCAGTATTTCTTAAAAAAAAGATTTATTCGCAAAAAATCCAAGAAAAAAAACAGCTTGCAACGATCACCACATCTAGCGTGGAATTCCTGCATGTAATGCATTTACCCCTTAACAAAAAGTGTCCCAACTCTAAAGGCTCAAGCCTTCCAAAACGTTAACTGACTATGTGCTATTGTCAGGCCAATATATTTAAACTCTTGTAATGTATGGTACTCATAACCTAATGGAATGTGTTTAGATAGATTAGGTGATTGGAGTTGGGCACCCATCTCCTGTAAAACAGTATACCTTGTTTTTTTGGAATACTTTGCTGCTTTAATAAAATCCGGCAACTGGTTTTCAGCTTCCTGGATCATTTTGTCCGTAAAAAAGGATATTGTTGAGGCATCTAAATATGATTTTTCATATTATGTTTGTACATGCAGTAATGCCAACCCTCCCTGAAGACAATCTTTGGTCATCCATACAGCATTACCTCTCAGTCCTGCTCCAAAACACTCTTTGACCTGTATATCAGATAAATATCGAAAGAGATGATCAGCTGAGTGTCATCAGCATGTGATAGTATTTCAAAGCCAAAGCAAAAAGATTTAGCAAGCTTTGCAAGGGGTGCCACATAGATGTTAAAAAGTGCAGGGTTAAGACGAGAGTACTGTGGCACTCCGTTATTCAGTAACAGGTTTCGGGATTCATAAGAACCCAAAATGATGGTTTGAGTTCTATTTGTAGGAAAGCCCTCAAACCATTGTAAAGTTGTGCCCTGGATTCCGATCTCTCTCAGCCTCTACAGCCCCCTTGAGTGGGACACATTGCTTAATGTTGCAAATAGATCCAACAGCACAAGTAGAGATAGATTGTTGGTATCAAGGGAGCATCTTAAAATAAACATTTAAATAAGGGCTACTCTGGCCACTAGTGTAAGAGGAAGAAGAGCCCATCTATCCAACAAGCTCTTAATCTTCTTCAGCATTACCACATCATTTAGTTGATAAACCTGGGCATAACTGTATGTTACAAAGATCCAGAGATAACGTATTCGATTTTGAGAGCAGGCCAGCTGCTGGAGAGAAGCAGTTAGATTGCTAACTGAATTGTTAAAAAGAATCAGTTCAGTTATAATCTGGCTAATTTTATATCCCCCAATTCTTTTAAACTGCTCTAACTCATCCAACACACTTTGAACAATCTAGTTCTCTGATATATATATATTAATGTAATCTGCAAACTTTTTCAATTCAGCCAACCCCATTACAGGGGCCTCAATCCCCTCATTCTCACGAATCCTACCAGCCAAGTGCTCTACAAAGAAGGTAAAAAAAAATGGGTATAGGGTACACCCCTGTTGTATTCCACTATTTATGTCTACTACGCCCAAAAGATTACAATTCACAAAACCCTTTGCGTGTGCCCCTTGATGAAGATTCTGCAGCATTATGGTAAATTGAGTAGGAAAACAAAACATTGCCAGTCCATTAAAAAATGCATCCCAGTTGACCAGGTTGAATGCTTTCTCGGCATCAACCATTATTACAGCTGCACATGTCTGTTTAACAGCGAAGTAGTCCAGAGCTTGAATTAGGAAACCTGTGTTAGCCGACTTCGCCTGACCAGCCACAAACCCAGTCTGGTCATTATGTATTAATGCCTGGTCTGCTAGCCTGCTACAAATCCTCTTTTTTTCATTAAAAGCGTATACTCAGTTTTCAATGGGCTAGGGGGCATCCCCATCTTCTTTAACAAAACTAAACCTCTCCATTAAAAAAGGTACAGGTTTGCTTGCAAATGCTCTTAAAAACTCACCCGGCAACCCATCATTGCTGCATGCCTTCCCACTAGGCATTGTGGCAAGAGCTTCCTGAACCTCAACCGCTAATATATGAGTGACCATTCTCTCTGCCTGAGAATTTGTCAACTGAGGGAGCCTATAGGACTGACTATATTGAAATATACTGGCCTGCAGGATCAAATATTTACTTTCATTCAAGATTTTATAATGCTACAGAAACATTTGGGCTGCTTCTGCCTAATCTGAAACTAATTCACCATTAGCTGGCTTCTGTGGCACCCTTACAACCGGGGCATTGTGCTTAACGGATGTTGACCACGCAGCAAATATCCCAATCATCCAGCTCTCCTCATATACCCGCTGCTGAAAAGCCCTTGAACTATTTATTCCCTTCAAAATAAAGAATTCCTTATGCTTGACTATTTCAAGATGGTTCTCTTTAGGGGGCTGTCGATCCTGAGGCCCATTCTTAGCCTGAAGGGCTACATAGACTTCCGATTGGAACTTGGCTATACACTCTGCGTACACCTTAGATTGCTTAGCCTTATAAGCAATGATCTCCTCTTAGCAAAAACCCTAATGGCTTCCATATCACAAACAGTGATGCTATATCCCTAATGAAACAAAAACTTTCTTGAATAAATATTCTCATATCTTTAAGACATTCTTTGCTTGAAGGAAGGTTCCGGTTCAGCTGCCACCTGGGCTTTTCCCCTCTTGTTGTATTAAACACCACCATATTGGTGGCCAAGGAATGATCGGAACAAGCATTAGCTCAAATATCTGAGCCCACCCATTTAAGCACGTGAGAATTCAAGAAAAATCAATACGGGAGGTTGAAGGAAAGCTATGCGAGAGGCAAGTATATTGTGAGATACCAGGATGATCACTGCGCCATGGATCAACTAGTTGAAAGTCTTGCTTCAGTGCGTCTACATTTCTTTAAATTTGGGGCTTTAAATTCTTTAAGTTTTATTAGTTGCATCCCATACCAAATCCTGGATACATTTAAAATCACCTCCTAAAATTATCGGGCCAGCGACTCTGATGACAAATTTGTAAATCTGTCTCAATGAATCAGCTTCATCAAAGATTGTGGCATAGTAATTAATCAGGATTAAAGGATTTCCATTCACACTGACTTTCAGTCAAATTCACCTACTATGGGGATCTCTAATTACATCAGAAAAGGACAAATCAAAGCATCTCCTTAAGCAAGTTGCAACCCCCTCATTACTGGCAGGCTAGCAGAAGCAAAATAAGCCTTGGAATAATACTTTGGAATAAAAAGTTCCAGAATATTGCTTTATAGATGGGTCTCCTGTAGAAATAGAAATCTCTGAGAAAAATAGGTCAACCATCTAATCATCCCCCAGATTTCTGTGTATTAGACAAGCCGTTAATATGGGTCTTAAATCTAGCTTTAAGCCCCATTACGTGGATACCTTTTTCTCATTAATGTTGTACCAACATGACATGTCACTTAAAAATTCATAATCAGTTTCAATTCAGCTCTTTTTAAAAAAAAAACATGCACCCGCCACCCCACCAACCCACTCCTAAACCCCCACATGAACCAATGACCCCCTGACCCCTGAAAAAGGGCAATCAGCCACAATAACCCTCTTGCTGCAGCTCCAACCCATAGCGGTGCCATGTAGCCGCACCCTGGTGGAGACCTGGCACTCCCCTACAGTGCACCCATCAAAACCATTTAGGCAGTATGGGTAGTCTGTAAGCTTATGGTTCCTGTAACTCCTGCCACAAAGCATCCCCTGAAAACATCATCTACATCATTGGCCTAGCCCAGATTCTCAGCACATACACAAATAATGCTCCTAGTCAATTGCAAATCTTTTGCAAGAGCTGTGCAATAGTAGCCTGAGCACCTTGTTCCTTAAAGAGATATAGCATTTTGATGAGATCCAGAGGCCGACATCTGCAAATGTTTGACAATGAGGTATTTCTGGAGTTGAAGTTTTTTTTTCTCAATAGCCTTGGCCAATATGCGTTCTTTAACACAATAGTCAGCTAAGTTTACCAAGATAGTACGTGGCGATTTCAAGTTTGGAAACAGCTGTGCCAGGACCCGGTGGGCTTGTTTGATGTTCAAATCACCTGAATGGTCTGGCAGAACATGAGTCTTAAGGAAGGAGTCCACCAATTGAAGGATGTGAGGGCCCTAGAAACCCTCTGCGACCCCCAGAACCAAAAATTGTTTTCTAACTCCTCACATTTAGAATCCAGTGAAGAATTTTGCTTCCTAACCTAGCTGACTTCTTCTTGCATTGAGGTGACTTGATCCTCCAATTGCAATATTCTAGATTCAGCTTCAAGCAACCTATCTGGGAATTGCGTCATAGTTTCTTAAATTTTTGAAAACCTCTAGTGTAAGGCTACAATTACAATTGCCTGAGTGACTTTAAGGTATCTGATTTAATCCAGGATAATATTAAGCATTGTTTTTAGATCGCATTGTGCCAAAATGATTTTGCTCTCCAGAACTTTCTGTTGAACGTTCGGCAGCAAAAAGAACAGATGATGGACAGAATGCTGAATAAATCAAACATTCACCCAAGTCACGGATGTTGGTTAAATCTACGTTTTTTTGCTTACCACAACACCCTAGTTTAGACCTAACCATATGCCAATCGGTACTGACCCTGCTCTCCATGGGAACAGTCAAGCCAGAGCAGCCAGGCCAGGTCCTCCCTGAACTGGCAAATTGGTTTTTGTTCTATGTTTTCAATACCATTATATCCACCCAGATATTTACTTACAGAAGTAAACCTAGTCCTGGTTCCCAAAACGAATCGAGGAAAAACCTTGTTTAATCTTCCATTGCTGAAAGGGGCAATTTGTTCCATAATGTCCCAAACATCCGAGCTCTTCCTCATTGTTACAATTATGTATATATATATATATATATTACCTGGTAGTCAGACAAAATATCGAAATCAAAATATTGATATACAATAATATCGATGTTTTAATATCGATGGTATAGTATATCGATGTGCCATAATATCGACAGACAGAATATCGAGATTAAGGTATGTATGTTAGTAATATCGAAATTTTGTTGTTTAGTGTTATGTATTTTATTATGTTGTTTATATGTTTGCTAAATATGTTTAGAAATGTATGTTTGAAAATTAGTAATTATGTTAACATTTTGCGTTTTAGTATTAGAGCGGGTTGTGGGTTTATAGGGGAATAGGGTGGGAAGTAATTTAATAATAATTAAATCATTAATATATTTTTTTAAATATTTTTTAATTAATAATTAATTTGTAATTATTGAAACTAATTAGTTAATTACATTAATTAGATTTAATGTGGTAATATATTTAATTTAGTGTTATTGTTAATTAATAATTAATTGGTAATTAATTAATATTAATTAGTTAATTAAATTAATTAGATTTAATGTGCTAAGATATATAATTTATTGTTATTGTTAATTAAAAATTAATTGGTAATTAATTAATGTTAATTAGTTAATTACATTAATTAGATTTATTGTGCTAATATATTTATTTAGTGTTATTGTTAATTAATAATTAATTTGTAATGAAATAATATTAAGTAGTAAATTAAATTAATTAGAGTTAATGTGTTAATATTTTTAATTTATTAATTTTTGATATTGTTATTTAGTAATTAATTGGTAATTAATACTTATTAAGTCATTAAATGATTTCATTTATTTATGTGTAGTGGGTTGTGTGTTTATAGGGAAACAACCATTACAATGCAACTTTTACAACGCACTACCATTACAATGAAACTTTTACAACGCAAAAACTATTACAACGCATGCATTTACAACGCATGTTTTTACAACGCAGATACCTTTACAATGCATACCATTACAACGTAAATATTGGTAAGTATATAATTATATTTAAAATTTTATAGTTTGGGGTTTTTGGGTCAAGGGGTATTTTTAGGGTTCAGGGTCAGTTTTTAGTTTTTGGGTAAAGGGGTATTTTTAGGGTTCAGGGTCAGTTTTTAGTTTTTGGGTAAAGGGGTATTTTTAGGGTTCAGGGTCAGTTTTTAGTTTTTGGGTAAAGGGGTATTTTTAGGGTTCAGGGTCAGTTTTTAGTTTTTGGGTAAAGGGGTATTTTTAGGGCACAGGGTCAGTTTTTAGTTTTTGGGTAAAGGGGTATTTTTAGGGTTCAGGGTCAGTTTTGGGTTTTTGGGTAAAGGGGTATTTTTAGGGTTCAGGGTCAGTTTTTAGTTTTTGGGTAAGGGGTATTTTTAGGGTTCAGGGTCAGTTTTTAGTTTTTGGGTAAAGGGGTATTTTTAGGGCACAGGGTCAGTTTTTAGTTTTTGGGTAAAGGGGTATTTTTAGGGTTCAGGGTCAGTTTTGGGTTTTTGGGTAAAGGGGTATTTTTAGGGTTCAGGGTCAGTTTTTAGTTTTTGGGTAAAGGGGGATTTTTAGGGTTCAGGGTCAGTTTTTAGTTTTTGGGTAAAGGGGTATTTTTAGGGCACAGGGTCAGTTTTTCGTTTTTGGGTAAAGGGGTATTTTTAGGGTTCAGGGTCAGTTTTGGGTTTTTGGGTAAAGGGGTATTTTTAGGGTTCAAGGTCAGTTTTTAGTTTTTGGGTAAAGGGGTATTTTTTTAGGGTTCAGGGTCAGTTTTTAGTTTTTGGGTAAAGGGGTATTTTTAGGGTTCAGGGTCAGTTTTTAGTTTTTTGGTAAAGGGGTATTTTTAGGGTTCAGGGTCAGTTTTGGGTTTTTGGGGTACAGGGGTACAGTGTAAAAATTAAAGTAAAATTAAATTTAAATTAAATTAATTAAATTAAATTAAATTAAATTAAATTAAATTATATTATATTAATTGTAATTAATTTACATAAAAAATTATTATATACTTACCAATACTTACGTTGTAATGGTATGCGTTGTAAAAGTATCTGCGTTGTAAAAACATGCGTTAATATTTGTAAAACTATATGTATTTTTAAATAAATTTTACATTATTATTAATACATTTAAAAAAACGATATTTTTAATTTCGATATTTTTGTACAACGATATTATTTTTTCGATATTTTTGTACTTACCATTATGTAGATATAACTTCGATATTTTTGATTTCGATATTTTTGTGTCGATATTTTAGTATCTCGATAATGTGTCTTTCGATAATATGTCAGTGATCCATATTACCTACTGGCGGTCGCCAGTAGGTAGTTATAGTTGGACCTAGTTTCCATAGGAAATCCGCATCATTCTATTGGGAATAACTTTGGCGCCCGTTGATGAATCTTCTCGAATTTCTCAAAGAATATGGCCCGCTCTGCTCCGCTCCTTCCCTGAAAGTTTTGGGGGGATTTGTCAAGTGGGGGCTGAGAAAAAAGGGGGGTCCCAAAACGTGTTTTCCCCATGTTATTTTCCGTAGGACGATTAGACACGGCTACAGCCCGAACTGCTGAACGGAATTAAAAGAAATTTGGCAAAATGGTAGAGTGTGATTCGCAGATCACGCTTTTGCTTAAATTGTGTAAATTACTCCAGTAGTTCCTGAGAAAATCAAAAGAAAAAAATATATATATCTAGGAGCATGCACCATTCGCGTACGGTGCACGTATCGGGTGTGCGCGAGCGGAATTCTGATTTGCTGTTAGACGTCTGTCAACATTCCAATCGGTCGAACCCAGGAAGTGTTGGCTGCCATTTTGTGTCTCCGAGGCAGAAGAGAGCCAAAAACAAAAGTGGAGAACGTGAAAAGGGGGCAGGGTAGAGACTCCCTGACCCCCTAGGCCTTCTCAGGGGGTCACTGAAGTGTACGCGCACGGTGCACGCACTCGTACGCGCACAGTGCGCGCACGTCAGCAAAAAAAGACCCAAAAAAATACAGTTAAATAACAAGTTTGAGTGTTTAGATGTTGGTTGGCTTTGAAAAGAGCCGTTGTGTTCATTGAGTGTTTTTTGTACCTACAAGTAAGTACCGATGCAGAGTCTAAAGTTCAAGAGGAAGACTCTGTTCCCTTCATCTGTGAAATGTACACCGTCTCCTCTATAAATGCCTTGCATGTTGTAGCCGAAGTTGTTGTGGTATATCGAACCCATACCATAGTCTCTGAGGAAAGCAGAAACAGACTTATTCACATGTTTCCTTGCATTCTCAATCTGCGGACAATATTGGTTGGACCAGTTCCATTTTTGCCTTTGGCATATATTAGAATATATGGAAAAAGTGACATCAATTGCCCAAAGGTGTCCTTTAAAAGCATTTCCAGACCTACCCCAGTCAAAGTGCCTAGGTCATTGCCACCACAGTGCACAATTATGAGGTCAGGGTGTGGGAGATGCAAAAAGGATTTTACCATTGGCATTAATTGGTGACATCTCAATCCTCTCTGGCCAATCCACATAATATCCACATTTGGTAAATCAAGGTTGAGAAAGCATCTGTTTGCTGCATACCTTTCACTCCAGAAAATATAGCTGTGTCCCACAATCCACAGTCTAAGCATCTTGAAGGGAGATCTGGTTGTACTCAGATGGGCTCTGGAAATGAAATGGCAGTTTGAAAAGTAGGAGTTTAGAAAAAAATGTGGATGAGATTCAGTGCACTTTAAAAAAAGAAATGATTGATGGTTTCTGAAAATTCAACATTGAAAACTAGGGTGCATGGTACTGTTTTTTTAAAAGGAGTAATGCTAATGGTTGTGAACAAGTCATTGAAAGGAACATTGCACAGGATAAGCTGGTATATTGAGAAGTCAAACACCCTTGCTGGTTTGGTTTCTAACATTGTGTGATGAACGTTTTACCTGTGTGTTCAGTTAGGTGTTCTATGGAGTGTTACCATGGTAACAGGCAGAGAGAGCAGTGGAGGAAGGTTTAACATTATGTGAGTTTGAAAGTGTTGAAATGTAGAACCAATTAAAATGTTAGTTTGGTTTTGAATTTGTGTGGGTAGAAATTTCATTGGTTATCTACATGAATATGTGTGGAAAATGAGAGGGAAGCAATGCCATTCTATGGTTCCCGTGACTGGTGCACAATTCAGCGAATGCCCTTATAATGTTGAAACACCACTGCACTGCCCTAAACCCTGAAATAGCGCTCTCTGCATGATCTCCTACACTGCCCGAACACTGCTGCTCTGCCTTACACTCTGAAAAAACACCCCCTGCTATAACCCCTACACTAGGTGAATACTACTGTAGTTTTCTAAACCCTGAAACAGCAATCCCAGCAAGACCCTCTTTCATGTAGTAATCATTTTACTGAATTGCAAGGGATACTGTCATTTGTCTAAAATCACAGTGTGAGTCAGTATTCATTTCAGAAAATTGTGGCAGAATAATTTGCTTAGTTGATGTGGTCTACCAGTGACAGGTGCCAGTCACCGGGAGCCAGGGGGGCAAGGGCGGATGCTGCTGTCTGTGTGGAGGGGTGCCAGGGGCTACACCCAAGGGAGGGAGAGAACCCCATAACAGGGGACTACACCCCAGGAGTAAAGGGGACCCTATGACAGGGGACTACACCCCAGGGGTGAAGGGGACAACACCCCAGGGGTGAAGGGGACCTCACAACAGGGGACAACACTCCAGGGGTGAATAGAACCCCACAACATGAGACTACACCTAAAGGCAAGGATGGAGACTGAGAGGACCCCACCACAAGGGCCTATCCCCCAGGAGTGAAGGGGACGGCATGACAGGGGACTACACCCCAGGAGTGAAGGGTACCGCCGACAGGGGACTACACCCCAGGAGTGGAAGGGACCCTACGACAGGGGACTACACCCTAGGAATGAAGGGGACCCTACGTCAGGGGACTACACCCCAGGAGTGAAGGGGAGCCTATGACAGGGGACTACAACTCAGGGGTGGAGGGGATCCCACGACAGGAGACTACACCCTAACGCAAGGATGGAGGAGACCCCATGACAGGGGACTACACCCCAGGAGTGAAGGGGACCCCTTAACAGGGGACTACACCCCAGGAGTGAAGGGGACCTTACGACATGGGTCTACATCCCAGGAGTGAATGGGACCCCAGGACAGGGACCTACACCCAGGGGTGAATGGGACCCCACAACAGGGGTCTACATCCCAGGAGTGAAGGGGAACCCATGACAGGGGACTACACCCCAGGAGTGAAGGAGACCCCACAACAGGGGACTACACCCCAAGGGAGAGAGCGGACCCTACGACAGAGGCCTACACCCCAGGGGTGGAGGGGCCCTCAAGGCAGGAGACTACACATCAGGGGTGGAAACTGAGAGGTGGCGCGGCCAGGCATGGCCCAACCAGTGCAGGCCTTCACCACAGAAGCACAGCAGGGAGGTGGCACGGTTGGCAGGTGGCACGGCCGGGCATGGCCCCACCGCCCCTGCCTTAGAGTCTCCAGAGAGAGATTAGCCATGTTAGGTTCACTCCATAACTTAAAAAGTCTGAATGGAAATGTTAATTGCATTCGGTAATTACGCACGCACTTTACATTGGGACACAGTGTAAAAGGGCGCAGAAGCCAAAAACAACTAACACCAGGTCACATTTAAAAGCAAAAGGTTTAGGGGTGAACCTGCCAAAAGGGCCAAGTCCAACACAACCCCCTTCCAGCCAAAACCAAGGGCAGACCAATACCAACCGTGATGGGTTTCCCTGCTTTGGGCGATAGAACACGGACGCAGGTCCCGCAACTGAAGGGACACCCTCCTGTTCTACTCCAGGTGAACCCATGTGGTTCCTTCTGAAAAAGCTGTCTGGAACAATGGGGCTACCCCACTGGTACTCCCAAGCTGTCTGCGGCCCTGGCTAGGCCCTAGGCCGCCCAGGTGCCACTGGTCCTTGTCCATTCGCAGAGCAGGGGGTAGTAATCCCTGGTACATAGTAGTCATTCTCCGATCTTCCTCTCCTCAGGACAGTTCTAGACTGCCACTGATCCTCCATGCTAGGGTCTGCACCCTCAGGCTGACCAGAAGTCACAGGTGAGGCTCTCCTCCCCCTACCTCTCCTCGTAGTTTACCGCCCTCTCCTCCTTTGAGAGGTACCCATAGAACACCACTCTCCCAACCTAGGGTTTAACCCCTCAGGTTGAACCAGGGTCAGAGGCAGGGACTCCCACCCTCTGCACCCCCTTCCAGAGTTCTGCACCCTCCCAACTGGAGTGGTACCCCTGGAAGATGTACCGGTCAGGACACTGGTTACAGACGTCCTTACCTCCAGGTCAGGCAGATCCTGAACATGGCCTCCCAACCTTGGGTCTAAAACCTTTGGCAGAATACTTGCCTGGCACTCCAGGACTTCTGGGGACTCACACATCATCCCCCTGAGGGTGACACATGACTCATGTGTCACATGACCATCTGTCTGGCGCAGATCTCCCGTCCCCTGTCCAACTGACAGTGCGCGAAGATCCCCCAGTGTTAAATATTGGACGGATTTGTTAGCATGAGCTGAAAGCCATTTTGTATTTCTGGCTGCCATTTTGTTTGACATGTGCTGCCACATGCTCACCATGTGCTCTGTCCTCCCTCAGTGTTGACTGCTCTTGTAATCTCCCTAGAAACAAACTATATTTAGCATCTTCTACCTTCGCACATGCCCAGAAGGGCCTAGCTAGTAGAATGCACCTGCTTCTCTAGCATGACTGTCAGGCTATTTTTTCTGCTGTATGGAGAAGTAACTCTCCTCCCACTTTGTTGAGCAAGCAGATCTTGTATGCCCATCTTAGTCATTTTTGCATGCTTACATGAGCCAGGACTGCCCCTTGGTCTTATGATGACTATGTAACCCTAAGCATATATAAGGCGTATGTTTTCTGCACTCCTCGGACTGCCTCATTCAGTTGCTAAGGCTTCTGTGTGACGTAGTCTCACTCATTTGAGGTTTAATAAATATGTATTTTATATTTCAGCTTCTGTGCCAATTTCTTCTTTGTTGGCTTAAAAGGACCAAGTATCAGTGGGACCCCTAGGAAGGTTTATTGATTTCATCAAATGGCGCTCCAACGTGGACCTCATCAGAGAAGTGGCTATCTGAGGGAATGATCTTGTCAGGAGACAGAAATCTACTGAGAAGGACAGGACTCTACTAAGGAGGTACTCTGTGCATGGAGATTCTGGGGATTCTCTGTCTCTGCAGCCAGTATATTTCTGATCTTCCTGATTTTGATCCTCCTCATGATGTCACCCCTGACTGAGAACCTTTTTGGCGTGAGTATTCTAAAAAAGACTGTTAGGTCATTCAGAACTTGGCAGTTAGAATTTGGACAACCATTTGTTTGGTAAGAGTCGTTCTGCGGCACTTGCTGTTGGTTTTGATGCCTTTGATTGGTAAGGTAGTTTAGTAACATTTACTGTGGCTTAGAATTGCATTGGCCAACTTCTGATTAGTATGTATGTAATATGTAAATTGCAATTTATGTAGGCAGGTAATGAGGAGATTTTTCTCTGTTTGACTTTGTTTGAATGGCGCAACGTACGAAGAGTACCTTAAGCACAACTTTGATTATAATATTTGTATATTTTGCAATATTTTTGGCATGCCTGTTTCAAGCACACATCGAAGAATGTGTTGCTTTTTGGAGGTACTATAGTGAGATGTGAATTAAATTAGCCGGCTCCCCTAGAGGGAATGCCTAAATAGGTTTAGGTATAAAAACATATTTCTTCCTTGGTGATTCTGTATCCCCAAGGAATTAAAATATGGATCCTTTTTCTGCGCAATTTTATGAATGGAGATATGCAGAGCGATTTTTTGGTGTTCTGCCAGCCAAAGCTAGTGAATTGAGTGTATTTTGGCTTCTCGGGAATAAAACAGTCTGTTAGGCTGTTTTTGCAGTCTTTTGGAACACTATTGAGAAGTGCTTCTTGTAAATATGACTTACAACCAGTATTTACAAATTGTTTGATTTAAGTACAGACTGTGGTCTGTCCTTTGTTTCTGTCTTAAGTGTTGATCTGTGGGTTAAATGTGTGTTTAAATGTCTATGTGGTTCGTGGTTTTACATTGCAACTCCTGTGAGTAAATAGCGATTGCGCTCTTTGTGTAAGGATTGCTAGCCTTAAGCCCGCTGTATTATGTGATTCTGAGTGTATGACGCCTTCTATATACGTCTGGAATGAGCTCAATGCGTGTGTTTGTATTTTTTCTTGTTGTCATCAGTCTGTTATCCAAAATGTCATTTAATTAATATTAAATAAAAATTAAATAAAAATCCAGAAATTAACCATATGATAGGCTAAATAACTGCATGTTATTATTAAATTGATAGGAGGAAGCAACTATTCAAATGTACAAACTGCTAATGCCTAAAAGATAAAATTAGAATTCATATTCAACAGGAATAAAATAGGCATCAAAAACGAAATTGTGTGTTTTGTAATAAATAAACAACTATTTAGCATTTTCCTTAGATACATTGTATTAGATATTACCGGGCAAATACATCATCTGTATAAATTGGATGTTGCTGAACTGCACACACATTTTAGAACTAGAAATGCTTCAGTTTTAAATAGACTGTCCCCAAGCTTACATTTCAAAACTAAGAAAAGCAATACGATGGCTGTCTTTTTACTGACGCTAAGCAAGCAGCTGTTGTTTTTGTAGGTCACGGAGAGACAGGGATGTTGATTTGGCCAGGATTTTGCAGTGCTAGCATGGCGTAAAACCCTGCATTTCAGACTGCAGTTTTAAAAAGTTACAAAAATCAGGTTCATTATTTTAGATACCAGGAAAACATTTAACGTAGGGATTTCCTTTCTTAAGGCCTTTTTACATAGACACAATATTGGTTCTGATGTTAAATAATGACTGTCCTTTTAAAAAAAGTGGCGCAAAAACTTTTCATGTTTCAAGTTAGGCTTCTGTGCTTAGGCTTGTGAATGAATGTGTCCAAATATGATAGGCAAGGAATGTGGAATTATCAAAAATGATTGGTTTTATTTAACAAAATATTTTCTTATTAATTATGAACAAATTATTTAAAAATAAGTGCTTTTAAATTCGTTTTTTTATATTTATAAAGCTTAATACTCATACTGTGACCTCCTAGCATTTAAATAATGAGGATATTTGCATATGGAATTTCACTCTGCGCAGGTGTAAAAAACTCATTTTTATAACGGTATATTTGATTATTTTTGATTTCTTACTCCTGGTCTATCTAGAGAACATACAAAAAACAGGAGGGGGAGGCAGAGTAAATAGAGAAGGATTCTTACTCCACAGACTTACTTACATAAAGAAAAAGAATCCAACTAAGGTCAAAAGGGTAGTGTTCACCACAGTGGTGTGGGAGCACTTAGTGTTTTGTAAAATACCCCTCACACACCAAAAGGCCCCTTGGTGTCATGCTTCATCATCGGGGTCTTCGCACCCCTCTAACGGAATGCGGCGTGCTACGACCTACGTCTACACGGGAGCACTTTTTGGTTTGACTATATGTGGTGCATGTGTGTGGGGATATTATTATGTGAGTGGTGGGACGTGGTGAAAGGTTAAAAAGTACCTGGCTCGTGAGTATAAACGAATTTTTTTTATTTCTAACTCCGGCTGGTACTGTTAAAAAGAAGTGCAGTGCGAGGTCAGATCTGTTGTGTTAATGGACAGGACCTCATGTGTGCGTCGACATGTTTCGGAGACAGGGCTCCTTCTTCAGGACGGGGGCACAACTTCCCCACCTTACCCACGTTTCATTAATATTACCAAAATGTAATAATGTTGATGAAAAGTGAAAATTAGTTAAAAATTATGTGTACTACTTAAGGCTATGGTGTGCCTACAGCGGTCTTTTACAAGTTCAATGCAAATTGCATGACCCGAGAGGAGAAAAAGAACAAAAATGTAATGGTTACCCATGTACCGGGTAGTTCAGACAGGTGCAGTCACCTGGAACCCAACCATGTGCTTTAATAAGCTCTGTGAAGAAAAACACTGACAAAAACACACAACATAGAAACATGAATTACTAGGAATATACTAGAAGTTTAGGTCATACTTATAAAGCTTGCTTGCTTGCTTCATGAGCATAGGGTACGTCTGGGGGGTGTATGCTAATATGCAATCTGAAGTGAGAAGTAATGCAGGTATAAGTATTCATTCTCACTTACTTAGTTGGTCTTAGAAATGCTTGTTTTTACTTCATACTCACGAACTCGGGATGAGTTATCCTCCGTCTTACCCCACACGCTGCTCCGCTGAAGTGAGGAGAGCACAGGGTGATCGCTATTTATACCTTGTATGTTGTTAATTGTTTGCCTTGTTAGTGAGAACGCGGACATTATTAATGTGCATCGATATGCGACCTTACCCCTTGACCCAGAGCTCCACAATATCAAACATTATAGTATGCGGTTTAAAACATTCACCACCTTTTACAAATTTGTGTTTGGTCAACTGCATCATAACTTTTGTCGGCAATTGCCAAGAATTAAACTTCTCTGCCCATGTAAAAATCCAGTCTCCGGTCTTATTCTGCTCATCACGCATGCGCGGGTGATAACCGGCACACCTCGCGCATGCGCAACAGAGTAAACACGCGCATTGAGCATGCGCAAAGCCATGGACAGCGCCCTTGATCACACGGAGCTGTGACACTCACCGAGCGGTACCGGAAGTCCCATACAAGGGCTTACAATTACTCAATTTACCATCGGCTCGACCCAATAAGCGGCGGAATACCCTTTTTTGGTCATCTTCCAAATTCCGTGCCTGTCTGAACTACCCGGTACATGGGTAACCATTACATTTTTGTTCTTTTTCTCCTCTCAGGTCATGCAATTTGCATTGAACTTGTAAAAGACCGCTCTAGGCACACCATAGCCTTAAGTAGTACACATAATTTTTAACTAATTTTCACTTTTTATCAACATTAATACATTTTGGTAATATTAATGAAACGTGAGTAAGGTGGGGAAGTTGTGCCCCCGTCCTCAAGAAGGACCCCTGTCTCCGAAACATGTCAACGCACACCTGAGGTCCTGTCCATTAACAGGACAGATCTGACCTCGCACTGCACTTCTTTTTAACAGTACCAGCCGGAGTTAGAAATAAAAAAAATTCATTTATACTCACGAGCCAGGTACTTTTTAACCTTTCACCACGTCCCACCACTCACATATTAATATCCCCACACACATGCACCACATATAGTCAAACCAAAAAGTGCTCCCGCGTAGTCGTAGGTCGTAGCACGCCACATTCCGTTAGAGGGGTGCGAAGACCCCGATGATGAAGCATGATACCAAGGGGCCTTTTGGGGTGAAAGGGGTATTTTACAAAACACTAAGTGCTCCCACACCACTGTGGTGAACACTCCCCGCTATCTAGAGAACATTCTGATAATGAATATTCTGCAAAAAAATGATAGGATATTTATGTTTAAGTGCCCCAAATATCAAAGTCGAAATTGGGCAAAATTAACTATTTAAACTTCCATTTAAAGCAGCTTTTAAAGTGCCTTAGGCTTTAGTAAATGCATACATTTAGGTATAATATAAATAGCTGACTTCTATATTGTTACACAAGTATATTGCACACTGCTTACAATTGAAAATATGTATAAAAAATGAGCAGAAGTTATTTTCTTAACTGTAAACTGACAAACAGGGGTTTGGGTATTCATGTGTGTTTTGTTAGCTCTTTCATAAGTGCTATGTACCTCCTTTAACTTTGTTTATGCCCAGTTGCTACAAATGGGGGTTGATAGTGTTGACAGAAGTGAAACCTGTTTCAGGTTTCCTACTGTCAAAATGGGGGAAGGAGGCTAATTCCTCTACAAATTAAGGCTAGGTAATATGTGTGTTGCTCTCTCCTTTTCTCAATTTATTTTTAGCCTGTCTAAACTGTCTATGAAATAGCAATAAGATATTGAATTGGCTCTTCAGAAATACTGTTTTAAACATTGTTAGCATTAATGAAATGAATAAATTCATGTTATGTTACTACACATCCTGTTTGATGAAATTATGACAGGTTCAGTAGTCTAGATTGTTGTTCCCTTATTTGACCTTTAAGCAGAGCTAGATGTGGGTAGTTTTTGTTCTAAAAGTCTTAGGTGATAACACCATTATTGTATGTTATTCCATGCTACATAGTTTTGCAAGGGCATGCTAGTTTTATATTAGCTAGTCTGTGTAAATAAACTGACAGTCCTTATTAGAGCTGATGTTGCATAGTCTGGATCTTGAAAAGTAGAACGCAGGAAAGATGCCCATGTGATCCTTAGCAAAAATGTTTCGAAGAAAATGTTGTTATATAGATAAGAACCCTGTTAAATTAGCAGTTTTAGATTTTCCTGCTGCTCCTATAACATGAGAGCATGGTCCTAAAGCGTACAATGAAGGTATAGCCCACACATCTGTCACACCTATCTCAGTTCTGAGCACTGAAGCTGACTATGATTGTAATAATTTACATGTAGGAGTAAGGGTAAGATGTGTTAGTATTTCTCTGCATTTTATGTTGGTTTGTAGACCTTGTATACCCTGTAAAGCACTCTGATACCCTCAGGGGTCAAGTTCGCGCTCTATAAGACACTAAAATAAATACATAAATAGATAAGAAGAATCCTTTTAGAAGTGTCTGCAGTCCTGTACAAGTAATGTAAAATCTATGAGAAAAAGTGTAGAAGATTTCCTTTTCCTTTAGGGTTTTCCGCTTAGCACACAGGAATACACCAATGTAAGGATTTAGAGTATGTCTGTGTTGTTTTCCTCTGAGTTTAGTAAAGTAACACAGACTTCCTTGGCTGCTTGGGATTGGGTGATGTTCCTTTTATACTTGCCAATAGATCCAGGCTGTTGTTTTTTTTACTCTCTCATGGATAGATGAAAGTGGTTCTTGGGTGCCTTGCTAATATATGGGGCGTCCCAAAACTAGGAAGTATTTTGAAACTATCCTCTCTGTTGATAGACTGCTTCTGTGCCTTGTCTGAAGACATTTTTGTTCTGTCCACCAATAGATATTTGCTGCTTTACAACCATTGCCAGAGGGGCCGGACATCGGATTCAGCCTGAGGAGTCAGCCTCAGCACCAGTCCAGCTTGAAGCCAAAGTGAAAGTCCCCAGCACAGGCATTGCTGGCAACTAGGACCTCAGTGAAGGCAGAAGCCCTGTGATCAAGTGTGTACCCCTGCCACTGTCTTGGGCGAAAGACGGGGTCACAAATCAGAAAGGAGAAATTGTGGTTGATGCCCAGCTGAGAGTAACAGACCGACCAGAACAGCGAGGAGGCTTTGCTTGAGGTGACCCCTTTTGAAACAAGGGTTGCTTCAGAGATCCTAGCATCAGGCCTTTGAATCCTGGTCCTAAAGTGAATGCAAGTTTGCTCCTTTGTTTGTTGGTCAAGAGATACCTGGATACAGCCGATGCAATGTGTGGCCCCAACGAATGAGCAGTGCGCCAGCAGAGCAACACGGGAGTTAGGGAAGGATTTGAGATTAGGGTACAAGTGCTGTGTCTCTGGTGCCTGTTAGATTGAAGTGAAGAAAACTGGTGCACTGCCTGAGACACTGTACAGGATCGCTAAGAGCATTTGCCTGGTGGGTGACTGCCCTATCCTGAAAGAAGAGACTTTTTCCTTGAAACTGGGCTTTGATTCTTGAGTTGCGAGTTGTGCAGCTCCACCTTCGAAACAACAAGAGCCTGCCTGTGAGGCTCAAACGGACACAGGGAGAAGACTCCCCTCTGGTTGGTTGTACAGCAGCTTCAATTTCCCCAAGGACTTCTTCTTTTTGTCAATAATGTACCCCTTTAGTTGTCTCATTTTTGAGGAGGAGCAGTCCTTTGCAGCTCTTCGTCCTAATTCTTATGGCCCTGTGTGGTCCTCTTGGTCCCTTGGAGCCAGGATTGTTTTTGTAATAATATGTTTAGTCGCTTTAATATTTGCATTAGTTATACTTATTATGCACGAAAAAACATTTTTCTGAGCAATTGAAAAATGTGACTTTGCCCTTTCCTTGAATGTATTAAATTGATTTTCAAGCCATCATAAAAGGAAAATGGAACAGTTTAGTGAAGATGTTTTTATTAGATATGTGCTGTTAGATATTCTGAAATTAAAATGAATAGTCACTGAAAGGCATAGGAGCCCTGAAAATGTTTACTAGATGATTTTAGGATTTGCTTTTGCTTAGGACCATAAAAAATTATAATTCTGTTTGTAATAGTGGTCATTACTCTCTCCTGCAATCTGTATGTTAATTATGACCTAATGCTTCGTTCCCTTTGTATTCCTGCTCATGAATGAATTAGGATATTGATAAATTTATGAAAATGAATGTGCAAATATTTTCTATGTTCCTACTGGATCATAGAAATGTCTTTAGCTCATGCTAAAAGGAGCATCTGTTAAATACTGGACGGATTTGTTAACATGAGCTGAAAGCCATTTTGTATTTCTGGCAGCCATTTTGCTTGCCATGTGCTGCCACGTGCTCACCATGTGCTCTGTCCTCCCTCAGTGTTGACTGCTCTTGTAATCTGCCTAGAAACAAACTATATTTAGCATCTACCACCTTCGCACATGCCCAGAAGGGCCTAGCTAGTAGAATGCACCTGCTTCTCTATTATAACTGTCAGGCTACTTTTGCTGCTGTATGGAGAAGTAACTCTCCTCCCACTTTGTTGAGCAAGTAGATCTTGTATGCCCATCTTAGTCATGTTTGCATGCTTACATGTGCCAGGACTGCCCCTTGGTCTTATGATGACTATGTAACCCTAAGCATATATAAGGCCTCTGTTTTCTGCACACCTCAGACTGCCTCATTCAGTTGCTAAGGCTGCTGTGTGATGTAGTCTAAGTCATTTGAGGTTTAATAAATATGTATTTTATATTTCAGCTTCTGTGCCAATTTCTTCTTTGTTGGTTTAAAAGGACCACGTATCAGTGGGACCCCTAGGAAGGTTTCTCGATTTCATCACCAGAACAGAAGTGGTGTCGCCATGGTCACTCCAAGAGAACGTAGCCCAACTGGCTAGTCCTTGGCCCACTGGTTCTTCCACTGGGGAACACTTTCCCCATTCACTCCTCACTTCGGACTTCTGTGCTCTCCCAACTGGAGTGGCACTGCCGGACACTAGAACCACGGGAGCACTATTTACAGATGCTCCAGGTTCTCTAGACACTAGGAGATCCTCCTCAAATGGACTAACAGGACAGCCTAGGTCCCCAACCTGGTGTTCCCTAAAGAAACCATCCAGGTTCTGAGACTGGGTTTCGGGCACCTGGGAACTCTTAGTCCCACACTCACTCCTACTCCACTGTGGCAGGACGTGAGCCCCTACACCCCTCTTGCTACACTGTTACCTAGCTGGGCTACTCTGAACCTCTTCCACCACTCTGGGCTGAATGGTACCTGAACAACTACTTTTGGGATCAGTCACCAATGACTCTTCAGAACCACGGGCCCTTTCCCAGTGGTCTGCTTCCTCTGCAAGGTTCCAAGGGCAAAAGGAGTCATACCTCAACAGGTGCTGGTGCAACTCCGGCCAACAACGACTGAGCAACTGCTCTTTGAAAACCAGATCAACCAGTTTGTCAAAATCAGGTTCCGTGTGAACCTCTAACCAATCAGCCAGTGCCCCATTACATTTCTCCACAAATTCCTCCCAAGACTGGTGAGACAGTTTCCTACTGTCCCTGAACTTCAACCTGTACTCCTCCTCTCGGGAACAAGGTACCATACTTTGGGAACTGGGAATGGGACTTCCTGCACTGGACTCTATTTTGCTGCCACCACTGGACTCAACCCTCCCTGGGGAATCAAGAAAACTATAACTGCGCTCAGGGGATAATCTACCCTCCAGAGCTAATTTCTCCCTGGCAATGTCCCACTCAGCCTCCGCCATCCTCCCCTGCACACCCAGCTGCGCTATTTCCTTGGCATGCTCTAACCTGAGCTTCTCCAAAGCCAGCTGGTACTCCCTTTCTTCTATCCTATCTACCCACTCCTCTGGGGACAGGGAAAGGGATGGGGCTCTGCTCCCGACTCTGGACCCAGCAAGGGACTCCCTATCTATGGGTTCTTCACTATCTACTGGCGTCCATGCACTGTCATCTTCTTCCTCCTCTTCAGACTCTTCAGGGCTCCCAACAGACCCACCGCCCTCACGGCGTGCGGCCCGGGTCCTCTCTTCCTCATTGCGCTCAAGTTCCCATTCATCCTTCTGTCATTGGATTAGGTTGTCCCTAAGCTTGGGCTGGGTGTCTGACTCATTCACTGCTTTGTCTCCTTCTTCACAAAACTCTACCAACTTATACATACTGTATCTAAACAGACCGCAGAAGTTAAAAGCAGACTCCATCTTGGCAGGA
The DNA here is from genome assembly GCF_964261635.1 of Lissotriton helveticus. Taxonomy (NCBI): domain Eukaryota; kingdom Metazoa; phylum Chordata; class Amphibia; order Caudata; family Salamandridae; genus Lissotriton; species Lissotriton helveticus. The sequence continues at coordinate 344,520,532 of NC_136067.1, read as the reverse complement.
CGCTCAGGGACACGTGCAACACAGGGGACCTAACTGTCTGAGCTGAAGCAAGAGTACACAATCTAAAAATGACACTCCTAGGAGAAATAATAAAATAAAACTCAAAAACAATAATCCCCAAACATGTGATTATCTAAATGCAGAGTTTTTAGTGCAACCAGTTGTCGCTGTGGTATTGCGCAAACGCAAGTCCTATCCTTATTGCTGATCACCAATGTTAGAAATGGGATTTCTGGTTGGCTAAGGCTTGCGCCAAAGCCAGGCAGAAACCACCACTCCAGTCAAGGCAAGGGAGTTACACGCCAAGAAAACCCCTGCTCACCCCCTTGGTAGCTTGGCACGAGCAGTCAGGGTTATCTCCGAGGCAATGTGTAAAGCGTTTGGGCAACACACACACGGCAGCAACACACTAGGCACACCACAAAAAGGAACTCCACACAAGGTTATATATAAAAATAGCCTTTGTATTACCATAAACACATTTGATCATTATCACACAGATACACTGTGCCAACTGGCACTGGGCAGTATTTACAGGGGATTATATACACATGGCAGGGCCACGTGGACCACTGTCAGAATCAGCACTTAGTAGAAATAACACTTCTAGAACATAGAATAATTGGAGCAAAAAATAACAATTGTAGTACACAACCAGTAACCTCTGATAAAAGGTAGGTACACACTACGCAGTACTAATCACCATAGGTATAGATCACGCAGGGACACCTAAACTCACTAGTACAAACTATACAAGGCAAAACAACCTCCTAGTCATAAAAACACATTTAGAGGTATAGGCATAAAGGCATTGCACACTACGCAGAAATCACATTAGGTCATTATCATTACAAACACAGTAGGCAATCAGCTTGCGCCAAAACCACATTAGATGCTAACCCCTGGCCAACTGGCCTTCCGTGGGGCTCAAAGGCCCTTTGTCCCAAAAGTCAGGGCTGGATGCGCACGCAGCCAAAAGCAACAACTCTGCCCACCGTCAGGCAGTTTCTGGGCCGCGGCGGTGAGTTTGTTTTCTATCTCCTGCACAATACGGGGTATGCTCCCGTTCTACTACAATAACCCTGGTGTGGTGGGCACCCGCTAGGGGGTTAAAAAGCACAGCACAGTCCGTGGCGGGGTGGGCACCCGCTAGGGATATTAAAAGTCAGCAAATATGCGAGGTAGGCACCCGCTAGGGAATAAATAAAATGCCACGAATGCAGGGGAATCCCAACGCCGGTGATTCTCTCCAGGGGGATCGTGGTGCTCCTCCGAAATAAGAGATTTAGTTCTTCCTCAAGGTAAAAAATAAAGCGCTCTCCTTGCACTACTGATATGGCGCTCCCCAGGCGCTGTAGTCCATATTTCCAGGGAAAGTCTTTAGGAAGGGAGGCAGGGGGGCAAAGGCTGGGCCCAAGGGCCAGCTCACAGGGCCCTCCAGGCAAGGAGGCAGTCCCCAGTGGCGGTACCTCTTGGCGCCCAGCAGCAGCAGGCCCCCGCAAGATAGGATCCAGAGAGAGAGAACCTTTTGCATGGGGTCACAGCCCCTTTTTATACACATATTTCCTTTGTCTGGAGCTGTAGGGCAGGGGTAGAACCAGTTACAACTGGTTCTTGAGCACTTTGTTGTGCTCAGCCCCTCTCCCCATTCACAGGACAGGCTAGGGACATCATACGCACCACAGGGGGCGGAGCCAGCATTGTGGAGGGAAGGCCCAGCCCTATTCAGGTCCCAGGTGCACTCCTCCCTTCCATCAACATGCAGATCTCTCCATTCACCACCGGGGCAGACCCATCCTGCCTCCTGGAGCCAGGCACACCAGCCAGCTCCAGCCAATCACAAGGAAGACAGTCAATTCACATTTACTACACTGACATGCCAACTTCTAGAAGTGGCACTTCTACACTAGACACATTAAATCTGTGCACACCGTTGCGCAGCATTTAATCTCACGAGTTGGCACATACCAAACTCGCCCCTGCACTCCCCACACATCAGGAACTACCATGGACACACACATTCCCCATGCATTCCCATGGGAGGGCAGGCCAATCTCACAACATGCACTCAGAGTGCGCACACACTTTACACTGGGACATAGTGTAAAAGTGGGCAGAAGCCAAAAACAACTAACGCCAGGTCACATTTAAAAGCAAAAAGTTTAGGGGTGAACCTGCCAAAAGGGCCAAGTCCAACACACTTCATTTACAAACTCCTGGCCATGATCTGATAGCATATGGAGAGCAGTCAGTGGATCTGGTATGTCGAGTGGTTGACCACCATCTGGTATAGTGCATGGGCAGGAATAAATAACTTGTGGCGACCAGTACGTCTCATGGTTGAGATATTTGTATAATGAGATAGAACAGGGGACAAATCAAGTTTAAGGTTATTAAAGAACTTGGAGAGCATTGTAAAATACAACATTGGTCAATCGATTTCATGTGAACTGCATGGGGAGGAAGCAGCACGTGGCGCACTACTTACAAAATTGTAGGTGGCAGGATTAAGTGATTTGCTCAGAAACAAAATTTACGAAGTCAACTTTAACGATATAAAAAAGTAGGAAAGCGTGCTTAAAAACAACATTGTCAAATCGAACAAAAATTAGCATTTACGCAGTATTTAAAGATCATTCAGATTAATTAACATAATTATTCTTTAAAAAAGTGCTCACCTATGAAGACGTGGATACGAACACTATCAATGGCTGTGACGGCGGAATTGGAAAAGTTCGAGAAGGTTGGCATGTTATAAATGCTTTGCAGAAGGATGATTGGTTGAGCATGATGTCACTGGGTGTGAGAGCTGTGATTGGGCATGTTGTAATTGAGCATGCGCAAATAAAATGAAATACGTTAGGGGTACATAGCCAGACGGTGGGACGTATTGTGTGCATACGTAATATTAACACGGATGCGCTACCAAAAACGTGCATGCGGAAAGTGAATGCAACTCCTGGGTGGTACATACATAGATGGACTTCGGATGTCGATAGAACACCGGCTCCCGTAGGAGGCGGGGTGCCGGTGGGACAGTGGGGGAATTGAAGACCCTTGCATGGTCCCCAATGGTGACGGCCATAATAAAGTTAAATAAAAGGCTGTCCCCGGGGAATGGGGTGCCCGGGGCCTTGAAGTGACTTCAGTAGGGGGGCTATGCAGCCCTCCGCCATAAAATAATAATCTATAATTATCCATGCCCTGGGGGTGGGGACCTCGGTGCCCGGAATTGACCATGGCAGGGGGGCCACGCGGCTCCATTCCCATAAAACATTTGAATACAGATACTCTGCTTATTGTCATCGTACCATAAGCGCAGCCTTCCGATCACGCGCTGAATGGTAATTGACTGTCAAGTGCTTGTCAATATTCAAAACTTTAAACTGTTGGCAGCCATTTTATGCCTCGGTAGAAGGGAGGCTAAAGAAGCATGTGAAATGTGAGTTTAAAATGTGAAAAGGGGGAGGATAGACACACCATGACCCTCTATGTCTGCTTAGGTGGTTCCACAATGACTCCCTGGGCCCCATTTAGTTTTTTTCTTTTTTTTGGTAAAATCGCAGGGTGCGCATATGATCCGTGCATTCCAGCGATATAAAAAACAAGAGGCGTGGGCTTCCGCGCGTCTTTGATAATTTGCATTCTTTCAACTGTTTAGAGGTGATGCAGCAGTGCTGGATTCAGGATCCACCCCTGAGTAAGAAAAAGTAATAATAACACTACTTACCTGCTAAGTGAATTTCCTTTCATAGGCTGACATTGACTGGTTTCAGTTGCAAATTATTCTAAGTGTGCAGCTTTCGAACTTTAAGATATTCACCTTAAGTCATCTGAAGAAAGAATTCCGATTTATTCATTTGTTATCAGGAGAGAAACCAGTGCTGCATCTTTTAGCCCAGCAGTGACCCTGTAAAGTAGTTCCAAGCATACTTACAAGTAACTTGTATTTCCTTCCATAGGAACCCCATCCTATAAAAAAATGAATACATTTAGATTTGCCGGTCAGGGTCTAGGGGATGGGGTCCAGGGCCCAAAAAAATAAAAAGAAGGGGGGGCCACACAATGTAATGTAATTTAAAAAATAACATATCTAAAAATAACTAGTTTAAAAAAAAATAGTAAATCAGTTTCAAAAAAATAAATATAAGAATAAATATATTTAAAAATTGTCATTTACAAAACATTTAAAATTCACTGAAAAATCATAGGTTTCCGACATGTTATAGTTAGGAATTAGCATTTAAAAAACCTTTGAAATTCACTGAAAAAACCATAGGTTTCAGACATGTTATAGTTAAGAATTAGCATTTAAAAAACCTCAGAAATTCACTGAAAAAAACACAGGTTTCAGGGGTCTTATAGTTTTTTTTTTTTTTGGGGGGGGATTATAAACTTTTATTAACATTCAAGCAGTCATACACAGCAGTGTGCCTACAACCATACAAGGCCGGCAGCGATACACATATATTGTTGCAATCGGAGGTACTTGAGTCTCAACCCCAGGGAGTGTAGTCAGGGTCAACCATCAGCAATGTAATAAAGTAATAATACATTCATATCAAATCTTAGCTATAGGGGAACAATCGAGGAGGGTACGCAGTTGATAAAATGTGACAGGGCGTAATACAATTGACAGAGCACAGCAGCACAACGGCATTCAGGGGAGTATAAGCATTACCCACTATTTGAACAGTGAGGATTTCCTACCAGGGAAGAGGTTACAGGTAGGTGGTATATTAGGGTAGCTAGGGAGTTCGGTCCGATGCATTGGCATTAGGTAGCCCACGAGAAGCAGCAATTTAGGTGTTCAGTACAGCCTCGGAGGAGTACCGTCAATCAATTGATACATAGTTTCCGGAAAGGAATCTCCACACCGGACATATCCATAACAGTACAGTCACTCCTCAATACATCCCCTCCAGCACAGGTCAAGAAATGGTATATGAGAACAAGCCAGCTAGGTAGTCTGTGTGTGTGTTGTGTCGGCAGTGTCAGTATCTCCCTCACCCTGCGATGCTCTAGCGAGAAGGTAGGTTTGTAGGGGGCCCCAAATGTCCGCCGGTCTCGAGTTTAGAGGCATCAGTTCTGAAAATACTCCATACTGTTCCTGACAGTATAGCATGTCATGCATCCAATCCTTAAACTTAGGAGCTCGGCCTCGACCCCATCTACATGCTAAATGTCTTCTTGCCAATAGCAGTGCTACATTTGTATACTTCCTAACCGTCCGCGCTATCTGCGCAGTATAGCCTAAAAGGAACATCATCGGATCCAGGGTCAACGCAGCACCTATCATGTGGGATAAACCCTCGCAGACCCGCAACCAGTATTCTTGTACTTGCGGGCAGGTCCATGCTAAATGGAAGAAGTCCGCCCCTTCCTGTCTACATCGCTCACACCTGTCCGAGTCGGCTAGCCCGAACCGAAACTTTCTAGCAGGAGTGTAGTATAACCTATGGAGGAATTTGTAATGTATGATTTTAAGGCGACAGCTAGACATTACCGCTCCCGACAAGTCACAGCAGTACTCCCATTGTGCCTCTGTGATATCACTACCACCAATATCCCTTGTCCAGTGCCCCCTAGCCGCACTCTCCACTATCGGTAGTTCCTCTCGTATGCACTTATACAGTTTAGAAACTAGGTGTGCGCCATCAGAGCTGTTTAACACTATCGTAAGCGGGGCTATACTGGGGGGTTCATGAGGATAGTCAGGTAATAAGGCTCTCAAGCCTTCCCTGAGCCGTAGGTAATAGAAGAGCTCCAGAGGGTTATGTGCGCTATCTCCGAAAAAATCATCTTGAGATCGGAACTTCCCATCGCGGAATAGATCCCCCCATACCCATATTTTCAACCTTCTACACATTCGTTGGAATCCTACCTCTTGCAGGAGCGACATCTGTGGATGGTAGGATAGTGGCATACGAGCCGTATACAGTAACGGGGTGTGTAGCCGTCTCCCTATTTTGTGCCATGCCTCTATCGTGCAGGAGCCCGTATTTGAGTGCATCTTCAGTGCGGCAGTGGGGGCGTGTACCACTCCTACCAATGGCAGCGGGTGTGCTATCCAGTCCTCCGCTGCCACCTGCGGCATAAAAGCAGTAGGCCGTAACCAATGATATAGGTAGTGTGCCTGAGCACTTAAATAGTATACTTCGAAGTCCGGGACATCGAAGCCACCCGCCCTGTAGGGCTGTGTCATTACCGCCCAGCGGAGCCTAGCCTGCCTCCCCCCCCACACCAGTCGAATTAGTTCAGAACGTAAGGTTTTAAAAAAGTATGCGCCTGGGTGATAGGGAATATTGAGGAACAGATATAAAAAGCGTGGCAAGACCACCATTTTTATGAGGGAAATTCTTGCCGCCATAGACAGGGGTAATTTGATCCACCGCGTCACTGAATCCGTCAGCTTGGTGATGGCCACTCCGTAGTTCATTCGCAATGTGTCCCCTTTGTCTCTTGATATCTGTATCCCCAGGTAGCGTAGTTCCGAAGTACACCACTCGAGCGGGTAGTCCAGTGGGAATTCGGAGACGGCTGGTGTCAGAGGGAAGAGCTGGGACTTGTTCCAGTTAATAGAGACACCCGAAAGGCATCAGAAGGTAACGAACTCCCGCAGTAGCGGATTCAGATTAGATTGGGGATCCTTAACGTAAAAAGTGACATCGTCGGCATACAACGAGATTGAGAGTTGGCGCTGAAAACAATTGAAGGCGCTGGGTTTGTGGAGCTGTCGAATTCGACAGGCCAGCGGCTCTATCGCCACCGCGAAAAGTAGTGGGGAGAGGGGGCATCCCTGCCGGGTCCCCCTCGTTATTGCGAATGCGGCAGTAAGTTGGCCATTTGCAAGCACTCTTGCCGTTGGAGATGTGTAGAGCAACCGTACCCAATCCACAAAGATAGGGGGGAATCCCATCCTCTGCAAGACCGCGAAGAGGAATCCCCACTCCACAGAATCGAATGCCTTTGAGGCATCCAAAAAGACCCCGGCAAGGGGAATCTCAGGGTGAACCGTTTGAATTAGGGAAAATACTGTGCGAAGGTTGTGCGAGGTTGAACTCGTGGGGACAAAGCCGGACTGGTCTGGCAAAATGATTGTGGTCATAAGTAAGGAAAGTCTGGTTGCGAGCACCTTTGCCAGAATTTTGGCGTCGCAGTTTAGCAACGACAGTGGGCGATACGAATCACACTGTGTAGCATTCTTCCCGGGCTTAAGTAATGATGTGATGATTACTTCTCGCATAGATCTCGGGAGCACTCCCACTTCCATTGCATCAGTAAATACCTCCCGTAGCACCGGTGCCATAATCTCCACGTAGCATTTATAAAACTCCGCAGGGAGACCATCATGACCCGGCGCTTTCCCGTTGCTCAGGGACATTATGGCATCCCGTACCTCACCCAGCTCTAGTGGTGCCCCCAGAAACTGTCTGTGGACATCGCTTATCCAGCAAAGTGCTATATCCCCCAGAGAGCTATCCAGGTCTACCTCCCCAGCGGCTCTCGAGGTATACAATTGTTTATAGTGTGCCTGGAGTGTGTTGAGAATACCATCATTGTCTTTGTGTACTTCCCCATCCGCTGCAGTTAGCTCCAAGATTGTGTTTGAACCTTGTGCCATCCTTATTGCCATGGCCAGCGTTCTTCCTGGTCTCCCTCCCTCATTATAAGCCCGGGCTCGCCAGTGTTTTCCTTTGAAATGTACCTCTCTCTGCGCTTCCGCTTCGTACTCCGACAATTTAGTTCTGAATGTGCTGTGCGCCTCCCCATCAATCCCCTGTGTCATGCAAATCTCTAAAGCTCTCAACTCCTCCTCCAACCTGCATAGTGTTCGCTGTATGTCCTTTAGCACCCCAGAGCTTTTAGCTATACACCACCCCCGTACCGTAACCTTAAACGCCTCCCACACTGTTTCTACACTACCCACCGTGTCTTTGTTTCGGGGAAAGAAGTCTTCTATATCGGTTCTAAGTTCTTCGCAGAAGACAGTGTCAATCAGGATGTTGGGATGTAGTCGCCAGAGCGGGCGTGGTTTGTGAAATCCAGGCATATCTAAAGATAGGAGAACAGGGCAATGGTCGGAATGTGTTCTAGGTAAATGTTGAGAAGTTAGAACGTTCGGGGCCAAATTCTGGGACACGAAGATGTAATCAATTCTAGCCCATGTGCCCGTGTAGGACGTAAAGTGTGTGCCCTCCAGCAATTCAGGGTGTAAGTGTCTCCAACTATCAATCAACCCCCCCTCCACAACTATCCCCTCAAGGGAGTCTCTCGCCCTGGTGTGGTATGTTGAGCACCCATCTGCTCTGTCCAGGCTCGGGTGTAAGGCTACGTTAAGGTCTCCGCCCCAGACCAGATACCTGGAGCCAACATCCAATATATCTCCCCAGAGTCGGGTGAAGAAATGAGGGTCATCAACATTGGGAGCGTAGCAGTTGGCAATGGTGATCGTCTCCCCGCCCAGTCTCCCCCAGATAATGACATATCTTCCCTCTCTATCCGTTTGTTGCCCCTGTTGTGTAAATGGGAGAGTTCGGTGTATAAGAATGGCAGTGCCTCTAGCATATGAAGAGAAATTTGAGAAAACTCTCACCCCCGCCCATCTCGCACCGAATGTAGAAGCAGTTGATGTGGGAATATGAGTCTCTTGTAGCATAACCACCTGCACATTGTGTCTATCCCAATACGCCAACAATTGTCTACGCTTACGTGCATCTTTTAGCCCTCGTACATTCCAGGATATAAAATTACATCGGTTATCAGTCCCCGCACCTGGATCGGCTCAATTGGCTGCGCTGTAAAAATGTGCGGTGCATCCTCCCCAATCGCAAAGTGTCATTAGCAATACTCCAATTCACATTCCTCAAGTATATGACTGTGGCCTTTGTCTTGTGTATCATATCTACATACAGTTCACGTAACAACCAAACATTCCCCCAGTCTCCTCCCACCTCCCACAGAGGCAACGCCAACTTGCCAGTGCTATCTCCCTCCCCTTCCCTCCCCAACTCCCTCAACAACCAGGGATGATAATAATCCCAGCTATAACAACAGTAACTGCATGGGTAATGCCCGTTAGGAACCATTCTAGGTGGCGACACAACAACCCCTCTTCTCCATCAGCTGCCCATGGTAGACCAACCTCAGCTATAGGGAGAGAGGGGGGTACCTGGCGACGCAGTAATGCTTCAGCGTTTCTCAGGTCTCAGCCCTCGCTCATCTTATCGGGAAGGGGGAGACGGTCGGGCCGTAACTACAGCCCCCATCACTCTGTGTACCCCATATCAGTACTCACATACAGGAACCACAGCAACGTCCAATGGTGTAGTAGTAGCGGGGTCAGTGTTCATCATCTTCAAGCCGGTCATTTCCGCGATCAAGTTCATCCGCCTCCTCCCTATGCTGGTGTGCTGATCGTTTTACCTGCTTAATGAAGTCCTCAACTTGCTGCGGTTTCGTGAAAAACTTTTGGCGCGCTTGATAAGTGATTCGCAGTCTAGCCGGATAGAGTAATGCGTAGTCAATTTGCAGGGTCCGAAGCTTTGCTTTAACTTCCAAAAATTTGCGCCGCTCTTCCTGTACCATGGGTGGGAAGTCAGGATAGATTGTGAATTCGTTACCATCACATATGAGCTTGTTGGAAGAGCGAGCTGCTCGTAAAGCCGCATCTCTATCCCTGTAGTTTAGTAGACGGGCTATGATAGGCCTCGGCTTCATGCCCGGCTTGGGCACCGGTCCCAGGGACCTGTGCGCCCTCTCCACTATAAACTGGGGGGAGAATGCTTCCGATCCCACTGCATTCCTCAACAGACGTTCCACATATTCCTCCGTTCTCCCCACATTGGTGGATTCCGGAATTCCAACTATGCGTATGTTATTACGCCGGCTTCTCGCTTCCAAATCCTCATTCTTAGCCGCAATGGTGCGCAATAAGTTATCCATTCGTGCTAGACGTGTTGTATGTTGTCCGGAGGTGTCCTCGACATCCGATACCCGCTGTTCCACTTCCTTCAACCTCCCCTCGTGGACCTCCAATTTGTGGACTACAGCATCCATACGGGACGACATCCTGTCCACCTTGTCCGCAATGGTGGCGAATCCCTGGCGCATTTCACGAAGAAGTTCCTGGGTATCCGTGGAGGTGGTCGCCTGGTTATCAGGAGGATCGTTAGCCTCTATTCGTTTCTGAGATTCCGGGCTGGTGCGATTCGTCTTCTTTGCGGCATCAAACGTGAGCTTCGGTTGCCGCGTGTCAGGCCGACCCATCTTAGCGGCTCAGCAAAGGCGGGTGAATCCGTGAAATGGAAGAAAGCAAGAGCCGTTCCGCCTAAGCAATCCCACTGTTCAGCAGAACCTGCCGTGGAGCTCCCTCCTACAAGTCGTACTCCGGTATGGAGCAGCACCTGCGCACGTGATGGGAGAGGGGGGGGGCACGGGCAGCAGGTGTGGGTAGGCTTTCGTCGCTGCCCCCGGGCACAGCACACCCCTCGGCGTTAAACCTGGCAGTCTTTCGGGAATACGACAGTGCAGCCGTCCCTCTGTGTAACACTCAGGAGCTCGCCACCAAAATGTCAGCTGTCATAGGACGGTCGTTTGTCGTGTATGAGCGTATGCCAGGCGGGGGTATGAAGCAGATTCCCCAGTCGGACTTTAGAAATGTAGGCCCAGATTCTCGATGGATTGAGGGTGTATGCACCGCAGTTACGTGTTGCGACCAAGCACTCCCCAGTCACACACGACGCATAGAAGGATGTCCAGTATCCCCTCAGCAATCCGTGAAGTGAGCTTATGTCCCACGCAATGCCAGGATGGGAGGGTTATGGTATAGAGATAATCAGCAGCCCCGGCCCCCAGCCAGCAGCCCTCGTACCCCAGTGCACACACGCAGGCTCAGGATGGGGTTCTATGGCCGGAGCGGTGGGAGTCACTGCCGGTGGTAATGCCCCAGATAAGTTCCACTTATGCGCAATGTAGATGCCCAGCGGGGGAGCCCCTGCACCGAAGGCAAGGAGAGTCGGGGCTCCGGAGGGACCAATGGCAGCAGGGTCCCTTTCCCAAACTGGCCGTCACTCTTGATGGGGAGATGGCAGGGTGGGAGTCACGCTCCGCAGAGTCAGGCCGCGCCTGATCAGCAGGAATAGCAGAAAAGCCGTCAGACTACCTCGGTGAGCAGGAGGGACAGGGTATCACCTTCTCCGCTGGCAGTGCTCTTCCGTGAGGGGAAGACCGGGTCCGCTGTCCTTCACCGCCGTGTTTTCGTGGCCTTCCGATGTTTTCGCGCCTTTCAGGGCCCAGTTGGCGCTCGTGAAGCCCCGACCTCGCGTCCGCAGGCCAGCCGGCCGGGCGTGCTGGAGTCTCCGGCAGCAATCCCCGCCGCGCACTAGAATGTCTCTACCGGTGGCATACAGCAGTCGATCCGCTCCAGACTTTCACCGGAGCCTCCGCGCAGTCCCCTGAGCAGGCGAGGGCGATTTCAGCCCGATCAGTCGCCGATAACAGGATCGATTATAGGATATTTGTCGCCAGGATGTGGGAGCCTTACAAAGAGGCTACCATTCACAAGTGCACCAAACATTCACCCCCAGTCACAGATCTGGGTTTAATCCATTGTTATTTTGCTCACCAAGCCACCCCAGTTCAGACATGGCCATATGCAAATCAGTCTTAACCCTGTGCCTCATGGGAACAGTCCAGCCCGAACTGCCAGCCATGTTTTCCCTGGACCGGAATCAAGCATCCTAGGACCGGTTTCTGGCCATCAGCCGTCTTCAGCCAGGATAGCTTGACTCCAGTGGCCTAGTTAGCACGGGCCCCAAGTCTGGGCATACCCTTCCCACATAGGATGAACAGCAAAACAAACAAGATGATGGACGGAATGTTGTACAATGGCAAAACATTCACCCCCAGTCACAGATCTTGGTTTAATCCATCGTTATTCTGCTCACCAAGCCACCCCAGTTCAGACATGGCCATATGCAAATCAGTCTTGACCCTGTGCCTCATGGGAACAGTCCAGCCCGAACTGCCAAGCCATGTCTTCCCTGGACTGGAATCAAGCATCCTAGGACCGGTTTCTGGCCATCAGCCGTCTTCAGCCAGGATAGCTTGACTCCAGTGGCCTAATTAGCACGGGACCCACGTCTGGGCATACCCTTCCCACATAGGGTGAACAGCAAAACAAACAAGATGATGGACGGAATGTTGCACAATGGCAAAACATTCACCCCCAGTCACAGATCTGGGTTTAATCCATCGTTATTTTGCTCACCTAGCCACCCCAGTTCAGACATGGCCATATGCAAATCAGTCTTGACCCTGTGCCTCATGGGAACAGTCCAGCCTGAACTGCCAAGCCATGCCTTCACTCGACCGGAATCAAGCATCCAAGGACCGGATTCTGGCTATCAGCCGTCTTCAGCCAGCATAGCTTGACTCCAGTGGCCTAGTGAGCACGGGATCCACGTCTGGGCATACCCTTCCCACATAGGATGAACAGCAAAACAAACAAGATGATGGACGGAATGTTGCACAATTGCAAAACATTCACCCCCCCAGTCACAGATCTGGGTTTAATCCATCGTTATTTTGCTCACCAAGCCACCCAAGTTCAGACATGGCCATATGCAAATCAGTCTTGACCCTGTGCCTCATGGGAACAGTCCAGCCCGAACTGCCAAGCCATGTCTTCCCTGGACCGGAATCAAGCGTCCTAGGACCGGTTTCTGGCTATCCGCCGTCTTCAGCCAGGATAGCTTGACTCCAGTGGCCTAGTGAGCACGGACCCACGTCTGGGCATACCCTTCCACATAGGGTGAACAGCAAAACAAACAAGATAATGGACGGAATGTTGCACAATGGCAAAACATTCACCCCCAATCACAGATCTGGGTTTAATCCATTGTTATTTTGCTCACCAAGCCACCCCAGTTCAGACATGGCCATATGCAAATCAGTCATGACCCTGTGCCTCATGGGAACAGTCCAGCCCGAACTGCCAAGCCATGTCTTCCCTGGACCGGAATCAAGCATCCTAGGACCGGTTTCTGGCCATCAGCCGTCTTCAGCCAGGATAGCTTGACTCCAGTGGCCTAGTTAGCACTGGACCCACGTCTGGGCATACCCTTCCCACATAGGGTGAACAGCAAAACAAACAAGATGATGGACGGAATGTTGCACAATGGCAAAACATTCACCCCCAGTCACAGATCTGGGCTTAATCCATCGTTATTTTTCTCACCAAGCCACCCCGGTTCAGACATGGCCATATGCACTTCAGTCTTGACCATGTGCCTCATGGGAACAGTCCAGCCCGAACTGCCAAGCCATGTCTTCCCTGGACCGGAATCAAGCATTCTAGGACCGGTTTCTGGCTATCCGCCGTCTTCAGCCAGGATAGCTTGACTCCAGTGGCCTAGTGAGCACGGACCCACGTCTGGGCATACCCTTCCACATAGGGTGAACAGCAAAACAAACAAGATGATGGACGGAATGTTGCACAATGGCAAAACATTCAGCCCCAGTCACAGATCTGGGTTTAATCCATTGTTATTTTGCTCACCAAGCCACCCCAGTTCAGACATGGCCATATGCAAATCAGTCTTGACCGTGTGCCTCATGGGAACAGTCCAGCCAGAACTGCCAAGCCATGTCTTCCCTGGACCGGAATCAAGCATCCTAGGACCAGTTTCTGGCCATCAGCCGTCTTCAGCCAGGATAGCTTGACTCCAGTGGCCTAATTAGCACGGGACCCACGTCTGGGCATACCCTTCCCACATAGGGTGAACAGCAAAACAAACAAGATGGTGGACGGAATGTTGCACAATGGCAAAACATTCACCCCCAGTCACAGATCTGCGCTTAATCCATCGTTATTTTGCTCACCAAGCCACCCCAGTTCAGACATGGCCATATGCAAATCAGTCTTGACCCTGTGCCTCATGGGAACAGTCCAGCCCGAACTGCCAAGCCATGTCTTCCCTGGATTGGAATCAAGCATACTAGGACCGGTTTCTGGCTATCAGCCGTCTTCAGCCAGGATAGCTTGACTCCAGTGGCCTAGTGAGCACAGGACCCACGTCTGGGCATACCCTTCCCACATAGTGTGAACAGCAAAACAAACAAGATGATGGACGGAATGTTGCACAATGGCAAAACATTCACCCCCAGTCACAGATCTGGGTTTAATCCATCGTTATTTTGCTCACCTAGCCACCCCAGTTCAGACATGGCCATATGCAAATCAGTCTTGACCCTGTGCCTCATGGGAACAGTCCAGTCTGAACTGCCAAGCCATGCCTTCCCTCGACCGGAATCAAGCATCCAAGGACCGGATTCTGGCTATCAGCCATCTTCAGCCAGGATAGGTTGACTCCAGTGGCCTAGTGAGCACGGGATCCACGTCTGGGCATACCCTTCCCACATAGGATGAACAGCAAAACAAACAAGATGATGGACGGAATGTTGCACAATGGCAAAACATTCACCCCCCCAGTCACAGATCTGGGTTTAATCCATCGTTATTTTGCTCACCAAGCCACCCAAGTTCAGACATGGCCATATGCAAATCAGTCTTGACCCTGTGCCTCATGGGAACAATCCAGCCCGAACTGCCAAGCCATGTCTTCCTTGGACCGGAATCAAGCATCCTAGGACCGGTTTCTGGCTATCCGCCGTCTTCAGCCAGGATAGCTTGACTCCAGTGGCCTAGTGAGCACGGACCCACGTCTGGGCATACCCTTCCACATAGGGTGAACAGCAAAACAAACAAGATGATGGACAGAATGTTGCACAATGGCAAAACATTCACCCCCAATCACAGATCTGGGTTTAATCCATTGTTATTTTGCTCACCAAGCCACCCCAGTTCAGACATGGCCATATGCAAATCAGTCATGACCCTGTGCCTCATGGGAACAGTCCAGCCCGAACTGCCAAGCCATGTCTTCCCTGGACCGGAATCAAGCATCCTAGGACCGGTTTCTGGCCATCAGCTGTCTTCAGCCAGGATAGCTTGACTCCAGTGGCCTAGTTAGCACGGGACCCACGTCTGGGCATACCCTTCCCACATAGGGTGAACAGCAAAACAAACAAGATGATGGACGGAATGTTGCACAATGGCAAAACATTCAGCCCCAGTCACAGATCTGGGTTTAATCCATTGTTATTTTGCTCACCAAGCCACCCCAGTTCAGACATGGCCATATGCAAATCAGTCTTGACCGTGTGCCTCATGGGAACAGTCCAGCCAGAACTGCCAAGCCATGTCTTCCCTGGACCGGAATCAAGCATCCTGGGACCAGTTTCTGGCCATCAGCCGTCTTCAGCCAGGATAGCTTGACTCCAGTGGCCTAATTAGCACGGGACCCACGTCTGGGCATACCCTTCCCACATAGGATGAACAGCAAAACAAACAAGATGATGGACGGAATGTTGCACAATGGCAAAACATTCACCCCCAGTCACAGATCTGGGTTTAATCCATCGTTATTTTGCTCACCAAGCCACCCAAGTTCAGACATGGCCATATGCAAATCAGTCTTGACCCTGTGCCTCATGGGAACAATCCAGCCCGAACTGCCAAGCCATGTCTTCCTTGGACCGGAATCAAGCATCCTAGGACCGGTTTCTGGCTATCCGCCGTCTTCAGCCAGGATAGCTTGACTCCAGTGGCCTAGTGAGCACGGACCCACGTCTGGGCATACCCTTCCACATAGGGTGAACAGCAAAACAAACAAGATGATGGACAGAATGTTGCACAATGGCAAAACATTCACCCCCAATCACAGATCTGGGTTTAATCCATTGTTATTTTGCTCACCAAGCCACCCCAGTTCAGACATGGCCATATGCAAATCAGTCTTGACCCTGTGCCTCATGGGAACAGTCCAGCCCGAACTGCCAAGCCATGTCTTCCCTGGACCGGAATCAAGCATCCTAGGACCGGTTTCTGGCTATCCGCCGTCTTCAGCCAGGATAGCTTGACTCCAGTGGCCTAGTAAGCACAGACCCACGTCTGGGCATACCCTTCCACATAGGGTGAACAGCAAAACAAACAAGATGATGGACGGAATGTTGCACAATGGCAAAACATTCACCCCCAATCACAGATCTGGGTTTAATCCATTGTTATTTTGCTCACCAAGCCACCCCAGTTCAGACATGGCCATATGCAAATCAGTCATGACCCTGTGCCTCATGGGAACAGTCCAGCCCGAACTGCCAAGCCATGTCTTCCCTGGACCGGAATCAAGCATCCTAGGACCGGTTTCTGGCCATCAGCCGTCTTCAGCCAGGATAGCTTGACTCCTGTGGCCTAGTTAGCACGGGACCCACGTCTGGGCATACCCTTCCCACATAGGGTGAACAGCAAAACAAACAAGATGATGGACGGAATGTTGCACAATGGCAAAACATTCACCCCCAGTCACTGATCTGGGCTTAATCCATCGTTATTTTGCTCACCAAGCCACCCCAGTTCAGACATGGCCATATGCACTTCAGTTTTGACCATGTGCCTCATGGGAACAGTCCAGCCCGAACTGCCAAGCCATGTCTTCCCTGGACCGGAATCAAGCATCCTAGGACCGGTTTCTGGCTATCAGCCATCTTCAGCCACGATAGCTTGACTCCAGTGGCCTAGTGAGCACGGGACCCACGTCTGGGCATACCCTTCCCACATAGGATGAACAGCAAAACAAACAAGATGATGGACGGAATGTTGCACAATGGCAAAACATTCACCCCCAGTCACAGATCTGGGTTTAATCCATCGTTATTTTGCTCACCAAGCCACCCCAGTTCAGACATGGCCATATGCAAATCAGTCTTGACCCTGGGCCTCATGGGAACAGTCCAGCCCGAACTGCCAAGCCATGTCTTCCCTGGACCGGAATCAAGCATCCTAGGACCGGTTTCTGGCTATCAGCCGTCTTCAGCCAGGATAGGTTGACTCCAGTGGCCTAGTGAGCACGGGACCCACGTCTGGGCATACCCTTCCCACATAGGATGAACAGCAAAACAAACAAGATGATGGACGGAATGTTGCACATTGGCAAAATATTCACCCCCCCAGTCACAGATCTGGGTTTAATCCATCGTTATTTTGTTCACCAAGCCACCCAAGTTCAGACATGGCCATATGCAAATCAGTCTTGACCCTGTGCCTCATGGGAACAGTCCAGCCCGAACTGCCAAGTCATGTCTTCCCTGGACCGGAATCAAGCATCCTAGGACCAGTTTCTGGCCATCAGCCGTCTTCAGCCAGGATAGCTTGACTCCAGTGGCCTAATTAGCACGGGACCCACGTCTGGGCATACCCTTCCCACATAGGGTGAACAGCAAAACAAACAAGATGGTGGACGGAATGTTGCACAATGGCAAAACATTCACCCCCAGTCACAGATCTGCGCTTAATCCATCGTTATTTTGCTCACCAAGCCACCCCAGTTCAGACATGGCCATATGCAAATCAGTCTTGACCCTGTGCCTCATGGGAACAGTCCAGCCCGAACTGCCAAGCCATGTCTTCCCTGGATTGGAATCAAGCATACTAGGACCGGTTTCTGGCTATCAGCCGTCTTCAGCCAGGATAGCTTGACTCCAGTGGCCTAGTGAGCACGGGACCCACGTCTGGGCATACCCTTCCCACATAGTGTGAACAGCAAAACAAACAAGATGATGGACGGAATGTTGCACAATGGCAAAACATTCACCCCCAGTCACAGATCTGGGTTTAATCCATCGTTATTTTGCTCACCTAGCCACCCCAGTTCAGACATGGCCATATGCAAATCAGTCTTGACCCTGTGCCTCATGGGAACAGTCCAGTCTGAACTGCCAAGCCATGCCTTCCCTCGACCGGAATCAAGCATCCAAGGACCGGATTCTGGCTATCAGCCATCTTCAGCCAGGATAGGTTGACTCCAGTGGCCTAGTGAGCACGGGATCCACGTCTGGGCATACCCTTCCCACATAGGATGAACAGCAAAACAAACAAGATGATGGACGGAATGTTGCACAATGGCAAAACATTCACCCCCCCAGTCACAGATCTGGGTTTAATCCATCGTTATTTTGCTCACCAAGCCACCCAAGTTCAGACATGGCCATATGCAAATCAGTCTTGACCCTGTGCCTCATGGGAACAATCCAGCCCGAACTGCCAAGCCATGTCTTCCTTGGACCGGAATCAAGCATCCTAGGACCGGTTTCTGGCTATCCGCCGTCTTCAGCCAGGATAGCTTGACTCCAGTGGCCTAGTGAGCACGGACCCACGTCTGGGCATACCCTTCCACATAGGGTGAACAGCAAAACAAACAAGATGATGGACAGAATGTTGCACAATGGCAAAACATTCACCCCCAATCACAGATCTGGGTTTAATCCATTGTTATTTTGCTCACCAAGCCACCCCAGTTCAGACATGGCCATATGCAAATCAGTCATGACCCTGTGCCTCATGGGAACAGTCCAGCCCGAACTGCCAAGCCATGTCTTCCCTGGACCGGAATCAAGCATCCTAGGACCGGTTTCTGGCCATCAGCTGTCTTCAGCCAGGATAGCTTGACTCCAGTGGCCTAGTTAGCACGGGACCCACGTCTGGGCATACCCTTCCCACATAGGGTGAACAGCAAAACAAACAAGATGATGGACGGAATGTTGCACAATGGCAAAACATTCAGCCCCAGTCACAGATCTGGGTTTAATCCATTGTTATTTTGCTCACCAAGCCACCCCAGTTCAGACATGGCCATATGCAAATCAGTCTTGACCGTGTGCCTCATGGGAACAGTCCAGCCAGAACTGCCAAGCCATGTCTTCCCTGGACCGGAATCAAGCATCCTAGGACCAGTTTCTGGCCATCAGCCGTCTTCAGCCAGGATAGCTTGACTCCAGTGGCCTAATTAGCACGGGACCCACGTCTGGGCATACCCTTCCCACATAGGATGAACAGCAAAACAAACAAGATGATGGACGGAATGTTGCACAATGGCAAAACATTCACCCCCAGTCACAGATCTGGGTTTAATCCATCGTTATTTTGCTCACCAAGCCACCCAAGTTCAGACATGGCCATATGCAAATCAGTCTTGACCCTGTGCCTCATGGGAACAATCCAGCCCGAACTGCCAAGCCATGTCTTCCTTGGACCGGAATCAAGCATCCTAGGACCGGTTTCTGGCTATCCGCCGTCTTCAGCCAGGATAGCTTGACTCCAGTGGCCTAGTGAGCACGGACCCACGTCTGGGCATACCCTTCCACATAGGGTGAACAGCAAAACAAACAAGATGATGGACAGAATGTTGCACAATGGCAAAACATTCACCCCCAATCACAGATCTGGGTTTAATCCATTGTTATTTTGCTCACCAAGCCACCCCAGTTCAGACATGGCCATATGCAAATCAGTCATGACCCTGTGCCTCATGGGAACAGTCCAGCCCGAACTGCCAAGCCATGTCTTCCCTGGACCGGAATCAAGCATCCTAGGACCGGTTTCTGGCCATCAGCTGTCTTCAGCCAGGATAGCTTGACTCCAGTGGCCTAGTTAGCACGGGACCCACGTCTGGGCATACCCTTCCCACATAGGGTGAACAGCAAAACAAACAAGATGATGGACGGAATGTTGCACAATGGCAAAACATTCACCCCCAGTCATAGATCTGGGCTTAATCCATCGTTATTTTGCTCACCAAGCCACCCCAGTTCAGACATGGCCATATGCACTTCAGTCTTGACCATGTGCCTCATGGGAACAGTCCAGCCCGAACTGCCAAGCCATGTCTTCCCTGGACCGGAATCAAGCATCCTAGGACCGGTTTCTGGCTATCAGCCATCTTCAGCCACGATAGCTTGACTCCAGTGGCCTAGTGAGCACGGGACCCATGTCTGGGCATACCCTTCCCACATAGGATGAACAGCAAAACAAACAAGACGATGGACGGAATGTTGCACAATGGCAAAACATTCACCCCAAGTCACAGATCTGGGTTTAATCCATCGTTATTTTGCTCACCAAGCCACCCCAGTTCAGACATGGCCATATGCAAATCAGTCTTGACCCTGTGCCTCATGGGAACAGTCCAGCCCTAACTGCCAAGCCATGTCTTCCCTGGACCGGAATCAAGCATCCTAGGACCGGTTTCTGGCTATCCGCCGTCTTCAGCCAGGATAGCTTGACTCCAGTGGCCTAGTGAGCACGGACCCACGTCTGGGCATACCCTTCCACATAGGGTGAACAGCAAAACAAACAAGATGATGGACGGAATGTTGCACAGTGGCAAAACATTCACCCCCAGTAACAGATCTGGGTTTAATACATTGTTATTTTACTCACCAAGCCACCCCAGTTCAGACATGGCCATATGCAAATCAGTCTTGACCCTGTGCCTCATGGGAACAGTCCAGCCCGAACTGCCAAGCCATGTCTTCCCAGGATCGGAATCAAGCATCCTAGGACCGGTTTCTGGCCATCAGCCGTCTTCAGCCAGGATAGCTTGACTCCAGTGGCCTAGTTAGCACGGGACCCACGTCTGGGCATACCCTTCCCACATAGGATGAACAGCAAAACAAACAAGATGATGGACGGAATGTTGCACAATGGCAAAACATTCACCCCCAGTCACAGATCTGGGTTTAATCCATCGTTATTTTGCTCACCAAGCCACCCCAGTTCAGACATGGCCATATGCAAATCAGTCTTGACCCTGTGCCTCATAGGAACAGTCCAGCCCGAACTGCCAAGCCATGTCTTCCCTGGACCGGAATCAAGCATCCTAGGACCGGTTTCTGGCTATCCGCCGTCTTCAGCCAGGATAGCTTGACTCCAGTGGCCTAGTAAGCACAGACCCACGTCTGGGCATACCCTTCCACATAGGGTGAACAGCAAAACAAACAAGATGATGGACGGAATGTTGCACAATGGCAAAACATTCACCCCCAATCACAGATCTGGGTTTAATCCATTGTTATTTTGCTCACCAAGCCACCCCAGTTCAGACATGGCCATATGCAAATCAGTCATGACCCTGTGCCTCATGGGAACAGTCCAGCCCGAACTGCCAAGCCATGTCTTCCCTGGACCGGAATCAAGCATCCTAGGACCGGTTTCTGGCCATCAGCCGTCTTCAGCCAGGATAGCTTGACTCCTGTGGCCTAGTTAGCACGGGACCCACGTCTGGGCATACCCTTCCCACATAGGGTGAACAGCAAAACAAACAAGATGATGGACGGAATGTTGCACAATGGCAAAACATTCACCCCCAGTCACTGATCTGGGCTTAATCCATCGTTATTTTGCTCACCAAGCCACCCCAGTTCAGACATGGCCATATGCACTTCAGTTTTGACCATGTGCCTCATGGGAACAGTCCAGCCCGAACTGCCAAGCCATGTCTTCCCTGGACCGGAATCAAGCATCCTAGGACCGGTTTCTGGCTATCAGCCATCTTCAGCCACGATAGCTTGACTCCAGTGGCCTAGTGAGCACGGGACCCACGTCTGGGCATACCCTTCCCACATAGGATGAACAGCAAAACAAACAAGATGATGGACGGAATGTTGCACAGTGGCAAAACATTCACCCCCAGTAACAGATCTGGGTTTAATACATTGTTATTTTGCTCACCAAGCCACCCCAGTTCAGACATGGCCATATGCAAATCAGTCTTGACCCTGTGCCTCATGGGAACAGTCCAGCCCGAACTGCCAAGCCATGTCTTCCCAGGATCGGAATCAAGCATCCTAGGACCGGTTTCTGGCCATCAGCCGTCTTCAGCCAGGATAGCTTGACTCCAGTGGCCTAGTTAGCACGGGACCCACGTCTGGGCATACCCTTCCCACATAGGATGAACAGCAAAACAAACAAGATGATGGACGGAATGTTGCACAATGGCAAAACATTCACCCCCAGTCACAGATCTGGGTTTAATCCATCGTTATTTTGCTCACCAAGCCACCCCAGTTCAGACATGGCCATATGCAAATCAGTCTTGACCCTGTGCCTCATGGGAACAGTCCAGCCCGAACTGCCAAGCCATGTCTTCCCTGGACCGGAATCAAGCATCCTAGGACCGGTTTCTGGCTATCCGCCGTCTTCAGCCAGGATAGCTTGACTCCAGTGGCCTAGTAAGCACAGACCCACGTCTGGGAATACCCTTCCACATAGGGTGAACAGCAAAACAAACAAGATGATGGACGGAATGTTGCACAATGGCAAAACATTCACCCCCAATCACAGATCTGGGTTTAATCCATTGTTATTTTGCTCACCAAGCCACCCCAGTTCAGACATGGCCATATGCAAATCAGTCATGACCCTGTGCCTCATGGGAACAGTCCAGCCCGAACTGCCAAGCCATGTCTTCCCTGGACCGGAATCAAGCATCCTAGGACCGGTTTCTGGCCATCAGCCGTCTTCAGCCAGGATAGCTTGACTCCTGTGGCCTAGTTAGCACGGGACCCACGTCTGGGCATACCCTTCCCACATAGGGTGAACAGCAAAACAAACAAGATGATGGACGGAATGTTGCACAATGGCAAAACATTCACCCCCAGTCACTGATCTGGGCTTAATCCATCGTTATTTTGCTCACCAAGCCACCCCAGTTCAGACATGGCCATATGCACTTCAGTTTTGACCATGTGCCTCATGGGAACAGTCCAGCCCGAACTGCCAAGCCATGTCTTCCCTGGACCGGAATCAAGCATCCTAGGACCGGTTTCTGGCTATCAGCCATCTTCAGCCACGATAGCTTGACTCCAGTGGCCTAGTGAGCACGGGACCCACGTCTGGGCATACCCTTCCCACATAGGATGAACAGCAAAACAAACAAGATGATGGACGGAATGTTGCACAATGGCAAAACATTCACCCCCAGTCACAGATCTGGGTTTAATCCATCGTTATTTTGCTCACCAAGCCACCCCAGTTCAGACATGGCCATATGCAAATCAGTCTTGACCCTGGGCCTCATGGGAACAGTCCAGCCCGAACTGCCAAGCCATGTCTTCCCTGGACCGGAATCAAGCATCCTAGGACCGGTTTCTGGCTATCAGCCGTCTTCAGCCAGGATAGGTTGACTCCAGTGGCCTAGTGAGCACGGGACCCACGTCTGGGCATACCCTTCCCACATAGGATGAACAGCAAAACAAACAAGATGATGGACGGAATGTTGCACATTGGCAAAATATTCACCCCCCCAGTCACAGATCTGGGTTTATTCCATCGTTATTTTGTTCACCAAGCCACCCAAGTTCAGACATGGCCATATGCAAATCAGTCTTGACCCTGTGCCTCATGGGAACAGTCCAGCCCGAACTGCCAAGTCATGTCTTCCCTGGACCGGAATCAAGCATCCTAGGACAGGTTTCTGGCTATCAGCCGTCTTCAGCCAGGATAGGTTGACTCCAGTGGCCTAGTGAGCACGGGACCCACGTCTGGGCATACCCTTCCCACATAGGATGAACAGCAAAACAAACAAGATGATGGATGGAATGTTGCACAATGGCAAAACATTCACCCCCCCCAGTCACAAATCTGGGTTTAATCCATCGTTATTTTGTTCACCAAGCCACCCAAGTTCAGACATGGCCATATGCAAATCAGTCTTGACCCTGTGCCTCATGGGAACAGTCCAGCCCGAACTGCCAAGCCATGTCTTCCCTGGAACGGAATCAAGCATCCTAGGACCGGTTTCTGGCTATCCGCCGTCTTCAGCCAGGATAGCTTGACTCCAGTGGCCTAGTGAGCACGGACCCACGTCTGGGCATACCCTTCCACATAGGGTGAACAGCAAAACAAACAAGATGATGGACGGAATGTTGCACAGTGGCAAAACATTCACCCCCAGTCACAGATCTGGGTTTAATCCATTGTTATGTTGCTCACCAAGACACCCCAGTTCAGACATGGCCATATGCAAATCAGTCTTGACCCTGTGCCTCATGGGAACAGTCCAGCCCTAACTGCCAAGCCATGTCTTCCCAGGATCGGAATCAAGCATCCTAGGACCGGTTTCTGGCCATCAGCCGTCTTCAGCCAGGATAGCTTGACTCCAGTGGCCTAGTTAGCACGGGACCCACGTCTGGGCATACCCTTCCCACATAGGATGAACAGCAAAACAAACAAGATGATGGACGGAATGTTGCACAATGGCAAAACATTCACCCCCAGTCACAGATCTGGGTTTAATCCATTGTTATTTTGCTCACCAAGCCACCCCAGTTCAGACATGGCCATATGCAAATCAGTCTTGACCCTGTGCCTCATGGGAACAGTCCAGCCCGAACTGCCAAGCCATGTCTTCCCTGGACCGGAATCAAGCATCCTAGGACCGGTTTCTGGCTATCCGCCGTCTTCAGCCAGGATAGCTTGACTCCAGTGGCCTAGTGAGCACGGACCCAAGTCTGGGCATACACTTCCACATAGGGTGAACAGCAAAACAAACAAGATGATGGACGGAATGTTGCACAATGGCAAAACATTCACCCCCAGTCACAGATCCGGGTTTAATCCATTGTTATTTTGCTCACCAAGCCACCCCAGTTCAGACATGGCCATATGCAAATCAGTCATGACCCTGTGCCTCATGGGAACAGTCCAGCCCGAACTGCCAAGCCATGTCTTCCCTGGACCGGAATCAAGCATCCTAGGACCGGTTTCTGGCCATCAGCCGTCTTCAGCCAGGATAGCTTGACTCCAGTGGCCTAGTTAGCACGGGACCCACGTCTGGGAATACCCTTCCCACATAGGGTGAACAGCAAAACAAACAAGATGATGGATGGAATGTTGCACAATGGCAAAACATTCACCCCCAGTCACAGATCTGGGCTTAATCCATCGTTATTTTGCCCACCAAGCCACCCCAGTTCAGACATGGCCATATGCACTTCAGTCTTGACCATGTGCCTCATGGGAATAGTCCAGCCCGAACTGCCAAGCCATGTCTTCCCTGGACCGGAATCAAGCATCCTAGGACCGGTTTCTGGCTATCAGCCATCTTCAGCCACGATAGCTTGACTCCAGTGGCCTAGTGAGCACGGGACCCACGTCTGGGCATACCCTTCCCACATAGGATGAACAGCAAAACAAACAAGATGATGGACGGAATGTTGCACAATGGCAAAACATTCACCCCCAGTCACAGATCTGGGTTTAATCCATCGTTATTTTGCTCACCAAGCCACGCCAGTTCAGACATGGCCATATGCAAATCAGTCTTGACCCTGTGCCTCATGGGAACAGTCCACCCCGAACTGCCAAGCCATGTCTTCCCTGGACCGGAATCAAGCATCCTAGGACCGGTTTCTGGCCATCAGCCGTCTTCAGCCAGGATAGCTTGACTCCAGTGGCCTAGTTAGCACGGGACCCACGTCTTGGCATACTCTTCCCACATAGGATGAACAGCAAAACAAACAAGATGATGGACGGAATGTTGCACAATGGCAAAACATTCACCCCCCAAAGTCACAGATCTGGGTTTAATCCATCGTTATTTTGCTCACCAAGCCACCCAAGTTCAGACATGGCCATATGCAAATCAGTCTTGACCCTGTGCCTCATGGGAACAGTCCAGCCCGAAATGCCAAGCCATGTCTTCCCTGGACCGGAATCAAGCATCCTAGGACCGGTTTCTGGCTATCCGCCGTCTTCAGCCAGGATAGCTTGACTCCAGTGGCCTAGTGAGCACGGACCCACGTCTGGGCATACCCTTCCACATAGGGTGAACAGCAAAACAAACAAGATGATGGACGGAATGTTGCACAATGGCAAAACATTCACCCCCAGTCACAGATCTGGGTTTAATCCATTGTTATTTTGCTCACCAAGCCACCCCAGTTCAGACATGGCCATATGCAAATCAGTCTTGACCCTGTGCCTCATGGGAACAGTCCAGCCCGAACTGCCAAGCCATGTCTTCCCTGGACCGGAATCAAGCATCCTAGGACCGGTTTCTGGCCATCAGCCGTCTTCAGCCAGGATAGCTTGACTCCACTGGCCTAGTTAGCACGGGACCCAAGTCTGGGCATAACCTTCCCACATAGGATGAACAGCAAAACAAACAAGATGATGGACGGAATGTTGCACAATGGCAAAACATTCACCCCCAGTCATACATCTGGGCTTAATCCATCGTTATTTTGCTCACCAAGCCACCCCAGTTCAGACATGGCCATATGCACTTCAGTCTTGACCATGTGCCTCATGGGAACAGTCCAGCCCGAACTGCCAAGCCATGTCTTCCCTGGACCGGAATCAAGCATCCTAGGACCGGTTTCTGGCTATCAGCCATCTTAAGCCACGATAGCTTGACTCCAGTGGCCTAGTGAGCACGGGACCCATGTCTGGGCATACCCTTCCCACATAGGATGAACAGCAAAACAAACAAGATGATGGACGGAATGTTGCACAATGGCAAAACATTCACCCCCAGTAACAGATCTGGGTTTAATCCATTGTTATTTTGCTCACCAAGCCACCCCAGTTCAGACATGGCCATATGCAAATCAGTCTTGACCCTGGGCCTCATGGGAACAGTCCAGCCCGAACTGCCAAGCCATGTCTTCCCTGGACCGGAATCAAGCATCCTAGGACCGGTTTTTGGCTATCCGCCGTCTTCAGCCAGGATAGCTTGACTCCAGTGGCCTAGTGAGCACGGACCCACGTCTGGGCATACCCTTCCACATAGGGTGAACAGCAAAACAAACAAGATGATGGACGGAATGTTGCACAATGGCAAAACATTCACCCCCAGTCACAGATCTGGGTTTAATCCATTGTTATTTTGCTCACCAAGCCAACCCAGTCCAGACATGGCCATATGCAAATCAGTCTTGACCCTGTGCCTCATGGGAACAGTCCAGCCCGAACTGCCAAGCCATGTCTTCCCTGGACCGGAATCAAGCATCCTAGGACCGGTTTCTGGCCATCAGCTGTCTTCAGCCAGGATAGCTTGACTCCAGTGGCCTAGTTAGCACGGGACCCAAGTCTGGGCATACCCTTCCCACATAGGATGAACAGCAAAACAAACAAGATGATGGACGGAATGTTGCACAATGGCAAAACATTCACCCCCAGTCACAGATCTCGGTTTAATCCATCGTTATTTTGCTCACCAAGCCACCCCAGTTCAGACATGGCCATATGCAAATCAGTGTTGACCCTGTGCCTCATGGGAACAGTCCAGCCCGAACTGCCAAGCCATGTCTTCCCTGGACCGGAATCAAGCATCCTAGGACCGGTTTCTGGCTATCCGCCGTCTTCAGCCAGGATAGCTTGACTCCAGTGGCCTAGTGAGCACGGACCCACGTCTGGGCATACCCTTCCACATAGGGTGAACAGCAAAACAAACAAGATGATGGACGGAATGTTGCACAATGGCAAAACATTCACCCCCAGTCACAGATCTCGGTTTAATCCATCGTTATTTTGCTCACCAAGCCACCCCAGTTCAGACATGGTCATATGCAAATCAGTCTTGACCCTGTGCCTCATGGGAACAGTCCAGCCCGAACTGCCGAGCCATGTCTTCCCTGGATCGGAATCAAGCATCCTAGGACCGGTTTCTGGCTATAAGCCGTCTTCAGCCAGAATAGCTTGACTCCAGTGGCCAAGTGAGCACGGGACCCACGTCTGGGCATACCCTTCCCACATAG
This sequence comes from Lissotriton helveticus, assembly GCF_964261635.1. NCBI lineage: Eukaryota > Metazoa > Chordata > Amphibia > Caudata > Salamandridae > Lissotriton > Lissotriton helveticus. Next base: position 344,492,875 of record NC_136067.1, on the reverse strand, counting down.
TGTGAACAGCAAAACAAACAAGATGATGGACGGAATGTTGCACAATGGCAAAACATTCACCCCATTCACAGATCTGGGTTTAATCCATCGCTATTTTGCTCACCTAGCCACCCCAGTTCAGACATGGCCATATGCAAATCAGTCTTGACCCTGTGCCTCATGGGAACAGTCCAGCCTGAACTGCCAAGCCATGCCTTCCCTCGACCGGAATCAAGCATCCAAGGACCGGATTCTGGCTATCAGCCGTCTTCAGCCAGGATAGCTTGACTCCAGTGGCCTAGTGAGCATGGGATCCACGTCTGGGCATACCCTTCCCACATAGGATGAACAGCAAAACAAACAAGATGATGGACGGAATGTTGCACAATGGCAAAACATTCACCCCCCCAGTCACAGATCTGGGTTTAATCCATCGTTATTTTGCTCACCAAGCCACCCAAGTTCAGACATGGCCATATGCAAATCAGTCTTGACCCTGTGCCTCATGGGAACAGTCCAGCCCGAACTGCCAAGCCATGTCTTCCCTGGACCGGAATCAAGCATCCTAGGACCGGTTTCTGGCTATCCGCCGTCTACAGCCAGGATAGCTTGACTCCAGTGGCCTAGTGAGCACGGACCCACGTCTGGGCATACACTTCCACATAGGGTGAACAGCAAAACAAACAAGATGATGGACGGAATGTTGCACAATGGCAAAACATTCACCCCCAGTCACAGATCTGGGTTTAATCCATTGTTATTTTGCTCACCAAGCCACCCCAGTTCAGACATGGCCATATGCAAATCAGTCATGACCCTGTGCCTCATGGGAACAGTCCAGCCCGAACTGCCAAGCCATGTCTTCCCTGGACCGGAATCAAGCATCCTAGGACCGGTTTCTGGCCATCAGCCGTCTTCAGCCAGGATAGCTTGACTCCAGTGGCCTAGTTAGCACGGGACCCACGTCTGGGAATACCCTTCCCACATAGGGTGAACAGCAAAACAAACAAGATGATGGACGGAATGTTGCACAATGGCAAAACATTCACCCCCAGTCACAGATCTGGGCTTAATCCATCGTTATTTTGCTCACCAAGCCACCCCAGTTCAGACATGGCCATATGCACTTCAGTCTTGACCATGTGCCTCATGGGAATAGTCCAGCCCGAACTGCCAAGCCATGTCTTCCCTGGACCGGAATCAAGCATCCTAGGACCGGTTTCTGGCTATCAGCCATCTTCAGCCACGATAGCTTGACTCCAGTGGCCTAGTGAGCACGGGACCCACGTCTGGGCATACCCTTCCCACATAGGATGAACAGCAAAACAAACAAGATGATGGACGGAATGTTGCAGAATGGCAAAACATTCACCCCCAGTCACAGATCTGGGTTTAATCCATCGTTATTTTGCTCACCAAGCCACGCCAGTTCAGACATTGCCATATGCAAACCAGTCTTGACCCTGTGCCTCATGGGAACAGTCCACCCCGAACTGCCAAGCCATGTCTTCCCTGGACCGGAATCAAGCATCCTAGGACCGGTTTCTGGCCATCAGCCGTCTTCAGCCAGGATAGCTTGACTCCAGTGGCCTAGTTAGCACGGGACCCACGTCTTGGCATACTCTTCCCACATAGGATGAACAGCAAAACAAACAAGATGATGGACGGAATGTTGCACAATGGCAAAACATTCACCCCCCAAAGTCACAGATCTGGGTTTAATCCATCGTTATTTTGCTCACCAAGCCACCCAAGTTCAGACATGGCCATATGCAAATCAGTCTTGACCCTGTGCCTCATGGGAACAGTCCAGCCCGAAATGCCAAGCCATGTCTTCCCTGGACCGGAATCAAGCATCCTAGGACCGGTTTCTGGCTATCCGCCATCTTCAGCCAGGATAGCTTGACTCCAGTGGCCTAGTGAGCACGGACCCACGTCTGGGCATACCCTTCCACATAGGGTGAACAGCAAAACAAACAAGATGATGGACGGAATGTTGCACAATGGCAAAACATTCACCCCCAGTCACAGATCTGGGTTTAATCCATTGTTATTTTGCTCACCAAGCCACCCCAGTTCAGACATGGCCATATGCAAATCAGTCTTGACCCTGTGCCTCATGGGAACAGTCCAGCCCGAACTGCCAAGCCATGTCTTCCCTGGACCGGAATCAAGCATCCTAGGACGGGTTTCTGGCCATCAGCCGTCTTCAGCCAGGATAGCTTGACTCCACTGGCCTAGTTAGCACGGGACCCAAGTCTGGGCATAACCTTCCCACATAGGATGAACAGCAAAACAAACAAGATGATGGACGGAATGTTGCACAATGGCAAAACATTCACCCCCAGTCACAGTTCTCAGTTTAATCCATTGTTATTTTGCTCACCAAGCCACCCCAGTTCAGACATGGCCATTTGCAAATCAGTCTTGACCCTGTGCCTCATGGGAACAGTCCAGCCCGAACTGCCAAGCCATGTCTTCCCTGGACCGGAATCAAGCATCCTAGGACCGGTTTCTGGCTATCCGCCGTCTTCAGCCAGGATAGCTTGACTCCAGTGGCCTAGTGAGCACGGACCCACGTCTGGGCATACCCTTCCACATAGGGTGAACAGCAAAACAAACAAGATGATGGACGGAATGTTGCACAATGGCAAAACATTCACCCCCAGTCACAGATCTGGGCGTAATCCATCGTTATTTTGCTCACCAAGCCACCCCAGTTCAGAAATGGCCATATGCACTTCAGTCTTGACCATGTGCCTCATGGGAATAGTCCAGCCCGAACTGCCAAGCCATGTCTTCCCTGGACCGGAATCAAGCATCCTAGGACCGGTTTCTGGCTATCAGCCATCTTCAGCCACGATAGCTTTACTCCAGTGGCCTAGTGAGCACGGGACCCACGTCTGGGCATACCCTTCCCACATAGGATGAACAGCAAAACAAACAAGATGATGGACGGAATGTTGCACAATGGCAAAACATTCACCCCCAGTCACAGATCTGGGTTTAATCCATCGTTATTTTGCTCACCAAGCCACGCCAGTTCAGACATGGCCATATGCAAATCAGTCTTGACCCTGTGCCTCATGGGAACAGTCCACCCCGAAGTGCCAAGCCATGTCTTCCCTGGACCGGAATCAAGCATCCTAGGACCGGTTTCTGGCCATCAGCCGTCTTCAGCCAGGATAGCTTGACTCCAGTGGCCTAGTTAGCACGGGACCCACGTCTTGGCATACTCTTCCCACATAGGATGAACAGCAAAACAAACAAGATGATGGACGGAATGTTGCACAATGGCAAAACATTCACCCCCCAAAGTCACAGATCTGGGTTTAATCCATCGTTTTTTTGCTCACCAAGCCACCCAAGTTCAGACATGGCCATATGCAAATCAGTCTTGACCCTGTGCCTCATGGGAACAGTCCAGCCCAAAATGCCAAGCCATGTCTTCCCTGGACCGGAATCAAGCATCCTAGGACCGGTTTCTGGCTATCCGCCGTCTTCAGCCAGGATAGCTTGACTCCAGTGGCCTAGTGAGCACGGACCCACGTCTGGGCATACCCTTCCACATAGGGTGAACAGCAAAACAAACAAGATGATGGACGGAATGTTGCACAATGGCAAAACATTCACCCCCAGTCACAGATCTGGGTTTAACCCATTGTTATTTTGCTCACCAAGCCACCCCAGTTCAGACATGGCCATATGCAAATCAGTCTTGACCCTGTGCCTCATGGGAACAGTCCAGCCCGAACTGCCAAGCCATGTCTTCCCTGGACCGGAATCAAGCATCCTAGGACCGGTTTCTGGCCATCAGCCGTCTTCAGCCAGGATAGCTTGACTCCAGTGGCCTAGTTAGCACGGGACCCAAGTCTGGGCATAACCTTCCCACATAGGATGAACAGCAAAACAAACAAGATGATGGACGGAATGTTGCACAATGGCAAAACATTCACCCCCAGTCACACATCTGGGTTTAATCCATCGTTATTTTGCTCACCAAGCCACCCCAGTTCAGACATGGCCATATGCAAATCAGTCTTGACCCTGTGCCTCATGGGAACAGTCCAGCCCGAACTGCCAAGCCATGTCTTCCCTGGACCGGAATCAAGCATCCTAGGACCGGTTTCTGGCTATCCGCCGTCTTCAGCCAGGATAGCTTGACTCCAGTGGCCTAGTGAGCACAGACCCACGTCTGGGCATACCCTTCCACATAGGGTGAACAGCAAAACAAACAAGATGATGGACGGAATGTTGCACAATGGCAAAACATTCACCCCCAATCACAGATCTGGGTTTAATCCATTGTTATTTTGCTCACCAAGCCACCCCAGTTCAGACATGGCCATATGCAAATCAGTCATGACCCTGTGCCTCATGGGAACAGTCCAGCCCGAACTGCCAAGCCATGTCTTCCCTGGACCGGAATCAAGCATCCTAGGACCGGTTTCTGGCCATCAGCCGTCTTCAGCCAGGATAGCTTGACTCCTGTGGCCTAGTTAGCACGGGACCCACGTCTGGGCATACACTTCCCACATAGGGTGAACAGCAAAACAAACAAGATGATGGACGGAATGTTGCACAATGGCAAAACATTCACCCCCAGTCACTGATCTGGGCTTAATCCTTTGTTATTTTGCTCACCAAGCCACCCCAGTTCAGACATGGCCATATGCACTTCAGTTTTGACCATGTGCCTCATGGAAACAGTCCAGCCCGAACTGCCAAGCCATGTCTTCCCTGGACCGGAATCAAGCATCCTAGGACCGGTTTCTGGCTATCAGCCATCTTCAGCCACGATAGCTTGACTCCAGTGGCCTAGTGAGCACGGGACCCACGTCTGGGCATACCCTTCCCACATAGGATGAACAGCAAAACAAACAAGATGATGGACGGAATGTTGCAGAATGGCAAAACATTCACCCCCAGTCACAGATCTGGGTTTAATCCATCTTTATTTTGCTCACCAAGCCACCCCAGTTCAGACATGGCCATATGCAAATCAGTCTTGACCCTGGGCCTCATGGGAACAGTCCAGCCCGAACTGCCAAGCCATGTCTTCCCTGGACCGGAATCAAGCATCCTAGGACCGGTTTCTGGCTATCAGCCGTCTTCAGCCAGGATAGGTTGACTCCAGTGGCCTAGTGAGCACGGGACCCACGTCTGGGCATACCCTTCCCACATAGGATGAACAGCAAAACAAACAAGATGATGGACGGAATGTTGCACATTGGCAAAACATTCACCCCCCCAGTCACAGATCTGGGTTTAATCCATCGTTATTTTGTTCACCAAGCCACCCAAGTTCATACATGGCCATATGGAAATCAGTCTTGACCCTGTGCCTCATGGGAACAGTCCAGCCTGAACTGCCAAGTCATGTCTTCCCTGGACCGGAATCAAGCATCCTAGGACCGGTTTCTGGCTATCAGCCGTCTTCAGCCAGGATAGGTTGACTCCAGTGGCCTAGTGAGCACGGGACCCACGTCTGGGCATACCCTTCCCACATAGGATGAACAGCAAAACAAACAAGATGATGGACGGAATGTTGCACAATGGCAAAACATTCACCCCCCCCAGTCACAGATCTGGGTTTAATCCATCGTTATTTTGTTCACCAAGCCACCCAAGTTCAGACATGGCCATATGCAAATCAGTATTGACCCTGTGCCTCATGGGAACAGTCCAGCCCGAACTGCCAAGCCATGTCTTCCCTGGACCGGAATCAAGCATCCTTGGACCGGTTTCTGGCTATCCGCCGTCTTCAGCCAGGATAGCTTGACTCCAGTGGCCTAGTGAGCACGGACCCACGTCTGGGCATACCCTTCCACATAGGGTGAACAGCAAAACAAACAAGATGATGGATGGAATGTTGCACAGTGGCAAAACATTCACCCCCAGTCACAGATCTGGGTTTAATCCATTGTTATGTTGCTCACCAAGACACCCCAGTTCAGACATGGCCATATGCAAATCAGTCTTGACCCTGTGCCTCATGGGAACAGTCCAGCCCGAACTGCCAAGCCATGTCTTCCCAGGATCGGAATCAAGCATCCTAGGACCGGTTTCTGGCCATCAGCCGTCTTCAGCCAGGATAGCTTGACTTCAGTGGCCTAGTTAGCAGGGGACCCACGTCTGGGCATACCCTTCCCACATAGGATGAACAGCAAAACAAACAAGATGATGGACGGAATGTTGCACAATGGCAAAACATTCACCCCCAGTCACAGATCTGGGTTTAATCCATTGTTATTTTGCTCACCAAGCCACCCCAGTTCAGACATGGCCATATGCAAATCAGTCATGACCCTGTGCCTCATGGGAACAGTCCAGCCCGAACTGCCAAGCCATGTCTTCCCTGGACCGGAATCAAGCATCCTAGGACCGGTTTCTGGCCATCAGCCGTCTTCAGCCATGATAGCTTGACTCCAGTGGCCTATTTAGCACGGGACCCACGTCTTGGCATACTCTTCCCACATAGGATGAACAGCAAAACAAACAAGATGATGGACGGAATGTTGCACAATGGCAAAACATTCACCCCCCAAAGTCACAGATCTGGGTTTAATCCATCGTTATTTTGCTCACCAAGCCACCCAAGTTCAGACATGGCCATATGCAAATCAGTCTTGACCCTGTGCCTCATGGGAACAGTCCAGCATGAAATGCCAAGCCATGTCTTCCCTGGACCGGAATCAAGCATCCTAGGCCCGGTTTTTGGCTATCCGCCGTCTTCAGCCAGGATAGCTTGACTCCAGTGGCCTAGTGAGCACGGACCCACGTCTGGGCATACCCTTCCACATAGGGTGAACAGCAAAACAAACAAGATGATGGACGGAATGTTGCACAATGGCAAAACATTCACCCCCAGTCACAGATCTGGGTTTAATCCATTGTTATTTTGCTCACCAAGCCAACCCAGTCCAGACATGGCCATATGCAAATCAGTCTTCACCCTGTGCCTCATGGGAACAGTCCAGCCCGAACTGCCAAGCCATGTCTTCCCTGGACCGGAATCAAGCATCCTAGGACCGGTTTCTGCCTATCCGCCGTCTTCAGCCAGGATAGCTTGACTCCAGTGGCCTAGTGAGCACAGACCCACGTCTGGGCATACCCTTCCACATAGGGTGAACAGCAAAACAAACAAGATGATGGACGGAATGTTGCACAATGGCAAAACATTCACCCCCAATCACAGATCTGGGTTTAATCCATTGTTATTTTGCTCACCAAGCCACCCCAGTTCAGACATGGCCATATGCAATTCAGTCATGACCCTGTGCCTCATCGGAACAGTCCAGCCCGAACTGCCAAGCCATGTCTTCCCTGGACCGGAATCAAGCATCCTAGGACCGGTTTCTGGCCATCAGCCGTCTTCAGCCAGGATAGCTTGACTCCTGTGGCCTAGTTAGCACGGGACCCACGTCTGGGTATACCCTTCCCACATAGGGTGAACAGCAAAACAAACAAGATGATGGACGGAATGTTGCACAATGGCAAAACATTCACCCCAGTCACTGATCTGGGCTTAATCCATTGTTATTTTGCTCACCAAGCCACCCCAGTTCAGACATGGCCATATGCACTTCAGTTTTGACCATGTGCCTCATGGAAACAGTCCAGCCCGAACTGCCAAGCCATGTCTTCCCTGGACCGGAATCAAGCATCCTAGGACCGGTTTCTGGCTATCAGCCATCTTCAGCCACGATAGCTTGACTCCAGTGGCCTAGTGAGCACGGGACCCACGTCTGGGCATACCCTTCCCACATAGGATGAACAGCAAAACAAACAAGATGATGGACGGAATGTTGCACATTGGCAAAACATTCACCCCCCCGGTCACAGATCTGGGTTTAATCCATCGTTATTTTGTTCACCAAGCCACCCAAGTTCAGACATGGCCATATGCAAATCAGTCTTGACCCTGTGCCTCATGGGAACAGTCCAGCCTGAACTGCCAAGTCATGTCTTCCCTGGACCGGAATCAAGCATCCTAGGACCGGTTTCTGGCTATCAGCCGTCTTCAGCCAGGATAGGGTGACTCCAGTGGCCTAGTGAGCACGGGACCCACGTCTGGGCATACCCTTCCCACATAGGATGAACAGCAAAACAAACAAGATGATGGACGGAATGTTGCACAATGGCAAAACATTCACCCCCCCAGTCACAGATCTGGGTTTAATCCATCGTTATTTTGTTCACCAAGCCACCCAAGTTCAGACATGGCCATATGCAAATCAGTCTTGACCCTGTGCCTCATGGGAACAGTCCAGCCCGAACTGCCAAGCCATGTCTTCCCTGGACCGGAATCAAGCATCCTAGGACCGGTTTCTGGCTATCCGCCGTCTTCAGCCAGGATAGCTTGACTCCAGTGGCCTAGTGAGCACGGACCCACGTCTGGGCATACCCTTCCACATAGGGTGAACAGCAAAACAAACAAGATGATGGACGGAATGTTGCACAGTGGCAAAACATTCACCCCCAGTCACAGATCTGGGTTTAATCCATTGTTATGTTGCTCACCAAGACACCCCAGTTCAGACATGGCCATATGCAAATCAGTCTTGACCCTGTGCCTCATGGGAACAGTCCAGCCCGAACTGCCAAGCCATGTCTTCCCAGGATCGGAATCAAGCATCCTAGGACCGGTTTCTGGCCATCAGCCGTCTTCAGCCAGGATAGCTTGACTCCAGTGGCCTAGTTAGCAGGGGACCCACGTCTGGGCATACCCTTCCCACATAGGATGAACAGCAAAACAAACAAGATGATGGACGGAATGTTGCACAATGGCAAAACATTCTCCCCCAGTCACAGATCTGGGTTTAATCCATAGTTATTTTGCTCACCAAGCCACCCCAGTTCAGACATGGCCATATGCAAATCAGTCATGACCCTGTGCCTCATGGGAACAGTCCAGCCCGAACTGCCAAGCCATGTCTTCCCTGGACCGGAATCAAGCATCCTAGGACCGGTTTCTGGCAATCAGCCGTCTTTAGCCATGATAGCTTGACTCCAGTGGCCTATTTAGCACGGGACCCACGTCTTGGCATACTCTTCCCACATAGGATGAACAGCAAAACAAACAAGATGATGGACGGAATGTTGCACAATGGCAAAACATTCACCCCCCAAAGTCACAGATCTGGGTTTAATCCATCGTTATTTTGCTCACCAAGCCACCCAAGTTCAGACATGGCCATATGCAAATCAGTCTTGACCCTGTGCCTCATGGGAACAGTCCAGCACGAAATGCCAAGCCATGTCTTCCCTGGACCGGAATCAAGCATCCTAGGACCGGTTTTTGGCTATCCGCCGTCTTCAGCCAGGATAGCTTGACTCCAGTGGCCTAGTGAGCACGGACCCACGTCTGGGCATACCCTTCCACATAGGGTGAACAGCAAAACAAACAAGATGATGGACGGAATGTTGCACAATGGCAAAACATTCACCCCCAGTCACAGATCTGGGTTTAATCCATTGTTATTTTGCTCACCAAGCCAACCCAGTCCAGACATGGCCATATGCAAATCAGTCTTGACCCTGTGCCTCATGGGAACAGTCCAGCCCGAACTGCCAAGCCATGTCTTCCCTGGACCGGAATCAAGCATCCTAGGACCGGTTTCTGGCCATCAGCTGTCTTCAGCCAGGATAGCTTGACTCCAGTGGCCTAGTTAGCACGGGACCCAAGTCTGGGCATACCCTTCCCACATAGGATGAACAGCAAAACAAACAAGATGATGGACGGAATGTTGCACAATGGCAAAACATTCACCCCCAGTCACAGATCTCGGTTTAATCCATCGTTATTTTGCTCACCAAGCCACCCCAGTTCAGACATGGCCATATGCAAATCAGTGTTGACCCTGTGCCTCATGGGAACAGTCCAGCCCGAACTGCCAAGCCATGTCTTCCCTGGACCGGAATCAAGCATCCTAGGACCGGTTTCTGGCTATCCGCCGTCTTCAGCCAGGATAGCTTGACTCCAGTGGCCTAGTGAGCACGGACCCACGTCTGGGCATACCCTTCCACATAGGGTGAACAGCAAAACAAACAAGATGATGGACGGAATGTTGCACAATGGCAAAACATTCACCCCCAGTCACAGATCTGGGTTTAATCCATTGTTATTTTGCTCACCAAGCCACCCCAGTTCAGACATGGTCATATGCAAATCAGTCTTGACCCTGTGCCTCATGGGAACAGTCCAGCCCGAACTGCCGAGCCATGTCTTCCCTGGATCGGAATCAAGCATCCTAGGACCGGTTTCTGGCTATAAGCCGTCTTCAGCCAGAATAGCTTGACTCCAGTGGCCAAGTGAGCACGGGACCCACGTCTGGGCATACCCTTCCCACATAGTGTGAACAGCAAAACAAACAAGATGATGGACGGAATGTTGCACAATGGCAAAACATTCACCCCATTCACAGATCTGGGTTTAATCCATCGCTATTTTGCTAACCTAGCCACCCCAGTTCAGACATGGCCATATGCAAATCAGTCTTGACCCTGTGCCTCATGGGAACAGTCCAGCCTGAACTGCCAAGCCATGCCTTCCCTCGACCGGAATCAAGCATCCAAGGACCCGATTCTGGCTATCAGCCGTCTTCAGCCAGGATAGCTTGACTCCAGTGGCCTAGTGAGCATGGGATCCACGTCTGGGCATACCCTTCCCACATAGGATGAACAGCAAAACAAACAAGATGATGGACGGAATGTTGCACAGTGGCAAAACATTCACCCCCCCAGTCACAGATCTGGGTTTAATCCATCGTTATTTTGCTCACCAAGCCACCCAAGTTCAGACATGGCCATATGCAAATCAGTCTTGACCCTGTGCCTCATGGGAACAGTCCAGCCCGAACTGCCAAGCCATGTCTTCCCTGGACCGGAATCAAGCATCCTAGGACCGGTTTCTGGCCATCCGCCGTCTTCAGCCAGGATAGCTTGACTCCAGTGGCCTAGTTAGCACGGGACCCACGTCTGGGAATACCCTTCCCACATAGGGTGAACTGCAAAACAAACAAGATGATGGACGGAATGTTGCACAATGGCAAAACATTCACCCCCAGTCACAGATCTGGGCTTAATCCATCGTTATTTTGCTCACCAAGCCACCCCAGTTCAGACATGGCCATATGCACTTCAGTCTTGACCATGTGCCTCATGGGAATAGTCCAGCCCGAACTGCCAAGCCATGTCTTCCCTGGACCGGAATCAAGCATCCTAGGACCGGTTTCTGGCTATCAGCCATCTTCAGCCACGATAGCTTGACTCCAGTGGCCTAGTGAGCATGGGACCCACGTCTGGGCATACCCTTCCCACATAGGATGAACAGCAAAACAAACAAGATGATGGACGGAATGTTGCACAATGGCAAAACATTCACCCCCAGTCACAGATCTGGGTTTAATCCATCGTTATTTTGCTCACCAAGCCACGCCAGTTCAGACATGGCCATATGCAAATCAGTCTTGACCCTGTGCCTCATGGGAACAGTCCACCCCGAACTACCAAGCCATGTCTTCCCTGGACCGGAATCAAGCATCCTAGGACCGGTTTCTGGCCATCAGCCGTCTTCAGCCAGGATAGCTTGACTCCAGTGGCCTAGTTAGCACGGGACCCACGTCTTGGCATACTCTTCCCACATAGGATGAACAGCAAAACAAACAAGATGATGGACGGAATGTTGCACAATGGCAAAACATTCACCCCCCAAAGTCACAGATCTGGGTTTAATCCATCGTTATTTTGCTCACCAAGCCACCCCAGTTCAGACATGGCCATATGCAAATCAGGCTTGACCCTGTGCCTCATGGGAACAGTCCAGCCCGAACTGCCAAGCCATGTCTTCCCTGGACCGGAATCAAGCATCCTAGGACGGGTTTCTGGCCATCAGCCGTCTTCAGCCAGGATAGCTTGACTCCACTGGCCTAGTTAGCACGGGACCCAAGTCTGGGCATAACCTTCCCACATAGGATGAACAGCAAAACAAACAAGATGATGGACGGAATGTTGCACAATGGCAACACATTCACCCCCAGTCACAGTTCTCAGTTTAATCCATTGTTATTTTGCTCACCAAGCCACCCAAGTTCAGACATGGCCATATGCAAATCAGTCTTGACCCTGTGCCTCATGGGAACAGTCCAGCCCGAACTGCCAAGCCATGTCTTCCCTGGACCGGAATCAAGCATCCTAGGACCGGTTTCTGGCTATCCGCCGTCTTCAGCCAGGATAGCTTGACTCCAGTGGCCTAGTGAGCACGGACCCACGTCTGGGCATACCCTTCCACATAGGGTGAACAGCAAAACAAACAAGATGATGGACGGAATGTTGCACAGTGGCAAAACATTCACCCCCAGTCACAGATCTGGGTTTAATCCATTGTTATGTTGCTCACCAAGACACCCCAGTTCAGACATGGCCATATGCAAATCAGTCTTGACCCTGTGCCTCATGGGAACAGTCCAGCCCGAACTGCCAAGCCATGTCTTCCCAGGATCGGAATCAAGCATCCTAGGACCGGTTTCTGGCCATCAGCCGTCTTCAGCCAGGATAGCTTGACTCCAGTGGCCTAGTTAGCAGGGGACCCACGTCTGGGCATACCCTTCCCACATAGGATGAACAGCAAAACAAACAAGATGATGGACGGAATGTTGCACAATGGCAAAACATTCTCCCCCAGTCACAGATCTGGGTTTAATCCATAGTTATTTTGCTCACCAAGCCACCCCAGTTCAGACATGGCCATATGCAAATCAGTCATGACCCTGTGCCTCATGGGAACAGTCCAGCCCGAACTGCCAAGCCATGTCTTCCCTGGACCGGAATCAAGCATCCTAGGACCGGTTTCTGGCAATCAGCCGTCTTTAGCCATGATAGCTTGACTCCAGTGGCCTATTTAGCACGGGACCCACGTCTTGGCATACTCTTCCCACATAGGATGAACAGCAAAACAAACAAGATGATGGACGGAATGTTGCACAATGGCAAAACATTCACCCCCCAAAGTCACAGATCTGGGTTTAATCCATCGTTATTTTGCTCACCAAGCCACCCAAGTTCAGACATGGCCATATGCAAATCAGTCTTGACCCTGTGCCTCATGGGAACAGTCCAGCACGAAATGCCAAGCCATGTCTTCCCTGGACCGGAATCAAGCATCCTAGGACCGGTTTTTGGCTATCCGCCGTCTTCAGCCAGGATAGCTTGACTCCAGTGGCCTAGTGAGCACGGACCCACGTCTGGGCATACCCTTCCACATAGGGTGAACAGCAAAACAAACAAGATGATGGACGGAATGTTGCACAATGGCAAAACATTCACCCCCAGTCACAGATCTGGGTTTAATCCATTGTTATTTTGCTCACCAAGCCAACCCAGTCCAGACATGGCCATATGCAAATCAGTCTTGACCCTGTGCCTCATGGGAACAGTCCAGCCCGAACTGCCAAGCCATGTCTTCCCTGGACCGGAATCAAGCATCCTAGGACCGGTTTCTGGCCATCAGCTGTCTTCAGCCAGGATAGCTTGACTCCAGTGGCCTAGTTAGCACGGGACCCAAGTCTGGGCATACCCTTCCCACATAGGATGAACAGCAAAACAAACAAGATGATGGACGGAATGTTGCACAATGGCAAAACATTCACCCCCAGTCACAGATCTCGGTTTAATCCATCGTTATTTTGCTCACCAAGCCACCCCAGTTCAGACATGGCCATATGCAAATCAGTGTTGACCCTGTGCCTCATGGGAACAGTCCAGCCCGAACTGCCAAGCCATGTCTTCCCTGGACCGGAATCAAGCATCCTAGGACCGGTTTCTGGCTATCCGCCGTCTTCAGCCAGGATAGCTTGACTCCAGTGGCCTAGTGAGCACGGACCCACGTCTGGGCATACCCTTCCACATAGGGTGAACAGCAAAACAAACAAGATGATGGACGGAATGTTGCACAATGGCAAAACATTCACCCCCAGTCACAGATCTGGGTTTAATCCATTGTTATTTTGCTCACCAAGCCACCCCAGTTCAGACATGGTCATATGCAAATCAGTCTTGACCCTGTGCCTCATGGGAACAGTCCAGCCCGAACTGCCGAGCCATGTCTTCCCTGGATCGGAATCAAGCATCCTAGGACCGGTTTCTGGCTATAAGCCGTCTTCAGCCAGAATAGCTTGACTCCAGTGGCCAAGTGAGCACGGGACCCACGTCTGGGCATACCCTTCCCACATAGTGTGAACAGCAAAACAAACAAGATGATGGACGGAATGTTGCACAATGGCAAAACATTCACCCCATTCACAGATCTGGGTTTAATCCATCGCTATTTTGCTAACCTAGCCACCCCAGTTCAGACATGGCCATATGCAAATCAGTCTTGACCCTGTGCCTCATGGGAACAGTCCAGCCTGAACTGCCAAGCCATGCCTTCCCTCGACCGGAATCAAGCATCCAAGGACCCGATTCTGGCTATCAGCCGTTTTCAGCCAGGATAGCTTGACTCCAGTGGCCTAGTGAGCATGGGATCCACGTCTGGGCATACCCTTCCCACATAGGATGAACAGCAAAACAAACAAGATGATGGACGGAATGTTGCACAATGGCAAAACATTCACCCCCCCAGTCACAGATCTGGGTTTAATCCATCGTTATTTTGCTCACCAAGCCACCCAAGTTCAGACATGGCCATATGCAAATCAGTCTTGACCCTGTGCCTCATGGGAACAGTCCAGCCCGAACTGCCAAGCCATGTCTTCCCTGGACCGGAATCAAGCATCCTAGGACCGGTTTCTGGCCATCCGCCGTCTTCAGCCAGGATAGCTTGACTCCAGTGGCCTAGTTAGCACGGGACCCACGTCTGGGAATACCCTTCCCACATAGGGTGAACTGCAAAACAAACAAGATGATGGACGGAATGTTGCACAATGGCAAAACATTCACCCCCAGTCACAGATCTGGGCTTAATCCATCGTTATTTTGCTCACCAAGCCACCCCAGTTCAGACATGGCCATATGCACTTCAGTCTTGACCATGTGCCTCATGGGAATAGTCCAGCCCGAACTGCCAAGCCATGTCTTCCCTGGACCGGAATCAAGCATCCTAGGACCGGTTTCTGGCTATCAGCCATCTTCAGCCACGATAGCTTGACTCCAGTGGCCTAGTGAGCATGGGACCCACGTCTGGGCATACCCTTCCCACATAGGATGAACAGCAAAACAAACAAGATGATGGACGGAATGTTGCACAATGGCAAAACATTCACCCCCAGTCACAGATCTGGGTTTAATCCATCGTTATTTTGCTCACCAAGCCACGCCAGTTCAGACATGGCCATATGCAAATCAGTCTTGACCCTGTGCCTCATGGGAACAGTCCACCCCGAACTACCAAGCCATGTCTTCCCTGGACCGGAATCAAGCATCCTAGGACCGGTTTCTGGCCATCAGCCGTCTTCAGCCAGGATAGCTTGACTCCAGTGGCCTAGTTAGCACGGGACCCACGTCTTGGCATACTCTTCCCACATAGGATGAACAGCAAAACAAACAAGATGATGGACGGAATGTTGCACAATGGCAAAACATTCACCCCCCAAAGTCACAGATCTGGGTTTAATCCATCGTTATTTTGCTCACCAAGCCACCCCAGTTCAGACATGGCCATATGCAAATCAGGCTTGACCCTGTGCCTCATGGGAACAGTCCAGCCCGAACTGCCAAGCCATGTCTTCCCTGGACCGGAATCAAGCATCCTAGGACGGGTTTCTGGCCATCAGCCGTCTTCAGCCAGGATAGCTTGACTCCACTGGCCTAGTTAGCACGGGACCCAAGTCTGGGCATAACCTTCCCACATAGGATGAACAGCAAAACAAACAAGATGATGGACGGAATGTTGCACAATGGCAACACATTCACCCCCAGTCACAGTTCTCAGTTTAATCCATTGTTATTTTGCTCACCAAGCCACCCCAGTTCAGACATGGCCATATGCAAATCAGTCTTGACCCTGTGCCTCATGGGAACAGTCCAGCCCGAACTGCCAAGCCATGTCTTCCCTGGACCGGAATCAAGCATCCTAGGACCGGTTTCTGGCTATCCGCCGTCTTCAGCCAGGATAGCTTGACTCCAGTGGCCTAGTGAGCACGGACCCACGTCTGGGCATACCCTTCCACATAGGGTGAACAGCAAAACAAACAAGATGATGGACGGAATGTTGCACAATGGCAAAACATTCACCCCCAGTCTCAGATCTGGGCTTAATCCATCGTTATTTTGCTCACCAAGCCACCCCAGTTCAGACATGGCCATATGCACTCAGTCTTGACCATGTGCCTCATGGGAATAGTCCAGCCCGAACTGCCAAGCCATGTCTTCCCTGGACCGGAATCAAGCATCCTAGGACCGGTTTCTGGCTATCAGCCATCTTCAGCCACGATAGCTTGACTCCAGTGGCCTAGTGAGCACGGGACCCACGTCTGGGCATACCCTTCCCACATAGGATGAACAGCAAAACAAACAAGATGATGGACGGAATGTTGCACAATGGCAAAACATTCACTCCCAGTCACAGATCTGGGTTTAATCCATCGTTATTTTGCTCACCAAGCCACGCCAGTTCAGACATGGCCATATGCAAATCAGTCTTGACCCTGTGCCTCATGGGAACAGTCCACCCCGAACTGCCAAGCCATGTCTTCCCTGGACCGGAATCAAGCATCCTAGGACCGGTTTCTGGCCATCAGCCGTCTTCAGCCAGGATAGCTTGACTCCAGTGGCCTAGTTAGCACGGGACCCACGTCTTGGCATACTCTTCCCACATAGGATGAACAGCAAAACAAACAAGATGATGGACGGAATGTTGCACAATGGCAAAACATTCACCCCCCAAAGTCACAGATCTGGGTTTAATCCATCGTTATTTTGCTCACCAAGCCACCCAAGTTCAGACATGGCCATATGCAAATCAGTCTTGACCCTGTGCCTCATGGGAACAGTCCAGCCCGAAATGCCAAGCCATGTCTTCCCTGGACCGGAATCAAGCATCCTAGGACCGGTTTCTGGCTATCCGCCGTCTTCAGCCAGGATAGCTTGACTCCAGTGGCCTAGTGAGCACGGACCCACGTCTGGGCATACCCTTCCACATAGGGTGAACAGCAAAACAAACAAGATGATGGACGGAATGTTGCACAATGGCAAAACATTCACCCCCAGTCACAGATCTGGGTTTAATCCATTGTTATTTTGCTCACCAAGCCACCCCAGTTCAGACATGGCCATATGCAAATCAGTCTTGACCCTGTGCCTCATGGAAACAGTCCAGCCCGAACTGCCAAGCCATGTCTTCCCTGGACCGGAATCAAGCATCCTAGGACCGGTTTCTGGCCATCAGCTGTCTTCAGCCAGGATAGCTTGACTCCAGTGGCCTAGTGAGCACGGACCCACGTCTGGGCATACCCTTCCACATAGGGTGAACAGCAAAACAAACAAGATGATGGACGGAATGTTGCACAATGGCAAAACATTCACCCCCAGTCACAGATCTGGGTTTAATCCATTGTTATGTTGCTCACCAAGCCACCCCAGTTCAGACATGGCCATATGCAAATCAGTCTTGACCCTGTGCCTCATGGGAACAGTCCAGCCCGAACTGCCAAGCCATGTCTTCCCTGGACCGGAATCAAGCATCCTAGGACCGGTTTCTTCCTATCAGCAGTCTTCAGCCAGGATAGCTTGACTCCAGTGGCCTAGTGAGCACGCGACCCACGTCTGGGCATACCCTTCCAACATAGGGTGAACAGCAAAACAAACAAGATGATGGACGGAATGTTGCACAATGGCAAAACATTCACCCCCAGTCACAGTTCTCAGTTTAATCCATTGTTATTTTGCTCACCAAGCCACCCCAGTTCAGACATGGCCATATGCAAATCAGTCTTGACCCTGTGCCTCATGGGAACAGTCCAGCCCGAACTGCCAAGCCATGTCTTCCCTGGACCGGAATCAAGCATCCTAGGACCGGTTTCTGGCTATCCGCCGTCTTCAGCCAGGATAGCTTGACTCCAGTGGCCTAGTGAGCACGGACCCACGTCTGGGCATACTCTTCCACATAGGGTGAACAGCAAAACAAACAAGATGATGGACGGAATGTTGCACAATGGCAAAACATTCACCCCCAGTCACAGATCTGGGTTTAATCCATTGTTATTTTGCTCACCAAGCCACCCCAGTTCAGACATGGCCATATGCAAATCAGTCTTGACCCTGTGCCTCATGGGAACAGTCCAGCCCGAACTGCCAAGCCATGTCTTCCCTGGATCGGAATCAAGCATCCTAGGACCGGTTTCTGGCTATCAGCCGTCTTCAGCCAGGATAGCTTGACTCCAGTGGCCTAGTGAGCACGGGACCCACGTCTGGGCATACCCTTCCCACATAGTGTGAACAGCAAAACAAACAAGATGATGGACGGAATGTTGCACAATGGCAAAACATTCACCCCCAGTCACAGGTCTCGGTTTAATCTATCGTTATTTTGCTCACCTAGCCACCCCAGTTCAGACATGGCCATATGCAAATCAGTCTTGACCCTGTGCCTCATGGGAACAGTCCAGCCTGAACTGCCAAGCCATGCCTTCCCTCGACCGGATGCAAGCATCCAAGGACCGGATTCTGGCTATCAGCCGTCTTCAGCCAGGATAGCTTGACTCCAGTGGCCTAGTGAGCACGGGATCCACGTCTGGGCATACCCTTCCCACATAGGATGAACAGCAAAACAAACAAGATGATGGACAGAATGTTGCACAA
This sequence comes from Lissotriton helveticus, assembly GCF_964261635.1. NCBI lineage: Eukaryota > Metazoa > Chordata > Amphibia > Caudata > Salamandridae > Lissotriton > Lissotriton helveticus. The sequence continues at coordinate 344,474,098 of NC_136067.1, read as the reverse complement.
TGGCAAAACATTCACCCCCCCAGTCACAGATCTGGGTTTAATCCATCGTTATTTTGCTCACCAAGCCACCCAAGTTCAGACATGGCCATATGCAAATCAGTCTTGACCCTGTGCCTCATGGGAACAGTCCAGCCCGAACTGCCAAGCCATGTCTTCCCTGGACCGGAATTAAGCATCCTAGGACCGGTTTCTGGCTATCCGCCGTCTTCAGCCAGGATAGCTTGACTCCAGTGGCCTAGTGAGCACGGACCCACGTCTGGGCATACCCTTCCACATTGGGTGAACAGCAAAACAAACAAGATGATGGACGGAATGTTGCACAATGGCAAAACATTCACCCCCAGTCACAGATCTGGGTTTAATCCATTGTTATTTTGCTCACCAAGCCACCCCAGTTCAGACATGGCCATATGCAAATCAGTCATGACCCTGTGCCTCATGGGAACAGTCCAGCCCGAACTGCCAAGCCATGTCTTCCCTGGACCGGAATCAAGCATCCTAGGACCGGTTTCTGGCCATCAGCCGTCTTCAGCCAGGATAGCTTGACTCCAGTGGCCTAGTTAGCACGGGACCCACGTCTGGGCATACCCTTCCCACATAGGGTGAACAGCAAAACAAACAAGATGATGGACGGAATGTTGCACAATGGCAAAACATTCACCCCCAGTCACAGATCTGGGCTTAATCCATCGTTATTTTGCTCACCAAGCCACCCCAGTTCAGACATGCCCATATGCACTTCAGTCTTGACCATGTGCCTCATGGGAATAGTCCAGCCCGAACTGCCAAGCCATGTCTTCCCTGGACCGGAATCAAGCATCCTAGGACCGGTTTCTGGCTATCAGCCATCTTCAGCCACGATAGCGTGACTCCAGTGGCCTAGTGAGCACGGGACCCACGTCTGGGCATACCCTTCCCACATAGGATGAACAGCAAAACAAACAAGATGATGGACGGAATGTTGCACAATGGCAAAACATTCACCCCCCAAAGTCACAGATCTGGGTTTAATCCATCGTTATTTTGCTCACCAAACCACTCAAGTTCAGACATGGCCATATGCAAATCAGTCTTGACCCTGTGCCTCGTGGGAACAGTCCAGCCCGAAATGCCAAGCCATGTCTTCCCTGGACCGGAATCAAGCATCCTAGGACCGGTTTCTGGCTATCCGCCGTCTTCAGCCAGGATAGCTTGACTCCAGTGGCCTAGTGAGCACGGAATCCACGTCTGGGCATACCCTTCCCACATAGGATGAACAGCAAAACAAACAAGATGATGGACAGAATGTTGCACAATGGCAAAACATTCACCCCCCCAGTTACAGATCTGGGTTTAATCCATCGTTATTTTGCTCACCAAGCCACCCAAGTTCAGACATGGCCATATGCAAATCAGTCTTGACCCTGTGCCTCATGGGAACAGTCCAGCCCGAACTGCCAAGCCATGTCTTCCCTGGACCGGAATTAAGCATCCTAGGACCGGTTTCTGGCTATCCGCCGTCTTCAGCCAGGATAGCTTGACTCCAGTGGCCTAGTGAGCACGGACCCACGTCTGGGCATACCCTTCCACATAGAAAGAACAGCAAAACAAACAAGATGATGGACGGAATGTTGCACAATGGCAAAACATTCACCCCCAGTCACAGATCTGGGTTTAATCCATTGTTATTTTGCTCACCAAGCCACTTCAGTTCAGACATGGCCATATGCAAATCAGTCATGACCCTGTGCCTCATGGGAACAGTCCAGCCCGAACTGCCAAGCCATGTCTTCCCTGGACCGGAATCAAGCATCCTAGGACCGGTTTCTGGCCATCAGCCGTCTTCAGCCAGGATAGCTTCACTCCAGTGGCCTAGTTAGCACGGGACCCACGTCTGGGCATACCCTTCCCACATAGGGTGAACAGCAAAACAAACAAGATGATGGACGGAATGTTGCACAATGGCAAAACATTCACCCCCAGTCACAGATCTGGGCTTAATCCATCGTTATTTTGCTCACCAAGCCACCCCAGTTCAGACATGGCCATATGCACTTCAGTCTTGACCATGTGCCTCATGGGAATAGTCCAGCCCGAACTGCCAAGCCATGTCTTCCCTGGACCGGAATCAAGCATCCTAGGACCGGTTTCTGGCTATCAGCCATCTTCAGCCACGATAGCGTGACTCCAGTGGCCTAGTGAGCACGGGACCCACGTCTGGGCATACCCTTCCCACATAGGATGAACAGCAAAACAAACAAGATGATGGACGGAATGTTGCACAATGGCAAAACATTCACCCCCCAAAGTCACAGATCTGGGTTTAATCCATCGTTATTTTGCTCACCAAACCACCCAAGTTCAGACATGGCCATATGCAAATCAGTCTTGACCCTGTGCCTCATGGGAACAGTCCAGCCCGAAATGCCAAGCCATGTCTTCCCTGGACCGGAATCAAGCATCCTAGGACCGGTTTCTGGCTATCCGCCGTCTTCAGCCAGGATAGCTTGACTCCAGCGGCCTAGTGAGCACGGACCCACGTCTGGGCATACCCTTCCACATAGGGTGAACAGCAAAACAAACAAGATGATGGACGGAATGTTGCACAATGGCAAAACATTCACCCCCAGTCACAGATCTGGGTTTAATCCATTGTTATTTTGCTCACCAAGCCACCCCAGTTCAGACATGGCCATATGCAAATCAGTCTTGACCCTGTGCCTCATGGGAACAGTCCAGCCCGAACTGCCAAGCCATGTCTTCCCTGGATCGGAATCAAGCATCCTAGGACCGGTTTCTGGCTATCAGCCGTCTTCAGCCAGGATAGCTTGACTCCAGTGGCCTAGTGAGCACGGGACCCACGTCTGGGCATACCCTTCCCACATAGTGTGAACAGCAAAACAAACAAGATGATGGACGGAATGTTGCACAATGGCAAAACATTCACCCCCAGTCACAGGTCTCGGTTTAATCTATCGTTATTTTGCTCACCAAGCCACGCCAGTTCAGACATGGCCATATGCAAATCATTCTTGACCCTGTGCCTCATGGGAACAGTCCAGCCCGAACTGCGAAGCCATGTCTTCCCTGGACCGGAATCAAGCATCCTAGGACCGGTTTCTGGCCATCAGCCGTCTTCAGCCAGGATAGTTTGACTCCAGTGGCCTAGTTAGCACGGGACCCACGTCTTGGCATACTCTTCCCACATAGGATGAACAGCAAAACAAACAAGATGATGGACGGAATGTTGCACAATGGCAAAACATTCACCCCCAGTCACAGATCTGGGTTTAATCCATTGTTATTTTGCTCACCAAGCCACGCCAGTTCAGACATGGCCATATGCAAATCATTCTTGACCCTGTGCCTCATGGGAACAGTCCAGCCCGAACTGCCAAGCCATGTCTTCCCTGGATCGGAATCAAGCATCCTAGGACCGGTTTCTGGCTATCAGCCGTCTTCAGCCAGGATAGCTTGACTCCAGTGGCCTAGTGAGCACGGGACCCACGTCTGGGCATACCCTTCCCACATAGTGTGAACAGCAAAACAAACAAGATGATGGACGGAATGTTGCACAATGGCAAAACATTCACCCCCAGTCACAGGTCTCGGTTTAATCTATCGTTATTTTGCTCACCTAGCCACCCCAGTTCAGACATGGCCATATGCAAATCAGTCTTGACCCTGTGCCTCATGGGAACAGTCCAGCCTGAACTGCCAAGCCATGCCTTCCCTCGACCGGAATCAAGCATCCAAGGACCGGATTCTGGCTATCAGCCGTCTTCAGCCAGGATAGCTTGACTCCAGTGGCCTAGTGAGCACGGGATCCACGTCTGGGCATACCCTTCCCACATAGGATGAACAGCAAAACAAACAAGATGATGGACAGAATGTTGCACAATGGCAAAACATTCACCCCCCCAGTCACAGATCTGGGTTTAATCCATCGTTATTTTGCTCACCAAGCCACCCAAGTTCAGACATGGCCATATGCAAATCAGTCTTGACCCTGTGCCTCATGGGAACAGTCCAGCCCGAACTGCCAAGCCATGTCTTCCCTGGACCGGAATTAAGCATCCTAGGACCGGTTTCTGGCTATCCGCCGTCTTCAGCCAGGATAGCTTGACTCCAGTGGCCTAGTGAGCACGGACCCACGTCTGGGCATACCCTTCCACATTGGGTGAACAGCAAAACAAACAAGATGATGGACGGAATGTTGCACAATGGCAAAACATTCACCCCCAGTCACAGATCTGGGTTTAATCCATTGTTATTTTGCTCACCAAGCCACCCCAGTTCAGACATGGCCATATGCAAATCAGTCATGACCCTGTGCCTCATGGGAACAGTCCAGCCCGAACTGCCAAGCCATGTCTTCCCTGGACCGGAATCAAGCATCCTAGGACCGGTTTCTGGCCATCAGCCGTCTTCAGCCAGGATAGCTTGACTCCAGTGGCCTAGTTAGCACGGGACCCACGTCTGGGCATACCCTTCCCACATAGGGTGAACAGCAAAACAAACAAGATGATGGACGGAATGTTGCACAATGGCAAAACATTCACCCCCAGTCACAGATCTGGGCTTAATCCATCGGTATTTTGCTCACCAAGCCACCCCAGTTCAGACATGGCCATATGCACTTCAGTCTTGACCATGTGCCTCATGGGAATAGTCCAGCCCGAACTGCCAAGCCATGTCTTCCCTGGACCGGAATCAAGCATCCTAGGACCGGTTTCTGGCTATCAGCCATCTTCAGCCACGATAGCGTGACTCCAGTGGCCTAGTGAGCACGGGACCCACGTCTGGGCATACCCTTCCCACATAGGATGAACAGCAAAACAAACAAGATGATGGACGGAATGTTGCACAATGGCAAAACATTCACCCCCCAAAGTCACAGATCTGGGTTTAATCCATCGTTATTTTGCTCACCAAACCACTCAAGTTCAGACATGGCCATATGCAAACCAGTCTTGACCCTGTGCCTCGTGGGAACAGTCCAGCCCGAAATGCCAAGCCATGTCTTCCCTGGACCGGAATCAAGCATCCTAGGACCGGTTTCTGGCTATCCGCCGTCTTCAGCCAGGATAGCTTGACTCCAGTGGCCTAGTGAGCACGGAATCCACGTCTGGGCATACCCTTCCCACATAGGATGAACAGCAAAACAAACAAGATGATGGACAGAATGTTGCACAATGGCAAAACATTCACCCCCCCAGTTACAGATCTGGGTTTAATCCATCGTTATTTTGCTCACCAAGCCACCCAAGTTCAGACATGGCCATATGCAAATCAGTCTTGACCCTGTGCCTCATGGGAACAGTCCAGCCCGAACTGCCAAGCCATGTCTTCCCTGGACCGGAATTAAGCATCCTAGGACCGGTTTCTGGCTATCCGCCGTCTTCAGCCAGGATAGCTTGACTCCAGTGGCCTAGTGAGCACGGACCCACGTCTGGGCATACCCTTCCACATAGGGTGAACAGCAAAACAAACAAGATGATGGACGGAATGTTGCACAATGGCAAAACATTCACCCCCAGTCACAGATCTGGGTTTAATCCATTGTTATTTTGCTCACCAAGCCACTTCAGTTCAGACATGGCCATATGCAAATCAGTCATGACCCTGTGCCTCATGGGAACAGTCCAGCCCGAACTGCCAAGCCATGTCTTCCCTGGACCGGAATCAAGCATCCTAGGACCGGTTTCTGGCCATCAGCCGTCTTCAGCCAGGATAGCTTCACTCCAGTGGCCTAGTTAGCACGGGACCCACGTCTGGGCATACCCTTCCCACATAGGGTGAACAGCAAAACAAACAAGATGATGGACGGAATGTTGCACAATGGCAAAACATTCACCCCCAGTCACAGATCTGGGCTTAATCCATCGTTATTTTGCTCACCAAGCCACCCCAGTTCAGACATGGCCATATGCACTTCAGTCTTGACCATGTGCCTCATGGGAATAGTCCAGCCCGAACTGCCAAGCCATGTCTTCCCTGGACCGGAATCAAGCATCCTAGGACCGGTTTCTGGCTATCAGCCATCTTCAGCCACGATAGCGTGACTCCAGTGGCCTAGTGAGCACGAGACCCACGTCTGGGCATACCCTTCCCACATAGGATGAACAGCAAAACAAACAAGATGATGGACGGAATGTTGCACAATGGCAAAACATTCACCCCCCAAAGTCACAGATCTGGGTTTAATCCATCGTTATTTTGCTCACCAAACCACCCAAGTTCAGACATGGCCATATGCAAATCAGTCTTGACCCTGTGCCTCATGGGAACAGTCCAGCCCGAAATGCCAAGCCATGTCTTCCCTGGACCGGGATCAAGCATCCTAGGACCGGTTTCTGGCTATCCGCCGTCTTCAGCCAGGATAGCTTGACTCCAGTGGCCTAGTGAGCACGGACCCACGTCTGGGCATACCCTTCCACATAGGGTGAACAGCAAAACAAACAAGATGATGGACGGAATGTTGCACAATGGCAAAACATTCACCCCCAGTCACAGATCTGGGTTTAATCCATTGTTATTTTGCTCACCAAGCCACCCCAGTTCAGACATGGCCATATGCAAATCAGTCTTGACCCTGTGCCTCATGGGAACAGTCCAGCCCTAACTGCCAAGCCATGTCTTCCCTGGACCGGAATCAAGCATCCTAGGACCGGTTTCTGGCCATCAGCCGTCTTCAGCCAGGATAGCTTGACTCCAGTGGCCTAGTTAGCACGGGACCCAAGTCTGGGCATACCCTTCCCACATAGGATGAACAGCAAAACAAACAAGATGATGGACGGAATGTTGCACAATGGCAAAACATTCACCCCCAGTCACAGATCTGGGTTTAATCCATCGTTATTTTGCTCACCAAGCCACGCCAGTTCAGACATGGCCATATGCAAATCATTCTTGACCCTGTGCCTCATGGGAACAGTCCAGCCCGAACTGCGAAGCCATGTCTTCCCTGGACCGGAATCAAGCATCCTAGGACCGGTTTCTGGCCATCAGCCGTCTTCAGCCAGGATAGTTTGACTCCAGTGGCCTAGTTAGCACGGGACCCACGTCTTGGCATACTCTTCCCACATAGGATGAACAGCAAAACAAACAAGATGATGGACGGAATGTTGCACAATGGCAAAACATTCACCCCCCAAAGTCACAGATCTGGGTTTAATCCATCGTTATTTTGCTCACCAAGCCACCCAAGTTCAGACATGGCCATATGCAAATCAGTCTTGACCCTGTGCCTCATTGGAACAGTCCAGCCCGAAATGCCAAGCCATGTCTTCCCTCGACCGGAATCAAGCATCCTAGGACCGGTTTCTGGCTATCCGCCGTCTTCAGCCAGGATAGCTTGACTTCAGTGGCCTAGTGAGCACGGACCCACGTCTGGGCATACCCTTCCACATAGGGTGAACAGCAAAACAAACAAGATGATGGACGGAATGTTGCACAATGGCAAAACATTCACCCCCTGTCACAGATCTGGGTTTAATCCATTGTTATTTTGCTCACCAAGCCACCCCAGTTCAGACATGGCCATATGCAAATCAGTCTTGACCCTGTGCCTCATGGGAACAGTCCAGCCCGAACTGCCAAGCCATGTCTTCCCTGGACCGGAATCAAGCATCCTAGGACCGGTTTCTGGCCATCAGCCGTCTTCAGCCAGGATAGCTTGACTCCAGTGGCCTAGTTAGCACGGGACCCAAGTCTGGGCATACCCTTCCCACATAGGATGAACAGCAAAACAAACAAGATGATGGACGGAATGTTGCACAATGGCAAAACATTCACCCCCAGTCACAGTTCTCGGTTTAATCCATCGTTATTTTGCTCCCCAAGCCACCCCAGTTCAGACATGGCCATATGCAAATCAGTCTTGACCCTGTGCCTCATGGGAACAGTCCAGCCTGAACTGCCAAGCCATGCCTTCCCTCGACCGGAATCAAGCATCCAAGGACCGGATTCTGGCTATCAGCCGTCTTCAGCCAGGATAGCTTGACTCCAGTGGCCTAGTGAGCACGGGATCCACGTCTGGGCATACCCTTCCCACATAGGATGAACAGCAAAACAAACAAGATGATGGACGGAATGTTGCACAATGGCAAAACATTCACCCCCCCAGTCACAGATCTGGGTTTATTCCATCGTTATTTTGCTCACCAAGCCACCCAAGTTCAGACATGGCCATATACAAATCAGTCTTGACCCTGTGCCTCATGGGAACAGTCCAGCCCGAACTGCCAAGCCATGTCTTCCCTGGACCGGAATCAAGCATCCTAGGACCGGTTTCTGGCTATCCGCCGTCTTCAGCCAGGATAGCTTGACTCCAGTGGCCTAGTGAGCACGGACCCACGTCTTGGCATACCCTTCCACATAGGGTGAACAGCAAAACAAACAAGATGATGGACGGAATGTTGCACAATGGCAAAACATTCACCCCCAGTCACAGATCTGGGTTTAATCCATTGTTATTTTGCTCACCAAGCCACCCCAGTTCAGACATGGCCATATGCAAATCAGTCTTGACCCTGTGCCTCATGGGAACAGTCCAGCCCGAACTGCCAAGCCATGTCTTCCCTGGATCGGAATCCAGCATCCTAGGACCGGTTTCTGGCTATCAGCCGTCTTCAGCCAGGATAGCTTGACTCCAGTGGCCTAGTGAGCACGGGACCCACGTCTGGGCATACCCTTCCCACATAGTGTGAACAGCAAAACAAACAAGATGATGGACGGAATGTTGCACAATGACAAAACATTCACCCCCCCAGTCACAGATCTGGGTTTAATCCATCCTTATTTTGCTCACCAAGCCTCCCAAGTTCAGACATGGACATATGCAAATCAGTCTTGACCCTGTGCCTCATGGGAACAGTCCAGCCCGAACTGCCAAGCCATATCTTCCCTGGACCGGAATCAAGCATCCTAGGACCGGTTTCTGGCTATCCGCCGTCTTCAGCCAGGATAGCTTGACTCCAGTGGCCTAGTGAGCACGGACCCACGTCTGGGCATACCCTTCCACATAGGGTGAACAGCAAAACAAACAAGATGATGGACGGAATGTTGCACAATGGCAAAACATTCACCCCCAGTCACAGATCTGGGTTTAATCCATTGTTATTTTGCTCACCAAGCCACCCCAGTTCAGACATGGCCATATGCACTTCAGTCTTGACCCTGTGCCTCATGGGTACAGTCCAGCCCGAACTGCCAAGCCATGTCTTCCCTGCACCGGAATCAAGCATCCTAGGACCGGTTTCTGGCTATCAGCCGTCTTCAGCCAGGATAGCTTGACTCCAGTGGCCTAGTGAGCACTAGACCCACGGCTGGGCATACCCTTCCACATAGGGTGAACAGCAAAACAAACAAGATGATGGACGGAATGTTGCACAATGGGAAAACATTCACCCCCAGTCACAGATCTGGGTTTAATCCATTGTTATTTTGCTCACCAAGCCACCCCAGTTCAGACATGGCCATATGCAAATCAGTCTTGACCCTGTGCCTCATGGGAACTGTCCAGCCCGAACTGCCAAGCCATGTCTTCCCTCGACCGGAATCAAGCATCCTAGGACCGGTTTCTGGCTATCAGCCGTCTTCAGGCAGGATAGCTTGACTCCAGTGGCCTAGTGAGCACGGGACCCACGTCTGGGCATACCTTCCCACATAGGGTGTACAGCAAAACAAACAAGATGATCGACGGAATGTTGCACAATAGCAAAACATTCACCCCCAGTCACAGATCTGGGTTTAATCCATCGTTATTTTGCTCACCAAGCCACCCCAGTTTAGACATGGCCATATGCAAATCAGTCTTGACCCTGTGACTCATTGGAACAGTCCAGCACGAACTGCCAAGCCATGTCTTCCCTGGACCGGAATCAAACATCCTAGGACCGGTTTCTCGCCATCAGCTGTCTTCAGCCAGGATAGCTTGACTCCGGTGGCCTAGTTAGCTCGGGACCCACGTCTGGGCATACCCTTTCCACATAGGGTGAACAGCAAAACAAACAAGATGATGGAAGTAATGTTGCACAATGGCAAAACATTCACCTCCAGTCACAGATCTGGGTTTATTCCAATGTTATTTTGCTCACCAAGCCACCCCAGTTCAGACATGGCCATATGCAAATCAGTCTTGACCCTGTGCCTCATGGGAACAGTCCAGCCCGAACTGCCAAGCCATGTCTTCCCTGGACCGGAATCAAGCATCCTAGGACCGGTTTCTGGCCATCAGCCGTCTTCAGCCAGGATAGCTTGACTCCAGTGGCCTAGTTAGCACGGGACCCACGTCTGGGCATACCCTTCCCACCTAGGGTGAACAGCAAAACAAACAAGATGATGGACGGAATGTTGCACAATGGCAAAACATTCACCCCCAGTCACAGATCTGTGCTTAATCCATCGTTATTTTGCTCACCAAGCCACCCCAGTTCAGACATGGCCATATGCAAATCAGTCTTGACCCTGTGCCTCATGGGAACAGTCCAGCCCGAACTGCCAAGCCATGTCTTCCCTGGATCGGAATCAAGCATCCTAGGACCGGTTTCTGGCTATCAGCCGTGTTCAGGCAGGATAGCTTGACTCCAGTGGCCTAGTGAGCACGGGACCCACGTCTGGGCATACCCTTCCCACATAGGATGAACAGCAAAACAAACAAGATGATGGACGGAATGTTGCACAATGGCAAAACATTCACCCCCAGTCACAGATCTGGGTTTAATCCATCGTTATTTTGCTCACCAAGCCACCCCAGTTCAGACATGGCCATATGCAAATCAGTCTTGACCCTGTGCCTCATGGGAACAGTCCAGCCCGAACTGCCAAGCCATGTCTTCCCTGGACTGGAATCAAGCATCCTAGGACCGGTTTCTGGCTATCCGCCGTCTTCAGCCAGGATAGCTTGACTCCAGTGGCCTAGTGAGCACGGACCCACGTCTGGGCATACGCTTCCACATAGGGTGAACAGCAAAACAAACAAGATGATGGACGGAATGTTGCACACTGGCAAAACATTCACCCCCAGTCACAGATCTGGGTTTAATCCATTGTTCTTTTGCTCACCAAGCCACCCCAGTTCAGACATGGCCATATGCAAATCAGTCTTGACCCTGTGCCTCATGGGAACAGTCCAGCCCGAACTGCCAAGCCATGTCTTCCCTGGACCGGAATCAAGCATCCTAGGACCGGTTTCTGGCCATCAGCCGTCTTCAGCCAGGATAGCTTGACTCCAGTGGCCTAGTGAGCACGGACCCACTTCTGGGCATACCCTTCCACATAGGGTGAACAGCAAAACAAACAAGATGATGGACGGAATGTTGCACAATGGCAAAACATTCACCCCCAGTCACAGATCTGGGTTTAATCCATTGTTATTTTGCTCACCAAGCCACCCCAGTTCAGACATGGCCATATGCAAATCAGTCTTGACCCTGTGCCTCATGGGAACAGTCCAGCCCGAACTGCCAAGCCATGTCTTCCCTGGACCAGAATCAAGCATCCTAGGACCGGTTTCAGGCCATCAGCCGTCTTCAGCCAGGATAGCTTGACTCCAGTGGCCTAGTTAGCACAGGACCCACGTCTGAGCATACCCTTCCCACATAGGATGAACAGTGAAACAAACAAGATGATGGACGGAATGTTGCACAATGGCAAAACATTCACCCCCCCAGTCACAGATCTGGGTTTAATCCATCGTTATTCTGCTCACCAAGCCACCCAAGTTCAGACATGGCCATATGCAAATCAGTCTTGACCCTGCCCCTCATGGGAACAGTCCAGCCCGAACTGCCAAGCCATGTCTTCCCTGGACCGGAATCAAGCATCCTAGGACCGGTTTCTGGCTATCCGCCGTCTCCAGCCAGGTTAGCTTGACTCCAGTGGCCTAGTGAGCACGGACCCACGTCTGGGCATACCCTTCCACATAGGGTGAACAGCAAAACAAACAAGATGATGGACGGAATGTTGCACAATGGCAAAACATTAACCCCCAGTCACAGATTTGGGTTTAATCCATTGTTATTTTGCTCACCAAGCCACCCCAGTTCAGACATGGCCATATGCAATCAGTCTTGACCCTGTTCCTCATGGGAACAGTCCAGCCAGAACTGCCAAGCCATGTCTTCCCTGGACCGGAATCAAGCATCCTAGGACCGGTTTCTGGCCATCAGCCGTCTTCAGCCATGATAGCTTGACTCCAGTGGCCTAGTTAGCACGGGACCCACGTCTGGGCATACCCTTCCCACATAGGGTGAACAGCAAAACAAACAAGATGATGGACGGAATGTTGCACTATGGCAAAACATTCACCCCCAGTCACAGATCTGGGCTTAATCCATCGTTATTTTGCTCACCAAGCCACCCCAGTTCAGACATGGCCATATGCACTTCAGTCTTGACCCTGTGCCTCATGGGAACAGTCCAGCCCGAACTGCCGAACCATGTCTTCCCTGGACCAGAATCAAGCATCCTAGGACCGGTTTCTGGCTATCAGCCGTCTTCAGCCAGGATAGCGTGACTCCAGTGGCCTGGTGAGCACGGGACCCACGTCTGGGCATACCCTTCCCACATAGGATGAACAGCAAAACAAACAAGATGATGGACGGAATGTTGCACAATGGCAAAACATTCACCCCCAGTCACAGATCTGCATTTAATCCATCGTTATTTTGCTCACCAAGCCACCCCAGTTCAGACATGGCCATATGCAAATCAGTCTTGACCCTGTGCCTCATGGGAACAGTCCAGCCCGAACTGCCAAGCCATGTCTTCCCTGGACCGGAATCAAGCATCCTAGGACCGGTTTCTGGCTATCAGCCGTCTTCAGCCAGGATAGCTTGACTCCAGTGGCCTAGTGAGCACGGACCCACGTCTGGGCATACCCTTCCACATAGGGTGAACAGCAAAACAAACAAGATGATGGACGGAATGTTGCACAATGGCAAAACATTCACCCCCAGTCACAGATCTGGGTTTAATCCATTGTTCTTTTGCTCACCAAGCCACCCCAGTTCAGACATGGCCATATGCAAATCAGTCTTGACCATGTGCCTCATGGGTACAGTCCAGCCCGAACTGTCAAGCCATGTCTTCCCTGGACCGGAATCAAGCATCCTAGGACCGGTTTCTGGCTATCAGCCATCTTCAGCCAGGATAGCTTGACTCCAGTGGCCTAGTGAGCACGGATCCACGTCTGGGCATACCCTTCCACATAGGGTGAACAGCAAAACAAACAAGATGATGGACGGAATGTTGCACAATGGCAAAACATTCACCCCCTGTCACAGATCTGGGTTTAATCCATCGTTATTTTGCTCACCAAGCCACCCCAGTTCAGACATGGCCATATGCAAATCAGTCTTGACCATGTGCCTCATGGGAACAGTCCAGCCCGAACTGCCGAACCATGTCTTCCCTGGACCGGAATCAAGCATCCTAGGACCGGTTTCTGGCCATCAGCCGTCTTCAGCCAGGATAGCTTGACTCCAGTGGCCTAGTTAGCACGGGACCCACGTCTGGGCATACTCTTCCCACATAGGATGAACAGCAAAACAAACAAGATGATGGACGGAATGTTGCACAATGGCAAAACATTCACCCCCCCAGTCACAGATCTGGGTTTAATCCATCGTTATTTTGCTCACCAAGCCACCCAAGTTCAGACATGGCCATATGCAAATCAGTCTTGACCCTGTGCCTCATGGGAACAGTCCAGCCCGAACTGCCAAGCCATGTCTTCCCTGGACCGGAATCAAGCATCCTAGGACCGGTTTCTGGCTATCCGCCGTCTTCAGCCAGGATAGCTTGACTCCAGTGGCCTAGTGAGCACGGACCCACGTCTGGGCATACGCTTCCACATAGGGTGAACAGCAAAACAAACAAGATGATGGACGGAATGTTGCACAATGGCAAAACATTCACCCCCAGTCACAGATCTGGGTTTAATCCATTGTTATTTTGCTCACCAAGCCACCCCAGTTCAGACATGGCCATATGCAAATCATTCTTGACCATGTGCCTCATGGGAGCAGTCCAGCCCGAACTGCCAAGCCATGTCTTCCCTGGACCGGAATCAAGCATCCTAGGACCGGTTTCTGGCCATCAGCCGTCTTCAGCCAGGATAGCTTGACTCCAGTGGCCTAGTTAGCACAGGACCCACGTCTGGGCATACCCTTCCCACATAGGATGAACAGCGAAACAAACAAGATGATGGACGGAATGTTGCACAATGGCAAAACATTCACCCCCCCAGTCACAGATCTGGGTTTAATCCATCGTTATTCTGCTCACCAAGCCACCCAAGTTCAGACATGGCCATATGCAAATCAGTCTTGACCCTGCGCCTCATGGGAACAGTCCAGCCCGAACTGCCAAGCCATGTCTTCCCTGGACAGGAATCAAGCATCCTAGGACCGGTTTCTGGCTATCCGCCGTCTTCAGCCAGGATAGCTTGACTCCAGTGGCCTAGTGAGCACGGACCCACGTCTGGGCATACCCTTCCACATAGGGTGAACAGCAAAACAAACAAGATGATGGACGGAATGTTGCACAATGGCAAAACATTCACCCCCAGTCACAGATCTGGGTTTAATCCATTGTTATTTTGCTCACCAAGCCACCCCAGTTCAGACATGGCCATATGCAAATCAGTCTTGACCCTGTTCCTCATGGGAACAGTCCAGCCCGAACTGCCAAGCCATGTCTTCCCTGGACCGGAATAAAGCATCCTAGGACCGATTTCTGGCCATCAGCCGTCTTCAGCCAGGATAGCTTGACTCCAGTGGCCTAGTTAGCACAGGACCCACGTCTGGGCATACCCTTCCCACATAGGGTGAACAGCAAAACAAACAAGATGATGGACGGAATCTTGCACAATGGCAAAACATTCACCCCCAGTCACAGATCTGGGCTTAATCCATCGTTATTTTGCTCACCAAGCCACCCCAGTTCAGACATGGCCATATGCAAATCAGTCTTGACCCTGTGCCTCATGGGAACAGTCCAGCCCGAACTGCCAAGTCATGTCTTCCCTGGACCGGAATCAAACATCCTAGGACCGGTTTCTCGCCATCAGCCGTCTTCAGCCAGGATAGCTTGACTCCGGTGGCCTAGTTAGCTCGGGACCCACGTCTGGGCATACCTTTTCCACATAGGGTGAACAGCAAAACAAACAAGATGATGGACGTAATGTTGCACAATGGCAAAACATTCACCCCCAGTCACAGATCTGGGTTTATTCCAACGTTATTTTGCTCACCAAGCCACCCCAGTTCAGACATGGCCATATGCACTTCAGTCTTGACCCTGTGCCTCATGGGTACAGTCCAGCCCAAACTGCCAAGCCATGTCTTCCCTGGACCGGAATCAAGCATCCTAGGACCGGTTTCTGGCTATCAGCCGTCTTCAGCCAGGATAGCTTGACTCTAGTGGCCTAGTGAGCACGGGACCCACGGCTGGGCATACCCTTCCCACATAGGATAAACAGCAAAACAAACAAGATGATGGACGGAATGTTGCACAATGGCAAAACATTCACCCCCAGTCACAGATCTGGGTTTAATCCATCGTTATTTTGCTCACCAAGCCACCCCAGTTCAGACATGGCCATATGCAAATCAGTCTTGACCCTGTGCCTCATGGGAACAGTCCAGCCCGAACTGCCAAGCCATGTCTTCCCTGGACCGGAATCAAGCATCCTAGGACCGGTTTCTGGCTATCCGCCGTCTTCAGCCAGGATAGCTTGACTCCAGTGGCCTAGTGAGCACGGACCTACGTTTGGGCACACCCTTCCACATAGGGTGAACAGCAAAACAAACAAGATGATGGACGGAATGTTGCACAATGGCAAAACATTCACCCCCAGTCACAGATCTGGGTTTAATCCATTGTTCTTTTGCTCACCAAGCCACCCCAGTTCAGACATGGCCATATGCAAATCAGTCTTGACCCTGTGCCTCATGGGAACAGTCCAGCCCGAACTGCCAAGCCATGTCTTCCCTGGACCGGAATCAAGCATCCTAGGACCGGTTTCTGGCCATCAGCCGTCTTCAGCCAGGATAGCTTGACTCCAGTGGCCTAGTTAGCACGGGACCCACATCTGGGCATACTCTTTCCACATAGGATGAACAGCAAAACAAACAAGATGATGGACGGAATGTTGCACAATGGCAAAACATTCACCCCCCCCAGTCACAGATCTGGGTTTAATCCATCGTTATTTTTCTCACCAAGCCACCCAAGTTCAGACATGGCCATATGCAAATCAGTCTTGACCCTGTGCCTCATGGGAACAATCCAGCCCGAACTGCCAAGCCATGTCTTCCCTGGACCGGAATCAAGCATCCTAGGACCGGTTTCTGGCTATCCGCCATCTTCAGCCAGGATAGCTTGACTCCAGTGGCCTAGTGAGCACGGACCAACGTCTGGGCATACCCTTCCACATAGGGTGAAGAGCAAAACAAACA
Organism: Lissotriton helveticus; assembly: GCF_964261635.1. NCBI lineage: Eukaryota > Metazoa > Chordata > Amphibia > Caudata > Salamandridae > Lissotriton > Lissotriton helveticus. The sequence goes on along the minus strand of NC_136067.1, from coordinate 344,457,653 downwards.
AGATGATGGACGGAATGTTGCACAATGGCAAAACATTCACCCCCAGTCACAGATCTGGGTTTAATCCATTGTTATTTTGCTCACCAAGCCACCCCAGTTCAGACATGGCCATATGCAAATCAGTCTTGACCCTGTGCCTCATGGGAACCGTCCAGCCCGAACTGCCAAGCCATGTCTTCCCTGGACCGGAATCAAGCATCCTAGGACCGGTTTCTGGCCATCAGCCGTCTTCAGCCAGGATAGCTTGACTCCAGTGGCCTAGTGAGCACGGGACCCACGTCTGGGCATACCCTTTCCACATAGGATGAACAGCAAAACAAACAAGATGATGGACGGAATGTTGCACAATTGCAAATCATTCACCCCCAGTCACAGATCTGGGTTTAATCCATCGTTATTTTGCTCACCAAGCCACCCCAGTACAGACATGGCCATATGCAAATCAGTCTTGACCCTGTGCCTCATGGGAACAGTCCAGCCCGAACTGCCAAGCCATGTCTTCCCTGGACCGGAATCAAGCATCCTATGACCGGTTTCTGGCTATCAGCCGTCTTCAGGCAGGATAGCTTGACTCCAGTGGCCTAGTGAGCACGGGACCCACGTCTGGGCATACCTTCCCACATAGGGTGTACAGCAAAACAAACAAGATGATGGACGGAATGTTGCACAATGGCAAAACATTCACCCCCAGTCACAGATCTGGGCTTAATCCATCGTTATTTTTCTCACCAAGCCACCCCAGTTCAGACATGGCCATATGCACTTCAGTCTTGACCCTGTGCCTCATGGGAACAGTCCAGCCCGAACTGCCGAACCATGTCTTCCCTGGACCGAAATCAAGCATCCTAGGACCGGTTTCTGGCTATCAGCCGTCTTCAGCCAGGATAGCGTGACTCCAGTGGCCTAGTGAGCACGGGACCCACGTCTGGGCATACCCTTCCCACATAGGATGAACAGCAAAACAAACAAGATGATGGACGGAATGTTGCACAATGGCAAAACATTCACCCCCAGTCACAGATCTGGGTTTAATCCATCGTTATTTTGCTCACCAAGCCACCCCAGTTCAGACATGGCCATATGCAAATCAGTCTTGACCCTGTGCCTCATGGGAACAGTCCAGCCCGAACTGGCAAGCCATGTCTTCCCTGGACCGGAATCAAGCATCCTAGGACCGGTTTCTGGCTATCAGCCGTCTTCAGGCAGGATAGCTTGACTCCAGTGGCCTAGTGAGCACGGGACCCACGTCTGGGCATACCTTCACACATAGGGTGTACAGCAAAACAAACAAGATGATGGACGGAATGTTGCACAATGGCAAAACATTCACCCCCAGTCACAGATCTGGGTTTAATCCATCGTTATTTTGCTCACCAAGCCACCCCAGTTCAGACATGGCCATATGCAAATCAGTCTTGACCCTGTGACTCATTGGAACAGTCCAGCCCGAACTGCCAAGCCATGTTTTCCCTGGACCGGAATCAAACATCCTAGGACCGGTTTCTCGCCATCAGCCGTCTTCAGCCAGGATAGCTTGACTCCGGTGGCCTAGTTAGCTCGGGACCCACGTCTGGGCATACCCTTTCCACATAGGGTGAACAGCAAAACAAACAAGATGATGGACGTAATGTTGCACAATGGCAAAACATTCACCCCCAGTCACAAATCTGGGTTTATTCCAACGTTATTTTGCTCACCAAGCCACCCCAGTTCAGACATAGCCATATGTACTTCAGTCTTGACCCTGTGCCTCATGGGTACAGTCCAGCCCGAACTGCCAAGCCATGTCTTCCCTGGACCGGAATCAAGCATCCTAGGACCGGTTTCTGGCTATCAGCCGTCTTCAGCCAGGATAGCTTGACTCCAGTGGCCTAGTGAGCACGGACCCACGTCTGGGCATACCCTTCCACATAGGGTGAACAGCAAAACAAACAAGATGATGGACGGAATGTTGCACAATGGCAAAACATTCACCCCCAGTCACAGATCTGGGTTTAATCCATTGTTCTTTTGCTCACCAAGCCACCCCAGTTCAGACATGGCCATATGCAAATCAGTCTTGACCATGTGCCTCATGGGAACAGTCCAGCCCGAACTGCCAAGCCATGTCTTCCCTGGACCGGAATCAAGCATCCTAGGACCAGTTTCTGGCCATCAGCCGTCTTCAGCCAGGATAGCTTGACTCCAGTGGCCTAGTTAGCACAGGACCCACGTCTGGGCATACCCTTCCCATATAGGATGAACAGCGAAACAAACAAGATGATGGACGGAATGTTGCACAATGGCAAAACATTCACCCTCCAGTCACAGATCTGGGTTTAATCCATCGTTATTCTGCTCACCAAGCCACCCAAGTTCAGACATGACCATATGCAAATCAGTCTTGACCCTGTGCCTCATGGGAACAGTCCAGCCCGAACTGCCAAGCCATGTCTTCCCTGGACCGGAATCAAGCATCCTAGGACCGGTTTCTGACTATCCGCCGTCTTCAGCCAGGATAGCTTGACTCCAGTGGCCTAGTGACCACGGACCAACGTCTGGGCACACCCTTCCACATAGGGTGAACAGCAAAACAAACAAGATGATGCACGTATGGTTGCACAATGGCAAAACATTCAGCCCCAGTCACAGATCTGGGTTTAATCCATTGTTCTTTTGCTCACCAAGCCACCCCAGTTCAGACATGGCCATACGCAAATCAGTCTTGACCCTGTGCCTCATGGGAACAGTCCAGCCCGAACTGCCAAGCCATGTCTTCCCTGGACCGGAATCAAGCATCCTAGGACCGGTTTCTGGCCATCAGCCGTCTTCAGCCAGGATAGCTTGACTCCAGTGGCCTAGTTAGCACGGGACCCACATCTGGGCATACTCTTTCCACATAGGATGAACAGCAAAACAAACAAGATGATGGACGGAATGTTGCACAATGGCAAAACATTCACCCCCCCCAGTCACAGATCTGGGTTTAATCCATCGTTATTTTTCTCACCAAGCCACCCAAGTTCAGACATGGCCATATGCAAATCAGTCTTGACCCTGTGCCTCATGGGAACAATCCAGCCCGAACTGCCAAGCCATGTCTTCCCTGGACCGGAATCAAGCATCCTAGGACCGGTTTCTGGCTATCCGCCGTCTTCAGCCAGGATAGCTTGACTCCAGTGGCCTAGTGAGCACTGACCAACGTCTGGGCATACCCTTCCACATAGGGTGAAGAGCAAAACAAACAAGATGATGGACGGAATGTTGCACAATGGCAAAACATTCACCCCCAGTCACAGATCTGGGTTTAATCCATTGTTATTTTGCTCACCAAGCCACCCCAGTTCAGACATGGCCATATGCAAATCAGTCTTGACCCTGTGCCTCATGGGAACCGTCCAGCCCGAACTGCCAAGCCATGTCTTCCCTGGACCGGAATCAAGCATCCTAGGACCGGTTTCTGGCCATCAGCCGTCTTCAGCCAGGATAGCTTGACTCCAGTGGCCTAGTGAGCACGGGACCCACGTCTGGGCATACCCTTCCCACATAGGATGAACAGCAAAACAAACAAGATGATGGACGGAATGTTGCACAATTGCAAATCATTCACACCCAGTCACAGATCTGGGTTTAATCCATCGTTATTTTGCTCACCAAGCCACCCCAGTACAGACATGGCCATATGCAAATCAGTCTTGACCCTGTGCCTCATGGGAACAGTCCAGCCCTAACTGCCAAGCCATGTCTTCCCTGGACCGGAATCAAGCATCCTAGGACCGGTTTCTGGCTATCAGCCGTCTTCAGCCAGGATAGGTTGACTCCAGTGGCCTAGTGAGCACGGACCTACGTCTGGGCATACCCTTCCACATAGGGTGAACAGCAAAACAAACAAGATGATGGACGGAATGTTGCACAATGGCAAAACATTCACCCCCAGTCACAGATCTTGGCTTAATCCATCGTTATTTTGCTCACCAAGCCACCCCAGTTCAGACATGGCCATATGCAAATCAGTCTTGACCCTGCCCCTCATGGGAACAGTCCAGCCCGAACTGCCAAGCCATGTCTTCCCTGGACCGGAATCAAGCATCCTAGGACCGGTTACTGGCTATCCGCCGTCTTCAGCCAGGTTAGCTTGACTCCAGTGGCCTAGTGAGCACGGACCCACGTCTGGGCATACCCTTCCACATAGGGTGAACAGCAAAACAAACAAGATGATGGACGGAATGTTGCACAATGGCAAAACATTAACCCCCAGTCACAGATTTGAGTTTAATCCATTGTTATTTTGCTCACCAAGCCACCCCAGTTCAGACATGGCCATATGCAAATCAGTCTTGACCCTGTTCCTCATGGGAACAGTCCAGCCCGAACTGCCAAGCCATGTCTTCCCTGGACCGGAATCAAGCATCCTAGGACCGTTTTCTGGCCATCAGTCGTCTTCAGCCATGATAGCTTGACTCCAGTGGCCTAGTTAGCACGGGACCCACGTCTGGGCATACCCTTCCCACATAGGGTGAACAGCAAAACAAACAAGATGATGGACGGAATGTTGCACAATGGCAAAACATTCACCCCCAGTCACAGATGTAAATGTAAATGTATTTCGATTTATATAGCGCACGATTCACCCAGGGGTCTCAAGGCGCTTGCTTAGGGAACCCGTCCTGGTATTCCCCTGTGAGAGATACCCCGGCAGGGTATTCACAAGGTGAAAGCCAGGCATCCCGCCACGAGGGGCCGTAGTGGAGATTAAGCAAGCTATTGCCCAGAGTCGCAGAGTGTGACCCCATGAGTCGAGTAGGCACCGGAGCGAGAATTGTCGAGTCCGTGGAATTTTGAGCCCGAGACCCGCCGAGGCGGGGAATCGAACCCTGGTCCACGGCTGATCTCAGCTTCCGGGTCTGCCGCCTCTAACCACTGAGCCACACTTCTCCACAGATCTGGGCTTAATCCATCGTTATTTTGCTCACCAAGCCACCCCAGTTCAGACATGGCCATATGCACTTCAGTCTTGACCCTGTGCCTCATGGGAACAGTCCAGCCCGAACTGCCGAACCATGTCTTCCCTGGACGGAAATCAAGCATCCTAGGACCGGTTTCTGGCTATCAGCCGTCTTCAGCCAGGATAGCGTGACTCCAGTGGCCTAGTGAGCACGGGACCCACGTCTGGGCATACCCTTCCCACATAGGATGAACAGCAAAACAAACAAGATGATGGACGGAATGTTGCACAATGGCAAAACATTCACCCCCAGTCACAGATCTGGGTTTAATCCATCGTTATTTTGCTCACCAAGCCACCCCAGTTCAGACATGGCCATATGCAAATCAGTCTTGACCCTGTGCCTCATGGGAACAGTCCAGCCCGAACTGGCAAGCCATGTCTTCCCTGGACCGGAATCAAGCATCCTAGGACCGGTTTCTGGCTATCAGCCGTCTTCAGGCAGGATAGATTGACTCCAGTGGCCTAGTGAGCACGGGACCCACGTCTGGGCATACCTTCACACATAGGGTGTACAGCAAAACAAACAAGATGATGCACGTATGGTTGCACAATGGCAAAACATTCAGCCCCAGTCACAGATCTGGGTTTAATCCATTGTTCTTTTGCTCACCAAGCCACCCCAGTTCAGACATGGCCATATGCAAATCAGTCTTGACCCTGTGCCTCATGGGAACAGTCCAGCCCGAACTGGCAAGCCATGTCTTCCCTGGACCGGAATCAAGCATCCTAGGACCGGTTTCTGGCCATCAGCCGTCTTCAGCCAGGATAGCTTGACTCCAGTGGCCTAGTTAGCACGGGACCCACATCTGGGCATACTCTTTCCACATAGGATGAACAGCAAAACAAACAAGATGATGGACGGAATGTTGCACAATGGCAAAACATTCACCCCCCCCAGTCACAGATCTGGGTTTAATCCATCGTTATTTTTCTCACCAAGCCACCCAAGTTCAGACATGGCCATATGCAAATCAGTCTTGACCCTGTGCCTCATGGGAACAATCCAGCCCGAACTGCCAAGCCATGTCTTCCCTGGACCGGAATCAAGCATCCTAGGACCGGTTTCTGGCTATCCGCCGTCTTCAGCCAGGATAGCTTGACTCCAGTGGCCTAGTGAGCACTGACCAACGTCTGGGCATACCCTTCCACATAGGGTGAAGAGCAAAACAAACAAGATGATGGACGGAATGTTGCACAATGGCAAAACATTCACCCCCAGTCACAGATCTGGGTTTAATCCATTGTTATTTTGCTCACCAAGCCACCCCAGTTCAGACATGGCCATATGCAAATCAGTCTTGACCCTGTGCCTCATGGGAACCGTCCAGCCCGAACTGCCAAGCCATGTCTTCCCTGGACCGGAATCAAGCATCCTAGGACCGGTTTCTGGCCATCAGCCGTCTTCAGCCAGGATAGCTTGACTCCAGTGGCCTAGTGAGCACGGGACCCACGTCTGGGCATACCCTTCCCACATAGGATGAACAGCAAAACAAACAAGATGATGGACGGAATGTTGCACAATTGCAAATCATTCACACCCAGTCACAGATCTGGGTTTAATCCATCGTTATTTTGCTCACCAAGCCACCCCAGTACAGACATGGCCATATGCAAATCAGTCTTGACCCTGTGCCTCATGGGAACAGTCCAGCCCTAACTGCCAAGCCATGTCTTCCCTGGACCGGAATCAAGCATCCTAGGACCGGTTTCTGGCTATCAGCCGTCTTCAGCCAGGATAGGTTGACTCCAGTGGCCTAGTGAGCACGGACCTACGTCTGGGCATACCCTTCCACATAGGGTGAACAGCAAAACAAACAAGATGATGGACGGAATGTTGCACAATGGCAAAACATTCACCCCCAGTCACAGATCTTGGCTTAATCCATCGTTATTTTGCTCACCAAGCCACCCCAGTTCAGACATGGCCATATGCAAATCAGTCTTGACCCTGCCCCTCATGGGAACAGTCCAGCCCGAACTGCCAAGCCATGTCTTCCCTGGACCGGAATCAAGCATCCTAGGACCGGTTACTGGCTATCCGCCGTCTTCAGCCAGGTTAGCTTGACTCCAGTGGCCTAGTGAGCACGGACCCACGTCTGGGCATACCCTTCCACATAGGGTGAACAGCAAAACAAACAAGATGATGGACGGAATGTTGCACAATGGCAAAACATTAACCCCCAGTCACAGATTTGAGTTTAATCCATTGTTATTTTGCTCACCAAGCCACCCCAGTTCAGACATGGCCATATGCAAATCAGTCTTGACCCTGTTCCTCATGGGAACAGTCCAGCCCGAACTGCCAAGCCATGTCTTCCCTGGACCGGAATCAAGCATCCTAGGACCGTTTTCTGGCCATCAGTCGTCTTCAGCCATGATAGCTTGACTCCAGTGGCCTAGTTAGCACGGGACCCACGTCTGGGCATACCCTTCCCACATAGGGTGAACAGCAAAACAAACAAGATGATGGACGGAATGTTGCACAATGGCAAAACATTCACCCCCAGTCACAGATGTAAATGTAAATGTATTTCGATTTATATAGCGCACGATTCACCCAGGGGTCTCAAGGCGCTTGCTTAGGGAACCCGTCCTGGTATTCCCCTGTGAGAGATACCCCGGCAGGGTATTCACAAGGTGAAAGCCAGGCATCCCGCCACGAGGGGCCGTAGTGGAGATTAAGCAAGCTATTGCCCAGAGTCGCAGAGTGTGACCCCATGAGTCGAGTAGGCACCGGAGCGAGAATTGTCGAGTCCGTGGAATTTTGAGCCCGAGACCCGCCGAGGCGGGGAATCGAACCCTGGTCCACGGCTGATCTCAGCTTCCGGGTCTGCCGCCTCTAACCACTGAGCCACACTTCTCCACAGATCTGGGCTTAATCCATCGTTATTTTGCTCACCAAGCCACCCCAGTTCAGACATGGCCATATGCACTTCAGTCTTGACCCTGTGCCTCATGGGAACAGTCCAGCCCGAACTGCCGAACCATGTCTTCCCTGGACGGAAATCAAGCATCCTAGGACCGGTTTCTGGCTATCAGCCGTCTTCAGCCAGGATAGCGTGACTCCAGTGGCCTAGTGAGCACGGGACCCACGTCTGGGCATACCCTTCCCACATAGGATGAACAGCAAAACAAACAAGATGATGGACGGAATGTTGCACAATGGCAAAACATTCACCCCCAGTCACAGATCTGGGTTTAATCCATCGTTATTTTGCTCACCAAGCCACCCCAGTTCAGACATGGCCATATGCAAATCAGTCTTGACCCTGTGCCTCATGGGAACAGTCCAGCCCGAACTGGCAAGCCATGTCTTCCCTGGACCGGAATCAAGCATCCTAGGACCGGTTTCTGGCTATCAGCCGTCTTCAGGCAGGATAGATTGACTCCAGTGGCCTAGTGAGCACGGGACCCACGTCTGGGCATACCTTCACACATAGGGTGTACAGCAAAACAAACAAGATGATGGACGGAATGTTGCACAATGGCAAAACATTCACCCCCAGTCACAGATCTGGGTTTAATCCATCGTTATTTTGCTCACCAAGCCACCCCAGTTCAGACATGGCCATATGCAAATCAGTCTTGACCCTGTGACTCATTGGAACAGTCCAGCCCGAACTGCCAAGCCATGTTTTCCCTGGACCGGAATCAAACATCCTAGGACCGGTTTCTCGCCATCAGCCGTCTTCAGCCAGGATAGCTTGACTCCGGTGGCCTAGTTAGCTCGGGACCCACGTCTGGGCATACCCTTTCCACATAGGGTGAACAGCAAAACAAACAAGATGATGGACGTAATGTTGCACAATGGCAAAACATTCACCCCCAGTCACAAATCTGGGTTTATTCCAACGTTATTTTGCTCACCAAGCCACCCCAGTTCAGACATAGCCATATGTACTTCAGTCTTGACCCTGTGCCTCATGGGTACAGTCCAGCCCGAACTGCCAAGCCATGTCTTCCCTGGACCGGAATCAAGCATCCTAGGACCGGTTTCTGGCTATCAGCCGTCTTCAGCCAGGATAGCTTGACTCCAGTGGCCTAGTGAGCACGGACCCACGTCTGGGCATACCCTTCCACATAGGGTGAACAGCAAAACAAACAAGATGATGGACGGAATGTTGCACAATGGCAAAACATTCACCCCCAGTCACAGATCTGGGTTTAATCCATTGTTCTTTTGCTCACCAAGCCACCCCAGTTCAGACATGGCCATATGCAAATCAGTCTTGACCATGTGCCTCATGGGAACAGTCCAGCCCGAACTGCCAAGCCATGTCTTCCCTGGACCGGAATCAAGCATCCTAGGACCAGTTTCTGGCCATCAGCCGTCTTCAGCCAGGATAGCTTGACTCCAGTGGCCTAGTTAGCACAGGACCCACGTCTGGGCATACCCTTCCCACATAGGATGAACAGCGAAACAAACAAGATGATGGACGGAATGTTGCACAATGGCAAAACATTCACCCTCCAGTCACAGATCTGGGTTTAATCCATCGTTATTCTGCTCACCAAGCCACCCAAGTTCAGACATGACCATATGCAAATCAGTCTTGACCCTGTGCCTCATGGGAACAGTCCAGCCCGAACTGCCAAGCCATGTCTTCCCTGGACCGGAATCAAGCATCCTAGGACCGGTTTCTGACTATCCGCCGTCTTCAGCCAGGATAGCTTGACTCCAGTGGCCTAGTGACCACGGACCAACGTCTGGGCACACCCTTCCACATAGGGTGAACAGCAAAACAAACAAGATGATGCACGTAATGTTGCACAATGGCAAAACATTCACCCCCAGTCACAGATCTGGGTTTAATCCATTGTTCTTTTGCTCACCAAGCCACCCCAGTTCAGACATGGCCATATGCAAATCAGTCTTGACCCTGTGCCTCATGGGAACAGTCCAGCCCGAACTGCCAAGCCATGTCTTCCCTGGACCGGAATCAAGCATCCTAGGACCGGTTTCTGGCCATCAGCCGTCTTCAGCCAGGATAGCTTGACTCCAGTGGCCTAGTTAGCACGGGACCCACATCTGGGCATACTCTTTCCACATAGGATGAACAGCAAAACAAACAAGATGATGGACGGAATGTTGCACAATGGCAAAACATTCACCCCCCCCAGTCACAGATCTGGGTTTAATCCATCGTTATTTTTCTCACCAAGCCACCCAAGTTCAGACATGGCCATATGCAAATCAGTCTTGACCCTGTGCCTCATGGGAACAATCCAGCCCGAACTGCCAAGCCATGTCTTCCCTGGACCGGAATCAAGCATCCTAGGACCGGTTTCTGGCTATCCGCCGTCTTCAGCCAGGATAGCTTGACTCCAGTGGCCTAGTGAGCACGGACCAACGTCTGGGCATACCCTTCCACATAGGGTGAAGAGCAAAACAAACAAGATGATGGACGGAATGTTGCACAATGGCAAAACATTCACCCCCAGTCACAGATCTGGGTTTAATCCATTGTTATTTTGCTCACCAAGCCACCCCAGTTCAGACATGGCCATATGCAAATCAGTCTTGACCCTGTGCCTCATGGGAACCGTCCAGCCCGAACTGCCAAGCCATGTCTTCCCTGGACCGGAATCAAGCATCCTAGGACCGGTTTCTGGCCATCAGCCGTCTTCAGCCAGGATAGCTTGACTCCAGTGGCCTAGTGAGCACGGGACCCACGTCTGGGCATACCCTTCCCACATAGGATGAACAGCAAAACAAACAAGATGATGGACGGAATGTTGCACAATTGCAAATCATTCACCCCCAGTCACAGATCTGGGTTTAATCCATCGTTATTTTGCTCACCAAGCCACCCCAGTACAGACATGGCCATATGCAAATCAGTCTTGACCCTGTGCCTCATGGGAACAGTCCAGCCCTAACTGCCAAGCCATGTCTTCCCTGGACCGGAATCAAGCATCCTAGGACCGGTTTCTGGCTATCAGCCGTCTTCAGCCAGGATAGGTTGACTCCAGTGGCCTAGTGAGCACGGACATACGTCTGGGCATACCCTTCCACATAGGGTGAACAGCAAAACAAACAAGATGATGGACGGAATGTTGCACAATGGCAAAACATTCACCCCCAGTCACAGATCTTGGCTTAATCCATCGTTATTTTGCTCACCAAGCCACCCCAGTTCAGACATGGCCATATGCAAATCAGTCTTGACCCTGCCCCTCATGGGAACAGTCCAGCCCGAACTGCCAAGCCATGTCTTCCCTGGACCGGAATCAAGCATCCTAGGACCGGTTACTGGCTATCCGCCGTCTTCAGCCAGGTTAGCTTGACTCCAGTGGCCTAGTGAGCACGGACCCACGTCTGGGCATACCCTTCCACATAGGGTGAACAGCAAAACAAACAAGATGATGGACGGAATGTTGCACAATGGCAAAACATTAACCCCCAGTCACAGATTTGAGTTTAATCCATTGTTATTTTGCTCACCAAGCCACCCCAGTTCAGACATGGCCATATGCAAATCAGTCTTGACCCTGTTCCTCATGGGAACAGTCCAGCCCGAACTGCCAAGCCATGTCTTCCCTGGACCGGAATCAAGCATCCTAGGACCGTTTTCTGGCCATCAGTCGTCTTCAGCCATGATAGCTTGACTCCAGTGGCCTAGTTAGCACGGGACCCACGTCTGGGCATACCCTTCCCACATAGGGTGAACAGCAAAACAAACAAGATGATGGACGGAATGTTGCACAATGGCAAAACATTCACCCCCAGTCACAGATGTAAATGTAAATGTATTTCGATTTATATAGCGCACGATTCACCCAGGGGTCTCAAGGCGCTTGCTTAGGGAACCCGTCCTGGTATTCCCCTGTGAGAGATACCCCGGCAGGGTATTCACAAGGTGAAAGCCAGGCATCCCGCCACGAGGGGCCGTAGTGGAGATTAAGCAAGCTATTGCCCAGAGTCGCAGAGTGTGACCCCATGAGTCGAGTAGGCACCGGAGCGAGAATTGTCGAGTCCGTGGAATTTTGAGCCCGAGACCCGCCGAGGCGGGGAATCGAACCCTGGTCCACGGCTGATCTCAGCTTCCGGGTCTGCCGCCTCTAACCACTGAGCCACACTTCTCCACAGATCTGGGCTTAATCCATCGTTATTTTGCTCACCAAGCCACCCCAGTTCAGACATGGCCATATGCACTTCAGTCTTGACCCTGTGCCTCATGGGAACAGTCCAGCCCGAACTGCCGAACCATGTCTTCCCTGGACCGAAATCAAGCATCCTAGGACCGGTTTCTGGCTATCAGCCGTCTTCAGCCAGGATAGCGTGACTCCAGTGGCCTAGTGAGCACGGGACCCACGTCTGGGCATACCCTTCCCACATAGGATGAACAGCAAAACAAACAAGATGATGGACGGAATGTTGCACAATGGCAAAACATTCACCCCCAGTCACAGATCTGGGTTTAATCCATCGTTATTTTGCTCACCAAGCCACCCCAGTTCAGACATGGCCATATGCAAATCAGTCTTGACCCTGTGCCTCATGGGAACAGTCCAGCCCGAACTGGCAAGCCATGTCTTCCCTGGACCGGAATCAAGCATCCTAGGACCGGTTTCTGGCCATCAGCCGTCTTCAGGCAGGATAGCTTGACTCCAGTGGCCTAGTGAGCACGGGACCCACGTCTGGGCATACCTTCACACATAGGGTGTACAGCAAAACAAACAAGATGATGGACGGAATGTTGCACAATGGCAAAACATTCACCCCCAGTCACAGATCTGGGTTTAATCCATCGTTATTTTGCTCACCAAGCCACCCCAGTTCAGACATGGCCATATGCAAATCAGTCTTGACCCTGTGACTCATTGGAACAGTCCAGCCCGAACTGCCAAGCCATGTTTTCCCTGGACCGGAATCAAACATCCTAGGACCGGTTTCTCGCCATCAGCCGTCTTCAGCCAGGATAGCTTGACTCCGGTGGCCTAGTTAGCTCGGGACCCACGTCTGGGCATACCCTTTCCACATAGGGTGAACAGCAAAACAAACAAGATGATGGACGTAATGTTGCACGATGGCAAAACATTCACCCCCAGTCACAAATCTGGGTTTATTCCAACGTTATTTTGCTCACCAAGCCACCCCAGTTCAGACATAGCCATATGTACTTCAGTCTTGACCCTGTGCCTCATGGGTACAGTCCAGCCCGAACTGCCAAGCCATGTCTTCCCTGGACCGGAATCAAGCATCCTAGGACCGGTTTCTGGCTATCAGCCGTCTTCAGCCAGGATAGCTTGACTCCAGTGGCCTAGTGAGCACGGACCCACGTCTGGGCATACCCTTCCACATAGGGTGAACAGCAAAACAAACAAGATGATGGACGGAATGTTGCACAATGGCAAAACATTCACCCCCAGTCACAGATCTGGGTTTAATCCATTGTTCTTTTGCTCACCAAGCCACCCCAGTTCAGACATGGCCATATGCAAATCAGTCTTGACCATGTGCCTCATGGGAACAGTCCAGCCCGAACTGCCAAGCCATGTCTTCCCTGGACCGGAATCAATCATCCTAGGACCAGTTTCTGGCCATCAGCCGTCTTCAGCCAGGATAGCTTGACTCCAGTGGCCTAGTTAGCACAGGACCCACGTCTGGGCATACCCTTCCCACATAGGATGAACAGCGAAACAAACAAGATGATGGACGGAATGTTGCACAATGGCAAAACATTCACCCTCCAGTCACAGATCTGGGTTTAATCCATCGTTATTCTGCTCACCAAGCCACCCAAGTTCAGACATGACCATATGCAAATCAGTCTTGACCCTGTGCCTCATGGGAACAGTCCAGCCCGAACTGCCAAGCCATGTCTTCCCTGGACCGGAATCAAGCATCCTAGGACCGGTTTCTGACTATCCGCCGTCTTCAGCCAGGATAGCTTGACTCCAGTGGCCTAGTGACCACGGACCAACGTCTGGGCACACCCTTCCACATAGGGTGAACAGCAAAACAAACAAGATGATGCACGTAATGTTGCACAATGGCAAAACATTCACCCCCAGTCACAGATCTGGGTTTAATCCATTGTTATTTTGCTCACCAAGCCACCCCAGTTCAGACATGGCCATATGCAAATCAGTCTTGACCCTGTGCCTCATGGGAACAGTCCAGCCCGAACTGCCAAGCCATGTCTTCCCTGGACCGGAATCAAGCATCCTAGGACCGGTTTCCGGCCATCAGCCGTCTTCAGCCAGGATAGCTTGACTCCAGTGGCCTAGTTAGCACGGGACCCACCTCTGGGCATACCCTTCCCACATAGGATGAACAGCAAAACAAACAAGATGATGGACGGAATGTTGCAGAATGGCAAAACATTCACCCCCAGTCACAGATCTGGGTTTAATCCATCGTTATTTTGCTCACCAAGCCACCCCAGTTCAGACATGGCCATATGCAAATCAGTCTTGACCCTGTGCCTCATGGGAACAGTCCAGCCCGAACTGCCGAACCATGTCTTCCCTGGACCGGAATCAAGCATCCTAGGACCGGTTTCTGGCCATCAGCCATCTTCAGCCAGGATCGCTTGACTCCAGTGGCCTAGTTAGTACGGGACCCACGTCTGGGCATACTCTTCCCACATAGGATGAACAGCAAAACAAACAAGATGATGGACGGAATGTTGCAAAATGGCAAAACATTCACCCCCCCAGTCACAGATCTGGGTTTAATCCATCGTTATTTTGCTCACCAAGCCACCCATGTTCAGACATGGCCATATGCAAATCAGTCTTGACCCTGTGTCTCATGGGAACAGTCCAGCCCGAACTGCCAAGCCATGTCTTCCCTGGACCGGAATCAAGCATCCTAGGACCGGTTTCTGGCTATCCGCCGTCTTCAGCCAGGATAGCTTGACTCCAGTGGCCCAGTGAGCACGGACCCACGTCTGGGCATACGCTTCCACATAGGGTGAACAGCAAAACAAACAAGATGATGGACGGAATGTTGCACAATGGCAAAACATTCACCCCCAGTCACAGATCTGGGTTTAATCCATTGTTATTTTGCTCACCAAGCCACCCCAGTTCAGACATGGCCATATGCAAATCAGTCTTGACCCTGTGCCTCATGGGAGCAGTCCAGCCCGAACTGCCAAGCCATGTCTTCCCTGGACCGGAATCAAGCATCCTAGGACCGGTTTCTGGCCATCAGCCGTCTTCAGCCAGGATAGCTTGACTCCAGTGGCCTAGTTAGCACAGGACCCACGTCTGGGCATACCCTTCCCACATAGGATGTACAGCGAAACAAACAAGATGATGGACGGAATGTTGCACAATGGCAAAACATTCACCCCCCCCAGTCACAGATCTGGGTTTAATCCATCGTTATTCTGCTCACCAAGCCACCCAAGTTCAGACATGGCCATATGCAAATCAGTCTTGACCCTGCGCCTCATGGGAACAGTCCAGCCCGAACTGCCAAGCCATGTCTTCCCTGGACCGGAATCAAGCATCCTAGGACCGGTTTCTGGCTATCCGCCGTCTTCAGCCAGGATAGCTTGACTCCAGTGGCCTAGTGAGCACGGACCCACGTCTGGGCATACCCTTCCACATAGGGTGAACAGCAAAACAAACAAGATGATGGACGGAATGTTGCACAATGGCAAAACATTCACCCCCAGTCACAGATCTGGGTTTAATCCATTGTTATTTTGCTCACCAAGCCACCCCAGTTCAGACATGGCCATATGCAAATCAGTCTTGACCCTGTTCCTCATGGGAACAGTCCAGCCCGAGTTGCCAAGCCATGTCTTCCCTGGACCAGAATAAAGCATCCTAGGACCGGTTTCTGGCCATCAGCCATCTTCAGCCAGGATAGCTTGACTCCAGTGGCCTAGTTAGCACCGGACCCACGTCTGGGCATACCCTTCCCACATAGGGTGAACAGCAAAACAAACAAGATGATGGACGGAATGTTGCACAATGGCAAAACATTCACCCCCAGTCACAGATCTGGGCTTAATCCATCGTTATTTTGCTCACCAAGCCACCCCAGTTCAGACATGGCCATATGCACTTCAATCTTGACCCTGTGCCTCATGGGAACAGTCCAGCCCGAACTGCCGAACCATGTCTTCCCTGGACCGGAATCAAGCATCCTAGGACCGGTTTCTGGCTATCAGCCGTCTTCAGCCAGGATAGCGTGACTCCAGTGGCCTAGTGATCACGGGACCCACGTCTGGGCATAGCCTTCCCACATAGGATGAACAGCAAAACAAACAAGATGATGGACGGAATGTTGCACAATGGCAAAACATTCACCCCCAGTCACAGATCTGGGTTTAATCCATCGTTATTTTGCTCACCAAGCCACCCCAGTTCAGACATGGCCATATGCAAATCAGTCTTGACCCTGTGCCTCATGGGAACAGTCCAGCCCGAACTGCCAAGTCATGTCTTCCCTGGACCGGAATCAAACATCCTAGGACCGGTTTCTCGCCATCAGCCGTCTTCAGCCAGGATAGCTTGACTCCGGTGGCCTAGTTAGCTCGGGACCCACGTCTGGGCATACCCTTTCCACATAGGGTGAACAGCAAAACAAACAAGATGATGGACGTAATGTTGCACAATGCATTCACCCCCAGTCACAGATCTAGGTTTATTCCAACGTTATTTTGCTCACCAAGCCACCCCAGTTCAGACATGGCCATATGCACTTCAGTCTTGACCCTGTGCCTCATGGGTACAGTCCAGCCCGAACTGCCAAGCCATGTCTTCCCTGGACCGGAATCAAGCATCCTAGGACCGGTTTCTGGCTATCAGCCGTCTTCAGCCAGGATAGCTTGACTCCAGTGGCCTAGTGAGCACGGGACCCACGGCTGGGCATACCCTTCCCACATAGGATAAACAGCAAAACAAACAAGATGATGGACGGAATGTTGCACAATGGCAAAACATTCACCCAGAGTCACAGATCTGGGTTTAATCCATCGTTATTTTGCTCACCAAGCCACCCCAGTTCAGACAGGGCCATATGCAAATCAGTCTTGACCCTGTGCCTCATGGGAACAGTCCAGCCCGAACTGCCAAGCCATGTCTTCCCTGGACCGGAATCAAGCATCCTAGGACCGGTTTCTGGATATCCGCCGTCTTCAGCCAGGATAGCTTGACTCCAGTGGCCTAGTGAGCACGGACCTACGTCTTGGCACACCCTTCCACATAGGGTGAACAACAAAACAAACAAGATGATGGACGGAATGTTGCACAATGGCAAAACATTCACCCCCAGTCACAGATCTGGGTTTAATCCATTGTTCTTTTGCTCACCAAGCCACCCCAGTTCAGACATGGCCATATGCAAATCAGTCTTGACCCTGTGCCTCATGGGAACAGTCCAGCCCGAACTGCCAAGCCATGTCTTCCCTGGACCGGAATCAAGCATCCTAGGACCGGTTTCTGGCCATCAGCCGTCTTCAGCCAGGATAGCTTGACTCCAGTGGCCTAGTTAGCACGGGACCCACATCTGGGCATACTCTTTCCACATAGGATGAACAGCAAAACAAACAAGATGATGGACGGAATGTTGCACAATGGCAAAACATTCACCCCCCCAGTCACAGATCTGGGTTTAATCCATCGTTATTTTGCTCACCAAGCCACCCAAGTTCAAACATGGCCATATGCAAATCAGTCTTGACCCTGTGCCTCATGGGAACAGTCCAGCCCGAATTGCCAAGCCATGTTTTCCCTGGACCGGAATCAAACATCCTAGGACCGGTTTCTCGCCATCAGCCGTCTTCAGCCAGGATAGCTTGACTCCGGTGGCCTAGTTAGCTCGGGACCCAGGTCTGGGCATACCCTTTCCACATAGGGTGAACAGCAAAACAAACAAGTTGATGGACGTAATGTTGCACAATGGCAAAACATTCACCCCCAGTCATAAATCTGGGTTTATTCCAACGTTATTTTGCTCACCAAGCCACCCCAGTTCAGACATGGCCATATGTACTTCAGTCTTGACCCTGTGCCTCATGGGTACAGTCCAGCCCGAACTGCCAAGCCATGTCTTCCCTGGACCGGAATCAAGCATCCTAGGACCGGTTTCTGGCTATCAGCCGTCTTCAGCCAGGATAGCTTGACTCCAGTGGCCTAGTGAGCACGGACCCACGTCTGGGCATACCCTTCCACATAGGGTGAACAGCAAAACAAACAAGATGATGGACGGAATGTTGCACAATGGCAAAACATTCACCCCCAGTCACAGATCTGGGTTTAATCCATTGTTCTTTTGCTCACCAAGCCACCCCAGTTCAGACATGGCCATATGCAAATCAGTCTTGACCATGTGCCTCATGGGAACAGTCCAGCCCGAACTGCCAAGCCATGTCTTCCCTGGACCGGAATCAAGCATCCTAGGACCGGTTTCTGGCCATCAGCCGTCTTCAGCCAGGATAGCTTGACTCCAGTGGCCTAGTTAGCACAGGACCCACGTCTGGGCATACCCTTCCCACATAGGATGAACAGCGAAACAAACAAGATGATGGACGGAATGTTGCACAATGGCAAAACATTCACCCCCCCAGTCACAGATCTGGGTTTAATCCATCGTTATTCTGCTCACCAAGCCACCCAAGTTCAGACATGGCCATATGCAAATCAGTCTTGACCCTGTGCCTCATGGGAACAGTCCAGCCCGAACTGCCAAGCCATGTCTTCCCTGGACCGGAATCAAGCATCCTAGGACCGGTTTCTGACTATCCGCCGTCTTCAGCCAGGATAGCTTGACTCCAGTGGCCTAGTGAGCACGGACCAACGTCTGGGCACACCCTTCCACATAGGGTGAACAGCAAAACAAACAAGATGATGCACGTAATGTTGCACAATGGCAAAACATTCACCCCCAGTCACAGATCTGGGTTTAATCCATTGTTATTTTGCTCACCAAGCCACCCCAGTTCAGACATGGCCATATGCAAATCAGTCTTGACCCTGTGCCTCATGGGAACAGTCCAGCCCGAACTGCCAAGCCATGTCTTCCCTGGACCGGAATCAAGCATCCTAGGACCGGTTTCCGGCCATCAGCCGTCTTCAGCCAGGATAGCTTGACTCCAGTGGCCTAGTTAGCACGGGACCCACCTCTGGGCATACCCTTCCCACATAGGATGAACAGCAAAACAAACAAGATGATGGACGGAATGTTGCAGAATGGCAAAACATTCACCCCCAGTCACAGATCTGGGTTTAATCCATCGTTATTTTGCTCACCAAGCCACCCCAGTTCAGACATGGCCATATGCAAATCAGTCTTGACCCTGTGCCTCATGGGAACAGTCCAGCCCGAACTGCCGAACCATGTCTTCCCTGGACCGGAATCAAGCATCCTAGGACCGGTTTCTGGCCATCAGCCATCTTCAGCCAGGATCGCTTGACTCCAGTGGCCTAGTTAGCACGGGACCCACGTCTGGGCATACTCTTCCCACATAGGATGAACAGCAAAACAAACAAGATGATGGACGGAATGTTGCACAATGGCAAAACATTCACCCCCCCAGTCACAGATCTGGGTTTAATCCATCGTTATTTTGCTCACCAAGCCACCCAAGTTCAGACATGGCCATATGCAAATCAGTCTTGACCCTGTGCCTCATGGGAACAGTCCAGCCCGAACTGCCAAGCCATGTCTTCCCTGGACCGGAATCAAGCATCCTAGGACCGGTTTCTGGCTATCCGCCATCTTCAGCCAGGATAGCTTGACTCCAGTGGCCTAGTGAGCACGGACCCACGTCTGGGCATACGCTTCCACATAGGGTGAACAGCAAAACAAACAAGATGATGGACGGAATGTTGCACAATGGCAAAACATTCACCCCCAGTAACAGATCTGGGTTTAATCCATTGTTATTTTGCTCACCAAGCCACCCCAGTTCAGACATGGCCATATGCAAATCAGTCTTGACCCTGTGCCTCATGGGAGCAGTCCAGCCCGAACTGCCAAGCCATGTCTTCCCTGGACCGAAATCAAGCATCCTAGGACCGGTTTCTGGCCATCAGCCGTCTTCAGCCAGGATAGCTTGACTCCAGTGACCTAGTTAGCACAGGACCCACGTCTGGGCATACCCTTCCCACATAGGATGAACAGCGAAACAAACAAGATGATGGACGGAATGTTGCACAATGGCAAAACATTCACCCCCCCAGTCACAGATCTGGGTTTAATCCATCGTTATTCTGCTCACCAAGCCACCCAAGTTCAGACATGGCCATATGCAAATCAGTCTTGACCCTGCGCCTCATGGGAACAGTCCAGCCCGAACTGCCAAGCCATGTCTTCCCTGGACCGGAATCAAGCATCCTAGGACCGGTTTCTGGCTATCCGCCGTCTTCAGCCAGGATAGCTTGACTCCAGTGGCCTAGTGAGCACGGACCCACGTCTGGGCATACCCTTCCACATAGGGTGAACAGCAAAACAAACAAGATGATGGACGGAATGTTGCACAATGGCAAAACATTCACCCCCAGTCACAGATCTGGGTTTAATCCATCGTTATTTTGCTCACCAAGCCACCCCAGTTCAGACATGGCCATATGCAAATCAGTCTTGACCCTGTGCCTCATGGGAACACTCCAGCCCTAACTGCCAAGCCATGTCTTCCCTGGACCGGAATCAAGCATCCTAGGACCGGTTTCTGGCTATCAGCCATCTTCAGCCACGATAGCTTGACTCCAGTGGCCTAGTGAGCACGGGACCCACGTCTGGGCATACCCTTCCCACATAGGGTGAACAGCAAAACAAACAAGATGATGGACGGAATGTTGCACAATGGCAAAACATTCACCCCCAGTCACAGATCTGGGCTTAATCCATCGTTATTTTGCTCACCAAGCCACCCCAGTTCAGACATGGCCATATGCACTTCAGTCTTGACCATGTGCCTCATGGGAATAGTCCAGCCCGAACTGCCAAGCCATGTCTTCCCTGGACCGGAATCAAGCATCCTAGGACCGGTTTCTGGCTATCAGCCATCTTCAGCCACGATAGCGTGACTCCAGTGGCCTAGTGAGCACGGGACCCACGTCTGGGCATACCCTTCCCACATAGGATGAACAGCAAAACAAACAAGATGATGGACGGAATGTTGCACAATGGCAAAACATTCACCCCCCAAAGTCACAGATCTGGGTTTAATCCATCGTTATTTTGCTCACCAAACCACCCAAGTTCAGACATGGCCATATGCAAATCAGTCTTGACCCTGTGCCTCATGGGAACAGTCCAGCCCGAACTGCCAAGCCATGTCTTCCCTGGACCGGAATCAAGCATCCTAGGACCGGTTTCTGGCCATCAGCCGTCTTCAGCCAGGATAGCTTGACTCCAGTGGCCTAGTTAGCACAGGACCCACGTCTGGGCATACCCTTCCCACATAGGATGAACAGCGAAACAAACAAGATGATGGACGGAATGTTGCACAATGGCAAAACATTCACCCCCCCAGTCACAGATCTGGGTTTAATCCATCGTTATTCTGCTCACCAAGCCACCCAAGTTCAGACATGGCCATATGCAAATCAGTCTTGACCCTGTGCCTCATGGGAACAGTCCAGCCCGAACTGCCAAGCCATGTCTTCCCTGGACCGGAATCAAGCATACTAGGACCGGTTTCTGACTATCCGCCGTCTTCAGCCAGGATAGCTTGAC
This sequence comes from Lissotriton helveticus, assembly GCF_964261635.1. Lineage (NCBI taxonomy): Eukaryota > Metazoa > Chordata > Amphibia > Caudata > Salamandridae > Lissotriton > Lissotriton helveticus. The sequence goes on along the minus strand of NC_136067.1, from coordinate 344,436,018 downwards.
TCCAGTGGCCTAGTGAGCACAGACCAACGTCTGGGCACACCCTTCCACATAGGGTGAACAGCAAAACAAACAAGATGATGCACGTAATGTTGCACAATGGCAAAACATTCACCCCCAGTCACAGATCTGGGTTTAATCCATTGTTATTTTGCTCACCAAGCCACCCCAGTTCAGACATGGCCATATGCAAATCAGTCTTGACCCTGTGCCTCATGGGAACAGTCCAGCCCGAACTGCCAAGCCATGTCTTCCCTGGACCGGAATCAAGCATCCTAGGACCGGTTTCCGGCCATCAGCCGTCTTCAGCCAGGATAGCTTGACTCCAGTGGCCTAGTTAGCACGGGACCCACCTCTGGGCATACCCTTCCCACATAGGATGAACAGCAAAACAAACAAGATGATGGACGGAATGTTGCAGAATGGCAAAACATTCACCCCCAGTCACAGATCTGGGTTTAATCCATCGTTATTTTGCTCACCAAGCCACCCCAGTTCAGACATGGCCATATGCAAATCAGTCTTGACCCTGTGCCTCATGGGAACAGTCCAGCCCGAACTGCCGAACCATGTCTTCCCTGGACCGGAATCAAGCATCCTAGGACCGGTTTCTGGCCATCAGCCATCTTCAGCCAGGATCGCTTGACTCCAGTGGCCTAGTTAGCACGGGACCCACGTCTGGGCATACTCTTCCCACATAGGATGAACAGCAAAACAAACAAGATGATGGACGGAATGTTGCACAATGGCAAAACATTCACCCCCCCAGTCACAGATCTGGGTTTAATCCATCGTTATTTTGCTCACCAAGCCACCCAAGTTCAGACATGGCCATATGCAAATCAGTCTTGACCCTGTGCCTCATGGGAACAGTCCAGCCCGAACTGCCAAGCCATGTCTTCCCTGGACCGGAATCAAGCATCCTAGGACCGGTTTCTGGCTATCCGCCGTCTTCAGCCAGGATAGCTTGACTCCAGTGGCCTAGTGAGCACGGACCCACGTCTGGGCATACGCTTCCACATAGGGTGAACAGCAAAACAAACAAGATGATGGACGGAATGTTGCACAATGGCAAAACATTCAACCCCAGTCACAGATCTGGGTTTAATCCATTGTTATTTTGCTCACCAAGCCACCCCAGTTCAGACATGGCCATATGCAAATCAGTCTTGACCCTGTGCCTCATGGGAGCAGTCCAGCCCGAACTGCCAAGCCATGTCTTCCCTGGACCGGAATCAAGCATCCTAGGACCGGTTTCTGGCCATCAGCCGTCTTCAGCCAGGATAGCTTGACTCCAGTGGCCTAGTTAGCACAGGACCCACGTCTGGGCATACCCTTCCCACATAGGATGAACAGCGAAACAAACAAGATGATGGACGGAATGTTGCACAATGGCAAAACATTCACCCCCCCAGTCACAGATCTGGGTTAAATCCATCGTTATTCTGCTCACCAAGCCACCCAAGTTCAGACATGGCCATATGCAAATCAGTCTTGACCCTGCGCCTCATGGGAACAGTCCAGCCCGAACTGCCAAGCCATGTCTTCCCTGGACCGGAATCAAGCATCCTAGGACCGGTTTCTGGCTATCCGCCGTCTTCAGCCAGGATAGCTTGACTCCAGTGGCCTAGTGAGCACGGACCCACGTCTGGGCATACCCTTCCACATAGGGTGAACAGCAAAACAAACAAGATGATGGACGGAATGTTGCACAATGGCAAAACATTCACCCCCAGTCACAGATCTGGGTTTAATCTATTGTTATTTTGCTCACCAAGCCACCCCAGTTCAGACATGGCCATATGCAAATCAGTCTTGACCCTGTTCCTCATGGGAACAGTCCAGCCCGAACTGCCAAGCCATGTCTTCCCTGGACCGGAATAAAGCATCCTAGGACCGGTTTCTGGCCATCAGCCGTCTTCAGCCAGGATAGCTTGACTCCAGTGGCCTAGTTAGCACGGGACCCACGTCTGGGCATACCCTTCCCACATAGGGTGAACAGCAAAACAAACAAGATGATGGACGGAATGTTGCACAATGGCAAAACATTCACCCCCAGTCACAGATCTGGGCTTAATCCATCGTTATTTTGCTCACCAAGCCACCCCAGTTCAGACATGGCCATATGCACTTCAATCTTGACCCTGTGCCTCATGGGAACAGTCCAGCCCGAACTGCCGAACCATGTCTTCCCTGGACCGGAATCAAGCATCCTAGGACCGGTTTCTGGCTATCAGCCGTCTTCAGCCAGGATAGCGTGACTCCAGTGGCCTAGTGATCACGGGACCCACGTCTGGGCATACCCTTCCCACATAGGATGAACAGCAAAACAAACAAGATGATGGACGGAATGTTGCACAATGGCAAAACATTCACCCCCAGTCACAGATCTGGGTTTAATCCATCGTTATTTTGCTCACCAAGCCACCCCAGTTCAGACATGGCCATATGCAAATCAGTCTTGACCCTGTGCCTCATGGGAACAGTCCAGCCCGAACTGCCAAGTCATGTCTTCCCTGGACCGGAATCAAACATCCTAGGACCGGTTTCTCGCCATCAGCCGTCTTCAGCCAGGATAGCTTGACTCCGGTGGCCTAGTTAGCTCGGGACCCACGTCTGGGCATACCCTTTCCACATAGGGTGAACAGCAAAACAAACAAGATGATGGACGTAATGTTGCACAATGGCAAAACATTCACCCCCAGTCACAGATCTGGGTTTATTCCAACGTTATTTTGCTCACCAAGCCACCCCAGTTCAGACATGGCCATATGCACTTCAGTCTTGACCCTGTGCCTCATGGGAACAGTCCAGCCCGAACTGCCAAGCCATGTCTTCCCTGGACCGGAATCAAGCATCCTAGGACCGGTTTCTGGCCATCAGCCGTCTTCAGCCAGGATAGCTTGACTCCAGTGGCCTAGTTAGCACGGGACCCAAGTCTGGGCATACCCTTCCCACATAGGATAAACAGCAAAACAAACAAGATGATGGACGGAATGTTGCACAATGGCAAAACATTCACCCCCAGTCACAGATCTGGGTTTAATCCATCGTTATTTTGCTCACCAAGCCACCCCAGTTCAGACAGGGCCATATGCAAATCAGTCTTGACCCTGTGCCTCATGGGAACAGTCCAGCCCGAACTGCCAAGCCATGTCTTCCCTGGACCGGAATCAAGCATCCTAGGACCGGTTTCTGGATATCCGCCGTCTTCAGCCAGGATAGCTTGACTCCAGTGGCCTAGTGAGCACAGACCTACGTCTTGGCACACCCTTCCACATAGGGTGAACAGCAAAACAAACAAGATGATGGACGGAATGTTGCACAATGGCAAAACATTCACCCCCAGTCACAGATCTGGGTTTAATCCATTGTTCTTTTGCTCACCAAGCCACCCCAGTTCAGACATTGCCATATGCAAATCAGTCTTGACCCTGTGCCTCATGGGAACAGTCCAGCCCGAACTGCCAAGCCATGTCTTCCCTGGACCGGAATCAAGCATCCTAGGACCGGTTTCTGGCCATCAGCCGTCTTCAGCCAGGATAGCTTGACTCCAGTGGCCTAGTTAGCACGGGACCCACATCTGGGCATACTCTTTCCACATAGGATGAACAGCAAAACAAACAAGATGATGGACGGAATGTTGCACAATGGCAAAACATTCACCCCCCCAGTCACAGATCTGGGTTTAATCCATCGTTATTTTGCTCACCAAGCCACCCAAGTTCAGACATGGCCATATGCAAATCAGTCTTGACCCTGTGCCTCATGGGAACAGTCCAGCCCGAACTGCCAAGCCATGTCTTCCCTGGACCGGAATCAGGCATCCTAGGACCGGTTTCTGGCTATCCGCCGTCTTCAGCCAGGATAGCTTGACTCCAGTGGCCTAGTGAGCACGGACCAACGTCTGGGCATACCCTTCCAGATAGGGTGAACAGCAAAACAAACAAGATGATGGACGGAATGTTGTACAATGGCAAAACATTCACCCCCAGTCACAGATCTGGGTTTAATCCATTGTTATTTTGCTCACCAAGCCACCCCAGTTCAGACATGGCCATATGCAAATCAGTCTTGACCCTGTGCCTCATGGGAACCGTCCAGCCCGAACTGCCAAGCCATGTCTTCCCTGGACCGGAATCAAGCATCCTAGGACCGGTTTCTGGCCATCAGCCGTCTTCAGCCAGGATAGCTTGACTCCAGTGGCCTAGTGAGCACGGGACCCACGTCTGGGCATACCCTTCCCACATAGGATGAACAGCAAAACAAACAAGATGATGGACGGAATGTTGCACAATTGCAAAACATTCACCCCCAGTCACAGATCTGGGTTTAATCCATCGTTATTTTGCTCACCAAGCCACCCCAGTACAGACATGGCCATATGCAAATCAGTCTTGACCCTGTGCCTCATGGGAACAGTCCAGCCCTAACTGCCAAGCCATGTCTTCCCTGGACCGGAATCAAGCATCCTAGGACCGGTTTCTGGATATCAGCCGTCTTCAGCCAGGATAGGTTGACTCCAGTGGCCTAGTGAGCACGGACCTACGTCTGGGCATACCCTTCCACATAGGGTGAACAGCAAAACAAACAAGATGATGGACGGAATGTTGCACAATGGCAAAACATTCACCCCCAGTCACAGATCTTGGCTTAATCCATCGTTATTTTGCTCACCAAGCCACCCCAGTTCAGACATGGCCATATGCACTTCAGTCTTGACCATGTGCCTCATGGGAATAGTCCAGCCCGAACTGCCAAGCCATGTCTTCCCTGGACCGGAATCAAGCATCCTAGGACCGGTTTCTGGCTATCAGCCATCTTCAGCCACGATAGCTTGACTCCAGTGGCCTAGTGAGCAAGGGACCCACGTCTGGGCATACCCTTCCCACATAGGATGAACAGCAAAACAAACAAGATGATGGACGGAATGTTGCACAATTGCAAAACATTCACCCCCAGTCACAGATCTGGGTTTAATCCATCGTTATTTTGCTCACCAAGCCACCCCAGTTCAGACATGGCCATATGCAAATCAGTCTTGACCCTGTGCCTCATGGGAACAGTCCAGCCCTAACTGCCAAGCCATGTCTTCCCTGGACCGGAATCTAGCATCCTAGGACCGTTTTCTTGCTATCAGCCGTCTTCAGCCAGGATAGCTTGACTCCAGTGGCCTAGTGAGCACGGGACCCACGTCTGGGCATACCCTTCCAACATAGGGTGAACAGCAAAACAAACAAGATGATGGACGGAATGTTGCACAATGGCAAAACATTCACCCCCCAGTCACAGATCTGGGTTTAATCCATCGTTATTTTGCTCACCAAGCCATCCCAGTTCAGACATGGCCATATGCGCTTCAGTCTTGACCCTGTGCCTCATGGGAACAGTCCAGCCCGAACTGCCAAGCCATGTCTTCCCTGGACTGGAATCAAGCATCCTAGGACCGGTTTCTGGCTATCAGCCGTCTTCAGCCAGGATAGGTTGACTCCAGTGGCCTAGTGAGCACGGGACCCACGTCTGGGCATACCCTTCCCACATAGGATGAACAGCAAAACAAACAAGATGATGGACGGAATGTTGCACAATGGCAAAACATTCACCCCCCCAGTCACAGATCTGGGTTTAATACATCGTTATTTTGTTCACCAAGCCACCCAAGTTCAGACATGGCCATATGCAAATCAGTCTTGACCCTGTGCCTCATGGGAACAGTCCAGCCCGAACTGCCAAGCCATGTCTTCCCTGGACCGGAATCAAGCATCCTAGGACCGGTTTCTGGCTATCCACCGTCTTCAGCCAGAATAGCTTGACTCCAGTGGCCTAGTGAGCACGGACCTACGTCTGGGCATACCCTTCCACATAGGGTGAACAGCAAAACAAACAAGATGATGGACGGAATGTTGCACAATGGCAAAACATTCACCCCCAGTCACAGATCTGGGTTTAATCCATTGTTCTCTTGCTCACCAAGCCACCCCAGTTCAGACATGGCCATATGCAAATCAGTCTTGACCCTGTGCCTCATGGGAACAGTCCAGCCCGAACTGCCAAGCCATGTCTTCCCTGGACCGGAATCAAGCATCCTAGGACCGGTTTCTGGCCATCAGCCGTCTTCAGCCAGGATAGCTTGACTCCAGTGGCCTAGTTAGCACGGGACCCACGTCTGGGCATACTCTTCCCACATAGGATGAACAGCAAAACAAACAAGATGATGGACGGAATGTTGCACAATGGCAAAACATTGTTATGTTATGTTATGTTATGTTATTTTGTGGCTTTTATAGCGCACGGCTACTCAGAGAGTGTCCCGGCGCTTTATTAACATCCTGAAAAGCAAACATAACACACAGAGAGAAAAACAAAAAGAAGGGGATAAAAGGAAGTGTAAAATCTAAGAGGCAAACAGCCAGGTTTTTAGGCCCTTTCTAAAGGATAGCATGTTGGAATTGCTTTGTAACGCAAAAGGCAAAGAGTTCCAAAGCTGAGGAGCCCGAAGCATAAAAGAGCGGCCTCCCAATCGGGTCCTCCTCACGCGGGGGACAATGGCAAGAAGCTGCTATTCTGATCTCAGAGATCGCGACGGACAGTATTGCTTAAACCTCCTCTGCAGGTATTTAGCCCAGGTGGAATAAAAGGCCTTATGCGCAAGGGTCAAGGTTTTAAAAACTATCCGCTGTCGGATAGGCAGCCAATGAAGTGCCTGTAATAGGCCAGAAACATGCGCACGCCTGTGCAGACCCAAAATGGCGCGAGCCGCCGCATTTTGGACCACCTGCATCCGTTGCAGGAGGTATTCGGGCAGGCCAAGATATAAGATGTTAGCATAGTCCAATCGTGAACCAATCAAGGCCTGCACCGTGATCCTCCTGTGATCCTCTGAAAGCAACGGAAAAAACTTCCGCAGCATGCGGAGAAGTCCAAAGCATGTGCCTGTGAGGGTGAGGATCTGAGATCTGAGGGTCAAGCCGTTGTCAATTTTGACCCCCAGGTTCTTTGCTACCTGCGAAGACTGGCTCGGGGGAGACATATCCGCCGGCCACCACATCTGCCAGTCCGGGTCGGATTGACAGCCGAAGAAGAGTACCTCCGACTTATCTGAGTTGCACTTGAGGCTGTTCAGTTGGAGCCATTTGAAAACAGCCCCAAGGCACTCACGGATACTCTCTCCGTCGAAATCCTCCCCTTTCCGGCAGGTGAAGAGCAGCTGGGTGTCATCCGCATAGGATACGATCTGGGCTCCATAGGACTCCGCCAGAGCCGCCAAAGGGGTCATAAAGATGTTAAAAAGAGTCGGGCTCAATACAGAGCCCTGCGGGACTCCGACTCCCAGTGGCGGCATCTCGGCGGAAGCCGAGGAAACCCAGACCGACTGTCGGCGACCAGCTAAGAAAGATGTAACCCAGCTGAACACCGTCCCCCTCAGACCGATCTCATGAAGTCTGATGAGCAAGCCCTCATGGGGGACGGTGTCAAAGGCCGCCGACAGATCGAGCATGATCAACATAGCTCTCCCACCCAGATCTAGCATCTCCTTGATGGCCTCAGAAACCTCCAACAACGCCGTCTCCGTGCTCAGATTAGGGCGAAAGCCCGACTGAGTGGGGTGAAGCAGGTCGTTGGATTCCAAAAAATTGGAAAGCACGCTGTGGACATGCTTCTCCAGGGTCTTGGCCAAAGCCGGAAGAAGAGAGATCGGCCTATAATTGGCCAAGACCTCAGGAGCCAGACCGGGCTTCTTAATCAAAGGGATAACCATGGCCTGCTTCCACGCCGAAGGGACCTCACCTAGGCTAAGAGAACGATTCAGGAGAGGGTTAACCAACGGGTTAACTACCTCCGCCATCCTCGCCAAAAATTTGGCCGGGCATGGATCAAGCGGTGACCCAGATTTGAGATTGGCCAGCAGAGCCAAGGATGAGGCCATAGGTAAAGGCGGGAAGTCTGACAGGACAGGTGCCGAGGGGATCAATGGAACAGGGCCAATCTTGGGGCCAGGCAGGACAGCCCCCTGCCGCGGTGGAAACGACTCCTGTATCATCCTGATCTTCGCGGTAAAGAAACAGGCCAAATCCGAAGCCCACTTCTGAGTGGGAGCAGACTGGGCCACGTCCGACCGCGGGGCGATGTATTCCCTAACGATCGAGAAGATCTCTTTACAGGAGTTCGAGGCATCCTCGATCCTCCTGGCAAAATAGCTTTTCTTCTCAGCCAGAATCGCTCGGTGGTAGGCTTTGACCATAGTCCTATATTCGAGCTTGGCTTCTAGTTTATACTGGGCATGCCAGGTCCTTTCAGCCACCTTGCACTGCCTGCGGGAAGCAAGCAGCGCGCCCGTAAACCACGGGGCAGAAGCCCGCTTAGGTAGTGGTCGGGGAGGTCTAACCGGGGCCAGGTCATTTAGCCTCTCCTCAAGCCAGGCCTGCAAGGATTCCAGGTCACTATCCAAATCTCCCGTCAACGGGCACGGGTGTTCACGTAGTGCTTTAGACAGCAATTCAGGAGTCACCTGGTGCAACGCCCTTGTCTCTGAACCAAGCTGCCTAGGGGCATTGCTTCGGGGTCTCTCATTGGCCGGTATATAGAACTGTACCAGGCGATGGTCGGTCCAAAGCACCGGCAGAAGTGCTGTCACCTCTATGGGAGAGGAGGAGAAGACCTGATCCAAGATATGGCCTTTATCGTGCGTAGGTTCAAAAAGAAAAGGGGCTAAGCCCAAAGGGGTCGTGATATCCGATAGTTTGATCACGTCAGAGTCCTGGCCATCATCCATGTGAAAGTTAAAGTCACCGGCCAGAATGCAATGGTCAGCTCTCATGGCCAGCGATGACATAGCAGACTGAAGTTCATCAAAGAACGAGCCTGCTGGACCCGGAGGTCTATAGACTAACAAACCTTTCACTGACTGATGCGGCGCCAAAGCTAGAGAAAAGGCAAGGGACTCAGACCCTTTGATGGCCTCAGTGGGAATAGTAGAACATGCAACAGAGTTATTCACCACGATGGCTACACCACCCCCTCTTCCTACCTGTCTATCCTGCCTATAGATGCTATAGTCTGCTGGGATAGCCGAGGCGATATCCGGGTTGGAGGAAGCTCCCAGCCAGGTCTCTGTGAGCATTAAACAAATCGGTTTTTCCAGAGTAAGGAGATCAAAGAGCTCCTGAGCGTGACTACGCACTGATCTGGTATTCAATAGCATACACAGATGCTTCACCGAAACCACCTCCCGAAGGGGAGGTGGCCGTGGACCAGCGTCTTTCGACCAGCCGCACCCAGGGCATTTGCTCTTACCCCTATAATGCCCAGGAAAAACCTTAAAACAACCACAAGAGACCATGTTAAACGACCGAAGTTGCGCAGAGGTATAACTAACCATGGTTGCTGCGATAGAGCCCGGTCGGCCCTAGTCCAGATCAACCGCCGCCCCGCCCGCCTCCGGGACGCTGACGGGCGCAGACGGGCAGGACTCTGGCGCGACTCAGGCACAGAGAGGGCACTTCCGCTGCGCGTCACCGCTGCGCGTTGAAAGTGGAGCTTTAAGTAGGCATGTCCCCGTGTCCCTGAGCGGTAGAACGCTCAAAGATGGCGCCCACAGATCGAGTCCCTCTCAAAAATGGCGCTCCCTGCTCCCTGCCTCCCAGGAAACCGGACCCGCTAAAATAGCGGTGGGTAAACAATTACCGTGCAGGTGAGTGGCCCAAGAACCCTGCGCTAAAATCAGGGGAAATGTAAAACAAACAGAAATGAAATATAAAAAACGAGGCGTTTAAAATAGCGATTAAACGCCAAGCACGCTCCAACTGCACACACACCCAGCAGCGAAATGCTGCTACAATCCTTATCTTTAGTTTTCAGTTGCCAGAAAGATCAGGTACCGGCTCCGCCTTAAGTAGGCATGTCCCCGTGTCCCTGAGCGGTTGAACGCTCAAAGATGGCGCCCACAGATCGAGTCCCTCTCAAAAATGGCGCTCCCTGCTCCCTGCCTCCCAGGAAACCGGACCCGCTAAAATAGCGGTGGGTAAACAATTACCGTGCAGGTTTGTGGCCCAAGAACCCTGCGCTAAAATCAGGGGAAATGTAAAACAAACAGAAATGAAATATAAGAAACGAGGCTTTTAAAATAGCGATTAAACGCCAAGCACGCTCCAACTGCACACACACCCAGCAGCGAAATGCTGCTACAATCCTTACATTCACCCCCCCAGTCAGAGATCTGGGTTTAATCCATCGTTATTTTGCTCACCAAGCCACCCAAGTTCAGACATGGCCATATGCAAATCAGTCTTGACCCTGTGCCTCATGGGAACAGTCCAGCCCGAACTGCCAAGCCATGTCTTCCCTGTACCGGAATCAAGCATCCTAGGACCGGTTTCTGGCTATCCGACGTCTTTAGCCAGGATAGCTTGACTCCAGTGGCCTAGTGAGCAAGGACCCACGTCTGGGCATACCCTTCCACATAGGGTGAACAGCAAAACAAACAAGATGATGGACGGAATGTTGCACAATGGCAAAACATTCACCCCCAGTCACAGATCTGGGTTTAATCCATTGTTATTTTTCTCACCAAGCCCCCCCAGTTCAGACATGGCCATATGCAAATCAGTCTTGACCCTGTGCCTCATGGGAACAGTCCAGCCCGAACTGCCAAGCCATGTCCTCCCTGGACCGGAATCAAGCATCCTAGGACCGGTTTCTGGCCATCAGCCGTCTTCAGCCAGGATAGCTTGACTCCAGTGGCCTAGTTAGCACGGGACCCACGTCTGGGCATACCCTTCCCACATAGGATGAACAGCAAAACAAACAAGATGATGGACGGAATGTTGCACAATGGCAAAACATTCACCCCCAGTCACAGATCTGGGTTTAATCCATCGTTATTTTGCTCACCAAGCCACCCCAGTTCAGACATGGCCATATGCAAATCAGTCTTGACCCTGTGCCTCATGGGAACAGTCCAGCCCGAACTGCCAAGCCATGTCTTCCCTGGACCGGAGTCAAGCATCCTAGGACCGGTTTCTGGCCATCAGCCGTCTTCAGCCAGGATAGTTTGACTCCAGTGGCCTAGTTAGCACGGGACCCAAGTCTGGGCATACTCTTCCCACATAGGATGAACAGCAAAACAAACAAGATGATGGACGGAATGTTGCACAATGGCAAAACATTCACCCCCAGTCACAGATCTGGGTTTAATCCATTGTTATTTTGCTCACCAACCAACACCAGTTCATACATGGCCATATGCAAATCAGTCTTGACCCTGTGCCTCATGGGAACAGTCCAGCCCGAACTGCCAAGCCATGTCTTCCCTGGACCGGAATCAAGCATCCTAGGACCGGTTTCTGACTATCCGCCATCTTCAGCCAGGATAGCTTGACTCCAGTGGCCTAGTGAGCACGGACCAACGTCTGGGCATACCCTTCCACATAGGGTGAACAGCAAAACAAACAAGATGATGGACCGAATGTTGCACAGTGGCAAAACATTCACCCCCAGTCACAGATCTGGGTTTAATCCATTGTTATTTTGCTCACCAAGCCACCCCAGTTCAGACATGGCCATATGCAAATCAGTCTTGACCCTGTGCCTCATGGGAACAGTCCAGCCCGAACTGCCAAGCCATGTCTTCCCTGGACCGGAATCAAGCATCCTAGGACCGGTTTCTGGCCATCAGCCGTCTTCAGCCAGGATAGCTTGACTCCAGTGGCCTAGTTAGCACGGGACCCACCTCTGGGCATACCCTTCCCACATAGGATGAACAGCAAAACAAACAAGATGATGGACGGAATGTTGCACAATGGCAAAACATTCACCCCAGTCACAGATCTGGGTTTAATCCATCGTTATTTTGCTCACCAAGCCACCCCAGTTCAGACATGGCCATATGCAAATCAGTCTTGACCCTGTGCCTCATGGGAACAGTCCAGCCCGAACTGCCGAACCATGTCTTCCCTGGACCGGAATCAAGCATCCTAGGACCGGTTTCTGGCCATCAGCCGTCTTCAGCCAGGATAGCTTGACTCCAGTGGCCTAGTTAGCACGGGACCCACGTCTGGGCATACTCTTCCCACATAGGATGAACAGCAAAACAAACAAGATGATGGACGGAATGTTGCACAATGGCAAAACATTCACCCCCCCAGTCACAGATCTGGGTTTAATCCATCGTTATTTTGCTCACCAAGCCACCCAAGTTCAGACATGGCCATATGCAAATCAGTCTTGACCCTGTGCCTCATGGGAACAGTCCAGCCCGAACTGCCAAGCCATGTCTTCCCTGGACCGGAATCAAGCATCCTAGGACTGGTTTCTGGCTATCCGCCGTCTTCAGCAAGGATAGCTTGACTCCAGTGGCCTAGTGAGCACGGACCCACGTCTGGGCATACGCTTCCATATAGGGTGAACAGCAAAACAAACAAGATGATGGACGGAATGTTGCACAATGGCAAAACATTCACTCCCAGTCACAGATCTGGGTTTAATCCATTGTTATTTTGCTCACCAAGCCACCCCAGTTCAGACATGGCCATATGCAAATCAGTCTTGACCCTGTGCCTCATGGGAACAGTCCAGCCCGAACTGCCAAGCCATGTCTTCCCTGGACCGGAATCAAGCATCCTAGGACCGGTTTCTGGCCATCAGCCGTCTTCAGCTAGGATAGCTTGACTCCAGTGGCCTAGTTAGCACAGGACCCACGTCTGGGCATACCCTTCCCACATAGGATGAACAGCGAAACAAACAAGATGATGGACGGAATGTTGCACAATGGCAAAACATTCACCCCCCCAGTCACAGATCTGGGTTTAATCCATCGTTATTCTGCTCACCAAGCCACCCAAGTTCAGACATGGCCATATGCAAATCAGTCTTGACCCTGCGCCTCATGGGAACAGTCCAGCCCGAACTGCCAAGCCATGTCTTCCCTGGACCGGAATAAAGCATCCTAGGACCGGTTTCTGGCCATCAGCCGTCTTCAGCCAGGATAGCTTGACTCCAGTGGCCTAGTTAGCACGGTACCCACGTCTGGGCATACCCTTCCCACATAGGGTGAACAGCAAAACAAACAAGATGATGGACGGAATGTTGCACAATGGCAAAACATTCACCCCCAGTCACAGATCTGGGCTTAATCCATCGTTATTTTGCTCACCAAGCCACCCCAGTTCAGACATGGCCATATGCACTTCAGTCTTGACCCTGTGCCTCATGGGAACAGTCCAGTCCGAACTGCCGAACCATGTCTTCCCTGGACCGGAATCAAGCATCCTACGACCGGTTTCTGGCTATCAGCCGTCTTCAGCCAGGATAGCGTGACTCCAGTGGCCTAGTGAGCACGGGACCCACGTCTGGGCATACCCTTCCCACATAGGATGAACAGCAAAACAAACAAGATGATGGACGGAATGTTGCACAATGGCAAAACATTCACCCCCAGTCACAGATCTGGGTTTAATCCATCGTTATTTTGCTCGCCAAGCCACCCCAGTTCAGACATGGCCATATGCAAATCAGTCTTGACCTTGTGACTCATTGGAACAGTCCAGCCCGAACTGCCAAGCCATGTCTTCCCTGGACCGGAATCAAACATCCTAGGACCGGTTTCTCGCCATCAGCTGTCTTCAGCCAGGGTAGCTTGACTCCGGTGGCCCAGTTAGCTCGGGACCCACGTCTGGGCATACCCTTTCCACATAGGGTGAACAGCAAAACAAACAAGATGATGGACGTAATGTTGCACAATGGCAAAACATTCACCCCCAGTCACAGATCTGGGTTTATTCCAACGTTATTTTGCTCACCAAGCCACCCCAGTTCAGACATGGCCATATGCACTTCAGTCTTGACCCTGTGCCTCATGGGTACAGTCCAGCCCGAACTGCCAAGCCATGTCTTCCCTGGACCGGAATCAAGCATCCTAGGACCGGTTTCTGGCTATCAGCCATCTTCAGCCAGGATAGCTTGACTCCAGTGGCCTAGTGAGCACGGGACCCACGGCTGGGCATACCCTTCCCACATAGGATAAACAGCAAAACAAACAAGATGATGGACGGAATGTTGCACAATGGCAAAACATTCACCCCCAGTCACAGATCTGGGTTTAATCCATCGTTATTTTGCTCACCAAGCCACCCCAGTTCAGACATGGCATATGCAAATCAGTCTTGACCCTGTGCCTCATGGGAACAGTCCAGCCCGAACTGCCAAGCCATGTCTTCCCTGGACCGGAATCAAGCATCCTAGGACCGGTTTCTGGCTATCCGCCGTCTTCAGCCAGGATAGCTTGACTCCATTGGCCTAGTGAGCACGGACCCACGTCTGGGCATACCCTTCCACATAGGGTGAACAGCAAACAAACAAGATGATGGACGGAATGTTGCACAATGGCAAAACATTCACCCCCAGTCACAGATCTGGGTTTAATCCATTGTTATTTTGCTCACCAAGCCACCCCAGTTCATACATGGCCATATGCAAATCAGTCTTGACCCTGTGCCTCATGGGAACAGTCCAGCCCGAACTGCCAAGCCATGTCTTCCCTGGACCGGAATCAAGCATCCTAGGACCGGTTTCTGGCCATCAGCCGTCTTCAGCCAGGATAGCTTGACTCCAGTGGCCTAGTTAGCACAGGACCCACGTCTGGGCATACCCTTCCCACATAGGATGAACAGCGAAAGAAACAAGATGATGGACGGAATGTTGCACAATGGCAAAACATTACCCCCCCCAGTCACAGATCTGGGTTTAATCCATCGTTATTCTGCTCACCAAGCCACCCAAGTTCAGACATGGCCATATGCAAATCAGTCTTGACTCTGCGCCTCATGGGAACAGTCCAGCCCGAACTGCCAAGCCATGTCTTCCCTGGACCGGAATCAAGCATCCTAGGACCGGTTTCTGGCTATCCGCCGTCTTCAGCCAGGATAGCTTGACTCCAGTGGCCTCGTGAGCACGGACCCACGTCTGGGCATACCCTTTCACATAGGGTGAACAGCAAAACAAACAAGATGATGGACGGAATGTTGCACAATGGCAAAACATTCACCCCCAGTCACAGATCTGGGTTTAATCCATTGTTATTTTGCTCACCAAGCCACCCCAGTTCAGACATGGCCATATGCAAATCAGTCTTGACCCTGTTCCTCATGGGAACAGTCCAGCCCGAACTGCCAAGCCATGTCTTCCCTGGACCGGAATCAAGCATCCTAGGACCGGTTTCTGGCCATCAGCCGTCTTCAGCCAGGATAGATTGACTCCAGTGGCCTAGTTAGCACGGGACCCACGTCTGGGCATACCCTTCCCACATAGGGTGAAAAGCAAAACAAACAAGATGATGGACGGAATGTTGCACAATGGCAAAACATTCACCCCCAGTCACAGATCTGGGCTTAATCCATCGTTATTTTGCTCACCATGCCACCCCAGTTTAGACATGGCCATATGCAAATCAGTCTTGACCCTGTGACTCATTGGAACAGTCCAGCTCGAACTGCCAAGCCATATCTTCCCTGGACCGGAATCAAACATCCTAGTTCCGGTTTCTCGCCATCAGCCGTCTTCAGCCAGGATAGCTTGACTCCGGTGGCCTAGTTAGCTCGGGACCCACGTCTGGGCATACCCTTTCCACATAGGGTGAACAGCAAAACAAACAAGATGATGGACGTAATGTTGCACAATGGCAAAACATTCACCCCCAGTCACAGATCTGGGTTTATTCCAACGTTATTATGCTCACCAAGCCACCCCAGTTCAGACATGGCCATATGCACTTTAGTCTTGACCCTGTGCCTCATGGGTACAGTCCAGCCCGAACTGCCAAGCCATGTCTTCCCTGGACCGGAATCAAGCATCCTAGGACCGGTTTCTGGCTATCAGCCGTCTTCAGCCAGGATAGCTTGACTCCAGTGGCCTAGTGAGCACGGGACCCACGGCTGGGCATACCCTTCCCACATAGGATGAACAGCAAAACAAACAAGATGATGGACGGAATGTTGCACAATGGCAAAACATTCACCCCCAGTCACAGATCTGGGTTTAATCCATCGTTATTTTGCTCACCAAGCCACCCCAGTTCAGACATGGCCATATGCAAATCAGTCTTGACCCTGTGCCTCATGGGAACAGTCCAGCCTGAACTGCCAAGCCATGTCTTCCCTGGACCGGAATCAAGCATCCTAGGACCGGTTCCTGGCTATCCGCCGTCTTCAGCCAGGATAGCTTGACTCCAGTGGCCTAGTGAGCACGGACCTACGTCTGGGCATACCCTTCAACATAGGGTGAACAGCAAAACAAACAAGATGATGGACGGAATGTTGCACAATGGCAAAACATTCACCCCCAGTCACAGATCTGGGTTTAATCCATTGTTCTTTTGCTCACCAAGCCACCCAAGTTCAGACATGGCCATATGCAAATCAGTCTTGACCCTGTGCCTCATGGGAACAGTCCAGCCCGAACTGCCAAGCCATGTCTTCCCTGGACCGGAATCAAGCATCCTAGGACTGGTTTCTGGCCATCAGCCGTCTTCAGCCAGGATAGCTTGACTCCAGTGGCCTAGTTAGCACGGGACCCACGTCTGGGCATACCCTTCAACATAGGGTGAACAGCAAAACAAACAAGATGATGGACGGAATGTTGCACAATGGCAAAACATTCACCACCAGTCACAGATCTGGGTTTAATCCATTGTTATTTTGCTCACCAAGCCACCCCAGTTCAGACATGGCCATATGCAAATCAGTCTTGACCCTGTGCCTATTGGGAACAGTCCAGCCCGAACTGCCAAGCCATGTCTTCCCTGGACCGGAATCAAGCATCCTAGGACCGGTTTCTGGTCATCAGCCGTCTTCAGCCAGGATAGCTTGACTCCAGTGGCCTAGTTAGCAGGGGGCCCAAGTCTGGGCATACCCTTCCCACATAGGATGAACAGCAAAGCAAACAAGATGATGGACGGAATGTTGCACAATGGCAAAAAATTCACCCCCAGTCACAGATCTCGGTTTAATCCATCGTTATTTTGCTCACCAAGCCACCCCAGTTCAGACATGGCCATATGCAAATCAGTCTTGACCCTGTGCCTCATGGGAACAGTCCAGCCCGAACTGCAAAGCCATGTCTTCCCTGGACCGGAATGAAGCATCCTAAGACCGGTTTCTGGCTATCCGCCGTCTTCAGCCAGTATAGCTTGACTCCAGTGGCCTAGTGAGCACGGACCCACGTCTGGGCATACCCTTCCACATAGGGTGAACAGCAAAACAAACAAGATGATGGACGGAATGTTGCACAATGGCAAAACATTCACCCCCAGTCACAGATCTGGGTTTAATCCATTGTTATTTTGCTCACCAAGCCACCCCAGTTCAGACATGGCCATATGCAAATCTGTCTTGACCCTGTGCCTCATGGGAACTGTCCAGCCCGAACTGCCAAGCCATATCTTCCCTCGACCGGAATCAAGCATCCTAGGACCGGTTTCTGGCTATCAGCCGTCTTCAGGCAGGATAGCTTGACTCCAGTGGCCTAGTGAGCACGGACCTACGTCTGGGCATACCCTTCCACATAGGGTGAACAGCAAAACAAACAAGATGATGGACGGAATGTTGCACAATGGCAAAACATTCACCCCCAGTCACAGATCTGGGTTTAATCCATCGTTATTTTGCTCACCTAGCCACCCCAGTTCAGACATGGCCATATGCAAATCAGTCTTGACCATGTGCCTCATGGGAACAGTCCAGCCTGAACTGCCAAGCCATGTCTTCCCTCGACCGGAATCAAGCATCCAAGGACCGGATTCTGGCTATCAGCCGTCTTCAGCCAGGATAGCTTGACTCCAGTGGCCTAGTGAGCACGGACCCACGTCTGGGCATACCCTTCCACATAGGGTGAACAGCAAAACAAACAAGATGATGGACGGAATGTTGCACAATGGCAAAACATTCACCCCCAGTCACAGATCTGGGTTTAATCCATTGTTATTTTGCTCACCAAGCCACCCCAGTTCAGACATGGCCATATGCAAATCAGTCATGACCCTGTGCCTCATGGGAACAGTTCAGCCCGAACTGCCAAGCCATGTCTTCCCTGGACCGGAATCAAGCATCCTAGGACCGGTTTCTGGCCATCAGCCGTCTTCAGCCAGGATAGCTTGACTCCAGTGGCCTAGTTAGCACGGGACCCACGTCTGGGCATACCCTTCCCACATAGGGTGAACAGCAAAACAAACAAGATGACGGACGGAATGTTGCACAATGGCAAAACATTCACCCCCAGTCACAGATCTGGGCTTAATCCATCGTTATTTTGCTCACCAAGCCACCCCAGTTCAGACATGGCCATATGCAAATCAGTCATGACCCTGTGCCTCATGGGAACAGTCCAGCCCGAACTGCCAAGCCATGTCTTCCCTGGACCGGAATCAAGCATCCTAGGACCGGTTTCTGGCCATCAGCCGTCTTCAGCCAGGATAGCTTGACTCCAGTGGCCTAGTTAGCACGGGACCCACGTCTGGGCATACCCTTCCCACATAGGGTGAACAGCAAAACAAACAAGATGATGGACGGAATGTTGCACAATGGCAAAACATTCACCCCCAGTCACAGATCCGGGCTTAATCCATCGTTATTTTGCTCACCAAGCCACCCCAGTTCAGACATGGCCATATGCACTTCAGTCTTGACCATGTGCCTCATGGGAACAGTCCAGCCCGAAATGCCAAGCCATGTCTTCCCTGGACCGGAATCAAGCATCCTAGGACCGGTTTCTGGCTATCAGCCATCTTCAGCCACGATAGCTTGACTCCAGTAGCCTAGTGAGCACGGGACCCACGTCTGGGCATACCCTTCCCACATAGGATGAACAGCAAAACAAACAAGATGATGGACGGAATGTTGCACAATGGCAAAACATTCACCCCCAGTCACTGATCTGGGTTTAATCCATCGTTATTTTGCTCACCAAGCCACCCCAGTTCAGACATGGCCATATGCAAATCAGTCTTGACCCTGTGCCTCATGGGAACAGTCCAGCCCTAACTGCCAAGCCATGTCTTCCCTCGACCGGAATCAAGCATCCTAGGACCGGTTTCTGGCTATCAGCCGTCTTCAGCCATGATAGGTTGACTCCAGTGGCCTAGTGAGCACGGGACCCACGTCTGGGCATACCCTTCCGACATAGGGTGAACAGCAAAACAAACAGGATGATGGACGGAATGTTGCACAATGGCAAAACATTCACCCCAGTCACAGATCTGGGCTTAATCCATCGTTATTTTGCTCATCAAGCCACCCCAGTTCAGACATGGCCATATGCACTTCAGTCTTGACCCTGTGCCTCATGGGAACAGTCCAGCCCGAACTGCCGAACCATGTCTTCCCTGGACCGGGATCAAGCATCCTAGGACCGGTTTCTGGCTATCAGCCGTCTTCAGCCAGGATAGCGTGACTCCAGTGGCCTAGTGAGCACGGGACCCATGTCTGGGCATACCCTTCCCACATAGGATGAACAGCAAAACAAACAAGATGATGGACGGAATGTTGCACAATGGCAAAACATTCACCCCCAGTCTCAGATCTGGGTTTAATCCATCGTTATTTTGCTCACCAAGCCACCCCAGTTCAGACATGGCCATATGCAAATCAGTCTTGACCCTGTGCCTCATGGGAACAGTCCAGCCCGAACTGCCAAGCCATGTCTTCCCTGGACCGGAATCAAGCATCCTAGGACCGGTTTATGGCTATCAGCCGTCTTCAGGCAGGATAGCTTGACTCCAGTGGCCTAGTGAGCACGGGACCCACGTCTGGGCATACCTTCCCACATAGGGTGTACAGCAAAACAAACAAGATGATGGACGGAATGTTGCACAATGGCAAAACATTCACCCCCAGTCACAGATCTGGGTTTAATCCATCGTTATTTTGCTCACCAAGCCACCCCAGTTCAGACATGGCCATATGCAAATCAGTCTTGACCCTGTGACTCATTGGAACAGTCCAGCCCGAACTGCCAAGCCATGCCTTCCCTGCACCGGAATCAAACATCCTAGGACCGGTTTCTCGCCATCAGCCGTCTTCAGCCAGGATCGCTTGACTCCGGTGGCCTAGTTAGCTCGGGACCCACGTCTGGGCATACCCTTTCCACATAGGGTGAACAGCAAAACAAACAAGATGATGGACGGAATGTTGCACAATGACAAAACATTCACCCCCAGTCACAGATCTGGGCTTAATCCATCGTTATTTTGCTCACCAAGCCACCCCAGTTCAGACATGGCCATATGGAAATAAGTCTTGACCCTGTGCCTCATGGGAACAGTCCAGCCCGAACTGCCAAGCCATGTCTTCCCTGGACTGGAATCAAGCATCCTAGGACCGGTTTCTGGCTATCAGCTGTCTTCAGCCAGGATAGCTTGACTCCAGTGGCCTAGTGAGCACGGGACCCACGTCTGTGCATACCCTTCCCACATAGTGTGAACAGCAAAACAAACAAGATGATGGACGGAATGTTGCACAATGGCAAAACATTCACCCCCAGTCACAGATCTGGGTTTAATCCATTGTTATTTTGCTCACCAAGCCACCCCAGTTCAGACATGGCCATATGCAAATCAGTCATGACCCTGTGCCTCATGGGAACAGTTCAGCCCGAACTGCCAAGCCATGTCTTCCCTGGACCGGAATCAAGCATCCTAGGACCGGTTTCTGGCCATCAGCCGTCTTCAGCCAGGATAGCTTGACTCCAGTGGCCTAGTTAGCACGGGACCCACGTCTGGGCATACCCTTCCCACATAGGGTGAACAGCAAAACAAACAAGATGACGGACGGAATGTTGCACAATGGCAAAACATTCACCCCCAGTCACAGATCTGGGCTTAATCCATCGTTATTTTGCTCACCAAGCCACCCCAGTTCAGACATGGCCATATGCAAATCAGTCATGACCCTGTGCCTCATGGGAACAGTCCAGCCCGAACTGCCAAGCCATGTCTTCCCTGGACCGGAATCAAGCATCCTAGGACCGGTTTCTGGCCATCAGCCGTCTTCAGCCAGGATAGCTTGACTCCAGTGGCCTAGTTAGCACGGGACCCACGTCTGGGCATACCCTTCCCACATAGGGTGAACAGCAAAACAAACAAGATGATGGACGGAATGTTGCACAATGGCAAAACATTCACCCCCAGTCACAGATCCGGGCTTAATCCATCGTTATTTTGCTCACCAAGCCACCCCAGTTCAGACATGGCCATATGCACTTCAGTCTTGACCATGTGCCTCATGGGAACAGTCCAGCCCGAAATGCCAAGCCATGTCTTCCCTGGACCGGAATCAAGCATCCTAGGACCGGTTTCTGGCTATCAGCCATCTTCAGCCACGATAGCTTGACTCCAGTAGCCTAGTGAGCACGGGACCCACGTCTGGGCATACCCTTCCCACATAGGATGAACAGCAAAACAAACAAGATGATGGACGGAATGTTGCACAATGGCAAAACATTCACCCCCAGTCACTGATCTGGGTTTAATCCATCGTTATTTTGCTCACCAAGCCACCCCAGTTCAGACATGGCCATATGCAAATCAGTCTTGACCCTGTGCCTCATGGGAACAGTCCAGCCCTAACTGCCAAGCCATGTCTTCCCTCGACCGGAATCAAGCATCCTAGGACCGGTTTCTGGCTATCAGCCGTCTTCAGCCATGATAGGTTGACTCCAGTGGCCTAGTGAGCACGGGACCCACGTCTGGGCATACCCTTCCGACATAGGGTGAACAGCAAAACAAACAGGATGATGGACGGAATGTTGCACAATGGCAAAACATTCACCCCAGTCACAGATCTGGGCTTAATCCATCGTTATTTTGCTCATCAAGCCACCCCAGTTCAGACATGGCCATATGCACTTCAGTCTTGACCCTGTGCCTCATGGGAACAGTCCAGCCCGAACTGCCGAACCATGTCTTCCCTGGACCGGAATCAAGCATCCTAGGACCGGTTTCTGGCTATCAGCCGTCTTCAGCCAGGATAGCGTGACTCCAGTGGCCTAGTGAGCACGGGACCCATGTCTGGGCATACCCTTCCCACATAGGATGAACAGCAAAACAAACAAGATGATGGACGGAATGTTGCACAATGGCAAAACATTCACCCCCTGTCTCAGATCTGGGTTTAATCCATCGTTATTTTGCTCACCAAGCCACCCCAGTTCAGACATGGCCATATGCAAATCAGTCTTGACCCTGTGCCTCATGGGAACAGTCCAGCCCGAACTGCCAAGCCATGTCTTCCCTGGACCGGAATCAAGCATCCTAGGACCGGTTTATGGCTATCAGCCGTCTTCAGGCAGGATAGCTTGACTCCAGTGGCCTAGTGAGCACGGGACCCACGTCTGGGCATACCTTCCCACATAGGGTGTACAGCAAAACAAACAAGATGATGGACGGAATGTTGCACAATGGCAAAACATTCACCCCCAGTCACAGATCTGGGTTTAATCCATCGTTATTTTGCTCACCAAGCCACCCCAGTTCAGACATGGCCATATGCAAATCAGTCTTGACCCTGTGACTCATTGGAACAGTCCAGCCCGAACTGCCAAGCCATGCCTTCCCTGCACCGGAATCAAACATCCTAGGACCGGTTTCTCGCCATCAGCCGTCTTCAGCCAGGATCGCTTGACTCCGGTGGCCTAGTTAGCTCGGGACCCACGTCTGGGCATACCCTTTCCACATAGGGTGAACAGCAAAACAAACAAGATGATGGACGGAATGTTGCACAATGACAAAACATTCACCCCCAGTCACAGATCTGGGCTTAATCCATCGTTATTTTGCTCACCAAGCCACCCCAGTTCAGACATGGCCATATGGAAATAAGTCTTGACCCTGTGCCTCATGGGAACAGTCCAGCCCGAACTGCCAAGCCATGTCTTCCCTGGACTGGAATCAAGCATCCTAGGACCGGTTTCTGGCTATCAGCTGTCTTCAGCCAGGATAGCTTGACTCCAGTGGCCTAGTGAGCACGGGACCCACGTCTGTGCATACCCTTCCCACATAGTGTGAACAGCAAAACAAACAAGATGATGGACGGAATGTTGCACAATGGCAAAACAATCACCTTCAGTCAAAGATCTGGGTTTAATCCATCGTTATTTTGCTCACCAAGCCACCCCAGTTCAGACATGGCCATATGCACTTGAGTCTTCTTGACCCTGTGCCTCATGGGAACAGTCCAGCCCGAACTGCCAAGCCATGTCTTCCCTGGACCGGAATCAAGCATCCTAGGACCGGTTTCTGGCTATCAGCCTTCTTCAGCCAGGATAGCTTGACTCCAGTGGCCTAGTGAGCATGGGACCCACGTTTGGGCATACCCTTCCCACATAGGGTGAACAGCAAAACAAACAAGATGATGGACGGAATATTGCACAATGGCAAAACATTCACCCCCAGTCACAGATCTGGGTTTAATCCATCGTTATTTTGCTCACCAAGCCACCCCAGTTCAGACATGGCCATATGCAAATCAGTCTTGACCCTGTGCCTCATGGGACTAGTCCAGCCCGAACTGCCAAGCCATGTCTTCCCTGGACCGGAATCAATCATCCTAGGACCGGTTTCTGGCTATCAGCCGTCTTCAGCCAGGATAGCTTGACTCCAGTGGCCTAGTGAGCCCGGGACCCACGTCTGGGCATACACATCCCACATAGGATGAAAAGCAAAACAAACAAGATGATGGACGGAATGTTGCACAATGGCAAAACATTCACCCCCAGTCACAGATCTGGGTTTAATCCATCGTTATTTTGCTCACCAAGCCACCCCAGTTCAGACATGGCCATATGCAAATCAGTCTTGACCCTGTGCCTCATGGGAACACTCCAGCCCTAACTGCCAAGCCATGTCTTCCCTGGACCGGAATCAAGCATCCTAGGACCGGTTTCTGGCTATCAGCCATCTTCAGCCACGATAGCTTGACTCCAGTGGCCTAGTGAGCACGGGACCCACGTCTGGGCATACCCTTCCCACATAGGGTGAACAGCAAAACAAACAAGATGATGGACGGAATGTTGCACAATGGCAAAACATTCACCCCCAGTCACAGATCTGGGCTTAATCCATCGTTATTTTGCTCACCAAGCCACCCCAGTTCAGACATGGCCATATGCACTTCAGTCTTGACCCTGTGCCTCATGGGAACAGTCCAGCCCGATCTGCCGAGCCATGTCTTCCCTGGACCGGAATCAAGCATCCTAGGACCGGTTTCTGGCTATCAGCCGTCTTCAGCCAGGATAGCGTGACTCCAGTGGCCTAGTTAGCTTGGGACCCTCATCTGGGCATACCCTTTCCACATAGGGTGAACAGCAAAACAAACAAGATGATGGACGGAATGTTGTACAATGACAAAACATTCACCCCCAGTCACAGATCTGGGCTTAATCCATCGTTATTTTGCTCACCAAGCCACCCCAGTTCAGACATGGCCATATGGAAATCAGTCTTGACCCTGTGCCTCATGGGAACAGTCCAGCCCGAACTGCCAAGCCATGTCTTCCCTGGACTGGAATCAAGCATCCTAGGACCGGTTTCTGGCTATCAGCTGTCTTCAGCCAGGATAGCTTGACTCCAGTGGCCTAGTGAGCACGGGACCCACGTCTGGGCATACCCTTCCCACATAGTGTGAACAGCAAAACAAACAAGATGATGGACGGAATGTTGCACAATGGCAAAACATTCACCCTCAGTCAAAGATCTGGGTTTAATCCATCGTTATTTTGCTCACCAAGCCACCCCAGTTCAGACATGGCCATATGCACTTCAGTCTTGACCATGTGCCTCATGGGAACAGTCCAGCCCGAACTGCCAAGCCATGTCTTCCCTGGACCGGAATCAAGCATCCTAGGACCGGTTTCTGGCTATCAGCCGTCTTCAGCCAGGATAGCTTGACTCCAGTGGCCTAGTGAGCCCGGGACCCACGTCTGGGCATACACATCCCACATAGGATGAACAGCAAAACAAACAAGATGATGGACGGAATGTTGCACAATGGCAAAACATTCACCCCCAGTCACAGATCTGGGTTTAATCCATCGTTATTTTGCTCACCATGCCACCCCAGTTCAGACATGGCCATATGCAAATCAGTCTTGACCCTGTGCCTCATGGGAACACTCCAGCCCTAACTGCCAAGCCATGTCTTCCCTGGACCGGAATCAAGCATCCTAGGACCGGTTTCTGGCTATCAGCCGTCTTCAGCCAGGATAGCTTGAGTTCAGTGGCCTAGTGAGCACGGGACCCACGTCTGGGCATACCCTTCCCACATAGGGTGAACAGCAAAACAAACAAGATGATGGACGGAATGTTGCACAATGGCAAAACATTCACCCCCAGTCACAGATCTGGGTTTAATCCATCGTTATTTTGCTCACCAAGCCACCCCAGTTCAGACATGGCCATATGCAAATCAATCTTGATCCTGTGCCTCATGGGAACAGTTTTTGCATTTGTCACCCCGAGTGGGACGGGTATGCTCAGACGTGAGTCCTGTGCTCTCCACACCACTGGAGTCAAGCTATCCTGGCTGAAGACGGCTGATAGCCAGAAACCGGTGCTAGGATGCTTGATTCCGGTCCAAGGAAGACATGGCTTGGCAGTTCGGGCTGGACTGTTCCCATGTGGCACAGTGTCAAGGCTGATTTGCATATGGCCATGTCTGAATTGGGGTGGTGTGGTGAGCAAAAAAATGATGGATTTAGGCCCAGATCTCTGTACTGGAGTGAATGTTTGACATTGTTCTGCATTCTGTCCATCAACTGTTGTTTTTGCATTTTTCACCCCGAGTGGGACGGGTATGCTCAGACGTGAGTCCCGTGCTCTCCACACCACTGGAGTCAAGCTATCCTGGCTGAAGACGGCTGATAGCCAGAAACCGGTCCTAGGATGCTTGATTTCGGTCCAAGGAAGACATGGCTTGGCAGTTCGGGCTGGACTGTTCCCATGAGGCACAGGGTCAAGGCTGATTTGCATATGGCCATGTCTGAATTGGGGTGGTGTGGTGAGCAAAAAAACGATGGATTTAGGCCCACATCTCTGTACTGGAGTGAATGTTTGACATTGTTCTGCATTCTGTCCATCAACTGTTGTTTTTGCATTTGTCACCCCGAGTGGGACGGGTATGCTCAGAGGTGAGTCCCGTGCTCTCCACACCACTGGAGTCAAGCTATCCTGGCTGAAGACGGCTGATAGCCAGAAACCAGTACTATGATGCTTGATTCCGGTCCAAGGAAGACATGGTTTGGCAGTTCGGGCTGGACTGTTCCCATGAGGCACAGGGTCAAGGCTGATTTTCATATGGCCATGTCTGAATTGGGCTGGTGTGGTGAGCAAATAAACGATGGATTTAGGCCCAGATCTCTGTACTGGGGTGAATGTATGACATTGTTCTGCATTCTGTCCATCAACTGTTGTTTTGACATCTCAAATGACATCACTGATGACATCACTGTTGACATCATCCATGTGACAAACTGATACACCTCATTATACAGTAGCATAACCTTTCAACACTCATTATAAAATATGAAGTACCATATTTGAAACCATTGACACAACAGTACAAGTTTCTAAAAACCACTCAGTGATTCCTAGATCTACACACACATCTAAACACTTACCTATAGATTCTCTCATACATGCTAACAAAGATCAGTAGAACACTATTAAATATACTTATACACCTACATCAACATTACACACCAGCACATATCTTATTCACTTATACAGACATCCTACTCACTTATGCAAATAATTGATCATACTTATATTTACTAACCTACTCACTTACACAAACACCACTTTATGTGTTCGTATAGATAGTGACTTATACTTAGTGTGTTATAAAATCACTATTACAGCTATACAGTTATCCATATCTCACACATAAAATCACCAAGTCTTATGTATACTTATTTATATACAACAATTGTCACATACACTGCCTTTTATATTTTTATGTTTTGGACATACATCATTGAGAAATATATTTACTCATCACCACACCCATAAAGAGATTCACTCACCCAAACAACTGTTTCCACATACAGTTTTTTTTGTCCTCATACGCCAAGAGATTTGCCCAGAGTCCACCTGATCCATGCATCAAGTGTGTGCCTCCACTTGTCATGGACTCTGGAGATCTTATTGAGTGCACTTTCCGCAGATACCCTTACATATCGTCAATTCAGTACTTCTAGCTTGCCAACCACGGGACTGACTCGACGGGTATATGAATCTGCAAAAAGGCATAATCATTTGACAATAGCTCACATTTATCACAGCTCATCTAGCCAGACTATGCAGGGCAGCCAGAAATGCTTTTTCCTTTTCCAGTTTACCCTATCTAAATTCAAAGTATGTTTAATTGCTTTTATCCAATCTAAATAAGTTGGAGCAGAATCTTTTAGCCAGAATTTACATATTTCTCTTTGAGCGAGTCTAATGGGATATAGTATCAACTTATTAATATCTCGAGATAGGAGATCATAATTTGGCAAAATACCAAAGAAAATTAAGGTTATGCTCACCTGGATTTCAAGTTTGAGCATGGCTTCAATACCTTCACAAACCGAAATCCAAAAGTTATGTAAGACAGGACACATTAAAAACATATGGATATCGTCCGCTTTTTCCTGCTGACACATTGGACAGCAGGGTATAGGACCCTTCAAAAATTTTGAAAGCCTAGCTGGGGACCAGTACACTCTGTGAAGAGAAAACAAATGATTTCTTTTTAAATTGGCAGGCGCTACTGTAGTGTGTAGTAAATCATAAGATACTTGCCATAAATCTTCTGTGTTCTGGTCCAGCAAGTGATCTCCCCAGAGCTCAGCAGGCAGAGTGAAGTTTCCATCCTCTTCTTCCAGCATAGTCCAATACAAGGTCGCTGTCTTTATCTTATTGTTCTTTCCTAGAAGCGCCTTCTCCAGATCATTTGTTGCTCCTACCACAGATCCCATGCCCTGGCTCCAGCTGTGGATTTGGAGGTATTTGAATTTAGATAGTATCCTTTCAGTCAGGATTGTAATCTCATCCCAACGTATCAATGCACCTTCAGACATTAGCTGGAACCACTTATTTATCCCTGCCTCCATCATGGGTCTGGAAAGCGCGTCCCTGGACCATTCTGGAGACCCCGGAGAGTCCCAGATGGGGGCCAGAGCACTATAATATCCGATGTTCAGGGATTTCCTTGTTCTTGCCCAGATGAAGGCCATATTTTTCAATACCTTTAAACGAACCTTTTTAAAAAAGCGCGGATCTCCATACTTATACAGGAAACCATGGTTTCCTCCCTTGATCTCCCATAGCATCTCTTTAAACATTGCCCCAATCTCTGATCCATCTGGCTGGTTAAAAAGCATTTGTCCTGCCTTTAGCAGAAATGTCCAGGCGTACAACTTCAGGTCTGGGGCACACAGGACCCCTTTACTTTTTTTCCTCCGAAGCTTCCTCCACGAGATCCTGATACACTTTGAGGCCCAGACAAAGGAATTTAATTCAGCTTGGATTTCCCTTAGTTTCTCTTCTTTGAATACAAGAGGAATGTTCTGAAACAGGAATATTAATTTAGGCAAGAGCATAGTTTTTAGTATGTTCACTCTGCCTATTAACGTAAGAGGGAGGAGTGACCAACCCTTTAAGGATTCTGTAATTTCTTTTCCTACTTTGACCAGGCTTCTGTCGGTCAACTGTTCGATATCTTGGGTGATGTAGATCCCCAAGTATCTTATCTCTTTTTTCAAGATGGAAACTTGGGCGTTTATATTCCAGATCATACACTCTGATTTGAATTGATTAATCTGATATCCAGAAATCTGCCCAAACTGTAGAGCTGCGTCATAAATTAATGGAAATGCCCCTATTGGGTCAGAGGTGTAGATCATCATATCGTCGGCATAGAGCGATACTTTTCTTTCCCAGTTCCGACATTTAAAAGGTGCTATATTGGTGTCCTGTCTGATTTTCTCTGCCAGCAGCTCGATGTATAGATTAAACAGTAGAGGTGACAGGGGGCACCCCTGTCTCGTACCTCTTTTAATAGTGACTGGTGCGGACAGAATGTCATTTACCAGTACTCTAGCTGTAGGGTGGTGGTAAAAAGATAAGATGGTTCTGCAGAAGGTAGCACCCAGATTACATCTTCCCATCACTTGTGCTAAATAGACCCAATTTACGCGATCAAACGCCTTGGTCGCGTCGAGTGTAATAATTGCTAGTGGCATTTTATATAGGATTGCTAGATCTATAGCACCAACTAGTGTATGGGTCAGATATTGTATGCGATGACCTTTTACAAAGCCCTTCTGGTTGCTGTGTAATAAATTCCCCACTACGCCATTTAATCTCTCTGCCAAAATCTTGGCAAAGATCTTGTAGTCAAGATTAAACAGAGAGATTGGCCTGTAAGTCGCATATCCCTGATGGTTTAGATGGTTTAAGGATAAGGACCACATTTGCCTCATTCCGTGACAAGGGTATTTTCCCTGCCTCCTCGAAAATGGACGCAAAGAGCCTGTGCAGGATGGGAACGATGGCTGGTGCTAAGACTTTGTATAGCTCAGCTGACAGGCCGTCCGGGCCTGGCGCTTTACCTCTCTTGCTTGACTCTATTGCATTGACCACCTCATTTGAGCTAATCTTTCTATTTAGATTGTTGGATGTATCATCATCAAGTCTAGCCAGGGCATAATGATCAAGCCAAGCTTGGATCGAGCTGTCCTGGGGAGTGAGGTCTTCCCTATATACCTGCTCGAAGTGTCTATAAAAGGCTTCCTCAATATCTTTAGTGTTCTCTGAGATCTCGCCTGAAATTTCAGACAAGACTCCTTTGATCCTGTTTCGGCTTTGCTATTTTTCAGTTTTCCACGCTAGGAGCTTCCCGTTAGATTCCCCATACTCCAAATGTGAAAGGGAGCTCGCCTGCCACCTTTTTCTAACTCTGGCGTCCAAAACATCTGCTAGTTCTAGTCTAGATACTGAGAGTGCCTCGTGAATGTGTGCCTTAGACATCTGAGTCTGCGCTGTAAGATCATATTCTAAGTTGCAAATTTTTGCCTCAATTTCAGATATCGTGGCCCTTAATTTTTTTGTCTCATTGATTGTATAGCGGTAATCACCCCCCTCAAGTATGTTTTGTAGGTGTCCCACACTATGTCGATTGAAGAGGTTCCTAGATTTGTCTCGAAGAACCTCCCTGACTCATCTAATAGCTTTTATAGCAATTCCTCGTCAGACAGTATGATTCGATCCAGAGTCCATCTACTAGTGCTCTGAGTCGAAAACAGCTTTAAAACTAGGGAGACAGCTGAATGGTCTGACAGGTGCCCACCTAAATGCTTAACATCTACCACCCCCTCTGATAGTTATTCAGCGATCAGAAAGAAATCTATTCTGGATTTATGCCCAAGCTTCTTATTATGGAAAGTGTATCCCTTTGTAGACCCCCATGTTTTCCTCCATATATCCAGCCAACCCATTTGATGAATTGCATTGATTAACAGAGATCTCATTCTGCAGTTGTGTTGGGATTTATTCTTATAGGTTTTGTCGATTGAGGGATCAAGAACTAAATTGAAGTCTTCCGCTAAAATTAGCAAGTCTTTATAGGCTAATAGTTCTTCCAGCAGCTCCCTCAACGGGGAAGGATCGTCCAAATTTGGTCCATAATAACCAGCAACCGTAAATTTATATGTGTGGTACCTGATCTTCGCTATTGCCCACCTGCCCTTCTTATCCACCATATACTCTTCCACTGTAAGAGCTGTATTAGTTTTGACTAAAATAGCCACACCCCTTACAGTAGCTTGCTGGGTATCACCTCTTTTATCCATTTTTTTTTCTTCCAGTACTCCCTCAACTCTTTTTCTGTAACATGTGTCTCCTGGAGAATACATATTTGCTTCGGCGCGTCTTTAAGATACTGAAATATTCTCTCCCTCCTATGTTTTACCCTCAGACCATTTAAATTCCATGTTAAAACCTTCAGATAAATGTCCTGAGCTTACCTAACTTTTTACATTTTTTTTCTAAGTAGCCGGTGTTTCTTTTTGGATGAGCTGATCTGGCGAATCCGACATATTTTTTGTTTTTTTTCCCACATGCTCCCCACCATGTGTCCAACATCCCACCCACCCACCCTCCATCGCCCTCCCTAGTGCTCCCCTCGAGAACCCCCCTTCTTCTTCCTATGGCCCTACTCTGGCCTTGAGGCTCCCTTCCCGGTATCCGGACAGCGTTGAAAGATCTCTAAGTATATGGTTTTTATTTTATTTAAATATTTGTTTTCTTTTTTTTTATAGGTGCTCTAGATGGCGTGTCATAACAGGATATGTGAGTATCAAGTGTCAAGGCATAATTATTGTGAGGGGAGTTACCTCGCTTCTGCCTCCCGAGCTGTTTCAGAGATCAGTTGTAAGTGAGCTTCTGCCTCCTCCACCCTTTTGAAGATCCTCATTTTATTGTGATACATTACTTTTAAGGTTGCTGGGAATTTCAATTGTGCAGTTGCACCAACCTGCCTAAAGGGGTCAAGGATTTTCCCAAGCTCCCACTGTCTGGAGGCAGTTATTGAGGAAACGTCTGACCTTATCTGGAATGTGATTCCATCCGCAGTTAGAGTACTGCTGTTTAGTGCCCTATTGAGGATCTCCTGTTTTAACGTATAGGTTAAAAAGTGTATCAGAATTTTTCTCGGCCTAGTTTTATTGGGGTTTAGTCTAAAAGGGTCCCTGTGAACTCGCTGTATGTCCCTAATGAGTTCTTGTTCGGAGACCACCATGGCAGTTGGTTGCAAAATGAGTTTAGCCACAAATTCTTTAATGTTGGATCCTTCAGCCCCTTCCGGAATCTTGAGGAATTGTAGATTATTCCCCTCTGAGAATTTTCAATGGACTCTATTTTTTCCTGTAGCCTCTGCTCACGTTCTTTTAGATTGTCAAGCTTCTTTGTATGTTGTAAAGTCAATGCTTTCAAGTCTTTAACTACTGATTCCAAGACCTCAGTCCTAACAGCCAATGAGTAAAATGTTTCTTCTAACTTCTCACAATAGGACTTAATCTCCTGCTGATTCTTTTCCGAAACCCTGAAACCATTTCTCATCTCTTAACTTAAGGACTGAAGGATTCGCAGGGCAGTCTGATCGCTTGATATCCCCTCTTTGACACATTCCTGGTCTGCCAGCTGTCCTTTTCCACCTTTGGGAGGAGTATCTCCACAGCTGGGCGGGGGAGACCCACCTTCAACATGAATTCCTGCGTCGCCCATTTTGGCGCTTTCTTATGACTCTATATCCATATGGACTTCAAAAAACTGGAATCTATTAGGACTTAATAACCCTTCCGGGAAGCTACACAGGTCACTTATGTCGCCCCCTGGGAGTTCAGAGAAGCCCACCAAAGGTTTTAATTCGAGGGTGGGGGGTACAGCCCTGAAGTAGTCTTTGAGTGAAGGGGCAGGCTTGACCCTCCGTGAAATTTCTTCTTGAGAGATAGACTTGGTGTCGGTTGGATTGGTGTTCTTAATGGTGTTCTTAGTAGCGTCC
The DNA here is from genome assembly GCF_964261635.1 of Lissotriton helveticus. Taxonomy (NCBI): domain Eukaryota; kingdom Metazoa; phylum Chordata; class Amphibia; order Caudata; family Salamandridae; genus Lissotriton; species Lissotriton helveticus. Next base: position 344,403,442 of record NC_136067.1, on the reverse strand, counting down.
TTCCTTTTGGGTTTGGTCTTCGACTTAGACTTAGTTAGGGTAGAGAGGTTATTTGTCGTTGTTAATGTTTTTTTCTTTTCATGAGGCAGTGAGGCGGCCTTTTTTCGTTTTATTAGGGGTGTTAGATGTGACAGCTAGCATTAAATCTTTATCTCTGTTTTTGCTCCTGAGAGTATACCTTGATACTGGCGACGTTCCCTTATCTCTTCCAAAGAGCTGTGGAGACTTCCCATTTAAATTATCCAAACCTTGCCAGCCAGTGCTTTGCTTTCTCTCACTGCCCCTGATGGATTCTGGAGATAGAGTTCGGTGAAACTCTGATTTCCCCAGCCTCTCCCCGATCGGGAGACCCTTGCCACCGCACTGCGGCCTCTTCTAAGCTTCCAGGCAACCGGAGCCCCCTGAGTCAAACCCTGTTCACACACATTTAATTGTGGCGCCTTTACCTATGTGCTTGCCTCGACGACCTCTATATGCTGGACGATCTCAATGTCGGCTCCTGCCACCCCAGTGTCAGCCTCAGCCAAGTCCTCCAGCGCTGGGTCGTTTTCCCGGGTAGCTGTCCCGGGACGTGCAGCTTTTTACAAAAAGAAACAAGAACCAACGCAGCGCTGATACGATGGATTCGAGCCGGGCTTCAGATTCCGCAGCGCCTATGGAGTCACCCTGCTCCGCCTCTCGGTAGCTTCTTGTCCGCAGCGGATGGAATACATCGGCGATGAAACAATCATCCGCGAAAACTACCCAAGTCCAGAAAGCCAACCAATTATTATTCCCTGTTCACCAGTTTCTGCATCCTGCGTTCATCCGTGCCGTCTACATGCGGCAAGAAAGAACAAAAGTTTACGTTGTATCCGTCCGGACCGTTCGGAGCCTCTGCGACCAGCTAACTGCTAGCCGCCATGTTATCCCAACATACAGTCTTAACCTTATATACCTACTAAATGAACTATTTACACATCTTTCGACAGTCACACATGTCCCACCCAACCACACACACATTCATTCACTACCCATACAAATACTCACTTAACTAATTAATAACTAATGTAGACTTTCACATACCTGGTAACCAACTTATGTAGTAGTTTACACAACAAGAGATAGAATGATACAGGTATTCACAAAGTTTAATCACTATCCCATATATTTAGTTAGACACTTTAAATGCGTCACTTAGACACTCAATCACTTTGCTACTAATCCCTCCATTCAGACACTTATACATCCACTCAGTGTTCAGGGCAGATTCCTATATATATATATATAATACTTATTTAAATATCAAAGCAAACCAAATTCACTAGATGATGTGATCAGTGATGTCATCAGTGATGTCATTTGAGATGTCATCAGTGATGTCATCAGTGATGTCACTGACCATGTCATGAATGATAATATATATATAGATATATATTGTTTGCTTGCATATTTTTACGTCTAGGTACTTGAAGAAGGTGTCAGGGTTCCATTTCCCATAAGAGTTGGGCTAGTTGTTGCCTAGGGCCTTTGATGGTTTTCTTTACTGTTGTTCACATGTATAGAAGATTCAAAGGAGTTTGATCCATTTAAGTATCGTTAGACCAAAAAACAATTTTCTGTGGGTATATAGAGGGATGGTCCCAATCAAGACAGTCAAAGGATTTCTCCATATCTGTTGCTGCAACTGCTAGCATTCCGCATTCAACTGTGGCACCCACATAATATGGAAGAGTCGTCTAAAGTTCAGTGCTATGCTCCACTGTGGTTCTGGGTGTACCTCATCTTTTGATAGTGAAATGATTCTGTTTGGTTACATCTTGCCTAAAAATTACCAACCTGCTTTTAATGTGGAGAGGGGGTGGTATCCCAATAACTCAAGTGGGTGCTAATTTCGCTTCACTGCCTGTTTGTGGCAGGAATCCGCTGTTTTTTGCCTGCAGTTGTCTGTTGCTTAATTTATGGGCAAGAATGGCCGAGCAGTCTAGAATATGGGCAGACAACAGTTACTACTTGGGATTTTACCGGAAAATTGATCTTTTAAAGCTGTTTTCCTTTCTTCTAGCCTCAAAGTTTCATCTAGTGGTGTGGCTGGTTCCGGTGTCATCTGTTTTAGCGGCACTTGGTTTACGTACTCGTGTATTGTGTCTGAGTCGATCACGTGACCTAAAGTTATTATTATGTGACTGCTAATTAAATAGTCTTTCCTCTCCCAGCTGTTTACATAGCTATCAATTACAATCGCTTTATTTCTTTGTGTTTTTGTTAACAAGGATTAAAGCTGATTATTAGGAAAACTTTAATCGTTTTTGTTGCGCAGTTTAATTATGAGACTTTGCCAAAAGCACATTATATACTGGGTTATCTTTTAATTGTTCTTGTACTTATCTTTTAATTATCCTACAGCTCTCGCCGACCTCATCCTAGGAAAAAACACAGGTTTCTTTAAAGCATTTTACAATTTAGTGAGTAAAGCCGGCAAAGAAATACTCTGGAATGCAACACAAACTTTTTATTATAATTTTGCTTAAGTAAAATTTAGAGACATATTCCCACTACATGTATCTAAATATTGTTCTCTTCAAAGAGAATTAACGACCCTTTATTGGAAGGCATTTGAAAAGCTACAAAGAGGGTTCGTATCACAAATAATTATTCCCTTCTCTTTGTGTCATTCAAACCTGCCAATCATGCATGACCGAAGATGGAACCACGGCAGTCCAGCTAAATTGTGCAATAACATCCTTCCCCGAGGAAAGGAGCCTGGTCACTGCATTTCTAGGGTAGGTGGCAGGTAGGGAGGGCGTTTGATTCTTCCCCAATTAAATGTTAGAAACAAATTTTACAAAATGTGCATGTTACACTATTTACTATTTTCAGCATATATTTATTAGCTCTCCCTTTTAGTGCATAGATATTGATGATCGTACCATACACAAAATACAGCAAAAGAGCAGCAAATTTATTATTGCAGCCTGCCACTGGTGCAGCCCAACATAATAATAATAATGATTACAGATAATTACTACACTAATATAACATGCTCTCTACCGTTTTGCTGGTCTCTAAGCGCTGAGAACATTAAATGTGTGTGAAGTGGGGGGCACAGGAACCACATGAGTTGCAAAGGAAGGAAACATTTTATCAAATGGGACAATTCAGTATTTCATTTATGCAACAAAAATATGTCAGGATTCAACGCATTTCTTAGTAGGAAACTGTGACTGGTGCCCCCCCAAGCACCACTAACTATCATGCTTATTTTTAATTCTATTCATTTCCTTTTTTTTTTTTCTTAATCGAGCAGACATTAGAGTGCCAAATAATGTGTGTGTTCGCTTTTGTGTTCATTTAATCGACTGTCTCTCTTGCCAATCAAATACAATTGTCTTCCTCTGCCTGGCTGGCAGTGCAGACGACTTATAGGAAGTCCGGGAAAGCAATGCGATTGTGCTGTATTACAGTCTGACGTGCAGATGTATGCAATCACAGGCAGGAATCGGTGTGGTCTTTCTGTCTGAGTCCTTCTGGCCACCAAGCCTCTTTATTTCGTGTGTTTACATGTGATGCAAAACCATCTAGCTCCGTGAATGCAGTTGAGTCGGCTGCCCCCATACCTCTACCCCCCCCCCCGCCCCCTCCTCTCCCAGACCACGAGAAAAGCTACAGAGGGTATGGTCATGTCCCTGCTGCCTCCGGCCCACTTAGACCATCTTCACTCTCCAATGATTAACTGTTTTATTGGTAGTTTGCAATGTTTTTTTATTATGGAAACTATAAAAGGTAAGGTATTTTTACACGCGGAGCATTTGGCTTGAATGATTGCATTCAGAGGCATTGATCGTTAACATTTAGATTTGTCTACAGGTGAGGGGGTCATTTTGTCAGAAGGTTCAGAAAGAACCTGGGACTTGTCATAAGGCTTGCCATTGAGAATGAGGGTTTTGGAGGGGACTATGGGGGCAGGGGGAGAGAATCAACACAATGAAAGGAGCACATATATTACAACTATTTGATTACATTAAATTATTGACAATTATGAGAACTGATTCAATCCACAGGCCTGTTAGTGTTGTCAACGATGTCTCTTTATTGTTTGTATATTTTCAACAGTTCATATCTTTTAGATGATCATTTTCTGATTTCCACAGTTCTTCATTAATTTTTTTTCATTAACTTTTCACAAATCGTAACCAAAACAGGCTGTTTAGATTAAGGTTAAGATTTGTGAAAAATGAATGACAGACGTGGTTAATTTCAGACCAGGATTCAGGTAGTGCACATTAGGTTAGTATAACCTTGTCCGCTGAGTAGTGATTGTCAGGGGGAGAGTACTTTGAGTACAATGGGGGTGATGCATGCAGCGGGGATTGGCGAAAAGCGTGGCCCGCACAAGTAGCCGCTAGCGTTCCATCTCTCCCCTTTCTCCCACCCACTTCCTCTTCCACTGAGACACCGAGGACGCAGAGTAGGAGAGGCATGAGCCCACGGTCAAACGGCAGCAGAACACCCTGTGGCTGCAGTGATTCAAGTAAGGGAATCACAGAACATGGAGCCACCCTTGACCCATGGCTCCTGGTTGTCGTCTGGCTGAATGGTGGCAACAACCAAAATGGAGCGGTGATGGCTCCACTTGACTACACAAGAAGTGTGAGGGATGTGCCCCCGCAACCGATAAAAGGAGATAATCTCCTGAAGCCTCAGCGACGGAGTGAAAGAGAAGGCAAGTCAGTCGAAAACAGGGGAGGCAATTAGGTAAAGTTACTGCAGCAACGCGAACACGTCTGGCCCCTGCAGCTCCCTGTAACTTGCACCGTGCTCTCAACTATTGCATGTATTGCAATGTAATGTGGTCACACGAGATATATATTACGGTGCTGTGACTGCTAGGACTATCGCAGGAGCTAGATATCGAGCTGAAAAGTAATAGGGGCAGGCATTTACAATTTATTTGTGGGGCCATGGAAGGGGGGAATTTAAGAATGTGTGACCCAGCGATGCTGTGAGACTATTAACTTCAATGCCTGAAAAGATTAATGATCTTCAGCAGTCCTGATTTGCTCTGGCTTGTCGGCTTAATTCTGCTTTTTTTGAGGGGGTGAGACTATAGAATCCACACAAAACAGCCTAGAAAAGGGAAGAAAGATAATAATGAAATGCCACGACCAGTTTCCCCCCTCACCAGCTCCTAGAGTTAAATGAAGGGGCCAGAGAAATGAGCAACAGAGAAAGGAACTAAAAGCTAATGCGCAAGCTGAGATAGAAAAGCAAGCAGAGCTCGATGACCCCTCAGATGTTGAGAGAACGTCTGAGGCAGAAAATAATGGGGAGTCTACTGAGCCTTCGCTAGATTAGCAGCTTGACACAATGTGTAACGTGGAGCGCGAGGACAAGAGAACCGAGGTACAGGGTACAAATGGTAGTCCTATCCCCCCTAAGCTATAACCTCTCTTCAAAAAATACCAGAAGCAACAAAATACAGCCCTAGCCCCACTAGATGAAGCTGCGCCCATTAGAAAATAGGCCAGTTCTCTGCCTTCAGTATAATCACCAGAAAATAATAGGCTGTCTCAAAGTACCCCCAATGGTCCCACCATCTTCTCAGGGCACCCAACCACCCGCCAGGATTACATTGATGACAGCTAGTGAAAACAAAAAGAGAGAGGGGAAACGATTAACCTGAAGGATCCGCGAAGAAGAACTCCCAAAGTAAGAAAGGGCGGAGGAATATCAATTCAAAATATGCTGCTCACCATACTAGGTTAAATTAGAGATCTAAAAGCATCCTAGGCTTCAGATATTGCTTTACTACATGACAGGTTGTCTAAACATGAAGAAAATATGGCTAATACACCAAAAAGAGTGAGCAAGGCAGAGAACCGAATCTCAGATTTGGAGGGTAAGTTGACTGCCTTACAGTGAGATGTATTAGAACTAGGTAAAAGCAAGAGCCTGATGGAGTTGAAGCTCCAGGACTTAGAAAACTATAATAGGCGCTCTAATCTCCACTTAGTGGGAATTCCGGAAGGAAGTGAGGATGTGCTGGTGGCTAAATTGGCTGATTCACTGCTGAAGAAAGTAATGCCGGAGTTGGAAGGGGACATAATGATCACCAGAACCCATAGAGTCCCTGCGCAGAGATAATCAAATGCAAAATTTCCACAAACTACATTACTCAACTTTGCAGACTTTAGAGTCAAGGAAAGATTACTAAGTACTGCTATTGTCAAGAGATCCTTCTCTACTGCAGAAATTACACAGTTTAAGATATTTCAGAACAAGTCGGCAGCAATACCACAAAGAAGAAAATAATTTGTCAAGATGATCAACCTGTTCAAGGAAAGGGGGGCTCAGGCCTCGATTAAACAACAAGCAATGCTTAATGTTAGCAAAAGGGCACATCCACACATTTACAGATATTCAGGAAGCTCAATTGATGTTGTCAAAATTGGCTGGAGGGGACTAGTGAGACTTAGGATGGAGGGGGACCTCATCCACACAGTTAGTCTCATACTGAAAGGTTCGGGTCTCTTCAGGGCAGGAGGAGGGGTGATTATAGCACTAGTCCTTTAGGGGGGAGAGCGGTAGTGCACAAAGGATGCAATATAGTGGCATCCAGCGACCAGAAGGGGGAAGAGGGAGTAGCGGGAAATTCCACTTGCCAGGGGAGGGGTGCAGAGTTTGAGGTGGTGGGGGTAAGGCAAAATATAAAAGGAGAATTTAATTATACGTGCTTAAATAATTTGTGCGATGAAACGAATCAGGACACATAAGTCAAATTATGAGTTGGCACACGAAACTGAGAATAGTAAATTCAGAGAGAGGAGTGAAAAGAAGGCATATGTCACCTTATTCTGTACAGAGCACTTGATACACTTTAATATTGGTAAATGCCGGTGTCACTTTATGTATATTTGATGCACTTTAGACCTCTATGGTTCACACCTTAGCTGCTATTACATCTGATCAGCTGAAATATGTTCAAAATATAAAGTCATGCATGCAGCACTTTCTCTGGGGTTGGGGAGATTATTTATTTACATAATTTGTTTATATTAGCCAAGTCACTTTGGTTCAGTTATTATCAGGTAATAGGTAAAGAGGTACTGAAAGTAATTTCCTTTAATGCCAATGGTTTGAATAATGAATGTAAGGCCCATGCAATGGAAAGCTGACTTAGAATCTATAACCTGGATGTCATACTCTTGCAGGAAAGGCATTTTAAGGGCACAAATAGTGCAAGCAGGACTGTGCAACAGTGGCTGGGTTTTATTGCTTGTCCAATGGCAGCTGCACACAGACGGGTGTGGGGATTTATGTAGATAATCGTGTACCATTCCAAGCAAAAGCCATGAAGACAGACCCAGGTGGAAGATGGGCCTTTGTTTTTAAGATATTAGGGACCAAAAAGTTCTCTTTTGCACATTGATTTAGTTCATTTAGATTTATTTGAAGGCCAATTGGACTATGATCTAGTATGACAATATCGCCAGCATACATTAAGCTATGGATATCCCTATGTGCTAATTTTGTTGGGAAATTGTTTGTTTGTAGAAAATATCCTGGAAGGTCGCTTATGTATTTAGGAGAATAGCATGAGGGCGAGAAGGCAACATTGTTTTGGACCGTTCAACGGGGGAATTAGACTGGATAGGCCCTTTACTCCCTCCATTTGGACTCATCACCATGTTGATGTATGCAATGAGATGATTATTGTAAGAAGATCATGCAGAATCCATAAATTCCCTAGCTTCTTTCATAATGTTGGCCTATCCACGCTATCAAAAGTGGTCGAAAAATCAATAAAAGTGCAGTAAACTACTTGTGATTTACACATTACATACTTGTCAAAGACAGTTTGAGGGACTGCATTATTGTCTATTCCCGAATGTTTTGGGTGGAAACCTGCCTGCATCATAGGAATCACTCTTTTCAAAAATGGCCAGTCCTTCAGATGGTCCAGGATTAGGTCTGCAAAGATCTTTCGTGTGGTATCTAAGGGGGCGATTTGACAATAGTTATTTGGGTTAGTTCTAGAACCTTTTCTAAAAGGGGAACCATAATATTCCCCCGCAAAGATTTTGGAATTTTTCCAGTTGTGAAGTAGTGTTGATAAAGAGGGGTTAAAAATATGCTCCATTCGTCAGGATTTGATTGTAAAACTTTGATTGGGATATTGTCTGGCCCCATTGCTACAGATGATATGGCGGTTTTAATGAAGAAAGCAATCTGTGTGACGTTGGAGCTAACAAATCACGAACAAATTGGTCCCATTGAACATACAGTCAGGCAATTTATCAATTGCAATACTACGTATGTTATTTATATCATTGGGTGCCCTTGTAATTTGATTTATGTGAGCAGTACAAAAAGGAACCTGAAACTAAGAATTCAAAAACAACAAAGAGCTGTACTGACGGGTGACACCAAATACCCTCTGGTGGAACATTTTTCCAAATTTCACCCTGGAAATAGCCAATTTAAGTTTTATGGCATTGAGCATATTGAAGCACACCATAGAGGTGGGAACAGGGAACTCTATCTTAGACAAAGTGAAGCAAAATGGATTTGCAGATTATGGGCAATTACAAATGGCCATAATACTGACAATGAAATGTATTTCTTTCTTAAATGACAAATCTTTTTCCTTCCTGAATATCAGGCGTAATGCTCTCCGTATGATCAGTCTCCAATGATTAACCTGTAATCTGTGCCTGACTAATTTTTCCATGATTTCAGCATTTTATATGTATTTTCAATCTATACTCCTCTGTCTTTTTGTAATTTTATTTTGTAGTTTCTGTCACCCTCCAGATATCCAGGTTACCATTCACCCTCTGGCATAATAAGGGTGTTTTTTCTTCAAATTATTGACAAGTATGTTTAGGGATTGCAGACATTGCCTGCATGGCAATATTTCTTTTATCCCCAAGTAGAGATGACTCAGGCCTCACCACCTACCTTGGGCCAGGCTTCCACACACAATGGTGTCCACCATGCCCTGTGTACGATTCTGACCACACTTGAAATTCTCTCCGGTACCCTATGAGTGATGGTAGAGAATGGGCGGGTCTACGTATCAAAAACTTTTTACGATTAGGGACTCTACCGGTTCTCGGAATTATTATCCTTCCTTTTTTGTTCTCTATTCATTTTATTATTCAGGTTGCCTGCGGAACGTTTCTGAAATCTTTATAGATTGGGAGCACATATTTTCCCTGGCTGATCCTCAACTTTTTATAAATGCGTTGTAGTTGACTTCGAGTGTTCTTTCACGTTATCCTATTCCATCATTGGTTGTCCCTTCTTGGCATGCGTACAATTTACCTTTATTTTTATTTTCCCATTTATGAACAATTTTCACGTTCACTTTCGCGTTTCAGTCTTTCTTCACCTATTTCCACATCGTGACGGCTCTCTTGCAATTGCTCTGCTACTATTTCCGCGTTCACGAACACTCACAAGTTCAAGATTACGGTCTAGTTTCCTCCTGCATGACACATATACAGCATGCAGGCCACGCCCATACCGGAAATGTGGCATTATTTAAAGCAGAATGCGAAATAGAACGATTCTCCGCACTCCGAACGTTGGACCCTTGACAGACGTGTAAGCCTTTTCATGCACCGCACAACTCTGTTTTGAACTATCCACGTTTTTATTTTAGAACCATTTGGTGTGTAACAACGGCATTAGTTTAATAAAGCTACTCAGGTTATGTGCTAATGGCTAGGTGACTGCCAGCAACTGCACCTCGTATATGCTTGAATTTTTACTTAAGTAAGCGCACTCTGCTTTCTTCCTGTTTCTAATAAATGCAGTTCCTGTATTGTCGCTGGGATTGTACTTTAAACCACTATATACATCTACGCCCGGAGCAATCATTTGAGTTGTTATTGAGATTCATTTAGTATCGGGACAACTCTGCTTAAAACCATTCGAGTTTCAATTTAGAACCATTTAGTACATAACAATGGCATTAGTTTATTAGGGCTACTCTACTTATGCGCTAATAGCTAAATGACTGCCAGCAACTGCACTTCGTTTACGCTTGAATTTTTACTTAAATAAGCATACTCTGCTTTCTTCCTGTTTTTAATAAATGCAGTTTCTGTATTACCGCTAGGGTGGTACTATAAACCATTATATGCATCTATGCGTGGCACAATCATTTGAGGTGTTATTGAGAATCATGTAGCATTGGGACACCGTTGGCCCTGACTGTGGTATTCCATTACGGGCTTCAACCAACTTGAGTGATCTTACCTATGCGATACTAGTTAGGTGATTGCTAGCAATTACACGCTGGATATAGGAACATCTTTTTAATCTTTCCGTTATTTACAAACCTCGTTATAGATTTCAATATTTTCAAATACATTGTTTTTCCTTTTCATTCAGGCTCTATATGGCCGTCACTTTCACCCAGTCACTTTTCCGACCCCACTGCGTCAAAACCTTATGCCTGCTTGTAGCAAGCATCAGGAGTGACGCAGCACAGCTAGGCTAGGGCGCCCCCGAGCAGTCCTGGAGTTGTGTCGCGATTGCGACACAACTCCAGCACTGTGTCACCTTTACGGCATCAGATGCATCACGCATCTGTCTATTCTTGCACCATGGTGCGCCACATTGTAAATGCGGCACATCCATGGTGGCGCAAGAGGTGTCTGCCATGACACAAAATAACTGGTGCATCCCTGCTGATATACAGGGATGCACCAGTTATGGTAAATCTTCCATGTGTCTTTATTCTGAGTAATTCACAATTACATTTTATATGTATTTTTGTATGGGCTTTTATGATTGGTACAATAACAATCGAATAAAGTTTTCCTTGACCTTGACTTCATTTTAATGCTCTCCACTCACAAATAGTAATTAGCTTTTCTATCATGATAAATTCTATTGATTTGACAAAATAGTATGTGAGTAGGTCTATTTTAACGTGTATATACTTTATTTGTGAACTTCATTTCTAATCTCCCAGCTGGGATGTCTCCTTTTACCCTTCCATTTAGGATGATGCTGTTCATTGCTGAAATATGAGACAAAAGTGATTTTCCTTATATGTCTGCTTTTATCTTTTTTGGAATATGGAGATAGGAATTAAGAAAGCTGCCTCTTGTGCTAAGTTTCTCCTGTTGTTCTGAAGAGCATTAGAGATTTTACTGTTAAAGTCCCTGGCTATTATCATCGTCGGAAACCCCCTTGATTCTAAAGTTGAGATTATTTCCTCAAAGGATTTTTCCATAAGCAGATCATGTGATGAACTGGGTGGAATATATATATATATATATATATATATATATATATATATATATATATATATATCTATATATATATATATATATATATATATATAGATATATATATATATATATATATATATATATATATATATATATATATATTACCTACTGGCGATAGCCAGTAGGTATATATAGTTAGGATTGTTTTCCATAGGGAAATCGCAACATTCTATTGGGAATAACTTTGGCGCCGGTTGAGGAATCTTCCTGAAATTTTCCTTAACTTTGCCAAAATGAGTAAGTGCCTTCTGTGAATACCAAAATGGTAGTAAGTTTAGGATATTGTCTTAAGTTAGTTCTGTGAATCGGGCCCCATGTTTCTTGCAACATCACTATTGACGAGGAATTTTCCAAAAACAGGGCTAACTTTTCTGGATTTTTTCCAGCCATATTCTATGAGACTATTTGTAGGCTACGGCTAAAAAGGGAGTTTTAGGACTATACCCAATTTATTGCTGTTTAAGAAACCAAAGTTCCACGCCCAGAGGTGATCATCATATTGTAACTTCTATTTTATGGGAAGACAGTTCCAGATACGGCACTCTCCATTCTTTAAATGTACACATTAGAGATCTTCTGATGTGTTCCTATGGGTTTTGAGGTCCATGTATAGCTGACGGTTTTATAGAGGACCTCATTTCCTTCCTTCTCTTTTAAGAAGTTATGCTGAAATTGTTTTTCTTTAACTTTGGAAATGTCGAATCCGTTTTTATGGAGAATATCTCTTTCTTTTATAGTGATAGTTGGAATTACATTTGACCAGAACTCAACTGTTGCCACCGAAAGGACAAGTTAGTTTTGGAAGGAAATTAAGTTTATTCCTGCAGTTGTAAGTGATCGAAGAGAATTCATTTTATGGGAGTAAATCTATTATTCTCCCGCGGTTTAAGGAGACGTTATCACTGGTTGTTCCTCACTACCATCTAAAATCTTGCAGAAGGATTGCATTACTGTGTGGGAATTTCTTGGGCCTGAAAGTATTTTACAGGTTTTGAAACAAAATGTAATGCCAGTTGGTTTCATTGTTTCTTTGCTTCTTTGGTTTGGAGTAATGGTAACATATTATACAAGAGTAAAATGATATAAGAATTTGCAAAGGACATTTCTACTTTTAAATTTGAAATAGAACCCTTACAAACCACTGGTGCATTAGGAACCTTAGGTAAAACAACTTCCGCTATAAGTATCTGGATGGGTAATATTGGCAGTGGACTTTTTGGGGTTATATAAAAGCCTATATTGGTTACTAGCATTTGCTTAGTATGCTTATTTGCAGTATATAAATGATTTAGATGTTACCCAACAAGAAAAAAAAGGAAAGGAAAAGGCAGAGAAAAGTAGAATTAGATTTGGAAGAAAGAAGGAGTAAGTCTTACAAAGAGTTGAAGGAGATGCAAACCTAAAAAGACAGATGTCTCAGCAAAGGGTGGTGCACATCAGAGACTCATATATGGTAAAGTTTGATGGCAATTCTAGCCATCAGAGGGTGGGAATTAATGGAGTGAGTTATCTTAACAACACATGTATAATAGATACAAATTTGTAGTAGGTATTCATTTTTAGACGCTGAAAGCACGCACTTGAATTCATGTAATGTACTAACTTAAGTTAGCTTGACTATTGGTGCCATATTTAATGTTGACTTTAGACGTTAGGGTTAAGAAGCCTATTTTCAATGTAAATTGTTATCTTCCACAAGATGGTTCTCTCTACCTACTGCAGATGCTGAACTTTCCAGAAGCCCTCCGTTACTTAGTGAATCGGCTTTTATTAAGTATTAGAGAATTGATAGTGAGGGTCTCACCAGCATGAGAGATGATAGCAGGAAAAGCATATCTTGGGATGAACTACAAGATGTGCACAGTGTCTTATTTCAAGGGCTCAATTCTGTACTTCATTGTGAAGACCTGAGAAACTATGGAGTTTACCTGCTCCCAGAGTTTGCTGAGGATTGATTGTTTGTTGGGTATGAGGAATGCAATTTTATTAAAAAATACTCTTTGGCAGAATTATATTAGTGTATGTTCCTTAGTTTAGTGTTAGAGCAGGACTGGATATAAAAAAGCCCTCTGAACGCGTATTATTCTTATCCAGAGACTTAGTACGCCTACCGATTTATAACTGAGAATACTTTCCAGCTTCATACATTTTGCATTGCTTAAGTGCTAAGGCTTCATGCCTGCACATTATTATTCTCTCATCATTTGGGTTTCTGAAACTGACACCTTACCCTGTTTATTGAAGAAACTGACCTCTCTGTTATGGCTTAAATTCTATAAAATTAGATTTGGGGTCTCCTTTATGGAACACACTTACTGTATTTTCTCTATTTTATTTGTAATTCTTACTAATGTAGTGTTTTATCATGTATTGAAATACCGAATAATGGATTATTTGAATCTGTAATGATAATGACTAAATATTAATCTACTGAATGAATCAATCAATTTTAGATTCATTGTTTATTAAAAACCCTCTAAACTCACACCAACTCTTTTATTGATTTTTGTGAAGCCCCTATTAGGCTTTACTGTTATGGTGTTTGATGTAAATGATTGTTCCTTATCAATTCTCCTTATCAACAAGCAAAGATCCATAGGACCAATGGCAAGAGTTATTTAATGATTATTCTCGACGACTGAAATACAAAACCCCCGCTACGACAATAGAAAAAAACAAGCAAACATAGAAGGAAGAAGAGGAGGAAAGTGTTGTAAATGAATCTAGGACCCTAGTGTAAATTTTCCCGATTGATGCCCTTATATAGGTATACATTATCCAATCCTTATATAGGCATAGAAATCATTACCATATTTAGACTGAGCCTATGCAGTCGACATACGGCAGGGCTACTTCCACTACGTTCCAAGAATCAACAACGATTTCTTAGAAAAACCCGCCTTCAGCAGCTAGGGACATCCCCTTGCCTGAATACTAATTTATCTAGGAAATCATAGTGTTTTCGAAGTACTGAGTCTTTTATGATGTTATTAAGTCCAATCACACGCCAAACTCGGCACCTTCAAAGTATAAATATGCCTAAATTTGCCCAGACAAACACACGGTGGTTTGAAGCAGATCGGCTAACTACTTGCCCGCCGCCCTGCAGCAGCAAGTGCCGAAGAAAGCCGACCCTCCAGCTGACGCACTGAGAGATGCTGTCTTTTCTCCTGCCGAGAAATCCAGCTCCAGTGTTTCTAGGCTACCCTTTCGGGTTGCTGGGAAATCAAGTCCTCAGAGAGAGATACAAGACCTCCTTCATTCTAAACCAAGGAACGGAGCTGATTAGACCGTTAGAGAATTCTTGATTAGATTCTCGGCAGAAAATACTAAACTTAAACTACTCCTCACTTATTTCTTCCCCTGTGCTACGCTTAGGTCAGGTACACCGGGGTAGGAGTATTTTAGAAGCACCAGTTGAGTACTTTTAGCCATCATTTTATCACTGTATGTATTTTATACGTTTTAAGGCAAATTATGGCTCAGAAACCATATCATGCTTTTACTGTCAGAGGGCGCTCCGCAGAATTAGATTGATGCTAGTAAGGGTCCACCTCCAGACGATACCAACACCCTGAGTATATACTATACAGGGTGTTCGAACCATCAGGTGAGGGAAAAAAAAGGAAGGGGAGAGACCCTCTGGGAAAAGGAGACCTGAAACAACAAAAAGGCAAGCATAAGAACTATGCATAGATATAGGCTACTCTCATGATTTCTCGCTAATAAATGAATATACCTGTCGCACAAAAAGGTCTCTCTGGAAATACAAGAATACACCCAATACCATCTTCCAGGTTCTATAAGTAATCTGTGAAAGAGAGAGAGAGATTGAGCCTTACATTCTCCTTGTCCTCATTCATACCCAGATTCCCTCCTTCATATGAAACTTGAAACATACCACAAGATGCACTCTGGAACAATTATAATGCTCTTAAGTAACCCCCAATCCTTAACATGAAATAAAGCAAGTAACAGGAATGACTTCTTCCTCCCGAGAAGTAAAGCAATACAAGTTTCTTTGTAACAGTGTTTTCTCAATGAAAGGTAAAACAAAACAATGTTCCTTGATCAACAGGCAATCTTCGCCTGAATTGATAACCCTCTCATGGTGTAACCTTCCTTAAAGAGAATACTGTAACGCCTGGTTGCGACCACCATATCGCTCTGTAGAAAATGAAAAGAAAGAATGTTTGAGGCAACCCTAAAGTAATCACCAGCTCAACATGAGCGTAGTTCTTGTACTTAGAATTATGTCTACCGGTCACGCGTAGCTGCGACTGCCACCGCGCTCCGGAATGAGGACACAACGTGAAAGTTTATAAACCCAGTAACGTGTGGTTGCGACCGCCACCATGCTCTGGGAAGGTAAAATACAGTCTTAAAAATAGCAGGCCGGTAATGCGTGGTTGTGACCACCACCGCACTCCGGTACTGTCAGCAGTAGCTCAACACAAATGAAGATTCAAGGAACAGCGGCGCGTACTTAATTTCACTACCGCGCTCTGCTCTGAATTATCATGTGGACACCACGGACCCGCACTGATAGGAACTCCAACGGACAAAACACGGTAACGCGTAGCAACGCTACCGGGTTCCACTCCACAAGGCTCTTTGTGTACTCACTGCAAACAGCAGGCTCCAACAAGAAATGGATCTCCACGATCCCACAGGGCAAGAGGCACAACAGGACCGGCCGACAGCGAACTCCTCTGTCCGACGGGCAAATCAGGAAGTAACCAGAATTGTGCACACCCTCTCATGCGCAGACCCGCCTAAGTACTTCCTTGTCAAAGGCATCATGGGAAGTGTAGTTTTTGCCGAAATTAGGCAGGCGCGGCTAGGTCGGCCCTTACAATAGGCCCTCCCTCCTTACGCCTCCTAGGGCCAGGTTTAGCGGGGAACCTACGGTGAAAAAACGCACTGTAGCAGGGGCATGCACATCCGAACTCTGTTCCCAAGAGTCGTCCTCCGACGCGTATCCTTTCCATGAAACAAGATACCACAGAACCCCCCCTTCTGTACCTGGAATCCTTGATGCTACGAACTTCATACTCCAACTCGCCATCACAGAGCACCGGCGGCGGGGCTTTCCTTCGAGCGGACAGGGCTGGTTTCAATAAATTACAGTGAAACACTGGATGGATCCGTAGCGAGACTGGTAGTTTCAGTTTATAGGCCACTGGATTGACTCTTTTCAGGACTGCATACGGGCCAATGAATCTGGGATGGAAAACACTCCTCAGTTTGAAACGAATGTTCTTGGTAGAGAGCCATACTTTGTCCCCCACCTGGTATTCTGGCCCGTCTCTTCTATGCTTGTCCTCCCACTTCTTGTAGTCTCTTTTTGCTTTTTAAAGAGATGGATCCTGATTTGTTTATGCACTGAGTGCAGGCGTTTCAGGAGGGCCAGAACAGACATTTGTTCCTCCACCGCTTCCGGAATGCTTATGGGCAGTATTTTTGCATCAAACCCATATGTTGCACAAAACGGCGAAACTCCCAAAGAACTATGCCAAGCGTTGTTGTACGCCACTTCTGCCAGCCACAATAGGGACACCCATGACTCTTGAGCCTTATCAGCATAACATCAGAGGAACTTCTGTAGGGTTTGATTGAGTCTCTCCGTCTGCCCATCCGTTTGCGGGTGAAAACTAGTGGAAAGTGCAGAAGTGATATGAAGGGCCTCACACCAACTTTTCCAGAACCTGGTTATGAATTGAGGGCCTCGGTCCGAAACTATCACATCTGGCACCCCATGTAGTCGAATGACATTGCTCAACAATAATTGAGCTGTTTGTCCTGCTGTGGGCAGATTGTGACAAGGAATAAAGTGCCCCAACTTGGTGAGGCTGTCAATGACCACCAATATTGCTGTATTTCCTTGATCAAGTGGCAAACCTGTTACAAAATCCAAACTGAAATTCTGCCATGGTTTTCGGGGAGTAGGCATTGTCGCCAGCTTTCCTTTCTTCTTTCCTGTTTTGTTTTTACCTCTAGCACATACCTCACAGTGAGCTACCAAAGACGTAAGATCCGTTTTCACAGTATGCCACCAAAAATACCTTTGTACTAAATGGATAGTCTTATGTATTCCGGGATGTCCTGCCACTGGGGAATCACAACACCATGAAAACGCTTGTTTCTGTAACCCAATGGAGGATACATATAATTTGTCATGAACGAAAGGAAGCCCCTGTTTCATCTTGCGTCCTCTGTCCTGGGCGACCCAAGACAACCACTGGACGGGGGTCTTTATTCGTTTGATTTGTTCCAAGAAGTCGTCCGCTTGCACCACACAAATCACCTTATCAGGTTCTACTATGCCCTCTAACGTCTTATCAGTGGATTAATCAATACTATATAAAGCCAAGAAAGGGAGTCTGCCTTTCTGTTCTCCGCACCTGGTCTAAAAGTAATGACAAAGTCGTACTCCGCAAAAAAGAGCATCCACCTCATTTGTCTTTGACTGAGATGACGTGTGGTCTTCATATATTGCAGATTCCTGTGATCTGAGTATACGGTCACCGGAAAAATAGCTCCCCACAAATACTGCCTCCACTCCTGAAAGGCCTTTTTGATGGCCAACAACTCCTTTTCAGCAATAGTATAGTTTCTCTTGGCTGCGCTTAATTTTTTAGACAAATAGGCTACTGGATGGAGCTGGCCTTTGACTTGATCTCTCTGGGATCAACGGCTTCATCAGAGGCATCTGCCTCTACCACAAAATTATACTCTGGTTTAGGATGAGCCAGTACCGGAGCAGAAATGAATGCCTGCTTGAGATACTCAAAATCAGATTCTGCTTCATTAGACCATTGGAATGGAACACCTTTTCTGAGAAGACGTGTCAAGGGAACTGCTACCTTGGAGAATCTGAGAATGAATCTGCGATAGTAGTTCGCAAAACCCAGAAAACACTGGACGTCCTTCATGTTTCATGGGGTAGGCCATGTTTTTACTGCCTGTACCTTTCTCACAGACATGTGTAAACCTTCTGGACAGAGCATGACTCCCAAAAACTCCACCTCAGTCACCCCGAACTCACGTTTACTCAATTTGCAGTATAAACAATGTTCTCGCAATTTCTGTAAAACGTTTTTCACTTGGCTAGTATGTTTCTCAACCTCCTCAGAATATATCAAAATGTCGTCTATGTAGACGACCGCACACAAATCCACATAGTCTTTCAGGACATCGTTTAAATAATACTGAAAGGCCGCTGGGTCGTTACATATGCCGAACGGCATGACAGTATATTTATAGAGCCCATAGTGTGTTTTGAACGCAGTTTTCCATTCGTCCCCTGAGCGTACTCTAACCAAGTGATATGCTCCTCTTAAATCCAGCCTTGTATATATTCTAGCATTTCTCACTTGATCAAGTAACACTGAGATTAGGGGCAAAGGATACCTGTTACGCACAATTTGTTTGTAGAGCATGCGATAGTCCACACATGCTCTTAAGTCCCCATTCGTCTTAGCAATGAAAAAAAAAGGAGAAGCAGCTGGTGAACGGGAAGGTCTTATAATTCCTATCTTCACATAGTGGTCTATATACTCCTTTATATGTTTCGTTTCAGGTACCGACAGGGCATACACTCTGCATGACAGAATGGTAGCTCCTGCGATCAGGTCTATCCTACAGTCATACTCCCTGTGGGGGGGCAACTGTTCGGCCTGGCTTTCACTGAAAACATCTGTGGAAGACTGGTATTCAACAGGCAAGATTACCTCTCGTTCTGCCACTGTAGCCACTATGTAGGGAATCATTAATGGTACATTGATCCTTGTTTCTGGTGGAAGTAAATGTGTCTTACAGTCTTCAGATAGAAAGTGTATTGTTTTTGTCTTCCAATCAATGGATGAGTTGTGATGTCTTAACCATGGCATTCCCAATATGACGTTGTATGAAGCAATTCCCAATGGGAGTTGTCCCCCAGTGCACCACTTTATGAGTACCCGTAGGTATAAATGAGTTCAAACAAACACAAAGTTAATTACAAAAGAATTTTTTGTAATGGTGATTAACTCTTTTTCATAGTATCACAATATTCATCTGTACAGTGGATGTATTCTTCAAACATCAATAAATGTATTCGCAAATATTTCTTTCCACATCCCTATGCATTTCGGGCTCGTCCAGCCCTTTATCAGGGGAATACTCTAAGAAAAAAAATGAAAAACGGACTGTTTTCAGGGAGATTTCTCTTCCTTCCTTGTCAATGGCATCATGGGAAGTGTAGTTTTTGCCGAAATTAGGCAGGCGCGGCTAGGTCGGCCCTTACAATAGGCCCTCCCTCCTTACGCCTCCTATGGCCAGGTTTAGCGGGGAACCTACGGTGAAAAAACGCACTGTAGCAGGGGCATGCACATCCGTACTCTGTTCCCAAGAGTCGTCCTCCGACGCGTATCCTTTCCATGAAACAAGATACCACAGAACCCCCCTTCTGTACCTGGAATCCTTGATGCTACGAACTTCATACTCCAACTCGCCATCACAGAGCACCGGTGGCGGGGCTTTTCCTTCGAGCGGACAGGGCTGGTTTGAAGAAATTACAGTGAAACACTGGATGGATCAAACAAGAAATGGATCTCCACGATCCCACAGGGCAAGATGCTCAACAGGACCGGCCGACAGCGAACTCCTCTGTCCGACCGGCAAATCAGGAAGTAACGAGAATTACACGCACCCTCTCATGCGCAGACCCGCCTAAGTACTTCCTTGTCAATGGCATCATGGGAAGTGTAGTTTTTGCCGAAATTAGGCAGGCGCGGCTACGTCGGCCCTTACATTTACAGTACTACTTTATAATACTGTTCGTATTATATACTCTGTACTTTATTACCAGTATTACTATTGTAGCAGTACATTTCTTATGCTTGAGAAAGAAGACTGTTCAATAAATACTTTTTATTGAAAACGCCCGTCTCTCTATTTTCTCAGCACCTCTGGTGAAACGAAGCATGCACGATTGACTGAGTAAAATAGTTATCTATTGTTTCCGCGACTCTAGAGATTGATTTCTTATTCTTGGGAAACAAAGTTGTCATGTTTATGCGGTTGTCAGAAATTAATCCCTTCTTGTGAATTCGAGAAAGTTTCTAGTGACCTCTGAGCTAGCTGGCACTCACAATTAAGTCTAATATATACGATAGAGACCTAGTCGACTTCAGTCCTACGTCTAAACTATTCCAATGCGCAGAGCCTATTGAAAATATAGGAACTACACTACAAAAGCAGGAAAGAAAGAAACAGCAGAGGGAGGGAGGACAGACTGACTAAGATGCATGGCATCAAACAGAAAAGATGCAACAAGAAAAAAAATAGGTAGAGAAAATATAAGATAGTTAGCACGTGATGAGATGAGTTATTACACTGGTCCGTATTCGTATGACACATTTTGTACTCTTGGTAACCCATAAATGACCTAACCGACTATGAATGCAGTTTGAACCATGTAGAATAGATTATAAATGGAACACCTGTTATCCGCGCCAGAAACTCACAGAACTGAAGTTAAGTGCACGCTATTACAAGCCCCAGAAGCAATGGGGCACATAAAAAAGATTGCCCATGTAAGGTTTGCAGTGTCAATCCCATTAAAGTTTGTAATTTTGAAAATGTATTTTTCATATCTTTACTTCTGTGATTCGTTTAATGTTGCATTTTTAAATAGTAACAAACATAATATCTCGGAAAACAAAAGCTTTTAAGCACAAAGAACACCGTGGTTAAAAATTAAACTATTCCTAGTGCGCCTCTTCGTGAGAATATTCATAAAAATTGTTAACTACATAAAGCCTATCGAGAATTAGACAAAAGCCTACAAGCCCTCGGGGGATGGAAAATACATTTTCCAGAGGCAAATGTCTTGAAAACGAATGGCATTCTGGCAAATACAAAAGCATCTACAATACTACATTGTTAGAAACATTGGGAAAACAGTAGGCTTAAAAGGCAGGTGCACGCTATTTTCATTGCTTGCAGACAATGCCAGGCAGCTGAAAGTGAGAGATGGTACTTTTTTTACTGGGCTGCTAAGGTGTGTGAGATCTCCTGTCTGCACCACGCATTAACTGTGATACAGTCTCTGGTGGGCCAGGTTAAATCTCAGACAGAATGTAATCACGCCACTGACAAATTTAGGCCACGAATACACCTGGAGGTATTTCCAATTATAGAGTGATGTGTGGCGATCGGGAAAAACATATAATGCGTGCTGTTCGTTTTACCTCTGTTTTTAAACAAAACCTATATTTTTTTCCACTAAATGCTTCGGGGCAGATTTATGAGGCTCTTGCGCCTCCTTGCGCCGCAATTGCGTCACGTAATGTGACGCAACGGCGGCGCAAACAATGCGCCCTATTTACAACGTGACGCATCTAGGAGATGCGTCACGTTGGAAACCCCTGCGCCATCAGGAGGCGTTCCTGCGCAGGGGGGGCGTTCCTGCGCAGGAACGCCTCCTAAAAGTGGCTGAGTGAAATCTATGAGATTTCACTCAGTCACTTTCTACGTCAATTCCCTACGCCTGCTTGAAGCAGGCGTAAGGGTGACGCACCATACATTGAACAGGTGGCCCCTGTGCATTGCAGGAGTCATGTCGCACTTGCGACATGACTCCTGCAATGCGCCGCCCGTGCGCCGAGAGATGCGTCACGCATCTTCACTGCCTTGCACCATAGTGCGCCGCATCATAAATGCGGCGCACCATGGGTGGCGGAGCAGTGGCGCACTGTGGCGCATGTTAACTGGCGCATCCCTGGGGATGCGCCAGTTAACATAAATCTGCCCCTTCTACTCTATCATTTGGAAACAGCAACATTTAACACCGCTTCGCATCCTCCTCCTGTTGGGTAATATGTATTCCGGACCTATCTTATATTCCATATGTATTCTAGACCCAGTCCATCCCTGCTTCGTGCAGCCTTACCCCGCCTCTTCTTTTCCATCGCCCCCCTCTCTCTTCCTCCCACGTTCCTTCTCATGAGGCGGACGGCTTAATTTGTGGCACACTCCTTTCCAAGTGATTCAATTGTGATTGGTTTTATCCACTATGGAATGATAAAACTAGGGGGTCTCTCAAAGGGGCGTGGTCTATGTAATTAAGGGCGTGGCTTAAAACATAAGCTTAGCACTTAGCATAGTGTGCCACCGGACTTGTATTTTGCTGTTATGATGTAAGTAACATCATACCTACAACAAGTCAGGACTATTGGCTATGTCACTGGTTGTTAGTTGCATAAGATAAATAAGCAGCAACTATGGCTTGTATATAATATTGAAAAAGCTTCCACTTAAAGCACTTAAAGCCCTGGTCACACCACGACAAAGTTGCTGCTCCTGAGTTTCAAAAAGAGAAGGGAAATCCAGAGAGAAAACGACTCTCTTTCCCAACAACGCTCACCTGGCATGACGTCATGCCTAGCTTTTCCTCTTGTGCAAAGTGAGCAGTGTGAGCATGCTCACTTTAGCGAGAAGTGAGCAGTGTGAGCACACGCACATCAATGTGCCTGCTGTCACTGCAGTCCAGGGCACAAAACAGAGCCCGATAGAGACCCGTTAGGAGGTCCCCTTTAAAAAACTGCCATTGCTCAGCACCGGTGAGACCAGGCCCACTTAAAGCCCTAGATTAACCAATTGCTAGATGTAACTATTTCTACATCTGTTTTTAAATGACAATCGTTCATTTTTCCGTCCACAATCAATCAATCAATCAGGGATGACACTTGGGGGACGCAGCAGATGATGTCGGTGGCCTCGGATCGGAAGGGGGGGAGGCGGACGCTCTGGGTTCTGCCAGAGAGTATAGGACGTGGTCCAGTCAAGGGCCTTCTCTTGGATTCCGGCTTCTAGGAGGCGTGTCTTTAGAGTGCGAGGGCAGACGGTGTCGAAGGCGGCTGACAGGTCCAGGAGGATGAGGGATGATGTTTCGCTGTTGTCTAGTTGCCGACTGATATCGTCTGTGGCGGCGATGAGGGCTGTCTCGGTGCTGTGGTTTCGTCTGAACCCGGACTGGGACAGATCCAAGATGTTGTTGTCTTCCAGGAGGTGGGCCAGTTGCATGTTGATGATTTTTTCGATGACCTTCGCCGGGAACGGGAGCAGGAAGATGGGCCGGAAGTTCTTGAGGTCCTTGGGGTCCGCCTTGGGCTTCTTGAGGAGGGCGTTGATTTCGGTGTGTTTCCAACTTTCCGGGAATGTCGCTGTTTCGATGGAGATGTTGATGACCTTCCGTAGTTGGGGTGCGATGGCAGCGTCTGCTTTGTTGAATACATGGTGTGGGCACGGGTCTGACGGAGATACTCAGTGGATGGAGTTCATGACCTTGCGTGTCTCGTCGTCATTGACGTTGGACCAGGAGGTCAGACGGTTGGCGCTAGTGGTGTTCATAGGGGAGGTGGGGTCTGGCGTAGTCGGGGCGGTCATGGTGTTGAAGCTGTCATGGATGTCAGCGTTTTTGCGGTGGAAGAAGATGGCTAGTGAGTCGCACAGTTCTTGTGAGGGTGGTATGTCGTTGGCCTTGGTGCTGGGGTTGGAGAGTTCCTTTACGATGCTGAAGAGCTCTTTGCTGTCGTGTGCATTGTTATCCAGGCCGTCTTTGAAGGAGGATCTCTTGGCTATTCTGATGAGGTGGTGATGTCTGCGAGTGGCGTCCTTGTGGCCTGCGTGGTTGTCCGGAGTGCATTTGTGGAGCCATATCTTCTCCAGTTTCCGGCAGGCGCGTTTGGAGGTCTGCAGCTCGTCGGTGAACCAGGTGGCTCTCTTGCTGGTGTGGTTGTTGGAGGGTTTCTTGAGTGGGGCGAGGGTGTTGGCGCAGTCGTCGATCCACTGTCTGAGGTTGCGGGCTGCGACGTCTGGGTTGGTGGGGTCGGTGGGTGGGTTCTGGGCGAGGGTGGTCATAAGCTGGTCTTCGGTGACTTTGCTCCAGCAGCGGCGAGGCAGCTGTTGGGTGCGGTGGTGGGTGGTTAGTTTGTTGAAGGTGAAATGGATGCAGCGGTGGTCGGTCCAGTGGAGTTCGGTGATGTGGTCGAAGGCGATGTGGGTGCCTGTGGAGAAGATTGGGTCCAGTGTGTGGCAAGCGGCTTGGGTGGGTGCTGTGACGAGTTGTCTGAGGCCAAGGTTGTCGAGGTTGTCGGTCCGGGTGGCGGAGTTGGCGTCGTCGTTGTTCCAGAGGTGGAAGTTAAGGTCCCCGAGGAGGATGTAGTCCGTGGAGGCGAGTGCGTGGGTGTTGGCGAGGTCGGCGATGGAGTCACGTAATTGAGCTCGAGGTCCGGGTGGTCTGTAGATGAGTGTTCCTCTGAAGGTGGTTTTGGGGTCGGTGTGGATCCGGAAGTGCAGGTGTTCGGCAGTGTTGAGGGTGTCGTCTGCGTGGGTGGTGACCTTGAGGGTGGACTTGTGGACGATGGCTATCCCTCCTCCGATTCGGTTGGCATGATCCCTGCGGGTGATCGTGTAGCTGTCCGGGATGGCTATGGCGATGTCGGGCGCCGAGAAGTCGTTCCACCAGGTCTCGGTCAGGAAGGCCACGTCTGGGGCAGAGATGTCGAGCTGATCCCAGAGCTCGACGGCATGTTTGCGTGCATAGCGGGTGTTGAGGAGTATGCAGCAGAGGTGGTTGGGTCCGGTCCTTGGGGTTTGGTGGTTCAGTCGCAGGTGAAGCTGCAGGTGTGACAGGAGAAAGGTCCGTGAGTCAGTTTCGGGGCGGCTTGGAAGCAGGTGTGCTTTTGGCCGGCGTTGAGTGTGTAGAGGGTGCTGGTGTTGTAGCGGAGTCTGGTGCTGTGGCATTTGCGGGGTCCAGGGGTTCTGGCACTAGGCGCGGTCCAGGCGCGGATTGGCGCAGATGGGCTAGCCTATGGCGTGCCTTTGGCACGCCTGCTGCGCGCGGCCGCTGCGTGCCCACTGCGCAGCCTCCATTAGAGGTGGAAAGGGAGGGGTGAGCAGCTGGGAGGCGGGGGCGGAGTGGCCAATGTGGATCAGGGGGGCGGGGCTGCAAGGACGCAGTGGCCGGAAGGAAGGAGCGGGAGATGGTGGCTGGCAGCAGGAAGACGGTGGCAGGCAGCAGGAGGAAAAGAGGCAGCTGGCGGCTGTGTGGTGGCGTGGGGAGCGACCTGCCTGTGAGCAGGGTCAAAGGTCGCTTCCTACGCCACTGCGTTGCCCCCTTAAGAGGTGGAAATGGAGGGAGGAGCAGCTGGGAGGCGGGAGCGGGGTGGCCAATGGGGATCAGGGGGGCAGGGCCACAGGGACGCAGTGGCGGGAAGGAAAGAGCAGGAGACGCCAGCAGGGAGACGGCGGCAGGCAGCAGGAGGAAACGAGGCAGCTGGCGGCTGTGTGGTGGCGTGGGGAGCGACCTGCCTGCGAGCAGGGTCAAAGGTCACTCCTACACCACTGCCCAGCCCCCTTTAGAGGTGGAAACGGAGGAAGGAGCAGCTGGGAGGCGGGAGCAGGGTGGCCAATGGGGATCAGTGGGGTAGGGCCATGGGGACACAGCGGCGGGGAGGAAGGAGCGGGAGACGGCGGCAGGCAGCAGGGAGACGGCGGTAGGCAGCAGGAGGAAACGAGGCAGCTGGCGGCTGTGTGGTGGCGTGGGGAGCGACCTGCCTGCGAGCAGGGTCAAAGGTCACACGTTATCATGTACATGCTGTTATCAATGATATCAATGATACAGTCCTATGGAGATCAATGTCTTGTTCCTGAACTGCTAAAATGCCTGGAGTATACAGATTATTTTGTATTATTCCGTTTCTTGCCGTCATTTTTATTTTTGTAAAAATTAAAACTATCTGCGAAAAAAAACATGTAATACCGCTTGTTAGAAGCGGCTGTCTCTAGTTGGCAGAGGTATACACTTCTGACAAATAGGGACACACCTTTTCTAGTCAGGGCAAGGAGATCACACACTTAGATAACCCCTGCTCACCCCCTTGGTAGCTTGGCAAAGCAGACAGGCTTATCTCAGAGGCAGTGCGTTAAGCATTTATGACCACATACAGTAATAAAGTGAATACACTACAAATGGACACGACACAGTAGTATTATAAAAATAAGTATTTTTATATAAGGCTTAGCACAAGACCAAATAACGACAAAAATATACCACAGTCTTAATAAATACTCTTGGAAGGAAAAATAATAGTTCAAGCACGGTTTCTTCTTAGCACAAAAGTCTTTAGTATCAAAAGCAACTCTTCTTCTCTAAAACACAGTTCTTGGCAACAATGTAACCCACACGGGAGTCACACGACGTCGAGGCAAAATTAATCCAAAGGTTCGGCGTCGACCGCGAGGAGCGCTACGTCGAGCCCGGAGTCGCACAGACCCCAACAACACAGTACCTTGGAAAAAGTGAAGCACTCGATGATCAGCGGCGTCGAGATGTCCGGCGTCGCGTCTTCGGCGTCGATCGAGCCTCGGAGTCGGGGCGATCTGCAGCGGCGTCGACCGAAGTCAGGCGGGAGCAGCGCTCACGGGATGAAGCAGGATACGGCGTCGTCGATGTCGATGTTGCAAGAGTGAGCAGCGCTCACGGCGTCGAGAGGGCTCGAAGTCGATGCGATCAGCAGCGGTGCAGACACGGGGTCACTTGGAGCTGGAGCCGAACTCACTACTCACTTGCGTTGCTGCTGGCGTCGATCGGGCCCGGCGGCCGGCGTCGAGGAAGCGGGACACTGGAGCCGTTACTCACGATGTCGAGCTGGATTCGGCGGCGTCCGTCGGCGTCGAGATTGCTGGATTCTTTCAGAGGTGCTGGATTCACAAACTCCAGCAAATAGCACTTTAACAGATGAAGTCCTTTAGCCCTGTGACTTCAACAGGAGACTGGCACTCTTCCAGCCCTTGGAGATTTTCTCAGCAAAGAGTGAGAGTACACACAAAAGTTCCTCTCTCCTGGTTCCTTGGCAAAAATAAAGAAGCAATGCAGGATTCCCCCAACAAACAGCACTCTGGCAGAAGGGGTAGGCAGTCCTTAGATCAGCAGGCTTCTTGTCCTTGGTTCAGGTTTCCTTGTCAGAAGTGATCTGATTTCTTGGTTCAGGGGTCCTTCTCTTATACCCCTTTTTGGCTTTGATCCCTTTGTCCATGCAGGGGAATTTCCCCCCATCCTGGGTTTGTTGTGGGTGTTGCCAGGCCAGAGCACCTGGCCTATTCACTGGGCAGGGCAGAGTCCTCAGCCGCTCAGCAGGAGCGGAGCCAGCATTGTCACTGGTAGGGGCAGGGCCATCAGCTGCCCGGCAGGAGGCGGGCCAGGGAAGTCCCAGGCAAGCACAGAGTCATCAGTCGCCTGGCAGGGGGGCGGAGCCAACATTGTATCAGGCAGGGCAGGCTATCAAGAGCTACTCTCCCCTACTCTCAATGCAAATGCCCCACTCATCCCACACTGACTCATTCAGACTCTCTGGAGCCACCCAGCTCCTGTCACACGCACACCAGAACCAGCAGAGACCGGTAGACAGTTAGACAAGAAAATAGCTACTTTCTAAAAGTGCTATTTTCAAACACAGAGTCCAAAAACCATCCATACAAACGGATGCGTTATTAAACCCTGAGTTCAGGGATACCAAACTCGACATTGCACCATGCTCCCCGAGCCCGCTAGGATTATAACATTAATAATCCTGGCAGCCCATTCTAACTGATGGAGAGCAGGCTACCTTACAATAGTGAAAAACGACTATGGATGTAATTCACTATTAGGACATGCCAACCTTGTCAGGCTTGTCCTACCTTATGCTTACAATGCACCCTGCCCGTGGGCCTACCATAGGGGTGACTAACATGAGGTTAAGGGAAGGTTTAGGGACTGGCAAGTAGGTGTACTTGCGCAGTCCTCGTGACAGTCAGACTGCACGTGGTCTGGCAATGGCAGACCTTCAGACATACTTTTACTAGGCCGCTCTTGTGGGTGGCACAACATGTGCTGCAGGCCCACTAGCAGCATTTGTATTTACAAGCCCTGGCACTCCTGGTGCACTCTACTAGGGACTGATAGTAAACCAAATAAGCCAAACATGGAAGTCAATCAATACAGCAATTTCACATAGGGAGCACTTGCACTGTGGCACTGATCAGCAGTGGCACAGTGCCCAAAGCATATACCAGCAAAAACATCGTAAACAGAAGAGGCAAACAGAAAAAATGGAGGAGAGACTCATGCCAATGATGCCAGGTCTAACACGTGTCCCCTCCAGCTGAAATGTGGGGAGAACTACCCTTACCCTAGGGAGTCCTCATCACTAAGGCGGAAAAATCTGGACAGACCATCAGCATTGGCGTGATCTGTGCCAGGGCGGTGTTCCACCGTGAAGTCCATCCCCTGTAGGGAAATGGACCACCTCAACAGCTTTGGATTCTCACCCCTCATCTGCATCAACCATCTGAGGGGCCGGTGGTCTGTCTGCACCCGGAAGTGAGTCCCAAACAGGTAGGGTCTCAGCTTTTTTAGCGCCCAGACCACAGCAAAGGCTTCTCTTTCTATCGCACTCCACCTCTGTTCCCTGGGAAGTAACCTCCTGTTGATGAAGGCTACAGGTAAGTCTCGGCCCTCTTCATTCACCTGAGCTAGAACAGCCCCCACGCCATGCTCTGAAGCGTCCGTCTGGACAACAAATTCTTTCGAAAAGTCGGGTGCC
Organism: Lissotriton helveticus; assembly: GCF_964261635.1. Lineage (NCBI taxonomy): Eukaryota > Metazoa > Chordata > Amphibia > Caudata > Salamandridae > Lissotriton > Lissotriton helveticus. The sequence goes on along the minus strand of NC_136067.1, from coordinate 344,374,521 downwards.
TGGAGTATGGGTGCTGTGCACATTGCAGTTTTCAGGGTGTCAAAGGCCGTCTGACAGGCGTCAGTCCAGTTCACAAGTCGTGGCTGCTTCCTGGAAGTCAGCGAAGTCAAGGGGTGCACAATGTTACCATAATCCTTGACAAACCTCCTGTAGTAACCCGTGAGACCCAGGAAGGCTCGCACCTGAGTCTGGGTTTTGGGCGGTGCCCATGCCAGGATGGTATCAATCTTGGGTTGCAGGGGGGCCACCTTGCCGCTCCCTACTTGGTGCCCCAAGTACACCACTGAACCCTGCCCAATCTGGCATTTACTGGCCTTGATTGTGAGGCCTGCTCTGCGCAGGGCCAACAACACTTCCTGGAGGTGGCACAAGTGTTCTTCCCAGCTGGCGCTGAACACTGCGATGTCGTCCAGGTAGGCGGCACTGAAATCCTCCAGCCCAGCCAAGACCTGGTTGACCAACCTCTGGAAGGTGGCAGGGGCATTCTTCATCCCAAAGGGCATAACCCGGAACTGGTAGTGCCCCTCTGGTGTGGAGAATGCTGACCTCTCTTTTGCCCCATCGGTCAAGGCGATCTGCCAGTACCCAGACGTTAGATCAAACGTACTAAGGTACTGGGCAGCCCCTAACCGATCGATGAGCTCATCAGCTCTGGGGATGGGGTGCGCGTCAGTCTTGGTGACTGAATTGAGTCCTCGGTAATCCACACAGAACCGAAGTTCCGGTGAAGCACCAGGTGCTGCAGCCTTTGGAACCAAAACCACGGGGCTGGCCCAAGGACTGCTAGAGGACTCAACCACCCCTAGGGCAAACATCTTGGAGACCTCCTCCTTGATGTATGCTCTGACCTTGTCAGTCACTCTGTAAGCCTTGTGCTTGACAGGAGTGCTGTCCCCGGTGTCTACATCATGGACACACCACTGAGTAACACCAGGAATCAAGGAGAACAGATCAGGGAATTGCCCCAACAACTGGCGACAATCCTGCTGCTGTTCAGGGGTCAGTGTGTCAGAGAGGACAACACCATCCACTGACCCATCTTGCTCTTTTGCATACAGGAGGTCAGGAAGAGGCTCACTCTCCTCCTCCATTCCAGCATCTGTAGCTAGGAGCATGCCCACTTCGGACCTTTCTAAGTGGGGCTTCAAACGGTTGACATGCAGGACCCGCAAGGGGTTCCTGGGAGACTTTAAATCCACCAGGTAGGTGACATCGCTCTTCTTCTCCACAACCTCAAATGGTCCAGTCCACCTGTCCTTGAGCGCACAAGGTTCCACAGGGGACATGACCCAAACTTTCTGTCCAGGCTGAAGCTCTACCAGAGTGGCCCTCTGGTCGTACCACCGCTTCATCTCCTCCTGGCTGGCCTCCAGATTTGCCTGAGCAAGATCCCTGAAGCGCCTAGTCTGGTTCCTAAAGGCCAGCATGTAACTGTATACATCCTGGGGAGGTTTCCTGGGAGATTGCTCCCAGCCTTCTTTGACCAGACTTAAAGGTCCTCTTACCGGGTGACCATACAAAAGCTCAAAGGGGCTGAACCCTAGAGACTTCTGTGGCACCTCACGGTAAGCAAACAACAGGCATGGCAAGAGGACGTCCCATTTACGCCTCATTGGTTCTTCAAGACCCATGATCATGCCTTTAAGGGTACGGTTGAATCTTTCAACCAACCCATTACCTTGAGGGTGGTAAGGAGTGGTGAACTTATAAGTTACCCCACACTCCTTCCACAGAGACTTCATATAGTTGGAAATGAAGTTGGTGCCCCGGTCTGACACCACCTCTCTGGGGAACCCCATTCGGGAGAAAACACCCATTAGTGCCCGTCCCACCACGGGGGCAGTCACTGTTCTGAGAGGGATGGCTTCCGGGTACCGTGTGGCATGGTCCACCAAGACCAGGATGAACCTGTTGCCCAGGGCTGTCTTGGGGTCCAGTGGCCCAACAATGTCAATCCCCACCCGGTCAAAGGGGGTACTGACCACGGGAAAAGGTTGGAGGGGAGCCTTCTGCTTCCGCCCGCTTTTCCCACTTGCCTGGCAAGTCTGACAGGTCTTGCAATGGACATCTGTGTCCCTTCGCATCTGAGGCCAATAGAAATGGGTGACAAGCCTGTCATAGGTCTTGTCCTGCCCCAGATGTCCAGCTAAAGGAACGTCATGAGCCAAACCCAGTAGGAAGGCTCTGAAGCGCTGGGGTACCACCAGCACACGGGCTGACCCAGGCTCAGCAGCCTTAGGCTCGCTATACAGGAGGTCGTTCTCCCAGTACACAAAATGTGACCCTGACTGATCACCTGAGGTTTGGGCTGAGGCCTGCTGCCTCATACCCACAAGAGAAGGGCACACTTTCTGTTCTGCACAGAATTCCTCCCTGGAGGGACCACCATCCTGCTGCCAATGGGTCAGCTCGGGCAGGTCTCCCAGTTCGGCCACTTGTTCACCTGTGGGTTCCAGGGCATCCCCCTCGAGGTCTGCCTCCTCCTGGACCACGGGAACTACGGGGGACGGTTTCCCGCGCCCCCTGCCTCTTCTCTTCACAGCTGGGTCCTGGGCCATACTTTCAGGCTCCAGAACCCCATCAACACCCTTACTTGCTGTCATGGATCGAGTGGTTGCACACACCCACTCTGGCACACCCAACATTTTCAAATGTGTCTCCCTCTCCACCTTAGCCCAAGGGGAGTCTTCCAAATCATTGCCCAGGAGACAATCAACAGGCATGGCGGGCCTCACAGCAACCTGAAGAGTACCTGAAACTCCCCCCCATTCAAAGGAAACTTGAGCTACCTCACACTCTTTCTGGGAGTAGTCAGCAGCTATCACAGGGTAGAATACGTGGGGAACAACCTGCTCTCTGGACACCAAGTGACACTTGACAGCTGTCACACTCGCTCCGGTGTCTCTGAGAGCTTCCACTCTATGGCCATTAATGGTCACCCACTGCCTATATTTTTTAGTGTTACTAGGCAGAGGGGGTGGAGGGACCAATTCCATGTCTCCTAGAGAGACCAGGGACATCTCCGCGGGACCCTCCCCACCATGGGCAACCATCTCCTCCCCTCCCAGAGCTACACTAGCCAACTGACGGGGTGGTGCACTGGGTAGTGCACCAGACTTCTTCAAGGGACACTGAGGGTCATAAAAACGGTGTCCTACCTGCTTACAAACGAAGCAGGTCAGTGGGCCCCTATGACCAGGTTTACCCGGCGGGGCCTCTGATTTCTTCACAGGGGGAGGCTGGGAACCTTTCCCTTGGTTCCCTTGGGGATTACTTTGGGGCCCTTTCTGGGACTCCTTCTGTTTACCCCTGTCCCCCCCACTCTTCTGCTGGGGACCCTGCCCACCTTTGGCTGAGTCTCCCACTGGACCCTTGTGGACCCTGGTACTGACCCAGCGGTCCGCCTCTTCAGCAAGTTTTCTAGGGTTAGATATCTTGCTATCAATAAGGTGCTGGCGCAGCTCTGGAAAACAGTTATTAGACAAGTGCTCCCAAGCAAACAAATCATAAAGAGCATCATAACTTTCCACTTTGCTGCCCTTTACCCAACCATCCATGGCTCTGCAAAAATATGACACATACTCCACCCACGTGGTACCAGGCAACTTCTTACATTCTCTAAAGGCCTGTCTGTACTTTTCTGGGGTTAGGCCATACCTTAACATTAAAGCATCTTTCATATGAGCATAAGACGTCCTATTCTCAACAGGCATGTCTAACAGGGTATCTCTTCCCTCATTCACAAAGCGACCCCACAACCCCGCTCCCCAATCCTTCTCAGGGACCCGGTGGGCCAACAATGCTAACTCATATGCTTTAAACCACTGACCAATATCCTCATTCTTCTGAAAATCTTTGATCACATCTTTGGGAAAATAAAACCTACTTTCTGCAGGCACAGATGGGACGCTGCCACCAGAGGGATTCAATTCTAACTCCTTAGCTTTGAGCTCCATGTCCCTCACCATTCTCTCACGCTCAAAAGCTAACTTCTCTCTTTCAAACTCTAATCTTTTGATCTCCAAATCAGCTTCTCTCCTGCCTCTTGCATTCTCTATCTCCAACTGCCCATTTATCTTAAGTTTTGCCATTTCCACGTTGTAGGCTCGCTCCTTCGCCCTTTCTTCTCTTTCTTCAGGGGAAAGACCTTTGGAGGAAACACTGCTGCCAGGAGGGGATACCGGCCCAGTCACGGGCACTTCCTCCTCCCCTTCCTCTGTTGGTACCACCGCCGGGGCAGAGGGATTCCTGGCCTCTAACCAGGCTTCCAATGCTTTGCGAAATTCTGGTTTGTTTTTGCAGCCTGTGGTAGGAACTTTAAACTGCTTGCAAAGGGATTTCAGCTCCCTTAAGGAATAATCACTTATCTTACTCCTATCAAATTCCTCCTCAACAACAACAAGGGGAGTGACTCCGGCGTCACTCATGGTCAAAACTGGCAGTTTCAAAAATCAAGCTTCAGGAAGAGCGGAGAACAAAAATAGAATATCCAACCAAAACAGATTGTGGCTGCGCTATGGTCTGCTTTCACTATGTAGCGCACACTAATCACTGCACATGGGTCATAAATGCAAAGTTCAAAATCCCACCGCTGACCCACCAATGTTAGAAGCGGCTGTCTCTAGTTGGCAGAGGTATACACTTCTGACAAATAGGGACACACCTTTTCTAGTCAGGGCAAGGAGATCACACACTTAGATAACCCCTGCTCACCCCCTTGGTAGCTTGGCAAAGCAGACAGGCTTATCTCAGAGGCAGTGCGTTAAGCATTTATGACCACATACAGTAATAAAGTGAATACACTACAAATGGACACGACACAGTAGTATTATAAAAATAAGTATTTTTATATAAGGCTTAGCACAAGACCAAATAACGACAAAAATATACCACAGTCTTAATAAATACTCTTGGAAGGAAAAATAATAGTTCAAGCACGGTTTCTTCTTAGCACAAAAGTCTTTAGTATCAAAAGCAACTCTTCTTCTCTAAAACACAGTTCTTGGCAACAATGTAACCCACACGGGAGTCACACGACGTCGAGGCAAAATTAATCCAAAGGTTCGGCGTCGACCGCGAGGAGCGCTACGTCGAGCCCGGAGTCGCACAGACCCCAACAACACAGTACCTTGGAAAAAGTGAAGCACTCGATGATCAGCGGCGTCGAGATGTCCGGCGTCGCGTCTTCGGCGTCGATCGAGCCTCGGAGTCGGGGCGATCTGCAGCGGCGTCGACCGAAGTCAGGCGGGAGCAGCGCTCACGGGATGAAGCAGGATACGGCGTCGTCGATGTCGATGTTGCAAGAGTGAGCAGCGCTCACGGCGTCGAGAGGGCTCGAAGTCGATGCGATCAGCAGCGGTGCAGACACGGGGTCACTTGGAGCTGGAGCCGAACTCACTACTCACTTGCGTTGCTGCTGGCGTCGATCGGGCCCGGCGGCCGGCGTCGAGGAAGCGGGACACTGGAGCCGTTACTCACGATGTCGAGCTGGATTCGGCGGCGTCCGTCGGCGTCGAGATTGCTGGATTCTTTCAGAGGTGCTGGATTCACAAACTCCAGCAAATAGCACTTTAACAGATGAAGTCCTTTAGCCCTGTGACTTCAACAGGAGACTGGCACTCTTCCAGCCCTTGGAGATTTTCTCAGCAAAGAGTGAGAGTACACACAAAAGTTCCTCTCTCCTGGTTCCTTGGCAAAAATAAAGAAGCAATGCAGGATTCCCCCAACAAACAGCACTCTGGCAGAAGGGGTAGGCAGTCCTTAGATCAGCAGGCTTCTTGTCCTTGGTTCAGGTTTCCTTGTCAGAAGTGATCTGATTTCTTGGTTCAGGGGTCCTTCTCTTATACCCCTTTTTGGCTTTGATCCCTTTGTCCATGCAGGGGAATTTCCCCCCATCCTGGGTTTGTTGTGGGTGTTGCCAGGCCAGAGCACCTGGCCTATTCACTGGGCAGGGCAGAGTCCTCAGCCGCTCAGCAGGAGCGGAGCCAGCATTGTCACTGGTAGGGGCAGGGCCATCAGCTGCCCGGCAGGAGGCGGGCCAGGGAAGTCCCAGGCAAGCACAGAGTCATCAGTCGCCTGGCAGGGGGGCGGAGCCAACATTGTATCAGGCAGGGCAGGCTATCAAGAGCTACTCTCCCCTACTCTCAATGCAAATGCCCCACTCATCCCACACTGACTCATTCAGACTCTCTGGAGCCACCCAGCTCCTGTCACACGCACACCAGAACCAGCAGAGACCGGTAGACAGTTAGACAAGAAAATAGCTACTTTCTAAAAGTGCTATTTTCAAACACAGAGTCCAAAAACCATCCATACAAACGGATGCGTTATTAAACCCTGAGTTCAGGGATACCAAACTCGACATTGCACCATGCTCCCCGAGCCCGCTAGGATTATAACATTAATAATCCTGGCAGCCCATTCTAACTGATGGAGAGCAGGCTACCTTACAATAGTGAAAAACGACTATGGATGTAATTCACTATTAGGACATGCCAACCTTGTCAGGCTTGTCCTACCTTATGCTTACAATGCACCCTGCCCGTGGGCCTACCATAGGGGTGACTAACATGAGGTTAAGGGAAGGTTTAGGGACTGGCAAGTAGGTGTACTTGCGCAGTCCTCGTGACAGTCAGACTGCACGTGGTCTGGCAATGGCAGACCTTCAGACATACTTTTACTAGGCCGCTCTTGTGGGTGGCACAACATGTGCTGCAGGCCCACTAGCAGCATTTGTATTTACAAGCCCTGGCACTCCTGGTGCACTCTACTAGGGACTGATAGTAAACCAAATAAGCCAAACATGGAAGTCAATCAATACAGCAATTTCACATAGGGAGCACTTGCACTGTGGCACTGATCAGCAGTGGCACAGTGCCCAAAGCATATACCAGCAAAAACATCGTAAACAGAAGAGGCAAACAGAAAAAATGGAGGAGAGACTCATGCCAATGATGCCAGGTCTAACACCGCTTGTTACTAATACAATTGTGACATGCTTCCTTTAAAGCTTGTCTTGCTGGCATGGATTTCAATTTCCCATTATTATTCCTATCAATGAATTTTCTGCTGATTTCTCCTTAGAGACCTGATGTACAAACATTAAGATTGGCAATTTTTTTATACAGTTTTTCTTTTTCTGAATTGCAACAAAAGATAATATAGAAATGCTTACACATGTGGGACTTGATGTTAGCTCTCATCATCCAGTGATCTACTGTAGTGTCATTCGCATTTTCGTTCCGCCAACCACAGCATAAAGCATGGGGCGCAGCGTCAGCCCACTCAGCTGTTCTCACATGAGTTTTTAATTTTGCTGGTGCCCAATGTGCACAACCAGAGACAAAGTACTCCTTAGTAGTGACTAGTTGCCTGATATGTGCTTCTTATTTTAATGTTCCCTCTCATTTTTACATTAATTCTTATATGACAGTCCACAGACGATTCTACCAGACTTTTGCTGACACTTGGAATGCTTATTAGACAAGAGGAGCAGCACCTGAGGCTGTCTTTACCATAAACCATTCATCTAACGACGACATGCACTGCTTTTTGAGCTTGAATTACGTAGATTCGTTTTTGCACTTTTACACAGCGTGAGCTTATCCCAAATGCACCGAAGCTGGGACTCGAACCAGGGGGCATATTAGCAACAACTTGCAATAATTATCGCAAACCGCGCGTAGCGCAATTTTTTTTATCGCCTCCTATCGCTGGATTTTATAGCGGAGATAACGCAGTATTACCAATGTTTATCTCCACGGCGATAAAAAATCCAGCGATACAGGCGAAGCCCATCTTTAATGTGAGATTTCCAGCGATAAAAATCCTATCGCTAAGGAAAATCTCGCTAATAGGCAGGTAGGGACTTAGCCGTAGAATCCACCTCCCATTGACTATTATGGCTAAGTCAGGTTTTTACCAGCTGTAAAATCATGGCGCTAATCGCGGTTAGCGTGCGTTTTTTTATCGCGTTGTGGGTATTGCTAATAGGCGATGGCTGTGTTAGCGACTGCTTTCAGTTGCTACCAGTTTGGGTACGCCCACTTTGCATGTCATTAGCGATAAATATGGCTGACGTGCAAAGCGGGCCCCAAACCCGTCACTATCGCCTGGAAGCTGTCGCTAACTGCTGTTAGCGACAGCTTGGTGATTGGGTGATAAAAAATCGCTGCTTTATCGGTAAAAAGTGCAGATAAAGTGGCGATCTGGCCCTTGCTAATATGCCCCCAGGTTTCCTAGCTGCAGAGGGCAGCCTTATGCCATCTACCGGGTGATGGGTAGGGCTGAGTAAGCGTACTTTGCATAGGAGAGGGGTCTCACCTCCAAAGAGCACAGGCAGCTAAAGCAATCACATCTACAAGGAAATGTACTGCATATGGAATATTTTGCCTGGTGGGGTGGGCTGGCAGACAAATTAGTTTGTCAATCCTCGGGTAAAGGAAGCTTTATGCTGACAAAAAGGCAACATGGTTTGAAAACCTTCAGTCTTTTGCCTAAATCAGGAGTGTTTGTATGTATACTCATAATGCACTGTAATGTACTCATGATAAACCTTCTAAACATCTGTGAGGTCTTCATCTGATGTCACTTCTTGTGATGACACTTTTTGTAAAGTCATGGGTGAGATGCCACTTCCTGTGATGTTTCATGCGACGCCACGTGTAATGTCACTCGCCGTGATGTCATGGGCTTTGTTGTCACGTGCCGTGAACACACCTGCATGCTGCCTAACTTGGTAGTCTCCCCACTTCCTTTTTTGGCACTTGTGCCCTCATCTGCCTGAACAGCTTCTTCGTATTTCTCTGAAAAATGTTGAAATTCAGGGTCAGATTGGGAAGGTGGGCCTTTGGGCATGGAGGGTGGGTTGCTGCATGAGGGTAATTTGTGGATTTGTTTTGGGTGTGATGTGGTGGGTGAGTTTTATGCACTTTTGCATTGTGTGGCTTAACCAAAGGCCCTCTCTCAGGCCTCAGGTCCATTGAAATATATGGAAGGGGCGGGGGGGGGTTAAGGACCCTCCTCCTCAATAAAAAATTAACTACTCTTGGTTTTTGCCTATGGGCACATTGAGCACAGGTGGTGTAGGTGAGCAAGGCAGAGAAACTTTGTGAACCATCAAAAGCAGAGACCAGGTTGATCTTTGTCACACCTCCTCTCTGATGGGCTGTTCAGTTAATGGCCAATGAAATTAAGTATTGCAGTGCACACCTTATTAACTGAATCTGACTCAAATGTTATTCAAATATGTGTTCCTCCAGTAGGAGGTTGCCTGCCTCCATTGAACCCTGTATGAAAACACAAAAGACACTTCACCTGATGCCTGGCTTCACTGCAGGGGCTCTGCTAAACTACTAATCCAAGGTAATACGCAATTATACAATATTACACCTTGTAGACGTTTCCAATTGTATTAAGGAATTTTTAAATTTAGACATGAAACACATTAAACTTGAATATTAATGAATACGTTGTAAAATTATCCAATTGATTTCTAAGGATAATATTCAACATTTCTTGATTGTGATCTTGTTAAAATCTTGTAACTTTTCAACAGTTTCTATAAGTCATGCCCAATGCATTTAGGGATATCAAATCCCTTCTTCAGGGGCCTCTGCAATTATAAACAAATGTGGAACCAAATCAGTAAATGTGAACTGCAACTTCAAGCATTTGCAATGCAATAGGTATTGCATTTGTGAGAGTTTGAGCTATTGGCGTTATAGATTACAATGCCTTTTAATTATGTGTTTTGAAAACCTGCAAAGGCTGCATAAACACGCACTTTGTACTTATAGTTCTTGCTTATGAGAAGCAAGACTGGCAGTAAAAAAGCCGCAGTTACTGTGAGCCTTGCTTCTTGTAAGCTATGACCATAAGGATAAAGTGCGTGTTTAGGCACCACTTGCAGGTTTTCAAAACACATAAATAAAAGGCATTGTCATTTACAATGCCAATAGCACAAACTCTCGCAAATGCGAGACCTTTGCATTGCAAATGCTTCCTAAGTGCTTGCATTTTTCTGCAAATACACACCATTACATAATGATTCCGTAGATGACCAGTATAATCAATCTGCTCAAGCAATCCCTATTGCTGCTTAATCTGCTGTACTCACAAACATACAAGAGACAGTCACAAACAGCTCAACTTGTTTTCACACATAACCTCGGTGTCTAAGGTACACACACCCAATACTAAAATTACTCTAAAAAATACACATTCTTGGCCACATCAAAAACATTTATAATCTAAAACCCCTTATCACAGCCACGTTCCTATCATCCAGACACTTCCTTGCCCTCAACCTGCCCGCACCTATGTCATCAGAAGCTCAAACACAGAATTCCTGCTGATAGAAAAAACAAGGTCAATCTTGAAGCTCACAAAAGTAGCCTAGGCAAAGAAAATAAATTGTTATATAGTACGTTTGTTCTGTCAGCTGAGAAAAAAGTACAAGCAAGAAAGAAGTTGCCAAGAAACAATCTATAAGGAGTTCTGCTTTCAGAAAACATCGACCATATAGACATGTGCCAACAAAAGACCAGAATACCCTCCAAAGCAAACAGACAAGACGGAGGTGGCATAAAAAACGGCACTGCCCAGAGGCAGGAATAGGAAAGCACTAAAACTGTAATCTGCAAAGTGTATTCGGTACTGTGCTTACTTTCGCACTGCATGTCTGTCTTTTAAGCCAGTTAAGCGCTCTGCAACATGAAGCATTGTGGGAGCTGTAGTCTTTACGCACTTCATATTAAAATGGTCTATAATGAGCGTCTTTGAATAACAGAAAGTCCGGTGGCTTGTCATTATCAGTTCTTGGGAGAGAGACAGATGCGCCCAAATCGATATCAGTGTCCAGTTGTTATTACTTACAACAAGGGGTGGTGATGGACAGAGTCTCTGAATTAAGCAGAGTACTCTCACCCAGTCAAGAGATCAGGGCTAGATCCAACACCGTTTTTTAGCTCATTGCACCATCCCAGTTTCAGAACCTGGCTGTATGCAAATTAGTCTGTCCCTGGCCCAGTGCATCATGGGAACAGGGCAGACCAGACTACAAAAGCCAATTCTTACACTGGGAAGGAAACAAGCTTCCGGGGACCGGTTTCTGCCATTTCAGGCGTCTTCGGCCCGGCTTGCTTGAATCCTGATGGTGCAATGAGCAAGGGACTCACATCTGAGTATACCCTTCCACGCTTAGGGTGGACAAAATTATTTACAACAAGGGGTGGTGATGGACAGAGTCTCTGAATTAAGCAGAGTACTCTCACCCAGTCAAGAGATCAGGGCTAGATCCAACACCGTTTTTTAGCTCATTGCACCATCCCAGTTTCAGAACCTGGCTGTATGCAAATTAGTCTGTCCCTGGCCCAGTACATCATGGGAACAGGGCAGACCAGACTACAAAAGCCAATTCTTACACTGGGAAGGAAACAAGCTTCCGGGGACCGGTTTCTGCCATTTCAGGCGTCTTCGGCCCGGCTTGCTTGAATCCTGATGGTGCAATGAGCAAGGGACTCACATCTGAGTATACCCTTCCACGCTTAGGGTGGACAAAATTATTTACAACAAGGGGTGGTGATGGACAGAGTCTCTGAATTAAGCAGAGTACTCTCACCCAGTCAAGAGATCAGGGCTAGATCCAACACCGTTTTTTAGCTCATTGCACCATCCCAGTTTCAGAACCTGGCTGTATGCAAATTAGTCTTTCCCTGGCCCAGTGCATCATGGGAACAGGGCAGACCAGACTACAAAAGCCAATTCTTATTACGACCGGTTTCATAATTGAATCTCAGTTTTACATTCTCCCTGCTGATTTGCAGTACTAGTTGTAGAAGTTCAGACTCACGTCAGTGTATCATTATCTTTTACATGTTTGTTATTAACACACTTGGTCCCTAATTAAATATATTCCTGATACCCTGTATTTTTTGTGTTTCCTGTTTTGCTTATCGATTTTACAGTTGTCATTTTATTGAATCCCTAGAATGCTGTTATTTAGGTCTTATGATTTAAAATGTACGGATAAAATCCATATATGTGAGCGAATGACAATTTTTCCCTTTCTGGCCCCAGACTGAAAGAACTTAGGAAGAAGCTCGTAAAATGAGAATATGCTCAAAAGTAGAGCACTGTCCCTAGATGTAAACAAAACGCTGACGCTTTTGATATGTTATCCCAAGCAGGAGGAAGTACTGAATCAGCAAAGAAATTAAGGTGTTAAAATACACATATTACATAATAAATGTGGTTTTGGACTCCCGTAGTGTTTTTGTGCCTTCGAGTGTTAAAGGTCGGACTTGACTACAGACCTGGTGAAACCAGCATTGTACTCAACCAGATGTCACGGCTGTTTGCCTTCTAGCCCCTCCTCAAATCCATCAAACACAGCAAATGGATGGATTGTCAATTTGACACAGCAGAGGGCCTCTTAATTGACATAAAAGTCGAGAAAGGAAATCCTTTCTTTCCTCAGTGCTGAATTTAAAAACCACAGATTTATGAAAAGGTCGATTGTCAAATTAGGATTGAAGGCGTAGTCAGGACCACAACGGCACGAGCACGTGAATTTTGTTAACAAAAGAAAATATATGAATAGGTGGAAAGCAGAAAACAAACTTAGAACGAGCACAGTAAACGAATACTAAATAAGGAAAGCAACCGGGGCTAACACCTCCTACCTGCCAACTGAAGAAAAATCTCGCCGTGTGAGGAGGGGCGGAGCTTCATGCCGAGAAGTACCTACAAGGAGCATGGGTGTTTCTCTTTTTTTTTTTTTTATTTCCGAAATTCTTTATTGTATATATAAAAATATAATTTTACATACAGGGAAGAGGCTTATACATGAGCGGAAAGAAGAAAAGAGAGAAAAGAGAGAAAGAAAAAAAAGGGGGGGGGGGAGAAGGGTGTTTCTCTTAAATGCTGAGATGGGTCACACTTCATCAAAGGTTCAGTGCGCCTGTGTTTACTACATACTTAAGCATTGGGAAGCTGATATAAGTATGACATAATAATGACAGTGGGTGCCGTGATAAAATATAAACTGCGACGACCGTGTAATTTAACTTATGTTTATTGTGGGCCGTGAGGTGGGCGCCATGGGTACAAAATAAAAAAAAATATGAAACCGGGCGCCCTACTATGTGCCGTGATGAAACACAATAAAACAAGACAAGTAGTCCCTAAACACTACACAGAAACACTTTTGAGAGTAATAAAATTGTAGTTGGTCAGTGCAGCTTCCCATAAAAACAGAAGTGATGTATCTGAGCAACGGCCAATTAGCAGCCAGGCAATAAGATTAACGCAAGAGTTAACTAATGGCAAGCAGCAGGCGGGATCTATACTTCTTACAATAGTCTTTAGGCTCGAACTAAAACTGACCAGGCATTTAACCGTGTGCTCGTGTTTCCCAGAGATAAACTTTGATACAACGTGCATATGGCTACCAAATCAAAATGTTGGCATCAGGATCAGACCACTGTTGGTTATAGTCAAGTAAGCACTGTTACGGGGCTGATACCCCAAGGTTTTTTTCAAGCATTAGTTGGCATGACCATTGGGGCTTATTTCTATTAATTGCTTGCATGTTTGCATGACTCTCACTGTTTAAGCACAATTTCACCCACAATTTTGATTTGGTAGCGGTATGCACGTTTTATCAAAGTTCGTCTCTGGGAAACACAAGATTAAATGCCTAGTAATTTTTGGAGTTGCAGTTCACATTATTGCATCCATGAGAATGTCTGTTCACTCAGTTCTGGTGCTTCCATCTCATAGTCTGCCATTCGGTTTCATACATGTTGTTGATCTACAGGTTATATCCCTGTATTACACAGAGCCTCATTTACTGTTTTGGTTCCACGTATGTTTATAATTGCAGAGGTCCCTGAAGAAGGGATTCGATATCCCGAAATGCATTGGGCATAATTTATAGAAAATGTTGAAGAATTACAAGATATTAACAAGATCACAATCAAGAAATGTTGAATATCATCCTTTGAAATCAATTGGATAATTGTACAACTTAGTCATTATTACTTATGTTTAATTTGTTTCATGTCTAAATTAAAAAATGTATTAATACAATTGGAAAAGTCTACAAGGTGTAATATTGTATAATTGTGCATTACCTTGGATTAGTAGTTTAGCAGAACCCTAGCTGTGAAGCCAGACATCAGGTAAAGTGTCACTTGTGTTTTCATACAATTAATGGCCAATCCTGGTGGTGTGGGTAAACTGTGTTGTTTACTTCCTTCTTCGTCCCCAGAGGACAAGGCTGAAACACAAGCCCATAGGCAAGAGGGGTGGAACAACTTCCAACTTTTTTTTCCTGAACCTTGGCAGGCAAGCCTCTCAGTTTCGGAAGGATACTCCTGATTTTCCCAAAGTTTGACTTTGCTTTTACCTTTATTTTAACCATGTGTTATTGCACCTCTATGTTTAAACACCCAAATGCACTCTGATTCAAGCTTTAATAGTTTTCTGGGAGGGCATAGGTGTCCAGGCAGTGACCTTGCTAAGGAGCATCAGTAAAAGTAGACATTAAAATGGGTCTATACAAAGCCCTATTTATATGTATTTAACTTCACCTTTCAAAGCACTGATATTTTGCACCATAATTCACGGATTACTTACTGATAATCTTCATTACTCTGAGTCCAGGTCGTGCTCGACACAGTATTTGCACCATGAGGATTAGCCTCAAATCAGAAAACTCCAAAGACAATGTTAACCTACTAGTTTCCCATCCCTCCAAGATGGCCGGCTTCCTCTTCACCTGTGCTGTATAAACGGGACATAAACCCCACCCCCCATCCTGTTTCCAAAAGTCTCTGATTAAAAAATGAATCTATCTACAAAAGGGATGGGAAGCTATACTGTGGAGAGGAAGACCTGGACTCGGAGTAATGAAGATTACCGATACGTAACCGGGGCATTCCCTCCTCATCTGTCTTCCTTGCCACAGTATTTACACCATGAGCTGATACCAAAGCTAAATCGGCTTCAATCAACATGCTAATCAAAACATTACTCAAAAAGCATAAATGACAAATACATGGTTTAATATGAATCACCAAAATATGTATCATCACATATATATTGTTCGATACTTAATTTCAAAAGTGAAGTAGCATGACATAGGAGCTCGCCTCCTATGTTTAACCTATGATCTTCCCTGAAAGTATGAGGTGAGGACTATGTGATTGTTGTGATTTTAGTTATATATTTTATTGAGTAAATTGTAAATATTTTGGTGATATAATATGTTTAAAATTATTTTAAACATGAGTATACAATGTTTTAGGTTTATTTTAAATATATGTTTGCACAAAAAGTATTGTTTTATTCCTCATTAATGATAATGTATTTCTTTTGGTGATATTATTGTAGTCAATATTGTGCAAACTGGTATTTTTTACATATTATGTGTTTACTCAATGGTGACAATATTTTTGTTTCTGATATTTGCATTTTCAATTTAAGTAATCATTTATATTTTTAACAATGATGTTTGTGTTCTTGATATTTGTGGTTTTATTAGTTAAGTATAGGAAGCTGATTTTTTTGTTCACAATATTTATTTTTCAATATTTGTGTGTTACAACATTGTATGAATAGATATTATGTCAGCGATCCATGAATAAAGGCAGTATCCATCCCCAAGAGTCATAATAAGAGACAGATTGCCTACATAAGCTAAGGAACAAAGGAATGAGAAAGGCTATGGTTTTGGAGCAGATATTCTAATAGACCTCTTGACTGACACCATTGATGACCCCATCCTATTGTAATGGCTTTCTTAACAGACAGTAAGTAATGCTGTATTGGATTGAGATTTTCTGGACTTGGCCCTCTCTGCATGGTCACCCCGAAGCTTACTGTTTTCACCCCTTTTGTTTTCTGAACCCATTTTTGTTGGCTTTAGGACTCTGCGCACATTACCACTGCCATCTTGTGCCAAAGGTCCAGTGTTCTCTCCTTTAAGTGTTGTAAAATTAGCTTACTCCCAATTAGCACATTTAATTTACTTGTAAGTCCTTAGCAAAGTAGTACTATATGCACAGAGGGCCTGCACATTAGATGCTACTAGGGGCCTTAAGCACTTTTTGGGCCTTCCACTTTTAAGGAGCCTTTTTACGTATGTCCCATGCCTGCCATTGCAGCCTTTGTGGGTATTTTTAAACTGCCATTTTCACATAGCAACATAAACCTTTTACCATGCCTAATACTTCCTTTTAATACATGTAAATCACCCAAGGGTAGTCCGTAAACAGAAATAAGGATAAGGGCAGGGTGCATTCTAAAAGTTGAACGCGTACTGTCACATTTTACATGTCATAGTAGTGATTAACTATGAAATTTGTTTTTCACTACTGCAATGCCTACCTCTCCCAACGAAGAACAATTGCTTACCTTATTTCTCTCCAGGTTCAGTGGGTCGAAGGTAGTCCATCCTCTCACCTGCAGCCTAGTCCTCTACACTCAATAGTAACTGAGTATGTGTGATTAGCCTTTAGCAGAAAGGGGGAAGGAGAAAGGGAGGAGGAGGTGTTGGGAAGATATCTCGACTCTCTGTAAGATATGCGGCAAGGCACTCTCAGGCTGCAATACTACTCTTCGTCTCATGATACAAGCTTCCACAGTCGTCACACACACACAGAGACGACTAAGTCTAATATATGCACCTTTTTCTATTCATGTTGTATAAAGTCCCTGAACTGACCTTTTGTGGGAAGGAAGTTCGCTGAATGCCCAATGAATAACTTGTGTATTCTTGCCTTTGTCTTTCTCTTTCAGGTGCAGCATTGGAGAGTAGTCCTAAGACTGCTGCTGTACTCCATCGGGGAATTGAAAAGCTGGAGAGGAGAGTTCGTTCTCCTAAGTAGGTTTCTTGAAGCCAAGCATGGGGGAAACGTTGGGTGAGGTCTTTATAGTTCATGCCCCAAGATGGTGGTCTAATACCACAAGGCCTCGAGCTCTCACAAGAGCTAAAGTCCCGCTTTGTTAGCCTGGTTAAAGAAAGCCACAAATCACAGTGATGCCTCAGAGGTCCTTTTTTGGGACTCTGAGCATGTGGTTAAAACCTGCACGGTGTGCAAACAGTCTGCAATCATGCTCTGTCCTCAGGCCTAATACTACGCTGATAAGATACAATGCCATGTCCCAGGGGCCTAATACTATTCTGCTAAGAATACATAGGAATACATAAAAAAGGCATATAGGACACAAGGAGATTATCCTATGTATTATGGGAGTAGAGGGAATGTGCCAAGAGGTTTAGCCAACACATTGCATGAAAATGTGTCATGGAAGTGGAGGGAATGTGCCTAGGAGTGTCAACCAATATGCTGCAAGAGAGGCCAGGCCTGGGTCAGTCGGAGACACATGTTATTTACATACAGCGCATGAAGCATGACTCGTGACAATTATATTTAATAAGTGATTACTTTTGTACTGGAACAGGTAGGAATGCCATATTTAGTATCTGAGGAATTGGAATTTAAAACCCTCTTTAAGTCACAATTCTGAAAATGCCACTTTTACAAAGTTGCCATTTATTTGTCCTAACCGTTTGGTGGCTGCAGTCTGTTTCCTAGGTCACATGACTAGGTGTAGCTGGCAGTTGACCTTTGCGTATTCCTCTTCAGACAGCATCGCAATAGAGGGTCTGGGTGTTGGCAGGGCGGGCCATCCTGGTTCAATAAGGGGGAAAAGCTGTCACCTACCACAATTGCACTTACAAAATTACGTCTAGCTTGTCAGCGTGTCCTGTCATGTTAGTTGGAGGCACACATTCTTGATCAAAGGAGCTGGTTGTACTTTCCAGGTCGGTGTGTTAGAGTTTATCAGGCGCCGAGGACTCCTGTATTTTTCCCCAAATGCGCCCCATTTAGTTGCTGCCAGGCACCACAGGAACAAACTAGAGAATATTGATAGGTGAGTCCTCCACTCCGGCTGCGTTGACTGAGCTAGGTGAGTATTGGTAAGAGATCACTAGGAAATGCAGCCACAGCTCAGGGTGCAGTCGGGGTCACCCGCTTCCAAACAGGCCCGCAGTGCTATGGCCAAATACAGGAGAGATAAAAGAGCATGGTAGAGATCCCAGGTGCGCGGCAGCACAGATAAGGGAAGGGACTGGCAAGGCCCAAGCGTGTGCAGTACTCACTGTGCGCAGGTGTGTAGTGTCCTCCAAGCAACAGGCAGGTGTCGATGCCCCAAAAGAGTGTCACTATTTTAAGTGCTTCGCTAGGTCGGAACCCATCTCCATAAGCCCCAGGCTGCAGAGCCGGTTGGCCAGTAAGGAGACGCTCGGACCGGCGCGGCATCCCCACCAGCAGGGTGTGTCAGGTCTGAGCCCTGGCCACACAGCAGCTCTCAGTGAGCAGCCAGGGTCCAGTGAGTGGAGCAGGGCGCACCACGGTAAACTTCCAAAAGGAGATGGCGGGCAGTGGACCAGTGTTTGAAATGGTGGGCTCTTTCCACAGTAACAGGCAGAAGTGTTGACGCATCAGAATTGTGCCAGAGCTGTGAGTCAGAGCACACCTCTATGCAATGGTATCTCAGGACACTTCCCGGGTCTACTGCAGTCAGAGTACACTGCTCTGGTCAGCATGTAGGGTCCGACACACTGCAAGCGGGGGTGTACTGCTTCGGCACCAGGGCTACTACATGCCTGTCAAGTATCACACATGAGGTGTGACACTAACGCATTTCAGTGTGGTGTTCCGCAACACCGCACTGAAATGCATTGTCACGCATTTTCCATCATGCCAGTGTGAGATTGGCTATGCGGTGGTGCCAGTGCGTGCCGCCGGTGCCTATAGCATATTCTGTTCCTCGGCTCTGTGCTGCTTCCCACAGACTTGCGTTGCCAGCAGCACTCTGGCTCCGTAAGTAAATAGTTAAATATCTGACTGCTCAACTCTGGAATCAGAGTGCTACAATGTTATAATCTGCCTCCCCTGCTGACTGGCTGCATTTTAATTTTCTGCCGTGGGCGCGGCTTTCCGGCGCCATTGCCTCGCACTCTCATCAGACTGGCAGCTGACACTGTGGGGGCCCCGGGATTGGATGTGACCTCGTCACGTCCTGGAGGAGCCAAGAGGAAGTGAGGTAAGGAGGTTGGCAGATCAGAGAAACGGCGGGGAATTCAAGTGTCGGTGAGTCCTGGTAGTAGTTCACTGCTCTCTGCCCAATAAAACCCATTTTAGATCGGCGGGAGGCGGCTAGAATCGAGTGACTAACTTGTCACTCACTTGAGTCTTTCATCGCATCAGAGGCGCCATCAAATCAACATCGTGGTGATGATCGACCGCCTGCGCAAACCAAGAAGTGCGGGGCGGCTACCATTCAATTAAACTCGTGGCAGCGCTGCTCGCAGCATAACAAAGGTGTGCAATGGTTAATTAATCAAACAGGCAACAGCCCCGACGCGGCTCAGCTAAGAACCCCGCACAGACAGGGGCAGCCACTGGAGTTGCTGAGCCACACCATCATGCCCAGGCCGGTGTTTGCTGCTGCAGGAGTCATTAGGTAAGCTGCGGCCCATATGAAGAATCGTGTTGCAAAGTTTGTAAGTAGTGACTGCCTTGTGATGTATCTCTATGCTGCAAATTGTTTTATTTATGGCGTGCCGCGGTGCTGCCGGTCGACTACATTATTTTACTAATATGATTGAGCTTGGATATTAACTACATGCAGCAATAGAGCAGGTCTGGGAAAAACTAGGCCGGTTTAAACTTGATCGATTGCCGCGTAGGAGCGGCACTGTAAGAGTGACCATTTGCCCTCTGCCTCCGGAATGCAGCAGTAGGGGGTGCAAGAAGGTCTGCATTGAGCAGGAGTTGCTAAAATCAGACCGCAGCAGAGAAGGTATTGAATATACCGATGATCAGATGAACGGAATGCACACTTCCTGAACTTCAGTGAATGGTGGAATTTTTGGAATGGAGATTTGTTTCTGTTTAAGCCATGTCATCTGTTTTAAAGGGACTAAGCACAGATGTAAATAAAACCCAAACATAACTGATGTGGGAGGGTGGAGCACTGATAAATGGTTCGTACCTGCCCTTCATGAAGACAAAGGAGAAGCAGACGGTTGGAGAGGAGATATATATATCCATTTATAATTCTGAAAACAAATGTGTGTAGGGCCCTCTCTGTTCATCTGGGCGTTATGTCAGACTTGCAAGTTATCTCATAACGTGTTGCAAAGGCGTCATAGGGGCTCGTTGAGCAGGTCGTATTCTGAGTTTTCATGCAGTGCAAGTTTCAGCTTAGGGCCGAATTTCACTGTGCATCTTTATTTTTCTTGCTTTTGTTCATGTGTGCAGGCCTAATTGACAATACCCCTGATAGTTAATTGTTTTCTTTAAAATTGGACCATACTGAGAGAGAGGAGACGCACTGACCTCGGTCCCACCAATTCCCAGACCCTCGGACCCTTGCAGGCTCTTTTGTTCTCCCTCCCGCCGCCGCAGCACACCATCTTGCGGCCGCCGGGTGGAGGGAGAACTACCATCCCCAGGATCCTTTGCGGCTGCTGCCGCGAGATTGGCGCCCGGAGGTGCTCAAAAGTGACGAGGGCCCCGGGGGAGCGGGTGAACTTTAAAATTGGACCATACTGAGAGAGAGGAGACGCACTGACCTCGGTCCCACCAATTCCCAGACCCTCGGACCCTTGCAGGCTCTTGTGTTCTCCCTCCCGCCGCCGCAGCACACCATCTTGCGGCCGCCGGGTGGAGGGAGAACTACCATCCCCAGGATCCTTTACGGCTGCTGCAGCGAGATTGGCGCCCGGAGGTGCTCAAAAGTGACGAGGGCCCCCGCGTCACGGGACAAGCAGGGGGAAGCCCGGGCCAAGGGCGGGCCCGTTGAAGCCCGTTCGAGATCGAGGGAGACCGGACCGGGCCCCCCCTCTTTCATGACTTTCAGCTATACTCCCGTTCATGGATATTGTGTATGTATTACTTGCTAATTTGACCATATCGTATAAGCTGATCTTTGTTAAGTATATATCCATATTATCATACATTATGTCCACAAGGGGTAGTAGAAGCAAAACGGCAACGGCTGCGGGTGGAGCTCAGATCATAGGTCCTTTAGACAGCTTTATTACAAGGACAAATGAAGCCATAGATCAACATATAATCCTTCTGGAGCGCAGAGTCTCCCAAGATCTAGCTGTGGCTAGACGTTCATCATTGGGACCTCTTGCATTAGCTAGAACCCCTACACAAGCCCAGGATGCAGGCTCCCTAGTAGATGTCCGGGTAGAGGTACATAGTATGCCAAACACAGTTGATTTATCTGCATCGCAACTTCTGTCAGATTCACAATTAAGCTTGGCTTTAGAAAAGTCCCCAGAACTAGTTATTAACCATATGCCAGATGATACAAGCAATAGGCAGTCAAGGGGCAGGAGGGAGGGTGTCATACGGAAACAAAAGAAACAGGCAAATATGCCTATGGTTAAGGAGACTTGTGTGTCAAAGAAAAAGTATGTGAAAGGATTAGATCATCCGCCAAAGAATGGCAATGGGAAATCACACTTAGACGTGACAAACAAAGTCTTGGACACAGAAAGTGCAGAGGGTTCAGGTACGCAGGGGGGGATATGTAATAACTGCGACAAAAACAGCAAATTGTTGGTAAAAATTGGGGAGCTTCTTAAGATCCATCTATCCCCAATAGAGACTAGACTCCTACACGTAGAAAAACAACTGACCGAACTAAGCGCCCCTGCCAATAATGCACCCAAAAATACACCTAATCACGGGGTAATAACGGATGGGGGGACAAAACTTAGAAATAACAAACTGGTTGACTCATTACCTAAGAAAATGAGTGCACAAGCAGTAAATGCAAAGCCAAAGACTCCGGTAGCCCCAGTTAATAAAACAGCAGCTATATCAGTAAACTCTGCCGTGTTAACTAGACATAAAGATAGCCCACCTAAGGTCTCCCCAACACTCCCCAAAAGGGACCGAAAGAGGGGAGAAAAGGAGTGTAGACCCATAGTTAATTTGCCCGCAGAAGCAAGCCCAATAGTAGTAGTCATGACTGGGGTTCCAGAGGTGGCGGACCATATAGATGAATCTAATTGGTCTTTAAAAAACAAAGTTCAACATTGGCTCAATACTAATCGACCCTTACCTCCTTACTGTTCAAGTAGGATACTAACGGTGCGCAGAGTCCCCTGGGTGGGATATGAGCGGAAAACTACCCAGGGTGATTGTATTATAATTAATTTTGAGGACCCGCGCATGGTAGAGTATATATGTTCCTGGAGAACACAAGGGCGCCATGAGCGTATTGAAACCAAACGACTTTCCTTCTTTTACCCCCCTAGGAGGCGTGATGGGCCGGGTCATGATAGGAACTGGGGCAGAACGGGCCAACGAGATTGGGGAGGAGACTGGGGAGATTGGGGAGGGAACCCAGGCAGAGATGGAGCACTTATGGAAAACTTTATGGGGGTTCCGACCGCCAACAGGTACAGCTGTCTGGAGATGGTTGACTGACTGACAGTAACCATCGGGTCACCCAGAAATCGGGAGGGGTCTAGAAAGTTCGACAGAAGAAGTAATCAGCTACCAAATAGCCAAGTGAGGCTTACTCCGGATAATAGGGAAGCAAATGTAGTAGCAGCACCCATAATGGAGTGCCCATCAATTATACAGATAAATAGTAAAGAGATTGTAGTGGCTGAAAATCTTGGGCATGGTAAGGTTAACGTCCCACCAAAACACAGAGTTTTTAATGAGGGGACCATTAATGAGTATACTGGAAAACCCTGCCTAAATATGTCGACTAAATCCAATCTTGATATCCTTAGTTGGAATGTTGCAGGGCTGGAACCAAGATTGTCGGACCCAGATTGGCTAAAGATAATATCCGATAAAGATATAATAATGTTTCAGGAGACATGGGCCACCATCGACCTCCATATAGAGGGTTTTTACTGCAATAGCGTAACTGCAACTAAACCTGATTTTGGTCGGCCCATGGGCGGGTTATTAATTGGTATCAGGATAACTGCAGGCGGCAGTATTAAGAAAATACAAACTAAAAATCCTAATATTCAGATTATTGAATATAAAAGAAAGGTCCCTTTTTATGTGATTAATTTTTATAATAATGATTTCCATTCAATCCCAAACAAAAATTTTATAGAACTTTTCAGATTTTTGTCTGATGTTACTGAGTCACTAGACAAAAGCATAGGAAAAAGGATAATCCTAGCTGGAGATTTTAATGCCAAGATTCCAAATCCTAAATTAAATGAGGGAAACATTCAAATTGATCGAGCAGCAAAAAGGGGCTCAGAATTAGACTTTTTCATTCATGAGCATATTTTAACTAATATTATGGATGTAAGCCCGACCCCCACAAATAATTATGTCCCAAAATATAGAGGCAGAGACTATTCGACGACTATCGACTATATCTTTATGTCACCGGAGCTCATTGATTGTCTCACAATGGCTAAGGTATTAGAGACTGCATTTGGGGATCACAACGCATTAGTGGCGAATATCAGACTGGGGTCTTCCCCAGCTTTTGCCCGCACACCCGGGGCTAGAGATATAACCCCCGTTACAAATAACTTAAGACTGAAATGGAGGGGGGTTGATAGCGGAAGCATAGTCGAGCAGGTTATAAACAAGCACCAACATCTGATTGATTCATGTACACTATCAGATGGGAACGACCTAAGGGTAATCACAGATTTTACTAATCTGTGTACAGTCATAAAAACACTTCTAACTGTCCCTAACCAAAGAACAGATATGGACCCCCAAATGGTTTGACAGTAACTGTTCAGCTGCCAACAGGGCTTTACGTAAGGCACTGAATGCAAAATCCTGATGCCAAATGGGGATAAGGGAGGCGAGAAAGAAATATAAATCCACAATAGGGGAACGTAAGGCAACTATACTGTCAGAGCGATGGGAGGAGCTATCAGACTCAGCAGCAGGGAGGAAAGGAACGATTTTTTGGTCTGCAGTAAAAAATATGCGTAACATGGGAACTCAAATGTCAGTAATAAGCTGTACCATTCCGAGTAATCAGTGGGAAGATCACTTTTCTAAAGTGTACGCAATACCTCCAAATGCTAGTAGTAACTACACACCAGGCCAATTGTGCCCCCTAGAGATCAGTTTAGGTGAGGTGATCGCGGCTATCAAACAAAGC
Organism: Lissotriton helveticus; assembly: GCF_964261635.1. NCBI lineage: Eukaryota > Metazoa > Chordata > Amphibia > Caudata > Salamandridae > Lissotriton > Lissotriton helveticus. Next base: position 344,350,317 of record NC_136067.1, on the reverse strand, counting down.
CTTGGCAACAAAGCTCCTGGGCCGGATGGCCTCCCAATAGACATCATAAAATGGAAACCTGAACTTTGGGCACCTATTTAAAAAAAAAATGTAATAGTCTACCATTAGTGCCAATGCCAGATACATGGTTCACAAGCATAATAGTGCCTATATACAAGAAAGGGAAGAGAACAGATCCAGTAAATTATAGACCTATTTCACTCCTAGACAACACCTTGAAAATCTTGGGGCGAGTGTTATATAATAGAATAAATGACTGGGCAGATGACACGGGGGTTCTAGACCATTGTCAAATGGGTTTTAGAAGTGGGGTTGGGACGACAGAGCAGTGCCTGAACTTAAATTTAGTAATTGGCAAATATACCATCGCTAGGTCGTCACCAATCTACTTAACGTTTATGGACTTATCGTCCGCATTTGACCTAGTCATAGGTCCAAACTGTGGTCTATTCTCTTAGATTATGGTCTAGAAGAGCCCCTTGTACATTTTTTGGCATACCTGCATACCGACACAAAAGCACAAGTAAGGATCGGGATGGCGGGGGAAATATCAGGGCATATAAAGGTAGAAGGAGGAGTCAGGCAGGGGTGCGTTTTAGCACCCCTGTTGTTCAATATTTATATTAATGGACTAAATAAATTTTTTAAACTGGCAACTACGGATGGCCCAAAAATAAAGGGGGGACTCTTACCGACTCTGCTTTACGCAGATGATGCGGTGCTTATGGGCCTCACAACAAACGCTTTACGTAGTTTGGTTAAAAGCTTTGCACAATATATGGATAACTTAGATCTTAAAGTAAATTTAAAAAAATCTTTTATTATGTCTTGTGGCCCGGGAAAAAGACAGCTTAGTGCTATTTTGGTGGGATCAGATAGACTCTATTCCACTAATAACTTTCCCTACTTAGGAATGGTTTTTGCTGCATACGGCTCGTGGAGTGGACATTTGGTCCACACCACGAGCAAGTTTTCAAAATCCATTAATTCTATTCTTAGCCTTCCACGGCCTAAGAAAGTAGGTGCCACAAAAGCCATTTTAAATTTTTTTAAGCTACAATGCGTGCCAGTAGCATCATATGGGGCTGAGATATGGGGTCTGGGTAAAACATCTAGTACCTAGACCGAGGAAAATCGTTTTTGTAGGAAAATCCTTGGAGCACCTGTCTCTACCTCAGAGTATATTTGTCATTGTGAATTGAATATGTATTATATATCGGATTTTATTGCATCAAGAGCAGCCATGTTCTGGCTGGCTATTTGGAGAAATAAACTGGCCTCCCTAACCCATGAAATTATAAGAGATTGTCTCAATTGTGAGAGAGGGATGACAATCCCTTGGTTCTCTGGAGTTTTTAATAAACTGAGCAGTGTGGGTAAAGGTCATCTTTTCCTTGACCCCAGCAAGATTGAGCCTAAAGACAAAAATGAAACAAAATTTGCACTGTATGCACTTTATAGCAAAGATAGATTGGAGGGGGAGTTAACTAAATCAACTGTCCAGGTTTACGTGAACAAAGATCTGTATATACAACCAATTCCATTGTACCTGACATTACCTATGACAAACTGGGAAAGATCGCTTTTGTTCCGTTTAAGGGCAGGTACTGTTAGATTTTCATTATGTTTTCCATTAGGTTATTCTTCAATAAGATCTGAAGATAAATTGTGCCCATGTGATGGTACGAGTCTACAAAATGATTTACATTTTTTCTTCTCTTGTAAATTTTACTTAAAATACATTAAATGGTTTATAGTTCCATATTTTAAGAAGCACAGACCACTTTCCTTGAAACAGTCTTATTTGATGCTGCTAACTTTGAATAATGACGAACTGATATTCCGCACCAGCACTTTTTTGAGAGTTATTACTTATGTACGTAAAACAATGGAGTATCCTTAGCAAACTACTGTACTATTGCTGGTAAAATAATCAATAATTTTGCAATGTGCGTTCTTTTAAATGTATTTGGAATCATGGTTATTTTATTTTTGGGATTGTATATTTGTACTGCTTTTATGGATTTGATAAAATTCGAATAAAGATTTTGATTCGATTCGAAAAAAAAAAATTGTTTTCTTGTGCCACAGCCATGATTCTCTTCTGAGCTGCCACCTGTCTGCCCTGTTACAGCTGAGAACTGACTGTACATCACATAGCAGTCTGTCTTCTCACTGACTGTAAGCTGTGTTAGCAGTCGCTCGCACCAGGGTCAGGTGATTGTGCGAGCCACTGGTGCTTGCCAATGTAACTTCTCAGTGCGCCAAGCATCACTGAGTCAGCAGACCTTTTAGTGTAGCTGTGTGTGACAAACTGCGAGTGGGGTGATGGGTTTGGCAGGTAGTGGGCGGCATGCAGGACCAGGGCACACTGCTCAGTAATACAGTTTGTGGATTATGATGTGACTCGTTTTAGAGGTCCTTTGTTCTCAAATGGGTGTAATTCCTGTAATTTATATGTGTTTCGTGTTTTAATTGCTAGATTTTGCTCGTGGGAAAGTGTCACTCATAGTGGTTGAAATGTCACTCATAATTACAATGAATTTAAGGAAATGTCACACATAGCAATCTGAAACCTTGGCAGCTATGCTACTATCTGCAGTGATTTTTTCCCAGTGCAGCCATACAAGTGGGTGACGCTCACACAGGCGCAGCACCTGGGACACCAGTTCATGTACATCGCACCCAACGCATGCGGCTGTGACGTGGTGTGGCCCCTTCACAACACGGCAGTCAATGGATCAGTGGTCGCGCACCTCCGGCGCTGGGCCGGGGACACAGGGTGCTCCGCGTGAAGTAAGGGGTGATCACGCCCACGCACCAACAGGAAGCTCACACAGGGGCACCCAGGAGGGATACAAACACCCCACAGGTTGCAGGCACAGTTCACTGCTCAGTTTGGACTCAGACAGAGTGGGCCGGTTCTTTCCGCAACTGCGCAGGCCCATAGGTGGTGCCCCCACCCGACCACCTGGCCTGGACCTCGGGAGGGTATCACACGTCACTCTGCAGCATCCGCTCAATGGTGTTCAAAGTCACTGCTGGGTCAGTACCCCGCTCAGTCAGGCGGCAGCTGGGCATCAATGGTCACACGCAGGAGTGGCACAGTGCGGCCCGGGCGCACTTCACTGAGATATCAGCTACTGCTAGGCCCAGATGCCGGAGCTCGGCAAGCAAACCTGTCCCGGGCTCCATAACCCACAAAACAGCCGGGAGGAGTCACCTGGGTGCCGCCAGGCAGAGATGAAAGTTTGGCAGCCCGTTAGCAGCAATGATTAAGGCAGGATGCAGGGCCCGGGCCGAAGCTCGCCTAAGGCTCGTCCGCCATGCTCTGCAGTTAGCCACGCCCCTCTCCGGGATTACGTACTCTCGCAAGAGTACAGCATACTAATTACTATACATGCCCCCTATGACATGGTGGGACGCACACGCTACGGATGTCTCACCTTAGACCTACATAGAACAAGTTAGAGTGTATGGCTTTAAAATACTCCTCATCCTGGTTTAATCTGACTGGATTCTCCTTTTAATTCAAATGCCCTTTGTACAGCAGATTTTTTGGCCAGTGCACTGTCCTATTGGACTTAATTATTGTCTTCTTTTCAGGGTATCATTATTTCTTTATGGTTCTTTTGCAAGCTTCCTGGGGACCATCATTGGACTCCCTTGAAGTGTTTCTTCTTTCTTGACTACCTCCAGTGGACACTCATCCTCTATGGCTTGTAATGATGGTTGCCCCTGTTCATCACTCACCTTCTCTGTATACATTCTTGGTGGTTGCGTTTTCTGTTTGTTGATTGTGGTGAGTAGTGTTACAGGAACAAGGGGCGCAGGGGAGGGAGTGCCAGGGTTATCAGAGAGTGAGACAGATTCCTCCTATGCTGCATGGTTTCCTTCCACTGACTCATTTCTTGTGTGGTTGTGTTTTACAGTAGGTGATGGTGCCCGAGGTTTAAAGCAAGGGAGACCAACCCCAGCCCGTGTCCTAGTCCTCGGAGGGAATACTTGGGACGAATCTCCTATGCTGCTTAATCAGTGTGGAGGGTTGGTCTGGAGGTGAGAGGGGGGACTATCTCCATTTTCGCGGCTCGTGGTTTTCAGTTGAATAAGATTGTGACAATACTAGAATGCTCATCTCTGGCCCCCAACCATGAATGTCTTCACTATGGTGATCACCATCCCCAGTTCCTTAATTGATTCCATGTCCTCTTTGAAGTAATTGTTTTTCTCTCCATAGATGGTTATACCATTTGATTTATACTCTCACATTTCCACATTTCCACATTGAGAAATTGCTTTGACAATGGCAAAAGTATATTCCTAGAGAATGCCAGAGAGGGGTCTCTTCATCCACTGCAAAAATTACAAGACAGTAACTCAGATGTTTTCATCGTACTTCTAACATGTGTTGATGGGAAATATTTTTGGGTCCAGACTGCTTTATGCTGGATTTGGCTCCTGAAGCAAACTCATCTTATGAGGGGTCACAACATGGGGCGTGGCCACACGGGCAGCTAGAGCTCCGTCACAGGCTCCCCTTTGCCCGCTTCATAGATCCGACTGAAGTTAATCCGGTTGCTAGTAATTATGCTGACTGACCCCCCCTGTGACCAGGGAGGCATGGAGCTGTCTGAGGCTGCGACAGAGGGATAACACGGAGGCCAGGGCCATAAAACGGGAGAAGCGCACAGCTGGGACTACGCTGTTCTCGGCTGCTGCCTCCAGGAAATGTCGGTGTCAGGCCCCGTCCACTGGCCCGTGGCGCCAGGAGTGACAGCCTGGTAAGCGGAATTCAACTGAGGTGCTGGACTGCCCAACACCCAAACAGTGACCCCGCTGGCCCCCACCACATGAGCGCTGGCACCCAGTGACCTTCGGCGTGAGTAAAAACCGAAAGTGCGCAATAAGGCAACATAGCGGCCGCCTAACGGGCAAACCGGTGGTAAGCCCTGTGGCCACTAAAGGAACACCCCATTGCTTGCAGCAACAGTCACTAGGCCACACAGAACTCCAGCCCCACAACACAGCGCCAACTACATTAAATAAGCAGGGACCACAACTGGGGAGAATGAGGCACACTCTGCTGGCCGGAGGAAGGAGACGCTCAGGGACGCCACAGGAGCAGCGACCCCTCGTGGAGCCAGATCAGGTGGGTCTCGCCATTGTGGATCTCAGTGCAAGAATGGAGATGCTGGGAATGGCTGCCACGAGGGTCTGCTAGGAAGGGGCACAACTGCACTGCGATTTTCAACTGCAACACACATCGCCGGTGGGACAATCGCAAGTACTGGACCTGCATACTGGGGGACACCTCGACACAAAGGCGAACACAACACCTGCTGGGAAGACATACAAGAACAAGTGTGAAAGCTGGGCGCCCGCTGAAGGTACTCCAGTGGGCGGTGGCAAGGTGGCAGGCTGAGGGCTGCACATTCATTGGACTGTCGCCACAATAACTTTGAGGTCTTTGGCCTTCCCCCTCGTTACTGGCAGTGTCCCTAAGCAAGACCTGCGATATCTGTTGTGAAGCTCCCGTGCATTGACACACACTCTCTTTCTCCCCCCATATCCGCACTGGCTGAAGGATCCAACACCAATTGCCCTGTAGCACCCCTATGTCACACAGGAGCTGACCTCGGACTGGCGGTGGGGTCCCACCAACTCATCCCCCCTTGACACATGCTAAATCTGGGAAGATGGCTGGGGAGGCGTCACCCAATCGAATGGCCAGTAAGTTGGACGCAGTACTGGCAGCCGTGGAACAGCTGAGAAAGACTATGGAAATGACACGCACTTCCCTCGAAAGTAAAATCGACAAGGTAGTCATTGACTTGAACCTTCTATATGCGGATCACCGCAAGCTCCCGGAGGGGTCGCTCTCTCCTTACTATGTTATTGAGCGAACACACAGGATACCGGCCAAGCAACCTCCCCTGGGAGCAAATCATAGGCCATTCCTGTTGTGGGTGATGTACTACAGAGACAGAGAAATGATTCTCCAGGAAACCAGGAAAATGTCAGCTGTCCAAGTAGAAAACCAAAACATTATGTTCTTTTCTGACTATACAATGGCGGTCCAATGGCAGCGGTATTCTTACATGGCAGTAACGCACTGCTTACGGCAACAGGACCTTAAGTATTCCCTGTTCTTTCCCACATGCCTGCAGGCGATAGCTGATGGCAAGACTCATTTCTTTGATAGCACTGAGGCAGCTGGTGACTGGCGGGACACAAGAAATTCTACGGGGGGCGCTCCCTCGTCGACGGACTCGAATGACGCCAGCCAAAGAGGTCCCAACGACCGGCATAGAACAAACAGACGGCACACAACGACCCGCCCACCCCAAGGACTTGCCCCTAACCCAGACCAGATGAGTCAAGGTCAACGAAATGCCCTCTAGGCTGTTGTGGAGATCAGTGGGAAACCAGGAGAAATATCCCCCACTCACACAACACCAGACGGCGACAGCGGATGATACTTTGAACTCACAGGAATCAGGAGGTGTCCTGGAGGTCACCCCTCAGACGACAGATGGCATAATATAGCCTACATATTCTACGTTTGTGGATCCTAACACGAACCATGGGACATGCAAGTATTCCGGGACCATGGTCCCACACTCGTCTGATGTTATTAATTCACTTTTGCACCAATAGGTCTTTACAGTTGGCGGATAGGAATGAACAGGAAACTGTGGTTCTAAATGTTATCACTCTAGGCCCTGGACCTAGGGGGTCTTCCATGCTTAGCATACTCTTGTTATTCATACAGTCATAATAGCCAGGAGATCTGTATAACTGGCGGGGAGGGGGAGCCTTCCTCATAGGGTGTTTCAGAACTTGTGGTAGTATCCTACCTGCGCGGGACACCCCATCTTTTAGACGAGATGTTGTTTTTTGGTATTTTTTGGATGAATGCATGTCTCATTCTCGCCCTTTTGGCATTGTATGTTTTAGTTCGATGTTGGGTTTTTGTCGGCCACGACCTGGATGATGTTCATCATGCATCACATATTCAATTAGCCCAAGATCACTTCTAATTCCTAGTACACATTCCACATGTTTGAATGGCCCCAGGCTCACGCGTGACATACGCAGCTATCCCTATATAATGCCATGGCCCCTGTCAAGATATGTACATAGCCCTTCCCGCAGATACCTTATTTATTCATATCTGAAATGCCATCACGTACAAATTGCTCTCCTCCAGGAGACTCATGTGTCAGGGACTGAGGTAAACCAATTGCCCAGGAGGTGGAGAGGGCAACACCATGCCATGGGGTACTCCGCATACGCCAGGTGGACATTAATTTGGGTAAGACCGAGCACCCCATTTCATATTGACGACTCTATCATTGACCCGGAAAGTCAATATGTCCTTAAGGGTAGACTGGACGGACAGCTAGTAATTATTGCCTCAATTTATGCACCTTACGTAGACCAGGCCTCTTTTTTCCATACCTTGTCGACTCAGCTAGCTGCTTGGCACAGGATCCCGATGTTTCTGAGGGGAGATTATAAGTGTGTCTTAGATGCATTATTAAACCACTCCTTCCCCCCTCTGCATGGGACACCCAAGACCGCTGCCATGAAGGCGCTGAAAGCTTGGGCGGCCCAATGTCACTTGGTAGATGCGTGTTGGCACAGGAACCCACAGGATAAAGTGTACTCCTACTCTGGTGCCCACCCGCTACATGTCCGGCTCAACCGGATATTGGTGGCCACTGATCTCCTACCAGTGGTCGTGGAGCCCTAGTATCTTGGGAGAACTCATTTTGATCACAATCCCCACACCTTGCAATGTGATTGGAATAGTGGTATGCCCACAATAACAAAATGGCGACTTCTACTGAACATGCTACTGGACGGGGTGTTCAGAGACGCACTAGGGCCAGCCATTACACAATATATTGAGGAAAATGAGGGTACCGCTTTATCACTGTTGGTGAAGTGGGACGCTTTCAAGATAGTAACCCGGGGACACTGCCTGGGTATGCAAGCCGGCCTGTGTAGACAGCTCAAAAAAGACCTCACCACTTTGGAGGGTGAGCTGGCATCTCAGGAGAGAATGGCAGTTGAGGACTCAAGCAGGCGACTTGTGCACAGCCAAAAGGAACACACTGCACTGTTGGAAAGGCTTAGGTTCTTGAATTATGCGGCACACTCAGCACGCACACACCACTGGGGGGATAAGGCGGACAGGCTTTTAGCATGGCTGATTAGACAAGAAGACACTACCTCACCCGTTACCTCGCTCTCGCTCCGTTCCGCACAGAAAACCATGATATATTCCCAACAGGATATACACCGGGAATTCGTATCCCACTATAATATTCTGTACAAGTCACACAGCATAGCCACATCTGAGGACAGAGGCAGATATTTAGGAGAAATTACCCTACCACAAATCACGCCCGAGCAAAGAACCAAATTAAATGAATCCCTTGTGTTAGAAGAAATCTGGGCGGGTATACACTCGCTGGCAATCGCACTCGCAGAAATCTCGGCGGGTATACACTCGGATGGCCTACAGGCAGAATTTTATAAAGCTTATGCGGATACCCTGGCACATCAATTATTAAAAGTGTACAAAACCGCGATAGCAGACTTCACTCTCTGAATCACAAAATTAAGCATTGCTAGTCCCCCTCCCTAAACCTGGCAGGAACCCGGAAATGCTGGGCCCATACAGACCGCTGGCATTACTCAATACGGATTATAAGGTTCTATCGTCCATTATAGCAGCCCGACTGGCTCAATTGGTTCGGACTTTGTTACATGTCAAGCAAAATGGTTTTTTACCCAATAGAAGCATGGCTTTAAACATTCAAAGCCTTTTCAGAGTTCAACGTTACGCAACTGACATATGGCTCGACCCGGTTGTTTAGTATTTGACCTCAAAAAGACCTTCGACTGCCTTGAGTGGCCATACCTCTTTCTGGTGTTGCAGAGGTATAGCCTGGGCGATCCCTTCCTGCATTTGGCCTGATTACTATATACGCAACCGTCCGTTAGATTACAGACTGGACGACTGTTCTCAGAAGGTATTCGGGTACACCAAGGCACCAGACAAGACTGCTCTTTGTCACCTCTCCTTTTCTCACTAGCTATGGAGCCGCAGGCGGCACGACTACGTAGAGAAGGAGCAGGCTGGGGCATCCAACTGGGGGATAACTTGCACGCAGTTTCTTTGTATGCAGACAATCTACTATTTACCTGAGGGACCTACATGATATCGTGGAAACTCTCTGCTCCTTCGCGGATGTCTCGGGTCTCCGGGTGAATTGGGCCAAGTCGGGATTGTACGCCTTCCGGCGCGGAATCCCTTACCCCACTGTTCATATGAATGGCTCCCCTCACCATTGCAACCGTCCACATTTCATTACCTCTGCATATTTATCTATAGGGACCCTAATGACATCCTGGAGGGTAACCTGACTAGAGCAATATCCCCCATCAAGGCACAGATCCAATTTTGGAAGACTCTCCCATTGAACGTAATGCGTAGAGTAGCACTCTCTAAGGCAGTGGTGTTGCCAAAACTAATATACTATTTTGCCAATCTCCTGCTCTATGTTCCGGTAGCAACTTTCCGTGAGCTAGAGCGACTGCTCCGCGAGTTCATCTGGAACAAGGGTCGACCCAGGATGGCGCTCCGGAAACTCTATGCCCCTACCAACAGAGGTGGACTGGCGGTACCCAATCTGGAGTTGTACTACCTGGTGGCGCAGCTACAGTATTTCACCCCATTGCTAGACCTCCACGCCCAACACAGACATGCCTTGCTCTGGCATATCGTTGCTATAAAAGGAGTTTGAAACTCACTAGGAGCATGGTCTCTTATGCCCTTTCAATACCACTTTTAGGGATGCCACGGGGCAGGACGAGTGTCACCGGGCGGACGCTGGCGTCCTGGCATGAGGCAGATTTGCACACCCTACGTGACCTTTACGTTGAGGGTGCTTTGATATCTTTTGAAAGTCTAACGGACAAATTTAATTTACCAGTAGGTAAATTTTTACTATACACCTCTCTTCTGAGATTGCTTACTGCAGCGTGGGGTGACGTCAGTGCCGAACTGGAAACACACCTACTATTACAATACCTGCACGTCATAGGTAGTGGGTCCCATACCAGTCACTGGCTGGCGAAAGCAATGCTGACGCATACTACACAACCACTGATGCAGCTTTGGGTAAAATGGGAAGCAGACAGAGGCCCCCCTTGGACAGACAGCGAATGGGCTCGGATATTAGGGCATACCTTTCCCCTGATAAAATAAATGAATACTTTCACATGAGTACATCAGCATGTCCCCGGTGTTTGCGAGTGAATGCGGATTTGCTGCATGTGCTGTGGTTCTGCGCTTCTCTATAAGCATATTGGCAGGAGGTCATCACAGCGCTTGTAACAAGTACTGAGAGGACACGACTGCAGACGTGGGAAGTGTGCATACTGGGCCTGTATCCTAGACCCAAGAAACAGAGTTGTATCTAGATTTACTGACCTGGGCCTAATTGTAGCTAAGAGACTAATCACTAAGCGCTGGAAACACGCCGATCCACCTGCAATGGCCAAATGGAGAACTCTCTTTTAGTATGGGTGCAGGTGGAAAGCACGTCGCAGCACAGGGAAGAAATAGAGGGATTACTTAAATACCCCATAGCCCAGCTACGAGATGCCATACTGGCAAGGAGGAAGGGTGCAGATGGGGAAGGAGAGTCCGACTCCTCCAAGGAGGCTAGAAGATCTGAGGGGTATGACCGGGGGAAAGTGGGTGCATCTGAGTTCTCCATGAGCCAAGGTAGCGATGACACAAACACTGACCCTGTCAATGACCATGCAAGCAGGAGACTCAACTAACTCAGTATGGCTACACAGAGGGCATACTTACTTTACACACTCTGGCTGGTGCGTGGAGATGTGACAACGATTTCTTTGTTTGTTTGGTTTTATGTTTAATTGTTATTTACGAAAATAACACATTATATCTGATTTTGCTGTAATTTAGAGCTTCACTGCAATGCTAAGTGCAATTATGGATGTATGAGGTTGCGACAGGATGAATCCTTTCCTCTGCTATGTACAGCCACTGGTACGTGGTCCCTTAGACAGCTGGTGCTTTGAACACAGACTCTGTGGTCTGGCCTTGGCCGCATGAACTTTATGCGTACTAAGGGTAAAAACTGTATCAGAGAACTCAGTTGGCAAATTATAATGTAGACACTAATTACCTGTCTATTGTATCATCAACGCAAAAGTAACCACCTGTGTTCCTCTCCCTTCCCTTTTCCAATGTTTTCAGGAGACAATATTTGACACTTTCCTGTCTGTGAGTTGGGTATACACAACCTTTCTTTCATGAGATCTGCTGGGGAATGTTGTTGGGTTTGCCTAAATTGGTATTACCCTTCCGCATTTATATTGCACTTCACATAATACAATGTTGAAGCATTGCCGAGCTTGGGGCTACCACCTCCGCGGTATAGTGAGTCAGTTCCAGTTGATCGGTCTTGTGGGGTTATCTCCTCTGAGGCTGGATGGGGTATCAGTGCCAAATGTTGATTCTTCATCTTCAATCAGAGCATTGGATGATGACGTTGATGCATTACCTTTCCTCTGAAAGCCTTAGTTTGTCTTTGGTGATTGTTTTGGATATTTTGCACCAGTAATCATTTTCTGTGCTTTCTCATCACTGCCTCCATTTTCAAGGGGTCTCGCTTTGGTAGGAGATCATGAATGCCATTGTTGGACTGCCACATTTGGTGACTATATATTGTTTTATCATCCCAATTCCCTTTTGCCGCACAATGGCACTTTGTCTTGTCTGATTCATTTGTTTCCCTTTTACATTGTGTGTTTCTGGGCCCTTGGTATTTCCCTTTACATTGCACCAGATGATATTTCTCGTGGTGGAGGTGTATTGATTGGCCCTCCCTAGCTAGCCGCCCTAGCTAGGTCTATAGAGATGACAATTCCAACATTTTATGTGGTTCTTTCTATGGACCATTTGTTTTGCTTCTCTGGCTGTTTTGCTTCTCTATCCCTTTTTTGTCCCCTCTCGATAAGGGAGAAACGGACTAATGAAGGATGGGAAGAAGTGCCCACATGCACAGGTGGAGACTCTAGGTTCCATGTGATACACTGGCTGTAGTACCTAAAATAATTATGGCCCAATTTTTGCCTGAACCTGTCCTGCCTGTAGGGGACTCCATCCGCCACTGTGCCTTGCGGCAATCGCCAGCTTGGTTTTGCGGCAGGAGGTGCTTAAATTCATCTAATAGATTCCGCAGCGCGGGACGTGTGCAGGTGTGCCCGGGCAAAGCCCAGGCCAAGGGCGGGCCCATCTGCACCCGTCAGCACCAGGAAGAGGTGGAGGTGGGGCCACATCCCTGACATCCGCCGGCTGGCAAGAGTCGCACCACCTCATGGTGACCTGGAGCTCCACCAAAGTTACTGATTTCCATCTTCAAGCAGCCCTCCACCTTAAAGGCTCTTAACACAGTGACTCTTAGGTCCCCACGAGGTACTTTAGCAGCTAACAGGGGTCTCCCCTTTACTGTGTGTTTGGTCACGGGGGTACCTACAAACGTGTTTTTTTAATTCACTTTGATTCTCGACTCCAGCTGTTTAATAGCCTCGTTGTTAACACAAGCCTTTTCCGGACTCCTAAACACTTGCTTAGTGCCAAAATCTATCCACACTAACTTGTGCTGCTGGGAGGATTGCATTAGGATTCACTAACTTATGGGGAAGAGGAAGGGTCACGATTAGGCTCAGGGAACGTCCTGCCCTAAAAAAAGGTACTGGTCTCACTTGCAATGATGCCATGGATAGGATTGAGTCTCTAATTTCAGAGTGTCACGAGATACCTTCCTCAGGGGAAATACAGTCTCCCACCCTTGATAGAAGTTCACTCAGCTCAGCCCCTTATCATGGTGTTCTGTCTATCCTCTCCCCTGTTCCCCTCCAGCCAAGAAATTGGCCAAGCGTATACCTCAAATGTTCAAGAAGGCTACTAAAAACAAAGAGAAAGATCACTGTTGTGGGCCTATGGTTTTAGAGCCCGAACTAGATCTCCCACCACTCCCAATTGAGTCACAGGGCCCCACAGTTGAGGTGCACGCTCTTCAAGTAGAATGCCACAATAGGTTTGAGATACTTGCTGTGGAGGAGGGTGGGGTTCCAGTAGGTGGGACTGTTATTGCAGGAGTTAGTGGTAATACCTATGCTGACGAATTGCAGGCAGGCTTTAAGAATTCTCATTGAGTCCCTAAAAGAAGAGGGCATCTCTCTGAGGCATGTTAATCTAAAGGAAATTATACAATGTGAGAAGAACACCCAAGTGAAGATTAGCTCATAGCCTCGGAGTAGTGTAGGGAGCTCTGCTGTCTCGTGCCCGGGTATCCCTGGTATTGATGAGACTTGAGTAAGTTCCAGAATCTTTGACTCTCCTCCTATCCCCATAAATCACCCCCCCCTGCCCCCGCTGGTGGCAGGGCCTCGCAAGCCACACATACTAACCCTAGTGCATTATCAAGGAACATACTTGTGGTAAGTTGTATTTAATGAATTGTATATAATTCCTCTGTACTTGTTATGTAAGGAGTTATGATGTGAGTGGAATTCTAGACTTCCAAAACTCTAGAATTCCTTTCCTGACTGAAATCATTACAAGCCTGTACTGTCTTGGGACCTATCGTGGGTCTCTGTATTTTGGAATAAATACCTTCTTATTTACTTGAAAGACTAAAAGACTTATCTTTATTGGAAGACCCTTACTACAATACTTCAGGGGGCCAAGGGGAGAGTAAGGGGGTCCCACCACCTGCTATGTACGACTCTGTGTACGGCTTTGGGGGAATACCCGGACAGGGGATTGTGAGAATGGTATCAGTAGTAGATCAGACTGCCAGGGAGGCAAAGCAGAAATCTATCTGGTAGAGGTACCCAAACCAGAAAGACAGAGGTATGAAAACTCTGATTCCCTCAAGAACAAAGTAATCCATTGGTTTAGGACTACTTGGGACTGTCTCTGAATTATAAGAGAGGATATTGAGTTTGTTGAAAGGTTAACACTCCTGGGGTTGCCTAAGGATGCGATTAGAGTCATCTCCTCCCGCTCGGCTCTAGTAGATGGCCTTATGTCAATTGACTCAAGCACAGTCCCCATTGTCAATTCTACGATTGCCTTAAGATACTGACCTCCCGAACAAATAGCCACACACCCCGCTACGGGGCTCTGCCACGGGGACTCCCCAGAAATCTCCTAAATTCCAGAAAGCAGAGATGACTACCCCAGTCACATGGAGTCACAACTCAAGACATTATTCCAGGTGTTGCCAGGCGTAAAGCGATTATGCATCAACTCGAGGCCTGCTCCCTAGCAGGGTTGGTCCCAAACCCAGTGGATAGCCACGAGCTATTTGAAAAGGGATCAAGGCAGGAAGGACCAGCGGACACATTTGTGTGGAATGCCAGGGAGGTCCCTGGTTTCTTTAATCCTGCCAGCAGTAACACTCTAACTTCATACAGACCCCTGAAGTTTTTGGTCTGGATTGTGGCCGGAATCACCAAATTGGTCATAGACCCAGACTGGTGATCCTTCGTGGACCAACACAATGTGGTCTTACTCCAAGAAACCTGGAGTCTAAATACTAATGGCTTGATGGCAAAAGGATTACACTGGACTTCACCGTTCAGCCTGAAGAATGGGTGTCCCACTTTGAACCCCTATATGCAGTGGGCAACACAGAGGTGGAAGACACCCTAGAAGGGAGGGGACCAGTTACACTCGGAGTGGAAGATGCTTTGGTCTTCTCTCTGGAAGAAACCCAAGAGGCAATTTACTTATGTGTCCCTGCCAGAGCTCCCGACCCAGACAGAATCCCAAATGACTTGTATAGGGAGGATGCAATTGTCTGGTGTTTGTATAATAATTTGTTAATGAATGCCATTGCATCGGGCATGGATATTCCATCATCATGGAAGCTAGCTGAATTAATACCCATCTATGGGTGATAAAGCTGTTGCAGCTAGCTATGGGCCCATAAGCCTTATTGACTCCCTCCAGAAAATCTTTTGTAAGCAGGTTCTGGCGCTGATACAGGACTGGATTCTGGATTTTTATATTCAAAGTGACTTCCAAGATGGCTTCTGTGCTAATATCAGCATGGTGGACCAGGTTTTCAGATACCTTTGCTTGTACTGGAACAAAGTGACTATTAAGGGAGGGAAACTATATGTGGCTTTTGACGATCTCCGGTTGGCGTTCAACCTGGTTCCTCTAGCCACTCTTCAGAGAGTGTTAGAAGAGATGGTCAACCCTCACATTCTCCTAGACATCTTAATTAGACTGCACACCTCAAACTTAGCCCAAGTGAGATGGGGCGCGAATAACCAGCAATCGAATGGGGTTTGAGGCACGGATGCTTGCTTGCCCCTACCCTTTTCCCACTTTTATAAATGGGGTAGTCGATTTCCTGGATAGAGGTGGGTGCGACGCCCTCGAAATAGGAGAAGGTACTGGTTCTCCTCTTTGCAGATGACACCCTTCTCATTTCGAAATCTCCCCAAGGTCTGGAGTCAAATGAAGCCAAAACCAAGTACATGGCCTTTGCCAAATGAAATGTAAACTTGTCCAGGAGACAGTTGTATGCAGGTGACACCATTTTGGAACAAGTACTAGCCTTTGACTACCTCAGTAACTGTTACTCCTAATCTAAACTGGGCACCCCACATTGGTAAAGCTAATTGGATACTAATTCAGAAGACAGACATCTTGAATAAAACGGTGTCCCGGTCAGTAGCCCCTGCACTAGACAACTACAATGCCAAATCGTTGGGAGGGGTACTCTTTGGAGCAGAATTGTGGGGTATCGGGAATACTAAATGCCTCACTGTAGTAGAAATAGCATTACTAAGATCCCTTTTAAATCTGCCACTAAGCACTCCCCTGACCATTTTCTGCCTGGATCTAGCCCAGAGAAAACTAGCCCACAAGCCTGACTATAAATTGCTAATGTTTTGTCACTGCTTGTGGTCCGTGGAAGAGTTAGCGCCATATCGAGCACCAGTGATTGGTCTTTTACATCATCCCCAGATAACCTCGATTTCCTGGTTCTCTTCCTTGAGAGGTCTACTACAGCAACTAGTTCTGGAGGCCTACTGGATTAACCCCGAAATCTTCGTCTACTACCAAAAGCTAGGGTCAAACTGATCTACTAGGAATCAACTGTGGAGAAGGAAACAGTGAATGAGGTGGGCACTTTGTCCAGGGTTTTACTGATTTTAAGCCCACCCCTAGACGAAATCGTTCCTCCCTTGGCTCGAAAAATATTCATACCATTTTGCTACAAGACATTAACAACCCAAGTGTTCTGCAACAAATGGAGTTTCCACTGAGACCTTTTTCCCATCTTGCAAAACCAGTGAGGAAACAATAGTTCACTTGCTATTTTCTTGCCCCATTACAAAAACTTGAGGGGCAAATGGATTTTACCATGGTGCAGATCGATTGGTCGTGGTCACTATCTGGAGGTGCTGAGAAATCTTTCCACGGACACTAGCAGGTTAACTGTCTTTTGCTTGGCTAAATATTGGCATGCACTCTGGATTATGCGCACCAAATATATATTATGAGGTGTTTTTTACTCTTTTTATTGTATATGCTGTATTTTATGACGATTGTAAATTGTATCCTACCATTCTTACGAGATGCTTTGTGCTTTTATTATCTAATGATTGAAATATAGTCATATGATGATGATGAGATTCGTTATGTCCTTCGACTGGGGATGTACCAAAGGACTAGGAGTAGCAATTGATGAACATTGATAGCATAGCGGACCCTGATGGTTTTATATGGCTATTTTAAGGTTTTTATTGTTATCGTTCTGTTTTGACTATAGAGAGATCTGTCCACCTTGGTGATAGTAATTCTGCACCTAGCCTACATCTGGTAGGTATTGTATTGTAGTGTAGTTCCTATCTTCCCAATAGGCTCTGCGCATTGGAATAATACCCACAGCAGTAAAGGCCTAGGCCAGACGTTAACTAGGTCTACTACTGTCGATACTAGACTTAAAGTTTTGGGTTTGCCAGCTTAGCTCAGAGTTCACTAGAAACTTTCTCGAATGTTCAAGGAGGAATTAACTTCCCTGATTAGACAAGAAGGGATTTAGTTTCTGACAACCATAGAACATGACAACTTTGCTCTCCCCTAATCAAGAGTCAATCTCGAGAGTCGTGTGAACAAAAGGCAAATTATTTTACTCAGTCAGTACGTGCATTCTTAGTCTCATCAGAATGTAGAGAAAAGGAAGAGACGGGCGTGTTCAATAAAAAGGTGTTATTTATTGATCAGTCTCTTTTCTCATACAAGAGAAATGGATCGATATTATTGCAATACTTATAGTTAAGTAAAGTGCATACATTAAAAGCAATAGTATAAAATAATACTGTAAAAACATTGATATGGTTTCTAAGCCATAAGATGTTTTAAAATGAATAAAATATATTACATACACATATACATTTGACTAAACGTACTCAACTGGTGTTTCTAGATACGCCTACCCCGTGTACCTGACCTAAGTCTAATACGTGGGCGGGAATAGAAAGTTACAGTTTAAGTTAAGTTTGTTTTTGCCAAGTGAATAACTAAAGAATTCTCTGTGAGGGGTTATTCAGTTCTGTACCTGGAATTTAGGATGAATGAGGAATGGTATCTCTCTCTCTGGTCTCGATATTCCAGGCTGCCTGCGAGGGCTGCCCAGAAACGCCGGTGCTGGATTCTCGGCAGGAGAAAGCAGCGCGTCTCTCAGCGCGTCAGAAAGGCGGGGCTGCTGCCAGCGGGGTCTGCTCTGCTCTTCGCTTCGGCAAGTATGGCTGCTCCGTCTCGTCACCACGCGTGTGTTTGCATATGGCAAGATCGGTAATATTTATACCTTTAAGGTGCCGAGATTGACGTAAGGATGGACATAGATACGTCAATAAAGATGTCATACGACTTGCTCGTTAAGAACATTCTTTTACTAAAGTTCTCGGTGAAATCAAAACAATGGCCGCAGGGTTTTGCCCAGGTTGTCATAGGTTTGATTTGTTATGAGAACTCCGTATGCCTTATCAGGGGCTGGAGGAATATCGCTTGTCTAATTAGATCGCAAGTGTTATGACCTAATCAGATAACACGTTCCTGTGCCGTAGTGTGACTGCGTCAGATAACGGTATCTGCATCCTGGGGGTTTTCTGCCTCATGGGCTGACTGCTAGTTAACTTGTTGGTTTGTTTGACTAGAATAGGGTCAGGAATAGGGGGATCGATTTAGAACCTATAGGAATACATGACACCCACTCCACGCTTACTATGGACATATTTACTAATCTAGGCATAGTATAACATAGTACAACATACTATAGAGTAGTGTGTATACCTTACCACCCCAAAATACATAAATGCATTTTGAAATTTTCAAATATACTGAAAAAAATTGCAGACATATATATATGGTATGCACTCAAGCTGTAGAATAATGCCAAAGTAATCGCATTTGTATACATTATTGCTTATTTGGTATATGAGAATTACACATGAAATGGTTTCTTACAGAAAAAAGTTTCGAGACCATTCCATCACAGAATAATATATCTTTATGAACATGCCAGCGGGCAGCTAATGTCTATAAGCTATCTAAAATTTAGAAACCTTAGTTCTCTAAGAATAGTTCTTACTTTAAGCAGAAGATAGTGTCCCGAAAAATATGCAAAAATATTTGGGGCTGCTGGAAAAACTGCTGTCCGTGAACTGGAGCGAAAATGTTCATGTGACTTTATTTTTAAAGTTGAAGGCCGAATTCAGGGAACGCCGTGTGCGAGCTTGCTCAAAAGTCTCTATTTCTGTTCGGGTGAGAACATCATATCATTTAGGCTTTCGAAAAAACTGTCAACAGCTTCCTGGGAAAGTTCCACTAACTCGGAAATCGGTGTAATCATGCATTCTTGCGCATGATTGTCTCCATTGACATTCTGATTTGCATTACTGACAGAAGGTCGTACCTGTTCGATGCTGCTTTCATCTTGAACTTCACTACCCATCAATCGTAGTGGTGAAGCTTCCACGAATGCCGTCATCAGGATTGGTAGCCTTTGAGGGCAGCACAAAGCATGAACCTTGATCGGGCTCAACAATGTTTCTGCATCCATCGGCGCATCCGATTGTAGCGTCAGACAGGTGTCTAACACGCATTCTTCTCCGCATAGCAGACACCTCAATACAGGTAAAACACATCTTTGCCACATTGGTCGAAATGATAGAAACCAAGTCATGTTCAGGTCTCTAAGCCGGGAGAGTCCCAGGATTTTTGATATCCGGTCCCGGTATCCAATGGCTAGGATTGTTTCTTCCCTTGTCGCAAGAGTTTTGTCTGTGACATGGGTTGCCATAACGAAAAATAAGGACTAAGAATAGGATTCCTGCAATTAGTCCCAGGATCAGGGGAAGTCCGCCAAAAATCGAATGGACGAAATCTGGAAAAATACCCAGTATGGCTTTGAATGGTGTTAATGCCATCGAAAATACTGTCTTAAATACCTTTGAGACCCCATTGGTATCAGAAATATTTAAGATTTCATTCAGGATTTCCGCGAAATGTACGGGGGAATTAGTTGATAATAATGTATGTATCTCTGCAGTCGTCCTTGCGACTTGTAGATCATACGTTTCTTTTGATGACGAGAGCCTGGTAGGCGTCTGAAGAAGGACTGTTTTCATTCTGCTTAAAGTATCTATTCGAATAGAAGTAATTTTCAAATCGGGCCATGCCCTTGCCTCCCTGTCTGGGAAGGAGCTGGGGAACAATGTGCGTCCACAGCACTTGACCTTCGCAGTAGTAGTTACTAGATAAGGAGTCCCGGGCATAAGACTACAACATCTGCGGTCTACAATAAGAATGTAACTCCCATTATAGAGTCTTTGAAAGAATGGTTCTATTTCTGTTGCAGGTGCGCCTTGCTGGTGACATGAAAGGTTGTATGAATTCCCTTCACAGGCTCCATGCAAACTAATTCCGTTACACAGAAGTGTGCCACTCAGTGACATCGCACAATTGTTGCCACTAAGAAACACTTTCTGTCCTTTATTACTGACACATGCATGTGAATAGGGCAGGTTCCATGTTGTTTTAAGGTACCCCTTTCCCAATTTCTCGTACATGCCAGCCTGTATATATTTTTGGCAGTATTGAAACCTGAAGGTTGAGATTGGAATATTTATTATCACATGTATTATCCATTCATTGACAGGTCGTTCTGACATTGTCATTGGTAATCTTTCTAGTTTTTCAATGCTCAAGATTGTATAATCAGCACCCTTTTGTGCCATACTGATTTGTCTATCAGTAAGGTTAAAGATTTGGAATAGTGACGTTGTGTTGATTAAACGCCAAGGCACATAGCCTGAACGCAGATTTTGTAACGTCCAGCCAAGCTGTACAATAGAACGCAATTGTGACTGACCGTGTTGTAGTAGCAGTAAGTCTTGCGATAATATATCGATTGCTGACGACACAATGCTGTCCAAAGAAAAAATTCTGGAGGACAGAGTCATTAACCCATTGTCCACTACAGAAAGTGATTTTTCCAAATTAATACGGTCAATTTCCCGTATTCTCTCTGCTGTTTCAATTTGAGTAACCTTCCAGGCCTCATTGTATGCTGCATATACAGAGGCTGCTATGAAACGCTTTTGACGCTGTTTGCGTGGTCCCAAAGTGAAATCACGCAAGTCAGCACCATCAGTAAGTAAAGTTAGGTGTTGCTTAATTTCTGCCAGTGTGGAAGTTTGTAGCCATTGAAGGCATAATTTGCCCACACTGTAGGTGGTTATTATCCCTGGGTGATGTCTTTGAGGATATCTAGGGTCTGGCCTGCTCATTTTGAACCCCTGTGTTTTGTTCAGGAATCTGTCTTGACAGTTATTAGTATCTGTGGGCCAGATCAACCACTGTTTCCAATCAGGATGTGTTCTGTTTTGGTTTAATATATGGTTTACGTCTATCTCTTCATCTGTATCAGAGTTATTGCTAAACATTATTGGCTTTGGAATAGACGGTTTATTTAAATCTTTGATTTTGGCTAAGCCAAGACAGGTGGTCTGTTGAACAGTGTCATTTAAAAATATCATTTGTTCTGGGATCATGCAGGCTCTAAACAAAGCTTCTATACCCTGTACTTGCCATTCTTTTGTACCCCAAACACTTTTCAATTCAACATTTTTGTCCCAATAATCAAATCCAAAAGTATTCATTTGTTCAAAAAATGAGTCTGAATATAACAATTTTGTGTTGGTTATCATGGTTTTGGTTCCTGTCTTGTTCGACAATTTAAAATAAAATGTTTCAGCATTACTTGTGTTAAAACCTGAAAAATATGAATATTTGTCGTAAACGGTTCTTGAGCTCCCTTTTGGAGGTGTTGCACAATGTTCCCATTGATTATAATTTAAAACGTTTCTAGGTTGTGCAGATCTATGTAAAAAGTGGTTACCATAGTGGTTATAGCAATACATACTGTCATAATTTGTAGAACCCTGCAAATAATCATGTTTGGTAAATTTAGCAGACATTACTAAGTCAGACATCATATTATTAATGCTTTCGAAGTCCCAATCATCAGCAAATGAGTTTGGTTTTGCAAAGTCACTCAATGAGATCTTAATTTGGTGTGGATATTTCAGGATCTCGACCGGACCATAAATTTCATAGTCAGTGTTGTCCCAGGCTACCCCACCCGGTATCGGATTGGCTGTGAAGTTGGCTGAAGAAAGTTCTCTTTTCTCGACGTGTGAGGATGTGTGTGGTTTGAGGATCAAGTTGATTTTCTGACTTGCTGTGTCCATTTTAGCATATTTTCCCTCAATGAAGCGTCCCAAAGTAAGTACCATGATGAGCCAAAGTATGAGGATAAATGCACCAAAACCCACCCAAAATTCAATCCATGGAGAAATCAGATATGTTTCTTTCAGTTGTTTCAAAAGTTCCTTAGCTTTATCTTTAAAGGTTTTTGATGATGGCTGTGTCTTTGATTCACTGAAGCCTTCAGAGGAATCATCGAAGTTAATGAAGTAGCCGGATGCAGTTCTGTCAATTGTTCCAATTGGTTCAGGATTTCTGTTTCTTGCATTTTCACTTGGTACTTCATTATAGATTGGTGTGTCTCTGCTAAATGTTTTTATTTGGGTATTCAGAGGTCTTAGTTCTATTGCATTGTTGCATAGTCCTTGTTGTTCTTCTGTAGGCGTGTCGAATGTGATGAGCCTCTTCGTTAGGACCTCTGTACTGGTAGCAAACCTTGGTGTTCTGCTACTTATTGGGAGTCCACTTGGCCTACTGTTTGTTATTGGCCACATGTTGTGGTTTTACCAGGTCGATGGATACAACTCGGTTCTCCTTTTTACCAGCAAGTGGCGGTAGTACAACTGATCTTGTCCCGTTGACAGACAAGACAGGAACTGCTTTTCTGTAAGAAGGCCCAAATTCCTTCTTTACCACGATCTTTTCCCTGACTAGATCCCCGACTTTTGGAATCCAGACAGGTCTTGCTGGGACAGGTGGTGGTTCTTCAGTGGTTGTTGGCTGTTGTTTCAACTTTATGTTGCTCAGGTCTTTTCTTGTTTTGTTTAAGTCCTGCAAAATAGCCAAACGGTCTTTGATATCAAAGGTTTTTTCTTTCACCACTGAAGTCTGACTATCAATGTCAGAGATCATCATCCTAGTTCCAAATAATAATTTGTACGCACTGAATCCCTTCAGAGAATTTCTTGGCAAGTTATTGAGACTACGTTGGACACTTATTAGATGTTTGACCCACCCAGCTCCCGAACCTAATACCTTTGCCGTTATAGATTGCTTTATGTCACGGTTTTTTCTTTCAACAATTCCGTTCCCCTCAGGGTGAAATGGACAAGAGTACCGCAATTGCACGCCCATGCTGACCATGGCCTCCTTATAAGCCCGAGAGCTAAAAGCAGGACCATTGTCCGAATGCAGCATGCCAATTGCGTATGTGCCGATAAAGACTCGCAAATCTTTTATAACAGTTCTGGCGTCAGCCGTTCGCTGGGGCCACATCCATATGAATCTCGTGCATGAATCCACTGCGACCAGGATATATTTATAGTTACCATCCCTTTGTAAGGGACCACAGTGGTCTAGGTAAACACAGGCTAATGGTTTATCCGAGATTAGAAGGGGCGTCTGAGCTGGACGTCTCACAGTTGATACTTTCATTTTTTGACATATCTCGCATTCTAGAACATAGTTCCTTGTTTGTCTTCTCATTTGTGGCCACCAGTATCTCTGTTTTAATAATGATACTGTGGCTGAGACGCCAGCATGTATAGAAGCAAGCCCTTCGTGTGTCGCTATTATTAGTCCTAACCTATGTTCCATGTTTGGAATTACCCTATCCCCCACTCCAGGGATTCGGGCAAAAGGAACATTGTTTGCATCAGTTATGTATGAGTATTTTACTGGAAAGCCTTTAGGGAGTGGTTCTATCGAATCCTTTTCTGAAGCGCTGACAGCTTGTAATATTTCGCTGTCTATTTTTGTTTTTGACCGGGTGACGGCAGCTGCGGAAGCCGTTTGCACAGCTGCCTTCGCGGCCTCATCAGCCAATGAATTCGCTGCAACGTGAACGCCATCACGTTGATGACTCAGTGTGTGTATCACGTGAGTCTTTGGTAGTTCTTTTTGTAAAAGAACTACTTGTTCCCAGAGCATTTTATGCTTGATTGTGCCACCTTTCGCATCCTTGAAACCATTCTGAAGCCAGATCTGCAAGTATTCATTGTAAGACTGAACGCAATAATACGAATCGCACACTATGAGTGTGGGGAATTCTCGATCGGTATTTTCAAGCGCCATCTTGAACGCCAGTAGTTCAGCTCGCTGAGCTGTACAATCTCCTAAAGATTGTGTTTTAGTGATTGCTGGTTTAAATTTTCCTTCGTGCCAGCGACCTTTAACGATCGCGCACGCAGCACTGTAAGCTTGCTTACCCCCCACTGCGGGTTGTGCTGATCCGTCTGTATATATTATACAGCCGTAGTGGTCTAGAGGCAGAATTTCGGTTGGCGGAGGACATTCAAATTCATATTGGAGAAATTCTTGTGTTTTTAAGTAAGGATCAAATTCGTACACCACGTCTGTTGCAGCAAGAGAATTAGCCCATTGTATCCATCTCGGATGGAGTGCTTTAGCATTTGGAATGCTTGCCTTTGTTACCGCCTCTAGGGCTGGTATTGGTGTCACGATTATTATTCGTTTACCTTGTGCCAGGGCTCGTTCTTTTGCTATAGCTGTCTGTGTTGCTGTAAGAATTTTTTCCGTTGGGCTAAATTTCATTTCAGCCTTAGTGTACAAGTGTGATTTGAATGCAATTGGTACCTTTTCCCCCTCATTAGAGGTCAGGTATGTGAATCCGCATCTCCCTGGGATGACTCGAATCACAAGATTGCGTGTGTTATCACGTGTTTCTAATTTTGTTTTAATTAGCATGTCTGTTTGTAAGGATCTCAGAATTTCTGTGTGTATTTGAGTCCAATTGGATCTTTTAAAATCTGGTTTGATTAGATCATAAAGGGGTTTGACCCTTTCTGCGTAATTTGCAATGTATGTTCTTCCGAAATTTAGGAAGCCTAGAATCGACTGTAGGTTTTTTAGTGTTCTAGGTGCTTGGAGTACGGCACATTTCTCTAGGAAATTGTCAGCCAGGCTTTTGCCTTCGCTTGATAATTCATATCCTAAGAACAGGACTGTCAGATGGGCAATTCTGGATTTTTTAAAGTTGAATTTGTAACCCTCTGCAGCGAACCCAAGTATTATGGTGTTCACTCTTTTCAAGTGAGTCTCCAAGTCATCATCTGTTAAGTAAATGTCATCGACATAAGATAATGCTTCATCATCATATAGTTGTAGTAATTCTGTTACTCTCGCTGAGAATACCCCCGGACAGTTCTTGTACCCCTGGGCTAACCGACAGAATTGTTTTTGAGTGCCATTTACTGAGAATGCAGTTAAATATCTGCTCTCTGGTGCTATGTTTTGACAAAAGAATCCATTAGAGATGTCTAAGGTTGTTTTGTATTTTTTGCGCACTATGTTATTCATTAGTGCAGCACTGTGTGAGTTTTGCACTGCAAAAGTTTTGCAACATGTGTTAAGGTGTCGGTAATCCAAAACTAGACGATATGGATTGTCTGGTTTGGAGACCGGAAACAAAGGATTGTTCATTTGTGAGGTGCAAGTTTCAATCACCCCCTGGTATTCTAGCTGATCTAGTATTTCATTTACCTGTTTTTTAGCTTCTTGCTTAATTGGGTACTGCCTTTGTGCAGTAGGTTGTGATTTTAGCTGGATTTTGTGAGGAGGAGAATCCTCATCCCATCCTACATGATTTTTATATAAAGCAGGTGCTAGAGCCACTGCCCACTTTCTAGCAAGTGTGTATTTTTTATGAATTGGAATTTGATTTGAGAAGGCAGGCATAATTACTTCTTCGCCATGAGGGCACTCCCTGACAAACTCTGGTGGCCAGTCTTTTTCAGCTAGAAGGATGTCATAACCCTTGGAGAGGTTATCCCAAAATAGTCCCCTTATTTTCCTAGTCTTATCTCCCTCTATACGTAATGTTATCTCGTATATCTTGTGAGGTTTGCTAACCCTGGTGTCTGCAGTTTCCACTTGAAGATATTCATTCGTGTCCACTGTCTCTAGATGATTCATAAGGACTTTGCGAGCTATGCTCACTTCTGCTGCGCTGTCTAGCATTGTCTGAGCCCACTCTCCGTTTTTCAGTTGTGTCCTCAGTATTCTCGGCATTGTTAACTACCTTGATACTGGCTACCTTCTTTTTTGGAAATTGTAATTTCTTTTTTAGTTGAGCAGGTTCCTTGTCTTTGGACTTGGCGTGCTCTTCTCTTTGTTCTGATTGTCCTCTTCTTTCCGATTTCTGCGAGGAAGTCTGAAAAGATTGAGAGGGACGCGTATCAATGTCTTGATATCTATCAGGTTTTTTTATATTATCCCTATTTCTAAGGTTATATCTTTTCCCAGAGGGGTCACTCTGGGGTGACCTGTGTCTTTGGTTCGGAGATTTCTCTCTTCGCCTAGGAGACCTTCCTCTGGACTGGAATTACTTTTCTTTAGGATTGGATTGTTTGTTTCCATCCCAGTTCTTTTTTGGTGAATTATTATTAAAAATTATTTTTCTGGACTTTCAGTCAGTTGCGGTTTTACTGGTATTCCACCTAAACTATCTCTACCTAGTTCCTCATAGGATTTTTCTATGATTCTGGCAATTTCAGCTGGTTGGTCTGCTATATCTGTCTCTTTTAACCTCTGGCGGATCGCCACGTTGGCTGCTTCACCTTTTATGTTGGCTAATAATATAGCCGAGACCTGCTTGAAGTCTTTCAGTAATTTCATACCAAGAGTTAAAGCAGGTTCTGGACCGTATTCGTCTTGAATTTGTTTTAGCACATCTGGTATCACCGAAATGGATGGAACACCGTGCGTTTTTGTGTAGATGGAAGCAAAGACTGTACCCCAAGTGTCACAGTCCTCTATGTGTGGTGCGATTCCCATTGGGAGACAGATAGTCAGAATCCTGTGTTTTTCTAGCGGGGTGGTGTCAGGAAACACCGCCTCTATTTGGGTAATTTTCTGTGCCAACCAGAATGGTATTTGTTCCCGTTTAGCCGGTACTTTACCTAGGCAGGATTGGATGTTCTGTGGTGTAATTTTATTTGTGTTCCCCTGGTGAGGGGTCAGCTGTGGAAGTTTAATCGCTGGCTGAATTGTTGAAGTCCGCATCACATACTGAACTAATTGTCTATGAATTTTTATTAATTGTTTTAGCTGTGTTAACAGCTCTGCTGCAGACATCCCATTGATGTCTGGATGTGGTGTGTATCCGGCTAGGACCGGCCACGTTGCTCCTGGTCTACCTAAAGGACCGAGCCTGGTGATGTGATTATTATGTTTTAGGGCGCCATCAAATAAGAGCAAATGCTCTTGGAATTTGAGTGGTACTTCCACCTCCTCGAAAGGAGTGTACTCATTAGGAGGTTCCTCTATTTTGTAATAGTGGAAGTACTTTGTTACAGCATTTGCTGCTGGAAAATGTATCCATGAATAATATACCTCTGTCTGCCGATATTCGTGTGCCTCAATTACGAATATGACTGTGCCACCTCTAGGTGTCAGTCCATTTTCTATAAGTTTCAAGGTTATAGATTTTCTTTTAATGACCGGGATGAGTATTATATCCGGGTCTGCATTTTATAGTGCAGTATCAGCTTCTGCTATGTCAGCTGCTAATCTAACTGCCTCTCTTTCTTCATCACTGTCTGCCATTTTACCGACAGGATGGTTATTTTGTTTGTTTGCAGATCAGGTTTCTTATGGAAACAAAGATTAGATGCACAATATTTTGGAACTGTTTATCCTTCAACGTTGACTATACCAAGAACCATACATAGGAGTTCCCTCCTGCGAGGTCTGGCGGATATAACCTTTCACCCACTCCAGACGTCTTTGGAGTATTTGGGAAAAGGGGTCTGAGTGAGAAAGCACGACTGAGTTACTCTAAATGTCTTACGTTAGTTTTATCGCCCTTTCCAAACGCGTTGGGCGCCATGTAGTGTAGTTCCTATCTTCCCAATAGGCTCTGCGCATTGGAATAATACCTACAGCAGTAAAGGCCTAGGCCAGACGTTAACTAGGTCTACTACTGTCGATACTAGACTTAAAGTTTTGGGTTTGCCAGCTTAGCTCAGAGTTCACTAGAAACTTTCTCGAATGTTCAAGGAGGAATTAACTTCCCTGATTAGACAAGAAGGGATTTAGTTTCTGACAACCATAGAACATGACAACTTTGCTCTCCCCTAATCAAGAGTCAATCTCGAGAGTCGTGTGAACAAAAGGCAAATTATTTTACTCAGTCAGTACGTGCATTCTTAGTCTCATCAGAATGTAGAGAAAAGGAAGAGACGGGCGTGTTCAATAAAAAGGTGTTATTTATTGATCAGTCTCTTTTCTCATACAAGAGAAATGGATCGATATTATTGCAATACTTATAGTTAAGTAAAGTGCATACATTAAAAGCAATAGTATAAAATAATACTGTAAAAACATTGATATGGTTTCTAAGCCATAAGATGTTTTAAAATGAATAAAATATATTACATACACATATACATTTGACTAAACGTACTCAACTGGTGTTTCTAGATACGCCTACCCCGTGTACCTGACCTAAGTCTAATACGTGGGCGGGAATAGAAAGTTACAGTTTAAGTTAAGTTTGTTTTTGCCAAGTGAATAACTAAAGAATTCTCTGTGAGGGGTTATTCAGTTCTGTACCTGGAATTTAGGATGAATGAGGAATGGTATCTCTCTCTCTGGTCTCGATATTCCAGGCTGCCTGCGAGGGCTGCCCAGAAACGCCGGTGCTGGATTCTCGGCAGGAGAAAGCAGCGCGTCTCTCAGCGCGTCAGAAAGGCGGGGCTGCTGCCAGCGGGGTCTGCTCTGCTCTTCGCTTCGGCAAGTATGGCTGCTCCGTCTCGTCACCACGCGTGTGTTTGCATATGGCAAGATCGGTAATATTTATACCTTTAAGGTGCCGAGATTGACGTAAGGATGGACATAGATACGTCAATAAAGATGTCATACGACTTGCTCGTTAGCACATTCTTTTACTAAAGTTCTCGGTGAAATCAAAACAATGGCTGCAGGGTTTTGCCCAGGTTGTCATAGGTTTGATTTGTTATGAGAACTCCGTATGCCTTATCAGGGGCTGGAGGACTATCGCTTGTCTAATTAGATCGCAAGTGTTATGACCTAATCAGATAACACGTTCCTGTGCCGTAGTGTGACTGCGTCAGATAACGGTATCTGCATCATGGGGGTTTTCTGCCTCATGGGCTGACTGCTAGTTAACTTGTTGGTTTGTTTGACTAGAATAGGGTCAGGAATAGGGGGATCGATTCAGAACCTATAGGAATACATGACAGTGTATTGTATGTTCTATTAAATTTATGTATTTTTACTCGTGCTATGTTGCACATTCCACCTTTATGGGCATATGACCGAAAATAAAGGCTTTGATGATGGTGAATAATTATGGCTAGTTGTAGTTTAATCCAATCGCTCGCTAACTGCAAGAGCAACAGATGGCCAGAAAGTAATTTGTCCCATCAATGCACAACTGTATGCAGGAGTGCACCATAGTACAAAGTTCCGAATGGAGGGCAGACAGCAAACTCAAGCATAAACAGAAGCACAAAAATATAACAGATACAATTAGCTTTTGGCGGGACAAGCATAAGGGGCAGGCAGAGAGCACGTTAAGCACCTGCTGGAAAAGTGCATAACAGGTGCTCAGTTTTGCAGCGATGCTTGGCATTTAGTAGGCCTGGCTTGGGGTTCAGGGAGTTCGGAGCCCAAGGGAGCCCCAAGTCAATCTGTTGGGAATGTTCGCCCTAACGACCCTACTGCTACTTGACTCTTGACCCTGTGAGCAGGCAGGTCGCTCCCTCTACCACCGCGCAGACCCCCTGTGTGCCACTGCTGCTGCCCGTGTCATCTGCTGCCTCACCGCTGACTGGTCAACTACGTGCTGACCGCGTCCCTGGTGAATGGTTTCTCCGTTTTTTGCTTCCGTGTTTTTGCCTCCCAATCTTTTGTACTGTGCCCGTTGTTGTATATTTTGACCCTTGGTTTCTTTTTCTGTGCCCGCTGTGCCTGTCTCTCCCTCCCTGCCCCCTCTTGCCTTCTGTACCACTGGTTTCCCGCCGCTCACGTCCCTCGCGGCCCCGCCCCCTGGCTACCCATTGGCCACCCCGCTCCCGCCTCCCAGCTGCTCCTCCCTCCCTCTCCCCCTCTTATGTAGGCCGCACGGTGGTGAGAGGAGCGACCCTTGACCCTGTGAGCTGGCAGGTCGCTCCCTCTGCCACCGCGCAGACCCCCTGTGTGCCACTGCTGCTGCCCGTGTCATCTGCTGCCTCACCGCTGACTGGTCACCCCGAAACGCACCCAAGGACCCTTCACCTGCCGCAACTTCAGCTACACCAGCATCCTGCCCGCCAAAATACCTGCCAAAGAACCCAACCACCTCCACTGCATTCTCCTCAACACCCGCTCCGCCCGCAAGCGCACCATCGAACTCTGGGACCTCCTAGACTCCACCGCCCCCAACGTCACCTTCCTGACAGAGACCTGGCTGAACGCCCAACGCACCAGACATCGCCATAGCCATCCCACAGGGCTACAAGATCTCCCGCAAAGACCGCGACAACGGAGTAGGAGGGGGAATCGCGATTGTCCACAAAGACTCCATCAGAATCTCAACTAACACCGACGACACCCACACCACCGCCGAGCACATGCACTTCCAGATTCACACCAACTCCAACACCACCCTCAGAGGAACACTCGTGACGACTCCCACCCACGCCGCCGGACAAACACTGGACCCCATCTTCTCCGCAAGCCCCCACATCTCCTTCAACTGCACCACCGAACCCCACTGGACTGACCACAGATGCGTCCACTTCACCTTCAGAAAACTCACCACACACCACCGCACCCAACAGCTGCCGCGCCGCTGCTGGGGCAAGGTCACTGAGGACCAACTGACGACCACCCTCGCCCGGAGACCACCCACGACCCCACTGACCCACACACCGCCGCAACCGACCTCACACAGTGGATCAGCGACTGCGCCAACACCCTCGCCCCTCTCAAGACCTCCACAACCAACCACACCAACAAGAAAGCCGCATGGTTCACCGAAGACCTCCGGACCTCCAAGCACACCTGCCGGAAGCTGGAGAAGAAATGGCTCCACGACCGTACACCAGACAGCCACACAGCCCTCGAGCGCCACTCGCAAACACCACCAACTCATCAGGTCCGCCAAGAGGACCGCCTTCAAGGACCGACTCGACAATAAAGCACACAACACCAAAGAGCTCTTCAGCATCGTGAAAGAACTCTCCAACCCCAGCTCCAACACCAACGACATCCCACCATCGCAAGACCGGTGCGACTCCCTGGCCACCTTTTTTCACCGCAAGATCACTGACATCGATGAAAGCTTCAACTCCGACCCCCCCACACTCACCACCGAGCCCACCACCCGTGCGATTATCACCCGTATCAACCGCCTGACCACCTGGTCCAGCATCAGCGATGAAGACACCATCAAAACCATGAACTCCATCCACTCCGGATCCCCATCGGACCCCTGCCCTCACCACGTCTTCAACAAGGCCAGCGCTACCATCGCACCCCACCTGCGGAAAACCATCAACTGCTCCTTCGAGACAGCCACCTACCCGGAAATCTGGAAGAATGCTGAGATCAACGCCCTTCTGAAGAAACCCAAGGCGGACCCCAAGGACCTCAAGAACTTCCGGCCCATCTCCCTGCTCCCGTTCCCGGTGAAAGTAACAGAGAAGATCGTCAACATTAAGCTAACCTGCTACCGTGAAGACAACAGTATCTTGGACCCCTCCCAATCCGGCTTTCGCAGCAACCACAGCACCGAGACCGCCCTCATCGCCCCCACTGACGACATCAGGACCCTGATGGACAAAGGAGAGACAGCTGCCCTCATCCTACTGGACCTATCAGCAGCCTTTGACAAAGTCTGCCACCGCACCCTATCATCACGCCTCCAGGATGCCGGCATTCAAGAGAAGGCCCTGGCCTGGACCACATCCTTCCTCTCCGGAAGAACCCAGAGCATCCGCCTCCCACCCTTCCGCTCAAAAACCACCTAGATCATCTGCGGCGTTCCACAGGGATCCTCCCTCAGCCCAACACTGTTCAATATCTACATGGCTCCTCTCGCCCACGACGCATGGCAACATAATCTCAACATCATCTCCTACGCCGACGACACCCAGCTGATCATTTCCCTCACCGAATACCCCCACACTGCCAAAGCTAACCTCTACAAAGGAATGAGGGCCCTAGCCGACTGGAGGAAGGACAGCAGAATGAAGCTGAACTCAGACAAGACTGAGGACCTCATCCTCGGATCCGCCCCATCGGCCTGGGATGACTCCTGGTGGCCCACCTCACTAGGCACAGCCCGGAACCCACGGACCACGCACGCAACCTGGGGGTCATCCTCGACTCCATCCTCTCCATGACCAGGCAAGTCAACGCCGTATCCGCGTCCTGTTTCAACACCCTCCGAATGCTCCGCAGAATCTTCAAATGGATCCCTATCGACACGAGATAGACCCTCACCCAGGCCCTCGTCACCAGCCGACTCGACTACGGGAATGCCCTCTACTCAGGAACTACTAACAAGCTCCTGAAACGACTACAACGAGTCCAGAACGCCTCAGCTCGTCTGATCCTCGATGTCCCCTGTCGCAGCCACATCACACCCCACCTGAGAGGCCTGCACTGGCTCCCCGTCAACAAGAGGATCACCTTCAAGCTCCTCATCCACGCACACAAAGCACTCCACAACACCGGAACTACCTACCTCAACAGCCGAATCAGCTTCCACACCACCTCCGGATGCCTCCGCTCAGCCAAACTCGCCCTCGCTACAGTCCCTCGCATCCGGAAAACACCAGCCGGCGGAAGATCCTTCTCCTTCCTCGCCGCCAAGACCTGAAACACCCTCCCAACCACCCTACGACAGACTCAGGACCTACTGGCCTTCAGAAGACTCCTCAAGACCTGGCTCTTCGATCAGTAGCAGCACCCCCACCCCCTAGCGCCTTGAGACCTAACGGGTATGTAGCGCGCTTTAGAAATGTAATGATTGATTGATTGATTGATTGACTACTAGCAGCTTCTTGGCTGCTGGATGCCTGGCTGACAGACTCCCGTAAAGAATTCACTATTCCAAGCCTCTACTTTCTCTCTAAACCTCCTTTCCAGTGGTAAGTCAATCTAGCTAAATACTACTACCAATTTAATGACATGAATTAACATAACAACACAACAAAACATAACATAAGAATACATAGCATAACATAACATACCGTATCTTCGTATATTGAAATACAACATAGTATAACTTACCATAACATAACACAACCTACCATGACATCACATGACATAGCATAATCTATTGAAATATAGAATACAATTACGTAACATAAACATAACAAGACAACATAACGTAACTTAAAACACTGGACATATTGAAATACAGCATAGCATAACATATCATAACATAACACAACCTATCATGACATAACATAACAACATAATGTATATAGCACACCAAAGAATGGCATAGCGGTATTATATAGCACAACACACCAAGCCATACCACAATATAATAGCATAACATCGTCATTTATTTAGTTAATCGCATTTGTTTGTTTCAATGGGCCTTGAAGTGACCGGGAGGAGACGTGTGGCACTGTGCAAAAGAAAGCAAATAAAGCACTACATAAAACGCGTGCCAATCACTGGGAGGTCTTGGAAACTCTACGGTTTTATGGATCAAGTTGCAAACATTCTCACATACTGCTTTTTCAGTTAAATATTTGCAACATTTATGCGTCAAAGAAGGCACATGTCACGTTGAGGACTTGTAGACTTTTGTTGTAGTGACAAGAAATAGCGTCATGAATTATACTTTCTCTACTCTTAAGCATCGACTTTACAGTCTCGAGAGCTAAACAACTTCTCTTCGATGACTCAGAGGGTATTGAAGTTTTATCTCTCCTGAAAGCGGATTTTATGGACTATTCTCACGCATTTATCTGACTTTTTTCTGTTTTAGGGAATGAAGGAACACAGGCGCCTGTTCCTATTTGGCCATAAAGGACGATTGACATGGAAAGATTACCACTGACTCAGAACACAGTTTTTCCTATCAAAACCATTCATAACCCTGGACTTCACACTGATTCAGCTAAATCTTTTTTCCAATAGATTAAATTAAGCTCCTAAGCATTACACAGCATGCAGAATGTGTTTTCCAGCAAAGCTCCTTATGCTACACAGCATGCCTCAAAGCACGAAAAAGAAATCCTAAACCGTAGGCCTTTTCCGATGTTATTGTTATTTTCGCATGCAAAGGTCTACAATTGTTCTCCTGATAATCTGTTCTGCCTGTTTATGTACATCATGAGCGAGTCATTGCAAAGTGGACGTGCAGCTGCTTAATAAAAGCATAAGTGAAACAAACAGATCTTCAAGTGTACAATAACATTGCTACAATTACATTTATAAAATGCTTTGTGTAAGAAATACAAAGCACATTTTCTACATTGTGTTTTCGCCGTTTATTGGCATCTGCGTACTGAGAACACTTAGAGCACAATCAATGCATTATTTTCATCATTTCGGTGTGTAATTCATCGGAATTGCAATCATTTCCTTTATCCGAAGCATGTAGTTGGGGCAAAGCAGAGAGTGATGCGGAGCGATTATGGTGAAATCAGTAGACCTTGGTTGTGGGCCCAGTGTCCTCATTCTAGCTCTGATTACGAGTACCCCGTATGAAGATGAGATATTTAACTTGCCCAGGCTGTGGTATGTACATGGTGTGGCAAAATACCTATTTTTCAAAGTTTTCGCTTGGAGAATGGGGCAAAAGATGCACTTTTATCCCTTACTCGAATAAATATGGCATGTATGATTATTTAACAAGGTTTTTATGTTGATGTTGAAAATTGAGGTGGTTGGGTAATGACCTCAAAACTCAGGATCCTGATTTGTGCAACAAGAGGATTTATTGCACAGAACAGACATTGTTAGCGCACTTGTGATCAGGACCTCTCTTGATTCCAGATCCATTGTCTTCTGAAATTCAGATCCTGAACTCGCCAAATAGAGTCAACTTATCCTTTTGTAATGCAAGATGATCTTCACACATCAGAGGCTGACATGCACACTTTTTATACTTGCAAGAAAAAACGCTACTGACTACCTGAGCCTGCTTGTTCAACAATAAATAACTCACTGAAAATCACAGATCCAGACACCTGGCAAGGCTGAACGCTACAGAGTTTTAGATAGGAACAGCACTCGAGCAGTTGAAAGAGGTGGGGAGCACAGAGAAAATGAATTTTAACGAAAAGTACATTGAAAGTACCAGAACACCTCTGCAATACAAATTCCATTTTGAAGCACAGCATAGCTGCAAAATGGAATTTGTAATGCAGAGGTGATCGGGCACAGTCTATTTAAAGAGCATTTACCGTCCCTTAAAAGCGTGGAGTGCTGCAATAAATAAACTTTATCTTCCTTTATTGCAGTCTACCCGACGCGTCTCTATGTCTGGCTGTTAAAAGGTGAAAGCTGGTTCCAGAGAAAAAAACCTGAAGCTTCCAAGCCAATCTAAAAATTGCTATCATGCTGTCTATAATACTAAACAGCATAAGAGCAGTGCCAGGATTGGCTGGGTCAGGCAAGCACAGCGCTCCATGGGAGACCAACGGGGCAGTGTCTCTTCCATTCCATCTCCCTCATAACATTGGTTTTGGTAGCCTTAACTGCACTTGTTAGGCTGGACATGGTAAAAACCCCTGCCAATCTGACATGTGCAGTCCAGTTTCCATAACAGAAGCTGGTCACGGTCAAAATTGGAGAGCGCTGTAAACCAGGCCCCCTAATGAGAATATGAGTGACAGAAGAGGTACATTTTAGTTTAATGAGTCTCTCGGCCTGTGGGTGTCAATGCCCTCATGCTCCAATAGAGGAACCGCCCCTGCACTCAAGCTGAATGTCTAGTCACAGGGAACAGCCCAAACACTGGCAATTGATGGTCAGATATAGGATCAGTGACCAGAGAGAAAAGGTTGTATCAACTTTGTATCACTGTGACCCCTCTGCAGGTGGAAAACAATGTTCTAAATCAAGCAATCAATCAATTAATCAGTATTTATATAGTACTGTTAGTCACCGTGAGGGTATCCAGGCACTAGGTAGAAGGGCTTAGTCAAAAAGCCAGGTGTTGTGTCTCTTCCTACATTCTTCCAGTGCAGGAGATGTCCGGAAATGAAGCGAAGGCTGTCCCAGGACTTGGTGGTGAGGTAAGGGAAGGAATTGCCTCCACTGTGGCTTGAGCAAATGTGCGTTGTCTGTGCGAGGCGGAAGTGGTGGGGCACAGGACTGTGGATGGTTACTGTATGTTCAGGCAGTGGTTGATGTATGCTGGTCCTAGGTTGTGGAAGGTTTTGTAGGCGTATGTCAATATCTTGAATTGGCATCTCTTCTGGACGGGTAGCCAGTCGAGGTTCCTAAGGTGTTGGGTGATGTGGGTCCATTTGGGCAGGTTGAGAATTACTCTGGCCTCTGAGTTCTGTGTCGTCTGTAATCTGTTGAGGAATTCAGTAGTGGTTCCTGCATACAGTGCATTGCTGTAGTCAAGCCGGCTGGTGACTAGGGCTTGAGTGATGGTTTTCCTTGTGCCGATGGGGAGCCATCTGAAGAGTAATTGGAACATGCAGAGAGTGTGGAAGCAGGCAGAGGAGACTGCGTTGATCTTTTGCATCAAGGTAAGAATGCTGCCCAGAATGATGCTGAGGTTGTGGGCGTTGTCTGTCAATGTGGGTGTGTGTATAAGTCTGAGTTCAGCGGGCCACCAGGTGTTATTCCAAGGGTAGGAGTTGCTGCTGTACAGCAGCATTTCAGTCTTGTCAGTGTTGGGCTTCAGACAGTTGGTCTTTATCCAGTCGGCAATGTTCTTCATGCAGTTGAATAGTGGTCTTCATTATGGTGGGGTCTGCTGAGAGCGAGAGGGTGAGCTGTGTGTCATCAGCTTAAGATATGAGGTTGAGGTCCTGCGTTCTGATTATGTCAGCTAGAGGTTTCATGTAGGTGGTGAAGATGGTGGGTCTGAGATACGAACCTTGAGGGATGTCACAGATGCTGCTCTTGGGTTCTGAGGAGAAGGGAGGTAAGCAGTTCCTTAACAACGTGATCCATCTGAGAGCATCTTCCTGGATCCCATTGTAGTGCAGTTTCTTGATGGGTGTGTGGTGGGATACAGTGTCAAAAGCTGCAAAGATGTCAAGGAGGATCAGGGCTGCCGATTCTCCTCTGTTGAGGAGGGTGCAGATGTCACCACTTGTGGCGATCTAGGTGGTCTCAGTGCTGTGGTTTACACAGAAACCAGATTGGATGGGGTCAAAAAGGTTGTTCTCTCCAGGTATTCAGTCAGCTGCTGGATGATGGCCTTTTTTGAGGACTGCTGCAAAGTCATCCTGTGCCATGGGCACCCCATTTTTCTGACTGGTACTGGTGGTAACTGACTCTAACAGTCCCTGGGCTCTGCCTAACCAGGCCCAGGGAGAGTGCTATGCTGAAAACACACTTAGAATACAATGAAAATACCTACATACACTAGGGTACCCTATGGGGCAGGGTACACTAATGATTGGCATAACCTCCTTTATAAGGCCCTAGTACATCCTAGGGCAGGGGGGTTAAAACTATCTTTAAGTCCCTACTATATAATAGGGCAAGGCAGTTTAGAGGCCAGCAGCCCCGTCTGTACTTGCACAAGTTAGGGAACCCTCACCGAATTTGGCCTGGTAAAGAGCATCGAGGGACCCCGGGAGAAAAAGCTCCGTAAATGTTTCTACATCCGAAGGTAGAAATGGTGACCAGGACAACAGTAAGAGTCAAGCCGGCCACCTTCAACTGCACGCCGGCCTTTATCCTTGGTTCATCCTGCTGGAACGCTCTGGAGGTCTGACTTTCAAAAGTTTGACTGGGAGCTCGTCAAAAGGCAAGCCGGCAAACCCTCACCCACTTCGTGGAGCGCTTTGAGGGACCCTGAGAGAAAAAGCTCCTGAAAAGTTTCTAATTCAGAAGGTAAAAACTTTGACTGAGGCCTGTGGTGAGGGGTAGCCACACATGGCTCTATTGGGGTCGGCCTGAAACTTTGACTATGTCCTGGTCTAGCATGACCCGATGTCCCAATAGGTGCTAAAGGTGCCTTTGTGCTATATAGTGCGCAATCTTTAAAAATCCTTACCTTTGGTCCCCTACATTGGATTTTTTTTGTTTTAGTGTCATTTTAAAGATACAAATATTTTCTATTTTTATAAATTGGTGTTCTATTTTCATTGTGTGTTGTATCTTAATGATTTACTGAATTTGTGTTTTTAAATTCTTCGCATACCTGTCTCTGATGTTAAGCCTGCCTGCCAGGGGTTGAGCATGGTAATCATTTTTTTAGACCTATTCTGAGCCCTTGACTAAGTTAGTGGCCTTATTGCCAGTAGTAGATATATTGTTACCACTACTAATAATCCACTTTTCGGTGGTGTTGGGCTAGGTGGTGTTGAGGGCATCTATTCATTGGGTCTGTGTCACGTTGGTCCAGCTGCAGAAGGAGGTGTTGGGGGAGCTGGTGGTTGTGCATGGTGATCCTGCGATAGTGCAGTGGACAATGGAGTGGTTGGTCCAGGTGAGTTCTGTGGCATGGCTATATTTGACTCTTTCACTGACTGTAAAAATCCAGTAAATACTATTGATGATATGCCTCCTGCTTTCCCGTGCTGCTTGCTCTGACTGCTGTTGATAAGCTTGACCAAGGCACACTCTTAATTCTATATTCCTACCTGGGTGTGATAAGTAAATTACTGTAGTGATTTTATAGTTTTTAGCTGGATGCCCTCAACACACCTGACAAGTAGATCAAAGCCTCCTTCTCTTCTAAGTGGTGTTGAGAACGACTGTATCCCAGTTCATCTATGATCTTTTTTTGGAATTGCTGTAAAATACAGTTGCAAAACTTGTGGTTCATCCATATATAACATGCCAAATACTGAAAGGGTGGAGGTGTCGGAAGTGAAACACCAGCGAGAAAACCTGCATAACGAACAAGGGGTTAGTGCAACTTTAAGGTTCAAGCACACTATGATGACCGACTTTCATAAGCAGCCATAATATAAACAAACATTATTCTGACAACTAAATATAAAAAGTTTTCTGCATTAAAGAAAATACAAAAAAGGATTGATTTGTATAAACCATTTTTGCACGAGATGAATATTGAATGTATGACGATTAAGAATATGTCTTAGATGTAAAATAATCCCTCTTACATTTGAATAGCAGCACTCTGTAGTAGGGGGAATGATACACCAAGGCTCCAATAGCAGAGTTTTAGGGGCATATTACCAAGCAATAGCGATAATTATCGCTATTGCTTGGTTAGAATACAAAATGTTACCGCAAAGCTGCGGCGATTTTTACCGCAGATAAACCTTGGTATTACCAAGGTTTATTGCAAATGCGATAAAAAACGGCTGCAATGCATGAATATCGCTGAAAAGTCAGCGATATTCATGCATTACCGAGCTAATGCTCTTAGCCATGTTATCCACCTCCCATTGGATAACATGGCTAAGAACTGCTCAGGGCAGGTGTTAGCTTTTGGAGATATTCGCGCTTAGCGCGAATATCTCCATAAGTTGGTAATAGGAGATAGCGATGTTAGCGACTGTTTCCAGTCGCTAACATCTTGGCACGCCCACTTTGCATGTCATTAGTGATAAATATCACTGACATGCAAAGTGGGGCCCAAGATGGTCGCTATCTCCTACTAGCTGTCGCTAACTGGTGTTAGCGACAGCTAGGTGATAGGGAGATAATTTTATCTCCGCTTTCTTGGCTTTTAAAGCCAAAAAAGCAGAGATAAACCCCCTTGATAATATGCCCTTTAGTTCTACATTCAACCAAATCTCATTTGCAATACTCATGTTGTCATGATTCAATCCTATTGGGGATTCTTCCCTTAAGGACTAGAACCCTCACTCACCCTTGGGTGACATGCTTCATCATATGGGTTCCTCCTTACCAGCAAGAAAACCTAGTCTTACTGGGAGCTACAACTTCCCAGATTTTAATGAAGGAGCTCAGAGATGTTTTCTTAGTATTGCAAATGCGATAAAAAACGGCTGCAATGCATGAATATCGCTGAAAAGTCAGCGATATTCATGCATTACCGAGCTAATGCTCTTAGCCATGTTATCCACCTCCCATTGGATAACATGGCTAAGAACTGCTCAGGGCAGGTGTTAGCTTTTGGAGATATTTGCGCTTTGCTGTTAGGCGCCTTGATGCCTTCGGGCTTAGTTGCGCGCTACAAGATTCTTTTCATTTCATTTCATTTCATTCATCTCCAAAAGTTGGTAATAGGAGATAGCGATGTTAGCGACTGTTTCCAGTCGCTAACATCTTGGCACGACCACTTTGCATGTCATTAGTGATAAATATCACTGACATGCAAAGTGGGGCCCAAGATGGTCGCTATCTCCTACTAGCTGTCGCTAACTGGTGTTAGCGACAGCTAGGTAATAGGGAGATAATTTTATCTCCGCTTTCTTGGCTTTTAAAGCCAAAAAGCGGAGATAAACCCCCTTGATAATATGCCCCTTAGTCCTTTGGGTGAAACAAAGCCCTATTAATAGTATATTTTAGCTGTGCTGTCTAGTCAGACCTTAGTAAAACATAATTGGATTTCAACACACGCATCAAACGTGCATAAGTTGCATCTAATGCATTTGAGAGTGTTTTCTCATTATTTAGAGGCGATATTGCGGGACTGCAGTTTAAGGGATTGTTTCTGTCAGGTATTCTCTGTCTGGTTTCCATGCATGAAATGTATGACACGCTAACTATAAAAGTTTCTTTTTTCATAGCTGTAATATAAAGAACTATTTCATGATCACATTCTCCCTGAGGGACTGAACATTTCTGACTATAATTACCCAATATCCATTTGTATGACAGTTTCTGTAATGAAATGTAGGGCAGCTATCACTACCCAAATTAAATGAGGCTGTTTCTATTTGATTCTGATGTGACCTAATTTGTAGGCCCACCTTGAAATCTGCTGACCCTAGCAAACACAACACAGATTGTTCTTTTAAGGATACTGGAATTAAACAGTGTGGTTTTTTTCGGGATTGAAAATAAACAAAGACAGTTGTTGGTGCAGGATGTGCTACAATAGGCAAAACATGATTTGACATGCTCTGCTCTGTGCCAGTTCTTTTGTAGTAGGGCAATTCAAGGTGGTGTCAAATAAATATGCCTATTGCTGTACCCTGAGGGGTTTATTTATGAGCCCCTGCATCACTTTTGCGCCACCGGTGCATCACTTTTTGTGACGCCATATTTAAGAAGAGACAAATCTAGGTAGATGGTTCACTTTGTAAAGCCCTGCGTTACATTATACCTGCACCAGGTATAATGTATACAGGATGGGCGTTCCCCCGCAAGAAAGGGCCATAGGAGTGGAGCAGTGAAATCTATGAGATTTCGCAGCGCCACTTTTAGGATGCCAATGCGTCAAAACCTTACGCCTGCCTCATGGCAGGCATAAGGGTGATGCAGGCCTTTTCACATGGGGCTTGCCCCATGTGAAAGGAACATTACTGGAGTTGCGTCCGGCTTCCAACACAACTCCAGCAATGCGCCACTTTTTGCGCCGACAGATACGTCAGTTATATGTTATATGTATCTGTCATTCCTTGTGATGATGCGTCATACTGTAAATATGACGCATCATTGGAGTAGCAAGGAGGGCGCACTGAGAAGCGGTGCATCGGTGCTTTCGCGCAGTGATGCACCACTCTCGTAAATGAGGCCCTGCAAGGGTAGGACTAACTGATGTGTTAGAGTCGACTCTGCTTCCATCATAGAAGGCTATTGATTTATGGCCCAGGGTGGTATGCTTGGTGTAGATTATTTATAACTATCACAGGATGCTTCCAGGACACCTTTCTACCACTAATTATTCTTGAGCTTCTCTGTTCTAGTTGTTCTAGTGCTGGAACTAGCTGTGATTTGTGTTTGTATGACAGAGGCATAGATGCCTAAAAGACGCATGCCTCTACAATGCTGCTCAAACAACGAATGCATCATAACAACACATTCCTTTACCACACATGCCTTTTCCAATCAATTTTGTGGTAAATGGATATGTGATGTAAAGTTCACACCCCAGGCCTCCCCAAAAAGCCCTAAAAAAACCTGACCCCCCCGAGCCCAAAAAGCAACCCTGACCCCCGAGCCCTAAAAACAACATGACCCCGAGCCTTACAAACAACCCTGAACCGAGCCCTAAGAAAGCCCGCCCGAGCCATAAACCCCACCCTGAGCCCCAAGACAACCCTAAGCCCTGAAAATATTCAACCCCCTCCGAGCCCTAAAAACTACCCAACCCCCCTGAGCTCTAAGACAACCATGACCCTCTGTAGGCACTGAAATCATCCCGACCCCCGTCCAAGCCCTAAAAACTACCCCACCCCTAAAATGTACCCCCTTAACCCCCAAAACACAAAAAAAAACATACCAGACCACGTCCACATCTACTGATCCATCCTCTTCCTGTGCCGGCTCATCTGCACATCTAGACAATGCACTGCCTTAACCATACATATACGTGATTTCGCTTGCGGGGAAATGGCACGTGTGGCTCAGCCCGCGTTAGCCCGCGTTGTAAAGGCCATTTCCTGTGAATTGTTATGTCTGGTCTGCGCTCATTGCATTTCTTATCATACATTATCAAATAAATGGCAAAAAAATGGCTCCATATCAGCAACCTAAAAACCTCTCCTTTGATCCCCATGACGTTAAGAGTTTGTCCTGCAACTGCTCAAAGTCTCGATCACCATCATCCTGCATGTTGATTGATCTCGGTCTGTTTCTTTGCCGCTCTGCAAACTCTCACCTTGATTTATCCACGTCAGCAAATGATTGTGTATACTTGACGGTTGTGTGTTTTTGCTTCCTTCTCCACATAGACTGACACATCTACTTGACTTGTTGTCCCATCCTCAGTAACACATTCTGTAGAATATTAGCACATCATAGACATAAGTGAGAAAAACAATCGGCCTGTTTGATGAAACAAACAACAAAGGGGATTGAGTCTGGATAGCCAAAAATACATTTGCTGAAGCTATGTTCCTATAGTAAGCTTAAAGTACACCCTCTATATATTTTTTCATGCGATATGTTTGTCATCGATATTTATGTGTTTATTGTTTAAGTATGTGCTCATTATATTTTGCTTTTCTTCATATAGTGTCATACAACTACCCTTGAAGATCTCAGACTTTGTTACTGTAACTATTTTCTCTGTCATGAACCACTGTCCAAAAAGCTAAATCACACTGTGCACTTTGTCACCTGTGCAATTGCCAGAGTTGATGAGTTTCAGATAAACAAATAACCACATTATTGCATTATCAAACTAAGGTGATGCAGTATAGATTAATTTATCATTGCACTTGTGGTAGTAGATTTATGTTGCCTATCTGACAGGTACATCAGATAATAAGCATGCTGTGTTTATATACCAAACAGAACATGCATTCTCATTCTGTCCATTGAACTTTTACTTTGAGTTCACCTCCGGTGCTTGACAAGGTTAAATGTTGCTCACAGACGTGGCAATGAAGGCTGTGGATTCTTCAGTGAGCTGTTGGTAGGTATTTTTGCTGTATAAGCGGTTGACAGGAGCAGGTTGAGTAAGGCCATTTGTTTCATTATTAAAAGTTGTATTATAGGTGCTTCAGTTGATGTAGTATGACTATTGTACATTCACTTCTCTCTCAGGCATTTACAGTGGATGATTTCAGTGTGAACTCTATGCTCCTCATTCACTTAATGGTGTCTCTGCCAAGAATGGCAGGCCAGTAGGTTGCACGGGGTCAGCTGCTCCATGAAGAGTAAGAGGAAGATGGGAAAGTGAACAACCTATAATTAGATCTAGTCTAAAAGTCATCCTGTTTGAGTAGCCAGTGCATGTGGTGATGATAACAGATATTATAAGACATTATAAGTTGTCTTATAAGAATCATGTCTGTTAAAAAAATATATATAAATGTATATATACATATATATATTTATTATTTATTTATTTATTTATAAAAACTTATAAATATATATATATATATATATATATATACATATATATATATATATATATTGTCGCTCCAAGGTTGTCCACTTTTGAGTAGCACACGAGCAGCAGCTTGATTTATGTATAGGTGAGGACAGGGATCCGCTTGTAGTTGCCGCTCCGTAATGGATCTGCCCGACGTGTTTCGAAGCTCCATATGCTTCTCTTCAGGGGCTTTAACGGAAGCGGTGTGCGCAACCGCTAACCCACTTCTCCATTTTCCATAAGACGCACCCACCAATGGGAGGCTCAAATGAGACTGTGTATTATGGGAAGTGTGCTGCAGAAAGCACATAATCAAGTCTTGTATGGACCCCGCAAGTGGGCCCGTCCTCGATCCCGTGTACGGCTGCTGTTTCACTTCCGTGACCCCCAAGGATGACGGGGTGGTGCATACTCCTCGGCTGGACGGCCGTGTATAAATTGTCGCTCCAAGGTTGTCCACCTTTGAGTAGCACACGAGCAGCAGCTTGATATATGTATAGGTGAGGATGGGGATCCGCTTGTAGATGCCGCTCCGTAAGGGATCTGCCCGATGCGTTTCGAAGCTCCATATGCTTCTCTTCAGGGTCTTTAACGAAAGCGGTGTAAGCAACCGCTAACCCACTTCTCCATTTTCCATATGACACACCCACCAATGGGAGGCTCAAATGAGACTGTGTTTTATGGGCAGTGTGGTGCGGAAAGCACATAATCAAGTCCTGTATGGACTAAGCATGGGCGGATTTTGCGGATCCACGAT
Organism: Lissotriton helveticus; assembly: GCF_964261635.1. NCBI lineage: Eukaryota > Metazoa > Chordata > Amphibia > Caudata > Salamandridae > Lissotriton > Lissotriton helveticus. The sequence continues at coordinate 344,305,599 of NC_136067.1, read as the reverse complement.
TCGCGGATTTAGCGGATTCACGGATCGTGGATCCGCAAAATCCACCTATTTAGCGGATTCAGCGGATTTGCGGATTGGGGGCGGGGCTTCCTCGAGTGTGTGGGCGGGGCCAAACGGACGGGGCTTCCACGCGAGCGCACATGCCTCTTGTGTGTCTAAAAGGTCAGAGCAGCATCGATGGTATATTTGGGAAGAAGGCACATCTGCCCAGCCTCCCAACGCTCACGATTTTTTTGGGGCTGATGCATGAGTCACTGCATTTGCGCTTCAACTAGTTCCAGCGACCAAGTGTGTGTTACTATGCAATCGCGCCGAAGTGCGCAGGGGTCCCTTTAGTGAAATGTCCATCATAGTGGGTAAATGGCGGGAAGACGGTGCACACCTCGAGTGTGTGAGCGGGGCCAAACGGACGGGGCGTCCATGCGAGCATGCCTCTTGTGTGTCTAAAAGGTCAGAGCAGCATCGATGGTATATTTGGGAAGAAGGCACATCTGCCCAGCCTCCCAACGCTCACGATTTTTTTGGGGCTGATGCATGAGTCACTGCATTTGCGCTTCAACTAGTTCCAGCGACCAAGTGTGTGTTACTATGCAATCGTGCCGAAGTGCGCAGGGGTCCCTTTAGTGAAATGTCCATCATAGTGGGTAAATGGCGGGAAGACGGTGCACACCTCGAGTGTGTGAGCGGGGCCAAACGGACGGGGCGTCCATGCGAGCATGCCTCTTGTGTGTATAAAAGGTCAGAGCAGCATCGATGGTATATTTGGGAAGAAGGCACATCTGCCCAGCCTCCCAACGCTCACGATTTTTTTGGGGCTGATGCATGAGTCACTGCATTTGCGCTTCAACTAGTTCCAGCGACCAAGTGTGTGTTACTATGCAATCGCGCCGAAGTGCGCAGGGGTCCCTTTAGTGAAATGTCCATCATAGTGGGTAAATGGCGGGAAGACGATGCACACCTCGAGTGTGTGAGCGGGGCCAAACGGACGGGGCGTCCATGCGAGCATGCCTCTTGTGTGTATAAAAGGTCAGAGCAGCATCAATGGTATATTTGGGAAGAAGGCACATCTGCCCAGCCTCCCAACGCTCACGATTTTTTTGGGGCTGATGCATGAGTCACTGCATTTGCGCTTCAACTAGTTCCAGCGACCAAGTGTGTGTTACTATGCAATCGCGCCGAAGTGCGCAGGGGTCCCTTTAGTGAAATGTCCATCATAGTGGGTAAATGGCGGGAAGACGGTGCACACCTCGAGTGTGTGAGCGGGGCCAAACGGACGGGGCGTCCATGCGAGCATGCCTCTTGTGTGTATAAAAGGTCAGAGCAGCATCGATGGTATATTTGGGAAGAAGGCACATCTGCCCAGCCTCCCAACGCTCACGATTTTTTTGGGGCTGATGCATGAGTCACTGCATTTGCGCTTCAACTAGTTCCAGCGACCAAGTGTGTGTTACTATGCAATCGCGCCGAAGTGCGCAGGGGTCCCTTTAGTGAAATGTCCATCATAGTGGGTAAATGGCGGGAAGACGGTGCACACCTCGAGTGTGTGAGCGGGGCCAAACGGACGGGGCGTCCATGCGAGCATGCCTCTTGTGTGTATAAAAGGGCAGAGACCGATCAGAGCAGCAGATTAATTTTTGGGCTGATCAATGAGTCACTGAATTAAAGCTTCAACTAGGGCACCGTTGAAATAATTTACCATGGCGCCGGCAAGCTGCCAGCGCCTTCCTGCAATAGTTACTTAATTAGCTTCAACAGGAAGCTCCAACTGTTAAAATAAAGCAGGCGCTCGAGCCCCTGCTGTATCTTATCTATTAGAGCTTCCTGTCGAAGCTAATTAAGTAACCATTTGAGGATGGCGCTGGCAGCTTGCCGGCGCCATCGTAAATTATGCAGGCTTGAACTTTTGACCGCAAAATCCGCTCCGATCGCGGATTGCGGATTCTCGGTAAATCCGCGAGAGTTCGCGGATCGCGGATTTACCGAAAATCCGCAAAATCCGCGATCGGAGCGGATTTTGCGCTCATGCTTAGTATGGACCCCGCGAGTGGGCCCGTCCTCGATCCCGTGTACGGCTGCTGTTTCACTTCCGTGACCCCCAAGGATGACGGGGTGGTGCATACTCCGCGGCTGGACGGCCGCGTATAAATTGTCGCACCAAGGTTGTCCACCTTTGAGTAGCACACGAGCAGCAGCTTGATTTATGTATAGGTGAGGACGGGGATCCGCTTGTAGATGCCGCTCTGTAATGGATCTGCCCGACGCGTTTCAAAGCTCCATATGCTTCTCTTCAGGGGCTTTAACGGAAGCGGTGTGCGCAACCGCTAACCCACTACTTCATTTTCCATATGACACACCCACTAATGGGAGGCTTAAATGAGACTGTGTAATATGGGAAGTGTGGTGCGGGAAGCACATAATCAGGTCCTGTATGGCCCCCTCAAGTGGGCCCGTCCTCGATCCCGTGTACGGCTGCTGTTTCACCACCGTGACCCCCAAGGATGATGGGGTGGTGCATACACTGCGGCTGGACGGCTGCGTATAAATTGTCGCTCCAAAGTTGTCTACCTTTGAGTAGCACACGAGCAGCAGCTTGATTTATGTATAGGTGAGGACGGGGATCCGCTTGTAGATGCCGCTCCGTAATGGATCTGCCCAACGCATTTCGAAGCTCCATATGATTCTCTTCAGGGGCTTTAACGGAAGCGGTGTGCCATGTCTCTTGCCTAAAAACCGATAAACGTTTCCCCCAATAGATATGCCACAATTTCTTTGCTGCAAGTGCTGTTTTCAACCCCCTCCTCCGCCACATCCTGTATCCTATGGGAATTGTTCCAAGTCATGTGCCAGAGTGTGCTGTCCCATAGCCTCACACCCAGTCCCTGAAAACCTAATCTTGTGTGCTAAGCCCTGAAACTCAGGAACATTGACTAAAGTAATGTGTCTAAACTTCTCTGCGTAAAGCCATGTGCCCAAATTACTTTCACTGAATACCCCTATACCACATCCCTTTAATAATTATTTTGTATATATTTCTTGCACCACTGCCTGTGCAATAAATGGCCCTTCCCATGTCATTTGTACCAATTATTTTGTCGGAGGAAAACATACATCAAACAATAAAATGTCTCTCTTAGTGGACAGCTTAAATACCATGGGGCCGATTCACAGAACTGATCTGAGACAAAATCCTAAACTTAATACTTTTGGTATTCACAGAAGGCATTTAGTAGTCTTAAATTAGGATTTTGTCTTACATCCTAACTAAGACAAAATCCTAACTTTAGTCAAAATCTGAATTTAAGACTACTAAATGCCTTCTGTGAATACCATAAGTAGTACGTTTAGGATTTTGTCTCAGATTAATTCTGTGAATCGGCCCCCATGTAGCTGTGGCTCACAGTTTTTCGAAAACGATGAAATCTTATAGCCTAGTTCATATAATAAATTACTCGCCTTATTCATAATTTGAATCTATCACATCAGAGCAATTAAAAAATTACTGCATAGCATTTCAGGGAGAACCCTTTTATAGGGGGGATCTTGCTCTCAAGCATTTATAAATCACGTTTTTGTAAACTCTATCGGGCACATGCATCATTGTCAATTGCATTCGCAATGGTGCGAATCGCAATTTTCGGCCGTTTGCGAATGCAATTGACAAAATTGGGATGCATCATGTTTTTAGCAATTTTAGAAATCGCAATCATGTTGCGATTTCTAAAATTGCGATTGCATTTAAGAAATCGCTATTTGCGATTTCTTAAATGCAATGCATGACATTTTAAATTTGCGAATTTGCAAATAGGGAGAGGTAAATTACCATGAAGTTGACCTTCATGCACAAATGGGGAATGTGTGTGTGAAAAATGCACTTAAAGTTATATTTCAGGAGTGTAGGGGGGCCCTTTCGACCCCCCTGCACCCTTGAAATTGCATTCTCAATTTGCGATTCGCAAATTGCTAATCGCAAATTGAGAATGACTTCCCATTCATTCCTACGGGCCTCTAGGCCCATAGGAATCAATGAGAAGGGATTCCTTAATTGCGATTAGGAAATTGTGAATCGCAATTAAGGAATTTTAAGAAATCGCAAAAAAAAATCGATTTCTTGATGCATAGCCTTTTGCGATTTCTTAATTGCGATTCCTTAATTTTCGCAATTAAGAAATCGCAAACGGCAACAATGATGCATGTGGCTGCACGATCTGACTTGGTCCAGCGGACATGATATTCCAGCAATACATTTGAACTCTTGAAACTGTTATGCTTCTCTTTTATGGACTTTTTCCCTTTTACATTGCCATTCAATGCGTCAGTGCATGCTCTTTGACAAATCTTGTACTGTGCAATTGGTAAACCCCCAATGTCCTACTTACATTGGCAGTAATGCCATGACATTTTGTCATGGAAAATCAGTGGTGTGGACGTTTACAGCATTATAAAGCCTTCAATGCATATTTACTCCACCCAACAATATGTTTATAGAATATATCTCTAGAGACAATCACTGTACTTTGTTTGGACTGCAGTTTTAAAACCACTACTGTGACAATGGCAAGGAAAAGTGGTTTGCTATATAGAAAATCCAACTTTTATATATTAGCTGTTAACCCAAATTAGATCATTGGAATGTTGGTAGCTATATTGACAACAATGGAGTGCTCCGGGCTTATAATGGCTGGTATATGCCAGGAGCTCCAACATTCCAATGTTTCTTTGTTCACAGCTCTGGAGGTGAATAAAGGCTTCAGGGAGCCTGAGGGGATTTCAATCCCCTCGCGCTCCCTGATGGCGTTGTTTTATTTGTTAGAACATTCTGCCCTCTAGTGGAAGAATGTTCTAATAGCCTTATAGCCCTTCGTAGCAGGGCAATACCGGCAATTAAAGTCCCGCTGCTTTGTTAAAGTCCCTCACCTTAGGCTTGGGCCATTAACGCTGCAGCTGGCCTTCAATAGCTGGTATAGCCTGCTACAGCGAGCTATAAGGATATAGTATGACATTTAGGCCCACAGGGCAGTGCGCTTAATGTATGAAAGCGACATACTGAATGTTTAAGAACGGTATGCATGACAGTAACATTTGCAAAGCTGTTTGTCACCGTGTTGGCCGAATACATTTCCAAGAAGATGCCTGATTGTGTATACAAGTCACGTTTCACCACTTCATTTTCTTTTAATATTAACACATGGAATTCACTGATGAATGTCGCTTGTTAACATATGCAGTGAAAAAGCAAGTGAAGTGAACTTTGTTCTGCCTGAGAAAAACAGGAACAAAAACAATTTTCAGGTATGCCCACTCCAGTGACTAAATAAATATCCCAGAATGTCTTTGAATAGATGGCCTCCATGAGAACAGTGAAGATGTCTCTGGTAGCAGGAAAACAAAATTGGTGATAATAGTGATATCTTGGCAGGAATTAATCATCTGGAAAGCTACAGCAACGGATGACAACACAACACAAAGACAGCAACAATCCTTCCAGCAGAGAACACAAGCATAGCTGCTGATATGAATAGAATCATATTTCTCAGGTTGAAAACTGACCTCACCAGGGCATTCTGGAATTTGGTAGACAGTTTATAGGTAAGGTAAGGTAAGGTAATCTTTATTGCTTGATTAATTAAAATCTTAGCAGTCTGTATGATAAAACACATATATAGCACAATTTCATATTTCCTTAAAAGCAAAAACACTGTATTCTAAAAGCAAGAGTTTAAACTTGTTAAAAATACATGTATTAAAATTATATTGAATTTCATTAATTCAGGCAGAGCTTACGTCATCTCCTGGGCCTATAGATCTTAATAGTTATTTGTTTGATCATTACCCGCTAGGTTTAGTGTCTCTGCGGGGTTGGGTTCATAAGTAGGCACCTGGCGGGGAACCACAGACGTAGTTGAATGTGCTCGGATTTCTGCGCCTAGTTTTGTCTTTACTTCTTCCATAAAGCGGACAAAGCTGCAGAGTAGTCTTACGTTAGCCCCTTCGAAGCACGCCTTCACTGCCTGTCTGCAGGACCGAATATGCAGTTTGTTTATAGATTTTTGTGGGAGACCCAGAAATGCTTAGTTGTCAGAATCTGAGGAAGACTGTACAAAAGCATTTGCTTCAAGTTCTTCATGGGACAGAGGTAGAAACATCAATTTATTTTAAGGGTTGGATTTCATGAAAGCAAATGTTTTTTTTTCCAATGCATTTTTGATTTTCAATTTAATTTCACTAACAATAATAACCCCAAGAACTGACTGGTTGGGGCATTCTCCAGTCTAACATTTCAGGTAACATCGTGGAGTCTCATAGATTTACATTGTTGGAGAAGGGTAGACTCTGTTTTCGGAAGGGATGACCTTAAGAGCATTCTGGACCATCCATGAGACTATGGTATCCATAGTGGCTGGTAGACCTGTGGTAGGGTTAATCCGATCTTCTTTTTGATGGGCTGTGTATCATCAACCGAAATATAGTCTTTAATATTTAAGAGTTTTTAAAGAAACAGTCTGATAGTTCAACACAAATATTAAATGGGAAAGACAAAAGTGCAGATCCTTGAAGTATACCCCAATAAAGAGTGATGAACCATGCATTGAAGTGACCCACATAGGATCCTGTCAGTAAAGAAGGAGGCAAGCCAAGAGAAAGCCTTCCCTGTTACGTTAAGATAGTTGAGGAGATTCAAGAGGATCTTATGATCTATTATATCAAACACAGTAGATACGTCCAGGAGAATTATTGCCCCGGAATCATCTCTGTCCACCAAAATTCTGAAATTAATAGCTGATGTTATCACCACTTTAGTAAAACTATGCAACATAGTTTGTTGCAATATCAAGAAACAGAGAAATTGGCCAGACATTAGAAGGGTTCTCAGCACTAGCTGTGGAATTTATTTAACTGCCTTATCACTGCCTTATCCAATTCAATTCAACTGTATTCGATCTAAAATACAATAGACCATAAGAGTACATAGAAAATATGACACATAGCTGTAAACACTCAAGAAATTTAAAATGATTACACAATAAAACCAGTTAAAATATATGTTAAAAAAATTACAAATTTTAAGAACACATCAAGAAGTGTACCAAATATCCATACTTTGGATGAACAAGGATATTCAACTTATAAGTCAGGTTTCAATGTGCCGTATAATAGTGTTTGCAGGAACTGCATTTAAAGCTCGTGAAGGGGAGATAAAAAGAGGACAAAAACCTCGGAGTAGGGTCCGCCATACACTCTCAAAATCCCATGTTGGAAAACAGTGTCTTTGCTAAATCTGTACAAAGAACCACACGATTCAATTCCAATTCTGACAAACTAGCCCAGCATAGTGTATCTCGCCCTAAGACGGTCGAGATAATTTCGGGAGAGCACGGAGATTGTAAGTAAAGGAGGGCTGGTCTACAGTGGCAGAGACCAAGCCTCCTTAGTAAGGGTCTCAGAAAGTGCCTTCATGCTATGCTGTACGAATTACAAAAAGAACATAAAGTGCATTAAAGATTGCGCTGAATGATTATAGCAGGGTCAGGAGGAAACTAGGTTCTCCTCAAAATCACAAAAATGGTTAAAGAAAAAAGTAAATTGTCGCTGCTCTAAATCAGAAAAATAGAGACCGATCCCATCTTGACAATTCCATCGATAAGTACAGTGAGGAAACGTCTGATTATAAAAGGCTATAAAAGTGCAACACCGAGGGTTTGGATAGTTCGTGTTTCAGCCTAATGTGTACGCAGTGATCCTTAAACAAATTTTTCACCTCCTTCCTGGCGTTTTTGGGGATGCGACTGGGTTCTGTAAACCACCAAGATATACTGAGATATACTGAGGGAGCAAAAAATATCCCATATATAACTGCAACCAGGGTATAGAGCGGGCCCAATCCTGCGTCATACAGTCAGATATAATATTCTTACAGAGTTTAGCGACAGGGTTCAACCATACACTAACCCATAATAAGAGGGGTGCCAGCTGGATCTTGTGGATGGAGGGGTACCTAACAGTCGCCGTAAAAAATGATTTTCCTCTGTCTGGAAGGAACCGCTTTGCTGAAACCCCATACTCTAGCGCCATAGGTTCAACAAAGACAACAGGTCCAGGGATCCTAGGTCTAGACTTTCGATTCCTAATTTATTGGAGGGTGAAGGAACCATGCTCGAAGCTCTGGACCGTGGTGGCTTCACAATTCAAGTAGGGTTATATGTTAGTGAGCGTGTGTTCCTTCGTTTTCGACAAATGCTAAGATACCTAGGATAAATCCTTTTTATCAAATATTTCAATGGTTGGTGGTTACTACTCCATATCCAATATTCAGTCACTCATTTAATCTATAATGCTCTTTGTTTGTTTCATCCAAAACATTTTATTGAAGAAAAACAGTCAGCTTATGTTGACAGTGACAGAGAACAGCCGGCACGTGTTTCGCCCTGTATGGCAAGTCAAGCCAGGGCTTTCTCCAGGCTGTAACACAATGAGAGTTCTATCATTACTTTGTCAGCAGTAAGAAGTGAATAGTGACCCCAAGAGAGTTAACAGGGTGAGCCAACGTGCTTTTGAACAAGCTCAAAAAGTCAAAGAACTGAAGCCAAAAATGGCTTCCAAGAGTTTATATCATCCGAAGGTAGTTATAACAGGATAAAAAGATTTTTTTGGGAACAAAACAGGCAGAAAGAGACTATAAATATAAATATATACTGTTACTAGAAACCACTGTGTTTCCATAATTTGTGCAGTGCTAAGCCTTAAAATCACATAGTCTGAAACTAAAACATGCCTCAGATGATAGTAACTAGAGATAGGACAGAATGAGATCCTATTATTTGGAGAATGTTTTGAGAGAACGAAAATCATACATAGACGGCAAGGAGGTTAGCGCCAATTAATTAAAAAAGGTGCACAGAGAATGAAATCAGTGCCTCGGTTAGTCAGCAATAGCATGCAGTGCATGATAGAGTTTATGACAATTCACATATAATTTAAAAGAAATACCTAAGTAGTTACAGTAGTTCTTATCATTGTGTCACAGTGGGCAATATTTCAGATGTAGCAGTGGTGCATTCAAGTTTCTGAGAACATAGATATTTGTTATGACAACGTTACATTGTTCTTCATTCCATTTTAACAAAAGCTCTAGTTGTTGTAATACAGTTAATATACAGCTTACAATCTAGCATCCGTCTCTTCCAAAGTCCTCAGATAATTCCCAACTAGCTACTGGATATTACATATTCATAGCCATTACTACTTGAGACAACATGCTGCCCTGCTATAAGCATGATTATATGCTGTTACCACCAAAAGGTACTATTATTGCTATTCACATTTACAGGTAATACAGTCCATATATCTCAAAATAAGCGATAATAAATGTGCATAGTATTTTAACATAATAAGTTAGCAACAAGAAACTGGGGCGGGCTAGTAACTATATCAGCAAGCGATAAAAAAAAGATCTAAACGACCGCCATTCTCATCGTACTCGCATAAATGCGAAAGAATCATTGGATGTAAAGCAAGTGTTGCGCTGACTTTAGAGCTCCGATTCGTGAGTTAAAGTAGCAGCCCTATCTTTTAGTAGCGAGAAAACCGATCCTCACATACCTAAGCAAAATACAAGGCATGCATGATCTAACAGCGTGATGAACAGCATAGCAGCTGCAAGATATGGCTTACTTGGGATCACTGACATAATATAGAATGACAAAATATAGACGTACCAAAATATAGTCACCAAAATATAGAATGCTAAAATATCGAATTCCTATCTACAAACAGGTAAGTACAAAAATATCCAATCCCAAATATAGTCTGTAAAAAATATAGTCAGTCAAAATATCGATTTGTTTTAAATGTCTTAAATGTAATTTAAAATTAATGAAATAATACATATAATTAACTAAAACATACTTAAAAATACTCAAATAACCTTAAAATTAAGATATAATTAATGTAAGTTATTAATAAAAAATGTACAATATTTTACCGTAGGATAGCCGGAGGGTAACATTTAATATTACCACTCCAGTGAGTGCAACAGTAGGGAAAGCGTTGGATAGCGTAGGGGTAAAAAATACAATTCCCACTCCAGTGTGTGCAACAGTAGGGAAAGTGTTGGATAGCGTAGGGGTAAAAAATTACTATTCCCACTCCAGAGAGTGCAACAGTAGGGAAAGCGTTGGATAGCGTAGGGGTAAAAAATACTATTCCCACTCCAGGTAGTGCAACAGTAGGGAAAGCGTTGGATAGCGTAAGGGTAAAAATTACTATTCCCACTCCAGAGAGTGCAACAGTAGGGAAAGCGTTTGATAGCGGGAAGATAACAAATACTATTCCCACTCCAGTGAGTGCAACAGTAGGGAAAGCGTTGGATAGCGTAGGGGTAAAAAATACTATTCCCACTCCAGAGAGTGCAACAGTAGGGAAAGCGTTGGATAGCGTAGGGGTAAAAATTACTATTCCCACTCCAGAGAGTGCAACAGTAGGGAAAGTGTTGGATAGCGTAGGGGTAAAAAATACTATTCCCACTCCAGTGAGTGCAACAGTAGGGAAAGCGTTGGATAGCATAAGGGTAAAAATTATTATTCCCACGCCAGAGAGTGCAACAGTAGGGAAAGCATTGGATAGCGTGAGGGTAAAAATTACTATTCAACTCCAGAGCGTGCAACAGTAGGGAAAGCGTTGGATGGCGTAGGGGTAAAATTACTATTCCCACTCCAGAGAGTGCAACAGTAGGGAAAGCATTGGATATTGGAAGGGTAAAAAATACTATTCCCACTCCAGAGAGTGCAACAGTAGGGAAAGCGTTGGATAGCGTAGGGGTAAAAATTACTATTCCCACTCCAGAGAGTGCAACAGTAGGGAAAGTGTTGGATAGCGTAGGGGTAAAAAATACTATTCCCACTCCAGTGAGTGCAACAGTAGGGAAAGCGTTGGATAGCATAAGGGTAAAAATTACTATTCCCACGCCAGAGAGTACAACAGTAGGTTAAGCATTGGATAGCGTAGGGGTAAAAATTACTATTCCCACTCCAGAGGGTGCAACAGTAGGGAAAGCGTTGGATAGCGTAGGGGTAAAAAATACCATTCCCACTCCAGAGAGTGCAACAGTAGGGAAAGCGTTGGATAGCGGGAGTGTGAAAATTACTATTCCCACTCCAGATAGTGCAACAGTAGGGAAAGCTTTGGATAGCGTAGGGGTAAAAATTACTATTTCCACTCAAGAGAGTGCAACAGTAGGGAAAGCGTTGGATAGCGTAGGGGTAAAAATACTATTCCCACTCCAGAGAGTGCAACAGTAGGGAAAGCGTTGGATAGCGGGAGGGTGAAAATTACTATTCCCACTCCAGTGAGTTTAACAGTAGGGAAAGTAATGATTTAATATATTATTAAAAATAAATTAAATATCAATACCAATAAAACATTAATTGAAATTAATAACCAATTTAATATTATGTAATAATTAATTAGAAATACAACTACATATTAGTTATTGAAAATTAATAACCTATTCAGAATTATTTAACAACTAATTAATTTTCAATAACAAAAACTAATTAATAATTACAATTAACACCAATTAAAAATTAACAGTAAATTAATTATCAATACACAAAAAGTATTTTTAATATGTAATTAATTACAATTACATTACTTCCCACCCTATTCCCCTATAAACCCACATCCCACTACAGAAAATACATTAATACAATTATCATAATTATCAAATATTTAATTAATACAAAATAATGACCAATTAATACAATTAATTGCCAATTAATAGAAATTAATTACCAATTAATAGAAATTAATTACCAATAAAAAATTAATTAACAATAAATTTAAAATCAATACCAATAAATTAAAAAAATTATTTACTTAATTATAATTAAATTACTTCCCACCCTATTCCGCTATAAACCCACAACCCGCTACAGAAAATAAATTTAGAAAATTAACATAATTAACAATTAATCAATTAATAAAAATTAATTGCAATTAATAAAAATTAATTACCAATTAAAAAATAACAATAAATTCAAAATGAATACCAATAAATAAATAAAAATATTTAATTAATTACAATTAAATTACTTCCCACCCTATTCCCCTATAAACCCACAACCCGCTACAGAACTAAAAAGCAAAATTTAATTAAAAATGAATAATAATTGCTAAAAATTAATATTTCATTTAATATAATTAAATTACTTCCCACCCTATTCCCCTATAAACCCACAACCCGCTACAGAATTAAATTACGCAAAAATTCAATAACATAAAATTCATTACTTAAGATACATTAAACATACATTACAAAAATTAATATACACTTTTCACACATATACTAACATACAAAACACTTTAAGAAAATTGATATTATTAAAAAATCGATAAATTTAATGCCTATATTGTATACTTTGATATTTTGACTTCTATATTTTGAAAATCGATATTACTTACCTTAAATTCGATATTTTTAACCACTATATTGTGTCCATTCGATATTTTGTCCATTCTATATTTTTACTTCGATATTATGTCCATTCTATATTTTGGAATAGATATTATGACTGTTTACCGCTTACTTGAAAGGTCGGTTTGAAAATCCTTGGATAAGTCAGTTTTGGCTCAAGTCCACTCCCTAACTAAGACCCGGAATACCGCCATTGTTTATAGTCATCAAGTATGTGAACCCAGAAGTGAACCCTATACACTTCTGGGTTAGCACAGAGACCGCGATTAAGTTAAGATACTAATACTCAAATCAACATTTAGAATATCTACAAGTTTGTTGGCACTCTAATTGCCATCATGATATTGAACTCTATTTAGAACATGTCTTGAGTCAACAAAAATCTTTACACGAAGGTGCTAGATATTGAGAAGGGACTAAGTGAAAGTACGAACTAAAGTGGCGGCCATATTGAAGAAGGTGTATTTAAACTTATTAATAGTAAATGTATATTATTATTCTTTTTGTTCCGGGGTTTTATGCGACAAAGAATAATGTAATATATAATTTGTCTAGTTGAAATGTAATCATAACGAATAACTGTTAATAGGAAGAAGTATTTATACATATAATCATACATCCAAAAAAAACCAAATAATAATTTTTCACCATGTTAGCACCATAGGTAGCTGCACTAATGCATTGTGAATAATAGACTTTCAATGGAGGAAACACTGCCCCCTGGTTTGTGGTATAATGAGATTACAGATTTCGTCCTAAGTATTGTTTAATTTTAGTCTGGCCTGAGCAGGGTGCGGATTCCATGAACCTATTGAATTAAAATGTATTGCTAAATAACAGAAATCATCTACAGTCATCAAAGCATGCCTGTTAAAGCTGATTTTCTTTAACCTTAATTTACCCAGGCCACAAGACAGGATATGCAATTTAGAATAATTGGTATTTAAATTCAAATTGTGCATGAATGAAGCAAAACAATCCACCTTATGCCTCAGTGCTTTTGGGGTGATGGCTAACAGTACAGTGTCATCAACATATAGTAGGGCAGGAATAGGAGAACCTGCAATTCTAGATATGTCTGTGTGGGAGGAAGACAAGTGTGATGTTCAGCCTTTGATATATAAAATAAACAATAACTGTGCCAAAATACAACCCAGCCTCATTCCAGTCTTTAAAGGGAATTTGGAAGAAAGCTCCCCAAGAGAATATGTACGAACCTGGGCAGTGAGGTAATTTATTAAATTTGCTCTGCTAGTGAGGATTTTTATGATTTGACAGATTCATGAGACAATCGTAGAGCCAAGGGGCACATGTGTAAAACCTTTTTTGAAGTTGTAAATGGCTGTTAGTAACCCAAAAAAAGGTTTTAAAAATGTGTGGATAGCTATTCGGTATTTGGAAGTAGTGTGTTTAGGGTGTCCCTTCCTAATACAGAATCGCAATGGTATGTATGAATGTTTTGCAACCTAATTACGATTGCAAAACATTCATATTTTACTGATACCTCAAGGGTGGTTTTAACCATTCACTAATGGGAAGGAGTCTCCACCGGACTCCTTCCCCTTTGTGAATATTGAAACACATTTTTTTTAAGAGCAGGCAATGGTCAAACGGACCACAGCCCACTTGTTTTCCTTTAAGGCAAATGGGCTGCATTTAAAAAAAAAATATTGCCTTATTAAAAAAGCAATCACAGACGTGGTGGTCTGCAGACCACAGCAGGCCACCATTCCTGTGATAGCTGCAATTCCTAATCGATTGCAAATTGCAATATACCTATTCATGAGGTAGGTCGATTACGACCCCAGTAGGAATCGCAAAATGAAACTCAATGAGTTTCATACATTAGGAATTGCTATTTCCTAATTGCGATTCGCAAAGAGTCAGAATTAGGAAATCACATTCCCTCAAATTTGTACATATGCCCTAAAGGTTTTAAGATGAGAAGATGGGCAAAAAAGTCAGCACATGAGCCTGTGGGTTTACCTCTTGCAATATGTATGGTGCATTCTATATCTGTACTATTCTATCTTTGAAAGGGCCCAAATTATTAAGTGGCTTACAGGAATCAGTAGATTAGTATTATTGAGTAGGCTCAACATTGCTAACATTATTTCATAAATATTGGGAGGTAAAATCTACTAATTCTTGTGTAGGAGTAATAAAGAGCCTGATTTAGAGTTTGGCGGACAGAATACTTTAACACAATGGCAACGGAGGTCTCTATGCACCAATCTCTCGGACTGCATGCCTGATTTACAGTCAGGCAGGCCTTCTGACAGTCAGGTAGACAGAGTAAAATGTACTCTGTCAGTATGAACCTTTTTGCCACAGGGTATGGGCCTTCGGAGATAAGTCCACTTAGAATGGGTGGAATGGGTGGTTGAATGGCTTTTTTTTTACCATCTGTCACTACCAGGATAGGACCCACCATTCCTTGGTAGAAAAGCCTCATGATATAGGGGCAAGTCATTGATTTTTATATTACAGCAATAAACTCCTGCCTCGCAAGTATGTTTTTAGAAAAAATTAATCTTTAAAAGTTTGATGTAATTGTCCAATACCAATGACAGATGAACACCAACTTTTTAAATGGCTTTGCATGAACCATCTTGATGGCCATTCATACAGACCCGGAGAGTTTATCACAGGGCCAGTGTTGAACTCTAAGTACAGGAGAAGAATAAAGGCAGGGTAGCGGATGATAAGTCCTCCACCACCCTAGCTGCTTTTACCCAGCCCACCAAAGTCTAAATCCAACCCAAAGTTACTATTGAGAGAGACGATTTTCAAAGGGAGTCTGTTATTTGAAATAATTTCTGGAACTTGATCTTGGCTTCGTGGAACTTGCCAAGATAGATATACCTCTGTGACAAGATGATTTTTTTTGAACATCTGACTAAGATATGCTTGCAGGTTTTACATTTTCCGCCAATTGTCTACCATGTTTTTTTAACTAGACTCTTTCTTGAAAGTTTCTGTAAAACAGCAGCTGTTGAAGTATTTCATTTTCAACTCAGCAGTATCTAGAAGGGAGGAGTGACAGGCATGCAAATTACTATTTATATCACTCTTATTGGCACTTCCTAATAGTTTACTCATGTCAGAGAACAAAGGTAGAAAGTTGGTTCACTACTTACAATACTTAGCAATGTGAAAGGGCAAGATAAATACTAGACTGTTCAACATAATACTGTGACATTGTATTAGGCTTCACATGGAACTCCATGTAGAACCATATTATACATTCTATGTAGAATGTTTGCTTAAGAAATTCCGTGATTGATTCTATTTGTGTCAGTTTGATTTGCTGTTGATGGCTGAGATGATTAAACCTTACGTGCCTCTTATTGAGGATACCACATTTACTTGGTGACGAGCGAGGGCGTTCCATCACCTCAACATCCAGCGTTAGATGCCATCGTCTCGTGTAGTGATTAAAAAGAAAATCCTCCTCCAGCTGCAGTGTTTCTTTTTAAGAAGAGAAAGTCTTCCTTCTCCAGTGCCTGCTATACGAGTCCGGCATCGACTGTTTCAGGACTTCATATCATAATTCCTTGGTGAGGAGGTTAGAGGAAGGGGCAAGGACTGGCATGCATTTGGTTCCACTGGGATCTGTAAATCGTGGCATGGCGTAGGCCAGATTCACGTTTGTGTTCCAGGAGTATGTGACATTTGTGCTAGTGGCGTTATGTACTTGAACCATTTTACGAAGTTAGTGAGCTGTCTTTTGAAGATTGACGTGCGTCATCACACACGGTAGCCATTTTGTTGTGACGTATGGGCAACGCGCAGGTTTGAGGAGAGTTATTTATAGGTGTGTTCTGTCATCTTCTTCTCCAAGGTGGTGTAAGATCCTTGTTCAAGTGCTTTTTTGGGGACAAACTTGGGTGGCTCAAGGGTTACAAACATCACATATGGTTGATAGAAGGTGCTGTCCCAGGGGTTGTAAAGTTAGAAGAATTCCAGTGAATGAGCAAGCTGTCATTCAGAAGGAGATTGAGCGGTTAGTAGATATGGGAGTCATTGAGCCGGTTGAAGCGGCAGAATGGTTGGCTGCCATAGTTGTGGCCAAGAAGGCCAGTGGGGAATTACGCCTCTGCATAGACTTACGTTCTCTTAACAAGGAAGTTATTGTGGACAGATTTCCTCTGCCCAATATTGACGAGATGGTTGGCACGTTGTTGGGTGGTAAGTATTTCACTATTCTTGACTTGGCGTCAGCCTATCACCAGGTTGAGCTGGATGGATCTTAACAGGAGTTGACTGCCTTTGTGACACCTATGGGAACCATTACATTTTGGAGGATGCAGTTTGGGCTTGTCTCCGCTGCGTCGGTTTTTAAACATATTATGTCAAAAATGTTAAAAGGATTTACAGGTGTGAGGTGCTACCAAATTATTTATTGATCTTTGGCAACTCAAAGAAAGAACATCACTCTAGAGTGTGTGCTGTGTTAGAATGTCTTAGGGAGGCTAGCTTATCTCTTAAAAAGGAGAAATGTAAGTTTGCTGTTGATCAAGTGAATCATCTTGGACATTGCATCACAGGACAAGGTGTTTTCCCTAAGAAGGAACTGGTTGACTCTATTGTAAATGTAAGTGAACCAGTCAATAAAGAGGAGCTGTTATCTTTCTTAGCTATGGAAATTTTTATAGTAAATTAAATCCAGGGTATGCTGACAAGACTGATAATTTAAGGAGACTCACTGGTAAAAGTGTTATTTTTCAATGGTCTGTTGAGTGTGTAAAAGAGTTTTGTTCCATTAAAGAGGAATTGAGGAAAGCTCCATCTTTGCAAGCGTTTGTGCCGGGAGACACAACTCACATTTTGACTGATGCAACTGCAAAGGGATTAGGTGCAGGTTTACTTTAAAAAAAATGAAGGTGTGGAAAGATTAATTGCTTATGCCTGAAGATGCCTGAGAGGTTCGGAACTTAAATATTCAGTCATTGAGAAAGAGTTGTTAGCCATTTTGTGGGCTTTAGGGAAGTTTAGAAATTTGATTTGAGATACCAAGGTAAAAGTGTTGTCTGATCATAAACCTCTTAAGGAGGTATTTTCTAAAAATCTCGATTCAATTTCTTTGAGAATTAGGAAGTGGGTTATCTCTCTCCAAGAATTTGATTTTGATGTTGATTACATTCCTGGTGCTATCAATAAATCTGCAGATTGTTTTTCTCGGTTGGTTAACGTTAAGGACCTTGACACGGATGACGAGATTTTTGATGATGACGAGAATAATGTTTGTGAAATCACCTCTGGTGCGGATACTGAATCTGAATGGAAGGATGAAATTGAGAAAGATCAAGAAATTAAAAAGGTCATGGATATGTTGATGAATATCAAGCGTCTTTAGAAACCTTGGGCTTTGATTGGTGAAGAGTTATCCATTGTTGATGGTGTGCTTGCTCGAGGCACCAAACTAGTTCCTCCGACAGGCATAAGGAACAAGCTTCTGTGTCTTGCTCACACTGGTCATCTTGGGATAGTAAAGACCAAGGAGTTTCTGAGATTACAATTTTGGTGGCCTGGCATAGATTTAGAGGTTGAAAGGTTGGTCCGGCAATGTGTGGAATGTTGTGCGAGTGATAAGATATTGAAAACTAAACAAATGCCCATGGTTTGCAGGAATTTACCCAATCACCCCAGGGATGAGGTTGTAATTGACATTGTTGGTCCATAGCATAGAGTGAGTGACACCCCTGATTTGATTGTTGTTTTGGATTCAGGTGGGTGCAGTTAGAGATATTTCTACAGGATGTGTCATTAGGTTTTTGGAGGAAATTTTTAAGAGGGAAAGCTTTCCTAACAGTATTCTCTCAGACAATGGACCTCAGTTCTGTTCAAACAAATTTCAATGTTTTAAAAAAAACTGTTGCAAAACAACAGTTGATGGACAGAATGCAGAACAATGTCATACATTCACCCCAGTACAGAGATCTGGGCCTAAATCCATCTTTTTTTGCACTCCACACCACCCCAGTTCAGACATGGCCATCAACTGTTGTTTTTGCATTTGTCACCCCGAGTGGGATGGGAATGCTCAGACGTGAGTCCCATGCTCTCCACGCCACTGGAGTCAAGCTATCCTGGCTGAAGACGGCTGATAGCCAGAAACCGGTCCTGGAATGCTTGATTCCGGTCCAGGAGGACATGGCTTGGCAGTTCGGGCTGGACTGTTCCCATGAGGCACAGGGTCAAGGCTGATTTGCATATGGCCATGTCTGAACTGGGGTGGTATGGAGTGCAAAAAAACGATGGATTTAGGTTCATATCCCTGTACTGGGGTGAATGTATGACATTGTTCTGCATTCTGTCCATCAACTGTTGTTTTTGCATTAAAAAAACTGTGGCATAGTTCAAAAGAGAAGTGCAGTTTACCACCCTGAAAACAATGGCGCTATGGAAAGGGTCAATACAACCCTCAAAGAGAGTACACAGATAGAAAGATGTCCTTCAGGACAGGATTACAGTTTACAGCATGTCATCACACTGGACTACGGGAAGGTCTCCCTTCGAGCTTTTCAAAGTTAGGGCACCCAGCTTGAAATTGTGCCCAGGATGAATGAGGTTAAACAAAGGTCTAGTTGACAATCAAATAGGAGATTGGAGGGGCAGAGAACCAGATAAGCATTTTAATAGAAAAATCTATTTTGATGAAAAGAAATGTGCTCAAACCAATTAGGTGAAAATTGGTGATCTTGTAAAGATAAAAACTCCTGTTGGATGTCAACCCTGGTCTATGTGTTCCAATATGAGGTGTGTAGTTAAGATATTTAGGAATGCAGTCAAGACTGAAGATATAAGGATTTGGAATAAGAGCCGTGTGGTTGTAGTCAATTCCAAATTTCCTTCAGCTGAGAGTCATGGAGATCGTAACAGCTCTTATTTCTCATCGACAGGTGTTATTCCCTATCCTACAGGTTATTCTGGATTGCCTAGTAATGTTAGGGAGAGGAGTCAGAGGGTGCGCAGACTTCCTGTGTACATGAAAAATTATGTATGACATGTTTATTTTCTTGCTCAGTTTTTCTTTTTGTTCTTTTTGTTCCTTGCTTTTATTTATTTATTTTCTGATTCAGTGTTTCTATTCTGTTGTGAAGGAGGGAGGTATTTGATGTTGTATTAGGCTTCACATGGACCCTCCATGTAGAACCATATTGTACATTCTATGTACAATGTTTGCTTAAGAAATTCTGTGATTGATTCTATTTGTGTCAGTTGGATTTGCTGCTGATGGCTGAAGTGATGAAACCTTACCTCTTCATGTACCTGCTTCATTATTTCTTATTAAGGATACCATATTTACACTGTAGTCACAGGAATGGAGGTGGTTTTAAGAAGCGGTGAGAAGACAAATAGGCATCAAGCAAGAGTAAAGGAAGCAAGGTGAGAGTGCGTAGCAAAGCCGAAACAAAAAAATTACAACACTACACTCAATAGTTACAGGGAAAGTTAGGCACTGCAAAAAAAGCAGTAGAATACAGGACTCTTGTCAGATTTTCAAACATTCACTAGTGCGGGCAACTGAACAGGGCACAGAATAGGTAACTGGAACGCGGAACAGGTCTGAATTAGCTAAAGCAATTGTCAATCAAAATCACTAGGCACACATGTGGTCAAGTGAGGATAGAAGGAAGACCTAAATTAGTCGATAACTCCACAAAACTTCACCACATTTTATGTTTCTGATGGTTGATCAGTGATTAAATTGTTTTGGGTTTCAGTGTGGCTAAAAACTGGCATATATTTCCTCTATGTTTTAGTGATACTAAATTGTCCGTGGTATTGTCTTCATATACAAGGATTTTTTATTATCTTCGTGTCCATTGTATTGTCTGACACTTTTTTAGCCACTTTTTAAAATATTTCTAAAAAGAATAAAAAGACATATTTTTATATTTGATTGGTACATTAAGTTGTTCCTCGATTAGTTTGCTGATTTAGGTCTTCCTCCTCACTTGACCATATGTTTGCCTAGTGAATTTGATTGACAATTGCTATTTTCCCTGTCCTAGAAAATGTTAATTGATTACAGGGGGTCCTTATCTTTTGCACTAAAGTGAATTAGCTACAGCAGAGTTCAGGTGGAAGCCGATAATGACCCACCCCCACGTTCTGCCTGTTGGATGCATGAAGGTTTCAGGAAACAGCAGGTAGACATAATGAAACTTCAAGATGAATCATGGGTGGCAGGAATCTTGTTTTGAAAAAAGGCAGGAATTCATGCAGTGGAGCACAGGGTGGCTATGCAATATGCAACATTCAAAGAATGATTACATTCACTCCAAAGCTTCTCTGAAGCTCTCAGGCACATAGAGGCACCCAAGTTAACAATGAGCCAATAGTTTGCAAGAAAATACTGGAACATGATCTGTTTTGAACTGTTTTCAAAGAGGATTAAATCAGTAGCTTTTAAAGGAATATTGGAATATGGTACAGGTTCTAATCTAGCATTTCTGATAGAGTTCAGGTCACAGAAGGTCTTCAGTTAGTGCCATCTGATGGAAAGATGGAAGGATTATAATAAAGCTTGCAGTATTTACTGCTTTTAGTTGTTGGTAAACATTTCAGATCATAAATAAGCTACTGTATTGCTCTGGCCTATATGGATGTGAATAGACCACAATAAATCTATAGCTTAATAAATGGAAATGGATTTAGAAGATATAGGAGCACATGCAGCAAGCCTTTTTCCCGTTCGTAAACAGACCGATTATCAGAATCAGCGCCTTTGAAAATGGGAAAAGGCCTTTTGGGATGTATTATCCCAAAAGTGCATTGCAAATTAGAGAATCGCAAAATTTGGGATTCTCTATTTTGCAATTGCATTTAAGGAATCGCAAATTGCGATTCCTTAAATGCAATGTTGGAAGCACAGAAAAATTGTGATTTGGCCTTAAGGAATCACAAATTACACCAACTTCAAGTCAATAGGAATGAATGGGAAGGTATTCCTTATTTGTGAATCTCAATTTGCGATTCGCAAATAAGGAACATGTATGATATGCAAAATATTTAGTGAATCCTACATACATTGCATTTTGCGATTCTCTAATTGGGATACTCTAAAATCGCAATTTGAGAATCGTAAAAGTCTTTTTTGACACATATGCCACATAAGTACTAGGTCATGGAAGTGACCCATATTGTGGTGAGGAACATTCACTAACTGGTTTAATCCTATTGAAGCAAGGCAGTTTAGATGTTTAAAGGATTATTTGTAGAATCTGCCCATGTGTTAAAGTTACCAAGGACTGACATATAAGAGAACATGGGTTGTGTGTGTCTATTTAAATATTCGATCTATAAAAAATAATGTACTGTTGTCTGGGTGGCCGATTACCAAGATCCAACCTAAACATTGATTGGGTTTAAGCTCTAAAGAAAGAAAGAGTCTTTGTTTGTGATACTGAGCCCAAGGGTAAGTATTAACTTTCAATTGCTCATGATACATCAGGCCCACCCCACTACCATGTTTATCACTGAGGTCATACCTGAGGTGTTTATAATTAGGGGGGACTGGATGTTTTAAGATTAGGTTGAGGTCTGCTCGAAACGTAGTCTCAGTGAAGATGAGATCATGATGCTTCTTAGTGATGAATGCTTTAATCTAAGCACAGTGTTTCACTGCTGAACTTACATTGCAGATGCCAGCTATTAACGTATTACTGATCTTAGAGATAATATAGGTTTATGATTTAGATTAGGTCTCATTGCCCATACTGGTTTTAGTTTTACTTCCACAGAATGACTAGGCTAGAGAGAATATTATTGTTGATAGAGTTGACAGTATTATCAGTCTAGGAAGGGAATTAAATACAGACATTTATGTAATCCATAGTAGTAAACACAGATTAAAGTTAAAGGAAAATAGATCTATATAGGTCACTCTTACCATCTTTCAGGTCCCAGTTGTGACTTAAACTTTTAATGGGAACAGGCTTCTTGCCCCCTTCCCTTTTGTATTTATAATTGGCTCCAAGGAGTGAGGCTTAATGTCCCCCTCCCCTTTTTTGTATTTGGCCCCCGGGGATGGGATTCCAGGTGCCTTTTAAGACTTAAGAAGGGGAGCCCCTTCCCTTTTTATTAAAACTGGTCCCAGGGTGTGGGGTCCCCAGGGCCAATTAAGGGCCAGGGTCGAGTGGACTTCACACCACTCCCTTAATGTATATGTTTTGACCCCAGGGGATGGGGTCCCCAGGACCTGTACGCCAAATCAATAATAAACATGCCAAAAGCTATGAGCAGCATGGGGTTGACAGCCTGCTGGGGGTTTGGCCACAAGGCCTGGTGACAGGCCAAGTCCTGTAACCAAGCCCCTGTATGCAGTGTGGGGTTGGCAGAATTTGGGGACTTGGAAGCGGGGCCAGCCCTGTGGTTAACCCAACAGCACACATGACCAAAGGCTGTGTGCAGTGTGGCTACATGCTGGAAATTCGATGCAGGGCCTGGCTGCAAGCCAGGCACTGTGTCCAACGCCATGCATGATGAAAGGCCATACACAGCGAGGGTTTGGCTGTCAACAAGGGGTTGGCTGACTCTGGGTGAGTTGCGCGCCAACTGCCATGCGTGGTAGGGGGTTAGCTTTATGAATAGTAATAAAATATTACTTTAAGTTAAAAAAAATTGAAATTCACTGAAAAAGCTGAAGTAATGTTATAGTGGGAAACGGCCATTACAACGAAGCCGTTTCCACGAAATCGTTAACCACGCATGCAGTACAACGCATGCGTGGTTACCACGAAAGCATTTACCACGCATACCTTTACTACGAGGTTTGTAGTAAAGGTATATGTGGTAAAGGAAAAAAGTTAAAAAAAAGGGGGCTTGGGGGGGTCTCCCCCCCCCAAAAAAAAACTCACCTGAAGTCACGTCGTTTAAGAGAAATCGGAAAAAAACTTCCGCTTTCTCTTAACGACGTATGACGTCACCACGCCACCAAGCGAGGAAAATGTTATGAGTGGTAAACGAATTCCGTTGTAACGCATGCGTGGTAAAGGCATGCGTTGCAACGGAATTCGTTGTAACGTCATACATTCGTTATAGTTAGGTGTGGTAAAAAGATCTGTGTTTGTTTATAAAAAACCTTAGCAATTTACCGAAAAAAACTAAATGGTAAATTGACGTTATAGTTCGGTGAATATGTGAGTGACAACATTTTGAACTAAAAAGACAGATATTTACCAGTTATAGTTAGAAGAGCTAACTATACAGTGTGCCACGTTATGCACAGCTTACACCACACATATTATATCACTTATGACATGTTCTATGACATTACTTATTACATAGCAAACACAAGGAGATGATGGACAGAGCGCTGAAACTTAGCAGGCACTCACCCCCAGTCACAGATCTGGGTTGGATCTATCTTATCTTATCTTATCTTAGGTGAAATTTGTAAAGCGCACTGACGCCGAAGCTTCCTGGCGCTGATAGACAGAGTGAGTGAGGGGGGAGCGTGAGTAGCAGAGATCTAGCTAAGAGGGGGAAAAGGTGAGTTTTTATCAGTTTTCTAAAATTCAGAAGGGAAGAAGAGGATTTGATTGAAAGAGGAAGGAGATTCCAGAGCACGGAAGCTAGGTAGGAAAAACGGCGACCGCCGAATTTCTTAGTTTTGCTCTTAGGAGTGACCAGCAGATGACGATAGGCTGAGCGGAGGTTACGTATTGGACAGAGAGGGCCGATGAGGGATTTGAGGAACGCGGGGCCAGAGCAGCGGAGGGCTTTGAAAGTGAGGCAGGCCACCTTGAAAGCTGCCCTTTGGTCTATTGGAAGCCAATGAAGGCTGTGGAGCAGAGGTTTGGCCGATTGCCATCGGGGGATTCCATGAATTAGGCGAGCCGCCTGATTCTGGACAACTTGGAGGCGATGTAACAGATATTGTGGGAGACCGTAGTAAATGGAGTTGGAGAAATCCAAACGGGAGAGTACAAGTGAGATGACGGTTTGGGTAAGTGCCGCAGGGGGGAGAAGATGGCGGACTTTGCGGATCCTCCTAAGTTGGTACATGCAGGATGAGACTACCGCTCCAACTTGGGCTTTGAGGGAGAGTTCGGCGTCAATGATTACCCCCAAACTCTTTACTGTTTTTGCCGGGACGGGGGGAGAACCGAGCTCCGGAGGCCAGAACTGCGGGCCCCAGTGGACGTGACTGAGTCCAGGGAGAAGGAGCTCAGTTTTACCGGGGTTCAACTTCAATTGGTTCTGGTTCATCCAGAGTTGGATGTGATTCATGGCAGCGTGGAATGTGTTGATGGCATGTGGTGAATTGAGTGAGAGAATAATTTGTAAATCGCCAGCGTAATTGTAAACGATGATATCCCATTTCAGAAGAGATTGAATGAGTGGCCGAAGGTATAGATTAAATAAAAGCGGGGAAAGGGAGGAGCCTTGGGGGACTCCCAAGACGTGGGGATTTTTTTGGCAGCATAGGGACCCAGGCGAACCGCCTGTGTTCTTCCAGTGAGGAAGGACCTGACCCACTCGAGAGCAGCACCTTGAATGCCAGCCTGCCCGACACGGTGGAGAAGGATGTTATGATCCACCGTGTCAAACGTGGCCGATAAATCAAGAAGGACGAGGGCTTGGGAGAGCCCCGCGTCCGCGTTGCTCCTGAGTGTGTCAGGAACTGCCAGGATGACGGCCTCTGTGGAGTGGGTGGGTCTGAAGCCGGCCTGATTAGGCTCAAGATGACAGGAAGATTCAATAAAGTTTGATAGGCACCGGGTGACGTGGGCCTCCATTAGTTTAGAGAAGTATGGGAGGAGGGAAATGGGGCGATAATTCGACGGCTCTGGGGGGTCGGCACTGGGCTTTTTGAGGAGGGGCACTAGGATAGCCTGCTAGAAAGAAGTGGGAAGAATGCCACTGCTAAGAGACCTGTTAAGTAAATGTAGGATACAATCTGGCAGGTTAAGGCAGATACTCCGCAGGACAGATGGTGGACAACAGTCGTTCGGGGAGCCCGATTTCACGCGGGTAGCAAGTTCCGCTAGGGAAGTAGGGTCTAAAGCAGGAAAGGTGGTGAGGGTCGAGGAGTTATTAGAGGAGATATCCAGTGAAAGTGACTGGGGGAGTGGAGGGATAGACTTTTTAATTTTTGTCATCTTTTCCAAGAAGAAGGAGTTAAGGGTGTCACAGGCCTCCTGAGTGGGGGTCTGGACAGGGAGGGTTCTGTCATCTGTAGTTAGCTCCTTCAAGACTCTAAACACCTCCTTAGATTTATCGATCGCCAAAGAGATCCTATTGGAAAAGTGTTCCATTTTAGCTAAATTGATGGCTGCTTTGTAATCTTTTCGCGCGGCCAGGTAGGACTGTCTGGCTGAGTCGGAATAATCGCGTCTCCAGATGCGTTCTAGCTGGCGCGTTTTCAATTTCTGAGCCTTAAGGTCGTCAGAGAACCATCTATGGGAATTCCGATGCCTGGTGCAGGGAAATTTGATGAGAGGAGCAAACAGGTCACTGGCCAATTCTAACCTGGAGCCGAGGTCGTGTTCTTTTCCGTCGATGTCATTGGAAAGGATGAGAGGCTGGGCGGGTGCCGGCCAGGGCAGTGAAGAAACCCTGAGAGTCATATGTGCTCCATTTCCGTGAGAGGCCACCAGCCATCAGGGGGGCAGAAATCTGACCGGCGACTGTGATGGTGGTATCCACTAGGTGGTGGTCGGACCAGACACAGGGGAGTATGTCTGGTGGAGACAGGGCCAGATTGCAAGTCCAAATCTGGTCCAATATGTGTCCCTTGATGTGAGTGGGTTGGGTGACCTGTTGAGTAAGATTCATACTGTTAAAAGTCTCGAAGAGCTCTGTAGCATGGGGACTGGCATTAGTATCGCTGAACCAATAATTTAGATCGCCGAAAATGGCGAAGCTGGAGTGCAGCGTTAGCAGAGTGGGCAATTGTTCACTCATAATGGAGGAAAAGGATGGCATAGAATGGGGAGGCCGGTATAGGAGGAGGAAAGTGGGGGTGCCGATGTCAGTTTGCACACTGATAAGTAAGTTCTCCACCTCGGGGAGGGGAAGAGAATAAGAGGAGATAGAGTTCAAATGTTTAGATATATTGGCTGCCACCCCACCCCCGGGCCGATCACCGGGGCGATCGGCGTGAAGAATATAGTAATCAGGGGGAGGGCAGCCAGGATGTCTGGGAGGGACTCTGTTGTTAGCCAAGTTTCCGTAAGCAGGAGCATGTCCAGATTGGTATTGGATAACAGGATGAAGATGTCCTCAGAGTGTTTCACTAATGAGCGAGTGTTCAAGTATGACACCCTGATGGACGTGGTGTTCCTAATTTCCATGGCTGGAGGTGTGCGACCGCATAGATGGGATTGGTCCAGGCGCGTAAGGCCAGCAGTGAGTATGCGGCAGATAGCCGTTGGGGATGGTTTGGTGGCAGTGTATTGTAGATCTCTGAGTGATTGAGGTGAGTACGTGATAAGATGATCAGCGTGGCGTGCCCTAGGGCCCGGCCTGGCGTGGACGGGTGCAGACGGGCTTGCCTTAGGCGCTCCGGCTGCGCAAGTCCGCTGCGCGTCCTGAAATGGCACATGATTTATAGGGAGAGGGCTGGGTGAGAGGAGGGTGTGGCCTCACTAAGGGGCGTGGCCTCGACGAGCGCCGGTGATGGCGCCAAGAGTATCCTGGGTTCAAGTTCAAGTTCAAGTTCAGAAATTTATATAGCGCACTACTCACCCAGAGGGTCTCAAGGCGCTTGGGGAGGCGGGTGCATTTACTTATCGAATATCCAGGTTTTTAGTTGCTTTCTGAAGGAGAGGTGGTTCTGAGTAAGTCGGAGGTGGGTGGGGAGAGAGAGAATTCCAGGTCTTGGCCGCTAGGTAGGAGAAGGATCTTCCTCCCATGGTGGATCTGTCGATGCGCGGAATTGTGGCGAGGGCTTGATTGGATGATCGTAGTTGGCGGGTGGGGGTATAGAAGGACACTCTCGTGTTGAGGCATTCGGGTCCTAGGTTATAGAGGGCTTTGTGTGTGTGGGTGAGGAGACGGAACGTTATTCTCTTGTTGACGGGGAGCCAGTGGAGATGGTCGGAAATGTGAGCATGGCGAGGGATGTCCAGTATGAGTCTGGCTGATGCGTTTTGAATGCGTTGAAGTTTATTCTGTAGATTGGCTGTGGTTGCGGCGTAGAGGGTGTTTCCGTAATCCAGTCGGCTGGTGACCAGTGCGTGGGTGACCGTCTTTCTTGTTTCAGTGGGGATCCAACGGAAGACTTTTTTGAGCATGCGTAGGATGTTGAAGCAGGATGATGAGACGGCATTGGCTTGTCTGGTCATCGAGAGGGAGGAGTCCAGGATGAAGCCCAGGCTGCGTGCGTTATCCGTTGCTGTGGGTGCGGATCCCAGGGCTGGTGGCCACCAAGAGTCATCCCAGGCCGAGGGGGATGAGCCTAAGATGAGGACTTCCGTTTTGTCCGAGTTCAGTTTTAAGCGGCTGTTCTTCATCCACTCGGCTACTTCTTTCATTCCTTCGTGTAGGTTGGTTTTGGCGGTGTTCGGGTCTTTGGTGAGGGAGAGGATCAGCTGGGTGTCGTCTGCGTAGGAGATGATGTTGAGGTTGTGTTGGCGCGCGATGGATACGAGGGGACTCATGTATACGTTGAAGAGGGTAGTACTGAGTGATGATCCTTGAGGTACGCCGCAGATGACTTCGGTGGCGTCTGATTTGAAGGGGGGGAGGCGGACTCTCTGGGTTCTTCCGGCAAGGAACGATATGATCCATTGCAATGCTTTTCCTTGTATTCCGACGTTGCTGAGTCGTTGTATGCGGGTGCTATGGCAGACTGTGTCGAAGGCTGCGGAGAGGTCAAGTAGTGTTCGGATGTCGTCTGTTGCTGCGATGAGGGCGGTTTCGGTGCTGTGTTTGGCTCGGAAGCCGGATTGTGAAGGATCGAGGGATTTGTTGTATTCGAGGAAGGCTGCGAGCTGATTATTGACGGCTTTCTCAATGACTTTGGCGGGGAATGGGAGTAGCGAGATGGGGCGGTAGTTCTTAAGTTCGGAGGGATCTGCCGTGGGTTTCTTCAGAAGGGCGCTGAGTTCGGCATGTTTCCAGATTTCCGGGAAGGTAGCGGAGTTGAGGAAGCAGTTGATGATGTGGGGAGCGATGATGGAGCCTGCTTTGTTGAAAATGTAGAGAGGACATGGGTCGGTTGGCGATCCTGAGTGGATGGAGTTCATCAGGCGGATGGTGTCTTCGGTGGTGATTGGGTTCCAGGTGTAAAGGTTGTTAGCGGGCGGTGTTGGTTCAGGAATGGGAGGAGTGGACTGGTCTTCGGACTGGACTTCAAAGCTGTTATGAATTTCGGCGATTTTGTTGTGGAAGAATGAGGATAGAGAGTCGCAGAGGTCTTGGGAGGGAGAAATGTCGTTGGTGCCGGCGGTGGGGTTAGTAAATTCTTTGATGATGTTGAATAGTTCCTTGCTGTTTTGGGCATTGTTGTGCAGTCGATCCTTGAATGCTGATTTCTTGGTAGATCGGATTAGTTGGTGGTGTTTGCGGGTAGCGTTCTTGAAGGTGGCTAGGTTATCAGAGGTTGGGTTTTTTTCTCCAGGTTTTCTCGAGAGAACGGCAGACTTCTTGGATTTCTTGAGGTCATCGTTGAACCAGGGGGCTTTTTTGCTACATAGCTTGATAAGCTGTTTTTTCAAGGGTGCAAGTTCGTCGGCGCTATGGGTGATCCATTGGGTGAGGTTAGTGGCTGCTTGGTTTGGGTCCGATGGTTTGGCAGGAGGGTTTTGTTGAAGCGACGTGAAGAGGTGTTCGGTGGTGATTTTGTTCCAATTTCTTCGTGGAATAGGATGTGGGGGGTTGTGGGTCGTGGATTTTTTGTAGTTGAAGTGAACGCAGCTGTGGTCCGTCCAATGGAGAGCTGTGGTGTGATCGAAGGAGATGTGTTTGCTGGAGGTGAAGATAGGGTCGAGCGTGTGTCCGGCATAGTGGGTGGGGGTGTTTACAAGTTGTTTGAGTCCTAGATTGGCCAGGTTATCCAGAAGGGTGGTGGTGTTGTTGTCGTTTTTCTTTTAAAGGTGGAAGTTGAGGTCTCCCAATAGAATGTAATTCTCGGAAGGGAGGGCATGTGGGCTGATGAAGTCAGCGATGTCTCCGCTGAATTGAGAGCGGGGTCCTGGTGGTCTCTAGATGAGGGTGCCTCTGAGTGTGGTTTTGTGGTCGGTGTGAATCTGGAAGTGGAGGTGTTCGGCGGAAGCAAGGTTGTCGTCGGAGCTGGTCGTGATGCGGGTGGTATTCTTATAGACGATGGCGATGCCTCCTCCTGTTTGGTTGATGCGGTCCTTTCGGGTGATCTTGTAGCCGTCCGGGATGGCTATGGCGATGTCGGGTGCTGATGAGGCGTTCATCCATGTTTCTGTGAGGAAGGCGACGTCCGGCGATGTATTGTCGAGTAGGTTCCAGAGTTCAACGGAGTGTCTGTGGACTGAGCGGGTGTTTATCAGGATGCACTTTAGGTGGTTAGTGTCGGATCTCTGTTTGGAGTTTGTGGATTTGGTGTGGGTCTTGATGCAGTCGAATTTGCAGGAGAGGCAGGTGAAGGGTCCATGGGTGAGTCTGGGGCGGCTTGGTAGTGTAGCAGGGTTTCTGTTTTCCCACAGAACTGTGCACAGAGGATTGGAACCTCAGCGAAATAGGGTGACCCAAAACTCACCTTAGTACCCAACAAACCCCTTACCGAGCTAGCTACAGTGTCTCATTGGTCATAACAAACTCCCAATGTTTAGACAAACCAGAACATGAGCTTACAATTCCTCAGGTTACGTGGAACACATGAGCACTCTTTCGTTATACAATCATTTCAAACCAGAACGTGGAGTAAATGAGGACACGTGAACATTTGAAATATTTATTTACTAATGCCGTCTTCTCAGGCGCAGTGTCTTAGATAATACAAGGAAACATATTATCAGAAGCAAAGTTATCAGCATAGTTACTTGTCCATAAAAAGCAAATGGTGACAGCATGTTAACATGCTGTAATGAATAAGAGTTAACAGCACTTATTTCTCACCCTCCCTAACACATATATTATATTAATAGCTAAGAAGGTCTCTTTGGGTTTTTATTAGGGCGGGCCCATACCTCAGGATCCTAGAATGAAGAGATCACATCAGCATACACTAGCTCTCTCTGCATGTGAACAGCATCAAGTGTGTGTGTGTGCCTCAAGCAAAGCAATATAAAACCCGCCTAAAGGCCAAAGTTGGCAGAAGCTGCACTTATGTTATGTCTATGAAGGCGCGAAGATCAGACCTCATAACAATTCAGTATCTTGTTGTTCCTGAAGCTTCAGCACTCTCTGTACAGACATAGTTTATTGAGCAAAGCTGATATCAGAGTAATAACATATTATTCTCATGTAAACCACAACGAACTACTAGGTTGAAAGCTAAATCAACAATTAAGTGTTGTGTGCAGAAGCAGCAAAAGGAAAAATGGCGTTTAAACATGTAATGTGCCTATGCTAACTTAACGCATTATAAAGATATATAGTAGCTATATGACACCCCCCCATGATCCGAGGACGGATAAGATAAGATAAGATAAGGGCAACTTCATGAAAGCAGAGTTCAACAACCATGAACAACCTTATAAGTATAAAAAACTGCAGCAATCAAATCAAAATATAAAAAAATGTCACAAGCACTCAAGCCAATAGGACTGGGAGGTGAAAAAATGCAAAAAAGCGGGGCATCATCATAGACCAAGAAGGCTCTTCAAGGCAAGACCGAATATGCAAAATATGCAGCTACAGCCTCCAACAGGAAATCACCGTCTTCATCCGAAAACAGTTCAGCCCTCCAATTCAAAAGAGGAAAAGAGCAAACGTGTTCTCCCAACACTGGAGCCTCTATTACCATCAGAGGACAACTCGGAGGGTTTTCAAGAAAGCTCATTGCCAAGAAATCCTGCACTGCTGTAAGAACGTTCCAAGGACCCATTAGTCCATGCATCGCTGCTAAGGCCATAATCCTGTCGCCAGTACAAACCAACTCGTGAGTAACGATGGGACTCATCAGCTGATTAAAGTCGACTTCAGGAGAAACCGGTCCGCAGAGACACAAATCAATGGCCCAATCGAAGTCACAGCTTAGGCAGTGAAATACAGGCTGGACACAGGTGAAGTAGGAAAATCGAAACGATAATCCATATGCCGTGCTTAAATCGCAAGCGGCAGCGTGCCATAATATTCAAGCATTCGGTCCCGAAACAGCGCTAGGAGGGGCTGGGCTTCTCCTTCCACACGTGGGCCATCCATATTTAAGGAAGCAAACAACCACTAGAACGGCTGCCGCTAGTGCCAGGATAACCGGGAATCCACCAAATAAACTCGAAAAAATGGAATGGAAGAAAGCAGGGATGACTCCAAAGATTTTTTCAAATGAAGTTACAAGACCACTGCTAACAGACTTAAAAAAATGCGCCAGCCCCATTGTAGAGGACGCAGTGAAGATAGAATGTACCATCTCGCTGAAATGCAACGGTAAATCAGTATTTAAAAGGGCCTGAACCTCGGTCCGGGTATTAGCTATGTGAAGAACGAAAGTTTCCCTAGCCGAACTCAAGGCCACTTCTTTCTGGGACATTAGAGCCCTTATTCTGCTCATGCCGCTGAATTCTGCTTTCAAGGTTGGGATGCGTGGCCAAATGGAAACCTCCCTATTCTCATGTGTGGGTGGGTACAAGACATTTCTGCAGCAAACGACACACTCAGTTACGGTTACCACATAAGCTACCCCTTTAATCAACCAGCAACAATTTTCATTATTTAAAAGTAAATAACTTCCGTTTCCCAACAAGGTAAAAGTCGGTGCGATTGCAGGCACTGGAGTCCCTTTTAAAACACAGGCTAAGTTAGGCCGGTCTTGGTTACAAGATCCGTGCAATTGTATATGCCTACACATCAGCGAATGGTCTGGTGTTTCCGTACACTCCTCCCCATTCAGATAAACCTTCAAACATCTATAAGTGAAAGGAAGGGACCAGACTTCATGGAGAAATGCACTACCCAAGGGCTCATAGTGACCTATGGCAACATATTGCATACAATTCGTACATTTATACAGTGCAAAAGGTAAAGTTATTAAACCGTGGATAAGCCACGTTGCATCGTTGGCCTCTGCCACAGAAAAAGGCAAGGACTCCAATTTCTCAATATGTAACATAGAAAATGAAGCATCCCGCATGGAAAGCAAGCGCTGCTTGTCAGTCAAATTAAAGGGGGCAAAGAGAGAAGAAACATTCATGTAGGTCCATGGCACCTTGCCAGCCTTCAACGTTTGAAGGGTCCATGCAAATTGCATGACAGAACGTAATTGATTCTGACCATGGTATAACACAGACACTTCATCATGCACAATATCCACTACAGAAGACACAATATTATCCAAAGTGTAAATGCGGGAAGAAAGCATGTTAATACTATTATCTACCACAGCAAGCACCTTTTCTAAATTCGCCTGATCTATAGCTCTAAGGCGTGTCGCAGCTTCAATCTGTGATGTCTTCCAGATTTCATTGTAAACAGCATATATCCATCTAGCCGGGCCCTTTATGAAATCATTTAAATCCACATCATCATTCAGCTTTGCAAGATGTAATTTAACTGCAGATAATTGAGAATGTTTTAACCAATTCTGACATAATTTGCCCACAGAGTAAGTCGTGACAGAATGATCGATTTCAAAACGTGGATCAGGTCTGACCTGTGTAAAGCCATCAGATAAACCCAGAAAACGGTGCCGGCATGAATCGGCACTCCTGTGCCACATCAGCCAACCTTTTGGATCCATACTGGATATGTTAAAGGACGAATTTAACAATAGGGTCTGCAAGTCCCTAATCGAAAACTGAGTATAATTACTCCAGCCAGAATATTCCTCTAACTCAGGAATGGTCAGAGTATTCAATTTTTTAGAAGTAGCCAATCCAAAGCAAGTTGTCTGTGAAATAGAAGAATTCAAAAACAACATCTGATTCGGGATGAGACAAGCACGGTGCAAAGCCTCAGTGCCTTGTACCTGCCAGCTTTTAGAACCCCAAACTGATTTTAGGTCAATAGTATCCTTCCACAATTCATAGCCGCCAACAGCCAGCTGATCAAGAAAGGACTTCGAATACAATAATTTGGGATCGGTAAGTCTAACCTTGGACATAGGCTTCTGTGTCATTTTGAAATAAAAGGACTCGGGATTGGACTGATTGAAGTCAGTAAAATAGGTGTACTTTTTCAAAAAAGTACTCGAACTGCCTTGTTTAGGAGCTGGGCAATGCTCCCATTGTGTATAATTTACAGTATTCCTTCTGGACGCTGTTTTATGTAAGAAGTGATTGCCAAAATGTTGAAAGCAAAACAAATCACCATAATTAGCAGATTCTAAGTACAAATCTTCCGCATCAAAGGCAGCATAGTATTTCAAATCAGAAAACAAAGACTCTACGGCCTGAACATCCCAATCATCAGAACGTATGTTTTGTTTCACTACATCCCCCATGTTAACTCTAAGCACATTGGGGACATTAACAACCTCGGTAGGGCCATGTATTTGAAACGACATCCCACACTATCCCATCCAGGACAGGCCAAGCAGTGATGTTAACAAATGTCAATTCTCTTTTCAATCTGGGTGCAGAATGCGATGAGGAAAGGGGGGCCAAAGTTCCATTTAGATGTCGAATGCATGTTCTTTCTTCGACATAGTGTCCATTCATAAGCCGGAAAAAATAAAACACAAACCCAATCGACATAAAAAGGTAAATTGAAAACAGCATCAGCCAAATATATGTCCAAGGGGGAATTAAAAAATGTTTTTTAAATAAGCTGGCATAAACTGCAAAACGTGAGGGTTTCTTCGAGACATTGGAAACAGTGTCAAATGAAAATCTGGATTCTGTGGCCAAACGGGCTTGCGGGTCAGGCATGGACAAGTCAGTGGGGTAAGTATAGTCAATTTCAGCAAGGTCTGTACCGGGCAAAGTACTTAATAAAGGACTGGAAATAGCAGGCAACTCGATTGCCACTTCAGTTTCATGATCAGAAGTAGTGGGCAAAACTGAATTTCTCACAATGGAAGGACAGGAAAAGCCGGTGTCATACTAAGAAGAATCGGCCACTCTGTGTATCTTGACATTGTCAATAGAGATAAACCTGTTTTCCTTACGACCAGGAAGTGGTGGTAAAATTACTGTTCTTGTGCCCTTCACTCCAAGCACTGGAACCGGAGCTCGATAGGAAGGACCAAATTCTTTCTTGTTGTCGATCTTCTCTCGAACCAGTTCTCCAACTTGGGGTAGCCAGCCGACTACCGGGATCTGCAACGCAACATCCGACGTGGAGGGCAAATGTTCCTTTGCAAGACTGTCTCTGGTCTTTTGTAGATTCTGTAAAACAGTACAATGTTCATCTACGTCAAAGGTTGTGGCGCGAGCCACGCAGTCTAGACCGTCAAGGTCAGGGACGAACATCTTGATGCCAAAGAGCATTTCGTATGGGGTCCGCCCACCCAGAGACCTTCCAGGGATATTATTAAGAGCACGCTGCACACCATAGAGGTGGGCTAGCCAGTTTCTGCCAGTGCCTATAACTCAAGCTGTCAAAGCTTGCTTTAAATCACGGTTCATTCGCTCCACTACACTATTACCCTCAGGTCTGTAGGGAGACGAAAACTTGACTTGGACCCCCATCGAAGTCATGGCATCCTTACACGCCTTAGAGGCGAAAACCGGACCCTGATCAGAATGGAAGGTACCACAGGCAAAAATCCCTACAAAGATGCGCAAATCTTTAATGACAGTCCGTGAATCAGCGCTGCGATGGGGCCAGACCCACACAAAGCGTGTGCATGAATCAACTGCAACTAAGATGTACTTATACGCAGTATCAGATGAAAAAGGACCGCAGTGATCTAAGTAAACACAACCTAGCGGTTTATTAGAAATGTACAACTGTGTCTGTGGCGGACGCGCAGCAGTCGAAGGTTTAATCTGCTGACAAATGTCACAAAGAAGGACATAATCACGCGTCTGTTTGTACAGTCCCCGCCACCAGAAACGTTGTTGTAATTGAGTTACAGTGGCTGAGACGCCCGCATGCGCAGAAGCCACACCTTCATGAGCCGCTGTAATCAAGTCAGCCCTGCGATCCGAGTTGGGAATCAAACGTTCCCCAACATCAGGAATTTTCACAAAAGGAACCTTTTCGGGACTTAAGTGGTATGTGTACTTCGAAGGGAACCCCGTAGGATGTTTACCTCCCTTCTCAGTGGCAGCAACAGCCGCCAAGATGTCACTATCAATCTTACTTTTGGACCGTGTAACTGCTGCAACTAAGTATGTAGACACCGCTGATTTCGCTGCTTCATCAGCAAGCGAGTTACCGACAGCGTGGACTCCAACACGCTGGTGGCCAAGAGTATGAATTACAAAAACGAGTGGCAACGTAGCCTTAAGCTCCGCCACTCGAACCCAGATCATCTTATGTTTTATTGTGCTACCCTTGGAATCACGAAAGTCATTCTGAATCCAAAAGAACAAGTTTTCATTGTAAGACTGGACACAGTAGAAAGAATCACTTACAATAAGAGTAGTAACACTAGGATCTGCGTACTCCAACGCTAGTAAGAGAGCACGAAGCTCTGCCAATTGTGCGGGGCAATCGCCCAGTGGCAGTGTGTGCACTTCCCTGGAAACGAACTCATCGTTCAACATAGCACCGACCACAATGGCGCAAGCGGAAACGTAGGCATGTTTAGAGCCATGCGCAACCTGCGCCGAACCATCAGTGTAAATGATACAATGGAAGTCCTCCAAAGGTCGCATAGCAAGAGGAGCAGGATGAACAAACTCATACTGCAAGTACTCTTGCGACCGCAATGAGGCGTCAAAAATAAACGTGACATCCGTGGACGTCAAGGACGC
The DNA here is from genome assembly GCF_964261635.1 of Lissotriton helveticus. NCBI lineage: Eukaryota > Metazoa > Chordata > Amphibia > Caudata > Salamandridae > Lissotriton > Lissotriton helveticus. The sequence continues at coordinate 344,269,176 of NC_136067.1, read as the reverse complement.
AGCCCACTGAATCCACCGAGGGTGCAAAGCTTTTGAATTTGGTACACTGGCTTTCGTGACTGCCTCTAAATGAGGACAGGGTGTAACAACCAACATGCGTTTCCCCTGTGACAGAGCCCGTTCCTTAAGAATAGCCATCTGCACAGCTGTTAAAACCTTTTCCACAGTGGGAAACCGCATCTCAGCCGAAGTGTACAAGTGTGACTTGTAAGCAATAGGTACTGTGTCTCCTTCATTAAAAGTGAGGTACGTGAAACCCACTGTCCCCGGTATAATTCTTATCACCAGGTTGGTATGGTTGTCAGGAGTCAGTAAAAACTTAGAAGCGAGCAGATCAGCCTGCAAGGACTGCAAGATGGCTGAGTGCTCAGGCAGCCAGCATGATTTGGAAACATTTGGTTGTATCAAAACATACAAAGGCTTGATACGCTGGGCATATTCCGGAATGTATGTCCTCCCGAAATTTAAAAAGGCCAGTAAAGACTGTAAATTTTTCAGCGTTGTAGGAGCGCGCAGCTGTGCGCATTTCTCCAAGAAGTGAGGTGCCAAACCTCTACCTTCATTGTTGAGCTCATAGCCCAGAAACAACACTGTGTGCTCAGCAATGTGCGACTTTGCAAAGTTAAATTTGTAACCCATGTCTGCAAAGTTACAAATAATAGAATTTACACGACACAGATGCTCCCAAATATCGTCGTCTGTGAGATATATGTCATCCACATACGTACAAGCATCCGGGTCGAGTGCCTCCAAAATAGAGACTATGCGTGCGGTAAATATACCAGGACTATTCTTATAGCCCATTGGGAGACTCCGGAATTGTTTTTGGACTCCAGCGCATGTAAAACTGGTCCATTGGGAGCTAAAGCTGTCCAATCTGTGGGCATAGAAACCGTTAGATATGTCAAGCGTTGTTTTCAAACGCTTACGCACTAGACTATCCATTAGGGCAGAGCCGTGAGTATTCTGTACTGCACAGTTACGGCAATGCGAGTTCAAATGCCGGTAATCCAATACCAAACGATATGATCCGTCCGGTTTGGTCACAGTAAAAAGAGGATTATTCATCGGTGACACACACGTTTCAATAACTCCCTGATATTCCAATTGTTCAAGGATTTCCGCGACGGAAGCCTTCGCTTCACGCCGAATGGGATATTGAGGTTGAGGATGCGGCTGAGACCGCAACGGAATTTCGTGGCAAGGGGATAATTTGTCCCAACCACAATGGTTACGGTACAGAGCCGGTGCGAGGGCCCGAGCCCACTCTTCTGCAAAATGCTGCGCATGCTCTTTCGAGACAGTGTTCGCGAAACTGGGGAGGATCACCTCCTCCCCTCGCGGCGCCGGGAGCACAAAAGGTGGGGGCCAGTCAGCCTCCGAAAGCAAAATGTCATACGTAGAAGACAGATTTTCCCAAAATACTCCTTTTACGGTACGCTGTATGTCACCTTCAATTAACAGGACAATTTCATAAAGTCTTTCAGGGGGAGCAAGTCTCGTATCGGCTGTTTCTATTACAACGTAGACATCAGTCGCTGTCACCCTCAGTAGTGGACGCAGCGCCTCTCTCACTATGGTAATCTCCGCCGCGCTGTCCAGCAAGGTCAGAGCCCACGTCAGATTCCGAAGCCACGTTCTCACTATCTGTGGCATATCGATGCGCTGTTAAGGCCGCGACTTTCTTTTTCGCAAACTGCGGTCTTTTTGGCGTAGAATCCTCCTGCTTCGCTGCGCCGTCTGTCTGGCGGGACTGGCCACGTCCTTGTTGGCCACCACGTCCCCTACCGCCTCCTCCTCCACCGGTCTTTGGGGCCGATGAGTCCTGAAAGGAACGAGGAGAGCGTTGTTCAGAAACCTGAAATCTATCAGGTGATTTAATCATCGCGCGATCGCACAAATCATATACTCTCCCTGTCGGCGCAGGAACTTGTGGCGCAGGATATGAATCCTGAGTCTGCTGTTGTTGCTTCCCCTGTTTTTGTTTTTTAGGCCAATTCTGGTTATTGGACTTGGGTTGGACATCTGCTGTTGCAGACTGTCCCTGTGGTTGTTTTTTCTCCTTGACAGGAAAATATTTCAGACCTTTAGTTGTGCGACCTATAGTTTTATATGCGGCCACAACAATCTTCGCTAACTGTCGGGGTTTTTTGGCATCGGGTAGAGCAGCCAAAGCATTCGACACCTGAAAGTTCACCGCATCTCCCTTTATATTGGAGAGGATGAGATCGCTAACAATCTCAAAAGAACCACACAGGCGCATACCCAATTCAACCGCTGCTTCCGGTCCGTGATCATCCTGAACACGCTTAACGATCGTAGGCAGTACGGACATTGACGGGGTGCCAAAACACCTCGTATAAACGGCCGCAAAAAAATTCCCCCAACTTTCACAGTCAACGAGTTCAGGAGTTAAATCCTTAGGCAAAGTAATCGTCAACATTCTATGTTTATCAGCAGGAGTAGAATTCGGAAACACAGCCTCCAGTTGGTCAAATTTCTCGGCAAGCCAGAAAGGGAAATCATCTTTATCATCGGGACGCTTACCAAAAACCGAATTGACCAAAACCGGATTAAGTCTTAAACCGCCATGTTCCGTCTGAACGGCCGGACCCCCCGGGGGACCTCCCGGGAGATGACGACCAATATATTGTACTAATGCACGAATCACGGCAATCGAGACAACATGCAGTCTGCAAATATCCACAAGGGGACAAGCGCCGTGATTCGGGTGCGGGGTGAATCCACCCAACGCAGGCCAATTTGTGCCTGGAATGGACAATGGACCCAACCTCGCAGCGGATAAAGAGTGGGGAAGGGTGCCATCAAACCAAACGCGATGCTGCCAATGATCAATAGGTATTTCCAGTTCCCTGTACGGTGTATATTCAGCCGGTACAGGTGAGGGTGTGTAGGTGTGGAACACGTTAGAATTAGCGTCCACTTCCGGAAACGTTACCCACGAATAAAACAGTTTGAAAGGGTACGCCGGATCTGCACACACCACCAAAATCACAGCCAAGCCATCTAACGGGACTTGGTAAGCCTGTAAATGGTTGCGCACCGCAATGCGACTATGCTGCGGGATGACCACAGCCTGCGCCATGATTGCACCGGAATAACAGAAAAAACAAAGGAAACTTTGTAGCACAACTGGGTAGTAATTCAAAAGAAACCGTTTTAGATAGAATCAAGCTTGAAAAGACCTATTTCAAAAAATAGGTAGGTTTCACCGACACCACCGTTTTCCGGAAACGACAGTGAAGGGGTTAAGGTTTGAACGATATACTACTCGAGTGTCATGATATAAGTCCACCAACGTATGGGCGCCATGTAGCAGGGTTTCTGTTCTCCCACAGAACTGTGCACAGAGGATTGGAACCTCAGCGAATTAGGGTGACCCAAAACTCACCTTAGTACCCAACAAACCCCTTACCGAGCTAGCTACAGTGTCTCATTGGTCATAACAAACTCCCAATGTTTAGACAAACCAGAACATGAGCTTACAATACCTCAGGTTACGTGGAACACATGAGCACTCTTTCGTTATACAATCATTTCAAACCAGAACGTGGAGTAAATGAGGACACGTGAACATTTGAAATATTTATTTACTAATGCCGTCTTCTCAGGCGCAGTATCTTAGATAATACAAGGAAACATATTATCAGAAGCAAAGTTATCAGCATAGTTACTAGTCCATAAAAAGCAAATGGTGACAGCATGTTAACATGCTGTAATGAATAAGAGTTAACAACACTTATTTCTCACCCTCCCTAACACATATATTATATTAATAGCTAAGAAGGTCTCTTTGGGTTTTTATTAGGGCGGGCCCATACCTCAGGATCCTAGAATGAAGAGATCACATCAGCATACACCAGCTCTCTCTGCATGCGAACAGCATCAAGTGTGTGTGTGTGCCTCAAGCAAAGCAATATAAAACCCGCCTAAAGGCCAAAGTTGGCAGAAGCTGCACTTATGTTATGTCTATGAAGGCGCGAAGATCAGACCTCATAACAATTCAGTATCTTGTTGTTCCTGAAGCTTCAGCACTCTCTGTACAGACATAGTTTATTGAGCAAAGCTGATATCAGAGTAATAACATATTATTCTCATGTAAACCACAACGAACTACTAGGTTGAAAGCTAAATCAACAATTAAGTGTCGTGTGCAGAAGCAGCAAAAGGAAAAATGGCGTTTAAACATGTAATGTGCCTATGCTAACTTAACGCATTATAAAGATATATAGTAGCTATATGACAGTAGCAGGTCGGGAGTCGGCTGGGGTTAAGGGCTGAGAGGGTTACAGCATCATAAGTAATGCGGGGGGATGGGAATCGCGAGGGCCAGGGGGTCTGGCGCTGGGCGCGGTCCAGGCGCGGACGGGCGTAGAAGGGCTTACCTTTGGCGCACGACCGCTGCGCGTGACCGCTGCGCTCGAAAGCGTCTGTCATATAAGGATAGTGGAGGGGAGGGGCGAGGGAGGAGCAGCTGGGAGGCGGGATCGGGGTGGAGAGCCGGGCAGGGAGGCACAAACAACAACAACAAAACAAAATGGCAGTCAGCCCAAAAGTGAAACCGGGTTGGGGCACACTGTGGAAAATACGCGATGTCAATGGCAGTGGAACCGGCACAAGGCACAATCAGGCACAAATCCAACTACCAACCAAATCTAACAACGGGTCAACTACCGCAGCAGAGAATGGTGACACTCAAATTTTAAAAATAACACAAATCACGCTCCCGGCTTTCCGCCTCAGGAGGTACAGTCTGTCTGTCTATCATCATTCATTAGCTCACTTCGCCACCTCAGTTCAGACCCAGCTTTATGCAACTCAGTCTTGGCCCTGTGCCTCATGGGAACAGTCCAGCCCGAACTGCCAAGCCAGGTCTTCCCTGAACTGGAAGCAAGCCTAGGACTGAATTTGGGTAAAACCCCTCATCAAGCTAACCTGGCTGATGAAGGGTGTTACCCAGAATTGCAAGCAACTTAGAGAATTTACACAGAATCTGTATAGCTTGTCAATTTCAACATAACATAGAAGACTGTGTGCACCAGATACTAACCCATGTACATGTCCCTGTATAGTTTCAAATGATGGGCTATCTGTAAAGTTTTCACCACAGCATGAAGGCTGCTGGCAGTATGACCTTCAGCATCTTCAGCCTTTGGTTACTTGTAATGAATAGTTTCTTGGTAGATCATTTTGAATACTCAGTGGTGTATTTCTCATGAAAATGTCACTGTCTGCAAACAGTGTAAACACCTCATTTCTCAATGTAGGTTCAGTGACTGTGAAGGATTTGATATAGATAAAGGCTATATGTAGTAGGGCATTAGCTATGTAATAAAAGTTTAGTATCTGCAGAAACGTGGTTTTCTCTGAACAGTTGAATACAGATTGAACACTGTGTGCTGTATGGGTCTACCTGTGGTTTCTTGTTAAGGTGAACTCATCTTTAGGATCAATGTTACATATGATACAAATGTGCAATTTCTAATGCTATACTCTTTTATATAGTAATGTTTACAAAAGAAATGTGGATGATGTTATCAGTGATGTCATCAATTATGTCATTTGAGATGTCATCAGTGATGTCATAAATGCTGTCATAGAACATGTCATGACGATGTAATATAGCATCCATCCAAGCTCTGGAGCACGCAAATGGCTATGCCACACACACAATACACGCCTTTATTCTTTGGCATGCACTGCATCATAGACTTTATTAACCTCACTCAGACAAACGCAAAAACCTCCAAACGGATTATGGAAGTTTGCCACGGACCACAAACTACATCTCCCCCTTACAGACACATATATACATTAGAGGTCCTCAAAGAGTCGTTGAGGTGCTCGCACCAGTCTTCCAGTTCAAGAAGTACGAGGGGAAGGAGCTGCAATGTCATCTAGCATTGTAGATGTAGGCTCAGATGCTTGACTTGGGAACTCAGGTAAATATCGAGTATAATGCTTGAAATGTGACCAGTCTCTCATAATGGACTTTCTGGGACATTGTGTGGTCACCATATATCATTTACTTGTCACAACCCTCAAAGGTTCAGCATCAGACAGAGCCTCAGTCTTGCATTACCGCTTTTGTTTGACTAGGACCCGGTCTCCTTCCTCGAAAACCATGTCCCAAGCACAGCAGCGCTTATCTGCAAAGGTCTTTACCTTACTTGTGTGAGAAGCATCAGTGACATGAATCTCATCAGTGTCCAGCTCTTGGTCCATTGTGGTAGCTTTCTCCCAATCAACAAGATGGCAGGGCTTGCACCTGTTGTAGAATGGGGATTTGATGGAGAGGCATGAAGGGCTGGGCATAAAGTTGATTTGAGATCGATTCTTTAGAGTGCAGTTCACTTAAACACTTTCTTCATGGTGCCCATAAATTGTTCAACTACATCATTTGCCTATGACCAGAAAGGTATTCTTTTTTATCTTTGTCATTAAAATGACTAAGAAAGTCCTTAAACTCTCTGCTATTGAATATCAGACTGTTGTCAGATTGGAGGATGGAGTGAATGCAAAAATATCTTCTAGCCTCTCAATGACTTTGTCATGGTTGGCCAATAATAAATCTTCCACTAAGGGAAACATGAGTACTCATCAATAGGTACCATGGTTTAAAGGTCTAAAGAAACCAAGCGCAATCTTCTCCCTTGCTTGTTTGGAAAGGTCAGATATATTTAGCGGATGCTGTGTTTCCTTGGAAGATAAGCAGTTGCACAGATGGCATGTTTCCAGATTTTTCTCAACTTGTTCATCAAGGTGAGAAAATCATACTTGGTCTATGAGTGCTTTCTTGGTGGCTACAATGCCATGTCTACTTTGTGTGCCAGTTCAATTATGTGTTGCCTCAAGCTCTTAGGTATGACAATTCTCAAACCTCTTAGTATAATGCCTTCTTGAGTGACAGAAAGTTTTTCCTGAGCGCTCAATGAATAGAACTGCAAGGGTGATAGATTTTACTGTGAAATTGATGTATGCTCCGGCCCCAGGGTGCTTGTTTCAGGGAGGACCAGGCTTGGCAGTTCAGTCTGGACTGTTCCCATGAGGTACAGGGTCAAGACTGATTTGCATGTTGCTGGGTCTAAACGGGGTGGAATGGTGAGCAAAAGAACAATGGATTTAACCTAGATCTCTTGACTGGGGGTGAATGTATGGTTTATTCAGCATTCCGTCCATCATTTGTTTGTGTAGCACTTTGAGTTCTTGTGCAACACGGTCAGAGAGGTGCAGTTTCACAAAGATTCTGGTAGGGCATTCCATAACTTTGTGCCCAAATATGAAAATGACTGCCCTTCAATGCATGCATGGAAAACGGAGTCTAGGCACTTTGTAGAGGAACCAATTGAGTGATTGATGCATGCATGTGGCCTGGCAGGGCAGCAACTAAGTCTTGAATATATTGCAGACCTGCACCGGATCTGGCCTTCTGCATGTAGCACAAGGCTCTAAACTGTTAGCACAGAAAAGACAAACGACAGACCAAGGTCCAGTTCGACCCATCCACATGTACAGTCAATAAACAGATGGTGCAACACACTCCCTGTTGGCACTACTGGGAACAAAACGCGGTGGCTGTGTGCCGGTTTTTAGAGATTGATTTAATAAAAGAAGCACTTTTTTGGAACTACTGCCTACGTGTCTACCTTTACTACGAGTGCACCTTCCACCGTCTTTTCAAGGATTTAAACTGTATTTAAAGTGAGACCTGCATCAGAGAGCAGATGGCATACTTGTGTAAGAGCTTTGTCATGCTTCTTTCGTGTGGCCCCAAACACTGGTATATCTTCCCTATAGTTAAAAGCATGTGTGACAGGTTGAATTATTTGGTGAAAGACTTCTTGAAAGATTTCAGCAGTCATCAGCACACCAACGCTAAGTCTTTTGTATCTAAACAAACCAACCTGAGCTAAAATAGTAGTAATATACTGACAGTTCTCTTCCAGCTCATTATGATGTATCCTTTCTTCAAATCAAGATGGTAGAAGACTTTGGCACCATTCAGCTGCGTAATCATGTCCACTACGTGTGGGCCTGGATGTCTTTCCCTTTTGACTTTATTGTTGGCCGGGTGAATATGAACACAATGTGCAACACACCTCTACTTTTTGGCAGTACCACTATGGGTGAAACCAATGGAGTCAGACCAATGGAGCACTTGATGATGTCATGCTTTAATAATTGTTTTTTTTTATTTTTAAAGTTTTATATAGTACGAACATGATCCCGAAGGATATCAGAGCGCTTTACAAAAAGAGGGTGGGAAGGTAATAAGTTGCAGTGCCTGCATCAAATATGAATAATACATCAAACATTTACAACACAAGATGGGTCAATAAAAATTAACTTGTTATACCTGCTGCTAAGCCAGTGTGACTGTGGTGACATAATGTTGGTGAGTGGAATGTTGGTATTAATTAAGTATCCTGATTCTACCATTGTAGGGTACAACACTACAGGTAAATGTAAATGTTGCTCTAATGATGTCTAAATCTATAATGCGCCTAGGGAAATTAGGGTCAAAATTAATTCTCAATTCATGGTAATAATATTAGAGATATCGCCATTAGTAATTTAACTACATTTAATGAATGAAAGATTTTACATAGTTGTTTCGATGAAATTATGGCCTTGATTAGGCCTCCTCCTCCTCCTGCAAATAAAAGCAATCCAACAGTGTCACTAAGCAAATGGACACATTTCCTCATTAATGTGCAACTTCATTGTCTTGAGTTTCCCTAGTCCATGAAACAACAAAGGGAATGAACTTACTATTTCAGAATATACATTAAGGTTGTAGTTGATGGATATTAGTCCCATGTCTGCAGCAGTGCTGAAACTGAGTAGACAGGCACTAAATTAAGTTCCTCAATAAATTGATCCATGTACTGTCATTTTTGCATGTCTCGTGGCAGTTTCAAATGACCATTGACTTTGCAATCACTTAGAAGTAGCCCATGTGTACACATATATGTACAGGAGACAGTTTGTTGCATTTTTCTTCTGGCATGGTATTGATTGAGGCACCACTGAGTATAATGAAAGTTGTAAGGTAGGCCTTCACATTTAGAGTGATCTTGGGGCATCGCCCATATGAGTTTGGCCGCTTCACATGAGCTGTGTTCTTCTTTGCAAACAGTCAATCCTACATGTGCATGCCTTTCTGCGGTCAACATCACCATTGCACATCCATCTTCTTCTCTGTAGCTCTCCGACAACAATGAAGATCCTTTGGAAGATACATTTTATTATGAGCAACTTCGATGAGTCTCTATTTGCCTCAATTGATGTTGCCGCTTGGACTTGTGGGCATGGCTGGAAAGTTTCTGGTGCCTATTTTCTCTTCTCGTCGTGATGCGCTTAATTTCTCTTTCACTTTACAGACTTTTATGATATTTACCTTGGTGTGAAAATAAGACATCACCTTCTGGGCCTCCGCTTTGTGTTTCTGCTTACTTTTCATGGTCAACACTGATTCATTCAGGGTTGTTCCAGCTTTCATGTCAGCACCCTGTCGATCTGTATGCTCCTCTGTTCTTGCAGCCATGAGAAGTTTTATAGACTGAGTGACTCCCTCATCATATGTTGTCTAAACAAAAGAAGAGGCAACCATTGATGACTTTAAAACACATGCCTTCCTCGTTATTGAATTCACTGAATTTGCCGTGCTTGATGAGGGTATTAAGTCTTTCAGTAAACTCATTCATTGTTCCACTAACTTGCTGTCTTGACTGGTTGAAAATGTTCCTTTCATAGTTGATATTCAGCTTTGTTTTTCTTGAGCTGATGGTACAATATTCCATCAGCTTGCAATATTTTCTTTGTCACTTCTTCCACTATATCGCCTGCAAGATTCTTTTTCATGAAGAGATTATTTTTTTGTCATCTGCTTCTTCTAGATCATCAGTGAAGGCATCAAACATTTTGATCCTTGCAGTCCATCTGGTGCCAATATTGTGCATTTTGGTGGTGTCAAATGGTGGTGGTTGTTTTAGGAGCATAGCAGCATCATAACCTGTGTTCCCGACGACGTTCGCTGCTCACTCGGACCTGCAACTGCTGTAAGAATCAGATGTGTGCTTAGATCTGCGTTGTTGCACCTATGCTGATGTCGTTTGGCATCATCTGCTTTCTTGGCAGTGAGTAACAGTATTGTCTCTGGCATATGTTTGTCACAACTGTCAAAGTCATGCATCGGACCCGGTTGTTGTTGCTTTTAGCGTTTCTTTGAGCTTAGTGGTCTTTGACTCTAGTGTTTTCTTGCACCTGGCTGCTCCTGCCTTTAGCGTTTCTTAGTACCTAAAGTTGTTGCCTCGCATCCCATCCCGTAGCCAGTTGTAACATCCACCCCTGTTCTGGAGCATGCAAAAGACTATACCACACATGGAGCTCTGTAAAAGACGTCTTTAGTCTTTGGCATCAAACTGTTAACTGAACACACTGCATCATAGACTTTATTGATCACACCCATACACACCCAAAATACCTTGCAACTGATTATGTAACTTTGTAAGGAGTCTGCCTAGGACCACAAGGGTAGTACTGTACATAATGACACAACACTACTATTAATATGTGAGGGAATAAACACGTTGATCTGCTGACTATGACTAGTACATTTCTGTGTTTTTTTTTAGTCCAAAGGGGTAATGTTGTCACTGACATATTCGCCTAACTATACCTTTACTTTAAGCTTTTTTTCAGTGAATTTTCAAGGTTTTAATGTAAAGTAATATTTTAAAGCCATATGTAAAGCCAACCTCCCGCCATGCAAGACCATTGGCCATACATGTGACAGTGTTGGCCAGAGGGCCTGGCCGCAAACCCCCCACAGGCTGCCAACCCCATGCTGAGCACGGCATTCGGCCATACACATAAGTGATTTAGCAAGTAGGTCTGGCTCCCGGTTAAGCCCTGTGGCTAACCCACCCGGAGGGAGCCAACCCGCCCCCGCAGACCGCCAACCCCATGCTGGGCATGGCTTATTCTTGAGGCTGCATTACATTATAAAGGGGAAATGGGCCACACTGCCTCCTCCCGAAGGCCTTATTAGTCCCCAAGAACCCTATCCCTAGTGGCTGTATTTTATTAGAAGGGGGAGCAACACAGTTTCCCTTCCCTGAGCCATACTATTCCCAGGTGCTTCATCCCTCGAAACCAAGTAATTAATAAAGGGAAGGGGTGCATAGCCCCCTCCCTGAGCCTTTAGAGGCCCAGGAAACCCCATTCCCCTGGGACATACCTTATTATAGAGGGGAAAGGGGCAGCCAGACCTCCTCCCAGAGGCTTCTCAGGACCTGGGGACCCCTTCTCCTGGGGTTGTCTATTTTTTGTAAAGTGGAAGGGTGCCACATGAACCCTCCTGGTGTGACCCCTCCTTGATCCTATTATGACCCCGGGGACTCCGTCCCCTGGGACTGCCTTTATTATAGGTGGATGCCCAAGTGCCCACCTTGGGCACCCATAAACAACACGTTGGGGTCCGCAGGGAGCCCCAGTGCTCCAGCAGGCTCCCATCATGTTGCAGGAGCTGGGATTCCTCCCACCCAGAGGAGGAATCCCTGGGTGGGATATAAGCTGCGCCCTCCAGCTGGAGCAATATCTTGTTCAGTTTCTCTGCCCACGACAGTGCAGGGAGGAAAACTACTGTGTTCCAGGTGTGGTCTCCCTGGGACACAGCACGGGAGCCAGTCCCAGTGGATGGGGTCGCCGGAGCCATTAAATGCTCAAGAAGTGGGAATGTGTGCAACCCTCCACCCGTTAAAGTTAAATGAGAACCCTGGGAGATGGGGTCCACAGGGCATTTTAATACATTTATAGGAGGGTAGCCACACACCCCTTCCCTAAAAAATGAAATTGGGCACTGGTCAACGGGGTCCCTGGGGCCAAAAACAGCTTGAGGAGGGAGGCAGCACCCCCATTTCCCTTAAATATACCCAGCCCCATGGGGTGGGGTCGCCGGGGCCCTAAATAAGCTGATGTGGGTGCCTCTCTTGATGGCCCCTCCCCTTATACATATATTCAAATGGTGGAAGCCACCTTGTTAATTTTGTGCAGTGCTCCTGCAGGAGTCCCATGTCATCATGGCAAAAGCTGCAAATTATTTATTTCATTTTGGCCTCACGAGGAGTTTTCTAGGTCCCCCCATGGGCCCTAGACAGGAAGGGTGACCCTTTCCTGCCTTTCTAAAACATAATGGCAAGATAATAAGTTCCAGAGTCCTATATTAGTTGCTAGCAAAATCTTTCTCATGTTGCTGGCAGCCAAGCAGAGCGCTAACTCCAGTGGGAGTTTGACTCTAGCAGGAGCAAGTTGGCCCAAGGGAAAAAAGCTCCCTGGGCTAAATAGAATGCTCCTTTTTTAAATTGGCACTCTTACATGACTCTTGCAAGCCTCTCACGGAATTAACTGTTCAGATATACAATTATTTTGAAACCTACCTTCCTCAAAAACTCCTGAACAGATTTATACAAAATTTCAGAAAACACAATCTGTCGACCAAGACCTAGCTTTCTGTCAAATTTGGTGTAATTCCGTACAGTATTTTTAGCTTTAGCACTGTCAATAGAAAATGCATGAGGTTTTGCGTTTTGGGACCCCCCTTCTTTCTTGGCCCTCACTTGACGGATCACCCAGAAACTTTCAATGCACACACTTAGTGAGATAAAACACTGTTTAGAACATTCTATGAAGATTCACCAAATGGTGCCAAAGTTATTAGCAAATCAAAAAGTAATTTCCTATGGTAACGCTGACCTAACTATATATAGATATAGAAATATAGATAGATGGATAAATATGTATATACAAACAAATATTAAAGGTATGTTACAGTTAGGTGAAGAATGTCAGTTACAACATACCATTTAAACTAACAAAACCATTGAAATTCAACAGTTAGTTCAAGTAACTATGACATGATTTCAGATGTTACAGTCATTTTAACAATTATGTCATCATAAAACTTGTCACGAGTGATGAATAAGGGAGAGAATTAGAAACCCCTTGCAGGCAAACAAACTCACGTCACAGACAACCTTTGGTAATTCGCATTGTGGAGTTGACCACGGAGCCAGGCCTTGAGGGCAGTCAACCTCCCCAAGCCATGGTCAGTGGGGGAGTTGGGCACAGGGCCTGGTGTCATTTTAAGTAAGCCACACATAAATACACATTAAACACAAGAACACAAAGTATAAACAATGGTGACCAATTTTGTTTGTCTCTAGTCTGAAAAAATTATTGTATTATCTTTGTAAATTGTTTTTACAATCAAAGGGTCCAGACTTCATTTAGCATGGTGAATGTTTTGTCACGTTCTTCTTAGTCACACTGTCAATGTAGATATTCCAGTAATGATTGCTTATATATGATTTACTTATCCTTCATTATTCACACAGTCAGTATGGAAATTCCAGTAATAATTAGTTACACATGATTCAGACGGCATGTGTTTTGTTCACCTTATCGACTTTTTCAAGGCTGACAAAGTCAAAAAGATAAACACAAATCAATATTCAAATAAACTTTGATGGGTGGTTGTTGTGTAATAGTGCCTATTCCATTCCCAAATGTGCTTGACTCTGACATTTCCAGTTTATCACTCAGTTGCAACTTTAGCTTTGAGGAGGAAATGAGGAGAAAACCATCACTAAGAAAGATTACAATTTGAATATTAGAAGTGTTTTAAAGCAAGAGCAGAATCCTTTGCATAAAATATTCTGCATGGTCCATCACAAAAGAAGAAAACTCATCTACAAGGTGGTAGATGTAGAAACTAGAGAGGAACAGCTGTTTATTTCAACCTTCACCATGTGAACAAGATAGATAAATATTGAGAAACAGTCCAAAGAAGAAAAATAAAGAAATGGTTGCATAGAAAACTAGTATGCTGGAAACCCAGGAATTACTTTTAAAATGTATTATCACCTGAAAATACAGTGATAAAAAATGCCAGCAAATGATTCCTCTACATGAAAATTCCCAGTTGTAATTAAGATGGAAAGGCCCAGGAGATATATATGACAAGAAAAATTGATATCAGACAGCCCTAATGTCTGAAGAATAGAAACGGAGTCCAAGGTTAACTAAAAAAAAAAATCAGCAACCTAGCTCCCAGCCTGATGCTATTTTGCTTTTCAACGATCAAATAAGAATGTTAAATGTCATCAAAATTTCTGTTGCATATCATGCTGAAAGAGTTAGATTGCTCCTTTTTTGCCTGGTTGGTTCAATATCTAAATAAGTTTGTGTTATGGGGGGGCATATATTGAGATCCTTAATAAGAAAGTGTAATGCCAATGTCACAACTCCAAAAGGGGCGAAATCAGTGTGAGTAGCATACAACTAAAACGTCCTACCCCAATATAAGCAAGGTCTATCCCACGATTGATAAGGCATGTCCAAAAGTTTCAAAGTGTTTAGATATTCAACAGCCACTGTTTCAGTATACTTAAAAATAAGTGAAAATTCAGACTAAGTTTTGGTGGAAAAAATAATTTGAAATATCAAGATTTCAATGCTGAGAAAAAGAGAACCTTGAGAAAATTATTATATTTCAAATGCTCCCTAATATATTTCTACCAGGAAAGCTGGGTAAAGGTAAAAATGGCATCTCCCACTATAAAAAGTTGGAGATTTGTAAAAACATCACAATTTACTTTGGACCAATATGTGCTTGTTAGGAAAATGAGCAACACAACGGGTGAATCACTAAGTACGTTGTGTCATGATTCAAAGCCATTCTTAGAAACCAATACAATAAAGCATTGACTACAATACGTAGTGACAACAATGACTGTGAAAATGGGTGGGTATATACTTTCATCAAAAGATTTGATGATATCTCTATGAATACCACTGACAAAAAATCTGAACAACTGGTATCAGAAAATAAATCCAATATGTCATGTACATCTGATGTTATAGGTGAGGATGGATTAGTGATACCGCTAGTGTAAGTTCAAATGTCAATGACTCAGAGTCTTCCCGTTTTTTACGGGAAGCAACATTATTCAAATTAGGCAACAATTGTAACTTTGTACAAAAAACAACCCCAAGACCTTAAAGGCAACAAGATGGGAAAAAGGAGGGGCAAAAATAGATGGCAAAAGTGGGGTGCAATGAGGGCCTTGGTCAAAAACTAACAAACTTAGGGGCATATTATCAAGCAGGGCGTTAAAATTATCGCAGTTTTAGCGGCAGAAAACTGCAGCTAAAGCGGCAATAATGGGCTTGATAATATGCCCTGGAGATTTCCAATAGAAGCCCATGTTCACAACAGAACATGGGCTTCTATTGGAATTCTCCAGGGCATATTATCAAGCCCATTATCGCCGATTTAGAAGCAGTTTTCTGCCGCTAAAATGACGATAATTTTTAACGCCCTGCTTGATAATATGCCCCTGAGGAACAATGTTGATTCAGGATGGGAGTGTGACCACCAATATGGAAACGGAGCATTCCATCTCTATTGTAAATTTATCTGATCATTTATTGATACAACAAGAAATATATGTACTCAGTAGAAGTTTGGCATTTTGTCCATCTATTCATTGTGACACAACACAAATCCATATTGACTTATTTAAATTCATTAGGCAATTGAAACTGAAATTATTTTTTTAGAGAAGTTAGGCACACCGCACAATCCCATAGAAAATGCTGTACTAAATGAAAACACTCTTAGAGATGTACAGGATATACAACTATTAGTATTACTTTATTACAATGAGGGAACAACAAATATTAAATAAACTTGAGATCTCACAGAATGTAACATTGGAAGGAGGACTTAAACATAAATATATATTCATACCTGCTTTACCAGCTGGTATTGTTTTTGACATATTTAGTAAATTGGTGATAAAAGACTTATATGATCTTGAGAAAAAATGTAGGAAAATGAATCCACATATACCAACAATTATATCAGCTTTGGAGAGGAAAGCTCTACGTAATCTCAGTGCTAACATGTCTTTAATAATAAAGGAGTTGGACAAAGGGGAACATAGTCTTGATAAACAGACATAAATATTGGGTGAAATTGACAGACAATTGGTCGACACCGGCATATACAAAACCTTATGGCAATGACATTTTAATCACGGCTCGACTGGGGGATTTGCTACAAAATGGCGGATTCAATGGCTGATCACAGATTCTTAATATAGCTGTATCTACATGATAGTAGGTATGTAATAGAACAGATAATGCTAGTCTAGAGATCTCTTGCTGCAACACCTGAATAGCTAATCAATTTTTCAAATAGCAGTTGCCCACCTAAAAAGTGACCAGCTACCAATTGGTCATACATTAAAGTTTTTTAGAACATGGAGTAAGAGGCAACAACAATCCTCATTGTAACTGGCAACAATTCAAGCACAGTAATAAAAGAAACAGGTCAAATCAGGTCACTGTTTGTAATTTATCTCTTTTATTCCAATCTTTTTCAGCTGCTCTTGCTGAAAAGGAATGGAATAAAAGAGATAAATTACAAACAGTGACCCGATTTGACCTGTTTCTTTTAGTACTGTGCTTGATTTGTTGCCTGTTACATTGCAGATTGTTGTTACCATGTATATATATGTTATCATCTGATTGTGAAAGCAATGTAAAAAGATAGATAACTTTCTTTTTTCAGACTGGAGAAATTGAGTGCCACTGTTGTATACTTTGATTTCTTGCATATACTGAGGTCTCCACTATTTATGTGTTGTTTCGATTGGGCTACGGTCACTGAGTCATCCACGATCTGGTTGAAACACATCTTGGCAGAGGATGTGATAGTAGTGTATGAGCACCTGAAACTATTAATCATTACTAAGCTTTAAAGAGAGGGACGTGCAACATCTATCTCAGAGTTACCTTCTTTGTTCATATGTCATTTTAAGTAAGGCAGACTTGCTGACTTTGTCAAAGGATCAGGACATCAAAATATAAAAAGTGGCCCTATTGGCTTTATGAACGCATCATGCACATGTATTGTCCCTGTCAAAAAATTACTAAGAAACATAATGAAATGAAAATTACAAAAATTCACGCACTACAATGCTTAATAAAATCATAAAAAAGTTATGAAATTTGAATTAAAAACATAACATCAACATGTCTTTTTTTAACATTTTTAAATCTATAAAGTGCAGCCACAGAACCTACCACAAGGGACTCTGCACTGCAGCTGAGAGCATAGAGCTTCAGCTAGGAGTGCTTAAAAATATGGTAAGCTCTGCTGGGGTCTTCGATTTCATGCAAAATGCTTGGTGGTGCCCCAGCGCCTTCTAGGGACTTCACAAAGCTATGAAAAAAATATTTACAGCATACAAAGGGAAATGTTCTGCTCCAGATGGGAGGGAGCACATAACAATACCCTGGTGTCCCTGAAATGGGTCCCCCCAGACCCAGCCAAACCTGGGGTGGGGGGGTAATTTTATAAAGTGCATGAGCCTGCACTATTTTTTAGGATTTTCTCACAGAAGCCCTGAGGGGGCAGGGTATGCCTACACTGTACCTTTATATCTTTTTTTTTTAACCTTTTTACCAAGTCAGGTCACTGAGTTCTAAGTCCTGAGATGGCTGGTGCCCCATAGCTCTTGATGTTGTGGCAGCCATTCAGGTCTCATCTCGAGAATTGTCGGCTCTGCAGATCCTTTGCATCATGAAATATACAACGTTTTTTAGCCTTACATTCAGGACAATTACTTTCTGAACTAGGATATTCAAAATTTGCTGAAAATTCTTCAACCACTTGGGCTGTAGCTGTGTCAAATTTTCCTATGGGAAAATGTATTTCGACAACTGCTTGACAAATTACCACAAATCTTTCCGTGAAGGCGCTGAGGTGAGGTGGGGGAACATTTTTTTATTAAAACTTTTGTGAAGATTCATCAAGTGGTGCCAAAGTTATTAGGAAAACAAAATATGCTTTTCCTATGGAAACACGTTCCTTTTTTAAGTTTCAAAAGCTTTATTAATATTTAATAAGATATAAACATACCAGCAATACGTAGAAGAAAGACATTAATAAAGCAAATAAATGAGCTAATATGTGCAGAAGTAAAATAAAACCATTTTCTAGATTTTACCTAGGAGGGAGGGAGGAAGAAGGGGGAAGGAGGGAAGAGGGGAAAAAGGGGGGAGGGAAAATAAGGAGTATTTATCTCATATTAGAGAAACATAAAAGATAAGGCAAAGAAATGCACACAAAAAATATATCATATATAAGTCAATAGTAATTTGTCAAGAAAATCCAACTGCATGACAAAATAAAAGGGTAAAATACAAAAATGAGAAAAATCAGGGACAAGATTCTTCAAGGAGGTTTACCATTCTCAGAAGTTAAGTGGGAAACATTATTCTGTACAATTCGATCCAAGTAGGAAGTGAGAGGCAACCAAAACAGATCTCTATTAAATCGTGGTGTACATGTGGAAGCAAAAGCTACATCTAGTCTGTGAAAGTGACAGAGAGTGTTCCACCAATGTTGTATGGATAATTTTGTGAATGTCTTCCAATTGAAGGAAATGTGTTGAAAAGCGAGAGCAAGCATAAGATCAAAAAGACCGTGAGTATGCGGGGTAAGCTCTATTGGGTCTGAGAGACTGCCAGCAAAGAGTAGCGGGATAGAATAGGGGATGGAGAGAGTAAGGATACGAGAAATATATGACCAAACTTTCTCCCAAAAAGCAGAAACCAAAAGGCAGAGGAAGAGAAGATGGAAGAGCCACAATTCCAATAATTAAAATTAGTAGAAGAAAATAAGCAAGCCAAAGAAACAGGGGAAAGATAGAGCCTGTGATAAAGAAAGAACACAGAATGAGTATGCGAGAAACTTTTATGGACCTGATCCAGAGTTTGTCCCAAAAGGCTGTAGTCCATTCGCATCCTAAATCCGACTCCCAAGCGTGTTCCACTTTAGTTTTATGACGGCCTGGATCTGGGGCTAAGAAGAATTTACATATAAGGGAGGCCTAGGGAAAAGTATTGAGTATATTAAGAAGAGAGTTCGGGGCATCAGCTGAAGAGGAGGAAGGGAGAGAGTAGTAAATGTCAGTGACGATTGCCATGAGGATAGTAAACTGGCGCAGAAAAGAGAGAGGGCAATGGAATAAAGATTGGAATTGGGGAAAGGAGCAAGAAGAGAGACCATCAAAGAGATGATTAACCCATATAATACCTTTTAATCTCCATAACTTCCAAAAAATGGGCCTGTTGTTTAAGAGGATAAGCAAATTATGCCAAAGAGGAGATTGTAAGAAAGATTCACAGGAAATAACAACAGGAGACACCAGAGATTTCAATAAGGAACAAGTGTGTTTAAACAAGGAAGGGAGGTTAGATAAGTTTGGCAGAGAAGCGGATAACTTCGTCAAAAGAATGGGGTAGCAATAAGGTTTGCACAATAAGGAGCCACAGAGGAGTAAAGATGGAGGAGTACGACGTGAGCCATTTGGAGGCTTAGCAAAGGGAAAAAGATTTATGATAAAGACAAAAATTGGGAAAATTAACGATCCCATTAGACTTAGGTTTGCGAAGAGAAGATAAAGTTATTCTGGATGTTTTATTCTTCCAAAGAAAGGTAGAAAGGCATGAATCAATACATTTAAAATAGAGAGCAGGAATATGAACGGGAAGCATTGAGAGAATATAAATTAAAATTGGGGCGATCATCATTTTAATTGAATCCAAACGACCCCACCAGGATGAAAAAGAGGGTTCCAAGAAGAAGTTAGGTTCTCAATGCGAGATAAGGCTAAAGATAGATTTAATTTGATGGAAGAGGTGATGGAGGTGGAAAAGCAAATACCTAAGTCTTTAATTTGTGTGCTATTCCATGCAAATCAAGTACCAGAGAAAGAGTTAGGAAGACAACATTTTGTAAGAGGGAGAATTTCAGTCTTATCTGAGTTAATTTTATAACCAGAAACCATTGAAAAGGATTC
The DNA here is from genome assembly GCF_964261635.1 of Lissotriton helveticus. Lineage (NCBI taxonomy): Eukaryota > Metazoa > Chordata > Amphibia > Caudata > Salamandridae > Lissotriton > Lissotriton helveticus. The sequence continues at coordinate 344,249,218 of NC_136067.1, read as the reverse complement.
AAATTCAGACATTAAAGGGGGAAAAGAGGTTTCAGGGGAGGAAATAAATAAAAGAATATCATCTGCATATGCAGAGAGTTTAAGCTGATGAGCACCGTAATGAAATCCGGAAATGGAATCATTGTTACGGATAGAAGTTAAAAAAGGTTCAAGAGCTAAGATGAAAAGAAGAGGGGATAGAGGACAGCCTTGTCGAACACCACACCAAAGAGGAAAATAGGAAGAAGAGTGACCGTTGACTAAGACGGACGCCTTTGGAGCAGAATAAAGTAATGAGATAAGTGATATGAATTTGGGACCAAAACCATGCCAACGCAATGACGCGAACAAAAAAGACCAATCCACTCTATCGAAAGCTTTTACTACATCAACTGAAATAGCGGCCAAAGAAGAGGAAAGTGAGGAAGATTAATTTAATACATAAAGAAAAAGACGAGAGTTGTCGGAAGTTAGCTGCCCCTTAACAAAACCACACTGCTCTTTACCAATAAAGTGGGGCATGAGGAGATCTAAACGTAATGCAAGCATCTTAGCAAAAAGTTTCTAATCAACATTAACAAGGGATATTGGGCGGTAATTTTTACAAAATTGAGGATCACGACCATCTTTGGGAATGAGGCAAATAGTGGCTTCCTGGAAAGTATCTTCCATTTTGCCCTTGGAAAAAAATGAGTGAAAGAGCGTTAAAAGTTTGCGGAGCAGCAGCTCAGAAAAATGTAAGTAGAACTCAACAGAAAATCCATCAGGGCCAGGCAATTTCCCTTTAGTGAGAGTGGTTAAAGCAGAGGAGAGTTCTTTAAGCGAAATATCTTTTTCAAGATCAAGGAAGTTAAGATGTGAATTAGAAGGAGAGGGAAGTTTGTCGAGATAAGTTTGAATGAGAGATGAGGATGGAGGAGATTCTGTTGTATAAAGGTTTTCATAGTTTAAACTCATCAAGCATTCCCTGATGTTTATACAGAAGGGATTTACCATAAGAGAATATGGAATCTATAAGAGTACGCTCTTTACGAGATTTGAGGTAATTTGCTAATAACTTACCTGCCTTATTGCGACCACCGTGGTAACGCATCGTCAGTGGTAGATTTGTTAAATTCAATCTTAGCTCAAATCAATTCAGGGAAAATGGAGGACCGTGAGGAGGTATAGAAGACATGTTCTAAATGTTTAATGTGTGCTAAAATACATTTCCTTTTATGAAGAAAGCGCTTCTTCTTTTTAGAGACAAAATCTATGATGAATCCTCTAGCTGTAGCCTTAAAGGAATCCCATATGATGTGTGGAGATGAAGCAGGGTCTGAGTTGAGCTCAATGAATTCCTTAGTAAAAGAGCAAAAGGAAGAGGAGAAAAGGGGGTCGCTTAGTAAAGAATTATTAAAACACCACAAGAGGATTTTGGGCAAGGAGGGAATAGGTCGAGATTTGTAACAACTGGGGCATGGTCAGAAATGACAACGGGCTCAATAGAAGAAGACAGTAGATTTTGACACAAGGATTCAGAGCGAAAGATATAGTCTAGGCGATAGAGAGAAGCATGAGGAGGAGAAAAGAAAGATTAATCAAGAGTGTCAAGGTGGGAAAGCCTCCCAGAGTCCATGAGATTTGTCTGAGAAATGGGGTCAAGAAACTGTTTGTGCGACTTATGAGGAGTAAAGCGGACTGTGGATTTGTGATCTAGAGATGGACCAACAATTTGGTTGCAATCACCACCTAAAATGAGGAAATCATCTCGAAATTGAATACACTTTCCCGTGATCAAAGGCCAAGAAGGACCATCAAGTTGTGTAGGGCCATAAACATTGAAAACCGTTAGAAGGACAAAATTGATTGATAACTTTGCTAGGACCCATCTACCATCTATGTCATTGTCTTGTGATAGCATTTTACATTTCAACTTTTTATGACATAAGATGACAACACCGTTCTTTTTATTTGTAGATGGGGAGAATTTAAGTGATTCAGATTCTGTTTGATGTGTTTCCTGTAAGAAAACTATATCTGGATTATACGAAGGAAGGTGGGAAAGGATTCTCTGCCTTTTAATGGGATTGAGAAAACCCTTTACATTCCAGGAATTTACTCGGAATGTGAAAACGTTAAAAATTAAAAAGACTTATACAAACCAGATATGCGTTAACATTCAAGAGACGAAGAAAAATACGGAATAGAAATTAAACAGATATATAAAAGAAAAAGAACTGATACAAAAGAAGAAATGTAAGAAAAGGTAATGCATATCCAAAAGAAGACAGAGGAAATATACATGAAAGGTATGCAAATTAGATAGAGTCAGGAAGAGAGTGTCAAAGAGAAAAAGGAAAGAAAGGGGGAAGAATAAGAGGGAAAGGAGAAGAGAAAAGAAATAAAAGAAGAGACAGTACATATCCAAAAGGACGACTGAAAAAAACATACCTGAAGGGGAAAAAAGAAGGACAATGGGACAATGGCGATGCACAACAAGACAAACCAACCAAAACTGGGACACCGAACCCCATCAGGACGGGTATACGGTACAAGAAGGAACATTATATGGATTGAATTGAGGGGACATAGAGAAATCTATAAGAAAAAACTAAAGAAATAATTAACACAAGGATAGCAGCATGAAGAAAAAAGAAATAAAAAAGGATGACTAAATAACATGAACCAGAAACATGATAAACCTGAGGGAAATACTAACAAATTTAAACAAACAGCTACTAAAGAAGTAACCAGAAATAGAACAAGAATAATACTAAAAATCCATAAAGAACATCAAAAACGAATCCTTGAATAACAGATAAAGAGAAAAGGATTTAAAATATCATCAAGAAACCTGTAGGGAAAAAAGAGGGGTTAAATAATCAACCATTAGAAGAATTAGTAGTGTCCATGCTGTTAGAAGTGTGAATCAGGATACATTTCTGGAGTTCCGCCGGGTCTTGAAAGTTCCATGTTTTATTTTGGTAGGAATCTTTGAAAATACACAGATGGAAAAAACCATATCTGGCACCAAGAGATCGAAGACGAGCACGAAGATTCAAGAACTCTTTTCTTCTGGATGCCGTAGCATTGGAGATATCTTGAGACAGGAATACCCTCTGACCCAGCCATGAGATTTGATGCTTAGATCTTGCTGCAGAGAGAACTGAAAGGAGATCTGTGAATTTCCAAAAAAGTATAATGACACCCCAAGGTTTAGATGGAGCAGTTGAAGAGGAAAGTCTGGGACCCAGCAGATGAGCTCTTTGGATACTGAGAGAAGTAGTGGTAGGCATCTCCACGAGTTTCGGGAGGAAAGAAGAGAAGAACGACAGAGGGTCATCACCTTCCAAAGATTCTGGTAGGCCATGTAAACGTAGGTTATTCCTCCTATTTCTGTTTTCCAAGTCTTTATGGAGGCTGAGGACCGTTTTCTCTAAAGATGAGATTCGCTAGGAATTAACCTGAATTTCTGAGGATTGTTGTTCCAAAGAAGTCATTCTATTATCTAAGGTAGACCATTTTTCCTCAAGAAATTGCATTTTGTTGTGTGTCTCCTCCACAAACGGTCTCAAAGCGCCTATTTCTTCTAATAGCAACTCCATAGAGATGTTAGATGGAGGTTTGTCAGGAGAAGGAGGGTCATGGTTCAAACGTTTAGTTGAGGAACTAGTGGGAGAAGATTTGCTTGGCGCAGCTCGCGCAGTCGAGGCACGATGAGAGGATACTCCAGCCATTTGATCGGAAATTGGAGAAGAAGTCAGTTCTGGTGGAAAAGATGCTGAAGAAGTTGCTAAGACTGTGCTATTTGATGGCACAAAAACAAATTTAGGTTTGCCCAATCTTCCCAAAAGTGGCTGACGTACAATGTTAAAAATAATGGTATATAGATGTACTTTTGGTAGCAAAATAAAGCATTACTCAAATAAAATGACACTGCATAGGAACAACAGAGAGCTGAGGAAAAAGGAGGAAAACGCTCTTGATACATCAATAAGATAGAGGTGAGAGCTTAAATGTTGGTTCACATAGTAGAAGGCCAGGACGTAGGTAACCATTTGACAAAAACAAAAACCGTGGTCATTCCAGGTAAATGAAGAGTCATAAGCCTGTGGAGTAAGGTGAATTAAGTTAGTCACAACAGCGACCAATTACCACAGCGCCATGTTGAGGAAATCTTTGTAGCAGACGAAACAGAGCAAGAGTCATAAGAATGCTTGTTCGGTAAAGGCAGTGCATATAATAGAATAAGGAAACTGAGGAGGAGAAGCTGTAGAAATTATTGGGAATAAGAGGCAGTTCAATATTGGTGTGAAAAGACTAGTTGTTGCCAGGGAATCCTCCTAAAATGGCGGATGTCATGAAGAAAAGGCAGCCTCACCTAAGTCAAATAAGGTGCAATATATGAGAGAATTGCATTTGTCTTACAAGCACATATTTCTGGTGATAAGAAGGTAATTAAGGCTCTTTGAAGTAGAAAACATCCCAAATTAGGTCGATGTGGCAGGATTCATAAGTGAAAGAGCCTCTCAGTCAAACATGAGCAAGAAAGTTCATAAACAGGATTTGCTTGTTTCTGAGGAGAAGGCTAAAATAAAAGGTTACTGGTGGGAGCAGTAACCAGGAAAATGGGGCATTAGCAGTGAAGAGCTGAATTGTAAAGCGCTAAGTAAGATTCGTTGGGCGCGCACCTGAAATGGCAGGCGCCGGGAGGAAGTGAAGGCAGACGCAGGAGCAAGATGAAGCGCATAAATACCAAAACCACCTCACAGAGGTCTCTGCAGCCTCTTATGGGCAATGCGGCCAATTTCAAGCAACAAGTGTGGCGGGGAACACACCGGCAGGCTCCACAGCAGTCCCGGTGTGAAAGAGCGGTATCCCTAGGCGGCCATCCTAATCAGCGCAGTAACCAAGCCCCCATGGAAACACATTTCTAATTATAACTACCTACACACACACTGTGAGAAATTGGGTTGTTGGTTGAGTGACGTGTTTACCCTGGTCAAGCAACAGTTACAAATCCTGTCCCTAAATTAGTCTGTTCTTCACCATCCAGTAGCTTAGCACAAATATAATATATATAATCTAAATGCACTAAACGAAAAACAGTGAGTCAGCACAATAATTAATAAACATCTTTTGAAGTCAGGATTTAGTAGGTGACTGATATGGAAGTCTGACACGTTCAATAGAAGAAACAGTGTTACATTTCAGTTATACCTGAGGCGAAATTGCGTAAGGCTGCAGGTGGTGACGGTATTGGAGTATCTTTGGATCGTAAATAGGATATCAATGGTACTCATATATATTTTTGGGGGCAACCTGAAGGCACTAATTCCTCAAAATGGGGACAGTTGCTCATGACAGTTTGCTGCTTCCTGCATACAAGTGTCTATTGTGGGAACCGGAAGTCTTCTCCAATTCATGACCACCCTGCAAAATGTTGCCACTCCAGGGTACAACAAAGAACAAACAAGAGAGCAAGGACTGTTCTGTATGACCGCCCCGTCCCAGGGTATATATATCTCACAATCAACTTAGACGGACCCAAGATCGATGGTTATATAGAGGTTGTAGTGCCAGGCACCACTAGGGTTTGTTAGAAGAACCCTCACTCACCAACCTAGTTGGTGTCATGCTTCAACATCGGGTTTCCAGCTGAGTAGCAGAATGCTGGGAGGCAGCTGATAGGGTTTGTAGGAGTTTCAGATAAAGGCGCTCTACCTAGAGTATACGTTACACTCCGTAGGGAGATGATGTCTAAGGCGTGGTGCGTAAAGAGCGAACGGAATAACCCTAAAACCGTTCCAGGAAAATCAGAAAGATTATCACAAACTATTAGCAGCAAAGCTCTCGCAACTAAAAAACAGTATAAAACATACAAAGCAGTAATGACAATAAGGTAGCAGAAAACAGCAGATCTTTATGTTCGTATTCTTTTTCAAAAGGACGTTTATTGGATCCACATTCAGCCGACACGTGTTTCGTCGTGTCAAAGTGGAGTCAACACGACTCTTCAGGGCTGGTATAAAGACCCAGGCATCTATGGGTTGATGCGAAAAGTGAGTATAGTTGATAGAAGGATCCTGTATATAAGTTAACGGGTGATCAATATCTTTAACATCCAAAGAACCCTAGTTCGGTATCTCTCCTCTGTGTATTCCCGGTCGCCGTGTTCCAAGGACGGACTTGGAACACGGCGACCGGGAATACACAGAGGAGGGATACCGAGCCACAGTTCGTTAAACCTACGGAGATTCTAAACTAAGAACCAGCCTTAACTTTAACAATTGGATCCCCTCCCGGTACAGTTAGACACTCACACGTGTTTAGTTTCATTTTGGTACTAACGAGCCTCATTGAGCTCTCACGGTAACGGAGCTGTGTGAATACACAGCCCAGAACCCGGAACTAGGGTTCTTTGGATGTTAAAGATATTGATCACCCGTTAACTTATATACAGGATCCTTCTATCAACTATACTCACTTTTCGCATCAACCCATAGATGCCTGGGTCTTTATACCAGCCCTGAAGAGTCGTGTTGACTCCACTTTGACACGACGAAACACGTGTCGGCTGAATGTGGATCCAATAAACGTCCTTTTGAAAAAGAATACGAACATAAAGATCTGCTGTTTTCTGCTACCTTATTGTCATTACTGCTTTGTATGTTTTATACTGTTTTTTGGTTGCGAGAGCTTTGCTGCTAAGAGTAGCAGAATGCTACCCAACTGTGCTACGATGCCTGCTTACAGTGGTTACCATCGATCTTGGGTCCATCTAAGTTGATTGGAGACACTCCAGGGTACAGCCATTCTAAGTGGATGAAGGAAACTTGAAGTGAGGCGCGTCAGAGAAAATGAGAATCTGCCCCTAGTCCCATTTAAAAAAAGCTGCAATGGGGTTTGAAAAGACAGGGTAGAAATTTGAAATATATTAGACGTAACCTCTAGTTTGATGAGGGTAACTCCAACTGCCTACAACTGTGGGTCTGTTATTGGTGACCAGAGATGACTGTATTATGTTGTAGAGACTGGTTATCAGTTTGCAGGGTGAGGGTGTGGTGCGCATGTGTTTTAGGGCCTGGAGCATTGGCAACTGGGCCGGGAAGGTGTAGTGTATTATGGGGAAGGTGGCCCTGAGTTGATAGTATAGGAAAAGATCCAATCTGGAGGGAATAGACTTGGCAGTAATATCAAAGGGCTGTATGATGGTGTCCTCCGGGTACATATCCCAAAAGTTGGTGATTTCATGGCGTCGTGCCCTGGGCTTGAAAATGGCGGGACTAGTGGGTTGCGTCCAGTAGGAATGGAGGGTGCATATATGCAGGCCAGTCCAGCTCATTTATTGAGCTCATCTCAAGCCCAGCGTAAACACTCCACAGTGTCTACTTAAGCCCTCAGCAGAGCATATATTACTGTGGATAAGGGCCATGGAACTGATGTCAGTGTGGGGCTGGCATGGTGTTGGATGTATCCAGTAATGCAGGACCTGTGCTTGAGTCCATAAAGCATATAGTGTCATGTCCGGAACTCTCAGTCCGCCCTAGGCGAGAGGCAGAGTAAGTATATCACAGGATATGCATGGCTGCCAGCCAGCCCAGGATAGTGTAACCAGATCAGACCATAAGCGCTGCATAAATAGGGCCTTGAGGGGAATGGAAACATTAAGAAACATTAAGAAAAAGATAGAGAGATTTCAAGAGTATCGCCGTTTTATCAATTGCTATCTGTGTGGCGAGTGAAAGTGGCAACTTTGATCAGATTGGTATTTTGTGTTCCAGCCATACAATCGCACAGCCATAGCTGGCTTTCCAAATTTCATGTGAATTGAGGCTTATCCATACACTTAAAAAGTGGACTGGGTCAGACGCCCATTTCAAAGGATAGTTTGTGTGGAGAGGTTGGGTTTTATCGGTGAGGGGAAAAGTGTAGACTTAGCCCAGTTGATTTGTATGCCAGAGAATCTGCCAAATCGAATAACAATAGCATGTGTTTTCTGCTAGGTTCTCACAGGGATTGCCGATGTAAAGTGTGATGTTGTAGGCGTACAAAGAGACTACCAAACTCCTAGTCATAAAGACGATTTCTTGATGAACATGGTGTTGCCGGATTCTGTCAACATAGGATTTCATTGCTACAGTAAATAGAAGTGGCAATAACTGGAAAGGGATGACAGGGAACGGTACAGAGGTCATTCCACTAAGTCAAACACGTGCTGTTGGGAGGTTGTAAAGGAGTTTGATGTAATCAATGCATTCTGATTAAGGCCCAGAAGTTGCAGAAGCAGAAAAATATAGGCCCGTTTTAACTACTGAAATGCTTTTGTAGTGTCGAATAGAGCAGCAACTGCAGAGACCTGACGGTCGAGGTGGTGCATGGCTGCAAAGATGGTACTTAGGTTGTGTGTAGGTGGAGCGGGCAGGTAGCAGGGGTAAGAAGTTTTTCGCTAGGATTTTCGAAAGAATTTTCTTATCCACATTGATTTGCGATAGCGGCCTGTAGGAGTTGCACTGTGTAGCCAGTTTGTCTAGTTTGGGTAGTGCCTTAACTTCGGTCCAGGCATTACTCTCCCCGGCAGCTCTGCCAGCTGATTCTTGCCAGCAGTCCTCACGAGCAGAGTTCGAGCCTCGCGCCTGACTCTGCCTCATGTTTTGTGCTCTTTGCATAATTTGGTTAATTGCCTCAGGTTTTGTACTCGTTGTATAATTTTGGTACATTGCATGTTTTAATTTCTGTTACTGTTTCTGCTACTGTTCTCCGCATTCCGGCAGCGCCTTAGCGCTTTCCGCTTCCCGATTCTGCTGCTCCTGCTCTTCCACTTAGCCCCACACCGAACCCAGTACCACTCCCGCCTCCATCTCTACTCCCGCCCCGCTCCCCTACATAATGGCGACCACTGTGCGGTGGCGCCGCAGGTGCGCCTAAGTCGTGCCTAAGGTAAGCCCGTCTGCGCCTGTCCGCCACCCAACCGCAACCAGTGACAGGAACCTTGGTTCTACTGGTCCCCATTGCTATGACCCAGCCACCCTCCACGCGCACAACCCCGGGTGCCATGCCGACTGCGTAAGAGCCTCACCCAACAATACCCAGGGACAGTTCTCATGCAGAAACTGCCAAAGATCTTTCACTTCCAACGAGACACCTATTGCCGCCGGAGAGCCGCAGACTGAACAACCCACTGAAACCTTGACATGCATCCTTCTCAACAATTGCCCCATACACCGACCCGCAGTAGAGATCTGGGACCTAATTGACACCCTCTCTCCCGATGTTGCGTTCTTCACGGAAACATGGACCGACACCACCTCCGCCCCCGACATCGCCACAGCAATCCATCGTGGCTACAAGATCCAGAGAAAAGACCACCTACACCGCCCAGGAGGAGGAATCGCCATTGTACACAAGACCCCCCTCCGACTCTCCACATCCAGCATGAGCGACCTCCACTCCAACATGGAACAACTCCACTTCCAGATCCAGTCCAACCACAGGACCACACTATGCGGCACCCTCATCTACAGACCGCCTGACCCCCGTGCCCAGCTCGCAAACACCAACGCCGAGCTCGCCGCACCCCACGCCATCGCCTCCAAGAACTACATCCTGCTCAGAGACCTGAACTTCCACCTTGAACACTGCCAGGACCCCGACTCTGCCACACTCCTCAAGAACCTTGCCAACCTATGACTGAAGCAGCACGTCAGCTCTCTCACCCACAGAGCGGGCCACACCCTCGACCCCATCTTCACAGGAGGTTCCAACATCTGCTTCAGCCATACCACCCAACACCCTTGGATGGACCTGAATGCGTCCATTTCAATTTCAACACCACAACCGCACCCAAGACTGCCCCACGCCACCGCGACAGAACTGAAGGAAGGTCACCGAGGAGCACCTGAACTCCACCCTCCTCCAAGACCCCTCAAGGCCACAACCGACACAAACTCCGCAGCCAGAAAATTCCACTGCTGGGTCTCCTGCTGCGCCGACAAGCTGGCACCTCTTTGCCGTACCACCAACCAACCCCCGCTGAGGGCAGCCTGGTTAACCACCAAACTCCAAAAAGCCAGACGCGCCTGCAGACACTTGGAGAAAACCTGGAGGAACCAGAAGACCACGGAAGCATGGAACATCCACAAGAGCGCCCTTAAGGACTACCACCAGCGTATAAGGGACACCAAAAGGACCTTCATCAGAGGCAAAGTCAAATCCAACACATCCAACACCAAGGAACTGTTCAACGTCATTCAGCAGTTTGCAAAACCCACCTGTGAAGCCACTGACATCACACACTCCCAGAAACTCTGCGAAAAACTCAGCTCCTACTTCCACCTGAAGATCAAAGCCCTCTACGGCAACTTCAGCGAGTCAGCAGAAAACACTGCTGTGCCTCCCACCGCCATTGAGAAGCCAACCATCCATTCCGTCAAGCTTATCTCCGCAACTATGAAGAAGACACAATCAAGAGCCCCAATCAAACCCCTGCCCTCCTCACATCTTCCTCAGGGTCATCGCACCCGAAATAGGAGGAACAATCAACTCCTCCCTCACATCCGGCTTCAGCCCAGACGACTGGAAGTGTGCAGAGGTGAAACCCATCCTCAAGAAACCAACGGCCGACCCTATAGCCCTGAAGAACTACTGGCCCATCTCTCTCCTCCCTTTTGCAGTCAAAGTCACTGAAAGACTCGTGAACGACCAGCTGACCACCTTCATCGAAGATAACTACATCCTAGATGCTTCCCAGTCTGGCTTCAGCAGCAACAACATCACCGAGACCGCCCTCCTTCCAGCCACCAACGACATTCGCATGCTGCTTGACCAGGGATACACCGTGGCCCTCATTCTCCTAGACCTCTCTGCAGCTTTCGACACGTCTCACATTGCACGCTAACTGCTAGACTTCACAATGCTGGAGTACAGGGATCTGCCCTCGACTGGATCCAATCCTTACTCTCCAGCAGATCCCAGAGGATCAGAATGCCCCCTTCCTCTCCAAATCCACCAACATTATCTGTGAAGTACCCCAAGGATCTTCACTGAGCCCGACGCGTTCTAACATCTACATGGCCCCCATTGCTTCCATCGTCAGACACCATAGGCTTAGCATTGTATCCTACGCCAACGACACTCAACTCATCCTCTTCCTCACCAAGAACCCAGAAATCATCAGACTCAGCTTCCAGGAAGGAATGAGAAACGTAGCGGCCTGGATGAAGGACAGCTGTTTGAAGCTCAACTCAGAGAAGGCCGAGGTCCTCATCCTTGGCCCTGCACCTCCATTTGGGACAACACCTGGTGGCCCTCTGCCCTCGGGAGCCAGCCCACCCCAACTGACCATGCTCGGAATCTCTGCATCATCTTCGACTCCTCCCTCTCCATGAACCGCCAGATCAATGCCGCCGCCTCCACCAGTTTCAACTGCCTCTGCATCCTCAAGAAGACCTTCAAATGGATCTCCCCTGACTGCAGAAAGACAGTCACCCATGCACTCATCACCAGCAGACTGGACTACGGTAACACCCTCTACGCCGGAACTAACAAAACTCTCCTACGCAAGCTCCAAACCATCCAAAACGCCGCCGCGAGGCTCGTCCTGAGAACACCACGCCACAAGCACATGACCCAACACCTACGAATCCTCCACTGGCTCCCCATCGAGAAGAGGGTCACCTTCAAAATCCTCAGCCACGCCTACAAATCCATCAACTTATTACAAAAAACAGTGGACCCTAGTAGTATGGGTGATCAGGGTAAGAATAGACCCAAACTGGAATAGTATTTATGTCCTTTGTCCAGCCGGACAGGAATTTATTTGGCGATGCACAAAATCAGAAAGTAATGTCAAGGGAGCACAGCCCGTGACCCACAGTGAACAAGACAAAACAACAAGTATAGGCAAGAACGAGCAAATCGGTCTGTATACCGTCCCTAAGAGACCTCAAAGGGTGGCTGAGCTGAAGCCAGAGAGTGCCCACACCTGAGTCGTGTCCAGCATTTATGACTTGAACCAAGGTGACAAATGCATAGTGGTATGCTCATTCACATAAGAAGGGGCTGGAGCGGCAGCGCAGGTAGACCCACAAAGTCGGAAACAGACGAGGATGAACATGCTCATATGGTGCCCCACCTTACCCTGGGATGACCACCAGGACCGGGCGGCACGAGCAGGCACAGGGCAATCTCACAGCCCATTAAGGGGGTCAAGCTAGGGCCGAATGCAGTGTAAGGGCCCACTGCGACCAGCAGTGTCAGCGCCTGTGGCCGACAGTGTAACATTGACCGGGTCACCCCTTGATGACTGATAGCAGAAGTCTAGAGGAGGTGATGTCGCCTATAACAGCTGATTTGCAGCAGTAGATAGGTAGAAGTCGCAGTCAAATCAGAACAAGGGAGCCTGCGCAGCGGGCCCCAGGCCCTGGCCCAAGCCTAGGCAAGGAGTGAAAGATGGCATGCACTCACCACCTTAGCCCGAGTTGGTCCATCAGGCCATCGCTGCCCCTGCCACATGTAGCCGGCTCGCTCGTTCGAAGACTGGAGCACCTACTACCGCACAGAATCATGTCAAGTCCCTCAGTCTCAGGCCCTATGTGCCAGGCCTCAGCCACCACCCAGCAGGCCCTGGGAGCAAATTACGACAATGGCGCTCCAGTGGTGATGGAGCTGCTGTGTAAGGTACACTGACAATAAAATCGACTAGGAAACCATCAACCAAATATCAACTACCTATACTTAAAAAGGTAAGTACAAAAATATTGAAAAATATTGTTTAGAATAATATAATTGTATTAAATATATACCAATCGAAATATTGAAAATAAAATATATTAAATACTAACATTAAGTTAATAAAAATAAAATATATCTAATATATATTTCAAGAAATATAACAAATAAACTTACTTTCAAAAAGTTAAACACACATACATATATATTAACATATTTCCGCAACGTCAAACTTTTTCTTAAGGTTTGAAATAGAAAAGGCACACACGAAGGGTCTAAAGCAACGAATACTTTATTGGTGCTGACCCCCTCCTATTTTTTCCCCTTTGACAGACGCGTTTCGCCTCACGGCTTTCTCGAAAAAAAAAATATATATATATATTAACATATATCGATTTAAAATATACAAATAAACTAATACTTTTTAAAATAATATAAGAACATCACATATATATATATATAAAACCAAAAAGGAGCCCGTCAGCCAGTCGGGGACCAGTCCGTAATCCCAATGGACAGCATTTCTGCCGTTTGGATTACAGCTCTCGGTTTCTCACAGGCTTTCCATGCATGGCATTCCGACATGAAAAGCCTGTCAGAAATTGAATTTGGTGGCCCATAAAAGGGCCCCCTTCTCTTTGCAGCCTCCAGTTGGGGTTGAGGGGACACCTATGGTACCCCCCTGTTTATCCCTGCAGACCATAGGTGCCTGCTACGTCGTGCAGGGATGAACACAACCTCCCATTGTCCGATGGGAGCTTTTGCTACGGCCGGTTTATGGCAATAGCACAAGCTTCCATAGGGAAATGTGAGTATGCCACCGCACCACGGGGCTGATTATGATGTCGGACCGGAAGCCTTTTCGCAACAGTTGGAATTTCCTCTAGCGCGTCTGAGCCCTTCCAACCAACTCAGTCGGTTTACTTTCATACTGTCCGATTACGATGTTCATGGTCAGAACGTAAACAGTTTGGTCATTCCAACTCGTTCTGACCAGCTCTCGGAGTGTCCATTTATGTCAGAACCGCATCGCACACCCCTATGGACAGTGTTTCTGTCCTCGGCATCAGCATGTCGGTTTCCAACAGTCTTATCGTGCCGGCCTTTCTGACATAAAAAGGCTGTCGGAAAAGGACTTTGGAGACCCCTAGCAGGGCCCCTTCACATTGCACTGTTATTTTTTCCTCCTACTGCTGCGTGCCAGTGTTGTCACAGACGGACATGGGGTTAATACGGGCCCACATTTTAACGAGCCACATCACAGAATGGAAGAATGTTGCTCGGTTACAACTTCTGGATTTGCGGTCTCTGGATTTTCAGATAGTTCCTCAATTTATTTGCTTTGCGGTTCATTAAAGTTCAGGTGCGCCGTATCCTGATCATTCTACATTAATCTGGTACTGTAATTAATTCACATGTTCAGGGAAACGTAAGCGGAATAGCGGTAACCCGTTCGGTGTGCCTGTTACGGCACAGCATTGTGGAATACCTCTCCCGGAGATCGTTAAGACATATGGGCAGACCGCTGATACCTGGACTCTGATGCGGAGGCCTCGGTTGGTTCTCCGTGGCGTTTACCGCTGTCGACCCGCTGATACCATTTGAAGGTAAAGCATAGCTTATAGTCAGCGTGAGACTAACACGCATCATACTCAGTTGTGTAACATATCATTCTAGCATTACTGTTCTTAAGTTGCTCACTCTTGTTTTACCATGCAGTTTTTAATAACATTTAAGGGCCTCTGACAGACACATCAGTCTACCTACATCGTTTGGAGATACTAACAGGGTCAGATTTACACGCCGCTGATACGTATCATGCTGTACATTAAATTAGCAGTTTTATTCACAAGCTGGTTATATTATTTTCCTATACAGGAATTTATCGCTTGTGTCTTAACCGCTCCATGAAACCTGCCTTATTATGTTCCATCATTACTCCATGTATGAATGATAAAGTATGTGTGAATATTATTAGTAGCAATCATACATTCATTTTGTACCTACAACATAGGCCAAGATAGAAATAACATGTCCATCAAAAAATATTATTGATGTTATTTTGTGCCCTTTTTCTCTTTTTTTAAAACAATAAAAGACTTACAAATAATCTATCTCAAAAAATATTTTGTAATAATAATAGAAATTATATCTTTGATACTCTCCTTTTTTCTGGACACATATTATCTTTGTACATCATAGGTCCACTCTTAACCCAAATTAAATGGTTTATTCACATACAGTATCTCAACCCTGATTAAGGAACTGTATTCAGGGTACCCCTATTGTCAAATATAATTTCTCCACAGCCTGTCTGTGTGGGGTTGATATCAATTTTATCTATCCTTCCTTTGTCACAACTGTTCATATTTTCTTTCACTTTTTTCAGCCTTATTTTTATTATCTTTTTATACTTTGCCCAGACTTTAGGTAGAGCGTTCACAACTGAACTCACTCAGACTTTGTATGAGAATAATTCAAAATAAAAAGTCTTTCCATCCTAGGTAGGTGCCTTACAGTAACCGTTATCTATGACATCAATTCATATCATCCTCACTTCTTCTAGCTATGGGCAAGCTACAACCTTTGGTTTTTCCGATGAGGATTTTGCTTCTCTTGTAGAAGAATCAGCCAGAAGTGGAACCTCTACCAATACCACCATGTCATAAAAATATATATATTAACAGCATTGAAAAAGAAGGTAAAAAGAATAGAATTGCATGGTCAGTTTATTCTTCAATACCTCAAAGCAGGTGTGATTCCACAAGGGCTTAGAGTCAAAACATACCTGGCCTTGTTGTACAAATTCGGAGATTTTTAGAGCATTGGTCTCTCATAGTCAACAGATGCTCTTATGATTTAATGATTCTGATCAACGAGATGGCAAAAGAAATAGTACAGACACTTCTAGAGGAAATACAAACACTTGAAGCAAAGATCAAAAATAGCCAAGCTCTGGAAGAAGCTACTAAATTGTTTGAAGAGGTAGAAAAAGATATGGCATCATATAACGATTACTTATTGAAAAGAAAGACAGACAAACTTAAAAAAGATATTAGGTTTGCTAGCCAGGAGAAAATCTACCTTTATTTAGCTGACAATTTTAATCAGCAAGAGCCCACTGGTGAAGATCAACAGTCCGCATACAATAGGCCACTTAGAAAATCCACCACTTTTTTAAATACTTCTGATTCAGATGGAGAAGGGTACAATTATTTTCAAGAACAAGGTCCAGGAAGGAATATGACTGGAGGCATGAGGTGCAATCATACCCCTTTTTTTAGCCAGGCGAGGGAACAAACGCACTCGTTGTCGAACGAGATACCAGCCCAGATTCAGTTGCAATCAATCACATATTCAGAATCAGCAATATCCACCACATCAGAAGCAGCAATTCCCTCCACCTCAAAGTCATCATCAGCAGGCACAGAATCAATACTCACATCAGAACGACATCCAATACTTGGTGATGAGACACGGCCAGTATTGGTGAGACTGAATATTATCCCTATTTTCAACCTGAGTAACCAAACACTGGATTTTACCACTGAAACTCTCCTGACTAAAGGATTTTCTTATGTCCCTCATACGAAAGCAAATAAATCTGAGATTCTCCAAGATTTGATGATCTTCTTTCGTAAGAGCAGGCTACATTCTTTCTTTGAAGGACAAGACAACGGTATGCCTATCATTCAAAACAGATCAAGGCTAGCACCTACATCCACTTTTCTACCATCCCTGGAACAAGTTGCTCAGGAGATAGCAATCTTCGTACATGTGCTAAACTAACTACTGCTATGAAATATATTCCGGCCCCAGATTTTAGTATCACACGACAAGAGAATGCAGCACTCGAGGAGCTTGTTCACAATAAGACCGTAACTGTAAACAGTTGTGACAAGGGTGGAGGCATAATCCTTATGGACACAGAGCAATATATTCATAAGATGGAGGAAATGCTTAACAACAGACAGCATTATCAGAAGTGACCCTACAAAAGAGTCCAAAAGCTAGTGCTCACCATTACCACACAAGAACTTAGACACAATTACATTTGTGATAAAGAATGGGAATAGCTCAATACTGACAAACCAAAGATGGCTGCAATTTATTGCATCCCCAAAATTCACAAACACAGTACGGACCCTCCCTATAGACCCATCGTCATGACGATAGGTTCAGTATCAGAGCCCCTCTCTAAGTATGTAGACACTCTATTGAAACCTCATGTCCCCAAGATACCATCCTATATTCAAGACACTCTGGACATCATAAACAAAGTGGAAAATCTTCCCTTCAATGCCTTAACCCATACCATGATTACCATGGACATTGAGGCTTTACATAGCTATATTCCACAACAGGGTGCTATAGATGCCGTAAATAGTTCATAGATACGTTTGACATTGTCTGCCCCGAGCATTTATAATAGATTGTCTTACATTGGTACTCCAAGAAAACACTTTTGAGTTCTATGGGGCTCTTTATAAACAAACCAAGGGAGTGAGTATGGGGGCATCTTGTGCCCCCACAGTGGCCAACATCTACATGGCTCTCTTTGAATCCAAATACATTGACAATAAAATTGCTCCCTTTAGTGAATCGGTTAATATGTGGTCTAGATATATAGACGATGTATTTTTCATTTGGATAGGTAATCAAGAAGAGATCTCGGAAGTCATATCATGGATAAATATGTGTGATAGTAAATTCATTTTCAAAGCAAACTCCAGTAATAACAAAGTGGAGTTTCTAGATATCATCATTCAGAACAATGAAGACCACCTGGAGGTGGATCTATACACAAAGCCTATGGCTCGCAACACATTGTTGCATTTTCATAGTTACCATCCCCAGTCCCAAAAGACCAGTATTCCCTTTGGACAGTTCCTGTGCCTTCGCAGGAACTGTACCAATCTAGAGGATTTTGACAACAGAGCCATTAAGATGAAAGCCAAGTTTACGGCTCGAGGTTACCCCAGACGCTTATTGCGGGATTAGTAAAAACGGGCCAGTTTTTATGATAGACAACATCTACTGAGGCAACATACTAAAACATCTAATCCCAGACTAGTGTTTGTGACATGCCACTCTACGATGAACGAAAACAGTTGTCTCATTATTAACAGTAATTGGCATATTCTTAATGCAACTAGAGAGAAATTATATAGCCAAACCTCTCTTTGCATATAGAAAAATGTTTAATCTCAAAGATCTGATTACACAGACATCTCTATTAGGTAACGCTTTCCCCATTGCCAATTTTGAATGCATGTCCTGAGTTGCATGCCAGTTTGCCATTGAAACTACCACATACAAGCTAAATGGAATTAACATTGAATTGAAATCACTAATGAATTGCAAGACCACTAATAATATATATCTCATTTTATGTCCTTGCAACCTTGGATATGTTGGGGAAACTTCCCGTTCTATGGCTACTTGCTTAACTGAACACAGGTCAACCATACGTACCAAGAAAATTACTGCCCTGGAAATATAATGGTTAATTTTCGAAAAATTACGTATTAACCCAGGAAGTCAAATTATGGAAATACGCAAACGGAGAGAGTTATTTTGTATATACAGGAATATAAGGCCTGCACCCTGAAACACTCTCTGCTACCTTTGATCAGAGAATATCAGTAAAATCATGTGGATATGATTACTTTAGAAGTGGTCTATCCATTCATACCAACAGTTCAATGTGGCACACTCAGGATAAACACCTGTACTGCTGTTCATTTGACAATCTGCACAATAGTTTATTTTAACTATGCAGTTATTTCATTTGACTTGGTGTCACACTCTGATACTTGTATAGATCAGTCATACTCTGGCTCAGGCTACATGTATCCACTATTTACATAAATTATATGGTGATTACAATCATGTCATATCCTCATTCTAATTTTCACACACAATCCAGGGAGTTGTGAAATGAATCCCTGTTTGAATTATTTATATTATGGTGGAATGCACATAACTTAAGTTAGCCCATATCATGTAATTTGTCGGTTTGAAATATAGTCATGATACCTATTCCAATATGGCAGATCAGGTATCGTTCTTTTTTGAGCCACACTCACATGAATCTCCGGACCCGCCAACCTATCTGGTATGCTTATCGCCACATCAAGAATTAGTTAAGTTCTATGAACACTCCCACATCAAGTTTAAAAATCAGCAGAATAGCAGTAACCTGTTCAGCGTGCCTGTGACGGCATAGCATTGTGGAATACCTCTACCGGAGATCGTTAAGACATATGGGTAGTGGCTGATACCTGGACTATGATACGGAGGACTCATCCATATCTCAAAGGTTTTCTGCGGTGTTTACCACTGTCAACCCGCCGACACCATTTGAAGGTAAAGCATAGCTTATAGTCAGAGTGAGACTAACACACAGCATACTCAGTTGCGTAATATATCGTTCTAGCATTACTGTTCTTAAGTTGCCCACTCTTGTTTTACTATGTAGGTTTTCAATGCCTGTCCTTCTACTACATCCCGATATAACGCTCAAGAGCCTCCGACCGACACATCAGTCTACCTAGGTCGTTCGGAGATACAAATAAAGTCAGATTCACGCGCCTCTGATAAGTATCATGCACTGTCATGCTGTACATTAAATTAGCAGTTCTATTCACAAGCTGCTTATATTGTTTTCCTATGCAGGAATTTTTCGCTTGTGTCTTAACCGCTCCATGAAACTTGACTTTTTATGCCGTACTGGTTGCTTAACAGCCACATCAGTTTACCTACAAGATCCTCCTAATTAAGATATCGCAGAGGTAAGACATAACAATTCTTGAAGTATGCACTTTGAATATAAAAATAATACCATCCCACAGCCACTAAATAGCCTGGAGGTATATTAATAATACCAAAAACAAGAAATATGAGAAAGGGGCCCAAGGGGAATCAGTATTTATTGTATCTTGTCCCCCAACTAATGGTATATTAATAATGTCGTGTTCAGTTCTATATTAGCGTAAATGACATCACTTGTTTGTTCCACGGTTTTCGCTGCCGGACGCCAGGAGCTACAACTGCCCCATCTATATCTATACATTCCCAACTTGTTTTACACGCTGACAAAACCTTTACGAACCAGTGATTATTTGTATCCTATATTCTGTTTATTATCCTCATAGGTAATTCCTTTATAACTAGTGCTGCTATCAGCATCAACCCAAGCTCTATGTCTCGATGATATACTAGATCTATTAAGGTAATTTTACAAATTATACATAATATACTCTTTCATATTACCTGAATTGTTGTCACCATATCACTTATAGCTCTAC
Source organism: Lissotriton helveticus (assembly GCF_964261635.1). Classification (NCBI taxonomy): domain Eukaryota; kingdom Metazoa; phylum Chordata; class Amphibia; order Caudata; family Salamandridae; genus Lissotriton; species Lissotriton helveticus. The sequence goes on along the minus strand of NC_136067.1, from coordinate 344,229,218 downwards.
CTTGGGATCAAGTTCTATTCTTGTATATGCACAACCATCTGATTCAAGTGGTTTTCTTCTCTTTTTCCTAATTAATATCTTTTTTACTATATCACAGTGATCGGTCTTTTAAGGAAATATTTATTAGTTAAAACTTGGAAGTTGTTCTACACTTTATCATTTCTTTTTCTGTTTCCATTTATATATCTGTAACTGTTGTGACATTTTTTAATAAACCTTCCCTTTTTTTCAAAAATAAATGTCTCTGACTTATACCACAGTAGAAACATTTAGTAGGACCTTCGTTATGTGACCAGAACTATATCGTATATCTATGTTTTCCTTTTAGATTTTACTAGACCAACATGGCTACCTGATGAAGACGTACCATCGAAACGCACATAGAGATACAAATCACGTTAGCCATGACCATACTGTTTGATTGTTTAAAATAATATATGTATTAAATTCACTATCTTGATTTTAATTCATCATATAATTTTATGTTGAAAATTATAAACATCATGTATGAAATGCCTTATTATGCTGCAACATTATGCCATGTATGAATGATTAAGTATATGTGAATATTATTAGTAGCAATCATACATTCATTTTGTACCTACAACATAGGCCAAGATAGAAATAGCATGTCCATCAAAAATTATTATTGTATTTTTTTCCCTTTTGTCTTTATTTAAAACGATAAAAGACTTGCAAATAATCTATCTTAAGAAATAGTTTGTAATAATAATAAAAATTATATTTTTGATACTCTCCTTTTTTCTGGTCGCATACTGTGTTTGTACGTCATAGGCCCACTCTTAACCCATTTCCTAAATGGTTTATTCACATACAGTGAAACGTAAGTACCACCGATTTGTTTGAGGTCGCACTTTCTAAAATTATCGCCAGTCTTCTGAAATTTTGGAGGATTGTTTAACAGGGAAAGATTAGTAATTACCTGCTTCTGTCATCGTATCATCCAGTATGCAATGTGATCCACTGTCTAAGTTCCTTCAAAATAAGGGGAAGCCACCAATTCCTTGGTTAAGATGGAAAGAAGAATATGCCACTTATCTAAAGGCCATCGATGGTGACAGAATGGCAGCCGAAAGGAAAACAAAATTCTCTTCCATTATTTAGGCTCTGAAGGGCAGTTGATTTTTAGGACTTTGCCACAGGTAGAAGGTGGTAGTGACTGTAATGTTTATGAGGAAGCCCTACTACGTATGGACGCTCGTTTCAAGCCTACAACTAGTGTTGCCCTAAACAGGTTCAAGTTCTATACCAGGGCACAGGAGGAAACGGAGACATTTGATGAATTTCTGACTGGATTAAGAGCTTTATCCATTAACTGCAACTTTGGGCCCATTGTGGACGAAATGATGAGGGACCAGAAAATTGTACATGTAAAGAGCAAGAAAGTGCAGGGACAATAATGGATAATCAGTGATCCCAATATTTCAAGCTGTTATTAGTACAGCTAAAGCTCTTGAGAGATGGATGAAATCTCTTAATAGAGACAGTAATAATGCTGGTGAAGTATGTAGGGTAGTATCGAGTAGTTCGCGTGGGTATCAAAACAAGAAGAGTGGTGACAGACAGTTACAATTTTTCAGGTGTGGAAACTTAGGTCATGAGGCTTTATATCCCCGTTGCCCTGCAATAGGAGAAGAATGTAGTAAGTCTGGTTACATTGGGCATTTCCTACGCGTATGCAGGGATTTAAAGAGGGGCAGCAGCAGTAAAAACTTTATGAAAGGTCAAGTTTCATACGTAGAGGATTCCAGCAACCAGAATGCTGAAAGTAGTGGAGAGTGTGGTATTGTACTGTCTATAAAGGATTTCAATGCAGGAATGGGAAGTGAAGTTAGAAAAGAGTACATTATAGGACCTCCCAAGTGTGTGGTGTGGGATTTCAATGCTGAGTTACTATTGATGGCTTATTCAGGATCTCTGTTGAACACAAAAATCAAGGAGTACTGTATGCAAAAATTCAGATATTTAATACAGTTGGACTCCCTTAGGAATCTGACATTGTTGCAGCACGTTTTGATGCGTCTAGGATTGACATTGAAGGGTATGTGGATGTGGAGATTGAATTCAAGAGTAGAAAGGCTCAAATTAAATTATATATAGGGGTTAAAGGAGTCAATGTACTAGGCTGGGGAGACCAAGCCAAGTTGGGTATTATACTTAATCCCAGAAGCAAAGAACCAGTGTAAGTCATATCTGACAATTCAAACTATAAGGAGATCATCCAACAGTTTCCCAGTGTTTTTACTAAGAACTTAGGAAAATTGATCGGATACAGCCACAATATCAAAGTTAAGGAGGGAGCAATACTAAGAGGCAGAAATTTTGGGGGGGGGGGTGCCGGTAAATGTAAGGGAGGAGTTAAAGAACATGTTGGAGGTATTGGTGAAAGAAGGCTGTGTGGAAGAAGTGGAGTCATCAGAGTGCGTTCCCCCTCATTGTTTTGGGTCGCAAACCTGATAAACATCTCAGGTTATGTGTGGACATGAGAGCCTTGAATTCAAATCTAGTGGTGGATTGCCACCCACATCCAACCATAAATGAAGTTGTGTATATGCTGGAGGGAGCTAGAGTATTTTCTACTCTAGATCTCCATGATGCATACAACCAGGTTAAACTTCAGAACAATCAAAGTACTTTACTGCTTTATTAACACCGCAGGGGTTGTTTCAATTCACAAGGATGTCATTTGGGTTGGCCTCAGCGGCCTCTGTTTCTCAGAGAGTGATGTTTCACATATTTAAGGATGTGAATAGTTACATGAAATGTTTCCAAGACGATATCTTGATGTTTTCATAGAATGAGGTGGAACATATGGAACATGTGAGAGAGGTATGCATTATATTGGAGATGCATGGGTTGACTCTCAAAGAGGAGAAGTGCAAATTTTGCTGTAAAACTGTGGAATATCTGGGACACCTTATCTGGGGATGCAGTTGTACCTAAGAAATCTCCGATGGAGGCCATAGTGAAAGTTCCTGCACCATATAACAGGGAAAAGTTGTTATCATTTGCTGAGTTATGTGAGTCTAACCAAAAATTCATACAAATGTTTTGCTTTAAAAATGGAACCTCTCGGGGACTTGATAAGAAACAAAACTGATATTGCGTCATCTTGTATCAACAAATTGTGTGTTATAACTGTACATGCCAGTTTGTATGGCATTGATAAAGTACTGAGTCAAACGAGTGGGAGATGAATGGTGCATTGCTGTTGCATCCAGAAAGCTGACAGGGTGTGAAAGGAGGTATGCTGTTATTGACAAAGAGCTTCTGGCTGATGTTGGGCCATGGAACATTTGTTTAATTACGTATGGGGCAGCAGATTTCTACTTAGTACTGACCACAAGCCAATGGTAGGGATATTATCATCAGGAGGAGGGTGGAATTCTATTGCACATATTTCAAGACTCACTTCCAGTTTGCAAGAATATAATTTCCGGGTGGAGTACATTCCTGGCAAAAGCAATGTCACCGTTGACTGTTTATCCAGGCTGTCATGTCCTGATACTAGGCAGAAGGAAAATAAGGAAGACATTCAGATGTTAGCTATGGCTAGAGAATTTGTAGGAGTGTAGTTTGAAGGAATTTCAGAGGAAGAGTGGAGAAAAGGGATGAATGAGGATATGGTGTGTCGATTGGTAAAGAGGTGTTTGATAGAACAGTGTCCTCAAGAAAACAATTGTGTGATGCCTGAAGTTAGGCCTTTTGTAAAAGTTGCTGATGAGATTGAGTTAGAAGGAGAACTGTTATTCAAGGGTCTAAAGTGTGTTCCACCAGGAGCTATACAGGAAAAGATTTTGAGGTTGGCACATATGGGGCATCAAAGTATGTCCTCTATGAAACGCCTCATAAGAGCACATTTTTGGTGGCCGGGTTTGGATAAAATGGTAGACCACAGAGTAAAAGAATGCACAGAATGCGTATATAGTGACAAAATTCTTAGAACATTTCCAGCTCCTCTCAAACCCGAGGATTAGTCCAGTGTTCCTTTGCAAAAAGTTAGCATTTGAACTTTCAGGGCCATTTTACAGTTTACCATCTAATGTTAGGTTTGCGTTAGTCCTAATTGACTACCATCAAAGTGACCTGATGTGAAGTTTGTTGCCATTCTACTTCTCAGGTAGTAATTGGATTTTTTAGAGAGACTTCTGACGTGAAGAGTGTCCTGAGGTATTGGTGACTGACAATGGGGTACAGCTTACTTTGTGTGAAATGAAGGAATTCCTTAACACTTGTGGAGTCAGACATGACACTACGTCCCTGTATGTGTCACAAGATGAAGAAGAAGCTCAACCCTGTAGAAAGTGTAGACCTTAGCGATGTTGCTGAAAAAGTGAAGAAAAAACAAGGAAATATGAAGACGAGGTATGATGAAAAGTAGAGAGCAAGGCCACAAAACTGTGTGGTAGGATATATAGTGAGGATCCGAAAACCTGGCATTATGGTGAAAGGTGGCTCTAAGTTTGGTAATGTTGTTAAAGTGATCAAAGTTAATAAGAATAGTCTTGTTACTTAAGATGTCCTCGTCCTCTTCATACTACAAGTGAGATAATCTATCTCACTGACAGCAAAAAGAAACAAAGGAATGCTTGTACACCCCTCCCCCCCTACTGGGAGTACATAACTGTACTCTACCCAGCATTCCGCCTGAACCACCAAGCCCCAGATGAGGGCCGGGAAGCCCGGGATGGAGGGATGCTATGAAGGGGACAAGGACAACGGGACCCGGAGTAATGAAGATTACCGGTAATTAATAGGGCATTACCCCCAGGTCCCTCCAGTCCTCGTCCCCTTCATACTACAAGTGAGAATACTCAAGCAGCAACCAGCCATCATTACACAACAAACCACCAGGACACAGAGCCATAGCAAATCCAGCGATTTATTGAAAACAGCACCAAAGAAAAAGGAAAAGCAGAATCAGGAGCACACAGCCCGAAGCACCCTCAAACCAAGTTAGAATCATCCCCCAGAACATTCTGAATCCAGTAATGCCAATCAAAGGTATTAGCAGAAGCTCAAGTGGCAGCCATACAAATCTCAGAAAGGCACACACCACAAACCTCAGCCCAAAAAGCTGCCACCCCCGCGTAGAACGCCCTGGACCCCAGCTGGAGGAGGGGACCCTGAGAGGGAATAGGAGTAGGCCAACATGATGACTTGCTTCAGCCAGCGACCAATGGAGGTACTGGAAGCCCTGCACCACATGCCATCCCCAAGGAAACAAACAGGGAGTCAGATTGCCAAACAGGATGAGTACGGTCCACATAAACCCCTAAAGCACGGCAAATATCCAGCAAAGACCAGGGAGCATTACTCCCATCCACCTGATCCTCACAAAGAGCAGGCAACACCAGCTCCTGGGAGTGATGGAACTGGGAAGGAACTGTGGGAACAAAGGACGAATCTAAATGAAGAACCACGCCATTGTCAGAGAAGGAAAGAAAAGGCTCCAAAGCCATCAACGCCCGCAACTCCTCAAGGCGCCGAGCCGAAGTAATGGCAACCAAAAAAATAACTTTAAAAGTGACAAACTTCCAAATAACGTGCTCCAAAGGCTCAAAAGGCGCAGCAACCAAAGCCTTCAACACCAAAGGGAGGTCCCAAAAAGGAAAAGAAGGACAAACCATAGGACGCAAAATAGAAAAACTGTGCAACAAACGAGAAACCAGGTCATTCACATCAGACACGTTCTCCCAAGGGGAACGAAATGCCCATACAGCAGCCCACTGGAGAAAGACAGATCCTTCTCAAACCCCTCCTAGAGAAGCTGAAGAACATCAGGTAAGGGACAAACTGATGGAGACAATGCCAAACCCAGACACCAACGTTCGAAGTTCCCCCAGTGATTACCGTAGGACTTAAGAGTAGACGTTTCTAGGACCACTGAATTGCCAAAGCTAAATGCTCAGGGATACATCTATTCCTCCACCCCTGCCTTTCAGCCTCCAGACCGACAGACGATGCCGCCGGAGGGACAAAATCGGAGTGGACTGTTAGGGAGACGGAGGGAACGGGAAGAACCAAGGACCCTGGACAGCCAACAACTTCAGCGTGGGAAACCATGACCGGCGGGGCCAAAAGGGCATCACCACCACTACCTCCCGAACCTCCATCACCAGCCGAAAGATAAGAGCAATGGGAGGAAAGGCATAGAGCAGCCGAGGCAGTCAAGGAGGGTCAGAGCATTTACCCCCCAAGGCCCTGCCTGAGTGACTCGAGAGCAAAAGCGGGAAAGCTTCACATTAAGCTGGGAAGCAAAGAGGTCGGGATAAGGAAGACTAAACCTCCTGTACACCAGAACAAAGCCACTAGAGTGAATGCTAACCACTGGGAGGCAGAAAGTACCGACTGAGGACATCCGCCACCCCATTGTCGACCCCCCAGATATGAACAGCCTCCAGAAACAAGACAAGATGTGACACCACATCATTCAGGGACTTGGACTGGATACCCCTCTGGTGATTCAAGTAGGTCACTGTTACCATGTTGTCCAACCGAACCAGCACATTGCGGTTCAACAGCTGACTCTGGAACCTCATGACTGCCCGGGACACAGAAGATAACTTCTGCCAATTGGAAGACCACCGACTCTCCAGAAGCGACCGACTACCTTAAGGAAGTACGACCCAAAAGTCATCCCCCACCCCACTACAATGGCATCTGTTGTGAGGACAACCAGGGGGGGACTGCAGAGGCAGACCCCTGGAGAGATTGCCCAACACCATCCACCAGCGCAGAGCGGGAAGGATCGAGAGAGACACAGGAACCAGAAGGAACAAATCGTGAAACAAAGGATCCCTCCGAGCCAACAGAAAGGACCAAAGAGGACGCATGTGGAAACGTGCCCAAGGCACCATGAAAACTGTAGCCCCCATCAGACGCAGAAGGCGCAACCAGGGACGGACCGGAAAGGAGCTACTCTCCAGAAAAAGACGAGCAAGGGAGCACAAGGTCAATGCTTGAGCCACCAGGAAGAAGACCCAATCAGATCGGTGCAGAAATGAGCCCCTATGAATGTTAAGTCCTGGGAGGGCACCAGCTGACACTTGGGGAGATTCAACAGGAACCCATGGACCCTCATCACCAAAGACACACCAACTCCAGATCCCTCAACAACTGAACCCTGGAGGGAGTATGAAGGAGCCAATTTTCCAGGTAAGGGTAGATCAGAATCCCCTGAAGATGCAATGATGCCATCAATGACGCCACCACCTTGGTGAAAACCCTGGAGGCAGACCGCAGGCCGAAAGGCAGAACCTGAAACTGATAATGCCTCCCCCGAAGACAAAACCACAGAAAGGAGGGAGACAGGGGATGAACCGGGACATCATAAGCATCCTGAAGGTCCAGAGTGCACATGAAATGACCCGGGAGAACCAGGGGAATCACCCGCTGAAGAGTATCCATCTTGAATGGCCGATGCAAAACAATGTTGTTCAGGGCTTTCAGATCCAGGACAAGATGGTACCCCGTCATCTCGGGAACCAGACAAATAATGCAATAAAACCTTTGAGCCCTCTCCACAAGAGGAACCTCCTGCACAGCCCCTTGTCCAGTAGAGCCTTGACTCCCAGACAGAGCTCCGACCTCTAGGACAGACAAGACGGACAGGGAGTGGGGCGGACCCCAGAGTCTGTAGGAGGATCCGCAAATTCGATGAGGTACTCCAACTGTACAATGTCCAGTTTCCACAAATCTGAACAGGAGTTCATCCAGGCTGGAAGAAAGAACCGAAGCTGACCTCCGACCAAGGATCTGGTGGAGTCCGCCAGATAATCAGGAATGAGGCTTTGTGAAAGGAGACTTTACTTTCTTGTACCGACCTTTCCCATACTGAAAATTACACCTGCCATGAGACAACTGCCTGCAAGAGGGAGGTTGGAAGAAGGACTTCTTCCCCAAACATCATGGTACCCTGAAAGGGCAACTGCAGTGCAGAAGACTTCTGGGCCGAATCCATCTTCAAGTCTTTCAGAACCACATTGCGTCAAGCAGCCAACCAAGCCCAACCAGAATGGGCTGAGGCATGCACTACATTGAAGGAAACTTCCGACAGGAACTCCACTTGCTGCTTAATATGATCCAGAAGCCCTGAACAGTCAGTCCAACCGTCTATAGACCCATACAGAGACTTGATATTCGAAATAACCAATTGAGCCACATAAGTCCCATAAATGCCAGCCTGTAGCGCCAGATGGGAACCAGAATAAACCTCCTGCAGGGAAGCGTCCACCTTTTTGTCCACTGGATCCCTCACTACCACATCCTCAGCCAATGAAGTTCGGCCCACGAGACTGGCCACAAATAAATCAATGGGAATGGAGTCCGGCAAGTCCTTGGCAATATCCTGAAGAGGATAGAGACTCCCCCAAAACCCGGCAGAGGGGAGACCAGAAAGACCAGCAGACAACTGCTGCCCAGCGGCAGGTAAGCCCCAGTAGCCTCCAGGCTCCTTGTTCCCTTCAGACTGTCGGAAGACAGAAAAAAGAACAGGAGGAATGCTAAGTAGAGAGCAGTTATGTACTTCCAGTATGGGGGAGGGGTGTACTAGCATTCCTTCTTTTCTTTTTTCTGGTGGTGAGATAGAATATCTCACTTGTAGTATGAAGGGGTTGAGGACAACGGGACCTGGGGGTAATGTGCTGCTACCAATAAACATCAATTTTTTATCTATTTTATCATCTAAGGATACAGTTTTTTTAAATGTATTAAAAATTATTTACAAAAAGGAACCCATTAAAAATTATGAATATTCATACAATTCTTACAAAAGCCGTAACAAATAAATTATTAACAATTAAAATTAATACATATGAATTACCCACTACAATTCAAACAAAAATAAACAAATTCTAATACTAATAATATATCAAGTTTACTGCTCGCACCTCACACAGCACAACAGTAATAAAATTGTTACATCACATAAAAGTAAAATGTACTACAATAAAAACAAAATTAGGTAAAATATTATATTCCAGAGTACTAATATTTCTATTCCCACTGCAATTACTACAACGCTCATAAAAATAAAAATAAAAATTCATACGGCTTTCTGTGACCTACTGTGATCTACTGCCTGACTCATGGGCTCCCTTAATGGTCTTAGATTCCCTTCCACCACCCCTACGCAGGCATGCTTATCACCCCATAAGCATGCACACCTGGGCATACTGAGTCCCATGGACCAAGCATCTTTTTCTTTTTACCTCGCTCCGATAGCACAGCCTGTTGGGCCCTGCAAGCTGTTTTTCCTAATACAGTCACGTAGCAGCTCTCATCTGGCCCAGTCACCACGCCTGGTGTGACTGTCCACGTCCCACTGCTGCAGTCCATATGTATTCTCGGTTACATTTTAGTTTACTCGTTTTTATTTATGTTTTCATGCATATGCTCAATAACAATTTTTGAGTTACTAGTACAGGCCTGACACACACCATTCCCTCCTCCTTTTCTCTCACCTCATTTTTTGGAACCTTGCTCACGCGGCATGGTCATTGCCAATGGGCATTTGCTTAGTGTTGTTACTGGATCAAACAGCATCATGGTTTCAATGACCACCAACAAGCCAAGGATCCATCAGCATGTGCTGACTCTCAAAGTTGTCAGAAATGCTGGATGATCAGCGGATACATCTTGTTTTCCGCGAGTCACCGGATGTCCCAGCTAGTCTTTCTTTTTCCCTCTTTCATTGTCTTGTCATCCTGAGGTTTCTGGTCTTATATAGCAAGTGCGTCAGGTATTGCTCTTCAAACCCACACCGGTGACCCGTGACTTCAGGTCTAGATGTGCAGTGCTTGAAGTAATTAACTTCTTGTATTCTGGTTCCGAAACCCCAGGCACTAGCCGCTCTGAGCATCCGCAGTGCTGTTCCGGTTTTACCACTTTCTATCCTCCCAGCTAGAACAGGGACACCTGCCTTTTATTCTGTTTGAATCTGTTTTAGAGTCATTAAGTCTTGGCACTATGCATTTTGGAAAGCTCACCCCCTGCAGAGCGCACAATGACCAGGGCCCCAGCTCCCTGTTACACTCAGCAGCCAGACCGCATAAGCGTCTCACACCCAGCCCTCCACAATCAACGGAGTATTACTCGAGTCAGTTGCAAGTGCTCACTCCTTGGCTTTGCACCACACCAGAGAGCGGCACTTATAACAACTGGGTTTTTGTTCATTAAATTGCTGTGACCATGGCATGGGCATTTTATTTATGATTCTTCCTTGACGTTTGCTTGAATGCCAGGGAGATGAAGGATGCCTCCTTAGAAATACAGATTTGGCAGCACCCTCGCGCCTGCCTTCAGGGGCCCCTGGGATCTTTCCTAGATCTCCGCCGCACAACCACCAGGGCCTTTTCCATTATACACAGACCACGTACTCCTGCCATTCGGGCACCGCCCTTGTGGGGCACGGCCACGACCTGCGTGACTGAGCATCTTTTGCATAGCTGTTGTCACACTTGTCTCCCTGCCTAGATAGTTTTCAGTCACCGTACTTTTTAATATTATGTCTCTGCCCTTTTCAGGATCATGGTTCCAGGTCCTTATCAAGGAGGCCCAGCATGATGCATTAATTTGCACCTGCTGCACACGCGTACTTTGGGATGACTACAAAGAGCATTATTATTACACACTCTTCATCGCACTAATTGCAACCCTTGGGGAACTAAGTACAACGGCTCCCCAGCAATTGTCTAATCATCATTGGTATGTACAGACACCACTCCTATCCATTTACATTCTTACTTCACTAGTATTTTATATCTTTGCTCTTTGACCGCTCCCAATCATTCCGCACTCAGGATTCAGATTACACATCCTGTCACACCCATTTCCATGATACTCTGGGTTTGAATGTTTCACCACAGTTACCCACTCAGCTAATTTAATTTAAGCCAATATCCCACACATGAACAACGTCAGCCTGATCTTCCCCTTTTCATGCAACAGAAAATTTTGCAAGGGTCACATCATTTCAGCCACAAGCCACAGTGACTAGCAATAGGGCACCACTATTGGTACCAGCATTTAACAACAAGCATGCCAGCAAGATTTCTAGTCCAGGGTAGTTTGTTACATGCGATGCACTCACATTGAAACAATACAAGGTGGTTTTCTTTTATAGATGTATGTGTCGTTTCCCACAAGTCCTCAGTTTTTTGTTGTTGTTTGTGTTTCAGTCCTTTTTATAACATTGTATAACATTGTGTGAAACCAGATGTTTGTGTATATTTATGTTATATATGTATCGTAACTTTCAGCCCTGAAGAAGTACATTCCTTAATGAACGAAACACATTGGCTGGAGCTCATGTTGTTGGATCACGTTTAAAAAAAAGGATTTGACACAAGGAACAAGTCAGCCTAACTTGTTGAAAAGACTCTTTGGGAGTGCACCACTCCAAGTTTGTTCAGTTTCTACACAGCTTGGCTGTTGGCACCCAACAACGGCAGGTGCAGGAATTGTATGTGCACACCAACTCCTATCATTTTCAGATAACTACAAGAGGAGTACAGCAGAGAAGTGCAGCTATTGTGGTCTGCCGCTGCCCGCTGTATATCATTGATTCACTGGTCCAATCAACACTCCCCCGCGCATCCTAATGACATGCCAAAACTTATCGACAGAAGAAAAGAGCTAGCTCAGGACCTTTTTGGAAAAGGATTCAGTGTGGCGGCTGCCGCACCACTGAACGAACAATCCAACACTGGACTACGCTCATCTTTTATCAAATTGGAAAGGGTTAGGAAACAATAACACGCCCGCTGGTGAGATGATATAACCCTCCTGCAGTACTTGGACAACAAAAAAATCCCACAAGGCCTCCGAATCCTAATATTTCAAACGTTCGAGGACTTGAGTGGAGACCTTTTGGGTGAATGGGAACACAATTTAGAAGGGGCATCATTCACAATGATGAAAATCTTGGTCAAACACGCTAATGAAAAGGGACAGAAGTTACAGGCAGAAATAGACAATCTAGAGAAACAAATAGAAGCCATGGAGTGTCAGGATTTGGTGGACAAAATTATGCCATCCCTAACAAGGTCATGGAGGAACACTAACAATACCTCAGAGATAAAAAGATGTGTAAAATTAGAAGGGATGACCGAGACTAGAGATGGCCGGATCTACACATTTACCCAAAAACATGATAATCCCAATAGCACTGAGGATAGAAAAAGGAGCAGAGAAGATAGTCTAGAAAACAAATCAGCCAGCTGTAGTTCACTGGCATCCAGTGAGAACACCACCTCCAGTTTGGCACAACCTGAGATCTCTTTAGGCGAGGGTGCTATCAACTTCCAGAAGGAACTGGAGAGACTGTGCATAGGCGACAGACAGCCAAATAGAGGAAAAATAGACATGGAGAGGTGGGAGGCCAGGTAGGAAGAACAGACAGTCATTCAATGCTACTTTGTCCCAAAAAGAACCAGCAGCCACATCCTTCCCAGAGCAGACAAGGGTTCTCACCATGGGGGGCACCACTAGTCTAACTGTTATGCCAACAGTGCAATCAGACTTACAGATCATTAATTTATCAGGCAGGGAATTGGATGAACATGAATGTAATGTTTTGAAGAAGGGCCTTGTTTCTGCTGCACACAATTTGGGGACCTTGTGGATGTTCACATTTATTTTCACAAATTCCGTTGTGTACTCAAATTAAAGGAATTTGTTTCGCAGCAGACTACCAAACCTGTCATAAATGTATTGAATACACCATCAGTGCACAGAATGGGAGATATGAGAGGTCCAAACACTATTGTCTATGGAGAATGATGAAATAACCAATACGCAGACAATCCTAAATGATCTGGATGTCAGAGAGAGTTGCAATCAAGATACAGGCCTTAGATGTAAATCTCAATTTGTCCCACACAGTGGCTATCATCCCAACATTGAGAAATTTGGTGACAATATCACACAGAAGTTACGAAAGTTGGAGAGCACCAATAGACACACACTACACCACCCATTTAACTTATCTAGGAAAGAAAGGGAAGACCTACAGAGACTACAAAATGACAACATTGTAATAATGGAGACAGACAAGGGTGGTAATGTGGTGGTGATGGACACACAGGACTACATGGGTGAGATTTCCCGACGACTAGATGACCACCAGTGTTATAAATCAATCAACCACAATCCCATCAGTAAACTACAAATAACCATCAACTCTCAGAATGGAGGGAAGAATGTTTATTGACACAGGACGGGTATAGGTACTTATACGTCGACAATGCGCGCTTCCCGTGCATCTACATATTGCCGTAGGTGCACAAGGGAGGCAAGTTCCCACCTGGGAGACCCATCATTTCAGGGGTAGGGTCTCCAACAGAACGGTTGTCAGAATTTGTAGATCTATACCTACAGAACCATGTCACAAACTTACCAGCCTAGTTGAAAGACAGCAAAGACATCCTGGTGAAGTTTGAGGGATTCCCATGGTCTAATAAGCTTAGACATGTCACTTTGCATGTAGTAAGAGTACCTGTATCCACAAAAACCTTGGCATATTGGCAGTTTGTCACTACCTAGACACAGAGGGGGCAGACCACTGCTCGTATAATAACATGATCATGTACATGATTGATCTTTCCTCACCAATAACTTTTTTAATCACAACGAAAGATGGTACCACCAGCTAGAGGGCACAGCCATGGGTTCCAGGTTCACTCCTTCTCATGCGGGCCTCATCATGGGCTGGTATGAGAGGGAGCATGCCTGGGAAAAATGTTCCTCCCCCTGGACCAAGTACATTGTCTACTGGGGGAGGTACATAGAGGATATCATGTGTCTATGGTCAGGCTCAGAAGCACAGTTGAATGTGTATCTAACATATCTCAACAACAACCCCTTTAATGTTCAGCTTACCGTGCTGCAATATAAGAAATGCATTGATTTCCAAGACATCCAGTTTGTTGTCTAGGAAGGGCTGTTACACAGTACACTGTACAGGAAATCAACTGCTCGCAGCATCATACTTCACGCAGGGAGTGACCACGATAACTCAGTCATTTCCAATATACCATATAGTGAAATGGTACGGGCACGGCACACCAGCAGTAAGGAAGATGGGTTCAAAGAGAACATCTCCAATATTAGGAGCGTTTCAAGCATAGGGGTTATGATCAAAAAATCCTGGACAGAGCAGAGCAGAGGACATTGAGTCCATTCAGGTCTGACACACTCAGGGACAGCACATTTAGGAAGACAGTGAAACATCACGCTAAGGACCAGCATAGAGAAAAGGTAGAATTCTTCACCAACTACACAGCAGATAGTGGTAGAATTTTCAAGGCTTTTAGGAAACATTGGCTCCTACTGTTGGAAATTCATTCATTAATCTTTGTTTCGGCACAAATAGGCCATAAAAGATACATAAAAACATACAATACATAACGCATTTCTAAGTAGAGGAATAAAAGATTTTACAGATAGTTGGGTGCAATTAGGAAATCGATACAATAAAATCCATAAATTAGTTAAGAAGACAGGCATAAAATATATGTATAAAATTAATTTTACCAGTTCCAGTATTAAAAATTAAATAAAATACATGAATATGCAACAGATTTGTTAAATCTGAATAACAGCACCTTGGATTCTGATACAGAGATAAACTCATTACGATTTTACTTATAAGTCAAAGCCCTTTATTTCTGTACAAAGCTTATTGCAAGTAGGAATCTACTAACACCAAAGACAATCACTTGCCTAGTATCCGTTTTTATGACCCTATGAGCTTCCTTGCATGAGTGGACTCCTAAAGCATTACACAGTGGCTTGATCCATCTTTTCCTGGCCATCTCATATACTGCACAGAAAAAGAGGATGTGATGTTCGTCTTCTTTGGTGCAATTCTGACACAGCGAACAAAGCTCACTAATTTTTGTTTCACTTGACCTAGACCACCTTTCTATAGTTGTATTGATTTTCAGCATTCCGTACCTGAATTTTATGTATAGGCTTTTGGCCAACGGTGGACAGACCTCACCTAAGAAGTTCTCAAAGTACGTAACATCCTTGAAAAGCAAAAAAATTCTTATCATTGATCCACCAGTATGGCCATTGGATAAGTTGTGTACTATGTAGGCCCAGAAGGTCGTTTTCACCAGTTTTTTTGAGGTCTGCGTCAAACTTTTAGGGTCTTCCCGAATCGCGACAGCCCAGTTCTATTTAGCCATATACGCACATGTTTTAACCATACATTAGAACTATGCAAATCCAGTCTCATTATTTCTTGGAGACCATCTCTGTAATCTACAAGCTCTGGTGTACACCAGAGTCTTACCCAGAAGGATAATGGTGGTAGGATTGCATAATGGTCAGTGCGCCTCATGTTTATATCTAGCATTAAGGGTATTAATGGGGTGCGTTTAGGTAGCTTCAAAAGGCTTCTATAGAAGTTATTTTCACTATTCATAAAAACATTCCCAGCTTTAGGCCCCCATATTTCTACGCCTTATAGTGCTGCGGCCTGGGCCTTGAACTTGAAAAGTTCAAGTGCCGGAGAAACGGCCTTGCTAAGGCTTGCCCCATGTTTTTTTTAAATTGGTAAAGTGTTCTGGGTTAATATCAGTTTACTCTTCTCCACTTGGGTCTTCCATGAAATCTTTGAATCTAATGAAACTCCCAAGTAGACAAAGTTCTGTACTAATTCTAACTTTTGATCGTTTAAAAATAAATTTCCCCTGAATGTTTTGTGAGGGTGTATGGCCATACATTTAGTCTTTTTCGTGTTGATCTCTAGGCCTTTTTTGTTGCAATACAGTTGGAATGAGTTTAGAAGGAATTGCAGACCTCTCGGGGTTTGAGAAATTAGTATTGTGTCATTGGCAAATAACAGGGCTGAAACCCTTTCCCCGTTCAACTTGGGGGAATCATTATTGCAATCAGCTAAGTGAGCTGGGATATCATTTACAAACAAAGAGAAAAGCGTGGGAGCCAGCACACAACCTTGGCGGACTCCACGCTTAATCAAAATGGCTTTAGTTAGTTCTCAGTTTGGTCCCCAGCGCACTCTTGCGTAATTTTTTTCATGTAACGTTATAATCTGTTGAAGTAAACAGACCGGGAGCCCCTGTGAATACAAGGAATCCCATAAAAGATCACGTGAAACTAAGTCAAATGTAGCCCTGAGGTCTACAAAAGCAACGTAAGTGTGCCCTTTCCTTAAGTGAACATACTTCCAACAAAGACAACAAAATCTAAAAACTTGATCAGTAGTGCTTATTCTGCTCCTAAAACCAGCTTGGAACTTGGTGAGTATAGAGTTTTCTTTCATCCATTAATTCATACGTATTAAAATGTGCCTGGCATATATTTTTTGTAAAATATCCATTAAACTGATCGGGCGGTATTTGGATGGCTCATTCCTATCGCCCTTTTTAAAAATTAAAACGATTTCCGCACCCTTCCAACTATTTGGAAAATCTGCACCAGCTACTAGTATATTCCACAAATGATTAATATAGGGCGCCCAGACGTTAATCTCATGTTTATATAGGTCGCCTTGAACTTTGTCTAAGCCTGGAGCCTTGCCATTTTTACTGCATTAATGGCTAGCTCAGTTTCCTCTATAACAAACTCTAATGAACAGTTACAGATAGTATGCCAGGGTGAATCCTTTTCCCGTGCCCCCCGTATCCTCCGGAGCTTTATATAGGTGCGAGAAGTGATCAACCCATGTCTGTTCGTCTAGGAACACATCTTTGGCCACTCTTCCTGTATGATATCCATTGGCCACCAGCCTCCAGAACCCTACTTGGTCCCTATTTTTTGCTGCCATTAACAGGTCTGACCAACTTTCTTCATCCCAATTCAATCTGGCATTTGCCTGACTCGTCTTGTATTCTTTTCTCGCCACCTTAATCACTTCTGATGATTTACTTTTTATCGCCTCCAGAAGCCTAGCCTTACCAATGCGGCAACCTTTACCATACCATGGATTTCTGTCAACTAAACTAATTTTCTTATGTTGTTTTTTTTGGCATTTTCGTGACATATGGTATTAATGACTCAAAAAACGTATTATGTAAATCAATAAAGGTGTTGTCCCCTCCTGGTAGGCTTGTGTAACTGGAGAACGTGTCTGCTAAGAGCGAGTAAATGCCTGCTAACGCTGTTCCATGATCCAAGATTTGTGCCCATTTAACAGACCGTCGATTGTTACTAACTAGCGGGGCATCATTATTTATATTTAGCAAATCAGAACTCTCATTCCCTGCAGTGACACTACAAAATAAACTGGCAGCAATTAACAATTGAAGTGGGCGAAGGTCACTTTCAATCCTAGGCATAATCTCTAGGTCATTTAAATACGGCCAGATATCCAAAGAAGCTAGAATGTAATCAATTTTGCTTTGACAATTACTTTTTACAAAAGTCGAAGCCTTTAAAGAATCTGAAGGGAGACGACCATTACAAGCCCTCAACTCATACAGTAGTCAACCTCATGATTTGAGCTGCCAAGACAGTACAACGCACCGGCTCAATGTTGTCTAGGAGAGGAATATTGTTGGCCCTATCTTCCTCAGCAAAGACATCACCGAGACCCACAATTGGCTCATAGTTACAATTCAGATCTCCACCTAATATCATACCTGGTTTCTCTTCCGTACTGTTTAAAAAGCTTTCGAACTTTTCCAGTACCAGAGACTCTTTAGATGAACTACAGGGTCTATTATAAACATTAATTAGGAAAAGAACCCTGCCTTCTTTCATGTGATCTTTAAGCCAAGTATATCCACTGAGTCAATAGCTAAGAGTGTTATACAGATCTCCAGTGTTACTTTTACCCATATTGCGAGTCCCCCAGAGGGCCTACCTCGAAGTGAGGGCACTGCATCAATATTGTACGTCCTGAATCCAACTCTGTGAGGCGTACTTAACGCCCAGGTTTCCTGTAGGAGACAAATATTGCTAGTATTTATGTAATCATTCCATTCTGGATCACAGAGATTTTTTATAAGTCCTGCTATATTCCATGATATTAGTTTTAGACTTGACGGAATACTGCCACTCCTGTCTATCTGATTGCCATCCAAGAACACTTCCTTTATGCCATTGTTCACACCAGTTGATACTCTTACAGCACCCGATATTAATGGTGATTTCTGTCTCACCGGAGCCTCTATTCCTATATCTTTTCTTCCCAGTATCTGTACATCAGCTTCCAGTCTGGTGACACTGAACCCTTTGTCCCCAGATTTTTCCCTCCCAGTATCTAACCCAACACCTGTGACCATTGATGGAAGTAGTCAGTCAACCATTTTCAAGGTAGATAGATCTTGAAATCCCAGACGACTTACTTACTCCCTCATTAATAGGTCTGTAAAAATATCCCAGTGGGAGAGCGTGAATGTTGGTGCGGGCTTTCTGGGTCTCATCACATGTTCTCAATAAATGGCAGACTGTGTTGGAACGAATAACATTTACAACTATACAGTCCCAATCAATATCTTTCTTTTGTTCTCCTTCCCAACCCACCCTACGGACCATAATAATCTTGTTAATTCTTAGTGGGCTGAAACCTTTATACTTTTGAAGCCAATCCACAACCTTATTCCTGAGATTATGCCAGGTTTCCGATTGCTCTCTCCTTAAGGCGGGTACACCAGTTAAGATTAGAACATATGGGCATGAGGCTGGAGGTAATCTTAGATTGTCACTATTTGGTGTTACATTAGTTTCACCAGAATTTATTATGGGAACAGGTAAGATGCCATTACTAGGATAGTCCGATCTCCCTATTACCCGTTCGGACCTTCTACCACCTATACCAAAGACATTACTTTGGTGTTCTTTTTCTTTTAATGATCAGACTCTTTCTCCTGCAGCATCAATTTCAGATGAGATGGCTGATCCTCTCTGGGCCACTATATTCCTATTTGGGGTCACTTCGTTATTTCTAGCATTACTCAATATTAGATCCGCAATTAGTTTGGCACCTTCCTCAAGGTTGTCATTCCCCTTTTTAATCAGAACATCTAATTCAGTTACAGCCTGATTTATACTTTTGATTTTGTCAACTAAATCTTTCAATCTAGCGTTCATGAGATTATTTATTTGCGCCTGGACAGAGTAGACTTAAAAATATCAGCAACAACAACTTCTAGCGACTTCACCATACTATCTGCACCGGTCGGAGAGGAAGAGTAGACCATCTCAGTTTGAGTACCAAATGATCTTCTCTCAGAGCTCGTATAATCAATTGATTCTATTTGGTTATCATGTGGCTTCTTCTTTAACTCGTCCACTCCTCCCTTTTTATTGTCGTTCCTCTTCCCTTGCGTCTTATACTTTGCTTTGCTTTTTTCTTGCATCCCTTGCCTAGCCCCCCGCTGTCTGGTCACCCTCGGCGGAGTTAGGGATACATCAGGGTCCGACTGGGTTCTATCATTGAATTGAGGGTGTACCTCTGATGTACTCTCTAAAATATGCACAGGGGATTTTAGGCGTTCACTTGATGTTATTTGCAATGGGTTTGTAAGAGGGGCATTATGTATTTGCAAGGTTGAAGGATCCAAAGACAGCCTTTTTTCCACGAGTGCTATTTCATGACTTATGAGAGATTCGGCACGTAAGATGAAGCCGTCCAAGGTTCCTGATAAACATTTTTGCTTACTCATTTTACTAAATGCTAGTTAGGTACTACCTTGTTATTTTTACACTCGGATTCCTTCAAGCGTTAACTTGGTGCACACTTTATGAAATCGCTACGCTAATGAAATCAAATTACTTGACATTTAAAATAGTATAATAAACCGCAACACCCTGGAAGCTAGATATCATTAGGACAATGGGACAAACAAAGCTCCTTTGCTACGCCCCCCAATTTCCCCCACCAGAAATTCAGGTGGGTCGGGTAATTTATTGTAGATAAAGGAAATGTATAGCAAACCAAAGATGATTATACTGCCCTTATGGTATACCTATTATTGTGCGACCTTGAATGATTATTAGCTATGACACATTGGTATATCAAAATTAGGAAACCATTTTATTTAATTTTTTTGAACATCTTTTCTTTTGCATTGATCATGCTTTTTGTTTGTTTTTCTAGTAAAAAAAGGATATACTGTTCATATAAATTAACATTGAAATACAATATTACATATATACACATATAGGTGCAGAGAAAAAAACATAAATATAAAAAATAACAATACGAAACAAGTGCTCTGCGATATATTCAGTCGATGGAAGAATAGAGGAAGGCAATGCGGTGGAATGGAACTACGCGTGTTTCGGCCAAAGGGCCTTCGTCAGGAGACCGTCATTCGTGAGTTACAGACGTGGTAACGCGCAACAGACACCTAAACCCAAAAAAAATACATATATGAATATATATCAAACGTTGTTGTACAATACATTATCATGGTTTCTCTATCATCTAGGGCATTAAAGGGTCAGTAAATTATTGTACTAGGATATATATAGCAGCAATGACCTTTCAACATTTCATCAAGTCTAATTTTCATACATGTCTTTTGTTTTCATTATATACATATGAAGTATTCAGCTTTAGTGTACATTCATTCCATTATAAATGACCATTAGAGTTTTATCATTGGTTCAGATCAGTATACTGCACAAAAACTTTATTTGCCAACACTCGTTGTAACACTAGCCTCATTTTCTTGCTTATGTCGTATTCGTTATACTTTAAAGTATAGATTAAAGAGAATGAAAAGAAACAGGAGAGAGAAAAAAAACGAAGCAAAATGCCATAGATTATATAACAAACTAACATTTAAGTGAATTTGCTATTACTCACATCCGTGATATTGGATGGTATTTCACTTTAGTATTCCTCAAGAAATTATTATCGCTGACTGCAATAATTCATTTAGGGTCGGGTAATTTAAACAACTCAATAGGTGGACCCAACTCACCCTTTTATAGACCAGCTCAACCAAGTATCAGTAAGGGCTAAACCCTCAGTCCGTAATACGGCAATGTCAACAATATGGCAACCCGGTCCTAGATGTCGCAGGTGCTTCATGTACAAACCAAGAGGGGTGGCCCAGCCCACCCTCCTTTGGCCTCAGACGGCCGCAGACGGCCCCGCCCTTGTCCAGGGCTTCTCCTGGCGCGATCCCGCGAAGCGGAGGCTCTCAAGGGTTTTTATGCGCCACCGGGCGCACAATAATTGTCAGTGGCGTCCAGCCGCAGAGGCTCGTGGGGGATGTAGTCCCTCACTCCCGGCGGCCATGCTGCGATGTCCAGCGGCTGCGGCAGCGGGGGAGACCAGAACCAATGGCAGGAGGCTTGTGACGGCAGACGGTAGCAGCACCAATGGCAGGAGGCTTGTGGCGGCAGGCGGCAGGCGGTAGCAGCAGTCCCGGTAAGGTTACCAAATCAAAAGAGCTCACCTGTTGGAAATTCCCACACTACGCTCCTTCATCAATGACAATCTCTCACTCGTTTATAGGAGAGGACGCACTTTGAGGAGATCCCTATGTCCTAACTATATCACAACTCAGAAAGCAATCACTAGCACATGGTTGCCACAGACCCCCCAAGGCTTCTTCACATGCACCAACTGCAAAATTTGCTGCTTGGGCCAGAACAAGTGGAAATAATTATGTTACAAGTCAAGATCTGTACACAGAATCAAACATTTTATTAATTACAACCCGCAGGACATGGTTTACATTCTTGAATGCCCGTGCAGCATGATATACGTGGTACAGACAAAAATGGTCCTAGACGTTGATTCTACAAATTGGTTGTTATAATTAATAACACAAATATTTCTCTTCATGCGAATAAATCCCGCAATGGAAAACAGAAAGAAAGAGAGAACAATCGCCCAAAATGATTAGACAAACCAAAATGACCACAGGTATGCTTAGAGCTGATCCAACAATTTAGTATTTGTTTCAGCAAGAGTTCTCATTGATTTATGAACACAATTATACATGTAATGAGGGGGTTTCTACCAAGTAGCGTGCAAGAGGAGTGATAAAAGTGAGTGCTAGTGTGAAAAAGGACAAAGAGGGTCTGAGAAAGTGATGAGAACACAACAGTTTGTTTGATCTAGTAACAATTCTAAGGTTTAGAAATCCTTAGCATATGGAATAGTCCTGCCCCGTATCTGTCTGTCAGAAATTATTCCTTGTTCTGCCATGTCACAGTGGGAATTCATCTGTGACCTTGCATGGGGGAAGGGGGTACCAAGGGTGCAGGCCCGAAGGGTGGTTATCGTCGACGTTTCTACCCAAATGCGTGTAGAGTGAGTAAGTCCTCAGCTACGGGTCTTCATCAGGACGGGGAGAGGACCTGGGAAGTAACCAAACCTTCAGTATCTAATACTAGAGCATTTATCCACACAATTGACCATCTGGGTATAGGGTACTAACCTATTTCTTCCAGGAAATAACCCCCCCCCCCCAACAATACGGTGGGCAACCTGTAAGACAGAATATGTACAAAGGGCTAAGCTTCTCAATCCGGTATAAAGTGGGTTAATTGATTAAAAAAAAACCTTGGGAAAAAGTCACTCACCCGTTAATCGTGTGCCGGTGTTGCAAAACAAATTACTCCAAAAAGGCCATACTCAATACATCCAAGAATGCTTTTCAATACTAAAAAGAAAAGCACAATTCAATCAATGCGCCGGTCATACAAAATAAACACATACCAACATAAATCATACCGAGAGAGGTAGTGCCACTCACCAACTGCGTATGTGGCAGTGGTAGAGTCCGAAATACTTTCATTAATCCATTAGGTGTCCAAAATAAGGGTTCTGTGAAAAGATGCACATCGTCATAATCTGATCGTGCCTCTTATGTCCTAAATCTAATCAAGACACCATGCGTATCCTCCCCTCAACATACCTTGTATCTATACAGCATTAGCCGCCATTGTGGCTCCGTCAAGATCGACCGCGAGGCAAAGCCGGGATGCAGCTGCTAAATACCAGACGTGACAGAGACGTGCACGCTGCTGCCGGTGACATTTACACTAAAGTCACGTAACCAAGCAACGTGGGAAAATCTCCTCTGTAGACAGACTTGGATGGAGGGGATACCTGACTCCCAAACGCAGAAACCAGAATAGATTATGAAGTTCAAGTGAAAGAGTAGATTTAGGAAGTATTGAATAGTGCAAGACAATTATATACCACCAAGGTGAATACTATACATATGTACAATGTAACACATCAGTTAAAAGATAAGATTCAAATCGGATAATACATAGATGCCAAATACAGCGCACAATATACGTGAGCATATATTTGAATAAGGCAAACTTGTGTATACCATGGGAAAACAGTTTAAATTGACACAATCAGCCATTGTAAAGAGTGGCCATTTGCTTGGATATTTCTTCATATTCGTTTAAACCCCTATTTACAGTGTCAAAGTTATGCATCCATTTACACTCCCTGGTATTAAGGATGCTGGAGAAATCACCTCCCCGTAATTCATGGTCACCTTTTCTAGAACCCACCACCTCAGTCTCTCCGGGGGGTGATCAAACCTCACAAAATGCTCCACTAGAGGTGCCCCCTGTACTTTACAACGGATCCTACTGCAATGTTGCAGAATCCGTGCTTTGACCTTCTTTACAGTTTGACCCAAGTACATGAATCCGCATGGGCATGAAATGGCATAAACAACACCAAACGAATTACAGTTGGTGTGCTGCCCCATAGTCTGTGTATAGTCATTATATGTACATTGCTTCAACTCTATGGTCATGGGGCACGCTTTACAAGTGCCACACTTGTGGTGACCAAGTACTGGTGGAGTGTTCCAAAGAGTGGTTTGGATGTCTTTAGGTTTACTAGGGAGTAGTGATTGAACTACATAGTCCCTCACACTTCTTCCTTTCCTGAATGCATGCATAGGCGGATCAGGAACGCCAATCTCATCCGCCACTAGGTGCCAGAGGCGGATAATCACATTTTTGATGTCACTACTTCTTGTATTAAAGGTAGTGACAAATGTCATTCTTTCTCTGTCATTGGTACTATTCCTTTTGGGTTCCAAAAGGAACTCCTTGTGGCAAAACTAAGCTCTTTTACGAGCTTTTTCTAACAGGCTGCGTGGGTAACCCCTGTCGATGAGGCGTTCCATTAACATTGCTGATTCATTGAAAAAATCCACCTTACGACTACAATTCCTCCGCAACCTCAGGAACTGCCCATATGGTAGGTTATCTCTGAGGTTGCATGGGTGATGGCTTGTGTATCGTAGCAAGGTGTTCCTTTCACTGGGTTTTCTGTAAAGTGTGGTATGTAAACTGCCCTCATCTTCTATTATCGTAATGTCCAAGAAATTAATCTTATTGTTACTAAATTCTAGGGTAAACTGGATGTCCTTTAATCTATTGTTCAGCCATATATGAACGTTTTTTAGGTGTTCTTCATCTCCGTCCCATATCATTAGAACATTGTTGATATATCGACGCTATAGCTTGATGCACTCTCTGTATGGGTTGTTCTGATTCAAGACAAAATCATGTTCGTAGGCCTCGCCCTTAGTTTGCACATAGTAGTCCCCATTAAAATAGAAAAAGTGGGACATGGCATGGTCTCGTCGTTCCTCTCATACCTTTCTAATGACTTCCAGTGCAGCAACCTGGGGAATATTGATATAGAGGGATGTTATGTCCATCGTGACCAGAGATTATTCACATGATTAAAGGGACATCCATCCACCAACTGTATGGCCTGCATAGTGTCCCTCAAATAGCATGATATACGTGGGCAGCACTGTGCGCAATTTCAAAATAAGAATCCAAGAACACAACCGGGCTGTCATCAACAGTGATGAAAGATATCCCATGACTGAACACTATCGTGCCACACATACGGCTGAAGTCACATTCAGTTGTTGGTTTGAACAACCGGGGGGGGGGGGGGATTGGGAACTGACACTACGGCAAACAGAGGCTAAATGGATTTGTAGACTGGAGTCGGTCAGCAAAGGGCACAACACTGACCTCAAGTTTCACTATTTTCTGACATAGATACACTGACGGAGACACTGCACCTTGTCTCACAGCTGGTGGTCATCGCAATTCTTACCCAACCATTGGGCATCGGATGTGGACCCTTATTCTGACACACCGGTATGGATACCCCACTCACATTTACAAAAAAAAATCATACGGATCTCTGTGACCTACTGTGATCTACTGCCTCACTCATGGGCCCCATTAACGGTCTTAGATTCCGTTTCCCCCCATACCCAGACACGCTTATCACCCTGTAAGCATACACACCTGGGCATACCGAGTCCCATGGACCAAGCATCTTTTTAAATCTACCTCACTCTGCTTGCACAGCCTTTTGGGCACCACCCCCTCACCCTTTTTTTCCTATACGGCTCTCTGTGATCTACTGCCCGAATCATGGGCTTCCTTAATGATCTTAGATTCCCTTTCACCACCCCTACGCAAATATACTTATCACTCCATAAGCATGCGCACCTGGGCATACTGAGTCCCATGGATCAAGCATCTTTTTCCTTTTACCTCGCTCTGATTGCACAGCCTGTTGGGCCCGGCAAGCTATTTTTCCTTATACAGCGATGCTAGCAGCTCTCATCTGGCCCAGTCACCAGGGCCCGGTGTGACTGTCCATGTCCCACTGCTGCAGTCCATACGTATTCTCGGTTACAATTTAGTTTACTTGTTTTTATTTATTTTTTCATGCATATGCTCTATACGAATTTTTTAGTTACTAGTACAGGCCTGGCACACACCATTCCTCCCTTCTTTTCTCTTACCTTACTTTTGAGACCTCGCTCACGCCACATGTTCATTGCCCATGGGCATTTGCTTAGTGTTGTTACGGGATCAAAGAGAATCCCGGTTTCCATGAACACCAACAAGCCACTGTTCCATCAGCATGTGCTGACTCTCAAATTTGTCAGACATGCAGTATGATCAGCAGATAAATCTTGCTTTCCACGAGCCACCGGATGTCCTCGCTAGTCTTTCTTCTTCCCTCTTTCATTCTCTTGTCTTCCCGTGGTTTCTGGGCTTATATAGCAAGCGCGTCAGGCATTGCTCTTCATCCCACACTGGTGACCCGTGAAGGACAGGTCTAGACGTGCAACGCTTCAGGAAATTAACTTCTTGTTTTCTGGTTACGTTACTCCAGGCACTAGCCGCTCATAGCGTCCGGAGTGCTGTTCCGGTTTTACCAGTTTTTATCCTCCCAGCTAGACAGGGACACCCGCATTTTATTTTGTTTAAATCTGTTTTAGAGTCATTAAGTCTTGGCGCCGTGCCTGCTGGAAAGCTCACCCCCCGCAGAGCGCACAACGACTAGGGTCCCCGGTCCCTATTACACTCAGCAGCCAGACCGCCTAAGCGCATAGGTGGAGGGATTAAAAGTAATATCCCCACTCCAGTTGGTGGAAAAGTAGGGGAAATGTTGGATTGCGAAGGGGTAACATTTACTGTTCCCACTCCAGTTAGGGGAAGAGTAGGGAAAATGCTGAATTCCCATCTGGAAAAATTTACTATTCCCACTTCAGTCAGTGCAGCCGTAGGGAAAGTGTTGAATCGCAGAGGTGTTAAATGTAATATTCCCACTTCAGTCAGTGAAACAGTAGGGAAAGTGTTGGATTGCGTAGTGATAAAATATAATATCCCACTCCAGTCAGTGTAGCAGTAGGGAAAGTGTTGGACTGTGGAGGGGTAAACGTTAATATTTCCTCTCCAGTGAGTGCAGCAGTAAGGAAAGTGTTGGATCATGGAGGAGCAAAATGTACTATTCCAAATCCAGTCTGTGGAACAGTAGAGAGAAGTGTTGGACTGGGGAAGGAAAAAAATGTGCATCCTCACTGCAGTCAGTACTTCATTAGAAACAAATTTTGCTACAAAGCAATGAAATAATTTCAAAAACAAAATAAGAAATTAAAATATAAAGGTTAAAAATAAACAAATATATTTCATTTAAACACTTTTTTTATAAATAAGTATTATAATGTTAAATATATATCATAAATAATTACAAGCATTATTAAAAACAATTGTCAATTAAAAAATATTTTAATATAAATGTATTTATTAAGAAAAAAAATGTATAACACACATTTTATTTTAGTTACCTCACACAATATACCCCTACAAAACATATAATCAACACCTAAAACGTAATTTTAAAAAGTGAATTATTTACACAATTAACATAAATATTTATCAACAAACTAATTATCAATAACAAACATTATTCAAATGAATTTATTTAACTTTCCGAAATATACCCCACAACATAGATAATTACACAATTAACATAATTAATTATAAATTAAATATTCTTTATAAAAAATATATAAATATATATTATTAGATTTACTTCCCAAACAGTACCCCTATAAACCACACAATCCACATCTAAAATTAAAACAATTACTTACTCAATTAACTTAATTACTTATAAATTAAATAATGAATATTAATTAACAATTAATTATTAAATAATTAAAATTAAATTCCTTCTCGCCCTAAATGCCCTAAAAGCCTATAAATCTCACAACTCACACATGAACTTAAAAAAATTACACTATTAACAAACTTAATTATTCATTAAATGAATAATACTAATTAAAAAATAATAATTAATTTATTATAATTAAATTACTTCCCACATTGCACCCATATAAACCCACAACCCGCTATGGTAATAAAAATAGCAACAATTACTTAAATAAAATGTAATAACTACTAAAAAATTACAAATACATTAAAAAACCTAAACAATAATTATACACAAAAATTATATCATATACATTTAAATTACATACCAAAATACATAACAATAATTAAAAATCGATATTATTAACAACTATAATATTGCAATTGATATTAATAACCTTTATATTTTAAAATTCGAAATTACTTACCTTAAAATCGATACTATTGACAATAATATGTTTTCTGAGGATATTTCCATGTTAAGATATTTTTGACTCAATATTTGTGCAAGTCAAACCTTCATAACACAATATTTTGTCTCATTACCACCGTGTATACGAATAATGGTGCAGCAATTGTGTTAGATTTTACATAGCACTCCTCTTGCTGCCCAGGTAGGACCCGCCCTCCTGGATCACTGTACTATGGAAGAGAAATAAATCTACAAAACCTGGGTTGCCCTGGAAAATTCAAGGAAATATGGGGTAAATTATCGGAGCACTTCCACGGTTTTCTGCCTCTAAATGCACGTTCACTGTACACTATGATATTATTTGTATTGAACATGCTGCAGATGCCCTTAGACTGAAGATTCTGGTATGTTGTTAGTATTATGAATATGTTTAGTGCTGATGACTCCGTGTACTATCTAGTCACTGCACCATTAAATTAGGCTTTTGGGAAATTTTAAAAGTAGTTGTTGAAAAATATTTCTAGCTGGCTTCCACCCTGAGCTAGCATAACTAATATTAAGGGCTTCATTACGATGTCAACATCGTTGCGGAATCTGGACGGACCAGCCACCAGTCAGCTGTCTGACTGACCTCCGGTCAGCGGTCCCAACCGCAGTATTACAAAGCAACCGTACATGGTGCAGTCGCATACTCCCATTTCTCTATGGGAGATTGTGCTGCAGTCGTAAACTGGCCATTGCGCAAGCTCCCATAGAGAAATGGGAGAATCTGTTTACCCCTGCATCACACGGTGCAGGGATTAACAGGAAGGCACCAAAGGTGCCCCGTCAGCCCCAAACCAGAGCTTGTGCTGTGGCCATAAACCATCCATAGCACAGGCTCCCATAGAGACATTGGAGAATCTGTTCTTCCCTGCACCGCCACATGGTGCAGGGATTACCAAGAAGGCATCATAGGTGCACCCTCGGCCATTAAGTGGAGGCCGCAGGGAGAAGGGGGCCCTGCTAGGGAATGCCTGACATGGAAAGCCTGTGGGAAACTTACATTGTAATCCTGATGACAGAAATGACCGACCGGCTTCACTTTCGACCGCTGGCATTGTAATGACGATGTCGGTCAGAAAACCTCTGACCGCGGGTCAGAAGCTTTCCGACCTGCATCAAAATGGGGCTCTAAATATTGCTTTGCAGTGTTTCTCTATGCACCAGCCAGCCTTCCAAGCGTAAAAAAGCTTTAAGATGCTAGTCACTGCAAGGATATGGTAACATTACATTTCTATGTGTAAGAGGTGTGGTGTAGCGGCCCGAGCGGCTGTTTCCGGAGCACGAGGCTCATTGTTTGATAATCGGCAGCAGCTCAGTGCAGCACCATGTGACTCTGGGTAATAGCTCACTTAATATCCCTGACTGCCCCAATCGCCTTCAAACCTTAAGGGGTGATATGTTTGTGCTTTACATAATAGATTATTATTAAGTTCCCTGCAGCTTGCCTTGTAGAATACAAGGCCTAGTTAGGAGTGACTTATTCATGTACAAAAAGAGGGTTTAGACCTGTCAAAATAGGTTATTTTGAAAGGTCAAATTGTAGTTCACTACTCTGCTCTGGCTGCAATGGTAAGCTTGAAACCATGTTTGAGCTGCCACTGTAGTTATTAGCACAATAGTGCCACTTGTGACATTTAACTTCCAGACCCTATGTACACTTTGTATCATGTACTCAGGACTTATTGGTACAGTAACTATACAAATTAGGAGTACACCAATTCAACAATGTGCAAATGGGAAGAACAGGCACTTTCTACTGGCTAGGATGGGTAAAGTACACAGAGATCTACATACAGCAAAAACAGAAAGGGAAAAATTATGGGGCTACACCAGGCAAAATAGGCTAATTTCCTACACTGTGTATAAGTAATGCTACAGAGCAATGTGATGAGAGGGGCTATGTGACAGTTTAGGAAGAAGAATACATAGTACAGTAGAGACAGAGGTATCGTTACTATGAATAGGTAAGACATAGCGAGGGGCAGTGGTACAGGGATACAGCTGGCAGAGGGGCTAGGTTATGAGGTACAAACAGACATTTGTAAGGATAGAGGTGGGAATGAGTAGGGGTAGAAGTCTAACATAAAAAAAAACGCAGTTGATGAGGTGGGGAGAGGGAGAATGATTCAGAATGGTGGAGTGAAAAGAGGGGTGTGGTGAGTTGTGAAATGTCTCTTGACAGGTGATCTACTTAATTAGGAGACATTTAAAAAAAAGGAGGAAATATGTTCTTGGTGATAGGCTCCCGAGAAAAGACTCCTTTTAAGTTATTTTTTCTTGTGAATCCCATGCTAATATATTCGTGCATGCAAACCTGAATTTACATACATTTTCCTCGAGTATGCTTGGAAAACCGCAACTGACAATTATTTCCATTTTTGGAAACAAACTTTTTAATTCTAAAAATTCATAATTGTGTACCCATACCATCCCAGAAACCTATATGTGCAGTTTATTTACTCATAGTGAAGTGAGAGATCCAGCCCATAGTAATTATGGTTTGCAAAGCAAGAGTTGGAAGAAAACAGACAAGCCTTAGAAGATGACAGAAACTGTAATTTGCCATCTTTCGAGAACAATCCAGACATGAGTTCCACAAATGAGTGTTAATGTAAGAAAAGCAAGACCCCAGTCTCTGTTAGTGGTGCATAATTGTTGTAAATTATTTTTGGGCCGAACAAAAACGATTGTTCCAAATTTGGAAGCATATCCAATCCTCTACCTTTAATTTGTGAAGCTACTTCTTCGTCATACACTTTACTTGCATAAAGCCTTGCTCCACCATCCCAAATTAATATCTAGGGGCCATATTATCAAGGGGGTTTATCTCCGCTTTTTTGGCTTTAAAAGCCAAGAAAGCGGAGATAAAATGATCTCCCTATTACCTAGCAGCCAGTTAGCGACAGCTAGTAGGAGATAGCGACCATCTTGGGCCCGACTTTGCATGTCAGTGATATTTATCACTAATGACATGCAAAGTGGGCATGCCAAGATGTTAGCGACTGGAAACAGTCGCTAACATCGCTATCTCCTATTACCAACTTTTGGAGATATTCGCGCGCGCAGTTCTTAGCCATGTTATCCAATGGGAGGTGGATAACATGGCTAAGAGCATTAGCTCGGTAATGCATGAATATCGCTGACTTTTCAGCGATATTCATGCATTGCGGCCGTTTTTTATCGCATTTGCGATAAACCTTGGTAATACCAAGGTTTATCTGCGATAAAAATCGCCGCAGCTCAGCGGTAAAATGTTGTCTCTAACCAAGCAATAGCGATAATTATCGCTATTGCTTGGTAATATGACCCTAGATTATTAACTGGAAATCATAGTTACATTGATTCTTTGTTCCTTGCCCAAGTACTTATGTTCCCTCTCTCCTTCCTAAATCTTTTCGCAAAGTTAGTGGTCTTAATAGAGCAGGATAATAAGTAAAAGTTGATCACCCTCCTGGACGAACCCCAAGAGGGATCCCCGAGGGGGTGATATTGCCTGAAATGCGATATTGATCCTCTCTCTCTTGGATCAGTGGTCATGTATGTCCTTCCGACAAGAACAGATTAAGTAAAACCATTTGGCTCCAGTAGGCAGTGCGGTAAGTGTTACACCAATTGAAAAAAAAAACGGAACATTATTTTTCTACTTGCATTTCCTGACCCATTGATGAATTTGAAGGAGAAAGTCACTTGTATTCTTGGAAAAAGTTTGGAAATCAGTCTCTGTAGTAGTAATAGCCTTTTCCTTAATCGTAGTCACTGAATGTGCTGCTACTTTTGCAAGTTTCTTTTCCCATCCTACCCACAGCTATCTCAGTAAGTAATAAATAACATGGGGGCATGTTACCTAGCAATAGCGATATTTATCGCTAACCAGGGTTAGCGGGAATAATTTTATCGCCACGACGATTTTTATCGCTGAGATACCTTGCTATCATCAAGGTTTATCTCAGAAACGATAAAAATCATTCGAAATGCGTGAATATCGTTGGAAATACAGCGATATTCACACATTATCGTGACAATGCTCTTAGCCATGTTATCCACCTCCCATTGGATAACATGGCTAAGAAATGCTCTCGGCAGGTGTTAGCTTTTGGAGATATTCGCGCTTAGCGCGAATATTTCCAAAACTATGCCTTTGTAGGTAATAGAAGATAGCGATGTTAGCAACTGTTTTCAGTTGCTAACATCTTGGCACGCCCACTTTGCATGTCATTAGCGATAATTATCGCTGACATGCAAAGTGGGCCCCTAAATGCCCACTATCGCCTACAAGCTGTCGCTAACTGGTGTTAGCGACAGCTTGGTAATAGGGCGATAAAATTATCGCCGCATTAGCGGGAAAAAGTCCCGCTAAAGCGGCGATAATGGCCCTTGGTAATATGCCCCATGATTTATTACTGTGTCAAAGAAACTATCTCCATGCAACACTGACAATATTCCACTTATGTTCACTTGGGGAAAATATGCTAACCATTGGTTAAACCATATGGATGTAGAAGTATACCAATATTAGTTATACTTCAAAAATTCTTCTTTTGACACCTGTGATAGATATGTGAAAGCCCCTGGCTCACCATTTGATTCTACACACATACAAACATATTTTCCTTAAGAGTCCACTGCCTGAGCTGCTAAATACCTAGTTTGCAGAAAAGCATACACACTTTCTCCCTTTTTCATTGTTTTCCTATCTTTCCTTTCCTCCTTCTTTCTCTCTTTTCTGTCTTTCTCTCTCTTGGTCAAAGTATGCAATTAAAAATGCACCCTGGTTCGCCAAAGAAGCTCCTTTTCCTACGTCTTGCATTACTGTCTTCACAAAACAACAGTTTATTCTGAAACATCTTATAGCAAAGAGAAAATCTATGAACATGTTCTATCATTCGTAAACATGCCCAGGCTTTCCTTCCAGAAGTCGAATCTGACACCTATAGTGTATTAGATTCATTAGCACAAAAGACTAGGAACACTAGTGCAGGATTGATAGTGCAATTAAAAAGCAGGAACTTGCATTTTTTTCTGCACTACTATTTTGAGTACAGTACTTACATTTGATAAATGATGTGCAGAGATTGATGGTTCGGTTAATATATGGTACATTTCCTTCTATCTTTCATGATTTAATTACATGTATATTCACGGAATCAGCTTCAAGTTGTGGACAGATTGATTGCTCAATTAGTAAAGCCAAGCAGGACAAGGAACAATGTTAAAAAACAACTAATAGAATATCTAATGAAAAAAAAGGGGGATGAACGCAACACAACACATATGGAGAAAAGGAAGGCCTTGCTGGAGGACGGCTTATAGATAAAGAAACAAAGTTAAAAAAGAGTGAAATAATACATTTAGAGCTAAATAAAAAGTAAACAGAAGACATTTGAAAAAAGGATAAAACTGAGAATTTAAAGAAAGGGTGAAATACAACTTAGAACACTTTTTATATGATGAGTACAGATAGCTTTCAGATAATTGAGCCAACAGGGAGACATTTGTTGAAACCTTGATCAAAGATATTTATGGCATTGATAAGCTCTCCACTCTGTTTGTTATTGAGCGGGCTAATCGCTCTTTCGCAGCTAGGCCTGTCTCGGGCGCTCCACCTCGCCCCATTATTGCACAAGTGTTGAATTATAGGGACTGTGATGTTGTTTTACGGATGTATGTCATGACAACGTGAGCTTTACCCCGCGCTGCCATTACGACGCATCCTTTACAACGCAAGTCGTTACAACGACTTGCGCTGTAGGCGCTGGATTGTGGAATAGTTTAATTTTCTATTCCAACTCCAGCCCACGTTACAGTAGGGAAGGTGTTGGAATAGAAAAATAAACTATTCCTTTAACAACAGCGCGCTCCAGCGCAAGTGGTTCTAACGACTTGCGTTGTAATAGCAGCGTCGTAATGGCAGCGCGGGGTAAAGCCCGCGTTGTCATGGCTGTTTACCTGTTTTACACATGGCTAGAGATAAGGGCCCTATTGAACATCAAGGCAACACGCTCTTGTTCTTCCCAGATTTTACTGCTACTGTACAGGCTGCGCGAAGTGAGTTTGGGGCAGTCAACATTTTTTTTTACAATCCGAGGGGGTTCCCTACACCATGTTATATCCTGCCCGTCCGAGGATCGGAGCTGATGGAGACTCAAAAATGTTCGCAAATCCCAATGCGGCTCCAGGAGCATGCAAAGCAACTAAAGAGAAGGTGACTCGACTTCCATACACCATCAGATAAGGAGGAACAGTAGAACTATGGGGCGGGCTTATGTAACTTGTTCTGCCACGAGACTTTTGTTTGGGCTGCATTCTGTGATCTGTGCAATGCTATGACTCTTATATGTGTGCCGTGCTTCTCTCCCAGGTGCAGGTGGGCACGGTTGAGCCCCCTGATGTATACTTGTTTTAAGTGCAATGTAATTTACCTGCTGTATTGCTTTTACTATGGTCCAGAACCTAATTCTTTTGAACCTGATTCAATCAGTGTATGTTCATACAATAGGAATGTTCCTGGGCGTTCCAACAGGATCCGCTCCAAATCAATTATTTCACATAGTCAAAAAATTATATATATACCACTACAACAGCAATTAAGAGTACAATATTTAATTTATTGTCTCTACACAAATGGATGATGATATACAAAAGTATTTTTTGCTTTTTGAAGTAAAAAGAGATTGCCCAAAAAGGCTTGCACAAAGGAAGTGATCAAGAGTGTGTACGGTGAGTAAGGAAAAAGAAAAGAATTCAAATTAATAGGATAAAGATATTCACGTTATAGTTCTATAATCACGGTCTCACAATTTTCCGTGTCGGAACCTGGTCCACAAAGTAATACTAAATAACAAATGATGTCAGTATAAATCAAACACAGACAACCATGTCAATTTTTTTGCACTTTTTTGGCAAGTGTGGATCCTAGGTCGGAAAAGTATCGTCGACGTTTCGACTCGACTTATGGTCAGCCGGTAAGTTAAACCTGGACCGTGCGAGTCTTCCTCAGGACACTTGGTAGGGCAACCAAGGGTTAAAGATGACCCTATGAAGAATAAAAGGGAATTACCCTGTTGTAGTGATATAAACAAAAACTGGATAAAAACTCCCCTGCGGGCAGTGTGCTTACCCACGAGAGCAAGGCCGAAATCAGTGTATCTTCGGATCAGTCAAGTAGGAATAAATCCTGCAATACATAATAATGCAAACTAAGGACCACTAGTGCTATTGACCCTTATGTGGCAGTTAATCCCATGGGCCTGTCCATTAGATTACCTTATTTAAGGGAGTGATTCAATCATCCATCAACATGTCGTCCAGTCTTATATGTAGAAATGACTTCCAAATAGACGTAGTTTTGACACTTATTAATTGCAAAACATAGGGTGTATTACCTTAAAATCGATACTTCAATCGAAAAAGCGCTCCTGTCACGCACCGATCAGGAAGCTGTGTGACAGAGGGGGAAGAGTTGATGTCTCGTTACAAACGGGGTTAATATCATCAAACGACTAACATTTGTAAACCCCTACCGTCAACACACGCTGAGAGAACCGAGTTCCTTACCCTATTTGCGCGGTTCCCGTCTTCTCTAGTAATCATTAGTGAGGATTCCCAAACGCTTCCGCATCGAGCGGTACCTCAGTCTCAGCTGGGTTCTCTGTGGTTGAGTAGTTAAAATGGACGACAGACTGTGCGTCCAATTGGTATTCATTCGGCGGTTAAATTTAATTTATTAATTTTTAAATTAGGTGGTGCCCAGAACCTCCTTATTCCAGATAGTGAGCACACCACTGAAAAATGGGGGGGCCACAAAAGTGTGGGGAGGTAACGACCATAGCGCTAGGAACGTGAGCGCCATCTTGGATTGGGAAGCTCCGAACCTGTTTCGAGGATACAGTGGGTACTAATAATTTCAATTTAAAAATTGAACTACAGCAGTTTTTCAGAAAGATTCGACTGAAACACTATTTTCTGAAAGTTCCCTACAATGCTACCTTCTCAGGCAGTGGGCTAAGACCCCCCTCCAAGTTCAATCCTCCCACTCACCTGATTGATCATAAAATTTTGGCTTACGAACAGGTGGTCTCTCGGGATGTGGAAAATGTACTATCTAAACGCAAGTACGTCCCGTACAATGTAAGTCGACAGGAGAAGTCTGCCCTTCAATCCCTAAAAAGTAACAATGCCATCGTTATAAAGCCCGCCTTTAAGGGCGGGGCTATAGTGGTGCAGAGTTTTGATAAATATAAAACAGAAATACTCGCCCAACTAGCAGTAGAAGGGAATTATACTCTACTCAAAAAAGATCCCACAAAAGAGATAAGCGAGTTCATTGTGAAATTGACTAAAAAAGCACTGGATGATGGGATATTTTCGAAACTTGAACATCAGTTCCTTAATAACAAACATTCACGAATGCCAACAATTTATACCCTCCCAAGCCTGTTGCCACAGTTAATTTTAATGGATGTGTGATGTCAGCTTTCCCTATTGGTAGGGGCACACCGCAGGGTTGCCCTCTGTCACCTATGCTTGTTGCCTCTTGCCTGCAAGCTACTCCAGCTGCATGCATCGGCTGCACTGCATTTCAGGCAATGACCGCTCAAAGTCCCGCTTTATGCAAACAACATGTTATTATACGTCCATGAGCCTGCAACATACCTTCCGGAATTGTTCTGCGAATATATTAAATTTGAAGACTTCTCCGGCGTAGGGGTCAATTGGGCGAAGTCGACGGTGTTTCCACTGACGGCTGGCACCTGCGAGGTAGAGATGGACTTCCTTTTGTCCTGGACCCGGGACCGGGTAAAATACCTAGGGGTTTGGTTACACAGAGATCCTGATCAGGTGATCTCTATGAACTATGGTCGTACTATCACACAGATTATAGATAAGGCTGAGTGTTGGATCCAGTTGCCCCTGTCACTCGCGGATCGCATCGTGGTGACACAAATGTCTATTTTACCCAAATTACTATATTTGTTTGTAAATATTCCTATTCGTCTGAATATCTATACCTTTAAGGTGCTACAATCAGCCCTATTGTCATTTGTTTGAGGGGGAAATAAACCTCGCTGTAGCTGGGACACTCTTGTACAACCATTTGATTGGGGTGGCTACAAGGCACCTGACATAAGTCTTTACAATTTGTGCGCTCAGGTGCACTTTGCGTAATGTGGTTTTTTTCCACAATGGTTTCTACCCCATACGGTGATAGGGGCAGAGTAATTCTCCTAATGCCGCTTGTGGCGGCAGCACTTTCGGGTGGTGGTGGAGTCCCCAGGACAGAAATAACCCAGTGCAGTGCACTTCCTGGGCCCTGCAGGCCCTTGCTAGAAGGGCACAGCTGGACTACCTTTATGTTCCAAAGTTACCAGTAGCGGCACATCCAGATTTCTTGGTGACACAGGAGCGGTCCTGATCCAAATCTGGTTTACCCTGTCCTGATTCTGATCTGCACCTGCTATGCCTACTGGCGACTGCAACTTTTGGGGTTTCTGTCCTTGACTGACCCATGGCCAGGGTTGGTCTTCGCACCATTCTAGGTAAATATAAATCTGTGTGGGTATGATCATTATATTTTGTGTGTCCTTTTCTTCACCCTTACCAACATTTTCTAAAGCTTTGATTGCATATGTTCCTTTTTTCCCTTTCCCTTAGCAAATGATAAACCCATGTTTTTGCTGTTTAATTAGCATGTTCCTCTTTCTACCCTCCTATAGATTATGTTGAAATGTTCCCATGATTGCATATTATATGGTTCTTGATCTTTTCCAAACCCTACCTTTTCAAAATATTTTAGTTTGGTCATCTTGATTTAATAGTGTGTTCCATTTTCTTACCTTCCCTGTAGTTATATGCTCAAATTATATTTTCGTGATTGCATATTATGTTCCCTCTTCTTATCCACTCTTTGATAAGTGCTTAAAAGTGGTGTTATACAGCAAGTTCCATTTCTTTACCTACCCTTAGACAAATTTGGCAAATCTGTCTGAATTGAATAGTATGTTCCCTATCCATTACCTTCCCTTTACATTGCTAAATGATTGGTATATATTATTTTGCATAGCTATACATTATTTCTGATTTTCATTATTGAGAGTCTTATCGTGTTCAATCTGTTGATCATGACCATTGATGCAGTTTAGATAAAGATTTTAAAACTTTCCCGAGTCTGTGGTTATTATATGAGTGCATATGTTATTTGCTACCAAATTTAATCTAACTCCCTGGTCCAATAGGTTACAGTTACCAGTGACAAGGATTGGTAAGTCAATGGTA
Organism: Lissotriton helveticus; assembly: GCF_964261635.1. Classification (NCBI taxonomy): domain Eukaryota; kingdom Metazoa; phylum Chordata; class Amphibia; order Caudata; family Salamandridae; genus Lissotriton; species Lissotriton helveticus. The sequence goes on along the minus strand of NC_136067.1, from coordinate 344,191,012 downwards.
TAGGACCTAGTAGGTAAAATATCTGGTAGTCAGAGCATAAGTTACCTGACTTAAATGTGTAATTGATTATGGGCCCAGGTGAGTATGGTAAATTTGTAGTTGGGTGACCTGCGCACTCTATCAAGGTCATTGATTACTGGCAGAAATGCTGTTCAATGCTGTAATTAGCTCAGTGTCCTGAATGTGTGTCATCAAACAGATGGTTGTCTTCCAAGAATTTAGACATCTGAATATTCACCTGTTATTCCAGGATCCTAGTTGTCAAGGCTAATAATCAAATGGGGTGATCATTTGCCAACTGAGAAGTATCCAAAGGGGCTTATTTAGCAATGGTGGTCTTTTTCCAATTAGAAGAGACATTCCCCTTGGAAAGAGAGGTGTTACAAAAGTGAGTGACAACAGCCACTATTCTACCTGCCACTTATTAGAGATATCAAGGGAGATAGGGGTCTCAATGGGAGCCTGATTGTATTGTCATGAGTCCCGTTTCCACTTGCAGTCTAGTTAAAAGTGCAAAATAATTAAAGAACTCCATATCATTTGTTGTAAATCCGCAACAGATTTTTTTGTTCTCCTTATGATTTGGAAAGAAGCAATCATTTTGTTTCCACTTTTTACATGAAGAAGTTGGCCAAATCATTACAGTTTGATTGTGAAGTGTGATGGTTGTTTTTTCCATTATCTGGGTTAATTAAGATATTCTTTGTAAAGAAGAGCTTCTATGAAGGATTTTATGAGGTAATAATCACTTGGCTGAAGAATTCCGCTTTAGTTAAATCTGCAACTTATATTTATGAATAGCCATTGTATAATTGACTTTGTCCTCCTCCTTGTATTCTCGCCCCCATTAATGTTCAAGTTTTCTAAGTTGTTTTTATCACTAATATCCAAGTGATAGATGGTCTGCTTCATCATACTTGATTTCACATGTGGTAGGATTCTTATCAACAACACTAGTGAATTAGTCTCTTCAACTAAGGAGGTATTGTCTCCAGCAGTAGATGTTGTACGACTATCTAAGGTCATACAGAAATGTTTTCGGCCAACTAGTTGACATGAGCATTTTGCTTGTGGCTATGATATTATCAGTGTAGAGGGAAATTTGACCAGAAAATATATCAGTGTGATCAAACCATGTGAATGGTAGAGTCATGCTCAAATTGTTACGGTTAGGATTAAGAGAAATAGGGTTATATACATGTATGTATTACAATGAAATTGGCAGGAAGGTAGATGTTGGTCCAAGGAAGTGTCTTTTTGTGATTTGGTGGAAATACATTCAGTACTTTTTCAAATATAAATAAATATATATATAGCCCAATGATTTCCCAGAAGAAAAAGACGGACAAGAACAGCATGAGATTGATCGTGGAGTATTCTAGCGATGCTCAAGAAATTAGGCAGAAATGCGTTAAGAACTGGCACATACTTAGATCCGATCCTATTATTGGAAACGATCTACCAAAGTCTCCCCTTATCACATACAGGAGAGCAAGGTAATTGAGATCTAGTGTTGTTCAAAGTCATTGTGGGAGAGATGAGAAAATGTCGCCATTTGGTAAATTGGCGGGATGTTACCCATGCCTCAAGTGCAAAGCGTGTAGAAATAGCAGAAAGGCGTCTAGTTACCTAGTACCAGGGATGAAGGAACCTAAGAAGATCAAAAGTCTAATGAATTGTAAGACAAGCCACACGGTGTACTGTCTTGAATGTCCGTGTGGCTTGCGTTACATTGGGAGCACCAAACATCCAACTAAGATCGGGATTTTGGAACATCTCAGGGCCATTCAGAATAAGGACCCCACATACCCAGTCGCGAGACATTTTGAGGTGTTTCACCAAAGCAATAGAGATCTTCTCAGTTTCTACTGTATGGACCAGGTGCCTGCAGATATAAGAGGAGGGAACAGGTTAGTCAAGCTACGAAGGTTGGAATCGCGACACATAATTGAGAACCAAACCAAAAGACAAGGAGAGGAGTTAGCTGTCCATTTATGAATCCCCCTATAATTGAGTGTACTATTGTGCGTAACTGACATATTCTGGGTTAAGCCCATCCAGGGCTGAATTATTTTCGTTGTTTTAAAAATGTATATATTTTTAAGACTCTTGCATTGCTATTTGTGTTTGCCCATCCAGGGCGTAATATCAGACAGTGAACTTAAACTGGATTAACACCACTTAGTAATGGTGGTTTTCTTTGATGCAAGAAATGTGTCCTTTCTTTATGTTTATGAATGGATGTACTTAAACTCCGCCTAATGGTGGCGCCTGCATCTAATTGACTAAGGCGGTTGCGGAAATGCGTCTTACAAGTGTGTTAGCCCAATGAAGAATATTGGACTCGTCCCTGCGAGTGCTCCATACTCTCTGTACATATAGCTTTGGTCTGTAAGGGACCAGTGTGGTGTCCGTCACCCCACCCGAGCAGCACCCGGTTGCGAGTGAGGGGGAGCTGACGGAGAACAAGGCCTGCAATATATATATATATATATATATATATATATATATGTATATATATATATATATATATATATATATATATATATATATATATATATATATATATATATATATATATATATATATATATATATATATATATATATTACCTACTGGCGGTCGCCAGTAGGTAGTTATAGTTAGGACCTAGTTTCCATAGGAAATCCGCAACATTCTATTGGGAATAACTCTTGCGCCGGTTGAGGAATTTGTGTGTAATTTTCCAAAATTTTGGCCAGCTCCTCTCCGCTCCTTCCTTGAAAGTCTCGGGTAGATTCGTCAAGCGGGGGCCGAGAAAAAAGGGGGTCCCAAAACTTGTTTTCCCCATGTTAATTTCCATAGGACTTTTAGACACGGCTACAGCCCGAACCGCAGAATGGAATTACACCAAACTTGGCAAAATGGTAGAGTCTGGTACGCAGATCACACTTTTGGTTAAATAGTGTAAATCCCTCCAGTAGTGCCTGAGAAAATTAAAGTTGAAATCAATTATATATCTATAAGCGCGCCTTGCCGTGCACGAGCTTCATGCTGATTGGCTGCCACTGTCTGTCAACACTCCAAAACAGAAATGGATGGCAGCCATCTTGTGCCTCAGTAGACTGAGGCACAAGAAAGCAGAAAAAAAGTGTAGAACTTAAAAAGGGGGCAGGGTAGAAGCACCCTGACCCCCTAGGCGTGCTCATGGGGTCCCACAAGGACCCCCAAGGCCAAAAATGTTTTTTTTTTTAAAACGGTATGTTTATTTAAAAATTACCCCCCAGGGGGAAAAATTGTGGGGGCATAGTGATAAAGAAGTGTGGGGGGTACCCAATCCCCCCCACACTGCCCCGGGGCCGCCTCCCTCCGGGGCAAAGCAACGCAGCCCCCTGACGCATATTGGAGGCTCCTGGTGGGCTAGTTGCCTCCCAGGGACCCCAAGTATGCAAGGGGAATTAGTTCCCCCTCTGCAAACGCGCCCGTGGGCTGTGCTGCAGAGAGGTGTAAAAAAAGGTGTGGACTCATTACACCTCTCTGCAATGCAGCCCCCTGGGAATACTGGAGGTTCCTGGTGGGCTAGTTGGCCCCCAGGGACCACCAGTATGCAAGGGGAATTAGTTCCCCCTCTGCAAACGCGTCAGGGGGCTGCGTTGCAGAGAGGTGTACAAACATTTTTTATCAATTTATATTAAAAATATGTAATGTAATTTAAAAAATAATATATCTAAAAATAAAAAAATTATAATAATATAGTAAATCAGTATAAATAATATAACAATTAATACATTAAAAAATTTTCATTTACAAAACCATTGAAATTCACTGAAAAAACCATAGGTTACTGCCACGTTATAGTTAGGAATTAGCATTTAAAAAACCTTTGAAATTCACTGAAAAAACCGTAGGTTTTACACACGTTATATTTAGCTGGACATTTCACTCATATAAAACCATTGAAATTCCCCCGTTATAGTTAGTTCAGCAAACTATAACTCGCGCACCCGCAATGCACTGCTGATGACGTCACATATTACATCACTCATGACATGGTCAGTGGCATCACTCATTACATCACTGATGACATCTCAAATGACAGCACTGATGACATCACTGATGACATCATCCTTGTGGAAGACTGGCAGATCTTCTCTCACCCTAATATAACTTTTATTACACACATTCAAAAATAGAAAATAACATTTTCAATACAATAGACATACCAAAGTCACTTACAACACACCTATTTAGTAATTCCAAGATCTATATACTCATCCATTCATTCATCAACAGACATATACAGTCACTCATACATGTACTCACTCATCATATGTACTCATAAACTGATACATCCTGATCATCCTGTTACACATTGACACTCATCCATAGAGTTACTCACACATAACTCATATGTACTAGTTTAAAACATACTCACAAATACACTATTAAAGCAGTCATTCATTCACTAACACATCCATATATACACTCATCCACCTATACAGAAAAAAAAATTACCTATATAGCTACTCACCACACACACTCATCCACCCATACAGTCCTGCACTTATGCAGCCTTCAACACATACAAGCAGTAAGTCACTCATTCATGCATCTATGCACTACGTAAGACCTCCCAATGAAGCATACAGACACTCAAATACTCAGACACTCCTACTGATAATCAAACAGCAGTGGAGCAGTGTGGCTCACTGGTTAGAGGAGGCAGACCTGGAAGTAGAGGTCAGCCCGGGACCAGGGTTCAATTCCCGGCTCAGCGGGGTCTTGAGTCCTAAAATGTCCATGGACTCGACAATTCTCGCTCCGGTGCCTACTCGATTCACGGGTTCACACTCTGCGACTCTGGGCAATAGCTTGCTTAATCTCCACAACGGCCCCTCGCGGTGGGATGCCTGGCTTTCACCTTGCGGATACCCTGCTGGGGTTATCTCACAGGGGAATACCAGGACGGGTTCCCTAAGCAAGCGCTTAGAAACCGCTTGGTGATTTGCGCTATATAAATTCCTGTACAACAAACAATAACCTATATAGACACTCATGTATCACTCATATAGCTACTCACCAACACATGCAGCCACTTATACGGAAAGTGAGAGACTGATACAGAAATGTATATATTTAAACATTACTCACTAACCCATGTATTCATTAAGATACACTTAATCAGTCAGTTATACAATCAACTTTTTCACAAAAAAAGCAGCCATTTATACACTTATATACCCATTTCTTCTTCCATCAACCTTCAGATATACATATATAAAACATATTTAATTTTCAGAAAAACACCCCTTCACTGGATGATTTCATCAGTGATGTCATCAGTGATGTCATTTGAGATGTCATCAGTGATGTCATGAGTGATGTCCCTGACCATGTCATGAGTGATGTAATATGTGACGTCATCAGCAGTGCATTGCGGGCGCACGAGTTATAGTTAGCTGAACTAACTATAACGGGGGAATTTCAATGGTTTTAAATGAGTGAAATGTTGAGCTAACTATAATATGTGTCCTACCTACTTTTTTTTCAGTGAATTTCAAAGGTTTTTTAAATGCTAGTTCCTAACTATAACGTGTGTAAAACCAATGTTTATTTCAGTGAATATATATATGTATATATATATATATATATATATATTACCTACTGGCGGTCGCCAGTAGGTAGTTTTAGTTAGGATTGTTTTCCATAGGAAATCCGCAACATTCTATTGGGAATAACTTTGGCGCAGATTGAGGGATCTGCCTGTAATTTTCCTCAAATTTGCCTCGCTGCGCTCCGCTCCTATCCTTAAAGTTTGGGGGGAATTTGTCAAGCGGGGGACAAGATAAAAGGGGGGTCCCAAAACGTGTTTTCCCCATGTTAATTTCCATAGGGCGGTTGGACTCACTTTTAGCTCGAACGGCTGAATGGATTTTCACCAAACTTGGCAGATTTGTAGGGACTGGTAGCCTGATGTGCCTTTGCTATGTCTCAAGATATGTACTACAGAGGATTTTGTGTAATTTAGGTTCAAAAAAATATATATATCTGTAAGCGCGCCCCAGTACGCGCACCGGGGAGCGTACCAGCGCGCAACGCGAGTTCGCGCGCGGAAAGCTGATTGGCTCTCGGGTGTCTGTAAACATTCCAAACAGTCCGGAGCGGCCGTCATCTTGTGTCTTGGTAGGATCGAGACACAAGAGGTGGCAAAAACAAAGGGGGAAATGACCAAAAGGGGGCAGGGTAGACCCCCCCTGACCCCCTAGGTTTGATGTGGGGGCCATAAAAGGGTCCCGCGGGACAAAAAAAATAATTCTTTTTTTCGATTTTCGCGGGGGGAGCGTCCGGTACGCGCACCGGGGAGCTTACCGGGGAGCGTACCGAAAATCAAACCCAGTGAAACAGTAAAATATTATTTTAAAGTGCTTAGAGGTAGGGTAGCTCTGCATAGAGTTGTTGTGTTGTGTGGGTGATATAAGTACCAGCATGTAGGTACCAATGCAGAGTTTTAAATTCAATGTAGATTGTCTACTTTGTAGATAATTTGCATGTTGTTACAGAAGTTATTGTGGTATATGGAATCCATACCATAGTTTGTCAGGAAAGTAGAAACAACATGGAGGCAGGAGATGAAAAAGAGATGTCAAATACACATTGGAGATAATATAGTGGGAGAAAGGAAGTAACTCTGTAACATAAAAAAGTTGCACAGTATACTATAAGTCTCACATTATATTATATTCATTTTGGTACTATTTCATGAATTACATATAAAAAAGAATAATGTCTGGAACAATTTTTAATTATTAAATAAAAATGTATTGCTCTGATTTTTCAAAATTTAATAACACTTCCAACATTATTTCGTCAGGAATGTCCTCATTTGGATTCCATGATTCCATTTCTTCCACATATTTAAGAAACTCTTGATCAAGAGACTGATCCAAAAAGTCTAAATCATCAATCTCTTCCTCTGGGTTGTTCTCGAGATCAATTTCGAATGAAATATTAAATTTCGTTTGTTCTCCTTCCATTTTGTTTCTGTAAATTGCATAAAAAATAAATGTATCAGTAGAGATAGGGCACTGTTAGGTTTAAGTTCAGACAGGTAATTCTGAGTTTTTAACAGTGAAGTTATCTTTGGGCAGTGTATGGTATCAGGCAGGAAGTAGAACTATTAAAAAGTGCATGTGATGAAGCCTAAGTAAAATCATAATAATACTAGAGAAGCCTAACTTAATCCATAAATATAATAGAGAAGCGTATCTCAAGCTATAACTATAACAGAGGGACAACAAATAACTATCAGAAAACGTTTTTACTAATTAATTTAAAGTGCTCCTTACAAATTAACAACTTACTTTTGAGAGAGGTGAAGAAGAAAAAATGTGAAAATCCTTTCAAGATGTACCTCAGGTAGTTGTAGTCAAAATGGCTGTGTTTCCCTCTTTTTTCATTTATATTCATGTACATAACCAATCAAATGTCAGGAAATAATACTAGAAATTGAAAGTAACATTTTAATTGGTTGTAAATTCTAACACTTCAGATGTGTTTTTGTCATGTAATTTACCTCAGGATATTTAGACAGGGCTACAGGCGAAATGGCTCAATGGAATTCCATCAAATTTGGGAAAATGGTAGGGACTGGTATGTAGTATGGCCTATTCTATATTTGGTGAACATCTCTACAGAGCTTTTTATGTAAATTAACTTTTAAATTTTTTTGGGAGCGCTTACCGGTGAGCGCCCCGGTACGCGTACCGGTAAGCGCAACGGGAGTCCTCCATCTTGTGTTTCGGAAGAATTGAGACACAAGATGGAGGACAAACAACATTGGGAATGGGTAAAAGGGGGTACGGTAGACACCCCCTGACCCCCTAGGTTTTCTGAGGGGGTCTTAGGAGGCCCATATAGGCGGGGGGAGCGCCCGGTACGCGTACCGGGGAGCGTACTTTGGTGAAAAATAGTGAAAAAAGTTAGAGAAAAGTAATCGTTTTGAGTGATCAGAGGTAGGGTAGCTCTGAAAAGAGCTTTTGGGTTCTGTGACTGATTTAGGTACCTACAAGTAGGTTCCAATGCACAGTCTTATATTCAGGAGGAATATTCTATTCCCCTCATCTGAGAAGTGCACACCATCTCCTCTGTAGATATCTTGCATGTTGTAACGCAAGTTATTGTTGTATATTGAACCCATTCCATAGTCTCTCATGTAAGCAGAAACAGATTTATTCACATGTTTCCGTGCTTTCTCAAATTGTGGACAAAATTGGTTGGACCACTTCCATTTCTGTCTTTGGCATATATTGGAATATACCAAAGCAGTTTGTGGAAAAAGTGTCATCAATTTGCCAAAGGTGTCCTTTAAAACCATCTCCAGACCTACCCCAGTCAAAGTGCCTAGGTCATTTCCACCACAGTGCAAAATTATGAGGTCAGGGTGTGGCAGATGGCAAAAGGTTTTCACCAATGGTATCAATTGATGACATCTCAATCCTCTTTGGCCAATCCATTTTATGTGCACATTTGGTAAATCAAGGTTGTGAAAATTTCTGATAGCTGCATACCTTTGAGCCCAGTGAATGTAGCTATGTCCAATAATCCAGACAGAGTACATGGTGAGAGGAGGTTCTGGTGCAGTCAGATGAAGTGTAGGAATGAAATGGCAGTTGGAACAGTAGGAGTTTGCAAAAAAAGAAACTGTGGAGTTTCAGTGCTCTTGAATCACAAGCAATGATTGGTGGTTTCAGATAGTTGAAACTGAAAGTTAGGGTGCATGGTTCTGTTCTGTGAAAGAAGTAACTTGAATGGTTAAGAAAAAGTCATCAAAAAAAAGATTGCACCTGATAAGCTGGTGTATTGAGTGGTCAAACATCCTTGCTAAGTTCAATTGCAACATTGTAGAATAAACTTTTAACCCTGAGAGGTCAGTGAGGAGGGATTTGCTATGGTAACAGGCAGAAAGGGCTGAGGGGGGAAGGGTGTTGGTTTGAAAATAGAGAGGGAAGAGTTTTAATTGGTTAACATGAGGGATATGTGTGTAGAATTAGAGGTTTTCTGTGCCATTCATGGTTGCAGTGCCTCGAGTACATACCTTTTGCTCTGCTAAAGAAATATTGGTGTGTGTATCTGACACTGTTCTCAATCTCCCAAAGCATTTGTAAAGGTGAGTTATGATTCATTCATTATAGATAGAGAGTTTAGATTAGGAAGCAGACTGAGCTTCTTTGCTGTTGGTTTGTGTCATTTGTTTGGTAATGCTTGGTAGGAATGTTTGCAAGAGAGAGGAAATGTATTTTGTAAAATAGTGAGTTTTCAGTACTGAAATGGAATGCTTGTACATAGGACCTGCGCTCTGTTTCTAAAATGTTATTCAAAAAACGATTTTGGGGCAAATCAATGGCTTTTACATTTTTGAGAAGGAATAAATATTGTGTGCATGATTACATAAACATATTTGAACGTTTCCCAATCATGTCACCTGTGTTACCTCAGATTAGGAAGGACACTGAGCATCTTTGCTGTTGGTTTGTGTCATTTTTTTGGTAATGCTTGGTAGGAATGTTTGCAAGAGAGAGGAAATATATGTTACCTGTGTTTCCTCAAATTAGGAAGTGGATTGTGCAGATGAGGTGAGGCATGTCCAGGGGCGCAAAGGAGTTGAGGCCTGTGTCCATGAGTGCAATTGAGAGGACTTACCTCCTCTGACCCTTAGACAAACATTATCTAATCTGTGCCCCTTCGAAAGGCCTCAATACATTGAGTATAATTGATGGTAACAGGGTGCAGATGAGATGAGGCGTGTCCAGGGGTGTAGATGAACTGAGGCCTGTCTAATGGTGCAGATGAGTTGAGGTCTATTCAGGGTTGCAGATAAGGTGAGGATTGTCCAGGGGGGCATAGGAGGTGATGCCTGTGTTGAAGAGTGTAGTGGAAGAGAGGTCTGTCCAGAGGTGGAAAGGAGGTGAGGGCTGTGTCTAAGAGTGCAGTGGGGGATAGGCTTCATGAAGTGCAGTCCAGTGCACTCTTAGACACCGGCCTCATCACCTATGCTCCCCAGGATAGTCCTTACCTCATGTGTACAATCTGCTTACTAATCTGAGGAAACAAGGGTGATATGATTGTGAAATGTGCAAATATATTTTTTAATCATGCAGATACTATCTAATCCTTGTCAATAATGTAAAACCAATTCATGTGCCCAAAATATTTTTTTAGAATTATATTTAAAAAACAGAGATAAGGTCATATGTATAAGTATTATAGTGTTTATATTGTTTGCTTATTGTCATTGTTTTGTTGTTTGGTAATAGTGGTCTATAATGATTTTTTTTTTGTTTTCCACAGATTAAAATCAAGATTTCAATAGTAAGAAAATATGCCCTCAAGGGAAAGGAGATGAAAAGATGCTAAGCGGGAAAAATCAAAAACAGCAACGGAATTAAAGCAGTCTCCTACAACAAATACTTCAAAAAACAGGAAAAAAGCTCCTGGTAAGACAACTAAGTCTTTCTTACGGAACATATGTAGATCAAAAAAAATGTTGGACAGAATGTAGAAAAAGAGAAGGAGAGAGCAAATTTGAAGAGGAAGGATAGATTCCGAATTTTTTTTACTACTGCAGCAGGAGACAATAATATGTATAGGAATAGAAGGCAAAATCAATTTAGGGACATTCATAAATGAATGTTTCGCAATAGGGTGGTTTTAAATTTGTTAAAAAATATTAAAAAAGGTAAACAGAGAGCTGCTTTTTATAAGAAAAAGAAAAGTGTAGAGAAGATTGTTGATCAGGCTTTTGAAGTTAAGAAAAAATTATTTATTTTAATAATCAATAGCATTAGGACACTTAACAAGACCATTGATGTTTTCAAATCAAACAGTAAATGGAAAAGAGTAATTAATTGGACTAATTTTTGCAAAGTTTTTTCTGGAGAATGGATGCACAGTTCAAGTTGTGAGCCATTTTTTAATGAGTAGAGTTACTTTCAGGAGAATGATTTAGTGCATGCAGGTGACACCAGTGGTCGAGCATGTGAGGTGAAAGACAGTTGTCCGATTGAAAAAGAGAAACTTGTGCCTAGAGAACCAGAAGAGGTGTTAACTGATGAAGTTTTAGGGAGACGTACTAAGGGTCCAGTGTACAGTTGGAAGTGTAGTAGTATTTGTAGTGTGCGACAGGAATCAATCGATTTGTTTTGTAATTTCTTACGTACATATAGTAAGAAAACTCTAAAACAGAAAATGAAGATGTTGCAAGACTTAGATCCTTGTAGAGTGAGAGAAAACACAGGTTTCCAAGGGCATTCACTGGCTTGTCTTTCTAGAAAAGTATGTCAGAGTGTTTTTCATCATTTTAGGATGTTAGCAGTGCATCACAACAAAATGAGGAAAATAGTGAGAAGGTTGTATTATGCAAAAAGTCCAGCACTTAAGCCTAAACAATTAAACAGTGCTCTTTTGCATGGAACTGAATTAGATGTGAAGAAGATTTGTGAAGAAATTGAGATTTGTTATTTTGGTGATAAAGAGGACAGTGTAGAAATTGACACAGCAATTCAAGGTAATGCGGAAGACAATGTACAGATTTCAAGTACAGAAAAGTTTGACCAGGAAATTACCAGGTTTAAGGTGAAATCAAGTGAAAGGCCAAATTTTACTTGTGTGTGTTGTCGACGAACTCATTATAAGCATCAAACTAGATTAGTTGATTTATACGTAAAAAGTGAAAAGATAAATAATTATGAGTGGAAGGATTTTGCCACTTATTTGTGGGTGGAGAATTCTTTTGATTTGAGTTCTGATCAGCGTATTTGTAAATATTGTTATGATAAATTAAATCAAAACAGAATGCCTGCTAGAGCTGTTCATAATAATCTGGAGTTGGTAGACATTCCTCCTGAATTGATGGATTTAAATTCATATGAGTCTATTTTGATTCAATGTGTCCATCCTTTTCAGGCAATTGTTCGCATGGAGCCTAAGATTGGGAAATTGCCTCCTTCAGATTTACAGAGAGGATTAAAGGGAAGAGTTGTTTATTTGCCTCTAGATTTCAAGAAAAATATTGATACAATTGGTGTAGAGAAAGTGGAAGAGGAACCTCTGGTTATTCTAGTTAATGGGGTTCCGACAAAGAGTAAGAAAATCTGGCAAGATTTAGTGGATGTTAGGAAAGTCAAAAAGGCAACGTTGTATTTGGTCAAAAACAATGAGTACTACAAATATGTATGTGTTGGAGCAGAGGAAACAGCTGCAGATGAAGACAGTGATTCTTCAGCTGGCCAAATTGAAAAAGTTGATGTGTCTAGAAGTGAAGAAATATATGAACAATATACTGTTCATCCTTTGCATTCCAAAGAAGTGATGGGGAATGCAATTGACTTGTTTCAAATGAAAGCAGCAAAAGGAAGTCCCATTAGTGTATGGGAAGAAAGTTTGGAAGCTCGTTGTTTTCCACATTTTTTTCCAACAGGTCGAGGTGGACGATATGACGATCGACCCCTTCAAATTCCTGCATCTGAATATCGAACTTTAAGATTATATGCTGAAGATCCAAGGTTTCCTCAATGCATTCCATATTTGTTTCATCTACTGTATGAAAGTGACTTGTCTGGGCTTTCTTATGCAGTAAACCATATACTGAAAAGTGGAGCACATCTGCAAAATGTTTCGGCAAGGGACTTTATGGAGAAAGTCAATCTGCAAGATAATATTTTGGAATCTCATCTAATCGATCTCATGGCATGTCAGCGTGGTACAAATGAGTATTAGTGCCGTCGTCATGGGGAATTGAAATGTATGCTAAGAAACTTAGGAACTCCTACATGGTTCCTCACTTTTAGCTGTGCTGAGTATGCATGGGACGACTTACTCCAATTTCTACGAGAGGCAAATGCAAACATACAAAATATAGAATTCAAAACTGCTGGAAAACTGTGTTCTTTGGATCCAGTAAATGTATGCAGATATTTCAATCATAGATTTGAAGCTATGATGTCTTTTATTACCAACAAAAAAAATCCTCCCCTTGGAGAGGTTTTGGATTTCTTTTGGAGAAAGGAGTATCAAGCGAGAGGTGCTCCTCATATACATATGTTGTTGTGGATTAAAGATGCACCCAAATTTGGAACAGATTCGGATGAGACAGTGATGAGCTTCATTGAAGAGTATTCAACATGTGCTGTTCCGAAAAGTACCGAAGAAAACAGTTTGAGGCAACAAGTTTTACGCTTTCAATCCCATCGTTGTGGAAAGTACTGTCGTCGAAAATTCAGAAACAAGGACAAGTTCTATACAAAATGTTGTTTCGCGTTTCCACGACCAGTGATTTCTAAAGGAAGAGTAAATAATTTGATGTCTTCTCTGCGACATACTGTGACAAGGAAATCACCCAAAAATACATACAATTTAAAAAGAAACGAAGAGTCCAAGTACATCAACGACTACAACCCAGTGATTTTGTCCATGTGGAATGCTAACATGGATATTCAGTTTGTTGCTGACAACTCTATTGCTGTGGCTAGATATGTGACGTCTTACATCACAAAAAAAGAAAAGACAGAACTGAAGGAAATGTGGGAGGACATTTAACATGAAAAGAGTCTAAGCAAGAAATTATACAGTTACAGTCTGAAGATGTTGTCACATCGAGAAATTGGAGCATATGAATGTTCTGATCGATTGTCATCAGCAAGTCTACATGCCAAATCTAGAACCATCATTTGGGTGAGTCTAGGTCTTGCTGCAACACGAAACCGAGTTTTGAAATCTGTACAAGAAATAGAGCATTTGGCGGAGAAAGAACCAGAAAGTACAGATATTTTGAAGACAAACATGTTGGATACATACTATCCAAATAGAAGTCCTTACCTTGAGAACGCTTGTCTCTATGAAGTTCTGAAGCAGAGAAAAGGCCATTTGATTAATCATCGAAAATTGAGTTGCGAAAATCCAGAGAAAAGGGAATTTTACTATTTAGCTCTTTGCCAACTCTTTAAGCCATGGCGTACAGAAGAGGAACTACTTGGAGATTTTCTCCGTTTCGAAGATTCTTTTAATGCAACCAAGGATACCATAGAATGTCCTGTTTTTCCAAATTATCTGCAAATGTTGAACGAAGAGATAGAGCAAGAAGCCACAATTGCTGTAGAGATTGCTAGAGACAGTTCTCAAGACAGTCAGAGTTCTACTTCATTGAGTCAGGATCCACTAGGAGGACCAATTATCCAAAATGAAGCTGCCACAGCCATGGATGAGGTGGAAAGAGCTATGGAACATGCTCAAGATGATGTAGTTAACTTAGAAGATTTGGTGAAACAACTAAACCTTGAGCAGAAGCAGATATATGACAAAGTCACAGAACAGATTGAACATGGATTCAGTCATGAGAAAAAAGAGTGCTCATGTACATCATTTAAGCCTGTCCAACTGTACGTGAGTGGAGAAGCGGGAACTGGAAAAAGTTTTCTGATTAAAGCAATTGCAACTTATCTGCAGAAAAGGACTGAATCACCGCTATCTTGTGTTGTTACCGCTCCAACTGGGCTGGCAGCACATAATATTAAAGGGATTACTTTACATCGTTTACTGATGCTGCCAGTGGAGCATGATAACAAATTGCAATACCACAAGCTATCTTGAGATGCGTGTTCCGAAGTTTCGAGAGTCCTGAAGAAAATGAAACTTCTTATCATTGATGAAGTAAGCATGGTCTCAAATCTAATGCTTGCTTTTGTGCATTTGAGAATGCAAGAAATTCTTAGAACAGAGTATGATGTGTTATTTGGAGGGAAACACATTATTGTTTTTGGAGATCTACTGCAGTTGACTCCAGTGAAAGGACAACCAGTGTTTTAAATGGTCACGAAGATACCAGGAAGTGCCTAGGAAGCATTGGAAACGTTAATATATGGTTACTTTTCAAATATGCAGAATTACTCCAAAATATGCGGCAGGCAAAGGATGAAGATTATAAAAATATTCTACAAGATGTAAGAATCGGAAAAGTAAGTCAACATGGGAAAGAAGCTTTACATGGACGATTAATTTCAAATTTGTACCCAAATGAAAACATTCTTCCAGAGAATATTTTTAAGAAAATTAACGAGAAGAAATCTGGCATATGTTTGATGCCACCTCTGAAAGAATGTTCCATGTTCAACAACAAAATGTTAAAGTTAGAAAATGAAGAGATAGTGAAACTGGAAGCTATAGATAAAATAGAGCATATGGGAGCAACAATTATTTTGTCTGAAAATTTTAAATCAAAATTGGATTCATTAGAGAAGACTATATCTAAAACTGCTGGTTTTGAAAAGACTCTGAATGTGTGTTTAAATTGTCGTGTCATTTTGAGAAGGAATTTAAATGTTGAAAGAGGTCTGGTAAATGGAGCAATGGGTCATGTTGTTGGTTTTGTGAATTACAAAAATAGAGATGAATTGAAATTTTAAATATTAAATTTGATGGCATTGACGAAATAGAACAAATTTGTCGTTGTTCAGCTAGATTTTTGCTTGTGAAAGACTTATATGTTCGCCGAAAACAGTTTCCTGTTTGTTTGGCATATGCAGTGACAATTCATAAATCTCAAGGTTTAAGTGTAGATAGTGCTTTAGTGAACATTGGAAGTTTGTGTTTAAAGAGGGTATGGCATCTGTGCCATTATCACGAGTCAGAACTTTATCAGGATTGTACTTGATTGAGTGTGATGAAACAAAGATTTGTGCTGATCTAGATTGTGTTAAAGAATACAATAGGTTAAGAAGAGAGTATGCTCCACATTTGCCTCAATATCCTCTGTTTGAAAAACGTGTGGTAGGCCGAAAAAGAAGAAATGAGAATAATTGCAGTGAGGGAGTAGCAAAAAGACAAAAAGTAGATGAAACTGTAATTGTAAGCAGAAAGAAAAATAATTCTGTTGAAGATGTTGTTGGATTTCAGTTTGAAAACAGTTCTGGTGTAAACTGCTATGCTAATGTAATGGTTAATGTTGTTTTTTTCTTCAAAATTTATAAGAACAGATTGTTGAAAATCGGGAACAAACATTCTGCAGTTTATTGAATTCTGTGTTTAAGAAATGTAGCAGTGATAGAGCAAAAATAGAAAGTGTTTCAGAAATAGGAAATCTTCTAGACATATGTTCTGGTCAAAATCAATTTTCACAGATTATTTAGCAGGATTGTCAGGAATTTTAAATGTGTATGTTTGATGTTTTGGAAGATGAAGGTGTAGATATAAAAAATCTTTTTAGCCTTTCTTATCAATGGCAGCATGACTGCGACAACTGTAGTTTATCAAGTAGTACTAGAATAGACACTGAAAGATTTATATATTTGAGTTTACCAGACTGCCAATCAGTGCCTTTTAATAATCTAGTTAAAGCAGCTGATCACAATATGGTGTGTACCCAATGTAAGTCTGCAATGCTGTCCACACTATTTTTACAAACTTATGGTAAATATGTGATTTTAATGTTCCAACGATGTAGACCTGATGGAAGTAAATTGTCAACTTCTATTAAAAATTTTGTGGCTTCTCAGTTATCAATTTCAGGAAGAACCTTTGCAACTGTAGCTATTATTTTTCATGATGGTCCGTCTACAACATCAGGGCATTACACATGCTATTTAAAAAGTCGTAAAGGTTGGACCCACTGTAATGACACTCATTTGACTTTCAAACAACGTCTGCCTTTTGACTTACAAAATTCATACCTAGTGTTTTTAGAACCAAAATTTAAGTAAAGGTAATTGGCCTATGAAGACGGGAGCAGTTAATAAAGGTTAGTTTGCTGTTTAAAATTATATTCTGAATAAAAGTGATCAAGATAATATAAAAAATTGAGTTGTCATATAGGTACTGTAAGTGGATCTCAT
Organism: Lissotriton helveticus; assembly: GCF_964261635.1. Classification (NCBI taxonomy): domain Eukaryota; kingdom Metazoa; phylum Chordata; class Amphibia; order Caudata; family Salamandridae; genus Lissotriton; species Lissotriton helveticus. The sequence continues at coordinate 344,174,153 of NC_136067.1, read as the reverse complement.
AGTAAGTGATATCAGTATCATACAAAATGATGAACATGAGTGAGTCAGAGATAGAATTATGATTATTTAAATATTGTGAAAATGTTGTATGAGCCTTTCTTTCAGAACGTCGGGAAAACGGTAATTTCAGAGTTTCTTTTAAGTAATTTGAAAATATACTCATACATCTGACACTATTTGGCCTTAAGGAAAAGTGAAGGAATGAGCAAAGAGTTATGACTGAAAAAAGGAGTATATGAAAATAATGAAAATATTTCAGATGTTCTTGGAGCTTTTCTTCTAGAAAGTCGATGAAATGGATTTTTTAGTGAACAGCAGAGTACTTTCCAACAAAAAGGACCTTTATGATATACTATTTGGCCTAAAGGAAAAGTAAGTGAATGAAAGATTAGTGTACATTTGTGATTTTTAAGTGTATAAGGGTTTTTTTAAAACACAATCTTTTAGATTGTGTTTTTTTTTGCCGCTGTCATATGATGAGTAATTTGAACTCACTGTTTTAATGGAAATTCAATATATTCTGAGAACAGCAATAATAAACTATGTAACATGTTGTACAAGTTATTCTATAGTTTGTATTGTGTCATTTAAATTGTATTCCCATTGTCTCACACTCACTTTCCTTTTTCCACCCTCTTTCAGCTCTTTTTACTCACTTATAATGTTCTCTAACTCTCTTTCACCCCCGTTCCTTTACTCCACTTCTTTCACAACCCCTCATTCTCATTTCAACTGTCTGCATCCCCTCTCTCCCTTGCATAACTATTCAGCTTTCAGTCTCTCTGCTTTACTTCTCTTTTCCGTCTTTTCCTCCTTTGCTCTTTTAGTAATTCCTCTTTACTCACTCAGCAGTATTGTCGCACTCTATCACTATAAATCACCCACTCTCCCTCGCTTATCTTTCCTCACTCATTGTACTCCACTTCACTCAGTCTTCCCTTAGTCTCTCTGTCTACTAACTTCCTCACTCCTTTTCCCTCAATCCTTCTATATTATCCTCTCTCCCTTCATCCCTTCACTCTATGACTCTCCTTCACTTACTCTCAGTTATCTTTCATTCCTCATTCTTCTAAATGCATCCTTAATTAGACTCCTTTCCCTCTCAGTCATTATCTTTTTACTTACTCCTGTTTCCTGATTTAGTTTTGCTAACTCACATTCTTTTAGTATCTTTCTTACCTTCAGTTCATTTTTCTCTTCTTCTCTTCCTTTCTGTCAGTGAATCTATATGCCTTACTCTTAGTACTTTACTCTCCTTCTATTTCTTTTTCCCTCTTTTTGTCCTTCTACCTTACTTTATTTCCCTTTCTGTGTCCTTCACTCTTACTTTATTTCTAAATACACTGTTATGATTTTTAACCTCTTCATTTGTATCTTTTATTTTAAAATACATATTTTACTAATTATAACTTATTTTTTCTTCTCTCTTTTCACAGATACAAAATGTAGTAAAAAATGTAATTAAAGTTACATTTATTATATGGTAAGTGTGACTAAAAAAATGTAGTTTGTCATCACCCTTTGCTTTAACCTCACTACTATTTTCTCAACCTACCTCACTCCTGTTTCTTTACTCTGCTTTCCTCACTTATTCATATTCTCCATGTTTACTCCCCTTTCCCTATTTCCCCTCCTACATTCAACTTCTTTCAGTCCCTATTCTTTACTTCCCCTACCCTCTGCTCCCTTCCTTTGCTCCCTCACTCATTCTCTTTCCCTTAATCATTTACTTCACTCCTACACACACACCCCCAACACACACACACACCTCTGACATACACCCCACACACACACCGCACACACACCTTACACACAGTCACACACACACTCCTCACACACACACAGCCACACATCCCACACACACACACTCCACACACATACCCCCCACACCCACACCCCCCACACATATCTCACACACCCACACCTCCACCCAAACCTAAACACCCCACACACCCACACCCACACACACACCTTACACACCCACACACCCACCTACACCCACTGACTCCCTATAAGTCACCCACACTGCCTTACTTACCTTTCTATCCTGTTTCACTCAGACTCTTTCAGTCACTCCTTCCTTTACTCTCTCTCTCTTTTCTCTCTGTCACTCCCCATGTCTTAACCTTATTCACTTTTATCCACCCTCTTTCACCCCTCTTTACTTACACGCACTGCTCTTTTCTCACCCTCCCTCACCATTGTTCATTTATTCCGGTTCCGTCACTACCCCTCATTCCCCATTCTTTACTGTCCTTCCTTTTACTTTCAACACCCACTCACATTCTACCAGTACCTCCACTTCAGTCTTCTTTTTCTCTCTTGCCTTCTTTCGCTCCCTTATTCATTTTCCTTTTCTCACTTACACCCTATTACACCTTCTCTGTTTTTTACTATGTAATAAACAATCCCTCTGTGTTGCTCCCTCTAGCTCTTTTTCTATTAACATTACTCTCTCTGTGTTCTTCCCTCATGCTCACTCTTTCTTTATTTTTTTTTTGGTTGCACGCCCCGGTGCGCGCCCCGGTGCACGTACCGGTACGCGTACCCTGCAGAAAAAAGATTGACAGAGATTCTTTAAAAATATAGGTTTATTTTTATAAATTAAAGGTAGTTCTAAAAAGAACTGTTTTTATTATTCTTTTTGTTGTTTTATATTTTTTGTATTGTTTTTTTGAATTTTTTTTACTTTTTTGGGGTTTTCTGAACAGTTTTATATTTTTTTTGTTTTTTTTATGGGGAGAAACAAAAAACAGGGAATTGTAAATGGCTCAACTGGAGCAAAAAAAAACAGAAAAAATTAGGGTTTTTTCGGGCACTTATGGTTATCCCCAGCACAGATGATAAGTTTTATACTTTGCTCACCAAAGCAAAGTAACTTTCCACAATATTTGCACATGATTTTAAAATCGTTAAATTTTGATTGTATGATAGGCATTGTCTCTGTTGCCTCTGAACCCGATGGAGTTGGTTCTTTCGATGTTGAGGGTCTAGATGTTAATGGGGGTAGCTTACTGCAGAGGTCCCTTACCTCTGCAGCAGAATAGTTGATTGGGTGCCAACGGATCATGTGCCGAATCATGGTATGATTCCAGAAGGAAATTTTTTTTTAGGGTTCCCCCTGGACAGCTCAGCATTACCTCCTCGTCAGCCCTCCCCGTCCCAGTCCTTACCAATGAGCATAGCTCCTCCCACCAGAAACTCCCAAGCAACTAAAAACCCATCCCTTCCCTCCAGGCCACACCCATACCCTAAGGCATATAACCATGTGACCCGCCCATCCACATCCTGTTTGTTTTTTCTGCGGAATTCATTTCCTGGCAACTTAGTTGTGGGGAGGTACTGGACCGGTGCCTCCTTTCGGGTGAGTGTGAAACGGCCTGCTGGGCGGCCGTTTGTTCCCCTGATGTACCTGAAATATTTTCTTTACATGTACTTTCGAGTCCCTGCTTTAGCGGGACCGTGGGGTTGGGGGGCCTTGACTGCCTGGTGTGGGGTGGTGTCTCCCTGCTGCGGCCTCCCCTCTTCCGGGTATGTTCCCTGCCCAAGCGGGTTCACCCGGGGTGGGTGGGGGGGGTGTGTTGGGCGCGGCTGGCCTCTCTGCTCGCCTGTGGCGTGGCGGTTTGGCTCCTCCTTGGTAGTGTGTTTGGGGGCTGGGTGCTCGTAACGGGCCCGTGTTTCCCACTGTTTGCTGCCATTGGTTTGTCCGGGTGTTCGGGGGCAAGGGGGTGGTGTCCCGTGCACTGCTTCCGGCTTTGGACTCGGTTTTCGGGTGTTGGCATTGCTTCAGCCTCGTATGGTTCTGGGCGTGTCGCATTTCCTCCCCCGCCTACAACACGTGACATGTGTCCTTCTTTGACGCAGCTGGTGCTCGTAGAAAGCGCGCCGTTGCGTTTTCCAATGTTCCCATGTCTGTTTGGATCTTTGGGCTGCCTGTTCTTTCTCCTGTGCATCCCTTTGTCCTTCCGTCTGGGGGGGGGCCCTGGTGTTCTGCTTATGTTGGGCTGCGCCTCGGCTACTTCTGTTTACCGTTGTGACATAATCCTCTATGTACTGTGGAGCGTGTTGGGTGTTTGAGCCTGCCCTTTACGGAAATAAGGTGCTTTGTTATCTTTACAAAACGCATGCCTGGGGCCGGTTCTTTGGGGGGTCGGGACTCTGTGTGCTGTAGGTCCTTGGTTTCTCCCCTGGCCTCTTTCTCCTGCCGGGGGTCGCTCTCTGCCCCTTTTGAGGGGCTTTGCTTTTGTTTCTGGAGGGGACCCGTGGTGGTGGCACGACTTGTCTTCCTGCTGGGGCCTCCCCTCTTCCAGGTTGATTCCCTGCCCTAGCGGGTTCGCCCGGGGTGGGAGGGGGGTGTGTTGTGCATGGCTGGCTTCTCCGCACGTCTGTCCTCCTTTCAGGTGGGTGTGTGACGGTCTGCTTGGCGGCTGTGTTTTGTTCCCCTTGGATACCTGTGGTTTCATGTGCGTTTGAGTCCCTGCTTTAGTGGGATCATGGTGTTTGGGGGGGTCTGGGACTCCCTCTTTATGTCTTGTTTGGGCTGGCCTACTATCCTGTTGGGGTGTGGCGTTCCCTGATTGGCCCTTGTGGATCTTGCATTGCTTGGTCTGGGCACTACTTTCTCTGTTCTGTTCCCCTACTGGAGATGTGTGGTTTGGGCTCCGCTGTGACTGGGGGGTGGTGGTCGCTGGGTCTTCCGCTGCTCCTTCACTGTTGTCATGTGCTGGATGCTTTGCTGTCGTGGCCCCGGACATGGTTTCGGGTGAGTCCTGTGGGCTGGCTTCACGGTGTTCTGCTACGTGTTTGGGACCGTTTGGGGTTCCCTTGGCCCTTGGGAGGTGGGAAGTCTGTAGACTTTTTCCCCTTTTTCCTGTTGTTGGGGCTTGTAGGCCTCCATCTTTCTGTACTCTGTGAGCGGTGTGCTTGATGGGGGGTGGAAGGATGTTGTCACACTTGTTTTTCCCCTGGGTCTGGCGGTGGGGTGTCCTTTACAGTGGTTCGCTGTGGTGTCCTGGCTGTGGTGCTGGTCGATCCCTGCTGGCTGGTGTGCCTTCTCGGTGCCTGTTGGTATCTGTGGGTGCCGTTCCTTCTTCTTCTGTGGTCCTGCTTGTTGCGAGGCCTTGGATCCATCTTTTTCTGCCTCTGGTCCTACAGTTCTGTCTGTGCCTTGCCCCTGCTTTTGGGTTCGGTTTCTTCTGTGTGGCTGTCGAGGTTTTCTCTGCGGCCTACGGCCTTGCCTCCCTGGTTTCGCCTGCTCTGGTCTGCTCTCGGGAGTTCGGCATGGTCGGGCCTGGTTGGTGCCTGGTTGGGAGGCCACCTTGGACTACCGGGTGCTGTGGGCTAAGTTCCCTCTGATTCTTATTCCATGTTGGGACTGCTGTTGCGTTTCCTGACGGATTTGTCCTTCGGTTCCCTTGGTACGGCAGCGGCTTGGTCCTCTGGGGCTGTTCGATGGCTATTGTGCTTCGGGCCTGGGGAGGCGGTGCTGCTTGTGGGGCTGCTGTGATGGGGTTTTCCTTCGGGGGCTCTATCCAGTTTGGGGTTCCGTTGGTGCCCTTGTTCGGTTTGGCGGCTGAGTTAGTTCTTGTTGGCTCCTGTCCGATTTCTCGGTGTGGGTAGTTTACGGGTTGTGTGCGGGCTTTTGGTCTGCCTTTCGTTAACTTTGATTGCCCGACCCTTTTGTGGTGTGGTGCGCGGCCGGTGGGTCCCTTCCTTCCACATGTCCCGGGGTTTTCTGAGTGCTTCCTCTTCTTCTGGTCCCTCCTTGTTGGGCTGGGCTACTGGATGGGTTCTGCGCTGCCCCTGTTCCGGGTTCTCTGGCGATGTGTCGGGCTTTCTTTCTCGGTTTTCGGGACTTCATTTCTGTTGGGCCTGTGTGGTACCCTCTTCATTCCTGCATGATGGTGTCTCTTCGGTTGTTTCTTCCCTTCCTGTTGGTGGGGTTTTCCTGGATTCTCTGGTTCTGTGGGACGCCTGCTTTCATATGACAGTTCACGCGGCTTCGTGGTGGTTCCAACGTTCTGTGGGGGTGTTGTTCATTTCCGCTTTTTGGGGCTGCCTTTTGGATGGTCTGCGTCTCCTGGTGTGTTTGCTGACCTTTGGCTTTGTGGTTTTGTTGAGCTACTCTGTTTGGCCTGTTCTGGGGTTCCGGGTGTTCCCATCCTTGGACGGTTGGTTGATTCTTCCTCTTCTTTCCTTCCGGCTCCGGCCCTTTCACTGGGTGTTTGCTGGCTCCTGAGTCGGTTTGGGTGGGTTCTGATCTTGGAGTCTTCCATTCTTTGCGCTACTCGGGTGCTCCTGTTCGTTGGGTGTTTCGGCGCCTCAGTTAGTGGGGTCTTCCTGCCAGTGCCCTGCGGGCTGGCTCTGTTGCGAGGACTGCGGTGGTTGTTGGGGGCTCAGTCTTCCGCTTCTCCCCGGTGGCTCCATGTTCCGCGGCTGTTGTCTGCTGCTGTGGGGTTTGTTCCTTGGGCCCGTTGGCACTTGTTCCCCCCAGGTGTGTCTTGCTCTGGGGCTTTGGGTTCCGACTTCTTTGGGCTGTCTGCTGCTGTTTCCGGGGGGTGTGGCCTTTGGCCGCGGGTGGTCCTGGTGGCTGGTGGTTCGCTCCTCTTGCGTGGCTGCCCTTTTATGTCCCGTGAGCGGTTGCCTCTGTGACTGTCTTGGGCTTGTTGGGCGTTGATTGTCCTTGGACCTATTTCTCTATGGTATGTCTTGTGCCTCTGATGCCGCGGGCTCACACGGGAGATGGGTTCATATCCTGCCTCTGCTTTCGTGGTGTCCCTTGGTGGTTTTTGGTTCTTATGGTGCTTTCGTTTTGGCCGGAGAGCTTTAGCTCGATGGTTTGTCTTGTGCCTCTGGTGGCGCGGGCTCGCACTGGTGTGGGTTTGGGTCCTTCCTCTGCTTTCTTTGTCTCCTGTGGTAGGTTCGGTTGGCCTGGCCTCTTTCTGCCTTGGGTCCCCCTGGGGTCCGTATCAGTCTGGTCGGACTGTGTGGTGGTTCCATGGAGCTTTGGCGGGTGGTTGTATCTTGTACCTTTGGTGGTGCCCACCCTCGGAGGCCTGGGTTCGGATCCTGCCTATGCTGTGTCTGTGAACCCTGGTGGTACTTTTTGAGATTCCCTTTGGGCTTTCTGTCTGCCGGGGGTTTTGTTCTTGTGGCGACTCACCTGCGTGGGGTGTTTCCCTCCCTGTCTGTGTTGAGCCTCTTGCTGGCCTGGTTCGGGGTTCCGTTGTTGGTCCTGTTTTGCATCTCCGGGGATCGCCTTGGGTTGAGGTTGTTCTCTGGTTTGGTCCGGCGCTGTCTGGGGGGTGGTTGCCCTGTCCTTCTGTTGGGCGGGGGCCTGCTGTGTGCCTTTCCTCAGTTCGGTAGCCCTTCGCCTCTCCTGTCCTGTGCCGGTCGTGGGGTTTTCCTTCCTGGATTACTGTCCGGCACGGGGTGTGTCTGCATTGGATTCCGGTGCGTGTCTTGGGTTTCTGGGCGGTTGGCTTCGACTTGAGTCGGGCTGTGTCCTCCCTGCGAGCTCTGTGGGCGGATGTGTTGGCCTTTCGGGGTTTGGGCGTTGGGCCGGTGCGCCCCTTGGTGTCCGGGTGGTTTTGGATGGTTCCTCCTGGCGCCGTTCTTTCGTTCCTTTGCTCCTTGTTGGAGTTTCTGGTTCTGCCTGTTTTCTATCCTGTTCCTCTTTCTGGGGTTTAGGTGCAGCTACTCTGTTTGACGGCTGTGCGGGCTCTGGAGGTGTTCCTCCTTCCTGCGGTGCCTTTTTTATGGGGTGGTTTTCCCTTTTTGTTGCCTTTGGGCTGGCTGGTCCTGTTTTGGGGCCTTTTGTGGCTGCTCTCCGTCGGTGGCTGTGTTCGCTGTGCGGCCTGCTGTTGGGCTTGTGGTGTGTTGGCGCCTGGGTCGGTTCGAGGTTCCTGGCCTCGGGGTGGCTGCTTCTAGGGCTTGCTTCCGGGGGGCCTCCCTGGCTGTGTTCTGCGTGTATGCTTCTGGGTGTTCTCCTCGAGATTTTATGTCCTCTATTCGTTGGTTGATGTGTGGGACTGTGTCTCCTGGGTTTGGGGACGCTGGGTTGCGTTCTGCTCGGGTTGTGTGCCTTCCTGCCTGTGCGGCTTGTGTCTGTTTTACTTCTGTATGAAGCCGATTCTTGCTTTGGTATCTGCTCATTGGTAAGGACTGGGACGGGGAGGGCTGACGAGGAGGTAATGACCGGTTACTCACCGGTAATATTCATTACTCCGAGTCGTAGCCCTCCCCGTCCCAGTCCTGGTTCCCATCCCTCCCTCCCTGTTCGGCTTCTTGTGCTTGGTAGTACAGGATGTGGATGGGCGGGTCACATGGTTATATGCCTTAGGGTATGGGTGTGGCCTGGAGGGAAGGGATGGGTTTTTAGTTGCTTGGGAGTTTCTGGTGGGAGGAGCTATGCTCATTGGTAAGGACTGGGACGGGGAGGGCTACGACTCGGAGTAATGAATATTACCGGTGAGTAACCGGTCATCACAAATCAGACAAGTCACCTTCGCAGCATTGACTTTTTTGAAACCCCTTGGGATTTTGTAGAACTGCCATACGAAGTGCTCTTTTGGTTTGTAGGGCTGATTATCTTCAGGCAGAAAATGCCTTGTCTGTCCCTCCTCTTCATCATCCCCCCCCTCTTCTTCTTGACCACCAATGTAATCTTCTGGTGGTCTTTTTGATGGTGGTGGTGGTGGGGCAGATGCTCCAGCTGCTGCTGCTACTGTAGCCATTTTAAAGTAGAAAAGATTAGAGACAGATCTCCAAACAGGTCTTCCTCAGTCAAAGGACAAAGTCAGAATAAGGAAAAAAGGTGGGGGCTTTCATCATTTGGAAACCAAAAGTGTTCTGGACCAATGAAAAGTGTTATTTTCAAGTCACATGACCAGGGCTTTCATCATTTGGAAACCAAAAGTGGTGTGAACCAATGAAAAGTGTTATTTTCAAGTCACATGACCAGGGCTTTCATCATTTGGAAACCAAAAGTGTTGTGAACCAATGAAAAGTGTTATTTTCAAGTCACATGACCAGGGCTTTCATCATTTGGAAACCAAAAGTGTTGTGAACCAATAAAAAGTGTTATTTTCAGGTCACATGACCCGACACACTTACGCTTCGCGCCCCGGTGCGCGCCCGGGGGCGTGTTGCGTAAGCGCGTCAGGACGTTTCGCGATCGAATGCGCTCGCATGCTCTTACGCTGTGCGTCATATGACGCATCACGCGGCTACGCGATACGTCACGATGTTGTTTTCGTTTGCGGGAATAGCGCTAACGGGACGCTCACCGGTACGTGCCCCGGGATCGCTCCGGGGCAAAAAATAAATAAATAAAATATTACATAATTATACAATATAAAATTCGTTATAAAAAAATATTACATTTCATACCTATAGAGATTTGCTATTAAAAAACCTATGAAATTCACTGAAAAAACCATAGGTTTCACACCAGTTTTAGTTAGGAATTAGCATTTAAAAAACCTATTAAATTCACTGAAAAAATATAGTTAGCTGGAAATTTTACTCGCATAAAACCATTGAAATTCCCACGTTATAGTTAGTTGGACTCACTATAACTTGCGCGTGCAATGCACTGCTGATGACGTCACATATTACATCACTCATGACATGGTCAGTGACATCACTCATGACATCACTGATGACACCATCCTTGTGATACAGTGACAGACCTCCTTTCACTGTAATGTAACCCTTAAAACACATATTCAAAAATAGAAACTAAAATTTTCAAAAAAATGGAGATACCCATACCAGTTACAACAACCAATTCAATAATTCCACCATCTATATACACATCCACTCATTCACCAACAGTTCTATATAATCACTCATACGTATACTCACTCATCAAATATAATGATACACATATACATCCTGTTACACACCGACAGTCATGCAAAAGATACTCTCACACATACTCACACATGCAAATAAACTATTGAACATCCATTTATTTGCATATACAGCTATACACACACTACCACCTTACTTCTAAGGAACCTTACACATACTTACTCTCTTAAACAATCACTTATAGAAACACATACTTATTTAAACAGGAACTCTTACAATCCCTTACTCTCACATATACTCACTTATATACATCAATATTCACATATGCTACATTAAAACATATGTAATTACTGATAAAGACACTAGTGAGACAGTCATTCAGTCAGTAACACACACATATACACAGTCATCCACCCATACAGTCCTGCACATATGCTGTCTTCTAAACACATACAGAGAGTCAGTTATTCATGCATCTATGTGCTAAGTAATACCCCCACCAAACCATACAAGCACTCATACTGATACTAAATCAAACATCTAATAACTCATATACATACACATGTAGCTACTCACCAACCCATGCAGCCACTTATACACAAAGTGAAACACTAATCCATATATTTAAATATTTAAACATTACTCACTAATATATGTATACACTAAGATACACTTAATAAGCCAGTGAACCAATCAATTTAAAAAAAAAACCATCCATGTAAACCCTTATTTAAACATTTATTCTTCCATCAACTTTTACATATACATATATGACACATATTTTTTTTTAAAAATACACACATTCACTGGATGGTGTCATCAGTGATGTCATGAGTGATGTCACTGACCATGTCATGAGTGATGTAATATGTGACGTCATCAGCAGTGCATTGCACGCGCAAGTTATAGTGAGTCCAACTAACTATAACGTAGGAATTTCAATAGTTTTATGCGAGTAAAATTTCCAGCTAACTATAACTGGTGTGAAACCTATGTTTTTTTCAGTGAAACTATATATATATTCACTGAAAAAACCATAGGTTATAGACCATATATAGTTAGGAATTAGCATTTGAAAAACCTTATTTTACTCACACAAAACCATTGAAATTCCATATATAGTTAGTTGCACTAACTATATATCGCGCACCCGCAATCCACTGCTGATCATGTCACATATTACATCATTCATGACATGGTCAGTGACATCACTGATGACATCACTGATGACATCTCAAATGACATCACTGATGACATCACTGATGACATCATCCAGTGACTGTGTGTTTCTGTAAAGTTTAAATATGTTTTAGATATTGAAGAATGAGTAGATGTATAACTGTCTGGACGAAGGATTTAGTAGGTGCATGACTGAATGTATGAGTGAGTGATTAAATGTGTCTCACTGAGTGCATGGGTTAGTGACTAAACTGTCTTAATTTGTGCATCATTATGTCTGTTGTTCTGTAAACTACTGCATGTGTTGATCAGTAGCTATATGATTAACTATATGGGTTATTGATTGATTGTCCAAGTATTTGTATGGGAGACTGAGTGTGTGTGTGGCTGGCTGGGAGGTGTGTGACTCTGTGCAGATCAATGTGTACTTGTATCAATGATTGTATAAGAAAGTAAGTATGTGTTACTATATGTTTGAAAATGTAAGGTGCTCTATGTTTAACTGTATAGACAAGAAAATGGAAGTGTGATTGATTCTTTACAGGACTGACTAGGTGTGTGAGTAACTCCATGGATGAGTGGCAGAGTGTGAGTGTCTGTATAGGTGTATGAGTGCATATGATAGTGTTGTAAAGATGAGTGATTGTATGTATGAATGATTGTATGGGTGAATGAGTGAATGTGTGTGTAGACGTAGGAATCAGTGAGTACGTATGTAGTAACTAGTATTGGTGTGTCAATGGTTTCAAAAATTATACTCTGTATTTAACACTGGGTGAAACAGAGGTTATATTAAAATGTGAGGAGATGCATTGCATTGTCACATGAATGATATCATCAGTGATGTGGTCATTGATGTCAAATGAGATGTCATCAGTGATGTCATCAGTGATGTCATTTGAGATGTCATCAGTGATGTCATCAGTGATGTCACTGACCATGTCATGAATGATGTAATATGTGACATGATCAGCAGTGGATTGCGGGTGCGCGATATATAGTTAGTGCAACTAACTATATATGGAATTTCAATGGTTTTGTGTGAGTAAAATAAGGTTTTTCAAATGCTAATTCCTAACTATATATGGTCTATAACCTATGGTTTTTTCAGTGAATTTTCAAGGTTTAGTAAATGCTAATTCCTAACTATATATGGTCTATAACCTATGGGTTTTTCAGTGAATTTCAATGGTTTTTTAATACCAAATATCATAAGCTGTCGAATGTCAAGTACGTGGTAAGTGAAAACATTTTCGTGTTTATGCACACTGATCTGCTTTGAATGGTGCCCCCCCCCCCCCTCATTTCTATTAGGAGTACTCTCTCTTTGCAGATAGTGAAAGGTAGTTAACGCAGGCCTTTGCCCCCGTTGTAATCCGTCGTGCCTGCTTCTCTCTCCATTTGATTGATTGTTATCCAAGTATTTACTGTTTTAGAATTAGTTCTCTTTGGTTCATTCTCTATTTACAAACAAACACAGAGTCGCAATACTCTGTTTAGTCTTTGCAGATAACGAAAAATCGTGTAAAAAAAAAGAAAAAGAATCGAGCAAAATCAGTAGGCCACTAATGGGATCTCTTTTTGACCTCGCTAAAATAGAAACATTAGGAACAACCCCTCATGACAAATACAAAACTAGTGAGATGAACTGAACTCCACACAATGATGGCTGCAAAACAGCTCGGCTCCGCCACCCACCCCGCCCAAAATAACGATAAAGAGCGGCTGCCATGATTGGTTGCGGAATGGCCACAACGGAGCTACGAAATGGTGCTGCTCTCATGCTAACCCCAGCTTCGGTCTGAAACATCCAGAAACACTGTAGACTACCAATTCGATCAGTTCCGGTAGCGCCCCAATGTAACCCGGTAGAGAAGAACTAGCCCTCCCCTCTTTGACTGATGGTTCTTGTTGCCTGTCCCTTCTGTTGTCATTTAACAGAACTATTTAGCCTGCTGAAAGGGGTTGTGTTCCGACCGCTGGTTGGTGGAGACATTTTGACTATATTCTGGACCTGCGTTGTCGCGTAATGCGTCATATGACGCGCCGCGTTAGCGCATCCGGAAGTCATCCGGGGCGCGCAGCGCGTAACCCAAGCATAACAAGTCATGTGACTTGTTAATAAAACTTTTCATTGGTTCATTTTACTTTTCTTATTCTAATGATGAAAGGCTTGGTCATATGACCTAAAAATTACGCTTTTAATTACTTCCGAACATTATTTTCTCTTAAATAGATGTTATAATGTTCCAGGCTAATGTACTTTCCCGGAAATTTTACAACTGTCCTGCAAGTAAAATATATTCTTTTTTCGAGAAAAAGAGCGTTTCTTCGTCCCATGACGGAGCCGTTGAGCAAAAGAGGGTCGACCTGCTGTCTTAGTCGCCGATACGCCTGAATATGAGATTCTTATCGATCACTTTATGTTGCAGGAATAGAAAACACAACAGCGCTTGACCATTTATCTTTACTGCGTTCCTTCGTATTATACCTTTTACCCTTCATGTAATTGGTCTGCTTTATTTCACTTGCCTTTTAATGATTCTAAAACAGTGACTATTATTAAAAACTTTACCAATGTATACACTACTACCATGTTTTCTTTTAAAAACCTTTATTGTGAAAATTTCATTATACAAATACGAGCCTATAACCACGTGGGCCTGCCACGGAGCAAACTGTAATCGTATATGATGAATAGACATTTACACTGTAGAGGAACGTAACGGGCGGGCCATTAGGTTGCAAAAACTAAGGTGTCTAACAGTTACGGAATCGGTGGACGTACATTTTATAATTAAAATACGACAGGGCCAGTTACAATAAAATTATCTAGATATACATTTGCGGGCAAGTACCATGGGTGACGTTAATTCGAATTTTCAACAGTACAGTAATCAATAACACATCAGAACTTAATATCAATAGGGATGTCGAAATATTCAATCAATTCTCGTCCCCGCCCGCCATGTGCTTCAAAACTGCATACGTATCTCGTGATTTCAAGGTTCTGCAACCAGTACACAACAAGGAGTTACGAGTCCCATTCATTCCGGCGCCATTTTGGGCGAGGACGGGCAGGTCCAGGATATAGTCAAAATGTCTCTACCAACCATCGACTAGGATGATGTTCATATGCTGTATTTATTAGAGTAACACTCATCTGCCCACATGAAATTAATTTACCACAATCTAAACATGTCATTTTAATCTTTCCAAAGTTCTTCTAAATATTTGGGACCGTTTCCCTTGCCTCTGAAGCTCTCAGTGCCACTTCTTTGATGAATGTACTAGCAGGTCAGGGGTTCTCCTCCAAATCTCTCTTTTATGCAGCACTATAATTAATTGGTGCCACCTCTCCATATGACGATGCATGGTATAGTTACCACAACTATATTTTTTTCGGTTCCTCTGGAGAGTTCATCGTGGCAGATGAAGCGTGTAACATACCGGGCATTTACCTTTTTTTGCATGTACAGGAAAGGAAAAAAAAATCGAGCGTCCGAGTTCTAAGGTGTCCCAGGACAATTTTAGTGGACCAGGCCCAAATCCAAAGAACAGGCCGCCATTTTGAGAGTCCTCTTGCAGCCGCCTGTCGCTGTAGCATCAAGAGCAGCCGAAACTCAGCTGAATGGCAACTGAAACGGTAAATGGGCGCCCCACTACATTTCAGCATTGTAGGATGACCACACCAGTACAGCAACTTGCTAGACATCACCTCGGTGCCATCCGGATCTCGGCGCCCCACTGCAGATGAAGTGCCTCTCAACTATGAAACCACCACGGTGACATCCGGATCTTGGCGCGTTGTGCTGCCTTCGGCCTATTCGCACATCGGTCCGCTACTGACGCCATCTCACAGGCTAATGGGGTGACCCACGCCGAGTTTCAGCATTGTAGGATGACCACACCAACTTGCTAGACATCACCTCGGTGCCATCCGAATCTTGGCATCTCAACGCCTAGTGGTATCTTCCATACAGAAAATATTGTTACGCTGCCTTTGGCCCCATTCGCACATCAGTCCGCAACTTAGACATCACCTCGATGCCATCCGGATCTTGGCATCTCAGCGCCTTGTGGTGTCAGTCAGAAAATATTGTTGCGCTGCCTTTGGCCCCATTCGCACATCAGTCCGCTACTGACACCATCTCACAGGCCAATAGGGCGCCCCACGCCGACTTTTACCATTGTACGATGGCCACACCAGTGGCACAACTTGCTAGACATCACCTCGGTGCCATCCGAATCTTGGCATCTCAACGCCTAGTGGTATCTTCCATACAGAAAATGTTGTTACGCTACCTTTGGCCCCATTCGCACATCGGTCCGCAACTTAGACATCACCTCGGTGCCATCCGGATCTTGGCATCTCAGCGCCTTGTGGTGTCTTCTACTCCGAAAATATAGTAGAAAATATTGTTGCGCTGCCTTTGGCCCCATTCACACATCAGTCCGCTACTGACACAATCTCACAGGCCAACAGGGCGCCCCACGCCGACTTTTACCATTGTACGATGACCACACCAGTGCCACAACTTGCTAGACACCACCTCGGTGCCATCCGGATCTTGGCATCTCAGCGCCTTGTGGTGTCTTCAAATCAGAAAATATTGTTGCGCTGCCTTTGGCCCCATTCGCACATCGGTCCGCTACTGACGCCATCTCACAGGCCAACGGGGCGCCCCACGCCGACTTTCAGCATTGTAGGATGGCCACACCAGTGCGGCAACTTACTAGACACCACCTCGGTGCCATCCGGATCTTGGCGCGTTGTGCTGCCTTCGGCCTATTCGCACATCGGTCCGCTACTGACGCAAACTCACAGGCCAACGGGGCGCCCCACGCCGACTTTCAGCATTGTTGGATGGCCACACCAGTGCGGCAACTTACTAGACACCACCTCGGTGCCATCCGGATCTTGGCGCGTTGAGCTGCCTTCGGCCTATTCGCACATCGGTCCGCTACTGACGCCATCTCACAGGCCAACGGGGCGCCCCACGCCGACTTTCAGCATTGTAGGATGGCCACACCAGTGCGGCAACTTACTAGACACCACCTCGGTGCCATCCGGATCTTGGCGCGTTGTGCTGCCTT
The DNA here is from genome assembly GCF_964261635.1 of Lissotriton helveticus. NCBI lineage: Eukaryota > Metazoa > Chordata > Amphibia > Caudata > Salamandridae > Lissotriton > Lissotriton helveticus. Next base: position 344,158,061 of record NC_136067.1, on the reverse strand, counting down.
CGGCCTATTCGCACATCGGTCCGCTACTGACGCAAACTCACAGGCCAACGGGGCGCCCCACGCCGACTTTCAGCATTGTTGGATGGCCACACCAGTGCGGCAACTTACTAGACACCACCTCGGTGCCATCCGGATCTTGGCGCTTTGTGCTGCCTTCGGCCTATTCGCACATCGGTCCGCTACTGACGCAAACTCACAGGCCAACGGGGCGCCCCACGCCGACTTTCAGCATTGTTAGATAGCCACACCAGTGCGGCAACTTACTAGACACCACCTCGGTGCCATCCGGATCTTGGCGCGTTGTGCTGCCTTCGGCCTATTCGCACATCGGTCCGCTACTGACGCAAACTCACAGGCCAACGGGGCGCCCCACGCCGACTTTCAGCATTGTAGGATGGCCACACCAGTGCTGCAACTTGCTGGACACCACCTCGGTGCCATCCGGATCTTGGCGCGTTGTGTTGCCTTCGGCCTATTCGCACATCGGTCCGCTACTGACGCCGCCTCACGTGCCAATGTATTTTCTCCGCATTTTACACCCTATGCCGCATAACAGGTCATGTGACTTGTTTATAAAACTTTTCATTGGTTCATTTTACTTTTGGTTTCCTAATGATGGAAGGCTTGATCATGTGACCTAAAAACAACACTTTTCATAGGATGAAAACTTTTTTTTTCCCCAAACGATGAAAGCCCCACCTTGTTTCTGGATGTTTCAGACTGAAGCTGGCGTCAGCATGAAAGCACCACCATCTCGTAGCTCAGTCGTGGTCATTCCGCGAGCAATCATGGCAGCCGCTCCCCACCAGAAGCCTGCAGGAGTCGGAGCCCCCAAAACTTTTGATGAATTCTCAAGGCGGAGGGGACGCTTTCGAGAATGGGGTCCAAGACCTAGCAGACAAGCGTCCGATTTCCAAGGTGTCCCAGGGCCATTTCAGTGGACCAGGCCCAAAAAGGAAACAGCCTGCCGCCATTTTGAGAGTCCTGTGACAGCCGCCTATCGCTGCACCGCAAGAGTGGGCGCAACTCAGCTGAATTGCGGCTTTTGACACAGTGGACCAAAAACGGACGGAATGGCAACTGAAACGGTAAAGGCGCACCCCACTACAACAGATGACACTCCACCTGGAGAGGCCCGTTCACGCCGCCTCCCCCGGGGCGCTCCACGCCGTTATTTGGAGCAGCATTGTAGGATACCAAAACCAGTGCGGCAACTTACTGGACATCACCTTGGTGCCATCGTTCTGCTGCCTTGGAACTATTCGCGCAACAGTTTGCTACTGATGACCCACCCCCCGCGACGCCCCATGCCGTTATTTGCTGGGTGGCAACTTACTAGACATCACTTTCGTGTCATCTAGATTTCGGCGCGTTCTGCTGCCTTGGAACTATTCGCACAACAGTTTGCTACTGATGACCCACCCCCCGCGACGCCCCACGCCGGAAATCTGGACGTTGTGCTGCGTTGGGACTATTCGCACAGCCGACCGCTACTTCGTTGTTTTTCCCTAAAAATGTTTATATGTTATTACTATTTTTGTTTTCTTGTATATATTTATAAAGCCCTCTCCACCCTGCCCCTCCCCCCTCCCCGCCTCCCTGCCCCACCGTAACTCCCTCCACGGCCCGCGGCTGCTTATAAGTGTTGCTAACTCTTATTCATTTACAGCATGTTAACATACTGTCACCATTCGCTTTTTATGTACTAGTAACTATGCTGGTAATTTTGCTACTGATAATATGTGTACTTGTATTATCTAAGATACTACGCCTGAGAAGACGGCATTAGTAAATAAACATTTCAAATACACGTGTGTTCTTCTTAACTCCATGTTCTGGTTTCTAAGAAATATATAACGACCGACTGTTCATGAGTTCCACGTATCCTGAGGTACTATAATTTCATATTCTGGATTGTCTAAACATTGAGAGTTTGTTATATCCAATGTGACACTGTACCTAGCTTGCTAAGGGGTTTTTGATTACTAAGGTGAGTTTTGGGGCACCCTAATTCGCCGAGGTTCCAATCCTCTGTCCACAGTTCTGTGTGAGAACAGAAACCCTGCGACAGGGGCACCCCCGACCCTTGCTGGAGCTTCATCACACTTGCGATACAACTCCAGCAATGCGCCACCTTTACGGCACAGATACATCACGCATCTGTGATGTTTTTGCCCCATGATGCGCCGCATTGTAAATGCAGCACACCATAGGTGACGGAACAGCGGCACAGAATGACTAACACATCCCTGGTGATGCGCCAGTCATCATAAATCTATCCCTATGCTTCTTATCTTGTTAGAGATGAACCGCCATATGTATCATCAAAGTTTTTTGCATTTCCTAAATAGCGAACTTTAAGGAATAAATAGCGATTCTTTACCATTCCTAGTTTGCGATGAGCTATTTGCTAATTACAAATTACCCATTCATTTCCTTCATTTCCATAGGGCGGTTGGACTCACTTTTAGCTCGAACGGCTGAATGGATTTCCACGAAACTTGGCAAAATTGTAGGGACTGGTAGCCCGATGTGCCTTTGCTATGTCTCAAGATATATGCTCCAGTGGTTTTTACGAAAATTAACTTCGAAAAATATATATTGGGCTACATTGGCCTATATATATGTTGGAGCCCAAATGTAGCCCAATGTAGCCCAATGAAGCCCAATGAAGCCCAATGTAGCCCAATGTAGCCCAAAGATGGCCGCCAGAGACAAAAAAAACAAATGTAGCCCAAATATCAGCCAGATGTAGCCCAACTATAGCCCAGTGACAGAATGACCAATCAGCTTCGCAAACCTCCGTTACGCGAAGCGGAGCGCTGTTACAGATATATATCTTTTTTTGAACGTTAATTTCTCAAAATCCACTGGAGCACATATATTGAGACCTAGCAAAGGCACATCGGGCTACCAGTCCCTAATATTTTGCCAAGTTTCGTGCAAATCCATTCAGCCGTTCGATTATTAATATTATTATTTTTTTTTGCCCCACGGGGCCCTTTTAAAACCTCCACATCAAACCTAGGGGGTCAGCGAGGATCTACTATTCCCCCTTATGGTCATTTGCCCCTTCGCTTTGGCCTCCTCTTGTCTCTCGATCCTACCGAGAGACAAGATGGCGGCCGCTACGGACTGTTTGGAATGTTTACAGACGCCGGAGAACCAATCAGCTTCGCTTCACAAAGCTCCGTTGCGCGAAAAGTACGCGTACTGGAGCGCTGCCCGGTCCGCTGTTACAGATATATATCTTTTTTTAAACGTTAATTTCTCAAAATCCACTGGAGCACATATATTGAGACCTACAAAAGGCACATCGGGCTACCAGTCCCTACAATTTTGCCAAGTTTCGTGCAAATCCATTGGCTGAAATTTTCAGGAAAATGGCACATTTTGTTTCTGGGCAGCCCTTGAAAATTTGGGGGGGGGTTTGTCAAGGGGGGGCCGAGAAAAAAGGGGGGTCCCAAAACGTGTTTTTAACATTGAGTTTTCCATAGGGCGGTTGGCCTCACTTTTAGCCCGAACGGCTGAATGGATTTGCACGAAACTTGGCAAAATTGTAGGGACTGTTAGCCCGATGTGCCTTTGCTAGGTCTCAATATATGTGCTCCAGTGGATTTTGAGAAATTAACGTTCAAAAAAAGATATATATTTGTAAGCGCTCTCCGGGCAGCGCCCCGGTTCGCGTACTTGACGCGTAACGGAACTTCGTGAAGCGAAGCTGATTGGCTCTTCGGTGTCTGTCAACATTCTAAACAGTCCGGAGCGGCCGCCATCTTGTCTCTCGGTAGGATCGAGAGACAAGAGGAGGCCAAAACAAAGGCGAAAATGACCATAAAGGGGCATAGTAGATCCTCCCTGACCCCCTAGGTTTGATGTGGAGGCTTTAAAAGGGCCCCGCGGGGCAACAAAAAAAATAAAATGTTTTTGTTTTTTTTGCGTGGATAGCGCCCGGTTCGCGAACCGGGAAGCGGCCCGGGGAGCGTACTATGAGGAAAAAAGAATGATAGACTTTTCAAATACTGTATGTTAATTGATTGTTGGTTTTGTTGATTATTGGTTTTTTTTTTAAGCAATTATTTATTGTGTTTCAAAATTTAATAAAATGTCTAACATTTCACTGTCTGAAATGTCGTTATTTTCATTCAACATAACTTGTAATGTTTGAGTGTGTAAAATGTCCTCATTTTCAAGGAGGACATCTACTGCTTGCACACATTGCAGTAGTTCTTGGTCCCAAGTTTCATCCATAAATTATTTCTTGGTTGGTCTCTTGCAGGACAATTTCAAATGAAACTTTGTGTTCGCCTTCCATTTTGTCTGAAATTTGGATAAAAAATATATTAGTAGAGATAGGGCACTGTTGGGATTAATTTTAGATAGGCAGTTTTTAACAGTGAATTTATCTTTGGGCAGTGTATAGTATCAGAGTGGAAGTAGGAATATAAAAAAGTGTATGTGATTTAACGTAAGTAAATTCATAATTATACAAGAGAAACCTAACTCCATCCATAACTATAACAGAGAAGTCTATCTAAATCTATAACTACTACAGAGGGATAGTATATAACTATCAGAAAAAGTTTACCATATTAACTTATAGTGCACAATATACTTCAGTTTTTAAAATAACAACTTACTTATAGTGCACAATATACTTCAGTTTTTAAAATAACAACTTACCTTTACAAAGAAGTTGAAGTGATTAGTGAAAATCCTATTGAAATGTACACCAGGAAGTAGTAGTCAAAATGGCTGTGTTTCCTTCTCTTCCTTCATATATATTCAGGTACATAACCAATCAAATGTCAGGTAAAAAAAAAAAAGAAAATGAAAGTAACATTTTAATTGGTTGTGAATTCCAACACTTCAGATGTGTTTTGTGAAGTAATTTACCTCAGGGTATTTAGAGAGGTCTACAGGCTAAATGGAATTTCAACCAAATTTGTGAAAATGGTAGGGATTGGTATGTAGTATGAGCAAATCTATATTTGGTGAAAGTGTCTCAAGGGTTTCTTCTGTAAATTACTTTCCCGCCTTTTTTAATGGAGCGCTTCCCGGGGAGCGCCCCGGTACGCGAACTGGCGAGCGCCCCGGTACGCGAACCTTAAGTGTTACGGGAGTCCACCATTTTGTGTTTCGGTCGAATTAAGATACAAGATGGAGGGCACATAATGTTCAGAATGGGTAGAAGGGGACACGGTAGACGTATTTTGACCCCCTAGGTTTTCTGAGGATGGCTGAGGAGGCCCATATGTGCGAAAAAAAACAATTTTTTTAAAAAAATTCGCGCGGTTAGCTTCCGGTTCGCGTACCGGGTAGCGCTCCGGGGAGCGTACTTTGTTGAAAATTAGTAAAAAAAGTTAGAGTAAAATAATAATTGTGAGTGATCAGATGTAGGGTAGCTCTGAGAAGAGCTTTTGGGTTTATGGTACATTTAGGTACTTATAAGTAGGTACCAATGCACATTTTTAAATTCAGAATGAAAACTCTGTTCCCTTCATCTGAGAAGTGAACTCCATCTCCTCTGTAGATATCTTGCATGTAGTAACGCAAGTTATTGTTGTACACGGAGCCCATTCCATGGTCTCTCATGTAAGCTGAAACAGATTTGTTTACATGCTTCCTCGACTTCTCAATTTGTGGACAAAATTGGTTCGACCACCTCCATTTCTGTCTTTGGCATATATTTGAATATACCAAGGCAGTTTGAGGAAAAAGTGCCATTAATTGCTCAAAGGTGTCCTTTAAAAGCATTTCCAGACCTACTCCAGTCAAAGTGCCCAAATCATTACCTCAACAGTGCACAATTAACAGGTCAGGTTTTGGCAAATGCATAAAGGTTTTCACCAATGGTATCAATTGGTGACATTTTAATCCTCTGTGGCCAAACCACTTAATTTCCACATCTTGTAAATTGAGGTTAGGTAAATTTCTGTTCTCAGCATACCTCTGAGCCCAATAGATGTAACTATGTCCAACAATCCAGACAGAAAACATGGTGAGAGAAGGTTCTGCTGCAGTCAGATGAAGTGTGGTAATGAAATGGCAGTTGAAAAAATAAGAGTTTAAAATGAAAAAAACTGTGGAGTTTCTGTGTTAATGAAGCAGTAACAGTGATTGGTGGATTTTGATTGCTGAAAACAGAAAGTTAGGGTGCATGGATGAGTTCTTTGAAAGATGTAATTTGAATGGTCAAAAAAAATCATTTAATGAAAGATTGCACTGGATACGCAGGTGCACTGAGAGTTCAGAGTTCAATTGAAACATTGTTGTGTGAACTTGCAAACACCAGAGGTCTTCCAGGAGGTGGTTGCTATGCAAAAAAGGCAGAGAGGGCAGAGGGGGGAAGGGTTTTGATTTGAAAAAAGTGAGGGAAGAGTTTTGATTGGGTGACATGAGAGATATGTGTGAAGAATTACAGCATTTCTGTGCTTTCTATAGCTGCAGCCTCTGGAGTGCATACCCTTTGTTCTGCTGAAGACAAATTGGTGTATTTCTGAGACTGTTTTGAAACTCATAAAGTATTTGCTAAGGTGAGAAAAGATTCATTTAATTTAGATAGAGAATAGTATGGTTTAGGGAGAAAATTATGAAGAAATTTGTGTATTTAAAATGTTGCTTTGTGTCAAGTGTTTTACAAATAGATTTTGTTTCTTTGAGTTACATAGCCATGTTACAAGTGACCCTTAAAAAAACGCTTTCATGTGTCTTAGGGCATTGTAAGTCATGTCCCGATGAATGTAGGTATAAAATTGATTTCTATGATGTGTTTAAAATCGTTTTTTGAAAAATATTAGGTTTCTTGAAATGTACTGTTAGAGCTTCATAGGTTGCTTGGGGCATATTTATAAGGCATTTGAGTCTCTCTGATGTTATTTTTCCCATTTTAACTTAAGACCTTTCCCCGTGGAGCAAGGTCCTTGTAAATATGCCCCCATCTGTGCTTGGCAAATTTAGATTTGAATTCTTTGACTAACATAGCCATGTTAAAAGTGACCCAGAAATGGTGCAAGGGCCTTACAAAAACGCTTTCATGTGTCTTAGGGCATTGTAAGTCATTTCCCCTTGAATGTAGGTATATCATTGATTTTGTTGCTGTGTTTAAAATCGTTTTTTTAAAAATATTAGGTTTCTTGAAATGTACTGTTAGAGCTTCATAGGTTGCTTGGGGCATATTTACAAGGCATTTGAGTCTCTCTGATGTTATTTTTCCCATTTTAATTTAAGACCTTTCCCCGTGGAGCAAGGTCCTTGTAAATATGCCCCCATCCGTGCTTGGCAAATTTAGATTTTGATTCTTTGACTAACATAGCCATGTTAAAAGTGACCCAGAAATGGTGCAAGGGCCTTAAAAAAACGCTTTCATGTGTCTTAGGCCATTTTAAGCAGCAGTGTAAAAGATGCACCATGTTGCAAGATAGGTTTCAGTTCATCTCCAGCAAGATACCATCAGTTTAAAATGTATATAATTAGCACTGTGTAGGGGGCATGCAGAAGCTGAAGCTTTTGTAAGTGTCAAAGGTGTTGCATGCAGTGCTGCACTTCTGGGTACTGTTTCATATGCTGGACTACATCTGCACAATGAGATACCTAAGCAAAGGAAACACAAGTGATGTGATTGTGAAATGAGCAAAAGAAATTGCAAGTTTTTCAATTACATCACCTGTGTTTCCTAAGTTTACAAATGACATTGTGCAGATGAAGTTTAGGTCTGTCCACGGACACAGAAGAGGTCTGGCCTTTGTTCAAGAGTGAAGTGGACATGACTTACTTCATTGGTAGGTGATAATGGGGTAAACCCTTTGTTCACCGACCTGGGTCAGCATGTAGTTACAAAAAGAAGTGGTCGGTTACAAAACATATTCATAGCGTTCATTTCATCAAATAAATGGTTAAAAGGTACACATCAACCATGTCAGAACGAAACTGAGTTTAATTCAGCTGTAAGCAGTGGTATTCAATTTATACACAGTTATTTAGTATTTAATTCATACAATACATAACGGTGAATGTGGTCATTATTCAAAATAGTGCTCAGTGAGTGTCAAAAGGAGGGGTTCCAGATTCAGTAGGGTAGGGGGTGGTTGGAATAGATGGAGGGACAAAGAAAAGGAATTGTGTCCTGTAAACAATTCAAAATTAATCTTGAAACATTTCCTGTCTATAACAGATCACACTGTTCCCTATACAAACAATACACGAAAACCAAATATGGCAAATCCTAGCGTGACGTGTATGTTGGAGAGTAATGTTGTCGACGTTTCGACCCCGGTAATAAGGGCGGGTGGTTCCTCAGTTTAGGGTCTTCATCAGGACAGTGAAGATAGTGTTAGTGAGCACCTACGGAAATAGATACGTATATCACTCAGTAGGGTGAAATTAAAAACTATTAAAAGGGCATCAATAAATGGTTCCTAAACTCGTGTACCTACATTGATTCAGGCGTATCATGGAGTCCCACCTCAGTTGGAGACTTGCGCCGTTGTTGGTGTTCTGTGAAAGAACAATTGACATTTAGGAAGGTGTGAGTCGGGCAGGTCAGGGAGGAGACTCCCCACACAGGAGATGCCCCTACTTACTAGATTCTTTAAGGTTGTCAGCCTTGGGTGGATGATTGCAGTCCCAGATGGGTTGGGAAATGGCGTGGGATCTGTGGATAAAAATATTATATCCATGTATCTCCATGTCAAATGAGATGTCATCAGTGATGTCATCAGTGATGTCATTTGAGATGTCATCAGTGATGTCATCAGTGATGTCACTGACCATGTCATGAATGATGTAATATGTGACATCATCAGCAGTGGATTGCGGGTGCGCGATATATAGTTAGTGCAACTAACTATATATGGAATTTCAATGGTTTTGTGTGAGTAAAATAAGGTTTTTTAAATGCTAATTCCTAACTATATATGGTCTATAACCTATGGTTTTTTCAGTGAATATATATATATATATATATATATATATATATATATTCACTGAAAAAACCATAGGTTTTACACACGTTATAGTTAGGAGATAGCATTTACAAAACCTATGAAATTCACTGAAAAAACCATAGGTTTGACACCAGTTATAGTTAGCTGGAAATTTTACTGATATAAAACCAATGAAATTCCACGTTATAGTTAGTTGGACTCACTATAACTTGCGCGTGTAATGCACTGCTGATGACGTCACATATTACATCACTCATGACATGCTGTGATGGACTTGAGACCATATCTTGCAAAGGTGCACATGAAATGCAACGAGTGTGGAGAAATTCTTCTGTACGGAGAGCAGAGCCTCATTCTTACTAAACTAAAAATTGAGAGTCATAAATGCCCCGAGAAAAGATACATTTCTTCATTTCATTTAAAAAACAACATAACAGTTGTTTAAAAAAAAAAAAAAAAGTTCTTTTCAGAACTAACTCATTGTACCAAAAACAGCTCCAGGAGCATATTATAAAGGGCGTTTATCTCCCCGTTTTTGGCTTTCGATCGTGCGCGACCGTGTGCGCACACCCGCCGATATATTTCGGGAAAACTTCGCGATTGATCTTCATAGACCCATCATAGAACTTATATTACTCAGAAGATATATTCAATCCGGATGTGTTTAGATTTACTCCTTTTCACGTTTTGAAACTTCCCTGAATTAGACCGCTACTTCCAACCAGATACTATCACCGCGTACACGTCCTGAGACGCGCATGTGAAGTCATGTGACTTGAAAACAACACTTCCAATTGGTCCCTAGTAGTTTCTATGCTGCGTCAATACCTACGCCTGCTTCAAGCACATGCACAGTTTTGAAACAGCATGGGCCTGAAAGTCACTGAGTGAAATATCATACATTACAGTCAGCCACTTTCAAGACGCATTCCTTCAGAGGAACACTTACCGTTTATTATTAGAGGTAGATCGTCCGACTCCACCGGAGGACACCCCTAATAAAAAAGACATATATATAAAATGCGGACTAGCCGCTGTATCGTACTAGCAAACTTTCACTTAAAAATCGTTAGAGAAAACAAAAGGAATCGAACAAAATCAGTAGGCCACTGATAGGATCTCTTTTTGACCTTGCTAAAATAGAAACATTAGGAACAACCCCTCATGAGAAATATGAAACTAGTGAGAGAAACCGAGCTCGACGTCATCTTGCCCCCTTTTAGGCCCCATCACGAACATAGATAGCCCCACATAGCAAAACGTGATCTTATCGCCTGCCCAACTTCAGATCTGACCCCCCCCTTTTGCTCTCATGTCCTGTCGGAATGTCCGGCTGTAGATTACAATCACATGTTACATTTGGGAGGGGAAACGACATCAGAGCGACAAATATTAGAAATATACCACACGACAGCAAAATAACAGGTTAAAACGTTTTTATTCTTGAACAAAAATATATTAAAACAACTATGGAGAACCATTACGCGAATAGTCCGGAGGCGACACCACGCGCCAAGGCCTGTCCCCAGGATGAACCAAGGGATCCGTTCCTGGGGCCGTGGCAAAGAGCAGCCGGCCGCCATCGGCCGGAGAAGGCATGGGCCCGACCCGAGATGTAGTTGTGGTCCCATTCTCTTCCTCTTTCGGCGCCTTGCAGGCCACGAGGGGGGGATGTCTTGCATATGCCTCCGCCCCCCCCCTCTCTTCATTGCCTGGTCCGGCCATAACAAATGTCAGCAAGACGCCGTGGGGTGCACTGGGAGAGAGAGGCGGCGCAGACGATCCTCTTTCGGCGCCTTGCATGCCACGAGGGGGGGATGTCTTGCATATGCCTCCGATCCCCCCTCTCTTCATCGCCTGGTCCGGCCATAACAAATGTCAGCAAGACGCCGTGGGGTGCACTCGGAGGGAGAGGCGGCGCGGACGAGCCTCTCCCGCCTCCCCACGTGGAGGCCCCTCAGCTGCACCCCCAACGCTCCACGCACCCGTCAAAGGACTCGTCCACTCTTGCGGTGCAGCGACGCTCCACGCACCCGTCAAAGGACTCGTCCACTCTTGCGGTGCAGGGACGCTCCATGCACCCGGCAAAGGACTCGTCCACTGTGGCGGTGCAACGATGCTTCGCCCGACAGGCTTGAGTCCATCAGCTCCTGCAACCCAGTGACTGCCGGTGGTTGCAGATCTTTCCTTTCAAAATGCTGCCAACAATATTTTCTGAATGGCGTAGCCACGAGACGTTGGCGCTCTCATGCTGACGCCAGCCTCAGTTTGAATGACCAACAATCCGGGGCGCGGCGCGGAGCGCGTAACGTAAGCATAACAGGTCATATGACTTGTTAATAAAGCTTTTCATTGGTTTAGAAATATTTTTATGAGCATATTTGACTATTTTATTAAAAACACTACACATAACTTGTTTTTCAAGTTATGTTTAATTTTAAATGAAACGGTTTACATTTTCACTTTTTATTTCCAGTACATTTTAAAAATAAATGTTTATAGTTCCATATGCTGAAGCACGTCAGCTTCCCACCCTATGTCATACAATTCTGACAAATCGGCATCCTTATCATGTTCTTCATCATCCTCAGGATTTAATTCATCTAAGGGATCCACTTCCACTGACGTTTCAATGACAAGTTCAACGATAAGATCGAGATCAACGGATTGCTTATTATCACTCATGGTTAATGTTGTCGTTATCTTTAAAGAAAGAGAACAACAATGAGATGTTGCAGAGTAAGAGACAAATCTCAGAGACTATAATAGTAAATTTTTTTAACAAGAGTAACATTTTGCAGCTATTATTTAGCCATGTCCAGCGATGCTGAGGAGGTGAGTCCTATGTCCAAGTTTTCAGTGAACAGGACTCATCTCTTTTTAACCTTGGATAAGCCTCACCAAAACTGTGTCCCCTGCTCATACTTAAATGTAAAGGGGCAGATTTATGTTAACTGGCGCATCCCCAGAGATGCACCAGTTAAAGTGCACCGCTGCTCTGCCACCCATGGTGTGCCGCATTTACAATGTGGAGCACCATTGAGCAAAAACAACACAGATGCGTCACGCACCTGTGCCGCAAAAGCAGCACATTGCAGGAATCACGTCGTAAGCACGATATGTCTACTCCAATGCACAGGAGCAAGCCACACATTGCATGGTGCATCACTCCTTATGCCTGTTTCAAACAGGCGTAAGTATTTGATTCAGGAATGCTATAAAGCTGACTCAGTGAAATCTTCTAAATTTCACTGTGTTAGTTTTACAGGGCTTTCATGCAAATGAATGCCCACCTGCAACAAAACGCCTATATGAAACCTGACGCAGGTTTCATGTGGTGTAGAAAATGAAAATGTATATGTACATAAGCGGCGTTCATTTGTGTTCACCCTCACCACTGTTGGTGTTAAAGCGAAAGTCACGGCACAGTGGCCCCGCCATCTTGCCCCCTTTTAGGCCCCATCACGAACATAGATGGCCCCACTTAGCAAAACGTGATCTTATCGCCTGCCCAACTTCAGATCTGACCTCCCCCCTTTTGCTCTCATGTCCTGTCGGAATGTCCGGCTGTAGATTACAATCACATGTTACATTTGGGAGGGGAAACGACATCAGAGCGACAAATATTAGAAATATACCACACGACAGCAAAATAACAGGTTAAAACGTTTTTATTCTTGAACAAAAATATATTAAAACAACTATTTACATGACAAACGGCCGCAGCAACAAACCCACAATGCATTTCGCTGTCTACTTGACGCCGTCCCTATCCCTCCTTCCCCAAAGTAGCAATGTTGGGCTACTTTTGGGCCGCTTTCTAGTAGGGTTTTTGAGCGTCAGAAAGTCTACAAAAGCCGTCGGCAACGGCCTGGGGTGGAGAACCATTACGTGAATAGTCCGGAGGCGACACCACTCGCCAAGGCCTGTCCCCAGGATGAACCAAGGGATCCGTTCCTGGGGCCGTGGCAAAGAGCGGCCGGCCGCCATCGGCCAGAGAAGGCATGGGCCCTACCCAAGATGTAGTTGTCTTCCCATTCTCTTCTTTTTTCAGCGCCTTGCAGGCCACGAGGGGGGAATGTCTTGTATATGCCTCCGACCCACCCCCTCCCTCTCTTCATCGCCTGGTCCGGCCATAACAAATGTCAGCAAGACGCCGTGGGGTGCACTGGGAGGGAGAGGCGGCGCGGACGAGCCTCTCCCGCCTCCCCAGGTGGAGGCCCCTCAGCTGCACCCCCAATGATCCACGCACCCGGCAAAGGGTTCGTCCACTGTGGCGATATAGGGACGCTCCACGAGCCCAGCAAAGGGTTCGCATACTGTGGCGGTATAGGGACGCTCCACGAGCCCAGCAAAGGACTCGCCCACTGTTGCGGTACAGCGACGCTCCACTCACCCAGCAGGGTCTCGTCCACTGTGGCGGTGCAACGATGCTTCGCCCGACAGGCTTGAGTCCATCTGCTCCTGCAACCCAGTGACTGCCGGTGGTTGGAGATCTCCTAAAAATGGCGGTCGACTTTGCAGGAATGGGCCTGGCGTGAAAAGTTGGCCTGGTCGCCTGTTAACCAGAAAATGGGCCCCTGTCTTTCCTTTCAAAATGCTGCCAACAATATTATATCAGACTCTGCATCGGTACTTACTTATAAATGCAGAAACAACTCAATTAACACAAGGGCTCTTTTCAGAGCCACCTTATATCAAAGCACTCAAACTTCTGATTTATCTCCATTTTCACACTTTTGTAAATAGTTGTGCGCGCCCGAGTGCGCGCACCCCGCAACTTTTTTCGGAAAAAAATAAATATATATATTCGCGTTTAAGGTCCTTACTGCGCACCCTGAGAAAACCTACGCAGCAAAACAATCTCTACCTTCTCCCCTTTCCATGTTCCAACGCTTTGAAATGACAATATATTTACTCGCAGTGACAAAATGGCGGTCAACACTTCCTGATTTCCTTCGAATCGAACGTTAACAGACGTCACGCAGCAAAAACAAATTCCGCGCGCGCGCAGCCGCTTGAGTGCGCGCACCCGTCCGCGCTTATAGATATATAATTGACTTTAACTTTAATTTTCTCAACAACTACTGAACGGATTTACACCATTCCACAAAAAGCGTAATAACTTCAGATCTGACCCCCCCCCCTTTTGCTCTCATGTCCTGTCGGAATGTCCGGCTGTAGATTACAATTACATGTTACATTTGGGAGGGGAAACGACATCAGAGCGACAAATATTAGAAATATACCACACGACAGCAAAATAACAGGTTAAAACGTTTTTATTCTTGAACAAAAATATATTAAAACAACTATTTACATGACAAACGGCCGCAGCAACAAACCCACAATGCATTTCGCCGTCTACTTGACGTCGTCCCTGTCCCTCCTTCCCCAAAGTAGCAATGTTGGGCTACTTTTGGGCTGCTTTCTAGTAGGGTTTTTGAGCGCCAGAAAGTCTACAAAAGCCGTCGGCAACGGCCTGGGGTGGAGAACCATTACGTGAATAGTCCGGAGGCGACACCACTCGCCAAGGCCTGTCCCGAGGATGAACCAAGGGATCCGTTCCTGGGGCCGTGGCAAAGAGCGGCCAGCCGCCATCGGCCAGAGAAGGCATGGGCCCTACCCGAGATGTAGTTGTCTTCCCATTCTCTTCTTTTTTCAGCGCCTTGCAGGCCACGAGGGGGGAATGTCTTGCATATGCCTCCGACCCCCCCCCCCTCTCTTCATCGCCTGGTCCGGCCATAACAAATGTCAGCAAGACGCCGTGGGGTGCACTGGGAGGGAGAGGCGGCGCGGACGAGCCTCTCCCACCTCCCCAGGTGGAGGCCCCTCAGCTGCACCCCCAACGATCCACGCACCCGGCAAAGGGTTTGTCCACTGTGGCGATATAGGGACGCTCAACGAGCCCAGCAAAGGACTCTCCCACTGTTGCGGTACAGCGACGCTCCACTCACCCAGCAGGGTCTCGTCCACTGTGGCGGTGCAACGATGCTTCGCCCGACAGGCTTGAGTCCATCTGATCCTGCAACCCAGTGACTGCCGGTGGTTGCAGATCTCCTAAAAATGGCGGTCGACTTTGCAGGAATGGGCCTGGCGTGAAAAGTTGGCCTGGTCGCCTGTTAACCAGAAAATGGGCCCCTGTCTTTCCTTTCAAAATGCTGCCAACAATATTATATCAGACTCTGCATCGGTACTTACCTTTAAATGCAGAAACAACTCAATTAACACAAGGGCTCTTTTCAGAGCCACCTTATATCAAAGCACTCAAACTTCTGATTTATCTCCATTTTCACACTTTTGTAAATAGTTGTGCGCGCCCGAGTGCGCGCACCCCGCAACTTTTTTCGAAAAAAAAAAATATATATTTTCGCGTTTAAGGTCCTTACTGCACACCCTGAGAAAACCTACGCACCAAAACAATCTCTACCTTCACCCCTTTCCATGTTCCAACGCTTTAAAACGAGAATATATTTACTCGCGCGCACCCCGCAACTTTTTTCGAAAAAAAAAATATATATATTTTCGCGTTTAAGGTCCTTACTGCACACCCTGAGAAAACCTACGCAGCAAAACAATCTCTACCTTCTCCCCTTTCCATGTTCCAACGCTTTGAAATGACAATATATTTACTCGCAGTGACAAAATGGCGGTCAACACTTCCTGATTTCCTTCGAATCGAACGTTAACAGACGTCACACAGCAAAAAAAATTCCGCGCGCGCACCCGTCCGCGCTTATAGATATATAATTGACTTTAACTTTAATTTTCTCAACAACTACTGAACGGATTTACACCATTCCACAAAAAGCGTAATCTGCGAGCCGGACTCTACAGTTTTGCCAAATTTCTTATAAATCCATTCAGCCGTTCGACCTGTAGCCGTGTCTAAACGTCCTATGGAAAATAACATGGAGAAAACACGTTTTGGGACCCCCCTTTTATCTCAGCCCCCACTTCACCAATCCCCCCCAAATTTTCAGGGAAGGAGCGCAGCGGACCGAGCCATCTTCTTTGAGAAATTCGCAAGGATTCATCCACCAGGGCCAAAGTTAATCCAAATAGAATGTTGACGATTTCCTATGGAGACTAGGTCCTAACTATAACTACCTACTGGCGACCGCCAGTAGGTAATATATATATATATATATATATATATATATATATATATATATATATATATATATATATATATATGTCTCACAAACGCCCTTGCGCTCAGGCGGGCACTCCCAATGCCCCTACAGTGTTTTCCTCGAGGCGACACTAGTTCTCGCAGCCTCCAGTGATTGCCATGCCTTGTCCGACGCGTTTCGAGGACCCCGCCTCTTAATCATGGACTGCTTGCAGCAATGAGGAAAGGCTCACCTGTGTTAATAGTTCGTTATTTATTTCCACAGTGGGCGTGGCTCACATTGTTGGCCACTTATGCATTCTGGTACTTGCAGTTGCATTCAGGTGAGTTACAATGTTTCTCCTATAGTAGGCTTCCTTTTTGCTGTACATTAAAAGCAATTAAATAACCTGCAGTAGGTCGGCTGGTAGTTCTGTGTGTCTTGTTTTAGCCATGGGACAAAGTTCCTTCAGAGCGGAGATGGTCTCCTCCCCAGACTTTCACCTTGGAAATGGTGCTCGAGCCTGTTACCGCGGCTCGGGCAGCCGCGTTCAATGTTTGTCTCACAAACGCCCTTGCGCTCAGGCGGGCACTCCCAATGCCCCTACAGTGTTTTCCTCGAGGCGACACTAGTTCTCGCAGCCTCCAGTGATTGCCATGCCTTGTCCGACGCGTTTCGAGGACCCCGCCTCTTAATCATGGACTGCTTGCAGCAATGAGGAAAGGCTCACCTGTGTTAATAGTTCGTTATTTATTTCCACAGTGGGCGTGGCTCACATTGTTGGCCACTTATGCATTCTGGTACTTGCAGTTGCATTCAGGTGAGTTACAATGTTTCTCCTATAGTAGGCTTCCTTTTTGCTGTACATTAAAAGCAATTAAATAACCTGCAGTAGGTCGGCTGGTAGTTCTGTGTGTCTTGTTTTAGCCATGGGACAAAGTTCCTTCAGAGCGGAGATGGTCTCCTCCCCAGACTTTCACCTTGGAAATGGTGCTCGAGCCTGTTACCGCGGCTCGGGCAGCCGCGTTCAATGTTTGTCTCACAAACGCCCTTGCGCTCAGGCGGGCACTCCCAATGCCCCTACAGTGTTTTCCTCGAGGCGACACTAGTTCTCGCAGCCTCCAGTGATTGCCATGCCTTGTCCGACGCGTTTCGAGGACCCCGCCTCTTAATCATGGACTGCTTGCAGCAATGAGGAAAGGCTCACCTGTGTTAATAGTTCGTTATTTATTTCCACAGTGGGCGTGGCTCACATTGTTGGCCACTTATGCATTCTGGTACTTGCAGTTGCATTCAGGTGAGTTACAATGTTTCTCCTATAGTAGGCTTCCTTTTTGCTGTACATTAAAAGCAATTAAATAACCTGCAGTAGGTCGGCTGGTAGTTCTGTGTGTCTTGTTTTAGCCATGGGACAAAGTTCCTTCAGAGCGGAGATGGTCTCCTCCCCAGACTTTCACCTTGGAAATGGTGCTCGAGCCTGTTACCGCGGCTCGGGCAGCCGCGTTCAATGTTTGTCTCACAAACGCCCTTGCGCTCAGGCGGGCACTCCCAATGCCCCTACAGTGTTTTCCTCGAGGCGACACTAGTTCTCGCAGCCTCCAGTGATTGCCATGCCTTGTCCGACGCGTTTCGAGGACCCCGCCTCTTAATCATGGACTGCTTGCAGCAATGAGGAAAGGCTCACCTGTGTTAATAGTTCGTTATTTATTTCCACAGTGGGCGTGGCTCACATTGTTGGCCACTTATGCATTCTGGTACTTGCAGTTGCATTCAGGTGAGTTACAATGTTTCTCCTATAGTAGGCTTCCTTTTTGCTGTACATTAAAAGCAATTAAATAACCTGCAGTAGGTCGGCTGGTAGTTCTGTGTGTCTTGTTTTAGCCATGGGACAAAGTTCCTTCAGAGCGGAGATGGTCTCCTCCCCAGACTTTCACCTTGGAAATGGTGCTCGAGCCTGTTACCGCGGCTCGGGCAGCCGCGTTCAATGTTTGTCTCACAAACGCCCTTGCGCTCAGGCGGGCACTCCCAATGCCCCTACAGTGTTTTCCTCGAGGCGACACTAGTTCTCGCAGCCTCCAGTGATTGCCATGCCTTGTCCGACGCGTTTCGAGGACCCCGCCTCTTAATCATGGACTGCTTGCAGCAATGAGGAAAGGCTCACCTGTGTTAATAGTTCGTTATTTATTTCCACAGTGGGCGTGGCTCACATTGTTGGCCACTTATGCATTCTGGTACTTGCAGTTGCATTCAGGTGAGTTACAATGTTTCTCCTATAGTAGGCTTCCTTTTTGCTGTACATTAAAAGCAATTAAATAACCTGCAGTAGGTCGGCTGGTAGTTCTGTGTGTCTTGTTTTAGCCATGGGACAAAGTTCCTTCAGAGCGGAGATGGTCTCCTCCCCAGACTTTCACCTTGGAAATGGTGCTCGAGCCTGTTACCGCGGCTCGGGCAGCCGCGTTCAATGTTTGTCTCACAAACGCCCTTGCGCTCAGGCGGGCACTCCCAATGCCCCTACAGTGTTTTCCTCGAGGCGACACTAGTTCTCGCAGCCTCCAGTGATTGCCATGCCTTGTCCGACGCGTTTCGAGGACCCCGCCTCTTAATCATGGACTGCTTGCAGCAATGAGGAAAGGCTCACCTGTGTTAATAGTTCGTTATTTATTTCCACAGTGGGCGTGGCTCACATTGTTGGCCACTTATGCATTCTGGTACTTGCAGTTGCATTCAGGTGAGTTACAATGTTTCTCCTATAGTAGGCTTCCTTTTTGCTGTACATTAAAAGCAATTAAATAACCTGCAGTAGGTCGGCTGGTAGTTCTGTGTGTCTTGTTTTAGCCATGGGACAAAGTTCCTTCAGAGCGGAGATGGTCTCCTCCCCAGACTTTCACCTTGGAAATGGTGCTCGAGCCTGTTACCGCGGCTCGGGCAGCCGCGTTCAATGTTTGTCTCACAAACGCCCTTGCGCTCAGGCGGGCACTCCCAATGCCCCTACAGTGTTTTCCTCGAGGCGACACTAGTTCTCGCAGCCTCCAGTGATTGCCATGCCTTGTCCGACGCGTTTCGAGGACCCCGCCTCTTAATCATGGACTGCTTGCAGCAATGAGGAAAGGCTCACCTGTGTTAATAGTTCGTTATTTATTTCCACAGTGGGCGTGGCTCACATTGTTGGCCACTTATGCATTCTGGTACTTGCAGTTGCATTCAGGTGAGTTACAATGTTTCTCCTATAGTAGGCTTCCTTTTTGCTGTACATTAAAAGCAATTAAATAACCTGCAGTAGGTCGGCTGGTAGTTCTGTGTGTCTTGTTTTAGCCATGGGACAAAGTTCCTTCAGAGCGGAGATGGTCTCCTCCCCAGACTTTCACCTTGGAAATGGTGCTCGAGCCTGTTACCGCGGCTCGGGCAGCCGCGTTCAATGTTTGTCTCACAAACGCCCTTGCGCTCAGGCGGGCACTCCCAATGCCCCTACAGTGTTTTCCTCGAGGCGACACTAGTTCTCGCAGCCTCCAGTGATTGCCATGCCTTGTCCGACGCGTTTCGAGGACCCCGCCTCTTAATCATGGACTGCTTGCAGCAATGAGGAAAGGCTCACCTGTGTTAATAGTTCGTTATTTATTTCCACAGTGGGCGTGGCTCACATTGTTGGCCACTTATGCATTCTGGTACTTGCAGTTGCATTCAGGTGAGTTACAATGTTTCTCCTATAGTAGGCTTCCTTTTTGCTGTACATTAAAAGCAATTAAATAACCTGCAGTAGGTCGGCTGGTAGTTCTGTGTGTCTTGTTTTAGCCATGGGACAAAGTTCCTTCAGAGCGGAGATGGTCTCCTCCCCAGACTTTCACCTTGGAAATGGTGCTCGAGCCTGTTACCGCGGCTCGGGCAGCCGCGTTCAATGTTTGTCTCACAAACGCCCTTGCGCTCAGGCGGGCACTCCCAATGCCCCTACAGTGTTTTCCTCGAGGCGACACTAGTTCTCGCAGCCTCCAGTGATTGCCATGCCTTGTCCGACGCGTTTCGAGGACCCCGCCTCTTAATCATGGACTGCTTGCAGCAATGAGGAAAGGCTCACCTGTGTTAATAGTTCGTTATTTATTTCCACAGTGGGCGTGGCTCACATTGTTGGCCACTTATGCATTCTGGTACTTGCAGTTGCATTCAGGTGAGTTACAATGTTTCTCCTATAGTAGGCTTCCTTTTTGCTGTACATTAAAAGCAATTAAATAACCTGCAGTAGGTCGGCTGGTAGTTCTGTGTGTCTTGTTTTAGCCATGGGACAAAGTTCCTTCAGAGCGGAGATGGTCTCCTCCCCAGACTTTCACCTTGGAAATGGTGCTCGAGCCTGTTACCGCGGCTCGGGCAGCCGCGTTCAATGTTTGTCTCACAAACGCCCTTGCGCTCAGGCGGGCACTCCCAATGCCCCTACAGTGTTTTCCTCGAGGCGACACTAGTTCTCGCAGCCTCCATGGCAATCACCGCTTGGCTAAAACAAGACACACAGAACTACCAGCCGACCTACTGCAGGTTATTTAATTGCTTTTAATGTACAGCAAAAAGGAAGCCTACTATAGGAGAAACATTGTAACTCACCTGAATGCAACTGCAAGTACCAGAATGCATAAGTGGCCAACAATGTGAGCCACGCCCACTGTGGAAATAAATAACGAACTATTAACACAGGTGAGCCTTTCCTCATTGCTGCAAGCAGTCCATGATTAAGAGGCGGGGTCCTCGAAACGCGTCGGACAAGGCATGGCAATCACTGGAGGCTGCGAGAACTAGTGTCGCCTCGAGGAAAACACTGTAGGGGCATTGGGAGTGCCCGCCTGAGCGCAAGGGCGTTTGTGAGACAAACATTGAACGCGGCTGCCCGAGCCGCGGTAACAGGCTCGAGCACCATTTCCAAGGTGAAAGTCTGGGGAGGAGACCATCTCCGCTCTGAAGGAACTTTGTCCCATGGCTAAAACAAGACACACAGAACTACCAGCCGACCTACTGCAGGTTATTTAATTGCTTTTAATGTACAGCAAAAAGGAAGCCTACTATAGGAGAAACATTGTAACTCACCTGAATGCAACTGCAAGTACCAGAATGCATAAGTGGCCAACAATGTGAGCCACGCCCACTGTGGAAATAAATAACGAACTATTAACACAGGTGAGCCTTTCCTCATTGCTGCAAGCAGTCCATGATTAAGAGGCGGGGTCCTCGAAACGCGTCGGACAAGGCATGGCAATCACTGGAGGCTGCGAGAACTAGTGTCGCCTCGAGGAAAACACTGTAGGGGCATTGGGAGTGCCCGCCTGAGCGCAAGGGCGTTTGTGAGACAAACATTGAACGCGGCTGCCCGAGCCGCGGTAACAGGCTCGAGCACCATTTCCAAGGTGAAAGTCTGGGGAGGAGACCATCTCCGCTCTGAAGGAACTTTGTCCCATGGCTAAAACAAGACACACAGAACTACCAGCCGACCTACTGCAGGTTATTTAATTGCTTTTAATGTACAGCAAAAAGGAAGCCTACTATAGGAGAAACATTGTAACTCACCTGAATGCAACTGCAAGTACCAGAATGCATAAGTGGCCAACAATGTGAGCCACGCCCACTGTGGAAATAAATAACGAACTATTAACACAGGTGAGCCTTTCCTCATTGCTGCAAGCAGTCCATGATTAAGAGGCGGGGTCCTCGAAACGCGTCGGACAAGGCATGGCAATCACTGGAGGCTGCGAGAACTAGTGTCGCCTCGAGGAAAACACTGTAGGGGCATTGGGAGTGCCCGCCTGAGCGCAAGGGCGTTTGTGAGACAAACATTGAACGCGGCTGCCCGAGCCGCGGTAACAGGCTCGAGCACCATTTCCAAGGTGAAAGTCTGGGGAGGAGACCATCTCCGCTCTGAAGGAACTTTGTCCCATGGCTAAAACAAGACACACAGAACTACCAGCCGACCTACTGCAGGTTATTTAATTGCTTTTAATGTACAGCAAAAAGGAAGCCTACTATAGGAGAAACATTGTAACTCACCTGAATGCAACTGCAAGTACCAGAATGCATAAGTGGCCAACAATGTGAGCCACGCCCACTGTGGAAATAAATAACGAACTATTAACACAGGTGAGCCTTTCCTCATTGCTGCAAGCAGTCCATGATTAAGAGGCGGGGTCCTCGAAACGCGTCGGACAAGGCATGGCAATCACTGGAGGCTGCGAGAACTAGTGTCGCCTCGAGGAAAACACTGTAGGGGCATTGGGAGTGCCCGCCTGAGCGCAAGGGCGTTTGTGAGACAAACATTGAACGCGGCTGCCCGAGCCGCGGTAACAGGCTCGAGCACCATTTCCAAGGTGAAAGTCTGGGGAGGAGACCATCTCCGCTCTGAAGGAACTTTGTCCCATGGCTAAAACAAGACACACAGAACTACCAGCCGACCTACTGCAGGTTATTTAATTGCTTTTAATGTACAGCAAAAAGGAAGCCTACTATAGGAGAAACATTGTAACTCACCTGAATGCAACTGCAAGTACCAGAATGCATAAGTGGCCAACAATGTGAGCCACGCCCACTGTGGAAATAAATAACGAACTATTAACACAGGTGAGCCTTTCCTCATTGCTGCAAGCAGTCCATGATTAAGAGGCGGGGTCCTCGAAACGCGTCGGACAAGGCATGGCAATCACTGGAGGCTGCGAGAACTAGTGTCGCCTCGAGGAAAACACTGTAGGGGCATTGGGAGTGCCCGCCTGAGCGCAAGGGCGTTTGTGAGACAAACATTGAACGCGGCTGCCCGAGCCGCGGTAACAGGCTCGAGCACCATTTCCAAGGTGAAAGTCTGGGGAGGAGACCATCTCCGCTCTGAAGGAACTTTGTCCCATGGCTAAAACAAGACACACAGAACTACCAGCCGACCTACTGCAGGTTATTTAATTGCTTTTAATGTACAGCAAAAAGGAAGCCTACTATAGGAGAAACATTGTAACTCACCTGAATGCAACTGCAAGTACCAGAATGCATAAGTGGCCAACAATGTGAGCCACGCCCACTGTGGAAATAAATAACGAACTATTAACACAGGTGAGCCTTTCCTCATTGCTGCAAGCAGTCCATGATTAAGAGGCGGGGTCCTCGAAACGCGTCGGACAAGGCATGGCAATCACTGGAGGCTGCGAGAACTAGTGTCGCCTCGAGGAAAACACTGTAGGGGCATTGGGAGTGCCCGCCTGAGCGCAAGGGCGTTTGTGAGACAAACATTGAACGCGGCTGCCCGAGCCGCGGTAACAGGCTCGAGCACCATTTCCAAGGTGAAAGTCTGGGGAGGAGACCATCTCCGCTCTGAAGGAACTTTGTCCCATGGCTAAAACAAGACACACAGAACTACCAGCCGACCTACTGCAGGTTATTTAATTGCTTTTAATGTACAGCAAAAAGGAAGCCTACTATAGGAGAAACATTGTAACTCACCTGAATGCAACTGCAAGTACCAGAATGCATAAGTGGCCAACAATGTGAGCCACGCCCACTGTGGAAATAAATAACGAACTATTAACACAGGTGAGCCTTTCCTCATTGCTGCAAGCAGTCCATGATTAAGAGGCGGGGTCCTCGAAACGCGTCGGACAAGGCATGGCAATCACTGGAGGCTGCGAGAACTAGTGTCGCCTCGAGGAAAACACTGTAGGGGCATTGGGAGTGCCCACCTGAGCGCAAGGGCGTTTGTGAGACAAACATTGAACGCGGCTGCCCGAGCCGCGGTAACAGGCTCGAGCACCATTTCCAAGGTGAAAGTCTGGGGAGGAGACCATCTCCGCTCTGAAGGAACTTTGTCCCATGGCTAAAACAAGACACACAGAACTACCAGCCGACCTACTGCAGGTTATTTAATTGCTTTTAATGTACAGCAAAAAGGAAGCCTACTATAGGAGAAACATTGTAACTCACCTGAATGCAACTGCAAGTACCAGAATGCATAAGTGGCCAACAATGTGAGCCACGCCCACTGTGGAAATAAATAACGAACTATTAACACAGGTGAGCCTTTCCTCATTGCTGCAAGCAGTCCATGATTAAGAGGCGGGGTCCTCGAAACGCGTCGGACAAGGCATGGCAATCACTGGAGGCTGCGAGAACTAGTGTCGCCTCGAGGAAAACACTGTAGGGGCATTGGGAGTGCCCGCCTGAGCGCAAGGGCGTTTGTGAGACATATATATATATATGTGTATGTGGATTCTCTCTGAGGATCCAACAGTCCCCATACTGCAAAGTGATTGGCTACCAACACTTCAACCAGAAAGTGTTGGTATCCATCTTGGGACTCTCGGAAAAAAATATTTAAAAAAGGAAAAGGGGGCAGGGTAGGAGTACCCTGACCCCTTGACCTTCTCGTGGGGCTCCTCTGGGACCTGGAAGTCCTAAATGGCATTTTGAAAAAAAACTGTTGGCAGGAGTTACGTAGGATTAGCGACTTCTTCCGAAAAATAAAAAAGAATGAATCACGGGCTTCAGCACATCATTTATAATTAGCCCCTGGGTGGGCCAAATCCCGGAGGCTAGTTCCGCTTTAAAAAAGGAGGGGGTGCCCGGAGCCTCCCCTCCTTGGTCTTAAAGAATCTCTGGGTACCGTGACCTCCCCGGGGCAGTAATTAACATAGGTGGGATCCCCATCTGGCTCCCCCACTGCCCGGGGACAGCCAACTCCTCGGGCCACAAAGTCCCTCCACTGCCCTGGGGACCACCACCTCCCCGGTGCACTCTTGAATAACTGGAAAGCAGGGGGGCATGCATGCCACAGCCCCAGGGACCAACACCTTCCCGGGCCAAAACTAAGAACTCCAGCCCTGAGCACCACCACCTCTCTGTGGCAAAACAACACAAAGGTGGAGGTCCTTTGGCTATGAAAACCTTGGTTCAGGCACTAATCATCAGCAGATTAGACTATGACAATTCATTACTAGGCTCTACAAATGAGACTATCCAAACTAAAAATTGTTCAAACAACAGCTGCTTGCCTCATTAGCAATCTCTCTTCCAGTGCCACCTCCATACCTCTCCTGAGATCCTTATGTTGGTTGCCTGTAAGGAATTTGTTTTATTTTTGTTTAAATCTGTTGCCATATTCAAAATGCATTCATGGGGAGTGGCCCAAGTTACCTAAATAAGAAAGCTTAAGGACTACTGTCCAGTCAGTTTAATGAGCTCTTGAGTCCTGCATATTAGAAGTTCAAGAGTGGAGGGAAGGGCTTTTTCATCTCTGCTCCCCCACTACTGGAATGAACTGCCATATCACATACAAATGTGCACTGACCATAGAACATTCAGAAAACTGCTTAAGACAGTGCTGTTGTAACTTAATGTTCTTTCTGTCTTTTTTCATGCTTATGATTCACCTCAGCACTGAGAGATCCCTCCCAGGGTGATTTCTGTAAAATATCAAATTAAACTAACATTACAAAACATTTCAAAATCTACATATGGTCTATAGTCATTTGGTACTAGTGATTCAGTGTATGTGTGAACATTCCCTTTGTTGGCATTTGTTGCTGGGAATGTGAGTCATGAATAGAATACCTCTGTTCTTTATGCTCTATGGGCCTCTACCATGAACTAAAAGGTATAGTAACATGTCTGTTAATGTATGTATGCAATATAGGAGCAAAGCCACTTGTGCTGGATTAGCCATATGAAAATCTGGAATTCAGAAAGGTACCTCTGTGGGGTGATCTTTTTAAAGATTCAAGCTTAAACAACCCACAGCTAGAAGTAGGGTTTCCTTACTTTGCTGAGGAGGATTTTTTCCCTAGCACCAATGATGTCTCCATTTACTTTGTGATTTGGGGCTTTGGGAACACAAAGGAAAAGCTACTTGGGAGACCCACTAAATAAGTACCTAAGCTAGAACATTTGTAGAATCATTTTGTATGGTTCCTACTATATTAGTGAAACTGTGCGTTTGGACACCAGAAATGTTAAAACTGTGTGAGACTGACTTCATGCATACCATTAGGATTTGTTGGCTTTAGTCCTGGCTAGCTCACAGTGTCCCTTCTGGGCTTCTAAAACATACAAAGTACAGGAGTGTATGCGCAACCCCAGAAAATTACAACTCTGACTCCGCAAGGAAATTCTGGAAACAGATCGGTCCATTTCGTTAGTAGCTCATGCATGCCCAAAAGCAGAAATAAGAAATACTCAAATTGTCATATTAATATTTAATTAAACATTCTCATTCTTTTGTAGAAAATGTATGCTGCAATGATTATTTAGAAGGAAACAGAACAGAGTAATCAGCATTAAAAGAATGGTAACGAAGATGAACAATTCAACCATTGTGCTGTTACATTGATGACAAGCAGACATGTATACTGATATCTATAGCCCTACCTAGTGCTTTCTGACCTAGCGGGCTTATGAGGTGAAAATCTGCATGAATACCCTAGGTGATATAAATCCCGAGTTACCTGTGGATATATTTCATCTGGGAGCCCGTTCTTATGCAGAGCAAGTCATTGCCCTTTTCAGGAAGGTAAACAGGATTCAGCTGGGCTGGAATTCTGGCATGGGGCAACCTCGACAGTGACAGCAAAATGCTCCTCTGTCTAAAGAAAGGATTGGTGTCATTTATATAATAACCTTCACCCATGTTTCTATACCGGTACCCCAGTCAGACCATCAATATTGATTCTACCCTTGGAGGACAGTCGCCGATCAGACAACAACAAACATCAACATTCTGCACAGTGAACGTAAGCCTCATGCAGAATGTTCAAGGCCATGATAAAATGCCTACCACGAAGTGTAAATATAAGCTAATCCATTTCAGAGATATTATTGTATATGTGTGCACCTACCTACAAATGTGTGTCAAGAGTTATCATTTACAAAATATGTCAACTTTAAACGTGAGCATGTATAATGGTGGTGTACCACGCTTGAGGCCTATATACCCATGTAACAAACTAGTTTGAGTGAGTGCAGGCATGAATAGAGCAGTTAGTATTTCATTTGGCCTAGAATGCACAGGCCATGTGGTTGTCTTCTCCCTTTCAAAATTCCAAGCTATGGATGACCACAATATACTGTATGGTTCCACTGTTATGCCAGAACAAACTATATACAGTCAGTGGGTACCAACATGCCATGAATGCTCACAATGTGCCATAAATTACCACCATTATGCCAGAGCCTGCCTTATACTACAGGTCTCAAAGTAAAACTTGTGACAGGTCTGACTTGCAAGGCTTTCTCCACTGCAGCCCAAAAATGTCTAATTCTCAGTCTACTCTGAATATTGACTTTGATAATGCTTTGCTTCTTTTTCTTGTATTTTTGCCTTAACATTTAAAACATCCATTTATGTGATGGCAGGGCTTAGCCAAATGTCTGACTTTCAGAAGATAAAAAAATAATGAGTTCCTAGGTTAGGGCGGAGGTATAGTAGACAATTAACAAAGAACATAGCATCCAGAGCAAAATGGAAACAACGAAAAGCCCTAAAGAAAAAAATAATCCCACAGCAAAAGAAGAAAAAGTCAAAGAAGGGGGAAGAAAAGCAGAAGAAATACTGTTGATTTTAAATAATTTCCAGAATAATTTGTGTTTAAAAGAAATAAAAGAGAAAATATATTGCATCATCAACATAACCATCAATCAATGAAGGACTAGAAAAAAATGTTTATGTAATAAAAGGGGAGATGGCATTGCGCAACAGGGTACAATAATACGTACACTTATATAACAGGAGATTCATATTATCTTCAAACGTCATGTCACCACAAGCAGCATTCTCTCCTCACAGGATGCCACTTTAATTGTCCTCATCTGGAATGTTTCCACGTTTTTTATATGGAGTTGGCCTTTAGAGTTTTGCCGGTCATGTGGATGTGTGTCCTGTGCCGGCATGCTATAATGAGGGTAGGCCTGCCAGTTGCTGCAACCACGTCTTCTAAGTTTTTAAAAATATATTCTTTACCTTTTAACAATCTGGCTATGATGAAGTTGTTTTGTGTTATTTATTAGTCTTTTAGATTTTTCCTAGATTTGACATCCCCTGTCCTCGACGGGTGGCCTCATATGCAGTAATTCATCCCTTCCCTTTTTCAGGTAGCCTTATTAATGAGTCTGTCTCCCAGACTGTTAATTTGGGATCTTTAAGTAATGTTCCTAATTGTCCTTCAACTTTGGATTTTCTGTAGGTGAAGCTGAAATTCTCTTGGCTGTGAAATGTATATTCTTATCTCAACCAACCTTGGTGCTTTTTTAAATGAGGTTTTCTGGTAAACCCTGTCAGTATTTTGATTATTTTCTTTTCTTATAGTTTTCCTTTGCTCACTTTTGGAGATTAGTGTCTTTTTTCCCTCATTACATTATAGGTTGTTTTTATTTAAATGCCTTATTGACAACTGACCCTGATGATGATACTGGTTAAGTTTACCATGGGGGTTGAAACATCAACTTTATAGTGTAATATGGACTGCCTAAATTGATTGCATCACAGTTCTCCAGATTTGAAGAATTTCAGCTGATTGTATTTTGTTCATACTCTGTGGTTTTCACTTGCAACCTATTTTTACGATTAATTCCATTTTCTGTATTATTTTATTGAATTTTTGTTTCACTGATTATTCACTGCATCGTCTCACTATTTACACTGTGCTGTTTGGAAATTCATTGTAATTGTGATGTAAAAGCCAATTGTTTTTTTACAATTTTGTGATGGTGCTATAAATCTCTATTTCTCATTTACTCTATGGATAGTGCACATTTACTTCATTTCAAAAAGTCACATTTCCTAGATCTGGGCTTAGCATATTCCATTTTGATTCGTTCTTTTTTAATGGTTCCAGCTCCCCGAGGTACCCTATTATTTGATATATATCTACACTACTGTGGTTCTGAGGGTTATAGGGTTGACCCGTTTATTGTCACATATTAGCTTTCAGAAAATGCTCTGGATCACCCTGGCAATTGCCTGCTTTTCCAATAGTCCTAGGCAAGTGGAGCATGGATAGCCAGGCATTCAGAAATCACTGATAGTGAGGGGTGGTGCTGAGGAGAGACGTCTGCACTCGGATCCCAAGATAACTGTGGACGGCGCTGCTGACCCATGCAGCCAGCATGTGGGGCCTGAAGCACCACTGCACAATTTTGGTGCGTGTCACTCCAACACACATACTGAAAACATGGAGGGACCCACAGGAAAGGTATGCCTTTGTCAAATTGCCATCACCAAATTGCAACACTAGTAGTAGGCTCTTTCTTTGCCTCTTACAGCACAAAATCACAATTATTCACCACTATTTTGAGTATATTCACTGAAATTGGCTGTGTGAAAACAGTTGTTGAAAGTGACTGGATCATACCACTTAGATAGTAGTTGTCTTATAGAAAGAAAATAAAGCCAAAGACAGAGCCATCCTTCACAACATCATAGAAGAGCAACCATATATCGAGACATAAGGCAGCTTATGATACCTACTTGAAGAATGTGGTAAACTGCGAGTGTTTTGCAGCCGCAAATGCGACCGCAAAAGAATAATACATAGCATGTTGACTTGCTATTAGGAAGGGACACCTCTGCTTAATAGCGAGAGTCGCAAATGCTATTTTGCGAGTCAGTGTCAAAATAGCATTTGTAGATGCTATCACCCTTTTTGTGGCTGCAAAACGGGAGGATATCCCGTTTGTGGCTGCAAAAAAGGGTTGTATATCTGGCTCCAAATGCTCCTATCCAGTATTGTGTGGAAGGTCAGGGATGACCCAGATGTCGTAGTGGGTTTGTCTCTGGAGGCTGCAAAGGCATTCAACTGTGTGTAATGTAGACTATTTTTTTAGAATGCTGAAGAGAACTGGCATCGGTTAGAATTTAGTAACCATTTTAGGTGGACATACAAACACAAATGGTCTGCTGGGGATTGCCGCCGCCTGGGACTAGAAGGACGTGAGAAGATCACTTTAGGCTGCTCCTTCTGAAGCTGGAGCACGCCTTCTTCGCCCTGGCCCTGCACAGTGAGTTCCCTGCTTTACCCCAACAGAAGCATGGCAAAGAGATGGAGTCACCCGCAGAACCGACTCAAATTGGTGATGCCTGGCCCTAAGATGGCCACCGCCCGGCACTTGAATGAACTAATGAAGATCACCTCAGGCGGCTCCTTCTGAAGCCGGAACGTGCATACACCTCCCCTGTTCACATCTAACACACCGTGAGGTCATACCAAGGACTCCCAATCAGGCACGATCCGCCCCCCACATCTCCCGTCCTGATGACAATTAAGGGCAGCCCTCCGAAGATCTACGGACCTTTCAATGAAGATCAACAAAAACCAACATGGATCACCCTCCGCTCTGCTCCAACGATGCTAGTGACTTCGAGTTTACTCTAAGGTGCCAGACCAGCTCCTAGCCCCCTACCGCAATTTACCTTTTACCTATATCCGCTGCGTACCCTCCCTCCTCCTGCCCCTAGCTCCCGCAGCAACCACCCCTTAACATAGTACACTCTGTGTCACCCTCTACTTGCTCCACGTCGCTTTCTCCCCCCCTCAGCTACCTCCACTTTACTATAGTCCACTCTATGCCCTCGTAACCATAGCTCCCACCAATAGGGTAGAACCCAAAGTGCCCACCTATCATTCATCGTGGCCAGTCACCCACAGTTGATACTCCCAGTCCAAGGGAGTGTTGCCCCCTGCAATAACCCGTCCCATCCCACCCACACAATACGCGAAAATGCCACCAAGCACACCTGCCGCCGCCGAACCGCCCATATCGATCCACATGAGGCCACACGGCGCAAATACCTTCGCTATTGTCTTCCCCCCTAATCTCTCACCTAAAGTGAGAAGAAATCACAAACATAATCTAATCAGACAACACCCAGAAATGCTTTTTGTAGACATGTACCACTGCTCCTCCTAAGGGCAGGTGAAGATGGATTTCATCTTCCACACTGATAAACCTGATAGCTGGAACACCACTCTAAGAATGCAACTACACATATCAAAAACGACGACCACTTCACATAGCTGCAAACTGACGACCTCTCTTCCTAATCAGGCAACAAGAAAAGGTAATACATCAGTGACCATCTACGCAAATGGCACAGTTCTGATACAGGCCAACAACAAGAACTTGGAGGCCTTCGACTACCTCTTCCCTACTCTTTGCGCCTCTCATCTACACACTCTTCGGCCCGTATCAACCCAGCCCCCCTCCCTGATCACCCGACCCCTCCAGGAGAAGCAATTACCTACCTCCACTCCCACATTGAGACCCCCCAAATCCCCCTCTATAATCTCCTCCCACTCCTCTGTCCCCACGAATCGAGACAAGGAAGATCACTCCCCACAGCACCCTCAACCTGATCCTCCTCTACATTACCCCATCATCCCTGGGGTCCAGTCGACTGACCCCCTTCTCTCACCCGAAGAAGAGCAACCCTCTTCGGCCCCTCAATCACATCCTCCTCAACAGCACAACAGTATCCCTCGGGCTCGGTCTACTGACCATCCCATCACTCCTCTAGAAGCATTGGGGAAGAACCCTCGACAAATCCCCCTACCAAGGGTCCCGGACAGAGACAGCCTGGGGGTCCCCTCCAGCATTAGACCTCAGAAGACGACCCTGCCCCTCACCCCATGAGTTCTCCCAACCCAAAACTGCACGCCACCTGCCCCGAAAGTCTTGGCTCACCGGCTAGATCTACTAGAAAACCAACTAGAAATTATACACAGAGGCCTCGAGGAAATCCTTTCCAACCTAGACAAGGCAAGAAAGCCCCAACATCCATAATCAATGCCCTCCTATCCGCTGAGCCTACTTCACTAAAATGCCAACTTGTGACCGCTCCCGCATGCAGAAACAGACTTCTGAAGCCCACTAAAACCGACACGATGATCCCTCCTCAATCTCTCACAGAAACCAAAGCACACACACCCAGAGCTCAGAACCACACTAACAAGGATGTGGAGACACAAATACAAAAATCATCCAGAACGAAAGCAGCCATGTCCGCCAAAGAAGCTTTGGACCTAGCCTCCACCTATGACTCCTCTTTTCTAATGCCCTCTAACTCCAATATCCAAGTGATCACGGGCTTCGGAACAGACCTCCCTCCCGCGAAAACTGTTAGACCCCTGCCCTTCCTCACCTCCATACCAAGGACCCCATTAGAAAAACATCTGAACAAAAATAATCCAGCGACCAACTGCATGTTCATTAACTGTAGATCCGCCCCCAAACATACACCGGAATTAGCTGAAACAATCCTATCCCAGAACCTTGACATTGCGTTCATCATGGAGACATGGCTAAAGGAAACCTCCCCACCCTGTCTAGACATGCTGGTACCCCCAGGTTTCACCATCATCAACAAAGACAGAAAAGGCCAACGCGGGGGGTGTAGCCATCATACATAAAGATGACATTGACATCGCTGTAACAGACTCATGCAAATACAGCTCTTTTGAATGTCTATCTGTCTCCATCAAGACTAAGGATAACCGCCCTTTAGTTGTTAACCTTCTCTATCAATCAATCAATAAAGACTTTATTTCGTTTTTTTGCGCAAACCATAAAAGTACATATACATAAATAAACAATTTAAAAACACATTAATTGTAAACACATATCAGATAAAGTACCAGAAGTGCAAAAGTACGGTATCATCTTTACAATGGGGAGAAAAGGACTGATACATTCATCACAAAAAAAAAGAAAAAGAAACCATTACTTGTCCATACAATTTGTCAACCTAACAGTCAATTTTAAAAATTCAGTAATATGGAGAACACTGTCATTGTGCAAAAGTTGTAAATACATTAAAGCCGGTCTGCTCTGAGTAAAATTAAGTTTTTTTAAAAGAGTTACCAGAAAGCGCTTGCGTGGGTATTCATAAATTCTACATAAACATATAAAATGCAGCATATCCTGCGGAGACTTTCCGTTGCAGCCGCAGGGTGCTGCCAGTTTATTAAAAACATCAGTTTTTGGCCTAATCAGCAGATTATGAAAGAGATTTAACCTAAACCTTGTTAACAGGAACTTTTCATGAGAGGTCAGTGAGCCCAACAGGTACGGCTCTGCAGTTTCACATGTTTTCAGCATGACAGATTTTCTCACACTTTGTTTCTGGAGCTCCACTTCTTCCCTCTGGGTCTTCCAATCCAAAAGGAAGTCCTGTTTAATTACCTCCAGATCCCCCTTTACAATCTGACTTGGGTGTTCACACAGTTCCAAACGACCAAGCCTAGCAAAGCTAGATTTCACATATTTTATCCAAGGGGAGTCCATTGCCTTATCCTGGATCATATAGTCCCTCACATTCTTTGTGTACTGCAAGATTGGGCGTACCTGTGGGGACGCACAGGATACGCTTCAAGAAAAAGTTTTCAGCAATCTGTAGCTGCTCACCGGCAACATACCCCCAAATTTCACTGCCATATGTAGCAGTTGCCACCGATTTTGCATTATAAAGTGTCAACATGGCACTGGTGGGTTTTTCCCCAGTTTTGATGCAAAATTAAAAATGGAGGCATTAACCCTGACCAATTCCCCCTTCTTTTTTACAAGAAGAGGACCCCAGTTGAGTTTAGAATCAAAAAGGACCCCAAGATACGAGAATGTTTTTGATATGGGGATTACTACATCATCAATTTTAAATAGAAAGTTCCTTCTTGGTTGTTGGCAAACTTGCATGACAAAAGATTTCGAATTATTGACCATAAGGTCTCTGTCTGTCATGAACAGTTTAAATGCATTTAATAATGCTTGCAGACTCCTCTCAGTTCTAGAAATTAAAACCGCATCATCTGCGTATAAAAGTACAGGAATTCCCCGCCTGCGGACTCTAGGGCAATCAGCCGGTACGTTCTGCAACACACTATCTAGTTCATTGATGTAAAAATTAAAAAGGAAGGGGGCCAAGATGCAGCCTTGGCAAACTCCATTTCTGATGTCAAAATTATTTGTTGTGCTCAGATTTTGGGAATATCTCACATTAGCTCTAGTGTTACTATGTAAATCAACAAGAAAATTGACAATTCCACTATCTACACCCTTGACCCTCATGGAATGCCAGAGCTTTCCCCTGTTTACACAGTCGAAAGCTGAGGACAAGTCCATGAAGGCGAGGTGGATGGTGCCCCTTTGAGCCACAGTGTATTTGCTTAATATTAGAAAAAGGTTAAGACACTGCGTTACTGTTGAACGGCCACTGCAAAAACCATACTGCGAGATGGACATAATATTATTTACCAGCGCCCAATCAGAAAGTCTCTGTAATAAGATTCTTCCTACAATTTTAACCATGGAGTCTATTAATGAAATAGGCCTATAACAGTGTGGGCTGCCTTTGTTCCCCTTCTTAAAGACCGGGACAATCGTAGAGACACCTCATGATTGTGGACAGCCATATTTCACCGCAGCAATAAAAACAGACTCTAATATGGGTGCCCAGAAACTTGGTTCAGACTTGAATAAGTCTGGAGGGATCCCATCGGGACCGGGCACTTTCCCAGCTGTTAGTCCCTCAATACCCTCAATGACCTCCCCTCTAAAACTAATCATTTGTCCATTATTGCAGGGGCAGGGTTGGGCATGTCATCCTTCAAGCAGCAATATAATTGCTTAAAGTGTACTTCCCACTCCTCCTTTGATATGGAGCATTCCAGACCGTCACCCGGTACCTGGACCAGGAAAGGTTTCTTCATTACCGCCCAGAATCGGGAGCTACACCGCAAAGTAGTAGGATCAAGAATCTCTCTCCATGCCTCCTCTCCTAGGAATTCCTAATGTTTAGCAATGGTAGATTTGTAATCTTTACGGCACAATTGAACTGTCGCCTTCATTCTAGGTCTGGCTGCTAGTGCCAACCTTAGATTTCTAGCTGCTTTAGAGCAATCTCGGTTGAACCACTTTGGTCCCACAGTCTCTAAGTTCTTTGCTGGAACCGACAACAGCTGTGTCACCTTGTCCGATAAACTTTGGAAGGCTTTAAGAACCTTCCTCGGCTGTGTCCCTTCTTGCATGCAAACCATGATTTCATCTGCGCAAATGGCTTTAATGTCTTTATACAACAAGTCTGGGGTGATCTTAGACCATATGAGACGACGTCTCCCATCAGTTGTGCACACCGTACCGGAAATAAGATTTCGGCCTACATTAGGTATCCAGGGACCCCTCAAATGAACAGTGAGCGGATTGTGATCACTGAATTCACTGTCTTCGATAGCGAAAGAATCCACATAGAACTGCTTTGAGGATGTTAATAATACATAATAAATAAAAGTTCCCCTTCCATGCCCCTTGAAAGTCGGGATCTCAAAGCAGTTGGTAGGATCCATCAGTGCCATGGTCAGCGATAGATCCAAATCATTCAATAGGTCATTAAACAGTTCCCCCTCTGTCGTGTGTTCCAAATGCACACCCTCGGAACGTGAACAATGCAAATCCGAGATACTTTTCAGAAGGGGATCACCACAAGGGTGAACATTAAAATCACCCATGATCATAAGATTATGGATGCAATCCCTCAATGAATTACTAATGAAATCATTCATTGCTGATATCTGACTGATAACTGAGCATGAGTTGACAGCATTATAAAAATAGACCATACCAGCCGTACAGTTTTCTCCTGTTAAAATTAAACCAATAATACCAGAATTGCTTGTTAGGACTCTACGAATTTTACAAGATAACGCAACAGAAATGAACGTAACCATTCCCCCCTTTGGTCTTCCCCTAGTTGTTGCTATTGCAGGGACATAAAATGCCTTGTACCCTTCAAGAAAATAGTCACATTCAACTGACCAAGTCTCCTGCAGACAGATAATCTGAAACTGCTTGATATACCTGGTCCAATTGCAATCCTCCATCTTAGCACCCAGTCCAGCAATGTTCCAGGAAATTACATTGTTTCCACTCAGTTTTACTAGTGTGATTTCCGTATGTCCCACTTCAGCCAATGTCTCTATTTCCTGTCCCTCAGATTCTTCGCGTCAATCACACGCCTCCAGGCCTGAGAGTAAATCTAATCTATTCTGCGTTACAACATTGTACCCATTCATACAATGGTAGATATGCTGCTTCGGGAACCAGAGGTTGAATTGGAATAAATGGTCTAATTGTCCTAGGATTAGGAGGGGCTTTAATTAAATAGGTATAAAAGTAACCAAGTGGGCGTACACATACACTGTTCACATTGTAAACTAAGGAGGCTGCTCTTAATAAAACTGTTGCCACGTGTTGGGGATGTTTAAAGTTGACAATAATACAATCCCCACTAGATGTTTTCCTAGACGGGCCAATCCAGTTCACCCTTCTTGTTGACAAAATTTGACCAGAGTATGTGATTGGAAAACCACGTTTGTTATTCAACCATGATACCATTTTGTTTTTCAATGATTCATGGGATTCCTCATGAGGCTGAGCAGATTCACATTCAATGGGTGGAACATTTGTTAGGACAGCCACATACGGTGCACAGTCAGGAGGAAGGTTGATGTAGTGACTTTTCTTTACTTGTCTAATATCCGGGTTACCCTCTGAAACTACTATAGCCTGTTTATTCTGACTGATTGGAGATGCAAGATCAAGTGGGGCAGGTTCAATTACAGTTATTTGCTGGCTAGTTTGCTGTGGGTTCATTCTACCAGTACCCTGCCCATCTCCATTATGGCCCTTGTCCACAGCCTTAAGTCTTACGGCTGAGACCGAGGCCAGGTGTGTTGCTATCAGACCACCTAGTCTGTTAACTTCCAGGGCCACAGTATCCAATTTAGATGTCAGGGGTTTCATTAACTCTTCAATCTTTGCCTCTATGTTTGCTTCAAAGGTGCTAATCAATAGGGCAAATTGCTCCGGATTTATATTTATGGCAACTGCATTTTTACCTTCCTGTGAATCAGTTCCACTAGCATGGCTATTTGGGACTGATTGCGCTATTTCTACTCTTTTTTGCCATACTTCCCCCGCGTTTGGTCTGTGGCTTTCTGCAGAATCTCACTGGTCTAGGGGTAGGCAATGGCTGTTCTAATGCCTCAATAGATATATCGAGTAAATTTTCCTGGAACTCGGCATGGACCTGCACTTCAGCCGCTATGACAGCCCTATTGCCCACATCAGGGATATCAGCTACAGTTGAAACTCCAACTGGGGACGGCATATCCTCGTCTAGCACCAGATGACTCCCTCGGCCTAGCAAGGCCCTACATTCGCTGTTAATTTGATTCACCTTTTTTACCATATAATTGTCCATAGTGCCCAGCCCGGATGCGGTCTTATCAATTTTGGGTTTAGACATGGTCCGTATTTGGGAAAAGACAATAGGCTTCAAATGCACTTTATCCTGTTCACAACAATGAAAGTCTCACTTGGGTGTATAGTTCCTTGGATACAGGTCCAGGGTCCGTTGCCCAGCCCAGCCTCCTCTGGCCTCTGAGGGCCTAAGAGCGATGCGGGGGCCGCGCTGTTTAAATGCACCTCCTGGCGCTGGAACGGGGTCAGAGGACGCGCCACCGCTTGGCCTGCCGGGAAGTTTAGTCCCGGAGCGGCGGCGCGAGTAGTTCTACCACAGGTGACTCTTGGCGGTGTCGGCCTTCTCTCCTGCTGCCCCAGAGATGCTGCTGCTGAGCCCGTTGTCTGTCTGCAAAACCAGGTAAGAGGCCCCCAATCACTCACCCGGCATATCCTTCACTTTTGGCGAACACCTATCTGACCTGATTGCCCACTGCACTCTCAAAGACACTAACTTCAAAATCCTGGGTGATCTCAATTTATGCTGGAACGAAACCAACAACACACTAATTCAATCTCTCAACAATCTCCTCTGTGACAATAACCTTACCCAACACTGCTCTGAAGAAACGCACAACAAATGAGCGACCTTGGACGCCATCATTGCCCACCAAGAAGTAATCACAATCGACAACATCCTCCCAGTGGACTGGTCGGATCATCACATGATTTTATTCCGCATCAACCAAAGAAGCCTATCCCTGCCCCCTGCTCAAGATCCCCCCAAATGGTCAAGAAATCTAAACCAGATCCCCTTGGTCATCATGGAGGAGAGACTCAAGTTTCTCCTACCCAATGACAAAGATCTCTCCACAAACGACCTCACCGCGCTCTATAACGCAAAGTTGGGTTCCCTTCCTGACCAACTAGCACCCTTGAAACTAAAAAAAAAGCGAGCCACCCCATCCAGATCCTGCTTCGACTCTGACACTAATGAAGAAAGGAGACAACTAAGGGCCGCAGAAAGACGCTGGAGGAACTTGCCCTCCACCTACCATCGTGACAAACTCAGAACTATCCGGAAGAAATACAATAATCACATCAAGAACAAAAAATCTATGTTCTTCTGCTCTGCTCTGGAGAGCGTAAAAAATAAACCTAAGGAACTCTTCAGTATCATTAGACAGCATACCTCCAAACCACATACCTCCCTGGAGCTGGCCTCCAAAGAAAGATGCAACAACTTTGGCAACTTCCTTGATGATAAGATCTCCAGATCTGGCCAGCAACCACTCCCTTCTCCCTCACAGCAAACAAGGTGGGTTGCTTGATAGCGCCCCTCCTCCCTCTATTAAACCCTGGTCACTCTTTCAGCCCATCCTAGAAGAAGAGATAGTCAAACTTATCACCACCTCCAAACCTTCATCTCACACCCTTGACCCCCTTCCTACTCAACTCACCAGAAAACTAAAATTCTCCCTTGCCCAACTATGGTGCAGGATTATCAACAGTTCCCTAAACACTGGAGTAGTCCCAGACTGTTTGAAAGTGGGACAAGTCACCCCTCTACTAAAAAAACCTGGCCTGGACAAAAACGACTTAAACAACTTCAGACCCGTCTCCAACCTTCCTCTTCTCTCCAAAATCCTAGAAAACTGTGGGGCATATTACCAAGCAATAGGGATAATTATCGCTATTGCTTGGTTAGAGACAAAAATTTACCGCTGAGCTGCGGCGATTTTTATCGCAAATAAACCTTGGTATTACCAAGGTTTATCGCAAATGCGATAAAAATCGGCCGCAATGCATGAATATCGCTGAAAAGTCAGCGATATTCATGCATTATCGAGCTAATGCTCTTAGCCATGTTATCCACCTCCCATTGGATTACATGGTTAAGAACTGCTCAGGGCAGGTGTTAGCTTTTGGAGATATTCGCGCTTAGCGCGAATATCTCCATAAGTTGGTAATAGGAGATAGCGATGTTAGCGACTGTTTCCAGTCGCTAACATCTTGGCATGCCCACTTTGCATGTCATTAGTGATAAATATCACTGACATGCAAAGTGGGGCCCAAGGTGGTCGCTATCTCCTACTAGCTGTCGCTAACTGGTGTTAGCAACAGCTAGGTAATAGGGAGATAATTTTATCTCCGCTTTTTTGGCTTTTAAAGCCAAAAAAGCGGAGATAAACCCCCTTGATAATATGCCCCTGTGTTCTCCATCAACTAACTCGGCTCTTGGACAATACCAGTCTCCTCGACTTACATCAATCGGGATTCAGGAAAGGGTGCAGCACAGAAACTGCAATCCTCAAAGTAATTGATGATCGACACAATTCACTGGACTCAGACCATTGCTCACTCCTCATTCTCCTAGACCTATCGGTGGCTTTTGACACGGTCGACCACATTCTTCTCCTCAAAGCTCTGGAAGAAAGGTCTGGACTTGATGACGTGGTCTTTAACTGGTTCTCCTCATTCTTACACAACCGCTCACAAAGAATCAAAATCAGAAGCTCCGAATCCGACCTCCACCCAGTCATAGGGGGAGTTCCTCAAGGCTCAGTGCTCTCCCCTCAACTCTTTAACATTTACATGGAACCCCTCACCACCCTACTCAGAAAAGCCAACATGCCCTTTCACCTCTACGCTGACGATACACAACTGTGCCTGGAAATTTCCTCTTCTAAAGACATCCATAGACTAAATGAAACACTAAAGGAAGTCCAACGTTGGCTATCAAGCAACCATTTAAAGTTTAACCCGGACAAAACTGAACTAATTCTTATCTCGAGCAAAGAAGAGAACCCACAAATGAACGAATGGCTAAGTGAGATTGATGCGCTCAATGGGAACCTCTCCTTGGCTGACTCCATCAAGTCATTAGGCATCACGCTAGACTCTAAACTTGATCTGACCAAACAAATCAAGATTTCGGCCAAGAGTGCCTTCCTTAACTTGAAACTGCTAAACAAAAGTAAACCTTTCATTCCATCCAAAGATCTCAAACAAGCCACCCAAGCATTGGTTCTGTCAAGACTAGACTATGGAAATGCAATCCTCTCAGGAATTTCCAAAACTCACCTTGCTCCTCTGAAAACAACCCTCAACGCGGCAGCCAGAATGGTCACTGGAATAAAGAAATTCAATCACATTTCTCTGGCACTAAAATAACTCAAGTGGCTACCTAAAGAAATGCGGGCGAACTTTAGAACAGCCTGCCTCACCCATAAAGTCCTTCACACAGGCAAACCCGAATATCTGGCATCCAAACTCAGAAAAGCGGCTCAGAACAGGACTCTCAGAAGCTCTAACACCTTACTTCTTATCCCACTCAAAGCACGAAAACAAAAAACCATGGCCAGGTCCTTTGCCGGAAATGCTCCCAAAATATGGAACTCTATCCCCCCCACATCAGAACTATTCCTTACTTCCCGAAATTCAAAAGCCAACTCAAAATCCTTTTCCTCAACCGCTCCCTATCGAACAGATAGGAACCGCTTGGAGTGGTCAAAACGCATTGGCTCTCATCATCGATGCAGTTGGCCATTTCTACTTGACTTGTATACTGAACGCATTGCTGACTGTATTATATGTGCTTTCTTTTGCACTGCTCTCTACTTGTTGTGAAGCGCTCGGATACCTTCCGGTCAGGCTAGCACTATATAAAACTTCTTAAATAAATTAAATAAAATACATTTTCAGAGGCTTCTCTATCCAGAGTGAAATGTGGCAAGAATGTCCACTCTCTTCCCTATTGTATCCCTAATGCAAACTAAGAGTTCTGCTGTGGCTACACAGAACAAGAAAAAAGAACATGATGTTTTGAAAATAATCTCTGACTATCAGAGTTATGCTTTCGAAGTTTAGCAAAGTTTCTGTGAAATAACATTAGACACAATAAGACTGAAACGAATTTAGAACATTAGTTGATTACATTAAAGATCCATAA
Organism: Lissotriton helveticus; assembly: GCF_964261635.1. Lineage (NCBI taxonomy): Eukaryota > Metazoa > Chordata > Amphibia > Caudata > Salamandridae > Lissotriton > Lissotriton helveticus. The sequence continues at coordinate 344,116,833 of NC_136067.1, read as the reverse complement.
TCAATTAATATAAGTAACATTTTAAGAAGGTTAGTAATATATCTAAAAATTTGGAATTTAAAGTAACACACTTAGTTAAGATACTCTAGCCCTAAATTACTGAATCTATGAGGATAGTTACCTACAATCATACAGTATGATCTCCACCACCAATAAAGCAGGAAGTTGGTTTTCAAAGATTCTTTAGGCATGTATAAAGGGATTAAATTAAAGTTCACTAGGGGCAATGTCCATAGGTAAAGCAAAATAATAGAGCATAAATCATAAATCTGGTATCTCACCAAACTGCTCCAAATCGTCCAGTAAGCCATCATCAAAGGCAAATATCAAATGGGCTTAAAAGAATGGTTCAGAAGGCAGGTAAGAGGCACGGAAAAATGTCAAAAAGGCAGCCTGAGCTTAGAGGTAACCTCTCCTTAAAGGCACGAAAAGCCAATGAATGAGAAATTGTCAGCGCTCTCCTCCTCCTGGGCATCATGGTTAAATAGTTCAAACTTGTCATCAATGACATCAATGATTGGTCCACCATGGTCTGATTGTCCCATGAGAGTCTCTTCCGTTGCTCCAGATACAAAGTGTTACTTCTACATAATTTCCCACATAAGTCATGAGAAACAAATGCCCTTGCATTCTCAAAGGATAGTTGTCACATAGCTTTGTGTATTGCAACTGTTTACTGATGTAGGGAAAAGGTCTCTTTCCCACCATTCATACACAAAACGAAAATAAACCTGTATTTGTATTAAATAAAGATTCCATATGATCAAGAACAAATAATTCAACATTTGAGAACCTATCAAGTCCATTTCACAAGGCTGTGAAATAATGAGGCCTAAAGAGAAAGACATCTTATAGTGTTTTGATTAAACATCTCAGATTTTAGTACTAAATTGTACACTATGTTAAGTACTTACTCTGTACTTTTCAAATATCTACTACTTTCCATTTAAGATTTGCACTGAAAACAAGTTTGTTAAAGCTCTCTTCAATACAGACAAACAGTAATGCTAATTTATCATTATTTCTATAACATTTCTTACTAATAATATAATGTATTTGGTTACTTAAACTTCTTAAATCCGCCAATTGATTAATTATACGGTTTCTACTTATGTCAAGCACACTTTTATGGTGCTGACTTACAACTTTTCTAAATTTCAGTGTTGTATTTCTAAACATGTGCAAGATGCACATTCATTCTCATTGTCAAGATTCGGTTATCAGTGTCATGCCAAGCAAGATCAGCTTTTACACTTCCTGAGTTGTAACCTCAAATCTTGCAAGAGGAAGTTGACATGACTCCAAGATCCACACATTCAAAAATATTTAGGAAAATCAATTACATTTCGGGGATCATAGGCCTGGAATAGCTTCAGAAGTCACCTGAGTAAACAACCATGACTATAAGCATTCAAAGGAGCTCTAAAAACTAGGGGGCATATCAGCAAGAGCCGGCGATAAATATCTCTCAGCGCGCTTAGCGCGAGGGTCATTATCGCCGGCTATCGCTGGATAGTATCGCTGAGATAGCATGCTATCAGCAACGCGTATCCCAAAAGTGATACAATTCCAAGCGCAAGCTGGCAAATGTGCAATTTTTGCTGGAAATGCAGCGATAATCGCACAACGTTTGGCGCTAGCTTGATGATAGGGCAGGGCATACTTAGCCATCATATCCACCTTCCATTGGATATAATTGCTAAGTGAGACTGAAAGCAGGATTAAGGAAAGTAGCGATAACCAAGGTTAGTGCTACTTTTCTTATCGCTATGTTGTTTAGTGTGAAGCTTGTTAATTGGAGAAATGTTGGTTAGCGTAATTTCTGACGTTATTTAGGTCTGGAAAGCCCACTTTGCATCTCAATAGAGATGCAAAGGGAGGCGTCGGAAAAAGGATGCTGACATGCCATTACTCATGTTAGCACCCTCTTGTTAATAGGGCGATAGTTTAATCTCTGCTTTTTGGCTTTTGAAGCAAAAAAGCTGAGATAAGGCCCTTGTTAAAATCCTCCCAGGTGATATAAGGGGACCTTCGACAATCCTCTGCTGTAAACTCAGGAATCGCCATCCCCCAGTAAAATGTGAGACTCTGTAACCTTAAACTTTGCTTCAAAACCACCAGGTTGATATGACATCTGCAAACCATTCCTAACCTGTTGACCTGTGCAGAGACCTCGTATATTCTTTTTCAGGGCCCACGCGCTGTGTTGTAGCCTTAAACAGCATGTTGATGCTTAAACAAACACCTAAATAAATACATATATGTGTATTGTATAAGTACACATAATTACAATTTGACAACATTTTATTATTTTCGTTCTGAAACAATGCAGCAGATAGCTGCTCAGCCTTTTGCAGTCCGCCATAATTTCCCCATTACTTGATTATATTGGGGAAGTTATGAGCAGAGAAACAGAAATAAACATTTACTCAAACGATGTTTTGGAGAATTGTAGCATAGTCTATATGGGTTACTCGACCCCGTGGTTGTTAGCATCCTCTGTTGTGATCTCGTGGGATGAAATGTCATCTAATCATAGAACATTCCTTTTGAGTGAGAATGGCACAGTGTGAGTCATGCATCACAAAGAATTTTCTAACACAATAAAATGCATCATTCCAGTTCTGAAAACCTCTACATTCCCCAACAGGTTTGGAAAATGTCTGTTGAAAAAGAATTAGGTTATAGCTGACCCAACGAACCCAAAAGACAATATGTATAGTTTGTCATATTCTGTTATGCCTATCATCAGACATAGTCAGTGCATATGAGAGACATTACAAGTTGTTTTCAGTTGAGATGATAAAGTATGTATTGCACTCAGATACAGTAAACTAGGACATTAGACTTTAACGATGAACCTGATTATATTTCCCACTAGAAGAAAAACAACATGAAAAACAACATTATTTTCCCCGTTCATTTGCAGAATTTCATGCTGTGAATCCACTAAAACAAAGATGATGCCATCTATTAAAAAAACACTATAAAGTGACTTTTTAAAATCAAAGAATGAATCTGCTCATTCATGAGGTATTATAATCTTGGAAAACGATAGCTATTTAAACTTAAAATGTATTGTCATCAATGGTTAACTTTTGTAAATGTCTTATATAGTTCAAGTTCAAGTTCAGGCATTTATAAAGCGCACTACTCACCCAGAGGGTCTCAAGGCGCTAGAGGGAGGGGTTCATTGTTTGTCGAATAGCCATGTTTTCAGTTCTTTTCTGAAGGAGATGTGATTCTGATTAAGGCGGAGGTGGGTGGGGAGTGAGTTCCAGGTCTTGGCTGCCAGGAAGGAGAAGGATCTGCCACCCATGGTGGTTTTTCGGATGCACGGGACTGCGGCGAGGGCTTGATTGGATGATCTTAGTTGGCGGGTGGGATAGTAGAAGGACAGTCGGGTGTTGAGGCACTCGGGTCCTAGATTATAAAGGGCCTTGTGTGCGTGGGTAAGAAGGCGGAAAGTAATTCTTTTGTTGACGGGAAGCCAGTGGAGGTTTTTTAAGTGACCGGTGATGTGCTCTTGGCACGGGATGTCTAATATGAGTCTCGCTGATGCGTTTTGGATGCGCTGGAGCTTTTTCTGTAATTTTGTTGTCATTCCGGCGTAGAGTATGTTGCCATAGTCCAGTCGACTCGTGACCAGCGCATGGGTGACAGTTTTTCTTGTTTCGAGGGGGATCCAGCGGAAGATCTTTTTGAGAATGCGAAGGACGTTGAAGCAGGAGGACGATACAGCGTTGACTTGTCTGGACATTGTGAGAGAGGAGTCTAGAATGAAGCCAAGGTTACGTGCATGGTCTGTGGGTGTGGGCGCTGATCCCAAAGCGGAAGGCCACCAGGAGTCGTCCCAAGCTGAGGGGGAGGATCCCAGGATGAGCACCTCCGTTTTGTCTGAGTTGAGTTTTAAGCGGCTCTGTTTCATCCATTCGGCTACTTCTTTCATACCTTCGTGAAGGTTGTTTTTGGCGGTGTTGGGGTCTTTGGTGAGGGAAAGGATTAGCTGGGTGTCGTCGGCGTAGGAGATGATGTTGAGGTTGTGTTGACGTGCGATGGAGGCGAGGGGACTCATGTAGACGTTGAAGAGGGTGGGACTGAGTGAGGAGCCTTGAGGTACGCCGCAGATGACTTCGGTGGGCTCTAAGTAGAAAGGGGGGAGTCGGACTCTCTGGGTTGTCCCGGCTAGGAACGAGATGATCCAGTCCAAGGCTTTACCTTGAATGCCGATGTTGTTGAGGCGTTGTATGAGGGTGTTATGACAGACAGTGTCAAAGGCGGCGGAGAGGTCGAGTAGAATGAGGGCCACTGTTTCACCGTTGTCTAGGAGTGCTCGGATGTCGTCGGTCGCCGCAATGAGGGCGGTTTCGGTGCTGTGTTTGGCTCGAAAGCCGTTCTGTGAGGGATCCAGGGAGTTGTTGGATTCAAGGAAGGCTGCGAGTTGGCTATTGACGGCTTTCTCGATGACTTTGGCCGGGAAAGGGAGGAGGGAAATGGGTCGGTAGTGTTTCAGTTCTGAGGGGTCTGCTGTTGGTTTTTTCAGGAGGGCGCTGAGTTCGGCGTGTTTCCATATTTCTGGAAAGGTGGCGGAGTTGAAGGAGCAGTTGATGACGTCGCGGAGTTGGGGGGCGATGATGGAGTCAGCTTTGTTGAAGATGTAGTGGGGACAGGGGTCAGAAGGTGAACCAGAGTGGATAGAGTTCATGAGGCGAATGGTGTCTTCAGTGGTGACTGGGTTCCAGGAGTTAAGGTAGTTAGTTGGGAGGGTGGGATCTGAAGGGGGTGGGGTGAGTTGTTCATTGGGAGTATTCTTGAAGCTGTTGTGGATGTCGGCAATTTTGTTGTAGAAGAAGGAGGATAACGCATCGCAGAGGTCTTGGGAGTTAGTGATGTCGTTGGATGCTGCGGGAGGGTTGGTGAATTCTTTGACGATATTGAAGAGTTCCTTGCTGTTATGAGAATTGTTGTCGAGACGGTCCTTAAATGCTGATTTCTTGGCGGATCGAATCAGTTGGTGGTGTTTGCGGGTGGCTGTCTTGAGGGAGGTCATGTTGTCTGAGGTTGGTTCTTTTCTCCAATTCTTCTCCAGGGTGCGGCATGTCTTCTTGGATTTTTTAAGGTCATCGTTGAACCAGGGAGCCTTTTTGCTGGATGATTTCCACTGGTGCTTTTTCAGGGGTGCTAGTTCGTCTACACTGTGGGTAATCAATTGCCTGAGGTTGGTGGCCGCTTGGTCTGGGTCCGTTGTTAGGGTGGGAGTATTTAGGCTGAGTGATGTGAGGAGTTGGTCAGTGGTGATTTTGTTCCATTTTCTTCGGGGAATGGGTTGTGGACGGTTGTGGGTCAGGGTTGTTTTGTAACTGAAGTGAACACAGCTGTGATCCGTCCAGTGGAGAGCTGTAGTGTGATCGAAGGAGATGTGCTTGCTGGAGGTGAAGATGGGGTCGAGCGTGTGTCCGGCTGTGTGAGTGGGGGTGTCAACAAGTTGTTTGAGTCCGAGATTGGACAGGTTGTCCAGAAGGGTGGTGGTGTTGTTGTCGAGAATGTTGTCAAGGTGGTAGTTGAGGTCTGATAGAAGAATGTAGTTCTCTGAGGCGAGGGCGGGCGGGCTGACGAAGTCAGTGATGTCGTCGCTGAATTGAGAACGGGTGCCTGGGGGCCTGTAAATGAGGGTTCCTCTAAGTGTAGTCCTGGGGTCGGTGTGAATCTGAAAGTGGAGGTGTTCGGCGGTTGCAAGATTGTCGTCAGAGCTGGTTGTAATTTTGATGGTGTTTCTATGGACGATGGCGATGCCTCCTCCAGTTTTTTTATTGGTGCGGTCTTTTCGAATGATCTTGTAATTGTCCTATATGGCTATGGCGATGTCGGGGGCAGAAGATGCATTCATCCATGTTTCAGTAAGGAAGGCGATGTCAGGTGACGCAGTGTCGATTAGGTCCCAGAGTTCGGTTGCATGTCTGTGGACCGAGCGGGTGTTCAGTAGGATGCATTTCAAGTCGTTGGGTTCGGAGCTGTGTGTGGAGGAAGTGTGTTTGGTGAGGGTCCTGAAGCAGTTGAACTTACAGGAGAGGCAGGAGAATGGGCTGTGGGTACGTCCTGGGGTTGCTGCGCCGCAAAGTGGGGTGCGTCCGGAGTTGAGGGCGAGGAGAGTGGCGGCATCATAAGTTACTCTGGGGGGTTGGGAGCGGCATAGAGCAGGGGGACGGGCGCTGGGCGCGGTCCAGGCGCGGACGGGCGCAGACGGGCTTACCTTTGGCGCACCTTCGGCGCGGCCGCAGCGCGTGGACGCAGCACGTTGGGACATCTGTCCTAAATGGAGAGTGGAGGGGGTGGAGCGTGGGAGGGGCAGCAGGGAGGCGGGAGCGGGTCGGGGAGGAAGGGCTCTGGGACACAACAACAAATAAATTAAAATGGAGGCGGTGGAAAGTCGAGTGAGGCAGGGGCCACCGAGAATATGATCAGAGCGCTTTACACAGGCGGCGCTAGTGGGCAGAGATAGGGCGCAGTGCCGCTTTCGTCGCGCTGTATGAATGGCACACCAATGCAGAGATTTAAATGACCAGCAGCGCTATGAGCGCAGTGCCGTCTTGCAAATGCACAGTTTAAAAAGGCTGACGATTAATTCAATAACGATACCACCAGCAGCGCTATGAGCGCAGTGCCGTCTTACAAATGCACAATATCAAAAGGCTGACGAATAATTGAATAACGATACCACCCGGAGTCAGGAGCCAGGGAGCGTGGGAGCGACCGCGTCTGACGAAGTCAGGACGGTCACAGCTCTGCCTTCCACCGAGTCTACAGTAAGGGTCAGTGGGTGGGAGGGGCAGCAGGGAGGCGGGAGCGGGTCGGGGAGGAAGGGCTCTGGGACACAACAACAAATAAATTAAAATGGAGGCGGTGGAAAGTCGAGTGAGGCAGGGGCCACCGAGAATATGATCAGAGTGCTTTACACAGGCGGCGCTAGTGGGCAGAGATAGGGCGCAGTGCCGCTTTCGTCGCGCTGTATGAATGGCACACCAATGCAGATATTTAAATGACCAGCAGCGCTATGAGCGCAGTGCCGTCTTGCAAATGCACAGTTTAAAAAGGCTGACGATTAATTCAATAACAATACCACCAGCAGCGCTATGAGCGCAGTGCCGTCTTACAAATGCACAATATCAAAAGGCTGACGAATAATTGAATAACGATACCACCCGGAGTCAGGAGCCAGGGAGCGTTTATATCAGTTATTCAATATCCTTTAGAATAATACATTCTGTTTTAAGTTGTTCGCCATTGTGGCATAAGCTTTAGTGCTCGGAAATGTAAATATGTTTAGTCACAATATAGCCTAGGATTATATCATACGGAAGCATTCAGGTGGGAATAAGCTCAAGGTTGAGGGGGAAATCCAAAGTGAAAATAACAGTATCCATATTGTGTGTATAGTGGCCCATTCTTCAATCAATCAAGCAATCAATCAATTAATCAATCAGGGGATTTGTAGAGCGCACTGCTTACCTGCTAGGGTCTCAAGGCCCTGGGGGGGAAGGGTTGCAGCTAGTGGTCGAAGAGCCAGGTCTTAAGCAGTCTTCTGAAGGCTGAGAGGTCTGCGGTCTGTCGTAGGTGGAGAATGATCTGCCCACGGAAGTGGTTCTGTGGATGCGCGGGACGGCGGCCAGGGACTGGTCGGTGGAGCGGAGCTTCCTGTTGGGTACGTAGAAGGAGAGTCTGTTGTTGAGTTAGGCTGGGCCGGTCATGTGGAGAGCTTTGTGTGCAAGGATCATGATTTTGAATGTGATTCTTTTGTCGACGGGGAGCCAGTGCATGTCTCTCAGGTGCGGGGTGATGTGGTTCCGGCGTGGGACGTCTAGGATCAGGCGTGCAGAGGCGTTCTGGATTCTTTGGAGTCTGTTGATGAGTTTGGACGGGGTGCATCGTAGAGGGCGTTACCGTAGTCGAGTAGCTGCTTATGAGGGTGTGGGTGACGGTTTTCCGTGTGTCCGCCGGGATCCATCTGTAGATCTTGCGGAGCACAAGCAAGTGTACACCAGCACTCAAGAGTTCCAGCCACTTTTTGAGAGTGACAACTTTACCTAGGGTTCTGTTATAAAGGGTTGGATGGGATATTGACTAATACAAGGCAGGAGAAGGTATGTCATGTTCCAGTAAAGGCCATGAGTCTCAGTGCTAATTCAGATTGTACAGACCTGGCCTTTGACATTTCAGAGGTGCATAAAAAGCTGTGTAGGGTGGTATTATGGCATTACAATGCATGCTTTTACCACGCATGCATTTATCACGCAGTCTTTACCAAGCATATATCATTACCACACACGTCTTGCCCGCGCATGTCTTTACCAGGAACATACTTAGAATTACATTATATTAACCATTACCACACATATTGGTACTACACAGACTTTAAACATGAAACCTTTACCACAATATTTTGTTTAATAGAAAACATGGTAATGAAAGTGGTTACAAATTAAAACAATGTTTACATAGATATATTTATATAATTTAATATTACTTTTTCAGCTTCACTTTTAAGAAAAAGTACTTTTGTGAAACACATCTTCACGCAACAGAACAGGGCACGACCTTACACATCACAACCCTATACAAATATTTTCAACATAATGCTCCAATGTAACACAATGAAAAATAATTCAACACTACACACCTTTTTTTTTAAACATTATTATATATCAATGCAACTTAATGCAAAACATGGAAACCATTCACAAATGTTTAAAAAAATAAATGTCAAAGAAAGCAACACACCGCAGCGTGGCACAAATGTGTTGCAGAATAGTAAGACACTAGTTACAATTGAAAGCTCTGAATTTCTTTCATTTCTAGATACCCAAACACCCTGTCCCCAACCAAGATGGCAGGAACATTCTGTGAAATAGGTCAAATCATAGTACATTTCAGTCCAATAAGAATTATAACTTTGTCATGTTTTGCTTCAGTAAATATGTAGTTTCCAACAATCATTTTAATTTCATGGTATAGCCTTAAAAAACATAAAAACAGTCATCCACTATTTTGTAGTCAGTGGAACACTGCCTTCAGACCTGACCACATGCACCGTTGTATAGGAGAGTGAGACATACTGAGGAAGACTAGCATCTAACTTTAAAAATGAGTATGTTGTGCACAATTTATATAGAAACTCAGCCAAGTGTCACCTCAGGGAAGGTGCAGCACAGTGACTGGAGGGCAGATTTACTATTCTAACTCTGCCAAGGGTCACCTCAGGAAAGGTGCTGGACAGTGACTGAGCGGTACATCGCTCCCCCGCTCCCCCATTACTACGCTATCCTGCGGCTCTTGATCCCTCGGTGGACTCTCGGCTCATCCCAGGCTCACACTTGGCGTCCGGGGCTCCCTGGTGCTCCCTGTTGCTTCGCTCCTGTATTGCTCGCACAGATGTGAATGCTGCGGCACCGGCTGTGTCTTTCTCCAACAGGAGCCTGGAGCTGGGGGCAGGTAGGAGTATCAAGAGAGGATCAAGGCATATGAGGCAAACAAGGCGTAGAGGCAAGCAGGAGGCTACAGAGAGCGGAAAACACAGGGTGCAGCCTTGGGCACCGCTGAGCAGGTGAACCCTCTGCAGGAGGAGAAAGAGAGGGTTGGTGGGCTGAACTTTCTTTTGGGCTATGATCTATTGGAGCATCCCTGAAGATGGCCTGCACTAGTTAGTCAGCGAGTTCAACAGACAGGCCAGTATCGACAGAACTACCACAGCCCCGCCCCCTATGCTGCTTTCAGGATCACTCCAGGATCACTCACATATAAGGGTCCCTGTTTTTTGGGGGGAAATAAAAAAGAAAAATGCGAGTGTAGGACCTGTGCTCAGCTCCTACAGAGAGTGACACCCAAGTGATCGCAGAAGTGGCCTGGCAAGGTCCAGGTGCCTCTTGCGCTCTGCCCAGGGTATCCCACTCGCCTGACCATGCTTGGCAACGTAACCGAAGAACCAAAGAAACAAAGAACATCAAATTAGTTTGAAAAAAGACCACTGTATCAAAACCAGGATCAGAAGTGAATGCTTAAGGATGACTCCAAGAAGTAGGAAACAAAAATTCCTCACCATCACTATCTCCTTTTCAATAACCACGGAACAACCTACCATAACATAAGCATAAGGAAGTCCGTGTTGTGGCTGGGAATTTGATCTAGTTTCCATTGTCATAAAACACCCCGAAAGGAGATAAATCTAGATTCCACAAATACATAAAACAACATGGTCTATAAAAGGCCGCGGTCTCACACAGTACATTTGAAAAAAGTGAGCACGGCACAAGCACCTATTAACTACAAAAGCATCTGCACAATGTCTTAATTTGGAGCACCAATAGCGAAATCTATACTAACAAATTTCTTTACAACTATTACTAAAACTGCCACTACAGTTACAGATACAGATAAAGCAGGCGCAACAATGGAGAACTCTGAGCCTAGCACTTACCTAATCAAGGAAGTAGCTCTCGAAAATCGTCAGACCTTACAAAAGTCTCAGAGCCTATGCCGCCTTTAGAACTTGCGGAATTCTTGTCACGGAGTCAGCTCTCAAGTTATAATCTCATAACAGAACATCTTGAGGGTCCTACACAAGTTCCAGCTACTGACTTCACACTTCCTGATATAAACTATATAACATGTCTCAAACCCCCAATGATGGAAAAATCTCCAATGCCTTATTTAACAACATGGGGAAATCTCCTCAAGAAATAGCATGTTCAAGTCCAACCCCCATTTTCCCCTGATAAGATAAAAGCAGATAAAAGATGGAAACTGCTTCTGTCACTCATCAAAGCAATCAATGGAGTTCTCTTAAACAGGAGAATTTATGGAGATATCCCGTCAGCATACACTTGATTGGGTTCCTTTAATTCTTCTATCCTAGATCATCTAATTTGCAGTTTAGATCTGTTCACGAAGGTTCAACTATGATCCATTCAGTACACATACGAAAGTGATCATGCACATTTAACCATAGGAATAGATATTTTTACATAGTCCACATCCCAGTGGTCCTTACGCACCTTAGAAGGCCGGGCAGTTATAAACCAAATAACAGGAAGGATTCAATGGAACTCCAGAGCAATCAATAAAATAAACTCCACAATTTCTCTTCTTTCGCAAGCATCTACAAACGGAGAAGGCGATCCCATCTCCAGATGCGAAGACACAATACATTCCGTGTTAGCTTCCCTTCAGGCAAATACAACAAAATCCATCAAAAAGAAAAACAAACTGACTATCTTTCTCGATAATTAAATAAATTGACCAGAATGCAATTTCAATCTTTCTGTGCTGCAAAACAAAGAGAAATAAGAAAGCTGAAAAAACTCCAACAAAAAAAGGGAAAGACAAGCAAGATCAAAGAGATAGAATCTGGGTTGACATCCAAATCACAGTAAAACACTAAAACAATAAAACATTATGGAACATAATTGCTGCTCAAATGGGGATAAGAAATTCAGCCCAAGCAACACCAGTATAATCATCTGAGTACGAAAAGCACATCCTCAGACTTTACAAATCTAATTCCCACAACTAGGTTTCTCCCGGCCAGTGTTCTGTCCAGAAGGACAAATTTGAGCAGGACTTGTTGAAAATCTCAGCTACACAGATCTCCGTTTTCATAAATTCAGCTAGATCATCTGCAGCAATGGGCCCGGACAATATTCCAATCAAAGTTCTACAAAAAATTGTGATGACCGCAGTACATTTCTTGCCCCACTCTTCCAACACTACTTTTAGAGTGGAAAAACACCAAAATCTTGGCAGGGAGCATAGTGGTTCCTCTCCTAAAAAAGGCTCAAGATCAAATCCACCTAACTATAGACACATAGCCCTCCTGGATGCCGCCGGTAGGATCTTCTCAGCTTGCGTTTTGGAGCATCTAAAAGACTGGGCATTTTTGAATAATGTGATTCCAATGACACAGGCCATCTTCGGCCAAAAACACTCAACTTTAGATAACATTGCCGTTCTTCAGACTGTCCTTGTTAAATATGTTATGTTAAACTCCCAAATATTATACTGTGCTTTTATCGATTTTTCAATCGCTTTTGATAGCGTGGACAGAACGACATTATGGAGAAAATTCGAGTGTTTAGGGATCACTACAGATCTTTTCACAGTAATTATCTCCCTGCACATGGCAACATGGTGTAGAGTTCAAATGGAGGAGAAAAGTGCTTTACAATCCAATCCCTATGATGAATGACTTGAAACAGGGATGCCTACTAGCAGCCATATTGTTTTCTGTTTACATAAGTGACCTACAGGGGCGCTTTTCCCTAATTAAGAACTCTCCCCCAAAATTAGCACAGCTCGATATCTATTGCTTAATGTACGCTGGGGATATTGCCATATTCGATCGTACTCCAATTGGCTTGCAAAGAAATTTAAATTAACTAAACCAATATGCAAAAGAAAAGTTCTTGCCCCCGATATATCTAAAACCAAAATGTTACCTTTTAGTGGAAGAAGGAAATCTCTATGTTTCACATGGTCATTGGGAGTTAACCCAATTGAGACAGTGAAAGAATATGTCTACTTGGGCTGAATCTTTACGCATAACTTACAAGACACTCTCCATCTCCAATATCTAGGGCAAAAGGCAGATTCCCATATCGGGGCACTACAGAGATTTTATCGCTCAATGGGCAAAAGACATTTTGAATTTATGCTGGAGGTTTATGGCATGAAAATCCCATCGATTTTATTTTACACCATGGAACATAGACAAATTAAAACATGACAATTGATAAAAGTAAAGGAAGGGATTATCTTTCGGAATATGTTAAAAGTATCCCAATCAGTCCCCGTACAAGCTTTACGGCTTGAGCTCTCTCTAGCGATCATATTTGCCTGAGTCGTTTTCAATATTATAAGGTGGGCCTATAATCTCTTTCATGCAGCTCCATGCATATTAAGATATATATTAAAATCGGAGACTTTAAGAGACGAGGTGTCTCGGTACAGCTTTTAAAATCCCTTAAGGTGTCCCAACGCACTGTCACACTTTTGCAGCCCTGGTCTCCAGCGCACCTGAAGCTCTTTCTAAAACATACGATGCCGTGAATAAGCTATGAAATGGGCAAAGAATATTGTATCCAATTAAAGCATTTGAAAGCTTTTTTGGGAAATACAGTATTTGAAACCCCCAGACATTATCTACAGTTTCAGTTAGAGCACAGTGTAAGGCGCTGTATCCTTCTTTTGTGATTGGGTATTCTCCCTTTAAAAACATATTCAGCCAGATGGGACGCCCCAAATAATCCGCTAGGCTAATGTGACTTGTGCAGTGGCGGACCACAAGATCTGTACCACATATTATTAATTTGTCCTAACCTGATATTGATAGAGGCTCAGCGTCGATATACAAAGCCAATCCATTTAGGACATAACGCTAATTTAGCTCAAGATCTAATCATAGTGTGTAAGTCTCCCACTAATGAATTTGTTTGTTATAACATGTTTAAGTTTTTATAGAGTTTCTTAAAGTTACTTTAAGGAAAATGTGCACAAATCTAATAGTTTTCACTATTGTATGTAGTTTGTGCGTCCCACAAATTATTAGTACTTGTGTCTTCTTATAAAGATCGAATCCCGCTCTAGATAAAATTCGCTTTGCCAATGGGATGCTTACCATTGCGAACTGGATGACTGCAAACTATCTCCAGTTGAACCTGGATAAGACCAAACTGATGTTATTAGGCAAAGCAACAGACAGATGATTGGTGGCCACAAGAGTTAGGGACTGCACCATCACCCAAAGAGACAGTGAAAAGTCTGGGACTAAAGTTGGATCAAGCTTTAAATATGAAAGCCCAAGTCTCGGCAATCACAAGCTCATGTTTTTATGCCCTCCGACTAGTGAGGAAAATACTACCTTACATCCCGCTCCATCATCGGAGAACCCTAGTCCAGGCAATGGTCACCTCACGACTGGACTATGGGAATGCCCTACTGGCGGAAGTCGGGGAGACGCTTTTGGCCAAGCTACAGGTGGTGCTGATCACTGCCGCCAGAATGATCCTCAATCAACCGGCGGGCTCTCCCTCAGCGCCACTGTTAAGGAACCTTCATTGGCTATCAGTAAAAAGAGGTCATTCTTTAAGATCTGTTGCCTGACCTTCAAAGCAGTCAATGAGATTGGCCCAGTGTACCTACGGAACAATATATAGAAATATATCCCTAGTAGGCATCTGAGATCAACAACTCAGCATTTGCTACAGTCCCCGCGTATTCGACTGGTCAGGACGGGAGGCAAAGCCTTCTCGTACCTGGCACCCAAGTACTGGAACCAAATTCCGCTGGGACTGCGCACTATGACGAGCTACAACGGTTTTAGGAAACAGTTGAAAGCATATTTATTTTAAACTTAGAGTATCCTCGTTTCTTCATCTTTAGGGAGGTTGTCTTGTCTGGATAGCGCCGCGATGCCCCAGGGTGAGGTGAGCGCTTTATAAACTATTAAACTAAACTAAACTATTAAACTAAAGAGTTTTAAAAATGTTTTAATAACATAATCAAACACTTTCTATTTTATGTATTTGTATTTGTTGACCTCAGTTGAGGTCTTAATCAAATAAAATAATTTGTCCTTTGTAACTCCACCAAGGGCTCAATTATGATTTCGGGTTGTCTGTCCGGCATATCAGCCTGGGGTCCGACCACCAAATAATGATGCAGTCGGTCATAGTGCAGCAGGTGGAGGGACTGACTAACACCACCAACAGGCTCAAGGAGCCCATCGGCATACTGGTCGGAGTGCAACTCCCACAATGAAGGTGGTGCCTGTCACTTTCTATAGTTAGATGGAGATGCCTTGTTCGGCCCTGATCCCCCTGACAAGAGCTGGACTGGGAACGCTCAGTAATCATCGCTACCTTTTTCTTGAAACTTTCTTGACAGTCACATTTAAAGTTCTAAAAAGTAAATTATTAGTTGGGGTGGATGGGAGTCCACCACAAGTAATAAAGTCATTGTCCTGTTAGGTTCAGACAAAGGTCTCATTATTTTACACCTAAACTCAACCCCTGGTAGCTATAGCACAGAGATCATAGATTTAACTTTGAGACAATGTGTAAAGTATTTAGAAGTACCAAATTAGTTAAAAGGTCACAAACAGGAAGTCACCCATTAATATGTCTAAAAATAGAGATCAATTTATTAAACAAAGTGACAAAAATACAATAAGGGTTACTGGAGATATGAATTATCAAAGATTTAACATGATAAGCACCAAGGATAAGTAAGTCCCATTCAGTAGTCACTACTCATGTTTGACTGGTACCTACGCATGATTTCAGGCTGACTGTGGTGGATACACCAAGCATGTTTGTTCCGGTAAAAGAGTTTATCGTCTGTCTTAGTCTCTGAAATGGTAGTTGACATCTTCCAGTGTGACAAGGTTGCAAGCTTCATCCACTGAAGTCCTCTCAAAGTCAGGTAGCCCATGGATGAGGTGGTGCT
Organism: Lissotriton helveticus; assembly: GCF_964261635.1. Classification (NCBI taxonomy): domain Eukaryota; kingdom Metazoa; phylum Chordata; class Amphibia; order Caudata; family Salamandridae; genus Lissotriton; species Lissotriton helveticus. The sequence goes on along the minus strand of NC_136067.1, from coordinate 344,101,341 downwards.
GAAGCTGTTGGCTTAGGTAGGAAAAGCCACAAGTGGGAGACATTCAAATTTCATGTCCAAAGAAGCAGTTTGATACTTTTGTGCCTAGAACCAGTTAAGATTCACACCTTCAGACTGAGGGTCTGATTTTGAGGTTGGCAGACAGAGTACTTGACAGCAAATATGATGGAGTAGCCTGTCTACCAAATTCTAATTCCACCTGCCTAATTTACAGTTGGGCTCACTATAGGTATTCCATGGACAGAGTCCTCGTGGGAAAATACTCCTGAAGTTACAATGTATTTAACTGAATGTATTAGAACAGAAGACCTAAGGTCAGTATGAAACACAATCAGTATTACTAAATTGATTTTCTGACCTGGTGAATTATGAAGTATTTTCTAGTGCAATAAACTGCAGAGGTTATGCAGGATAAAGTTTTATAAATTATCACAGATTAGTGGTTGAAGATGTAGTGCCAACAAAACATCCATTATACACATTGGTGAAGTTGTCCTGTGAAACATTAGATTTCTGTGGATCAGTACAATAAAAATGTTTATGAAATTGCAGCTCATTTCTAGAATATCAAATATTTTTGATAGCAGCAGCTTCTTCAAGTTCTTTCAGGCCACCTTCTAAAATCCTTTTCCTAACAAGTCTTTCAAAGTTACCATTTATTCCAAACAACAGGTTTCTGTAAGTAATTAGAGGATTCCAAGTCCCTAACAAATCCTTTGCAGTCTATTTCTTCACAAAACACCAGATCAACTTTTAACATGAGGAGGGGAACATAATAATTTCTCTGCATTATCTCCCCAGACTTAATGGTAAAATCATTCCATAGCAAGTAATGTGATGTGATAGAGTGGACCACTCTGTAAAAAGTAGTGCATGCAACTGGGACAGCAAATAGGGCAGTGGTAGAATCTGCAAGCTAGCCTGCTGGAGTGGGCCATGTCCCATGGGAGAGAATAAAACCCTATCTCTGTGCACAATGAAGTCCTCTACAGAGGAATTTAGTAGGAAACTGTGGTCAGAATTACTGCTCCTGCTCTTTAAAATATTTTAAAGCATTTTTTTAATCTTCCTAATATTGATTTCACCTATAGTTTCGATATGACATCCATAAATGTTTTTTCTTATAAGATATATGTGGCCCACAATTGGACTGTTTTGAATTGATACTATTTTAGCATGTTGGAAATAATTATCTTTTGTGTGGCGTTCCCCAGATTTGTGCCTTATTTTGCTGAACCCATTTATGTTGGCCATAGGACTTTAAACACTTTATTCCTTCTAATTAGTGTTAAAGTGCATGTTCTCTCTCTTTTAAACCTGATAAAATTGGGATCTACCTAATTGGAACAAGTAAATCTTGTAATGTACAGGTACGTCACTACTATAAAGTATTACCTTTACCCAGGGTCTGCTTGTGCCACCCAATCAAGTAGCACTGTAAAGAATGTCCACAGGACTGTCCCTGTACCCTGGGTGTGCAGTTCTAGAATTGCCATTTTGACCTGCAGAACAACCTTTTTGCCAGACCTAAACCTTCCTTTTTCAAGCTTATAAGCAAACCATAAGTTATGCCCTAAAAGCCCACAGGGCATGGCGTGTGGCATTTAAAACTTAGGGCATGTATATTTAATGTTTTACATGCTCAGACAGTGAAAAACCTCCAAAGCCATTTTTCAATGTGGCAAGGCTGGCTATCACACTAGGAAAATAATGGGTTACAATATAACAGGTTTTAGTGCTTAATTTCAGGTTGAGAGCAGCTATGAAATGTTTCAATGACTCAGTTTGATAGTTATTTAAAATCCAACTTAATGGTCTAGTTGATTTTATATTACTAGTTTGGAAATTACACTCTTAAAAAGTTGTAAATTTCCTGCTAAGCCAAAATGGACCTTTCACCAGTGTCCACTGTGACCTGCTCGGTGATGGTTCCCCTGTGGTGTGATGTGAATTGCTTCAGACAGTGAGCAAAGGGCTTTGGTGTGGAGAGGTATTTTTCTTCCTCAAGGAGGGTGGCCTAGCAGCTGTGACCAGCTCCTTCAATGGGTGCATACCCAGTCACTAGCAGATGTAGCCTTTTTTCTTGCTAGTCAGCTTAGATCCAAAGCTTGTGGGAGGGGCCCTGCTGCAAAACTGGTTTGGAGTGACCACAGGGGGTGCTTGCCCTTTATCAAAGCCACACTTCTGGATGGGTATGGGGAGCTCTGACTTGGGGAAGAAAGGTTGTCCCATGTTGGATTTAGCCGAGGAGGGTGCTATGGGATAGCTTACAGTAAAATTCAGAGGAAATAATGCAAAAGTAGTTAGGGTTACCCCAGGGAACTTTTATCCCATTGGCTAGGGAATGAGCATGGGTTTCCCCACCCACAGTTTACTTCCTGACCTGTGAAGATGCGAAGGAATGTTCTGCTGCCTGCGACCTGAAAGAAAACTCAACCTGCACGCATTGAACCGATGACCCCAAAAGTGACTGAAAGGGTCAGTTGGCTGACCTCCTGTTTGATCTACAGTAACACAACTGCCCAGCTGCCCAAACTGGACTTGCCATGGACTCTGCTGCTCGTCGCTCGTGGTTTGAGTCTTAAACCCCACTTTGCCAACGTTCTGACTGGGTAACCTTTGGAAGCCTGGACCGTTACCAAAGCCGCAGCCTTCTACGTTGAATCGCTGGGCAGCCTCAGGTTGCTGGTTTGCCCCGGTGAAGAAGACTTGACTTACGGGTAAGTTCCAAAGTCCGAAAGTAGAGGGCTTCGTCAAGACCGATGGAGAGCAGAAACCTATCAATGATGAGGTCTTCCTGGGCTTAGACTTTGGACTCCCCCGCTCCGAGTTTTCCCACCTTTCCACCTTCATTGATCACTGACCTTGAACCCCACTCTTCAGAAAACCCCGTCATCTAACCCCACTTCTGGCTTGCAACTTGTCCCATCGACAACTCATCAATGACTACTTTATTACATAAAATGTTCTAAATCCGAAGTTAAATATTCCATAGTGTCGAACCTGCTCCCCGAATTCAACGTACATTTTGATTTTGCCGCAGCCTAGCGTGACTAGATAACTGCAGTTGGTGATTTTAGATTTTATGCTCTATTTTTAATTCAAACTTTAAATATTCCTATCTCCAGTTCAACATTTAGAATTTTTGTAGTTTTGCTGTCATTTTATTTATTGATATATTTTCTATGTTTTTACATTTGTTTGGTATTTTTCTTGTGCTGTATTTTCACTTTAATACTATTTGAGCAGATGGCATTAACCCCTTCACCTCGGAAGTGGAACCCATAAGCTCCATTTGCAGCGTCCTTAAAGGCTCATCACTCAGCCATACCCTTTTCACCACCTACATGACGCCTCTAGCCAACATAATCAGAACCCACGATATCAACATCATATCCTACACCAACGACACCCAGCTCATCCTTTCACTCTCAGCAGATCCCACCACCACCAAGGCCAACTTTAGGAACTGCATAACAAATGTTGCAGCCTGGTTGAACGGCAACTTTCTGGAGCTCAACATGGACAACAGCGAAGTGATGAATTTTGGCACCAATGCCTCCCTTTGGAATGACACCTGGTGACTCACTGACCTCGGACCCACCCCCACACCAAAAGACCATGCCCGCAACCTCAGCATCATTCTGGACAAAAAACTCACCATAAAATGAAAGATCAACATTCTTTGCAGGCTCCTTCAAATGGTTCCCAGTAAACACAGGAAAAACAGTCACACAAGACCTAATAACTAGCTGTCTGGACTACAGCAACATATTGCACTCAGGAACCACCACCAAACACATGGGAAGGCTCAAAAATATACAGACTTCAGATGCCAGATTGATCCTCAACCTGCCTAAATACACCCACACCCCCAAAACCTGAGAAACCGCAGCTGGCAAACCTGAAAAGATGCAATTTCAAACTACTGACAGGCGCCTACAAAGAACTACATGACCAAGGACCAGCATACATGAACCACCAACTGAACATCCACCAAACATCCAGAAACGTTCGCCCCACCTCCCTCTCCCTTGCACAGACACTGCATACTGAATGTATTAGAACAGAAGACCTAAGGTCAGTATGAAACACAATCGGTATTACTAAATTGATTTTCTGACCTGGTGAATTATGAAGTATTTTCTAGTGCAATAAACTGCAGAGGTTATGCAGGATAAAGTTTTATAAATTATCACAGATTAGTGGTTGAAGATGTAGTGCCAACAAAACATCCATTATACACATTGGTGAAGTTGTCCTCTGAAACATTAGATTTCTGTGGATCAGTACAATAAAAATGTTTATGAAATTGCAGCTCATTTCTAGAATATCAAATATCTTTGATAGCAGCAGCTTCTTCAAGTTCTTTCAGGCCACCTTCTAAAATCTTTTCCTAACAAGTCTTTCAAAGTTACCATTTATTCCAAACAACAGGTTTCTGTAAGTAATTAAAGGATTCCAAGTCCCTAACAAATCCTTTGCAGTCTATTTCTTCACAAAACACCAGATCAACTTTTAACATGAGGAGGGGAACATAATAATTTCTCTGCATTATCTCCCCAGACTTAATGGTAAAATCATTCCATAGCAAGTAAAGTGATGTGTTAGAGTGGACCACTCTGTAAAAAGTAGTGCATGCAACTGGGACAGCAAATAGAGCAGTGGTAGAATCTGCAAGCTAGCCTTCTGAAGTGGGCCAAGTCCCATGGGAGAGAATACAACCCTATCTCTGTGCACAATGAAGTCCTCTACAGAGGAATTTAGTAGGAAACTGTGGTCAGAATTACTGCTCCTGCTCTTTAAAATATTTTAAAGCATTTTTTTAATCTTCCTAATATTGATTTCACCTATAGTTTCGATATGACAGCCATAAATGTTTTTTCTTATAAGATATATGTGGCACACAATTGGACTGTTTTGAATTGATACTATTTTAGCATGTTGGAAATAATTATCTTTTGTGTGGCGTTCCCCAGATTTGTGCCTTATTTTGCTGAACCCATTTATGTTGGCCATAGGACTTTTAACACTTTACTCCTTCTAATCAGTGTTAAAGTGCATGTTCTCTCTCTTTTAAACCTGATAAAATTGGGATCTACCTAATTGGCACAAGTAAATCTTGTAATGTACAGGTACGTCACTACTATAAAGTATTACCTTTACCGAGGGTCTGCTTGTGCCACCCAATAAAGTAGCACTGTAAAGAATGTCCACAGGACTGTCCTTGTACCCTGGGTGTGCAGTTCTAGAATTGCCATTTTGACCTGCAGAACAACCTTTTTTCCAGACCTAAACCTTCCTTTTTCAAGCTTATAAGCAAACCATAAGTTATGCCCTAAAAGCCCATAGGGCATGGCGTGTGGCATTTAAAACTTAGGGCATGTATATTTAATGTTTTACATGCTCAGACAGTGAAAAACCTCCAAAACCATTTTTCAATGTGGCAGGCCGGCTATCACATAGGAAAATACTGGGTTACAATATAACAGGTTTTAGTGCTTAATTTCAGGTTGAGAGCAGCTATGAAATGTTTCAATGACTCAGTTTGATAGTTATTTAAAATCCAACTTAATGGTCTAGTTGATTTTATACTACTAGTTTGGAAATTACACTCTTAAAAAGTTGTAAATTTCCTGCTAAGCCAAAATGGACCTTTCACCAGTGTCCACTGTGACCTGCTCGGGGATGGCTCCCCTGTGGTGTGATGTGAATTGCTTCAGACAGTGAGCAAAGGGCTTTGGTGTGGAGAGGTATTTTTCTTCCTCAAGGAGGGTGGCCTAGCAGCTGTGACCAGCTCCTTCAATGGGTGCATACCCAGTCTCTAGCAGATGTAGCCTTTTTTCTTGCTAGTCAGCTTAGATCCAAAGCTTGTGGGAGGGGCCCTGCTGCAAAACTGGTTTGGAGTGACAACAGGGGGTGCTTGCCCTTTATCAAAGCCACACTTCTGGATGGGTATGGGGAGCTCTGACTTGGGGAAGAAAGGTTGTCCCATGTTGGATTTAGCCGAGGAGGGTGCTATGGGATAGTTTACAGTTTCATTCAGAGGAAATAATGCAAAAGTAGTTAGGGTTACCCCAGGGAACTTTTATCCCATTGGCTAGGGAATGAGCATGGGTTTCCCCACCCACAGTTTACTTCCTGACCTGTGAAGATGCGAAGGAATGTTCTGCTGCCTGCGACCTGAAAGAAAACTCAACCTGCACGCATTGAACCGATGACCCCAAAAGTGACTGAAAGGGTCAGTTAGCTGACCTCCTGTTTGATCTACAGTAACACAACTGCCCAGCTGCCCAGTAATAACTGGACTTGCCATGGACTCTGCTGCTCGTCGCTCGTGGTGTGAGTCTTAAACCCCACTTTGCCAACGTTCTGACTGGGTAACCTTTGGAAGCCTGGACCGTTACCAAAGCCGCAGCCTTCTATGTTGAATCGCTGGGCAGCCTCAGCTTGCTGGTTTGCCCTGGTGAAGAAGACTTGACTTCCGGGTAAGTTCCAAAGTCCGAAAGTAGAGGGCTTCGTCAAGACCGATGGAGAGCAGAAACCTATCAATGATGAGGTCTTCCTTAGCTTAGACTGTGGACTCCCCCGCTCCAAGCTTTCCCACCTTTCCACCTTCATTGATCACTGACCTTGAACCCCACTCTTCAGAAACCCCCGTCATCTAACCCCACTTCTGGCTTGCAACTTGTCCCATCGACAACTCATCAATGACTACTTTATTACATAAAATTTTCTAAATCCGAAGTTAAATATTCCATAGTGTCGAACCTGTTCCCCGAATTAAACGTACCTTTTGATTTTGCCGCAGCCTAGCGTGACTAGATAACTGCAGTTGGTGATTTTAGATTTTATGCTCTATTTTTAATTCAAACTTTAAATATTCCTATCTCCAGTTCAACATTTAGAATTTTTGTAGTTTTGCTGTCATTTTATTTATTGATATATTTTCTATGTTTTTACATTTGTTGGGTATTTTTCTTGTGCTGTATTTTCACTTTAATACTATTTGAGCAGATGGCATTAACCCCTTCACCTCGGAAGTGGAACCCATAAGCTCCATTTGCAGCGTCCTTAAAGGCTCATCACTCAGCCATACCCTTTTCACCACCTACATGACGCCTCTAGCCAACATAATCAGAACCCACGATATCAACATCATATCCTACACCAACGACACCCAGCTCATCCTTTCACTTTCAGCAGATCCCACCACCACCAAGGCCAACTTTAGGAACTGCATAACAAATGTTGCAGCCTGGTTGAACGGCAACTTTCTGGAGCTCAACATGGACCACAGCGAAGTGATGAATTTTGGCACCAATGCCTCCCTTTGCAACGACACCTGGTGACTCACTGACCTCGGACCCACCCCCACGCCCACACCAAAAGACCATGCCCGCAACCTCAGCATCATTCTGGACAAAAAACTCACCATAAAATGAAAGATCAACATTCTTTGCAGGCTCCTTCAAATGGTTCCCAGTAAACACAAGAAAAACAGTCACACAAGACCTAATAACTAGCTGTCTGGACTACAGCAACATATTGCATTCAGGAACCACCACCAAACACATGGGAAGGCTCCAGAATATACAGAGTTCAGATGCCAGATTGATCCTCAACCTGCCTAAATACACCCACATCCCCAAAACCTGAGGAACCGCAGCTGGCAATCCTGAAAAGATGCAATTTCAAACTACTGACACGCGTCTACAAAGATCTACATGACCAAGGACCAGCATACAGAACCACCAACTGAACATCCCCCAAACATCCAGAAACGTTCGCCCCACCTCCCTCTCCCTTGCACAGACACTGCATACTGAATGTATTAGAACAGAAGACCTAAGGTCAGTATGAAACACAATCAGTATTACTAAATTGATTTTCTGACCTGGTGAATTATGAAGTATTTTCTAGTGCAATAAACTGCAGAGGTTATGCAGGATAAAGTTTTATAAATTATAACAGATTAGTCGTTGAAGATGTAGTGCCAACAAAACATCCATTATACACATTGGTGAAGTTGTCCTCTGAAACATTAGATTTCTGGGGATCAGTACAATAAAAATGTTTATGAAATTGCAGCTCATTTCTAGAATATCAAATATCTTTGATAGCAGCAGCTTCTTCAAGTTCTTTCAGGCCACCTTCTAAAATCCTTTTCCTAACAAGTCTTTCAAAGTTACCATTTATTCCAAACAACAGGTTTCTGTAAGTAATTAGGGGATTCCAAGTCCCTAACAAATCCTTTGCAGTCTATTTCTTCACAAAACACCAGATCAACTTTTAACATGAGGAGGGGAACATAATAATTTCTCTGCATTATCTCCCCAGACCTAATGGTAAAATCATTCCATAGCAAGTAATGTGATGTGTTAGAGTGGACCACTCTGTACAATGTAGTGCATGCAACTGGGACAGCAAATATGGCAGTGGTAGAATCTGCAAGCTAGCCTGCTGGAGTGGGCCATGTCCCATGGGAGAGAATAAAACCCTATCTCTGTGCACAATGAAGTCCTCTACAGAGGAATTTATTAAGAAACTGTGGTCAGAATTACTGCTCCTGCTCTTTGAAATATTTTAAAGCATTTTTCTAATCTTCCTAATATTGATTTCACCTATAGTTTCGATATGACATCCATAAATGTTTTTTCTTATAAGATATATGTGGCCCACAATTGGACTGTTTTGAATTGATACTATTTTAGCATGTTGGAAATAATTATCTTTTGTGTGGCGTTCCCCAGATTTGTGCCTTATTTTGCTGAACCCATTTATGTTGGCCATAGGACTTTAAACACTTTACTCCTTCTAATCAGTGTTAAAGTGCATGTTCTCTCTCTTTTAAACCTGATAAAATTGGGATCTACCTAATTGGCACAAGTAAATCTTGTAATGTACAGGTACGTCACTACTATAAGGTATTACCTTTACCCAGGGTCTGCTTGTGCCACCCAATAAAGTAGCACTGTAAAGAATGTCCACAGGACTGTCCTTGTACCCTGGGTGTGCAGTTCTAGAATTGCCATTTTGACCTGCAGAACAACCTTTTTGCCTGACCTAAAACTTCCTTTTTCAAGCTTATAAGCAAACCATAAGTTATGCCCTAAAAGCCCATAGGGCATTGCGTGTGGCATTTAAAACTTAGGGCATGTATATTTAATGTTTTACATGCTCAGACAGTGAAAAACCTCCAAAGCCATTTTTCAATGTGGCAAGGCTGGCTATCACATAGGAAAATACTGGGTTACAATATAACAGGTTTTAGTGCTTAATTTCAGGTTGAGAGCAGCTATGAAATGTTTCAATGACTCAGTTTGATAGTTATTTAAAATCCAACTTAATGGTCTAGTTGATTTTATATTACTAGTTTGGTAATTACACTCTTAAAAAGTTGTAAATTTCCTGCTAAGCCAAAATGGACCTTTCACCAGTGTCCACTGTGACCTGCTCGGGGATGGCTCCCCTGTGGTGTGATGTGAATTGCTTCAGACAGTGAGCAAAGGGCTTTGGTGTGGAGAGGTATTTTTCTTCCTCAAGGAGGGTGGCCTAGCAACTGTGACCAGCTCCTTCAATGGGTGCATACCCAGTCACTAGCAGATGTAGCCTTTTTTCTTGCTAGTCAGCTTAGATCCAAAGCTTGTGGGAGGGGCCCTGCTGCAAAACTGGTTTGGAGTGACCACAGGGGGTGCTTGCCCTTTATCAAAGTCACACTTCTGGATGGGTATGGGGAGCTCTGACTTGGGGAAGAAAGGTTGTCCCATGTTGGATTTAGCCGAGGAGGGTGCTATGGGATAGTTTACAGTTTCATTCAGAGGAAATAATGCAAAAGAAGTTAGGGTTACCCCAGGGAACTTTTATCCCATTGGCTAGGGAATGAGCATGGGTTTCCCCACCCACAGTTTACTTCCTGACCTGTGAAGATGCGAAGGAATGTTCTGCTGCCTGCGACCTGAAAGAAAACTCAACCTGCACGCATTGAACCGATGACCCCAAAAGTGACTGAAAGGGTCAGTTAGCTGACCTCCTGTTTGATCTACAGTAACACAACTGCCCAGCTGCCCAGTAATAACTGGACTTGCCATGGACTCTGCTGCTCGTCGCTCGTGGTGTGAGTCTTAAACCCCACTTTGCCAACGTTCTGACTGGGTAACCTTTGGAAGCCTGGACCGTTACCAAAGCCGCAGCCTTCTATGTTGAATCGCTGGGCAGCCTCAGCTTGCTGGTTTGCCCTGGTGAAGAAGACTTGACTTCCGGGTAAGTTCCAAAGTCCGAAAGTAGAGGGCTTCGTCAAGACCGATGGAGAGCAGAAACCTATCAATGATGAGGTCTTCCTGGGCTTAGACTTTGGACTCCCCCGCTCCGAGCTTTCCCACCTTTCCACCTTCATTGATCACTGACCTTGAACCCCACTCTTCAGAAACCCCCGTCATCTAACCCCACTTCTGGGTTGCAACTTGTCCCATCGACAACTCATCAATGACTACTTTATTACATAAAATGTTCTAAATCCGAAGTTAAATATTCCATAGTGTCGAACCTGTTCCCCGAATTCAACGTACCTTTTGATTTTGTCGCAGCCTAGCGTGACTAGATAACTGCAGTTGGTGATTTTAGATTGTATGCTCTATTTTTAATTCAAACTTTAAATATTCCTATCTCCAGTTCAACATTTAGAATTTTTGTAGTTTTGCTGTCATTTTATTTATTGATATATTTTCTATGTTTTTACATTTGTTGGGTATTTTTCTTGTGCTGTATTTTCACTTTAATACTATTTGAGCAGATGGCATTAACCCCTTCACCTCGGAAGTGGAACCCATAAGCTCCATTTGCAGCATCCTTAAAGGCTCATCACTCAGCCATACCCTTTTCACCACCTACATGACGCCTCTAGCCAACATAATCAGAACCCACGATATCAACATCATATCCTACACCAACGACACCCAGCTCATGCTTTCACTCTCAGCAGATCCCACCACCACCAAGGCCAACTTTAGGAACTGCATAACAAATGTTGCAGCCTGGTTGAACGGCAACTTTCTGGAGCTCAACATGGACAACAGCGAAGTGATGAATTTTGGCACCAATGCCTCCCTTTGGAACGACATCTGGTGACTCACTGACCTCGGACCCACCCCCACCCCCACACCAAAAGATCATGCCCGCAACCTCAGCATCATTCTGGACAAAAAACTCACCATAAAATGAAAGATCAACATTCTTTGCAGGCTCCTTCAAATGGGTCCCAGTAAACACAAGAAAAACAGTCACACAAGACCTAATAACTAGCTGTCTGGACTACAGCAACATATTGCACTCAGGAACCACCACCAAACACATGGGAAGGCTCCAGAATATACAGAATTCAGATGCCAGATTGATCCTCAACCTGTCTAAATACACCCACATCCCCAAAACCTGAGGAACCGCAGCTGGCAATCCTGAAAAGATGCAATTTCAAACTACTGACACGCGCCTACAAAGATCTACATGACCAAGGACCAGCATACATGAACCACCAACTGAACATCCACCAAACATCCAGAAACGTTTGCCCCACCTCCCTCTCCCTTGCACAGACACTGCATACTGAATGTATTAGAACAGAAGACCTAAGGTCAGTATGAAACACAATCAGTATTACTAAATTGATTTTCTGACCTGGTGAATTATGAAGTATTTTCTAGTGCAATAAACTGCAGAGGTTATGCAGGATAAAGTTTTATAAATTATCACGGATTAGTGGTTGAAGATGTAGTGCCAACAAAACATCCATTATACACATTGGTGAAGTTGTCCTCTGAAACATTAGATTTCTGTGGATCAGTACAATAAACATGTTTATGAAATTGCAGCTCATTTCTAGAATATCAAATATCTTTGATAGCAACTGCTTCTTCAAGTTCTTTCAGGCCACCTTCTAAAATCCTTTTCCTAACAAGTCTTTCAAAGTTACCATTTATTCCAAACAACAGGTTAATGTAAGTAATTAGAGGATTCCAAGTCCTTAACAAATCCTTTGCAGTCTATTTCTTCACAAAACACCAGATCAACTTTTAACATGAGGAGGGGAACATAATAATTTCTCTGCATTATCTCCCCAGACTTAATGGTAAAATCATTCCATAGCAAGTAATGTGATGTGTTAGAGTGGACCACTCTCTAAAAAGTAGTGCATGCAACTGGGACAGCAAATAGGGCAGTGGTAGAATCTGCAAGCTAGCCTGCTGGAGTGGGCCATGTCCCATGGGAGAGAATTAAACCCTATTTCTGTGCCCAATGAAGTCCTCTACAGAGGAATTTAGTAGGAAACTGTGGTCAGAATCACTGCTCCTGCTCTTTAAAATATTTTAAAGCATTTTTTTAATCTTCCTAATATTGATTTCACCTATAGTTTCGATATGACATCCATAAATGTTTTTTCTTATAAGATATATGTGGCCCACAATTGGACTGTTTTGAATTGATACTATTTTAGCATGTTGGAAATAATTATCTTTTGTGTGGCGTTCCCCAGATTTGTGCCTTATTTTGCTGAACCCATTTATGTTGGCCATAGGACTTTAAACACTTTACTCCTTCTAATCAGTGTTAAAGTGCATGTTCTCTCTCTTTTAAACCTGATAAAATTGGGATCTACCTAATTGGCACAAGTAAATCTTGTAATGTACAGGTACGTCACTACTATAAAGTATTACCTTTACCCAGGGTCTGCTTGTGCCACCCAATAAAGTAGCACTGTAAAGAATGTCCACAGGACTGTCCTTGTACCCTGGGTGTGCAGTTCTAGAATTGCCATTTTGACCTGCAGAACAACCTTTTTGCCAGACCTAAACCTTCCTTTTTCAAGCTTATAAGCAAACCATAAGTTATGCCCTAAAAGCCCATAGGGCATGGCGTGTGGCATTTAAAACTTAGGGCATGTATATTTAATGTTTTACATGCTCAGACAGTGAAAAACCTCCAAAGCCATTTTCAATGTGGCAAGGCTGGCTATCACATAGGAAAATACTGGGTTACAATATAACAGGTTTTAGTGCTTAATTTCAGGTTGAGAGCAGCTATGAAATGTTTCAATGACTCAGTTTGATAGTTATTTAAAATCCAACTTAATGGTCTAGTTGATTTTATATTACTAGTTTAGAAATTACACTCTTAAAAAGTTGTAAATTTCCTGCTAAGCCAAAATGGACCTTTCACCAGTGTCCACTGTGACCTGCTCGGTGATGGCTCCCCTGTGGTGTGATGTGAATTGCTTCAGACAGTGAGCAAAGGGCTTTGGTGTGGAGAGGTATTTTTCTTCCTCAAGGAGGGTGGCCTAGCAGCTGTGACCAGCTCCTTCAATGGGTGCATACCCAGTCACTAGCAGATGTAGCCTTTTTTCTCGCTAGTCAGCTTAGATCCAAAGCTTGTGGGAGGGGCCCTGCTGCAAAACTGGTTTGGAGTGACCACAGGGGGTGCTTGCCCTTTATCAAAGCCACACTTCTGGATGGGTATGGGGAGCTCTGACTTGGGGAAGAAAGGTTGTCCCATGTTGGATTTAGCCGAGGAGGGTGCTATGGGATAGTTTACAGTAACATTCAGAGGAAATAATGCAAAAGTAGTTAGGGTTACCCCAGGGAACTTTTATCCCATTGGCTAGGGAATGAGCATGGGTTTCCCCACCCACAGTTTACTTCCTGACCTGTGAAGATGCGAAGGAATGTTCTGCTGCCTGCGACCTGAAAGAAAACTCAACCTGCACGCATTGAACCGATGACCCCAAAAGTGACTGAAAGGGTCAGTTGGCTGACCTCCTGTTTGATCTACAGTAACACAACTGCCCAGCTGCCCAGTAATAACTGGACTTGCCATGGACTCTGCTGCTCGTCGCTCGTGGTGTGAGTCTTAAACCCCACTTTGCCAACGTTCTGACTGGGCAACCTTTGGAAGCCTGGACCGTTACCAAAGCCGCAGCCTTCTACGTTGAATCGCTGGGCAGCCTCAGCTTGCTGGTTTGCCCCGGTGAAGAAGACTTGACTTCCGGGTAAGTTCCAAAGTCCGAAAGTAGAGGGCTTCGTCAAGACCGATGGAGAGCAGAAACCTATCAATGATGAGGTCTTCCTGGGCTTAGACTTTGGACTCCCCCGCTCCGAGTTTTCCCACCTTTCCACCTTCATTGATCACTGACCTTGAACCCCACTCTTCAGAAACCCCCATCATCTAACCCCACTTCTGGCTTGCAACTTGTCCCATCGACAACTCATCAATGACTACTTTATTACATAAAATATTCTAAATCCGAAGTTAAATATTCCATAGTGTCGAACCTGTTCCCCGAATTCAACGTACCTTTTGATTTTGCCGCAGCCTAGCGTGACTAGATAACTGCAGTTGGTGATTTTAGATTTTATGATCTATTTTTAATTCAAACTTTAAATATTCCTATCTCCAGTTCAACATTTAGAATTTTTGTAGTTTTGCTGTCATTTTATTTATTGATATATTTTCTATGTTTTTACATTTGTTTGGTATTTTTCTTGTGCTGTATTTTCACTTTAATACTATTTGAGCAGATGGCATTAACCCCTTCACCTCGGAAGTGGAACCCATAAGCTCCATTTGCAGCGTCCTTAAAGGCTTATCACTCAGCCATACCCTTTTCACCACCTACATGACGCCTCTAGCCAACATAATCAGAACCCACGATATCAACATCATATCCTACACCAACGACACCCAGCTCATCCTTTCACTCTCAGCAGATCCCACCACCACCAAGGCCAACATTAGGAACTGCATAACAAATGTTGCAGCCTGGTTGAACGGCAACTTTCTGGAGCTCAACATGGACAACAGCGAAGTGATGAATTTTGGCACCAATTCCTCCCTTTGGAACGACACCTGGTGACTCACTGACCTCGGACCCACCCCCACCCCCACACCAAAAGACCATGCCCACAACCTCAGCATCATTCTGGACAAAAAACTCACCATAAAATGAAAGATCAACATTATTTGCAGGCTCCTTCAAATGGTTCCCAGTAAACACAAGAAAAACAGTCACACAAGACCTAATAACTAGCTGTCTGGACTACAGCGACATATTGCATTCAGGAACCACCACCAAACACATGGGAAGGCTCCAGAATATACAGAATTCAGATGCCAGATTGATCCTCAACCTACCTAAATACACCCACATCCCCAAAACCTGAGGAACCGCAGCTGGCAATCCTGAAAAGATGCAATTTCAAACTACTGACACGCGCCTACAAAGATCTACATGACCAAGGACCAGCATACATGAACCACCAACTGAACATCCACCAAACATCCAGAAACGTTTGCCCCACCTCCCTCTCCCTTGCACAGACACTGCATATCTGGGGCCTTATTTATGAAAGCCTTGCGCCACCTGTGCGCCACTTTTTCCCATGTTAAAAGTGACGCACCGGCGGCGCAAGGCCTTCATAAATAAGGCCCCTGGTGCAGCCACAGCGTAGGCTGCTTCTTCTCCCCCCTCGCTGCCTCATCCTGAAATGCATTCCACCTCCGCATATCACCCCCACTGACCACGTCAGAAAGAAACTGAAGACCTGGCTTTTCGGCTAAGCCCAGCAACTCAGTGCCTGGATACGCTCATGAGTGATTAACCACACTATACGAGTACTGATAGATTAAAGATGTATATTGAGAAATGGTGTGTATAAAATATTTTAGATGCTTGTTAAGTGGGAACTTAAAACCAAATATCTGAATGAACGCCAATATTTCCATCATGCCAAAATTTACCTCTGGCAGTTCGGGCTCCAGCACTCTTGATCTATTGACAAGAGTCTCCAGCCTCCACAACATTAGGCTCACTAATATTAGCACAGCAAATCAAATAGTGGCTGGACCAATAAATAACTGAGTTCTAGTTCGATAAAAACCTTTTATTAAAAAAATCTCAACAAAAGTGTTACAGGAAAATGCTCAGATCCAAAGTACATAGACAGAAGTCACAAATTTTTCTAAAACCTAATAAATAAAATAGTCTCTCTAAAATCTAAGGGGCATATTTATGAGCCCATTGCATTGCACTAGCAACACGAAACATGGTGCTAGAGTGATGCAAATGTAAAATGAGATTTATAAAGCCATGCAAGGCCAACTTGCATGGCTCTACATGGCTTCATAAATCCTGAGTAACGTAACGCAGCAGAAGTTGCTGCATCAATGCATTTTGATGCATTCCCAGATTTACCGGAACTGATAAACCTGGGAATGACCCAAAAGGAGGAGAGGAGAGGCATAACAAGATGAAATATTTGTATTTCTCCTCATTTTTTCCTCTTTTGAAAAAAACTCTCAGTATTGTTTTTGTACAGGAAGGTGCCACTTCCTGCAGAAAAACAATCCTGCCTACAACACAGGCATCCTTGCACCATGGTACAAGGGTACTTGTGTTAGCACTAGGCAGCCAAAATGGCCCCAGTGCAAGGGAAAAGGACAAGAGTGCACCATATTTGATAAATATGGTGCATTCCTGTCCTTTCCCTGTTATCCTTGCTGCACTGCCCTACCTCAAATTAACTCATAAATATGCCCCTCACTGTCATCTTCACAAGAAACACACAAACCATCTAGAGTAGGTAATGGACAGTTTCTATCAAAAATAACGGGACGGAATCCCTGGTAGGGAATCATCTCTCGCTCATCCCCTAAACCAGGGTTTTTTTACACATATTTTACGCAGAAACAATGAGCAAAACTGCAGATACAGCCTGGAATGGCTAGCAATAGCACATACTGGACAAATCAGAAGTGATACTGCCATCAAAAGATTTTTAACACTTATCCATTTCTAAGGTTGCCAGGAAGCTTTCATTAACCTCCACATTAACATCAATCCAGAAATGTTAAATACATTACGAAACATTATCAAACAAAGACTAAGGGTCTTAATATACGTTTTAGCAGTCCTGGAGCAGGTGGCATGTTCCAAGACTGCCAAAACTCATCACCGCCATCCAGATTACCAGTAATCTTGTGGTCTGATGGTCGGCGCTGTGGTGTTCCCACAGCTGTGTTGTTTAAAGACTCATTGTGAGCCTTGAGTCTTCAACAGCACTGCGTTGGGACTGCCAGTGCACAATCCTGCACTGGCAGTCCCACTGGGCATGCGCATTCCTCGCCAGGAATGCACATGCGCAGGCTCCCGCGCATGCGTAGTTCCAAGAAGATGGCTTGCTGGACAAGTAAGATGATCCTGCGATAAGGTAAGTTCTTATTTAAATCCTATTTTAGGCTTATAGTCATTTAATATTGCGGGAGGCAGGCGGCGGGTGGGTGGGTGTCACGTAACGGAAATATGTGGAGAGGATCGGAGATTGGTTTATTCTCCGTGCCTCTCCGCGTAAGTCCCTTACGCGACTTCCGCCCACCCTTACTTATAATAGTGCGGGCAGTCTCACAGTGTGGCAGTGGTCAGACCGCCACCACGACTATGGCTGTCAACATAATAAGGCCCTAATACACTAGTGTGCTAGCAAACCTACATCAGAACTTCCAGTGGAACTGTCCTTCAGAAAGATTAATCAGGAACATGATGGAAAGTTTCATTCACAAATAATGAAAACAAATAATGCTGTCTATGAAAAAGAACCAATTGCATCACAGTGTGCTGTGGTCTGCGAAAAACTGTGGGGAGAGAAGTCTCGCAGGAGGACATTGATTAGGGGATGGTATGAGAAGTACTAGGATAAACAAAACACTAGAAACTACATCCATCTTAAGGGGTCTTCATGAAACTGTGTTATATTAGACTTCTAAATATCAAAATTAATGAGTTTTACGTGCAAAATCATTAATTCATTGGTTATTGCTCTATTTGTCATAAAATGTATTAGTATGCTCAATTTATTTGTTACCCACAATTTCACATTAAAAAAAACTCTGACAATTTAGTTCTTTTGGACTCCTATGACTTCTAATTTTAGCTAATGTAAAGGAAGTTGTGAAATTAACCAATGTCTCATCTTTACACTTCCAGTGGTCCTGTGAGCTCTGCTGCTATAAAGAAGTTGTAAATTGTAGCAATACACTATGATGCACTTATTTCCTCATACATGTTTTAAATTGCAAAAACATTCTTATTTCTACTGTTTATACAGAAACTAGGGGGCAAATGCATCAAGTTTGCATTTTGCGATTCCTTAATTGCGAAAAATAAGGAATCGCAATTAAGGAATTGCAAACTGCAATGCATCTAGAAATCGCTAAAAAAATAGCGATTTCTTAAAATTCCTTAATTACGATTCTCTAATTGAGAATCGGAATTAAGGAATACCTCCACATTCATTCCTATGGGCCTAGAGGAATTATGTATGGTGTCTCATTCGTTCTCCCACATAATCACAAAGCTACAAATGATTAGACAACCTACAACACAACACTCCCGATTCTCTCAGGAATCGCGGTAGCAAGACGTACCCTTCCACTCACTCTCTCGTCCACAATAAGAATAGTTAAAGTCACTGATATAGTTTAAAATATTTATTCTAACTATCGTGCTCTATAATGCAGTATACCTGCCACTACCAGCAGCAAAACGCATAAACCTAAAACAGTTAGAATTGTAGCAAGTCCATAGACCATGAAAGGGGAAATCATCATATACAGACAGTGCATAAAAGACTATAATGCTTAACCACCCTCCCCTTGGCTAGAAGAAGTTTTATTATTCAGTGTGTAACAGTGTGTATGTAGCATCTTTAATGGACATGAATCTCAGTTAGATTAAATTGGAAAAACAAAGCAGAAGCGTTCAAATAATCCCATGGTACTTTTTCTATTTTGAGTGTCTGTAACGTCCATGCGAATTGCATTAGAGCGTACTCGATTTTGACCATATAGATATAACATGGAAACATCGATTTGAGCAATATCAATAACAGATGAAACAATATTATCTAAAGTATAAATATGGGAAGACAGTGTATTTATGCTATTATCTACTGCTGCAAGAACTTTTTCCAAATTAGCTTTCTCAATTTGGCGCAGACGGGTTGCTGCTTCAATTTTCCATAATTCATTGTATGTTGCACAAATATATCTTTTTAATCTAGCAGATTTAGGACCCAAGAGAACATCAGACAAGTTGCTGTCACTTTACAAGAGAAACAGATGTTGTTTCACAGATGACAGAGTGGAATGTTCTAACCACTGTTGACACAATTTTCCCACTGAATATATGGTGACCGAGCGTGAATGTGGGTCTCGGCGATCAGGTCTAGTTTGTGTGAAACCCTTTGTCGCATTATAAAAACGCAGGTGACTAGCATTAAAACTGGCATGCCACAACAACCATCCCGAAGGGTCAACAGCAGAGATATTAAAACTGTCATTTTGAAACGGAGGTTGTAGGCCATCTATTTATAATTTGTGTATTTGCACCAATTAACATATTCAGCCAATGACGAAATAGAAGGAGTATTACATTTTTTGACAGTAGCCTAGCCTAGCCAAAACAAGTTGTCTGGTGCACCCTGTCATTGAAAAATAATATTTGAGTTGGTATCAGCCATGCACCTGGCCAAATCTTAGAGCCCCAAATCGATTTTAAATCAACGGTATTTTTCCAGTGATCATAACCCTGCAAGGCCGAGTCAACCTTAAAACCATTTGAATATATTAACTTCGAGTGTGTCAAAATAAATTTCGATTAACACGGCAATTTCAACTTAAAGAAATAGTTTGGATTAGATGTGTTATAATCAGTGAAATAAGTGAACTTATTTTTAAGTGTTTTTGCACTACCCCGTACCGGAGTTGGGCAATGTTCCCACTGCGTGTAGGTAAAAATCGGTCTTAACGTGTTTGTTTTGTGCAAGAAATGGTGGCAATAATGTTGATAACAGAATAAATCCGCATAATTGGCAGTATTTAAATACAAATATTTAGCATTAAAAACACTATCAAATTTAGAATCCGAAAACAATGAATGTACTGCTTGTACATTCCAATCATCAAAATGTATGTCATGTGTTACCATATCTCCCAAGGAGATGTGAAAAATGTATGGTATCTAGAGAACCACCGTTGGGCCATGAATTTCGAAGGCCAGCTGAAATGTTCACAAGGGCTTGATCACGTTTCATGATGTGGAACGATGTATGGGGAGCCAGATTACCATCAACCAACATTACAGCAGAGTGTCTTGCCAAATAATGACCATTGATGAGCAAGAAGAACGCTGTCACAAATCCAATCTACATAGAAAGGAAAATCAGGATAAGCACCAATCAGATGTAGGTCCAGGGCTGGACCAGATAAGTCTTTTTGAACCAAGAGAGAAAAATACTTGTCTCTGATGGTGTAGATGCCACAGAAGAAGATGAAGGAGAGTCATATGAGAAACTCGTACGGTCCTCAAAATAACTGCTTGTTCCCACGTTCAGCAACGGTGGCCGTGCAGCATCAGCATCATATTGTAAAGGACTGTCCGGTACCTCAATATGGAACTCATCAGCAGGATACGTATACTCAATGTCCACGTTGGAAGGCACTGTGGTTGAAGGCACAGCAAGCAATAGACTAGCCGGACTTTCCATCTCACCTTCAATGACAGTTTGTTAAAGATACAGACTTGAACAGATTCAAAGGAAGCGCGTTGCTTGAGACAATCGGAGTCCCTTTATTCAGAATCAGTCAGACGGTGTAGCTTGACATTGTCAATTGAAATGTATTGATTGTCTTTGCAACCAGGCAAAGGAGTCAGTATCACTGTACGAGTACCCGTCAATCCAAGAACTGGGACCAGTGCACTCTAAGAGAGACCAAATTCTTTTGTGTTCTCCAACTTTTCTGATTACCAGATCGCCAATCTTAAGAAGCCAGCCGAAGACAGGAATCAGCATTGCTGTGTCAGTAAAAGAGGGTATATGTTCAGTAGAGTAGCTGTCACGGGTCTTCTGAAGGTCCTGTAACATAGCAGAATGGTTATCTATGTCAAATGTGGCAGCCATCTCCACTACATCTAGACCATCAAGGTCGGGTGCAAACATTTTGATACCAAAGAGCATTTTGTATGGTGTCCGCCCACCCTGAGATCATCGTGGAAGATTATTAAGTGCACTTTGTAACCCATACAAATGAGCCAGCCAGTCCCTGCCAGTACCTAAGACTTTAGCTGCCACTGTTTATTCTCTCCACTGTAGAATTGTCCTCAGACCTGTATGGAGATGAAAACTGCACCAGCACCCCCAAACACTTCATTGCTTCCTTGTACGCCTTAGAGGCGAATGCTGGAGCTTGGTCCGAATGGTAGGTGCCACTGGCAAACATCCTGAAAAAGACAAGCAAATCTCTAATGAAATTTCGAGTGTCAGCACTGCAGATAATCATTTATTTTACTTCAGAAATATAGAATCAATTTTCACTGAGTTACAGAAGTTGTGATTAAGAATTACAATGGTGCAGGAGCAAGTAGTTGAACAATATACATTTTCTAGTATAAAAAGTTTACGATGTTACAGTTTCAAACATTCAGTTCATTCAAGAAATCACTGGTGAAAGATTAAACAAATTATCCAATATTCTATACCATGGTAGGCATACCACTCATCAAAGTGACATCTCCATAGATTGAAAGAACTTTAATTTGATTTAGTTCTGTCACACGGTGTTTGAACTTCAACATATGTTCACCATTGACGGCCACTTTGAAACTATCTGCCGCACACAAAAACTGGATCTGGAATGGTTTGCCGCATTCAAATGGAAACTTGGGAGCTTGTCTTTCTTCGGATCCCCAGCGATCTTTTGTCAGGGAGTTACGCACAATAACTTTATGGGATTCATCAAAGCGAACATTGAAGTGGAAAGCAATGTCGTTTTGTCTTTTAAAATGAAAGGTGAACCTGCGAGTGTTCTTATTAACTGCACCATTACAAGTAATTTACAAACGTGGCAATATTCCTGATGGCAGTGGCAAGTAGAATGGTATTTTCAGTGGTGCTGCAGGCCCAGACTGTGACGCAGGCCCACCTGGAACACCTGGCTGAGGGGCACTTGTTCCAGTTGGTGCTGGTGTAGGATCAGAAAATCCCGGGAAAGACTGTCCTGCACCAGGAAAAAGAGGAAATGCCATCCCGCCACCAGGCGTTCCAGGGAATTGACTTCCATCACCAGGTGCCCCTGGGTATGGCTGCCCGGCTCCAGGTGCCCATGGGTATGGCTGCCTGCCTCCAGGTGCCCCTGGGTATGGCTGCCCGGCTCCAGGTGCCCCAGGGTATGGCTGCCCGGCTCCAGGTGCCCCTGGGTATGGCTGCCCAGCTCCAGGTGCCCCTGGGTATGGCTGCACAGCTCCAGGTGCCCCTGGGTATGGCTGCCCAGCTCCTGGGTACTGCCCACAAGGATTTGGAGACCAGTTAGGAGGTTGCTGTGGGTTGGTCCCTTGCACAGTAGGTGCTGCTCCTCCGGGCACTGCATCAGATAAATCAAACTCGGACATCTTCCTGCCGCTGCGGAGTTGCTTTCACCGTATCTGGAGCCGTAGGGAGGCCTGGAGGATGATTTGTGCAGCGCGAGCTCCGCGACTGCGTTGTGGCCAAACCCAGAGGAATCTAGTACAAGAATCACTTGCAACAAAAATATATTTATATGCAGTATCAGAAGTCAAAGGAGCTCAGTGATCAAGATATATACAGCTGAACGGCTGATTTAATATACATAGCTGTGTCTGTGGTGGACGTGAAACCGTAGAAGATTTGATTTGTTGACAAATGTCACAAGAAAGCACATAACTATGAGTTTGTTTATACAAACCACACCGCCAATAACATTGTTGCAGAATAGACACTGTCGCAGACATTACAGCATGTGCAGAAGCCATGGCCTCATGTGCTGCTAGGATCAATGGAAGTCTGTGATCCATGTAGGAAATCAGCCGATCCCCAAATGAATTGAAGCATAAGGATCTTGTTCGGGAGAGCCCTGCGGGTAAGCAGTTCCATCCTTCATAGCAGCTTTGGCTGCCAGAATCTCGTTATCTATCTTAGTATTGGATCTTGTAACTGCTGCAATTGAACACGTGGCTACTGCAGATTTGGCTGCCTAGTCAGCCAAAGAATTACCAACAGCATGTGCTCCCACACGCTGATGGCCAAGAGTGTGAATAACCTGTGTGAGTGCTAGAAGTGTTTTAAGCTCAGCCACCCAACCCCATAGCATTTTATGCTTTCTTGCGCTGCCCTTAGAGTCTTAATAATCATTTTTAGACCAAAAAATAAGTTTTCATTAAAAGACTGGACACAGTAGTAAGAATTGCACACAATACGATTATTCACATTAGGATCTGCAAACTTGATAGCTAAAATAAGAGCACGCAGCTCAGCCAATTCTGCTGTACAGCCTCCAAGTGCTTGCGTATGCACAATGGAGGACTTAAATTTGCCATTTACAATTGAACCAGCAACAATAGCGCAAGCCGCAGAATAAGCATGTTTGGACCCGATGGCTGGTTGAGCCGAGCCGTCGCTATAAATGATACATTTGTACTCATCCAAAGGAAGTAAGGACAATGGAGGAGGATGAACATGTTCATACTGTAAAAACTCCTGTGTTTGGAGAGCAGGATCAAAGTAAAATATGACATCAGCCATTGTCAAAGAAGTAGCACATTGAATCCAATGGGAATGTAAAGCTTTAGAGTTTGGTTCACTTGCCTTAGTCACTGCTTCTAAAGTAGGGATAGGCGAAACCATCATAATGCGCTTTCCCTGTGCCAGCATTTCTGCTGCTGTGTACAAATGTGATTTGTTTGCAATAGGTACCGCGACCTCCTTGTTGAACGTTAGGTACGTGAAACCCACTATCCCTGGTACAATACATATGACTAGGTTCGTAGAATTGTAACGTGTCAACAAGAAGAGGGGGCCCGATTCATAGAACTAACTTAAGACAAAATCCTAAACTTACTACCATTTTGGTATTCACAGAAGGCATTTACTCATTTTGGTATTCACAGAAGGTACTTACTCATTTCGGTATTCACAGAAGTTAGGAGTCCTAACTTTAGGACACCTAAATGCCTTCTGTGAATACCTAAAGTCTTACAATTTTGGGCCATATTATCAAGGAAGCTGCAGTAGTTTATCGCCGCTTTACCGGCAGGAAACTGCCAATAGAGCGCGATAATGGCCTTGATAATATGCGATTCGAATTTCAATCGATGCCCAGTTTAGATGTGTGAACATTTAACCTGGGCTTCGATAGAAATTCGAATCGCATATTATCAAGGCCATTATCGCCGCTCTATCGGCAGTTTCCTGCCGGTAAAGCGGTGATAAACTACCGCAGCTTCCTTGATAATATGGCCCTAGGATTTTTCTCAGTTTAGTAGTAGTAAAGATAGGAGTCCTAAGTTTAGGACTCCTAAATGCCTTCTGTGAATACCTACACTCTTAAAATTCGTATTTTTCTCAGTTTAGGAGTCCTAAAGTTAGGACTCTTAACTTTACCACTACTAAATTGAGAAAAATCCTAATTTTAAGACTTTTGGTATTCACAGAAGGCATTTAGGAGTCCTAAAGTTAGGAGTCCTAACTTTACTACTACTAAATTGAGAAAAATCCTAATTTTAAGACTTTTGGTATTCACAGAAGGTATTTAGAAGTCTTAAAGTTAGGACTCCTAACTTCTGTGAATACCGAAATGAGTAAGTGTCTTCTGTGAATACCAAAATGAGTAAGTGTCTTCTGTGAATACGAAAATTGTAGTAAGTTTAGGATTTTGTCTTAAGTTAGTTCTGTGAATCGGGCCCTACGTCTCTAGCTGATCAGACTGAAAAGATCGTAGAATAGAGGACAAGCAAGCAGAAGTAAATGTAGTGTAGTGTAGTTCATATATTGTAAATAGGCTCTGCGCATTGGAATAACATATCCTATATATTTGACGTAGGACTTAGGTCGACTAGGTCTCTATAGAATATATTAGACTTAATTGTGAGTGCCAGCTAGCTCAGAGGTCACTAGAAACGTTCTTGAATTCACAAGAAGGGATTAGTTTCTGACAACTGCATAAACATGACAACTTTGTTTCCCTCAGAATAAAACTGATCTCCAGAGTCGTGGAAACAATAGATAGATATTTTACTCAGTCAATCGTGCATGCTTTGTTTAATCAGAGGTGCAGAGAAATAGAGAGATGGGCGTTTTTTCATAAAAGGATTTATTGAACAGTCTTCTTTCTCATGCAAGTAAAGTGAACTGCTACAATTGTAATACTGGATGCAAAGTATAATGTGTACAGTAAGAAGAGTATTATAAAATAATACTGTAAAAGCATTGTACGGTTCCTAGACCATAGATAAATACATACATAAAAAACAAAGTCTAAAAATACTCAACTGGTGCTTCTAAAATATGCCTACCCCAAAGGTACCTAAACTAAGTCTAGTACGAGGGAAGAAGTAAGTGAGGTGTAGCATAGGTTTAGTCTGTTTTTTCCAAGAATCTAACCAAGATTTCTCTTAGGGTCTAATCAGCTCCGTACCTTGGTTTTAGAATGAAGGAGGTCTGGTATCTCTGTCTCGGGACTCGATTTTCCAACACCCCGCAAGGGGAGCTTGGAAACACTGGAGCTGGATTCTCAGCAAGAGAAAGGACAGCTTCTCTGTCAGTGTGTCAGCTGGAGGGTCGGCTTCCTTCGGCACTTGCTGTAGCGAGCTGCGTCGGGCAAGTAGATAGTCAAGCTGCTCTGAACCACCGTGTGTTTGCTAGGACAAGTTTAGGCATATTTATACCTTGAAGGTGCCTTGTTTGACGTAAAGTCGGACATAATAACGTCATCAAAGAACCCAAAGGGAATGGTAGTTTTTTGAAAATGCCATGATGTCTAGGACAAATCAATATTCAAGTAAGGGGATGACCCTGACTGTTGAAGCCGAGTTTTTCAAGAAATCGTTGTGGACTGGATGGGTTATGTCTAAATATGGGTATGATTTCTATGTCTATATAAGGGCAATGTGAATTATACCTATATAAGGGCATGAATCGGTAAATTACGCTTGATTCTAAAATGCTTCACAACACCCACTCCACTTTATTATGTTCGATATTACTAAATTCTTTAAGCATCTTTAAACATATCTAAAGCGAGATGTGTATAAAACTCCTCCCAAAATACATAGAATGCATTTGAAATGGTTGTACACAAAAGAAGAGCATTGTGCAGTACACATTTAAAAAGCAATATCATCATTCAAAGCATGTAATGTGAAACTTATAAAGCAATGAGAATGAGTCATGAAATAACATTGATGAAATGGCTCTTAAATACAGAAGAAAATAAGTTGAGACCATTGCATGACAGAATATACTGTTTAGGTTGTGGACAAGGTTAAATATTGTCTCTTGGAAGTGTTTCAAATATCTCTTGTTCTCTAAGAATAGCTCTACTTTAAGCAGATTACTTTGTGCCAAAAAAGTTCAATTTTGAAAAAGTCAAATCGTAGAAAAAATAGAGTTCTTAAAGTTGGAAGTTTTGTTTTGAAAAGTGAAGGTCGAATACAGAATACAGAGTCCCATAGAACGCTGTGTGCTAACTTCAAAAATCATTCTCGTTGTTTGGAGAAAACATTAAATCTTCTAAGCTGGCAAAGAAATCATCTACCACAGTAGGTGAAAGTTGGACCACTTCATTAAGTAAACCGATAGCACAAAAATGTGAAGCATCGCCGTCAGCGTTAGCTGTATTAGCAATGTTTGTCGGAGATGGAGATGGTACCTGTGTGCCTGTCGATCCACGTATCTCACCGTCAGCAGATTGCGTCTGTGAGATCTCAATGAATGCTGTCATCAGGATTGGTAGCCGCTGGGGACAACATGATGCATGGAACATTACTGAACCAAGCAACACATCAACATCCGTTGGCAGTGCTGATGGAAGTTTTAGACAGATATCCAACATGCGTTCTTCTCCACATAGCAGGCATCGTAGAACAGATAAGATGCAATCTTGCCAGATTGGTCGGAATGATAGGAACCACGTGGTATTCAAGTCTCTTAACCGAGCCAGGCCCAGGATCTGTATCATGCGCTCACGACACTACATTGCCAGGAGAGTGTTCTCGATGGTAATCTGGGTGTCGTTGCTGACCGGACTTGCCATATCAGAGCAGAAGGAACAAGAATAGTGTTCCTCCTACGTGTCCCAAAATGAGAGGCAGGCCGCCGAACACAGAGTGCACGAAGTTTTGAAAAATGCCAAGGACTGCTTCAAAAGGTGCTAACAGTCCCGAAAAAAACTGTCTTAAATACATGTACCATACCACTGGTATCAGACATGTTCAAGATATAACCTAACATTTCTACGAAATGTATTGGACAGTTTGTGGATAAAAGGGCATATATCTCTGCAGAGGACCTTGCAACTTGTAGTTCATACGTCTCTTTGGACGAGGTCAGTGGCACCGTTTTTTGTAAAAGAATAGCTTTCATTCTGCTTAAAGTATCAATTTGGATAGAAGAGATGTTCAGTGAAGGCCATAGCAGCGACTCCCCGTCGGTCTTAGCTTTAGAAAACAATACTTGCATTCAACAAATGACCCTGGCTAGGCTATTCCTGGCATCATTCCACAACAGCTGTGATCATTCAACATTATATAGCTCCCGTTAGAAAGCTGCCTAAAAATTGGATCTATTACTGCTGCTGGAGAACCTTGCAGGTGGCAGGATAAGTTGTTTGAAGAACCTTCACAGGCCCCGTGCACTTTTGCATTGTGTACCACTAAGAAATACCTCTTTTGCCCCACTCCAACATCTGTGTGTGTATGGTAATTCCCAGGTTGACTTTATGTATTCCTTACACAACCTTTCGTAAACGGCAACTGGTATATGTTTCAAACAGTACTGAAAGTTGAAAATTGTGACAGGCAGAGTGATTATCCCATGTATTATCCATTCTGTTGCAGGCTTTTCTGAAACAGTTAATGGTCATCTTTCCAGTTTCTCAATGCTCAGCACCGTATAGTCTGCTCCTTTCTGTGCCAAAGTGATTTGTTAAATACAGAAAACAATGAAATGATGTTGATTAGACGTCATGGCACATATCCAGAACGAAGATTTTGCAACGTCCAGCCTAAAAGCATTATAGAACATAATTGCGACTGTCCATGCTGTAGCATGAGCAAGTCCTGTTCTATTATGTCAATGGCAGAGGATACTATGCTATCCAAAGAATACATTCGGGATGACAGGGTCGTTAACCCATTGTCAACTACAGAGAGTGCTTTCTCTAAATTAATACGATCAATTTCTCGTATTCTTTCTGCAGTCTCTGCCTGTGTCTCTTTCCAAGCTTCATTATAAATGGCATAAATACCTGCGTATTTGAAACGTTTATGACGTCGTTTTGCCGGACCTTGTAAGAAGTCCCTTAAATCAACACCATCTTTAAGTAAAGATAAGTGTTGTTTAACCTCCGTAAGTGTAGATTTTAGTAGCCACTCAAGGCACAGTTTTCCTACACTGTATGTTGTTACTATCCCTGGATGTTGTCTCTGGACATATCTTGGATCTGGCCTAGTTACTGTAAACCCTTGTGTCTTGTTCAGGAATCTATCTTGACAGTTATTTGTGTCTGTGGGCCAGATTAACCATTTTTTCCAATCAGGATCAGTTCTGTTTTTAAGTAAAATACTTTTTACGTCGACCCCTCCCTCTGAAGTGTGTTTACTATCAGGTGTAGGTGTAGGTATAGACGGTTTGTTTAAGTATTTCATCTTGGCTAGACCAAGGCAAGATGTCTGTTGAACTGTGTCATTCAAAAACATTATTTCCTCAGGAATAATGCAGGCTCGAAATAAAGCTTCTATTCCCTGCAATTGCCAGTCTTTTGAGCTCCAGACAGTTTTTGTTTCCATGTTGTCAATCCAAAAGTCGAAACCTAACAAGGACAGCTGGGCATAAAAGGCTGCTGAATAAATTTAATTTATATTGGTCAACATTCTTTTCATTCCTGTCTTATTAACATTTCTAAAGTAAAATGTTTCCGGATTTGTGGTATTAAAACCTGAGAAGTATGGACATTTTTCATAGAATGTTTTTGAGCTACATTTTGGTGGCGTTGGACAATGTTCCCATTGATTGAAAGTATAAACATTTCTAGGGCTTGCAGATTTGTGCAAGTAATGATGACCATAGTCATTAAAGCAATATATTTGTGCATAATCTGATGAACCTTCTAAGTATTCATGCTTTGTAAATCTAGCAGACATCTCTAAATCTGACATCATAATATTAACAGTCTCAAAGTCCCAATCATCAGAAAACGTGCTTTGTGAAACAAAGTCACTCAAGGAAACCTTAAATTGATGTGGAATCTTCAGCAGCTCTGCCGGACCATAGATATCATAATCAGCTCTATCCCATGCTATACCACCAGGTATAGGAACGGCTGTGATGGTTACTGATGTCAAGTCTCTTTGTTCACAATGAGATGATTTGTGTGGCTTCAGGAGCAAGTTGATGTTCTTACTTGCTGTGTCCATTTTACTATATTTTCCATTTATCAGCATCCCCAAAGTTAATATCATGATTAGCCAAAGTAGGAGAAAAGTACGCCAAGCACAATCCAAAGTTCAACCCTTGGTGAAACCAGATACGTTTCTTCAAGTTGCTGAAAGAGTTCTGTTACTTGATCTTTAAACATTTTATTTGCTGGCGTCGTTTCAGGCTCACTGGGATCCTCAGAAAATGTATCAAAGTTGATGAAATAGCCAGAGGCAGTTCTGTCAATTGTTGGAATTGCATCAGGATTATTTAAAATCGCTGGGGCTACCGGATCCTTTGTCATATTAGTGTAGTCCGTGCTACATCATTGTAGACGGGAGTGTCTTGATGAACTGTAATTTGGGTTCAAGAGGCACAAGTTCCATAGCTTTATTGCTTAGTCCTTTGTTCTGTGCTGCAGAGTCTTCAAATGTTATTAGTTTCTCAGTCTGAACCTCTTGGATAGTAGCAAGATTTGGTCTTCTGCTACATCTTGTAGTCCACTGGGGCTACTACTTACTATCGGCCACATGATGTGGTTTGACCAGGTCGATGGATGCGAACCTGTTCTCTTTTCTTCCAGCAAGGGGCAGCAGTAACACTGTTCTTGATCCTTGGATTGCTAGTACAGGTACTGGTTTTCTGTAAGAAGGCCCAAATTCCTTTTTATCTGCAATCTTTTCTCTGACTAGATCCCCAGTCTTTAGAATCCAGACAGGCCTTGCTGGGATAGGTGGTTCTCCTTCAGTGGTCGTTGGCTTCTATATTGGGTTGCTTTGACTACTCCTTTTCTTGTTTAAGTCCTGCAAAACAGCCGGTCTTTGATATCAAAGGGTTTTTGTTCCAACACTGAAGTCCTGGACAAGGATTCTAGTACCAGAAAGGTTTTATATGAAGTGATTCCACCCAGAGAATTTCTTGGCAGATTCTTAAGACTACGTTGGCCAATTATAAGATGTTTGACCCACCCGTCACCCGAGCCTAATACCCTAGCTGTTATAGATTGCTTTATGTCCCTGTTTTTTCTTTCCACTACCGAATTTCCGATTACCGAATCGAATACCGCAATGCAAAGGCCAGATTGGCCATGGCCTCTTTGTAAGCTTTTTATCTAAACGCAGGACCCTGGTCAGAATGTAGCGTGCCGATTGCGTATGTGCTGATAAAGACTCGCAAATCTTTCATAACAGTTCGACCGTCAGCCGAGCGCTGAGGTCACATTCAAATAAATCTGTCCTAATAGTTGTGGGATCGCATTTGTCCATATTGACGTCTGCTTGTAGAAAGCCTAATGCTGTCTAACAATGGTGTCTGTACTGGGCTAGCTGCACTGTAGTCAGGTATCTGGCGGCGTTCTCTGCTGCGATCTCTGTTGCAGTCATGGTCATTAATTGCAAACTTGTGAATGTGGGCATTCATCCCTGGCCGCCAGTACGTCTCTTTCAATTCCAGAATGGATTTAGAGATCTCTCGATGTATCAGACCCTCTCCCATATGTGCTTCTTGCATCAAAGCTCCTCTACGTCTCCTGTTTGGGATTACTCTATCCCCCACTCCAGGGATTCGAGCAAAAGGGACGGAGTTGGCATCAATTATGTATGCATATTCGAGTGGATAGTTTAGAGGTAACGATGCACCGCTGCCTTTGCTTGTGGCATTGACAGCTAGCATTGTTTCACTGTCTATTTTTGTTTTTGAACGAGTGATTGCAGCTACGGAAGCCGTTTGCACAGCTGCTTCGAGGCTTCATCAGCCAATGAATTCCCTGCATCGTGAACACCATCACACTGATGACTCAGTGTATGGATCACGTGAGTCTGTTGTAGTTCTTTCCATAATTGAACTACTTGTTCCCAAAGCAACTTATGCTTGATCGTGCCACCTCTTGCATCTTTAAAACCGTTTTAAACCCAGTTCTGCAAGTATTCATTGTAAGACTGGACGCAGAAATACGAATCGCACACTTTGATTGTGGGGAATTCGCGATCGGTATGTTCAAGCGCCATCTTGAAAGCCTGTAGTTCAGCTCGCTGAGCTGTACAGACTCCGAGAGATTGAGTTTTTGTGACCATAGGTCGGAATTTACCATCACGCCAGAACCTTTAACAATTGCGCATTCAGCACTATTAGCTTGTTTACCTCCAATTGCGGGCTGTGCTGATGTATAAATTATACATTCATACTGTTCTAGAGACAGAATTTCAGTCGGCAGAGGACATTCTTGTTCATATTGTAGAAATTCTTGAGTTTTCAAGATGGGGTCAAAACCGTATTCAACGTCTGTTGCAGCAAGAGAGTTAACCCATTGTATCCATCTTGGATGTAAAGCCTTTGCATTAGGAATGCTAGCTTTTGTCACTGCTTCTAAGGCAGGTGACCATTATGCGTTTACTCGTGAAGGAACATTAAGATAATTTGGATGCAGGTTATGCCCAGTTAAAACGGGCCATGTGGCCCCATCAATTGACAAGGGGCCTAAATGGACCACAGTTACAGGGTGAGGAAGGGTGCCATTAAACCATATAGTGTGTTGCAAGCCATTGGCAGAACTTCAAGAGATTTTAACATCTATAATTCTGCACAATGCAGTGGCAGTATACTTGTGAAACAATGTATCTGTTCCATCGACTGCCGGAAGGGTGACCCAAGAATAAAATACCTTGAAGCAATGAGGTGCATCTGCTTCAACAACAAAAATATGTGCAACACCAACATCATGGACTCCAGATTGAGTCAAATATGCCGTAAACGTTGCGTGGTTAGGAGGTGCTATGGAAACCGCCATATTCAATAGTAGAGGATGTCAACCATTTTGCGGCAGCGCAATAATGGGTAAAAAAAAGAAAGAGAAAGACATTTTAAATTTCAAGCTTGAAAAACCTATAAATTCTCACAATATAGGAGGCTTCACTGTCACAACCGTCTCCGGAAACCGAAGTGAGGGTTTTGTGGACAAGCACAAGCACTACTCAAGCGTCTCGCAGATAAGTACCAGACCAAACGTTGTCGGCGCCATGTTGTGGGGATTCTGCACACACAGAGCTATGCAAAGGAATACAGGACCTTGGTGTGTAGGAGCTAAGCCTTCCTACCACCTCAGTACCCAAAATCTCGGAACCGACTAGCTATAGTGTCTCATTCGTTCTCCTACATAATCACAAAGCTACACATGATTAGACAACCCAGAACACTCCCGATTCGCTCAGGCATCGCGGTAGCAAAATTTATCGCCGAGCTGCGACTATTTTTATCGCAGATAAACCTTGCTACTAGCAAGGTTTATCTCTGAAACGATAAAAATCGGCCGAAATGCATGAATATCGCTGTAAAGTCAGCGATATTCATGCATTACCGAGCGAATGCTCTTAGCCATGTTATCCACCTCCCATTGGATAATATGGCTAAGAACAGCTCAGGGCAGGTGTTAGCTTTTGGAGATATTCGCGCTTAGCGCGAATATCTCCAAACGTTGGTAATAGGAGATAGCGATGTTAGCGACGGTTTCCAGTGGATAACATCTTGGCACGCCCACTTTGCATGTCATTAGTGATAAATTTCTCTGACATGAGAAAGCGGGGCCCAAGATGATCGCTATCTCCTACTAGCTGTCGCTAACTGGTGTTAACAACAGCTAGGTAATAGGGAGATAATTTTATCTCCGCTTTCTTGGCTTTTAAAGCCAAAAAAGCGGATATAAATCTCTTGATAATATGCCCCTATACGGCTTAACCACCCTCCCCTTGGTTAGAAGAAGTTTTATTATCTAAAAGAAGATCTCTGGGCTTTTTTCAGCAGATCACATATCTTAGTGCCTAGACTGTAGTTTTTACATCATATAAACTGCTGAGCTGGTCTCCCTGGAAAGGTCCCTCTCCAGGTGTGCATTAAGCCAACATACAATCCCTTAATATCAAAACATGGTTTCCAGCATCTGCAGCTGTGTAGCATGTGTTGTCTAAGTGCTAGGGACTGACCAGAACAGAACAACAAGGGGCATTGTGTATCGACCTTGCACAGTGTGTTCAGACTAAATTCCAGTAACTGACAGAGAACACAGAAAGCAGAGAGTTCTCATGTGAAGGTGCAGAGTCTTGCAAAATAAAGTCATGTAGTAACGTGCACAAAAGCAGCATCATAGTAGCAGAGCTCATTCTAACCTAGCAATGTCGACAATGACCCTAACGGCCATAATGCACCAGTTTCATTGAACTCAACGCAGTGCGACACATCTCTACATCCATCTTGAAGCTTCTGATCGATGACTTCACCACCATCGATGCAACTCAGCACATCTGGATGTAGGACCTCTCACGGCAAGCTCCCATCGATGGCTCCTTGACTCCTGCCCCATGCAGGCCAATGCAGGGGCTTAATATTTTGATGTCCAGGACACAAGGTACTTTTAACAGTGGACTGAAAAACATGTATCTGGCCCGAGTTCCACTGTGGTCAGCCTGACTTTGTGACTTGGGCCAGGGCCACCATGACCAGATAACAATAAATTGGTGCTTATTGCTTCTAAGCACTTTTTTCTTCAAAACCTTTAGAATTGCATATCTATGGTTCTACTAATTGGATTCCTGTCACTTTGGTTTTAATTGTTTATTAAAGTTAGATGAAACTGGTTTTACAGATTGGTTTCGTATTTTCTTTTTCTTGTTTTCACTTTGTTACTGGTTGAAGTGCTGCACACATACTTTACACATTGCATGGCTGCTTTGTGCCAAGCTACCAGAGGGTTAAGCACAGGTTAATTCGGGGTCTACTTGTGTTTGTGCATCCTGACAAAATGTGTGGTTGTTGCTTGAGAAGAAATCCATGCCCCAAAAAATACCCAGTTCGTCACAATGATTATTAAATGACGAAGTGTTTCCACTTGGCTATGGACAGTTAAAGGATATTGCAACGCTTTTCTCATAGAATTATTGCTGATATTTTTAGGTCAATTGGCTTTCCTCAAGTCTATGGGCCCTGCAGAGAGAAAGGCATTACACGTTTTAAAAGTGATCATCTTTTACAGAGCACAATCTGCAGAATGCATACAGTTTCTCTCCCTCAGTGAGTTAGAAGAAAATGTAGAACTGCATCTGTAATCCAAATCTTTCTTTGAGCTATTATCAGTTCAAGTGTTCACATTTTATTTGATCAAAAGCACATATTTCACAATGGAAAAATGCAATATGTCAAAATGGAGTGCAACATTGTCCAACAAATAGGCTTGTGGGAAGCCTTTCAGTAGATGCCAGAATAAAAGGACAACATTCAAAACGTCAGGAAATACGAAACAAACGTATATGTTAATATATAAAAGCAATAACTATACTATTAAGCTACAGGGAAATAGACTGATTTTGTATTGAGGTAACGGATGCATTTATGTAGGCTCTACGATTTTATAAATAGCGTTCAAGGGGCATTGTTTTAGATTAAGAAACCTTCCCCTCTGTATTCCATGCAAGCTGTCTTTGAGGCATATTATTGCCAGTTTAAAAGTATTATAGATTTATTACATGAGATATTCAAGAAGTATTTTAATGAAGTTTCAGGAAAATGTAAGTACCCTCTATATGCACACAGAAGTGGCTATTCGTTCCTGGAGTGGATATGGGATGATGGCTCGGAGACGATGAGGGAAAAGGCATTTCAAAGTTGTGCAGGTGATTTCAATTTGTGGAATGTAGGCACAATTATTGAATCAGTGCCAGAGGAATGCAGGTACTTCATGGAAAGTTTATAATGCAATTTCTTTTTTTAGAAAGATTGGAATGTTATCTGTGTAATTTGCACATGGTTCTTAGCCAATAACATTTGTTCACTATAGGCTTACTATGAGCAAAGCAAAAGGATCCCATGACCAGTCTAGCAAACATGTTTTTGATCACTCTATTTTTTTTTAGAAGTATTGAGGCAGCTCGAGATATAACGCATTGGCATTGTCAAGTCATGATCAATGAGGGTAGAAACAGCCATATGCTTCTCATCATATGATAGCCTCACTCACCCACCCATACAGCCACTCACACAGCCACTCACCGACCTATACTGCCACTCACACAGCCAATCAATCACCTGTGCAGCTACTCATTCACCCAGCTACCTATGTCTTCTTCTAACTTTAAAAAAATATAAATGGTATTTTATGAGGTATATTGAAGTTTACTTTGCTAGATGATGTAATCAGTGATGTCATTTGAGATGTCATCAGTGATGTCACTGACCATGTCATGAGTGATGTAATATGTGAGGTCATAAGCAGTGCATTGCGGGGGGAGTAAGATATAGTTAGCTCAGGTAACTATAACTGCTGAATCTTACTGGTTTTGAACAAGTGAAATCTGAGCTTAACTATAGCTTCCCTGTAACGTTTGTTTTTTTCAGTGAATTGATAAGGTGTTTTCAATTCTATTTCCTAACTATAACATCCCTGTAACCTTTGATTTCTTTGTGAATGTCTGCGATATTTTAATGTTATTCCCTAACTATAAAGTCCCTGTAACCTTTGTTCCATTTTAGTGAATTTCTACAGTTTTTAAAATGTTATTTCCTAACTGTAACCTGTAACCTTCATGAATGTGTGTGATGGCTGTATTGGTTAGTGATTGTGTGAGTGAGTTGTTGTATGGTTCTTTGAGTGGGTGTGGGAGTTGTTTTATATGTGTGTGGGCGTGTGCATTTGGTGGTATGGGTCTATGAGTTGGTCTGTAAGTGGTTGTTGTATGGGTGTGTGAGTGGGTATATGAGTGATTGTGCAGATGAGTGGGTATGTGAGTGGCTACACAGGTCTGTGAGTGGGTAAATAAATAAATAAATACAATAAGTGAGTAGCTGTATTGAAATATGACAGATTTTATTAGTGGCTGTATGGGTCCTTACGGTGGTGTGCAATTGACTGTATGGGTTTGTAAATGGGTGGGTGATTAGTTTTCTGGGTGTGTGAGTGGCTTTTTGGGTCTGTGAGTGGGTGTGGGTGTGGGTGTGGTTATGTAGGTGTATGAATGTGTGTATTAGTGCCTGTGTGGGTCTGTTCAGTGATGTGTTAGTGATTTTTTAGGTATGCAGGTGGGCATGTGAGTGGTTGTACGGGTGTGTGAGTGGGTGTGTGAGTGGCTGTGTAGATCTCTGATTGTATATCAGAGTGGCTGACTGGATGTTGAGTGGGTGTCTAAGTGTCTATGTGGGTGTGTCAGTAGCTGAGTAAGTGACTGGGCCAGAATAGAACCAAACCTGCCCCTTTATCCAACAAGAGTCTATAGTTTTGCCCACAATATCTACCCAACTGGAGCACCTACTACTGGTTAATTATTAAGTGCTTTAGATTAGGTAAATGTCTAGGGCATATTCTACACTACTTCTGCTTAATGGAACATGAGGAAATATATCCAGTGACCTTGTATACGTTTCACAAAGTAATTGTCCCTTGTGCATCTTTATCCAAAAAAAACATAAATCATCCTATAGAGAATACAACTAGACTACAAAGAGGTAAATCTCCACCAAACAAGGGTACTTCCTCTTAACTATATGAAGAAAGTGCTTCTTTGTTTGGTGGAGATGTGCTCAAATTCACTGGCATCAACAAAGTGTCACCAAAGTAATTGGGAAATGCACTGGGGGCCGTTTTGTTAAGTTGTCCATCATCCTGGCAAAAAGCAGGAAGACCTTTGCATACTACTAAGACGGACGGGACAGGGCCAAACACGCAAGGCTTCCTGGAGATTCGCACATTTTCATATTAGTAATAATTTAAAGAATGCATCATGGATTCTTCCCTAACCAGGAGAGGCCAAGAAAGAACCCACTTGTCACAGTCACTACAGATTATGCTTCAATAGATCAACAATATTTACAACAAGGGGTGGTGAGGGACAGAGTCTCTGAATTAAGCAGAATACTCTCACCCAGTCAAGAGATCAGGGCTAGATCCAACACCGTTTTTGAATTGAATTGAATTGTGAATTTGTAAGAATTGGCTTTTGTAGTCTGGTCTGCCCTGTTCCCATGATGCACTGGGCCAGGGACAGACTAATTTGCATACAGCCAGGTTCTGAAACTGGGATGGTGCAATGAGCTAAAAAACGGTGTTGGATCTAGCCCTGATCTCTTGACTGGGTGAGAGTATTCTGCTTAATTCAGAGACTCTGTCCATCACCACCCCTTGTTGTAAATATTTTTGTCCACCCTAAGCGTGGAAGGGTATACTCAGATGTGAGTCCCTTGCTCATTGCACCATCAGGATTCAAGCAAGCCGGGCCGAAGACGGCTGAAATGCCAGAAACCGGTCCCCGGAAGCATGTTTCCTTCCCAGTGTAAGAATTGGCTTTTGTAGTCTGGTCTGCCCTGTTCCCATGATGCACTGGGCCAGGGACAGACTAATTTGCATACAGCCAGGTTCTGAAACTGGGATGGTGCAATGAGCTAAAAAACGGTGTTGGATCTAGCCCTGATCTCTTGACTGGGTGAGAGTATTCTGCTTAATTCAGAGACTCTGTCCATCACCACCCCTTGTTGTAAATATTTTTGTCCACCCTAAGCGTGGAAGGGTATACTCAGATGTGAGTCCCTTGCTCATTGCACCATCAGGATTCAAGCAAGCCGGGCCGAAGACGGCTGAAATGCCAGAAACCGGTCCCCGGAAGCATGTTTCCTTCCCAGTGTAAGAATTGGCTTTTGTAGTCTGGTCTGCCCTGTTCCCATGATGCACTGGGCCAGGGACAGACTAATTTGCATACAGCCAGGTTCTGAAACTGGGATGGTGCAATGAGCTAAAAAACGGTGTTGGATCTAGCCCTGATCTCTTGACTGGGTGAGAGTATTCTGCTTAATTCAGAGACTCTGTCCATCACCACCCCTTGTTGTAAATATTTTTGTCCACCCTAAGCGTGGAAGGGTATACTCAGATGTGAGTCCCTTGCTCATTGCACCATCAGGATTCAAGCAAGCCGGGCCGAAGACGGCTGAAATGCCAGAAACCGGTCCCCGGAAGCATGTTTCCTTCCCAGTGTAAGAATTGGCTTTTGTAGTCTGGTCTGCCCTGTTCCCATGATGCACTGGGCCAGGGACAGACTAATTTGCATACAGCCAGGTTCTGAAACTGGGATGGTGCAATGAGCTAAAAAACGGTGTTGGATCTAGCCCTGATCTCTTGACTGGGTGAGAGTATTCTGCTTAATTCAGAGACTCTGTCCATCACCACCCCTTGTTGTAAATATCAATAGATCAACAAAGCATTCACCTCCAGTAAGGATTTTTTTAAAGATGTGGAGGGGGCCGCGTGGCCCCTATCCCTAGGCTGATTTCAGCCTTGGGGACCCCATACCGTGGGGCCCAGCCTCCTGATACTGGGTGCCCTGAAGCCCACCAGGGTACCCAGTGTGCAGTGTTGGAGACCATGGGCGGAGCTTCAATTTTCCAGCGGGCCCTGCCAGCTCCCCATCTCCAAGGGAGCTGGCACAAATGCTGCTCCGTGCATGTGGGAGCAATTCTTTCATCTGTTTTCTTGTCTGCTTGACAGCAGTCAGGAAAATAAATGAAAAGTCTGCTCCTAGCAGGCGGGAACAGTGTTCCTGCTTCCGCCCACAGAGAGCAGACTTACTGTTTGCTCTCACTTGGCAGGAGCTGTCAAAGCTCCTGTCGTGTATTTCTATAGGTTCTGAATCGATCCCCCTATTCCTGACCCTATTCTGGTTAAACTTACTAGCTAGTTAACTAACAGTCAGCCCATGAGGCAAGAAATCCCCCATGATGCAGATACCGTTATCTGACGCAGTCACACTACGGCACAGGAACGTGTTATCTGATTAGGTCATAACGCTTGAGATCTAATTAGACAAGCGATATTCCTCCAGCCCCTGATAAGGCATACGACGTTCTCATAACAAATCAAACCTATGACAACCTGGATAATCCGTGCGGCCATTGTTTTGATTTCACAGAGAACTTTAGTAAAGAATGTGCTAACGAGCAAGTCGTATGACATCTTTATTGACGTACCTATGTCCATCCTTACGTCAATCCCGGCACCTTTAAGGTATAAATATTGCCGACCTTGCCCTATGCAAAACACACGCGTGGTGACAAGACGGAGCAGCCATACTTGCCGAAGCAGAGAGCCGAAGCAGACCCCGCAGGCAGCAGCCCCGCCTTCCTGATGCGCTGAGAGACGCGCTGCTATCTCAAGCCGAGAGACCCAGCACCGGCGCTTCTGGGCAGCCCTCGCAGGCAGCCTGGAATATCGAGAGCAGAGAAAGAGATACCATTCCTCATTCATCCTAAATTCCAGGTACAGAACTGAATAACCCCTCCTAGAGAATTCTTTAGTTATTCACTTGGCAAAAACAAACTTAACTTAAACTGTAACTTTCTATTCCCGCCCACGTATTAGACTTAGGTCAGGTACACGGGGTAGGCGTATTTAGAAACACCAGTTGAGTACGTTTAGTCAAATGTATATGTGTATGTAAATATATTTGAATCATTTTAAACATCATATGGCTCAGAAACCATATCAATGTTTTTACAGTATTATTTTATACTATTGCTTCTAATGTATGCACTTTACTTAACTATAAGTATCGCAATAATATCGATCCATTTCTCTTGTACGAGAAAAGAGACTGATCAATAAATAACATCTTTTATTGAACACGCCCGTCTCTTCCTTTTCTCTACATTCTGATGAGACTAAGAATGCACGTACTGACTGAGTAAAATAATTGCCTTGTGCTCACACGACTCTTGAGATTGACTCTTGATTAGGGGAGAGCAAAGTTGTCATGTTCTATGGTTGTCAGAAACTAAATCCCTTCTTGTCTAATCAGGGAAGTTAATCCTTCCTTGAACATTCGAGAAAGTTTCTAGCGAACTCTGAGCTTAGCTGGCAAACCCAAAAATTAAGTCTAGTATCGACAGTAGTAGACCTAGTTAACGTCTGGCCTAGGCCTTTACTGCTGTAGGTACTATTCCAATGCGCAGAGCCTATTGGGAAAATAGGAGCTACACTACATGGCGCCCAACGCGTTTGGAAAGGGCGATAAAACTAACGTAAGACATTTAGAGTAACTCAGTCGTGCTTTCTCACTCAGACCCCTTTTCCCAAATACTCTAAAGACGTCTGGAGTGGGTGAAAGGTTATTATATCCTCCAAAACCTCCCAGGAGGGAACTCCTATGTATGGTTTTTGGTCTAGTCAACGTTGAAGGATAAAACAGTTCCAGAATATTGTGCATCTAATCTCTGTTTCCATAAGAAACCTGATCTGCAAATAAAAATAATACCATCCTGTCAGTAAAATGGGAGACAGTGATGGAGAAAGAGAGGCAATTAGATTAGCTACTGAAATAGCAGATGCTGATGCTACCATGCAAGCAGCAGACGCGGATATAATACTCATTCCGGTCGCCAAAAGAAGATCTATAACCTTAAAACTTATAGAAAATGGACTGACACCTAGAGGTGGCACAGTCATATTCGTAATCGAGGCACACGAATATCGGCAGACAGAGGTATACTATACATGGATACATTTTCCAGCAGCAAATGCTGTAACAAAGTACTTCCACTATTACAAAGTAGAGGAACCTCCTAATGAGTACACTCCTTTCGAGGAGGTGGAAGTACCACTCAAATTCCAAGAGCATTTGCTCTTATTTGATGGCGCCCTAAAACATAATAATCACATTACAAGGCTCGGTCCTTTAGGAAGACCAGGAGCAACGTGGCCGGTCTTAGCCGGATACACACCATATCCAGACATCGAAAGAATGCCTGCAGCAGAGCTGTTAATACAGCTAAAACAACTACTAAAAATTCACAGACAATTAGTTCAGTATGTAATGCGGACTTCAACAATTCAGCCAGCGATTAAACTTCCACAGCTGACCCCTCACCAGGGGAACACAAATAAAATTACACCACAGAACATCCAATCCTGCCTAGGTAAAGTTCCAGCTAAACGGGAACAGATACCATTCTGGTTGGCACAGAAAATTACCCAAATAGAGGCGGTGTTTCCTGACACCACCCCATTAGAAAAACACAGGATTCTGACTATATGTCTCCCAATGGGAATCGCACCACACATTGAGGACTGTGACACTTGGGGTACAGTCTTTGCTTCCATCTACACAAAAACGCACGGTGTTCCATCTATTTCGGTAATACCAGATGTGCTAAAACAAATTCAAGATGAATATGGTCCAGAACCTGCTTTAACTCTTGGTATGAAATTACTAAAAGACTTCAAGCAGGTCTCGGCTATATTACTAGCCAACATAAAGGGTGAAGCAGCAAACGTGGCGATCCGCCAGAGGTTAAAAGAGACAGATATAGCAGACCAACCAGCTGAAATTGCCAGAATCATAGAAAAATCCTATGAAGAACTAGGCAGAGATAGTCTAGGTGGAATACCAGTAAAACCGCAACTGACTACAAGTCCAGAAAAAATGTTTTTTAATAATAATAATAACTCATCAAAA
Source organism: Lissotriton helveticus (assembly GCF_964261635.1). Taxonomy (NCBI): domain Eukaryota; kingdom Metazoa; phylum Chordata; class Amphibia; order Caudata; family Salamandridae; genus Lissotriton; species Lissotriton helveticus. Next base: position 344,059,340 of record NC_136067.1, on the reverse strand, counting down.
AAGAACTGGGATGGAAACAAACAATCCAATCAAAACATGGTTTCCAGCATCTGCAGCTGTGTAGCATGTGTTGTCTAAGTGCTAGGGACTGACCAGAACAGAACAACAAGGGGCATTGTGTATCGACCTTGCACAGTGTGTTCAGACTAAATTCCAGTAACTGACAGAGAACACAGAAAGCAGAGAGTTCTCATGTGAAGGTGCAGAGTCTTGCAAAATAAAGTCATGTAGTAACGTGCACAAAAGCAGCATCATAGTAGCAGAGCTCATTCTAACCTAGCAATGTCGACAATGACCCTAACGGCCATAATGCACCAGTTTCATTGAACTCAACGCAGTGCGACACATCTCTACATCCATCTTGAAGCTTCTGATCGATGACTTCACCACCATCGATGCAACTCAGCACATCTGGATGTAGGACCTCTCACGGCAAGCTCCCATCGATGGCTCCTTGACTCCTGCCCCATGCAGGCCAATGCAGGGGCTTAATATTTTGATGTCCAGGACACAAGGTACTTTTAACAGTGGACTGAAAAACATGTATCTGGCCCGAGTTCCACTGTGGTCAGCCTGACTTTGTGACTTGGGCCAGGGCCACCATGACCAGATAACAATAAATTGGTGCTTATTGCTTCTAAGCACTTTTTTCTTCAAAACCTTTAGAATTGCATATCTATGGTTCTACTAATTGGATTCCTGTCACTTTGGTTTTAATTGTTTATTAAAGTTAGATGAAACTGGTTTTACAGATTGGTTTCGTATTTTCTTTTTCTTGTTTTCACTTTGTTACTGGTTGAAGTGCTGCACACATACTTTACACATTGCATGGCTGCTTTGTGCCAAGCTACCAGAGGGTTAAGCACAGGTTAATTCGGGGTCTACTTGTGTTTGTGCATCCTGACAAAATGTGTGGTTGTTGCTTGAGAAGAAATCCATGCCCCAAAAAATACCCAGTTCGTCACAATGATTATTAAATGACGAAGTGTTTCCACTTGGCTATGGACAGTTAAAGGATATTGCAACGCTTTTCTCATAGAATTATTGCTGATATTTTTAGGTCAATTGGCTTTCCTCAAGTCTATGGGCCCTGCAGAGAGAAAGGCATTACACGTTTTAAAAGTGATCATCTTTTACAGAGCACAATCTGCAGAATGCATACAGTTTCTCTCCCTCAGTGAGTTAGAAGAAAATGTAGAACTGCATCTGTAATCCAAATCTTTCTTTGAGCTATTATCAGTTCAAGTGTTCACATTTTATTTGATCAAAAGCACATATTTCACAATGGAAAAATGCAATATGTCAAAATGGAGTGCAACATTGTCCAACAAATAGGCTTGTGGGAAGCCTTTCAGTAGATGCCAGAATAAAAGGACAACATTCAAAACGTCAGGAAATACGAAACAAACGTATATGTTAATATATAAAAGCAATAACTATACTATTAAGCTACAGGGAAATAGACTGATTTTGTATTGAGGTAACGGATGCATTTATGTAGGCTCTACGATTTTATAAATAGCGTTCAAGGGGCATTGTTTTAGATTAAGAAACCTTCCCCTCTGTATTCCATGCAAGCTGTCTTTGAGGCATATTATTGCCAGTTTAAAAGTATTATAGATTTATTACATGAGATATTCAAGAAGTATTTTAATGAAGTTTCAGGAAAATGTAAGTACCCTCTATATGCACACAGAAGTGGCTATTCGTTCCTGGAGTGGATATGGGATGATGGCTCGGAGACGATGAGGGAAAAGGCATTTCAAAGTTGTGCAGGTGATTTCAATTTGTGGAATGTAGGCACAATTATTGAATCAGTGCCAGAGGAATGCAGGTACTTCATGGAAAGTTTATAATGCAATTTCTTTTTTTAGAAAGATTGGAATGTTATCTGTGTAATTTGCACATGGTTCTTAGCCAATAACATTTGTTCACTATAGGCTTACTATGAGCAAAGCAAAAGGATCCCATGACCAGTCTAGCAAACATGTTTTTGATCACTCTATTTTTTTTTAGAAGTATTGAGGCAGCTCGAGATATAACGCATTGGCATTGTCAAGTCATGATCAATGAGGGTAGAAACAGCCATATGCTTCTCATCATATGATAGCCCCACTCACCCACCCATACAGCCACTCACACAGCCACTCACCGACCTATACTGCCACTCACACAGCCAATCAATCACCTGTGCAGCTACTCATTCACCCAGCTACCTATGTCTTCTTCTAACTTTAAAAAAATATAAATGGTATTTTATGAGGTATATTGAAGTTTACTTTGCTAGATGATGTAATCAGTGATGTCATTTGAGATGTCATCAGTGATGTCACTGACCATGTCATGAGTGATGTAATATGTGAGGTCATAAGCAGTGCATTGCGGGGGGAGTAAGATATAGTTAGCTCAGGTAACTATAACTGCTGAATCTTACTGGTTTTGAACAAGTGAAATCTGAGCTTAACTATAGCTTCCCTGTAACGTTTGTTTTTTTCAGTGAATTGATAAGGTGTTTTCAATTCTATTTCCTAACTATAACATCCCTGTAACCTTTGATTTCTTTGTGAATGTCTGCGATATTTTAATGTTATTCCCTAACTATAAAGTCCCTGTAACCTTTGTTCCTTTTTAGTGAATTTCTACAGTTTTTAAAATGTTATTTCCTAACTGTAACCTGTAACCTTTATGAATGTGTGTGATGGCTGTATTGGTTAGTGATTGTGTGAGTGAGTTGTTGTATGGTTCTTTGAGTGGGTGTGGGAGTTGTTTTATATGTGTGTGGGCGTGTGCATTTGGTGGTATGGGTCTATGAGTTGGTCTGTAAGTGGTTGTTGTATGGGTGTGTGAGTGGGTATATGAGTGATTGTGCAGATGAGTGGGTATGTGAGTGGCTACACAGGTCTGTGAGTGGGTAAATAAATAAATAAATACAATAAGTGAGTAGCTGTATTGAAATATGACAGATTTTATTAGTGGCTGTATGGGTCCTTACGGTGGTGTGCAATTGACTGTATGGGTTTGTAAATGGGTGGGTGATTAGTTTTCTGGGTGTGTGAGTGGCTTTTTGGGTCTGTGAGTGGGTGTGGGTGTGGGTGTGGTTATGTAGGTGTATGAATGTGTGTATTAGTGCCTGTGTGGGTCTGTTCAGTGATGTGTTAGTGATTTTTTAGGTATGCAGGTGGGCATGTGAGTGGTTGTACGGGTGTGTGAGTGGGTGTGTGAGTGGCTGTGTAGATCTCTGATTGTATATCAGAGTGGCTGACTGGATGTTGAGTGGGTGTCTAAGTGTCTATGTGGGTGTGTCAGTAGCTGAGTAAGTGACTGGGCCAGAATAGAACCAAACCTGCCCCTTTATCCAACAAGAGTCTATAGTTTTGCCCACAATATCTACCCAACTGGAGCACCTACTACTGGTTAATTATTAAGTGCTTTAGATTAGGTAAATGTCTAGGGCATATTCTACACTACTTCTGCTTAATGGAACATGAGGAAATATATCCAGTGACCTTGTATACGTTTCACAAAGTAATTGTCCCTTGTGCATCTTTATCCAAAAAAAACATAAATCATCCTATAGAGAATACAACTAGACTACAAAGAGGTAAATCTCCACCAAACAAGGGTACTTCCTCTTAACTATATGAAGAAAGTGCTTCTTTGTTTGGTGGAGATGTGCTCAAATTCACTGGCATCAACAAAGTGTCACCAAAGTAATTGGGAAATGCACTGGGGGCCGTTTTGTTAAGTTGTCCATCATCCTGGCAAAAAGCAGGAAGACCTTTGCATACTACTAAGACGGACGGGACAGGGCCAAACACGCAAGGCTTCCTGGAGATTCGCACATTTTCATATTAGTAATAATTTAAAGAATGCATCATGGATTCTTCCCTAACCAGGAGAGGCCAAGAAAGAACCCACTTGTCACAGTCACTACAGATTATGCTTCAATAGATCAACAATATTTACAACAAGGGGTGGTGAGGGACAGAGTCTCTGAATTAAGCAGAATACTCTCACCCAGTCAAGAGATCAGGGCTAGATCCAACACCGTTTTTGAATTGAATTGAATTGTGAATTTGTAAGAATTGGCTTTTGTAGTCTGGTCTGCCCTGTTCCCATGATGCACTGGGCCAGGGACAGACTAATTTGCATACAGCCAGGTTCTGAAACTGGGATGGTGCAATGAGCTAAAAAACGGTGTTGGATCTAGCCCTGATCTCTTGACTGGGTGAGAGTATTCTGCTTAATTCAGAGACTCTGTCCATCACCACCCCTTGTTGTAAATATTTTTGTCCACCCTAAGCGTGGAAGGGTATACTCAGATGTGAGTCCCTTGCTCATTGCACCATCAGGATTCAAGCAAGCCGGGCCGAAGACGGCTGAAATGCCAGAAACCGGTCCCCGGAAGCATGTTTCCTTCCCAGTGTAAGAATTGGCTTTTGTAGTCTGGTCTGCCCTGTTCCCATGATGCACTGGGCCAGGGACAGACTAATTTGCATACAGCCAGGTTCTGAAACTGGGATGGTGCAATGAGCTAAAAAACGGTGTTGGATCTAGCCCTGATCTCTTGACTGGGTGAGAGTATTCTGCTTAATTCAGAGACTCTGTCCATCACCACCCCTTGTTGTAAATATTTTTGTCCACCCTAAGCGTGGAAGGGTATACTCAGATGTGAGTCCCTTGCTCATTGCACCATCAGGATTCAAGCAAGCCGGGCCGAAGACGGCTGAAATGCCAGAAACCGGTCCCCGGAAGCATGTTTCCTTCCCAGTGTAAGAATTGGCTTTTGTAGTCTGGTCTGCCCTGTTCCCATGATGCACTGGGCCAGGGACAGACTAATTTGCATACAGCCAGGTTCTGAAACTGGGATGGTGCAATGAGCTAAAAAACGGTGTTGGATCTAGCCCTGATCTCTTGACTGGGTGAGAGTATTCTGCTTAATTCAGAGACTCTGTCCATCACCACCCCTTGTTGTAAATATTTTTGTCCACCCTAAGCGTGGAAGGGTATACTCAGATGTGAGTCCCTTGCTCATTGCACCATCAGGATTCAAGCAAGCCGGGCCGAAGACGGCTGAAATGCCAGAAACCGGTCCCCGGAAGCATGTTTCCTTCCCAGTGTAAGAATTGGCTTTTGTAGTCTGGTCTGCCCTGTTCCCATGATGCACTGGGCCAGGGACAGACTAATTTGCATACAGCCAGGTTCTGAAACTGGGATATTGCAATGAGCTAAAAAACGGTGTTGGATCTAGCCCTGATCTCTTGACTGGGTGAGAGTATTCTGCTTAATTCAGAGACTCTGTCCATCACCACCCCTTGTTGTAAATATTTTTGTCCACCCTAAGCGTGGAAGGGTATACTCAGATGTGAGTCCCTTGCTCATTGCACCATCAGGATTCAAGCAAGCCGGGCCGAAGACGGCTGAAATGCCAGAAACCGGTCCCCGGAAGCATGTTTCCTTCCCAGTGTAAGAATTGGCTTTTGTAGTCTGGTCTGCCCTGTTCCCATGATGCACTGGGCCAGGGACAGACTAATTTGCATACAGCCAGGTTCTGAAACTGGGATGGTGCAATGAGCTAAAAAACGGTGTTGGATCTAGCCCTGATCTCTTGACTGGGTGAGAGTATTCTGCTTAATTCAGAGACTCTGTCCATCACCACCCCTTGTTGTAAATATTTTTGTCCACCCTAAGCGTGGAAGGGTATACTCAGATGTGAGTCCCTTGCTCATTGCACCATCAGGATTCAAGCAAGCCGGGCCGAAGACGGCTGAAATGCCAGAAACCGGTCCCCGGAAGCATGTTTCCTTCCCAGTGTAAGAATTGGCTTTTGTAGTCTGGTCTGCCCTGTTCCCATGATGCACTGGGCCAGGGACAGACTAATTTGCATACAGCCAGGTTCTGAAACTGGGATGGTGCAATGAGCTAAAAAACGGTGTTGGATCTAGCCCTGATCTCTTGACTGGGTGAGAGTATTCTGCTTAATTCAGAGACTCTGTCCATCACCACCCCTTGTTGTAAATATCAATAGATCAACAAAGCATTCACCTCCAGTAAGGATTTTTTTAAAGATGTGGAGGGGGCCGCGTGGCCCCTATCCCTAGGCTGATTTCAGCCTTGGGGACCCCATACCGTGGGGCCCAGCCTCCTGATACTGGGTGCCCTGAAGCCCACCAGGGTACCCAGTGTGCAGTGTTGGAGACCATGGGCGGAGCTTCAATTTTCCAGCGGGCCCTGCCAGCTCCCCATCTCCAAGGGAGCTGGCACAAATGCTGCTCCGTGCATGTGGGAGCAATTCTTTCATCTGTTTTCTTGTCTGCTTGACAGCAGTCAGGAAAATAAATGAAAAGTCTGCTCCTAGCAGGCGGGAACAGTGTTCCTGCTTCCGCCCACAGAGAGCAGACTTACTGTTTGCTCTCACTTGGCAGGAGCTGTCAAAGCTCCTGTCGTGTATTTCTATAGGTTCTGAATCGATCCCCCTATTCCTGACCCTATTCTGGTTAAACTTACTAGCTAGTTAACTAACAGTCAGCCCATGAGGCAAGAAATCCCCCATGATGCAGATACCGTTATCTGACGCAGTCACACTACGGCACAGGAACGTGTTATCTGATTAGGTCATAACGCTTGAGATCTAATTAGACAAGCGATATTCCTCCAGCCCCTGATAAGGCATACGACGTTCTCATAACAAATCAAACCTATGACAACCTGGATAATCCGTGCGGCCATTGTTTTGATTTCACAGAGAACTTTAGTAAAGAATGTGCTAACGAGCAAGTCGTATGACATCTTTATTGACGTACCTATGTCCATCCTTACGTCAATCCCGGCACCTTTAAGGTATAAATATTGCCGACCTTGCCCTATGCAAAACACACGCGTGGTGACAAGACGGAGCAGCCATACTTGCCGAAGCAGAGAGCCGAAGCAGACCCCGCAGGCAGCAGCCCCGCCTTCCTGATGCGCTGAGAGACGCGCTGCTATCTCAAGCCGAGAGACCCAGCACCGGCGCTTCTGGGCAGCCCTCGCAGGCAGCCTGGAATATCGAGAGCAGAGAAAGAGATACCATTCCTCATTCATCCTAAATTCCAGGTACAGAACTGAATAACCCCTCCTAGAGAATTCTTTAGTTATTCACTTGGCAAAAACAAACTTAACTTAAACTGTAACTTTCTATTCCCGCCCACGTATTAGACTTAGGTCAGGTACACGGGGTAGGCGTATTTAGAAACACCAGTTGAGTACGTTTAGTCAAATGTATATGTGTATGTAAATATATTTGAATCATTTTAAACATCATATGGCTCAGAAACCATATCAATGTTTTTACAGTATTATTTTATACTATTGCTTCTAATGTATGCACTTTACTTAACTATAAGTATCGCAATAATATCGATCCATTTCTCTTGTACGAGAAAAGAGACTGATCAATAAATAACATCTTTTATTGAACACGCCCGTCTCTTCCTTTTCTCTACATTCTGATGAGACTAAGAATGCACGTACTGACTGAGTAAAATAATTGCCTTGTGCTCACACGACTCTTGAGATTGACTCTTGATTAGGGGAGAGCAAAGTTGTCATGTTCTATGGTTGTCAGAAACTAAATCCCTTCTTGTCTAATCAGGGAAGTTAATCCTTCCTTGAACATTCGAGAAAGTTTCTAGCGAACTCTGAGCTCAGCTGGCAAACCCAAAAATTAAGTCTAGTATCGACAGTAGTAGACCTAGTTAACGTCTGGCCTAGGCCTTTACTGCTGTAGGTACTATTCCAATGCGCAGAGCCTATTGGGAAAATAGGAGCTACACTACATGGCGCCCAACGCGTTTGGAAAGGGCGATAAAACTAACGTAAGACATTTAGAGTAACTCAGTCGTGCTTTCTCACTCAGACCCCTTTTCCCAAATACTCTAAAGACGTCTGGAGTGGGTGAAAGGTTATTATATCCTCCAAAACCTCGCAGGAGGGAACTCCTATGTATGGTTTTTGGTCTAGTCAACGTTGAAGGATAAAACAGTTCCAGAATATTGTGCATCTAATCTCTGTTTCCATAAGAAACCTGATCTGCAAATAAAAATAATACCATCCTGTCAGTAAAATGGGAGACGCATTTATCTGCACAGAGGCACTTTGGAGGATTTCTTGGACGCTGACCCTGTGGTATTCCTTGTACCCTTCAGGACCCAGCAGGACGACTCGCCGCACCCGCTCCGCGGGTGCCGCTTCGCTGTCTTGGACACCGGCCACCGGGTGAGTGCGGTCAGCGGGGCTGCGAGCGTGCAGGGGACTCCATTGCCCAGGAGCCCCTGCGAGACCTTTGATTGACATCCGGTCCGCTCTCCCTGCTGCCGCCCCCCGCCCCTGGCTGTTTTAAAAACCCTCTTTCTCTCTTCACCTGCGGGACGCATTTATCTGCACAGAGGCACTTTGGAGGATTTCTTGGACGCTGACCCTGTGGTATTCCTTGTACCCTTCAGGACCCAGCAGGACGACTCGCCGCACCCGCTCCGCGGGTGCCGCTTCGCTGTCTTGGACACCGGCCACCGGGTGAGTGCGGTCAGCGGGGCTGCGAGCGTGCAGGGGACTCCATTGCCCAGGAGCCCCTGCGAGACCTTTGATTGACATCCGGTCCGCTCTCCCTGCTGCCGCCCCCCGCCCCTGGCTGTTTTAAAAACCCTCTTTCTCTCTTCACCTGCGGGACGCATTTATCTGCACAGAGGCACTTTGGAGGATTTCTTGGACGCTGACCCTGTGGTATTCCTTGTACCCTTCAGGACCCAGCAGGACGACTCGCCGCACCCGCTCCGCGGGTGCCGCTTCGCTGTCTTGGACACCGGCCACCGGGTGAGTGCGGTCAGCGGGGCTGCGAGCGTGCAGGGGACTCCATTGCCCAGGAGCCCCTGCGAGACCTTGGATTGACATCCGGTCCGCTCTCCCTGCTGCCGCCCCCCGCCCCTGGCTGTTTTAAAAACCCTCTTTCTCTCTTCACCTGCGGGACGCATTTATCTGCACAGAGGCACTTTGGAGGATTTCTTGGACGCTGACCCTGTGGTATTCCTTGTACCCTTCAGGACCCAGCAGGACGACTCGCCGCACCCGCTCCGCGGGTGCCGCTTCGCTGTCTTGGACACCGGCCACCGGGTGAGTGCGGTCAGCGGGGCTGCGAGCGTGCAGGGGACTCCATTGCCCAGGAGCCCCTGCGAGACCTTTGATTGACATCCGGTCCGCTCTCCCTGCTGCCACGCCCCCTTGTCTTACCTGTCCACTTACTTATTGTCCCTTCACTCCCGCAGCGCGGGACGCAGCCCGGGGCGAAGACCGGGCAAAGAGCGGGCCGTTTGAGGCCGTTCGAGGACTAAGAGGACTGGGCTGGGCCACCCCCCCTTGTTGGTACACTTTACAGTTTTATTGTTGTTTGTATTGTTATTTATCCACTTGTATTCTGTAATATGTGCTCACGGGGTAGTCGGAGCAAAACCCTCATGGCTGCTAGCAATTGTAATCGAACCTTGGATGATTTCTTGGTCAAAACCAATTTGGCCATTGACGAAGAAATTAGCAAAATGCAGCACAAGGTCTCCTTAGAACTTGATGCTGCAAGAAGGCTGTCAGAACATATTGCCAACACAAAAAAATCATCCTTGGGAAATATCGCATCTGCCCGTACTCCTGATCGTACCATAGCTCCTCGGCCCTTAATAGTAACAACGGCAGCTATTCATCCCGCACCGCCATCAACCCTAATAAATTCCCCCCCCATCCCCACTCCACATTCAGTGCAGCAAAGCAAAGCCCTTGCCCCACTAATTAAAGGCATAGGCACTATTTCTTCTTTCTTTTCTAAAACTAACCTAGTTACCAAATCGGGTAGTGCCAAGAAAGCAGCAACCCTGAAAAAGAAATGTTTAGCGAGGTCCATTTATGCACGAAAGAAAGCCAAAATGGCAAGATCACAGTTTTTTAATCACAGACGTACCATGGGCTCTCTTGGGGCGAAAGTTGATAGCCAGAATATAGCTCCTAGCGGTATGGGGGGGGAACACGTTCCCAGTTCTCCTAGCCTGGTGGAGGATACCATCCTTGTCATCTCCCCAGAGTTGAAAAGTGTGGTTAATCCAGAGTGTCGGGAGAGCTGTCCCGTGAAAGGAAGGGAGGGGGATGAAGAATTCCTCAAGTTAGTTTGGGGTACGCTTAAGCAATTACTATCCCCTTTGGAATTAAGACTCTCCCGCATAGAGAACAATCTGTTGGAAATGGACAGGACAATAGTCACCCTGGCTAGTTTAAGCCTAAAAAGCATGGAAGCTAAGCTTCCATGTGTAACTGACCCTGTTCTCCAACCTAAGGCACCTGTAACCATACCATCTCTCCCACATGTACCTGTAAGTAATCCTGTGACCGAGTTAGTATCAAAACCAACACCTAAGCCCCGCACCATTATTCCCAATCCTGCAGTACCTACCCCTAGTTTAGTTGTCCCTTTATCTCCTCCTTTGCAAAAATCAGCCATTAGACAGAATCCTGTCCCAAGAGTAGTAGCCCACCAACATTCAAGGCCAGAACGTACGAAATATCTACCTCGACAGGCTACCCGCTCTAACTTTCGTGGAGGGTTTATTGACCTTCCCCCTGAAGCAGGGTCCTATGTTATCATTTTAGCTGGTGTTCCTGAATTGGACCCTCATTCTCAGGAGAATGACCTTTCTCTAAAAAACAAGGTCATTCACTGGCTTAATACTAATGCCCAGCTCCCTGGTCAGCATAGAAGTAGTGTCCTAATGGTACGGAGAGTGCCTTGGATAGGCCCCACGCATAAGTCTATAGCGGGTGACTGTGTTGTGGTATCCTTTGCCGACCCTCACTCAGCCCAGCATCTCTGTACATGGCCTTCCCATGGAGCTAATTCCACCATTGTCGTGAGGCCCCTTACTTTTTTCTACCCTCCTAGACATCAACCTATGAAGAACACTCTATGGTCAAATGTTCAGCACCCTAGACAGCCAGCTCATATGGCTGATGGGTACACCCAGCACAATTGGTGGCAGGGGGTACCGATATCAAATAGGTTTGGTTGTCTGGAGGATGTCGACTGACATGGGGGGTCTGTCGACATATCGCCATTAAATAACCTCCCGCTTACTCAGGATACAGGCTCATTTACCACCCCCGTAAAATCTGGTGTAAGTCCAACTTCTTCCAGAAATTTGACGAATTCTCCCTATACTAGGGAGGTAGCTCAACCCACCATTCTAACCTCGTTAAGTTGTGGACCCATTATGTCTGGAAACCTGTATTCACCGCCAGACCCTAGCGTTGTTCCGGCTATGTCTGGGGTTGACGCGCAGGGACTGGCTTCCATGCACCTAGTAAACGGTATGGATAACCCATTGAGAGTGGTATCTTGGAACATTGCAGGGCTAAGGGGACGCCTGGATAATGACGATTGGACCAACTTTATCGACCTGTATGATATCATTATCTTCCAGGAAACTTGGTCAACAGTCCCCTTATATAGGGTGGGTTACCTTAATTTCTCAAAACCCGCCACTCCGAGTATTAAGGGTAGGGCCTCAGGTGGATTAACCATCTGGATTAAAAATAATCTGGGCTTTTATGGCAAGGAAACTTTGGTAGAGAGCCTGGACCTTCTATGTATCACCTTGAGTAAGGTTAATGCCATCGATCTCTTTTTGGTTAATGTTTATGCTCATGGCTGCCAGGGTGGGAGGAAACAAACTGTGACATCCCACCTTGACCTGGCACTGAAGAACCTCACTGCCGATAAGATCGTTATGGTAGCGGGCGATTTGAATTCCTCCTTTGAGCCTATACTTACTTTGGCTGAGGACGTGGGCGCTGAGGAGGACACAGCTTGGAATATTCCTCCGTTAACTATCTCTAAGGGAGTTAGGGGTACTGAGGCAGCACTTCATTGGCTGGGCCTCTGTTTGGAACGGGGCCTTCGGGCTGTTAATGGGCGCACGCGCTCTGATAGATTAGGGACACATACTTTTGACAATGGCTTAAGCTCCAGCCGTATCGACTACATTTTGATCAATATTGAATATTGGTCGATTGTGCGCGATATGGTGGTAGAGCCCCGTCCAGAGAGTGACCACAATCCTCTCTCACTCGAGATTTTGGTCACCGGCCTGGGTGAGCAAGCCTGTGGAACTAATTGCCTGACATCTGACGTGGTCTTGTGTGACAATAGACGACGCGTAAAGTGGACCAGAGTGTTGGATGATCCAGCGCTTATTGCCGAGTTAGAGGAGAAGGTCAGGAGCACGAGGAGTAAGATGCCATCACTATCCTCTTTTGGTGCAGTTGACCCAGCCTTTATCAATCTCCATGAGGAGTGTTTTATGTGTTTAAAAAACCTCCTTACTAAGCCCTCTAAAGCCGCCCCCATTAAGGCGCACAAAAAATGGTATGACAAGAGCTGCAGAGTAGCTCATAGCAGCCTAATAGAGGCTGTCAAGGCTAGGAACACCGCAGATATTAGGGTTGCTAGGCAGCGTTATAAACAAACTCTTTGGGTGGCCAAGAGGGATTGGGATGACTCTTACTGGCTCGCTCTTCTTAGGGCCTGTGAGTCCTCCAATCCAACTGAATTTTGGCTGATTGTGAGGAGGGGAAGGGCTTCAGTCGCCCAAACACCCAATAATCACGTGTCAGCGCAATCTTGGGTTAAATTCTTTGCAGCACAATTTAATGACCCAAATATAGCCCTAGATCACACAATAGCAACCCTCCCACAGAGTCCTCTATATTTGCCAGGAGATAGACTTATCTTTCTGGAAACTGATGCCTCACAAGCCTTGGAGTCAGTCCAGTCGGGAAAAGCCCCTGGCCTCGATGTCATTCCCGCTGATCTTTTTAAGCTAAATCCTGGTTTATGGGTCCCTTATATCACGCAATTGGCTAATTACATAGCCGCAGGCGCAGAGATCCCTAGATCCTGGAAAGGTGCGGAAATCCTGCCAGTATATAAGAAGGGTGATTGCTCCATCCCAAATAATTATCGGCCAATCAGTCTGATCGATGCACTTCAGAAGATTGTGTCTAGGATGATTTTAGTAAGAATCCAGGAATGGATCGACACCAATAATATACTTTCTCCTATGCAGGCAGGATTCAGGTTTGGCATTAGTACTATTGACCAGGTTCTGCGGTTCTCACTTCTTTTCTGGAAAGTGGTCTTGCTGGGTGGTGGCGTAATTTACGCCGCGTTTGTCGACCTTAAGTCGGCTTTTGACTTAGTTCCAAGGAAGAAGCTATGGGAAGCTCTTAGATCAATGGGTCTTCCCCTAGAGCTTTTGAGTTTCGTTCAGCGCTTACACGAGGATAATTTCGCCCAGGTAAGATGGGGCAGCCAGGGCCAGGTAACAGAGTGTTTCCCTGTACAACGTGGGGTGCGACAAGGTTGTGTCTTGGCACCCACCCTGTTCCTCTTGTTTATTAATCAGGTCATCGATTATTTTAACAATATCCAGTCCGATGCACCAATGTTGGGTGGTCGCAAATATCCTATGCTTATATTTGCTGACGACACCCTCCTTCTTTCTAAAACAAGAGGAGGGCTCCAGGTTGCCCTGAATAGATTTTCGGAGTTTTGTAATGCAAACGACCTACAAATAAATGTTGAAAAGACCAAATTTATGGTCTTTTGTAAGAAAACCCCCCCAACCTGTACGGTGTCTCTAAACGGGGTCCAACTTGAGCAGGTCAAAGTTATGACTTATCTTGGTGTGACTCTTGATCAGCATCTTGATTGGAACTCCCAACTGGAGACATCTAAATTAAAATTTAATAGGCTGGCCGGTTGTTTGGTTCTTGAGCAAAAGAACTCGTTTACAAAACGTATCACCCCCGCCCTTAAGATCTATGAGGCAAAAGTCCTTTCCGCAACCCTATATGGAGCCGAAGTCTGGGGTCATAAAGATCTATCAGGTTTGGCTGTGGCACAAAATAGGTTCCTATGGAACCTGGTTGGTCTTCCACAGTCTGCACCTATAAAACCTTTGCTACTAGACCTAGGTTGTAGACCAATTAATGATCTGGCCCAGTATCGTATAGTGTCACTCTGGCGTCGCCTTTGGTCCACTCCCGAGCTTAGTCTCTTTGCCCGGGAACTGGACGAGGTTAAATCATTATGGGGCGCGCAAAAACTACACTGGTTTAGGGAAGTTAGAATCACCCTACATATGATGGGCCTTCCAGAGCTCTGGTCAAATCCAGGGGGGTCCATATTTCCATCCAAATCTGAGTTTAAAGCGCTTTTTTGGGCATGGAAAAAATCTATTTTGGTATCCCAATCCCTGGACACTAATTTAACAGGAATATTTCTGTCGCACAAGGTCACCCCTGCACTAGAGCAGTATTGGGATTTGATACCCAAGGTGTTAGATCGTAAGCTTTATCATCAGTTTCGTACTGGCACCTTGCCAGTCAACTCCTTTACTGCTAAATGGGATTCGAAGTCAGGAAGCAAATGTCCTTGGTGTTTGGACCAGGAAGAAAGCATTGGTCATCTCTTCTTTGGTTGCCCTGTTTATCGTGATCCTAGGAATAAGTGGCTAAAACCCATCTGTGCATCCCTGAATTGTAGTGGTTCTCGTGATGCACTTAGGAAAATGCAAGTAATAAGATCTGAAATAGTGGTGATTTGTGTTGCAAGATTCCTGGGATGGTCTTGGCTGATTCGAATTAAGAAACTGAACGCACCCTTGCATTGATCGTTCCATTTTGATGTATTTTATGTATACTGTCATGCTTGTGCTTTTTTAGTACAAGGGATTGCTAGTGAATTTTATAGTGTATATGATTGTGTATTGTCTTTTATGAATTTTTATCATTCGAAATAAAGACTAATCGAATCGAATCGGGAGACAGTGATGGAGAAAGAGAGGCAATTAGATTAGCTACTGAAATAGCAGATGCTGATGCTACCATGCAAGCAGCAGACACGGATATAATACTCATTCCGGTCGCCAAAAGAAGATCTATAACCTTAAAACTTATAGAAAATGGACTGACACCTAGAGGTGGCACAGTCATATTCGTAATCGAGGCACACGAATATCGGCAGACAGAGGTATACTATACATGGATACATTTTCCAGCAGCAAATGCTGTAACAAAGTACTTCCACTATTACAAAGTAGAGGAACCTCCTAATGAGTACACTCCTTTCGAGGAGGTGGAAGTACCACTCAAATTCCAAGAGCATTTGCTCTTATTTGATGGCGCCCTAAAACATAATAATCACATTACAAGGCTCGGTCCTTTAGGAAGACCAGGAGCAACGTGGCCGGTCTTAGCCGGATACACACCATATCCAGACATCGAAAGAATGCCTGCAGCAGAGCTGTTAATACAGCTAAAACAACTACTAAAAATTCACAGACAATTAGTTCAGTATGTAATGCGGACTTCAACAATTCAGCCAGCGATTAAACTTCCACAGCTGACCCCTCACCAGGGGAACACAAATAAAATTACACCACAGAACATCCAATCCTGCCTAGGTAAAGTTCCAGCTAAACGGGAACAGATACCATTCTGGTTGGCACAGAAAATTACCCAAATAGAGGCGGTGTTTCCTGACACCACCCCATTAGAAAAACACAGGATTCTGACTATATGTCTCCCAATGGGAATCGCACCACACATTGAGGACTGTGACACTTGGGGTACAGTCTTTGCTTCCATCTACACAAAAACGCACGGTGTTCCATCTATTTTGGTAATACCAGATGTGCTAAAACAAATTCAAGATGAATATGGTCCAGAACCTGCTTTAACTCTTGGTATGAAATTACTAAAAGACTTCAAGCAGGTCTCGGCTATATTACTAGCCAACATAAAGGGTGAAGCAGCAAACGTGGCGATCCGCCAGAGGTTAAAAGAGACAGATATAGCAGACCAACCAGCTGAAATTGCCAGAATCATAGAAAAATCCTATGAAGAACTAGGCAGAGATAGTCTAGGTGGAATACCAGTAAAACCGCAACTGACTACAAGTCCAGAAAAAATGTTTTTTAATAATAATAATAATTCACCAAAAAAGAACTGGGATGGAAACAAACAATCCAATCCAAAAGAAAAGAAATTCCAGTCCAGAGGAAGGTCTCCTAGGCGAAGAGAGAAATCTCCAAACCCGAGACAAAGGTCACCTCAGAGTGAACCCTCTGGGAATAGATATAACCTTAGAAATAGGGATAATATTAAAAAACCTGATAGATATCAAGACATTGATACACGTCCCTCTCAATCTTTTCAGAATTCCTCGCAGAAATCGGAAAGAAGAGGACGATCAGAAGAGCACGCCAAGTCCAAAGACAAGGAACCTGCTCAACTGAAAAAGAAATCACAATTTCCAAAAAAGAAGGTAGCCAGTATCAAGGTAGTTAACAATGCCGAGAATACTGAGGACACAACTGAAAAACGGAGAATGGGCTCAGACAATGCTAGACAGCGCAGCAGAGGTGAGCATAGCTCGCAAAGTCCTTATGGATCATCTGGAGACAGTGGACACGAATGAATACCTTCAAGTGGAAACTGCAGATACCAGAGTTAGCAAGCCCCACAAAATATACGAGATAACATTACGTATAGAGGGAGATAAGACTAGGAAAATAAGGGGACTATTTTGGGATAACCTCTCAAAGGGTTATGACATACTTCTAGCTGAAAAAGACTGGCCACCAGAGTTTGTCAGGGAGTGCCCTCATGGCGAAGAAGTAATTATGCCTGCCTTCTCGAATCAAATACCGATTCATAAAAAATATACACTTGCTAGAAAGTGGGCAGTGGCCTTAGCACCTGCTTTATATAAAAATCATGTAGGATGGGATGAGGATTCTCCTCCTCACAAAATCCAGTTAAAATCACAACCTACTGCACAAAGGCAGTACCCAATTAAGCAAGAAGCTAAAAAACAAGTAAATGAAATACTAGATCAGCTAGAATACCAGGGGGTGATTGAAACTTGCACCTCACAAATGAACAATCCTTTGTTTCCGGTCTCCAAACCAGACAATTCGTACCGTCTAGTTTTGGATTACCGACACCTTAACACATGTTGCAAAACTTTTGCAGTGCAAAACTCACACAGTGCTGCACTAATGAATAACATAGTGCGCAAAAAATACAAAACAACCTTGGACATCTCCAACGGATTCTTTTGTCAAAACATAGCACCAGAGAGCAGATATTTAACTGCATTCTCAGTAAATGGCACTCAAAAACAATTCTGTCGGTTAGCCCAGGGGTACAAGAACAGCCCGGGGGTATTCTCAGCGAGAGTAACAGAATTACTACAACTATATGATGATGAAGCATTATCTTATGTCGATGACATTTACTTAACAGATGATGACTTGGAAACTCACTTGAAAAGAGTGAACACCATAATACTTGGTTTCGCTGCAGAGGGTTACAAATTCAACTTCAAAAAATCCAGAATTGGCCATCTGAAAATCCAGTACGGAGGATATGAATTATCAAGTATTGCCTGGTTGACAGTCTTTTAAGAACTAGAAGAATTAAAAAATCTAAAATATGAAAAAACGTATCCTCTGCCAATCGACATTCTGCCTCTACGACACTACGCCTGTGTAATCTATACAGACGGACATGCTCAACCCTCCGTTTGGGGAGAACATGCATACAATCCCACATGTGAGATTACAAAAGAAGTGTGGCACGGAGGTAAACTAAGACCTCTATTAACAAAATCACACTCAGTAGAAACTAATTCAGAACTACAAACTGAAATATTAGCTTTGAAAATGGCGCTAGATAATGCGGATCGCGAATTCCCGACACTTATAGTGTCAGATTCATATTTCTGCGTCAAAGCATATAACAAGGATTTGCAGACCTGGATTCAGAACGATTACAAAGATGACACGGATGCACCAATAAAGCAGAGACTGCTCTGGGAACAGGTAGCTCTTTTGAAAAAAGAACTACCAAAGACTCACGTGACACACTCACTGAGTCACCAGCGTGATGGCGTTCACGTTGTAGGGAATTCATTGGCTGAAACAGCCGCAGCGGCAGCCAGTAAACCGGCTCCCGTAGATCGGAAAAAGCGTACATTAAAATACATTGACGGCGAAACATTGCTGGCAGTAAAAACGTCATCAAAAGGCGACTGCTCGGCGTTACCGATCAACTATCCACTCAATTACACATACATCATAGATGCAAACTCCATTCCTTTTGCTCGAATCCCTGGAGTGGGGGATAGAGTGATTCCAAACATGGACAGGAGAAACTTGTTAATCGCAGACGCACACATGGGCGAGGGTCACAGACACCTTAAATTAAAAGATTCTCTGGAAGATTTACAATCACGGTACTGGTGGCCAGGCATGAGCCTCCATCTTACCATCTTTGTAAAAAACTGCCCAAACTGCAACAGAGATCGCAGTGGGGAGAGAAGCAGTTTAATACCTCGTCGTATCAAGGCAGATAATATTACCAGTAAAAAGAATGGCTTGCGATTAACATATACAGGCTAGTTCCCACTTATAATGTAGATCCACAGCACTCGGCTGACGTCCGGACTGTTATACAAGATTTGCGAGTCTAAATGGCATATACGCTAAGAGCATGCTACGTTCGACCAATTTTTTCTTTTTCTCAGGCAATCCAGCCTGGGGGGGGGAAAGAATGGCCAAATGAGCACAGCCCAGCGGGAATCTTCTCACTTCCTTCCTGAGGGTATGGGATGGTGTAAAGAAAAAACCAAGACAGAAAGCAATCTATAATAGAAAGGATATTAGGTTCGGGAGCTGGGTGGGTCAAACATCTAATAAGTGTCCAACGTAGTCTAAATAACTTGCCAAGAAATTCTCTGAAGGGATTCAGTCCGTACGAATTATTATTCGGAACTAGGATGTTGATCTCTGACCTTGATAGTCAGACTTCAGTGGTAACAGAAAAAAGCTTTGATGTCAAAGACCGTTTGGCTATTTTGCAGGACTTAAACAAAACAAGAAAAGACCTGAGCAACATACAGTTGAAAGAACAGCCAACAACCACTGAAGAATCACCACCTGTCCCAGCAAGACCTGTCTGGATTCCAAAAGTCGGGGATCTAGTCAGGGAGAAGATCGCGGTAAAGAAGGAATTTGGGCCTTCTTACAGAAAAGCAGTTCCTGTCTTGTCTGTCAACGGGACAAGATCAGTTGTACTACCGCCACTTGCTGGAAAAAAGGAGAACCGAGTTGTATCCATCGACCTGGTAAAACCACAACATGTGGCCGATAACCAGCGGTAGGCCAAGTGGACTCCCAATAAGTAGCAGAACACCAAGGTTTGCTACCAGTACAGAGGTCCTATCAAAGAGGCTCATCACATTCGAAACGCCTACAGAAGAACAACAAGGACTATGCAACAATGCAATAGAACTAAGACCTCTGAAAACCCAAATAAAGACATTTAGCAGAGACACACCAATCTATACAGAAGTACCAAGTGAAAATGCAAGAAACAAAAATCCTGAACCAATTGGAACAATTGACAGAACTGCATCCGGTTACTTCATCAACTTCGATGATTCCTCCGACGGTTTCAGCGAACAAAAGACACAGCCATCATCAAAATCCTTTAAAGACAAAGCGAAGGAACTTTTGAAACAACTAAAAGAAACATATCTGATTTCTCCATGGATTGAATTTTGGGTGGGTTTTGGTGCATTTATCCTCATACTTTGGCTCATCATGGTATTTACCTTGGGACGCTTCATTGAGGGAAAATATGCTAAAATGGACACAGCAAGTCAGAACATCAACTTGGTCCTCAAACCACACACATCTTCACACGTCGAGAAACGAGAACTTTCTTCAGAACTTTCTTCAGCCAACTTCACAGCAATTCCAATACCTGGTGGGGTAGCCTGGGACAACACTGACTATGAAATTTATGGTCCGGTCGAGATCCTGAAATATCCACACCAAATTAAGATCTCTTTGAGTGACTTTGCAAAACCAAACTCATTTGCTGATGATTGGGACTTTGAAAGTATTAACAATATGATGTCTGCCTTAGTAATGTCTGCTAAATTTACAAAACATGATTATTTGCAGGGTTCTACAAATTATGACAGCATGTACTGCTATAACCATTATGGTAACCATTTCGTGCATAAATCTGCACAACCTAGAAATGTTTTAAGTTATAATCAATGGGAACATTGTGCTACACCTCCAAAAGGGAGCTCTAGAACCGTTTATGACAAATATTCATATTTTTCAGGTTTTAACATAACTAATGCTGAAACATTTTATTACAAATTGTCAAACAAGACAGGGATGAAAACCATGATAACCAACACAAAATTGATATATTCAGATTCTTTCTTTGAAAAAATGAATACTTTTGGATTTGATTATTGGGACAAAAATGTTGATTTGAAAAGTGTTTGGGGTACAAAAGAATGGCAAGTACAGGGTTTAGAAGCTTTGTTTAGAGCCTGCATGATCCCAGAACAAATGATATTTTTAAATGACACCGTTCAACAAACCACCTGTCTTGGCCTAGCAAAAATCAAAGATTTAAATAACCTGTCTATTCCAAAGCCAACAATGTTTAGCAATAACTCTGATATAGACATAAACCATATACTTTTTTTTTTTGTTATTTTTTTTTTTTGTTGCAAGACATTTATTGTAAACAAATGAAAAAGAAGATTCACACTGCGTCACGCCAACAACCCGGAGGCAGGCCGCTATCAGGTAGGTCATACAAAAATTTCAGAGAAACAAATCAGAGGCCGACATCCGATCGGGTTAATCATGCAGAGGTAAACATGAAATACAATAAAATCTTTAGCGTGTGCAGTGCGACTTCAGCGAGGAAACGGTCTTACTTTTCTCACAGTGCTGCTGACAATTGAAAGATAGCGAAGATCAATGAAGCCGCCCCTAAAGAAGCAGCGGTCAGCCACCCGCTGCAGCGGCCTGTGGAAAGGATATGTCTATCAGCACCATTTTTCTCCCAACAGGACCCCCCAACAAGCTAACCCAAAAACGTCAAAACATAGGTGCAAGTACGTAGAAACAGCAGCCATACAACACTTCAGTCCACAAAAGGGTCACGTGGGCCTGCCACGGATCACTCAGATAGAGGGCAAGCCATAGTCAGGGCGGGCGTGCAATGGCATCTCTTCTGTGCACGTATAGGCCAAAGGGCGTGTGGGGGGGGGAGGGGGGGAGGGGCAATGAATAGGTCACAGGAGGGCCAGTGGGAGGGGGGGCCAGAGACATAATCGGGGTCAGTGGGGGCAGCAAACGCAGAGCGCGCGTCGGGGCAGGGCCTGTCCGCGGCAGCGCGGTTCCACGGGATTGCAATCATTAACCTACGCAGCGTGCACCTTCAGCCCATGTCGTCTGAAACACTCGTAGCACGTGAGGTACCTGGGGTGTCTGAACCCGCGCGTGCTGTAGTCCACTGTATAAACGGGCCCCATATGTCAGTGGGTCTGGAAGCGGTGGGCATGGTCTCCCAGTAGTGTGTCAGTTGTGTGTGGCCATAAGTCACATCTCTAATCCAGCTCTCGAAAGAGGGGAGGGCCGGTCTGCCCCAGTGCAGTGTGACCTGACGTTTGGCGTATAAAAGGAGTAATGCATGCAGTTTCCTGTCGCAGGGTTCAGTGTCTTTAACATACCCCAGCAGACCCAGTAGTGGGGACGGTGAGTCATTTCTATGTATGATGTGATTGATGGCAGTGAAGATCTCCAACCATTATGTACTCAGCTTGGGGCAGCTCCAAGCCACATGAATAAAGGTCGCACCCTTACCCCCACACTTCCAGCAAGAGGCGTCCTCACGGATACCCATACGGTGTAGTAGTGTCGGAGTGCGGTAATATCGGTGTAGGAATTTGAAGTGGATAAGCCGCAACCGATAATTAGGGGATAGGGCTGTTAGTTGCGCACAGCAATACTCCCATGTGTCGTCCGGCAGCTGGTTCTCCAGGTCCGCAGCCCAAGCGTGTTTGGCCGCGGCCTCTGTCACCGGGGCCTGTTCCTGCATGCAGTTATACAGTCTGGACACCAGCTTTTTGGGGGAAGGTCGTGAAAGCAAGTTTTGGAGGGCGGCTAGTGTGCAAGGTTCCTCCGGGAAGCACGGTCCTATCTGCTTGCAAGATTCCCTAAGGGAATGATATAGTAACGTGTCAGCAAACGAGCAGGGCTGGTCGTCCCCACCAGCGGGCATCTCGAAAAAAGTGCCTTCTGGATATAAGTCAGCGAAGGTGAGAAGGCGACTTCCACGGATAGTGAGGACGTCACCTCTTGCTGTCAAACAAGGCAGCATCGGGTTACCCCTCAGGGGGACGGCTGGCGCATAAAGCAGGGAGAGACCGGCTCTTTTCTGGAGTTCGCGCCAGGACCAGCGGACCATTTCCACCGTGTCTACCTCACGCGACGGGCATGTAACTTTTCCGTATAGTGCCACTCGTAGTGGCAAGGGGGCGACCACTGCTAGTTCCACCGCCGCATGCGGCTGGTAGGGGGTGGGGTAGGCCCAGAAATGCAGGAACTGAGCTTGCGCACAGAGGGAATAGAGCTTCAAGTCCGGGGCACCCAGGCCCCCTTGTCGGAGCGGAAGCGTGAGTAGGTCCCAGGAGACTCTGGCCTGACCGCCGGCCCACACCAGTTTCAGCAGCAGGGAGCGTACACGAGCGTGGAAGGGCGCTGTCATAGGCAGTGGTACGTTGACGAACAAATACAAGAATTTGGGGAGAACCACCATTTTAGCCAGTGCAATTCTCGCGACCAGGGACAGCGGTAGTTTGTTCCAGACCTCGACCTTCCCTTCCAACCAGTCCACCGCCCTCCCGAAATTCAGCGACCACAACTCCTGTACATCTCGGCTGATCCAGATGCCCAAATACTTGACAGCCCCCGTCTCCCATCTGAGGGGGTAGTCAGGAGCAGGGCGATCAGTGCCCTCCGTCAGTGGGAAGGCCACTGACTTTGACCAGTTAATGGATACCCCCGCCAGGCCCTCAAATCGTACAAATTCACGGAGTAGCGGACTCAGGTTATCTTTAGGATTCAGGACGTACAAGGTGACATCATCCGCGTATAGCGAAATCAGTAAGCTTCTAGCACTAAATCCAATGCCCCTGGCGGTGTGGTGTTGCCGTATTCGAGCCGCAAGCGGCTCCATCGCTATCGCAAAGAGGAGCGGGGACAGAGGACATCCCTGCCTAGTACCTCTTGAGACACTAAATGGCTTGGAGATGAGACCATTAACGCTCACCCGGGCTCTGGGTGCCGTGTAGAGGAGCCTGATCAGGGTCATGAAGTTCTGGCTGAAGCCCATCCGCCTTAGGACACTGAAGAGGTAGGGCCACTCTAAGGAGTCGAAGGCCTTGGTGGCGTCAAGGAACACCACCGCCGCCTGTACTGATGGGTGTAAATAGTGAAGGACAGAGAAGATAGTTCTGAGATTATGTGATGTCGCGCGGCCAGGGATGAATCCCGATTGATCTGGAAGCGCAATCATAGGCAACATCGGTTGTAATCTATCTGCAATGACCTTCGCGTATATTTTAGCATCCACGTTGATAAGAGATAGGGGCCTGTAGGAGTCTAGCTGTTGTTCATCTTTATCCGGCTTGAGTAGTGTGATAATTAGAGCCTCACGCATGGAGTCTGGAAGGGAATGTAATTCGAGAGCCTCTATAAATACAGAGTGTAGTTTCGGCGCCAGTTCAGCTACATAGGTTTTATAGAAGGAGGTGGTCAGGCCATCTGGGCCAGGGGCTTTATTGGCCGGCATGCTTTTAATCACCTGGGCGATGTCTTGTATTGTGACGGTGAGGTTCATGTACTGTCTGTGGTTGTCGTTGAACCATACGAGTGCTATGGAGTCAAGAAATTCACGCAGTGATGTCGGTGCCGTGGGTTGCCTTGAGGTGTACAGGGTAGCATAGAAGTCCGCGAAGGCGCCTAACACTGCCTCTGGGCCCATCACTAAGTGTCCGGATTTATCATAAATAGTGTGGATGTAGTTCGATTGTGTGCGAGGAGTAATCAGCCTGGCAAGGGTCCTGCTCGGCCTATCCCCTTCCCCATACCTGCGCGCTTCAGCCTGTTTCCCCAGAAATCTCACCTCCCGCTCCGCTTCCTCACTGAAGGCCAGCAATTTGGTTTTTAGAGCGCCAGCAATCTCCAACGACGGATCAGAGCTAAAAGCAACATCAAGGTCTTTCAGTTCCCCCTCAAGGTTAGCTAACGTGTCCCTGATGGTGCGTAGGACCCCTGCTTTGCGTGCTATACACTGACCTCTGATTACAGCTTTAAAGGCATCCCATACAATAGCCTCAGATGTGGCAGATCCAGCATTCTCATCAAAATATTTAGTGATGTCCTCTCTGATCTCCTCTACGAACACTGGGTCTGTGAGCACGTGTGGGGGAAGGCGCCATTGGAACGCCCTGTGTAGAGTGTCTGGGGGGCGCAATTCTAACATACACGGAGCATGGTCCGACAGTGATCTAGCCATGATATCAACATTCGACACCCATGTCGCAACTTCAGGAGACACCAACCAGAAGTCTAGCCTTGACCAGGCAGCTTTATGGCAGGTGTAGCAGGTCCCCACTTTGACTCCCGGATTCCTAGCTCTCCACACATCCGAAAGCAGACCCTCATTCATGACATCAAAGATCGCCTGACGCGCTCTAGCATGCTGCGGTCTGCTCACACCCCTACGATCCATGTCATCATTCAATACAATGTTGAAATCCCCCCCCAGCACAACCGTCTGGCAGTTCAGCAACTCAATCCTCGCCCAAACACTTCTGAAAAAGTCAGGATCGTCCACATTGGGGCCATAGATTGCAGCCAGGACAATGGGTCGCCCCTGTAAAGACCCATGGAGCAAGACATACCTTCCCTCCACATCACGCACCTGGGAGTACTCCCTCCAATCCAACCCTCTGCGAATGAGTATGGCAACGCCCCTTGCATAATTGGAGTAGATGGAAGAATAGACGTGCGCCCATCTGGAATTTTTCAATCGAGCCGAGGGGGTCACGTTTAAATGAGTTTCTTGTAGGAAGCAAATATCAACGTTGTGTCTGGACAACATGCCATGCAGTAAACGGGCCTTCTTGAAGTCCCCAAGGCCTCTAATGTTCCAAGTCCGGAGTTTGATACCCCCCATTAGAGTGCAGGACAGCATCGAAATCCCACCACATATCCCCGCCCCCGGAGGCCAGACAGGCACCCAGACACCATAGCTGCAGACCCAGCGCGCAAATATATAGGCATGTGTAGTAGTACATTGCACCAGATATGAACTAAAACTCGCAACTTGTGAAATCCCCCCCTCCACCCTCCTCCCTCAGCAACCCCCCAATTAGGTCGTGACATATCCCAGAAACTCGCACGCATAGCGTGGAAATACCCCAACAACAACAACAAAGGGAGGCACCCCATGAGGCGTGGTGCGCTCGGCAAACACCCCCGTATACGCGGGGTGGCTACAGTCAAACTTTAGAGTTCCTGGGCTCTAGCAGTGCCCCCATCCCTTGGTCCACAAAGTCCGCAAGCAACCAATGTCCCAAAGGAGGCGCGGTGACGGCAGCAAAATTTTGTGCACAAAAGTGTCTCTATGACTTACCCCCAATGAGTCAGTTCGGGTGTAACAGACCTGTGTTCAAGGCAGACTCAGACTCCCAACTTCGAGGCAAAGAGTAAATTCGCAGCCGTGCAGGGTGGGCGTTGTAGAGTCCTCAGTCATTGTCACTGAGTTGATCTGAAGCTTCCTCAAGCCTTGGCGATTTTCTCCTGGCTCCAGCACAAATGTGTTTGGCGAACTTGAGGGCTGATTTGGCGTCAGTGAAGAAGTGAGAGGTGTTGTCGTGTTGAACCTTCAATTTTGCCGGGTATAGGAGAGAGCAGGGCACGCCAGCTTGCAGTAGAATTTTCTTTGCTGGTAGGAATTCTTTGCGGGCCGCTTGCACCAGGGGGGTGAAATCCGGGTAGAAGGAGATGTGATTGCCCTGGTGCGTGATCTTACCCTTCTCTCTCGCCAAGCGCAGAACGACGTCCCTATCCTGGTAGTTGAGCAGTTTAGCCAGAATTGGACGCGGAGGGGCGCCCATCGGGGGTTTTTTCCCAAGGGACCTGTGCGCTCTCTCCACCGTGAAAACCGGGGACAGATCTGGATCGAACAGTTCATGTAGGAGGCTCGACACAAACGATTCCATCTTTCCTGTGTTGGTAGTCTCCGGAATGCCTGTAATGCGGATGTTGGATCTTCTGGAGCGTGCTTCCAAATCGTCCGACTTGGCGCGCAACTTGTCGATTTCCCGCTCCAGCGTCGTGATGTGCCGCTTGGCCTGTTGCTGGAATTCGCAACATTCAGTTTGCCTATTTTCGAGACAGTCCAGTCTCTTCTCGTGAGTGTCCACCTTTGCTTTCACGGATTCGAGTTGCGCAGCCATATTATCAAGCTTGGCATCTATGCTCTTCAAGCTGGTTCTCACCTCCATGATGAGGGCCCCAAAATCTATGTCCGGGGTTGCACCTTGCGATGACGATGCGCCATTATCCGACTCCATCGCCGTGTTTTTCGGTGGCTTTCTATTGTCAAAGCTTAGTTTAGCCTGTTTGGTGTCGTTTTTCCCCATCTCCGCAGTCCGAAGAAATCCACCGGCCCCGCAATGGGGTAGCACCTATCTTGCGCCACTGCCAGCAAGTGCTCCGCCTGCTCGTGATTGTCCAGGTAATGCCAGGGCGCGCCAGGCGTGATGGTGCGAACGCGGTATCTTGGGCCAGCCGCGTTAAGGATAGCCGCAGGTGTCCAGTGAGGTCATCAAACTGCCGCGCGCTGAGCGGGCCTCCTCAGGGCCCAAAATGGCGGGCTCCCGTAGCGCAATGGGGAATCCACTCGCCAGGCAGGAAAAAACTCAGCCCAGGGGTTTCAGGGGATCAGGGCTGCAAGGCGTCCCACCATACGTGCGGCGGTCCGCTCCGCTGAGTCTGAGATCCGCGGGAGGTCCGGGCGCGGCTGCGAAGCGAGAGGATCGCCAAGTTAACCCCGTCCCTCCGCAGCACTTTCTCACCTCCTCTCCGGCCTCCGCCGCAATGCAGGTGGTGCAGACGCGACCCTTTCGTCCGTCACCGGGCCCCCCACAGGCCAGCGCCGCCTCAGGTGGACGCAGGATCACTCCGCCACAGCGCGGCCGCCCCCGCCAAGCCTCGCCAGTCTCTGCTAGCCCCTCAGTTTAGACCGTCGTCGGCTGCAGCGGGGGTCCAACAGTAAAGTTCCCTCGGCAGTGTCGCGGCAAGCGCCGGTCCTCCGCAAAGTCTGCTCAAGCTGCAGGGGCCTCCGCAGCCGCGGCCCACAGTGTCCCGCGGCTCCCAGCGAGAGGCACTTCCGGTGAGGATCAAGACCAGCACGCCGGCCGCTGAAAATTCAGTCCGTCTCCGCTTCCAAGGAGAAACGCCTCCTCGCTCCAAACTCGGGCCGAAGGATCACCCGGGTGTACTGAGCGGAACCCGGGAGGAACGGGGGTCTACAGGCGCCAGGAACAGGATAACTTAGAGGATTAATTGGAGTAGCCGGCGGAGCTCACTCAGAGAGCGGCCATCTCGCTGCTCGGCTAGCCACGCCCCCTACATAAACCATATACTTAACCAAAACAGAACACATCCTGATTGGAAACAATGGTTGATCTGGCCCACAGATACAAATAACTGTCAAGATAGATTCCTGAATAAAACACAGGGTTTCAAAATGAACAGGCCAGACCCTAGATATCCCCAAAGACATCACCCAGGGATAATAACAACCTACAGTGTGGGCAAATTATGCCTTCAATGGCTACAAACTTCCACACTGCCTGAAATTAAGCAACACCTAACTTTACTTACTGATGGTGCTGACTTGCGTGATTTCATACTGGGACCACGCAAACAGCGTCATAAGCGTTTCATAGCAGCCTCTGTATATGCAGCATACAATGAGGCCTGGAAGGTTACTCAAATTGAGACAGCAGAAAGAATACGGGAAATTGACCGTATTAATTTGGAAAAATCACTTTCTGTAGTGGACAATGGGTTAATGACTCTGTCCTCCAGAATTTTTTCATTGGACAGCATTG
This sequence comes from Lissotriton helveticus, assembly GCF_964261635.1. NCBI lineage: Eukaryota > Metazoa > Chordata > Amphibia > Caudata > Salamandridae > Lissotriton > Lissotriton helveticus. The sequence goes on along the minus strand of NC_136067.1, from coordinate 344,031,196 downwards.
TGTCTTCAGCAATCGATATATTATCGCAAGACTTACTGTTATTACAACATGGTCAGTCACAATTGCGTTCTATTGTACAGCTTGGCTGGACGTTACAAAATCTGCGTTCAGGCTACGTGCCTTGGCGTTTAATCAACACAACGTCACTATTCCAAATCTTTAACCTTACTGATAGACAAATCGGTATGGCGCAGAAGGGTGCTGATTATACAATCTTGAGCATTGAAAAACTAGAAAGATTACCAATGACAATGTCAGAACGACCTGTCAGTGAATGGATAATCCACGGAATCATAAATATTCCAATCTCAACCTTCAGGTTTCAATACTGCCAAAAATATATACAGGCTGGCATGTACGAGAAATTGGGAAAGGGGTACCTTAAAACAACTTGGAACCTGCCCTATTCACATGCATGTGTCAGTAAAAAAGGACAGAAAGTGTTTCTTAGTGGCAACAATTGTGCTATGTCACTAAGCGGCACGCTTCTGTGTAACGGTATTAGTTTGCACGGAGCCTGTGAAGGGAATTCATACAACCTTTCATGTCACCAGCAAGGCGCACCTGCAACTGAAATAGAACCATTCTTTCAAAGACTCTATAATGGGAGTTACATTCTTATTGTAGACCGCAGATGCTGTAGTCTTATGCCCGGGACTCCTTATCTCGTCACTACGACGGCGAAGGTCAAGTGCTGTGGACGTTCTTTGTTCCCCAGCTCCTTTCCAGACAGGGAGGCAAGGGCATGGCCCGGTCTGAAAATTACTTCTATTCGAATAGACACTTTAAGCAGAATGAAAACAGTGCTTCTTCAGACGCCTACAAGGCTCACGTCATCTAAAGAAACGTATGATCTACAAGTCGCAAGGACGACTGCAGAGATACATACATTATTATCAACCAATTCCCCCGTACATTTCGCGGAAATCCTGAGCGAAATCTTAAATATTTCTGATACCACTGGGGTCTCAAAGGTATTTAAGACAGTATTTTCGATGGCATTAACACCATTCAAAGCCATACTGGGTATTTTTCCAGATTTCGTCCATTCGATTTTTGGCGGACTTCCCCTGATCCTAGGACTAATTGCAGGAATCCTATTCCTGGTCCTTATTTTTCGTTATGGCAACCCATGTCACAGAACAAAATCTCACGACAATGGAAGATACGATCCTAGCCATTGGATACCGGGACCGGATATCAAAAATCCTGGGACTCTCCCGGCTTAGAGACCTAAACATGACTTGGTTTCTATCATTTCGACCAATGTGGCAAAGGTGTGTTTTACCTGTACTAAGGTGTCTGCTATGCGGAGAAGAATGCGTGTTAGACACCTGTCTGACGCTACAATCGGATGCGCCGGTGGATGCAGATACACTGTTGGTTCCTACCAAGGTTCACGCACTGTGCTGCCCTCAAAGGCTGCCAATTCTGATGACGGCATTCCTGGAATCTTCACCACTGCGATTGAAGAGTAGTGAAGTTCAAGATGAAAGCAGCATCGAACAGGTACGACCTTCTGTCAGCAATGCAAATCAGAATGTCAATGGAGACAATCATGCGCACGAATGCATGGTTACCCCTATTTCCGACTTAGAGGAACTTTCCCATGAAGCTGTTGACAGTTTTTTCGAAAGCCTGAATGATATGATGTTCTCTCCGGAACAGAAATAGAGACTTTTGAGTAAACTCGCACACGGCGTTCCCTGAATTCGGCCTTCAACTTTAAAAATAAAGTCACATGAACAATTACAATCCAGTTCACGGACAGCAACTTTTTTCAGCAAGCCCCTAAAATATTTTTCTATATATTTTTTCCCGGGACACTGATCTTCTGCTTAAAGTAAGAAACTATTCCTAGAGAACTAAGATTTCTATTTTTTTAGATACTTTATAGACTTTATATAGACTTTAGCTGCCCACTGGTATGTTCACAATAGATTTTATGTGATGAAATGGTTTCGACTTTTTTTTCTGTATAGCCATATTTAAGAGCCATTTCATGTGTATTTCTCATATACCAACAAGCAATAATGCATAACAATGCGTGTTTACTTTTGCATTTAATTCATAGCTTAAGTGCATACAATATATATGACTGCAATTTTTCAGTATATTTGAAAATTTCAAAATGCATTTATGTATTTTGGGGTGGTAAGGTATACACTATACTCTATAGTATGTTGTACTATGTTATACTATGCATAGATTAGTAGATATGACCATAGTTAGCGTGGAGTGGGTGTCGTGTATTTCTATAGGTTCTGAATCGATCCCCCTATTCCTGACCCTATTCTGGTTAAACTTACTAGCTAGTTAACTAACAGTCAGCCCATGAGGCAAGAAATCCCCCATGATGCAGATACCGTTATCTGACGCAGTCACACTACGGCACAGGAACGTGTTATCTGATTAGGTCATAACGCTTGAGATCTAATTAGACAAGCGATATTCCTCCAGCCCCTGATAAGGCATACGACGTTCTCATAACAAATCAAACCTATGACAACCTGGATAATCCGTGCGGCCATTGTTTTGATTTCACAGAGAACTTTAGTAAAGAATGTGCTAACGAGCAAGTCGTATGACATCTTTATTGACGTACCTATGTCCATCCTTACGTCAATCCCGGCACCTTTAAGGTATAAATATTGCCGACCTTGCCCTATGCAAAACACACGCGTGGTGACAAGACGGAGCAGCCATACTTGCCGAAGCAGAGAGCCGAAGCAGACCCCGCAGGCAGCAGCCCCGCCTTCCTGACGCGCTGAGAGACGCGCTGCTATCTCAAGCCGAGAGACCCAGCACCGGCGCTTCTGGGCAGCCCTCGCAGGCAGCCTGGAATATCGAGAGCAGAGAAAGAGATACCATTCCTCATTCATCCTAAATTCCAGGTACAGAACTGAATAACCCCTCCTAGAGAATTCTTTAGTTATTCACTTGGCAAAAACAAACTTAACTTAAACTGTAACTTTCTATTCCCGCCCACGTATTAGACTTAGGTCAGGTACACGGGGTAGGCGTATTTAGAAACACCAGTTGAGTACGTTTAGTCAAATGTATATGTGTATGTAAATATATTTTAATCATTTTAAACATCATATGGCTCAGAAACCATATCAATGTTTTTACAGTATTATTTTATACTATTGCTTCTAATGTATGCACTTTACTTAACTATAAGTATCGCAATAATATCGATCCATTTCTCTTGTACGAGAAAAGAGACTGATCAATAAATAACATCTTTTATTGAACACGCCCGTCTCTTCCTTTTCTCTACATTCTGATGAGACTAAGAATGCACGTACTGACTGAGTAAAATAATTGCCTTGTGCTCACACGACTCTTGAGATTGACTCTTGATTAGGGGAGAGCAAAGTTGTCATGTTCTATGGTTGTCAGAAACTAAATCCCTTCTTGTCTAATCAGGGAAGTTAATCCTTCCTTGAACATTCGAGAAAGTTTCTAGCGAACTCTGAGCTTAGCTGGCAAACCCAAAAATTAAGTCTAGTATCGACAGTAGTAGACCTAGTTAACGTCTGGCCTAGGCCTTTACTGCTGTAGGTACTATTCCAATGCGCAGAGCCTATTGGGAAAATAGGAGCTACACTACACTCCCACCAAGTGACAGCAAACTGGTATCTCCCGAGGGTGTCCAACTCAGGAGATAGGTAGCAGACCCGTAAGATGGCAGTCCCCAGAGCCATTAGTGGCTCTTGGAGGAGGGTTTCTCTTCCCTTTCCTTTCAGATTGAAGGGTCCACACTCCTTTTAGGAATTGTGGTGTGTTCTAAGGTGATTTTACCATGTGAAAAATACTTCTGCTGGGATATCATGAATCATGTTTGAGAGAAAACTATTTTCTCATGCTTTTCCCACAGAAGTTTGGAAGGTGATCTATCAGCTAAACTGAGAGCATACTTTCTGTTAATTCACATTATCTTTCTCAGTCATGTGAGAAAGAAGTCTTACATTCTCAGTAAAACATGTACATCCAACAAGGGCAGAGACTGTCAGTTGATTCCTTTGTGTTCTACTGCAGCTTCCCTGAGTGTTCTAAAGAACAACTAGAGTGCTAACAGCCTTACTTATTACAAAGGTATAGCACACCTGAAGCCATCTTGATTGGAATAAAGTGGTAACTCTTAAAACATTTAATTAAAAAAGGAACAAAATGAGGGGTTCATTTTGCCATAGAAAGTATGATTAGTGCTGCAGAAAGAAAAAATAGGGCACATTTTCAGTGACTTCTCAAATCCTCTTCTAATTCATTAAAAAAAGTTCTGACATGCAGACTGAAACATGTACTTTCGATACCAGCAACAGACTTCCTGGGTGAGCAGTAGCTTTACTACAGTGAACTAATGAGCAACTAGAGTGCTAACATTCAGAATGTATGACAAATTTGTGACACATCCGAATGCCCTCTTGATGGAATCAAAGTAAACAAGCAATGAAAATGCAATAGGTCTCGCCCTCGTTAAGTTAAAGCAATTCTGTTTGTAATTAGGTGGCTTTTTAGCTTTGCTTTTATTAGTGTTTTTCAAACTTTCATGTACATAGCATGCATATGTATGCATATATATGTTTTTGTATGCATGCATTTATATTTGTATTTATATAGATATGCCGATTATTATATATATGTTTATATATGTATGTATGTATATATATATACACATACATATATATAAATGCATATATATTCATATATATATATATGTGCATATGTGTGCGTGTAGAGAGACTATCATCAACAAGGATAGGAAGGGCCAAATAGGCGCCGGCGTGGCAATTATCCACAACAATAACATATTGATTTCTGAAATTGAGTCCATTAACCACAACTCCTTAGAATGTCTATTCACCAACATCAGTAACGCCAAAAACACTGTACTACATTGAAACCTCCTGTCCATCCACCAGGCAACACAACCTCGTTCACGGAGCACCTGTCAGACCTGATAGCCCACTGCTCCCTCCGAAGCACTAACAACATAATTTTAGGCGACCTCAATCTCCATTGGAATGATGAGAATAGTGTTCCAGTACAAACACTGAATGACCAATTACACTCTAACAAGCTTAGCCAGCACTGCTCAAAAGAAACCCACCACAAAGGTGCAATCCTGGACACCATCATCGCCCAACAGGATGCAGTTACTATAGACCACATCCTTCCAGTCGACTGGTCGGATCATCACCTAATCCTATTCCACCTGTCGCAACCGATCATGTATCAGCCCTCCACCAGAGACCCCCTAAGTGGTCTAGGAACCTATCGCAGATCAACAATGTTGACCTAGAAGAAAATATATCCTCCCTCCTTCCCATCTCTCTGGACAGCCTCTCTACTGCAGAACTCACAGCACACTACAACACAACGATGTCCTCCATCTTAGACCAACTCGCCCCCGTGAAACTGAAAAAAACCAGGAACATCCCCTCAAGAACATGGTTTAACAAGGACATCAATGAGGAAAGAAGGCAACTCAGAGCCTCAGAATGGCTCTGGAGAAAGAACCCCTCCTCCAGCCATTGCGAAAAGCTCAAATCAGCAAGAAGAAAATACAAGAACTATATCATCAATAAAAAAAAACTTCTTCTGTACTGTGCTCTATAAGGCAAAAAACAGACCAAGAGAACTATTTGACATCATTAAAAAACAAACGTCCAAACCGTCGAATTCCATTGTCCAGCCCTCCAAAGCCTTATGCGATAACTTTGTCAACTTTTTTAACGACAAAATCGACAAGATCGAACTTTCCCTTGACATTAACCAACATCCTCCAGGCAACAACCTCACAACAATCGAAACCACCTCGAGCAGGCGACCCGCAATTACCTGGTCTGCCTTCGACCCCGTCACGGAAACTGAGATTCTCAACTTAATCGCCACATCGAAACCCTCATCCCATAACTTGGACCCTCTACCATCCCAATTGGCCAAAGATATGAAATTCTCCCTTGCTCCACTCTGGTGCGAAATCATGAACAGCTCCCTAAAAATGGGTAGCATACCCGACTGCCTCCAGGTCGGACGAATAACACCACTCTTGAAAAAACCAGGCCTAGACTCAAACGACCTGAATAACTTCAGACCGGTCTCCAATCTTCCCTTCTTGGCCAAAATTCTGGACAAATGAGTGCTCCGCCAATTGAACAAACATATTGACACTATCAACCTGCTAGATCAGAATCAATCAAGTTTTAGAAAAGTTTATAGCACCAAAACTGCAATCCTTAACATTGTCGATGACATCCGTCACTCCCTTGACTCAGACCATTGTTGTCTACTCATCCTCCTTGACCTATCAGCAGCATTCGACACAGTAGATCATAGTCTTCTCATCAAGGCACTGAAAGAGAGAGTTTGTGCAGAAGAACAGGTTCTGCAATGGTTCTCATCCTTCTTCCAGAATCGCTCCCAGAGAGTCAAAATCAGATCCTTCACTTCTGACCTTCTCACCGTGAACAGAGGCGTCCCCCAAGGTTCCGTTCTCTCCCCTCAATTGTTCAACATATGCATGGTACCCCTCGCCTCCATTCTGAATAAAGCCAACATCCCCTTCCATCTATATGCAGATGATACCCAGATATACCTGGAATCCTTATCCCTCAACGACATTCTAAGACTCAATAATACTCGTAAAGAAGTCCAAGAGTGGTTATCATCGAACCACCTGAAACTCAATCAAGGTAAAACAGAGTTCCTCCTCATCTCCAATAAGGTAGAAAACCCGAAAATGATGGAGTGGTTGAAAGCCATTGATACTCTCAATGCGAATCTCACTCTGACAAACTCGGTAAAATCACTGGGAATCACCCTGGACCACAAATGATCCATGACGAACCACATTAAGAACTCTGCTAAGAGCGCCTTCTTCAATCTGAAGCTACTCAACAAAGTCAAACCCTACATTCCACCTGCGGATCTCAAACAAGCCACCCAATCGCTAGTGTTATCCAGACTGGACTACGGGAACGCGATCCTCTCTGGTATGCCTCTCTCCCACCTAGCTCCCCTAAAAACCACCCTCAATGCAGCGGCCAGAATGGTCTCAGGAGTAAAAAAATTAGACCACATTTCTCCCGCACTCACAGATCTAAAATGGCTCCCAGTGGAAATGCGGGCCAGCTTCAGAACGGCCTACCTAACACAGAAAGCCTTGCACACAGGGAAACCAGAATACCCAGCCTCGAAATTGAAGAAATCCGGTCAATCTAGAAGTCTCAGAAGCTCGAACTCCCTCCTTCTCATCCCCCTGAAAACACGCAAACAGAAAGCGGCAAATCGCTCCTTTGCAAGGAATGCTCCAAAAATCTGGAACACCATCCCTGTGGACATCAGAACAATTCCCTCCTTTCTAAAGTTTAAAAGCCGCCTAAAAGACCTTTACCTAAACCGTGCCTTCCCGAAACCAATGACGTAACTCTCAAGCTCTAACTTGTCAGCCATCAGACCGCACGCACCTGCATCTGACCTCACCTCCTCTTTCTTCCTCATCACATGGGGTCGGCACCACTACATGAAGCTCTCAGGATAATACTTTGCCGAGTCAGCAAGATCTCTCCCTGGCCGTCTCTACCTTAACGAGGACCTTCGACCTTGTATCCCTATTCCTCAGCATCACACCTCAGCCCTCATCGCCTGTGGTCTATCTGAACGCTTATCTTTGTGCATATTTTATCTGTGGACTTGCTAAATGCTTATCTTTGTGAATATTGTACTCGTTATCTGACTAATACGTAGCCTGTTGTGAAGCGCTCCGATACCCTCAGGTCTGGCCAGCGCTATAAAAAACTCCTAAAATAAATAAATAAATAATAAATAGGTGTAGAGAGAGGTAGAGAGGCTAGAGGTGTAGAGGTAGAGAGGTAGAGGTAGAGAGTAGTAGAGATAGAGGTAGAGAGAGGTAGAGAGGGAGAGAGTAGAGAGTTAGTAATAGAGAGTAGAGAGTGAGTAGTAGAAAGTAGTAGAGAGTAGTAGAGAGAGTAGCAGAGAGTGAGTATTATAGAGCAGTAGTGTGAGTAGTAGAAAGTGAGTAGTAGAGAGTAGTAGAGAGTGAGTAGTAGAGATTTGTAGAGAGTGAGTAGTAGAGAGTAGTAGAGAGTGAGTAGTAGAGAGTGAGTAGCAGAGCGATAGTAGTAGAGAGTGAGTAGTAGAGTGAGTAGTAGAGCGTTGTAGAGAGAGAGTAGTAGAGAGTGAGTAGCAGAGGGTAGTACAGAGTGAGTAGTAGAGAGTGAGTGGTAGCGTGAGTAGTAGAGAGTGAGTACTCGAGAGTAGTAGAGAGAGAGTAGTAGAGAGAGAGTAGTATAGAGTGAACATTAGAGAGTGGGTAGTAGAGAGAGAGTAGTAGAGAGTGAGTAGTAGAGAGTAGTATAGAGTAAGTAGTAGAGAGTACTAGAGAGTGAGTAGTAGAGAATGAGTAGTAGAGAGTAGTAGAGTAGTAGAGAGTGAGTAGTAGAGAGTAATGAAGTAGTAGAGAGTGAGTAGTAGAGAGTGAGTAGTAGAGTGAGTACTAGAAAGTAGTAGAGAGTGAGTAGTAGAGAGTAGTAGAGAGCGAGTAGTAGAGAGCAAGTTGTAGAGAGTGTGTAGTAGAGAGTGAGTAGCAGAGAGAAGTAGAGAGTGAGTCGCAGAGAGAGTAGTAGAGAGTGAGTTGTAGAGAGCATAGTAGAGAGTAGTAGAGTAGTAGAGAGTGAGTAGCAGAGTGAGTACTAGAGAGTAGTAGAGAGCGAGTAGTAGGGAGTGAGTACTAGAGAGTGAGTAGTAGAGAGTAGTAGAGAGTGAGTAGTAGAGGGAGAGTAGTAGAGAGTAGAGAGTGAGTAGTAGAGTAGTAGAGAGTGAGTGGTAGAGAGTAGTAGAGTGAGTAGTAGAGAGTAGTAGAGAGTGAGTAGTAGAGAGAGTAGTAGAGTAGTAGAGAGTGAGTAGTAGAGAGTGAGTACTAGAGAGAGTAGAAGAGTAGTGACAAGAAAGTAGTAGAGAGTGAGTAGTAGAGAGTAGTAGAGAGTGAGTAGTGGAGAGTGAGTAGTGGAGAGTGAGTAGTGGAGAGTGAGTAGTAGAGAGTAGTAGAGAGTGAGTAGTAGAGTGAGTAGTAGAGAGTAGTAGAGAGTGAGTAGCAGAGAGAGAGTAGTAGAGAGTAGTAGAGAATGAGTAGTAGAGTGAGTAGTAGAGAGTAGTAGAGAGAGTAGTAGAGAGTGAGTAGTAGAGGGTAGTAGAGAGTGAGTAGTAGAGAGTGAGTGGTAGAGTGAGTAGTAGAGAGTGAGTACTAGAGAGTAGTAGAGAGAGAGTAGTAGAGAGTGAGTAATAGAGAGTGAGCAGTAGAGAGGGAGTAGTAGAGAGTGAGTAGTAGAGAGTAGTAGAGAGTAAGTAGTAGAGAGTAGTAGAGAGTGAGTAGTAGAGAGTGAGTAGTAGAGAGTAGTAGAGTAGTAGAGAGTGAGTAGTAGAGAGTAGTAGAGAGTGAGTAGTAGAGAGTGAGTAGTAGAGAGTAGTAGAGAGTAGTCAGTCAGTGTCAGTCAGTGTCTGTCAGTCGGTGTCAGTCAGTCAATCAGTCAATGTCAGTCGAACAGTGTCAGTCAGTGTCAGTCAATCAGTGTCAGTCAGTGTCAGTCAGTCTCCGTCAATCAGTGTCAGTCAGTGTCAGTCAGTCAGTGTCAGTCAGTCAGTCAGTGTCAGTCAATCAGTGTCAGTCAGTGTCAGTCAGTGTCAGTCAATCAGTGTCAGTCAGTCAGTGTCAGTCAATCAGTGTCAGTCAGTGTCAATCAGTCAGTGTCAGTCAGTCAGTGTCAGCTAGAGCTGCTCTGCAGACCTGGTTCTCTGGCTCTAAAGCAGCTCTGATGACCTTGTTCTCTAGCTCTAAAGTAGCTCTGCTGACCTGGTTCTCTCCATCCTAAGCAGCTCTGCTGACCTGGTTTCTCTGTCTCTACAGCAAGTCTGCTGACCTGGTTCTCTGGCTCTAGAGCAGCTCTGCTGACCATGTTCGTAGACTATAGAGCAGCTCTACTGATCTGGTTTTCTGGCTCTACAACAGCTCTGCTGACCTGGTTCTCTGGCTCTAAAGGAGCTCTGCTGACCCGGTTCTATGGCTCTAAAGCAGTTCTGCTGAAATGGTCTCTCTGGCTCTACAGGAGCTCTGCTGACCTGTTTCTCTGGCTCTAGAGCAGCTCTGCTGACCTGGTTGTTAGTTTCTAGAGCAGCTTTGCTGACCTGGTTCTCTGGCTCTAAAGCAGTTCTGCTGACCTGGTTCTATGGCTCTAAACCAGCTCTGCTGACCTGGTTCTCTCCCTCTAAAGCAGCTCTGCTGGCCTGGTTCTCTGGCTCTAAAGCAGCTCTGCTGACCTGGTTCTCTGGATCTAGAGCTGCTCTGCTGACCTAGTACTTAGGCTCAAGAGCAGCTCTGGCTCTACAACAGCTCTGCTGACCTGGTTCTCTGGCTCTAAAGCAGCTCTGCTAACACGTTTCTATGGCTCTAAAGCAGTTCTGCTGACCTTGTTCTCTAGTTCTAGAGCAGCTCTTCTGACCTGGTCCTTTGGTTCTAAAGCAGCTCTGCTGACCTGGCTCTCTCCCTCTGAAGGAGCTCTGTTGACCTGGTTCTCTCGCTCTAAAGCAGCTCTGCTGACCTGGTTTCTCTGGCTCTACAACAGCTCTGCTGACCTGGTTCTCTGTCTCTAGAGCAGCTCTGCTGACCTGATTCTTAGGCTCTAGAGCAGCTCTGCTGACTTGGTTCTCTGCCTCTAAAGCAGCTCTGCTGACCTGGTTCTATGGGTCTAAAGCAGCTCTGCTGACTTGGTTCTCTGGCTTTAGAGCAGCTCTGCTTACCTGGTTCTCTGGCTCTAAAGCAGCTCTGCTGAACTGGTTCTCTCCCAATAAATCAGGTCTGCTGACCTGGTTCTCTGCCTCTAGAGCAGCTCTGCTGACCTGGTTCTCTCCCTCTAAAGCAGCTCTACTGACCTGTTTGTTCGGTTCTAGAGCAGCTCTGCTGACCTGGTTCTCTGGCTCTATAGCAGCTCTGCTGACCTGGTTCTATGGCTCAAAAGCAGCTATGCTGACTGGGTTCTCTGGCTCTAGAGCAGATCTGCTGGCCTGGTTCTCTGGCTCTAAAGCCGCTCGGCTGACCTGGTTTCTCTGGCTCTACAGGAGCTCTGCTGACCTGTTTCTCTGGCTCTAGAGCAGCTCTGCTGACCTGGTCTTAGGTTCTAGAGCAGCTCTGCTGACCTGGTTCTCTCGCTCTAAAGCAGCTCTGCTGACCTGGTGCTATGGCTCTAAAGCAGCTCTGCTGACTTGGTTCTCTTGCTCCAGGGCAGCTCTGCTGAAATGGTTCTCTGGCTCTAGAGCAGCTCTGCTGACGTGATTCTCTCCCTCTAGAGCAGCTCTGCTGACCTGGTTCTCTCCCTCTAAAGCAGTTCTACTGACCTGGTTTCTCTGGCCCTACAGGAGCTCTGCTGAATTGTTTATCTTTCTCTAGAGCAGCTCTGCTGACCTGGTTGTTAGGTTCTAGAGTAGCTCTGCTGACATGGATCTCTGGCTCTAAAGCAGCTCTGCTGAACTGGTTCTATGGCTCTAAAGCAGCTCTGCTGACATGGTTCTCTGGCTCTAGAGCAGCTCTGCTGATCTGATTCTCTGGCTCTAAAGCAGCTCTGCTGACCTGGTTCTCCGGTTTCAAGCAGCTCTGCTGGCATGGTTCTCTGGCTCTAAAGCCGCTCTGCTGACCTGGTTTCTCTGGCTTTACAGGAGCTCTGCTGACCTGTTTCTCTGCCTCTAGAGCAGCTCTGCTGACCTGTTTCTCTGGCTCTATGGCAGCTCTGCTGACCTGGTCTTATGTTCTACAGCAGCTCTGCTGACCTGGTTCTCTCGCTCTAAAGAAGCTCTGCTGACCTGGTTCCATGGCTCTAAAGCAGCTCTGCTGACACGGTTCTATGGCTCTAAAGCAGTTCTTCTGACCTGATTCTCGTTCTAGAGCAACTCTTCTGGCCTGGGCCCTTGGTTCTAAATCAGCTCTGCTGACCTGGCTCTCTCCCTCTGAAGAAGATCTGTTGACCTGGTTCTCTCGCTCTAAAGTAGCTTTGCTGACCTGGTTTCTCTGGCTCTACAACAGCTCTGCTGACCTGGTACTCTGGCTCTAAAGCAGCTCTGCTGACACGGTTCTATGGCTCTGAAGCAGTTCTGCTGACCTGGTTCTCTAGTTCTAGAGCAGCTCTTTTGACCTGGTCCCTTGGTTCTAAAGCAGCTTTGCTGACCTGGCTCTCTCGGTCTGAAGAAGCTCTGTTGACCTGGTTCTCTCACTCTAAAGCAGCTCTGCTGACCTGGTTTCTCTGGTTCTACAACAGCCCTGCTGACCTGGTTCTCTGTCTCTAGAGCAGCTCTGCTGACCTGGTTCTTAGGCTCTTGAGCAGCTCTGCTGACTTGGTTCTCTGGCTCTAAAGCAGCTCTGCTGACCTGGTTCTATGGCTCTAAACCAGCTCTGCTGACTTGGTTCTCTGACTCTAGAGCAGCTCTGCTGACCTGGTGGTTCTCTGGCTCTAACGCAGCTCTGCTGAACTGGTTCTCTCCCTCTAAATCAGCTCTGCTGACCTGGTACTCTGCCTCTAAAGCAGCTCTACTGACCTGGTTTCTCTGGCTCTACAGGAGCTCTGCTGACCTGTGTCTCTGGCTCTAGAGCAGCTCTGCTGACCTGTTTGTTAGGTTCTAGAGCAGCTCCGCTGACCTGGTTCTCTGGCTCTAAAGCAGCTCTGCTGACCTATTTCTATGGCTCAAAAGCAGCTCTGCTGACTTGGTTCTCTGGCTCTAGAGCAGCTCTGCTGGCCTGGTTCTCCGGCTCTCAAGCAGCTCTGCTGGCCTGGTTCTCCGGCTCTAAAGCCGCTCTGCTGACCTGGTTTCTCTGGCTCTACAGGAGCTCTGCTGAACTGTTTCTCTGGCTCTAGAGCAGCTCTGCTGACCTGGTCTTAGGTTCTAGAGCAGCTCTGCCGACCTCGTTCTCTCGCTCTAAATCAGCTCTGCTGACCTGGTTCTATGGCTCTAAAGCAGCTCTGCTGACTTGGTTCTCTTGCTCAGGAGCAGCTCTGCTGAATTGGTTCTCTTTCTCTAGAGCAGCTCTGCTGACCTGGTTCTCTCCCTCTAAAGCAGTTCTACGGACCTGGTTTCTCTAGCTCTAAAGTAGCTCTGCTGACCTGGTTCTCTCCATCCTAAGCAGCTCTGCTGACCTGGTTTCTCTGTCTCTACAGCAAGTCTGCTGACCATGTTCGTAGACTATAGAGCAGCTCTACTGATCTGGTTTTCTGGCTCTACAACAGCTCTGCTGACCTGGTTCTCTGGCTCTAAAGGAGCTCTGCTGACCCGGTTCTATGGCTCTAAAGCAGTTCTGCTGAAATGGTCTCTCTGGCTCTACAGGAGCTCTGCTGACCTGTTTCTCTGGCTCTAGAGCAGCTCTGCTGACCTGGTTGTTCGTTTCTAGAGCAGCTTTGCTGACCTGGTTCTCTGGCTCTAAAGCAGTTCTGCTGACCTGGTTCTATGGCTCTAAACCAGCTCTGCTGGCCTGGTTCTCTCCCTCTAAAGCAGCTCTGCTGGCCTGGTTCTCTGGCTCTAAAGCAGCTCTGCTGACCTGGTTCTCTGGATCTAGAGCTGCTCTGCTGACCTAGTACTTAGGCTCAAGAGCAGCTCTGGCTCTACAACAGCTCTGCTGACCTGGTTCTCTGGCTCTAAAGCAGCTCTGCTAACACGTTTCTATGGCTCTAAAGCAGTTCTGCTGACCTTGTTCTCTAGTTCTAGAGCAGCTCTTCTGACCTGGTCCTTTGGTTCTAAAGCAGCTCTGCTGACCTGGCTCTCTCCCTCTGAAGGAGCTCTGTTGACCTGGTTCTCTCGCTCTAAAGCAGCTCTGCTGACCTGGTTTCTCTGGCTCTACAACAGCTCTGCTGACCTGGTTCTCTGTCTCTAGAGCAGCTCTGCTGACCTGATTCTTAGGCTCTAGAGCAGCTCTGCTGACTTGGTTCTCTGCCTCTAAAGCAGCTCTGCTGACCTGGTTCTATGGCTCTAAAGCAGCTCTGCTGACTTGGTTCTCTGGCTTTAGAGCAGCTCTGCTTACCTGGTTCTCTGGCTCTAAAGCAGCTCTGCTGAACTGGTTCTCTCCCAATAAATCAGGTCTGCTGACCTGGTTCTCTGCCTCTAGAGCAGCTCTGCTGACCTGGTTCTCTCCCTCTAAAGCAGCTCTACTGACCTGTTTGTTCGGTTCTAGAGCAGCTCTGCTGACCTGGTTCTCTGGCTCTATAGCAGCTCTGCTGACCTGGTTCTATGGCTCAAAAGCAGCTATGCTGACTTGGTTCTCTGGCTCTAGAGCAGATCTGCTGGCCTGGTTCTCTGGCTCTAAAGCCGCTCGGCTGACCTGGTTTCTCTGGCTCTACAGGAGCTCTGCTGACCTGTTTCTCTGGCTCTAGAGCAGCTCTGCTGACCTGGTCTTAGGTTCTAGAGCAGCTCTGCTGACCTGGTTCTCTCGCTCTAAAGCAGCTCTGCTGACCTGGTGCTATGGCTCTAAAGCAGCTCTGCTGACTTGGTTCTCTTGCTCCGGAGCAGCCCTGCTGAAATGGTTCTCTGGCTCTAGAGCAGCTCTGCTGACGTGATTCTCTCCCTCTAGAGCAGCTCTGCTGACCTGGTTCTCTCCCTCTAAAGCAGTTCTACTGACCTGGTTTCTCTGGCTCTACAGGAGCTCTGCTGAATTGTTTATCTTTCTCTAGAGCAGCTCTGCTGACCTGGTTGTTAGGTTCTAGAGTAGCTCTGCTGACATGGATCTCTGGCTCTAAAGCTGCTCTGCTGAACTGGTTCTATGGCTCTAAAGCAGCTCTGCTGACATGGTTCTCTGGCTCTAGAGCAGCTCTGCTGATCTGATTCTCTGGCTCTAAAGCAGCTCTGCTGACCTGGTTCTCCGGTTTCAAGCAGCTCTGCTGGCATGGTTCTCTGGCTCTAAAGCCGCTCTGCTGACCTGGTTTCTCTGGCTTTACAGGAGCTCTGCTGACCTGTTTCTCTGCCTCTAGAGCAGCTCTGCTGACCTGTTTCTCTGGCTCTATGGCAGCTCTGCTGACCTGGTCTTATGTTCTACAGCAGCTCTGCTGACCTGGTTCTCTCGCTCTAAAGAAGCTCTGCTGACCTGGTTCCATGGCTCTAAAGCAGCTCTGCTGACACGGTTCTATGGCTCTAAAGCAGTTCTTCTGACCTGGTTCTCGTTCTAGAGCAACTCTTCTGGCCTGGGCCCTTGGTTCTAAATCAGCTCTGCTGACCTGGCTCTCTCCCTCTGAAGAAGCTCTGTTGACCTGGTTCTCTCGCTCTAAAGTAGCTTTGCTGACCTGGTTTCTCTGGCTCTACAACAGCTCTGCTGACCTGGTACTCTGGCTCTAAAGCAGCTCTGCTGACACGGTTCTATGGCTCTAAAGCAGTTCTGCTGACCTGGTTCTCTAGTTCTAGAGCAGCTCTTTTGACCTGGTCCCTTGGTTCTAAAGCAGCTTTGCTGACCTGGCTCTCTCGGTCTGAAGAAGCTCTGTTGACCTGGTTCTCTCACTCTAAAGCAGCTCTGCTGACCTGGTTTCTCTGGTTCTACAACAGCCCTGCTGACCTGGTTCTCTGTCTCTAGAGCAGCTCTGCTGACCTGGTTCTTAGGCTCTTGAGCAGCTCTGCTGACTTGGTTCTCTGGCTCTAAAGCAGCTCTGCTGACCTGGTTCTATGGCTCTAAACCAGCTCTGCTGACTTGGTTCTCTGACTCTAGAGCAGCTCTGCTGACCTGGTGGTTCTCTGGCTCTAACGCAGCTCTGCTGAACTGGTTCTCTCACTCTAAATCAGCTCTGCTGACCTGGTACTCTGCCTCTAAAGCAGCTCTACTGACCTGGTTTCTCTGGCTCTACAGGAGCTCTGCTGACCTGTGTCTCTGGCTCTAGAGCAGCTCTGCTGACCTGTTTGTTAGGTTCTAGAGCAGCTCCGCTGACCTGGTTCTCTGGCTCTAAAGCAGCTCTGCTGACCTGGTTCTATGGCTCAAAAGCAGCTCTGCTGACTTGGTTCTCTGGCTCTAGAGCAGCTCTGCTGGCCTGGTTCTCCGGCTCTCAAGCAGCTCTGCTGGCCTGGTTCTCCGGCTCTAAAGCCGCTCTGCTGACCTGGTTTCTCTGGCTCTACAGGAGCTCTGCTGAACTGTTTCTCTGGCTCTAGAGCAGCTCTGCTGACCTGGTCTTAGGTTCTAGAGCAGCTCTGCCGACCTGGTTCTCTCGCTCTAAATCAGCTCTGATGACCTGGTTCTATGGCTCTAAAGCAGCTCTGCTGACTTGGTTCTCTTGCTCAGGAGCAGCTCTGCTGAATTGGTTCTCTTTCTCTAGAGCAGCTCTGCTGACCTGGTTCTCTCCCTCTAAAGCAGTCCTACGGACCTGGTTTCTCTAGCTCTAAAGTAGCTCTGCTAACCTGGTTCTCTCCATCCTAAGCAGCTCTGCTGACCTGGTTTCTCTGTCTCTACAGCAAGTCTGCTGACCTGGTTCTCTGGCTCTAGAGCAGCTCTGCTGACCATGTTCGTAGACTATAGAGCAGCTCTACTGATCTGGTTTTCTGGCTCCACAACAGCTCTGCTGACCTAGTTCTCTGGCTCTAAAGGAGCTCTGCTGACCCGGTTCTATGGCTCTAAAGCAGTTCTGCTGAAATGGTCTCTCTGGCTCTACAGGAGCTCTGCTGACCTGTTTCTCTGGCTCTAGAGCAGCTCTGCTGACCTGGTTGTTAGTTTCTAGAGCAGCTTTGCTGACCTGGTTCTCTGGCTCTAAAGCAGTTCTGCTGACCTGGTTCTATGGCTCTAAACCAGCTCTGCTGACCTGGTTCTCTCCCTCTAAAGCAGCTCTGCTGGCCTGGTTCTCTGGCTCTAAAGCAGCTCTGCTGACCTGGTTCTCTGGATCTAGAGCTGCTCTGCTGACCTAGTACTTAGGCTCAAGAGCAGCTCTGGCTCTACAACAGCTCTGCTGACCTGGTTCTCTGGCTCTAAAGCAGCTCTGCTAACACGTTTCTATGGCTCTAAAGCAGTTCTGCTGACCTTGTTCTCTAGTTCTAGAGCAGCTCTTCTGACCTGGTCCTTTGGTTCTAAAGCAGCTCTGCTGACCTGGCTCTCTCCCTCTGAAGGAGCTCTGTTGACCTGGTTCTCTCGCTCTAAAGCAGCTCTGCTGACCTGGTTTCTCTGGCTCTACAACAGCTCTGCTGACCTGGTTCTCTGTCTCTAGAGCAGCTCTGCTGACCTGATTCTTAGGCTCTAGAGCAGCTCTGCTGACTTGGTTCTCTGCCTCTAAAGCAGCTCTGCTGACCTGGTTCTATGGCTCTAAAGCAGCTCTGCTGACTTGGTTCTCTGGCTTTAGAGCAGCTCTGCTTACCTGGTTCTCTGGCTCTAAAGCAGCTCTGCTGAACTGGTTCTCTCCCAATAAATCAGGTCTGCTGACCTGGTTCTCTGCCTCTAGAGCAGCTCTGCTGACCTGGTTCTCTCCCTCTAAAGCAGCTCTACTGACCTGTTTGTTCAGTTCTAGAGCAGCTCTGCTGACCTGGTTCTCTGGCTCTATAGCAGCTCTGCTGACCTGGTTCTATGGCTCAAAAGCAGCTATGCTGACTTGGTTCTCTGGCTCTAGAGCAGATCTGCTGGCCTGGTTCTCTGGCTCTAAAGCCGCTCGGCTGACCTGGTTTCTCTGGCTCTACAGGAGCTCTGCTGACCTGTTTCTCTGGCTCTAGAGCAGCTCTGCTGACCTGGTCTTAGGTTCTAGAGCAGCTCTGCTGACCTGGTTCTCTCGCTCTAAAGCAGCTCTGCTGACCTGGTGCTATGGCTCTAAAGCAGCTCTGCTGACTTGGTTCTCTTGCTCCGGAGCAGCTCTGCTGAAATGGTTCTCTGGCTCTAGAGCAGCTCTGCTGACGTGATTCTCTCCCTCTAGAGCAGCTCTGCTGACCTGGTTCTCTCCCTCTAAAGCAGTTCTACTGACCTGGTTTCTCTGGCTCTACAGGAGCTCTGCTGAATTGTTTATCTTTCTCTAGAGCAGCTCTGCTGACCTGGTCTTATGTTCTACAGCAGCTCTGCTGATCTGGTTCTCTCGCTCTAAAGAAGCTCTGCTGACCTGGTTCCATGGCTCTAAAGCAGCTCTGCTGACACGGTTCTATGGCTCTAAAGCAGTTCTTCTGACCTGGTTCTCGTTCTAGAGCAACTCTTCTGGCCTGGGCCCTTGGTTCTAAATCAGCTCTGCTGACCTGGCTCTCTCCCTCTGAAGAAGCTCTGTTGACCTGGTTCTCTCGCTCTAAAGTAGCTTTGCTGACCTGGTTTCTCTGGCTCTACAACAGCTCTGCTGACCTGGTACTCTGGCTCTAAAGCAGCTCTGCTGACTCGGTTCTATGGCTCTAAAGCAGTTCTGCTGACCTGGTTCTCTAGTTCTAGAGCAGCTCTTTTGACCTGGTCCCTTGGTTCTAAAGCAGCTTTGCTGACCTGGCTCTCTCGGTCTGAAGAAGCTCTGTTGACCTGGTTCTCTCACTCTAAAGCAGCTCTGCTGACCTGGTTTCTCTGGTTCTACAACAGCCCTGCTGACCTGGTTCTCTGTCTCTAGAGCAGCTCTGCTGACCTGGTTCTTAGGCTCTTGAGCAGCTCTGCTGACTTGGTTCTCTGGCTCTAAAGCAGCTCTGCTGACCTGGTTCTATGGCTCTAAACCAGCTCTGCTGACTTGGTTCTCTGCCTCTAGAGCAGCTCTGCTGACCTGGTGGTTCTCTGGCTCTAACGCAGCTCTGCTGAACTGGTTCTCTCCCTCTAAATCAGCTCTGCTGACCTGGTACTCTGCCTCTAAAGCAGCTCTACTGACCTGGTTTCTCTGGCTCTACAGGAGCTCTGCTGACCTGTGTCTCTGGCTCTAGAGCAGCTCTGCTGACCTGTTTGTTAGGTTCTAGAGCAGCTCCGCTGACCTGGTTCTCTGGCTCTAAAGCAGCTCTGCTGACCTGGTTCTATGGCTCAAAAGCAGCTCTGCTGACTTGGTTCTCTGGCTCTAGAGCAGCTCTGCTGGCCTGGTTCTCCGGCTCTCAAGCAGCTCTGCTGGCCTGGTTCTCCGGCTCTAAAGCCGCTCTGCTGACCTGGTTTCTCTGGCTCTACAGGAGCTCTGCTGAACTGTTTCTCTGGCTCTAGAGCAGCTCTGCTGACCTGGTCTTAGGTTCTAGAGCAGCTCTGCCAACGTGGTTCTCTTGCTCTAAATCAGCTCTGCTGACCTGGTTCTATGGCTCTAAAGCAGCTCTGCTGACTTGGTTCTCTTGCTCAGGAGCAGCTCTGCTGAATTGGTTCTCTTTCTCTAGAGCAGCTCTGCTGACCTGGTTCTCTCCCTCTAAAGCAGTTCTACGGACCTGGTTTCTCTGGCTCTACAGGAGCTCTGCTGAACTGTTTCTCTTTCTCTAAAGCAGCTCTGCTGACCTGGTTGTTAGGTTCTAGAGTAGCTCTGCTGACATAGATCTCTGGCTCTCAAGCAGCTCTGCTGACTTGGTTCTCTGGCTCTAGAGCAGCTCGGCTGACCTGGTTCTCTGGCTCTAAAGCAGCTCTGCTGACCTGGTTCTCCGGCTCTCAAGCAGCTCTGCTGACCTCGTTCTCTGGCTCTAAAGCAACTCTGCTGACCTGGTTTCTCTGGCTCTACAGGAGCTCTGATGACCTGTTTCTCTGGCTCTAGAGCAGCTCTGCTGACTTGGTCTTAGGTTCTGGAGGAGCTCTGCTGACCTGGTTCTCTCGCTCTAAAGCAGCTCTGCTGAAATGGTTATCTGGCTCTAGGGCAGCTCTGCTGACCTGATTCTCTCCCTCTAGAGCAGCTCTGCTGACCTGGTTCTCTTAAACTAAAGCAGTTCTACTGACCTGGTTTCTCTGGCTCTACAGAAGCTCTGCCGACCTGTTTCTCTTTCTCTAGAGCAGCTCTGCTGACCTGGTTCTATGGCTCTAAAGCAGCACTGCTGACGTGGTTCTCTGGCTTTAAAGAAGCTCTGCTGACCTGGTTCTCTGGCTCTAAAGCAGCTCTGCTGACACGGTTCCTTGGCTCTAAAGCAGTTCTGCTGACCTGGTTCTCTTGTTCTAGAGCAGCTCTTCTGACCTGGTCCCTTTGTTCTAAAGCAGCTCTGCTGACCTGCCTCTCTCCCTCCCGAAGCAGCTCTGCTGACCTGGTTCTCTTGCTCTAAAGCAGCTCTACTGACCTGGTTTCTCTGGCTCTACAGCAGCTCCGCTGACCTGGTTCTCTGGCTCTAGAGCAGCTCTGCTGACCTGGTTCTTAGACTCTAGAGCAGCGCTGTTGAATTGGTGTTCTGGCTCTAAAGCAGCTCTGCTGACCTGGTTCTATGCCTCTAAAGAAGCTCTGCTGACCTGGTTCTCTGGCTCTAGAGCAGCTCTGCTGACCTGCTTCTCTGGCTTAAAAGCAGCTCTGCTGACCTGCTTCTCTCCCTCTAAATAAGCTCTGCTGACCTGGTTCTCTGCCTCTAGAGCAGCTCTGCTGACCTGGTTCTCTCCCTCTAAAGCAGCTATACTGACCTGGTTTCTCTGGCTCTACAGATGCTCTGCTGACCTGTGTCTCTGGCTCTAGAGCAGCTCTGCTGACCTGTTTGTTAGGTTCCAGAGCAGCTCTGCTGACCTGATTCTATGGCTCTAAAGCAGCTCCTCTGACCTGGTTCTATGGCTCTAAAGCAGCTCTGCTGAATTGGTTTTCTGGCTTTAGAGCATCTCTGCTGACCTGGTTCTCTGGCTCTAGAGCAGCTCTGCTGACCTAGTCTTAGGTTCTAGAGCAGCTCTGTTGACCTGGTTCTCTCGCACCAAAGCAGCTCTGCTGACCTGGTTCTATGGCTCTAAAGCAGCTCTGCGGACTTGGTTCTCTTGCTCTTGAGCAGATCTGCTGAAATGGTTCTCTGGCTCTAGAGCAGCTCTGCTGACCTGATTCTCACCCTCTAGAGCAGCTCTGCTGACCTGATTCTCACCCTCTAGAGCAGCTCTGCTGACCTCGTTCTCTCACTCTATAGCAGTTCTACTGACCTGGTTTCTCTAGCTCTACAGGAGCTCTGCTGACCAGTTTCTCTTTCTCTAGAGCAGCTCTGCTGACCTGGTCATTAGGTTCTAGAGCAGCTCTGCTGAAATGGTTCTCTGGCTGAAAAGCAGCTCTGCTGACCTGGTTCTATGGCTCTAAAGCAGCTCTGCTGACCTGGTTCTAGGCTCTAAAGCAGCTATGCTGACCTGGTTCTCCGGCGCTAAAGCAGCTCTGCCATGCCTGGAACTCTGGCTCTAAAGCACCTCTGCTGACCTGGTTCTCTCCCTCTAAAGCAGCTTTGCTGACCTGGTTCTCTGGATCTAGAGCTGCTCTGCTGACATAGTTCTTAGGTACTAGAGCAGCTCTGCTGACCTGGTTCTCTGGCTCTACAAGAGCTCTGCTGACCTGGTTCTATGGCTCTAAAGCAGCTCTGCTGACCCGGTTCTATGTCTCTGAAATAGTTCTGCTGACCTGGTTCTCTGGCGCTAGAGCAGCTCTGCTGACCTGGTCCCTTGGTTCTAAAGCAGCTCTGCTGACCTGGCTCTCTCCCTCTAAAACAGCTCTGCTGACCTGGTTCTCTCGCTCTAAAGCAGCTCTACAGACCTGGTTTCTCTGGCTCTACAGCAGCTCTGCTGACCTGGTTCTCTGCCTATAGAGCAGCTCTGCTGACCTGGTTCTTAGGCTCCAGTGCAGCTATGCTGACGTGGTTCACTGGCTCTAAAGCAGCTCTGCTGCCCTGGTTCTATGGTGCTAGAGCAGCTCTGCTGACCTGGTTCTC
This sequence comes from Lissotriton helveticus, assembly GCF_964261635.1. Classification (NCBI taxonomy): domain Eukaryota; kingdom Metazoa; phylum Chordata; class Amphibia; order Caudata; family Salamandridae; genus Lissotriton; species Lissotriton helveticus. The sequence goes on along the minus strand of NC_136067.1, from coordinate 344,009,416 downwards.
TGGCTCTAGAGCAGCTCTGCTGACCTGGTTTCTCTGGCTCTAGAGCATTTCTGCTGACCTTGTTCTCTGGCTCTAAAGCAGCTCTGCTGACCTGGTTCTCTCCCTCTAAAGTAGCTCTTTTGACCTGGTTCTCTGCCTCTAGAGCAGCTCTGCTGACCTGGTTCTCTGGCTCTAAATCAGCTCTGCTGACCTGGTTCTATGGCTCTAAAGCAGATATGCTGACCTGGTTCTCTGGCTCTAGAGCAGCTCTGCTGACCTGGTTCTCTGGCTCTAAAGCAGTTCTGATGACCTGGTTTTCTCCGTCTAAAGAGTTCTGCTGATCTGGTTCTCTCCGTCTAAAGAGTTCTGCTGATCTGGTTTTCTGGCTCTAAAGTAGTTCTGCTGACCTGGTTCTCTCCCTCTAAAGCAGCTATGCTGACCTGGTTTCTCTGGCTCTACAGCAGCTCTGCTGACCTGGTTCTTGGCCTGTAGAGCAGCTCTGCTGACCTGTGTCTCTGGCTCTAGAGCAGCTCTGCTGACCTGGGTCTCTGGTTCTAGAGCAGCTCTGCTGACCTGCTTCTTAAGCTCTAGATCAGCTCTGCTGAGCTGGTTCTCTGGCTCTACAGCGGCCCTCTGAGCTGGTTCTCTGGCTCGAAAACAGTTCTGCTGACCTTGTTTCTCTGGTTTTACAGCAGCTCTGCTGACCTGGTTCTATGACTCTAAAGCAGCTCTGCTGACCTGGTTCTCTGGCTCTACAGCATCTCTGCTGACCTGGGTCTCTGGCTCTACAACGGCTCTGCTGACCTGGTTCTTTGGCTCTAAAGCAGCAATTCTGACCTTATTTTTATAGAGCAAGCAGCTGGGTTCTAGCGGACAGCACTACCTGAACTAGTCACCGTATTAGTAATCTATATTGCCCACCTCAAATGATCTGCTGCCAGTAGATTATAAAATAAATATTACACTTTGTGGATGAGAGGCAACATAAAAAAGACAAATCACATGTTCATATTCAGACTGACAATATATGTTTTGTGTCGTTATTCTTCTTTTATTGCCAGATGTATTTTTGGTATGCACAGGAATGAGATCAGCCAACGCGTTTCGCTCAGAGAAAGGGCTTCTTCAGGGTAAATAATGTTGGTAAGACAGATAACTTGTTGAAGGTTTCTAAGATTGCTTAAATAGTCGAATCTGGTCCAAGTGTAAGAAACTCCTATGTTTCTGTGTTCACTCCTACAATCACCCTGACAGAAACATGTCCTTATCTAATTACTCTGCTGAAACATAAGCGCTTATAAACTTATCCTGCTGTCAACTACTATCACTCTAGGAACCCAGTCACTGTCTATGCACTTGCAGAATGACTCAGGCATTGAGACAAACAGTGGTTCAAATGTGCACAATGTTTTCGGTCCCTTAACACCTTGCAGACTTCTGAGTCAGTACTGCAAAAGTCCAGGTAATAGTCATGCTTGTCTGGAATCACACTGTGAGTCTGTGTCCACTCCTACAATCATCCTGATAGAAGCACGTCATTATCTAATCACTCAGCTGACACATAATTACATATAAACGTATCCTTATGTCATCTACTAACACTTTAGGAACTCAGTCACTATCTATGCCCTTGCAGAATAACTCAGGCATTGAGACAAGCAGTGGTACAGTCACATGTGCACTATGTATGCAGTCCCTTAACCACTTGCAGGCTACTGAGTCAATCCTGCAAAAGTCCAGGTAATAGTCATGCTTGTCTGGAATCACACTGTGAGTCTTTGTCCACTCCTACAATCATCCTGACAGAAGCATGTCCTTATCTAATCACTCTGCTGAAATATAAGTGCTTATAAACCTATCCTGCTGTCAACTACTAGCACTCTAGGAACCCAGTCACTGTCTATGCACTTGCAGAATGACTCAGGCATTGAGACATTACCTAAGCACTTATAAACTAACTGAGCACTCTGTTTGCAGCACTGTCATCATTCTAGTTACTATTGCTGTTCTAATACAACGACCTAGGCGCCAACACAAGTACACATACAATATTCTGTGCACAATGCCTACAAACCTCTAAGCAGATACATGCTATTGGTACACTCCACTAAATACTGAAGTAGTACTCATGCAACCTAGGATACCACCTATCAGTCTCTTGCAGTTCGTCAATCAGCCATCCAGCACTATGTTATTATTGTATCACTCTGCCAATACCTAAACACTTATGTGGCAGATTTATAAGACCCCTGCACCACCAGTACGTCACTTTTTGTAACGTAGTAATGGCGCTGGGGACTCCTCCATATTTACAAGGAGAGGAAAAGCCACCCTGCGTGGCTAGTTCTCTCCTTGAAAATATGACCGCACTTTGCGTTGAAGGGGAATTCCATGGGTGTTGCCGTGGCTGTTCCCACACAACACCCATGGAAGAAACCATCTCAAGACTTACGAGAAAGTGTATATCTGTAGATACTTGTGAATGGCGTGCCACCCTTGAGGTCGTGTAGCGAGGCACAACAAGGAGAAATGTTTTCATTTCTCCTCGTTTTTTCCTCTTTCAATGCATGCTGCATTCCACAGCACACTTAGGGCCCGATTCACAAAATGAACTTAAGACTAAATCCTAAACTTACTACTATTTGGTATTCACAGAATGCACTTACTACTTTCGGGATTCACAGAGTGAACTTACTACTTTCGGGATTCACGGAATGAACTCACTACTTTCGGTATTCACAGAATAGATTTAAGACTACTAACTTTACGTCCGCACTCGGGCCGGAAAGCTTGCGGCCCAGAGGCGGAGCTTGCGGCCCCGAGGCGGAGCTTCAGGCTCAGAAGTGGGGATTTATCTCCACCGCTGGCCCGCAAGCTCTGCCTCCGGGCCGAAAGCTCAGCCTCCGTGCCGCAAGCTCCGCCCCACACCGGAAGCTCCGCCTCCGGGCTAGAATTTTCGGCCCGAGTGCGGACGTAAAGTTAGTAGTCTTAAATCTATTCTGTGAATACCGAAAGTAGTAAGTTCATTGTGTGAATGCCGAAAGTAGTAAGTTCACTCTGTGAATCCCGAAAGTAGTAAGTGCATTCTGTGAATACCAAATAGTAGTAAGTTTAGGATTTAGTCTTAAGTTCATTTTGTGAATCGGGCCCATTGAAGGAGGAAAATGCCTTTAGTGATTGTTTTTGTGCAGAAAGTAGTCCCTTCCTGCACAAAAATAATCTCCCAATGACACAGATATCCTTGCACCATGGTGCAAGGGTGCCTGTGTCACTGCATGGCTGCAGTTTGTGTGCTAGTGCAGAGGGAGCACAGAATTGCAACATATTCATGTAAGTATGTCACATCCATGTGCTTCAGAAGTGCCGCAGCGCGGTGCAGCTAAAGGGCTTGCAGTTAAGCATGGGCGGATCTAGCGGATCTCGCGTACGCGAACTTGCGGATTTACGGATTCGCAATCCGCGAAGATCCGCGAACTCTAGCGGATTTGCGGATTTTTCCGTTTTTTGTGTTGGCGCGTGTTCGCGCCGATTTTGGGACAAGTTCGCAATTGCGAACTTACTTTTCGGCTCGCAACGGCCGCGACTATGTTGTTTCTACGTCTGGTTTATCATCACAGGTTCACAGCACCCTCTGTTTCACCACTGCCACCCTCTGGGACACCCATGCCACCCTCTGGTACATCCTCACTGGCACCTATTAGGTTTATTTATCACTGTAGATTATGGTGGTTGAAAAAAGCAAGCACACCTGCCCTTCTTCAACTGCCATCAATTAATTTGTGTTTCATTAATGTGTCAGTAATTTTGAAAGTTCCAGTCTGGCTGGCACCTGCTTCCTTCCTTATCTGTAATTTGCTTTTTGTTGCAGTGAAATTTTTTTTTCACAGGACCTTTATGGTGCTATTCTATGAGCCTGCTGTTTGGGTCATAGCAGGGTCATAGAATAGTTGCAAACTCTGGAGGGGCCCATCAGGAAGCACTACCTTGAATGTTACTAATGTTAAGTTTGAACTTTTGCACCTGCTCATTGCTTTCAGTTTAGCTAAAATCGTTTTTTCTGCAATTTCGCGCGTTTTTTGGGGCGCAAATCCGTGCGAGATCGATTTCGGAAGCCGCGAATACGTGCGAATACAAAATTGTTTTTGTTGCGACGTGTATGTTCGCGTGATCTTGCGCGTGTTCGCGAGGCGCTTCTAGCTATACGTTTGCCAAGTTACCCTATCGGTCGTACACGGGCGCGGCCATCTTGTTGGCGTGACGTAATTCCGTTTCCGCCCGCTATGTGTAATCTCGCAAAGTGTGCTGCTCGCTAGTACAATTTCGCGCGTACTCGCAAGGAAAATCTCGCGCGAACTTACCCACGCGGTCGTGAACGGGCGCGGCCATCTTGTTTCTCATTCATTGCTATGGTTCTGGGCATGCTTTCTCTATCCTCTCTCAATCTCTGCCATCCTTTGCTTGTTTGAAGTTTTTTTGATCTAATTTTACTTATTATCTATCCCTCTATTTTTCTACCTCTATATTTTTGTGTTTTCTGCAGCTTTTAGTTACTTTTAAACTACTTTTTTAAACTCTTTTCTTTTCTTCTTCACTATTCTATTTCTTCTTTATCATTTAAGTTTATTTCTGCCCAGACCATGGTAAAGGGAGCCGGGAAGCACCCTGAGAAGGGGAAGGGTCCCGCACCCCGTGCCCGGCTCCCGTGCGGGCGTTTAAGGGGGGAGCAAGTGGTCCCGAGGGAGATCTTCAGCGCGGAGGAAGTGGCGGCACTGATCTTCCACGTCCAGCGCCGCCTCCCCAAGACGATCCTGGGAGGCGGCAAGATCGCGACCGGCTATGGCATCCGGGAGCGTCGCAAGCGGTGGGAGAAGGTGTGCCGGGCCATGTACAAGATCTCTGGGGTCCGGCGCACATATAACCAGGCCACCCACCGCTGGACCGATGTCATGGACCGGGAGCGGGACTTGCTGGACGCGCTCGGCGTAGAGGTCCCCGGGCTTGGTGAGTAGTAGTAGTAGTACATTTACTACTCTGTTTTATCCTGCTCTGTTATTTGCAAATCTTTGTTCTTTACCAAGAGCAATAATGCTGCCGATTACATTGAGGTAAATTATATTTCAAAATCTTCTATGCATTTCAGGTGCACTGCTCTCCTTCTCAGTAGCCTTGCTTGCTACTATGCTTCTTTGTTTTGTATGTTGTGTTCAGAAGCATTTCATTGGCCTGAGAAATTATGTATGAGTGTACTGTAAAGAAAAGAACTGCGTAATGCTAGACAGTAAGGGTCATATTTTCAATTACCGGCGCATCCCTGCAATGTAGCAGGGATGCGGCAGTAATTGTGTGCCATGCCACCACCACCCATTGGCCCAAAACGTCACAGAAGCCTTATGCATCTGTGCCGTAAAGGCAGCGCATTGCTGGAGTTGCGTGCCAACGATGGCGCAGCTCCAGCAATGCTCTGGGGTACCCTATCTCCCCAATGCTGCATCAAGCCGTACGTCGGCTTCAAGCGCGCAGGGTTTGAGTCATGCATCATTGTCCTAAAAGTGACTGATTGACATCTTGTAGATTTCCCTCAGCCACTTTTAGGATTCGTTCCTGCGCAGGTACGCCCTCCCTTGCGCCGGAACGCCCCCTGATGGCGCAGGGCTTTACAACGTGATGCATCGCCCATATGCCCATATGTGTTTTTTTTTAATATATACGCCGCACCAACACCATGGCGAGTCTTTTGTTCTGCCGCTGCGTCAGAAAAGGCACGCAACAATGGAGGAAAATCAGCCGCAACTTCCGCAAGGGACTTCTAAATCAGCCCCAACAGACTGAAGTCCAGTCCTTCCTTTAGACAGTCACATGGCTATAAGAAGAAATAGTGGCGGTGGTGGCGGGTGGATTGATAGTTTGAGTATTCACTGATCTGCAAGCAGGATGGACTTTGTCTGTCACGTGTTGCGCACTGCTGCCTGCAGTGCCAGGCCTAGGCAAACCTCTTTAGTAGTCTGTTTATTGAGTTACATAGGAACTTTCTAAGTCAACGTTCCGCAAATCAGGCAATACGAATAACGTAGTATACCACATGAGATAGATCCCGTGGAATAGTTGTCTATCTATTTGCTATTTTTGCAAAATATGTTGTTATTGTTCTTTTGAAATGTTTGATTTGGTTGAAAAATCTCATCCATGTTTTCTGGTTTTTCTTTCTTTCATGTTGTACATCAGCTCCCCCCAAGGGCAAGAGGACACAGGAGGAGGGTGCTGAGGATGCAGGCCAGGATCGGGCAGGCGAGGGCTCCTTTGCTGGCCCCAGTAAGTTTACATTTTAATAAACAGTACCTATTTTTTCCTAGCGTTCCTCATTCGATTTTTTCTAAATCGTCTTTGATCTTCTTGTAGACTGGATATAAATTCTTATCCTGCCTCGAATATGACTCCCTGTGGTATTACTAGACTATTCTTATTAGTCTGTCTGTGTAGCTAACTAAGATTGGACATTTGGCAATTCCATTGGACTCCCATTATATTCAGCAATACCTCTATGCACTGTCTCCTTACTGACTAGATAGTGTGGCAGAGTCATTCAGCTCCCGAAGTCACCGATTATAGATCCCCAATGATCTCTAGATTATCGTACGCAGGACAAGAGAGTAGTACGGAGTCACAGCACAGTCAAGAAGTGTCAGAGGCACTCATGCTTGCAAAAATTCCAAAACCTTTAGCTCATCCACTCTAGTCTAGAGGAACAAAAACCACAGAGTCTATTTAAGTTTAAAAGCTTTATTAAAAGTAAACACATTTATTAAAATCTACTTTGTCATAAAACTATTTAACTGTAAACGGAAAAGTGGTTAGTGCTGACGATTAATTGGACACATTTCTTGTGGTCGAGCCGAACTCTCACCTAGTTTGAACTTGATCCTGGTCGTGTTCTTAGGACTCAGGAGTCAAGCTTCTGTCTGTTAGGAGAAAAAGTGGTGCGTGTTAAAAATCAAAAGCAAGCATTCATCAGTTGTGCATAAAAGTGCAGCAAGACAACAGCCTTCCCTGGAAAATGGGACATTTTTACTATGGAGTAGACAGTCACAAATTATTACATTGTATTCTGTTTTTTTAACATTTCTCCTAGACCAAATATTATATAGTAGTGAGTGGTGTATTCTAACATTCTTAAATGTACTTTGTAGGTGTATCATCTGGTGACAGGGCCAGCGCGGAGGTGGCTGTGTTGGACCAGGACTCGGAGGCCTCTGGGGAGGAGGCGGCGGTAGAAGAGCTGGCGGACGTTCCTGTGGGGGATCAAACGGTGGTGGCGGAAACAGGTAAGCTATATATTCCTTACTTATTGAGATTGAAGACTGCATAGTGTGCTTTCTGCATGGGTGTATTACAATTACAAATCAACCAGGTAGTAGCCTCCTCGAAATGTACTTCGACTTAGCTGTGAAGTTTTTGGTGAGAAGAATCCCAATAAGTTCTTAGACGAACGTGATGGATGGGATGAACGAAAAGCGAAAGAAGGGTGTAAGTAAGTGGGACGCGAACTTGTATGATGGCTGGCAAAGAAGAACGATATGTGTTTGCTTGGCCCCCGAGGTGGCTGGGAAGGAAAGAATATGGTATGGTGCATGGCTGGGTCAATGATGAAGCAAGGATGGGTGGAAGGACAGCAGCCTGGGTGGGTGAAACAGAAACTGTATGTGTGCGTATACTTTGACTGAATGGATGCCTGGAGCATGGTATTCTCTGACTCTTAGATAGCACATGTGTATCTAGAGAGAGTAGATGGTCGCCAGGTGAAGTAAGTGTTACCTTGAAGAGCATGTACCACCGCACCCGCACGTCCGTTCCAGTGCAGGGAAGGCAAGGAAAAGAAATTGTAAATGTGTCCAATACTACCATGAATAGTAGCAGTACTTTGTATTGCGTTTGCATTCACAGCATATATCTGGTTATTACGGTGGACACTCCGTACCTCTCTTAATAACTTTAGTTTACTTGTAGTACGTCATTCATGTGTGGGTGTATCACTGTTCACTCAATATTAAGCAAAGCACCTAAAGTCATCTCATCTGCCATTAAATACGTCCCATGTGAAGTGATAGATAATCAAATTAGTTAGCTTCTTCAGTTTCCTTTTCTAGTACTCATTTGCACTGTAGGGTGAAAGGTAAATTAATTAAGCAGTAGCCCTTGTAACAGAGTATTCTCAGTGCCACCCGTAATAGAAAAGTAATAGCTTCACCACCTGCATGTACTGGACCGGTACAGTAACGCAAGTCTGTCTCACTCATCATGGTGTGCAACTTTTTTTCTCGGGTGCAAGTTCACTGTGCTGTGTCCATGTCATTCTGCCGGCTTGCATAAGATAACGTACCCATTTCCCTAAACAAGAGAGAAGAAGAAGAATAAGACTGGTGTACTGTCATAGTCGACTGTAATGGAAGTCCATAGTGGTCGTAGAATTAGTTCATTAAACTACCACTACTGTTAGAGCAAGGATGCAGAAGTGGGAGGTTACATAGATACTGTCCTCAATAGTTATGTACTGTGCTTTCAATTTGCTACTTGTACTCTGTGACCCAACTTTCGGCTCAATCACTTTGTGTTATTAATAAGGAGCATTGGTTACAGACTATGTCTTTCTTTCTTCATATAGTTGCTCCTTCCAAATCAACAACAAGGAGGGAGCAGGCTAGATTGGCCCGGCAACGGAGGCTGGAGGCCACAGTCGCCGAATATCGGCGGCTGGTGGCCCTGGAGGAGGAGGAGGACACGCAGTCGAGCGGGGCAACATCCTCGACTGTGACCACTGCATCCTCCTCCGTGACTAAGCCAGCGGGACCGAGCCGGGCTAAGAAAGACGACCGCCACCGCCAAGCAACCGAAATACCAGCTGCCCCCCACAGGAGCTGCAAGGAACGCCAACGCCGCCTACGAGTCCGCATGTCCAACCTGGAGCAGGAGGTCCTGAGGTATAAGAACTTGGTTAAGGGCCTCCGCTCCGAGCTTGCCACCCTCCGCAAGGAGTATGATGCCCATGCCGCATCATGCACCAGCACCAGCACCCTCCAGTAGTGGAGTGTCCCTTGCCCTTTTTTTATAGACTTTTGGGGGGTGGGATTTGGGAGTTGGGACCGTTTTGGGACGTTTCAGAGACAATCGTTGGGGTTAGGGTGGGTGAGGGAGATTATTTTGTTAGGGCTAAATAAATATATTTTTCAACTTTATCTGACCATACCTGTTTTTTACTGCTTTTCAGTCTGGTGGGTGGGGGGCGGGGGTGTAACAGTAACTTTGTTTTCCTGAACAGTCGTAGGACTTTAGTAGTACAACCGTCAATCTCTTGTCTACTCCGAAATAATACTCCATTATACTACCTCCCACCAAACGCTTATCTTACCTGTAATTTGTGTTAGAAATTAGGGCTAGGCCCAGGGCTGGCTCCAGGTGAAATGGGGATTAACGTTGTCAATCCTGGGCGGGTGACATTTCCTCATTGCGGTGGTACTAGTGGTGTGACACAGTGGCAGTTGCATGCCTATGGAAAAAAAGAAAACGAAACCTTGTTTGTCCTCCTTACTGTAGCATTACAACGGTTACGGTACGATCGAGAAAATAGCAGGTGACAGTACACTAGAACAGTGCCATAATGTAGCCTAACAAATGGTAAAGTATTTGCTTGCAAGTATAACTAGTACTTGCGTTGAATTTATTTGACATTGGCTACTACTACTAGAAGATATAGTACTGAAGCTGAGTAAGTCTAGAAGATATCCTCGTATTCCTTCACCAGCCTGTTGCTGCTATGACCTTATCCTCCCCAGCAAGTGTGTGGAATTATTGATGTCATTTTAGTCAGACATCAAGCAAAACAACACAGCCCGGGGGAAGAGGGTTAGGGTTTGTAAAATGGATGGGAATGGGGGTTTCTTTTTGGGTAGGTTTTGTTGAGAGAAGAAAAAAAAAGCAGAGCATGGACAAACAATAATTGAAGATACAGACAATCTTTGGTTACAAACTAAAGGTAAGCACATGCAGTCACACTCATAGAATAAAAGACAACAATGGATACTGTATCTGTATTGCGTATGTTGTTGGAGTTGTCCTGTTGAATTTGGTAAGTAAGTTGCATGCAGCAAACAATTCCTCTTATTGGCGGCACTCCTCCATTCCAGCTGACGCTTCGTCCATCAATGTGGTGACCACTGACAGAAGACACCCTGTCCACTGCCTGCCTGGCGGATGTTGACTGAAACCCGGCCTGTAATTATTGAACGGAAAACAGGAAGTGCTATTACAATACCACTGATAAATAAATAAAAGGTATGTACGCTGTGTGGTTCAAAAAGTGACACTTTGATTTCCCTAATAGACAGTACAATATTTTTGAAATTGCGTGCTCTGTCTGAGTCACCTTTTTAAGGATCAATAAGTATGGCCAAAATATTATAGCGGATCTTTCCCCTCAAGGTAGGTGTACTACTGTGTTTTAGAACAAAATTTGACCTTCCCAGCAATGCTCCCACCAAGACCCTTACTAAAGCCAGTCGCAAAAATGTAGAAGAACCCCAATCATATCTCCAAAAACGATGCCTAGCAGAAAAATGGTTACAAAACGTACTTTGAAAGTAACAGTAGGCCCAAATACAGACCGTGGATTGTATTCAAACCACTTGCAAGCAAGCAAAAGTATCCATAGCCAGCATCGCTCCAACAGTGCTCTACAACAACAGAACCGCGTTGCAATAGAACCCCCCGAAACACATGCAATCCTGCTGCTAGGGCTAACCCTAACGAACCCTAACTTACAAAAAGTGCCAAAACTGGTGTTTCCTTATGGATTTTGTCCAACAAACTTCTAGCCGGTATTAGACCTTCCCAGGAATGCCCCAGGCAAGACCCGCCAACCCACCCGCAAAAAAACACCCGACACAACACCCCCAAACAGCGAAAAAGCTAAATCTCATACTTACAATGTCTCTCGGCCTTCGGTCCAAACGCGGCGCTGTGCAGCTAGGTCGTCATCATCATCAATCATCATAACTCCTGTTTTCCACCACGGATTTCCTGAAAAGCAAATGCAATCAAGATTAGACTGTCGCAGCAGTGCTTCGACAGAGACCCCGGCCGCAACCCACCCACGAACAGCAGGAAGCCCCCCAAAACGCTACATTGAGCAAGATGTCTGAAGAAATGGCAAAAAAAAGGCTGTTCCTTATGGATTTTGTCGAAAACACTTCTATCCGGTATTAGACCTTCCCAGGAATGCCCCAGGCAAGACCCGCCAACCCACCCGCAAAAAACCACCCGACAACACCCCCAAACAGCGAAAAAGCTAAATCTCATACTTACAATATCTCTCGGCCTTCGTTCCAAATGCGGCGCTGTTCAGCTAGGTCATCATCATCAATCATCATAACTCCTGTTTTCCACCACGGATTTCCTGAAAAGCAAATGCAATCAAGATTAGACTGTCGCAGCAGTGCTTCGACAGACACCAAAAATTACACACAAACCCCCGGAACCCCGCCAAAGAGCACCTCAAAGGCAAGCAAGTCAGCAAAAACGGCAAGAAATTTCCACCTCATATTTGGTCCAAAACACTTTTGTCCATTATTAGAGCTTCACAGCAATGGGCCCAAATCCGTCAACTCACCCGCAAAGAAGTACAACACCCCCACAAGTGCTGAGTCTTTCTTCATTGGGCGTAATCCAGCACTCTGCTTGGAGGGAAATCGCAGTCTGGAGGAGGAGGATAGAGGAGCATGTTCTTCAGAACTTGTGAACCTGAGGAATGTAGACTGCGGCACCTTCAAATCAATAAGCAAACAAGTGAAGACAGTTCTGATGATGGTCTTGTTTTTGGGATTAGGTGATTAAAGTTTGAATTAAATTAACTGTGCAAAACAAATAAAGAGAGACACAAAGCACACAGGAATAAAAGTGAATAAGGACGAAAAAGAAAGTTCTTGATTGATTGTCTCATTTTCAGGGCTCGGTGTCAGGGAATAAGAACAAGATTTCGTCATCATACTCTGCGAATTCAGGCTGGATGAGGTCAGTGGCACCGAACAGAGAAAAAATCCCCTCATCTACGTTGCTGTCCTCCTCGTCTTCATGCAGCGTGCTTTCTCGTACTTTGTAATCTGGTGGTATGAGGTGCTGATTCATCTTGATCATTGTCAGCCGCTCCACATTTTTGGGCGAGAGGCGGCTCCGTTTGGGAGTTACAATGCCACCAGCAGCACTGAAAACACGTTCAGAAGACACACTTGCGAGTGGGCAAGACAAATAGTTTATAGCCAGGTTGAAGAGCTGTGGCCACAATTGTTTTTTGCCATGCCAATACTGCAATGGCTCATCATTAAGGAAGACCTCTGTTGAGTCATTCAGATAGTCCTGCACCATCGACTCAAGGTCATCAACTGTTCCTCCACTTTGCTTACTTTTTGCTGTGCCTGTGACATTTTTTCGAGAACCATACCCCATCAAACTTAGCCAATCCTCCTCCCCAGCCACTGTTAGTGTTGTCATTGTGTGTGGTGCAGATGATCCAGTTGCCGGTGTCTTTAACGGCTGAGAGGTCACTTGTGCCCCAGCCACAGGTGCAGAAGTGGATTCTTGTGACTGCGGATGGCCTGCTGATGCTGATGCTGATGTACTGGCTTCTCCTTCAATAACCTGCCGTTCTTTTTCAAACCTCTTGGCTGACCAGGCTAACCAATGTTTGTACTTTTGAACATCTGCATCAGCGAAAGGATAGAATGCGTTGTCTGCCAGCGCCTTTTATTAGCGTGGATCCAGAATAGTAGCACAAATGTAATGCTGATCTGAGTTGATGTTTTGAAGACGTTCATCACCACGTAGGCGATGTAATAATTTCTCAGACAAAATGAAATGTTTTTTTTTTTTTTCATCTTTTTCAAACTCAGAAGAAACCGCCATCAGTTGGTGCTCCAGTATGCACAACAATGGGATAGCTTTTCCCAAATTACAGTCCTCCTGGCTGACTGCACGCGTGAAGAACTCAAAAGGACGAAGCATGTCTGTCAGGCTTTTAACTATGTCCCATTGCGCCTTACTCATCCGCAGGTCCTCCTTCTGAGATGTAGCCTCTGTCAAGAAATAGTGATCGAGTACCGTATACTGCTCATACAGACGCTCAAGCATGTAGAAGGTTGAGTTCCAACGTGTTGCCACCTCCTGGATGAGTGCTTTCACTGGCATTCTACGTTGAAGTAGCAGTCTCCGCAGATGCTTCCGGGCCTTAAAAGAATGGCTGAAATGGTTGCACATTTTGCGGCAGGTGGCCATTACCTCGAACGCTGGACTCTCTTTATCACTCAAGAATTTTTGAACTACCAGGTCGATACAGTGCGCCAAACACGGCACTCTAACATGGTCACCAATGAACATGGCCTTAACTACATTGGCGCCATTATCCGTGGAAACATAACCAATCTTGCGTTTTAGGGGGGATAGCATTGTCAAGACCTTTTTGTTAAACTCTTCCAAAAGGTTTTCTGCTGTTTGACTTTTCTCCAAGCCAAACATGGCTAGTGTTGCATGTTTCCGAGCAGCTTTGAAAACTTGGTCCGGGTCAACACCTGCGTTTAGCTTTGCTTTAACACCTGAAAAAGAGACCCAGTGTGCAGTGATGCACATGTAATCATCGCCTGGGCCACTGGTCCACATGTCTGTTGTCAGATGTATTGTGTGAACAGCACTCTTCTGCAAAGCTGCCCCAATCGCCTGCAGCACATCTTCATGTAGTGCTGGAACCGCAACTCTGGCAAAATAGAACCGGCTCGGAACCTTCCATTTAGGGCAGAGCGTTGCCACTAATTCAAGAAAACCTACCACTTCTACAAAAGAAAAAGGTAGAAGGTCCACAGCTAGCATTTTAGCCAGCTTAGTGTTATACAGACGCGTCAGTGGGTGGTTGCGTTCATATGGCACGTCTGAAGTAAGCATTGTTCTAATGTTGCCCTGGACCAAGCATTTACGGGCTGATAATGACTTCGTTGACCCAATTTTGCTCGCTGGTGAACTTTTGTGCGTTGGTGTCTCACTCGCTCCAACACTCTTAGTGTGCCTCACATTGGGTGTGCTGCTGACAGGGGTACTGGGTGTAAGGGAAGTGTTTGACACGTCTTCTTCCTGCTCGTCATCATCAGATGAAACATCAACGTTTCCTTGAATTTGGCCTTTCTTGATCGCATCTAGGTGCGCAAACCATCTGACAGTGTGCTTTCTCTCAAGATGACCTCTCTGGCCGCCGGTACCATAGTTGGTACCTGACTTACCACGACTAACTGCAAGCTTACAAAGGGTACAAATGGCAAACTTTGGATTTTTTGGACAAACAGTAAAGAAGTCCCAAACTGGGGACTTCAAGTGTCTGTGGGACATGGAGGAGGCGGCGATACTGGTGGTGGTGGTCATGAAGCTAATGCCAGATGAAGTGGAGGATGTGGATTGCCCAACTTTTGTACGTTTTGCACTTTCACCGCCACTAATTAAGGTCGAGGTTGACGGAGGTCTCTTCTTGCCAGAAAGAAATATGGAAGCGGGACGAGTTGGTGTACTACTTAACTCCAATGATTGTGGTGTTTCCACTGCCTCCTCATCGACAACATCATCATCACGCTCAGCAGCTCTTCGGGCTAGGGTCAAAATGTCTGTTTGCTGCATGCCCGCTGGGGCTGCAGTGACCTTTATGATGACTGGGTCGTCGTTGGCAGATTCTTCATCAGCAGCAGTATCCGCCACTTCTTGTTGAGACTCATCACACTCCATAACTCTGAGACTTTGGACGAGCTTCCTTTTACGCTTAACTACCTTTGTTTGTTCCCAAGTTTGATCCGTATCATCAGAAGGAGGTGTGCTTGAAGAGGATGTAGACACCACCCTTGATCTCTTTCTTGCTAGGGGTGTGGAAGACAATGAAGGATCATCAGGAGGAGTGGCTTCCTCAAATGATACCTCGCCTTGATTGTCGATTTCCTGATGTGCCCCTACTTCGGGAGGAACAACTATTGTGGGCACTTGTTGTGACCCTCCATGCACCTCTGCTTGCGCATCTCCTTGCGCTGCCTCTCCTTCCACATGTACTTGGGCTTGTACTTGCACATGTGATTGTTGTTGCGGCTGTGATTGTTCAACACTCGTCAGATGAGCTACAACAACCTGTGTTGATTGAGGGACATTGCTGCTGCTTTCTTGCGATGAGCCAACATCACTGGTCGATGGTGATTGAAGAAGTATACTGGCTGCCTCTGCAGCACTCAAGGGCTTGGACTTAAGTTGGCGTGGTGGTGGTGGTGGCACTGAGCCCAATGGAGCGGGGGTGCTGCTGCCAGCTTGGTCCCCAGCAGATCCCGCTGCAGCTGCTGCAGGCATACTTTTTTTTTTACTCCCAAAAAAAGGGGCGGGCGGCACACCAGTGTCCTTGGTAACTTGCTTCTTCTGCTCCTTACTGGCACCTTTCTTGCTAGAGGAGCTACGGGTTACTTTTTTTGGGGCCATCTTCTTCAGAGCAGGTCAGCAGGCAGCAGTTGCACGAGTTGCAGAGGGTTCTGTGTCCAGACGTGACGTCGCGTGACGTTATGCTGCACACACCGCTGCAGGACTTCTTCCTGGCACTGGTGGTTCTATTGAGTCTTCTTGTGCACCTAAAAGCAATGGAAGACAGAGGAACATCAGTTCAGTTATACACCCCAAAAAATCGACAAAACACAGAAAAATGAGCACAATCCCATGCCATCCATGATGTTTACATTGAAGACACCCCACAGAAAGACTAGGGACATGCAAGTATGCAACACTCACTACCCCTGGGCATAAGGGATGAAAAGTAGGCAAAATAAGTGCAGGCCTCAGACACTGCCTCTCCTCAAAATGGCCCCCTTACACCCCAAGCACATGTTGCCTGTACCAGCCAGCACTCAAGATGGCCACCACCACCACCCACATGGCCAGTCCACATCAACAGTACACCCCCAAAAAACAGAAAAACAGCCAGAAATCACCACAATCCAATGCCATCCATGATGTTTACATCAAAGAGAGTGAGACCACACCACAGGCACACTCAGTCCATGCACCACCACCACACCTGGGCAAGCAAAAGGCCACACCAGCAGCCCCCCAAAAACGACAAAAAACAATAAAATAAGCACAATCCCAGCCCATCCATGGCCTCAATTATGTTTAAATTCAAGAAGACACCCCACAGAAAGACTAGGCCCATGCAACACTCACCACCCCTGGGCAAAGGGCCACACCAGCAGGCCCAAAAAAACGACAAAAAACAATAAAATCTGCACAATCCCAGCCCATCCATGGCCTCAATGGTGTTTAAATTCAAGAAGACACCCCACAGAAAGACTAGGCCCATGCAACACTCACCACCCCTGGGCAAAGGGCCACACCAGCAGGCCCAAAAAAACGACAAAAAACAATAAAATCTGCACAATCCCAGCCCATCCATGGCCTCAATGGTGTTTAAATTCAAGAAGACACCCCTCAGAAACACTAGGCCCATGCAACACTCACTACCCCTGGGCATAAGGGATGAAAAGTAGGCAAAATAAGTGCAGGCCTCAGACACTGCCTCTCCTCAAAATGGCCCCCTTACACCCCAAGCACATGTTGCCTGTACCAGCCAGCACTCAAGATGGCCACCACCACCACCCACATGGCCAGTCCACATCAACAGTACACCCCCAAAAAACAGAAAAACAGCCAGAAATCACCACAATCCAATGCCATCCATGATGTTTACATCAAAGAGAGTGAGACCACACCACAGGCACACTCAGTCCATGCACCACCACCACCCCTGGGCAAGCAAAAGGCCACACCAGCAGCCCCCCAAAAACGACAAAAAACAATAAAATAAGCACAATCCCAACCCATCCATGGCCTCAATTATGTTTAAATTCAAGAAGACACCCCACAGAAAGACTAGGCCCATGCAACACTCACCACCCCTGGGCAAAGGGCCACACCAGCAGGCCCAAAAAACCGACAAAAAACAATAAAATCTGCACAATCCCAGCCCATCCATGGCCTCAATGGTGTTTAAATTCAAGAAGACACCCCTCAGAAACACTAGGCCCATGCAACACTCACTACCCCTGGGCATAAGGGATGAAAAGTAGGCAAAATAAGTGCAGGCCTCAGACACTGCCTCTCCTCAAAATGGCCCCCTTACACCCCAAGCACATGTTGCCTGTACCAGCCAGCACTCAAGATGGCCACCACCACCACCCACATGGCCAGTCCACATCAACAGTACACCCCCAAAAAACAGAAAAACAGCCAGAAATCACCACAATCCAATGCCATCCATGATGTTTACATCAAAGAGAGTGAGACCACACCACAGGCACACTCAGTCCATGCACCACCACCACCCCTGGGCAAGCAAAAGGCCACACCAGCAGCCCCCCAAAAACGACAAAAAACAATAAAATAAGCACAATCCCAGCCCATCCATGGCCTCAATTATGTTTAAATTCAAGAAGACACCCCACAGAAAGACTAGGCCCATGTAACACTCACCACCCCTGGGCAAAGGGCCACACCAGCAGGCCCAAAAAAACGACAAAAAACAATAAAATCTGCACAATCCCAGCCCATCCATGGCCTCAATGGTGTTTAAATTCAAGAAGACACCCCTCAGAAACACTAGGCCCATGCAACACTCACTACCCCTGGGCATAAGGGATGAAAAGTAGGCAAAATAAGTGCAGGCCTCAGACACTGCCTCTCTTCAAAATGGCCCCCTTACACCCCAAGCACATGTTGCCTGTACCAGCCAGCACTCAAGATGGCCACCACCACCACCCACATGGCCAGTCCACATCAACAGTACACCCCCAAAAAACAGAAAAACAGCCAGAAATCACCACAATCCAATGCCATCCATGATGTTTACATCAAAGAGAGTGAGACCACACCACAGGCACACTCAGTCCATGCACCACCACCACCCCTGGGCAAGCAAAAGGCCACACCAGCAGCCCCCCAAAAACGACAAAAAACAATAAAATAAGCACAATCCCAGCCCATCCATGGCCTCAATTATGTTTAAATTCAAGAAGACACCCCACAGAAAGACTAGGCCCATGCAACACTCACCACCCCTGGGCAAAGGGCCACACCAGCAGGCCCAAAAAAACGACAAAAAACAATAAAATCTGCACAATCCCAGCCCATCCATGGCCTCAATGGTGTTTAAATTCAAGAAGACACCCCTCAGAAACACTAGGCCCATGCAACACTCACTACCCCTGGGCATAAGGGATGAAAAGTAGGCAAAATAAGTGCAGGCCTCAGACACTGCCTCTCCTCAAAATGGCCCCCTTACACCCCAAGCACATGTTGCCTGTACCAGCCAGCACTCAAGATGGCCACCACCACCACCCACATGGCCAGTCCACATCAACAGTACACCCCCAAAAACAGAAAAACAGCCAGAAATCACCACAATCCAATGCCATCCATGATGTTTACATCAAAGAGAGTGAGACCACACCACAGGCACACTCAGTCCATGCACCACCACCACCCCTGGGCAAGCAAAAGGCCACACCAGCAGCCCCCCAAAAACGACAAAAAACAATAAAATCTGCACAATCCCAGCCCATCCATGGCCTCAATTATGTTTAAATTCAAGAAGACACCCCACAGAAAGACTAGGCCCATGCAACACTCACTCACCACCCCTGGGCAAAGGGCCACACCAGCAGGCCCAAAAAAACGACAAAAAACAATAAAATCTGCACAATCCCAGCCCATCCATGGCCTCAATGGTGTTTAAATTCAACAAAACAGTTGTATCATGCACCCATAACCAACCCTGGTCCTACTGGATACTGTGGCTACCCACAATATAATTTATTTAATTTTCTGAAAAAGTTCAAAAATTGTACTTGCAGCAACTGTAATGCCCCAAACAAACTTACTTGTGAAAGTTGATTTCTAATCCAAAAGTGATCCAAAGACAGTCAAAAAGGCCTCAAATCCAAATATCCAGCAGCACCCACAAAAAGTAATCCTTCCAGCTCCAGATCCAAATGAAAGTGACCAGGAGATGGACAAAGCACTGGGAGGAGCCTGCTGGACAGGAACAGGAAGTTGGAGACTGTGGGGCACTTCCTTCCTCCCCCCCCCCCCAAAATGGACTCCTTGCAAAAAAAAAGGCCATGCAAATGTCAACCTGAGGAGTGATTCTGATAAAAATCATAATTTTCTGAAGGTTTATCCTGTTTGCTGGTGATTTTCTTGTGCGAAATTGCAAAATCTCTATTTCGCAAGTGCGAGATTGTTCCTTTCCGCCGCAACTACGTGTTCGCAATTGCGAACTCTCGCGAGGTGTGCTGTGCAAGGTGGCAAGCCGCGAGTACGTATTCGCGGGCGACAAACTCCCGCGGGAACACGCAGCAAGATCTAAAATGGCGCGTCACTCGCAAAGAAAAACAACTCGGCAAACGCTAAAATGACGGAAAGTGAACGCCGTGCACCACGCCGCGCGCCGCAACCAAGCAAAAAATCCGCCGCGAGCGGATTCACGGATTTTCGACAAATTCGCGAGAGTTCGCGGATTGCGAATTTGCCGAAAATCCGAAAAATCCGCGAGCGGAGCGGATTTTACGCCCATGCTTACTTGCAGTGTCATGCTGCAGCATGACACTCATGGATCTGCCCCTATAAATTCACCATACCATACTAATGCATTCTTTCAGTCAATCATGCTCTACACATACATTCAACCAAACATTCAGACATTACCATGCAATTATAGTTCTTTTTTTAAACCATATAAGGTAGTTCTGAACTTTTTTTTTCTTGTTTTTTGTTTTCTATTTTCTTTGTAGTTCTTTAACAATTTTTTACTTTTTTTGGTGTTTTTTAAAAATTAAACAAAAAAAGGAACTAAATAAACAGTTAGCTTTTGGAATTCAAGATCATTTCAAAAAACAAAAAACTAAAAATAAACTGCATTTGTGGTTCCGTTGAGCTGCATAAATAGCGTCCAGTGACTGTTCAGCATAACAGATGATGGTTTTTGTACTTAGTGCAGTGCTGCTGCAGAAAAGGAAATTCTGGGCAAATGTCTACTGGTGGTACTGGTGGTGCTGAAGTGGACGCTCTGTAGGTGCTAGCAATGCCTGGTGGTGGATTTTTTGCTGCATGCCTCATTTCTTCTCTTGCCAGATTCTTCAGGTGAATGGTCCGCAGATGTATATACATACTCGCTGTTCTACAGGAGTATTTCTTGTCACTGCCTCGTGACAGGACACTGTCACACAGCAAGCATGTGACTTTTTTGGGGTTGACCTTTTTTTCTCCGGCAGGAAAGGTGAAAAATGTCCATACAACTGATTCAGGCCTCTGCTTGGGTGGATCTTCTGCCAAGATATCTTCATCTGAAGAATGATGAGGAGCTTGTGAACCAGATGCCATTTCTCCAAAGCTTTTTTTTAAAAACACCAAAAAAAATCCAAAACCAGCTCTGGAAGAAGAAGAGATGTCTCTCACCAACTGCTCCAAACAGAATAATTAAAATGGGTAGTGTCCTTCAATAGTTACAGTGGGAAATGTTATGAACCAATCAAATCCTTTTTTTTGAGTACACATGGGATCTGCGCACCGTATGCTCACGAAGCGCGCACCCGACGCGACTTCGTGAAAATATATTTAACAATAACAAGTTTATCACAAGTAGAAATATATTATTTTAATGAATATTTTAGATAATCTTTTGCCCTAATATGTACATTAAAGACACGTACATATCATGTACGTGTCTTTAATGTCATTTGAGATGTCACCAGTGATGTCACTGACCATGTCATAAATGATGTAAAATGTGACATCATCAGCAGTGCATTGCGGGCGCGCAAGTTATAGTTAGCACAACTAACTATAACCGAGGAATTTCTATGGTTTTGTACGAGTGAAATGTCCAGCTAACTATAACACTCAAGAAACCTATGTTTTTTTCAGTGAATTTCAAAGGTTTTTTAAATGCTAATTCCTAACTATAACGTCTCTGGAACTTATAGTTTTTTAAGTGAATATATATATATATATATATATATATATATATATATATATATATATGCCACAAGCCTCGCACCTCGCACAGCTGCTTCCAAACTGCTAAAAGACGAGCGTTGACCCAGGTTTGGTGCTATTTTAATTTGTTTCGAAAACGCCACCAGCCATCACAACGCGTATCGGCAGATCCCTGCCTTGATCACATGACAACATTGCTGTGTACCACCTCCATATTTAAAGTGACAGTGCATACATAGACATAGAAAACATACTTTATAAGGGCTCAAATGCTTGTTTTCTCTCTTTTTGCTTTTTACAACATATAATTCAAATATTATGTATGAATAAATTTTTTTTTAAAAGAAATGAGAAAAAAGATCCTGACCTAAAAATTGTGTTTCTCGATTGTGTGTAAACCGAATGGTTTCGACAATTTTTAGCACAAATGCAAAATTGCTCTTTACTGTCCCTTATTTGTTCTTATCCATGCCCATGAAAATAATTGAAAGTGATAGTGTAGAACCCCTGAAATACCCCAATAAAATAATTTGATGTGCAAAATTTGTTTGAAGCATAGCTCCTTTGCTTTTACTTGCCTATTGGAAAAATATTGAACTTATTCCACTCCTGTTTGATTTAATGGTCTTTAACAGGACATCTTGCCACTAAGGCATGATTATGTGCAATATTATGTACTAAAAAAACTGCTTGTGCATAAATGCATATTGTTTTCCTAAATCCGAGCGTTCTACCAGAAAAATAGAAAATGATAAATGATTCCCATAATTATAAATATGATCCTTTTAAAATCAATCATAAGTACTTAATAAATAAATAAATACATATGAAAAAATCACATAAATATCATTCATTTATCATAAAAAACCTTCTATAAAAACCAACAATGCTAAAAAATATTGATAGTCAATAAAATATTTCATATCGTATTTCATGATTCTCAAAGTGCAAAAATAGTTGTGAACCTTTTGTTATTTCTTATTACATATTCACATTTATACTCATGTTTAACAGGATTTAAAACAATTGAACTTTTCTCAGTGTGATGCAATATATACATGATCCATAGCTATCTGAGTAGGGAACAAAGATTTTTTTATTATTCTAAATATGTATAAAGGTCCTCACTCATATTCAGCCCGTTTGGCTGTTTTGTATGGCGCTTAAGTATGCACTGGGTTTCCAAGCGTCTTAGTATCCCTTCCCTGTCTCCTCCTCTTCTTTGCACTGGGACAGTGTCAACGACATAATACTTCAATTCCTTTGTGTTGCCCCCATGAACTTCCTTAAAGTGACGTGCTACAGGGTAATTTGGGTCGTTGTTAGTTATGGCCCTAATGTGTTGTAAGACCCTTTTGTGTGCTGCCAACTTGGTGCTCCCAATATATTTTAAGTTGCAGCTACATTCAAGCACATATACTGCAAACTCACTTTAACAGGTTAAATGATACTTAATTATTTGGGGTTTTACACTAAAAGCTGTCAGGATTAAAGTTTTGTTGCACCCATAATTACAAGCCTTACTGCTCGAACATTTAAAGAATCCCTTCCTGGCCATAAGCCACCCGGCTTCTTCCTTGTACTCAGTACTACTCTTAACCAGTACATCGGCCATGGATGTTGATTTCCTATATGTTATCAACGGGAATTCTGGGAGCGAACTACCTATAATGGGATCGTCCATGACAATGTGTCAATTGTGCAGTATAATCTTGAGTAAATCTTTTTGCTGTCTGCTAAAGGTTAAAATCAATCTAGGAGGCTCTTCAGGAATTGGCAAGTTACTGTCTTGGATGTTATGCGACAGTTCCCAGTCCTGTAACAAATCTTCCCTTGCCATTAGCCTGGACTTCCTGATAGCTGTGTCTATGGTTTTAGCACTGTATCCCCGTTCAATAAAACGCCTTTTACTTTCCTGTTGGTGTTTTTCTAAGTCCACATTGTTGCTACATATCCTCCGCAGTCTAAGCATCTCCCCATAGGGGATGCTATGAATTTATGTCTTAAAATTAGGAATTTTCTCAGTTTAGTAGTAGTAAAGTTGAGAAAAATCCTAATTTTAAGACTTTCGGTATTCACTGAAGGCATTTAGGAGTCCGAAAGTTAGGAGTCCTAACTTTACTACTACTAAATTGAGAAAAATCCTAATTGTAAGACTTTCGGTATTCACCGCAGCCATTTAGGAGTTCTAAAGTAAGGAGTCCTAACTTTTCTACTACTAAACTGAGAAAAACCCTAATTTTAAGACTTTGGTATTCACAGAAGGCATTTAGTTGTCCAAAAGTTAGGAGTCCTAACTTTACTACTACTAAATTGAGAGAAATCCTAATTTTAAGACTTTCAGCATTCACAGAAGGCTTTTAGGAGTCCTAAAGTTAGGACTCCTAACTTCTGTGAATACCGAAATGAGTAAGTGCCTTCTGTGAATACCAAAATGAGTAAGTGCCTTCTGTGAATACCAAAATGGTAGTAAGTTTAGGATTTTGTCTTAATTTAGTTCTGTGAATCGGGCCCTATATATTTAGACAAGTTTTCCAGTAGTCCATCGCAGGCTGCTATTATCGGCCTGCCCGGCGGTCTTTCCTTGTTTTTATGGATCTTTGGTATAAAGAATATGACGGGTGTTTTGGGATATTCTTTTTGTAAAAATTTAAATTCATCTACACTCAAGAGACCCAAACTCCTCCAAGCCAGCCATTTTCTGTATAGCTGATCCTGCATGTTTTTATATTTGATGGGGGAACTTCTATGGTAGCATTCATTGTCATTTAGTTGGCAGTATGCTTCTACCATATAGTCTGAGAGAGGCCAAAGCACTATCAGCCTGATTCATGTAGCTAATAGCGCTCGCAAAAGGGCCAGATTCTGAGAATCTGGCCCTTTGCGAGTGAGATTTTTGCATTTGGTATTCACAATCCCAAATGCAAAAATCGCTATTTAAGAATTCGCATATTTGCGAGGAATGGCATTTAAGGAATCTCTAATAGAGATTCCTCAAATGCTATTCATGACACAAAAAAAAATTGCGATTTTACACTTTTGGGCCGCTATTTACCGAGAGGTCAGACCTCTCGGTAAATAGCAAAAACTCAGAAAAATGCTTTTAAAAGCATTTTTCTAAGTTGCATGTTGCACACACACATGTTCTTTGGACATGTGTGTGCGCAACACCTGTTCAAATGTGCATTTTAGGGGTGCTACAGGGTGTCCTTTGGACACCCCTGGCACCCTTCAAATCGCTATCTGATTTGCGAGTAGCAAATTGCTACTCGCAAATGAGGGATACTCCCCATTCATTCCTATGGGCCTTTTGGCCCATAGGAATGAATGGGGAGTCATTCCTTTTTTTGCGAGTAGCAAATTGCTACTCGCAAATAGAGAACATGTAGGAATCGCTATTGATTTAGCAATTCCTACATGAATGCCGTTTTGCGTGTCCTCAATAGCGAGTCGCTATGATTCGCTATTAGGGCCACGCAAAACGGCCCGTACATGAATCAGGCTGTATGTTCCCCCCCTTGTCGGAGTTTCTAATCACAATGTTATTTTCTTTTTTCAATTTTTCCATTAGTTGTCCATACTTTCTTTCCTGATCAGTGAATATTCTTTTAGTCCTATTGGTTGAAACATTGAGTTTCTTAACTTGTCCCACTACTAGTTTGTTGAAGACATCTATTGAATCACTGGCCATTATCGGAGTAAATTTTGATTTGTTTTTGAATTGGGTTTTCGGTTTTCTGTTACCCATTGCTATTATCTCAAGCGATTTTCTTTGTGGAAATCCTTTCACACTGCTCCCACATTCCTCAGGAGGGTTAGAGATCTGAGAAGTTGAGGTTGAATTAACCAGCGATTGTAGGTCAGATAACAGATCGTAATCTCCTGCTACTAGTCTCGGAGTATCCAACCTATCTGGTGGTCGGCGCACTTCCACGTTTCCTAGTGTTTGTAATTTGTGGAATTTTTTAAGCTTGAGCTTTCGGATATATTGGTAAACATCTGCCCTGGTTTGAGTATATTTGAAGTTCGATTCTGGACGGTGCGAAAGTCCCAAAGAGAGCAATTGGGTTTCTGCAGCCGACAAATCTATTTTTGCCAAATTAATGATTGTGTTGGAATTTAGTTGACTGTTCATGGGCTTCTCATTTACTTGGCTTGCTTGTTTTTCCACGTCACCCGACCCCGTCCCCCTCGTTTGCCCCCGACATTTTTTTGCGGCCCTCCTTCTTTCCCTCCTCCTCCTTGTATGTCGTTTTTTGCCGGTTGGCTCCTGGGACAAAGCGTTTCCCGCCTACTCCGTCTTATATATTACAGTTCCTCGCCCATTGTAAGTATTATTTTATTACGTTGCTCCTCCCGTCATTCCGGGTCTGATTCACTTTCAGCAGCTGAGCTTAATTCCGATATGGACGAGGCTTCTGGCTCTTGAGTTACTTGTATAGATTTGCTTCCATCTTGTTGACTTTTTTTCACAGTGGCATCGCGGAATGTATCATATTTTCTAGAAAAGTTAAATATTTGCCCATTATCATTGTCTTGTTTCTCCCCTCTAAATTTGTACGTCTTACGGGGTTTTATCTTATCCTCCTCCTTTTGCAATCTTTGCATCATCTTTTCTTCTAATTTAGTTTTCTGCTGTTGTGGGTCACTTGACGGTTGGATTTCACTCTTTAAGGCCTCAATTTTGGGTATTAAATCCTCCTGGATATTTTACTAGTATCTCTACTAGTCTTTGGGATGAATCCAAGTTACATTGGGCCCATTCTGCCATCATATTGGGATTGGGCGTATCATAGCTAGAGGCTATCATGATTCTCAGGCCCCTAGGTATGCGCCCGACGTCTAAATATATTTTTAAGAATTTCGATTCCCACCATTTGGCAGTCTCCTGGCGCATCATTTTTTCAAGTACTTTGTATTTTTCTTTCAAACTTTTGGCCCCGGTATTGCTGTTTTCTCCGGCACTTGTGTTGGTTGCTCTTGGCTCTAATGCCACGTCCGCAAACATTTCCTCTGCGGCCGTTTCTCGGTCCCGCAATGTTGTGGCTGACATGGTGGCGTTTTCAATATTCGTATTTCCAAATAAGGTCCTGTTTCTCTTTTATTTACGCTGACACGCCTGTCTTGTGTCCAGACTTTTCTGAGCACACCTCCCCACCTGCTGTTTGTCCCGAAACCGTCCCGTACCTTATTCACCGGTTGCCGTTTGCTCCAGGTACCTCGCTCCGCTCCTCCAAACATCCGCTCCGGCAGCCTGAGACTCAGCTGCTTTCTGACTCACCCACGGGATGGCGTTTTTGTGCAGCAGGGGGCTCCGTGTGTTTCCGCTTCCGGGTCGTTACAACTCGGCATCCACTCCCATGAAACCAGCAAGTCTCCCAGGATGCAGATGCCAGCGACTCTCCTTCTTCCACGGAGCCAGCAATTGAGAAGGGGGTCTACGTCACTGGAGAAAGTCGTCCAGTGCCAATATGCCACAAGACTCGCACCTCGCACAGCTGCTTCCAAACTGCTAAAACACGAACGTAGACCCAGGTTTGGTGCTATTTTAATTTATTTCGAAAACGCCACCAGCCATCACGATGCGTTTCGGCAGATCCCTGCCTTGATCACATGACAACATTGCTGTGTACCACCCACATATTTAAAGTGACAGTGCATACATATATATATATATATATATATATATATATATATATATATATATATATATATATATATATATATATATATATATAAACACAGCATTCTCTGATTCTGGAGCCTCTGACCCTTCAGGGTGGCCTCGGAACAACGGGCTCGGAGTCAGCGCATCGAAACACCATCCAGTGTACCACAAAATGAGGCCCAATGCTGGAAAAAGAGGCTTTTATTCGGACATTTCCCAGCACAGCATGCTTCAATTTCCTGACATTTCGGCGTTCAAACCTTGCTCACAGATGGAAGTAAAAAACATTTGATTGTCAAAGTGCGTAGTGCGTGCTTTTTAAAATACCAGTCACATGACTGGATCTCAAAAATACTGGGGAATTGAAGGTATAAAAGACAAGTTTGCCGGTGCATAAAAGACTGACTGCAAAGTCTATAGGGGTTTGAAGCAGTCTATGGCTTAAGGACTATTTTAATGCATGAGTACTTAGGTACTGAAAGGACGATTACAGTTCTGCAAAGAAAGTGCCTGACTGAATTTATAACAGATTCAGTTTTAGCACAGTACATAGATAAACAAATACTGCTAAATGGCTCACTACAATATTGAAACACTAGTCTGAGAGTGTTTGGTGAAAGTCTAATGATACAGACTGGGAAATTGAAGGTATAAAAAACAAATCTGCAGGTACATAGAAGACTGCATGCATAGTTATGTTATGTTATGTTATAAAGCCTTTTATTGCGCGCTCTATTACTCAGGAGTATCCTGGCGCGGTGAGTAAGTGAGAAAAAACGGGGCAGCCAACATAACAAATAGAGAAATTACAAAGTGATATGAAACAAATGTGTTTTGAGTCCCTTCTTAAACTGAGAAAGTGAGAAAACAGTGCGAAGGGCCAAGGGAAGAGCATTCCATGCTCTGGCTGCCTTAACAGAGATGGATTTGCCTCCTGTTCTTGCAAGCTTAAACTTAGGCTGGACCATCTGGCACAAGTTGGCGGAGCGAAGAGCCCGTTTAGGAGCATAAAGAACAAATCTATTCCGCAGATATACTGGACCCATAGTTTATATGGGTTTAAAGCAATCCATGGCCTAAGGCAGAGGTCTTCAAACTTTTTTGCTCTGAGTCCCCCTTACCCAAATTATTTTGAAGTCGGGCCCCCCTCCAAAACGTTATGGAAAGACTTGGGTAATTGTGAAGGTTAGGGCTGAGTGCAAGGAGTGGGGCTTAAGGGATAATATCAGGGGCACTTTTTGAGTAGCTCATACTTCACACTAAATGTTAGATGTATAAAAGAGCAAACCCATACAAACTGAACTACACAAAAAACACTGCTCCCATTAATTGAGGTCCTCATGCTCTTGGGTCCAATACATTTTCGTCTTCTGTACTAATGGTCGCTGTAGCCATGAATAATAGGTGATTCCCTCTGTCCCTGTGCCACTTTACTTGCTTTACTAATGAGACCTACTGCCTTGCGAAGCAGTAAGTCATCTCTACCCCATGTTAAAGTCCTCCTCCCATCCTCCTTTCTGCCATCTCCCTGAAGCCTCAAGCTAAGGTGTGTCCACTGCTCCAATTATTCTCTCTCTTGGGCCATAGTCTGATGGAGGAAACAATACGGGCACAGCAAGGGTGGACTGAGCCCTAATGCAAGAAAGGAATGAGTAAAGCAGCAATGATTGGGGTTTAGTTGGGCCCTCACACGCCTGGGTCCTAGTACCACTGCAGCACCAATGATACATACTATTGTGCCCATTCCACTGGCCGTTATTTCCAGGCCTGAAACCCAAAGCAGACTGCCCCTTTGTTTTGAAAAAAGGGGGAAAATATACACATTCTCCCCCCATAGCTTGTAATCTGGACCATAATGCTAACAAGCAAAATGGCTCCCCACCCCTTGTGCTAGCGCCATGCTCTTATTGGTGTGCATTGGCCCCTCGCACGTTTGTCCCAGTGCCAATGCAGCTGCTGTACTAATGGTAGCGGTGGCCAAAAAAAGAAATATGAACCTGCAGTTCTGAACACCTTCTTAAGGCATCTCTCTGAGGATGTGGGAAGCTGTTTCATTCATAAATGAAATAATTCAGTTCCACATAGCGTGTCCTCCTCTTGGCCATCTCTTTTGATGCTATCCATGGATTTCACTCCTTTACTTTTTCTCCTCGGCCATTACCCAGAAACCACAGATGTTTGGGCGATTGGGCCTCTGAATATTACCCCTTTGGCTCTTCCCTTGTACCCTCTCAACTCACCTGCAAGGACATCTGCATGTGAACAGAGGCCAAAGTTGGCAGGGGTACGAGGACTAAGGTGCCCATATGTTTTTAATTTTGCAAAGACTTCCCATAACCTTTGTTAAAAACAACGATCCCAGATGTGTTAATGGGGACCTGGAGGTACCTCTGTGTGAGAGTTCAAGGAGGGGGTTTAATGTGATTTAATTTATGAAATAACTTGAAGCATCATGATGACAAAAAAGAAATCTTTTTTAGAGGCAATGTAAGGATGTTGAGTTTTGAAAAGTGTACTTTTAATGGACTTATAAAAATTATTCCTGCTATAGGTACAGTCTGGTTAGGTATTACTAATATTTTTTTTTTGAAAGCACTTGTTTTATCTTATACAGGGGCGCTGGAATTATGCGATTCTGCAGCTGTGAAATTTATCGCCTATTTATGGGTTTGCAGATTTGCCACATAATCCACCACCTGCAGTATTACATGCAGATGGATCAAAAGTTACTAAGAACAAGATGACGTGTTTGCACGCATTGGAAGCCCTCTTCAAAGGGTGACAGGACAACTTTCAGTGGCTTATTTCTGTAATTGCTGTTACATTGGTACTAATGAGGTGAAATCGTTGCCCAGACAGTACTACCAAGTAAAAAAAAAAAGGTAAATATAATTATGTAATATTAGTAAAAATGTGCCGCATTATACTGCATAATTTGTCTATGGTGCTCCACTGCCACATCATTTCATTGGCCCTGATAACATACACAAAATCATTGTGTGGCAGCCTATCTTATACAGTGTTTAATATAATTGTAGATTAATGCTCTACATATTCACATTGCTTTATGTTACATGCTGGGACCTTAAAACATTATAAATACACGTCACTTTTATGCACTGCACCATACTGGATTTAGGTTTTTGATCCTGTTCTCATACAGATATCTTCGGGGATCAAAATAAACAAGTTTCATAATATGAAGATGTGAGGGTCCCATCAATTTATTTAACACCTCATTTCTCACTTGTTGGCGTGAGCATTATTTTAAATGCAGCTGCTGAACTTGTAAATACAACAAAATAGTTAGTTGCTTTTAGCCTAGCTGTTGCCTTCGGGACCCCAAGATTCAGGATCACAGCTGCCTTACTTTTCTCGACACTTCAATAGTCATGTAAATGAAGAAGGCCTGGAAACGCGCAAAATAAACAAAGTTGCTCTTCCAGGCCATCTTCATTCCTAAGTACTTAATGAGGGATTTGCGCCCCCCTGGGACTGCCGCCACGGACCCTCAGGGGGGCGCGCCCCACACTTTGAAGACCTCTGGCCTAAGGCCTAATTTGCTCCATGTTTATTTGGGTACTGACTGGACAATTACAGTTCTGCAAGGAGAGTATGTAGCTGAATGAATAGCAGATTTACTTTTACAACATTGTATAGATAACCACATAACGCTGTATGGTTCACTACAATACTGAAACAGTACTGTGAGAGTGTTTGGTGGAAGTCTAACGATACAGACTGGAGAAATTAAAGGTATAAAAGGCAAGTTTTCAGGTGCATAGAAGACTGCAAGCCTAATCTATACGAGTTTAAAACAGTGCATGGCATAAGACCAACTTTGCTCCATAATTACTTGGGTACTGACTGCATGATTACAGTTTTGCAAGGAGAGTGCATGAGTGAATCTATAAGAGCTTCATTTTTTGCACCGTACATAGATAAGGACATTCTACTGAATAGCTCAGTACAAAAATGAATCGGCAATCACAGAGAGTGTGCTGGAAGTATAAGGATACAGACTGGGGAATACAAGGTACAAAACACAAGTTTGCTGGTGCATAGAACAGTATAGTCTATAGGTGTTTGAAGCAATCCATGCCCCAATGCGCACTTTGCACCATGAATAATTAGGTACTGGCTAAATTATTATAATTCTGCAAGGAGAGTGTGTCGTTGAATGTATACGAGGTTCATTTTTAGAACAGTGTATAGATAAGCACATACTGCGGAATGGCTCACTACAAACATTGAAACAGTAGTGTGAGAGTATTTGGTGAAAGTCTAATGATACAGACTGGGGAATAGAAGCTATAAAAGACAAGTTTGCCAGTGCATAGATAAATACATACGTAGTCTATAAGGGTTTGATGCAGTCCATGCCCTAATGCCCACTTTGCACCATGAGTACTTGGGTAGTAGCTGAATGATTTTATTTCTACAAGCAGAGTGTCTCAAACCATTATTATTTTATAATAATACATTTATTCTTGTAACATCTCATAATTTAATAGAGCTTCTAAAATAATTTCATTTTCCTGGTTATCAATTTCAAAAGTCATCTGATGAATCTCAATGTCATCTAATGCTTCCACAAAGGCATCATCCAAGGTTTCATCTAGAAAATCACAGCTGATATCTCCAGCATTCATTTCTTCCTCTTCAATGTTGCTGCTCGTGAAAGGTATGTTCAGCTCTACTATGACACTGCTATTAATTTCAAAATCTTCTTCCATATTGTTTTGTTGATTTTCCATAGTGAATTTCTTATATTGTAGGTCCTTGTACAAAATCTTTTCATCATTTTTCGTAATACAGAACACAAAACTAGATTTATCGACTAATTTCCCTTTAAAAAATATTATACAAATACCATTGTCAACAACTTTATAACATTATATAAATATAATTATTTATGTGAATGTTCAGTTTTTAAAGTTTCTTAAATTATCAAACCAGTAACTCCTTATCACTATAGGAAAAAACCCAGGCTGTTATTATAAAATGCAGTACTAAAAACAGTACAATATGTTTATTTACCTTACTTGGTCCAAAGTAGCAGATGTGTTGTAGTAAAATGCAAAGAAGACTGGTACACTCAGTATATTTATATTTTACCTTTTTCAAATGTATAGAAAAGATACAAACCATCTTTGAACACTTTGTTATTTCACCTCTGTAGAAGCACACTCCATTGTCCATTCTTAACAGTTATTTATACTTACCTTAAACATAATAAATAATAATAAAATTATATATTATAAAATTAGCATCTGTGGAAGACAAAAAAAAGTACAGTTACAACATATCCTTTACAACACCAAATAATTTGTAAAGCATTTCATTTGCTGTTCTCAGAATATATTGATTTTCACTAGAAATAGTGAGTTCAATAGTACTCATCACATAACAGGGGGCAAAAAAAAGACAATCAATGAGATTATCTTAAAAAAACTAAACATTTAACATTCTCAATATCAATCAAAAAAATTGAAATAAAATATATGTTAAATGTTTTTTTCAAACAGCAATTTCTTACCTAACTATGAGATATCTCAAAGAATCTTAAAATACCAAAACACTTTCATGAATTTTCATACACTGTAAAGAAATTTACTTTTAAATATATGCTGAGAAAATATACAACAAATAGTCCTTAATAGTTGTATATACTTTTCCACATGGCCAAATAGTATATCTCAAATTCTTAGTAAAAAAGTTCCTCAATAGTAATCCTCAGCATCCGTCTCCCACCTTTCTGATCCAAAACCACTGACATAATTTGCAACGCCCCCCAGGGCTCAACCCTCAACTTGACGCTATTCAACATCTACATGGCACTCTTACACAAGTGGTCCACCATCACAACCTCATCATTGTCTGCTAGGGCAACGACACCCAGCTCATCTTATCCCTCACCAATGAGCCACACACCACCGAAAGACGTAACCAACTGCATAAGAATCAACTCTCCAAGGGCCCGATGTAGGTAATTTATTTTTACCGGTTCTTAAATACCGATTCATACCGAATCGGTATTTAAGAATCGGAAAACCATATATAGGAAAAAAATCGGTAAAAAATACAAATTCGGTAATATTCGGAAACCACACTCGGTAAATACCGAATCGGTAAATACCGATTCAGTAATCTCCGAATCAGTAT
This sequence comes from Lissotriton helveticus, assembly GCF_964261635.1. Lineage (NCBI taxonomy): Eukaryota > Metazoa > Chordata > Amphibia > Caudata > Salamandridae > Lissotriton > Lissotriton helveticus. The sequence goes on along the minus strand of NC_136067.1, from coordinate 343,976,514 downwards.
CACCCATTCAACCCTATGGGCCTCCAGTCCCATAGGAATGAATTGGAGACACCGATTCGGAGAATACCAAATCGGTATTTACCGATTCGGTATTTACCGATTCGGTAAAATCCGATCTCGAAAATTCGAATAGATGACATGTGAGCCAGTGAACCAATCTGGGACACCCACCACACCCCACAACAAAGCAACTGAGAAAGCCACCAATCAGATGCAAGTACCACACCCCAGTACCTGGAGGTGCCACACCCATGCAGGTGCAGAGCATCAGAACTGTAGAGAGAGCTGGAGGGGAGACAGAGAAGCAGGCTGCACTGAGCCCAGCAGAGCATCACCATGGAGTCCCAGGAAGCCCAGAAGTATGGAGGTGACAGAAAGAGGAAGCTGAAATTCAGCACAACTGAGCTCCAGGTGCTGGTGGAGGAGGTAGTGCAGCATTACAGGCAGCTTTTTGGGAGACAGTCCCTGCAAGTAGTAGAGTCTGTCAAGAGAAACACCTGGCTGGCGATCCAGAGCAAAGTAAATGCCCTAGGGGTCACACATCGTCAAATTGAAGACATCAAAAAAAGGTGGTATGATCTGAGGATCATCACCAAAAAGAAGATTGCTGCGCAGAGGAAAGAATCCTTAGTCACAGGTGGAGGGAAGAACAGTGCACCAAGCCTCACTGAACTTGAGCAGCTGGTGGAATCCACCATGGAGCCGGAATGTGTACACGGGATTGGGGATGCTGACAGCTCAGCCAGAGCTGCAAGAAAGAAAGGTAAGATGCATGGACATGAATCCCCACCCATTCCCTGGCCCCTTCCCCAATGTGGGTGACTGAATCATAATCCAGTACACATGTCAGTACTCACCTGCAATGCATCATGGTAGCCGTAGTCATAGGAACTTACATCAAAGCAGCCAACACAGAATCCTGCATGCCATGCCACACTCCCCATACACAAGCATTTGAGGCATAGCAAATTGTGTGATAGGAATGAGTGTAATGAAGACACACAGGTGACCATTGTCCATGTCTGCTCACTGGAGAGTCATCGCACAGTGCAGTGCAGGGAGGGGAGGCGAGTGCACCAGCAACGGTTACGAGGGAGAAGCCTACTGACACGTCAGGACCCAGCACTGTCCCTGAGTACACTTCCACAACGCAGGCACCCACAGCATTGGAGGAAGACACCACAGCACAGCCAATGTCACCCCTGCTGTTTGACACACAGCCTCCGGACACACCAACCTCAGGGTCCCCTGTGCATGCAAGGCCAAGGAGGCAGGACGTTCAACCACTCAAAATCCTTGCAAGCTCTGATGAAGAAGAGGTGGAGGTAGACACACCTAGCACTCCACCACTGGCTGGCAATGCAGGGCAACAGGGGTCATCAGGATCTGTGCGTGCCAGTGTCCGTGGTTGTAGGGCACGTGAGCACGACGAGGGGCAGAATATGCAGGGGTTTTTTGCCGGTTTAGAATCCACCATGGTGAAGATTCAGCGCATGCAGGCCAAAGGTATCATGGCTGTGCACAGACAGGTGCGCATTCTGAACAGCAGGATGTCAAACATTGATCGGGGGATATGCTCCATGTCTCTAGGAATGAAGTCTATGGGAAAGGGAATGGAGTCCATGGCAGAGGGTGTGAGGTAAATGGGTGTGCGCATGGGTTCCCTATGTGACATGCTGGAGCGTGACCAGGCAGAAAGGCGCAGGAATAGGCACGAACTCAAGCAGCTGAATAAGTCCATCAATCGTCTGGCAACTGCAACCACCCTGCTATGCCGCAGGTCAGTGAACATGCAGACTGAAATTGTGCACTGCTGCAGTGACTTGTCCAGGGGCATGGGGAGAGTGCTATGGAGGTACTGCTGACACAGCAGACTGCCACTGCTGGTAACACGTGTGCGGGGGACACAGAGGAGTCCACAAGCAGGAGTGGATCCAGCACGCCTGTACAGGACGTTCGTCGGAGCACCAGGCTCCATGCAGATTACCCTGGCACCACTGCGCAAGTTGACCCCCTGCCCCATAGCCACCACAACATTATGCGTAAGCGCAAACATTAACAAAGATTCCTGAACACAGGATAGGTCACAGTGATGTCAACTCTGGCCACCCAGTATGAAAAATGGATTTTATTTAGTTAATGTGTACTGGTATATGTGAAGTCCATTAGTGCAAATAAACTGAGTGCTTCAAGAACAAAGATGCCTGTGTCTCCTCTCTCTATTAGAAATATCTGGCGGTGATTTCTGTGCGTCTCAGTCTCCCATCTGTTGCTGGCGCGGCACCTGCTGCATTGAGATTGGCTTGTTCTGTGCCATCATCTATGTCCTCATGATATGTAATTTCTACCTGTGTTCCCTCCTTGGTGGCATGATTGTGCAGCATGGCGCAGGTCGCTATTATCTTGCAACATGTAATTGGCGTGTACTGCCGTGCACCTCCACTCTTATGGAGGCACCTAAATCTGCTTTTCAGCAGTCCAAAAGTGCGTTCAACCACGCAACGTGTTCTTCTGTGTGCCACGTTGTAACGCCTTTCACTCCTGGTGGATGGATTCAGGTAGGGGGTGAGTACAAATGAACGCAGGGCATATGCACTGTCACCTGGGTGGAAAATGAAATGATGATTAGTCACATACTCATGATTGCTCCTTCTGCATTGACTATCAGGGTGTCTCATAATTATTTACCTAGCAGGTATCCATCCCCAAAATCACCAGCAACAAGGCGTCTGTATATTCCACTATTCTGGAAGATGTAGGAGTCGTGGGTGCTCCCTGGAAATTTGGCAACAATGTCCGTAATTATGTTGGCAGCGTTGCAGATCACATGCACATTGATTGAATGTGTAGACTTCCGGTTTCTATATATGTGTTCTGTTGCTGCAGGTGGGCATAGTGGGATGTGCGTACCATCGATACAACCTATGATGTGCGGGAAGTGTGCGAGTTGGTAGAACTCGGTTTTGGTCTTAGCTAGTTCTGCAGGTGTGTCGGGGAACTCAATGTAGTGTCCCATCCTCTGCATCATGAAGTCCAGGAATTTTCTGAAAAAACGTGAAAGGCAGCTCTGGGACACCCCACCTACCACAGCTATCACATTCTGGTAGCTCCCAGAACCAAGAAGGTGTAGGCAGCACAGCACCTGCACATGGGGAGGGATGGCGTGTGCTCTTGGTGTTGGGTGTTCCAGATATGGGTGGAGGTCCCTGATCAAGTCCAGGATGGTTCTGGGGTGTAGTCTGTATCTTTGCAGGATCTCAGCTTCAGTCATTTGGAAGAGGGTGATCCTCTGCCTGTACACCTGCTCCTCCATTTGCCAGACCCTCTCTCCTGCTGCCTGTATCCGTAGCCGCCTTGTCATTACGTAGAAAGCCGCCATTGTGGTTACACTGTTGCATTTTGGGGCCTTCTTTTATATCCTGCATCTGGTTTCCACCTGCTTTCAATCCATGGTAAATACCGACTCTTAAATACCGATTTTCATGGAATTCGGTATTTTTTGTGTTTCCTACATCTCGATATGCCATTTTTACCATTTCTTATTTACCGGATCGGTAAATAAGAATTCGGTATTTTCCGAATCGGTAAATAACCATTTCTTATTTTCCGACTCGGTAGATTAGAATTCAGTATATTCCGATTCGGTAAATACCGATTCGGTATTATACCGACAGGTTTTTACCGATTAAGATTTTTTTTTGACACATACATCTCGAAACACAGATTCCGGTCGGTAAGGGCCGAATATACCGATTTTCGGCCGTTACCGACAGGTAATTGGCGACCTACATCGGGCCCCAAATCTCAACTCGGACAAACACCTACAACGAGTCCAACGACTCCAGAACACCTTCGCCTGACTGATCATCAATGTCCCCTGCCGCAGCCACATCCCCCACCACCTGAGACACCTACACTGGCTCCACGTCGACAAGAGGATCCCCTACAAGCTCCTCACCCTCACTTACAAAGTACTCTACAACACCAGTGCAACCTACCTTAACGGCAGCAATCCTGAAAGGCCACATTTTTTTAAATATTTTGGCTTTAAAACTATTAGGTAAGAATTTATTTGGTAACTCTTTAGGCAAATGTTGTTTAAAAACCAATTGACTATCATTACAATGTATCCAACCTTTCAGACATTTTAAATAAACAGTGTAATGTCCAGATGTTGTAGAAGGTCCATCATGAAAAACAATTGCAACAGCTATAAAAGTTCTTCCTGATTTTTAATTATAGTTCCCAATTTTCTTCCATCAGCTCTACAATGTTGCAGCATTAAAATTAGATACTGTTCATATCTTTGTATAAATAATAAAAAACTGGTGTGGGAGCACACTGCTTCACCTCCCAGCAGAGTCGCCCCTGGGCATCATGGTAGATGCAGTTCATATGGGGCGACTCTGCTGGGAGGTGAAGCAGTGTGCTCCCACACCAGTTTTTTTCTTTGTATAAATAATAATGATGACATTTCTGATTTACATTGGCTACACTCCATGTTTTGACTGCTCCTCTAATTAGTTTGTTAAAAGACACTGATTCACAGTCAGGTAAAGTCAAATATATGAATCTTTCACTGTCAATGTTACTGCTACATGTAAACAAACAATTTTCACAATCATGTTGCCATTTATAAGAAAGGCCAAAAAGGTATTCAATATCTATACCTTCATCTTCCAATACAACAATTATATACATTAGAAATTCCTGACAATCTTGCTGAATATTCTGCGTAAATTGAGTAGAACCAGAACATGTCCAAAACATTTCGAATATCAGAAACACTTTGTATTTTACTTTTATCACTACTACATTTCTCATAAACAGAATACAACAACAAACAGAATCTTTCTTTCCGATTTTCAACAATTTGTTGTTGCAAACTTTCAAGAAAAAAACAACATTAATAACTACATTAGCATAGCAGTTGACACCAGAACAATGTTCAAACTGATAACCAACATTCTCTTCAACACTGTCCTTTTTTTCTTTTTGCCTCCAATCACAACTTTATCTTTTTTTTTCTTTCTCTACAGCTTCACTATAGATATTCTCAAATCTTCTTTTTCTACCTACCACACGCTTTTCAAATACTGGATATTGACCTAGATTGGGTGCATATTCTCTTCTTAACCTATTATACTCTTTCACACAACTTGCATCTGCACTAATCTGTGTCTCATCAAAATCAATCATGTACAATCCAGATAAAGTTCTCACTCGAGACACAGCAACACATGCCATACCCTCTTTAAACACAGTACTTCCAATATTCACAAAAGCACTATCTACACTTAAACCTTGAGATTTATGAATGGTCACCGCATACGCCAAAGAAATAGGAAACTGTTTTCTGCGAACATACAAATCTTTTACAAGCAAAAACCAAGCTGAACAACGACTAAATTGTTGTACTTCTTCAATTTCATCAAATTTGATTTTCAAAAATTCTATACCATCTCCATTTACATAATTAACAAAATCAACAATTTTACCCATTGCTCCATTTACTAAACCTTTTTTACACATGCATATAAATTCTTTTCTAAACCAGCAGTATTACTTATCGATTTCTCTAAAGAATCCAATTTCCTCTTCAACTTTTTAGTCAAAATAATAGTGAATCCTTCATGTTCTATTTTATCAATAGCTTCCAATTTGATAATTTCTTCATTTTCCAACTTTAACATTTCTTCATTGAATATAGAACATTCATGCAGTGTTGGCATTAAGCAGATTACAGATTTGTTTTCTGCAATTCTCATATATATTTTCTCAGGGACAATATTTTCATTTGGAAACAAATTAGAAAGTAATCGTCTTTGTAAAGCTTCTTTGCCATGTATAGTCACTTTTCCAATTCTCATATCTTGAAGGATAGTTCCAAAATCAGCATAATTTGCCTGTCGCATATTTGTAATAAGTTCCTTATACTCATAATATGAACAAATATTTACATTTCCAATGCTCCCCAAAGACTTTCTGGTATCTTCATGCGCCAGTGTTTTAAACACTGGTTGTCCTTTTACAGGAGTAAGTTGTAGAAGATCTCCAAAAACTATGACGTGTTTTCCTCCAAATAATACTCTGTTTTAAGAATTTGCTGCATTCTTAAATGCACAAAGGCAAGCATTAAGTTTGATACCATGCTTACCTCATCAATAATGAGAAGTTACATTTTCCTCAAGTCTCTTGAAACTTCACAACAAGCTTCTCCAGATAGCTTGTGGTATTCTAATTTGTTTTCATTCTCTACTGGTAGCATTAATAAACGATGTAAAGTAATTCCTTTAATATTGTGGGCTGCTAATCCAGTTGGAGCAGTGACATCACAAGACAAATGCGACTCAGTTCTTTTCTGTAGAAAAGTTGTGATTACTTTAATTAAAAAACGTTTGCCTGTTCCAACTTGTCCACTCACGTACATTAGGATAGGCTCGAATGATGAGCAAGAGCACTCTTTCTTCTCATGAAGTAATCCATGGTCAATCTGTTCTCTCACTTGCTCATATATTTGATTTGGCTCAACATTTAGTTGTTCTTCCAAGTTTCCTAAGTTTGTTACATCTCCTTGAGTAGATACATTGCTGTCTCCACCTCTTCCATAGCAGTTACTGTTTCATTTAGAACAATTGGTTCTCCTAGTGGGTCCTGACTCAACGGAGCAGAAGTTTGACTGTCTTGAGAACTGTCTCTAGCAATCTTAGCTGCAATTGTAGCTTCTTGCTCAATTTCGTCGTTCAACATTTTCACATAATTAGCAAAAACAGGACATTCTATAGTATCTTTACTTGTGTTGAACAAATCTTCATAGCTCTCAAAATCTCCAAGTAATTCCAATTCTGAACGCCATGGCTTGAAAAGTTGCAAAAGAGCTAAATAGTAAAATTCCCTTTTGTCAGGAGTTTCGCAACTCAGTTTACGGTGATTAATCAAATGTCCTTTTCTTTGTTTCACCAAACATCCTTCAGAACCAATCACGGCATACATACCATTATTGATGTTTTCTGTAATATTCCGTTTAACAATATAGTTTTGAAGCACTTCATAGAGACACATGTTCTCAAGATGATGACTTCTATTTGGATAATATGTATCCAACGTATTTGTTTTCACAATATCTGTACTTTCTGGCTCTTTTTCAGCTAAATATTCAATTTCTTGTACAGATTTAAGTACTTGATTTCGTGTTGCAGCAAGATCTAGACTCACCCAAATGATTCTTCTAGATTTGGAGTAAAGACTTGCAGATGATAAGCGATCTGAACATTCATACGCTCCAACTTCCCGATGAGATAACATCTTCAAACTGTAACTATATAATTTCTTACTTAGACTCTCCTCGTGGGAAATCTCTTCCCACATCTCCTTCAATTCTGTCTATTCTGATTTTGTTATGTAGGATGTTACATATCGAGCAACAGCAATGGAATTGTCTGCAACATATTTAAAGTCCATGTTAGCATTCCACATGGACAAAATGACTGGGTTGTAGTCATTTATGTATTTTGACTCTTCATTTCTTTTTAAGTTGTAGGTATTTTTTGGAGACTTTCTTGTGATAGTATGTCGCAAAGATGACATAAAACTGTTCACTCTTCCTTTCGATATTACAGGACGTGGAAATCCAAAACGACATTTGGTGTAGAACTTGTCCTTAGATTTGTACTTTCGATGACAGTATTTCCCACAACGATGACATTGGAATCGTAAGACTTGTTGTCTTAAGTCCTTATCTTGTGTACTTTTGGGTATATCACATGTAGCATATTCTTCAATAAAAGACAGCACAGTATCATCTGACTCAGTTCCATATTTGGGAGCATCTTTGATCCATATTAGCATATGTATGTGAGGAGCACCTCTCGCTTGATACTCCTTTCTCCAAAAGAAATCCAAAACCTCTCCAAGAGGAGGATTTTTTTATTGGTGATAAAAGACATCACAGCTTCGAACCTTTGATTGAAATACCTGCATACATTAACTGGATCCAAAGAGCACAATTCTCCAGGTGTCTTGTATTCAATATTTAGTATATTTGGATTTGCTTCTCGAAGAAATTGAAGTAAATCATCCCAAGCATATTCAGCACAGCTTAGAGTAAGGAACCATGTAGGAGTTCCTAAGTTCCTTAGCATACATTTAAGTTCTCCATGACGACGGTACCAGTACTCATTAGTACCACGCTGACATGCATGCGATTAATTAGCTGAGATTCCAAAACATTATCTTTCTGCTGGACTTTATTTATAAATTCCTTTGCCGAAACATTTTGCAGATGTACATCTGTTTTCAATATATGATTCACTGCATAGGAAAGTCCAGACAAGTCACTCTCAAACAAAAGATGAAACAAATACGTAATACATTGTCGAAATCTTGGATCTTCTGCATACAACCTTGATGTCCGGTATACAGATGCAGGAATCTGCACCGGTCGATCATCATATCGTCCTCCTTTCCCTGTTGGAAACAACTGAGGGAAACAACGAGCTTCCAAGCTTTTTTCCCATACACTAATGGGACTTCCCTTTGCTTTTTTCATTTGGAATAACTCTATAGTATTCCCCATCACTTCTTTGGAATGAAGTGGATGAATACTATAATGTTCGTAGATCTCTTCAGTTCTGGACTCATCTACTTTTTCAATTTGTCCAACTGTGGAATCGCTATCTTCTTCTACAGTTATTTTTTCTTCTCCCAAATACACATTTGTATAGTATTGATTTTTTTTTACCAGATACAACGTTGCCTTTTTCACTTTCCTAACATCCACTAATTCTTGCCAGATTTTCTTACTCTTAGTAGGAACGCCATTAACTAAAACAATTAGAGGTTCATCTTCAACATTTTGTACACCAATTGTTTCAATATTTTTCTTTAAATCTAAAGGCAAATACACAACTCTTCCCTTTAATCCTCTCTGTAAATCTGAAGGAGGCAATTTCCCTGTCTTAGGCTCCATACGAACAATAGCCTGAAATGGATGCACACATTGAATAAGAATAGACTCATAGGTATTTAAATCCATCAGTTCAGAAGGAATATTTACCAACTCAAAATTATTATGCACAGCTCTAGAAGGCAATTTGTTCTTGTATAATTTGGTATAAAAATATTTACAAATACGCTGATCAGAACCCAGATCAAAACAATACTCCACCAACAAATAAGTTGTAAAATCCTTCCACTCATTAATATTTTCCTTTTCACTTATTAAATACAAATCAACAGTCCTTGTCTGATTTTAATAAAGAGTTCATCAACAACAGATACAAGAATAATTTGGCCTTTCACCTGAAATCACCTTAAACTTTGTAATTTCTTGCTCAAAAGTTTCTACACCACAACATTGTACATTCTCTTCCATATTTACTTCTATTAATGTCTCAGTTTCTGCACTGTCTTCCTGAGGACCACAGTAACTAACCTGAATTTCATCACAAACATTTGTTACATCTGATACAGATCCATGCAAAAGAGCACTGTTCAACTTTTTTAACATTAGTGCTGGACTTTTTGCATAATTCAACGTTCTGGCTAATTTCCTCATTTGAGTATGATGAACTGCTCCTGAAGTGGTGAAAAACACTTTGACATACTTTTTTAGAAAGACAAGCCAGAGAATGACCTTGCAAACCAGTATTTTCTCTCACCCTACAAGGGTCTAGTCCTTGCAACATCTTAATCTTTTGTTTAACACTTTTCTTAGTATAGTTACGTACGAAATTGTGTAAAACATCAATAGATTCTTGTCGTACACTACAAATACTACTACAATTCCAAATATACATAGGAGCTTTAGGACGTCTCCCTAAAACTTCATCAGCTAACACCTCTTCTGCATTTCTAGGAACAATTTTCTCTTTCTCAATGGGACAACCTTTTTTAACCTCATAAGCACGACCACTAGTGTCAACTGCATGCGACAAGTCATTTCTGTGAAGATAACTCTCTTCATTAAAAAAAGGTTCAGAGCTTGAACTATGTTTCCATTCACCCAAAAAAAACTCAGAAAAATTACTTCTGTTAATTACTCTTCTCCACTTACTTTTGGCCTTCATTCAATGGATTGGCTTATCTAGTGATCAAATTCTATTGATTACTAAAACAAATAATTTCTTTTTCAATTCCAAAGCTTTCTCAACTACATTTTCTATACGTTTCTTCTTCTTATAAAATGCTGTTTTGTTTTTACATTTCTTAACTTCCTTAATCAAATTTGACACAACTCTATTATAAAACATTTTTTTCCTAATTTCCATGAACAGGTTTTTCCTTCTTTTAATACACACTGTTTTTTCAGAAGTTGATTTTCCATGATTGTTCTCTTTCTTCTTCTTTTTCTTTTTCGTTGCAGATACAAAAATAGTATTTTTCTCTTTGTGCACAATACTCTTAGTGTTTAATATTTTCCTCAGAAAAGTCTTCGTTCTCTTACCAGGACTTTTTTTCTTTTTGTTAACACATTGTTCTTCATGTAAATCTTGTGGATGACTTCTCTTTAAATAAACACCTTTCTTTCGTTGTTTCCTCTTTTGAGCTTTTGTAGGCATGATGACTTTTTTTCAATGTTGATAAACAGAATCTATTATAAAAATATATATATAACATTACAAAAATAAATATATGAAATATTCTATTATATTACTTATAAGAAGAGAGGGAGGATTATGAGGACAAAGGTGGGATTATGAAAATAGAAGGACTTGCAACAAGAGAAGAAGGAGTATGAAACACTGCAATATAAGGGGGTAAAGAGTGTATGAACAATCTGGAAAGTATGAATAGGAAAGGGAGAGTATGAAGAGAAAGGTAGAAATATGAGGAGAGAAGGAAGAGTATAAGAAGAAAGAAAGAGAGTGAGAGGAGAGAGGGGGCACGAAAAGAAGAGAGTGAAAGACTATAAAAAGAATAGATGGAATATGTGGAAAGAGGCGCAAGTATAAGAACAAAAAAGGAATACTAGGAAAGGATGGTGTGTATAAGGAGAGAGAGGAGAGTACCAGAAGAGAGCACGGAGAATGTGAGGAAAAGTGGAGCATAAGAAAAAAAGGGATGTACAAGAGCAGATGATACACTATGAGGAGAAAATAAGGAGTATAAACAGATGGGGGATTATGAAGAGTGAAAAGTGTACGAGGAAAGAGGCAGAAGTTTGACAAGAGAAACAAATATAAAGAGAGAGGTCAGTATGAAAAGACGGGGAATATGAGGAAAGTGCTGCAGAGTGTATGCAGGGAGTCAAGGAGGAGTAAGAGAAGAGAGCAAGCCCTATGAACAGAAAGAAGAAGTATAAACAGAGAGGACAGAAAATAAAAATAGAAAAGGTATATGAAGAGATACAGAGATACAGTAAAAAATGAACACAGAGAGAAGGAGTATAGGGCAAAAGGGAATATAAGAAAAAGGCAGTAGTATGAGAAGACATGGAAAAGTAAGAGAAGAGAGAGGAGAATATGAAAACAGGGGGAGTATAAGGACAGGGGGGAGAATGAGGAGAGGCATGTGACAATAAGAAAAGATGGCAATATCAGTAGAGAGTGTGGTGTATAAGAAAAGAGAGGAGAAGTGTGAGCAGAGAGAGGGGAGTATGAGAAGAAAAAGACAAGTATGAGAAAATAATAGGGAATTGTGCAAAGAATAGCGAGAATAAGAAGAAAGAGAGAATATAAGAAGAGAAGAGTATACATGAAGAAAGAGGAAGGAATATAAAGAGAGACAGAGACAAAAATGTGGAGAAAAGACCAATATAAGGGAAGACTGAGTGTATAAGGAGGGAGGGAGTACTATGAGGAGACAGTAAGAACTATGAGGACAGTGGTGAATATAAAGACAAGAGAGAATATAAAGAGTAGGAGAAATAGGCAAAAAGAGGAGCAAGTATGAAAAAATGTATAAGAAGAGAGGAGAATATAAGAAAAAGAAGGTAGTATAATGAGAGAGGAAGGAGTAAGAGGAGAGGCGAGGGAGTATGACAAAAGAGTGTAGAAAATATAGTAAAAGGGGCGAATATAATTCCTTAATGTACACAGATGCACAGTGTGATATTAGACAAAAAAATATAAGACCATGCATTTTACCAAAACACATTTACTACTGTAAAACGTTTAAAAAGGGGTGAATATAATTCCTTAATATACACAGATGCACAGTGTGATATTAGACAAAAAAATATGAGACCATGCATTTTACCAAAACACATTTACTACTGTAAAACGGGTAAGTGACTGTACACATTACATGTACATAATTACTACATTTCAGTGAACAACCCTGACTCATTTTGAAAATACATATGCAATTTACAACATTATTTATGCCAACATTACATCAAAAAAAGTGACACAATAAAACAAAAATGCTCAAGGTGCTTGTAAATCTCCCCAGACTGTATACAGAGAGAGAGAAAGGAGAAAGAGGAAAGGACAGAGAATTTGAACAGAAAAATGAAGTATAAACAGAGAGGTGAGAAAATGAAGACAGTTGGAATATGAGGAGAGACAGGGACATATAAACACAAAGAAGGGCAGTATGAGAACAGAGGAGAATATAAGAAAAAGAGGATAGTACCAGAGAGAGGAAGGTGTAAGAGTAAAGAAGGGGAAGTATGACAAGAGAGGTTAGAAAATATGGAAAAAGGGGCAAATATAATTCCTTAATGTACACAGACGCACAGTGTGATATTAGACAAAAAAATATGAGACCATGCATTATACCAAAACACATTTACGAATGTAAAACGTTTAAGTAACTATACACATTCCATAAATATGACTACTACATTTCAGTGAACAACACTGACTCATTTAGCAAATACATATGCAATTTACAACATTATTTTTGCCAACATTACATCAAAAAAAAGTGACACAATTAAACAACCAAAATGCACAAGGGGCTTGTAAATCTGCCCAGAGTATATATATAGAGAGAGAGAAAGGAGAAAGAGGAGAAAACAGAGAGTATGAACGGAAAAATGAAGTATGAAGAGAGAGGTAAGAAAATGAGGAGACAGCTGGAATAAGACGAGAGACAGGGAAATATAAACACAAAGAAGGACAGTATGAGGACAGAGGAGAATGTAAGAAAAAGAGGGTAGTACCAGAAGAGAGAAAGGAGTAAGAGGAGAGAGGGGGAAGTATGACAAGAGAGGGTAGAAAATATGGAAAAAGACCCCGAAAGGCTTGTTCCAGAATAAGTATGCACTTCACTGCCAGACCCCATTTAATGATTATCCAGGCTCTCAACCTAACTTATTTTGAATATATATATATATATATTTTTTAAACTTACTGTTCCGCCACATCTCTTCTCCCTCTTCCTTCCTCGATGCTCAGCACTACTGAAAGGATCAGGAAACACAACCAGGCTTCCTAAGCCAATTACAACTCTGCAAAGCAGCGTTGTGATTGGTCTCAGTGCTGCGATTCACATCGTAGCCAGGCAATGGAAGCCTGGGCATGTTCTCCACCCAGGCTGTAATGCAACATGGGTGGAGAACATGGTAAGTGTGCATGAATATTTAGCCAACCCCCAGGAGGCCGGCCAAACATTCATGCACACTTGCAAAGTATGCTAGCTACTCCCCCTGCTCCTGTGTCAGAGCAGCCCCGCCCCGCCCTACAGAGCTGCTTCAGCAGGACTAAAAAAAATGATAATAACCTTGAGTTATTATCATTTTATTTGTCCTATATTTAGCTGCTGAAAAGCAGTGGGGCAATGTTCTTCCGCCTTGGCAGAGGAACCGCCACTGGATAGCACTGATGACTTTTTCCACTCTGGCGGCACAATGACCGCTAGAGACGAATTCCATATAGCTGCAAACACTATTGTTCTGTATTGCGAGTGGCTGCTTGGGCTCATTTTAGGCTGGAATTCAGTTTGAAGCCACCCACATTACTTTCTAGTACAGAGGACATGAATACTATTTATCCATGTCTGGAATGTAGTTAGACAGCAGGTGCGATACTTTGTGGGGTAGTGAGGTCAAAGGTAAACCGGATGTAATAGAGCTAGCACTGCTAAGAAGCTCACTTCCTGATGGGTGACCTAGGTCACCTAACAAAACCGAGGAAGAGCATACATTGAGTGAAGCCGAACGAGTCTCCCGCCCTAAGAAAGGAGTTGTCAAAAAGTTCAATTTGGGAGCGAAAGTTGCAGGAATATCTTCGAGCTTATTCACAAAAAAAGGCTGTCAACTCGTTGCAGAGCAATTGAGCAGGAGTAACCTGATGTAAAACGCACAGCTGTGATATGTGTCACTAGACGGCTTTCTGCTCATTTTCAGGAAATCAACTTTGAGGTTATAACGCCACTCCCAAAGGGTTTTCGGTCAGACTTTGCCCTTGGTCCCAGATTTCACAGTTTATTAAGGACTGGAATTGAGACATGATTGGAAATCTTTAATAAGTGTCACTAAGTGGAGTTTATTTTATTCAGGCAGGCTTTTGGTTTGCTTTCTCGTTCACATCACAGCCTTTGTCTCTGAGCTTATTTGTGGTTATCAAAGGACTTCCCCAGTGAATCCAAACACCCCTTGTTAGTGTCAATGTGGCCTTTTTCGCTGTGTTTGGAATCTGAAGACTTTGATAAATGAAGTAATTCAGGGGCATATTATCAAGGGGGTTTATCTTCGCTTTTTTGGCTTTAAAAGCCAAGAAAGCGGAGATAAAATTATCTCCCTATTACCTAGCTGTCGCTAACACCAGTTAGCGACAGCTAGTAGGAGATAGCGACCATCTTGGGCCCCGCTTTGCATGTCAGTGATATTTATCACTAATGACATGCAAAGTGGGCGTGCCAAGATGTTAGCGACTGGAATCAGTCGCTAACATCGCTATCTCCTATTACCAACTTTTGGAGATATTCGCGCTAAGCGCGAATATCTCCAAAATCTAACACCTGCCCCATAGCAGTTCTTAGCCATGTTATCCAATGGTAGGTGGATAACATGGCTAAGAGCATTATCTTGGTAATGCATGAATATCGCTGACTTTTCAGCGATATTCATGCATTTCGGCTGATTTTTATCGCTTAGGAGATAAACCTTGATAATAGCAAGGTTCCTAAGCGATAAAAATCGCCGCAGCTCGGCGATAAAAATATCGCCGCTAAACCAACATAGTGATAATTATCGCTAGTTGTTGGTAATATACCCCTAAGTTTCATTCAGGGATGACTTGCATTCTACTAAAAGAATCACTGAATATATTTTGGAACAAAGAATGTAAATTTGTTTTTTGGTTTAACTAGTTGCCTTAGCATCAGAAATTGTGGCAGTAGACGCACAGAAAAAGAAACATGCCGCGTGCCTATATAGTTTTTATTAAAGGGTCATTATGTAAAATAATAAGTCTGGAATTAAATATGTCATGTGCATTTTAGCAGTTTTAGCTACCCTACAAAAATGCATAGTTCATGCAGGTCACAGACCTTTGTTAGATTGTTGCACACCAGTTCACTACAATAAAAGAAGCATTTTCGAGCCACAATCCAAGCGCAGCGTAAATCACACATTGGGTACAAATTGAAGTTTGGATCCAAATCGACATTCCGAATTGTGTAGTATTTGCTGCACTACCTATATTTTTCCTTTCACATTTCACCAAGATAAATCTGGTAAATTGTTAACAGGAACAGCTGTTCATAGCAAGAAAAATATGAATCATTCTGTGTGCAAAACTCCAATACATAGGCTATCTCTCATTCCGAGCAGGAGGGAAGAAATGCCACATCCTGTAAGTGAGGCAGGGGACTAACACAGGTCCCTGCAGCCCCTGCCTCAACCCTCCAGGGTACCCCCAACCCATCCATGGGGCCCCCATTTCAGCCAAAGTGCAACGAATAAACCCTCATCACATTCTGCAGGTGGGCCCTAAACTGTTGTGTTATGCCACTTAAACATGACACTCTGTGATATTAGAATTTCAGGAGTATCTTACCACAGCACCAAATCCCAGACATATGTGAATATTATTCTTGGCCTTTGCAAAAAGCAGAGTAATAGAAACTAATCTGGGTTGCTTCAACCTGAATACCCACCTCAAATGATCCCAGAAATCTATTTGAAATGAAGAACAATGAAGATCAAGACAAATAAAGATATGTTTATCATTTTAAAGAGAAGGTATACTTTGTGAGTTATCAGACAGTGCCAGATCTAGGATTTGTGGGGCCCCAGGAAAACTAGGAACCTGTGAAGCCCCTGGAAGATGTAACATCACAGGAAGTGACATCAATGGAACACTAATTGTCCAGCACTGTTAAAGCAGCTTTGCAAGAAACTACTTACCTAGTGTGGATATCAGAAAAAATAAATCCTAATCAAATAAGTAGGTATATTTTAAACCTGTAATAAGTGGAAATACATTACATTATTCAAACTGGAGGAAAATGCTAGGCCTACATCTCTCCAAATACTCCATTGTTCACTAATTATTTCCAGATTAGTGCATGATTAAAATTCAAAGTAAGATTGTTGCAGAGTTATACAGCAAGACTTCAAGTGACTCCCCAGTCCATCCTTTACACCAGTGAACTTTAATATAAGACATTTGGTATTCAGCAGGCAGGGGGGGATCAACAAAAACAGAGAAATGGGGTTGTGGCTAAGCATGCTATTGAAGCTCTAGGGCTGAATGACCTTTTTTGTAGTGGTTCAGCATCCATCTGCCAATATCCCCATGCATCTAACATTCCACTGTACGGGGATTGACCCTCCTCAATGCTTGAGCACTGTATGGGGCTCTGTGAGGGTTCCCTGGTGACAGCAGACACCCTTGGGAAGCCCTGCAGTGTGAGGGGCCATGAATGAGCCTGAAGCCAGGGCTCCAGCGTGTACTGGCCAACTGGGGAGTTGGCAACACCATCTCCACCACAACATAGTTGCTGTGGGGGCTTCCTGCTTGGGACTGGCGGTGTCTTAGACCCTGCGATGATGGGACTTTAGCAGAGATCCTGAGCAGTGGTGGGCCTTGGCGCATCATGAAATGTGGGCTAGACCTGGGAAGCGCTGCACTGGAGTGACGAAAATCCGAGGCTGTGTTTCTCAGGTAATCAGCCCTTCCTCTTCCTGAAATGAAAGGGTGACCATGCCTTGGACCTGTGGCTGACATCACTGGTGCACCCTGAGGGACCTACTGGCGGCACTCACCTACCTCCACACAGCCTTCTAACACAGGCCAACAACGACATCTAGGTGCCTCCTGTTGGTTGGTCATGGCTGTCTGCTGCAGATATCTTCTGTGGGTGAGTCCATCTCTCTCAAAGACTACCTTCAGGCCTGGACAGTATGTTTCCCTCCTGAACAGCTCACCGAGTCATGCTGTATCCTGTAACAACTGCCACCTCCAATCCCTCAATGTGGATGAATGCCAGGAGAATCACAATGTGACTTCCTTCTCATGTGGGCAGCTGCTGTGCCGACTGACTACTGTCTCTCACTGCTGAGGCACCCGGCTATAGGGACATTGCAGATGTGAATGACGATGGGTTGGTAGAGATTGAGCCACTATACAAAGTGCCCCATCTTTATTCCAGCTCAATTTCATTCCCCCCTGGTGGCACTTCCTCCCGGCCTGCCTAGTGATGCAGCCTATCTGCTAGCCTACAGAGACCAGATTCCACCTGGGAATACATATCTTCCATTGATCTACTTACCTGGTGCTCGAGCTGGGGTGCAGAGACACCAAGTAATGGAAACTATCCTTTGAACCGGTCAGGAGACCAATACATCAACACTCCCTAGCCAATACAGAGGAACCCCCTATACTAGCTCTGTCACACTATCTTCCAACAGTGAGTCCACAGTATTGGCTGAGCTATGCACCAGGTTTCAGGTGATTGACACCCATTTTGACATCCTTAGAGGCCACCTAGATAGCATCGGTGAACGCTTGTACCACCACATAACTCGCCAGGATAGGGCGGAGCGTAAAATCTCTGAAATAGAAGATGATGCTTCCAACATCGTGAAACCCCTAGACAAGGTAGAACTTCTGCTTAAAACTGCGATGCCAAAAATGAAGATCTCAAGGCAAGATCTAGAAGCAATATTCGCTGGATTACAGGAGTGGCTGAATCTATAAACATCAGACTCCTGGACATCTTTGTTGAGGACCTACTTATCGAGTTCTTCTACCGAGAGGACTTCACTTTTGTTGTGCAAAGAGCTCACAGGTCACCAGGCCACTGCCTTCCTGTAGGGCCCTCGTCACACCTGATTATAGTGCACATTCTAAGCTACAGAAACAGGGAAACAGTGCTCTGTTTAGCCCGAGAGCATGGTCCCCTCCAATACCACGGCTAAACACTGTCCCTATTTACTGACTTCACGCTGGCCACCCAGGAAGTCTGACACAAATGTTCTGATGTAAAAAATACAGTTAGGAAACAAAGCTTCAAGTACAACTACCCAGCAAACCTCTGAGTGAAGACGAATAGTTGACAGCAACAGATATTCAACAATCCTGTGGATGTGGTCTAAACTGGGAGGGCAAAGTGAGCTAAAGTTTCAGCGCTCCATCCTTCATCTCCTTGTGATGAGGGGTATTGCCCCAAAACGGTCCTAGTATGCTTGTTTCCAGTCCAGGGAAGACCTTGCTTTGCAGTGCGGGCCTGTTCCCATGAGGAACAGAGTCAAGACTGATTTGCATATGGCTGGTTTTGAACTGGGATAGTGAAGTGAGCTCAAAAACAATGATGAATTCAACTCAGATTTGTGACTGGGGTGAGTGTCTGAAAAGTTTCAGCACTCCATTCATCATCTCCTTGTATTTGTTTTTTCACCCTAAGTTGGCAGGGTATGCCCAGACATGGGTCCCTTGCTCACTTTGCCACTGGATTCAAGCTAGCCTGGCTGATGAGGGTTGTTACCCGGAAACCAGTCCCAGTATGCTTGTTTCCGGTCTAGGGAAGACCTGGCTTGGTAGTTCGGGCTGGACGGTTGCCATGAGGAACAGGGTCATGACTGATTTGCAAATGGCTGGGTCTGAACTGGGATGGCGAAGTGAGGTAAAGAATGATGATGGATTCAACCAAGATCTGTGACTGGGGGTGAGTGTCTGAAATGTTTCATTGCTCCAGCCATCATCTCCTTGTGTTTCCAATTTTTTAAGTGGCATTGAGGGGGAAACGGCTCATCACACCACATGACACCAGACCGCTCGCCCACTGCTTTTGCCTCCGCAAGCCAGACTGATTTGCCAGATTGAAATGGACCATACCACTGTGTAGAGGTCAGTGTGTGCCTTCTAGCTCAGAATGTTTAGTATATGCATACCATTTCACGACAAATTTCTATGCCTAAACAACATCAGAAGGATTCCACGCATGCGATGTGTGCTGTTGACTTTTGCAAAAGGAATTACATAATTTTCCCTGCTTCATGGTTGTGGTAGTTTCTAATGCAAAAATCTCTGAATAGTTGTGTTGATCTGCTCAGGTAATGCCCCTGTAATTCCTCCTTGACACAAAGTGATGCAGACGAGCACAAAGTGATTATTGTACTAAGATCATATGTAACATTGTGTTACATCCTAGAGAGTATGTTCCGTCCACTCACCATCTTTCTGCTACCAGAAAAGCCACCACTGCTTTGTTTCGCACAGAAATGGGAAGCAGTTGGCTGCGCGAGGGCTACTTACCAAAGCAATATTTTTAATATGTAACATTATTTGGTAAATATTTGTGTCAAATAGTCCACTTTCTAAGATATATACCAACGAGTACAGAGATTATCGGTGGTGGTGTGGGACTTGCAATCTATCCCACTCTTATGAAATACCTTTAAGTGTGTATATATATATATATATATATATATATATATATATATATATATATATATATATATATATATATATATATATATATATATATATATATATACCTACTGGCAGTCGCCAGTAGGTAGTTATAGTTAGGACCTAGCTACCATAGGAAATCAGCAACATTCTATTGGGAATACCTCTGGCGCCGGTTGAGGAATTTGCGTGTAATTTTCCAAAATTTTGACCAGCTCCGCTCCGCTCCTTCCCTGAAAGTTTCGGGGGATTCGTGATGTGGGGGCTGAGAAAAAAGGGGGGTCCCAAAACATGTTTTCCCCATGTTAATTTCCATAGAACGTTCTGACATGGGTACAGCCCGAACCGCTATACGGAATTACGCCAAACTTTGCAAAATTGTAGGGACTGGTACGCAGATGTGCCTTTGCTATATTTGGTAAAAATTGTTCCAGTGGTTTTTTTGAAAATTAGCTTCAAAAACACATATATATCTTTCGGCGCGCTCCGAGTGCTCACAGGTACGCGTACCGGGGAGCGCACCCGGTGCGCTACGGGAGTGCGTGAGCGGAAAGCTGATTGGCTGTCGACATTCCAAACAGTCCAGAGAGTCCGCCATCTTGTGTCTCGGTAGAATCGAGACACAAGAGGTGAAAATAAAAAGGGGGAAATGATTAAAAGGGGACAGGGTACACACCCCCTGACCCCCTAGGTTTTCTGAGAGGGCCCTAGAAGGACCCTGAAGGGCAAAAACCCTTTTTTTTTGTTGCAATTTTTGCGGGGTAAGCGCTGTGTGCGTTCCCATGTACGCTCACCGGTACGCGCACCCAGAGCGTACCACAGGGAAAAACATTGAAAGAAAATAGAGTAAAATAAGAATTTGGATTACTTAGAGGTAGGGTAGCTCTGAAAAGAGCTGTTGTGTTATGTGGGTGATTTAAATACCTACAAGTAGGTACTGATGCAGAGTCTAAAATTCACTTCAATACAATCACTTCGCTACTACCTCATAAATTAGAAATAAAAATGAATATTATGTCAACTAATTTTTAATTTGTAAATATTAATTTATTGTTCAGAATTTTCATAATTGAATAGAACTTGTAGCATGTCCTCATCTGGAATTTCCTCTTCAATCATATGATCAGGAATCTCCTCATTATAAGTGTGCCATGATGATTGTTGGAATTCTATTGTATCCAAACATTCGATAAATTCTTCGTCAAGAGATTCATCCAAAAAATGATTTATGTCGTCTCCTCCTTGTGATAAAATGGTGCTGTCGATATCCGTGACATTTTGAATTTCAATAAATGTAGTTGAAATTTCAAAAGAAATTTCCTTGGTCTCCTCATTCTGATCCATTTTAATATCAAATTTCTTGCTGTAAATTGCAGAAAAAAGTAATCACTTTCATTTATCGTTTTTAGTAATACATAATATAAAAGTAGCTTAATCAAGTATTTAGTTCTTTAAAATTAATTGGTAGTGTATAGTATCAGGCAGGAACTAGAAATATAAAGCACTGCTTGTGATGAAGCCTATCTTAATCCATAATTATAACAGAATGACTGTTAATAGCTTAAAGAAAACATTTTCCAAATTATCTTAAAGTGTACAACATAGTTCCCCTTACAAATTAACAACTCACCTTTTTGAAAGTAGGAGAAGAGTTAGTACTGTGTAATTTAAACTCCAGAAATTGAGCACCCAAAATTCCTCTCAAAAGTACCTCAGACAGAGTATCACAAAACGGCCGTGTTTTCTTCTCATTTAAGATATATACATAACCAATCATACTTCATCACACACAAATTCAAAACGAAAGTAACATTTTGATTGGGTCTAAATTTCAATACTTTCAAATGTGTTTTCCCCATGCAATTTTCCATAGGACTTTTGTACACGGCTACAGCCCGAACGGCTGAACGGAATTACACCAAACTTGGCAAAATGATAGGCACTGGTACGTAGTAGGGCCTTTTCCATATTTGTTTAAAATTTCTCCAGTGGTTTTTATGAAAAGCAACTTCAAAAACACATATATATCTATAGGCGCGCTCTGAGCGCTCACCGGTACGCGTACCGGGGAGCGCACCAGGCGCGCCACAGAAGTGAGCGAGCGGAAAGCTGATTGGCTCTCGGGTGTCTGACAACATTATAAATAGTCCAGAGCGTTCCCATCTACGCTCAACGGTACGTGCACCCTGAGTGCACCACGGGGAAAAACAGTGTAAAAAATTAGAGTACAAAAATAATTTAGAGTGCTTAGAGGTAGGGTAGCTCTGAAAAGAGCTGTTGCGTTATGTGGGATTTTTTTGTACCTACAAGTAGGTACCAATGCAGAGTCTCAAATTCAAGAGGAAGACTATATTCCCCTCATCTGTAAAATGTACACCATCTCTCCTATAGATGCCTTGCATGTTGTAACGCAAGTTGTTGGGGTAAATGGAACCCATACCATAGTCTCTGAGGAAAGCAGAATCAGATTTATTCACATGTTTCCTTGCTTTCTCAATCTGTGGACAAAATTGGTTGGACCAGTTCCATTTTTGCCTTTGGCACATATTAGAAAATACCAAGGCAGGTTTTGCCCAAAGATGTCCTTTAAAAGCATTTCCAGACCTACCCCAGTCAAAGTGCCCAGGTCATTGCCACCACAGTGCACAATTATGAGGTCAGGGTGTGGTAGATGCATAAAGGATTTTATCAATGGTATCAATTGGTGACTTCTTAATCCTCTCTGTCCAATCCACACAATGTCCACATTTGGTAAATCAAGGTGGTAAATACCTCTGTTACTTGCACATTTTTCACTCCAGTAGACAAAACTATGACCCACAAACCAGACTTTTGGCATCTTAAAGGTAGATGTGCTTCTAGTCAGATGAGTTGTGGAAATGAAATGGCAGTTTGAAAGTAGGAATTATGATTCAGTGCACTTGAAAAACAAGAAATGATTGGTGCTTTCTTAAAATTCACCACTGAAAATTAGGGTGCATGCTTTTTTTTTTAAAGAAGTCATTTTAATGGTTGAGAAAAGGTCATTTAAAGAAACATTGCACATGATTAGCAAGTACATTGAGAGGTCAAACACCCTTGCTAGATTCTTTTGCAACATACTATGATGAACTTTTGAACTGGGTGCTGGGTTATGTGGGAGTTACCATGGTAACAGGGTGAATGAGCACTGGGGGTGGGGGTGAATATTATGTGAGTTTCAAAGTGTTGAAAGGAACAACCAATTAAAATGTGCAGTTTGGTTTTGAATATGTGTGGGAAGAATTTTGATTGGTTATGCACAAGAATATGGGTCTGAAATTAGAAGGAATCTGTGCCATTATTCTGAGACTGCAGTGACAGAAGCATTATTCAGGGATTCTGCTTAAGAAAATCTGGTGACTGTGACTGACACTGTTCTAAATCTTCCAAAGCATTTTTAAAGGTGAGTAATGATTCTTTTAATAAAGATAGACTGCTGTATGCAGTATGGGGAAGATTAAGAAGCATATTCTGCTTCTTTTTTCTTGCATTGTGTGTCATGTTTTTTTGTAATGCTGTTTTAAAAATTGAGTGCTCTGTGTTAAAAACGATTTACTATGGAAAATGTTTTCTGGTAAAAAGTCTGGCTTTTAAATTTTGGTCAAGGATTACATTGAGTGTCTGTGTGAAATAAGGAACTATGGGCCAGATGTAGGTAAAATAGATTTACCGATTCTTAATTACTGAAAATTACCGAATTTTACCGATTCGGTAATTAAGAATCGGTAAATCTGAGGGGTGGATATGTAGGTATTCCAGATGTGCAGGAATAACGAATCAGAAGAATTCGGTATTTACCGATTCGGTAAATACCGAATCGGTAATGCCCATTCATTCCTACGGGCTTTGAAGCCCATAGGAATGAATGGGCATTACCGATTCGGTATTTACCGAATTGGTAAATACCGATTTTCACAAGGGTGCAGGGGGTGTCACTTTGACACCCTCTGGCCCCCCCAAAACAGGCTCGGGTGCCATGTGGCAGGCATACATGCCCTAAGGGCAGGTCTGCCTGTCACATGGCATAGGTGTGCATGCACACATGTGCATGCACACCGGAATCGGTATTTTACCATCAAATTGGATTTGATGGTAAAATACCGATTCGGTAAGGCCTCTGGGACTCAGAAGAGTCCCACCTACATCTGGGTGCCTCAGATTCGGTAAATTTACCGAATTTTTATTTTACCGATTCGGTAAAATTACCGAATCGGTAATTTTACCGAATCGGTAAAAAAATGCCCCCTACATACCTGTCACCCATTTACCGATCGGTAACGGCCAAAATCGGCCGTTACCGGTCGGTAAATGGCCTGAAACGGCCACCTACATCTGGCCCTATGTGTACACATTTTTCAATAATGTCACCTGTGTGTGCTGACAGTTTGCCTCTCTTAGCTTAAAGAGTACTCTGTGCCTGTGTGTCATGTGCCTAAGATCACACTGTGAGTCAAACATGATTTTAAATGGATCTGGATGAATAATTTGCTTAGTTCATGTGTTTAAAAATATGGAAATACATGTATTTTTAAAGTCAGTTCGGCTTCAGCATATGTACTAGTAGGGAATCTTAGGCAGCATGTCTGTTAGGTCTCTTGCTTCAGAAATAGGCTCTAAGCTGTGCAATCAAGATCCAGGGTGTGCCTTTGAAATGAAAAAGGAATGTTATGTCTTGCTTATATATATGTGGTCTGCTTTTTGCCAGTAGAGACAGTGAGTTACTATTAGTACAAACACACATATTGCATGCAGAGACAGACATGGTAGTTGACATGTAACATCCTGGTCATGTGCCTAAGATCACACTGTGAGTCAAGCTTGATTTTAAAGGGATCTGGGTGAATAATATGGTTAGTTGATGTCTTTAAAAATATGGAAGTACATGTTTTTTAAAGTCAGTTGGGCTTTAGTATATGTTCTAGTAGGGAATCTTAGGCAGCATGTCTGTTAGGCCTTTTACTTCAGAAATAGGCTCTAACCTGTGCAATCAAGATCCAGGGTGTGCCTTTGAAATGAAAAAGGAATGTTATGTGTTGCTTATTTCATTCTCAATCTTTATTTCGGCCGGTTTGACCGTCAAAGATATACAATAAGAACACATTTGAAACATTATAAAATCATCAGAAATACACAACAAATGCATATTGTACAGAGTAAAATCGTTCCACCCTAGAAATTAAATGCAACTAGAGTGAAAACGGATAAAGGACCATACATTTAAAATTGTTTAAACTAAAAATTATATGGGAGCCTGCGACTTTAAAATACGGGTGCGAGTATGCCAGACATTTACAAGAAATTTAGCCAATGCAAACACAATTGGACCCGAAAGATCAGTTTTTAAAATTCTATACATGGGGAGGTACTCCCGACAACCAAGGTTTCTAATGAGTGGTAGGAGCCAGTATTTCCTCGCAGCCTTGTAAGTTGGGCAGAACAAGACCACATGTAGATCACTTTCCTCCTCACAAGCCCATGCCGGGCATTGCTTGGTAGAGGGCGGTGTTGACCAGGAGCTAGTATAAGATCGCATAGGTAATGTGCCATATCTCCATTGGAGAAATAGCTTCCTGGCCTGCACGGGGGACATAGCATCCAGTACCCTCTCCAGCCTATATGAATCCTTGCATTGCGATAATGCAGATGTTAATGACCCCTCATCCTGAGAGTCCAAGGCCATAGCTAATTTCTGCTCATGGTATGCAGTGGCCAGAGCTTTTCGTGGGATCTTTAGTGAAGCATTCGCTGGATCAAGCCACAAATCGGGGAGCCCTAGTTTCATACAAGACTTTTGGATATATTTTATCCACGGGATCTGCAAAGCTTTGGGGTGGGTTAGAAACTCCCTCAGCTCCGCCCTGTAAGTAGAAAGTTCTTCGCTACTCCATAGCCTCCGCCAGAAGGCTATGGGTCTGAGACCCAGCTCATCTGCTATTGGTCTCAGTCCCAAATCCATCCTCAAAGGGAGGAGCGGAGTGCTAGACGGGAGTGCAACTATCTGTCTAATGAAGTTATTCTCAGTGACAGACAAACTGCGGGAGGATATGTGACCCCACAGTTCCGCCCCATACATAATGGCCCCCCTGACCTGTGCCTTGTAGATCTGAATAAGTGGCCCCAATGGACGATATGTGGAACTTTTCAACATCTGAGCAATGCCCCCTGTGGTCTGCACTAGTTTAAGATTAGCCCTAGTCTGGTGTGTTCCCCAGGACATGGTTTCATTCAACGTTACACCAAGGTATTCAAAGGTGGAGACTCTCTCTAAACGTGATGATCCCAGTAGGGGATTCGGGCGTAATCTTGGGGTTGGGTTCAGAACCATAAACTTAGTTTTTGCAGCATTAATTTCCAACCCCCTATCAGTGCAGAAGGCCACAAAAGAGTCAAGGATCCTCCGTATCCCCATAGGGGTTTTGGACAGCAGCAGGGTGTCATCAGCAAACATGATTGCAAGCACCCTGCTGCCGCCCAACCTTGGGGCATCAGTGTTTTCAGTGCCGTTAAGATGGGCGATTACCCCGTTGACAAAGAGGCAGAACAGGGTCGGTGCCAATACACAACCCTGCCTAACCCCCCTGTCAACGGAGAATCTGTCCGTCAGTTCCCCAAGTTTCCCGCACCTGACCCGGGCATAGTTGTTGTGGTGCAGTCTCTGTAGAATTATCAGAATATCCGGGGTAACCCCCATCTCGGCCAGAACACTCCAGAGTTTCCCTCTCGGCACTAGGTCGAAGGAGGCCCTCAGATCCACAAATATTGTGTATAAGCTGCCACCCTCGAATATCGCTACCCTCCAGTAGATGATATTCAGGCGAAAAACCTGGTCCACTGTGGAGACTCCCTTCCTAAAGCCCGCCTGGTACGGGCTGAGGGCGCCTGTCTCTTCCACCCAGTCCTGGAGCCGGTTCAACAGTATCCTGCCAAACAACTTCTGTGGCACGTCAATTAAGCTGATGGGTCTGTAATTGGCTGGGATTCAGAAAAGGGGGTGGTGGTGAATCATTTTGTCCACCATAAGCGTGGAAGGGTATACTCAGATGTGAGTCCCTTGCTCATTGCACCATCAGGATTCAAGCAAGCCGGGCCGACGACGCCTGAAATGGCAGAAACCGGTCCCCGGAAGCTTGTTTCCTTCCCAGTACAAGAATTGGCTTGGTAGTTTGGTTTGCCCTGTTCCCATCATGCACTGGGACAGGAACAGACTAATTTGCATATAGCCAAGTTCTGAGCTGGGATGGTGCAGTGAGCTAAAAAACGGTGATGGATCAAGCCCTGATCTTTGGACTGGGTAAGAGTGGTCTGCTTTATTCAGGCACTCTGTTCATCACCACCCCCTTTTCTGTAATTGGCTGGGAGCAGGGGCGAGCCCTTCTTAAATATAGGAACCACCTCTGCCCCCAGCCAAGTACTCGGGATTTCCATGCCTTGCAGAACTCCATTGAACACAGCAGCAAGGTAGGCGGCCCAAACAACGGGCTCCTGCTTAAACAGGTCCCCGGGGAGGCCATCCAGCCCCGGCGCCTTTCCCGATGCCAGTCCTGCTATTTCTGCCTTGACCTCCCCCACTGATATCAAATCCCGTCATACTCAGCCAGTCCGTTGCCTATATCATTCGTGGTTTCTCCCAGCTCGGAACTGTAGAGAGACTTGAAGTGTGCCTGCCACACCCCTGCTGCAATGTTTGGCTCTATTGCCGAGTGAAGGCTCCCCGACCCCCCGTTTACTACTCTCCAAAACGTTCGATGGTCTCTTGTTGCGAGGGAACTAGTAAGCTCCTCCCATTGGTTCTCCTCCCATTCGATTTTAGCATGGGCGACTAATTTTTTGTATTCCCGTCTACTTTCTCGAATCTTCTCTCCTCCTTGTCTCTCCTTAATACTTTTAAGAAGTTCTCCCTTTGCCTTCCTACAGGCTGTATTGTACCATGACAGTTTGTGTTGCTGTCCCCTCCTCGAATTCTGAACCTTGCTAAAGAGCTCAGAGGCCGCTCCCTTTATGAGGTCCTCATGAGCCTGATATAGTTTATCATGGGAATCTTTAATACCTACCCCATTCACTAGATCTCCCACTTTTTCAATAATAGGGATTAGTCCTGCATAGAGCCTCGGGAGTTTCACTTGGCTCGTGGCTAGTTTTTCCCACCTGACTCTTCTCCTGTTGTTACCCAGTAGAAGTTCAGGTTTATTCTCCTCCTTAGTTGTTATAGAGGCTTGTAGACCAGGGTGGATAAGATCGAGTTCAAGGGCGTTGTGGTCGCTATCTAGTCTCTCAGTGACCCTAAAGTCCAGAATAGAAGACCAATTCACTATCTGTACAAGGGCGTAGTCCAGGCGGGACTCTCTTCCCACTCTGTTATACGTAGTTTTACTTGGTACATCTGACTTAATACGCCCATTGCAGGCTCTAATTCCATGCTTTAGGGTGAGGGCAGTGATCTGCAGTGCTACAGGTGTCCAAGCCTTCGGGGGAGGTGCTACTACAGAGGGCACTCACCACATGGACTCTTCTCCCGTAGGGAATCCCTCTAAGAGACCAGCCAGCGGCTCAAAATGAGAATTTAGGTCCCCTCCCAATACATAGGGTATGTCTCTTGGCATTTCAGATAAATAAACTGAAAGCTCATCTATAGTGGAAGATTCTCTCGAAACTCCCACAGGCCTGGAGTAGATATTTATCAGGACAAGTTTCGCTTGATTCGGCCATACCAATTGAACCACTAGGATGTCATCTGATGGCACCGGTAAACGTGAAGCCAGGCAACCTAGGTGGGATGCCACCCAGGTAGTAAGTCCACCTGAAGGGCGGCCCTTACCCTCCCACCTGGCCGGGATGGAAAATGACAGGTAGCCCTGGTGCCTATGTTCTTCCCTAGCCCAGGTCTCCTGAAACATGCAAACATCCCCAGACTCAATGTATGTTACCCAGTCTTGAATGTCCAGCTTGTTAGCTAGGCTGGCCACATTCCACCAAATTAGTCTCAAGTGCGCCGGACCAACAGCGGGGAAGATTGCAGGGGTAGGAGTGAGAGGGGAACCAATGCCAGATACTACTCCAATTACTACATCAGGACCATTGTCGATGGTAATGTCAGGAATCCCCGGCCGCTGGTAAATCACTGCCTGCAACTTGAACCTGTCTTGAACATGGAAAAACTACATTTCCCATGTTTCCTAATGCGGCGCGTCAGAATGATGATGCGCGACCAGGAAACGGGATATCCTGGCGTCAGCGGAAGACACCTTGCCGATTATTCCTTCCTGGCGAGCGGTCTGGAGGCTCGTGTGACCAGTTCTTTGTTTTGTGCTTGTTCGGGTGGGCTGAAGAAAGCTCACGCCGGATTGATTTTGGGATCCGCTGGAATACCAGGTGGGGCTTAGGAAGCGCCCTTACCGGTTGCTGATCTTTCGGTTTTGGAACCCTGTTATGCACGCCTTTGTGGATTACTTGGAGGGGCTTAGGAAGCGCCCACTTCGCGTCTAGCGAGGTCCCGCTACAGGTTTTCCCCGAGCAAGGGGGGTGGCGTTATTTCTGTACTGTTCTTTGTGCTACTGTTTCCCATTTGTTTCCAACTCGGCTGAGTTCGGAGGTCTGGTCAGATACTGACGTCAAGTATCTGTGTACTCGAAAGGAAAAGTGGGTCCTGCTATTTCCTGCAGAGACGTATCTGCAGGGGAGTGGAATCCTTTTCAGCAACTTTGATTTACTGGGCAAATATTCACGTTTCTGTCATTATTCCTGGATAAATACCCTAATTGACTCCCGTTTGTTGTGGTTGAGAAACTTTTAGGGTGTTTTGAGTACCTGCCGGTACTATCGCTAACTGTACTATCGGAGGGGAATGTTATTTTCTTTACACAGTGACAAGTGATATGCATCCTCATTGGCATTCAGGTTCTCTTCCAGTTCTCAGTGGGAAAAGCCTGGGAATTGAGAAGACGCCTGATCTGTCACTCTTTGTTCCATCTCACCTGTAGTGTTCTTCAGGTGGGTGTCAGACATAACGCTTTTGTAGAGAGTAGTTAGGTATAGAGTGACTCTCCCATTGATTCCCTGCTTTATATTTACAGGTTTCCAGTCCCCGTTGCCCAGCTGTTCCCCTCCGGACTACCTTCATTTTTCCCCCGCTTGATCTCCTTAATAGTCTGAGGTACAAAGAGCCAGACTTGGGATGATCTAGAGGTGGGCCCCTTTTTTGCATCAAACCAATCCTGAGGAGCAACGACGAAAGGCCTGACAGAATAATCGGCCCACGTGTTCTTCTCCTCCTGGTTGGGTTGAATCAAGGGATGGCCACCTTAGATGATGTCCTGGCAGCACTAGCCTTAGTGCAAACAGAACTAGCCACCTCTCATCAAGAGATTGCCGCACTGCAGGCACGGTTTGACGCCTCGCAGCGTAACCCTTTTGATGCAGGGGCTCCTGCCCCTCAACCTGCCTCAGTAGTAGTGGAAATGCCTTCCCCTGTTCCCTTAGCCCCCCCTGAGCGGTTTTTGGGTGATAGAAAAAAGGTACAAGTATTCATGACCCAGGTATTGTTACACTTCACTTGTAAACCTAAGTGTTTCACAACTAACCAAGCCCGGGTTTCTTTTCTGATTTCTTACCTGGGTGGAGAGGCAGCTCAGTGGGCGGTTCCCATAGTGAAGAATAATGACGCTATTCTTTATGATTGGGATCTATTTAGAACTGAGTTCGAAAAGACCTTTGACCGGAGAGCTGAAACCTTTTCAGCGGATAAAGAATTACTTGTTCTTAAACAGGGCTCTTCAGATTTAGTCACCTACCTGAACCACTTTAGGAGGTTAATAGCGGAAACCGATTGGCCTGAAGCAAAACAAATGGTTCTGTTCTACCAAGGACTCACAGAAAACCTTAAAGATGTCATTGCTCAAGTCGAACCCCAACCTACGACATGTGCTGCCTTTATTGATTTAGCTCTACGCTTAGACCACCGACTACGGGAACGTAAGGGAGAACAAAGCAGAAAAGACCGCCCATTATTCTTGGGTGAAAAGACCGTCACTGGGGAAAAGTCTGAAGGAAAAACAGAACCAATGGAGATCGGAGTGGTACGGGCATCTCTAACCCCGAGTGAAAGAGAACATCGCCGTAAGTTTGGGCTCTGCCTATATTGTGGAAAGAAAGGTCACTTCTTAAGGGAGTGCCCTGTGAAACCTAAAGGCAGTCGTTATCGTTCAGGACAGGTTGCAGTGTCCACAGTGGAAAAGGGGTCGGAAAACTCCAATGCTTGAGTTTATCAGAAGGGAGAAACTCGAGCACTCACTTCATCCCTTCAGTAACAGAAGAAGACTATGTAGAAAACCGCCTGTTCTTCCTGACCCTGGAGTTGTGGATAGACAACAATCCCAAGAACATCAGAGCTATGATAGACTCCGGAGCCACTGGCTGTTTTATGGATCTAGCGGAAGCCCGGCGGTTGGGGGTAGTTCCTGTTAACAAATCTGTTCCTGAGGCAGTTTTTGCGGTGGACGGACATGAACTGGAATGTGGCCCAATCAATCAACATACGCCAGAATATGAGATGTGGTATGGGAACTATCATACTGAAAACATATCATTCAATCTTATTCATGCCCCTACATATGGGGTTATTTTGGGACTTCCGTGGCTGAAAAAACATGAGCCCACCATCAGTTGGACAGATCAGTCATTGCAATTCCATTCCGCTTATTGTCAAGACCATTGCCTTAGAGAGACTTCGCGACCTTCCCTGTCTTTAGCCGCTACTCAGTACATTTCCACGGCCGCTGAGAAAGAAGTAACACTACCAAGTTGTTATCAGAAGTATGAAGAAGTATTCAGTAAAGCAAAGGCAGAAGTCCTCCCTCCGCATCGTGAATACGATTGCCGTATTGATTTGACGCCAGGATCTGTGGTTCCCTGTGGTAGGATCTACGCTTTATCACAACCCGAAACTGCACACCTTCGGGAATATTTGGATGACCTTCTTAAGGTGGGTTTCATTCGACCCTCTAGATCACCAGCAGCTTCCCCGCTTTTTTTTATT
The DNA here is from genome assembly GCF_964261635.1 of Lissotriton helveticus. Classification (NCBI taxonomy): domain Eukaryota; kingdom Metazoa; phylum Chordata; class Amphibia; order Caudata; family Salamandridae; genus Lissotriton; species Lissotriton helveticus. Next base: position 343,944,657 of record NC_136067.1, on the reverse strand, counting down.
CCGAAAGCAAACGGGGAGCTCCGTTGCTGCATCGATTACAGGGCTTTAAATGCCACACGATCAAAAATCAGTACCCGCTCCCCTTGATACCTCTGTTATTGGAGCAAGTAAGATCCGCCAATATTTACACTAAATTGGACCTAAGGGGAGCCTATCATTTAGTGAGAGTAAGAAGCGGCGACGAGTGGAAGACCGCTTTTAAAACACGGTACGGGCTTTTTGAATACATGGTGATGCCCTTCGGGCTCTGCAATGCCCCAGCCTCTTTTCAGTTTTTTTTGAATGAGGTGTTGAGAGACTTTTTAGACATCTTCGTAGTCGTCTACATCGATGACATCCTGATTTACTCCAATGGGGAGATGGAACACCAAGATCATGTATGTCAAGTCCTTCACGCCTTACACCGGAATCATCTATATTGTAAGTTAACGAAGTGTGAGTTCCATGTCACCACTGTAGAATTCCTATGAGTTATGCTCACTCCTTCAGGGCAAATCATGGCTGAACGAAACGTGCAGGCAATCGTGGAGTGGCCGAGACCTCACAACGTCAAAGACATTCAAAAACTCCTTGGTTTTGCGAACTTCTATAGGAGGTTCATTGCACACTTCTCGGACATGGTAACTCCGCTTACTAAGCTTACTAGGAAGAACACTCCTTTTGTGTGGGGTCTGGCAGAACAGACAGCTTTTGAACAATTAAAAACTGCTTTCACAACTGCTCCTGTGTTAACTCATGCCGATCCGAAACTCCCGTTTGTGGTGGAAGCAGACGCTTCCGAACTAGCTGTCGGTGCAGTGCTCTCCCAAAGGAATGAGAGTACCGGTCATCTCCATCCCATTGCCTTCATGTCTCGAAAATTGAACAACGCGGAGCGTAATTACACCATAGCGGAAAAAGAACTGCTTGCTATCAAGGAAGCCTTCGCGGAATGGAGGCATTGGTTGATGGGAGCCTCACAGCAAATCACGGTGTACACCGACCACCGTAACTTACAGTTTATGCGAGCTGCTCGTCACCTTACTCCTAGACAACTACGCTGGATGCTGTTTTTTGCCGAATTCCACTTCATGGTTACGTTTCGTCCGGGTTGTGATAACCGGAAGGCTGATGCACTCTCACGTCAAGAAAACAGCCCAGCCAAGGAGGTCTTACAAGAGAAAAGCATCATTGATCCCAAGAAGGTGGTAGGAGTGATACACACCGATGAGTTTCTTCACAAAGTCAAAAAAGGTATGCAAACCTTTATCTGGAAGACATGGATCCGCCTACATCCGGAGTGGAAAATCCGTCACGGTTTGCCAAGAAAGGGCTCGCAGCTGCTCCTGCCCACGTTAGCATTAAGACAACAGGCTTTTCAATGGTGTCACGAGCTGCCATGTGCCGGACACACAGGAGGAAAGAAAACCTTGGAGAAAATTCTACGCACGTATTGGTGGCCTACCATCCGTCCTGATGTCTTTTCATGGGTGCAGCGATGTGACACTTGCTCCCAGGCCAAGAGCGACCATCGTCCAACACAAGGACTTCTGCAGAGCATGCCTACTCCTGTGAGTCCTTGGGAGAGATTTTCTGTGGACTTTGTGGTTGGTCTCCCTAAAGATCGAGGGATGACTGCCATATTGGTAGTCGTGGACTACTTAACAAAACTGGGTCATTTCATCGCGTGCAAAGGGGTCCCAACTGCCAGCCAACTTGCTCATCTATTGCTCCTTCATGTAGTCCGGTTACATGGACTACCAAAAGTAATAGTTTCAGACAGGGGAGCCCAGTTCACCGCTAAGTTTTGGAAAGTATGGTGTAACAGGTTAGGCATAGCGTCTTCCTTGTCCACAAGCTTTCATCCCCAGACAGACGGGCAATCCGAAAGGTTAAATCAAACACTCAAGCAATACTTGAGATGTTTTGTTGATACTACTACTGAGGCATGGATTGACTGGTTATGGACTGCTGAGGTTTCATATAATGATGCTGCACATTCTTCTACTTTCTACACCCCGTTTTTTTTGCACATATGGGTTTCACCCTAGGTTTGCCCCTTTGAGTGTCCCATCTTCCGAAGTTCCAATCCCACATTTACAGGCTAGGTTAGTTCAGTTACGGGAAACTGTACTACAGGCAAGGAAGAATCTTGAAAAGGCTAAACTGAAATACAAAGCACAGGCTGATAAACACCGTAGGTCTTGTCCTCTTTACAACAAGGGAGATTGGGTATGGTTGTCCACTAGAAATATTCGCTTCCGCAAATATAGTGTCTTCAACCCTAGGTTTATTGGCCCTTACCAGGTGATTCGTCACATCAACCCAGTGGCTGTGAAACTGAGCCTTCCAGGACATTTCAGGATTCATCCTGTTTTCCATGTGTCCCTGCTCAAACCCGCGAAGGGTCCTCGGACTAAAGCCCCTGAGCCTGTGCGGGTGCAACAGGATGTTGAGTACGAGGTGAGGGGTATCATGGACGCACGTAGGGTGAGGGGTCAGCTCCAGTATCTGGTGGCATGGAAGGGCTATGGGCCTGAGGAGGACTCTTGGGAACCTGCTGGTGCTGTTCATGCCCCTAGGCTGGTTAAGAAATTCCATCTGTCTCATCCTGGTAAACCTGGAGGCAGTCAGTGAATCTTGTAAAGGGGGGGTGTTCTGTCAGGAATCCCCGGCCGCTGGTAAATCACTGCCTGCAACTTGAACCTGTCTTGAACATGGAAAAACTAAATTTCCCATGTTTCCTAACGCGGCGCGTCAGAATGATGATGCGCGACCAGGAAACGGGATATCCTGGCGTCAGCGGAAGACACCTTGCCGATTATTCCTTCCTGGCGAGCGGTCTGGAGGCTCGTGTGACCAGTTCTTTGTTTTGTGCTTGTTCGGGTGGGCTGAAGAAAGCTCACGCCGGATTGATTTTGGGATCCGCTGGAATACCAGGTGGGGCTTAGGAAGCGCCCATACCGGTTGCTGATCTTTCGGTTTTGGAACCCTGTTATGCACCGCCTTTGTGGATTACTTGGAGGGGCTTAGGAAGCACCCACTTCGCGTCTAGCGAGGTCCCGCTACAGGTTTTCCCCGAGCAAGGGGGGTGGCGGTATTTCTGTACTGTTCTTTGTGCTACTGTTTCCCATTTGTTTCCAACTCGGCTGAGTTCGGAGGTCTGGTCAGATACTGACGTCAAGTATCTGTGTACTCGAAAGGAAAAGTGGGTCCTGCTATTTCCTGCAGAGACGTATCTGCAGGGGAGTGGAATCCTTTTCAGCAACTTTGATTTACTAGGCAAATATTCACGTTTCTGTCATTATTCCTGGATAAATACCCTAATTGACTCCCGTTTGTTGTGGTTGAGAAACTTTTAGGGTGTTTTGAGTACCTGCCGGTACTATCGCTAACTGTACTATCGGAGGGGAATGTTATTTTCTTTACACAGTGACAGGTGATATGCATCCTCATTGGCATTCAGGTTCTCTTCCAGTTCTCAGTGGGAAAAGCCTGGGAATTGAGAAGACGCCTGATCTGTCACTCTTTGTTCCATCTCACCTGTAGTGTTCTTCAGGTTGGTGTCAGACATAACGCTTTTGTAGAGAGTAGTTAGGTATAGAGTGACTCTCCCATTGATTCCCTGCTTAATATTTACAGGTTTCCAGTCCCCGTTGCCCAGCTGTTCCCCTCCGGACTACCTTCATTTTCCCCCCGCTTGATCTCCTTAATAGTCTGAGGTACAAAGAGCCAGACTTGGGATGATCTAGAGGTGGGCCCCTTTTTTGCATCAAACCAATCCTGAGGAGCAACGACGAAAGGCCTGACAGGTAAATCCAGTTGGATCAAAAGGTTCACTGGAAATATTGTCCGAGGTCATAGGATTAAGGTCAGGGTTTGAGGACAGTCAATCAACCCCTTCCATTCCACTCAGGCAATTATAACGATTATAGTCCAAAAAAGGTGTTTCCGGAAGTCGGTAGACTGGGCGTGGAGGATATCCCCTGTATCTGGGTCTCCGTTCGACCCTTGTCCAATTTTCTTGTGGCAAATCATGGTGCATGCTAAAAGGGGGAAAGAAGAAAGAGACTGGGAGAGTCTGTATGGTGGAATCCAGAGATCTATTTGACCCAGCGCAAATGTGTGATACTGTCCCAGGGTCTCGGAAGGTCACCAAAATGCAGTCCCCTATTATTGTTTTTTTCGTCTTCCCCAACCATGGTACCCTTCTCACCATAATAATCTCGTTGTTGAAATGGGCTGGAAGAGGTCTGTTCCAATTTAACCATTTAATGATTTTCCTCTTGAGTGATTGGAAATTCTCGCTTTCGCCCATTTCGAGGAGGGGAGCACCCGCCAAAACCACCGTAAGGCTATTGGCCTCCGGCGGCAAGTCGGGTCTCCGTGGTCTGGGAGCGGGCTTGCCAGAGAATAAGGGAGCAATACTAGCATTGGGTGGAACCCCAGGATTTATACCAGGATTTATACTGTGGAAAACAGGGCGTACTGTCTGTGGAGGTAAGATGTTAGAGTTATTAGATGTGTTTACAACTGGATTGGCCATGAGTGGCTGCAGACGAGGGGCGGCATCGGCACCCAAAGAGGGTCCCATACTGGTGGGAAAATTTTGATTGTTGGGGAAGGTTCCTAATGGTGGATTGGACTCAATGGTTCTACTCTGTTTGCTAGCCGAGGTTTTCAGGCTAGTTAGAGTTGCCTCTATGATGGTAAGCCTGATTTCTACTTTCTTTAAACTCTCGCTAATGGGCAGTAGGAGTGATCTAAATAGAAATTCTATGTTCCCCGGGGAAGTAACAGGGGGTAATGTATTAAGTGGATTGCCCCCATGATCGCTGGTAGAAGCAGCGATAATGGTATTAGTACCCTTAGGGGGAGTAGCTTTGTGGACATTGACTATGGACCTGTCAGACGTAGGTACAGACTTGTGTATTTTCCCAAAGTCGGAATGGGGGATCTTGGTCTTCCCGTGCCCACCCCTCAGCTTCCTTCTGCGCTTGTTTGGAGGTGGGCCATGCACCTCTACCACAACGATTTGCCTTGGCTTATTTGTCCTGTTTTTAGCTGCAGGGGGCGTTTGGGTGACTAGATTGACAGACGTAGTGCTGGCAATTGAGGGTAGGATGCCGTCCATGGTCTGGTCAGGGAATGAGCCGGGGTTAGAAATGCTATCCCGTAATAATAGGGGGACGCCATCTTGGGATAGCGAATCCTGGCTACCAATTAGGGGACCTTCCTCTTGGGAGATAGAATAGGGAATTATGTCACTAGGGGGTCTATTTTTCATATGTTCAATAGAGCGGCGGTGCTCTGCCCTACGCTTCTCCAAGGAGCTATCTTTTTCCCCATCACCCTTCGCCGATTTAAAATAGCTGTCCAGAGTCCCGGTGTTACCTCCCCCCACCTTCACAGGAGTTCCACCTGGGGCTGGTGAAGGCATGACCAGGACCTATATCACAATCCGACTAGGGTCAAAAATAAAACAAAGATACTGCAGATGAAAGAGAGTGGGCCCAGCTCAGCCTCCTTAGGCCCCTGACGGTCCCGCCCTTGTGCCGGGCTTCTCCCGCGCGCTCCCGTGCAGCGGGTTCACGTCCACCTTTAAACGGCTAATAGTGCGACTAGCGGGTGGGCGGGGCCGGCAGGGAGAGCAGCCCAGCTGGTCCAGGGGCACGCAGGGACTCCTGGTCCTCGGAGTCCCTGCTGTTGTTGCTCGCAGCCCTGCCGGTCGTGGAGTTGCTGCCCCCTTTCAGTGGTCCTGTCACCAGTTTCGGGACGCGCTGCGGGACCCGCGGAGCGGGTCCGGCGAGGCGTTGCTTCCCGCTGTTACCGGGTCCAGAGACGGAGGGTGAGCTGAGTTTAAACGTGCGGCGTTTCAATGGGGAAGTCCACAGAATCCCAAGTGCGGCAGGCTTTTAGCACAGTGAGCGGGCGGGCGGGCCGGCAGGGAGAGCAGCCCAGCTGGTCCAGGGGCGCGCAGGGACTCCTGGTCCTCGGAGTCCCTGCTGTTGTTGCTCGCAGCCCTGCCGGTCGTGGAGTTGCTGCCCCCTTTCAGTGGTCCTGTCACCAGTTTCTGGACGCGCTGCAGGACCCGCGGAGCGGGTCCGGCGAGGCGTTGCTTCCCGCTGTTACCGGGTCCAGAGACGGAGGGTGAGCTGAGTTTAAACGTGCGGCGTTTCAATGGGGAAGTCCCATATTTTCTAAACATATCAACTAAGCATATTATTCGCCCAGATCCATTTAAAATTAAGCTTGACTCACAGTGTGATCTTAGGCACATGACCAGGGTGTTACATGTAATCTACCATGTCTGTCTCTGCATGCAATATGTGTGTTTGTGCTCATACTATTTCACTATCTCTAATGGCAAAAAACAGACCACATATATATAAGCAAGACATAACATTCCTTTTTCATTTCAAAGGCACACCCTGTATCGTGATTGCACATCTTAGAGCCTATTTCTGAAGTAAGAGGCCTAAAAGATATGCTGCCTAGGATTCCCTAGTAGTACATATGGTAAAGCCTAAATGACTTTAAAAATATATGTATTTCCATATTTTAAAAGACATCAACTAAACATATTATTCACCCAGATCCATTTAAAATTAGCTTGAATAACAGTGCGATCTTAGGCACATGAGACACATGTCAAGACACACACACAAAGAGAGAAATGACACACATAAAAAGAGAGATTATGCATGTGCAAAGTGACATGAGACACAGACACAGAGTAACATTTAAGCTAAGAGAGACAAACTGTTAGAAGGCACAGGTGACATTATTGAATAATTGGAAAATGTAATTCCTTATTTCACAGAGACACTCAGTGTGATCCTTGACAAAGATTTTAAAGCCAGACATTTTACCAGAAAACATTTTACATAGTAAATCGTTTTTGACACAAAGCACAGCACATGTAATGTAAACCAGGCTTATGTTGTAAACTAGTGTTTATATTGTTTACTTATTGTAATTGCTATATAATATGTTTGTAGTGGTCTATAATATGTTATTTTTTCTTTACCACAGATTATAATCAAACCTATACTTTTAAGAGGAACGTCTCAGAAGATATCAATAAAGGTGTATATGCTGTAATTGGATGTGAAGGCTGTCTGGTGAAACAAAGAAAAGGCCATTTGATTAATCATCGAAAATTGAGTTGTGAATATTCAGACAATAGGGAATTTTACTATTTAGCTCTTTTGCAACTCTTTAAGCCATGGCGTACAGAAGAGGAAATACTTGGAGATTTTCTTACTTATGAAGATTCGTTCAATGCAACCAAGGATACCATAGAATGTCCTGTTTTTTCAAATTATCTGCAAATGTTGAACGAGGAAATACAGCAAGAAGCTACAATTGCAGCTGAGATTGCTAGATCCAGTTCTCAAGACAGTCAGAGTTCTGCTTCATTGAGTCAGGATCCACTAGGAGGACCAATTATACAAAATGAAGCTGCCACCGCCATGGATGAAGTTGAAAGAGCCATGGAACAAGCTCAGGAGGATGTAGTTAACTTAGAAGATTTGGAAAAAGAACTAAACGTTGAGCAGAGACAAATATATGGTGAAGTCACAGAACACATTGAGCATGGTTTATCTCATGAGAAAAAAGAGTGCTCATGTACATCATTTATACCTGTCCGACTGTACGTGAGTGGAGAAGCAGGAACTGGAAAAAGTTTCCTGATTAAAGCAATTGCAACGTATTTGCAGAAAAGAACAGAGTCATCGCTGTCTTGTGTTGTTACCGCTCTAACTGGGTTGGCAGCACACAACATTAAAGGGATTACTTTACATCACATATTGATGCTGCCAGTAGAGCATGATAATACATTACAATACCACAAGCTATCTGGAGAAGCTTGTTGTGATTTATATGTAAAAACCGAAAAGGTAAATAATAATGAGTGGAAGGATTTTGCAACCTATTTGTTGGTAGAAAATTGTTTTGATTTGGGTTCTGATCAACGTATTTGTAAATATTGTTATAATAAATTAAATGAAAACAGAATGCCTGCTCGAGTTGTTCATAATAATCTGGAGTTGGTAGACATTCCTTCTGAATTGATGGATTTAAATACCTATGAGTCTATTCTGATTCAATGTGTGCATCCTTTTCAGGCTATTGTTCGCATGGAGCCTAAGACAGGGAAATTGCCTCCTTCAGATTTACAGAGAGGATTAAAGGGAAGAGTTGTTTATTTGCCTCTAGATTTTAAGAAAAATATTGATACAATTGGTGTAGAAAAAGTAGAGGAGGAACCTCTGGTTATTCTAGTTAATGGTGTTCCGACAAAGAGTAAGAAAATCTGGCAAGAATTAGTGGATGTTAGGATAGTCAAAAAGGCAACGTTGTATCTGGTAAAAAATAATCAGTACTATAAAAATGTGTATGTGGGAGAAGAGGCAAATAAAAACATTGAACATATTGAATACAAGACACCTGGAGAACTGTGCTCTTTGGATCCAGTTAATGTATGCAGGTATTTCAATCATAGGTTTGAAGCTATGATGTCTTTTATTACAAACAAAAATATTCCTCCGCTTGGAGAGGTGTTGGATTTCTTTTGGAGAAAGGAGTATCAAGCAAGAGGTGCTCCTCACATACATATGCTGCTATGGATTAAAGATGCACCAACATTTGGAACAGATTCAGATGAGAAAGTGATGAGTTTCATTGAGCAGTATTGTACATGTGTTGTTCCGAAAAATACAGAAGAAAACAATTTAAGACTTCAAGTTTTACGCTTTCAAACCCATCGTTGTGTAAAATACTGTCGTCGAAAATACAAATCCAAGGACAAGTTCTACACGAAATGTCGTTTTGCATTTCCACGTCCAGTAACATCGAAAGGAAGAGTGAACAATTTTACGTCTTCTCTGCGACATAGTGTGACAAGAAAATCCCCTAAAAATACATACAACCTAAGAAGAAATGAGGAGTCCAAATACATAAATGACTACAACCCAGTCATTTTGTCCATGTGGAATGCTAACATGGATATTCAATATGTTGCTGAAAACTCTATTGCTGTTGCTCGATATGTGACGTCTTACATCACAAAATCAGAAAAGACGGGACTGAAGGAAATGTGGGAGGAAATTTCACATGAAAAGAGTCTAAGCAAGAAATTATACAGTTACAGTCTGAAGATGTTGTCGCATCGAGAAATTGGAGCATATGAATGTTCTGATTGGTTATCATCAGCAAGTCTATATGCCAAATCTAGAACCATCATTTGGGTAAGTCTAGGTCTTGCTGCAACACAAAACCGAGTTTTGAAATCTGTACAAGAAATAGAGTATTTGGCGGAGAAAGAACCAAACAGTACACATATTTTGAAGACAAACATGTTGGATACATACTATCCAAATAGAAGTAGTCATCTTGAGAACGTTTGTCTCTATGAAGTTCTGCAAACCTATACTTTTAAGAGGAACGTCACAGAAGATATCCATAAAGGTGTATATGCTGTAATTGGATGTGAAGGCTGTCTGGTGAAACAAAGAAAAGGCCATTTGATTAATCATCGAAAATTGAGTTGTGAATCTTCAGACAAAAGGGAATTTTACTATTTAGCTCTTTTGCAACTCTTTAAGCGTACAGAAATCTTTTGGCGTACAGAGGAGGAAATACTTCGAGATTTTCTTACTTATGAAGATTCGTTCAATGCAACCAACGATACCATAGAATGTCCTGTTTTTTCAAATTATCTGCAAATGTTGAACGAGGAAATACAGCAAGAAGCTACAATTGCAGCAGAGATTGCTAGAGACAGTTCTCAAGACAGTCAGAGTTCTGCTTCATTGAGTCAGGATCCACTAGGAGGACCAATTATACAAAATGAAGCTGCCACCGCCATGGATGAAGTTGAAAGAGCCATGGAACAAGCTCAGGAGGATGTAGTTAACTTAGAAGATTTGGAAAAAGAACTAAACGTTGAGCAGAGACAAATATATGACGAAGTCACAGAACACATTGAGAATGGTTTATCTCATGAGAAAAAAGAGTGCTCATGTACATCATTTATACCTGTCCGACTGTGCGTGAGTGGAGAAGCAGGAACTCGAAAAAGTTTCCTGATTAAAGCAATTGCAACGTGTCTGCAGAAAAGAACGGAGTCATCGCTGTCATGTGTTGTTACCGCTCCAACTGGGTTGGCAGCACACAACATTAAAGGGATTACTTTACATCACATATTGATGCTGCCAGTAGAGCATGATAATACATTACAATACCACAAGCTATCTGGAGAAGCTTGTTGTGAAGTTTCAAGAGTCCTAAAGAAAATGAAACTTCTTATCATTGATGAAGTAAGCATGGTATCAAATGTAAGGCTTGCTTTTGTGCATTTAAGAATGCAAGACATTCTTAAAACAGAGTATGATGTATTATTTGGAGGCAAACACATCATTGTTTTTGGAGATCTACTGCAGCTAACTCCAGTGAAAGGACAGCCAGTGTTTAAAATGCTTACGCATGAAGATACCAGGAAGTGCTTAGGAAGCATTGGAAATGTTAACATATGGTTACATTTCAAATATGCAGAACTGATTCAAAATATGCGACAGGCAAAGGATGAAGATTATAAAAATATTCTACAAGATGTAAGAATTGGAAAACTAACTGAGCATGGCAAAGAAACTTTATATGGACGATTAATTTCAAATTTGTTTCCAAATGAAAATATTCTCCCAGAGAATATTTTTATGAAAATTCCTGAAAACAAATCTGTCATATGCTTGATGCCAACTCTGCAAGAATGTTCAATCTTCAACAACAAAATGTTAAAGTTGGAAAATCAAGAGATTGTGAAACCGGAAGCTATTGATAAAATAGAACATGAAGGAGCAACTATTATTTTGTCAGAAAAGTTGAAATCAATATTAGATTCTTTAGAGAAGACAATATCTAAAACTGCTGGTTTGGAAAAGACTCTGTATGCATCTTTAAATTGTCATATAATTTTACGATGTAATTTACATGTGGAAAGAGGTTTAGTAAATGGAGCAATGGGTCATGTTGTGGGTTTTGTGAATTACCCAAATAGAGATGACATTGAATTTTTGAAAATTAAATTTGATGGTATTGAAGAAGTACAACAAATCAGTCGTTGTTCTGCCCGATTTTTGCTTGTGAAAGATTTATATGTCCGCAGAAAACTGTTTTCTGTTTCTTTGGCATATGCAGTGACTATTCATAAATCTCAAGTTTTAAGTGTAGATAGTGCTTTGGTGAATATTGGAAATTCTGTGTTCAAGGAGGGTATGGCATATGTTACTTTATCTCGAGTCAGAACCTTATCTGGATTGTAGTTGATTGATTTTGATGAGACAAAGATTAGTGCAGATTTAAATTGTGTAAAATAATATAATAGGTTAAGAAGAGAGTATGCTCCAAATTTAACTCAATATCCTCTATTTGAAAAGCGTGTGATAGGCCGAAAAAGAAGAAATGAGAAAAATTGTAGTGAAGTTGTAGCAAAAAGAAAAAAAGTAGATGAACCAGTAATTGTAAGCAGAAAGGAAAAGGATTCAGTTAAAGATGTTGTTGGATTTCAGTTTGAAAACAGTTCTGGTGTCAACTGCTATGCTAATGTAGTGGTTAATGTTGTTTTTTTTCTCCAAACTTTACCAGAACAGATTGCTGAAAATCGAGATCAAAGATTTTGTTGTTTGTTGAATTCTGTGTTTGAGAAATGTAGCAGTGATAGAACAAAAATACAAAGTGTTTCTGAAATTCGAAATGTTTTAGACATATGTTCTGGTCTAAATCAATTTTCACAGAATATTCAGCAAGATTGTCAGGAATTTCTAATGTATATGCTTGTTGTATTGCAAGATGAAGGTGTAGATGTAGAAAATCTTTTTGGCCTTTCTTATAAATGGCAACATGACTGCGACAATTGCTCCTTTTCAAGTAGTACTACAATAGACACTGAAAGATTTATATATTTGACTTTACCAGACTGCAAATCAGTGTCTTTTAATAATCTAGTTAGAGAAGCAAATCAAAACATGGTCTGTACTCGATGTAAATCTGCATTGCTATCAACATTATTTATACATAATATGGACAGTAGGTAATTTTAATGTTCCAACGATGTAGACCTGATGGAACTAAATTGACAACTTTAATTAAAAATGTTGTGGCTTCTCAATTATCAATTTCAGGAAGAACCTTTGCAACTGCAGCAATTATTTACCATGATGGTCCTTCAACAACATCAGGACATTACACAGCTTATTTAAAATGTCAAAAAGGCTGGAGTAACTGTTATGATACTCAATTGACTTTCAAACAACGTTTGCTTTCTGACTTACAAAATTCTTACCTAGTGTTCTTACAACCGAAATTTTAGGGAAGGTAATTGGCCTATGAAGATTGGAGCAGTTAATAAAATGTAGTTTGTTGTTCAAAATTACTTTCCGAGTGAGAGTGATGAAGATAATAAAAAACATGTAGTTGTCATAGAGGTAGTATAAGTGTATCACGTAGTGTGTGATGTGAGTATTGTAGGAAATATTAAGGAAAAGTAAGCGAGGAGTTGAAAATAAAACTATTGTTTCATAATGTAAGATGTTGGAGCTTTTCTTTCAGAAACTCGGGTAAATGGGAGATTAAGAATACGCTTGAGTAATTTCCAAAGAAAAGGACTTTTCATTTTCTTTTTCGCCCTTCTGGAAAAGTACGTGGATCAAAAGTGACTTAAGATAAGTTGTTTCTAAATTTTACATTATTTATTGAAACGTTGTATGTTTTTTTTTAAACACAATCATTTTGATTGTGTTTTTTTTTTGCCTGCTGTCATATGATGAGTAGTATTGAAGTCACTGTTTTAAGTGAAATTCAATATATTTTGAGAACAGCAAAAATAAACCATATAACATGTTGTACAAATTATTTTGTATTTTGTATTATCAAATATATATTCTTCTCCCCTTGTCTTATGCTCACTCAACTTTTTACATCCTTTATACCTCCTCTTAACTCACCCTCACTGGCCTTCTCCCACTCTCCCTCACCTCCCTTTCCTTATTCCACGTCCCTCACTTATCCTCATTCTTCATTTCTTCACTGCCCTTTCCCTCTCTCCCATCCACTACTTTCCAGCTCTCAGTCACTCTACTTCACTCCCCCTCCCCTTCTTTCCATTCTTTGCTCCCTGAATAATTCCCGTTCTCTCACTAACCTTACTCCACTTCACTCACTCCTTCTTTCACTCCCTCTGTCCTCTCACATCCTCACTCCCCTTCCCTCACTCCCTCTCTCTTAGCCTCACTCTCTTGGTCCCCTCACTCTCTCACGCCTCTTCCATGACGCTCACTTACCTTTCTTTGCTCCCTTACTCAGTTCTTTTCTCTCACTCTTTCCTTCACTACCTCTATGTCCTCACTCCCTGAGTCCCCTTGTCTTATAATCACTCGCCTTTATCCACCCTCTATCACTCCTCTTTCCTCAACCTCACTGCCCTTCTTTCAGTCTACTTCACGCCCGTTCCCTTACTCCACTTCCCTCAGTTATTTTCATTCCTCATGTTTATTGCCCTTTCCCTAACTCCCCTCCCACACTCAACTTCTTTCAGTCTCCCTTCTTCACTTCCCTTCCCCTCTCTTTCTTTCCTTTGCTCCCTCACTCATTCTTCTTCCTTTACTCACCTTACTCAAATTCTCTCACTCCTAAAGTCACTCCCTCTGTCCTCTCACTTGCTCAGTCCCCTTCCCTCAGTACCTCTCTTTTAGCCTTACTTTCTCCGTCCCTTGAGTCTCTCACTTCTCTTTTGTCTCGCTCACTCCCTATAACTCACCCATACTCTCTCACTTACCTTTCTTTGCTCTCTCACTCAGTCTCTTTCTGTCTCTCTTTCTTTCACTACCTCTATGTCCTCACTCCTTCACTCCCCTTGTCTCATGCTCACTTGCCTTTATCCTCCCTCTATCTTCCCTCTTTAATCAACCTCACTGCTCTTCACTCACCCTCCCTCACCCTTGTTCCCTTACTCCGGTTCCCTCAGTTATCCTCATTCATCATCCTTAACTCCTCTTCCTCTTTCTCTCCTCAAGCACACAGCTTTTCCCAGTCCCTTTGCTTCACTTCTCTTCCCCTTCGTTCCTTCCTTTGCTCCCTCAGTCATTCCCCTTCCCTCACTCACCTAACTCCCCTTTATTCACTCTTTTTCTCACTCCCTCTATTCTCTCATATTCTCACTTGTCTTCCCTCACTCCCTCTCTGTTACCCTCATTCCCATTGTCCCCTCACTGTCTTACGACCCTACATTCACCCTCACTCACGTTCCATCCCTCAATGTCATTAATCCACCATCAATCACTCCTGCTTCCCTGTCACTCACTTCCCTTTCTTTACTCCCCTTTCTTTCTTTAGTTTTCCTAATGCACATTCCTTTAGTATCTTACTCACTTTCACTTCATTTGTATCTGTTTCTCTTGTTCTCTGTCACTGAATGTATCCATGACATTTTCCTCTTAGTAATTTGCTCTCCCTCTATTTCTTTTTCACTCTCTCTAACTTTCACCATTCCTTTGTTTTCCTTTCTGAGTCCTTCACTCCTACTTTATCTCTTACTACCCTTTTATGACTTTTAATCTCCTGCTTTCTCTCTTGTATTGTAAAATATATATTATTAATATTATAACTTACTTTTTTTCTCTTCCACAGATATTATATTTACAGAAAATATGTAATTAAGTTTACATTACTTATAAGGTAAGTTTGACGTACAAAATTTAGTTTTTTAACACTCTTTCCCTTAACCTCACTACTCTTCCCTCACCCACCCACACCCCCGTTCCCTTATTGCGCTTTCCTCACTTATTCTCAATCCCCATGTTTACTCCCCTTTTCCTCCCTCCCCTCCCACACTCACTTTCTTTCAGACCTTCTCCTTCATTTCTCTTCCTTTCTCTTCCCTTCCTTTGCTCCTTCACTCTTTTCCCTTCCCTTACTCTCCTTACTCCACTTCACTAACTCCTTCTCTTACTCCCTCTTTCCTCTTACTTCTACACTCCCCTTCCCTCATTCTCTCTCTGTTAGCATCATTCTCTCTGTCCTCTTAGTTTCTCACTCCTCTTCTGTCACGCTTACTCCCTATACCTCAGCCACACTCACACACTCACTTTCTTTCACCTCTCCTGTTTCACTTCCCTTCCTCTCTCTTCCCTACCTTCGCTCCTTCACTCTTTTCCCTTCTGTTACTCTCCTTACTCCACTTCACTAACTCCTTCTCTTACTCCCTTTGTCCTCTTACTTCTACACTCCCCATACCTCATTCTCTCTCTGTTAGCCTCATTCTCTCCGTCCTCTTAGTCTCTCACTCCTCTTCTATCACGCTCACTCCCTATAACTCAGCCACACTCCCTCACTCAGTTTCTTTCAGATCTCCTGTTTTACTTCCCTTCCTGTCTCTTCCCTTTCTTCGCTCCTTCACTCTTTTCCCTTCTGTTACTCTCCTTACTCCACTTCAGTAACTCTTTCTCTCATTCCATCTGTCCTCTTACTTACTCACTCCCCTTCCCTCACTCTCTCTCTGTTACCCCCATTCTCTCCGTCCTCTTAGTCTCTCACTCCTCTTCTGTTACGCTCACTCCCTATAACTCAGCCACACTCCCTCACTTATCTTTCTTTGCTCCCTCACTCAGTCCTCTTCTCTCACTCTTTCCTTCACTTCCTCTGTCTCCTCACTCCCTCACTCCCCTTGTCTCACGCTCACTTGCCTTTATCCACTCTCTATCACCACTCTTTCCTCAACCTCACTGCTCTTCTGTTACCCTTCCTCACCCCGTTCCCTTACTCCGTTTTCTTCACTTATCCTCATTCCCCTTGTTCACTCCCCTTCCCCTCACTCACCTGCCACACTCACCATCTTTCAATCCCCCTACTTCACTTCCCTTCCCCTCTCGTCCCTTTCTTGGCTCCCTCACTCATTTTCCTTTCCTCTCTCACTGCACCCCACTTCACTCACTCCTTTTGAATTTGTAAAGAATACAGCTCTTTTTGGAGAATTGGAGGTAGTTCTAAAAAGAACTGTTTTTTTTCTTATTTTCTAGTTTTTTGTTTTTTTTTACTTTTTCTGAACGTTTATTAAAAAAAATTGGTATTTTTTTCAGAACAAAAACAAAAATAGGGAATGCCAAACTGCTCAACAGGAGCAAAAAAAAGGGGAAAAATTAGGGCTGAGGAGGGCAGCGATGGTCTTCTCTTTTGCGTACAATTAGCATGATACTCTGTTCTCCGTAGCAAAGCAGTTCATCACACTGCTTACACTTAATTGTGATGTCCGTAAAAACAGGTTAAATATTGGGAATTAACTCCACTGGTCTTCCTCTCACGGATGTTGTTGGTCCTCTGGTGGAAGTTGAGGCACCATCTCTAGGTGGATTACGTGCCAGGTCCCTGACACTCTCCCGGGCATAGTTCTAGGGATGCCTCCTTTGCACATGCCTAATCATTGTTGAATTTCCAAAACTATATTTTCTTCTAGGGTCACCCCGTGAAAGAACAGTTTGGCAAATTTTGCACTCCACCTTTGGAGCATTAGCCTTTTTCTCTCCTGGTGGAATAGTAAAACATTTCCAGATAAAGTGCTCCTTCACCTTTGGCTGAGGAGGGTCCTCTTGAAGAAACTCTTCAGAGTCCTCACTGCTGCTTGGTGGTCTTGCAGCCATTCTTTCCACTGAATTGAAGAGCAGAAGAGAATAGGTCTTGCTCTCTCAAAAGTGAAAGAGGTAGTGCAGGAAATGGGTGGGGTTTTAATTAGTTGTAAAAAAAACTGTTAACAACCAATGAAAAGTGTTATTTTAAGGTCACATTATTTGACGCGCTTACGCTGCGCGCACTGGAGCGCTTCCAGGGGCGCTTACACGGCACGAACGTAGGCGCTTCCGGGGTCACTTACGGGCGCGCCTAAATGACGTTTTGCTAGCTTTTTGGAAATACGTTTAAACTTAAAATACGGGTATTTAACATCAAAAATACTACTTTTATAAGTATGCCACTAAATGTATGTAGAATGGAGAAGTGTGGCTCACTGGTTAGAGGAGGCAGACCCTGATGCAGAGTTCAGACCCGGGACCAGGGTTCAATTGCTGACGCGGCAGGGTCTTGAACCCAAATGTCCACGGACTCGATAATTCTCGCATCGGTGCCTACTCGAATCATGGGTTCACACTCTGCAGCTCTGGGCAATAGCTTGCTTAATCTCCACTACGGCCCCCCCGCGGCGGGATGCCTGGTCTTCACCTTGGGGATGCCCAGTAGGGGTAATCTCGCAGGGAAAGCCAGGACGGGTTCCCAAAGCAAGCGCTAAGAGACCTGTCGGTGATTTGGCGCTAGATAAATCGAAATTAATATAACATACCATAACAATGTCTTGCATTATTTTTTACTTTAAATACAAACTTTTTTTTCCGCACGCGGGAATAGCGCTCTCACTGCGCTCTCGGGTGAGCTTACCGGTGCGCGCACCCTGAGCGATCCGAGACATAATGATAAAAAAATATATATATATATATATATAATTCTTCGGTCTTTTCCAACATGTCAGTTGTCTGCCCTGTACCATATTTTCTCTTTGCTTGTACATGTACCACAATGATTTTTTTTCACGATATTAAATATAAAGTTCATTATTATTTTCAGAGTTACATTTTGGAATAATCATAGCTAAATGAATTTACAAGAAAACAACAGAAAGGTACAATCCTGTCCTAAATGAGTAATGATTTTTTAGGTGCGCCCATCACTGTAGTAAGCTTTAGTGGATTGGGAACTGTTCATTGGCTGAGGACTAGCTCCTGGAAACCATCAATGTTCTATGGCAATTAGAGTGAGCAAGAACTTTATATCCCACACAAATTGCAGCATCACCAAAGAACTACGAAAAAAGCGTAATATGAAAATGATTTATGGTGAGTTGTCTGGAGTCCAAACTCCACCGCAAGTTGGCCAGATACAGTATAAAACTGGAATATCATGTTAAGGCTGCACCCTTGCAAAGGAAACTCTGATTAGAGCAGGGGACGAAAGAGCAGGCTAAGGTATCTTATGACATGCCCAGGAAATTGACTCTCTATGCTCCATTTGATTGAGAGTGTAGCTGTTTACAGAACAAGTCTGCACTTGTATATTCTAATCACGTACAAATTGCATAATGGGACTGTGACAGAGGAAGACTAATTTGCGCCAAGTTCAGCACAGCTGCTAATGCATGATCCTTATGTGAACTGAAGCCTTTCCTGGTATAAATAGTATGTAGACATGTTACTGCATTTACTCTGCTTCTATTGACAAAACAGAATGATAACTATTCTCTTCAAAGTGCTGTGTATTGGGCATTGCTTCTTTCAAATATGGTCCACTCTGACCCTACATTCCGTCCCCTTTCCTTTCGCTACATCACTGCAACGAACTTACGCTGTTTTTACACAATAAAGTTGTGTCTATCCACTGTGAGCTTGAGTTAGACTCCTCTCCTCAAGACAACTTCATCTTTCCCAACAATCATCTCTCTGATCTGGTCAATACTGTTCCACTTGACCTCTCATCTGTTGAGTCCTGTCAAGTTAAGGCCTGGCTCCCACTTGACTTAATCTCTCTGAAAAACTGTCTGGGACACATCCAGTTGCCCCCCCTCTTGACCGTCTCCCTCCATCTAAGCTCAAAATTTTGGATGAGTCTACCCTTGTGATGATCCTTAATCTCCTTAACTCCTCTTTTTAAATCTTGGGCAACTGCCCCTTAACTGGAAGCATGCTCTTGTGCTCCCTTTGCTGAAAAAGAATGGCTTGGATCCCCTCTGCTGGTCTAAATACAGGCCCATATCTCTTCTTTCCACCTTTTCCAAAGTATTGGAAAAACATATTAATTCTCAATTCTGTGACAGGCATAAGCTGTTTCCTCTATCACAGTCGGGTTTTCGTCCTGGTCATAGTACTGAATCGGCTCTGCTTGGGGTCAAGGAGGACCTTAGGCAGCAGCCTAACTGTGGTGGTATGGTAGCGCTCATCTTATTGGATTTGAGCGCTGCCTTCGACACAGTCTCTCATTCCATTCTGGTGGATCGCCTTGAAACCTCAGGAATTGTAGGTGTGGCCTTGCAGTGGCTGAACTATTTTCTACAAGATCACTCCTTTCAAGTTTTCTCTCACCTCCAAATCGAAATCTGTAGTCTTTACATCTGGAGTACTGCAGGGCTCGATGCTGAGTCCTCTGCTTTTTAATTTTTATGTTTGCCCCTTGGCAGACATTGCGGGAAAATCTGGGTTGACCATCTTTTCGTACGCAAACAATATGCAGATTATATTTTCTGTCACCTGCTCAACATCAGGATCCTGCATTACTTCAGCTTGATCTGCAGAACATTTCCTTATGGATGTCCAGAATTGATTTAAGCCAAAACAGTTTTAAGACTGGGGTCCTCATCCTGGGGAACAATCCCGAGCTCTGGGGAGCCAGCCATTGTCCTGCCTCTTTAGGAATTTACTGCCTTGATGGAGTAAGGACTCGTGAAAAAGAAACTTGCTTGAAAACAATCTTCGCATGTAACCACTAACCCCATATTAAACCTGTATTGTGGAAATAATATGCACTACACAAGATTTATGAGAAAAGATGAAGCTTGCATATGTGTTTTACTAATAAGTAACTCCAGTGTAATTCTGAAATGGGCGCTAACCGCAAATCTTTAGTGCGCATGCGTCTGCTGCATCTACGTAGTATGACTTATCATTTGCTTGGAAAGAACTTCTGCACTTGCGCAGTAGTTAACAAAATGGCCGCTTGAACTCAAATGCTTGCCATCTGCTTGCTGAAAAACTAAACCCAGCTATTTACTAATGCTAATGCGAGGAGAGTAATTATAAGTAAATGAGATTAGAGTAGAGATAGGTGGTATACAGGGAAACCATTTATTTTTTATTTTAACTTTTGTCTTTTTGACTCTTTTAATCATGCTTATTATGGGCCTAGAAACGTGAACCATAGTCTATTCCCTCTCATTCTACCGCACATGCAAAATGAAATTAAATTGGAAGACGCGATGTCAACTTGAACGTCGTCCAAGGTTGCAAAAGTATACTTTCCTGAGAACCGGAACGACAGTCGACTGAAATGGATGGGAACCTGCAGACTTTTTATAATTTGTGACAATTACATTGTGAATGCGGGTGGGAAATAAAGTTTGAATAAAGAATTAAGTTTGCCCAGAGATTGGCGCACTGGAATATTGGATTCCCTGAACTCAGTCACACATGCCTGGCATCATATTTTGGATGCGCAGGCTGGCAACATATTACACTCACCTTTGGCTCGATTAGACTGGTGGCAGTGACTCTCGCCGTGCACTGATAGAGGGGTCCTGAATGCCCTTGGGGAGCTCGAACTGCACACTATAGGGGACCTCTTTACGGATGGCACTGCTCGCCCATGGGATGATATAGCGGAGGGCTTGGAGGCAAGTCCACCTTTAGCTCAATTCCAATTTTACAGACTCAGAAATGCGCTGAGGGAACTCTTGGGGGATGATATGGAAGAGCCGCCAGAGGTATTGGCACTCACAATGATTATTAAGGCGAAGTCGCCCGCGAAGTTGTTCTCCAATATATATCAGGCGATGATATCCGCGAGAGAAGGGGCGTATACCAAACCGTGACTAGCGTGGCAGAGGGACCTACAGACAGAGCTGACGGACGAGAAATGGCTCTACTGCTGCACAAGCACCAAACGTATCTCGCTGAATGGTAGACACCGACTAGTCCATTTCAACTTCCTTAATAGGGTTTATTACACCCCGGAGCGACTTCCTCGCTATGGACTGCGGGAGGACTCATGGTGTGAAAGATGTGGTGAATTAGTAGCAGATTTCTTTCACTTGGCATGGGCGTGCCCGGGGGTTGCTAGCTTCTGGGAGAAGGTCTTCAAAGAGATAAACCGGGTCACGTATATGGCGCTGTCACCTGACCCTCTAGTAGCACTACTGGGGTACTCCAAACCGCTTCGTAAGATGAGTAGACGACTAATTGACATGACCCTGCTACTGGCGAAGAGGGCCATTGTACAGCGATGGCTATGTGGCCCGACCCCTACGGTAGAGCAGTGGTCTAGAGATATGCTCTACTGTTGCACCCAAACGGAACATTACAGCAAGCTGCTGCCACCTAGCAACAGACCCAAAAACTTTTCGTCCCTCTTTGTGTCCAAGAGACAGGTCAGACATCCCCTGACAGAGCTGACCCTTCGCCCCTAGACGCAGTGGCCCCGAGTCCCCCTTGCACTGGACAGTAGGAGAGGCCTAAAATGGCTAGACTACGCTTGACGAGCTGGTGAGGGTTCTTACAATTTGTTGCATGGATCAATAGAGGTAATCAGTAATCAGACCTGCGGAGGGCGCCATTTATATGTCTGCTGTGAGGAGGGCTAACGCTTCTACGATCCTTATACTCTTTCCCTTGAACTGCCTAAATGTGTGATAATTGTAATAATGATTGTAATTGATGATGTCGGAACATGTCAAGGTTTGTAACATGCTGCTCTGCCTTGCATTCTTTTTGTTTGCTGGAAAACTTAATAAAAAGATTTTTTTTAAAAAGAGTAAAGAATTAAGGGGATGGGTTTATTAACCCCTTCACTGCGGCAGGTATTCCGCCGCAGTGCTAAGGGGGCGGGGCGGCCGCGCGGCGGGCGCATGCTGGTGACGGAACTGCTCTGTCACCAGCCGCAGTTGCGCTGTGCTCATGACGGAGCGGTTCCGTCACGGCCCCGCCCGCTCAATGGAACGCTTAGCGCAGGCGCGGAATCCGCGCCGCGCAGGCGTGCCGAGCGGGCCGTGACAGAACCGCTCCGTCATCAGCACAGCGCGACCGCAGCTGATGACGGAGTGGTTCCGTTACCAGCAGGGGAGGGGTTAACAAAGGGCTAACTGAAAAGAGTAATATGCAAGCATGGTGTGATGATCACCTCCCCTTGCCTGTCCAATCAGAGTTAGCATTTTCATAAGTTTGAAACATTAATGGGTGGCACTAGCATACAGAAAGGTATAATTGAGTTAGTTTAGTTAGCTAGTTAGAAGTTCCAGACGGAGATGCTGAAGCATGAAACCGGGATGCTGTCAGGGTGTGGAGTGATATTGAAGAAGAATCGAATTGCTGAACCAATTATCTTAAGCAAATACATTTTAGAAGATCGCTGAAGAATCTAAGAGAGTGTCAGAGAGGGGTGCTACGTAAGCGTCGGTGATAGAGAAGTTGTTTGTCCTGTACTGATTCCTGTCTTAATTCCGTCCTGAAGCCTTTGTTCGCCAGATCTTTCCTGGGGGACCCTTACCAATTCCTAGGCCTGGGAGTCGGTTTTCACACCATTCTAGGTAATTATAATTATATCTGTGTATGCGTTTATGTGATTTTCACTCTATTCTCTCCTTTCCATGCAGTGTCATTGCAAAGTATAAATAAATGCAATTTGATTGAATATTTGAATTTTCCTTCCTATGAGAAATGGAGTTTGTTCTGAACTGTGTAAGTGGTTCACATTAATTATTTGAGATAAAACTTTAAATTCATCCCGACTCATTTCCATTGTGTACGTATATTGAAACCTTATGTAATTTCACCATCAACTAGTTCAACAAATGGTCCATTGACCAGAGGAAAGAACTTTGTGATCAGTGAAAAGATTAGTTAGGGACTCGAGATAACTAATCAAGAGAATTGCAAAACATGACCCCAGCGGTTATTGTCAGTGTGTTGTGATTGAATTTATGGGCCCAGGTGAGTATGTGGTGTTAGATTACCTGTTGCTGGTAAGCCGCTGGATCAGGCTCTAGTCCCTAAGGTTAAGAACTTGGGTTTTACCATCAACAGTAAGTTTTCTCTCGTAGTCCAAGTGTCAAAAGTCACCTTTGCTTGCTTTGCGGTCCTCAAGTGGCTAAAGAAAATTCTTTGGCTAATCCCACAGGCTGCCCAGAGAGCTCTCTAGCAGGCCTTGGTGATCTCCTGACTTGATTATGGTAATATACTGTATTTGGGTGTGGACAAAGCCTCCTTCCGACTTATCCAGCTCATACAAAATACGGTAGCCCGCTTGCTTTTTTTGGTTGCCTCTGCACGCTTATGTTTACCCTCTGCTTCATCAACTCCACTGGGTCAAGGTTAGCAAATGCATTGAGTTCAAGGCCCTTTGCAACATGGTTCGAGTTCAGCATGGCTTGGCCCCCTTGTACAGACAAAACCTTGTCAAGCCTTATCAACCCTCTCGCAAACTGAGGTTCGGCCAGCCTCTCTCTCTTCTCAATTCCCAGAGTGCGGTGGACCCGTATAGGTGGCCGCTTGTTCTCCTTCCTGGGACCTAAATTGTGGAATTCCCTTCCGTTGGAATTCAGGACCTGTCTGTCTCTCCTTGCCTTCCTTTTTAGTCAGGCCAAATTCCAACCTACCTCAAAGCTCGCTAGTCCTTTTTTCAGCACCGGGAAACCCTGTTGGGTAGCTGTGCGCTTTATAAATCTTTTAAATAAATAAAGTATATTAATAATATATATAATATGTAATAAGTGTCTTCCTCTTGCTCCGAGTCCTCTCCACACCAAAAAAAAACACAAACAGATAGAAGGAGAAATAGAAAGACGGAAAACCCATCATCAGGGGAGAAAGCATGAACCTGCGCAAGTGAGAAAAATGATAATAGAGTGTCTGAAACTGGGTTTAAGAGGCCTGCAGTGGATTCAGGATGACGCAATCTTGAAATTCAGTGCAGCTACATTTAATAGCGCTGGTTGCTGACTTCTGAGCAAGGCTTTGGGCACCAGCACTTATTATTTTTCAAATTAACTACTGCCTTTAGAGACAGAGAGACTTTCACATATCAGCTGAATGAAAGGCAATTCACATACCTCTCATCAAATGTTGCTTACAACCTAAAACGTTATATATTACAGTTTACTGAGCAAAGTTCTCTTCTGATTTTTTATTAGTGGTGTGCAATATTTATAATTTGCCAGCTCAGGCTTGCATGGTTCCTGATTGTTGGTCTTCAAGAAGTCCGCTGCATTCCTTAACCCTATACCCAAGCATAGTTTTCCCATCAGTAAATAATGCTTTGGATTTAAGAATAAAGATGTTTTTTTTATTTAAAAGACCTTTGTGACTTTTGTGTATTTTTTCCATTTTTTTTATGAAATAAAAATAAAGGTGGGCTTCAAGAAAGAAACTTTGCAATTTTGGACACTTTTAGGGTGTCATTACAACTCCACTGAGTTACCCCTACTGGGGACAATGGTATTTTGTGGAAACAATATCTTCAAGTACCTTCAGAAATTAGGGAATACTAGGTAATCAGGAATACAACAGCCAATTCCAGACATTTCAGCTGTATGTAGCAGCTGAAGAGTCCCGATGAAACATCCCAGATCTGCAGATTTACTGCGGATCTTGTAACCCTTAAAATGGCAATACCTCACATTACCTGTCCCATCAGTGTTAGCCAAATAATAAGGCCATTGTTTGTTATCTGACAAATCTTGGGTTGAAGACTGGCTATTTATTGTCCACTAATATGTATCTATGTAGGTATCTATGGATAGGTAGGTATTTCTATAGTGTGAACCTAGATGGGAAGCAAGAGAGTGCTGAACATGGCTGAGAGAACTAGATGCAATAGATTCCCATAAGTAGGTAACACGAAGAACTATTATATGAGATTAGTAGGGAGACATGCTCTCTTGAACCATGTTTTGGGTGTGGCATGAAGCCTGTTTCTGGCTTTTATTGTGTGTATTCAAGGCTGTTCGAGGTGGATTTGTATTGAGACAAGGAAGTGATAATAAGGTAATGCTTTGATTACTTACTGGTAATCCCATTACTCTGAGATTACTTTCTCAAGCCAGTCCTTAAAATGCTCTCACTGGCTCTGCTGTATACCCAACTTCAATCACAATTTACACAGCTTTGGTAGTGTCACCCCAGATGGTTTCTTCCTAAAGGTGATTGTTGATAGACTCACTCGTAGGGGAGTAAGGGGGGGTCTTTTAGGTAGACGGAGGGGTGCCTTTTTCCAGGATGTGTACACACCTCAAATATGTCTTGATGCAAGGTAGCAGAATCGGAAAAGTGGGATTACCAGTAAGTAGCATTACCTTTATGTGATAACTGCTAAGGGACAGATTTACAAGAAGGTGCCGCAGCATGGCACCGCAAGCCCTTTGGCTCCACCACGCAGCACTTTCAGAGCACAGGAATGTAACATATTTACAATGACATGTCGCATTCCTGTGCTCCCGCCTGCGCAAAAACAACTGCCATGTGCGGGGGTAGGCACCCTTGCACCATGGTGGAAGGATGCCTGTGTCATGGGGAGATTGTTTTGTGCAGGAAGGGGCACCTTCCTGCACAAAAAGGATGTAGCACGCATTGAAAGAGGAAATAAACGAGTATAAATGAAAACATTTCTCCTCGTTGCGCCTCGCTATGCTACCCTTAGGGTGGCATAGCATACTGACTCATTTACAGGTTTAAAAATCCTCGTAAATCTGGAAATGTGTCTGGTTCCATGGGTGTTACGTGAGAACAACCACAGCAACACCCATGGAACGCCCCTTTCATGCAAGTCCTGCGTGTAAGGGGGCCGTATTTACAAGGACAGGGAAAGCCACGCAGGGTGGCTTTTCCTGTCCTTGTAAATATGGGGCATAGAAATGCACTGCCAGTGCGTCAGAAAAAGTGATGTACTGGCAGCGCAAGTGGCTTGTTATTCTGCCCCTAAATGTTTAGAAATGCTTTTGTCTATGTGACTGTATAACTTTTTTGGTTCACAAGGTCAGTGTAGTCTTCATTCAATTGGAGCTACAATGCTATATTATGCCTAAAATTATCGGAAGCCATGTACAGCAATGTTTGTATAAACTCAGAGGAAAGAGTGCAGCTATTAATTAAATGTGAATTGTTCCAGGCATCAATTATAAAGAAGTCATTCATTAAACACTTCCTGCTATTAGTGCTAATAGGAAATGCACTTCTTTGTGTGTGTAAAACCAAAGCACTATGTATTTCAAATGTATATGTATTGATTTATTATTGCAGAGAACCGGTTTGCTATTGATAAGAATTATACGATAGCTGTGCAATTAAGACAGAAGGACATTCACCCCAAATTTTTGGACTACTTATTCAGTGTAATTTTATGTGAACCAGCGCATAAAAGAATTTGTGTTCAAGCACAAAAGAAAAACATACGGCGTAGCATATGGACACAAAGTATTAGTTTACTGCTTTCTTTCTGAGTGTGACAAACAACGTATGTTTTGAAAATCTTGTTACTGAGACCAACAGAATTGTTCTCATTTAGGTTTTAATTACTTTCTCGCTATCACAAAATTTAGGATCTTGGAAGGAAATTGTTCTGTTCAATAAATTGTCTGTCACAAGAGCCTCAGCCACAACAAATATAGTGACCTAGAAGAATGATGCACTGCGTGGTTCGAGGGTGAGTCTCTACATTTGTATCTGTCAAAGCAATAAAAGCCTCAGTGAATATAATGATTTGGTGGACGTGTGACTGCTGACAGTATTCTGCTTTTACTTGTCATAACAAAGGAGTCCGCACTGAACAGTGACTTGTGTAACATTTACTGTCATGTTTGCTTTGGAAGGAGTTAGAGCATTAAGGAATTATTGAGCGTAGAATGGAGAACTACATTATCTGTAGGTTAATTAACTATTTAGCTAGCCCAGAATGTATTGTTAAAGTTTCTGCATCTTTATTTGCTTTTTAATAACAAGTTAATAAGTAGAAAAGCAAAGCAGAATGCAGCATAGATTGTCAAGATGCAAATTTTTACAGAACAATGAAGAACACACTCGGCTATTCAACTATATGTTTCCCACTGTAAATGGTAAACGTGGAAACATCCATTAAGGATCGCATTAATACACTTTTCTGTGCACTTAAGTTCAACTTAGATGCACAAGATGTCCCTCACGAGCAGAAATGCTGTGATACTCATTTGCAAACTTGTGATCTGATAACTTTTGCTCAAAAGTGCAACTTAGTACCCAAAACCCACTTTTTTTAAATATTCACATTTCCGGCAGGCCATCTCCCCTAGCCTGGAGGGGTTGGTGACACTGGAAGAGTTTAGTCCGGTGGAGGCGAAGGTGTTTATGGTGGATCTCCAAGATCACAAAATCTCCAAAATCTACCAGTCCCTAGTTACCCATAGCTCCCCTTTGCTGCAGCATCTTCAGGAGGCCTGGGAGGGAGACTTAGGCCCGTTGGAGGAGGAAGACTGGACCGGGGCCCTGACCTCCCCACAAGGAGCAGCTATTGCAATGAGCCTATGGCTTATTTAGTCCAAATACCTTCATTGTGTGTATTATACTAGGGCTAGGCTATGGAGAATGGGATTGGTGGCTTCCCCGGTGTGTCTTAGAAATGAGCGTGAGGAGGGTACCCTGCTACATACTATCTGTCACTGTTCCGCATTGGTGTGGTTATGGAGGGGGATTATGGCTTGCCTTTCTGAAGTTTTGGGGTGGGACCTCACTTATTCACCAAAATTGGTTCTCCTGCACTTTATGGATGGAATTGGAGGCCATATTTATAAACGCCATCTCATGCTTCTGGGCCTTACCCTAGCCAAAAGAGACATTGCCAGGGCCTGGAAGGCGACAGTGGTGCTCTTCGTCTTTGCATGGAAGAACGGGCTGGACTTCTGCATGGCCTTGGGGACTCCTATCTTTGTGGCCAGAGGGTGCCCACGTAAGCACTTTAAAATTTTGAAGCGTTGGGCATACTACCATGGCCTGGAGTTAGAGCCTGTTCCCCCGGCCGGCCATGAGCTGGTTTAACTTTTCCCTTCTCTTTTCTTCTCTTTTGTCTTCTGTTATTCAGTGCGGGGCATAAACGTTGCTTCCCATGGAATGACACAGTACAACAGTGTAATTGAAACTTGTGTTCTGTTTTAGTGCTCTGAGTGGACGAGAGTGCGATGTGGGGTGGGGGGTTGTTGTCATTTTGTTAATGTTTTCATTTGTATTGTTCTTTTTCTCGTATGCATATGAAAATAGTGAACATCGAAATGTTGATTGTTGATGCTGCAGAAGTATCTGGGGTACAGAGCTCTGCATTATATGTGTTATTTGAAAAAATAAATTTTGTTTTTAAAAAAAAGTGCAACTTAGTACTGGGGGAAACCTTTGGCAGATATGAGAAAGGTGGGGAATACCCCATGTTTCGTGGGGCTTAGAGGAAAATATTTCCCCTATAAAAAACAGCAAACCGATTGTTGTGTTAATACAGACATTCAAAACAACAAATCATGCTTTATGAGCCCTGCGGACAATCTGCTGTATTCCTAATGGAGAAGTAAACATACCAATCTACATTGTCAGCAGGTAATAGTGAAGAGATGGGCGTCCTAGAATTTCTCTGCCTCAGACCACATGGCAAGGCAATACTTCCAGTAGGTGGCAGGGACATCAATCAATAGTCCCAACACACATGAAATAATCCCTGCTAGTCAGGACCATTGATTTCTTATTGTGTTCTTTTTAGCACCTACTCCTTTGGGAGTTTGTTTGTTTTTTAAAACAAATGACTTTGCTCAGTTACACTGAAGGTTTCAATATCCCTGAAAGACAAGCAGAGATATCTAAATGAGGCAGGCAGTTCTCCACCTAGGAAAAGGAGACCATAACCTTGGGTGCATTGCCCACCACATGGCAGTGTGGTGGGCCATGTGCCTAATCCTAAATAACCCACTAAGCCCTCTTTAAAACTTTGGCAGGCTAGGAAAGGTATATACTACAGGTGGAAAATACCATTACCCCGTAGCGATATATTTACCACTTGTGGAAAATAACTCCTACTCCAACTTTTTACCTTGCAAATGAGGTATTACATGTGAAATCAATATACTACACACAAAATTCCAAATGTTTTGCCTTCTTTATTAATCTTCTCTCCCTATACATTTCGTTAGGTTTGACCTGCTGGAATTTATCAGTAGAAAACTGTGAGGGTGTGATACCTGTCCCTGTGCAAACACGTTTGAACAGGGATCAGCATTTAGCCCTGCACTTGTAATCAGGGCCTAAGTATTGTGGAAGTTTTCCACAATTGAACTATACATGCGCATTGATATTAGTTGTTCTGCAATTGAATTTACACATGTCATTGAAATTTAAACAACATTATTGGCATGTATTTTAGAGTGATCTTCTGGCTGAGGCTGACTAAACCTCAGATAGGCCTTGTATCCATCTTTGTTAAAAATGACTGCGGAATCATCATGTTCCTTCTGTGTTGATATTTCTTGATCTACAAGATGAGCAGTATTTATTTTGAATGAAATATTATTCTCGTAGAACTCACTGGAGGGACAATTTTGCTACTTGCAAGGCTCTTCCTCCTAGCACCCTGTATTGAGTTTATTCATGTTTCTTTTTTGTTGTTCATATAACTAGTTTGCTCTGACACCTCCGGATGACATTAGGTCAAAAGGGGCTAATCAATATTCATGTAGTGGGTTAGTGCTAAGATGGTAGGGTAATGTGACATTTGAAAAATATTAAATATGATTTGCTGTAATAATGCTCGCACCATGCTGACTTTACAGTTTTCATGATTTCCTATGGGGGAAATGGCTTTAGAAACCCTTAAGGGTTAGGGAGAATCTTTTGTGTCTCTACTACGGATGCTGCTTGATTTCTATTGATTTGCTGCACATTTGAGACTTAGGCCCAGATTTACAAAAGTTACACACAATGCAGCACAGCATCTTAAAATGCTGCACTTCATTGAATGAGAAGGAGAGAGCCTACAGAGATATATCACTCTTTTCCCCTCTCCCTATTTTTCAGGGTCATATCATAAAAATTGGGCATAGGGGAGAAGAGTGCCATATCTCAGTAGGCTCTCTCCTTTTCACGCAATGCAACACAGCATTATTAGGTGTTGCGCTGCATTGTGTGTCGCCTTGGTGCAGAATTTTGCAGCTGAGCGACATGGCCACACCTTTGCACCACAGTGCAAGGGTGTGTGAGTGAGTCTAGAACAGGTTTAGTACTGGAAGGATTCCCTTCCAGTAGAAAATAGTATGACTAGACAAGGTTTAAAACGTTTCCTACTTTGTATGTGGGCTGCACAATGCAGCACACATGCAAAGTCAGAAAAGAAAGGAGAAATTAAAACATTTATCTTTCAATGCCTGCTTTTCAGCAGCATTATTTTTGGATGCAAACCCCTGTCTAATAATGTTGGTAGATATAATTTTGCATCAAAATCCATGATTGGTTCCTTGGAGACACCCATGTACCACCAATGTGAAGCCCCCTTGACGCTAAGTAGTGCAAAGTAGCACTTGGCACTGGTTTGCGATACTTCTCCTTACAAATCAATCAATCAATCAATCAGAACATTTGTAAAGCACACTACTCACCCACAGGGGTTTCAAGGCACTGGGAGGGTGGCAAAGGCTGTTACTGCTCGAATAGCCAGGTCTTGAGTAGACTTCTGAAGGTTAGCAGGTCCTGGGTCTGCCGTAGGAGGATGGGGAGTGTGTTCCCGGTCTTGGCGGCGAGGTGGGAGAACGATCTGCAACCGGAGGTTGCTCTTTGGATGTGGGAGACGGTGGCAAGAGAGAGGTTGGCGGAGCAGAGCTGGCGGCTGGGTGTGTAGAAGGTGAGACGTCTGTTGAGGTATGCTGTCCCGGTGTCATGGAGTGCCTTGTGTACGTGGGTGAGGAGCTTGAAGGTGATCCTCTTTTTGACGGGGAGCCAGCGCAGGTCTTTCAGGTGGGGTGTGATGTGGCTGCAGGGAGGGATGTTGAGGACCAGACGAGAAGAAGCGTTCTGAATGAGTTGTAATCATTTCAGGAGTTTGTTTGAGGCTCCTGCGTAAAGGGCGTTTCTGTAGTCCAGCCTGCTGCTGACGAGGGCCTGTGTGACTGTTCTTGTTTCAGTGGGGATCCACCTGTAGATCTTGCAGAGCATGCGGAGGGTGTTGAAGCAGGAGGATAAGACGGCGTTTACCTGCTTAGTCATGGAGAGAGTAGAATCGAGGATGAACCCCAGGTTGCGTGCGTGGTCGGTGGACGCTGCTCCCAGTACAGTCAGCCACTAGGACTCGTCCCAACCCGAGGGGGTGGAGCCGAGAATGAGGACTTCTGTCTTGTCAGAGTTTAGCTTCAGGCAGCTGTTCTTCATCCACTCGGCGATGGCTTTCATTCCTTCGTGGAGGTTGGTTTTGGCGGTGAGGGGGTCCTTGGTGAGGGATAGGATCAGCTGGGTGTCGTCGGCGTAGTAGATGATGTTGAGGTCATGTAGTCGGGCGACGTGGGCAAGCGGTGCCATGTATATGTTGAAGAATGTCAGGCTGAGGGATTAGCCCTGAGGTATGCCGCAGGTGATCTTGGTGGCTTCGGAGTGGAAAAGGGGGAGGTGGACGCTCTGGGTTCTGCCAGAGAGGAAGGATGTGGTCGAGTTCAGAGTCTTGTTTCACCTCATCAGATTCACCAAAAGGGCCTCCTTCAAAGACCACCTTGATGACAATACGTACAACATCAATGAGCTCTTCAACATTGTGAAGTAACTCTCCAACCCCAGCTCCAACACAAACGACATCCCACCTTCACAAGACCTGTGTGACTCCCTTCTTCCATCGTAAGAACGCAGACATCCAAGACAGCTTCAACGTCATGACCCCTCCGACAGCCACTGAGACCCCCATTTCCATGGCCACCATCCACACCAATCCCCTGCTCTCCTGGACCAGCAGAACCCAGAGCGTCCGCCTCCCCCTTTTCCACTCCGAAGCCACCGAGATCACCTGTGGCAAATATCAATTTGTGTAGATTTGTAAATACCTAAAAAAGGTTTTGCATCAAGTTTGCATCAGAAAAGTAACACAAACTCAATGCAAAACCTTTGTTAATTTTGGCCTTAGTCTTTTTACCTGATCTTTCATCATTATTACATTAATTCTGTAACTGAGAGCTTTTAAACAATGTATTAAATAAAATTATGTTTTGCAACTTCTATGTGTGCTGCATTAAGCAGCACACATAGACGTTTCAAAATAAACATTCAGATTGTTTATGTGCAGGAAGGGACAGCTTCCTGCACATAAACAATCTTCCCATACAATGCAGGCACCCTATGCTGCAAGGGTGTGTGCATTGGCGCTAGTCAGCTAAAATTAGCGCCAGTGCAAGGGGAAATGCTTGGCTGCACTGTATCCTTGCAAATATTGTTCAGCTCTGCGATTTGGAAGTGGTAGAGCGTGGCGTTAAGTCTAGGTGGTTAACTCTGCCCTCCGCTACTTCCTAGTAAATGACCCCCCCCAGGGTGTTAAATCTTCCTATGTAGTCATGTAGAGGGGATTGCTCATTGAATTATGACGTATGTTACAATGTTGAGTGACAAAATATCATTGTGCCTTGTATTATGACAATAATATCAACAACTACATTATCATGAAGATAAGTATAAATAAGTAAGTACATAGTCACTATTCTCATCTACATGCTTTGAGTACATGAATTTCATATAGAAATGTTGATGTGGAGTGAAGAACAACATACTTTCCTATATGTACTTAAATTCACCATATTACACAATATTGCAGGTCAATATTGAAAATTAGATTTTGTAACAGAACACCCTAAAGGCCTAACATGCAGAATGTGCACATTCGGATACTAAACATGGGGTAATAATTACAAGCCCCTATCACCACCACAATGTCACTTTTGGTGATGCTGTGATGGTGATAGGGGCCTCACCATATTTACAAAGCAGCATTACGCCACTTAACATGGCTTAACGTGGTGTTGCTGTGGGCATTTCACTGCAACACTCATTGATTCTGACGCTGCCCCCTATTTACAAGGGAGGCGTAAATAGGAGGCTACACCAGAATTAAGACCAGGGAAAACCTGGTCTTACTCTGATGCAACAAGGAGAAATGTTTAATTTCTCCTCATTTTTGCTAATTTCATGTGTGCTGCATTGTGCAGTACAAATGAAAAGAGCAAAAGGCCAATGATCTTTATGTACTGGAAGGTTCCGCTTCCTGCACATAAACAATCTTTTTTTTTAAATGCTGCTTTGCAACTTCTATGTGTGCTGCATCAAGTAGCACACATAGAAGTTACAAAACAGCATTTAATGATTGCTTATGTGGAGGACGGGGGACCTTCCTGCACATACACAATCTTCCCCTGCAAGCTTGCACTGTAGTGCAAGGGTGCCTACATTGGCGCTAGGCTGCCAAGTTTAGCGCCAGCTCAAGGGGAAATGCAGGGCTGCACCATATTCTTGTAAATATGGTGCAGCCCTGCATTTCTGAAGTGAGGTCTTAAGCCAGGAAGGCTAACGCCTCTCTCCGCTAATTCCCTTGTAAATATGCCCCACAAAGTCTAAAGAAAAGCTTACTTATAGAAAGTAAAGTGCTAAGCAACTGCCTACGGTTTTTCAGGCAAGGCATTACAAGAGGGAGAGTATTCCATTATCTTACTACTGACTCTGGGAATGCTCTATGTGCATAAGTGAACATATTTGTCCTTATTATGTTGAGTATTAATGGACAGAGTGCAGGGTGTCAACCAGCGTACACCGGCTGAACTTAGCTGACCAAAATTCCATAGTGTTTGCATAGACTACTGTTAGGCCTGGCATTTCTTGGTGTGATTACCTCTGACTTTTCTGCATCTACCTCCTATTTTTGGTACTCTGATAGATATGGTGTTGCCAACTTAGATGCATTGGACACTTTGACACTGCTAAATAGTGTCAAAGTGCAAGTGCTCCCTGTGTAGAGTGTAATGGAGATTGGCTGCCCATTATTGGTATGTTTGCTTTACTAGTAAAGTCCCTAGTAAAGTACACTATGTGTGCCGGGGCTAGTAATGCAAAAGCTACTGGTGGGCCTGCTACACTTATTGTGCCACCCACTCAAGCAGCCTTGAGAAGGGAACTCAGGCCTGACATTGCAGGGCCTGCGCGCAGTTTCCTAAACTGCCATGTTGCTCTGGTAAGTGCACGCACTTACCAGACCCTGCCGTTCCCTTTCCATACACATCAAGCACCCCTATGGTAGGTCTAGGGTACCCCCTGGACAGGGTGCAGTGCATGTGAAAGGTGGGACATGTACCAAGGTGTGTAACATGTCCTGGCAGTTAAATAATCTCCATTTCAGGTTCACTGCTGAAAGGCCATCTTGCCCATTAGAATAGAATAGAAAGGCTGTGTAATGTGTTTGCCAGCATATCTTCCCAAAGGCATAAGATGGAAAGGTGAATTTTGGTATGCCTGAACTCACCCTGCAATAACACATCTTTTTATAAAGATGGTTTTTGCATTATGTGTTGTAAGCCACTTTCTAAGAAGTGGCTGGGTTTTTGTGCTTTAAACATTTCTGTGTGTCTCTGCCTGGTTATGGATTGACTGGCTGGATTTGAAAGCGATAGGATCTGGGGAACATCTTGGGCCGGGGAGGAGGTGAGACAGCACAGGCTGACCTGCATCTGGAATGTGTATGGGGAGGAGTAGGCCTAGAGGTGAAGAGACCTGGGCTGGTGCTATAAAACAATTGTCCCACCTCCTGCTGAGTGATTGAGAAGGTGTCACTGGTAGGTAGGCACCCAGAACTGGTTTGAGCAGGGGTCAGTGCCCCCTGTAACACAAAGACTTCAAAGCCATTGAAGGGGGTAACAATGCGAGCCCCTGAAATTTGGAGAATGGCTTGATCAAGTGTGAACAAGACTGGAGCTACTTCGTGGATCAAGAGGATTCTTTGCCACGGAAGAAGCAACTGAAGAGACTGTTGGATAGGACTGCTCTTGCTGTGTGATCTGGGGATGGCCTGCAGTTTGCTGTTTCAAATAAAGAAAAGCTGTAGGGACTTTGCTGTGAATGAATTATTTATTTGTGTGGTTACTTAAAACCATTACAAAAATACAGTTTATATATCGACAGCATAAAATCTAACCATTTAAAAGAGCAAGTGTATGTACAACACAATGTTAAAATTCTCTTTTGCTTTGTTAGGTAAAAACAATCAAGTAATAATCAGTCTTTTATATTAAATCAGTCTGTTTTGAAAAAGGGGCCGAATGGCAGCCCCAACAGAGCCTGACTGGCAGCCTAGGGGGAGGTGCAGATCGATTTTATGCGAGTGAAGTGGACTAATTTGCCATATTTGGCCCTGTGCTTCACTGTGTCCAACGTGTAGAGGTGAAGGACTGCCTCCTTCGCCATGTGAGTGCCCAATTGAAGGAGGATTGGTCTGAGGTATATTCTGCAGACTAGACTGGGGGCCGGGCAGCAGAGTAAAATATAGGCCAAAGACTCATGTTTGTAGTTGCCAAGGCGGCACTCCGTGATGGCTGACCTTACTTTCCAGGTTGTATATAGATCTTTAAGAGGGAGGGGATGTAGTTTCGCAGCTAGAATTCTATATAGGGCTTGTCTCCCCACAGCTTGTGTAAGATGAAGTTTGAGGCTGGGCAGTGTGTGGGGGATGCTTTGGGTCTTGTGAAAACCTCTTGCTACCAAGGATTCCATATTCAAAGTGCGAGACCGTAGTCATACTTGCTTTTTTATTGTTTTTTTAATACTGGAATAGAGGCGAGACAAGCAGACCAATGATTGCCAGGTTGTTGAAAGATGCACTTTATGAGGTCCTTCAATGAATTATCCACCACCGCCGATGTTAGAAGTATTTACTCAGAGTCGCCATCTCTTCCAGTTTTTGTTGGTTGAGGGTAAATTCTAGACACATTCAGTTGTTCCTGGTGCAGGCTGGTAGGCGAAATAGCTTTTTATGAGCTGTACAGTGTATTTTCTCTGGAACATTCCCAAATTTCCCTGGAAAGGTCTTTTGTGCATAGTTGATGGATGGTAGAAGTTTTGCCCTCAGTACTCTTTGAATGGCTGTTGTTGTTGAGCTATCTAGGGTAGTGTATAATTTGCAGAGAGCGTAGGTGACCCTTTTCCCTTTCTCCTGCAGTTTGTGAAGGTGAACCCGTGGGCGGCCCATATCTCTAAGCCATGCACCTAGATAGTTATAATGTTGTACGCAGTCCAAAGTCAGTGGACCCAGCCTCCACTTGGCCCCTTTTCTTTTTTGGGTAGTGGCCAGAAATCAATATTTTAGATTTGGTTGGGTTGGCAACCAACTTATTTTTAGGCATTGTAGACTGCGAGGGCTTTGAGTGCTTTTTGTAGGCCAATTTTGGTATGATCCAGAAGAACCAGGTCATCAGCGTATTGCATAAGTTGAATCTTTGTGGGCTGGATCCTGGGGGTAGCTAAAGTGGCTCCGTGCAGGACTTGGCCCATGTCGGCTGTATATAAATTGAAAAGCATTGGGGCCAGGACACAGCCCTGTTTTAGCCCCCGATCCGTGGCGATTTTGTCTGTGGCAAACTCGCTCAAGAGTTTGACTCTTACCCAGGTTTGTGAATACAGTGATCTAATTGCTTGTAGTAAAGACGGACTGATGTTCCAAGGTGCCAATTTCTGCCAGAGGATGGTACGATCTACCCCATCAAAGGCTGCTGAATAGTCAATAAAGCAGGCTAAAAGCGGCAGGGTTCGATGGGCCACCGCTTGTTGGGCTAGGTATGACAGGACAATGATGTTGTCCACAGTGGAGCCCCTGGTCTGAACCTGGTCTGAAAGAAGGGCAAGAGGCCTTCGTTGCCAGCCTAGTCCGCTAGTTACACCAGAATTGTGCTTGCGTAAGCCTTGCCCTCAATGTCCAACAGGGCGATAGTTCTTGGGGTCGGTGTTAGGCCCTTTTTTATAAATTGGGTGCAGCAGTGATCCCCTCCAGGAATCTGGAACATCCCCCAGGAACCTGCATTCGGCATATAGCTGTGCGAAATTTTCCTTTCAGAATATTGTGTCTTCCCTGAAGAGGGCGCAAGACTGCCAGTTGTGGCTAGGTGCCCCGTTGTGTCGAATCATTTTTAGAATTGTGCAGACTAATCCTTTACCTGGGAAGGTTGAAACATCCAACGGTAAGGTAGTTTCATGTGTAAGATTGCCAGTTCCCTCCCCTGGTGTTGTGAGGCTGCTTGGAGGAGTTATGTTGGAATCGTCCGAATACAGGGTTTTCACTTGGGCTACCCAAGTGCCCGAAACAAGTGGATTCTCTCTGTTAGTAGACCCGTGGGTAAGTTTGTTTAAGTATTGCCAACATTCTTGAGATTCACTCGGTTCCAGCAGCTCAAAAATCTTAAGCCATTTTGTCTCCGTGCATTCACGTCGTGAT
Source organism: Lissotriton helveticus (assembly GCF_964261635.1). Classification (NCBI taxonomy): domain Eukaryota; kingdom Metazoa; phylum Chordata; class Amphibia; order Caudata; family Salamandridae; genus Lissotriton; species Lissotriton helveticus. The sequence continues at coordinate 343,907,388 of NC_136067.1, read as the reverse complement.
TTCCAGACCAGTTTTGAGTGGATTTTTGCAGCTGATTTAAATTGCATTTTGGCACACTCTGATCTGGATTTCTGATAGATTCTGCATTTGGCGTATAGTTGTTTGGCACTTTCCTTGATCGCTAGGACCTGTCCTAAGGTGTGTGATGAGTCTGTGGGAGTTCTATAGGTGGTGCTCCCCCGAAGCAATGAGGCAAATTCGTAGGCGAGAGAGTCCCATTCACCTATGATGTCCCCATTATTTAAGCCGGTTTGCCAGCCTGACCACGTTTGTTACCGAGAGTCAAATTTATTGATTGGCATCGGCCCCCATTTGATTATTTTAAGGAGTTTGTGCTGTTCTTCGCCTTTGGATACCCCAATGCAGCGAAGAAAGTGGTGAATATCTGCTGTGATTGTTAAGTGAACAATTAAGGCGGCATAGTCGCTTTCGTTCCGTGGGTGCACAGTATCGTTTGACATGAGTTTTTGCATTCTCTCACTTAATAAAATATAATCTATTGTGCTTTGATTATTGTAAGTGGGTGCAAAAAAAGCCCCAGGGTTATGCTTTATGGATAGAGAGCGCGTTGTTGCAAATTGTACGCTCGCATAAGGGTGTTGAAAATCCCTGTGCTCCCTGAGCTGTGATTTTGTGATATAGAGTCCCCTATTTTGTGAGCATTAAAATCTCCAAGAATAATGGGTTCCATAGATGCAAACTGTAAAACCAGAGTTTCTATCTGACTTATCAGCTGAGTGAGCTTGTCATTAGGGCCAGGCCCGTGGGGGTTGTAATAGACGTTAATCATAATAATTGATAGTGGGCCGTCGACCATGTTAAGGCCTTTAAGGGTGCCAGCCAGAAACATGTCCGAAGGGTTCTTTATCTCTGTGAAATGCACTTTCAGTGAGTGCCTAATGTATATGGAGATCCCCCCTTTGGGTCTCCCGAATATTTTACCTTTGGTGGCAGGTTTGGTATATACTGCATGGCCTCTTGTTGGTATAGGTGCAGTTGGCCATGTTTATTGGGCACCTTCGAGGAATGTGGTTGCCAGTTGGCTCTGCAAAACCTTGGTGATCCCTGCGACACTCCAGGTCATGATTTTTTATGTTTGGATGTTATCCGAAGAGCACCTCCGCTGCTGGGACGTTGCTGTGTGCTATGTCCCCCTGCTTGAAGGACTTTGTTTTGTGCTGTGTCCTGAAGTAACTATCCTCAAGGGCCCGAGGTGAGCTGGCTCCCTGTTTGGAAACACGGGAACTCAAAAGTTTCCAGAGAAGACTCTCAGATACACTGTGGGTACATGTGCTCTGTCTAGCCTGAGACCTTCACAAGTCGTGCCCTGTGATCTTGGCACCTGGAGTTCCAGAAGAGACTCAGAGAACCGGTGTGCGTGTGCTCTGTATAGTCTGAGTCCTTCAAGAGGATCGTCCTGTGAACGTGTGTACCGGGGTGCCAAGTAAGTCTCTGCGATGCAGTATACATGTGCTTGGGGGAAGCCTGAGACTTTTGTGTGGATTGGCCCGTGATCATGTACATCAGAAGAGCGTGTGTGTATCAGTGACGCTGTGTGCATGTGCTATATGCAGCCTGAGACCCTCGCTGGAGGTGCCCTGTGATCGGGGGCACCGGAAGATAAAGTGTGTCTCAGCGACGCTGTGAGCGTGTACCTTATACTGCCTGAGACTGGCGCAAGAGGTGCCCTGTGATCAGGGGCTCCAGAAGATAAAGTGTGTTTCAGCAACGCTGTGTGCGTGTACCTTCTGCCGGCTGAGACCTACGCAAGTGGTGCCCTGGGATCGTGGGCACCAGAAGATCAAATGTGTCTCAGCGGCGCTGCATGCATGTGCCGTGCGCAGACTGAGACCCTCGTGAGGAGTTGTCTGGTTATCATGCACCCAGAATTCATGTGAGTCCCACCGACTCTGAGTGCGGATGTAGTGTGCAGCCTGGGATATTCCCATTGCCTAGAAATTCCATCAGAGGTCCAAGTCGCTGGATGAGGAGAGGAGAGTGGGTTTGCGCCCCCCAAGTAACGGATGTGAACTCCTAGGGCAGGGTTACTGCAGCATACCTGAGTATCTGATGATTGTAAAATGCATTGCTTTATTCCTGCACAGCGGACTGTCTGTTTTGTCGTACTGCCCATTGCTTTAGTTTGCCTAACGAACTGCCTGATAGGTGTGTTACGCATTGCACTAGGTTTGCATAACAAACTGCCTAATGGATGTGTTATGCCTTATCTTAGTCCTGCATCACGATCTGCCTGATTGAAGTATTACACATTGCATTAGTGTTGCATACCGAACTGCCGGATATATGTGTTCCGCATTGCATTAGTTTCACATAACAAAGTGCCTGATAACTATATTACACGTTGCATCGCTTTTTCGTAACAGAGTACCTGAAGGGGGACAGTACGCATTGCATTACGAGGGCATAGCAGTTCACCACGTTGTTGCTTTACGCATTGCATTACAGCAACAGTACAAATCGCCAGATAGCTGTATTACGATCTGCATCATTCTTACGTTGTGAAGTACCTGATCCTTGCATAACGAACTGCATATTACAACATTAGTATTACTTGGGATTCTTTAGTTTAGCTCAATAATAATAGGCCAGGTGGAGTATTACCCCGACACATAAGTTGGTTTAGTATTGTGTGGTTGCATCGTATATCTTTTTATAAACATATACTTGTTTTTCTATGCAACTCATGTAGAGTCTATTTGTGGTGTCATCATTGGATTTTTGTGAGCGTAATTGAAAATACTTTATACATTGGCCTTGAAGATAAGCCTGGCTGCTCGTGCCAAGCTACCAAGGGGGTGGAGGGGGGCTATCTCTAGAGGTGACCTGTCTTTTCCCTAACGTTGGGGCTCGCAGGTCCCTGCTTGGCCTACGGTACCTACCTCAGCCAACCAGGGATCCTTGGAATTCTAACAACTACCTTATGGCTCAAGGTCAAGTCCCTACAAATAGAACAGTGTTTAGTTGACTGACAATGCTAGGAGCTCAGTACCAAACAAAATGTGTTTACAACATAGCAAATCACAGTTCAACCTGGCATCTGTGACCTTTGCTACCTAGAAGGGATCCAACACTTTGGACCAATTGATTGTCTTTTGCTATGAGCCATTTGGGATCGTAACGTTGTTGGGTGGGTCATGTTTTTTGCTCCCCCACTGTTGATAAGAAGGATGGTGTTGTGATTTTGTTGCACAAAAAGTTAAATATTGCTTCGGTCTCTCATGAATGTGATGTTAATGGCCGTTGGGTCATTGTTATTTTGCTTATTGATAATATCCCCCTTGTTCTTTTTAATGTATACGCCCCTACTGGAGTTGATAAATCCTTTTGGCCCTCTATTTCTGATAAACTAGCTTCCCTATCTGCGGATTACATCATGTTCGGTGGGGACTGTAATCAAATTATGGACCCCTTCCTCGACCGCCATTCTAAGGTCAGATTTATACCCTCAAAGATGCATTCCCAATTTGTCAAAACTTCCCAGAATAATGCTCTGGTAGATATCTGGAGACTATGCAACCCTGACCTTAGAGAGTATAGTTTTTTCTCACCCTCCCTCCAAACCCAATCTCGCATTGATCATATTTTCCTTAGCAAATCCCTATCCCAACATGCCATCCGTTCTGAAATAGGCTCCATTCTTCTCTCTGACCATGCCCCTGTCTTTGTAGACTTAGACCTCCTTCCGTTCTCTCCTCACTCAGGCAGATGGAGATTCAATAATGCTTTTCTCTAGGATCCCACTTTTTGCTCTGAATTTTCTACATTTGCCACTGAATTTTTCCTTCTTAATCACACTCCTGATTCCTCTTTGTCATGGTTTGGGACTCATTCAAAGCAACTTCTAGAGGTTTTATTATCAATTTTGTGGCAAGACGGAAAAAACTTAGAGAAGCCAGGTCAGCTCAGATCCTGGATGAGATTAAGTGTCTAGAACCCGACTATCACTCCTCCAATTCGGACTCCTCTCCTAAAAAACTTATCGAGGCAAAAATCTCCTTCAATAGATTTACAACTGAAGCTGCCTCTAATCTTTTATTAAAATGCAATTCCCGATACTACGGTGGCAAAAATAAGATGGGGAAGCTCCTCGCTAACTACTTAAAAATAAGAAAAGAACGCACGAAGATTGAATCTATACGGACCTCCTCGGGTGAATCTTGCTTTAAAGACAAGGATATTCTCTCAGAATTTGTCAAGTTCTATGATAATCTTTATACCCCTGAACAAGTTCCCACACCTTCGGATCTTCTTTCCTATTTCCAATTCCTTTCCTCTCCCCCAACGTCCCACGTTAATTTCAACTATTTGGATCTTGATATATCCCTTCCGAGATTTCTCTTGCTGTATCTAAGCTAAGGCATGGGAAAGCTCCTGGCCCTGACGGCTTCATCATCGAATTATATAGTCATTTTGCCCCCCTCCTTCTTCCTAAACTCCTACTTTTATTCCAATCCTTTCTTGCTGCAGGGACTTTGAGCAGTTCCTTTCAACAAGCTTTAATTTGCTTAATTCCCAAAGAGGATAAAGACCACTCTCTTTGCAAGAATTATCGCCCGATCTCTCTGGTCGACACGGACTATAAGATACTAGCTAAAATTCTCGCTCTGCGGATGGATCCCCTCTTGCCAGATCTAATAGGTCCCGAACAATCCGGTTTTGTGAAGGGCCGACTTTCCTCAGACAACTCGCGAATCTTAATATTCTCAGCAGAGCTTCGCAGTTAGATCTCCCTTTCGCGGCTATCTCCTTAGACGCGGAGAAAGCTTTTGATAGGATTGGGTAGGATTTTATGTTTCAGGCTCTTCGCTGGTTTGGCATCCCTTCCAAATGTATTTCTATTATCTCCTTACTCTATTCTAATCCTCAAGCTTCCATTTTTGTTAATGGAATGACCTCAGAATATTTTCCCTACACAGAGGTGTACGTCAGGGTTGTCCACTTTCCCCTTTACTATTTGTTTTGGCTTTAGAACCCTTTCTTACCAAGATTCAGCAGGATGATAAGATTTCTGGGTTTCATTTCGGTTCCACTCAAGTTAAACTTTCGGTTTATGCGGATGATATCCTCTTTTATTGCTCCGATCCTCTTTCGTCTCTGTCTCCCTTCCTGCAGCAAGTCTCCTCTTTTTCCGCTGTTTATGGCTATCGCCTAAACGTCGATAAATGTGAAGTCCTTCCTTTGAATCCTCTATGTCAACCGCATCAATTTGCTCAATCTGGTTTCTCAAGGCAGACATCTGAAATTAAATATCTAGGTGTTTTATTCACGCCTCTTCTATCTGACACTTTTAAATTGAATTTTGCTTATATTTCTAAGAAAATGGAAACGGCCATTACACGTTGGCACCCGCTCTTTTTATCCTGGTGGGGTCGACCTAATTCTATAAAGATGATGCTCTTTCCTCTCCTTCTTTACACCCTCTCTATGCTTCCAATGCGTATTCCGGTTTCTTATTTCAAAAAAATGGACTCTCTGCTTTTAAAATTTCTTTGGCATGGTAAACGCTCTAGGATAGCCATTGCTTCTCTGCGAAAAGATAAAGCTCAGGCTGGTGTTCGCTTTCCTGATTTTAGAGGATATCATCGAGCTTTTTCTCTGAAACAGACAACCCGATGGCTTTCGACTGATCTTCCCTTTTATCCTCCCATATGGTTAACTATGGAATCTTCCTTAATTTCTCCCTTCCATTTCCGTGAACTTTTGTCCTTCAAGTCCTACCCCGCTCGTCTTCACACCCCTATTATATTTCATTGTTGTGCTCTTCTTCTCCCCTTTTTACCTTCATCATATCCCTCCCATGTATCTCTCCATGAACAACCTATCTGGTTTAACTCTCATCTTAAAATTCGCAATCGTACTATTTATTCTCGAGGATCGTGTTGGATCTCTCAATTGCTATCTCATAATGTCCTTCTATCCTTCTCCGAACTCAAATCCTCTTTCTCATTACCCTCCAGTACCCGTTCACAATATGACTTACTCCTCCCTGTTCTCACCTCTTATCTCCAGTCAATGATATTCCTTTAGATCGTAAAGCCACTTTCTCCTTACTAAACTCTACCCCCTCTGCTTCTTCCCTTTATAATTCTTTACGCTATACGGCTGATCGAGTGAAATCTAAAATTGAAACCGCTTGGGAATCTGATCTTTCTCAAAGCTGGTTGGTTCTTCTTTGGGAGAAAGTCTGGTCCAAACTTCATAAGACCTCTAGAGCTACTAACAACACCCAAACTTCATACTTTATTTATAACAGAATTTTATTTAATCCACTCTCCCTGTCCCGTTTTTCACCTGTTGGTCTTGCCCTTTTCCCTCAGCGGGCCTAAAACACATGCTCTTTGACTGTCCGTATATATCCAGGTTCTGGAACGCAGTATGGGTCCAAATCCAAAATATTTTCCATCTTCAGGTTCCCTTCTCCCCTGCCCTTGTTTTTCTGGGCTCTGTCTCACCTGACCTTCCTCAATCTTCAAGCCACTTTAAAATCCTTGACCTCTTAATAGCTGTTGGTTTCCACACTATCACGTCCTAACTGGAAACAAGCTGCGAACGTGTCCTATCGTTCTTGGTGGAACGCCGTCTGTTTCCATCGTCGACTAGACACCAATTTTGTTTCTCTCATTTCCCTGGCAATTAAACGAGATCCTATTTGGCTTCCTTTGGTAACTTATCTCTCCTCCACTGCTCCAGCAAGCTCCTCCCTGGATCCTGAGGCTGTTGAGGTCCGTAAACCACCTTGAACTTCCATTACCTTTTGCTTTTAAAATGTATTCCCAGTATTACCATACAGTGTATTTGCTTTTCGAATATATTTTTGCTCATGTTATTTTCATGCTCATTTTACCTGCCTTATGTGAGATTTTATTGTAATAGCTAATGTGTTTTTCCCTTAAATTGTAATTATTGTCATATCCTTCTTCCTGTTTCTTCTTTTCTCCCCTACCCCCCTTCTTCTTTAATCTTCAATAAAATCAAACTTAAAAAAAAAGAGCTAAAATCCTTGTCTCAGAAGCAGTCGTTAACACCGCCCGTGCGTTAGGGCTTGGCACACTGCACCATTAATAGAGGCCAGCAGCCCAGAAGAGGCTGCATGCCCAATCCTCGCACCAGTGCTCCTTTGCTTTTCCTTTTGATTTAGGGTGGCTAGAGTACATCTTGGGATCCAAATACCCTCTTCCCCATGTCTCACTTGTCTCTCAACTGCGAATGGCCTGTCCCGAGCCTGATCCTTTTCAAGTCAAATCAATTCTGTGTGCCCTCCCAATGGCTCTCTCTGAGATAAAGTAAGCTGCATACTTCACACCTGGCCATCCTGCGAAAAGGCCAAGGCCAGTGATCCCATTCTGAAAACGGTTTCACATTTGCTCTGGTAGTGACTTACTGGCAGGGAAGGCAGACCAGGTATGCTAATGCTAAATACTAGAGCTTCACTTAGGAAAAAGGGTGAGTTCCTAAAACTCACTTTCATTTACATCTAAATAAATTTATGTTTCAAAAATGATGAAAAACAGTGATTGAGTGGGCTCTGTAACTTCTTCCAAACGCATGATAAACAATTGCATTTATTTGTACTTCATCCTTTCAGTTTAGTTCAAACCGTTATTTCGGTCAATTTCAACCATAAAAGATACATGTTAAAACTTTTTCCATTAGACATAAACCTATCAATCAGTTAGTTTTGATACAACGTGGTAGGGCTATTGGGTGCATTTACATGATCCATTCCAACTATGCCATTAAAAACTTGCTACTTCAATAAATACAATAAAACCATTTAAGAATCATATAAAAGCTAGGCATTTGAAATAATACCACATTATTTTAAAATCCATGAGTTTTAAAACAATAGGTGCATTCTGTACTGCATTTGTCAAGATTTGATTAATATCATCACTAAGGGGTCGATTAGGATGGCGGTTTTTCCGCATCCTCCGGGCCGGCGGAAGTGTCCGCCGGCCTGGAGGATGCGGAAAAACCGCGGCGGAGACTCCAAAGACCCACCGCCAAATTAGGATGGCTGGTGGGTCTGATAATCTGTCCGCCGCTTTTCCGCCGCGGTCGGAAGGCGACCGCGGCGGAAAAGCACTAACATGTCTGGCGGTGTCTATCAGACACCGCCAGGCATATTAGGATGTCTGAAAATATATGCTTTTCCGCGGCGACTTTACCGCCGTGGAAAAGCATACGGACCTTCACTTCGGGGGCCCGTTGCGGGCCCCCTGGGTGAAGGTGGGGTGGGGGGTGCACATGGGGGGTACCTATGGTACCCCCCTGCATTTGCGTGCACAATGCAGCAGGCACCGCGCGGTGCCTGCCGCTTTGTGCACGCAAATGCTGTGCATGGATTTTTTACATTGCGGCGGATGCAGCTTGAAGCTGCACCCGCCGCAATGTTAGAGATGGAGGATGTGACCGCCACACTGGCGGTCACATCCTAATTTGATCGGAGGGAACGCCGCAGCCCATGCGGACGTTCCCTCCTCCTCAGGGGTCGCGGACGGACTCAAGTCCGTCCGCGATCCTAATCGACCCCTTAGTGCGGAACTTTACAAGATCACAATTCACCAAGAGTCGGCCATAGATTAATAAAGTGCAAAGTGCAAAGGTCTATGGGAGTATTCAACTGTAGTTGCATGATCTTGGCTGTTATAGCTTCAATCCAGTTTTAGCTCTTATGAGGTTCACATTAAATAAAAATCTGCTTACACTGAAGACAACCAATTGTGACGTATCTGTCTTTAATATACGTTCCGCCTCTCTACAATGTCTAACATTTAAGTTTTTATAGACTGGTTTAATCCATCTTTTCCTAGAGATATCTTAGGAGGCACAGAAAAATAATATGAAGTAATTTTCCTTGACCTCTTTTGTGCATAACACGCACCAATCACAGCTTCTATCGCCATGGTTATTGCCCCATCTAGATGTATTACCATTTGTCTGGAGCACCCCATATCTGAATTTCAAAACAGGGATTTTGCTAATTGGGGTCATACCTCATCTAGAAAGGGTTCGAAGTGTGCTACATCTTTGAAAAAAAGAAATTTTGATGTTAAACATCCCATGCTAGAACTATGTAACACATTGTTATTAATATGGCCCAAAAGGATGACTTTAACAGTTTTCTACAGGCCAGGGTCAGCTGAGATAGTTCTTCCCAGAAGTGGGATAGGCCTAGCTTCTTCATCCACACTGCCACATGTTTGAGCCATGGGATATCCTTACTTTGGTCAATTTTTATGATCTCCTCGAGACCTTCTTTATGGTGTAATAACTCTGGCGTTGACCAAATCCTCACCCAAAATAAGAGAGTGCATAATAAAGCATGGTGGTCAGTTCATTTAATGTTGAAATCCATGACAACTGGAATCAGGGGTGTCCTATTTGGGAGGCTTAATAGTTTCGAAAAAAGTTATTTTCTCCCAATTCGAAATTCTTTTTGCAGTGAGGCCCCATATTTCTGCTCCATATAGAGCGGCTGATTGGGCTTTATATATAAAAACCTCTAAAGCGGGGGATACTGCTTTTGAAATACTCGCCCCATGTTTCTTCAGGATAGGGGTTGAGATCTGGAGCATGATTATCCTGTTTTTTTCCAGTTGTGGCTTCCAGGTCAATTTGGTATCTAATGTGATGCCTAAATAATTAGAACTTTGCGCATACTCTAGTTTCTGATTATTTAATACTAAGTTCTTTTTAAAAGATGTATGGGGGTTTATTGACATGTATTTGGTTTTGCTGGAGTTAACTTCAAGGCCTTTCTTAGTACAATACATATAAAAGGAATCCATTAAACATTGCAATCCCTTAGGGGTTTTCGAGATTAAGATGGTGTCATCAGCAAATAATAATGCTGGTACCACTTCGCCTCCCAACTTAGGCGAGTCATTATTACAGCCTTCCAAGTGTGGTGAGAGCAGTGTGAGCTGGCGCTGACAGCGTGTGGAACATTTTTACTGAATGTCTGGCACTGGTGCGGGTGATTGAAAACCGTCCAGCGCAACTTCTTTTACTTTGTGTAGCGCCTTGGTGCGACTCTATTTTTAAAAATAACATTCCTATTGGGGGGTGAATTTGTGTGCTGATAAGATCTTTGCTCTGCACCTGGCACCCACCTGATTCGGTCCCCGGTCCGTCACGGCGAATTAGTGCCGATTGAACGGAGGGACGCGACTCCTCCCCCTTGCTGCGTCACTTCCTTTTCCTTCCTTTAATAGGCAATGACCACTCGTCCGCGCAGCAGGCGAGCGCAGCGGGGGCGCCAACAGCGTGCCGAAGGCGTGCCTAAGGCAAGTCCGTCTGCGCCCGTCCGCGGCCGGCCGGGGACAGGGGCCCCTACCCCTGGCCGAAATGGGTCAGCAATACACTGGAGTGCGCAGCAACTCCGCGCCCTCTGTCCTGTATTTGATAAAGCCTGTCTCCATAGCCTCAATGTAGAAGGCTCTAGCAGCTGTAAGAAGTGTCAGTATAACTGGCATAGTATATCTACATCTAAGGCTGAGATCACTAGTCTTACATGCGGACTACTTAACACCAGATCTATGCAGAAGCATAATCTTGACATTTATGACCTGCTCACAGATATGAAAATCGACCTCCTATTCCTTACTGAGACATGGCTGGACTCCAACTCTGAACCGGATATAGTCGCTTCTCTCCCAGCTGGCTATACCATGGTAAGATTGGACAGAACTGTGGGCAGAGGTGGTGGGATAGCCATAATTTCTAAACAGACACTCTGCTGTCAACTTGAACCTCTTGCTATCGTTGACAGTGAGACAGGAGCCTTCTCCATTAAGGTTAACGCTAGTAACACGCTGAAGGGCTTCTTGGTCTATAGCTCCCCTGGTCCTTTTACCCACTTCACTACCAGCCTCACTGAAGGTTTAACAGAAGCAGCTCTACGTAGGGACAAGTTTATGCTTTTAGGTGACCTAAACATCCATCTGGATGACCAACTGGACAAAGGAGCTACCGACTTCTGTCATCAACTGCAATCCCTCCAATTACACATTAGATCCAAGGCCCCTACCCACCAAAAGGGCCACCTATTGGACCCTATTTTCGCTAACTGGGAAGACATTGTAGTTAAGGCCCCCGTCCCTATTCCTTGGTCTGACCACTTTTTAGTGCCTTTCATAATAAATATTTCTGCTGGCAATATCCAAAAACTTACTAATTCTAAATATATGAGCCGTAAATGGTCTGCATTTTCCAAAGCTAAGTTCCACATTGCACTGACTAAAGGTGGCAGACCAGGAGGTGAGGATGCTGACACGGCATCAGATAGACTAGAAGGCCGCATTAATAACGCCTTAGATGACATAGCCCCTCTCTGTCATAAAAATCCCGGCAGCAGACCCCAGAAATACGCCCCCTGGTTTAGCGATGAGCTGCGCCTAACTAAATCGCAATGCAAGCAGCTAGAAAGACAGTGGAGGGTAGCCTACCTCGATCAAGCTAAACAGAGGTACATAGACAAACGCAGAGAATATCATAGCCTCATCAGGCGTGCCAAAACAACTTACTTTTCAGGGAGGATAGGAGAAGCTAAAAACTCGACCAAGGAGTTATTTAAAATTTACAAAGAAATCTCTTTCTGCAGCTTATCTGTTGACCCGTCCTCGGTCTCTGAATAATCCTGCAACCATATTGCTGCTTTCTTTTCTGACAAAGTGGCTACCATCTATTCCACTTTTTCAGGGGGAAAGATAAAGGGAGCAGATTTTAGAGAAAGCATACTGGAGGTTGTGGGGGTCAACAGCCTGGACTATTTTTCCACCCCTTCCCCTGACGGGCTCCAGCAGATATGCCGCTCCATTAAGTCAGGATCCCCCCGTGAGCCGGCGTCACCTAAACTTCTTGGAGAGAGTATTGAGATCCTTGAACCTTATATCAGGGAGGTTTTGGATCTTTCTTTTAGATCCAATACTGTACCCAAAAGTTGGAAGCAGACGGTAGTCCTCCCTCTTAAAAAAAAAATGAATCTTAGCTGGGACAGGCTGGACAATCTCCGTCCTATCTCACTCCTCCCCTACCTGGCCAAAGTGGCAGAAAAGGTGGTAAATCTTTAGCTTATGGCATTTGTCGAGCAAGCCAACCTGCTTCATCCTACTCAGTTTGGCTTCCGGTCCGGCCATTCCACTGAGTCTGCGTTGCTTATGGCCACTGAGACCATCAGGCAAGGGGTAGATGAGAGACACACTATGGCCCTCATTCTACTTGACCTAAGCGCAGCGTTTGACACTGTAGCACATTTCACCCTGCTACAGTGTCTTAACAAAGGTGGAGTCACTGGGTCAGCGCTGAGGTGGATACAGTCATTCCTGACTGACAGGGGTTTTCAGGTCAGACAAGGAGATCACTACTCGCGAATGTTCTATCTTGATCAAGGGGTGCCTCAGGGCTCTGCCCTGAGCCCCACCCTATTTAACCTTTATGCTTCCCCGGTAGCCACCATTGTGGAAAGTTATGGTATCCAACTAGTGTCATATGCCGATGACACACAACTGGTCATCTCACTGTCACGGGCACCTAATGTTGCGGCTGTCAGCTTCAGTGCTTGCATGCAGGAGCTTGCATCCTGGATGTCTGATAACTGCCTGAAGCTGAATGGGTCCAAAACTGAAGTGCTCATGGTAGGGGGTGGTCCGGATGTGTGGTCCTCAGCATGGTGGCCTACATGCCTGGGCTCCACTCCAGTGCCTTGTCAACAGGCGAAAAATCTTGGGGTGATGTTTGACTCTGACCTGTCATTTGCTCCCCAGATAGATCGTGTAGTTGGGATGTGCTTCGGTATACTCAAAAGTCTACGAAAGATCTTGGACCTACTTCCTGTGGGTGCCAGACAGACCCTGGTGCATCCCTTGGTTACCTCAAGGCTGGATTACTCCAACCTCCTCTATCTGGGAATAACAGATAGAAGCCTCAATCGTCTCCAGGTACTTCAAAATGCCACAGCCCGGCTGGTGCTGAGGCTCCCAAGGAGAATGGCCTCTAGAGCTGCTTTGAAATTCCTTCATTGGTTTCCGGTCAATGAAAGGATTATCTTTAAAGCACTATGTATGTGTCACCGCATCATCGAGGGCAAGGCGCCCTACCCTCTACACTGCCTTATCACTCCTTACAGACCGGAACGTAGGCTCAGATCCTATGGTACCGGACTATTAGCAGTCCCCAAAATTCATAAAGCCCGAATGGGGGGCAGATCCTTCAGGCTACTCGCAGCCAAGAGCTGGAATATGCTTCTGATGGAGCTGCCTCTCGAACCTTCTGAGGCAAAGAGCTCTTAAAACACATCTTTTCCGCTCAGTACTGATGTAATCTCCCTGTTCTGCCCACTTCATACTTCTCTCTCAGCGTGGGGACACGCCGGGGCGCGTGACCAGGCGCTTTATAAAATCCCATAATAATAATAATAAGTATTGGGGGATGTCATTTACATAAAGTGAGAACAGGTGGGTGCCAGAAGGCACCCCTGACGTACACCCCTTCTCACTGGTATTGCCTTAGTAAGTTCTTCTATAGGCCCCCATCTTACTTAAGCAAAGTTTTCATCATGGAGCCTTATTATTTGTACGAGCAATTCGACTGGCACCCCTAAGCATTTCAGTGAATCCCACAGCAGGTTCCGGGGTACCAAGTCGAATGCTGCCTTTAAATCCACAAAGGCAATGTACAAGCTGCCCTTCCTTATGTTTATATATTTCCAGCATATAGACATAAATCTAAAAACTTGGGGGCATATTAGCAACAAATAGCGATATTTATCGCTAAATGCGCTTACCACATTTCTTTTTATCGCTGTCTATCGCCGGATATTATTGCAGAGATAACATGCTATTAGCAAGGTTTACCCAGCGGCGGTTTTCTTTCAAGGGCGGCGGGGCTCCGCCCTCCCTATCGACTCGGCCGGCATACATAGAGCAAGCCAGGGATTTAAAATGCTAAGTAACAGCAATGTTACTTACCATTTTAAATCACGTACCGCACTGCCGATCAAAGCCCCGGGCCATCTGACATCCTGCTGCCTGCCTGCCATCAGTTTAGGAAGCACTCGAGCGAGCGTCACTGCAGCAGCAGGCAGGCCAGGCAGGAAATGGAGGCAGCGTGTGGGGGGATTTGTGACACATGCGCTTTGCGCATGTGTCACAATGTAAGGCTAAAGACTGCCGGAGTGTAAACACCGGGCGCATTAGGTGCCAGCCCAGGAATATAAAGAATGGCCCTTTTGGGGCCCGCCCAGAAATGACGTAAAGCAGCGTCATAAATATACAGCAGCCTCGGGCGGGTACAGTGTAAGCCGGAGGCTGCATTGAAGTGTAGTCTACATGAAGGCTGGGGCATGATGACGAGTACACCCTCACCCCACCCTTTTATCAGTCGTCACTGGAGGGGGTGGGGTCATGCATAACTGACCCCAGCCATTTCTCAATAACGACTCATTTGGGAAAGGTCATTTTTTAAATTACAATAATCATTACACTGAATGATTATTGTATATATAAAAAAAAACGCTGTAAGCATTTTATTTATGTCACAGAGTCATGAGACTTAACTCATGACCCTGTGACGTGGTGTCACATGCTGCACAGAGTAGAGCTTTCACTTTCATCCTGAAAGTGAAATCTTTACTGTTTCAGCTCTCTCTGAACCAGTAGCTGCTGGACAACAAAAGGAGAAGCACATCCAGCCAGCAACTAGCATCAACCAGCTGACTGACCAAGACAGAAGCTGCCTGATAACTGGGGTAAGTGTGAAGTATTAATTATTGTTCTTTTAAATTATTTTTGCAATATTTCCATTATTTAAATATTCTACTTTGTAATTTTTTTAACATATAGCACACTCTAGTCTAGTCATAGCTGCCAAGGTTTCAGATTGCCGTGTGTGACATTTTCATAACTTCAGTGTAATTATGAGTGACATTTCAAGAAATATGAGTGACACTTTGTCCTGCGCAAAATCACGTAACAAAGACTAGGGAAACACATCAATATATGAAATGACACCCATTTGAGCAAGGTAGCTCTAAGATACTGCCTTTAGAATACACTACCCTACATAGAATATGGAGACCTCAGTGTTAAAAGCGTGGTCAGTCTCTTCACTTATGTGTATTGTGTAATCCTTGTCAAATCAGCCGTTCTTCATGTACTCCGCTCCAACAGAATATGATTACATGAAAACGTGTGTGTGTCCGTATTAGAGGCTGTGTAAAAAACAAACAGCCACCTTCGCTTAGTCATTATTATTATTTCTAAAACTCTCAACGTTCTAGAGCCTCATGAAAAAATTTCAAGGGGGCTACTAGAGAAACTTTTTTTATAAGACTATCTCACCAGATGTGATTTCAGTGAGCTATATCATGACTGACCTGTGTTCGTGTTTTGCCTCACTCTCCCCCGCCACTGTTCAAAGAGCCCTGCCTGGTGGTTACTGTCACGCACAGTGCACCGTGAAGATTATAAACTTACTGGTGTCCTATGATCAGATCTGAGACTCAGACCGAGAAGCCCTGTGGCCCTGCATGCATTTTCTGTAATAAGCACAATGATCAGACTGCAGATTTAAACCAGGAGGCTCACTGGGAAGGATGATGAGCGTAAGCAGCCCTGCAGAGGAGATGCTATTGTGTGAAATTAATTTATTTTTCAGATGACTCATTGATGTAGTAGTATTATAAACACTGCATGGTGGTAACTGTCACGCACTATGTGACCTGTGAAGATTATAAATTTACTGGTGCCCCTATGATCAGATCTCAGACAGTCAGACAGAGGTTAAGTCCTGCGGCCCGCGTGCATTTACTGTAATGATCACAATGATCCGACTGACTGCAGATTTAAATCAGGAGGCTCACTGGTAAGGATGACGAGAGTGAGCAGCCCTGCAAATGAGATGCCATTGTGTTAAATTAATATATTTTTCAGATGCGACCTCATTGATGTAGTAGTATAATTAAAAACTTACTTGAACTAGAAGAGTTCAGAGACGTTTCCCGGTCCCCGCCGAGGCCGCACAGCTCAGCTGCAGCACTGACTGCTCGGCAGCATGATGCACTCTGCTGGACTGCATCAGTCTTCTTCTCCTGCGACCCCCAGACACTGGCTGCTGACACACTCCTCGTCACCCCACTTGGCCGTAGTTTAATTTGCACCGCCGCCCGCGATTATCACCAATGCCACTTCTTGCACAGCGGGCGGCGACTGACACTGCTTGTGTGTCGTCCTGGAACTGTTGTCGCCGCGCCGGTGACATTTCTCTCGGGGTCATGGGTCACTGACTGAGTGCTACATTTCACGTGTCATTTTCACGTCGTTCCTTATAGATTGCAAGCTCTTTAGGGAGTTGTATCCACAATAAGCAGTACACAAAAGCTCGGACATGAAATCCTAGAAGTATTTGCGACACTTCTGCACAGCTCATGTTCAAGGTAGCCATCGTGGTTATTATTTGCGGCGCTCAGCTGCACAGGATGTGACAGCAGTGCAGCTCGCCGTGGTGAGGACTCCCACTCGATTTGAGTACCCCGCCACGGCCCACAGCTTCTGCCTCAGTGTACGGGACCTGTGTCATTTAACAGCTCTTCGCCCTTGGCCCTCCCATTCATCATAGAAGTATTTATGAGCTTTTATGTACTTGACTGTAGAGATAGAAGATGGTTTCAGAGAACTAAATTGTTCTGTTGGGACTCAGCTTACTCTCTGATCAGGTAGATTCTTCACCACTCCTCTCCAGGGGCTGATAAGTGTCTCGAGTGATGAGCGGGAGGCTCACAAAGCCACTTCAACTCTTCATTGCTGTTGGCACTTCGGATACTTGAATGGGTGACTGAAAGCATTACCCTTAACTCCCGCCTCCCATTACAAGTTTCCTGCTGTGCGTGACAGCCTCCCTTTACCTTACACTACTACTTCCTCCGGACGCGACCTGACGGCAAGTTAGCGTTACATGCGTATTACCATCAGTGAATCACCTTGGCGCCCCTGGTGAGTGTCTGGCTGTGAGCCAGTTACAGCATGCTGCATGGTGCTGAGAGAACTGCCCGCCCCGTAATTAATTCCATCTGTCAGTGTGTCAAATTTAAGCCGAAATTACAGCGCCAGCCTGGAGCCAGCACGAGGATTGTTTCATTGTAGCCGCCTAGAGCTGCGGCGCTCTCACCCAGCCACGAGCTGAGAGCAACCATTAACTATTTATGAAAGAGCAGCTGCTGGCACTGGCTGAAGTAGTACATCTCTCGGAGCAGCAGGAGCCTTGCACAGGCGCGAGGAGGCGAGTCAGCAAAATGCGTGACAATGCATTTCAGTGCGGTGATGCGGACCACCGCACTGAAATGCGTGAGTGTCACACCCAATGCGTGATACTTGACAGGACTGTCTAGTATCATGACTCATGAGTGCATTTAAATAAACTTGCAAGGGTTAATGTGTCTCATGCAGTGCACTTCATGCAAAATGCTATGTAATATGCAGATGACAGATTTTTATTTTATGAAACTAGATAAGTGGGTTACTGCTTTTAATACAGAGCTCATTTGGTTATGTACA
This sequence comes from Lissotriton helveticus, assembly GCF_964261635.1. Classification (NCBI taxonomy): domain Eukaryota; kingdom Metazoa; phylum Chordata; class Amphibia; order Caudata; family Salamandridae; genus Lissotriton; species Lissotriton helveticus. The sequence goes on along the minus strand of NC_136067.1, from coordinate 343,889,815 downwards.
GTCCATACATTTTAATCCTTCCCATATAGCACAGTGAGCTATAAACAGCATGCAACTCTTCAACCTTGTAACCCTCACTTACTTTTGTTACACAACCTGTACATTGATTTACACTCTTCATTTATTGTCAATATATGTGTACATGTGATCTAAAGCGCTTTGACACCCTACATGTGGATGAGTAGCACTATAAAAAGAAATAAAAACAAAATAGTGGTATTTAAATTTAAAATGTTTGCAAATACAAATTCAAAAGCAAGCGTCTTATGATGTGATAAGCTTTAAGCCTTTCTTTCTGCTCCATTGCTTCAAATCAATTACTATTTAAAGCAAGACTACTCACCCATAGGGTCTCAAGGCGCTGTGTGTGGGGGGTTGAGGGGAGGGGATCTGTGATTGATTTGACGAGCCAAGTCTTGAGGTCCTTCCTTAATTGCGGACGTGATGGTGATTGCCTGAGGTGCAGAGGCAGGACGTTCCTGAAGTTTAGACAAGGATCTTTCTCCAGCACTGGTCTACAGATGTGTGATGGTGGCCTGCGCCAGTTGGGCGGAGTGGAGATGTCACGGGAGAGTGTAGAAGCAGAAGTGGTGGTTGAGCTATGTATGTCTGGCGTTGTGGAGGGATTTGTAGGCATGCGTGAGGCGCTTGAGCTAAGGTAATTCTTTTGTTGAAAGATAGCAAGTGAAGGTCTCTCAGGGAATATATGACGTTATATCGCATGCCAACACAAAGAATGCCATTATAACGCGGTTGTAACACACAAGTGCTGTTACAACGCATTACCATTGCAAAGCACACTTTTACCATGCATATGCCTTTACCACGCATGCCATTACAAGGCAAAGACATGCGTGGTAAAGGCATATACTTGGTAAAAGTGGTTAAGGTAAGTAATTGTGTGTCTCTGTTTGTGTGTGTATATATATATATATATATATATATATATATATATATATATATATATATATATATATATATTAATACCCCCAGGCAACCCCAAAATTACCCTTTGTACCAGTGCCAATAGCCCTACCCCCTTAAAATTCTAAAATTACCCTTACCACCCTAATACCCATACCCCCTAAATCCTAAAATTACCCTTACCACCCCAAAACCCAAACCAACCCTGAACCCTAAAATTACCCTTACAACCCCAAACCCTAAAACTTTAAATTACCCTTGGCACCACAAAATCCAAATTTGTCCGAGCCCTAAAATTACCCTGGGCACCCTAAAATCCAAACCCACCCTGAATCCTAAAATGAACCTTGGCACCCCAAAACATATACCCATCCTGAACATTAAAATTAATCTTGGCAACCCAAACCTATACCCCTACACCTAAAGCATCTGGCTGAAAAAATAAAAAAAATAAAAAAACATGATTCCTGTAAATCCCATTTGACAAATATGTTAAAATGATCTCTTTTTGGAAAATCGGACATTGTACAGCAATTAAACGAAGCATACCGTGTGGGAGTAAGAAAACATAATGCAGAAGTGGATTAAAACCGATACATTTTATCAAAATTGATTGACTGTATTCGATTTTGTGGTGCCTTTGAATTGGCATTACGAGGCCATGATGAAACTGAAGAGTCTCTAAATCCTGGCGTGTTCAGGGGCCTTGTTGATTTTGTCTCCAGCATTGACAGTGCTATGGAAACATATTTAAAAACAGCCACCGTGTTTAAAGGCACTTCTAAAACTATTCAAAATGAATTGCTGGACTGTATGCTGGAAGTAATAAGAGACTATATTATACAGCAGTTGAGAACCACTGATTATGTAGCTATCCAAGCTGATGATACAACTGATGTCTCTACTAAGACACAGTCAGTTCTGGTCTTCCGCTACATTGATGGAAATTGCAAGGTAGCTGAAAGATTTTATTGTTTCACACATCTAAAAGACTCATCTGCGGAAACAATTGCCTCAGCCATTCTTAATGAATTAAACATTGTTTTCCCTGAGCAATGTGCTAAAGGAAAAGTAATTGCTCAAAGCTACGATGGTGCCAGCGTTATGCGTGGTGCAACAGGTGGGGTGCAAAAGAAAATCAGGGATGTTTACCCAAATGCACATTATATTCACTGCTATGCCCACCAACTTAACCTAATTATGGAACAGGCTTCCTCCAAAATATCTAGAGTTAAAATTTTCTTTTCAGAGATTGGTGGTATAACAGCATTTTTTACACGTTCCCCGAAAAGGACGGAAATTGTTGAACAAATAGTTTTAAGAAGACTTCCAAGAGGGTCTGCAAATCGCTGGAACTTCAATATTCGAGCAATATTGCTAATTTATAAATTCAGAGAAGATCTTCTTGAATGCATGTCAACCATTGCAAACAGTGGTGATTTTGAGTCGAATACTATATGTGAAGCTAAGGGATTTAGTAGAACATTAGATGATAAAGAGTTTATATTCTTTCTGTTTCTTTTTTTCGAAATAATGCCCCAGGTAGACATTTTATATAATCAATTGCAAAAGCGAGACTTTGACACTGTGTCCGTCCAGAAAGCTACTACAGACTTTGTGACAAGCATCACCAAAGTACGAGAATCCATTGACAGTTTGGATTCTACACTGCCACAAGAATGTACATTTGTAAACCGGAGACTTCAAATAAATACTTTAACCCAAGAAGCAAAAGAAGTCTGTGACATTATTGTGGTCCATGCCAGAGAGCGCTTTGCTTTCACAAAGCATCTTGTAAGTGCAACACTATTGCGAAGTGACCTTTTTGAAAGCCATGACAAATCTTTCCCAGCTGAGGCACTCGCAGAAACGGTAGAAGCCTATCCTATGTTAGACAAAGCCAGATTGAGTACAGAACTTTCGGTCCTGTATGGAAGACGAGACTTCCGTCAAACTACTGGTGGTGCCATGGATTTATTTAGCTTTTTGTGTGAAAACAACTTGGAGAAATCCTTTTCTGAGACCATAAAGCTCTTAAGAGTTGTCATTACTACACTCATGACAACAGCATAATCTAAACACTAAAGAGGGTAAAAACGTTTTTGCGAAACACTATGACTCAAGCTAGACTTAATGCTTTGGCTAGGCTGTCAATGGAAAAAGAGCTAATAAAGGAAATACCAGAATTCAACAAAAGAACAATCGAAAAGTTTGTTCATATTAAAGATCGACGAGCAAACTTTCTTTATAAATAGAAAATATGAATCTGATGTGTGATCATAGTTTCAGGTGTTTATTGCTCAGTTTGTTTGTTTGATAACATTAGGAAGTACTGTTGGAAATGTTCTCATTCCATTTAATATTCATACAACTCCTGTACAGTTGATATGTATTTATATATGTGTGCTTATGTATCTGTGAATTTATATATATTTGTTTTCATATTTTAATATTATTTAAAATATTTTGTTGTTAGTGTTTTGAGGGTATATGTCTTTATATGTACAACATTTAGTTATTTTCCTAATTTATTTTTATTTAACCGTTTTCTACTGTACTGACAGGGACAGGAACCCTTCTACCTGAGATTGACATGCAAAGTATTTAAATATTATTTTTATTTTGTCAATTGTGTTTAAAAATATATTGGTTTTGAAAGTTCTTAAAATGTTCATTTATTTATTTCCATAATTTCTTTTTGTTTAACTTTTTCTGCTGTGCTGGATGAAGGGCACAAGGACCTGAGAGTGGCATTCAAACAATTTACATAGTAATATTTGTTTGTGTTTACAAATATCATATTGGTTTTGAAGGGATATTTCTTAAAATATACATTTATTTATTTTCATATTTTATTTTTATGTAGCCATTTTCTACTATACTGACTGCCACAAGGACCTGAGAGTGGCATGCGAAGTATTTAAAAATAAAGTAAAACATTTGTACCTAGCCTGCTTATGCAAATAACGTTTTTGTTCATTCTTTCTTAAATAAATGAAAGATTTTTAATGGATATTTCTTATATTATAAGCAATGCATATTACACTCATTTCCTAATTTATTTTTATTTAGTGGTTTTCTAAAATACTGATAGACCCAAGGGCTTCAGAGCGCTATATGAACTATTTTAAATACAATATTTACTTAATTATTTTGCAAAATTGCCTTGCTCAAAAATGCAAAGCTTTTGCTGACTTCCTAAAAATTAAATGTTTGTTTTAAATTGATATTTCTTATACATGTAGCTATTTAATATGTCATAAAGATTACTGGGCAATCAACGTTGAATAGCTGATGCAGAAAAGGAAATGGCCAGCCGTCATTTTTGGTAGGAACAAAATTACAAGTGTGTTTCTTTGTGGATGTGCAACCTGGCTTAGTACCCTGGCCTTCTTCAGAAGTCAGTCTTTCTTGGCAACACAGAAATGCTGTGAAATAATGTATGAGGTTTCTTTTATGAATGCCTAGAAGAACTGATTTTTCAGTCCATTTATCACAGAAATAGTGTGGAAAATTGCACCAAAAAATGCCAATTTTTTAAAAATTCCTTCGCGGGGGAGAACCCCCCCACACTTTTCTTATTGCCGTCGGCCTCGCTCGCTTCGCTCGCTCGCTCCTGTTCGTTGATGCCTACTTCAAAAGCCCACCAGGTTAAAATTCCACCAGCCGCCACTGGGTTTATCTCTAATGCGATAAAATATCTGGCGATAGTGGCTCAATGCATGAATATCGCTGGAAATCCAGCGATATTCAGACATTAACGCTAATGGGGACTTAACCTGAATATCAACCTCCCATTGGACGTACAGGTTAAGTCATGGTCTGAGCAGGCGTTAGGTTCTGGGGATAATCGCGCTTAGAGCAACTTTTTTAATCGCACAGACTACCTTGCTAATAGGCGATAGCTGTGTTAGCGACTGCTTTCAGCCCTTGCTAATATGCCCCTCGGTCAATTGTACTGGTTTTTGTTCTAGACCCAGCTTGATATCTCAAAAGTATTCTGACCTCTTTGATCCACTCCGTTAGTCTGCTTAAATTGTGCCTAGCAAAAGATTTTTGTATGATATCCATCAAAATAATAGGGCGATAGTTTGCTGGATAATACCGATTACCCTTTTTAAAAATTTTAACAATTTCTGCCCCTTTCCATGTTTCGAGTATTGGTGCAAATGCGACTATTGCTTTACAGAGATAATTTATATATGGTCCCCAGACTCCGATGTCGTGGTTTAATAAATCTCCAGGAATTTTTTGAGGTCCAGGAGCTTTCCCTGGTTTGACTGCCTCAATTGCCTGTATTGTTTCTTTTAAACTAAAGTGCAAGTTGGTGGCCTTTGCAGTAGTCTCCATATCTTTAGTTATCACAAATTGCACGCAGTTAGTTTCTGAATAGAGGCGGGAGAAGTGTGCAGCCCAAGTATTTTCATCTAGGAATAAATCTTTAGGGGTCCTTCCTGTTGTATTCCATTTTGCGATCAAGCTCCAAAACCTGTCCCTTCCTTGGATTTGGCCGCACTGATTAGGCCTGCCCAGATGTCATCATCCCATGTTTTCTTTGCTTTTTCGAGGGCTCGCTTGTGATTATACCTTTTTCCTTTATTACAGTTAAACTATTACTTTTAATTGCCTGGATCAGCTTTGTCTTAGCTACCCAACAGTCTTTGTTGTACCAGGGATTTCCGAGGTCGTTCCTGTAGTTAGCTCCTGCATTTCTCTCTTTGGGTATATTGCTTACAACCGGAGTTAAAGCGTCTACCATGGTGGCATGTAGGTCTAACGTTGGAATTTTATCTACTGGTTGGTTTAAAAAAGGTGTAATAGTATCTGCGAAGATAGTATAGATACTCATCATAGATTGGAGATTCCCTGGAATATACAGCCACTTTACAGCTCGTCGGTTGTTACTTATAATAATATCGTCCTCAATAATGCTAGTGTCTTTTTCGCCCACTTGAGTGGAAAAAAAGGGCTTTGGTGTTAATATCCGCTGTAGAGGGCGAGGATCGCTCTCCGTTCTGGGGTCTATTTTTAAATCAAGAACATGTGATCAAAACTCTATCGACACCAATATATAATCTATATTGCTCCGGGAGCTGCCTCTGCAGAAAGTGTGTGCATTTGGTCTATCGGAAGGCAGACTGCGACCTTTTGTGAGTTTCAGAATTTGAGCCACTGCTACAGTACACCTTACCTCCCTACCACTTTCTATGGCAGGAATATTGTTTGCCATGTCTTTGTCCTCAAGAAAATTACATCAGCTCAGTACAGGTTCAAAATTACAGTTGAAATCTCCACCAACTATTACCCTTGATTTGGGCCCTAATGTATCTAGAAAAGAATCAAGCTGTTTCTATCACTGGTGATTCTTTGTTGGCAGGACTTGGTCTATTATAGATGTTAACTACATATAAGGAATCACCATCCCAAGAAAACTAATTTTAGACCCATCATGTCTTGAGATGGTATATTTAATGGAACAATGTCATTTTCCAGGGTCATCCTTATCCTTATTAACAAGCCCCCCGATGGCCTGCCTTTTACTGATGGACTGGCGTCCACGCTAAATGTCTTGAAGTCCACTCTATGGGGGGTTTCCAGTGACCAAGTCTCCTGTGTGAGGGAAATGTCACTCTGCTCTATATATTCATTCCATGCCATATCAAATAAATTCCTTTTCAACCCGGCTATATTCCAGGAGGTAAGGCGTACTTCCAAGTGCTTGCTCAGGTCTAAAATCGACAATGACCCTTTCCCTGTGTTTCCATTGGGCATAGTAGACACATGGCTGTCTGTTAAGCTGTCTAAGTGCACCTCGAAGCAAGTGGCTTGTGAACTCTGGGTGGTCCCTACTCCCTCCTTCTTAGAAGGTTCATTAATCCCAACCGTCAATAAAGCACGCTGAAAAACTTCTGCTCTATGTGTATCTATAGCTAGTGGCTGGACCATAGGGTCATTCATCTGGGGGATTGCCATTACATTCACTCTATGTTGGGGAAACATTTGTTGTCAATCTAGATCGTCTAGAGATGATAATCCCTCAAACCTATTCCAAAGTGAAACCAAGATGTCTACATCATTGGCGTTATTTCTAGGAGGCGGTCTATAGAAATAACCTAATGGAAGGGCACAAACATGGGTATTCCTAAGTGAGGTCTCCTCTTTAGTGTCTAGTATGTTCCGAACCATCTGGGGGCGGATGAAGTTTATCGCTTCATCCTTTCTCATAGAACAAAAGCACAATGGGCCTCATTTATGAGGCCTTTTGTCACTTTTATGCCACCGGTGTGTCACTATTTAGATGCACAAGCGGCGTAAAATATGTGCCCTATTTACAAAGTGACGCACCTAGGCAGATGCATCACTTTGTAAAACCCTGTGCCACATTATACCTGTACCAGTTATCATGTATCAATGTGGTGGGCGTTCCACCATAAAAAGCCTTGTAGAAGTGGCACATTGAAATCTATGAGATTTCCGTGCGCCACTTCTATGACGCCATTGAGTCAATATCTTATACATGCCTCACAGCAGGCATAAGACTGATGCAGGCCATTTCACATGGGGCTTGCCCCATGTGAAAAGACACATTGCTGGAGTTGCATCTGTTTTCAGACACCCCCCAGCAATGCGTCACTTTTGCTCCTACAGATACGTCAGAAATACTGACGTATCTGTAACTCCTTGCTACATGATGCATCATACAGTAAATATGACGCATCCATCATGTCGCAAGGAGGGCGCACTGAGAAGTGATGCATCGATGTTAACTTCTCATAAATAAAGCCCACTGTGTATATAGTGAAAATAGCTTTTGGAAATGAGTCACTGAAACAACATGTCGACCTTTAATGTCTCACAAGTTCCGCTTTTCAATAAGAGCCACCCTGCCTTGAGGTTTGCAAGGCCTACTTAGGGGTGACATATTTAATATTTAACAGTCGGTTGTCCTCCTGTGTATAGGGGTTCATTTTGACAGTTCAGATGTTTCATCCACTGCCATAATACATGTCTGCTGGTCAGCCTGGTGGACAGCATAATAAATGCTGCTGTCTGCAGTTTAATTGCCATCCCTTCAGTGTGCTTCCAGCACCATCTACTATGCCCTTATTGGAAAGTGAAGTATGCTGATTGGGGATATGCACATTTAACAATAATTTTTGGGGGACATACCACATACACTGGGATCTAAAAAGAGTGCTCCATTGTTCAGAGTATGAATTCCAGCAGTATCCGTCCCAGAACAATAGGGATCACCACACAAAAAGACGTACTTTCTCAAATAAACATTATAATGTTTTTTCTGTACCTCACTTGTGACCTCCATTGAAGACTGATGCAAACTCTTGTCGCGCAAGAGTCACAGGCTGCTGTTTAAATTGGCCAATGTTATTAAACAAATACAAGCCATTCTGTCAAGACAAATAAGTCAGTACCTAACATACCAGTTCCAAATCATCTTGCCCTTGAGCAGTTATTCATATAGTTAATATGTGTCCCACACATATGCACCTATTTTTGTGTCTGTATTTTACAGTACGTACACTTGAAAAAAGAGCATTTTCTTCAATAAGACTAAGCCATTGTAAAGCTACCTCGATCCTGTGTAGTAACTTGCTGTGGACCTAGAACAAATTATGTGGTGTATAGGGCTGCCATAATAATCTTAATTCATAGTTTCATTTTACAATGACCAGCGAAATACCTTGATGTTACTAAACTCAAGTGAGAGGTCAGTTTGAAAACAAAATTAGCTGTGAAAATTCAGACAGAAATGCATTGTTACAAGCAAGTAGTTATTGTCCCCCTGCCTCCAACAGTAAATACTCTATTCTCAATTGAATTTAGATGCTCAGGCACTGGATGAAGTTGTGCCAATCGCAGAAAGTAGAGTCAATTATAGGGATTATTCCCAAAGGAAGTGGTAGAAGACAATGGCACAGAGCTGGTTGTTGGAAAATGCTAACCTTGTAGTACAACAACAGAGATGCATGTTTCCACAAATTCAGTGGTGTAGCAACGGGGGGTGGAGGAAGATGGCGGCTGGCCCTGGGCGGCATACCTTTTGGGGTGGAGGCCTCCACCGTGCTCTTACCTGCAGCTGCAGCTGTTGCAAGCTGGCAAATACAAGAATCGTCGACACCCCTCGCTCTTACATGCGGCTGCCGTGGGGTGGCAAACGCAGGTAGGGACCGCCAGCGGCGGCCAAAGGTCTAGCTATGCCACTTCACAGATTGGAATATTAAAGCGCTCTACTACCAGGCTCTTCAGCTTACCTACTTAATCGGCTGCTGCACATTCAAACAGTGGAAGCTAAACTGGCCCTGAACTTGCCTAGATGCTCATCCTCTTCAAAGGTTCTTACAGAGCTTTACTGGCTTCCTGTCCAGGAGAGAATGACTTTCAAAGCTTTATGTATTTCCCTCATGGTGGCGCACAAGATGGGCGAGTGTTTCGGAAAAGTAAATTCAAATGCTTCTCTCCTTCAAGAACCTTGCGCTCCTCCGAGGCCAATCTTCGCTACGTTCCTAAATTCAAGTAAGCTAGGACAGGGGTCAGGTGTTTTCAGTCAGGGCTGCACAACTATGGTACAACTTGCTGCCCTCTTCAAGATCTGCCAGGAGCTGATGTATTTCAGGAAAGCTCTAAAGACCTGGCTTTTCCTCTTTAGTGCCTTTTTACAAGAATCGTCAGAACAAGGGGGCATATTATCAAGTTAGGGCGTTACATTATCGCCGCTTTTATCGGCAGGAAACTGCAGATAAAGTGGCGATAATGGGCTTGATAATATGCTCTATGAATGCCAATCGAAGCCCATGTTAGATAGACTTCTAACATTGGCTTCGATTGGAATTCATAGAGCATATTATCAAGCCCATTATCGCCGCTTTATCAGCAGTTTCCTGCCAATAAAAGCGGCGATAATGTAACGCCCTTACTTGATAATATGCCCCCAAGTTCTTTTACTTAATGTGTTAATGCAAGGATTCTATTGTGGTCTCAGTTGCACTTATAGACCATAGACAAAACAATATGTTGGTTGGGAGTATGCACAGGGAAAGGGGAATTGGATAAGAGGGAAAATAAAGACACTGAATATCACTACTTTGGTTTGACAGCTGGAAACTGCTTTCAACTGGAGGAGAGATGATATAAAAAGATAGGAAAGACCTTTATTGTCTTATAAATCTTACTCTGATTCTTAGTTTATAGTATTTCATATGATATCCCTTCAAAATATGCAAAATATGAGGTAATAATCATTAAAGTATAGCTGTTAAAATAGTACTTAGAGATGTAGTCTAAATCCTTTCTTCTAGGCTTCTCTCAACTCTTGCAACATGGTCTTAGCTGCAGCAACTAAGTTATTCGACTGCCTTGCAAGGACACCCTGCAATATTAGGAATTTATACTGCGACTTCAAAATGGCCGCTGCTTGCAAACGTCTTGAGAGCACTTTGACTTCATGAGACATCATTTCCTTCATTGACCTCAGTCATCTTCTGTGGTGAGTTCTGTTCAGATGTGAAGCCTCTTTCCAGGTGGCTCTAACACTCCACACAACCTGCCAGTCTCTCCTGTTTCTGATTATGTGCACTGACATGTAGTTCAGAATATCATGCTTCCGCTCAAGCCAAGCACCAAGAGGTAAGTGCGGGATACTGTCACAAAAGATTCAGCACAGTATATGGAAAGATAATTAATGTTAATAAATAATAAATCCTATGGAAAACGACTCCTTTGTACCATAAAACTTTGGCATATAGGCAGTACGGATTCAGTTTATAATGAAATCGGAGATCCTACTCTCTTCTTTGCTTTGCAAAGGGGCTATGTAAGAGATTTTCTGACAACTCATAAAAATACTTACAACCATTGTAATGGTAGTTCCGTTTGTAATCACATGACACAGTAAAATCAAAAGAGAAACAATAAAAAAACACAATAGGGAAAAAGTTTTATAAAATGATGTCAAAAATAGTAATGTTAAAATCAACCCGAAAAAATTGACTTGCAGATAAAAAACACATAAAACCCATACCTATAGCATATTGAAGACAGAGACAACAACCGTCACAATAAAGCTTATAATACACAACAGCATCATATGTTAATCAGCAAATCACACATTTACCATGTTAAACAATATCTAATTTATCAGAAAAGGTCAATGTATTTTCTTGATGCAACTGAGAACGATCATATGTATATCTATAAAATAGCCTATGGGATTGCTCAATGTCTTAATTTTATTCAGAGGTTTCCATGTTAGGGTTAAAAGGTGATGTACATAGACTGGGTCTTTCTTGTGATGGAGTAATACAATCTACTCATGTGTGCTAGATCTGGATCTTATGTGTGTGAGATCTAGGTAGACATGTTTCATGCCTTTTTGGTCCAGGAGGGATCCGTGGTGTTTCCTCAGGACCATAAACTGGGGGAGACGCAGGTCCTACCCTTACTATGACCGGTGTTCAGGAGTACCTTGTCTCGTAGGGAATTCACTGTTACCCCCACGTGAATATCTCCTGGTCATGTTAATACCTAGTGGTCTGATGATCTGAATATGGGTAGGAGTCCAACCCTTAAATGAAATGCACAGGGCACCTTGGGTCAAGGCAGGGGCCCGCAACTTTATCTGCTATTCTAGTTACTGGCGGGTGGTTGTGGTATTGTTTCTGTGTACCTATCCTCCCGTCTGCCTACTTAGAGACGGCCCACACACCCACACTCACCTTCACAGCTTACTGTAAAAAGATCTCTGCCAAAGAGCCCTCACACAGGGCCCGTGGGGTCATGCAGAGCCGACCCCCCGAGGAGCAGAGCATGTTAATGAAGCATGACACCCTCAGGGTTGTGTGAGGGCACCAATTCCTATTAAGGATATACCCATCAGGCTTCCCTAATAGTCTCAAAACCTGCCCGTATAGACTACAGGAACAACTACCCTATAGGATTAACTTATTCTTGGGAGCAAGACTCCTGAGCCTCTTTTTAGGCTCCCCGTCCCCATTCATCTCTAGATATTGATATCTGTAAAATAGACCTGGAACATGATAACAGGTAAAGGAGCATTAATGTTTCAGCATGTATAATTCTATTAAATGTATTTTATTTTGCAAATTTGCTACTCAATCTAAGTCCTACTAGAACGGAACTTAAATCCTGCTAGAATTCTATAGGGCTTAAATAAGATCTATACATTTATCATTGTCCAATGAACAAGGAAATAGCATTCCAATTCTGAAGCAAAGTATTTGCCAGCCTTTTCGTGCACTAGAAATGTCTATAATTCTTGTATGAGGAATTATGCTTTGAAAACGTTTGCCGCTACTCTGCTTTGGAGAAGGGCAGTTTTAATTGCGAAATATGCTTTGCGTTTCTGCAACACGTGATATGCTCCAAAAGGCTGCACACTTTCCACATAAGTGATAAACATTTCAAGATGTACATTACATTGCCGAATCTTTCTTGCATTTCTACATTGGCCTGATTTTTCTATTATGCCCTTGTCATATTTAGACATTGGGGCAGATTTATGAGGCACTTGCGCCACGTTTACGCCGCTGTTGCGTCACGCAAGGCGGCGTAAACGTGGCGCATCCCTACGAACGATTTACAACGTGACGCATCCAGGCAGATGCGTCACGTTGTAAAGCCCTGCGCCGCTTGTGGGCGTTCCGGCGCAGGGTGGGCGTTCCGGGGCAGGTGCGCCTCGCAAAAGTGGCTGAGTGAAATCTATAAGATTTCACTCAGTCACTTTCAGGCCAATGCTGCGTCAAAAGCCTGCGCCTGCTTGAAGCAGGCGTAGGTCTTGACGCAGCATTGTGGAGATGGGGCACCCCCGAGCCTTGCTGGAGCTGCGTCGCGCTTGCGACGCAACTCCAGCAATGCGTCACCTTTACGGCACAGATGCGTCACGCATCTGTGCCGTTTTTGCCCCATGGTGCGCCGCATCATAAATGCGGCGCACCATGGGTGGCGGAGCTGTGGCGCACTGTGGCGCATGTTAACTGGCGCATCCCTGGGGATGCGCCAGTTAACATAAATCTGCCCCATTATGTTTAGTTAGCTTTACATTTTTTTGATGTGGCATATCTATTATTTCTTTCAATAGTTATCAAAATAAGCCTCAGTAATATTTTAGCATATTTGATAAACAGCATTTTAGTGGCCCCGCAAATTCCAGAAGAGGAATACCCAGACGTTGTGTGCCAGAAGAGAGGTCAGCTCACCTAAACTGCACCAGTGACAGGTAAAGTTGCACTGGTTCCTCATTTTTGTCACGCCGGTCCAAGGCTTTTTTGACAAAGCTTGCAACAAACTTAGGGGCATATTACCAAGCAATAGCGATAATTATCACTATTGCTTGGTTAGAGGCAAAATTTTACCGCTGAGCTGCGGCGATTTTTACCGCAGATAAACCTTATTACCAAGGTTTATCGCAAATGCGATAAAAAAACGGCTGCAATGCATGAATATCGCTGAAAAGTCAGCAATATTCATGCATCACCGAGCTAATGCTCTTAGCCATGTTATCCACCTCCCATTGGATAACATGGCTAAGAACTGCTCAGAGCAGGTGTTAGCTTTTGGAGATATTCGCGCTTAGCGCGAATATCTCCAAAAGTTGGTAATAGGAGATAGCAATGTTAACGACTGTTTCCAGTCGCTAACATCTTGGCACGCCCACTTTGCATGTCATTAGTGATAAATATCACTGACATGCAGAGTGGGGCCCAAGATGGTCGCTATGTCCTACTAGCTGTCGCTAACTGGTGTTAGCGACAGCTAGGTAATAGGGAGATAATTTTATCTCCGCTTTCTTGGCTTTTAAAGCCAAAAAAGAGGAGATAAACCCCCTTGATAATATGCCCCTTAATGTCGACAGACAGGGCAAAAAAATCACATTTTGGCACGGTAAAAACATTCCATATGAACCCATCCTTACTTGCTAAATTTCACTGACCAATTAAATGTTCTAGTCCACTGCCACTGAAGCTTGTCCTTTCCCTACTAGCTTCCACTCAAGCTTTAGCTTTTCGCCTGCTGATGTCAGCAGGGGCTGCAATCTATCAGGTCTAAGCGGTAGTTCCCCATTTCCCACACTCTTGCTGCTCATTGTCTCCTCTGGGCTTCAGCCATTTCCACTCTCCCACAGGAAATATAAGCTTGTCTCAAAGGGGCAGCACAGTTAGAAGAATTCTAACAGGGTTTGCTTTACAGATAAGAGTGTGAGAGTGTCAGTTCAAGCAGAAAAGGTCCAAACTGGACATGAAATTTGTGGACTCAGATGATCAAGAGGCTTTCTACCTCTGCGGAGGTTGGAATGAGTCATTCGTCCATACGGTTTAAGAGACATACTTTCCTTCTCCTCCTGACTGTGTAGCTAATAACACTGTTACATTGTAGAATTGTATCACGTGAGCAAGTAATGTCACATCCTGTGATGATATTGGGTATAAACATTGAGTGGAGTCACTTCCGCTGACATCATCGGGATTAAGGAGCACGGAGACTGCCTATCAGCTTCGAAGGTTGAAAGGTATGGTGAAAATCCACAATTGCCCTGGACCAGTATATTTTACGCAATCTGCTCCTGATGGCATACTGTTCATTAAAATTGGGTGCACGCAACGTCTCCGGGTATCTTTATGAAATATTATATAATAAGCACATATAAAATGCAACATAATAAAGCAAACTTGTGATCAAAATACTATTTTTGCACGTCCTTTAGTCCCCGACTTCATTCTATTCGTCTCCCTGTTGTGATTCTGAGCACAGGGCACGGGCTGCAGACTGACGGATGGTGATGGAGAGCCCTTTCATATCAAGCACTGTGACGGCTGTCGACTTGGGAAAAACAATTTACAATTTATATCTTTCGGCTTGCTAATATTTTATACTTTCTTTGCCTCCACTGATACAACCCGCCATTTGTCAACGAGCGCCACTCGGGAAGACCGGCTGCGCGTGTGAATATTTGATAAACTCGGGAGAGAACTGGGCGAGGGAAGCGGCGGGAAACGCACAGAGGTTTATGCATTCTCTTGAACTTACGGCTCTTTTAAATCCAGCGGCAACGCTCATTGGGGGATGCCGAAGCGAGCTACCTGAAATGTTTGATTGGGTTACCGCATAATAATAATTTCGACGTGTTGCTTTGAAAATGGCACTGGTCACTGTTTCGTGGCCCAATTCACTTCATCTCTCTTATTTACTGGAGCACTTCAAAGTCTGTGTGACTGGAATTGTAAGTCAACGAATTCTAATCAGAGGACAGGCCATCGCTGCATGCTCCAGTGACTGCGGGCAAGGTTTACGTGATGTTGTGGGGGAGTCATGGAAACACACGCGAGACGTCGAGGCTCCCGCTAAAATGAGACTGCGCGAGGAGGCCTGCTTGAATGTTATTATCTGCTGTTCAGTGCCTACCTAAATACATGCTTTAAGTGTCATTAGTTTTAAATGACATTACACGGCGCGTGTTGATTAAAAGACCTGTCAGCCAGTCCATAAAAGAAATCCCTGTCTAAGCTTTTGCAATAGAAATGCTCAGAGGACAAGTTCATGTTTGTGGACGAGCACGGGGGCAGAAAATGAACAAACTCATGCATTGGAAAACAACACGTGAGGAATTGTTTCTGATGGACTAATGTGTAGCAGAGAACAGTAGTTCTAATGATCTCATTCAAAACCTTTTGAAGTAATTAGAGGTCAATCAATATTTCCGAACATCCAACATCTACAAAGCTGTTGAGGGATTAGTGGATGTTTCCAACAAAATCAATCACAAACAACATAAATACGCAGCTATGGTCAAAACAGACAATATTTTATACATCTTAAGAATAAGTTGGATGCTCCAAATGAATGGATGACAGCAGTGCTCATGTATCACGGCATTGGTGATAATTACAGTGTGAAGGAAGAGTAAGAGGCTGGCTGGTGTATATTATGGTGTTCAAGAAGAGTCTAAATAACTTTGATGTCCATTGCCCAACAGTTAAGAGTCCACCTGTTAACCATGCCAAAGTTAAATTATATTGATGTTTCGACCATTAATTAAATGATAAAAGAGATCTTCATAAGGACATGTTGGATGCACCTCTATCCAAATGGATCAATTTATCATGGGTCAGAACTAAATGGAGCATTGGCCAAATAAGCTTACCACAACATCAGCGAAAGCCAAGCAGAGCGGGCATAGAAAAGCACACATTATGGTTTTTAAAAAGTGCAGTGAGCATGCTTATGCATATTGCCCATATCAAGCTGTCACACACACTTACCAATGGTAAATGCATTGATAAAATATGTAATAAATACCCATAGGTATCAATTTAAAGCAAATGTGACAAAACAAAGGTGAAAGAATTTTAAATAACGTGATAATAAGTTCATGGTATGCAAAACATGTTCAAATTTGGGGTCACTTACCACTTCACTTAGGCCTAGTAGGTTATAAAGTAACTGCAACGTTAGAAAGATAAAATAAAGAGTAACTCCCAACGGGAGAGCGATAACTTACCATAGCATACACTAAATTGCATTATTCAACCTGGGGCCAGTAAAACTCACATGGTCAAGGCAATGTACATAAACAACTGGGAATGGGTGCATAAATGGGCACTCCACTTGGGGACAAGAACAAAAAAGATGAGCTGACTTTTGCTTTCTATTTGGTGTACCTATGTATTGAAGTGCCGAATTAATGTGTTTGCAAGTGCCCAGGTTCAGGCAGGCAGAGCCGTTGGGGAGGAAGGAGCTTCTTGTTGGGAGCGGAAGGAGGCTTTGGAACCTCCTTCTGCTAACAATTAAAAATAGCTCAGATCTTCCAGCATTCAGAAAAAAAGTAAAAACTTGGCCTTTCCAAACTGATATCTAGTTCTATTACATACTAGCTTCACACTCCCTGAGTCCTCAGCGCCAAGACACCTCCGGGCATTCGTTGCGCTCTATAAATTGAACAATCAAATCAAATCAATCAAATCAAATTAATATTTGCAGGAAGTGAATATTAATGAGGCTGGAGGCATTTTGCGACCCCGCTGTGAATGTCTGTAAATGCAGGGATGTGGTATGCGTGGGGCAGCACACCTACATCCCTACATTTGGATTGCTTGAACGTGAACACATTTTAGAAGAAGAAAATGACATCACGTTCAAGTTCAATTTTATTAATGTTTAGACTTAAGTCTTTAAAACATAAATACATAAGAATTTAAATTTACAATACCATTACAATGAGCAATTTTCTAATGAAGATTCAGTCTTTCTGTCCTACCCTAAGCTCTAAGCCTGGGCCACAATATTTAAGTACACATCATTAAAACACTTCTTCCCACAGGCTTCCTACATTTCTAGCTTAACCTTATTTTTAAAAATCTTGCCAAGGCAAAAGCGACATCTAAAAATTCCATATTCAACAAAAGTGCAAGTGCATTATCGCAATATTTTAGGCCATACTGTATAAAATGCATTTTAAAAATAGAACAAAAAGACCTGGAAAAATGATGACAATCAATTAGAACTGGGGTGGCAGAGTGGGCTAAAGAACGGTGATGGATTAATCCCAGATATGTTGACTGGGATGTGAGTGTTTGATTTGTTCAGATGCTCCATCCATCACCACCCCCTTTTGTACCGCTTTGTTCGCCATAAGTTGGCAGGGTATGCTCAGACTTGAGTCCCTTGCTCACTTTGCCACTAGATTCAAGCAAGCCTGGCTGAAGACGGCTGTAAAGCCAGAAACCGGTCCTAGGAAGCTTGTTTCCGGTCCAGGGAAGGCATGACTTGGCCGTTCGGGCTGGACTGTTCCCATGAGGCACAGGGTCCGACTGATTTGCATATGGCCATGTCTGAACTGGGGTGGCAGAGTGGGCTAAAGAACGGTGATGGGTTAAACCCAAATCTGTTGACTGGGTGTGAGTGTTTGATTTGTTCAGATGCTCCGTCCTTCACCACCCCCTTTTGTACCGATCAATTAGACAATGCACATTAAAAATTTGAAATTTCAGTCCACAGGCACAATTATTCTCCATATCCCAAAAAGTTGTATATTTCTCCGCCCTCAGATACGGAACATTCAACGTCACTCAAAATGTTAAGAGAAGTGAACGTAAATTGCCATCCGGGAAAGCAGCTATGTCGGGAAACATTCTTCTATTTCACCATGAATCTAACATAGAACTTGCAGAGAATTTCTCTCAACATACATCATATCAGCCAATCTAGACTTCCTTATGCTGGCTATATGTACCTTGGCCTTCGAGAGTAGTGAAGCCTCGGTCACCTTAAATTTTTCCATTTTCAAGACCCCAGCAATAATACCTAATCTTTTCCTGACCTGCACTTCCCACCTTAGCTCACTCTTCCTATTTCGATAGCACAGTGAACTGCTATCTTCTGAGCCTTTGAGGACCAGAATTTATCTCAGAATCTCAGAGTTGTTTTGTGAGCCAAGAAATTCCAGGCCTGCAAATCCCCTTCAAGTCTTATTGCCAGGGCCATCGCAGGTTTTGGGAGACCAACCAGTTTTTCCAGGCACTTATTTTTGCATCTCTCCCAACTTCCCACGACACTTAAGGACTATACCTTGGCCCCATATAGACATTGAGTGGAAACCATTGCACAATATGCAGTTAAGAGGGGAGACCAGCAGGGACCACCAAATGTATTCCTGAAGCAGACAAGGCCCCCTACAATTGCTGCTGCCCGGGTCTCAACCAATTGTTTATGTAAGGCCCAGCCCAGCTTTTTGTATACTTCATACCTAAGTATTTATATGAAAACACCACCTGCACTATCTTATTTCCCAGAGCACACTTAAAAGATTGTTTTTTTTCCCCAAAAGGGATTATTTTTGTTTTACGCATACTCACTTTAATCTATTTACCTCACAGTAGCTATTGAATTTATACAGTTTCCTCTGTAGGCCACTTTGGCTCGGGTCAAGAATTGCCAGGTCATCTGCAAAAGTCAGCTACCCCAATTTTCGGCGAGAATGACTGTGTAGGGGCCCTCATCCCCAGAAGGTCTGCAAGAAACAAGGAAACAGCGGGGGCCAAAATGTAACTGTGTCTTTGTCCATTGCCTAGAGGTATCCTTTCTGAGAGGGACCCATCCATGTAACGCTCCACCTGGGCCCAATTTTGGGAGTGGAGTTCCTGCAAGATTGCCAATAAACATAGGGGGATACCCTGTTGTCGTAGTTTAGACCAAAGCAAACTGTAATCAACCAAGTCATAGGCCGAACTTAAATCAACAAACAACAGAATAAACTCCCTGTAGATTCCATTGCCTTTTGACCCAGGGCCAAAAACTAAAACAGTGATCTATTGTTGAGTGCCCACATTTAAAACCCCCTTGATCCTTTGGTATTATTTCATCACAATCAATACAATTCTTTAAAGAGCTAAGGATGACCTTTGAATACAATTTTGCACCCACATCCAGTAAGCTCATCAAAAAATAGTTACCAGATACATCTATCTCTCCTTTTTTATGGATCGGTTTGATTACTGCACCTTTCCAACTAAGCAAGAATATACCCGACTTAGTTATGGCTAAAAAAAACTTTGAAAAAAGTTGTCCACCACAGTGGGTTGGTCTTAATCACAATTGTAAGGATAGTATCTGGCCCTGCTGCTTTAGTCAGATTTAAAGATTTTATTAGCTTGACCATAGAATGAACAGAGAAGGACTCTAATGCCTCCTCATCCAATTCTGGCCAGTTATTCCTCAGAATTTCTTCCATGGGCTGTAAATATCACTTAAGAAGGTTACCCAAACTGTTTCTGGAACCATGCATCTTACCGGAGATGTCACATTTCCACATCCCTTCTTGACTAACTTCCAAAATGTCCTCATGTCCTTACCCTGGAGGATGCTAATCATAAGGTCCCAATTTGGTTGATAATAGGCCTGCTTCTCAGCCCTACCCAGTGACTCATACACTACTTTATCATGATTAAAGCTCTCAATAATAATCATAGGATCCCCTGACTGCCTGGCCCTTCAACAAGCATTCCATAACTCCTTCCTAACCTGCAGGCACTCCTTATCAAACCACGGCTGTCTTGTGGACCAGCCAGACTTTTCCTTTCTTGCTTCCTTATTACATAGCAACTAGAGACCCCCATTTCTAACACTTACTATTGAGGTCAAACACTTAACTACCTCAGTAATGGTTGAAGTATACAATTCCAATACAGTCAACCTTGTATCTATCCCAAGTTCCAGCTCTCTAAGGATTTGACAGCCGTGGTTCGCACAGGTAAATGCTGTGGAGCGGTGAAGAGGGGAAGGGCAGGGCGGGGTGGTGGGGTAGTAGAATCCAACATACCACGGCAATGTGAAAACTAAAGAAATGAAGAAATAAAACCACTAACCTTGCGCGTGCTGCATCGCTGAAGTCTGCGATGCGGCGAGTGCAAGGTAAGTGGTTTTATTTCTTTATTTAATTAGTTTTCACATTGCCGTCATATATTGGATTTCACTATCACCCACCATGCCCCGCCCCCACCATGTTTCACCGACACACAGCATTTACCTTTGCAAGCCGCGGCTGGGATTTGATACTGCGTCAGTTTGGTCATGTACCTTTTATCTATTCTTTTTGGGAGACGTTTTGGGAGGGTCAACTTACATCAGTGTCACCTGCTCCCTTAATGATAAATCTGCAAGAATAACATTTTCAAAACCCTGCAGCTGATTCTTAACACCTCAAAACCTTTACAGAGTTTAAAAAAATGCCTGTATAAGCTTATAGTCTATTGGGCAGTGCTGGTTCCCATGCAGATACATTTGGGCTGCCGGTGAATCCCCCTTAAAATGCCCACTTAAGCAGAGAAAACCTAACTCAGAGAGAAATTGTGTACATTTCTTCTCTAATTTAGATTGAGCATTCTCTGGGAAGATTACCTTAGGGATACTGTAGGATTCTAGCATTTCTGAGGCTCTCATGTCTACCTCTCCTGGGGCCAACCCAAGGTTGAAGACCCCTACAAGGAGGACTGGTGTGGCCCCTGGCAATTCTGTCAGACCCACCGGGTGCCTCTGGAGCACCTCCCACATCTCCTTCTGGGACTATTCATGGTTTATATAGACATTAGCAATTGTAAGGTTATTTTGCAGCAGGAAGCAATCATGCAGACCCAAGTAGCAAGCCAAAAGCCACTCACTACTTGTCTGGATGATTCTTGCACCTTTAACAAATTTAGTTGAAATGAATGTCATAAGGCCACCTCTAATCTGTCCAGGACCTATTTTAGTTCCTCCGTGAACATTTTTTCACTTGTCCACGTCCCTTCAAGGGGCCCTCAATGCTTTAAAAAGTCACATTAAAGGAAAGACCTAGTAGGGCACATGCAGCAGTTCCCTTTGCCACTGTCTGATACTCCCAAGACTGCCCAAATGATTTCCAAATGGAAAACTATGTTAAGGGACAGCTTTCCTTTTGGAAATCCATTTCCCTCCCAGGTTGGGTACGAATCACTAGCTATTGGTTTGTGACTGAAGGTGTGGGTATAAATCATTTATCCATACAATTGCCTGCTCTCAAATGGGAATGCAGTGTTATTTTTGCACTCCCCCCTATTTGTGATTTATAATTGGTTGCAATGGCCGTTTTGCAAAATGCCTTTTGCACTTTGCATAAAGGTCTTTTGCAATCCCAAAACCAGTGTTTTTTGTCACAGGCTCTGCGACTACAAAGTACATTTGTATATGGCAAGTTGTCTGTACTGCATCCCTTCTAAGTTGTTATGAGGAAAGAGTGATTGTCAAAATAAATCCATTTTCAAAGTAGTAAGTAAAAGAGTTCATCAATTTTTAGTACCAGATAACACTCATGTGGAACTTTTCCAGTTTGCAGGGAAAAACGGTGCCAAGGAATCTATATAGCAAATATAGAAAACTCTGAGCCAAGGGTAGGCTCATAATCAGGATCTACGCATGACTATACACACTCATTTTTATTAAATCTCACATCCCTACATCTATAACAAAGATCCTTCATTCTAAGGTATGTTTCAACAAACCCTTTTGTGTGGGTTAAGAATTATGCTGCATGAGTTGGTCTCCTCTATCATCATTGAATGGTAGTCTGACTATGGCTGCTGTGTGTGCAACAGCACCCTTTATGCCAGAATCTGATTGCATACCTGGGGTCAATGCCTAAACTTCAAGTACCTATGAAGGAAATGAAAGAAACCTTGTTAAAGGACGACTTCTCAGATACTTCATTTGCTTTCAACACTACCAGTACTCTCTCTGTAGAGTAATCATGTGAGTTGTTCCAAAGACCTCTAAAGCACAATGCCATTAACCCACATATAAAGGGTGCCCTGCTACCATTCAGATGAGCTGAGTCAAGAGGGATGGCATAAGTCCCAAGAATCGACCATCTGACCAACTGTAACAACCTGCTTGCCTGAGGTTGTCTTGAAGTGCCACAAGAAAAGTAACACAATTTCCATTGTGCATCCTGGGTTAGGAATATACCAACACCAAATTCCCTCTGCCACCTCCATGAGGGAAATATTGCATCTTCAACAAGGAAACAATTATTGTGCTTCTTTCCAATGTAGATGTCCTATTAGTTTTGCTTATTAGCAATGTTTAATGTTGTGAATAGCAACATTGCAGGTAAGCACATTTCTACCTTTCATTCTTCAGGCGCAAATTGCACTATAAGTAATAAGACTAGGCGGGACTAGCAATCCAGCATAAACTACTACTTTGAGTGATTCTACACCACAACTGCAGTTCTGAAACTTTCATATAGCCCTATGTTCCCCATCTCTTAAGATTTGTGTTGATTGTGTGAGTTATTGAACATACACAAGCTCCTGTGGGACCATTTCTAAAAGAGAGGATTGATAGAGAGTTTGTCCCATTCCTACCCTAGAAGGGAGTGGGAGAAAGGGGCATACAGAGGCAGTGTGATATGTGGGACACACCTAGGGTTACTGGAATGGCGATGGTGGAAAGAAAGAGACATGGCAGAGAGAGCAAGTAGGCGTGGAAGACAATGAACTTCAAAGAGTAATGAAATTAGCACACGTTAGGTTTACACTACATATTGGTACAGCATATTTCTATCATGGAGATACTGTTTGTAGTGATAAATGAAAAATAATCCAAATGTTTACAAAGCCAACCTATAAAATATATTTTTTAGTATCACAAGTTGTCATCCACTTAAGTTAACATATAGCCAAACTCGGATTCTTCATGAGAGCCCAGAGAAAAAGCAAATTCCTCCTCCTTTTCGTGTTTGCAGGGGAATTTTGTCACTAAACTTTTAACAGTGGTCGACAGGACAGGAAACCAATTTCTAAAATGTTTGCATATAGAATGACACAAGACTCTCACCTCACCCAACTCCCATGGGGCAGACCCTCGAATATTAAGAGGTATTTACTGACTGACTTTTTCTTTTTTTTTGTTTAAGACATTTTGTTATTAAGATTTTTAAATACAAAGAATAATAGAGAAAATGAAAATAAATAAGAATGACAAAGGGGTAAACGCCATCATAAAACATATTCAAAATAATTAAAATAAACAATCAGGCAAATAACATATGATAAAATAGCAATATTGTGATAAAAAAAGATAAATAGGAAAGGAGAGCAGGAAAGAGAAAGAGAAAGAGAGGAAGAAAAGAAGAAAGGAAGAAAGAAAGGAAATAAAGGAAGAACCAAAATGATATATAAGAGTATAATAGAGAAAGAAAGAAAAAGAGTTAATGAATAGGAGAGTGAAAAGAGAGGTAATTAGTGAAGGGAAGCCAAAGAAGATCAGATTTGATTTTTTGAGAGATAGAGGAAGAGGAAACATTAGCAAGCCTGTGTTCATCACAAATACAATTCCACCAAGTGAGTAGCGATAGTTTGGAAGTATCGTTCCAGGATGATAAAATTACCTTGAAAGCTAAAGCAATAAAAAGATCAAATAGTCTAGAAACAGAGTGTTGGAACTGGCCCTTCTTGCAGGGTCATCCCCAAACTTTTTGCCTCTCCCTCCCCTATTTTTCCTGACCCGTGGCTGTTGGCAATAGGACTCTGCGCACTTTACCACTGCTGATCAGTGCTAAAGTGCATATGCTCTCTGTGTAAATTGTTATTCTGATTGAATATACATGTTTGGCATATTTGTATCACCATGAAGTCCCTAGTAAAGTGCACTTGGTGTGCCAGGGCTGGTGATGACAAATGCTACTAGTGGGCCTGCAGCACTGATTGTGCCACCCACATGAGTAGCCCTAAAATGATGTCTCAGGCCTGACACTGCAGTGCCTGTGTGCAGTTTAGAACTGCCATGTCCTCCTGGTCAGTGTCCCCACTGACCAGGCATAACCCTTCACTTTTTGTGCATATCAGTCACCCTTATGGAAGGCCCAAGGTACCCCCCTGGGCAGGGTGCAGTGTATGTAAAAGGTAGAGCATGTACTAGTGCAGGTGACATGCTCTGGTAGTGAATGGCAGCCGTTTTTCACTATTGTAAGGCTATCTTGCTCCATAGGTTAACATGGGGGATGCTGGCTACAGTGGTTAACAGCATTTCTTCCCATAGGAACAAGATAGGACATAAGTATCTAGTATCCCTGAACTCAGAATTTAATAACACATCTTTTGGGAAAGGTTGTTTTTAAATTCTGGGTTTGAGAACAGCACTTTTAGAAAGTTGCTGTTCTCTTGTCTGACCTTTCTGTGTGCCTGGGCCTGTTTGTGTATTGACTGTCTGATTTGAGAGTGACAGGGGCTGGGGAATTCCCCAGGAGGCTGTCTGAGTCAGCCCTAGGCTGAATGACTTCATTTGCAACTGGAGTGGTGGGAGGAGTTAGCACCTGGGCTGAATAGGGCTGTGCCTGCCTTCCACAATGCTGGCTCCAACCCCCTGCTGGGCGGCTGAGGACCCTGCCCCTCACTCTGAAAGGAAAGAAGCATCCAGCAAAACAAAGTACTCAGGAAACTCCAGAACTGGTTCAGACCGGGCTCAGGGCCCACATGCACAGAGAGAACAAAGAATTTAGGGGTATAAGTACAGGACCCCTGACAACAGAAAATTAGATCATCCTGGAAATCAAGAAGGAACCTCTGCCAAGGAGAAAGCTGAAACTGAAGAAGGAAGATTGTCCTGCTGTTGCTCTGCTGGACTGACCTGTTGCTTTGCTGCCAAGGAGAGGGGAAGGACTTTGCTGCTGAGCTGTGTCCCCTGTCTTGAAGGAATCTCCAAGGGCCTGAGAAGAGCTGGCTCCCTGTTTTGAAGTCCCAGGAACAAAAGGACTTCACCCCCAGCTTCCCTGAACTCTGCTGAGAGAGTTCTGTCCTTCCTAGAGTGCTTGATCCAGTTGTGGGGCCTCTGGAAGTTGTACCTGAGCTGGGAAGCTTGAAACTAAGCTTGAGTGACTTTTGAATCTGAAAAGTGTTGCATCGCTCGCTTTTGGAGCGCATCCCCGACAGTGCGAGAAGTTTCCCGCCGCTACGGAGGTCGAGATCGTCGCAGCGCCTGACGCCGCTGCCAGAGACGTCGCATCCTTCGTTTGCGGGACGCACCAGACCGGTGCGGGAGAATCGAACATCGCTGCGAGTATCGTCGCAGAGCCTGTCGTCGCTGGGTGAGATAGCCGCACCGCTTGCTTGCGGACCGCATCACGTCGCTGCGAGCATCGTCTCAGAATCAACGCATCGAGGAGCTGCGAGAGAGAGGATCCCCGCTGGACCGCGCATCGTCGCCCCGGAGATCGTCGCAGCCCCTACGAGATCGTCGCATCGTGCCTTTGCGAGAACAGACTTCCTACGGAACCTACGCATCGGAATCCATACAAGTGGCCTTCCTCCCCATACAGCCCGGATTTGTCGCAACACGCCCGCTGCTGCAGCGGGGCTGTCGCATCGCCTCCCCAGGGTCTCAGGAGCAACGCATCGCTTGTTTTCCACCGCACCAGCTTCTGCTTTTGGAACTTTGTTGCAACAAAAAGGTACTGTGAGTAAACGTGACGCAACTGTGAACTTTTCACGCATCAGTAGAGAATTCTATCGCAACGTAGAGAATTCTAACGCAACCTTAAGAACTCTTTTGGAAACCATATTCTTGAACTGTGTATGTTGGATTTTTGTCGTTTTGGTCTTGTGTAGTTTAGATTAAAAATACCTTTATTTTTCTAAACTATTGTGGAGTCAGTTTGTGGTGTTTTCACTGTGTTACTGTGAGTGTTGGTACAAATACTTTACGCATTGCCTCTGGTTAGCCTAGACTGCTCGTGCCAAGCTACCTAGAGGGTGAGCAGGGGTTATCTCAGAGGGTTATCTCCTTGCCCTGACTAGAAGCAAGGGTCCCTATTTGAACAGTGGTACCTACCTCTGCCAACTAGAGACCCCCAGATCTAACACAGAGGATACAATATCCACTTCAGGTGATAAGGAACCTAGAAAAACATGCAATAGTGATAAAGGAGCATTGAAGTTAAATATTGACATGCAAATATTCCAAACTGAATTCCAAAAGGATAAAACATAAGAACACTCATAAAGTTGGTGTTTTAACGTGCTCATTACAGTGGAACATGACCAGCATAATGGAGAGGAGGTTGGTGAAAACTTACAAATGCTAACAGGTGTAATAATAGCTCTATGATAAATAAAATACAAAGATTGAGTTATACGAGCAGCAGCAGAAACTTTGAATAACTTGGACCATAGTTTATCCCAGGTTACAACAGGAAAAGAAACAGACAGATCAGTTTCCCAAGCAATCTCAATATGGGACTTGGATCGATCAGTAGCATTTGATAACAATAACTTATATACAAGAGCAGCTTTAGGTCTATGGGTTAAAAATAAGGGATATAGAGGAGTAGAAGGGGAGTAAGATGGTGTGACGGGTGGGAGGGAAAAAGTAGCTAGATGAGATTGTATAGCATTGACAATAATATTGTATTCATTGAAAAGAGAATCAGGTAACTGATAACGTGTTTGTAATTCATGAAAAGGAACAATAGAATAATTTTGTAGAAATTGATGAACAAAAATAATATCCTTTTCCTTCCAATATTTGTAGTAGAATGATTTGCCTTTATATTTAAGAAATGTGTTATACCATATAGTGGAGGACAAAAAACATTGAAGTGAAGTAAAATCCTTAGAAAATGTGTTATATAATACATTTTGGGAGTATTTTAAAACAGGATTTTTAGACAAAAATGTGCAATCATACATAAAAATAACATGTTGAAAAATAAAATCTTTTAATAAGGAAGAGACGGATTTAAAAAGGGATCCATCTGGGGACAGGAATATCCAACAATTCATAAGCTAATGAGAAAGAATGCTTAATCAAAAAAGCTGAGTGATAGGCTTTAAAGTTAGGAAAACATACCCCACCTTCATATTTAGGTCGAATAAGTTTGTTTAAGGCAATATGACGATGTTTATTGTTCCACAAAAATTGTATACACATATACTTTATTCGGGAAAAATGTACATTAGAGATTCTGATAGGAAGCATAGACAATGTGTACAAAACGTGAGGGACAATCATCATTTTATTAGTATATAATCTACCCCACCAGGAGAGATATAGGGGAGACCACATAAGGAGGAGTGATTGAAGTTTATTCACTAATGCATTAAAAGTGGATTTAATTGTATCAGTTAGGGTTGATGAGAACCAAATGCCAAGATACTTAATTTTGGAAGGCCGCCAAGCAAAATTAGTATCACTAAACATAAATTGATAGCAGATAGAATTTAAGGGAAGCACTTCTGTTTTTGATAGATTAAGTTTGTAACCAATAAAACTTCATTCATAAAATGTGGAAGGGATTCAACTGGGTTAGACATATAAATAAGAACATCATCTGCATAAGCAGATATTTTGGTTTCAACAGAATTAGGTTTAAAGCCAGTAATCTGGGAGTTGGTACGAATACGCTCTAAAAATGGTTCAAGGCATAATATAAATAATAAGGGAGAAAGAGGGCATCCCTGTCTTGTGCCTCTGGATAAAGAAACAAATTTGGAGAAATAATTAATAACAAAAATACTGGCGCGAGGACAAGAATATAAAAGTTTAACATAAGAAATAAAAGAGGGTCCAAAACCAAACCATTGGAGAGTTTGAAACATGAATTGCCAATTAATACGATCAAATGCCTATTCAGCGTCCTAAGAAAGAGCTGCAAGGGGAGACTTATATTTTTTGCCATAGGAAATGATATTAGTAAACATCCGAGCATTATCAGATGCTTATCTACCCTTCACAAATCCAACTTGATCAGTGTTGTTCAAAAGAGGAATGATGGTTTCAAGTTGGGACGCAAGTATCTTGGCAAAAATTTTGCAATCATAATTGATTAACGATATAGGACGGAAGTTTTTACAATAAGAGTGGTCCTTATCAGGTTTAGGTATTATAACAATTAAGGCATCCATAAAATACCCAGATGCTCTAGCGTCAGAAATAAAGGAGTTAAAAAGTTGTTTATTAGGTACAGAAGTATCTAATGGGTTATTGATTCTAAAAAATTCATTAATAAAATTGGTGACTTCCTTGACAAAAACCGTGTCTGATAATAAAAAAGTGTTAAGTTTCCATCGGCTAAATTGTGAGGAAGTAAGAGAAAGGTCTAAAACAGCATAAACATGGGAATGGTCTGATATAAAAATGAATCCAATTTCAGATTTTTTAATAGAAGGAAGGAGAGACTTACTAATCAAAATATAATCAATCCTAGAGCGAGTGTGATGCATATTAGAGAAAAAAGTGAATTCAAGTAAATCAGGATTACAAGCTTTCCAAACATCATATAATGGACGAGAGGAAATGGCCGACTGGAAATATTTATGAGATTTATCAGGTTGAAATTTACATTTGGACAATCTATCGGAAAAAGGGTCTAACCATTGGTTAAAGTTGCCAGCAACAATAATATTTGGGCAATCAACTGAAGAAAGTAGAATTTTAATATCATTCCAAAATTTGGGATCTAACAGGACCATAAATGTTTAACAAAACTAACGTTTTATTTTGTACCACAATCTTAGCCATTACCCAACGTCCATCATCATCATTTTGAGTGGATAAAATTTGTACCGCTAAAGCTTTATGAAACAATATAGCGACACCCCCCTTTTTGTTGGATGCAGTAGAAAAAACAACTTGACCCACCCATTGTCTTTGAAATTTTAGCGACTCCACATCAGTACAATGAGTTTCTTGAAGAAAAGAAATAAGTTTAGATAAATGAGACAGTACCTTTTGCCTTTTGACTGGATTCCCAAGACCCCGTACTTTCCCCGTGACAAAGTTACACATAATGGAGGGGTGGGAGGGTATAACACATTTGGAGTAGATATACTTCGAGGACAAAACTACAAAAAAGAACACACCTCAAGAGAAAGTTAAATAAAGAAAATACAGCAAATGAACCCATAATATTTGAAAACATTAACCCTGAATCAATAACAAAGAACAATGAAGAGCAAATATAAAAAAATTGAAAAAAAGAGCATAAAGTACAAAACAGAGCAAAAAAGGAAAGAAGAGAGGAGAAAAGGGATAGAATAAGGAAGGAGAAACAAACAAACAGATCAAAGCAGAACAGCAGATCTGAAAGGAGAGGAGAAGGCAATGAAGAGGGAGCATAATGACGTGAGGCAAGGTGGGTCACATAAAGACAAAAAAGATATAGGAAAATGAGAGCCATAAGAAGGAGCACAATATAGAAAAGAGAAACAAGAAAAAGAAAGAACAATAGAACAAAATCGAAGGCAATAAACGTAAAGCTATAATGCAGAAAAGTGAAACAAATTAGTTAAGAAAAGTAATCTGGATAAGTCAATTAGAGATATACAAAGAGATAAGCACAAAATAGGAAATCAGATGTTAGTGTCCATTCCATTGGAAGAAAAGGATTGAAGGAAAAGCTTAAGTTGTCCAGGATCATCAAAGGAACGTGATCGCCCATCATGAGTGATCTTGCAGAGACATGGATGAAGTATGCCATATTGAATGTTAAGATGTCTCATTTGAGGACGTAGAGCAAGGAACTCTTTCCGGCGTGCATTGGTTGCATTAGAGATGTGTTGGGAAATGAAGATGTTATGACCAGACCAGATGGGACTGCGTTTGAGTTTAGCGGCCTTCAAAACATTCATGAGTTCAGTAAACTCCAAAAAGAGCATAATGATACCACGTGGTTTAGTAGGATTGGAAGTGAGACGACCCAAACGGTAAGCTCTTTGTATGTTGAGGGGAGATCCAGAAGTAGGAAGATTGAGACGCTCAGGAAGAAATTTCTGAAGGAACACGACCATATTAGAGCCTTCAACATTATCCGGATGGCCATATAGGCGTAGGTTGTTTCGACGATTACGATTTTCTAAGTCCTCAGTCTGGAGTTTCAGATTATGAATTTCTTGCTCAAGTGTTGGAATCTTAGTAGAAATATCCTGTAAGTCACTGACACGTTGTTCCAGATCCAATACTTTACTTTCCATAACAATCCATCTATCTTCTATTTGTTTCAGTTTTTGTTTCAGTTTTTCATTTTGTGATGTATTCCTATAGGTTCTGTATCGATCCCCCTATTCCTGACCCTATTCTGGTTAACAAGTTAACTAGCAGCCATCCCATGAGGCAGAAAACCACCATGATGCAGGAACCGTTATCTGATTAAGCCACACTACGGCACAGGAACGTGTTATCTGATTAGGTCATAACGCTTGCCATCTAATTAGACAAGCGATATTCCTCCAGCCCCTGATAAGGCATACGGAGTTCTCAAAACAAATCAAACCTATGACAACCTGGGAAAAACCCTGCGGCCATTGTTTTGATTTCACCAGGAACTTCAGCAAAAGAATGTGCTAACGACCAGGTCGTATGACATCCTTATTGACGTATCTATGTCCATCCTTACGTCAATCTCGGCACCTTAAAGGTATAAATATTACCGATATTGCCCTATGCAAACACACGCGGTGGTGACGAGATCGGAGCAGCCAGACTTGCCGAAGCCCAGAGCAGAGCAGACCCCGCTGGCGCAGCCCCGCCTTCCTGACGCGCTGAGAACGAGACGCTGCTTTCTCCTGCCGAGAAATCCAGCTCCGGCGCTTCCGGGTAGCCCTCGCAGGCAGCCTGGAATATCGAGACCAGAGACGAGAGATACCATCCCACATTCATCCTAGATTCCAGGTACAGAACTGAATAACCCCTTGCAGAGAATTCTTTAGTCAGTCACTTGGCAAAACAAACTTAACTTAAACTGCTACTTTCTATTCCCGCCCACGTATTAGGCTTAGGTCAGGTACATCTGGGGTAGGCGTAGTTAGAAACACCAGTTGAGTACGATTAGTCAAATGTATATGTGTATGTATCTATTTTATCCATTTTAAACCATCATGTGGCTTAGAAACCATATCAATGTTTTTACAGTATTATTTTATACTTCTGCTTTTAATGTATGCACTTTACTTAACCATAAGTATTGCAATAATATCGATCCATTTCTCTTGTATGAGAAAAGAGACTGATCAATAAATAACATCTTTTATTGAACACGCCCGTCTCTTCCTTTTCTCTACAATCTGGTGAGACTAAGAATGCACGTACTGACTGAGTAAAATAAGTCGTCTTTTGTTTTCACACGACTCTAGAGATACACTCTTGATTAGGGGAGAGCAAAGTTGTCATGTTCTATGGTTGTCAGAAACTAAATCCCTTCTTGTCTATCCAGGGAGGTTCAACTCCTCCTTGCCTATTCGAGAAAGTTTCTAGTGAACTCTGAGCTAGCTGGCAAACCCAAATCTTTAAGTCTAATATCGACAGTAGTAGACCTAGTTAACGTCTGGTCTAGGCCTATACTATTGAAGGTATTATTCCAATGCGCAGAGCCTATTGGGATAATAGGAACTACACTACATGGCGCCCAACGTGTTTGGATAGGCGATAAAACGAACGTAAGACATTTAGAGTAACTCAGTCGTGCTTTTTCACTCAGACCCCTTTTTTTCCCATAATACTCCAAAGACGTCTGGAGTGGGTGAAAGGTAATATCCGCCAGACCTCGCAGGAGGAAACTCCTATGTATGGTCCTTGGTTAAGTCAACGTTGAAGGATATACTGTTCCAAAATATTGTGCATCTAATCTTTGTTTCCATAAGAACCTGATCTGCAAACAAACAAAATAACCTTCTGGACAGTACAATGTCAGACAGTGAAGGAGAAAGAGAGGCAGTTAGAATAGCAACTGAACTCGCAGCAGCTGATACTGCTATGCAAGAAGCAGACCCGGGTATAATCATCATCCCGGTCAACACAAGAAAATCTATAACTTTAAAACTTATAGAAAATGGACTGACACCTAGAGGTGGCACAGTCATATTCGTAATTGAGGCACACGAATATCGGCAGACAGAGGTATTCTACACATGGATAAACTTTCCAGCAGCTAATGCTGTAACAAAGGTCTTCCACTATTACAAAACAGAGGAACCTCCTAATGAGTACACTCCTTTCAAGGAGGTGGAAGTACCACTTAAATTTCAAGAGCATCTGCTCTTATTTAATGGCGCCCTAAAACATAATAATCGTGACACCGATACCTGCCCTAGAGGCTGTAACAAAAGCAAGCATTCCAAATGCTAAAGCGCTCCATCCGAGATGGATACAATGGGCTAATTCTCTTGCTGCAACAGATGTGGCATACGAATTTGATCCTAACTTAAAAACACAAGAATTTCTCCAATATGAATTTGAATGTCCTCCACCGACCGAAATTCTGCCTCTAGAACATTACGGCTGTATAATATATACAGACGGATCAGCACAACCCGCAGTAGGGGGTAAACAAGCTTACAGTGCTGCGTGCGCGATTGTTAAAGGTCGCTGGCACGAAGGAAAATTCAAACCAGCTATCACTAAGACACAATCTCTAGGAGATTGTACAGCTCAGCGAGCTGAACTACTGGCGTTCAAGATGGCGCTTGAAAATACCGATCGAGAATTCCCCACACTCATAGTGTGTGATTCGTATTACTGCGTTCAGTCTTACAATGAATACTTGCAGATCTGGCTTCAGAATGGCTTTAAGGATGCAAAAGGAGGCACAATCAAGCATAAGATGCTCTGGGAACAAATAGTTCTGTTACAAAAAGAACTACCAAAGACTCACGTGATACATACGCTGAGTCATCAACGTGATGGCGTTCACGTTGCAGGGAATTCATTGGCTGATGAGGCCGCGAAGGCAGCTGTGCAAACGGCTTCCGTAGCTGCCATCACACGGTCAAAAACAAAAATAGACAGCGAAATATTACAGGCTGTCAGCGCTACAGAAAAGGATTCGATAGAAACACTCCCGAAAGGCTTTCCAGTAAAATACTCATACATAACTGATGCAAACAATGTTCCTGTTGCTCGAATCCCTGGAGTGGGGGATAGGGCAATTCCAAACATGGAACATAGGTTAGGACTGATAATAGCGGCACACGAAGGGCTTGCTTCTATACATGCTGGCGTCTCAGCCACAGTATCATTATTAAAACAGAGATACTGGTGGCCACAAATGAGAAGACAAACAAGGAACTATGTTTTAGAATGTGAAATATGTCAAAGAATGAAAGTATCAACGGTGAGACGTCCAGCGCAGACGCCCCTTCTAATCTCGGATAAACCATTAGCCTGTGTTTACCTAGACCACTGTGGTCCCTTACAAAGGGATGGTAACTATAAATATATCTTGGTTGCAGTGGACTCATGCACGAGATTCATATGGATGTGGCCCCAGCGAACGGCTGACGCTAGAACTGTTATAAAAGATTTGCGAGTCTTTATCGGCACATACGCAATTGGCATGCTGCATTCGGACCATGGTCCTGCTTTTAGCTCTAGAGCTTATAAGGAGGCCATGGTCAGCATGGGCGTTACATTGCGGTACTCTTGTCCATTTCACCCTTAGGGGAACGGAATTGTTGAAAGAAAAAACCGTGACATAAAGCAATCTATAACGGCAAAGGTATTAGGTTCGGGAGCTGGGTGGGTCAAACATCTAATAAGTGTCCAACGTAGTCTAAATAACCTGCCAAGAAATTCTCTGAAGGGATTCAGTCCGTACGAATTATTGTTTGGAACTAGGATGTTAGTCTTAGACCTCGACAGTCAGACTTCAGTGGTGAAGGAAAAAAGCTTTGATATCAAAGATCGTTTGGCTATTTTGCAGGACTTAAACGAAACAAGAAAAGACCTGAGCAACATAAAGTTGAAACAGCAGCCAACAACCACTGAAGAACCACCACCTGTCCCAGCAAGACCTGTCTGGATTCCAAAAGTCGGGGATCTAGTCAGAGAAAAGATCGCGGTAAAGAAGGAATTTGGGCCTTCTTACAGAAAAGCAGTTCCTGTCTTGTCTATCAACGGGACAAGATCAGTTGTACTACCGCCGCTTGCTGGTAAAAAGGAGAACCGAGTTGTATCCATCGACCTGGTAAAACCACAATCATGTGGCCGATAACAAATAGTAGGCCAAGTGGACTCCCGATAAGTAGTAGAACACCAAGATTTGCTACAAACACAGAGGTTCAATCTAAGAGGCTAATCACATTCGAAACACCTACAGAACTACAACAAGGACTATGCAACAATGCAATGGAACTTAGACCTCTGAAAACCCAAATAAAAACATTTAGCAGAGACACACCAATCTATAATGAAGTAACAAACGACTATGCAAGAAACAGTAATCCTGAAGCAATTGGAACAATTGACAGAACTGCATCCGGCAACTTCATAAACTTCGATGATTCCTCTGAAGGCTTCACTGAATCAAAAACACAGCCATCAACAAAAACCTTTAAAGATAAAGTTAAAGTACTTTTGAAACAACTGAAAGAAACATATCTGATTTCTCCATGGATTGAATTTTGGGTGGGTTTTGGTGCATTTATCCTCATACTTTGGCTCATCATGGTACTAACTTTGGGACGCTTCATTGAGGGAAAATATGCTAAAATGGACACAGCAAGTCAGAAAATCAACTTGATCCTCAAACCACACACATCTTCACACGTCGAGAAAAGAGAACTTTCTTCAGTCAACTTCACAGCCAATCCTATACCGGGTGGGGTAGCATGGGACAACACTGACTACGAAATTTATGGTCCGGTTGAAATCCTGAAATATCCACACCAAATTAAGATCTCGTTGAGTGACTTTGTAAAAGCAAGCTCATTTGCTGATGATTGGGACTTTGAAAGTATAAATAATATGATGTCTGACTTAGTGATGTCTGCTAAATTTACAAAACATGATTATTTACAGGGTTCGACAAATTATGATAGTATGTACTGTTATAACCACTATGGTAACCATTTTCTACATAGATCTGCACAACCTAGAAATGTTTTAAATTATAATCAATGGGAACATTGTGCAACCCCTCCAAAAGGAAGCTCAAGAACCGTTTATGACAAATATTCATACTTTTCAGGTTTCAACTCAAGTAATGCTGAAACATTTTATTTCAAATTGTCAAATAAGACAGGGACAAAAACCATGATAACAAACACGAAATTGATATATTCAGACTCATTCTTTGAACAAATGAATGCTTTTGGTTTTGATTATTGGGACAAAAATATTGAAGTAAAGAGTGTTTGGGGTACAAAAGAATGGCAAGTACAGGGTATAGAATCTTTGTTTGCATGATCCCAGAACAAATTATATTTTTAAATGACACTGTTCAACAAACTACCTGTCTCGGCCTAGCCAAAATCAAAGACTTAAATAAACCGTCTATTCCAAAACCAACAATGAACAGCAATAGCTCTACAGATGAAGAGATAGACGTAAATTATGTATTAAACCAAAACAGAACACATCCTGATTTGAAAAAGTGGTTGATCTGGCCCACAGATACTAATAACTGTCAAGACAGATTCCTGAACAAAACACAGGGGTTCAAAATGACCAGGCCAGACCCTAGATATTCCCAAAGACAACACCCAGGGATAATAACCACCTACAGTGTGGGCAAATTATGCCTTCAGTGGCTACAAACTTCCACACTGGCAGAAATTAAGCAACACTTAACTTTACTTACTGATGGTGCTGACTTGCGTGATTTCATTATGGGACCGCGCAAACAGCGTCAGAAACGTTTCATAGCAGCCTCTGTATATGCAGCATACAACGAGGCCTGGAAGGTGACTCAAATTGAGACAGCAGAAAGTATACGGGAAATTGACCGTATTAATTTGGAAAAATCACTTTCTGTAGTGGACAATGGGTTAATGACTCTGTGCTCCAGAATTTTTTCTCTGGACAGCATTGTGTCTTCAGCAATCGACATATTATCGCAAGACTTACTGTTGTTACAACACGGTCAGTCCCAATTGCGTTCTATTGTACAGCTTGGCTGGACGTTACAAAATCTGCGTTCAGGCTATGTGCCTTGGCGTTTAATCAACACAACGTCACTATTCAATATCTTTAACCTCACTGATAAACAAATCAGTATGGCACAAAAGGGTGCTGATTATACAATCCTGAGCATTGAGAAACTCGAGAGATTACCAGTGACAATGTCAGAACGACCTGTCAGTGAATGGATAATACATGGGATAATTAATATTCCAATATCTACCTTCAGGTTTCAATACTGCCAAAAATATATACAGGCTGGCATGTACGAAAAATTGGGAAAAGGGTACATTAAAACAACATGGAACTTGCCCTATTCACATGCATGTGTCAGTAATAAAGGACAGAAAGTGTTTCTTAGTGGCAATAATTGTGCGATGTCACTGAGCGGTACACTTCTGTGTAATGGAATTAGTTTGCATGGAGCCTGTGAAGGGAACTCAAATAACCTTTCATGTCACCAGCTAGGCGCACCTGCAACAGAGATAGAACCATTCTTTCAAAGACTCTATAATGGGAGTTACGTTCTAATTGTGGACCGCAGATGTTGTAGTCTTATGCCCGGGAATCCTTATCTCGTAACTACGACTGCGAAGGTCAAGTGCTGTGGACGCTTATTGTTCCCCAGCTCCCTTCCAGACAGGGAGGCAAGGGCATGGCCCAACTTGAAAATTACTTCTATTCGAATAGATACTTTAAGCAGAATGAAAACAGTGCTTCTTCAGACGCCGACCAGGCTCACGTCATCAAAAGAAACGTATGATCTCCTAGTCGCAAGGACGACTGCAGAGATTCACTCATTGTTATCAACTAATTCCCCCATACATTTCGCAGAAATCCTGAATGAAATCTTAAATATTTCTGATACCAGTGGAGTCTCAAAAGTATTTAAGACAGTATTTTCGATGGCATTAACACCATTCAAAGCCATACTGGGTATTTTTCCAGATTTCGTCCATTCGATTTTTGGCGGACTTCCCCTCATTTTGGGACTAATTGCAGGAATCCTATTCCTAGTCCTTATATTTCGTTATGGCAAACCATGTCACAGACAAAACACCTGCGACAAGGGAAGAAACAATCCTAGCCATTGGATACCGGGACCGGATATCAAAAATCCTGGGACTATCCCGGCTTAGAGACCTGAACATGACTTGGTTTCTTTCATTTCGACCAATGTGGCAACGATGTGTTTTACCTGTATTAAGGTGCTTGCTATGCGGAGAAGAATGCGTGTTAGACACCTGTCTGACGCTACAATCGGATGCGCCAATGGATGCAGAAACATTGTTGAGTCCAATAAAGGCTCATGCTTTGTGCTGCCCTCAACGGCTACCAATCCTGATGACGGCATTCGTGGAAGCTTCACCACTACGATTAAGGGGTAGTGAAGTTCAAGATGAAAGCAGCATTGATCAGGTACGACCTTCTGTCAGCAATTCTAATCAAAACGTCAATGGAGACAATCATGCGCACGAATGCATGGTTACACCTTTTTCCGAGTTAGTGGAACTCTCCCAGGAAGCTGTTGACAGCTTTTTCGACAGTCTAAATGATATGATGTTCTCACCAGAGCAGAAATAGAGACTTTTGAGCAAGCTCGCACACGGCGTTCCCTGAATTTGGCCTTCAGCTAGAATAGCAAAATACCATGAACAATTTTCCCTCCAGTTCACGGACAGCAATTTTTTTTCGGCAGCCCCAAAATATTTCTACATATTTTTCGGGACACTTATCTTCTGCTTAAAGTAAGAACTATTCTTAGAGAACTAAAATTTCTATTTTTAGATACTTTATAGACATTAGCTGCCCGCTGGTATGTTCATAATTATTTTATTCTGTGATGGAATGGTCTCGAACCTTTTTTCTGTATTAAGGGCCATTTCATGTGTAAATTCTCATATACAAATTAGTGATAATGTATAGATATGCGTGATTACTTTAGCATTATTCTACAGCTTGAGTGCATATATTA
Organism: Lissotriton helveticus; assembly: GCF_964261635.1. NCBI lineage: Eukaryota > Metazoa > Chordata > Amphibia > Caudata > Salamandridae > Lissotriton > Lissotriton helveticus. Next base: position 343,851,486 of record NC_136067.1, on the reverse strand, counting down.
CATGTGACTGTTTTTTCCGTATATTTGATAATTTCAAAATGCATTTTATGTATTTTGGGGTGGTAAGATATACATGATACTCTTCAGTATGTTTTACTATGCATAGATTCGTAAATATGTCCATAGTTAGCGTGGAGTGGGTGTGATGTATTCCTATAGGTTCTGTATCGATCCCCCTATTCCTGACCCTATTCTGGTTAACAAGTTAACTAGCAGCCATCCCATGAGGCAGAAACCCCCCATGATGCAGGAACCGTTATCTGATTAAGCCACACTACGGCACAGGAACGTGTTATCTGATTAGGTCATAACGCTTGCCATCTAATTAGACAAGCGATATTCCTCCAGCCCCTGATAAGGCATACGGAGTTCTCAAAACAAATCAAACCTATGACAACCTGGGAAAAACCCTGCGGCCATTGTTTTGATTTCACCGAGAACTTCAGCAAAAGAATGTGCTAACGACCAGGTCGTATGACATCCTTATTGACGTATCTATGTCCATCCTTACGTCAATCTCGGCACCTTAAAGGTATAAATATTACCGATATTGCCCTATGCAAACACACGCGGTGGTGACGAGATCGGAGCAGCCAGACTTGCCGAAGCCCAGAGCAGAGCAGACCCCGCTGGCGCAGCCCCGCCTTCCTGACGCGCTGAGAACGAGACGCTGCTTTCTCCTGCCGAGAAATCCAGCTCCGGCGCTTCCAGGTAGCCCTCGCAGGCATCCTGGAATATCGAGACCAGAGACGAGAGATACCATCCCTCATTCATCCTAGATTCCAGGTACAGAACTGAATAACCCCTTGCAGAGAATTCTTTAGTCAGTCACTTGGCAAAACAAACTTAACTTAAACTGCTACTTTCTATTCCTGCCCACGTATTAGGCTTAGGTCAGGTACATCTGGGGTAGGCGTAGTTAGAAACACCAGTTGAGTACGATTAGTCAAATGTATATGTGTATGTATCTAATTTATCCATTTTAAACCATCATATGGCTTAGAAACCATATCAATGTTTTTACAGTATTATTTTATACTTCTGCTTTTAATGTATGCACTTTACTTAACCATAAGTATTGCAATAATATCGATCCATTTCTCTTGTATGAGAAAAGAGACTGATCAATAAATAACATCTTTTATTGAACACGCCCGTCTCTTCCTTTTCTCTACAATCTGGTGAGACTAAGAATGCACGTACTGACTGAGTAAAATAAGTCGTCTTTTGTTTTCACACGACTCTAGAGATACACTCTTGATTAGGGGAGAGCAAAGTTGTCATGTTCTATGGTTGTCAGAAACTAAATCCCTTCTTGTCTATCCAGGGAGGTTCAACTCCTCCTTGCCTATTCGAGAAAGTTTCTAGTGAACTCTGAGCTAGCTGGCAAACCCAAAACTTTCAGTCTAATATCGACAGTAGTAGACCTAGTTAACGTCTGGTCTAGGCCTATACTATTGAAGGTATTATTCCAATGCGCAGAGCCTATTGGGATAATAGGAACTACACTACAATTTGTGGCAGTCATGAAAGGTTGAAGGCCCCGTACCTCATCCAAAATAGAGTCCAGAACAGGGTTCTGTGAGGATTGAATAGGTGACGGTGGATCATTCTTGTGCCTCTTTTGTTTCGTGCCTGTGATAGAGGACCTAGCAGAATGTAAATCATTAGCCATTGTAATGAAGAAAATAAGATATTGCAGAATGTGCGCAGAATTTAACAGCCTGCTGCAAAAATATATAATATGGAAACGTGAGCTCAGCGGCCAATAATGGCGGCCGCCCACGTCCCCTGTCAAAAAGTAAGGCTATCTGAAGTAAGACTGGAAATAGCGCAGCCCAAATCGTTGCGCAAAAATCAGGTCAACCAAAAACAGTATATACTCCAAAGATGTACTTTAATAAGAATATCAGTAGGAGATTGTGGAGAAAAGAATTTCTGAAAGGGGTCTCAGAAAAAGACACGCCTCAATATAAGTATGCGCACATTCAAAATAAAATTTTATCTCATCAAATAGCATCAAACTGCATTCAAAAACCACTGTGAGCCATATGGTTGAAGAATTTGCGATTCATGCATTCATAAAATGTGGTATAAAGTGAAGAAAGGAGATGGTAGGCTGTATGATGTTAGAAGGCTTTCCCCACGCCGGATAACAGAGAGCAATATTCATTTTAGTGCAAATACATCCTGATGTACTGTGAGTAACAAACTGCTGCCGGCGAAAGGGGTCTCAATGCATCAAAGAGAAAAGGGAAAAAATTACCGGCTGCTGAAAAAGCGAGTGCGACGGCCCAAGATGGCGGTCGCTCGCATTGTGAGGAGAAAGGAACGGAGCTGCTAGGTAGGGAACCAGGGCAAGGAAGTGCTCAGAATTAAGCACAGGCGCTCACAGTATCATCCGAAGGAAGTTCCCGATATTTCAAAAGGTGAAGGTAGCGGAGAGGCGCTCACATGAAGATACGAGTTCCGCCGCCGAGCGGAGCTCAAACAGGATCCGCAATTTTGCGTCGGCGCCGAAACCACGCCCCGACGGAATTTTTCCTATATATGCTTTTCTTCAACACATAGGGCCATATGTGTCATTCAAAAGTGAGATTGCAAATGCCGAAATTCTCAGAATTTTGGCGTTTGCGATCGCAATCCAGCTAAGTGGGATGTATGAATGGAAAACAGCCTCGCAAAATAAGGAATCGCAAATTTGTGATTCCCTATTTTGCGATTGCATTTAAGGAATAGCAAATTGCGATTCCTTAAATGCAATGTAAGAGGCCCAGAAAAAGTGCTATTTGGCCTTAAGGAATCGCAAATTACCACCAACTTCAAGTTGGTGGAAATTTGCGATTTGTTTGAAAAATTCACTTTTTTGCATTTTTCAAAGTGCCATGTGGCGAACATACATGCCCTAGGGGCATGTATGTGTGCCACATGTGCACACATGCACATTTCAGGGATGCAACAGGGTGTCCTTTTGACACCCTGGCACCCTGAAATTGCATTCTCATTTTGCAATTCTCTAATTGAGAATCGCAAATTGAGAATGTCTTCCCATTCTTTCCTAGGGTAGGAATACATGGGGAGGTATTTCTTAATTACGAATCGCAACTTGCAATTCGCAATTAAGGAATATGTAGGATTCGCAAAATTATTTGCAAATTCTTCATGCATAGCGATTCTCAAAAAATCGCTATTTGAGAATTGCAAAACTAAAGTTTCATACATATGGCCCTTAATGGCACAAAGTATTCAATTCCCATGCACGTACCAACTTAAAACCCCCTAAAAAAGAGTCAAAGGGAGACACAGATCAGACCTTAAATGGGCAACTGACTAAATTCACATTAGATATGGCTGAGTACAGGCTCATACACAACGTAACGTAAAACCAACAGGTCTCTCATCGTACTACATAGCTAAAACTATGTACATAGTAACCACATATGTAGAAACCAGAAGTATCACGTCTAAAATCCCCCACAAATGAATCTCGCAATTCCTTGTAAATATTCCACACTCCTTGGCACATCCATAATAAGAATTGCTCATTCTGCCCACCAGTCCACGACTGGTCTTTAACTATGTTTTACAAGTACCCAGCACGGTTATGAACTGTCAATACTTCCAAAAATCTGGAATCTTTCAATGCACCTATATATACTTACATACCTATGATGCAGCTCCAGTGTCCCCTGCATGAATTAGGTACAGAGAGTTAAAAACTGTGAAAAATGTTTATCCAGTAAAAAAGATTTTTTAGGAAACTAATTTGAAAAAAAAGCAGGAATATATAGTGCATAGTTATCCAAAACTTTTCTAGCGCCTAGTAAATAGTTAGTTCACTGTCTCCCCTTCCGGTTTGGATGGCCAAGTCTCAGTATCCCATTGCGCCCAATTTGTTATCTGAACTATATAATAAATCTGATTCAGAGGGCCCAACTAACTACAGTGTTGATCTCACATGGAGTAATCACTTAACACAATTTCAGGACACAGATAATTTTAGAAATAAGTGCCACATGGTATCCCTAATGGGCGGTTGGTCCTGACGGTATGCTCATAATATAAATCAGGCTCTCTTTGGTGGGCAGGTATCCTCCGTCCATTTTTTCAAATGGGTTTTAGGTAAAGGAAACGTCTTAGACTTAATGTGGGGTCAATAATTAAGCCCATTCAATAAAATGGCCCTGAAATGGCCACATACAGTTATTGGCAAATTTCCTTTTTAGGTATTTTGTCTACAATATATGCACATACCAAGTTGAAATCCCTGGAGGTATGGTGTATTGGGTCTGGTATTATCCCAAAAGAGCAGGGGGGGGGGTTGGACCAAATTACTCCATGGTAGAGCACTGCTTTCTAGTTTGGGTGCTGCAAGGAGGTCAATAGTGATGGCAGGGGGGCCTTGTTGCTGTTTTGGAGACTTCTGGTCAGCCGGGTGAATGATGGAATTCAACTGGGTGGAAAATTCAAAGTGACTTGCTGTTAATGCGATAACAATCTCATGTTAACAACTGGGTACAGATTGATTTAAATGAGGCAGGAATACTATCAGATAAAATCCTTCTCGAAAATGTCTTAAGGCAGAAGAGTGTTTTAGCACACATTCTTTTCAGGGTTTTTACCTATGATTTTCTGCCTTCATTGGACGATAGCAATTCTTTTCCTCTGAAAACTGGCGTTCTGCACATCGATTATTTTATAGATGCGGATGATCTATTAATAATGAATTGTACCTCAATACGTTTTCAACGCAATCTTCTTGTTATGCACTTCTATTTTGAAACAAACAGTTTATTCATCAATGTGGCGGAAACTAAGACCTTGATTTTCTCCAAGCTTCCAAAGACCTGTACGTGATTTTTAAATAATGTACTACTAGAACAGGTCTCTGAATATAAACACTTAAGTCTCACATCCTCCAGTAACTCAAAATGGGATAAGCATTTAGCAACAGTGAGAACTACACTCCTGGTGGCAATCAACACCTTGAAAAGATGTAACCTTCATTTTGGAGGTCTCTTTGTGGAATCCCTAAAAAGGGCTATAACAGGCAAATTAATTCAGCAGGCACTGTATGGAACCAAACTTGTTGTAATGGACCAATTGAGACTCACAGGAAAGACTCTGTTTAAAGGATCTCCTGGGTCTTCTAAAGAACTCAGGGGCATATCAACAAGCAAGGGCGATAAATATCGCCAAGCGCGTTTATGCTACTTCAGTTATCGCCGTCTGTTGCTGGATGTTATCGCCCGGATAATGCGTTATCAACAATGCGTTTCTAAAGGGCGAAAAAAATCCAGCGAATGCGGCGATATGCAGGAATATCCCTGGAAATCCAGCGCTATTCCCGCAGCGATAGGGGAAAGCTTGATGGTGGTTTTAGCCCGCCAATCCACCCCCCATTACAAATATAGCTAAGTCTCAATGTAAGCAGACGTAAGCTTGCGGCTATAACTGTGGTTAGCGCAGGTTTTAATATCGCCATAGGTGTCAGGGCACAGGCTTGTAAATACCGCGATTTACGGTTAGCGACTTTTTCCATGTTGTATTCCACAGGAAGGCCTACTTTGCATCTCATTAGAGATGCGATGCAGGGCGTTTGCAAAAGCAGTGCTAGGACAAGGAAACACGCGCTATTGTGTCCTTGCTAATACTGCAATGCCATTATCGCCGCTTTTCGGTCCAAATCGGCCGCAAAAACGGCGGTAATGGATTTGATAATATGCTGCTCAATGATCAATGCAATAGGGCTTGAGCTGGGTTTAGATTCCTGGACTATATTGGCTGAATAACGAGTACTAAGGTTTTTATATAGCATCAAACGATGTAATGGTAGAGACAAACTGTCTTCTCTGATGCAGCAGTGCATTACGTCATTTTCTGGCAAATATTCTCTACGGATTGTTGATGTGGGTAAAAGTTTCAATATGGGTATTGATATTTTAAGATTGATGACTCTGTATCTCTTAATAAGGAAAAGGGAACCGTTTGAGATGGGAGAAGGGAAAGCTCAATAGCCAGGGACATGGAGTACCATGCGCTGTTTGGCCATTCTATTAGCAATTAGGGTGAGGTTGAGATCTTTCACTATTATGGAATACATTTCTCCAGTTCAATATGCAAATTGATCATGGTTGGAGAATGGCCAGTTTTAGGAAATGATTCTTGGAAAATAACGGTTATTGTTTTTGTGATCTAAAAATTGAGTATTCCTTTATTCTTCTAATACTAGATTGTTCTCTCTGTTTACGTGAGAGGAAAACAATTATCCACTATATTTTAGGAAGTATGGAAGTAGAACACGTATCTATGCATAAGTCTCTGCTCTCAATGAAGTCTCCAGACAAAACAAATCACAATTGCAACATTCTGTTGTTATAAAAGAGGTTGTTTTGATAATGTTCAGAGCTTTTATTTTTTGGAACACCATGGGAATTTTATTGGTTTTGGGTGATTGACTCTGGGTCATAGAATAATATTATGACCATTGATTAATGTAAATAGATATGTGTTTGCAAGATTTATAGGCCTTAGTGCACATAGTCCTGAATATTTTACTATTGGTGAGGGGATTTCTAATCATTTTAATGTGCTTGTTTAATAGGTATAATTAGTACATTGCATGATATTTATGTTCAGAAATAATGTTCTGTTTGAAATTTATATTTCTGTGTGAAATAGTTCTTGGTAAAAACTAATTTTGATGCTACACCCAGTAATACTGTTTAGATTGGAGACAGTCAGTAGTGCGCCATTCCTAGGAGGAGCATTGACTCGTCCGGCCAAAACGAGGCAGTGCGAGCGCAGAGAGCCGAGCCGCAGCAATTCACACAGACAAGGACACTCTGCAGCCTGCGCTGGGATCAGACTGCAGAGAGAGATCCACCTGCGAGGAATCTAGCAGACCTGCGGGATCTACAAACCCAGCGGCACCTACGGGGCACGAGCCTGTGGCTGCTTCAGACCTGGCCAGAGGAGCAGAGCTCTCTGCATGAGTCACGCAGACCAGCTACATCCCGCTGCTGCCTGAGCAAGGTCAGTCTATGCTCTCACCTCATTACCATGTGAGCCGTACAGGAGCCAATGCTTTTTTCAACATTGTCCATATTTTGGTCAACCGGCCACATCTAGTATTAGGTGCTGCCTTCAGTGCTGCCACGGAGACCGGGGGCTCAATTCCCCAAGTGCCCTAGTGCCAAGAGGCACCAAAGAAGTCCCAGAGCGCCCGGGGGCATATACAATCACTGGGAGCCCGAAGGAGACTGGGATGGGCCACCCCTCTAAGCCCTGATAACAGATTCTCCCGGGCTTGTGACTCTACCGGGCAGCTGATATATAGGTTAGTGACCCCAACAAATTGTGGTGTGCTCCCCACCCTCAGCATTTGCAGGAAGCTCTTCTTTCTCTCTCTGGCCACCACCCCTGTAACCGAGCATAGACCTATAAAATATCCTGATCCCTGGGTAACCATCCCCAACACAAACTACCAAGAAATTCCACTGTGTCCATAACCTCTTTAAAAGATTGAGGGGCATATCTACAAGGATGGTGATAAATAAACGCAAAGCGCGCTTCGCGCTTTGTTATTTATTGACATCTGTCTCTGGAATTTCTCGCCCTGGTAGAGCGTTATTAACAACATGTTACTCCAGAGCGATACAAATTCCAAAGATAGCGGGGAAATGGCTGTTGTTCCAGCAATGATCTCTGCAAAATGGCGAGAACCTTGCTGAAACGACCCACAGGGTTGTATTAGCATAATCCACCCCAATGTCAGGGATAGGTAAGTCTGCATTTTAGCAGACGTTACTTTATGGAGAAAGCAGCGGTTTTCTCCAAAAACTAACATGTACTAAAATCCTGTGGGCTGTCTTGTAAATTTTGAAATGGGAACATCAGCGATATTTGAAAGGTAGTCCATACGGGGTACGCCCAGTGACGCCCACTGAGGCATTGGGAAAAAGGGTGCTAACTTGCGATTCGGCATGTTAGAAACCCCCTTTTAAATAGGGGGATAGTTTTATCTCTATTTAAGCCAAAAAAGCGGAGATAAAGACCTTGTAAGTATGCCCCTGAGTCTTTTTCACTGCTACTAGCACACATGGAAAACCACACATGGATGGGGAAAAATCTATTTGCTGCCTTGCATACTGCACCCTCCTTACAACCAACCTCAATTGACAAAAAGCTGCAGGGGACAATTGGCGCAGTTGCTACGGAAATTGAACTGACCGAAAGGCCCCTCTCATTACCCCAGATCTAGCCCTACTTCCCACCATCCATGACCCTCTCGGTCCCCCCTCTGCCTTAGCCTTGGACTTGCCAACAGACCAACCAAAGACACGCGCAATGGGCAGCGTAACACACATAGATGAGTTGCGCCCGGAGTGCGCGGCCCAAAAAAAGGGAAACACAAACTTGACACAAACTCAGGACTTAAGAGAAAAAACAAACGGAGATCAATGCAACAACCAGTGACTTGGGGATAATTGGAACAGGGGCATTAACGCAAGTGAGCCTGGGGCAACTATCTTGGTTGGCTAACCTGGTAGTGGACCTTCAAGTTCAAATCAGGTCCATCGTAAAGGATGAACTTAATAATTTACTGGAACAGGTGACAATCTATCGTCATTGGTTGACCTTTGGGTGGGCAAAGAAGAGTCAATTCATATGGGGGGTTGAGTCAGCAAAAACCCCAGTTTTACAACCAGCCCCTCTCTCTACTAGGCCAGAACCCCTGGCATCTAATACCTCGACCTTCTCTATCAGGCCTAATCTAATTATTCAGGAAGGTACAGGTAAATGTATGAGAAACCCACTGCCACAAATAATAGACGCCAGCATCCACCGCCAGGTGCCTCTCCAAGGGACAGCGATAGGAAACACTCCTAGGCCACCCACAGTAAGATCACAAGCACCTGATTCCAAGCAACAAGATTCAATCTACAAGGACATTACAAGGGAGGCTCCCTGCGAAGATGAGACTGCCCTGCTATGCATTAATCTCCCCCTGGCTGCAACTCCCTATTTTATCGTATTAACAGGAGTCCCAGAGTTGAACAGGGGTGCTGGGAGTGCCATTTTGAATAAAAAAATAAATGCATTTTCTGGCTTGCTAAGCAGAGGCAATTTTCCTACAAAGATGTATATGAAATTATACTGAATCGTATGGTAGGCTGGGTGGGATGAAAACCAAAAGATGTCCCCGGGACTGTGTAGTCATACATTTCAGAAACATACGGGTCATGGAAACTCTCATAGACTGCAGCTACCAGAGGGAGAAGGGGGCATAGGTTTCTACCCCTTGGGATACTTCTTCCCCCCATGGATTATGCCTCTTAACAAGAGAAGAGCAGGCTACGACTGGGAGGTGTTGAACCAGCATAAGTAATTTGCTAGTATGGATGAGGACATCCCAAGACCAGTATTTTACATTCGTCCCGTCTCAAATAGATACAGCCCACTAGAATCAGTAAACTGACTAACGCACACTGGGCCCTACATGTGAGCCCCACCCTTCAATTGGAGATCCCAGGGGGACCAATGCATCAGAAGGAGCTTGTACAGCGGAGAGGGTGGAGGAAGCAGAAAGGAGCACAGGTGATGGTCTACTTGGGAGGAGAGAGAGGTGTAAATAGTGGAAAACATGAGAAGGCCCCCACCAGTCCCCCATTGCATCAGCCATCCCATCAGGATTCACAGGTAGTTAAAACCATCCAACCATTGATAGTAAAGCCCCCTCCCGCCCCAGTTGGCAATTGCGAATTAGGCATCGGTGCAAGTTCGACGGGGTGGGTGGGGACCATTGACACACATCAGGCCCATATAAAGGCAAGCGTCACACAACTAAACAATTCAGCTAATGAAGTGGGCCCTTCAGGCCTGCAGTTACTATCCTGGGACATAGTAGGACTCACCTCCAAATTGGATACCCAGATTAGGGGTTATTCATAGAACAACATGAGATCTGCATGTTTTAGGAAACCTGGGCTAGGGCAGACACACACGGATTGGGCTATGCGTCATTCAGCATCTTAGCTACACAGGTGGGCAGAGGAAGACTGTGCATCTGGGTTGGCATGCACCTGGGCTGTGAAGTTAACAGATAGTGACCTCATCACAAGACATTCTTTGTATTTTTCTGACTTTTGCCACAAAAACTAGAATTGCCTTGATCAATGTCTACTCACGGCCAGTCTGTTATGGCCAAGTTTTTCCCACCCTTGACCAATTGACCATCTTTCTTCCAACAATCCGTGATAATTACTGGATAATCATAGGTGGGGATTTTAACTGCCAGTTCGAACCTTTGAATGGCCTGGCCGCAAGTATCTCCAGCGAGGAGGACTCACTTTGGGCCATTCCAGAGCCCAACATCACTCCTATTCGGGCTTGGACCCCCGGGTACTACAAATGCATACACTCACTTTGAGCTCTCAAGGATGGGCATGCAATGGCCGCACAGCAACCAACAACCCCAGCAAGTGTACCTTTAACAGACCAGGGCAGGCCTCGATCATAGATTACATCCTGGTAGACACCCAATTGTGGCACAGAGTCCGAGATTTTAAGATCACCCCTAGCCATGAGAGTGACAACAATGCTCTTGCTTTAGAGGTAATTTTACAATATGCCAATAATACACCTAAAACACCATCACCATCCAGCCCTGTATTAACACTGGCCAGCGGAAGGAGGAGAGGACGCTGGGAGGAATTCTCCCAATTGCAGGAAAAGCTGGCCTCGTTATACCAACAAACCATCCCATTCCTTGTTGCTGCAAACAAACTCTCAGTGACCAATGGTACCCCAACTTCCCATATTAGAATGTTTTACAACCATCAAGACATGCTCTTCAGTGTGGCATCCTTCTTTTATATTAGCAAAATGACTAGGCTGACTAGAAAATCATGACATTCATGGTATAATGCATGCTGCAGTGCAGCCAAATCAGCCGTTTAGTTGCCATGAAAGCAAATGGCAGGCCATCAATCAGGGAAACAAGCAAGGGCAGTTTATAACATTGCCATAGCAAAGGCAAAAAGCAGCTGGGAGCATGAAAAATCAATCAATCAATCAATCAATCAGTCAGTCATTTGTTAAGCGTTCTACATACCCGTGAGTGTCTCAAGGCGCTAGGGGGGGAGGGGGAGGGGGGGCACTACTGAACGAACAGCCAGGTCTTTAGTGTCCTCCTGAACGTCAGCAGGTCTTGGATCTGTCGTAGGCTCAGTGGGAGTGCGTTCTATGTTTTGGCGGCGAGGTGGGAGAAGCATCTCCCACCAGTGGTTGTTCTTCGGATGCGCGGGATGGTGGCGAGTAAGAGGTTGGCGAAGCATAGCTGGTGGTTGGGGGTGTAGAAGGAGAGCCGTCTGTTGAGGTAGGCTGGCCGGTCTTGTGGAGTGCCTTGTGTGCTTGGATGAGGAGCTTGAAGGATATCCTCTTGTTGACGGGGAGCCAGTGCAGGTTTTTCAGGTGGGGGCTGAAGTGGCGGTGTCATGGTACATCGAGGATAAGTCGTGCCGAGGCGCTTTGGATGCGTTGTAGTCGATTGATGTGCTTGGTTGGGGCTCCCGGGTAGAGGAAGTTTCCGTAGTCGAGTCTGCTGCTGATGAGGGCCTGGGTGACTGACTTTCTTGTCTCTGTTTCCCTCAGAAATGCTTTAAACAATCATGACATGAGGACATTCTGGAACCTGATTAATACAGGATCCCTTGGAGGTAAACCAGCCAGATCACCAAACATTGGGGAGGAAGAATAGAGAGCCCACATTGAATCTTTATATTTATTGGCACAGAATGAAGAAGGGCTTGCAGCTAAGACTCCCCCCTCCCCTGAGCCAAATCATCGAGACACCAACCTGTTTTCCCTAAAGGAGATCACTGAAGCACTGGGTAAGATAGTACCAGCTAAGTCGCCATGGCTGGACAAGATCCCTGGGGACCTCTTCCGCTCTGAGTATTCTATCTGGGCCCCCTATTTATGGTCCCTGTTCAATGCTATCCTTCAGGGTATGGTGATTCCTACCATCTGGGCTGGGGCTAAAATGTTCCAAAATTTAAAAAGCGTTCCCCACTCAATCCTCCGCCCCATCAACCTCCTAGATGTAAGTCAGAAAATATTCGCACTTGCACTCTTGGGGAGTCTTCGGTCCTGGATGGAAGAGCACAATGTACTAACCCTTCTTCAAGCCGGGTTTAGGTCTAAGATCTCCACAATGTGTGTGTGTGTAAAGCGCACTGCCTCCCCATCTCTGGGCATCCTGGCACGGTATACCCCTGTGGAATCCTTCCTGGCTTTCCCTGTGAGATGCCCCCTCCAGGGCACCCCCAAGGTGAAGCCAGGCATCACAGCGCTGTTGGGGCCGTTGTGAAGATTAAGCAAGCTATTGCCCAGAGTTGCAGAGTGGGACCCATGATTAGAGTAGGCACCGAGGCGAGAATTATCGAGTCCGCGGACTTTGAGCCCAAGACCCTGCCACGTTGGGAATTGAACCCTGGTCCCGGGCCTGAACTCTGCTTCAGGGTCTGCCACTTCTAACCAGTGAGCCACACTTCTCCAATTGATCACATTTCCAGATTACAGCTCCTATTCTGGAAAACTGTGACCATAGAGGGTGGCAAACCTCTATCTTATATTTGTGGACTTAAATGCATGTTTGATCTTGTCCCGAGGGATAAACTTTGGGCAATATTAATGGACAAGGGAGTCCCTGAGTACCTTTGCCATCAGATGAAACGCCAACATCAAGGAAAGTTTGCACAAATTAGGTATGGCAAAAGTGGAGAACTCTCAGCTCCTTTCCCAGTAGAGAGAGGTGTACGCCAAGGCTACGTCTTGGCTCCAACCCTTTTCTCCCTTGTTGTTCATGGCCTAATCAAGTCATTGCCAGCTGGAAAGGATATTGATGCCCCCAGGCTAGTGAACTCCAAAATACCTGCAATGATGTTCGCAGACGATAGCCTCCTGCTCTCAAAATCCCCTATGGGCATAGAAAGGGCACTTGATATTTTTAGTGTCTTCTGTAGAAACAGGGATTTGGAGATCAACCTCCAAAAAACAAAGTATGTGGGGGCATATTACCAGCAAATAGCGATATTTATCGCTAAGTAGGGTAAGCGGCAATATTTTTATCGCCGCGCATCACCGGTTTTTATCGCTGAGATAACTTGCTATTAGCAAGGTTTATCTCAAAAGCGATAAAAATCAGGTGAAATGCGTGAATATCGCTGAGAATACAGCGATATTCACGCATTAGCGACCAAATTCTCTTAGCCATGTTATCCACCTCCCATTGGATAACATGGCTAAGAACTGGTCTGAGCAGGCGTTGGTTATTGGCGATAGCGGGAATATTTCCATCGCTACACCTGCCTTGCTAATAGGCGATAGCGACGTTAGTGACTGCTTACAGTCGCTAACTGGTTGGGTACGCCCACTTTGCATGTCATTACCGATAAATATCGCTGACATGCAAAGCGGGCCCCAAACCGCTCGCTAACATCTAAAAGCAGTCACTAACATCAGTTAGCGACAGCTTGCTATTAGAGCGATAGAATTATCGCCGCTTAGCGGCTAAAAACAGCAGCTAAACCGGCGATAATTGCCTATCGCCACCCTTGTTAATATGCCCCATGGTCTTTAATTCGAATAACAGCACTCGCTCAAACCCCTGTCTAGAAGAAAGGGCTCTAGAGATGGTATCTGTTTTGGAGTACTTGGGGTTCACGCTTCTGAGAAAATGGATTGGGGGCACAAATAAAGAAAGCATGTCTGAAGCTAGCGCAGTCAGCATGGGTTATCTCAAAGGCATATAAGAGCTGCACCCATAAAGCTGTAGGCTCTGCGGCAGAACTCTAAAGTTGCAGGCTAAGGGTGCAGCGCTGTACGGAGCAGAAATATGGGGTCATTGTCCAAACGGCTCCCTACTGCACATAGAGAACTCCTTTGCTAGGCAACTCCTGGGTCTCCCCTCGAGCTCCCCACTAACACCCCTCAGAATGGACCTCAGGATTTGTCCAATTGCAGATGAAGTAGCTCTCAGACTTCTTTGGAGAACTCCCGAACTGGCTGTACAGAGACGAGCTGAGAGAAGTTATGGGCCATCAAGGTGCGGGAAAACTCCCATGGTTGGCATATATTAGGAACAACTGCCAGGCTCTGGGGAGGGGAAATTTGTGGAATACTGCAGAAGAAACCTGTCAGTGACCCCTAGAAAGGTACTCTTAGAGACCTATAGAGAATATAAACTGGCCCAACTATGGAGGGGGTCTACGTCTCGTCATCTAACCCCCTAGGTTTCTGGAAGTAAAAGCCCAATACAGGCTAGAATCAGTGTTAGACAATATTCATCCACTCCTTAAAGAAGAAGCTATTCCTCCAATTGAGACATGGATGCTCCTGCTCTGATCATTTACCAACAAGTTGGTGGGCGCCCACAGTCTGGTTTGCCGGAGGAAACTGAAATTCATGTGCTATTCTCCTGTCATTATATGTTATATGAGGTCAAGGTCTCATTGGCTGCTTCAGTTGTGCAGGAACTTGGGGTCCAGACACTGTTATGAGGTGTTTAGGTTACTTAAGTACGATACCGATATGCCCATTGTGTTCTCCATCTCGCGGTTTTTGCATTCTATGTGGTGTACTCGTAGAGCTATCTTAAAGAAGAGCCCATAGGCCAACCTCAGTTCACCAATAAGCATCATGACAATCCGTCCTGAAATAAATTGTCGTTCCCTATGCTTAGCACTATTTTAAACAATTCGTGTTTTATGAATTGTTGTACTTCTTAAATTGTCTTTTTGAAATTTCTTTTCTTTTCATACCAATTGTTGTTAGCAGTCTAGGTTTTACTTTTAAATGCGTTAGCCCCTGTCCCACCTGAGTTCTGTCTAGCAGGCATGGCCCTAATTGCAAGCTATAATTCTATTAAAGACGAAGATCTGCATGTGCATCTTCTTGCTCTCAGGAATTGCAAGATAATGCGGCAGGCTCCTGGATTTAGGGCCATATGCATGAAGAAAACGATTTGCGATTCTGAAATAGCGATTATTACCGAATCGCAAAATCAGAATCGCAAATCGGGATGTAACAACGCATTCGCAAATATATAGCGATTCGGCCAAAATCGCTAAATAATTGCACGATGGGTATCAGCGAATCCTTAAACGCCAAAAGTCGCAAAATAGCGAGTTCGCACCCCGGAAATTGCTATATAGCGCGACCGCACCCCAAAATTTGCTATATTGCGTGACCGCGCCCCTAAATTCGCTAAATTGCGATATTCCCACGGGAAAAATCGCAATTTAGCGAATTTCTGGAAACATCCAATCGCTATCCTGATGCTTTATGATGACATCACCATCCAGGAAGTGAGTGATTTCCCATGGTACTTCTGGATTGAGACAGAGAGTGTGAGAGTGTTGTTTGGTACTCAGGAGCCATGGCAGAAGTTGGAAACCAGGATGTCCCAGCAAGCCAGCAGGAGCAGCAAGCAGGGGAAGCAGGCAGGAAGAGGAAGCTCAAGTTCTCTGAGGCTGAACTAGAGACCCTAATCACCGAAATGGTGCCACACCATGAGGCATTATTTGGGACAGTTCCCACAAGGTGCCAGAAGCCAGCAAGAGAAGGATTTGGGAGGGCATCCAAGCCAAAGTGAATGCCCTAGGAGTGACCCACAGGACAGTCGAAGTGTTGCGGAAGCGCTGGTACGACCTGTGCCAGCGCTCCAAGGAGAAGTTGGCTGCCAGGCTGGAGCAGTCCCAGCTCACCGGTGGGGGAACCTCCAATGTCCCTGACTCTACACCACTGGAGGAGCTGGTAGAGGGCACACTGCCTCCACAGAGTGTTGCGGGCGTGTCCGTGCTCGACAGCTCAGCACAAACAGCTGCAAGACCAGGTAAGAAGCATGCCTCCCCACCCTAAACCACCCCCAGAACGCCCTGCAGCGACCTAGGGATTAGGGGAACCACATGTCAGGCTAGAGCAAGTACACAGGCAGGCAATGCAATGCATTATGGGAGATGTAGTCACAATAGTCTGCAATGTAGAATGTAGCATCAAAATTTCACATTGTACACATGTGCAGGTCAGGAAAGGTGAATGACACAAGTAAAGTCAGGGAACACTGTGAAAAATGTATTAGAACATCACATGTAATGATAAAATAAGTAATGTGTGCTGTTCTATTCACAGCACCTGCTAGTGGGAAGGCTACAGCCAGTGCAACTGAGACAGGACCCCAAGCCTCAGGAGAAGGCAGCCATGGCCATGATCCAGATGGGGAGGACAGTCCTTTCATCCGACCACAGGGACACAGTAGGAGGAACGTGAGGCCATTCAGAATAATGGATGATGAGGAAGAGGAAAATCAAAATGTGCAGTCTGATGCACCAGTACCCCAGCAGCAGGAGTCCAGAACAGAGTCCAGAGGCAGGCGTAGACCCCGCACGGCCATCAGCTCCAATGTGCAACAAGATGAATCAGTGTTTACCGGCCTAGAAATGCACATGCTTCAGGTTCACCGCCTGCAAGCGAAACGCATGAAGGCCACTCAGAGAGAGATCAGGGCAGGGAACAGAGGACTACGCGAGGAAATCAGGGGGGCTGTGCAGGAGCTGACTGCAGAGTTGAGAGCTGAACGCGCAGCCAGGCGCAAAGAAATGGCCCGCATGGACCACTACACGCGTGCTATTAATCGCCTCGCCTCCTCCACCAATATGCTGGCAAGGCGTGCCATAGAGACCCAGCGTGAGTTCTCGCATGGTATCCAGGACATAGCCAATGTGGTAGTGCAGTCAACTGCCACCCTGGATGAGCTGCGTGCGCTGCGTACTGCTGGACCCGGGGTGCTTACCCCTAGTGAGGAGGACTCACAGTCGGTGCGGAGCTCAAATACACCACCACCCACTGTTGAGAGGCGCCGTAGTGGCCGGAGCAACAGGCCTGCCACACAACATTAGGGACTGCAGCAAAATGACTGTTCCACACAGGGGGGATATGGGGCCAGCAACAGTGTAGCACTTGCTGTACCAATGACTGATTTATTTGCACTGTGATTGAAACATGTGCTTTGGTTTAGGAGAGTTCATCCAGCTTTTTTTGGATGTGTGACATTGTTGGTATTGGAAATTAAACACGTTTGCAGAGCAAGAAGTTGTCATTGTATCATTTTCACTCACCTAGAAGTAGTTCCGCATGATCTCATCACGCCTCTGTCGCCCAGCTGCAGCAGCAGCTACTCCAGCTTCCATGTGTATGGGTCCGGGTCCCTCCACGTCAGAGGTATCTGAGTCACTCAACTCCATAGGTGTCCCTTTCCTGGTTGCAATGTTGTGGAGCATGGCACAAGCTACAACAATTTTGCAGCACGTCTCAGGGCTGTATTAAAGGGCTCCTCCACTTTTGTGGATGCATCTGAATCTGCTCTTCAAAATCCCAAATGTTCGCTCGATGGTGCCTCTTGTGGAAATGTGTGCCCGGTTGTAGCGCCGCTCCCCAGCAGTGGCAGAATTCAAGTAGGGTGTCAGGATGAAGTCCCGGACTGCATAGGCACTGTCCCCTGTGGGTGGAAATGTTTAAAGGTCAGTCACTGTGATGCACATGCTGGTCATGAGTAATATGGGCCGGACCCATACACATGGAGTAATATGGGCTGACAGTGTGTGCTGTTACCTAGTAGGTATCCCTCTCCAAATTCCCCTCTTGAGCGTCTACGGTATAGCCAACTGTGACGGAATATGAAGGCGTCATGTGTGCTTCCTGGGTACTTTGCCACTATATCGGTGATTATGTTTTTGGCATCACACACCATCTGTATGTTCAGTGAGTGGTAGCATTTCCTGTTCCGGAATACATACTCTATGTTTGAGGGGGGTGAAATGGCAATATGTGTTCCGTCTATACATCCTATGACGTGGGGGAATTGGGCTATGTTATAAAATTCCTGCTTGATCTGTGCTAGTTCCTGTGGGGTGCTGGGGAAGTGTATGTGATGTTGCATCCTATGTGTCATGGCGTCGAGGAACGCATGGAAAAAGCGCGACAGGGCACTTTGTGACACCCCTCCTGCACTGGCTATGACCCCTGGAAACCACCTGAGGACAGCAGGTGTAGTGAACAGAGGACCTGGATGTGTGTGGGTATGGCTTGTGTCCTGCGGGTGGGGTGTTCTAGGTGGGGCCTGAGTTCCTCAATCAATTCAAGTATGCTCTCTTCCTCCAGTCTGTAATGGGTGTGGATATCCTCATCAGTGCGTTGGAAGATGGTGGTGCGCAACCAGAATATCCTCTTCTGCCGTCTCCTCCTCTGCGCCGTAGCTCTCACTCTTCGCCACCTCACTATCATGAGAGAGCGCAAACTGATATAAATGTATGAGTACATCACACTTACCTATAGTAAGCACAAGTCATGATGAGAAATGCCATGAGTGCTAATAGTATCTGAAATTATATTCTAAATGTATAGCTAATATAGAGATTTAAGTAGAAGTGGAACTAATACAGAAATGTGTGACATTATATGATTTTATTAGACGTGATTATTTTGAATCTATGTCGTGTAGCTGTTAACATATAAGATGGTCTGTGGTAAAACGCAGAACGTGGTAGGCCTCAGGGCCAGAGCTGGAGCTAAAAGGGAAGGTGTTTCTTTTCACGACACAGATTGTTTAACGTTTTTGGTCATTGCATTAATGGGCCATGATTTAGAGTAATGTTTTCTAAATAATAGAATAAGAGTTTTAACATGCTTTAATTAAATGAAGAAATTGAATGCTATAATCATAATGTGAAATATTGTAGGCCTGAAATGTTTTAGCATTGATTTACACGTACATGTCTGGGCTGAGAAATGTTGCAAGCCTTTTTAGAAGTCTACGAGAGTTGGGTTCTTGGCGGCAGATATCTGTCTGCAACAGGAAAGGGGGGATCCAATTATAAGTGAATGAATAGAGGTCTGTTCAGTAGACGGCCCAGACATGGAGGAGGGTTCTGGAATGTTTAAGGGGTATCAGCGGGCCGGAGAAGAGACTGAGAAGCAAGGTCAACTCTAACGTCTGAGGCCCAATACAAAGCATCATGGAAAAAGCCTGAAGTTGCACCACGTGAGAGGCGTTTCGCAAGGGGCGTCTCAAATGTTGTTGACTGTTTTGTATTAGGGACAGCACCCCTGGGTGGAGTTAGAGCAGAGACCTGAGGACCCTTTAGAGAGCGGATGGGTAGGCAGTGAGGGGTCATGACTGGAGAACTTTAGGTTTTCACCAAGAGACTTAGAGTGGGTGACTTCCCTTGGGGGTCATTCATTGCTGACACCTTTGTTAGGTTGGGATTTGGTTAAGTAGGGATACCATCTAGAACAGGGTAGGGACGCCTAACCTGTGTTTGTTTTCCTCCAACCTAAATGAAGGAGAGATATGCGTCTATGCTGATAGCTTTGCTATTTTTAGAACTTGTGTTAGTGATTTCTGTTGCTCGTCTGAGGGCTTTTCGAGAGCACATGTATGTAATTGGACCTGTGTATCTCGTGAATCTCATTCTGAGATGCTTGTATTTGCAGCTCATTATATCTTTACAATAAACTTTTGAAACCTAGAAGTTGTCCGTGATCTTTGAGAGTAGAGTCCTTTCTTGGGTGAACTAATTTGCAGATAGGTGTACTGTTTCCTTCCAAGACAGGCAATAAAGGTTCAGTCGACCAGATCGAGGTTTGGATCAATAGATATAAGGTATCGATCAAAATCTCGCCCTTTCAATCATGTACAACCCGGACATTGTGGTAGGGAGTGTGTTGCATTCTGGGTTTCAATGTATACTTTGCACCTGGTTACCACCTGCTCCCACTTGATGGTAATTGCGATTCCTTATTTTGCGATTTTGCTTAATCGCTATTTGCGATTGGTTGATACATTCCATTGCGATTTCGGAATAGCGATTTCAACTTTAGCGATTATCGCTAACGGGTTACATCGCAAATTTGGAAATCGCTTTTGTATTTGCTATTTAGCACTTTCGCAATGTTTGGGATTCGCTATTTAGCGATTCCTTATTTGGCAAGCGTTTTTTGCTTCATACATTGGGATTAGTGATTTTTTAGTCGCTAACGCTATTTTTAATGATTCGCAGCGTTTGCGACTGATTTTTGGCTTCATACATATGGCCCTTAATGTTTTATGCCCACATTTTTATCCTGACATTGTCACTGTCTTTTGTAATGGAATTGATTTTTTATACAGCACAATTTGATACCTTGCAACCCAAAGGCATTCTTTTTGCTCCTTTTTAAGTGACCATATTTGAATGAAATCTATCTTTTTCTTAAAATCACCCCATTGTTCATGCACATGCACTTTATTGATTTTTACTTTGCGACTAATGTAAAGGCCATATGCTGTGTGTATATTGTGCAATCCTTTCTAGGCTAGCGACAAGAGGAGTTGACCTCGTCAACCCAAAATCTCAGATAGGAAACGTATATTTCTCTCCAAAGAACTATCTGGTCCTACATAGCCTAAAGGATATCGCCAGCAATTTGTATGTAATGTATTGTATTTATTTTACTTGTGCTTTTTGGCCCTAGTGTCCGTAATAAAGATCTTTGAGTAATACTACAGGCACTGAAATTACTATCTAAAACCCTCTGCTAGATTTGACCTTTACTGGTCCACAGTCATTCTCTGATTAACTTCAGTCCTACTCTCAGCGCTAGGTGCCTGTGAAACCCCCACAACCTAAACTGCACCTTTGCATAGACAGCCTTGACTGCTCTCTTCCCACCAGTCGCAACCCATTACTGGATCAAAGGAAATAATTGACCTTTAGCCAGCCTTACAAGAATTTTACCCAACTCTAAGAAACCCTTAAATTGACTTGGCATTTCCAAATGCAGTTTCAGAGACCCTGAGCAGACCCTCAACTGGGATCTTAGGTCCTTAATGCCTTTCACCATGCCACAGTCCCTCTCTGTCAGCGACCAGAGTCCCAGGGAACTCATATATGGGCTCTTAGAATCAATAGTTCGCTAAGGAGCGCACCTCTGCCGGTTCATAAACTTCACTGTAGGAACACATGATTTTCTTACAGATTGGTTGCTCTTGTTATTGTAGTCTTGCAGTTGAGCAGCAATGTTAATGTACCTTCTGATTAGCACAGCATCTGACCTACAGGTTACAGGTTCACCTACTTGTAATATGTGTCAAGAGACTCCTATAGCTTATATATATGCTTCTTTTTAATGCTGCATGTTTTAAGTTAATACAGAGAAACAGTTTAGGAGAGTATGTGCCTGCTGCATACATCTACAAGTTCTGTGTGGTATAATGTTTTTTTAGAACTATTACTGATACGATTCAAATAAGCTTTTATTTAATTATTTATTTTATTTAAACATTTATGTAGTGCAAACATAGAATGCTCAACTAAATTAGATAAAAACCTTATTGGTGCTTAAAGAGTTACCAATAACATGGTGAAGACATATAAAAGAAGAACTGACAACAAACTATTCAGCTTTAGCTTGGGCTTTTGACTTAGTAGCAATTTTAAGACAAATGACACATACTTTAGTAGTATTACTTCGAAAGACTGTGCTGAATAAAGTGCATCTTCAGAAACAACAAAAAGTAATTTTAGATCACTTTCACAACAACCGCTTTTGTGTGTGCCATCTCAGGCACCCTGAGATAGAGCAAACAAAGAGAGTCAAATGCCGCATTTTGCAGCACTGCAGCTGCATACAGTGTAAGGTACAAGGTGTACCCGTAGTGGAGCACTTCACCACATTTAAACACATAGCGGAAAGTCTCAAGTAGTGGGTAATTGAGAAAGTGAAGCCGAACACTAGAGGAGGCGACTTCGCGAACATACTGAGTAAACGTGAGTGCTGATGGACTCATGCATTAGTCACAATTTCAAGGGGATTGAATGAATTTGAGAAAATTGGCAGACATGTCTCTGTACTAAGTAACGGTTGAACTTGGCCTTATACATAATATGCCTGGATCACTAGGGAGCTAGTGGCATACTAGGTCAACCACATATTAGGTCTGGAGCACTAGGGCCCTAGTGTACCATATCCATGGTGCCAGCAGGACCAGCCCCTTATCCTAGATGTGACATACGTACTTGTGTCCAAGCAGGTGCCCATATATTGTGAACATGCCTATTCCATTATGTTTTAAATATGTCTCCCCTTTTTAAATGCTGTAATTCCCTATTTAACTATTATTGTAATGTTCTTGGCACAATTGTAAGGATGTAAGTTAAATTGTATGCTTTGTATTTTGTAATTTCCCCTAAGGTGCTCAGGGTGATTGGAATTCAGTATTCATACACATAGGGCAACACTAAACGCCCTTGGACGTGTGTAAATCTTTTAACACATGACACATGCCTTCTTCCTTCAGTATTCATACACATGGGGCAACACTAAACGCCCTCGGATGTGTCTAAATCCTTTAAAACATGGCGCGGCCCGACCGGAGGTAGTCTGTCATCCTTTTCTGTCATAACGCACCGGGAGCGTCAGCTTCACGCTAACGTGGGTTTCCTTAAAAACGTCCTCGTGGGTGCCGTCTTCCAGTATCCAGCCAGCTGAGGCGGAACTTGGATGCGGACCCCGAACGCTTCAAGGTAATTGAACACCAAGGCTGTTTTTAATTTTCATTCCCAAGTCAGGCCGGAGGGCAGGCCAACTACCCTAGGGGGACGCATGTTCTACCGATGCTATGCCCGAAGTTAGGCTTACCGCATTCTTGCATTGTTTTTCAGCCTGGAATTGATTTCCTTATCAATGACGGTCGTTTAACTGTGAGGACTGTCTTCCAATGTTGGATTTTGACTGGCACAAACCACTTTAAGGTAATTGAACTATGAAGATGCATAAGTGCCCCATCCCATGTTTAATATAATTGAATTATGACATTTGGGAAAACTTATTGTCCCAATTCTTCCTTTTTAGTGTACAGTTATTTCCTGTTAACGCGATCAACAGGGGGAATCCCATATAACCATGTGTACTACTACATCCCCACCGTGACTAGGATCCCGCACCCTGCAATATTTGGCGGGTAAGCCATTTTGAATTAAATTGGTAATCTTTGGCCTTTTAACCCCCATATGCAACCCTCTGACTTCCGCTCTCCCCATTTGTCCTCTATGTGACTAGTCCCCATACCTACACAGGTTGCCCCACTCTGTCCTGAGGAAGACCCGCAAGGCCGAGGTTCAAATTACCCATATGGCCATAAGATGGGTCGAAACGTCGACACCCCCCTAATTGGCCTGGACCCTGAACCCACCCCCAACGTGCCACACAAGGATATATTTCTATGTAAACTGAAACTTTAAAAAATGTAATGTTAAATGACTGTGGCCAGGCGCTACAGGACGTTTAATTACAACCGGTCCAAATGTTTAAATGAATGAAGGTTTTTGTTTTCTTTATGTCATTACTTTGACTACTCTTCTTCACTACTTCGCACATGAGCACCTTTCCTTTTACACACGTTCCCTCTGGAGTAATCTCCCCTATAAGAATAATATACGTATAATCCAAAACTGTTTCACCAATTGACATAAGAATAAAATGCATGGTGAACTGAACTACAGGTTGTTGCAAATCTTTTCATAGTGAATAACGTATTAGGTACTATGAGCTGTTACATTGTTCTTAAGCTAGCTCAGGAAATAATTGTCCAAACCAACCATACAGGGTCTAGTTGGGCACTCCTTGCCTACAGTGTAGCGTTCAGGGTTACCAACCAGTCCAGTACATCTGGACCAGGGCATTCCAGGGTAGGTAAGCTCGAATTGCAGGTGGTACTCCGGACCTCAGCACCTTAGTTCCTAGAGGAGACTGCTTGAGAATCATTTGCAAATACCTGTATGCAGTGCATGACTTTTTCTCCTTACTTACCTGCACAAATTGCTGTTCTGAAAATTACCTACCCAATTACAAAGTTCTTGCTGTTAAAATAAATATATAAATACTTGTTATTTTTCTATTTTGTATTGAGTTTCTTCTTGAGTGTGTGCCTCATTTATTGACTCTGTGAATGTTCAACAAATGCATTAACCCTACCCTCTGATAAGCCTAAACTGCTCACCGGACAGCAGACAATATGGATCATCTGGACTTTCTCAATAGTCTACCTTGTTTTGGTATACTACATAAAAGGCCACATTGGTGGAACATAGGTGGGACTTTTACATTTGCTGATACCACTTGGTTAATAGGTGATTCAACAAAGGAACCCAATATTTAAACTGTTGGGGGCTTGTGTTAAGCCCCCAGTCCTGTTGTATTTGAAATTTTAAAAGTGTACTGGTCAGCTTTACCTTAAAAGTAACCCTGGGCGCGGTTTGCGGGGTTGCACTATGCAAAGCTACGCGAAGTGCAAAAAAACACTCCATCGCACTACGCAGAGCTCCGCAAGCCACGCAGTACGGTAGAAAAATGCAGTTCGTAGTGATTACTCAGTGTTCGCACTGTGCAACCATGCACAGCACAAGCTTACCTTTTCTGCCGCTCGAGTAGATTTTTACTCAAGCAGCAGCTTTCTCAACGTAAACGCGCAGTTTTTCAACGCGAGCGGTCGCGAGCATGCGCGACTACTCGTAATGAGAATCCTGACCATGCGTTGTGAAATCTCACCAGGAGGTTTATTTTCCATGCTTGTGCTCGCCAACTTGATGTTGGCAATCGCAAACGAGGAAAGATCTCGCCGGGGGTGGATTTTACTCGCTCGTGCTCACCAACTTGATGTTGGTGAACTCGAGCGAGGAAAACTACCGTGCGCAGCGTTTTGTAACCAGCTCCGCTGCTGCCCTTTGATCCTGGCGCTTATACAAGGCTGTTTTCTGTTCTAGCGGGCCAACCTCGCCTGCCGGCCTGAACTGAGGTCAGTGACCGGTCGCTCTCTTCTCTGTGGCCCCTAGACCCAGGTAGGAACCTCGCGCCATATGACCCTGGCGAGTTGGGGGTGTGTCAGTTTGCGCTAATATATATATATACCATATATTATTTTGTATCATCCATCCAGACCAACGCGCAATAATAATGTGAGCTGCTTTGATCCTCGAACGCTCTTGAAGTCTGACACTACGCCCAAAGTTCTGATCTGCGTTAACTGCAGGTATGATGCATACGTAGGTTAGACCCTGCGCCAACTATAGTGTGTCCCAATTACTCTTCCGCACTGAGCACCTTCTCATATGTTTTTTTAGGTGTGACCACGAATCACGACATACCTACACTACGGCAATCTTTTGTGCCCTCGTGCAGGTAAATATCTTTCACTTTTCCTGGAGTCAGAGTAGGCTCTTTACAGTACTATTTTGTACTTTTCTGACACCAATTCTGTACTTTTTTACAGAATCTTTCTCCCAGTCCCCGTCCTGAAGAGAACCTCGAACATTGAGGTTCGAAACGCGTCGACAATACCACCCTGTGGCTACAACTAAGGGTGCCGCTAGGATGTAAATGATACTTCCACTTTGTACCCTAGCTTCGTAACCCTGAAAAACATTATACCACAGGCTTTTGTAGACAGGCAGGCTTGTTTTCAATCTCAATCCCGCCTGTCACCTGGTTCTTCAATTCCTAGGACTGGTGCCCGTCTTCTGTTTATGGACTAATTTTTGCACTGTATATAATTGCAATTCATTTGGACTATTGTATATGTTATTGTTTTCTTTGGTGTGTCAAACCACTTTTGTTTAATTCATTATTGCAAATTTGTAAATGTGTACATTTGTAGATACTGTATATATGAACCTTTTGATCTGACAGTGGTTCTGTTTGTGTCTGTTTTTCAAAAATTCGTTGACAAATGTATAAAAAAGAAAAATAAATTCGTTTGGAATACTAATCCAGGGGTCACATGGTACAGATTGACTGTGTGTCTGGGGAATTGTTGTGCGAATAATCCTGTCCAACCACCCTGTTCTGTTTTCCGCATTGTAAATGCGGCGCACAATAACTGGCGCATCCCTGGGGATGCGCCAGTTATTGTAAATCTGCCCCCTGGTGTTTTTATTGTAAAGTCAATGGACACCCAACGTGAGAATCTACCTGTACATGGCTTCTACTAGGGCACTACTAGTTACTACTGGGGTGGTGAGTCTCCAGATGGGATCCTTGGTGTGACCTGACCAGCTCAGAGACCACACTGAAGCTACTTTAATTTCAGAGTTTGTGGTGGAAGTAGGTGCCCTGGCTGTCTGGCCCAGTAACACAAAGAAATACAAACAACAGCCACATATCAATGGGGTTAGAGAAGAAGCACTGTGGGATACAGTTGCAAGTGTCACTATGGTGACTGAAAAACTGACTTCCCCAGAGCAGTGTTTGGCTAGACAAACATATCCAGTCACCAATGCTGATAACCGTACTAAGGTGCATTCCATAGTCCGTGGCTATGGTGTCCTTAGAGTGTGGAGGGGTTACTGGCCAAAAGAAGGTGGTTGTGTCCTCTGCAATTCCTGTTGAATGTCTGCTAGGGAATGATCTGCAGATTTCAGCATGGGCTGAGGTAGAGCTAAGGTCCCATGCAGCCATGCTAGGAAAACCTGAATGGACGTGGATAACAATCAATGTACAGAGCAAAGTCCATGGTGAAAAAGAGGAATTGGAGCCTGGAATAATGGCCTAATCTTCCAAGAGAAAAGGTAAGATGTCTGGGAAACCAACTTCTGAACAGCAACAAGCTCAGGTCCCCTTTACTTAGGGTCAAGGCATGTCAGCCCCAGAGGGAACTGAGCCCCAGGAACTTGGGCCTTATACTGCAGAGCTCCTAGGCCCAGAGCGACCATGGAGGTAAGAACTGTGCCAGGTACAGAAAATGTGTCCCACTCTTGAAGCCTAGACTGCAAGTTGCTGCACAGGCAAAGGGAGATGTTAGTAGCTCCCACAGGACCCACTGGGAGGGGGGCTACTCTATAATGAGGCCAGAGATCCCAAACCTGTTGCCACTAGGAGAGTGGTATGCCTCAGCAATATAGAGAGTTCTTACTCTCATTGGCCAAGGACATCCCCCAGCTCGGCATGTTGAAAAGGCCTAGAGTTGGAGTAGGCTAGTTGGCCACTTCTACTCGCCAAACATGTCCCAGAAATTGAAGGAGTTTTGTCATTCCTGTATTACAGGTCAAGCAAGTGGCAAGACAGATAACGACCCAAATGCCCCCTTAATTCCATGTCATTATGTCATAAGTCATGCACCTGAATTTTTGAGTTATCACTAGGAGTGAACATGATCACTCACGTGATTACTTAAATTAATAAAACAAATTCTTCAATAAACCACTCTTGTAACTGTGTACAAATGGAGTAGACATTTCAATATCTCTTTTTATGAATTTAGGCCCTCGTGTATGGGGAATTGATGTAGGGCTGCGCAGCAAAATAACTGTCTGTGCTGCCCTACGTCAAAGTGAAAGGGCATTTCTGTCCTTTCTGCGGTCTTTGCTGCCATTTCAGCAGCCTAGCGCTAATGCAGGCTTGCGTGCATCATGGTGGAAGGGTGACTGTGTTGTCGGTACCTTGCTTACTCCATATCTATCAGGCTATTCAAAGCCATGCATAGTAGCTTTGTGTGGCCTCATAGATATGATTTTGTAATATGCACTACAGGAGCGTCACAAAAAGTGATGCTCTGGCAGCGCAAGGGGCTCCCAAATATGCCCCTTAGATTTTATAATGCTCGTGCCCTGAGGCAACTATAACTCTAGTCCCCGCCATGGACAGTTTTGTCATCAATTATGTCATGGCAAATGTTGCAGTGGTATTATCAATGATGTTTTAGAACATGTTATGAGTAATTCAACATGTGAGATAATTAGCAGTGCATCACGAGGACATGAGTTATAGGGTGCAAGTTATTTTTACTTGACATAACTATAATTGGTGAATTTCAGTGATTTTGTTTTTTTAAAACATGTTTCAAATGACAGTTTAACTTAACTATACTCTCCCTTTACCCTTTGTTTTTTTCTGTGAATTTCTAGTATTTTTAAATGTAAAAATTAAATCCCAAGCTTTTCACACCCTTTGTCAAGGCACAACGTGTGGTTGAGTGCAACCAACAACAAGGGGGCCCTGCACTAAAGTTGAATACTGTAGAGCCTGCAGCCAATATTTTTTTTTTATTAGAGGCAATGGGGGGTGGGGGGCTCAAGCCCTCATGCTCCCCTGACAGCACCCTACCTGGGTGCTAGCAGGAGCCAGCAAATCCTTTTCTAGAAAACAATTTAAGAAGCACTCGAACTCCAACACAAATTGACATTTGACAGCCTCTTTTTTTTGGTGAAAACAATTTTTTATTGGCAGTCAAGTTCGAAATTAGTGCAGTACAAAGGATAAAACAATGCGGTAATAGCCGACATTTCAGGATAACAGTGCAGTTCCAACAAGACGCCTTTTATACAGAACATTCCCCCAAACCGTTCCCTCCCGGTGACCCACCCCCCTAGTCAGTGTGCCGTTGTCTTCTCTCTCAAGCATCCGAGCGCTAACAGTCACCTCCCTGATTGGAACAGTAGTAAAAGGTAAGTAGTGCATATCAATGGGGGATCCGATCTCTCAGAACCTCTATCGTTACTTGTAGTTAGTGTGTGCCTCGCCGGAAGTGGGGTACCCCTTAAAACTATACCCCTACAGTGTCGCCACTCCCTCATCCTCACTCAGTTCGCTCTCAGGCTGCTGGAGCGCAATCACCAGGGCCTCCCACGCTCTAGCCACCTCCAATGCCTTGTCGTTATCTAGGCGCCTGGCCTGTTGCAGCCGCAGCGTGCTCTCTGCTTTCGCCCACCGCACCAAAGTGGTCCTCCAACGCAAGTAGCTGGGTCCCTGGCTAGATTTCCAGTGCATGGTGATCTCTTGTTTGGCTAGTATCAAGCCCAAATCGTAAAACTTACTGGTAACGCGAGTACGGGGCGTGTGAGGGAACCATAACAATAGGCAAGTGCCCATTTCTGCGTCAATCTGCCGGTCCGTGACAGCATTCAGGCAGGTCATCACCGCCTTCCAGTACCCAGCTAGCTCACCGCAGGACCAAAACATGTGCCCGAAGTCCGCTTCCGCTGCCCTACATCTAGGACAGAGCGAAGAGGCACCTTCAAAATATTGTGAAATCTTAACTGGCGTTAGGTATGCTCGGTGTAGGGTGAAAAACTGGATCAACTGGAACCTGGCGTTCCTAGTGCCCTTCCACGCCCTCTGCAATAGCTGCGGCCATGTCGACTCAGGGATCGGTCGCCCGAGATCCCCTTCCCACTTGACTCTCAGCCCATCCAGGGGCTGCAGGGTTTCAGTCGACAGCCTCCGGTAAAGGCAGGTGACGGCCTTGTAAGTGCCAGCAGCCATGACCACATATTGACAGCACTCTGAGGTCGGTGGCTCGGTGAGCCCACTCTTCCAGTGTCTTCGAATACCGGCCACCAGTGAGGCGTGCAGCAGATTGTCACCTCTCGGGAGGTCGTAGGCGTCCTGCAGCTCTTGAAACGTGAGCAGCGACCCCTCTTTGTAAAGATCACCCAGCATCTGCAAGCCAAGCTCCTCCCATGTCGCCAGCGCAGACCAGTTGCCACCGTGTGGAAAGGCCGTGCACATCCCTAGTGGGATCTCAGGGGCATATAGGCGAGTGGTACCGGAGCGCCTATGGCAACAAAGCCAGCAGCTACGAATCGTACGTTCCTCCAGTGTGAGCTGGGTGAGGTCCAATTTCTGGCCTAGGATTATAAAGGAGATGACATGTCTCGGAAATAGTCTGCCCACTACTCCCTCTGGACCTCGGAATTCTAAAGCCACTGCCTGGGTAAGCCACTGCAGCTGCGCCGCCAAGTAATACCACTCGAAATCCAGGACCGCAAGTCCTCCGTCTGCCCTGGGGCTCATCAACGTGGCCAGCGCAACTCGCCATCTGCCTGACCCCCAGATGAACCCAGAGGTTAGGGAGCGGAGTCTGTTAAAAACCGATGCAGGGATCCAGGTCGGCAGAGTGCGAAACAGATACAATAATCGGGGAAGTGCTACCATTTTCAGTAACGCCACTCGTCCCGCGACCGAAAGCAGCAGTGTCCGCCAGAATCCCATGCAGCCCTGCAAACTCCGAATTGCTCTGGTGACGTTACCCTCCAAGAGGGCCAACGGCGAATGGTAGATGTGCGTACCTCGATAAGGAAGGCAATGGTATTCCCATCGCAGTTCGCCCTCCGGTTGGGAGTCATCCGTCCTCGGCGTCAGTGGGAAGAGGCAAGATTTCCTCCAGTTGACTCTCAGTCCTGAAAGGTGACCAAAATCCGAGAGCAAGCGCTCGGCCCCACGCGGGGAATCGTCAGTGTCCGCTAAAAACAGCAAACAGTCGTCTGCATAGAGAGAGATGTAGTGGGTGTCGTCTCTCAGTGGAAGGCCTTCATACGCTCGACCCATACGGGCGTGAGCTGCCAGGGGCTCAATAGCGAGCGCAAATAACAGGGGGGACAAGGAGTATCCCAGTCGAGTCCCCCGACCTACCTCGTATGGGGCAGAGATGGTGGCCCCCGTCTTGACTTGGGCAGTGGCAGCGGCATAAAGCAGGGCAGTCCACTTTACAAATCGTTCGCCCAGTCCAAAGGCCTCCAGTACCCGGAGCAGGTACGGCCACTCAACGCTGTCAAATGCTTTCTCGATGTCAATCGAAAGGACAGCGGCACCCGGGCGGCCAGCGGCATCACCCCCCATGACCCGAAGCAGCCGACGCACACAGGTGGCGGTGGTGCGCTGGGGAATAAAGCCCGCCTGGTCCAAGTGTACCAAGGAGTGCATGTGGGTCAGAAGCCGCGTCGCGAGAACCTTGCTCAGAATCTTATAGTCCGTCGTGAGCATGGAGAGTGGGCGGTAGGCCGAACGGCAGCCCGCATCGCTGTCACGCTTCAGTAAGGGTACCACCAAAGCCTCACGAGTAGTCGCAGGTAAGACCCCGGTGTCCCAGGCCTCCCGGTAAACCGCCTGCAATCGCGGAATCAGTACATCCGCGTAGGCTGCGTAAAATTCAATTGGCAGCCCATCTGTGCCAGGGGCCTTGCGGTGAGCCATGTGTTTGATGGCCACTCGGATCTCTCCCTCAGAGATATCCCCGCCCAGGCGGTCTGCGTGTTCCGGGTCGAGCCGGGGCAGCCGCGCCGCTAGCAGGAACTCTTCCAGCTCCACCGGCGCACATGGCATCCTGCTCCTATAAAGGTGCGCATAATACGTGAGGAATTGATCGTTGATCTCCGATTGAGTATAAACCATGTGCTCCTCCGGGGCGGCCAGAGCTACAATCGGAGTGCCACGGGTCCCAGCACTGGCCAACCAGGCCAGCAGCGAGCCCACCTTGTCACGCTCAGCATGAGCTCGAACAAGAAACTCCTTATAGTCAAAGCAGCGCAGCTTCTCCATCGCTGACGCCACTTCCTCCAGTGCGGCCGAAACCGCTCCGTGAGCCTCAGGAGTCACGTGACCGCGTCGTTCCTCCTCGCGTAAGCGATCCTCGCTTCGCGCAACATCCTGCAGGAGGGTCTTACGGACTCCCGCGGTAGCCGAAATACAGACGCCCCGAACTACCGCCTTAAAGGCGTCCCACTCTAGCGCCTACTGGAAGCTGTGCCCACGTTAGCATCGAAATAGCCTTCCACCCCAATGCGTACATCGGCCTTAAATGCCGTGTCCTCCAACGCCAACGGGTTTAACCGCCATGTCGGGATAGCTTGACGTCGCCTCATCCATTGGACCACTACCAAGCAAGGGTTATGGTCAGATATCGTTCTGGCCAGGTATGTGCTGTGGCGGACTAAGCACTGAGCATCCGGTGAGCAGAGAATGCTGTCAAGGCGAACATGCAGAGCGTGTGGGGGGGAGTAAAAGGAAAAATCCCTCTCTGTAGGGTGCTGCGTTCGCCATGCATCAACCAGGCCCCAGCTACTTTGCCACTCTCCCCTACTCTTCGCTAGTCTGTGAGCTGCCGCCTGCGCCAGTGGTGGGTGAGACCTATCTAATTCCACATCCAATACAGAGTTAAAATCCCCCCTAGCAGGACCGTGTTGGCTAGGACTGTCGCCAATTTCCCAGACAATCGCGCAAAAAAGGCAGGCTGTTCCACATTTGGGGCGTAGATGCTGCAAAGCGTCACGTCCCTCCCATCTAGGCGGCCCTGTACAGCCACAAACCTCCCCTCAGGGTCGATCACTGTCACCAAGGGTTGGAAGGGAACCCCCGCCCGCACCCAAATCAAAACTCCCCTTGCAAAGGCCGAGTATACTGTGTAAAACAGTTGTCCCCGCCACCTGCGCTGCAGAGCCCGCCCCTCCGTTTGGTCAATATGGGTTTCCTGCAGGAAGGCTACCTGAATTCCCCTATGAACAAGATAGGCATGCACCTTATGACGTTTCAGCATGGAATTCAGTCCCCTCACATTCCAGGTCACACACTTCAGCTCAGGTAAGGTCCCCATTCACAATAGCAAGTACAGTTTCGAATAAAAAAAAAATCTTAGGCACACTGACAACACCCCAAAACCAGAACCCTGAGACCACCCAACAGTCCCGCATCCCACCCATCCCCAGAATAGGTCCCAAACAGTAGAAACCCATCCAAAAATCTAAATCCCAAGAAGAACAGTCTCTGGTAACTACCAGAGTCCCACAATAGGTGAGAGATAGGGGGGGTGGCCTGTCGCTATTTCCAACGGACCGCAAGCTACACATACCTCCCGATCGGCCCTCCCCAGCGCGCCCTAGGCGCCCCGCATCCCCACCCCGTCTATGGCAGGAGCCACTGCGCAAGGCAACCGCCCAACAACGGTTCCCCGCCCGCCCAGGTTACATGTCTCCACCTCAAACACAAATCAGGAACGCAGCAGCCTATACAATACCACTTCAGGGGGGGCATTAGGATCATTCGTCCAGCAAATCATCAGCAGTTCCAGGTGTGACAGGGGGCGGCCCGGGGCCACCAGCACCCGACTCCTCCAAAGCCGCCTCCTCGGAACCCCCGCGGGAGCCCGATTCCATCGCAGATGTCGATCCCACTGTCTTGGAAATGGTAGAGACCGCCCGAAGGGCATCCCTGCGTTCCAGCTCAGTCTGTGAGACAAAGGGTGTCTGAGGGTTCGGTGGTCGTCTCCTGGGTCTCCTGGTCCGCCTAGATCTCGGTGCCGTCCTCCGCGGCTCCCCAGACATCAGATGAGCATCCGCGCCGGTCCTGTACAATTCCAGCGAGTCCCACACTTCGTCGGGAGAATCGTAGAAGGAAGATTTACCGTCCACCATGATCCGCATGCGGGCTGGGAACAAGAGAGAGTAGCGGATACCCTCCTCCCGAAGAGCATTCTTGACTGCCAGAAAGGTTGAACGCTGCCTCTGAACCTCAAGGGAATAGTCCGGGTAGATGGAAACCTGGGCGTTGTCCACCTTATAGGGCCCCAGTGCCCGCGCCTTTTGCAGGATAAGATCACGGTCCCTGTAGTGCAGCAAGCACGCCACCACCGGCCAAGGTGGCCGACCTTCAGCTGGGGGCCGAGCCGGCACCCGGTGGGCGCGCTCCAGAGTGTAGAACGGCGTCAGACCCTCCGGGACCACCACGTCATGCAGCCAGAACTCCAGATAGCCCAACATGTCTGCCCCTTCATTCTTTTCAGGCAGGCCTACCACGCGTATATTATTGCGGCGGTTGCGTCCCTCTGCATCCTCCGCCCTCTGTTCCAGCAGGTGCACCCGTTGTTGCAGATCCCCCAGCGAAGCCTCCGTCGCCTTGGCCGTGGGCTCCAGAGCGTCCATCCGAATCTCGGCCTGCTTGACCCGTTCCGCCAGTTTGCCGTGGTCCGCACGCAGAAGCCCCAAACTCGTGGACACCTGACCGATGTCATGGTGCAAGGCCTCTCTGGTGTCGGCGATGGCCTTCAAGATCTGCTCCAGTTGGCCCTGTGGTAGGCCCGTTGTCGATCCAGTGTCCGCTGTGGAGTCCTGACTGCTCGTCGTTCCCCCTACAGCATCCAGAGGAGGCTTTAGGCACTTCCCCGTGATGGTAGCCGGTCACAGTTCTCCCCGATAGCAGGTGCAGGGCATCCCCCCAGGTAAATCCGCCGAGGGCGCATGCGGCGCCGGCGCGCCAGCACACAAGCCCGCAAGCCCAAGGGACACTGCTCGTGTCACACACATGTTGGCACCGGGGGCCTCCAAGTCCAGCGGCCCACCACCAGCACCGGGCCGACGTGCCCCACAGCCCAGGATAGAAGCCGCGAGGAGGCCCCCAGGGCGAGCCGCTCCTCCGGGTGCAGGAGCAATGCGCCCGGCAGGCGGCAGTCAGTGCATCCACTGTGGTATGTCGGCGTCAGTGGAGGGCAGCCCCGGTCCCAGCCACGGGAGGGCCGGGGATGAGCATGCCAGGCAAGAGCTGCCCCCGGGGTGCGGGTCCCGCTATGTTCTTAGGCCCCCAGATCGGGCCCCAGCTCCCCACGTCAGCAGCAGTCAGTAGGCCACCGGAGGATCAGGCCACCTCGGGGGGCCCGCAGCGCCGGCGCGTCACGCCTCCCGCCATCGGCAGGGCACTCCGGCGTCACAGGGCGAGTGTCCAGTGCCGGCAAAGCACTCACCGCAAGGCAGTGCAGGATCGGGCCCGCCCCGATCCCGCGTCTGGCGCCCAGCAGGCCCCCGGAGCCACAGGATATTTCCGGCCCTCTCACCTGCGGGCGCTTCTAGTCAGGCCCCTCCGGTGCACCACTTCAAGGCAGCCCAGGCTCTGCCGCCGCCGATAGCCCGCGAGTCCGGGGCTGCGACCTCCTTGGCGGCCGGCGGCAGGCCCGCCCTCACCGCAGGTCGGCCTCTTGCGGAATCGACGCCGGGGATGCGGCCGAGTGCACAGGCCGCAGAAGATGGCCGGCGCTACCCGCGTGACCTCGTGTGCGGCGCGGCCCCACACCGCTGCAGGGTCAACTCCTCCACCACCGATCAGGCCAAACTGTCCGCGGGAGGGGATGCGGTTAACTCCAGGGCATCAGGGTCAGCAGGATAAAGAATAGCAGTATTATCGGGGAAGGCCGCCTCGGAGCTCAGAGCTCACCCGTCCATTTTCTTCAGCGGCCAAGCCATGCCCCATTTGACAGCCTCTTTATGTGGGACACCAACAAAGGATTGAGGACGCACCTGCCTGCTGAGGCTCATTTGTGGGCCTTGATTTTACCAGCAGGATAAGTTATGCACTTCAGGTACAAACCGGCACTGCAACTCCCATAACACTTTGCGCATCTCATACAGAGTAGCCCATCAGAAGGTGCGCAATCATGTGTACCTAAGAGAGGCTGTGACCGGACTGTGTTTTCCATTTCACCACAAGCCTTAGAAAAATAAGTTTTACTTCAAAACGCGTCGGCATAAGTGGTGTAACGGCTGCAAAAGGATTCAGCAGGCTGATGTTATCCATACCTAATAATAAAGGACTTATGCTTGAAGCTCTGTGTTGGTGTTCGAGTGCCTCTTACAGAACGATACCAGCTGGAGTAGTGAGATATAGGCAGCAGTACTGCCGTCGAGGATGCACCACCCCAAGAACCTGGGGTCCTCAGGAGTTGACATTTGCCAGCCTCTCTATGTGGGACTCCAACGAAGGATTGAGGAACCACCCACCTGCCGAGGCTCGTTTGCGGGCCTTGATTTTACCAGCAAGATAAGTTATGCACTTCATATTGAAGGTAAAAACCGGCACTGCAACTCCTATAACACTTTGCACATCTCATACAGAGTAGCCCATCAGAGGGCACGCTATCATGTGTACTTAAGAGAGGCTGTGGCCAGACTGTGCATTCCCCTTCACCAAGAGCCTCTGAAAAAGAAGATTGACTTCAAAATGTGTCAGCAGGAGTGGTGTAACGGCTGCGAAAGGTTTCAGCAGGCTGACATTGTCCATACCTAATAATATAGAGCCTACGCTTGAAGCTCTGTGTTGGTGTTCGAGTGCCTCTTACAGAACGATACAAGCTGGATCGTGATATATTTATATATATCTATATATTCACTGGAAAAACCAAAGGTTCAAGGGACATTATAGTTAAGTGAAAATGTCAGTTAAAACATACTGTTTTAATTTACAGGCCCTGGGTACATGTAGTGGACTTTACTAGGGACTAAATTAAATATGCCAGTTGGGGATAAGACAATGTTACTATGTTTTAGGGAAAGAGCACATGCACTTTAGCACTGGTTAGCAGTGGTACAGTACCCGAAGTCCTGAAGCTAAAAAAGTGGAGGAGAAAGCAAAAAGTGTGGGGGTGACCCTGCCGAAAGGGCCTTTTCCAACACCGACTTCACGCCGCACATGGGCTATGACCTGATTGGCACAGCTGTGATCTTCAAGGCTGCCACACCTGGCATATGAGGTTGCGGACTTCAAACCCACACAGTGCAGCACAGTTAATGGCTCACTTCATGGCGGCCAAACTGTGACATGTGGGGATTGCTTACCATTACCTGCTCACGGGAAAAGGTCTGATCAGTGCAGCAGTCTTCTCTTCAATCCTCACGGCAGGCATCCAAGCGCCAGGATCCCCCATTTGACCTCACTTCGCCCAGACCTCCTCTTCCACTCAGGGCATACTGGCTCTGGCAAACAGGCAGGCACTGGTTCCCTAGGCTACAGGGACAGTTAGACTTGGATTCTCATGGATTATGTCTCCTTACCCAACTGGGAGATTGGCCACAAGCAGAAATCTTGAAGAGCTTCTTATTCTCACACAGCCCAACTGGCTGCTTGTAATTTGAAAATTTCTGGGCTTCAAACTCCCCTTCTTATAGTCCATCTCCAGACACCAAATGTGGTTTAAATCGGATTTTTCAAGTGTATGTTTGAGGTCTGTTTCCTTTTGAAGTGCCCTTTCCTCTGTCCTGCCTTTTCTCCGGAAGGCAGTCAATCAAGGCAGGAGCGACTTCAAATCTGATAGCCCTACAACACAGATCATGGGAGAGTCTGGAGGCTTCATGCATGGATGTCAGCCACTGTGATATGTATATCAAAAGGTACCCAAGGGTGACAGCCCTACTCTTTCTGAATAATTATCAGCCCCGTCTCCTTTCTGAGATGTGTCTAGGCCCCTTCCTAGTGACCTCTTTGAATCAAAGAGTATCCTTTGAAGTATACTGAAGAGCCTGGCTCTCCCTTCCTCTTGTGTATCCCACCCAGCTCATAGTAATACAGCAATCCACACATTTTTCTCAGTGGATTCCTCTACCCCCTCATGTTCCTCCAGTTATACCTGGGATTCCCAAAATGGAACCCAGAATTGTCCATGTAGTCCACCATTTCCAGACACACATACCCCCAGCCTATACTCCCAGCACATATATATAACACAAATACTGCACAGCACTGGATTATACCGATATTGTACAATTCAAAGGCACACACACACCCATTACATGCATAATAATTTGCTGCACAGCATTACACACCAATCTTATGTAGGTCAAGGATGAGTTAAGCACATGGCAGCGGAACTATAAATGAGTGAACCTGTAAGCCTCACTCCATTGACACAGGTAAGAATGGCCTGATCACTCACACTGCACAATATGCTGCTACCACGGAGCTTGTGCTGCTTAACTCCTGGCAAAGGCAGAATCCTTTTAACCACAATGAGGGCAGCCCTTTGGGCACCCCTTCCATTCCAAAAAGGACGCAATCTGTGAGATAAGCCAATGTCATGGCACACACATATCATATGTGTTTGCCTATGACAAAAAAAATCGCCATCAGGGATCCACACATTATTACACTTGAGGCACTTAAGGCAGGGGTGCACGTCCATCACCATGTGAGGGACTTTGACATCCCAGCATGTATCATTCCAATTGGTTCATCTCTGTTATTTAATTCTTTGGAAATTCTGAACTGGGTGCATATACGACAAAGGATGCTAAAAGGCATGGGTGATATTTGCATGCTTTATTTGAAGAAAAACACATGATTGTACATGCTCAACCAGTATTGCAAGCCATGTCCTATATGTGTGGCAGAGAGTGTACCGTTTTTTACAATCTGTTTGTAAACTGCATGTGGGTGGTCCTTTATAATATAATGGTTACATCCAGACTGGAGAGTACTAGAGATGACTTAAGGGGGCATTCACAGCTAAAGGTATCTTCACAGTAGATACCGTGCAGGCATCTGCAGGTTAGAATCATGGCTATAGCACTTCAGGGTTGGGAGCACATGAAAGTGCAATGCCAGGATTCTTCAAGGTTCTTATAGATAGGGGACTTCTCAAACCAATGATGTCACAATGCAAAGACTGATTGTCCAAAAGACTACAAAGGACAATACAGATGAGGAATATGCTGACCATTTTCAAAATCATGATAGAAATGTATGAGAGGCCAGGTTAAAATTGAGATACTATCAACTTCTGCACAGATGACACTGGTCTTCACTAAGGTTTGCAAGCTTTGTCTCAGGCAGACTGTTATATTGTCCACATAGGATGATAATGCCATATGATGGGATCATAGTGTGACAATATATGGAGGATAAAATGGGACATTGATCAGACCTTGAACCTATCCCCTAACCTGCCTATTCATCAGGACTTGGAATTTACCCAGTCTGTGGAGACCTAGCGATTTGGCTGATATCCGGTGGAGCTACCATATAGCTAAAGAGGAGATGGGTTGTGGACTCCCCCTACCTTCCGTCACCTACCGAGCCGGACCTTGGGTGAATTTTCCCCTCGTCTCTACGTCCTATCTTCCTCCTACCCCTTTACCTTATCCCCTTACCCTTCCTTGCTCCATTCACCTTGTCCCCTATGTTCTTTAAATGCTTTTCCTGATACTTATGTAACTTTTAACTGATGTAAATTGCAACATTATTGTCCCTCATGTAAAGCACTCTGATTCCATCTGGTCTAGCCCGGGCTATATAATAACTCATTAATTAATTTTGTTCCCATTAGGTACTCTTTCTCTCTTTGTCTTTCTCCCTATTTCCTAGCTCCTATCCACTCTACTCTGAATCTCTCACATTGCCTGCTAGTCTGCCTAGCCCCCTGTCTGTTGTGCCTTTTGACTAAGCACTCCTTCTCCCTTTGTTGGGGAAAGATCCAATTTTTATACTCTGGAGTCTCAGCGTACCCGCTGAGAGAGTCCACTGCACCAAGGGAGCCACTCACAGCTGAGGTATGGTAAGGCACCCCTTGCCAAAGCACTCCCTCTCCCCTTTTTGGGGAAGGATCCAGTATGTATGCCTTGGAGTCTCAGAGACCTCTCTGAGAGAGTCCACTGCATAAAGGGAGCCTCCCGCAACAGAGATAGGGAAGTGATACCACTTCCCCCGGGATCACAGCTTACTGGACTTTGGACGTTGCTTTGACTCGTCTACTGGTTTGTGTCCCAGTCACCCTTCCCCTCCTCTTTCCTTGCGGTGTCCTTCACCCTCCCCATCTCTTTCCCGCCTTCATTTCCTGTCTGCTTCCCCAGCTCCTTTCCCCCTCCCCTAAATCTTTCCCCTTGCCTGCTTTTCCCCTTACGTATTTGTGCTTATTGTTTATCCTGACCTTACAAGTAACTATGTTGCCATGCTCTAATAACTGTGTAACTTTTGTAACGATGTAACCTGTAACAATGAGCTGATGCTCATGTAAAGCACTCTGATACCTCCGGGTCTAGCCAGCGCTATATAAAACCTTTAAAATAAATCAAATACATAAAATGATAAAGGTCACCTCAGGTGTACATGGAAACTTAACAGGTTCAGTGGTGATATTACATGATTCATTACCATATCACAAGTAGGTAGATTGTTTACCACAGCCCTGGCTGTTTCTCAACTGGATATGCTATGTCTTTGGAAGATAACTCTGATTCTAATTGTTGAAACCTGGCTACACAAAATGTATCAAGTAGCATCCTATGAACAGATCGTGTAGCAATTAAGTGACTGCATACCTGTTTTTGATAAGATCTTAAGGCATGAAAGTGGATCAGGGATCATGGTGTGAGATGGCTTTTTTTGGAATACATAGACAAAATCTATGATGAGATGCACGCTATGTAGGTAGACCGTGCGCTCGCACACATACACACCGCCGCATCCATCGCAGCCGCGGCCGTGCCTTCTCCTACATTGCTGCCAAGACCTGGAACAGCTTTCTCTTCCAGCTCAATTCAGCCCCCTTGCTGGCAGAGCTTCAGAAAGAGACTCAGACATGGTACTTCGACAGAGATACAGCACCCAGATACACCAATAGGTGATAGTGTTGTGATTTACATATGCTATTTGCTTTGGTTTGAATGTGGCGAGTCAGACTCCCTCCATTTCTCTCAGAACCGACTCCAACCACCTGAGGAGTCCCACAAGGATCCTCCATCTGCCCGACCCTGTTCAACATCTTCATGGCCCCGCTTGCATCCATTGTCAGAGTACACAGACTCAACATCACATCATACGCAGATGACACCCAACTCAACCTCTCCCTTTCCAACGAACCCAACATTACCAGACGCAACGTTCAAGATGGAATGGAACCCGTCGCCTGATGGATGATGAACAGCTACCTACAACTCAACATGGACAAAACCGAAGTGCTCATCATGGGGCCACACCCCGATGCCTGGAACAACTAGTGGCCCTCCGCCCTTGGTACATCCCCGGCCCCACGGACCATACACGCAACTTTGAAATCATCCTGGACTCCGAACTCAAAATGGACCGTGAGGTCAACGCCATCACCTCCTCCTGCTACCACACCCTCCGCCTACTCCGAAAGACCTTCAACTGGATCCCCCAGGAACATAGAAAAACCATCACTCAAGCCTGCATCAGTAGCAGACTAGACTACAGCAATGCACTCTATGACAGGATCAACAAGAACCTCACACATAAACTCCAGAATGTCCAGAGCACCGCCGCCAGACTAGTCTTAAACCTACCATGCTACTGCCACATCAGCCAACACCTACGGACCCTACACTGGCTCCCCATAGAAAAGAGAATCACCTTCAAGGTTATCACCCACGCACAAAAGGCCATCCACAACACTGGATCTGCCAACCTAAATCACCACTTCACGTTCCACGGTCCCCAGCGTTCACTCCGCTCGGCTCAGCTCTCCCTCGCAACTGTACCTCGGATCAAGAAAACCAGAGCAGGAGGACTCACCTTCTCCCTCCTCACAGCCAAGACAGGGAACTCCCTCTGCTCCACCTCCGACAGACCACATCACTCCCTAAGTTCCTAAAGGACCTCAAGACCTGGCTCTTCAATGGGACTCAGTAACCCTCCAGACTGTAGCAGACCCCCTCCCCCTTCCACCTACCCCCAGCGCTTTGAGCCCCTTCTGGGTGAGTAGTTTGTGTTCTATAAGCCGATTGATATTGATGCAGAATGCAGCACACATAGAAAAAGGATAAAACGAGGAGATGAAAATTTCTCATTGTTGTCCCTCCATTACGGCACCCCTGGGTTGGCGTCAGATTCTGCCTCATTCCCAGGTTTACAATTTCTCGTAAATCTGGGAATGCTTCACATTCCCACAGCAACATCCCTAGAACGCTCCTTTCACAGAGTGTTCTTCATGAAAGGAGCACATATTTACATGGCCATGAAAAGCCACGTAAAGTGACTTTACGTGGCCTTGTAAATATGCCGCATCTCTGGAACGTCAAAGAAGTGACGTCTCTGTGGCGCAAAAGTGTCTCATAAATAAGCCCTAAAATACATGAGGGCCCGGGTGGTACATTTTTCGTTGTCTGAAATTTTCGGCAGTCATTTATTTTCCTTGATGAGAAAGAGTTGTCGATAAACGAGCGTTTCTATTTGTTTTTTAGTGTACTGCACCATAATGTAATTTGAATCTGCATGCAGAGCTCAATATCGAACCAGCTCAATGGCTTTTAAGGACTCCCCATCAATCGACTCTCAGCTAAGCCAAAACGATGGGTTTTCACGTGGAGGTGAGTATCCCTGAAAGACACCTCCCGCCAGCACTCAGCCCTGCGAGTTTAACTCTGGGCCAGCTGTAAGCACACATGATTTATTGTGCAGTGCAAGAAGGGGATTGGACGAGCGTGAGAGTTATAAAAAAAAAAAGCGACTGCAGCTTTTATATTTACTGAGATGCACCTAAGGGCAAAGAATCAAAAAAATATGCTTTCAGTGTGAATTTCAGGCTAACAACTTATTTCACCAGAGGCTCTGTATTGTCTGCGCATTATTGAAAGCACTCAGTCAACAATGATCGTCAGAGGGGCTGGGACTGGGAAAAATCCTTTTGACAGAGTGCTGCAAAGGTTTTGCCGAATTCCATGCTCCATCACCTCTAGTTAGAGGGCGCAATAACACTTACGGGAAAATGACTGAATGATAAATGGCAAAATTATTTTGTATTAGCAAAGCCTCGAAAAAAATGAATGCCGCGAGCCCTGGCTGCAGTTCAATGTTCGCCGTGCATTTTTATCTCTTTTGTCTTTTTAATATTGGAACATAAATTGAACATTTAGTTTTAAACGAGACGTTATGGGTGAACCTGGTCATTACTAGGAAATAAATATGTTAGAGAATGCACGGTAAGACGCTGAAAAGTAAGCTAGATACTGGTCCAAAGTCCTGGCTATGTATGCTGCAGGCAGCCACAACGGATGAACAGGACATCCTTAAGGTGGGGAGATGACTTCCCTTTTAATGTAACTGGCCGGCTTTAAAATGCTCAATGACAGGGCCTTAGATTTGATGGCAGGCCCTACTGAATTATGAGGGGTGGCACCCTCACACTGTGCATTCATCGACTTTTTAAAGACATTTACTAAAGTTCCTTGCAGTAGGTTGTGGCAAAGTTATTTCTCTAGGGGCAGGATGAAGTTTGTAAATACATATTATTCCAATCCCAAGTTAATACTTGCGTGACTATGAAAATAGACCCATGTAGTTGACCTTTTGGTGTAGTGTATTGCTACACCAGATTGTGCCAGTACATAATTTGATGCTCTATCTATACAATATCTTCTTAAGCAATTTTTGTTAAAATGTAATAAATACCACCTTAAATCCCCAGCACTAGAGAAGAAGGCGAGGGGTCCAGGGCTCCTTTGTGCCTAAGATCTCCTTCTATTAGATAACATGTCTGTGGGGTTCAGGTGGCACTAGAGAGGGCACTGGAGGTCCTGTGCAGCTGAAAATCTAATGCCAATTTATCAGGATGAAAGTGAAATTCTTTCTTTTGGTACATACTCCTTTAGAGGCTTTTATCGCATCAATGAGTCCAATTTTGTGATGGTCAATGTGCTTAAATACCTTGAGCATTGACTAGAGCAGACATTGTCATGGCACTCATTTCATGAAAACAACATTAGGTCTATATTAACAAACGACAATATTTTAACAGCAGTTTTTGGTGGTCAGTCTTTGTGTGCACTAATTGGGTATTACAATGCCAAAATTACATTGGTATTTAAATATGGTTACAATGTCGGTTTTCCCTCTCTGAAGAAGGAATTCGACTTTAGTAGAAGGGAAGGACTGGTGTCGCAAGTTAAGAATGCGAGTAAACACTCCAATAGAAGTTATTTGTTTAGAACTGAAAGTATTATGAAGCTAGGCAAGAGTACTTCATTTTTATTTAAATCCATCATACCACAATGGATAATATTACAGCATGGGGAGAAATTGAACTGGTTAAATCCAAAGTCTGACCATATGGTAATTATTTTAGATTCTGCAATATATGGAAATTATTTTAGATTCTGAAATGAGGGGCTAGAACGAAGTTGACCAGGGCACAGTTTATATACTGGGCAATTCCAATGCTGTAGCATAAAGATAAATGTGCTTTATTATATATGTATGTGTGTGTGTGTGTCTCTATTTCAGGATATTCTGTATTACTTACAATTGATTTTCTAATTAGAGCAGTTATAACACATTTATGCTCAGGTGATTTGACTGTTTTCTTACATCAGATGAAGTAGGAAACTGGCAAGGGATTTGTTAACGCGGGATTTCTAGTCTATAGTTATAGATCTAGATCCCAACTCAGGTCGACTAAACCGTTGGTACCTGTCATTGAGTAAAAGGCAATCCACTACTAGGTTAATCAGTTAAAGACTTACTCCACTCTAAAGAACCACTGAAACTTAAAAGTTTAAAAGTTTATTACAAAGCCAAACTTAACTGGAGATACAAACATCTCAAAATGAGATTCAAAAGATATACGGGTATCAATACAAACATTAATTTTCTAAATGCTCTTAGTCGGGAAAAGAATATCACCAAAACCAATTCTAGAATTAGCAAAGTTACGAGGATGAACACAAGCTGTAGCTTATGAGTCATTTACAGAAAGGAAAGAAATCAGATT
Source organism: Lissotriton helveticus (assembly GCF_964261635.1). Taxonomy (NCBI): domain Eukaryota; kingdom Metazoa; phylum Chordata; class Amphibia; order Caudata; family Salamandridae; genus Lissotriton; species Lissotriton helveticus. The sequence goes on along the minus strand of NC_136067.1, from coordinate 343,807,142 downwards.
AGACTATCCCTACACTAGACTAAGTGACATCCCTACTTAGCAAGATCTTAACCCAAAAAGGAGTCAGCAGTGGTGACTTCCAAAGAAGATCACACACTTCCCTTAGTCTTTGTTCCAAGTCGATGTCTCGCAGTTCCCTATCTGCCTACCCATCCGCTCTCTTAGGTTCCTCAGATCATCTGCCTTGCCTCCACCCAGGGGTGCTGTCCCTAATACAAAATCACATTTACATTAGAAACGCCCCTAGAGACGCCCCTCACGTGGTGTTGGTTCTGGCGGCAACTTCCATGCTGGTACTCCTGCTAGGCCCATCGTTAGCGTTGACCTTGCTTCCCAGGCTCCTCTCCGGCAAGACGGTACCCCCAGGAAATTCCTGAAGACTCCTCCAGGCCTGTGCCTGGCTCTCTTGAACAAAAGTCTATTCATCACTTTCCTGATAAAACCCCCTCGCACCTGCAAAAGACACGTTCTCTGTGGGCCCCAAATTCCGGCCTCCACCATATCTCTAAGTCGTAAACCATGTAACAGAATTCACGGTTAGTGTCTAGCGCGACTTTTTCTCTAACGAGCACATATAGATCAAAAGGAATGACTTTATCTATTCAGGCCTAACAGGACTCTATGAGACGGGCCTATGCACTCTGTAAAACATTAAATCTCTTTAGTTTAAACAATATTCTAACTTGTTACACACAACGATTATATGAAAAACACTTCTATAAAATATATTTCAGTTCCATGATCAATACTACTTTGAATTACAATAACATTGAAATCCACTACCTCACAAGAAAGTGTAACAGCATCCCGTACTTCATGTGAACTGCCATGTGGCCTACACATTTCTACGTTTAGCAGAATTACATTTTCCCCTTCCACAGCCACATAACGTAGGATTCCAACATCATTTTAGTATTTCTACACAATTCTACACTAGTTCTCACACAGATATATGCATTCTACATTTAGTTAAACACTCTTATGTATTTTCTCTCTCTTAAACCGACACTCTTATAACATGTTTACTAGATTGATATGACATGCTTGTAAATATGGTGCACTACTACAGTTTTCCTTAACTTGCGCTCTCTCAATCCCCCCTTTGATGACTTTCAGTAGTCGTCACCCTCAAAACACCATCCCTGAGGTATGGACTGAGTCAGACTGAAGTCGTTTCAGTACCCCCTCGTTTCATCATCTCTAGAGCCATTAGACTCCGGTACTGATTATCCTGCATCGCAGTCAATCTCCTCTCTTGCCTTCTCATGGTTCTTTGCAACTTGTTTGATCTATACCATTGATACAGCCGCACCAATCCCCACAAAGTGATTATACAAATCACTATTATGATAATAGGTTTCAGTATGTACCAAATGATATTCTTTCCTAGGTTGGCAAACCAACCTCCAACTTTACCCATTCCTTGACCTACTTTTTCCCACACTGTTACCTTTGTCAAATCTTCTATTTCATGGTGTATTTCAGTAATATTTCGGATGTACTTTTTTAAAGGTTTTGAATTGTCTGGAATGTAAGTGCAACATTCCTGAACCTTCAAAGCCTTACAGACTCCTCCCTCTTTGGCTAACAGAACATCTAGAGCAAGTCGGTTCTGAAGAACCATTGCCCTTATCGATTGCATCTCTCCTTCCACCAGCATTAGTGATCTAGCAGTACTGGCGGACAACCTATCTACAACTGTTGCCAATCGTCTTATCTTAACATCATTTAATGCTATCCCCAAAATAGGAAACATAGCACCAAATACGTCTCCAACTACCTCCTCAGCGCTTACATCCCTTCTTCCTCTAGCTGGTGTTTCTCCCTCTATAATTTTCAAATCCTCAGCATGGTATATTTTGGGAAAGACAATTGCCAAATAACATGATCCATACCAATTATCTGGTAGTTTCACGTTCTCCCACAGACAAAATATACATTTGGGATCACCTGCATTTCTTTCAAGAAGTCCTTAGAATAGTACTCTAATTGGAAAGCATGTTCACAACTGACTTTTCCCACAAACACATTCTCGTAATAAGTTTCACTTCTGTGTATGCACAGTTTCCCCCTTTTTTTCTCTATCCAGAGCTATTGGACCATTGCTACCCTTTCTTTGATGTGCCCTTTCTTCTTCGGTCCAATCCGTTTTCCATTGACCTGAAGATTTTAAAATCTTTTGTCTCCTTTTATCGATCATCCACCTGCCCTACAAACTTTTTCTCAATTTCTGACACTTTACAAGTCAAGTTATTTCTTCGAGCATGTGAAGTATCTAAAGTTTTCCATGGAAGGAAAAATTTCTGTAATCTGTCTTCACTCTTATAATAATCTTATTTATTTAAATGTTTGTAATTTGGAACTTCTGGTAACACTGAGTCAAAGTTCGAGAAATAGTACTCGAACCCATCCCTTTCATAAAATATGCTCAGCAACAAACCACATGTGATTCCAAAAGTCAATGGAAGATGATGGTATCTGATTCCTTCATCTACAGAGGCTGGCAGCCTCATACAGACGTAACAATTTTTAGCCTCCATAGCATCAACATATTCGTATAGCAACTTAGCCTATGCATTCGATTTAAAGTTCCTCTGTGATTCATCTACATGTAACCTTCGAGTCTCAGCTACTAGTAAAGCTTTGTCTTTCTCTGTATTGTCCCCTTTTTTACTAGCAATAGTAGGTTTATGTGTCGATGTAATCTTTGGTTTTGTTGTTGCTTTCTCTTCGTTTTCATGTCCCACTACATATGATATTGTAACCACTAAAGCTATAAGAAAAATCACTCCCACTAAAAGTGTGCCAATTATACATTTGGCCCTGCGGTTCGGGTTGCCAGCCTCCATGATCTCAAACAGTGTAGTTCCAGTTTTCTTTCTCAGCACAATGTCTTTTGCGAACCACACCTGGAAGCTGAAAATCTTCTCCGCAAGATCAGTCTTTGTTTTCTATAGCAACAGACAACCCTAGCCCTTCTCCGTCCGCTAAATGGAAGCCCCTAGTTTCTTCTTCCACTCGGCGCTAGGTTATCTCTTCATTAATTTATTTACAAAGTCTTTAGCAATCTGGAATTATATGTGTTCCAACGACTTGCATCACACCTTCTAGTATTTCCAAACGAAGAAGGAGTTCCTCAAGTATTGGACTCCTTGAACAACAAACCGGAAATTCTACAGTGTTTAAGACCAAGTCTCTTATTCCACTCAGGAGAGGAGGATAGACAATATTGAGAGTCAGCAATCCTTCGACCTCCAATCCTGGTATCAGCAACTCTATTTCCACTGTTATGATGGGGTCAGTTCTGGTCAGGGTCACTTGCCTCACCCTCCCAGTTCTGCGTGCTTCGGACATCTGTAGCGAGGTAGGTCCACTCAGGAGTAGAGTATCTTCTGCAAGGCACTCGCACCCTCCTTGATCTCCTTGGACCTTCCTGTTCCTGCCCTTGCACACCTTCGTCCAGATCCGAGTCTTCGGATATAGGAGCAAGAGTTTCTTCTCGAGCTGGCTTCAAACTTGACCTCTTTTTTCTTTCAGGCCAAGTAGCTGCTCCACTCCTGGTTCTCCTATTTCTTGTCCTCTCACTCTGTTCTTGATCACTCTGGACTTGTTCTGTGTCTGAGTTGTTTTCACAGCAGCTTTCTCCTTCTGTGGCAACTTCAGTTTCCCTGCCGTTCTGTCCTTCCTCTTCTTGTTCTGTAGCGCTCCCAACTTCTTCAGACACCCCCACAGCTTGACTGATCCCCTCTAGTGGCTCACCGTCCACAGCTGAATCTTCATCTGCGAGAGGAGCTGTTTCTTCTAGGGGTGCTGGAACTCTTCTAGTATGGGAAGCATGAATCCAATTTGGCAGCCCTCCGCACTTCACAGCGGTATTCGTGGTAAGGATGACCTGGTAGGGCCCCTTCCAGCGCACGTCTAAGCAGTTCTTCCGGACATGCTTTTTCAGCAAGACCCAATCTCCTGGGCACAGATCATGACACAAGTCTCTGGAAGATGGAACCTCAGCAGCCTGCACCTGGAGGGACACAGAATGAATGGCGTCAGACAGTCCCTTGCAGTAATCCAGGATCAGGTCATCTGTAATATTTAACAAAGCAGTGGTTGGGACAGTTGGAAGTCTCATTGCCCTCCCCGTCAGGATCTCATGCGGAGAGAGACCTGTCCTCCTGTCTGGTGTGCTACGCATACTCATGAGTACCAAGGGCAAAGCATCAGGCCAACTTAACGAAGTCGATGAACATACTTTGGCTATTCGGGACTTCAGCGTGCCATTGATCTGCTCCACGATACCTGAAGCCTCTGGTCGATAGCTACAGTGCAACTTCTGATCAATGTTCAATGCAGAGCAAAGCATTTTCACAACTTCACTGTTAAAATGAGTTCCTCGATCTGATTCCAGGGAGTTTGGCACCCCGTAGTGCGGGATCAACTCTCTAAGCAACAACTTTGCTACTGTGAGTGTGTCGCACCTGCGTGTAGGGTATGCTTCGACCCATCTGGAAAATATGCATACAACCACTAGAACATACCTGAGATGGTTGCTTTTTGGCATTTCAATAAAATCTAATTGCATTCTGTTGAAAGGCCCCCCAGACCTCCCAATGTGACTCATTGTAACTGGTGTTCTTTTCCCCACGTTTAGTTGCTGACATGTGACACATCTCCTACACACTGCTTCTGCTGCAATCCTAAACTTAGGGCAATACCAAGTCTGCCTGGATACCCTCAGCATGGCATCTCTTCCTAGGTGTACTGGACCATGTATCTGTCGTGCCATTGGACTCACTAATTCCTCAGGTAACACTGCTCTTCCATCTGCTGAAACCCAGAAATCCATTTCACTTTTCACACAACCTGCTGTTTCCCATGCTTTTTTCTCAGAATCAGGTGCGTTCTCTTGCATGTTTTTCAAATCCTCCCAAGTATCTACTGTTTCTAACATCATGTTTAATTCGGTCTTTTCCTGAACCCCACCTACTTCCACCTCCGTGAAAGAATACCCTTGCTCCGCACAATAGCGGGCAACTTCATCTGCATATCTATTACCTTGTGACACAAAATCAGTATTCTTAGTGTGGGCTACACATTTAACGATTGCGATTTCAGCTGGACCTTGTAACGCTTCTAACAGTAATCGCACAAATTCTCCATTTCGAATAGGCGAACCAGAGGAGGTCATGTAACCTCTCTGAGACCACAACTGCCCAAAATCATGAATTACACCGAAACCATATTGGCTATCCGTATAGATGGTGACTCTAATTTTGTTTCCTGCTATACAGGCACGTGTCAATGCAATGATTTCTGCTACCTGAGCGGAGTGTACTCCTTCCAGACAAGCGGCTTCCACAACTCCAGTAATGGTGCAAACAGCATAAGCTGCTCTCAACCGACCAGTATCGTCTCTTAAACATGAGCCATCAACAAAGAAAATTTCATTGGGGTCGATCAATGGCTCATCCACGATATCTGGTCTTGGTTTCGTGCATAGTTCAGTCACATCAAGGCAATCGTGATCTTCACATTCCTCGCCTTCTATATCGTTAGGAAGTGGCATCAGAGTAGCAGGATTCAAAACAGAGCACCTCTTAAGGGTCACGTTCTCCGCAGCAAGAATCACTTGCTCGTAGCGCGTGAGCCTACTGTTGGTCATGTGCTGTGTCTTGGTCCTGGTCATCAACAATTCCACAGAATGCGGTACATACACCACTAACTGGTGTCCCATTAATATATTTTCACACTGTTCAATGCTGACACCTGTTGCAGCAACGGATTTGAGACATCCGGGCAACGCTGCGGCTACTGGATCTAAGGTAGCCGAAAAGTAAGCAACTGGTCTACGGGCATTTCCATGAATTTGCACTAAAACTGATAAAGCACAACCCTCCCTCTCACAGCAGAAAAGTGCAAATGGTTTCTCATAATCTGGCATTCCCAAAGCCGGAGCACGACACAAGTCTTCTCTCAGCTGGAGGAACGCCATCAAACAATCATTGTCCCATGGTACCGGATCACTCACCTCCTTGTGCGTCAGTTTTTGTAAGGGTTTTGCATTCAGTGAAAAGTTAGCTATCCACTGTCGGCAATAACCAACCATTCCTAGAAACATCCTGACTTCTCTCTGCGTCGTAGGCGCGTTCATTTTCATTATCGCCTCTACCCTATCTGGTGACACCTTGCGCTTTCCTTTTTCTATCCGGTGCCCCAAGTACTGTACTTCTGTCAGACAGTGCTGCAATTTGCTCGGAGATACCTTGTGTCCATTTTCAGCTAAATGGTTCAGCAAGGCAATGGTATCTGTCTTACAAGCCTCTTCTGTTTCTGACGCAACAAGTAGGTCACCTATGTACTGGACCAGAACCGAATTCTGGGGCAGTACCAGACTTTCAAGATTTTTCTTCAACAGCTGATTGAATATTGATGGGCTATCTGTAAACCCTTGGGGGATGCGACACCATGTTAAAACGCGATTTTCCATTTTAAAAGCAAAAAGGTACTGGCTCTCTTCATCCAATGGGATTGAAAAGAAAGCCTGACAAAGATCTATCACTGTGAACCACTCAGCTTGGAATGGTATCTGAAACAATATCACTGATGCATTCGGTACCACTGGACAACATGAAACAACTATGTTGTTAATTTTTCGAAGATCCTGCACTATTCTGAATTTCCCACTAGGTTTCTGCAAAACCATAATCGGGGAGTTACATGGGCTTCCCACGATTTCCTTCAGTATTCCCTGTTGAATCATAGAGTCGATTACGGGTTTTATTCCTGCAATCGTCTCTGGGGTCAGTTTGTATTGGGGCGTTCTTGGATATTCAGCATTTGGTTTAACCATAATCTTCACTGGCTCTACTCCTTTGATCAGTCCTATCTCTTCCCCAGTAAAATCCCATACTTCGGATGACACTGCACCTCGTAAATCCCATGGGAGCTCCTCCACTGTCAGGGTAGGGTACAGTTCTATGCATGTTCTCGAATTTACAACTTTGAAGGTAGCGTCATCATCTGTCGTATCTACCTCTACTCCCTGAGGTGTGCAGTATATGGTGCAGTTCAGTTTGCACAATAAGTCCCTTCCTAACAGACACACAGGACTAGAATCACATACCACAAATTGATGTTCATCCGAGTAGTTTCCTATTTTCACTGACACTGGTTCCGTCCAAGGGCTATTCATTCTCTTATTTGCAACTCCTACCACCTGGATCATTTCCCCTGACATTGGTAGACCTGGAACCACTGCCGATCTCAAAGTTGATCGAGTAGCTCCAGTATCCACCAAGAATGTTGTAGGACACCCTGCCACTTCAGCCTCAACAAATGGTCCTCTTTGATCCACCTCTAGAACTGCCCCGAGGGTGCAGTCCTCTTCTCTGCTTACGTGTTGTCCTGTCAATGGATCAATGTAGTAACACTCTTCTTTACCTGTGAACAAAGGCATTTGTCTATAGACTTTTCCTCCTGTCGTAATCTTTGGTGGCTTAGGGAACTGAGCTCGTGGAGCCGAAGTCCCCCCTTTGGCCGCATTACTTCTTGGCACTGTCACCCTTTGAACTGGAACTTCCTGAACTTCCTCCTCTACTTCTATTCCTCCATTTTCAGGGTTATAGGGACACTCGCGTCTCCAATGTCCCACCTGGTGACACTGATGACACTTTGTCGTTTTCTTCAACGTAGCAAGGTCTATTCTAGGTCTCGGGTTTTCCTCGCTGTCTCTATTCTGTCCGTTTGGTTTTCGCCCCATTGTCCCTGTTCCCTGTTGGTGCTGTCCACCCTTTCCAGCTGACTGCATCTGGACTACCATCAATTTTTCCTTTAATTTCTTTGCTTTGGACTCTATCTCATCACTACAGTATCTTGCGTATCGCAAAATCTCATCCAAGGGTTTGTTTTGCCAACAAATTAAATGCTGCTGGATCATCAGACAAATATCAGGTCTCAACCCCAAAACAAACTTTGATACAAACTGTCCTATATCCTTGGGGTCCATTACATCTAGTCCACTGTATTGTTTGAATGCTTTCAGCAATCGCTCATAATACTCATGGACTGTCTCCTTTGGTTCCTTTCTTGTTCGGTCTATTTTTACCCAATCTATGTCTTGTGGTGGCACCTTTTCCTTCAGCCAAGTCATTACCCTATCGTATTTTAACATTACTGTTTCTGACGGTCCATTAGTACGGGGATTCCTTTCCCGGGTCTGCATTTGGCCACTCGACACTTCCCTTGCATGTCATCCACAAGTCTCCTGGGACCACAATGTCAAACAAGGTGTTCAAATCAATCCACAATACTTTCGAGATCTTCACAAACCTCTCTACCTGCTTGTACCACTCGACCGGGTTCTCCCTTAATTTCGGAAATGAGTTGGTAAATGCAGCCAAATCTCCCCTACTCCAGGGCACATGTACATAATTCCCATTCGATATTTCCCGCAAAGGGAATGCCTCCATCTGCATTAGCCTTCCCTCTGGAGACATCACATTCGTACTCCGCCTAACAGTTCCCTTTTTGGACCACCTCTCTTCCCATTTGTCCAGATCTCTCCATGCTCTTATTCCTGTGATCAGTTCCCTTATGTGAGTTTTTAATCCAGTTGTCCTCCTCTCATCCAAGTCCTGATCTGAATACTGCAACCTGTGGTTACCCTGTAATGACTTGGTTCTGGACAAATCTACCATATACTTGTCTGCCAGTTCAGACAGTTTCTCATGAGTTGCTCTAGCCTTTCGGGTGATGTCCTTTGCTATAAACAACAACTCATCCTGCTCGTACATCTCAATCCTTTCTAAAGCCAATGTACCATCTATTATATCTTCCAGGTCGGATCTTAAACTGGACACATCAAGTCTTCTGGCTTTTATCACGGCTTTTAGTACGCCATCTCTAGAGAGCCTATTTACATCTCTCCCATCGCAGCTCTGAGTCCTACGTCTAGGCTCAGGCGAGTTGTGGGGAGTCCTCCCATGTTCCCATCTCTCCAGGTCCCATGCATTTCCATCCTCTCTGGGTGTATGGTGAAACACTTTCCTATTTCTCATAGTCCCACTATTCCCATCTTGCATGGTTTCCCTAGATGCATGGTAAGACATTCCGTTATTCCCCATTTCTTCAGCATTTGCTGGTGGTCTCTGATCTCTCGACTCATGGCAAGATCCTTCGCTGTTCCCTATGCTCCCCCGACTCCAATGCTGTACGTTATCATTAGGTGCATGGTGAGTGCACCTAAACCTATCCCTGTATTCTTGTGTCCTTCGGTCTCCCTCACTTTGAATGAGGCGAGACATCTCTCCACATCCTATATTTCTCTCACTACTCTCCTGCCCATTTCCACCGTCAATATGACGTATAACTCCTCTACTCTCCTGACTTTTACCGTCCTACTCCTGACTGCTTGCGCTAGCCCCGCAGTGAGATAATGTTCCATTGCCTCGACTTCCCCATTCTGCTTCTGCTCCTGGCCTGTTGCTCTGTGCTCCTGTTGACGCATCCCATTCTCGTAAGTCAGCCCTCAGCTCTCTGTAAGATTTCGGCCGTGGTCCCCTCAGATCCATCGGTCCTCTCTGACCCCCCTGTTCTACTACGGGACCCACTGCTGAATCCAATGGGGTGCTCCAAGTTACTGGTCCTGGTAATTGCCTCCAGGCATTGGTCGTGTTATTCCTTCCTTCCATCTCAACTCTTTCTCTGTCTAGCTGTACCTGTTTTTCTTCCCTCGCTTTCTCTGGGTTATAAATCGACCGTATAGGACCTATGGTAATCGGTACTTGAAGAGCATCTGGCAAGCCATGAGACTCAACCCTCTCTGTTTCTGGCACCTTCTGCACCACAAACCTTCCGATCACACTCTGTACAGGACTATGTTGAGGTGTCTCCTCACCTTTGGTAGGTACCCAATCCGCTATAGGGAGTGACCTATACCCTTCTATGCCAACCCTGTCTTCTTTTGGGAGCCCCGTACCTTCTGTCTCACCATTGTCTGGAGGTGGTCTATCTATCAACAATCTATTCATGAGTCCGTCCTCCGACTCACTCTCATCATCCTCTTCCATGGGTTTCTTTTCACCTGTAACCTCTCTCACGGGGTACAACTTGTCTACTTCAATCGTCCGTACCCTCCATTTCTTGGCTTCCTCATCCCATTTAGCATCTTGGACTGCCCTTACTGATCGCCTTACACTTTCTTGGCGTCTGTTCTGACTCCTGTCGTGCGCCGCCCTAATCCACGCATTAAGGGCCTCAAACTGTGTTGGTCTAGGCAAAGGTCTCAGTGAGGACATGACTGCTTTCAACTGATGCAACACCTCTAGTCTAAACGTTCCGTATTTCGGAAAGGTCAATTCCTCATTCCCTTCTGTAATCTTAATCCAAGTCCCAAGCCACAGTATAGTATGCAACCCAACATTCGTTGCAATATAGTGAGCTGGAGAAGCGTGGCTCAGTGGTTAGAGGCGGCAGACCCGGAAGCTGAGATCGACCGTGGACCAGGGTTCGATTCCCCGCCTCGGCGGGTCTCGGGCTCAAAAATTCCACGGACTCGACAATTCTTGCTCCGGTGCCTACTCGAATCACGGGGTCACACTCTGCAATTCTGGGCAATAGCTTGCTTAATCTCCACTACGGCACCTCGCGGCGGGATGCCTGGCTTTCACCTTGTGGACACCCTGCTGGGGTTTCTCACAGGGGAATACCAGGACGGGTTCCCTAAGCAAGCGCCAGAATGCCCTTTGGGTGACAGGTTTGCGCTATATAAGTACATTTACATTTACATTTACTCTCTGGCGGTGCCTCTTCTCCACAATAGAATTCTCTTCTCTTTCTCTTAAAAATCCCTCTCAAACATTTAAAACACTTCATGTTCAAAATCTATGAATTTCTATGTTCTCCGCGTTCGTTTACTTCCTGATGACAATCCACCAATCTCAGCGCGGTTCTCGCTAACTGCCCTATCACTGTGCGGCTCTTCGCTGACGTCACACCAACCGTCCTATCACTGCGCGGCTCTAGCCGACGTCTCTCGTCCCAGCGGCTACACACCGACCGCCCTATCACAGCGCGGCTCTCGCTGACGTCACTCGTCCCCCTTTGCAGCAGTTCCCCTCCTTTCTCCGCTCGTCTCCCGGTCATGCATGCGTCCCATTCATACTCTGAAAAAAATGATTACTTCCGACCAAGCGATCACCTTTCTCTGACTGTCCGTCCACAGTCTAACTGTAATTGTCACCTTAACTGACGAAATGTCTTTTCTTGTAAGTCCAGACAATCGCCTTCTCTGATAGGTTACTTGCACACGGTAACTTACGACCTGCGTCCGTTACCCACACACGCACTCTTGCATTCCCCCTATCTCGGTCCTGCGGGGGTCAATGGTACCTCATGACCTCCTTACTCTGGTCGACAATTACTCTGGATGTTCGATACACCCGAACCACTTAAGCTCTACCCCGAACTTAAGATTTTACCAGGTTGCGCGCGCTCACAACCTTCTCACAATCACACTACAGGCATTCAACTCCGCATGACATTACAATACAAATACAACACAAAACACCGCAATCTGTCCATGCATGACCCTTGTTATACTCACTCTCGTCCGATTCTGCTGCTTTTCTCTCGCGCCGTCAGCACCTTCCTTGGCAGGCCACCTCTTGATCTCTAGGGACCTTGGGGTAAACTAACCTAGTCTAGATCACCTTCCTCAAGAAGGTAACCATCCTACTCTGCTACCAACTGTTAACGCGGGATTTCTAGTCTATAGTTATAGATCTAGATCCCAACTCAGGTCGACTAAATCGTTGGTACCTGTCATTGAGTAAAAGGCAATCCACTACTAGGTTAATCAGTTAAAGACTTACTCCACTCTAAAGAACCACTGAAACTTAAAAGTTTAAAAGTTTATTACAAAGCCAAACTTAACTGGAGATACAAACATCTCAAAATGAGATTCAAAAGATATACGGGTATCAATACAAACATTAATTTTCTAAATGCTCTTAGTCGGGAAAAGAATATCACCAAAACCAATTCTAGAATTAGCAAAGTTACGAGGATGAACACAAGCTGTAGCTTATGAGTCATTTACAGAAAGGAAAGAAATCAGATTAGACTATCCCTACACTAGACTAAGTGACATCCCTACTTAGCAAGATCTTAACCCAAAAAGGTGTCAGCAGTGGTGACTTCCAAAGAAGATCACACACTTCCCTTAGTCTTTGTTCCAAGTCGATGTCTCGCAGTTCCCTATCTGCCTACCCATCCGCTCTCTTAGGTTCCTCAGATCATCTGCCTTGCCTCCACCCAGGGGTGCTGTCCCTAATACAAAATCACATTTACATTAGAAACGCCCCTAGAGACGCCCCTCACGTGGTGTTGGTTCTGGCGGCAACTTCCATGCTGGTACTCCTTCTAGGCCCATCGTTAGCGTTGACCTTGCTTCCCAGGCTCCTCTCCGGCAAGACGGTACCCCCAGGAAATTCCTGAAGACTCCTCCAGGCCTGGCTCTCTTGAACAAAAGTCTAATCATCACTTTCCTGATAAAACCCCCTCGCACCTGCAAAAGACACGTTCTCTGTGGGCCCCAAATTCCGGCCTCCACCATATCTCTAAGTCGTAAACCATGTAACAGAATTCACGGTTAGTGTCTAGCACGACTTTTTCTCTAACGAGCACATATAGATCAAAAGGAATGACTTTATCTATTCAGGCCTAACAGGACTCCATGAGACGGGCCTATGCACTCTGTAAAACATTAAATCTCTTTAGTTTAAACAATATTCTAACTTGTTACACACAACGATTATACTTTGAATTACAATAACATTGAAATCCACTACCTCACAAGAAGGTGTAACAGCATCCCATACTTCATGTGAACTGCCATGTGGCCTACACATTTCTACGTTTAGCAGAATTACATTTTCCCCTTCCACAGCCACATAACGTAGGATTCCAACATCATTTTAGTATTTCTACACAATTCTACACTAGTTCTCACACAGATATATGCATTCTACATTTAGTTAAACACTCTTATGTATTTTCTCCCTCTTAAACCGACACTCTTATAACATGTTTACTAGATTGATATGACATGCATGTAAATATGGTGCACTACTACAGTTTTCCTTAACTTGCGCTCTCTCAATCCCCCCTTTGATGACTTTCAGTAGTCATCACCCTCAAAACACCATCCCTGAGGTATGGACTGAGTCAGACTGAAGTCGTTTCAGTACCCCCTCGTTTCATCATCTCTAGAGCCTTTAGACTCCGGTACTGATTATCCTGCATCGCAGTCAATCTCCTCTCTTGCCTTCTCATGTTTCTTTGCAACTTGTTTGATCTATACCATTGATACAGCCGCACCAATCCCCACAAAGTGATTATACAAATCACTATTATGATAATAGGTTTCAGTATGTACCAAATGATATTCTTTCCTAGGTTGGCAAACCAACCTCCAACTTTACCCATTCCTTGACCTACTTTTTCCCACACTGTTACCTTTGTCAAATCTTCTATTTCATGGTGTATTTCAGTAATATTTTGGATGTACTTTTCTAAAGGTTTTGAATTGTCTTGAATGTAAGTGCAACATTCCTGAACCTTCAAAGCCTTACAGACTCCTCCCTCTTTGGCTAACAGAACATCTAGAGCAAGTCAGTTCTGAAGAACCATTGCCCTTATCGATTGCATCTCTCCTTCCACCAGCATTAGTGATCTAGCAGTACTGGCGGACAACCTATCTACAACTGTTGCCAATCGTCTTATCTTAACATCATTTAATGCTATCCCCAAAATAGGAAACATAGCACTAAATACGTCTCCAACTACCTCCTCAGCGCTTACATCCCTTCTTCCTCTAGCTGGTGTTTCTCCCTCTATAATTTTCAAATCCTCAGCATGGTATATTTTGGGAAAGACAATTGCCAAATAACATGATCCATACCAATTATCTGGTAGTTTCACGTATGCATTTCTCCCACAGACAAAATATACATTTGGGATCACCTGCATTTCTTTCAAGAAGTCCTTAGAATAGTACTCTAATTGGAAAGCATGTTCACAACTGACTTTTCCCACAAACACATTCTCGTAATAAGTTTCACTTCTGTGTATGCACAGTTTCCCCCTTTTTTTCTCTATCCAGAGCTATTGGACCATTGCTACCCTTTCTTTGATGTGCCCTTTCTTCTTCGGTCCAATCCGTTTTCCATTGACCTGAGGATTTTAAAATCTTTTGTCTCCTGTATCGATCATCCACCTGCCCTACAAACTTTTTCTCAACTTCTGACACTTTACAAGTCAAGTCACTCGGCGCTAGGTTATCTCTTCATTAATTTATTTACAAAGTCTTTAGCAATCTGGAATTATACGTGTTCAAACGACTCTCATCACACCTTCTAGTATTTCCAAACGAAGAAGGAGTTCCTCAAGTATTGGACTCCTTGAACAACAAACCGGAAATTCTACAGTGTTTATGACCAAGTCTCTTATTCCACTCAGGAGAGGAGGATAGACAATATTGAGAGTCAGCAATCCTTCGACCTCCAATCCTGGTATCAGCAACTCTATTTCCACTATTATGATGGGGTCAGTTCTGGTCAGGGTCACTTGCCTCACCCTCCCAGTTCTGCGTGCTTCGGACATCTGTAGCGAGGTAGGTCCACTCAGGAGTAGAGTATCTTCTGCAAGGCACTCGCACCCTCCTTGATCTCCTTGGACCTTCCTGTTCCTGCCCTTGCACACCTTCGTCCAGATACGAGTCTTCGGATATAGGAGCAAGAGTTTCTTCTCGAGCTGGCTTCAAACTTGACCTCTTTTTTCTTTCAGGCCAAGTAGCTGCTCCACGCCTGGTTCTCCTATTTCTTGTCCTCTCACTCTGTCCTTGATCACTCTGGACTTGTTCTGTGTCTGAGTTGTTTTCACAGCAGCTTTCTCCTTCTGTGGCAACTTCAGTTTCACTGCCGTTCTGTCCTTCCTCTTCTTGTTCTGTAGCGCTCCCAACTTCTTCAGACACCCCCACAGCTTGACTGATCCCCTCTAGTGGCTCACCGTCCACAGCTGAATCTTCATCTGCGAGAGGAGCTGTTTCTTCTAGGGGTGCTGGAACTCTTCTAGTATGGGAAGCATGAATCCAATTTGGCAGCCCTCCGCACTTCACAGCGGTATTCGTGGTAAGGATGACCTGGTAGGGCCCCTTCCAGCGCACGTCTAAGCAGTTCTTCCGGACATGCTTTTTCAGCAAGACCCAATCTCCTGGGCACAGATCATGACACAAGTCTCTGGAAGATGGAACCTCAGCAGCCTGCACCTGGAGGGACACAGAATGAATGGCGTCAGACAGTCCCTTGCAGTAATCCAGGATCAGGTCATCTGTAATATTTAACAAAGCAGTGGTTGGGACAGTTGGAAGTCTCATTGCCCTCCCCGTCAGGATCTCATGCGGAGAGAGACCTGTCCTCCTGTCTGGTGTGCTACGCATACTCATGAGTACCAAGGGCAAAGCATCAGGCCAACTTAACGAAGTCGATGAACATACTTTGGCTATTCGGGACTTCAGCGTGCCGTTGATCTGCTCCACGATACCTGAAGCTTCTGGTCGATAGCTACAGTGCAACTTCTGATCAATGTTAAATGCAGAGCAAAGCATTTTCACAACTTCACTGTTAAAATGAGTTCCTCGATCTGATTCCAGGGAGTTTGGCACCCCGTAGCGCGGGATCAACTCTCTAAGCAACAACTTTGCTACTGTGAGTGTGTCGCACCTGCGTGTAGGGTATGCTTCGACCCATCTGGAAAATATGCATACAACCACCAGAACATACCTGAGATGGTTGCTTTTTGGCATTTCAATAAAATCTAATTGCATTCTGTTGAAAGGCCCCCCAGACCTCCCAATGTGACTCATTGTAACTGGTGTTCTTTTCCCCACGTTTAGTTGCTGACATGTGACACATCTCCTACACACTGCTTCTGCTGCAATCCTAAACTTAGGGCAATACCAAGTCTGCCTGAATACCCTCAGCATGGCATCTCTTCCTAGGTGTACTGGACCATGTATCTGTCGTGCCATTGGACTCACTAATTCCTCAGGTAACACTGCTCTTCCATCTGCTGAAACCCAGAAATCCATTTCACTTTTCACACAACCTGCTGTTTCCCATGCTTTTTTCTCAGAATCAGGTGCGTTCTCTTGCACGTTTTTCAAATCCTCCCAAGTATCTACTGTTTCTAACATCATGTTTAATTCGGTCTTTTCCTGAACCCCACCTACTTCCACCTCCGTGAAAGAATACCCTTGCTCCGCACAATAGCGGGCAACTTCATCTGCATATCTATTACCTTGTGACACAAAATCAGTATTCTTAGTGTGGGCTACACATTTAACGATTGCGATTTCAGCTGGACCTTGTAACGCTTCTAACAGTAATCGCACAAATTCTCCATTTCGAATAGGCGAACCAGAGGAGGTCATGTAACCTCTCTGAGACCACAACTGCCCAAAATCATGAACTACACCAAAACCATATTGGCTATCCGTATAGATGGTGACTCTAATTTTGTTTCCTGCTATACAGGCACGTGTCGATGCAATGATTTCTGCTACCTGAGCGGAGTGTACTCCTTCCAGACAAGCGGCTTCCACAACTCCAGTAATGGTGCAAACAGCATAAGCTGCTCTCAACTGACCAGTATCGTCTCTTAAACATGAGCCATCAACAAAGAAAATTTCATCGGGGTCGATCAATGGCTCATCCACGATATCTGGTCTTGGTTTCGTGCATAGTTCAGTCACATCAAGGCAATCGTGATCTTCACATTCCTCGCCTTCTATATCGTTAGGAAGTGGCATCAGAGTAGCAGGATTCAAAACAGAGCACCTCTTAAGGGTCACGTTCTCCGCAGCAAGAATCACTTGCTCGTAGCGCGTGAGCCTACTGTTGGTCATGTGCTGTGTCTTGGTCCTGGTCATCAACAATTCCACAGAATGCGGTACATACACCACTAACTGGTGTCCCATTAATATATTTTCACACTGTTCAATGCTGACACCTGTTGCAGCAACGGATTTGAGACATCCGGGCAACGCTGCGGCTACTGGATCTAAGGTAGCCGAAAAGTAAGCAATTGGTCTACGGGCATTTCCATGAATTTGCACTAAAACTGATAAAGCACAACCCTCCCTCTCACAGCAGAAAAGTGCAAATGGTTTCTCATAATCTGGCATTCCCAAAGCCGGAGCACGACACAAGTCTTCTCTCAGCTGGAGGAACGCCATCAAACAATCATTGTCCCATGGTACCGGATCACTCACCTCCTTGTGCGTCAGTTTTTGTAAGGGTTTTGCTTTCAGTGAAAAGTTAGCTATCCACTGTCGGCAATAACCAACCATTCCTAGAAACATCCTGACTTCTCTCTGCGTCGTAGGCGCGTTCATTTCATTATCGCCTCTACCCTATCTGGTGACACCTTGCGCTTTCCTTTTTCTATCCGGTGCCCCAAGTACTGTACTTCTGTCAGACAGTGCTGCAATTTGCTCGGAGATACCTTGTGTCCATTTTCAGCTAAATGGTTCAGCAAGGCAATGGTATCTGTCTTACAAGCCTCTTCTGTTTCTGACGCAACAAGTAGGTCGTCTATGTACTGGACCAGAACCGAATTCTGGGGCAGTACCATACTTTCAAGATTTTTCTTCAACAGCTGATTGAATATTGATGGGCTATCTGTAAACCCTTGGGGGATGCGACACCATGTTAAAACGCGATTTTCCATTTTAAAAGCAAAAAGGTACTGGCTCTCTTCATCCAATGGGATTGAAAAGAAAGCCTGACAAAGATCTATCACTGTGAACCACTCAGCTTGGAATGGTATCTGAAACAATATCACTGATGGATTCGGTACCACTGGACAACATGAAACAACTATGTTGTTAATTTTTCGAAGATCCTGCACTATTCTGAATTTCCCACTAGGTTTCTGCAAACCCATAATCGGGGAGTTACATGGGCTTCCCACGATTTCCTTCAGTATTCCCTGTTGAATCATAGAGTCGATTACGGGTTTTATTCCTGCAAACGTCTCTGGGGTCAGTTTGTATTGGGGCGTTCTTGGATATTCAGCATTTGGTTTAACCATAATCTTCACTGGCTCTACTCCTTTGATCAGTCCTATCTCTTCCCCAGTAAAATCCCATACTTCGGATGACACTGCACCTCGTAAATCCCATGGGAGCTCCTCCACTGTCAGGGTAGGGTACAGTTCTATGCATGTTCTCGAATTTACAACTTTGAAGGGAGCGTCATCATCTGTCGTCTCTACCTCTACTCCCTGAGGTGTGCAGTATATGGTGCAGTTCAGTTTGCACAATAAGTCCCTTCCTAACAGACACACAGGACTAGAATCACATACCACAAATTGATGTTCATCCGAGTAGTTTCCTATTTTCACTGACACTGGTTCCGTCAAAGGGCTATTCATTCTCTTATTTGCAACTCCTACCACCTGGATCATTTCCCCCGACATTGGTAGACCTGGAACCACTGCCGATCTCAAAGTTGATCGAGTAGCTCCAGTATCCACCAAGAATGTTGTAGGACACCCTGCCACTTCAGCCTCAACAAATGGTCCTCTTTGATCCACCTCTAGAACTGCCCCGAGGGTGCAGTCCTCTTCTCTGCTTACGCGTTGTCCTGTCAATGGATCAATGTAGTAACACTCTTCTTTACCTGTGAACAAAGGCATTTGTCTATAGACTTTTCCTCCTGTCGTAATCTTTGGTGGCTGAGGGAACTGAGCTCGTGGAGCCGAAGTCCCCCCTTTGGCCGCATTACTTCTTGGCACTGTCACCCTTTGAACTGGAACTTCCTGAACTTCCTCCTCTACTTCTATTCCTCCATTTTCAGGGTTATAGGGACACTCGCGTCTCCAATGTCCCAACTGGTGACACTGATGACACTTTGTCGTTTTCTTCAACGTAGCAAGGTCTATTCTAGGTCTCGGGTTTTCCTCGCTGTCTCTATTCTGTCCGTTTGGTTTTCGACCCATTGTCCCTGTTCCCTGTTGGTGCTGTCCACCCTTTCCAGCTGACTGCATCTGGACTACCATCAATTTTTCCTTTAATTTCTTTGCTTTGGACTCTATCTCATCACTACAGTATCTTGCGTATCGCAAAATCTCATCCAAGGGTTTGTTTTGCCAACAAATTAAATGCTGCTGGATCATCAGACAAATATCAGGTCTCAACCCCAAAACAAACTTTGATACAAACTGTCCTATATCCTTGGGGTCCATTACATCTAGTCCACTGTATTGTTTGAATGCTTTCAGCAATCGCTCATAATACTCATGGACTGTCTCCTTTGGTTCCTGTCTTGTTCGGTCTATTTTTACCCAATCTATGTCTTGTGGTGGCACCTTTTCCTTCAGCCAAGTCATTACCCTATCGTATTTTAACATTACTGTTTCTGACGGTCCATTAGTACGGGGATTCCTTTCTGGTTCTGCATTTGGCCACTCGACACTAACCTTGCATGTCATCCACAAGTCTCCTGGGACCACAATGTCAAACAAGGTGTTCAAATCAATCCACAATACTTTTAAGATCTTCACAAACCTCTCTACCTGCTTGTACCACTCGACCGGGTTCTCCCTTAATTTCGGAAATGAGTTGGTAAATGCAGCCAAATCTCCCCTACTCCAGGGCACATGTACATAATTCCCATTAGATATTTCCCGCAAAGGGAATGCCTCCATCTGCATTAGCCTTCCCTCTAGAGACATCACATTCGTACTCCGCCTAACAGTTCCCTTTTTGGACCACCTCTCTTCCCATTTGTCCAGATCTCTCCATGCTCTTATTCCTGTGATCAGTTCCCTTATGTGAGTTTTTAATCCAGTTGTCCTCCTCTCATCTAAGTCCTGATCTGAATACTGCAACCTGTGGTTACCCTGTAATGACTTGGTTCTGGACAAATCTACCATATACTTGTCTGCCAGTTCAGACAGTTTCTCATGAGTTGCTCTAGCCTTTTGGGTGATGTCCTTTGCTATAAACAACAACTCATCCTGCTCGTACATCTCAATCCTTTCTAAAGCCAATGTACCATCTATTATATCTTCCAGGTCGGATCTTAAACTGGACACATCAAGTCTTCTGGCTTTTATCACGGCTTTTAGTACGCCATCTCTAGAGAGCCTATTTACATCTCTCCCATCGCAGCTCTGAGTCCTACGTCTAGGCTCAGGTGAGTTGTGGGGAGTCCTACCATGTTCCCATCTCTCCAGGTCCCATGCAGTTCCATCCTCTCTGGGTGTATGGTGAAACACTTTCCTATTTCTCATAGTCCCACTATTCCCATCTTGCATGGTTTCCCTAGATGCATGGTAAGACATTCCGTTATTCCCCATTTCTTCAGCATTTGCCGGTGGCCTCTGATCTCTCGACTCATGGCAAGATCCTTTGCTGTTCCCTATGCTCCCCCGACTCCAATGCTGTACGTTATCATTAGGTGCATGGTGAGTGCACCTAAACCTATCCCTGTATTCTTGTGTCCTTCGGTCTCCCTCACTTTGAATGAGGCGAGACATCTCTCCACATCCTATATTTCTCTCACTTCTCTCCTGCCCATTTCCACCGTCAATATGACGTATAACTCCTCTACTCTGCTGACTTTTACCGTCCCACTCCTGACTGCTTGCGCTAGCCCCGCAGTGAGATAATGTTCCATTGCCTCGACTTCCCCATTCTGCTTCTGCTCCTGGCCTGTTGCTCTGTGCTCCTGTTGACGCATCCCATTCTCGTAAGTCAGCCCTCAGCTCTCTGTAAGATTTCGGCCGTGGTCCCCTCAGATCCATCGGTCCTCTCTGACCCCCCTGTTCTACTACGGGACCCACTGCTGAATCCAATGGGGTGCTCCAAGTTACTGGTCCTGGTAATTGCCTCCAGGCATTGGTCGTGTTATTCCTTCCTTCCATATCAACTCTTTCTCTGTCTAGCTGTACCTGTTTTTCTTCCCTCGCTTTCTCTGGGTTATAAATCGACCGTATAGGACCTATGGTAACCGGTACTTGAAGAGCATCTGGCAATCCATGAGACTCAACCCTCTCTGTTTCTGGCACCTTCTGCACCACAAACCTTCCGACCACACTCTGTACAGGACCATGTTGAGGTGTCTCCTCACCTTTGGTAGGTACCCAATCCGCTATAGGGAGTGACCTATACCCTTCTATGCCAACCCTGTCTTCTATCGGGAGCCCCGTACCTTCTGTCTCACCATTGTCTGGAGGTGGTCTATCTATCAACAACCTATTTATGAGTCCGTCCTCCGACTCACTCTCATCATCCTCTTCCATGGGTTTCTTTTCACCTGTAACCTCTCTCACGGGGAACAACTTGTCTACTTCAATCGTCCGTACCCTCCATTTCTTGGCTTCCTCATCCCATTTAGCATCTTGGACTGCCCTTACTGATCGCCTTACCCTTTCTTGGCGTCTGTTCTGACTCCTGTCATGCGCCGCCCTAATCCACGCATTAAGGGCCTCAAACTGTGTTGGTCTAGGCAAAGGTCTCAGTGAGGACATGACTGCTTTCAACTTATGCAACACCTCTAGTCTAAACGTTCCGTATTTCGGAAAGGTCAATTCCTCATTCCCTTCTGTAATCTTACTCCAAGTCCCAAGCCACAGTATAGTATGCAACCCAACATTCGTTGCCATATAGTGAGCTGGTGTACCCTCTGGCGGTGCCTCTTCTTCACAATAGGATTCTCTTCTCTTTCTCTTAAAAATCCCTCTCAAACATTTAAAACACTTCATGTTCAAAATCTACGAATTTCTATGTTCTCCGCGTTTGTTTACTTCCTGATGACAATCCACCAATCTCAGCGCGGTTCTCGCTAACTGCCCTATCACTGTGCGGCTCTTCGCTGACGTCACACCAACCGTCCTATCACTGCGCGGCTCTAGCCGACGTCTCTCGTCCCAGCGCGGCTTCACACCGACCGCCCTATCACAGCGCGGCTCTCGCTGACGTCACTCGTCCCCCTTTGCAGCAGTTCCCCTCCTTTCTCCGCTTGTCTCCCGGTCATGCATGCGTCCCATTCATACTCTGAAAAAAATGATTACTTCCGACCAAGCGATCACCTTTCTCTGACTGTCCGTCCACAGTCTAACTGTAATTGTCACCTTAACTGACGAAATGTCTTTTCTTGTACGTCCAGACAATCGCCTTCTCTGATAGGTTACTTGCACACGGTAACTTACGACCTGCGTCCGTTACCCACACACGCACTCTTGCATTCCCCCTATCTCGGTCCTGCGGGGGTCAATGGTACCTCATGACCTCCTTACTCTGGTCGACAATTACTCTGGATGTTCGATACACCCGAACCACTTAAGCTCTACCCCGAACGTAAGATTTTACCAGGTTGCGCGCGCTCACAACCTTCTCACAATCACACTACAGGCATTCAACTCCGCATGACATTACAATACAAATACAACACAAAACACCGCAATCTGTCCACGCATGACCCTTGTTATACTCACTCTCGTCCGATTCTGCTGCTTTTCTCTCGCGCCGTCAGCACCTTCCTTGGCAGGCCACCTCTCGATCTCTAGGGACCTTGGGGTAAACTAACCTAGTCTAGATCACCTTCCTCAAGAAGGTAACCATCCTACTCTGCTACCAACTGTTAACGCGGGATTTCTAGTCTATAGTTATAGATCTAGATCCTAACTCAGGTCGACTAAACCGTTGGTACCTGTCATTGAGTAAAAGGCAATCCACTACTAGGTTAATCAGTTAAAGACTTACTCCACTCTAAAGAACCACTGAAACTTAAAAGTTTAAAAGTTTATTACAAAGCCAAACTTAACTGGAGATACAAACATCTCAAAATGAGATTCAAAAGATATACGGGTATCAATACAAACATTAATTTTCTAAATGCTCTTAGTCGGGAAAAGAATATCACCAAAACCAATTCTAGAATTAGCAAAGTTACGAGGATGAACACGAGCTGTAGCTTATGAGTCATTTACAGAAAGGAAAGAAATCAGATTAGACTATCCCTACACTAGACTAAGTGACATCCCTACTTAGAAAGATCTTAACCCAAAAAGGTGTCAGCAGTGGTGACTTCCAAAGAAGATCACACACTTCCCTTAGTCTTTGTTCCAAGTCGATGTCTCGCAGTTCCCTATCTGCCTACCCATCCGCTCTCTTAGGTTCCTCAGATCATCTGCCTTGCCTCCACCCAGGGGTGCTGTCCCTAATACAAAATCACATTTACATTAGAAACGCCCCTAGAGACGCCCCTCACGTGGTGTTGGTTCTGGCGGCAACTTCCATGCTGGTACTCCTTCTAGGCCCATCGTTAGCGTTGACCTTGCTTCCCAGGCTCCTCTCCGGCAAGACGGTACCCCCAGGAAATTCCTGAAGACTCCTCCAGGCCTGTGCCTGGCTCTCTTGAACAAAAGTCTATTCATCACTTTCCTGATAAAACCCCCTCGCACCTGCAAAAGACACGTTCTCTGTGGGCCCAAAATTCCGGCCTCCACCATATCTCTAAGTCGTAAACCATGTAACAGAATTCACGGTTAGTGTCTAGCACGACTTTTTCTCTAACGAGCACATATAGATCAAAAGGAATGACTTTATCTATTCAGGCCTAACAGGACTCCATGAGACGGGCCTATGCACTCTGTAAAACATTAAATCTCTTTAGTTTAAACAATATTCTAACTTGTTACACACAACGATTATATGAAAAACACTTCTATAAAATATATTTCAGTTCCATGATCAATACTACTTTGAATTACAATAACATTGAAATCCACTACCTCACAAGAAAGTGTAACAGCATCCCGTACTTCATGTGAACTGCCATGTGGCCTACACATTTCTACGTTTAGCAGAATTACATTTTCCCCTTCCACAGCCACATAACGTAGGATTCCAACATCATTTTAGTATTTCTACACAATTCTACACTAGTTCTCACACAGATATATGCATTCTACATTTAGTTAAACACTCTTATGTATTTTCTCTCTCTTAAACCGACACTCTTATAACATGTTTACTAGATTGATATGACATGCTTGTAAATATGGTGCACTACTACAGTTTTCCTTAACTTGCGCTCTCTCAGATTCTTATGGATAGATGTATATGTTGGTTCTGCAAAATTTTACTGAATTTCATTTCTGTTGACATTAGGACTCCATGTACTTTATCATTGCTAAACAGTGTTAACGTGTTGAAGTGCTTGTGGTCTCTCCCTAAAACATGATTCAATTGGCTTACACGAGATTGGCTTACATAATGTACTTGTAAGACCCCAGTAAATGGTACTACATGTACCACCAGTCTGTAAATCAAATACTACTAGTTGCTCTGCAGCACTCATTTTGCCACCCACTTTAGTACCACATTAAAACATGTTTCAGGCTTTTCATTGCAGCCTGCATTGCAGTTTAAAACTGCCAAATCGACATGGCGAAATAAACCTTTTGCCAAGCCTAAACCTTCCTTTTTATTAATACATATACCCCTTAAGGTAGGCCCAAAACTGGCCAAGGGGAAGGGTGCTTTCTATTTAAACTCCTAAATTTGATTTTCACTTCGGTAAGGCCTATCTCTCCCATTCGATTCTTTTTTTTTATATTTAATAGGTGCTAACATTTAATTGGTAACAGATAGGGATGCAAGTTTGGAATCAAATAAATAGTAATTTTAAATCCTCTTTAATGTTGAATCTTAAGGCACACTCCTGTAAATGTCACTTTTAGGAAGTTGCCATTTTCCTGTCCTAATAAATTTATGCCTGCATTCTGTGTCCTGGATCACCTTACTGTTAACAGCTTAGATGTTTGCCCTCCCCCCAGAGAGTGAGGCAATGGAGAACTAGGCGTTGGCAGGGGAGACAGAGGGTTAATCACAGGTTAATTTAGTGACTTTTGTGGGTCACCCCAACAAGGATTGGGGTTGTTGCTTTAAAGGGGTTCTCAGCCCCCACAACAAATAACCCAATTTCTCACCTTTATTAATAAGGTAATATTCTATTGTAAGGTATTGGAAGAATTTAAGAACATGCATCTGGCTAAATATGAAGAAAGATTTGAAATAAAGAATAAGGCAGAGAGTATCTAGTGGTTTCCAAATCCCAATCAATTGTCAATTCACAATTTTGTAGCTAATTTTTAACCCATTTACATATTGGCATACACAAATTTGGCCGTTGCGCTATGCATTTATTTATTTTCTTTGGGCCCTAGTCACCCATAAAGTTGGAAAAGTACAGACAAAGATCAGCACCTCTTTCAGCGTGTATGTTTCTGACTTTATGATATTTACAAACATTCCTAAGAGTATGCCTAGTTAACTTCACCAGAGAAGGTTTTGTGAATTTCCACGGATGGTCCTATTCTAGCTGTTCCTAGTTCTACATAAGGAATAACTTTATACTTAGAAATAGTCTTCCCTGTGCGAATGCAAAGCTTTTCTCAAAGAAAATATAATTCCTTATAGTAAACATATCTCACTACATACTCAAAAAAATCTGGGGGTGGTGAAATGCCTTTCCCTCCCAGGAAAGATATTTATTTGAGGCCTTATTCGGACAAAAAGCCTACCGTTTCCAGGGTGAAAAGTGGTATGAGAGGAGTTTGTGAATGCCACAAACATACATGATTTTGGCTTTTCACAAACTTCTAAGGCTACCCATAACTTGGAACACCCAATTTCGGATCAGCTTGAATGAGATGTATAGGTACGAAGAACTCCACACTTGGACGTGGGCATCCATCTATCAGGAATCACTTTTTGAATTGCTAGCAAGCGTACAATTGGTACTTTCAGTACAGATTTAGCCTTTATCCTAGGAGGCCTTTGTTTTTATCATTGTAGATAAAAAAGATTCATATGCTTTTTTTAACCCTTTTTTTTTCAAATGAACGAGTAAATTTAGTATGAATTAATTAACACATCTGTACATTACCCTATGAAGGTGTAGTATTACCATATGTAAATCCTGCTCTAAAGATAGGGAAGGTGTGTTCCAGGTTGTGAATCAAGAACCGTTTGAAAATACCCAGAATTTGTAGTTAGTCAAGTAATGTTCTGACCTGTTTCCAATCTGGAATTAGTTGATGAATTATTTGTCTCAAGAGCAGGAGGAAATCAATTGCCTAGGCAGTAAAGGTATTTTCCTTGTGCAATTCTACACTATGTAAAATTGCTGATGGAGAAAGCCATTTGGAAAGGCATTACTAGAAATTCCCAAAACATTTTTTTGAGAAGTACTCTTGGAGCAGAATTTTGTAAATGGGTAGTATCTAATGTTTTTTTTCTTTTTCAGTGTGGGGAATAGAGTGCAAAATGTTGACCTTAGATGATTTGTGTTTGATTAAAGGGAAATGTTGTGACTGTTGTACATATAAGGGCTGTATTTCCTATACATTTGCAGGATCAAGTGTACATGTTGATCGTGTAAATGTAAGCTATTATAGGTCTAGAATTGCAGCAAATCATTGTTTATGCCTCAATCTATCAGCTCTTTGAAATTCCAGGCGATTGGTTTGAAATCTATCAGGATGTTTTCACATAGGCGTATAGTCAGAAGTATTTTGTCATGTTTGTGCCTTCCTCTGCCTCTGGAATACTAAAGATTCTAATACTGTCCCTCAAATTTTTTTCTTCAATGCAAGTGACCTACCTTTTAAGATTCCAGATTTAGTTACCTCAATCTGGGGCTTAACATGTTAGGCCTCTATATTGTTTGATCTTCTTTTAAACCTAGTAAATTGTGCCTTCAATGCGGGAAGCTTACTATGTATAGCTTTCAGTTTTTTGTGAATGACTGCTGGTGCCATTTCCATGGCATTGATGGAGAGCTTGACTCTTTTATTTAAGGCAGCAATGAGTCTAATGTCACAGATGCTAATGCTAGAGTTTGAATTTGTTGTATTGTTTTCTACCTCCGTCCAGTAAGGGCTTCAGACAAGGACAGCTGCAGTGGGCTACCATTCGGTGATGCTCTTATAACATGATAACACCACTTCAGGTCAAATGCAAAAATATGAAAAAAAAACTTCCTTCCAGTTTGAGCTTATATGTCATCCAGGTGTGCCCTTCCTGATTGAGAATGGGCAACAGCCAGGGTGGGGGTGGGAGGCGGGGTCTCCTTTTACCATTGCTGACCCGCAGTATTTTTGTACTGCACTGCCCAGTGGGCTAGGATCATTCCAAGATTTTGATGTGGCACCTTCATTGCCTATGATTGTGCAGCAGTTCTGCTGTTTTTCTTTCTGATTTGGGGTGATGGTTTACCATGCAGCAGTACCTCTCAACAGCACCAGCACCTCTCAATGTGCCCCCCTGCTCTAGTAGTATAGCGATGGGTTCATTCACGTCTCATGAAGTAAACTAAGACCTGGTCATTAGTCGCATTCTGATGAGTGTCGCCCTGGACTTTGTAAGAATCACAGGCATTGAGGGGCTGGTAATAATTACCAACCATCAATCACTTCTTTCTTCCACTCAGACACCATGATTAATTCCACAAAACTGCTCCTCCCATTCCTGACAGATTCCCCAACATTTACCGAACTCTGGGCCATATTATCAAGAACAGCGATAACATTATCGCCGCTTCAGCACCAGGAAACTGTCGCTAAAGCGGCGATACGGGACTTGATAATATGCCCTTGTGAATTCCCATAGAAGCCCAGGTTCTGGTGTGAAGGACATCAAACCTGGGCTTCTATGGGAATTCACAAGGGCATATTATCTAGCCTCTTATCACCGCTTTATCAGCAGTTTCCTGACGCTAAAGCGGCGATAATGTTAGCTCCGTTCTTAATAATAATGGCCCTCTGACTCTTGTTAAATGCCATTTTGAGTGATTTCACAGCTGAGCTATCTAGAAATTGGCTATCATGGCAGTGGCAATCCAAAGAAATATCTCCTTTAACAAGGTTAGTTGCTGCCCCACATTGATATACTTGTTGGTGCTTCCGAACCATTTTCGAGTTGCCTAACTCCTATCTTCTCGGGCACCATCTTAGCAGAGGGCTTGCCCTGGTTTTAAGGCTTTTATATGTTTTTATTTTCTCTATTTTTAAGTTGCCTTATACTTATGTTACCAGTATTTCATATGTTGAAGGAGAGCCTGTAACATGTGATAGGGGTTGCTGGACCTTATGCTCATTTTAGTAGTATTTCATATTTTGCAGGGGAGCCTGAAACCTTTGATAGGCGTTGTTGTACCCCAGTTAAGATTTAATTTCTCCCGACCTATTTTGCGTTGTGTACTGAAGTAGCGCAGTGTTTTGACACACCACTTGACATGTCCATCTCTATGACAGGCTATTTATGACTGGATAGAGCACATCTGTGTAACCTGTCACAAGGTTAGTTTCTGCCCCTCACTGATCTCTTTGTCGGTGGTTCGGCGCATTTTTGGAGTTACCTGGCTCCGGTCTCCTAGGGCACCATCCTAGTAAAGGGCTTGCCCTGGTTTTAATACTTTTATGTGTTCTTATTTTCTACATTTTCAAGTTGACTTATTCTTATGTTACCAGTATTTCATATGTTGCAGGGGAACCTGGAACCTGTTATATGGGTTGCTGGACCCCAGTTAAGTTTCATTTCTCCCTTCCTGTTTTATGTTGTGCGCTGTGGTAGCAATGTGTTTTGACACACCCCTCTACACGCTCCTCTCCATGACGGGCAACTTAGAACTGGATAAAGTGCGTCCACACAGCCTATAACAAGGTTAGTTGCTGCCCCACACTAATTTACTTGTAAGTGGTTCAGTGCCATTTTTAAGCTGTCTGGGTCCAGTTTCCTAGGGCACCATCTTAGTAGAGGGCTTGCTCCGGTTTTAATGCTTTTGTGTGTTCCTATTTTCTCCATTTTTAAGTAGCCGTATACTTGTTACCAGTATTTCATATATAGCAAGGGAGCCTGTAACCAGTGATAGGGGTTGCTGGACCACAGTTAAGTTTACATTTCTCCCTACCGGTTTTGCATTCTGCGCTGTAGTAGCACAGTGTTTTGACATGCCTCCCTCTATGACAGGCTACTTAGGACTGGTTAAAGGGTGTCCAATCCGAAGGCACAGCTAAAGGCTAGACCATGTGCACTCATCCACACCTGGACCAGGCCTTAGGACCCGTCCACTCCTGCAACCCGGTGCAGCTGAGCTACCCGAGAGAGGCCTTGCTTGCTCTTACACCATCAGGAAGGGTTTATAAGTGCGCCAAACTCAGCCCCTCCACCCCATTTGAGATATGGGATATTTGCCAAGTCTGCAACAGCAAATGTATTCATTCCACCTCTCACAGTGAGGTGCCTGTATCCTCTTTCTTGACTCCGGGCTCAGCAAATAGCTTCTTGAACCCTGTTTCAAAGGTTAAATGGCATTAATTAACACCAGGTCTTTAGTTAAACATTTTTCTGAATTTGCAGCATATGTGGACACACCAGCTAGACCTAGCTTTTGTAACACAAACATGAGCGGATCAGTCTTCTGACCCTGAGATGATAGTAGCGGTCTCACCTGGTTTTGCTATTTATGGGCAGGATAGAGAGCGCAAAAAGGATGGTGGGATAGCAGTTATACATACCATGCTGGGCGAAACGCACATTTGCTGCCATTTGTATTTGGAATAAAAAAGTTTATAACCAAACACTTTTCATTGGATACAGACTATTTTTTGGACTGGTCGTTGAAAGACCACATATGAGATTGGACTCAATACATGGAAATAGTACTTTCAAACGGAGTTGAATTGATTAAGGAACTCTATAGTTACCTTGGTCTGGTGTGCTTTGGTGCTCGTGAGATAACATTAATTTTAACGGTGTCAAACTTTTTAGCTTGGCTAAATGCTTCAGTTGATAAACTGAGCCCTGAAATATATAAAATATTTAAGAGAAGCATGCTGTCAGCCCCCTGGTTTGGCGAAACACTTTGAGTTGTCAAGCAGGGGTGTTGCACACCGGAACGTACTAGGAGAAAAATCGCCAAACCAATAGAAAAGAAAAATGTTAAGCTTTGATTGCACAATATTAAAACACATATTCTTACCCTTTTATACGAAATCGATTGAATCGGCTTGCTGCTCCAGCAAAGCCTTGTTTAAAGCTGTCCCCAAATTCTCCTCTCCTGCAATCTAGAATTCATCAGAATACAATCAGGAATTTTGTGACTCAATAGCACTGTTCTTTCAGAACAAAGTTGAGATCATCTTCAATAGATTTTCCTAGAAAGCAGTTACAAATTGGATCAATAAGGATATCTGCCCTAGGGATAAAAAGAAGATATTTTTTATGGAATATGAGCATTTTTCCGAGGAGCAAGTTAAACAAGCCATTCTTACTATTAGGTCAGGCTCTCCTTTGGATCCATGTACCCCCAAGATTGTTCAGCTTGTGCCTGACCCACGGACAAAAGTTTTTAATGCTTTGTTTTGGTCAGGTCTTTTCCCCAAACAGTGGAAGTCTGCGTCCATTCCTCTGCTGTTAAAGAAAGAATTTGAAAGCTCTTGATCCAAATAGTTATAGATATGTATCGAAGCTTACTTTTCTGGCTAAGCTGATTGAAAAGGTAATGAACTCTCAGGTGGCTGTTTTCTTGGACCATAATCATCTCCTGGATGACACCCAATTTGTCTTTCGCAAAGGGCATTGCACAGAGTCAGCTCTAATTGAAGCCACAGAAACAATCAGGACATCTGTAGATAGTAGTGGCAATGGAGTCCTTATCTTACTTGACCTATCTTCAGCATTCGACATGGTCAATCATGATCTTTGATTGACCAGTTAGAAGGCTTAGAGATAGATGGTGTTGATCTCTCTTTACTGCGATCTTTTTTGACAGATCAACTTCAATCTGTAAACCCTGGATGGCTTTGTATCAGAACCATTATTTTTACCTTGCGGGGTCCCACAGGGTTCATCATTAAGCCCAGCTCATTTTAATATTTATGTTACATATTTGACATCTTTAGTGAAATCCTTTTGGTTGTCATTAGTATCCTATGCTGACGACACATAGATTGTGGTTTCCCTTTCCAGCAAGGACCCAGAAGTGAGTGACATTTTTCAGA
Organism: Lissotriton helveticus; assembly: GCF_964261635.1. Lineage (NCBI taxonomy): Eukaryota > Metazoa > Chordata > Amphibia > Caudata > Salamandridae > Lissotriton > Lissotriton helveticus. The sequence goes on along the minus strand of NC_136067.1, from coordinate 343,776,014 downwards.
ATTGTATGAGTGCAGTAAGCCTATGGATGGATATTAACTGTCTCAAATTGAATTCCTCAAATAGAGAACTTATCTTATTCAGCAGTAAAACTACTTTCTGCTCACCTTCATGGTGGCCAGCTGAATTAGGCTCAGTTCTATCACCAGTTAAGAGAGGCAAAACATCTGGGGATCTTAATTAATGACAGACTTACCTACAAGGAACAAGTCAATAAGGTGCTTTCTACCTCCTACATTCTATTATTAGGAAAAAGTGAGCAGTTTCTACCATTTGACATGTTGAAGACAGTCGGCTTAGCCCTTATATTAGCTAGACTGGACTATTGTAAAGGCCTGTATCAAAATCTTCCAAAAGATTATTTGAACAAACTTCAGATTCTCCAAAATTCAGCTGCTAGGATGTTGATGAAAATCCCCAGATTTCAGTCTGCTTCACAGGGCATCTTTGGTGTACAATTGGCTTCCTGTACAGATCCTCATAGTTTTTAAGCCCCTGTAATTCACATACAAAGAGCTTCAGCGATCAAACACAGCCTACCTGAGAGGAAAACTCAGAAGGTATGTCCCAAAGAGGGATCTCCGCTCGAGTTGAGCCAGTAATCTGGTAGTTTCCCCCTATAAACCTTCATGTTGGGAAGGTAGGAGTTTTGTGGTTTGTACCACACGGAATTGAAATATGCTCCCTCTTAAAATAAAAACAGCCCCATGTCTTAATAGATTTCAAAAGTCCTTAAAACATGGCTTTTTCTGCAATATAAGCTGTGGCCGCACTTCCGGCCTTGTTACCTACCGCCAAGACACCTCAGGGTATTTGACTACGCTTTATGAAGCTCAAATCAAATGTTTCAAAGTGATATTTAAAAAAATTATTATTATATTTCCAACATATATTTAATAGGCATTTTCTTTTCAACAACTTTAATATAATTAGCTGTCATATGGTGCCCTGGAGGTGATCTAATGGGGATATGAAGTGCTATTCAAGCCGAGGCTGAACTAATTCTATTTCTACATTGGGCTTTACATACAATTCACAATAAGAAATTAGGATAATGCTTCATTTAGTCTAAGTTTTTACAGAGCACACTACTTACTGAATTATTGCAATATCACTTTTTATGTTTTCCACGTTTACTATATCATTGGATGCTGTTTAAAAATAGAGCAGTTTGGGGAAACATTCATGCTGTCTTAAGCAAAATGAGGATTTTCTTTACTAGCAACAAGGAAACCATGCATTTGTATGGGTGCTTGTATTACACGTGTGCTAAATTATTACACATTGATTTTTCACAGTGCCACAGTGGTAATACAACAGCCTTGTTGCTAGCAAAAAGCTAGCATATGTTTGACAGTTCTGCTAATGCTTGTTTAGCTGATTATACTGCGGCCTGCAAGGTTTAGTTTCAATGCAAAGCGGTTCAGCTACAGAAATCTTTGAAACACTGCAACAATTAGTTAGAAATGTTGGGGCATATTTACTGCGAAGTGGTGGAGTGCGGCGTTACCCTCCTTGGCTAAACGCTGCGCTCGGCCACTTCTGAAACACAAAACTGAACCATATTTACAACATTTTGGTTCAGCCCTACATTTCCCCTTGCACTGGTGCTAAATTTAGCCTAGCGCCAACGCCGGCACCCTTACATCAGAGTGTAAGGGTGTCCGCGTTGGAAGGAAGATTGTTTACATGCAGGAAGGTCGCCCTTTGTGCACTTAAACAATCTTTAAATGGCGTTTTGTAACTTCTATGTGTGCTGCTTATTGCAGCACACATAGAAGTTGCAAAACATATTTTTTTATTGATTATTTATGTGCAGGAAGGGTCACCTTCCTACACATAAACAATCAATGGCCTTTTGCTGTTTTTATGTGTGCTGCACAACGCACGCACACATAGAAACAGCCAAAGCGAGGCGAAATGAAACATTTCTCCTCGTTGCGCCTGTGAAGACCACCTTTTCCCTGGTCTTAATTTTGGCGGCACCCCATATTTATGCTCCTCTTGTAAATATGGGGCAGCTTTAAAATGAATGGCTGTTTTTGGCAGAACAGCCACGGCAACACCCATTGCCCAGCCCTTTCATGCTAAGTACAGCGTGAAAGGGGACCTTATTTACAAGGCAGCGTTAACCCACATTAAGTGACTTAACGCTGAGGCAAATCCCCTATCACCACTATAACGTCCTGAAAAGTGATGTTGTGGTGGCGATAGGGGCTTGTAAATATGTACCGTTATTTCAACATTTGTTGGTCAGTGAAAAACAATGTGATCTGGCTTCAGAGCATACCCTGCTCTATGAAACCATGCTTCCTTGATACACAATTGCTCAGGTAATCGTTGCCTGAGTGTAAGTGAAATTTAACAATAACCTTTTGAATAACCTGCCATTGCAAAGTAGCTAATATCACTTACTAAGTTGTAAACGCTTTTGCACCAATCGATGCAGTTATCAATCAGTATGTACAAATGTCGATAGAGAATGACACTGCACTGGTACAATGTTACAAAACTATGCACATAGGGCCTGATTCACAAAGGTAAGTTTTGTGTAAGTTTGCACTTTGTAGTAAGTTTACTACTCTCGGTATTCATGTTTGTTTTGGAACTCACAATCTAGATATAAGTAAGCAGAGGCTCAACAATCTGGGAGGAGAACGTAGCACATAAAAAATAGGCATGTCTAAATTTGTATGTGCTTTGTTCTCCACCCTGACTGCAGAGTCTCCATGGACTTCAACTTACTATTAAATCAAAGTTTTTAAATTGGAAATTGTACACTGCAAAACAAACAAAAACATACTCAAAAGTGTAAGTTTACCTTTGTGATTCAGGACAGAGTGTAGATTTATTACAAAAATGTAAGTTACACGTCTCCACCCCCAGAGTAATGGAATTGACCATTCTTGTGTGGGTGGGTGACGTGCTTTCCTAGCCCCTCCCTGGCCTTTCTTACATCCTTCTTACTCCACCTTAATCAGATCACCTTTATCAGTAAGTCTGGCCTATTTCCCCACCAATTCCGCTGTGTCCCTGCCATATTTACAAGTAGATTTTACACTTGCATGTGTAGAGTCTCTTCAGTCTGGGCAGAGAACTACTCTGCACAAATATAAGTACAAATAAAAGTAACACTTTGTAGAGCGTTATGTAAAAAACGTACAACAAAGTGCAGCTTGTGAATACAGCACTTACTCTTTGGGGCTACATGACCCACCGCAAAAATTATGCAGGGCAGCTCTGCGAATATACAAGCCAAACGGAAATAAATGATGTCCCACAAAATAAAAATAACTGTAGGTAAATGAAGTGAAGAAATAAAAACCAAGATATAAAAATAAAGATCACGTTGTTATGAGGACAACCGTATCTTATAAAGATAGCATTAAAGAATAAAAAATAATATTTCAAGAGAGCTCTGGGGCATATTAGCAAGGAACCTCGTTAAAATTATCGCCATTCTATCGGCAGGAAACTGCTGATAAAACGGCGATAATGGGCTTGCTAATATGTGTTATAGAATTCCTATAGAATCCCAGGTTAGATGTGCAGGACATCTAACCTGGGATTCTATAGGAATTCTATAACGCATATTAGCAAGCCCATTATCGCCGTTTTATGGGCAGTTTCCTGCCGATAAAAAGGCGATAATTTTAATGAGGTTCCTTACTAATATGCCCCAGATTTCTGCTATTAAGGAGACCTGAATCCTCATTGTTTGGAGGATCACTGGCAAAGGTACCTCTGGCGAACTTTAATATAAGAAATGATTTTTCCTCTTTTTAGCCTCACTGTTGATGTGACTTTAAGTTGCATTGTTCCCTGTAACATGTTTTTGCCTGCCTCTATGCAGAAGCGATAGATAAAAGTAAAAAAAGACATTTGAAGCAATAAGTATCCGGGGCCATAAATCACCTTCACTGGGTCTCCAATCTAACCCTGCTTTACAAGGTGCATTGTACAGTAGCAAGTGTTCCTTTAAAATAATGTGACTAAATGGCCGCTAGGCCTGTAATTAGATGGTATTTGTTTCCAAATACTTTTACATGATAGTTGACAATTTGGTCATTACAAACCTAGGCCAAGATGAAAAGTAAGTTATTCAGTGGTATTTCTCAGTTACCTTTTTAATACTTCAGTAATTATTGTGCTGATACAAAAATATATCAACTTTTTACAGTTGGCTAATCCAACTGTAACATTCCTGAATGTTTCTTCTGGTCATAAGATGAAATATTGTGCATTTTGGGCTTCAGGATGTTTTTGAGCTTAGCCTTGACAGTGCTTCATAACTGAGTGGTTCCTTACAAACCTACCTACCTTTCTGGCTACTGACATTTATTTTGAAGATAAAAATAACTCTTTGGAGAAGCTTCCAACATAGAATGTGGGTTTTGGAGGAATCTCCCAGAAAGCTAATTTAAATCTAAGCGGTAAAGAGATGCTTTACTTTCATTTTTCAATCCAAGCTGTTATAGATTTCTGCAATACATGTATTTTCACACTAAATCAATGACACTACTTGTACAAAAATACATCTGGATACAATCACTAAATAAGACAAGCACCCTAATCTCTCAAATGTATATATAAACCAAAGTGGGGAGAAACTAGTATCAATGAAGGAGACTTCAGTTAAAATGTGCTGTTTTACTAGGCTGTGTTTCACTTGAGGTGAAATATGCCAAAGTACTGCAGTTTCCTTAATGAAATAAGGATATCATGTTGTGTTGTGTAAAAAAATAGCTTATTAGTAGCAAAGGATAGGGGGAGCACAGGCAACTAAATGGACAACAACAGACACTGATTAAGTTCTCCCAGACCCCAGTTATTATTCCTGTGACATCAAACTAGGCTGGATGCCCCCTTCATGCACCAGAGCAAGTTGCAGGAACTTGCACCAGGTTGTGAGAAACTGTTTGCCAATGAGTCTGCGACAGTGGGATGCTGGTAAGAGGGGTGAGGCGGCTGGTCTAATGCTGCACACCCTCCCCCTGCCACCTGGATTAATTGCTGAATTGTTGTGATAGGGCTCTTGTTGCAATGGATGGAGCCTTGGGGTGCCTGGGTACAGTGCTCCACTGAGAGGGTGCTCTTTCCTCTGACCTTGAACAGTGTGATGCTGGCCATAATAAACATTTGGCCAAATAGTATGTGTGTTGAATGCAGGTTTTTTAAGTGTCCCTCGGCCCCAGGATCTTGACTTATTCTGTACATCTCTAAGCACTGCTGATCCCCTGGAGGGGACTTGGTCTCTCACTAAGACTAGGGAGTCTGAAAATCCCCTTGGCTAACTCTCTGGTCAAAATGATGTAAAATAGACCCATGAGAGTGAAAAGTAGGTAAAGTTTGACCAGTATGCATCTGGTAGCGCTGCCAGTGGTGAGATTTACAGTGATGTAGATTTGCCTAGGGGTTAGCAGGAAACACAGGAAAAATCCAACACCCAGATACTTGCAATCGCTGAAAACTCTAAATCCCTATTAGAAGCGGAAATAGACTCTATCTCTGGAGTTTAATTTACGTGTACACCTAAAGAAAGTTGTGGAGAGGACCTGTGAGACACAACAGAATATGTAATTTTTATAGGAGGAGGTGAGGGCCCTCAAGAGAATAGTGAGTTTCTCATCAGAGATCACGCAACAAATGGACAACGGAATAGAATACGCTGGGGGTCATTCCAAGTGATGTACTCTGTGCTTTGCGGTGTTTCCAAAGAGAGTACAGTAGACAGCCCTGGGGGACATTTTAGAATGGTGGATCAGAACGACCTCCAGGCCCACTCTGACATTTCTGAGGTGGATATGGCACATAGGGGCTTGGTACTCAAACCTCCTCCTGTGTCTCTCCTAGAACAGGGACATGATTTTGCATGCATTTCAGAGATCTAGGGACCCACAGTTTGAAGGACATGAGTCCTCATTTTCTCAGAATACAGGCAAGGGATCAGTGGCAGCTGGTGACATTTGAAAGTGGTGGAACTTAAAAGTTGGGTATGACTTTTATGTAGAGAGCGGAGAGAGCAAGCAAGCTTAATGGGTAAACCTGTGGTCTGAGGTGGGTTAGGGAGTCCTCCTTCTGAGAAAAAAATGAAAAAAAGGTTGGCAAATGGTGAATTTTAAAGCAAATAAATTTAGTGGGAAAGCAAGATTTATAAAGCAGTGGCAACGTATAGTTTTGAAATTTTAGACACATTAAAAACGGCCATATCGTACTGCATTAATTTGCTCAACAGTGACAGTGACATTCAAATTGTACAGTGCAACAACTTCAGGCCCTTTAAAGTGTGTGCATTTCCAGTGTCATGTACTGCATGCAGCACCGACTTTGGAAGAAAATGGTATAACCAGGCTACGGGAAGCATCCACAGCTGCTGGCTGCAATGGGTCACATAGGAATATGTGCAGAGAGGTCTTTAAGTGGAATGAAAAAAGTGGGGCTCTCTAAAATGGAACATGTAAAATAAATGTTTGTGTTTCCCATAGTGGAACAGTATTTTGGTTTCTCTCTGAGATATTAATACATCCAGATATTTAACACAACAATATACACCTAAAACCTGCCAGTACTATTTGCTTTGTCAATGGTTGTTCTCTTTCCTCTTCATCACCGTTTTTCACTCTCTGCCAAATGTACTTCCTTGCATCTCCCTCACTTCAGCACCCTCAGACTGCAGTCACCCACATGTATGTACTTCATTTTACTTTATTTTCTTTGACTTTTGTCTTGTAAATACTGTGTATCCCCTTCACACACATTTACACAGAATTTCAATTGCAACTGGAATACATGCTCATTGTTCTGTAAGGTCTGCCAACCCACTGGCAGACACTTTATATTGCCTTCAGCTTCAGCACCAGAGCTCTCAATCAAAACCCCTCATAAACACCTGGTATGACTCAAATAATGCACTCTACAAGAGTAATGAGATGCATGAACAAAATACAGAAACACAACATGATGAAATAGCTAACACTCCTGGGGAATGCAATATTAGCTAATGCATGCGAAATAACAGAGGAACTAAATGGCTGACATGAACTACCTTAGTGTTTTTAGCATTCATTGTTTGTAAACCAATCCATGTTTTTGGGCCAGTTTTAATGCCATACAGCAGGCAATTGTCTTTTCTTTAAGCCAATTTCTCCCTTACACTTGACTCGGATATTTGGATCAACTTTTCATAGGAATGAAAACCTTGCTTGTCATTTGGATCAATTTCACGGGGGAAGAAATGCAGCAGCTCCACTTCTAAAGGGACCAGCAACCTGCAGTCACAGCCCGGGGTATCACAGTGGGGGAGTTTAGTGGGACAAGGAGTCTCAGCACAATATTCATAATATAAGATTAGCATTTTAACACTGACCAGTACCAAGCACAAGGCATAAATACACAAGGGTGGGATCTATACCTGTGAATGACAGACCTCTGGCTTTACCCAGGGATGCAGACTCCAACACCCTAATGTGTGATGCTGACAGTGGCAGTGGCCTACAGTGAATACATTTTAATCAATCAGGGAAAAAAGAAGCTGAGATCCATTTGGCTTCCAAATGATAGACAGTCCGTCAAAAGAGAATGGATCACTTGTCCTATTTTTACCAGGGTCTGGGGTTCTAACCATCTTAAAACCCTCATTCACATGATAGGTGTAGGATTGGTAAATCTTGATTGTCCGCTTACAAGAATTACATTAAAAACATAATCATAGGGTCTTAGTCATGCTTTCCACCAACTTGGAGGTAGACTAACTGGTTTTCACAGTAGTGATTAGAAATGGTGAGGGTGAGAGTGAAGTTAGTTTAAAATTACCTACATCCCTCAGGTTAGAATGTATTTGTTTGGGGATAGGGCAAGGTTAAAAATGACGGTGGTGCGTAAAGAAGGGCTACTATTCTATAGCACCTGTTACAGAAACGTGAGTGGTCGACATGTTTCAGCTCTCTTGGTGCCCGGTCAGGTCAGGGGGCTTCCTTCAGGACCAGGAGGTGGCACATACCACTTGTTTGAAGTGCAAGGGGATGTTGTGCACTTACACTTCTTCACATAACCAAAAATGTACAATTAAAACTCTTTGCTAAAATGTTTGCAAAGAGTTTTAATTGTACATTTTTGGTTATGGCCTACAAAGAGGGTGATTTTGTATTTTAACTGACATCTAGTTCTGTATATTATGAGAAAGCTTATATGAATTATTATTGGTGAATATTTTATGTGTGTATACTGTGTATTTTAATCTGGAATTTATCGTCAATGTATGTTAGAGTCTTAAATGGGTAAATTCTTATGTGTGTGCTTTTATGAGTGTATAACTCGAATAAAGCTTTTTCAATCAAACTTCTTCACAGTGCGTCTATTAATGCACTGGTTGGTTATGGGTCATTTGTACCTATAACTTGACAAAATAGAAAAGAAAAGACCATAAAGACAGAACACAACTTATAAAATTACATGTGATCATATTCTGTCAGTGGTGATACTAGTCGTTGATATTCTTACATGCTATACTCCGGTTGACCGTGAGGAAATTATTCAGAAAAATACGTATTCAGGTGACTTTCAGGAGACAGAGAACATTAAAGGTGAAGACAGTGTTGACAAGGTTAACTTTAAAGGGTATACAGGTAATTGCTAACTGTACCATGATGTAACTAGTGCCACTGAATTGCATCTCTGTCAATGGATGAGTACATTGTTAGGGAAGTTATAAGGGTTAAGCAGGTAAATGCTTACTGTGCCATGCTATTACTCGTGCAGCCGTGTGTCATTATATCGTATCACTATATTATGTTGGAGTAAAGCCAAGCGTGCTGATTAACGACCTCAAGCGGCATAAATGCACCAGTACCCAGTTAGAGTATTAGCTCCTTGATTGCTCGGTACATTTGGTGTGTTACAGTTGATAAACAATAGTGTGATTGTGTTGGACTTGGCCCTTCTTGCAGGGTCATCCCTGATCTTTTTTTATCTTCCTCCTAGCCTTTTTCCTGACATGGTGCTGGTGGTTTTAAGACACTTTAGAACTGTTTAGCAGTGCAACGTTTGTGTGCTCTCTGCCCTCCATAGGCTAACATTGGAAACCCCCTCCTTATGGGATAACTCCTAAATGAAACAAAATAAGTATCTCATGTTTGGTAAGCTGGAATGGAAATAATAAATGCTGCTCAATGGTGTGCACAGATTTATTTTCACTATTTTAGGAATGCCACTTTTTAACTGTTGACATTTCTGTGTGCTACGGGCCTGCCTGCCTGATGTGTATTGCATGTCTGGTTCTAGAAGTTACTGGGACTGGTGAGGTGTGGGTGGCTCCAGGGAAGGTAGGGTGAGTCAGCACTAGGCTGAATAGAAGATCTGCAATTGGAGTCGAGGGAGGAGAAGTCCCCTGTCCCTGAATATATCTGTGCCTGCCCTGTACAATGCTGCGTTGCCCCCCTGTGGTGTGTCTGATGACTAAGCCCCTGCTTACAAAGGAGGAGGGAAGCCTGGTAAACAAAGTGATTGACACCCTTCCCGGAACCAGTTGGGACTGGAACCTCCAAGACCCTTCCAGAGGCTTCTAGAAGGGGGCAGAAAAAGAAGAGATGTATATATAAATAGAGGGGCTGTGACCCCATGTTGTTGTTGTCCTTGTGCTTACTTTGACTGGATGGGACACTCTGCCAGGAGGAACCGCCGTGGGACCCAGCTGCTGGCTCCTGGTGGTCCCTTTGTGCTGACCTTCCTGAGCCCAGCTCTGCCCCTCTACACTTCTGGGGACACTACTGGACTGGGAAGAAGCAACGCTGGAGCCAAGGTTGCTGCACTTCAGGATTGCCATCTTCACTGTGTCTGACTGTCCCAAGGGCTTGCTACTCTGCTGGAGGATGAGCTTCCTGTGGTCTGCTGACCGTTCCCAAACCCTGCCTGCTTTCCAGCACCTCGTAAGCGCTTCTAACTTACTTGCCTGTGCTCAAAGGAGGCGAGGAGTTTCTATCCTCTGCAGCGCTGTGCTGCCAACGTATTGTGAGGGAAACCCGGCATGCGGGATTCCCACCTGCACTCCTTTTTGGAGTAGGAGCCCACCCCATGTTTTCTGCAGTTTTAAAAAAGAGAGCGGGTGCCCACCACATCTGTTTTTGCTCTCCAATGGGAGACTACCCCGTTTTACGCAGATTTTTAAGGGCAGGCACCTACCCTCTTTACGCCGCTTATTTGGCGGGAGCCCACCGCGCATTTTTCATTATTATAAAGCCGGAGCCCACCCCGCATGCCTCTGACTGAAATCACGGCCATGACCCGAGCCGCCGAGAAGGAGCTACCGTCAAGAGGAGCAGTGACCCGGAAGCCAGGCACCTGCTGCTTTTTCCGGGGCAGGGCCAATAGCAGGAGGCAGCCAAGGCCACCTATCACAGCGCGGCTGAAGGAGAAGGGACCCGGAAGTGGTGCATGCCTGAGCGGGGCTCTCATGAGTCGGAGAGAGCCCCGCAGCCACCAAGAAGTTGGAGCAGTGGGTGCTCCATTCCGGCCACCCAGAAGAGGTCCCATGATCGGGGCCTGGCAGTGATGTGTGCTGGCCCGCCAGAAGCCACCAAGAGGAGAGGAGCTGGCTGAAGTCAGGGTGGGACCGGACGAGGCAGAGAGTCCCAGAAAAGCCTGGTGAGTGGGGCTCTGTGACGAGTCTAGGGGGGTTGGTCAAGGCACATTGTTAGTGCCTTCCCCTGTATTCTCGAGCCCCAGAGAGGGGCTCTAACGTGCCCAGTGGTTTGTTGGCCTTATTGCCCTCAGCTGCACAGGAGAACCGGGCAGCTGCAACTTTGTGGGCAATTCCTTTCTGAGAGTCCCTGAAAGGGGGGCTCCATCTTTTGCAATTGTTGCCAGTGTTCTTTTGGCTACACAGCGGTGCCGCAATTGCGGGCCGCTGCAACGTTTTGGGCAAAACTATTTTCGGAAATCTAGAGTGGGGCTGCAAAGGCACAAAGGTGCCGAGGCTAATTAGGCACAGCTGTACTGCCCTTGAGCGGCATCAGCAACGTTGGGGACACTTTTTGTTTAGTAGAGTCCCAGTGGGGGCTAAGGCTGCACAGTGAGTGCCAGTACTACTATTTCTATGGGGGCCATTTCTGGCCATTTGTATGGTGTCATCAGGGCGCAAGGCCCTAAAGGGGTTGTATGCACCTCTAATGTTATGGGCAGTGTATTTATACTAATTATGTATGCATAATGTTCTTCTTATGACTAATCAAATGCTATGAAAAAAAAAAAAAGAATCTAATGCTTTGGTGCGATGCTGGTTTTATTACTAATGTATTTACGCTGATAATTATGCTTGATCTAATGTGATCCATGCTTATCATGATATAATGCCAAGTACTGTGTTTCACCAGTAGCTACTGGCTGTTTTACATTTATGAATGGTTGTATTGCTAATTGCACTTTTGTGTTGGTTCTGGCAGCAACCTGATTGGCGCTGCCTTGTACACAGTCCCCTGTAAATTATGACCTGGTGCCAGTTGGCACAGTTTATATATCTGTGATGGTGATTCTAATGTGTTTTACTTAATACAAGCAATCAATCAATCAATCAATCAATGCATTTATATAGCGCACTACTCACCCAGAGGGTCTCAAGGCGCTAGGGGAGGGGGGTCCACTACTGCTCGAACAGCCAGGTCTTGAGTTGCTTCCTGAAGGCGAGGTGGTCCTGGGTCAGGCGGAGGTGGGTCGGGAGGGAGTTCCATGTTGGCGGCGAGGTAGGAGAAGGACCGTCCCCCTGTGGTGGCTCTTCGGATGCGGGGGACGGCGGCGAGGGCGTGGCCGGTCGATCGAAGCTGGCGTTTGGGAGTGTAGAAGTTGAGGCGGCTGTTGAGGTATCCTGGGCCTTGGTTGTGTAGGGCTTTGTGTGCGTGGGTGAGGAGTCGGAAGGTGATTCTCTTGTTGACCGGGAGCCAGTGCAGGTCTCTCAGGTGTCCGGAGATGTGGCTGTGGCGGGGGATGTCCAGGATGAGTCGTGCTGAGGCGTTCTGGATCCGCTGGAGTCTCTTCTGGAGTTTGGCGGTAGTTCCGGCGTAGAGGGAGTTGCCGTAGTCCAGACGGCTGGTGACGAGGGCCTGGGTGACCGTCTTCCTGGTCTCGGTGGGGATCCACAGGAAGATCTTACGTAGCATGCATAGGATGTTGAAGCATGACGAGGAGACAGCGTTGACTTGTCTGGTCATGGAGAGCGAGGAGTCCAGGATGAAGCCCAGGTTGCGTGCGTGGTCTGTTGGTTTGGGTGCGCTGCCTAGGGCGGGGGGCCACCAGGAGTCATCCCAGGTGGAGGGTGAGGATCCCAGGATGAGGACTTCCGTCTTGTCCGAGTTTAGTCTCAGGCGGCTGTTCTTCATCCATTCGGCTACCTCTTTCATCCCTTCGTGGAGGTTGGCTCTGGCGGTGGCGGGGTCGTTGGTGAGGGAGAGAATCAGCTGGGTGTCGTCGGCGTAGGAGATGATGTTGAGGTTGTGCTGGCGTGCGATGTCTGCGAGGGGGCTCATGTAGACATTGAAGAGGGTGGGGCTGAGCGAGGAGCCTTGAGGAACGCCGCAGATGACTTCGGTGGCTTCTGATCTGAACGGGGGCAGGCGGACTCTCTGTGTCCTTCCGGCGAGGAAGGAGATGATCCATTCTAGTGCCTTCTCCTGGATTCCGACGTTGCTGAGTCGCTGCACTAGTGTACGGTGGCAGACAGTGTCGAAGGCCGCGGAGAGGTCTAGGAGGATGAGGGCTGCTGTTTCTCCGCTGTCGAGCAGTGCTCGGATGTCATCGGTGGCTGCGATCAGGGCGGTCTCGGTGCTGTGGTTGGCCCGGAAGCCAGACTGCGAGGGGTCGAGGGATCCGTTCGTCTCGAGGAAGGCAGCCAGCTGCTTGTCGACGGTCTTCTCGATGACTTTTGCAGGAAACGGGAGCAGCGAGATGGGGCGGTAGTTCTTGAGGTCGGTGGGGTCGGCTAATGGCTTCTTTAGTAGAGCGCTGAGTTCGGCGTGCTTCCAGCTCTCCGGGAAGGTAGCGGTGTTGAAGGAGGTGTTGATGATGTCCCGCAGGTGGGGTGCAATGACAGTGTCGGCCTTGTTGAAGACAAGGGCTATTTTTATATAACCTTGGGTGGAGTCTCTTTTGTAGTGTGCCCAGTGTGTCGCTGCTGTGTGTGTGTGTGTGTGTGTTTCGCAAACGCTTTACACATTGCCTCTGGGATAGGCCTGACTGCTCATGCCAAGCTACCAAGGGGGTGAGCAGGGGTTATCTTCAGTGTCTAACTCCCTTGCCCCGGCTAGAATGGGGGTTTCTGCCTGGCTTTGGCGCATGCCCTAGCCAATTGGGAATCCCCATTTCTAACAGGTGAGAAGACACATGGTGTGAAGACACACGTACATCCCTGACCATGTTATGACACTGACCATGTCATGAGTGATGTAATATGTGATGTCATGACGAATTCCCAAGGTTTCTTAAATGATAATTACTAACTATTACGTCCCTGAAACTTCAGGTTTTTTCAGCGAATTCCTAAGGTTTTATAAATGCTAATTTCTAACTATAACATCCCTAAAACCTCTAGTTTTTTTGTGAATTTGTAAGTATTTTTAAATACTAATTGCTTACTATTAGTTTTTTTAGTGAATAAAGATATAGATATAGAAAGATTTTTTGTTGACCTAATATGATAAATATCTTCTTTAGATATATATATATATATATATTTAGTTTCCAAATAAAAGGTTGTGCACCGATCGCAAACCTACACGGTGTCAACATAATTCAGAAAAAAATAATATATTTTTATCACAAATAGGTTTATTACTGAGTGCAAAAAATGTGTACCATAGAAGGTATGAATTAGTTTTGACATTTTTGAACATTTTTTTTAGTTCACAACTGTATTGCCGGGTCTGGTGGCTCAGGGGACTAATGCGTCCATTGCAGGGACCTCTGTTTGACCTCATGGTCACAAGTTCGAATCCCGGCGGGTCCACTCAGCCCTTCATCTATCTGAGGTCGATAAAAAGAGTACCATTCAGTTGGGTAACAATGAACCTCTGTTAGTCAGTGCCGAGAGACCTCTGGATGAATGTGCACTTCACAAATACACGTTTTGTTATCAGTCACGGATCTATGCGTTTGGTGCACATATCCAATATACGAATGTAAGTCTAAAATATGTATATACACCGAAATAATATCTTTTTTAAACAAAGAGGTTTATTATTGAATCCCCAAAATTTGAATTAGGGCAGTTGAAAAATATTTTTAAGATCTTTAAAACACGTTTGTGTACTTGGCACAATCGCACATAGGTTGCGAAGGAATTAGGAACGCTTCCGGCATGTATTTCCGGCAATGCGTAGGGATCGCGACTCCGGCGGAAGTATAAAATATCAATATTTTAAGTTTAAATATCCATTTTGCTTAAAGACTTTCCACTAAAATAGTTTAAAACACAATTTGCTAATAGCTATTTAAACTGTTAATTTAATTTAGCATGTTTTACGGATGCGCAACTTATACGTGATGGGTGCACGACTCATATGCAACTCTATGTGACATGGAAAGAAAGCTTTGATTGGTTAAAAAGCTTCTAATGCTCTTAGAGGGAGGATCCAACACCTGTTCTATTCCTCTTATTTTGAATGTGTCAGCATGTGTAGACTGCTTTTTGTGGGCGCTACCAAATTGTTTAGTTTGTTGGTGTTTTGACTACTTAAAAAGCAAAAATGGAAACATCACATCCTGAGGAGTAACAACAGGAGGAGATTGATGAGATTGAAGAACCGGTGAAGAAACAAAAGGAGAGTATTGTTTGGGTGTTTTTCACCATGCCTAAAGGAGATAAAAGGTGAATGCAAGAAAAGTCACAAAATCCTCTCCAGAGGTTCAGAAAAAAATATTCATGTGGCACATCATCAATGCGCAAACATCTTGAGATGATACACCCAAGTCGTCTCGCACATGAAGTGATGGTTCGGGAGAAGAGGGAGTAAGCAGCAGCAGATGATGGAAATCAACCTTTGACCACAGCTGGAGATGTTCTTACAACTCCTCAACCTCGGATCTTCCCCAAACTCGCTGATGCAGGAATACTCTGAAGGAAGTGTTTGACAACTCTCTGCATCGTTGAACTTTCCATTGATGTCATCATTAATCTTTTAAAAACACATAAGTGTAAAACAAATTCACTGTTGTTGGACTTCAAACACAAGTAAAAAACTTGTTAGAAAATACAAAAAAAGTCAAAATAGTTTAAAACAAAAAAGTTTCTTGTGGAACCACCTATGCTGGTTAAAAATAGAACAATTGAATGTACTGATACTGATTGCTTGCATAAATGTGCGTGTGATGAATGTAAAAATAGTTCCTGGATGATTGCAAGAATACTTAGGTAGTAAGTTAGTGAATGCATGAGTGCAAGGATACTGCCTGAGGGAATAGTTGAGTACATGGGTACTGCCTGGGTAATTGCATGAGTGCATGGATAGTACCTGGGTAAATGAATGACTTTATGGATACTGCCTGGGTGATTGGATGAGTGCATGGGTAGTACCTGGGTGAATGAAGGAGAGTATGGGTAGTACCTGGGTGATTGCATGAGTGCATGGGTAGTGCCAGGGTAATTGGATGAATGCATTAGTACTGTCTTAGTGAAAGCAGAGTGCATGGGTAATGCATAAGTAAACGGTTGAGTTGGGTGATACTGTCTGAGTGATTCAATGAGTGCATGGGTAGTGCCTGCATGAATGGCTAAGTGGAAGGGTAGTGCCTGGCTCATTGGGTGAGTGCATGGGTAGTGTCTATGTGATTTGATGAATGAATGGGTACTGCCTCAATGATTGCATGACTGCTGGACAGTGTCTGAGTGAATGGATTAGTGCATGTGTAGTGCCTGGGAGATTGGATGAGTGCAAGAGTAATGCCTGGGTGAGTCCATGAGTGCATGTACAGTACTTGGATGAATGAATGAGAGTATGGGTAGTACCTGAGTGCATGGATAGTGCCTGGGTGATTACATGAGTAGTCTCTGAGTAAATACTTGAGTGCATGGACACTGCATACGTAAATGGTTGAGTTGAAGGATAGTTTCTGAGTGATTAGATGGGTGCATAGGTAGTGCCTGGGTGATTAGATGATTGCATGATTACTGTTTGAGTGAATGCATGAGTGTATGGGTACTGTGTAAGTGAATGCTCAAGTTGAAGGATAGTATCTAAGTGATTGGATGAGTGTATGGATAGTACCTGGATAAATGAATGGGAGTATGAGTAGTGCCTGGGTGATTAGATAAGTGCATGGGTTCTACCTGGCAGATTGGATGAGTGCAAACATCCTGCCTGAGTGAATGTATAAGTACATGGGTGCTGCATGAGGGAGTGGTTCAGTTAAAGGATACTGTCTAAGTGATTGAATGAGTGCATGGGTAGTGCCTGGGTGATTGGATAACGCATGCGTCCTGCCTGAGTGAATGTATGAGTTCATGGATAGTGACTGAGTGAATGCTTGAGTGCAAACATAGTGCCTGAGTGTTTGGATGACTCCATGGGTAGAGCGTGTGTGAATGGATTTGTGCAAGGGTGGTGTATGGTTCATCCAGTGAGTACCTGGGTACTGCCTGGGTGATTGGATGAGTGCATGGCTACTATCTTGATAACTGTATACGTCCATTTGCAGTACATCAGTAAATGAATGAGTGCATGGGTAGTGTCTTAGTGGATAGTTATGTACAGGGAAATTGAATGACTGATTGCTTGATTGCATGGATAGC
Organism: Lissotriton helveticus; assembly: GCF_964261635.1. Lineage (NCBI taxonomy): Eukaryota > Metazoa > Chordata > Amphibia > Caudata > Salamandridae > Lissotriton > Lissotriton helveticus. The sequence goes on along the minus strand of NC_136067.1, from coordinate 343,759,248 downwards.
ACCTGGGTGAATGATTGGATGAGTGCATGCATAGTGTCTGTTCAGTTGCATGAGTGCCTGGGTGGTCCCTGGATAATTCCATGAGTGCGTAGGTAGTGCCTGGGTGAATACAGCAACGCATGGGTATTGCCTGGGTAAATGCTTGAGCATATGGGTACTGCCTGGGTGATTGGAACAGTGCAAGAGTAGTGTCCGGGTGATTGAATGAGTGAAGTAGTAGTATCTGTATGATTGGATGGCTGTATGCATAGTGTCTGAATGAATGAATTAGTGCAAGGATAGTGTTTGAATGAGTGCATGGGTTATGCCATATACAGTAGATTCTATGAAGTAAAATGTTGTCTTATTAGCTCCATAATATATCCTAAAGTACTCCTTCAAATGAGAAGATACATCATTTTTCAAAAGTGTCAAATCTTCAAATATAAAAAAGCACTTTCAATACCAACCTGGACTCTATGAGAAGGAGAAAGTAATACATGCATCTTCTTGTACGCAGATTTTGAGTACACGTGGTGTGAAACAGATATATTCTAGTATGTGTAGGTTTCTAAATGTATTCTGACACGTATTGTTCATCTGAAGAATCTAACTTAAAAACTGTAGTTTATCATACAGGTGCACAAATCTTATCAGTTCTACTAGAGCATTGCGTCACAAAAGCAGACATCTGTTATCTATGTATGCATCTCAGAAGTTCTTGAATAGAGAGTGCAATACACACCTGCTCTGTATAATGAGGAGTAAATAACTTGCAATAAAAGCACTTTTATTGTCTATACACTTTTGTAAACATTAAGGGCATATTACCAACAAATAGCGATATTTATCGCTAAGTAGGGTTAGCTGCAATGTTTTTATCGCCACGTATTACCGTTTTTTATCGCTGAGATAACTTGCTATTAGCAAGGTTTATCTCAAAAGTGATAAAAATCAGGCGAAATGCGTGAATATCGCTGAGAATACAGCGATATTCACGCATTAGCGACGAAATGCTCTTGGCCATGTTATCCTCCTCCCATTGGATAACATGGCTAAGAACTGGTCTGAGCAGGCGTTAGTTTTTGGCGATAGCGGAAATATTTCCATCGCTACGCCTTCCTTGCTAATAGGCGATAGCGACGTTAGCGACTGCTTTCAGTCCCTATCAGGTTGGGTACGCCCACTTTGCATGTCATTAGCGATAAACATCGTTGACATGCAAAGTGGGCCCCAAACCGTTCGCTATCGCCTAAAAGCTGTCGCTAACATCAGTTAGCGACAGCTTGCTAATAGGGCGATGATATTATCACCACTTAGCGGCTGAAAACCGCCGCTAAAGCAGCGATAATATCATTTCGCCAGGCTTGGTAATATACCCCTAAGTGTGATAGTGCTCCTCAGAAATATGATGACAATTTTCAAATAGTGTAAAGGATGAACATTATTTCTATTAGAAACAAATAACATATCATTACATTTTAAACATGTTTCCAGGTTGTCATACATATTGTAATATGTATTCTTACCTTTCAAATAATTTAGATACATCATTCAGTAAATGTATTTTAGAGTAGTATTATCCTAAACAGCATTTAAACTATTTTCAAATTTCAACAGTAGCTACTATGAAGAAGAAAAAGAAAAACTTTTATTTAATGATAATATAATAGAGAAATTATAATATAATATTTTTGAGTACACAACATTAATTTAAAATTTCATAACATTATCAGTTTCCCTTTTTTGCTGTTCTTAGATTCCACATAACTTCACCATACACAGTGATTTCAATGTAGCATCATCATCAAACAGTGGGAAAAAAGCAATCAAACTGATTGTGGGAAAAAATAAATCAGCTTAGAACATCATTATCAATATGTGAAGCTATGTGTTTTCCTATCTACACTTTGTTAATCACTTCTTCCATCTACATTAACTCTATTATTTATCACAAATACATTTCATGAAATGTTTAATCTCATTTACATCTGGTACAATGTAGACAACAAATATATAAACTATTTGCTTTTAAACACAACTTTCCAAATGTAATATCAATTGGGGCAATTAATAATCAAAACACTAAATATAAACACTAATTGTTTGCAGTGCTGTCTACAATCTCTTGACATCATCCCCAATAGGCCGAATTATGTACTGAAAACTTTGGCTGCAGGAATAACATATAAGAATTTAGTAATTGAAAAGGCAATCTGGGTAGGAATTCCAGGTGGGCATCATTGCACAGCGTCAACCCCTTGTTAAACTTTAAATAAACAGTATAGTGTCCAGATGTTGTAGGAGGACCATCATGGAAACTAATTGCTTCTGTTATATAAGTTCTTCCTGAAATAGATAGTTGACTTCCTTTAAAATCTGTTTTTTTTGTTTCCATTTGTTCTGCATTGTTGTAACATTAAAATAACATATTTTCCAATTCTTTCTATAAGTAATGTAGACAACATCTCTGATCTACAATGTGAACATGTCATATCCTGATTTGATGTTTTAATTAATTTGTTAAAAGGTACTGATTTGCAGTCTGGTATTGTTAAGCATACTAATCGTTCTTTTTGTATTTGAGTGGTAGAAGTAAATGAACACTGTTCACAGTTATGGTCCCATCTGTAAATGAATCCAACTAAGTTATCAATGTATATTTCTTCATGTTCTAATACTCCAAGCATCAGCATTAGAAATTCTTGTGCATCTTGTTGTATGTTTAGAGTAAATGTCAGTGAACCAGTACATATATCTAAAGGACATTGAATGCCACAAGAAGTATGCATTTTAGTTCTGTCACTTACCAACTGTTAAAATGCACGCTGTAGTGCCAAACAGAATTTTTTTCATGATTTTCCATGATTTCATGATGAATATGTGGTAGACGAAACAAACATTCAGAATCACATCAGCATAACAGTTTATACCTGAAGTATTTTCCAACTTGTATCCTACAATGTTATCAACACACCTTCAACATTCTCTTCAATTGTTTTCTTTTTTTGAACCTCAGTTGAATGTTTGACATATTTCCATTTTGGACGCACTATACTTTTCTCACTTATGGAATATTCACCTCAATGAGGAGCATAACGTCTTTTTAAACAATTATACTCTCTTACACAATTTGCATCAGCACTAACCTTTTTCTCATCAAAATCTATCAAATACAAAGCAGGCAATGTTCTTACTTGAGACAATGCAACATATGCCATTCCCTCTTTGAACACTTTACTTCCAATATTTACAAAAGCTCTGTCTATACTTAAACCTTGATATTTCTGAATAGATACTGCATATGCTAGAGACAGAGGAAACTGTTGTCTACAAACATACAAGTCTTTTACAAGCAAAAAACTTACAACACAATGCCCAATCTGTATTACCACATTAATCTGATCAAACTTTATGATCAAAAATTCTATCCCAACTCTATGTTGAAAATTCACAAAATCAGCAACTTTTCCCATTGCTCCATTTACTAATCCTTCTTCTACATTCAAATTACGCCACAAAGTTACTTGGCAGTCTTTACATACATGTAAAGTCTTCTTTAAATCCTTTAGTTTAAGATACAGACCTTTCCAGAGAATCCAATTTAGCATGTAGTTTCTCAGTAAGAAGAATTGTTACTCCCTGGTGCTCGATTTTGTCAATAGCCTTAATTTCTACATTGTTGTTTTTCCAGTTTGAGAACTTGTTGATTAAATGTAGAACACTCTTGCAGTGTATGCATTAGACAAACTATAGCCTTGTTTTGTACAGGCATATGGTACATTACTTCAGCTGCTGTTTTTGTTGTAAACAAGTTCCTTAGTAGCTGACTTGCTAAAACGTGTTTACCATGTTCTGACAAGACACCAATTCTAATTTCTTTAAGAATATTTCCATAATCTTCATCACCTGCTTGAATCATATTCTTAACAAGTTCTTTATATTCAAGGTTTAACCACATATTTTTGCCCAATACTTCCCAAAAATGTTCTTGTGTCATCTTGGAGAAGGGTTTCAAAAACAGGCTGTCCTTTAACAGGACTAAGTTGCAGTAGGTCTCCAAATACAATTAAATGTTTTCCTCTAAACGAGCCATCGTAATCTGGTTTTAAAATCTGTTGCATTCTCAAGTATACAAAGGCAAGCATTAAGTTTGAGACCATGCTCACCTCATCAATGATTGAAAGTTTCATATTCTTCAATACTCTTGAGATTTCATAACAAGCTTCTCACTATAGCTGCTGATATTCCAATATAGTATTATGTTCAACAGGTAGCATAAGTAATCAATGTAAAGTAATACCTTTAATGTTGTGTGCTGCTAATCCAGTTGGTGATGGTACAACACAAGATACATGTAATTCTGTAGTTTTGTGTAGATAACTGGTCAAAACTTTAATTTAGAAACTTTTTCCTCCTCCAGCTTGACCACTGATATACAATAGAATAGGTTTAAATGATGAACATTGGCATTCTTTTTTGTGTGCAGCAAACCATGTTATACCTGTTGTTTTACTTGAACATATATTTCTTTTTGTTCAATATTTAGTTGTTCTTCTAACTTTTCCAACTGAATAATATCCTGTTGTTCTTGTTGCATTGCACTTTCTACCTCACTCATGGCTACTGCTGCTTCATTTTCAAAAATAGTTTTTTCCAGTGGATCTTGACTCAGTGGACCAGAACTTTGACTGATTTGTGAACTTTCTCCAGCTAATTCAGTGGAAACAGTGCTTTCTTGTTCAACCTCATAATTTAATAATTGTAGATAAGTTGGGAACATTGTGCACTGAATGCTGCCTTTAGTTGCATTAAATAAATCTTCATAGCAGTCAAAATCTCCAAGTATTTCTGTTTCACTACTCTAAGGCTTAAACAGTTGCCGAAGTGCTAAATTGAAAAATTCTCTCTTATCCGGACTTTCGCAACTGGGTTGTCTGTGGTGAATAAGATTTCCTTTGGCATGTTTCACTAAACATCCATCACATCCAATTACAGAATATTTTTCTTCTTTTATATTTTCTCTAACATTCTTTTTAAACGTATAGCACTGAAGTGTTAGGACTCCACTGACCTGAAAACCTGGTTGTTCCTCTGGGGAGATGACTGGCCCCCACATCACTTAAACCCTTCTCAGACAGAAATGACAGAACATACACTGTGTCTGAGAAGAATTATAGAGGAAGGAGAATTCGGAAGAGATAAAAAGAGAAAAATGAATAATTGACTAGCTGATGCACGTCTGATAGTTTTGAATATTCTTGACGCAGTGTCTTTCAAAGGCAAGAGGATGAGATGTTGACAGATGGTCTACAACTTATAAAAACTTGGTATCAGTAATGGTTACCACCTGACTTAAACATACACAAGAACATATAATTATTTATCATGTAGACATTAGTATCTTTCAAAATTCTGATACAATTCAAACGATCATGTGAATAGATTCTGTCAGCACTGGAATTCTGTGATTGTATTTTCAGACTGTTTTCACCAGGTTGAAGCTTTATATGACAAATGTTAAAAGAAAAGAAACAGAGTCTCTTTACACTATAATTAAATACCACTTTTCCATGAACAATATTTGAGTTTCTTTTGATTTATAAGCAACAACAATATTGTTGCTTATTTGTGGTCCTTTATGTAGAATACATGCTCACTAAGAAAGTGGGTAGTACAGGAATTGGTTTTAAATGCCTTGCAGGTGCTTGATGTACTGATGTTTGTTGTGCACATGTTGGACATTGAGACACATACTCTTTAACATCTTTACTCATTAAAGGCCATCAAAAATGTTTTCTACACTTTGTCTTTTGCACTCCAGGATGACCTGGTAAAGAAGAATCATGATTCCATTGTAACACTTGTTCTAGTAACTTCTAAGTTGGCACAAATAAGCATGTCTCATTGTACAATAAGACTTCTTTAATAGTATGTTTGGGATTAGACAACAATTTTGCATGGTTTGCTTCTGGCTCTCTAGTCATATGAGTGGTAAAAACTCTTGTTTTATAGTTTGTGCAACCACCTAGTCTGATGGAATTATCTGTGGAGAAGGAATGTCCTGTTTTGACTCTGCTGTGTGCCCAAAACAGCCGCAGGGGTATTACACAGGCCAAAGGGCATGACTGTGTATTCAAAAAGACCGATTTTCATTCTAAAGGCAGTCTTCCACTTGTCTCCCTCTTTGACTCGTATAAGATGATATACCCCGCGTAGATCTAACTTGGTGTAAATGGTTGAATGTCGTAATTGATCCAGAAGTACTGGGATTAATGGCAATGGGTATTTATGTTTTATAGTGGCCTTGTTACTTCGATGCATGGCCTCAAGACTCCATTCCAGTTTGGGACACAAAAAAAAGGTGAGCAAACTGGTGAAGTTGAATGGCGGATAAAGCTCACTTCTAAAAGCTCATCTAAAAATTGTTGCAGATATTGTGTTTCTGACTCTTTAAGTACATACACGCGACTACAGGGTAAGGTAGCACCAGGAAATACATCTGCCCGGCAGTCTGTGTGGGGGTAATGTGTTTGCCTTTACTGGATCAAACAGGTCAGAGTAGTCTTTGTATTATATTGGTATGGTAGATAAGTAGTGTGTGGTACTGCACAATGTAATGGTGTAATTGGTTCAAAATGTGATAGATAACAATGAGTATGACAATATAGTGAGTCCGGAATGACTGTTCTTGAATCCCAATCTACTTTTGGACTATGAGTGGACAACCATGGAACTCCAAGAATCACCCAAAACGTTGGTGTATCGATAAGATCAAAACGTACTACTTCTGTATGCCCATTCTGACAAATTGGGGTCCTTTATGTAGAATACATGCTCACTAAGAAAGTGGGTAGTACAGGAATTGGTTTTAAATGCCTTGCAGGTGCTTGATGTACTGATGTTTGTTGTGCACATGTTGGACATTGAGACACATACTCTTTAACATCTTTACTCATTAAAGGCCATCAAAAATGTTTTCTACACTTTGACAAAGTCTTTTGCACTCCAGGATGACCTGGTAAAGAAGAATCATGATTCCATTGTAACACTTGTTCTAGTAACTTCTAAGTTGGCACAAATAAGCATGTCTCATTGTACAATAAGACTTTTTTAATAGTATGTTTGGGATTAGACAACAATTTTGCATGGTTTGCTTCTGGCTCTCTAGTCATATGAGTGGTAAAAACTCTTGTTTTATAGTTTGTGCAACCACCTAGTCTGATGGAATTATCTGTGGAGAAGGAATGTCCTGTTTTGACTCTGCTGTGTGCCCAAAACAGCCGCAGGGGTATTACACAGGCCAAAGGGCATGACTGTGTATTCAAAAAGACCGATTTTCATTCTAAAGGCAGTCTTCCACTTGTCTCCCTCTTTGACTCGTATAAGATGATATACCCCGCGTAGATCTAACTTGGTGTAAATGGTTGAATGTCGTAATTGATCCAGAAGTACTGGGATTAATGGCAATGGGTATTTATGTTTTATAGTGGCCTTGTTACTTCTGCGATAATCGATGCATGGCCTCAAGACTCCATTCCAGTTTGGGACACAAAAAAGAGGTGAGCAAACTGGTGAAGTTGAATGGCGGATAAAGCTCACTTCTAAAAGCTCATCCAAAAATTGTTGCAGATATTGTGTTTCTGACTCTTTAAGTACATACACGCGACTACAGGGTAAGGTAGCACCAGGAAATACATATACCCGGCAGTCTGTGTGGGGGTAATGTGTTTGCCTTTACTGGATCAAACAGGTCAGAGTAGTCTTTGTATTATATTGGTATGGTAGATAAGTAGTGTGTGGTACTGCACAATGTAATGGTGTAATTGGTTCAAAATGTGATAGATAACAATGAGTACGACAATATAGTGAGTCCAGAATGACTGTTCTTGAATCCCAATCTACTTTTGGACTATGAGTGGACAACCATGGAACTCCAAGAATCACCCAAAACGTTGGTGTATCGATAAGATCAAAACGTACTACTTCTGTATGCCCATTCTGACAAATCTGAGCGAGTGGATGTGTTTGATAGGTAATTAAACCAGAGGATAACTCCAACCTATCTACTGCATGGACAGGTTCTGGTTCTGTCTTTAAGACCTTGGAGACACCTAACGTTTTGGCTAATTGTATGTCAAAATTGTTGCCTATAGCACCAGAGTCCAAAAGTATTGTAAGCAAATGCCTTTGTTGCGTATTGAATATTAGAGTGACATGAATTGTGAAATGATGTGGAATTCTTGCTACTGTATTAACTAGATTTTGGGAGATCTGGGATTCTGTAACTCTCGACAAGGTGATCTCCTTCCCTGGCAAGAGACTTGGGGGCATATTAGCAAGAACCTCGTTAAAACTATCACTGTTTTAGCGGCAGGAAACTGACGCTAAAACGGCGATAATGGGCTTGCTAGTATGCGTTATAGAATTCGAATAGAAGCCCAGGTTATATGTCCTTCTCAACTAACCTGGGCTTAATAATAATAATAATAAGTAAGCTTTATTCGATCTTAAACATAAAATCATAAAAGCACAAAAAACACAACAAATACATCATCTTGCTACTACATAATACATTTTCATCTAAACATATACATAAACTAGAGAGAAAAAAAAAAAAAAAAAAAAAAAAAACATCGTTAAAAAAGTTTACAATAAAATATCAACACACAACAGCAGGGATCTATGTAAGACCCAGAATAGAGATGTTATATCACATAGATTTGCAATACTTTATGACTGATCTTAAAAAGCATGAGAGAGCAAATATCACATGGTCATTTTCTAATCTTAACATTTTCAAGAAAGCTGGCCTACAGTTTCTTAGACCCCACCGTTTGAGTAAGGGTATCAAATATACTTTTCTAGGGTTAGAGTACAGCGTGCAAAAGAACAATATATGGATGTTAGATTGCACCGCGATGTTATCGCAAGGGCAGATCAGCTTAGTATGCGACCAGTTATTGGCTTCAGGTAGGGTTACCATACGGTAGAAGATCCCCAGGCGCAAGCGGGACAAAAGCATTCGGTTAAATGGACTGGGATCAACCTTCAAATAAGTTTGCAAACCTTCGTTGGGGGTAATTTCCTGAAAGTTTAGAACAGTGAGTTTAAGTTTTTCACGATTCCATCTCATAATATCCAAGTGTGTAGTTATTATTTTTTTGAGAGTTGATCTAGAGACACCCTCCATTGAACTTGGATTTTCAAAGTATTCCTGTAGTCCTAACTCTGTTAGAAATGATCTTACGTAGGATAGCCATCTAAAATTAGCAACCCCGTCTAGGGCTAAGCAATCTTCTAAGAGGTCCCTATTGAAACCAGCTTCCTGTGTTGTCCACACCTTGTGCCATAAAAGAATTGGAGACATCTTAATGATGTCACTCAGGTGTCTCACTCCTGTCTCAATATGCGTCAAAAACGTAGAAGTACTTTTAGGCACTCCCAACAAATGGCAGATGTATTGATTTTCACTGCTCTGCAGGGTGGAGTCCTTCTCAATGCCCCATAGGCCAGCGCCATAGGTGGCTGTGGAGACGCATTTGGCCCGGTAAATCTGGATCAGCTCCCTGATTGGTTTACCACCTAGCCTGTCAGAAAAGGCGCGCAAGGCACCTATGGAACGGGTGAAAGCCAGCTTTCTGGCTGCAATCGCCGGCTTCCAGCCACACCTCCTGTCAAACACGACCCCTAGGTAGCAAAACCTATCAATGGTAGCTAGTTTTTGTTTATCCAGGAATATGGTACAAGGGGCCCTATTAAATTTACTAGTGCATGGCATGGTGTATGTTTTAGTTATATTTACTTTAAGGTTTCTCTCCTGCATGTAACCTGCAAACCTGGTAACCGCCCTCTGTAGGCCCACTTGCGTTTGGGACATTATTGCCGCGTCATCGGCATAAAGGAGAATGGGTGTTGGTGAGCCTTTCACGGTGGGGTAGTCATTTGGAAAGAGGGAAAGAAATTGCCCCACAGAGTTTATGTAATACGTAAAAAGCAACGGCGCCAGGATGCATCCTTGTCTTACCCCTCTTGACAATGCAAATTTGTCCGTACACTCCCCCTTTTTGCCATATCTAACTCTTGCCCCCGAGTTGCGGTACAGCTCCTTGATGAAGATGATTATTCGGTCATCAATACCCAGGTCGACCAGCGTAGACCACAATAAAGTGTGGTCGACGCAGTCGAAAGCGGAGCTCAGGTCCACAAAAGTTATAAAGAGTGCTCCACCTCTGGCCTGTGTATACTTGGAGGTGAGGAGAGAAAGGTTTAGGCACTGCTCAAGTGTCCCCACACCTTTCCTAAACCCATACTGCAAGTGTGACACAACATTAATGTCTTCCTCCCATGCTTGGAGTCTTTTTAATAAGATCCTTCCTGCTATTTTCATTAGGCCGTCCAGCAGGGATATTGGCCTATAGCAGGTCGGATCATCTCGCCTGCCCTTTTTAAAAATAGGTACCACTATGGCATCCGACCAGGATTCAATGAACCCATTACGGTTTCCCGAATTCAGAACGTTAGTGAGCAAAGGGGCCCAGAAATCTGGTTCGGCCTTGTAAACATCTACTGGAGTACCATCGGGACCAGCTGCTTTGCCTGGTGCGCTTTCCCTAATGGCTTCTTGGACTTCTCCTAATGTAAAGGTTAAGTCTATCGGAAATGGGTGAGGCGTGGAATTTGGGCCTCTACTGCTGGTTATACTTTTATCCACTATTGATCTATGCCCCGGGGATAAGGGAATATCTACTATGCTAGATTGGTTGTATAGCTGCCTAAAGTGGGTAAACCATCTTTCGGCAGTTATAGCAAGGTCTATTTTATTTCCGTCATCCCTTGGTTGGTAAAGGGTTTTGACCAGCCTCCAAAACTGAGTGCTGTTTTTCTGTGTTGAAGCAACTCTCAGTGTTTCCCAGGCCTGATTTTTTAATGCCAGTCTTCTTTCATTCATTGCAGATTTATATAGTTTCCTGGCCTCCCGAATTTTGCAGGGTGATCTTGGTTTCAGGGCTAGTGCCTCTTTTAAAGCTTTTAAGGCTTTTGTGCACTTTCCGTTGAACCATCCTTCGGACTTAGTGGGATTATTTTTGGGAGGACGGGTCAACATTTTTTTAATATAGTTAGCGATATTGGCAAAAGCTGCCATAACAGTGGTTGGCGCCCCAGGTTGCTCCAGACATACGTTCACGTCCGCTGCACAATTAGTGATTAGCTTCTGTAAGAACGTACTAGGAATAATTTTTTCCCATTTTAGGACATAGCCATTAGTTTTAGATAAATCGACCCTATATGGGTACGAGTAGGTAGTTCCCTTATTTTCAGTGCGTCCTTTTATATTTAAGCTGATTATCAGGGGATAGTGGTCGCTGGATACATCTTTTCCGACTTCCCACGAGGTTACAAAACCTTGGTTAGCACGTGCTATTAGTATGAAATCGATGGTTGATTTACAGCCCCTTCCAAAAAAGGTTGGCTCAAAGGATGCAGGCAGGACACAGTTCTGATTGGCAAAGGAAAAATCAAAATTGAAGACGATATCATTTAACAATGTCCCCAACTTTGTATGGACAAAATGTGTCGGTTCCTCCCCCCCATAGTCGTCCAGGCCGCATAGACCCGAGTCGGTGTGTGGACAGATGGTACAATTAAAATCACCGACCCAGATTATTCTTGCCCCCTTGGATAGGTCAACAGCTGTAGCAATTTGCCGGCACATATTAGTCATAGTGACCTCCAATTCGCTATTAGGGATATTGTTGTAAAAATTCACCAATACAATGTTCCCTCTGTAGCCCCAGGTAAGAGATAAAATTTGGAAAAACGTGCTGGAAAGCACTTTATTAACCTTTACCTCTGCGGATGTTGAGACATGTATACATAGCCCACCCTTATTGTGACCCAATGTTGAGAGCTTGGCCGGAGAATGAAAAGTCTGATACCCTAGCAAGTGTAGCTCTTCGTTACACCATGTCTCCTGAAAGCACAGGATATCATGCTTGTGTATCACATCCAGCCAAACTGAGTTAGTGGTTTTACTTGCTAACCCTGCCACATTCCATGATAAAAGGGTGTTCAAATAAGGTACTCTGCTATCAACCAAAAGTGAGCTGCCTTCACTAAATGGGGAAGTTTGCGATCGCAGGGATGATGTATTTGTGGTGAGAGAAGGGGCCCTAGAAGTGACACTGGAATAATTCAGGGTATTTATTTGAAGGTGGGAAGGAGCAACACTAAACATCGGGCTATCTCCAGATGAGTTTTCCCTCGGCCACGTATAAACTCTAGTCGCCTTCAATGGGCTTACCAGAGGATATTGGATAGTCGAAAACAGATGTTTCTGGGGCTCCTCCGGTCGCTTTACTCTTGTAACTTGCTCGTAAAGTCATTCATTTTCATCCAGTTGTGAAAAAGGGTGAAAAAGATTGGCCAGAGGTATGCTCCAGGTATCCTTGGGGTTATACGATTGAGAATTATCCCAATTACCGCCAAAAATAGGGTTTTGATATTTTGGCGGTTGCTGGATTGGCTGGCAGAGTGGGAAATGAGAAGCGTAAGTAGGGTCATACGGGTTCTGCCCCCTTGTCATCATTGGGAAATCTATTCTATGGGGAACAAATGGTCTATGGCTCTTGGGTTGAAGTGGGGTGAGCCTAGTCTGAAAGGAAGATGGAATTTGTGCCATATTCGGCACTTGGGGTAACGGCCGTGGTTTTAGGGCTCCATACGTGTTTTTTTGGTACCAACTATTCCTAAGGTTGGGAATTATGTGCCTTGGTGGTAATGTATTAGGAGGAGGTGGCTTCAGCATAGATTCAGGATAGAAATAACCTAAGTTGTGCGTTGAAATCCCCCCTGTACCCGTCCCGGGGAACCAATCACTAATAAAAGTGACTAGTCTGTGGTCTTTGAAGTTGACAATGATCACGTCGCCATCTTCGTCCTTAGGTCTAGTACCTACCCAATTACATCGCCTGACCGAGACGATGTCACCATTTAGATGCGAGGGAAGTGGTCTATGTTTCCGCAGCCAGTAGATGACCTTATTTTTTAAATTGTCTTGAGGTTCATACTTGCCGGGTGACAGTGGGGGAACCCCTGTAAGTACAATGACAAAGTTTAGGCTCTCTGGGGGTAGATCGGCGGTGTCCCTTGGGCTTCTTCTGGCAGGGTTAGATGCAGTAGGAAAAGACTTTGTTTTATTAGAATGAATATTATGGGTCCCTATATTTTTGCTTGTGGTGTTAGTAGCTGTGGCGAGAGTATTTTTAAGTTTATCACTGGATTTATTAACCTGCACTGGTTTATTGGCCCCCGCTAATAACGGAGAATTTGATTTAGGGGTGTTACTCCCAGTATTCGGTTGTTTAAGAGCTTTTATACGCTGACTAATATTGGTAGAGACATATGGTATACCGGGCGAAATACCCTTCTGCTCTTGCCGGATTTGGTCAACACACTCACCTAATCTAATAATCCGTTCTGTAAGAGGAAGAATTAGAGCCTTTATAAGGCAGTCAATGTTGTTCAATAGCCCTGCATAACTAGGCACAGATATCGAGTTAGGGATCGTATTTTCCGATATCTCCGTTGTTCCATCCACTAGGGGGATAGTAGGCAGAGAATGTGTCTGATTTATCGGAAATATTAGGAGGGACGATTCTCCTTTTTAATACATACTTTCTTCTTTTCTTCCTCGGCGGAGAGCCACCCGCACCCTTAAGATGTTTACTGGGGACCTTAATAGGTGATTTTAAGGACTTTCCATCGGGTCTATTGGGAAGATGTTGATCTGGCTCAGTTGGGGTAAATACAGGAGAAGGTATGCTTTTGTCATAAAGAGGAGCCAGTTCGTTTTGATTAGTAATGCTGGAGAAGTTAATACAGCGTCAGTTGAATACGTTCATAGAAGAAAATGCTGTCCTACATGAGACGCAATCGGGCTTTAGACCGGGCTTTAGCACGGAGACGGCTCTGATTGAAGTAGCGGAATCAGTGAGGTGGTCAATGGATGCCGGGGAATCAGCTATGCTGGTTCTCCTGGATCTATCGGCCGCCTTTGATTCGGTAGATCATGTTAGGCTCATCCAGCGGCTGGCTGAGATAGGGATAAAAGATCAAGCATTGAGCTGGATTCAGTCGTACCTATCACTAAGAACACAGAAGGTGGCATTAGATCAGATTGTCTCAAAACCCTCCAAGTTGAAATGTGGTGTTCCCCAGGGGTCGGCACTAAGCCCGCTACTATTTAATGTTTATTTGGCTCCTCTGTTCACACTTATTTCAAACTGGGGGGTCAAAGCAATCTCATATGCTGATGACACCCAGCTGGTGTTTCCATACTCGGAGGTGTCGGAAGAGGCCTTTGCGACTTTTAAGGGATGCCTCCGAGATGTGGCCAGATGGATGAACGCCAATAAACTTAAATTGAATACTGAGAAGACCGAGGTTATCTTCTTTGGCAAGGGGTTGCCCCCCCCTGCAGAACTTTGGTGGCCGGTGGAAATGGGAACACCTCCGTCACCGAGCCAGAGCGCGAAAAATTTGGGAGTCCGATGGGATAGCAACCTCTCCTTCGCTTCCCATATTCAGCAGGTTGCTGGTTGCTGTCTCACCAAGTTGAGAAATCTACGCAAGATCTTGAGACTACTACCAGTAGAGTGCCGTAAAATGGTGGTCCATGCTACAATAACATCGAGGCTGGACTACGCAAACGGACTCTATCTCGGCCTCCCACGGTATCTAATCCAGCGCCTTCAGACGGTACAGAATGCGGCTGCGAGACTGCTGAGGTGCATTCCTTTCAAACACTCTGTCTCTCCGCATCTACGGGCAATGCACTGGCTCCCAGTGGCCAGCCGGGTCAAGTTCAAAACCCTGACGCTGGCCTTTAGGTCCCTGTTTGGCACTTGCCCTAACTACCTGAAAGTTAGACTCCCCAGGTATCACCAGTCTCGGTCCCTCCGCTCCAACGGGCAGGTGAAGATTGTGATCCCACGAGTGCGAAGGGCACGGCTGGGCGGAAGAACGTTCTCGGCCAATGTGGCGGGGCTATGGAACTCTCTTCCTTCCGCTCTCCAACAGGCCCCCTCAGAAGCCTGTTTTAAACGACTGCTGAAAACCTGGCTTTTCACTCCACAACGTTAAGTATGCCACATGACTTCTACGGCCGTTCTGTTCTTATAGCGCCGGGATACCTCCTTGTGAGGCAACTGTTCGCGCTCTATAAAACTCTTTATTATTATTACTTAAAACTGTAGGTTGTGTGAGTGGTGAGTAAGGGGGAATAGAGTCAGAAATAGTTATAGTGTCTATCTGATCGGGGGACTGAGTTAGAAAAATACGAGGGATGTCCTCTATAGGGGGAGAGGTATTGACAACATCAGTAGGTGTGGTTAAATCTATTAAAGGACCTGTGACTGTATCTTGGAACTGAAGGGGTCTTTGTTTTAACTTCTCGATAGAGAGACGTCGCTCGGTTCGTTTCTCTGCGAGAATAAGCTCCCTACCGGCCTCATTCTTTATTTTTGCAAAAAATGTGTCCAGGGGGCCAAGGAAGGAAGAAGTAGACCCTGACATGCCTAGAACAGAGTTTACCTCGGGACTAAGCATCTTGAAGGGAAAGGAACTAATTATAATAACCTTTATAAGAGCACAGTAGTAACTAATACTGCAATGGTAGGATCAAATCAAGGGCACACACTCAATGAATCTCAACAGGGTAAAACCAGGCTAAAAAATAGAAATAAAGTAAAAAATATAAAGGACACAGAGAGTAAGCCCAGCCCGGCCGCTGTCGGCCCCGGACGGCCACAGACGGTCCCGTCCTTGTCCCGGGCTTCTCCCGGCGCCCTCCCGCGCGCTCCCGCGCCGCGGGAGTGGTGGGCCCTTAATATGGCTATCCGGCTGGCTTCCGAGAGGGCGTGGCCGGCAGGGAGAGCAGCCCAGCTGGAGTAAGGGCTCGCGGGGACTCCTGGTCCTCGGAGTCCACCGCTGTGCTCGCAGCCCTGCCGGTTGATGGAAAGCAATGCCCCTTAGCAAAAGGAAGAGAGTGCTACACGCCGCGAAGCGGGACCCGCGCAGCGGGTCCGGCGAGGCGTGGCGGGTGCAGGAAGGTCTCTAGCTACCTCACGGAGGTGAGAGGTGCTTCAGTCAGGGTCGGCAACAAATCCGCCAGAGTCCAGGTGAAACAGCAATTTCAGCAGTTGGTAAGTGAGGGCGTGGCCGGCAGGGAGAGCAGCCCAGCTGGAGTAAGGGCTCGCGGGGACTCCTGGTCCTCGGAGTCCACCGCTGTGCTCGCAGCCCTGCCGGTTGATGGAAAGCAATGCCCCTTAGCAAAATGAAGAGAGTGCTACACGCCGCGAAGCGGGACCCGCGCAGCGGGTCCGGCGAGGCGTGGCGGGTGCAGGAAGGTCTCTAGCTACCTCACGGAGGTGAGAGGTGCTTCAGTCAGGGTCGGCAACAAATCCGCCGGAGTCCAGGTGAAACAGCAATTTCAGCAGTTGGTAAGTGAGGGCGTGGCCGGCAGGGAGAGCAGCCCAGCTGGAGTAAGGGCTCGCGGGGACTCCTGGTCCTCGGAGTCCACCGCTGTGCTCTCAGCCCTGCCGGTTGATGGAAAGCAATGCCCCTTAGCAAAATGAAGAGAGTGCTACACGCCGCGAAGCGGGACCGCGGGTGCAGGAAGGTCTCTAGCTACCTCACGGAGGTGAGAGGTGCTTCAGTCAGGGTCGGCAACAAATCCTATTGGAAGCCCATTATCGCAGTTTTTGCTGCAGTTTCCTGCCGCTAAAACGGCGATAATTTTAACAGAGTTCTTGCTAATATGCCCCCTAGTTTTACTGAGATGCAATATTGGTTGTGAAGAGAAAGCTTGCCTTTTTAGTTGTTTTTGGCTTTACAGAGCAATCATGAGCAAAATGTCCTGATTTGCCACAGTACCGACATGAATTGACTTTTCGTCTGCTTCTTTTTCTTCTATGGATAATGGTCTCTTTATGCCACCTACTTGAATTGGTTCTGGATCTGGGAGCTTTACTTCAGTTTACTTTCTTTCTGATTTTACTGTAAATATTTTGTCGAACCTGGACCTCTCTCCTTTACATTCGCCTCAACGGTGGTCAAGTTTCACAACTAGTTCTACAAAGTCTGAATACTCATCTGGTAAATCTACAATGTGAGAAAGTGTGTCTTTTAAATCATCGCTTAAACCTCAGTGGAATAATGACGTTCTTTTTTCCTAAGGCTACAGGGTCTCTGTCAAAAGGCATTTTCCCTTGGTCTATACGGTCTTAACTCATTACGTAGCTCTATATTTTCCTCCCTCAACTTCCGCAACTCTACATGTAAGTTTCATAACATCAGTCCCAAATCCTGACTCTTTTCGATGTCACTCTCTGTGGCTTCCGCCATGGCACATGTATCTCTGTCTTCTGTATCCTCATCCATGTCTCCCAAAAGGAACTTGAATTTTCGTGGCATGGCCTTCTGTTGGGAGGCCACTCACATGAGAACCAGGTTGTTCCTCTGGGGAGATGACTGGCCTCCACACCCAATAAACCCTTCTCTGACAGCAATGACAGAACATACAGTGTAAACACAAGGAGATGATGGACGGAGCGCTGAAACTTTTCAGACACTCACCCCCAGTCACAGATCTGGGTTAAATCCCCCGCCCAGTTCAGACACAACTATATGCAAATCAAGTTCAAACGTCTTTATTTTGATAAGTTTCATCATAAAAGACATGCTAAAACACTATCATCTTCTATTTACAAATGTTGTCAAAAATATTAATATTAGTGAATAAAAAAAATACACATATTAAAAACATGATTAGATAATAAAACCCAGTCACATCTCTATCCTATACATTGTAGCACCATTTCACTGTGATACTAGTTGAGCAAATGAGTAATATACATAAAACAGGATTAAATAAGCGTGTAAAGACGTCCCTAAAAGTACGTTGAATATAGAACATATCATCAAAACTTTATCAAGAAGAGGATTTAGGGTGCCTTGCTCTGATTACCCAGCTCCATCTCAAAAATGTAGCTACCACAATGGCCACTGGAGCAGAAGTTATTGTCCTCAACTGCCAAATAGCCTCTTTTTCCAGCTGAGTTTTCAGGTTTTTACAAATTGGTTTTAGCCATTTTCTCCGGGGGGCTAAATAGGCGGGACATACAAAGAAAACACGATCAACTGTCTCTGTTTGGTCGCAACACCATGGACAAGTGGCCATTGTCGAAGTACCCCATTTCTTTGTAAACGAACTCAGTGGTAACGTTCCAACCCTAAACTGGTGGTACAATTTTCTATCAGCACTCTTGGTAATTACATCCCAATAGGTTTCAAACAAAGGGTCAAGCTTGTGAGTCAGGAACCTACCAGTCAGAGAAATTAAATCAGACTGAGCCACACATTGGTTCGTTTGAGCCGCCCAGTAAAGTTCTTTAAATATCTTTTTTAGCGGGAATACATTACCACCAGGGTTCAACCATTACTCACTTAAGCCCATTTTCTCTAGCAAGAATTTAACAGACTTAAACCAGGGGAGGTTACCAGAACCTATTATTGATCTAACATCTTGAATTTCATTTGCAAAAGATGCGAGTTCTGGAGTTGACCAAATCCTCCTCCGCAGGGCAATGGGCCTGAAACGTGCAGCTTCATCAATCGGTTGACATCCTAGATCCAATAATAGGGGTTTCATGGGAGTTGATTGGGGCAATCCAACCAGAGAACGCAAAAATTTGTTTTGCACTCTTAACAGGGAAGACAGATCCGAGTGGCCCCAAAGGTCCGCACCATACAATATTGCAGAGTTTATTTTAGCATTGTATATTTTAAGTGCAGGACCAATTCTTTTGGTTATTGAGGTTCTCTGTTCCTTAATGAGACACCCCGTCAAATGGGCAAACTTCAAAGAAAGTCCATCGATCTGTTCTTTCCACCTAACCCTATTCTCAAGGGTTCCCCCCAGGTAAGTCATTGTTTTCACCTGCTCCAATCGAATACCATTCATTGTAACATAGCCCACCTGGGACTTATTTTTTGATAGCATCATAAATTTGGTTTTACTCACATTGACCTGTAGGTCATTGATCTTACAGAATTCCTCAAATGTGTTCAATGCTATTTGCAGACCTGTTTGTGTTTTGGAGAGAATAAGAGTATCGTCTGCAAAAATAAGGAGTGGGAACTTAGTGCCACCCAGAGAAGGAGCATCTGTCGGTGTGTCAGCAAAAAACTGCACTACTCTGTTAATAAATAATAAAAACAGAGTCGGGGCTAAGACACACCCCTGGCGTACTCCACGTGTAACCGGAAATCTCTGGGTGACCTGCCCCTGCTTCCCCATCTAACTTGTGCATAGTTTGCCTCATGTAATCTCATAACCAGATCTAAGAGGTCACTAGGCATGCCCATGATTCTCAAGGCCTCCCATAACTTAACTCTGGGGACAAGGTAGAATGCAGACTTTAGGTCTACAAACGCTGCATAGATCGTTCTGCCACCCAGGGACACTACCTTCCAATAGATGAGAATAAATCTGAACACCTGGTCGAACGTACTGACACAGGATCTAAAACCTGCCTGCATAGGGGATAAGATGTTCTCAGTATCCATCCAGACCTGAATTTTAGCCAACACCATCCTAGATATTATTTTTTGGATTGCGTCTATCAGACTAATCGGCCGGTAGTTCCCAGGGACTAAGCAATCCCCCTTTTTAAATATGGGGAGAATTTCAGCTCCCAGCCACGAGTCCCGAATCGGGGCACCGTTTGCGATAGCATTTGCAAGTATTGTAATGTATGTCACCCACAACCAAGGAGCATGTTTAAATAAATCAACCGGAATACAATCCATTCCTGGGGCCTTTCCAACTTTCGTAAGATCCAGTGCAATCTCTGTATCTTTGCACTCAAATGCTACAGGGGGGCACCACGGTCCTGTCTGTGCGGGAATTGATTCCAATACACCGCTACACACATTTCCAGGACCTTTAAACTGAGATTCAAAATAAACTACCCAATCCTCTTCGGCAACATAGTTGGATGGGGTTTGCAAATCGTTACTTCTCCCCCACTTTACGATCTGCCAGAACTTAGTCTGGTTATTTGACAGACTCGCGTCATATAAGTCCGACCAGTACAAATCTTCCCAATCCCTTTTGGCCTCATTCTGGATCTTTTTATACTCATGCCTAGCCTTCCTAATGTCTACACTCACACGAGTCTTTAAGGCAAGGATCAAGGCACTCTGTGCCCCCCGACACTTTTTGTTATACCATCTATGTCCTGGTTTCACAACCAAGGGGGCCAGGGACTTTGTAGTTTTTTTAGAGAAGAGGACCTTCAAAGAGCTAAAAAGATGTACATGTAATGCACTTATTTGCCCCAAGTTATTAACCCGAGGGTCAGACAATGCCTGCATGGCATGCAAAGTTCTCAAAACTAAGTTAGAGATCTTATCTAAAACTGCGGGTTCTTCCACTATCATGTTCCATTTTACCCCCCTTCTATCATTTGTTAACAATACTTCGGCAGTTGTACACTCAGTGGGGCAACATTCAGTTGGTCTATTTTCAAACTTCAAACTAAGAACCAGGGGATTATGATCACTCTCCGAGCGAGGAAGAACAATCATATCCAACAAAGATGACCAATGCTCAATTTTTAGGAGGAAGTAATCAATTCTGCTCATTCTAACCCCGTTATCAAATGTGGCCCTACCCATTTTATCCAAAGTTGATCGGCCATTTACTGCTCTCAGCCCCCATTCAAAACAGAAACCTAGCCAATGGAGTGCAGCCTCTGTCACTTTTTTAATGGGTTTTAAGTTTAGGGGTAACATTCCAGAGCATATCCTCTTCGGCAGTAAAGTCCTCGCCACTATCTCCTTGGGGCTCGATGGTACAATTGAGATCCCCAGCTACAATTACAAACTTGTCCCTCCCTATCGGACCAAGTAGGGAATCAAGCTCCTTTATAATTGACACCGGACTCCGACTACCGGGTAAGCCACGAGCATAAACGTTAACAATATTGATTTCTCGGTGATCAAGACTAATGAGTTTTATTCCAAGAATATCTGGGTTAGACCCAGTCACCTCTATGGACCTATATTTAAGTGACAGTCCTACCCAGATAGTCAGACTACCTGATGCTCTACCCTTACCAACCCTGATGGCGGGTGTGTGAAAATTAAGATAACCCAAGCGATATATTGGTTCTATAGCCCAGGTCTCCTGAAACAGTACAATATCATGTGTGTCCACAAAATCAAGCCAATCCCCATTCAATACCCTACTCTTTAGCCCTGCGATGTTCCATGATACTATTTTAAGGGGGACTTCCTGGCTAGCCAACTGGATTGTGGCTATATTACAAGCTAGTGTACTTTCAGCCCCCCGAGGGGATTCATCACCCAGCAACTCCACAACACTGTTAGCACCCCTAGGGAATTCGTCGCCCAGTAACTCTCCAGCACTATTAGCCATGGCGTTAATCACCCCATGCATGCCCATCTCTTCATGTGTGCTGCCTGGTTGATTTGGCGTGACATTTCCATTATGCAAATCAGTCTGGACCCTGTGCCTCATGGGAACAGTGTAGCCCGAACTGGCAAGCCATGTCTTCCCTGGACCGGAAACAAGCATCCTGGGACCAGTTTCAGGCTAAAAGCCCTCATCAGACAGGCTAGCTTGAATCCAGTGGCAAAGTGAGCAAGGGACCTACATCAGGGAATATCCTGCCAACATAGGGCGAACAAAGCAAACTCATGAAGATGATGGACGGAGCACTGAAATTTTTCAGACACTCACCTCAGTCACAGAACATACACTGTGTCTGAGAAGAATTCCAGGGGAATGGGAATTGGGAATTGGGCATTGGGAAGAGAGAAAAATAGAAGACAGAATAATTGCCTGGCTGATGCACGTCTGATAGCTATGGTTATTGTTTACGCAGTGTCTTCTATAGGCAAAAGGATGAGATGTTGACAGATGTTCTACAACATAAAACTTGGTATCAGTAATGGTTACCACCTGACTTAGACATACACAAGAACATATATTTATTTATCATGTAAACATTAGTATCTTTCAATATTCTTACACAGTTCAAACAATCATGTGAATAGATTCTGTCTGCTCTAGAATTCTGTGCTAGTATTTTCAGACTTATTTCGCCGGGTTGAAGCTTCATATGACAAATGTTAAAATAAAAGAAAAGAAACAAACAGTCTCTTTAGACTATATTTAAATACCACTTTTCCATTAACAATCTTTGAGTTTCTTTTGATTTATAAGCAGCAACAATCATTTTGCTCACTTGTGCTCCTTTATTTAGAATATGTGCTTTTAAAATGTCCCAGAATGAATTTTAATAACCAGTATATGGCGCTATTGTCATCTGCAGTCTCTAATTATAAAAATATTCAGTAATCGTCTTTCATAGTTCGAGAATGATAACAGAGTAATTATAGTAAAAATAACTTTGAAGTTCAAGAATGGCACCCGCTAGGTGCAAGGGCAAAAGAAAAACCTTTAACTTGAAGTCTTTTTCTTTTCTTTTTCTAGGCTAAGAAGCAGAAAAAACCTGGTTTGCCGAGAGATGCTAGAGACCATTGGCAAGGAGTGAGCAGGAAGGAGCGTGACCAAAGGACGAGGACTGGAGGAGCCAGAACATGAACGAGGACTGGAGAAGCCATAACATATGCTGGTAGATACCACCAGAAGACACCCTGATGCTGGATTCCAGGTAAGTGGGGAATAGAACGAGACCAAGCAAGACTGTTGGTTAGCTCTCACTATTTATTGCAGATTCCACGTGTTGAACTAACACATGGTGGGTGTGCCTCTAAACAGTGCACCAGTTTCTGGCTAAAAGCCCTCATCAGCCAGGCTAGCTTGAATCCAGTGGCAAAGTGAACAAGGGACCTACATCTGGGCATACCCTGCCAACATAGGGCGAACAAAGCAAACTCATGAAGATGGAGGACGGAGCACTGAAATTTTTCAGACACTCACCTTAGTCACAGAACATACACTGTGTCTGAGAAGAATTCCAGGGGAAGTGGAATTGGGCATTGGGAAGAGAGAAAAAGAGAAGACAGAATAATTGCCTGTCTGATGCACGTCTGATAGCTATGGTTATTCTTTACGCAGTGTCTTCTATAGGCAAAAGGATGAGATGTTGACAGATGTTCTACAACACATAAAATCTTGGTATCAGTAATGGTTACCACCTGACTTAGACATACACAAGAACATATATTTATTTATCATGTAAACATTAGTATCTTTCAATATTCTGACACAGTTCAAACAATCATGTGAATAGATTCTGTCTGCACTGGAATTCTGTGCTTGTATATTCAGACTTATTTCGCCAGGTTGAAGCTTCATATGACAAATGTTAAAATAAAATAAAAGAAATAAACAGAGTCTCTTTACACTACATTTAAATACCACTTTTCCATTAACAATCTTTGAGTTTCTTTTGATTTATAAGCAGCAACATTCATGTTGCTCACTTGTGCTCCTTTATTTATAATACCTGCTTTTAAAATGTCCCAGAATGAATTTTAATAACCAGTATATGGCGTTATTGTCATCTGCTGTCTCTAATTATAAAAATATTCATTAATCGTCTTTCATAGTTCGAGAATGATAACAGAGTAATTATAGTAAAAATAACTTTGAAGTTCAAGAATGGCACCCACTAGGTGCAAGGGCAAAAGAAAAACCTTTAACTTGAAGTCTTTTTCTTTTCTTTTTCTAGGCTAAGAAGCAGAAAAAACTTGGGGGCATATTATCAAGTAAGGGCGTTACATTATCGCCGCTTTTATCGGCAGGAAACTGCCGATAAAGCGGCGATAATGGGTTGATCATATGCTCTATGAGTTCCAATCGAAGCCCATGTTAGATGTATTCACATCTAACATGGGCTTCGATTGGCATTCATTGAGCATATTATCAACCCATTATCGCCGCTTTATCGGCAGTTTCCAAGTAAGGGCGTTACATTATCGCCGCTTTTATCGGCAGGAAACTGCCGATAAAGCGGCGATAATGGGTTGATCATATTCTCTATGAGTTCCAATCGAAGCCCATGTTAGATGTATTCACATCTAACATGGGCTTCGATTGGCATTCATAGAGCATATTATCAACCCATTATCCCCGCTTTATCGGAAGTTTCCAAGTAAGGGCGTTACATTATCGCCGCTTTTATCGGCAGGAAACTGCCGATAAAGCGGCGATAATGGGTTGATAATATGCTCTATGAATTCCAATCGAAGCCAATGTTAGATGTATTCACATCTAACATGGGCTTCGATTGGCATTCATAGAGCATATTATCAACCCATTATCGCCGCTTTATCGTCAGTTTCCTGCTGATAAATGCGGCGATAATGTAACGCCTTTACTTGATAATATGCCCCTTGGTTTGCCGAGAGATGCTAGAGAGCATTGCCAAGGAGTGAGCAGGAAGGAGCGTGACCAAAGGACGAGGACTGGAGGAGCCTGAACATGAACGAGGACTGGAGAAGCCATAACAGCTGCTGGTAGATACAACCAGAAGACCCCCTGGCGCTGGATTCCAGGTAAGTGGGGAATAGAACGAGAACAAGCAAGACTGTTGGTTAGCTGTCACTATAGCAGATTCCATGTGTGGAACTAACACATGGATGCGTGTGCCTCTAAACAGTGCACAACCACCAGTGTTGACCGTTGGGAGTTAACACATGGAAGAAAGCTTTTGCTAACTAAGAAAACGTGTTAGGCTTATTTACATGTAACATGTTTACTAAGCCCTTTAATACTTTGGTTAAAACTGACACATGAAACATTATCAATTCTTTACCAGTCTTTCAATGATAGCAACCCTTGTTTAAACATAACACATGTAATTACAAGTGACAGCACTGTATGCATAACTGTTAATTGCACAAGTTTTTATGCCCATTCTGCTTAATCAATATATCTTATGCATAACAAAAGATCGCATGTAAAGAAATGATATACCCATATGAATGGTACTTGCACTATTCACCTTGGTCTTCTCAGCACTGAAGTAATTCATATATACATAGGTTCTGAAGATGTGGTCTCCTTCTGGGATAGTATGTATCCAATATATTTGTTTAAAAAATATCAGTACTTTCTGGTGCATACTGTGCTAAGTATTTGATTTCTTGTACAGATTCCAATACTTTATTTTGTGTGGAGGCAAGACCTAGACTTACCCAAATGATTCCTCTTGACTTTGAATATAAACTGGCTAAGCTCAAGCGATCTGAATCCAATCTCTCTATGAGAAAGCATTTTCAAGCTGAAGCTGTACAATTTCTTGCTAAGACTGTTGTCTGCTGAAATGTCTTCCCACATTTCATTCATCTCTGTCTTTTCTGATTTTGTAATATATGATGTAACATAGCGAGCAACAGCAATTGAATTATCTGCAGCATACTGAATATCCATGTTTGCATTCCACATTTTCAAAATAACTGGATTGCAGTCATTAATGAACTTTGAAGCTTCCCTTCTTTTCAGGTTATATGTCTGCTGAGATTTCCGAGTTATTGTATGGCTTACTGCTGACAAAAAACTATTTACACTCACTTTAAAAATTATAGGACATGGGAATCTAAAACGACATTTTGTATAAAATCTTCCTGTACATTTGTATTTTCATCTGCAGTATTTCCCACATCAATTACTTTGAAAGCTTAAAACTTGCTGTCTCAAGCTCTTTTCTCCTTGATCTCTTGGACTGGCACATGTAACATACTGTTCAATGAATGACAAAACTGTTTCATCACTATCTCTTCCAAATTTTGGTCAATTCTTTATCCATAATAGCATCTGTATTTGAGGAGCACCTCTGACTTGGTACTCTTTTGGCCAAAAGAAATCAGTTATCTCTCCAAGAGGTGGATGGTTTTTATTGCAGATAAGAGACATCATACTTTGAAACCTATGGATAAAATACCTGCACACATTTAAAGGATCCAAGAAACAGAGTTCTCCGGCTGTCTTCAATTCAATGTTTTTAACATTTGAATTTGCTTCTGGTAGAAATTAAAGTAAATCTTCCCATGCATATTCAGCACAGCTAAATGTTACAATGCATGTAGGTGTACCTAAGTGTCTTAACATGCATTTAAGTTCACCATGATGATGATACCAATATTCATTGGTAACACGTTGGCACGCCATCAAATTAATTAACTGACATTCTAAATTTTCATCTCTTTATTAAACTTTGTCCATGAACTCTTTTGCAGAAACATGTTGAAGATGAACACCTGTTTTTAATATGTGGCATATGAAAGTGCAGATAAATCACTTTTAAATAGTAGATCAAATATGTATATTGAGTGCACTGTCAAAATCTTGGATGTTAACAGTATAATCTTGTTGATCGGTATTCTGAAGCTGGTATCTATACAGCTCGCTCATCAAATCGTCCACCTTCTCCAGTGGGAAAAAGCTGTGTAAAACAGCAAGCTTCTAAACTTTTTCCCATGCGCTCATGGGAGATCCCTTTGCTTCTTTTATTCGAAATAATTCTATACTGCTTCCTATGATTTCTTTCAAATGCAAAGGATGTTCATAAATCTCTGTACTCCTAGACTTGTCCACATTTTCTGTTTGGCAACTTGATATTACTGGTTCATTTTCTGAGCATATTACTTCTTCATAAACAATTACATTCTCATAGAAATTATGAGTCTGTACCAGGTATAATGTAGGCTTTTGAAGTTTATTAACATCTACAAACTCTTGTTGGTACACCCTTTACTAGAATAACTACTGGCTCATTTTTCTCTCTGTCTACGCCAACAGTTTCAATGTTTTCTTATACTCTAAAGGTAAGTACACAACTCTTCCATTCAGACCTCTTTGTAAATCTGCTAGTGGCAGCTTACCTGTTTTAGACTCCATACAAACTATGGCCTGAAATGGGTGTACAGATTGATTAAGAATATACTCATATGCATTTAAATCAGTTCCTAACGAATAGGTTCCAACTCTAAGTTGTTATGTACTGCTCTAGCTGGAATTTTGTTTTCTTCTAATTTGTTGTTACAGTATTTACAAATTACTTGATCACTAGCCATCTCAAACTGACCTTCTACAAACCAAGAAACACCAAATTGTTGCCACTTATCATTGTTTTCCTTTTCACTTTTTAAGTATAGATCAACATTCCTAGTTTGACTTCTATAGTGAGTATGTCAACAACAAATAAAAATATAGGGGTATAGGGGCCGATTATGATGGCGGACGGACTTGAGTCCGTACGCCACCATAGAGTAGGAGGGACCGTCCGCAGGGGCAGCGGCGGTCCCTCCATACAGATTAGGATGTGACCGCCAGGGTGGCGGTCACATCCTCTATTTTTAACATTGCGGCGGGTGGAGCTTCAAGCTGCACCCGCCGCAATGTTAAAAATGCATGCACAGCATTTGCGTGCACAAAGCGGCAGGCACCGCCGCTTTGTTCACGCAAATGCAGGGGGGTACCATAGGTACCCCCCATGTGCACCCCCCATACCCCCTTCACCCAGGGGGCCCGCAACGGGCCCCCCAAGGCAATCTCCATATACTTTTCCACAGCGGAAAAGCCGCCGTGGAAAAGCATACTTTCTACGCGATCATAATATGCCTGGCGGTGTCTGATAGACACCGCCAGCCATGTTATTGCTTTTCCGCCGCGGTCGGAAGGCGACCGCAGCGGAAAAGCTGCGGACTGAAAAACGATCCCCCAGCCATCCTAATCTGGCGGGGGGTCTTTTTCAGTCTGCAGCGGATTTCCCGCATCCTCCGGGCCAGCGGTGGCTTCCGCCGGCCCGGAGGATGCGGGAAATCCGCAATCCTAATGAGCCCCATAATTTGGTCTTTCAGACAAAACTGGTTTAAACTTTGTAATTTCTTCAGCAAACTCATCAATATTAATCTCTTTCTCATGTTCTTTAACACCTACACATATCAATCTCTCCGTTTCTCTACATTGGTCTTCTGGACTGAAAAAAGGTACTTGTATATCATCAAAAACATTCAGTATATCTGATACAGAACCATGCAAAGGAGCAGTATTCATCTCACTTAAACATAATGCAGGAGTTTTTAGATAGTAAAGTTTCTTTACTAACTTCCACATTTCGGAGTGGTGTACACCTAACAGTCTTAAATGTTGAAAAGTACTTTGGCAGACTTTTCTTGAAAGACAAGCCAGAGAATGAACTTGCAACTTAATATATTTTCTTATTTTACATGGATCTAGTCCTTGTAACATCTTAATCTTTTATTTAAAACTTTTTTTGGCATATTCTCATAAAAAAACGTAATATGTCAATAGATTCCAATCGAATACTGCAAATGCTGCTACAAACCCAGCTATTACTTCTTCCACATTCCTAGGAACCATGTTTTCTTTTGGACTGGGAGAACCATCTTTTATCTCATAGAATTGACCACTATTATCATCTGCATGTACTAATGAGTTTTCTTGAAAATTACTTGCTTCATTAAAGAAAGGCTCAGTATGGGAAATGTGCTTCCATTTACTAGTAAAAGCTTACAAAAGATACTTCTATCAACCAGTCTTTTTCCTTTGATTTTCTTCTTCATAAACACCATTGTTTTATCCAATGTTCTCTTTCTCTTCAATATTAATATAAAT
Source organism: Lissotriton helveticus (assembly GCF_964261635.1). Taxonomy (NCBI): domain Eukaryota; kingdom Metazoa; phylum Chordata; class Amphibia; order Caudata; family Salamandridae; genus Lissotriton; species Lissotriton helveticus. Next base: position 343,730,570 of record NC_136067.1, on the reverse strand, counting down.
CATTTTCATTTCAATTCAAAAGCACTATTTACCACTCTTTCAATCTGTTGCTTTTTCTTATACGCTGGTGATCTTTTTAAAATATTTTTTACATTTTTGTAATAAATTATGAATTACTCTACTTCTAAACATTCTGGTACTTATATCCTTATGGTCTTTTTGCCTTCTTTTTTTAGGTGTTGTTGCCCCATAAACTAATGTTGTTTTACCACGACAATCCTTCTTTTCTTTCTGATTTGTTGTAAAACTTTTCTTTTTCTTTTCATCATTATTTACTTTTTGTTAATCTCTCTACAACTGTTTTAAGAAACTGTTTAGTGGTCTTACCAGAAGAGCTTTTATCCTGTGTAAAGTTTTGCTCTTTTTCTAATGTGCTCTTTTCACTTTTCCTTCATTAGTGCTGTTTTCTTTGTTCTCTTCATTTAATGTTTTTTTGCCATCTTCAATTTGTGTTCCAAATAAAATAGAAATTAACAGTTTCAATAGTTTGTTACATCAATTAAGAATTTTAAATTAATACATATCAATATTCATAATAACCAATACTTACATTGCATTCTCGTTCATAACAAATAAAAATGTACAATACCCAAGTATACACTTTTGCAAAGGTCTAAATGCTTGAAAGTCATTTATATATTATTGTACACATTCATTTTCTAAATTTGAATAGAAGACAAATTATGCATTACTTTTTCTTATTATATAGGGCAGTTTGATTTTTAACTTTAATTTATAGTGGTTCGACGTTTGCTGCCTAGGTCAATGATCTTACTTTAACTTTTACCTACTAAATGCTGTAGTACGACTTCTGTGACACCTACATAGGTAACAGATCCCTACTTCTACAACTGAATGGTTTAGTATGATTGATAACATTGGTGCACCTGTATAACAAACCACATCGTTTTTAAGTTACGGTTATCAGCTGCACAACACATATTACAGTAGATATATGTCATTCAAAAGAGCACACACACCTTTAAACTTGACAGACTGCACTCCCCATACAGCCTACTTTGTCTGCACCTTTTCAAAAATGTATACAACGTAGCCTAATCACTCTGCCAACATGTCTGAAACCTCACTTTTCTCTTGCAGCTTAATTTTTCACTGATTGCTCAGAATTTTCAAGTGACATCATACATAAAAAGGAACGCATAAATAGTTGAATCCCTGTGTTTCAGACTGCATGCTCTTCAAATGTGTGTACATGAAAGAGTATTATTCCTTTCTTCTCATAATACAGAGCATGTGGGTATTGAATAGTCTAATTCAGAGGCTCTGTAACACCTACATACTTGATACATATCTGCCAGTGACACTGAATGACACTGAATGACAGAGCAGAACTGAAAAGATTTCTCCCCCTATAGGAGAAGCTACCAGCTTTTTAAACTAGCATCTTCAGATGTATAACACGTGAGAGTATATGTACAAGTAGACACATACCTCAGTCAAAAGAGCGCGCAGACCTTTAAACTTGACAGACTGCACTTCCCATTTCAAGCAGACCTCGAAATTATACAACCTAAATCAACTGTACCTTTCCAGAGACTCATACGAAGCACCCTAATCATTAATCTCTCTTCACCTTTTCAAAAATGTATACAAAGTAGCCTAATCACTCTGCCAACATGGCTTAAACCTCACTTTTCTCTTGCAGCTTCACTATTCAACAAGTGCTTAAAATGTTGGGACTAGCCAAATTTAAAACAGCAATCCTTCCCATGTCACTGTTATAAGTGTCACCATGGGTTTGAAAGCACGAATAGGTATGTCTGGGCCTTTTTCCATGTGACATGATACATAAAAAGGAACATACAAATAGTTGAATTTCTGTGCTTCAGAACGCATGCTCTCTATTTGAGGGGCTCTATAAAACCTACATAGATAAGACATGTCTGCATGTACGACTGAATGACAGAGCAGTACTGAAAAGATTCTCCACCTATAGGAGAAGTTACTAGGTTTTTAGCATCTTCAGATGCATAACACATGTGAGAATACATGTACAGGTAGACACATACCTCAGTCATGAGAGCACCCAGACCTTCAAACTTCACATATTGCACTTCCCATTTCGTGCAGACACCTACATTTATACAGCCTATGTCAACTGTACCTTTCAGGTGACTAATATGAAGTAGCCTAATCATTAATCCCTCTACCAACATATCTTAAACTCACTTTTTTCTTGCACATTCACTATTCACCAAGTGCTCAGAATGTTGGGCCTAGCCAAATTTAAAACAGCAATCCTTCCGTGTCACTGTTGTACGTCTCATCATATTCCTGAAAGCTAAAATGCGTGTCTGTGCCTTTTACCAGTGACATGATACTTAAAAAGAAACATACAAATAGCTGAATACTTGTGTTTCAGACCGCATGTTTCTACATTTGTGTACAATAATGTGTATGTATTCCCTTCTGCTCATAAAACAGAGCACTTCGGTGTTGAATAGTCTATTTGAGGGGGCTCCATAACACCTACAAAGGTAAAAGATGTCTGTGTGTGAGCACTAATGACAGAGCAGAACTGAGAAAATGTGTCCACCTGAAGGAGAAGCTACCAGCTTTTTATGCTAGCATCTTCAGATGCATTACACATGTGAGAATACATGTACAAGTAGGCACTTACCTCAGCCACGAGAGCACGCGGACCTTTAAACTTGACAAACCCCACTTCTCATTTCCAGCAGATACCGCATTTATACAGCCTACATCAACTGTACCTTTCCACAGACCCATACGAAGTAGCCTAATCAGTAATCCTTCCGTAAAGATGTCTTAAACATCACTTTTCTCCAATTGCTCAAAATGTTGAGCCTACCAAATGTAAAACAGTAATCCTACCCATGTCACTGTTGCAAGTATCACCATGTTTCTGAAGGCATGGATGTGTGTGTCTGTGCCTTTTTCCAAACGACATGACACATAAAACAGGAGAATTGATGACATAATATCGACAGACAGAATATAGACATACAAAAATATCGAAGCAAAAATATCGACATCATAAATATCGAAGTTCTATCTACATAAAGGTAAGTACAAAAATAGCGAGAAAAAAAATATTGTGGTAGAAAAATATAGAAGTAAAAAATATTGTTTTTTAAATGTATTAATATTAATGTAAAAATAATTTAAAAATTCATATCATTTAACAAATTATAGATATAAATATTAAAACATATTAAAAAAATAATAACTAATACATATACATTTAAAATAAATAAAAACTCTACATATAAATTAATATATATACTTATTCTACATATTGCATCAGTAGTGAAAGCGTTGGATAGCGTAGGGGTAAAAATTACTATTCCCACTCCAGAGGGTGCAACAGTAGGGAAAGCGCTGGAGAGCGTATGGGTAAAAATTACTATTCCCACTCCAGAGGGTGTAACAGTAGGGAAAGCGTTGGATTGCATAGGGGTAAAAATTACTATTCCCACTCCAGAGGGTGCAACAGTAGGGTAAGTGCTGGATAGCGTAGGGGTAAAAATTATTATTCCCACTCCATAGGGAGTAACAGTAGGTAAAGCGTTGAATAGCGTAGGGGTAAAAATTACTATTCCCACTCCAGAGGGTGCAACAGTAGGGTAAGCACTGGATAGCGTAGGGGTAAAAATTACTATTCCCACTCCAGAGGGTGCAACTGTAGGGAAAGCGTTGGATAGCATAGGGGTAAAAATTACTATTCCCACTCCAAAGGGTGCAACAGTAGGGTAAGCACTGGATAGCGTAGGGGTAAAAATTACTATTCCCACTCCAGAGGGTGCAACTGTAGGGAAAGCGTTGGATAGCACAGGGGTAAAAAATACTATTCCCACTCCAAAGGGTGCAACAGTAGGGAACGCTTTGGATAGCGTAGGGGTAAAAATTATTATTACCACTCCAGAGGATGGAACAGTAGGGAAAGCATTGGATAGCGTACGGGTAAAAATTACTATTCCCACTCCAAAGGGTGCAACAGTAGGAAAAGCGTTGGATAGCGTAAGGGTAAAAATTACTATTCCCACTCCAGAGGGTGCAATAGTAGCAAAAGCGCAGAGTAGCGTAAGCGTTATATTAACATACTTATCAATTAGATATTTTTTTAACAAAAAAATATATCTTTTTTTAGTTACAAAAATATAATACTAAATACCAAATATTTATAATTAATATTTACTTAAATAACAAAAAATTACTTCCCACGCTTCTCCCCCTTTAACACACAACACACTACACATACAAAAAAACACAATTAATATAAATATCAATTAATCAATTAATAACAATTTATATTATTAAATTGATGTAGTTATAAATTAACTAATTGACAAATATTAATTACTAATTAATAAGTAATTATCAATTAACAATTAATTAACAAGATATTTTTTAAAAATAAACAACATTTATTAATACATTATTTATAATTAACATTATAAAATAAATAAAAAAACGAATTGGCAATTAATTAATTAACAATTAATTAATAATAACTACCAATAAATACATACAATCTCTTTAATTAATTTAATTTAATTATTTCACACCCTTTTCCCCTATAAACACACAACCCACTACACATAAATAAATCACATAAAAATGTAATTATTATTTAATCACTTTATAATAATTAATTACCAATTAATTAACCATTGCAAAAAATAAAAAAATATTACGACATTAACTCTATTTAATTTAATTAACTAATTAATAATAAATCATTACCAATTAATTATTAATTAACAATTAATTATCAATCAAAAATATTTAAAAACATAATAATTAATTAATTATAATTAAATTACTTCCCACCCTATTCCCCTATAAACCAACAGCCCGCTCTGATACTAAAACGCAAAACGTAAACAAAATTACTAATTTCTAAACATACATTAAAAACATGTTTAACAAACATATAAAATACATAATAAAATACATAACACTACACAAAATTTCGATATTAGTAATATACAAACCTTAAAATCGATATTATGTCCATCGATTTTATTGCACATCGATATTCTATACCATCGAAATTAAAACATTGATACTATTGTATGTCGATATTTTAATTTCGATATTTTGTCTCCCTACCAAAACAGGACATACAAATTGTTGAATACCTCTGTTCTAGACGGTATGCTCTCTAAATTTGTGTACAGGAAAGTTTATGTATTCCTTTCTGCTCATAACACAGGGCACATGAGAACTGAATAATCTATTTTAGAGGCTATATAACACCTACATACTTAAGGCATATATGCTCGTGTCAGCGAATGACAGAGCAGGACGGACAAGATTTGTGCACCTAAAGGAGAAGCTATAAGCTTTTTAAGCTAGCATCTTCAGATGCATAACACATGTGAGAATACATGTGCAACTAGACACATACCTCAGTCACGAGAGCACACAGACCTTTAAATTTGGCTGACTGCACTTGCCCTTTCAAGCAGACATCTAAATTAATACAACCTCTGTCAACTGTACCTTTCCATAGTCTCATGCTAAGTAGCCTAATCATGAATCCCTCTGGCAACATATCTTAAACCTCACTTTTCTCTTGCACCTTCACTATTCACCAAGTGCTCAGAATGTTGGGCCTAGCCAAATTTAAAACACCAATCCTTCCCATGTCACCATGATTCTGGAATGGATGCTTTTGTCTATGCCTTTTGCTAGTGACATGATACATAAAAACAAACATACAAATAGCTGAATACCTGTGTTTCAGATTCCATGTTCTCTAAATTTGTGTGCTAGAAGGTGTATGTATTCCTTTATGCTCATAAAACAGAGCACATGGGTGATGAATAGTCTATTTGAGGGGCTCTATAACACCTACATGGGTAAGGCTTCTCTGCCTTTGCGACCGAATGACAGAACAGAACTGAAAAGATGTCTCCACCTATAGGAGAAGCTACCAGCTTTTTAAGCTGGCGTCTTCAAATGCACAAAACATGTGAGACTACATGTACAAGTGGACACATACTACAGTCACAAGAGCACATAGACCTTTCAACTTGACAGACTACATTTCTCATTTAAAGCAGACACCTAAATGTATACAGCCTAAGTCAACTGTACCTTTCCACTGTCTCATACAAAGTAGCCTAATCAGTAATCCTTTTGAAAAGATGTCTGAAAACTCAATTTTGTCTTACAGCTTCACTATTCTCTGACTGCTCAGAATGTTGTACCTAGCCATGTTTAAAACAGCAATCCTTCCCATGCCACTGTTCTGACTCTCACCATATTCCTCAATACATGGATGCACGTGTCTGTGCCTTTTTCTAATTGACATGATACATAAAAAGGAAAATACAAATAGATTATTTGATACATAAAAAGGAACATACAAATAGTTGAATACTTGTGTTTCAGATTGCATGCTCTCTACATTTGTGTACAAGAAAGTGTATTTATTCCTTTCTGCTCATAAAACAGGGCACATGGGTGTTGAATAGTCTATTTGAGCGGCTTTATAACACCTAAATCGGTAAAACATGTCTGCCTGTGCAACGAATGACAGAACAAAACTGAAAAGATTTCTCCACCTATAGCAGAAGCTATAAACTTGTGAGAATAAGTAGACACATACCTCAGTCACAAGAGTTTGCAGACCTTTAAACTTGATAGAATGCACTTCCCATTTTAAGCAGACCTCGAAATTTATACAACCTACATCAACTGTTCCTTTCCACAGACTCTAATAAGTAGCATAATCTTTAATCCCTCTACTAACATGCCTTAAACCTCACTTTTCTCTTGTACCTTCACTACTCACCAAGTGCTCTGAATGATGGGCATAGTCAAATTTAATCAGTAAACAAGAAAAGAGTGTTGGGTGGTTCACACAGACCACAGTTAGGAGCAACTTAGAAAGGGGGTAGGGGGTTGTGACGGCCAAGTTCAGGACGTTTCAGGAAGGCCCTCACTCACCACCTAGTGATGACATGCTTCATCATCGGGCCCCCCCCAAAGAGACAGAGTGTCTCTTTGGTGTGCTGCGACGCCAGATTTACTGCGGAGCAGGATAGTGAGATTCGGGCGTGTTGTGTAAAGTAAATTAAACTAGTGAGTGGTGAGGATTTTAAAATAGTCAGTAGTGTATCAAAAACAACTTTATTTATTGATCACTAAGGACAAGTTATTAAAATTATGTGTTTGGAAAAGAGTCCACAATTAATTGAGTGGTGGTTTCCTTATAAATCAGTCGACATGTTTCAGCCATGAAACGGTGTAATGTTACCAGGCATTCTTCAGGACTTATAGGTGTATTAAACCCTGGCGGTATGGACACGCTACGGCCCACCCTTACCTAGGGACGTGAAAGTGAAAATAATAAAAAAGGACAAAAATTAGGAAGAAAGAATTACTTCCTAATAACTCCTGGTTTAGGAGGCTTCCAACTTTATGGTTTCTGCACCTGGAAATAAGAAAAGGACATAGACGCACATGTAGGACAGAACAAACGTTTAGTAATGGTACTAGTCGTAATAGTAGGTCTATGGTGCTCCAGTTCGTGGTAGAGAGGCAATTAGTGGCATAAAAACGGTATAGTTATCACCACCGTAGCCCCTGGGTTCTTACTTAATAGCAGGAAGGAAGTGCTGTGTACTATACGTGATATAAAGTAATCGTATTGGTTAAAAATAAAGGAAGAGATCTTCCTATTTGCGATCAAGGTTTTTTGTACGATCATTTCAGCAAATAAATAAAGTTAAAGTTAAAATGTCTCACTTTTATGGTGTCGATAATGTACACCATGGGTCACAGGAGGGGGGTGGGAACGTAATTGGCACACCCTGATCGTTCGTCAGAAATGGGAGGAAGAGACATACAGAGAGTTAGTTACTTAGCGTTGGTACCTAGCTTGTGTGATGGAAATTGTAGTAGAAATACAGCTCCTACTCACACCCTCAACGCTTGGCACCCTCAGTGTACCTGCATCACCCTCAACTGGACCCCGAAGATGTGGACGCGGGGCCTTGTATTCGGTATATACCTGTTTGACCGAGACCTATTCATTTCCGGGCAGGGTGTGGCCAGAGACGCATTGCCGTTGACGCCCCAGTCCGGACCAATCGGTGGGCATTCTGCTCATGACGAGGATTGAGTTCCCTGGTTGTTAGGGAGAAGGGGTGTGACAAGGCATGCTCGCTAGTGCGAAGGCTGGATATAGCGTCCTACCCTCTTGCCATGGAGATTGATTACAATACGGGGATAGTACATAGTGTGAATGTAAATTACAAGCGAACGAGGGGATATATCACTCTGCAGTACGAATGACATATTAGTTGAGGTACGGACAACAAGAAGGAGCCGCGTGCATTCCGGCACTATATTGGCGAGTTTGATCATACGCCAAAGGGCAGAGGAAGGATGATTACAGTGCCAGGTATCTCTCATAAGTACTGCAAAGCTGGGTGGAAATGGTACAATATGTTATGTACATTTACAGGGCAAGTAAAAGGGTGGGGCTTATATATTGAAGACTGTTAAGTGACACGTTATTCTAGCTGCAGGATGGAGATAAAACCTGAGCTCACACCATGTTTACTTGATTACGGAATTCCAGGGGATATCATCATTTAATCCAATGAGATGGGTCCCAAGTCTATAAACCCAACGTTGCTCTTTCTCGAAGAGGCGATTGCAGATGTTATTGCCACAATTCAGATGTTCAATTATCGTCCATTGCATGTCGTTGGTTGTATGGTTTGCTTCCAAAAAATGTCTGCTCATTTTTGTTGTCGTTTTTTTGCACCTGATATTGGAACGGTGCTCACAGATTCTTTGTTTTACCTTTCTGCTGGTCATGCTAACATAACGTAGGTCGCATGGGCACGTGATGAGATATATCACGTTTAGTGTGTTGCAGTTGGTGTGGTCTCTTTGAGTCCACGTTTTTCCTGGCTCAAGTTCAAGAGTTTTGGAGTGTGTGGTGAGATGGCAAACACTACAATTTGAGCAGGGGAAATGGCCAACCACTTTTGGTAGGCCCCATGCATCAGTGACAGATCTCACTGTGTCGGGGGTAGCAGGTTTTGGTCGTGTATGGACCAATGCATCTCTTAAGCTGCGCACTTTGTTAAAGGAAAAGAGAGCCTTCTCCCAATTTTTGTTAGTGCTTGATAAAATTCTCCAGTTTTTGTTGATCGATTTTTTCATATAATTAGACAGGGTACTGTATGTCGTTACGCATGTTAATGGTATGTCTTTTGGACCACAGACCTTATCCTCAAGGAGTGCTTCTCTTGGCTGATTTCGAGCTCTTTTATAGCCCTTGTCTACTATTGTTGCTGGGTAGCCTCTTGACTTCAGTTTCACTGAAAGGTCTGTCGATTGAGTCTTAAAATCCTGTAGGTCAGAGCAGTTACGTCTCAACCGCAAGAACTGGCCATACGGAAGATTTTCTTTCAGTGGGCGAGGGTGAAAAATTGTGAATTCTAGAAGATTATTCTTAGCAGTTGGTTTGTGGAACGTTTTTGTTGTGAGTCTTGTACCGGTGACACTGATTGTTACATCCAGAAAGGTGGCCTCTGTTTTGCTAGTTGCATAAGTGAATTTCAGATGCGGGTCCAGGGTATTGATCCAGTTGAGGAAAGCGAGTAGCTGTTCATCAGTACCGGTCCATATTATCAGGATGTCGTCAATGTAGCATCTCCAGATTTTGATTGACTCAGTGAAAGGGCTATTTGGTTGTAGGATGAATTTTGATTCAAAATCCGCCACATACAGACCCGCTACACTAGGGGCAAAAGTACTGCCCATTGAAGTTCCAGTACATTGCAGGAAGAGGTTGCCTTTGTAAGAGAAAAAATTATCTTTGAATGCCAGTGTAGCAAGGTCCAAAATCAAATTTTTGGACGCCTGGAATTTCCATGATATTGAATCGAGAGCCACCCCTAGGACCTTGATGGTATCGTCCTGAGGGATGCTGGTATTTCGGCTCTTGATATCAAGCGTCACGAGTGTTACTGTGTTATCTGTGAAATTGATATCTTGGAGCAACTGGAGAAGGCTTTTAGTGTCCTTGAGATAGGTCGGGGTACCTTTGACTATCGGTTTTAGATAGTGGTCACAAAACCGCAATAGTGGCTCTAGCAAGGAGCCAATGCCCGATACAATTGGCCGTCCTGGGGAGGCATACGGTTTTTATGCGTTTTGGGTAGTGTATAGAAATAGGGAGTTATGCTCTCTTTGGTGCTGAGATAGTCTGCCTCATTCTTGGAAATCTGTCCCTCGTTTTCTGCTGTTCTGACAAGATTCGTGATTTGTGCTCGGAGATCCTCAGTTGGATCGCTTCAGAGGGATGTAGTTTTTCCTCTCATCCAGGAGGGTCTGACAAGCCTTTTCGTAGTTGACTGTGTGTTGTATTACAAGTCCACCACCCTTGTCCGCCGGCTTAATGGTTATGCTCTGATCGTTTTGTAGAGTTTGTAATGCATGGAATTCTGCAGTACTGAAATTGCTGAAAGTTTTAGGGTCTTGGCAGGTTTCTAAGTCAAGGAACACTGCCTGTTCAAAAGCAGTGATGGCAGCTGGTACTGAATGTGGAGGCGGGTTAAAAGTTGAACTTGGTCGTAGACCAGTATCCCCCTTACGTTGGGTTTCGTTAGGGTCGTCTTTGCCCTCAAAGAAAGCTTTTAGTTTGAGCTTTCTGAAAAATGCTGCAAGCTCACAATGGAGCTTGAATTTATCCATGCGGGATGTGGGAACGAATCCCAGCCCTCTTTCTAAGACCCTGGTTTCGGTAGGGGATAGGGTCTTGTCTGAGAGGTTGGTTATTAGGCTTATAGTCCGCTCACTCCTGGTTGTTGCTCTTTGTTCCGGGTGTGGTTGCTCACTGAGTCATTGTCCTCCCATGTCACCTGGTTGGGTTGGTTGGACCCTCTCCTCTTCCCTCTTCCTCTCCTGCCCTGTTCTAAAAAAGGCTGGCGATATTGGGGGGTGTAGTTTGGTGGTGGCATGAAACCTGGGTTCCAGCCCATCATGGGATATGGTGGATGCTGGAAGGGGAACTGTGAGTCAATTCCCATCATGTGTGGTGGTACTGGCCACCTCTGTGGTTGATTGTAAAAGCCTGATCGCCCTCTGTTACTGCGGTTTCCTCTATTTCCTCGCTTTTTGACTTGTTTATAAGACCCGTTGCTTGATCCACTGCTATTGGATGAATCCGCATCCGAATGGTCAGTGTTGCTCGGGTTTCTTATAGGCGGTGTGAATGAAGCCGCTGAGTATGGGTAAACCTTGTCAAATTCAAACTTTTTTAGATCTTTCTGGAATTTAGTGACCTTTGCTTGCATTAAGTTGTCCTTGTACTCATTCAGTTCTTTATTAATTTCCTCCAGCTTTTTTTTTATATCCAGTAATTGTTGCCTTGAAGTGGGACTCAGTCTCCTGAATTTCCACTTGAAGGGTTTCTGAAAGTCTCAGCGCTGTTTTTATTATGAGAACGAGCCAGTCGCGGGTGCAGTGCCATGCGATCATGGCCCATTCTTTTCGGACTGTTGCGTCGTTCAAAAAGATTCTAGAGGCGTTTGTTACTAGTAACCCCCTGGGAGCCATATTTTTTAGGAGATACTGTTTTAGTATTGTTCCATGAAGAATGGTGCGTATTCTATCGCGTTTTACTTCTGTTAGTTTTTCCCATTCAGAAGTGTGGGCTATGACTTGTGAAATTACAGGGTCAGCAAACAGGTTAGAGTCAGACAGAATACCAGCTATTTCGGACTCGGAGTGTGTCAATCCCAAATTAGACATGATGTCCACACAGTGAGGAGACAATCAAGGTTAAAAGATTTTTAAGAAAGCCGGGCTTGATTGGCTCTTTTAAAATAGCTCTCACAGCTCTGCGCTGCTATATATGTTTCCAACAAGGAGAGAGGTAGGGAGAGTAGAGCAACACTCTTAGTCCCCGGTTATAATCAGTAAACAAGAAAAGAGTGTTGGGTGGTTCACACAGACCACAGTTAGGAGCAACTTAGAAAGGGGGTAGGGGGTTGTGACGGCCAAGTTCAGGACGTTTCAGGAAGGCCCTCACTCACCACCTAGTGATGATATGCTTCATCATCGGGCCCCTGGTGTGCTGCGATGCCAGATTTACTGCGGAGCAGGATAGTGAGATTCGGGCGTGTTGTGTAAAGTAAATTAAACTAGTGAGTGGTGAGGATTTTAAAATAGTCAGTAGTGTATCAAAAACAACTTTATTTATTGATCACTAAGGACAAGTTATTAAAATTATGTGTTTGGAAAAGAGTCCACAAATAATTGAGTGGTGGTTTCCTTATAAATCAGTCAACATGTTTCAGCCATGAAACGGTGTAATGTTACCAGGCATTCTTAGGGACTTATAGGTGTATTAAACCCTGGCGGTATGGACACGCTAAGGCCCACCCTTACCTAGGGACGTGAAAGTGAAAATAATAAAAAAGTGAAAAAGTGCAAAAAATTAGGAAGAAAGAATTACTTCCTAATAACTCCTGGTTTAGGAGGCTTCCAACTTTATGGTTTCTGCACCTGGAAATAAGAAAAGGACATAGACGCACATATAGGACAGAACAAACGTTTAGTAATGGTACTAGTCGTAATAGTAGGTCTATGGTGCTCCAGTTCGTGGTAGAGAGGCAATTAGTGGCACAATAACGGTATAGTTATCACCACAGTAGCCCCTGGGTTCTTACTTATTAGCAGGAAGGGAGTGCTGTGTACTATACGTGATATAAAGTAATCGTGTTGGTTAAAAATGAAGGAAGAGATCTTCCTATTTGCGAGCAAGGTTTTTGGTACGATCGTTTCAGCAAATAAATAAAGTTAAAGTTAAAATGTCTCACTTTTATGGAGTTGATAATGTACACCATGGGACACAGGAGGGGGGTGGGAACGTAATTGACACACCCTGATCGTTCGTCAGAAATGGGAGGAAGAGACATACAGAGAGTTAGTTACTTAGCGTTGGTACTTAGCTTGTGTGATGGAAATTGTAGTCGAAATACAGCTCCTACTCACGCCCTCGACGCTCGGCACCCTCAGTGTACCTGCATCACCCTCAACTGGACTCCGAAGATGTTGACGCGGGGCCTTGTATTCGGTATATACCTGTTTGACCGAGACCGATTCATTTCCGGGTAGGGTGTGGCCAGAGACGCATTGCCGTGGACGCCCCAGTTCGGACCAATCGGTGGGCATTCTGCTCATGACAAGGATTGAGTTCCCTGGTTGTTAGGGAGAAGGGGCGTGACAAGGCGTGCTCGCTAGTGCGAAGGCTGGATATAGCGTCCTACCCTATTGCCATGGAGATTGATTACAATACGGTGATAGTACATAGTGTGAATGTAAATTACAAGTGAACAAGGGGATATATCACTCGGCAGTACGAATGACATATTATTTGAGGTACGGACAACAAGAAGGAGCCGCGTGCATTCCGGCACTATATTGGCGAGTTTGATCATACGCCAAAGGGCACAGAAGGATGATTACAGTGCAAGGTATCTCTCATAAGTACTCCAAAGCTGGGTGGAAATGGTACAAAATGTTATGTACATTTACCGGGCAAGTAAAAGGGTGAGGCTTATATATTGAATTCCTCTTTTTTATTATTTTCACTTTCACATCCCTAGGTAAGGGTGGGCCTTAGCGTGTCCATACCGCCAGGGTTTAATACACCTATAAGTCCTGAAGAATGCCTGGTAACATTACACCGTTTCATGGCTGAAACATGTCGACTGATTTATAAGGAAACCACCACTCAATTAATTGTGGACTCTTTTACAAACACATAATTTTAATAACTTGTCTTTAGTGATCAATAAATAAAGTTGTTTTTGATATACTACTGACTATTTTAAAATCCTCACCACTCACTAGTTTAATTTACTTTACACAACACGCCTGAATCTCACTATCCTGCTCCGCAGTAAATCTGGCGTCGCAGCACACCAAAGAGACACCTAGTCTCTTTGGTGGGGCCCGATGATGAAGCATGTCATCACTAGGTGGTGAGTGAGGGCCTTCCTGAAATGTCCTGAACTTGGCCGTCACAACCCCCCCCTTTCTAAGTTGCTCCTAACTGTGGTCTGTGTGAACCACCCAACACTCTTTTCTTGTTTACTGATTATAACCGGGGACTAAGAGTGTTGCTCTACTCTCCCTACCTCTCTCCTTGTTGGAAACATAGTCAAATTTAAAACAGCAATCCTTCCCATGTCACTGTTATAAGTCTCACCATGTTTCTGAAAGCATGAGTGCGTCTTGGTGCCTTTTGTTAGTGACACGATAGATAAAAAGAACCATACAAATAGCTGAATGCTCTCAAAATTTGTGTACAAGAAAGTGTATGTTTTCCTTTCTGCTTATAATACATAGGTACAGAGGTGTATATACTGGGATATAGTTTAATACATCTGCCAACATGGTTTAAACATCGTTTTTCTCTACTACTTTCATTAGACATTCAGGAAGCACACATATTACTACAGACAACCTATTTCAATCTTCATTTCAGTACAATAAAACATACTACAATACAAATTTGTACTTTTGGTAACATATTTCAAGCATCACATTTCTCTAATGCTTTGCACACTTTATAAATAATGCATTACAAACTTAAAAATATCACAGCAAACACTGAAGCTCTCTTATGCAATACATAATATACCTTACACATTTGTGACTCACCTCTGAAATACTGTTGCAAAATATGAAAATGTCAGAAACTCCTTAAAGATGTTCTTTCCAAAACAATAAATCTGGTACACCAGTCTCAACAAGGTGATACTAGTAACGGCAAACCTTTCCTTTCTTTTTGCACACAAATGAATGTAGGTAACAAATCAAAATGTTCCCTTCAGTTTTTCAGATTCTAAAACCCATTTCAATTGGTTACACAAATTAAACCTCTATTACTCTCTTCCAAAAGTACCCAATATGCACCTGTAATTTATTGGAGTTGCGACTCCAGCGCGGTGCTGCAGTGCAGTGTCGCGATGGAGCTGCGAACCCTTACGAGAGTTCAAAAACCTATTTCCAATAACAGTACTAGTATATTTTTAAGAAAACGTCACTTCTAAATATAGTACTGATTTGGGAAATCTTACTTTAGTAGCATTTCATTTATATATAACTTAGCATTTCATATTTTAAAACCATAGTGAAGTTTCAACGCTTCCCCATTCTGTTGAATCCTAGTTTCCATAGTAGCACTTTCTTTAACATTCAACTGTACCAGAAGGTCACAAGTTCATCATATTTTTAAATTCAGCATACTAGCTTACAAATGCATATAGCAGGTGTGGTTGACTTTTGCAAAATATTAGCTTATACTATCTACTGTACATTTAAAACATTTTTGTATAATCAATCAGAAAGATGCTTGTTCATAAAAGTAACATGTATCTACTTTTTAGTACACAATGTTTATGTACAACCATTGTTAAAGCATCTTCTCCACCATTTTAGATACCTCTCATTCTACCAGCTGACTTACTCAGCTACAGACGTCTTTTGATTCCTTCCACTCATCCCTTCAAAATGCTAACAGTATGGATTGAAGGTCACAGCTAAGTTTTCTGAGGCAAAAAGTATGCTGAACACAGAGGTATAGGCAATGTAATGTAAGTAGCATTTCTATAGCGTGGCTGCCACCCAACGGGTATCCTGGCGCTGAGATTACCTGAAAAAGGACACAATGCATAACTGAAATTAATGAGAGCCAGGCCGAGGGGACTGTGATATTATTCTCTGGGAAAAAGTCTGGTTTTCAATTCCTTCCTAAGACACAACAGAGTGTTAATTTGTCTGAGCTCAATTGGCAGTGCATTCCAAAGTTTGTAGGCTACAAGACTAAATTATCTGCCACCCAGTCAGCTTTGTTTAAATATGGAGTACATATCAAGTTGGCTGAAGTAGAACGAAGACTTCTAGCTAGGGAATACCAGATGAATTTCCTCTGAGAGAGCTTAGGCCCCCATTTTATGTACTGCCCTAAAAACAATACAGAGTGCCTTAAACTGAACTCTCTGCGCAATGGGTAACCAGTGAAGATCTTTTAGAGCAAGGGAGGCAGAGACTCTGCGTTGTCTGTTTAATGCATGCTTAGCTGCGCTTACTTGTATCCTTTGCTGCTTTTTTAGCAAGGAGACTGGGGCTCCCAGGTGTAGGACATTACAGTCATCTAATCTGTTCATAATACTACTCCTTACCATTTGAGGTGTACCTAGAGCTGGTAAAAATGTGAGTGTTTTTCGAAGAGCTCAGAGCTGAGATAAGGCAGTGCCCACTGTTTTATTCACTTGTGAGTCCAGTTGTAGTTTGCTATCTAGTAGTACTCCTAGATTACGGGTTGTCTTAACAGGCAGAGGGGGTTTATTTGCAGGGACTGGCCAGAAATATCTGCTGTCAGTGGACGGGGAGCTTTACTTGCTGTACAACATAATACTTCCGTCTTATCACCATTGAATTTCAAAGAATTATCTCTGAGCCAGCCTGCTGTTTCCTGCATGCAGCTATGAAATTTTTCAAATGAGACTACATTGTTGCCCTCAAATGAAAAGACACGTTGGGTGTCATCTGCATAATTGCATTATTTATAACTTCATAACAAATGTATAACTTCAATGCCAAAGGATTTTATAAGGGAGATAAGAGGGCGCAGATAGAAATTAAAATGGATTGGACTTATAGCCGAACCCTGTGGAACCCCATGCTTTATGGGGCTATTCTGAGAGCGAAATGGCGTCATGGCCACTGGCTGCTGCCTGTTTAGTAGATATGAGTGCAGCCAGGCCAATGCCTTGCCTACAATACCATTCTCCTGGAGTCTCTTGATCAAGATCTTGTGGTTGACTGTGTGGAATGCGGCTGACATATCTAGTAACACTAGTATAGCTGTCTGACCATTGTCGGCCCGCATTCTAGGGTAATCAAGGACTGTCACCAAGGCAGTTGTGATGCCATGTCCCGGGCGGTACCCAAATTGAACTTCATCTAGAAGATAGTTTTCTTCCGCATATTTTGAGAGGGACTTACTCACTACTCTTTCTAAGATCTTTATCGGGTAAGGTAGCAGGGAAATAGGTCTATAATTTGAGGGACATTGAGGATCTAGCATAGCTTTCTTTGATAACGGAGACACAGCTGCCTTTTTTCTGCAGTTTGGGACTGTGCCATTAACTAAAGACTGGCTGCAGATCTGGTAGAGATACGGGAAGAGCTCCATTCCAAACAATTTCCACATTATATGTGGAAGCGGGTGCAAGGGAGAATCTGAGGAGATGTCAGCAGCAATTATATTAACTCTTCTTGTGGAGGGACCTGGAAGGACTCTAGAGTCATCATAAATTCGCTGGCAGATTCTTCATGTAGAGTTCTGCTACTTAGTGATGCATACATATCATTTTCACTGTCCATCTTTACTTCTCTGGGGTTATTTAAACCAATTACTAATTATGTAGTAGTTTTTTAAGAGCTACTTTATCAGTCTCCTCATATTTCTTCCTCCATTTTCTCTCTGCTCGTTTACATTTTGTCTTCAACCACCTCAGCTCCCCATTATACCATGGAGCTGACAGCTTTTTTCTGCTTTTAACTTTTTTCAACAGGCCACCTGATCTAATTTGTTAATAATCTGGTCACACAGATTCATATAGTTCTCATCCATCAATGTGTTAATATCAAAGCTACTGCCATTAGTAAGTCATGGGAGCTCTTTACATTTTAATAGTTTAGACCATTCCCTTCCCAGTCGAGTGTTGACTGGTTTGGGGATTTGTTTATTTGTAATGGCTGACCTTAGTGAAAAAAGGACCAGAAAGTCGCCTGTCCAACACAGTGGAAACATCTCCCCCACAACTACCTCCGATTTTTTGGGCGAAGATTAGGTCCAGCACATGACCTCCCTGGTGAGTGGGGCGCAACACCAGCTGCTGTAGGTTGGTATTTTCACAAGCTTGGCGTAGTTCTTTAAAAGCAGTCTCATAGTTTCCATTTTCCCAGAGATTAAAATCTCTGAGGATCATTAGTTTGGAGTGAGTGTGTGAAAGATTATAATTCACATCAAACAATTCTTGATAATGAGGAGCAACTCCTCCATGTGGTCTATAGCAGAGTATTCCGGAACACAAATGGCCACTGTTATCCTTGAGTGAGAACACAAGTAACTCGAAACCCTGTACTTCCTCTACATTCATTGGGGCAAGAGTCCAAGTTGCTTTACGTATAAATCCTACTCCTCCACCTCTCTCTCCCGCCGTTGGTTTATGGAATATTTTAACAGACAAATACCTAGGTTTGCAAAATGTGGATATTAAATTGTTTGCACAGAGAGGATTAAGTTGCACCAGTGATGCCTTTGGTTAAAACCTTTTTGCATCTCCATTCCCCTGACCTCAAGATTGTGCACTGTGGTGGCAATGACCTAGGCACATTCAGTGGGGTAGTGCTGGACATCCTAATGAAGGATACCTTTGGACAACTGCTGTTGCTTTTCCCTCAAACTGTCTTTGTATACTCTAATATATGCCAACGACTGAAATGGAAGTGGTCAAATCAATTCTGTCCACAGAATGAGAAGGGTAGGAAGAATGTAAATAAAGCTGTTTTTGCTTACCTCAGAGACCATAGGATGGGCTCCAACTATAACAACAATCTACGTTTCAACATGCATGACATCTACAGAAGTGATGGAGCTCACTTCACACATGAAGGGAACAGAGTGTTTCTCAACAACCTTAGGATGAGCATCCGCACTTAGATGTAGCATAATAAACACAAGGGCTCCTCTTAGAGCAATCCTATTACCCAACAGTGTATGTTATATATTTTTTAACATAATTATATAGTATTTTTTTTTTAAATCGGATTTGCGAACCCATCCTGAATCTGCAAAACAAAAGCACAAACTGAATGTATTACAACACACATAACCTTTTAACTTTAAATTGTGATTTACATTTTAAATATTATATCAAACTCTGACAATTTTAATGTATTTATAAAGTTCAATATCACTACCTCTATTAATAAGTTCACAACTATAGCACTACATTCTGAATTAGATAGTATTTAATTATTTATGTAAGATGGATCCATGATTCCATTTGAGATGTCATCAGTGATGTCATGAGTGATGTCACTGACCATGCTATGTGTGATGTAATATGTGACGTCATCAGCAGTGCATTGCGAGCGCGCGAGTTATAGTTAGCTGAACTAACTTTAACGGGGGAATTTCAAAGGTTTTGTATGAGTGAAATGTCCAGCTAACTATAGCGTGTGAAACCTATGGTTTTCTTAATAAGGTTTTTTAAATGCTAATTCCTAACTATAACGTGTGTGAAACCTATGGCTTTTTCAGTGAATTTCAAAGGTTTTTTTTAAATGATAATTATTAAATATATTAATTTTTATATATCTTTATTTTTATACTAATTTCTTACATTTTTAATATAAATATTTATATTTATTTTATTTTTTAAATTATATTTCATATTCTTATTGTAAAATAATAACAAAACTAAATTGCAAAATATTTTTTTGATACATTATTTTTTCCCAATATTTTAAAATTGAATTCTATATAATTCCTTTTTCATTTTTTTTTTTGGTAATCGTACCGTACGGGTACGGTAATGGAATTACACGAAATTGGGCAGAGAGGTAGAGTTCAGTTCGCAGATTGTGCTTTTTGTTAAATAGTGTAAATCTGTTCAGTACTTTCTGAGAAAAGCCCTATAGACTATGTGTGTAGTGTGCTATGCACCGGGAAACTTGTCTTTTACATCTTCAATTCCCCAATCTGTATTCTTACACTTCCAGTAAATACTATCACACTTCTTTTTCAGTATTGTACTGACCATACAGCACTATGTGTTTATCTATACACTGTTCTAAAAGAATCCATTTACTACTTTAAAACACCAATTAGCAGATCTACAATAAGTTGTACATCCCCAGAGATATGCCAGTTATTGTGTACTTTGATATGACCTCCTTCTGGCGCAGGGCTTTATAATGTGATGCACCTTCCAGATGTGTCACATTGTAAATACTACACACCATGTCACATCTTTTGCACCAAGATAGAAGGAGAGAACTCTGGGTAGTTCTCAAGTTTAGGTGAGAGTGCTCTAACAAGAACTGCTTTCCACCTAAACTTGAGTACAGCCCAGAGTTCTCTCCTTCTTTTTTGCGTAATTTATACTTCTTTTGCACCACCAGTGCATCACAAAAGTGACGCAACAACTGTGTTAAAAGAGGCACTACGGGGTTGTAAATCCGCCCGTAACACAAAGAAATTCATCCAGGCATTTTCACCAGTAGTGCAAATTGAAGTATTGACTTGTAACATATTTATGTGCATATGTTACATTCAAGTGCTTCGGAGGTACTGTCATATGGTCACTGCTTATCTATATACTGTGTTAAGTTAGCATGAGCTTCTTAAATGTTTAAACGCCATTTTTCCTTTTGCTGCTTCTGCACACAACACATAATTGTTGATTTAGCTTTCAACCTAGAAGAGCGTTGTGATTTACATGAGAATAATATGTTATTGCTCAGATATCAGCTTTGCTTAGTAAACTATGTCTGTACAGAGGGTGCTGAAGCTTCAAGGATAACTCGACACAGAATTGTTGTGAGGTCTGATCTTCGCACCTTCATAGACATAACATAAGTGCAGCTCCTGCCAAATTCTGGCATTAGGCGCGTTTTATATTGCTTTGCTTAGTGCACACATACACACTTGATGCGGTTCGCATGCAGAGAGCTGGTGGAAACTGATGTGATCTCTTCATACTAGGATCTTGAGGTATGGGGCCGCCCTGCTAAAACCCAAAGAGACCTTCTTAGATATTAATATAATATGCTAGTTAGGGAGGGTGAGAATTAGGTGTTGTTAACCCTTATTCATTACAGTATTTTAGCATGTTGTCACCTTTTGCTTTCTATGGACTAGTAACTATGCTGATAACTTTGCTTCTGATAATATGTTTCAAATGTGCACGTTTCCTCATGTACTCCACGTTCTGGTTTGAAATGATTGTATAACGAAAGAGTGCTCATGTGTTCCACGTGACCTGAGGTATTATAAGTTCATGTCCTGGTTTGTCTAACCATTGGGAGTTTGTTATGACCAATGAGACACTGTAGCTAGCCTGGTAAGGGAATTTTGGGTACTGAGGTGAGTTTTGGGCCACCCTAATTCGCCGAGGTTCCAAATCTCTATGCACAGTTCTGTAGGAGAACGGAATTCCCGCTACATGGCGCCCATTCGTTGGTGGTCCTATATCATGACACTCGAGTAGTATATCATTCAAACCATAACCTCTTCACTGTCGTTTCCGGAAAACGGTGGTGTCGGAAAAACCTACCTATTTTTGAAATAGGTCTTTTCAAGCTTGAATCTTTCTAAAACGGTTTCCTTGAATTACTACCCAGTTGTGCTACAAAGTTTGCTTTGTTTTTCTAAGTTCCTGTGCAGTCATGGCCCAGCCTGTGGATATTCCGCAGTATAGTCCCATTGCGGTGCGCAATCATTTGAAAACTTACAATGTACCCGTTGATGGCTTGGCTGTGATTTTGGTGGTGAGTGCGGAAGCAGCTTACCCGTACGAACTCTTTTATTCGTGGGTGACATTTCCGGCTGTGGATGCTAATTCTGGTGTGTTCCACACTTACACTCCCTCACCTGTGCCAAATGAATATACTCCGTACAGGGCACTGGAGGTACCTATTGACCATTGGCATCATCGCGTTTGGTTTGGTGGCGCCCTATCCCATTCTTTAACCGCTCCGAGGTTAGGTCCTTTGCCCATTCCAGGCGCAAATTGGCCTGTTTTGGCTGGATTTACTCCTCATCCACAACAAGGCAATTGTACTTTGGCGGAGGTTCGTAGACTACATGCAGTTTAAATTGCCGTGATTCGTGCATTAGTGCAATACATAGGTCGTCATCTCCCGGGTGGGCCCCCGGGGGGTCCGGCTCTTCCAGCGGGACAGGGCAGTTTGAAGCTCAGTCCTGTGATGGTCAATGCAGTGATGGGTAAGCGTCTCCAGGAAAAGGATGATTTTCCTTTCTGGCTTGCCAAGAAATTTGACCAGCTGGAAGCAGTATTTCCTAATACAACTCCTGGTGATAAACATAGAATCTTAACGATTAGTTTACCAAAGGATTTGGCCCCCGAACTCGTTGACTGTGAGACCTGGGGAAAAACATTTGCGGCGGTCTATGTGAGGTGTTATGGCACTCAGTCTATGGCTGTCCTGCCTACGATCATTAAACGTGTTCAAGATGATCACGGACCGAAGGCAGCGGTTGAATTGGGCATGTGCCTTTGTGGCTCCTTTGATATCGTTTGCGATCTCATTCTTGCTAATGTCAAGGGGGATGCAGTGAACTTTCATGTAGCTAATGCTTTGGATGCGATTCCCGATGCCGATAAACCCAGGCAGTTAGCGAGGATTATTGTGCTGCTTATAGAAAAGTGGGTCGCAATAGCAAGGGTCTAAAGCCTTTTTCTGTCAAAGAGAAAAAGCAACCCCAAGGGTAGACTTCAGAAACAGAAGTTCAGCCCAAGTCCAAAAAACAAAATTGGCCTAAGAAACAGAAACAGGGTAAGCAACAGCAACAACAGCAGACACAAGAATCTCGTCCTGCGTCTCCGATGCCTGCGCAAACAGAACATGTTTATGACTTGCGCAATCGCGTGACGATTAAATCACCTGATCGATTTCAGGTTTCTGATCAACGCTCTCCTCGTTCCTTTCAGGACTCATCGGCCCCGAAGACCGGTGGTGGAGGAGGCAGAAGGGGTTGGGGTGGTCAGCAAGGACGTGACCAGCTCCGCCAGACAGACGGTACAGGAAAGCAGGACGGCTCAACGCAGAAGAGACCACAGTTTGCCAAGAAGAAAGTCACAGCTTTAACAGTGCATCGATATGCCGCAGATAGTGAGAACGCGGCTTCGGAATCTGACATGGGCTCTGACTTTGCTGGACAGCGCGGCGGAGATTACCATTGTGAGGGAGGCTCTGCATCCACTACTGAAGGTGACAGCAACTGATATTTATGTTGTGATAGAAACAGCTGATACAAGAGTTGCTCCCCCTGATAGACTTTATGAAATTGTCCTGTTAATAGAAGGTGACATACAACGTACCATCAAAGGGGTATTTTGGGAAAATCTTTCGTCTACGTATGACATTTTGCTTTCGGAGGCTGACTGGCCCCCACCTTTTGTGCTCGCAGCACCGTGAGTGGAGGAGGTAATCCTCCCGAGTTTCACGAACACAGTCTCGAAAGAGGATGCGCTGCATTTTGGAGAAGAGTGGGCTATGGCACTAGCACCGGCTCTGTACCGTAACCAATGTGGTTGGGATAAATTGTCCCCATGCCACGAGATTCCTTTGCAGTCTCAGCCGCAGCCTCAACCTCAATATCTCATACGGCGTGAAGCTAAGGCTTCCGTCGCGGCAATCCTTGAACAATTAGAATATCAGGGAGTTATTGAAACATGTGTGTCACCGATGAATAACCCTCTTTTTACTGTGACCAAACCTGACGGTTCATATCGTTTGGTATTGGATTACCGGCATTTAAACTCGCATTGCCGTAACTGTGCAGTACAGAATACTCACGGCTCTGCCCTAGTGGATAGTCTTGTGCGTAAGCTTTTTAAGACCACGCTTGACATTTCCTACGGTTTTTATGCCCATAGATTGGATAGTTTTAGCTCCCAATGGACCAGCTTTACTTGCGCCGGGGTCCAAAAACAATTTTGGCGTCTCCCAATGGGCTATAAGAATAGTCCTGGGATTTTTACCGCTCGCATTGTCTCTCTTTTAGAGCGAATCGATCCAGATGCATGCTCAAATGTGGATGACATGGATCTATGATGTTACAACGCGTTATTTTACAACGCAGACCGTTACATCGCAATTTTTACAACGCAGGATCCATTACAACGCATGGCATTACAACGCATGGCATTACATCGCAGATGCTATTACAACGCATGGCATTACATCGTAAGTATAGGTAAGTATACCTTTTTAAAAAAAATGTAATTATTTTAATTTAATTTAATTATTTTAATTAAAATATTTTTTAAAATAGTATTTATTTTTATTTAATAATTTTAAATCTATTTATTTAAATTAATTTTAATAACATTTGTAATTAATTTTATTTAATTAATATAATTAAATTAATTTATTTTAAATATTTTTTTGATTGTAATTAAAATAAATGATTTAAAATAATGTATTTAATTTAATTATTTTAATTAAGAAATGTAATTAATATAATATAATTAATTTTATTTAACTTAAAAACACCCCTGTACCCCAAAACCCAAACCCTGCCCTGAAACCTAAAAACACCCCTGTACCCCAAAACCCAAACCCTGCCCTGAAACCTAAAAACACCCCTGTATCCTAAAAACACCCCTGTATCCCAAAACCCAAACCCTGCCCTGAAACCTAAAAACACCCCTGTACCCCAAAACCCAAACCCTGCCCTGAAACCTAAAAACACCCCTGTATCCCAAAACCCAAACCCTGCCCTGAAACCTAAAAACACCCATGTACCCCAAAACCCAAACCCTGCCCTGAAACCTAAAAACACCCCTGTACCCCAAAACCCAAACCCTGCCCTGAAACCTAAAAACACCCCTGTATCCCAAAACCCAAACCCTGCCCTGAAACCTAAAAACACCCCTGTACCCCAAAACCCAAACCCTGCCCTGAAACCTAAAAACATCCCTGTACCCCAAAACCCAAACCCTACCCTGAAACCTAAAAACACCCCTGTATCCCAAAACCCAAACCCTACCCTGAAACCTAAAAACACCCCTGTATCCCAAAACCCAAACCCTACCCTGAAACCTAAAAACACCCCTGTACCCCAAAACCCAAACCCTACCCTGAAACCTAAAAACACCCCTGTACCCCAAAACCCAAACCCTGCCCTGAAACCTAAAAACACCCCTGTACCCCAAAACCCAAACCCTGCCCTAAAACCTCAGTACACCAATACATATACTCCTATACTCATATTTAATTAAAAAATTATTTAAATTAATAAATTTAATTTATAATATTTAAATACATAAATAAATATTTTTATTTATTTTTATTTATAATTAATATTAATTAAATCATTTATATAATATTAAATAAAATTAAAATAAATTATATACTTACCAATACTTACGATGTAATGGTATGCGTTGTAATAGCATCTGCGATGTAATGCCATGCGTTGTAATGCCATGCGTTGTAATGGATCCTGCGTTGTAATAGCTGCGTTGTAACAGCATTACGACGTAAAAGTTGCGTTGTAAGTGATACACACCGGATGACATATATCTCACAGACGACGAAATTTGGGAGCATCTGTGTCGAGTGAACTCCATCATTTGTAACTTTGCAGACATGGGTTGCAAATTTAACTTTGCGAAATCGCACATTGCAGAGTACACAGTGTTGTTCCTGGGCTATGAGCTCAACAATGAAGGTAGAGGTTTGGCTCCTCACTTTTAATGAAGGAGACACAGTACCTATTGCTTACAAGTCACACTTGTACACTTCGGCTGAAATGCGGTTTTCCACTGTGGAGAAAGTTTTAACGGCTGTGCAGATGGCGATTCTTAAGGAACGTGCTCTGTCACAGGGAAAACGCATGTTGGTTGTTACACCCTGTCCTCATTTGGAGGCAGTTACGACAGCCAGTGTACCAAATTCTAAAGCTTTGCACCCTCGGTGGATTCAATGGGCTGCTTCCTTGATGTCCACGGATGTCACGTTTATTTTTGATGCCTCATTACGGTCGCAGGATTACTTGCAGTAAGAATTCATTCATCCTGCTCCTCTGGCTATGCGACCTTTGGAGGACTTCCATTGCATCATTTACACTGATGGTTCGGCGCTGGTTGCGCATGGCTCTAAACACGCCTACATTTCCGCATGCGCCATTGTGGTAGGTGCCATGGTGAACGATGAGTTCAAGTCCAGAGTAGTGCACACGCAGACTCTAGGCGACTGCACCGCACAATTGGCAGAGCTTCGTGCTCTCTTACTAGCATTGAAGTACGCTGATCCTAGTGTGACTACTCTTGTTATGAGTGATTCTTACTACTGTGTCCAGTCTTACAATGAGAACTTGTTCTTTTGGATTCAGAATGATTTTCGTGATTCCTAGGGTAGCACTATAAAACACAAGATGATCTGGGTTCGAGTGGCTGAGCTTAAGGCTCAGTTGCAACTCGTGTTTGTGATTCATACTCTCAGCCATCAGCGTGTGGGAGTCCATGCTGTCTGTAACTCGCTTGCTGATGAAGCGGCAAAATCAGCGGTGTCTACATATTTAGTTGCAGCAGTTACACGGTCCAAAAGTAAGATTGATGAAGACATCTTGGCGGCTGTTGCTGCCACTGAGAGGGGAGGTAAACATCCTACGGGGTTCCCTTCGAAGTACACATACCACTAAAGTCCCGAAAAGGTTCCTTTTAGAAAATTCCTGAAGTTGGGGAACGTTTGGTTCCCAACTCGGATCGCAGGGCTACCTTGATTACAGTGGCGCATGAAGGTGTGGCGTCTGCGCATGCGGGCGTCTCGGCCACTGTAGCTCAATTACAACAACGTTTCTGGTGGCGGGGACTGTACAAACAGACGCAAGATTATGTCCTTCAATGTGACATTTGCCAGCAGATTAAACCTTTGACTGCTGCGCGTCCGCCACAGACACAGTTGTACATATCTAATAATCCGCTAGGTTGTGTTTATTTGGATCACTGCGGTCCTTTTTCCTCTGATACTGCGTATAAGTACATCTTAGTAGCAGTTGATTCATGCACACGCTTTGTGTGGGCTTGGCCCCATCGCAGCGCTGATTCACGGACTGTCATAAGAGATTTGCGTGTCTTTGTAGGGATTTTTTGCCTGTGGTACCTTCCATTCGGATCAGGGTCCGGCTTTCGCCTCTAAGGCATATAAGGATGCCATGACTTCGATGGGGGTCCAGGTCAACTTTTCGTCTCCCTACAGACCTGAGGGTAATAGTGTAGTGGGGCGAATGAACCGTGACTTAAAGCAATCATTGACAGCTCGAGTAATAGGCACTGGCAGAAACTGGCTGACCCACCTCAATGGCATGCAGCGTGCACTTAATAATCTCCCTAGAAGGTCTCTGGGTGGGCGGACCCCATACGAAATGTTCTTTGGCATCAAGATGTACGTCCCTGACCTTGATGGTCTAGACTGCGTGGCTCGCGCCACAACCTTTGACGTAGATGAACATTGCAATGTTTTACAGGATCTACAAAAGACCAGAGACAGTCTTGCAAAGGAACATTTGCCCTCCACATCGGATGATGGGTTGCAGATCCCGGTAGTTGGCTGGCTACCCCAAGTTGGAGAACTGGTTCAAGAGAAGATCGATAACAAGAAAGAATTTGGACCCTCCTATCGAGCTCCGGTTCCAGTCCTTGGAGTGAAGGGCACAAGAACAGTCATTTTACCACTGCTTCCAGGTCGTAAGGAAAACAGGTTTATCTCCATTGACAATGTCAAGATACACAGAGTGGCCGATTTTTTTTAGTATGACACCGGCAGTCTCCTGTCCTTGTGAGAAATTCTGTTTTGGCCACGGCTTCTAATCCTGAACCAGAAGTGGCCATCGAGTTACCTACAATTTCCAGTCCTTTATTAAGTACTTTGCCTGGTACAGATCATGATGACATTGATAACACTTATCCCACTGACTTATCTATGCCTGACCTGCAAACACGTTTGGCCACAGAATCCAGATTTTCTTTTGACACTGTTTCCAATGCCTCGAGGAAGCCCTCACGGTTTGCAGTTTATGCCAGTTTATTTAAAAAACATTTTTTGATTCCCCGTGGACATATATTTGGCTGGTGCTTTTTTCTGTTTACCTTTTTATGTCAATTGGTTTTGTGTTTTATTTTTTTCGAATTGTCAATGGACACTATGTCGAGGAAAGAACATGCATTCGACATCTCAATGGAACTTTGGCCCCTTTTTCCTCATCGCATTCTGCACACAGACTGAAAAGAGACTTGACATTTGTTAACATCACTGCTTGGCCTGTCCTTGATGGGATTGTGTGGGATGCCGTTAGATTTCAAATTCATGGCCCTACAGAGGTTGTTAATGTCCCTAATGTGCTTAGAGTTAACATGGGGGATGTAGTGAAACAAATCATACGTTCTGATGATTGGGATGTTCAGGCCGTAGAGACTTTGTTTTCTGATTTGAAATACTATGCTGCCTTTGATGCTGAAGATTTGTACTTAGAATCTGCTAATTATGGTGATTTGTTTTGCTTTCAACATTTTGGCAATCACTTCTTACAGAAAACTAGTTCCAGAATGAATACTGTTAATTATACGCAATGGGAGCATTGCCCAGCACCAAAACAAGGCAGTCCAAGTACTTTTTTGAAAAAGTACACTTATTTTACCGGCTTCAATCAGTCTAATCCCGAGTCATTTTATTTTAAAATGACACAGAAGCCAATGTCCAAGGTTAGACTTACCGATACTAAATTGTTGTACTCGGAGTCCTTTCTTGATCAGCTGGCTGTTGGTGGCTACGAATTGTGGAAGGAAACTATTGACCTTAAATCTGTTTGGGGTTCTAAAAGCTGGCAGGTACAAGGCACAGAGGCTTTGCACTGAGCATGCCTCATCCCAAATCACATGTTGTTTCTGAACTCTACTATTTCACAAACAACATGCTTTGGATTGGCTACTTCTAAAAAATTAAATACTCCTACCATCCCTGAGTTAGAAGAATATTATGGCTGGAACAATTTTACTCAGTTTTCCATTAGGGACTTGCAGACCCTATTGCTAAATTCATCCTTTAACATATCCAGTATGGATCCAAAAGGTTGGCTGATGTGGCAAAGAAGTGCTGATGCATGCCAGCATCGTTTTTTGGGTTTGTCTGATGGATTTAAACAGGTCAGACCTGATCCACGTTTTGACTCTGACCATTCTGTCACTACTTATTCAGTGGGCAAATTATGTCAAAATTGGCTAAAACATTCTACATTAGCTGCGGTTAAACTGCATCTCTCCAAGCTGAATGAAGATGTAGATTTAAATGATTTCATAAAAGGCCCGGCTAGTGGTAGATCAAAAAGATGGATATATGCTATTTACAATGAAATCTGGAAGACATCACAGATTGAGGCGGCGACACACCTTAGAGCTATTGATCAAGCTAATCTAGAAAAAGTGCTTGCAGTAGTCGATAATAGTATTAACATGCTTTCTTCCAGAATTTACACGTTAGATAATATTGTGTCCTCTGTAGTGGATATTGTGCAGGATGAGGTGTCTGTATTGTACCATGGTCAAAATCAATTGCGTTCTATCATGCAATTTGCGTGGACCCTGCAGACGTTGAAATCTGGCAAGGTGCCATGGACCTACATGAATGTGTCCTCTCTCTTTGCCCCTTTTAATTTAACTGACAAGCAGCGCTTGCTTTCCATGCGAGATGCGTCTTTTTCAATGTTACATATTGAAAGGTTGGAATCCTTGCCTTTCTCTGTGGCAGAGGCTGCAACATGGCTTATCCACATTTAATAACGTTACCATTTGCTATAAATAAATTTACAAATTGTATGCGATATGTTGCTATAGGTCGATATGAACCATTAGGTAATGCTTTTCTTCATGAAGTCTGGTCCCTCCCATTTACTTATAGATGTTTAAAAGACGGACAAGAAGTTTATCTGAATGAGGAGGAGTGTACAGAGACACCAGATCACTCCCTAATGTGTAGACACATTCTATTGCACGGTTCTTGTAACCAGGACCGGCCAAATTTAGCCTGTGTTTTGAGAGGAACACCAGTTCCCGCAATCATCCCCACTTTTACTTTACTGGCAAACAGCAGTTATTTACTTTTGAATAATGAAGATTGTTGTGGGTTAATTAAAGTTGTTGCTTATGTGGTAACCGTATCGGAGCGTGTGGTTTGTTGCAAAAATTTACTTTATCCACCCCCGCATGGGAAAGGGGATGTTTCCATCTGGCCGCGCATCCCAACCTTGACGGCGGAGTTCAATGGCATGAGTAGAATAAGTGCTCTTTTGTCCCAAAAAGAAGTGGCCTTGAGTTCGGCTCGAGAAACATTTGTGCTTCACATAGCTAACACCCGCACAGAGGTTCAGGCCCTTTTAAATACTGATTTGCCGTTGCATTTCAGCGAACTGGTTCATTCAATCTTTAACGCGTCCTCCACGACTGGGCTGGCGCACTTTTATAAG
This sequence comes from Lissotriton helveticus, assembly GCF_964261635.1. Taxonomy (NCBI): domain Eukaryota; kingdom Metazoa; phylum Chordata; class Amphibia; order Caudata; family Salamandridae; genus Lissotriton; species Lissotriton helveticus. Next base: position 343,700,257 of record NC_136067.1, on the reverse strand, counting down.
ATAGTTAGCAGCAGTCTCGTGACTTCATTTGAGAAAATATTTGGGGTCATTCCTGCTTTCTTCCATTCTATTTTTTCAAGTCTGTTTGGTGGATTCCCGGTGTTGCTGGCACTGGCGGCAGGCGTTCTGGTGATATTTTGCGTTATTAAAAATGGATGCCCTTCCTGTGCAAGAAGCCGCACAGCCCCTCCTGGCACTGTTTCGCAACAGGATGCTTGAATAATATGGCATTTTGCCGCTTGCGACAATGAGCGCGGCATATGGATTATTGTTTCGATTTTCCTATTTTACATGTGTCCAGCCTGTGTTTCATTGCCTGAGCTGCGACTTTGACTGGGCCCTTGATTTGTGTCTCTGCAAGACGGTATCTCCTGACGTCGATTTTAATCAGCTGATGAGTCCCGTCGTTACTCACGAGTTGGTTTGTATTGGCGAAAGGATTATGGCCTTGGCAGCGATGCATGGACTAATGGGTCATTGGAACATACTCGAAGCAGCGCAAGATTTCTTGGCACATAGCTTTCTTGAGAACCCACTGAGCTGTCCTCTGATGGTAATAGAGGCTCCGGTACTAGAAGAGCACGTATGTTCTTTCCCACTGTTAAATTGGATGGCTGAACTGTTTTCGGATGAAGACGGTGATTTCATGTTGGAGGCTGTTGCTGCATATTTTGCATATTCGGTCTTGCCCTAAAAACTTTCCAAGTTTCAGATCACGGCCCCTTGTTTTCTACTAACAGAACTTTTTGCAAATTTTGCTTGATTTTTTCACCTCCCAGACCTATTGGTTTGAGTAAACGTGAACACTGTATTGACATTTTGGATTTTTTGAATTGTTTCATGAAAAAAAATTTCCATCGATTTTTAAATTATAAATATTGCTCATCGTTCTTGAACTCTGCTTTCATGAGGAGGCCCTTATCTTATCTTATCTTATCCGTGCTCGGATCATGGGGGGGTGTCATATGGTTACTGCTTATCTATATACTGTGTTAAGTTAGCATGAGCTTATTAAATGTTTAAACGCCATTTTTCCTTTTGCAGCTTCTGCACACGACACATAATTGTTGATTTAGCTTTCAACCTAGAAGAGCGTTGTGATTTACATGAGAATAATATGTTATTGCTCTGATATCAGCTTTGCTTAGTAAACTATGTCTGTACAGAGAGTGCTGAAGCTTCAAGGATAACTCGACACAGAATTTTTGTGAGGTCTGATCTCCGCACCTTCATAGACATAACATAAGTGCTGCTCCTGCCAAATTCTGGCTTTAGGCGCGTTTTATATTGCTTTGCTTAGAGAACACATACACACTTGATGCGGTTCGCATGCAGAGAGCTTGTGGAAACTGATGTGATCTCTTCATACTAGGATCTTGAGGTATGGGGCCACCCTGCTAAAACCCAAAGAGACCTTCTTAGATATTAATATAATATGCTAGTTAGGGAGGGTGAGAATTAGGTGTTGTTAACCCTTATTCATTACAGTATTTTAGCATGATGTCACCTTTTGCTTTCTATGGACTAGTAACTATGCTGATAACTTTGCTTCTGATAATATGTTTCCTTGTATTATCTAAGATACTGCGTTTGAGAAGACGGCATTAGTAAATAAATATTTCAAATGTGCACGTTTCCTCATTTACTCCACGTTCTGGTTTGAAATGATTGTATAACGAAAGAGTGCTCATGTGTTCAAGGTGACCTGAGGTATCATAAGTTCATGTCCTGGTTTGTCTAAACATTGTGAGTTTGTTATGACCAATGAGACACTGTAGCTAGCCTGGTAAGGGGATTTTGGGTACTGAGGTGAATTTTGGGCCACCCTAATTCGCCGAGGTTCCAAATCTCTATTCACAGTTCTGTAGGAGAACGGAATTCCCGCTACAGTACTAGAGTATACTATAGGTGAACTGCTTATAGATGTATGCTGTAGCAGTTCCTTATAGTTCTGCACTTTCACATTCTCCATACACTAGTAATGTATTCATTCATTTATTTATGAACTACACCTTCATTCTCAGAAACTTTTATACACTAACATAGAAATATAGTTCTTTCTTTGACCAGTGAAGGTAGTTCTAAAAAGAACAGTTTTTTTTGTGTTGTAAGTTTTCTATTTTTTGTGTGTTTTGTCAACAAGTTTTTTTTTAAACCCAAAAAATGGAACTGGAACCCAAAAAGTGTCCAATAGGAACAAAAGAATGAAAAAAAAAGCACTAATGTCGAGGACACCAATGCTCCCGCTTCCTGCGTCTTATCAGGTCGATAGACTGTTCCCCATAACACAAAAGTTTATCGCAATAAATGCATACAATTTTAACTTCACCAAAGTCAGGATCAATTTGTGGGTGTGGACTAATTGCTGAAAATACTGCTGCAGCACTTGATGTGCTTGGTGCAGTAGCAGGTGGGTTGTCCTGCAACCTCCGTCTTGCAGCTCGAGCAAAGTTGTTGTGATGCAAATTCTTCACATGTCGCACCATATTTGCTGTGCCAAAGGAGTATTTTTTAGATAGATCACCCCTTGAAAGAGTTGTTTGGCAAATTTTACAGGTTACTTTTGGAGCATTAACCTTTTTTGCCCTTCTGGAAAAGTAAAAAACTTCCAAATTAGAGCTTTTTTCCCCTTCTTTGGAGGTTCTTCAGGAATGAAATCTCCCTCTGAAGAATGGCTGGTGGATGACTTCATTGCTGTTATTATGGTGATCTTCCTTCTATTTGACAAGATTCTCAGAAGAGATGCTTCTTCTTAGAAAGTCAAAGTAGAATGATTAAAATGGGACAGAACTTTCAACAGTTGCAATAGGAAGTGTTATCAACCAATAAAATCTCTTCTTTTAAAGTCACATGGCTTTGCGTACGCTTACGGTGCTCTTACGATACGAGTACTTATGATGTTCTACCTCGATTTGTGTAATTGTTTTTAAAAGTAATATACGATTGTTAAAAGTTTTAAAAAACTATTTTCATAATTATCCCAGATAATGTCTTCCCTTAGTATGTACATTAAATACATAAATATATGTCTTTGAACAAGTAGAAAAATTGGCGCTTTTCGCGTACAGGACGCCGTACATGACGTCACATGGAAGCTTTGCTGCGACGCATAACGTCAAAGCATATTCGTACCGTATGCGCGGGTATACGCTGAGTATGATTAGCAGTACAAAGTATGGTGCGATCACCCTCTCAGTGACAAATCAGAGCACAGGGCACGCTAATGACAATGATTAGAAGTGGTCACTCATTGGAGATCCGATTCTGGACCTGCCTCTGCGCACATGATAACCCTGCCCCGTCTCTCTCTGTTGTTAATTGTTGGTGCATACACTCACACTTGCACATGCGCGGTGCACGCCCACCCACACTCCCCAGATGCCACCACCTAGCTTGCTTGCAAACACTAAGCCTGGAAGCCAATACATTAGCCAATGGGAGGTCCCCCAGGGCCGTCATTCTTGTAGAGCGCAAAAACACTACCAATGACGGCCCTGGGCTTGGTTTGGTCAGCCCCCGTGGTTCCCATATAATGCAGGCACTGACGTGAGCACACTCTCTTTTGCCTGCCTGTGCTGCGGTGACAGATAGACTGTCGTCGTCGATTTTATTACGAACTGTTTGCTTGAGCGGAGGAGTACTCCTGACACTCGCCGTGGTGCCACTGCTGCCGCCACCTAGACCTCCATAGGCACGGCGGCACCCACGCGCAGCCCACCCCAGGCCCAGCCAAAGTCCCAGCCTTTGAAGACAAGACAAAAGACGACAGAAGCAAAGGTAAGAGAAGCCGTCACAACATCAGCCTCCGCTGTAAATTGTACCTGCCTGATAGTATTTATTTTACTGCATCACGAGGACCTCCCACCTCTGTTTTGCTTTATTTGTGCTTCATCCTATATGCTCCCTCCTAATCCTCCCGTGACTTTTACTATTTATTGCTACCTCACGTGGCCTTCCCAGGCCTCTCTTCTAATTGATCGTACTTGGATGATCCTATTATTTAATTCCTTCTGCGTCACGGGGCCCTGCTACCCCTCTCTTTAATAAATTATGCGTGCATGAGTTTCTATGTCGTATTTTTTAAGTGTGTTGTAGTGTAGTTCGTATATTCCAAATAGGCTCTGCGCATTCGAATAATAAATCCTGTAGTTTAGACGTAGGACTGAGGTCGACTAGGTCTCTACCTAATGTATTAGACTTAATTGTGAGTGGCAGCTAGCTCAGAGGTCACTAGAAACTTTCTCGAATTCATAAGAAGAGATTAGTTTCTGACAACCGCATAAACATGACAACTTTGTTTCCCAAGAATAAGAAATCAATCTCTAGAGTCGCTGAAACAATAGATAGCTATTTTACTCAGTCATTCGTGCATGCTTCGTTTCACCAGAGGTGCTGAGAAAATAGAGAGACGGGCGTTTTCAATAAAAAGTATTTATTGAACAGTCTTCTTTCTCAAGCATGAGAAATGTACTGCTACAATCGTAATACTGGTAATAGAAATACAGAGTATATAATGCGAACAGTATTTTAAAGTAGTACTGTAAAAGCATGATATGGTTTCTAAGCCCTAAATTGCCTTAAAAAAGATAAAATACTTACAGTGTTAAAACGATGGCTAAAAGTACTTAACTGGTGCTTCTAAACTAAGCCTACCCCGATGTACCTGACCTAAGCCTAGCACAAGGGAAGAAGTAAGTGAGGAGAAGTTTAAGTTTAGTATTTTCTGCCAAGAATCTAATCAAGAATTCTCTAAGGGTCTAATCAGCTCCATACCTTGATTTAGAATGAAGGAGGTTTTGTATCTCTCTCTCAGGACTCGATTTCCCAGTAACCGGCAGGGGTAGCCTGGAAACACTAGAGCTGGATTTCACAGCAGGAGAAAAGACAGAGTCTCTCAGTGCGTCAGCTGGTGGGTCGCTTCCTTCGGCACTTGCTGCTGGAGGGCGCGGGCAAGTAGTTAGTCGATCTGCTCCAAACCACTGTGTGTCTGCTTGGGCAAATCTAGGCTTATTTATACTATGAAGGTGGCGAGTTTGAAGTGTGATTGGACTTAATAACGTCATAGACGACTCAGTTCTTTGAAAACTCCATGATTTCCTAGATAAATTAGTATGCAGGCAAGGAGATGTCCCTAGCTGCTGAAGGCGGGTTTCTCTAAGAAATCGTTGCTGATTCTTGGAACATAGTGGAAGTAGCCATGCCGTATTTGGGCTGCATAGCCTCAGTCTAAATATGGTAATGATTTCTATGCCTATATAAGGATAGGATAATCCGTACCTATATGAGGGCATGAATCGGGAAAATTTGCACTAGGGTCCTAGATTCATTTACAACACCCACTCCATGACCAATAAAACTAAACCTGTAAGCACTGAACATATCTTAAGCTGGTGTATACATTCCCACCCAAAATACAACATACAAAATTGCATTTGAAAAGGCTTGGTTGAATGTAATGAGTATAGAATAAGCAGGTCTTTATAGACAAGAAGCATAGTATACATTCTATCATTTGTGAAAATATTCATGAAATGTCTCTGAAGTTTTACAGAAAGGAAAAATATATTTTCGAGACCATCCCATATCATACTTTATAAGACGAATATTGTTCTGATTATTAGGCCAAATATAGTCATTAGGAAGTTTTTCAAAAGAAATCTTGTTCTCTAAGAATAGGTCTACTGAAAAAAGTTCAAATTAGTAGATTGTTTTGAAAAATGAAGGCAGAATTTCAGAGTTCAGAGAACGCTGTGTGAAACCATCTACCATAGTAGGTGAACGTGGAACCACTTCAGTTAGCAGATCAAAAGTGCAGAAGTGTGGATCATCACCGTCAGAGTTTGATGCATTAGCAATGTCCGTAGTAGATGGTAAATGTATGCCTGTAGTTTCTCGTATCTCACCCTCAGTTAGACTTGCCGGTGAGACCTCAATGAGTGCCGTCATCAGAATAGGCAGCCGTTGGGGGAAACACGATGCATGAGCCGTTATTGGACCTAGCAAAGCGTCAACATCCGATGGCAGTACTGATGGAAGTGTAAGACAAATGTCCAACACGCATTCCTGTCCGCAAAGCAGGCATCGAAGAACAGGTAAGATGCAATCTTGCCAGATTGGTCTGAACGATACAAACCAGGTTGTGTTCAGATCTCTTAAACGAGCCAAGCCAAGAATCTTTTAAATTCTCTTACGATACCTCATGGCAAGGAGGCATTGTTCCATGGTAGTCTGGGTGTTGCTAGTGGCCGGACTTGCCATATCAGAGCAGAAGGAATAAAAATAGAATTCCTGCTACTAGTCCCAAAATGAGAGGCAGGCCGCCGAACACAGAGTGCACGAAATTTGGAAAAATGTCGAGGACTGCTTCAAATGGTGTTAACAGTCCCGAAAAAATTGTCTTAAATATGTGTGATGCCGCTGGCATCAGACATGTTTAAGATTTGACTTAAGATTTCTGCGACATGTACTGGGCAGTTTGTTGATAATAATGCATGTATCTCTGCAGAAGACCTTGCAACTTGCAGATCATACGTTTCTCTAGACGAGGTCAGTGGCAAATTTTTTTGTAAAATAATGACTTTCATTCTGCTTAAAGTATCAATTCGTATAGAAGAGATATTCAGTGAAGGTCATAAGTCCATCCCTCTGTCTGCCTTGTTCGTTGGATACAATACTTGCATACAACAAGTGACCATCGACGACACACTAACTAGATAAGCTTTTCCTGGCAACATGCCACAACAGCTGTGCTCATTCAGCATAATGTAACTGCCATTGGATAGTTGCCTGAAAATTGGTTCTATCACTGTGGAGGGTGTCCCAAGCACATGGCATGAAAGGTTATTTGCAGAACAGTCGCAGGCTCCATGTAAATTAATACCTTTGCACAAAAGTGTACAGCTTAGTGAGTTCATATAATTATTACAACTAAGGAATACCTCTTTCCCTTATTCAGCCGCGGTCGGTAGTAGGAGTTAAATTTTGTTGCGCGAACTGTATCGCATTTGGGGATGCAGTGCACGCAACGAAATTCGTTTTATTTATTTATATGTTTACTTACCTGTTAAACTCCGAAATCCATACATTACTTCCCGCCACCCTGCCCCTCCCGCTCCCCACCGCCCTGCAGAAACTCCTACTACCGACCGCGGCTGCCCTTATTCCAACATTTATGTGTGTCCAGGTCGACTTAATGTATTCTTTACCCAACCTTTCATACAGGCCCGCTGGTATATGCTGTAGACAATACTCAAACTTGAAAATCGTCACTTTCCAAGCTTCGTTGTACACAGCATATATACTGGCGTATATGAAACGTTTTTGACATGGTTTGCGAGGCCCTATTAAGAAATCTCGCAAATCATTGCCTTCTTTAAGTAAAGATAAGTGTTGTTTGATTTTCGGAAGTGTAGATTTCTGTAGCCACTCAAGGCATAGCTTTCCTACACTATAAGTAGTTACTATCCCTGGATGTTGTCTCTGGGAGTATCTTTGATCTGGCCTAGTTATTGTCAACTCCTGTGTTCTTTTCAGGAATCTATCATGACAGTTATTAGTGTCTGTGGGCCAGATTAACCATTTTTTCCAATCAGGATTAGTTCTGTTCTGTTTTAAAATATAGGGTACGTCTACCTCCTCTTCTGTAGTATTAACACTGTCAGATGTGGGTTAAGGTATAGACGGTTTATTTAAATCTTTTATCTTAGCTAGGCCAAGACAAGAAGTTTGCTGAACAGGGTCATTTAAAAACATCATTTGTTCTGGTATAATGCAGGCTCTGAACAGGGCTTCTAAACCTTGTACTTGCCAGTCTTTTGTGCCCCAGACAGGTTTTGTCTCGATGTTGTCTTTCCAAAATTCAAAACCTAATGTAGACAGCTGAGCATAAAAGTTTGCTGAATAAATTTGTTTAGTATTGGTCAACATTGTTTTCATTCCATTCTTATTCTCATTTTTTAAATAAAACGTTTCTGGATTTGTAACATTAAACCCTGTGAAGTATGGGAACTCATTTGAGCTGCCTTTTGGCGGCTTTGGACAGTTTTCCCATTGATTATATGTATAAACATGGCTAGGGTTTGCAGATTTATGCAAATAATGGTGACAATAATGATTAAAATAATACATTTGTTCATAATCTGATGAACCTTGTAAGTAGTCATGTTCAGTAAATTTAGCTGACATCTCTAAATCTGACATCATATTAATAATAGTCTCAAAGTCCCAATCATCAGAAAATGTGTTTGGCGATACAAAGTCACTTAAAGAGATATTGAACTGGTGCGGAATCTTCAGAAGCTCTACCGGGCCATGGGTGTCATACTCAGCTTTGTCCCATGCTATACCACCAGGTATAGGAAGGGCTGTGATGTTCACTGATGACAGATCTCTTCTTTCACGATGGGAAGATTTATGAGGCTTCAGGTCCAAGTTGATTTTCTGACTTGCTGTGTCCATTGTAATATATTTTCCATCTATCATTCTTCCCAAGCTCAAAATTAGAATGAGCCAGAGGAGGAGGAAAAGTACTCCTAACACAATCCAAAATTCAATCCATGGTGAAACCAGATATACTTTCTCTAGTTGATGAAAGAGTTCTTTTATTTTTACTTTGAAAGGTTTTTTTGCTGGCTCATCTATGGGCTCACTGGAATCCTCAGAAAATGTATCAAAGTTGAAAAAATAGCCAGAGGCAGTTCTGTCAATTGTTGGAATTGCATCAGGATTGTTATTAATCTTAGGAGCTGCATCTTCATTTGTCATATTGGTATAGTCAGAGGCTACATCATTGTAGACAGGTGTTTCTTGATGAACTGTTATTTGGGTGTCAAGAGGCACGAGTTCCATGACTTTGTTGCATAGTCCTTTATTTCTTACTGCCGGTTTATCAAAGGTGATAAGTCTTTCAGTTTGAACCTCTTGAATAGTAGCGAGATTTGGTCTTCTGCTACCTCTTGGGAGTCCACTGGGCCTACTACTTATTATTGGCCACATATTGTGGTTTGACCAGGTCGATGGACACAACTCTGTTCTCCCTTTTACCAGCAAGGGGCGGTAGTACTACTGATCCTGTTCCTTGAATTGCCAAGATAGGTACTGCTTTTCTGTAAGAAGACCCAAATTCCTTCTTCACCGTGATCTTCTGTCTGACTAGATCCCCAATCTTTAGAATCCAGACAGCTTGCTGGGACAGGTGGTTTTTCTTCAGTGGATGCTGGCTTGATGTTTGGAGATACACCAAAACCCGGAAGCTGTGCGGACGTACGATGACAGGGAGGCCGTTAATTTTAATCAAGACCGTTTTTTGAAAGATAAGGAACACACGGTCTGGGCATAACAAAGAAAAAGAGGCCACCCACCCTGGAACCCGTTTGCAGTATGATGGTAAGGTACAGCCAGATCCCAGTATAGGACTACGCTTTTTACCCCAAAACAAGTGTTGTCTTCCATATTACCACGAAAATATATATACAGTGATCATCTTTTGCACAGCTTCCTCCTTTATCCATGAGAGACTATCTACAGGTGGATTATTCAAAGACTCACATTGAGAATTGACAACAGCGCAATTGATTAAGCAGCTTTGTCCTTTTTAAACAATACTAAAGACTAGTTCCCAAAGACAAGAGAGAAAACTGTCCTGAAGAAGGTGTCACATCCACACAAGCACCGAAACGCTGCGTCGTCTTTTATTGGTTTTTCTACGAATGAACTGTATATTGTGTTGTTTATGTATTGTGTATAAGGCCAAGCCTTGTTTTTTAATAATCTGATGTTTTTTAATAATGAACCAGTTTCTTGTGTATTGAAGTTTACAGTGCTCCCCTGACGTTCTTGTGTATTTTTTACTGTAACGTGAAATTTTTGTTCTCTATTGAGATTTGTTTGTCTACTCAACTTGGGTTGTTATTTTAGTAATACCCAGGTAACTGTTACCTACTGCCTCCTATATGTTTACTATAGCAGACGGTAGTGGTCTAAGAGTGATACTTTAGATCCTGAAACAGGGACCTCTTTTGTTTTGATTCAAACTATACCCCGTCCCTTATTGGATTTGAGGGTACCTCCTTTTTGTGTTTAAAAATAGCATTGTCTGGGCCCACTCCCCGTTCTTGAGTTGGGTCCTCAAGATCCTCGGCATGTCTGATCTTAATGCTTGCTACCTTCTTTTTTGTGAATTGGGTTTTCTTATTTTTTGGAATGTGCTGTTCTTCTTTGGACTTCACACGTTTCTCTTTCTGTTCTGATTGTCCTCTCCTCTCGGATTTCTGTGTAGAAGTCTGAAAGGTACGAGAGGAACGAGTATCAGTATCTTGATATCTATCAGGCTTTCTTAAAGTATCCCTATTTCTAAGGTTATACCTTCTTTCAGAGGGTTCCCGTTGGGGAGACCTATCTTCCTTTTGGGGAGACCTTCCTCTGGACTGAGAATATTTCTCTTTAGAAAGTGTCTGTTTAGTATTTTCCCACTTCTTTTTAGGAGTAGTGAAATTATTTTTAAAATACCTTATCAGGATTTTCAGTTAGTTATGGTTTTAATGGTTTCCCTCCCAAACTATCTCTTCCTGGTTCTTCATATGATTTTTCAATAATTCTTGCAAGCTCATATGATTGGTCTGTTATATCTGTTTCTTTTGGGGGGCGTGGCCACGAGCCGAGCATGGCGGACGAACTTTAGAGTAGCTCCGTCCATCGCCTCAATAATACGCTAATTATCCTGTTGTCACCGTATTCCCCGGTCGCCCAGCTACTCCCAGCAAGTGCCGTGGTTGCGGCGAACAATCGGAGAAACCTTGCGTGCCCCGAAACTCACAGTGAGGCGAGCACTACACCCGGCTTCAGCGAGGCCTGAATCCTCGTGGCGGACCACGGACTAAAGTAGCAGGAGGGGCCGGTGTTTTATTGGCGCACAGTGAAGACAACAGAGCAGGGCCCTGAAATACACATCATGTCACAGGCGTAGTGCAGGAGCAGTGCAAGGAGCTACATATGATCCTTCCTGGTGGTGTACGATTTCCTTCATAGGCAATTACAGAGGAAGGGAGCAATAACTGGGGCAGCGTCTGATCTGGGTCAATGGACAGCGTCCTCCCATGCATCAAGTAATTACCGACAGTGCAAACACCGGGAGGACTGGATGCACAATGATCGGAAGTGCTGGGAATTGAACGGGTAAACTGCAGAGTACCGGGCAAATACAGGCTAGGGGCACTGCCGGAGCCCTGTACTTGAATCGACCATGACCCCACAGATCAGTGATGCGCCTATCCCCCCACATTCACGAGTACTTGTGAAACCGGCTGAGGTGCTAGAGGGTGAGACTGCTGTAGAGACGCTGTGAGTGCCCTGGCACCGGGGGACAGCAGTGTCTTTGCCACCTCCATCCTGCAGACGAGAGCCATGGGGAAGAACAGGGCCAAGGTGCAAGAACGGGGCGCTAGCGTAGAACTCCAATCCACTGGGTCGGAGGATCCGTTGGCCTCCTCGAACATGGAGTTCATACCGCCGACGGGCAAATCCACGCAGGACGCCAAACTAGACCTTATACTGGCGGAAATAAAGGCATCCAGAGAGGCACTGGAACTATGTATGGATAACATTGCGACTGGCCTATCACTTCTCAGAGCGGACCATAACAATCTAGCGGAAAATGTCTCAGAACATAAGATTGCCCTTGATGACCTGATACCACAACAGACGGACCATTCCACGAAAATAGAGTCTATGGAGAAGCAGCTTAAACTGCTCTGGGACAAGATGGACGATACAGAAGGGCGGGCCCGCTGCAACAATGTGCGTATTTTGGGAATACCGGAGCGAAGTGAGGGGCGGAACCCCACGCAATTTGTCGAAGATTGGCTGAAGAAAATTGTGGGACCACAAGATCTTACCCCGCTATACAGTGTGGAAAGAGCACACAGAATGCCTGCGACACCACCTAAGCCGGGAGCACCACCACGCCCGCTAATAGCGCGCTTATTGCATTATAAGGAAAGAGACTCAGTGCTGAGAGTGGCGAGAGAAAAGGCGCCGCTGAGATATGAAGACAAGACCATCTCAGTATACCCAGACTTCACCCCGACTGTGCAGAGAGCTAGATCAACGTTTCTGGGGGTGAAACGCAAACTGCGCGACAGAAATTTGAAAAAAGCCTTGTTATTTCCAGCGCACCTCAAAATAATATATCAAAACAAGTAATTTTTCTTTGACACACCGAAAGAAGTGGCGGAATGGATGGAGATGGCCCTGTCTCCGCCGACCACGCAAGAACTGATTGAAGAGGACCGAGGGGGACGACCTTCACGCAAGGGGGGACGACACCGACCTACTGCGGAAGAAGGCCGCGTGAAGGGCTCATCGGAAAGTGGAGGGACGAAGTCTGCCCAATCCGGGAAATCGACTGAGATAGGCCAAATGAAGGAGGCTGCGCTGGCAGCGCATGATGCGAGGGACAAATCAAACACGGGCAGCCAATCCGGTACTCACACAAAGGTATCGGGATCGGTGGACAGCCTGCAACTCTTTCTCACGATCACGGCCCAGGTGGCGAATGAACTCTGATTGCGCTTTTGGAAGACTCCGATTGGTAACGTATGAGAATACACGGGGAGAGGGGTGGGTGACCGGGAGGTGAAGCCACACTAGACTAAGGCGCGCTGATGTCACACCAGCAAGTTGCGGGCAAGTGCAAGTGGCTTACACTCCCCCAAATCATAGCCATGTTCCAGTTTCGTCCTTGCCCACATTGGGCAATACTGTTTGGACCTCAGGGGTTTTCACTTGGGGACCTTGAAGTTAGGGGGTTAAGAGTAGTTATGGCACTGAAGACACTGCATTTCCGACACTTAATATTTATGGTCAGAAGCCCAATGACTGTACTTACCGCAGATCGACATGGGGACTATTAACAACTACAAAATATGCACCTGGAACGTCCGAGGTATGGGGTCCATACATAAGAGACATAGAATATTGGCACAACTGAACCGGAGGAAGGTTATGATAGCTTGCCTCCAAGAAACCCACCTAAACAGTGCAGAGAGCGAGAAACTCCTGAGAAAATGGAAGGGACAGCTGTTTGCTACCTCTTATTTTGTATTCTGGAGAGGGGCAGCGATATGGATCAGAAACTTAGTCCCATTTAAGCTGCTAGAAAAGAGGTTGGACACGGAAGGCAGATACGCTTTCGTTCGTGGGGTGTTGGATGGCTCCCCTGTTGTAATTGGCAGTGTTTATGCCCCGAATTCAGGCCAATCAGACTTTTTGACTAGCATAAACACGGTATTGGCGGACTGGATAGAATATCAGTGGATCATAAGCGGGGACTTTAATGCAGTGTTGGATGTCTCGCTAGACAGGTCACACCCGCCTCTGCACATCACCGAGAGCAGAAGACAGGCTGATGCGCTTGCGAGATGGGCGGAGGGGTGGGGGCTGGCGGATGCATGGCGCTGTAAACACTTGTTGAACAAAGAATACACTTTCTACTCCCCACCCCATAGGCTACACACCAGGATTGACCATGTCTTCTGTGCTACACCACTGGTAGGGGCAATAGTAATGGCGGAGCATATGGGCAAGACCTTCTCTGACCACAACCCAGTGGAGGTTACACTGCAATGGGGAAGGATCACGACACCTATTCCGACATGCCATCTCCCGCCGGAGCTGCTGGAGGATACGGTCTTCCGGGCATCACTGGCTGACGCGATCACAAATTATTTTGACACAAACACCAGATCGGCTAGCTCCCGACAGCTAGAATGGGTCGCCTTTAAGATGTACATAAGAGGGGAAGCGATGAGCACAAGGGTGGGCATGAGACATATTGTCATGGACAAGCTTAGGGAGACAGAGGGGCGTCTGGCTATGTTGGAAAGCGAGGCTGCAGGTACAAACATACCCTTCACATCCTTACAGGAGGCAAATATACAGCACGCTGAGTTACTAGAAGAGCTCCGGGTGCTGGACTATAGAGAGTACACATGGAGACAACATGCACAGGCGGAGAGGTCTGGCCCATACTAGCCCGTATGGTACGGGACGAACCAGTACATATGCCCATAATGGAGATCACTGACCAAGGGGGGACATCGGTTACGACACAACTAGACATTAATAATGCCTTTCGGGACTACTATGAGACACTGTATGGTCCCCACCAGCCACTGTCAGAACCAGCTTTCGAGGAGTTTATGGAAGGGCTGAATCTGCCGAGGCTAAAGGAACATCAGAGTAAAGAGCTATCGCGCCCTATCACGATTGCGGAGATACGGCAGGCCATGCGAGCGCTCCCACGTAACAAAAACGGACGGCCTCCTGGCTGAGTTCTACGGGGCCTTTATTGATTTGCTGGCTCCACGTTTACATGTAGGCTATCAGGAAGCGCTATGTACGCGGGGATTACCACAATCATCTCTGCAGGCCCTAATAGTATCGCTATTGAAGCCGGGCAGGGACGGCTTACACCTGGCTAATTACAGACCTCTGTCATTACTGAATACGGATTATAAAAAATTGAGTAAAATCCTTGCGGCGAGACTGGCCCAGTATATCCCACAACTGATTCACCCTGACCAATGTGGCTTTGTACCCGGCAGGAGTATGGCTATGAACCTGCGGAGGCTCAGCCAACTCATGCTTGGAGAACAAGTACTGCTGGGAACGGAGGGATGTATTTCTCTCGATCTGAAGCAGGCATTTGATTCCCTCAGATGGGATTACATGTTGGCGTCTTTTGAGAAGTTCGGGATTCCGACAGAATATATTGCTTGGGTCCAGTTATTATATACCCGCCCATCGGCTCGGGTCCGCACGAACAGGTGCATTTCAGCACAACTGGATATAGCAAAGGGAAAAAGGCAGGGATGCCCGTTATCACCTCTACTGTTTATTCTAGCGCTGGAGCCGCTGCTCTGCAAACTCCATAGCTCGGCAATCCACAGAGGCATTAGGAGGGCGGGGGCAATTCACGTGGTATCGGCATATGCAGACGATATCATACAATACCTTCATGATTTGAGGGGGGAGCTAGACCCCATCCCTACAATCTTTGAAAACTTTTGAGCAATGTCGGGACTTACCATCAATGAGGCTAAATCGTATGGGTTTTGCTTCGCCGCCTCTGGAACAACCGCCCATCTACCCTTTGCGCCACACGCATTCCAGATAGCGGAGACAACCTTCCGCTACCTGGGAATTCAGGTGTATAGGGAGGAGAGGGATATGATAGATGGGAACCTGGGCAGAGCAGCTACGGCACTGAAGTCGCAGGTACAATTCTGGACCGCGTTGCCATTGTCCGTGGCAGGCAGGGTGGCCATCTCTAAGATGGTAGTACTACCCCGCCTTCTTTATCACTTTACGAGCCTACCTTACATGATCCCTGCCCCAATGTTTATGATGTTGGATACTCTATTAACGGAGCTGGTATGGGAGTCGGGGAGATGCAGAATTAGCCTGTCTAAACTACAGCTTCCCACGACAGCGGGCGGGTTGGGGGTCCCGGACTTCAGGGCATACAGCTACCCCTGCCAACTACAATGGCTGGCCTACTGGCTGGCGGGCCGGCAATTTGCATGGAATTGACAAGTCAGAGGCGGTCTGGAATAGAGGGAAGTTTCACACTTTATTACTGCCGAGGGCAGGGGTTCCGGGCTCGACACCCCCACTGCTTAAACTAGCGATTACCTACTGGAGGAGGGCGGTGAAATACACATCTCCTACGACATCTTATGCCCCCACGATACCGCTACAAGGAATTCCTCTGGGACCGGGACCCCTGTCAAGTCGAGAGCTAGCTACATGGCACGAAGCGGGAGTAACACAAGTAGGGGACTTGTTTGTAGATGGCCAGGTTATGTCCTTCGAGGTATTTCAGAACACACACCACATTCCGGGAGGAACGTTCTTCATACATTCAAGAATATGTCGTTATGTAGCACAGACCTGGGTGCAGAATGGAGACGAGCCTGTTACGAACCCACTACTAACAATGCAGTACCTGATGGGAACTGGTAGACATCTGACTAAATGGCTCACGAGTGGCATCAGAGAGGGAAGGGCAATAACGTTACAGCCATTGCGGGCCAAATGGGAAGGAGACTTGAGGAGGCCAGTTAGGGACAAGGAATGGGAGAGGATTCTTAGGTTCCCGAAGGCAGTGTCGAGGAACGCGAAATTTAAATTCATACAGCCTATGCTACTGCATGGAGCATATCTGACACCTCACCGCCTTCACGCCATGTTCCCCGACACAGCTGATACATGCCCGCGATGTGGCGCGGGTTATGCGCGCCTAATACATATGTTGTGGGATTGCCCAAAATTGGGGTACTATTGGAAGTCAGTGCAGGATGCTCTAACTAAAATGGCCCCCTCCAGGCCATATACTGCTTTGGAGTATACAATACTGGGGTTGGGACCTGTGGAACGTAAGAAAAGTGTGGCTACACGTTTCGCTGACCTGGCCTTACTCCTTGCTAAACGCACAATCACAATGAAATGGAAATCGACTAGGCCACCCGACCCGGAGGTGTGGAAGGCGGAGGTGGTACGATGGGGGAAGGCAGAAAGCTCGACATTGCAGCGCGAGGAGCGTAGGGGACTTAGGAAGACCCCAATATCATTGGAGTGGAACACCCTACTGGGGTCATTCGAGTCTGGTGAGGACACCGCATCTAATGCTTCGATACCTGATGGTTAGGGTGTGAGGTGTCACAATGAGTGGAGGTGGTGCCTTCTACTTGTCAGAGGCTGCCCCATGAGGTGGAAGGTGTACATAACACTAGGTGCACAGTGTAACAACAATATTTGATGAGAATTAAGTGTAGTTCACAGAAGGGCTGCGGCAGATACTGACTGTGTATTGACCATTCCGGGCTGGACCACGTTTTTTGATAATACTGCAGTGTTGATATAAATGTGCCGGGTGAGGGAGGGAACGGGGGGGGTATTGTTAGAGGATGTAAAAATTGAAAAATGAAAATGCTTACTACTGATAAGATAAGCTTATATGCAAGACAGGAAATCTGTATGAGACCTGTATTCTGATGTGCATAATGTATCTACTTATATGAAATATGCCAATAAAAAAGATTTTAAAAAATAAAAAATATCTGTTTCTTTTAACTTCTGGTGGATTGCCACGGATGCTGCTTCACCTTTGATGTTGGCTAATAGTATAGCAGAGACGTGTTTGAAATCTTTCAGTAATTTCATACCTAGATTTAAGGCCAGTTCTGGACCGTATTCATTTTGAATCTGTCTCAGAACGTCTGGTATCACTGCCATGGACGGTATACCATGTGTTTTTGTGTAGATTGAAGCAAAGACTGTACCCCAAGTGTCACAGTCCTCCACATGTGGTGCTATCCCCATTGGTAAACAGATTGTCAGAATTCTGTGTTTCTCATGAGGTGTACTATCAGGGAATATTGCCTCAATTTGAGTAATTTTTTGTACTAACAAAAACTGAATTTGTTCCCTTTTGGCAGGCATTTTACCAATGACTGATTGTATAGTCTGTGGTGTGATATTGTTTGTGTTGCCCTGGTGAGGGGTGTGCTGTGGAATCCTTACAGTAGGTTGTACTGTTAAGGTCCGCATAACATATTGAACCAATTGTCTATGTATTTTAATTAACTGTTTCAGCTGTGCTAGCAGTTCTCTACCTGTCATACTTTCTATGTCACGATGTGGTGTATAGCTGGCTAGTACCGACCATGTAGCTCCTAGTCTACCTAGTGGATCGAGCCTGGTAATGTGATTTTCATGGTTTAGGATGCCTTTAAACCAGAGCTGATGCTCTTGGTAAGTTAATGGAATTTCAACGTCCTCGTAAGGTACGTATTCCTCTGGAGGTTCCTCTACTTTGTAGTAGTGAAACTCGTGTGTTCCTCCATCTGCTAGAGGAAAGTGAATCCATGAATAGAATACCTCTGTCTGCCGATATCCATGTGCCTCTATAACAAATATTACTTTACCACCTCTCGATGATACTCCATTGTTTATGAGTTTGTAATTTATAGTTTTCCTTACGTTTACCGGGATGATTATAGCATCCGGGTCATTCTGTAGCCTATTTCTGTCATCTAAATCTGCTTGTGCTGCTGCTGCAGCTAATTCTTCGTCAGTAACCATTATTTTTACTGATTGAAGAGTTTGCAGAACAAGTTTTAAGGAAACAAAGATTAGGTGCACAATATTTTGGAGCACTGTATCCTTCAACGTTGAACAAACCTAAAACTAATACATAGGATTTTTCGTCATACTCAGTTTTGGCGGATATTTAGCCTTTCACCCACTCCAGACGTCTATTGGAGTTTTTACGGGAGAAAGGGGTCTGTGTAAAAAGCATGACTGAGTTATTCTAGTATCTAGCATTAAATTATCGCCTTACCAAACGTTGGGCGCCATGTAGTGTAGTTCCTATATTCCCAATAGGCTGTGCGCATTGGAATAATAAATCCTGTAGTTTAGACGTAGGACTGAGGTGGACTGGGTCTCTACCGAATCTATTAGACTTAATTGTGAGTCCCAGGTAGCTCAGAGTTCACTAGAAGCTTTCTCGAATTCACAAGAAGGGATTAGTTTCTGACAACCGCATAAACATGACAACTTTGTTTCCCAAGAATAAGAAATCAATCTCTAGAGTCGCGGAAACAATAGATATCTATTTTACTCAGTCATTCGTGCATGCTTCATTTCACCAGAGGTGCTGAGAAAATAGAGAGACGGGCGTTTTAAAAAAAAAGTATTTATGGTCTTCTTTTTCAAGCATAAGAAATGTACTGCTACAATCGTAATACTGGTAATAAAGTACAGAGTATATAATACGAACAGTATTATACAGTAGTTCTGTAAAAGCATGATATGGTTTCTAAGCCATAAATTGCCTTAAAACAGATAAAATACAGACAGTGTTAAAATGATGGCTAAAAGTACTCAACTGATGCTTCTAAAATACCCCTACCCCGGTGTACCTGACCTAAGCCTAGCACAAGGGAAGAAGTAAGTGAGGAGTAGTTTAAGTTTTGTATTTTCTGCCAAGAATCTAGTTAAGAATTCTCTAAGGGTCTAATCAGCTCCGTACCTTGGTTTAGAATGAAGGAGGTCTTGTATCTCTCTCTCAGGACTCGATTTCCCAGTAACCCGCAAGGGTAGCCTGGAAACACTTGAGCTGTATTTCTCGGTAGGAGAAAAGACAGAGTCTCTCAGTGCGTCAGCTGGAGGGTCGGCTTCCTTCGGCACTTGCTGCTGCAGGACGTTGGGCAAGTAGTTAGTCGATCTGCTCCAAACCACTGTGTGTCTGCTTGGGCAAATCTAGGCATATTTATACTATGAAGGTGCCGAGTTTGATGTGTGATTGGACTTAATAATGCAAAGAAGGCTAGAGGGTGCACTGCGGTATGGCTGGCTGAGCAGACAGCTCCGCCGGATGAACATTCAATGGCATAATTTCTCCCGTTTTTAGCAACCGACTACAATGTTGCTATATACGATCTGGGAGCGGAACGTGTGGCACACCAAATATGAGGGGTTTGACGACCGGACTGCTGCCATGAAGGGTGGAATTTGCAAGGAAAATGTGCCCCGAGAACTTGCAAGGTTCGGGTAAGGTGGCGCCCGCACCACAATAATGCTGTACTATGCGCTGGCCCGCTGGCCGTAACCCTACAATGCAGTGACCAGAGCCGGAGGACGTATCCCGCACCCCCTTCTGCATTCGCTAAATGTGCAAGCGCTTTAGTGACTGGAGGGCCTAATTGCAGTTGACTCTCCCTATCTGCTCCACCGGACAAAATCCTAAGATGGCGGCCCGCTAAGCTTCCCACGGCCCCGGGCAGCCCTTCTAGCGCTGGGTCTCAAACGATGCAATAATGAATATGCCAACTCCACGCTCATAGGGCCTGAAACTGTGCTCACTACCTGCACGGCGACCCGAAAATCCGAACAGAACATTGTGCGCTATACCGAACTGGGGGCAGGAACCGGCGCGTAACAGTGAGCTAAGATGGCGACCAATACCTAGCGAATTTAGGAGCACACTAACGGAACATCAGACTTTTGCAGCCGATGAGATTAAATACTTAAGTAAACGACACATAGCCAGGGCGTACGGTGAAGGAGGGTGACCGGGGGGAGTGCTGGCGTCTAAAATCTGTGCTGGCCGCAAAACACACACTGTTATACAGATCACTGGGGACGACGGCGTTACACACACAGATCAGACGGAAATACTGCAAAGCTTTGTCCACAACTATAGAGACTTGTATACACCACGACCGGTAGCTACACAAAGTGACACGCTACGCTATCTAGAAGACATTGCCATTCCCTGGCTGTCAGACGCCCCAAGACAATGCTTGTCTCAGCCGATAACTGTGGAAGAGGTAACGGAAGTGATCCAGTCACTGCCAAACGGAAAAGCTCCAGGCCCTGACGGATTCACTTGTGAATTCTACAAAACATATAAAGATATTCTGGCGCCTCATGTAGTTGCAATGTTTGGTACTGCCCATGAAGATCAGATACTCCCAGCTACATTGCGCGAAGCAATGATAATTGCGCTTCTTAAACCTGACAAGGACCCCGACAGATGCAATTCTTATCGCCCCCTATTTCTGTTAAATGTGGACTCCAAAATACTCGCCAAAACTCTCGCTATGCGATTGCAACCACTAATGGTGAATCTGGTCCTCCCGGATCAGTCAGGGTTCATACCTTCTAGAAACACCGCACACAACACCAGGACACTCTTTGCGGTCTCCCACTACCTGAACCCCAACACGAAAGCCGTAGCGGTAATGCTTGATGCCGCAAAGGCGTTTGATTCAATTGAATGGTCCTATCTAATCACAATACTACACAGAATGGGATTCCCCTTAATTTTCATTCAATGGATTCGACTCTTATACACCCAACCCACGGCTAGGGTAAAGATCAATGGTTATGTATCGGAGACTTTTGATATAGGAAGAGTGACGAGGCAGGGCTGCCCCATGTCCCCTCTCCTGTTTGCTCTGGCCCTGGAACCCCTGGCCTGTATAGTAAGGCAGCAACATCATCACTTGGCGCTCCAATTTCCCAGTCGTCCCCTGCATATATCCCTATATGCGGACGATATGTTGCTATATGTCCGCGACCCCGCAAAGCACCTTGACTCCCTTTTACGCGCATACATTAAATTTGGGGGGTATTCGGGACTATAGATAAACTGGGACAAGTCCTCTATATTCCCACTGACTGACACTACCCTACCGCACCCGGTTGAATACCCACTAGAGTGGCAGACAGACCCAATACGGTACCTGGGCATATGGTTCCACAGGGACCCGGAATTGGTCATACGAACGAACTATGGCAGGA
Source organism: Lissotriton helveticus (assembly GCF_964261635.1). NCBI lineage: Eukaryota > Metazoa > Chordata > Amphibia > Caudata > Salamandridae > Lissotriton > Lissotriton helveticus. Next base: position 343,678,888 of record NC_136067.1, on the reverse strand, counting down.
CAATAGACGCACTAGAGGACAAAGTCAAGAGATGGATTTACCTCCCATTGTCACTGGCTGACAGAATTGCGGTCGTAAAAATGGTAGTGCTTCCTAAACTCCTTTACCTCTTCAATAACATCCCCATCCAACCGCCAAGGGAAGTCTTTAAGCGACTGACCACAATGGTGCTGAGGCTTATATGGGCGGGAAAGCAAGTGCGTATTACCCTAGCCATGTTGACATTACCCTGTGACAAGGGCGGGTGGGGAGTGCCTGACTTCTTGCTCTATTACATATGCGCTCAGGCCCAATACGCTGCACACTGGTATCACAAAACCCCATATTTGACACACGTAGCAGTTGAGGAAGGTGACGCGGACCCGGTCCCACTAGACGCCATCATCACACACACCAGGCCCCCACTCCACAGCAATGACATTAACATTATTGACACCACGAACGCTGCATGGAAAAGATTGGGGCAACTGATGCACAAATTACCCATGTATGCTCCTGCACTGCCACTGCACCATCATCCGAACCTGTCGGTCACGACTGAGGCGGTAGGCATGGGTCTCTTAAAACAGCTGGGGATAGTCTCCATGGGTGACTTATATAAAGACGGGACATTCGTCACGGAACAAGACCTGTCCTATATACAGAACCCAACGTTGTTGTTTCTCTTTACATTCCACAGACTGAAGGGGGCGATCAGGCAACATTACCCAACCTTTCCCAATGAACCACTAACTATGGATACCATACAGTTCCTTCAAACAATCCCAATAACGCACACTTGGTTTCACGGCTCTATAAAAAAGCACAGACTGAAATAGGCTGTAAAGCGACCAGGGCTCAGGATAGATGGAATGTGGTACTGGAGACACCCCTCACAGATAAAGACTGGGAGATGGCCTGCTCACTCACTATGATGCTCACGCCTAATGGAAATTTGCGTATAATACATTTTAAATACCTGCACCAAACATATTACACGCCACTCCAACTGCATAGATATGGTCTCCGTGACGAAGCCCGTTGCAAACGCTGTGGTCACAACCAAGCACACTTTATACATTTAGCATGGCACTGTGTGGGAATACAGACCTACTGGACCGAGGTTGTAGCTAAATTATCCGAAATGGTGGGAGTTGATGTTGAGCGTACAATTCGCTGTTGCCTATTGGGGTTACTGGGAAATGTGAAAGCAGTGAAGCGTAAATTCTGCGCAGTGGCTTTGCTGTTGGCTAAGCGGAGAATCTCCATGTGCTGGGAGAGCACTGGGGTTCCATTGATTAACCAATGGCTGAAGGACATGGCGCACTGTCAAGACACACTCCATACTTGTGAAGAATCATTACCGCCTAGATCCAGACCTAAGGACTACTGGGTGTACCTTACCGCCTATTTGAATGCACACATAGATGATTGAGTGGTTTTGATCGACAGTTATTTAGACTAACCTCCCTTTATGATTGAAAAGCAAAGGCACCATATGGTTCTTTACACTTCAATGCCGATGAGACGAGGAGTGCGGTAGTGGAATGATCCAGTTATGGTTTAAGAAAGTTCTGCACTAGCTAAAACAAAAACTGAGACTGTTAACGCGGCCGGCCCGAAGTGGTTGTAGGCGACTTGCTGTGTATATTGTATAACTAAATATCACATTCAATCTGTACCATTTCTGCAACGAATTGGCACGCTGCCGGCCCACGTTGGGTTGTAGGCACCAGGCCGTGTAACACTGAAGTACTATATCAATAAAGGTCTTGGAATCAAAAAAAAATAATCAAAAAAATAATGCAAAGAAGACTCAGTTCTTCGAAAACTCCATGATTTCCTAGATAAATTAGTATTCAGGCAAGGGGATGTCCCTAGCTGTTGAAGGCGGGTTTCTCTAAGAAATCGTTGCTGATTCTTGGAACATAGTAGAAGTAGCCATGCCGTATTTGGGCTGCATAGGCTCAGTCTAAATATGGTAATGCTTTCTATGCCTATATAAGGATAGGATAATCAGTACCTATATAAGAGCATGAATCGGGCCAATTTACATTAGGGTCCTAGATTCATTTACAACAGTGTCACGTGCTTTCGTGTGTGTTCTTCGAAATTTTATGTACTTGATGGTATGTTTTCCAACGTCATGTGTCCCTCTCAGCCCTGTTTTGCTTTATTTTTGTGAGGTACATGCTTTGTGGTTCATCTTATTTGCTGCCTCCGAATTCTCCCATGACGTTTAATATTTATTACTGCCTCACATGCCCTTTCAAGGCCTCTATTCTTATTGATCGTACTTGCATGATCCTATTTTTTAATTCCTTCTGCGTCATGGGGCCCTCCTAGGCCTTTCTTCAATAAATTATGCGTGCATGAATTTCTGGGTCGTAGTTTTGAAGTGTGTCACGTGCTTTCGTCTTTGTTCTTATAAATTTTACATGCTTCATGGTATTTTTATCTGCGTCACGTGGCCCTCCCAGCTCTGTTTTGCTTTATTTTTGTGGGGTACATTCTTTTTTGGTTCATCCTATTTGCTCCCTCCTAATTCTCCCATGAATTTTAATATTTATTACTGCCTCACGTGGCCTTTCTAGGCCTGTATTTTTATTGATTGTAAGATTTTTTTGCTTCTGCATTACGGAGCCCTCCTAGCCCTTTCTTTAATAAATTATGCGTACATGAATTTCTGCGTAGTATTTATGAAGTGTGTCACGTGCTTTCGTGTCTGTTCTTATAAATTTTACGTGCTTGATGGTATTTTTTTCTGCGTCACGTGGCCCTCCCAGATCTGTTTTGCTTTATTTTTGTGGGGTACATGCTTTGTGGTTCATCGTATTTGCTCCCTCCTAATTCTCCCATGTATTTTAATATTTATTACTGCCTCACATGGCCTTCCCAAGTCTGTTTTCTTATATATTGTGCTTTCATGAATATATATGTTGCATTTTTGTGCTACGCCACGTGCTTTGTGTTTCAATGTACGTACTCTCTCCTAATCATCATAATTGCTCCCTTTTAATCCTCCGCTGACTTTTAATATTTCTTGCTTCGTCACTTGACCTATAGTTGTTTTTTTATGTGGTCTAGTTGGCCTACAAAAGTTTTGCCTCCTCAGACTAGCATAGTTTTAATTGATGATAATTTCTGGCCCTTTATTTGGCTTAGGTTCCCTAACCATTTTTCCTTCTATTGTACATCTTTTTATGACATGCTTTCGCCAAAGTAGATGTTTTGGACACTTCACCACTTCATGATCAGTCTTTAAGTGCAATTGCTGCCTTTTTTGAAAGTGTAATGGTAATTGTTTGTCCATGATTAAAATGTTAGTCTTGATAGTTATGTATACTATGTATACCAGAGCTGCTCATGTAAATGCTACTAGTGGGCCTGCAGCAGTAATTGTGCCATCCACACAAGTAACCCTAAATATAAAAGTCAAGCCTGTCACTGCAGTGTCTGAGCGCCCTTTATTAAACTGTCATGTTTTCAAACTGCATCCATTTGACAGACCTTACCCGTGTCTTTGTATGGACTGTACTCTGTATCCCTCGCTTAAACTTTGTGAGCGTATTGAGCTGTGAAGACGGGGTGACAGTTATTTTACTAATTTTATATTCACACACCTTTATTGTAATTTATGTCTTTATTCTTGAATGTGAGCATGTAAAATTTGTACTTTACATCTATAATGCTTTTCTTTTCAATTTTTTTCCTGTTTATCTTAATTTTCCATAGAAATGGATGCCACTAAGTACCAAGACCTTCTGGATTATATAAGCCGTAATGTGTATCCTGATGGTTTTAGTAAATTCCAGAAGCATGGATTGGTAGACTATCTAAAAAATTCTCTGTTGACGGTAATACAATTTTTTCAGTATTGCCACATAATTTCAATGTCTAGATTAATGATATTCTATTGGCTGGTGTAATTTTCTCCTATATAGATGAAAAGTTAATAGGTTGAAAAACAGTACATGATTATGTCTTTCTGCACACAACATATTTTACAAACTACATTAATGTAAGAAAGGTATTTCCGATTAACTTTTTATGTTTGAGAAAGGTTTGTGGTAGGTTGTTAAACTAATTTCCTCTTTGAGAAATTTTACTTTTTCAAAACATTTCAAAATTAATTTGCAGGAAGCATGATGAGTGATAATTTACCAGCACCTGTTCCATCTTCAGGACCTGTTCCATCTTCAGGACCTGTTCCATCTTCTCTTCATCACCTGTTCCATCTTCATCACCTGTTCCATCTTCAGCACCTGTATCAGGTACACTATGTTATCCACCTGCAGCATCTAGTCAATCTATATTCCTGAAAAAAGTTTTGAATGTGTAGAAGAAACCAGTAAAAAGCAATTGGAAGCAATAGTGTGGAGCTTTAAAATATACAACAGTTGTTTTTGGTCACTTAAAACGGACAAATGGATAGTTGATAAACTTAGTTTGTACTACATGTAAATTGTGTATACTATGGCTAATAGCGTATGATGTACATGTTGGTTCTTCTTCAGAAGGTTATGTCCTTTCATATATTGTTAGAGGTAATCGATGCCTTCCTCTCAAAAATATGTTTCTCAAGACCAAATGTATGTATATTTTCATTCGTAATACAGTTACTTATCTTTAAGTAATTTCACATCAATGTGTGTACTGAAATTCTCTGCTCTTAAACCTATGATTGCTTTAACATTCAGGTTCGACTTTTGCTCAACATATACATTTGTTATTATGTTTTCAGTTTGCAGAATGCTACCCAACTCAGCAGACAGTTGCCCACATGTTTACTAATGTAATATTTCTGGGGAATAATCGACTGAAAATTGCAATGGACCTAATGGAGTCATCACGTTTGACTTTAACATTTCAATGATAAATAAGATCTCACACTCTAGTGTTGTCCTGAACATTGGATTATTCTGTATTTTGTTTTTTTATAGAGGATCTTTTATAGATAAGAACATATCATTAGTTTTTAACATAGTATGTAAGATATTGTCATTATAGTTGTGAATTTTCAATAATGTTTGTTGTGAAGCCATTTAAATATGTTTGCAACAGTTGTAACTGTTTCTATTCCTGAATCTGAAAACACCTAGACACATGCATGATACATTGAAAAATAAGTTTTAAATTGTTAGCATTGCTGTTATGATGTGCTAATGTACATTTTTTTTACATTTAGAGTCTGTTGAAAAGTATTGTGGTGTCTGCAAACAAGATACTTCATCAATATATGTGCGAACGTTAATGGTAGATGCTGAAGATATAAGTCCTTGGGGTGTTTAGAAAACATTTGGGGGGCCATTAGGATGACGGGTGGACTTAGTCCACCCGCCATCCCATCGGAATTCGGGACCGCCCACCTTAAGGGCGGGGGGTCATTAGGATGTGACCGCCACAGTGGCGGGCGCATCCTGCATTTATAACATTGTGGCGGGCGGTGCGCTCTGCACCGCCTGCCACAATGCTATAAATGCATGTATGCATTTGCATACACAAAGCGGCAGGCACCGCGCGGTGTCTACCGCATTGTATATGCAAATGTGGTACCCCCCGTGTGCACCCCCCACCCCTCCTTCACTTTGGGGTCCACATGGGGCCCCCAAAGTGAAGACCGCATGCTGCCACGGAAAGGCAACTGTCCAGGCCCATGGTAATATGGCTGGCGGTGTACACCGCCACCATATTAAACCTTTTCTGCCCCGGCCGCAAAGCGACCGGGGCGGAAAAGTTGCGGACGGTCTTTCCGTCCGCCGCGGTTCTCCCGCCATACTAATATGGCTGGGTGGATTCAGGAGAGGATGGCGGGCAGATTGTCCCCGCCAGGCTGGCGGTGGCTACAGCCAGCCTGGCGGGGGCAATCCCCCCGCCATCCTAATGGGCCCCTAAGTCTCCAGTTCACATTTGTCTGATACAAGGTGTATATTACTATGACTCAGATAACTGAGGCATTTGCAAGGGTCTTTTCAGAGTTATGTCCGCCATGTTGGAAAGCTGGCTATGCACCCTTACTACTTATGTATTAATTACCGTTTTCCCACTGAGTGTTGAGAGGTCACTATGTTTAGTATGTAAATACATATAAAGTTTTCATTTCAAAAAGCTATTGACCTTTAAACAATGCAATGTTAATAGCAAGTTACTTTTCACTATCTTCCCAACAGGCCTAATGTTTCGAATGCAGCAGATGGCTCCACCTTGAATTTATAAAACCAAATGTAACATCCTGCTGACCTTTTAGTGGTTACAAATGTACAAAATGTATGTTTTAAAGTAAAAATGTGATCGCATGCAAGATGTCTAATTAGATGTTTTGTATACTCCTGCAATCTAGTGTTGTGTCCAGATTATCATAAGAAGTAATGTTGAGACACACTTTCTTCAGCTGTCACGATTTGCACAATCCTTCTAGAGTTGGACCAGACTTCCTCTAACATTCCTACTTAATTTTCGTTTTCAAATTGAGCAACTATTTTGTTAATGTGTTGAAATATAAATTTAAATCTTCCTCCTTTTTGAAGGTCAACAAGCAATACCACTCCTCCACACATTATTGTTCAATGGTAGTCTAAAAAGTAGAGGGAATTCCACTATCACTAAGGTAGACATCTGACAATAGAATCTATGATATAGTTACCCCACTATTTCATGGTCATAATCCAAAAGGTATGTTTAGAGTCAACAAAAAGAACAATTATGCACATTTTATGCTGGACAGTATTGCTTGTAAACACCCTTTCACTGCTTTCTTCCATACCTTCAAAAAAGATGTCATGTATTTACATGCATAGTCTTTAAAATCTGTATATCTCTAATGTAAAACAAGCGTACTTGTTTTTCTTTTCTTTTGTCACTGACATATATAAACTCATCAGTCACTCCTATGGCAAGCTTTTACAATCCTGAATGCAGAGTGCTGGGTTTTGTGTGAGAGGATGCCCATGCATAACCATGCTATTTTTTCTTTAGCTGCATGGAAACATGTAGTATAACCTGTCAAACACTTTGAAATGCTACCCTCCCACTAGTCCTAAAGGCGGATGTAGAATTCAACCGTTCGTCTTAAAATAGAATTGGATGTCACTAAGTACAAAGGGCCCGATTCACAGAACTAACTTAAGACAAAATCCTAAACTTATTACTTTTGGTATTCACAGAAGTTAGGATTTTGTCTTAAGTTTGTCTTAAGACAGACTTAAGTTAGGATTTTGTCTTAAGTTTGTCTTAAGTTTGTCTTAAGTCTGTCTTAAGTCTGTCTTAAGACAAACTTAAGACAAAATCCTAACTTCTGTGAATACCAAAAGTAGTAAGTTTAGGATTTTGTCTTAAGTTAGTTCTGTGAATCGGCCCCATAGTATTTCTGTATTATGGAAGCCCTAATGTGTCCCTTAAAGATTCCAGCGAAGTCCAGACACATACTAACTGAAACACACCAACCATTAGTAACCTGTAAAATTTGCCAAACAACTTTTTCAAGGTGTGATCAATCCAAAAAATACTCCTTTGGCACAGCAAATATAGTGCAACACGTAAACAACTTGCACCCCAACAACTTTGCTTGAGCTGCAACACAGAGATTGCAGGACAACCCATTTGCTGCTGCACCAAGCACATCAACTGCTGCAACAGCATATTAAGCAAACAGTCCATACTCACATATTGATCTTGATTTTGGTAAACTTAAATTTCTATGCATTTATTGCGATTAACTTTTGTGTTAAGTGAAACAGTCTATCAACCTCATCAAAAACAAGAAACAGGAGCATCGCTGTCCCCAACATTAGTCATTCGACATTCATGAAGCTTTTTTGTTGTAAGAACTAGCCCGTCCGAAGGCAGTGGGAAATTTGCACACTTGCTGCCTTTCTTGGCTGGGGTTATCAATTATTCTTGAATTTCATATTCTGATTCAAATTCAAGCCCCTTTATCGAGCCTTTTTGTTGTAGCTACTACCCTGTCCGAAGGCAGTGGGAAATTAGCCCACTTGCTGCCTTTCTTGGCTAGGGTTATCAATTATTCTTCAAGTAATTCAAATTCAAAATGCAGGCCCTTTATTCAGCCTTCTTGGTAACTACTTCCCATGAATGGCAGTGGGTAATTTCCACACTTGCGTCCTTTCTTGCGTTACACAGTCTGTGTAATGAGCTGGGTATCCAAAGATCTACTTTACTGATAAGGCAGTGGTTACTTTGCGCGTCTACAGCCTTTCTAAATTTTTACCTTATTCATCTTCCATTCAATGAACACATCATCTACACATACACACACCTACTTGCTGCCTTTCTTGGCTATGGTTATGAACTGTTCTATTTCATATTCATATTCAAAGTCAAGGCCCTTTATCAAGCCTTTTTGTTGTAACAACTACCCCAGCCAAAGGCAGTAAAAAATTGCACACGTGCTGCCTTTCTTGGCTGGGGTTATCAATTCTTCTTGTAATACAAATTTACAGTGCAGGCCTTTTATTGATCCTTCTTGGTAACTATTACTCGTGAATGGCAGTGGGTAATTTGCACACTTGCAGCCGTTCATGTATAATAAAAAGCTTAATAAAAGTCTACCAATATTAGAAAAAAAGCTAGTATGGTCTATGGTTATCAAATCTTCTGTTTGTTATTCTAATTCAAAGTACAGGCCTTTTATTGAGCCTTCTTGGTAACTACTACCCGTGAATGGCAGTGGGTAATTTGCACACTTGCAGCCTTTCTTATTTTTTTACATTATTCATCTTCCACTCAATCAACACATCATCTACTACTTGCTGCCTCTCTTGGCTATGGTAATCAACTATTCTTCTATTTCATATCTGTATTTAAAGTGCTGGCCCTTTATCGAGCCTCTTCTTTGTAACTACTACCCTTTCCGAAGGCATTGGGAAATTTGCACACTGCTGCCTTTCTTGGCTAGGGTTATCAATTATTCTTCAAGTAATTCAAATTGGAAATGCAGGCCCTTTATTCAGCCTTCTTGGTAACTACTTCCCGTGAATGGCAGTGGGTAATTTCCACACTTGCATCCTTTCTTGCGACGCACAGTCTGTGTAATGAGCTGGGTATCCAAAGATCTACTTCCCTGATAAGGCAGTGGTTACTTTGGCCATCTGCAGCATTTCTAACTTTTTACCTTATTCATCTTCCATTCAGTGAACACATCATCTACACGTACACACACCTACTTGCTGCCTTTCTTGGCTATAGTTATCAACTGTTCTTCTATTTCATATTTGTATTCAAAGTGCAGGCCCTTTATCAAGCCTTTTTGTTGTAGCTACTACCTCGGCCGAACGCAGTAGGAAATTTGCACGCTTGCTGCCTTTCTTGGCTGGGGTTATCAATTACTCTTGAATTTCATATTCTGATTCAAAATCATAGCCCTTTATCGAGCCTTTTTCATGTAAATACTACCCTGCCAGAAGGCAGTGGTAAATTTGCGAACTTGCTGCGTTTCTTCATAGGAGTTATGAACTATTGTTCAATTTCATATTCCTAGTCAAAGTGCAGTCCCTTTATTGAGCCTTTTTCTTGTAGCTACTACCCCGGCCGAAGGCAGTGAGAAATTTGCACACTTGCTGCTTTCTTGGTTGGGTTTATCAATTATTCTTGAATTTCATATTCTGATTCAAACTCATAGCCCTTTATCGAGTCTTTTTCTTCTAGCTACTCTCCCGGCCAAACGCAGCGGGAAATTTGCACACTTGCTGCCTTTCTTGGCTGGGGTTATCAATTATTATTCTATTTCATATCCGTATTCAAAGTGCAGGCCCTTTATCAAGCCTTTTTGTTGTAGCTACTACCCCAGCTGAAGGCAGTGGGATATTTGCACACTTTCTGCCTTTCTTGGCTGGGTTATCAATTATTCTTCAAGTAGTTCAAATTCAAAATGCAGGCCCTTTATTCAGCCTTCTTGGTAACTACTTCCCGTGAATGGCAGTGGGTAATTTCCACACTTTCATTCTTTCTTGCAACGCATAGTCTGTGTAATGAGCTGGGTATCCAAAGATCTACTTCCCTGATAAGGTAATGGTTACTTTGCGCATCTTCAGCCTTTCTAACGCTTTACCTTATTCATCTTCCAATCAATGAACACATCATCCACATATACACACACTTACTTGCTGCCTTTCTTGGCTGCGGTTATCAATTATTCTTCAAGTTCATATTCTGATTCAAACTCAAGGCCCTTTTTCAAGCCTTTTTCATGGAGATACTACCCCTGCAGAAGGCAATGGGAAATGTGCGCACTTGCTGCCTTTCTTCGCTGGGGTTATCAATTATTGTTCAATTTAATATTCTGATTCAAAGCCATGGCCCTTTATTTAGCCTTTTTGTTGTAGCAACTACCCCGGCCAAAGGAAGTGGGAAATTTGCGCACCTTTTTGTTGAAACTACTTCCCCAGCTAAAGGCAGTGGGTAATTTGCACACTTGTAGCCTTTCTTATTTTTTACTTTATTCATCTTTCACTTAATCAACACATCATGTACACATACACACATCTACTTGCTGCTTTTTTAACTAGGGTTATCAATTATACTTGAATTTCACATTCTGATTCAAAGTCAAGGCCCTTTATCGAGCCTTTTTGGTATAGCTACTACCTCGGCCAAACACAACACAACATGGCAGGACTATGAAGAGCATCTAAATCTACAGCACTACATGCCAAAAATAAATGCTTACTTTGTTAGTGACATTTTCCATCGGTAAGATATCAAATCTGTCAATAGAAAAGAAACATGTTCTAAGTGAAGTGAAATTACTTTTTGTGATATATTGAAACTATTTTCACAACTTCTTTACTGTTGTTTGTTGTTACCATGTTTTTTTGCTCCTCACGTTCAATATTTTAAGCTACAACGCAACTATTTTCACAACTTCATTACTGTAATATCGATGTTTGTACTGCTCACATAAAACATTTTGGGATACCTTGAAACTATTTTTTAAACTTGTTTACTATAATATCAGTCTTTCAACTGCTTTCATAAAACATTTTTGGATACATTGCAACTATTCTAAAAAATTCTTTACTGTAATATCAGTGTTTGAGGTGGTAACAGAAAATAAATGTGATACGTTGAGCTGTGTGACTCAAAACATTATTATTATATAATAATAATAAATGTTATATTTATTCCTCTAACATTTCATAATTTAATACAGCTTCTAAAATAATTTCATCATGTATTTCATTTTCCTGATTATCAATTTCAAAAGTCATGTAATCATTCTATATGTGATCTAGTGCTTCCACAAAATCAACATCCAAAATTTCGTCTAGGAAATCACAACTGATATCTGCAGCATTTCTTCCTCTTCATTCTAGCTACTTACAAAAACGTATGTTCAGCTCTTCTATGACACTGTTATTAATTTTGAAACCATCTTCCAACTTGTTTTGTTGATTTTCCATACTGTATTTCTTATGTTGTAGGTCCTAGTACAAAAACATAAACACTTCATTTTATCGTTACTGTAATATCAGCATATGTGGTGAATCATATCAAATATATTAAATATTTATCTTGGAAATGAAGCAACAATATTTTGTACTTGAGTGTATATTATTTTGAAAACATTCGAATAAATACAGTGTCACTATGCATTGTGTCAAGTGCTTTATTTAGCATATACAGGAATATGTTACCTTTGATTGTAATGACATACAAACCAAAACAAGATAGAAAACTCACACATAAATTGATTTCAGGAACTTGTTACTTTTTCGATGATAAGAATTAGTAATGTCTTTCCGAGAACATTTGAATATTTAAAAGGGTAAAGTAAGAGGTGAAGAACACAGGTAAGAAGTTGCATCTCAGGATGCAAGAATGGATGAAAAGGGTGGTCCAAGATCTCCATGTACAATGCCCAGTGGAGACATTTTAAAAACGGGTACACTCAAGGAATTCTATAATGTGCAATAAGTGCTGACGATAACACCACACAGAATGGGCAAGAACAGATAAAATAATGTATCATATGTGCTTGGACTATGATGAGAATACACTGTAGGAGGGCCACGGTCAAGTGCAAAGATTAAATACTTAAGGCATAGCAAACGAGGTGGCAACAAGAGCCAGGAAGGTCCAAGAGTGGTGGAGGCTGGGTTTCTTAACCCGTATCCTACCTACTATCTTGCAAACTTAAAACAGTGACGACAGAAGTGCCTTACTTTCACTCCCCCATTACGTTGTCAAGTAGGGTGGAGGGAGGGAAAAGAAAGGAGTAAACTACATGTCTACAGATGTACTGCTATGTTCAGAACACTGGATCAAGCACTGAATAAACAAAGTCAAATATAAAAGAAGATACACAAAAGAAGGCTGCACAAAAGATACACAAAGGAAAGCTACACAAATAGGACACCGAATCTTGAACACAAACTGGTAAGTCAGCAAAAGAACAAAAAGGCTAGGAACACTGCAACTGACGCTACGCTGTAGAACTCATTTTCAAGTCCATGAAACTGTGCGGGCAGCTGGTAGGAGCCTACACAGGATGATGGCAGGACGAGGCCCCTAGAGAAGCTTGGGGGAGTAGCGGTCCCCGGGGATATGAGGTGGGGCCGTGAGCCCTCCCTGCATACTTCAAAATAAAAACCCCGGAGGGTGGCGTTCCCCGGGGCTTGGAGGGCCTTACAAGCTCCCAATTATGGAAAAAAACTAGCACCCGGGATTTGGCCCCCCGGGGGCTAATTAAGAATAGAACGGACTTCTAGTTTTTTTTTCCTTTTCCACCGCGTACACATACAATACACATACCCCCCGATTTCCTATTTAGAAAAAAAAAATGTGGGGCCTAAAGATCCATTTAGGACCCCCAGAGCAGGCCTAGAGGGTCAGGATGTTTCTACCCTGCCCCCTTTTCTTATTTTTCAACTTTGTTTTACTGTTTTCTTGTGAGTCAGTTCTACCGAGGCACATGATGGCTGCCAACACTTACTGGTATGGAGTGTTGACAAACAGCTGACATCCAATGAACACACAGCTCGTGCTCGTAATTGTATGGTTTTCGGTACACTTACTGTACGCATAGAGGGAGGAGGGGCTGAAAACATACTTTTTTTTTAGAAAAAAAATTTAAAAAGCCCCAAGGGTGTAGCGGTCCCCTGGGCTGTGGGGAGAGCAGCAGTAAGCCCCTCCGCATACTTCAAAACAAAACCCCGGGGAGTGCCGTTCCCCAGGACTCGGGAGACCTTACAAGCCCCCCTTTATGGAAAAAAATTGCCCCTGGGATTTGGCCCTCCCTGGGAGCTAATTAAGAATAAATCGGACTTTTAGTTTCTTTTTTTCCATTTCCACCGCGTACGCGTACAATACACGTACCAAGCGATTTCTTATTTTTAAAAACAAAAACATTTTGGGACTAAAGATCCATATGGGACCCCCTGAGCAGGCCTAGAGGTTCAGGATGTTTCTACCCTGCCCCCGTTCCTTATTTTTCAACTTTGTTTTACTGTTTTCTTGTGACTAGGTTCTACCGAGGCACAAGATGGCCGCCAACACTTCCTGGTTTCGAGTGTTTACAGACAGTTGAAATCCAATCAGCATGCAGCTCGTGCTCATAATTGAAAGGATTTCCGTACGCGAACAGTACTTCGTCTATAGATATCACTATGACTTTACTTTTGATTTTCTCAGGAACTACTGAATGGATTTACACCATTTAACAAAAAGCACAATCTGCGAACCGAACTCTACCTCTCTGCCAAATTTGGTGTAATTCCATTCAGCCGTTCGGGCTGTTGCCCTGGCTAAAGGTCCCTATGGAAAATTGCCTGGGGAAAACATGTTTTGGGACCCCCCTTTTTTCTCGGCCCCCTACTTGACGAATCACCCCCAAACTTTCAGGGAAGGAGCGGAGCCAAGCAGGCCATTCTCCTGGAGAAATTTGCAAAGATTCATCCACCAGTGCCAAAGTTATTCCATATAGAATGTTGTGGATTTCCTATGGAAAGTAGGTCCTAACTATATCAGGTAATATATATATATATCTATATCTATCTATATATATATATATATACATATATATATATATATATATATGTATATACTGAAATAAATGTGGTTTCAGCCCAGTTATAGTTAGGAATTAGCATTTAAAAAACCTTAGAAATTCACTAAAAATAATAGGTTTCACACATGTTATATTTAGCTAGACATTTCACTCATACAAAACCATTGAAGTTCCCCTGTTCTAGTTAGTTCAGCTAACTATAACTCGCGCCCCCGCAATCCAGTGCTGATGACATCACATATTACATCACTCATGACATGGTCAGTGACATCACTCATGACATCACTGATGACATCATCCTTGTGAAAGCGTAGCAGACCTTCTCTCACCCTAATATAACCTTTGATACACACATTGAAAAATAGAAAGTAAAATTTTGAAAACAATGGAGATACCAATAAAAGTTAAAACAACCTATTCAGTAATTCCAAAATCTACATACACATCCACTCATTCACCAACAGTTCTATATAGTGAAGAAGAATTTGTTGCAGAAGACCCAGCCCCGAAAAGGAAAGAGGCACTAATTTGATTTTTTTTTCCTTTTCGGATGGAGAAAAAATAGTCAACGCAGCAAAAGTTACCTGCAAGGTGTGTTCAGCAGTGCTGTCTCGAGGGAATCCTAACAAACACTACTCCTTTGGAACTGCCAGCATGGTGAAGCATGTGAAAATTCTACATCCACGCAACTATGCTCGTGCTGTATGCAGCAGACTTCGAGAGGAGACTCTAGCAGCTGAACCCAGTACATCTGCAGGACCATCAAGTCCTCATCCGGACATCCGTCCAGATTTTGCAGGCTTAATTATGATATGCAAATTTTGCAAAGAAACTCTATGCTATGGAGAACAATCCATAGATTTAATTTGCAGGTGCAAACAAGACGACAGTTGCTCCCACCTTTAATTTTTTTTGTTTATTTGTTACATTTCCAGACTGTTTTGTTTGTGCAGTTCCCTTTTTTACCTTTTTAAAAAAACAACAACAAAAAATGTTCAGAAAATCCCCCAAAAAAAACAAAAGAACAAAAAAGACAAAAAAAAAGATATTTTAAGAACTAACTTCACTGGTCAAAAAAAGAGCTATATTAGTATGATAGTGTGTAAAAGTTTTTTTGAATGAATGTGTAGTGCATAATTGAATGAAATAATACATTGGTAGTGTATGGTGATTGTGAAAGTTCAGAACTATAAGCAGGTGCTACAGCATAACTCTGTACAGTGTTTACTTGCAGTATACTGTAGTACTTCCGAAGCACATGAATATAAAATATGTACATAAATATGTTACAAGTCTATGCTTCCCTCTGCACTGCTGGTGAAACTGCCTGGGTGAATTTATAAGTGTTTGTGTTTTATTGCAGTGAATGGATTGGTACATACTGAAGAATGGGCCACTACAACAGTGCAACAGCAGTGACAGAGTGCTTGGTGAAAGTATAAGGATACAGACTGGGGAATCGAAGGTGTGAAAGACAAGTGAGCAGATGGATACAAGACTGCATGGATAGTGCATAGGGGTTTGAAGCAGTCCATGTCCTAAGGCCTACTTTGCTGCCTGAGTACTTGGGTACTGACTGAATGATTACAGTTCTGCAAGGAGAGAGCCTGACTGAATTTATAATGCTTCAGTTCTGGCGAAGTGAATGGATTAGTACATACTCCTGAATGGGTCACTACAACAGTGCAACAGCTGTGAGAGAGTGTTTGGTGGAAGTGTAAGGATACAGATGGGGTAATTGAAGATGTGAAAGACAAGTGTGCAGGTGGATAGAAGGCTGCATGCATACTGCATAGGTGTTTGAAGCAGTCCTTGTCCTAAGGGCCACATTAACTATATGAGTACTTAGGTACTGAGTGAATGATTACAGTACTGTAAGAAGAGTGTCTGAGTGAATCTGTAAGTGTTTGAGTTTTAGCGCACTGAATGATCAGTACATACCGCTGAATGGGTCACTACAACACTGCAAGGGCAATGACAGAGTGTTTGCTGAAAGTGTAGGGATACAGACTGGGGAATTGAAGATGTGAAAGACAAGTGTGCACGCGGATAGAGGAGTGCATGCATACAGCATACAGGTTTGAAGCAGTCCTTGTCCTAAGGCCTACTTCACTACATGAGTACGTGAGTACTGAGTGAATAATTACAGTACTGTAAGGAGAGTGTATGAGTAAATCTATGATTGTTTAAGTTTTAGCGCACTGAATGATCAGTACATACTGCTGAATGGGTCACTGCAACAGTGCAAGGGCAATGACAGAGTGTTTGCTGAAAGTATAAGGATACAGACTGGGGAATTGAAGATGTGAAAGACACTACAATAAACACTTTTCCCCCGGAACTTGGCCCCCTAGGAGCTAATTACAACTAAAACGAGCACACTTTCCCTCTCACACTTCACACTCAATCTACACACATATACATGTAAATGACAAATCACATTTTTTCCCATATTAATTCAAAAGCAAACACACATTTCTATTACTTGAACATTTGAACCCTCCACGCAATCTACCTTCTGCCTGTCACCATAGAAATAGTTCATGGAACACTTAACTGAGCACACAGGTCAAAAGTTCATCACACAATGTTTCTAATCAAAACAGCAAGTGTGCTTGACTTTCCAACACATCAGTTTATCTTATGTAACGTTCCTTTCTATCAGTTTTTCTTAACCAATAAGAATCATGCTTTTAAAAAACAGAAACATACACCCTAGTTTCCTTTGTTTTTAATATCTTTTATTATTCAGATCATAGCATATACAATAAATGCATATTATACTTAGCTATGATCAGAGTGCTGTATAGAACTTTAAAAAAAGGAAAGCAACAAAGGAGTGTACATCATCTTAACTTAGTTTCACAACGACATCTCCATATGCTGTAGCATGGGTTGCCAAATCTTCACCCCTAATTGTTTTTTCTTCAATGATTTAATACGATACAAATCAAATTCAAGATGAAACACATTTTAAAACTTAGCTCGCCCCATTTCGCAGGATGGCGCCTCTGGTTTCAACCACATCGTAGCAATACATAATCGAGCTACAGCCATTGCCATAAAAATTAAATATCGAAAAGGATAGCAAATCTGTATAGTTTTACTGTCCTTACACACCCCAAATAACAACAACTCTCTGGATATCAAAATATTCACCTTTGTTGTTTCGAACAGAAATTGTTCAAGGCACAGGAAAAATTGTCTAAGCACATTACAATCGAAAAATATATGCACGATATCTGCTTCCTCAGTCTGGCACCTAAAACATTTTCCATCGTGAACATCGCCCCACTTCATCATTTTAACAGGCGTATGGTATAAATTAAACACAGTTTTATAATGTTGGGTGCGTAAATTTGCAGTCAAGATAGCTTGACCAGCCATATCAATGGATTCTTGCAAAAATAAACCAGAGTTGCCCAATCGAGCCTACCATTTCATATCTTGAGCCTCAATATCGTCTCATTGCTTCGACAGTAATATTTCATACAGAATCCAAATCTTAGCCCTGTTAATAAAAGCTTTGAGGAATTCATTACATATAATAGGCTGCGATCTACAATGTTTATATAAAAAATCACGTATCTGTAAATATTTAAAGAAATCATTCTTGGGTATTGTATATAGTTCAATTAGTTCCGTCAAGGAAACCAATGCCCCAGCACTATAGATATCCCCTAAACGGCGAATCCCCTTATTTCTCCATGTCTTTATCTTTGTATCCCAAAATATCAACGGGAATATTTCAATAGAGTCAAGAGGGGTATAGTAATTAATCCGGTTTATAGACATGATTTTGCGCAACCATTTCCATCCCTTATATCATATATTTTGAAGCACGACGGGCTTTCTTCCACCTCCAAATGAACCTATCCATAATCGATTGCAACTGCATTAATTGTGCACGTGTCAGCTCCAACAGTACCGTCCGAAAGTAAT
Source organism: Lissotriton helveticus (assembly GCF_964261635.1). Lineage (NCBI taxonomy): Eukaryota > Metazoa > Chordata > Amphibia > Caudata > Salamandridae > Lissotriton > Lissotriton helveticus. The sequence continues at coordinate 343,660,944 of NC_136067.1, read as the reverse complement.
AGAGCACTTTAGGGAGTATGTACATCTTTAAAACATTCCGTCGACCAACCATTGTTAAATGTAAACATTCTACCTTTTCCAACTGTCTTTTAACTGACCCTAGTATATCGGCCCAATTTACATCAATTATCTCCTGAAGTGACATCCTAATTTTAATCCCCAAGTACCTAGCCTCGTCTGTCACCCGCGGCTCGCCTGGTCAAAGCCCCGCTGTACAAACAACCTGGGTTTTAGAAATATTCAATTTGTATCCAGCAACCTTACCAAACTCTTGAGTCAAGGGCTCAATCTCGCTTAATGCTTGCGCTGGGTCCAATGTCACAACCGCTATGTCGTCGGCGTAGGCGAGAACTCACACTTGATACTCGCCCACTAGCATTGATTGTATACAGTTAGTAGTCTCCAATAGTTGCAATAATGGTTCAATATAAATGGCAAAAAGGAAAGGGGAACATGGACATCCTTGCCGTGTGCCCCTAGTAATATATACACAAGATGATTCATGCCCCATAGTACAGATCTTGGGCCGAGGACGTTTATATATGGTTTGTAATGAATGCAAGAACTGGGGTCCAAACCCCATCTTACGCATTGTAGACCATAAAAAAGCCCATGTAGCATGATCAAATGGTTTTTCAGCATCTAAAAATAATATTCCAATATTCTTTTGTAATGAAGTGGCATAATCTAATAGCAATATGACCCTGTGCAAATGATTAACCGTGCTTCTACCAGGAAGGTACCCATGCTGGTGCCGAGATTCCAACGTTGGAAGGACTTGTACGAGCTGAGTTGCAAGTATTTTAAGTATACTTTTGCATCCACGTTTATTAATGATATGGGTCTATATGACCCAGGGAGTCTAGGGGGCATATCTTTCTTCTAAAAAACACCATATTTGCATCGTCCCAAGACACTGGAGGATTTCCACATTGAGCGGCAATAAAAGTAACCAGCATATCAACCTTTATAGTAAGAAACAACAGCCGGTAAACCTCCAAAGGAAGCCTATCCGGACCAGCTGCTTTCCCAAGCGCTAAGTCATCTAATGCTGTCTGCAGTTCTTGTATGGAAATTGGAGCTTCCAGCTCTTCTCTTTCCATAGGCCCTAGCTTAGATAAATCAAGATCACGAAGATATTGATCAATTTGATCCTGAGCAACAGGATCTTCAGTTTATAATTATTTATAATATATATGAAATACCTCCATAATTCCATCCATGGCTTCAACCGTATCCCCTTTATCATTCTCCAAAATTTCAAAGCGTTGAGACGCCTGCTTACCCCGCATTCTTTGAGCTAGACATCTGCCAGTTGATTCCCCATACTCATATTTTTCTGTTTTGTGTATTTTAAACTGAGTAGCTATTTCTAGGCTCCAGACCCTGTTAATCCTGGCCTTACTACAAGCAACCTTGGTATGTGCAGTTCGACAATCCACATTAGAACTAATTGCAGAAATAAGTTCACACTCAGCCACTCTAAGCTCCTCGAGGAGACCCCCTATCAATGCTTTCTGTTTCTTTTGTTTGGCCCAACCATAACTACAGGTTTTGCCCCTGAGTCTGGCTTTAAAAGAATCCCACACCATTGATTGAGTAGCTGTTCCTCTATTATACTCTAGAAACTGCTTAGCCCATAGCTTAATATGGCATATATATTCCTCATCACTAACAAGTTTTTTGCAAAATGTAAATGATTGCGCTTCCCGCATAGTATTGAAACATGTAAAGCCCATAACCACCGGGCCATGGTCTGAAGTAATACGAGGCATTACCTGCATCTTTGCACCAACAGTTAAAAATCGGGGTAAAAAAAGTATCATCTAACCTAACAGATTTAATGTGTGGAGAAGAAAAAAAAGTATACCCTGGATTTCCAGGATTTAGTGTTGTCCACCCATCCACAAGACCATGTTGCTGTACCAACTGGTGCAAAGCCTTAAATACCTGTGGCTTACGACGTTTATAACCCGTAAAATGAGCATCCCATATATGAGGATCCCCGTGTATGTTAAAATCCCCAAGTAGTAGCAAAGGGGTCCCCCACAGTCCTAATTCAACATTCAAAAACTCCAGGATTTCCGCCTCATCTAGATTAGAGCCATACACTGTGTATATTGTGATATTAGTGCCCCCTATAGTGCATTCCGTAATCGCCCACATCCCTAAATTATCGGCCCATTCCCTACCCGTACCTATTACAACCCGATGCCCCAGAATTGCCACTCCCCTATTCATGGTAGATTGTCTAGATGCTGATAATAAAGTAAATCCCAACTCCGATAACATCCTGTAGTTAGACCAGGGGATATGTGTTTCCTGTAAACAAAGAACATCAGGGGTGATTAACCGCAACTCATTAATCACACGCTTCCTTTTGAGAATGTTATTCAACCCACAGACGTTGCAGGAGCCTAAACGTAAACTCATTTAGGTCATTAGAACTTATATCTCGCTGGTCATTAACATACAAATAGAAAACCAAATATACTACAAAGTTCTTACAGCACATTCTATGAACTGACATTTTGTCCTTTTTACCCTTTACCGAACACCCACCCAATCCAGTACCCCACCAGTGTCCCATAAAAGACCCCCACACCCCCTCACCAGAAAAAGTGTGACCCCCCCCTAATTAAGGCAATAGGGCTGATCGCCCTTGTGATGATCAGTGAGTGGCTCCCCAAATACTCGGCGCTCCCGTAATCTAAATGCACAAAAGAAAAAAGAACTCTAAAGCTGCAAAAAAAAAAGGTTAATGCATAAAACAATTAACTGAGGTGCCACATATTGAATTACACCAGTCCATCAAGCCAATGAATGGAAATATTCTTTTGCAGCAACCTCAGACGTAAAAAAACGAATCTGCCCCTTATTAACTGTTTTAAGATTGCTGGTTGCAGTAGAAAAACTTGCAGGCCCTTTGTTTGAAACGGAGCAATCAACTACCGTAGCTGCCATCGCTTTTCAACTGTGGAGTGGCAGTAGTCGGGCCAAACAAAAAACTGTATTCCTTTTCCATAGCTCTTCCTGTCTGGTCTGGCCAGATCGTACAGTACCTGCCTAGCCTGAAAATTATTCAAGGAAATCAATATAACCCGGGGTTGTTGCTGTCCTGCTTACCCACTTCTTACCGGTCGCTGCCGAAATGGGAATCTATGGGCCCGCTGAATTTCGTGGACCCAATTCCATTCTTTCACCTCTGGAAATGCTTCCTCGCACAGTTCAACTACAAATGTACGTGTGTCCTCCCCCTCGAGGCCTTCTGGGACCCCAAGAATGCGTAAATTATTACACCGAAGTCGATTTTCAAACTCGGCAAGCTTGTCATGTACATCATCCTTGTGCGCCTTTATATCAGCAACATCTTCTTTTTCAGTAACCATCTGGTCTTTTAATGACAATATACGGGCCTCAGCTTCCGCCATTCTATCAGTGAAATCGTTGCATGTTTTGGCCAAGCGTCGAACAGTATTCTGCAATTTCTTACATGAAGTATGCGTTTTTAAATGCTCAGCTCGAGCCTCCAACCTATGCTCTGTAATAGATCTATAAATTTCTTCCAACGACACTTGACTTGATGTCTCCACATCTACGCCCCCACTGGCTCAGCCGGATAAGTCAAGTCTCTCTAATAATTGTGCCCCATTAGATTGATCCCATTCAGACGTTTCTGCAGTGGCCGATCCCACACTGCCTGCCCTGTCTTTCTTCCAAACCGTAGAAGCCTATGCAAAGGTGCCCCCAGAGAAGCTATTTTTATTTTGACTGTCTTCCATCATAGTAGGAGTATTGTGTCCACATCCATCTTCCGGAAGTAAGAGATCTCCTTCCAGATCTGATCCTTCTGAGTGCTCTGAAAGCGAGTGAAACTCGCTATCCTTACTACTTAAGGGCTTGTGAATTTCTTCACTAATAAGGTCATCTCCATCATCCGTTACACTGATGTCTTTAGCACCCGCCGCAATCTGGGCCAGAATTTGCGGTGTCTCGACCTGCAGTGCAAGAGCTACTGGGAGTACTTGAGGTGCCTGGCTCTGTTCCATAGCAACAGTAATTACTTCTCTTCCTACTTCGTGAAAATACAAATTCAAATTAGAGGCAGAAATGCCAGCTTTTTTCCCAACAGTAGGCTTGAACTGAGTCTTCGCTCTGCACGGCGCTAACAAAGTATTCACCGCCCGGCACTTCTTTAGCTTTTGCAGCAAGTGCGGCACACGTACCTACCTCCCCTTCTCCTGCTAGTCTAGTGTTCCCTCCACGAGCCACCTCAGGTGCCATAGCCAAGCTCTGAAGAATGAATAATGTCACAGTAAAGACTGCTAGAAAGTATTTAATAAGTTCCAGATAGAAAGTGTATCTTCTCCCAAAAAAACGACTTGCAAAGGCACCCACAGTGTAGCCCCCTGGCGCTTGCTACAAAGTATTTCATAAATTCCAGGTATAAAGTGTATTTTCTCCCCCCAAAAAAAATGAATTTCTCCAAGAAAATAGCCTGCTCGGTTCCGCTCCTTCCCTTCCATTCGTCAAATGGGGGCCGAGAAAAAAGGGGGGTCCCAAAACGTGTTTTTCCCATGCAATTTTCCATAGGGACCTTTAGCCAGGGCTACAGCCCGAACGGCTGAACAGAATTACACCAAATTTGGCAGAGATGTAGAGTTTGGTTCGCAGATTGTGCTTCTTGTTAAATGGAGTAAATCCCTTCAGTAGTTCCTTAGAAAATTACAAGTAAAATCATAGCGATATCTAGAGACGGGGTACAGCACCCGTACGGAAATCCGTACAAATACGAGCACGAGCTGCATGCTGATTGGCTGTCAACTCGGCGTGAACACTACAAACCAGGAAGTGTTGGCAGCCATCTTGTTCGTCGCTAGAAGCGACTCACGAGAAAACAGTAAAACAAAGTTGAGAAAGAAGGAAAGGGGGCAGGGTAGTAATATCCTGAGCCTCTAGGCTTGCTCAGGGGGTTGTACATGGATCTTTAGGCTCAATTTTAATTTTTTTTAAAAATAAAAAAAACAGGGGGTACGCGTATGGTATACGTACGCGGTGGAAAAGGGAAATAAAAAATAGAAGTCCATTTTATTCATTAGGTCCGGGGGGGGCAAATTTCGTGGGCAATTTTTTTCATAGTGAGGGGCTTGTAAGGCCCCTCGAGCACCGCGGAACACCACCCCTCTGTGGTTTTATTTTGAATGTATGCGGGGGGTTACGATCCTCTTCCCCTCAGTCTCGGGGACCATCACCCCGACAAGGCTTTTTTTTTAAATATTTTTTTTTAAAAGTGTGTTTTCAGCTCTTCCTCTCTCTCTCCCCATACAAGTCACGGGGACCGGCACCTTCCCGGGGCAGTAATATGTAAAATGACCTTCCAGCCCCGGGTACCTGCACTCCCTGGGGTTTTTTTATTTTGGGAGGGGGTCGTGCTGCCCCCCTCCTGGAACGCTTGGTGGCCCTGGGGTCCACCATCTCCCAGGGTCGGTTCTTGAAGTGTCTTGGGGTACGTACTTCCGGGACACTGCTGCTTGGTATGGTAGGGCGGTACCGTTGCGGCTTTCACTTTACCACAGGAATCCGCTTTCCTATTTGAAAAAGAGAGCAAGTTAATCTGTTCTGTCTTTCAAGAAAGCAGATTGTTTTTCGAAAGAGACAGCAGCATATAAGGTGATGTCTCCGATAAAACAATGCGGGCTCATGAAGGACGCAGGGAGCCGTCTGCGATCGTGGGGGCATTGGGGTAAAAAAAACAAAAAAAGTTATTTTTAAGAACTAACTTTACTGGTCAAAAAAAGAGCTATATTTCTATGATAGTATGTAAAACTTTCCAGTTTTTTTTGTGCACCAGCTGTACTCTCTACGCATGTGCTGCCTCATTTCCATGCCCACTTTTTTCTTTGTCTTCAAGTTCGCCAAGCAAACCTCTCCTCATTGCAGGTATTAAATTTGCCGCTTACTTTTCCTGGGCCGTGTGTGTCACCCACTGCTATACTTTTGTAATATATTAATAAACATATTATATCTATATTTATTTGAAATGTAGTGCTGAGGCGCCAAACCTTGATTACATACTCCATCCAGCGCCATTTTAGTAGTTTTCCTCCATTATTTCTATTATACCTGTTACTTTCATTTTACCATCCGCATATTTTCTCTGTGATCGATCAGATTTCCTGCCACAGCCACCATGGTGTTTGTCCTTGGCCTCCGATCTTATCAGACTTGGTCACAAGTATACCTAGAAACTCATTTGAAGGGCGTACTCTCTACGCATGCGCAGCCTTGTTTGCAAGTGCACGTTTTTTTTTTCTTCAAGTTTGCCAAGCAAACCTTTCCTCATTTCAGTTATTGAATTTGCCACTTTCTTTTCCCGGGTCGTGTGTGTCATCCGCTACTATACTTTTGTAATATATTAATAAACATATTGTATCTATATTTATTTGAAATGTAGTGTCGAGGCGCAAAACGTTTATTACATACTCCATCCACCGCCATTTTAGTAGTTTTCCTCCGTTATTTTTATTATACCTGTTACTTTCATTTTACCCTCCGCATATTTTCTCTGTGATCGATGAGATTTCCTGCCACAGACACCACGGTGTTTGTCCTTGGCCTCCGATCTTATCTGACTTGATCACACGTATACCTAGAAACTAATTTGAAGGAGGTAAGGCACAGCCATTACAACGCGTGTTCGTCAACACAAAGACATTATTATGATTATGCATTTATCATGCGTGGTAAATGCATACTAGTTGTAAAAGCATGTGTGGTAAAGCCATATGCGTGCTAATAGCTTTGTGGTGACGATCAGGCATTGTAATGGCTGTTTCCCCCCAGGACACTGCAGAAACCGGGTCTGGGCGTGGTGGACTCCAGGGCACCAGGCGGAGGGCCACGCAGCCCCTCTCATACAATATAGAAGTCTTTGTGGGGTTATTGTTTCTGTGGTTTGAGGGGCGTCATTGAGGCGCACACGCTTAATTTTGTAGGGGGGTAGGCATTGCATGGGGAAATGTCGCAAGAGGTTTGTAAATCGTAGTAGTTTGATTTCTTTACCATGTTTTAGTGTATCCAGAGAAAATATAAGTCAGTACTTTTCAATCCTAGTCTTGAAGATCTTACTATAGTACTTCAACATTATAAATATTATTTTTATTGTGGGTCGTCACCCCCCCACAAAGAAAAAGTAGCATGTAGTTTTTTTATTAACTTTTATTAAAACAATAGCTGTAAACAAAACTGAATGATAACTATATTATAAACTAGAAAAATAACTTTAAAAAAAAATACTATAAACAAATTGTGAAGTTGACTCCAAAAGATGTACAATTGGTAATCTGCAAAACAAAAAAGAAAATTAGAGTTTAGAATGATGTAGATGTGACTAAATGAGCTGAAGCATTACAAGTCAAGGTAACACTATGATTTTACGTGTGCAGTGTGCCTGGTACATTTCAGTTGCGTTATAGTGCCACGTTCAAGTGGCGTGTATATGGAAGTGCCTACTGCGTTAGCGACACAAAAGTGGCAGAACGTGATTGTAAATATGACGACTTATTTCTAATGCATTGCAATGAAGGCATCGTATATCTAGGCCTCTGTGCTTACCGTTGTATAAAGACTGTGGCCAAACACTGCGGCCAGTGGAATTCACAACTTCAGTTCAGGTTTTGTTCTACAAGTCAAAGGAGACAGAAGTGTCTATAAGTTTAAAAGACAAAGAGAAATGATGTCACAGAGAGTGAGAGAGAGAGAGAGAGAGAGAGAGAGAGAGACAACATTAAAACTGTCTCGCAGAGTGTGGAGTTGAGATTTTTTCTTGAAAAGTCAGACGTAGATTTAGAAGCTGCTTGTGTCACTTTTCCCCTGTTAAAAGTGATAGAAAAGTGGCATAATAGGCTTGTAGATCTGTTTGTCAGACTGTTGTAACCTATGTGTTGTCACTGCTCGGAGGTAATTATACATTTTAAACAGTGAAGCTGCTGCACACTACCGACTGTCTCCTTTCACAAATGAAGGTAACACTACACTTTTACGTGTGCAGTGTGCCTAGTACATTTCAGTTCAGTTATAGTGCCGCGTTCAAGTGGTGTCTATATGGAAGTGCCTATTGCGTTAGTGACACAAAAGTGGCAGAACGGGATTGTAAATAGGCCGACGTATTTCTAATGCATTGTAATGAAGGCATTGAATATTTAGGTCTCTGTGCTTACCGTTGTATAAACCCTGCGGCCAGTGGAATTCACAACTTGAAGACACCTTTACTTCTACACGTCATAGCAGACAGCATGTACTATAAGTTTAAAAGAGAAAGAGAAATGATGTCACAGAGAGTGATTGAAAGATGGTGGTCTACGTGTGGAAGAAGCCTTCACTGTAATCAAGAAAGTTAATCATTTCAATTTAGATAAGGTTGTATGGAGCAGAGTGGAGAAAGCAAAGTCCAAAACTTTACATAAGAAAGAGAAACGATGTGAGAGAGTGAGAAAGCGAAAGGGAAAAAAGGACATTAAAACGTGGGAGAGACACACACGACAAGGGAGGGTACGTGAAGCCAGAGGCGCAACCAGAGTCAAAAATACCGGGGGTGTAGGGGCTAGAAAAAATTTGGGGTGGGGCTTAAGTTCAAGCAAGAGTAGAGCTGTAGGGGCTGTAAGCGGGGGGAATATCAAAGTCTCATTAACAAGCAAAATGTGTTTGAAAGACCAGTGACGTACTTGGGTGCGAATGTGTGTGGGCACAGGAAGCTATGTCATCCTAGCTGAAGCCCCATTAGCCCAAATTTTTTTGCACTTGTTGCATATTACAGATTCTTTCCTTTGAACGATAAGTTGTCGTTGTTTCAGAAACAAGCTTCCTTGCTCCCCTTGTGCTATTGCCGTCGTCCGTGTTACATAATCCATAGTGAAGCTGGACATCTAAAAGATATTAAACGAAAGATGTTACGATTGGTAATTGTTACAATATTAATTTGGAGTTAGATAATATCGCGCTTTTATAGACGCGTTGATTGTCACATTAATACGAACTGTTTGTAATGTGAATATATTCCGGACATTTCAGTGATTAGAAAAACGTTATTGCTATTGGGAAACAAAATTTAAACATGTAAATTAATAGATTATGTAGGAGTACGTTCATCTAAAATACTAAGTCACATTTTTGTATGTTGTCAGCTACAACCCTTTGACTCCTTCCGATGCATACTCAAGCCTCACTGCTCACTTTTTCGTGGAAAAGACACCTTCATCATGATGTAGTCCCGACCTCCAACAAAGAAGTCTCATATATGGTGCCGAGTCTTGATATCTGTATGGCTAACGACATACTTGTGATCCAATCATCATCATCGCAGGTTTTTCACCCGCTCAGTGCTTCGGGCACCACTAACTCAGTGACCAAAGAGGCCACGCATGGAGTAGTGGGCCCCTTGTTCGGTGCTTTGGGAACAACTCTAAAATGGCGTACAACACGTGCGCTCCGTCTTTTTTATACATAGGGTCACGTGTGTAGTGACGGATGCGCTGAATGGGTGTGGTGTGGGTGTATAGCAGCCATGAGGTAGTGTGTGTGTTGATCTGACAACTAGACTTGCAACTAAGAAATCACTACAATGGAAATTTGGCCCTTGTACTGTTGTTGTGTTTTCCTGGTAGCGTAAGAGTGGCTTTCTTTTTTCTATGTGACTTTACGATACAGTCACTATGTATGTAGCCTATTTTGTGACGCATTTTATTGTATAATGCATTTAAAAAACTAGTTGTGGTAGGGTGCTTTTAAATTAAACTGTGAAGTGTGCTTACGAGTTTGTTGATTGTAGAAGTATTTTTTTTTCTATTTTCTATTCTATTATAATTGTGTTGACTTTTCTCCTTTAGCGTGGGTACTATATTATGTTATAAAATGTACAACTGTTGAAATCATCTTTGAAAGTAGAATGTAAGCATGTGAGCTGCTGTCTGTGACGAAAAGCATTGCTGGCTCCCGCAGGAAGTGGGGAGCCTGGGTGGGACCGTGGAGGCCTTGGGGCTTTTCCCACTGTCCGCAACGTTACATTTGAGCCCCGTGGGATGGAGTTCTTCGGGGATTATGAAAAATTTGTGATAAAGGCTTTTTTTTATGTTAGATTTATCGTACGCATACCAAGCACATATGGACGACGTACGGTGCGAAGATTGGAAGTCGTCCCGTAAGTGTACTGAAGGAAGAAAAATAGGAATATTTTTAAGATATTTATGAAGTGTATGTGTTTAGATGTTGGATGGCTCTAAAAAGAGCCCTTGTGTTTATTTGTAGATTTTAGTACCTACAAGTAAGTACCAATGCAGAGTCTAAAGTTCAAGAGGAAGACTCTGTTTCCCTCACCTGTAAAATGTACACCGTCTCTCCTATAGATGTCATGGATATTGAAACGTAGATTGTTGTGGTAGATGGACCCCATTCTATAGTCTCGGAGAAAGGCAGAAACAGATTTATTCTCATGATTCCTAGCTTTTTCAATCTGTGGACAATAGTGGTTGGACCAATTCCATTTCTGACTCTGGCATATATTAGAATATACAAAGGCAGTTTTGGGGAACATTGTCATCAGTTGTGCAAAGGTGTCCTTCATAAGCATTTCCAGACCTACTCCTGTCAAAGTGCCTAGGTCATTGCCACCACAGTGCACAATTATGAGGTCAGGGTGTTGGAGATGCAAAAAGGATTTCACCAATGGTATCAATTGGTGCCACTTTAATCCTCTCTGTCCAATCCATTTAATGTGTACATTTGGTAGACGTAGGTCTTTGTGAATTCCTTTCCGTTTTGCGTACCTTTGACTCCAGAAAATATAGCTGGGTCCCACAATCCACACTGTAAGCATCTTGAAGAGAGGCCTGGATGCACTCTGAAGGTCTCTGTAAATGAAATGGAAGTTTGAAAAGGAAGATTTTTTCAAAAATGGTGGACAACATGCCGTTTTGAAAAAAGAAAAGGAATGATTAGTTGTTCGAGAACATTTTACACTAAGCTAGTATGAATGTTTCTGTGTTTTAAAAAGCCTGATTTATATTGGTTAAGGAAAACTGATAGAAAAGAATGCTACATAAGATAAGCTGGTATATTCTCAAGTTAAGCACACTTTCTGTTTTAATTTGCAACAATGTATGATGAACTTTTCACCTGTGTGCTCAGTTCGGTGTTCCCTGAAGTGTTTCTATGGTAACTGGCAGATTGTGGAATGAGGGAAGGGTTGAAAGTTTTATCAGTTGGAAAGGGTGCAAAAGTTCAAGCAATATAAAAGTGTGTTTCATTTTGTTGTAATGTGGGAAAAAATTTGATTTTTTATTTATTTGTATATGTGTCTAGATTGAGTTTGTAGATTGACAGGAAAAGTCTGCTATTTGCTATTGGACTTCCTGTCCCCCTAGGACTGCTTAGGGGGGTTTACAATGATCCGAAGGTCAAAATGTTTGATGGCCTTTGTTGAGCCTTTGATCGCTCTGGGGACCACCACCTTCCAGGGCGGCTCCTGTAGTGTTACGGGGTGCCTATCCCTGGGATACTGCTGTTTGCAATGTTAGGGCGAGAGTTCTCTTTCAAATAGAAAAGCAGATTGCTTTTCGTCTGAGAGAGCAGCATGTAAGCTGGTCTCTCTGACAAAAAGCAATGCCGGCTCCCGAAGGACGCAGGGAGCCGGCTGGAACAGTGGGGGTTTTGGGGCTTCCCCCACGGTTGTAAACGTTATATTTGAGCCCCGGGTATGAGGTCCCCGGGGATTGAAAAAAATTTGTGTTAGATGCTATATTTTTTTTTTTACGGTATATTTAGTGTACCCGTACTGTGCGAATTCTGAATGTCGTTTCATAAGCGTACGTAAGCAAGAAAAAATCAATAAAAAATATATATTTTACAGATATGTATCAAGTTTATGTGTTTATATGTTGGTTCTTTGTAATGAGATGTTTTCTTTTTATTGGTACTTATAAGTAAGTTATTATACATAGTCTAAAATTGTTGAGGAGCAGTGTTTTATACAGTGCTGAACTTTTTACCTCTGTTGACAGTTGACTTTTGCATGATCTGTGGGGGGTAGTGTGTAAAGTTATGTCAGTTGGAAAGGCTTGAAATGTTATAGCAATCGAAATGTGTGTTTTGTTTCGAAATAATGTGTGAAGGATTTTAATTGGTTATTTATATGTATGTATGTGTAAAATGAGAGGGAAAATGTTCAATTTCAGGGTTCTGGTGCAAGCACGGAACTAGAGAGATTCTGTATAAGAATATCTACTGTGTGAGTGGCATTCTTTTTAATCTACAAATCAATTTGAAAGGTGAGTTGATAAATTGTATGGGAATGTATGTGGTCCATGTTTGTATATTAAGGAATTATGGGGCATATTATCAAGACAGGCTATATAATTATTGCCCCTTAATCGGCAGAAAACTGCTGATAAAGCAGCGATAATGGGCTTGATAATATGATGTATGCAATTCCAATCGAAGCCTATGTTAGATGTGAGGGACATCTAACATGGTCTTCGATTGGAATTGCATTGAGCATATTATCAAGCCGATTATTGCTGCTTTATCTGCAGTTTTCTGCCGATTAAGAAGCAATAATTTTATCGTCTGTCTTGATAATATGCCCCTATATTCGTACCTTGTTAAACGTTTTATAGTAGTAAATGTGTTTTGCTATAATGCATGCTGTTATGTTGTATTGCTTAATATCACTTCTGTGTACTTTAAGAAATTATGGGGCATATTATCAAGAAAGGGCGATACATTATCGCCGCTTTTATCGGCAGGAAATTGCCGACAAAACGGCGATAATGGGCTTGATAATACGCCTTTGTTATTTCCAATAGAAGCCCATGTTAACACCAGAACATAGGTTTCTATGGGAATTAACAAGGGCGTATTATCAAGCCCATTATCGTCCGTTTTATCAGCAGTTTCCGGACGATATTAAAACAGGGATAATTTTAACACCGGTCTTCGATAATATGCCGCTATATTCGCTCCTTTTTAAACGTTTTACAGTAGTAAATTTGTTTTGGTAAAATGCATGGTCTTATAATTTTTTGGGGTAATATCACACTGTGCATGTGTGTACATTAAGGAATTAGGGGGCATATTATCAAGGACCGGTGTTAAAATTATCGCCATTTTATTGGCCGGAAGCTGCTGACAAAACGGCGATAATGGGCTTGATAATACGCCTTTGTTATTTCATGTATAAGCCCATGTTAACACCAGAACATGGGTTTCTATGGGAATTAACAAGGGTGTATTATCAAGCCCATTATCGCCCGTTTTATCAGCAGTTTCCGGCCGATATTAAAACAGCGATAATTTTAAAACCGGTATTTGATAATATGCCTCTATATTCGCTCCTTTTGAAACGTTTTACAGTAGTAAATGTGTTTTGGTAAAATGCATTGTCTTATAATTTTGTTGGGTAATATCACACTGTGCATGTGTGTACATTAAGGAATTAGGGGGCATATTGTCAAGGACCGGGGTTAATATTATCGCCGTTTTATCGGCCGGAAACTGCCGACAAAACAGCAATAATGGGCTTGATAATACGCCTTTATTGTTTCTTATAGAAGCCCATGTTAACACCAGAACATGGGTTTCTATGGAAATTAACAAGGGCATATTATCAAGCCCATTATTGTCCGTTTTATTGGCAGTTTCCGGCCGATATTAAAACGGCGATAATTTTAACACCGGTCTTTGATAATATGCCCCTATATTTGCTCCTTTTTAAACGTTTTACAGTAGTAAATGTGTTTTGGTAAAATGCTTGGTCTTATATTTTTTGTTGGACAATATCACACTGTGCATGTGTGTACATTAAGGAATTAGGGGGCATATAATCAAGGACCGGTGTTAAAATTATCGCTGTTTTATCGGCCGGAAACTGCTGACAAAACGGACATAATGGGCTTGATAATATGCCTTTGTTATTTCCTATAGAAGCCCATGTTAACACTAGAACATGGGTATCTATGGGAATTAACAAGGGCGTATTATCAAGCCCATTATCGTCCGTTTTATCTGCAGTTTCCGGCCGATATTAAAACGGCGATAATTTTAACAATGATCTTTGATAATATGCCCCTATATTCGCTCCTTTTTAAACATTTTACAGTAGTAAATGTTTTTTGTTAAAATGCATGGTCTTATAAGTTTTTTGGGGTAATATCACACTGTGTATGTATGTACATTAAGGAATTATGGGGCATATTATCAAAGACCGGTGTTAAAATTATCGCTGTTTTATCGGCCGGAAACAGCCGACAAAATGGCGATAATGGGCTTGCTAATACGCCTTTGTAATTTCCTATAGAAGCCCATGTTAACACCAGAACATGGGTTTCTATGGGAATTAACAAGGGTGTATTATCAAGCCCATTATCGCCCGTTTTATCAGCAGTTTCCGGCCGATATTAAAACAGCGATAATTTTAACACCGGTATTTGATAATATGCCTCTATATTCGCTCCTTTTTAAATGTTTTACAGTAGTAAATGTGTTTTGGTAAAATGCATTGTCTTATAATTTTTTGGGGTAATATCACACTGTGCATGTGTGTACATTAAGGAATTAGGGGGCATATTGTCAAGGACCGGGGTTAATATTATCGCCGTTTTATCGGCCGGAAACTGCTGACAAAACGGCAATAATGGGCTTGATAATACGCCTTTATTGTTTCTTATAGAAGCCCATGTTAACACCAGAACATGGGTTTCTATGGAAATTAACAAGGGCGTATTATCAAGCCCATTATTGTCCGTTTTATTGGCAGTTTCCGGCCGATATTAAAACGGCGATAATTTTAACACCGGTCTTTGATAATATGCCCCTATATTTGCTCCTTTTTAAACGTTTTACAGTAGTAAATGTGTTTTGGTAAAATGCTTGGTCTTATAATTTTTGTTGGACAATATCACACTGTGCATGTGTGTACATTAAGGAATTAGGGGGCATATAATCAAGGACCGGTGTTAAAATTATCGCTGTTTTATCGGCCGGAAACTGCTGACAAAACGGACATAATGGGCTTGATAATATGCCTTTGTTATTTCCTATAGAAGCCCATGTTAACACTAGAACATGGGTATCTATGGGAATTAACAAGGGCGTATTATCAAGCCCATTATCGTCCGTTTTATCTGCAGTTTCCGGCCGATATTAAAACGGCGATAATTTTAAAAACGATCTTTGATAATATGCCCCTATATTCGCTCCTTTTTAAACATTTTACAGTAGTAAATGTTTTTGTTAAAATGCATGGTCTTATAAGTTTTTTGGGGTAATATCACACTGTGTATGTATGTACATTAAGGAATTATGGGGCATATTATCAAAGACCGGTGTTAAAATTATCGCCTTTTTATCGGCCGGAAAATGCAGACAAAACAGCGATAATGGGCTTGCTAATACGCCTTTGTAATTTCCTATAGAAGCCCATGTTAACACCAGAACATGGGTTTCTATGGGAATTAACAAGGGCGTATTATCAAGCCCATTATCGTGCATTTTATCGGCAGTTTCCGGCCGATATTAAAACCGCTAAAATTTTAACACCGGTCTTTGATAATATGCCCCTATATTTGCTCTTTTTTAAACGTTTTACAGTAGTAAATGTGTTTTGGTAAAATTAATGGTCTTATAATTTTTTGGGGTAATATCACACTGTGCATGTGTGTACATTAAGGAATTAGGGGGCATATCATCAAGGACTGATGTTAAAATTATCGCCGTTTTATCGGCCGGAAGCTGCCGACAAAACAGCGATAATGGGCTTGATAATACGCCTTTGTTAGTTCCTATAGAAGCCCATGTTAACACCAGAACATGGGTTTCTATGGGAATTAACAAGGGCGTATTATCAAGCCCATTATCGTCCGTTTTATCTGCAGTTTCCGGCCGATATTAAAACGGCGCCACCATATTAATCCTTTTCTGTTCCGGCAGCAAGGCGACCTGGGCAGAAAAGCGGCGGACAGTCTTTCCGTCCGCCGCGGTCCCCCCGCCATACTAATATGGCGGGGGGGAATTCACTTGCGGATGTCGGGCGGATTGCCCCCGCCAGGCCGGCGGTGGCTACCGCCAGCCTGGCGGGGGCAATCCGCCCGACATCCTAATGGGCCCATAAGAGTAGTGTGGACAAAGGGAAAAATGGTATTACTGTGTCTGCAACGAAAAAGAAAAATAATGAAGAGAACAATCATGGAAAGTCAACTGCCGAAAAAATAGTGCATAGTAAAAGGAGGAAAAATCAATTTATCGAAATTAGGAAAAAAATGTTTT
Source organism: Lissotriton helveticus (assembly GCF_964261635.1). Lineage (NCBI taxonomy): Eukaryota > Metazoa > Chordata > Amphibia > Caudata > Salamandridae > Lissotriton > Lissotriton helveticus. The sequence continues at coordinate 343,644,630 of NC_136067.1, read as the reverse complement.
ATTATAGAGTTGTTTCAAATTTAATTAAAGAAAATGAGTGATGTAAAAAAACAGAATCTTATAAGAAGAATCAAGGTATAGAAAATGTAGTTGAGAAAGCTTTGGAATTGAAAACAACATTGTTTATTTTAGTAATCAATAGAATTCGATTACTGGATAAGCCATCCATTTAATGAAGGCCAAAAGTAAGTGGAGAAGAGTAATTAACAGAAGTAATTTTTCTGAGTTATTTTGGGTGAAGGGAAACATAGTTCAAGTTCTGAGCCTTTTTTTAATGAAGAAAGTTTTTTTCAGAGTAATGATTTGTTGCATGCAGTTGACACTAGTGGTCGTGCTTACGAGGTTAGACATGGTTGTCCTATTGAGAAAGAGAAAATTGTTCCCAGAAATACAGAAGAGGTGTTAGCTGATGAAGTTTTAGGGAGACGTCCTAAAGCTCCAGTGTACACTTGGAATTGCGGTTGTATTTGTAGTGTACGACTGGAATCTATTGATTTTTTACGCAATGTCTTACGTAACTATACTACGAAAAGTGTTAAACAAAAGATTAAGATGTTGCAAGGACTGGACCATTGCAGAGTGAGAGAAAATACTGGTTTGCAAGGTCATTCTCTGGCTTGTCTTTCTAAAAAAGTATGTCGAAGTGTTTTTCACCATTTCAGGATGTTAGCAGTACATCATTCTGAAATGAGGAAATTAGTCAGAAGATTATATTATACAAAAAGTCCAGCTCTAATGTTAAAACAGTTGAACAGTGCTCTTTTGCATGGATCTGTATCAAGTGTAAAGAATGTTTGTGATGAAATTGATGTTAGTTATTTTGGTCCTGAGGAAGACAGTGCAGAAATTGAGATATTAATAGAAGGAAATGTAAAGGAGAATGCACAACATTGTAGTACAGAAAATTTTGAGCAAGAAATTACAAAGTTTAAGGTGATTTCAGGTGAAAGGCCAAATTATTGTTGTGTGTGTTGTCGACAAACTCATTATAAAAATCAGACCAGGACTGTTGATCTGTATTTAAAAAGTGAAAAGGAAAATAATAGTGAGTGGAAGGATTTTGCAACTTATTTTTTGGTAGAGAATTGTTTTAATTTGGGTTCTGATCAGCGTATTTGTAAATATTGTTATATCAAAGTAGACGAGAACAAAATGCCTGCTAGAGCTGTGCATAATATTCTTGAGTTGGTAAATATTCCTTCTGAACTGATGGATTTAAATACATATGAGTCTATTCTTATTCAATGTGTGCATCCATTTCAGGCTATTGTTCGTATGGAGCCTAAGACAGGAAAATTGCCTACTTCTGATTTACAGAGAGGATTAAAGGGAAGAGTTGTATATTTGCCTCTAGATGTAAAGAAAAATATTGAAACAATTGGTGTAGAAAATGTAGAGGATGAACCTTTAGTTATTCTTGTTAATGGCATTCCTACTAAGAGTAAGAAAATCTGGCAAGAATTAGTGGATGTTAGGAAAGTGAAAAAGGCAACGTTGTATCTGGTAAAAAATAATCAATATTACAGAAATGTGTATGTGAGAGAAGAAGAAATAGTTGTAGAAGGAGATAGTGACTTGCTATCTGGACAAATTGAAAAAGTGGATGTGTCCAGAACTGAAGAAATCTACGAACATCAGAGTGTTCATCCACTGCATTCTAAAGAAGTGATGGGGAATATTATAGAGTTATTCCAAATGAAAGAAGCAAAAGGAAGTCCCATTAGTGTATGGGGAAAAAGCTTGGAAGCTTGTTGTTTCCCTCAATTGTTTCCCACGGGAAAAGGAGGACGATATGATGACCGACCTGTGCAGATTCCTGCATCTGAATACCGGACATCAAGATTATATGCAGAAGATCCAAGATTTCGACAATGTATTCCGTATTTGTTTCATCTTTAGTCTGAGAGTGATTTGTCTGGACTTTCTTATGCAGTAAACCATATATTAAAAACAGGTGTACATCTGCAAAATGTTTCGGCAAAGGAATTTATGGATAAAGTACTGCAGAAAGATAAGTTTTGGAATCTCAGCTAATTAATCTCATGGCGTGTCAGCGTGGTACTAATGAGTACTGGTACCATTGTCATGGAGAACTGAAATGTATGTGAAGAAACTTAGGAACTCCTACATGGTACCTTACTCTAAGCTGTGCTGAATATGCTTAGAATGATTTACTTCAATTTCTTCGAGAGGCAAATCCAAATATACTAAATATTGAATAGGAGACACCTGGAGAATTGTGCTCTTTGGATTCAGTTATTGTATGCAGGTATTTCAATCATAGATTTGAAGCTATGTTGTCTTTTTTCACCAATACAAAAATTCCTCCTCTTGGAGAGCTTCTGGACTTCTTTTGGAGAAAGGAGTATCAAGCAAGAGGTGCTCCTCACATACACATGCTAATATGGATCAAAGATGCTCCCAAATTTGGAACAGACTCAGATGATACTGTGTTGTATTTTATTGAAGAATATGCTACATGTGATATACCCAAAAGTACACAAGATAAGGACTTAAGACAACAAGTCTTACGATTTCAAAGCCATCGTTGTGGTAAATACTGTCGTCGAAAGTACAAATCTAAGGCCAAATTCTACACCAAATGCCGTTTTGCATTTCCACGACCTGTAATATCAAAAGGAAGAGTGAACAGTTTTATCACATCTTTGCGACATACTATCACAAGAAAGTTTCCAAAAAATACCTACAACTTAAGAAGAAATGAAGAATCAAAATATATAAATGACTATAACCCAGTTATTTTGTCCATGTGGAATGCTAATATGGATATTCAATATGCAGCGGACAATTCCATTGCTGTTGATCGATATGTAACATCCTACATAACAAAATCAGAAAAGGCAGAATTGAAGGAAATGTGGAAAGAGATTTCCCATGAGAAGAGTCTGAATAAGAAGTTATATTCTTACAGTTTGAAGATGTTAGCTCATCGAGAAATTGGAGCGTATGAATGCTCGGATCGGTTATTATCTGCAAGTCTATATTCCAAATCTATAAGAATCATTTGGGTGAGCCTAGGTCTTGCTGCAACACAAAACCGAGTTCTTAAATCTGAACAAGAAATTTAATATTTAGCTGAAAAAGAGCCAGAAAGTACAGATATTGTGAAAACAAATATGTTGGATACATATTATCCAAATAAAAGTCATCATCGTGAGAACATTTGTCTCTATGAAGTGCTGCAAAACTATATTTTTAAACGGAATATTACCGAAAACATTAATAATGGTATATATGCCGTTTTTGGTTCTGAAGGATGTCTTGTGAAACAAAGAAAGGGACATTTGATTAATCACCGTAAACTGATTTGCGAAACACCTGACAAAAGGTAATTTTACTATTTAGCTCTTTTGCAACTTTTCAAGCCATGGCGTTCAGAATTGGAATTACTTGGAGATTTTGAGGGCTATGAAGATTCCTTCAATGCAACTAAAGATACTATAGACTGTCCTGTTTTTGCTAATTATGTGAAAATGTTGAATGACGAAATTGAGAAAGAAGATAGAATTGCAGCTGAGATTGCTAGAGACAGTTCTCAAGACAGTCAAACTTCTGCTCATTGAGTCAGGACCCACTAGGAGAAGCAATTGTTCTAAATGAAGCAGCAACTGCTATGGAAGAGGTGGAAACAGCAATGTATCAAGGTCAAGAAGATGTAACAAACTTAGGAAACTTGGAAGAACAACTAAATCTTGAGCAGAAAGAAATATATGAGCAAGTGAGAGAACAGATTGACCATGGATTACTTCATGAGAAGAAAGAGTGCTCTTGCTCATCATTTGAACCTATCCGAATGTATGTGAGTGGAGAAGCTGAAAGAGGCAAAAGTGTTTTAATTAAAGTAATTACAACGTTTCTACAGAAAACAATTGAGTCGCATTTGTCTTGTGTTGTCACTGCTCCAACTGGATTTGCAGCCCACAATATTAAAGGAATTACTTTACATGGTTTTTTAATGCTACCAGTAGAGCATGAAAATAAATTAGAATACCACAAGCTATCTGGAGAAGCTACTTGCGAAGTTTCAAGAGTCTTGAGGAAAATGAAACTTCTCATTATTGATGCAGTAGGCATGGTATCAAACTTAATGCTTGCTTTTGTGCATTTAAGAATGCAGCAAATTCTTAAAACAGAGTATGACGTATTATTCGGAGGAAAACACGTCATCGTTTTTGGAGATCTTCTACAACTTACTGCTGTAGAAGGACAGTCAGTGTTTAAAACACTGTTGCATGAAGATACCAGAAAGTCGTTGGGGAGCATTGTAAATGTAAACATTTGGTCATATTTTGAGTATAAGGAACTTATTACAAAAATGCGACAGGCAAATGATGCTGATTATGGAACTATTCTTCAAGATATAAGAATTGGAAAAATGACTGAACATGGCAAACAAGCTTTACAGAGACAATTACTTTCCAATTTGTTTCCAAATGATAATATTGTCCCTGAGAAAATATACATGAGAATTGCAGAAAACAAATCTGTAATTTGCTTAATGCCAACAGTACGTGAATGTTCTATATTCAATGAAGAAATGTTAAAGTTGGAAAATAAAGAAATTATAAAATTGGAAGCTATTGATAAAATAGAACATGAAGGAATCACTATTATTTTCACTGAAAAGTTTAAGAGGAAATGGATTTTTTAGAGAAATCGATAGGTAAAACTGCTGGTTTCCAAAAGAATTTGTATGCATGTGTAAACTGTAGGGTAATTTTAAGACGTCATTTGAATGTGGAAAAAGGTTTAGTAAATGGAGCAATGGGTAAAATTGTTTATTTTGTTAATTATGTAAATAGAGATGGGATTGAATTTTTGAAAATCAAATTTGATGAAATTGCTGAAGAACAACAATTTCGTCGATGTTCATCTCGGTTTTTGCTTGTAAAAGATTTGTATGTACGCAGAAAACTGTTTCCTGTTTCTTTGCCATATGCGGTGACCATTCATAAATCTCAAGGTTTAAGTGTAGATAGTGCTTTAGTGAATATTGGAAGTACCGTGTTTAAAGAGGGTATGGCATATGTTGTTTTGTCTCGAGTCAGAACTTTATCTGGATTGTATTTGATTGATTTTGATGAGACAAAGGTTAGTGCAGATGCAAATTGTGTGAAAGAGTATAATTGGTTAAGAGGAGAAAATGCACCCAATTAAGGTCAATATCCAGTATTTGAAAAGCGTGTGGTAGGTAGAAAAAGAAGATTTGAGAATATCTGTAGTGAAACTGTAGAGAAAAAAAAAACGAGATGAAGTTGCGCCTGCAAGCAAAAAGAAAAAGGACAGTGTTGAAGAGAATGTTGGTTATCGGTTTGAAAATAGTTGTGGTGTCAACTGCTATGCTAATGTAGTTGTTAATGTTTTTGTTCTTAAAAGTTTGCAACAGCAAATTGTTGAAAATCGGGACGAAAGATTCTGTTCATTGTTGTATTCTGTTTATGAGAAATGTAGTAGTAATAAAAGTAAAATACAAAGTGTTTCTGATATTCAAAATGTTTTGGACATATGTTCTGGTTCTAGTCAATTTACGCAGTATATTCAGCAAGATTGTCAGGAATTTTTAATGTTTATGCTTGGTGTTCTGGAAGATGAAGGTATAGATATGGAAAACCTTTTTGGCCTTTCTTATAAATGGCAACATGACTGTCACAATTGTTTGTTTACATGTAGTACTAACATAGACACAGAAAGATTCATTTATTTGACTTTACCTGACTGTGAATCAGTGTCTTTTAACAATCTAATTAGAGGAGCAAGTCAAAACATGGAGTCTAGCCAATGTAAATAAGAAATGTCATCAACATTGTTTATACAAAGATATGGACAGTATGTCATTTTAATGCTGCAATGTTGTAGAGCTGATGGAAGAAAATTGGAAACTTTAATTACAAATGTTGTAGCTGGTCAAGTTTCAATATCAGGAAGAACTTTGTTAGCTGTTGCAATTATTTTTCATGATGGACCTTCTACAACATCTGGACATTACACTGTTTATTTAAAATGTCTGAAAGGTTGGATACATTGTAATGATAGTCAATTAGGGGCATATTATCAAGGACAGGCAATACATTATCGCCGCTTATATCTGCAGGAAACTGCTGATAAAGCGACGATAATGGCCTTGATAATATGCTCTATGAATTCCAATCGAAGCCCATGTTAGATGGCCATGTTCACATCTAACATGGGCTTCGATTGGAATTCATAGAGCATATTATCAAGGCCATTATCGCCGCTTTATCAGCAGTTTCCTGCCGATAAAAGCGGCAATAATGTATCGCCTGTCCTTGATAATATGCCCCTCAGTTTTTGAGTTTGCCGAAAGAGTTACCAAATTCTTACCTAATATTTTTAAAGCCAAAATTTTAAGTTCATAATTTGGCCTTTTAGGATTACTGCTGTTAAGGTACATTAGTCTGGTGTTGTAGAGTATTTTGTAAGTAAGGGTGAGGAGGTTGAAGGTAATCCTCTTGTTGATATCGAGGCAGTGTAGTTGTATTAGGTGGTGAGTGATGTGGCTGCAGCAGGGAACATTCATAATCAGTCAGGTGGTGGTCTTTATGGATTTGTTGTAGTTGTTGTAGGTGTTTGGCTGGAATTCATGTGTAGAGTGTTTTGCCACAGTGTAGTCTAGTGCTGATGAGGGACTGTGTCACTGTTCTTCTTCTTTTGGTAAGGATCCACTTGTAAATGTTGCGGAGCATGTGGAGGGTGTTATGGCAGTACAAGGAGACAGTGTAGACTTGCTTACACATGGAAAGGGAGGGGTTTAGGATGAATCCTAGGTTGAGGACATGGTTGGTAGGTGTTGGTACTGTCCACAGTGTAGTGAGCTAGCAGGAGTCGTCCGAGGCTGAGGGGGTGGGTCTGCGGATGAGTACTTTCATTTTGTGCGACTTCATGTTTAGAGAGCTGATGTCCTTCATTTTGTCGTGGAGGTTGCTTTTGGTGGTATGTGGATTCTTGGTGAGGAAGAGGCTGAGCCCAGGTTCTGCACATATACATAGGCATATATATGCATGTATATATAAATGTGCGTGTGTATATATACATACATATATAAACATATATATATAATCTGCATATCTATATAAATAAAAATATAAATGTATGCATACATATACATATATGCATGTTATGTACATGAACGTTTGAAAAACACTAATAAAAGCAAAGGTAAAAAGCCACCTAATTACAAACAGAATTGCTTTAACCTAAACGAGGGTAAGACCTATTGCATTTTCAAATCTTGTTTACTTTGGTTCCATCAAGAGGGCATTCTGATGTGTCACACATTTGCCATATATTCTGAATGTTAGCACTCTAGTTGATCATTAGATCACTGTAGTAAAGCTACTGCTCACCTGGAAAGTCTGCTGCTGGTGCATGTTTCAGTCTGACAATTAAATGGAAGAGGATTTGAGAAGTCAAAAGGTGCCCTCATTTTTCTTTCTGAGGCACTAATCATAATTTCTATGGCAAAATAAAGCCCCTCATTGTGTTCCTTTGCAAATGAAATGTTTTAAGTGTTACCACTTTATTCTAATCAAGATAGCTTCAGCTGTTCCAAACTTTTGTCATAAGTAAAACTGTCAGGGCTCTAGATGTTCTTTAGAACACTCTGGGACATTCTGTCATTGGGCTATACTTGGGCAACATCTGGGTGATATTTGTGCTACATTTGAGCTCGTTTGTCTCTGGCGGCCATCTTGGGAGACTTATTTGTTATGAAGTTTCCTAATTTCCTCATTTACTACAGTCTCCTCAGTAGGAAATACTTTCAGTGTTTTACTTTGGTTCCATCAAGAAGGTATTCAGATGTGTCACACATTTGCCATAAATTCTGAATATTAGCACTCTAGTTGCTCATTAGATCACTGTAGTAAAGCTACTGCTCACCAGGGAAGTCTGCTGCTGGTATTCAAAGTGCATGTTTCAGTCTGCATGTCAGAATTATTTTTAATGAAATAGAAGAGGATTTGAGAAGTCACTCAAAATGTGCCCTCATTTTTCTTTCTGCAGCACTAATCATACTTTCTGTGGTATCAAAATATTCTACAGTCAGTAAGAAGTATAAACAAATCATTTTGAAACACTGGTCAATTCTGAACATTGAACCAGACTTCAAACAGTCATTTAGCCAACCACCAATATTTGCTTTCACCAGAGCAAAGAACTTGGGTGAAATTCTTCAGAACAAACCTTCAGATAACATAACATACTCAGGAACCAAACCTTGCCTTAACTGTGGCAATTGTAACAGTATAATCAGAGGAAACACCATATGCCACCCCTCACAAGGTCATCCTATCAAACTAAAGGTAAATGCCACTTGTGAATCCAGTAATTTAATCTACGGGATAAGATGCCCATGTGGAAAGATATATGTGGGAAAGACAGAACGTCGCATCAAGGTGCGACTAACAGAACATAAATCTAATATTCGATTGAAGAATACAAAATCAGCCCTATCATCGCACTTCGTAGAAGAACACCACAATGTTTCCCAAATCAAGTTTATTATTCTAGAAATTGTACAGAAAACTGAGGGGAGAGACAATTCTAAACATCTTCTCAGAAGAGAGAACCACTGGATTCAAAAACTTTCCACCCAAAAACCGATGGGTTTGAATGAAAGAATTGAATTTTCCTGCTACTTGTGATTAATTGCTCCACAGACCATACCTTGTGAAAACGGTGTTCGTTAATTATTATATCAGACACGCATTGTACCATGTCTATTGTACCTCTACATTTTATTGTAGTTCCTATCACTTGTTAGTGGCCCTACCCGTAAAACTAGACCACTTGCACATCAACACAACATACGTTCGAGCCCCGACGGGTTCATAACACTTTTTCTACTTTTCTTCTATTTTTTTCTTCTATTTTTTTACTCTCTTGAACTCATGCCTACCTATACATTTATATTATATTCCCCACACCGCAAACTATGTTTCATGCGTAAAACCATTTCACCCAACAGGTGATTCTGATTCCCCCGTCGATGATCATAGACTCGCCATAGTCTTTTTCCTTTGTCAATTGTCACGTGACCTATCACACGACCGGAACCATTTCAAAATATCATAGCGCGGCCGGTTATCTCCGTGCCGTCGCTACCGAAGACGAGGAACGGCCCCGAGCACGTTCAAACTTCCTTTCCAGGTTAGTTTGCTATAGAGGTCAGGCCAACATTTGCTAAGCGTCACGCTCTAGCCTTTAACAACCACATCTTAACTGAATCCCACCGTTTACTCTTCACAGATCGTAGCAGCAAAACAGAGAAAGGCATGTAAGTGATGCTCCGTTCTCATTACCTTGATTACCCCGTGTGTACACCATCATCACACTCCTTAACAGAACATTACCAGAACCCTGTTCATATTTCTGTTTACGTTTTTGCTTATATTGTAAAGTTTACTTTTTAAGATGGTACGTTGTAATGATATTATTTATGTCATAAATTGTTTCACTCCACAGTAATGGTACCCTATTACGTTTTGCAGTGTCGATTCCCTGATGAAGGGCATGACTTAAATGCCCGAAATGCATTGGAAACATAATAATGACATTGCCTGAAGGACAACATGTTTGAAAAATGTAAAAGGCTAACAAACTATGCTTGAAATCAACAAGTCAAAGTGTTAATGAAATAAAAAAAACACGCAAACAATTCAATTAATGGAGTGGAAGTCTTTTTCAAGGGAAGACAACAAAATGTGTGCCCGCAAAGGGATGATTCTAGAGTACTTCTAGTCTCACTTCTCAACTTATGTTTAAGACGCCGTTGGACCCTCGACGTCACCTTTCGGTGCACCAGTAAACTCAACAAAACCAAACCCAATCGCAGTGTAACTAATCTGCTGTGCATCTATCAAATTTCAATTATATTGTGCAAAATGAACCCCCTCATGTTGTTCCTTTTTAAATAAAATGTTTTAAGAGTTACCACTTTATTCCAATCAAGATGGCTTCAGGTGTGCTATACTTTTATCATGAGTAAGGCAGTTAGTAATCTAGTTGTTCTTCAGAACACTCTGGGAAGCTGCAGTAGAACACAAAGGAATCAACTGACAGTTTCTGCCCTTGTTTTAATTTACATGTTTTACTGAGAATGTCAGACTTCATTCTCACATGACTGAGAAAGATAATGTGAATTTACAGAAAATATGCTCTCAGTTTAGCTTGTAGATCACCTTCCAAACCTACTAGGATGAACTACTGACCCGTACTGGTCTGAAAGTCCTGGGGTACGGAAAATATGTGAGGTATTGTCTAGAGTCTCATGCAACTAGGAAGTGTTGGCCGCCATTTTGTGATTCCGTTGAAGCAAGTAAGGGGAAAAAAGGGTGAAAAAAGTGGGAAAGAGGAGAGTAGGAGCACTGTAACCTCTGTGGCGTGTTTAGGGTGTTGTATAGAAGGGGTGCAAACCAAAGTATTCACCCCTACCGGTGTGAAAGTGCTGGGCTATGGAAATTTAGTGAGGGATTGCGTAGAGTCTGATGCTGGTAAGGTGAGGTGGTGTGTGACTCGGGGATAAAAGCGTGAGCCCAAACTGTGTGTCTTATGCTTTGAAGTCGTGTACCGTGGCCGCTGCACTACACCTGTGGAAGTAGTGTCAGCATCTGTTTATACCTACTAGAACAAACTACTGACCCCTACTGGTCTGAAAGTCCTGGGATATGGAAAATATGTGAGGTATTGTCTAGAATCTCATGGTGCTAAGCTGAGCTGCTGCCAGACTTGGGGATGAAAGCGTGAGCCCAAACTGTGTGTCATATGCTATGAAGTCATGTGCTCTGGCCGCTGTGCCACATCTGTCCAAGTAGTGTCAGCATGTAGTTATACCTACTCGGAGGAAATTTTGTTTTGAACAGTGTAACTTGTGTTTGGTGCTTAGGTAGTGTTATATAGGGAGTGTGAAGGTAAATTTGTGCATATCAAATGAATTCGGTACTTCTAAAGTGGAAAGCACTGACTCCTATGGGTCTGATGGTGCTGGGGGCGTAAGTTGAGGTGCTGCTGGAGTTGGGGATAAAGCTGATGAACTACTGACCCCCATTGTGAACTTTTAACCTGCAAGTGCCGTTAAATGTTCGATAAAATGTTGCAAAACTATATCGTTAGGTTAAAAAAAATGGATGAACTTTTAACCTGCAGATGTCGTAGAATGTACCAGAAAGTGTGCTGATAAATTAGGTTGAACTTGTGACCTGCATGTGGCGCGGAATATTAAGTAACTATTCGTAATGGAAAATCCAAAATTAACCAATGGAGATAAGTTTTGGAATGTCGTTGAAGGAATGAAGGGGCATATTATCTACAACTAGCGATATTTATCGCTAAAGAAGCTTAGCAACATTTTTTTTATTGCCAAGCATCGCCGGATTTTATCGCAGAGATAACGTGCTATTAGCAACGTTTATCTCCAATGCGATAAAATATCCGGCGATAGCGGCGAAATGCGTGAATATCACTGGAAAAAAGCGATATTCACGCATCATCGCCAATAGGGTCTTAACCTGAATATCCACCTCCCATTGGATATACAGGTTAAGAACTGGTCTGAGCAGGCTTTTGTTTTCAGCGACATTCGTGCTTAGCGCAAATTTTTTGATCGCTACGCCTGACTTGCTAATAGGCGATAGCGACATTAGCGACTGCTTTCAGTCGCTAACTGGTTGGGTACGCCCACTTTGAATGTCATTAGCGATAAATACCGCTGACAAGCAAAGCGCTCGCTGTCAACTAAAAGCTGTCGCTAACTGATGTTAGCGACAGCTTGCTAATAGGGTGATGAAACTATCGCCGCCGAGCGGCTGAAAACGGCCGCAAAAGCGGCGATAATTTCATTTTGCCTGCCTTGATAATATGGCCCGAAGTATTCTGATTTGTTCTTTATATGTATTTATGTGTGGAGCGACAGAGAAATTGTGCCATTACTGGTTCAATTATTGATGACATCGGTTCCTTACATGTACTATGTGACAAAGAAAGAATTGTATGCGTGTGTGACATTTGAAATCTGCATACCAACTACAAAGGTGATTTAGAAATTAACACGGTGTGTTATGTGTTCTGTAGTAGTGATTAATTATTTGAGGTGATGTTTTTAAGTTTGAAATTATTTTTTATTTCAAAATAATATAGTGATAGTAAAGTGTGGTGTTTGATATTGGTTATAAAATATGCATAAAGTTTGACCTGTTGTTAGGTAAGAAATTTATATATGTTTAGGAATTTTAAAAAAAAAGTGTAGTTTGTCATCTTTAAAGGACTGTATGGTTTTGAAAATGTAATTTAAGTTTGTAAAGTATTCGAACGAGATTAAGAAAATGTTGCACGTTTGCAAATTATACTTTTTGTGAAAATAGTGGGGCGGGGTGGTGGTAGGAGATGTATGTGTTTTAAGTTAAAAGCGATAAAACGAAACCCAAAAATCTTATGTGGCCAGGTTGTGCTCTCATTTTTGACACTGAGAGGTAGATTTGAAAGTAAGTCGAGGTAAGTTGTTGTACTATGAGGTCGTCTACAGTGTTTGGAGATTACATGGAGAGGAGCTGGAGATAATAAAAGTGATACGTTCCTTTTATATGTACGCCTAGTTTGAATCACTTGATCATAGGTTGAGATATAATATGAACATGGTTTCTGTTTTGCATTTGGGCATAGTTAATAGTTTTCGTAGTTTCTGACTAGTGAATAATAAAAAGGTAGATATACTAAAATATATGGTAGTAAACGTATTAATGACTGTCTGTTCTTATGGAATAGGAGTGGTTGGGGATTGCTTCTTTACATGTGATGTTTTATAAATGTGTGAGAGATAAAGAATAAATGTGGTATATTTTCTGTATGACTTTGTTGACATTAGAGAACTACATGTGATTATAAGTGATACTATTTGTTAGGCTGTGTCCCTGTGCTGGATATACGTAGATGTTGAATTGGTCCGGGTTTACCGGTGCTCAGATTCACTATCCCTTTTGAGACACTCGTCAATTTTTTCAATCTATTTATTGTCTTTAATATAGATACAGTAAAGGGACGGTATATCAAAAGTTTGGGAATTAGAACTTTGTTTACTCTCCCCATCCCCTGCTATCCACTCTACAGAGTGTTTAAACGACTTTAGTAACATATAGATGACTAGCTAGTAAAGGTGGTGTAGTTCCACTGGGCCCATTTATAAACTGTGATATGGGAGGGTTTATGTTTTACCCGCCAATTAGCATGTTTGAATACTTTTTGCTGATAAGTGTTGCGGCATACACCTGTTAAAATTAACGTTGTATATGGGTTTAGTGGCGCTACTGGGAATGGTGGGGGTTTCTGTTTGATTTCGTACTGTTAAGCAAGGGCGATGGTGGGTGTGGGGGAGGTGAGTATGTTGGTGATTTAAACACTGAATATAGGAACGTGCAGATGTCGAGCTACTAAAGGTGATGTAGTACCACTGGGAGCACTTATAAAGTGTCCAATGGCATGGTATTTGTTTTATCCGCAAATTTGTATGTTTTAATACGTTTTGCTGATGAGCGTTTCGGGAGAGATCTGTTGAAATTAAGCCTCTGTATGGCTATAGTGGCACTTCTACGTTTGCTGGGGCTCTTTCTTTTATTGCGTAAAGTTAAGCACGGGCGGGTGTGGAGGTGGTGTAGTGGTACTGCGACTATTTATAAACCGTCTTATGGTATGGTGTATGTTTTAGTTGCAAAATTGCAGGTTTTCATAGCTTTTGCTGATGAGCGTTCCGGCAGACACCTGTTGAATATCAGTCTATGTATGGCAATAGTGGCGGTAACGGGAGTGTTGGGGCTCGTTGTTTGATTTTGTAAGGTTAAACAAGGGCATGGGTGGGGGTGGGGGAGGTGGGCATGTTGGTGATTATAACACAGACAGTTGTAGCTAGTAAATGTAATGCAGTTCCACTGGGCCCATATATAAACCATGCTATGTGATGGTTTATGTTTTACCCGCCAATTTGCATGTTTAGTTACTTTTTGCTGATAAGTGTTGCGGCAGACACCTGTTAAAATTAACCCTGTGTATGGGTATAGTGGCGCTACTAGGAATGGTGGGGGTTTCTGTTCGATTTCGTACAGTTAAGCAAGGGTGGGGTGGGCGTGGGGGAGGTGGGTATGTTGGTGATTAAAAGACATAATTTAGTAACGTGCAGATGCTGAGCTACTAAAGATGATGAAGGACCACTGGGAGCACTTATAAAGCGCCCTATGGTATGGTATATGTTTTACTCGCAAATTTGCATGTTTTAATATGTTTTGCTGATGAGTGTTTCGGGAGACATCTGTTCAAATTACGCCCCTGTATGGCTATAGTGGCGCTTCTACGTTTGCTGGTGCTCTATCTTTTATTGCTTAAAGATAAGCAAATGCGGGTGTGGAGGTGGTGTAGTTGTACTGCGACTATTTATAAACCGTGTTATGGTATGGTGTATATTTTAGTTGCAAAATTGCAGGTTTTAACAGCTATTTGCTGATAAGCGTTCCGGCAAACACCTGTTGACATTAAGTCTATGTATGGCTAAAGTGCTCGGGCTCGTTGTTTGATTTCGTAAGGTTAAGCAAGGGCAGGGGTGGGGGTGGGGGAGGTGGGTATGTTGCTGATTATAACATGGATATTTGTAAAGTGGACAGTGTCACTGATTCAGTTTATAAACCGTGATATGGGATGGTGTATGTTGGATGTATGACATTACAACGCATGCTTTTACATCGCATGCCTTTACAACGCAAGTATTACAACGCAGTCCATTACAAGGCATAGTGCTTTGGGGTGCTGGATAGTGAATAGTTTAATTTACTATTCCAACTCCAGTCCCCGTGGACACTAGGGAAGGTTTTGGATAGTAAATTAACCTATTCCCTATCATAGAGCGCCCCCCCAGAGCAATGTGTTGTAATAGTTTGCGTTGTAATGGTTGCGTTGTAAAGGCTCTGCGATGTAAAAGTTGCATTGTAAAGGTTGTTTACCGTTTATGTTTTACCCGCCAATTTGCATGTTTGAATACATTTGTTGATAAGTGTTCCGGCACACACCTGTTAAAATATACCCTGTTTATGGGTATAGTGGCGCTACAAGGAATGGTGGGGGTTTCTGTTTGATTTCGTACGGTTAAGCAAGGGCGGGGATGGGTGTGGGGGAGGTGAGTATGTTGGGCATTATAACACAGAATTTAGTAACGTGCAGATGTGGAGCTACTAAAAGTGTTGTAGTACCACTGGGAGCACTTATAAAGCACCCTATGGCATGGTATACGTTTTACCTGCAAATGTGCATGTTTTAATACACTTTGCTGATGAGCGTTCCGGCAGACAGTTGTTGAAATTAAGTTCCTGTATTGCTATAGTGGCTCTACTAGGTTTGCTGGGGCTCTTTCTTTGATTTTGTAAGGTTAAGGAAGGATGGAGAAGAGGGTGGTGTAGTGGCAATGGGCCCATTTATGAATCGCTTTATGGCATGGTATATGTTTTTCTGGCAAATTCCCATTTTTTTTATACCTTTTGGTGATGAGTTTTCCAGCAGACATCTACAAAAATTACACAACATTTCTGTGGATAACAAATCTTAGCTGAAAGACACTCTTGCACTGTGGTAGAAGGCTGCCAGCATTGATAGCAAATTTTAAGACTTGGTGTCATTGTAGATTTCAATGGAATCTTAGACTATTTCTTTGTTACTATGGTGTAGTCAGGGTTTTAAGTGGGAAAAAACTGGGGGTGCTCCAAAGGGAGGGGCAAACCTTTTAAAGGGGTGTGGGCTATGTACATAGGGACGTGGTCTAAATCAAGATTAGTAGCAATGTGTGCTTTAGAAAATCTCCTCCAATTATCCTACGTTTGGAAAAAAAACATTCTTTAAAGGATTTCCCTTCCTTTTACAACGTGGCTCACATAGTATGATGTTTCCAGTTCTCAGTAGTGAGCAAAATGAGCATGCGAATATCGATGTGCATGCTCTCACTGCAGTGCAAAAAAAAAAGAAAAAAAATTGACTATCTTTGCGAGGGCCGAAAATAGAGCCCGATAGAGACCCGTTTGGAGGCTCCCTGAAAATAAGTGCCGGTCCTCAGACCAGGCCCAATTAAAGCCCAGCATCCATCCATCCTAAGCACTGCGTCATCCAACCATATTTTAAGTGATGCATACATTCCTACTTATATACATACATACATCTGTTCCTGCACTTATCTTAAGCATATATGAGCCCACTCGCCTATGGTAAGCACTGTGCCATTCATGCAGCCATACGCCTATATATCCATAGATACATCTGTCCCAAAACTAATCCTAAGCATCTATCAGCCCACCCGTCTATCCTAAGTACTGGTCCATGCATTCATTCATCCTTCCATCCATCCATACATTGATACCTCCATCCATTTACCTATCCATTCATCCATCTGGCCATGCATCCACTCACCCTTTGTTCAACTATACATTCTTATTTCTGTGCACCCTCTACCCCCGATGCTAAATACGACATATTATACTCATAAACCCAGCATCTTAAGGGGTCAAAAAGGCTGGCGATAAGCATTGACAGGCAGATGTTTCTTATAAAGAACAGCAAAGCTTTGAGTTGCTCTTTGTGGAGCATACTTCACCACCCTTCTCTGGTGGTGTTTTAAACTAAGGTACTTCTAGCGAAAGAAATGTAAAGGAGCTTTTCAGTGTAAGACGTTAATTTAGAAACATAATGTTTTGTCGAGTTGTAAATAGGAAGACTGCTTTAACGTGGCCATGACTCACAGATACTGAATACCTGTACTTCTTACATTTGAGAAAGTATATCAGTGAACTAATTTGCAGTGGTGAGAACCTGCTGTTCTATATTTCCATGTGAAGCACAGTATAGGAATATAAAAGTCATTGCAAAGCGTTTATCTTTATATTAAAGATTGGGTGAGAGAAATAAGTGAGCCAGGCAAAGCGTGTGTTTTCGTAGCACTAAAATAAGACACTGTGTAAGGACAGAGCAGGGTTGTGCTGGAGTTGCCTGCTTGTGGTTGTCTGCAGAGGTATTTGCAGTATTCAACAGGAATCTATTGATATTATGCAAACTTTGCTACGAGAATATACACAGAAAAGTATTAAACAGAAGATTAAGTTGTTACATGGACTAGACCTATGTAATGTAAGAAAATATACTGAGAAGTATGGGCCTTCTCTGGTTTGTCTTTCAGGAAAAGTATTTTTTGTCAGTTGAGGATGTTAGCAGTACACTATTCAGAAATGCGGACGTTTGTAAGGAAACTGTACTATGTAAAAAGTCCTGCATTATGTTTAAGTGAACTGAACACATGTCTTTTATATGCTTCTTCATCAGATGTTCAAAAAAAGGGTGATGATATTGAAATGCGATATTTTGGTTCAGAAGAGCAGTCGATAGAATTTTTTTTTTTGCCAATTACAGATTTTGGAGGAGATGGGAAAGTGATTAGCACTGATCAGTTTGAAGAAGAAATTGGAAAGTTTAATGTGGTGTGTTCTGAAATACCAAACTAGGAGGCCTATTAGGATGGCGGACGGACCTGCGTCCGTCCGCCACCCCCGAGGTGGAGGGACCGTCTGCAGGGGCAGCGGCGGTCCCTCCGGTGCAATTAGGATGTGACCGCCACCCTGGCGGTCACATCCCGTAACTTTAACCTTGAGGCGGGTGCTGCTTGAAGCAGCACCCGCCGCAAGGTTAAAAATGCATGTTTTGCATTTACATGTACAAAGCCGCAGGCACCGTGCGGTGCCTGCCGCTTTGTGCATGCAAATGCAGGGGGTATCATAGGTACCCCTCATGTGCACCCCCACCCGTTCCCCTTCACCCTGGGGGCCCGCAACGGGCCCCCAAAGAAAAGACCGTATGCCTTTCTGTGGCGGCATTGCCGCCATGGAAAGGCATGTCCTGAAGCACATCCTAATATGGATGGCGGTGTCTGAAAGACACCGCCACGATATTAGAGCTTTTCCGCCACGGTCGGAAGGCGATCGCGGCGGAAAAGTGGCGGACGGTCTTCCCGTCCGCCGATGACCCCCCAGCCATCCTAATGTGGCGGGGGGTCTTTTCATGTAACGCAGCGGTGAATCCGCATCCTCTGGGCCGGCGGTGGCTTCCGCCAGCCCGGAGGATGCAGATTCACCGCAATACTAATCGACCCCAAGGTTTGTGTTTGTTGTCGACATACTCATTATAATAGTCAAAGTAGGAATGTTGATTTGTATTTAAAAAGTGAAAAGGAGCACAATGGTAAGTGGGAAGAATATGCAACTTACTTGTTTGTTGAAGGTTGATTTGAGTTAGGTAGTGCTCAACGTATATGTAAATATTGTTACAACAAATTAGAAGAGAACAAAATGCCTGCTAGAGCAGTACATAATAACTTATAATTAGTAGCTATTCCGGATGAACTGGCCAAATTGAATACCTATGAGTTGGTTCTAATTCAATCTGTTTATCCTTTTCAAACTATTATTCGGATGGAGCCTAAAAGAGGTAAACTGCTACCAACAGACTTACAAAGAGGGCTGAAAGGAACAGTGGTGTACTTACCTTTGGATTTTAAGAAAAATATTCAAACTATTGCTGGAGAGAAAGAGGTAAATGAGGCAGTAGTTATTTTAGTAAATGGTGTACCAACAAAGAGTCGGAAAATATGGCAAGAATTTGTGGATGTTAATAAAGTTGAAAAGGCTACCTTATATCTTATAGAGAACAATATTTATTACAAAATTGTAAATGTGGATGAACAGGTAATAAGTTTAGAAGATGAATCTGAAATTTCAAGTGGTCACACAGAGAAAGTGGACAAGTCAAGGACTGAAGAGATTATGAACATTACACAATATGTCCTTTGCATTAAAAAAAAGTAATAGGAAGCAGCATTAAGGTATTTCAAATGAAAAAATCACAGGGAACTCCAATGAGTGTATGGGAGAAAATCTTGGAAAGCTTGTTGTTTTCCACAGCTGTTTTCTCCTGGAGAAGGTTGACAATATGATGACCGGCCTGTATGGATTCCAGCTTCGGAATATCGGTCAACAATCAATCAATCAATCATGAAATTTGTATAGCGCGCTACTCACCCGGAGGGTCTCAAGGCGCTTGGGGGAGGGGGGGTCTGCTACTGCTCGTACAGCCAGGTCTTGAGTTGCTTCCTGAAGGAGAGGTGGTCTTGGGTCAGACGGAGGTGGATGGGGATTATATTCTGAAGATCCTAGATTTCGACAGTGCATTCATACATATTTCACCTTTTGTTTGAAAGTGATCTGTCATCTCTGTCATATGTAGTGAGGCACTTACTTAAAACTGGAGTTCAGCAATCACTTCTTTCTATGAAAGAATTTGTGGAGAAAGTTCAAGAAACAGATGAATATTTAGAAGCACAGTTAATCAATTTGATGGCATGTCAACATGGAACAAATGAGTAAATGAGTATTGGTATTGTCGTCATGGAGAACTCAAGTGTATGTTAAGGAACTTAGGTACACCAACATGGTTTGTCACACTTAGCTGTGCAGAGTATGCATGGGGAGATTTGCTTGAGATTCAAAGAGAAGCGAATTTAATATACAAAATGTTGAACTAAAGACTCCTGGTGAACTGTGTTCAATGGATCCTGTAAATGTGTGCAGATATATTAGTCATAGGTTTAAAGCTATGATGTCTTTTATCTGCAATAAAAAGAATCCACCTCTTGGAAAAGTTACCAATTTCTTTTGGAGAAAGGAGTATCAAGCAAGAGGAACACCTCATATCCATATGCTACTATGGATCAAGGATAGAAATGACCCCAATGTCACAGAAAACCAAGATGTGGGAGAGGATCGTGGACAATGTGAACGCACAAGCATCAGTGTATCGCTCAAAGACCGACATCCAGAACAGGTGGTATGACGTGCCCAGGAGGGTCAAGAAGCTCCTCCAGAAGGAACACGCCTTGAGCCAGCACACTGGCAGTGGACCTCCTGCCAAACCAGTCTACTTCAGGTTCTGGGAGGAGAAGGTGCGGGACCTCCTACCACCAAAGGGCATCCATGGCCTACCAGACATACCAAAGCCTGGTGAGTACACAACCAATATACTTAATATTGTGTCACAATACACACACATCACCATTAAAGGGACAGTGAAACCATGCACTGATAGCACAGGCATAGTAACCAAAAGTCAATCAGCCCATGAAGTGCATGCTAGTCAGACAAACACAATACCGGCCATATCATAGGGATTTGTAACTGTGTCATGACGTGTACAAACCTACCAACAAATAGAGCAAGGCAGTGTCAGCCATCTTGTCAGCACAGGCACACCCCCTCACAGGGAAGCAGAGTCAGAAGGAGGGAAGTGAGGGCATGCTGGGAAGGGGGGTGTAGCTCAGAGCATGGTGGGACTTGTAGTCACTGACAATCCCCAGCCACCTACATGGCCCAGCAAGCCCACACTGCACCATGCTCACCTCACAGGGGATAGAAATGGGCTGGCAGGTACCCTGGGACTGGGCTCTGTTGTGGGGAGCACAAGGCCCTGCTGGGAATTGGCCACCATCAAACACCAGACCTCCACTGTCTGCCATCTTGTCAGCACAGGCACACCCCCTCACAGGGAAGCAGAGTTAGAAGGAGGGAAGTGAGGGCATGCTGGGAAGGGGGGTGTAGCCCAGATCATGGTGGGACTTGCAGTCACTCACAATCCACAGCCACCTACATGGTCCAGCAAGCCGACACTGCACCATGCTCACCTCGCAGGGGGTGGAAATGGGCTGGCATCTACATGCACATTGAAAGGATTCGTGTTGGTAGGACAATGTGTTACCACAATATCAATCTCTGTCTGTGACGACTGAAGACAATGCAGTGTTCAGGCATGCATCCTGACGTCCCATTGCAAATGTCATGTATATCAAACATTGTTACAAAAATCAAGGAGGGGTGAATGGTTCACTCTTCCTGTGCAACCTGGTTCATTACTTATTGTGTTGCCTCCATTGGCACCCTCACATATGTACACATGTGTAGTGTGTGATATCATGCTTTTCCGCATCAGTGTACTGTAGCATCATCATCATTGGCTCCCCATTGTTGCAGATGTGCTGTGCCTCCCCCTGGAGGTAAAGTGGCTGGTTCCCCAGTAGTGCCCAGAGATTAAAACTGAGAGTGTGTGTCTGTGCTCAAGTGCTGTGAGTCAAAAGCACTCACAACCCCCAAAGACAAAGCAAAAATGGTGTACATTGTGATGTATGAAGTTACAAACAAAGGTGTTGCGTATGTGGATCCAGCTACACATCCACCGCACCAGGGTCGGTCACTGTTGGTCAACATGTCGCAGCCCCATGTGATCCTAGAGCTAATTTCTCCTCTGCGCACTACTGGGAAAGCACTCAGTCTACCTCCAGGTGGATGCACTTCATATTTGCAACAATGGTGACCCAAAGTAAATGCTGCTACAGTACACTGAGGCAGCAATTCAAGAAGCACCGCCCCATTCCTGTTTACGTATATGAGTGAACATACTAAGGAATTAAATCATGTAGATACAATGGCTGCACAGGATGAGTGAGCCCTTGCACCCTCCTTCATTGTTACTATCACCCATTGCAAGATTAATGTATCAGTACCTCGTCCTCCCTCCCTGTTGCAATATACATAGGTTAACCATTGATGTCTGTAGCAACACAACTGATAATGTCTGTCTCTTCCAAACACAGGTGCTACTGGAGAAACAGCAGCAATTGAAGAGGAGTCCCTGGCCCAAACTCTGGTGGAGGATGAGCTCTCTGTTGTGGATCTAGCTCTGTCCTCTTTGGATGACGAAGATCAACCTGGCACCTCCGGTGTTAGTCATCATGCAGCCCCACCATCACAAACACCTGCACCCCCTGCAGCTACGCCAACAACATCTGGCCACAAACCTAACACCACTGCCAAAACGGACAGACCGAGTTCACAAAATTCAAACAGCACAGAACCACCGGCCACCCAGGAAGCTACGAACAATGACACCAGTAGCAACACCCAAGGGGGCCCATGGTCAACTGTGCGTGCCAACACAGGTCCAGCCCGTGTGTCTAGGTGTGGTGGGAGTGGTGTTAGGCAGAGGTCACGGTCTGCAGAGGTGCCTGGACTGCCTGATTACCCCCAACTGATACGCATCATTGATACATACCAGGATAGCACCGGAGGATTCAGCCAGGTAGTGGGGATCCTCAAGGACATGCCAGAGGAGCTGGCTGGC
The DNA here is from genome assembly GCF_964261635.1 of Lissotriton helveticus. Lineage (NCBI taxonomy): Eukaryota > Metazoa > Chordata > Amphibia > Caudata > Salamandridae > Lissotriton > Lissotriton helveticus. Next base: position 343,622,361 of record NC_136067.1, on the reverse strand, counting down.
CATCATGCACGCATGGAGGCCAAGTGGGACAAACTTACTGCGATGCATAGTGACATATTGACGTGTCTCCGCCAGATCAGCAGAATTATGTCCACACCTCCCTGTGTGCCCACAACATCTCTTGCAACAACATCTGCAAATGCCACGGGGAGGGAGGATGAATCTGGCGGAGAGTCTGATGCACCGTCGACGCCTGCACCTGAGGACCCCCCCCCAAGAAGAAGAGGGTGAGCCACAGTTGTCCATGCACATCCCCCAGGAACCCAGAACCTGTTTTGGATATTGTTTTTTGTGTGAAAAGTGTTCACCTTGTTGCACATGACACAACTCCCCAACATGACATGGAGGGTCCATGTTGTACTAATGTAGAAGATGAATGTGGACTTCGCACTGCACATTTCATTTACTAATACTTTAAACTCATCTGTGAATTCTGGATTCTAAACCTCATGTACAGCACTATCTCCACACATGTATGTAAATAAACTCACCATTACACTATACTTGCCTATGTTGTGGTTACATTTTTGTATGTGTCATGGAGATGATGAAATGTCGAAGTACACAGTGCATGCAGACTACTACAGCAATGTCATTACCGTTATGTGACTCATGTTGATGTTACACACATGAGGGAGTCACACCAATAGGGCACCACAACACATACTCACCACGGACATGTGACACATTGCCTACAAAGATGTTTGCCAAATATACTGTGGAATGCACAGACACCACACCTTTCCACAGTCAATGCTAACAAGCCCACAGGTGAGGTAACCAAATGTTAGTCAGATGTGTGAAGACAGACAAAACACATAAGTAAGTGAAGCACAGGTTCACTACAAATCAGAAACAAGTTTATTACACAACAGTAGCAAGGTGAATCCACATGACTGTGTTCACACGGTCACAAAGTGTCGACAAATAGCACTTTTGGGGTGTCTGGTACATCACATGATGACATAGTAGAAGTCCCACCCTGGCATTGGATTCTGGTTGTCGGTGTCAAACTTAACCAAGCAACTGGCAAAGTACCTTGGGAAGGACAGAAATGAGACACAGTCAGAAGCACACCAGAACAGGATGGAAGTGCAATACACATGTCACAAGAAACCTACACAGTAACAAATTAGCATGTCAACACCATTGTGGACTACAGACCATCTGACAGGACACATCACTGCACGCATCTAGACAAGTACCCCACGGACAAACTCAAACAGCAACTGAGCTGCACAGACACATCACAGGCTAACTCAGGACATTGACATAACAACCATGTGAACTCACATTCAGCTGAAGAAGTTGTTGATGAGCTGTGTGCGGACGTCACCCTCATCATCATCACTGGCCTCGGTCAGGATCCTCCACAGGTGGTGGATGTTGGTCATCATCGTCCTGTATGAGAGGCACCTTCTTCCACACTGCCATGTTGTGGAGTACGCAACAGACTATGATGATCTTGCACACCTTTGCAGGCTCATATGGGAGAGCACCTCCGGTCTTGTCCAGGCAGAGAAAGCGGCTTTTCAGGAGACCAAAGGTATGCTCTATCACTCACCTGGTACTGCCATGTGCCTCATTGTACCGCATCTTGGATGCTGTCACAGGGTTCCTGAGGGGTGTCAGCAACCACGGCATGTTAGGGTATCCAGAGTCACCTACATATAAAGAAAAACACATTAATTGAGCATTGTAGGGGGTGAGAGACAACATTGCCAAACACACACAATGGTAAACAGTACACACCAACAAGCCAGGCACGCTGGTCTGGCATCTGTGACATCATCAACGGTGTGCGACTCCTCCTCAAGATGTAGGCATCATGCGCAGAACCAGGGAAACGTACACACACATGTGTGATCACCATGTCCGCCAAACATAAAACCAGATCATTGATTGAGTGGAAATGTTTCCTGTTGGGGTATGTCTGTTCATGTGCCTGTGGTGGTATCAGTGCCACATGTGTACCATCGATTAATCCAATCACATATGGCATCATCCTCAGTCTATTAAAAGGCATCCTTAATGTCAGCGACTTCACCCGGGCTAGGAAACTTGATGTAGGAGTCTAGGTAATTCAACATCCCCGCCAAGACATCACGAAGCACACGGCTGAACATAGTTTATGACATACCACAAGCACTAGCCACAGTGTGTTGGAAGGTACTGGTGGCAAAGAAGTGGAGGGTTGCCATCATCTTCACCTTTGGTGTCAGTGCTGTCGGGTATGTCTGGCCAGGTAGCAGATGTGGTGCCAACTGCTCCGCCAACTCATCTATCAGTCTCCTGATGAAGCGGTCCCGTCCATTGCTGTCGCGTTCCACCATGGTCTCAAGGTCAGGGAACGATCTATGTACTGCTGGTGCCCTGCAGTACAGAGATGGGTAAAGTAAGATTATACATTCAGCTACCCATGGGGTACTCACCTTGAGAAATAATAACATGATACATCATAGCAATACACAATTAACTGAGGTGTGTGCTGATGGTTATGGACACATATGTCACCTTCATGCCCATCATCTCACATATGAATGACACATGTGTACATGAGTTCCTTGGAGTGCAATGGCAAATCATTGTGCTGTGGTACAGTACCTATGGACTGCTGTCACGTTCAAAACACACAACACAGTGACAAGTGAGGACTGATGTTTCACATGCATCACAACTCCATGTCAGGGAGATAGTCATGGTCCCTGTATTGCCACATATGCACTGGAATGACATGTTGTATCATGGACATTCCACAACCAATATTGAGTCCCACAGTTAGTGGCCCCTGTGGTCCCTGCAGGCCATACATAGACGTCCCTGAGACACATACACAGCATGAATGTGGATGCACAATGCACATGGTGGACCCTGCCTCAGATTGGGCACATGGAACCACAAACATCAGAGACACAACATACACACAGATTGTGAGGGTACATCATGATTGTAGCCATGGGTATTGCTGTGACGTACATGACATGCAACCCTGTACTCATGGTGTATGTGACAGGTCATACACATCTCTCAAAATGGTACTGTGTAAATGACTCATGCCCATATGCCAACAGTTTGACATTACCTTTGTGAGGTGCACAACACAAAAACTAATCTGTCCCCATGAACCCGTGCCCAGCCTGGGAGTGGCTGCACCTAAGTGCCACACAAGACTAGAAATGTTGCACCCCCATACACACACAGGTAATGCAGCCTTAAATGCCATGTGATGCAGTGCGGGACATGCTGTGGTGTTGTTGGTGTGGCCATGGCAAAGAAATCTGTGTGTAAGCCGTCTGACAGTCAAACCAATGTGATCCGATGCAGGTGACTTGTATGCAGACACGCCGTACATGCATGGACCGAATGGTGTGCACACCTTGTCCATTGAGTGTACAATGCGTATGCATTACAGTCACCCGTATCGGATCACATTGATGACAATGGGCAATGCGTGTGTACGAGTCGGTTCATGCATGAACAACGCGTATGCAATGTGACCCTTCTACAGTGACGCATCGTGATGTTCTGGTCCGAGACGTGCGCACACATACCCCATAGAATTGTATTGAGACGGATGCATTTGGTTAAAAAAAATATGCGTCGTATAATCAGTTTGCATACAACAATGTTGCAATCCTAGGGTGTCCTAAAGGTGAGAGTTTTGAACAATGCGGAAGACGTGTAGGAGTCTTACACTTTCATGGATTGGACAGATTCATAGAATGTAACGATGTCTGGCCTGTCAGTAAGGGACAATGTCACATAATAGGCATCTGCAGCACTGATTTAAGGCTGGCAGGCCCCCAGGGAGCTCACTTGCCTGCACTACATGCTACAGGACCACATTTCAGATTCCACTGCAGCTGTCTTTGCTTCCTCTGGATCCTGCAATGGCACGTACTCTGGAGTGGGCCCCAGCATTCACAGAGGAGGAGAACCAGGCCCTGCTGGATGGGGTCCTCCCAGAGTACAGCAAGTTGTATGGGAAACCAGGGGAGCAGGTGAGTGTGCAGTCCACTGCCTATCAGTTTCAGCAATTTGTCTGACTAAAAGTAATAGACGTGTGCACAGCAGTGGGCTGCATATGTACTGATTCCTTTGTGCAAGCACTTTATGTGGGTACATGTGATGAACAGGTGTCCTGCTGCAGTACTGCAGTAGTGCTAGCCTTAAATTCCTAGCCAATGTTACCATGTCAGACATGCAACACAAATGAGAATTTATATGGGTGCACTACCTGTGTACCTCTTTTAGCTTTGTGATGACTACATGTATTTTCTACTGTATGCAACACAATTATGTGACATGTGTGGTAATGTCCTCTTCACTTTGTCATCCTCACAGGTTGATGCCCACCAGAAGCAAGAAATCTGTCTGACCATCGCCCGGCAGTGAGATCAGTGGGGGTCTACAAGCGCCGGATACGCAACAGCCAGAAGAGGTGGCAGGACCTACGTAGCTGGACCCGGAGGATTGCTAGGGTCCAGCTGAATCTGTCGCCTCCTCGCCGTAGGGGTAGACACCGGACCCTGACCCCCCACATGCTCAGGATTCTGGCGGTGGTCTTATCGGACATGGATGGGCAACTGAAGGCCAGACAGAGGCAAGGAGTGGGTAAGTCCATGCCTGATCTGTGAACATGTCTGACATGCTATGTGCAGTCTTTTGGCCTGGTCATACTTAAGCATGGGTGGATTTTGCAGATTCGCAATCCGCGAATTTGCGGATTTGCGTATTTGCGGATTGCGACAATACGCAAAATCCGCGAATTCTCGCGGATTCGCGTATTTTTTTTGGGGGTGTGTGTTCGCACGGGTTTCTGCAAGTTCGCGAGGGTTTTGTACAATTTCGCAAATTGCAAACTTACTTGTCGGGTCGCCAGTTTTGCGAACTTGTTGTTTCTACGTGCCCAGCCTGTTTGCAAGGCTTTCTTCATCACTGCCACCCTCTGTCACCACTGGCACTCATTTTGGTCACCCATGCCACCCTCTGGCTCACCCATGTCACCCTCTGTGTCATAACAGCACCCTCTGGTTCACCAGTGTACATTATGGGGGCAAAGCAAAGCACTACCATCCTCTGTCAACACTGGCACTCTGGTTCACCCATGCCACCCTCTGGCTGGCACACCCATGCCACCCTCTGTGTCATCACAGCACCCTCTGATTGACCAGTGAGTGTACATTATTGTGGCAAAGCCAAGCACACCTGCTAAGTGCTTTAAGTTTTGCAAACAACAACACCTGCCCTGCCCCAACTGACATTAATGAAGGCTGGCACCTGCTTGTCTGCTCCCTTTCCTTTTTGTTGCAATAACAGGATGCAATGGCATACTTGTAACTATTCTGTGTCTGTCAGAGCAGGGTCACACAATAGTTGCAAGTAGGCAACCGGATTCTGGAGGGCCCCTTCAGGAAGCACTACAGGGAAATGGTTACAAATGATGAGCTCGAACTTTTGCACCTGCTCGTTGGTTTTGCTTTTGCAAAACTCGTTTTTCGGTAATTTCGCCCTATTCGCGAGGCGCGGCGTCGTGCGAAATCGACCGTGGAAGCCGCGAACTCGTGCGAGTTACCCCAAGGTTGAGTATGGGCGCCGCCATTTTGTTTGCGTGACGTATTTCCGTTTCCGCCCGCTATGTGTAATCTCGCGCAATGAGTGCCTTGCAAATGCAAGTTCGCACGAGTTCGGAAGAGAAATCGCGTGCGAACTTACTTACACACACGTGTTCGGGCCGCCATCTTGTTTTTCATTCATTCCTATGTGTCTGGGCATGGTGTTTCTATCCTCTGTATATCTCTGCCATCCTTTGCTTGTTTTAATATTTTTTTGATCTATTTAACTTTTTTTCTATCCCTCTAGTTTTCTAGATCTATATTTTTGTGTTTAGGCTACTTTTGTTTACTTTTCAACTACTTTTTTAAACTTTTATTTCCTTCTTCCCTACTCTTATTCTTTTTCATTTTGTCTTTTTCACCTGCCCAGAACATGGTGAAGACAGCTGTCAAGCTGCCCAAGACGGGCACCGCAGCCCGTGCCCGGCTCCCGTGTGGCCGTTTGAGGGCGGAAATAGTGGTGCCCAGGGAGATCTTCAGCCCTGAGGAGGTGGGCTCACTCGTTTTTTATGTGCAGCGCCGTCTCCCCAGGACCATCGCGGCAGGCGGCAGGATCGCTGCTGGTTATACCAACAGCCAGGAGCGACGGAAGCGGTGGGGGCAGGTGTGCCGGGCCCTTTTTGACATCACGGGGGTCCAGCGCACCTACAATCAAGTGATCCACCGCTGGACCGATATCCTGGACCGGGAGCGCGACCTGCTAGACCTGCTGGGAGTGGAGGTCCCCGGGCTTGGTGAGTAGTAGTAGCAATTTTTTCATCACTCACTACTCTGTTTTTTCTCCTGCTCTGTGTGACTGTGTTATATTGCAAATGTTTGCTTTAACTTTTTTACAAAGAGCAATAATGCTGCTGATTACATTGATAGGAGAGGTAAATTAATATTTCAAAATCTTCTGTGCATTTCAGGTGCACTGTTCTCCTTCTCTGTGGCGGTGCCACTGCTTATTTGTATTCTATTTTGTGTTCATTTAATTGGGCTGAGTAATGTATGAGTGTACTTTACAGAACTGCGTAATGCTAGACACAAAGGGGCAGATTTACAAGCCCCTTGCGCCACGTTTACGCTGCCTTACCTGACGCACAGCGACGTAAACGTGGCGCATCCCTGCGAGTCATGTACAACGAGATGCATCTAAGGAGATGCGCCACGTTAAGGCCTGGGCCTGCGCCACAATGGGTGCGTTCCCACGCAAGGAGGGGGTGGGGGGTGGGAGGTGGCGGTCAGGCAGCTGTGCGCCTCGCAAAAGTGCCTGCGTGAAATCTACAAGATTTAACGCAGGCACTTCCGCGACGCTGCTATGTCAATTCTTTATGCCTGCTTGCTTGAAGCAGGTGTAAGGACTGATGCGGTATGTTGAGTATTGGGCAGCCCTGAGCATTGCTATAGTTGCATCGCGCCCGCGACGCGACTCTAGAGATGCGCCCCTCTTTCATCACGAGATGCGTCACGCATCCGCCTACCCTTGCACCAGGGTTTGCCGCATTGTAATTGCGGCGCATCTGCCGTGACGCAAGGTTAGTTTTGCGTTACGCATTTGTTCTGGTGCACATCTGGAGGTGTCCAGCTCAGAACTCGTAAGTATGCCCCTAAGTGTCAGATTAGCAATTACCTGCGCGTCCCTGCAAAGTGTGCGGCACGCCAGCACCACCCATGGTGCGCCGTATTTACAATGCGGCACACCATGGTCCCAAAACTTCACCGAAGCGTTACGCATCGGTGCCGTAAAGGCGGCTCATTGATGGAGTTGCGTTGCAACGATGGCGCAGCTCCAGCAATGCTGCGTCAAGCCGTAAGTCTGCTTCATGCAGGCGCAGGGTTTCAGTGACGCATCATTGTCCTAAATGACTGATTGAAATTTTATATATTCCCCATAGCCACTTTTAGCATGCGTTTCCGCGCAGGAATGCCCTCCCTTGCGCTGGAACGCTCCCTTATGGCGCAGGGCTTTAGAATGGGATGCATCTCCCATATGCGTCACGTTGTTAATATACGCCACACCATGGCGCCTCTCTTGTTGTGGCGCTGCGTCACAAAAGTGACGCAAGAACGGAGCAAAAGAGCTGCAAGGGGCTTGTAAATCTGCCCCTAGAGTAGAGGCTCAGGTGCAGTCCTTCCTTTGTAGCCCTCTTTTTGACTGAAATAGTTGGTTCTTGTTCTTTCTAAATGTTTGATTTGGTTGACAAGGACATCGACAAGCAGCAATCATCAATGTTTTCTGTTCATTCTTTCATGTTGTACGTCAGGTCCGCCCAGGGGCAAGCGGACAGAAAAAGCGGATGCAGTGGCTCCAAAGGAGGAGGATGCAGGCCAGGGCGGCGAGTGCTCCTTTGCTGGCCCCAGTAAGTTTTCATTTAAATATAGAGGACCTATTGTTGTCCAAGCGTTCCTAATTTAATTTTTTCGAAATAGTGTTTAGATAGGAGCAAAATCAATAATACTACTGTTGCAGGGACAATTCTCTACAAACCGAACTATGGACACCAAAGACCAGAGTAATAATATTTCAGAGTGGCGTGTTTGGCACACCGTATAAACCTGGTAGTGTCAGCCGCACGGACTCCTCCTTGCAAAAATTGCAAAACCTTTCGCTCAGTCACTCTAGTCTGGAGGACCAAAAACCACAGAGTCTATTCAAGTTTAAAAGCTTTATTAAAAGTTTAAGTAAACACATATATTAAAATAAAGTTAGTTGGAAATGGAAAAGTGCTTGGTGCTGAGTTGATGAGTAATGGAACACATTTCTTGTGGTCGAGCCGAGCTTTCACATGGTTTGAAGTTGATGTTGCTCTTGTCCTTAGAAGTCCAGTTTCTGTCTGTTCAGAGAAAAATGGTGTGTGTTAAAATTAAGCAAGCATTCATCAATTATGTCAAAAAAATGCAGCAAGACAACAGCCTTCCCTGGAAGGAGGGACATTTTTACTTTAGACTAGAGTAGACAGTCAATTACTTTTTCTGTTGTTTTCACATTCTTCATTCATACTTAGACCAACTACTAGTGAGTGGTGTAATCTAACATTCTTAAATCTACTTTGTAGGTGGAACATCTGGTGGCGGGGCCAGCTCGGATGTGGTAATAGTGATCGACTCCGAGTCTGAGGACCACTCTGGGGAGGAGGCAGCGCAAGAGGAGTCGGACCAAGAAGTACAGACTGTGAGGAAGGAGACAGTGGTGGTGGCGGGTACAGGTAAGCTGGATCATGGTACTATCTGACTCTTAGATAGCATATGATGTGTATCTACAGAGAGTAGACGGTCACTGGATGAACTACGAACATACTATGAAATGTTTCCAGGGGGGGGTGCAACATCATCACCATCTCCTGAGTCCTACTCCTGACATGATTGATAGTGTGGTTTGTGGCCAAGGGCCGCACCGAAGGGGGCAGGGTCGGTGGGGGAGGGGGGTGTATCTAGAGCAACAAAAAAAAATATGACCATGAAATTGAAATCATGCCCCTGCAGCGGATGCCTTCGTCCACTGAGCCACCAGACCTGGCATACACATTACACACATCTTTCTTTCTCTCTCCCCCTCCCTCTCTCTCTGTCTCCCTCCCTCATCCTCCCTCTGTCACCCTCTGGCTCCCTCCCTCTCTCTCTCTCTCCTTCTGTCTTCCTCTCTCTCTGTCTCTGCCTCTATCTGTCTGTCGGTCCCAGCCTGCTGTAATTACCATATTGTAATTTGTCACTGGGCCAGCACTGGATGGACCTGCGATCCAGGGGGGGGCAATCGCGCCCTCTCTTGCCCATCCCTGCGGACGCCCATGATATTGGCCTGAATAGTTTCTTTTGTACTGCGCGGGCTAGTTGCTAGTTGTACTGTGACAAAACTTCCTGCTGAATCATGCCAAACAAGTGCTAGACACAGCATAAATCAAACATAGTAGTTGGGCTGTGAAAAGACTTGTTTGAAGTGTTTTCACAGCCCAACTACTATGTTTGATTTATGCTGTGTCTAGCACTTGTTTGGCATTACTTACATCCTCTACTGAATTACAAGTGGCCAATTATGCTCCTTCTTGCCTAAGAATTCCCCTTCCCTGTTTGTTCCCAAACAAGGTACAGGATTGTGCCTTTTTCTTATTCCGCTATTTTTTCCATTGTAAGAAAATAAAATACCCTGTCCGGCTGGACAGTGGCCAATATAGCTCCCACTGTGGACTATGTTTTATTTGAAAATTTGAATCTACATATTCTTGGGGACCATTGTTGTTTGAAAATTATAGCTACCCACGGTCCCCACGGTCCCTGGATAACCGAATGGGTTCCCTTGTTGTTTAAAACAGACTTTAGCGCAATCGCTTGATTGCAAGGGTCCAAAGTAAACACTTCTAGCCCTCAGCCGAGGGCTGGCTCACCTAGTACCTCTCACTAGCCCAGCACAGACTAATTTTTATTTCTCCCTCACTTCTTCCCCCCCTACTGTTATTGCTCTGATATGTCTGCACACGCACCTCTCTACACCGATGATTACATCAAGGAATTATGCCAAGGTCCCTCTCTCCTCTCAAACACCACCGAAATACCCAGCACAACCCCTAGTCCACTTCCAGAACAATTAGAAAAACTCAGGAAGAAACAGATCCGGCTAAAATTAATGGTTTTAATGCTTACTGATTATCTTAAAGCTGATGTAATCCCACTCGGCCTTCAAGTCAGAAACGTACCAGGTATATTTACCGACAATCCTAAATATATCACAAATTTTAGCTATATAAGTACCACCTGTTCCAGGCACTGGTTAGTGCTTGGTATAGATATAGCGATAGAAACCTTGAAATCATTGGAAATAGAAATTAAGGATATAGAGAAACAACTAGGTGAATCTGACCTCACAAGCGACTGCAAGAAATTTTTGGAACAACTTGAAAAAAGCATAGCTGACTTTCACAGAATTGAAGAAAATAAAAAAGCAAACAAAGTAAAGAAGGACATCAAACAATACAGTGTAGAACACACCTACCCTTATCACCAAAAAGATTTCTATTCCAATAGAGCTTATTCCCATCCCCAATCTAACAGACCGTGGGGCCGATTCAATCGCCGCCAAAACCTTGTTGGTTTTTCAGATACTTCGGCTGATTCATCAGAAAGTTCTGACCCAGGTGAAGGACCAAGTATCCCGAATAAACGAGGTGGTGGCCAGACCAATTTTTTAGGCAGAGGCCAGCCCAACACCCCCCAACGTGGCAAAGTAAAGCGAACACAAAGATGGCAAAACCCACCAGGCGAGAGGAGAACCAGGAACAACTATTACCAATGGTAATGAATACCAATACAGAGGTGATTCCTATTTTTAATCTCTCCAAACACACGTTAATGGATGCAGAGATTGAGCTACTTAAGAAAGGCTTATCATTTGTGCCTACTATTGTTCCAAACTTTATGGAATTGCATACTGAGTTACTCAGATTTTTTAGAACAATTCGGCTCCAGGCATTTTTCCAACTGCACCCTAATAACGCTCCCATTGTTAACACTCTATTTCGCCCTCCATCCACATTCTCTCCTTCAGCAGGAATGATCCCCCCTGAAGTAACCACCTTTGAGAAACTCGTACTTGCAGACCTAGATACCCTTGAAAAAACTAAGGTCTTCATTCCCTACAATATATCCAAAGATGAGAAGAAGGCCATTTCAACACTGAAAACCAATAAAAATCTTGTAATAAAGAGCGCAGACAAGGGCGGTGGGATCGTCATCCAAGAGATTGACACTTATAAACTAGAAATTTTGCGTCAACTCAATAACACTGACCATTATCAAAAACTCCCTGGTAATCCCACTAAACAAATTCAAGATATTATCATTAAAGTCACATCAAAAGCATTACTTGATGGTTTCCTCAATAAGAAAGAATTCAATTTCCTCAATACTAAGTCACCACGTATCCCGGTAATATACACCTTACCGAAGATACACAAGAATTCACAAAATCCTCCAGGTCGACCTATTGTTTTGGCTTGTGGCTCAGTTCTAGAGCCTTTAGGATCATACGTGGATTTTTTCATTAAAGAATTTGTGCAATCTACTAGGTGCTATGTGAGAGATAGCATGCAAATGATCAATTTAGTAGAACATCTTGATTTCGATCCCCATCTTGAGACCTTATGTACTATGGATGTGGAATCGTTGTATACAAATATTCCACAAGTCACAGCATTACTCACCATCCAAAAGATTCTTGACACACGACCACGTCCCCACCGAGTCCCCACCCTGTTTATCTTACAGCTTTTGGAACTCTGTCTCACTAAGAATTTTTTCCTCTTTGACGATACGTATTATCAACAAATCAAGGGGACCAGCATGGGGGCTATTTTTGCTCCGAATCTAGCTATATTATTTATGGATCAACTCGAGACTGGATCCATCTTGTCAGATTCTAACCCCTTCCACTCTGGGATCAGAGTGTGGAGGCGTTATATAGACGACATTTTTCTTATCTGGAGCCTACCAGTTGAAACATTGACTCAGTTTCTCCACTGGCTCAATAATAATTGTTGTGGTTTAGCGTTCACACTAGTGTGGGACAAGGAATCTATACCTTTTCTAGACCTCACTATATACCACTCGGAAGGCGAGCTCCTCACAAGACTGTTCAGAAAACCCACCGAGAGAAACACCCTCTTAAGTTATAAAAGTAACCACCCCAGGGCCCTGAGGGACACGTTACCTTACTCGCAATTTCTCAGGATCAGAAGAAACTGCTCCTGTAGAAAAGACTACTTCAGGGAATCTGCCACCCTTTCAAACAAATTGAAGGACAGGGGCTACCCCAAAAGGATCATAAAACAATCCTTGAAACGCGCATGGTACTGCCCGAGGGAAGTCTTACTATCCCCTAAGGATAAAACCCAAAAAGAGATAATTGCATGTGTAACAACTTTCTCACCAATCTCTAACAAAATCAGGAAGTCAGTCCTAAAACATTGGCCAACGCTAAATGTAGGTATCCTGAATATTGAAAAGCCTTTATTCGCTTTCAAAAAGAGTAAAAATTTAAGAGACCACCTTGTACGAGCAGCATTGCCACCTCCCGTTCAAAATCCAACCATTGATTTAATGTGGGGCTTGCCCCCAATCACAGGACATGCTAAATGTGGTTGTTGCAGCGTCTGTGATTTCACGGTGGAGGGCAAAGATTTCACACACAATAGTATCACGTATGAGAGGCGCTCATTTTCCAACTGTAATACGCATAATGTGATTTACGCTATTGAATGCCCATGTCCAAAACTGTATGTAGGGCAGACGACGCAAAAAGCAAAGACCCGCATCTGCCAACATCGAAGCAGAATCAGGTGCCACACAATCAATGCCCCACTGGTGGACCATTACAATGCAGCAGGGCACAATGAAAATGACATTAAATGGACGATTCTGAAAGTCGTCAAGCCGCCACCAAGAGGCGGAAACTTACCACAGATGCTCAACAGAGAAGAACTGAGAATTATGATCCAATTCAACACTATCCGCAATGGCCTAAACCGCGCTGAGGATTGGACAACATTACTATGAAAGGATCAATCCGAAATAACTTGAACAATTCAAAATGGAATATTGATGAACTAGAAACTGTGCAAAAGTATTGAAAGGATCAATCTGAAATGACTTGAACCCTCCAAAATGGAATATTGATGAACTAGAAACTGTGCAATCAGCATTGAGAGACTGGGTCTGTGCCACCGGCCACCCATTCCTTATACATTAACATGCAAGCTAATGTTTTGTATATTTTTGTATATTTTTTAAAAAATGTCTTGCTTATGCCTTTAATCACAATCACAATCACATTGTCACTGCGCCGATACACCCCAGCACATTATCACTGCGCCGCTACACCATAGCACAATTCTCCCACTCGCTACTTTGTTCTGAAAGATTCCTTCGTATTGAATATCACCCCACTCCAAGATGGCGCTCATATGCGCCTAGTCCTACTTCTCTTTCCCGGGTCGCACGCTTATCTGGCGTTCCCACTAAGGCTCTACAGTGACTGCGACTTGGCAGAGCACCCAGGGACTACATACATCACGGAGGATCCACCCTCCCGAGGTAAGCCAGCAAGCGAACTGAGCTAAGTTGGCCCACTCGTTTTAGCGCACACCTATACTAAAACGTAGTATTTTTTCACAGACTCGTTTTGAGCCATTACTGGACCACGTAGGCCACCCTCCCCTCAAGGTAAGCTAGAGCAACCGCCGCGAAAACTTGAGAGTCAATGTAACAAACTCCTCTCTGAAAACCCCCCCCTTTTTTTGACCCGCAGAAAAACAATTTTTCCATTGTGGAACGAGGCGGACCAAATGTGACATCCTGTATTATTAAACAGGTAATAAACCCAAACCGCTTCCCGAAACTTTGCGCTATTAGCAAAAAGAACCCTTTATTGATTGTCTTTTCCCAATTTTCAGGAGACATTTAAATCCAGTTGTCTATCCCTACACTAACCTTTCCCTGAACCCCTCCGACCCACATGGGTAAGCATCTACCCTGAGAGGCACTGAATGAATGAGCACGTATGTGCATGTTACAAGAGCAGATGCGAATGCCCACGAATGATGACTATATGCGCACTATGCATGAAACTGGCTAGCTAGATCAAACGCTCTCTGTGTATCTAATGGTTAATTCTTAAATTTTAATTTTTAATTTTCAAATCTCAAAGTCTTAACAAATTGCAAATAGCTAGAGTGGATTGATATTCTTCAAAGCACATGTCACGTACCTCACTACTCGCGTGATTCAAGGCTACAGACACCACTTGCACGGAATTAGCAAGCACGATAAGTCGGTTCCGAATAAAGTGCAGTGTCATTTTTACTCAGAGTCTAATACAGGTGGTTTATCCCCTTCTTTCTGTTTCCCAACCTTCCTCCCCATTTTTCTTCCCACAGGCGGTTGTGTGTTAAAATGTATATACCAGGCAAGCAAATGTATTTATTGTTAGTCCTGATGATGATCCCACATTATTGAGCATACGGGATCGAAACGTCGACTTGTTTGAAGTGTTTTCACAGCCCAACTACGTTGTTTGATTTATGCTGTGTCTAGCACTTGTTTGGCATTACTTACATCCTCTACTGAATTACAAGTGGCCAATTATGCTCCTTCTTGCCTAAGAATTCCCCTTCCCTGTTTGTTCCCAAACAAGGTACAGGATTGTGCCTTTTTCTTATTCCGCTATTTTTTCCATTGTAAGAAAATAAAATACCCTGTCCGGCTGGACAGTGGCCAATATAGCTCCCACTGTGGACTATGTTTTATTTAAAAATTTGAATCTACATATTCTTGGGGACCATTGTTGTTTGAAAACTAAAGCGTTCTGCAGCAGGGCCCCAACTGGAGTTTCCCGGCGTGGATTTTCTGCAAAACAAAAGCAATCAACATTAGAAATATGGCAGCGGTGCTCACAGACCCCAAAATCCTAGAAGCCCCACAGACAGCACCCCTAAGACAGGCAAGCGAGCAATAATAACGCCTAAACGTTCACGTGTAATAGGCCAAATGTTTTCCAAAGTAAATGCCTAACCAATTTCATCCCTTAATAGACCTTGCCAGCAATGGCCCAGCCAAGACCCGTAAACCCAAACGCAAAAAAGTCACACTTAGCAAAATGTATTTAAATGAGGACTCACTACTTCCAGACAGTCCCTCTTTAGGGGACTCGTCAACGTAAGTTTCTTCATTGTGCAGATTCCAGGCATCAGCATTACGTGAAATGGATAGGGTGAGTCTGGAGGAGGAGGATAGACGACCAGGACTGAGTTCTTGTCAACTAACTGTTGTGAACCTGAGGAATGCTGCGGCATCAAAATCAAGACAGTTCTGCTGATGGGCTTGTTGTTTGATTGGTTGATTACAGTTTTGTTGTGAGTGTGATGAAGCACTTGCTAAAAAAAGAAAGACAGACACACAGGAATAAAAGTGAATAAGGACTAATGTTAAAGTTAATGAATCATTGACTCATTTTCAGGACTCGCTGTCAAGGAAGCAGAGCTCGTCCTCAAACTCTGCAAATTGAGTCGGTAGTACTTCTGGTAACTGAGGAGAACTTTCCTCAGGTAGGTCGATGTCCTCTTCTTCCTGCGTGCATTCTCGTACTTTGTAATCTGGTGGTATGAAGTGCTGGTTCATCTTTATCATGGTGAGCCGCTCCACATTTGCGGGCAAGAGGCGGGACCTTTTGCAAGTCACAATGCCACCAGCAGAACTAAAAACACATTCTGAAGACACGCTTGCGAGTGGGCAAGACAAGTAATTGATAGCCAGGTTGGTGAGCTCTCGCCATATGTTTCTTTTCCCATGCCAATACGCCAATAGGTCCTCAGTAATATTGACCGCTGTTGAGTCATCCAGATAGGCCTGCACCATTGAAAGAATGTCCTCCCGGATTCCTGTACTTTGCACTTCTGTGTCCTTTCTGGGACAAGGAAACCCTAGCTCACTTAGCCAATCCGCTTCAGACATATCGCCTGGGCCTGGTGCAGATGATACGGTTGCTGGTGTGGTTAACGGCTCAGAGGAAAAGTCACTCACTTCTGCCACAGGCACAGATGCAGAAGTGTTTTTTTGGGACGCCTGATGGCCTGCTGATTCACTAGTAGTACTGTCTTCTCCTACAGTTTCCTTCCGCTCTCTTTCAAAACGAATGGCTGACTGAGCTAGCCAACCTTTGTACTCTGTAACATCTGATGTGTCAAAAGGAATTATTACTTTGCCAAACAATGGCTTTTTGGAACGTGGATCCAGAATAGTAGCACAAATGTAGTGCTGTTGTTTCTTGATATTTACAAGCCGTTTATTGCTAACTAGGCGATGTAATAATCTCTGCGTCAACTCATATGCTTCATTCTTTCCAGCATCTTTTAATTCTGAAGACACCACCTTGACTTGGTGCTCGAGCTTCAGCAACAATGGGATAGCTTTGCTCAAAGAACAGTTCTCCCTGCTGACGTCACGCGTGAAGACCTCAAAAGGACGAAGCATGTCTGTCAGGCTTTTAACTAGCTGCCATTGCTCCACCGCTAGCATAATTTCTGTCGTATCACCACCCAGGTTGTAGAAATACTCATTGACTACTGGAAACAGCTCATGCAGACGCTCAAGCATGTAGAAGGTTGAGTTCCAACGTGTTGCCACCTCCTGGATAAGTGCTTTCACTGGCATTCTACGTACATTTTGCTGGCGCCTCAGCTCCTTCCGGGCCTTAAAAGAATGGTTGAAGTGTGTGCATATTCTTCTGCAGATGGTCAGTATTTGGTCGACTGCAAGTTCTTTTTTCAAGAACTTTTGCACGACAAGGTTCATACAGTGCGCCAAACACGGCACTCTGAAATAGTAACCGTTCTCCATGGCCTTAACTACATTGCTGCCATTATCAGTAGAAACATAACCAACCTTGCAATTTCTTGGGGGCAGCCATTGCGAGACCTTTTTGTTAAAATCATCCAAAATGTTGACTGCAGTATGACTTTTCTCCATGCCAAACATGGCTAATGTTGCATGTTTACGAGCACCCTTAAAAATCTCGACCAAGTCACCACCTGCATTTATCTGTTGTGCAACCCCTGAAAAAGAGACCGAGTGTGCAGTGATGCACATGTAATCAAGGGCTTGGCAACTGGTCCACATGTCTGTTGTCAGGTGTATAGTGTGAACAGCACTCTTCTGCAAAGCTGCCCCAACCAACTCAAGCACCTCTTTATGTAGTGCTGGAACAGCAACCCTGGCAAAATAGAACCGGCTAGGAACCTTCCATTTAGGGGCCAGTGTTGCCACGAGTTCAAGAAAACCCACATTTTCGACAAACGAAAAAGGGAGAAGGTCCACCGCTAGCATTTTAGCCAGCTTAGTGTTATACAGGCGTACAGTTGGGTGGTTGCGTTGAAATTGCGCATCTGAGGAGAACATGGCTGAAATGGTGCGCTGGACAAATTTACTGGATGATGCTGATGCCTTCTTCGACCAACTTCTGCTCAGTGTTGACATTTTCCGCATTGGTGTGTCTCCCAGACTCTCAGTGTGCCTCCTATGTGTTCCGGAGGGTGTGGTGCTGCCAGGGGTACTGGGTGCAACCGGACAAATGTCTGACGCTTCTTCTACCTCCCCGTCATCTTCAGATGAAACACCTAGTATGGGTATATTTTGGCCACTTGCCCTTTGGGATTGCTTTCCCTTGATGTTTGCTAGGTGCGCAAACCATTCGATAGCGTGCCTTCTTTGAAGATGACCTATCTGGCCTCCGGTTCCATAGTTGGTACCAGTCTTACCACGGCTAACTCTAGTCTTACAAATGCAACAAACGGCTATGTTATCATACTTTGCATGGACACTAAAAAAGTTCCAAACTGGGGACTGGAAACTTCTGGTTTTGCCGCACGAGATGATACTGCCAATGCCAGATGAAGCAGTGGTGGATGAGCCTTGCAGACATCTACTGGGTTGTGCAATTATTGCAGCAACCCTACTTGAGGGAGTCGAGCTGGATGGAGTCCCCCTCTGGGGAGAAAATATGGGAGCTGTAGGTTTTGTTGAACTTGTTGTACTACTTGACTGCGTTGGTGGTGCTACCAGTGCCACGTCGCCAGGGTCACGCTCAGCATGACGTCGGGATAGGGTATAAATGTCTGTCTGCTGCATGGCCGGTGTGGCTGGAATGACGTGTGTGATGACTAGGTCATTGCTGTCATCCTGTTCAACAACATCAGAATGCACCACTTCATCAAGTCCGACGTTCGGATCCATAAGTATGAGCTTTCCGGGGCCCTTCCTTTTAACATTTGATACCTTTCGCAGCTCATGGTGTGCCTCCCTCTCAGACGTCGGAGATGGTTGCCAATCTAGATCCAGATCATCATCTGATGGAGCGGGGCTTGAAGAGGAACTTCTACACACACTCCTTGATGTTTTCCTTGGTGGGGAGCTGGGAGAAAATGAATCATCAGGAGGAATGCCTTCGTCTTCCTGACATGATACCCCGGCTCCAAAGTCAATTTCCTCCTGTGCCCCTACTTCTGGAAGAACAACCATTGTGGGCACTTGCACCGCTCCATGCGCCGCTACATGGGCCTCTTCACTGACCTCTACTTGCATCTCTCCATGGACCTCTCCTTCTCGGCCTTCTCCTTCTCGGCCTTCTCCTTCTCGGCCTTCTCCTTCTCGGCCAGCTCCTTCTCGGACAGCTCCTTCTCGGACAGCTCCTTCTCGGACAGCTCCTTCTCGGACAGCTCCTTGCGCATGTACTTGTGCTTGTACTAGTAGCCCATGCAGTTGTTGTTGCGGCTTTGGTTGTTGAATAGTACTTGTGAGATGAGTTACAACCTGTGTTGATGGTGTGCTGCTACTTTCTTGCGATGAGCCAACATCACTGGTCGTTGGTGATTGAACCACTAAACAGGCTACCTGTGCAGCACTCATGGTGGGCCTTTGTTTGTTCCACAAAAATGTAGTGGTCGAGCCACCAGTCTCCTTGGTAAGTGGTGCCACTTGCTTCTTCTTCTCCTTAGTAGAGACATTTTTCTTGCAAGAGGAGCTACGGGCACCTCTTTTTGGAGCCATCTTCTTCAGATGTCGGAACAACAGGCCGCAGCAGGACTTCTTCCTGGCACTGATGCTCAACGATGATGCGGAGTTATTGACTTTGTGCACCTAAAAGCAAACTAAGACAGAGGAACATCAGTAAATATATGTTGCATATGTAGCGCTTCAATAAATAGTTTGCAAGTAGGCATTTATGAATACACACATGCACACCACACAATATGGAAATTTCAAAATTAGGATTTGCTAAATTTTTGGGAAACAGGAATTTAACATTGATCCAAGAGAGCACACACAGAGAGGGTTATAGTTTCATGTACCACTGACTCCCCCTGGGCTAAATGGGTGAAAGCAAGGCAAAATGGGTGCAGGCCTATGGCACAAAGCTCACTGCCTGCCTTCAAAATGGCCACTTGACCCCCATCCACATGGCCAGGACCATGCCTCAAAATGGCCCCCACCAACATAGCCAGCCCCCAACCCCTACTCCTAAAAGTCAAAAAACACAACACCAATCAAATCACCACAATCCAATGCCATCCATCAAGTTTCAGAAGGTTTAGGCTGCCTGCTGGTGGTTTTCTGGTGCAGAATTGCAATGTTTGCAATGTCGCGAGTGCGAGATTGTTGCTTCACGACGCGAACGTGGCGAAAAACCAGCAAAATCCACGAACAGACGTATTCTGGCCTGGGCCCCCTGGGCATGATAAAATCACAGCACACTGGGTGCAGGCCTATGGCACAAAGCACACAAACTGGCTTAAAAATGGCCCCTAGACCCCCACCCACATGGGACCAGGCAATAAAATGGCCCCCACCCACATAGCAAGCCCCCAACACCACCCCAAAAAGTCGTAAAACACACAAAAATCACAACAATCCAATGCCATCCATGCCCTGGCCAGAATAATGTTAAAATTAAAAAAAACAGTTGTATCATGCATGCACCCATAACTAAGGCTGGTAGTTTTCAATTCATGTGAAGAATTGTAATTTTTTTACAATTTCGCGAGTGCGAGATTGTTGCTGCGCGGGACGCGAGCAGTGCGAACACAGGCAAATTTTTTTTTATAAAATCCGATTTTCGGGTAATCCGCGGGAGTTCGAGGCCCCCTGGGCATAATGAAAGCAATCAGAGCAGACTGGGTGGGTGGGCATAGGGCACACAGCACACTGCCTGACTTCAAAATGGCCGCTTGACCCCATCCACATGGCAAGGACCTGCAGGACCATGCCTCAAAATGGCCTCCCACACATAGCCAGCCCCCAAACCCACCCCAAAAAGTCGAAAAACACACACAAAAATCACCACAAACAAACAACATCAACTTATCAACTTACTTGTAAATCAAATTTCTAATCAAAAAGTAATCCAAAAGGCCTCAAAGCCAAATCTCCAGCAGCATCCACAAAAAGTAATCCTTCCCAGTCAAGATCGAATTCAAAGTGGCCAGGAAATGGACTAAGCAATGGGAGGAGCTTGCTGGACAGGAAGAGGAAGTTGGAGACTGGGTCACTTCCTTCACCCCTCCCCAATTGTAATTTTTGTAATTTCGCGAGTGCGAGATTGTTGCTGCCCGCGCCGCGGCCCGCGAGCAGTGCGAACACAAGCAAAAAATCCGCCGCGCGCGGATTTGCGTATTTTCGCCACATCCGCGAGAGTTCGCGGATTGCGGATTTACCGAAAATCCGAAAAATCCGCGAGCGGAACGGATTTTGCGCCCATGCTTAGTCATACTCCCACATTACGTTGGTCTTGGAGTCCAGAACTATTGTCCCTCAATTGTGTAAGTCACACTCCTCATCTGATCCACAGTTGTGACCCCTACAGTCTGTGACTTTTTTCACTTGGGCACTGTGTCCCTTCAATCAGATATGCTGAGGGTCCTGCACAGCATTTGTTACTGGGACTCTGATGTGTGCATCGTGGGTGGATCTATTTTTTGCACTATGCCTGGTCTCTGACATGTGTTCTGTGTGTGCCTTTCATATGTGTTCAAATTGCTGGTCTGGCTTACAACATTTGTGTGGGGATCTTAAAACACACCCATGCAGCAGGTGAGTCCATGTAGTGTCCTCAGGAGTATGTATAGTAAGTATGGCACAGTAGCCCAGACACCTGCCTACTGTTCAGGCCAATACACTGTCAGTCATGCCCACTCCACGTCATTGGGAGACTCGGTACTCACACTCACGTGTATGTACCTACTGATTGTGCTTCCTGAAATGTGCCTTCAGGTGTCTGACACAATATCATTGTGGTGTGGCTTCCTTTTTCTGACAACTGGTGTGTCGAGGATTTTAGTGTCAGCAGGACATCTGAGTTGGGACAATGGGGATTATACCTGTGCTTTTGTGAAAGATAATTCATAGGGAGGATATACTCCGGTTGTTTCTCCTCTCCAACCCCCTGGCTACCGGAAATTGTACCGGCAGCCTTTTGTGTTAACGATTATACCTGTGCAACATATAGGGGTGTGGTCAATTGAATGTGCACAATGCTGTATGCAACAGTGACTTTCACACAGCTGTGTGTCATTAGCACTGTGAGGTGCTCATGTTCAGGTACTTGTGTTTGTAGTCACTCATATGTCAGATTTTAGTGATGTAGGTTCATCATAGTCCAAAAACAGTGTGTGGCACGGGACAGACTGGTGCACTTGTCAGCTGCAGAGTTTGGTATCGGCATGAGCTATGAATGTGATGCAGTGCAGACTAATGTTTTGCGGATGCATTGCGCCATGACATGTGACAGTGAAGACTGACTTACCATGCATGTCTGTGCCAGGGCATTGACTTGAGAAGAGGGATCTTGCATTGGAGTCAGAGGTGCTCCATGCACCCCATTGTGTCATTGACTTTCAGGACGTAAGGACATCATTGTGTGTTGTGCTGCTAGGCATCACAAGATTGTGAAATGTGAGTATGGGCATACGTTCATCCAGACACCTGTACTGAGTGATTGGCATTTGATGTGATTTATGTTAATAGTAATGTACTTCTGCATGTTCATTTGCATGTCCAACAACTGTGTATATGGTGCATGTGTGCACGTGGGGTATTATCAGCCAGCATGCAACAGACATATGGGTACAGGTCCAGGAGGGATATGGGTCCCATGGTTGATGTTCAGACTGGCTATTGCCCTATGTACACCTATGTGGGCATTTTGAGCAAATATCAGCTAAGGATGCTAGTGCATGCCCTGTAATGTGCTGTATTGACTGTGCTGTGTGCAGTCAGTGCAGGCAACTAATGTGGTCCTTCTTTTCCTACTTATATGCAGATACATCCATGGGCACAGGAGACAGCGTCACGGAAGTAGAGGAGCCACAGAGTCAGACTGGAACACTCATTGAGGAGTCGGAGGGACCCAGTGGCACGGAGGGTGAGGAGAGCCACACCGAGGAGTCCTCAGCGCCATCCACCTCAGCTGAGGACCACAGCAGCTCGGAGGATGACTCCCTTGTGGGGGCGGTTGTCAGCAGCCAGCAAAGCACAGATAGTGAGGCTGTTCCCCTCTACCACCACCACCACCACCCTCCCCTCGGCTCCCATCCCAGAGGTCCGTGGGAGCTCCTGTGTATTTATGAGCATGGCCTCCTCCCTGATGGCATCCGTATCCCTCCTCTAACAGTCCTTCACCCCTTCAGCCTCTGCCCAATCAACAACTCCTACCACCCCACCTGTCCCCAGCACACACACACCAGCACTGTCACCCAAACACACAGACAAAATGTGCACACAAGCAAAGTCAGGGGACTGATACCACACACACAGGGGATGGGTTGCAAACACACACACAGGCACCCACAACCACTCCGCAGTCCTCAGATCCCTCCCCCTCCAAGAGCCCTTCCCTTGCCTCACCTGAATCCCATCTCCTAAGAAGCTCTTCCTGTGTGACCTAGGCTCTTCCCCTCAGATCCAGCAGACCCAGACTACAGGGGGAAGAGGAAGTCTCTCCACAAAGAGAAGAGTGCCCCTCACACCCGGGCATCCTCCCCCAGGCGCAGGCAGACTGAGGCCCCCACCTGCAAGTCACCTCGTACCCGGAAAAGCAAGATCCCACCCCCCAGCGCCACTGCACAGTCTCCTTCCTCCATCTCCCAGGTCACCACATCACAGGTTTCCCCGCCACTCCCTGTCCCAGGTTCCCCCACCCAAAGATTCATCATCCCCAAAATGCTCAGGCCCTCCCCAACTCCCACTTGCTCTTCCAGTGACACCATCACCAGTCTGTCTGTTACTGCAACTACTGGGGTGACGGTGGCCCCCCAGCTGTCCTGCCAACCTCACCTGCACCCATTTCCACTCCCATAGGGTTAGGCACTACAGTGGAGTCTATAACCACCCAGTCTGACATGGGCACTGCAGTGGGGACCATGTCCACTACAACTGACCTGCCCACTGCAGTGGTTCTAGCACCCACCCCATCAGAGTTGTGCCCCACAGTTGTGACGGCACAAACCATGTCAGACACCTCCACTGCAGTTGCCACTGACTCTCCTGCACCCACCACCCCTTCCCAGACTCCCTCTGATGAGCCCGGATCCTGTCCCTGCCTAGCCTGCCCCCAGTGCACGCAAGCAACGGGTGACAGGTGTCACACCCTCATTAGACTTTGGTTTTTAAAAGGACATTGGACTACAATTCATTTAGGATTATCCCTTTCAGCTTGCAATTTGCTGAATAAAGCCTTTTTTGTTACCCTTGTGCATTTGATTTAGCTGTACATATTGTTAATGCTGTTTACCATTAACTTGTTGTGATGATGCAGGATTTACAAATGTCTGTTACTGGGGTGTTGATGTGGTGTACTCCATGGGGACCATGAGATATGTTTCCTGTTCAAGTTGGTGTCCATGTCATCCTTTGCAGCTGACTGGGTGTGTCAAGATTAACTAAATTAGGCGTGGGGATGTTAACATTTCATTGGCATAGTATCCTTCATCAGTAGAGATCAGTTTGGGGTGGCTAAGATGCTGCCAAACAATCCAGGCTTCGTTGCCTCTCAGGCACGGAGGTGCTTCGCCTATAGCTCGTCAGCTATGGAGGCTCACTGGAGCCCTAAAAAGAGTCCTACTTCCACCACCGACTCAGCACTGGTCCACGTCTCTGTTAAAAACAATGCATCCAGCTTCAGATCGTCAATCAGACCTGAAGCCTCCGCATAGTGCTTGACTAGTGACCGGCTATTAATCAGTCCACAAATAATGGTCGTTTCCACAGTTCTAATAGTAGCCGTTAGGTGAATATCTTTACAATCCGTCTTACCGAGATTCATAAGCTGTTCCCTGGAGTGAGTCAGGCGCCCTTGGTCGTCATTAAAACAAGCAGCATGGCTGGCGCAGAGCGCGGCCGGGGCGCAGACGAGCCTGCTGCGCGCGCGCTGCGTGCTTGCATTTCCCTGCTTAAATATGCAGGCCGGTGTAATCAGCCCAGCCCCTAGAGCGCCTCCCAATATGGCGCCGAGGAATGGCAGTCTGGCTAGTACTCCCTCACCCAAGATGGCGCTAGTGACAGGAAACAAGTGTTTTAACCCCGCTCGAACAGCGGGTAAAGAAGATTTGTTTTATGGTGCGGGTAAGTGGCTTTAGTTCAACAAAAAATCAGATGGCAGCATGCACAACTAGAAATTTAAAATTAGCAAAAAAACAGCTTGCAGCGATATTAAAAGCATACAGGTCCCTGAGAATTCTTTCTGCACGGCCAGCGTGTCCACAGTGCAATTCTATAGTCTTGTCAATTCTATAGTCTTGTATGACCCAGTTAGTCGACTCGCAGGTCTTCCCTTATGAGCTAGCGCACCAGATTGCAGCTCTCCCTCTACAAACCATTGTTCGGCTCACAGCTGTTTGTCTGTGAGCCATTGGGTGCGCAAGTGTACCTGTAGAAGCTAACACTGGAAATATACCACACTTGTTTTTGCAAGATATCGCATTCATGCTCTCTCTTTGGACATCACCGGTGAAGCTATCCGTTTGAAAGGAGAGGGCCTGTACTTTTCATTTTAGTATTTGGACCATAGCTTTTCCTGTTCTAGCCAGCTAGCAGCTCTCCCTCTGCATGCTATGCAGTTTAGCAATCCTACTGTCAGTGCCATGCACTTCTCCATTCATTCTTCGAGCAGTATCTGCTTATTTTATCTCTACGTCAATATCTAAGCACTTATACATTGAATATGAGCTCTGTTTACAGCACTGTAATCATTTTAGTTAATAGTCATGTACTTATAGAATGGCGTAGCTACTAACACTAGTATAGCTACAATATGCTGTGCAGTATGTAGACCTGTAAGGAGTACAGACTATTGATATACTGTTCTAAATACGTAGTTAGAACCTATGTAGTGTAGGAATTCTCTTGTCAGTTCCATTCACTTCTCAAATCACCCATCCAGCACTATGTACTTATCTTACCACTCTACCAATACGTAAGCAGTTATAAATTGATCATGCACTTTGTTTGCAGCAGTGTAATCAATCCAGTTTGTAGTCATGTACTTATGGAATGGCTTAGACAGTAACAGTAGTACAGCTACAATATTCTATGCACTATGCATGTAGACCTCTAATGAGCTAAATACTATTGATACACTCTTTTAAATTCCCAGTTAGTAAGCAAGCAGTCTAGGAATCCACCTCTCTTTCCCATGCACTTCTGCTATCACCCATCCACCACTATCTACTCATGCTATCACTCTGCCAGTGCCTAAGCACTTATAAATGCACTATGCACTCTGTTTGCAGCACTGTAGTTATTTTAGTTAGTAGTTATGTAGTTATGGAATGGCCTAGCCAGTAATAGAAGTACAGCTACAATATTCTGTGCACTATCTATGCACACCTCTAACCAGCTACATACTATTGGTACACTGGTGTTATTACCCAGTTAGTATGCATGTAGTGTAGGAATCCTCCTGTCTGTTCCATACAGTTTTCTAATCACCTATCCAGCACTATCTACTTATGCTATCACTCCACCAAAACCTAAGTACTTATAAATGCACTCAGGCACTCTACTTGTAGTATTGTAATGTTTTAGTCAGTAGCCATGTATTTATGGAATGATACAGGTTTGAATCATGCTATTACAGTATCAGATGTGTACTACTAATGCTGTGCTCTAGTATCTTTCATACTATTCACAGACTACCACACACAGGCAGGGCAGGTGGTACTGTTCCATTGCGGAAATTGTTGATGTAGTTTCTCTGTATGTATTTTTATAATTATATATGTGAATATTTTTATAATTATTCATTTGAATATTTATATATAATTATTTTAATTATATTTAACCTGTTTTTAAAACTTTTATTTTTTTACAGATATTTTGCATCATTATTAAGAAGGAGATACAATGACGAGAAAACAGCAAAGAAAAAGAAAAGAAAAGAAAGAAAGGAGTTTTTTTTTAAAAAATAAAGAAAAGAGAAATTAGATCCAGTACAACATGGATGTTCAAAGATAAATCTTCTGGTAAGAGAAGTAAAGTTTTTTTTTAAAAACTTGCAAAGACAGTTTTCAATATTAAAAATATGGCAGAGACAGGCAGAACAAGAACAAGAACAGTGAAACAGAAGCAAAAGAAAAATGTTAAAAAAAGTGGAAAATTCTCGGAAAAATAATTATGTTGGAATACAAAACAAACAATTTTCAGAAATTCAAAAACGAATATATAAAAGTAGAGTACTCCAGAATTTACTAATAAAATGTAAAATATATAAAATTAAATCAGCATTTTACAGACAAAAAAAGGAGATACTAAGTGTTATTGAAGAAACTTTTGAATTAAAAAGAAAATTGTTTATCTTAATTATAAAAGATTGAAGACTTTAAATACAATAATGCAGTGCATGAAGGACAAATGTAAGAGAAAAAGAATTGTAAATAGAACACATTTTTGTAAAATATTTTCCGGGGAATGGAAGTATACTTTTAGTAGGTAACTTTTTTCCTTAATGAAGAAAGTTATTTTCAACAAAATAGTTTAGTGCATGCAGTTGATACCTGTGGTACTTCTTATGAGGTGCGAGATGGTTGTCCAATTCAGAAAGAAAAGATAGTTCCTAGAAATGTTGAAGAATTAATAGCTGAGAAAGTTTAAGGTGTGTAAATGGGATTGCAGTAGTATTTGTAGTATATGTCAACAATCTATTGATATTTTACTAAATTTCCTAAGAGAATATGGAATAAAACCTGTGAAACAGAAGATTAAGATATTGCAAAGACTGGATCATTGCATAGTGAGATAAAATACAGGGTTGCAAGGTCATTCTCTGACTTGGCTTTCTAGGAAAAATGTTCTAAGTCGTTTTCATCATTTGAGAATGTTAGCAGTACTTCATTCAGAAAGGCGCAAGTTAGTTAGAAGATTATACTAGTTGAAAAATCCGGCATTATGCCTAAATGAAATTAATACAGCTCTTTTGCATGGTTCAGTGTTGGAAGTAAAAAAAGTCTGTGAGGATATAAAGTTAAATTTCTTTGCTGCTCAAGAGGAGTGTGGAGAAAGTGAGAGTTTGATAAGTTTAGGTGCTGAAGAAGAGGTGGAAAGATACTACTGATGTGAAGTTTGAAAAAGAAATAACAAAGTTTAAAGTAGTTTTTGGTGAAAATCCCAACTATGGGGTCCATTAGGATGGCGGACGGACAAAGATCATCCCGTGCCCCCAATTAGGTTGCATCCGCCACAGTGACGGGTGCACCCCGCATTTTTTACATTGCGGCGGACGGTGCTTGAAGCACCGGCCGCCGCAATGAAAAAATGCACGTTGTACATTTCAATGCACACATGACAGGCACCGCGCGGTGCCTGTCATGGTGTACATTGAAATGCTGGGGGGTACGCCCCCATGTCCACCCCCCTTCACCCTGGGGGCCTCAACGGGCCCCCGAAACAAAGGCCGTATGCCACCACGGAAAGGCATTCCTCACCGGCCATCCTAATATGGCTGGCGGTGTCTGATAGACACCGCCACCATATCAGGCCTTTTCTGCCGCGGTCGCAAGCCGACCATGGCGGAAAAGCGGCGGACGGTCTTCTCCTCCGCCACGGCCCCCCCCGCCTTCGTAATATGGTGGGAGGAAGAAAGGTGGCGGACGGGCAGGGATGGCGGACGGATCGCCACCGCCTGCATGGCGGTGGCGATCCGTCCCCCATCCTAATGGACCCCTATGTTTGTATTTGTTGCCGACGTACTCATTATAAAATTCAAACTAGGATTGTAGATGTGTTTTTAAAAAGTGAAGAGGAAAACAATGATAAATGGAGAGAATTTGCTGCTTATCTGTTTGTGGAAGGTCGTTTTGAGTTAGGTACTGTACAATGTACACCTACTGGAAAAGGTGGGTGATATGATGAACAGCCAGTTCAGATTCCAGCTGCAGAATATCGTACTTTACGACTGTATTCATAAGATCCAAGATTTCATCAGTGTATTCCATATTTGTTTAATCTTTTACTTGAGAGTGATCTGACAGCACTTTCATATGCAGTCAACCGTATATTAAAAACGGGAATGTATCTTTTACCTGTTTCTGCAAAGGAATTTATTGACAAAGTTGAAGAAAGAGACAAACATGTAGAGTCACAGTTAATTATTTGGTGGCATGTCAACGTGGCACTAATGAATATTGGTATTGACGTCATGGGGAATTAAAATGTATGTTAAGAAACTTAGGAACCCCTACATGGTTTGTTACACTTAGTTGTGCTGAGTATGCATGGGATGATTTACTGGATTTTCTACAAGAAGCACATTCAAATGTAGAAAATATTGAATTGAAAACAGCTGGAGAACTGTGTTCCCTTGATCCTGTAAATGTTTGCAGATATTTTAATCATAGGTTTGAAGCTATGATGTCTTTAATCTGTAATAAAAAAAATCCACCTATTGGCGAAGCAATTGATTTTTTGGGGAGAAAAGAAAACTAAGCTAGAGGTGCTCCTCATTATACATATGCTTTTATGGATCAAGGATGCACCCAAATTTGGAACTGATTCGGATGAGACTGTTTTATCTTTTATTGAAGACTATGTTACCTGTGCGATTCCAAAAATAGGAGGAAAAAATATCTTAAGACAGGAAGTTTTACAGTCTCAGAATCATCAATGTGGAAAGTATTGTTGATGCAAATATAAGTCAAAGGATACATTTTACACAAAATGTCGATTTGGCTTTCCACATCCAGTAATTTCCAAAGGAAGAGTGAACAGTTTTATGTCAGCAGTGAGGCATACCATCACTGGAAAATCACCCAAAAATACCTACAATTTAAAAAGAACAGAAGAATCGAAGTACATTAATGATTTCAATCTGGTGATGTGATTTTGAAGATGTGAAATGCAAATATGGACATACAATATGTTGCAGATAACTGAATTGCTCTTGCTCGCTATGTCACGTCATACATTACCAAGTCTCCGAAGACAGAATTAAAAGAAACGTGGGAGGATATTTCACAGGAGAAGACACTTAGCAAAACATTTTACAGCTTCAGCTTGAAGATGCTTTCACATCGAGAAATTAGATCCTATGAATGTTCCGATCGATTGACATTTGCAAGTTTATATTCAAATTCAAGAGGAATGATATGGATAAGTCTTGGTCTTGCTGCAGCACGAATTCGAGTTTTGAAATCTGTACAAGAAATTGAATACTTGGCACTGAAGGAACCAGAAAGCACAGATATTCTGAAAAGAAAATATGTTGGATACGTTCTATCCAAAAAGAAGTCCATACCTGGTAAACATATGTCTATTTGAAATACTGCAACATTATTGTTTAAAAAAAATGTCACCGAGAATATAAATGAAGTTAAATACGCTGTATTTGGATCTGAAGGATGGTTAGTAAAGGATGACAAAGGAAATGTGATTAATCACAGGAAATTAAGTTGTGATACTCCAGATAAAAGAGAGTTTTTCTATTCTGCTCTTCTGCAACTCTTCAAACCTTGGCTGACTGAAATGGAATTAATGGACATTGTGACTGCCATGAGGATTCTTTTGCTGCATGGAAAAATAGCATTGAATGTACACATTTTCCAAATTATCTCCAAATGTTGAACAAAGAGATTAATCAAGAAAGAACTATTGCAGCTGAAATAGCTAGAGATAGTTCTCAAGATAGTCAGAGTTCTGCTCCACAAAGTCAAGATCCACTAGGAGAAGCCATACTTAAAAATGAAGTGGCAATGGCAATGAGTGAAGTGGAAACGGTGATGCAGCAAGCACAGCAGGACTTATTGATTTGGAAAATTTAGAGGAACATCTCAATACTGAACAGAAAGAAATATATCACCAAGTTCCACAACAGATACAACACAGAATACTGCATGAAAAGAATGTACATCATTTAGACCTATTCTTATGTACATCAGTGGACAAGCTGGAACAGGGAAAAGTTTTTTGATTAAATGTTTGCCAAGTTATCTACAGAAAACAACAGATTCACATTTGTCTTGTGTTGTAACTGCTCCAACTGGGTTAGCAGCACACAACATTAAAGGGATTACATTACATCGTCTACTTATGTTACCAGTAGAACATGAACATAAATTGGAGTACCACAAGCTATCTGCAGAAGCTTGTTTCGAAGTTTCAAGAGTACTACCGAAAATTAAACTTCTGGTAATTGATGAAGTAAGCATAGTCTCAAATTTAATGCTTGTGTTTGTACATTTGAGGATACAGCAGATTTTAAAAACAAATTACTATGTTTTATTTGGAGGAAAACATGTAATTGTATTTGGTGATCTACTACAACTCATACCTTTGAAAGGCCAACCGGTTGTTAAAACCCTTCTTCATGAAGAGTAGACACTAAAAGATCTTTGGGAAGTATTGGAAATGTGAATATTTGGAGTTATTTTGAATATAAGAAACTTATCAAGAACATGCGACAAGCAAGTGATGAAGATTATGGAAATATTCTTCAAAATATTAGAATTGGTGTCTTAACAAAGGATGGAAAAAATGCTTTGGAATGTCGGCTACTAAAAAACTTGTTTCCCACAGAAAATATTTCTGCTGAAACAATCTACTGAAGAATTGCAGAAAAGGAATCTATAATTTGCCTTATGCCAACACTGAAAGAATTTTCTACATTCAATGAAGAACTGTAGAAACTGGAGAATGAACCGATAATGAAAATGGTAGCTATTGATAAAATAGAACTTGAAGGAGTAACTATTCCTATGTCAGAGAAATTGCAGTTAAAATTAGACACTTTGGAAAAATCAATATGTAAGACTGCTGGTTTGGAAACGACCTTATATGTCTCTGTAAACTGCCAGGTAATATTACAGCGTAATTTAGATGTTGAAAAAGGTTTAGTTAATGGAGCAATAGGGTAAGTTGTTGACTTTTTTAGTTATGCAAATAGAGATGAGATTGAATTTTTGAAGTTTAATTTTGATCAGATTGAAGGGGTGAAACAAATTGGACACTGTTGTGTTTGTTTCTTGCTTGTAAACGATTTGTATGTTCGTAGAAAACAGTTTCTTGTTTGTTTAGCATATGCAGTCACTATTCATAAATCTCAAGGTTTAAGTGTAGACAATGCTTTGGTAAATATTGAAAGTTCTGTGTTTAAAGAGGGTATGGCATATGTTGCATTGTCTCGAGAAGGAACGTTATCAGGATTGTATTTGATTCATTTTGATGAGCAAAAGGTTAGTGCATATGTTAATTGTGTAAAAGAGTACAGAAGATTAAGGAGACTAAGGGGCATATTAGCAAGAACCTTGTTAAAATTATCGCAGTTTTAGCGGCAGGAAACTGCTGCTAAAACGGCAAAAATGGGCTTGCTAATATGCGTTATTGAATTCCAATAGAAGCCCAGGTTAGATGTGCAGGACAT
This sequence comes from Lissotriton helveticus, assembly GCF_964261635.1. Classification (NCBI taxonomy): domain Eukaryota; kingdom Metazoa; phylum Chordata; class Amphibia; order Caudata; family Salamandridae; genus Lissotriton; species Lissotriton helveticus. Next base: position 343,590,327 of record NC_136067.1, on the reverse strand, counting down.
CTAACCTGGGCATCTATTGGAATTCTATAATGCATATTAGAAAGCCCATTATCGCTGTTTTAGCGGCAGTTTCCTGCCAATAAAACGGCGATAATTTTAACGAAGTTCTTGCTAAAATGCCCCCCCCATGCTCCTAACTTAGGTGAATATCCTATTTAGGAAAAATGTTTAATACGTCCAAAACGAAAATATGATAAAGATTATACAGAGGTTGCAAAGAAAAAAGTATTGAAAAGAATGACAAGTCTGAAAGAAAATAGAAGGGAATACGGTTGCTAATATTGTAGGATATCAGTTAGAAAATAGTTCAGGTTTCAACTGCTATGCTAATGTAATTGTGAACGTTGTTTTTTTTAGCAAATCTACAGCATGCAATTATTGAAAATTGAGAAAAAAGATTTTGTTATTTGTTGCATTATATTTTTGAGAAGTGGAAAACTGATAAAACGAAAATCCATACATCTTCTTATGCAAGGAATCTTCTAGATATATGTTGTGGTTCTTCACAATTTACACAGAATGTACAACAAGATGCTCAGGAATTTCGTATGTTTATGCTTGCAGTATTAGAAGATGAAGGTATACAAATTGAAAATCTGTTTGGACTACGTTACAGATGGGTTCATAGATGTGACAGCTGTTCATTTTCATCCACCACTAAAATAGAAACTGAACGATTCATATATTTGACAATGCCAGATTTGAAAACAGTGTCTTTCAACAAACTAGTAAAATCAGCTAATCAACATATGGAATGTACTCAGTGCAAATCGGAAATGTTGTTAACATTATTTATAGAAAGATATGGACAATATATTATTTTAATGCTGCAATGTTGTAGAGCGGATGGAACAAAATTGGAAACCAAAATAAAAAACGTGGCAGGTCAAGTGTCAATTTCAGGAAACTCTTCTAACACAGTGGCTTTTGTTTTCCACGATGGATCAACTTCAACATCTGGACACTATACTGTCTATTTAAAATGCAATAAAGGATGGACACTATGTAATGATGCACATTTAGAGTATATATTTAGGTTGCCTAATGAATTACCAAATTCATACTTAATATTTTTGATGGCAAAATTCTAAGAAGATATCAACATGAATTACTGAGTATATTTTGGATATTTCCACTACAAATGATTTTACAAACATCATTCACTTTATTGGAAACATGTGAATATGATTTTAGAAGTGTATGTTGGATATCCTCATTGTAAATGTTTTCAGAAACATCATTCGGCCTATTGGGAAGGTGTGTATATGAAAGCAAAAGTTTATTTCGGATATACTCAATTGAAATATATTCAGAAACATCATTTGGTCAAAAGGGAAGATGTTGTAATTACAGTTACAATTATTAAATCTGTTCTTTCATATTGCTTTTGGAAGATTGTGCTCGAGGTGGTGATAAATTTGATCTTTGTATTATGTACTATGTTACTAAGGATGTTTATTTGTGAAAATGTAAATACCAAGTTGCGTTGGTTGTAGATATTTTGAAGAAAAGTTTTTTTTAACAATCTTAGTGATTGTATTTTTTTTGCTGGCTGTCATCTGATGATTAACATTGAAATCACTGTTCATGGTGAAATTCAATACAATCTGAAGACAGCAAAAATGGCAAATTGAATATGTGATGGAATTGTATACTTATGTTGTGTTGCGAAAACTATAACATTACTTGTAATAACAGATTTTGTTCTTCTTTTTTACAGACCTTACCACTAAAGTTTACATTTGCATTTAAGAAAAAGAAGTGAAATTATATTACTATTAATTTCATATCTACTTTAAAACAGGTAAGATTAAATGTATTTTTGAGAGGGGAGTTAGCCTAACAGCTAGGGTGGTCAACTTCGAATCTGGGGAACTGGGTTTGAGTCTCGGCAATGACACTGAACATCCTGTGATTCTGGGCAAATCACTTAGGGCCGGATGTAGGTAGCCTAATACCGGTCGGTAACTGCCCAAATTACCGAATTAAGGTCGTTACCGACCGGTATAAGCCTTTTCAGTTGTAGGTGGCATGATTGTAGGATCCGGTTTTTTACCGAATCGGTAACTTAAGGAATCGGTAAATTACTGAATTCTTAACATACCGATTCGGTAAATTACTGAATCCGTAATGTAGGGAGCACTCAAATGAGTGCTTTTCCCATTTTAGGATTCTTTATTTACCACCAACTACAAGTTGGTGGTAAATATCGAAAACCCTAAAAGAAGCAATTTTTTGCAATTTAAAACAGTGACATGTGGCAGACATACATGCCCATAGGGCATGTATATGTGCCACATGTGCACCCATGCACTATTGATGGGTGCAACAGGGTGTCAAAGTGACACCCTGCCACCCTTCAATGTGTTCCCCCTTTTACCGAATCGGTATTTACCGATTCGGTAATTCCCCTTCATTCCTATGGGCCTCCAGGCCCATAGAAATTAACGGGAATTACCGAGTTGGTAAATCCCGATTCGGTAATTACCGAATCATACCGATTCGGTAATACTTACCGAATTTTTACCTACATTGCATTTACCGATTCAAAAATACCGAATTGGTAAAATTCAGTATTTTAGAATCTGTAAGTGAAGTTTACCTACATATGGCTCTTACTCTCCTGTGCCTAACAAAAAAAATTAATGTGTCCTCATGTAATGCAACTGGTGCTATGTAAAGCGCTCTGATACACGATTCGGGTCAAGTTTGCGAAATATAAAACCCTGTAAAATAAATTTAAAAAGAAAACAAAATAAATAAATCCAACCAGGTACTACCCTTGTAGTCTATCAAAGACACTGTGGCTCCCCATGCCCATCTCTAGTCACCCAGCCTGTATTATACACTAATGCAATCTCTCCCCACTAATACCCAAGTACTTATAAATTCAGCATACACTCTCCTTGCAGTACTGTAATCATCCAGTCACTGCTGATGTACTCATACAATGGCCCAAGCAATAACACAAGCAGTGCAACAATTGTCTGTGCACTATCCATACAGACCTCTAAGGAGGAACATACTACTCATTCACTCCTCTAAATACCCTGGTAGTACCCATGCACTCTAGCAATCACCCTGTCAGTCCCCATGCACTTTTCTAATCACCCATCTAGCACGGTGTACTTATCTAATCACTTTGCTAATACCAAAGCACTTATAAATACACCATGCACTCTCTTTACAGCACTATAATCATCCAGTTACTAGTCATGTACTTATGGAATGGCCTAACTACTAACAGTACCCGCTGATATTATTAATAGTAGGTTTTATGGAAGATATAGTTAAAAAGTAGCATTTAAAAAACCTTTGAAATTCACTGAAAAAAACGATAGGTTTCAGGGACGTTAGAGTTAGAAATTACCATTTAGAAAACCTTTGAAATTCACTGAAAAAATCATAAGTTTCAGGGACGTTATAGTTAGAAATTACCATTTACAAAACCTTTGAAATTCACTGATAAAACCATAGGTTTCCGGAATGTTATAGTTAGAAATTAACACTTATAAAACCCTTGAAATTCACTGAAAAAACCATAGGCTTCATTGATGTTATAGTTAGTTGGACATTTTACTCATGCAAAACCAGAGAAATTCCTCCGTTATAGTTAGTGCAGCTAACTATAACTCACGCCCGCAATGCACTGCTGATGATGTCACATGTTACATCATTCATGACATGGTCAGTGGCATCACTGATGACATCACTGATGGCATCTCAAATTAGATCACTGTTGACATCACTGATGACATCATCCACGTGACAATCAAATGCACCTCCTCACTCCCTAATATAACCTTTGATACACCATCTCGAAACCATAGACACACCAATACCACTTACTACATATCTAGTCACTGGTTGTTAGGTCTACACATACATCCACTCATTCACCCATACAATCACTCACATATGCAGTCATGCATCAATACAACACTAACATATGCACTCATACACCTACACAGACACTCACACACCAGCACTGATCCAGAGTTACTCACACACCTAGTGAGTCAGGCAAAGAGTCAATCATACTTCCATTTACTGACCTATACCTGAAAATACACATAACACATCACTTATGCAAACAGAAAGAAATAATTACTCTCTTATACAATCACTGATACAATTGCACAATCATCTATACAGCCACTGTCACGATCGCTGACTTTCATGGATAGTCATTTATATACTCCAACTCTCACATACACTGCTGTGGCGAAGTGCAGCCTGCTGATCCATCTCCCATCTTTCCCCTTGATGATCAGTTGGTGCCTTACCTGTCACCATATCCCCTCCTCTATTTTCAGACTCCTAAATCAGAAGCGCAGTATCCCTTTAAGGCATCGGCATCGCCGGTCTCTCCAGTCGATCAAGTGACCTGGTCAGCTGACATTTCCTCTTTCAAAGAGAAAGAGACAGAGGAGTTGGCTTGCTCATTGTGGATTTGCCTGCCCGCATCGGTGGAGCCCAAAGTACGGACATTTCTTGTGGCGCCCGGTCTAGGAGGACTACAGACCGTTGCAGACTCAGGGGCGGAATCGGAGGGAGCAGGCCAGCAGACGGAAGGAGCCGCGAAAGAGGACCCAAGAAAGAGGGAGCCGGACCTGCTCCGGCACAATGCTGAAACCTGCCACGGCCCCAGAGGGTCGTGTCTTACAAAGGTACGGAGCCAACTGGGGGCCATCTGGGATAAAGGGAAGGTGGGAGGGAAATTAGATCCTACGAATGTTCGGATCGATTGACATCTGCAAGTTTATATTCAAAGTCAAGAGGAATGATATGGATAAGTCTTGGTCTTGCTGCAGCACGAATTCGAGTTTTAAAATCTGTACAAGAAATTGAATACTTGGCACTGAATGAACCAGAAAGCACAGATATTCCGAAATGAAAATATGTTGGATACGTTCTATCCAAATAGAAGTCCATACCTGGTAAACATATGGCTATATGAAATACTGCAACATTATTGTTTAAAAAAAAATGTCACCGAGAATATAAATGAAGTTAAATACGCTGTAATTAGATCAGAAGGATGGTTGGTAAAGCATGACAAAGGAAATCTGATTAATCACAGGAAATTAAGTTGTGATACTCCAGATAAAAGAGAGTTTTTCTATTCTGTTCTTCTGCAACTCTTCAAACCTTTGCTGACTGAAATGGAATTTCCCCCCCATCGGGTCATGGCTTACAAAGGTACGGAGCCAACTGGGGGCCGTCTGGGATAAAGGGAAGGTGGGAGGGAGGGTCCGGACGCCCATTAATCTGCCCTAACGGGAGAACGAGTTAATCGCCAAAACTTTTTCAAGGGGCGTAAACCATTATAGAGCGTCACTGGTGTCGGTCAGGTGTTTTTTGCTCCTTCACTCCCCTTTCCCGGTTTTCTCTTTGTTTGTCTTAACAAACAACGGTCTCTTATGGGGCTTTTTCTTTGTTCTGTCCCCCCCTTTTCCTCTTGCTTCCTGAGCCACGGATGAGTGGATTTACCGGATGGATATCAGGAAAGAAGAAACAAAGCCTCCTAGTTATGCCCTACTCTCCGAGGCAAGAGAGTGAAGACTGACTCTAAGAACATTTAGCATTTTTTTCGATCTATGGTTTATGTCCAGGGAACGTAACAAAACATAATAAAACACCTTTTGTTGTAGAAAACACCCCCAGTCTCCTGGGCTCCTTCTCCTCTGTGCCACAACTGCCTTTTACATATGTAGTTACTTGGACATGTACCACTGAGACATCGATTCACTCACTAACACACCCATACACACACTTAATCACCCATATAGTTGTTTCCACATGCACTCTTGAACCCATGCACCCAGTGAATTAACCACTCAAAAATGTATGCACAGAGTTATACACCTCCCACGCAGCCACAAACACAGTCAGACACCCATACAAATACTCTGGCAACCAATCAATAACCCATATAGACACTCATGTAGCTACTGAGCAACCCATGCAGCAGCTTATACAACAGCAGACAGACTGATACAGACATTCCATCAGTTTAGTCACTAACCCATGCATTCAGTAAAATACGTTTAATCACTCACTTAAACAGTCAATCACACACCTACTAAATCCTCCATCCAGACACTTATACACCTACTCATTCTTTAATACAGCTTGGTATATATATAATACATATTTAAAGTTGAAAGAAAAACACATTCACTGGATGATGTCATCAGTGATGTCATTTGAGATGTCATCAGTGATGTCACTGACCATGTCATGAATGAGGTAATATGTGACGGCATCAGCAGTGCATTGCCGGGGCATTAGTTATAGTTTGCTGAACTAACTATAACGGCGGAATTTCTCTGGTTTTGTATGAGGGAAATGTCCAACTATCTATAACATCAAAGAAACCTATGTTTTTTTCAGTGAATTTCAATGGTTTTTTAAGCATTAATTTTTAACTATAAGGTCCCTGAAACTTATGTTTTTTTCAGTGAATTTAAAAGGTTTTTTTTTAAATGGAAATTTCTAACTATAGCGTACCTATATATAAATATGTATATATACTAGCTTACCCGTCGCGCGTTGCTGCGATCTCCAAAGAAAGGAAATTCAAGGAAACTCGTTATGATAACATACAATTTACATTGTGTCATTTTTATTGAAAATTATTCATTTTAATATGGAAAACATTTCAAAGTGTTGTTTTAATTCTATTCATTTATTTGAGTGCTTGTGGATACACAAGTTTTTGTTTTTCCGTTTGTTGCGTACATCAGTATTCGAAAGATTATGATGGCCCTGGGGGGCCGATATTTAAAAAATTGTTATGCCAGAAACCTTCGGGGGAGTGTACTCAACAACTTCCCAAAGTGTCATGGCGATCGGATGAATGGTGTTTTAATTCTATTTATTTATTCGAGTGCTTGTGGAAACACAATTTGTTGTTTTTCCGTCTGATGCATACATCAGTATTCGAAAGATTATGAGGGCCATGGGGGGCCGATATTTTAAAAAAATGTATGCCAGAAACCTTTGCAGGAGTGTACTTAACAACTTCCCAAAGTTTCATGGCGATTTTTTGTTTTTCCGTCTTGTGTGTACATCAGTTTTTGAAAGATTATGAGGGCCCTGGGGGGCCGATATTTAAAATATTTTGATGCCAGAAACCTTCGCGGGAGTGTACTCAACAACTTCCCAAAGTTTCATGGCTATCGGATGAATGGTGTTTTAATTCTATTTATTTATTTGAGTGCTTCTGGAAACACAATTTGTTGTTTTTCCGTCTGGTGCGTACATCAGTATTCGAAAGATTATGAGTGCCTGGGGGACCGATATTTAAAAAAATGTTCGGCCAGAAACCTTTGCGGGAGTGTACTCAACAACTTCCCAAAGTTTCATGGTGATCGGATGAATGTTGTAGTAATGCATAAAGGACAAACAGACAGACAGACAGACATACATTCGTTTTTATATATATATATATATATATACATATATATATATATGGAGGGCACTAGTCCCTGTTGTCTTTATGACGATTTATTTATAAATAAAATTTCTACTGCTCACCACGAAGATTGATGTGGAGGTCGTTGATTGAATTGGGAGCAAGTACGAGGTTCTTGCCTGGTTTCTAGCGTTCGGGGCGTACATATATATATATATATATATGCTTTTAGGACCCCATCAATCATATCAATCAATCAATCATATCATTTGTAAAGCGCACTACTCACTCGTGAGGGTCTCAAGGCGCTGGGGTGGGGAATGCTGCTACTGCTCGAAAAGCCAGGTCTTGAGGAGTTTTCTGAAGGTCAGCAGGTCTTGGGTCATCATCCAGAGACTTTATTTTTTGGGAAGGGCGCCGTGCAGCTCTCCTCCCGAACCTTTAAAAGGCCCTGCCGACCCCACACCTTATGGTTGTATATTTTTTTAAAGGGGGATGGAGAACACACAGCCACCCCTCCCCGAGCAATTTATGGCCCGCGCTGACATCCCCCGGGGTCTGCCTTTAACATGGGTGGGTGCCCTTGTGCCCCCCCAGTGCATCCTTTATGCACTCGTTGGAGGATGAGGTAGGAGCCTCAGGACCTCTGTAGCCCCAGCCGGCTCGGGAGTCAGGATTGTTCCCTCCAGTAGGGAGCAGTCTCTTGATCTGTTTCCCTGCCCACATCTGTGCGGCAGGCAAACAGAACAAAAGTCTTCTCCCAGCCAGCATTTGTCGAAGCTCCCGCCCACTCAGAGCAGACATTTTGTTTGCTCCCATTTGACGGGAGTGTTGAAAATCTCTGGCCAGCTTGGAGCAATAACAGGTTACCCCGCCCCCTCCAGTGCGGGCAGGGAAACCGCTGTGTCCCTAGGGTGGGCTCTCCAGGACATAGGGCCTGATTCACAGAACTAATTTAAGAGAAAATCCTAAACGTACTACCATTTTCGTATTCACAGAAGGCACTTACTCATTTTGGTATTCACAGAAGACACTTACTCATTTCGGTATTCACAGAAGTTAGGAGTCCTAACTTTAGGACTCCTAAATGCCATCTGTGAATACCGAAAGTCCTAAAGTTAGGATTTTTCTCAGTTTAGGAGTAGTAAAGTTAGGACTGCTAACTTCAGGACTCCTAAATGCCTTCTGTGAATACCAAAAGTCTTAAAATTAGGATTTTTCTCAATTTAGTAGTAGTAAAGTTAGGACTCCTAACTTTAGGACTCCGAAATGCCTTCTGTGAATACCAAAAGTCTTAAACATAGGATTTTTCTTAGTTTAGTAGTAGTAAAGTTGAGAAAAATCCTAATGTTAAGACTTTCGGTATTCTCAGAAGGCATTTAGGAGTCGAAAGTTAGGAGTCCTAACTTTACTACTACTAAATTGAGAAAAATGCTAATTTTAAGACTTTCGGTATTCACAGCAGGCATTTAGGAGTTCTAAAGTAAGGAGTCCTAACTTTACTACTACTAAACTGAGAAAAACCCTAATTTTAAGACTTTCGGTATTCACAGAAGGCATTTAGGAGTCCAAAAGTTAGGAGCCCTAACTTTACTACTACTAAATTGAGAAAAATCCTAATTTTAAGACTTTCGGTATTCACAGCAGGCATTTAGGAGTTCTAAAGTAAGGAGTCCTAACTTTACTACTACTAAACTGAGAAAAACCCAAATATTAAGACTTTCGGTATTCACAGAAGGCATTTAGGAGTCCAAAAGTTAGGAGTCCTAACTTTACTACTACTAAATAGAAAAAAATCCTAATTTTAAGACTTTCGGCATTCACAGAAGGCATTTAGGAGTCCTACAGTTAGGAGTCCTAACTTTACTACTACTAAATTGAGAAAAATCCTAACTTTAAGACTTTCGGTATTCACAGAAGGCATTTAAGAGTCCTAAAGTTAGGACTCCTAACTTCTGTGAATACCAAAATGAGTAAGTGCCTTCTGTGAATACCAAAAAGAGTAAGTGCCTTCTGTGATTACCAAAATGGTAGTAAGTTTAGGATTTTGTCTTAAGTTAGTTCTGTGAATCGGGCCCCTGGTATCTTAACCAGCCCCAGGGCAATTAATGGCTTAATGAGGGGGTCTTGTCAAGTCTCAGGCAAGAGGCCGTGCTGCATATTTTAGCCCCAGGTGTTGGGCTCCCAAGGCAAAAGCAGCCGTGGAAGGGTGACTGTAGCATGTTGCACGTCATGAATGTTTACCTGTCAATTCCTTTGTGCACCGATTTACATAGTCTACCTCAATGGCATGTTCATTTTTCATCTTTTCGGGCTGCCCAGTGAATAAATAAGTCTTTATTCTGATTGAGAGACTGACAGCTTTCTCATGTATCCTGTCATTTTGCCTATAGAACATAGGTAAATGTTGTAAATTATGTTGAGTGTCAAAGGCATCTGCAACAGAGCAACATTTGTATTTCTACACTTTTAAGACCACCTGAGTAGACATCAAATGAACTCATGGCAAAAATCTGATTTACACCAAAGTCAGCAAGGATGGACCACTCACACTTTCATACTGACAGTAGGCATGGTTTGCACAGTGCACGTATGCAGTGGAAGCATAGAAGATTCCCTCCACCAGGGTAGGTTACTATTCCAGTCTCTCCAAATCATCACAGAAATATGCTACCAACCTTCTTTGACTCTGTCTCTTTTATTTTGCTTTTTGTTGCTGAAAGCAGTTTACTACTATTTCATGTTTTAAAGGTTATTTGTGTCTATGATATAACTGTACATTTTCAAAGTGCCCTTTTATTCTGTGAGGTGAGAGAGCACTTTAGAAAATATCCGAATTGTGTACAATTAAACCACAGTTGTCAAAGTCAATAGGTCTAGCTTTTTTCTATCCTTGTGGGTGTAACCCCTCCATTCCCCAGCCTTTCTAGAAAGAAAACTCCATATTGAAGCTACACCCTGGTATGCAACAAAATGACAACTGGCATGAGGTTCCATTCCCTGTACAGGCTGCCTTATCAGAATTAAGCTGTACCCTGAAAAAAAAGTGTCATGAAAAGGAGTTATGAGGTAAGGTAAGTGGTCAATGTAAAAGGCGCACATTTGTTACCTGTTTAAGAAATTTCTTGTGTGTACAAATTTTCAGTTTGTGAACAAAGAACGTTTTAAATACAACATGTAGCAAAATAAAACAAATGAAGATGCAAGGTTGATTAGCGAATATCATTTTGCCTTTAATAGAAGCTAAGATATCGAACAAGCGTACAATTCCTACACAAAAAAAGATATTAATCAGTAATTCAAATTTAATTATGCTAATAAAGTAAATACATGAAGGATCATACACTGGCTCACGCCTTCACGAAAACATCATGGGTACACAATTGGACACTGTAACCCTCCATGAAATTGCAGGGCATTGTTGGGCAGCCCATGATTGAAATGGTAATACCATGGAAAAGACCTCAAAGCCTGTGGCTGAAGGGGCTGATTCAAAACTCACAGTCTCTTTCTGCTTGATATTGTACCTGTGGGAGAATTGATGACATGATGTCTCTCAGCTAATTAAAGCCAGACCTAAGATAGGATTTGTGGCATGGTGTAAAGTCTTTTGTGGTGAGAATGCTACTTTGCAAGTCCTTTTATAGTCCTCTAAATGGCATAGAAAATGTAGCATGAACAGTACTTCTGCTGCCGTGGTAAAGTAGGTTTTCTACCAATAATGCTGAAAAATTGTCTTGCCTTCCCTTATTAATCCAGGTAAGTTATTTTACATTTCGAGGAACTTAAAATCGTTGGCTTGTTTCTAAAATACCAAAGTTGCTGGGCACTCTATCAGGCTTTATAGCCAGCAGCATTTGCAGAAAAGGTTTCTGAGTTTTCCATTAACGAAGGTAGCATTGCCTCTGGATATCAACGTCAAGTTTTCCAAAAATTTCCTACGTGCAGTGAAATGTTGCTTTAGTATTTGTACTGACCAAACTACATAAAAAAAACATTTTCACCGACCAATGCAGAAATTACATTTGTACGAGCAGACGGGTGAAAAATGCAATTTGCATCCACCAATAAGTTGAAAAAGATATTTTCATTAACAGACTGATGCATACATTTACTTTGCCCTGGTCGGTGCAAATACTGGGGAAATGTTACAATAAGCAGGTGCAAATTGAAGGAATATAGCGCCTTTCTCCCACTGGGGTTCTTAACTCCTAATTCTGCCTGCCTAGTTATATTGGTTACTGTGATATGATTCCTTTGCTTACCCTGGGTAGGACCGAGGAATAATCAATAGTGATTTGGACGAATAAACATGTTTGAAGTATATGAATTTCAAAGAAGCTCATTGCATTCATTTTACTGTAGGTCACAGCCGTTGAGTCTTAATTCCATATGGCAGAGCTATTCATCTTCCCTCTATTTCAGACATGCAGGACTCCTTAATGATTGTTTTAAACACAGTTTAAATTAATGCAGCTTAATTGCCCATTTGGAAAAAGACATTCTGGCTGCACAGTATTTCTAGAGCACATTGTCCATGTGTGAAATTACAGCACTCTGTTGGTTTCTGACTCGCATCAGCATCATGCACCATTAACATTGCTGATTCCTCCTGCCGTTATACATCACACCTTGCCTCCATTAAAAGGTAATGGACTGTGCTTTCCAACAACCTTCTCGGCTGAATGTGACATGTCATTTCACAAAATACCAACAGACTTGATCTCCATAGCGTTTGCGGAATTGTACGCTCTTTTTATGGCTCTGTCAGACTTTTTATGGGTAGGTGAAAGCATTTTAGCTCTCTCAAAATACCAGCAGGCACGCGCACACACTAAATCTTTGGAATTGAATGCCATTTTGAACCATCTTAAATCCTTGTATAATGACTAATGAAAAAAACATTTTATGATTAATTAAACGTCTTCTAATTCAGTGCATTAAACGTGTACATGACTACATTCATCATAAAACAAAGGCATTCTCACATGAAAATACGATTTATGGTGGCAGTTAGTCATATTTCCTGCTACAAACAAATGTTCATTATGTTTTGAAGTTGCTAGCAGATATGCTCATTTAATATCCAATTGCAATCTTGGTATAATTATCTGACATATGTCCAATAAAACCTGTTGAGTAATAAGCAACCCATTTAAGCATTGATAATGTAAAACTGTTTGCTTTAAACCGTTCAAAGCGAGATTCTTTTCGACTCTCTCCCCATACCTTTTCCTCTGTCTTTTTTCTATCTCAATCCCTCACTCTATCTGTTAATTATCTCTATTCATATATTTCTCATCCCAGCTATCAGTCTCTAAGGTTCTCTATTTCTCTTTCGCTCTATTGCTTTCATTCTATAATTCACCTTCTTTGCTCTTTCTTTCTTTTGCTATCTTTCTCCAATGTCTGTGTCACTTTGTGAGTCTCCCTTTTAAATTGTCTGTCCATGTATGTCTCATTGTCTGGATCTCTCTGCCTTCCTCTCTATTTATCCATTACACTTTTATTCGCCTTCTTTCCGTTGCTAGTCTTTCACTCTGTCAGTAAATGTCTCGATTTTTATCTTTGCTCTATTCTCTATCTGTCACTATTTGAATCTCTTTCTCATTGTCTTTATCAATTTCTTTCTCTTTATCTTGGACTGCTGCACTTTGTATCTGCCTCTCTCCGTTTCACTCTCCGCAATTCGACTTTGCGTTGCTTAATAAATGTCAAAATGTATTTTGCGCCAGGGCTGCATCAGAAAAGTGATGCAAGTCAGAGCCAAAATCTTGGTAAATGTGTGCCAAAGTTCTCAGGAAATACGAAAGCTGAACATCTAAATCTGTGACAAATAGATTTTTTTTTAAGTTTGATTTATTGAGGAAGAGAAATCAGGGGGGGAAGAGGGAGGGGGATGAAGGAGAAGAGTTACAATAAATGGATAAAAGAAATAAACAATGCAATAATAATTTCATAAAAAGTAAGCATTACAAGCATGGAGAATTATGAACACATCATGGGTATATAAATACAATGAATAAAACACAGTATAAGAAATGCAATAATCATAGTAATCAATTAAAGAGAGAAAACAGGTAATAAGAAAATCACGGAGGTTTGCGAACTTCAACTGTTTCAGGAGTAGGAGAGGAATGAACAGGGGCAGAGGAAGAGAGGTATGTTACCAAAGGAAGCCAAAGCAGGTCACGTTTGATAGCAAGGGAGATGGGAGATACATATTTGGTGTCTAAACGATGGTTAAAACAAACTGCATTCCACCAAGACTGATATGAAATATTTGCAGCCTGTTTCCAGTTAGAAGTGACAATTTGAAAGGCTACAGCAATGAAAAGGTCAAGCACAGGGTAGTAATTGGGGGAATGAGGGAGATCTGATGAGAGGGAACCAAGAAAAACTAGTGAGGGTGAAAAGGGGACCTGAAATTGGAAAATCTTTTGTATTTGCCCCCAAACCAATTGCCAGAACTGGGAGGTAGGAGGGCACTCAAACAACATATGTTTAATATCAGCAGAAGGGCAAGGACAAGACCAACAAGTAGAGGGAGTGTCTGGTGAAAAACGGGATAAGGCAAGTGGAGTAAATAAAGATCTGTGATAAATAAAAGATAAAGTTTGGGTAGTGTTAGCAGCTCTAGAGGTCTTATGAAGTTTAGTCCAAATTTTATCCCAAAAAAGTACTGGCCAATTCTGAGAAAAATCCAATTCCCATGCAATTTCAATGCGCGATTTCAATCTATCATTAGTAAAACGGAAAGAATTATATAGAGCGGATGCAGAAGGAGAGGTCTCTAGTAAAAGGGAAGTAGATCTACGATCTAACGGAACATCATTGGAAGGTGGAAGAGATTGAAGATATGAAAGCAAGACTGGATAAAGGGTATTGTATTGCGCTCGGGCAAATGCAGGCAAAGATAAAAGAGATTGAAGATCTTGGAAGGAGAGAGGCGTAGCCTGAGAAAATAATTGAGAAATCCAATATATTCCTCGAGAGTGCCAAGATTTCCAAAAAATGGTACGATTACGAATTTTGAGAAGAGAATTATTCCAATTCGGTTGTTCGTGAATGGAGAGGAGGGATGGATAAGATGAAGTTAAGTAGGGGGAAAGAAGATTACGAGAATGTGAAAGAATAGGCGAACGAAGACGAGTTAAAGAAGATGTAAAGGAAATAAATTCACGGAAGGTAAAAGGAGAAATGAAAAAGGATTCCATGTTCAGCCAGACAGGGGGATAATGAGGCAGATTAGATGAAAACCAGCGAGTCGATTGCTTCAGGGTAAAAGCTCGGTGATACTGTTTGAAATCAGGAAAACAGACTCCAGATTGAGCTTTGGCTTTACGCAAAGAGGCCAGTGGCGGATGGTGACATTTGAAAGTGGTGAGGCGTAAAATTCTGGTCAAAGTGTACCGTAGCGAGCTTGCATGAACAAACTAAAGGGGGTTCTGGGGGTTCTCCCCCCTCCAAGAAAATTTTGAAAAAAGGGTGGGAAAAGCAAATTTGAGTAAGCAGGAAAGTTAATAAAGCAATTGTGAAAGTGCAGTTATTACATTAATGCAGTTTGCATGCAGCTCTTAGATGACAGTTAATAGCTCACTGTTGTATGTTAGGATTTTAACTTACACTGCAAGTAAGAAAACAGGTTAATGTGCCTGCTGCAAAGACCATGTACCTGATGATGATCACAAAATGCACATGATCTAAATAGGTCAGTGTGTCACTGCTTTTGTCAGAGAGATCCTTTTGTTCTTTGCAGCAGGCACATTAACCTTCTGCGCTACCTTTCCATGAGTCAACAGTTCCACTAGACAAAACTCCTTCCACATGTAACACGAAGGAAGTATGAGTTCTATCCAGCCAGGACAGAGGAAACATGCACTGAAAAAAAGGAATGGGCAGGAAGACAGAGTTCACAGAGGGAGACAGGAAAGGTCGATCTAGATGGAGACTGGGAAGTGTAAAATGGATATCAGCAGCTTATGTCTATCCAATCTCACTGCATCACTGCACGGAGTGAAGAAATCCCCATATCTGTCTTTCCTATCTCACTGCATCACTGCACGGATTGGAGAAAACTCCTGATCTGTCCGTCCTATATCACTGCATATAATAAAGAAAGTCACCAAGAATTACTAGCCTAACGTGTCACCACTTCACTTCATAGCCGAAACAATGTATCCAAGCATTTCAGTCCTTCTGCATCTCTTTAAAACCCCAAGGCAAAAAGACAGTTTCAAGTATTACAATCATTTTTTCTTGCTGCACTATTTCATAGACTGTGCAACATCTCCCCGTATTTCCATTGTTCGAGTTCACTGCATCACTGCAGATTTTATAGAACGCTTCCATACATTTATGTTTCATCCGAAGCATCAGTCCTTATACACCTTGTCACCAATGCACAGAGCTAAGAACATCATTAGACATTTATTACTTTCTAACTGATGCTCTACACATCTACACAAAATGTTACATACCCGGGTATCACTCCTGCGATCTCACTGCACCACTGCATGGCATAAGAACGTACCGCATAATAATTTGCTACTAGCTTACTGTACTAATGCATTGAATAAAAACCAATGCAGGCATCCCAACCCTATCTCTCTCCTAACTGCCCAGGCTGTAAAATATCTTCACACATTTAAATCCATCTAACTGACTACACAGAATAGAGAGCATCCTCAGGCATTTCCTTCCTTATATCTCACTGCATTACTGCACACAATAAAGAACATCACTAAAATCCTCCAAACTGCATCACTGCATGCAGTAAAGGACACACGCTGTTTTTGTTTACCCCAGACAGTGAAATTAAAACCTCTCAAAATGGCTATCAAAAATAGATGATGTCCCTCAGAAAGAAAGTGTTTTCCTCAAAATTAAGTGGCCCTCAAATAACAAGTGTTTGTTTTCTGCTCAACAGATATTATTTTACCACAAGACTCAGCTGTGTGCTCTGTAGGCTTTTTGCTCTTATAAGAAGGTATTTACTTAGAAAGCACGTGTTTGTCCCAGATAGTTTAACAGTGCTTTCTAAAACGTAATTTTGGTCCAGAAAACGTAGTCAATTTGCCTCAAAACCTGAATTTTTGCTTTCAAAGGACAGTTATTTGCCTCATGAGGTAGGTGTTTGAATGGATTGTGGGTGCTTGCCCTGAAACGTTCTTCATTTAAATGTAGAAACTTACAGTAAATATGAAAGAGTGTAAAATAATTGGTTTGGCCACGGTACATAGTTAAGGGCAGCAGCGTGGTTCCCAGTGTGAATTTGAGCGGCAAAAAGAACATGGGGGACCGTGAGGCACGGACCCTTCCGGTGACATATTGGGTGCAGTCAGGGGGCCACAGGTGTGCGCGAGCCCTCCCTGGCCTGGCGTCATGGGAGTCGAGCTGCCCCTCGCCCCAGTGGCCGGCAAGCAGTCGGTGCGCAGGAGTTACTGGGGAGTCCGGGTTAAGTGTTAAGTGCGCACTGCGCAGACAAAACAAATTCTGTGTATCTAATCTATTTGTCGTATTCGAAATATATTGGACACACAGATTTTGTTTTGTCTGCAAATTGCACACTTAATACTTACCCTCCCCTTCGACTCCGAGGCCTAACTGAAGCAGGCCGCAGCCAGGCTGGCTTATACATGCGCCAGTCAATTGCGAGCCCCCCAAGACACACTACAATCAGATACCACCCACTCCATGCCCCCTTGCTGTACACACAGTCACTGTCTATGACTCATACTGAGTAAAAAAAAAACTTACATTGGAACGAAGTACTGTACTTGTCTTGGAAGTGTGTACTAAACAGCGGCGAGCCAAGCACGAGGTCTATACTCTACACACGACACTCTCTCGTCTCGTGACTCGTCGTACTCATGGCACAGGCACTAGCTCGCCAGGTGTGATGACGTGCCACTGCCAACAACGGAGTAGAGGAAATGGCCAATCCACTGCATGGCTTCGCATACGCCATGGTGTGATTGGCCATACAGTGTGGCACTGATAACCCACGATCGGCGGCACCATTTGCAGTCTGCGCAGTGACTCTCAGCCAATCCTGGAGCAGCGCTACTGCGCCAGGATTGGCTAAGAGCAGGGTCATTTCCTGCCCATAATGCGACCCGGGGGCCCGGGTCCCTGCCAGTCTCAGACTCACAAATTTAGGGAGGACAAAGTAGTACTGCGTGTACGCATGCGCCAGCCAGTACTAAACACTACTAGGCCTACAATTGACATGCGCACACTTCTGCAGCTGCAGCTGCTGGCTATTTCTGCATTCTGCTGCGCTGTCATGTCACTCACTGACATAGCCCCGCCCCCACACCCTTCCGTGGCACGGTGTCCGGTTCAGTCGGGCTTGTCCCGGCAGAGCTCCCTCCGAGAGGCAAGTCAGGAATGCGATCTCAGAAATTATTTTTAAAATCAAATGCGAGTGTTTGAGCAGCATGACGGTCGTCCACATGGGCCATGGCTAGTGGGGCAACGCCCCAACGCCCCCAATGGACGCACCGCCACTGAAAGAGGCGAGAGCTATTGGAGGTCGTTTACCGTTCCATAGGAATTTTAGTAATAAAGAGTCAATCTTCTTAAAGAGAGAAAGAGGAATGTGTAAGGGAAGCATAGAGATAGTATAAAGAAGCAAAGGGGATAGCATCATCTTTATAGAATTGAGTCGACCCCACCAGGACAAAAAGAGCGGATGCCAACGAGTGATAGCCGCATCCATTTTCTTATCAATATAATCAAAATTTAGTTTAAGAGTGTCAGATAATAAAGGAGCAAACCAAACTCCCAGGTATTTGATTTTGGATGGTTGCCAAGAAAAACCTGTAGAAGAAAAGAGATGTTTCTGACAAAGAGGATTCAGAGGCAACATTTCACATTGGTCAGCGTTCAAGCGGAGAAGTAAAAGACCTGCTGAAGAAAAGAGGGAATAGAAGTAGCAGGGTTGGAGCAATAGAAAAGAATATCATCGGCATAAACCGACAATTTGACTTGTTGGGATCCAAAAGGAAAACCAGAAATAGTGTCATCTAAACCAATTTTAGTAAGGAAGGGTTCTAAGGCTAAAACAAAAAGTAAGGGAGATAAGGGGCAACCTTGACGAACCCCTCTATGTAAAGAAAAATAATCCGAGGACATCCCATTAACAAAAATAGAAGCTTGAGGATTAGAGTAAAGTAAAGAGATAGTAGAAATAAATTTAGGAGGGATACCGATCCAACGTAAAGCCCCAAACATGAAGTCCCACCCAATCCTATCAAAAGCCTTCTCCGCATCTAGGGAAATAGCTGCGAAAGGAAGAGTGAGGGAAGAAGAT
The DNA here is from genome assembly GCF_964261635.1 of Lissotriton helveticus. Classification (NCBI taxonomy): domain Eukaryota; kingdom Metazoa; phylum Chordata; class Amphibia; order Caudata; family Salamandridae; genus Lissotriton; species Lissotriton helveticus. The sequence goes on along the minus strand of NC_136067.1, from coordinate 343,571,590 downwards.
TTGCTAAGAATGTTAAGAAAAACCCGGGAATTATCAGAGGAGAGACGCCCCTTGACAAAACCAGATTGTTCTGGGCCAATTATATCCGGTAAAACGGGATCCATGCGTAGTGCTAATATCTTCGCTAGAATTTTGTAATCAGTGTTAACTAAAGATATTGGTCTATAATTCCTGCATAAGGAGTGATTCTTATCCTCCTTTGGAATTAAGCCAATTAAGGCTTGTTGAAAGGAACCGCTAGAGGAACCGGTATCAGAAAAAGATTGAAATAAAAGTAAGATTTTAGGGAGAAGGAGAGAGGCAAAGTGGCTGTAAAATTCAATTGTAAAACCATCAGGGCCCGGAGATTTACCATGATCGAGTTTAGATACAGCATGGGATATTTCAGAAAGTGAAATGTCCTGTTCCAAAGTGTGAAAATCAACATGTGAAAACGAGGGAGAAGGAAGAGATTGAAAGTAAGAAAGGAGATCATCAGGTGTTGGAACCTGTTCTGGGGTATAAAGCGCCTCGTAAAATTTGGCGAAGTCAATGAGAATTTCTTTATCCTTAAACGTGGATTCACCGGAAGAAGTTTTAATAGATTGGATTTTTGTGTGTTCTTTACGGATCTTTAAGTAGTTGGCCAGAAGCTTCCCCATTTTATTCTTACCGCCATAGTATCTAGAATTACATTTGAGCAGAATATTAGAGGCAGCGTCCGTTGTGAATGTATTAAAAGAGATGTTTGCTTCAATAAGAGCCTTAAGGTAGGAATCAGATTTAGAAGTGTAATAAGCATGTTCTAAAGCTTTAATGTCAGCCAAAATGTTCTCCGACTTGATCTCTCGTAATTTCTTCCGCCGAGACACAAAGTTAATAATAAAACCCCTAGGGGCTGCTTTGAATGAATCCCAAACCATAACAAAGGGGGAGTCAGGGGTTTGATTTAAAAGAAAAAATTCCTTCGCAAAAGCAGTAAATTTGGTACAAAAGGTGGATTCCAAAAGAAAAGCATTATTAAATCGCCATCTGCCAGAGTGGGGAGAGAAAGGGAGTAGGTCAAGATCTACAAAAACTGGGGCATGGTCGGAAAGTAGGATGGAACCAATCTCAGAACGAATAGCGTGTTGAGACAAGGATTTACTGAGAAAGATATGGTCAATGCGAGATTGGGATTGATGAGGAGGAGAGAAAAAACTATATTCTCTAACATCAGGATTGCATAATCTCCAAATATCTACTAAGGCATTGTTTTGAAAGGAGTTCACAAACTGCGTGTGCATTCTAGAGGGAACAAAAGTGACCTTCGAGTGTCTGTCAAGGAAGGGATCAACAATCTGATTACAGTCTCCACCAAGAAGAATGTAATCTCCGGAAAGGGAAGACAACTTGGAAGAAATAGTAGGCCAAAAGGATCTATCTATTCCAGTAGGAGCATATACATTAAAGAGAGTGTGTGGAATGTTTTCAATGAGTAAATTAACAATGAGCCAACGACCATCAACATCATGTTCATGGGTAATCGAGGAAACATTTAACTTTTTATGTAACAAAAGTACAACCCCATTCTTCCTAGATGCAGTAGGAGAAACAAAAACATGACCCACCCAACAACGCTTAAGTTTGAAAGCCTCCGGGTCAGCAAGGTGAGTCTCTTGAAGGAGGGCAATGTCAGTTTTAAGTCTTGCTAAATGAGAGAGAACCCTCTGTCTTTTAATGGGATTATTTAATCCCTTAACGTTCCATGTCATTACACGGAATGAAACAATTTAGAAAAACTACTGAGCGCAACATGCTTAATAATGCATAAGAAATACAATTAGAGATAAAACGAGAATTAATGCATTAATAATAGAATGGAAAAATTGATAAAAGTGGAAACATAGTGATAAAGAGAGAGTAAAAAGAGGAAAGGACAAGAAGAAATAAACGTGTGATGAGAAAGTAGAGAAACTGTTATAGAAAAAGAAGTAAAAGTGAGAAGTAAGAAAAGAAGAAGAGGGAAGAAGAGACCAGGAAGAAGGAAAAGAAGAAGAAAGAAGGAGAAGCGGGGAAAATTGCAAGAAAAAGTTGAAGAGTAAAAGGGAGAGAAAGAGGACAGAAACAAAGACAAACAAAGAGACAGTACAAGTTCGAAACGAACGACTGAAGACATACTTACGAAAACGAAAATTCCAAAACAGGGAAGAGGGTGGTGGTGGCAGGAGATGACGACGATAACAACCAGAGCCGACAACGAACCTTTAGTACCATAAATCTGATGAATAAGATAAGAAAACAATAGGAGACATCAGGATGTAGGTGCAGAGGGACAAATCTGAAGAAATGAGAAAGATATTAGGAATGATAGATACAAGGGTGTACAGCAAAAAACACAAGCAAAGAAATAATGCGTAAAATTTTAAAGCAACAAAGTGGAGTAGTGTGGCTCACTGGTTAGAGGCGGCAGGCCCGAGAGCAGAAGTCGGCCCGGGACCAGGGTTCAACTCCTGACGCGGCAGGGTCGTGGACCTTGGTCAGCGGACTCGATAATTTTAGCTTCGGTGCTTACTCTAATCAGGGGTTCCACTCGGCAACTCTGGGCATTAGCTTGCCTAATCTCCACAATGGCCCCACCAATTCCGGGGATGCCTGGCTCCACCTTGGGGACTCCCTGCAAGGGACCATCCCACAGGGAAAGCCAGGACGGGTTCCCCAGAGTTATACAGCGCCAGGAGACCTATGGACGGGTAGCAGTGCTCTTTACAAGCTCAAAAACATTTACATTTATATAAACACATGTTTAACAAAAACGTAAAAGGAACAGATCAAGCAACATAACAGAAAAGCAGAACTACAATGCTGGAAAATCAATAAGGCAGTGAAATATTAAAGCCTGTCATCCAGGTTTGGAGGTGTCCATGACATCAGAACTGTGTTGGCGGAGGAAAGCTTGCAAGGCCGCAGGATCTTCGTATGTTGTTGTTCTGTCTTTGTAGGTGACCTTGAAAAGATAGGGATGTAAGAGACCATATCTGGCATTGAGAGCTCTTAATTGCGGTCGAAAGTATAAGAACTTTTTCCTCCGATCTGCGGTGGCCTTGGAGACATCTTGCGAGAGATATAGGCGATGACCTTCCCAAATGATTTGCTTTTTGAGCTTGGCGGCTGAAAGGACCTGCAAGAGGTCAGTGTATTGCAGGAAGAGCATAATAACACCCCTTGGCTTAGAGGCCGCCTTAGGACCGAGTCGGTGGGCTCATTGAATGTTAATGGAGGATAAGGCCGGTGAGTCTAGGATCTTCGCAAGGAAAGATTGGAAGAAGATGGTAGGGTTAGACCCTTCTGTGAGTTCCGGAAGGCCATATAAGCGTAGGTTGTTCCTGCGATTTCTATTTTCCAAATCTTCTGTCTGACATCTGAGAAGAAGGAGCTCAGCTTCTATTGAAGGAATGTGGGAACATGCAGAGTGGAAAGAATCCGAGGATTGTTCCAAGGTCGTGACACGAGAGTCTAGAGATGTCCATATTTCTTGCATGGCCTGCATATTTTTTGTGGTGGCCTCCATAAAAGGCCCGTAACTCTTCTAGGATGAGATCCATAGAGGAAGATGAAGCGTTGCTCCCGGTAGACAAAGGGTCCTTCTTCAGGCGTTTGGTGGAAGTCAATGAAGACTGGGAAGACTGCACCTTTCCTCCAATTTGATCCTTCGGAATGGCACCATGTGTAGATTCAGACTTCGAGGATTTACCTTCCTCCATTTCCTGTGTAGGTGAGTCGGAGTCAGAGCCAACAGGTAGTTTCGGAAAGTTGAGTTTCAAGGTGCGGAGTTTCCCCATGGAGGGTAGTCAGATTGATGAAAGTATAGACCACAAGTCAATATAAAATATGAAAATCTCCTGATACAGAAAAAAGCGTGAAGAGCGATGAAAGAAGGTCTCAACACGAAGCCGTGATCAGAAGCAGGAGACGCACATAGCGCAGCAGGTGTTAGGCCGGGAAGGAAATCAGGATGAATTGAATAAGCCATTCAAGTGAGCCATGCGCCAAACTTCATGAGTGATGGTGACAATGTGGAGGAAGGAAAACAGCAGCAGGAAATATAGGCACACCCAGCGTTGTAAAAAGTTCAAGAGGGTACAATGTTAATCTTCCAGGTAAAAACAGGTCAATAGCCGGATCACCCAACATAGGTCACGTATTAAAAAGAAGGTGGTAAGCGCCCCTATGGTCCAACACTTTCTTGATGCAGACCATAGTGAAATGGATTTCAAGTGGACTGTACTTTGTACAATAGTGCCAACAGGAAACAAAGGGCTGATTGATATTGAGGAGACTCTGCTCAAAAAAGAGGCATACTTGATTCTTAGATTCAATAGTGCACAAAACGGATTGAACACCCTCTCTGAGGTGTCTAGATTATGAGTACGGTTGTGTGGGGCTCCACGGGGGCTTGCCAGTCCCCCTTGATTGAAGGGTATTATACCGGGGAAATGCGAGCCGAACACCAAACGTGCTAACAGGACGCGCGCACTCCTAACTACAAATCCCAGAAAACCTACGGTCATGTGACCGCATTTAGTATCCAGGCAACCCGACCGCCGCCCTCAACAGTGAAACATTGAGGAAGCGAGCCGCATTGAACAAGGTGAGCGGTGGGTCCAAGTGAACAAACGAGAACGGGTTGATGCACTTAGAGACCATAACATAATCCGCCCCATTTTTTAACAGCAAAGGGGACCGGAGTTTTGAATAAGAGTGAACACGCGGTATTTCGAAGCAGCATCGAAAACCCGAAAATTGTGTGTCATGGAGTGAGCCGCTCCCGAAGCCCGCGGGGCACCTAACAAGGTAAGGGCGGCACATTAACCTACTGCATGGGGTATGAAAGGATTCAAACCCGCCGGTATTGATTTTCCCCTCGCCCCCCCCCCCCCAGGTCACTGAAGCATCACCGCGCCATAGGGAGACGCCCTACCGCACCCCCATATAAAGTAAAAGGTATGTCCTGCAGTGTGTTTGTCTGAAGTGACTGTAGGGCAATTACTGAACACGACTCTAAATTGAATCTTTAACGTTTTTGTAGACTGCAGCTTCAATTATCCAGAACAAGACATAGGATAAACACGGCTACCATTCAGGTAACATGGTTTTAAATGCAGGAGATCAAAAGTGGTCTTATAAGATGAGGCGATAGGATTTGACACTTAAATAGTGTTTCTTTTTTCCTCTACACACATGCAGATAGTAATGACAAGGCCCTGACGAGAACTCATAATTGATGTATGAAGTTCGAAACGCGTCGGCACGAAAGGAGATAAAAATTAACAGCACCTATAACAATAATTGAGACAACAAAAAACTTGTTTTGTAGTGACTGGTACAACCAATGTGTCGTGATATCTCCTTTCATTTGTGATTTTGTCCATTACTGTTTCTATAATTTTCATTGATGGTTATTGAGATTATCAAATGTGATTTGTCTCGTGGAATAGTCTGAATACAGACGTAAATGTTTTGTTGTGTACAGTGTATGTATTTGTTGATTTTTTCTCTTTTCTCTAAATGTTTTGTTTAAGTTGGTACATGTATATGTCATATTTGTGGTGTTCTTTTTCTGACATGTAAATTTAAGAATTTTCTAAAGAATTGATGAAATCAAAGGTACAAATAAATATACCTAACATATCTAACTAAAGTTGATGTGTTGACTATAACTAAGAGCTTTTTCCAAAAAAGAAGTGGGGGGGCACTTTTTTCGTGATATTGTACTTTAAAGCGTGGCATAGCAAAAGGGCAAATTCAAATGTTGGAAGACGTTGCACGAGTTCAATGTAGTTAGTACATAACGGCATGCAGGAAGAAAGAGAAGTAAGGCAGGTGAGCGATGAGGAGAAGCGCAAAAAGCTTAAAATGGCGCCCGAAATCAGCAACGAAAAGAGCGCGATATGAAAAGCGCTTCACAGCAAAGTAAGAGTTGAAATAAGCTCACAAGGAGTAGTCCATGTAATGTATATCCTCTGTTGAGTGGAGAAGAGGACAATGAGTTAAAACTGAGAAACCGGCCGCCTCCGAAAATCGCGGCCGGTTCACAAAATGGCGGCCGTTGCCGCGAAAAATTGACTTTTGTCACAGAGCCTCATAAAGCCGCAGAACCGAGAAACAATGAGGGCGCTAGGCTCTCCTCACGTTCCGGTTCACGGGACATGCTGCATTTTGGCTGGAGACGTGTAAAAACTGCCCCAAATCCAATTCGAGCGACGAACATTGCCGGAGCTCCCGGTCTACGCCGCCTTCTTGGCCGGCGTCCAAGCCACGCCCCCGTGACAAATAGATTTAATGAAATTTTACCTTTTCTGATGCAGCCCAATGAAAAATCCATTTGGGCATTTACTAAGCCTACACAAAATCTATTTGTATGGCATTGTGTGGTTTAGTAAACACAGTGTAAAGCAAGGCAGCACGCAGCACTGCATTGCGTTACTTCATGTCAGGTAGGTATTCTACGGCTGGAGCATGGGGGTTTTAGTGCATTTACCAATTGACTTTGACGCAATCCAAGATGTACTAAAGGCAGTTAATCTGGGATTGTGCCAAAATGGTGCCACAGAGAGACATAACGAGGAGAAGTATCCGTATACCTACTGGTTATAACATATAGAAAGAGGAATTTGCCTCTTAGGATTGTTTGCAGGGATGCATTTAATGCAGGCTCACTTGTAGCATATTGCAAGTGTGCCTGCATTGTCTAGGAAGCACACAATGCACCAGAGCTAAGAGAGAGCAGAACTGAACCATAACTTATGCTCTCGCCCTTTCATGTAATCAGTAAATTTCCTTTCTGGGTTCCGTTGAGTGAATATTAATAACATTGGGTAATATTAACAAGAACTTCGTTAAAATTATCTCCATTTTAGCGGCAGGAAACTGCCGCTAAAACTGCGATAATGGGCGTACTAATAGGCGTTATAGAATTCCAATAGAAGCCCAGGTTAGATGTCCTGCATATCTAACCTGGGCTTCTATTGGAATTCTTTAACGCATATTAGGAAGGCCATTATTGCCATTTTAGCGGCAGTTTCCTGCCGCTAAAACGGCGATAGTTTTAACAAGGTTCCTGCTAATATGCCCCATTGTATGTTGGTCTGTGCAAGTGAAAGTGTTGAGGTTAGTTTACATGACTGAGGGCAATCATGTCATTGAATGTGGGGCAAGTCTACATGACTCAGAAGATACACTACTAACTAGAACAGAGGGGTTCAGACATAGCATGAAAGTGGAGATGCTACCACACCAACACTTTACTTTCCACAGCTTCCATCAAAATGGAAGTGGTGTCGGTCCAACTAAGGCAATGCTGAAGTTTGCCTTTGTAACTTTTGATTAGGCAAGTTCCTATTTCACATACACAGAGCATAGAAACAGTCGATGGAAACATGTAAGTTGCAGCATCAACACAGTCCCATAGAGAGCACAAGTGTAAGCACTCTATCAAGCCAGCAATCAAGTTTAACATCAGTTTAAGAGATAACAAGTTAACAAAGCGCAGTGCAACATATAATTTTGTGCCAAAACCAACACAATCACCACCCAAGCTGCGCAGCGCAATGGCTCCCAGTGTCCTGTCCCTCTACTATTCAATGACATTTGACAAGCATTTATTCTCAGTGCTATAAATGAGAAAGATGTTACTAATGTACCTGCGCTGCGTTTGATAACCATGGATTCCATGGGATATCTCTGACTTACATCAGTACTTATGCAGAACTTCAACACAGTCGCATGGATGCAGGGACTAGTGACATCGCACATCATGGTTTCAGAGCCATGTACATATGCATAACGTATCATAACAGTCCTAACTTGCAAACCAGTGATGAGCTAATGCATTCAACGATTCATGGAAAATTTAAACTAATACGGAAAACATGATACGGTGTGTTTCTTGGTGCAAAACTGATAACAAATTGTGCATTTGAACTTTGTTATTCTGTTTGATCTAGAAGCTGACAGCAGCAGTTAATCATTGCGTAGAAACAACCAGTTGCACCTTCTGTTCAAGATGGACATTTCAAACATTAAAAATCGACTCATCATTGCTCTGCTAGACATTTGGGGCCTCATTTATGGCATTTTGACACCTTGCTCTGCCGTTCTACCCAAAGTGAAAGGGCAGGAATACACTGCATTTCAGCAAGACGGTTAATTCTTGTCCTTTCTGCCTGTGCTGGCACCGTTTTGACAGCCTAGTGGCAACACAGGGGTGCATGGGTGCCTCCAATGCATGCAGGAATGGTTTTGTGCAGGAAGGGGCACCTTCTTGCACAAAAACAATCCTACTGGATTTTTCCTCTTTCTATGTATGCTGCAGAATGGAGGCATACAGATTTGATGCTTTCCCAGGTTTACATCACTTTGAAAATTCTGAGACAGCATCAAATTCCATGGGTGTTGAATGGGAAAACCATCTGGAATGCCCATGGAATGCCTCCAGGGTGCAGAGTAAGGCGAAGCAGCAATTTGCCCTGTCTTGCCTCACTCATGCTTTATGAAGCAACTCAAAGCCATGCAGGGTGGCTTTGCGTAGCTTCATAAATCTTTACGAGAGCCCTGCGTCATGCATGTACCATTTTACATGGTGCAAAAGTGACACAGTGTTCTCATAAATGGGCACCTAGGTGTTTGGAGTTATGCAAACCTGTTAGAGAATCTCTCCTCGGTAGGTAGTATAAATGGAACCATATCCCATAACTCAACATCAGTAAGCACATGCAATATTTGGTATTTACACAATGTAATTATTTATCGCAAGCTATTTGTCTACAAATCATGTGCACTAGAATGATTGATGATATTACAAATAAATGAGCAATACTTATTCAAATGAGTAAATGTTAGAATTAGAAATGGGATTCTTTGTTGGCTGAGGTATGCACCCAGGCCAGGCAGGAACCACAACTCTAGTGAGGGTAAGCTAGATTCATACCAAAGGATAACTTGTGCTCACCCACTGGTACCTTGGCTCAGAACAGTCAGGCTTATGTGTAAGGTATTTGTGCAACACAGACACACAGCAACACGGTGAATACACCACAAAAAGACTCCACACAGGTATAGAAAAATAGAGAGTATTTATCTGAGTAAAAAAAGTCCAAAACGACAAGAATCCAATCAGTAGAAGGCAAGTCACTGGTGGGCAGAAGGTTGCTTAAGGTCACAAGGGACTGGTGCAAACCCAAAATTCAGGCCGACCATGATCAATGGCAGACTGGCTACAGGACCCAGATAGGTCTCACTGAAGAAATAACTCAAATAAAGCTTTTGTCGATTTTGAGAATTCATGGTGTTATCGTGAAGCAACGCTAAAGGGGTCCAGTGTCATCATCGAGCTCCATTGAAGGGAATGCTATGTGTCACCAACGAGCCTTGCTGATTATCATGGAGCCACTCAGGCTGTGGAACTGTGTCATCGGACAGCCGCTGCATAGGCAATGAAGGGTGATGTGGCGGAATTTCTCATGCATTCCTCCTTCTGAGGCCCAATGCTTGGAGGTGGCACCACAGGCAAGGGTTGGACTCACAGAAGGCAAAGTCCAGCAGCACCAGTATAATTGTAAGAAGTCTTTGGTGTCTCTGAGACTTCAGAAGACCAGGAGGCGAGCCAGCAAGCCCTTGGAGATCACTTGGAGGTAAGGCAGGGTTCTTTCAGCAGAGTCAGGGAGCAGCAGGCAGCAGGGCAGCAAACAGAAAAGCAGTCCTTCCAGAAAAGCAGTCCACTTGAGTCCTTTAAGCAGCACACCAGTCTTTCAGACAGAGGTTCAGTTCAAAATTCAGAAGTGTCTGTTTTTATGGGGCATGGACCCAGTACTTCTACCCAAAATCCTCCCCTTCCTGTGTTTGTGGCTGTCTAGAGAGAATACACAAAGTGTAACTGTCACCCATTTCAGACATGTATTGGAGACAGGTTGTCAAGCACAAAGAGCAGTATGTGCAGAGAGACGCCCACTTCCCACTTGGCATTTCTAAAATAGTAATGTTAAATCCAACTTCATGAACAAGGGTGATTTTTTAATGACCATTCTGAAGATATGAAACATGAAAAAGCTACTTCTCTCTTATCAGGAATGACATCTTAACAGTGTAGTAAGACATTTCCAAAGCTAACCTATGAGAGGAGTAGGCCTCACATAAGTGAAAAATTAATTAGGCTGTTTGTCACTACCAGGACATGAAAAACATAAAGGTGCATTTCCTACCTTTTACTTACATACCACCCTGACCTTAGGGTTACTTAGAGCCTACCTTATGGGTGACTTATATGTAATACAAGGGGAGTTTAAGGCTTGACAAGTGGTGTCAAATGCGGAGGTGAAGTGTCAGTAAACTGCACACACAGGCACTGCAGTGGCAGACCTGAGACAGGTTTGAAAGGCTACTTCTGTCGGTGGCACAATCTGTGCTGCAGTCTACTAGTAGTATTTGAAGTGCATGCACTGGGTATATGGTATACCATTTTACATGGGACTTACCAGTCCAACAAATATGCCAATCATGTATACACCAATGTCATCATGTTTTGGGTAGAAGCACATGTACTTTAGCACTAGTTAGCAGCGGTAAAATGCTCAGCACCCTCAGGCCAACAAATAGAATCAGCAAAAATGGGAGACAAAAATTGGGGGAAAGGCCACCCTAAGGATGACTAGTCTAACAGGTGTTCTCCCAGCAGAAAGTGGGAATATCTACCCTGCCATTATGGAGTTCTAATCACTCTAAGGCAGAAACATCTAGATAGACTGTCAGCATTGACATGGTCTACTCTGGTTTTTGTTCCACCTTGAAGTCCATACCCTGTAGTGAAATGGACCACCTCAACAATTTTGGATTCTCAACCCTCATTTGCATGAGCCACCTGAGGGTCCTGTGGACTGTCTGAATCAGGAAGTGAGTGCCAAACAGGCATGGCCTCAGCTTCTTTAGTTCCCAGATCGCATCCATACAATGTTGATGTCCACTTTCTCAAAGGGGTGCTACTGATAGACAGTAGGCTAATGGGGGCTTTCAACCTCTGCCCTGTCTTTCCACTACCCCGGCAGGTAACACAAGTCCTACATAACACATCTGACAGTTTCTAGATCTTAGGCCAATAGAAGTGGGGGACAAGCTTATCAAAGGTCTTGTCTTGGTCTAGGTGTCCGGCCTGGGGGTCTTGTGAGCAAGCTGCAATAGGCAGGCCCTGTAGCATTGGGGAACCCTCAGGGCACTTGATGTCTCATGTTTAGGAGCCTTAGGCTCACTCTACAGGAGGTTGTCCTCCCAGTAAATGTGGTGACTACCAGAGGCATCACCTGCTGCTTGGGCTTCAGCCCGTTGCCTCATGCCCACAAGAGTTAGGCATGCCCTCTGTGCCCTACAGATCTTCTCCTTGGTGGGTCCTCCTTTCCACATGCCATCCAGCAAGCCCGGGAAGGTCACCAAGGAAAGCAATGTTCTCCACAGTGGACTCCAGGGTGGCCACTGCAGGTACCCTATCCATCTCACTGAAGGTACATTCAGGGGCTGGATAACCACACCCTCTTCTTTTGCCCACAAGAGTTAGGCATGGCCTCTGTGCCCTACAGATCTTCTCCTTGGTGGGTCCTCCTTTCCACATGCCATCCAGCAAGCCCGGGAAGGATCTCCAAGGAAAGCAATGTTCTCCACAGTGGACTCCAGGGTGGCCACTGCAGGTACCCTATCCATCTCACTGGAGGTACATTCAGGGGCTGGATAACCACACCCTCTTCTTTTACACTTTTTAACAGGTGGCTGGGCCCTCATTCCAGGCTCCAGCCCTTCATGGTTCCCTGCCCAGGCAGCTATGGACCTTGTTGTGGCACAGATTCACTGAGGTAACCCTAACATCTCCTCATGAGCCTTGAGCTCTGCTTCCTTCCAGGTACTGTTCTCGAGGTCATTACCTAACAAACAGTCTGCAGGTATGGCAGGGATTATTGCAACTTTCAGAAGACCTGACCCCAACCAACTCAAATCGAACCAGGGCCACAGGATAGTGATCCTCTCTGTTGTCAGCCACTACAACCTGGTGGAATATATTAGGAATGAACTGCCCTGGAGAAACCAGCTGACTCCTTACCATAGTCATACTGACCACTGCATCGCTCAGAACCTCCACTCCTTGCCCATCGATGGTGACCCTTGCCTATACTTGGTAGTATTTGAGGGCAGATAGATCTTAGGAACCATCTCACTGTCACCCAGGGACACTAGGGTAACCCCTGCAAATTTCCCTCCCCACATCAACTGGGATCAACTGGGATCAACTCATCCCCAAGCACTATGCTAGCCACCTCTGGAATCTTTCCTCCTGTCGGTGGTGGTACTCTTTTTGGACACTTGGGATTCCCATTGTAGTGTCCATACTCGTAGCACTCATAGAACTCGATGGGTTTGGGCTGCTGACCTTTGTCAGGGTAAGCGTTCTTTGGTAGCCGGATTGGGAATGTGAACCAGACCCTTTCCTCTGTGAGTTGTTTTGTAGCACTTTAGAGAACTCAGTCTTTTTATCTGCCCCTCTATCTTCTGGTTGGGTCTCTAACCACCCTTTTCGGAGTCCCCCCAGATCCCTTTTTGGACACTCTGGTACTGACCCAGAGGTCTGCCTCCTTAGCAAGCTTCCTGGTAGAAGTAAGCTTGCTAACAACTAGGTGTTTTGTTGCAGCTCTGGAAAAGAAGTACCAAGATTGTGCTCCTTTAAAAACCCTTCATAATCATTAACTTTGTTGCCAGCATAATCCAGAAAATCCACCCATTTCTGTTTATAGAGTTTGTGACCAGCCCTTTTCTTTGTCGGTACCTCTCATGTGTCAACCCAAACTTGCTAACAAAAATGGGCTTTATGGCAGTGTAGTTGGTCTGGCCCCCTACCTCCAGGGTAAGAAGTATGTCCCTCCCCACTATGGGAATGTACCACCAAAGACTACCCCCCAGAACTCCTCTGGGATTCTGTGCACTTTCAAAGCTGCTTCATAGGATGCCAGTCATTTATGTATGTCATCCCCCACTATATAGTTTTGCACCATATCTTTTGGGATATGGGTTCTGGACTCATGTGAAGAAACTGCAGGTATGTTGCTGCCACCATTATTGTTGCTGCTGGCCACAACTTGGAAGGCTCTGATTTTAAGCTCACTTTGGCTAAGCTCATGGGCCATCTTTCTTTCCTCCTCGGCCAGACACCTTTCCTCTAGATCCTGCTCTTTCTCAAGATTAGCAAGCTTTAATTTTAACTTTATCTACTCCCTCTTGTCCTCCAAATCCTCTGGGGTCAGGCTATTTGAACACACACTGCTTCCTGGTCTAGAGTGAACTGCCAGTCTTGGGAGAAAATTGTTCCCCCCTTTGTAGACTGCATGTCAAGACCTTCTGTCAGGTCTCGCTCTGATCCTTCCTGAGGCACAGCTCCCCCATCAATCACTTCTCCTTCTGTATAGGCGGCTGTCCATGCTCTCAAGGCTTTCTGAAGCGCTGACTTCTTGGCACTTCCCTTGTGCAATAGCCCCTTCTCCTGGCATAACCTCTGAGCTGAGACCACAGACTTTGCAGTGAAAAATGGGACATGGGTGAAAGGACTTTGGAAAAATCTAAAGATGTCATAACAGGGAGAATTGAAAAAATCTTGACTCAGTATAGAGTTGTAGTGATAAATGAGTTGCTATATGGTATTGCACAAACACAAATCCTATGCTCACCGCTGATCACTAATGTTAGAAATGGGATTTCAGGTTTGCTGAGGTATGCACCCAGGCCAGGAAGGAACCAACACTCTTGTCAGGGTAAGCTCGATGTGCACTAAGAGATAACCTGTGCTCACCCTCTGGTAACTTGGCTCAGAGAAGTCAGCTTTATCTAAATAGGTAATGTGTAAAGTATTTGTTCAACACTCACAATGAATACACCACAAATATACTCCACAGAGCTTTAGAAAAATAAAGAATATTTACCTAATTAAAACAAGGGCCAAACAACAACATTCCAATCATTAGATCATAACGATTACATGACAAAACAGTGTATGGAAGTCACTTGTGGTCAAAAGGTTACTTGAGGCCACAAGGGACCAGTGCACACCCAAAGTTCAGGCCAACTGCAATCAATGGCAGGCCTGCTACAGGACCTAAACAGGCCCAGCTGAATAAATACCTCGGATAGAGCTTTTGTTGACATCAAGAGTCTACTGTGTCATCATTGAGCTGTGCAAAGGGGGGTCTCACATCATCGTCGAGCTCTGTTGAAGTTAATGCAATGTGTTGTAACCGAATGCAGCGAGCGTCATCATCAAGTCATGCAGGTTGTGGAACCGCTGTCATCGGGGAGCCTCTGCATCTGCATCGAAGAGCGACACAGTGGAATTTCACACGCACCTGAAGCAATGTCACTGCTTTTGATTAAAACAGCTGCAAAGCCCATTTCTGAGGCCCAGAGCTTGGAGGGGACACCTCAGGCAAAGGTAGGACTCATAGAAGACAGAGTCCGGTAGCACCAGCAGAGTTGTAGGAAGTCTTTTGTGTCCCTGAGACTTCAGAGAAACAAGAGCAAGCCCTTGCAGAGCACATGAAGAGTTCAGCAGAGTCCTTCCAGCAGGGTCAGGGAGAAGCAGGCAGCATGGAAACAAGCATAAAAACAGTCTATTTGGGTCTTTTAAGTAGCCCAACAGTTCTTCTGACAGAGGTTCAATTCAAGATCCAGAAGTGTCTGATTTTAGGGGGTCAGAGGCTCAGTACTTATACCCAAAAATGCCTTTGATGTAGGGGTAACTTCAAAAGAACTCTTTGAAGTGCACAAGGATCCCTTTCAATCCAGTCCTGTCTGCCAGGCTAACTCTGAGGGTAAATCAGTGCTTTGTGTGTGAATAGGACACTACTTATTGAAGTGTGAGTGTGAGCCCATCCAATTCTTCCCTGACCAGGAAGACCCATCAGAATGAAGACGAGTCCTCAGAATGCAAATGAGCCTCACCGTCCTGTGTTTGTGGCTGTCTAGAGGGAATGCACAAAGTGTAGCTGTCACCCAACTCAGACATGTTTTGAACACAGGCTTTCAGGCAGAAAGAGAGAGACATGTCCATTTTCTAAAGTGGCATATTTAAATCAGTAATGTTAAATCCAACTTCAGAAGTAAGAAGGATTTATCATTATCATTCCAAAAATACTAAACATGAAAAAGTTACTCTTCTCCGATCAGGAATTACAGCTTAAAAGTATATTTATGGAATTCAAAACACTTGCCCAAGAGAGGAGTAGACCTCACAGTAGTGGAGAATGAAATAGGGTTTTTGTCACTACCAGGACATACAAAACATAAAAGTGCATGTTGTAATTTTTGCCTACATAGCACCTTGCCATTAGGTGTACTTAGGTCTACCTTAAGGGTGACATATGTAGTAACAAGGGAGTTTAAGGCTTATCAAGTAGTTTTAAATGCCTAGTCGTGGTGGCACTAAACTGCGCACACAGGCACTGCAGTGGCAGGCCTGAGACAAGTGTGAAAGGCTAAGTTTTTGTAAGTGGATTGGATGAGAGGCAATATATAGACCAACATCGTGCTGGTCCAAACAGGACTCATTTCGGACACGGCTCCTATAATAATAATAAAGGGGGTTTATAAAGCGCCTGGTGACGCCATCCCGGTGTATCCCCGCGCTGTGGAGCGAGAGTCAAGAGAGCAGAAACATCCATCCCTAGAGGGCAAACAGATGCGTTTTTAAAAGCTTCCGGAACATAGTTTCAGTATTGGCTAGTCTGATCACAGCTGGAAGGCTGTTCCATTGGGTGGCTGCCAACACCCGAAAGGAGCGGCCTCCCATCCTGGCCCTTCTTACACGAGGAACTGTAAGAAGACCCATACCCATAGAGCGAAGTGCTCTTTTGGGCAGGTAGGGGATAGCTAAGTCCTTCAAGTACTCTGGCGCTTTTGCAGAAGTTATCCTGTAACAGAAAAGGAGAGCTTTAAAGAGGATTCTTTTCTTTATAGGAAGCCAGTGAAGGGCAGCCAAAATAGGCTTGGATGCCGTTCTTTTGGGGAGTCTGAGGACTAAACGGGCCGCCGTATTTTGCAGCACTTGCAATCTTCTCAGGTTCTTCTCCGTAGTTCCTAATAGCAGCACATTCGCGTAGTCAACACGAGATGTGACCAACGCTTGGGTCATGATGCGTCTGGCCTCAAGTGGCAGTAGGTCCAGAGTGCGGTTTAGGGTCTTCATAACCCCAAAGCATTTCCCCACCAGTTTGTCAACATGACTCTCAAAAGAGAGTTTAGGATCAACCCAGACCCCCAAGTTCTTAGCCTCACTGCACGGGATGGGCAGAGAGCCAAGACAAGGCGGCCACCATTCCTGAGTCCAGCTCGCCCCATCTCCCCCTATCACTAAAACCTCCGTTTTAGCCCCATTGAGCTTCAGGCAGTGTTGATTCATCCAGCCAGCAAGCTCCTGCATGCAGGTTTTAAAATTGGCCGCTGCTAACGTGGGTGACTGTGACAGGGAGATGAGCAGCTGCGTGTCATCGGCATAAGATACTAGATCTATGCCGTATGACTGAACTACAGCTGCCAATGGAGCCATGTACAGGTTGAACAGGGTGGGACTCAGGGCCGAGCCCTGAGGCACCCCCTGTTCTAAGGCTACGCTGTTGGAAAGGAACATACCTCTCTGAACCTGGAAACTGCGGTCCGAGAGGAAGTCCTTGAGCCATCCCAAAGCTGCCTTGGTAACCCCAGCACTGCTCAGACACCGTAGCAAGGTGGAATGTGCCACGGTGTCAAACGCAGCGCTGAGGTCTAGCATAATGAGTGCCATTGTGTTACCCTCATCAGCTCCGATCCGTAGAGTTTCGGTTGCTCTCAGCAGGGCAGTCTCAGTGGAATAGTTCTTTCGAAAACCGGACTGAGAGCTATGAAACCTATTGTTCGACTCTAAGTGCTCCATAAGCTGAGTGTTTACCAGTTTTTCCGTCACTTTCGCCAAGTAAGGTAAAAGGGAGATTGGACGGAGATTTTCCAGTATATCCTGGCTTATATTTGATTTCTTTTTTATCGGCAAAACTATGGCTTTCTTCCAGTCTCCTGGAAGGGCGGACGAGGAGAAAGACAGTTGGATAATGTGTCTGAACAGAGGCTCTAGCACTTCTAGACTGGCATTGAGTATTTTGGGGGGGGCCGGATCACGGGGGGAGCCTGATTTAACACTTTTGCATACAGTAACCAATGTTTCCGCAGAGGGAACCTGAAAACTGGGCAGTTCTGAATCTAATAGACCCATCTCCCTACTATTGCCAAGATCAGGGCCAACAGTCAGATTACCCGAAAAATTGGCATAGATGTCCGTAATTTTACCTGCAAAATATTTAGCAATGTTGTTGCAGGTTTCCACTGAATCAGCGGAGGGCACATTGTTATTCGAAAATACAGATATCTCTTTGAAGATTTTAAAAAGTTCCTTAGAGGAGTTTTCAGCCTCAGCAATGCGATTTTTATAGTGTGCGGCTTTGGAGACCCTTATAGCCTTATAGTACTCTTTTTGCATTTTCTTATAATATGTTTTAATCCCCGGACAAAAGCTGACTCGCCACTCTCGTTCCAGCTTCTTACAGGCGGATTTCGCTAATTGGAGTTCCGGAGTATACCAAGGGGTAGTTTTCCTCACATTCTTAGTGCTTCTCTCACTACGCATGGGGGCCGTTTTATCAAGTGCACCTAGAATGCGGTTATGTAGCTCATAATAGGCCATTTCACAGTCACCTCCTCCTAATGGTCCTCCTACTGTAAGTAGTTCACTGAAGGTAGACTGCGAAAAGCCTTTCCATTTCCGCCGCTGATACCTCTGCTCAGAATCTCTCCTTGACTCCGCCTCTGATATCTGAATCAGGAACGGAAATACACGGATGCGGTTAATACCACCAGAAGTACACCACACCATATATACTCACAGGATTTTTATCTACTACAAGCATGACCTATGTACCCTAGGAATGTGCTTTAATACTCCTTGACATAAGCGTCTGAGGATACGTTTCATCT
The DNA here is from genome assembly GCF_964261635.1 of Lissotriton helveticus. Lineage (NCBI taxonomy): Eukaryota > Metazoa > Chordata > Amphibia > Caudata > Salamandridae > Lissotriton > Lissotriton helveticus. Next base: position 343,553,554 of record NC_136067.1, on the reverse strand, counting down.
TTGTATGCCATTGCCCTGAAGAAGCCCATGTTTGGGCGAAACGCATTGGCTGGTTCTATCACACTAAGCATATCTGAATATAAAAAGACCAGAGACACTTACCTGCGAATATGAATGCCTTTAATTGACGTGTTCATTTGTACTTCATTTGCCTATGTCTATATATTGCCTATCATCCAATCAACTTACATAGTTATATTTATGGTCTACACACAGCAGATCACTGGAGGTGGGCAATATTACATAAAATGTGTGACTAGTCCTGGTAGTGCAGTCATCTATGACCCAGCTGCTTTTTTCCTTTCTTGTCAAGGCTAATGTTGTGTGCGGCACAATCATTGCTGCAGCCCACTAGAAGCATTTGAGGTACAGGCCCTTCGTAAATGGTATACCACTTTACAAGGGACTTACCAGTGTAACAAATATGCCAGTTAGGTATACACCAATGTCATCATGTTTAATGGAGAAGCACATGCACTTTAGCACTGGTTGACAGTGGTAAAGGGCTCAGAGTCCTAAGGCCAACAAAAAGAATCAGCAAAACTGCAAACAGTTGGAGGAAACCCACCCCAAGGATGACAAGTCTAATAGTTAGATAACTTGAAACCTACCTACGTTAAAATCAGACTTGTAACAGCATAGTTATATTAGCTTATCTCAATATGCCAAGTCATGTAAAGCTTCTGTCTACAATTTTGTGCCATCAGACTTGAAGACAGAACTACATATTTCAGTAGCCACTCTGGCAAACAGTTCATCTGTCCAACCCTGTCCTTATAGTATCTTATATACCTTTCTTATATATGTTACTCAGTGGAGCAATGAGAGATTACTCCATGTTCTGCTTCTGTTTGTTACACAGGATATTGAAAACTGGTCTTTGTTCAAAATACAGTTATACATTAAAGTATGTTGCTCTTTTATCTTTCTAACTACGCGATGAGTTACACAAGGCCATATCCGCTATTGGGTTTAAGAACAATAGATTTCCTTTTCATGCCTGTTTCATGAGTATCCAGAAAAACATTGAGTGGCAAAAGAAACACGGCAATCATGCACACATTTCCATGTGTTAGCTGCACCATTCAAACAAGTTAGCCTGCTTTCTAGGCCATGCACTAGCACAATGCAATCTAGCATTTTAAATGCACCAACAGTGAAAACATTGACATACAACCTGGCCTTTATTGTATATAACATTAAAAATACATATAGAAGCTGTGCCACATACATCTATTTCTTTGAGGAAAGGGGTATTACTAAATTCCTCTGAATCTAAGGTAGTTCTAAAATCTACAATGATAACAAAACTGCATATTTTCTTAATTGCTATAGGATGAGTATGCATGATGTTGAAGGAAGGCCGGACATGGGACATAAACTACATGAGAAAGTGTAGGTAGGGAGTGAAGTTTAATAATGAGCCACGTTAGATTTCAGCTCCATGGAGTTCTTAATTATCTTAGTTATTTGAGCAGTGTACTGATTGAAAGGGAATATGTTAGTTATTGGCATGGGTCTCTCCAAACAGCTTTTCTGGATTTCAAATATATTCCCACATTTTAACCATTCCTTCATACTCCCTCCTGCTGGCAAAACTAAAATATCAAATTTAGATATGGGATTCTCCCTGTGAACAGTTTTTGTTACAAACGGAAAAATATTCACCTTACCTCTAGTATTTACCCAGTTTATAAAGTGTTGGAGGATAATTCTGACCTGTTGCTCTATTGAGAAAACTAAATATATAGTTGTCCTAAGGATACTTAGATCAAACACTAGTGAAGGAATGCATTTTGGCTACGTTTCTCAATACTATTTGGTGTATGAGGAAGATTTATACTGGAAAGGAGGTGGCACAGGCACTTGAAGTATGCATAGCTTCTCCGGCCTATTAATCTTGTATAACTCCTAAACTGTTTTAAAGAAGTATGAAGTTATGTTGTGAGTGTCCATTATATTATGTGCACTGTATGCTACAAGGGCTTTCGTAGAATTAATTATCTATTGATCTAAACATAATAACCAATTGATTGTTTCAGAGATATTAACTAAAGATGCAATTTTTCGATTGCTTTATTCTTTTAAAAGTACTTGTAAATTGTCATTTATGGTTTTAATTTAACAGAATAAAGATGTTTGATGATGATGGTGATTATTTGTTATTTGAACAGAGTACTGTTTAATAAAGAGTATTTTTATTCTAGGAGGGCCGCATTGGACAAGAAATGCTGTACTGCACAAGCTCTTGTGACCACCTAAAAGAATATCTGATATTAAGTTGACAGCATTCCATTAATATTTAATTAAAACATTTTAAGTACTTAATTACTGAGGATTGACGTTGTTGTGCGTAATTGCTATGTAATGTATGGCTTCTGTAGGAAACCTCTATCATTTACACCAGATTCAAAATCTGTTAACTCACTGCTGCGAGGTAGCAACAGCTGATAATAAAACCCATTGCCCATTGTGCTAAGTCATAAAGGCTAGCCAAGCCAGGCAGACTGGGCACCGCCCTCAGAGTCCGTCAGCGCAGCACTGCTTGTATGCTTTTACTGAAAGCAAAATCACAGCTCTAGGTGAGGAATGAAGGGAGGGAGGAAAGGTGTGGGGGTAGACTGGTTAAAGATATCAGGTAAGGTTTTGGTCACATTTGAGCCAAAGAGGCGGGGCCATGTTGTGTATAGGTCCTCTATTACTCACTTACCTCTGCACAGAAATTGAAAGCAACAGCAGATGATTTAGGGGGCTATACATAACTTAAAATTATAGATGGGTAAAAAGTTATTTGCAGGGATGTTTTTCACCTCGGGGTTCTGAGTGACATCATAGACAACTCAAACTTTGCTCTCATTGTCTATTGGAAGTCACTCAGAACCCGTTGATAAACACAGTCCCAAAATTCATTGTTACCCCTTTATAATTTTACATACTATACATAGGTGATGTGATGAATTTTCTATCAGGGTTCTGTAGCTGTCAGTGGTTCTTGGGTAGTATCCACCATGTATATTATCCTTTATCACCAATATCCTGGGAAATCATGTACTCACTCTTTCCTTGGGTCCTCATGCACTAGAGCACACTAGTTGGATAACCAAGTTATTGTACACTCGAACATAAGGCAGACAAAATGAAGATAAACACAAAGGGGCTTATTTACAAGGACCTAGCGTCACTTTTGCGTCATTTGTAACATGGGAAAAGTGACGCAAAAGTGGTGCAAGGGGTTTGTAAATCTGCCCCAAAATACCTTAACAGGTCACACCACCTTCTAGGACTGAGATGCAAAACTTAAAGACATTGCACACTCCAAAACAAATAGGGGACCTGTGTCTAATGCGAAGGAGAGGTGCTAGGTGCCATCAGCAAACTTGGTAAGTGCTCAGGTTTAATACAATGATTTTTCCTTCCAACTAGTTAGTGTGGCAGAGATGCAGTCCAGAAAAATTACAATCCATCACGTTTGTTTTGATATATCCGCCTAGAGCTGTAACTTCGAATTGGCCATTTAGTTAAGACTGGTCAGTTCCATTGGTCTGAGTCTGTGCTTAAATGCATCTAAGAAAAAATTCTTAAATAAAAGCAGTAAGAAAAAAAAATTCCACCCGTATAGTGTAATATGGGTCACATCCAGAACTGAGGGCTATATGAACAAAAATCAAGAATTGGGATTTCCTAATTGGGATTCTTAGCAAATTACAATTAGGGAATTGCAATTCCTAATGGAAGAAATCTTACCTCTATTAAATAGCATTTCCTATTGGACAGCAAATCAACCTACCTAATAAATATTATTGAGGTAGATTTCAGTTTTGACCCATTAAGAATGACAAGCATCGCAAGGATGAAGGCCTGAACACCAGCAGACCATCATGTATGTGATTGCCTTTTAATAAAGCAAACTTTCTTTTTTTATGCAGCCCTTTTTCCTTAAAGGAAAATGAGATGCATCTAAAAAATAGAAAATGAACATATAAGTAACATTTTTGAAGAGTTGGCAGTGGTCTGTGGGACCACTTCTTGCTGTTAAAAAATATTTTTTTTTACATGCTCAAAGGGAAAGGAGTCCCTTTGAAATCCCTTCCCATTTGCGAACAGTTACCACTACCTTTCAGTAGTTGATAAAAAACTAATGTTTTCTAACTGAAATTCAGTCTCAAAACATTTTGCATTCCACCAATTTCAGTATTTGTAAGAGATGCCCTAAACATGCCCTTCCAAATACCAAATTGCTAAACTAAATTGTAATTCAGCAAAAGTTTATCGAATTGGAATTTAGCATCCATACATGCTTTAATGCTTTTTTTGCATTTGCGACTAGGTCGGATCTTCAATTTGGCCTGTTTGCTACCTTAAGAATGAATTACCAAAAGCTAGTTCACGCCTGAGTCTCAGAGGCCAGTAAACAAGAATACCAGGGCTATGGTACACAGGGCATGCAGGGCATTGAGCACAGTACTATTGGCATAACGCACAATTATGGTGTCCCCATACAGTATGCGATGAGAGGCCCATGAGTCTCGCATATCTCCCGGGTATCCATTGGTTTTGTCATCGACTTTCAACAGGGGAAATTCCCGAGGGAGAAGTTTCATTTTTATTCCTTCAATTTATGCATCTCTGAGACTGTTGGTTAACGGTAATCAGGATATTGGAGGTAAACGGACAGTATTCATTTACTTTTGCATCTCGTGTTATGTTTTTTTTAAAATGAACTTTCAGCACAGGGAACAGGTGTGAGACTATTATTCTGTGCACTGGGAACTATTGTAGTTTCTAGGCACCATACTCAGAGGCTAAACTTGTTTTTTTGTGTGCAAATTGACTATATTGACATAAGGCCTTTGTTTTTTCAACAAGAATTTTTATTTTGTCCTCTTGGTCTCCTTCACATGTTATTTTGCTACTTGTTACGGCATTTATGAATATATACTTACACAGTTTATTATTGAACAAGTGCATTATGGCTCAACAACATTTTCAATCAACACCCCACATGCATTTTGGGCATTAGGATCTGAACCTTCAATGAAATGGGTGGAATGGAAGAAATATTTTGTGAACTATTAAAAAACCTCTAATCCAGTCCTTCTTTTTTCTAGCTTTCTCCCTTTCATTTTCATCAAGAAGCAATGAGAACATACTAACGTAACTCGCCCGACCATATTTTTTCTTTCACCTCTAGTGTGACATGTCTCGCCAAGTGTTCCCTCCCAGTGCGGGATTGCCCTACACCTAACAGAGGCAATGTTAGCTGCTTACCTACTGGAGCTGCCCCAGCTGGCTCCGCCAACTTCTACTTTGCAAGGCTGTTAACTGGCTCTCCTTTGTTAGGTTCAAGTGGGGATGCCCCACCAGCTGGAATTAGAGGGGAAGGTGCACCCAGCCCCTCACCTGTCATATCTCCGGGTATTGCATCAAACTGAGCTACTATATATCTTGCTTCTGCCAGCGCATCTTCACCTACGTCTTTTGCCCCCACTGCTGCTGACAAAATCCCAGCCTTCTCCAGCCAAGGAAGGACCGCGGCTAACTGTGACACTAGGTCTTGTGGAACCGGGTTACTGCCCGCAGGAGCATTCGGGGTTTGTGGCCCCCCCTAGTGTCTCCACCCATCGGAGTCACTGGATCTTGTGGACCACTTCCCACTGGAACCAACCCCACAGGAACAACCGGGGGCCATTGGGCAACCCTCACTTAACGGAACACCTCTTAAAAGGATAACCCCCAATGGCCCGGACCCCTCCCCCCCCCCCCCCCCCTGGGCTGAGGGACTGGAACAGGGGCCTTTGGTAAATTATTTTCCTTGTGCATCCATCCTTTCCCTGAGGTCAGCAAGACCCTGTCCTAATTTATCAACCTTCTTCCATCTCCTGTCCATAGCAACCATCTTGCGCATCATTGTTTCTATGATGTTCTCCATGCAAGAACGCCTTTCGTCACGCTTTGCCTTACTTGCCATTACTTTACAAGACTGAAGAGATTATTCTGAATGTGTTGGCTACTACTGAAGTAGGTACAATACCTCCAACCTAAGCACAGCCAATCAGGCAGTGGCCTACCACTGTACTTCCAGGCCCTTACCGTACAATGCTGGAGGTACACGACCGGCCGTAAGCACACACGCAACCAGAGCCATGCCACACCAGCTAATCCAGTGGGTCAGGTGAGTATTCTCTAGCCGGCCTGGCTCCCAGAAACGCTGGAATGCAGGCCTGTCTGTGTCCCCTTAGGTATCTACTGCGTGCTGCACCGGCTATCCCAAATGAGATGGGCCTACTTTAGCGAACTTGTCCTCGTTGTTGAGACTTTTGGTGCTTGCAATCTGTCAAAAAATAACAGAAACAGATCAATTGAAGCCCCCATCAGTCGGCACCAAAAAGGCGTGACTCCCACTTTGAGAAATGCAAACCAATGCCTAAAATTACCACAAAATCTAGACAGAGCGGCCCCAAAAGGCGTGACTCCCATTCTAGACAAATGTAACAAATGCCTAAATTACCACAAAATATACTCAGAGTGCTTCAAAGCTGTAAATATGGCACTACAAACAGGTGACTCAAATGCGCCCTCCTGATTGACAAACGAGCACGCCCGCTCCGTGCCTATTCCTCTTTTTGAAGAACAGATGCGATGTAAAGCCAGCAGGTCGACGCCCGCACAAGGGTGCATGCCGCCACAGAGCGTGCCACTCAGCTGATCTCAGGCAGCACTCACCCGTATGACTCTGCGACACGCTCCGCCCCACACACAGTACCTTAATTTTTGATTGCGGCCCGCATTATTCAGCTGGTCCCAGTTGAAACCAAAATACCGCTCTCTCTACCGTAATCTTCAAGCTTGATGAATGCAATCACTTAAGCACCTGCTCCCACTAGCAAGGAAGAGGTAAGGTATTTACTAGGGATGGCAGGATATTTTGCCTCATTTATTCAAATTTTTTCCAAAAGGGTCTGGAATATAAGACAACTACTTTAGAAACATACCAACTTGGACGCGCGATCACACAAAAACAAGATGGTCGCCTCCCCATGAGCTCCATGTCAGAACAGCCATTTTCGACGACTATTTAATTATTTCATGTCCGAATTTTGTTAAAAATGGAATAGCAGCTCTCCGAAAGACCTACCTGCTGCTGTGAAGGTTTTACCTGGTATTCCAGACATTAAAGGTAGTGTTTTCTCCCTCATGCTTCATCCTCCAGCTCTGCTTTAAGGTACTGCCCAGATTTCCAGTCAGGGGGCGGAGTAAATACTCAGGAAAGGGCCTGCCTTTGGCCTAACCACTCCCACAGTTAGTTTTAGCTGCTGCACCAGCCTTTCTTTGAAGCCTTTTTTTCTGCAATTATCTCCTTTTTCTGCACTTTATATCTATCTACATTATTCATTTTTAGATAATTAGAAAATGTAGACTAAAAATGCGCAAATTCCTCATAATAAGAGGGAACAACAGATTTCTCCTCCTCCAATAAAATCTAAAGTGGTGGATTCTAGTGAACCTTCTTTGGCATTCATTTTTGATGAACTTCAAGCACTTCGTGCCAACACTTATACCATAGCGTCAGAGATTAAAAACCTGCGTAAAGATATGGCTAGCATGTCTCTGAAAGTTTAAGATAATTCAATCAAAATACAAGACAACAAAGTTCAAATTGATGCCTTTACACCACTTGTGGCAAACATTTCTCCTATGTCTGCTTTCCTTCTGGATATGGAAAATTGTAATAGGAAATACAATTTGCGTATTTTTAATTTACCAGATGTTGAAGATTCCAATTGCAGACTATACTTGGAGAATTTGATACCTGGTCTTTTAAACATCAAATTTCCAAAGAAATTTGAAATCGATAATGCGCATAGAATTACATCTCGTCGCAATCCTCACCACACTAAGCCAAGAAAAATTATTTTTAAGGTTTTACGTCATCATCATTTGGTCTTGATAAGGAAAGCAGCAAAGGAAATTCCTTCCTTAATGGTCAATGGTAATAAAATTGTTAATCACCAAGACTTCACTAAGGATACTGTTAAGATTGGTAAAGAATTCACTGACATTCGTCCTCAATTGAGAAGTCTTGGATTTAAATATGGACTTTTTGATCCTTCAATGCTGCGTATTTGGAAATATAATTTTTCAAAGTCCTTCCAACGTCCTGGATCAACATTCACAGCATTCTATGGATACACATGATTCTGCTACTTGAATATTGCTTTAATATGTATTTCTGACTAAATCTACTGTTTTCTCCACACTGCCCTCCAACGGTTTGGTCATGCTTGTAAAACGTGTGTGCATTTCAAATCTGTCAATAATGTTTATTTGTTGTTGTCTTTTTAATATTTGTTTGTCTTTTCTTTTTCCCTACTCTTTCCTTATTACATGTTCTAGAACTACTATTTTTCATGTTCCTTTTCAACTTTTTCTCCTCTTCTTAATTCCTTTTTCCTTTCTTTTTTAGTATGGCTAATGTTCATAATGCTCAAATAAAATCTTTAAATGTCAAGGGTCTGAGACATCCTGTAAAAATTACAAAGATTTTGGATAATTTAGGGAGTTATAAAGCTGATATTTGCTTCATACAGGAAGGACATATTGATGACAAAGTCATAGATAACATAGAAAAAGAGGGTTGATACTATTATCTCTTCTCCTGTGAAAGGTAAAACAAAGTGGTGTTGCTACTCTTTTTACAAAAATGACTACATTGTCAAATTATAAGTAAATCATCAGATTTAGAAGGCAGATATGTCATAGCCATAGCTAAAATTAAAATTCATGATTCAATGATGTTTTACTCAATATATATGGTGCAGCTGCTGATGATCCTATGTTTTGGTCTAATCTAATTACTTAAGTACTACATTTAGGTAATGTTCCTCTTATAGTTGGAAGAGATTTTAACCTTATATCTGATCCTTTATTAGATAGATTTTCACTTACTAAATTTCGTCGTCCTAAAGCTTTTTTTACTTTTAAATCTTTGCTTAAAACTACAAAATGAGTAGATATTTGGCAATTACATTTTTCTACGGAAAAAATGTTTACCTTTTTCTCTAACCCACATAACTCTCCCTCTAGACTTGATTATTTATTAATTTCTAGACAACTAATTTATTCTGTAGTTACTCCTAATGTTGGTAATATTGATATTTCGGATCATGCCTTAATATCTTTTGTTCTACAATTTAACTCAAATTTTAAAACACAATCCAGATGGCAAATGAATACTAGTCGTGTTCTTAATGAACACAACAAATTGAAACTCTTAAGTGCTCTTCAAGAATACTTTCAGCTCAACCCAGAATGTTCTACATCCATTGTGAATAGATGGGACGCCTTTAAAGCTTACATTAGGGGTGCTTCCATTTCTCTCATGACACATGAAAATAAATATTTTAATGCAAGAATTAAGGAATTGGATAGTAAATTGCAAAATTTGAAAGACTTTTTCTTGCTTCCAATGACCCCCAATATAGGTTGAAATTGCAAAAACTTAGATATGAATTTAATTCAATCCTTAGCAGAAGAGCTGGTATTCAACTCTTCAATTCTAAAGCCAAATTCTGTTTGAATGCTAATAGATCTAGACAGCTTTTAGCCAACTATCTATGTATTAAAAAAGATTAAACACAAATAAATTCAATTCATGGCCCCAATAGAAAAATTGCCCTATCGCAAAATGATATTCTTAATGAATTTCTAAATGATTACGCTGCTCTACATAATATACCTAACTATGATGATTCTTCTTTAATTGACTCCTTTTTATCTAAATGTGGTCTACCCAAGATTTCCCAATTAACAAAAAATTATTTAGATTTGCCCATTGCTGAAAATGAAATTCTTTTAGCCATTGAATCTCTTAAACAAAATAAATCCCCAGGACCAGACGGCATAACAACGGAATTTTATACAGAATTTCAACTACAGCGTATTCCTCATTTATTTAAACTATTTACCTTTTTTTAGTTTTACAAGGGCTGCTACAGGTAGCTTTAATTGTTGTACTGCCTAAACCTAATAAAGACACTACACTTGTATAAAATTATCGTTCTATTTGATTAATAAATCAAGAATGTAAGCTTTATGCCAAAATACTTGCAACTAGGTTATCCTCTGTTTTAGATTCTGTTATTCATTCAGATCAGTCTGGGTTTATGAGAAACAGATATTCTGCAAGTAATACAAGAACATTACTACATGTTATAGAACAAGGGTCCAATTTAGCTTTACCATCAGTATTACTAGCATTAGATGCTGAAAAAGCTTTTGATAAAGTTCATGGGCAATATTTTTCATACTTTACTAGCATTTAATTTTGGTGATGTATTTATCTGAATGATATTTGCTATTTATTCTACTCCTGCAGCTCATTTATTTATTAATGGCAAAACCTCAAGCCAATTTTCCCTTTCATAGTTACCATACAGGGATGTCCTCTCACCCCGCTCCTATTTCTTCTTGTTATTGAAGCTTTGCTTATTTCTATCACAAAATGTAATGATATTTCTGGAATTAATATTAAGGGGGTTACTATTAAAACATTGGCAGATAATGTACTTTTATTTATTAGCAATCCTTTATCCTTATTCGCTCCTTTATTTGAGATTATTTCATCTTATTCTAAAATTCCTGGTTATAAGTTAAATACTAATAAAACAGAATGTTTTCCTATAAATATTTACTGCAGCCCAGATATGTTACCCATGAAGGATATAATTTAGCAAAGAGATACATTTAAATACCTAGGTATTTTGTTTTATTCTTCTATAAAATCCACAATATCCTTAAATTGTGATTCTATTTTAAGTTACATCAAGGATAAAATATCCAAATGGTCTTCACTTCATCTTTCATGGTGGGGAAAATTGGACTCCATAAGAATGACTACAGCACCAACATTTTTGTATTCCTTAGCCATGATTCCTACTCAATTTCCTATGAAGTTTAATAACATTGTAGATCAACTCCTTTCTACATTTCTTCAGACAATAAAGTACCTCATATTGGTTATAAAAAACTAAAATTACCTAAATGTAATGAAGATTTTTGTGTACCTGACTTTTTTAGTGATTTTAAAGCTTTTTTATTAAAGCAAAATTCTCTTTGGTTTAATCATTCTCATTTGTTTAATCCCCCCACATGGCTTTCCATAGAAAAGAGTTTAATAGAACCATTTCCTTTACCTACTTTGTTAACTATGTCCAATAAATCAATATTTTTTAATACGTCTGTTATTTTAAAATCCACTAAGTTAATATTACATGATTTCAATCAAATTTTCCAATCACTCATGTACATTACTGAAGATATTGGTATAATCCGAGCATAAAAGTTACAAAAAATGTTAGATTTTGGCACTCATGTATTAAAGCTGGTATTTTTACCTCAAAGATGTTTACTATAATAACGCTTTTATTTCTTTTGATATTTTACTGACAACATTTCATGTACCTTCCTCTGATTTTCTCAAACCTGAAATTGTACGTAATTCTATATTAGAATTATTTCCTCATAATATCTCTACTAATGATAAATCAGATTTATCAATTTATATTCAAACTGCATCCACCACATGGTGTTTCAATATTGTATAAACAGATGATTGCATTTCAAGGTAACAACATTAATGTGATTTCAACATTCTGGAATAACGAGCTTTCAATCTCTTGGTCTCATGAAACATGGAAAACTATTTGGCTTGATAATATTTCAGGATGGTTACCTGTTTCACTTTATCAAACACATATATATATTTTATATAATTGTTTATGGTCTCCATTGAGATTTTTTCAAGCTAAATGTCTTCCGACTTCAAATTTTAGACACTGTAATTCACATACTGGTTTGTTAAAACTCATGATTTTTTAATGTCCTTCTGTTTTAAAATGTTGGTCTGAAGTATGGGATGTTATAAAAAAATACTTAATATTCATGATTATTTATCATTTAATTTGTTAATTTGTAAATCTATTGTTCTTCCTAAAAAAATTACTTGACTTAGATGGTAAACTTTTTAATTTCCTGTTATCTGCAGCTTTAAAATCCATGACCGCATGTTGGAAAGATGTTTCATTATTATCTGTTCATGTTTGGTGGTCATGGGTTATTTTTACTCGAAGAGGAGCTCATTTATCTTTGAATGGTATTCATCATAATTGTAATTGTTATAATTTATTTTGAAAACCTATTGATAATTACTTATCTTAAAACGTTAGTTTCTGTTTGTTAGTAGCTCTATTTTAATGATTATTAATAACGTATGTATACCTGTTTCCTCTCATTACCTTTTAATTTTCAGTAATACTATATTATATTATATGTTACTTGTTGAATTTTATTGTATTGACAATTTCCATATGTTATTATTGAGTATTTTCATTGTGCTATTTTTTGTGTTGTAAGTTGTTTAATATAAAATGTAATAAACTATTTTGAACATTAAGAAGCATACCAAGGTTACGTGAGATCCTTTGTGTTAGGATGAATTTTTTTTATATTAAAGACTACTTAAGTAAAGTATCTAGTTAAAGCAGTTTTGATCCTAATATGAGAAGCTATGATACCACGGATGTCAGTAATAAAGGTCATGGGGCCGTGCTTACACAGGTAGATGACAACAGCAAGAAAAACATCATATTGTGTACCTCTAGGTCATTATCACCAGCAGAAGAAAAATACCCTGTTATAGGAATGTTCCTGGCACTAGGTCATTTTTGAGCTTTTGTTTGGGGTAGACCTATTGTTATTTGATGTGATCATAAGCCTCTGGTTCAGTTGCTCACAACCGAAGGCAGTATAACTGCTTCAGCAAGAATCGCAAGACTGTATATGAAAGACTATATTTACAGCATTGTATATGTTCGAGAAAAGGACAGTTTGTTGGCTGATTGCTTAGCTAGATTGCTTGAAATGATTTTAAAGTTGCTTTGATTCGTGGTTACCAGCTATTAAGCAAAAGGAGAGGGGAGACAAACTGAAAGAGGATGGAGTTTTGTAGGATATTGTGAGGTACATGACCAGTTGTTGGCCTTGGAAAGAGATATTATCTGAAGAATGTAGACCTATTTGGGAATTTAGATCTGAGTTGTCGGTGAATAGAGTTTTGTTTTTTACAGGTTGCAGAATAATTCCTTTAGTGAGTGTGTGGAATATGATTTTAAATCTCTGTCATGAGGACCAATTTGGAGTGGTGAGGACTAAAAGTGTGGTTAAAGAGTCCGTTTGGTGGCCTGGTGTTGGTAAAGCTGTGGAGAGATGTATCCGCAGTTGTGGAGGTTGCTCTGCATCTGATAAAACTGAAAATATCTTAATGCCTCCCATGAGTGAAATTTTTATTGGAAAAAGGCAAGGGAGATTGTTGCTATTGATTTGTTGGGTCCGGTGGGTGAGATGAAAGAGTATGAGATTGTTCAGATGGATCTGTTTACAAAATGGTCAGTGTTGGATGTAATGGAAAAAGCTGACACAGTTGCAGTATTGGAAGTTTTAGACAGGACATTTTGGTCAGAAGGTATTCCAACTGCACTTTTTAGTGACAATGGAGTACAATGTGTTTCTAATGCAGCGAAAACATATTTTGAATGAGTGGGTATGAAGCTTAAGACTACTGCCTGTGATAATGGCCCAGTTTGCAAGATTTAACAGAGTGGTCATTTAACAGTGTGATTCAGGGTGAAGTTCATAAAGGTCATCACTGGATGACTGCTCTAAAGAAAGCGGTGTGGGCGTACAGAGTGACAAACAAAGATGTGACTGGTATGTCCCCATTTGGTATGTCGAGGGGTAGGATTCCCAAATGTAAGTTTACACCGGAGCGGCTGTGCGACAGTGCTGTGCAGAAGCGATCACCTGAATTGGTGAAGGAAATTTTAGAGGAGACTTATCCCAAGAGCAAAGATTATTAGGATGCTTGCAGTAAAGTAATGATGGTCTACATTAAGGTGGGTGATTGGGTGAGATACATGAAACCTATCAAAGCACCTAAAGGAGAAAGTCAATTTTTCCAACCTCAAAAAGTGATGGAAATCTTAAGGAATGCGGTGGGACTGGAAAATGGAAACGTGTGGAATTTGAGGCTTGTGGCTTTATGTTCCAAAGAAGATAAGAGTATTGTTGTTGTAGTGGAAGGAGAGATAAGTGTTGGGAATACGGATGGAGCAAATACTAGTGGGGTTCAGAATGGTTTTAAAGGCAGTATGCTGGATGATGTTTCTGGTAGGAGCGGCAGGAAGAGAGAATTACCAGGATGGTTGAAGCATTTCAGTGTGGGGTTATGTAAATATGTTTTTCTGTTGGTTATTTTTTTTATATGGGTAGATGTTTTGTGCGCATATATTTATCATATTTGTCAGATTTTATTTTTATTATCATCTTAATCTGAATGTAGCTTTCTTTGTTGAAGATTTATAAAAATGGTGATGCGTTATGATTTGTATCTATTGAATGTGTTTATGACATAGTAAGGTTCCACTGTGCGGTTCTGACTAAGGGGCCTATTACGATTGTGGTTTTTCTGCATCCTCCGGGCCGGCGGAAGCCACCACCGGCCCGGAGGATGCGGAAAAACCGCAGCGGACCCACCAAAGACCCACCGCCACATTAGGATGGCTGGTGGGTCCTGGTTTCCATCCGCAGCTTTTCCGCCGCGGCGGAAAAGCTCTAATATGGTGGCGGTGTCTCTCAGACACCGTCCGCCATATTAGGAAGGGCTGTAAAAAATGCTTTTCCGCGGCGGGTTTTCCTTCGTGGAAAAGCATGTGTAACTTCACTGCGGGGCCCGTTGTGGGCCCCCTGGGTGAAGTGGGGGTAGGAGGTGCACATGGGGGATACCTAGGGTACCCCCCTGCATTTGTATGCAGAAATCGGCAGGCACCGCACGGTTCCTGCCGCTTTCTGCATACAAATGCAATGTATGCATTTTTACCATTGCGGTGGATGCAGCTTGAAGCCGCACCCGCCGCAATGGTAAAAATAGAGGATGTAACAGCCAGGGTGGCGGTCACATCCTAATTGCACAGGATGAAACTCCGCAGGCAATGCGGAGGTTCCCTCCTACTCTATGGTGGCGGACGGACCTGCCATCATAATCAGCCCCATAGTACAGATGTTGCGGTGGAACCAGACACACCTGTTTCCTGTGTGTGTGCATCTTACTTGGAATAAAGCAATTCATTTATCAAGGGATTCCTGTATTATGATTGGAAGAATTAAATCAACAGGGGGTCCCATGAAGGGTTGGGGCCCCCTGTGCTGCAATGGCCATAGGAGCCCGTGTAACACCCCTGAACAGTTCCACCGTACGCCCATTTGAGGGTCCAAATTGTCCTCAGAGTGAACATAGGGGGTAGAAGGGATGTATCAAATAGAGTGTTTTTGTAATTCAGACTTTAAAATAGTCTCAATTCGCAGCAATGTGAATATATCAGCACAGGTTCAAATAGGAATTCACGAATTCTATGCAAAACACACATATTTAACATCATTTGCAATTATACTTGGTATTTTCAGGGAATGTTCAACATGTGTATCTGCGGTCCATTCAGCTTTTTTTTAACCTTTACTGTGCACAAGTGAATTAAAACAGTAAGCTCAAAATCGTACAGTTCTGCAGGTTCCAAGCAATTACAAATGCTTGGAACCTGCAGAAATTGCTTTTCAGGCAGAGATTTTCTGTTGTTTATGTGCTGCTTTTTTTTAGTGCCCTGAAGCTACAGAAATAGCTCTCTATTTGCCGCAGGCTGTCCTCTCTGCAGACCATTGCATCACAGTTTGAAATGTACAATGTGTGAAGACCCATTTCCAAGCCCATTGCTTTTGTTTATATGGGTACCCATGATATATGTCTTCAGCAGTTAGCAGATCATGCTTATACACTGAAATCCACAGTAGTAGAGAGTCATTTATATACAGGACTTTTCAATGCCACTGCAGTCTTAGCTTTTCAAGTGAGGGGCTGTCCAGAGTAAAACTATAAAACAAGCACAGGAATACATCTCTGGGCTACACTTAAATATTGGATACACACCAAGGCCACTGAATGTCCCAGCAAGAGCCTTCTTTAAAATAAAATACACAAATCACCTTCCCTTCTTCATTGGGATGACCTGGCTGTAGATATCTAAAGAAATTACATTGTATGTAGTCACAAATGCTTGTATGCTATGTTACCCTTTTCACAGCAAGCTTTTCATCTATATCCAGCCTCATGACAATATTCATAACAATACTGTTGTGTACATAATGACAAAATATTAAGATCCGGCTTACTGGTCTTTAAATGGAGTTTAGGATGCTTACCATTGATAGGTGGGGGAGCTTTTGTGATTTTGATATAAAACGTGCAGTAATATTATTTGCTCTTCGCTTCAGTTCATGTGTGTTACCTGACCTGAAGCTAACACAATTGTAACTAAATCATTACTTTGTGCCAAAGTGAGTGGGCCTTATTTATGAAGCCCTGCATAACATTTACACCATTGTTAAATCACTTTTTATGACACTGCGGCAGCGTAAATAATGCACCATTTTGCGCCATATTTACGAAGTGATGCACTTAGGCAGATGCCTCACTTCGTAACCCCACAAATGCCAATACTGAGCTCTACTCCTAAACGACTTTTTACACAACTCTATGAATAAAACATAATAGTCTGCTTTTTAAATTGCACCATCAAATGGTTTTGCATGCTCCACAACTCGCGGAAGTAAGACACCGGCTTTGCATGAGATGACGGGTTCGTAAACACACGATCGAGCGCATACATAAAATAACGTGTAGCGTCCGCTGCTGAATTTGGTGGCAGCAGTTAATACAACGGGTACACTGCTGCCTTCTCAGACAGGACATTAAAAAACTGGGGAAACTTGTTTACAAGAGTAGAGGCACGCAAGAGGATCACTTATCCTGAAAGACTAAAGAGTCTGTTGGTCCTGAGGAGAACCCCATTAATTCACGGGTTCGAAACGTGTCGACCTGACCTGGTCCCAGGTCACCTAGACTATCTTTGTGAATAGGAGGGCATAGTTTTGATTTGGATCATGTTATAAAATACACAAACTTAAGGAAATTGTTGTATTTGAAAATCTGTTTTCCTCTCTTGTTTTGTTGTCACTGGGACCTGTATATATGATGGATGTTTGATGGTTGAATGAGGATTGTATGTTTTGGCCAATTTCGTGAAAAGGGATAGTCTTTGAGTGTGTTGAGTGTGGGCAGTTTGAAAGAATTGTAAATATGAATTTTTGTATATCATCTGTTTCAGGTGTTTTCCATGTTTTCTCATGCACAAAAAATCACGTTTCTTGCAAAAGTTATGAAGGCAATGAAAGTGGAATAAACCATTTGATGGTGCAATTTAAAAAGCAGACTATTATGTTTTATTCATGAAGTTGTGTAAAAAAGTTGTTTAGGAGAGGAGCTCAGTATTGGCATTTGTGTTGTTCTATAGTTATTTGGCTCAGCCTTACTGAGTCCGAGTCAAGACCCTTTGCTGTTTTCTTCACTTTGTAACTCCAGCACTATATTATATCTGTGTCAGGTATAATTTATGCATGGTGGATATTCCCCCGCATCAAAGGCTCGTAGAAGTGGTGCATTAAAATCCATAGGATTTCAATGCACCACTTCTAGGACACCATAGCGTCAAAACTTTACGCCTGCCTCATGGCAGGCGTAAGGGTGACGCAGGACCTTTCACATGGTACTTGCCTCATGTGAAAGGACACATTGCTGGAATTCCGTCTGTTTTCAGACAAACCCCAGCAATGCATCACTTTGGCGCCTACAGATAAATCAGTAATACAGACGTATCTGCAGCTCCTTGTGACATTTGAGATGTCATCAGTGATGTCATGAGTGATGTCACTGACCATGTCATGAGTGATGTTATATGTGACGTCATCAGCAGTGCATTGTGGGCGCGTAAGTTATAGGAATTTCATAGGTTTTGTATCAGAGAAATGTTCAGCTAACTATAACGTGTGAAAACTAGGGTTTTTTCAATGAATTTGCATGTTTTTTTAAATGCTAATTCCTAACTATAACGTGTGTGAAACCTATGGTTTTTTCAATGAAATGACAAGGTTTTTTAAATGCTAATTCCTAACTATAACGTGTGTGAAACCTATGTTTTTTTTAGTGAATTTCAAACGTTTTGTAAATGATAAGTTATAAATGTATTAATTATTATGTCTTTCTTTTTATACTAATTTCTTATATTGTTAATATAAATATTTATATGTATTTAATTTCTTAGAGTATATTTCATATTCGTATTATAAAATAATAACAAAACTAAATTGCAGAATAATTTTTGGATTCATTATTGCTTCACTTCGGTTGCAAGTATAACACAACTCCAGCAATGCTCTGGGGCCCTATGCTCACAAAGCTGTATCAATCCTTACACCTGCTTCAAGCAAGTGCAAGATTTTGACACAGCATAAGCTCAAAAGTGACTGAATGAAATGTTATACATTTCACTCAGTCACTTTTAGGAGGCGTTGCTGCACCCCCTTCTGCACAGGAAAGCCTCTTCTGGCGCAGGGCTTTACAATGTAATGCACCCTCCAGATGCGTCACATTGTTATTAGCACACACCATGGCACATCTTTTGCACCACCGCTGTGTCACAAAAGTGACGCAACGGCTGTGTAAAAGAGGCACAAGGGGATGGTAAATCCGCCCCTAACACATACAAATTCACCCAGGCAGTTTCACCAGCAGCGCAAATTGAAGCATAGACTTCTAACATAATTATGTACATATGTTACATTCAAGTGCTTTGCACATACCACAGTATACTGAAGGTAAAAACGTTATACATTTATGCTGTAGCACTTCCTTATAGCTCTGCACTTTCACATTCTCCATACACTAGTAATATATTCATTCATCCATTTGTGAACTACACATTCATTCTGACAAACTTTTACAGACTAACCTAGAAATATAGGGGCATATTATCAAGGGGGTTTATCTCCGCTTTTTTGGCTTTAAAAGCCAAGAAAGCGGAGATAAAATTATCTCCCTATTACCAAGCTGTCGCTAACACCAGTTAGCAACAGCTAATAGGAGATGGCGACCATCTTGGGCCCCGCTTTGCATGTCAGTGATATTTATCACTAATGACATGCAAAGTGGGCGTGCCAAGATGTTAGCGACTGGAAACAGTCGCTAACATCGCTATCTCCTATTACCAACTTTTGGAGATATTCGCGCTAAGCGCGAATATCTCCAAAAGCTAACACCTGCCCTGAGCAGTTCTTAGCCATGTTATCCAATGGGAGGTGGATAACATGGCTAAGAGCATTTGCTCGATAATGCATGAATATCGCTGACTTTTCAGCGATATTCATGCATTGCGGCCGTTTTTTATCGCATTTGCGATAAACCTTGATAATAGCAAGGTTTATCTGCGATAACAATCGCCGATTTGCGTCGATAATTTTTGTCTCTAAACAAGTTAGAGACAAAAATTATCTCTATTGGTTGGTAATATGCCCCATAGTTCTTTCTTTGACCAGTGAAGGTAGTTCTAAAAAGAACAGTTTTTTTTGTTTGGTATTTTTTTGTGTTTTCTCAACAAATTCCAAGCGGAACAAAAGAATGAAAAAAAGACCAACTAATGTCGAGGACAGCAAGGATCCTGCATCCTGCGTTTCATCAGGTCTATAGACTGCTCCCCATAACAGAAAAGTTTATCGCAATAAATGCAAAGAATTTTAACTTTAGCAAAGTCAGAATGAATATGTGGGTGTGGACTGCTTGCTGAAAATACTGCCGCAGTTGATGTGCTTGGTGTAGCAGCAGGTGGGTTCTCGTGCAACCTTCGTCTTTCCGCTCGAGCAAATTTCTTGGGGTGCAAGTTCTTCACATGACGCACCACATTTACTGTGCCAAAGGAGTATTTTGTACATAGATCACCCTTTGAAAGAGTTGTTTGGCAAATTTTACAGGTTACTTTTGCAGCATTAACCTTTTTTGACCTTCTGGAAAAGTGAAAAACTTCCAAATTAGAGCTTCTTTCCTCTTCTTTGGACGTTCTTCAGGAATGAAATCTTCCTCAGAAGAACTGCTGGAAGATGACTCAATTGCTCTTATTATGGTGATCTTCCTGTGGAGTGGAGTAGTGTGGCTCTCTGGTTAGAGGCGGCAGGCCTGAGAGCAGAAGTCGGCCCGGGACCAGGGTTCAAATCCCGTCGCGGCAGGGTCGTGGACCTTGGTCAGCGGACTTGATAATTCTCGCTTCGGTGCTTACTCTAATCAGGGATTCCACTCGGCAACTCTGGGCATTAGCTTGCCTAATCTCCATAACGGCCCCACCAATTCCGGGGATGCCTGGCTCCACCTTGGGGACTCCCAGCAAGGGACCATCCCACAGGGAAAGCCAGGACGGGTTCCCCAGAGTTATACAGTGCCAGGAGACCTATGGACGGGTAGCAGTGCGCTTTACAAGCTCAAAAACATTTACATTTACAATTTACATTTACTTCCTTCTATTTGAGAAGATTATCACAACAAATGCTTCTTCTTAGAAAGTCAAAGTCGAATAATTATGATGGGACGGACCTTTCAACAGTCTCAATAGGAAAAGTTACGAACCAATCAAATCTCTACTTTTAAAGTCACATGGCTTTGCGTACGCTTATGATGCGCTTGCGCAGCTCTTTCAATGCGAGTACGCATGATGTTCTACCGCGATTTGTATAATTCTTTTTAAAAGTAATATATGATTATTAAAAGTATTTAAAAAAAATCATAGTTATCCCAAATGTCTGCCCTTAGTATCTACATTAAATACATACATGTTTTGAACCAAGTAGAGTATAGAACGCCGTACATGATTTCTCACTGAAGCTTTAATGCGACGCGTAACATCAAAGCGTATTCGTACCGCATGCGTGGGTACACGCTGAGTATGATAAGCAGTACAAACTATGGTGCGATCACCCTCTCAGTGACAAATCAGAGATCAGGGCGCGCTAAGGAGAATGATTAGAAGTGCTGACTCATTGCAGATCTGATTCTGGGCCTGCCTCTGCGTACATTATAAAACCGCACCCATCTCTCTAAGTTGTTAATGGTTAGTGCACACACTCATACTTGCACATACGTGGTGCACACCCACCCACACTACCCACATGCCACCACCTAGCATGCTTGCTATAATTTAGCCTGGAAACCAATACATTACCCAATGGCATGTCCCCCAGGGCCATCGTTCTTGCAGACCGCGAAAACGCTACTAATGACGGCCCTGGCCTTGGTGTGGTCAGCCCCCGCGGTTCCCATATAATGCCGTCACTGACGTGAGCACGCTCTCTTTTGTCTGCCTGTGCTGCGATGACAGACAGACTGTCGAAAACACCCCAGACTCAGCGAAACCATAGCCTTTCAAGACACGACAAAAACGACAAAAGCAAAGGTAAGAGAAGTCGACACAACATCAGCCTCCACTGTAAATTGTGTATACATAATGCTATTTTTTATCCTTCATATGGCTTTCCTACCCCTCAATGGTTTTAAATTGTACTTACATAATTGAAATATTTCATTATAAGTCACGAGGTCCTATACATCTCTAATCTTAAAAATTGTGCGTGCATAAATTTCTGTGTCGTATTTCTGTACTACGCCACGTGCTTAGGCCTCTATTATTATTAATTGTGCGTCCATGATAGTATTTTTTCTTCTGCGTCACGAGGCCGTCCCAGGCCTGTATTAACTTATTGATCTTCCTTTCTTTGCTGGAGCAGCAACAGTCTTAACTACGGATTATTAAGAACCCACATTAAAATTCACTTTTGATAGTAGTTACGCAACTCAGTTTACGATGACTAATCAAAATGTCCTTTTGTTTTCCTTCACCAAACATCATTCATAAGCAACCACGGCCTATCGAGCAAGAGCAATGGAATTCTCTGCAACTTATTGAATATACTTTGACGTATAGGCAGACTTCAAATCGAATGGTGAACTCCGGTGGCCGCACTCTTTATACAAGGTAAGCACAGCACCCTAGATCTACAAAGCCTTCATAGCAATGCATTAGAAATAAGTCGCCATAATGGGCGTCAGTAATGCAGTAGACACTTCCATAAAGACACCACTTGAACGCGGCACTATAACAACTGAAATATACCAGGTACACTGCACTCGTAAAACTGTACTGTTAGCTTTATTTGTGAAACGAGAGAGGGCCATATCATCAACCCTTGCCGACAAGATTATCGCCACTTTATCGGCAGCAAACTGCCGCTAAAGTGGCCATAATAGGTTTGATAATATGCTCTATGGAATTCCAATCAAAGCTCATGTTAGATGTGAAGGACATGATTGGAATTCTATAGAGCATATTATCTAACCCATTATCGCCACTTTAGCAACACTTTCCTGCCGATAAAGTGGCAATAATTTTGTCAGTCAAATACTTTATTGCGATAACTTAATATCATACAAAGACAATGGCAAATATATGAAACAAAAACAACACATACGTTAAAAACAGTTAAAAACAGTTTAAGAATAACAGGTTAAAAAGACCAACAACAAATTAAAAAGACCAACATACACAGTATTACATTTTAACATCAGCCTATCTAGTACAAAGTGCAAGGTGCTAAAGTGCAAAAGTGCTAAAGTGCGGTAAAAACTTAAGAAATATTAAAAATATGCTAAGGGGGTCCCCGGAAAAATAATTAGGACTGGCAACTACTAACCCGGTTACGGTGCTTCTAAGAATGCTGACCCAAAAGGTCAACATTCTAGCTAAGATATTAATCTATACTGCAAAGGCAAGTAGACGCATTTTTAAGTCTGATATTCCTGCTTCTAATAGCTCTCACCAGGAAACTAGCCACGTAAAACATAATCCTGGGAGTTTGTAGCATTTGTAGATAAATAAGAGCAGGTCTAACTAAAATAAATCCTGCTTCCTTGAGTATAGGTACAAGAAACAATTTCCGGGCTTCATTATAATGGCTACAAAACATTATAAAGTGCATAGTACTTTGCTCAGAAAAATGGTCGCAAGAACAGGGAGGTGCCTTTTCTGGACTACTCCAGACGGGATAAAACCCCAAGCTAAAATGTATCAAATTAAATCGAAAACGAGTTAAAATGAACCTGTGGTAGGGATGGGTCACCATGTTAAGATAACTGTCAGGACCGTTGGGTATAGCCAGCAGTATACTGGCCCTGACACAGGGTTTCTTCAACTCAATTTCTTCCCTCTCCAAGGTTAGGAGCTCCTTCATTCCAGCTTTGATGTAAACTATATCTTTTGACGTTAGGGAATCAGTAGCAGTATAAAGTTCAGGCCTCCCCAGCTTCAAGAAATTTTCCTTAATGTACATCAACCACCTAATCCTATGTACATTATCTAGGTTCAAGCAGTCCCTCATTATGGTGTGATTAAGAGGAATTTCTGTGTTTAGCCACATCCTCAGCCAAGCAACTAAAGGTGCTATTCTAATCAGGTCTGAGATGTAGCCTTCCCCCAATTCCATGTGAACTGTATAGGCCGGTGTTGACTGGGGGACGCCCAAGACAGATCTAAAAAATTTGTTTTCCATTGTCTGTATGGGTTCCACTCCCCTATATCCCCACAATGAGCCACCATATGATGCAACTGAAATACATTTAGCCTTGTATATTTTACTGATAGCTGCAAATGGCCTACCCCCCAGTTTTTTAGAAAACCCATGGAGGGCAGCAGATGTCCTTGCCAACATGGATGCTCTGCTTGTAACATGAGGACCCCAGCTACCTTTGTCATCAAAGGTGAGCCCAAGGTAGGGAAAGGAGGAGACACGTGCGAGCTTTTCCTGCCCACAAAGAAAAGTTTTATGGAAGGGTCTCCTAGAGGCCCTGCCCATGAGCATAACCTGCAATTTTTTTGCATTTATTTTCAGGTCAAGTGAGCCCATAAAAACTTCAAAGGCATCCAGGAGTCGTTGAAGCCCCACCCCAGTGCGCGCAAGAAGAACAGCGTCATCCGCATAAAGGAGAACTGGTATCCCCTGCTCTCCTGCACGTGGAATGTCGCTAGTTACGCCCCTAAGGGCTGGCTCCAGCGCGTTCACATAAAGTGAAAATAACAGTGGTGCCAGAATACATCCCTGTCTTACTCCCTTTTCAGACGCAAAAACATCTGTACACCTTCCATTCGTAGATACTCTAATTTTAGCAGTAAGGCAGAGTGTAGGTCAGCTAGTAAATTAACTATGGATCTATCCAGACCCATATCGAGTAACTTTAACCAGAGCTTGGATCTATTGACCATATCAAACGCCGAGGAGAGGTCCATGAACCCAAGGTACATGGACCCGTCCTTGGCCCTGGTATATTTCTCGATCAAGAGGTGGAGATTAAGGCACTGATCCAGGGTACTTCTTTTGGATCTGAACCCATATTGCACATTACTTAAGATGTTGTTCTCGATGGCCCATTCATTCAATTTCACTAATATGACTCTCCCGAAGATCTTAACGGAAGAATCAATCAGTGAAATTGGTCTGTAACATGCAGGATCCTGCCTATTTCCTTTTTTAAAAACAGGAATAATTATTGATGTTTTCCATGACTTGGGAATATTATCACGGTTTAAGGCATTAAAGACCCTGCAGAGCAATCTTGACCAGAAGTTAGGGAAACATTTAAAGGCATCAGCGGGGACAACATCTGGTCCTGGTGCCTTTTTTTTTAAAGTACTATCTATTGCAGACAATACTTCACCAACTTCAAAGTGCAACTGGTTCCCTAATGGAATAGTATTAACTTCCTGTTCCCTGGTATCAGCGTTATTATGAGCTGAATAGATGTCTCTAAAGTGCTTAATCCAACCCTCATCAGGGATATTAGTTTCTAAGGGGAGTTATCCTCCCCTGTGAGTAAGGGTTGGTTGACAATCCTCCAGAATTCTCCACTATTTTTTAAAATGGCTGGATCAGTAAGTTGTGTCCAGGCTTCATCTTTAAGCTGTTTTTTCCTTATTGCAATGGCCTTTTTGTACAATGCTCTACTATTGCTGATGAGGTCACAATCTTTTGGGACAGTTTTCAAAGCTTTAAGCAATGCAGAGTGTGCTTTTGAGCAACTGTGATCAAACCATCTTTTAAGAGGTTTCGGCTAAGGATTACCAGTCACAGAAAGCCTGCCATTTATCTTATTACAAATACTGCTAAATGCAAAGATCACTTCCCCATCATTAGAGTCGCTAGATAAACACACTCCTACCTCCTCCTCAGCCTCTAAAAGAACTTCTTGAATGAAGGGTTCTGGGATTATACTATCCCATTTTAGTTTCCTTCCCTGATCCTTAACTTTAAGCTTTTTGTCTCCATAACAAGGACCATGGTTTCGCCCTAAAAAATCAGATACTACGAGGTCCATGGAGACTGGGTTATGGTCACTAAAAATGGAAACCACAGTTCTATACATTAAAACCTTGGATAAAAAACATGCTGAAATAAAAATATAATCAATAACAGAGTCATTGTCTGAGCCCTTAAAAGTAGGGGCTCTAATCCCCCCCTCCCCACAGCTGGATTCATATAGGTTCCATCTTGCGAGGAAGTTCTCTAAACAGCCCCCCTGTCTGTTGTGTTCAAGATGGACCAGTGCACAATTTGGAGGGGATTCTGAGTCATCGCAAACACACGTAAGTGAGCAAGGGTGTATATTAAAATCCCCCCAAAAAATTATTTCAAATGCATTAACATCTTCACTATAGACTGACAAAAAGTAATCCAATCTACCTAGACTATATGTTGTACAGTCGGCAGCGTTGGAATTATAAAAATTAATAAACAGAATATTAGGAGATTCCACGCGAGACAATTCAACAATTAGACATTGCTCAGATCCTGAGTCACATTTCTTAAGGCTACCTTTAATGTCTAGTTTGAAGAGGCTTAACAGTCCTCCCCTCGCTCTTCCTGCTGTGCTAGCCACAGCAGGGATACAAAAGTAACTGTAGCCATCAAGAGAGAAACGAGAATTTGTGTCCCACGTTTCCTGCAGAGCAATGATGTCATACCTAGTTATAAAAGCCAACCAGGTTGCATTACCTACTTTGGACTTTATACCGGCTATATTCCAAGTAAGCATACTGAGTACAGACACACTATTCTCTATCTGACTAGAATATTCTGACAAGAGTCAGTCATTATGATCCAAAAAGGATAAGGGTGCAAATTGGTTAGACAATAAGAGGGGTTGAGCAAAAGGATTCTGATGTGCTAGGGGAGCGGATTGATTTACAGTATTCCGCTGTTGTTCCCAGCCCCTTCTGTAATTTGAATCAGAATTAATATTAATATCCCATCCGAAGGCTGGTGTTTTAGGGTAGGTGACATTCTGTTGCTCACCATAAAAAAACTTCAATGTTAATGGTACAACAGAGCCCTGCCTGCGTTGGGGTGGAAGTAAGTTGATAAGGATGTTAGGCAACACGCCTGGGTGTAAGAAGCTTACTGCCACGCAATCCCCCTGAAATTTTTTGGGGCGATTACCTAGCCATGAGACCCTTTTAGCAGTTTTAATCTCTTGAGCCAGCAATTGACCCCCCCCTGGAGCTAACCTCATATTAGTAGTAAGCCACTGCAAGGCTTTGTTAGACAGAGAGGATGGGGATTCTTCAGCACCGGCTTCTAAGGGTGGAACATTTGCCAATACTAAAACGACAGGGGAAGCTTCAACTATAAATTGAAGAGGGTCAGTTAACTGAGCATGTGCAGGGGGTATCTCGACCGTTAGCAGACCATCCCCTCTATTAGTATTGGGGGCAATAGGTTTTGGATCAGGAGGCTGAGGTGGTGGATTATTTAATACATCATCTGTGTTCTCCCCCTCCTGATCATCAACCTCTCTACTATTTATGTCCAGGTTTGATACCAACATCGTAACGTTAACAACTCCCTCTGTTAATTTATTCAACTGCCCTCCCAACTTTTTGACTTCAGATTGTAATTTATCAATTTTAGAGAGTAACGGTTTAACAATGGATTTGATTTTACTATCTATTAAGTCAGCGATTCTTACAAACAAGTCCTCATCATGGCTGACATTGATCTCAACACTTCCCCCTTCAACTTCCTTTGGGTTTGCCTTTGGAATGTTTACCCTCTTCCTCCTAGCCCCAGATCTTAGTCCCCCCCGTCTCGGCGGGTTTTTGTTTTTCACAGAGGCTAATCGTGAAGTTTGTTCAGTGGTAGAAATATCTTCATCTGTGAGGTCAACACGATTTTCCTGGTCCACATCACTATCAGAATTATTTCCATGCTCCACGATAAAGACCTCGGGACCAGAAAACATATTGTCATTTAGGGGGCCGGATTCCTGTATAGTAGGACAGTTTGAAGAGGCTTCAGAAAAAGTCTGGAGGGACACTAAGTCCTCAGGTGAGGGGGATGAAGATGGGGACAAACAATGTAAGTCAGGTGACAAACTCAAACCCAGCGATTCTCTCCTCTGTAGATTGATTTTTTTCACTGTTTGCACCAAATAGTTTTCCATTGTGTTGACAAGTGGTGCAGGTGGTGCTGGTCCCTTTTTAGGCATACTGATGGTAAATAACAAAGAGCCAGTACCCCTCAAACCACAAGAAAATATGTATTACAAACAATACAGTCTTACTTGGACAGTAGAATGCCTCGCGAACCTTGCGCAGGGTTTCTGGCCCTGCCCTGCCTCCTCGTGCCGATGAGGCCCGTAGAGGGCCCGCCCTTTGCCCGGGCTTCGCCCCGGGCGTCCCGCTCGCGTCCCGCGACGCGGGGGTGCTCCTCCTTGGCGTGGAGTCTGATGTCCCTTGACTCTTGGCGGTGGCGGCGGCGTGGGCAATGGCTTCAGCCTTCCTCGAGGGTGAAAGAGGTAAGTGGGTCTGACTCTCGGCAGTGGCGGCGGTTTTAGAATGCTCTCCCCCGCTCTGCCGGGGTGCTCCTCCTTTTCTGCGCCTCTATTGGCGCTCACTGGTCGCAGCCGCGTCACTCAGACGCGCCGCCGCGGTGCCTGCCGGGATTTGGAGTCTCCCGGAGCGGCGGCGCGGAGTCTGATGTCCTTTGACTCTTGGCGGTGGCGGCGGCGTGGGCAATGGCTTCAGCCTTCCTCGAGGGTGAAAGAGGTAAGTGGGTCTGACTCTCGGCAGTGGCGGCGGTTTTAGAATGCTCTCCCCCGCTCTGCCGGGGTGCTCCTCCTTTTCTGCGCCTCTGTTGGCGCTCACTGGTCGCAGCCGCGTCACTCAGACGCGCCGCCGCGGTGCCTGCCGGGATTTGGAGTCTCCCGGAGCGGCGGTGCGGAGTCTGATGTCCCTTGACTCTTGGCGGTGGCGGCGGCGTGGGCAATGGCTTCAGCCTTCCTCGAGGGTGAAAGAGGTAAGTGGGTCTGACTCTCGGCAGTGGCGGCGGTTTTAGAATGCAATAATTTTGTCGCCCAGGCTTGATATTATGGCCCAGAGTGCGTAGTGTACAGCAGCTTCTCTGTAAAATCTATAATTACCTCCGAGCAGTGACAACAGATAGGTTACAACAGTCTGACAAACAGATCCACAACCTTATTACGCCACTTTTGAGTCACTTTTAACATGGGTAAAGTGATGCAAGGAACTAGTAAATCTACGTCTGGTTCAACAAAAACATCTCAACTCCAGACTCTGCGACACAGTTTTAATGTTTTTTTCTCTCTCTCTCACTCTCTGTGACATCATTTCTCTTTCTCTCTTAAACTTAGACACTGCTGTCTGCTTGGACGTGTAGAAGATCTGCTCAACGTAAGTTGTGAACTCCACTTCCTAGTGTGTTTGGCACAAAGTTTACACAGCGGTAGGCACAGAGGCCTAGATCTACAAATCCTTCATAGGAATGCATTAGAAATAATTCGGCATAACGGGTGTCAGTAACGCAGTAGGCTCGAGAACGAATCAAGTTAAAGAATAGAAACAACATTTTGACCCCTCGTACTAACATCACCAACAGTGAAAGCCCTGTATTCATGTCCAGATACTCTTCCAGAAGTTTGTCTATCAAGAATATCATTCTAAGAAATTGGCAGATGATTCAATTCCAACCAGACTTTGGTGGAATATTTAACTGCACTCCTTTGTTCGCATACCAAAGAGCGAACAATTTGAAAAATTTGTTAGAATGCAAACCCAAAGTACCGGACACAGTTTTGTCAGGGACCAGACCATGCCACAATTGCAGCCATTGCAATAACATTATCAGAGGCAATTCCATCAACCATCCTCTGTCTGGCAAACAAGTCAGACTAAGAACAAATGCCACTTGCGATTCTATGAACTTGGTCTACTTACTGAAATGCCCTTGTGGCTTACCATATGTTGGGAAGACAGAAAGGAAAATTAAAGTTCGTCTGACTGAGCATAAAAGCACAATAAGGAACAAGACCATAAAATCTCCTCTAGCTGCACAAGTAACCTCATCTCAACACAACATCAGCCAGTTGAGATTCCTTGTACTGGAGGTTGTCCCGACGAGACCTGGCATTGACAATCATAAAAAGCTATTACAGCGTGAACTCTTTTGGATAAAGAAGTTGAACTCGTGCCAACCAAAAGGAGCTAAAGGACTTAATGAACGAATTGAGTACAGTTGCTTTCTCTAAACATGCCTCTATTATCTCACTTGGTTTCTATTGTTTTTACCCATCATTTTTCTGAGTCTATCGTGTTTTCTTTTCCTTACCCTTCCTCCAATATTTCATCCTTATTTTTATTTTTATTCTCTATCATTCATTCCTACCTCTTTCTACATTCTAATTTTCCTCTATATTCTGTGACGAACATCTTTTTCCTATCCCGAGAGGAACATTTGTTGATTTTGCTCAGTAATATTGTCTTGGATTTTCCCACTTTCTAGCCTGTTCTGTTATTCGTTTAATCCTCCTCACTTTATTCTTCTCTTATTGCTCCTCATCTCATATTGTCCTTCACTTCTTTTCTGAATGTTTCATTGTGTGTTCCCTATCCAAAATGGCTGACACTTGCA
The DNA here is from genome assembly GCF_964261635.1 of Lissotriton helveticus. Classification (NCBI taxonomy): domain Eukaryota; kingdom Metazoa; phylum Chordata; class Amphibia; order Caudata; family Salamandridae; genus Lissotriton; species Lissotriton helveticus. The sequence goes on along the minus strand of NC_136067.1, from coordinate 343,523,542 downwards.
CACTAGATTCAATGTTTATTTCTTGATCGTTATTTATTTTTCAGATCGTTGTACTTTGTTTTTTATGACTCCTTTATGTATCTGACACCTTCCCCGATTATCGGGGGCCTTACCTACAGTCTTTGGTACACTGGTTTTGTACCGCACACTTCGTAGTCTGTTTTTTATGTTATACCGACCTCTAGAAGATGCACTCTTTTACTTCCGGGTACTGACTCTCTGGATACCCGCCATAGAACGCGGTCACTTTGGAGCACTGGTGAGAACGTACATTTCACTTTGCTTTACCTTTCACTTCTGTGCACTAGAGTCAGTTAAACCAGCACCCATTTTGGTGATCTCCTTGGCGCTATTCATTAGAAGTAGGTATCGTTATATTTGGCCATTTCGTATCATTTTTGCATGCAACTACGTTCTAACTCTGCGGAGTCTCCGCTCTTTCACCCATGTTACTATTTCATTGCCACTTCGTTTTAGCTCTTTTAACACCGTGGTTTAGCCGTCAAACACGGGGTCTACTTTCTTTTTTCCTTTTTCATTTCCTCCGGTTTTCTGGTCTCACATTTCACTCCTCTGTTTTAAACTTAGGGTCGTGCCCACCCCCTGAACCAGTGTTTGTTTCCTTTCAGATTACCTTGAGTCCCCTGATGAAGGGACTTTCGTCCCGAAATGCATAGGGATTTCTCCATTTGAAGAAATTTCATTGTTAAACTTTGGATAAAATCACTGGAGTCGATATGATCGTAATACATGACTCATATGAATAAATCCATGATAAACTGATTTTGATTTATGAACCTGACTACTTTAAAGACAAACAGAGGCAACATTTGCCCTCATAGGAGCTCCACAAGAATTAGTGTGGGAACCCCCACACTCGCTTGATATTGAAACGAGAGAGGGCCACATCATCAACCCTTGCCGTCAAGATTATCGCCACTTTATCGGCAGCAAACTGCCGCTAAAGTGGCCATAATAGGTTTCATAATATGCTCTATGGAATTCCAATCAAAGCTCATGTTAGATGTGAAGGACATCTGACATGAGCTTTGATTGGAATTCCATAGAGCATATTATCAAACCCATTATCGCCACTTTAGCAACACTTTCCTGCTGATAAAGTGGCAATAATTTTGTTGCCCAGGCATGATATTATGGCCCAGAGTGCGTAGTGTACAGCAGCTTCCCTGTAAAATCTATAACTACCTCCGAGCAGTGACAACAGATAGGTTACAACAGTCTGACAAACAGATCCACAACCTTATTACGCCACTTTTGAGTCACTTTTAACATGGATAAAGTGATGCAAGGAGCTAGTAAATCTACGTCTGGTTCAACAAAAACATCTCAACTCCAGACTCTGCGACACAGTTTTAATGTTTTCTCTCTCTCTCACTCTCTGTGACATCATTTCTCTATCTATCTTAAACTTTGACACTGCTGTCTACTTCGACGTGTAGAAGATCAGCCCACCTGAAGTTGTCCATCCCAATGACTGCAGTGTTTGGCCGCAAGGTTTATACAACGGTAAGCACAGAGGCCTAGATCTACAAATCCTTCATAGGAAAGCATTAGAAATAAGTCCCCATAACAGGCGGCAGTAACGCAATAGGCACTTCCATATAGACACCACTTGAACGCTGCACTATAACAGAACAGGAATATACGAGTCGCACTGCACACGTTAACCTGTAGAGTTACCACAACTTGTAATGCTTCAGCTCATTTACTCACATCTACATAATTCTAAACTCTAATTTTCTTTTTTCTTTTGCAGATTACCAATCGGACACCTTTTGGAATCCATTTCACAATTTCTTTACACCATTGTTTAAGTTATTTTGCCAGTTCTAATATAGTTATAATTGAGTTTCTTTTATATTTATTGTTTAATAAAAGTTAATAAAAAAGAACTACATACTGCTTTTATGTTGTGGGGAGGGGTATGACGGTCCACAATAAAAATAATGTTGAAATACTGTAGTAAGATATTCAAGACTAGCATTGAAAACTACTGAGTTCTAACTAACTGATATAAGAAATACAACGGTGAGAAACTATTAAAATGGTGGTGGACGGAGTATGTAATCAACGTTTGGTGCCTCGGCACTACCTTTCAAATAAATATATAAAGAATATGACTATTAATATTGTACAAAAGTACAGCACCGGATGAATCACAAAAACCGGGAAAAGAAAGCAACAGATTTACTAACTGATATAAAGAATGTTTTGCTTGTTGAACTTGAAGAAAAAAACATGAACTTCAAAACGACGCTGAGCATGCGAAGAGAGTACAACTGCTACACCAAAAAAAAGGAAACCTTTACATACAAAAGGCGATACATTATTGCCGCTTTTATCGACAGGAAACTGCCAATAAAGCGGCGATAATGTGCTTGATAATAGATCTGTGTAACTTCCCATAGCAGCCCAGGTTCTGATCCTAACCTAGGCTGCTATGGTTATTCACAAGTACATATTATCTGGCCCATTATCTCCGCTTTAGCAGCAGTTTCCTGCCAATAAAAGCGACGATAATGTATCTCCTTTTGTTGATATTATGGCCCATTGCTCCTTTTTTTCACCAGTAAACTTAGGTGCATATTATCAAGGACCGGTGTTAAAATTTTCGCCGTTTTATTGGCAAGAAACTGCCGATTAAATGGCGATAATGAGCTTGATAATACGGCCTTGTTATTTCCCATAGAACCCCATGTTAGCACCAGAACATAGGCTTCTATGGGAATTCACAAGGACGTATTATCAACCCACCCTCCCAACATTAACAAAAAACTCCAGACAATGCAGATACCCGGAGCTGGAAGGTCATTTTACATATCACTGCCCCAGAAAGGTGGCGTTCCCCGCGACGTGTACGGGGACAGAGAGAGAGAGCTCAAAACATATTTTTTTTTTAAAAAGACCCGAGGGGTGCCGCTCCCTGAGACTGCGGGGAGTAGGACCGTAACCCCCCTGCATACTTCAAAATAAAACCAGAGGAGTGCCATTCCCCAGTGCTCGGGGCACCTTACAAGCCCCCATTATGCAGAAAAATTGACCCCTAATTTACCCCCCCGGGACCTAATGAATAAAACGGACTTCTACTTTTTTTTCTTAGTTTCCACCGCGTACAAGTACTGCACGAGTACCCCGCCATTTTTTATTTTTAAAAAAGTTAAAATTGACCCTAAAGATCCATGTACCACCCCCTGACCAAGACTAAAGGCTCAGAATGTTTCTACCCTGCCCCCTTTCCTTATTTCTCAACTTTGTTTTACTGTTTTCTTGTGACTCTGCTCTCCCGACAAACAACATGGCTGCCAACACTTCCTGGTTTGGAGTCTTGACAGCCAATCAGCACGCAGCTCCTGCTCGTAATTGTAGGTATTTACATACGCATACACCGCGATTTTTCCTTAAAAAATAAAATAACAAATAGAGCCTAAACATCCATGTACGACCCCTTAAGAAAGCCTAGAGGGTCAGAATATCTCTACCCTACCCCCTTCCCTTATTTCTCAACTTTGTTTGACTGTTTTCTTGTGACTCAGTTCTAGCGAGGCACAAGATGGCCACCAACACTTTCTGGTTTCCAGTGTTGACAGACAGTTCACAGCCAATCAGCATGCAGCTTGAGCTCGTAATTGAACAGATTTCAGTACGCGTACTGAACTCCGACTCTAGATATCGCTATGAGTTTACTTGAAATTTTCTCAGAAACTACTGAACAGATTTACACCATTTAACAAAAAGCACAATCTGCGAACAGAACTCTACCTCTCTGCCAAATTTTGTGTAATTCCGTTCAGCCATTCGGGCTGTAGCCCTAGCTAAAGGTCCCTACGGAAAATTGCATGGGGAAAACATGCTTTGGGACCCCCCTTTTTTCTAGACCCCCAGTTGACGAATCACCCTCTTTCAGGGAAGGAGCGGTACCGAGCAGGCCATTTTCTTGGAGAAATTTGTGAAGATTCGTCCACGGACGCCAAAGTTATTCCAAATAGAATGTTGTGGATTTCCTTTGGAAACTAGGTCCTAACCATAACTACCTACTGGCAACCGCCAGTAGGTAATATATATGACTTTGTCATTTTCTATCTCGGCATGGATAGCACTGTCTAATCCTATGCTTAAAAACTTTGATAGAAAAACAGACATTTGAGGTGAGCAGATCTAGAGTGTCGCTGGTATTGAGAGTGCTCTAACAGGAGCTGCTTTCCACCTAAACTGAGACCTACCCAGAGTTCTCTCCTTCTTTTTTGCATAATTTATGCGTCACTCTATGCCTGAAAGGGTTTTGTTTTGACTTAATACTGGGTGCTCCCTTGTGTCTGGACAAAGCTATACCTCTCTGAAGAGCTCTAATTAGAGCGAAACACTGTGTCAGGGGTTGCTTTTATTCATTTCAGGTTGGCTTGAGTTGGTATTTTACCATTTCAAAGCTGTAATATTGTGCCTGGAGTGATAAATGGCTTTTGTTATTTGACAGCTCGGCAAGGACTGCACTGTACTAGTCCTATGCTTAAAGACTTTGCTGTTTAAATGGCGAAAGACTTTGTCATTTTCTATCTCGGCATGGATAGCACTGTCTAATCCTATGCTTAAAAACTTTGATAGAAAAACAGACATTTGAGGTGAGCAGATCTAGAGTGTCGCTGGTGTTGAGAGTGCTCTAACAGGAGCTGCTTTCCACCTAAACTGAGACCTATCCAGAGTTCTCTCCTTCTTTTTTGCATAATTTATGCGTCACTCTATGCCTGAAAGGGTTTTGTTTTGACTTAATACTGGGTGCTCCCTTGTGTCTGGACAAAGCTATACCTCTCTGAAGAGCTCTAATTAGAGCGAAACACTGTGTCAGGGGTTGCTTTTATTCATTTCAGGTTGGCTTGAGTTGGTATTTTACCAATTCAAAGCTGTAATATTGTGCCTGGAGTGATAAATGGCTTTTGTTATTTGACAGCTCGGCAAGGACTGCACTGTACTAGTCCTATGCTTAAAGACTTTGCTGTTTAAATGGCGAAAGACTTTGTCATTTTCTATCTCGGCATGGATAGCACTGTCTAATCCTATGCTTAAAAACTTTGATAGAAAAACAGACATTTGAGGTGAGCAGATCTAGAGTGTCGCTGGTGTTGAGAGTGCTCTAACAGGAGCTGCTTTCCACCTAAACTGAGACCTACCCAGAGTTCTCTCCTTTTTTTTTGCATAATTTATGCCTCACTCTATGCCTGAAAGGGTTTTGTTTTGACTTAATACTGGGTGCTCCCTTGTGTCTGGACAAAGCTATACCTCTCTGAAGAGCTCTAATTAGAGCGAAACACTGTGTCAGGGGTTGCTTTTATTCATTTCAGATTGGCTTGAGTTGGTATTTTACCAATTCAAAGCTGTAATATTGTGCCTGGAGTGATAAATGGCTTTTGTTATTTGACAGCTCGGCAAGGACTGCACTGTACTAGTCCTATGCTTAAAGACTTTGCTGTTTAAATGGCGAAAGACTTTGTCATTTTCTATCTCGGCATGGATAGCACTGTCTTATCCTATGCTTAAAAACTTTGATAGAAAAACAGTCATTTTAGGTGAGCAGATCTAGAGTGTTGCTGGTGTTGAGAGTGCTCTAACAGGAGCTGCTTTCCACCTAAACTGAGACCTACCCAGAGTTCTCTCCTTCTTTTTTGCATAATTTATGCGTCACTCCATGCCTGAAAGGGTTTTGTTTTGACTTAATACTGGGTGCTCCCTTGTGTCTGGACAAAGCTATACCTCTCTGAAGAGCTCTAATTAGAGCGAAACACTGTGTCAGGGGTTGCTTTTATTCATTTCAGGTTGGCTTGAGTTGGTATTTTACCAATTCAAAGCTGTAATATTGTGCCTGGAGTGATAAATGGCTTTTGTTATTTGACAGCTCGGCAAGGACTGCACTGTACTAGTCCTATGCTTAAAGACTTTGCTGTTTAAATGGCGAAAGACTTTGTCATTTTCTATCTCGGCATGGATAGCACTGTCTAATCCTATGCTTAATAACTTTGATAGAAAAACAGACATTTGAGGTGAGCAGATCTAGAGTGTCGCTGGTGTTGAGAGTGCTCTAACAGGAGCTGCTTTCCACCTAAACTGAGACCTACCCAGAGTTCTCTCCTTCTTTTTTGCATAATTTATGCGTCACTCTATGCCTGAAAGGGTTTTGTTTTGATATATATATATATATATATATATATATATATATATATAAATTCACTGAAAAAAACATAGGTTTCACACATGTTATAGTTAGCTGGACATTTCTCTCATACAAAACCATTGAAATTCCCTTGTTATAGTTAGTTCAGCTAACTATAACTCGCGCGCCCGCAATGCACTGCTGATGATGTCACATATTGCATCATTCATGACATGGTCAGTGATATCACTCATGACATCACTCAATGACTTCTCAAATGACATTACTGACGAGGTGCCGCTCGCAGCAGGACTTTCACTGTTGCTCGTTTTACTGGTGCTGGACTGTCACCGTGCTGTTTTCCCCGTCTTGGTTGTTTGGAGGCTGTGAATCCGTGGAGGACCCTGATCAATAGGACCCACAGCGGGAGCACGGGACTGCGAGGCCCAGCATACCTTGCATCACCCACAGCTGGTGCCTCTTCCCGGGCGTGCCCCGCCTTCTTCTGTGTATTGATCTAACGTTCCCACCGCACATCGTGGGACGCGCGCGGGACTTATCCCGGGGCTAAGCCCGGGCAAAGGGCGGGCCGTCTGTGGCCGTCCGTGGAGGACTGTGGCCGGGCCCCGTCCCTTTATTGTGTATCCCCTACACTTTCCCTTTCCAAGGCTACTGACCATTGCCAATGCCACTGAAGCCCGGAAATGGCGGGAAACACCAAACGGGGGGAAGGTAAGAGGCACCTTGGATGCCTTTCTCATTAAAGCTGTTTCAAACTTGGACCATGAAATATACGTAGCAGAATCGCGCTTGTCCTTTGAACTTCAAAAAAATCAAGCGCTCATCATTAGGCACAATCCGTCAGCCCAGTGAGTACAGGGATTCCCCCTTCCATGGATACTAGTATTCCCCTTCTCTTTCAGGTAAATTCCCCAACCTACACCTCTGTCCCACTGAGAAGCCCTAATATTGATTTAACCTTTTCGGATTCCTCATTAGACTTCTCCCCATCGGAGACTTCCCTGTTGCAGCTTCCAAATGCAACTCCTATCCCGGCAAACAACACACCCACGCAAACATCATGTAGACAACCTACCTTAATAAAAAGGAAGAGACAGGGAAGCGATCGCCGGGGTGGGCAACCTAAAGTAGCCCGACTGGGATTTAGCCCACAAACCGCTAACCGTAATATAACACCCCAATCCTGTCGGCCACCACTGAAGTCAAAATCAAATCTTCCACAACCTCAATTTAAGTTAAAGAAACAATTACCTGAATCTAAGTTAGTTTTAAGCGACATAGAACATCTAGTCAGATCCCTACTTCTTCCTATATTAGAAAGGGTCAAAAGAATAGGTGACCAGTTGAATGAACTAACGGTAGAAACCATTTTAAACTCCCAAATTCTAAAGGGCTTGGTAGCCATCAATACGACTAATAAACCCAGTGAACCACGTTCAGTCAATAAAGATGCCACTAACCCTATCCCACCCGGTCCTGACATGACCACGGGGAAAGTTAGGCCTCTCAAAGATATGCGACACACCTTAAATATTCCCTCTCCCAGGGAAAACTGATAAGATTAACAAACCACCCACACACTCTACTCTTTCAGGACCCAGACACTACCACAACAACCACTACACATGTAGACTCCAAGGTTATAGACACAGCAACCTGTCAACTGATAGGCCAACCCACAATAACCTAAGGATGTCACATAGATCTTCCCCCAGAGGCAGTTCCATATGCTATAATCTTGACAGGTGTACCTGAGCTTACAGCAGGAAAGAAAGAAGGTTACTCTGAACTAAAGAATAAAGCCATTTATTGGCTCAAACAAAATAGGCCACTGCCCCCCCATATAGATGGAGATATAGTGTTTGTTAGAAGATTAGCGTGGGTAGGCTCTAGACCTAAGGATACAGAAGGAGACGTAATTATTATAAATTTCAGAGACCGTAGGGTGGTCCCACACATTGCTGAATGGTATTATCAACCGGGATCCAGTAGCATTGTTCCTAGAACCTTAACATACTTTTACCCAGAGGCATTAATCGTCCCCCGTGGCCATCGCGGCGTGCCCACATATTATAAACATAATAAATATCCTTTATTTCCACCAAAGATGACTCCATGGTCTACCAATTGCCCGGATTTTGAGAACTGACACGGGCAATTTAAACGCCAGAACTTTCCAACCTATCGAGGGAACAACTCACCATCTTGGTCAGTCCCCCTGTCAAATCGATATGATGCCCTCATGGATCTAAACGATCAGGATTGACACCAGGGAACTACTGCGATACAATCTCCAGTAATATCGACCGATATCCCGCTAACTGATTCCCAACAAAGAGGGTGTTAAAATACCTACCTTGTGGCGGAGGAACTCATGCCCCCAACTATTTTTCTGGGGCCCCTACCAACAGAGAATGATCAATTCTGCAAAACTACTGTTGCAGATGATCCACCTCCTCCACAGTGTAATATTCCTGATCCCCCTCCTATAAACATTCTGAAATCAGAGGAGTTCATATATAGTTTCCTCTCTTGGAATGTGGCTGGTTTAGCGGACAAAGTCAACCAAAAACACTGGTTGGAGGTCGTCATTGGGCACAATGTAATTTGCCTCCAGGAAACCTGGTCCCGGGACGCCCATCATATTAACGTTTACCAAACCTTTCACACCCCAGCCATTCAAAGTCCTCACGGCCGTAATTAAGGGGGTCTTAGCACTTTCATATCTGTTACCGGGGGTATTACAATTAAAAGGTTCATGGAGACTGAATTTTATCAGATATTGTGTCTACAATGGGGTTCCCCACAAAACGTTATTATAATAAATCTCTACAATAATATTCCTTCTGATAGGAGTGAGGCTACCTTGAGCAAACTTCTTTCGACTTTGATTTCCCTACATGACCAGCTGGTAGGTGATAATATCATGCTCTGGGCCGGAGATTTTAATTGTACAATCTGTCCCCACGGTCCATAGGGTTTGTGCGGCCTATCGGACAACAGGGAAGATTGCCCTACTCATTTTACTCATTCGTCAGTCGGTACCTAATTTAATAATATACTTTTTTATTTTAATTTAACATTTATTAATGAGATTTGTACCCCAAGTATACCATTTCAGCCAACCTTCAATGGAAGGGGGTGTAACACGACAATCGACTTTACCTTAATCTCTGCATCCCATGTAGGGACAGTGGCCACCTGGGAAATGGGTAAGGCTCCTCACCACGACCATTACCCTATAGTGTTTAGTATCAGAGTTAAAAACCCAACACATAGGGCAGTGGCCAATACCGTTTATATCCCAGAAATAACATTAGCCTCAAAAAACGGATACACTATTAAATGGGATAAAATAGACCCGATGGGCTTTCTGGCCCAACTTGTCGCTTCTAATTATGAAGATATACTGACCTGTTTAACTCTTGAAGAGACACCGGTTAATGTAATAAAATCCTTTTCTAAAATATTAACCACAGTCAAATCCCTACTGACAAGAAAATATCAGAAGGGGATTCTTAAGCCTCAAAGGTGGTTTGACAGTAAGTGCACTAAAGCACTAACTGTCCTTAAAAAGGCATCGCATACTATTCCAAAAAATCCGGTTCTTATCCGTAGTGCCAGAAAAACGTATAAAAATACTATAAAGTCGAGAAAAGCCACCCTAAAGAATAAAGTATTGGCAACCCTCAAAGAAGCCTCGTATATTAGAGACCATAGGGCTTTCTGGAGAGTGGTAAACGACCCGTTTCTACAGTCCAACGAAGTAAACTGTATTGATTAGGCAATTACAGCCGATCAATGGGTATCCCATTTTAAACAACTATACTGCAGATCGACTGGTAACAAAGGAAGATTCACTCCAATCGATTAGGTCAACACTTCCCTGGTACGTAAACAGTCCACTTTTTTTCCCTTACCCGTAACCTTTGATTATGACGAAGTATTAAAAGCCATTAGGGACAGCTCATCGGGCAAGGCACCGGGCCTGGACGGTGTCCCTATAGACACCTACAAGGCTGAAATGGATCTTTGGGCCCCTTTAATAACTAACGTCTTAAATAAAGCGAACCAGGAAGGTTTTATACCCACCTGGTCAGAAGCTATAGTTATACCCATTTTTAAAAAGGGCAAGAGGAATGATCCGACCTGCTATCGGCCCATCTCTTTGTTGGATGCCCTAGCAAAGGTAGCAGGCCGTATCATCCTAAACAGAATTCAAACCTGGGGGGAGGAAAATCAAATATTTTCTGAGTTACAGTATGGCTTTAGACCAGGAACAGGGACAATGGAACAATGTTTAAATGTGTCCCTCCTCATAGCTAAATACACAGAGGCTAAGAGTGGCAACCTTTTTATTTCTTTTATAGATCTAAGGTCTGCCTTTGACTGTGTAGATCATGAATTCCTATGGTTGACATTAACTGACATGGGGATCGACAGTCATATTTTATCATACATTAGGGAACTCTATAGAGAGGCAGGTGCAAGGGTTAGATACGGCCCCAGGGGTGAATGTACTGACAAATTCCCCATAGATAGGGGTGTCAGACAGGGGTGCATTTTGGCACCCCTGTTATTCACTCTATATATTAATTCAAATGGACAATATCTGAGGAACTTTCAATTTGACTGCCCCACTATTAAAAGAACCCCTATCCCCCTTTTATTATACGCCGACGATGCGGCATTAATTTCACGGACCAGACTCGGGTTACAAAGAACTATAAATAAATTCAACACCTATATGAAGCTTCGTGGCCTGAGTATAAACATTTCTAAAACTTTTACAATGGTCTTCGGGAAGGGTAGGAAAAAACTACATTTCCCTACATTTTTGGAAAATAAGAGAATTGAAAATACAGACTCTTTCTCCTATTTAGGGGTACATTTCCATAGAGGGAGCTCCTGGCAAACAGCAATAAATGCCAGAAAACTGGCTTTCTTGTGCTCGATTGGCGCCCTGAGAAATTTTTCAAATAAATTGGGGGGGAAGCCAATTAATGAATTAATCTATATTTACCAAGCCAAGTGCATTTCAACTGCAATTTACGGAGCTGGTATTTGGGGCATCGAACAAGCACCGGGGTTACAAATTTGTGAAAATCAGTTCCTAGCTTATCTGCTGGGGGTACCTAAGACTACATCCTCATATATTCTGCATATAGTAGCGGGCCTTTCCCATATAACGGATACCGTAAGGATTTCCCCTATCCTTCTTTGGCATAAGATCTGGGTTACCCCAGAAGCCCTATTAAATAGGGATCTAATAACTGATTGCCTATTGCTTGACGGGGTGTCCAAAATCAAATGGCTACGCTATGTTAGAAACATGTTTAGCAAGCTTGGTCACACGGAATATTTCATAAAACCTAGCACGATGGAGAAGGTACCCAGAACCCTAATTAAAAAGATGGCTTTACATCACCTTGTCACTCAGAGGTGGAATGCAGTAAAAGGAAAACAATCTATCCTTAGATATCAGCAAATCACCTCTCACGAAGGGCTACAAAAATAGCTAACTCGAGTGATTAGCCCTTATGCCCGTTCATTGCTCACCCGTTTTAGGTTAGGTTTTTTCTTTCGTCTTGTCACTTTCCCCCAACGTAACACCTGGACCATGTCTAATCTTGTATGTCCCTGCGATGATACTTCGTATCAATCTGATATTCATTGCGTTTTATTCTGCAAGTACTATCAGGCACCACGCAGGGCATACTTACTACCAATCTTAAGGACATGGGGGATTCGAACATGTAAGCAAGCTTTTATAAAATTGCAAGAACTGGAGGAAGATAATGTCATTTATGCACTGAATTGCTTCTTAAAACTTGTAGTAACGTTCCGCACATCAATGAATTGATTACAAATATACCCTATGCATTTTTATTGGATAAATATCAACTGCTTTCGATTTGGACATGTGTATTTTAGCTACTGCTATCTGTTTTTAATTGTTCTTAACATGTTTGCTTTTATGATTTGTATTTCTAAATCGAATAAAGCATGATTGAATTGAATTGACATTACTGACGACATGACTGATGACATCATCCAGTGAATGTGTGTCTTTCTGAAAAATAAATATTTTTTATATATGTATATCTAATGGTCGATGGAAGAATATATGGGTAAATAAGTGTCGGAATGGATGTTTTTTTTGTAAAAATGATTGCATAGCTGACTTATTAAGTGTATCTTAGAGAATACATGTATTAGCGAGTAATGTTTAAATATGTAAATATCTATATCAGTGTCTCACTTTGTCTATAAGTGGCTGCATGGGTTGCTAAGTAGCTACATGAGTGTGTATATGGATAACTAGTTGTTTTTTATGAGTATCAGTATAAGTGTCTGAGTGTCTGTATGGTTCGGTGGGGGATATTACTTAGCGAATAGATACATGAATGAGTGACTCACTGTTTGTATGTGTTTTGAACACAGCATGTCTGCAGGACTGTATGGGTGGATGAATGTGTGTATGTGTGTGTTAGTGAGTGAATGACTGCGTCAATAGTGTGTTTATGAGTAACTACATATGTTTTAAACTAGTATATCTGAAAATGTATGTATATAAGTGAGTATATATGAGAGTGAGAGATTGGAAGAGTTCCTGTATAAATAAGTATGTGTTTCTATAAGTGTTTGTTTAAGAGAGTAAGTATGTGTACGTTTCTGTAGAAGTAAGTGTAGTGGTGTATGTATAGATGTATATGCAAGTAAATAGATGTTTAATAGTTTATTTGCATGTGTGAGTATGTGTGTGAGTAACTCTATGTATGAGTGTCGGTGTGTAACAGGATGTATAGGTGTATGAGTACATATGATGAGTGAGTACATGTATGAGTGACTATATAGAACTGTTGGTGAATGAATGGATGTGTATGTAGATTATGGAATAACTGAATAGGTTGTTCTAACTGGTATTGGTATCTCCATTGTTTTGAAATGTTTAGTTTCTATTTTGAATGTGTGTATCAAGGGTTATATTACACTGAGAGGAGGTCTGCCACTCTTTCACAAGGATGATGCCATCGGTGATGTCATCAGTGATGTCATTTGGGATGTCATCAGTGATGTCATGAGTGATGTCACTGACCATGTCATGAGTGATGTAATATGTGATGTCATCAGCAGTGCATTGCAGGCGCGCGAGTTATAGTTAGCTGAACTAACTATAACGAGGGAATTTCAATGGTTTTGTATGAGAGAAATTTCAAGCTAACTATAACATGTGTGAAACCTATGGTTTTTTCAGTGAATTTCTAAGGTTTTTTAAATGCTAATTCCTAACTATAACGTGTGTGAAACCTATGGTTTTTTCAGTGAATTTCTAAGGTTTTTTAAATGCTTATTCCTAACTATAACGTATGTGAAAACTATGGTTTTTTCAGTCAATATATATATATATATATATATATATATATATATATATATATATATATATATATATATATGCACAGGAAAACTAAAAAGGCACTTCCCTTACAATGAAATACAAAGTTTGCATGTCTGCAGCCTTTCTTATTTTTCACCTTCTTCATCTTCTGCTCAATCAACACATCATCCACACATACAGACACCTACTTGCTCCTTTGCTTGGTTGGGGTTATCAATCATTCTTCTTTAATTCAAATTCAAAGTACAGGCCCTTTATCAACGCTTTTTTATTATAACAACTACCCCGGCCGAAGGCACTATGAAATTTGCACACTTGCTCCCTTTCTGGGCTGCACTTATCAATTATTCTTCAATGTCATATTTTGATTCAAACTCAAGGCCCTTTATCTAGCCTTTTTGTTGTTGTAACTACTGTTGCAGTGATTCTGCTCCTACACACAACTGTGCATAAAGACGTATGACCTCAGTGAATTACGGTGTTCCAAACCCCACCTTAGTACCCAAACCCCCTAACAGACTAGCAATCAGTGACTCATTGGTTCTTCCTCCTATAGCAAAAACACAAATTATTAGTCAACCCACAACATGCAACTTAGGTTACCTCAGGTAAGGTAGATAACAAGAGCACTCTTTTGTTACATTCTTACACAAGTCCAAAACAAGCACTTAATAAACACACCTGCAACTTTGAAATGTTTATTTCTAACACCATAATCTCATGCCCAGTACCTTACATAATCCAAGCAAACATATTATCAGAAACAAAGTTGTGAGCATTGTTAATATTCCATAAAATACAAAGGGAGAAAGCATCCTATTATGCAAAAGGGAAACAGATTTAAAATATACCTACATTTCACCCTCCCTACTTAGCAGGTTAGTTTATAACTACAGAAGATCTCATACGACTACGTGGGCAGACCCATACCTCTGTTACTCAGCAGTAGTGGATCACATTGAGTTCTACACAAACTGTCAAGATACGAATGTTCTCAAACTGTGTATAATCATGCCTGCACACTTCATTACTAAACACGCAAGTATAAGAGATGCCACAGCTGCATATCTCTTATGGCTCGAACGTGCAAACATCATTCCGAATAACACACACAGTATTCAACATAACCTTGATGTTTCATGCTCTCACCATACACACTAAAGTAGCAAGACAGTCTACAATTGTAGTATATCAAATTATTCTCATATGAAGCAAAATAATCAGCCTTCTCTAAACAATATTGCAAGTGCGTGTTGTGTACAAACCAGAACAGGAAAACAAAAATGGCGTTTAAGCTTCTAATAAACCCTTGCTAACTTAACACGATGTGAGTGCAAGGCTCAGCCCACGACACATTTCCTTGACCAAAGCACATAATATAAACGTGGGCAAATTCCGAATGCAGACTCCAAGCCTAAAAAGCAGAGTCAAGTTCAATTTTGCAAAAAAATTATTCAATCTTTAATAAAAAGCAGTAACTAAATATTAAAGAATAGGTAGAAACATCAAACAGTCTTATTCCACCAGCCTATAAGCACAGTATGTGGCAACAGCCTCCAACAGGAAGTCGTTGTTCTCATCTGAAAACATTTCAGCCATCCAATTCAATAGTGGGAATGAACATACATGTTCCTCAACGACCGGAGCCTCTATCACCATCGGAGGAAAACTCGGGTCATCTTCAATGTAACTGCGTGCCAAGAAGTCATGCGCCACTGCAAAAACATTCCAACGTCCCATTATTCCATGTGTCGCTGCTAAGGCCATATTCCCACCGCCAGAACAGAGCAAGTCATGAACCACTAAGGGGCTCATCAGCTGGTCATAATCTGCGTTGGGAGACACCGTACTGCAGAGACACAAATCCAGGGCCCAGTCGAAATCACAGCTCAGGCAATGGAACACAGGTTGAACGCATGTGAAAAAGGAGAATCGAAACGATAATCCATAAGCTGCACTCAACGTTGCAAGAGGCAGTGCTCCATAGTAACTAAGCATTCGGTTGCAGACCAGCAACAACCGAGAAATATTGTCGTCTGTTGCAAGATGTGCATCCATATTTAAGTAAACAAATCAATACAAGCACACCGGCAACTAATGTGAGCGTTAAGCACAATTCACCAAAGATGCTGGAAAAAATCAAATGAAAAAACACCGACAAGACACCAAATATAGGGGCTCATTAGGATCGCGGTTTTCCCGCATCCTCTGGGCCGGCGGAAGCCACCGCCGGCCCGGAGGATGCGGGAAAACCGCTGCGGAGCCTCCAAAGACCCACCACCAAATTGGGATGGCTGGTGGATCTTGGTTTATGTCCGCCGCTTTTCCACAGCGGTCGGCTTACAACCGCAGCGGAAAAGATCTTATATGGTGGCGGTGTCCCTTAGACACCGCCAGCCATATTAGGATTGCGTATCTGATATGCTTTTCCGCTGCGGGTTCTCCGCCGTGGAAAAGCATACGGATGTGCACTTCGAGGGCCCGTTGCGGGCCCCCAGGGTGAAGGGGGGGTGGGGGATGCACATGGGGGGTACATTTACATGCAGACAGCGGCAGGCACCTCGCGGTGCCTGCAGCTTTCTGCATGTAAATGCAATGCGTGCTTTTTTACCATTGCGGCGGGCGCAGCTTGAAGCCGCACCCGCCGCAATGTTAAAAATAGAGGATGTGACCGCCAGGGTGGCGGTCACATCCTAATTGCAGAGGAAGGAACGCCGCAGCCCATGCGGACGTTCCCTTCTCCTCAAGGGTCGCGGACGGACTAAAGTCCGTCCGCGATCCTAATGGGCTCCTAAGTTTCTACAGAAATCACAAGGCCAATGCTTATAACTTTAAAAAAGTAAGCTAACCCCCTACCCGTGGACGCATTAAAGATAGTCTAAATTAACTCCCTAAAATTCCGACACGTCTGTATTTAATAATGCATACACTTCTGTGCGGGTGTTTGCTACACGAAGGACAAATGTTTCTGTAGCAGATATAAGCGTGACCTGTTTTTGAGACAATAGCACTCTTATATGGCTCATTTGCTTGACTCTTCTTTCTAGGTCGGAATAGACGGCCAGATGGAAACATCCAGCTTCCCATGCAGAGGAGTAAACACAACTTTTTATAGAAAACCACATGCTCACTTACCATAATCATGTAAGTGATGCCTGCTACCATCGCACAATAAGCCACACAGCTGAATCGGATCTCCAATAAGTGACCACTTCTAACTATTCTCGTTGTGCGCCCTGTGCTCTGATTTGACAGTGAGAGAGTGATCGCAACATAGTTTCTACCGCTACTCATTCTCAGCATACGCTACGAATATCATAAAACGGCGATAATTTTAACACCAGTCCTAGATAATGTGCCCCGAATTTCGTAGCGCGCCCTGCATCGCAAAATGCGATGCAGGGCACGGAACGTAGGGGCATATTATCAACAACATAAGGCGATACATTATCGCCGCTTTTATCGGCAGGAAAATGCCGATAAGGCGGCGATAATGGGTTTGATAATAGGCCCTTGTAAATTCCCATAGCAGCCCAGGTTCTGGTGTTAACCTGGGCTGCTATGGGAATTCACAAGGGCATGTTATCAAGGCCATTAGCGGCAGTTTCCTGCAGATAAAACTGGCGATAATGTTTCGTCTTATGTTGTTGATAATATGGCCCGAAATTCATTTTAATAATTTATTTGTTTACTTACCTACAATCATCCAGATTCCGTTGTTTATCACCGCCTACCCTGCCCCCCCACCCCGCCTGTCCCACCGCAACTCCCTCCACAGGCCGCGTCTGGGCTTGATAATACGCCCTTGTTAATTCCTATAGAAGCCCATGTTAACACCAGAACATGGGGTTCTATGGGAATTAACAAGGGCGTATTATCAAGACCATTTTCGCCATTTTTTCAGCAGTTTCCTGCCCATAAAACGTCGATAATTTTAACACCGGTCCTTGATAATATGCCTGTCAGTGCCATATTATCAGTAAAGGGCGATACATTATCGCCGCTTTTATCGGCAGGAAACTGCCGCTAAAGCGGCGACAATGGGCTTGATAAAAGACCCTTGTAAATTCCCATAGCAGCCCAGGTTCTAGTGTTAACCTGGGCTTCTATGGCAATTCACAAGGACATATTATTGAGACCATTATCACCGCTTTACCGGCAGTTTCCTGCCGATAAAAGCGGCGATAATGTATTGCCCTTTATTGATAATATGGCCCATAATCCCTTAATGTACAGAGACGCACAAACTGATATTAAACAAAAAAACATAACAGTATGCATTATAGCAAAACACATTTACTACTATAAAACGTTTAACAACGGACGAATACAGGGGCATATTATCAAGACAGGCGATAACATTATCGC
Source organism: Lissotriton helveticus (assembly GCF_964261635.1). Lineage (NCBI taxonomy): Eukaryota > Metazoa > Chordata > Amphibia > Caudata > Salamandridae > Lissotriton > Lissotriton helveticus. The sequence goes on along the minus strand of NC_136067.1, from coordinate 343,505,594 downwards.
CGCTTTATCGGCAGTTTTCTACCCATAAAGCGGCAATAATATTATCGCCTGTCTTGATATACCCCATAATTCCTTAATGTACAAAGATGCACCGCACACACTCCCATACAACTTATCAACTCACCCTTCAAATTGATTTGTAGATTAAGAAGAATACCACTCACACAGTGGATATTCTTGTACAGAATCTCTCTAGTTCCGTGTTTGCAGCAGAACCGTCAAATGGAACATTTTCCCCTCTCATATTACACATACATACATATAAATAACCAATTAAAATCCTGCACACATTAATTCAAATCAAAACACACATTTCTATTGATTTAACATTCCAAACCTTTCCAACTGACATAACTTTCCACCCCACCCCCAATAGATCATGCAAAAGTCAACTGTCAACAGAGGTCAAAAGTTCAGCACTGTATAAAACACTGCTTCTCAACAAATTTAGACTTTAGTAAGCATTTACTTATAATTACCAATAAAGCAAAAACGTCTCATTACAAGCAACAAAGATATAAACACATAAACTTGATAAATATCTGTAAAAGATGTATTTTTAATTCATTTTTCTTGCTTACGTGTGCTTATGAAACAACTTTCAAAATTTGCACTGTACGCGCACAATAAATATACCGTAAAAAAAAAATAGCATACATCACTAATTTTTTACAATCACTGGACACCCCATCCACCAAGCCTCAAATATAACGTTCAAGACCGTAGGTAGAGCCCCAAATCCACTACGGTACCAGCCGGCTCTCTGCATCATTCGGGAGACGGAATTGCTTTTGGTCAGAGAAACTTCCTTACATACTGTTCTCTCAGACAAAAAACAATCTGCTTTCCTACTTCAAAGAGAACTCTCGTCCGACCATAGCAAACAGCAGACTCCCACGAATAGGCACCGTATAACACTACAAGAGCCGACCCTCGGAGACGGTGCTCCCCAGGGCCATCAAAGGCTCAACAAAGGCCTTCAAAGATTTTGAACTTGGACATCATTGTAAATCCCCCTAAGCAGTCCTGCGGGATCAGGAAGTCCTATAGCAAATAGCAAACTTTTCCGATCAAACTACACACTCAATCTACACGCATATACAAATAAATAAAAATTCACATTTATTCCTGCATTAAATTCAAAACGAAACACATTTATATTGCTTGAACTTTTGCACCCTTTCCAACTGGCAAAACTTTCAACCCTTCCTCCATTCCACAATCTGCCAGTTACCATAGAAACACTTCAGGCAACACCTAACTCAGCACACAGGTGAAAAGTTCATCAAACATTGTTGCAAATTAAAACACAAATATGCTTCACTTGAGAATATACCAGCTTATTTTATGTAACGTTCTTTGCTAACACTTATTCTTAACCAATAAAAATCAGCCTTTTAAAACAAAGAAACATTCATCGTAGCTTAGTGCAGAATGTTCTCGAACAACTAATCAATCCTTTTCTTTTTTCAAAACTGCATGTGTCCATCATTTTCGAAAAAATCTCACTTTTCAAACTGCCACTTGATTTACAGAGACCTTCATAGTGCATCCAGACCTCTCTTCAAGATGCTTACAGTGTGGATTCGAGAGCACCCCATCCCCCGGTGCTCAAATCTAACGTTGCGGACCGTGCGAACAGCCGCAAGGCCTCCACGATCCCAGCCGGCTCCCCACTTCCTGCGGGAGCCGGCAATGCTATTCCTCACAGAAAGCAGCTTACATGCTTACATTCTAATTTCAAACATTATTTCAGCAGTTTGTTATACATTTTATAAAATAATATAGTACTGCACGCTAAAGCAGAAAACTCAGCACAATTATGATAGAATACAAAATAGAAAAAAAATATTTATACTTCTACACTCAACAAACTCGTAACTAGAGTACACAGTTTAATTTAAGAAACACCCTACCACAACTAGTTTTTCAAACGCATTGTACAATAAAATGCATCACAAAATAGGTCACATACATGGTGACTCTATAACATCACATAGAAAAAAAGAAGGCCACTCTTACGCTACCAAGAAAACACAACAAAAGTACAAGGCCCAAACTTCCATTTTAGTGATTTCTTAGTTGCAGGTCTACTTGTCAGATCGACACACACACTCCCTCATGGCTGGTATACACCCACACCACACCCATTCAGCGCATCACTCACTACACACGTGACCCTATCTATAAAAAAGACGGAGCGCACGTGTTGTATGCCATTTTAGAGTTGTTCCCAAAGCACCGAACAAAGGGCCCACTACCACACCAGTGGCCTCTTTGGTCACTGAGTTAGTGGTGCCCGAAGCACTGAGCGGGTGAAGAACCTGCGATGATGATGATGATGATGGGAGCACGAGTATGTTGTGAGCCATAGAGGTATCAAGACTTGGCAACACGTATGAGACTTCTTTGTTGAAGATCGTGACTACATCATGAAGAAACTCGTTTCCACAAAAGGTGAGCAGTGACACTTGAGTACGCATCAGAAGGAGGCAAAGGGTTGTAGCTGACTACATACGAAAATGCAACTTAATATTTTAGACGAACGCACTCCTATATAATGTATTAATTTACATATTTTAATTTTTTTCCCCAATAGCAGTAACATTTTTATAATCGCTGAAATGTCCGGAATATATTTACGCAACTCAGTTTACGATGACGAATCAAAATGTCCTTTTGTTTCCTTCAGCAAACATCCTTCAGAAGCAACCATAGCCTATCGAGCAACAGCAATGGAATTGTCTGCAACGTATTGAATATACTTTGACGTATAGAAGCAGAGTTCAAGTCGAGTGGTGAACTCCGGTGGCCGCACTGTTTATACAAGGTAAGCACAGCAGCCTACATATACAATGCCTTCATAGGAATGCATTAGAAATACGCAGCACTATAACAAGTGAAATGTTACAGGTACACTGCACTCGTAAAACTATAGTGTTACCTTTATTTGTGAAAGAAGAGAGGGCCATATTATCAATCCTTGGCGACAAAATTATCGCCACTTTATCGGCAGGAAAGTACCGCTAATGTGGCGATAATAGGTTTGATAATATGCTCTATGGAATTTCAATCAAAGCTCATGTTAGATGAGAATGACATCTAACATGAGCTTCGATTGGAATTCCATAGAGCATATTATCAAACCAATTATCGCCACTTTAGCGGCACTTTCCTGCTGATAAAGTGGGGATAATTTTGTCACCCAGGCTTGATATTATGGCCCAGAGTGCGTAGAGTACAGCAGTGTCTCTGTTAAATCTATAATTACCTGCGAGTAGTGACAACAGATAGGTTACAACAGTCTGACAAACAGATCCACAACCTTATTACGCCACTTTTGAGTCACTTTTAACATTGGTGAATTGACGCAAGGAGCTTGTAAATCTACGTCTGACTTTTCGAGAAAAAAATCTCAACTCCGAACTCTGCGACACAGTTTTAATGTTGTTTTCTCTCTCTTTCTCTCTCTCACTCTCTGCGACATCATTTCTCTTTCTCTCTTAAACTTATAAACTCTGCTGTCTGCTTGCACATGTAGAAGAACAGCCCAACTGAAGTTGTGAATTCCACTGGCCGAAGCGTTTGACCACAGTGTTTATACAACGGTAAGCACATAGGCCTAGATCTACAAAGCCTTCATAGCAATGCATTAGAAATAAGTCGGCATAACGGGCGTCAGTAACGCAGTAGGCACTTCCATATAGACACCACTTGAACGCGGCAGTATAACAGAACTGAAATGTACGAGGCACACTGCACAAGTAAAACCGTAGAGTTACCAAAACTTGTAATGCTTCAGCTCATTTACTCACATCTACATAATTCTAAACTCTAATTTTCTTTTTTGTTTTGCAGTTTACCAATCGGACATATTTTGGAGTCCATTTAACACTTTGTTTATAATATTGTTTGTTGTTAAAGTTATTTTTCTAGTTGCTTCTAATATAGTTATAATTGAGTTTCGTTTACATTTATTGTTTTAATAAAAGTTAATAAAAAAATAACTACATACTTCTTTTATTTTGTGGGGGGGGTATGACGGTCCACAATAAAAATAATGTTGAAATACTATAGTAAGATATTCAAGACTAGCATTGAAAACTACTGAGTTCTAAGTAACAGATACAATAAAAATAACGGAGAAAATCGACTAAATAAGTTTTACTTGAAGAACAAGAAAAAAACAGGGCTTCGAAACGAGGCTGCGCATGCGTAGAGAGTACAACTGCTACAAAAAAAGAGGAAAGTTTTGCATACTATAATAGAAATGAAGGGGCATATTATCAACAAAAGGAGATACATTATCGCCGCTTTTATCGGCAGGAAACTGCCGATAAAGCGGTGATAATGGGCTTGATAATAGGCCCTAGTAAAATTCCCATAGCAGCCCAGGTTCCGATGTTAACCTGGGCTGCTATGGTTATTCACAAGGGCATATTATCAAGCCCATTATTGCCGCTTTATCGTCAGTTTCCTGCCGATAAAAGTGGCGATAATGTATTGCCTTTTGTTGATAACATGGCTCATTGCTCTTTTTTTTTACCAGTAGACTTAGGTGCATATTATCAAGGACCGGTGTTAAAATTATCGCCGTTTTATTGGCAGGAAACTGCCGATAAAACGGCGATAATGAGCTTGATACTACGGCCTTGTTATTTCCCATAGAAGCCCAGGTTAGCACCAGAACATAGGCTTCTATGGGAATTAACAAACCCACCCTCCCAACATTAATAAAAAAAAACAGACAATGCAGGTACCCGGAGCTGGAAGGTCATTTTACATATTATTGCCCTAGAAAGGTGGGGTTCCCCACGACGTGTACAGGGAGAGAGAGAGAGAGAGAGAGAGAGAGAGAGAGCTCAAAATATATATTTTTTAAAAAGACCCGAGGGCTGCCGCTCCCCGGGACTGTGGGGAGTAGGACCGTAACCCCCCCTGCATACTTCAAAATAAAAACAGAGGAGTGCCGTTCCCCAGTGCTCAGGGCACCTTACAAGCCCCCATTATGCACAAAAATTGCCCCCGTAATTTTCCCCTAATGAATAAAACGGACTTCTAGTTTTTTTTCCACCTTTTCCACCGCGTACAAGTACTGCACGAGTACCCCGCCATTTTTTATTTTAAAAAAAATGAAAATTGAGCCTAAAGATCCATGTACCACCCCCTGACCAAGACTATAGGGTCAGAATGATTCTACCCTGCCCCCTTCCCTTATTTCTCAACTTTGTTTTACTGTTTTCTTGTGACTCGGTTCTACCGAGGCACAAGATGGCCACCAACACTTCCTGGTTTCAAGTTTTGACAGACAGTTCACAGCCAATCAGCATGCAGCTCGCGCTCGTAATTGAACGGATTTCCGTACTCGTGCTGCACTCCGTCTCTAGATGTCGCTATGATTTTACTTGTAATTTTCTCAGAAACTACTGAACGGATTTACACCATTTAACAAAAAGCACAATCTGCGAACCAAACTCTACCTCTCTACCAAATTTCGTGTAATTCCGTTCAGCCGTTCGGGCTGTAGCCCTGGCTAAAGGTCCCTATGGAAAATTGCATGGGGAAAACACGTTTTGGGACCCCCTTTTTTCTCGGCACTGCTTGACGAATCACACCCAAACTTTCAGGGAAGGAGCGGAACTGAGCAGGCCATTTTCTCGGAGAAATTCACGAAGATTCGTCCACCGGCGCCAAAGTTATTCCAAATAGAATGTTGTGGATTTCCTATGGAAACTAGGTCCTAACTATAACTACCTACTGGCGACCGCTAGTAGGTAATAGTAGACAGCCCAGGTTTAGATTGAAATAAATATTACAATTTTAGCAATTAGTTTCATTTTATTTATGGAATTTATGTTTCTATGGAATGTCTTTCCCTCCCTAAAGTCATGGTTGGATTCAATATGCTATTTGCACATTTGGGGCCTCATTTTTGGCTTTGGGCATTGCAGCAAGGCAGCTTGCTGCGGTGCCATACACAAAAGTGAAAGGTCATGAATGCACCGTATTTAAGCAATACAGTTCATTGCTGTCCTTTCAGCCTGTCTTTGTGTCGTTTTGGCAGCCTAGTGCCAAATTAGACACCCTTCACCAAGGTGCAAGGGTGCCTCCATTGCAGGCAGGATTGCTTTGTGCAGAAAGGGGCAACTTCCTGCACAAAAACTATCCTACGAGGTGTATTCCTCTTTCAGAGTGTGCTGTAGACCAGGACACATGGAAAGAGGAAAAAAAGAGGAGGAATAAAATATTTCTCATCATTACTCCTCACCTCAGGAGACTTACAGATTTGAGGCTTCCCCAGGTTTACATTACTTTGTAAATTTGGGGCAGCATCAAATCCTTGGGTGCTGCGAGGGAAAACCAGCTGCAGCCCAAATGAAACACCTACCGGGCGCAGAGTAGGGCGACACAGCAATTTACTCTGCGTCGCATTAGTCATGATTTATGAGGCCACTCAAATCCCCGCAGGGTGACTTTGCATGGCTGCATAAATCTCTATGAAAGCCCTGTGTCACGTGTGTTCCACTTTATGTGGCGCAAAAGTGAAGAAAATGTGAACACCTGTAAACATTTGCATTGCTAGGCATTCACAAACTTATGGGAGGTGCATTTTCACCCTGGATATGGCCAGAGCAGATGGGCAGCTACTTAGGGGCCACCCCTGAAGATATTAGTGGAGTAACACTAGCGCAAATTCACTACTGTGTCATATTTACAGAGGCCTAAAGGTTCACCTGCTACATTTTTGTAGATAAAACTCCTAGGGCCATATTATCAAGAACGGGTGACACATTATCGCCGCTTTTATCGGCAGGAAACTGCCGCTAAAGAGGTAATAATGGGCTTGATAATATGCCCTTGTGAATGCCCATAGAAGCCTAGGTTAACACCAGAACCTGGGCTTCTATGGGAATTCACAAGGGCATATTATCAAGCCCATTATCGCCGCTTTAGCTGCAGTTTCCTGCTGATAAAAACGGCGATAATGTATCGCCCTTTCTTGATAATATCGCCCCTAGAGCTATATGAAAGTTTTGAATTCTGAAAAGTTGGAACATGACCTCAAATATAGATTCGAGCCTACTGAATGTTGTGAATTTGAGTCTGTTGAAATTTTGATTGCGTTAGTGTTTTAAACCTTATTGCACGTAGGATATAGATTGTGTTATATGTTTTTTTTTTTAATGGTTAATGCTCAAAAATATGTATTTGATGACACATTTGTTTTGCTAATACAACTTTTGTTTTCAACGATAACACTGAAACAAATAAAATGCAATACATCCATGTAAATTAAACACAGATTAAGAAAAACATCGTCAGCTTGCCATCCACTATTCAGACTCACACATTTATGACACATGTGTAATTTGGTGCACATAAGTTTTTCAAAATGCATTAAACCAGTGAATAGTCCCTTCTGAAACCTTTATCGAATCCTGCTACGCAGCGTTTTCTGTAAAACAGTTTTAGACAACATGAAATAAATGTGTTTCTTTGCAAGAAGTGCTTTCAACCATATGCAGAAAAAAATCGTCTGCATTTTAAACTCCAAATTGAATACGGCAATGCACATAAACCTCTTCTGCAAATGTGGTGATGGCTGATGTAGAATACATTTGCTAAGTAATTACAGCTCACTAAAAAACCTTTCCCCCTCTACTGGCACAGTATGTCAGGATGATGTATTTGTGAAGTAGTGGAATACTACACAATTATATTGTTGCCAATGTGAAATTAGTTCCCAAAGTGTGTTGTTCACTTGTGAAATTACCGTCATCTAAAATTGTTCAAAATACTTCAATATCAAATGACGAGGTGAAAGAAACTCCATGCACAAAAGTATTGCAATAGATATGCCCAACATACCTTAAATCTCAAACAATGTCACCATTTCCTTTATTGTATGACAAAGGGATTAAACCATTTAAGAACACACACATGCATAGTCTAATAAGCATTCGAAGGAAATAACATCTGCCTGCAATGGCAGAGAGAGCCCGAGGACTGGTAAGCAGACTCCCACAACAAAAATAGTTGAGATCACATGTTATATATGACATTTGGAAACCTGGGTAGATGATTTTGGGGGTCATACATAACATTATGGATGGGTAACAGTGGCGTAACACAACTTGAGGGGGCCGCCCCGCAAAGTACATGGGGGCCCCCCCTCCGGACTGACTCAGGAGCGCTCAGGCCAGGGTACTGTGCTGAGGGGCCGCTCTGGAGCTCGGGGCTCCCCTGAACTGCGGGGACTGCAGGGACCTTTGTTACACCACTGATGGGTACAAATTAGTTACATTGATGTTTTCTACCTCGTGGTTCTGAGTGACATCACCGACAACTTAAGCTTCACTCTTATTGTCTATTTGATGTCAGTCAGAACCTCTCAGGGAAAAACATCCCCAAAATTGACTCTATAAGTCTACATTTTATATATGTCTCTGACTGAGAACCATAAGCATGAAGATCAGATTCTAAATATGAGTATTCACTGCTATGATGTAGCAACATTGGGTATTAAAAGTGGTTTCTCACTGATGCTACGTTATACAGGATTTCCAGGCTGGTCTGACAGACCTCTCAGAGAGCCTGTCAGTGCATTTGCTTTCTGTCCTGATGGAGGGCAAGGGGCTCAGCTTTGGGAGGGTAGGGTTTGGAATGGCCCAGGGGGTGGTGAGTTGGATTTTTGAGGACATTTTTTTAAACATTTGGCCCAGGTAGGAAAATCCATGTTATGTATTCTTCCACAATAGTTCTTTAGTTGTGTATAGCAGTTGAAATAAGGGGCAATGAGATTGGGGGACATACACAACCTAAAATTATACATGGATACAAATTGAGTAAAGGGAATGTTTAGAACCTTGGGGTTCTGTATTACATAGACAACTTAGGCTTCACTCTTGTTGTCTATTTGATTTCTGTCAGAACCCTTCAGTGAAACACATCCGGCTATTCACTGTTACCCATCTATAATTCAAGTTTATATATTGCTTTGATAGAGAGACAATTTTATTTATATAAGTTTCTGAATCTGACAACTCACTGATTTGAATAGCAACAGTTGATAACAAAACTTGTTACCCACTATTGGTACGTCATTAAGGCCTTCTAGGCCAAGATGACAGGGCTTTCTGAGAGACTGTCAGCGCAGCTACAGGAAGGGGAAATAACACAATAGGATTCCACACAGGTTTGGAAATATTTAGAATATTTAGCTAAGTAAAATAAACCAAACCAACAAAATCCTGAATCAGTAGAAGTCGAAGTTAGTTTCCTCTCCTCCAGAGCAACTTCTTTTACTATTGTTCTCTATCTCGTGAGCCTGTTTTTTGTAAATTTTCAGTTTGCCCAGCTTTACTTCCTGCTCCAACTTTATTGTGGCAAGCTCCAGTGTGAGCCTTCTTTCCTCCGTCCTGTCTACCAGCTCCTCTGGGGACAGGTTCTTTGAGGAGACACTGATCCCTGCTCTGGGAACCACTATTGTTTCCGGCAAGTTGTTGGCCCCCTCTACAGGTAGTTGCAAATCCGCATTAGAATCTAGAATCAACTCATCCTCTGGGACTTCAACCCCTGCAATCTGGTTGCCGGCACAGGCTCTTAGGGGCACATGCATCATTGTTTTTTGCATTCGCAAACGGTGCGAATCGCAAAATTTGGCCGTTTGTGAATGCAAATTAAATTTTTGAGATGCATCAAGTTTTTTTTCCCGCAATTTAAGAAATTGCAATTTTTTTGCGATTTCTTAAATTGCGATTGCATTTAAGAAATTGCAATTTTGCAATTTCTTAAATGCAATGCATCATCCCAAAAAATTGCAAATTCGCAAATTAGAAGTGGTAAATTACCATGAAGTCAACCTTCATGGTAATTTGCGAAAAGTTTCAAAAATGCACAAAAGTGCATTTTTGAAACTTTCATTTTACACACACACATGCCCTTGGGGCATGTATGTGTGAAAAATGGACTTTATGTTATATTTCAGGGGTGCAGGGGGGTCCTTTGGACCCCCCTGCACTTTTGAAATTGCATTCTCATTTTCGCAATTCCTTAATTGCGAATCGCAAAATGAGAATGCCTTCCCATTGATTCCTATGGGCCATACATTGATTCCTATGGACCTCTAGGCCCATAGGAATCAATGTATAGGGATTCCTTATTTGCGATTCGCAAAATTGAGAATCGCAAATATGGAAAAATAAGAAAACACAAAAAAATTGTGAATTTTTCATGCATAGGTATTTGCGATTTCTAAATTGCGATTCCTTAATTTTCGCAATTTAGGAATCGCAAATACCAACAATGATGCATGTGGCCCTTAAAGCCTTCTGCAACTCTATCTTCCCAGTGAAGCCTCTCAAAAATACTTGAAACCCCTTCCAAAAATCCTTACGCTGGGCCACAGTGTAGGATGCTAACTTGGCCAGCTCAAAATCAATTATTGTATGTTCAAGTGCAAGTGTTGCTTCTCCAGAGAGAGACATGGTTTAGCTAAAAAATCGTAAAGGCAATTAGGGAGAACTGAAAAGGGTTTGAATTGGTCTTGTTATAGAGCTGTAGTGAACAATGAGTTACTATATGATATTGCACAAAATAAGTCCTACCCACACCGCTGATCACAAATGTTTGAAATGGGGTCCCTAGTTAGCAGAGGAATTCACCTTGTCCAAATAGGGACCACCTCTCTAGTCAGGGTAAGCTAGAGACATACTAAAAGATAACCTATGCTCACTCTCAGGTAGCTCAGCACAGAGCAGTCAGGTTTCTCTAAAGAGGCAACGTGTAAAGTATTTGTGTAACAAACACATGCAGTAATGCAATGAAAACACCACTAATAGGCCCCACACTGGTTTAGAAAAATAGACAATAATTTTATAAATAAATCAAGATTGAAACAACAAAAATCCAATAGGTAGAAGTTGAGATATGAATTTGTAAAGAATACAAAGAGTTCTAGTGCTTTGAAAAAATATGCACTTATGGGGTTTTTCTAGTTGTGCTCTACTGGGGTAAGTTCAACATTTAAAATGAAAAGTGATGGAGCGCAGGCCAGGAATAGGTGTGATGCAGGCCTGGGGTGCCTTGATCCTGGTTGCATCAGCGAGATGCACATTGCATGCAAGTAATGCGTCAATGTCAAGCCCACAACCGAGGTGATACATCAATTTTCTTCACGCCATGGCAGCGATGTTATATTATGTTAATAGAAATTGTTAAAGCGCGTGGTCACCAGGAGGTTTCATGGCGCTGATCAAGGCAATGTCAAGACGGAGGCGAATTACGCATGTGCTTGCTCAAACAACCAGGTCTTAAGCAACTTTCTGAACCCCAGCAAGTTGTCACACATCCGAATTGCTAATGGTAGGGAATCCCAGATTTTTGGGACAAGGTGGGAGAACCTGCACCCTCCCTGGTATTTGAGCTTAAATGTAGCGGTAGTCAGTAACTGAAGATGGGTAGACCGTAAACTGCGGAGTGGAACATGCCTTACTATCAGGCAGCTGATGAATTTGGGGCTCCTGCCGTGCAGAGCTTTAAAAATGATGCACCCTGTCTTAAAGGCTGCACGTTGGGCGATAGGTAGCCAGTGAAGTTTATCTAGCAAATGTCTGGCAGACTGCCATCTGGGTTGTTTCTGAATTAACCTTGCGGCCTGATTCTGTACCATTTGGAGGTGTTTACGTCGAAATAGTGGTAGACCGAGGTAGATAGAGTTGGAAAAATCGAGGTGAGAAAGTGCCAGAGCTATCACAACCTGTATGAGGGCTGAGTGGGTCAGCAGGTTGGCAATTTTCCTGATCCTGCGCAGTTGGAAAAAGCAGGTCGAGACCACTGCCCCCACTTGGCCACTGAGTGATAGATCTGCATTTATGGTAACTCCGAGGCTTTTCACAGAGGGGGAGGGAGTGGGGGAGTCCTAGTCCCGCCGGCCAGTAGTGTGGGCCCCCGGATATCTCGCTCTTCCCTGGCAGGATTAGTTCAGTCTTGCCAGGGTTAAGTTTAAGATGGTTAAGGTCCATCCAACACTGGATGTGAAGCATGGTAGTTTGGAATTGAAGACAGAGTCAGAGGAGTTATCCAAGGTGATACAACGGATCCATTGACTGAAGTGACAGTGCTGAGTGCAGAGATTCCATAGACAATATGCTGGGTAAATCCACACTGGAGGGGGCTGCACTCCAACCTTCTCAATGCAGTGGTGGCAATGCGTTGGTTCTCAATGTGCGGTTCTGGATGCGATGCGGCAATTCCAAGTGTGATGAGCTGTTTCGACTCCAGCAACAGGTGAATGCACCAATTCTGCTGCATGCAGATTGGAGATGTGTCAGTTTCTCTGGTGCAGGTATCTGGGATCGCTTCCAGTAAACCAGGCACAATAGCAGGGGTTGAGACTTTTATAGGTTGAGCCTTAAGCAACAGGATGCCAGCCAACATGCCTTGGCATTCAATTTGGTGCAAGGCAGAGTCCAGCTTTCCTCAGCGGTGTCAGAGAGGGCATACAGCCGGGCATCACAAGAGAGGCCGCCCATGTCAGCAGTCTAGCAAAGTGTAATTCCTTGACGCAGCACTGTTCAGTTGTAGATCCAGAAGTGTCTGATTTGATGGGGTCAGAGCCCCAATACTGATACCCAGTTGTGCCTTTGAAGTGGGGGTGACTCCAAGGAAGGGTATTTGAAGTGCACAGAAGACCTTTCTTCCCAGCCCTAGCTCCAGACTAGGAGTAGGGGGTAATCAGCCCTTTGGGACAGGACACTACCAGTTCAGGTGCAAGTGTCAGCACCTCTCTCCCTTCCTGCCCAGGAAGGGACATTAGAATGCAGATTAGTTGATAGAAACAACTAACCTTCCTATGTTTGTGGCTGTATGGAGAGAATGCACAAAGTCAGGTTGTCACACACCCCAGATGTGTGTTGGAGTTAGGCTGAAGGCACACAGAGCAGTAAAAGCAGCGAAAAGTCCTCTTTCTAAAAGGGATATTTCTAAAATAGTATGGCTACCTCCACCTTTACCAGTAAAAAGGATTTATCATTACCATTCCAAAGATATAAAACATGATAAAGCTACTCCTTTCTAATCATGAATTACAACTTAAAAGTGTATTCAGGAATTCCCAATCTTAACCAATGCTAACCTATAAGAGGAGTAGGCCTCACCGTAGTGAAAAATTAATTTGGGTGTTTGTCACTACCAGGACCTCCAAAACTTAGCACCTTTTGACTTGCACAGCAACCTGCTCTATGGGCATCGTAGGGCCTACCTTAGGGGGGACTTATGTGTAATATAGGGGGGTTTAATACTTGGCAAAGGGATTTAAATGCCAACACAGAGTGGCAGTAAATTGCACACACAGACCCTGCAGTGGCAGGCCTGAATCATCAGGTTTGAAAGGCTACTTTTGTGGGTAACACAATCAGTGCTGCAGGCCCACTATCAGCATCTAATTTACAGGCCCTGAATATATGGTATGCCACTTTACAAGAGGCTTGCAAGTAAATCAATGATGCCAATTGTGAATATTACAATGTCACCATGTTTAGGGGAAAAGTACATGAACTTTAGCACTGGTCAGCTGTGGAACGGAACTTAGAGTCCTATGGCCAACAAAAGGAATAAGCAAAAAGAGTAGGTAAGCAGACTCAAGGTTTAGGGGAAGATCACCCCAAGGATGACAGGTCTAATGAGAAGCAGATGATTTTGGGTACTCTATATAACATAAAATTATATATTATAATTATATATATATATATATATATATATATATATATATATATATATATAATTATAGATCAGTAGAAAGTGAATTACCGAGATGTCTTTCACCCTGGGGTTTTTGGTGACATCACACACAGCTCGGGCTTCACTCTTGTCTATTTGATGTCACTCAGAACCCCTTGGTATAAATCATTCTCCTAAATTACTGTTACCCATCTATAATTCTATAAGTTATGTATGGCTCTCACAGAATGCCTCTATCATAAATGCTAGATGCTAAACCTTATTATTTGCTGCTATCAAATAGCAACTGTGACCAATAAAAGCTGTTTTTCACTGTCGCTGCATTCTTGCAGGCTGCTATGACATGACACTCTGAGAGTCTGTCCGTCAAATGCTTCTCGCCTCCAAATTGAGAGCACTGAACACAGCTTTGGCAGAGGAATACAGTGGAGAGGGAAAGAATGTACTGGGGATGGTTGGGCGAGTGGCAGGAGGCCTATTCTTTTACCATTTGGGCCAGGGGGAGAGACCATGCTCTCTGCCTCTACTTAGCAATTGCAATCAGGTTCAAATGATTTTGGTGGCCCTGCAAAACAAAAAAACTATACATGGACAAAAAATGAAACACAGGGTATATTCAACCTCATGTTTCTTAGTGATGATGTAGCTCAGATTTCATCTAGAGTCAGGAATTGCTTTCTTTTTGTGCTTTAGACAGACTGCATTTTAAATGACGCAGATTTGTTGCAAGTGAAAAACACATGACACATGAAACATGAAATGAGGCCTAGTCAGTCTGAAATGCTTGTGCTGATTTAACATGTGTTTTTGCAGAGTAGAGAAAACTCGTGATTTAAGTGGCCGTTTTAGCTTTGAAGTTAATCATTGAATGTTCTCTCTCTTCAGCTCATTTTCCTTGTAATCTACACTCCATATTAATGTCGTAAGAGACTTTGGCTTTGTTGCATATTTAGACAATGCATATTCAGTTCATAACACGTCTTCTTATAATGGGTATTAATTAACCATGCACCAACACTACACGGGGGCAAATGCATTTTGCATGAAAAGCTATCTAAAACATTAGAGCATGTTGCTATGAGTATGTATTAACTGTGTGCACTTTGAAAATTTGCACATTTTTGCATGTTGTGCACAAATAATAAAAAATCTGCTTTAAACTAATAGCTTTTGCTAGGTAATAACTACTAGTATCGGGGAGGCAAAACATAATGGGTTAAATTTCATAAATTAATATTCTTTTATGTTTGTTTTGTTTATGGGCCCACCATAAAATGGATGCCTGGGAATCCAGCCTGGCTGAAAATTGTGCTGAAAAAAGAGACACATGTGCAGAACTGGCAAGTGCCTCAAGCAAAGACACAAAGGAGTCAAGGTCACATTGAACTGTACATTCTTGTTATTCTGCCAATGTACCAGTGTTTGTAGAAAGTAGTATTCCTGCATGCGATGTGAAAGAAAGGAGGAAATGGACTGATACATTTTTCTGCCTTAATGTTGCATATATGTATAATTATTGATGGTGAAACAATAAGACTGTATTTAGCATTAACACTTCCTTTGCTAAAACTGATATGGGTTGGATTTGCTCATGAGAACAGGATGGTGAGACCCTCATGTCATCTATGCTAACCAATCACATGCAAGCTTTTCTGAAAATTGCAACATTATTAGTATAGTCAGCCAAAAATTAGATTATAAATAATGACCTCTTAGGGGGTGTGATTGCTCGCTTTTTAAGCCTTGAGCCTAAGGGGGCCTCTGTCTGAGAGGGAGGAGAAGAGAAGAAGCAGATGAGATCAGACATCATATGGGTTAGGCACGCAAACATCGCGGGTGCAGTCTGGGAGGAGATTGCGTCCGAGGAGAGATAGAGGGAGGTGGGCGTTCTTGCTCATATTTTTTCAGAGACGTCCTTGCACGTCATATTTTTGGCAAGGCAGGTCACATTCCTCTATGGTCTGGTGAAGGGCAGACTGTCTCGCTCCTTGTGAAGCAGCCTCTCTCAGATTGAACAGACCAGGGCAGAGAGTGGAGCTGGATAGAACAGGTTGAGATTTAGATGCTAAAGCTCTAAGTGTATGCTTTGACTAATTAATTAATGTTGGGAAGATGTCATTGTCTTATGCATTTATTTCATTTTATGGGAGATTTTTGCCAATTATTAATTTTTGATTAGCCTTGCATAATTCACTCTTGAATCTTATTTTCCTAAACTTTTTTAAAGAATTCTAGCCTAAATATTATTTGTATTTTGATTTGTCATGTTTATGTAAACTTTCATGAAGGTAATACATGGTGTCAAGGGTCCAACACCTTTTCAGCGGTAAAATAGAGCTAATTGAGGTTTTGCATTGAGACATTACCGTGAAATTACCGATGGATCAGTTTCATGATAGACATCTAGAGCTTCACTCTCATTGTCTATCTGATGTCGCTCAGAAACCCTGGGTGAAAATAATCCAAGTTATTCACACACCCATCTATAATTTAACATATTAACAATAAAAAAAATGATCAGAAGCATGAATATATGCATTGAGTCAGCCTAACGGTAGAAATAATCTGATACCTTTCATTAGTTAAGAGAGAGAATTTAATGCATGAGCTATCGAAACTTTTATTTACTATAAAACAGTTTGTAATATAATTCAGTCCTCCTTAACCATTTTTTTCCCCTGTAAGAATACGGAAGAAATGAAGAAATAACCACAGACATTAACTGACCACTAATAATCCTTAAATACAATCACAATTAACTAGATGCAAAAATAAAAGACAACGGGGCATATTAGCAAGGGGAAGTATCGCCGCTTTTTCGGCGATTTGTGGCGAGAAAGCGGCGATACTTCTAGAGCCCTATCCACAAGGGCATTTCAACACCTGGCTCAAGCCCACTTTGCATGTCGGCGACAAACATCGCTAATGACATGCAAAGTGGGCGTTCCCACGTCCAACCACATGTGAAATGTGGTTGGAGGTGGGAACCCCCCATTACCAAGGCAGGCGTTGGGAGAGTGAGACCTGCGATAAACTCGTTTATCGCAGGTCTCCCAACGCCTGCTCTGACCAGGTGTTAGGGCATTGATAACATGGGGGTGTGGATCATAAAGCTGAATCCACCCCTCCATATTATCAAGGAGCACATTAGCGCGTGAAAACAACGTTTGTTTTCATTCGCTAATGTGCCATATCGCCGACTATCGCCAAATTTCATTTCGCCTGCGTGATGCGCATAGATAATTGCCCTATCACGGCGATGGAATCCAGCGATAGCCGCCGATATGGGAATGTGCGTTGTGCGTTTTCTAATGCACTTCTAGGTAATATGCCCCAACGTCTAATGGTATTTGACCAAAGGACCCATGTCTTGATGAAGACACCTACCTAATGTCATTTAACGGATCAGCGCACAAACCCACTACAGCATCAAAAAAGTAGCAGTGTATAATCATCGCCCATGTGCACTTCCTTCAAGGACTAACCACAGCCTCCTTTAATGATATAACAGGAAATAGAGGCTGTGACCGACACCTGGTCCTTAATGATGTTTTTTTCTGAACTAAAACTGTACTCCATTCCTTACACTGCGTGCAATTTTTACCACAGTACTCACAAGTGAAAAGCTTGCACAACCAGAAAGTGAGAAAATTACTGATACAAAAACAGTATTATATGAAAACACTTTTTGCATCAGATTTAGGTCAGCATTTTGAGAGGCAAGGAATGTTACAAGCTGGGTCACTAAAAATACAAAGCAACGAGAAATGCATTTGCACCTGGACCACAACTCAGCCGTGCCTCCTTTGTAAGTACTCTTCATTAAAATCAGTGGCCATCGTGGCAACACATTTTACTGTTTTACCAGTACCATTTACTGTTCATTCACACCTAAAATCACCTCACTAGGCACCTGTTAGTTTAGCTTCACGTCACACGCATCAGCGTGACACTCTGCATCACACTGAATAAGTTCTTTGTGTATCTTTAGATGCTGATAATTGCTCATCCTTGTTATTCTTTCTGATCCTTATCAAGCTTTCTGTGAATGTGTTTCTACCATGCTCTTTTTAGAAGTAGATTATAATTTGAAGTCTGTAAACTGAGAGTGAAATGCTTTGTAAAAATAATGAAAAGAAAAGAAACATGCACAGACGTAAGAGCACTGGGCAAGGATAAGTGTGTGATTTAAAAATAAAGATCAAGTGGCGCATTTATGCCTCCTAATTTTAATGTGGACACTTCATCAACTACAGTCATTTCAAATTGGCACACATTTGCAAGAATATTTTGACCCTTTGCTGAAATCCATCTCTTTTTCTCAAGGATATGTTTCATGTGTGACCAGAATCAATCAGGTTGAAAATCTGCTCATCAGCAAAATGAGATAAGAATACTGCCTTGCTTGCCAAACTCAAGAATGCTGTTATCATTTCACAAAGTGTAATCATAATTAACTTTAGAAATCCTTTGTTAAAGCTTCATAGCTTGATTGTTCCACACAGCTCTGTACCGTGGGACATGCTGATAAAAAATTTAGTAAGTGATTTCCAGTGATTTGAGTTTCACAAGCATATCAGAGAAACAGAGATCCAGTGAATGTACTTCTCTTCCTCCATACAGCGTGGGCAAGCATCTAGATAAGCTTTGCTACATCATCTTTTCATTGGTATGTTTTGCCCTCCGAGTTTACAGTGCTTCATTTGCTCATTTCCTGGCGCATGGCCTCTGTGTATTATGGGAGATTGCAAAGGTAGCTCTCTGCCCTTAGCCAGAACACAAGATAGGTCTGTACAGAAAAATGTGGCACACACCCTACCACATACCACATGGTACCATGTAAGGCTTAGATGCCATTGAGGAGCTCCGGGCTTCTAGCCCCGAGGTGGCATTGCATGGCACTGTTGTTAGCAAAATCTATTTGTGAAGAAATTCATCTGGCACGAACACTGCAGTTTCCTAAATTCCCACTGAACAAGCTTGTGGATTGCTGCCCTGTTCCTTCGTTTCCAGTTTGAAAAGCCTTTTCGCAAGATTGGCTTCATTTTGCTTTCAAACCTCCGGACAGATTTCTCTTCATCACCACCTTCTGACTGGTTAAATAGCAAGTTTTGCTGGTTTTACCTAAAATGCCGGTCATTTATTTCCTTTCTTTTTTAATGTTTTTCAGTGTAGTTGTGTTGCATTTTACTGAAGAAAACTTGTTTGCTCAAATTCGTTTTTTGGGTAAGTACCGACAAATATGCTGTACTGCTGAAAAAAACATTTCCTTACATCTGCCATTGGCTAAACTTGCTTCTCTCCACGGTTGGCCATTGTTGTTAGCTAAATATCCTTCCGATTGAATATTTCTGGCCTGAGCATTGCTGTTTACTGTAATGGTCTTTGGGCTGGTTTGTGATTGTCTAGCCTGACCCATTAGAACGTTGTAGCCTTTTTCTTTATATTTCACAGGACATCCATTTGTCTAGGCAGCCTGTGATTGAGAAAGTCTTAATTATAGGGCGATTCCCTGAATCTACTCCCCTGTAAGGGCCTGGAACAGCCTTGGGCTAAAGTCCCAGGTATTGCAATGACAAATTAATTCACTACCAGCAAGAATGCAATGCACCCACCATCTTGAAGACCTACAAGAAACAATCCTCATGTGCCACGAGAAACATCCTGGTTAAGTACATTTGATGCTCACTAAACAAAACTGTTCGATCTGTATGTAGATCAATAGTTTCTCTGTTGTTGCTAGATGGGCCCATTGGTCATTAATCTGTCTGTCTTCAAAAAGAGCACGCCATGTAATGCTCCTCCTTCACTCTTGGAGAATGTATTTGATATTTATCCAAGTTGTCAGAGATCAGTGCATACAACGGGCAACTCTTCTTTCACTTCCCCGTTGCTCCTTGATAGACCCAATAGAGTGGCTTGCTGGTACTTCAACAGTGCCTTAAGTATTCAGAACAACAACTTGGGCTTTCCTAAAATGTGACACTGGAAAGCACTTTGAGGCATCAACAAAAGGTAACGATAATTCTATGTCAATGCTGCAGTACAATACAAATATCTTCGTAATATCTCTTCTAGTCCGACCCTGGCAATCAATGCACACCTGCCAATAAGAGTAGTAAATCTTTGAGCATATCTAGTCTGCTACCAGTCAAAAAAATGCATTACAGTAAAAAACAAGAATCTTATTAAAAGGAATTTGCTGTTGAATTATATAATACCAAAATCCTTATTAATTGCGATGTTATCCTTTAAAAGTCAATGCCTTTCCGTATGTTTATTGCTTTTAAAATGAGCATGGTAACATTAAAACAGACAAAGAAAAACCAAGGGTGATGATGGACGGAGCGTTGACAATACAAACACTGACCCCCAGTCAACTGATCTGGGTTTAATCCATCACCGTTCTTTAGCTCACCAAGCCACCCCAGTTCAGACATGGCCATATGCAAATCAGTCTGACCCTGTGCCTCATGGGAACAGTCCAGCCCGAACTGCCAAGCCATGTCTTCCCTGGACCGGAATAAAGCTTCCCAGGACCGGTTTCTGGCATTACAGCCGTCTTCAGCAGGGCTTGCTTGACTCCAGTGGCAAAGTGAGCAAGGGACTCACGTCTGAGCATACCCTGCCATCTTAGGGCAAACAAAGAAAAACCAAAGGTGATGATGGACGGAGCAGGGAAGACATGGCTTGACTGATTTGCAGACTGATTTGCATATGGCCATGTCTGAACTGGGGTGGCTGAGTGGGCTAAAGAATGGTGATGGATTAAACCCATCTCAGTTGACTGGGGGTGAGTGTTTGATTTGCTCAAATGCTTCGTCCATCATCCCCTTTTGTATCGCTTTGTTCGCCCCAAGTGTGGCAGGGTATGCTCAGACGTGAGTCCCTTGCTCACTTGGCCACTGGATTCAAGATAGCCTGGCTGATGAGGATTATGAATCCGAAACCGGTCCCAGGATGCTTGTTTCCGGTCCAGGGAAGACATGGCTTGGCAGTTCGGGCTGGACTGTTCTCATGAGGCACAGGGTCGGACTGATTTGCATATGGCCATGTCTGAACTTGGGTGGCTGAGTGGGCTAAACAATGGTGATGGATTAAACCCAGATCAGTTGACTGGGGGTGAGTGTTTGATTTGCTCAAATGCTCCGTCCATCATCCCCTTTTGAATCGCTTTGTTCGCCCTAAGTGTGGCAGGGTATGCTCAGGCGTGAGTCCCTTGCTCACTTGGCCACTGGATTCAAGATAGCCTGGCTGATGAGGATTATGAATCCGAAACCGGTCCCAGGATGCTTGTTTCCGGTCCAGGGAAGACATGGCTTGGCAGTTCGGGCTGGACTGTTCCCATGAGGCACAGGGTCAGACTGATTTGCATATGGCCATGTCTGAACTGGGGTGGCTGAGTGGGCTAAATAATGGTGATGGAATAAACCCAGATCAGTTGACTGGGGGTGAGTGTTTGATTTGCTCAAATGCTCCGTCCATCATCCCCTTTTGTATAACATTAAAACAGACCTCAATATCATTAAAATCAGCCAAAATATTTAAAGCAGTTTTATGAATTCTCACATTTCGTTTTAAGAACATTGGTTTTAAATAATGACGCCTAAAATTAGAGTAAAAATTACCAAAGAGCATAAAATGGATTGTGCTTTGTTTGGACTGTCCATCACAGGGACAGGGGGTCAAATCTGGGAGGGGGGGCAAGATTTAATCTTAGGAAAAACAACTAAATGATGAACAATTCCAAGTCTAAGTCTGGTTAATACGAAACGATGTGATGGGTTTGTAACCCATCGTTATTTCCACGTCAAACCCATTTGAAAGTCCATTTTATGATTCATAAAGTTATCCTTGATTGACAGTTTATTCAAGTCAGTCACCTGTGCAGGATTAGACTGGATTGACAAACTAACTTGCCATATGTATTACTAATATGTCTAAGCCAGAGAAAAAGCATTGGCTTATCAAAGGACAGACAATTCATAATAATTGACTTTGTGAAGTTGGTCTCTCCTTTAGCCCAAATAGACCTGCATAACAACAGAGTACGAAATGAAATCGTATCTGCTAGATACTGTATCGTAACTGTCGGTGTATCTATGATCTAAGTAGAGGCTGAGGCTGGTAAACTTAAAAGGCGCTTTAAAAAATAATTTTCTTCACTTTGCAGTGCCTTCCTGGCACAAGGGGCTTTTTTATAGTTAAACCGAAGGATCTTAATCAGGCCATTATTTCTAGGTTGGCAGTGCAGGGCCTGTTTCAATTGATTGTAAAATGAGGTACATGTATAATCGGACCAACCTCTGCGTTGCTCATGTCTCGGCTAATATGGGAGAGTCAGTATTCAATTAATTACATCATTTCTCTTAGTAAAATTATTGAAAAATAGGGTATATCTAACAAAAAGAGATCTCTTTGACACACTTTGAAACAATTTAATGTAAAGTTTTAATGGAGTCAACTCCATCCCATTTAATACGTACCCCGTTAGGTCTTACAGGGGCAATGTTGACAATAGTACTCAGTGGGGGGCTGTAACCTTTCTGTTCCAGAACAGGACTGTCAATATCATACAATTATGATCGCCCAATGCTGGCTGAGCTACCCTCGGTGTTAAACACTGATTGCTAACGTTTGTTGAAATCAACACATGATCAATAATGGATCAGGCCTTCTTGCCTATGAAGGTTGGTATCTGTTCTTGATTTTTATCACGGACACGCTGTAACAGCTCTTAATGGCTCCTCCGCTTTGTACACTATTGTTCCCCGCTGAATTATGCATTACAGGGTGTACCTCGGGCCCTGTCATATCCGGTTGTTTTAGTTGGCCTTGTATTTCCTGCAATCTGCTGTGTAGTGAGCCTAATAGTACCCAAGGGAGCAGGAATAGTTTTGTGACCCCCCATAGTTGGCCCTGCATTAGTAACACCCCTGCACCTCTTCTCCAATTGGCATTTACTTGCCTCCTTGTTTGATACTACAGCGAGAGGTGATATAAAATACAATAGTAACTTGGCCATTTCCCACTCCCCCTTTTCATTTTCCCTCATAGCATCACTCGTGGGACTTCTGCAGATGGAACTAATCTTATCCACTTCTGTCAAGTTTTTCTTGAAATGGTGTTAACAAATCTTCTATTTTAGTTACTATGAGGGCCAGTTGTGTTTTCACTGGAGTATCTGGGTCTTTTGTGTCCTCATTAACAGCCTCAAGGGGCCTCGGGGTAGACATGTTCCCTTGGGCTACCAACTGTTGTTTGAGTCTTCTTACACCTTGTTTACTTTTTGGTGTGGGAGGTCCAGCAAATATGAGTGAGGAATCTTCTGGTATATCGGGCCCTGGGTCTGAGATGGTTTGAACAGTCAGTCTTTCAAAAACTCTAGAGCTAGCGGCCCCCTCTAGCTGCATATTGCCTGTCAGGGGTAGACCATCATCGTCACTAGTTTTGCCTCCCACCGCCACTCCCAGCCCTAATGAGAGACAACGTGTTGTCCTATCTGTTTCTTCACTGATAGCACTAACCGCTCACACTAAGAATGAGCCAAATGTTGTACGTGGAGTATCCACTTCAGGGAGGTGTGGAAAAGTAAATTTTGCCATGTTCTGTGTCCCTACGTGTCCCCCATCTTATGTTATGTGTGCATGATTAATATGCATATGTATTCCCCATGTTTGATTAAAGACGCAATTACAGTTGTGTCCATCTCTAGTATGCCAGTTTCCAGTTCTCGTGAAAGCTACGAGTATTAGGCCTATGCTTCTGTCTCCTGAGCCCTCGCTGAGGAGCGATACAGCCCCCACCTGTATGCTCGACCCTTCACTTACTTCCTGCCTCGCAGTGCCCGGCTCGGCCTGGCTCTGCCTACGAGTCTGCCAAGAGTATGTTATGATTCTAGTTATCAGTCCAGCCCTCCTTCTCTGCATTCCTAAGCTACTGAATCGCATCAATAATTTCCGTCATTGTCTAGCCTTTACGTCTCCATGTAAGAGAAATACTGCATTTAATGGTCATTTAATATTCTTCAACGCACTACATGTAGAATAATGCATGCTCCAGTCTTAGAGTCTGTTAGCCTTTCCCCTCCTGACTTTTAGTTTATATCAACATGTTCTCTAAACATTAGATACTAGATAGGGTTTAGGTACATGTCGCCCTGACTCTCCAGACTTCAGTCTCTACTCCTAGCACAGAGTTCATAGCCCCCCAGCTTCTCCTAGTAACACGTCATTGTCAGTTTGCGCGCACCATTAGGTTAGAGGTCCCGGCTCCTTAGGTAGCCCCCTCCATGTTTCCGCCCCATTTATGACATACTCTGTTACGTTTACATCACATGTCTATGTATACGCCTCTTGTTACACCCACTTTCACCCTTATCTTTCGCGACTGCTATTGACCACACCCACTGCTCCGCCTACTGTAATTCACTGTAATGCAATTGTTTTAGTATATATACTTGTGCACTGTTATTAAAGTTGTGCTAGCTAGCCATCCCAGATCTTGTCCGTGCAGGTTGTCCTGTTCCTGTCCTTTATGCTGTATTAAACCTGCAAACTCCTACTACCTCGAATCTTGACTCTTATTTATTGAGCTATCTGTTATTCATATATTCATTCAAAAATAGAGGTATTATTTATTTATTTACCACATAATGGCGCCCGAACAGGGACTTGCCCTTTCCCCACGCGCCGGTGAAGCCACGCCGGCCCCCTGACCCTCTGCAGCCGTGACGGAACCATACCGTGCACGTGCAGATATTTCTGCTTCAAGTATCCCTCAGGCCCACGGAGGAGACGGAGGTGGCGGTCCAGCATCCAGACGAGGCGGTGGAGGAACGCGGCGAGTCCCGACCAGAGCCCAAGCCGAGAGTCCAAGGTCCGAGGTATCCGGAGGCCCACCCGTAACAGAAGTCCGAAGTTCGTCCGTCCGGCGTCGAAGCAGTCCAGTCCAGTCCGAGGCCTTCCGTTCTTGCTGCCCGGTGAGTACCGTTGCTGGGGTAGTATCTAGACAGGGTCAATCTAATTGACTCTGGTCCGTGGGTTTTGGTGGTACACAGACCCAAAACGAAGTGTCCACTTCGGTGGATGCGGGTCCTGACGTGTCTCTTTATGAGACCGGTAAGTTTCGTACTGTTTTAGCAGTGCATCTAGTTTCTGTTCTAGTCAGTTCTGTTCTCGAGAAGATTCATGTATTCTGTTTTCAGTATTCCAGGTAGTATTCTGTTCGAACTGTTATTTTAAATGTTCTTCATGTATTTTTAATGTCGTCATATGAAAGTGGTGTAGTTATCGTGTTCATTGTGTATTGTATTGTGTCTAGATTACAGTTCAGTCATGCCTTTATTCTCGAAATTACGTCAGTTAAAAACCAGAAAAGGTCTGCTAGAAGCAGCAGTTCCTGTCCCGCCTAGGGACAGTCCAGGTCACTTTATGTATCAGAAGCATGGCATAAGTGCCATATTATATCTAGATTTATGGGTAGAGTACACCAAGGAATTAGAAGAAAAGTATAGATGGCCCGTATCGGGTACATGGGATGCCGAGTGCATCATGAGAGTAGAAGAAGCATTATGGAAAAAGAAAGCCAGACAGTCACAGAAAGATGCCATCGAGTTATGGCGCAAAGAATCTCATAAAAGAACCGAAAAAGAAATCAGAAAGTCAGAATTAAGTAGAGAATCCTTAGAACGAGCCCAAGAAAGGGAATTAATCGAGATAGGTGAACGAGTTAAAACCGAACAGTCAGACAGACAGAGGAATGCCCTTATTAAGGGTATGTACCCTCTTCTTGCCGAGGGCTTGCCAAGAGCAACCCCGGAGGCATCCAGTAATTTTCCGCCACCATTAGTTCCGATCAAGCTACGTCACAAACCGACCGCAGCTGATATTTTTATTTCGTCCTATTTGGACGACACAGTCCCAGAATATGCAAATCCTGTTCCGCCAGCTCCTGTAAATAATGTAAATCCTGCTCCTCCAGTCACCGGAGTACCTGTTACGGTACCCCCGGTCCAGCCTACATTACAATTTCCCACTCTGCCAGCACGAAGAGTATCAGTCGACGATTCTAGTTTAGGGGCCGCAGGAGGAGGTCCTCCTGGTACCCCGCCACCACACCAACGTAGAACGTTGGCCGAGTTACATGAATGTGCGTTACAGCGCACGCCCAAATATAAGTCCGTTGCAGATATCCGACGAGCTCTTACTGAATGCCGCTATGATCCAGTCGCAGGTGATGATAGTACAGTTGTATATTCCATCCGTGTAAGACGGGTGACCGGGTATTTGGACACCCTACCGGATATGAAAGGAGATCTAGACAGAATATATCGTTTCATCCGTACAGGGGATGATCCAGAAAGTATTGGCGAAGCCATGTCTCAAAGGAAAGCTGAGATCCAGCTCATGTTATTAAAGTTTCTGATTAATTGTTTAATAAGAGAACAAGATTCCCCGACTAAAGATCCGGCCGAAATGAGAATCCTGACAAGGTGGAGTGATAACATAGCCGAGGGTAAGCACAGAACCATCAGTAGCATAGAGAGTATGTACAAGAAAATTCGTAAAGAAATAATAAGGTTACACGAGAAACGCAAAGAAGCACTAGTAAACGAGAAAGAAAATGACTCTTCTACTGAAGAGGTAGACGACGAGAATCCCACTAGAATAGCGTATGTAGGAAAATCTAGATTTCCAGACCGCCATTTACGCCTAGAGCACAAGAAAACTGTTCCTCATCCAGCACCAGAACAAGGTTCTCTAGAACAAGTATTTCAAGCTACCGATCACATTCTGAAATCACGAATCGGTTACAGTGAGTTAAGTACTATGCATGAACAAGAACTAGCCCGATCAGCAGTCCGATGGATTACTGATTCTACCACTTTTCCAGACGAAATAGTGGCACAAATGTTTCTGAAACTGCCTCCAGCCGAGCAACGACTGGTGGGTATGTATATGATCCAGCACCTCATTACTCTGTATGAGGGTCAACATTCTGATCCAGGTCCGTTACACGATGTCCTGAACGAGTTACTCCAGTATAGATGGAAAGGTCTAGGTACCGATTTAATTAGTGTCATCCTAGAACAGCGTCACAAATATAGAACGTTCTTGAACCCGCATTTTGTTCATGTCTCACCCCCAGAAAGTAAACCCTTTTACATAGATAGACAGAATCCGTTACGAGAAGTACATCCAGTCAGGACAGCAGATGGTGAAATGCAACGAGTGTTTGTTTACACTCCGATTACAAAGATGGAACTCTTAGAGATGAAGAAATTAATTCCCTGTCATGACAAAGATCCAGCAGGGTTCCACCGAGAATTAAAAGACATGCTCCGTATGGGAGAATACACGTATCCAGATATAATTAAAATGTTAAAAGTCCTGTTGCCCGCAGGGGTATATGAAAAACTCAAGGAAAAAG
This sequence comes from Lissotriton helveticus, assembly GCF_964261635.1. Classification (NCBI taxonomy): domain Eukaryota; kingdom Metazoa; phylum Chordata; class Amphibia; order Caudata; family Salamandridae; genus Lissotriton; species Lissotriton helveticus. The sequence goes on along the minus strand of NC_136067.1, from coordinate 343,478,423 downwards.
AATGGGAGGTGGGAGAGAAAAAGATCGATTGGGCAGTTCTAGAAGCTGAAGATAAGATACGAGTACCAGGTACCGGTCTAGGAGAGAAATGTAAAGAATTACCTGAATTATTGATACAAGTTTTGCCAAGATTATTAGCCACTAAAAAGGAAGACTGGGATGCAATCTCAGCCTGTAAACAGAAACAAGACGAAGACACTAGTGATTTTTATTCTAGATTTGAGAAATGCTTTATTATAAACAGTGGCCTCAAGACAAGTAGCGAGTCATACCCTCATCTCTTTGTTACTAAATTAGTCGAGAATTCAAGTCCACAAGTTAAGAACCGAGTTTTGAAAGTCGAAAGTACCTGGCAAGCTAATACCCCGTCCCAAATGTTACAGATGCTTCAATATCACCAGAATAGAATCAGAGAAGAGCAAGATCATGAAAGAAAACGTATGAAAGACACGAAAATGAAAGTACTAGTTGCACAATCTGTTCCTCAGGACAGTCAGAAGAGGGGTACGAATCAAGCCAGTCATCCTGCAGTTCCCGTTAAAGGGACCTGCAATTATTGTAAACAGCCAGGTCACTATATAAACGAGTGTGCAGTTCTGAAACACAACATAGCCACCGGTAAGACTAAAGAAAGACCACGTCTGTCTAGACAAGAACAAGTTTCACAGACTTCTCAGCCACAGAATGCACAACAGACAGTTCCAGCACCGCAGCCTATTGCTGCAACACAGCATGTTACACAGCAGATGTACCAGTATGCACAGTCCGAGTATCCAGAGTATCAGCCGTACTCATGAAACAGCCTAGAGAGGGAGGTAGGCTTGCCTCTCATCGAGATACCTGTAGATCAAGAAGGTCCCTATGTTCATAGTCAAGTACTAGGGAAAGACAGAAAGTTTCTGATTGATACAGGGGCAAGTAGGACGACCATCAGTCACGCCGAAGTTCCAGGGGTTCCGCTCTCAGGCTCTAGAAATGTTTCCCTTGGATTTTCAGGAAAGCCTATTGTAAACGAGATATCTAAGCCAGTTACTTTAGAAGTAGGTCCATTGTCCCGCACTACTGATCTGTTACTTACGAAGTCATGCCCAGAAAATCTGTTAGGTATTAAAACACTGAAAGAATTAGGTGCAGTTATTTGCTGCTCCCCAGAGGGAATACGATTGTTCTTACGTAACTTCAAGGGTCACTATGTATTACGAGATTTTGATCCGAGATTGTCTAATGTTCCGCAGCATCTATGGGCGCAAGGTCCAACTGATGTAGGTTATATGCAAATCACACCCCATCGTGTGACTCTCAAACCAGGTGTAGTGTTACCACGAATCAGACAGTACAGATTGCCACCTGAGGCTGTAGCAGCCTTATCCAAAATTATTGACGAGCTCATCGCTCAAGGAGTAGTTGTAGAAACTGACTCCAATGTATGTAATTCTCCGATCATTCCAGTCATGAAACGTACTGATCCAAATGCACCCCCAGTATATCGATTAGTGATTGACCTTCGAGAACTCAACAAATGTATTATTCCCCAGTACCCAGTTGTCCCAGATATCTCTTCCCTATTGACAGCCATTGATTCTGAAGCCTCATTTTTTACAGTCATAGACCTCAAGAACGCATTTTTCAGTGTCCCCATTCATCCAGACAGCCAGTTTCTTTTCGGTTTTTGTTTAAATGGAAGGAGCTATATGTTCACACGCGCTCCTCAAGGTTTCACAGAAAGTCCTAGTATTTACAGTCAAGCACTTAAGAGACAACTAGACAATATTCACATGCCAACTGACACTGCCCTGCTCCAGTATGTTGATGATCTACTGATCACAGCCCGTTCTGAACGTGCTTGCGAGCGAGCATCCCTTACAGTCTTGTATTTCCTTGCCGAGATAGGGCACAAGGTGTCCCCTTCGAAGCTTCAATTCTGTGTCCAGCAAGTGATCTATTTAGGCCACTTACTGTCCAAGAGGGGTAGGCAGTTGACACCTGACCGTATCCAGTTAATAGCGAGTCTTCCTCAGCCCAAGACCCAGAAGGAGGTACGTGCTTTTATCGGCCTCACTTCTTATTGCAGACAATGGATTCCTCAGTATGCATTTCTAGCCAAGCCACTGATACAGTTAACGACACAGGAGGCAGCCGTATCGACTGTCCTCCCTTGGACATCTGAACATACACTTAGTTTCAATGAGTTAAAGAAAGCCTTATGCCAAGCTCCAGTTCTCGCTACACCGAACTACAGTAAGCCTTTTACACTTTTCGTCACTGAACGTGAAGGTACAGCATTATCTGTTCTTACACAAGATCAAGCAGGACAATACAAGCCCTGTGCTTATTTTTCGAGCACACTAGATCCTGCAGCCCAGGCGCTGCCTGCGTGCCTCAAGTCAGTTGCAGCCACAGCACTAGCTATCAGACAGAGTGATTCCATAGTGTTAGGACATTCCTTGACAGTACAAGTTCCACACTCCGTGGAAGTTCTTTTAAACCGAACACAGACTCAGCACTTGACAATTGCACGTTTAACAGGTATGAATTGACACTGTTCCAGCCACACATAGAAATCAGACGCTGCAACGTTCTAAATCCTGCTACACTGTTACCATCAGTTACTTCAAATCCTGCCACACATGACTGTGTGGAAGTAGTTAACACTATGACTAAGCCAAGACAAGATCTGACAGATATTCCATTACCAGATCCCGACCTGACACTTTATGTGGATGGTTCATGTATGAGAACAAGTACAGGAGAACTAGTAGCCGCGTATGCAGTGACTACAGACACTGAAGTTATAGAAACACATCGTATTGACACTCTGTCCGCTCAAGCAGCAGAGCTAGTTGCTCTGACCCAAGCCTGCATACACGCCAAGAACCTGAAAGTTAACATTTACACGGATTCACGTTACGCATTTGGAGTCGTACACGACTTTGGAGTGCTCTGGCAGGAGAGAGGTTTCATGACTTCTCATGGAACCAAGATTCAGCATGGTCTCCTTATTCAAGCTCTGTTAGATGCCATACACTTACCGACATCTATCGCTATTATGAAATGCAAAGCACATACGAAAGTTACTGACATTATTTCCCAAGGTAATGATCTAGCAGATCGCACAGCCAAGCTTACAGCTCAGACACCAGACATTCCAGTTAATAAGACACCGACACACACTCCAGATCTGACTACCTGTATGACAGTTAAGGACCCCACTCAAGATGTCATAGATATCCAGTTACATGCTACTCCCGATGAAATCAAGAAATGGTTCGAACAAGGAGGGGTCCAGACAGATCAGGGATGGGTGACGAAGGGTAAAGCCACATGGTTTCTCCCCGACTCTATGGTTCAAGTCATTATCAATACCGCACATAGTCCAGCACATTTAGGAGAAAAAGCTATGTTAGATAGTATCCAGAACATTTGGTTCAACAAGCATTTACGAGCTGCAGCCAAGCAGAAGGTCCGTACCTGTATGATATGTTGCCAGTTTAACCCAGGTAAAAGTGTCCCGGTGGAACAAGGTGGATTCCAGCCCCCTGACCACCCTTTTGAAGTCCTCCAGATGGATTATATTCAGATGGAGCGATGTCGAGGTTTCAAGTATGTCCTTGTAGTTATATGCGCTTTGTCCAGATGGACAGAGGCATATCCAGTCCCAGATTACACAGCCGCGACCACTGCCAAGCAGTTGGTTCGTGAATTCTTCCCCCGTTATGGACTCCCAAGGGTCGTATATTCTGATAACGGCCAGCCATTCTCATCTGAGCTTATGAAACACATCTCCCTTTTGTTAGGGTACCAGTGGAAGTTTCATTGTGTACGCCATCCTGAAGCAGCCGGTCTCGTAGAGAGACATAATCAGACCCTGAAAATTCGAATTGCAAAAGTATGTAAAGAGAAAGGTGTGGACTGGCTAGTAGCTCTGCCAGTCGCTTTGTTTTATATGCGCATGGTCGCACATTCCAGATCAGGTCTGTCCCCGTATGAGGTCGTATTCGGCCGCCCCCCTAATATGTGGGGTACACCTAGACCTCGAAGTATTACCGATGTTTCAAGTAATATGCTGACAGATTACCTAGCTTCCTTGATGTCTGCCCTACACTCTTGTCGTTCACAGGTTGCCGCCGCATTTCCAGACAATACCGAGGTGGCACCGCATGAAATCGTTCCCGGATGCATGGTTCTTGTGAGGAACTTTGATCGTTCAAGTCCGCTGGAGCCCCGCTGGAAGGAACCCAAACAGGTCCTCTTGGCCACCCGTACTGCCGTCAAGTTGGAAGGCAGGAAGGGCTGGGTCCACCTGTCACATGTGAAAAGATTTTTTGGACTAAAACCTGTTACCAAGAACATTTCCGAGGATTTTAAGGACTGCCAAAGTACTATTCTTAAGGACTGTCCCGCAAAAGACAATGATACAGATTCCTCCCTGTTAGAGAAAACTCCGCAGCAGGAGTATAAGAAAAAATTAAGGTCTAGTAAAATAAGTCAGCCAGTTTGATTGTCTAAGTCCTCCCCTAGGTGAAACGGTTAGACCGGTTTCTGACATGTATATAATAGACCCCCACAGAGAGAGAGTTAGTGAGAACTCTAAAAGTTGCACTATTATTTTATGTTTTCTGCTATATCTCAGCCTTATGATTACCTGCATAAGTTATGCATGTTATTTGTGTTTTCCAGTTTCTCATATAAATAAGTCTGCTAATGCTACAGTAGAGCACACGTTTAGTGATCTGCCTCCTCATGAACTCTCATATCGTCTTGCTATGCGTAATAATTCCTTTATCCGCATGTTACATTATTCACACCAGACCAGCAATGCCACTAATTGTTGGGTGTGTGGTCGACTCCCCCCTTTCCAGACACCGAAGGGAGTTCTGCCACTCTTTCCTTATCCATTTTCACATAATGGTTCGTGTGGAGCATGGTCCACGTTAACGTCATCCTCAACAGATATGTCTTTTCTTAATAGTACATGTTTCCCAGGCAAGCAAGGTCTTACCCACAGAACAGGGTTAGATCTAGAAAATGAAGTTTATAATTTGGGTAATTATTCTTCGAATTTTATGGTCCTGAATGTTCAGTCTGATTCTACTCCAGACTTACCTGCTATATCAGTATTACCAGTAAAAGGTGAATTATGTGTCCGAAATATTGGTTCCGTACATGTAGGCCATAGTGATTGTACGACTATTGTCAAGTATAGTGACAGTAGGAAATCTATTTTCAAAGCTTCACGTCATTCTTATTTTGTTTGTGGTCAGACCGCATATGTTCGTCTGCCCCTCGATTGGGAGGGAACCTGTTACATTGCCTTCCTACTGCCACCAGTTTTTCTAGCCCCACCTGACTATCATAGGAATTCCCACCTAGTACATACTAGACACAAGAGAGACCTCCCGATTGTCGATTATACTGAAACTGCTCTAGAACAATACATAGATATCAATAAAGGTGTCTTCCCCTACTTAGGTACTGTCGTGAATAGTAAACTGATACGTAGATTAACGAGAACCCTTGAAGCAGTAGTGATTGAGACTACTTCTGCTCTAAGTAACTTAACCGAAGAACAATCCTTTATGAGAATTGTCGTGCTCCAGAATCGTCTCGTCCTTGACGTCATACTGGCCGATAGGGGCGGGGCATGTAGAGTCATCGGATCTAGTTGCTGCATTTTCATTCCTAATAACGCACCGTCTGTTTATTCAGCTATTACCAGACTCCATAATATTGCCCATATGTTACACCAAAATCCAGGCACCTGGACATGGTCCGGTTGGTTCTGGAATATAATTTCCGCCTGGGGATGGAAAGTATTGTCATTTCTGGGTATTGCAGTAGCGATCATATTCAGTTGCTGCCTCTGTTTACAATGTGGCCCTGCGATTTGCGGCATTTGTGCTACATCCTGTATTCCTAGTCCCAAGTCCCGTTCTAAATCCAGTTCCAAGAAAATTCGAGACGAGCAAATGATACTGTATGAAATAATAGATGGTATCATGAATATTGATGTTTCCTGATGGAAACGTAGTGACAAGGAGGGAATGTGGAAAAGTAAATTTTGCCATGTTCTGTGTCCCTACGTGTCCCCCATCTTATGTTATGTGTGCATGATTAATATGCATATGTATTCCCCATGTTTGATTAAAGACGCAATTACAGTTGTGTCCATCTCTAGTATGCCAGTTTCCAGTTCTCGTGAAAGCTACGAGTATTAGGCCTATGTAAAGTTGCGTTGCCACGTTTCTCAGTGTGCACGTTATTTCATTGAAAAGTCCCCGTTTCTAGGCCTCAGAAGGGCCCGGACACCAGATTCAGCTTCTGTCTCCTGAGCCCTCGCTGAGGAGCGATACAGCCCCCACCTGTATCCTCGACCCTTCACTTACTTCCTGCCTCGCAGTGCCCGGCTCGGCCTGGCTCTGCCTACGAGTCTGCCAAGAGTATGTTATGATTCTAGTTATCAGTCCAGCCCTCCTTCTCTGCATTCCTAAGCTACTGAATCGCATCAATAATTTCCGTCATTGTCTAGCCTTTACGTCTCCATGTAAGAGAAATACTGCATTTAATGGTCATTTAATATTCTTCAACGCACTACATGTAGAATAATGCATGCTCCAGTCTTAGAGTCTGTTAGCCTTTCCCCTCCTGACTTTTAGTTTATATCAACATGTTCTCTAAACATTAGATACTAGATAGGGTTTAGGTACATGTCGCCCTGACTCTCCAGACTTCAGTCTCTACTCCTAGCACAGAGTTCATAGCCCCCCAGCTTCTCCTAGTAACACGTCATTGTCAGTTTGCGCGCACCATTAGGTTAGAGGTCCCGGCTCCTTAGGTAGCCCCCTCCATGTTTCCGCCCCATTTATGACATACTCTGTTACGTTTACATCACATGTCTATGTATACGCCTCTTGTTACACCCACTTTCACCCTTATCTTTCGCGACTGCTATTGACCACACCCACTGCTCCGCCTACTGTAATTCACTGTAATGCAATTGTTTTAGTATATATACTTGTGCACTGTTATTAAAGTTGTGCTAGCTAGCCATCCCAGATCTTGTCCGTGCAGGTTGTCCTGTTCCTGTCCTTTATGCTGTATTAAACCTGCAAACTCCTACTACCTCGAATCTTGACTCTTATTTATTGAGCTATCTGTTATTCATATATTCATTCAAAAATAGAGGTATTATTTAATTATTTACCACAGAGGGACGACTACAGCTTTACGCTTGCCCATATTGACCTGGCAGGCGTACTAAACTAGTATCAAAATATAGAGTGTTCTTCAAAATCAAGCAATCAGTTAGTTGATTAGTCAATCAAATAGTCAATAAGGATGTATATCATTCAGATTAGTACAGTCATTCTGGCCAAATAAGCATAGTTCCTATGAACAGTCAATATGGATTTCACCTCCATGTTCAAGCATAAAATAATGTCCAGCCAGTGATCTAGATTGAGATGGAACAGAACAGAGTACCTTTTGAGTGCTTCTCCCATGGGCAGTTGTTAGAGGGAAGGCCCCTCCTCCAGGGACAGACGAATTATGGGACAACAAATCCCTCTAGCACCAGTCAGGCAGGTGTCCCTTGTATTGTAATGTCTCTGCTACTCCAGATGAAAAAGAGTGGGCCCACCCCAGCCTCTGTTGGACACCGACGGGTGCAGACGGGCCAGCTCTTGGACCGGCTTTTGCACAGGCACACGCCCAGGTGCGCCCCACACAGCGGGTGCCTCAAGCAACTGAAATACATGCCTCTGTGCGCGTGAGTGCAGGCGTGAATGGTGGCTGACCCAGGCAACACTAGGACTTGGGGCCCTGCCCCTTACACCTCTGAGATCATAGGCTCATGCATTTGCCAGTATGTACAATTTTTCCATGGTATCCCTGCCCAAGAATTCCAGAAGCTTCTCCAAGCATAAAGCTGTTCTGTCATGCGATATTTCAATATAGTGGGATAATATTAACTGGAGTTGTAAATTACACAATTTACTCACACACATTGTGCTGCTCCAGTTCCACTCCTAGATACTGTATTTGTCATTAATAATAGATGTCTGCTTGTAAACAGTGCATGTTACACACTGGTTTCTCTGTCACTCTATAAAATATTTTAATGGTGTTATAATAGTCCCTCCAGAGTTTGGCTTCGGTTGCATCTGAGAGGACTCCTTGAAGTGTACTACTGTTGGTTCAGCAACACCTTCAGAGGATAGACTTCTACCATAAACCCTCGGGGAGCTTCTTCCCTTGGCCTTCATAGAGAGCGGGGAACACATCCCCATTAAGAATTGTTATTGTCAAAGCGAACAATGGGGCCGATTAGGATGGCGGACGGACCTGCGTCCGTCCGCCACCCCAGAGGTGGAGGGACCGTCCGCAGGGGCAGCGGCGGTCCCTCCGTGCAAATTAGGATGTGACCGCCACCCTGAAGGTCACATCCTGTATTTTTAACATTGCGGCGGGTGCTGCTTGAAGCAGCGCCCGCCGCAATGTTAAAAATGCATGTATTACATTTACATGCACAAAGCGGCAGGCCCCGCGTGGTGCCTGCCGCTTTGTGCATGTAAATGTTGGGGGGTACCATAGGTACCCCCCATGTGCACTCCCCCACCCCCGACACCCTGGGGGCCCGCAACGGGCCCCCAAACGCCAAAGTCCACATGCTTTTCCACGGCGGAAAAGCCGCCGCGGAAAAGCATGTCTTCATGAACATCCTAATTTAGCTGACACCGTCACCAAATAGCCCTCCCCACCCCGCGGATCAGCGACGGATGGACCTGCCGTCCGCTGCTGGTCCAACCGTAATCCCACCGCCATCCTAATCTGGCGGTGGGTGTTGTATGTGGCTGCGGCGGTTAATCCGCATCCTCCAGGCCGGCGGTGGCTTCCACCGGCCCTGGGGATGCGGATTAACTGCCATCCTAATCGGCCTCAATATTCGGATCAACAGCAAAAGAGTTGCGGATCTCTTAAAGGTGACTCTGGAGGGTGCTTGAAGGTACAAATAGTGGCATGGAAATGCAATGGGAATGCTACAATACAATAAATTAATTAAGTAATATTCATTTCATTTCCATCATGAAAATGTGTTCACTAATGCAAAAGCCAGAAGTACATCTCTGAGCATCTTCAGGGTGTTAATGGTCCAAGAAACTGCTTGGGAAGACTTATACGCTCAGAGATTTGCCAGCATGCTCAGTCATCTCAGGGTATCTATGCTTTAGAATGCCAGAACCTTCATCAAGGGTGCAGCTTTTCTCACATAATATTTCACCACAGTGGTATAATATTAACTGTGAGTAAATTATCTTAGAAACACATTCCGTTTATCTGAACACAAAACTCTGATTTAAATCAATTAATGTATTTATGTAATCTGACCTTAAATGTACAAATGTCCATTTAGGTTCCTACCATTGAGATTGGACAGGGTAAGACTAAATGTATATGGTGTAATGTATCTAATTGCATAAAGGCACAGTTTATTTTGAGCAGCATGTGGTAGCATTCTTTTCTGCTGCCACTTCACGCTGAAGCAAACCACCTGTCTTTGGCATCTGCCCAGAGGTGCGAGCACCTTTCTTCTCTTGACGTGTTACTCTTGCTTTTGTTTGTAACAGAGAGACTTTAATCAACACATTTGTAAACGAAGACGAAAGTCATTACTCAAGTAAAAGCTGTAGGGCTGCACTGGAAAGAAGTTTACCAAAATATTTGAAAGGAGACATGATTGACCTATATGCATCAAAAAAAAAAAAATAACAAACAAAACACTGGCAAGACGAATCTGTCAAAGGAAACTACTAGAACCCATTTTCCTACAGTTCTGGGTTCTGTAGCGAACCCCAATTCAACGCTGGGTTCAAAACGCATTGACAGGTTGTTATCTAGGGAGTGTGTCCATGTTAAAGAGAAATATAGGCTTGCTTACTGGGAATTGTTGGTGGAAAATAAATTAAATAGGTTAATCCCTATGTGAGGACTTAAACCAGGCTTCTCCAACAAGTAGCTTGTGAGCTATTGTTAGCTCTCCAGCAACCTATATGAAGCTCCCCTCGGTGCAGCCTAGCCTCCTAATGCTTGGGCTTTTGCTTTGCTGAATTAATGTATGAATACAAATTTTAATTAGGCCTGGGCGTAGGACTACGCTACGTTCATGTAGTTTGCGCAACTACGCGCTACGCGAATTGTACGTAGCACAGTTCAAAAACGCGTAGAGTAGCGGGCATGTTTTGCTTGCTCGTGGTCCTCAACATCAAGTTGGCGACTGCGAGCAAGCAAAATAATATCCCGGCAAGACTTTTTTCTCGTTCGCGATCAGCAACATCAAGTTGCCGATAGCGAGCGTGGAAAATAAACCTCCTGGCAAGATTCTCAACCCGGGGAGATCAGGTTTCTCATTGCGATGAGAAACTACCAGTCTGCGTTGAGAAAGGTGCCGCTCAAGTACAAATCTACTCGAGCGGCAGAAAATGACGCTTGCACTGTGCAAGATGCGGTTTGCACTGATTGCACAGTGCGGACAAGCATCCAGCACTGTGCAATAAGTGCGAACAGCATTTTGCACAGTGCACTACGCAGTTCGCAAACTACGCCCAGGGTTAATTTTAATCCATGTATTTGAGTCAAAAATGTGTGCATTTCCAAACCTCATAATTTGTGTTAGGAGAAAGTGTTGGAATAAAAAAAAAAAAAATTTAAACTGATATTTGAGTGATAACTTATTTGGAGCTCGGGAGACCTATTCCTGATATTATTACATTGGTGACAGGGCCATTGCAGTGAAATGAAATGAATGAAATGAAAGAAAATTTGTAACACGCAAACTAAGCCCAAAGGGCATCAAGGCGCCTAGCTCAAAAATAGTTACGTGTCCCAGGAGCTGATTACTGGTAGGCTTTCTTAAAACACCATGTTTTCAGGGCCTTTTTAAAGAGGGGCAGTGAGGATATAGACTTTAGTTCGAGAGGAAGTGCATTCCAAAGACGGGGGGCGACTGTGGAAAAAGCTCTACTTCCCCATCTGATCTTCTTGGACCGAGGAATAACCAGAAGGTTTTGTTGCAGTGAGCGCAGACATCTGCTGGGGACATAGCCGGAGAGAAGCGAACCCAGTCGAACAGATGTTCCAGCTTTCAGAGCACTATGCACTAAGCAGATGATTTTAAAAGAGATACGGTGCTCTATCGGAAGCCAGTGTAGGCTCTTTCTGGCTATAGTCGCAGAGGAAGAGTGGGGGGTATCCAGGACAAATTTTGCAGCCGCATTTTGTACAGTTTGAAGTCGCTGTATTAGTCCCTTGTTAATCCCTGCATACAGTGAGTTGCAGTAGTCCAATCTTGAACCAACCAATGCAACCACTGTCTGTTTCCTAGCTTGCGGGGAAAGATAGTGCACTATTCGACGGAGAATTTTAAGAATTCCCCAGCAAGTAGCCATCGTTCTGTTAACCTGAAGGGTCATTGCCAGCGAAGTATCGAACATGACCCCTAGGTTCCTAGCTGAGTGGGAGGGAACAGGGCAAGTTCCTAGGGATTTCGGCCACCAATCACTTGACCACACGTCCTGATCCTTTCCAAAGATCAGCACCTCGGTCTTATCGCCATTCAGCTTCAAGGAGTTGACTACCATCCAGTCGGAGACTGATTGCATATAACTCCTGAAGTTGAAGGCGGAGGTGCTGACCGGCTGGGTTAGTGACACCATGATCTGGGTGTCATCTGCTTATGACACTACTTCCATTCCCTGGGCTTTTACCAATCTCGCTAGGGGGGCCACATAAATGTTAAATAGGGTCGGGCTTAAGGCCGACCCTTGTGGTACCCCACATTGCAGTGATGTAGGAGGAGAGAGGTATTCTCCTAGTTTAATCCTCTGTTCTCTAAGATTTAAAAAAAGAGGACAGAAGGTCCAGGGCTGACCCCTCCGCTCCTATCTCCCTCAGACGAGACGTTAGAATCGAGGGAGATAGGGTGTCAAATGCTGCGGTCAGATCGAGTAGGACTAGCAGTGTTGTCTGTCCCTGATCTACCTTCATTCTGATGTTATCGGTAACCATAGTAAGTGCAGACTCCGTACTATGGAGTTTCCTGAACCCGTGCTGGGTGTGATCTAAAAACCCAGAGGAGTCCAGGTAGGCAGACAGATGCAGATTCATATGGGACTCAAGTATTTTGGCGGGGGCAGGAAGTAAGGATATGGGCCTAAAGTTTTTCAAGATGGTTGGGTCAAGTGAAGGTTTTTTAAGTAACGGCCTAACAATGGCTTTCTTCCATTCTGACGGAAAAATCCCGTGTGACAGGACACTATTCATTACTTCCAGTAGGGGAGGAAGCAGTGTAATCCTACACTCCTTCAACACTTTAAGAGGACATGGATCCAGAGGGGAGGAAGATTTAGTCCTATTCACTAATAAATTAAGATTATCGAGAGTAATCAGTGGGAAACTAAAGAGAGTCTTGGTAGGGTTTTTTGTCCTGACTTCTAGATTTATAAGAGCCTGGGTAGTGTTATTCCCAAGTGATTTTTTCTGCGCTTCTAAGTTAACAGCTATCTCATCTATTTTAGTGTAGAAAAAAGATGAGATCTTATCGCAGAGCTCCTGAGAACCCTTCACTGGGTCTGGAACTTGTAGTGTACAGAGGGAATCCACTATCTTAAACAGCTCCTTCGATGAAGTGAGAGAAGTGGTGAGTTCAGAAAAATATTTTGGTTTTATTTTGATTACTGAGGCCTTATATTCACCCAACATTTGCTTGTGAGTCTCTCTGTCAGTAGGGTCCCATGATTTCCTCCATTTTCTCTCCTGTCTCCTGCAGCTCTGTCTCTGTAACCTAAGAGGCTCAGTAAACCAGGGGGCAGAGGGCCTGCGCCTCGCTGAGTATCGGCGTGTGACGGGAGCTAGAGCATCTAATGCACCAGAGATAGAGTTGGCAAGATTTTGTGCAGCCTTCTCAGGATCTGGTGGCAGATAGACAGAACCAATGAAGGGGGCCAGAGCATCATTAGTGATATTTTTATAGTTCCTTTTACCCGTTCCCTGAGTTAGTTCTTTACTAGGGGGGACTGAGTGGGAAAGAGTCAGGACTAACGGTACAGCCAGATGGTCTGTCCATACTAGTGGTTCCGGAATCCCTGTCTTAACTCTAAGGTCGTTGGAGAAGACTCCATCAAGAGTATGGCCTGCCTGATGTGTAGGTCCCTTAACCAGTTGACGAAAGCCACACTCTTTAAGAGGATCGACCAAGGAGGATGTATCTTTAGAAGTGGGGTCATCTAAGTGAAAGTTTAAATCCCCTAAGATAGTGAAATGGGGCTTGCCAACATATGGCTCCAGGATTCTAAACAGGTCGCTGCTAAAATTGGATCTAGGTCCTGGGGGCCTGTAAACAAGAAGGCCCACAAAGGATGCTGATGGAGATAAGGAGATGAAGAAATGCAGGACCTGGAGGGGGTCGGATGGCGCAGTCAAAGCATTAATACGGCAGGTAAGATGAGACTGATAAAGAATCGCTAATCCACCACCTCTTCGCTTGACTCTGTCGAATCTCTGAAGACCATAACCCTCTGGAATTGCCATTAGAAGGTCGTGTCCCGAAGTCTCCGAGGCCCAGGTTTCAGTTACAAAGACCCATGCAGGCTTTCTAAATGACACAAAGTCATGGAAAGCTACATTATTTTTAATTAAGGATCGAGCATTGATAAGATATCCTTTCACTACGTGAGTACTTTTATCCAAAGAGTAGATTTCTTGAGATGGGTGATTAACCAGAGAGGGGCTATCAGGGCTCCAGATACCTGTATTAAGTGTGTCCATGAGCAGCAGGTCCTCTGGGGTATATCTATGATGGCAGGGAGACTCCTCCGGTTTCCACACGAACATTTCCTCCAATGTGTAGGAGTGTGGTATCTGGGAGGAGAAGTCAGGGGGCCCGTCCTGCAGCCCGTCCTCAGCACGGACGGGCGCAGACGGGCTGAACTATGGCGCAACTCCGGCGCTAATACGGCGCGTCCGCTGGTCTCGTCCGCTGCGCGGAACCATGGTCGTATGTATTTATGCAGGTGACTCACCCAAGATGGCCGCCGCTAACAGTCCACCCTCTTCCTAGGTGTCTCAGCCCTAATATCGGCCGGACACTCCGTGGGGAGGCAGCAGTGCAATTGTAAGTGCTAACCGAGCGTTTTTAAAATCCACAATTAAAATTACAATGATACCAACACCATTAGATCGATGTGGCACCAAATAACTCGCTTTCTCGGCGCGCTAGTGCAAGGGGGGAAAGGACACACGGGGTAAGAGCTGGCAGTAAAGAACACGATCAGGACAAATAAGCTACCGCCCGGCTCAAGCCTCAGGCGTTTAGTGCAGTTATCACTCGGATAGGGCGCTCACCCTGAATTTATGCAGGTGACTCACCCAAGATGGCCGCCGCTAACAGTCCACCCTCTTCCCAGGTGTCTCAGCCCTAATATCGGCCGGACACTCCGTGGGGAGGCAGCAGTGCAATTGTAAGTGCTAACCGAGCGTTTTTAAAATCCACAATTAAAATTACAATGATACCAACACCATTAGATCGATGTGGCACCAAATAACTCGCTTTCCCGGCGCGCTAGTGCAAGGGGGGGAAAGGACACACGGGGTAAGAGCTGGCAGTAAAGAACACGATCAGGACAAATAAGCTACCGCCCAGCTCAAGCCTCAGGCGTTTAGTGCAGTTATCACTCGGATAGGGCGCTCACCCTGAATTTATGCAGGTGACTCACCCAAGATGGCCGCCGCTAACAGTCCACCCTCTTCCCAGGTGTCTCAGCCCTAATATCGGCCGGACACTCCGTGGGGAGGCAGCAGTGCAATTGTAAGTGCTAACCGAGCGTTTTTAAAATCCACAATTAAAATTACAATGATACCAACACCATTAGATCGATGTGGCACCAAATAACTCGCTTTCTCGGCGCGCTAGTGCAAGGGGGGGAAAGGACACACGGGGTAAGAGCTGGCAGTAAAGAACACGATCAGGACAAATAAGCTACCGCCCGGCTCAAGCCTCAGGCGTTTAGTGCAGTTATCACTCGGATAGGGCGCTCACCCTGAATTTATGCAGGTGACTCACCCAAGATGGCCGCCGCTAACAGTCCACCCTCTTCCCAGGTGTCTCAGCCCTAATATCGGCCGGACACTCCGTGGGGAGGCAGCAGTGCAATTGTAAGTGCTAACCGAGCGTTTTTAAAATCCACAATTAAAATTACAATGATACCAACACCATTAGACCGATGTGGCACCAAATAACTCGCTTTCCCGGCGCGCTAGTGCAAGGGGGGGAAAGGACACACGGGGTAAGAGCTGGCAGTAAAGAACACGATCAGGACAAATAAGCTACCGCCCGGCTCAAGCCTCAGGCGTTTAGTGCAGTTATCACTCGGATAGGGCGCTCACCCTGAATTTATGCAGGTGACTCACCCAAGATGGCCGCCGCTAACAGTCCACCCTCTTCCCAGGTGTCTCAGCCCTAATATCGGCCGGACACTCCGTGGGGAGGCAGCAGTGCAATTGTAAGTGCTAACCGAGCATTTTTTAAATCCACAATTAAAATTACAATGATACCAACACCATTAGATCGATGTGGCACCAAATAACTCGCTTTCTCAGCGCGCTAGTGCAAGGGGGGAAAGGACACACGGGGTAAGAGCTGGCAGTAAAGAACACGATCAGGACAAATAAGCTACCGCCCGGCTTAAGCCTCAGGCATTTAGTGCAGTTATCCAGCCAGTGATGGCTGTTATGTATTATCCATGTAGAGGCATTCCACATAGACAAAGCTTTTTTTACATTACTGCTGACAACCATGGCTGATGTGTTGAGGTGATCACTGCTGTTATCTTGCCACTAATGAAATCATGTTTAATGTGGTCACTATTAAAACATTATTAATATTAGTAGCTCAGGATGATTTTCATTCAGCATTAGTTGCTCCAATCATCAAAAATGTTGAAGACCCCTGCCTTAAACTAACGGAAAAGGTAAATTTGACACTCCTAGGTTAAGTAGCCAATAAAGTGTGGGCTCAATAAAGTCATTTCACCTTTTGCCGCTGTGGTTGCTGTTCAATTCAGAACTGATACATTGAATGTTGCGTGTCTGTTATGTGTTTTTGTCATGCATATTAATTCACCATTGTCTCAATTTGTTGATGTATCCCAGGACCCCCAGTTTGACTCCAAGGGCTCTTTGTCTGGCCCCCAAATCTGAGCCTCAGGGACAGAAAAGGCACCAGCCACCGGGAGCCCAGCAGCTGGATTCTGTCTTCTGTGAGTCTTGGCCCACCGGTGGTGCCTCCCCAGTCCTGGGCCCCTAGATGTGGGCCTGAAGGTGCTCTGCCAGTCCAGTTGTGGTCCTGTGCTTGAAACCGAGGCAGCATGATGCAACTCCTCACAGTTCCGCTTCTAAACGAGATGAGAGTGATGCATCTCTGATGCTCAACGTCCAAACCCAGCTGCAGCCTTCTCACACATGCCTCTACATGACACATCCTTGATGTATGCCTTTGCATTGTAAGCCCCTTGTCGACAGCATCCTCTTTGGCAATACAGAACTCTGCTTTACTACCCCGCAGCTGCTTCCGAACCGCCAGATGCATGAAACATCTTTAAAGCAGGACTTCACAGTGCAAGCCACTCCTCAACAACGATGTAGGACTACAAATCCCAGCCACGTAGTTCCTCGGAATAGCCGCTGCAAGATGCATCCTCAATGCTGGATCCTGCACCATTCCGCAACCAGGATTTAAGGTACTTTGTTCAGTCGGTCGGTTTAAGTTGGTCCCTGTAACTGGTCCAAGCTTCATTGCAGGCGCCCTGAACTTGGGACTTCGTACCAGTCTGGCATTACCAGAAAACCACAGTTGCCACTTTGCACTGATAGGCACTATTTTCTCTTAAAATGTTGAAATGCATATCTACAGTTTTACTGATTGGAGTTTTAGTCTCAAATTATTTATTACACTTTTATCTTTTTTTCTAAAATAGTGTCTTACACCCTCAACCTCTTTGGTAAATACAGTTTCTGTAGTAGAATCTTTATGGAAGACGTATTGAGCTGGATGTAATCAGTGGGTGGCATTCATATAATTGAGCAGCTCACTACGGATACTAAAAGTTCTGTTACTAATATCACTGAGAAAACTTTACTTAAAGGTGGTCTGGTTAATGCCAGATCCATGAGTAAGCATAGCCAAGATGTCAGGGACTTAATTGCAGATCAAGAGTTGGACCTGTTGTTTGTCACTGAAACCAGGCTAAAAGATTGGTGTAGCCCAGAAGTGGCCGTGGCTATTCCACCTGGTTATGCCATCCATAGGAAAGAGAGATCAGTGGGTCGAGGTGGAGGATTGGACATTATTCTTCAAGACACATTTACGTGTACGTACTTTGATTTGGACACCATTAAGGGAGCAGAAAGTCTCGGCTTTCGTCTTACACATAATACAACGTTGTCATTCTCAGGAGCCCTGATCAACCGTCCGCCTAGTCGAAGTAGCTCATTTTTGGATTCCCTTGGGGAGACCTTGAGTCATTTTTTACTTAAATATTCTAATTTCACCATGGTAGGTGATTTTAACTTGCGCCAAGAAGACAGAACTGAGCCCAGTACAGAGAGCTTGTTGTATATGAATTGAGGATCCTAGTGTAATTTTCCTGATTCATGCCCATATATAGGTATAAATCACCCTATCCTTATATAGGCATAGAAATCATAGCCATATTTAGACTTAGCCTATGCAATCCAAATACGGCATGCTACTTCCACTAGTTCCGAAAATCCACAACGATTTCTTGGAAAAACCCGCCTTCAGCAGTCAGGGACTTCCCCTTGCTTGAATATAGATTTATCCAAGAACTCATGGAGTTTTCAAAGAACTGAGTCTTTGATGACGTTATTATGTCCAACCTTATGTCAAACTAGGCACCTTCAAGGTATAAATATACCCACATTTGCCCAGGCAAACACACAGTGGTTTGGAGCAGTTCCACTATCTACTTGACCGACGCCCTGCTACAGCAAGTGCCGAAGGAAGCCGACGCTCCAGCAGACGCACTGAGAGAGACGCTGTCTTTTCTCTTGCCGAGAAATCCAGCTCCAGTGTTTCCAAGCTACCCTTGCGGGTTGTTGGGAAATCGAGTCCTGAGAGAGAGATACCAGACCTCCTTCATTCTAAACCAAGGTACGGAGCTGATTAGACCCGTAGAGAATTCTTGGATTAGATTCTTGGCAAAAGAATACTAAAACTAAGCTACACCTCACTTACTTCTTTCCTTGTACTACACCTCGGTTAGGTACATCGGGGTAGGCGTATTTTAGAAGCACCAGTTGAGTACTTTTAGTCTTTATTTATTAATGTATGTATTCTATGTATTTTATGGCTTAGGAACCATATCATGCTTTTACAATATTATTTTATAATACTCTTCGTACTGTACGCATTGTACTTTGCAACCAGTATTACGATTGTAGCAGTTCATTTCTCCTGCATGAGACAGAAGACTGTTCAATAAATACCTTTTATTGAAAATGCTCGTCTCTCTATTTCTCTGCACCTCTGGTGAAACGAAGCATGCACAATTGACTGAGTGAAATAACTATCGATTGTTTCCGCGACTCTAGAGATACATTTCTTATTCTTGGGAAACAAAGTTGTCATGTTTATGCGGTTATCAGAAACTAATCCCTTCTTGTGTATTCGAGAAAGATTCTAGTGATCTCTGAGCTAGCTGGCACTCACAATTAAGTCTAGTATATTAGATAGAGACCTAGTAGACCTCAGTCCTACGTCAAATCTATAGGATATATTATTCCAATGCGCAGAGCCTATTGGGAATATAGGAACTACACTACAAGCTTTCTTCAAACAATGGAAATCCTTTCACTTCACCAACTGATGGAGGGTCCAACGCACCAGGCAGGGCATACCCTGGAAGGGGGCTGTTCTAATTTAGCTGGGATATCTGTTGGTACCCCGTCCCCACAGTTATGGTCTGACCACTTTTTTGTGCCCCTCACATTCAGAATCTTTAAGAAGATTCAAACTTATAAGTCAGCCCACGAATACCAACGAGGGCGCCATTGGGCACAATTAGCTGGGAATCCCAAACTAGGAATATGTGCACAGGCTAACACTCCTGAACTTACAGGAAACACAGAATCTGATTCTCGCCTGTTTCATTCTTGGATAACCAAGATATGTAATGAACTTTCTCCTCCAGAGAAACCAGGCAAGCAAATAAAATTAAAAGTTCAGAAGGCGCCCTGGTACACGCCCATGCTGGCGTAGGCACGTCTGCTATGTAAGCAACAAGAAAGGCATTTGAGGAAAATGCATAAGACCGAACAAAAAATAGGGTTCAGAAAGAGTAGAAAGTTCTACCATCAGCAGATCAAATTGGCGAAAAAAGAATATTTCACTAATAAAATACAGGAAGCCAATCATGATCAGAAAGTAATTTTTTCAGTAGTGAAGTCTTTCACGAACCGTAAAGGGCAACTCAAAGAACTTCCTGCCTCGCAAAAATTGTGCGATGACATCTCAGCATTTTTTGAGGAAAACATTCAAAAAATTAAAGGCGAATTCCCAGTCACTTATGTCACTGACCAGGACCCTATCCCTGACCAAGTTCCAGGGGATACGGCCGGTTCTCTTCAAATTTTTGAACCTATTTCATTGGAGCAGACACAGCAGGCTATTGGAAGATGCAAATCTGTGTCACCATTGCATTCCTGCCCCCGATGGTTCTTCAGAAATTTATAGACATGGTCAATCCCATTGTAAATCTCATAGGTAACTCTTCTTTAAAAACTGGTGTTGTTCCTGACGAGTGGAAGCTTGCACTGGTCAAACCGTTAAAAAAGAAACAAAGTATTGACCATTCGGTGCTATCAAACCTCCTTCCCATTTATCTGATCACCTTCTTAGGTAAAATAACAGAGAAATTTGTCCAAAAGAAATTGACGAAATTCATTGAAGGCCATAACATCCTGCACCCACAACAATCGGGATTTCGCCCAAAGCACCCCACAGAATCGTCTCTCTTAGAGATAACAGACACCCTAAAAATGATTGCCGACAAAGGTAGGACAGCGGTTTTGATCCTTCTATACTTGTCGGCTGCGTTCGATACAATTTCACATAACATTCTTTTGAATTGTCTCGAGTGCAGCGGCATTTCAGGCAAGGTGCTGGAATGGATCAAATAGTTTCTAACTAACCGCAGACAAGCGGTTATGTTGGGGACGTTCCTTTCAGCAGAACGGAACATTACAATAGGTGTCCCGCAGGCCTCGTCATTAAGCCCATTGGTGTTTAATATTTATATGACACCACTTATCTCTCTGATTGGATCATTTGGGATAGAAGTTACATCATATGCAGACAACACCCAAATGATCCTTTCTTTAGATAATACCACTTCAGAAGCTAATTTCAAAAGTTGCTGAGCGGCGGACCTCCAGTGGATGAGGAACGACCACCTTAAATGCAATTTAGACAAAACAGAAATCCTCCCGGTGGGGAAGGATGTTCTGTTCCAGCCTGATAAGTGGTGGCCTGAGGGAACCACCCCTCTGCCAGATATGGTCAAGGTGGCAAAGAATTTGGGAGTACAATTTGATGTGTCACTTTCCTTTCTCCCTCATGCCATAGCAGTAGCAGGGACATGCTTCAGTATCATCAAATCACAAAAATAAAATCATTTTCTCCCAGTGGCAGCAAGGAAAGCAGTGTCAGTGGCCCTGATTGTCTCATGTTTAGATTATTGCAACAGCCTGCTCACGGGAGCTAACAAAGCTATTTTTAAGAAACTGCAAGTGGTACAAAATGCACCGGCACGAGTTGTGCTCAAACTCACATGAAGATCTTCAGCATCTGCAGCATTGAAAAGCCTTCACTGGCTTCCGATGCACAAGAGAGTCCTCTTTAAGATCCTCTTGATCGCCTTTAGAGCCAGGTTAAATCTAGGACCCAAGTATCTTGCAGGACGTTTTGCTCCTTATACTACATACCCGGTCCCTCAGATAATCCTCAGCCAATTTGCTTAAACCCTCCCACTTTCGAATACAAAAGGAAAGGAAGAAAAACTGTGGCAGTCCTGGGGACCAAAGCCTGGAATTTACTTCCATCACAGTTAAGGCTATTCAATACAGAAACCCAATTTGGGAAGGCCTTGAAGACCTGGGTCTTCACTGCCCCAGATAAATGATGTCTTTCCCTTATCTAGCATCTATACAGCTCATTCTCACTTTCCTCCAAGATAGCGCAAGGATACTCCTCGCGGAGTGACAGTTGCGCTTTACAAGTACCGAATTACAATACATTATATTACATAAGTTGATAAAAAGGACATCGGCCTACAGTTTGATTGCTCATTTTGGATCTAGTAATGATTTCTTCAGTAGTGAAAGTGATATGACAATAAACTCCTTTCATTTATAAGACATGCTGCCAGAGGAAAGCGATGAGTTGCACATTTTTGCCAGAGAAGGAGCAATAATCAATGCAACACTTTTCAGCTGACTAATAGTGGCTGTGTCCAAATGCAACCTTGAAGATAGTTATGTTTTTGTGGAAGAAATCAACAACCTTTTAGCAGAGCTCTTGGGAAGGTGAAATTTCCCTCCACCCAGCCAAAGGTTGTTCAAAGGTTTTAAAAATATTAAACAATTCCCTGCTTGGGTTGGAGGAATTAACAATGTTGGCCTGCTACAAATTAGCTGTTACCACCTTCTGGTGGGTGGCCCACTGTCACCCAGTGACAGTAAGCCAGCAATGTTTCTATGCAACATCTTTTGATTTCCTTCTCATAGCCCTCTCTTCATTTCCTCTCCAAACTTTTGTAATCCTGCTTCTACCAGGGTTGGTGGTGGTACCCTCTGTTCTGTGCTTTAACTTCAATTGGGGCGATGGAAACAATTCATTAAAGCATCCACATGTCCATCCTCTGTGTGTTCTCAGCTGGATTGGTTTTCCCAAATTGTGCCTGCCCACTGAGAGTGATTTATTTCATTCCATAATCTCCTCTGGCCCTACTATTTTTGGGACTGTGCTAATGGGTTCCACCCTCCACCCCACCTCAAAGATTATGAGAGAATGATCCATCCAAGCAAGGAAAGAACCTTTTTTAGGGTTGCACTCAATGGAAGGCTAAGAATGTCTAAATTAGGTGCTTCACTGAATTGTCTTAGTATGGGGGCATCTATAGTCACTTCTTCATCCAAATGAATGTTAAAATCTTCCAAAACAATAATCTTATTGGAGTCAGACATACATACTGAAAGTGCCTAGAAAAACAGGAACTTTACTGCCTTCCCAGGAGGTCTACATCTGAATACTCTTCTTCTTGAATTTGGAGACGACCTGATGTTAAGTGATAGAAACAACCCAAAATTGGTCCTACTAATGAAAGCCACACGCCTCCCATTTTGCTAACCCAGTTTTTTGTATTATATGGTAGCCGTCAGGCAACCCTTGAGCAAAATCAGGTGTTGAACCTTCCCTAAGCTATTGTTCAGTAACACATAATCCAGCTCACTTTCACCAATTAAACATGGATTACCTGAAAGTCTTTTCTAAGGGACTGAGAATTAAGTAAGTGCATCTAATATCCTGCGGTTGCTTAGCTGAGTTACTTGGTTTAGTTACAGAGCCCATATCCCTTCCGGACGAGACTCTGAATCACAGAAGAATGTGTCAACACGTTTCTAAGTTCCGAGGACATGGAGCAACAAGCCAGGGCATACCTTAATGTGAGGATCTCCTTTCTTCTGGTGTCAAAGGCAAAAATGACAGAATCTCTGTCCCTGAGCCCGGTCCAGGAGCAGATGGCTTTGTCTTTGGTGGACCTTTGGTGTGCCATTGGTGGATTCACTGTATTGATGTGCTGCAGTCAACGTCATATCTTCGGCCCAGATGATAAACTAGCCCACCCAAGGAAGAATGTGAACCACTAATCCCAAGATGGCAGGCAAGATTGAATGTGCCTCAAACCCCCTGGTATCCCAAAACACCACTGATGCCATCAATTTCACTGCACAGAGACCCCGCCAGAGCGAATGAGGTGAATAACTGGGCACATAACAATCTGCAACACTTTTCCTGATATAGCAAAGTAGTAGAAAACTATTTAACATCTGTTTCATTACATTCAAAATCAGGTTTATAAAAGGTTAAAAAGCTATTTCATGGGTTTCATTACTTTCAAAAATAGGTTTTAAAAAAGTTAAGAATGCTATTTCATCAATTTCTCAGCAGACACCCATGTTAAAATGCACAGTACAAATCCCCCTGTCTTAGCAATTGCTCAAATTATTCCCACCCCTATTTTTCTACAGGGAGTTGGTTACTCATGTGCCACCTGTAGAGACTGCAGTGTTCCTGGTGTCCTTCAAAGGAAAATTTAAAATTGAGATGTTTACTATAGGTTTTAATCTCGTCGACCCCGCCCCCCCCTGCTTCTATGTATGTATGTTTAAGGGTATGTCTGTGGTATTTGTTTTGCAAAAACCTAGTCAAAGGCAGCAGCGCATAGTACAGAGTCAAAGGAAAAGATGCTGTCTATAATTAGTTGGAGGGGAGACTGGGTTGAGAGAGTGACAGAGTGAAAGTGGACTTTTTCTTCGGTGTGATGTAGTGTTTTTTCAAGAGTTGCTACTTCCTGAATTGGTGCACGGTTGGGGAAGTCTTGATGGATATAGTAATTTTGTTCCAAATATTGGATACATAAATAGGTAATGCCTGATGACTTTTTTGTTTTTTGCCCTTCTTCATCTCCAGTCTGGTGGTGCACAGAGACACCAGGAGCCATGAACTTGTCAGTCAGATAAGCAGTGGTGGCAGTTGTAAGTGGATTTATAGGCTGCAACATGTTTTAAAAATGTTGTGGGATGGCCTTGGGAGCACGTAGAGTTCCATGATGGTGCAGGGTATGTGGTTATATGTTTTCAGGCCCTTGGTGAAGCATGTTGAAGCATGCTGCAGTGAATAACATATTCTAAAGAGGAGCCAATATGGAGTATTGCAGGATCTAAAGCATAGCATTGCCACCATCCAGATGCAAAAGTATGAGGGTTTGAACAGTAGTTCTGAAATCCTTTCTGGGAGGAATTTTCTGTAGCTAATATAGTTGTCACCTGGCCATCTTGATTTTCTTGGTGAGGTGCTCCTTAAATATAAGGTCTCTTCCTTGTGTTCACTTTCTTCCTTTCTCCTTTGTTCTCTCTCATTCTGCTTTCTTTCTATATTTCTTCACCCCAGCTCTTTCACTCTCTTTCTATCTCCCACTGTTCCTGTCACTGAGTGGGTTCCTCCTCTCTATCCCACGGGCCTTCTACTTCCACCCATCTTTGGCATGTACTTTGAGGCTCTAGTGAAATGTTGTGACTTACAATTAAAGCAAGAAATAAATTAAAGCAAAAAAATGATGGAAATGTAAGGGTGATCAAAGGCAGGAGGGAACAGATAGCATCTGAGAGAAAAAAGGACCTTCACACCAGCGGCAGCTCCTCCGCTATGGAGAGACGCTTCCAGAAAACATCAGTAAAGGGAAAATAAAATGACACTGGTTTTATTTCTCCTTTCCTGTCGAGTCTTAGGGGTGGGGCCTAGGATGTGAGAGCATTGAGGGTAGTGGTAGTGCACTCCCTTCACTAGGCATGACGGTTGGCCGGCTGTCTCAGGCCAGTTCTAATACCGGCCAAACCTCCATGCACAGTGATGCTTTCTCCAACGGCAGCAATGCAGCCAGGGATGGAGAGAGCAGGCACAGTCTTCCAGTCTGTCCTGGAACACTAATCAAGGGCACTCAGGCCAATCCTGAAGCTGCTCTCACGTGACAGCAGCTTCCAGATTGGTCACAGGGCAGGCTGGGAGCCTGTGCCTTATGAAGAGGAGCATGAAGTGGCCAGTTGAAGGTACGTTTTTAAAAATTATTATAGTTTTTTTATTTTGCCCCTCCATTCATGAACTCTTTGCCCCCCTCAACTCCCCCACGCCCGCCCACCCTGCCACTCATGGCAAACATCAGCCGCTACTGCTTCACATATGCATGATGTCCTGATGTCTTCGACTACTGTGCTCAGCTTGATCTCATGTTCTCAGATCCATTGCATGTATGAGTTTAAGCACATGCCTCAGTCCTTTCAGCAACCATGTCAAGCTAATAAGGCCAGGTGGCAATAGAATTCAAGGTTGCAAATGCTGTACTCCTTTCTTTAAGAACATTGTAGAATGGTACCTACAGTTTTTTATTTTGCCCCTCCCTTCACGAACTCTTTGCCCCCCTAAACTCCCCACGCCCGCCCACCCTGCCACTCATGGCAAACATCAGCCGCTACTGCTTCACATATGCATGATATCCTGATGTCTTCGACTACTGTGCTCAGCTTGATCTCATCTTCTCAGATCCATTGAATGTATGAGTTTAAGCACATGCCTTCGTCCTTTAAGCAACCATGTCAAGCTAATAGGGCCAAGTGGCAATAGAATTCAAGGTTGCAAATGCTGTACTCCTTTCTTTAAGAACATTGTAGAATGGTACCTACAGTTTTCAAAGCCTTGTTCAGTTAATTCCAGTGTTAGTATTTTAAGATGAAAGTCATTTTTTCAGAAGGACTCCTAATCCAGAAAAAACGATATCACATTTTGACCTATGATATGTTGCCTCCACCAGTTAAATACATGCGAAAGATATAAGGACAAGAAGATCAACTGATAAATTGTTGCCAATGTGCCAGACCCTCTTCTAATGTATATATGGCTCCAACAATCAGGCAGAGAAATTACCGGAAGGAAAGAGTTTATGGCAAATTTCACATTATTTGGTTGTCTGCAATAAGAGGTTGTATTGAAATAAAACATCCAGTGTCAGTTAGGACTAGGGAGGTGATGTCACATCATCAGCTTCCCTTTTCACTGGGCTGTAAATATTGATGTATCTAGCAGGAATTGGCCGCCTAGATTGGTGTTTGCCTCCCCTAATGCACAATCCATCAGGCATGTCAAATTATTTTCTAAAATAAAGCACAACAGGATGAGTAAAACTACACTTGTACTGTTGGGGCCAGAACCCCTTCTAATTTTGTGGAAAAGTTGTAAATATTCCTCTGAACAATTACTTACACTATGTCCCCACATCTCAGACTCATGTATGCACATTATACAAACGGGACACAGCTCTCAGAACTGCAGCCACTGCCCTTACACGATGATGACTTACCTTAAGCAGGTTAGGAAGGAACAGAAATTGAACCTAATTCTGGTTAACTGTTGATCCCTCAACAAGCATAAACATGAGATTCATTATTACCTGGTTGATTACCAGACAGATATTATGTTTCTCACTGAAACCTGGCTGAATGAGGATTCTGCGTCTGAAATCCTGAGGCCCTTCCTATGAATTACCTGATTATCAGACTGGATCGTAAACTAAACAGGGGGGGGGATAGCCATTATCCATAAACTAGCGGTACATTGCTCCTTAAAACCGGCGAACATTGAAGCCTCGCATCACAATCAGGGCGGCTGAGCGCTATATCATCAAGGGCTATCTAATTTATGGACCACCGGGACCGAGCACACTGTTTGCGTCTAGCCTCAAAGAACAAGTCATACAACCGGCACGCTGGTATTCCAAAGTGCGCGTGCTGGGTGACATGAACCTACACTTTGATGATAGTGATAACTTGGCAGCGCAATAACTCTGTCAGGAACGGGCCTCACTACAGCTGGGATTGCAATCCTCCCTCCCTACCCACCAACAGGGCCACTTACTGACCCAATCTTTGCAAACTGAGGGGGGCTAACAATTGAAAGACCTACCACTGTTCCGTGGACATACCACTACCTGATCCCATTTAGCGCTGCAGTACCCGAATCCCCACCTCTAAAGAAGGTGGGGACTGGAAGTCTGCAGAGGAAATGGGCTAAGTTCTCTGCTGCCAACTTCAATTACGCCCTTCAGATTGGAGGGCCACCAGGAGGTAAGAATGTTGAAACTGCATGCAGTGCGCTAGACAAAAAGCTTACCGAGGCACAAAACCTAGTTGCTCCTTGGTCGGCTAGTGCCCCCAGGAGACAGTCAACATCTGCCCCATGGTTCAACAATGAACTTAGTAGAGCGAAGACCTCGTCTAAATGCTTGGAACGGATCTGGAGGAGAGCCTCTTCCGAACATAAGAAGTCTGAATATAAAACGAAGCTTAAAGCCTATCACTCACTAATAAGAAGGACTCGAGCAACATATTATATTACGAGGATTGAGCAGGCTGAAAACTCGTCCCGAGAACTGTTCGTAATTTTTAAGGACATATCGTCACTTACTAGAACCACGGCGCCTAACAGCTGCTCAGTAGAATCCTGCAACCTGACCGCAGATTTCTTTGCAAAGAATCAATAATCAATAATCATAAATTTCATTTTCTTTAGCACTCTTGAAACTTCACAACAAGCTTCTCCAGATAGCTTGTGATATTCCAATTTGTTTTCATGCTCCACAGGTAGCATCAGTAAACAATGTAATGTAATTCCTTTAATGTTGTCTGCTGCCAACCCAGTTGGAGCAGTTACAACACATGACAAATGTGAATCAGTTGTTTTCTGTAGATAACTGGTGATTACTTTAATTAAGAAACTTTTTCCTGTTCCAGCTTGTCCACTCGCTTACATTTGGATAGGTTGAAATGATGTGCATGTGCATTCTTTCTTTTCATGTCAAAATCCATGGTCAAGCTGTTGTCTCACTTGCTGATATATTTCTTTCTGTTCAACATTCAGTTGTTCTTCCAAGTTTGCTAAGTCCATTATATCTTCTTGAGCTTGATGCATTGCTGTTTCCAACTCATTCATCGCAACTACTGCTTCATTTTCAACAATTGGCTGTGCTAGTGGATCTTGACTCAGTGGAGCAGAACCTTGACTGTCTTGAGAACTGTATCTAGCAATCCAAGCTGCAATAGTAGCTTCTTGATAAATTTCATCAGTCAACATTTTCACATAATTTGGAAAAACAGTCCATTCTATGGTATCTTTACAAGCATTGAAGGAATCTTCATAGCTCTGAAAATCTCAAAGTAATTCCAATTCTGAACGCCATAGTTTGAACAGTTGCAAAAGGGCTAAATAGCAAAATTCCCTTTTATCAGGAGTGTCG
Source organism: Lissotriton helveticus (assembly GCF_964261635.1). Taxonomy (NCBI): domain Eukaryota; kingdom Metazoa; phylum Chordata; class Amphibia; order Caudata; family Salamandridae; genus Lissotriton; species Lissotriton helveticus. The sequence continues at coordinate 343,450,233 of NC_136067.1, read as the reverse complement.
CAACTCATTTTCCTGTGATTAATCAAATTTCCTTTCGTTTGTTTCACCAAACATCCTTCGGAACCAATCACTCCATATTTCCCATCATTGATGTACTCTGTAGTATTCTGTTTAAAAGTGTAGTTTCGCACTTCATAGAGACACATGTTCTCACGATGATGACTTCTGTTTGGATAATATGTATCCAACATATTCATTTTCATAATATCTGTACTTTCTAGATCTTTTTCAGCTAAATATTCAATTTCTTGTACAGATTTAAGTACTCGGTTTCGCATTGCTGCAATACCTAAACTCACCCAAATGATTCTTCTAGATTTGGAGTATAGACTTGCAGATGGTAACCAATCTGAGCATTCATATGCTCCAATTTCGCGGTGGGATAACATCTTTAAACTGAAACTATAGAATTTCTTACTTAGACTCTCCTCTGTTTCAATTCCGTCTTTTCTGATTTTGTTATGTAGGACCTTACATATCGAGCAACAGCAATGTAATTGTCCACAACGTACTGAATATCCATGTTAGCATTCCACATGGACAGAATAACCTGATTGTAATCGTTTCTTCTTAAATTGTAGGTATTCTTTGGAGAATTTCTTGTGATGGTATGTCGCATATCAGACATAAAACTGTTTACTCTTCCTTTAGATATTACAGGACGTGGAAAACCAAAACGACATTTGGTATAAAACTTTTCCTTAGACTTTTGTCAACAGTATTTTCGCTGGCTTTGGAATCGTAAGACTTGTTGTCTTAAGTTGTTTACTTCTGTGCTTTTGGGTGTAGCACGTGTGGCATATTCTTCAATAAAAGACAAAACAGTATCATCCGAATCTGTTTCAAATTTAGGGGCATCCTTGATCCATATCAGTACATGTATATGAGGAGCACCTCTTGCTTGAAACTCCTTTCTCCAAAAGAAATGCACAACTTCTCCAAGAGGAGGATTTTTTTTATTGAAGATAAAAGACATCATTGCTCCTGGTGTCTTGTGTTCAATATTTGTTATATTGGAGTTTGCCTCTCGAAGAAATTCAGGTAAATCATCCCAAGCGTACTCAGCAAAGCTTAGGGTAAGTACCATGTAGGAGTTCCTAAGTTCCTTAGCATACATTCAAGTTCTCCATGATGAAGGTACCAATATTCATTAGTCCCACGCTGACATGCCATCAGATTAATCAGCTGAGATTCTAAATGATCATCTCTCCGGTGCACTTTATCCATAAAATCCTTTGCAGAAACATTTTGCAGATGTACTCCTGTTTTCAATATGTGATTGACTGTATATGAAAGTCCAGACAAGTTACTTTCAAACAAAAGATGAAGGGCCTCATTTATGAAAAGTGACGCATCGCTGCGTGAAAACAGCGATGCGTCACTTTTCACTGCGCCCTCCTTGCAACACCAATTAAGCGTCATATTTACAATATGACGCATCATTGCGCAAGGAGTTACAGATACGTCAGTATTTCTGACGTATCTGTATGGCGCAAAAGTGACGCATTGCTGGAGTGTGTCACAAAAGTGACGCAACTCCAGCAATGTATCCTTTCACATGGGGCAAGCCCCATGTGAAAGGGCCTGCACCAGTCTTACGCCTGCTATGAGGCAGGCGTAAGAATTTGACGCATTTGTGTCCTAGAAGTGGCGCAGTGAAATCACATAGATTTCACTGCGTCACTTTTACGACCCTTTCTTGCGTCAATACGGCCCCCTTGCATACATTATACCTGGGGCAGATATAATGTGGTGCAGGGATTTACAAAGAGACGCATCTACCTAGATGCGTCACTTTGTAAATATGGCGCAACAAGGTGCATTTTTTACGCCACTGGTGCGTCACAAAAAAAAAGAACTCTGCTTTACTACCCCGCAGCTGCTTCCGAACCGCCAGATGCATGAAACATCTTTAAAGCAGGACTTCACAGTGCAAGCCACTCCTCAACAACGATGTAGGACTACAAATCCCAGCCACGTAGTTCCTCGGAATAGCCGCTGCAAGATGCATCCTCAATGCTGGATCCTGCACCATTCCGCAACCAGGATTTAAGGTACTTTGTTCAGTCGGTCGGTTTAAGTTGGTCCCTGTAACTGGTCCAAGCTTCATTGCAGGCGCCCTGAACTTGGGACTTCGTACCAGTCTGGCATTACCAGAAAACCACAGTTGCCACTTTGCACTGATAGGCACTATTTTCTCTTAAAATGTTGAAATGCATATCTACAGTTTTACTGATTGGAGTTTTAGTCTCAAATTATTTATTACACTTTTATCTTTTTTTTCTAAAATAGTGTCTTACACCCTCAACCTCTTTGGTAAATACAGTTTCTGTAGTAGAATCTTTATGGAAGACGTATTGAGCTGGATGTAATCAGTGGGTGGCATTCATATAATTGAGCAGCTCACTACGGATACTAAAAGTTCTGTTACTAATATCACTGAGAAAACTTTACTTAAAGGTGGTCTGGTTAATGCCAGATCCATGAGTAAGCATAGCCAAGATGTCAGGGACTTAATTGCAGATCAAGAGTTGGACCTGTTGTTTGTCACTGAAACCAGGCTAAAAGATTGGTGTAGCCCAGAAGTGGCCGTGGCTATTCCACCTGGTTATGCCATCCATAGGAAAGAGAGATCAGTGGGTCGAGGTGGAGGATTGGACATTATTCTTCAAGACACATTTACGTGTACGTACTTTGATTTGGACACCATTAAGGGAGCAGAAAGTCTCGGCTTTCGTCTTACACATAATACAACGTTGTCATTCTCAGGAGCCCTGATCAACCGTCCGCCTAGTCGAAGTAGCTCATTTTTGGATTCCCTTGGGGAGACCTTGAGTCATTTTTTACTTAAATATTCTAATTTCACCATGGTAGGTGATTTTAACTTGCGCCAAGAAGACAGAACTGAGCCCAGTACAGAGAGCTTGTTGTATATGAATTGAGGATCCTAGTGTAATTTTCCTGATTCATGCCCATATATAGGTATAAATCACCCTATCCTTATATAGGCATAGAAATCATAGCCATATTTAGACTTAGCCTATGCAATCCAAATACGGCATGCTACTTCCACTAGTTCCGAAAATCCACAACGATTTCTTGGAAAAACCCGCCTTCAGCAGTCAGGGACTTCCCCTTGCTTGAATATAGATTTATCCAAGAACTCATGGAGTTTTCAAAGAACTGAGTCTTTGATGACGTTATTATGTCCAACCTTATGTCAAACTAGACACCTTCAAGGTATAAATATACCCACATTTGCCCAGGCAAACACACAGTGGTTTGGAGCAGTTCCACTATCTACTTGACCGACGCCCTGCTACAGCAAGTGCCGAAGGAAGCCGACGCTCCAGCAGACGCACTGAGAGAGACGCTGTCTTTTCTCTTGCCGAGAAATCCAGCTCCAGTGTTTCCAAGCTACCCTTGCGGGTTGTTGGGAAATCGAGTCCTGAGAGAGAGATACCAGACCTCCTTCATTCTAAACCAAGGTACGGAGCTGTATAGACCCGTAGAGAATTCTTGGATTAGATTCTTGGCAAAAGAATACTAAAACTAAGCTACACCTCACTTACTTCTTTCCTTGTACTACACCTCGGTTAGGTACATCGGGGTAGGCGTATTTTAGAAGCACCAGTTGAGTACTTTTAGTCTTTATTTATTAATGTATGTATTCTATGTATTTTATGGCTTAGGAACCATATCATGCTTTTACAATATTATTTTATAATACTCTTCGTACTGTATGCATTGTACTTTGCAACCAGTATTACGATTGTAGCAGTTCATTTCTCCTGCATGAGACAGAAGACTGTTCAATAAATACCTTTTATTGAAAATGCTCGTCTCTCTATTTCTCTGCACCTCTGGTGAAACGAAGCATGCACAATTGACTGAGTGAAATAACTATCGATTGTTTCCGCGACTCTAGAGATACATTTCTTATTCTTGGGAAACAAAGTTGTCATGTTTATGCGGTTATCAGAAACTAATCCCTTCTTGTGTATTCGAGAAAGATTCTAGTGATCTCTGAGCTAGCTGGCACTCACAATTAAGTCTAGTATATTAGATAGAGACCTAGTAGACCTCAGTCCTACGTCAAATCTATAGGATATATTATTCCAATGCGCAGAGCCTATTGGGAATATAGGAACTACACTACAAGCTTTCTTCAAACAATGGAAATCCTTTCACTTCACCAACTGATGGAGGGTCCAACGCACCAGGCAGGGCATACCCTGGAAGGGGGCTGTTCTAATTTAGCTGGGATATCTGTTGGTACCCCGTCCCCACAGTTATGGTCTGACCACTTTTTTGTGCCCCTCACATTCAGAATCTTTAAGAAGATTCAAACTTATAAGTCAGCCCACGAATACCAACGAGGGCGCCATTGGGCACAATTAGCTGGGAATCCCAAACTAGGAATATGTGCACAGGCTAACACTCCTGAACTTACAGGAAACACAGAATCTGATTCTCGCCTGTTTCATTCTTGGATAACCAAGATATGTAATGAACTTTCTCCTCCAGAGAAACCAGGCAAGCAAATAAAATTAAAAGTTCAGAAGGCGCCCTGGTACACGCCCATGCTGGCGTAGGCACGTCTGCTATGTAAGCAACAAGAAAGGCATTTGAGGAAAATGCATAAGACCGAACAAAAAATAGGGTTCAGAAAGAGTAGAAAGTTCTACCATCAGCAGATCAAATTGGCGAAAAAAGAATATTTCACTAATAAAATACAGGAAGCCAATCATGATCAGAAAGTAATTTTTTCAGTAGTGAAGTCTTTCACGAACCGTAAAGGGCAACTCAAAGAACTTCCTGCCTCGCAAAAATTGTGCGATGACATCTCAGCATTTTTTGAGGAAAACATTCAAAAAATTAAAGGCGAATTCCCAGTCACTTATGTCACTGACCAGGACCCTATCCCTGACCAAGTTCCAGGGGATACAGCCGGTTCTCTTCAAATTTTTGAACCTATTTCATTGGAGCAGACACAGCAGGCTATTGGAAGATGCAAATCTGTGTCACCATTGCATTCCTGCCCCCGATGGTTCTTCAGAAATTTATAGACATGGTCAATCCCATTGTAAATCTCATAGGTAACTCTTCTTTAAAAACTGGTGTTGTTCCTGACGAGTGGAAGCTTGCACTGGTCAAACCGTTAAAAAAGAAACAAAGTATTGACCATTCGGTGCTATCAAACCTCCTTCCCATTTATCTGATCACCTTCTTAGGTAAAATAACAGAGAAATTTGTCCAAAAGAAATTGACGAAATTCATTGAAGGCCATAACATCCTGCACCCACAACAATCGGGATTTCGCCCAAAGCACCCCACAGAATCGTCTCTCTTAGAGATAACAGACACCCTAAAAATGATTGCCGACAAAGGTAGGACAGCGGTTTTGATCCTTCTATACTTGTCGGCTGCGTTCGATACAATTTCACATAACATTCTTTTGAATTGTCTCGAGTGCAGCGGCATTTCAGGCAAGGTGCTGGAATGGATCAAATAGTTTCTAACTAACCGCAGACAAGCGGTTATGTTGGGGACGTTCCTTTCAGCAGAACGGAACATTACAATAGGTGTCCCGCAGGCCTCGTCATTAAGCCCATTGGTGTTTAATATTTATATGACACCACTTATCTCTCTGATTGGATCATTTGGGATAGAAGTTACATCATATGCAGACAACACCCAAATGATCCTTTCTTTAGATAATACCACTTCAGAAGCTAATTTCAAAAGTTGCTGAGCGGCGGACCTCCAGTGGATGAGGAACGACCACCTTAAATGCAATTTAGACAAAACAGAAATCCTCCCGGTGGGGAAGGATGTTCTGTTCCAGCCTGATAAGTGGTGGCCTGAGGGAACCACCCCTCTGCCAGATATGGTCAAGGTGGCAAAGAATTTGGGAGTACAATTTGATGTGTCACTTTCCTTTCTCCCTCATGCCATAGCAGTAGCAGGGACATGCTTCAGTATCATCAAATCACAAAAATAAAATCATTTTCTCCCAGTGGCAGCAAGGAAAGCAGTGTCAGTGGCCCTGATTGTCTCATGTTTAGATTATTGCAACAGCCTGCTCACGGGAGCTAACAAAGCTATTTTTAAGAAACTGCAAGTGGTACAAAATGCACCGGCACGAGTTGTGCTCAAACTCACATGAAGATCTTCAGCATCTGCAGCATTGAAAAGCCTTCACTGGCTTCCGATGCACAAGAGAGTCCTCTTTAAGATCCTCTTGATCGCCTTTAGAGCCAGGTTAAATCTAGGACCCAAATATCTTGCAGGACGTTTTGCTCCTTATACTACATACCCGGTCCCTCAGATAATCCTCAGCCAATTTGCTTAAACCCTCCCACTTTCGAATACAAAAGGAAAGGAAGAAAAACTGTGGCAGTCCTGGGGACCAAAGCCTGGAATTTACTTCCATCACAGTTAAGGCTATTCAATACAGAAACCCAATTTGGGAAGGCCTTGAAGACCTGGGTCTTCACTGCCCCAGATAAATGATGTCTTTCCCTTATCTAGCATCTATACAGCTCATTCTCACTTTCCTCCAAGATAGCGCAAGGATACTCCTCGCGGAGTGACAGTTGCGCTTTACAAGTACCGAATTACAATACATTATATTACATAAGTTGATAAAAAGGACATCGGCCTACAGTTTGATTGCTCATTTTGGATCTAGTAATGATTTCTTCAGTAGTGAAAGTGATATGACAATAAACTCCTTTCCTTTATAAGACATGCTGCCAGAGGAAAGCGATGAGTTGCACATTTTTGCCAGAGAAGGAGCAATAATCAATGCAACACTTTTCAGCTGACTAATAGTGGCTGTGTCCAAATGCAACCTTGAAGATAGTTATGTTTTTGTGGAAGAAATCAACAACCTTTTAGCAGAGCTCTTGGGAAGGTGAAATTTCCCTCCACCCAGCCAAAGGTTGTTCAAAGGTTTTAAAAATATTAAACAATTCCCTGCTTGGGTTGGAGGAATTAACAATGTTGGCCTGCTACAAATTAGCTGTTACCACCTTCTGGTGGGTGGCCCACTGTCACCCAGTGACAGTAAGCCAGCAATGTTTCTATGCAACATCTTTTGATTTCCTTCTCATAGCCCTCTCTTCATTTCCTCTCCAAACTTTTGTAATCCTGCTTCTACCAGGGTTGGTGGTGGTACCCTCTGTTCTGTGCTTTAACTTCAATTGGGGCGATGGAAACAATTCATTAAAGCATCCACATGTCCATCCTCTGTGTGTTCTCAGCTGGATTGGTTTTCCCAAATTGTGCCTGCCCACTGAGAGTGATTTATTTCATTCCATAATCTCCTCTGGCCCTACTATTTTTGGGACTGTGCTAATGGGTTCCACCCTCCACCCCACCTCAAAGATTATGAGAGAATGATCCATCCAAGCAAGGAAAGAACCTTTTTTAGGGTTGCACTCAATGGAAGGCTAAGAATGTCTAAATTAGGTGCTTCACTGAATTGTCTTAGTATGGGGGCATCTATAGTCACTTCTTCATCCAAATGAATGTTAAAATCTTCCAAAACAATAATCTTATTGGAGTCAGACATACATACTGAAAGTGCCTAGAAAAACAGGAACTTTACAGCCTTCCCAGGAGGTCTACATCTGAATACTCTTCTTCTTGAATTTGGAGACGACCTGATGTTAAGTGATAGAAACAACCCAAAATTGGTCCTACTAATGAAAGCCACACGCCTCCCATTTTGCTAACCCAGTTTTTTGTATTATATGGTAGCCGTCAGGCAACCCTTGAGCAAAATCAGGTGTTGAACCTTCCCTAAGCTATTGTTCAGTAACACATAATCCAGCTCACTTTCACCAATTAAACATGGATTACCTGAAAGTCTTTTCTAAGGGACTGAGAATTAAGTAAGTGCATCTAATATCCTGCGGTTGCTTAGCTGAGTTACTTGGTTTAGTTACAGAGCCCATATCCCTTCCGGACGAGACTCTGAATCACAGAAGAATGTGTCAACACGTTTCTAAGTTCCGAGGACATGGAGCAACAAGCCAGGGCATACCTTAATGTGAGGATCTCCTTTCTTCTGGTGTCAAAGGCAAAAATGACAGAATCTCTGTCCCTGAGCCCGGTCCAGGAGCAGATGGCTTTGTCTTTGGTGGACCTTTGGTGTGCCATTGGTGGATTCACTGTATTGATGTGCTGCAGTCAACGTCATATCTTCGGCCCAGATGATAAACTAGCCCACCCAAGGAAGAATGTGAACCACTAATCCCAAGATGGCAGGCAAGATTGAATGTGCCTCAAACCCCCTGGTATCCCAAAACACCACTGATGCCATCAATTTCACTGCACAGAGACCCCGCCAGAGCGAATGAGGTGAATAACTGGGCACATAACAATCTGCAACACTTTTCCTGATATAGCAAAGTAGTAGAAAACTATTTAACATCTGTTTCATTACATTCAAAATCAGGTTTATAAAAGGTTAAAAAGCTATTTCATGGGTTTCATTACTTTCAAAAATAGGTTTTAAAAAAGTTAAGAATGCTATTTCATCAATTTCTCAGCAGACACCCATGTTAAAATGCACAGTACAAATCCCCCTGTCTTAGCAATTGCTCAAATTATTCCCACCCCTATTTTTCTACAGGGAGTTGGTTACTCATGTGCCACCTCTAGAGACTGCAGTGTTCCTGGTGTCCTTCAAAGGAAAATTTAAAATTGAGATGTTTACTATAGGTTTTAATCTCGTCGACCCCGCCCCCCCCTGCTTCTATGTATGTATGTTTAAGGGTATGTCTGTGGTATTTGTTTTGCAAAAACCTAGTCAAAGGCAGCAGCGCATAGTACAGAGTCAAAGGAAAAGATGCTGTCTATAATTAGTTGGAGGGGAGACTGGGTTGAGAGAGTGACAGAGTGAAAGTGGACTTTTTCTTCGGTGTGATGTAGTGTTTTTTCAAGAGTTGCTACTTCCTGAATTGGTGCACGGTTGGGGAAGTCTTGATGGATATAGTAATTTTGTTCCAAATATTGGATACATAAATAGGTAATGCCTGATGACTTTTTTGTTTTTTGCCCTTCTTCATCTCCAGTCTGGTGGTGCACAGAGACACCAGGAGCCATGAACTTGTCAGTCAGATAAGCAGTGGTGGCAGTTGTAAGTGGATTTATAGGCTGCAACATGTTTTAAAAATGTTGTGGGATGGCCTTGGGAGCACGTAGAGTTCCATGATGGTGCAGGGTATGTGGTTATATGTTTTCAGGCCCTTGGTGAAGCATGTTGAAGCATGCTGCAGTGAATAACATATTCTAAAGAGGAGCCAATATGGAGTATTGCAGGATCTAAAGCATAGCATTGCCACCATCCAGATGCAAAAGTATGAGGGTTTGAACAGTAGTTCTGAAATCCTTTCTGGGAGGAATTTTCTGTAGCTAATATAGTTGTCACCTGGCCATCTTGATTTTCTTGGTGAGGTGCTCCTTAAATATAAGGTCTCTTCCTTGTGTTCACTTTCTTCCTTTCTCCTTTGTTCTCTCTCATTCTGCTTTCTTTCTATATTTCTTCACCCCAGCTCTTTCACTCTCTTTCTATCTCCCACTGTTCCTGTCACTGAGTGGGTTCCTCCTCTCTATCCCACGGGCCTTCTACTTCCACCCATCTTTGGCATGTACTTTGAGGCTCTAGTGAAATGTTATGACTTACAATTAAAGCAAGAAATAAATTAAAGCAAAAAAATGATGGAAATGTAAGGGTGATCAAAGGCAGGAGGGAACAGATAGCATCTGAGAGAAAAAAGGACCTTCACACCAGCGGCAGCTCCTCCGCTATGGAGAGACGCTTCCAGAAAACATCAGTAAAGGGAAAATAAAATGACACTGGTTTTATTTCTCCTTTCCTGTCGAGTCTTAGGGGTGGGGCCTAGGATGTGAGAGCATTGAGGGTAGTGGTAGTGCACTCCCTTCACTAGGCATGACGGTTGGCCGGCTGTCTCAGGCCAGTTCTAATACCGGCCAAACCTCCATGCACAGTGATGCTTTCTCCAACGGCAGCAATGCAGCCAGGGATGGAGAGAGCAGGCACAGTCTTCCAGTCTGTCCTGGAACACTAATCAAGGGCACTCAGGCCAATCCTGAAGCTGCTCTCACGTGACAGCAGCTTCCAGATTGGTCACAGGGCAGGCTGGGAGCCTGTGCCTTATGAAGAGGAGCATGAAGTGGCCAGTTGAAGGTACGTTTTTTAAAATTATTATAGTTTTTTTATTTTGCCCCTCCATTCATGAACTCTTTGCCCCCCTCAACTCCCCCACGCCCGCCCACCCTGCCACTCATGGCAAACATCAGCCGCTACTGCTTCACATATGCATGATGTCCTGATGTCTTCGACTACTGTGCTCAGCTTGATCTCATGTTCTCAGATCCATTGCATGTATGAGTTTAAGCACATGCCTCAGTCCTTTCAGCAACCATGTCAAGCTAATAAGGCCAGGTGGCAATAGAATTCAAGGTTGCAAATGCTGTACTCCTTTCTTTAAGAACATTGTAGAATGGTACCTACAGTTTTTTATTTTGACCCTCCCTTCACGAACTCTTTGCCCCCCTAAACTCCCCACGCCCGCCCACCCTGCCACTCATGGCAAACATCAGCCGCTACTGCTTCACATATGCATGATATCCTGATGTCTTCGACTACTGTGCTCAGCTTGATCTCATCTTCTCAGATCCATTGAATGTATGAGTTTAAGCACATGCCTTAGTCCTTTAAGCAACCATGTCAAGCTAATAGGGCCAAGTGGCAATAGAATTCAAGGTTGCAAATGCTGTACTCCTTTCTTTAAGAACATTGTAGAATGGTACCTACAGTTTTCAAAGCCTTGTTCAGTTAATTCCAGTGTTAGTATTTTAAGATGAAAGTCATTTTTTCAGAAGGACTCCTAATCCAGAAAAAACGATATCACATTTTGACCTATGATATGTTGCCTCCACCAGTTAAATACATGCGAAAGATATAAGGACAAGAAGATCAACTGATAAATTGTTGCCAATGTGCCAGACCCTCTTCTAATGTATATATGGCTCCAACAATCAGGCAGAGAAATTACCGGAAGGAAAGAGTTTATGGCAAATTTCACATTATTTGGTTGTCTGCAATAAGAGGTTGTATTGAAATAAAACTTCCACTCACATGCAGTTACAGTGTCAGTTAGGACTAGGGAGGTGATGTCACATCATCAGCTTCCCTTTTCACTGGGCTGTAAATATTGATGTATCTAGCAGGAATTGGCCGCCTAGATTGGTGTTTGCCTCCCCTAATGCACAATCCATCAGGCATGTCAAATTATTTTCTAAAATAAAGCACAACAGGATGAGTAAAACTACACTTGTACTGTTGGGGCCAGAACCCCTTCTAATTTTGTGGAAAGTTGTAAATATTCCTCTGAACAATTACTTACACTATGTCCCCACATCTCAGACTCATGTATGCACATTATACAAACGGGACACAGCTCTCAGAACTGCAGCCACTGCCCTTACACGATGATGACTTACCTTAAGCAGGTTAGGAAGGAACAGAAATTGAACCTAATTCTGGTTAACTGTTGATCCCTCAACAAGCATAAACATGAGATTCATTATTACCTGGTTGATTACCAGACAGATATTATGTTTCTTACTGAAACCTGGCTGAATGAGGATTCTGCGTCTGAAATCCTGAGGCCCTTCCTATGAATTACCTGATTATCAGACTGGATCGTAAACTAAACAGGGGGGGGGATAGCCATTATCCATAAACTAGCGGTACATTGCTCCTTAAAACCGGCGAACATTGAAGCCTCGCATCACAATCAGGGCGGCTGAGCGCTATATCATCAAGGGCTATCTAATTTATGGACCACCGGGACCGAGCACACTGTTTGCGTCTAGCCTCAAAGAACAAGTCATACAACCGGCACGCTGGTATTCCAAAGTGCGCGTGCTGGGTGACATGAACCTACACTTTGATGATAGTGATAACTTGGCAGCGCAATAACTCTGTCAGGAACGGGCCTCACTACAGCTGGGATTGCAATCCTCCCTCCCTACCCACCAACAGGGCCACTTACTGACCCAATCTTTGCAAACTGAGGGGGGCTAACAATTGAAAGACCTACCACTGTTCCGTGGACATACCACTACCTGATCCCATTTAGCGCTGCAGTACCCGAATCCCCACCTCTAAAGAAGGTGGGGACTGGAAGTCTGCAGAGGAAATGGGCTAAGTTCTCTGCTGCCAACTTCAATTACGCCCTTCAGATTGGAGGGCCACCAGGAGGTAAGAATGTTGAAACTGCATGCAGTGCGCTAGACAAAAAGCTTACCGAGGCACAAAACCTAGTTGCTCCTTGGTCGGCTAGTGCCCCCAGGAGACAGTCAACATCTGCCCCATGGTTCAACAATGAACTTAGTAGAGCGAAGACCTCGTCTAAATGCTTGGAACGGATCTGGAGGAGAGCCTCTTCCGAACATAAGAAGTCTGAATATAAAACGAAGCTTAAAGCCTATCACTCACTAATAAGAAGGACTCGAGCAACATATTATATTACGAGGATTGAGCAGGCTGAAAACTCGTCCCGAGAACTGTTCGTAATTTTTAAGGACATATCGTCACTTACTAGAACCACGGCGCCTAACAGCTGCTCAGTAGAATCCTGCAACCTGACCGCAGATTTCTTTGCAAAGAATCAATAATCAATAATCATAAATTTCATTTTCTTTAGCACTCTTGAAACTTCACAACAAGCTTCTCCAGATAGCTTGTGATATTCCAATTTGTTTTCATGCTCCACAGGTAGCATCAGTAAACAATGTAATGTAATTCCTTTAATGTTGTCTGCTGCCAACCCAGTTGGAGCAGTTACAACACATGACAAATGTGAATCAGTTGTTTTCTGTAGATAACTGGTGATTACTTTAATTAAGAAACTTTTTCCTGTTCCAGCTTGTCCACTCGCTTACATTTGGATAGGTTGAAATGATGTGCATGTGCATTCTTTCTTTTCATGTCAAAATCCATGGTCAATCTGTTGTCTCACTTGCTGATATATTTCTTTCTGTTCAACATTCAGTTGTTCTTCCAAGTTTGCTAAGTCCATTATATCTTCTTGAGCTTGATGCATTGCTGTTTCCAACTCATTCATCGCAACTACTGCTTCATTTTCAACAATTGGCTGTGCTAGTGGATCTTGACTCAGTGGAGCAGAACCTTGACTGTCTTGAGAACTGTATCTAGCAATCCAAGCTGCAATAGTAGCTTCTTGATAAATTTCATCAGTCAACATTTTCACATAATTTGGAAAAACAGTCCATTCTATGGTATCTTTACAAGCATTGAAGGAATCTTCATAGCTCTGAAAATCTCAAAGTAATTCCAATTCTGAACGCCATAGTTTGAACAGTTGCAAAAGGGCTAAATAGCAAAATTCCCTTTTATCAGGAGTGTCGCAACTCATTTTCCTGTGATTAATCAAATTTCCTTTCGTTTGTTTCACCAAACATCCTTCGGAACCAATCACTCCATATTTCCCATCATTGATGTACTCTGTAGTATTCTGTTTAAAAGTGTAGTTTCGCACTTCATAGAGACACATGTTCTCACGATGATGACTTCTGTTTGGATAATATGTATCCAACATATTCATTTTCATAATATCTGTACTTTCTAGATCTTTTTCAGCTAAATATTCAATTTCTTGTACAGATTTAAGTACTCGGTTTCGCATTGCTGCAATACCTAAACTCACCCAAATGATTCTTCTAGATTTGGAGTATAGACTTGCAGATGGTAACCAATCTGAGCATTCATATGCTCCAATTTCGCGGTGGGATAACATCTTTAAACTGAAACTATAGAATTTCTTACTTAGACTCTCCTCTGTTTCAATTCCGTCTTTTCTGATTTTGTTATGTAGGACCTTACATATCGAGCAACAGCAATGTAATTGTCCACAACGTACTGAATATCCATGTTAGCATTCCACATGGACAGAATAACCTGATTGTAATCGTTTCTTCTTAAATTGTAGGTATTCTTTGGAGAATTTCTTGTGATGGTATGTCGCATATCAGACATAAAACTGTTTACTCTTCCTTTAGATATTACAGGACGTGGAAAACCAAAACGACATTTGGTATAAAACTTTTCCTTAGACTTTTGTCAACAGTATTTTCGCTGGCTTTGGAATCGTAAGACTTGTTGTCTTAAGTTGTTTACTTCTGTGCTTTTGGGTGTAGCACGTGTGGCATATTCTTCAATAAAAGACAAAACAGTATCATCCGAATCTGTTTCAAATTTAGGGGCATCCTTGATCCATATCAGTACATGTATATGAGGAGCACCTCTTGCTTGATACTCCTTTCTCCAAAAGAAATGCACAACTTCTCCAAGAGGAGGATTTTTTTTATTGAAGATAAAAGACATCATAGCTCCTGGTGTCTTGTGTTCAATATTTGTTATATTGGAGTTTGCCTCTCGAAGAAATTCAGGTAAATCATCCCAAGCGTACTCAGCAAAGCTTAGGGTAAGTACCATGTAGGAGTTCCTAAGTTCCTTAGCATACATTCAAGTTCTCCATGATGAAGGTACCAATATTCATTAGTCCCACGCTGACATGCCATCAGATTAATCAGCTGAGATTCTAAATGATCATCTCTCCGGTGCACTTTATCCATAAAATCCTTTGCAGAAACATTTTGCAGATGTACTCCTGTTTTCAATATGTGATTGACTGTATATGAAAGTCCAGACAAGTTACTTTCAAACAAAAGATGAAGGGCCTCATTTATGAAAAGTGACGCATCGCTGCGTGAAAACAGCGATGCGTCACTTTTCACTGCGCCCTCCTTGCAACACCAATTAAGCGTCATATTTACAATATGACGCATCATTGCGCAAGGAGTTACAGATACGTCAGTATTTCTGACGTATCTGTATGGCGCAAAAGTGACGCATTGCTGGAGTGTGTCACAAAAGTGACGCAACTCCAGCAATGTATCCTTTCACATGGGGCAAGCCCCATGTGAAAGGGCCTGCACCAGTCTTACGCCTGCTATGAGGCAGGCGTAAGAATTTGACGCATTTGTGTCCTAGAAGTGGCGCAGTGAAATCACATAGATTTCACTGCGTCACTTTTACGACCCTTTCTTGCGTCAATACGGCCCCCTTGCATACATTATACCTGGGGCAGATATGATGTGGTGCAGGGATTTACAAAGAGACGCATCTACCTAGATGCGTCACTTTGTAAATATGGCGCAACAAGGTGCATTTTTTACGCCACTGGTGCGTCACAAAAAAAAAAGAACTCTGCTTTACTACCCCGCAGCTGCTTCCGAACCGCCAGATGCATGAAACATCTTTAAAGCAGGACTTCACAGTGCAAGCCACTCCTCAACAACGATGTAGGACTACAAATCCCAGCCACGTAGTTCCTCGGAATAGCCGCTGCAAGATGCATCCTCAATGCTGGATCCTGCACCATTCCGCAACCAGGATTTAAGGTACTTTGTTCAGTCGGTCGGTTTAAGTTGGTCCCTGTAACTGGTCCAAGCTTCATTGCAGGCGCCCTGAACTTGGGACTTCGTACCAGTCTGGCATTACCAGAAAACCACAGTTGCCACTTTGCACTGATAGGCACTATTTTTTCTTAAAATGTTGAAATGCATATCTACAGTTTTACTGATTGGAGTTTTAGTCTCAAATTATTTATTACACTTTTATCTTTTTTTTCTAAAATAGTGTCTTACACCCTCAACCTCTTTGGTAAATACAGTTTCTGTAGTAGAATCTTTATGGAAGACGTATTGAGCTGGATGTAATCAGTGGGTGGCATTCATATAATTGAGCAGCTCACTACGGATACTAAAAGTTCTGTTACTAATATCACTGAGAAAACTTTACTTAAAGGTGGTCTGGTTAATGCCAGATCCATGAGTAAGCATAGCCAAGATGTCAGGGACTTAATTGCAGATCAAGAGTTGGACCTGTTGTTTGTCACTGAAACCAGGCTAAAAGATTGGTGTAGCCCAGAAGTGGCCGTGGCTATTCCACCTGGTTATGCCATCCATAGGAAAGAGAGATCAGTGGGTCGAGGTGGAGGATTGGACATTATTCTTCAAGACACATTTACGTGTACGTACTTTGATTTGGACACCATTAAGGGAGCAGAAAGTCTCGGCTTTCGTCTTACACATAATACAACGTTGTCATTCTCAGGAGCCCTGATCAACCGTCCGCCTAGTCGAAGTAGCTCATTTTTGGATTCCCTTGGGGAGACCTTGAGTCATTTTTTACTTAAATATTCTAATTTCACCATGGTAGGTGATTTTAACTTGCGCCAAGAAGACAGAACTGAGCCCAGTACAGAGAGCTTGTTGTATATGAATTGAGGATCCTAGTGTAATTTTCCTGATTCATGCCCATATATAGGTATAAATCACCCTATCCTTATATAGGCATAGAAATCATAGCCATATTTAGACTTAGCCTATGCAATCCAAATACGGCATGCTACTTCCACTAGTTCCGAAAATCCACAACGATTTCTTGGAAAAACCCGCCTTCAGCAGTCAGGGACTTCCCCTTGCTTGAATATAGATTTATCCAAGAACTCATGGAGTTTTCAAAGAACTGAGTCTTTGATGACGTTATTATGTCCAACCTTATGTCAAACTAGGCACCTTCAAGGTATAAATATACCCACATTTGCCCAGGCAAACACACAGTGGTTTGGAGCAGTTCCACTATCTACTTGACCGACGCCCTGCTACAGCAAGTGCCGAAGGAAGCCGACGCTCCAGCAGACGCACTGAGAGAGACGCTGTCTTTTCTCTTGCCGAGAAATCCAGCTCCAGTGTTTCCAAGCTACCCTTGCGGGTTGTTGGGAAATCGAGTCCTGAGAGAGAGATACCAGACCTCCTTCATTCTAAACCAAGGTACGGAGCTGATTAGACCCGTAGAGAATTCTTGGATTAGATTCTTGGCAAAAGAATACTAAAACTAAGCTACACCTCACTTACTTCTTTCCTTGTACTACACCTCGGTTAGGTACATCGGGGTAGGCGTATTTTAGAAGCACCAGTTGAGTACTTTTAGTCTTTATTTATTAATGTATGTATTCTATGTATTTTATGGCTTAGGAACCATATCATGCTTTTACAATATTATTTTATAATACTCTTCGTACTGTACGCATTGTACTTTGCAACCAGTATTATGATTGTAGCAGTTCATTTCTCCTGCATGAGACAGAAGACTGTTCAATAAATACCTTTTATTGAAAATGCTCGTCTCTCTATTTCTCTGCACCTCTGGTGAAACGAAGCATGCACAATTGACTGAGTGAAATAACTATCGATTGTTTCCGCGACTCTAGAGATACATTTCTTATTCTTGGGAAACAAAGTTGTCATGTTTATGCGGTTATCAGAAACTAATCCCTTCTTGTGTATTCGAGAAAGATTCTAGTGATCTCTGAGCTAGCTGGCACTCACAATTAAGTCTAGTATATTAGATAGAGACCTAGTAGACCTCAGTCCTACGTCAAATCTATAGGATATATTATTCCAATGCGCAGAGCCTATTGGGAATATAGGAACTACACTACAAGCTTTCTTCAAACAATGGAAATCCTTTCACTTCACCAACTGATGGAGGGTCCAACGCACCAGGCAGGGCATACCCTGGAAGGGGGCTGTTCTAATTTAGCTGGGATATCTGTTGGTACCCCGTCCCCACAGTTATGGTCTGACCACTTTTTTGTGCCCCTCACATTCAGAATCTTTAAGAAGATTCAAACTTATAAGTCAGCCCACGAATACCAACGAGGGCGCCATTGGGCACAATTAGCTGGGAATCCCAAACTAGGAATATGTGCACAGGCTAACACTCCTGAACTTACAGGAAACACAGAATCTGATTCTCGCCTGTTTCATTCTTGGATAACCAAGATATGTAATGAACTTTCTCCTCCAGAGAAACCAGGCAAGCAAATAAAATTAAAAGTTCAGAAGGCGCCCTGGTACACGCCCATGCTGGCGTAGGCACGTCTGCTATGTAAGCAACAAGAAAGGCATTTGAGGAAAATGCATAAGACCGAACAAAAAATAGGGTTCAGAAAGAGTAGAAAGTTCTACCATCAGCAGATCAAATTGGCGAAAAAAGAATATTTCACTAATAAAATACAGGAAGCCAATCATGATCAGAAAGTAATTTTTTCAGTAGTGAAGTCTTTCACGAACCGTAAAGGGCAACTCAAAGAACTTCCTGCCTCGCAAAAATTGTGCGATGACATCTCAGCATTTTTTGAGGAAAACATTCAAAAAATTAAAGGCGAATTCCCAGTCACTTATGTCACTGACCAGGACCCTATCCCTGACCAAGTTCCAGGGGATACGGCCGGTTCTCTTCAAATTTTTGAACCTATTTCATTGGAGCAGACACAGCAGGCTATTGGAAGATGCAAATCTGTGTCACCATTGCATTCCTGCCCCCGATGGTTCTTCAGAAATTTATAGACATGGTCAATCCCATTGTAAATCTCATAGGTAACTCTTCTTTAAAAACTGGTGTTGTTCCTGACGAGTGGAAGCTTGCACTGGTCAAACCGTTAAAAAAGAAACAAAGTATTGACCATTCGGTGCTATCAAACCTCCTTCCCATTTATCTGATCACCTTCTTAGGTAAAATAACAGAGAAATTTGTCCAAAAGAAATTGACGAAATTCATTGAAGGCCATAACATCCTGCACCCACAACAATCGGGATTTCGCCCAAAGCACCCCACAGAATCGTCTCTCTTAGAGATAACAGACACCCTAAAAATGATTGCCGACAAAGGTAGGACAGCGGTTTTGATCCTTCTATACTTGTCGGCTGCGTTCGATACAATTTCACATAACATTCTTTTGAATTGTCTCGAGTGCAGCGGCATTTCAGGCAAGGTGCTGGAATGGATCAAATAGTTTCTAACTAACCGCAGACAAGCGGTTATGTTGGGGACGTTCCTTTCAGCAGAACGGAACATTACAATAGGTGTCCCGCAGGCCTCGTCATTAAGCCCATTGGTGTTTAATATTTATATGACACCACTTATCTCTCTGATTGGATCATTTGGGATAGAAGTTACATCATATGCAGACAACACCCAAATGATCCTTTCTTTAGATAATACCACTTCAGAAGCTAATTTCAAAAGTTGCTGAGCGGCGGACCTCCAGTGGATGAGGAACGACCACCTTAAATGCAATTTAGACAAAACAGAAATCCTCCCGGTGGGGAAGGATGTTCTGTTCCAGCCTGATAAGTGGTGGCCTGAGGGAACCACCCCTCTGCCAGATATGGTCAAGGTGGCAAAGAATTTGGGAGTACAATTTGATGTGTCACTTTCCTTTCTCCCTCATGCCATAGCAGTAGCAGGGACATGCTTCAGTATCATCAAATCACAAAAATAAAATCATTTTCTCCCAGTGGCAGCAAGGAAAGCAGTGTCAGTGGCCCTGATTGTCTCATGTTTAGATTATTGCAACAGCCTGCTCACGGGAGCTAACAAAGCTATTTTTAAGAAACTGCAAGTGGTACAAAATGCACCGGCACGAGTTGTGCTCAAACTCACATGAAGATCTTCAGCATCTGCAGCATTGAAAAGCCTTCACTGGCTTCCGATGCACAAGAGAGTCCTCTTTAAGATCCTCTTGATCGCCTTTAGAGCCAGGTTAAATCTAGGACCCAAGTATCTTGCAGGACGTTTTGCTCCTTATACTACATACCCGGTCCCTCAGATAATCCTCAGCCAATTTGCTTAAACCCTCCCACTTTCGAATACAAAAGGAAAGGAAGAAAAACTGTGGCAGTCCTGGGGACCAAAGCCTGGAATTTACTTCCATCACAGTTAAGGCTATTCAATACAGAAACCCAATTTGGGAAGGCCTTGAAGACCTGGGTCTTCACTGCCCCAGATAAATGATGTCTTTCCCTTATCTAGCATCTATACAGCTCATTCTCACTTTCCTCCAAGATAGCGCAAGGATACTCCTCGCGGAGTGACAGTTGCGCTTTACAAGTACCGAATTACAATACATTATATTACATAAGTTGATAAAAAGGACATCGGCCTACAGTTTGATTGCTCATTTTGGATCTAGTAATGATTTCTTCAGTAGTGAAAGTGATATGACAATAAACTCCTTTCATTTATAAGACATGCTGCCAGAGGAAAGCGATGAGTTGCACATTTTTGCCAGAGAAGGAGCAATAATCAATGCAACACTTTTCAGCTGACTAATAGTGGCTGTGTCCAAATGCAACCTTGAAGATAGTTATGTTTTTGTGGAAGAAATCAACAACCTTTTAGCAGAGCTCTTGGGAAGGTGAAATTTCCCTCCACCCAGCCAAAGGTTGTTCAAAGGTTTTAAAAATATTAAACAATTCCCTGCTTGGGTTGGAGGAATTAACAATGTTGGCCTGCTACAAATTAGCTGTTACCACCTTCTGGTGGGTGGCCCACTGTCACCCAGTGACAGTAAGCCAGCAATGTTTCTATGCAACATCTTTTGATTTCCTTCTCATAGCCCTCTCTTCATTTCCTCTCCAAACTTTTGTAATCCTGCTTCTACCAGGGTTGGTGGTGGTACCCTCTGTTCTGTGCTTTAACTTCAATTGGGGCGATGGAAACAATTCATTAAAGCATCCACATGTCCATCCTCTGTGTGTTCTCAGCTGGATTGGTTTTCCCAAATTGTGCCTGCCCACTGAGAGTGATTTATTTCATTCCATAATCTCCTCTGGCCCTACTATTTTTGGGACTGTGCTAATGGGTTCCACCCTCCACCCCACCTCAAAGATTATGAGAGAATGATCCATCCAAGCAAGGAAAGAACCTTTTTTAGGGTTGCACTCAATGGAAGGCTAAGAATGTCTAAATTAGGTGCTTCACTGAATTGTCTTAGTATGGGGGCATCTATAGTCACTTCTTCATCCAAATGAATGTTAAAATCTTCCAAAACAATAATCTTATTGGAGTCAGACATACATACTGAAAGTGCCTAGAAAAACAGGAACTTTACAGCCTTCCCAGGAGGTCTACATCTGAATACTCTTCTTCTTGAATTTGGAGACGACCTGATGTTAAGTGATAGAAACAACCCAAAATTGGTCCTACTAATGAAAGCCACACGCCTCCCATTTTGCTAACCCAGTTTTTTGTATTATATGGTAGCCGTCAGGCAACCCTTGAGCAAAATCAGGTGTTGAACCTTCCCTAAGCTATTGTTCAGTAACACATAATCCAGCTCACTTTCACCAATTAAACATGGATTACCTGAAAGTCTTTTCTAAGGGACTGAGAATTAAGTAAGTGCATCTAATATCCTGCGGTTGCTTAGCTGAGTTACTTGGTTTAGTTACAGAGCCCATATCCCTTCCGGACGAGACTCTGAATCACAGAAGAATGTGTCAACACGTTTCTAAGTTCCGAGGACATGGAGCAACAAGCCAGGGCATACCTTAATGTGAGGATCTCCTTTCTTCTGGTGTCAAAGGCAAAAATGACAGAATCTCTGTCCCTGAGCCCGGTCCAGGAGCAGATGGCTTTGTCTTTGGTGGACCTTTGGTGTGCCATTGTTGGATTCACTGTATTGATGTGCTGCAGTCAACGTCATATCTTCGGCCCAGATGATAAACTAGCCCACCCAAGGAAGAATGTGAACCACTAATCCCAAGATGGCAGGCAAGATTGAATGTGCCTCAAACCCCCTGGTATCCCAAAACACCACTGATGCCATCAATTTCACTGCACAGAGACCCCGCCAGAGCGAATGAGGTGAATAACTGGGCACATAACAATCTGCAACACTTTTCCTGATATAGCAAAGTAGTAGAAAACTATTTAACATCTGTTTCATTACATTCAAAATCAGGTTTATAAAAGGTTAAAAAGCTATTTCATGGGTTTCATTACTTTCAAAAATAGGTTTTAAAAAAGTTAAGAATGCTATTTCATCAATTTCTCAGCAGACACCCATGTTAAAATGCACAGTACAAATCCCCCTGTCTTAGCAATTGCTCAAATTATTCCCACCCCTATTTTTCTACAGGGAGTTGGTTACTCATGTGCCACCTCTAGAGACTGCAGTGTTCCTGGTGTCCTTCAAAGGAAAATTTAAAATTGAGATGTTTACTATAGGTTTTAATCTCGTCGACCCCGCCCCCCCCTGCTTCTATGTATGTATGTTTAAGGGTATGTCTGTGGTATTTGTTTTGCAAAAACCTAGTCAAAGGCAGCAGCGCATAGTACAGAGTCAAAGGAAAAGATGCTGTCTATAATTAGTTGGAGGGGAGACTGGGTTGAGAGAGTGACAGAGTGAAAGTGGACTTTTTCTTCGGTGTGATGTAGTGTTTTTTCAAGAGTTGCTACTTCCTGAATTGGTGCACGGTTGGGGAAGTCTTGATGGATATAGTAATTTTGTTCCAAATATTGGATACATAAATAGGTAATGCCTGATGACTTTTTTGTTTTTTGCCCTTCTTCATCTCCAGTCTGGTGGTGCACAGAGACACCAGGAGCCATGAACTTGTCAGTCAGATAAGCAGTGGTGGCAGTTGTAAGTGGATTTATAGGCTGCAACATGTTTTAAAAATGTTGTGGGATGGCCTTGGGAGCACGTAGAGTTCCATGATGGTGCAGGGTATGTGGTTATATGTTTTCAGGCCCTTGGTGAAGCATGTTGAAGCATGCTGCAGTGAATAACATATTCTAAAGAGGAGCCAATATGGAGTATTGCAGGATCTAAAGCATAGCATTGCCACCATCCAGATGCAAAAGTATGAGGGTTTGAACAGTAGTTCTGAAATCCTTTCTGGGAGGAATTTTCTGTAGCTAATATAGTTGTCACCTGGCCATCTTGATTTTCTTGGTGAGGTGCTCCTTAAATATAAGGTCTCTTCCTTGTGTTCACTTTCTTCCTTTCTCCTTTGTTCTCTCTCATTCTGCTTTCTTTCTATATTTCTTCACCCCAGCTCTTTCACTCTCTTTCTATCTCCCACTGTTCCTGTCACTGAGTGGGTTCCTCCTCTCTATCCCACGGGCCTTCTACTTCCACCCATCTTTGGCATGTACTTTGAGGCTCTAGTGAAATGTTGTGACTTACAATTAAAGCAAGAAATAAATTAAAGCAAAAAAATGATGGAAATGTAAGGGTGATCAAAGGCAGGAGGGAACAGATAGCATCTGAGAGAAAAAAGGACCTTCACACCAGCGGCAGCTCCTCCGCTATGGAGAGACGCTTCCAGAAAACATCAGTAAAGGGAAAATAAAATGACACTGGTTTTATTTCTCCTTTCCTGTCGAGTCTTAGGGGTGGGACCTAGGATGTGAGAGCATTGAGGGTAGTGGTAGTGCACTCCCTTCACTAGGCATGACGGTTGGCCGGCTGTCTCAGGCCAGTTCTAATACCGGCCAAACCTCCATGCACAGTGATGCTTTCTCCAACGGCAGCAATGCAGCCAGGGATGGAGAGAGCAGGCACAGTCTTCCAGTCTGTCCTGGAACACTAATCAAGGGCACTCAGGCCAATCCTGAAGCTGCTCTCACGTGACAGCAGCTTCCAGATTGGTCACAGGGCAGGCTGGGAGCCTGTGCCTTATGAAGAGGAGCATGAAGTGGCCAGTTGAAGGTACGTTTTTTAAAATTATTATAGTTTTTTTATTTTGCCCCTCCATTCATGAACTCTTTGCCCCCCTCAACTCCCCCACGCCCGCCCACCCTGCCACTCATGGCAAACATCAGCCGCTACTGCTTCACATATGCATGATGTCCTGATGTCTTCGACTACTGTGCTCAGCTTGATCTCATGTTCTCAGATCCATTGCATGTATGAGTTTAAGCACATGCCTCAGTCCTTTCAGCAACCATGTCAAGCTAATAAGGCCAGGTGGCAATAGAATTCAAGGTTGCAAATGCTGTACTCCTTTCTTTAAGAACATTGTAGAATGGTACCTACAGTTTTTTATTTTGCCCCTCCCTTCACGAACTCTTTGCCCCCCTAAACTCCCCACGCCCGCCCACCCTGCCACTCATGGCAAACATCAGCCGCTACTGCTTCACATATGCATGATATCCTGATGTCTTCGACTACTGTGCTCAGCTTGATCTCATCTTCTCAGATCCATTGAATGTATGAGTTTAAGCACATGCCTTAGTCCTTTAAGCAACCATGTCAAGCTAATAGGGCCAAGTGGCAATAGAATTCAAGGTTGCAAATGCTGTACTCCTTTCTTTAAGAACATTGTAGAATGGTACCTACAGTTTTCAAAGCCTTGTTCAGTTAATTCCAGTGTTAGTATTTTAAGATGAAAGTCATTTTTTCAGAAGGACTCCTAATCCAGAAAAAACGATATCACATTTTGACCTATGATATGTTGCCTCCACCAGTTAAATACATGCGAAAGATATAAGGACAAGAAGATCAACTGATAAATTGTTGCCAATGTGCCAGACCCTCTTCTAATGTATATATGGCTCCAACAATCAGGCAGAGAAATTACCGGAAGGAAAGAGTTTATGGCAAATTTCACATTATTTGGTTGTCTGCAATAAGAGGTTGTATTGAAATAAAACTTCCACTCACATGCAGTTACAGTGTCAGTTAGGACTAGGGAGGTGATGTCACATCATCAGCTTCCCTTTTCACTGGGCTGTAAATATTGATGTATCTAGCAGGAATTGGCCGCCTAGATTGGTGTTTGCCTCCCCTAATGCACAATCCATCAGGCATGTCAAATTATTTTCTAAAATAAAGCACAACAGGATGAGTAAAACTACACTTGTACTGTTGGGGCCAGAACCCCTTCTAATTTTGTGGAAAGTTGTAAATATTCCTCTGAACAATTACTTACACTATGTCCCCACATCTCAGACTCATGTATGCACATTATACAAACGGGACACAGCTCTCAGAACTGCAGCCACTGCCCTTACACGATGATGACTTACCTTAAGCAGGTTAGGAAGGAACAGAAATTGAACCTAATTCTGGTTAACTGTTGATCCCTCAACAAGCATAAACATGAGATTCATTATTACCTGGTTGATTACCAGACAGATATTATGTTTCTCACTGAAACCTGGCTGAATGAGGATTCTGCGTCTGAAATCCTGATACCCTTCCTATGAATTACCAGATTATCAGACTGGATCGTAAACTAAACAGGGGGGGGGATAGCCATTATCCATAAACTAGCGGTACATTGCTCCTTAAAACCGGCGAACATTGAAGCCTCGCATCACAATCAGGGCGGCTGAGCGCTATATCATCAAGGGCTATCTAATTTATGGACCACCGGGACCGAGCACACTGTTTGCGTCTAGCCTCAAAGAACAAGTCATACAACCGGCACGCTGGTATTCCAAAGTGCGCGTGCTGGGTGACATGAACCTACACTTTGATGATAGTGATAACTTGGCAGCGCAATAACTCTGTCAGGAACGGGCCTCACTACAGCTGGGATTGCAATCCTCCCTACCTACCCACCAACAGGGCCACTTACTGACCCAATCTTTGCAAACTGAGGGGGGCTAACAATTGAAAGACCTACCACTGTTCCGTGGACATACCACTACCTGATCCCATTTAGCGCTGCAGTACCCGAATCCCCACCTCTAAAGAAGGTGGGGACTGGAAGTCTGCAGAGGAAATGGGCTAAGTTCTCTGCTGCCAACTTCAATTACGCCCTTCAGATTGGAGGGCCACCAGGAGGTAAGAATGTTGAAACTGCATGCAGTGCGCTAGACAAAAAGCTTACCGAGGCACAAAACCTAGTTGCTCCTTGGTCGGCTAGTGCCCCCAGGAGACAGTCAACATCTGCCCCATGGTTCAACAATGAACTTAGTAGAGCGAAGACCTCGTCTAAATGCTTGGAACGGATCTGGAGGAGAGCCTCTTCCGAACATAAGAAGTCTGAATATAAAACGAAGCTTAAAGCCTATCACTCACTAATAAGAAGGACTCGAGCAACATATTATATTACGAGGATTGAGCAGGCTGAAAACTCGTCCCGAGAACTGTTCGTAATTTTTAAGGACATATCGTCACTTACTAGAACCACGGCGCCTAACAGCTGCTCAGTAGAATCCTGCAACCTGACCGCAGATTTCTTTGCAAAGAATCAATAATCAATAATCATAAATTTCATTTTCTTTAGCACTCTTGAAACTTCACAACAAGCTTCTCCAGATAGCTTGTGATATTCCAATTTGTTTTCATGCTCCACAGGTAGCATCAGTAAACAATGTAATGTAATTCCTTTAATGTTGTCTGCTGCCAACCCAGTTGGAGCAGTTACAACACATGACAAATGTGAATCAGTTGTTTTCTGTAGATAACTGGTGATTACTTTAATTAAGAAACTTTTTCCTGTTCCAGCTTGTCCACTCGCTTACATTTGGATAGGTTGAAATGATGTGCATGTGCATTCTTTCTTTTCATGTCAAAATCCATGGTCAATCTGTTGTCTCACTTGCTGATATATTTCTTTCTGTTCAACATTCAGTTGTTCTTCCAAGTTTGCTAAGTCCATTATATCTTCTTGAGCTTGATGCATTGCTGTTTCCAACTCATTCATCGCAACTACTGCTTCATTTTCAACAATTGGCTGTGCTAGTGGATCTTGACTCAGTGGAGCAGAACCTTGACTGTCTTGAGAACTGTATCTAGCAATCCAAGCTGCAATAGTAGCTTCTTGATAAATTTCATCAGTCAACATTTTCACATAATTTGGAAAAACAGTCCATTCTATGGTATCTTTACAAGCATTGAAGGAATCTTCATAGCTCTGAAAATCTCAAAGTAATTCCAATTCTGAACGCCATAGTTTGAACAGTTGCAAAAGGGCTAAATAGCAAAATTCCCTTTTATCAGGAGTGTCGCAACTCATTTTCCTGTGATTAATCAAATTTCCTTTCGTTTGTTTCACCAAACATCCTTCGGAACCAATCACTCCATATTTCCCATCATTGATGTACTCTGTAGTATTCTGTTTAAAAGTGTAGTTTCGCACTTCATAGAGACACATGTTCTCACGATGATGACTTCTGTTTGGATAATATGTATCCAACATATTCATTTTCATAATATCTGTACTTTCTAGATCTTTTTCAGCTAAATATTCAATTTCTTGTACAGATTTAAGTACTCGGTTTCGCATTGCTGCAATACCTAAACTCACCCAAATGATTCTTCTAGATTTGGAGTATAGACTTGCAGATGGTAACCAATCTGAGCATTCATATGCTCCAATTTCGCGGTGGGATAACATCTTTAAACTGAAACTATAGAATTTCTTACTTAGACTCTCCTCTGTTTCAATTCCGTCTTTTCTGATTTTGTTATGTAGGACCTTACATATCGAGCAACAGCAATGTAATTGTCCACAACGTACTGAATATCCATGTTAGCATTCCACATGGACAGAATAACCTGATTGTAATCGTTTCTTCTTAAATTGTAGGTATTCTTTGGAGAATTTCTTGTGATGGTATGTCGCATATCAGACATAAAACTGTTTACTCTTCCTTTAGATATTACAGGACGTGGAAAACCAAAACAACATTTGGTATAAAACTTTTCCTTAGACTTTTGTCAACAGTATTTTCGCTGGCTTTGGAATCGTAAGACTTGTTGTCTTAAGTTGTTTACTTCTGTGCTTTTGGGTGTAGCACGTGTGGCATATTCTTCAATAAAAGACAAAACAGTATCATCCGAATCTGTTTCAAATTTAGGGGCATCCTTGATCCATATCAGTACATGTATATGAGGAGCACCTCTTGCTTGATACTCCTTTCTCCAAAAGAAATGCACAACTTCTCCAAGAGGAGGATTTTTTTTATTGAAGATAAAAGACATCATAGCTCCTGGTGTCTTGTGTTCAATATTTGTTATATTGGAGTTTGCCTCTCGAAGAAATTCAGGTAAATCATCCCAAGCGTACTCAGCAAAGCTTAGGGTAAGTACCATGTAGGAGTTCCTAAGTTCCTTAGCATACATTCAAGTTCTCCATGATGAAGGTACCAATATTCATTAGTCCCACGCTGACATGCCATCAGATTAATCAGCTGAGATTCTAAATGATCATCTCTCCGGTGCACTTTATCCATAAAATCCTTTGCAGAAACATTTTGCAGATGTACTCCTGTTTTCAATATGTGATTGACTGTATATGAAAGTCCAGACAAGTTACTTTCAAACAAAAGATGAAGGGCCTCATTTATGAAAAGTGACGCATCGCTGCGTGAAAACAGCGATGCGTCACTTTTCACTGCGCCCTCCTTGCAACACCAATTAAGCGTCATATTTACAATATGACGCATCATTGCGCAAGGAGTTACAGATACGTCAGTATTTCTGACGTATCTGTATGGCGCAAAAGTGACGCATTGCTGGAGTGTGTCACAAAAGTGACGCAACTCCAGCAATGTATCCTTTCACATGGGGCAAGCCCCATGTGAAAGGGCCTGCACCAGTCTTACGCCTGCTATGAGGCAGGCGTAAGAATTTGACGCATTTGTGTCCTAGAAGTGGCGCAGTGAAATCACATAGATTTCACTGCGTCACTTTTACGACCCTTTCTTGCGTCAATACGGCCCCCTTGCATACATTATACCTGGGGCAGATATAATGTGGTGCAGGGATTTACAAAGAGACGCATCTACCTAGATGCGTCACTTTGTAAATATGGCGCAACAAGGTGCATTTTTTACGCCACTGGTGCGTCACAAAAAGTGACGCACCAGCGGCGTAAAAGTGACGCATAGCCTCATTAACGAGGCCCGAAGTATACATGGGATACATTGTCAAAATCTTGGATCTTCTGCATACAATCTTGTTGTCCGATATTCAGATGCAGGAATCTGCACAGGTCGTTCATCATATCGTCCTCCTTTTCCTGTTGGTAACAACTGCGGAAAACAACGAGCTTCCAAGCTTTCTTCCCATACACTCATGGGACTTCCCTTTGCTTTTTTCATTTGGAATAACTCAATAGTATTCCCCATCACTTCTTTTGAATGAAGTGGATGTACACTGTATTGTTCACAGATTTCTTCACTTCTGGACTTTTTCAATTTGTCCACTTGACGTTTCACTATCTTCTGCTAAAAAAAATTCTACTTCTCCCATATACACATTTTTATAGTACTCATTGTTTTTTATCAAATACAAAGTCGCCTTTTGCACTTTCCTAACATCCACTAACTCCTGCCATATTTTGTTACTCTTAGTAGGCACGCCATTAACTAGAATGACTAGTGGTTCATTTTCTACACACTCTACACCAATAGTTTCAACATTTTTCTTTAAATCTAGCGGTAAATATACAACTCTCCCTTTTAATCCTCTCTGTAAATCTGAAGGAGGCCATTTACCTGTTTTAGGCTCCATACGAACAATACCCTGAAATGGGTGCACACATTGAATAACAATAAACTCATAGGTAATTAAATCTATCAGTTCTGGAGGAACAGCAACCAACTCTAGATTATTATGAACAGCTCTAGTGGGCATTTTATTCTCATCTAATTTGTTATAATAATATTTATAAATATGCTGCTCAGAACCCAAATCAAAACAATTCTCTACCAACCAATAAGTTGCAAATTCCTTCCACATATCATTATTTTGTCTTTCACTTTTTAAATACAGATCTATACTCCTGGTCTGATTTTTATAGTGAGTTCGCCGGCAACAAATACAAGAATAATTTGGCCTTTCACCTGAAATCACCTTAAACTTTGTAATTTCACCTTCAACATTTTTTGGACTACTAAGTTCAACATTCTCTTCAACATTTTCTTCTATTAATGTATCAGTTTCTGCACTCTCTTGTTCAGGACCAAAGTAACAGAACTCAATTTCATTACAGACCTTCTTCACATCTGATAGTGATCCATGCGAAATAGTACTGTTCAACTTATTTAACATTAGTGCTGGACGTTTTGCATTATACAATCTTGTAACTAATTTCCGCATTTGAGTATGATGTACTGCTAACATCCTGAAAAGGTGAAAAACACTTTGACATACTTTTCTAGAAAGACAAGCCAGAGAATGACCTTGCAAAGCAGTATTTTTTGTCACTCTGCAAGGGTCTAGTCCTTGCAACATCTTAATCTTTTGTTTAACACTTTTTTTACTGTATTCTTGTAAGAAATTACATAAAATATCAATAGATTCTTGTCGTACACGACAAATACTACTGCAATCCCAAGTGTACAATGGGGCTTTAGGACGTCTGCCTAGAACTTCATCAGCTATCACTTCTTCTGCATTTCTGGGAACCATTTTTTTCTTTGTCAATTGGACAACCATTTCTAACCTCATAAGCTCGACCACTGGTGTCAACTGCATGCAACAAATCGTTGGTCTGAAATTAACTCTCTTCATTAAAGAAAGGCTCTGAACTTGAACTGTGTTTCCATTCCCCCCCAAAAAAATCACAAAAATGAGTTCTGTTAATTACTCTTTTCCTCTTACTTTTGGCCTTCGCTAAATGGATTGGTTTATCTAGTGATCGAATTCTGTTTAAAACTAAAATGAATAGTTACCTTTTTACTTCAAAAGCCTTTTCAACAATGGATTCAATATTCTTCTTTTCATAAATAGTGCTCTTTTTTCTATATTTCTCCATATCTTTGAGCAAATTATGTACTATTCTATTATAAAACATTTTTTGCGTATTTCTTTAAACTGATTTTGTCTTCTTTTACCATACGTCGTATCTATTGATTGTAAATTTACTTTTTTTACTTTCCTGTTATTTTGATTATTTTTTGTGGTTGAATCATTGTGAGTAGTTTCAACATTCTGAACATTCTTTTTGGGCCTAGAAAGATTTTGAATAAATTCTCAGTTGTCTTAACAGAATTTTCTTTCTTTTTACCCACATGATGTTGGTCATCCAATATTTGTTGTCGAGTTTTCTTTACCTTTAGCTCTCTTTTTCTCTTTCTTGATTTTTCAGGCATGATAACTTTATTTAAATGAAGATAAACAATATCTGTAAAAAATAAACATAAATAAATGTATATTAATAAGGGTGGATACTGACTGAATGATTAGAGTACTACAAGGAGAGACACTTGGTGAACTTATACTTGATTGAATTTTTCTTCAGTGAATGGATTAGTACATGTAGCTGAAAGGGTCACTATGGGATTGGGTGTTTGCTGGAGTGTATGGATAGTGCATAGGAGTTTGAAGCGGTCCATGTCCTAAACCCTGACTTACTGCATGAGTACATGGATACTGACTGAATGATTAGAGTAGCATAAGAGACACTCAGTGAATTTATAATTGCTTAAGTTTTCCTTCAGTGAATGGATTAATACATGGTGCTGAAAGGGACAGTAGAGGAGTGCAAAGGGAATAACATGGTGTTTGCTGCACTGTATAGATACTGATTGGGTCAATGTAGGCCTGAAACACAAGTGTGAAGGTGGTTACAATACTACATGCATAGTCCATAGGAGTTTGAAGCAGTACATGTGCCAAGGCCCTGAATCGCTGCATGAGTACTTGAATAATTACTGAACGATTATACAGTACAAGCACACATGAAGTTACCAAATGCTTCTCTCACAATGCTTTACAAATGTACACACACTCACAATGTGATTCTAGACAAGCAACACTATTCACTAGTCTTCGATAGACTGCACACATTCCACATATTTAATTACTGCACGTTAGAGTAGAAGCCTGACTCATTTTGCAAATACATAAGCAAAGACTGCTTTCAAATTCTACCAAAACTTGGCAACAGGATAGGTTTTTAACCAATTATATATCTGCAAACACATGAAGTACCCAAAGGCTTCTCTCACAACAGTTCCCAAATGTATACAGACTTACAGTGTGATTCTAGACAAGCAAGACTATCCCTTGGACTTTATCAAAACACATTTACTGATCGAGAAAAAGTAAGGTGACTGCACACATTCCACATATTTCAGTACTGCATTTTAGTGTTAAAGCCTAACTCATTTTGCAAATACATAAGCAATAACTATTTTCTAATTCTACCAAACCTTGACAACAAGAAAGGTTTTTCAGCACTTATGTGTCTGCAAACACGTGAAGCACCCAAATGCTTCTCTCACAATTTTCCCAAATGCACACTGACTCACAGTATGCTTCTAGACAAATAACAGTACCCTTTGCACTTTACCAAAAAACATTTACTAATCTGGAATAGGTGAGATGACTGCACACATGCCACATATTTTAGAACTACACTGTACTGTGGAAGCGTTACTCATTTTGCAAATACATAAGCAATGACTATTTTCTAATTCTACTAAAACTTGACAACAAGAAATGTTTTTAAGCACTTATGTGTCTTCAAACACATGAAGCACCCAAATGCTTCTCTCACAATGGTTCCCAAATGCACACAGACTCACAATGTGATCTTAGACAAGAAAAACTGCTCCCTGCAATTTAACAGGAGAACCACATTACTTATATTAAAATCAAAATGCACCACATACATCCATACACAAATTAATAACTCACCTTTCAAATTGTTTTGTAGATTAAGAAGTATGTCAGTCACACACAATATGTTCTTATACAGAATCTCTGTATTGTAATGCTTTCAGGAAAACCAAAGAATGGCAAACTTTCCCTCTCATTCTGCACACATACACATGTAAATATCAACTCACATTGCTTCCCACATTAATTCAAAAGCAACCACACATTTCTATTGGTTACACATTTCAACCCTTTCCAATTGACATAAGTGTGAACCCTACCCCCAATCTACCTTCTGCCTGATACCATAGTAACAGTTCATGGAACACTCAACTGAGTACACAGGTTACAAGTTCAGCACACAATGTTGCTAATCAAAACAGCAAATGTGCTTGACTTTTCAATATATGAGCTTATCCTATGTAATGTTCCTTTCAAACTGTTTTTGTTAACCAATAAGAAACATGCTTTTAAAAAACAGAAACATGCACCCTAGTTGTCAGTCTAGAATGTTTTTAAACAGTCAATCATTTCTATTCTTTTTTTAAAACTGCATCTTATCCACCATTTTACAAAAACTTACTTTTCAAACTGCCATTTCATTTACAGAGATCATCTGAGTGCATCCAGACCTCCTTTCAAGATGCTTAGAGTGTGGATTGTGGGACACAGCTATATTATCTGGAGCCAAAGACATGCAGAAAATAGAGGCATTGACAAAGACCCAGCTTTGCCAAATGTAGACATTAAAATGGATTGGACAGAGAGGGTTAAAGTGACACCAATTGATGTCATTATTTAAATACTTTTTACATCTCCAACACCCTGACCTCATAATTGTGCACTGTGGTGGCAATGACCTAGGCACTTTGACTGGGGTAGGTCTGGAAATGCATATGAAGGACACCTTTGGAGAATTTATGTCAATTTTCCCCCAAACTGCCTTTGTCTATTCTAACATATGACAAAGGCAGAAGAGGAACTGGTCCAATCAATTTTGTCCACAGATTGAGAAAGCTAGGAAACATTTCAATAAATCTGTTTCTGATTTTCTCTGAGATTATAGGATGGGGTACATTTACTACAATAATCTGCGTTTCAATATGGATGGCATCTATATGAGAGATGGTGTACATTTTACAGATGAGGGTAACAGAGTCTTCCCCATCAACTTTAGACTCTGCATAGGTACTTAATGATAGGTACAAAAATATCTCAATAAACACAACAGCTCTTTTTAGATCCACCCAAGATCTAAACACAAAAGCTTGTCTTTCTGAAAAATATAACTTTTTTTTGCTTGGAGTCGAGCACCCGACACGTTAGAGTCATGCACCTAACGCACTGGAGCCGCGCACCCTACACTTTAGGAGTCGTGCACCCAACGTGTGCACACCATGGGGCCGCACTGTATGGTGCGCTAGGTGCACGACTCCTAATTTTACCGTAAAAAAAATATAGCACCTACCACTAATTTTTATTCTCACCGGGGACCCCATTCCCCGGGGCCTATATAGAACGTTGGGGACCATGAGGGGAGCCCCAATGCCCCCACGGTCCCAGCCGGCTCCCCGTGTCCTTCGGGAGCCGGCATTGCATTTCCACAAGGGCAGCTGCTAACATGCAGCTCCCCGTGTGGAAAAGCAATAGAGGTTTGGATTTTGAAAGAGAAACCAGGTTTCCCTGCTCTCTCTTTTAAAATCCAACTCAAGTTTGCTATAGGAGGGCGGGAGCATCGAGACTCCCGTCCTCTCATAGCAAACAGCAATGTCCCGAGGGTAGGCACCCGAGACAATGCAGGAGCCGGCCCTGGGGAGTGGCGGTCCCCAGGGCCCACAATGGCTCCAGGAGGGGGGCCACGCGGCCCCCTCCCAAAATACACAAAAGCCCCGGGGGTGGTGGTCCCTGGGGCTTAAAGGGGCATTTAAGCCCCCCACAACGTTTTAGAAAGCTCTGGGGGTATCGGTCCCGGGGCTGGGGGACTGTTGAGCTTCCCCACCCATATATTTTACTGGGGGGGCCTTTGAGCCCCCAACCATTTATTTTGTAGCCCCAGGGCATTGCAGTCCCTGGGGGGCCCCTCTGGCCCCCCCCCATAAATACAATATTTCCTCCCCGGGATTTGGCTTATTACTAAGCCGCACTTCGTTTTTTGGGGGGATTGTTTACAGCAGGATCCGCGCACCCTGCATGCATTTTGCTGTTTTAAAAAAGTAAACCTTTTTATTGGATTTTATCATGTTACAATTCTACCCTGCCCCATTTTTATGTTTTGCACACATGTTCCTCTGACTTCTACAGCCTCACTTCTACCGAGGCACAAAATGGCTGCCAACACTTCCTGGTTTTGAATGTTGACAGCCACTTGACAGCCAATTAGCATTCAGCACGTGATAGGGATGGTGCGCCTAGGGCGCGCTCAGGATGCGCAGATCCTGCGCGGCCATAGATATATATGTGAATTGTCATTTTCTCAGCAACTACTGAACAGATTTACACACCATTTAAGCAAAAGGCACGAGTGTGAACCAAGGGCTACCTCTTTGCCATATTTGGTGTAATTCTATTCAGCAGTTTGGGCT
The DNA here is from genome assembly GCF_964261635.1 of Lissotriton helveticus. Classification (NCBI taxonomy): domain Eukaryota; kingdom Metazoa; phylum Chordata; class Amphibia; order Caudata; family Salamandridae; genus Lissotriton; species Lissotriton helveticus. The sequence continues at coordinate 343,415,102 of NC_136067.1, read as the reverse complement.
GTAGCCGCGATGAACGATTCCTATGGAAAATTGCATGGGTTTTGGGACCCCCTTTTTTCTCAGCCCCCACTTGACAAAATACCCTGAGACTTTCAGGATAAGAGCGGACCGGAGCGCCCCACCAGTTTTTAACATTTCACAAAGATTCGTCAACCGGCGCCAAACTTATTCCAAATAGAATGTTGAGGATTTCCTATGGATAATAGGTCCTAATTATAACTACCTACAGACTTTTTTAAAAATAATGTAATAATGTGTGTATATATATATGTATATATAAATATATATATATATATATATATATGTATATTTACATATATATTATTACATTATTTTAAAAAGTCTTAAATTATAATATAAATTATTAATGTAATAATACTTTCCTAACTAGATATATGTAATAAATAAATATATATATATATGTGTGTGTGACAACCTGCTTCTAAAATAAGTGTGTTAGATTTTACTTTTATTATATTAATGTGATTACTTAATATATTTAATATTTACAATTTAAATGTATGTATATATTTGAAAAACATTATTTGATACAACAATATTAGTGACAACAATATTTTTTTCAATAGTTTTGTACTTGCCGTTATAAGTATAGATGACAATATTTTGGCCTTCGATATTTATGTCCCTATATTTTTGTAGCACGATATTTTAGGAATCGACATTTTGTCACTGACTCATTTATCAGAGGGTTGTGTTGTTTTTGCATCATGCAACAGGGTGAAAACGTGAGGCAACTCTTAGGATTCGATTTATCAAGCCATGCAAGGCCCCCTAGCAGGGCCCTGAGTTGCTTGATTAATTTGGAGTAATGCAAGGCAGCACAAATCGGTGCGTTCCTTTACTTTGCCCCTGAGAGGCATTCCCTAGGAGGGGCATGGGTGTTCCTATGCAAAACTCATGGATTTAGACGCATTCCCAAATGTACCATAAGTGGTAGACCTTGGAATGTGCCAAAACCTCTGCGCATCCCCAGGAGAAGTATAACGAGGAGAAATAACTTTATTTATCCTAATTTTTTCCTCTGCACCCTTTTTCTCACATTCACACACCAGCTCACTTAGGGGTTTAGTATACCCTGCCGGATTCAACAAAAAACATCCTTAAGCTCCTCCCTCATAGAGAGGGGGTTGTAGCCCACACGAAGACTAGGGGGTCGATTAGGATTGCGGTGAATCTGCATCCTCCGGGCCAGAGGATGCGGATTCACCGCTGCGGACCTCCAAAACACCACCAACCACATTAGGATGGCGTTGTTATCAGCGGCGCCGCGGGGTGTTGTCTGCAATTTTGTGGTGGTGTCTGCACGACACCGCCAGCCAAATTATGATGGGTGAGGAAACATGCTTTTCCGCGGCGGAGTCTCTGCCGTGGAAAAGCATGTGTAGCTTTGCTTCTGGGGGCCAGTTGCATATGCATGCACAAAACAACAGGCACCGCGCGTTGCCTGCCGCTTTGTGCATGCAAATGCTCTGCGTGCATTTTTAACATTGCGGCGGGTGCTGCTTCAAGCAGCACCCGCCGCAATGTTAAACATACAGGATGTGACCGCCAGGGTGGCGGTCACATCCTAATTTGCACAGAGGGACCGCCACTGCCCCTGTCGATGGTCCCTCTACCTCTGGGGTGGCGGACGGACGCTGGTATGTCCGCCATCCTAATAGGGCCCTAGGTCTTTTGTGTGAGGAGGCACCCCATGATAAAGCATGACACCTCTGGTGTGTGATGGGAACCATCCTAAAAAGGGAATCCCCCATTCTTCTAAACAGATAACTGACCTCCTCCCTGCCGGAAAAAGTGTTACAATCCCGCAGCAGGAGGGAAAATCTGGTTATATGCATAAAGATTTCTAAGAACTCTGCTAAGGAAATTGTAAAGATTGTGAAATCTTTTACTAGAGCGGCATCAATGAACAGTACTATCCATCCCTCCCACACCCTGTGTATGAGCCTGTTGGATTTCTTCACAGAAAAAATGGTATTCCTCATTTACAGTTTACATACCTGTCAGCAGCATTTGACAGAGTCGCACACCTGATCCTGCTGGAAAGATTGTCAGCGTGGTTTCCAGGGGGAGGCACTCTCCTGGATTCATTCCGACCTTGAAGACCGCTCCCAATGGGTTCTTCTCCATCCATTTCGATCCCCACTAAAACCAGTACTGGGTGGAGTGCCTCAGCGTTCCGCCTTGAGCCTGCTGCTTTTTAACATTTACCTCGCTCCAATGTACACTCTCTTTGCATAATGGGGGGGTGAAGGTGGTTTTCTATGCTGATGACACTCAGTTGGTGTTTTTTTTTAAAGAACAATCTGCTGCTGCCTTCTATAAATTCAAGGAGTGCCTGAAAGATATCTCAATGTGTATGAATAGTAACTGCCTGAAATTAAATGCAGATAAATGCAGATAAGACTGGGGTCTTGTTTTTTAGACAGGAACTTCCGACCCCTCATGACTCTGGTGGCCCATAGAGCTGGGCCCCCGCCTGACACTATGGACTCAGCAAGAGTTATTGGCATTGGGTGGGAGATAGATCTATCTTTTATGGCGCAAGTCTGTAGATCTCTTGCGCTTATTTTGGGAAGCTGAGAACTAAAAGGAAATTCCTACATTTGCTGCCAGAGGAGAGCCATATGATCACTGTCCAAGCCTTTGGTGATGTCACAGTTGGATGACCCAAATAGCCTATATCTTGGGTTGCCAGCATACCTGATTCATGGACTTCAGATGGTCCAGAATGCGGTGGCAAGGCTAATTCATTGGGTCTCCTTCCAACATCACATCACCCCTCACATGAGACAGTTACATTGGCTCCCGGTGGCTAGGAGGATAGAAGTTAACACGCAGACTTTTGCTTTTCGAGCCATGAGCAGCATTAGCCCTGGATATCTTAGGCTATGGCTCATCCCATATCAACAGGAGTGGACCCTGAGATCTAATTATCAGTGACTACACTCCGTCCGACAGATAGAAACAGAAAATGAGTTTAGGAAGGTCCTAAAAACATGGCTCTTTAGGCAGGGGTAGTATTATTGGCTGATCTCTCACTGTAGTCTGCTTAATGCAGGGACACCACTGATTGAGGTAGCTGCGTGCTTTACAAATGATTACTGAATGAATGATTGATTACTTATTTTGTTGATTATTACTCTTGATTGGAGTCAAAACATCATACAGTGCAAACTATATTAGTCCAGTGTTTAGTCTTCTTTATAATTAATGTTGATCCGATGAATAAGACTGAGTAACTCTGGGTTCCTTATAAGACACATAAGAAGGTAACACTTTTGGATGCGTCCCAGTGGACAATTGTGACATAAATATATACTTACCCATGTCCACATTGGCAGATAGGATTGTCGTTATTTAAAACATGGAATTTATGAAACTGTCACATTCAAAATAATTTAAATCACCAACCATAGAAATGTGTCTTTAGTAAGAAGTGTATAGCAACTCAGAATAGTCTTTTTTTGTTACAGAGTTTTATATAGCGCAAACTTGACCCTTTGGATTTGGGTATCAGAGCGCTTTACACAAGCACCAGTTGCGTTACATAAGAACACATTCATTTTTGTTAGTCTTTGCATCAGTAATATAGAATATATTTGTGTTTCAGCTCTAGGAAGGCACACAGTTTCTCCAGGTAGTAGATAGTTGTAATAAAAAGGCTATTTTATATCAATTATATGAAATAGATGCTAAAACCACAATGATAAAATCACTGCCGATAATGTCCAGCAGTGTTAGCAGGCAAAGTGACAATTTCCAATGTCTATGTTTCTCTGTCTTATCCAATTCTCCTTTCCTTAGGCCTAACTCCAAACAACATATGGTTACTGTGTGACTGGCAATGCCTTTGAAGAAGTGTGGAAGCACACATCACTCTTGTTGGATCTAGATTGCCCAATGTGCCATTGAAGTCCCTAAGGGAAGAAGGAGAACTCTTATGTCAAATAAGCCAATCTGCACATTTTGTTTTTGTGTCATATTGTGCTTAAGTACATTGGTGACTATACATACAACCTGATAGATAGATCTATAAGAGATTTTGTTTCTGTTGTTACTCTGTATAGTAACCTATGTGCATAGGAATTTAGGGGCATATTAACAAGAAATGGTGATAACTATCGCTAACCTAGGTTAGCGCTAGTTTTCCTGGTTCCCACGCAGGACCTGCGTCTGGTTCCTGGATAACTCACTGGACCTGCACCTAGTTCCTGGATCCCTTGCTGGACCTGTGTCTGGTTCCTGGATCCGTCGCCGGACCTGCGCCTGGTTCCTGGATCCCTGGCTGGACCTGCGTATGGTTCCTAGATCCCTCGCTGGACCTGCGCCTGGTTCCGGGATCCCTTTCTGGACCTGCCTCGGGTTCCTGGATCCCTCACTGGACCTTCTGCTGGTTCCTGGATCCCTCGCTGGACCTGTGCCAGGTTCCTGGATCCCTTGCTAGACCTGCATCTTGTTCCTGGATCCCTTGCTGGACTTGCGCCTGGTTCCAGGATCCCTTGCTGGATCTGCGTTTGTGGCCTGGAGTGGGACGCGGAGTAGCTGTGGAGTCGATGAGCCGTGGTGGTAGACATTGATGTGCGACGATCGCCCGTACCTGGTAGTGAAGTCTGGCAGGTTGCATGGAGAACGTTGCTGACCTGTGTGGGAAGCCCGCCTTGCGCACCTTGGTAAAGTCAGAGGTAGAGGTTATCCAGCGCACCAACGTAGTGAGGTCTACTTCGCACATTATGTTCAACCACTACACCAGGGTGCACGGAGGGAATTAGCAATGGTGGGTGCCATCTCCCTGCATCACAGGACAGATGATGTTGGGCTTGCCGGACGCTCTGGAGGGTGATGGTCCTGTGCTACACCGAAATTGTGTGGTCTGAGCACTGCAACTACACGCCTAAGGGAGCCCTGCTGGATCAATTGCATTGGGTGGCCCACCAGCGGACTACGCTGTGACTGCTGTACCCAGCCCAGTGAAAGCACACCTAGCTCAGGCTCCTGCTGGCTGAGTCACAGATTTGAAGAGAGTGCAGTGGATTGCGCCACCGTGTCAATGTCCATGTAAGGAGAAGGTGGAACGCGTAGAGCAGGAGGGCCGGGGTGGAGTCACTCATGCCTATTACACGTAGATGATGCACCCCCAGTGGCGGCTCTCCTGCTATGTTGGAAGAACTTTGACTCACCTGACCCACCACTTCAAGCAGTGCAGAAGTGGAACAATCATGACATGATGATAACTTAATCAATCAATCACGCAGGGTAATTGTAAGCGTGCCACTCACCCGTGAGTCTCTCAAGGCACTAAGGGGTAAGGGGACGCACAACTGTTAGCTGAAGAGCCAGGTCTTGAGGGTCTTCCTGAAGGTGTTTAGGGAGGGGGCACTTCTGATATCTACTGGTAGCTCATTCCAGGTATTGGATGCAATGTAGGAGACGGATCTTCTGCCTGCTCTGGCTCTGTGGATGCGCTGGGTTTCGGACAGTGCAATGTTGGAAGATCAGATGTCTCATTCGTGTACATGGAGGTTGATTCTGTCATTGAGGTATTTCGTTATGTTGTTGTGTAGGCATTTGTAGGTGTGGGGGATGATTTTGCAGGTGACTCTTTAGACCACAGGGAGACAGTGGAGTCTACGTAGGTGTTGGCTGATGTGTTAGTGCCAGGGGATGCCGAGGACGAGTCTTGAGACAGTGTATTGTAATGTCGGTAGTTTGTGGAGTTGGGACTTGTAAATGGCGGTGTAGAGTGCGCTTCCCTAGGCCAGTCTGCTGGTGATGAGTGTGTGGGTGACTGTCTTCCTTGACTCCGGGGGTATCCATTAGAAGGTCTTGAGGAGGATGCAGAGGGTGTTGAAGCATCTGGAGGTGGCAGCATAGACCTGTCTGTTTATGGTGAGGAATGGGTCGAGTACAATGCCGAGGTTTCTGGCGTGGTCCGAGGGGGTAGGTGGGCTTCCGAGGGCGAAGACCAACAGGTGTAGTCCCATGCTGAAGGTGTGATTCCAAGAACAAGGACTTCGGTCTTCTAGGCATTAAGCTTCAGGCAGCTGTTGGCCATCCAGACTGAGACGTCCTGCATTCCTTTCTGGAAGTTGAGTCTGGCGGTGGTGGGGGTCTTTGGTGAGGGAGAGGATGAGCTGGGTGTCATGTAGATGTTGAAGAGGGTCGAGCTCAGAGATGAACCCTCTGGGACTCCACAGGTGATTTATCTGGGTTTGGAAAGGAAGGTTGGCAGTCTGATCCTTTGGCTTCTTCCATGGAGGAATGAACAGATCCAGTTGAGGGCTGTTCCTTGAATGCCGGCGTCGTGTAGTCTGGCAACTAGTGTGTGGTGGGAGACGGTGTCGAAGACCGCTGAAAGGTTGAGTATGATGAAGGCTGCAGGGTGGCCTTGGTCCATGTAGGACGGCCTTGTTGCTGTGCTTGGTTCGCGTTCCAGATTGGGACGGGTCGAGGATGGAGTTGACATCAATGAATCGTGTCAGTTCCCTGTTGACTGTTTACTCGGCAACTTTGGACGCAAAGGGGAGGCGCGAGATGGGCTGGTAGTTCTTGAGATCGGTGGAGTAGCTGTGATCTTTTTTGAGAAGGGGCCAGACTTCTGTACGCTTTCAGTTGTCCGGGTATGTGCCTGTTTTGAAGGTGGTGCTGATGGTGCATTGCAGCTTGTGTGTGATAGCTGCTGTGGCTCTGTGGTATATGTGGGAGGGCATGGCTTGGTGGGGCCCCACGAGTGGATGCCCTTCATGGTGGAGGCTGTGTCTTCGGCTGTGACTGGTGTCCAGGTGGTGATGGTGGGCTGGCTGGTGTGTCTAGGGCCCGGGGTGTCTGTAGACGAGGGTTCCTCGGTGTGTGGAGTTGTGGCTGGTCTGAGTCTAGAATTGCAGGTGTTCAGCAGAGGGTAAGGTTTTGCTGGAGGTGGTGAGACGGAGGGTGCTCTTGTGGGCAAAGGTGAGGCACCCTCCCGGGTTGTTCTTGCGGTCCTTCCTCTGGATCTTGTATCTGTCCGGGATGGCAGTGTTGATATCGGGGGCAGAGGAGGTATTGGTCCAGGTCCCAGTGAAGAAGTCGATGTCGGGCGAGAGAGAATTGAGTAGGTTCCAGATTTCCGCAGCGTGTTTGTACACAGACCGCCCGTTGAGGAGGATGCATCCTAGGATGTCGCCGGAACTGGCATTGGCTGTGCTGGACTCCGTGGTGGTGGTTAAGCTCTGGCGGCAGTGGAGGCAGAAGAAGTGGCCGTGGGTCGTGTTTGCCGAGGCCTGTTGTGAGTCTCTGACTTTCGCGGGGTTGAGTGCTTGGAGGGTAGCTGTGCTATAGCAGTGGGTAGTCTGTGAACCAGGCTTCCTGGTGCTGGTCGTGGTTGGTTCGCAGATGTGCGCAGACAGGCTTATCTTAGGCGCGCTTTCTGCACGCCAGCAGCACATGTCTGCTCACAATCGCTCAGTTTCTGCCATTAAGTAGGGGAGGGTGGATAAACGATCAGCTGGGAGGTGGGAATGTGTGAGGATAAGGGTGTAGGGCCGCATTGGCAGCAGCGGGGGGAAGAGCGGTCTCAGAGAAGCCAAAAAAATGTTTAAAATAGGGAAAAACAAGGGATAATTAAGTAATGTTATCATACTATGTATCATCAGGGGGTGGTCGGGTGGGTAGGACTGCTCCAAACACGGTGCAGGGAATGTGCGGGTTTGCATGCACACTCAAGTGCGCAATGACTGATTGGTCGGCCCACTCAGGCTACCAATGCAGACAGGCGCACTACTCTTTTCACAATACAGACTGCATTACAGCCTGCTTGGAGAACATGCCCATCCCTCCGGCCCATGGCTGGATGACTTGTCCCGTTGCCAATTAACAATCCCACCGGCGCATCACAGCATTGTGATTGACTCAGGGGAGGGATCCCGGCTGCCTACTTCCTTTTTCTTGAAGCAGACGCGCGAGAGCAGGACCTACGAAAACACAGGACACAGTTTAGAGGTAAGACTTCCCTTAATTATTTTGACAACACATGCTCACACACACATCTCCGCGTCCATGCACCATCCAGTGTTCTTTACAAGATTTGCCACACCACAGCTGTCCAGACACCCCCCACGCACTTCTCAATGGTGACCGATATACGCCCATGCACAGCGAGCGTACCACTCGTGTGCCAAAGGCATATACATAGTTGCGATACATGCCCTAACATTGCATTCCATTCCAATACTAGGCACATTGCAACAGTAAAGTAGGTGTTGCATAGCGGCGACATGAAGATCACTGTTCCCACTACAGTGAGTGCAACCCAAAAATAGCCTTTGCACAAAAAACCCAACCGTGACCCTGGAATTCCTTTCTGAACCCCCCAGAAGACACCCAAAAGATCACATTTGAGATAAATGCACCACCAAAATGTTTCTTTGTTTCGCCTCAAAACATACCCAAGATTTAGAAATTTGACCCCAAAAAAACACCCAAAATGTGCAAAATGTAGCCCAAAAAACACGCTCTTTTTCATATTTTACCCCTTAAAACACCCCATTTTTCATACTTTACCCTAAAAAACACCACATTTTTCATATTTTACACCAAGAAATAGTCCAATTTACATTGTTTACATCAAAAACCCATACAGCCCTGAAAAAGTTTAAATGACCCCATTACTGACCTCACAATGCGTTGTCCTCAAATGCGATATAAGGGCACATGTGTTGTCAGAGTTGTGTAGTAAATGATGTACTGCCTGCATTGTACTGGACATTTTCCATGCCAAAGGCAAACCATAGGCTAGCCCGTCTGCATCCGTCTGCCTCTGGATCGCGCTCAGCACCAAGGAGCCTTCCTCTTGGACACTCCATCACCCACCTCGACGCCAGCACCCTCCTTGCCATCAACCCTGGATGCCATGATGCCTGCCAGGACCAACCTCTGCTCCGGACCGGAAGTCATCATCACCATCACTGACGGATGCAGTATCACCCGCAAGGAGCAGCCCGACCTTCGAGGATACAGCATTGTTATTACCTACAGAGGCACACTCCAGCTGACCATGCACTCTAAAGACCCAACAGTGACCATGGACCACCCCAACTACCATATCAAGACCAAGCATAAGCACGTCCACTGTGGTACCCTCATGTGCAGGCCCCACGGCGCTTGGCTCCCCATTGTCAATTACAATTGTTGACCTCATTGCACCCCAGGGTCTCCCATCCACCGACGACATCCTACTTGGCTATCTCAAGTTCCAATGAGTAGAACACCACCGCCTTCTGGGGAAGGTCCCCAAAATTGGACGCATGCTGCAACTCACCCCAACAGGCCACATAGCAGGACATATGATCAAGCATGTCACCTCTGCCTGCTGGAGCTTCGACTTCAGCCACAGCACCGGACTCTCCTGGACCGACCATCATTGGTAACATCACGTCTTCACCTTGCCCACCGGACGCCACCGCCATCATCGCAACCCCTGGCAGCTGGATCAAGGCCACTGAAGGACATCTCATCAACAGCCTCCTCACTAACACCCAACCAATGCTTTCAAATGATGACAACGCAGTATGCAACCACCACTGATGGATCTCCAAAAGCACCAACATTCTGGCACCCCTCATGAACGGCACTGTGTCAGTATCTTCCGCCTGCCTGATGGCTGGTGTGAGCGTGAGGCAGTGCCACAGGGATGGGCTGGCCCCATGCATTGTTGGAGTTGCGTCCTGGTTGTGACACGACCGCAGCAATGCGTGACTTTAGCGCAGGAAGATACGTTAGGGTTCCTGACGTATCTGTCATTACTTGCGTCATGGAGCGCTGTCCAGTGATTGCAGCGCATCGCTGCTGTCGCAAGAAGAGAGTAGTGTGAAGTGTTGCTATGCTGTCTCGTCGCAGTGCAGTACCACATTTTATGGCTGTGGCACAGGAATGCGCACTATAATATTTATTGTGCACATTCCTGCACTGTAGTTTTGTCGCAGGGCAGCGCTGCAACATTGCTTGCAGCACTGCCCAGCGCCAAAACCTGCAGAGATATTGGCCCAAGTGTTATCACCATTTTTAAGACCAGCTATTTTATGGTCTTAAGTAACTGGCACTAACTGCAGTTAGTGGCAGTTTTTTGGCTCTTCAGAATTTCAAGGAGCCCCTTGATGATATGGTGTAGTGGTGTTTTAGTGCATTTTTCCATGGGAATGCCTACTTTGCATGTAATTAGCTATAAATATCTCTGACATGCTTGAGGTTAAAAAACGGGCCGCTATCGCTTAAAAATGTGCGCTAAGGACCGTTTGCTGCAGCTTGCTAATACTATGATAATGATATTGCCGTGTTAGCGGCAGAAAAGTGCAGATAACTCAGTAATAATGGGCTTGATAATATGCCCCTTAGTTCCTTAAAACACTGGTTCCTGCTTTCGTGATAGCTGGTATTTATTTTTGTTGTGTATGACATGGGGCATGCTATGATAATCAAGGTATTTCATTAAGTTCTTTTGATTCATAAACTTATAGGAAATTCACACCTGGTGTAATCCTCTTGTATAATTCTTTTCTATACCCTCTATTTCATGTGTGCCTTTCAACTGCTGAGTTGTAGGATTGAAATGCATGCAAGAAGAAGCTGTATTTCAATGGTTTTGAGGTCTTCTTGTGGGTTATCCCTATTGGAATTGATTATCGAGTTACATTTTGTTTGTGTCTGTCTGGGTAGGGTTTTGGGATTAATGGTATGAATTGTGTTTTGTAATGTGACACATATTTATAATCTGATATGTACTGATAATGATGTAAAAAGTACTTCAAACATATTTTCCTCTTTTGATTAACACTCAGCCAGGCTTTGTTATGTGTATTTTTAACATGCTTCAGTGTTCTGTGTTAATTGTGAATACAATAAAGCAACATTTTGTGCCATATTTCCTTACATATCCTCATTGTTTTACATCGTGGGACTTCTTTTTTTGGTGTTTGGCTGTGTAAATCACAGTTTTTGTGTGATTGTAATTTGACGGGCATCCATGTCTCAGTGTGGTTATGTAATACAGGTTTGAGTCCAGTTTAGACCACTTTTAAGACTGCCCAATTGAACTTAGTGCCTGATTACGACTTCGGGGGTACGGGCCACCAAGCCACCACCCAGCTACCACTCTACAAAAGCACACTGCCGGCCATTCACAATATTACAAGTGCTTCCAAAAATGAGGCCAATGGACACATCAAATGTTAAGTGCATTCTGTGCAGGAACCGGGGGTGTATGCACACGAGGGGGGGAGGCACCATGTGTCCGCCTGCATGTAAAGTTCAAGTCCCTCTGTCTGGTGTTTAAAGCTCTGCATGGGATGGGCCCTGTCGTGCTACAGAGGAAATTTGCGTAGCATGTTCCAACTAGGGACCTCCGTTCCGCCTCAGCTAGATTGGTTAAGGTATCCAGCTTTACATGCAGGCGGACACATGGTGCCTCCCCCCCTCGTGTGCATACACCCCCGGTTCCTGCACAGAATGCACTTAACATTTGATGTGTCCATTGGCCTCATTTTTGGAAGCACTTGTAATATTGTGAATGGCCGGCAGTGTGCTTTTGTAGAGTGGTAGCTGGGTGGTGGCTTGGTGGCCCGCACCCCCGAAGTCGTAATCAGGCACTAAGTTCAATTGGGCAGTCTTAAAAGTGGTCTAAACTGGACTCAAACCTGTATTACATAACCACACTGAGACATGGATGCCCGTCAAATTACAATCACACAAAAACTGTGATTTACACAGCCAAACACCAAAAAAAGAAGTCCCACAATGTAAAACAATGAGGATATGTAAGGAAATATGGCACAAAATGTTGCTTTATTGTATTCACAATTAACACAGAACACTGAAGCATGTTAAAAATACACATAACAAAGCCTGGCTGAGTGTAAATCAAAAGAGGAAAATATGTTTGAAGTACTTTTTACATCATTATCAGTACATATCAGATTATAAATATGTGCCTTGTGCTTCTGGGCCTGGGGATACATTTATTTATTTTATTTATTTATTTATTTCATTTGTAGAGCGCTCTGTCACCTGACGGCATCCTGGCGCTGAGATCCTGGGGTACACTGCAGATAAGCAGAGAGGCACGGGCAACTAATACAGAACAGTATAACAGCTAAGCTCTCGGAAAAAGCAATGTTTTTAACCTTCTTCTAAAAGGCAAAAGATCACTGATCTGTCTTAATTCCAAAGGAAGTCCTTTCCAAAGTCTGGAAGTCTCATCTCACCTCACTTTTCACAGCAGGCTCACCGCTGTGAAACGTGAAGTGGGGAGGAAACTCGTAATATGCTTGGTGGTGCCACAGCGGAATCACCAAGCCTATTGCAGCCTCAGGACCACCAGGCCACTGCCAAGGAGCGTGGATCCCTGGCAGTTGCATTGGTCCCCTCACAGTCGGATCGCCGCACTCATAATACAGCAGCTGGACCACTGGTGCAGTGGTCCACAACCCCCACTGCACCTCCAACACAGGTTTGCTGGTCCCGGGGAGGACTAAACTCATAATCAGGTCCTTAATATACCAATACAGATACTGTGAGAGTTATCATACCATTGGGTTTGGTGTCCTAAATAGTTGAAAAGTTGGGGCAGAGATAATATACTATCTTAGACAATGGTAAATAGTTGCTTGTCCCAGAACCTTCATGGCATAGACTGCTCTTGACTCCAAATATGGCAGCATTTGTTGACATAATTAAAATAAACATCGGGCACAACACACACGTATACACATAGAACAACTAATCAAAGCAATTGTAGCACAACATAACAAGGCACATCACAACAGAAAAGTTCAAATGCAACATAAATGCAGTGCAACACAACAAATCACCAAAGGTATGAAATAACACCAGCCAAAAATGTTTTGTTATCCGGCTATTTTACATTTTATACAGCGGGATAACTTTCACACATTTAACGAGGCGCAGCCCTGAACTTAAAACTTGCAGTCTCCAGGTGAACTTCTTCATAACTTTCCCTAATGATATAACATGCCCTACAGGGTCAACATTAGAAACTACAGTCTGGAAGACACCCTGTGTCCCAGTATAAAATGCAACTGTATTAGTGGCGCTAATGATAAAAGATGCTGCATTCACTATAAAACTCCACTGCCACAGGCACCTTCACCCTTTTCCAAGATGCAATATAAAGGAGCATGTACACTGCTGAGACAATATTAGCACTGCTAGCTTCAAACAGAAGGATTCAAGCTACTCCCGGTCAGAAATATTTTAAACCTCTTGCACAGGGGATAAATTGCTCCAGGAGAATAAATCTCACTTAAAGTTTCCTCTGATGTGACAGCAATTGGGAAATTTGTGCTACTAGAATTTGAAAAAAAGCATGGAGGCATACATAGTGCCAAACAGATTATACACTGAAATTGCTTCCTTCGTAAGAGAAAGTTCATAATATATGCCTCAGGGTTTCAAAACTTCATAAAAACAAATATTTTTTTCAAAAAACTTACTATCATCCCCAACATTACATTCTTGCATAAACTGAGCATTATAATTGTGGATTTTTCATATTTCATATTGGCATCCAAGAGAGAATCCGGTGATTACTCACTCGATAAAAGGACCCGACTTGCTAACAATAACTATTGTTATTTGCCTGCTGACCAGTTTTCGGTGCACTGTGTAAGTGATTGCTACTTCCGAGCTGTTTGCAAAGAAGCATATTATACATGGAGGAGCAGATTTATGAGGCTCTTGCGCCTCCTTGCGCCGCAATTGCGTCACGTAATGTGACGCAACGGCGGCGCAAACAATGCACCCTATTTACAACGTGACGCATCTAGGAGATGCGTCACGTTGGAAACCCCTGCGCCATAAGGAGGCGTTCTTGCGCAGGGGGGGGGCGTTCCTGCGCAGGAACGCCTCCTAAAAGTGGCTGAGTGAAATCTATGAGATTTCACTCAGTCACTTTCTACGTCAATTCCCTACGCCTGCTTGAAGCAGGCGTGAGGGTGACGCAGCATGCATAGAATAGGTGGCTCCTGTGCATTGCAGGAGTCATGTCGCACTTGCGACATGACTCCTGCAATGCGCCGCACGTACGCTGAGAGATGCGTCACGCATCCTCACTGCCTTGCACCATGGTGCGCCGCATCATAAATGCGGCGCACCATGGGTGGTGGAGCAGTGGCGCACTGTGGCGCATGTTAACTGGCGCTCCCTGAGGATGCGCCAGTTAACATAAATCTGCTCCGGAATGTTCGGTGTAACTCTGAAGCCCATCAAGGTCTATATCATTAACCGATTTTGCGCCTGCTAATAGGCACAGAACAGAGCTGTGGTCATTGTTGCCGAAGTCAGCCTGTCTACAAGGCATGCACTAACTCAGTAACTCGGAGTTAGTGCATGACGAGAGACACCTGGCCGGACTCGAACTCCAAAGCAGCCCTGCCACTTTTTGTCAGACCAGCCCCTGTACAGTGCATAATGAGTGCAGAGAGTGAGGCCGACCACTTCAATGAGGGTTTGGAGCGGTTCTTTCCCCAACAAAATGTGGCTCAATATGGCGCATTCTACAACACATTTTTCATTATATAGTCAATTATATTTGCTTTTAAATCCTAGTAAATGATGACCTAACAGTGCATCAGTATACAAACATTTTTGTTGGGGCTCTTCAATGATTCCCTCAATATCACCCTCCAACAGTGCCTCTCATCTCTCCATAGCCACTCTTTCATGTGTATTTAATTTATTTATATAGGGCTTCTTAATCCAGTGCTTTACATCACACAAAAAAAAAATGAATAATATGTGTGCAAATCAGTGATGAAAGAAAATGTTACAAAGACAAAGGCAAATACAAGGTATAGGTTTCACATGTCATCCATACTTGTAGGCATTTTTTGTGCTTGGTATGAAATGTATTTCTCCCTAAACAAACCCTTTATTGCAACATTAGGATAATGTAGGACTATCAAAAATATTAACATTTTTAACCTGTACCATGTAGTTTGCATGTAGCTCCTTGATGACATTTCATAGCTTTCTGCGCTAGATTATGGTTGTATTTGATGAACTGCACTGTAAGAAAAGGGTCTTCGTGACTAAAGCAATACCCACTAAGCTATGTACATAAAATAATGTTCTGTGATCTGCATGGTACATGTCCTTTGTAGCATGCATATTAACACTCTGCGACTGCCACAAGGCAAAACTCCATCTCTCTCCAGCAAGTATATTAATCACCAGAGTTATCTTGACACTTTTAACGTTGCTTGAAAACTGCTGTATATAGAAGGAACTCTGCAGCAGGTGCTTTCAAAACTGCTGCACTACTACAACAAGCATTTGCAATGCAATAGGTCTCGCATTAGGAAAGTTTGAGCTATTGGTATTGTAAATGGCAAAGTTTTTATTTATGTTTCTTTTTTTTAAATAGCTAAATTAATAGCTTTGTCATTTACAATGCCAATAGTTATAACTTTCGCAAATGTGATACCTATAGCATTTGTAATGCAATATGTTTTGTATTTACAAACCGCGAGAGGACAAAAAAAAGCTCCGGACCACTGCCTTCTCCCAGGCCTTCAAAAGGGACCTCAAAGTTCTCCTCCTCCAGAGACACCTCCAAAAGTAATTCACGTCCTCTTGCTATTTGTGAGTAAGACTTCCCACTACTGATAATTTCTACTTTCCATGACCATGGAAGTGCCTTCCCAGTGTATGCCTGTGATTGGAGGGTCTGCCTTTTTGCAGTATTTTCATGTACTGGTGTTCGGTGCCCTTTTGTAACATGCACACACCACTCTGCCCTTGCAACACACGGCTGCTACCTCTCACATGTCTTTACCTTTGATACTTGCACAAGTGCCACCTTGCCCATGTAACGCTTGTTCCTGAGCCTGAGTGTCTAGCACTTATTGCAGGACTATACCTTTAATTATACTCTGTTTTCTCTTATAACTACACACTTGTCACTTTCATTTCCTCTTGTGCACTTTTGACTACCTCATGTATTTTGGTTGCTCACAATTTTTACTCAAGTATTTTGTTTGCTCACGATTGTCACTATTACCTTTACTACCTCATGTATTGTGGTTGCTCACAATTTTTCCTCTTGTGCACTTTTGACTACCTAATGTATTTTGGTTGCTCACAATTTTTACTCAAGTATTTTGTTTGCTCACCATTGTCACTATTACCTTTACTACCTTATGTATTTTTGGTTGCTTATAGTTTTTACTACCTCATGTATTTTGCCTGCATCTGTGTGTCATGCAACATGTGGCAAACTGAATCTTTTGAAATATCTGACGTGTCTAAGTTTGAGATTGGTATTTTATTGTCACGTCGCCAATGAACGCAATTGGAAAAGGTCGCTGTGTCAAACTATCAAGAGGATCTGTGAAAGGCACGTCTGAACCCTATTAGTGGAAGACGAAACCTAAGACACGCGACAAGCGCTGAGGGGAAAAAAATGCAATTTACGGCTATAGACCTGGTATGATTTTAGCCTCCGAGTTACCATCTCTACCCCCTCCTCCGCCACAAAAAAAATCCACCAGCAATAAAAAAAAATTAAAAGAAAATTGTCCCAGCTTTATGTTTATGAGTCTTCATCATTCCCTTTATATTTATCAAGAATTCGGACAGTGAGGAAAGAGCCAAACGGGTCTGGGGCCACACAGCTGGCACTGCCCTGCTCTAGGAGATGGGGAGTGACGTAAGAGGGAGGGGAAAAACTAACAGAACATGAAAACGTAATGTTATTTTTTTCAGCACCCAACTCCAGTGCCCGCTCACGCTCACACTGGCATCTGCCGCTCTGCCGGGCACTTGGCCGGGCAGGGCCGGTGCAGCTGAAGAGAGCAGCTGGCGACACATTTAAAATGCCTCCTGGAGTAAGAGAGGGGGGAACTGCACCCCGCGCGCAGGACATACGCTCCCCCGTATCCTAATCCGTTTTTTACATTTTTAGTCATACTCCTGTCGAACGAGTAATTAATGTCTGTGTCGCCGGGGAATACTGCAATAGCAGGCCTGCTGCGGGGAGTGGGTGTGCGGAGGGGATTAATACACCCCCATCCCACTGCCGAAACAATGCAGGCAATATTTATACAGAGCGGGGGTGAGGGGGTGGCAGGTGAGTGTTATCCCCCACATACACACGGAAATCACCCATCTCGCAGCGTGGCATGGAGCATGGGCTCTCTCATCACACCTGAGAAGAGAGTGCACCTTGTCTGTCTCACCGTATGTGCTTAAAACAGACTCGCCGCGCCTATTAGGCGCTATACCAATAATAGCGGCTTTAACTGCTGTTGAGACAGCACAATACAGAACATTTTTGCCACAGCCTTTACACCAAAGGTTGGTTCAGACGCCATTTTACCTGAAATGATTATGTATAAATAAACGCATCTTTACCTCAGGGGCAAATGCACCAGCACACTATTGGCTTCCAGGCAAAAAAACAGTCAAACACTGGTAAGAATTCTCAAGCTGGCCCTGTCCCAGGATCCTTTTCGAGGGCCCGTTGATTACGTATCATAGCGAAAAGCTCGATGGGGGCGGAAACATGCGATGGTTCTGAATTTACACTGCAATATTTAAGTGTAATAATAATATCCGGGGCGCCCACAAAGCGCCACCAAACCAAAGGTTGTACTAATACCAGGCCATATACCATTAATTTACGCAACTCTGGCGGATGAGAGGCCGCGCAGACCCATGACCACGACCGTATTATCACACACCAGCTCACGCCTTAGACCGGTTTTCGTGCCACATGACGCATTTCAAAATCTAAGTTGTTGGATTTCTTCTGTCTTACTGTTCCGCGTGTATTCAAATGTTTTCGCAAATGTGTCTCACTGCAGTCGGTTACAGCATATACATTTTTGAAAACCGATTTCCCCTTGAATTGGACCACAGGCAAAGCGAGCAAGTAGAACATATGCGACTTGTTAATTAAAAACAACGACGAAAACGAACAGACACCACAAAACAGCATCTACCTGCAATTTTTGAAACAATCTACTTTTTGCTCACAATTGTCACTATTACCTTATGTAAGTAACGTATGTTTTTGCAACCTGTTCTTTTGTAATGTTTCTCATTATGTTTCATTTCTGTTCCTAATGTGAAGCGCTCTGACGCCTTCGGGTAAAGTCCGCGCTATATAAAAATGCATCAATACATGAATAAATAAATACCGCCTTCGGGTAAAGTCCGCGCTATATAACAATGCATAAATAACTAAATAAATAAATACCGCAAATCACCGCCGTCACTCTGCCGGCCTGCGACCAGGAAGTCAGGCAGGCCGGCGCGACAACGGGAAACAGGAAGTAGGAGGGCGGGAGCCTACCCCGCCTCCCACGGAAGAGCCGCGATTGGAGCCGTGTTTGGAGGGGAGCACCGGAGCAGGCAGGAGCCTACCCTGCGCCCCGGTGCCGAAGGAGGGAAGAAGAGTCCTGCTGCCGGGCCCTGCAGCTGAGGAGAGCCGCCGCACGAAGGAAGCCGGTGAGTGGGTTGCTGAGGGGGGGGGAGCATGTGCATGTGCGAGTGCGGGCAGGGGGGGGCGGGCGGGCTGTGTATGTGTGTGTGTGTGTGCGTGCGTGTGTGTATGTGTCTTGGAGTGCGTGTGTGTGACTGTGGGGGAGGGGGCTGTGTGTGTGTGAGCGAGTGTCTTTGTGCCATGTGCCTGTATGTGTGCCGTGTGCCTGTATGTGTGCCGTGTGCCTGTATGTGTGTGCCTGCGTGTGCATGCGCTCGCCTGTGTGTGCGTGCAGAGGGGTGGGGGCTGCCTGCGTCTGTGTGAGCAAGGGCTGTGAGTTACTCTGCGCATGCGCGGGTACTCTGCGCATGCGCGGGTCAGACGCACGCTCCCGCGGTGAAAACTGCGATGGAAACGCTCGTGTCAGATTGGTGTCCCACATTCCCAATAACGGGCAACATTAGGTCTGAAGCAGACTCTCTCAATGTTCACGCATTGAGAGTACGTCTGCTCGACCTAAAAACAACACCCAGTAACGTACAGGCCCCACCCTTTTAGCCTCACAGGGAAACATCCAATGCCTGGTACGGCCAGTCTAGCCTTGCTTCCACACAGTGTTGCTCGAAAACATGGATTGGCAACCACATGCTTAATTTTTCTGAGCTGCGCTCTCTGCATGACATAATATGCTAGCTACCAGGAATAACGATTTAGTGCATTTGTTTTGGACCAGAAATCATTTAAGTGGTCTCTCCCGGGGCTTTTGTCTTTTGGTCCTTTTGTAGCTGAAATCGTTGGCTTTAAATTCTGCACACCTTTTCACTGCTAGTCAGTTCTAAAGTGCTTGTGCTCTCTCCCATAAACATGTTTGGCACATTTACTTTATTGGTAAGTCCAAGGTAAGTGGAACTGTGGTACACAGGCCGTGTACATTAAAAGCTACCAGTGGAGTGCAACACTTTTTGTGCAACCTACTACTGTAGCCCTAAATCTATGTCTCAGGCCTTCACTCCTGCAGCCTGCAAGGGTAGTTGTAAAACTACCATGTCACTATGGCAGGATAAACACCTGTCAAGACTTAAACTTTACTTTTTATTGCATGTAAGTCACTCCTTGCATAGGCCCTTTTAGTTGAGAGGGCAAGGAGCTGCGTTGTTAAAAAGTTGAACATATGTAATTTAAGATTTACAAGTTCCAAAAGTGAAAATCTCCCAAATTCAAATCTTACTGTTGCAAGGCCTGGCTCTCCCATAGACTAACACTGATTAACTTTTGTGTAAACCACTAAAGGCTAGAAACCGAATGAGAGCAGCTAGTGAAATATGTCTTACACGTACTTGCATTAGCATGTCAAATCCTCTTTATTGGTAAAGTTGGATCTTAGCTCCTAATGTTAAAAATACAAAGTTGGTATTTTTCTGCCTCCAGCCTCTGGGGCCTTGCCTGGCATGCTAATGTCTGGCTCCCTAGGTTGTGAATTGTAACCAGACACTAGATAATAGGGTCTGGGTGTGCTGAGTGGAGATAACTTGGAGCGGGATGAGGTGGTGGAGCTGACACTCACACCACTTACACTTTAATGGCCTGTCATCACACTCACCCAATAACAGACTCACCAGGGGCCAGACATCTTGGCATCTCTGAGGGAGGGGAGAGGAACTGCTCAGGGCAGGTTTTGCTGTCAATACTCTTCCCACCACTGGTTCTCTGCTTAAGTGCGGTGGACTACAGCAAGTTCAGGAGTACTTAGTTGGTTTTCCTATTACTAGAACCTCCTAGAACCTATTTGGGCCCGTGTTTGCTGCTTTTCTGCCTCTGAGGAAGTGCAACCTGACCCCCCCTTGCCTGTCCTAAAGGTCGAGGACTCTTGGGTGGTGTCAGAGGGTGGTTCTCCCATCAATTCCTTGCACTTTTCTGTGCATCCGACTCTGGCTCCAAAGCAGTTTCAATCGATGACTTCCAAAGGTCCTTATGCCTTGACTCCGATCGAAGGCTACAAGCACTTGTGAAGTCCAGCTGCCTCCTGTCCCACTCCAACAATGGAATCAGCTATCAATCATAAATAAATAAATCTGTTACTTGTAAAGCCCATACAATTACTCCTAAGGGTGTCAAGGTGCTGGGGGCCATCAAGAAGATTAAGCAAGCTATTTCCCAGAGTCATATAATGCTGGGCTAACCTGCCGCCGGTGCGGGAAATTGAACTGTGAGCCCCGTGTTCCGGAATCTGCTGCCCTGGCTGCAGCGTCACACCTCTTCCTAAGAGGTTCCTTGGCTCCATTTCTGAAGCAGACCCCGTTTGACAGGTCCAGCGGCTCTGATGTCCAGTTGCTCCTGTCTGACATCAATGACAGGGACCATCAGCCAACGCCTTCTTCAGCTCCAACACTGCGGTGGCACCTCTTCTCGACTCGGACAACTAGCAACTCTGATCATCGATCACCACAACTCCGACAGAGAGCGCCCTTTGCCTGGTGTCGCTCCCAACTCCGTGAACTCTTTAATTTCTGTTGCTCAGCTTGAAGGTACCTATTTTACCTGGCCTACCGTGGCCCTCGACACCGGCATGACTCTTGTGTGTCCGTCTTGAACTTCTCAGCACCAGCCCGACTCTGAGCTCTTTATCGCTCTCCGTTTCTAAGTGCTATTTTCTTTAATACTTTAAAAAAATTATTTCTCAAGATCTACTTGTCTTATTTTTGTAATTTTGGTGTCATTTTATTTATTAAAATATGCTGGTTTTCTAAATCTGTTTGGGACCATTTTGGTGTTGTGTTTCAACTTCATGACTGTTTGCATGTTGCATAAATAAGCCTGACTGCTTGTGTCCACATTACCAGAGAATTGAGCACGAGGTTTAGTTTACAATTGTGGTTCCCCCTGACTGGGATTGTGGTGCTGGCTTTAAGAGGTCTCATACCCACTTCAACTAAGAACCCAATTTCTAACAATTTGGTCTATGTTTCTTAAATACCATGTGTATAGCTTAGATATACACTTTCACTTACGTGTAGATCAGGTTCATAATTCAGTCAAGTGAGCAACATTGGAGCAGATCAGTAATCCCTGGTCAAGCAGACCCTTACAACCATTCAAAGGGTGAGGCATGAATAGAGCCTTATGAAAAGTTCCACAAGGGAAGGTTTTGCTGGTGCTGAGAATTGAATAGTGAGTAATTGACCACTCAGAAAAAATGGACATTGAATTGCTAAAGCAAGACGTGGGGATAAAGCAAGCTAGGGAAATATAGTGTGGCTATCTTTGAACATTATTACTAACAAAAAAAAACAAAAAACGTCTGTTAAATGAAGTAAAGGTTGTATACTAAGATATTGAAGTAAAGGTTGTACACTAAGATACATTTCAAATCAATGTATTAAAATCTAAATAATCCCTGAATAAGGGCTTCAGTTGAAGAGATGTGAGAATTATGATCCAGACCATAAAATCATCTGAAATACCCCAGTTACAGTAGCATTTGCAACCGGTTTATCTAAATATTTGCAGCAGAAGGTTCAGTCTATCTTGAAAATCTTTTCTAGTCTTGTTGGTAGATGATGGTAGATGTATGAATACTTGATAATGTGAATCCTCATAAATGAGATACAGGGAGGGGTGTACTTGTAGGCATTTTTTGTGCTTGGTATGAAATGTATTTCTCCCTAAACAAACCCTTTATTGCAACATTAGGATAATGAAGGACTATCAAAAATATTAACATTTTTAACCTGTACCATGTAGTTTGCATGTAGCTCTTTGATGACATTTCATAGCTCTCTGCGCTAGATTATGGTTGTATTTGATGAACTGCACTGTAAGAAAAGGGTCTTCGTGACTAAAGCAATACCCACTAAGCTATGTACATAAAATAATGTTCTGTGATCTGCATGGTACATGTCCTTTGTAGCATGCATATTAACATTCTGCGACTGCCACAAGGCAAAACTCCATCTCTCTCCAGCAAGTATATTAATCACCAGAGTTATCTTGACACTTTTAATGTTGCTTGAAAACTGCTGTATATAGAAGGAACTCTGCAGCAGGTGCTTTCAAAACTGCTGCACTACTACAAAAACAACACCCAGTAACGTACAGGCCCCACCCTTTTAGCCTCACAGGGAAACATCCAATGCCTGGTACGGCCAGTCTAGCAAGCTTCCACACAGTGCTGCTCGAAAACATGGATTGGCAACCACATGCTTAATTGTTCTGAGCTGCGCTCTCTGCATGACATAATATGCTAGCTACCAGGAATAACGATTTAGTGCATTTGTTTTGGACCAGAAATCATTTAAGTGGTCTCTCCCGGGGCTTTTGTCTTTTGGTCCTTTTGTAGCTGAAATCGTTGGCTTTAAATTCTGCACACCTTTTCACTGCTAGTCAGTTCTAAAGTGCTTGTGCTCTCTCCCATAAACATGTTTGGCACATTTACTTTATTGGTAAGTCCAAGGTAAGTGGAACTGTGGTACACAGGCCGTGTACATTAAAAGCTACCAGTGGAGTGCAACACTTTTTGTGCAACCTACTACTGTAGCCCTAAATCTATGTCTCAGGTCTTCACTCCTGCAGCCTGCAAGGGTAGTTGTAAAACTACCATGTCACTATGGCAGGATAAACACCTGTCAAGACTTAAACTTTACTTTTTATTGCATGTAAGTCACTCCTTGCATAGGCCCTTTTAGTTGAGAGGGCAAGGAGCTGCGTTGTTAAAAAGTTGAACATATGTAATTTAAGATTTACAAGTTCCAAAAGTGAAAATCTCCCAAATTCAAATCTTACTGTTGCAAGGCCTGGCTCTCCCATAGACTAACACTGATTCACTTTTGTGTAAACCACTAAAGGCTAGAAACCGAATGAGAGCAGCTAGTGAAATATGTCTTACACGTACTTGCATTAGCATGTCAAATCCTCTTTATTGGTAAAGTTGGATCTTAGCTCCTAATGTTAAAAATACCACTTTTAGAAAGTTGGTATTTTTCTGCCTCCAGCCTCTGGGGCCTTGCCTGGCATGCTAATGTCTGGCTCCCTAGGTTGTGAATTGTAACCAGACACTAGATAATAGGGTCTGGGTGTGCTGAGTGGAGATAACTTGGAGCGGGATGAGGGGGTGGAGCTGACACTCACACCACTTACACTTTAATGGCCTGTCATCACACTCACCCAATAACAGACTCACCAGGGGCCAGACATATTGGCATCTCTGAGGGAGGGGAGAGGAACTGCTCAGGGCAGGTTTTGCTGTCAATACTCTTCCCACCACTGGTCTCTGCTTAAGTGTGGTGGACTAAAGCAAGTTCAGGAGTACTTAGTTGGTTTTCCTATTACTAGAACCTCCTAGAACCTATTTGGGCCTGTGCTTGCTGCTTTTCTGCCTCTGAGGAAGTGCAACCTGACCCCCCTTGCCTGTCCTAAAGGTCAAGGACTCTTGGGTGGTGTCAGAGGGTGGTTCTCCCATCAATTCCTGGCACTTTTCTGTGCATCCGACTCTGGCTCCGTAGCAGTTTCAATCGATGACTTCCAAAGGTCCTTATGCCTTGACTCCGATCGGAAGCTACAAGCACTTCTGAAGTCCAGCTGCCTCCTGTCCCACTCCAACAATGGAATCAGCTATCAATCATAAATAAATAAATCTGTTACTTGTAAAGCCCATACAATTACTCCTAAGGGTGTCAAGGTGCTGGGGGCCATCAAGAAGATTAAGCAAGCTATTTCCCAGAGTCATATGATGCTGGGCTAACCTGCCGCCGGTGCGGGAAATTGAACTGTGAGCCCCGTGTTCCGGAATCTGCTGCCCTGGCTGCAGCGTCACACCTCTTCCTAAGAGGTTCCTTGGCTCCATTTCTGAAGCAGACCCCGTTTGACAGGTCCAGCGGCTCTGATGTCCAGTTGCTCCTGTCTGACATCAATGACAGGGACCATGAGCCAACGCCTTCTTCAGCTCCAACACTGCGGTGGCACTTCTTCTCGACTCGGACAACTAGCAACTCTGATCATCGATCACCACAACTCCGACAGAGAGCGCCCCTTGCCTGGTGTCGCTCCCGACTCCGTGAACGCTTTAATTTCTGTTGCTCAGCTCGAAGGTACCTATTTTACCTGGCCTACCGTGGCCCTCGACACCGGCATGACTCCCGTGTGTCCGTCTTGAACTTCTCAGCACCAGCCCGACTCTGAGCTCTTTATCGCTCTCCGTTTCTAAGTGCTATTTTCTTTAATACTTTAAAAAAATTATTTATCAAGATCTACTTGTCTTATTTTTGTAATTTTGGTGTCATTTTATTTATTAAAATATGCTGTTTTTCTAAATCTGTTTGGGACCATTTTGGTGTTGTGTTTCAACTTCATGACTGTTTGCATGTTGCATAAATAAGCCTGACTGCTTGTGTCCACATTACCAGAGAATTGAGCACGAGGTTTAGTTTACAATTGTGGTTCCCCCTGACTGGGATTGTGGTGCTGGCTTTAAGAGGTCTCATACCCACTTCAACTAAGAACCCAATTTCTAACAATTTGGTCTATGTTTCTTAAATACCATGTGTATAGCTTAGATATACACTTTCACTTACGTGTAGATCAGGTTCATAATTCAGTCAAGTGAGCAACATTGGAGCAGATCAGTAATCCCTGGTCAAGCAGACCCTTACAACCATTCAAAGGGTGAGGCATGAATAGAGCCTTATGAAAAGTTCCACAAGGGAAGGTTTTGCTGGTGCTGAGAATTGAATAGTGAGTAATTGACCACTCAGAAAAAATGGACATTGAATTGCTAAAGCAAGACGTGGGGATAAAGCAAGCTAGGGAAATATAGTGTGGCTATCTTTGAACATTATTACTAACAAAAAAAAACAAAAAATGTCTGTTAAATGAAGTAAAGGTTGTATACTAAGATATTGAAGTAAAGGTTGTACACTAAGATACATTTCAAATAAATGTATTAAAATCTAAAAAATCCCTGAATAAGGGCTTCAGTTGAAGAGATGTGAGAATTATGATCCAGACCCTAAAATCATCTGAAATACCCCAGTTACAGTAGCATTTGCAACCGGTTTATCTATATTATTTGCAGCCGAAGGTTCAGTCTATCTTGAAAATCTCTTCTAGTCTTGTTGGTAGATGATGGTAGATGTATGAATACTTGATAATGTGAATCCTCATAAATGAGATACAGGGAGGGGTGTACTGCAGATCGAAGCTTACCTTGCTCTTTGTTTTTGTGCTCTTCTCAGTTTGTGGATGTTTTTCGCAGGAGCTCTAGAATAGGCTATGTCATTATAGTCTGGCACTGTGATCCTCAAGACCATAGTAAGTTCACTTTATTGCCTTAGTCAAAGTGCAGGTCTTTCTTAACATCATAAGCTGGTAGTTGGTATTATTTTTTATAATTTCTGAAATGTAATGTGTAAATTAAAGAACTTTACTGAACCAAAACTCACAGTTTAAAACTGCTTGATCCGGAGCTGGCATGGTTCCTAAGTCCACTGACCGCTGAAATGGTATACACCTTGCCAGATATTCTCTGATTATGAGACAAATATGTATTTCAAGCATATTGTGATGCTACTATCCTGATCGTTATGGTTACCTGCATGGATGTGGAGCTGAATATCACCCACAGACATTTGGAATTGCTTGTGGTACTGATAGCCACCAGCGACTTGTAGAAATTGAAAAACAATGGTTGATAATTGTGACCCTGTGGGGCACTGTGATTGTTTGTCTTATGGTAAGTCTGGTCCAGATCTCATTTGGCTTATTTTACCTAAAGGTTTAACAACAAATTACAAAATGCATTGGCCGTTGCAAAGTAATGCAATGGTTATTTTTCATTTTTATTGTGAGTATAAATCACAAAAAAGAAAAAACAAAACATGCAGTCACCTAAACATGGTGGGCACATGATTTCTGTAAAAAAAAAGTAAATAAATAAAAATAATATTGAGTGTAATTTCAATAAAACGGTAGGGGAGTCTCCTTGCAAAATGTGTATTCAGAACATGTATAGAAACCAGTTGTTGCTTTACTGTACATAATAGGAAAATATAGGGGCATATTGGCAAGAACCTCGTTATAATTATCGCTGTTTTAGCGGCAGGAAACTGCCGCTAAAACGGCGATAATGGGCTTGCTAATATGCATTATAGAATTCCAATAGAAACCCCGGTTAGATGTGCAGCACATCTAACCTGGGCTTCATTTGGAATTCTATAACGCATATTAGCAAGCCCATTATCGCCGTTTTAGCAGCAGTTTCCTGCAGCTAAAACGGCGATAATTTTAACGAGGTTCTTGCTAATATGCCCCATAGTTCCTATTATTACAAAGTAAAGGTACCAATACTTTTGATACAGCAAACTGAAAAACATAGTTTAAAACATGAGGACGACAAAAAAAGAATTAAAAGAAGATGAAAAATGGAAAGAAAGAAAAGATTGTCAAAGAAAAGTATTGCTTCTATACTGATGTGCACTTCTTTTTGGGCTTATGTGGATAGGTGGTGAAGCAAAATTCCATAATTCACAGTGCTAATGGGCCAATGAAAGAGCTCTGAAGGAGGCTGACTCTTGGCCCATGATGTATGATATGGTGGGTGAAAAGTAATATGTATGTACATATGTACATGAGGGTGGCTAGACAGCTAAAGCTCTCTCTAGACCAATTTTTTTTTTTAAGTTACTGCTAATATAATGAGAATATAGAATAGAAGGGGCTGCCTCAAAATAATGCATAATGTGCAAACGGCTCTATAGCTATATTCCTCCAAATGCATTACTAGTAGATTGCTCTGTCCATTTTAAACCAAAGGAAATGTTCTTTAACTAACCCAGAATCCTTTGGGGTCCCTACACTATAAACTGTTCTCTAACGTGATTGATCTCCCAGCGTTAAAATTCTGTTAGTTGCAGATGCCAATACATCATTTTAAAATGAATCTATATTACTTCAAAATGAAAAAAAAAAGGGCGGCATTTCAATATAAGGTATGGTTTTCATTATTTAAAATGCAATATTGCAAATCATGTATATTTTGCCTTGTTTGCATTGGATGCTGCAGATATATAATAATACCACAATATGAAAATAGCAAGTTTCCAAAAGCAGCCAATTGAGTACTTTTAAAAGATTGCATTAATTTTATGAGGGTAAAAATATTGGGTTTTTGCGTATGTATTTTAAAAAAGGCTATATGTTGTTGTCTTTAAAGGATAACAGTCGATTTTAGAATGTAGGGGCATTTTATCAAGACAGGCAATAAAATTATCGCCATTTTAGCGGCAGTAAACTGCCACGAAAACGGCGATAATGGGCTTGATAATATGCCTTATGGAATTCCAATTGAAGCCCATGTTAGATGTGAAGGACATCTAACATGGGCTTCAATTGGAATTCCATAGAGCATATTATCAAGCCCATTATTGTTGTTTTAGCTGCAGTTTTCTGCCGTTAAAACAGCGATAATTTTATCGCCTGTCTTGATAATATGCCCCGTAGTTTTTATTTCAAAACAAAGAAAAATTTGTTTTTATATCATAGTCACAGGGTTAGTTTTCATGAGATTAGAAAAAGCATATTTCTTAAAAGAAGCATGACATGCTAGAGTAATATGGTAAATGCTTAGGTGCAAACATATTGTAAAAAATACTTGTAGTTAGATTTTAAGCAATCCTTGCTCTTCCTGCTGTATTTTTCCTTAATCGTTTTAAATGGTTTTGAATTATTGATAAAGGGCAATTATATGGCAAGTATATATAAATGTTTATCTATTTGACAATACGCTAGTAAAAACTGTTTCTTAAAAAAAACTGTGAGCAATAATCTCTAAATATTGGTGGAAAAATTTGCAAAAACATCAGAATTTTATATGAAGTGCCATTTTCCCCTCCGTTTCTCTAAAGGATAAACCTGGTCTTTGATAGTTGTGCCAAGCTTTAACACCATCAGAAAATCACTTTACAAACAGGTTTGACATCACATTGTTAAAACATAATCTAGACATACAGTTGAAGACAACAACAATAATACATCTTAGCTATAATGTCAAATCATTATGTATTCCGCCGAATTTTCATGTAAACAACAACTTGTCATGTCATAACATATAGAAAAAGACGCCTCCACGGTGGGATGCAGTCTGTTATGTGTGCTTCACGGCTTGACAGAACAGAAAATGATAAACTGCTGTTTCTGTTTTTGAGCTGGTGATTGATGAGTGTGCAAGCTTAATAGATACACATTGAAGAGATGAAAAATATCTGTCTGTTCTACAATACCTGTTGGGATACAAACAAACGGAATGTTCCCTCTCTTCTTTGTATTTAGACAATCCATTCTTGTAAAGCCTTTAAATGTTCAGGTTAATTGGCAAACACAACTTAGATGCATTATAAAATTTAAGGTCTGTGCCGCAGAAAAGGGAATATCGTAAGGGAACTTAGTTCACGCACATCTCTTCTTTCAAGTGTAGATATTTACAGCTTTGTCGATCCACTTAAAAATGTGTCCAATGATATTCAAAATATTAGTCCTTATTAACCCGCCCTTGTCAAGTGAGGTGCTCCACCCTCGTGAAAGTATTAATTAAATAATATGGGGCAGATTTACAAAGTGACAGATCAATGGAGATGCGTCACGGAAGACAGAAAAGCGACGGAATGAAACAGCGCGAGAATCTACTGTCCTTTAAGTAATAAAATATGCAAAGTAGGTGTTCCGACGTAAGTCCAACGCATTTCCGACACAGGGATAATTACAAGCATAGGCCCCGGTGACGCATCTTTTGGCTGTGTCAGGCATCTTTGCAATTGCGCTCAAAATGCTACGCCACACAAACCCAAGTGCAGGAAATGACAAATGTACCATGGGAATAAAACACAATACCAGCACAGCACTCTTGCGGCAGATCAGACAGCATGAACCTACTAATCCTGCTGCTTGGAGACGGACCAAGAAGATGACAACCACCACCAGACCAAATACCACATCCGTAAACTCCATCAACACAAAGGAAACCCAGGAGAAGGGAGCACATCTACCTGCAAAGGAAAAGCCTCATTGGTCTCAGGGGATGAACAAGTCAACAAAATGTATCGCCTGAAGATGGCATCCATTGTGACCCTGCTGCGTCAGATCTCACCACGGCTACACCCACTAACTGACAGGGTCTGCAACATTCCACTGCTGACAGTCCTACACATGTTGGCCTCATGATCTTTCCAAGCAACTGCAGCAGGAGTGGCAGGTGTCTCACAGGCATCATTCTCAGCCTTCCTTCCTTCTGTATTGGAAGCCATAATTCAGCTCACACCACAGTACATCCATTTCCACAACACACAACAGCAGCAAATGGATATTAAACTAGGCATCTATGCCATCTCTGGCTTCCCACATGTACTTGATGCACTGGACTGCATGCATTTCCAACTGGTACTGCCTGCAGCAAATTCACATCTATACTGCAGCAGGAAGCACACACTCTCCATAAATGTCCAGGCCATTGTGGACCTTCGGGGACTGTAGAAATGTACTTGCCAAATATCCTGGGAGTGTGCATACTTCATATATATTTAGAAACAGCATCATCCATGACCGTTTCCAAAATTGACAATATGGCAATGGATTACTCATAGGTAAGCAAAAATCAAGTAACACACATACTAATACGATGTACGAATAGTTGCCCATCTGGCACATGTCATGCACATTACGTAATAGATAACAAATTAAGTGACATGTGTCACAAACAATGTGCAATGCAATGTTAGACATAACATATAAGTAACACAAATATTTATGACACTTACATTTTTGTGCAAACGTGATGTACACCACATGTCATGTATACTGAATTGTCCCAAACGTCAATACATTTTTCTTACTTTCGACTTACATCTGATGAAGGATATGGCTTACAGATGTGGTTGATGACACCATTTGGTAGTCCCTAAACTGAACCTCAAAAGGCATACAACCATGCACATTGTCGAACAAGAAACATAGAGAGAAGGTTTACAAGATGATCATTGTATGTGCAATACTAAATAATGTATGTGTTAAGACAAATGTGCCTTGGGATAAAGAGGAACAGCCCCCAGAATAAACAAATGATGATGATGAAGAATGAGAAGCAGAAAGACGAGCCATAGACAACATTGCTACAGGCATAAGGCATCACTCTCATTTGAGTCACTCATTTTTTCACATGATGTTGCTATTCAGCATTGTACCAATAAGCACCAATGTCACATATAAATTCACAAATACACATTAAAGACTTTCATTTGTGTTCATTTTGTATACAGTTTATAAGATACTACAACTTCAAATGTGATAATATTTACTGTCTTTTTACTACATCATGTGATGTGTCATCCAAATGACGTGTATGTAACATGTGTGCACATAACCCTTTGCATCCCTCATAGGACAACATGAAAAAGAAGGTGGTGCATCTGCTCCGGTGTTCAACACATTCATCACACTATCAACATCTACAGATGTGGCACACAGATTGGTGTATGTGCATGTCAACATGTAAATGGGTATATCGGGTTGTCTTTCATTGCGTGTTCACCTGCCTCAAGCAGTGACTGTCAAGAATGTTCATGAGACGCATTATTAGAAATATCACACATGTAGTGACACATATTGCCAATAGGCAATATAACATCATTAGCAACAGTGCATATTGAACAATAATGTGATGTGTCACTTCACACATTCTAACACCTCCCATTTAAAGTGTTAATATTGTGCACAACTGTACTTGTGAACTATAACTTAACACCACATGTTACTGAAAGTGCATTAGCTACAAATTTGCAACACATGTTGCTCTCTGAGGTTTACTGTGTGCATGTTGTTGCACACAGACTGTTGGCATGTGTTTGCGGAAGAACACTTGCACCATGGTGCAAGGAATGCTGTGTGGTGTAGATGACATGCTGTGATGCTGTACTGGCATGAATGTATGACATTGTTCTGCATTCTGTCCATCAATGGTTCTTTTTGCGTTTGTCTCCCCGAGTGGGACGGGTATGCCCAGATGTGCTCCCCATGCCACTGGAGTGAAGCTATCCAAGCTGATGAGGGCTGAACGCCCGAAACTGGTCCTAGGATGCTCGTTTCCAGTCTCCAGTTTCCAGTTTCCTAGCCTGGCAGTTCGGGCTGGACTGTTCCCATTGGGCGCAGAGTAAAGACTGATTTGCATATGGCTGGGTCCAAACTGGAATGGCATGGTGAGCAAAAAACGATAGATTTAGGCCCAGATCTCTGTACTGGGGTGAATGTATGGCATTGTTCTGCATTCTATCCATCAATGGGTCTTTTTATGATGCAGAAAGGGGCACCTTCATGCAGATACATAATTAATCTAGGCAGAGCACCCGTTAAAATGTGTGCCGTCTGATGATGTGCACATTAAAATGTGCAATGTATGGCCAAATATGAATTGTCACCTCATTGTAGCTTGTGACACCAACGCTGGTGTGGTGTAACAGTTCCATATATATACACATGAATACTTGACAATAAATGTGGGAACGCAATATTGGACATTTGTGTTGAATGGAAAAGCCACACAAACACAAATGTCCCACACAACATGCAAAGTTTTGCGTGATAAGCGGCAAAATATACAAGCATATAGAAATCCAAGCAGGGTGCCTGGCTGTCTAATAGGAAAGATATGGCCTCGAGGTAGTTCTGCTGGTGTGTGATGCAACGTGATCCACTTATTATGTATGTTGCTGGGAAATGTACCACAAGCATCCTAACATTTAAATTAACAAAGCAGTATGCACACATATCCCATGATATACATGCATGTCAGAACCAAAAATTACCACCACACAGCAAACAATATGCATTAAAAAAAAACTACATGGGCCCTTAAATGATGCAGAATACCACGCATCTCCGCTTACTCATACATAAATCAGGGTTGAGTCACTTTGAAACACAAAACATGTCCCATCTTTGCAATATTGATGCAAAATGAAAAACGAGTCGCACCTAGGCAAATAGTGACGCAAACAGAAAAACGGGTTGCGTCTCCTGTACAGATGCCTGTTACCGCATCAAGTCTAATGCAACAAACTTTAAACTCACACAACACAGAGAAATGTCACGCATGCAGATTGAACTGTGAATGGAATGGCGTCTGAATCGCGACGCTTCATCTGAAATATGATGTAAAACCTAAAAACGTGTTGCATCCATACAGGAAATAATGCAATGACTCAGATATGCTGCAAACCAGGAAATACACAGTTACTTTCACTTTCATTTAGCATTTATAGACGTTTGCTTGGTGGGGGAGGCAGTTGTGTATTCCTCTGCTAGTTTTTGGACCTTGTAATGTGTTTTGTCTGTTTTTTGTGAGCATTAAACATTTATTTGTTTGTGTATTGTTACTTCAAAGTCTTTGTGTTGACTAAATTGTCATCATTTGGGGTATGAGTGTTTTTTTCTGGTAGGCAGTTGTAGTTTAGTTATAAGGGTGGTTTATTAGTTTTTTTGGGTAAGTGTAATTTGTTACAAAATAAGTTTCATTTAAAATGTCTGGCAGGTATTAAAACCTACAAAAATAAGAGAGGGAGTGAAGAGGTAGTGTCCGGGAAGGGCACGGGAGGTGGATACATCATCCCCTGGTAATTCATATTATAGACAAGGATCCACCTGTAGATGGGTTTCTTTCAGTGAAAGTGATATCACAAGTTAGAGTGTGTTTCCTACATTGGTTGAAAGCACCCAGTGTTTGCTTTGAATACCCCTCAAACACCAAAAGGGCCCTTGGTGTCATGCTTCATCATGGTGGTCTTCCTGTTCTGCTGCGGAACGGGCATGCTATGACCTACGACTACGTGGGAGCACTGATCTTCAGTACTATGGGGCTGATTATGATGGCGGACGGACCTGAGTCCGTCCGCCACCATAGAGTAGGAGGGACCGTCCGCAGGGGCTGTCGCGGTCCCTCAGTGCTGATTAGGATGTGACCGCCAGGGTGGCGGTCACATCCTCAATCTTTAACATTGCGGCGGGTGCAGCTTCAAGCTGCACCCACCGCAAAGTTAAAAATGCATGCACGGCATTTGCGTGCACAAAGCAGCAGGCACCGCGCGGTGCCTGCCGCTTTGTCCACGCAAATGCAGGGGGGTACCATAGGTACCCCCATGTGCACCCCCCACTCCCCCTTCACCCAGGGGGCCCGCAACGGGCCCCCGAAGTGAAGCTCCGTATGCTTTTCCAAAGCGGAAAAGCTGCCGTGGAAAGGCATACTTTGTACCCCATCCTAATATGGATGGCGGTGTCTGATAGACACCGCCAGCCATGTTAATGCTTTTCCGCCGCGGTCGGAAGGCGACCGGGGCGGAAAAGCGAAGGACAGATTGTAAGACCCACCAGCCATCCTAATTTGGTGGTGGGTCTTTCAAGCCTCCGCGGCGGATTTCCCGCATCCTCCGGGCCGGCGGTGGCTTCCGCCGGCCCGGTGGATGCGGGAAATCCACCATAGTAATAGGCCCCTATGTGTGGTGTAGGAGTTTGTGAGAGGAAGGGTCAAGGGTGAGTAAAAAAGTGAGATTAAAAAGGACCTGCCCCTGTGGACTAAAACCTTTAATATTCCCTGAAGCCAGCGGCGTCACTCGGTGAGTGCGGGGTGTGCGGACCGCACCGGGTGACACCTTAACATGGGGTGACACCAATCAGCGCACCTGCTTACAAGCATATTTTCCAGCCCCCCGCGCTGTGCTCCTCTGACGCACGCATGCACGCGCGCCACTGAGTCAGTCAGGGAGATAGAGGGGCCCAGCCACAACCACAGCAGAGTCTAAATAAAAGGCTAGTGGGGCGATAGTTGGTGTCATTTTCAAAGTTCGCAGGGCTCGGGCCAAAGGCAGGAACACTTTAAAAGAAAAGGGCAAGGGGTTAGGCTTTTGACGTTTCCAAGAAGGCTTCCGAAACTTGCCTCGAGGAGATCATGATTATGTAAACACTAACCACGGGTGGGTCTCGAGATTCTACGCAGCAACCCCCCTTCCCCCTCCGTCCTGGGCATTGGTTCCTGCTGGCATTACTGGGAGGCTAGCACAGAGGAGGGTGGCTGCGTGCCCCCTACGGAGGCAGGAAGCAGTGAGCACGAGTGCTCCAAAATGAGGAGTTGCATTCTACAGTCTTTAAGCGGACATACCTAAGAATTACTTATAGATGTTATACATATAGCATAATGTAATCAAAAAGCATG
Source organism: Lissotriton helveticus (assembly GCF_964261635.1). Taxonomy (NCBI): domain Eukaryota; kingdom Metazoa; phylum Chordata; class Amphibia; order Caudata; family Salamandridae; genus Lissotriton; species Lissotriton helveticus. The sequence continues at coordinate 343,380,372 of NC_136067.1, read as the reverse complement.
ACTAACGAATATTTTTTGTCACTTACCCTTGTAGTGCTTCTGACTTTCTCTTGAATTTGAGGAGCCAGGAGTATTCCTAGCTCACTTGTGAAATTCAGAAGTATGCCATGAGTACTACAGAAGAAAGTCACAATGACTCATAGCTCACTGTTTGTGAGTAGGGCGTACACAGGGTTGCAGAAGCACGCATTTTCACTAGTGGTCAGAAAGGAAATATTATAAGAATAAGAAAAGACATAGGTGATATATTTCTATCTATACATGAATGTATATATATATCTTTCGCTGCGATTGTGCAAATATGGTTCAGCAGCACCTTCAACTTAAAGCCCATTTTTCGATTTGCCAATACCGTTTTGACACCATTGATACATGTGAACAACATTTCGAAATCTATTAGCAGAATCAACTAAGGTCCAGGGTGCAAATTTCGTTCAGTTTCTTTCAGAGGGTAGAAAAGATTATGGGCCTGGAGGGGCCAACAATTTATTTATAAAAATGTAAACAACACTCGAAAAGGTTCTTTTTAAATCCACTACCATAAAATAAATATAAGAGCTTGCTGCTAATAAGCGTACAAGCATGTCCCATAGTCAGTAGGTGCAGGGCCTTGCTGCAGGCTGCCGCCTAAGAACAATCACTGCTTTGACCGAAGGCTGACTGCCCATTCTGGGATGGACACAGAGTCTGGCCGCAGGCTAATGCCTGTGAAAACCCCTGCCGAGGGCTGGGCACAGGGTTTCGGGCTAACACACTTAGCACAGGTCATGGCAGTGGAAGTGGACCCCATTGAAGCTAGACTTCCGTTGATGCTGTGTCTTTTTTTCTTTTTAGCTTTTGTTATCTGCATGGTGACATTATAAGTAATGGCATGCATTATGTGCGTTACTAAGTATTACTAGCAAATATCAGTGATTAATGCATTTTCAGAATCATTATGTTTTTAACGGTGCTTTAATAAATACACTTAGGAATATATATATACACTGCAAATTCAAAGAAACGATTAAAATCTTATGTGTTAAAAAGATCAACCATCTATACATATTCACATAACAAATAAATGAGAGGATGCAGTATCTTGTGGTATTACTTTAAATTACAATCATAGTTTAGTTCCTTTGTTTATGTGTTGGGTGGGTGGGACTTGCCCTACATATGCCAGTTGTGTCTGGTACATCTCTGGTATACCTCTGCCCCCATGTGCAGGTCTTCTGGCCTTGTCCGCAGTTCAAAAGCTGAATATATGTATATATCTCCACAGTGTGAAAATATGCCTGATTTTAAAAAGAAAATATATTTTTATGCTCTACAAAACAGTATTTTTGGCAATAACAGTTACCCCTCTACTGGCTAAAAAAAGAAATTGTGCTCCCACCCACCCAAATAGTAGAAAACGACCTAATTACATTTTCTCTGGCGCCCTGAATGGATCAATCCTTTACCAATTGTAACTAGATCTCCAGGCTAACTTCTGTCCCACAGTCCACTCCTCCCTCCCAATATACAATCCGTCATACTTTCCGTTCTCCATCACTGTATTATGTTTTTGTGGCGGATTTATTCCCGCTTGTTCATGGGACTGAAGTAGTTATAATCATAATCAGTCCTTTCAATGTGCCGGTACTCTCAGGTACTGAGTACACACATTTTTTCATTTTGAGACCTATTGGTTTTGTCAATGCTTGTTCGGTTAAGGTGTCTGCATTACATTTAATATACAATTACATGTAGGTTAAAGACCACATTTTAGCTATAGAATATTTTGTTCTTTTTAGTTACCTGCCTGGACCCCCTTCTCACACTCACTGATCTGCCCCATTGTACTTACAATCACAGTTCCCATACTTTTTTATGCACCTTTCAGATATGAGTAGTCTTGCGTAGCAGGATGTACATGCTACACTGGATGTAGAAACAACGACCATTAGCAAAAATCCTTAGTGGAGGGACCAGAAATAAATACTTGGTTGCAGGGAGGAGTGTATATTGCTTTCCGTTATTTGCCAACTGTGTCCACTGGCGGACTCGGAGCGGAGGAGGTCCATGTGGTAAGTCGTGAGGGGGTGACACCATGAGTTACCCGCACCGGGTGACACCAACCCTAGTGACGCCACTGCCTGAAGCTGGTCCTATTAAAAGCCGGGGGTCGGAGATGTCCTGCGTCAATGTGCGGATGCTCCTATTCAAATCATCATGCTCTGAAGCACTCAGGGGCAGATTTATGAGGCACTTGCGCCACGTTTACGCCGCTGTTGCGTCACGCAAGGCGGCGTAAACGTGGCGCATCCCTACGAACGATTTACAACGTGACGCATCTAGGCAGATGCGTCACGTTGTAAAGCCCTGCGCCGCTTGTGGGCGTTCCGGCGCAGGGTGGGCGTTCCGGGGCAGGTGCGCCTCGCAAAAGTGGCTGAGTGAAATCTATAAGATTTCACTCAGTCACTTTCAGGCCAATGCTGCGTCAAAAGCCTGCGCCTGCTTGAAGCAGGCGTAGGTCTTGACGCAGCATTGTGGAGATGGGGCACCCCCGAGCCTTGCTGGAGCTGCGTCGCGCTTGCGACGCAACTCCAGCAATGCGTCACCTTTACGGCACAGATGCGTCACGCATCTGTGCCGTTTTTGCCCCATGGTGCGCCGCATCATAAATGCGGCGCACCATGGGTGGCGGAGCTGTGGCGCACTGTGGCGCATGTTAACTGGCGCATCCCTGGGGATGCGCCAGTTAACATAAATCTGCCCCTCAGGCTTTTTCATCAGGACTATAACTAATCACTTCTAATTTCACTAGGCTAACGAGAACAATATCGATAGAGTGAAACTAGTGATATATACAACGTATGAATTGTGAACAGGACATTATCATTATAAAATTCAGGTAATTCACACACCATGCAACTCATTTACAATAAAGTCCTGCAAAGTGGCGCCACTGGCCCTTTGAATGTGCAAATGCTGTGACACTTTCACAGCATTGTCTTCTAAGAGTCAATCAATGATGTGTTGCATCCCTGTGATATTTCCTGTGCTGGGCCTGAATCATACGACACACCATGACACAGGCACACTTGTGCAAGGATATCTGCGTCATGAAGCTGATTGTGTATGTGTATGAATGGACACCTTCTTGCACATGATCAATCACCATAGTTGTTTGACTTGCAAGATGTTTGCAGAAAGATGCATCAGGCATCATATGTTTTTCTAATCAATGATAAATTAGTCCATTTCTCAATGTTGTGCCTACATATGTCTCCCAATGGGATGCGATGCAGTGCAATCCCTTTCCATTATGTTGCATTTCAACAACTTCAGGAAATATTTGATGGTCCATGGGTGTTGGGTGTGGACACACACACCAAAACCTATGGAACAGGCCTGTGAATCAAAAGTGCACAAAAAATATATGCCATTTTTAAATGGACAGTGAATGCCACACGTCATCTTTACATATCACTGATAATATGTTGACGCTAGATGCTCTTTCGGTGCTTCACACAAAGTGATCCACCCTCGGCACTGGGGTGCAGATTTACAAAAAACTAACACAGGGCGGTGCTGCTTTTCATTTTGCTGCGCTACGGTGCATTAATTTTAGAGCACAGGGATGCAACATATTTACAACAATATGTCGCATCTCTGTGCTTCCTCCTGCGCTGGCACACAAACTGCTGCCATGCGCTGACACAGTCACCCTTGCACCATGGTGCAAGGATGCCTGTGTCGTGAGGAGATTGCCTATGTGCAGGAAGGGTTACATTTCCTGTACATAAACAATCACCAGAGGTGATTTTCTCTTTCTATATGTGCTGCAGAATGCAGCATGCATTGAAAGAGGAAAACAAATAAATGAAAACATTTCTCCTCATTGCTCCTACCTACACCTCCCCTGGGGAGGCGTACTATCAGACGCATTTCCAGATTTACGATTTGTTTTATATCTTGAAATGTGTCATGTTTCATGGGTGTTGTGTGGGAACACCCAGAGCAGCACCCATGGAATGGCCCTTTCACGCAAAGTGATGCTTGTAAAGTGGCTGTTTTTCCAAGGATAGGAAAAGTCACGCAGGGTCGCTTTTCCTCCCCTTGTAAATATGGGGCAGAAAAATGTGCTGCTGGTGCGTCAGAAAATGTGACGCACCAGTGGCACAAGGTGCTTGTAAATCTTTCCCCTAGTGCTTGTGAATGAGCAATCAAGCCATTTACAGTTGGGTGTCAGACATATGGAACAATGACCTGCCAACATGCAAAAAGTAAATATTGTGGGCTTTCTGTGCCACCTTTGTGCCACCAGGGTTTCTCATTTAATTATGGGAGGAACAATGTATAGCATTGCTGTAGACCTGTAAATAAGCCACATATGTTTAATTAGCTATTCACTTACCAAGACAACACCCTTCCAGCGGTGTTTCAACTGGTCGACTGTTCGCTCCACATCGCCGATGTGGGCGATGCGTTGCTGGATCTTTGACCACCTCTACCGCCGTTCATTTGGGGAGTAACCCTTGCTCACTCGACCCCCTGTGCTGATCATTTGGGGCAGGTAATAAAAAGTGAGCAAAAGTAGGGCCCCCAAACTGTCTGTGAGACAGGTTTTTAGACCTGACAGACATTATAAATTAAACTTAATTTGTAGCAAATTATAATTAATAATAAACCACATAACTAACCTACAACTATCTACCCCAAAGAGCACGCACACCCCGAATGACAACAATTTAGACAACACAAAGACTTTGAAGTAACAATACACAGACAAATATATTTTAAAGTTCACAAAAAAACAGACAAAACACAGTCCAAGGTCTAAAAACTAGCACAGGAATACACAACGGCCTCCTCCACCAAGGACACTCCTAGGAACAGTAAGTGAAAGAAAAAGTAAATGTGTACTTCCTGATTTGCAGCATGACTGAGTCATTATATCATTTCCTGCATGGATGCGACACATTTTTACGTTTTGCATCATCTTTCAGGCAAAGTGCCGTGATTGAGACACAATTTCCATTCACAGTGCAATCTGCATGTGTGACGTTTCTCTGTGTTGTGTGAGTTTCAAGTTTGCTGCGTTAGCCTTCATGCGGTAACAGGCATCTGTACAGGAGATGAGACACGTTTTTCTGTTTGCGTCACTATTAGCCAAGATGTGACCCGTTTTTCATTTTGCATCAATATTTGCAATGATGTGACACGTTTTATGTTTCAAGGTGACTCAACCCTGATTTATGTATGAGTAAGTGGAGATACGTGGTGTTGTGCAGGCATTGTGCAGGCAATGCGTTGCGCAATGCCCATGTAAAAAACTTTTTTCACATAATGCATGTTTTTTTCTCTGTGGTGGTCATTTTTGGTTCCAACAATCACGTAGATCATGGGATATGTACATATGTATAGAATTTATAAAGCACTTGAATCACCCCCGAAGGGGTATCTCCGCACTGCAGAATAAAAGAATGCCAGGTCAGAGCAATTAGTAATGGAGCTGTTCAGTCTTTAGGAGTTTCCTAAAGAGAAGGAGATTGGTGCACTTATGTAGCTCAACGGGCAGGGAGTTCCAATATTTCTGAACTAAATATGCAAAGGTTTTGCCCCCAATTCGAAGTTTTTAAAAGTGGGGGACAGCAAGCAGCCCTTTTCCATCTGCACGCAGAAATCAGCCAGGAAGGTAGAGCTTAAGTTTTTCGGCCATATAGCTTGGGCTTCCGCTATAAAGTGCATTGTGGGCTAAGCAGCAAATATGAACTTAATTCTCTGGGGAATGAGAAACCAGTGAAACTGCTTCAGCAATGGCCTAGAGAATGTTCTGAGAGGCATTTTGAGTGCAAGGCAAGTTGCTGTATTCTGAATCACCTGCATTCTATTCTGAAGAGATTCATTAGCTGGAGCAAGGAGAGCTTTGCTGTAATCGAAATGGCTTGTAACAAAGGCCTGAATCAGGGCTCTGTGGACTGATAAAGGAAGCATCTGGAACACTCAATAAAGCAGACTCAGTGTGTGCTAGCAGGTGCCCGAGGTGGCCATGACTTGGTCTCTCATAGATAGGGAGTGATCCTGCTGGACACCCTGATTTTTAGCCATAGGCTACGGTATGGGCGCTGTGCACAGCATGGCGGGACACCAGTTGGGGGACCAGTTCTTCTGGGTGGTGCCAAATAGCAGAATCATGATTTTGACAGCATTCAGCTGGAGGAAATTATCTGTCATCCAACCAGCTATTGCTAGCATGCCCTCAGCGAAGAGACGTTTGGTTGAGTCTTTATCATTATCGAATGATAAGAGCAGTTGGGTATCGTCTGCATAGGAATAGGGAGTAAACCCATGTTCTCTGATGATTTTGCAAGGGGGGCACATACACAATCAACAGGGAGGGGCTAAGGCAGGAGCCCTGTGGTACCCCTTTGTTGAGCTTCAGGGTGCGAGAATGAAAGGGACCCAGCTTAACAGTTTGGGTGTGCTGGTCCAAAAAGCTTGCAAGCCACTTTAGAGCCTGTCCCTCTATCCCAGTCTCTCTTAGTCTATGAATTGGCTTCTGGTGAGAGACTGAATCAAAGGCAGCTGTCAAATCCAGCAAAACAAGCAGCACTGCCTTGAGTCTTTGAAAGGGCCCGGGGGGGTTAAATAAGCACGCCCTTTAGGCAGTCCTGGGGAGAAAGTTCAATCTTAAAGATTCATACTTCCTTGTCTACACCAGAGGTTGATTCAATGAAGCAGACTTTTAATGCTTCTTTGTACAGGATAGCAATGCCCCCCACCCACTTTACTTTCTCTATCGAGTCTGAGCATCCGGTATGCTTCAGGGAGGGCCAGGGTAATTGCTGAGATTGAGGAGGGTTTGAGACAGGTCTCCATAAGGATACCTAAATCAGGGGACTTAGAATTCACTAGATCCCATAGTTCAGTTGCGTGCTTAGGTAGGGATCTAATATTAGCTAAAAAACTTCTCCACCTGGGAGTAGAGTTTGAGCTTTTAGGACTGGCTAGCTGCTGGGAAGAAGGGTACACAAGTACCTGTTTTTCTTGACTATTGTGACAAGCTCCTAACTCTAAGGAGAACTGACTTTCTGGACAGGACAACTCTGGAAGTAGCAGTGCATACAAGTAAATAGTCCCTAAAGGTTAACACAGGGGATAGTGATATGGCAAGTTCTCAATTCATTTAATAATCCCATTGCTAGTACCCAGCAGACTCCCCCCTCCCAGGTTCTTTGTGACAATATAGCCAACTATATATATTATCAATTTCCCAATGATCCTAAACCCCTGGTTAACCCTGACCGACCATCCAACATCACCCCTGAGAATGGAGGATGTCTGCCTTGAGCATTTTCCTGCTCTGCAGATACCTCAAGTCAGAGCAATGCTGAGAATCTGGTTCACCCCTTGACATCATGCCAGCCTATCTGTTTGCCTCACTTGCAGCGCTGCAGGCCTCCTCCATCTGCTCCATCTTAAATCCTTCAATGAGTGAAGGGTCTCTTCCACATGAATGGAAGGTGGCAAGCTGTCTGACCTGTTTATGTTGAAAAGCAGAGTAAATAAGCCTGGAGACACTAGGTGGGGAATGTGTCCATACTGTTTTGTTCATTGAAATGTTCGATGTTTGTGGTACATTTCCCCGCAACTTGCGCAATAGGTGGATCACGTTGCATCATGCACCAGCAGAACTACCTCCTGGTCACATCTTTCAAATTAGACAGCCCGGTACCATGCGTGGATTTACATATGCTTGTGTATTTTGCCGCTTATCTTGCAAAAATTTGCATGTTGTGTGGGACATATGTGTTTGTGTGGCTTTTCCTTTCAACACAAATGTCCCATTTTGCATTTCCACATTTATTGTCAAGTATCCATGTTTATATACATGAAACCGCCACACTACACCATTGTTGGCGTAACAAGCCACAATGAGGTGACAATTCGTATTTTCCCATACATTTGCACATTTTTAATGTGCACAGCATCTGATGGCACACATTTTAACATGTGATCTGCCTAGATGAATTTTGTATCTGCATGAAGGTGCCCCTTTGTGCATCAAAGCATGTCATTCACACCACACAGCCATCCTTGCACCACAGCAATATGTGTCACTACATGTGTGATATTTCTAAGAATGCCTATCATGAACATTTTTAACAATCACTGCTTGAAGCAGGTGAACATGCAATCTACCCATTTAAATGTGAACTTGCACATATACCAATATGCATGCCACATCTGTAGATGTTGATAGTGTGATGAATGCACATGTCCTACCTGTAGCAATGCGTTGAACACCCAAGCAGGTGCAGCACTTTCTTTTTCACGTTGTCCTATGTAGGATGCAAAGGCGTATGTGCACACATGTTACATACACATGTGATTTGGATGATACATCACATGATATATAAAAAAATATGTCAAATATGATCACATTTGATGCTGTAGTATCATATGACCTGTATACAAAATGAACACAAATGAAAGTCCTTAATATGTATTTGTGAATTTATTTGTGGCATTGGTGCTTATTGGTACAAATGTTGAATAGCACCATCATGTGAAAAAGTTATTGACAATGCAAGAGTGACTTATTATGGTAAACACAAGTAGATGATGGACGAAGCGCTGAAACTTTTCAGACACTCACCCCCAGTCACAGATCTGGGTTGAATCCAGTTTGGACTGGACTGTTCCCATGAGGCATGAGGCACAGGGTCAACACTGATTTGCATATAGCTGGGTCTGAACTGACGTGGCGAAGTGAGCTAAAGATTGATGATAGATTCAACCCAGATCTGTGACTGGGGATGAATGTCTGAAAAGTGTCAGCACTCCGGTCATCATCTCCTTGTGTTTGCAGAGTGATGTATTATGCCTGCAGCAGTGTTGTGTATGTCTCGTCCTTCTGCTTCTGATTCCTCCTCATCATCATCATTTGTTTGTTCTGGGGGCTGTTCCTCTTCATCTAAAGGCATATTTGTCTTAACACATATATTATGTAGTATTTCACATACAATGATCATCTTGCAAACCATTTCTGGTGTAAACAGTAGCCTTCCACCTGATAAATCCAGGCACCAAAACCTGGACTTGAGCATGGCAAAGATTCTCTGTAAGAAGTTTCTTATTCAACAATGTGCATGGCTTTATTCTTTTTGATGTTCAGTTAGCCAATAACGTCTGTAGGCCATACCCTTGATCAGCTGTAAGTGGAAGGTAAGATAAATGTATTGACATTTTGGAAAATTAGGTATACGTGACATGAAGTGTACATCATGCTTGCACAAAAATGTAAGTGTCATAAATATTTGTGTAACTTATTTGTTGTGTCTAGCAATGCGTTGCACATTGTTTGTGACACATGTCACTTAATTTGTTATCTATTACGTTATGTGCATGACATGTGCCAGGTGGGCAACTATTTGTACATGGTATTAGTATGTGTGTTACTTGATTTTTGCTTACCCACAAGTAGTTCATTGCCATATTGTCCATTTTGGAAACGGTCTTGGATGATGCTGTTTCTGACTATATATGAATGATGCATACTCCCAGGATATTTGTCAAGTACATTTGTGTGTAGTCCCAGATGGCCCACAATGTCCTGTACATTTATGGAGAGTGTGTGCTTCCTGTTGTGATATAGATGTGAAGTTGCTGCAGGTGGTACCATTTGGACATGTGTGCTGTCCATTGCACCAAATACATGTGGGAAGTCAACGATGGCATAGAAGCCTTGTTTAATATCCATCTGCTGCTGTTGTGTGTTGGGGAAATGGATTTGGTGTGGTATAAACTGAACTATGGCTTCCAAGACAGAAGGGGGGAAGGCTGAGAAAGATATCTGTGAGACACCTACCACTTGTGCTGCTGTTTCTTGGAAAGATCCTGAGGCCAACATGTGTAAGACCGCCAGTAGCTTTGTCTGTGGTGGAACTGTGCAGACCATGTCAGTTGGTGGCTGTAGCCTTTCTGAGATCCGACGCAGCAGGGTCACAATGGACGCCCTCTTGAGGTGATACATTCTGATGACTTCTCCATCCCTGAAACCAATGAGGGTCGTCCTTTGCTGGTAGATGCGCTCCCTTCTACTGTGCTGCCTTTGTGGTGATGGTGGAGGCTGCATTTATGATATTTGGTCTGGTGGTGGTTGTCGTCTTCTTGGTCCGACTCCCAGCTGCAGGATTAGTAAGTCCATGCTGTCTGATCTGCTGCAAGACTGTCCTGCTGGTATTGTCTTTTATTCCTATGGTACATGCATCATTTCCTGCATGTGGGTTTGTGTGGCATAGCACTTTGAGCACAATTGTAAAGATGCATGACACAGCCTATAGATGCTTGTGACGCCTACCTTGCATATTTTAATACTTTTGTGACGCAGCAGATTCTCGTGCAGTTCCATTCCGTTGCATGTCTGTCTTTCAGCATCCCTAGACTTACATTGTGACTCTAGTCGCCACACTGAGTGCTAAAGCCTCCACACTGAGTGCTACAGCCTCCAAGGTTATCATAACAAGGTAGCTGTTGTTCGGGCTGATCGGCTCACGTTTTAGCCATAACATACAGGCAGCTGCAGCCAACGTGATTCTAGCGCCTTTAATAATGCACTGTTAGCATGATTACAGACACTTGGAAGAATCCCGTTTTTCCAGAGAGACAGTGAGCTTTTGCAGATCCTGATGTGATCCATTCCTGCTGATTCTAGAGGAATGGTGTTCCCCACACAAGCCTAAGAGACATTCTATATTTTACAAAACATAGTCCCTAGCTAGGAGGGTGATTTACTAGGCCCTATAGGACCTTTTTTCATCATCATTGTAATATGATTTCTCCCTTTGTGTTTTATGGAATTGTAACAATGCTGATAATATTATTTCTAATCATATGTCTGCTTATGTTAGCAAAGATACTGCATCTTAGGGCACGCCGGTAAAATAAATATTTTAACCTTACCTGTGTCTCTTTTTTACTCCTGTTGTGGACTGGTATCAGAGTATAATGAAAGAGTGTTCTTGCTTCCTACCATTCCTGCGTATAACCTAAGTCACATGTTCTGGGTTGTCTAATCATTGGTTCCTTCGCCATAGGACAAAGAGCTAATGTGACACTGATGCGACTGGTTAGGGTTTCTAGGCACTAAGATGAGTTTTTTGGCACACCACAATTCACTGAGGTCCTGGGTCTCTGTACACAGTTCTGTGTAGGAGCAGAAGCTCTGCGACAATTGATGGGAGACGTTTCACTCAAGTGAATGCCTTGTCATGCTACGTTTGAGTTGCTGGCTCCCAATTCTTTTAGAAGTGGGTGGTAAACTGTGCTCTACAGCGGAGTACTCAGAGCTTTTCCCACTCTGCCCTACGTTAGTAGTGCGCAGTATCAGCAAAGCTCCACTAACTACTGAGTTTCTTCTTGCATGTGGCTTACCAATGGAAAGTTGGCGAGCAAGAAATCAAGCACTAGACCACCTCCCAGTGAGATTTCTTAACGTGGACTTTCACAGCAGGTCACTACCAGTCTCGTTGTGAAAGTAGCCACTTGAGAAGACAGAAAAAAACAGCTACCTCTGGTGAGCCATGTGGTGCCAATCATGCTGAATTTACAGTGAAGAACAAGCTGCAGGTGCTAAAAATCATCACGAGCAGCTTGACGTACCGGAATTCCACTGCTCTCGGTACTCCACAGAATCTCGCAGAGTTTTAGGTAACACCGCGGAAATTCGTAGTCTGAAAAGGCAGCATTCCAGTTCCCGTCTAGTACCTTCAATGTGCACAAGGAAATAGTGCGAAGGCAGCTCCGGGTGTGTTTCTATATAGCAATGCATTTTAATATTTATAGATCATTGTATAAAAATGTATGTGTGCTGCAATCAATAGAATGAAACAAAATAGCATAATTAGCATTATGAGAACAGTAAAATGGATAAACATTTCCACCACTGTGCTATTACAGTGAATATACTGGCATATAAGTACTGTGTATAGTCTGCTCCTACCTAGAGCTCCCTAACCTAGTCTTTCCTCGGGCGGGTGATCTGCCAAATCCTTGGTGAGTGGACTAATTCCCCATTGCTGCAGGTACGTGTCACCAGGCTGTCCATCTTGGTGTAGATCAGGACATCCTTTGTGTTGGTAAACAGAAAATCGGCTGAACTGGAATCCTGAAATGTAGTGGCCTCATAGTGTCAGCCGAGTGCTCCTCTCCCTTAATCAAAAAAGTGGTTCTGTATTTATAATAAACAGCACCCATGTGGCCATGTTTCAACCCCAGTCAGGCAGCAGCTATTTATTCTAATCGGATAGCTTCATCGCCTACCGAGCAATACAGACATGACATTTTGTGCAGTGAACTGTATCCCTTGTACTGAATGTTCTAGGTGTCGTGCTAGTGTGCCTACGAAGGGGAAATGTAAGCAATGCCGATTCAGAGAATGTTATCCCGTAGTGTCACACATGCAAATGCATGCCAAAAACCATTGTGTGTAAAAGAGAAGGCAACTTAAGAAATGTGAGCAGGTTAATGGTAATGTTTCTTACTAGGACTAACATGACCATGTGACAAAACGTGTTGCTCCTTAATATTCTTAGTTCTTCCGATTTTGGTGTATGATTCAGAATTATATAAAACTGAACACTTTAAAACTGTAAATGCTGGGGGCATTTTAAATTAATTCATGGTGTATATCTAAAAATGTTCATGTTTCTTCCTGTGAAGGGGGCAATAGCCTGTGTTTTCTTTTGCTTTTCTTTTGAGGCTTGTAGTTTCTTCCTTACGTAGTCAATGGGCAGCCATCTACGCCATTATGGGATCCCACATTTCCAACTTTGACGCACTTGCAGCACTTCTCCTTTGGAGGTAAGTCCCTTCTTTGACTCTGCCTCAGGTGTTTAGTGTGTTGCAGGGGGCTCTTTTGAGCCCACTTTAGCCTCTGTGTGCTTTCTAATACCAATGTCTTCAGGTCTTGGATTAGTGGAAATTGTGGCCATTCTTCTCACAAACCTTTTATAAGATGTTTTGCAATAAGTTTGTCCTTAGACCTGATCGCTCTTTTTTAAGAGGGGGTTTCATCATCTTTTCACCTTTATACAGGATTTGGATTTTCATGTCTGTTTTCCCTCTGCGTTTACAGATTAGAACATCTTGCAGCATTTTTTAGACCTACACAGGGCTCTTTTTATCTGTCTTCAAACAGCTTCTTCATTTGTACATGTAGATTCTTGGCCACTTTTGGATTAGCCAATACAGCTCCATACACTTCTACCTTGAGTAGAAGGATGAGTTCATTTAGCCTGTCAAAAGTCTGGTGCTCCTCTACCTCCTGTTACTCAGGGTCGGTCAAGCAGAAACATTGCTTGCCCTTGGCCAGCATTTCCTCCCTTAGAGCTATTTGTGCACGGCAACAGGGGTTCTCCTGTATATTTTTCACTCTTTATAAACTGATAATGGGTAAGGGAATTTCTTCTTCTAAATACAGCGGTTTTACCTGTAAAACAGCAGTTTGTTGTGGAGGTATCTGTTATGGTTTAATAAATCATCACAAAGTGTTGCAAGGACTTTTGTGATGTATGTATTTGATGATTTTTACTTAGCTAGGGAAAACATTGATATTTTGAGGACTGTGACAAGGAAAACAGGTGAAAAAGGTAATGCCCGGATTGCTTATTGGTAACCTTCATTAATTTGTCTCATAATGTTCCATCAGTACGAATCACTTCCAAGGAGAAATATTCATAGTTACCTATTGTAAAAGTACAAATTCCTATTTTCATCTGGTTCTTTGTTGTGAACAGTATGGGGTCCATTATGATTGCCTCCGCCAGGCTGCTGGAGGCAATCCGCTCGATACCATAACCAGATTCCCCCCCGCCATATTAGGATGGCGGGGGGGACCACGGCGGACGGAATGACCGTCTGGCGCTTTTCCGCCCCGGTTGCCTTGCGGCCGGGGCGGAAAAGGAATAATATGGTGGCGGTGTCTAATAGACACCGCCAGACATATTATGATGTGTAGTTTTCAGTGCGTTTCCGCGATGTTGATGCCGCCACGGAAAGGCATGCGTTCTTCACTCCGGGGGGCCCCTGCGGGCCCCCAGAGTGAAGTACAGGTGGGGGGTGCACATGGGGGGTACCTGTGGTACCCCCCTTCATTGTCATTTACAAAGCGGCAGGCACCGCGCGGGGCCTGCCGCTTTGTAAATGACAATGTGAAAGTGCATTTTCAGCATTGTGGCGGGCGGTGCAGAGACCACCGCCCGCCACAATACTGACAATACAGGAAGTGCCCGCCACTGCGGCGGGCACATCCTAATGGCACCCCGGGACCCCCGCCCTTATGGCGGGCGGTCCCGATTTACGATGGGATGACGGGCGGGCAAAGTCCGCCCGTCATCCTAATGAGGCCCTAAGTGTGCAAAGGTGTCCCTACTTTATGGGTTATGGAACAGGATGTTCCAGGGTAGACATTTTGAGAGGCGTCACTGTTAAACTTTACATGTGAAGTCTGTACCTAATGGACACATAGGTACATATTGTGAGGACTGTGACTGAAGCAGGAGCGGCCAGTTCAGGTAAGCACGGTGACTAGGGGAGAGTCGATAGACGACGAGTAGGGAAAATAAAATGTTCTCTCATTGCCATCTGTCAACTCCAACCAACACCCCACCCCTGCCCTACGGAACGTACCTGCACCAGCTGCTCCTGAACTGAAGTCAATGCGTAATAAGGATTACAGGTGAGTAATCAGGCACTTTCAGGTACTATGCCTCTACCTTAATATTCCACCAGATCTGATCACATTGGGAAGACAAGAAAGTTACTCAACTACATGAGGATCCAAAATATGAGGGACAGTAAAACATTCTCAAGAAAGTACTATCCTCCATCATACATGCTATATTCAGAAGGATCTGCAAATTACTCTAGAACTTTCTGTACTGCCCATCAAAAGAGGATCAAGATGTAATTCTCAACCACTGACCATGGTATCACACGTTACTAGTGACCCTCCTATTACTAGTCACCTCACAATTTCTTATGTCAAACTGTCTCATATGACAGGACATGCCAACTATTGCAGGTCATTAGCTGAAGTGAAAGAAAACAACAGCAGTGGAGTATGCTCCTTCTCCCACATTTCAGCAAAGGCCTGGAACAACCTTCCCACGCCACTCCAGACTTTCATCTCACTACCAGAATTCCGAATGGCCCTCAAGACCCGGCTGTTTGAATAAGCCTCTGGAACCTGTAGGCACCTGGTTACCCTATCAGGTGATAAGCTGTTCTTTATAAATCCTGATTGACTAATGATTGATTGACTGACGTTTGTATTACGGAAAGATAGGAACAAGGGTATCAAAACAGTTCCTTAGACAATCAGTTAGTGGTGGGGAAGAGTCAGTTAGGTGTCAGACCTTGCACTGGCTTGTGCCTAACTCTTTCTGAAACCTCCTGCAAGCGTCTTGTTTAAAGACTGAGACTGAAAGTAGTAGGAGTTGTAAAATGTATGAATAAAAGCAGTGAAGTGGAGAAAGGGCAGATACAGCAGTTTGTAGGCTATTGATACAGAAAAGGCAAAAACTTGTAACGTAAATTACAGCAGTTGATTCAGTAACATAAAAAAATTAGGCAACACATTTCATATTATGTATACAGACCTTATATTTGAGAAATATGCTTGTTGGTTTACTGGGGTGTGACCCCAGATCAAGTAACAGCACCAATTCCTGGCAATTAATGTATGCTTAACCTTGGGTTGCTTGTCACAAAAGCCAGCCAGACTTAACTTAGAGACAATGTGTAAAGTATTTATGCAGCACACAAACACTAACAAAGTGAAAATACAACACATGAGAAATCCCACACTAGTTTAGAAAAATAGAATAAATTTGAAAAATAATTATATGGCATAAAAACAATATAAATACAATCGGTAGCCCCGGAGTTTTGAATTTTATAAGTTTTTTGTAATTACTAGTTATCAAAAGATCAAAGCACCAACCACAGACATCGAATCTGGATCAAAGTCGAACAATATACACTTTGGAAGGGTGCAACTTCGTTGTTGCTAAGAGGCAATCTGCTACCTGTGAGTCCAATTGGACCACAATCCTCCTGACCTGTATGAAGGTAACCTATGCAGAGCCCTGGTAGGCATCCAATCTCAAGTCAGCTTCTGGCAATCCCTCCCCCTTGTCCAAATTGGCAAAATAGTCAGTAATCAAAAGACTTTGGGCAGCATTTCCACAACTCCCAAAAGAATTTGCTGCTCTCTAATGAAGAAGGACAACTATCCTGAAACATGTGTCTAGAGATAGACAGCGATGGCTGCACCAACAAGGGTGAAAAACTTAGACTGTCACTAAAGTAAATGTTATCATGCACTACATTTACCATGATGCATTTGGGCAATTGAGTACTGGAATGTGAGGCTGTGTGCTCACACCCTCTTTTGTTTGAAAAGTTGAACAATATGGCTGACCGCGATGGAGCACGAGTCAGATACAAGAAGCGGTTTGGGCCCCTTCAGCAAAAATCTTCTCAGAAATTATAGTTCAGCAGGGCAAAGCTGCAGTCAGTGTCCAAGGAGGGAGTGTCATCATCAGGGAGCCGCTGAACAAAGTAATCGTGAAGATTTATACATTTGGACATTTTTTGGGATGTCTAAAATCTCCAGCGTCATGAGGCAGGAGGCTGTAGCCAAAGACAATTCCTGGAGGTCGAAAACCTCTTTGGCAAAAGACCACTGAACAGGAGAAGAACTTAGCAAGAGCAGCCACAACGTCAGACCACCCTGTGATGCACCTTCGATGGATCAACAAGCAGGTTGGTCCCGGTCTTCTCTCGATTTTTAACAAAACATTTTCCAAGTCTCAAGTTTTGGATTTTGGCTATCTGGGCATCTTTAGCACCACAACCAAGTTTCCAGGACTGGTGGGATATTACTTGGGGGTTCATGACTCATCCAGGCTGGGTCCAGGATCGAGTTCAAGATGGTGAAATCCTGTTAAGTCTCTGTGGTTCTGAACAGAGGTCCAGAAAACTAGCCCTTGGAGTCACTCTGGTAGTCTTGGATTCAGGTGAAGAAGCAGGGCTCAAACAACAGGCTGGCCATTGAGGGTTTAAGGCAGGCTTAAGGCAGCAAAGCAGTTCTTGAAGGTGCAGCAAAGCAAAATGCAAAGAGAGTACAAGGTTCCCCGGGAAGAGTGTAGGAGTAGAGGTGTGTCTGCTAGGAAGTGGGGGGAATCCCATAGTTGGGACTAGAACCCTCACACACCCAGCAAGCTAGGTGTCATGCTTCATCATATGGGCTCTGCTCCTCATCGGACTGGCGCTGCAATGTCCGACGGGCTCCCGAAACCGGGGCTCTTTATCGGAGATCTTTTGTCCCGGCCATATGGTGCATGCGTGTGAGAGGGTGGGGGAGTGTGGTCATGAAGTGAATGGTAAAGTTAAAAAAGGTAAATCAGTCCATAACCTGTTTTATTCTCGTGGTAGATTGCCTTGGTTAAAAGGGGGTGGGAAGGGAGCTAAATGCCCTGGAGCTATCCTAGAAAATTAGCTACTACCCTCTAGTATGGTCGACATGTTTCTTGCCGTAATGGCAATTCCTCAGGACCTCGGTGTTGTGTACCACACAGTGAAAAGGTAATAATTAAATAAGTGATAAAAGTTGGAAACTTGCAAAATGGTATACAACCTTCTGTGGGTGGTAATACCAAAGTGCAGGCTTAGTGGTCCTGCTCAAGTTTCTAGACCTGTGGAGAATAAAATGAACACAGTTCTCATATGGCATTAGCGGCGTGCTGATCCCTTCTGGTGGATTTGTGACCATATAATCCATGCACACACACACACATACAACAACCCTAGTGAGAAAGAAAACAGGCAAAAAAACTTTTAGCCAGTTTGGTGATAAATCACACAACCAGTGGTTTGTGCACACAAATATGCAAGTAGCGATAATATTAGAAGAAGTCAAAGACTGCTAGTTAGAGGAAGGAGACCGGGTTAATCATGCTCACCCCAGGAGGTTCCCTGAAGTGCTTCTCAGTCTGCTTCCGATGAACCGGTGGGAAAAGGGTATGGTAC
Source organism: Lissotriton helveticus (assembly GCF_964261635.1). Taxonomy (NCBI): domain Eukaryota; kingdom Metazoa; phylum Chordata; class Amphibia; order Caudata; family Salamandridae; genus Lissotriton; species Lissotriton helveticus. The sequence goes on along the minus strand of NC_136067.1, from coordinate 343,362,306 downwards.
CTGATGGGGGAGATTAGCAGTACAGTAAGCTGTGTGAACGTGATCACAGTGTGGCACGGGAGTAGTAAGGACCCCTATGAGGGCACACACCAGGAGGTAGACGAGTACCTCGCATCTCAAATTCCCGTGTGTCACGATGTATCATCGTTCCATGGCCTGAGACGATCCGGTCACTAATGGCCACAGAAAGCGCAAGCGCCGCCGCCCGCCACCCGCAACAGCGCACCGCGACCCCGCTGGTAAGCAGCAAGACAAAGCAGCGTGGCGGAGCAAGGAGCCCGGTGGGGGGGAGCACCACAGAGGCCCATCAGACCCCCAGAAAGCATCACGGCCACGTAACTGATGACCACCCGGCACCCAACAACTCAAGGGGTAGTCGAGAGTGCTTACAGCCCCACTCGCTGGTGACGAGATGTCCTCTGCTACGTGGGGCAGATCTAGCTAGGGCAAATATGGGGGAAGTTAAAATTAAAGGAAGTTGAATATGCAACCTCACCTTCGGCGGCCCACGGTCCAAGCCGTTGCACCTACCCCCCGGACAGCGTCTCGATCGAGGCGCTCAGCAGCTGGTAGCTGAGAGCCGGGGAACGCCATTATTTAAGCGTTTGTGATCGCCTTACTCAGCCCGGTCAGCTGAGCTGCATGGGTCACGCCCCCTCCTCTCTCTCTTGCCGCTACTGCGCATGGGCGGTAGCCCCGAGCCCAGGATTATCGGATGCGAGTGGCAGCCATCTTAAAAGGGAGTGGGTAAGATTGTTAGAGCGGGGCAATTTGAAGGAACCCACTCTATACACAGTTAGGTAATTTGATTTCCACGGATCATGTGGGATTCGCCTCACTTAACCCGGTCACCTGCTCAGTGTGGGTAAAACCCCCCACCCCTCTCTCTCTCTTTCTCCCTCTGCATCCGTGCATGAATGTTAGCCTGGAGCGAGGGGTAATAGATCCAGGTAGTGGCCCTTTTAGAAGGGAGTATGGCGCAATATAAGTGCGGGGCAATGTAGGAGAAACCACATACTTTGGACTGCCATATCTTGACTACCCTCGATAGATGGGGGGTGTGCCACCCTGTAATGTGTGATCAAACAAAGTGAAGGAGGGGTTGGGGCAACAGGGAGAGGGACACACCCACAGTCGGAATATGGAGGGGTTTGTTTGTCTGACTCGGGGTGCAGTGTGGGTGTAATTCCACTAGTAGATCAGCAAAAATTGTGAAATAAATGTCCGAAACACAGACCTTTCAAAAAATGAGGTGGTGACCTCAGCTCTCCAGTGTCGTCCACGGGACAGAGTCGTTTAGCCCCAGTGAGTCCAGTTGGAGTCGATGGACCCATCTCTGTTCAATCTTGAACAATGCTAGTTTTGTCATTGCTGGGTGGGATTCCAAAACTAGCCATTTGAGGCTGTCGGCAGGATGGTTATTCTGAAAGTAATGCTCGTACAGTTTGGTGTGTGTCTTCAGGCACCTAATGTGGCTTTTATGCTCCATGATCCTTACTTTAATTTGTCTCATTGTCATGCCTACGTAGTTTTTCCCGCAGGGGCAAGTGATCATGTAGATACATTTGGTGCTATTACAATTGGTGTGTTTGCGCAGCTGCCACAAGAAGGTATCTGTGATTCTTACTTCTTTTGTTTGTGATGTCTGTGGACAAATCGCACACCCACCACACGGAAAATGGCCCACCACTCGGGGGAGTCTCCACAAGGTACTCTGGTTGTCAGTTGTGTTTTTCTTAGGGCGTGTATGGACGAGAGCATATTTGAGGTTAGGGGTCCTTTTGAAAGCGAACCTGGGGCGTGGAATTTCTAAGCCTCCTGTGTTCACTATGGACCAGTGTTTAGTTATAGTTTTCTTCAGGAAAGATGAGTTTGGAGTAAAGCTAGTGACACATGTTATCTGGTCATCTCTGCTTTTTGGATGCGACTCTAGTAGGCACTCTCTAGGGTTGTTAGATGCTCTCTTGTAAGATTTTTTAAGGAGTCTTGTGGGGTATCCTCTATCCTGTAATTTGTGTTGCAGGAGCGTGGCTTCTTTTTGGAAATCTGCTTTATCTGTACAGTTTCTCCGGACCCTGAGGAATTGTCCAAAGGGGAGGTTATCCCTCAGGGCGCGACGGTGGTAGCTCTGGTACAGAAGAAGACTATTTCTGTCAGTGCTTTTACGGTACAGTGTTGTGCTCAGGCCTGTAGGATCAAGGTTGATGCACAGATCCAGGAAGGGGATGCTGTCTGCTGAGATGTTACCAGTAAACTTTAAATAGGGGTTTTGCAAGTTAATCCAACTACAAAAGGCTTCGCAGGTAGCCCGATCACCCTTCCATAGGACAAGGATGTCGTCAATATATCTGCGCCACAGGGTAATATTGCCAATGTAGGGATTATGTGCAGATCTGATGATGCCCTCCTCGAAGGTTGCCATATAAATGCATGCCAGGCTTGGAGCAAATGTAGAACCCATTGAGGTCCCCTGGATCTGGTGGTATAGTTGAGTGCCGTATTGAAAAAAGTTCTCTGTCAGGGCCAGGGAGGCACATGCCATGATGAATGGCACTGGTGTGGGAGAGGACCATTCTTCTAGCAAAAGGGTCGACTCAACTGCCTCCAAAGTGGCTTGTTGAGGGATGTTGGTATACAACGCCTTGACATCCATAGTGAGGAGAAGGTCAACATCATCCCTCCCTTGAATGGATTCGACGAGGCGGAGAACATCTCTTGTGTCTTGTAAGAAAGACGGAATTTTTCTGACCACTGGTTGGAGGAAAGAGTCACAAAATTTAGATAAAGGCTCAAGTAGAGAGCCGATACCTGAGACAATCGGTCTCCCCGGTACTGGTAGCACCCTTTTATGAATTTTAGGGAGAGTGTAAAAGTATGGGATAACCGGGTCAGTAGTGATCAAGAAGGCTGCTTCATTCTTCGAAATCCACTCGTTCGTTTCGCCCTCCAGCACAAGGCTGGTGATAGTGGTGGCCAATCTCTTTGTGGGGTCTATTGTAAGTGGTCTGTAATGATTGGCATTGGAAAGTTGACTTTTACATTCCCTGTCATAGTCACAACTATTTTGAACGACAGTGGCCCCACCCTTGTCTGCTTGTTTGATGACTATACTGGTGTCATTCCCCAGGGCTAGGACAGCTTGTTTTTCATTCGTGCTCAGATTTTTATAGGAGGTGGTATTAGGTCTGTTGTCCAGACTCCTAAGTACTGCTCGTTCGAAAGTTAGTATCTCAGGGGGAACCATTGAGTCAGTAGGGGTGAAGGTGGATGGTTTTCGTTACCCAGTGTCAGTTTTGTCTTGGTCGGGTCTCTCAGCAAAAAAGGAACGTAGTCGTACCTTTCTAAAAAATTGTTTTACTTCACACATTTCAGTGAAGCTATCAGGCATCGGAGTGGGAACGAAACCCTTTTTCCAGGATCTCTGTCTCCATAGTATTCAAAGTTCTGTTGGAGAGATTTACAATCAGACTCTTCTGCCTCTGGTTGTGCTCCTGGTTTCCACCATTGTCTGAGCAGTTGGTTGTTCTTGCCATTGGACCGTTTTTTGCCCTTCTCGCCTGCGCCCTCTTCCTCTGCCCCAACCTCTGCCTAAAAAAGGTTGCTAAAGTGGGAGAGATGCTAAAAACAGCCAAATCGGGTTCTCCTATTGATATAATGCCAGCTAGCATGTTTGTCTTATTAGCCAAGCATCTTGCTCCTTCCATGTGCACCATACTAAACTCATCTTTGAGTGAGGGGAAATTGCCCAAATTATGGAAAGCAGCTCAAGTGCCTCCGATGTGTAAAAAGGCCAATGAACCCTCAGCAGAGCTATTCAACTATCGTCCCATCTCCCTTCTTCCGCTCATGAGCAAACTTCTTGAAGGATATATTAATACAAAGCTTATAGATTGTATAGAATCCCAAGGTTCTCTTGACTCCTTGCAATTTGGTTTTAGACTAAAATACTCCACCGAATCCACTCTCAGGTGTCACAGACTTTATTATACTTTCCCAGGATAATAACAAGGTATTTTTAGTGCTGCTTGACGTGTCCGCAGCCTTCGATACAGTAGCCCACCATAAGCTACTTCATGGACTCTATGGGCCCGATTCACAGAACTAACTTAAGACAAAATCCTACACTTACGACCATTTTGGTATTCACACAAGGCACTTACTCATTTCGGTATTCACAGAAGTTAGGAGTCCTAACTTTAGGACTCCTAAAGGCCTTCTGTGAATAGCGAACGTCTTAAAGTTAAGAATTTTCTCAGTTTAGGAGTAGTAAAGTTAGGGCTCCTAACTTTAGGACTCCTAAATGCCTTCTGTGAATAACAAAAGTCTTAAAGTTAGGATTTTTCTCAGTTTAGGAGTCCTAAAGTTAGGAGTACTAACTTTACTACCCATAAACTGAGAAACGTCTGTGAATACCAAAATGAGAAAGTGCCTTCTGTGAATACCAAAATGGGTAAGTGCTTCCTGTGAATACCAAAATGGTAGTAAGTTTAGGATTTTGTCTGAAGTTAGTTCTGGTACCACAGTTTCGCTTCCTTTTTGTATGTGGGCGATACCCAACTCCTTTTTTTGTTTGTAAACAGATCGGCCACAACTAAAAATCTCTTTGCTGAAGGAAGACAAAATATTTTCTCCAACATAATGTCGATAAAACTGAAACCTTTTTAATCGGAAAGTCACAAACACTGTTGTCCCCTGATTGGTGTCCGTCGGAGTTATGCCTCATCTGTATCCCTACAATGCCAGCAAAAACCTTAGGAGTCCATTTGGACCACTCTCTATTTGTGAGGGGGAACATCGTTTAGAAAGAAACTTTTACCCCGCACTACCATTACAATGCAGGAATTACAACGAAAGTCGTTACAATGACTATCGCTGGAGGGCGTTGTTGGATAGGAAATAGTTTAATTTTCTATCCAACACCTTCCCTACTATCCACGGGGACTGGAGTTGGAATAGGAAATTAAACTATTCCACTATCCAGCGCCCCCCAATGCAAGTCATTGTAACTACTTGCGTTGTAATCCCCGCGTTGTAAAGGTATGCGTGGTAAAAGCATGCGTTGAAACAACATCCATCCATCTGTGAGAGATCAAGTAGCAACTACTTCAGGTACCTGCTTTTATATGCTGAGGCTTTTATGGAGAGAGTTCCAGCTCCCCCCTTTATCAGTACGTAAGACCCTTATTCAAGCCTTGGTAGTCAATTGTCTTGTTTACTGTAAGGCCCTTTTGGCAGCAGCAAACAAAAACCGCGCTGAACAGCTTGCAAGTGGTTCAGAACACAACAGCGTGTCTGGCCCTCAATATGCATCCTAGAACTGCATCTCTCACTGTTGAGGCGCCTCCACTGACTCCCCATTTGTAAAAGAATTACGTTTAAAATCTGCTGCTTTGTACATAAAACACTCAATGCCAGAGGTCCAATTTACCTTGCGGAAAAACTTTTTTATTACCTACCAAGCAGATCTCTGCACCCGGGTGAGAAGGCCCTTCTTGTTATCCCTCGATTTGACAAACTTCGCTTCGGTGGCAAAATGTTCTCCTGCCTTGCCCCACGATACTGGAGCTCACTTCCTGTCCACTTAAGTGCTTGAATTTCCTTAAATTCAGGAAACTCCTGAAAACTGAACTCTTTAACAACTGATCTCCTTTTCTACCCCCATACCTCCATTTATAGCACGGAGATACCCATTTAGGGGTGAGGGCAGCGCTCTGTAGTGTAGTTCCTATATTCCCAATAGGCTCTGCGCATTGGAATAACATATACTATAGTTAAGACATATGACTGAGGTCGACTAGGTCTCTATCGTATATATTAGACTTAATTGGGAGTGCCAGCTAGCTCAGAGGTCACTAGAAACTTTCTCGAATTCACAAGAAGGGATTAGTTTCTGACAACCGCATAAACATGACAACTTTGTTTCCCAAGAATAAGAAATCAATCTCTAGAGTGGCGGAAACGATAGATAGCTATTTTACTCAGTCAATCGTGCATGCTTTGTTTCACCAGAGGTGCTGAGAAAATAGAGAGACGGGCGTTTTCAATAAAATGTATTTATTGAACAGTCTTCTTTCTCAAGCATAAGAAATGTACTGCTACAATCGTAATACTGGTTATAAAGTACAAGGCATATAATACGAAAAGTATTATAACATAGTACTGTAAAAGCATAATATGGTTTCTAAGCCATAAATTGCTTAAAACATATAAAATACATACAGTGATAAAATAATGACTAAAAGTACTCAACTGGAGCTTCTAAAATACGCCTACCCCGGTGGACCTAACCTAGGTCTAGAACAAGGGAAGAAGTAAGTGAGGAGTAGCTTAGGTTTAGTATTTCTCTGCCAAGAATCAATCCAAAAATTCTCTAAGGGTCTAATCAGCTCCGTGCATTGGTTTTAGAATGAGGGAGGTCTTGTATCTCTCTCTCAGGGCTCGATTTCCCTGCAACCCGCAAGGGTAGCCTGGAAACACTGGAGCTGGATTTCTCGGCAGGAGAAAAGACAGCGTCTCTCAGTGCGTCAGCTGGAGGGTCGGCTTCCTTCGGCACTTGCTGCTGCAGGGCGTCGGGCAAGTAGTCAGTCGATCTGCTCCAAACCACTGTGTGTTTGTCTGGGCAAATGTAGGCATATTTATACCTTGAAGGTGGCGAGTTTGACGTATGATTGGACATAATAACGTCACTCAAAGACTCAGTTCTTTAAAAACTCCATGATTTCCTAGATAAATTAGTATTCAGGCGAGAGGAAGTCCCTAGCTGCTGAAGGCGGGTTTTTCTAAGAAATCGTTGTTGATTCTCGGAACTTAGTGGAAGTAGCCATGCCGTATTTGGGCTGCATAGGCTTAGTCCAAATATGGTAATGATTCCTATGCCTATATAAGGATCGGGTACTTTATACCTATATATGGGCATGAATCGGGAAAATTACACTAGGGTCCTAGATTCCTGTACAACAGCTCTATAAGTTCTTTATTTATTCATTCATTCAAGATCTGACTTTATCATTGAAGAGGATTTTTAATTGCAATTTCATGGATTTCAAACATTAAATGCTGATCTGTTCCCAATCAGATGTTAGCACTTTGTAATAAGGCAACACAATATTATCCTAAGGGACCAGTAGGCTTCACAGTACTGAAATACAAATTTAGTAGTTTTTCAATACCAGGATGTGAGAAACTTTAAAGTACATGTCCAAACTTTTTATTAAAATGAACCCTGACCTGTGGGCTACCTAGGGCCTACCTTGGTGGTGACATATGCAATAAAAAGGGAGTTTAAGGCTTGGCAAGGGGGTTATGTTGCCAAGTCGTATTGGCAGTTTAAAACTGCATTCCAGCTGCCATAGCAGAGCTGGGACATGTTTTAAGGAACTACTTAATTGGGTGGCACAATATATGCTGCAGGCCCACTAGTAGCGTTTAATTTCCAGGCCCATGCTATATTGGGTACCTCTCTATAAGGGATGTATAAGTAAATTAAATAAGCCAATCAGGTGTAAAACTATTTAACCTTGTTTAGGGGAGTGAGCACAAGCACTTTAGCACTGGTCAGCAGAGATAAACTGCACAGAGTCCTAAACCCAACAAAAACAAGTCAGCAAAGAAAGTAGAGGGCAAAGGCAAAAAGTTTAGGGGTGAACTCGTAGACAGGACCAGGTCCAAAATGTTCTTTATTCACATACATGACGAGTAGATGATCCTCTGTATGCCAGATGAAACTGCTGTCACCGGTGCAAGTATCCACTCCCTTCCAGCCAAACAGAAGTGGTTATTGACTAGCCCTAATTTAAAAGAAATGTGTATGGCAGAGGGTGGGAAGGTGATAAAATAAATCTGCAGTCACAATGCTAGTGAGTTCTACGTGTCCACAATTGTCTAAATCCCATCAAGTCTTATTGCACCAGCAGATGTGCAGCATGACCGGGAAACACTTATAAACAATAATGCAAACACACATGCCATACACACACACCCACATGCACACACACAGAAACACACAAATACAGACATAAAAACACACACTCCCACACACGCCACTCTATATGTGTGCATACGTAAGAAACAGAGGGGCTTATTTATGAGCCCTTGCATCACTTTTACATAAAAATGTGCCTAGTTGCACTATATTTACAAAGTGACACATCTAGGTAGATGCGTCACTTTTTAAACCCCTGTGACACATTATAAAAGAAAGAACAAACAAGACGACCTGACCACGGTCTAGCAAATCCAAAACATGAGTATAATGAATTTAGCTCCGGTGCAGCACACTTCACGTGTCTGTCGTCCCAAGGCACAATTCCGGTCAAACACTTGCATCAAATGGTGGAAGGCGCACTCAATTGAAATATGACAAACAGATTTGTGAGTCCAAATCGTTAAACTTCTTTATTTTGGTAATTATACCAGGCAAATCACACAGCCAACACGTTTCGTTCCTTTGACAGAACTTCGTCAGGGCTGAAACGACCATAAAAAATACAAATATGTTACACACTACAATGGTACATCACAAATATTTGAAAAGACACCATATAAACAGAGAAGGATGGGATTAAAAACACAACTTCGTCTTAAATGATGCAAAGATATTAAAACACCCTATTTCAATATACATTTGTTTCTACGTATATATAAAAACATGCATATAAGAAAAACATCAATATATACAAAATTAATTCATCACATATATATATATATGCAAAAAAGTCACACAGCACATATGTATATGTAAAACAAATTACAAGAAAAAAAAATACACAATAAAAAGCATACATCCAATAATCAAAAAAAGTACTCATGACTAGATATACCATTTTCTCATTTGTCTACCTATAGTCATTACTAAAGATACTTTATCCATTTTATTTCATATTGGGGTATCCCTGTGTATTAAGATCAGATGGATACCAGAGTCAAAGTTTGCTATATACAAAAAGAGAGAATATATGACCCGGTAACCAGAATAGAAGAGAAGGAGAGAAGAAAAGAAAAAAGGCAAAGCAGAAAGTGAACCAAAACAAAGTATACAACGAAAAATAAGAAACGGACATAACCAATTCCAAACGTTGCATATTATAGCGTATTTTGCAAATTGCAAATGTTATTAACAGAAGCAATTAAAGTGGACGGGATGATGTGGAGACTCCCCTCATCTAATCAGATCTTCAACCATTGTGCGCGCAGACACAAACGGAGAAGAGGGAGGGGAGGGGAAAAATAAAAAATAATAAATAATGAATAATAAATACCATCTCACCAAATACAAATCTGTGTGAAGCGGAACAGTTGATCAGTCAATAGCTGGAACTCTTGCCGTGTGTACTCGTCTAACAGTTTAAAAGCACCTGCTCCAAGTTGCAATGATAATTCTACTCAACTACGCAAAAAGAAGGTATAAACGTCAGACATTAGCAACACAGTCAACAGGAAATATCCCTGGAAGTCCTACGAAGTCGTGGGTCAATATATCTAAATAGAAGAATCAGTTGAAGCGAACGGCCATGCGAATAACATTCGATGCCTCAAATCGGCTGAAGCGGATCCTGTATATTATACATTGTCCACACATGTTGAACTGAAGAACAGGTATTTATATGCTCAAAATAACAAATGAAAATGGCCCTGTGTACAAGCCAATAATATGATACGGATGGCCCAAAATCGTGGATGATCAACCGAATGCCAAAATTAGATTTGGGCCCATGTCATTGTTAACCAGAGACAAAAAGATGTAAATGACATCACCCCGGCCAATATATGGCTCCAGAAACGAGATGGAGCGGGTGGAACGGTTGTAAAAGTCAGCACCTTAAAAAAATAATAATGAAAAAATACCCACACATCCCACTATTAGGCATACTACTGAATAGTGACAAAAAATAGCAGCTAAAAGCTGCAATTAACGTAATACTGCAATTAAGAGGTAGCTATAAACCTCACCTGGCGGATAGTTACGTCTAGGGTAGGCAAAATACAATAAAAAGAGAGCGCTGTATACTGCTCCTGCGTAGCGATATAAGCTGCCAAGACATAAGAAAACAAGTACCCCTGTTCAGCATAATGCTACTGTGTAGTGACAAAGAATAGTATCTAAAAGTTAAAAATGATGTAAGTCTGAAAAAAGGAGATAGCTATTAACCTCACCTGGCAGGTTGTTAAGTCCAGGGTAGGCGAGATGCAGAGAAAAGAGGGCGCTTTATATGGCTCCTGCGTAGCGATATAAGCTGCCAAGACGTAAGCAAACATATACCCCTGTTCAGCATGATGTAAAGTAAAAAACCCATCAGCGACCGGATAATGTAATATGTCAAGAATAAAAATTTAAAGCGAACAACAGATCCGATAATCTCAGACCCAGAGTGCCCCATAGAAAACTCCCAGTCAACGAACCTAAAATGCAACTGTCTCACAAAGCCGCCATCAAGTTACCCCCGTAAAGCAGAACGTCCTGCTTCTTACCTTAGTTCCGAGTAGCTTCTTCCGGCATAATAACAGGGAAAGGGCAGTCAAAAGCCTCATACAACTGCCGAAATTTAAAGGCGAAAAATGTCCCGCGGGAAATGCCATATCAATTAAGGGCGTCATAGAAACCGACGCCGTGATCCTAGTTGCCAAAATCGGGATATAGAAGACGGACAAAATTCCCAAGCTTATGTCAAATGCCTCGCACAATGGCGGCCAATGGCGGCCATATTGCATACCAATACCTCCGTCCCCGTTAAAAAGAAAAGAAAAGAAAACGGAGGAAGAAACCTCGCATCAACATCTCTGAACGGGAAATAACCCATTGCCAGAGTCGTGAGAAATGTAAGTATCTGCATTTATGCGCAGAAAATGGTATATCGCTAACAGCAATGACCTAATGCCTGAAAGCACAGAATATAATGTAAAAAAATGTAATACACAAAAAAAATTCACCCTGGGTGACGCGAAAATGATGATAAAGAATAAAGGGAGATTGGCAGCTAGTATACGACACAAATTAAAAAGAGGGGGGGAGAGGGTGGGAGGGGGCCCCTCCAGAAGACCATAACCATGTGTAGGCAACAAGTGCCTGTGTGTCTATACAATCGGACACACCTGGAACATCGTAGGACAGCAACTATACACAAAATTGTGACAAAAGGTTAACCACGGGCTCCTATCTATATTTTGCCCGGTTAGCAATGTATGAAGGTCAAAGAAGACCCGGGTGCAGCAAATGTAATACTAAACCCAGGCGAAGTGAATTTGATGCGGTGCAGGTGACATGCTCTGGTAGTGAATTACAACCATTTTTGTTTTTCACTATTGTAAGGCTATCTTGCCCCATAGGCTATCATGGGGAATGCTGGCTAAAGTGGCTACCAGCATATCTTCCCATAGGAGCAAGATAGGACATAAAAGTCTGGTATCCCTGAACTCAGAATTCAATAACACATCTTTTAGGAAAGGTTGTTTTTATATCCTGTGTTTGACAACAGCACTTTTAGAAAGTTACTGTTCTCTTGTCTGACCTTTCTGTGTGCGTTGGCCTGTTTGTGAATTGACTGTCTGGTTTGAGAATGACAGAGGCTGGGAGCCCCCAGGAGTCTGGCTGAGTCAGCCCTAGGCTGAATGACTGCATCTGCATCTTGAGTGGTGGGAGGGGATAGCACCTGGGCCTGAATAGGGCTGTGCCTGCCTTCCGCAATGCTGGCTCCACCTCCTGCTCGGCGGCTGACGACCCTGCCCCTCTCTATGAAAGAAAAGGAGAAGCCAGGAAAACAAAGTGCTCAAAGAACACCCAGGACTGGTTCAGACCGGGCTCAGAGCCCTCCTGCACAAGGGGTACAAAGAATGTGAGGGGTATAAGTACAGGATCCCTGACTACAGAAAATTAGATCATCCTGGAATCAAGAAGGAACCTCTGCCAAGGAGAAAGCTGAAACTGAAGAAGGAAGACTGTCCTGCTGTTGCTCTGCTGGACTGACCTGCTGTTGCTTTGCTGCCAAGGAGAGGAGAAGTTATTTGCTTTGTGCTATGTCCCCTTGCTTGAAGGAATCTCCAAGGGCCTGAGAAGACCTGGCTCCCTGTTAAGAAGTCCGAGGAACAAAAGGACTTCACCCCCAGCTTTCCTGAACTCTGCTGAGAGAGTTCTGTCCTTCCTAGAGTGCTTTGGCCAGTCGTGGTGCCTCTGGAAGTTGTACCTGTGTTGGGAAGCTGGAAACCAAGCTTTTAAGGAACTTTTCTGCAAGTTTTATCGCATCCCTGGCATAGCGAGAAAATTCCTGCCGCTACGAAAACTGAGATTGCCGCAGCGCCTGTCGCCGCTGCCTGAAGACGTTGCATCCTTCGTTTGCGGGAAGATTTCCGTCGCTGCGAACATCGCCGCATAGCCTGTCACCGCTGAGTGAGATCACCGCATCACATCGCTGCGAGAATCGCCGCAGAGCCATCGCATCAAGGAAGTGCGAGTGAAAGATCGCCGCTGAGCCGCGCATCGTCGCCCCAGAGATCGTCGCAGTTCCTCAAGATCATCGCATCTTGCCTTTGCGAGCATTTTCCTACGGAACGTCCGCACCAGAATCCATACAAGGTATCGCCTCCCTCCCCATACAGACCGGATTTGTCGCAACACGCCAGCTAAGTACAGCGGGGTTGTCGCATTGCCTCCCCAAGGTCTCAGGAGTGACGCATCGCTTGTTTTCCACCGCACTAGCTTCTGTTTTGGAACTGTGTCGCATTTAAAGGTACTGTTGGCTAAACGTGACGCAACTGTGAACTTTTCACACAATTGTGGATTATTTTATTGCAACCTTAAGACCTCTTTTGCAACCATAATCTTGAACTGTGTATGTTGGATTTTTGTTGTTTTGGTCTTGTGTAGTTTAGATTAAATACCTTTATTTTTCTAAACTGTTGTGGAGTCAGTTTGTGGTGTTTTCACTGTGTTACTGTGAGTGTTGGTACAAATACTTTACACATTGCCTTTGATAAGCCTTGACTGCTCGTGCCAAGCTACCAAGGTGGTGAGCAGGGGTTATCTCAGAGGGTTTCCTCCTTATACTGACTAGAAGCAAGAGTCCCTATTTGGACAGTGGTACCTACCTCTGCAAACCAGAGACCCCCAGTTCTAACAACGTACAACTCAAAATCCCTGATTACTGACAGTATGGTGTGGTAAAAATGGAGCACACACCACTTAATTGTTCTGCCACAATGCTCATTATAAGAGTTTGTGAGAGGAGGCATTAGATGAAGGTTGATGCTAGGTGGGTCAACAACTACACAATTCAAACATAGCTGTCAATAAATGCCCACGACTTTTGTAGCTCTCGTTATCCCTGAAACAGATGGCGGAAACTGCTTTATGGTCTTGGACCATGATCATTTACCTGAATCCACACACACTGAGGTAAACACACCCATACAGAAAAAGACCTGATCTGCAGCGACGCTACCCTTTGGCATCCTTAAAGGGAGCCACCACTGAGTATAAAAACATGTTGGTGCACTTAAGAACAGTCGTGAGGCCTTCTGAAAAATGCTCAGAATATAATATGGGCAACACCACAACCAAGCAAGAGCTGCCAATTGAACCCGAGAATGACGGTTTGGAGAAATACCAGTCCCCCTCAACAACCTCTCCTGGGCTGAGTTGCTTCAAGAGCAGAAAACTAGTTAGGGATCATGAGTAATGTGAAAATCAATAAACATGTGTAACTGTTAGGAAAAGATTATTGCATTTGCATGGGTGACCTTTACCAGCTTAAAAGGCATGAGCTTCCTAGGATACAACAGACTTCACAAAGAACACTGTGTTCAACCCTGGAAATTAGGGTATCAGAAGCAGGCTGTATCCCTAAAGAAATGTTTGATAGGTTCAGGCAGTAAAAAAACAACAATACAGTTATGAAAACCGTACTGTAAAATTCCCATCTCAATTTAGCAAATTCCAGAAAAATGCATTAAACAAATTTACATGAAAATGAACATGGGACAAGACTTTTTAAAATGTTCAGGTTTGCAGGTCAGATACTGCCAGCATATCAATAGTGTTATAAAACCTACTTTCATGCTTCAAGCCAGTTACCTTAGAAGTTGGAACACTCAAGTCGTTCAGTCTTCCTGGAGCTCTTCTGAGCAATCCGGCCACAACTCTAAGGGTCTACCAGACCTCTCTGCACCTTCATCCTGCTAAATTCAAGAGTCTCAATTTATTGAAGATGCTTGAGAAGTTTTTCCTAATCTCTCCCATGGTTTGCAATCCATCACAGAATGCTCCTATGGTCTAGGTCTCTCTACAGCGATGGAATAGAAGAGTCATCTGAACCATCCTTGAACTTAGGAAGATTAATATTTGCCCCACCACAAGCATCATAGTAGGCTGGTGTCACTATGCCCAGGACTGCAGAGAGATCTGATGATTTCTCAGGATCTCCAGAATTATTCTGTGAGGTAAGTATCCCAGCTGGGACATCCATATCCACCAGGAACCCCCACCCCTCCAGACATAGCCTCTGTACAAGCCACGGAAAGTCCATCAGTTATATCTGTTTTGCTTGGACTTAGCCTTCCGCTAAACAAATATCTCTGATCAGAAGCAGCCCCCCATGATTCCATATCAGAAGTGCACACTTCATGCACATGTAAAGACGGCTGTGCCATAGGAGGCATGGCAATATTGTTGCAGGCTCCCACACAAACATGCTGACAAGAAAAGTTACCCTATTGCAGGGCCCATTTGACTGCCAATTCAGCTGCTGACGGCACTGCTACCTTACTTCCATCGCCTGAATCCATGGAGGCCAGATTCCCTGAAGTTTTTTAAATCCACTGAAGAAGCCGACTTAGCTCCTACCGCTCTGCCCGTACCATGTACAGCGTTCATCAGTACATCCACCATGGAGGCTGCTGTGGTGGTGTGCTCATCATTGCAGGCCTGCAGGAGGCCCGTGGTGCCGCTTGGTTGAAGGATCCTCAGAAATGGACTTCCGACCCGGGAACCTGAGACCGTCTCCAAGGCACGTAACCAGCTGCCCAATTCGCCTGATGCCTTTGCCATAGTCAGGGCCTCACTGCTGCCATTGGCGGCCATTGCTACAGCAGCAGAGCAGCCCCCTCTCCCTCTGTGAAGGACACTTGTGCCTGGTGGGCCATAGCAGGAGTGAGACTCAACAAGGGAGGTGTGGAGCAGAGAGCGCCAGTCTGCCACCTCAAAATCCTGACCAACAGTCAAGTCATGGTAGGCGTGCAGCGTGACAGTGCAGGAGCAGTCCATTGAGGGAGAACACCACGCTGGAGTCAGCCGCCATCTTCCTTTTCCCCCTCCCCTTTACTAGTCAAAACTTTTATATTTAGTATAGATCTTGTTTTCCCTAAACATGTCAGAACCAGGAAGCTACAGGGCACAATAGTTGTTGCTGTTGACATCTCCCAGTATACCCTACTGTTGATATTTAGGGCGTTTCTGAAAGATATGATGTCCAGAATCCAGGCACATATATGGGCTTATTTACAAGCCTCTTGCGCCACTTTTGCGTCATTTTTAACATGGGAAACGTGATGTATGGGTGGCGCAAGGGGCTTGTAAATAAGCCCCATAGTTTTTTTTCCAAGTACCCCAGCCACATTTCATGACACCAAGATATCATTTTGCATGACTGCACAGTTTTAATTCATAATCTACATTGATGGGTTACACATCTTGGGCCTCTTTTATGAAAAGTGACGCATCGCTGCGTGAAAACAGCGATGCGTCACTTTTCACTGCGCTCTCCCTGCGACATGATTGATGCGTCATATTTATAATATGACGCATCATGTCGCAAGGAGTTACAGATACGTCAGTATTTCTGACGTATCTGTAGGCGCAAAAGTGACGCATTGCTGGAGTGTGTCACAAAAGTGACGCAACTCCAGCAATGCTTCCTTTCACATGAGGAAAGCCCCATGTGAAAGGGCTTGCGTCAGTCTTACGCCTGCCGTGAGGCAGGCGCAAGATTTTGACGCAACAGCATCCTAAAAGTGACGCAGTGAAATCTCATAGATTTCACTGCGTCACTATTACGAGGCTTTTTGCGGGTGAACGCCCCCTCTGCATACATTATACCTGACGCAGGTATAATGTAGTGCAGGGGTTTACAAAGTGACGCATCTGCTTAGATGCGTCACTTTGTAAATAGTGCGCATCAGGAGGCATGTTTTACGCCGCCGATGCGTCCCAAAAAGTGACGCATCGGAAGCGCAAAACTCACGCAAGGCCTCATAAATGAGGCCCCTTGTTTCATTTCCCCTAGAGAGTGAACGTATCCAGAGGATGGGCCAGAACTCATTGAGCATGCAATTAATGTACAACTCAGAGTCCCTGATTACTGACATTGTAGTGTGATATAAGTGGAGCACTCAAAGCTTACTTTTTCTGCCACAATGCTCATTATGAAGGGATTGTGAGAAGAGGAATAAGATAAGGCTTTGCTAGGTGAGTCAACAACCTCATAATCAAAAATAGCTGCCAATATATGCCTACAACCTTTGTAGCTTTCATTATTCCCGTTACAGATAGCAGAGTCTGCTTTATGGCCTTGGGTCATGACAATTTACCTGAAACCACAGACATGGAGGTCAAACACACCCATACAGAAATAGAGCAGATCTGCAGTGAAGCAACCTTTGGAATCCTTAATGGAAGCCACCACTGTATACAAAACGTGTTGGCAAAACACACAAGATGATAGACGGAAGGTTACACAATGGCAAAACAGTCACCCCCAGTCACAGATCTGGGTTTAATCCATCGTTATTTTGCTCACCAAGCCACCCCAGTTCAGACATGGCCATATGCAAATCAGTCTTGACCCTGTGCCTCATGGGAACAGTCCAGACCGAACTACTAAGCCATGTCTTCCCTGGACCGGAATCAAGCATCCTAAGACCGGTTTCTGGCTATCAGCCAACTTCAGCCAGGATAGCTTGACTCCAGTGGCGTGGTGAGCACAGGACCCACATCTGGGCATACTCTTCCCACATAGGGTGAACAGCAAAACTCACAAGATGATGGACGGAATGTTGCACAATGGCAAAACAGTTACCCCCTGTCACAGATCTGGGTTTAATCCATCGTTATTTTGCTCACAAAGCCACCCCAGTTCAGACATGGCCATATGCAAATCAGTCTTGACCCTGTGCCTCATGGGAACAGTCCAGACCGAACTGCCAAGCCATGTCTTCCCTGGACCGGAATCGAGCATCCTAAGACCGGTTTCTGGCTATGAGCTGTCTTCAGCCAGGACAGCTTGACTCCAGTGGTGGAGTGAGCACGGGACCCACGTCTAGGCATTCCCTTCCCACATAGGGTGAACAGCAAAACACACAAGATGATGGACGGAAAGTTGCACAAAGGCAACACAGTCACCCCCAGTCACAGATCTGGGTTTCATCCATCAATATTTTGCTCACCAAGCCACCCCAGTTCAGACATGGCCATTTGCAAATCAGTCTTGACCGTGTGCGTTATGGGAACAGTCCAGAACGAGCTGTCAGTCCATGTCTTCCCTGGACCAGAATCAAGCATCCTAGGACCGGTTTCTGGCTATCAGCCGTCTTCAGCCAGGATAGCTTGACTCCAGTGGCGTAGTGAGCAGGTGACCCATGTCTGGGCATACCCTTCCCACATAGGGTAAACAGCAAAACACACAAGTTGATCAACTGAATGTTGCACAATGGTAAAACAGTCACCCCCAGTCACAGATCTGGGCTCAATCCATCGTTATTTTGCTCAACAAGCCACCCCAGTTGAGACATGGCCATATGCAAATCAGTCTTGACCCTGTGCCTCATGGGAACAGTCCAGACCGAACTGCCAATCCATGTCTTATCTGGACCGGAATCAAGGTTCCTAGGACCGGTTTCTGGCTATCAGCCGTCTCCAGTCAGGATAGCTTGACTCCAGTGGCGTAGGGAGCACGGGGCCCACGTCTGGGCATACCCTTCCCACATAGGGTGAACATCAAAACACGGTAAACAACCTTTACAACGCAACTTTTACATCGCAGAGCCTTTACAACGCAACCATTACAACACAAACTATTACAACGCATTGCTCTGGGGGGCGCTCTAGGATAGGAAATAGGTTAATTTACTATCCAATAACCTTCCCTAGTGTCCACGGGGACTGGAGTTGGAATAGTAAAGTAAACTATTCACTATCCAGCACCCCAAAGCACTATGCGTTGTAATGGACTGCGTTGTAATACTTGCGTTGTAAAGGCATGTGATGTAAAAGCATGCGTTGTAATGTCATACATCCTCAAAACACACAAGATGATGGACGGAATGTTGCACAATGGCAAAACAGTCACCCCCAGTCACAGATATGGGTTGAATCCTTCATTATTTTGCTCACCAAGCCACCCCAGGTCAGACATGGACATTTGCATATCAGTCTTGACCCTGTGCGTTATGGGAACAGTCCAGACCGAACTGTCAGGCCATGTCTTCCCTGGACCGGAATCAAGCATACTAGGACCGGTTTCTGGCTGGCTATCAGCCGTCTTCAGCCAGGATAGCTCGTCTCCAGTGGCGTAGTGAGCAAAGGACCCATGTCTGGGCATACCCTTCCCACATAGGGTGAACAGCAAAACACACAAGTTGATGGACGGATTGTTGCACAGTGGCAAAACAGTCACCCCCAGTCACAGATCTGGGTTTAATCCATCGTCATTTTGATCACCAAGCCACCCCAGTTCAGACATGCCCATATGCAAATCAGTCTTCACCTGTGCCTCATGGGAACAGTCCAGAAAGAACTGCCAAGCCATGTCTTCACTGGACCGAAATCAAGCATCCTAGGACCGGTTTCTGGCTATCAGCTGTCTTCAGCCAGGATAACTTGACTCCAGTGGCATAGTGAGCACGGGAACCACGTCTGGGCATACCCTTCCCACATAGGGTGAACAGCAAAACACACAAGATGATGGACGGAATGTTGCACAATGGCAAAACAGTCACCCCCAGTCCCAGATCTGGGTTAAATCCATCGTCATTTTGCACACCAAGCCACCCCAGTTCAGACATGGCCATATTGAAATCAGTCTTGACCCTGTGCCTCATGGGAACAATCCAGACCGATCTGCCAAGCCATGTCTTCCCTGGATCAGAATCAAGCATCCTAGGGCCGGTTTATGGCTATCAGCTGTCTTCAGCCAGGATAACTTGACTCCAGTGGCATAGTGAGCACGGGAACCACGTCTGGGCATACCCTTCCCACATAGGGTGAACAGCAAAACACACAAGATAATGGATGGAATGTTGCACTATGGCAAAACAGTCATCCCTAGTCACAGATCTCGGTTTAATCCATCGTTATTTTGCTCACCAAGCCACCCCAGTTCAGATATGGCCATATGCAAATCATTCTTGACCCTGTGCCTTATGGGAACAGTCTAGTCCGAACTGCCAAGCCATGTCTTCCCTTGACCGCAATAAAGCATCCAAGGACCGGTTTCTGGCCATCAGCCATCTTCAGCCAGGATAGCTTGACTCCAGTGGCGTAGTAAGCACGGGACCCACGTCTGGGCATACCCTTCCAACATAGGGTGAACAGCAAAACACACAAGATGATGGACGGAATGTTGCAAAATGGCAAAACAGTCACCCCCCCAGTCACAGATCTGTGTTTAATCCATCATTATTATGCTCACCAAGCCACCCCAGTTCAGACATGGCCATATGTAAATCAGTCTTGACCCTGTGCCTCATGGGAACAATCCAGACCGATCTGCCAAGCCATGTCTTCCTTGGACCGGAATCAAGCATCCTAGGACTGGTTTCTGGGTATCAGCTGTCTTCAGCCAGGATAGCTTGACTCCAGTAGCATAGTGAGCACGCGACCCACGTCTGGGCATACCCTTCCCACATAGGGTGAACAGCAAAACACACAAGATGATCGACTGAATGTTGCACAATGGCAAAACAGTCACCCCCAGTCACAGATCTGGGCTCAATCCATCGTTATTTTGGTCACCAAGCCACCCCAGTTGAGACATGGCCAGATGCAAATCAGTCTTGACCCTGTGCCTCATCGGAACAGTCCAGACCGAACTGCCGAGCCATGACT
Source organism: Lissotriton helveticus (assembly GCF_964261635.1). Classification (NCBI taxonomy): domain Eukaryota; kingdom Metazoa; phylum Chordata; class Amphibia; order Caudata; family Salamandridae; genus Lissotriton; species Lissotriton helveticus. The sequence goes on along the minus strand of NC_136067.1, from coordinate 343,342,220 downwards.
TCCCTGGACCGCAATAAAGCATCCTAGGACCAGTTTCTGGCTATCAGCCGACTTCAGCCAGGATAGCTTGACTCCAGTGGCGTAGTGAGCATGGGACCCACGTCTGGGCATACCCTTCCCACATAGGGTGAACAGCAAAACACACAAGATGATGGACTGAATGTTGCACATTGGCAAAACAGTCACCCCCATTCACAGATCTGGGTTCAATCCATTGTTATTTTGCTCACAAAGCCTCCCCAGTTCAGACATGGCCATATGCAACTCAGTCTTGACCCTGTGCCTCATGTTAACAGTCCAGACCGAACTGCAAAGCCATGTCTTCCCTGGACTGGAATCAAGCATCCTAGGACCGGTTTCTGGCTATCAGCCATCTTCAGCCAGGATAGCTTGACTCCAGTGGCGTATTGAGCATGGGACCCACGTCTGGGCATACCCTTCCCACATAGGGTGAACAGCAAAACACACAAGATGATGGACTGAATGTTGCACATTGGCAAAATAGTCACCCCCAGTCACAGATCTGGGTTCAATCCATCGTTATTTTGCTCGCAAAGCCACCCCAGTTCAGATATGGCCATATGCAACTCAGTCTTGACCCTGTGCCTCATGGGAACAGTCCAGACCGAACTGCCAAGCCATGTTTTCCCTGGACTGGAATCAAGCATCTTAGGTCCGGTTTCTGGCTATCAGCCATTTTCAGCCAGGATAGCTTGACTCCAGTGGCGTTGTGAGCAAGTGACCCACGTCTGGGCATACCCTTCCTACAGAGGGTGAACAGCAAAACACACAAGATGATGGACGGAATGTTGCACAATGGCAAAACATCCACCCCCAGTCACAGATCTGGGTTCAATCCATTGTTATTTTGCTCACCAAGCCACCCCAGTTCAGACATGGCCATATGCACTTCAGTCTTGACCCTGTGCCTCATGGGTACAGTCCAGCCCGAACTGCCAAGCCATGTCTTCCCTGGACCGGAATCAAGCATCCTAGGACCGGTTTCTGGCTACCAGCCGTCTTCAACCAGGATTGCTTGACTCCAGTGGCGTAGTTGGTGCACTTGAGAACAGTACTGATGCCTTCTGAAAGATGTGCGGAATGCAATACATGCAACACCACAACCAAGTGAGGGCTGCCAACTGAACCTGAGAATGACTGTTTGGAAAAACACCAGTACCCCTCACCAACCGCTCCTGGGCTGAGTTGCATCAGGAGTAGCAGACTGTATGCAGGGCATGGAATACCGTTGTGATCAACAAGTACATCCTAGTTAGGTATCACGAGTAATGTGGAAATCATTGAACATGTAAAACTGGTAGGAGGATGATTATTGCTTTTGCGGAGGTGACCTTACCATCTTAGTAAGGCATGAGCTTCCTAGGATACAACAGACTTCACGAAGAAAACTGTGTACAACCCTGGAAATTAGGGCATCAGAAGCAAGCTTCTCCCTCAAAGAGATGTTTGATAGGTTCATACAGTAAAAACAACAATAAAGTCATGAAAACAGTTCTGTAAAACTCCATCTCAATTTAGCAAATTCAAGAAATACTTTAAACAACATTACATGAAAATGGAACCAGACTTTTGAAATTACCAACTTAGCGGGTTGGATAATGCCCAGCATAACAATAGTGTTATAAAGGCTACTTTCAGCCTCTGGAGGGCATGGTTCAAGACAGTTACCTTACAAGTTAGAACACTAAAGTGCATTCAATCATCCTGGAGCTCTTCGGAGCTATCTAGCCACAGCTCTAAGGGTGTACCTCCTTCCTGCTATATGCAAGAGTCCCAATTTATTGAAGATGGTTTAAAAAAAAATCTTAATCTCTCCCACGATTTGCAGTCCATCACAGAATGTTTTCTCGGTGTAGGTCTCTCCACAGTGACGGCTAGAATAAGGCCCTCTGCAGTACACTGGGAACCTGGTTTTCCTCCACATGATGTGCTGTGCCCCTGAGGCCAGCCATACAGTGGCGTCACTAGGGTTGGTGTCACCCAGTGCGGGTAACTCATGGTGTCACCCCCTCACGACTGTCTGAGACAGGTACCTGTATTTGCCCAAGATCACACAATGGGGAGAGGCTGCGGTTACACGCCAGAAGTTATAGAGTAATGGTTCCCTTGGTTTTAAGTTCATCCTAAGAACACTTGCTGCTGTTATAAAATTAATAGAAGGAGAGCAGGAAGACAACACAAAATATTTGGCGTAAGGTCAAATTAAAAAAAAGGTTGTCCTTTTCTCTTGAATGCAACTAAATTGATCTGACCAATGTGTGTAAGTGAATGTGATTGAGTGCTGTGTTAGTGACAAATGGCATTGCACATTGTCATGCGTGCGCGTGCTCGTGTTCAGACGACGTATTTCTTCTTCAATGCAAAATGTGATGTCTGTCGTGCATCATTTGCCGCCTTTTCAGTTGCATGTCTCTAAAGGTGAATACACTGTGTTTAGTTGCCAATCGTAACATACTAAGCCATTTCTGGATGTCCCTTCCCTGTGCAGCGCCTTGCATTATAGACATCGTAGTTACCAGTAAAGGCGTGTGTCTAAAAACGCTGCATTTAAAGCAATGGGGCTCACATGCCTGGAGTGACAGGCGGGATCACATGACGTGGATCCTCTTGTCAGCCCTGAACTCTCAGTTCTACTCAGGAGACGCGCAGTACTGCCAAGTATCACGAATCAGGCGTGATACCAATGCATTCAGTGTGGTACTCCGCATTACCGCTCTGAAATGCATTGTTACGCATTTCTGTTGTGTCTACGTCACTGATAGAAATCAGCTCAAGTCAGCAGCTGGCAGCGCATCACCCTGGCGTGCACCACACGCTCTCTGCTCCCACAGGCTATGGAGATCCCACTGTGAATGAAGGCAGTGGTGGCAGGCATGCTTACACTTAGCTGCAGACGGTTGGCCCCCGTACCAGCAACAACGCCTGCTGCACATAAGTCCCTTTCCGTGGAGCCAGGCACTTGAACCCACTCCCTGTCACCCTGGTGAACCCTCGCATAGCCACCTCCAGCAGCTGCCAATGTACCGGAGAGTGTCATTGCAGAGGGCGAATCAGGATAATTAAAGAAGACCGCCACTCCTTCTGAGGAGGCTGGAGGTAAGGAAGGCTTGCTTTGTTGGATGGAAAGAACTTAAGAAGGCACGCTTTACTGTCTGCAAGCAGCAATGCACTCCGCTGCACATATCAACTCACTGTGCTACAGTGGTCTTAGACTGCATTAGCAGCTGAGACCTCATCTAGTCGGCTGCCTCAGTCTGTGACTGCCCTAGTGACGTGGCCTGCCGGCCGGCCGTAGCACTGCTTATCCGGGAGTGGCATCTTCCCTGACTTTTGCTACTTTCCGGCAAGGAACTGGTGTCAACCCCAGCGACCTTTTGGCGGCTTCACATTCTACCGCAGTAGAAACAAGAGGATGACCGTGTAAATAATCACACTAAACTTTTTTGCTACTTCCATACAATAATAAAGCCAGTGGCTCGTGGGCTATCACAGATCGGGTCTTACTTTAACAAAGTCTCACTGACTTTCATGATGCCTGCGTGAGGAGAATCACGTAGGCGCAGGTGATGGCACGATGTATTTAATTATTTCAATTTCCTGCCCTTTGCCGGGGCCCCCAGGAATTGCTGCTGCATTCCAGTGCTGGCAGAGTTAAATTACAGGAAGACCAACACCTGTTTTCGACCTCCTGACATCGACACACAAGTGCAGGTTAGTGCAGTTACATTTCTGGTGTTTAATCTTGCAAGAGTTCCTTGATGTCATTTCTGATATTAATCTATTTCCCTCGTCTTCATTGCCTAATTTTGCTAATGAGAAAGTGTCACTCATAGGGGCAGATTTATGAAGGCCTTGCGCCGCCGGTGCGTCACTTTATTTGACGCAACGGCGGCGCAAACAATGCGCCCTATTTACAACGTGACGCATCTAGGAGATGCGTCACGTTGTAAAGCCCTGCGCCATCAGGAGGCGTTCCGGCGCAGGGTGGGCGTTCCGGGGCAGGTGTGCCTCGCAAAAGTGGCTGAGTGAAATCTATAAGATTTCACTCAGTCACTTTCAGGACAATGCTGCGTCAAAAGCTTGCGCCTGCTTGAAGCAGGCGTAGGTCTTGACGCAGCATTGTGGAGATGGGGCACCCCCGAGCCTTGCTGGAGCTGCGTCGCGCTTGCGACGCAGCTCCAGCAATGCGCCACCTTTTCGGCACAGATGCGTCACGCATCTGTGCCGTTTTTGCCCCATGGTGCGCCGCATTGTAGATGCGGCGCACCATGGGTGGCGGAGCAGCGGCGCAGAATGACTGGCGCAACCCTGAGGATGCGCCAGTCATCATAAATCTGCCCCAGGGTCTTTAAATTGTCACTCATGTTTACACAGAAATTATGAAAATGTCACACATGGCAATCCATTCTGAAACCTTGGCAGCTATGGGCGCGCCACTCCTGCTTAGCCGAGGTCCTGTCGGGTTTTAATGGCGAATAACAAACACACTGGAAATGTTTCAAACTTTTCACCGAGCCAAACGAAACTCTGCAGCGCAGATTCAGGTAAGGCTGTATAATTTGTTGCCGCCAAGTGCCCCCCTGTCGGACATGGGAAACAGGTAATGTAACCAGCTTTGAAAGTGTGGGCGGGAACTGACGGTGTCACCCCATGTGAAGGTGTCACCCGGTGCGGTCCGCACCCCCCGCACCCCTCTAGTGACGCCATTGCAGCCAGATGAACTATACAGACGTGTAGCACACTTCTAGATCCTGGTTTCAAGAGAAGGAGAAGGATACACTTCAATCCATATCAAAGGCAGGCAAGTTTTCCATACTCTGAGCCATCATCAGCTTCAGGAATGTACTGGTGATCTGGTGGAACTAGTTTGGAGTCAGTTGCATCCGCTGCACCATCAATTGATTTCTAAGATTCTGCGTCCAGTCCCTGCAAGACTCCTACCCATAGCAGTCCCAGGGCAGATTTACAAACCCCTTGCGACACATTTGCGCTGCCAATGCATCACTTTTGTGACGCAGTGGCAGCTTAAGCCATGCCCCAAGTTGCGACTTATTTACAACGTGACACATCTTTTTTACGACGCCGCTGCGTCAAACCCTTACGCCTGCCTGAAGCAGGCATAAGGAGTGACGCACCACGTTAAGTATGGCCGGCCCCTGTGTATTGCTGGAGTTGACTCCACCAATGCGCTGCTTTTATGCCACAAGATGCGTCACGCATCTGCCCCTCCTTGCACCATGGTACACAACATTGTAAATGCAACGCATACATCGTGGTGCAAGGGGGGATTGCGTGACATATCTGTTCTGTCGCATCCCTGCTGATTTGCAGAGATGCGCAAGACATTGTAAATATGCCCCCCATGTTTGCAGCATTTCATGATTAGCTTTCCTGAAAGCTATCACACATTTTTAAGTAGTAGAAGTCTGTCTCCCTTCTCCTCTTCAAGCTCTTTGCTGCCTGTCAGGACTAACCCTGTGGAAATGTCTACACTGCTCCTTCTGGCCAGGGAACAAGTTTCTAATCAACTGGAATTAGAGTTGAATGCTTGGGAGTGCTACCCTGATAAAAAAGAACTTCTGCCACTGCGGTTCCTCTTGGCAAAAACATAAGCATCTGCCCATCCGATTTGTTTGTGCATGTGCTGTTGTACACTCTTATGTGTCTCATTCCCGGTTAATTGTCTATTAAGTGCACCTCCCCAACCTTCATGCTCTCAGAAGCAGTGCTATTGTTTTATTGGCAGAGAAAGATTTGCGCCTTCTAGGACTGTTGTACTGTCTGAGAGGTAACTCAGCAAAACTGAATTAATAACTAGTAAAACATGCAAAAGAGGGAATGCTCAATACGATTAAGACATTTACATAAAGTTCAATCATTCAAAATGCAATGGCAGATGGATCGCCAAATAATTATGTTTTTTTTCAATCAGTCCATCGTGAAGCGGGAGCCACAATACCTGAAGATTTTCTGTGTTGGTGCTGCCACGTGCAACTTTTCCACACTCTGCAGAATCAACTTGAGAGTGTTTTACACGACTGCCTCATTTATTCTGGTCCTTTATAAATCCAGAGAAAAATAACTCAAGACTTTACAACTCAGAAAGTCCTCAGGACAAAATGTGTTGACTGGGCTGGAATACATGGGCAGATTTATGATGCCCTTGCGCCTCCTTGCGCCGCAATTGCGTCACGTAATGTGACGCAACGGCGGCGCAAACAATGTGCCCTATTTACAACGTGACGCATCTAGGAGATGCGTCACGTTGGAAACCCCTGCGCCATAAGGAGGCGTTTCTGCGCAGGGGGGGGCGTTCCTGCGCAGGAACGCCTCCTAAAAGTGGCTGAGTGAAATCTATGAGATTTCACTCAGCCATTTTCTACGTCAATTCCTTTACGCCTGCTTGAAGCAGGCGTAAGGGTGACGCACAATGCATTGAATAGGTGGCTCCTGTGCATTGCAGGAGTCATGTCGCACTTGCAACATGACTCCTGCAATGCGCCGCCCGTACGCCGAGAGATGCGTCACGCATCCTCACTTCCTTGCACCATGGTGCGCCGCATCATAAATGCGGCGCACCATGGGTGGCAGAGCAGTGGCGCACTGTGGCGCATGTTAACTGGCGCATCCCTGGGGATGCACCAGTTAACATAAATCTGCCCCACAGTGTTTAAAAAACATAAATAAAAAATGTTTGGATACAATATTATGGCTCCCGCTTCATGATGGACTGAAAAAAATAAATTATTATTTGTCTTTCCAGCTCTGATGAACTTTTAATGATTGAACTTCCTCTAAGTTTCTGAAACAAATTGAGCGTAATGACACCAGAGCGGCCATCCAAGACCAACATTGCTCTTTTTCTCTGTGAATTAATACCTACTTTACACATTAAGCAGCACAAGCTAGGTTTTTTAATTTTCCAATAAAGTTTATAAAAATGTACCGTCACCATTCTACTAGATTTTTATAAATATTTAAAACGATCTTTCCATCAAGTTTTAAATATGTTTCTAACCAAAAACATGACAATATACGTTTAATCACAACTGGGACTCTCCATAGTAAAATGCTGCTTTGCCTACATAGTAATTCAGTATTCCTACAGTAAATTTAACACTCTTTAACTGTTAACTGTATGACAAAAATTCCCTTTTATATTTAGCTTATCCCACTTATACAGTTAAGCAACTAGCCTTGTGGGAACAAGACAACTTATGGGTGTCTTATTTAATTAAAACACGAAGGGACATATTTACAATAGAAGGGACGGAGCGCTGCATTAGCCTTCTTGGCTTAACACTGCTATCCGCCACTTCTGAAATGCAGTGCTGCACTAAATTTACAACAATATGGTGCAGCCCTGCGTTTCCCCAAGCTCTGGTGCTAAATGTAGCTGAATAGCGCCAACGCAGGCCCCCTTGCCATTGTGGAAGGGTGTCTGCCTTGCAAGGGAAGATTGTTTATGTGCAGGAAGGTGTCCATTCCTGCACATAAATAATCTTTAAATGGCATTTTGTAATTTCTATTTGTGCTGCTTAATGTAGCACACATAGAAGTTTCAAAATATGGGGCGTGGCTTAGGAGCCAGAGGGAATTGCCACCGCTCTTGTGAGCTCTGGGAGAGCGTAGAGCAACGGGCACCCTCCGGGCTTCCAACATGGATGAGCGGACCACAGGACTGCTTCCCCCAGCAGCTGAACCTCGTCTGCAAAGTTCTGAAGTTTTGTGAAGGCGCGGCGTGAGCATTTACGATGTTTTTTGATTGATTGCTAATGGCCACGGCTCTCTCCCGAGCCGCGGTGACCATTTTTAATATTTTCCTACATACTATTATGGACTGCTAACTCTGTTTTAAGCACTTATGGACTGCAGCAAATTATTTCCTCAGATAGTGCATCTTATTCTACCCATGCCATTTTAAGTCTTCCTATGAAGTCTTCCTATGAAGTTCAGTGCCAAGTCATCCTTATATATCTTGTTTACTGGATTTACATAAATATATTTCTTCTTCTTCTTAGCCACTGAACTTTTCTTGGCATGTATTAGGTGGCTATTTATTTTTCCTCAATATATAATCAGTATTCTCTTGATTGCCTTCACGGACCAACTTACAAGATCCAGTTTTTTTTTTCCTTCTTGGCTCATACTCTGACATAATGGCTCGCTCCAATCACAGTAATGCGCAACAAACAAACACTAACTGATAGCCACTTGAGGATAGCAACCCCTTTAGTGTGTTACAAGACAACACGGATAAAGCTTCTAAAGACACAGTGGGGATAAAAAGCTCCTCTTCTACCTTCATGCATCCAGGTTCCAAACATAATTCTAAAATACCTTCAACTTCAGGAAAGTGAGTTAAGACGAAACCTCCTTCCCCCACTAACTCCTCCTCTTCCATATCTATTGAACTTCTGCTCAAAGAGTTTCGCTCGCTTAAACCATACTTGGCCGAAACCAATGCACTCCTTCAAAGTCTTGAAGATAATTGGTCTCATACCGAGCAACAAATTGCAGATCTTGAGAGGAGGGTGACCTCAGTGCAGGTAGTCTCGGATCAGGTTCCAGCCATTCACAGAGAAATACAGAATCTTAAACAGCAAGTTGAAAATTTGGAAAACCGCAATAGGCGCAACAACCTCCGAATTTACGGCCTGACGGAAGGTCTTGAGACTCCTGATCCTATATCTTTCTTTCAATCATTCCTGCCAACTCTCTTTGGTCTACCCAGTTCTCCTCCATCGAATATTCAACGGGCTCATCGTTTGGGCCCACCAACTCGCTCTTCCAACTTTTCTTCATCGCCAATGAAGCCTAGAGGTGTTATCCTTTATTTCCTTGAATACACGGATTTGCTCAAAGTTATCCAAGCAGCCAAACAGAAGGGTAAACTTACTTGGAATGGTTAAAATCTCTTTTTTTGCGCAAGATTACGCTAAAGCTACTGCGGATCGCCAGAAACAGTTTTTGGACATGAGACCAGCTCTCCGCTCCCTGAATGCACGTTACAGACTTTTCCATCCTTGTCTCTTCAAAGTAACCTACAATAATAGGACGACCAACTATGAAGATCCTGAGCTTCTTCAACACTTCCTGAACTCTTGCAGAAATGATTCTATGGGCATTCCCAGTTTATAACTATCCTGTTTGCCTCTCCCATATGTGCCATTAATTGTTTTTTCTACCTCCTTCTCCTGTTGTATCCGGATTGCGATATAAGAACTCCTCCTAATAGTTTTCCCTTCCTTTTTATTAGGTGCGGTCCTGTGATTCTCTGGTGTATGAACTTTTCAGTTTAGTGCCCCGAGAAGGTTTTCCCTTTGCTGCGCCCTCTTGGAGTCTTCTGTCCGGTGTGTTACCTTCCCTATGTGGTTCCTCCTTTCCCATCCTCATTGTCTTCATGTGGTATGTCTTTTTGACATTTTTCTTCATCATCACATGTTGTTTGACTTGTTTTATATTCCTGTTCTGTGTTTTCCTCCTCCCTATACCTTTTCCTTTCTTTTTTTCCCTTCTTTTTCTCTCTTCTTCTTTTTTCTCTTTTTCTCTTCACAATTGATGATAGTTTTTTCACTTCAATCTCTATCTTCTTCCCAATCTGGAGTTTCTCCTATTTGTCTCTTTATAATCCTATTCTCTACCTTTCTTTATGTAGCGAACTTACATTTCTTACTACCTGCATAACAATGGTTCATGTTACAGTTATTTGGTTATATTTTTATTTTACTTTGTATCACTTAGTAGATAATGTTTTTAGCATACTCACTGTTTCAATCCGAATTGTTCAAATAGATTTTGATTGGTTTCTTTCAGAGTAGTTACATGGAATGTTAAAAGATTAAATAATCCTATAAAAAGGCAACGGGTATTATCCTATTTAGCTAAATTGAAGACTGATTTAGCACTAATTCAAGAAACACACTTATCTGATATTGAAGCGTCTAAATTGACGCGGTGTTGGATAGGTAATGTTTTTTCCTCCCAAGGTTTAGGTAGGAAAAATGGAGTCTCTATTCTATGTCATAAAAAATACCAGGTGTCAGTCTCCCATGAGGAATATGATTCAGACGGTCATTGGTTAATAGTTAGGCTCCTCTTAAATCAAGCACCTTTAGTCCTTTTTAACGTTTTACTCCAGTTACAGTGGATAATGTTTTTTGGGCTCATATTTCTGAGAAACTCCTTTTGCTTGAAGATGAGTATATTATTTTTGGAGGCGATTGTAACCAGATCCTTGACCCCATTCTGGACAAACGCTCTTCAGTTACATTTTCCAACACCAAGATGCATTCACAATTTACCTCTACAATAAGCCGTAAATCCCTAGTTGGTAACAATTCCTTATTAACTGATCCAAGATTCTCAAGCCAATTTTCCTCCTTTGCTTCCGAATTCTTTTCCCTTAACTCTACTCCAGATTCTACTCCTGTTATGATCTGGGACTCCTTTAAAGCTGCTGCTAGGGGCTTTGTTATGAATTTTGTTTGTCAAAAGAAGAAATCTTTTGAAGCCCAAACTTCCCAATTACTTGCTGAAATCAAACAACTTGAATACACTTATTACTACTCAAACTCGGAATCTTCATTAAAAAATCTTATTGATGCAAAATTTCAATTTAATAAATCTTCTACTGAAGCTGCCTCTTCATATCTTTTCAAGAGCAGTGCAGCTATTATGGAGGTCAAAACAAAATGGGGAAATTATTAGCAAATTATTTAAAAATACGACGTGATCGAACCAAGATTGAGTCTATACGAAATTCGGCGGGAATTTCTTTAACCAAAGATAATGATATTTTAAACATATTTGTTATTTTTTATAAGACTCTATACACTCCCGAATCTATACCGCCTTTACCCGACCTTTCTACTTTCTTTCAATTAATTAACCAACCTCCATCTCATAATATGGATTTTATGTCTTTAGAAACCGATATCACTCTCTCCGAAATTACTCAAACAGTTTCTGTTTTAAAAGAGGGAAAGCTCCTGGCCCTGACGGTTTTACTGTTGAATTTTATGCCCATTTTGGTAATCTCCTTCTCCCACACCTTCTATTGCTTTTCAATTAATTCATTACAGCCAGTACTTCTTCTGGTACCTTTCAAAAAGCTATGATCTGTTTAATACCTAAAGATAATAAGGACCCTTCACTCTGCAAAAATTATCGCCCAATTTTCTTAGTCAATCTTGATTATAAGATTTTTGCAAAAATCCTTGCCCTTCAAATTGACCCTATTTTACCCAATCCTATTGGTCCCGAGCAATCAGGTTTTGTTAAAGGTCATTCAGCATCCGATAACTCCAGAGTCTTTTTTAATATTCTCAGTAAAACTTCCTCTCTTGATTACACTATTGCTGCTATAGCATTGGACGCTGAAAAAGCATTTGATAGAATTGGTTGGGATTTCATGTTCCAGGCGCTACATTGTATAGGGTTTCCTCCTAAACTAATTTCTCTTATTTCACTATTGTACTCTGGTCCTAAAGCTTCTATTTTTGTTAATGGGAAGATTTCTGATTACTTCCTGCTTTTAAGGGGGGTGCGTCAGGGATGCCCTCTTTCTCCTGTTATTTATAATAGCATTGGAACCCTTTCTAACTAAAATTAGGCAAGATGTTGAAATTACTGGTTTTTGACTGGATTCTTCCCATGGTAAAAGGTCTGTTTATGCAGATGATATTCTTTTATATTGTTCTAACCCTTCTAAATCTATTTCGGCTTTTATGAAGCAGGTTGATATATTTTCTCAATTATCCGGTTATCGTCTTAATTCTGATAAGTGTGAAGTTCTTCCTCTTAATGTGCTTTGTCTCAAACATGATTTCATTTCTACAGGTTTCTCTTGGAACACAGATAAGATAAAATATCTTGGACTATGGTTCTCTTCTGAAATTCCCGAAATGATAAAACTCAATTTTATATATATAACCAAAACTTTATCTGACTCTATTGATCGTTGGTGCCCACTTGTTCTCTCCTGGTGGGGTCGACTAGACTCTATCAAAATGATGCTTTCTCCTTTAATCTTATACATCCTTTCCATGATCCCTGTAAATATTCCTCAACTATACTTTAAAAAAATTGATTCTCTTTTAACCAAATTTCTTTGGAAAAATAAATCTAACAGAATAGCTTTATCCACTTTGAAAGTTGGGAAAATCTCAGGTGGTCTTTACTTTCCCGACTTTAAAAAATATCATTATGCTTTCTCTCTAAAACAATCTTCCCGTTGGTTTTCTCTTGATCAGTATATATATCCGCCACTCTGGTTGACTATAGAGAAGCACTTTAAGTCACCTTTCAATTTTCAAGAATCTCTTGGTTTTACTGACAATCTTTCTTCTTTTCGAACTCCAATCATTTCTCAAAATTCTTACTCCCTTGTTACCCTCTACGTATCCAGCATTTTCTTCATTAGATCAACAGCCCATTTGGCACAACGGATTACTACGCATTAAAAACTGTACCATTTACTGGAAATCTTGGAGGACTAGGGGATTACTTTGGATTTCGCAACTAACACGTAATCATATTCCTCTATCCTTTCCAGATCTTCAAGCTCAATTTGCTTTACCATCTTCCTGTAAAACTCAATACGAACTTATATTCCCCTCACTTTCCCAGTACCTTCGTTCCCTATCATCATTGTCTTCTCCATCCTCCAAATGCTCTTTGTTATTTCCTTTATATTCTACTTCTTCCTCAGCTTCTTCTTTTTATAAATCCCTATCTCTTTCTCCTGATCGGAGAAAGACAAAAGGCTGAATTGGCTTGGGAAAAGGATCTTACGGAATGTTGGACAACTCCTTTCTGGGATAAGATATGGCTTTAAATTCATAAGACCTCCAGAGCTGCTAATACTTCTCAAACTCTCTACTTTATATATCAACGTGTTTTATTTTCTCCCACAAAATTAGCCTCTTTTTCTGCAAATTCTAATGCTTCTTGTTGGTCCTGGCCTTGCATCAATGCTGATCTCAAACATATGTTATTTGATTGTACTCCTATTCAACACTTCTGGCAATTGGTTTGGACTCAGATTAATGCAATTTTTAATGCAAAAATTCCCTTTTCACCTTCAAAATTTTTCTAGGCTCTTTCGGCCACATGAATCATTGTAGGTAATTGCGATTCCTAAATTGCGAAAATTAGGGAATCGCAATTTAGAAATCGCAAATACCTATGCACCAAAAATCTGCAAATATTTTAGAGATTTCTTATTTTTCCTTATTTGCGATTCCCAATTTTGCGAATCGCAAATAAGGAATCCCTTTACATTGATTCCTATGGGCCTAGAGGCCCATAGGAATCAATGGGAAGGCATTCTATTTTTGCGATTCGCAATTAAGGAATCGCAAAATGAGAATGCAATTTCAAGGGTGCAGGGAGGGTCCAAAGGACCCCCCCTGCACCCCTGAAATGTAACGTAAAGTCAATTTTTCAAACATACATGCCCCAAGGGCATGTGTGTGTGTAAAATGAAAGTGTAAAAAATGCACTTTTGTGCTTGTTTGAAACTTTTCTTAAATTACCATGAAGGTTGACTTTATGGTAATTTACCACTTCTAATTTGCGAATTCGCATTTTTTTAAATGATGCATTGCATTTAAGAAATCGCAAAATTGCGATTTCTTAAATGCAATCGCAATTTAAGAAATCGCAATTAATTTGCGATTTCTTAAATTGCGAAAAAACAAAAAAGGTTAATGCATCCCAAAACAAAGAATTGCATTTGCAAACGGCCGAATTTTGCGATTCGCACCGTTTGCGAATGCACTTCTGTTTGATACATGTGGCCCTTTGTCACCTAACTAGCCCCAATCTCCCTCTAATTACAAAATAGTAGACTGATTATTGGGAGTAGCTTTTCACCTAATTATCTCTAATTGGGAACAAGCCAACAGAGCCACTTTTAAGGCCTGGTGGAATACCGTATGTTTTCATCATAGACTAGATACAAGTTACATTTCCCCTCTCTCACTGTCCATTAAAAGAGAACTTTTATGGCTTCCTATCTCCATATACCTGACCCATACTGCCTCACATTGTACTTAATTAGTCCAAGTTTCAGATGAGGTTCGGAAACCTCCTTGATATCTCAATTGCCTTATGTTTTCTAGTTGAAATAATTTCAAATAGTTGTTTCTTATTCCTCAAAATTGCCTTGTATGCTTACAGGAATTAATTTCATGTTATTTATATTTTGTATACTACTGGTTCATGATCAATAAACTTAAACTTAAAAAAAAGAAGTTGCAAAACATCACTTTTTAAAAAGCACACATGGAAACAGCAAAAGCGAGTAGAAATTAAACATGTCTCCTCATTGAAGCATGGTAAGACCAAGGTTTCCCTGGTCTTAATTTTGCCGCCGCCCAATAGTTACGCTACCCTTGTAAATATGGGGCAGTGTCAAAATTAATGGGTGTTGTGGTCATCACAAAACCCATTGCCCTTCCCTTTCACATGAAGTATAGCATGGAAGGTTGCCTTATTTACAAGGCAGCGTTAAGTCATGTTAAGTGGCTCAATTCTGCCTTGTAAATAGGGTGAAGCCCCTATCGCCGCCACAACTTTGTGAAAACTGACTTGGTGGTGGAGATAGGGGCGTGTAAATGGCACTTAAAACGAAAACGAGACAGTAGAAGGACCATTCTAAATGATGCCCTTCCTCAAGGTAAATATTTAAATTTATATTCCATATTATTCAAAGTCTACAGCAACACTCATCAGCAGTAGGCAGTCCTGGCCAGTGCACAAGGATATTGAATGCTGATAATGCACAGCAGTATTGGAAAGGTGAGTTTGAGGCCCAGATATACAAATCATTCACACAACGCAGCACAGCACCCCAAGTGGCTCTGCTGCCTTGGACGAAATGTGGATGCTGATTACCAATGCACACACCTTTGCGCCATTGTTCGCATTTGTCAGCATGAATCTAGCATAGGTTTGTGCTGAAAGGATTCTCTTCTTTGTTTATGCAAAGTTTAAAACTGTTCCCACGTGTTTGCTGTACAGGACACCATACGTAAAAGCATTTTTCGTTTTTAATGACTGCTTTCATGTGGTGTTATTTTTTGGCACAAAACCTGGTCTACTATTGTTAGTAGATAAGGTTTTGTTGCATGGAAGAGTCCTACACATGGAACACCGCCATGATGAAGAGTAACACAAAGCAGCACTTTGCTCTACTTTGCCATAATTTCAGTCAACTTTACAGAGCAAAACAAGTTTTGTGCTGGAAAGTAATTCTAAAAAAATACAAAAAACATTTCATGCATGATGTAAACCCAGCATAAAATGTTTCTTAATCTGGGCCCCAGTGTTATCTGTTCATATAAACATTGTTTCTTTTGGTATGGCACACATTTAGGCTTGCCACAACAGAAGTAGTAATGAAACCAGATGCCGCCTTTGTCTTTACAGTTTTCAGCAGTGGTTAATTTGGAAAAAAGTGTTGTGGCTCTAGTCAAAAGGCTGCTTGCACCAGTCCATTTCTCCTGTTAGCACCGCCTAAAACAGAACCAACCATGAAAGCAGGGTGAGGATGTGGGTAATGGCCAGAGATGCCAGCTTCGGAGCTGGGGAAACAGGTTTGAGTCTTGGCATCAGCCCAACATCCTGTGATTCTTGGAAAATCACTTAATCTCCCTATGGTCACCATAAATGAATATGTAGTTAACTGGTGCTCATGAAAGGCATGAAAGGCACCGGTGTTGAAGATTAAGTGCTGGTGCTGAGCACCAGAAACCACAGGCTCAAATTAAGCACTGGTTTTCAGCGCTGTTCTAATTGCTGCTTTTTCTGCCTTAGCTCTTACTGTGCTGATGTGACTATAATCAGACAACTTGAGATATTACTACAGTAGGGGGCCACTTCCACATTCCTCAACGTATATGGGAAGGGTGACAGCAGACAAAGTACCCTCTCCACCTCACTTGCTGAACTCCTTTTCCCCACCACCTGCAGAGCAGATAAGTCAGGAGGTTAAGTCCTCCTAATCCAGGGCACCGCAAGATCCCTGCCCTCCAAAGATACTGCACCTGGTCCCTGAAATGGTTAGGAAGCAATTGAGGATCATCTGTAATACATTTCATCTTTAAAGAGATCATTTGCTCAGCAATTGTCCCTGATTCCTGGAAAATAGCATCAATTCTGTCTCTCCTGAAGAAACCTGATCTAGACTCAACTGACCCAAGCAGCTACAGACCGATCTCGAGATTACCGTTTCCAGCGAAAGTGCTGAAAAAAATACTAAATACGCAACTCACAACATTTATCTCATCCTCTGAACTTCTGGACCCATCACAATACGGTTTCCGGGAGGGACATAGTTCAGAGACAGCATTGGTTATGGTTACTGAAGAGCTGAGATCAACTCTGGATGATGGGGATGGCTGCCGTGATTTTATTTGATCTTTCGGCGGCCTTCGATAAAGTAAGCCATGCCATCTTAATCAACAGGTTTTCAGAGTAAGGAATCATAGGTAAGACCTCAAACAGTTATCCTCGTTTCTTTCAGATAGGGCTCAATATAATAATAATAATAATAATAATATCCACATTTGTAAAGCGCACAATCACCCGTTAGGGTCTCTAGGCGCTGGGGGCCGTCGGGAAGATTAAGCAAGCTATTGCCCAGAGTCACATGGTGCTGGGCTGACCTGCCGCCGGGGATCGAACCGTGATGCCCAGATTCCGGAGTCAGTTGCCCTGGCCGCGGCGCCACACCTCTATGTTGAGGTCGGAACCTTTTCCGAAGAACAATTCACGCTCCTGTGTGGGGTACCATAGGGCTCAGATTAAACCCCTATGTTATTCAATCTATATGTTTCCCCTCTGGCCAAAATCATCAGAAAGTTCGGTTTCTCAGTGGTCTCATATGCTGATGATACACAGCTAGTCGTATCAATCTCCAACAACATTGAAGAGACAGTAGACCGTTTCATTTGCTGTATGACTCAGGTCCATCAGTGGATGAGTCAGAACTGTCTGAAATTGAATGGGGGAAAAACAGAGGTTCTCCTGTTTGGCTCGGACCCCTCATTTTGGACACCCAGATGGTGTCTGTCATGTTTGGGAGACCTTTCG
Source organism: Lissotriton helveticus (assembly GCF_964261635.1). Classification (NCBI taxonomy): domain Eukaryota; kingdom Metazoa; phylum Chordata; class Amphibia; order Caudata; family Salamandridae; genus Lissotriton; species Lissotriton helveticus. The sequence continues at coordinate 343,325,099 of NC_136067.1, read as the reverse complement.
GTCCCGGTGCAAAAGGAAACAAATCTATTTTTGACGATAAACTGTCTTTTAAATACCGGATTACCTCCCTCACCTCTTCAATCTTCTACATCTTAAAGATGATCAGGAAAATTCGCTCTTTCATTCCTCTGGAATCATTAAAAAACCTGGTGACGACACTATCCTTGTCCAGATTGGACTACGGGAATGCTCTGTACATAGGGATCCAAATGTAGCACCTTCAAAAGCTGCAGCATCTCCAGAATGCAGATGCCAGACTGCTGCTGGATATCCCAAAATTTCAGCCGGTCTCGCACAAGTTGAGAACTTTGCATTGGCTCCCAGTGGCCAGGAGGATTACTTTCAAATCCCAATGATTCATGTTTAAGGCACTCCATGGGGCTGGTCCTCAATATCTGAGGAGCCAAATAAATTGGTACATTCCTCCTAGAACTCTAAGGTATGGCCACCATAAACTTTTACAAACACCCAGCATCAAGAGAGCTCTCTGGGGTAGAAGAAGTTTCCTGGTTGGGACTATTAAAACTTGGAACATGCTCCCATTCAGTATAAAACACAGCTCTACACTTCTGGCTGTTAGAAAAGCACTAAAAACATGGCTCTCAGTCAATTAAGTCTCACACACCAAGTTGCAGTGGCAGCCTTAGTGTATTTGGGGGATTAGCGCCTACACGCCTCCGGACAGTTGTGTGCTCTATAAATGCTCAAATCAAATCATAGACTGGCCAAAGCCCTGAAGCTGTACAGTTATGTGGCATTGAGACTGCCCTTGTAATTCAGATTCATTATAGACTGCCATGTTGTTAGAAATAGGGGTCTCTACTTGGCAGAGGTATGTTCCTTTGTCCAAGTAGGGTCCCTTGATTCTAGTCAGGGTACAGAGGATGCACACTTTAGATAACCCCTGCTCACCCCCTTGGTAGCTTGGCATGAGAAGACAGGCTTATCCCAAAGGCAATGTATAAAGCATATGTACTCAAAACAACCAGTAATACAGTGAAAATTCCATAAATGAACACCACACCAGATTGGTAAAATAAAGTGTTGTTATCTAACCCAAACAAGAGCAAAAGCACAAAAATTCAACATACATGTATCAACTTGTGGCTTTAAAACCTTTATTGCAAAAATAGAACATGTACAAATGAAATTGCTCCACCTGGAGATATTACAACATTGTGACAGGCATAAATCCAAAGGACGGCGCCAACCATGAGGTGCACGGCATCAGGCACGGACTCACACGAACCCCCAAACAACAGTACCTTTGAAAACGAAGCCTAAAGACAATTCAAAGCGTTGTGGAGGTGAAGCGTTGGTGCCGAGGTTGAGGCCAATTCCCTGGTTGCCATGGGGGAGACGAGGTGTGATGTACGTGAGGAGGCAAGTCATCGAATCCAGGACAGGGGAAGTCAGCGGTGTCAGCAGGGAGGCATACTTCTAGTGAGGTGATGCGAAGTCGAATAGTTGATGAAGTCACCCTTGTCAGTTATCGGAACCACTATAGCGGTATGCTGGCCCTGGCAGTGATGGTGTTGGTGTGAGCACTGGTGTCAGGAAGGTCGATATCTGCTGGTGTCACAGAGTGTCGGAGCTGCGGTGCAGGTGGTGCAGTGTGTCCTGCACTTCACTAGCATTGCCCCCGGCCTCAGCGCAGGTCGCAGCGTCACTGTCGGTGTCACAGATGTTGTCAGAGTTTTTTTTTCTTGTTTTGGAGCACCAACTACATCATATGTAGTGCCTAGAAACTGAATTGGCACCTTTTTGAGTGCAAGAGTCCCCACATAGTCCAGGTGCTTGTCAGTGGGTTTGGGTTCCTGATACTTCAGCATAGGAGGCCACCACACACAAACCCTTGGAGATTCTTTTCAAACAGGTTCAGAGCAAAGTCATTGTACTTTCCTTGCCTTAAACAGAAACTGCAGGCAACCCAGCAAAGCACACAGCAAAGGAGCAGGCCATCTAGGCTCTAGGACTGGGTTTCAAGCACCTTGTGATTCAGCCCACCCCACTCCCTTTACTCATAGACATGACATGGGACACTGACTCATTTTACTACACTGGGACCTGCCTGGGTCACTATCAACCTCATCTACCTTACTTGGTTGGGGAAAACCTGAGCCACCTCCTTTAGGATCACTCATAAAAGCTTCTTCAGACCCTCTAGACAGCACAAAAAGTATTTCCTCCAGCACAAGCTCCCTGGAATCAGAGAGCTCACACTCCACCAGTTGTTGGCATATCTCTTGAAAACAGGGACTACAACTAGGCTCTCCAACAATTGAAATACACAGCCCTTAACCATGTAACCCATCACCTCATCATCCAATGCCTTTAAAAAACGTACCTCACATCACCCTTGGAGACTGGGAAAACAGTGTCTGACTGTTTCTGTCACTCAAACCACACATTTCTGGGCGGTATCCAGACTCACATACCAGGGCTTCTACCATTGGGAAGCCCCTCTCCTTACACCCATCATCTAGAGGCAGTAGTGTGTCTGTTCTCACCACCAGGAATATGATCCCCTGCACCAGTTTCCCAATCCATCTCAGGTACACTGCACACCACTGGAGCCACCTGACATACCTGAACCCCCTTGGTATTTGTCAACCCCTCCTTCAAGTTAGATGCCACATCTCTGGGTGTGTATACTTCTCACTTAGCACTATACATCACATTTTCATTGCCACCATCTGAGCTGGACTCCACCTCTAGCCCAGCCAAGCTCAGATAATGAGCTACACATTTTTCTTTTTCTAGCAATAAGGCCCTCCTGGCCTTAGCCCTCTAGAGTTCCCGGTCAGACTCTCCCAACCTCCTCTCAATATCTAGAAGCCATTCATCGTTCTCTGTTTCTCCCTCGCTGTCAGAGAAGTCATCCTCCTCAGAATCATCTTGTAGTGTTGCTCAAAGACCTCATAAGAATACAGGTGTACCCCCAGATCCCTCCTTGTGGATCCTCTCTCCACAGGCAGCCCACTCTCCTTGTTAACAGCTTTAATCTCCTTCATCGTGTTGATGCACTGGTGCCAAAAGTTGATCCTTAGATAAACACAGAGAATCCAACCAAGAAAGGGAGGGGAAGGGAGTGTTTTCAACGTGTGTTGAAGCACTCAGTGTTTTGAAAAATACCCCTCACACACCAAAAGGCCCCTTGGTGTCATGCTTCATCATCGGGGTCTTCGCACCCCTCTATCGGGATGCGGCGTGCTGCGACCTACGACTACGCGGGAGCACTAATAGTAAAGACTATGTGTGGTGTTGGTGTGTGGGGTGTCTTAGGTTAAGTGAGTGGTGGGATGTGGTGAAAAAATTAAAAAATACCTGGCGCATGAGTTTGAGGAAAAATGTATTCTGAACTCTGGCTGGTATTATTAAAAGAAGTGCAAAATGAGGTCAGGGCTGTTATATTAGGGAACAGGACCTCTGGTGTGCGTTGTCGACATGTTTCGGAGCCAAGCTCCTTCTTCAGGACGGGGGCACAACCTCCCCACCTTACTCACGTTTTTCTAAAATTAAAAAGTGTATTATACAGAAAAGTGACGAAAATATAGGCTAAGTGTGCCTACAGCGGTCTGCTACAAGTACAATGACCTGCAGAAAGACAAAAAGGAGAAAACAACATTGGTTACCCTTGTAGCGGGTAGTTCAAGCAGGTGCAGTCACCTGGAACCTCACCATTATGCTTGTTTTAAAGCCTGTGGAAGGAAAAAGACTCACAAAACTCACAACATAGAACACACATGTACTGGTACTTAGAGTTATTATTGGTCCTACTTGTGAAGCTTGCTTTTTTGCCTCATGAGCATAGAGAACGTCTGGGGTGTTGCTATTTTTGCAATCTGTTGGGAAGAATGATGCAAGATTTAATAACTCATTCTTACTTTAGTTTTAGGAGGGTGGTCTTAATTGATCTGTCTGTGGATTACTCACGATTACGGGACGCTATGGACACCGTCTACCCCCACACGCTGCTCCGCTGGTTCTGGATGGTAGACCAGTGGTCATGCTATTTATACCCTGTTTCTTAAGGGGCGGAAGTATCTGTGTTTCCTAACATGGGTGTTCCGCTCCATGTTAATTGACAGATGCCCATGTTTGGAACGTCCGCTAATTTGCCTCGCGCATGTCTCTCCGTCATGTAGTGACATGGCATAGACGTCTGGTGATTCTCCCCGTAGGCGCATGGTGACTGATCACTCGCGCATGCGCACGCCAGTGATAAATGGCGCATGCGCGATTGCTATTGTCATTTCTGACAGACACTGATTATCGCGCATGCGCTTCTTGGATTCCAGCGGTCCTTTCAGTACTGTCTGCGCTTTCAATGGGGCAATTTCTTTCTTGTTGAAGCCGGTTTATCAAGAACTTCAGTTTTTTGGTCTCAGAAGTATCCTGATTGAGTAACTTCAGACATACGATTGTGGTCGCGCTGTATTTATCCGATTAGTTATAATAGTCTTCAATTTCCTAGATATTTAGTAATTGAAGTTCTATTTTTTGACATACTGGAAGGACCGTTTCACCGGTCATTGGTCATTGGTCAATTGGGTCCACGGTAAATCGTCATTAAGCCCAATTTTATGGGTTCCAAGCCTGAAAACCCATCTCTGTTCCTTCTGGAAGAGCCCAGCTTCAGAGGGTAGTTGCTCAATAATTGTCCAGTTTAGGTCATTTACGCAGTGTCCAGCAGTTAGGTAGTGAGTTGCCATTTTCGTTGTGCTCTTTTTGCAGCGTACATTGCTCTTATGCTCGTTCATTCTTGTTTTTACGGCCCTCGTTGTCATACCAACATACTCAAGGTTGCAGGGACATTTGATCAGATATACTACGTTTTTAGTATTGCAATTTGTGAATTTCCTTTGCTCCCAAGTGGTTCCATTCCGGAAGAAAAGTTTTTTGCTTTTCTTGGTCAGGTGGCAGCTACTGCAGTTTCCACAGGGAAAGTGGCCTTGGACGTCAACAGATGGTTGCGTAACGATTGTTGTTGATTTTGGTCTTGTGTGTACCAGTATGTCTCTTAGGTTACGCCCTCTTCGGTGAGCAAACATAGGTTTCTCAAAGTTCAGGTTGCCACAGGTTAGTATCCTCCAGTGTTTATTCACAATTTTTGATACTTCGTTGGACATGGTGTTAAAAGTTGTCACACATATAGGTCTTTTATTCTCCTTAGCTTCTGTGGTTCGGTCCTCCAGTAGGGCCTCTCTGTTGTTATTCGTAGCTCTTTTCAGTCCTTTTGCAATGATTCTCTTGGGGTACTCTCGTTGCTTTAGCTTCTCACTCAGGTCTTTCGCCTGTAATTTGAAATTGGACACATTTGTACAGTTACGTCTCAGACGTAAAAATTGTCCATAAGGCAAATTTTCACGCAAGTGCCTGGGGTGAAAGCTGTCGTATCTTAGCAGACAGTTTCTCGATGTTGGCTTGAAATGGGTAGTGGTTTTTAAGCCCCCATCTTCTGCATAAATATTTAGATCAAGGAAGACTAGTAGGTTGGATGACATGGTACTGGTGAATTTGAGGAAGGCATTTTGGTTGTTCAGCCATATTTGGAATTCCTCCGCAGATTGTCGGTCACCTTCCCAGATGACTAGGACGTCATCTATGTACCTCCTCCAGCATTTTATGTTTGTTCTGTATGGATTTCGTTCATTGAGAATTTTTGTGGTCTCTAGGTGATGTACATAGAGCCCCGCCAGGCTCGGCGCAAAGGTACTACCCATGCTGGTTCCATGGCACTGTTGGTAGATCGTGGTCTTGTATTGGAAGAAGTTTTTTTCTAGGGCCAGTGAGATGCATTCTAGAACCAGTCCTCGTGGTGTTTGATACTTCCATTGTGTTGAGAACAAAACTTCTTCAATGATCATGAGTGTTTCGTCATGGGGAAGGCTGGTATAAAGACTTTCGACGTCCAGGCTAATCAAGAGTTGACTGCCCGGGTCAAAGGGTATGTCCTGTAGGAGTTGTAATACCGCTTTTGTGTCTTTGAGGTAGGTGTTTGTAGATTGTACTAGAGGGCGTAGGAAAGCGTCCGCGAATTTTGACAGTGGTTCTAGGATAGAACCGATCCCTGATACTATCGGTCTTCCAGGGGGATTGGTGAGGTTTTTATGAATTTTCGGGATGCTGTAAAAATACGGAATCCGCGGTTTTTTCTGCTCCAAAAATTCGCCCTCTTTCTTGCTCAACCAATCGTGTGCTAGGCCTTCTTCGATCATTCCTCCAATCTTAATTCTCAGGTTCTCTGTTGGATCCTGTTGTAGGATCATGTAATTGCGTCTATCAGACAGTAGTCTTAAACATTCACTATCGTAGGCCTCGGCAGTTTGTAGGACGATGGCTCCGCCTTTGTCTGCTGGCTTTATTATGATATTAGTGTCCTCAGATAGCGTTTTTAGGGCTTGTTGTTCCTCCCTTGTTGTGTTGTGAAAAATTCTAGTAGACGACACATCCAGTTTGTTGACTTCTGTCATGATAGCTTTTTCATAAGCCAATAGCTCTAAGGGGACCAAGGAATCTGGTGGGGTGAAAGTAGACTTGGGTCTAAGGCCGGTATCGGTTGTATTGTATGACCCACAGCCTTTTTTAGGCACCCGCCCGGGGCCACGGGGAAGGAACCGGAAGGGAAGCAACGTCACATGGGAGGACCAGAACCAAGGAAACCCCCGACAAACCAGGAGCATGACGGGATCCTTACCCAACCAACCGTCGTCCAGCAACCAGAGAGGGACTTAGTGGTCAATCTCACTCCAACACTATTAACGAGTCTACAAACCCAGGTGTTAAACAAAGGCCTAGGCTTTGTTCCGACACAGAGACCTGATATCTTTAAAATGAACATTGAGATGCAGGAATTCATACGCAAATTGAAACTACAAGCCTACTTCATGGAAAGACCATCACCAGTTCTGAGAACCGATACCGGCCTTAGACCCAAGTCTACTTTCACCCCACCAGATTCCTTGGTCCCCTTAGAGCTATTGGCTTATGAAAAAGCTATCATGACAGAAGTCAACAAACTGGATGTGTCGTCTACTAGAATTTTTCACAACACAACAAGGGAGGAACAACAAGCCCTAAAAACGCTATCTGAGGACACTAATATCATAATAAAGCCAGCAGACAAAGGCGGAGCCATCGTCCTACAAACTGCCGAGGCCTACGACAGTGAATGTTTAAGACTACTGTCTGATAGACGCAATTACATGATCCTACAACAGGATCCAACAGAGAACCTGAGAATTAAGATTGGAGGAATGATCGAAGAAGGCCTAGCACACGATTGGTTGAGCAAGAAAGAGGGCGAATTTTTGGAGCAGAAAAAACCGCGGATTCCGTATTTTTACAGCATCCCGAAAATTCATAAAAACCTCACCAATCCCCCTGGAAGACCGATAGTATCAGGGATCGGTTCTATCCTAGAACCACTGTCAAAATTCGCGGACGCTTTCCTACGCCCTCTAGTACAATCTACAAACACCTACCTCAAAGACACAAAAGCGGTATTACAACTCCTACAGGACATACCCTTTGACCCGGGCAGTCAACTCTTGATTAGCCTGGACGTCGAAAGTCTTTATACCAGCCTTCCCCATGACGAAACACTCATGATCATTGAAGAAGTTTTGTTCTCAACACAATGGAAGTATCAAACACCACGAGGACTGGTTCTAGAATGCATCTCACTGGCCCTAGAAAAAAACTTCTTCCAATACAAGACCACGATCTACCAACAGTGCCATGGAACCAGCATGGGTAGTACCTTTGCGCCGAGCCTGGCGGGGCTCTATGTACATCACCTAGAGACCACAAAAATTCTCAATGAACGAAATCCATACAGAACAAACATAAAATGCTGGAGGAGGTACATAGATGACGTCCTAGTCATCTGGGAAGGTGACCGACAATCTGCGGAGGAATTCCAAATATGGCTGAACAACCAAAATGCCTTCCTCAAATTCACCAGTACCATGTCATCCAACCTACTAGTCTTCCTTGATCTAAATATTTATGCAGAAGATGGGGGCTTAAAAACCACTACCCATTTCAAGCCAACATCGAGAAACTGTCTGCTAAGATACGACAGCTTTCACCCCAGGCACTTGCGTGAAAATTTGCCTTATGGACAATTTTTACGTCTGAGACGTAACTGTACAAATGTGTCCAATTTCAAATTACAGGCGAAAGACCTGAGTGAGAAGCTAAAGCAACGAGAGTACCCCAAGAGAATCATTGCAAAAGGACTGAAAAGAGCTACGAATAACAACAGAGAGGCCCTACTGGAGGACCGAACCACAGAAGCTAAGGAGAATAAAAGACCTATATGTGTGACAACTTTTAACACCATGTCCAACGAAGTATCAAAAATTGTGAATAAACACTGGAGGATACTAACCTGTGGCAACCTGAACTTTGAGAAACCTATGTTTGCTCACCGAAGAGGGCGTAACCTAAGAGACATACTGGTACACACAAGACCAAAATCAACAACAATCGTTACGCAACCATCTGTTGACGTCCAAGGCCACTTTCCCTGTGGAAACTGCAGTAGCTGCCACCTGACCAAGAAAAGCAAAAAACTTTTCTTCCGGAATGGAACCACTTGGGAGCAAAGGAAATTCACAAATTGCAATACTAAAAACGTAGTATATCTGATCAAATGTCCCTGCAACCTTGAGTATGTTGGTATGACAACGAGGGCCGTAAAAACAAGAATGAACGAGCATAAGAGCAATGTACGCTGCAAAAAGAGCACAACGAAAATGGCAACTCACTACCTAACTGCTGGACACTGCGTAAATGACCTAAACTGGACAATTATTGAGCAACTACCCTCTGAAGCTGGGCTCTTCCAGAAGGAACAGAGATGGGTTTTCAGGCTTGGAACCCATAAAATTGGGCTTAATGACGATTTACCGTGGACCCAATTGACCAATGACCAATGACCGGTGAAACGGTCCTTCCAGTATGTCAAAAAATAGAACTTCAATTACTAAATATCTAGGAAATTGAAGACTATTATAACTAATCGGATAAATACAGCGCGACCACAATCGTATGTCTGAAGTTACTCAATCAGGATACTTCTGAGACCAAAAAACTGAAGTTCTTGATAAACCGGCTTCAACAAGAAAGAAATTGCCCCATTGAAAGCGCAGACAGTACTGAAAGGACCGCTGGAATCCAAGAAGCGCATGCGCGATAATCAGTGTCTGTCAGAAATGACAATAGCAATCGCGCATGCGCCATTTATCACTGGCGTGCGCATGCGCGAGTGATCAGTCACCATGCGCCTACGGGGAGAATCACCAGACGTCTATGCCATGTCACTACATGACGGAGAGACATGCGCGAGGCAAATTAGCGGACGTTCCAAACATGGGCATCTGTCAATTAACATGGAGCGGAACACCCATGTTAGGAAACACAGATACTTCCGCCCCTTAAGAAACAGGGTATAAATAGCATGACCACTGGTCTACCATCCAGAACCAGCGGAGCAGCGTGTGGGGGTAGACGGTGTCCATAGCGTCCCGTAATCGTGAGTAATCCACAGACAGATCAATTAAGACCACCCTCCTAAAACTAAAGTAAGAATGAGTTATTAAATCTTGCATCATTCTTCCCAACAGATTGCAAAAATAGCAACACCCCAGACGTTCTCTATGCTCATGAGGCAAAAAAGCAAGCTTCACAAGTAGGACCAATAATAACTCTAAGTACCAGTACATGTGTGTTCTATGTTGTGAGTTTTGTGAGTCTTTTTCCTTCCACAGGCTTTAAAACAAGCATAATGGTGAGGTTCCAGGTGACTGCACCTGCTTGAACTACCCGCTACAAGGGTAACCAATGTTGTTTTCTCCTTTTTGTCTTTCTGCAGGTCATTGTACTTGTAGCAGACCGCTGTAGGCACACTTAGCCTATATTTTCGTCACTTTTCTGTATAATACACTTTTTAATTTTAGAAAAACGTGAGTAAGGTGGGGAGGTTGTGCCCCCGTCCTGAAGAAGGAGCTTGGCTCCGAAACATGTCGACAACGCACACCAGAGGTCCTGTTCCCTAATATAACAGCCCTGACCTCATTTTGCACTTCTTTTAATAATACCAGCCAGAGTTCAGAATAAATTTTTCCTCAAACTCATGCGCCAGGTATTTTTTAATTTTTTCACCACATCCCACCACTCACTTAACCTAAGACACCCCACACACCAACACCACACATAGTCTTTACTATTAGTGCTCCCGCGTAGTCGTAGGTCGCAGCACGCCGCATCCCGATAGAGGGGTGCGAAGACCCCGATGATGAAGCATGACACCAAGGGGCCTTTTGGTGTGTGAGGGGTATTTTTCAAAACACTGAGTGCTTCAACACACGTTGAAAACACTCCCTTCCCCTCCCTTTCTTGGTTGGATTCTCTGTGTTTATCTAAGTATCCCAGTGGAGCAAGAATCCATTCGTTTCGCTCTACCTCCCTTCTTTGTTTTTGAGCCAAAAGTTGATCCCCATTTGGTCAATACTTCACAGGTGCAACAACTAAACAGTATTTCAATATCCAAAATACATCAAAGAGGACACCAGAAAGAGAAAACAAACATAATGTAGATGTGTAATGGTCTGCACTATGCCAGTAGTGTACACCAATTACTGTGGGTCAAGTACAAACACAAGTTCAATCCTCACTACTGACCACCATTGTTAGAAATGGGGTTCTCTAATTGGCAGAAGTATGGGGTATATTATCAAGGGGTTTATCTCCGCTTTTTTGGCTTTAAAAGCCAAGAAAGCGGAGATAAAATTATCTCCCTATTACCAAGCTGTCGCTAACACCAGTTAGTGACAGCTAATAGGAGATAGCGACCATCTTGGGCCCCGCTTTGCATGTCAGTGATATTTATCACTAATGACATGCAAAGTGGGCGTGCCAAGATGTTAGCGACTGAAAACAGTCGCTAACATCGCTATCTCCTATTACCAACTTTTGGAGATATTCGCGCTAAGCGCGAATATCTCCAAAAGCTAACACCTGCCCTGAGCAGTTCTTCACCATGTTATCCAATGGGAGGTGGATAACATGGCTAAGAGCATTTGCTCGATAATGCATGAATATCGCTGACTTTTCAGCGATATTCATGCATTGCGGCCGTTTTTTATCGCATTTGCGGTAAACCTTGCTAATAGCAAGGTTTATCTGCGATAAAAATCGCCGATGTGCGGCGATAATTTTTGTCTCTAAACAAGTTAGAGACAAAAATTATCGCTAGTTGTTGGTAATATACCCCTATGTTCCTTGGTCCAAGTTGGGACTCTTGCTTCTGGTCAGGGTAAGGGAGATACACACTTTAGATAACCCTTGCTCACCCCCATGGTATCTTGGCACGAGCAGACATGATTATCCCAAAAGCAATATGTAACAGTATTACACTCAAAACACACAGTGACACAATGAAAGCACCACAAATGAACACCACACCAGTTTAGAAAAATAAAGTATCTTTATCTAAGTCAAACAAGACCACGATGACAAAAAAAACAACATACATTAATCAACTTATGACTTTGGAACCGTTATTGCAAAAATGGAACTTGTAGAAACAAAATAGATCCACCTGGGGATATTACAACGATGTGATAAGCATAAACCCATAGTACAGCACCTACCATGAGGTGCACAACGTCGGGCACAGAGTTATACGTACCCCCAAAAACTAGTAACTTGGAAAACGGTGTCTATGGACAATGCACGGCATTGTGGAGGTGAAGAGTCGGTGCCAAATTCAAGGCCAGGTACCTGGTTGCCAATGCGGAGGCGAGGTGTCGTGTCTGTGAGGAGGGAGATCGTCAAATCCATGACAGGAGAAGTTGGTTGGCGGCGGTGGTGAGTTAACGGTTCAGTGAGGCTATACGAAATCAAAGAGTTCCTGAAGGCACCCTTATTGGCAAACTGCTCCATGATAACAGGATGCTGGTGACTATAGCGTTGGTGTAAGTGCTGGTGACTGGAAGGCCAGTGACTACCAGTGTCGGCAGACATCAAAGGGCATCGGAGCTGTGGTGTAGGTGAGGCAGTGCGCCATACACTTAATGAGTGGTGCCACCAGCCTCGGTGAAAATCACAACATCACTGGAAGCCTTGCAGATGTCGATGGAGTTGTTTTTCTTGTTTTACCATACAATTCTCAGGGCCCAGGAACTGGAATTGGCACACTTTCGAATGCAGGAGTCCACACCCGAGTCCAGGTGCTGGTCAGTGGATTGCAGGTGCATTCTTTGTACCCCTGAGACATCAGAACAGGAGGTCCACTCACAGAAGCCCTTGGAGATTCTTCTTCAAACAAGTTCACAGCAAAGTTCCAGTATTTGTCCTTTCCTTGGCAGAAACAGCAACTGCAGGCCAACTCAGCAAAGCACACAGGAAACAGGAAGTACTCCTCCTCATAGCTCTCCAGAAGTGATCTAATTCTCTGGGGGTTTAAGGTCCAATACTTATACCCCATGTTTCCTTTGTTCTCTTTGCATCAAGGGTCTCTGAGCCCAGTCCAAACCAGTGTTGTCCTCTCTTATGCAGCATCACTACAGGAGGTGGAGACAGCATTGTTTACAGGAGACACTGCTTAATCAGGTGCAAGTAAAACTCCTCCTACCTCTCTCAATGCATCCAGGGTCTTTTCTGCTAAAATATGAGTCACACAAGAAAGGCAGGGAACACCTCAATCCCCTGGTGGCTGTCTACTATAAATGTGCATCCCAAGCCCCTGTCACTCCAAAACCAGACTGTCAATACACAAAATAGGAGTTGCACACAGGATGGTTAAATTATAAAAAAATAACTACTTCAAACACACAATTTGAAAATTGTGTTATTACATTCTGAATTCCACCTCTATTTGTTGCCCCAATGGAAAATTATACTTGTAAGATTTTACAAAGTAACTCCCATGTTAGCCTTTGGGACCGATGGCCTTTTAATAAAGAAAAAACAAATTGGCAGTATTTCACTATAAGGACATGTAGCACACACTAGTACATGTCCTACCTTTCACATACACTGCACCCTGCCCATTGGGTACTTTGGGCCTATTTTAGGGATGCCTTACATGTAACAAAAGGGAGGTTTTGGGCCTGGCAAGTGGGTGCACTTGCCAGCCCAACATGGCAGTTTAAAACTGAGTACAGACACTGCAGTGGCAGGTCTGAGATACCTTTACAATGCTATTCATTTGGGTCGTCCAATCAGTGGGTGGCCCAATCAGGGCCCATTAGTAGCATTTTATTTAATAGCCTTGACTCACTCAGTGCCCTTTACTAGGAACTTACCAGTAAATCAAATATGCCAATCAGGGATAATAAATCAGAATAAAAATTTACACGGATAGAAGATGCACTTTAGCACTGATTAACACCGTTAAAGTGCCCAGAGTCCTAAAGCCAACTAAAACAGGTCAGGAAAAATAAGAGGAAGAAGAAAAAGGTTTGGGGATAACCCTGCAAAAATGGACCATTTCCTACACATACACACTTCTATGACAGGTTTATGCATTTTGTTTATGCTGCTTGTCAACGTTTCAAACCTGTTAACTGCAATACTAGAAACACCAAACTTTTTTCTTCACCTCCTTCATTGTCAGCAACTGTTTTTGCTGTTATTCCTACATGTAATGTTCTGTTTCATTGATTTTCTTTGCTATTGGTGTGTTAATATATCTGTGAATGCAATAACTGCTATGTCCTTACGTCTCCTAACTGAACGCTGCTGTGAATGGTCAAACAGCTGGTTCTGCCTGATTGGATGTTGTAACTGACACAGCTGGTAGTGTTGAGATGACTTAAGGTGTGTGATGTGTACTGTGGAGGTCGTGTTTCTACATCTACCAGCCATACACAGTACTTGATGATGCTCTGCTACAACTTTGCAGTGCTATTTATTTCTGCTCTTTGAGGGTCAAGACATATGCATCATTTGCCGCATGGGCAGTAGGATCTGTTGAGAGAGCCAGCACTTATATTAATGTGGATTTCCTCAGCAATGCATGTGTGAATTATGCACATGCATTTTTTAGGAGGCTAGCCTACATCATAATTTACATTCATAAATTAAGTACCAAGCTGCAACTTCATGGAGAGCTTGTATCCTGCAGTGATCCTAAATGCTGCAGTGATCCATGTTATTTGGGATAAAAAAAAACAGGTTTCTCTATGCTGCTGTCTTAGACAATGCACAGGTATGAAGTTAATTGTACATGGGCATTTTGCATATTCGTTGTATGTGACAGCACCCTGTTTGGGCACGCACCTATGATTTGTGTGATCTAAATGTTTGTGTACTGTTGCCCTTTTTGCTTTGATGAAGTTGAGATACGTACCTACCAAGGCACAGATGTGTCAATGTTGCTGACTCCTCTAGGGTTGGAAGCTCTCAATATGCTCCTTCATTGAGGAGCATTGTGGTTTGATGCTTGGTCTACCTCCTGTTTCAGTTTGTCTGCTTGTCAACGTCTGCTTGATATGGGAGCACAGGTCAAAACAATCTTTTCTGATTACCTTAACTGTTCTCTTCCTGACACCAGCAGGATGTATGGGCTGCCACTTATATGCCCAGGTTTGTTTCTTTCTTACCCTCTGTAACTATTTCAAAAAAGTCTTTAACAAAGAGTTTATCATTGGTACTCACATATCCCAGGACAAGACTTTACAACTCATTTTCATTTAATTTTCATAAGGCTTTATTCGGAGCATAAAAACAATGTCCATAAAAGCACATACATTTGCATTACATAAACAATAATCAATAAAACCATGGTAGAAAATACAGTAAAATACATGGTTAAAATAGTTAAAAAATCATACTAGTCCTTGCCTTAATAGCGTAAAGAAGGAAAGTAGCGGTAAAAAAACAAACGTCAGGATGAGGCATGTTAAAAAGCAACTTCATGGTATCATGTACATTTCTAACTCCAAACTTGATGAAAATGGGTTTTAAAAAAGCTGAACGAAAGTTACCGTAAAGTTTACATAGCAATAAAAGTGCATAGTGCTTTGTGCTGAAGTATTGTCACATGGGCACGGACCAGTCGGATGTTTTTTGTTGCAAGGGAAGGCCACCAGGTGGTGCACAATCCCGAACCTTAGTCTCGTTAAGACAAACTGGTGGGAAGCTCTGGTGACATGACTCAAATACGGTTGGTAGCCCACATTCGCAATATCTTAGAGCACACAAGTGGTGAGATTGCCACAGTCCCTCCCCCGCCTCTCTGACTTATAGCTCATGAAGGCAGTCTTCATCTCGGATTTGGACAGACTAGAAGCAACATAGTTGTCCTCTCTTATGTCGAGACCATAAATCTCTAAAAAAACTGTTGATGACAAATTTGATCCAAGGAATCCTTAAATGGTTATCGGTAGAGAGACAATCTTTTATAATGGCTCTGTTTAGGGAAGTCTCCTCCTTCATCCAAATTGCACGCCATAACATTAGTGGTCTGGAAGCAATCAGATCCGAAAGATGTTGGATCCCACGCTCTCTGTGCACCAGGTCGTTGGAGGCTGATTTGGGCAAACACAAGAGTCTCTTTAAAAAGAGATTTTCCTCTACTTGTAGGCTCCCTACCGTGATGTGTCCCGCACACCCCAGCACCATAGAGGACAATGGAAAGGCATCTCACTCGATAGATTTTTAGCATGTCTTTGATCCATTTGTCCCCTAGTTTGGTAGCAAACTTGAACACCCCATGGACGCATTTCGCCATCTTGGCCCGAACATTGGTAAGCTCACTGGTCCAGCTACAGTTCTTGGAAAATGTGGTGCCAAGATAGCTAAAGGTATCCACCGTTTGCACCTTGTGCCCATCGTTAAAATAGGAATGCGGTTTCCCTCGCCCTGTTCCACATTCCATAATGTAGGTTTTGGATTTATTGATCAACAACTTTCTATCCTTAATGAACAGCGAGAACCTGTCCATAAGGCGTTGTAGACCTATAGGGGTCCTGGACAAGATCACGGCATCGGCATTTTATGTCAATTATTGCTTTCGTTTTCTTTAATCTTCCTCCTTCTCTGTGAGGTTTAATTTCCTGTTGGACTTGGCCATCTCCTCAGGATCACCCCCAAATATTTTGTACTCACCCCTCCTGTTTTCTAAACCCTTTTCTGTTGGCTTTTAGGACTCTGTGAACTTTGCCAGTGCTAAGGTGCTTGTGCTCACTCCTTTAAACATGGTAAAGATGGCATACACCCACTTAAGTGATACCACATGTTCCCAGGGCCGGTAAAGTAAATGCTACAAGTGGGCCTACAGCATTTATTGTTCCACACACTCAGGTAACCCCTAAAACATGGCTCATGCCTGCCTTTGCAGCTTGTGTGCAGTTTTTAACTGGAAACATGACATGGCAAAATAACCCTTTTAACAAGCCTAAAATTCCCTTTCTAATACATATGTGTCACCTTTATGGTAGGCCTTAAACAGGGCAGGGTTAATTGTATTTATACATTGTAGTATGAACTGCTAGTTTTACATGTTCCGGTAGTGAAAAACACATATATTCATTTTTCACTACTGTGAGGCCTACCTCTTGCAAACAATAATGTTGGGTTGCCGTATTACATTTAATAAGTGATAACCTTTGTTTGGGAGCAGGTATGATTGTCACATGTGTTATATAAGACATTGCAATGTAAAACCCCCTTTAATGGTACTGTCAGATTTGATTTTAAGTTACATTTCTGAAACTGTTTAGGAAAACAGGGGTTCTGTTGTGGCCCAGAGGTCCAAAGAAAAGAGTGACCCCCTCGGGGTGCACTGCGAAAGAATTATTGAAGGCAGCCTTCCATAATTCTATTGCAGTCCCACCTAGGGGGTCACTATTTTCTTTGGACCTCTGGGCTACAACAGAACCAGTGTTTTCCTAAACATTATACTTCCCCAGGATAACATATCGGGGTACCCTTGTCTTCCTTACTACATTTCTGAAACTGTCACAATTAGAAAAAAAGGGCATTTTCTACTCCCAACCAGTTTGTGCCTGCAGCTGTTCCTGCGTCACACGACAAGTGCCCAAATCGCAGTTTTGAACTGGAACCAAACAACCTCCTGTCATTGTTTCCAGTCTAGGAAGTAGGATGCGACTGAACCCTGTTCCATTGCAATCCTATTCTTTACAAAATGCATGCTCTGATTGCAAAGAGCAGAGGTGTAGTTCTTCCCGGGTGCAGGGATCAATAGGGGGCACCATAGGTGCCCCCACTTGGTCCCAATTCGGCAGCCTTGCACCCATGGGAGCCCTGATGGGACGCGGCCATCATAATCCCCCGGCCGGAAATAGCTGGCAGAGGGATTACTGCAGGCTTTCCAAATAGCGGACGGGCTCTTCAAATTAGTCCGAGGCCATTTGGAAAACCGATTTGTGTTCGCTTCCGACCGACTTCCAAAAAAAGTGGGTCGGGCAGAAAGGATTTCGAACAGGTAATTTTGATGCGGTTGGAACAGCTCCAACCGATGGCCGGAACCAGTCAGAACCGCATTGGAATCAGGCCCTAAGTGTAGTCAGCAGTTGGCCTTTGTATATTCCTCTGAGATAGTCACACAAACGGGGGACTGGGTGTTGGCAGGATGACCCATCCTGATCGGATTGAAGGGGTGGAGGTGTGCACAGCCCCACTTGCACTTAAAAGAAGCTGCCACAGTACACACAAAAAAGTAATACTAGGCTTTTGTTGCACCAGACATCCTGGGACCAGAGCAGGGAGGAAGGATATTTCAACACCATCTGTGGGGCAAAACTCCAGAAATGTCTTCCACTTTACAGCTGGCATCAAGTATAAAATTTAGACCCTCAGACCCACTCTTCAGGACACTCCTTGATTTGTTGTCTGAGAAGGACCATACTTGCGCTTGTCCTGCTCTTCGTATTACGACAAAGACAATAGGCAACACTCTCCCCACTCCTGGTGGCTTCCCCATACTCCGGGACTTTGAGTAGGCAAATTTTTTCAGCTGGACTAGCGTAGTCCATGTATCCGGCCCCCCCTTTATTCCTATTGGCTTGAACTCATGACTTTTCCCTGATCTAGCACGTCCAGATAACCACGAGTGGCACTTTGTGCTGCAAGGCACTATACTCACCGTAATTATTTGAAGTTACATATCTCTGATTCCACAGTTTGGATCTTTGCTGTTTTGGTGTCCAAAATGTATTACATTTTATTTTATACTTCTGCATTTTTTCACATGCTGTGTTTTCAATGTATTACTGTTTAAATGCTCTATAAATACTCTATGCATTGCCTACAAGTTAAGCCTGACTACTTTTGTGCCAAGCTATCAGAGGATTAAGTGCAGATTAATTTAACAACTTTTGTGGTTCACCCTGACAGGGATCGTGGTTGTTGCTTGAGAAGGGTTCACACCCTTTTATCCATAAACACAATTTCTCACACTTGACATTCTTTCTAACTAGCCCTGCTGCTCCTCTTCTCCTCTCCTCTGCTCTCCATCACTGTTGAATGCAATTGGTGGCTGAAATGTCTTAAGTTACTACTGAAACAACGGTCACAATTTGCAACTTGTTCTGAATCATAAATTGTGATTCCTTAGTTGCAATTGCAACTATTATAAACTTCATCATCATTAGAAGTGATTATGTAATGCTGCTTCAATAAAGAATACTTTCAATCAGCTCTGCAGCATATGCAGGCTAAAGGAGGCAACTAGGAGAGCACAAGCACAAAGTAGAAAAACAATAGAGCCACCCAACAGTTGCTAGTTTACCTACATATTCGAGCCAAAGCGAACTACATTACATGCTCAAGTTCTCAAACTATCTCCGGAAAGCCAACTTTTGTATGTTATACAGTCTTTAGATGGCTAGTTTCCTTTCACACTCAAGATGGAATGTACAAACGTTGTTCAAAAAGCATACAAAGACATATTCTTCCAAAATATTTAAGTTTAGTGTAAATCTGCAGAGTATTGACTACTGATATATCATTAAGGTAAGTAGATATTGATTAATACATTTGCAAATCTTTTATTCTGTTTTTACAGCACATAAGAATTAATATACAGTATCATCCAAAGAGATAATGGCTACCCTCTAGTGCTGAGAAAACCTCACTTGCCCTAAGTTGAGTCGTCACAGCTATGTCCTAGACAGCATCGTGTAACAGATGAGAACAGAGAGGATCAAACATATCAAAAACTATTAGCTAAAGTTTCACATAGTCAGAGATCCCCAGTGGTAGACCAGCCCCCTTTTACCAAGAAATTCCCACCACATTCAGGATGACCAGCAACCTACATCATCAGTCTTCAATCATTATGGTTAAGTTTAGTCACAAGATAGGGGCCTCTGATCACATCAAATAGGCTCCTCTTCGTTAATCACTGATACAACTCCAAGGCTCCAAAAGAGACTGATCTTCCAGTATATCTTCGCCCAGTTTAAGGTGGATTGTCAAATTCCAGCCTTATTCAATAAGTATGTTTCTACAGTGGAATTCCGACAGTCTGCTCACTTTGGAGAACATTATTAGGAGCAGAGATAAAAACTATGGGGCAGATTTACAATAAGTGGCGCATCCCTGCATATCAGCAGAGATGCACCACGTATTGTGCGCCATGCCTCCACCACCATGGATGCGCCGCATTGTAAATGCGGCGCACCATGGGGCAAAAACGGCACAAATGCGTCACGCATCTGTGCCGTAAAGGTGGCGCATTGCTGGAGTTGCGCGACGCAGCTCCAGCAATGCTCTGGGGGGCCCTATCTTCACAATGCTGCGTCAATCCTCATGCCTGCTTCAAGCAGGCGCAGGGTTTTGACGCAGCATGGGCCCCAAAGTGACTGAGTGAAATCTTGTAGATTTCACTCAGCCACTTTTAGGAGGTGTTCCTGCGCCGGAACGCCGCCCCTGCGCAGGAACGTCTCCTTCCTGGTGCAGGGCTTTACAACGTGACGCATCTCCCAGATGAGTCACGTTGTAAATACCCCGCACCATGGCACATCTTTTGCGCTGCAGCTGCATCACAAAAGTGACGCAACGGCGGCGTAAAAGAGGCACAAGGGGCGTGTAAATCTGCCCCTACTTATGAGAGAGTGGCCTTTCATCATGTTATGTTATGTTAAGCTGATTTGTAAGGTGCACGGCTGCCCCAGCAAAGGGGCGTCCCAGCGCTGAAACCAGATTAGTGCCGCTGGTAGACAACAGAACAACTTATAACGAAGGGAACAAAAACATTTTAATAGCTTTACGGAAGGGCAAATAAAGCTGTAGACTGCGATTGGAAATGAGAAGGGAATTCCAGAGTCTAGAAGCCAGCACCCGAAAAGAGCGGCCACCAGCAAGCATAATTAGCTTAGCAAACATACAGCAAGCACCTGGATCAAACCAGGTTTTCCTTAGTTTGACGGGCAGGTTCTTACGAATCATTATGGCCACCCTGCTTTTCTACATGATAATGGTTGACAGCTGGTGGTTCTATCCACACTTTCCTACCTAGAGGCCTTGCTTATTTTTTTCAGATTCCTATTGTGAGAGAAGCATCTTTTACAGGACAGTAGTATCCATTTTCCTTGATGCCAGATAGATGAGCACTATTTCCTTTGGAAATAGTTTATAAACCATTCACCTTCTGTGACCTTAGTAATCGGTCTCTATTAATTTCCTTTGGCTCAAGAAGTGTCTACGTTTTTTGTGGGTATTGTCCCTTCTCAGTGAAAAGGTAAGCACTCAGTTGTCACAGTATCAAGCAGGAATATGTGAGTAATGTACTATTTTCAGTTACCAGTAGTACTCGTAGGGCCGATAACAGTGTTTGGTAGAATGTGGTTTTATTTAGAAAACAAGAAGATACAAAGGGGCAGATTTATGTTAACTGGCGCATCCCCAGGGATGCGCCAGTTAACATGCGTCACAGTGCGCCACAGCTCCGCCACCCATGGTGCGCCGCATTTATGATGCGGCGCACCATGGGGCAAAAACGGCACAGATGCGTGACGCATCTGTGCCGTAAAGGTGACGCATTGCTGGAGTTGCGTCGCAAGCGCGACGCAGCTCCAGCAAGGCTCGGGGGTGCCCCATCTCCACAATGCTGCGTCAAGACCTACGCCTGCTTCAAGCAGGCGCAGGCTTTTGACGCAGCATTGGCCTGAAAGTGACTGAGTGAAATCTTATAGATTTCACTCAGCCACTTTTGCGAGGCGCACCTGCCCCGGAACGCCCACCCTGCGCCGGAACGCCCACAAGCGGCGCAGGGCTTTACAACGTGACGCATCTGCCTAGATGCGTCACGTTGTAAATCGTTCG
This sequence comes from Lissotriton helveticus, assembly GCF_964261635.1. Classification (NCBI taxonomy): domain Eukaryota; kingdom Metazoa; phylum Chordata; class Amphibia; order Caudata; family Salamandridae; genus Lissotriton; species Lissotriton helveticus. The sequence goes on along the minus strand of NC_136067.1, from coordinate 343,303,793 downwards.
TAGGGATGCGCCACGTTTACGCCACCTTGCGTGACGCAACAGCGGCGTAAACGTGGCGCAAGTGCCTCATAAATCTGCCCCAAAGTGTTCCAAGCTGTATATGTCTGTTAATATTGGAAAATATGATATCAACACATGTCACGATATGTGTAAACATAATAACAAACTTGTATCACAGTTGTTGAAATCACTCGATATGACCTCACCCTCAAACCAAAGTCAGAAGCACATGGTCAGGCAGGCCCCGTGACCTATGCCTGAAGCAACTGATGGACAGATTACAGGTGGGGTGACACATAACTTTTGGACCAACATGTGAACAGGAAAACCCAGACCAATCTCATAGATAGGAAGGTACACCACAATGGTCTTAGGATATTGGATCCAATAAATTATGTTTGGCCGGAGGGGTGCGTGTTCCCAAAAGTATGATGCCACACTAAGTTGGCAACACTCAGCCAATCATAATACAGCATGCACACTACTGTCACTTGGACACATACCTAAATGTATTTTTGTTGCTAACTTAGATCTGTGCTCCTAAAGTGTTTCCTTATTCATGCTGATGGTGCACCAACTGCAATGTTGAATTTCAATGTGATTTTCAATGTGATTTTGTACCTAAGAGTGCATTTCTTGCCAAATGCGATACCCCGACACTGCCTACTTTACACCAAGTGTGATTTTGCACCTAAAATAATTTTTGTGTGAGTGCCTTATTATGAGCACCCCTAATAATCCAGATGGGGCAATGGGAGTTACCAGCCCAATAAACATTACAAATTATGGTGTTTCCCTTAGGGACTTAAACTACTGAAACCACTGCTAAGTCCATAGTTCACTGAAGTTATAAAATAAATGCATTCACTAACTGCAACAGTGCCAAAATCCATAGATGGATTGGAGGAAACACCCACACTCAAACCATGGAGCACCTTCCCGGAGCAGAGTATTAGAAGGCTGTGACTTTCGCTGCCTTGCATTGCTCCATATTTACTAAGTCACACAGAGCCAGGCAAGTTGGTTTTGAGTGTCTTAGTTAATCTCACTGTAATGCTTGTGTTGCCTTGTGCTGCCTTGCATGATGCAGGGGCAATGCAAGGGCTTCCTAAATCTTGGCCTTAGTACACTAGCGGAATTCATTAGCTATGTGGGATCTCCTCACCATTACCATATGTCAGATAATGTATCAGTATCTGGTTTATTCTGTGTCCTTGTCAAGGGCTTAATTGGTGGGCAGCTCTGCCACTGGAAATAAAAAGACAGATTCTAATAATGCATAATTTACTTATGGGTGTCTATACACAAATTTGAGGGGTTCAGTAAGTATTGCTGCTTTGACTGATAATTTGTTTGTATTACAATTGGGTTCTGCCCAATCAGTACTCCCAGATGTTTTTGCTTTTTTAGATCACCAGGTGTTGGACTTTTTTCTGTGATTGAGTCTCACAACTATTATCTCACTCATGGAGATCACATGGCAAACGGATTGCTCATGTTTACCACCAGTGTCCGCCTTTTCAGATAATTGGCCACTGCAGCGCAGCAGGGGTAAGGGGCACTTGGCTGGTTACACGTGAACACATGTGGAAATGAATGTGCACACATGTGTGGGCTGCACATGGGAGACTACTGTCATGCACAGCCCTGTAACAGCGCTCAGGTAGCCTGGTGCAATGAAGACTGCAGGATTAGCAATTCACCTGGGATAGGCGTTATAAGGGTAGTGTACACTAATGGGGAAAGTCATTGTGCTTTACTGTTTTACCTCTAGTGGTACCCCATCCTACACATAGGTAGAGTACTGTCTTATAATTCCACATTTGTAAAGCACAAACTTATCACCCCTAAGGGTATCAAGATGCTGGAGGGCCATCGGGTATTTTAAGTGAGCTATTGCCCCGAGTCACATGATGCTGAACTGAATTGCTGTCGGTGCCAGGGATCGAACTGTGAGATCAAGCTTTCCGGAGTCAGCAGCTCTGGCCGCTGCACTACACCTTAGGGCGTTGTTTCATGCCCTCTTGGCCTACAGAGACTTTTGACGTCTTCAATTAGAGTGTAACCTATGCGAGAAAACCAAATATGTCACTTTCAAAATGATAAGTATACATCTTATGAGTCATCCATAGTTTCCTTGGCTCAGCTCAGCTTGTGTCACAGCAGGAACAAAGGCAGCCCGATACAAAAGGAGCAATTAGCAGTGCTTCTCCCAGCTCCTGAGGAGGAAAGGGGTGGGATGGGGTGGAATGATATGTATCAATCACCCAGCTGTCACACTGTGCCAAAGATGAGCCTGCCCAAGCCCACTGAACACAGAAGAGTGCCCAGACAACTGGAGCCAACCCACTGGGGGCCTCCCTTTGAAATTCAGTTATGCAAATCCCTGGCAGTGATGTTAGCAAAGGGAGGAGCTGAGACCCCAGGAGTTGATGTGACCAGTGGCTCCTGAAAAATGTCATCCTGGATTGTCCCAGCATGCTGTGTAGGAGGGTTGGGACGGGGTGGAGAGGTGGGTGCCTGTTTTCTGGAAACTACCTCTTGTCTTTAAAATTCCTTGCACAAGTGGCAGACTCTCTCTTGCCGTGGATTTTTCTACACTTCAATGCTGGATTCTGGGACCGCCATGGAGAACTGGTAGGAGGAACCTCCTGACCATCACTCAGGACCAAGGGCTCTGCCCAGTTGACACCAGGACTAGTGAGTCTGCTCCAAGGGCCAGGACAACCTGGACATGTCTGCACCCAGAAAGCAAGATCAAGATGAGAAATTACCTTTGTCAATCCATTCCTTCCAGAATAAGGCATGATTGTTAATCTTAAAATTTTAATTATACCAAATCGGGATGCTTAGGGAGCGATCAGTCATAGAAAGATGTATGCCAGACGAAACTACAAGAGCCCTTGAGTGAATGAAAGTAGGAAAGGACATGCGCTTTGGAGGTAGAGTAACATGGATAGCGGAGAGGAGAGAGAAAGGAGAATACTGGGCTTGTTCTAAGGCACTCTATGCAGTGCATGGCGGAATAGTGGAATCAGACAAAAAAGTCCAGATTTTTCTTCTCTTTTTTCTCCCTTCTTTCTTTTCCTTTCTTTCTCTTCACTTTAAAATCTTTTTAAAAATGCACTTTCCCTTAGTACAGTTTTTCTATTAATAGTATATTTCTTGATACTACTTCTCATAATAAGCTCTAGTTTATTAACAACCTGTTGTTACCAGATTCTGTACTGATGTTTTACATTGCTTACAATCTTCTAAAGTAAAAATAAAAAAAAAGATGAGAAATTGCTTGGGGAAGCAGGAGGACCAGCACTATTGAAGACCTAACCACTTTGTCTGTCAGAAGTGTTGTTGGAACTACTGTTGGTGCCCTGTGGCTAGAGCTCCCCACCAGGAGTGAAATGAGCCCACTATCGTCTAAAATGGCCCAACAGGGCCCCAGTCATTGCATTTTAAAGTTTCGCGACCTTTGACCTTTTGCTGCCTCAGTGTGCATTTAGCTCTGCTTTCGGCAAATAAAATTCTCCCCGGGTGGGCCAGGGCCCCAGGGTCAGTGCAAGGAAGCTGTCTATGTGTATCCTGGGGGCGAGTGTGTGCATGGGGACACCTTCCCCTTCCCTCATCCCCTGGGCTTACTCCTGTTTTAGGGTCCCGGGACCCCATTCCCGGACCCCGGGCACAGCAAAGACGGGTACAATGCAAAGAAGCATCATCGCGCTTCCCTGCTGAAGCAACCATTACAGGAAAGGGGTTAACCCACTACAAGTTTGTGGACCTGGGTACAGTACGGTATGGAGAAAGTGGTCCTCAAACCAATCACTTATCAAAGTAAGCATAAATTACATACATTTTTATTTCAAGAGCTAAATTAATACTATGCTCTGTTAAGGTAAAAGATAAATTACACCAGCAAAAAATGAATGAAGATGTGCAGCAGCCAAGAGACAATGAAACAGTAAGTTTTAGTTCATTATGTAGTAAGGATATATACCTTTTTCAAATATGCAACAGTATAAGAAGCGGATGCTCCGCGGAAAGCGTGCGAAAACAAAGATGTGCTCAAAGGTTTAGTGGGTGGGAAATGGTCCCAGATAGAAGTAAAGATAAGTAGAAGGGATGGTGTATGATTGACTATACATATCAATCTTGTTGGCATGGCCCAAAGATATTTTACATGGTCTATTTACATTTGTTTGCAATCACAGATTGTTATCTTGTGAGGCACGTGCGAGATATGTACTGGTAGGGTCCAGGTGAGGGGGGAAATTTTGTTGACATTTTGACTTGACTTGTGGCACTTAGGCAAGTTGCACCTGGGCCTGCGAGTCTTCCTCAGGACTTCCTCAGGGCACCTTCTCCCTGCTGAAGCGGGTAGGAGCCCAAGACCCTATCCCTGAGCCTGAGTAACAACAAGGCAGGTAGGAGTGCAGCCGCGTTCCCCCAGGTGGCCCTCCTTCCCCACTCCCCATGACTGGAGGAGCAGGAAGGTGAGCCCCACAGCATATGCACACCTGAGCTTTCCTCCTAGGAGGGAGTTGTTTGTGGTCTGCCTGGGTGGGATCTTCATTAAGCCCTACCCTTTTTAATATTTATGTCTTCCCCTTTGCAAATTTGTTAAAGAGCTTTGGATTTTCCATTACATCCTATGCTGACGACACTCAAGTTGTTGTCTCCAAAGGAAAATATGATGCTGGCCCAGTGCATACATTTCATGACTGCATGGGTGGACAGTAAATGCCTTACATTGAATGCAGAAAAAACAGAAGTCCTAATTTTTGGACCACAATCTTCTTTTTGGGGTCCATCAGTCTGTTCAGCTATCATGGGCCCTATCCCCCCTCCAGTGGAAAAAGTTCGCAACCTGGGAGTAATCATTGATCATAAACTTAACTTCACAGATCTGGCAAATAAACTCACTTCATCCACTTTTAATGCCCTTAGAATAATTTAAAAGGTTTTACCTTTCATACCTGCCAAACTGCAAAACACATTAGTAACCTCTATATAATCCTATCTAAAATAGACTATTGCAACAGTCTGCTTCTATAACTCAAAAGTACAATATTAACAAACTTCAGGTTCTGCAAAATGCTGCTGCAAGATTATTGCTGAAAATTCCCAAATTTTGCTCAGTGTTTCAAGACCTAAAAAAATCTGAATTGGCTTTCTATTAAACAAAGAATTACCTTAAAGCAGTTATGTTTAGCCTATAAATTATTTCATGATCTCGGTCCTGACTCTTTGAAATAGAGCTTCAAATGATATCTCCCTGTCAGAAATCTTTGGTCAGTAAATGCTAAGTTGTTAGTACTTCCAAGATTCAACACGTACGATGGGGTGAAAAGAGAATTGTGCTAGAAGCATGGAACTTACTGCCTCTCTGCAACAAAACAGAACCTGGGGGCATATTATCAAGTAAGGGCGTTACATTATAGCCGCTTTTATCGGCAGGAAACTGCCGATAAAGTGGCGATAATGGGCTTGATAATATGCTCTATGAATTCCAATCAAAGCCAATGTTAGATGTCTTCACATCTAACATGGGCTTCGATTGGAATTCATGGGATCTGAGATGGACTCTGGCCTAGTCAGAGTACCAACTCAAGCTATTTTGATCTGTGATGGAGGCATGGATATGACCTCCTCTGTGAGTCCCAGTAATCTGTGCCAGTACAGAAAAACACTTTTAATTAATGAGAAAAAGGCTGAGGCCTACAGGGACACAGGAGCCAGTGTCACAATGGTGACACCCGCTTTTGTGGACCCTGGACAAGTCATACTTGGTGAGACTTACCAAGTGATCAACACCAACAATGTCAGGACAACCCATGCCATGGCAGTTGTTGATTTCTCCTGGGGAGGGGGTAACTGGCCTTAAGAAGGTTGTGATCAGCGAAGACCTCCCTGTAGAATGCTTGCTTGGCAATGATTTAGAAACTTCAACCTGGTCTGAAGTGGAGTTGAGGACCCATGCAGCAATGCTTGGAATTCTGGAACATATGTTTGCTGTGACTAGGTCACAGGTCAGAAAGTCTAACACTGGACAGACACTGGATTCTGGAATAATGGACCAGTTTGGGCACCCTGTTAGAGGACCACTTTGTCTGGTGAAGGAGGGATGGGAGTTACCTCTCAAACCCCCTAAACAGGATATTGTGGACTATGTACTTGGTCTCCACTCCAGGATGGCTGAGTACATGAAAAAGACAACTAAAAACTTGAAGCCAATCTTGTCATCTTGCATGGGTTGCTGTTGCCAAGGCTTGTTGGGTCCAATGCAGGTACCGATGTTGCAGCACTCGACATCCGACGTGGGACAGCTCGAATTCAGCTCCTGGTTGTCATCAACGCCTCCTGGACCTCGTGGCTGAAGAGTCAAGCTTCACCTACTTCACCCTAAAGCATCCAACATCAGCTGGCATATTCTTGTCGCCATCCTGGTCACTGGTTAGTGATCCAGGGCCCGATTCACCGAATTACCTTAAGACTAAATCCTAAACTTACTACTATTTGGTATTCACAGAATGCACTTACTACTTTCGGGATTCTCAGAATGAACTTACTACTTTCAGTATTCACAGAATAGATTTAAGACTACTAATTTTAGGTCCGCACTCGGGACGGAAATTCCGTCCCGGAGGCGGCATTTCAGGCGTGGGGGCGGAGCTTGCGGCCCAGAGGCAGAGCTTGCGGCTTGGAGATGGAGCTTCCAGCTCAGAAGTGGGGATTTAGCCATGGCTGAAATCTCCACCTCTGGGCCGGAAGCTCCGCCTCCGGCCCGGAATCCCCGCCTCCGGGCCGCAAGCTCCGCCCACAAGCCGGAAGCCCCGTCTCCGGGCTGGAAACTCCGCCTCCGGGCCGGAATTTCCGGCCCGAGTGCGGACGTAAAGTTAGTAGTCTTAAATCTATTCTGTGAATACCGAAAGTAGTAAGTTCATTCTGTGTATCCAGAAAGTAGTAAGTTCACTCTGTGAATCCCAAAAGTAGTAAGTGCATTCTGTGAATACCAAATAGTAGTAAGTTTAGGATTTAGTCTTATGTTCATTCTGTGAATCGGGCGCTCAGACTCTGCCCCCTCTGCTTTCAGGTTCTTCTGATCATCTTCGCAGCTCTCCATTGGAATTGATGATGAAACTCGACACGAATAGACACCTATGCACCCAGCTTCCCTGGGTGAGGTAGCATGAGTACTTCGGTGCACCCGTGGTCCCGTGGGTCTTGACTCACGAAGTGTCTAGTTCTAAAGAGGTTTCACCGCAGTCCACTCCTAAGTGTCCTAAAACTTTAAAACTGTAACTTGAATTTCCTCCATAGAAGTCAATGGTGATTCGCGGCTGTGTTTAGACACTGCACGCGTCCCCCGTGGGTCTCCTGCATCCCTACCTTGGGTGGTTCCTAAGTGACAACACTACAGATGGACACCGCACAAGTTGTATATTAAAAATAAGTATCTTTTATATAGATTTAACACAAGACCACAAACGTAAAAAATCCACAATTATATTCTTAAAATGGTAGAATTAGCTTAGTTCTCTTTAGATCTTAAAATGCGACACTTTGAGTCAATGTACCTTAAGATGCGTAACGGATTACAATGAAAGTATTGCAGGAAAGAAGATGCGTCGGATCCTTACCGCGCTTCTGTCCAATGTGGCGAGCAATGCCGTGATGTTATGCAAAGAAATAAAGATGTCATCTTCTTCTTGGTGCAATACGATGCGAGCCACGACAAGCCCTGCGACAGGCTTCCTGGTGATGCGGCGGCATCTGCTGTGATGTCAATCCTCTTCTCCGGCAATGCACGGGGCTTCAACAAGGATGTGAGCCGCGACAGGCCCTGCGACACGCTACCCGGTGATGCGGCGGCGTCTGCTGCGACGTCAATCCTCTTCCCTGGTGATGCGAGTTGCTTCGTGGACCCTGCGATGACTCAACGGTTCTTCTGAGCCGTGACAGGCCCTGCGACACGCTTCCCGGTGATGCAGCAGCATCTGCTGTGATGTTGATCCTTTTCTACGGCAATGCGAGGTGCTTTCGTATTGTGAAGCGGCAGCAGCAGTTCGGAGTCACGCTTCTTGCTCATGAGTTGCGCTTCCAGCTCCTTGCAATGCGCAGTTCCTCAAAAAGTCCCGCACAACTCCAGGCACTTCCAAAGAACCCTTGGGGAGCTGGGGGTGAAGTCTGTTGTCCCTGAGACTTCAGCAGGAGACAATGTCTTTTCTCAAGCCCTTGGAGATCCTTACAAGTTGATGAAAGTACACACAAAGTTCCTCTCTCCTTTCTTTGGCAGCCAGGCAACCACTGCAGGCCAATCCCCCAAGCAGCACTTCAGCTTAAGGATAGTCTCTCCTCAGTCTCTCTGATTGCGCTCCTCAGCAAATGTTTCTTCTTGTCTCCCAAAAGTGATCTAAAGTTCTGGGGTTTGGGTCCCCTCTTTTATACACAGTTTCCCTTTGTTCTTTGAAGGTAGAGAGACCTTTGACTAGTCCAAACCAGTTCTGGTCAGTCCTGGAGCACTCTGTTTATATGACTCCTTCTTTCCGTTCACAGTGCAGGACAGAGACATCAGACGCACCACAGGGGGTGGAGCCAGGATTGTGGAGGGAAGGCACAGCCCTCTTCAGGTTCCAGGTGCAACTCCTCCCTCCCATCTAGGTGCAGATCTCTCTATTCAGCCCTGGGCTGACTCACCCTTTCTCCTGGAATCCCCCAGCCCCTGTCACTCAAACTCTAGACAAGGAATACACAACCTAGCTGAGGCAGGCTTGGATGGTTAGACAAGAAAATACCTACTTCCTAAAAATGATATTTTCAAACAAAGAATGTTAAAACCAACTTCACTAAAAGATGCATTTGATCATTCTGAGTTCAGGCATACTAAACTTGAATGTCTACCTAGTTCCCAGAGTCAGTTAGGATTATAAGATGTAATATTCAAACTGCCCATTCTGGCCTATGGGGAATAGGTAGCATTGCAATAGTGAAAAAAGAAAATGGCTGTAATTTACTATTAGGACATGCCACACACATCAGGGCTTGTCCTACCTTATACTTACAATGCACCCTGCCCTTGGGCCTACCATAGGGGTGTCTGATATAAAGAAAAGGGAAGGTTTAGGGACTGGTAAGTGGGTGCACTTGTCCAGTCAGCATGTCAGTACCAGACTGCACACAGGCTCTGCAATGGCAGACCTGAGGCACACTTTTACAGGCTGCTTCTGTAGGTGGCACAACCAGTGCTGCAATCCCACCAGCAGCATTTGGTTTACTAGCCCTGGGCACACTCAGTGCACTGTACTAGGGTTTGACACATAAACCAAACCAGACAATCATGGAATCACTAATCCACACATCAATTTACAATAGGGAGAGGATATGCACTTTAGCACTGATCAGCAGTGGTAAAGTGCCTAGAGTCATAAAACCAACAAAAAAAGGTCAGACAAAATACAGGAGGAAGACAAAAAGTTTGGGGATGACCCTGTAAAAAGGGCCAAGTCCAACACCTAGGATCTCTTAGCGCCTGTTGCACTTCACACGTGAGGTGTCATCTAATCAGGATCAGCTGCCCCTATCCCTCCTTTCTGCCCCATACCCCATGAGCCCCACCCGCTCTGATCCCCTTCCAGCCCATAAGTGCTCCCCTTATGCACCCTCCTCTAGATAACTGCCCTGACATGGCATGCCGGTGACAACAACTGATGATGATCAGAGGCAGTCCTGCCACCTCAGTCACCCTAGCCCCATGCCAAACTGACTTATAAAATGAAGAGCTGCACCTGGGCTCCTACAAATGTGTGAGCCTAAGGGTAAATTAAGCAAAACAAAAAAACAAAGGTAGATATATAAAACTACCTGAATCACCTGTGCCCCTCTCTGCCCTCCCACATCAGGCTTTTGAATAACTTGTAAAAAAACCGGGCCTCTTCAACAGTGTGGAAGATCCAAGATTGGCCCTTATGACTGATGGACAAACCTTGCTGGGGCCCTTGGCTCTTGAAGCTATCTTTAATTGATTTGAACTGCTATTTCAGTGGTTATTACATCTGACATTAATTTGGTTAGAGTGTGGCCATTCTCTTGACCTTCGGGGAGCCCAAAAACTCACAGGTTGGAATGACGAGACCTGTTTTTGACGTCTTCAAGTTTCAACCGTACTTAGGTGAGTTTAGATTGCATTTTCAGAGTTGAAGAGTCTTGGTGGTTCTTAAAGTCTTCGAGATCCAACACTTTTTGTTTGAGTTGCATGACATTTGAGGTAAGTAGCTGAATGTTGGTGTTAATATTCCCCAGTTGGCCTTGTGTCTCCTGGTGTGCCACCTACTGGGAGATGTTCATCTCCTTAATTTCACCCAGGGGTTACTGTTGAATTGCTTCAATTGGCAGGGACTGGGCCATATAAGGCAGGGGCATTGCGTCTGTGGCAGAAACCTTTGCCTGTAGGAAATTAGAATCCAAGACTTTCTTATCTCCTTCCCCACTCTGAGTTTCCAGTACCATGCCTTAGGGAGTGTTCTCAGTGGGGATAACTAGAGATGCTGAGGAAGGTCCTGGGCATGAGTTCTCTGCAGCATCACTGATGTCCTCACTTATAGTCTAGCCAGCCTCTAGGTCGGCCTCCTCCCTCAGTGATCCCTTAGCACCAGGAACAGTAAACATAGAAAGCATTTTGAGCATAGAGGCAGTACCATATTCAGATTTGTGGGGTGCTGGCAAGGTAAAGGGGAAAAGATTCAGGGGAGGGCTGAAGAAAAAAGGCTTGAGGCAAGTGTAGTGGAGGACCTCCCTGAGACTGTAGCAAACTTATTGGCAATAACTTTTGCTTGTCTATCCCCATCTGAGCGAATAATATAAGGCAATGAATCAGATGTTCATGCACTATTGACCCTGGACTTACTGGACCCTACATCTGAAACCACCAGATACATCGGGCCTCCAGTTCTATGGCATTTGACTTCCACAACAGTAGAGGTATGCCATTAGTCTGGAGTTCATTTTTTGAATTTCTTGGCCCTGGCTTCAAGATATAAGTTGAGCAGGTACAGTGTTTAGTTCCTCTTACAGCTTTGCCCAGTGCATGAGCTTTTACACAATCCTTTTAAAGTAGCTTCATTGGTGCTAGAAGCATAAGTTGTGTGCTTATGTAGCAGCGTCAAATGCAAAATAATAAAGGAAAATTACAGGTAACTTCATACCATACTGCAAGTTGCAGCCTGATGCTTTGAGGGCATTGCTAGAGTAGTCCGGCATAACTGCAACAGGATTGAGGAGTAGGCCATAATGCCTGAAAAGCCTTGGAGCCTTGAACATCAGGTAAGCCTTCACTACCTCTGCCCCACTCCACTCTGCTCGATGCTGCCATGTATAATATGGCAGTCCACTCCATCTGCCATCCTGAAATAAGCACAAGACTGTCCATTTACTTACTCTGCTGCTGTAACACTCCTACAATACATAACTGCTTGCAAAATTAAATTAAATAAAATGAAGGTTTTGTAAAGCGCGTGTTGGCTGTGGTGTCTTAGTGCTAGCTGTCATTGATTTATGCAACGGGAGGTAGGAACGGCTATGGTTTAGGGACAAATAGACATGTTTTCAATGCTTTCCTGAACAATAGTAAATTGGTCTAGTTTCTGAGACTGATGGGTATAGTATTCCATAATTTAGGGGCCAGATGGAGAAAACTTCTGCCCCCCCATTTTAATGTCTTTACCCTAGGAACTACAAGTAGGGAAGCCGCTGACGATCTGAGGTTTTGCTATGTAGTGTGGCACTTGATATGTTGACTGAGGTAGGCAGACCCAGCCCCGTACAAAGTCTTATGCACAATACACATAGATTTGAATTCGATCCTTGCCTGGACAGGTAGCCAGTGCAGATCCTGGATGGCTTGGCTTATAGTGCTCAATTTTGGAATCTAAATTAGTAGACAGGCAGCAGCGTTCTGTAAAGTCTGCTGCTTACATATCATACTCTTTTTCGTTCCCAGATAGAGTGCGTTACAGTAGTCAATTTTGGGTAGTATCAAGGCAGTGATAACTGTTTTTCTGAGGGCCATGGGAATGATAGGTATATTCTTTCGAAGGAATTTTAAAGTATGAAAGCATGAGGAAGTAATGATATTGACCCGGTCAGATAATGAAAGAAGGTTGTCTATCGTAATCTCAAGGTTTTTAACCTTTTTACTGGCTGAGGGTAGGGCCTTGCTGCTTCCGGACATCAAGTAGAAATCCAAAGTGAAGTGTACCTTCCAAACATAACCACTTCAGTTTTGCCAGTATTTAACTTCAAGCAGTTATCTAGCATCCATCTAATAATATGGCTCATGCAATCATTAAAACTTGCTGCCACATTCTCCGGTTTGGAAGATTAGGAGACTACTTTTGCGTGTCGTCAGCATCGCAAATGGCAGTAAAGCCATGGGGGCGTATGAGTTTGGATCATGCAGTCATGGAGTCTGTCACTCCTCCAGTGTCTTTGGGCTCCTGTATCTTGACACTTGAGGGGGAGAAGAGACAGGTAAGGTACTAGCTGAAATGCAGAATACATTCTAATCCTAGCAGTTAGACGAGGCGTGCTGCCTCGCAGAACACACTCAGGGGTATATGTGCAAGGAGTTAACACCACCAGAACGTCACTTATTTTGACATTCTGGTGTCCTTCGCCTTATTTACAAGGTGGTGTTAGCCACTTTTTGTGGCTTAACGCCCCCTTGTAAATAATCCTCCTATTCATGCAGCACTTAGCGTGAAAGGGGCGTGCAATGGGTGTTTCAGTGGACGTTCCGCCGCAACACCTATTACTTTTTGTCGCTGCCCCATATTTACAAGGTATGGGACAGCGTCAAAAATAAGATCAGGAAATACCTGGTCTTATACAGGTGATACAAGGAGAAATGCTTCATTTCTCCTCGTATTTTGCTCTTTCGATGTGTGCTGCAGAAACATAGAAACAGCAAATTGCCTGTAAAGATTGTTTCTGTACAGGAAGATGTCCCTTCCTGCACGTAAAAGATCTGCCCTGCAGCGCAGGCACCCTTGCAAAGTGGCACAAGGGTCCCTACACTGGTGCTAGGCTGTTTCTTTAGTGCTAGGGGAAAAACCCTGCATTTCAAACCCAATTTTGGTGCATCACTGCGCTCCGCAAGTTTCTTGTACATATGCCCTTCAGTGCGGAGTCAGCTCAGTATGAAAATCCGGGTAGACAGGGAACTCATCCGTAATTCAGCAATTAATTCAAGCAGCCTTCGCCTTGGCACAACACTGACACAGTAGAAGGGGAGAAGCAGCATGACATCCCGATACCATGGCCGGCTTCACAGATCCGGCCATTTTGCCCCCTATCACCCTGCAACAGTAACTTAGCCATGGACAGTGCTGGAAGCTCTACGTGCCCTGCATATTGAATAATTCCTTGTAGTTTTAAAAAAGAATTGGTCCTTTGCCATTTTGTAGCATTTGCTGCTCCTCCTCCTTCTCTAAAACATTCACATGATGTCCACATTCGTATTTCCTTACAGCTAAAGTTGTTTCAATAGTTGAGCTCCTTATTAAAAAGACACCCTTTCGATGTTTACAAAGGTAAGATGCATAACAAATATAGTGCAATTTAGAAATACCCAGGCAACACACAGGCATGAACAACATGGGTCACAACAAATATACAATCAATAATATGAACGTCTCAATTTGAAATGACATTTTGTTTTATAAAGTTCTGCAAATTAAAACAAGAATGAAAACTCAAAATGATATAATAAAAGTCTCAATTTTGCATGAATCTACATTACCATTTCACACTTGACTGAGCATTCCTATAAACGCCTGAATCTGACAAAAAAACGAAAACAATAAAATCGACCTACAAAATTATCGAGTACTAAATATCGATGACAAATAAATCGACCTCCTATATTTAACTAACAAACAACATAAATATCGAGTTAACAATATCGTTAAACACAAATATCGACCACAAAAAAATCATAAGCACACACTTCGAAATCAATTATATCGACAGTCTTAAATAAATATAGCACATATCTAAAATATTGTAAACAAAAATATAGACATCAATATTATCGACAATACATAAATATCGACATCTAGAACATACAAATAAATTCTTGATTTACACACTATAATTGCAAATAATGAAATACACACTCATAAAAAATGGTATATACATAACAAACACAACTAAAACGAAAAATTCACAATAAAAATAAATAAGCATACTAAATAAACTAAAACATTTCATATAAACACACTTAATTTATAAAACAATTATAAACAATATAATACCTTTTCAAAAACAACATACCTTAAAAAGACCTTTCATAAAATGAGAAAAACACAGCAAAATTTGACTTTACAAATTCACATACAATTTAAATAATTAACAAAGTGAAAAAAATGCGAACTAACCAATAGAAACACATTTAAATATAACTAACCAATCAAAATGAACAACTAATTAAATACTCACTATATAAAGAACTAAACTGAAAACTCTTACACCTTCAAGGAAAGAAACAAGGAGAAACTCTACCACATCTGCTACAACTTTAAGGACTAATTTGAAAACGAGACAACAACAAATATCAAAAAGTAAATACAACTTTAAATATAAACTAACAATTTACTTGTAACCTGCCTTTCATCATCAAAACATAAATAAAAAGTTATATTTTTATCTCTCTATATAGCCACAACAGACCCAACTACAAAAAACAGAAGAACATTTTCTACCTACAAAAACAACAAATAAGTAAGTATACTATTCCAGTGCCTTAAACACTAAATAAAAGACAACTAAACAGCTAAAATGTTCCAAGTATGAAACAAATGCCATTCTGATTTTTAATATTTCCTTAAAATGTTAACACATTTTTTAAACACAAATAAAATAAATCTTGTCTTTAAAATAAATGCTAAATGTATATAAAAATAAAATTCAACACATGAAATACATATGACTTTCCACAGCCAACTGAATAAATTAAGCAGAAAAATCTTACAAGAACATCAACATTGAAGTGCAAAGAAACAACACTTGGTAAGTATATATTAAAAAGCACAAGTACTACTAATAATGCATAATATTTAACAAATTCTAAAGTTAACTTAATGAAACAACTTGTCCATTTTCTTAAATACGATTATTAAATGCTTAAAAAAGAAAATTAATATGCTAGTCATAAAACATTGAATCCTACAAAATGCTAAAACCAATACAACATTTAAACATGAACTAAAATGTAATTCACTTTTTTTCCACAGATCACTAACATACAAAAGAGCATCAACCAAAGAAGAACAAAACTACATGCAAAGTCTACTAAAATATAATTGGTAAGTATATATTAAAAATGCATATACTATTACTAATGCCTAAAAATTAAAACATTTGCCTATAATATTTTATATATTTTTTCTAGAAATAAGAAATCCACAATTACTGAAGATGCAAAATTTATTACATCTCAAAAAGGCAAATTTATGTTATGCTATATGGGGTATATTTATACTCAAGAGAAACAAAAAGACCTTAACGTAAATTGGAAATGTACAAAGTATTACAGTAATAAATGTTATGGTCGTGCCCCAACTAGGGAAACAAGTGTGATAAATACAACTGAACACAATCATCCACCTAATCTATCAGAAATAGAAGTTAGATCTACTATGGAAAATATTAAAGAATTAAGCAGCACTTCAGAACTACCAACAAGTGTAATACTTAAAGAAGTACTTCCTGTAGTACCTAGAGAAGCTAGAGGTCAACTACCAACAATAGCTTCTATAAAAAGAACTAGAACTAGAACTAAAAAATCTACAAGACCAACAATACCAACACCTAAAGCTTTTGAAGAGATAATAATTCCCCCTGACCTTACCGTAACTCATAATGACAAACCTTTTATCTTTTATGATAACACCAATAAAGATAAAATAATAAATATGTTTTCTACAATAAAAAATATAATCAAATTAAAACAAAGCCAAACATGGATGATGGATGGCACCTTTAGTATATGTCCCAAACCATTCAATATTCTACCAAATACATGGACAATACCATAACACCTGCATTCCATGTATCTATTGTTTGTTGCAAACCAACATATACAGAAATGTTAAACAAAATAAAAGAAGAAACATCAGACTTCTTTCCCCTAAAAATAATAATTGACTTTGAACGAGCCATGATAAATACCATCCATAAAATATACCCTCACACATCCATAAAGGGATGTTACTTCCTCTTCAATCAATGTCTATGGAGACATTTACAAAAGTCAACACTAAGGGGCCCATTAGGATGTCGGGCGCCAACGCCAGCCTGGCGGGGGCAATCCGCCCGACATCCTCACAAGTTTTCCCCCCCGCCACATTAGTACGGCGGGGGGGACCTCGACGGACGGAAAGACCGTCCGCCGCTTTTCCGCCCCGGTCGCCTTGCGGCCGGGGCGGAAAAGGAATAATATGGTGGCGGTGTCTATCAGACACCGCCAGCCATATTAGCGTGGGCATTTTACAATGCCTTTCCGTGGCGAAAGGCATGCGGTCTTCCCTCTGGGGGCCCCCTGCGGGCCCCCAGAGTGAAGGAGGGGTGGGGGCTGCACACGGGGGGTACCTGTGGTACCCCCCCACATTTGCATAAACAAAGCGACAGGTGCCCGACGCTTTGTATATGCAAATGCTGAAATGCATTTGTAGCATTGTGGCAGGCGGTGCTGAGACCACCGCCCGCCACAATGCTACAAAAGCAGGATGTGCCCACCACTATGGCGGGCACATCCTAATGCCCCCCACGGAACCCCCGCCCTTATGGCAGGCGGTCCCAATCCCCGCTAGGATGACGGGCGGAAAAAGTCCGCCCGTCATTCTAATGGACCCCTAGGTGTTGATTATGCAACCAACATGACCTTCGCATACCAAATAAAACACCTAATAGCCCTAGCATACTTGCCAGTCACAGACGTACCTGAGCACTACAGCATACATAATAGAAAGTCCATTTTACACCAAAAATGAACAAAAACTAGCTCCCCTTTTAGACTATTTCGAGGACACCTGGGTGGGGAGACTACACAGATCAGGCCATAGACGACAACCAAAGTTCCAAATCCCTTGGTGGAATGTATATCTATCAACCCTAAACCAAGAAGCAAATACAAACAACGCAGTTGAAGGTTGGCATAATGCCTTCCTATCTTCAACAGGCCGAACTACTCCTACCCTACACAAACTCCTAATAGCAATCCAAAAAGAACAAAGCTTTCAAGAACTAAGAATGGAGCAATCTGTCTTACAATAAAAACCCAAACTATCACGACAAACTGCTCAAATGTACCAATATTTACAACAACATGTCCAACTTTATCCAACAACAAAAGGACTAGAATACTTAAGAATGATTGCCAAAACCCTAATCTAAAATTTAAAACGTATTAAACTAAAAACAAACAAAAATATCTCTAAAATATTAACAAACACTTTTCATTTAAAAAAATGAATAATTATTTTGTCTAAAATATATATCATTTTTCTTAAATATATAGACAAAATAATTATATAACAAAACACCAACAATCAAAAAATAACTTACCTTTACCAAAGATGTAAATCGACAATCCAACTTCTCCAAAATAATCCAGATAGTTATAAATCCACGGAAAAAAAAAATAAACCCCAACAAAATGGAACACTACAACTGTGCCAAATCCATCAAATATCCATAAAAAAATTGATAATTCCCAATCCATGAAAAACCCGAAAACGTAAAAAAAGTCGAAAAACCGCTCCAGGAAACCCGAATAATAAAGGAAGTGTTAAAAAAACATTAGTTGAAACCACTACAATACACTTCCTTTTACAAAAAAACGCAAAACTTCCAAAAACGAAAATGCTTTCTCCAAAAACCTAGAATACAAAAACAAACATTCCCACCCACATAAAACGCTAAATTACACATTTTAAAACACCATAACATGCATCATAGACACAAAAACTAACTAAATACATACAAACCCATAGGACTAAGTACGCCGTAAATCTAAAAAACGCCACTAACATTTAAAACCTAAATAAACGACTACAATCATCACAACTTCTAAAACATAACTCCACACACCCTAAATATGAAACTACTACCTTCCAAACACACTTAAAATAGTTAAAGAATAAGTAAAATATCTCTTACCTTCTCAAACGCGAAGCAGCTTACAACCGCGAGCTTGAATCTTCCTAAATGACCCAAAAAGACCAAGAGCGGTTACAAAATAAAACACCCAAATAATAATATCAATGCAATAATAGGCAAATAAATGACTAAAAAATGTACTTAACAAAAAAAATTAGAAAAATTAGACAAACATTGTTCCAATTTTCTAAAATTGTATATAATGTATTACAAAATGTTTTATTTTTTTCATATATTGTAAAATTATAAAATTAAATATTATCACATTATAATATTTAATACTATAATTCAAAAAATATGTATGTTTAAAAATGTTTGCAAATTAACATATACATTTAATTGTTTTAAAATAATACAATTCCTAATATTTGAAAATTATTATTATTAATAAAGACATATTAATATTAATAAAATTCATACATTTAATTTATACAGAAATGCTGAAATGTTAATATGTAAAAACTGTATAGTATAAAATTTACAAGATATCATGTAATCCATTTACTTTACATTTATATTGACATATATATCATAATTGTTTGAGAAAAATAATATGCAAAATGTATAAAAAAGTATATAATTATACGAATTTTTTACATTGACTATACTGTTTCTATATCCCTATAATGTACTTGTCTCAAAAACTATACAAATGAAAAACAATTTGTATTAAATTGAAAAATCCAAATACTTATATATTTGCTAAAAATGCATACTATTATTTATAATAAATATTTGCTTTAATGTATGTACTCTTGGAATAATGTAATAAAAAATATTTGTAAAAAATGTGTAATTTATTTTAATACCAAAAAATAACTACTAGCATTGTTCTAAAATGTGTATTTTTTTAGAATTTTAAAATATATGTACTCCAGGCTACATTTAATTAGGGTAGGAGCTGGATAGTAAACCTAATTAATTTACTATTCCCACTCCAATCTAAATGTATTTTTTTTTTTTATTAACAAATTGATGAGATAAACATTCCAATATACACATAATAAGACAACCATATAATAAAAGAAAAAAGATTAAATCATTCTCAACACAAAACTTATTTCGATGATTTCCACTTGGAACACATTGTAGCATAATTTATTTTCTACCCAGAAGCAGAGCGTCTTTTTAAGAAAGGAAAGAAAAAAAAAGAAGGGAAAAAAAGGGGACATTTTTAAAACAGCATTCAAGTAATGAAATTGCCCCAAGTTTTCTCGAATTTCCTTAATGAGCGTGCTCCTCTAAGTTTTGCCAAGGCTAACTCCATAGAGTGAATCTCATTTACCAGTGTCCACCATTCCCAGATGTTAGGCGGGTTAGGGCAGATCCAGGCTCTAGCCAATATTAATTTAGCGCAAGATATGAGAATCGTCACCAACGCAGGTCGAGGTAAAAGGACAGGATGAATGTCAAGTAATACTGTTAGAGCGGTAATAGAAGACAGTTGGATCGTCCTGATTTTCATAACTTTGTGTGCTTCCCCCCAAAGTCCCTAAGGTTGGGGCAAGAGAACAGCATATGTTCCAGATCTGCTGCTTCAGCTGAGCATTTAGGGCACTTTGCTCGATCACTATAAATGTTATTAGGGGACCATTTGGAAATTCTTTCCGGTGTATAATACAGCATGCAAGTTGTTCTAAATTGTTGTAGCCTTAAACTGGATGATCGTACCGAGTTATTAATGTTAGATAGAGAGCATGTTATCTGTTTAGGATTTATGTTTAAACCCATTTTGCTGCTCCATTTCTCGGCTAGTTTTGAGCAATCATCGGTTTTAAAAGCACACAAATGCCTGTAAGCTTCACTTATAACTGATTTGTTTTTAGTTGAGTATAAACAGTTCCAAATGTCACAATCAGAGATATCATACATTTGGTTTTTCCTAATCAGAAAATCGTGTATTTGTAGATGTTTAAATCTCATTGTTTCAGGTAAATCCTATAACATTTTAAGTGTGTGAAAATCTAAGAACCCTTGTGTACCATACAAATCTCCCAAAACATTGATTCCCTGCCTAGACCATCTAAGGGCCATGCCATCGTTGAAGACCCCCGGGAGACCCGGGTTACCCCACAGCTGCAGTTTCGGATGATAGAAAGAGGTCTTGCCGTATGCTAGTATATTAGCCCAGATCCCCACTATGTCCCTGGCGTAGTTGGGGTCATTAGATCGAAACAAGAACATGTTTGAATCACTTTTTAGCAGAAATGAATGAAAAAAGAATGTGTCTTTCCTATTTAGTACAGACCGAAGACGCCTAACAAATGAGGACCAAAAATATTGCTTAACGTCGGGAAAGTTAAGACCCCCCTTGTCCGCGCCATTTTTTAAAAGTTTTAGTGACCTTCTGGCTTTTTTGTACCCCCATATAAAACTGCTAAATATTCCATCTAATTGCTTGAAAAACAAATTATTTAGTGCTAATGGAATAGAGCGAAAAAGATATAAAAATTTGGGCAGTACCTTCATTTTAATTAGATTGATTCTGTCAATTAGGTTCAAAGGTAATCTGTGCCATTTTTTTTAATAATACAGTGGTAGATTTGATTAGTTCATTATAGTTAATGTTGTTGATTTCCCGGATTTTGGATGTGATCTTAACGCCTAAATATGTAGCAACATTACAGATCTCTGGAACCGCTACCACTGGTGCATAATTAGCTATAACTTGTGTCTTATTTGTATTAAGCTTGTAGCCTGATACTTTCCTAAACGTACAAGCCTCAGTGGTAATCCCTTGCAGTGCCTCGATGATATCAGAAGAATAGATGGCAATATCATCGGCATATGCCGTGATTTTCAATGACTGTGAGCTAGACCTAAATGGTACAATTTGTGATTGAGCCTGAAGAGCAAACAAAAATGGTTCTAATGAAAGGGCAAATAATAAAGGTGATAGAGGGCAGCCTTGATGGGTGCCCCGAGAAATTAAAAAATCTGTGGAGATCAACCACCCATAGCTAATGCAAGCGGAGGGATTATCATACAGCGCTTGTATACCTTTTAAGAAGTACCCACCAAACCCTATTTTCACCATAACGTGCCAAAGATAGTCCCACCCCACTCGGTCAAAAGCCTTCTCGGCATCCAGCAAGATCATGCCGAATGGGGTGGACTCTGTCTCTGCCACATCAAATGCCGTTATGGCCATATTAACGTGGGCGGTGGTATCTCTCCCAGTTACAAATCCATGTTGCTGCGGATTAACTATTTGAGGCATAATGGGGGCCAGCCTAGTTGCTAATATTTTCACAAATATTTTTCCGTCCGTATTAAACAGAGAGATGGGTCTGTATGAACCCCTCTCCTCTTTTAGCCCTGTTCCATGAGTTAGGAGCTTTTCCAGTTAACCCAATAGATTGTATAACTTTTAGTGTTAGAGGTGCCAGTTCTTCTAAGCAAATTTTATAAATCTCGAGGGGAATAGTATCTTCTCCTGCAGCTTTCCCTGCAGGCAATGCAGCAATAGCTTGACAAAGTTCTAACCATGTTATGTTTTCAGACAATGAGTCTATTTCTAGAGCATTGCCCGCATTTATTGAGTTCTCGTCTAGATAATTCCGTATTGCATCTAGGCTTGGTGTAGATTCCCGTGTATATAAAGACCGATAAAAATCCACAAATTGTTCTAATATATCATGTGGCTGGTCATAAAGCTTATTATCAGATCCTCGAATGTTAGTAATCAGAGTACCAGCTCTGTCCTCCGCTACTTTGTAAGCCAGAATTTTACCAACCCTCGTATTGCGCGATCTTAAATTTGTGTATGCTAACCCTGTTTTTTTGAATGAATTTTGCCCTAGTTTCACATTTTAATTGGCCAAGTTTGAGACCTATTTCAGCAACAACCGGTGAGTTTGATCGTAGGCCTGAAACCAGCAACGCTTCCTGAGCAGCAATGTTTGAGATCAGAGATTCACTAAGTTTACGGCGTTCAGAGTTTTGTCTAATCACATAAGTCTGCGTAAAGCCCCGAATGCTTGCCTTACAGGCATCCCAAACGATATTACACGTAGTAGAATTTTGATCAATTTCTATAAAATCGATAAGGTGTATTTTTAACTGTGATATATAGACAGAAACTGATACTAAGTATCTGGGAAAAGAAAATGGTCTGGAACATATACGAGTGTGTGGGGTGGAGAATACCAGCATTATAGGATTATGATCCAAGGAGATTCGGGGGCATACCTCCATTGAACTAATGTTCAATAGATTATCGCTGGCTAAAGCCATGTCCAACCGAGAGCATTGTCTATGAGGTGCAGAGTAGTATGTATACCCAGGAATATTTGGATGTAAGTGCCGCCAAGCGTCCTTAATGTTATAAATTCTACATATATCTAAAATAGCAATTCTGGTTTTGCGCATCCGCTGAAAGCTCCCAGGCCTAGTGGTATCTAATTGGTAGTCCATAATACAATTAAAATCTCCCATTATTATAAGCTCCCCTTCCCAGTCTAAGAGTTTTATATTTAGGTAGTCAAAAACCCTAGGTTCATCCCGGTTTGAATCATACACCACACATAAGACGTATTTATTATTTTCACTGCTCAATTGGGCAATAGTCCATCTACCGTCTCCATCATAAGCAGTTTGCAAAATTTCTACCCTGAGTCGTTTATCCTTGAGGATCGCTACCCCTCTGATAGAGGTCCCAAGATTAGAGCAGACTACAGTGTCATATCCTAATTGACAGAGTAATTTTTTTATTGTTGCCAGCTATATGAGTTTCAGATAATAAAGCAAAATGAGGATTATATAATCTTAATTCTTCCGACACAAGGCATCTCTTATTTTTACTATTTAGCCCCGCGACGTTCCATGCTAAACATCTTAATTTATGCATTCAAGAGAAAAGATATACATCAAACCAAAAACCAAGTGGAAATCTTCCATCCTTAAGTCACACAAAAATAAGTTTTTACTCGTAAATTTATTCCTGATAGCATGTCTCCCCATCAGATTGAAAATATATTTTTTCAGTTTTTCACCCCCCAGAATCCCCCACCCTGCGGAGAACAGCAAACCCCCTCCCTCCATCCCCCTTCCTCCCACCCCAACCGGGGGGGACCACCCTTCAGCTTCTGCAGCCGCTGTAGTGCAGCACGTCCGGTAGAGCACCTGCAGAGACCCCCATCACCCCCTCTGAAAGAAATTCCTTTTTAATCAAAAGAAATAATTATTCCCGAGAAACAAGAGGAAAAAAAATAAAAAAAATATCACAAAAATAGAACCCCCTAAGATTTTCTAAGCTTGGTCTCCCTAGCTATTATACCCGTATTATATTAGCTCTGCCTAATCAATTACTATAAATTTTTTAGGTCTAGCTCTTAACTCATACTAGATACAAATGCCTCAGCTTCGTTTGTATCATTAAAGAAGTACGTGCGCCCATTTTTAATGACCTTAAGACTGGCAGGTTCCTGAAGAAAAGCCTGTCCCCCTCTAGATTTTATTGGGTCAATCATTTTGCGAAGCTCCCACCTTCTGTTCATAGTAGCTTTACTTAAATCAGAGCGAGAAAACAAAGAAAGGAGCATTAGGACGCTCTTTCTGCCAAACAGCCTGTCGCAATAAGAAATTCCCAAAACAGATAAGGAAAGGACGTGGAAATTTGCTCTCTTTGTTCCTTTGAACTAGAGGCAGACGGTGTACACGCTGAATTTGAGAGTCCCAGTCCCAATCTGCTAAGTCCGGGAAAGCTTTTTGTAATAAACCAACAAGGAAGGCTCTCGGATCAGAGCCTTCGGATCCCTCCGGAATCCCAAATAGTATCAAATTTGATCTTCTCTGTCGATTTTCTAAGTCCTCAACCTTCAACTGAAGAGACAACAGCTGGGTATCGTGTTTGCTTACTTCAGCACTCATACGTGTAGTCCCTTCCTCTAAACCCACCACCTGGTACTGTAATTCTTCAATATCCTGCGAGACCCCGCTAAGAGTTAAAGTCAGATCTTGTAGAGAGGTCTGCAGTTTATTGTTGTCCTCCTTCAGTTGTAAATAGTGATCTTGCGCTTCTGCGTGTTGATTAGTTAATATTTGAAGTATAATGTCCAGTTGGGAGGGATCAGTCTCTTGTTTATCTTCATCTTCTAACCCCTGGGACATAGTTGGATTTGTATCAATCATAGAAGTGACTGGTAGCACTGGGGTTGGGGCTATAGAAGAGGCAGAGCATGTAGCTAATGGCCTTATATTATCAATAAGCTTCATGCTATTACATGATAATGTTGTAGGACCAGGCTCTCGCGCAAACAATGGCTCTTGTTCATTTAGTGCAATTGATGGCGCATTTAGTGATTCATTTAGTGTGTTGGTCTCTGGTGAGGTGGGGCAGCATAGAGTACCTAAAATAGGGTCAAGGTCCATAGGGCTTGTCCCCGATAGTCTTAATGTCATATTTTTGACAAGACCTTTCGCCTCAATCCATTTTCTTAAAGGGCTTTTATCAACAAGACTTTTCCTAGAAGATAAGTTATTATTTGTAATTAGCCGATTTAGAGTAGTGCCAGTCTTGCCAATCTTGCCAGTCTTGCCCCCTTTTCTAGTTTTGGGCTTGTTTTTCAGTTTGCATCTCCTTTCTTCCAAGGATTTCGATGTACTATCAGAGGGGTCGCCCGTCTCTTCCTCTGTCTCCACCTCACAATCTTCGTAAGAACCTAAATCAGTATTCTCCTCTTCCACCTCTTCAATGGTATGATGAGTAGTTTGCCCTTCATGCACCCCTATATTAGGTAATCCGACATCCCTTATAGCCAAGCTGGAAGCCAGTCCAGGGTCAGGGTCTAGTGGTAATTCAGAAGGACCTACGTTTAAATCATCCATGACAACATTGAGAGCTGTTTTATTAAGTTCTCGGTTAACTTCTGAGTTGGACTTTTCTATATCAATATCCATAACCGTAGCATCATTTAATTTTGAATTCATGTCTATAACCATAGTTAGTGTTTCAATAGTACATATCTGCTTGGTATTATGTATCTTTGCAGAAGCTGAACCATTGTTGCTGAGCTGTGATTCTGCCACAGCTCCCTTGAGCTCCACCGTGGTGATTGTGTTTGAAGCAATTGCATCCGCCGGGGAAACACGACCCACTTCACCCCCTGTCATGTGTCCTAATAAAGCCCCCGATTTGGCCCCTGGTTTTGCAGCATTTTTAGAAGCGTTTTTCGAAGAGGGGCCAGTAACAGTCAGCGTAGGGGGTCGTAAATATTGCTTACCGGCAATTGCTCGGTCCGAGCCCTTATCTTCCGCCACCGCCGTCACAGAAATCGTTTCTTTACTCTCCATTGCCTCTCCCATCGAGGCCGTGAGACCCGGTGAAGCTGCTTCTGCTGCCGCTTCTACTATCGTTGTTACTGCCGCAACAGGGGGGGTCCCATAGCTGCCGTTGTCATCACGGACGTAGGGGGGAGAGGTGCAGCAGCGGCAGCGGCAGCCCCCGAGGTGTTCTTGCTATTGCGGGTAGAGCGAGGTGGATTCTTTGGCGTCATTCTGCCTAACCTCCAGGCACGAGCAGCCGATTGAAGACCGGACCAGCCAAGCCCAGAGGCGGTGATCAGACCGCAAATGGTGTGTCGAAGACTCCGTGAAGCGCCTAGGAGCCAGAACATCAGTAAAGTCCGTATACAAGCTTTTATTTCCGATTCTTTAAAGCTTTTCAAAGTTTTCCTTCCCTTGGATTATCGCACTGCTTAATCCTTCAAAATCGTATCCGTTCCTCCGTTTTCATCAGAGGGGGTAGGGAGCCTCCAGGTCAGCTACCGAACGGTCGAGTCCTCACTCCGCCATCTTGGACCCGCCTCTCCCCACAATCTACATTTAATTGGGGTAGGTGCTGGACACTGAACCTAATTAATTTACTATTCCCACTCCAGTCAACATTTAATTGAGGTAGGTGGTTGATCCTGAACCTAATTAATTTACTATTCCCACTCCAATATACATTAACATACTATTCACAATCAAAATTAAAATGAAAAATACATTTATAAATTTTAAAAATGTTATTTCAAATTCAAACCAAAAAATACATTATTTACAATATTCGTTTCTAAAAATGCAAACACTTACCCACCATAAACTCAACACCCCACTTTTAAATTATTCTAATATTTATAAAAATATATATTTTAAAATCATATTTCTAAATTTTACTAATAAATACCTCCCAATTTTTTAAACAATCCCCACTTTCATCCCCTAGAAACCAACATCCCACTCCTAAAAATTAAAAATAATTTCTAATTCCTAATTTTAAAATTCATATTTCAATTAAAATTATAAAAAAAATATATATATTTAAAACACTCACCACCCTTATCCCCTGTAAACCCAACATCCCACTCCTAAATTTTTAAAATTAATTTCTAAATTCTAAATTTTTATTTCATAATTCAAATATATATATGTTTTTAATTATATATTTTTAAAACACTCCCCACCCTTATCCCCTATAAACCCAACATCCCGCTCCTAAAATATTTATAAAATTTAAAATTTCTTAAATATTTCTTACAAAATAAACATACATAAAATATAAAAAATTACAATGTACAAAACTTAAAACAACAATATTTTTACTTTTCGATATTTTGTACATCAACATTACCTACATCGATATTACATACACTAATCAAAAAACGATATTTAATACATCGATATTAATATAATCAAAATGTCTTACCTGCGATATTTAGGTGTCGATATTACTGCATGTCGACATCATTGACTCGATATTTTGACTGTGCACCAAACGCCTATTTAAATTGACCCAGAAACACCTAAAAAAGGAATTTTCAGGGAATATTAATTTACAATCAGCACAGCTAGAGAGGTTGTGGACGTCTTTTCATTTTTATCAACATTGAGTTGGATGTTTTAAGGCCAAATCACAAAGACATTATTGCGTATGTGAAATAGTACACCTGTAGCACTAGCTCACGAAAGCCATTACACCTCAACCCTAACAAACACACACACAATAAATGATTTATTGAAAAGGTTCTAATCTCTCACAATCAACATAAAATTCAAGAAAAAGAATTGTTAGTAATTATTTACCAGCTTTTTGACTTGTTATTAGGATTTCTCGGAAGCAGACGTATTTGTTCTCTTTTTATTGTCAAAGTTTTACAGTGAAGTTTGTAAGATCCCCTTCTAGTGAGGCTTGCTAAATATGGTTCAGTGGCAAACTCGTGTTTGCGCTTCAATCTGTTTCATAATCTAAACGCCAATTACCCAAATTATTTCGACAGACATATCCGGGCACATATTATGCAGGCAAACAGCACACATTCAGAGTTTGAGCATTTCAGGGTGAGGAATTCCATGCATTAGCAAGGGCGTATACCCCAATCAGGGTCCCTCAGTCAGGTGTGTTTATATTTGAATGGGAAAAATACTGCACACGCGGTAAATACCGAGCCCTATGGGTATTTACCGTGCACACACTGAAGAGTGCATCACCGTGTGTGAAAGTTTAAGTCTCCGTTGTACATAATTACAAGGCTTGAGTATGAAAACATACCATTTAATCATCGGTTGGGCATTAACATTTTAGAACAGACACGTTGATGTATTCCTTTTTTTAAATTGAAAAAAGGAAGCTAAAACTTTGAAGCAGAAACATTTACAGTCTATGAATAATTGTAAAGTTTTCAGTTAAGTAGAAATTGAATCAAATTATCTTTTTCCACTCTAGCTCTCCGTAGGCTGTATATCAAGACCACTCCAGTATTAGCAGTAATCCCATTAGGTTTTAAGAAGTTTAATTAATTCATGTGGCTTTTATCTCTTCCCCGCTGATATTTAGCTCATATCAACAATCTAAATGTCAAGCTAAATAAGCCTCAACACAGTGGTTAATTTATAATGCTAGTCAAGAAGCTCCTAAACTAGATTTGATGAACGCAGGAGTAAATTTTTATTCAGGATTCAAAACAACAAAGTGAAATGCGTCCTTAAGATTAGAAACGCACACATTCATGTTTACAGACTTGATAATGAATGAGGTAGGTAAAAATAACAGTATAGGTCTGAGTCACTTTGCCTTTTTGCTTATGCTTGTTTGTGTGCACTCCTTCATGGGTGGAAATATGAAAGATATCTCTGGACTACAGGTCACAGAAAACATATTCTGGGGTATGACTACTGAAGACATATTTGTGTTTATCATTTTGTTAGTAATTCATTTTTTGTAAATGAATAGACCATTTTTTCATTCAAAAGGGGTTGCTTCTGTAAGAGAAGTGTATTTTAAGTAGGCACCTGGGCACCTACCTTGCCACTTCCCAGTGGCCTCCAGTTCCTGATTAACACAGCCTGATCCAGTTGCCTCCTAATGGCCAAGGGACACCGTTGCTGTCTGGGTTTTCCCACCCGGGTTTTTCCTGCTTACTGTTCTTCCCATCAACAGAAGCCCCACCCACCCCAGGACATACTTAAATCAGGCCACACTGTGACCAAGCAACTGGTGCGACTAATGCATGCCAAAGACAAGCCTGTCTGCGCCTGGACCATGGCCAGCACCAGGGACCCTGCCCCCCAACCATCCAAAGCAACACCACAATGACAGTCACCACTGGAGTCAACAAACATCGCCACTACTCCTTCGCAATCCTCTGTGACCTTAACAACATATACCAATAAACACACTGCAGTTACTATCCCCCAACACAACTGTAGGGTCTTTCTCCTGCACCCATTGTGATTTCACCTGCGACTCCTCAGACACCGACACTACCACAATCTCCGAAACAGCAGAAGCATGCCACCACCACCACCCCACACCAACTACCTGCCAAGTTCCTCAATGTCTGATTCCTCGAGAAACAATCTACTGAAATCCTAAACAGCAACACAGACCTTCTCTTCCAGACCGAAACATGGCTTAAAGCAGCCTCAACCCGTACATCGCTTCAGCCATCCCACCCACCTACAAGATCATACACCTGGACTAAAGCCACAAACTAGGCTGAGATCTCACGATCATCTACAAAAATACGATTGATTGCACCCCCTCAACAGACTTGGAAACCAACCTTATGGAACATCTCCACTTTAAAATACACATAGACTACATTACCATCCTTAAGGGAACCCTCGGATATCGCCCTTTGGGCACCAGAGTGGAATTATGCAACCACATGGCAGACTTCGTCCAACTACATCCTCCTCAGGGACCTAAATTGCCACCTAGAAGACACAACAGACGCTAACTCCACAGCCCTCCTTGACAGCCTCAGGAATCTCAGACTCCCAGCTCGCTCAAGGACCAACCCACACAGCAGGACACACAATTGAGTCTATTTTCGGATTCAACAACAGGATCACCACCACCTGGTCCGACCACTACATCATACATTTCAAGAACAAAGTGCCATCAAGACATCGGGGCAAAATATCAGAAGAAAACTGGACCAAGACCCTACAGAAAATCCAACCCAGCCACACCAGGAACCTCGATATCAACTTCACGGTTTTCAATAAATGGCTCACCGACTGCGCCAATTGCACCGTACCCACCAGAAACAAGACCTCCAAGAACAAGAAACAACCCAGCTGGTACACAACCTTTGATCTCCGTTCCTGGCAAGAACACACCTCCCTCACATCAAGAAAACCAGATGCAGAAGATGCTCCTTCCCATACCTGTATGTGTGTATGTATGTATGTATGTATATAGAATGTATTAAGCGCAATAAACACCCCACGGGTACCCTGGCGCTACAGTACGTGATTTAGAGGACCAATATTAGTCAGAGAGAAAGGGACAGATAATGAGGAAAGCCAGAATCAAAGGACAGAATCAAATTCGAGAGAACAGCCATGTCTTAATCCTTTTCCTGAACAGCAGCAGGGAATTACACTGTCTAATATCAGGTGGTAGCTCATTCCACAGCCTTGGTGCAGCAATGCTGAAGGCACAGCCACCCAATCTGCCCCTATTGAATATAGAAATGTTCGCCAACCCGGCCAAAGAAGAGCGAAGATGTCTAGTAGGAATGTACCAGTGTAGTTTTTCTTGCAGAGGTTTTGGTCCAAGGCCAGGCAAGGCCTTAAACACAATGCACAAGGACTTAAACTGTACTCTTTGCAACACTGGTAGCCAATGTAGCTCGGCCAAGCATTGTGATGCGAGCGAATCTCACAGTTTGGCTAGAGCTAATCTTGCCGCCATGTTTTGAACCTGTTGCAGATGTTGGATCAAGTATTTAGGAGATTCCAGCAGCAGGGTAATACACAATAGTCTAAACGACTTAAAATTGCACCCTGCACTACTAGTGCTCTGGCCGAGGCAGGAAACAGTGGAAGAATCTTTCTTAAGGCTCTAATCAGCCCATAAGAGCATCCTGCTGTTTTATTCACCTGTGCCTCCAGGGTCAGATTAGCACTGAAGAGAACCCCCAAGTTACGGACCGTATTGGCCGGAGCCAAGGGAACGTAGGTACCTAGTGGCCAGAAGTTGTACCTCACAGTCAAGTCCTGAAACAACGTCCCAAAGCACCTCAGAACCTCCCTCATGGACTTCCGCAGAAACCTTAAGACATGGTCTTCCAGACAAAGCAGGCATATTCTTCTCCTCCCCTCTCAGGTGTGCCCTACTCAGTGCCTCACGGGTGATTAGCCACGCTCTTCAAATTTGCATTACATATGTTTACCTATTTTAGATCCATTAATGGCAGTTCTTTATTACATCTTGCTTTCACACCTTTTAGGTCCATAAAGAAAATGGGCATTGGTACTATAAATCCTATTTGCAAACTGCATTTTGTAGTAAATTTGAATAACAAATACTTCTATTTTTGCTTGTGTAAAGAAATTCTAATGTGGAGTGATTTTTGGGCAGTAGGATCACAAAAAGTTGAGTGTTTTTCACAACTGATAACATAGACAGATACAACCATTGCTTAGCCTAAACTGCCCGTTCCTGTCTCTGAACCTGTTTGTTTTATATTACAGCCCAGTGGCATAACAAAAACCCCTGCAGCCCCCTTTGTGTATGCATTGGGGGCCTGGGCTCCCGGAGCCCCCTCCGGCACTGGTAGGCTTCTGGCCTGAACGCTTCGGACTGGGGGGCCTTTTGCGATTGCGATTGCGGTTTTTCCGCATCCTCCGGGCCGGCGGAAGCCACCGCCAGCCCGGAGGATGCGGAAAAACCGCAGAGGACCCACCAAAGACCCACCGCCACATTACGATGGCTGGTGGGTCCTGGTTTCCGTCTGCAGTTTTTCCGCCGCGGTTGGCCAGGGTGGCGGTCACATCCTAATTGGACAGGAGAGAACTCCGCAGGCCATGCGGAGGTTCCCTCCTCCTCTATGGTCGCGGACGGACTCAAGTCCGTCCGCGTTCATAATGGGCCCCTGGGTTCGGAGTGTGGGAGGCCCCCTGCATGTCCTTTGCAGGGGGGGTGGGGCTCAGGATTTGTTATGCCACTTCTTAGGGGTGAACTGTGTGATGCTTATGCTCTATTGCCCATAATGTGTTGCACAGGAATTTTTCTTTAATTTCTAGATATATTTTGATTGTGTGTAGCTGTACCAACAACAGCAATTTATTTAATGAATTTGGAACTTCAATGAGATCCACATATACAAAATACATGACACACAATAATATATCCTTTTTTCAATACAGAGTTTAAAAACGTTTTAAAAATGTAAACATTCAAAAACAAGTAATTTCATTTTCAGAGTGCATTACAAATTGATCAGCCCTTACCACCAAAAAAATATCGTCTGATAAAAAGCAGCTTTAAAGTTTGACAGTGCTGGCTGTACCATAATTTAGGGGGATGTTGATGTAAATGGGTGGGTGTTATACTGATCATCGCTCACGCATGAGCAGTTTTCATTTTTATCAAAAGATTTCACTGAGACCAGTTTGTGCGACTGCAGTGGGGTTTTTAGCAAAATTCTCCTCCTGGCTCCGCCTGGCTTTGTTGTTTTTAAAAATGTCTTTCATTTTATCTTAATGGAAGAAATGGATTCGATTGGCAATAACACTTACCAAGAAGAAGCAGTTGCCTTTGATCTGTTCTGTCCACCCTCCAATGCTGTCTGGGGTCTGACCAGGGGGCACTGTGTATGTGCGCTCTCATTTGTCATTCATGAATAAATGAAAGTGACAGGATGAATGTCAGAAGGACAATGAATTCAGCTTAAGGGGTAAAGGGATCATCTCGGACGAAGATGACAGCAAGTGATTTAATAGACCATGTGAATGTTTTCTGGATCAAGCTTTTCAAAGTTTGTTTAATGTTAGCAAACAGAAGCTACGGTTCTTTGTTACTGACAGAAGGTCACCGAAAAACCTAATCTTCTTAAACTGCATAAGCGCCTCAGGGCTTCTCTTTTGTAGTTCAAGCATCGTGTGAATCACCACAATGTGAGAGCAAAGACGTCTTTTATCCATTCATTTTAGGCCTGGATGACGAGTTGCAATAACCAATCTTCACTGGAAAGCGCCAACAGGCAAACAACACGGATCACTGACAGGCTAACACTCACATGACATCTTGATTTATCTGTGTATGTTACACATGTTTTGTTTTGCTTGGCAACATCCGTAGTGCTGTATTTTTTTATTGGTTTTTGTTGATGCTTTTGTTTTGCATAATGTGCTCAAACATTCTGTTTGCAAGAGGTAGTAATACCCAAAATAACAAGCCCTGACAAAGCCAATCGTTTTGGCTTATATATATTAAAATAAATGACACTGTTCACAGACACACATTGGCACATGGCAAAGGATGGACGTTATTTGGCGTGGATGACAGGCAGCACAGTGGAAGTGTCTGTTGATCGCTAAAGTACTGGCTCTATCCTGTACTACTATGTAAATGAAATGTGTTCCTTAAACACTAGAAATGCGAAGGGGAATTCCGAACCGATTGATAAAATCCTGAAGTAGCCACTTGGTTATTGTGATTGTGCCAGCTAAGGCATACCGAAACCAGCCACTGGTTGCTTGTTTGTGGTCCAGGGAGGACCTGGCTTAGCAGTTTCTTCTGGACTGTTCCCATGGGAGCAGGGTCAAGATTGATTTGCATATGGCTGGGTCCAAACTGGGGTGGCAGAGTGACTAAAAGAACAATGGATTAACCCCAGACCTGTGACCTGGGGGTGAGTGGTTGAAAATGTTCAGCACTCTGTCCATCATCTTGTTGTGCTTATAGCGACAAGTCCACACACGCTATTTTCACTGTTTTAGGGTGAGCTGTTCCATAGGCTAGCATTGGTAGTTAATAGTAAAATTAAATAATGTTATCTCTGCCTGGGAATCAACTAAAACATTCATTATTAGGCTTTTTAAAAAATGTTTATTGTAAATCCAATTCATTGGTAAAATCGGATTTGTACTAAATATTCTACAAAAGGTGCTTTAAAATGTTTGCCTGCCATCTACCCCAACTAATGATCCACTTCCTCACAAAATCATTTACATGTTTCCTAAAGAAATTAACCTTCCATTTGTTTTTAAATTTAAAAAAGATAATATTTTAACAAAAATGTAAACATTACACTTTCTAAATATTCATTTTAATGTACATATATTTTTAAAACGTTAAAACAAATTATTTTAATTTAACATTGCTTCCTACAGGTTCTATTTTAAGTCCGGTCTGGCTTGATTTTATATGGGAAGTTGTCGCAGTATCAGTGGTTGGCCGTGTGTGATGATGGGCTACCTTTTGGCTGTAGTAACTTTATGTTGGAAAGTGGGTTATTGGTAGGGGCAAATGTAGGTTTGCCACTGGCAATAAGGCCACTAACACATTGTAGGACTCAGCATAGGTCTTAGAAAAGTATTCCTATGCTTAACCCTTGGTAAGGTGGCTGCGAGCAGACAGGTTTAACTTTAAAGACAGGTATGTAAAGCATTGAAAAACACAATTTCAGTGAAAAATTAAGACAAAAACACATAATAAAAATGCAGCACCAATTTATAACAATAGGAAATATTTGTATCTTGAAAATGACACAAGAAAAACACATTTCCCTCAGAGACCACAATAATTTGGTAAAGACATACTTCTTATTTACTGTTAAACATTCATTAGATCATGGGTGATAAACACACAAAATTCCTATTTACTTTTTTATATAAAGTTTTATTCATTTTTTCCACAAAGTATTCTCTTTTATTTCTTTTCATATAAAAGAGAAATTTGTGTGTTTATCACCCATGATCTAATGAATGTTTAACAGTAAATAAGAAGTATGGGGCACATGCATCAACCTATTTAGGAAGTGCAAACGGTGCGAATCGGCAATTTTTACCGAATCACAAATAAATAGCGAAAAAAATGATGCATAGCATTTTGCAATTCTTAATTTGCGATTCGGTAATTTTCGCAAATTAACAAGCGCAAAACCTATGAATGATGCATGTGCCCCTATGTCTTTACCAACTTATTGTGGTCTCTGAGGGAAATGTGTTTTTCTTGTGTTTCTTCTTTTCCCTGACCTGCTTTAATTTCGAGGGGGTCCCATCAATCTTGCTATTATCTTTAAAATGACATCAAAACGACAAATATCCAGTGTAGGGAACCGGAGATATGCATTTTCTAAGATTTAATAAAATAGAACACTTACAGCCTGATTCATGTACATGCCGTTTTGCGTGTCCCTAATAGCGAATCATAGCGACTCGCTATTGAGGACACGCAAAACGGCATTCATGTAGGAATTGCTAATGAAATAGCGATTCCTACATGTTCTTTATTTGCGAGTAGCAATTTGCTACTCGCAAATACTCCCCATTCATTCCTATGGGCCAAGAGGCCCATAGGAATGAATGGGGAGTATCCCTTATTTGCGAGTAGCAATTTGATACTCGCAAATAAGATAGCGATTTTAAGGGTGCCAGGGGTGTCCAAAGGACACCCTGTAGCACCCCTAAAATGCACATTTGAACAGGTGTTGCGCACACACATGTCCAAAGGACATGTGTGTGTGCAACATGCAACTTAGAAAAATGCTTTAAAAAGCATTTTTCTGAGTT
This sequence comes from Lissotriton helveticus, assembly GCF_964261635.1. NCBI lineage: Eukaryota > Metazoa > Chordata > Amphibia > Caudata > Salamandridae > Lissotriton > Lissotriton helveticus. Next base: position 343,268,576 of record NC_136067.1, on the reverse strand, counting down.
TTTGCTATTTACCGACAGGTCTGACCTCTCGGTAAATAGCGGCCCCAATAGTCCAAAATCGCTATTTTGTTTTGTGTCATGAATAGCATTTGAGGAATCTCTATTAGAGATTCCTTAAATGCCATTCCACGCAAATATGCGAATTCTTACATAGCGATTTTTGCATTTGGGATTGTGAATACCAAATGCAAAAATCGCACTCGCAAAGGGCCAGATTCTCAGAATCTGGCCCTTTTGCGAGCGCTATTGCCTACATGAATCAGGCTGTTAGAGGATTATAGCACTGTATTGTGATACCTGCTCCCGATAGACCGGGGCTAAGTCAAAGTTTCAGGCTGACCGCGATGGAGCCCTGGGCGGCTACAACTTGTGGTTGGTCCCGGTCTCAGTTTCTACCTTTACACTTAGAATCGTTTCTGGAGCTTTTCTCCTCGAGGCCCCTCGAAGCTCCCAGCCAGTCCAGATTCAGTGAAAGTTCGCCGGATTAACTTGTGACGAGTTCCCGGTCAACTTCCCTGGAGCGGACTTTAAAACATTTTCAATAACGCTTTAGCGGGGCAATCCAGGAATCCAGGCCGACACACGATTGAAGGCAGGCAGCTTGGCGTTCGCGGTTTGTACGCGCGGACTTAGAAACTTTTCTGAAGCTTTTACTCCCGGGATCTCTCGATGCTCTTCATGTAGTGAGATTGGGTGATGGTTCGCCGGCTTCAGATTTCTTTTAGTCCCAGTCAAACTCTGAAAGTTGTACCTATGGAGCTTTTAGCGGGGCGTACCTGGATGGCTTGGCCGGCTCGTGGTTAAAGGCAGGCAGCCTGGCTGGCCAGGATGAGTCGGTCCCTCTATGGAGCTTTTTTCCAAAGTTGTTCCAAAGTTCTCCAAACGTCTTGAACTTCTTCCAGAAGTTCCTCCAGGGTTCCCAAAGAGTCTCAAACTCACTCCAAGGGTCTGGAAGCTCCAAGATGGTCCTTGAAATTGGAGAACTTCAGTTCCCACAATCCACTGGTACAAAAAACTTACAAATCCATTGGTAGTTCTCCAAGGTGTCGATTTAGTTGGTGATGTTCCTGATGAGCTCTTTTAATCTGTAGCTTTCATGGAGTCCACTATTTAGTTCTTTTTCAGCAAAATAATCCAAAGGGCTGTAGTTTCAGATGGTGCAGTTTTCAGAGGTCAGGCTTTAGAAATCTTTGTACAGCAAAACTTCGCCGCTTGGAAATGTCTTGCTTCAGTAAGTTTAAAGTAGTAGATCTGGAGGGCTCTGCCCTGTGAGAAATTGGCTCTATATGCACTGGACCAAAGTAATGTGCAGTGTGTATAGAGGCTACCAACCCCAGAGGTATAACAGAGGTTAAAGTCAGGGCTGACCTTACTCTCAAAAGTGTTAGCTTGGTCGAGCAGTAAGGCAGTACCAGAGGACACTATAAAGCATTTGTTGAACACACTCAGTCAGCAAAAGGTTTCACACACTCAAGGACTGAACTCCAGGACAATTGTTTTTATATCAAAAGATATATTTGTTTTATTTTTAGAACCAACAGGTATCAAAATATACTTTTCTCAGTGATGAGTAATCTCAGGTTATTGCTTTGGAGAAAGGCAATGACTTTTGTAAACACCGTAGGTACAAGGGTTGCAATAGGCAACACAGTTCTACACACAATTTAGCATTGAGCTCAATGCTTTTATTTACACAATTACAGTTGATTATTTTGCAGATTACTTTTGTAAGTCCAAGACTAAATCCTAGATCCAGTCCTGGGGTCTGAGCTGGAAACAGTTTAGTAAAAAAGTTTTGTAAAGTATGTTTTTGTTACTTTTGTAATCCAGAACTGGGCTCCTAGGTCCAGCACTGGGATCTCTACTTAAGACAGGTGAGTAATTACGTTTCAGTAGTATGTACGAATTTTAAAGAATATTTCAAGTTTTCAAAAGTAGACAGATAGAAGAAACTTCATAGAAAAGCAGACAATGGATTCCTATGGAGAAAATACAGGTTAAGGGTAACCCCAGTTCGGAATACTTTTGTGGTTCAATACTGGGCTACAAGGTACAGTACTGACCTTGGAATTCGTTACTCGGCTGATTTTATGGGAATATTTTAAGTTTTCAAAACTTCACACTTAGAAGATTTTTCGAGTCAAACCAGTCAATGGTATCCAATGGACGGTAAGTGAGTTACTGGTTTCCAGGTGAGTACTCGGCTGGTGAAGTTAAGGTTCTGGGCATAGACTCAGGGGTCCCCCAGGGTCAGGTAGGTACAGTTGTTTTACCCTCAGCGGCACAGAGGCAGCCGGGTGCAGAGGTAGTTAGGCCAAATGTTAGCCAATGAGGGCAGGGGGCCTTCGGTTGGTGGCTGCTGGCTGGCAGGCCATGCGGCTGTGGTAGCTGGGCTTCTGGTCACTTGCTCAGGGCAAATGGGGATCTAGGATAGAGTACAGGTTGCAGTGCCAGGGGCACTCGAGCGGCTGGGTGCAGGGTGCTTTTGAGCAGTTGGGCGCTCAATGTTATTCAATGGGAAAGGTAAAAAGGGAACAAAGGCTGCAGACTCAGGGACGGTGATTCTTCAGGTGCGACCACCACTTCGAGAGGTAAGTTGGGATCCTGGAGAAGAGGTAGGTACCCCAAAGGGAGGCACAGGGACCGCAATGCACCGGGTGCAGGGGTGTCTTTGGGTGTCGGGAAATCTTACCCTCGGCTGATCGCAGTTGGAGGGGTCCCTGGTTTGGAGGCTGCAGGCGTCGTCTGGTTCGTCGAGGAGGGTCTTTGGGCACCGGACTTTGGGTCCCAGTCGGTGGGGGGACGTCCTAATGGTCTTGGATCACTCGGGCACGGGCCGGGCTCGGCGGGTGCAGAGTGGGCAGGTCTTGAGCTTCCTGGCTAGCACCAGGGGTTGGCTGTTGAAGCAGAGCCTCTGCTTATGGGAGTCCCAGACTTTAGGAGGGTCAAGGCAGGCAGGTCCTCCGAGTGTCCCAAGGTTGCTGTCTGCAGGAGTCACTGGGATTAAGCAGGAGCAGGTTCCAGGATCGACAGGCTGGTACGGCTGGGGCCAAGTCAGTGGATGTCGTCCTGTTGTGAGCAGCTGCACAGCGGGTCTTCTTCTTCTTGATCTTATTTCTTCTTTTCTAATCGGGATCTAAGGAAGGAAGGTTCAGGGAGCCCCTAAATACTGAATTTAGGGGCGTTACAGGTAGGGCAAGGGCTCCCTGTCCTGGGGTGGGTACACCCCCTAGCCTGCTCCTCTCCGGTGGGAGAGGGGCAGGTACCTAACTGTGATTGGGCAGGGCTCCCCATCATCAAGATGGCCGGAGCATAGGGTTGTGCTTTACTTCGCCTCCCCCACCTGAGGGGTGGGGTTGGCACAGGCTGGCACCCGCCCCTTCCTGACGTAGTTTTCCTGCAGTCTTCCCGCCAGAGTGGGGGTCAGAACTGGTGGGGGCCAGTTGCTGGGTACAGCAAATGTTCTGGAGAAACTCACAGAGGCGGCATGCCTTTGAAGCTTCCCCCTGCCCATCCTGGGGGAGGAGACCTAGCAACTTGGCCAGGATGTGCATTGTTGCAGGCCCAGGAGAGCGAGGGCCTCTCCACCCAGGGGTCCAGCAACATGTCTGCTGTGTGGCAGCATGGGCAGCCACCCAGTCCAGACGTGGTTTGTAGGTTAGGTTTCAGGGGGAATCTCTAAGATGCCCTCTGGTGCATTTTACATTAAACCTCACACTAGCATCAGTGCGGGTTTAATGTGTTGAGCAGTTTGATACCAAACTTCTCAGTCTTCAGTGAAGCCATCATGGTGTTGTGGAGTTCGTAATGATGACCTCCCAGCACCATATACTCTTACAGTGCCCAGGAATGGCCCTGGGTACTGTACGGGCACAGGGCTCATGCACCTGTGCCCACACCACTGGCATAGGTACCCAGCTAGAGGGGTGAATGATGTATGCCAGGGCAGTGGGGTTTGTGGGCATGGCACACAGGAATTTGTGCCATGTTGATTCTCTGTTTAGTTCTGTACTGAGACACTCAGCCTGCAAAGGCAGTGTGTGGGTGTCAGGGTACAGGGCCCCTAAGGGTGGCACAATAAGTGCTGCAGCCCTTGGGGTCTTCTCTGGTCACCATGCCCTGAGTACCTAAGGTACCATTTACTAGGGGCTGACAGGTAGCCAGAGATGCCAATTGGGTTTTGTTTGAACACAGCTTTAGAGAAGGAACACAGGCCCTGGGTACCTGGTTGGCAGGAGCCCAGGGCACCCTCAGTCAAAGCACATCAGCAGTTCAGCAAAAAGTGGGGGCATACCAATGCAAGAAAGATGGCACTTTCTCACACAACTCCCCCCGTAATGAAAGGTGATGAGACTAACCTTGCCCTAAGGAGTCTTCATTGTCTAAGTGGAGGAACCTGGAAAGTCCATCTGCGTTGGCATGGGCAGTCCCCGGTTGGTGTTCCACTTCAAAGTCCATTCCCTGTAGGGAGATGGACCAGCTCAGCAATTTTGGATTTTCCCCCTTCATCTGCATTAGCTATCTGAGAGGTCTGTGGTCAGTTTGAACCAGGACGTGAGTTCCAAACAAGTAGTGCCTCAACTTCTTCAGGGACCAAACCACAGCAAAGGCCTCCCTCTCAATGGCACTCCAACGCTGCTCTCTGGGGAGTAGCCTCCTGCTTATAAAAGCAACAGGTTGGTCTATACCTTCCTCATTGATCTGGGATAGGACCGCTCCAATCCCCAGCTCTGAGGCATCAGTCTGCACTATGAACTGCTTGGAGTAGTCTGGGCCTTTTAGAATGGGTGCTGAGCATATTGCTTCTTTCAGGGTGTCAAAAGTCTTTTGGCAGCTAACAGTCCAGTTTACTTTCTTCGGCATTTTCTTGGAGATGAGTTATGTGAGGGGTGTCACAATGGACCCATATCCCTTCACAAATTCCTGTAGTACCCAGTCAAGCCAAGGAATGCCTTGACTTGGGTCTGAGTGGTTGGACCTGCTCAGTCCATGATACTCTGGATCTTGGGCTGTAAGGGTTGGACCTGGCTTCCACCAACAAGGTGGCCCAAGTATATGACAGTGCCCTGCCTTATCTGGCATTTAGATGCCTTGATAGTCAGTCCTGCAGATTGCAGGGCTTGTAGAACCTTCCCAAGGTGGATCAGGTGATCCTGCCAGGTGGAGCTAAAGACAGCAATATCATCTAGATAAGCTGCACTAAAGGAATCCAACCCAGTCAGGACTTGGTTCACCAACCTCGGGAAGGTGGCAGGGGCATTCGTTAACCGAAAAGGCATCACAGTAAACTGATAGTGCCCATCAGGGGTGGAGAATGCTATTTTCTCTGGCTCCTGGGGCCATGCCAATCTGCCAGTACCCTGCAGTCAAGTCAAAGGTACTGAGAAATGTGGCTGCCCCCAACATATCTATCAATTCATCTGCTCTTGGAATGGGATATGCATTTGTCTTGGTGACAGAGTTGAGCCCTATATAGTCCACACAGAACTTCATCTCTCTCTTTCCACCCTGGGGATGAGGTTTGGGGACCTGAACCACTGGGCTAGCCCAGGGGCTCTCAGAGGGTTCAATTACCCCTTGCTCCAGCATCTTGCTGACTTCAGCTCTGATGCTTTCCTTGACTTGGTCTGATTGTCCATAGATTTTGTTTTTGACAGGGTTACTGTCACCAGTGTCCACATTATGGGTACACCAGTTGGTCAGGCCAAGGGTCAGGGAAAAGAGACTAGCATACTATTGCAAAACATGTTTGCAGTCTGTCTGCTGTTGGGCAGAGAGGGTGTCTGAAAAGACTACTCCATCTACTGTCCCATCTTTTGGGCTGCAAGAGAGGAGGTCAGGGAGAGGTTCACTCTCTGCTTCTTGTTCCTCATCAGTCACCATCAGCATGGTGATGTCAGCCCTGTCATTGTAGAGCTTAAGGCGGTTAACATGGATAACCCTTTTGGGGGTTCTGCTTCTGCCCAGGCCTACTAAGTAAGTGACCTCACTCTTTTTCTCCAGGATAGGGTAAGGGCCACTCCATTTGTCCTGGAGAGCCCTGGGTGTCACTGGCTCCAACACCCACACCTGTAGCCCAGGTTGAAATCCAACCAGTGCAGCTTTCTGGTCATACCAGTGCTTCTGAAGCTCCTGGCCCGCCTCAAGATTCTTGGATGCCTTTTCCATATACTCAGCCATCTGAACCTTAGGCCAAGCACATAGTCCACAATGTCTTGTTTGGGTTCTTGGAGAGGCCTCTCCCAACCCTCTTTCACAAGACAAAGTGGTCCCCTTACAGGATGACCAAACAGAAGCTCAAAGGGGGAAAACCCTACTCCCTTCTGTGGCACGTCCCTATAAGCGAAGAGCAGGCTTGGCAACAGGACATCCCATCTCCTCTTGAGTTTTTCAGGGAGTCCCATGATCATACCTTTCAAGGTCTTAATGAATCACTCAACAAGGCCATTGGTTTTTTGGGTGGTAATGGGGTAGTAAACCTGTACTGTACACTACACTCCTTCCACATGTGTTTCAGGTAAGCAGACATGAAGTTGGAACGTCTGTCTGAAACCACCTCCTTAGGAAACCCAACCCTGGTGAAGATACCCAGGAGGGCCTTGGCTACTGCAGGAGCTGTAGTAACCCTAAGGGGAATTGCTTCAGGGTACCTAGTAGCATGATCCACTACCACTAGAATGAATTTGTTCCCTGAGGCTGTGGGAGGTTCCAGTGGACCCACAATGTCCACACCTACCCTCTCAAAGGGGATCCCCACCACTGGCAGTGGTATCAGGGGGGCCTTTGGGTGGCCACCTGTCTTGCCACTGGCCTGACAGGTAACACAGGAGCTCACAAACTCTATAACCTTTTGGTGCATCTGGTGCCAGTAGAAGTGACTGACTAGTCTTTCCCAAGTTTTGTTTTGTCCCAGGTGTCCAACTAGGGGGATGTCATGAGCCAAAGTTAGGAGGAACTCCCTGTATTTCTGTGGCACTACCACCCTCCTGGTGGCACCAGTAGCGGGGTTTCTTGTCTCAGCATACAGTAACCCTTCTTCCCAATAAGCTCTGTGGGTACCACTGACATCTCCCTGTGTTTCTGAAACAGCTTGCTGCCTCAGGCTTTCAAGAGTGGGACAGTCTTGCTGTCCCTGGCACAGCTCTTCCCTAGTGGCTCCCCCTGGGCTCAAGAGTTCAACCTGGTACGGCTCAAGCTCCATGGGCTCAGTTCCCTCTAGGGTCTCCAAGTCCTGAGTGGTGGGCTGTGTAGAAGCTGGTCCTCCAGTCTTCTGGTTCTTCCTCTTGGTTGGTTGGGCCATACTTTCAGGCTCCACACCTATTTGTACACCCTTCTTTTTGCTCTGTGCTCTGGTTTGCACACACACCAGTCTAGGGATACCCAGCATGGCTGTATGGGTTATTTGCTCAACTTCAGCCCAGGCTGAAGTTTCCAGGTCATTTCCAAGCAGACAGTCAGCTGGTAACTGTGGAGAGATCACCACCAGTTTAAGGCCTGTAACCTCCCCCCAATCTAGTGTCACCATAGCCTTAGGGCATTGGGTGGTAATGCTGTCAGCATTGGTGACTGGGTAGGTTTTCCCAATCAAGTATTGCTCTGGGGAAACCAGCACATCTTTCACCATAGTGATACTGGCACCTGTATCCCTCAGGGCTTCTACTCTAGTTCCATTAATGGAGGGGTATTGCAAATATTTTTAACAGTTGGGTGGCCTTACCAGCTACATTGGCATACTCCATTTCCCCCAAAGTGACTAGACTAGCTTGAGTGTATTCCCAGATTTGCTCTGGGCACTCTTCTGATCCCATCTGTAGACTCACTGTCCCTGGGGTAGTTGTACTGGGTGCCTTAGGGGCTTTGTTGTAGGGGCAGTTTTTGTCTACAGTTAAATGTCCCAACTTCTTACAGTTGTTACAATAGGCCTTGTTAGGATCAAAGTTCTTCCCCCTATAGGGCTGAGGCACATAGGGAGTAGTTTGGGACCCATCTACCTGTAGAGGTTTTTGGGGCCCTTTGGAAGACTCAGACATTTTATCTTGGGGATTCTCACCACCTTTCCCCTGGGGAGGTTTTGTAACCACCTTCTTTTGGTCACCCCCAGTGGCTGTCCTTGTCACCCTAGTCTTGACCCAATGGTCCGCCTTCTTTCCCATTACTTCGGGAGAAATTAGATCTAGGTCTACCAAATTCTGATGCAACTTTTCATTTGGGCAATTACTCAAAATGTGTTCCATCATAAACAAATTATAAAGTCCAGTAAAAGCATGCACATTGTGTCCAGTTAACCAACCATCCAGTGTCTTTACTGAGTAGTCTACAAAATCTATCCAAGATTGGGTCTGGGTTTTGTGAGCCCCCCTGAACCTAATTCTGTACTCCCCAGTAGTGAGTCCGAATCCCTCAATCAGAGTTTTCTTCATGCAGTCATAAGACCCTGCATCTGGCCCAGAGAGGGTCAGAAGCCTGTCTCTGCAGTTACCAGAGAACAGTTCGCACAGGAGTGCCCACCATAGAGGTTTCTTCACTCATCTCATATCACAAGCCCTCTCAAAGGCTGTGAACCACTTCATGATATCATTATTTTAAACAAATAAGGGAACCCGAAATGTAGCTAAGGACCCCGGGTGTCAATTATGTCATAGAACAATGGTCCTTAGAGAGGAAATTCAAAAAACTAATGCGATATAGACTTGGATAGGTGCTATATTTGTTCGATGTCCAGCCGAACAGAGAATTTCAATTTATAATGCAATCAAATGAACATAAGTAGGAAAGAACCACAATAGAGCGGGATGCAATCCTGCATTGGTTACAAAAGACAGGAAACAAAAAGACATTAAACATAAAGAATTTCAGGCAAAATAAGAGCTTGGAAGCTTGACAAAATTAGGGAATGAATAAAGCTAGCCACAATAGTAACCACATTATTCATACACATTGGTTAGACGTGGCACTATTTAGTTTGTCGACGACGTTTCGATCCCATGCTCAATAGATAGAGGGATCATTATCAGGACTATACAATGCAATGCCTGGACAAAAATACAATGCCTGTTGAGGAAAAGAAAGGAAGAAAAACAGGGAAGCCTGTCAAGGAACTTAGAATCAAAACTTATAGTTATACATCGCAGCACAACCATGCACTTAATCGACCAGTGGTACTCAAATGAAAATTATGACGAGAGCGTGTTAAAATGATTGTGAGGCGGCCTGTTTAACACGAGGTATTCTCTAGCGTTGAGAGTTGGAAAAAGACTCAGAGTCCTGATGATGATCCCTCTATCTATTGTGTATGGGATTGAAACGTCATCGGCAAACTAAATAGTGCCACGTTTTACCAAGCTTCCGAGCTCTTGTTTTACCTGAAATTATTTATGTTTAATGTCTTTTTGTTTCCTGTCTTTTGTAATGAATGCGGGATTGCATCCCGCTCTATTGTGGTTCTTTCCTACTTATGTTCATTTGATTGCATTGTAAATTGAAATTCTTTGTCCGGCTGGACATCGAACAAATATAGCACCTATCCAGGTATGTATCTCATTTGTTTTTTTAATTTCCTCTCTAAGGACCATTGTTCTATGACACCACTTGGTGATCTCATCACCTTCCTCAACTTTAGGGACAATCCCTTTTGGGATTTTAGGATCATAAGATTCCTCTCTATCCTTGTTATTGGTATTGCTGCCACCAAAGATAGGGGCTAGGCCCATCTCTTTCCTTTCTTTTTCTAGAGCCAGGAGTCTGGACTCTAGATCTAATCTCTTGACCAACTTGGCTAGCAAGCTGTCCTCTTCACTGGGACTAGTCCCTATGTTTTCTCTGGGCCCTGGCCCACCTGTGTAGGTCCTAGGGTCCCAGAGTGTGATTCTTGGAGTTAAGGGTACAGGACTGCTCCTCTCCCTAGAGATGATGGGGGGGAAGTATCCTTCTCCTCTAGCACCTCTTCTTCCTCTGACTAGTCATCATCCAGTTCAGATGGGTGGCCTTTAGCATACTCAGCCAAGAGCTCCCGAAGCCCTACTTTGCTTGGATGCAGGCCCATTGGTATATTTTTCAGTTTGCATAAGGACCTTACTTCTCTGAAATTTAAGTGTAAGTAAGGTGTGAGGTCGAGCTCCTCCAGCAGGTCCTGTGCAATACCATCCTCACTAATAGTTGGGGGTTGTTGAGACATTCTAACCTGTTAGTTCTAACCTGATAGTTCTAACCCTCTACCCTGACTATAGTGACTTTTATTGTTCTAAAATTTAAAAGGGACTTAAGCAAGGCCCTGACAAGACTTTTAGTATTTTGGAAAACCCAATTTTGGATTTCTAAAGGCAATTTATGAATTCTGTTGTGTGATCAGATGGTAACCAAGTAGTCCAACAAATGCAAGTTTGTATCCCACCGCTGATCCACCAATGTGAGAAAGTGGCTCTATATTCACTGGACCAAAGTAAGGTACAGTGTGTATGTAGGCCACCAACCCCAGAGGTATAACAGAGGTTAAAGTCAGGGCTGACCTTACTCTCAAAAGTGGTAGCTTGGTCGAGCAGTAAGGCAGTACCAGATGACAGTGTAAAGCATTTGTTGTACACACTCAGTCAGCAAAAGGTTTCACACTCAAGGACTGAACTCCAGGCCAATTGTTTTTATATCAACAAATATAGTTGTTTTACTTTTAGAACCAACAGGTATAAAAATATACTTTTCTCAGTGATGAGTAATCTCAGGTTATTGCTTTGCAGAAAGGCAATGACTCTGTAAACACAATAGGTACAGGGGTTGCAATAGGCAACACAGTTCTACACACAATTTAGCATTGAGCTCAATGTTTTTTTACACAATTACAGTTGATTACTTTTCAGATTACTTTTGTAAGTCAAAGATGTATGAAACTTGAAACTTATATAGCGCAGGACTTACCCTGGGGCATCTCCGCGCTTGCTTAGGGAACCCGTCCTGGTATTCCCCTGTGAGAAACCCCGGCAGGGTATCCACAAGGTGAAAGCCAGGCATCCCGCCGCGAGGGGCCGTTTTGGTTATTGCAATGATTTTTAAGGAATAAAAAGGTATTTCAAAAGTTCACACTTAGAAAGTTTTCAGTGAAATCTGTCAATGTTATCCAATGGGAGAAAATTCAGGTTACAGGTAAAGTATCTTCTTGTTACTTTTGTAATCCAGTACTGGGCTCTTAGGTCCAGCACTGGGATCTCTACTTAAGACAGGTTAGTAATTACATTTCAGTAGTATATGCGAATTTGAAAGAATATTTCAAGTTTTCAAAAGTAGACAGAAGAAATTTCATAGAAAAGCGGACAATGGATTCCTATGGAGAAAATACAGGTTAAGGGTAACCCCGGTTCGGATTATTTTTGTGGTTCAATACTTGGCTACAAGGTACAGTACTAGCTTCTCTCCTGATCACAGGTGAGTACTTCGGAATTCGATACTCGGCTGATTTTATAGGAATATTTTAAGTTTTCAAACTTCAAACATTTTTCAAGCCAAACCAGTCTATGTTATCCAATGGCAGGTAAGTGAGTTACTGGTTTCCAGGTGAGTACTCGGCTGGTGAAGTTAAGGTTCTGGGAATAGACTCAGGGGTCCCCCCGGGTGAGGTAGGTACAGTTGGTTCACCCTCAGCGACACAGGAGCAGCCGGGTGCAGAGGTAGTTAGGCCCCATGTTAGTCAATGAGGGGCAGGTGGCCTTCGGTTGGTGGCTGCTGGCTAGCAGGTGGCTGCTGGCTAGCAGGCTAGCAGGTGACGCGGCTGTGGGAGCTGGGCTCCTGGTCACTTGCTCAGGGCTAATGGGGAAGTAGGATAGGGTACAGGTTGCACTGCTAGGGGCACTCGGGCGGCTGGGTGCAGGGTGCTTTTGAGCCGTCGGGCGCTGAATGTTATTCAGTGAGGATGATGAAAAGGGAACAAAGGCGGCAGACTCGGGGACGGTGATTCTTCAGGTGCGACTACCACTTTGAGAGGTAAGTTGGGATCCTGGAGAAGAGGTAGGTACCCCAAAGGGAGGCACAGAGAGCCGCTGGGCGCCCGGCGCAGCGGTGTCTTTGGGTGTCGGGAAATCTTACCTTCGGCTGGTCGCGGTTGGAGGGGTGCCTGGTTCTGAGGCTGCAGGCGTCGTCTGGTTTGTCGAGAAGGGTATTTTGGCACTGGACTTCCGTTACCAGGGGCACGTCCTCGTGGTCTTGGATCACTCGGGCATGGGCCATCCTCTGCGGGTGCAGAGTGGGAAGGTCTTGAGCTTCCTGGCACCAGGGGCTGGTTGTTGAAGCAGAGCCTCTGCTTATGGGAGTCCCTGTCTTTAAGAGGGTCAAGGCAGGCAGGTCCTCTGGGTGTCCCAAGGTTGCTGTCCGCAGGAGTTACCAGGATTAAGCAGGAGCAGGTTCCAGGATCGACAGGCCGGTAGGGCTGGGGCCAAGTCAGTGGGTGTCGTCCTGTTGTGAGAAGCTGCACGGTGGGTCTTCTTCTTGATCTTCTTTCTTCTTTTCTTATCGGGGTCTGAGGAAGGAAGGTTCAGGGAGCCCCTAAATACTGATTTTAGGGGCGTTACAAGTAGGGCAAGGGCAGGGACCAATAGGTGCCTGTCCTGGGGTGGGTACGCCCCTAGCCTGCTCCTCTCCGGTGGGGGAGGGGGGGCAGGAACCTAACTGTGATTGGGCAGGGCTCCTCTTCTTCAAGATCGCCGGAGCCCGGGGTCGTGATTCACCTCGCGCCCCCACCTGAGGGATGGGGCTAGCACAGGCTGGTACACCCCCTTACTGATGTCGGGTTTCCCACCAGTCTTCCCGCCAGAGTGGGGGTCAGAACTGGTGGGGGCCAGTTGCTGGGTACATCAAATGGTCTGGAGAAGCTCACAGAGGCGGCATGCCTTTGACGCTTCCCCCTGCCCATCCTGGGTGAGGAGACCTAGCACCTCACCCAGGATGTGCATTGTTGCTGGCCCAGGAGAGCGAGGGGCTCTCCACCCAGGAGTCCAGCAACATGCCTGCTGTGTGGCAGCCTGGGCAGCCAATCAGTCCAGACGTGGAATGTAGGTTAGGTTTCAGGGGGCATCTCTAAGATGCCCTCTGGTTCATTTTACATTAAATCTCACATTGGCATCAGTGCAGGTTTAATGTGTTGAGCAGTTTGATACCAAACTTCTCACTTTTCAGTGAAGCCATCATTGTGCTGTGGAGTTCATAATGACGACCTCCCAGCACCATATACTCTTAAATGGCAGCACTGCACTTACAGTGCCCAGGAATGGCCCTGGTTACTGTAGGGGCATAGGGCTCATGCACCTGTGCCCACACCACTGGCATAGGGCACCCAGCTAGAGGGATGACTGATGTATGACAGGGCAGTGGGGTTTGTGGGCATGGCACACAGGGATGTGTGCCATGTCGAGTGGCATGGCACTCGAAATGTCAAGTGTGTGGGTGTCAGGGTACAGGGTCCCTAAGGGTGGCACAATAGGTGCTGAAGTCCTAAGGGGTCTTCTCGGTTCACCATGCCCTGAGTACCTAGGGTACCACTTACTAGGGGCTGATAGGTGGCCAGAGGTGCCAATTGGGTTTTGTTTCAACACAGCTTTAGGGAAGGAACACAGGCCACGGGTACCTGGTTGGCAGGAGCCCAGGGCACACTCAGTCAAAGCACATCAGCAGTTCAGGAAAAAGTGGGGGCGTACAAATGCAAGAAAGATGGCACTTTCTCACATGCCCCTCTCAGATACTTATTCCAAGTTCTCTGGGTCAAGCAGGAGGTAACTTTTGACCAATGGGTGCAGGGTAACTCCTCCAAGATATTACCACATCCTGTAGAGTATAGCATTATTTTGTCCAAGAGTGCATCAAATCTTCCAAATCCATAATGACTGATTTTCCAGCAAGGAGGTAAGAGCTGGCTAAACACACCCCTAGGATGGCTAATTTACTTAGACTCTCCCCCTGTATCTGCTCATACCTTCCTTAATCCTGCCATCTGCCTAAGGTGGGAAGTTCAGAGTTGTAAATGACACTGTTCTCTGCTCTCCTCTTTGAAGAACATAGTTTATGACTCCTCCCCCTAGCCTGGCATTCCTATGGAACAGCACACTGCCCTGCCAGCAGAACTGGTCAACCCCAGGGGCTCTTTATCACCTCTACAGAGCAGCCTGGTTAATCTACATGACTCTGACCAATCAGAGCAGATCACTAGGGGGCATATGTATCAACCTTTTTTTAGTTGCAAACGCTGCGATTCGCAAACAATCAGCGTTTGCGACAAAAAATTCAGAAAATGTCAAATTGCATCGCAAAATAAGAAATCGCAAAAATTGTGATTTCTTATGTTGCGATAACATGAAATCTGCAAACAATTTAGCAATTTCTTAATTAGCGATATTCCTCGTTTGCGAAAATCGCAAACTGGATATCGAAAAATAAGAAATCTCAGTGACATGTAACATAAATTTGCAAATTGCGAATATATGAAAATCGCAATTTAAGAAATCGCAATTACCACCAAGTGCATGCAGGTGGTAACCAGGTGCAAGGTATAAAATGCAGCCCATAATTACTGAAATTTCCACAATGGCAGCACTATATGTGATAGCCCGGAGGCTGTGTATCCGTGCCCTTGCACAGAAGAGCCTGAGACAGGAGCGTATTTTCAGACTGCGCATCACGCTGTTCCAGCAGACTGAAGAGGACATTCATGAGAAGTACAGACTGCACCCACATACCATCTTGGACCTGATTGAGGAGCTGAAACCCTTTTTGGAACATCCAACATGCAGGACACAAACAATTCCCACCCATGTGCAGGTCCTGTGCTCCCTGCACCTCCTTGACTCAGGGAGTTTTTAAGGAGTCATAGCAGAGGTTGGCGGAGTTTCAAAGAGTGCTCTATCTCGCTTTTTCCATGCCTTTTTGGATGCAATGCTGAAGAGGCTAGCACATCATATATACTTTCCCAGCACCCAACAGGCATTACAGCAAACCAAATTTGACTTCTATAAAATTGCACATTTCCCCCATGTCATTGGCTGTATTGATGGGACCCATGTGGCCTCTACACCCCCAGCAGCAACAGAATATGTGTTCAGGAACCGAAAATGCTACCATTCCCTGAATATACAGATTGTGTGCAATGCCAAGTACATTATCAACGACCTTGCGGCAAAGTACCCTGGCAGCACACATGACTCTTTCATCTTCCGAAATAGTGGGATACACAGATGTCTGAGTGCTGGAGAGTTTGGAGAGGGATACCTGCTAGGTAAATCAATAGTACACATACATCCATCCACTACTCATTTTCGGGGGGGGGACATCGACTTACCTATCATTTCTATCCATTCAGGTGATAGTGCCTATGCAGTGCGAGACTTCATCCTAACACCGTATCTGGATACAGCAAATGTAAGGGAGAGGAGGTATAACAAGGCACACAGATCAACGCGCAGCGTCATAGAACGTACCTTTGGCATACTGAAGAGCCGGATCAGATGTCTACATAAAAGTGGAGGGGCACTGCAATACAGCCCTGAGACTAGTTGTAAAATCGCGACAAGCTGCGCAATGCTCCACAACATGGCAATGAGGAAAGGCACCGCAATTGATGTGAGCGATACAGACACATCGGATGATGATTGACCGCCTCCCCGGCAGGACAGCAGCAGGAGTAGGGGCAGCTGCTGGACGTCAGAGATGGTTTGAGATCACACAAAACTACTTTTAGGTAAGAAATATATGTCATGAACAAAAATGCCTTTTGTAACATGTGATGTGTTTATTCACACTTCACACTCAATAATTTTAGCAGTACCCAACACATATTTGAACACAGTGATAGGACTGATCACTGATGTGCATAAATCAGTTTAGGTGGGTTGCTTCACCCCTTTTCACAAAAGTGTCATTGTCTAGTTCACCTCCTCCGGTGACGGCTTGGTGCAAGGCGGTGTTCTGCCTGAGTGCCCTCCGTTGTCTGGCTAGCTGCAGCACCATGTCTGCCACTGTGACGTTGTGCAACAGGCAATGTAGGAGTGATGCTGCTCCTACTGGAGGTCTCTTCGCTCTCCCCAGAGACCATGAGTGTGCTGCCACCAGAGATTGCAGTTTGCGTTCGTTACTTGTTCCAGCCCTCTCGCAATGTCCTGGCAGCAGTGTGTCATTTGCATCTGCATAGTGATGCTGCAATGTGTAAGGTTTCTGGTGGTTGTGCAGAGGCGGTTCACTGCCTTTGTATATTTGTGCATACGTGCATTGGCACGTTGGGCAGCCCTGTCCCTGGCACTTTCATTACATTCCAGTGTTGTGCATAGGTTTTGTGTGGCACCTGCCATGGCCATGATGCCCTCCCCATGTGCCGCTGATTTTTGTTTAGGGTGTTCAGCTGCCTGTTGATTGAACGTAGTGCTTTTGTTGCAAGTGCTGAACTTGAAGCATGTTGTGCTCCAGTCCTGCAAAAAGAGTGTGTTCCTGTTCAGTGCCACTGCTTCTCCTGGGCGTGGACCTCCGTGCTACATTTGCTTCAGACCTTTTTTTGTGGTTGTTGTTGTCCACGACTGTCAGACACTTCCTTACTTTCCATTCTATCATCACTTTACTCCCCTGTGGCGTGTAAGTCGTCCTCCAATGGAGCCAGTGGGGGCACATATGTGCGCTTCCTGTGCATAATGGTTGTCTGATGAGAGTCATCACTGGTGTCCCCATCATTGGAGTGTTCCAAATTAATTTGGAAGTCCTCTCCATCTGCATTGTCTTCTAGTGCTCTGGATTGTGCGGTGGATGTAAAGGGGGACATATGAGTTTGTGTTTTGCCATGCTTTTTGGACTGAATAAAGTTTTTAACTTTTACGTTGTGTGAATCCTGACACTGTCATTTTGCCTTAACTGCAACCCACATTCTAGGCATGATTTCCTATGTCTCATTTACAAACTATCCTACATCCAACTACGACTCCCATGATGCATTGCTGTATGTGTTGTAAGGAGTGCACCGGAGTGAAATGTTTCTACTTCATGTCACACATTCTACAGAGTGTGCATGCTATGGGGAGCTGTGTAATGGTTATTTGCCATGCATCTTACCTTGACTGCTGGGTGCAGGGTCGGAGCTGTCAATGTCAGCCACACCTTTTAAACTCTCAGGCAGGAAAGTGGACTTCACCAGCTCTTCATGGGGTGTTGGCTGTCCAGCTGTGGATGTTCCACCCCCGGTCTTCTGTGACTCTTTCAATCTGGCTGCCACTCTCTCTTTGGACCTTTGGCGCATGTCATACCATCTCTTGCGCAGTTACTCGATGGTACGATTGGTCACACCCACAGCATTCACCTTCTCCTGTATTTGCAGCCATATCTTCCCTTTTCTTGCCTCAGATACTTTCAGGGCTTTCTTTCCAAACAGGAGTTCATGGCTGCAGACCATCTCCTCTATGAGAACCGCCTGCTCTTTCTCTGAAAACTTGTGTTCTCTTTTTCTTTTCTCATCCTCCATGCTCTCCTGTGGCTTCTGTGAATCCATTGTTGGGCTTAATGTGCTGTGCAGCCTCCAAACACACTCCTAACTGCCTCTGGGTGTGGCTCAGGCAAACAGGTGCAGCTAATCACTCCCACTTCCTGGTTGTGATGTCATCATGCTACACCTGTACTGCAGATTCGCGGAATTGCTATTTCTTATTTTGCGAATTTCGCTATTAAGGAATCGCAAACAGAATTCTGAGAATTTTTTGCGATATTTAAGAAATCGCAAGACTTTAGCGATTTTTTATATACATCCCGTTTTGCGAATCTGAAACTGCGAATCGCAAATTCTCGCAATTTGAGATTCGCAAAACGGTATCTTGATACATATGCCAGCAGAAGGCTTAATTTGGGCTTACAAACAGGAAAGTCTTATAACTCCATGTATGTACACTTTAGGAGAAATTCAACAATATGATAATGTTGGATTTATTAATACCATTCTGGGAAGTATTTGAATGGTATTTCTAGCCCTCTCCTATCAAGAGTTATTAATCAATAACTTCCTACCATGTTAACCTACGTAGCAGGGGATTTGCAATGGGAAAGCACCAGGACTTACAAAAATATATTTTATAAGTGTTATAAGTACTTGTCTTATATCTACAGGAACCTCACCCCATGTGCAACTAGGGGACACCTTAGGGGTTCTGAATCTGTAGAAATATTGCAGATTCTCCCTTCAAAGTGCTCCTAGCATCAAAGTCGAATTTGAGCAGCACTTTACCATAATGGGCAGTGAAATGTGAGATTTCAATTTACCCAGGCATATAAATACTCATTTTATAAGGTTGTACCTTATAAATACCCGACCCTCCACCCCTGGGATACCTAGGGGAGACCATGGGGGTCCCTAATATGCCAAAACATTGTAGGTTATCCATTTTTAAGTGCCCCAAACATCAAAGTCGAGTTTGGGCACCATTTACTTTTTAAAAGTAGTCCTGGCACCCAGGGCTGTTTTTAAACTGACCTCAGGCTTAAGCAGTGCACACATGTAAGTGCAAAAAGAGCTGCTGGCCTCTAAACTGCTATGCCCTAGGGTACTAGGGAATGGCAGTTTCTAGGTAGTTTCAACCTCCCTGCCCTATTATCTACTAGGGGCCTATAGTGGAGGTCATGCCAATCACAGGGGTACCCCACCATACCATTGTGTACCCTAGTGTATGTAGGTGTTTTAACTGTATTCTAATGTGTCTCTTTAAGCATACCACTGGCCCTGGGCCTGGTCAGGCAGAGCCCGGGGTCAGTCAGAGTCAGTTACCACCAGTATCAGTCAGAAAAAAAGTTGGGGGGTGTCCAGGGCACAGGACGACTTTGCAACACTTAACACTTTGTAATTTGGCTTCACCCCCTGTTCCAGGAAGTGGAGGCTTGTAATCTGCACTTTTGAATAACCTTGCACTTGTAAATGTTGAATATCTCAACGTAGTAAAGTTGATCAAAAGTGTATTTACTCATGTATAAGTTTACCTTTGTTATTAGGCTGCTACTTTTTCAGAGGACAAATAGGTTACAACCACAACCACATGCAAACAAGGCAGAAGCCCTGCTGCCATGGGGTCTAAGGTGCCCGAATATTAAGCAATCGACTTCTTCTGATTAGAGGTGTGCAAAATTCACATACTTCAATTTTCTGTAATCACACAAAAGTTTACCAAAATAACTTGAAATTGTGCTTCATTATATGAAATGCATGAAGCACAACTCATCCACAGCTCACCTCCAGGATCAGGGCAGCCCAGCAGCCTCAAGGAGACCCTACCCACTACCCAAACCACCCAGCAGGAGGCACCCACAGCCCGGCAGTCTCCTAAGACCCTCGCCGTGTCCTGGGAGACCGGAGGGAGATGGCTGAGCAGGTGTGGGAGGGCTTCAGCCTCATGGTTACCAAACTGGACACCAACCATGGGTGTCTAGGTCCCATCAGGGACCAGCTCCAGTCCCTAACGGACACCCATGATCCGCTCCATGGTCTCCAACGAGCCCTGACTGACATCGCTGGAGTCATGACGCTCATAGAAGAACACCTGTCTGCTCAGACTGGCTCCAGTGATCCCAGCTATGAGCTGGCACACATGTGAAGGCTCATGGAGGTCATGGTGCGGATGGAGGCGGAAACAATGGTAACCTCTGCTGCACATCAGAGAAATGTAGCTGGGATCTACCATGCCCTGCAGATAATCATCATTGCATTGCTGCCACAAGGCGTGGCGCTGATGAATGCTGCCGCCCCCACACCATCCACACCTCTGTCCCCTGGTGTGTCAGTGCCTCACAGTGCAGCAGGGGTACCCACAACGGCACGTGATGTATCACTGCCACACAGTGTGGCCGACAATCCTCCTCCAGCCCCTGATGTGTCAGTGGCACACAGTGCCGCAGCCGGTACTACAACACCCACAGGTGGAGCAGAGCACACATACGAGGACAAGGACGTGGATGGGATTGTTGTCAGAAGGAGGCACTAGCATTCATTTCTGCTACCTGGCCTGTTTCTGCTTGGTGCCACACATGGCTTCATGACCTCCCACTGACCCCTGATACTCTCTGCTTCACTCACCTTGGACCGCGATATGGACTGCCATATCCTGCTTGATGACCAATGACATGGCGACCAGACTGCGGACTGTACCCTTCCTCTTCCTTAGTACCTGTCATCCCCGGATGGACTCTGGCTGGCCCTACACTGCCCATATTGTGTGGTGTGCTTGGCATGGCCCTATACCGCTCCAGCTGCAAAACTCCACTGGATGTGCAATAAACATCCAGTAATGCACTGCCGTGTCATGTCTTTCATCATTCATGTATGAATGTGTGGATGGAAGTAGGGACAGTGATTTCCCTTACGTCAATGATGCTCATCTAGCGGGATGCCAGTCACCGTGTGCTACATTGCCTATTGTGTGCCGGTTGCCGTGGACACTACAACAGGGTAACACGCATTAGTCACTTCCTTGTCCGGACATGGACTGAACCACGCCCAGAGCCCCATAGTCATTGTTGCAAGCCCTGCGTTGGTCCGGCGTATGCCAGGTCAGACCACTACGCTTATGCTCTGAGGGGGGCCCACATAGCTATCGGTCACAGACGTACTCGCTGGTGGTGTACAGGTCACTCGTCTAGTTGTCAGTATGTCCCGGCCGCTCCCTGAGTGCAGGTCTGCACACACACCACACCCATCCGGCACAGGCGTCACAGGCCATGTGACCCCGCAAATATAAGGGCCCGACAACGTCACATTCCCCTCTGCCGGTGGTGACTAGATGACTGACGCTCCACGGTGTTCAATCATAAAGGGCCCATGAGTTGCTGCGCAAAGGGTTGGAGGCACCCGAGGCCTTGCGGCTGTCATGGGCTTACCACCATGTGGCGCTGACTGGCGTTGCACAGGGTTAGTGGCACCTGAGGCCTTGCGGCTGACACAGGCCTACCACCACGTGGTGCTGACTGGCATTGCACAGGGTTAGTGGCACCTGTAGCCTTGTGGCTGACACAGGCCTACCACCACGTGGTGCTGACTGGCATTGCACAGGGTTAGTAGCACACGTAATTGCTGAGCGGATGTGCAGCCTGCGATGATGACATGTGCACTGATGTGGTCTCCGCTTTTGATGACTCAGGACTGAGCGTTCTGTGTGGGACCTGCTGGACCTCGGGGCGGGCCCGCATGATATAGACCAGGCCATGGTGGCGTTTCTGGGCCTGAAGCTCACACGGGCATGTGGTGTGCCTATTGATGGACACACGAGGGGCAGCAGGTGAACAGTGCGGCCTGAGTGCGCAGGGGCGGTAGTGTCTCTCTCTCTCTTCTTGCCTTTCCTTCTTTCTCTCACTCACTCTCTCTCCCTTCCCTCTCTCTCTCACTCTCTCTGCTTTCCCTCTCTCTCCTTCACTCTCTCTCCCTTCCTTTCTCTCTCTCTCTCTCTCTCTCTCCCTTCCCTCTTTCTCTCTCTCTCTCTCTCTCTCTCTCCCCCTTCCTTTCCTTTCCTTCCCTCTCTTTCTCTCTCTGGCTCACTTTCCTTCTCTGTTTCTCTTTGACTCGCTCCTTTGATGTGCGCATGACACACGTCCTGATTTTGTGCTTTCTTTTCCAGGCTGTGACATCGAGATTGTCCCTGACGGACCCGACAGGAGTCTTCCACATTGTTGTTTTGTGTTGTGTTTCAATAATGTTTTTGGTTGTTACTTCAGTGCTGTGTGACTGTTTCTCGTTCTTCTGGCCACACATGTGTATTTATTTAGGCACGCTGCGTCATCATGAGCTTGTTGTGGCTCTTGTGTCGTGTACAGTATGTGTATGTCCGTGGGCAGGGAGCTGGGGGTGGTGGCGGGGGATGTTATGGCTCTAATTGGTATCGGAGCTGCATGATCATTGTCTCCATGGCATCTGTGAGCCTTCAGGTGTGGCTCTTGGCTGGGCTCCCTTTCGTGCTGTGGGTAGTTGTCCTTCTTAGCACCAGCAGAAGGCAGGTGTTAAATCCCTGGTGCTACCGCGGCTTATCGCCTGTTTTTTGTTTCACATCGCAGTTCTGGCAGTTCGTTGTGAAAGTGGTGTTGTGGTTTTTTCGTGCACAGGAACGCCTACTCTGCATCTCATTTGGGTTAATTGGTGGTGTCCACCATAGAGATACATTTTGGGGCAGTAATTGCGGGAATACAGGCGATGTCTGCAGTTTGCACCAGCTTGTGAATGGGGTGTTAAATCTATCTCCACTTTTGATGCGTTAAGGTGGGGATGAATCGGAGATAAGTCCTCGTGAATATCCCCCTAAGTCCCTTTTAAAGGCTTGGCTAAAAATTTAAAGAAACTCAGTAAAGCCTTGCGGTGTTCAGCCCCATGAAAGCCTTAGACAATTCCACATCCAGTGCCCCAACTGCTCACTAGAATTCACAAACCCATCTCTCTAATTAGTGATTAGTCACCTTTACCACCTACTTGGCTGCCTTTGCAGTTGCCTTGGCGTAGGTTCCTTAATATCCTCCCACTTACATTTTGTTGCATTGTCTATATCTTCAGGACATCAAATTTTGTTCCGCTGTCTCCTTGTGTGGAAAAAGAGTAATTTGCAATTGTTTCAAGTTCACCTAAATGCTTGGTCTACCACCCAATACAAATCATCAAGAATTGTTTTTTGATTTCAGATAGCAGACCCTGTACAAAATAAGTACCTGCAGCCTCTCGAGCGAGCTCCATAGGACGAGAACCTCCTGAATAACGTTCAAACACATCCTTCCACCAACTGAAATCATCAGATTCATCCTTCCAGGGACGGTTCCTAGCGCCCTGTTGCAGTAGTCTATCTTTCCCATACCACCCTGTCTCTAGAGTCCAAACTGCTCTAAAACATCAGGAACATATGCACAACCTGGGATGCCTTCCATCAGACTTACCTACCCAGCCAGTACCGATCCTGCTGTCTCCTGCCCAAACAAAACCTTGGTGCATTTCTTCAGTAGGTCACATATATTTTTTGCTAATAGCATAATGCCAATTAGCATTCACATTTTACAACAATCAGTCAAGTCGTAAGCAAGGTATTAGAAAACAGCTTGTAAAGCCCTAAGGCTTCACTTTCTACTTCTGTACATCAGCCGGCCAGAAAGCTCCCCAGTTTTCAGACTGAGCCGCTCCACTCCATTGTCCCAGAGGAGATCTCGATGTGCAATGGATCCTGGGGTGGGATTATGCCCGCTATCCCACTGGTAGAATCCAGGGTGATTTTACTTCCCAGAGCCACTACACCATCTGCAAAATAAAAAAGAAACTAGTCTGGAAGCCAGAGAAAGTCTGAACACATGTTAATAGTAAAAACAGCACAACAGCAACATTCTAATTCAGATATCCGGCTTGGACAGGTGCGGGCTCCACTAATAAAAGCAATTATTGGAGCATATCTGCTAACAAGCAATGCTTTCAAACTGGTTCTATAGGCTTTCACCTCACTGGAATAAATGGAAGCAAAGCATGACCAAAATCAATACAAATATGGGTATCTCTGGTACAGTGCAGCTATTTCTCGCGAGAACCTAGCTGTGTGTCTTTGACATTTTTCAAAATATGGGGCAGTAAGCCTTTGTTTCAGCTAGGCAAGGCAGTACAGCTTCAGCCAGTCAAGTTTGAAAACCAGGTCAGGCTTCTGAACGGTGAGGCCTAACACGAAGCACAAGCACATGGAAGATGAACCAGAGTGTACAATTTAGATGCATAGGAGAAACATTTTAGAATGTGCTTTTACGGTATATTAGTGGAAGTTAAAACATTAATTATTTTGCAGTGTCGATATTTTGCTTTGAACATGTTTGAATGCCGCTCTCTACTCTCCATTGCAGGCCAACCAGGTATAATAGGCCTTGTATCTACATATCGCACCTCATCATACTTCTCAGGCTGAATTGATTCAGTCAATTGGGACTCACAAAAATCAACACAGCCCTCTTCCAGTTTTTCTCTAAGAGATCTCTGCTCTAGGCGCTCTCATATTCTAGCTCCATGCCAACTCCCTCAGTTATGTTATCTGCTTATTCAGGTCGTCAAATCACCTCTATGCTCACGTTTTTCTCTGTTTCCCCTTTTTTACTCACCCTCGTCACACATCTCAGACCGCCTCACTGCTACCTGATCTTTGACTTCTGACACGTGACTAGTAGAGCACCCTTTCTTGATTTCACAAAAGTTTACCCTGTCAACACCTTACCAACAGTTGCTGTTGGTAAGAAGAAGAGGCGCTGTCCGAAGGGCACTTTGGAGAATGTGGCAGTGTCCAGCCATCCAGTCATTCTGGCAAGAAGTGGGGGGAATATTGACTGGAATTATGGAAAAACAACATTAAGGCAAGCCTCCCTTTAGGTATTTTTGGGACACTGCATGGAGAAGGTGTCCATCTGGGGAGGCTCTGAGCCCAGTTAATCTTTAACTTGATGGTTATAGGACTGAGAGAAATCTGTTTGACATAGATTTCAGAGTTACAACCCACGTGTGAGGGATGGAAGGCCTCTGCTGGCCATATTGCTAGACTTGATGTCAAGCTTGCTCAACAAAGAGGGAAAGAATGTGTGCACCCTTCCTTACTCTAAATGTTTGATTGAAGTAATGTACAATATTGGGGGGCGGGGGGTAATTTAGGGAAGGGCATACTGGAAAGTCCAAGGATCAAGGCAACTTTTCAACCGCTGGCTGACAATAGTGGTGAATACCTTCAGTCACTCTCCAACTACTGGTCTGAAAAAGATTGGTTCAAAGAGTCCAAAGCTAGGTGTCAAACTGTCTTCTCTCAACCATCCCTAGGCCATGACTCCTACCTTTAGTGTTACATATGAGGACTAAACAAAAGAAAATTTACAGTGCTAAGCCTTCTCGGCTTTTATGTTTTATGTGCCCGACTGGAAAGCCAATACTTTTAAATTCTCTGTGTTTTTAAGATTTACTTTAAAAACGATTTAGTAATGCCACTTACTGACCTGCCCTGCTATTGACCAGCCAGCTCCCTAAACTGCTAATCCATCGATCCTCACTACTGGTGCCCAGCCGATTTAGGGCTGAGGCACACGAACTTCTGATTAGCGGCGGCCATCTTAGCTGGGTGGGAGGATTCCCCCTGCAGCGCTCTAGTCGCCGAGCCCATAAAAGAAACGGCAATGTCTCCGCGCAGCGGACGCGTGGTGCGGGTGCGCCGGATCACCACCGGAGTCACGCCAGAGTCCAGGCGGTCTGCGCCCGTCCGTGCTGAGGACGGGCTGCAGGACGGGAAGGACGGTCTATACCACTCACCCACTATTCAGGAGTTGGGTTTACTTACCACCCTGCTTTCACAACGACCTCCTCCCTTGCTGTGTCACCATACCATCCCGCCAGAGGGTATACCTCTCCACAAATGTGACTGTAATCCTCCCCCATCTGTACATCCTAGACCACCTAGGAAACGCAAGACTAAGGCTAAGTCCACCGAACCTCCTGAAAATCTAGCTGGCTTTCTCATCAACGCCAGAGCCCTGATTAAAAACAAGACAGCATTCAATGAATTTGTAACACAGAGGAAGCCCTCTTGGGTTTTTATAACAGAGACCTGGGGCTCGGTTTCATCTGGCCCTGATCTGGTCGAGGCTATTCCTGATGGCTATGCCTTGACCAGAATGGACCGTACTAGGTGCAGGGGCGGAGGACTGGGAATTATGTGTAGGGATGGCTTTACTTGCCGTATCGACCCCCTTTCATCCTCCACGAAGAACTACGAGGCACTGCACTTTACCATGCAGTTAGACCCCTCTGCTTCCTTTGTTGGTATTCTTTGTTATAGGCCCCCTTGCCCCAAGACTAATTTTTGTCATGATTTATTCACATTACTAGAACCGTTCATTAGTAGGTCTAATCTTACTCTCCTTGGTGATTTCAACTTTCATTTGGAATCACTCGAGGATAATAACACCAAAGCTCTTCTCGAGGGACTTGCCTCCTGTGGGCTAAACCAACTTGTCGGAGGCCCCACTCATACTGCTGGAAATACCTTAGATGGTATCTTTTCAAATGACACCAGACTGACCATTGGATCTCCGATCCCTCTGTCCTGGTCTGACCATAGGGCAATTCCTTTCTTTCTCAAGATGACTTCCTTTGGTTCTGATCAAGCCAACAGGAAAGGATGGGAGAACAGAAGAAATTACAACATGATCTCTAACACTACACTCTCCCCCTTCTTGACTGACTTTTACCCTCTCTCTCTGCCCGATGTAAATGAAGCTGACCTAGGCCTGTCGGCTGCTCTCTCTAATGCTGTGGACTTGTTAGCACCCCCTAAAAAACATTACTTGGCTGGTAAATGTCCCTCGTCACCCTGGTTCTCGGAACATCTTAGATCACTACGGCAGAAATGTAGACAGAAGGAGGGAGCCTGGTATGCCTATCCTGACCTCCAAGGGAAAAATCTACATAAGTCAGCCCTGAAAGAATATAAAAAGGCCATAGCTGAAGAAAAAAAGAACTACTTCAGCAAGATTACCACCTCACTTAAATCATCCAGAGAGCTTTTTAAAGTCATTGATACCCTATCAGCACCTAAAGCTATCGAATCAGTGAACGAGTCCCAGGAGCTTTGCGACGATATCGCAAGCTTCTTCTTTACCAAAATCTCTGACATTCATGTCTCTCTAACATCCCTTAACATTGAACTGGATGCCAATAGGGCACTCCTGTCCCTTCCCTCTCTTTTTCCTCACAATGAAACCCCTGAATTGGGACCCTCGCCTAATTTCTCTAAATTTCCACATCTGACACAGGACGACCTAAATCGCCTCCTTGATTCCATCAAATCATGCTCGCCTCTTGATCCATGCCCCTTAAAGATAATGAAGTCCTGCAGAGAGACGGTTCTTCCTTCTCTCCTGCAGGTTATGAACATGGCCATAGATGAGGGGTCCTTTCCAACCCCGTGGAAATCAACGGTTGTTAAGTTCCTTCTAAAGAAACCTTCCCTAAACCCTGAAATTTAAAAAAACTTCCGGCCAATATCTCTGCTTCCTGCCCCGGCATAGATACTCGAGCCCATCTTAATTCTCATCTTACTACCTATCTGGAGACAATGGGGCTTCTTGACATCTCCTAGCATGGGTTTCGTGCGGCCCATAGCACCGAGTCTGCCCTCACTGTCGTAGTTAACAACATCCGCTCCGAAGTAGACAGAGGGCAGACCGCATTACTGGTGGTACTTGATCTTACAGCAGCATTTGATACCCTATCCCCTTCTATCATGGTAGACCGGCTGAAGGGGATAGGAGTAGGGGGAACTGCTTTGAGTGTTCTATCTTCTTTTCTCTCTCAGAGACAACAAAGGGTCCAGCTTGGTAGTTTTCTGTCCCCCTCCCAGGCCGTGCAATGTGGGGTTCCTCAGGGCTCCTCCCTGAGCCCCCTGTTATTCAACATCTATGTAACCCCACTTGCTGAGGTAATAAGATCTTTTGGGTATCAAATACTGTCCTATGCAGACGATACCCAAATTATCATTTCCACCACCTCACCGGCCACAGAGGCTGCCTCCAAATTTCGATCTTGTATGGAGGCAGTGTCGCAATGGATGGTACGTAACTACTTAAAGCTCAATGGGGAGAAGACGGAGGTCCTAGTCTTTGGAGGAAACCACGACATCTTGTCCGAAGACTGGTGGCCCCCTTCTCTGGGAGACTGCCCTAAACCTTCCAACTCGGCCAGAAACCTTGGTGTCCTCATAGACTCGGCCCTCTCTTTCGACCTTCAGGTCAACAGAACAGTATCCACCTGCTGCAATACCATCCGCATGCTGAAAAAGATCGCCCCCTACTTGTCATTTGACTCCCGTAAGCAGGCAATGGTCGCCCTGGTATCCTCCAGGCTCGACTATTGTAATGTGTTGTATGGGGGCATAAATAAGAAATCCCTCCATCATCTTCAGATGGTTCAAAACTCTGCTGCTAGGATGGTCCTAAATCTACCCAGGCTTACTTCTGCAACACAAGCCAGGAAGGATCTCCATTGGCTTCCCATGCATGCCAGGATTTCCTTCAAACTCCTCTGTTTGACCCACAGGGCTGTGTTTGGCTCTGCCCCCGAAGGTATAAAGACTCTTGTTAGTCTTTATTCTCCCAAAAGATCCCTACGTTCATCCTCACGAAATCTGCTTGTCGTTCCCAGATTTAAAAAGGTTAGATGGGGTGGAAGAGCCTTTTCCACTCTGGCTCCCTAACTGTGGAACAATCTCCCCCCCCGAACTCTCCAACCAACCCTCTATGGCCACTTTCCGGAAGCTTTTGAAGACTTGGCTCTTCTCTCAGGCTTATCATTAAAGTCCTTCTGTATTTGTATAAATGTTTATGTGTTGACTGCGCCTTGATGCCTGCTCGGCTAAGTTTGTGCAATACAAATTTTCTTTCATTCATTCATTCACTCATTTGGTGGAACCCAAAGCACAACATTGCTCTTTTAATTATTATTTAATGACTTGTACCTTTTACATCCTTTACTGGAAGCATGGCAATACAATACAAATCAAATCGCTCAAACTCTGTATATTTAACGAGTTTCCTTGGCAGAAAAATTACTCTGACCTGCTACTGACTGCCCACTCATTGAAGCATCCATCTTTTGGACTGCTTCCCATTCCTTGATTGTTAGGCTGCTGGTGCTTTTACCCCCTAATAGTAGTACATTTGTAAGTGTAGCAATATTCTAAATGTCATCATAGGATGGATTCTAGGATGAATTATGCATATTTTAAATACACCTGGAATGTCTGATTTCTTCCTTGCAAGAATGCCAAACAGTTCTCTTGCAGGAGTGTCAGTATTTAATGAGAAAATTAACCAACCACAGGAAAGCAGCATTGTTCAGCATTCAACTGCATCACTGCACCCTGACTGCACCCACAGGCAAAGTGATATGATTCACTCTAGAAATGCAAAACATGACACAACTGGAATCCTCTTACCCCCAAATAATGCATTTCGACCTAGATGCACTAATTTTCAACCATGTCTAAAGCACAACAATTGTCCCCGATTTTAGTTTGCAAGTGGTATAATGCTTATATAAAACAAATGGCATAGCCATGCTCTTGCTCACATCGGAATTAGGGACTCACTGCTAATGATGTACTCTTTGTGATTAATACTCTTTCCCATTCAGATCGCTCTCCTGCAGCTTCAGGTGTCTGACATACAGAAGAGGATGCCATGCTGTTAAGATGCTTTGAGCCCCTGCCTAGGCCCAATTAACAGGGCTTTTTCTGTGAGTGTGTCTCACTTTGGGTTGTGCATATTTGTTTTTGCAAACAGTATTGGGTTATTCGTGCCACACATTATTTATGTTATCATTTTGATCACTTTTGCTTGAAGGAGATTTGGTGGGAGCAGAAAGCATCTTGCTGGATGTGCGCTGAGTCCTAATATGTTGCAATGACAAGGGTGACCGTGCGACTTTAGACACCTTCTGAACAATACTTAGAGCTGGTGTCTCACCTGCCTGTAATATATTTTTTATCTATGGATTTGCATACATATTTAGTCTCATTCCTGCCCTTAGTGGTGAGCCTAGAATTTCCATCGGTGAAACATGCTTGGTCATCTCAGTACTATGAAAAGGCCCTCTGTTACTCACCCACTCTGTGCTCCATCAGACATAGAATCATCTCCACGTCAGGAAATCGATTATGAAAATATGGCTGTTCATTAATTTTCAGGTATTTGTTGGCAATGTAGCATGACCTCTTTTGCACCTCGAGGCCGCACAAGGGGGCATATTACCAAACAATAGCGATAATTATCGCTATTGCTTGGTTAGAGGCAAAAATTTACCGCTGAGCTGCGGCGATTTTTATCGCAGATAAACCTTGGTATTACCAAGGTTTATCGCAAATGCGATAAAAAACGGCCGCAATGCATGAATATCGCTGAAAAATCAGTGATATTCATGCATTACCGAGCTAATGCTCAGGGCAGGTGTTAGCTTTTGGAGATATTCGCGCTTAGCGCGAATATCTCCAAAAGTTGGTAATAGGAGATAGCGATGTTAGCGACTGTTTCCAGTCGCTAACATCTTGGCACGCCCACTTTGCATGTCATTAGTGATAAATATCACTGACATGCAAAGTGGGGCCCAAGATGGTCGCTATCTCCTACTAGCTGTCGCTAACTGGTGTTAGCGACAGCTAGGTAATAGGGAGATAATTTTATCTCCGCTTTCTTGGCTTTTAAAGCCAAAAAAGCGGAGATAAACCCCCTTGATAATATGCCCCAAGATTTCTGGTCTTTTATAATTCGCCACAATGTTACAAATAAATAAAATATTTTGGATGTTTCACCGTGGAGAGCGTATTCAGTCGCGAATAGTTTGACTGCAATAGGTGAAAGCATACTGTAGGGGTTATAGAGTTTTTTTTTTACTGATTAGAGGATTTGTGAGTTTATTCGTTGATATTAGTTGTCAACTATTAATTTCCTTACACCTAATCTTATGGTGCAAGTTTTAGCTGATTCTTCAGTTCTTGTTCAGACACGTTGTTGATAGACCATTTGCATAAACTTTTTGTTTTTGTCAGAAAACCCCTCAGATAGCCACCAGCGTTAACAGACCTGGGCTTCCCATCATTCATTTGCATCCACAAAGTTTTTGACTGCTATACCATGTTTTTTTGGGGCTGCTGACCAGATGATCGTGCCTCACAGCCTGCTTTTGTCCAAACCTATAAAAAGAGTATGGATGGAAACGTGGGGGTGTTTTTATGGGTTTTTGGCATAGGTCACTGCATCAAGGCGCCTTGCTGCGCTGCCCTATGCCAAAGTGAAAAATTAGGAATGCACCGCATTTAAGCAATATGATGCATTCCTGTCCTTTCTCCCTGCGTTGGAACCGTTTTGGCAACCTAGCGTCAATGTTGGCACCCTTGCAGCATGGTGCGAGGGTTTCTCCATTGCATGCAGGATTGTTTTTGCACAGGAAGAGACACGTTAGTGCACAGAAACAATCCTAAGACGCGTTTTCCTCTTTCTATGCGTGCTGCACAATGCAAATGCAGCACACATGGAAAGAGGAAACAATTAGGAGAAACAAACATATTTGTCCTCATCACACCTCCCCTGGGAGGCATATAGATTTGATGCTTCCCCAGGGTTTACATCCCTTTGTAATTCGGGGCAGCATTAAATTCAGTGGGTGTTGTGTGGAAAAATCCACTGCAATACCCATGGAACACTTTCTGGGCATAGAGTAAGAGATGCAGAGATTTGTGCTTCGTCGCCTTACTTGTGAATTATGAGGCCACTCAAAGTCAGGCAGGGTGACTTTGTGTGGCTTCATAAACCGAAATGAAAGCCCTGCATCATGCATGTACCACCTTAAGTGGTGCAAAAGCGATGCAGGGCTCTTATAAAAGAGCCCCATAGTTACTGCTGTTTGTACTCTCCATTTGTCAGTCTGCAGATGTACTTTTCCAATTTTGGCTTTGGCCAAAGCCTTATCAACTGAAATACCTATCTAGCTGTACAATATGCACCCATTTCATAAAAATAAGATCGCTTTGAAATCTTCCAGGGTGGAACTGCATATACCCCTAAATACTGTAAATTGCAATATTAAGTAGGAAAAACTGCCAGAATAGGTCATCCAAGCATTCTTCTTATACGCAAACCTTTGAGCTTTAACGTTTGTGGAATCTGACTCATATGGATCCTGAGATTTTGAGAAGACAGGAAGTCACAAGTCCCTTCTGTTTCTGTTCAATGTCTGAGACAAGCCATGATCATCAACAGAAATAAAGGGGTATTTTCCGTGGCACATGAAAAAACGAGAAATTCCTTGTTTGTAAAGGGATACGAATCAACTTTTAAACCTTAAAATGATTTTCCGATGTAAAATGTAGTATTGCTTAATGTTCACCACCTAGCAATATATAAACAAAGTAGATGAAAACGTATTTTTACTATCTCTATCCATCTCTAAGACAGTTGATCTCTCACAGATGCACCATTGCAGTGTTAGTTGAAGGGGGAACGTTGTCCAGTCCTCCCAACACACTTTATATCTCATCGGAACTAGACACTTTAGTCAAATAGTCAATTTAGGATTACTAAAGGAAAATGGAATCTGCTATTCCTCTGATAAAAACCTCAAACTCGCCTTTCACCAACACCAAAAGACCTGAGAAGTCTAAAGTAGAACATTGCACATGGCTATGAGACTTTGGAAATTCGTTTTTATATTCAGGGATCTAAGACTGTTGGGTCCAAATCAAGTGAGTTTAGGATGACTGTCTCTGATGGTCTTAAAATAGCCAAACATACTACCCACCCTTTATCTTTAATGTGTTAAGATCTCAATGATCAGAAACTGCTTTACCTGGGGCCTTATTTATGAAGGCCTTGCGCCACCGGTGCGTCACTTTTTGCCATGTTAAAAGTGACGCACCGGTGGCGCAAGGCCTTCATAAATAAGGCCCCTAGGATCTTTGCCCCCACTCTGCCCTGTATAGCATGCCACTTAGCTTATGATAAAGGTGAAAAGATCCAGAGAAGGTTGACTGCATTATTTGAACTCACATGCACTTTATGTGACAATATTGATCCAGATAAGAGCCGTGGGAGACATTAGTGTGAGTACTTCTCTCTTTGTGTCAAGAGGGCGAGAAAATGGTGCTCAATAAGGTATCCAGAACATTGAAACACCCCCACTTTTAACGAGGGGTGTGGAAAAACTCACATAATTTGCTTTTGCGTAATTATGCCAATTTTTTGAAAAAATACAGGAAATAACCAGAAATGCAAATTTGTGTTATATTTGAGCATGAAATGTGTTTTTGCGTCTACTTCTGATGCGAGAAAAACTTTGTACTATAATAATAGTATGAAAAACGAATGCAAACTACAGTTACTCGCATTGTGCTAGTATGCACTGCTCCTATGCTCCTGCGCTATAATTTTGCAGTGGAATAATGGCGTAATTTCAGGAGTATTGTGCAAAATGAAATTCACAAAATTACATAAATTGTGCTAGTGTCATTGAAATATCACTAGGCCTACTCTGAACTACACTTCTAGCGACACCAAGTGAGCAAACAAAGTAAGCCTGTCACTTCTTAGGAAAGTTCTGTTCACTCCCACCCTCCATCAATTCTTTCACATTTTCATACGTCCTCCTACTATTACACTTAACATTTCATCCATCCATAGATACATCTATCTATGCTTTCTCGCACTGCGCTGCTAAATTTTGTAATCTGTCAGTTTCATTGCAGGGGGCACGAGTTAGGTGCTTACACTGCGCTTTTAATTTTTTAATCTGTCAGTTTCATTGCAGGGGGCACGAGTTAGGTGCTCGCACTGTGGTGTCACTGTGAAACTTGCACTCAGTGCATTACTTGTTCCTGTCTACGGGCACTGCTGCTGTGAGAGAGCAGGGGGCACGATTCAGGTGCTTGCACTGCGCTTTTTGGTCTTAATTCTCACTTTATTTTTTAATATTCACTTCCTGTGTTCACTGTTTATGCTTCCCACTCCCCGTTCCACCCCGAGCCGAGCTCGTTGTTGTGGAGGGAATTCCTTCCTATCTCTTTGCACACTTCCAGCGGAAGGGGAGAGCGGTCTAGTCGCCACACCGCCGCCGCCCTTCTTAACCGATGTGCTGGCTGACGCGCAGCGGACGCGCGCAGCGGGCGCGACGATGGCGCGCCAAAGTCACGCCAAAGTCGCGCCAAAGTCGAGCCCGTCTGCGCCCGTCCGCGACCTGACGCGGCCAGGGGCCAGTTCCATTCCCTGTCAGGGTCAACCACCATCCCATACTTACTCCAGGGAAACCCTCTTATAATTAAGGCCTCCTCAGTGCTCGCATAACCTACCCGTGTGCTGTCATCTAACCCCACTGACATGTTCGGCTTGTAATCTTTCCCTTACATCCCTCTCTTCCATGCTCAACATTGCATCCTCTGACTTTCTGCAGCCTCAATCAAGGCACTTACCCGCTGATTCCTCTCAAAAACTCACCTTTATCAGCCTGAACTGCAGGTCACTACCGAGGCACAAGAGAAATATCTTTGACCTACTTACTTCCTCCCAACCAGCTGCCCTATTCCTGATGGAGACATGGTTAAATGACAGCTCTGGCCCTGATATAGCATCCGCCCTTCCCGACAATTACACCTACATCGGCAAAAATAGAGCGGGGAAAGAGGGAGCAGGGATAGCCATCATTTTTAAACGAATATACTCCTGTAAATGGGAGGATCTAGATATCCCCAACAGTGAAGTCGGCCTGTTTAAACTATTGCTATCCCCAAACTACACTCTCTCCGGAATACTCATCTATCGGCCCCCTGGCCCAGCCAGCTCATGGGCTTCCCCTCTCCCGGAGTACATAGCCCCTATACTGTTAAACACCACCAACTTCCTGCTCATTGGTGAACTTAACATACACCTTAACGACACATCCTGCTCCACTAGCACCAATCTCACGTTGGATCTAGCAGCATTGAACATCACTCTGCATAATTCGGGCCCAACTCATAAGGCAGGTAATCTTCTTGATCCCATTTTCTCTAATTTGGATACTATTACAAGCTGGCCTCCCTTACCCATCCCTTGGTCAGATCACTACCTGGTAGAGTTTTCGATAATAATCGATTGGTCCCCTAAGTCTCCAGTAATTCCCACAGAACCTAGATTAACCAGAAATTGGAAACATCTTGACTCCGATAGATTCAACTCCTGTCTTGAGAACACAAAGCCCCTCACCTCTGTGACTAGCATTGAAGAGGAGGCGGCCATCCACAGCTGGCTCACCTCGGCTGTTAATATGTGCCTCCCTCAGCGGAAGAAAAAGTACAATCTGCACCACCCCCCGCCCCTTGGTACACAGACCTGTTAAAAAGAGAAAAAACCATCTGCAAAAACCTTGAGTGGAAGTGGCGTACTCACTATGAACCCTGCGCCAAGCAACTGTATAAAACGGCTCTTGCCAAATATCATGCACTTTGTAACACAGCTAGAACAAAAACAGAATATGTCACTGTGACTATACGCAATGCACAAAACCGCCCCAAAGTGCTTTTTAAAGCTGTACAGGAGCTCTCTGGTGCATCCTGTCAACCGAAAGCACCATGTCTAGACACAATGCAATGCAATACTTTGGCAGAATTTTTTATCTCCAAAATCAATAATATTTATGCCGACTTTGGAGACTCTATCCCCACCCACCCACCCTCGGAGCAGCCTGCAATGCCTGTCCCCTGCGTATCCGAGCCACCGGATCATACTCCCCACTTTCCCTTACAGCAGTTAACTACTTGGGACCCTCTTGATATCACCACACTGCAGGATATCATCAGCAACATTAAATCCGACTCCCCGTTAGACCCTATCCCCCCAAATCTTACAAACCCTAGACACCTCTTCCCTTAATCTTATTTTAGAATTACTTAACTCCTCCCTTAGGGAAGCCAAGGTCCCCAGCGCATGGAAACACGCCATGATAGTACCGCTATTGAAAAAAGCAAATGCAGACCCCAATAACCCATCTCATTTCCGCCCCATTTCACTCCTTCCGGTCTACTCCAAAATTTTGGAAAAACACATTAATGCACAACTCACCAAGTACGTTGACACTTGGAACCTCCTTCACCAATCTCAGTCTGGCTTCAGGTCTGGTTTCTCAACAGAATCTACTCTCTTGGGGGTCTCTGCGACCATTCGATGACAGGTCGACAAAGGGGAAACAGTGGCACTTATTTTGCTCGACCTAAGTGCCGCTTTCGACACTGTTTCCCACACTTGGTGGAGAAGCGTGGCTCAGTGGTTAGAGGCGGCAGACCTGGAAGCTGAGATTGACCGTGGACCAGGGTTCGATTCCCCGCCTCGGTGGGTCTTGGGCTCAAAATTCCACGGACTCGACAATTCTCGCTCCGGTGCCTACTCGAATCATGGGGTCACACTCTGCAACTCTGGGCAATAGCTTGCTTAATCTCCACTACGGCCCCTCGCGGCGGGATGCCTGGCTTTCACCTTGTGGACACCCTGCCGGGGTTTCTCACAGGGGAATACCAGGACGGGTTCCCTAAGCAAGCGCCAGGATGCCCTTTGGGTGACAGGTTTGCGCTATATAAGTACACCTACATTTACATTTACTATCCTTCTTAACCTCCTTATGTCTTCCGGCATCACTGGCTCAGCCCTTTGAGTGGCTTGCTAGCTTCCTCTCCAACCGCACTTTCCAAGTCTTCTCTTCCACATCGGCTTCCAAAGTACATAAATCTGTCTATGGTGTCCCTCAGGGCTCCATTTTGAGTCCCCTACTTTTTTATTTATATGTAAGACCTTTGGCCACTATTGCGGAGCAAGCTGGGCTCATCATCTACTCTTACGCTGATGATACTCAGATCATCCACT
Organism: Lissotriton helveticus; assembly: GCF_964261635.1. NCBI lineage: Eukaryota > Metazoa > Chordata > Amphibia > Caudata > Salamandridae > Lissotriton > Lissotriton helveticus. The sequence goes on along the minus strand of NC_136067.1, from coordinate 343,232,189 downwards.
CTCTCTCTACTGGCCATCATTCTACTACTTTTTCTCTTTGCTCTGGACTTAACAACATTGCTATCTGGATGTACGAAAATAAATTAAAACTTAACGGTGGGAAAACTGAACTTCTCCTGATTGGTCACAATACCACCTTATGGGGCCCTCACCACTGGCCATCTCAAATGGGCACTCTTCCTGCTCCCTCCAAAACCGCTCGCAACCTTGGCATCATTTTTGATGACCAGTTGTCTATGAAACAACATGCGGTCAGAGTCTCTTCCACTTGCATGACCATTCTCAAATGGCTCAGAAAGATCTTTTGGATGCTCCCTCAGGACAGTAAACAAACAGTAGTCCAGGCTTTAATTACATCCAGACTGGACTACAGTAACGTGCTCTTCCTGGGGGCCTGCAAGGAAGTGACTCGTAAACTGCAAACAGTACAGAACATGGCTGTCCGGCTTCTTTGCAAACTTCCCAACAAGTCCCCCACTTCCTCCTCCCTATGAAGCCTTCACTGGCTCCGCAATGAAAGTCGCACAAAGTTTAAGGCCCTCTGCTTTATGCACAAAATTAACGCAGGCAGTGCCCCCCTATCTCAGAACTTTAGTCCACCAATACTGCCCTTCCCGCACCCTTTGCTCATCGAACCAGCATATGTTTCAGATCCCCAGGATCAAAAAAGCCAGAATGGGCGGTCGCTCTTTTGCTTATCTGGCTCCGTCGCTGTGGAACTCTCTTCCTCTCCCCCTGCGTATTGAACCCAGCTACTTTAAGTTCCGCAGGGAAATAAAAACTTGGTTGTTTAACCAATAGACCTCCCCTTTTCCTGTCCAGTCTTTTCGGTATTCTGCCCTCAACCTGTTTTTAGCGCCGGGAAACCTGCAGGTAGCTGTGCGCTCTACAAACTTAAATATAATAATATTAATAATAATAATAATCCATAGATACATCTATCTATGCTTTCACTCGTCCATCCACCATTTCCCATTTTCCCATTCATCCTCTGCCACTCTGTTCACACATTGATCCATCCTTCCTTTCACTCTTCTATTTATTACTCTTTTTACCCTTCCATTTACCTATCCATCTATCCTTTCATCCTTTCAAGCATACTGCCTTGCAGCCTTGCTTCCTTTGTTCTTTTGACTCTTTTGTTTCACTTTTCCTTTTGCAGTTCCTTCCTTTCACTTTTGCTTTCACCCTTTCTTCTTTCTCCCTTTCTTTCTATCCAATTTATATCATTCTTTCTTTTCTCAAATGATTTCTTTCTTTTCTTCCTCTTCCCCATATGCTCTGCTAGTCTATGTCCTTATTTGTTTCTATCTCCTTCACCGAACTAGGTTTACTTTGTAGCCCTTAACTCCCACCTCTCAGCAATGACATTTTTTACAGCATTTTGTGAGCTTTTGTTTACAGCACTGCAGACTGAAGAGGCCAATCCACAGTTAATAAACTTTGAGCTGGAAGCTGTGAGAAATAAGGACCTGTTTGCCCCATTTTGACTACTTGGTGCTGGTTTTCTGACTGTGCCCTGGGCTCTGCTGACCAGACCCAGAGCCTGTGCTCTGATCAAAAAAAGAACTTGTTTATTAGGCATAATTACAATTGGTACCTGTTAGACCCGGGAATCTCTGGTTGGTTGAGGTAGGTACCTTAGGCCAGGTAGGGACCTGTGTTCCAACATCAGAGAAAGGAAGGTCACCTTCTTAGATATCAATTAAGTAATCAAGGTGTTTTAAGCACGCTACTCACCCGTGAGGGTCGCAAGGCGCTAAGGCATGAGGGGGAGATCTATTTCAGTCAAAGAGCCATGTCCTGAGGGTCTTCTTGAAGGTGTTCAGGGAGGGGGCACATCCGATGTCTATTTGTAGGTCGTTCCCTGTTTTGGCTGCAATGTGGGAGAACGATCTACCGCCTGTTCTGGTTCTGTAGATGCGCTGGGTTTCATCTAGTGCAAGGTTGGCGGATCGCAGTTTTTTTGGGTACTTTAGAAATTTATTCTGTTGTTTAGGTATTTGGATCCGCTGTTGTGTAGGCATTTGTAGGCATGGTGAGGATTTTGAAGGTGACTCTTTTCTCTATGGGGAGCCAGTGGAGATTTTACAGGTGCTGGCTGATGTGTTCGTGGCGTGGGATGCCGAGGGCGAGTCTGGCTGTGGTGTTCCGTATCGTCTTGAGTTTTTGGAGTAAGAATTTGTTGATGCCGTCGTAGAGAGCATTTCCATAATCGAGTTTCTGGTGATGACTCCATGGGTGACTGTCTTTCTTGACTCAGTGGGGGGATCCATTTGAAAGTCTTTCAAAGGATGCGGAGAGTGTTGAAGCAGCTGGAGGTGACGGTGTTGACCTGTCGGGTCCTGACGAGTGAAGAATCAAGTACGATGCCAAGGTTCTTGCCGTGGTCCATGGGGGTAGGGGGTTTTACGAGGGTGGTGGGCCACCAGGTTTGTCCCATGATGAAGGAGTGGTTACGAGGACGAGGACTTTCGTTTTTTCAGTGTTGAGTTTTAGGCAGCTGCGGGTCATCCAGACTGCGACATCTTGCATTGCTCTCTGGAAGTTGAGTTTTGCGGTGACGGGGTCCCTGATGAGACAGAGGATGAGCTGGGTGTGGTCGGTGTAGGAAGCGATGTTGAGGCCATGACGTCTGACATTGGCTGTGAGGGGGGCCGTGTAGATGTTGAAGAGAGTTGGGCTCAGAGATGATCACAGTGGGACTCCGCAGGTGATTTCGGTAGGAGCAGAGAGGAACGGTGGCAGTGTGATTATTTGGCTTTTTCCGGTGAAGAATGATCGGATCCCGTTCAGGGCAGTTTCTTGTATGCCTGTGTCATGTAGTCTGTCGGTTAGGGCACAGTGCAAGACAATGTTAAAGACTGCGAAAATGTCAAGGAGGATGAAGGCAGCTGAGTGGCCTTGATCCAGGAGGGTGCGGATGTCGTCTGTGGTGGCGAGTAGGGCAGTCTGGGTGCTGCGATTGCTTCGGAATATGGATTGGGATGGGTCGAGGACAGCGTTCTCCTCGATGAAGCATGTCAGTTTCCTGTTGAGTACTTTTCCTGCCACCTTAGCTGCGAAGGGGAGGAGCGAGCTGGGCCGGTAGTTCTTGAGATCCGAGGGGTCGGCCCTCGGCTTCTTGAGCAGGGGTCTGACTTCTGTGCATTTCAAGATGTCGGTGAAGGTGCCTGTTGTGAACATGGTGTTAATGGTCCGTTTAAGTTCTGGTGCGATGGAGTCCACGGCCCTGTATTAGATATGAGGGGGGCAGGGGTTGGTGGGGGCCCCTGAGTGGATGCATTTTATGGGCGTGGCAGTGTCCTTGGTTGTGATTGGTGTCCAGTTGGAGATGGTGAGCTGGTAGGCGTCTATAGGCGGCGGGGAGCGGCTGTGGCATCTTGTGGGATGTTGACAAAGTTATTGTATAGTGTCTTGATCTTGAGGTGGAAGTAGGTTCCAAGCTTTTCACAGAGGTCTTGGGACGGGGTGATGTCTGTGGTTTTGCTGCGTGGGCTGGTGAAATCCCACATGACACTGAAGAGCTCCTTGGAGTTGGCAGAGTTGGCGAGAATTTTGTTGTGGGGGGAGTTCCTTTTAGTTGTTTGGTGTTCAGTCTTGATGTTTCTCTAGTTCTTCTCCAGACATCTGCAGGTGTACCTGATTACTTGGATATCGGTGGTGAAACAGTCAGCTTTTCTGAGACGCTGTTTGCCGAGGTTCCGTAGCGAGCGAGCTTGTTTGCGCACCTGGCGATCCAGGTGTGGAGGCCTGTGGCTGCAATGTTTGCGTTGGGTGTCTCGCTGGGGTGTCTAGAGTTCAGTTGCTCGTTGATAACCTTGCTCCAGTTCCATCATGGCAGGGTGGGGGCTGGTTTTGGCGCCTTAGGTTTTTCCGCGGTGAAGGGCACGCAGTGGTGGTTGGTCCATGGCTGTTGCATTGTATGGCTGAAGTGAACGCTGCTACCTGCTGCAAAGATGGGGTTGAGGGTGTGTCCTGCTCTATGTGTGGGTGCGGTGATGAGTTGTTTGAGTCCGATGGTGGCGAGTTTGTTTCAGAGGATGGTGGAGTTGGGGTAACTGAGGTTGTTGAGGTGGTAGTTAAGGTCTCTGATGAGTATGTAGTTCATTGATGCAATGGCGTGGGGTGCAATGAAGTCTGTAATGGTGATGGCGAAGGGTGTCTGGGGACCAGGGGGTCTGTAGACGAGGGCTCCTTGGAGTGTGGTGTTAGGGCTGGTCTGGATCTGGAAGTGAAGGTGTTCGGCGGAGGCGAAGGTTTCGCTGGAGGTGGTGAGACGGAGGCAACTCTTGTGTGTGATTGTGAGGCTCCCTCCTGGGCGGTTGGGGCAGTCCTTCCTCTGAAACTTTTATCTTTCCAGGATGGTGGTGTTGATGTCAGGGGCTGAGGCGGCATTGGTCCAAGTTTCCAGGAGTAAGGCGATGTCAGGGAAGAGAGAGTCGAGTAGGTCCCAGATTTCTGTGGCATGTTTGTGTATGGAGCGCACGTTGAGGAGGAACCACTTTAGTGCATGGTCAGTGCCGACGTAGGCGGTGGCGGAGGTCGGGGTGGTGGTGAAGGTCCATCGGCAGTGGCAGCAGGCGAACTGGCCGTAGCTCGCGGTTGGCGAGGCCTGTTGGCAGTCTCTGAGTCTTCCGGGATTGAGTGCATGGAGGGCGGCTGAGTCGTAGTGATAGGAGGACTTGGATCCAGGGTTCCTGGCACCTGTTGCGATCCGGTCGTGGACGGGCGTAGAAGGGCTTGCCGTAGGCGCGCCAACAGCGTGACCCCACAGCGGCCACCATTAAGTAGGGGAGGGGGCGGGACTGGAGGTAGGGAGGCGGGAGCAGGGGCTTTGTCAGAGGGGGGCCAGCAGGGGCAGCAGCAGTGGGAAAAGGCTGACTCAAAATTAAGGGTGAAGTAAAAAATTAAGCGGGAAAGTCAATATAACAAAATAAGTCAAATAAAGCAAGAATTAACCTGTCTCCCAGGGATTGTCAGGAGGAAGACCAGGGGTAAAAGTACAATGTGCTGAGGCGGGCGGGATGTGGGCGCTAACCCAGAAGACGGGAGGGCTCAGGAGCTGAGGCGAAGTGGTGCTGCAAGTGGAGCAGCTGGGTAGAGTACTGGCAGGGACTTGAGGTCTAGGTTTCACCACTAAGCCCCTCGGTAGCTTGGCACGAGCGGCCAGGCTTATCTTCAAGACAAATGTGTGAAGTATTTGCAACCACGCTCACAATAACCCAGTGATGACACCACAAATAGACTCCACACAAGTTTTATGAAAACGAGTATAAACTTTATATAAAAAGATATACGATAAGACCCCACAATATAAATCCAACATATGAGGTTATCTACTATTTCTCCTGGCCGGTTGTTAGGCCAGCCAGCCCTTGTAAGTTCTGGCGGTATTAATGAGCACTTCTAAACTTTCTCCTGTACTCCTAATAACATGTCATACGGTTCGTAATGCTAGAATCTGGCACTTTTGCAATGTAAAAATACTGTAAGGCGTAACGCAGCAATCAGACACTCTGCAATGAAATGAATGCAATGCGTAACGCAACAATCAGGCACTTTGCAAGGTAAAATAATGCAATATATAATACAACCACCGGGTATGTCGTTATGCAGAAATAAGGCAATGCGTAATACACTAATCAGTTAATTCATTGTGCAGGAACAATGCAATGCGCAATGCACTAATTAGGTAGTTTGTTATGCAGATGAAATGCCATGCGTCATACACTAATCAGGTAGTTCGTTATGCAGGAATAATGCAATGCAAAATACTCTAATCAGGTAGTCTGTAATGCAGAAATTATGCAATGTGTAATACGACAGTCAGGTACTCCGTTCTGCTGAAATGGAATAATGCGTAATACACTCAAGCCCAGATCATCAGGCCTTAGGCGGTCTCTCCGCCTCCCCTTCTGACTTACAGTGAGCCTCCCAACAGTTGCCCCCAACATGGGTGCTATGGAATCAAAAGTACAGCTCCGCACTCCGGCCCCTTGTACTGCCACTCCCTCCACAATATGGGCTGCAATACGAGGCAACGCAGAGGCTCACGCTGCCAGCACGAGAAAGAGGCCGAGAGCATTACCCTCCGAGCCTGCGCCCCGCCCCAGGAGTCGACACAAGTTACCTGGGGGGCGCAATCCCACTCTCCTCTCCTCGTCCAGCGGCTGGGCCTCCAATGCAGCTTTGGGAATTGGCAACAGTGGCTCGGGCCAGCAACTCAGCTCCTCCGGGACTGACGGTCCAAGCTGCTTCAGTTACGAAGATCTCAGGCTGCCACTAAGGACACGCACATAGCATTGCTGAGCCTTCCTTAAGCTTCAGGTGCACCATCACTGGGCACTCCACACACAGGTCTCAGGCTGCACAAAGGTCACACGCACAGCGTCGCTGAGACTCACTTTAACTCCTGTGCACACGATAAGACGGCAAATCCTCGCAAAGGTTTCCCGGTGCACAATGCACCCACACACCGCATCGATGGGACTCACTTGGATTCCGGTGCACACGATAACAAGGCAAATCTTCACGAAGGTCTCAAGGTGCACAACTCATACGCGCACAGCGGCGATGAGACTCACTTGGATTCCGGTGCTCACGATCACTGGACAATCCTCACGAAAGGGTTCAGGCTGCACAAAGCACACGCACACCGCATCGCTGATCCTTGCTTGGACTCCAGGTGCTCACAATCACAGGGCATGCCTTACCAGGGTTTCAGCTGCAACAGGCACGCACTCACAGCATCGCTGAGACTCTCATTGAAACTTTTATGTTCTTGTGTTTCCAAACACGGAGCCAGCTCACCGTGGGCCCTTGGGGATAAGTTACTTCAGGACACAGCACACAGAAAAGTCCTTCAAGCAGGGGGACACAGCACACAGCAAAGTCCCTTTAGCCTTTCCTTGGTTAAAACAGCAAACTGCAGGCCAGCCCCAGAACACACAGCAAGGGTCAGTCCTATCCTTCAGTCTCTTCAGTTGTTTCTTCCTTGGCAAAGGTCCTCTTGACCACGAAGTAGCTCCAGTCTTGATCACACTTGATCAAGCCATTCTCCAAAGTTCAGGGGCTTCAGCTCTCATAGTTATACCCCTCAATGGCTTTAAAGTCTCTGTGTTTTAGGAGGCACTGACCACTGTTCAAACCAGTTCTGGTTGCCTCCATGCCAGTGACACCATTCTTCCTTTGATTAGTGGGGGTCTGGATTCTCAATCACCCAGGAGGAGAAAAGCCAATTGTTTTATAGAAGCATCCCAGGCCTCTTCACCTCTAGGGTCTTCTCCTCCCCCTACACTTCAGATGCTGGTCAGCCTGTTGCTGTCTCACCTCCTCCCCTGGGTCAAGACATTCCCCAGATCCTATCACTTTTCAAATCCAGACAGTCAATCCACAGGCAGGCAGAGACACACAGAAATGTTAGAGCACAAAAGCTCAGCCACTTCTAAAAGAGTGGCTTCTGAACACACAATGCGAAAACCACCTTCATAAAAAGATGTGTTATTACATTGTGAGTTGAGGCATACTAAACTTCACCTTTCCATTTAAAGCCTTTGAGAAGATAGGCTGGAAAACATATTACACAGCCTCCCTATTCTGTCCTATGGGCAAGATGGCCTTTCAACAGTCAAAAACAAACTGGAGATTATTTCACTGTCAGGACATGGCCCACACCTTAGTACATGTCCTACCTTTCACTTGCACTACACACTGTCCATGGAGTACCATAGACCTAGAATAGGGGTGTCTAATGTACATAGAAAGGGAAGGGTAAGGTCTGGCAAGTGAGTGCACTTGACAGAACATGGCAGTTTAACAAACTGGGCCCGATTCACAGAATGAACTTAAGACTAAATCCTAAACTTACTACTATTTAGTATTCACAGAATGCACTTACTACTTTCGGGATTCACAGAGTGAACTTACTACTTTCGGGATTCACAGAATAAACTTACTACTTTCGGTATTCACAGAATAGATTTAAGACTACTAACTCTAAGTCCGAACTCGGGCCGGAGCTTCCGGCTTGGGGGCGGCGCTTGCGGCCCGGAGGTGGAGGCGGGCGCCGAAACCGAAAGTCTTAAAATTAGGATTTTTCTCAGTTTAGTAGTAGTAAAGTTAAGACTCCTAACTTTAGGACTACTAAATGCCTTCTGTGAATACCTAAAGTCTTAAAATTGGCATTTTTCTCAGTTTAGGAGTCCTAACTTTACTACTACTAAATTGAGAAAAACCCTCATTTTAAGACTTTCGGTATTCACAGAAGGCATTTAGGAGTCCTAAAGTTAGGAGTCCTAACTTTACTACTGCTAAATTGAGAAAAATCCTAACTTTAAGACTTTCGGTATTCACAGAAGGCATTTAGGAGTCCTAAAGTTAGGACTACTAACTTCTGTGAATACCGAAATGAGTAACAGCCTGATTCATCAAGCCGAAATCGGCTCGCAAAGGGCCAGATTCTGAGAATCTGGCCCTTTGCGAGCGCTATTTTTGCATTTGGGATTCATCATCCCAAATGCAAAAATCGGTAATAGCTATTTTGCTATTTTGCGAGGAATTACATTTAAGGAATCTCTATTTGAGATTCCTTAAATGCAATTCATCATCCATTTAAAAATTGCGAATACGCAATTTCGGCCGGCTATTTAGCGCGAGGTCAAACCTCGTGGTAAATAGCGAAAACTTAGAAAAATGCTTTTAAAAGCATTTTTCTAAGTTGCATGTTGCACACACACATGTCCTTTGGACATGTGTGTGCGCAACACCTGTTTCAATTTGCATTTAAGGGGTGCTACAGGGTGTCCTTTGGACACCCCTGGCACCCTTTAAATCGCTATCTTATTTGCGATTAGCTAATTGCTAATCACAAATAAGGAATATGTATGAATACTCCCCATCCATTCCTATGGGCCTTTTGGCCCATAGGAATGAATGGGGAGTTATTCCTTATTTGCGATTAGCAATTTGCTAATCGCAAATAAGGAATGTGTAGGAAACGCATTTCTTTATGCAATTCCTACATGAATCCCGTTTTGCAAGTCCTTAATAGCGATTCGTTATGAATCGCTATTAGGGGCTCGCAAAACGGGAGATTGATGAATCAGGCTGTAAGTGTCTTCTGTGAATACCGAAAAGACTAACAGCCAGATTCATCATTCTCCCGTTTTGCGAGCCCCTAATAGCGATTCATAAGGAATCGCTATTAAGGACTTGCAAAACGGGATTCAAGTAGGAATTGCAAAAAATATTGCGATTCCTACATGTTCCTTATTTGCGATTAGCAAATTGCTAATCGCAAATAAGGAATAACTCCCCATGCATTCCTATGGGCCTACAGGCCCATAGGAATGAATGGGGAGTTATTCCTTATTTGCGATTAGCAATTAGCTAATCGCAAATAAGGATGCGATTTCAAGGGTGCAGGGGTGTCCAAAGGACACCCAGTAGCACCCCTGAAATGTAATCTACATTGGTGTTGCGCACACACATGTCCAAAGGACATGTGTGTGTGTAACATGCAACTTAGAAAAATGCATTTAAATGCATTTTTCTAAGTTTTTGCTATTTACCACGAGGTCTGACCTCTCGGTAAATAGCGGCACAAAAATGCAATTTCGCAATTTTAAAATGATTCATGAATTGCATTTAAGGAATCTCAAATAGAGATTTCTTAAATGCAATTCTTCGCAAATGTGCGAATTCTTTAATAGCGAATTTTGCATTTGGGATGATGAATCCCAAATGCAAAAATTGCACTCGCAAAAGGCAAGATTCTGAGAATCTTGCCCTTTGCAAGTGCAATTTAGCTTGATGAATCAGGCTGTAAGTGCCTTCTGTGAATACCAAAATGGTAATAAGTTTAGGATTTTACAAACTTACTACTTTTGGTATTCACAAAAGTTAGGATTTTGTCTTAAGTTTGTCTTAAGACAGACTTAAGACAGACTTAAGATAAAATCCTACCTTAAGTCTGTCTTAAGACAAACTTAAGACAAAATCCTAACTTCTGTGAATACCAAAAGTAGTAAGTTTAGGATTTTGTCTTAAGTTAGTTCTGTGAATTGGGCCCATAGTTTCTCCATTTTGGATTTTGGGAAAATAGTGCTTTCTGGGACAAGAATATGCCAGACTTTGGAGGAAGTTTTCATTCACCTCAGTGGCACCCTAAGTTCCATTGCTCAGGGATGCCCCCCTACTTGACGTCCAGAGACACTGAATAAATATGGGAGAGCTGCAATGTACCTCAGATCCCTGCCTGGAAAAATCAAAAGAAGGAGGACTGACTTGCTAAAACCCTGGCCTGCACCAAGACGATTGTACTCTGAATGACTGCACCTGCTGCACACTTTGGAGATTCAGCCCAAAGGAGTTTGCCTTGCTTTAGTAAGTGGAAGGAGTGTACTCCCTGAATGCAATAGGTAAGAAGAGTGTTATAATCTCATATATATTTAGTTCACAATGTGTTAAGTGCTATACTATGCTAGGATGCATGCTGCACCATTACTTATTCATGGTTTACAGGGAGAATGCAAAGTAAGTGTCTTGGAAGCTCCAGGCTAGTCAGTTGTATACTGGTTGCAGAGGATGGATGTTGCTTTGTGAGGGACCTCTGTGCTGACTTCCTAAATGTGGAAAAAAACTACTTCTATAACTCACATAGCTAATACTACCACTTGTCCAGCTGTTGGTAAAACATGTTCAAATTGTAAAAAAAACAGCACACTTTGCCAGAGTATGTAGATATGTTGCTAAGGTAATGGGGTTAGGTGCTGAAGAACCTCAAAGTTTGATCGGAATGTCTAATTATATTGATGGTGGTAACAAAATAGTGCTGTCAATAGACATGCTGCCGTACTTATACATCATGAAGGTGGGGATCCTGTATGTGACATTAAGATTGGGAACGTTAGTACCAAAGTTACAGTAGATTCTGGTTCTCCTATTACTATTATATCAGACCAATGTTTTCTCAAGGAGTGGGAAGGCACAATTCTGTTGCCTCCAGATATTCATACAGTAGCATGTGGTGGTCAAGAGATCGATATCATTGGTTGTTTTCTGAAAAGTATGCAATTCAAAGATTACATTATTCAATCAAAAGTATATATGGCTAAGAAGGGCTACAAAATGATGGGTTGGAGAGACCGAGGCAAGTTTGGGATGATTCTAAGACCTGGGACAAAGCATCCCATTTCTCTAATGTAGACTGTTCAAGAGGATGTGAATTCTTTGGAGGATGTATTCATGAAGCACAAATCAATTTTTGAAGACAGGTTAGGAGTGGTTTAGGGATACAAACATAAAGTCATTCTTAAACCTATTGCTATTCCAAATGTCCATAAAGTTAGACATATCACATTGAGAATCAGAGGGAGGTTGAAGGAGCATCTTCAAAAGTTGTGTATGGATGGGGTTGTTGAGACCATAGATTCCTCCTTATGGGTTTCCCTCATTGTTGTAGCTTTAAAAAGAATTTTGATTAACCTAGGCTTTGCATTGACTTATGGTCTTTAAATAAAAATATTAAAGTTGATTGTCTTCACCCTACCACAGATCCAAGGCATGTTAGCTCAGCTTAGTGGTACTAAGATGTTTTCTACTATCAATCTTAGGGCAGCATATCATCCATTAGTACTGAACAAACATTCTCAAAACCTCACAGCCTTTAATACTCATGTTGGTGCTTTTCGTTTTCTTAGAATGGCGTTTGGCCTTGCGGCACTCTTCCCAGATTTAAAAAAAAAACTGTGTTTATTGATTTTCAATAGTCTTCCAAAAATTAATGTTTCAACTATTGGGGGTGGAAAAAGATGTGTTAACGTATCAGGATGATATTTTAATTTCTCCTAACTCAGTTCAGGAATATTTGGTCAAATTGGACCATTTTCTTAGTATTCTTAAAGACCATGGCATAACATTGAAGAAAAATAAGTGTAAATTCCTTGAGAAGGAAGTTGAATAATAGGGGCGATGTTGTTGTTTCTACTGACATGACTTTTGAAAGTATTACGCGATTGTGCGCAACCCACGGATAAGGATAAGTTAAGGTCTTTCTTGGGTTTAAGCTAATACTACTCTCAATTTGTACACAATTTTGCACTTGTGAGTGAACCATTGAGCCAATTAATCAGGATTAATGTTAAGTTTAAGTGGGAAAGTGATCAAACAGCAGCATTCAACAATTTAAAAGATTAGGGGCCAAAGGTAGGTGTCCCAAATACCGGTCAGTAATGGTGAAAATCGGTAAATTCCATTTTTACCGACCGGTATATAGGCATACGCGATGTAGGGAAGGAATCGGTAACAAGGAATCGGTAAGTACCGATTCCTTATGACCGATTTCTAATTTACCAATTTGGAATTACAGAACACCAAAATACCGAATCAGTAAATAGGAAACAGTAAAAATGAGCAAAGAGATGTAGAAAAATCAGTAATACCGAATTTCATGAAATTCGGTATTTAGGAGTCGGTAATTAACACTGACTGAAACCAGGTGGTAATCAGGTGCAATGTATTTAAACAGTCCCAAAATGCAACAGTGTGATCACTATGGCGGCCTTCTATGTAATTGCAAGGCGGCTACAGGCAGCAGGAGTGAGGATCTGGAGACGGGAGGAGCGCGTTTACAGAAAGCGGATCACACTCTTCCAACTGACTGAGGCTGAGATCTATGAAAGGTACAGGCTACACCCCACACCATCCTGGACCTGATAAGGGACCTGCACCCACTCCTGGAGCATCCAAGACCAAGGGTGCATGCCATACCACCACATGTGCAGGTGCTCTGTAGCCTACACCTTCTTGCATCTGGCAGGTACCAGGGGGTGATAGCTGCAGTAGGTGGGGTGTCACAGAGTTGCCTGTCCTGTTTCTTTAAGACGTTCCTGGATGCCATGATGCAGAGAATGCATCACTACATAAGCTTCCCAAACACACAGGTGGAACTGCTGAAAACCAAGACTGACCTTTACCAAATGGCACAGTTCCCGCATGTCATAGGGTGCATTGATGGGACACACATTCCAATCTGCCTACCTGCAGCCACTGAGTATATCTACAGAAACAGAAAATCCACCCACTCCATAAATGTACAGGTAATTTGCAATGCTGCCAACACAATCACCGACATCATGGCCAAATTTCCAGAGAGCACCCACGACTCATACATCTTCCAGAACAGTGGGATCTACACACGCCTGGCTGCGGGAGAATTTGGAGAAGGATACCTGCTAGGTAAACACCCGGTGACACACCCTGATGGATACTGCAGATGAATGTGTTGGTTTTATGTAATTAATGCTCTGCCACAAAGCGCCTGCAGAGCAGTGAAGTGGCAGTTGAGCAGCGGTTCTCTACCTTAGTATGGTTTCACATTTTCTTCCTCTCCCTGCGCCATGCCATCCTGTCCTCATCAAGTTTGCTGCACAGCAGCATCACTGACTGGGACATGTCCCTCATGCCCTCAGCCATCTCCTTCATGCCCTCAGCCAGCGTGTTGGTGTTGAGGTGTTTCATTTGCCGCTGTACAGACTGTATTGCCTTCCCTTGCAGGCCCTGCACCTTATCCATGTCTGCCTCCAGCGCTGCGAAGACACCATGCTCCACAACCTGCAAATGTGGACTGGTTTCCCTAGCCCTGCGGTATCTGGCACCTGTTTGTGCTCTCTCTGAGGTGGATTGCGACCCTGCATTACCGCCATCCACTGGCACAGTTGAGATTTCTCCCCCCTGGTGTCTTTCAAGGACAACTCCATCTCCTGGAGTGTGGCAACAGCATGCCTCCTGGGTCTTGCCACTGCCGGTGGTGTCACTGCTGGTGATGCTAGTGGTAGTGGTGACGCTGGCAGTGGTGGTGAGGCTAGCAGTGGTGGTGAGGCTGGCAGTGGTGGTGATGCTGGCAGTGGTGGTGATGCTAGCAGTAGTGGTGACACTGGCAGTGGTGCTAATGCTGGGAGTGGTGGTGAGGCTGGTGGTGGTGGAGTGGTGTGCCCTGCACTTGCACTGGCCTCCTCTGATCTTTCATTCCGGGGTGCCCTTCCGGCCTTGTCTTGAGCAGACCTGCGCAATCTCTCGCCTCTGGACACAAATTGTACATTAGCTCAGTAGTCCGGCAGCCCTGCATAGCAATAATACATTTTCATTTCTGGCACACTATTTTAATGTCCTCTGCTTGCTTATCACTGATATGTGTCACATGCCTTGGTGTTCAGTGTGATGACTGTCATGATACGTGTTTCACCGACTACATCTCACATAATGCAATGCTGGTGTTTACTAAAACCTGTCCTGGATTGGGATTCACACAGTCTCTTTGGGGAATGGTGATAGGGAATGGGGGTGCAGATTGGTGTGCATGCTTTTTACTTTGTTTGGTGGCATCTCTGGCTGAGCTGGCTGCATCCCCGATTCCGCAGACACTTGCAGGCTCAATGGTAGACTCCACAAGCTGCTCAGTTGCAGTCAGGGCAGGTGCCCTGTTCCTTCCTCCTCCTTTCTGGCTGGCTTGTTTTTTAATCTACGCCATCTTCTTTTTGGTGATGCTCCTTACATCATAACATCTTTTTTAAGAACTTCAATATCCCAGGGGGTCACTCCTATGACATTCACTTGTGCCTGAATTTCCAGTCAGATCTTCCTTTTTTCAGATTCAGCCACTTGCAAGAACTGCTGCCCAAACAGCTTGGTATGTTGTTTCACCACTTCCTCAATCAGGACCTGAAGCTCCCTTTCTCTTAATTTCAGCTTTCTCTTCCTTTCACCTCCTTCTTTGTCTGTCTCCTTGCTAGCCATTGTGCAGGTTTTGCAGGAAAAGTTCTCCCAGTGGCTCTTGTGTTCTCCTCTGCACTCCCAGCCTCTCCAGAAGGTTCTGATTCAGTGCACCTGCATGGGTGTGGCCACTTCCTGGTTGGGAGGTGGGGTGGATGCACATAATTGGCTGATTCCTCCATTGCTGGTGTTTTGAATTACCGATTCGGTATTTACCGATTCGGTATTTTCCGGTTCTGTATTTTCCGAATCAGTAATACAGATTAGGTAATACCGATCGGTAGTGAGGAATCAGTATTTTATTTTTTATTTTACCGATCGGTAAAAAATACCGAATTTTTACCTACCTCGGAGATTCCGAATTCTTAATACCGAATCGGTAAAATTCGGTATTAAGAATTCGGAATTTCACTTTTACCTACACATGGCCCCAGATCATTAAAGCACCAGCTCTTCAACCATACAAAGATAATGCAATTTCTTTTATAACAGTTGATGCTAGCAATTTAGTCCTGGGTGCTGTAGTTAGTCAGATGATTGATGGTGTTAAAAACACAGTGGCTTTCGCTTCTCTGGGATTGTCTGCAGCAGAGAAGAACCACAGCACCCCTGTGTGCTTCATGTTAATCATTTTCAACATGACTGTGGGGGAGACAGTTTGTAGTGGTCACAGATCACAAACCATTAGATTTTTTGTGGAATGATAAAGGTTTGAGCAATGCCAGTCCAAGACTTATTTGCCTGTTTTCAAAACGGTATGAATTTAATTTTACTATGAAACACATTCCTGGTGGGAAAAATTATAGGGCGGATTTCTTATTCAGATGAACCACCTATACAAGTATTGATGAGCTAATTTAGTAGGACAGGGAAGTTGTCATTGATTTACTTGATGGATATTTGTTGGCTAAAGATGTCATTTCACCCCGAGATTGGGTACAGATGTCTGCAGTTGACCAATGCCAGATTGTACTTAAAAGGTATATCACTTGTGGCTGGCCTAGTGAAGGCCAAGTTGGAGAGGAGTTCAGATCTTATTTCAAGGTCAAGGATGAGATAAGTGTGGAAGGAGTTTTCCTTATGAGTGGTATTTGTTAATTCCTCCTGCATGTTTGAGAAGCAAATTATTAGCATGTAGGAATGACAGGAACCAAGAAAAAGTTACAGTTGTACTACGTGTGGCAAGGGATGGACAGTTCGGTAGAAACCATAGGCCATATGTAGGACAAAGTGGCGGTGCATGTTGATAGCCTCCTGGGCTTAACGACACGCTCTGCCACTTTGGAAACACAAGGCTGCGCCAAATTTACAAGAATGTGGTGCAGCCTTGCGTTTTCCCCTACGTTAGCGCTACGTTTCACAACTTAGTGCCAACGCAAGCACCCTTGCACCAGAGTGCAAGGGTATCTGTGTGTAGGGGAGGATTGGTTATGGTTAGGAAGGTGTTCCTTCCTGCACATAAACAATCCTAAAATGCCATTCTGTAACTTTCATGTGTGCTGCTTCATGCAGCACCCATGAAATTTACAAAATGGCATTTTTAAAAAGGTTTATGTATGCACAGGAAGGGACACCTTTCTGTACATAAACAAACAATGGCATTTTGCACAAGGCAGCACACATGGAAAAAGAAAAAAACGAGGTGAAATAATGCATTTCTCCTCATTTTGCCACCTTAAGACCAGCGTTTTCCTGGTCTTAATTTAGGCGCTGCCTCCTATGTATGCCACCCTTGTACATAGGGGGCAGCATCAAATGCAATGGGTGTTGCGGTGGCACGCCCACCACAACACCCACTGTATGCCCCTTTCATGCTAAACATAATGTGAAAGGGTGCCTTATGTACAAGGCAGCGTTAAGCCACGCTAAGTGGCTTAACGCTGCCTTGTACATAAGGCAAGGCCCCTATTGCCATGGGAACGTCACAAAAAGTGACATTTCCATGGCGATAGGGGCTTATAAACATGCCACCATGTTGGGCAACTGTAGGCAATGTGGTCAGGCTGAAAAGTTTCTTTTTACCTACAGTACTCCTTTGAGCCCTGTCACTTTTCCACAATAGCCTTGGGAAAAGCTTGGAATGGATTTTATTGGTTCTGTTGGGGGTTTGAATGGTGGTTACATGTACATTTTGAGTGTGGTAGACCAGTGTTTCCCAAACTGGGGTCCGCGGATTCCCAGGGGTCCGTGACACATTCCCAGGGGGTCCGTAGACAGCAGTTTTAAAAGCACAGCAAAGTTTCTTGTAAAATTAGCAGCTTTCTAGCAACAATAAAAGTGTCAAGATAATGCCCGTGACTAATGTACCTGCTGGAGAGAGATGAGAGTTTTGCTCAGTGGCAGCTTTGACTTAACTAATGTAGCACAGAGGGTTAATATTCCTACTGCAAAGAACATTTAACATGCATTTTAAAAAGCAGTATTTTATGTGCATAGGTCCGTGGTTACTGCTTTTGGCACAGAGATTCTTTTGTTACTGTGCACTTCATAAGTGACAATCGTAATCTAGCAGAGGGATCTATGAACTGTCTTCAAAGAGCTGCTTGCAAACTGATTGTTACCAGTTAGTTACTTATGTTCTTTCCCAGTCATTCATTATCCTGATGCTGTTAAAAAGCCTTGTACTGCGAAATAAAACCAACAATTTAAATGTTAATCACGGAGATGCAGCACCAACAATTTAAATGTTAGTCACGGAGATGCAGCACCAACCTTCCCATAAATGTTTTTCCTTTTTTGCAAATTCCTTCAATATAAAATACTAAGGGCCAAATGTACGACCCGTTTTTATATGCGCAAACGGGTTTGCAAACCTGTTTGCGCATGCAAAAACCTATTGGGCCATGTACCTAGCCTGTTTCGCAGGTCTCAATTTTCATGCAACTCG
This sequence comes from Lissotriton helveticus, assembly GCF_964261635.1. Taxonomy (NCBI): domain Eukaryota; kingdom Metazoa; phylum Chordata; class Amphibia; order Caudata; family Salamandridae; genus Lissotriton; species Lissotriton helveticus. The sequence goes on along the minus strand of NC_136067.1, from coordinate 343,214,530 downwards.
CTAAATAGGTCTTGCAACTTGCTATTTAGAAGGGGCATTCCTTTCCAAATAGCGAGTCTCAAACCATGTACAAATGTTTTGCGACCGCAATTGCAGTCGCAAAATACTCGCAATTCCCACCTACTTCAAGTAGATGGTAAAGCATTCACAAATGGTAAGGGGTCCCCAGAGGACCCCTTCCCCTTTGCAAATACATGCAAAATTATTTTTTAAGGGCCGGCAGTGGTCCCAGGACCACTGCCTGCCCTTAAAAAATGAAACAAAAATGTTTAATTTTCTTTTTTTTTTAATGCATGGAAAACGGGCTGCATTTAAAAAAAATAAACTGCTTTATTTAAAACCAGTCCCAGACATGGTGGTCTGCTGAGCCCAGTAGGCCACTATCCCTGGGAGGGCCGGCATTCCCAATGGAGTCGCAAATTGGTAGACTATCTTTCCAAATGGGTGTCTTTCAAGTTACTGAGAGAACCTAATACTGATAACATCATTAAATGTTTAAAAAAATTGTTTCAGTCTGAAGGAATTTCTGCATTTCTGATTACAGATAATGGGGTTCAATTTGCATAGAATAGTAGCAAAATGTTTCAGGTGAACTTTGCGGTTAAATGTCTCACTACTTCTCTTTATAGTCCTCAAGGTAATAATTTAGTAGAGAGGGTTAACCGCATTTCGAAAGACACAGTGCAATTGGCTGTTTCTTCGGGTTTGCATGTGCAGGATGCAGTGAGTGAAAGAGTATGATGTTATATTAACACCTCTCATTCTACCACCAGGTTAGCCCCATTTGCTCTATTGAGGGATAGGCATTCTTTTAATGAGTTGTCCCCAGGGTGGGTAGTGTCGAGTTCCAGAGCTGATGCTCAAATTCCCGGAGGTGATCAAGTGAGACCACATGTGGCGATGAGTAAAGCCAAATCAAAGGTCAGGTATGATGATGTAAAGCGGGTTCAGGAAGAATTTGTGGTGGGTGAATGTGTCAGAATTAGGAGGCCATTTAGCAAAGCTGGTTTAAAATTCTACCAGGAGACCAGGATTGTTCAAGTTGACAAGCATGCCGTGAAGGTCGTAGGTGGCAAATGTTGGAGTAAAAGGAGATTGGACAGGGTCAAGGGTGGTAGTTTGAAGGGGACTGAGTCTTTTCCAGGTGCCAATTTTAGAAATGAGGGAGAGTGTTGAGAGAAGAGTTTCTTTGATGCGGGAGTGTTTGCTAAGGGTTTTGAGGCAGAGCAAGTGGAACTCCAGCAGTGTTCAGATTTGAACGAGTAGATTGGGTTGGCAGAGGAGTTTGTTGCCCCTCCTTCTGCTAGTATGTTTACTCAAGTGGAAGAAGTTACGGTCTCTCAATACACTGGTATATCTGTTCAAAGACCAGAAAGGTTAAGACTTCAGCTCAAATATTTCAAAGACTATGTAATGTGATTTAATTATTTTCTGTTCTGTGTTTTGAAAGCTATTCTAGGTGACTATATTTTTCTGTTCTGCAGTTGGATGCCTTTATGTAGGCTCTGTTTTTTTGTTTAAAGGGAGACGGTGTATTATAATCTCATATATAATTAGTTTATAATTTGTTATGTGTTATACTATGCTAAGGTGCATGCAACACCAGTACTTATTCATGCTTGCCAGGGAGACTGAAATGTTAATGTCCTGGAAGCTCCAGGCTGGTCAGTTGTATTCTGGTTGCTGATGATGGGAGTTGCTTTGTAAGGGACCTCTGTGCTGACTTCCTAACTGCGGGATACACCTATTTTTATCAAACATCACTTTTTCGTGTTGATTCTACTTTGCTGGATGCAAGAAAGAGCTCCTTCTGCATTATCTCCACCAAGAAGAACCCATCTGGACTACTTTCAGGGACCCTTACAAGATTTGGCCAGGTGAATTGTGGCAAACATTGTCCCAACATCCCAAAGACCATCTCAAAGTTTCTAGACCATTAAATTTGTGCTTTGGGCAATTTGAACCTACAAGAGACACTTCAGGAAGAAGTTCCAGAAGTTTGGAGAACTTTGAAGCAACATTTGTAAAAAGCTCAAAAAGTTGACCTGGGGCACTGTGGGAGTTGTATTCCCGGACCCCAAGCATTTGAACCCATGGCTGGTGCTGTGGACCACTTTCCCGCAATAAGAAACACTTCTGGAAATAAGTGTGAAAGTCTTACATTGTGGGTGGCCAGAACTTTCTACTGGCAATTCTATGTGACGACTCATGGTGTTGAGTCGCTCGAGGTGCTGAGATCGGTGTGTGTCAGCACCAGGCTGAGAAGTGTTGTATTTCCAGACATTATATTTAGAAACGCCAGCTTGTACCAATATAGTGGGCTTTTGTACCTGTTCTTTCAGTGGAATTGTTCCCCCGGGGGAGTGTCCCTGTTTAGGACTCTATATCTGGCAGGTCCTGATAAAGGTGGCATTCTATCAGCTTTCAGCCACCGAAATGCGTCAACCACTGCCCGGAGAACATCCTGCTTCTTTGCAGTTCTTGTCTTTGGTCATCCCAATTACATTGTCATTCCGTAGTTGTGTTCCCCAGATCTGTTATGAATGTGAAGTTTTGTCTGGATAAGTATGAGTTGGGTTTGAATGGGTTGTTGTGATGTTGTATTGTTCCTCTCTTACCGGGTTCATTTGATTTGATTGAATGTATTGTTCTCTCTATTTGTGATTACTTATGAATGTACTATTTATATTGAAAATGTTAAAAAAAGTATCTAAAGATATGTATATTTATGAAAATACATTTGATAAAAGAAATGAAATAAAAAAATATATATAAATTGTTGGAATATTTTGTCTAGTGGCATAATAACTTGGTTTGGGTTCTCACAATATAAACTGGGATTAATTCCACTGTAGAAAAATTCTGGTCGTGAGGGAGACTATTATTCTGGTCTGATACTTTTCCCCTCTTTTCCATGACCGATACTTGTTCCTTTAGAGGGGGACCCCTTCTTTTTGCAGTGGCACAAACAGACAGAGCCGGAAGTGGGCACGGGCCCTTCTCCTCCTGCTGCCTTTGCCCTCTCTCTCTGTGCTTTCACCTGAGGAGTGGGAGTTTTGAGGTCCTGGGAGCAGCTAAACTTCAAACAGCTGCGATTGCAAGCACTTTTAAGCACTACATTAGATATGTGCTGTCTAGCACCAACCCAAGCCTTGCATTGTAAGCAGGATTGTTTTTGTGCAACAAGCGATACCTTCCTGCACAAAAAAAATCCCCTCGGGTAGTTTTCTCTTTCAATGTGTGCTGCAGAATGAAGCACACATAGAAAGATTTAAAAACAAGGAGAAATTGAATGGAATTGAATTTTAAATTTATATAGTGCTCGAATGCCCGAGGGGGTCTAGACACTGAATCTGCCAGAAATAAGTAGTTGATAGGATTTAGTTTGAGAAAAGCCAGGTTTTCAGTGCTTTTCTAAAGGAGAGTAATGTTCTACAGTTTTTTATGGCTAAAGGAAGTGAGTTCCACAATTTTACGGTGTGGGGGAGAAAACTGCTTCCTCCCCAACGAACTTTCCTAATTTTGGGTATCTGGAGAAGTTTACTCTGGGCAGAGCGAAGTATTCTGACTGGAGGGTACCATAGAAGATGTTGTTTAAGGTATGCAGGTCCTGATCCCGGTAAAGCCTTGAACGCTAGACACAAGGCTTTTAATTCAGATCTCTTTTTCACAGGGAGCCAGTGTAATTTTTTTAGGTCTTGGCACACAGACTGGAACTTAGGAATGTTCATTAACATCCTGCCCGCAGCCTTTTGTACTCGCTGCAATTTGAGCATGTGCTGTTTCTGGAGGCCCAAGTAAAGGGTGTTTCCATTGTCCAGTCTGGCCATTGCTAAAGTTGTCACCAGCGTTTTTACCGCAGCTGGGGGAATGTATGGTTTCACCTTCTGAATTAATTTTAGTGTTAGATGGACCTGAGATACGACTTTATCAGTTTGATGGTGGAAAGTGAGTCTGTCATCAAAGATAAAGCCCAGATTTTTAACTTTGTGCACTGGGGTGGGGAGGATTCCCACGTCCAAAGGCCACCAGTTCAGAGACCAGAAGTAAGTATTGGATCCCAGCAGAAGAACCTCTGTTGTGCTTCCGTTAAGCTTTAGGCAGTTTGAACTCATCCAGTGGTCCACCTGGGTTATAAACTGATTAAAACGAGCTGCCATTTCCTCCAGATTGCTTGAGATGAATACCACAATCTAGGTACCGTCCGCGTAGGACACCAGTGAGAAGCCAAACTGCCTGATAACGTTGGCTAAGGGGGTGATGTACAGCTTGAACAAGGTAGGGCTCAGTGATGAGCCCTGCGGCACCCCACATGGAAGTGTGAATTGTTCTGAACAGGAGTCACCAATTTGAACAAATTGCCGCCTATTGTTTAAGTAGGATTTGATCACACTTAGCGCTAAGTTTGACAGTCCCACGTTCTGAAGCCTTTTGATAAGAATATTATGGTTCACGAAAATAAAGATATTTCTCCTTTTTACGCCTCCCCTGGGGATTCATAGCATTTTGATGCAAATCCAGGTCTTCCAATAATGGTATATTCAGGAATGTGGCAAAACCATGCGTGTGAACACCGACACATCACTCATAGAAAGCCTTCCTGGGGCAGAGTAACGCAAATCCAGTGATCTTCCCTGTTTTACTCTAGATTTATCAAGCACTCCGGCCACGCAAGTTAGCTCCTTGCCGGACTTGATAAATCTAATAGGACTGATAGGGCAGTCCTATCTTTTTAAGTGCGGAAACTCAGCAGTCATAAAGATACTACTAGTAAAATATCTTTGTGAATAGCAAACAATTGCAAGCTTACACTAGAGTGTTGGTCAACCCTTGTGAATTAGACACTCTGTGTTTAAATCCATTTAGGAGTATATTATTTAAATTAATCTAGCTTATCCGAAATATTGGAGTAAAATATATCTGTTAAAGTATGCCTTGTGTAATTTATCTATATGTATAAAAACCAAAGTATGTCCGTTTGTCTTTTATGCATTACTACACCATCATCCGATCGGCATGAAACTTTGGGAAGGTGTTGAGTACACTCCCACAAAGGTTCCTGGCTAAAAAAAAAAAAAAAAAAAAAAATTGGTAAAAGTTGTTGAGTACACTCCCGCGAAGGTTTCTGGAAAAAAAAATAGTTAAATATCGGCACCCCGGCCACTCAGGGCCCTCATAATCTTTCCAATACTCAACGTTTACACTTTCCGGTGCGACTCGCTTTTGCAATGACCATCAACAAAGCACAAGGACAATCGCTGTAAGTGTGTGGACTAGATTTGGAGAATCCGTGCTTCTCACATGGACAACTGTATGTGGCCAGCTCACGCGTCGGAAAACCTTCTGATTTATTTGTCTACGCACCAGACGGAAAACCAAAAAATATTGTGTATCCACAAGCACTCGAATAAAAAAACTAAATTAAAACAACACTTTGAAATGTTTTCCATATTAAAATGAATATGTTTCAATAAAAATGACACAATGTAAATTAAATAGCATCATAACAAGTTTCCTTAAATTTCCTTTCTTCTGAGATTGCAGCAACGCGCGACGGCTAAGCTAGTGCTATATAACATTAACATTGCTTTTTTTGGTACAGCAGTGCTGAAGGTAATCTTTCCAAATGATAGCGGCATTTATGTCAGGTTGGTAAATCTCATGTTAAAACTCTTGGGGAAGCATTTTATTTTATTTATTTATTTATCTGTTAAGCTTATAATGTGCGCAGCTACCCAAGAAGGATTTCCCGGCGCCATGACGGAGCACATCATTTTGGCAGGAACCTAGCAAAAAGTTTATTGGTCAAACAACCAGGTTTTGATATTTTTTCGGAACCTCGAGTAGTTTTCTTCTTTGCGGATATGTGTAGGTAGCGTATTCCAGAGAGATGGACCTAGGTGTGAAAACGATGTACCTCCCATTCTTGACAGTTTAAATCTAGGCACACAGAAGTTGGCATTGAGAAAACTAAAGCTCTCATCTGAACTGTACAAATAACTAGAATGTGCTGCCATCAATCCCTTTTGAGAGCAATTGAGCTTTCCAGTAAATCACCCCCATTCACTCCTTATAATATCCTGGGAGATGTGCCACAGCAGAACTAATCAAGCATGTCTTTAAGCAAAGCCTTCCTGCCATGCATGTCATGTGACAGCTCCCCGTCAAAGACCACACTTGAGACTTGGTTGCTTTAAAGAGAGGTCTTCATGCAGATCTGGTGAAATCACTCCACTTAGTTAATAATAGCAGATTAGTGGCTAGGGGCAGTTGGCTTAGGGTGGCATTACGAGATAGAAAGATGTAAATCTAGGCAAAGCACAGTTCTGACATTTGTAAACCTGGAGAACAAACCACTGTGGTGTGTATATTCCTTTGCCATGAAGTTCTTAACTGTGATAGGAACTGGAAAATTCTGCTGTAAAAGATAGGAGAAAATGTGTAATGATTCTAACTTGATTCACAGAGGAAGATTCATCAATAGCACTTCCACTGATTTGATAAAAAGTGCAACAACCATTCTCAAGCTAGGGAACTGCTCGGGACTGAGAAGAAATGGGAAAACCTAATTAAAAGATTTCCTGGGTGCCTGATGAAGGACTGAGGAGTGGAGATTCCTGCTTCATCCTAAATCTATGAACCTAAAAAAAAATTTGAACGATACAGCAACAGGATAGCAGGGTTCAGGTCTGTCCAGACAGACCGTATCTCCTCTGGAAGTTCTTCTAATGTTCTTGGGAGGTGTGAAGGACCGTAGAAAAAAAAGGAACTCTGTTCAGTTTGAAGATACCCAGCAGGTCCAGTTGGAGCTGGACTATGAGTGGGGAAAAGCCTTGTATCCCAGATTAAGCCACATCTTGGTTTACAAGAAGCCCCGCCTGGTGACATGGGGACAACTGACTACCAAGAAGGCAGTTGTAAAGTTTCGAAAATGTTGAGAATTGTTTTAACCACTGAAAAATAGGAACAAAGTTGCAGGCTTTCTAAAAAAAATAATAATAAACAATCTCAGAGGCCATGACTACCTGCTTTGTCCTGTTAGGAAGTTTTTCTGCAAGATTGAGGCTTCAGCAGGACTCCAAAACAAGGGATCTGACTTTGTAAGGCCCTGCCAAAGCCATGTTCTCCAGCATTTCCCTCCTATCAGATTTTAATATAAAAAAGTTCCAAAGTTCCAAAATATGCTGAAGAATAAGAAAAGGGACCAAAGAGTACTAGAATAAAGTGTACATGGAAGCTACAATTTCCATAGTTGCCAATTTCCAGGTACCTAAGTGGGCCTGAACAAAGTGGGCAAAGCAGCTTCAAATTACAGGGTTGTTCCAGTCATTTGAGCCACATCTCTGCACCTTGCCCTGGTAATGATTGTGACTTCCAGACACAGACTTATTTAGAGTATGATGGCCTGTACTCCATTACGCCAGGCTAGTGGTGGATGTACTCGGCTGCGCTGTCTGAGTACAGCCCACCATATTTAAAGAACATTACCAGGGAGGCAGAGATCTTTGTGCTTTTAGCAAAGCTGACATTGTGGTGACTCAGTTGAAGACACTGAAAGTTTATTTAATGTGAAACATGGTAAACATATTAAACATATTAAAGTTTGTTTAATATGAAACAAACTTTGTTTAATATGAAAGTTTGTTTAATATGCTGCTCGGCAAATGTTTTGTTCAAAATTAAACTCCCAATGCAGTGGTTTATTATTGAACTGCTAACCGTAGATGCCTCTTACATTTTGGGAGCTTTCTTCTAGTGTGTTGGAGGCTCTCCTGTCAAAATCATAGCAGTTTCCCTGAGTCTAATAGTTTGAGGTATTTACATGTTTGGTTGTTGGGACATCTACAATATTTTCGATCAAGCATGCCTCCACCAAACTCTTAATGAGGGCTAAAGTCTGAAGATAGAACGGTTGACCAGAACAAACTTTCAAACATTACCTGACCTCACTCCTTTACAACTCTCCTGGAAATCGGCCAATCTCCTCTTCCGTTTATAAAACTAGACCATGTTAACCGTACCATTTATATCTGATCTCACTCTACTGTTGGTTGGCCATGGAAGATGCTTTGGAACCACTGAACTGCGCCCCAATGACAAACAACCTACCCCTATATCTAATCTCGCGCCACTGTTTGTTGTCCACTGATGACCCAGTCATGAGCCAGCCATACACCTCAGAGTCTGTTACCTCATCTGCAGAGTTCTGTAAGATTCCTCCTGAGCCTGACTCTCTTCAACACATACATGATCCCTCCAGTCTACATCATTCACTTTAGCAACATCAACAACCTCTCCAATGCTGATGACATGCAACTGCTTCTCTCCTTAACAGCCACAACACCCAGTACCTGGTTCGAATTCACTGTCTGCATGACTGAAATTGCTTCCCTGGATGATGACCACATGTCTAAAGCTGAATACCGACAATATCAAAATACTGATTCTTTACGCAGTGGCCAACAAAGCTAGGACCCACACCCATCACGCAAGCCATGAACCTCAGGGTCGTCATTGACAGCAAACTTGAGATGAATGCCCAAATCAACGCCATTACTGCCTCATTCTTCCACACTCTGAAGATGCTGAGGAAGATTTTCAAATGGCTCCCAGTCAGCACCTGGAAAAACGCCCTTGTCACAAGGAAGCTGGACTACGCGTACACGTTTTATGGCGCGATCAACAAAGCACTCACCAAAAGGCTGCAGACGCTTCAGAAATCGGCAACCAGAATTACCCTCAGCCTCCCATGCCACACTCACATCACACCACACTTGAAGGAGCTCAACTGCACAATTGAAAATCCTCACCTAAAGTTTCAAGGCATTACATAACAATTGCCCAGCATCCTTCAACAATCACATTTGTTTGACAAACCTTCCAGACACCTCCGTTTATATGTACTCCTATTTGCACACATCACACACATATGGAAACGTAGATCCAGTGGTTGAGCCTTCATCTACATTGCACGCTAAAGCATACAATGACCTAAGGCTACACATAAGAACCTCCTCCTCACATATTGAATCCTGCAAGATGCTGAAGACCTGGCTTTCTGAGTCCCACTAGGCCATAGGTTTGGCTGGTTCAGACCTGCTCAGCTCCAGGATACCCTCCCAGATGATAGTGCACTCTACGAATCTGGATAAGATAAGATAACATAACATAGCATAGTATAACATATCTTGCTTATGAACCAATAAACTGGACCCATTGTCAAACGTTTGATTTCAATTAGTCATTAGTGTACCTCTCTGATCATTAATTTGTATTCTTTTCATTTGAACTAGATTTGCTTGACAAGGTTAATTTACTCATTTCTTAGTTGTAATGTGGTTTTGTTGTGACTGATTACTTACCAAACTTTTTTTGCTGATCAAGTTTGTGTTGTTTGTGCTTAGTTATCACCAATAAGCTAAAGAATCCCCTGGGAAACCCCAAAACCATCAAAGGATGCTTTTTTACGTTTCAGGGAAGACCTGGCTTGGCAGTTCGGGCTGCACTGTTCCCATGAGGAACAGGGTCAAGATTGATTTGCATATGGCTGGGTCTGAACTGGGAGGCAAAGTGAGCTAAAGAAAGATCATGGATTCAACCCAGATCTGTGACTGGGGGTGAGTGTTAGACCCGGCACCATTGGCGTGGGTCTACCTTCCATTTTTTGCTGTTGCCTCATGTGTTTTTCTGGTGTTAGATGCTTTGGGCACTGTACCACTGCTGTCCAGTGCCACAATGCGAGTGCTTCCTACTGTAAAGTGATGTATTGATTAGTGGTTCCATGATTGGATATTTGGTTTACTTGTCAGACCCTAGTAGAGTGCACTGAGTGTGCCAAGGGCGTGTAAATCCAAATGCTGCTAGTGGGCTTGCAGCACTGGTTGTGCCACCTACAGAAGCAGCCTTGTAAAACGTGTCTAAGGTCTGCCATTGCAGAGCCTGCGTGCAGTCTGGTACTGTCATGCTGACTGGGCAAGTGCACCCACTTGCCAGTCCCTAAACCTTCCCTTTCTTCATATTAGTCAACCCTATGGTAGGCCCAAGGGCAGGGTGCATTGTAAGTATAAGGTAGGACAAGCCCTGATGTGTGTGGCATGTCCTAATAGTGAATTACAGCCATTTTCGTTTTTCACTATTGCAAGGCTACCTGTTCTCCATAGGCTAGAATGGGCTGCTGGATTGTTACATGTTTATAATCCTAGCAGACTCAGAGAACATGGTAGAAATTCGAGTTTAGTATGCCTGGACTCAGAATAATAAAATACTTATTTTAGTAAAGTATATTTTAAAATTCTGTGTTTGCAAATACCACTTTTAGAAAGTAGGTATTTGCTTGCGTAACCATTCAAGCCCGCCTCTGCTAGGTTGTGTATTCCTTTTCTGGGTTTGTGTGTGACAGGACTGGGGAATTCCAGGAGGCAGGCTGGGGCAGTCCGGTGGTGAATAGGAAGATCTGCAACCAGATGGGAGGGAGGAGTTGCACCTGGGACCTGAATAGGACTGTTGCCGCCCCCACAGTGCTGGCTCCACCCCCTGTGGTGGGTCTGATGTCTCTGCCCTGCACACTGAAAGAAGAGAAGGAAGACTGTCAACAAAGTGCTCTTGGACTGTACTTGCCTTCCACAATGCTGACTCCACCTCCTGTGGGGCGTCTGATGTGCACGCCCTGTGCTGTGAAAGGGAAGGAGAAGTCTGGGAAACAGAGTGCTTCAGAACTGGCTTGAACTGGGCACAGGCCCCTCTCCCCTCTGAGAACAAAGGATTTTGGGGTATAAGTATTGGGACCCTGAGCCCATGAAATTAGATCACTCCTGGAACTGACAAGAAGAAACCTCTGCTGAGGAGAAGGAACCTGAAGAAACTGAGGAGAGGCTCTTTCCAAGCTGAAGTGCTGCTTGGGGGATTGGCCTGCAGTGGTTGCCTGACTGCCTAGAGAGGAGAAAGGACTTTGTGGATTTTACCTTTGCTTTCAACTTGTGCTAAAAAGATCTCCAAGGGCTTGGAAGAGAGCTTGCCCCCTGACCGAAGTCCCAGGACCAGTGGACTTCACCAGCCTTTGTGAATTGCTGCTGTTCCAGTGGCTACAGAGGCAGGGAGCTGGGACTGACTCTCACAACCAGTGTCCTGTTGGCACCGCACTGAGCAACATCCGCCTCGAACAACGAGAGCTCTGCGCTCACCCACTCCGTCTCGACGCTGTACCCTGCACCGTGACTGGAAGGACACCAAAATGTGCAACGCCTCACTACACCAACTCGAACTGGTCTGACCGACGCGTCACTGCTGCTCACTTCGAGTCTTGTGACCGCACCGGAGTTGGGCCCCGCTCGCACACTTTGCGACGCACAGCCCGACTCGCACCGGTGTCCGGACTGACCGACGCCAGCTCCCGAACTCCGGCTGGAACGCCGCACCATAAAGCTGGAAGCACCCCAACAAACAACCTCCGCCCCGAACAACGCCAGCTCTGAGCTCACCGACGCCGTCAGCGAGCCATAGCCTGCACCGCGACGGAAGGGACACCGTGACATGCAACGCTTTCTTTTTGTACACCGCGACGATCCCCGGAAACGGCTCGCACATCCGTGCCGGCCGCCTCAAGGAAAAGGTACTGTGTTTGAGTCTGTCGACAGTTGAGTGGGCCTGGACCGCCGCGGTCCGCGGGGTTTGTTAGACTCTGTGTTCTTTCAGCACGCCGTAGCCGGACAAGGCTACCGACTCGCACAGAACTTTGATTTACACCTTTTTAACCAGAACTCTTGAAATTTAATAGCTGTGGATTATTTTTGTCGTTTATTGGTCTTATGATAATTCTATATAAAGTTTACTTATTTTTTTATATAAAAGCTTGTGCGGTGTCCATTTGTAGTGTTGTCACTGGGTTACTGTATGTGGTCACAAATGCTTAACTTACATCGCCTTTGAACTAGCCTTGACTGCTCGCGCCACGCCGCCTTGAGGGTTAGCCGGGGTTATTTTAAGAGGGTAATTCCCGTGCCCTGACTAGAGGAGAGGGTCCCTGCTTGTCACAAGTACCTACCTGTGCCAACCAGAGACCCCCAATTTTAACAGTGAGTGTCTGAAAAATGTCAGCACTCTGTCCATCAACTTTTTGTGTCTGTGATGAAATACATTACACAGCTCTGATATGAATAGCCAATAAACTGTGTATACTCTGAAGAGGATTACATGAAATTAAATCTGATTGTCATGATGTGACCTCCTGCCTCCAATTTGGTTTGTCGCAATTTTTTTCGGGCTTCCTACAAATGCAATGTGGAATGCTGTCTCGTGTTTGGTTTGGCGAACGTTGCAGGTGATTAAAGCAGTGTGCATCGCAAACTTGCAGGTCAAATTTAATTTCATGCCAAAAACTGTCTATTTATTGCAATTAAAAGAACTGTAACCTCCTATTGTTTCTGTCGATATCTAATGATGGATCTAAAAAAATATGAAAGCTGAATTATAGCCTTTAGTATGCTGATTAGCTATTTTTCAACAGTGTATTTATTCTTTTTTTTTATAAATTGCATCCCCACTACGTTCAACTCCTCTTGAAGATAATTACATTTGCAGTCAGCTTAATTTGTGTGATAAACCAAGGCTTGTTATTAATCACAGAGACTCGTCCTCCATCATTAGCAATGTAGAATCCCTGCATTCAGAGTCATTTACAGCAGCATAATCGCGTTATTTTAGCGCACTCACTTGAATGCTCCAGCTTTTAATTCCACAGTTGTAGGACCTGTGTTGGCTGCTCTCCACTGAGGCCTGCGTCAGATTGTGCCTTTCAAATGGCAAGATACTTTTAAATCTGTGGCAAAGACAGATATTTTTTCTAAAACCAGGCCTACCTATTTAAAATGGCGCACAATTAAGTTGCCGTTTTATTAAATGATCTACTAGTATTTCACTTTGTTTTTGCAATGAATTCATACTAACGTCGTGAGGAGTGTGTTATTTATTGAAACACCAGGCCCGGACTGTCCATAGTAGGCACCGGACAATTCCCGGTGCGCCGCACAGGTGGGGGCCGGTTTTGGGCTCCTGGGGGCCATTTTTGTTACAGGGCCTTTTTTGCAGCATAGCTGCAAAATTGTCCCTGTACCAAAATCGGCCGAAAACCGGCCCCGGCAAAGAGCTCGGCGGCATCTCCAACCCCCCCCCCCCCCCCCAGGGAGGAGGGGGGGCCGAGCAAACACTTTGCCAGTGCCGGTGTGGTTCCCAGTCCGGCCCTGTGAAACACAACAGCAGTGTTGGATTTTTATTGTTTATTTGCTTCACCACAAAGTGGGTAGATCTATTAGCAATGAATAACAGAGTTTGCAAAGTGCATTGAACACAACCAGAAATATATAGCATACAAGCTCAAGTTACATACATCAACACTAAATGGAAGTACCAATCGGTACACCTGAATACATGCGACTTAACTAATGAACACAACTGGTAAAAGGAAGAATAAGAAAAACAAGCACAGTCAAAGCCAATAGTTTTGGAGTCGCTTGAGGTACTTTTTTACTTTCCCAATGCTTGTTTCAAAAATGTATTTTGTGAAACTTTAATATAAAGAAAATTCACAGATGTCTGTCTGCCTGTGAGCGCACACGTACATGCACCAATACAGAACGTGCATAAATGTCCTAACTTTACGACTTTCGGTATTCACAAAAGAGATATACGAGTAGTAAATAACCTATGTGAAAAACGAAAGTCGTAAAGTTAGAATTTGATCTCATTTTACATATGTGAATCTAGCCCAATGTGTGCGCATCTTTGAACATTGTTTACCAAAGTTGTCAATATTAAAAGATGGTTGCCCATCCATGTTCAGGATGAGGATGCCTCAGTAACCATCTCTGAATGGTTTGAAATCCCAAACAACGATGGGGAGTTCTTGAAGTGCCTGGGCAGGATGCTGCCGTTATGTTTGTGCCAATAACTATTATGAACAAGGGGTGGGGTGGATGCCTCTTAAGATGTCCTGGGTCCATGCAGCTTCCATGTGGCTCCGACGGCTATGTTCTTTTCAGCATGCTCCAGCTCACTTTGTTCTTCAAAAGACATGGGGGCAGATTTACAAGCCCCTTGTGACACTTTTGAGTCATTTTTCCCATGTTAAAAATGAAGCAAAAGTGGCGCAAGGGTCTTGTAAATTGGCCCCATGGTGGAATCCTAGCGCAGTGGAATGGTGCATCTCCTATGAACTTTGCAAGTCCACATCACACAAAGAGAGCTTTCATTCATTCATTTCATCTTTATTTCGACATAGGAAATGTCATAAAAGAGTGCACAATAAAATTCATCATATATCATTACAATTATTAAAAGGAAAACAAGTTCCATTAGTGTTAAAATTATTCTAAAAACATTGTCAAACCACAGATCATAGGGCAATCCCCCGGACAAGGCCTCAGATCATCACAGGCTACAGAACACCTAGGCGAATTACACAACTGTATTGGATCTCATTTTTCCAAGTATTTTCTTCTAGTGTTCCACATGGCAGCCAGGAATTTCGTGACCGCGAAAACAATTATTGGGGACAAATCAGTTTTTAATATTCGATAGGAGTGAGAACACTGCCTAATACCCAAGTTTTTGCAGATAGGGATAATCCACTTCTTCCTAGAGTTCTTACAGGAAGGGCAAAAGAAAACCATGTGTAACTCAGGCTCTATTTAGGCGCTACACGAAGGGCAATTTCTGGGGACATTAGGATGCCAGCGTGAGGTCAGGGCCCTTATCGGTAGAGAGTCATATCTCCATTGGAGATGTAGCTTCCTATGGCAATTAGGGCTGATAATATCAAAAGCAGGCTCCAGTTTGTAGTAATCCTTTTGACCCAGGAATGATCTCGTCAGTGTTCCAGTTTTGGCGTTGGTTAGGCAGACATACATATTTTTATCATAATACAGGCTAACCAATTCCAGTTTGGATAAACCTCTACACGCTTCTTCAGGGTTAGTCCATAATAGAGGGCATCCTAATCTATCAAATTCTTGCCTAATGCATTTCAGCCAGGGCAAGTTCCAGACATTTGGTGTTTTTAGAAGTTCTGCAAGCTCTCGCCTATAGCTGACAAGTTCCATTGTTACCCAGAGACGTCTCCAGAAGGTAAGAGGTTTAAGTCCCAATTCTTCCTTGAGGGGTCTAAGTCCCAAGTCCATCCTAAGGGGAAGTAGGGGCGTGCTGGCTGGCAAAGATACCAGCTGCCTGAGAAACCTATTTTCTATAGTGTTGATTTCAGGGTGGTAATTATGACCCCATAGCTCACCACCATAGATCGCCGCTCCCCGTGCCTGCATCTTGTATATTTCAAGGGGGGGGAGAAATAGGTTTAGAGGCAGTTTGCTTCAGAAGTTTAAGAATCCCACCTGCTTTTTGGGAGAGTTTTAGTTGGGTTTTAATCTGGTGTTGTACCCAAGTCATATCCTCATTTAGAGTTAGTCCCAGGTATTCAAACGTTTGGACTCTCTCTAAACGAACACCTCCAATGGCAGGATTCGGGCGGGATGTTTTCGGTGGGTTAAAAATCATAAACTTCGTTTTGGATTCATTTATTTCTAATCCCCGATCATGGCAAAATGAGACAAATGCGTTCAAGACTCGCTGTATGCCCTTTGGTGTCTTAGCCAGCAACAGGGTATCATCTGCCAACATAATCGCAGAGATCCTTTCACCAGCGAGCCTTGGGGCGTCTCTGTTGGGGACCGTGTTCAGGTGGTTGATTACTCCGTTGACAAAGAGGCAAAACAGGGTTGGTGCCAAAACACAACCCTGCCTTACCCCCCTGGCAACGGAGAAGCTAGACGACAAAATGCCATGTCTCCCACACCTTACCCTCGCGGAATTCTGAGAATGGAGCCGGATTAAAATGTTTAATAGGGGGGTAGGAATGCCTAAATCCCTCAATACGCTCCAAAGTTTCCCCCGTGGGACCAAATCGAAGGCCGCACGGAGGTCAACGAAAACAGTATAAAGCGAACTGCCCTGGACTTTGACCGTTTTCCAGTATAACATGTTTAATCTAAAGATCTGGTCAGTGGTGGACACGTTCCTTCCGAAGCCTGCCTGATAATCACTCAGGATTTCTGAGTCCTCAACCCAATCTAAAAGACGGTCCAAAATCAGCCTTGAGAAAAGTTTTTGGGATAAATCTATTAGGCAGATTGGCCTATAGTTGAGTGGGAGGAGAGGTGATCCCTTCTTGAAGATTCGGACCAGCTCGGCACCCAACCAAGTATTGGGAGGTGCCATTCCCCTGAGGACTGCGTTAAAGATTTTTTGAAGATAAGAGGCCCATATCTCTGGTTCCTGTTTATAAAGGTCCCCGGGACCTTATCCAACCTTGGGGCTTTTCCGGTAGGGAGGTTAGCTATGGCCGCACGGACCTCAGCTAGGTAAAACCTAAGGTCATGGGGGTCAGAGGCCAGAGTATTTACTATATCAGGCGTGTGGGCATTTATGCCGTGGGTATCTTCCTTATAGAGCTCGGCAAAATGTTGTTCCCATACCTCTGGAGCGATATTAGGTGTTACTGCCTGGTCTGGCTCGGATGAGCCAGTGCTCACAATTAGCCAGAACTTACGTACGTCTTTGACCGCAAGTGCAGTGGTTAAATTTACCCATTTCTCACTTTTCCATTCATCCTTGGCATGACGTATAAGGTTCGTGTATACTTGTGTCCTAGCTTTTATGAGGTCCCTATTATTATTCTGCTTTAGAGCCTCTAGGAGGTCACCTTTCGCCTGCCTACATGCCTTATTATACCAAGATGGGTTCCTATGGAGCCCACCATTGGTTGGTCCTATGGGATTTAGAATTTCTTTTATGAAGAGCTTTCAATATTTGGCACGGGTTTATTTGCAACCGTCATTTTGCAGTTGTATCCACTTCTCACAAGACTTTTTATTGTCCGATTTGAAAATAGGGCCCGTTTTTTCTTTGTTGGAAGGTACAGTGGTGGCTCCTCCGCTAGGGAGGAGGAGCGTCGCCTCACTGCTTTTAAACTTTGCAAAATAAACTAAACATAAAATGATAATAACTTTAAGTTATTATTATTTAATGTTTCCATGTTGATTTGCGGCAGGCGGGGCGACTCTGTTTTCGGAGCAGGGCAGGGGAGGAGTGGTTTGTCCACTCCTAAGTGCACATGACTGTTTGGGCAACCCTCTGGGACCGGCCAAACAGTCATGCGCACTTTCCGTGTTCTCCACGCATGCTGCATAACAGCTTGCTTGGAAAACATCTGCGCCCGCCCCGCCACCGGTGAGCCGCGCCGACCGCCACTGGGAATGACATTCATAGATTCAGCCTAAATTCTTATATATTCTGAGCGGATTTGGAACTGTGTCCTTTTTAGCTCCATGCAATATATAATTGTGCACTTACACTTGTTCATGTTGCCCTAAGAATGTTATTATAAAGTGTTGAACTTGACATCCTTATTGAAGTGCATTCACGGTAGAACTAGAGAATTCATATATATTGCGGGCTTATTAACAAGCCTATTGCCCCGCCGGTGCATCATTTTTATTGACTCAGAGCAATAGGTTTTCCAGTGACTTTTCAGGGCCTTGTAAATATGTTTCCCTTTCACACATAACTCTATGTGAAGAGGAGTTCCATTGGAGTTGCTTTGGGTGTTCCCACGCAACATCAATGGAACAAGATGCATTTCCAGGTTTGCACCATTTTGTAAACCTGGGAAAGCGTCAGTATACTTATATTTCCCCTAGTTTTTTCCTCTTTCTATGTATGCTATGTGTGCATACTCTGTTGTAAATATTTTTGTCCACCCTAAGCGTGGAAGGGTATACTCAGATGTGAGTCCCTTGCTCATTGCACCATCAGGATTCAAGCAAGCCGGGCCGAAGACGGCTGAAATGCCAGAAACCGGTCCCCGGAAGCTTGTTTCCTTCCCAGTGTAAGAATTGGCTTTTGTAGTCTGGTCTGCCCTGTTCCCATGATGCACTGGGCCAGGGACAGACTAATTTACATACAGCCAGGTTCTGAAACTGGGATGGTGCAATGAGCTAAAAAACGGTGTTGGATCTAGCCCTGATCTCTTGACTGGGTGAGAGTATTCTGCTTAATTCAGAGACTCTGTCCATCACCACCCCTTGTTGTAAATATTTTTGTCCACCCTAAGCGTGGAAGGGTATACTCAGATGTGAGTCCCTTGCTCATTGCACCATCAGGATTCAAGCAAGCCGGGCCGAAGACGGTTGAAATGCCAGAAACCGGTCCCCGGAAGCTTGTTTCCTTCCCAGTGTAAGAATTGGCTTTTGTAGTCTGGTCTGCCCTGTTCCCATGATGCACTGGGCCAGGGACAGACTAATTTGCATACAGCCAGGTTCTGAAACTGGGATGGTGCAATGAGCTAAAAAACGGTGTTGGATCTAGCCCTGATCTCTTGACTGGGTGAGAGTATTCTGCTTAATTCAGAGACTCTGTCCATCACCACCCCTTGTTGTAAATATTTTTGTCCACCCTAAGCGTGGAAGGGTATACTCAGATGTGAGTCCCTTGCTCATTGCACCATCAGGATTCAAGCAAGCCGGGCCGAAGACGGCTGAAATGCCAGAAACCGGTCCCCGGAAGCTTGTTTCCTTCCCAGTGTAAGAATTGGCTTTTGTAGTCTGGTCTGCCCTGTTCCCATGATGCACTGGGCCAGGGACAGACTAATTTGCATACAGCCAGGTTCTGAAACTGGGATGGTGCAATGAGCTAAAAAACGGTGTTGGATCTAGCCCTGATCTCTTGACTGGGTGAGAGTATTCTGCTTAATTCAGAGACTCTGTCCATCACCACCCCTTGTTGTAAATAGTTTTGTCCACCCTAAGCGTGGAAGGGTATACTCAGATGTGAGTCCCTTGCTCATTGCACCATCAGGATTCAAGCAAGCCGGGCCGAAGACGGCTGAAATGCCAGAAACCGGTCCCCGGAAGCTTGTTTCCTTCCCAGTGTAAGAATTGGCTTTTGTAGTCTGGTCTGCCCTGTTCCCATGATGCACTGGGCCAGGGACAGACTAATTTGCATACAGCCAGGTTCTGAAACTGGGATGGTGCAATGAGCTAAAAAACGGTGTTGG
The DNA here is from genome assembly GCF_964261635.1 of Lissotriton helveticus. NCBI lineage: Eukaryota > Metazoa > Chordata > Amphibia > Caudata > Salamandridae > Lissotriton > Lissotriton helveticus. The sequence goes on along the minus strand of NC_136067.1, from coordinate 343,195,434 downwards.
ATCTAGCCCTGATCTCTTGACTGGGTGAGAGTATTCTGCTTAATTCAGAGACTCTGTCCATCACCACCCCTTGTTGTAAATATTTTTGTCCACCCTAAGCGTGGAAGGGTATACTCAGATGTGAGTCCCTTGCTCATTGCACCATCAGGATTCAAGCAAGCCGGGCCGAAGACGGCTGAAATGCCAGAAACCGGTCCCCAGAAGCTTGTTTCCTTCCCAGTGTAAGAATTGGCTTTTGTAGTCTGGTCTGCCCTGTTCCCATGATGCACTGGGCCAGGGACAGACTAATTTGCATACAGCCAGGTTCTGAAACTGGGATGGTGCAATGAGCTAAAAAACGGTGTTGGATCTAGCACTGATCTCTTGACTGGGTGAGAGTATTCTGCTTAATTCAGAGACTCTGTCCATCACCACTTCTTGTTGTAAATATTTTTGTCCACCCTAAGCGTGGAAGGGTATACTCAGATGTGAGTCCCTTGCTCATTGCACCATCAGGATTCAAGCAAGCCGGGCCGAAGACGGTTGAAATGCCAGAAACCGGTCCCCGGAAGCTTGTTTCTTTCCCAGTGTAAGAATTGGCTTTTGTAGTCTGGTCTGCCCTGTTCCCATGATGCACTGGGCCAGGGACAGACTAATTTGCATACAGCCAGGTTCTGAAACTGGGATGGTGCAATGAGCTAAAAAACGGTGTTGGATCTAGCCCTGATCTCTTGACTGGGTGAGAGTATTCTGCTTAATTCAGAGACTCTGTCCATCACCACCCCTTGTTGTAAATATTTTTGTCCACCCTAAGCGTGGAAGGGTATACTCAGATGTGAGTCCCTTGCTCATTGCACCATCAGGATTCAAGCAAGCCGGGCCGAAGACGGCTGAAATGCCAGAAACCAGTCCCCGGAAGCTTGTTTCCTTCCCAGTGTAAGAATTGGCTTTTGTAGTCTGGTCTGCCCTGTTCCCATGATGCACTGGGCCAGGGACAGACTAATTTGCATACAGCCAGGTTCTGAAACTGGGATGTGGCAATGAGCTAAAAAACGGTGTTGGATCTAGCCCTGATCTCTTGACTGGGTGAGAGTATTCTGCTTAATTCAGAGACTCTGTCCATCACCACCCCTTGTTGTAAATATTTTTGTCCACCCTAAGCGTGGAAGGGTATACTCAGATGTGAGTCCCTTGCTCATTGCACCATCAGGATTCAGGCAAGCCAGGCCGAAGACGGCTGAAATGCCAGAAACCGGTCCCCGGAAGCTTGTTTCCTTCCCAGTGTAAGAATTGGCTTTTGTAGTCTGGTCTGCCCTGTTCCCATGATGCACTGGGCCAGGGACAGACTAATTTGCATACAGCCAGGTTCTGAAACTGGGATGGTGCAATGAGCTAAAAAACGGTGTTGGATCTAGCCCTGATCTCTTGACTGGGTGAGAGTATTCTGCTTAATTCAGAGACTCTGTCCATCACCACCCCTTGTTGTAAATATTTTTGTCCACCCTAAGCGTGGAAGGGTATACTCAGATGTGAGTCCCTTGCTCATTGCACCATCAGGATTCAAGCAAGCCGGGCCGAAGACGGCTGAAATGCCAGAAACCAGTCCCCGGAAGCTTGTTTCCTTCCCAGTGTAAGAATTGGCTTTTGTAGTCTGGTCTGCCCTGTTCCCATGATGCACTGGGCCAGGGACAGACTAATTTGCATACAGCCAGGTTCTGAAACTGGGATGGTGCAATGAGCTAAAAAACGGTGTTGGATCTAGCCCTGATCTCTTGACTGGGTGAGAGTATTCTGCTTAATTCAGAGACTCTGTCCATCACCACCCCTTGTTGTAAATATTTTTGTCCACCCTAAGCGTGGAAGGGTATACTCAGATGTGAGTCCCTTGCTCATTGCACCATCAGGATTCAAGCAAGCCGGGCCGAAGACGGCTGAAATGCCAGAAACCGGTCCCCGGAAGCTTGTTTCCTTCCCAGTGTAAGAATTGGCTTTTGTAGTCTGGTCTGCCCTGTTCCCATGATGCACTGGGCCAGGGACAGACTAATTTGCATACAGCCAGGTTCTGAAACTGGGATGGTGCAATGAGCTAAAAAACGGTGTTGGATCTAGCCCTGATCTCTTGACTGGGTGAGAGTATTCTGCTTAATTCAGAGACTCTGTCCATCACCACCCCTTGTTGTAAATATTTTTGTCCACCCTAAGCGTGGAAGGGTATACTCAGATGTGAGTCCCTTGCTCATTGCACCATCAGGATTCAAGCAAGCCGGGCCGAAGACGGCTGAAATGCCAGAAACCGGTCCCCAAAGCTTGTTTCCTTCCCAGTGTAAGAATTGGCTTTTGTAGTCTGGTCTGCCCTGTTCCCATGATGCACTGGGCCAGGGACAGACTAATTTGCATACAGCCAGGTTCTGAAACTGGGATGGTGCAATGAGCTAAAAAACGGTTTTGGATCTAGCCCTGATCTCTTGACTGGGTGAGAGTATTCTGCTTAATTCAGAGACTCTGTCCATCACCGCCCCTTGTTGTAAATATGTGTGCATTCTACAGCACGCATAGAAAAAGGAAAATGCATTTGACAAAGGTTTGCCTTCCTGCACAAAAACAATCATCCCCTCAGCGCAGGCACCCTTACAAAATGACGCAAGGGAGTCTAGGCTGGTGCACGGCTGCTATTTGTGCATCGGCGATGGGAGAAAGACAGGAATATGTTGTATCTTCTAGTTCATTCTTGGTCCTTTGTTTTAGTGCACGGCAGCTCAGCAGGAAAGCTTGCTTTGCTGCCATGCGTCAAAATATAATAAATAAAGCCCATTGTGCCTTAACTGTATTAAATGAACGTTTATCTTTTAGGTGATTGAATAAACCATCCTTACACTATTGACATGTATCCACATTAGAAATGACAATGGATTTATGAAATGTGAGTTCTAATGTTTCACCCATGCATTTGAACGTAGGTTTTTTTTTTTTTGCAGATTTATATAGCGCGGACTCAAAGGTATTGGAGCGCTTTACATGAGCACCAGTTACGTTACACAAGGATACATTCAGATTAAGTGATTTGCCCAGAATCACAGGGTGTGGAGTCGACCCCGAGGCACGAACATTGGTTTCCCAGCTCCAAAGTTGGCAGTCTAGCCGTGAGACCACATCCCCTCCCCAGTTCTTAGTCACATTTACATTTCCTGTTAGTTTGAGATTAGTTACAGCACTGTACCAGTGATAGAGAGAGAGTCTGGGAAGAGCACCTTGACAAGGAACATGGAGAGCCAGAGCGTTAAGTGAAAGTGTCCATTCAGCACTGCCGGAAGCAATGGCACACGACAAAGAACAATACTATTCAGGAGCTGCCGGTATGCTGAAGGAGTGGAATTGGTGGGCGAATGGGAGGGAAGGGGCACTTGGAATCACGGTGGATACAAAAAATAACAAATTAAAAAACGTAGCTGCAGCCATCCCTGTCACGCTCTTATTCACCTCTTCAGGAAGACACAGGCTTCGAGAATGCCCTACGGCCAATCCTTAAGATGCTCTCGCACAGAGAGCAGCTTCAGAATTGGCATGGGTGCCCTCAATTCACGGTCCAGGATAGACTATGAGTCTGTGCCTGCTCTGTCCAACCCAGCTGCATTGCTGGGTTGGGGGGCTTTCACTGCACATGATGGATTGACCGACCTGAGACGGCCTGCCAAATAATCCATCACAGTGATGGGAGTGTTCTACAGCCCCCATCAGTGCCTATCACTTCTAGGCCCTGCCCCCAAGAATTGTCAGGAAAGGTAAAATAAAACGAGTGCCATTTTATTTTTCCTTTCCTGACGTTTTTGGGGGTGGGGCAAAGCTCCTTCGCAATAATGGAGGAGCCACCGCCAGTACTGTCGTGTATTTCTATAGGTTCTGAATCGATCCCCCTATTCCTGACCCTATTCTGGTTAAACTTACTAGCTAGTTAACTAACAGTCAGCCCATGAGGCAAGAAAACCCCCATGATGCAGATACCGTTATCTGACGCAGTCACACTACGGCACAGGAACGTGTTATCTGATTAGGTCATAACGCTTGAGATCTAATTAGACAAGCGACATTCCTCCAGCCCCTGATAAGGCATACGACGTTCTCATAACAAATCAAACCTATGACAACCTGGATAATCCGTGCGGCCATTGTTTTGATTTCACAGAGAACTTTAGTAAAGAATGTGCTAACGAGCAAGTCGTATGACATCTTTATTGACGTACCTATGTCCATCCTTACGTCAATCCCGGCACCTTTAAGGTATAAATATTGCCGACCTTGCCCTATGCAAAACACACGCGTGGTGACAAGACGGAGCAGCCATACTTGCCGAAGCAGAGAGCAGAAGCAGACCCCGCAGGCAGCAGCCCCGCCTTCCTGACGCGCTGAGAGAGGCGCTGCTATCTCAAGCCGAGAGACCCAGCACCGGCGCTTCCGGGTAGCCCTCGCAGGCAGCCTGGAATATCGAGAGCAGAGAAAGAGATACCATTCCTCATTCATCCTAAATTCCAGGTACAGAACTGAATAACCCCTCCTAGAGAATTCTTTAGTTATTCACTTGGCAAAAACAAACTTAACTTAAACTGTAACTTTCTATTCCCGCCCACGCATTAGACTTAGGTCAGGTACACGGGGTAGGCGTATTTAGAAACACCAGTTGAGTACGTTTAGTCGAATGTATATGTGTATGTAAATATATTTTAATCATTTTAAACATCATATGGCTCAGAAACCATATCAATGTTTTTACAGTATTATTTTATACTATTGCTTCTAATGTATGCACTTTACTTAACAATAAGTATCGCAATAATATCGATCCATTTCTCTTGTACGAGAAAAGAGACTGATCAATAAATAACATCTTTTATTGAATACGCCCGTCTCTTCCTTTTCTCTACATTCTGATGAGACTAAGAATGCACGTACTGACTGAGTAAAATAATTGCCTTGTGCTCACACGACTCTTGAGATTGACTCTTGATTAGGGGAGAGCAAAGTTGTCATGTTCTATGGTTGTCAGAAACTAAATCCCTTCTTGTCTAATCAGGGAAGTTAATCCTTCCTTGAACATTCGAGAAAGTTTCTAGCGAACTCTGAGCTTAGCTGGCAAACCCAAAAATTAAGTCTAGTATCGACAGTAGTAGACCTAGTTAACGTCTGGCCTAGGCCTTTACTGCTGTAGGTACTATTCCAATGCGCAGAGCCTATTGGGAAAATAGGAGCTACACTACATGGCGCCCAACGTGTTTGGAAAGGGCGATAAAACTAACGTAAGACATTTAGAGTAACTCAGTCGTGCTTTCTCACTCAGACCCCTTTTCCCAAATACTCCAAAGACGTCTGGAGTGGGTGAAAGGTTATAATATCCTCCAAAACCTCGCAGGAGGGAACTCCTATGTATGGTTCTTGGTCTAGTCAACGTTGAAGGATAAAACAGTTCCAAAATATTGTGCATCTAATCTCTGTTTCCATAAAGAAACCTGATCTGCAAATAAACATAATACCATCCTGTCAGCAAAATGGACAGCGATGAAGAACGAGAGGTTACTAGATTAGCTACTGAAATAGCAGATGCTGATGCTACCATGCAAGCAGCAGACGCGGATATAATACTCATTCCGGTCGCCAAAAGGAGATCTATAACCTTAAAACTTATAGAAAATGGACTGACACCTAGAGGTGGCACAGTCATATTCGTAATCGAGGCACACGAATATCGGCAGACAGAGGTATACTATACATGGATACATTTTCCAGCAGCTAATACTATAACAAAGTACTTCCACTATTACAAAGTAGAGGAACCTCCTAATGAGTACACTCCTTTCGAGGAGGTGGAAGTACCACTCAAATTCCAAGAGCATTTGCTCTTATTTGATGGCGCCCTAAAACATAATAATCACATTACAAGGCTCGGTCCTTTAGGAAGACCAGGAGCAACGTGGCCGGTCTTAGCCGGATACACACCATATCCAGACATCGAAAGAATGCCTGCAGCAGAGCTGTTAATACAGCTAAAACAACTACTAAAAATTCACAGACAATTAGTTCAGTATGTAATGCGGACTTCAACAATTCAGCCAGCGATTAAACTTCCACAGCTGACCCCTCACCAGGGGAACACAAATAAAATTACACCACAGAACATCCAATCCTGCCTAGGTAAAGTTCCAGCTAAACGGGAACAGATACCATTCTGGTTGGCACAGAAAATTACCCAAATAGAGGCGGTGTTTCCTGACACCACCCCATTAGAAAAACACAGAATTCTGACTATATGTCTCCCAATGGGAATCGCACCACACATTGAGGACTGTGACACTTGGGGTACAGTCTTTGCTTCCATCTACACAAAAACGCACGGTGTTCCATCCATTTCGGTAATACCAGATGTGCTAAAACAAATTCAAGATGAATACGGTCCAGAACCTGCTTTAACTCTTGGTATGAAATTACTAAAAGACTTCAAGCAGGTCTCGGCTATATTACTAGCCAACATAAAGGGTGAAGCAGCAAACGTGGCGATCCGCCAGAGGTTAAAAGAGACAGATATAGCAGACCAACCAGCTGAAATTGCCAGAATCATAGAAAAATCCTATGAAGAACTAGGCAGAGATAGTCTAGGTGGAATACCAGTAAAACCGCAACTGACTACAAGTCCAGAAAAAATGTTTTTTAATAATAATAATAATTCACCAAAAAAGAACTGGGATGGAAACAAACAATCCAATCCAAAAGAAAAGAAATTCCAGTCCAGAGGAAGGTCTCCTAGGCGAAGAGAGAAATCTCCAAACCCGAGACAAAGGTCACCTCAGAGTGAACCCTCTGGGAATAGATATAACCTTAGAAATAGGGATAATATTAAAAAACCTGATAGATATCAAGACATTGATACACGTCCCTCTCAATCTTTTCAGAATTCCTCGCAGAAATCGGAAAGAAGAGGACGATCAGAAGAGCACGCCAAGTCCAAAGACAAGGAACCTGCTCAACTGAAAAAGAAATCACAATTTCCAAAAAAGAAGGTAGCCAGTATCAAGGTAGTTAACAATGCCGAGAATACTGGAGACACAACTGAAAAACGGAGAATGGGCTCAGACAATGCTAGACAGCGCAGCAGAGGTGAGCATAGCTCGCAAAGTCCTTATGGATCATCTGGAGACAGTGGACACGAATGAATACCTTCAAGTGGAAACTGCAGATACCAGAGTTAGCAAGCCCCACAAAATATACGAGATAACATTACGTATAGAGGGAGATAAGACTAGGAAAATAAGGGGACTATTTTGGGATAACCTATCCAAAGGCTATGACATCCTTCTAGCTGAAAAAGACTGGCCACCAGAGTTTGTCAGGGAGTGCCCTCATGGCGAAGAAGTAATTATGCCTGCCTTCTCGAATCAAATACCGATTCATAAAAAATATACACTTGCTAGAAAGTGGGCAGTGGCCTTAGCACCTGCTTTATATAAAAATCATGTAGGATGGGATGAGGATTCTCCTCCTCACAAAATCCAGTTAAAATCACAACCTACTGCACAAAGGCAGTACCCAATTAAGCAAGAAGCTAAAAAACAAGTAAATGAAATACTAGATCAGCTAGAATACCAGGGGGTGATTGAAACTTGCACCTCACAAATGAACAATCCTTTGTTTCCGGTCTCCAAACCAGACAATTCGTACCGTCTAGTTTTGGATTACCGACACCTTAACACATGTTGCAAAACTTTTGCAGTGCAAAACTCACACAGTGCTGCACTAATGAATAACATAGTGCGCAAAAAATACAAAACAACCTTGGACATCTCCAACGGATTCTTTTGTCAAAACATAGCACCAGAGAGCAGATATTTAACTGCATTCTCAGTAAATGGCACTCAAAAACAATTCTGTCGGTTAGCCCAGGGGTACAAGAACAGCCCGGGGGTATTCTCAGCGAGAGTAACAGAATTACTACAACTATATGATGATGAAGCATTATCCTATGTCGATGACATTTACTTAACAGATGATGACTTGGAGACTCACTTGAAAAGAGTGAACACCATAATACTTGGTTTCGCTGCAGAGGGTTACAAATTCAACTTCAAAAAGTCCAGAATTGCCCATCTGACGGTCCTATTCTTAGGATATGAGTTATCAAGTGAAGGCAAAAGCCTGGCAGACAATTTCCTAGAGAAATGTGCCGTAATCCAAGCTCCTAAAACACTAAAAAACCTACAGTCAATTCTAGGCTTCCTAAATTTCGGAAGAACATATATTGCAAATTACGCAGAAAGGGTCAAACCCCTTTATGATCTAATTAAACCAGACTTTAAAAGATCCAGTTGGACTCAAGCACACACAGAAATTTTGAGATCCTTACAAACAGACATGCTAATTAAAACAAAATTAGAAACCCGTGATAATACACGCAACCTTGTGATCCGAGTCATCCCAGGGAGATGCGGATTCACATACCTGACTTCTAATGAAGGAGATAAGGTACCAATTGCATTCAAATCACATTTGTACACAAAAGCTGAACAGAGATTCAACAACAAAGGAAAAATTGTTCAAGCAGTTCAAACCGCAATAGCTAGAGAAAAAGACATAGCTGACGGTAGACATATCACAGTCAGAACAGCAGAATCAGCCTTTGAGGCATTAACAACACCGTGTAATTTACCAACAACAACATTGGATCCAGAATGGTTACAATGGGTAAATTCAATCACAACGGACAAAGTATATTACTTCTTTGATCCAGAACTAGAAGAATTAAAAAATCTAAAATATGAAAAAACGTATCCTCTGCCAATCGACATTCTGCCTCTACGACATTACGCCTGTGTAATCTATACAGACGGACATGCTCAACCCTCCGTTTGGGGAGAACATGCATACAATCCCACATGTGAGATTACAAAAGAAGTGTGGCACGGAGGTAAACTAAGACCTCTATTAACAAAATCACACTCAGTAGAAACTAATTCAGAACTACAAACTGAAATATTAGCTTTGAAAATGGCGCTAGATAATGCGGATCGCGAATTCCCGACACTTATAGTGTCAGATTCATATTTCTGCGTCAAAGCATATAACAAGGATTTGCAGACCTGGATTCAGAACGATTACAAAGATGACACGGATGCACCAATAAAGCAGAGACTGCTCTGGGAACAGGTAGCTCTTTTGAAAAAAGAACTACCAAAGACTCACGTGACACACTCACTGAGTCACCAGCGTGATGGCGTTCACGTTGTAGGGAATTCATTGGCTGAAACAGCCGCAGCGGCAGCCAGTAAACCGGCTCCCGTAGATCGAAAAAAGCGTACATTAAAATACATTGACGGCGAAACATTGCTGGCAGTAAAAACGTCATCAAAAGGCGACTGCTCGGCGTTACCGATCAACTATCCACTCAATTACACATACATCATAGATGCAAACTCCATTCCTTTTGCTCGAATCCCTGGAGTGGGGGATAGAGTGATTCCAAACATGGACAGGAGAAACTTGTTAATCGCAGACGCACACATGGGCGAGGGTCTCAGACACCTTAAATTAAAAGATTCTCTGGAAGAATTACAATCACGGTACTGGTGGCCAGGCATGAGCCTGCACTACACCATGTTTGTAAAAAACTGCCCAAACTGCAACAGAGATCGCAGTGGGGAGAGAAGCAGTTTAATACCTCGTCGTATCAAGGCAGATAACATCACCACTAAAAAGAATGGCTTGCGATTAACATATACAGGCTAGTTCCCACTTATAATGTAGATCCACACCACTCGGCTGACGTCCGGACTGTTATACAAGATTTGCGAGTCTAAATGGCATATACGCTAAGAGCATGCTACGTTCGACCATTTTTTTTTCTTTTTCTCAGGCAATCCAGCCTGGGGGGGGGAAAGAATGGCCAAATGAGCACAGCCCAGCGGGAATCTTCTCACTTCCTTCCTGAGGGTATGGGATGGTGTAAAGAAAAAACCAAGACAGAAAGCAATCTATAATAGAAAGGATATTAGGTTCGGGAGCTGGGTGGGTCAAACATCTAATAAGTGTCCAACGTAGTCTAAATAACTTGCCAAGAAATTCTCTGAAGGGATTCAGTCCGTACGAATTATTATTCGGAACTAGGATGTTGATCTCTGACCTTGATAGTCAGACTTCAGTGGTAACAGAAAAAAAACTTTGATGTCAAAGACCGTTTGGCTATTTTGCAGGACTTAAACAAAACAAGAAAAGACCTGAGCAACATACAGTTGAAAGAACAGCCAACGACCACTGAAGATTCACCACCTGTCCCAGCAAGACCTGTCTGGATTCCAAAAGTCGGGGATCTAGTCAGAGAGAAGATCGCGGTAAAGAAGGAATTTGGGCCTTCTTACAGAAAAGCAGTTCCTGTATTGTCTGTCAACGGGACAAGATCAGTTGTACTACCGCCACTTGCTGGAAAAAAGGAGAACCTAGTTGTATCCATCGACCTGGTAAAACCACAACATGTGGCCGATAACCAACGGTAGGCCAAGTGGACTCCCAATAAGTAGCAGAACACCAAGGTTTGCTACCAGTACAGAGGTCCTATCAAAGAGGCTCATCACATTCGAAACGCCTACAGAAGAACAACAAGGACTATGCAACAATGCAATAGAACTAAGACCTCTGAAAACCCAAATAAAGACATTTAGCAGAGACACACCAATCTACACAGAAGTACCAAGTGAAAATGCAAGAAACAAAAATCCTGAACCAATTGGAACAATTGACAGAACTGCATCCGGTTACTTCATCAACTTCGATGATTCCTCTGACGGTTTCAGCGAACAAAAGACACAGCCATCATCAAAATCCTTTAAAGACAAAGCGAAGGAACTTTTGAAACAACTAAAAGAAACATATCTGATTTCTCCATGGATTGAATTTTGGGTGGGTTTTGGTGCATTTATCCTCATACTTTGGCTCATCATGGTATTTACCTTGGGACGCTTCATTGAGGGAAAATATGCTAAAATGGACACAGCAAGTCAGAACATCAACTTGGTCCTCAAACCACACACATCTTCACACGTCGAGAAACGAGAACTTTCTTCAGAACTTTCTTCAGCCAACTTCACAGCAATTCCAATACCTGGTGGGGTAGCCTGGGACAACACTGACTATGAAATTTATGGTCCGGTCGAGATCCTGAAATATCCACACCAAATCAAGATCTCCTTGAGTGACTTTGCAAAACCAAACTCATTTGCTGATGATTGGGACTTTGAAAGTATTAACAATATGATGTCTGACTTAGTAATGTCTGCTAAATTTACAAAACATGATTATTTGCAGGGTTCTACAAATTATGACAGCATGTACTGCTATAACCATTATGGTAACCATTTCTTGCATAAATCTGCACAACCTAGAAATGTTTTAAATTTTAATCAATGGGAACATTGTGCTACACCTCCAAAAGGGAGCTCAAGAACCGTGTATGGCAAATATTCATATTTTTCAGGTTTTAACACAAGTAATGCGGAAACATTTTATTTTAAATTGTCAAACAAGACAGGGACCAAAACCATGATAACCAACACAAAATTGATTTATTCTGACTTATTCTTTGAACAAATGAATACTTTTGGATTTAATTATTGGGACAAAAATGTTGATTTGAAAAGTGTTTGGGGTACAAAAGAATGGCAAGTACAGGGTATAGAAGCTTTGTTTAGAGCCTGCATGATCCCAGAACAAATGATATTTTTAAATGACACTGTTCAACAAACCACCTGTCTTGGCCTAGCCAAAATCAAAGATTTAAATAACCCGTCTATTCCAAAGCCAACAATGTTTAGCAATAACTCTGATACAGATGAAGAAATAGACATAAACCATATACTTAACCAAAACAGAACACATCCTGATTGGAAACAATGGTTGATCTGGCCCACAGATACAAATAACTGTCAAGATAGATTCCTGAATAAAACACAGGGTTTCAAAATGACCAGGCCAGACCCTAGATATCCCCAAAGACATCACCCAGGGATAATAACAACCTACAGTGTGGGCAAATTATGCCTTCAATGGCTACAAACTTCCACACTGCCTGAAATTAAGCAACACCTAACTTTACTTACTGATGGTGCTGACTTGCGTGATTTCATACTGGGACCACGCAAACAGCGTCATAAGCGTTTCATAGCAGCCTCTGTATATGCAGCATACAATGAGGCCTGGAAGGTTACTCAAATTGAAACAGCAGAAAGAATACGGGAAATTGACCGTATTAATTTGGAAAAATCACTTTCTGTAGTGGACAATGGGTTAATGACTCTGTCCTCCAGAATTTTTTCATTGGACAGCATTGTGTCTTCAGCAATCGATATATTATCGCAAGACTTACTGTTATTACAACATGGTCAGTCACAATTGCGTTCTATTGTACAGCTTGGCTGGACGTTACAAAATCTGCGTTCTGGCTATGTGCCTTGGCGTTTAATCAACACAACGTCACTATTCCAAATCTTTAACCTTACTGATAGACAAATCGGTATGGCGCAGAAGGGTGCTGATTATACAATCTTGAGCATTGAAAAACTAGAAAGATTACCGTTGACAATGTCAGAACGACCTGTCAGTGAATGGATAATCCACGGAATCATAAATATTCCAATCTCAACCTTCAGGTTTCAATACTGCCAAAAATATATACAGGCTGGCATGTACGAGAAATTGGGAAAGGGGTACCTTAAAACAACTTGGAACCTGCCCTATTCACATGCATGTGTCAGTAACAAAGGACAGAAAGTGTTTCTTAGTGGCAACAATTGTGCTATGTCACTAAGCGGCACGCTTCTGTGTAACGGTATTAGTTTGCACGGAGCCTGTGAAGGGAATTCATACAACCTTTCATGTCACCAGCAAGGCGCACCTGCAACTGAAATAGAACCATTCTTTCAAAGACTCTATAATGGGAGTTACATTCTTATTGTAGACCGCAGATGTTGTAGTCTTATGCCCGGGACTCCTTATCTCGTCACTACGACGGCGAAGGTCAAGTGCTGTGGACGTTCTTTGTTCCCCAGCTCCTTTCCAGACAGGGAGGCAAGGGCATGGCCCGGTTTGAAAATTACTTCTATTCGAATAGACACTTTAAGCAGAATGAAAACAGTGCTTCTTCAGACGCCTACAAGGCTCACGTCATCTAAAGAAACGTATGATCTACAAGTCGCAAGGACGACTGCAGAGATACATACATTATTATCAACTAATTCCCCCGTACATTTCGCAGAAATCCTGAGCGAAATCTTAAATATTTCTGATACCACTGGGGTCTCAAAGGTATTTAAGACAGTATTTTCGATGGCATTAACACCATTCAAAGCCATACTGGGTATTTTTCCAGATTTCGTCCATTCGATTTTTGGCGGACTTCCCTTGATCCTGGGACTAATTGCAGGAATCCTATTCCTAGTCCTTATTTTTCGTTATGGCAACCCATGTCACAGAACAAACTCTCGCGACAATGGAAGATACGATCCTAGCCATTGGATACCGGGACCGGATATCAAAAATCCTGGGACTCTCCCGGCTTAGAGACCTAAACATGACTTGGTTTCTATCATTTCGACCAATGTGGCAAAGGTGTGTTTTACCTGTACTAAGGTGTCTGCTATGCGGAGAAGAATGCGTGTTAGACACCTGTCTGACGCTACAATCGGATGCGCCGGTGGATGCAGATACACTGTTGGTTCCTACCAAGGTTCACGCACTGTGCTGCCCTCAAAGGCTGCCAATTCTGATGACGGCATTCCTGGAATCTTCACCACTGCGATTGAAGAGTAGTGAAGTTCAAGATGAAAGCAGCATCGAACAGGTACGACCTTCTGTCAGCAATGCAAATCAGAATGTCAATGGAGACAATCATGCGCACGAATGCATGGTTACCCCTATTTCCGACTTAGAGGAACTTTCCCATGAAGCTGTTGACAGTTTTTTCGAAAGCCTGAATGATATGATGTTCTCTCCGGAACAGAAATAGAGACTTTTGAGTAAACTCGCACACGGCGTTCCCTGAATTCGGCCTTCAACTTTAAAAATAAAGTCACATGAACAATTACAATCCAGTTCACGGACAGCAACTTTTTTCAGCAAGCCCCTAAAATATTTTTCTATATATTTTTTCCCGGGACACTGATCTTCTGCTTAAAGTAAGAAACTATTCCTAGAGAACTAAGATTTCTATTTTTTTAGATACTTTATAGACTTTATATAGACTTTAGCTGCCCGCTGGTATGTTCACAAAATATATTATGTGATGAAATGGTTTCGACTTTTTTTCTGTATAGCCATATTAAGAGCCATTTCATGTGTATTTCTCATATACCAACAAGCAATAATGCATAACAATGCGTGTTTACTTTTGCATTTAATTCATAGCTTAAGTGCATACGATATATATGACTGCAATTTTTCAGTATATTTGAAAATTTCGAAATGCATTTATGTATTTTGGGGTGGTAAGGTATACACTATACTCTATAGTATGTTGTACTATGTTATACTATGCATAGATTAGTAGATATGACCATAGTTAGCGTGGAGTGGGTGTCGTGTATTTCTATAGGTTCTGAATCGATCCCCCTATTCCTGACCCTATTCTGGTTAAACTTACTAGCTAGTTAACTAACAGTCAGCCCATGAGGCAAGAAAACCCCCATGATGCAGATACCGTTATCTGACGCAGTCACACTACGGCACAGGAACGTGTTATCTGATTAGGTCATAACGCTTGAGATCTAATTAGACAAGCGACATTCCTCCAGCCCCTGATAAGGCATACGACGTTCTCATAACAAATCAAACCTATGACAACCTGGATAATCCGTGCGGCCATTGTTTTGATTTCACAGAGAACTTTAGTAAAGAATGTGCTAACGAGCAAGTCGTATGACATCTTTATTGACGTACATATGTCCATCCTTACGTCAATCCCGGCACCTTTAAGGTATAAATATTGCCGACCTTGCCCTATGCAAAACACACGCGTGGTGACAAGACGGAGCAGCCATACTTGCCGAAGCAGAGAGCAGAAGCAGACCCCGCAGGCAGCAGCCCCGCCTTCCTGACGCGCTGAGAGACGCGCTGCTATCTCAAGCCGAGAGACCCAGCACCGGCGCTTCCGGGTAGCCCTCGCAGGCAGCCTGGAATATCGAGAGCAGAGAAAGAGATACCATTCCTCATTCATCCTAAATTCCAGGTACAGAACTGAATAACCCCTCCTAGAGAATTCTTTAGTTATTCACTTGGCAAAAACAAACTTAACTTAAACTGTAACTTTCTATTCCCGCCCACGCATTAGACTTAGGTCAGGTACACGGGGTAGGCGTATTTAGAAACACCAGTTGAGTACGTTTAGTCGAATGTATATGTGTATGTAAATATATTTTAATCATTTTAAACATCATATGGCTCAGAAACCATATCAATGTTTTTACAGTATTATTTTATACTATTGCTTCTAATGTATGCACTTTACTTAACAATAAGTATCGCAATAATATCGATCCATTTCTCTTGTACGAGAAAAGAGACTGATCAATAAATAACATCTTTTATTGAATACGCCCGTCTCTTCCTTTTCTCTACATTCTGATGAGACTAAGAATGCACGTACTGACTGAGTAAAATAATTGCCTTGTGCTCACACGACTCTTGAGATTGACTCTTGATTAGGGGAGAGCAAAGTTGTCATGTTCTATGGTTGTCAGAAACTAAATCCCTTCTTGTCTAATCAGGGAAGTTAATCCTTCCTTGAACATTCGAGAAAGTTTCTAGCGAACTCTGAGCTTAGCTGGCAAACCCAAAAATTAAGTCTAGTATCGACAGTAGTAGACCTAGTTAACGTCTGGCCTAGGCCTTTACTGCTGTAGGTACTATTCCAATGCGCAGAGCCTATTGGGAAAATAGGAGCTACACTACAGTACCTTTGCTATGTTTGGCCTGGGATGGTTGGTGAATGTTGCATTTTACAACATGAAAATAGAAAGGACACAGAAGCCCCTCTATGATGCAAACAAAGGGGTGGTACTCTGGAGATTATGGTACAAATAGATGGATTTCACACTGTCTGAGGCTACGGGCTCTTCCCTTTAGACTTTGAAAGGTTTAGACCTTTACGCTTTCCTTCGACTCTTGCAAAGTGTGGCTTAGGCTAACACTTATTCTCCAGACCCAAGAAGGCACTTGACTTAGCTTCTGAAATGCTGACACCTTCCTATACCTTCCTGAACTTTCCTGCATTTTCCTTGTTTTCTGCATCTCCCTAATTTTTTAGATCCTATTAGATCTAAAACCATCCTCTTAGTTTGAATGTTAACTTAGATGGTATTATACTTCACTCATGTAGAGAACAGAGACTCATAAACTTTTCTTTTAGCTCCAAATTCTGTTATTGATCTTTTGTATTATGACTGAACTGGGTTTTCCAGATGTTATTCTGTAGTATCTTTACAATATGACACTGAAATCTGTTTACCTTAGCCTGATTGCTAAAATGTAATAAACCTGTTGCACTGTTAATCAGATTTGATTGATTTATATGCTAACTGCCTTCCGCTCTCAGGCGGTGAAGAAGAGATCCACCAGATAGCCAATGGTAAGAGGGTTGGCCTAGAGTGCTGCACCAACTTGGTAGGTTGTTGAATGGTGCATCACTGACGTGGGGGAGTTAGGGTGTCCCAATAGAAATTGCCCATGCCCAGTCTAAACCCCTAAACCCCATGATTCACTAGATGGATTAATGGATTTCCAGTGGTCAGAAATGAGTTATAGCAATGGTGTTGTGAGTTTTAATAAGCTTGCATGTTGCATTTTCTTATGCTGTGCTTGTGGTATTTTGCAATGATTGTCTGGTGTTCTGCAGCAATGTTATAAGTTGCTGTGTGAATGTGGCACTTAATGCAGATAAGTTGAAGTGATTATCAGGTCCGACGTGGCCCAAGATCTCAGAGAAACAAATTAGTTATCAGTGTAGAAGACAATGGAGGATCTTACTTCCGAACCCCCTGAACAGCTGGTGCTTTACTTTTTGTGATGCTCCGACAGCGTAGATTACAAAATCATACCAATGAGGCTACCTAAGGCCACTATGAGTGACTTTGAAAGGCCTCATAGATATAGAGTAAGGCAAGGCAGCAGAAATTGCAGCTTTGCCTTACTGTGCTTTTCAGAAGGATTCCATTGGCATTGTGGTGGGTTTTCCAATGCAACATCCTGTGGATTCTGATGCGTCCCCAGATTTACAAGATCATTTAAACCTTGGGAAGCTCCAAAATGTACAGTTCTGAGGTGAGGTGTAACAAGGAGAAATATCTTTATTTTTTCCACTTACTTGCTGTGCTGCCCTATGCCAAATACCCACAAATGAGGGCCTGGCTTTAGTTGTATGCTGTGTGGTTTTGCTGGTCAAGAGACATTGTCAACAGCATTATTGAGATAGGGACTATATCTCTCCGTGATTGTGAGGTGTGGTTGGTATAGTGAATCTTATTGCACCTGAGAGGAACTATATCAATTAGAATAAGATCCCACCTGTCGAAGTTTTATTTCGAGTGGATCTAGGCTTAGCACAGAAAGTGTTCCTCTGGCATGTTCTTGTGTGATTCAATCTTGCAGACAAGGTTTGCTGTTGAAGTTGATTGCATTTGTTTGTATGTAAATTGCTGAGAGAACATGCTCATGAGATTTGTAAAGGAGGGTGAGCTGCTGCAAGGAGTGAGATTGATGTCACAGTATGCTGCACTGTTACTGTTCGGTTGGTGAAGAGCAGCGCTGGTATTGTTTGGATAAGTCATAAAAAACCACACTGTTATTAGTTGTGATTGCCACACAAAAATCATTTCCTGGTTTAAATGAAGTAATTTGTGAATTTTGCATATTGTGATCGAAAATGAAATTCTTTAATTGTATTATGTAAATGTAAATTGATACTTGTATAGCGCACTACTCACCCGCAAGGGTCTCAAGGCGCTTGTACGAGTACCGCTGTGGAACCCATCCTTGCTTTCCCTGTGGGGTGTCCACTCCTGGGCACCCCCAAGTTGGAGGCCAGGCATCCTTAGCGTTGTGGGGGCCGTTGTGGAGATTAAGCAAGCTATTGCCCAGAGTTGCAGAGTGGGACTCCATGATTGGAATAGGCACCGAGGTATGAATTATCAGGTCCGTGGAATTTTGAGCCCAAGACCCGCCGAGGCGGGGAATTGAACCCTGGTCCCGGGCTAGACCTCTGCATCAGGGTCTGCCGCTCTAATCACTGAGCCACACTTCTCCACCAAAATCCAATGAAGGGTGATGTGACTATATCTGTTAGAAAAGGACATGAGGTACCACTGGAAGTTACGCCAGGTCATCCTATAGCAATAAACATGGGTCTTCAAGCGTGTATTTGGCTCAAACAATGGCATATGACCATAGAGAAGGAATGTCCTTTGACATTTCCTTGTTATGGCACATTTAATTTGAGAATCATTGAACATTCAAAGGGGACGTTTGATGACATGAGACTGCCTCCTAGAACCCACACAATATGAAACACAATGCTTGGGAACGTACAGCCCACCATAGACAGGGAGAAAGAAATTTCAAGGAAAGGTCAAGAAAGCCACACACACTTGTGCAGATGCTAGATGAAATGCAGAACAGAAAACTTGGAGAACTAACATGATTGAGGGAGCTAAATTGTATCCTGCGATAACGAGTGAGGAAGAAGGCAAGCTAAACAAAAGGATAAGAAGAAAGGGGCAGATGATACAGAGAATACAGCTGAGGACAATGATAGTGATTCAAATGAAGATTTTGTAACCAAATACAATGTGGCCCAAGCCGGAGGAGTGAGTAATGTACATACTGTTGAGACTTTGATGTACCTTTGTCATGAGTAGATGCAAGTTCTAATTCAATGGGGAAGAATTCAGGGATGATAGCCCCTCAACATTCACTTGCTTTGAATGACCCAGATGCACCAACAGTTCCTGTCACAATTGGTCCTGTAGTTCCCACTTATAAGCTGGATGGGGAGGAAATGCTACACATACGTTGACTGTTACTACTGGAGTGAGTACTTCATCTAGTAATCCTGCGGGCTCAACAATGAGTTCAATTCCCAAAGTTCCTTTACTTCCGACACAAGGTAATACCCCATGTGCTGCAAGTGTAGACCCTACATCAAATCAGACAGAGTTTGACCCTGCCCCGAATGTTGCCACCCTTTTTCATCCTCAAAATAAATATGCTTTCAAATGTTAATTACAGTACCCTCATGACAGAAATACCTATGGATTCACCAAATTCTGAAATGTCTCTATTAAATTCACCTCATAATGCCAATAATGGTTCCTTTAGCAGAGAGATAATTCTTAATACCACGGCATAACAACCTGGTCTTACTGCCGAGAACTTGATGATTAGTTCAAAGGTATAGACCCCCCAACTGGGAATGGCAATCCTGTAACAAGTGGAAAGCAAAGAATATACTTAGAAGAAATGATACTTGAAAATCTAGACAAGTCCTAATTAGATACCTATGGGGATGATATGCTATTTTTCATGTGTAAAGAAATTACTAGACGTGCAGGACAGGCTCATAAAAGATTGTCTGGTTTGGTTCACCGATATGAAATTGATTTAGAAAAATCCAAAGTCTCACAGAAAAGTTGCAATTTTAGCTTTAATGACCAAGATCTCAGTAACATGAGGTCATCAGGAATGAAATTATAGATCAAGGAGTTAATTGCCTATGTTCGAAAATGGATAGATGGGAAGGCAGGTTTGCAAAGAAAAAAAACTGAAGAAATTCAGGTGAGGGTTACTCAATCTGGAACAGAGAAGGAGGATGAGAATATACAAATCCGTTCAGAAATGATTTTCCGAAATTGAGATAGAACCCAGTGGAATGTACAGGCAGGTTGATTATTTTTTTAAGATTTCAAAGGCTCTGTGGCTTGATTTGAATACCTTATTTTGAATTGTGTTTCCAGTTGACTTGTGGGTCAAATGTTAAATTGCTGTGGAGTGGCCCGAGAGGAAGCTGATGAGACATCAATATCAAACGCTCCATCACTAGTGGTGATGAAAAAGTATCATCAGGTTATTACATTTTTGAAATCAACAATTTCTCCTTAAGATATTGATAGGGTCAAGGTCGACAGAGAAATCCAAAAGTCCATAAAAACAATGCATACCTATAATGAGAGACTTTTTTATAAGAAGTAAGGACAAGTTAAGGATTGTCATAGATAGCTGAAAAAGCCCAGTATGCGGTTGCTTATCAAGGTTTTTATGTGGTATAACTCATTATAAAATTGTCAGAGTCATGTCGAGAAAGGTGACAGCCTTTCAGAGTCATGTCGAGAAAGATGACAGCCAACACGTGTAGCACCCCCTTTGCATGGCCGTCTGGCCTGGTGCTTCCTCAGGGCATGGTCGGAATAGTAGGACATGAAGTAGTCCCGTTCTGCACAATCGTCAATCAATAAAATGTTTGCATATAATCGGGCTTTAATCCTTCGTGTCTATTGTGTTCGCTGATGCCGACAGACACAGGATTAACAGAAGCAGAACAGAACTACTTCATGTTCTAATATTCCGGCCACGCCCTGAGGAAGACCCAGGCCGGATAGCCATGCTCAGCCACAGAATTAAATATCGTAAAGACCTATTTCGAATTGCATATAGGTATGGGAAGAAATCCATATTCTTCTGCGAAGCTAAAAAGGAGATAACTGAACTCTTAACTTTGAGATACTGAAGGTCCTCTTTTCAATTGTTATCAATAGCGCATTGTCTAATGGTGCTCCTTATATGGCTAAGTTGAGCTACAGTCCCTCCCTCAGTGCGCCAATCAGGAACTTCCAGGCGCTTTAACATTTCTATCAAAAGATTCCTTCTAGTGGGGAAGCTTACCAGCACCTCAGGAAAAATTAGCACTGAAAAATAGAGTTCCCACCAGTTTAAAAAAATAGGCAAAATGTATCTGAATACAACAAGACAAAAATACAACATACACAAGTCAAAATATCACCTTTAAAAGATTAAGCAAGTTTAGTCCATAGAAATCAATGGATGTGTTCGTTTTAGCACAAAGTAGATGTGTCAAAGGTTAAAGACGGTGCTAGGAGCAGGGGAGGCGAGGCACCGGAAAAGCAAAGCAATCCATCAGTTCTGTACTCCACAAGGGAGGTGATGCAAATAGCTAGGGCTGTGAGTTTTTTTCAGTTCAGTTCAGTTCAACTTTATTTCGGCTAATATAGCCATAAAAGCAGGAGTACAGAGACAACGAGAAAACATTTACGGACATAAAAACATTTACAAACAATTATTTGCAGTGCCCTCATCAACAAGTAATCACATACACAAGTGGCATTTGGTAAAAATGGGACTAAGTAACAATTAATTCAAAACGGATAAATTCACAATACTGCGTTAAAAATCTAAATAATTTAAATAAAAAAGGTTTTCTCCATGATTAAAAGGCAGACTAAAAACCAAAGTTTAAAACCTTTAAAACCACTAGAACCACACATCTTGCAAGGGATGAGCTCAGTGCATTCTGCATTGGCTAATGCTGGATGGGGAGGGCTAAATGTGCCAATGTTACTTTACAGCTTGTATCCAAGCCATTTCCTAATATGATACACATTAAATAGAAACCTACTTATGCAAAAGACAACCAATTGTGAGGTATTCGACTTAATGATGCGCTCTGCCTCTTTGTATGATCTGACACCCATGTTTTTACAAAGGGGTCTAATCCAGCGGTACCTAGGTGATTTATATGCTGGGCAAAAAAGCAGTAAATGGACATCATCTTCCTTTGTCTTTAATGAGCAGAGGGAACAGAGGCCATTATCATTTTTGCCTCCCCAATTGCATGTTTCGGCATTTATCTGTAATACCCCATATCTAAATTGCAAATATACGGTTTTTGCTATTGGTGGTCCTAGTTCATTCATAAATGGTTTGAATGCAGCATTATCTTTTATAATCATAAATTCCTGGGTCAATTTGCCAATAGATGAACTATGAAATAGCTCGTCATTGACGTTGGTCCAGTAAGTTGACTTTAAAAGCTTTTTACACACCGGTGTCATATTCTGGGGTTCGTCCCAAAAATGGGACAGCCCTAACCTGGTACACCAAAGAGAAACATGTTTTAGCCAGGTGATTTTCTTGTATTCATCAATCTGAATAATTTCTATCAGACCACTTTTATAGTTACACAACTCCGGGGTTGTCCACAATCTTATCCAATACAGCAATGGTCTAAGAGCTGCTTGATAATCCGTCCTTTTAAGATCCAAATCCAAAAGCAATGGAACTAAGGGAGTTCTAGTTGGTAATTTAAGTAATCTACGCAAAAAATGGTTCTCTTCCTTTTCAAAATTGCGTTTACAATGATGTCCCCAAACCTCGGCACCATAAAGTGCCGCTGATTGGGCCTTTGCCTTAAATACTTCAAGTGCCGGTGTAATGACTTTAGAATAACTAGCTCCATGCACTTTTAGGATGGGCATCAAATTCAGCTTAAAAGATAACTTACTCTTTGCTAGATGTCCCTTCCATGAGAGATTACTATCCAACATAATGCCTAAATAATTCAAACTCCCCACATATTGCATTTTTTGGTTATTTAGAGCCAAATTCTTTCTAAAGGACTTTTGCGGATTTATGGACATATATTTTGTTTTAGATGAGTTTATTTCTAACCCCTTCTTTACACAGTAACCATAAAATGAATTCACCAGGTTTTGGAGACCCCTCGGAGTCTGTGAGATGAGGATTGTATCATCGGCAAAAAGTAATGCCGTAATCACCTCATCTCCCAGCTTGGGGGAGTCATGATCACAGTCCCCTAGGTAAACAGGTATATCATTAACGTATAGTGAGAAGAGCGTGGGTGCCAGCACACAGCCTTGACGCACGCCACGACTCACCGGAATGGGCTTAGAAAGTTCACCACCGTTCCCCCATCTAACTTTGGCATAATTCCCTGTGTGTAATCTAATAAGTTCTTTAAGTAGCTCACCGGGGACCCCCATATCTCTTAATGTAATCCACAGAAGATTCCGTGGAACGAGAGTGAAGGCAGCCCTCAAGTCTATAAATGCCACGTACAAACTGCCCTTTCTTATATTAATATATTTCCAGCAGATGCACGTGAACCTAAACACTTGGTCCACTGTACTAGTTTTTGGTCTAAACCCTACTTGGAATTTAGACAATATCTGCATCCCCTCCATCCATTCTGTGAGTCTATTTAAAATATGCCTGGCAAAAACCTTCTGTAAAAGGTCAATTAAACTAATTGGGCGATAGTTGCCCGGATCATAACTATCCCCTTTTTTGAAAATGTTACAATTTCAGCCCCTTTCCAACTGTCGGGGATTGGTGTTCCAGCCACTATAGAATTACATAGAACATTTATTCATGGCCCCCATACTTCTACGTCATGTTTAAGTAAATCTCCAGGAATCTTGTCCAGTCCTGGGGCTTTGCCCACTTTAATGGTTTGTAGTGCCTGAATAGTTTCCTCTATACTAAAACATAGTGGTGTAATACTCAATTCTAGATTAATCTCTTTAGTATGTAAGGGCGACCCTTGTTCATCATAAGAATAAAGTTTGGTAAAAAGGTCACACCATGTTTGTTCATCTAGATAAAGATCCTTAGATGATCTACCCTTTCTGTTGCCCTTGGCTATTAGACTCCAAAACGTACCCTGATCTCTCAATTTGGCTGCTGTTAATAAGTCATCCATAGTGCATCATCCCATGCTTTTTTCGCTTGGGTCAAGATTTTATTATATGCGTGTCTACTTTCTTTTATAGAATGGGAGTTTTTAGATTTGACAGCCTGGATCAGATGGTACTTCGCTGAACGGCATTCCTTATTATACCAAGGGTTAGCCAACTGTAGATGGCCTTCGCTTTGGTTCTTGTCCCTTTTACAATTTTTACTCAAAAAGGGAATTAAAGCGTCAACCAATTTATAATGTAGATCTAAAACACCCTGGCTGCCTATTAGGGGCTCCTTACAAGACCCAATAGTATCGGAAAAGGTATTATAAATATTTAACATTGTCTCATCCTTAGCTAGGATATAAGGCCATCTCAGTGCACGCCTATTATTAGATATCTGCAATTCTCCAAGTGAGCTATTTGTTGTAACCTCTTTATCCTGTATAGCTAAAAACGCTTGAGGATGTAGCCATAATTGGAGTGGAAGATGGTCACTCTCTGTCCTAACATCTATTTTGAGATCAATGAGTAAATACCATAGGCTCAAGGAGACCAATATAAAGTATATATGTGATTTACAGTTGCCTTTATGAAATGTCGGGGCTGCTGGTCTATCGGACTGCAAGCGGCCATTACATGCCCTAAGATCATGACCTATTGTCAACTGCAAAATTTGGGTTACAGCTACGGTACATTTAACAGACCCAATAGAATCCAGATTTGGGATGTCATTAGCCATATTTTGTTCTTCAAGTAAGTTGTCAAAGCCCAACACAAGTTCATATTTGAAATTAAAATCCCCTACTACTACTACTTGCGCATTTGGACCTAAAGAATCTAAGAGGGAATCTAGATGTTCTATAACCTTAGATTCTTTATTTACTGGGTACGGCCTATTGTATATGTTTATTAAATATAGAATTTATTTTTCCCTTGTCACCACCTTTAACCCCAGTAGATCAGGGGAATGGGTTATCAGTACGGTGGTTTCTATTTCTAGATTTATTCTAACCCAGATCACCAGACCCCCTGACGCTCTCCCTCTTTGAGAGGGGATTGCGTCGCAATAGAAGGTTTTATACCCAAGTCTGTGGGGGATTTCTAAAGCCCAGGGGGCAGATTTATGAGGCCCTTGCGCCACGTTTACGCCGCTGTTGCATCACGCAAGGCGGCGTAAACGTGGCGCATCCCTATGACCGATTTACAACGTGACGCATCTAGGCAGATGCGTCACGTTGTAAAGCCCTGCGCCGCTTGTGGGCGTTCCGGCGCAGGGTGGGCGTTCCGGGGCAGGTGCGCCTCGCAAAAGTGGCTGAGTGAAATCTATAAGATTTCACTCAGTCACTTTCAGGCCAATGCTGCGTCAAAACCCTGCGCCTGCTTGAAGCAGGCGTAGGTCTTGATGCAGCATTGCAAAGATGGGGCACCCCCGAGCCTTGCTGGAGCTGCACCGTGCTTGTAACGCAACTCCAGCAATGCGCCACCTTCCTCTGTGCCGTTTTTGCCCCATGGTGCGCCGCATTGTAAATGCGGCGCACCATGGGTGGCGGAACTGTGGCGCACATTAACTGGCGCATCCCTGGGGATGCGCCAGTTAACATAAATCTGCCCCCAGGTCTCTTGAAGGAGGAGAATATCGTAATCCTCAATGTAAGTACACCAAACTAGGTCACGAAGATTCCTAACTAGCCCAGCTATGTTCCATGATATTAGTCTTACAGGTAATTTGTCTTTGGAACCGGATAGGAATACATTCAACAGTTCCTCTTGTGTGAAATTATCATCCAGTGGGACAGATGCGATATTTAGTACTTCCAGTGAGATGTTTCTGGAAATTGGTCTACCAGACACAGTCCTATCAATACGACATGTACTGGCCTCTCCTAAGGTACCAATACTATCACTATCAGAAAACTTTTCCCTCGCTAGTGCCATTGGAATACAGCCTAATGCAGGCTTGTCATCATGATTCAATGAGGGCGCTACTATCTGTGGAAACTCGAACTCTAAGTTAATCATATTTGGTTTACCTACTTGTATAATTAAAGGTGGTCCCAGCCCAGGGCTCTCTGTCAATGCAAGTCAATCATTCTGATCCAACGCACTCAATGCCTGATACCTGTTGTGCGTTGTGATCCCAAGGACTGGGCTTTTGTCAAGGTTAAAAGGCCTAGATGATACGTTATATTGAGGGACCTTAGCTAGGTGGCTATAAAAGTATCCCAAAGGGTGCACACCCACACTATTCTCACTCTGCTTCAAATATGCTGCTCTAAGAAGCACAGTCACAACATGCTGGGGGTGCCTAAAATTAATGATGACACAATCACCCCTGCAAGTTTTCCTGGCATTTCCGATCCACGGAACCCGTCTAGATGTCAATATCTGGTCCGAGTAGTTTATCGGAAATCCACAGTTCTTATTCAGCCAGGAGACAGTTTTATATTTAAGTGAATCGTGGGATTCCTAGCGGGAAATGGACTCTATAGGGTCTAGAGGTGGGACATTGGAGAGTACGACCACATATGGTTCACAATCTGGTGGGAGGTTAATTGGGCGAATTTTCCTCACTGGGATCGGTAGGCCCCCTGTAGTTACTTGAGCCGTTTTGGTCTGTATACACTGGCCATCCGATTGGCTCATCTCCCTATGTTCGGTCGCACTTACCCGTCCCACCAGTGTCTTATGTACAACATTAGCTGGTTGAACATCCCTTACACTCAGTTTTGGGCTGTCAACATTAGATAGCTGGTTTAAAAGGCCACCCAATCTAGACACTTCAGCAGTCAAGGCTTGACAGTAGTTTCTAATTTAGCCTCAAACATCTTAGCAATATGAACCAAAAGATCAGAGTCCGTATTAGTACCACTATTAGTAATCATAGTCATAGTCATAGTCCCTTTGTGGCCAACAGTACTCTTCTGCACTATGTCAGGCATTTTCTTATGATGTGTTCCCCCCGCTTAGTCGTTGTTTTCCAACATTTCCTCACCGCTCTCTTAGGTGGTGAGCGTCGTATAGAAGCATCCATAGATATAACTGGTGAATCCTTGTCTGTTATGTCCTGGTCAACCACAAACATATCAGGAGTTTCCACTATAGGGGCATCAATAGTAACATCAGTGGAGGAAAAGCGAACTGGATTTAGATCACTACAGTCATCAATGGAAGTGTTTGTTATCTCAGGCAGATTGTCCCTTCCCAGTGATTTCCTTCTGTCATTGTTGATTTTACTCACCATTTTGACTAAATAGTTATCCATAGTTCCTTTGCTCTTTGCCATCAATAGCAGCTAAGTACTGATCCCTGGAACGCTTGTATCCTTTGGACCACACACAGCGTCTACAATATAGAACGTTACATGTACTTCCTTACTTGAGTTAGAAACATGAACTGAAATAATAAATGTGCCATATAATCTTAAAATGTTTTCACAAAGACAAGGGAACCCGAAAGGTATGCCATAGGGACCTTGGGCAGTATCAATTTACAAAAAACAGTGGTCCCTACATGTGGACAAGATAACATACAAAAATCATTAATCATACACCTGATAAGTAGTATGTGACATACTACTTATCAGGTGTATGATTAATAATTTTTGTATGTTATCTTGTCCACATGTAGGGACTAAGCATGGGCGTAAAATCCGTTCCGCTCGTGGATTTTGCGGATTTTTGGTAAATTCGCAATCCGCGAACTCTCAATTCGTAAAATCCGTGCGAAGCGGATTTTTTGCTTGGTCGCACTTGCCAACTAGAATACTATACAATTTCGCGGGAGTAAACACTTGCGAACACGTAGATGCGGCGGGCAGCGACAATCTCGCAATTGCGAGATTGCAAAATTTGCAATTTCGCACAAGAAATCCACCAGCAGGCAGCATAAACCTTGAAAATTATGATTTTTATCAGAATAACTCCTCAGGTTGACATTTGCGTGCACTTTTTCTTTGCAAGGAGTCCATTTTGGGGGGGGGGTGGGAGGAAGGAAGTGCCCCACAGTCTCCAACTTCCTGTTCCTGTCCAGCAGGCTCCTCCCAGTGCTTTCTTCATGTGCTGGTCACTTTGATTTGGATCTTGACCTGGAAGGGTTACTTTTTGTGGATGCTGCTGGATATTTGGATTTTTGCAAAACTGAAAGCACTCAGCAGGTGCAAAAGTTTAATCTTATCATTAGTAACCTTTCCCTGTAGTGCTTCCTGAGGGGCCCCTTCAGAGTTCATTTGCCTACTTGCAACTATTCTATGACCCTGCTCTGACCCTCACAGCAGGCTCAGAGAATAGCTACAAGTATACAACAAAGGTCCTGTTAAAAAAATTACACTGCAACAGAAAGCAATTACAGACAAAACTGAAAGCACTCAGCAGGTGCAAAAGTTCAATCTTATCATTAGTAACCATTCCCTGTAGTGCTTCCTGAGGGGCCCCTTCAGAGTTCAGTTGCCTACTTGCAACTATTCTATGACCCTGCTCTGACCCTCACAGCAGGCTCAGAGAATAGTTACAAGTAGGCCACAAAGGTCCTGTGAAAAAAAATTGCACTGCAACAGAAAGCAAATTACAGATAAGGAAGCAGGTGCCAGCCAGACTGGAAGTTTAAATTCAGTGACACATTAATCAACCCCAAATTAATTCATGTCAGTTGAAGCAGGGCAGGTGTGCTTGCTTTTTTTCACCCCCATAATCTACAGTGATAAACCAACCAGGGTGGCAGTGATGTACCAGAGGGTGGCATGGGTGTACCAGAGGGTGGCAGTGGTGAAACAGAGGGTGCTGTGAACCTGTGATGATGAACCAGACGTAGAAACAACATAGTCGCGGCCGTTGCGAGCCGACAAGTACACAACCCTTGCGAAGTGGCAGAAACCCTTGCGAACACACAAAAAAAACCCCCGCAAATTCGCGAGAGTTCGCGGATTTTGCGGATTGCGAATCCGTAAATACGCAAGTTCGCGGATTGCCAATTCGCAAAATCCGCCCATGCTTAGTAGGGACCACTGTTTTTAGTAAAAAAAAATATATAATCTTAAAAGTCTTACTTTTCAGGGGGATGGCCCTGCCCTGCCTCGGTCTGCCCGGACTGCACAGACTGCCCCGCCCTTGTCCCGGGCGCGTCCCGCGCGCATCCCCGTGGGCGGGAAATGGAGCCGGTGCTTTGTAGCGCCTCCGGTCGCAGAGCTCACGTCGCTGTCTGAGCGCCGGACCCCGGGGGAGCTGGGATATGTAGTTTCCCGCTTCCCGGTCTGGCGTGGAGTGAAGACAGCTGCCGCTGCCCACGCGGCGCTGTGGAAGAGCTGGTGTCCCTGGGCAAGAGCAGGTAGGTTCAAGGCTGGCCGTTGCCCTCACGGCGTCTGTTCAATTGATTCCGGCCCGAGACCCAGTGAGTTTTTTTAACAAATCCCCTACGTATATCCTAATCATGTGTAGATGTTTCCCAAGGGGTAAAATTTGCCGACGTGTTTCCTGCCCCAATCGTATTCACTTGGTTCTCCTCAGAGCTATTACATCCTTAGCTATTTGAATATTGGTTCCCAGAAGTTAGCAGCAATTGAATAGATCTAATTTTGATAGGGCAGGTTGTGGTAATTAGTGCTGCACTGTACAAATGTATGACTGCTTTGGATTTTGTAATTTATTCAAACCATTTATTTTGTTATATGTATTAATTGGTTTGTGTTTTGTAATTTATTCCAACAATTAATTTTGTTATGGGTATTTTGGAAATTGATGTTTAGATGTCTTTTCATGTGTGATATTAGTCGATGTTTGTCACTTAAGAAGTTTGGTTATAACTACTCACTAAGGTTGAATGTAAACAAAAAAAAATGACAGGGTTTTTCTTTTCTCTGACACAAAAGAGGATGTTAAATGTTGTGAAAAAATTACAAAATATTGGTCAATAAATACAAAGGCCAATGTATTGAGTAATTGGTCTGAGTAAGAAAAGAGCAGCACTAAAAGTGACAGCTAGATATATTTCTTTTTTTCAATTTTACAGGCCTAATCTAGCTGCCTATTTTGGGCCTATCCCCTTTAATATGGTTCACTTTCTTAATGTGGCATTTTCAAACATGGATCACAAAAAAAAACTTTACCAGAAGATGTGTTTTTTAAATTGTGAGTTCAGAGACCCCCAAACTCCAAATATCTATCTTCTCCCAATGGGAAATGATACTCAAACGATATCTCAAGGCAATCCCCATGTTACCCTATAGGAGAAATAGTCCTTGCAATAGAGAAAAATTTAATTAGCAGTATTTTACTATCGGGACACATAAACATACCAGTACATTTCCTGTCTTTTAAATCCACTGCGCGCTGCCCAGGGGGCTACCTTGAGCCTACCTTAGGGGTGATTTACATGTAATCAAAGGGAAGGTTTGGGCCTGGTAATTGGGTGCACTTGCCAGGTCGAAATGGAAGCTTAAAACTGCACTCATAGACACTGCAGTGATAGGTCTGAGACATGTTTTTAGGGCTACCAAGTATGAGCAGGTTATACGGAAAACATTACCCTCAGGAGATGCACTACTCTTAATCCCACAACACTCTTGCTTATACCTGGGAATGAAAAGGTGGAAGAAGTTGAGCATGACTGTCTTGATGTTACTTAACTATGCACCAAGCCGAGACCTGACATACAAGATGTGCCTCTACCTGATTGTTGATGACTCCTGCTTACGAAACCATGAAGGAAACCTGAGAGCTGCCTGTGCAGACTGCACTGTCTCAGGTATGGCCAAAGCCTACTGGTTTCAAGGGGTATTTTCTGCACAAGTGGCCGGGTTGAATGCTATTACCAGAGCAAGCTGTGTTTCAGACCAGCTAAGAGTGACCATTTTCACTGATAGTCAGTATTGCTTTGGTGTTGTTCAATACTTTGGACAGTTATGGTCACAACACAGATTTATGACCTCTTCGGGGTAACCTATCTACAATGGAGAGAGTGTACAAAATCTGTTAAAGGCATTGCAGCTACCTGCTCGGATTGTGGTTGAGAAGTGTGTTGCACAGATATGTTTTTGTATTTATGAAACACAACATTCGTTCCCCAGGGACATCATGGCACTAGGAGAGACTGAGAACCTGTTTAGAGTGAAAATATTGTAAATGGTAAAAGGCATTGGGTCTAGAGCCATAATCCGTGGGTATCACAACTTGAGTCCTGAAAAAAAACATGTCTTCAGCTTCTGTAAACACTAGCATGATCCTCAGTGAGACAAAGCTCTAACAGGAGGTTGTTACAGTGGGTAGCTGCCAGATAGGTAACGGAGTGACCCCCCGCCCTATCGCTTTTTGATGTGTGGGGTTTTGGCTGGAGCTGGCTGCCTGACTCATGAGAGGCAACATAGAATTCCAATTTGTCCTGTAGTATCCTGGGGCCAAGTTTATGTAGTAAAAGAGCAAAAGAGCTTAAACTTTGCCCTTTGTCTGATAAGCAGCCGGTGTAGTTCTTTCAAGCAGGCCGAGGCTGAATTGTACTTCGTCTTGTTGTGAACCCAATTTGTCTGCAGCATTCTGAACA